>NC_061808.1:6715118-11715118 GCF_021462225.1 Girardinichthys multiradiatus | reverse complement strand
CAAGTGGAAAGGATGATTGATCCAATCCTCAAAAGTCCGTAAACATTCTGCTCACGCAAGCTCATTTAATCTTATTGTGACACCACAGTAGCCTGAGTATTGCTGAAATAACCAAAGTGTCTCATCAAAATTGTCATAATTCAGTTCTTATAGTAAATATCAGATAAAACATGGAAACTTAATGTACATCAAGCACAGGTTTCCCTCAGTTTATTCCATTGCTCCTGTGAAGCTTTATTTTTCTTACAATGCAATCCCTCCTTCTCTTATTCACAAAAATACATCAAAAAGACAAATAAGCCTGTCAGTTGTGTCTCCCCGAATCTCAACGTCTGCATATGCATGCAGGAATTGTCAACACTACACAGCAAGATCAAGCTGGCAATCTGTCACAACGCAGGGGATACAGTTGAGGATTCCAAGTGACTGATGACACATGGAGACATTAACCCCCTCTGATGTGGTGGTGTGCATTAATGTAAGTGATGAGACGTGGCATGAATATAATCTGACCTCCAGATTCCTAATCATACAAATTTTGTCATTTCTAACTAAACTTTAAGATAGAAAAATTTGTTTGGAAATACAATACAGAAATTTTAAACTCAATACCAATATCATTTTAGATATAAGAGAAAATATTTTCTTTAGGGCAGATGGAACTTTACATACAGCATAAATAGCAGTTTTTTTTGTCTTAATTAGTGCAAAACCAATACACAGCTGACAATTCGACAGCTATTTAGATAAAAACAAAATTAATTTAGGTGTTGCTTTTCTCAATAGCAAAACAGTAGACAAGAAAACAATTACTTGAAGTGTTAATATACTTGATGGAAGTATGTACCTTGGATTCAGTTCAACAAGTAATTGGAAAACTGCTTTCTTAAGAAAGCAAACAAGGATCAGGTCTATGGAAATGTATTAAGTAACAGCCCTGCTTAACTTCTGTGTTTCTGGCAATGTTGCATCATATTTGTTGATGGTGATCAACTAATGTCAGCAGGTTAGGTTTCAGGTTATAACAAGTTTCAGGTTGAATTTCTTAAAATCTTTAATGAATACTTCATTGTAATTGCTGAAATGTATAGCCAATACAACATGTTTTGAACATTACCTGTTGTATTGTCAGCCATACACTCATTTCTTTACTACTGAACAGAGAAATGATTTGGGATTAATGGTCATTTCACCCCTTTATTATTTTGTACCAGTTTTGGACTTTTCTTAATTTGCCAGGTCTTTTTCAGGAACGCGATAGAACCATCTGCCGTTGCATGTTTTGTACATGCCATGCAATTTAATTTTTCCCTGCCAGGGGTTAAAACTATTACAGGGCAATCAACAAGTAGCTAATAATTAAACAGACAACTTTAAGTTTTCCAGCAGATTTAATACTTCACTGTTTAAGATGCTAGATTTTATTCACCTTTCTAACTTCCCTATAAACATCAGTGTGGGTCCTTAGGATATGAATCAGTGTATGTAGTGTTACTCAGCTCTTGTGTCACTGCTTGCATAAAGGCTTCATAAGCAAAATACATCCAAACTACCCTTTTTTTGCCTTTTCGACTAAACATGACAGGAAAGGTTTGTCTCCGGACATACTTGCAATGTTTTGCAAGTTTTAAACTGTCAGTAGCAGCTCAAACCTTTTCATTGTAAGGCATCATTGTTCAGGTGAGCTGCTGCGTGTCATAATGTGGGTTTCTGTTGGACCAATATGCGGGGAAGAACTCCTGAAGCTCAAAGTTTGCAGGTAAGACGACACTTTATTGTTCATGGCTGGACACAGATAGGGTACCAGCCGAACCACAAAACACAAACAACACATAAGGAACCAGCGGGGAACAAAGGAAAAAAATGGGCTTAAATACAAAACTGGACAGCAGGGGAAACCAGTGACACACGTGCCCAGACAATCAGGGGAAAACACAGAACAGGTGTGGACTTGGGGTGCAGGAAGACAGGTAAAAGGACTAGATCAATATAACAAAACACAAACTCAAGAACTCAAAACACAAGCAGGTATGACACTGCAAGTGAGGGAGGGGTTGAGCATCTGTGCATCTGCAACGCTGCTGTGCAGAATTGTATGCCAACTTGTTTGCCAATGGAAATGGCTGAGTTCATAATGATTTTGATGCTAAAAAGTGAATTCTTTTTCTGGTATCGATTTTTATAAATACCAGTTATTTTGACAACCCTCCTTGGAACTAATGCGCGGCATTTTTTAAATCTAGTTGTCTCTTCACAGCATTTAGTGTCTGTTTTTCCCAAACACCAACTACACCCTAGTTCTTTCATGTTTTTTGTTTTTTGGGAAAAAGTCAAGACAACATGACAGATGCTTATTAATAATTCGTATATGTCAAAATAACTATAACGTTTTAGTGAAGGTTCTTGTATTGGTGGTCAATCAAATTCATTCCACAGGGGGTGAGGTGTAGGTCAACCTGTTATCTCCTTCACTGCCTTTAGCTTATTCACAAAGGGCAGGTAAACAAAAAGTACCAGTTGCCCACATACTGAAGAAAACATTTATATTTATGCTAACAAAATCATACACTGATCAGTCATAACATTAAGACCACCATGGATGTGTGGAGGCTGGGGGAACAATTTGGTATGGTGTGTAGGCACCAGTGTTGGTTTGGCAGGGACGGGTGTGTGGGGATGGCCTGGAGGCCATACTAAGTACTAAGGGACCCAAAGTGTGCCAAAAACATCTACCACACAGCACAACTAGCAGCCTATACCATTGATACAAGGCAGGGTACATCCATACTTTCAACTTATTTACACATATTTCTGACCCAACCATCTTAATGTCACAGGTGAAATTAAGACTTGTTGGACGGGGCAAATCATATTCTCAGTTTCACTTTTCTAAGCTAACAGGGATTGCACCTGGTTTGGTCTTCAGGTATGCTGTAGCCTAAATGCATCAAGGTTTGATATTTTGTAGGTTTAGAGATCGTGATCCACATGCATTGACAATAACAAGTGATTATTTGAGCTACCGTTGCCTTTCATCTCAAACTAGTCTGCTCATTCCTCTCTGAAAAGAAAAAGGCCTTTTCATCCCGACAACTGCCACTCAGTGGAAGTTCTCTGTAAACCACAAATATAGTTTTCTGTAACAATCACACAGGATCAGCCGTTTCTGAAACTACCTGTCTGACAACAACAACCTTGCCACATCCTTTTATAAGAAAAAAAAAAAAAAGAAACATTAGAAAAGTTCAAAGTTGGCCTTTAAAGGAAAATCTGCTCAGGTCCTCATAAAACCTTGAGATGGCTCTTAGTACCGCACTGATTTTTGAGCGGCGCTGGATTTCAGCACCGCGGACAGCGCACTGCCCTCCTTCCAACGCGGCGGAGAGGAAAGGAGGGGTTGAGGAAGGAGAAGAGTGGCTGTAGTGTTCTCGGTGGTGAGGGTTTCCCTGGCAGAATTTAGTAGAGGGTCTCACACAGTAATTCCTACCACCTCCTCCTACTCCTTTCGTGGATTTCCATACGGAGGGAATAGCCTACCATATCCGTTTCTGTGCGTGTGTGGTTCGTGGCTTTCATGCAATATTGATCGACCCTGCCTCGCACAAGATGGACAGAGAGGAAAGAAGCCGAGAGGATAGGGGGGGAGAAGGCAAGGGACGGGGTGTATTTCTTTGGACAGCATTTATCATGTATCCACCCAAGCAGCATCATCACCCCCAAACCCCTCCCTCCTTACATTCCCCGCAAAATCGGTTTGATTTACTCGCCGATCATGACCGCAACCGCTGGATTCGCCTGATTGACGCTCACAAGTATGACAAAGCAACACACACTCTCTCTCTCTCTCTCTCTCTCACACACACACACACACCCACACACACACACACACACACACACACACACACATACACAGATGTAAAGAATGGGAGACATGAAGGCCGGCGGCGACCAACTCCAACACCGTCCGCATAACGCTTCCAACATCGGAGAAGCGCTGTAATCTCGTTGAATTAAATAGGCATGCCAGGATTTACAAGCGTGTAGAGCCTCATCAAACGCAAGCCGAAGTTCTCCTCATTCACACAACATATGCAACATCCGATGCCCGTGATGCATTTTTTAAAGATTTACCTTCAAACATTACGTGCTTAAAAGGCCAAGGATGCGCTCATCATTTACCTAACGCAACTGTCGTGAGCAACACTTCAAAAATCGCTGTGGTCAGGGGGGTTTCAATAACGCAATTTTGAATATATTTATCAGTAACCCAACAGCAAACCGAGAGCTGTAATTTTTTTCCTAGCTCTGACAAGCTGATATAGGACATGAATTATTCAGTACACATAAACTGTGCGCCTTTTCCCCAAGCGGTTGGAGGGGGGGAGTGGAAAAGAAATTCACAGTGCAAAACGCATGTTTAGTGTTCCAAATGAGCTGAATATCATGTATAGAGCAAACATGAGAGACAAGGAAAAAAATCCAGGCTGTAAGTCTGCGTCGCCTCCAAGAGGATGCGAAAACACCCAGCGAGATACCGAGAGACGCCGCCGCCGCGCAAAGTAGAAAAAAAAATCCAGCAGACATCTGTAGAAATCAGGACAGACAGCCGGCGTAAAATCAACCCACGGAAAGATGAGAGCGATGTGAAGAAACAGATTGGCGGCTGTGCCGATTACCTGTCAGGACTCCGACACGGATTTGGTGGTCGTGGTTCGTTAAAATCATCCCGTCTGACGCCATATTCAGCAGCGCTGTCGCCGGCACCGAGAACTCACGGCAGGGCCCAGAGCCGATCTCATCGAACTAGGAAGAGGCAAGGGGAGGGGAGGATGAGGAGTGAGAGGATGAAGAGGAGGAGAGAGGGCTGGAATATACAGCAAGATTCAGCCAGACGTGATGAGTAGAGAGCCGAGTGATCATTGGGACACATACAGAGGAGCAGGGTAGGGTGCGGGGGCGGTTTAAATCCGCACGCATCACTCAGCTGGCCGCCTGCCACGATAGTAGTGTGTAGTCTTGATTAATACTCAGACACCACTCTAGCTTGAACTATTTCACGTTTTGTCATATCGCAACTCTAAACTTCAATGTAATTTATTGACATTTTATGTAATAGACCAATATAAGTGGTACAAAATTGTGAAGAAGAATACATAAATGATGCATGTTTTTACATTTAATCTAACACTCCCAAATAAAATCTGGTAGAACCAATTGCCATCAGAAGTTATCTAAAATTAAAATTCTTTCCACCTGTCTGTAATTTCATCTCTGTACAAATGCAGCTGTTGTGTGAAGCCCTCATAGCTTTCTAGAGAATATTAGAGAATATCAGCATTATAACAGCTGACAGGTCAGGGATCCATCTGTGGAGAACAAATCAATGCTGGGTTAGGTTGTTAAACAGTATCCTGTAATTTGGCCATTTCATGAACCACTGTTCAACCCACAACCTTAAAAAGAAAAGTGTGTGGAACAATTTCAAACCTACCAAGACATGGCTGTCCACCTACACTGGCTGAGCAAGGAGAGCATGAATTGACAAAGCAGCCAAGAGGTCCATAGTAACGTTTGAGGAGCTGCATAGATCCAAAGTTCTGGTGGGTTAATCTGTCTACACAACCATTATTATTTGTTGTGCTCTATAAAAATCTGCCTTTTATGGAAGAGTAACAAGAAAAGGGCCATTGCTGAAAGAAAATCAAAATAAATTCTGATTAGAAGTTTGCCACAAGCCATGCAGGAGACAGAGCATGTGGAAACAGAAGCTGCTCTGGTCAGTTAAACACAACTATACTTTTTATTTTTTCATCATACATGCAAAACAATTTATGTGGAAGAAACCAAGCAATACACATAACCTAGAAAAAGAAACATCTCCACTGTGAAACATGGTAGCAGAATCATGCTGTGGGGATGCTTTTCTTCAGCAGTGAGAGGGAAGCTGGTCAGACATATATGGGAAGATGGATGTAGCTGAATACAGGGAAATCTTAGGAGAAAACATATTAGTTCACTTTCTGGCAGGACAATGCTCTTAAATATACAGCCAGACCTACAATAGAAATGGTTGGATAAGAGTTTGTTCATATATTAGAATGGGCCAAAGTCAAGACAAAAATCAAAATGATCCAATCAGTGGAAAGACTTAAAACACACTGTTTGTTGATCTGTTGTCACAGATGAAAGAAAACAAATGTGTCTTGATGTGCAAAACTGCTAGAGACATATCTGAAAAAACCCTGTCTGTATTTGAAGCAAAATGTGCTCATACAAAGTGTTGGCCCTTGGAAGTTTAATACAAAAGAACACAACACATTTCAGGTGTTCTATTTGGGAATTTTTTAATTGCACAGAGTCATTACACAGACATAACCACCTCCCTCAATTGCTCTCTCCTTAATGACCATTTCCTCCATCATAAGACAGAGGAACACTCCTTTTCAATGCAGAGGCTTACTTCAGTCTGACCTGGAAAAATGCAAGTTTGCATCCCTGGGCTAAACAAGCATCAATATTCTATTTATAGACTCCCTACATGCTTCCATGGTGTATACTTTCTCTTGTTTGTTTCATAGAAAAAAGGCTTATCCTCCAGCATCTGCTGGGAATCAATCAGTATGCATAATTCATTAAGAGAGGCATGCAGGCTGTCATTGCAACAGAGGACTAATGTTCAGAAATGAAGGAACTGCAAAAAAGGTTACTTCAGTAGTACTATGTTTGTGTCCCATGACCTGACATGTGTCTTCTGATACATTTTTTAAGAAAGTAACTTTCCCAAAGACACACAAGAGATAATCCAGGTTTACATGATGTCTTAACTTTAAATATCTTCCTTCCTCTTGTTACGCGTGGTTTAATATTCCTTTGTTAGTATAAATTTACATACCGGTACGTTTCAGTTGCAAACAAAAGATGTCTATCTTCAAACATTTGTAAAGAACTTGTTTTAAACTACTGGTTTTAGTGGATTATAAAGTTTAAAAATCTGAAATATTACATTTTTCACAACCCTGTGTCCCAATTTTAAAAAGTAATCAATTTCCACTAGGCCAAATTGTGTTAATGCATTGCTTGACACTTGCCTGGGACCAACGGAGATAAGCTAAATGAATTAACGACTAACTTATGGGAAATGAACCACATATTACAGCTACACTTACTTGAAGAAAATTATTTTACAATAAATTACACCCTGAGTTGGAACAAACCACATTTATTGCCTGTAAGCAACTTCGATGTTATTTAGACAAATGAGTTTTCCCCCCCCTTATAATAATGCTGTTTGGAAATTTGGAAATAATATAAGCATTATTATATTAACATAAAGAATAAAATAAACAGATTTTTTTTCACGAGTGCTGAAGTACATAAAGTATATATCAAACCTAGCAGCAGTTTTCCTCATTTATCTTACAATATAATCAATAACTGATTAGGACATTTTAGGAATAATACAGTGGAGTTTTTTAAAGCAAGGTTAGATTATAAAACAATATTCCAAGCTTTGATCATCGCATGGTGTTTGTTTCAATCTATCATCTAAAATTGAAAAGTATGGCACAACTGCAAACCAATTAAGACACAGATGAGGAAAGGAACACATTAATCATAAAAGCAGCCTGGAAGCCCATAGACACTCTGGGGGAGCTGAATACATCCACAGCTCAGGTGGAACCTTAAGGATGAGTTAAAACTGTTGAAACTAAGCATATTATCTCCACCTTGAAACACAACAGTTGCAATATCATGCTTTGGGGATACTTTTCTTCATCCAGCTTAGAGAATCCTGATGAAGCAACGTTTTGAGTTTGCAGACTAGATGTGCAGATGTAAACCCACCATTTTAAAGGCATTAACCAAAACAATTGAAACAGACAATTAAATTAAAATACTTTTAAAATCTGCATTTATATAAAGCATTTTTATAAAGATTATTTCATTTGCCAATCTTTGATCTGGCTTTAAAAAATCTATCAGTCAGCTTGTCTGTAATAGTTAAAGATAAGCAGTAAACAAGGAAGAAATGTACTAATGGAGAGAATTAGTGTTCTTAGAGGAACTGTTTTTTTTATATTTGCCTATGCAGTGCCAATGCAGGTGTGGGATACTTCTTTAGACAGTAACAAACAAACACGCAGGCCAACTTCATGGTCCAGAGCTGGGCAAGCTTTCCATCAAGGCTGGATTTCCCCGGTTGGTGTACAGTGTGAGGGTTGAGGAGAAAAGGAAAGATGTGGAGGAGGAGGAGACAGGGAGCCACTGGGCTACAGACATCAGGAGCCCCATCTGGAGCCTTAAAGACCATATTTGTCTTGCATGAGAATAAGTTTGCATGTGCATGAGATCAAGTTGTAAAGATTGTATTATTGCCAAATCATCAGTAGAGATGCACACTGCTCCTGGATATCATATAACGAAGCAAGGGACTATCGCTCACCCCATTTCCCCCCCTCTCAATCTATCACAATATTAAGGGGAGCCTCAGCAGAAAGAAGCTGTTAATGTGTTCATGCTGTCCTGTGTTCATGCTGAGCAAAGCCAGGGAAGTCCCTCATCACCACCAGATGAAGGAGGGAGAGGAGTGGGTGGGTTGGGGGGGTTCATATTATGCAACATCATAATTGCTTATGCTACACTTTCAGTTAGATGAGCAGTCTGGCGCAGGAAGGTTTCGGTTTTTACACATGCAGTCTCTTGCAAAAGTATTTATATCCTTTCAACCTGTCCACACCTTTTTTTATATTTACAACAACAAACCTCAGAGTATTATATTAGGATTAGGATTTTATGTGATACATCAACACAAAGTAGCACATAATTGTGAAGTTAAGGTAAATGGAAGCATGGTTTTTTAAAAATTTTGTACAAATAATCTGAAAAAAGCAGGCAATTGTTGAAAACCAAACTATTTGGCCAACACATAAAGCATAATGTGTTGGAGAAAATTGACACTGCACTTAACCTGAACACCATCCACACTGTTAGGCATGGTGGAGGCAGCCTCATGATGTGGGAATGCTTTTATTTAGCAGCAACAGTGAAAAGAGGTCACTTGATGGGAACATTAATGGAGCTAAATACAGGGCAGTTGAAGAAATCCCTTAAGGGGTGGCAAAAACTTAAGACTGCGGAAGTGGTTGAGTTAGTGCCGCAAAAACCCTATACAGCCAGAAATCATGTTAAAAATCTGTGGCAAGACTCAAACTTTGATACTTAACCACTGAGGTTTTTTTTATTTTGCAAAGAAGAAGGGGCTAATAAATCTGTCTCTAGAGACAAACAGTTGAGACATACCCTGGAAGATCTGCAGCTGTACGTTCAGTAAAATGTTTGTTTACACCGCCCTTTTCAAATTTACAGCAATGTAAATCTGAAAAGCAATGTATCTTTATTTTCCACTTCACAGTTATGTGCCACCTCGTGTTGGTCTATCACATAAAATCCAAATAACATTCAGTGAAGTTTGTGGTCGCAATCTTATACAAATGCAACAAGATTAAAGGTGTATGCACTTTTACAAGGGATTGTATCGACTAAGCAATTTTTTGAGCTGCTGTGTTATTCTTTACATTATAAAATATTACTCTTGAAATAACAGAAAAAATTCAAACATACCTTACCTTAAAAAAAAAGTAAACAAAAAAATAAATAAAATAACATGCAGGACATAATTGCCAACTGGCCATAAAACCTTCCACTACTGAACCAAAGGCTGCTCCAGTTGCTAAAATGAAAAGTTTAAAGTTATTTAATGCATGATAAATCATACAGTTGCCAATTTTAAAGAGTTCCGTAAAGTTAATCGCATTATAAATGTGTACCTGATTGTTTTATATAACTGAGACATCTCGCTGAACATCAAATTGCACTTTATTTGTCTCTGATTGGCCTGCAGCATATTAGTTCTGTAAAGGGAGTTGAGACATTTCTGTCATTTACAAGGTACAGCTTTTTTTGGCTCATGATGTTATTCCTGTGTCCAGTTACTGCCTGTCTTGGAAACACGCCCTGCAGTGTTTACTAAAATATTTCCTAAAGAAAACACCAAAATAGTCAAACTTACCTTGGAGCTTGTTCATTGATGCTTATTCTAGAATACCTGACTAAATCTGGCCATAGCTGAAGAAGTAATGTCAACCACCAAGACAGAAAAACAATTATCTATCTGTGAATGTGCTGAACAGAGTTAATTTAGGACTGCTGGAGACAAAGTCCCTTTCTTACAGGCAGTAATTTGGCAACCACATGACATGGAGGTTAGTAAGGGTCTAAGGCAGGTGGGAGTACACATATCCTCATCCAAAGAAATAGATAAATGGAGGAAGAGGAAGTGGTGGAAAAAGAGTGAACATGAGCATTAGGCAGTTTTCTTATGAGTGCAGCATCACTGCTGACTCCCGCCACAATCACAGCAAAGCTGAACATTGCCCCGGGGTCTTTGGAATCAAACCCATTACATCTGATACTGGATTTCTCTTTGCTCAGAATTAATGCAATGTGGACTCGCCTTCACTAAAGCTGGCCAGTGTCGCATAGTATCGGCGTGCAGAGCTGGACCACAGGGGAAAAAAGAAAAAGAGGACAGGGGAGGAGACTTAGGGCCAGAGATTCGAAGAGGGATACTGAAAGGCGGAGGTTTGCTGCAGCTGAAAGGCCTATTTCATATTTCAAATTGTATTGATTTGAAACAAGGGCTGGCTGTCTTTATTAACTCTCAGGATATATGGCATTGTGCAAACAAGACAGGGCAGCTGTACATTTACACATGCTCCCTGTAGTCCATTTGCATAATTAACAGACTGGCATTTGAAAAGCAGAATGTCAGCATAAACAACCTCAGACACCACACTGCTCCAGGTCATTTTTTTAAGCTATGTAATAGGCCCCTAACGCAGAGTAGATAAACATAGAAACATTCTACTATTAAAGACCAAAAAGCAAGAAGCAATAATAATGGCCTCTCTGTAATCTCTTCATTTAACAACCTTCTTGTATATGAATGATCTAAGGAAACTTAACTTTGCCTTAGCTAGACTGAAGTACAGTGGAGATAACACTTCACTGCCTCTATTATGGAATGCCTCTTTTTGTAGGAAACTATACAGTAAGTAAAAAAAAAAGCTGGCTTTGCACATATCATTTGTGCTAGACTCCAAACACATCATAATTGGCATCTTTATTTGAATTTGAGCAAATAGGTTGAAATGTTATGCTCAATAGAACCAATAGTATACATTTAATGCTGTTGCAGGCTTATGCTGCTGGAGGACTTAATGATCACTCTTCTTCACCTTGGCATCTTTTCCTGTTACTCTTCATTTATGCGGTATGTGACGTTATTGGTGCCATTTTCTTTGAGTAATCTCTCTCTGTCTCTCTCTCTTTTATAGAAGCAATACCTGACCAGGGTGTATCTTTCCTGGATGGCATAATGGACTGAGTTATTGCTGCTATTACCTTTCTATATTTCTTTTTGTTCTACTTTCTCATTAAAAGTATTTCTGGATTAATGTTTCTGTAGTTCCCTGTTCCATTTCCTAAGACAAAGTCATTGCTTCTGTGTTTGGCTAGGTATTTGTCTTAGAGTTAGAGATGAAGTGGTAAGAATGCTGTTTCTCTTCAAGTTTTGCAGTGGTCATTATGGCCAAACTCTTCAGTTTCAGTTTAATCACATCACAGGACAAGTCTCCAAAAAGTAAGGTCTTTTCTCCTAAGTGCATTCATAAATTGTATTGTGTTTTTTATGCTGCTTTTTCAACAATAGTTTCTTCCTCTCTGAGTGTCCTTTAAGCCCATGTTGCTACAGGACACATTTCATCATGCATCTTGTAGAAGCTCTAGCCAGTGTCTTTATGAAGTTTTTTCAGTTTTATTCTGAGCCTTAGTGAAAATTCACACACAGTCTGTTAATCTCTGGGACACAGAACCCGTTTTAGTGCTCATTGATATGACCACCGGACATGCAGCTTATGCTTGCTTATAATTGTTTTTACAAATTAATGAGGAACGTTTAGGCATCTGGAAGCTGTACCCCAGGATGAACAAGACTTGTGGAGGTTTATAATTCTCCTTCTGATATTTTGGCTGATTTCTTGTGATTGTTCCATGAAGTCACACAAAAAAGGTAGGTTTGAATCATTACCCTAAAACCCATCCTAAGGTGTGCCTTTGTTTGTCTTAGCAGAAGTTTACAAAGCTATGATATCCTCATCTGAGCTTTTGTGAATAGCATTTTTATATAATTTCTGACTGTCTTAAAAAAAGTTAGTGTCTTCTTATACAGTGAATATACAGTAAATATCTGTTTTCATTTGTTTATCAGTTTCTCATTATTTAGTTTCCATAATGCTAATAATAAATTGTATTTATAATGCACTTTATATTTAAGTAAATCACAAAGTGCTACATGATGAAACAAGTGCAAAAATATAAAAATACAAGGAGCGTTAAAACAAGGTGAGGCAAAGGGAAATTGGCAAGAGTTAAATCGAAATATTTCCTAAAAAGGTGGGTTTTAAGACCACATTTAATATTATTCATGGTCTGTGGTGTCCACAGATGATCAGTGAAAGCATTCCACAAACTGGGATAAACTGAACAAAAAGTCTGATCTCCCAATGTACGTAGCCTTGTCTGGGGAGGTATCAGGAGATACCTTGAGGAAGATCGGAGTGAGCATGTGCAGGTCAATGGGGTGAGGAGATCCTTGAGATAGAGGGGGGTGTCACCACGGATGCACTAGTGGGTAAGTAGGGAGACCTTAAACTCAGAACTCAAAACCTGAGACAGGAAGCCAGTAGGGTGATTTAAGGATGGAGGTGATTTGGTCATGTTTGTGCACCTTTCAGCAGGATCCTAGCAGCGCTGTTCTGAATGTACTGCATCTTCTAAAGACTTTTCTCTGGGATCCCAGTAGGGAGCACATTGCAGTAGTCCAACCTAGAGGAGACAAACAGGTTATTTTGCTTTAGATGATCCTGAAGCTGTACGGCAACTACAGGGGTTGGACAATGAAACTGAAACACCTGTCATTTTAGTGTGGGAGGTTTCATGGCTAAATTGGACCAGCCTGGTAACCAGTCTTCATTGATTGCACATTGCACCAGTAAGAGCAGAGTGTGAAGGTTCAATTAGCAGGGTAAGAGCACAGTTTTGCTCAAAATATTGAAATACACACAACATTATGGGTGACATACCAGAGTTCAAAAGAGGACAAATTGTTGGTGCACGTCTTGCTGGCGCATCTGTGACCAAGACAGCAAGTCTTTATGATGTATCAAGAGCCACGGTATCCAGGGTAATGTCAGCATACCACCAAGAAGGACGAACCACATCCAACGGGATTAACTGAGAACGCAAGAGGAAGCTGTCTGAAAGGGATGTTTGGGTGCTAACCCGGATTGTATCCAAAAAACATAAAACCACGGCTGCCCAAATCACGGCAGAATTAAATGTGCACCTCAACTCTCCTGTTTCCACCAGAACTGTTCGTCGGGAGCTCCACAGGGTCAATATACACGGCCGGGCTGCTTTAGCCAAACCTTTGGTCACTCATGCCAACGCCAAACGTCGATTTCAATGGTGCAAGGAGCGCAAATCTTGGGCTGTGGACAATGTGAAACATGTGTTGTTCTCTGATGAGTCCACCTTTACTGTTTTCCCCACATCCAGGAGAGTTACGGTGTGGAGAAGCCCCAAAGAAGCGTACCACCCAGACTGTTGCATGCCCAGCGTGAAGCATGGGGGTGGATCAGTGATGGTTTGGGCTGCCATTTCATGGCATTCCCTTGGCCCAATACTTGTGCTAGATGGGTGCGTCACTGCCTAGGACTACCGAACCATTCTTGAGGACCATGTGCATCCAATGGTTCAAACATTGTATCCTGAAGGCGGTGCCGTGTATCAGGATGACAATGCACCAATACACACAGCAAGACTGGTGAAAGATTGGTTTGATGAACATGAAAGTGAAGTTGAACATCTCCCATGGCCTACACAGTCACCAGATCTAAATATTATTGAGCCACTTTGGGGTGTTTTGGAGGAGCAAGTCAGGAAACGTTTTCCTCCACCAGTATCACATAGTGACCTGGCCACTATCCTGCAAGAAGAATGGCTTAAAATCCCTCTGACCACTGTGCAGGACTTGTATATGTCATTCCCAAGACAAATTGACGCTGTATTGGCCACACAAGGAGGCCCTACACCATACTAATAAATTATTGTGGTCTAAAACCAGGTGTTTCAGTTTCATTGTCCAACCCCTGTACTTTTTCCAGTACCTTAGAAAGGAATAGGAGGTTGGAGATGGGCCTGTAGTTGGCTAGGACGTCTGGGTCTAAGGTGGGTTTTTTTTAGAAGTGGCCTGATGACGACCATTTTCAGTGTTGATGGTACATGATCAACCTGGAGTGAGTGGTTTATGACCTTTGTGATGAGGGGACTTATGGCATGGAGGATGGATTTTACCAAGGCAGTGGGGAAGAGTTCCAGGGAACAGGTGGCCGGCTTCATCTTTTTGATGATATCCCCAACATCTAGCTGTGAGATGTCAAAGAAACAGCAGAGAAGTTGGGGAAACCCAGGCTATGGGACAGCAGTCGGGACAGGCAGGGTAGAAAAGCTACAAAGCAGGGAGCGATGGTGGGAGGGATGGTCTCTACTTTTTTTTCTGAAAAAAGTAATGAAATTGTTACACCTCTCTTTTGTAGTTTCAAAGTGAGAGTGTATGTGTGGTTTGAGGATGCCATTTATGGTAGAGAAAAGTTGCTTGGCATATTTGGGACTATTGTTGATAATGTTGGAATAGAACTGTGAACGTGCATCTCTCAAGGACCTTGCAGACGATTTCTGGTGTTCTCTGTAGGCTTGCCTATGAACAGTAAGTCCTGAGGCCTTGAGCTATCGCTCAAGGACACGCCCAGCTGTTTTCATTTTCCTAAGTTCACAGGTGTACCAGGGGGCTGAGCGTAAGAACCTGACAGTTATAGTTTTGACTGGGGCATGGAGATCTAAAAGACTGCTCAGAGATTTGCTGTAGAAATCCACAGACTCAGTGACTGAGGAGAAATCAGCAGAGAAGAGATGTTGGAGGTCCATAGTCAAGATGTCCAAGTTGATCTTTTTCAGTTCCCTATAGTACATTTGGCAGTTTTCTTTGGTGTGCTAGGAAAGGAGTGGTAGCTCCACTGAGATGGCCTTTTTGGTGAGACACACCCAGATCACATACTAGAAGGTTGCTAATGGGGGCGGAGTTTAAAATAACCAGGTCTAATGTGTGTCCTCTGGAGTGTGTAGGGACATCAACATGTTGAGACAGTCAAGTAGTTGCAGAAATTCAACTGGAAAGTGTCAGGATGCGTTGGCTACATGAATATTTATATCGACAAGTAGTATAATATTTGCAGAAGTGGTGCAGACTGTTGTGAGAAGGTCATGTATCTCTGAGAGGAAAGCTGAGTTGTATTTGGGAGGCCTGTAGATGAGGAGCATCGTCATGGGGAAAGGGGGTTTACATTTAAACGCTAAGCATTCAAATGCAGACATTGTAGGCAGTGGAAGGGAGACAGACTTCATTTAGTGCTGATTAAACACCTGGCTGGTGCTATGTTTTTGTTAGGCACATGAGGTCTAGTCCCTTATCCATAATGTGATCTTGTGTAAAAGGATGCTTTATTTGTGAGGGATTTTGTATTAAAAAGTTCAATTTTAAGTGTCAATGCTGTGGTGAATCTCTGTAGAGTACATTGAAATCTACTCCACACTTTCTTTCCTACTTGGTGTGTTGAGATCTCGTGGAACATGAAAAGATCTTGCGATGCTTCCTGTGTTACTTGTACCGAGAACGACACTGCTCTGATGATGCAGCAAATGGGCGGCAGGGATGGAATGTTAGAAGCAGAGTGAACAGACTGATAGTAAATAAACTTTCGACGGTAGCTTCTGTGGATGTAGCGCAGGTGGAGCTGAAGTCCAAGTTCTTTAATGGCTGCAATGTAAGTTCGGAATGGTGCAGTTGTTCAGAGTTAGCAGCTGTGGGATAGAGTACTTGAACCTCATGACAGTCACTGAAAGTGTGTGCCTAGAGCTAGGCCTTAGTCAAACACAGAAATAAAGGGCCATCAGGAACAGCAAGCAGATTGTCCATATCATGGCAACAAGGTGCACGAGGCACAGAGAACTGGCTGGAGGCACCTAGCTACCAACTGCAGAGAATCTGGCCCTAGGTTTAAAGCCAAACTGGACCGGGACAGCTAGATGGCTGGCCCAGGAGTTTACCTCGTAGCAGCCCTGGAATGACAGAGAGATATGGATGATTAACTAATGACAGCGGGAGGTGATCACAATCCGCACAAATTGCAGCAGATTAGTAATGCCTTCGATTTCTTAGTGATCAGAGTAAAGCTCAAAAGAGAAAAAAAAAATACTGTTCAGAGAAGACGGGAAAAGTGGCAAACAAAAATGCAAGTGTCCCCAAACGTTTTTGAGTAGTCTGATATAAGTAGTTGAGTGGTCCAGGATCAGATTTATCCAAAGAAAGAAAAAGTACAAAAGCAAAAAAAAAAAAAACAAAAAAAAAAAACAAACAGGTACCAGCATGATGTGGAATTGATAATATACCAGATAAGTAGAGAACACGGACATATTTTCTTGATATTGACTTAGCTGTCTTTATCCAAGTAAAATCAGAGTTTAATGTCCAATAGCAGCTTGCTAATGGGGTTAAGCCAACTAATTGCATTGGAAGTTTATCTGACACTTTCTTTCTTCTTACATCTAGATGAACTTCAGTCCAGCCTCTGGGAAAAATCTTTGTATTTTTATATCTAGAAACCATGGAAATCAGTAATTGCTCAACCACGGGAACACTGAACGCAAACAGTCTTTACACAACAACATAGCTAAGTTAATAATAATAATACAACATATGTCCATATGTTGTGTCATTCTCCTTTTTCTTTCCTGTTCATGTCCAGTTAAAATTAAAATTGATGGCTACTTAAAGCCATAGTTGTGTGAAATTTATGAAAGAGGTTTTGTTGAAATTAGAAAAGTCTGCTTCTATACAATCTGTAATAAGTTCTTAAAAGAAATTAATGGCATAACATTTTAAGCATAATTAAAGGTTGAGCACAACAGACCCAAATCCTCTAGTAGTGGACATGCACTGTTTATTCTGAACACTTGTGGCTGCCTCTAATCATCCACTCTGACATGCAAGTCAGGTAGTGTGAACTAAATTATAGAAAAAGGGGAAAAAACACATGCCTCTGGCATCTGTTCTTCCAAGCCGTTACCTGGAAAGAATTTAATTCTGGGATTTGCTCGATGCCTCACAGCGTTTGGGATGTAATCTCACATTCACACACCTATTAACCTCTACCGGCAAAGAAGTTGGAAGGACCTTCAAGCTCCAGTGGGTCCAGTGCAGGATAATGACTGTGGTGAGTGCAGGTAATGTGGTTTGCAAGCTGTTGGGGCCAAGCTGTCAGCTCCATGGCAGAGTTAGAGGTGGGCGGGTGGGCGTATTGAATGGGGGAGGTAAGAAACTAGGAGGAGGCAGATGAAGAGTAAAGCTGGACCTGACAGGGCCTGCAAGCAGAAGCAGAAGCCAGGAATCAACAGCATGGCTTGAGTTGATTGGACACTATCCTGCAGAGAGCTCCTCTCCTGAAGCTCCAACATAAAACATGGAGACATGTTATGACCAGTTGGAACCCACATTTTAACACGCTTCTGTCCTTTACACCCATACCTTCCAGCCCCTCCTCATCTTACAAAAAAAGAGGTTGTGGGGATGGGAATATGGTCATGGTGCCTGATTTACGTGACCTATTAGTTACCAAGGCCATTGGTAAATTTCTGAGCATCACCAATGACCCCTAGCACTACACTGCATCTGTATATCGACACACTCAATCTGACAGCCTGTCAATCAACTAACCAAGCAGCCATTCTGACAGTAAAGGCAACAGCATAGCAGTTTGTGACCCTCTGGCCCAGGTAGCTCCTCGCTCCCATCGGTTGCTCCTAAACATAGACTCAGGGTGCTTTCCTTAAATTCTTTTTTCCCAGTTTGTCTTGCATAAAGACCCTCTGCTGTCACCCCAGGTGACTGTTGCATGGTCTCCTATTTCATGCAGGAGCCCTGAGTCATATCCAGGCCAGTCAGAAAAAATGAGGCAGTCATGTGGAAGAGATCAGATGCAGTGAGGAAAGACACGCAACCTTTTAAAACACTTACCAAAGTAAGTGATAAAGAATTTGTGATAGTGAGATGGGAGTGAATAAGACTCTACACTCCCAGGTAGAATAATACAGAGCTTGTGTTTATAAGATAAGCCATATATTCAGATTTTTAGATAATTGATCTCTGTATTTAACCAAGTAAAGCTTACAGAGTATCCTTCTATCTGGCCAAAGCCAACAAATTCAGTAAAACATTTAAAGGCACCAAACTAAAATTTTATCTGGGAATTAGTTTTGGAGATCTAATCAGACCAAAAACACAGTTTAGGCATTTACTGGTGCATTTGACCTGTTCTTTTTTATGTGTGGAATTATTATACAACAAAAAACTGCAATGATTGTTAAAAACAAGTATTTGGTGTTATTAGGTTTGAAAGCCTCACCTTAACTCTTCCAAACATTGTTAATTCAACTGTTGCCAAATGATATTAATATTTGCCTCTTGTGAAGATGAAACTTCTTTGCATTACATCTGAAGTTGACAGTGAAGGTAATTTGATCGAAATCTGGAAAAGTGTGCTTTTTAATTAGACTATAATCCCAGGCGCACATTAAAACTGGGCTTTGGAAGGCTTCCCTTAGGATTCCTGGTTTTCCTCCTGAACACACTAATCTGAACCCCATTGAAAGTTTTTTATTGTGCTTAAAATTCTGGTCCGTACCAGAGAACCAACCAACTTTAATTTTAACATGAAGCCGAAGGGTATTGACCAAGAAATAAGCCCCTGCCTCAAAACCAACAGCAATGAGAAAAATGAAAAAAAGAAAACATTCTGAAGGAGACATGCTAGGGGTTTATTTTGTGGCATGGCTGCATTACACAAAATTGATGGAATAACAAAGGAGGAATCATTAAATCATTTGTTGAATTCACCTCAAATCAACAACTAGATAGAAAGTAGCAGATCCAACTCTGCGAAATGACTTTTAACCAACTTTATTATTTGTTGGGGATAATGTAAATAATTAACATTGTATCAACAATTTTCATCGGTTCTTTTTAGTGTTGAAAAATTAACATTAAATTCAATTAGTTTGTGCGCCTATTTGTTGTTTTAAAAATAACCATAAGTTATTCTTATTATAACAATTCCACCTTGGAATAGAATGATTTTCATAAATTGCTATTAAGTCTGTAACGAGTGTATGTAAAACATCTTAACAGAACTGAAATGCAGATTTTATGCTATTTTGAACAGCCTTACAACAGCATTTGTGCAATCATTTTGTGATCTTTCATCTGCATAAAACTTTAATCCTTTTTTTAATCTGGGTAAAATTCTGAGATGCTGACAGAGCAGCTGGCAGTGTTTTATAAATATTTACAAGGTTTAAACAGGGTCATTTTCTCAAACTACATGCAACTGCTAATAGTAACTGAATCTGTAATGAATAAAAAATAACTTACCATATAGAAATGTTCAGAATCAAGGAGACTGGGAAGAAACAGTAATATTCAGCAGCCACTTCATTTTTGGCTTTCTAAACCCTGAACCCTCTGCAGTTTGGCCTATTTGTGTTGATGTGCCCGTCACACGGCAAAAGGATTTGAGCTTTATGCCATATCACCAGCTGAAAAAGTCTCTGCTCAGAAAATATACTGGCCTGGATGTGGGAAATATATTTCTGTAATGCTTTTTACATTTTCAGGAGCCCAGAGATCAACAACAGAGCCAGCTAAGGTGAAAAAGAGAACTATGCCTCTGCATGACTGCTCCTCAAAGACTCTGGGTGCCAATGTTGCAGTTTAGCTTTTTCCAACATGAACCAACTCCATTAAATCTTGTACCATATCAAAGTAAATAGCTATGCTAATTGCAAACATCAAAAGTGAGGCTATTATGAGAATTTTTAAAAAAGCTGAATCTACAAAGTGGAAGTTCACTTTGACAGGGACGACAAACCTCAGATGGGTGTAGCAAGGCTGTTAATACATTTAAAAATAAATAAAAGAAAAACATTTTAAACAACAAATCCTGCATCACCTTAAATAGATGCAGTAAAACAAACATGCATCATGCATTAACGCTCAAAGAGACTTGAGCATTTATGCATTTATGATCAATCATTGTGTATGGGTGTTATGACAGCCTGTTAACAAGAATCTGAGAGGTCATTGATACTGTTTGCAAACATGGAAAGTGCTACACTGCCAGAATATTGTTTCAACCAGTACACTTCTAATGAACCAAACTTTCTTCAACACTTGACTGATAATTCACAGTTTTTTTTTAAAGACTGTCTTTAGTCTTTTTTTTCTAATTTTCAGTTTGGTACATGGTGATTTTTGGAGCAATGTTCTTTTGTTTGTTTAGCCAGGCTAAACTTTAGCCACTTCACTCTAACTCCGACTTAAAAGGCTTCTAAACTCAGATGATCAACCTGTGCTGCATCAACACATAACAGACAATTTTGCAACGAGTCATCTTTAAATTAGTTCCTTAGATGTTTTATGAAGACCAGGTTGTCACCAAAACACAGTTTGTTCCAATTTCTTTATCAACATTTGTACTATATATCACAAGAGAAAACACAATTATTTATAAATTAAAATGTTTTGTTGCACCAATGGAGTGAATCTTAGAGAGTGTCTATTTGTATTTACTTTGATACTCCTAAATAAATCCAGTGGAATCAACATTACGTCTACTGTATTTACAAATGCACAATCCACAAAGCATTCATTTAACCATCAGATGTGCCATTTAAGGCTGTAGCCAAGGAGACCATTTATCAGAGAAGCTGCTGAGTTGTCCATTCTAACTCTGGAGGAACTGCAGAGATCCACAGCTCAGGTAGAAGAATCTGTTGACATGAAGACAATTAGTCGTGCACACCACAGATCTAGCCTGTATGAAAGAAGACCATAATCTATGTCAGGGAAACAGCAAACACAAGGAAGAAGGTTTTCTAGTCAAATGAGACCAAAATTAATCTTTTTTGTTGGGATGCAAATGCTATGTGAGGAGGAAAATAACACTGCTTGTCATGCTTTACCATCCTCACGTTGAAACCTGTTGGCAGCATCATGCAGTAGCACTGCTATTCTTCAGCGAGAAAAGAAATATGATCAGAGATGATGAGAAGAGGGCTAGAGCCAAACTACAGCTAGGATGACAATGGAAGTGCTTATAACCAAAGCATATTATGTTGGAAAGGCCCAGTCAAAGTCCAGACATAACCATGAACAATGACATGAGCTTAAAGCCTTCAGGTAAAGTTTTTAAAGATGTTCCAACTACAAATGCAAAAACGTTTTATGTTGTGCAAAATTTTCCCCACCCACTGTGTCAAAACAGAAAAGTGACCAGTTTAACATTTAGTAGAAGCCACAGCATTGTAACCAAAGTAATGGAGATCCTTTTTGCATGCACAGCCCTCAACCTGACCCCTAACCCCTGAATGACACTGTTATTGGATAACGATAACGGCGATGTGTATGACAACAGAGTTGCTGCTATGCTGTGACAAGTGTGGAGGATTGTGACGAGGATTTTAAAAAGGAAAGCTCATTTAGAGCCCAGTGCATTTTGACGGTGTACTGGACCAGCATGCATCAGAACCTGACCTACCAAGGACACACACAGGTGTGAGTGTTTGACTTACACCAGTCTGCCAGGCACAAATGCCAGAAATTAAATTGGGGAGCATGCAACAGAAAGAGAGAGAGAGAGAGTCAACCCTCTGGTTAAAACACCTAATACCCTTCAGTGCAAACTTTTATCTGGCAAACCTTAGTGGCCCACCTGAGAGCAAAGCCAGCTGGGGAGCAGAGTGTTAAGCTGTTGGCTGTCACCGTGTCACGTCTGTGTGTTAACAGGAAGTTGATTCTGTGGGACTGCTACTGCCACTGCTGCAGCTTTATCTGAGGGCTTCTGTGAGATGTGTATTGCAGTTTGATGAGTGTTTCTTGCTGCAGTGCAAGAAAGAGGGAGAGGCAGAGAATCCCATCACATCAGTGCTTCACGTTTGCAGCTGCAGCACAGCATGGCTGCATACATATGTGCACACAAAGAGGCACATGCACATATACGACTTCCCTCCAGCTGCAGTGGAAGAAAGAGGGAGAGGCAGAGAATTCTTTCACATCAGTGCTTCACGTTTGCAGCTACTGCTGCCAACATGGCTGCATACACATCTGCACATAAACAGGCACATGTAAGGAATATGAATTAACTCCAAAATGCATGCACATCTAGTTAAACACTGCAAGGTAAGGCTGCTCTGCAATTCAGAAATATGCAGCCTGCATGATAACAACCCCTGGAGCGCAGCCTCCCCGGGGCACCATACCTCTTTCCATCAGCCTTCCCACCTCCCTGCTCTCAGTGCACCTATCCTCACTCTATCCACCCATCACTCCGTTCCCTCAACTCAGCCCAAATGACTGCAAAATACATGGAGATGAAAAAAAAGTCTAAGATGGGTTTTCAGGTAAAGGGTCTGTGTGTGTGCGTGTGTGTGTGTGTGTATGGGGGGGGTTGGGGGGTTCTTACAGGAAGCGATGAGCGCTGGTCTGGATGCATGTACAAAGTCTCAATGAGCTGTTAAATGCAAAGACGGGGCATACAACAAGCAAAACATACAACATATCAAGGATTAAAATCTACAAAGACGGTTTCTAAAAGGGAAGAGGCCAAAAATAAATGTGAGAGGGCTTGTTTAAGGGAAAACATTGTGTCAAAGTGAACAGGCATTGGCTCATGTTCTGTTCAGTAAGAATAGAACAGAGAAACTACAGAAGAAGGGTAGAGGAAATGGATATTTTATTATTGAAAAAAGTGAAAGCAGAGGTATATATTTTGCTACGGAGGGGAGATGGTCAGCTTTCTGCACCAGAGATGCTATGGTGAGCAACACAGGCCACACGACGCATGAATAACACACTGGCTTTGATACTTATATCCGTTTTTTTAGCGGGAGGTTGATGGAATTTGCATTTAGATTGAAATGACTAGGGAATGGTCAGGAGACCACAGAGTGCCACAGAAGGGAGGAGAGAAGCCACAAGAACCACCCTCGCAACTGAAAAAAAAGAAGTCGTCTAGACACACATTGTTGTTCTTCAACCTCTTTCCTTAAGAAGGAAGGTTGAGGCTTGCGCACCACACACGTTCCCCCCTCTGTTCACTAGGAGGACACGGCTGACATTTGCATTGTCCAGAGACTGATGAGCCAGGCTGAGGAGGAGGTGGGCAGTGCACTCAATGTTTGTCTTAATCATATTAAAACAGCCCTGGTCAATTTTCTAAACAATTTAACAAGACCTGTGCTGAAGGAGACAGATCACATGTCGTTTTAGTAATATTGAGCCCAGCCTCCTAAGGGAAGTGAAAGCAGACACTTCATTTCTCCTCACGCAATCATTTGCAGTGCCTTGCAAAATCATTCACACTTCTTAAACTTTCTCACATTTCACTTATAATCTTCAAGGTATTTTTTTTATAAAATTTTTTTTGGGGGGGGGTTATGTGGTATACACAAGACAATGCATCACTGTACAGTGGGAGGAAGGTTTTTAAAATTTATCACAGGTGGTGACAGCACCGTACTGTGGGGGATTTTTTTTTTTTTACAAACTGAAAAGCTGGTCAGGGCTGATAGGAATATAGATAGTGCTAAGTACAGGGAAATCCTGGAATAAATTCTGTTTGAAACTGAAAAAGACGGGTTTTCACCATCGAGCCAGCCAGTTGCCCTGAAGATACAGAGTGACAATGAAAGATCAAAGCATATTCATGTGTTAGAATGGCGAGGTCAAATTTATGATCTAAATTCAACTTTTTCATAATTCTTGTGTACAGATTGTTGTGTACAGATGTTCTACATCCAATCTGACTGAGCATGAGCTCATTGCAAAGAAAATGGGCAAATAAGTTCAGTCTGTGTAAATGTGTACAACTGGTAGAGCAATACCTCAAAAGACTTGCAGATCTAATTGTAATGAACTGTGAGAACTGAACACAAATACACGTCACACGTTTTATTTCTAAAAAAAAGTTAAATACAGTGTATCGCTTGCCTTTACCTAAACATGTAATACTTTTGTTGTTGTATCACATAAAGTCCCAAACATTAAAGCTGCTGTTTCTAATGAGACAAAATATGGAAAGGATAGGAATACTTTTGCGTATAGTTTGCAATGCCTTTCCTAAATAATCTGTATATTCAAGGTCACAATTCATTAAATATTATCAGTCCATGAAATGCATCCTAGCGATCCTGTTCTAAGTGATGCTGTTGTAGATATAACTGGTAAATGGCCTGCACTTACATAGCGCTTTATCAAGTCCCCAGAGACCCCAAAGAGCTTAACACTACAATCAGTCATCCACCCATTCACGCACTGACAGTGGTAAGCTACACTGTAACCACAGCTGCCCAGAAGCGAGGCTGCCATACAATCTGCACCACTGGTCCTTTGGCCACCATCAGTAGGCAAGGTGGTGTCTTTCCCAAGGACATAATGACTGAGGCAGACAGAGTGGGGGTTCAAACCGCCAACCCACTGGTCGCAGGACGAACTCCTACCACCTGAGCCACAGTCATCCCATAATAATAATAATACATTTTCAATAAATTTCTTTTTTTTATAAGTCCACATCCTTTAGGAGCCGTTTTCTCACCTCTTAAAGCTGCAAAACATTATGTATCAACTAAACATTGTAAGCTTTTTTTCCAAAGTGCAGGAGCACCACCTTGTGTTAATATTTTATAAATGCAACAGAATCAACCTCAACTATGGTAACACAGACACAAATGCCAACTGACTAGACTTTTAGCTATAACAATCACATGGAAGTTATTTGCTTGAACCTCTTCAAAGAAAAACAACTTATTTAGGAAGTAATTTTGAATCTGGTTGCATCAATTTGAACCATTATTAAGACACATTTGCAAAACCACAGGGTGGAGTGCGTTTTCACATTATTCATTTCATTAAAAAAAATGTTGTCAAGGAAAATACAAATAAACAAAATTACATATCCGCCCGCATTCATGCTTTTGCTCCTAAGCTTGATCTCATATCATTATAACAGAATGTTCCTCATTGCGGACCAATCAAACACTAAATATGTGATGTTTGTTATCCAGAATCCCTCTCAAATTGGTGATAGTGGATTTTTAGAATCTCCAGGCATTACATTATGTTAATTGGGGCTTGTGGAGGAGGCGAGCATTAAAATAGAGATGAGATTGAATTAAGTGTTAATAGTAATTCACAAAGCCAGATACCCTCAGAGGATTTAGAATCTCTCGTGTAAAATAATTTAATCCTCTGTGTCAATATAATCCTGCTGATATTACTGAACAGACCAGTGATGACAGGGAGATATTATTGCTTCGCCTCAGAGGGGCTAACTTAATATCACCTGGTGGGAGGTTGAGAGTGTGTGTGTGTGCGCATGCGAGCGTGTGAGGATAGAAAGAAAATGAGTGCTTAAAGAGATGATGGGGGAGTGCAAAATCAAATGTAGCAATGAAGAGGCCCCAGGGGGGAAATAGGTCTAAACTACCTGCATACTTATATTACCAGTCTGAGAATGAAACAGCACGCACACACATATACGCACATTAATATTTGCAATTTTTCAACTATCAATATGAATCCAGCCAACACTGTAGATGTTGACAAGGGAGGATGTTTTAGGAAAAAAGGAAAACTTGTTTTTCTCATTTGAAAAGTCTCTGTAAAATGTTCCATTTTCATAGTGAGGCCATTCTTCTTTTGTCATTTTTAAGTTTGAACAATACATATTGTTAGCAGTCCTGAGATTCACTCAGTGGACTATCTCAAGCTTGTAATTCATTAAAAGCAATCCTGGTTTTTCAAAGAAAAACAACAGAAAGTAGGATATGATTTAATGTCTTGAGGCAAATTTTAAACCACTCTTGGAGGCTTAGCTCTCCCCCTTTACACCTTCCTAATGAGGCTCCGTTTGTCTAAAGTCATAGGCTAATGGTCAAATCACCATATGAATACATACACTGTGGTGTGCATTGTGAAATGTGTTACATTTATATCATCAATTCAGTGCGAGGATCATTGCACTGGTTAATGGGGAAAGAGATTCATCGACTGGAGGCCGAGTTGGTAACCAGCAGGTGTCAGTGTAGCCCTCAAATCGTTCTGCAGCTTCCAGAAAGGAACACTAAACCTTGAGTGGAATACAGAGGGGAGCGGCCTGCAGTGGACTGGCCAGCCAGAGCCGCACTGCATCAAACACAAGGTGGGCAAATTACTATTAATAAGCAAGAGCGGGCTTGTGTGGGCAGAGTGACATGGCCTGGTGCAGAATTTATGGAGCCTTTGGCCAGCAGTAGTCTCCTTAGCCATTAACTATAACTCATTTCTACTCATCAGAGGGTGTCAGAAAGTGGGAACATAAATCGGCTCCACACTCTGGGGCATGAATTGGGAAAATTTGAACTTTTAAATTCATAAAGCTTCTTCCCCTTTATTTCTACAATATCCTTGCAATACCAGAAACAATGGTTGTGGGCACAACTAATTTGAGTTTGATGATTTTGCTTATCAGGCTCCTGTTTCCTTCTGCACGTTATGTTCCACATGCAAACAGTTAACCACTCCTGGACTTTGTCCTCTGTGGCCAGTGGCTACATGCAGAACAAAGTTCAAATTTTACTCTGCCTACAAGTGATCTAGTTAATTATTGACCTTGGTCTTCATAAAGACCCCATGCAGAATGCATGTTGCTACTGTAAGATTGATGAGGAACCTAAGGGCATCACTGGCAATTTATTACAGTTACATGATCTGTTTTTATATGTAAAAACTGCAATAAAAGGATAAATGTAGCAAGGGGGATGGTTGTTGTTTTTTTTTTCATTTTCTAACACCAGTGCTTCCTGTTGGTTGTAATACTCCATCAACAATGACAACATCATTATTAGGTTAGATTAGATTAAACTTTATTTTCATTGCACATGTTACAAGTGCAAGGAAACAAAATGCAGACAGTATCCAGCAGGAAGTGGTTAAGCAGTGAAAAAATGAATACATACAGATATTTACAAATATGTTTAAATAATGACTATTATTGCATATGTATACAGACTATCTGTAACAGTTCTGAATAATTATTGCATATACAGTAGTGCAAAATGTTGATTACAGAAATGAAGAGTACAAACAAATATGCAATATGAATATAAATGTGTATGTGTGTGCGGGGTGGGGTGGGGGTGGTGAGCCTTTTGACCAGGTTGGAGCAGTGAGATGCCCAGGTGAGTTCATGCGTGATGTGGGTCTCAAGGATTTGAAGCTGGGAAAACATTCCACATCCTTTTCTTTTTTAACCGTGTCCTATCCGGCAGAATAGCGCTCAGAATTCTGCGCTCACATTCCACATCTACACTGCGGATGTGGAAGGGTGAATGACTGCCAGCATTCCATCTGAAAGCCACAATGAGTTTGGTCTTGAACTTGGTCCTCTGGGTGTTGAGCAGCAGGTTGTTGTCATCACACCACATGGCCAGGCAATCCACCTCCTCCCTGTAAGCTGACTCATTGTTGTTCTTGATGAGACCAATCACCATGGTGTTTTCAGCAAACCTCATGATAAACGTTTATTCCATTTTTGAGTCTCCATGCCTAGCTAAGCTAAGTGTGCCACTTCTTATGGTAAATGGAAAAAGGCATACACTTGTATAGTGCTTTATCAAGTCTGAGGACCCCAAAGCGCTTTACACTACAATCAGTCATCCACCCATTCACACACTGACATATTCATATTTAACAGACAAGATTGTTTCCGTTTAGCTACCATCTTTAAGCACTTCTCTTTGGTTACTCCAACTTCTTCCGCAGTACAAAAACATGACTGCTAGGAAACCTTAGAGCGACCGATTAACTATGTCTGAGGTGTGCGTGCATGGTAGTTTGTCATGTGTGCTCTAGCGGTGCTCTATAGGATCAAGATCTGATGACTGTGGAGAACATTGTAGTACAGTGGACTCATTGGCATGGTCAGAAACCCGTTTGAGATGACTACCACCACCAGCCAGAATCACTGAAACAAGGCAGTACTGATGAAAGCTTTATTTTTGTTCATGACAAATTTTGACCCTACCATCTAAATGAAATTAATTGGTCCAGGAAAGGTTTCTCTAGTCTGTTATCGTCCAAAATGGGTGAGCCTGTTGAAAATGTAGGCCTAGTTTTATGTTATTTGCTGTCAGGAGTGGCCCCGGGTGTGGTCTTCTGTTGCTCTAGCCCATGTGCTACAAGGTTTGTTGGTTCAGAGATGATAACAATTGGTTATTTTTACCCATTCTCCTCAGACCTCTAACATGCATTTTCATCCACAAAACTGCCACTTACAGGATGTTTTCTCCTTTTTAACAATTTTCTTTAATATAAGATATGGTTGTGCGCAAAGACCCAAGTAGATCAGCAGTTTCAGAGATACTCAGCCTAGCCCGCCTGGCACCATCAGCCCTGTCAGATTCAAACTCACTTAAACCCCTTTCCTTCCCCATTCTAAAGCTTGAAAGCTTGGTTTGACGTCATCTTCACCACATCTAGATGACAAAATGCACTGAGTTGCTCTTTTTGTTTGGCTGATTTGCTAAGTAATTGAACAGGTGTACCTAATATAGTGGCTGGTAAGAGTACGTCTCATCCATTTGTTTTAGTTGTTAAATATACGCCTCATGACATTGTACCACTTACTTCCTTTACAGGAGTAATACTTCTTTTGAAAAGAAAATATATCTGAAGCCCTGCGAGTGTATTCCTCTGTAGTTTCAGTTGCTCCTATAATACATTCCTCGTTGGCAATAGCACATTGTGAAAAACATCCCACATTTTAACTAGATTTCAGGTTGTTTAATTGACTCCTGTGGCGATAACTCACACCAACCTTCACTTACCTTACTCTTCAACAATCTCCTCAGTGCCACATCATCAAAATCTTGAACTTATGATGTTATCCGAGTAGGAAGCCCTGATCCTCTTATGTAATTTTAACTGGAAGCATCATTCATTGCTAAGTCAGGTAAGGCAGCAGAAGTAAGTCTATTTCTATCTCTGAAGAAACAATTCGAATTAGTTTGATAGTTTGGTCCAGTGTATATTCTCTGAATTTTTGCTTTTCACTATATTCCAAACATGACAGCTGACTCATTAAAGTGGTTTACTGTAAACAGGCAAGAATATTGGTAGTTAATCTGTGCACTCACCATGGAAACAGGTTTCACTAGTTCCTCTCATGAAGGGTGATTCTTGTTTGTTACATTTTATGTCCTGATTTATTATGAACTGTATTCACTTTCATGATGGCTTAAAATACAGGGGGAAAGTTGAATATTTAAGTGAATATATTTATATACACTGCTCAAAAAAATAAAGGGAACACTCACATAACACATCTTAGATCTGAATGAATGAAATATTCTCATTGAATACTTTGTTCTCTACAAAGTTGAATGTGCTGACAACAAAATCACACAAAAATCATCAATGGAAGACACACGAGACACGATGTTCCAGATGTGCTCAATCGGATTCAGGTCTGGGGAACGGGCGGGCCAGTCCATAGCTTCAATGTCTTCATCTTGCAGGAACTGCTGACACACTCCAGCCGCATGAGGTCTAGCATTGTCCTGCATTAGGAGGAACCCAGGGCCAACCACACCAGCATATGGTCTCACAAGGGGTCTGAGGATCTCATCTCGGTTCCTAATGGCAGTCAGGCTACCTCTGGCGAGCACATGGAGGGTCATGCGGCCCTCCAAAGAAATGCCCACCCACACCATTACTGACCCACTGCCAAACCGGTCATGCTGAAGAATGGTGCAGGCAGCAGATCGCTCTCCACGGTGTCTCCAGACTCTGTCATGTCTGTCACATGTGCTCAGTGTGATCCTGCTTTCATCTGTGAAGAGCACAGTGGCGAATTTGCCAATCCTGGTGTTCTCTGGGAAATGCCAAGCGTCCTGCACGGTGTTGGGCTGTGAGCACAACACCCATATGTGGACGTCGGGCCCTCATATCATCCTCATGGAGTCGGTTTCTAACCGTTTGTGCAGACACATGCACATTTGTGGCCTGTTGGAGGTCATTTTGCAGGACTCTGGCAGTGCTTCTCCTGTTCCTCCTTGCACAATGGCGGAGGTAGTGGTTCTGCTGCTGGGTTGTTGCCCTCCTACGGCCTCCTTCACATCTCCAGATGTACTGGCCTGTCTCCTGGTAGCGCCTCCAGGCTCTGGACACAACGCTGACAGACACAGCAAACCTTCTTGCCACAGCTCGCATTGATGTGGCATCTAGAGGGTGACACGGGAGTGGTTTTTTCTCCTGTCCCATTCCGCTCCCACAGAAAAATGTCTTGTCCCATCCCAATCCCAGGCCAGCATAACGAAAAAAATCCTGTCCCGTCCCACTCCTGGTAAATTGACTCCCACTCCCATCCCGCTCCCATTCAGAACGACTCCCACTCCTGTGCCACTCCCATTTTTGTTTTCTTCATTTAGTCTTTTGGCAATTTCTTTGTTTGAAGGACCAGTTAGGTCCCTGTTTTTAGCTGTAGTAAAGGCCAGTTAAAGTAAAAAGAATAATAATGAATAAATAATAAAATATCAAACAAGGAAACAGACCATGCCTATCTTAGTTGAATAAACAAAATGTACATAGTTGTATTTTACTTATTTATTAAGTGATTGTTTCCTTTGAACAATGACATCACTTTTATGTTTCAAGTTGCTGGAACGAAAGAAAAATGCACCTAGTAAGAGAACTGTACTTGGTGAACAAAAGGACAAAAAGGCATTACCTTCATAATTTAGAAACTGTACCTCAATGGTTCACGGTCCTGGTCCTCAGGGACCCCTTCCCTGCAAGTTTTAGATGTGTGTCTGCTCCAGAACACCTGATTCAAATTCTGACATGACCTCCTATACAGGCATCAAGAATGGAGGGTCAAACTGGACAAAATTAATACAATAAAATCATCATTAAATAAATAAATGTTGTGAATGTCCCATAAGTGAAGTAAATGTAACATGAAAGAAATGTAACATTAAATGTGCCATTAAATTAAAAGTACCATTTATTTATTTAATACATCATTAGAAACAATAAATGTACCTTTATATCATGAAATGGACTATTGTGCAATTAAATGTGCCACCGAATAATTACGTATAATTTTAAAGACGACATGACGTAATTAGTGGTACACTTAATATTTAATGATGTATTAAATAAATTGTACATTTAATGGTACATTCAATTTTTTTTCTATTTCACAACATATTTATTTAATATCTTCCTTTGATGAAGCCTTTCTATACGGAGCCCACAAGGGGACATGGGGGGATTTTTTTCTGTTTTGCATCCCCACGCAATAGTCTTTGCATTATTTCGCAATACTTTGTGGGATAGTTTCCAAACCAGATAATTGCAAAAATGAAACAAACACTACACCCATTTTGAGATTTATTGAGTTTTATTTTGAAATCGGCCTTAAATAAAATTATCTTCAAATCAGACTAAAAGACAGTTTTTATCCACAAGCTGTCAAACAAACTACTGAACAATAATACTGCACGAAACCACATCTGTGACACTTTTTTTGCTTATTACTGCTGCATGATGTGTACTTTTCTTTTGTACGCCATTAGTGTTTTTGCTTTTATCGTGATTTGAACGGTTCTTCTTATCCTAAGCATTTCATCACATTGTTTACTGCGTGTTAACCTGCATATGACAAATAAACCATATTAATGTCATATCAGTGCTGTTTGTTTTATGAGCAGTTTGTCATCTGTGCTGCTGTTCCAAAATGCCAAATGCAAAAGTATTGCGTGGGGACGCAAAATAAATAAATTTCCCCATGTCCCCTCACGGGCTTCCGTACCTCGTCTCGTCGTCTTCCGCTTTATCCGGGACCGGGTCGCGGGGGCAGCAGACTCAACAGAGACGCCCAGACGTCCCTCTCTCCAGACACCTCCTCCAGTTCCTCCAGGGGGAGCCCAAGGCGTTCCCAGGCCAGCCGAGAGACATAGTCCTTCCAGCGTGTCCTGGGCCGTCCCCTGGGCCTCCTCCCGGTGGGACGTGCCTGGAACACCTCCCAAGGAAGGCGTCCAGGAGGCATCCGGTATAGATGCCCGAGCCACCTCAACTGGCTCCTCTCGATGTGGAGGAGCAGCGGCTCTACTCCGAGCCCCTCCCGGATGGCCGAGCTCCTCACCCTATCTCTAAGGGAGTGCCCGGCCACCCTACGGAGGAAGCTCATTTCAGCCGCTTGTATCCGGGATCTCGTTCTTTCGGTCATGACCCAAAGTTCATGGCCATAAGTGAGGGTAGGAACGTAGACCGACAAGTAAATTGAGAGCTTTGCTTTTCGGCTCAGCTCTCTCTTCACCACAATGGACCGGCACAGCGCCCCCATTACTGTGGCAGCCGCACCGATCCGTCTGTCGATCTCCCGCTCCATTCTTCCCTCACTCGTGAACAAGACCCCGAGATACTTAAACTCCTCCACTTGAGGCAGGAACTCCCCTCCAACCTGAAGAGGACAAGCCACCCTTTTCCGGTCGAGTACCATGGCCTCGGACTTGGAGGAGCTGATCCTCATCCCAGCCGCTTCACACTCGGCTGCGAACCGCCACAGCGCATGCTGTATGTCTTGGCTAGAGGGGGCCAGCAGGACCACGTCATCTGCAAAAAGAAGAGACAAAATCCACTGGTCCCCAAACCCGACCCCCTCCGGCCCTTGGCTGCGTCTAGAAATCCTGTCCATAAAAGTTTTGAACAGGACCGGTGACAAAGGGCAGCCCTGCCGGAGTCCAACATGCACTGGGAACAGGTCCGACTTAGTGCCGGCAATGCGGACCAAACTCCTGCTCCGCTCGTACAGGGACCGGATGGCCCCTAGTAAAGGGCCCCCGATTCCATACTCCTGGAGCACCCCCCACAGGGCATCACGAGGGACACAGTCGAATGCCTTCTCCAGGTCCACAAAACACATGTGAACCGGTTGAGCAAACTCCCATGAACCCTCGAGCACCCTGTAGAGGGTGTAGAGCTGGTCCAGTGTTCCACGCCGGGATGAAAACCACACTGCTCCTCCTGAAGCCGAGGTTCGACTATCGGTCGGACTCTCCTCTCCAATACCCTGGCGTAGGCCTTACCAGGGAGGCTGAGGAGTGTGATCCCCCTGTAGTTGGAACACACCCTCCGGTCCCCCTTCTTATGAAGGCTTCCGTACCTTACCTCTTAAATCTTTAGTGCACATGCAGCAGTTTTGTTGGTCAGATGAGACTTGACACATGTTACTTTTGGTTTGATGAATGAAGAGAAGCAGGGATGATTTAATCCAGAAGTTGCCTTACAAGTGTTCCTTAATCACTGGTGTACTTGATTACGACTAAACACGTTTTACAAGCAGCAGACTGCGTGTTAAAACCGCTACATTCAACTCTCCTGAAGTTCGGTAATATTTGCGACTTTCCTGTCAGCTCTATGAGTTTAATAGATAAGTCCTTACTTCTGACTTTACGTTACAAATCCAATTTTACCACGTCCAGTTCTCCACCTGCGTTTGTTCCCTCCATTCTGAACGCAGGTGGAAAACATCGAGCAGAAGCACTGTTGGCTTGTGGATCGTGTAGTTCTTTTGACTCGCATTATAGTATAGGCTTCTTGGAAAAAAACTACACAATGGCGGCGTCGATTCAAGTTTTTTTTTCTCAGTTTTACATTTCCAAGGACAATTGATCCTAGTTTATTTTCCCTCCTATTGGTTAGCTCCCGCTCCCGTCTGCTCCCGTTCATTTTTTATCCTGTACCGTCCCAATCACGTGATCTTTACTGATGCTGTCTCCCGTCCCGTGGGATTCCCCTGGGAATCCCGTGACCCGTGGGACTCCCGAAAAAATGTCAGCCTCTAGTGTGCAGACAGGTAGGGTGACGTCGACCACACTCATTGCAGGAGTGACGTCCTTTGCATTCTTTAGATTCATGGCCTTTTCTCAAACATCGAAAGCAGAGGTGATTTTCACGAATGAACACCTTCCTTTCATCAATGGTTTTGGTGCAAAGGTAGAACACTTGGTTATGCCATGTGATTCATCCTTGCAAAACAAACAAGGTGGTTTAGGAATGACTTTTTCTGGACAGTTGTGCTAAGTGCTTTAGCTCTTTTAATGTGTCTCTCCTGTTTTTTCACTCATTAGGAATGGTGAGGCAACAGGGTTACATGCAACTTTAGCTTCCTTTTGTATGAACTGCGTGAAGTGAGTCAAAGCAATCCCAGAACCCGGTGGTGGACAACGGCAGTAAGGGATGCTGTTAAGCTGAAGAAGGAGTCCTATCGGCTGTGGTTGGCTTGTGGGACTCCTGAGGCGGCTGACGGGTACCGTGAGACCAAGCGTGCTGCGGCCCGGGCTGTGGCAGAGGCAAAAACTCGGACCTGGGAGGAGTTCGGTGAGGCCATGGAGAAGGACTACCGGTTGGCCTCGAAGCGATTCTGGCAAACCGTCCATCGCCTCAGGAGGGGGAAGCAGAGCTTCGCCAACACTGTTTATAGTGGGGGCGGGAGACTGCTGACCTCGACTGAGGACATTATCGGGCGGTGGAAGGAGTACTTCGAGGATCTCCTCAATCCTGCCATCACGCATTCCGTGGTGGAAACAGAGGCTGGGGACTCGGGGTTGAACTCTTTCATCACCCAGGCTGAAGTCACCGAGGTGGTTAAAAAGCTCCGCGGTGGCAAGGGGGACAGTGCCTCTGGACTGGCAGACTGGGGTGGTGGTCCCCCTTCATAAGAAGGGGGACCGGAGGGTGTGTTCCAACTACAGGGGGATCACACTCCTCAGCCTCCCTGGTAAGGCCTACGCCAGGGTATTGGAGAGGAGAGTCCGACCGATAGTCGAACCTTAGCTTCAGGCGGAGCAGTGTGGTTTTCGTCCCGGCCGTGGAACACTGGACCAGCTCTATACCCTCTACAGGGTGCTCGAGGGTTCATGGGAGTTTGCTCAACCGGTTCACATGTGTTTTGTGGATCTGGAGAAGGCTTTCGACTGTGTCCCTCGTGATGCCCTGTGGGGGGTGCTCCAGGAGTATGGAATCGGGGGCCCTTTACTAGGGGCCATCCGGTCCCTGTACGAGCGGAGCAGGAGTTTGGTCCGCATTGCCGGCACTAAGTCGGACCTGTTCCCAGTGCATGTTGGACTCCGGCAGGGCTGCCCTTTGTCACCGGTCCTGTTCATAACTTTTATGGACAGGATTTCTAGACGCAGCCAAGGGCCGGAGGGGGTCGGGTTTGGGGACCAGTGGATTTTGTCTCTTCTTTTTGCAGATGACGTGGTCCTGCTGGCCCCCTCTAGCCAAAACCTACAGCATGCGCTGTGGCGGTTCGCAGCCAAGTGTGAAGCGGCTGGGATGAGGATCAGCTCCTCCAAGTCCGAGGCCATGGTACTCGACCGGAAAAGGGTGGCTTGTCCTCTTCAGGTTGGAGGGGAGTTCCTGCCTCAAGTGGAGGAGTTTAAGTATCTCGGGGTCTTGTTCACGAGTGAGGGAAGAATGGAGCGGGAGATCGACAGACGGATCGGTGCGGCCTCCACAGTAATGGGGGCGCTGTGCTGGTCCGTTGTGGTGAAGAGAGAGCTGAGCTGAAAAGCAAAGCTCTCAATTTACTTGTCGGTCTACGTTCCTACCCTCACCTATGGCCATGAACTTTGGATCATGACCGAAAGAACGAGATCCCGGATACAAGCGGCTGAAATGAGTTTCTTCCGTAGGGTGGCCGGGCACTCCCTTAGAGATAGGGTGAGGAGCTCGGCCATCCGGGAGGAGCTCGGAGTAGAGCCGCTGAGTCTGGTGTATAAGTCTCCTTAGCTTCCTGCACTTTCTTCTCCTCAAAACAATTGCTTGTTGCAGTTTTAAACACTTTTTTTAGCAGCAAGACTGAAAACAGCGCTGGTTCCCGCCGTTTTTGATGTTGCAGTTACGGTGCAGAGGTGCAAGTCGATGACATAACCCTACTGTCCCAATTCTTCAATTTTGCACTTCAACCCCTACATGCACTTGTACAAAGTACACACTTCATAGAGGGGAGTAGGGTGTAGTATTGGGACAGGGCCCAGCAAAACCTTTTTACCCTCTCACTTTCCGGTTTTTTAAAGTCACAGCTCGTTACGAACTAGGCTACAGCATCCTCTACTGGACGTTACTGGTAACAACATAGAAACAGCTTACAAACAGAATGGGCATTTACCCCATATGTATACAGTTATTAATAACTGTAATATTAGTACTGATAAGGTCCAGGATGAGGCTCTATGTTATATTAAACACCACAACTTAACACCCTTTTCTCTCAAAGTGTTTAATAGTAAGAACTCCACTAATGTCTCACATGCTCAGTGCAGAACAAAAGACTGTTATAAAATGTTTCATTTATTATTTTTGGCAAATTTCTCCAGAAATGGAATGAAGGGCTGAAAAGGTGGCATTAAAAGAGAACAGGTTCATAAAAGAAGGAACAATTTTAATAAAACGTTTCGAAAGCTCTTGGCATACTAAAATAAATGTGTTTTTGGATTTTACCATTTGACTAAGATTTAGGAAAATCAACTTTATACCTGTTTCCTTTTTTCCAATGTAAGAAATTAAGACAACGGAGCCTCAGAAGTGGAACACTTTGATGAGAATGTAACGTTTAAAAACGTAATTTATGTAGATGACAAAAGAAGCACATTTATCTGGCCCAAAGTAAACATCTCTGAATTTAGGAAAACTTTTGTCAGCAAAAATTCAGATTAAGTTCTTTTCTAAATACCTCCAAATGTGTCATTATTTGCTTCAGCAAAATGGTTTTTCATCAGGCCTAAACTCTGTTTCTCCTTGTCCTTCATTCAGCTTCTAACAAAAATAAAAAATAAAATTATTGCAAACCTTTTTTGTTTGATTCACAATAATTTACATTCAGTCTAAAACCAGCCGAGACAGAGAACTGGTACAATATGTCCTATATTATTTTAATTTTAAATTACCTATAAATTGTCTTATTGGAATCTAAATATTTTTAATTGTTTTGAGACCTTAAAAACGCCCCTAGAGAGAGTAGAAGAAAAAGGATAAACACAAATACTGCGTGAAAGTGGAGAGATGGAGGGAAGAGGAGAGCAATTAGTGTGAGATAAAAAGCATGGCAGGGAAGGGGAGACAACCTCCTATTACTTCAATTAATTCAATTTTAGAAAACACATTCACACATGGATACACACTCACATGCACAAAAGAGCTGAGCACACCAGTAAAGGCAGATCCCTTTCTGTGACAACAGCGAGTGTTTGAGGGTCATGAGTGGGCAGCAAGGTTAGGCCTTCTGCAAGACTGAGTGGAAAACAGCATCCTGGCATTTCAGTCAAGTCCCCTGTCGCCTGGTACATTAGCTCTAATTCAAAATGATTTGTTGATATGTTTTCGCGGTGGTAATGATATTAATGGTAGCATTTTAATGTCTACATGCATAGAAGTCAGAGGGAATATTATTGCAGCTGTCAGCTTATCATGACAAGAGTGAAGCACATTAGTACAAATTTAATCAACATGTGCCTTTGTATTTGGTTGCAATTGAGAAACTACTTCAGTTTAATGTTTACTTATGTGGTGCTCTTTTTTGTGTAAATTAACTTAACTCGAAACCTTCGTCAATGATGACTTTTGCAGCCTGTTGCTTAACAGCCACAGCTGAGGGTCTTTACTGGTACATGCTCGAGCGTGCTGACAAAAAACGGACTCCCATTTTGGTAGTTTGATCTCTGATGAATATAAAAACAGTTGTGACATTCTGCCAGCACAAAGTCATTCTCTGACCCAATTAATGTGTCGCCTCAGTCACTAGTAGGTGGAGTAAAGGACGTATGATGCATGCCACTAATTAACTCAAAAGTGCTTGCATGTCTGTGGTCTAGCTCAAGGACTTGCTTGTTTAAAAGTTCATGTCAAATTGGGAAGATTCATGAGCCTCCATCCATGACTAATATTCCCATTGGAAAAAATGCATCACTCAACCATAGGCAAGCTGATAAAATGTGATTATTTTTCACTCATGTTTAGAGTTTAGTTGCTTGGACCCCAGTAAAAAAGTAATTTATTTTGTTTGTCAGGTTGCAGCTTCATTAGCGACATCGGCAAAAATTGTTTTGAGAAATGCGCCACTTTCTGTCTCAGCTAATCAAAATACCATTTTCTCCACTAAACATGTCCTGGGTAGACCCAGAAATAATCAGTTTCATTTAAGATCAGATTATTCTGGCATTTTTACCAGTGGCAGAAATGGATTAGACCTGCATCCAATAGCAAAGTGAAACTGATAGTTGCTTTCTTTGTGATCTGGCGAGTCTTCCCCTAGTCCATTTGACAGCTGTATTTTCAAAAACAAAACAGCACAAAAGAAGGCTGCTGTGAAATCCCACCCTGTAGGCTTCACGCCTGAACCAGTCTAAGTGATTGGAGTGTGTCTTCAACAGCAGTATGTTTTGTTGATGCTGTGATCATGTTCCTGTTTTTGCCCCTTATTATCAAATAGCTTTTTTTTTTGTCTTGCAACAAATATAAAAAGGGATTTTGTTCATTTACTGTACCACACACTATGTAATTGTTGTAATATCAACAATTACCACCTATGACTTATCGGTATGGAAACAGTTTAAGTCAGAGGTTAACATTCACTCACCAAAGGCTTAATTTTTATGTACATTTTGTGCCTTTAATGATTTATTTAGACAGTTTTTTGAAATAATAATACAACTTCAATGATCTTTCACTAAAACCTAAATTACTAATGATCTTTTTTCCTTCTAACTCCTGGATCAGTGCTGCTCCATCTTCTTAAATCCCTAGCTGGTCATGGAATATGGCTGCTTACACTGAGCCTGGTTTTGCTGAAGGTTCTTCCTATTAAAAGGGAGTCTTTCTTTTCCACTGTAGCCACATGCATGTTCAGTTTGAAGGATTGCTGCAAAGTCAAGGACTCTGTGCAATCAACTGTCCCCTGCTGCCAAAAACTCATTCAATAGGAGGAAATTTGTGCAAAGTCTGTAACTCAAAGCAATTAGCTGGGCTTCCTTAAATTGAAAATTTTACTAACTGACATAATAAACTGTAATATTTTTATGAGGTTCAGACAGAGTGACAACATTAAGCATATCACACTGCTGTTTTTTGCTCCTTTAAACCTTCCCCCCTGAGTTTTGATACTGTTCTTCTCACCTGTCTGAGTTGCACTCTGACTATGAAGTCCTTAACAATGTTATGTCCATCTGATGCCTCTCTGTTGTCTTTAGTCTCATCAAAAATCTGTCTGAATGAACTGCTAAAGGACACAGTAGGAAATGTCAGAAAAGATCATGTACCGCTCGAAGGAAGCTGAGGTTTATAACTAAATATAACATCACTACAAGCAGATCCAAGTAAACATTTCCTGACTGAATTATTTTTGATTAGTCTATTTGTTAACAATTATATTCCTTTATATGCAATTCTAAAAAAAACAACATATATATAGCTTTACTCCATATTGTATGTATGCTAAAGTGAATGCTAAACATTGCAATAAGGATGACTATGCATCATATTACAAGCTTTAACGTTCTTTTTTTTTTTTTTTTTTGCACACTAAACTCCGATGCTTTCAGCTCAGCGAGCCCACACCACTCTCATCTCTTGACATTTGTCAGTGTTGTAACATTTGGAGCAAGTGTCTTTTATAAAATGTCACCATCTTCTTTGTGCAGTTATGCAAGCTTCCACCATATGCAGCTGCTGATTTGGACTCACTTTGGTTCACTCTCACACTAGTTACGATTTGTGCTTTTAGTTTGGCTCACTGTTGCTTCAAATATAGCAAGAAAAATGTAAATTGTTACATTTCAATTAGACCTGAGAAGTTTCTCAAATTCAATGAATATAGCAACTGTTTTGTTAAAACAAAGCCATCTCTGTGTGACAAAGACATAAACACTGTGCTTTAAAGGAATATAGTTACTTATGGTGTAAATAAGACCAAGAAAATAAAATTTTACCATATGTTATAATGAAAAGCTTAGCACACATCTTTCTTTCAATGATTGCTTAAGTGTTTACAGCATATAGTTTAGCGTTCTTTTACTATTGCCCCTAACAATAAAAAGCACTAAACAAAGAAATTTGAACTTTTTTATTTTGTTTTTTATTTCATGTCCACGGCTGGTAAATAACATTTTAACACATATTCTTAACAGCAATAACATGCATTTCACATTCTGGTTGTTTTGTTAAGTTTACCACATTTTATTTATTTAGGCCAAACTGTTGTCATCCAGAGTGAAGTTAAGCTGCCTGTACTGATAGGATATTTTTTTATAATCCATATTTTAAATTTAACTGCTACCTTTGTGGTTTGTCAGTGAAAAACAAATTCTGCAACAGAGGACACAAATTATTGTGCTTAGAAAGAATCATGGAACACAATGCATTTTTGCTACAATTACAAGTATTTGGAATTGTCTTGTATAGACTTTGCTTTCTTCAAACCCAGCAGCATGGCATATATGAGATATGTAAACTGATTTATTCTTTACTTTTGCTCTGAAACTGTGACAATTGCAAATCATCGCAGCACTAAAACTAAGCCCATGTTTTCTTTTGTTACAATTTATTCAGCAATGATCTCAGAACACCTGTCCAGGGTGTACCCTGCCTCTCGCCCATAGACTGCTGGAGATAGGCACCAGCTCCCCCGTTACCCACTATGGAATAAGCGGTAGAAAATGACTGACTGACTGACTGATCTCAGAACAACGTTTACCTAAAGTTAAATTAAGGAGGATGGTGCATATCAATGACTCCACAGTCTTACCATGCAATACATACATCCCAAAAGCACACAATACAGGTCAAACCAAGTGTTTCACCTGTATTGTCCTCAAGTTCTGGGTCAGAAAACCTCCACAGGAAGGTATCCATGAGCCAAACTGAGTTCATGTCCAAACCACCTCAACTACTTCTGTTGATGTGGAGAAGCAGGGGCTCTATTCTAATGTCCCTGGGGATGATGGAGCTCCTCAGCCAGTCATTAAGGCTAAGCCCAGTTACAGCATGGACAAAGATAATTTCAATTTCTGATAATCCAGGATCTCATGCCATCTGTCCTGAGTCATTTTACATGACCATAGGTGAGGATTAGAGAGTAGATAGAACATAAATTAAGAGCGTTTGTTGTTTTAGGGCTGCACGGTGGCGCAGTTGGTAGCACTGTTGCCTTGCAGCAAGAAGGTCCTGGGTTCGACCAGGTGTCTTTCTGCATGGAGTTTGCATGTTCTCCCCGTGCATGCGTGGGTTCTCACCGGGTACTCCGGCTTCCTCCCACAGTCCAAAGACATGCCTGTTAGGTTAATTGGTCACTCTAAATTGCCCTTAGGTGTATGAATGAGTGTGTGCATGGATGTTTGTGTGTTGCCCTGTGATGGACTGGCGACGTGTCCAGGGTGTACCCTGTCTCTCGCCCATAGACTGCTGAAGATAGGCACCAGCTCCCCCGCGACCCACTATGGAATAAGCGGTAGGAAATGACTGACTGACTGTTGCTTTTCACAACATGCATAAGCTATGCCTCTATAACTTATGACTAAACCACCAAGATACTTTTCCATTTAAAGCAGATACTGACCCCAAAAGGGACAGGGATTGCATTATCTGGTAGCTGACATTTGAGACTTTTAGCACAAAGAGCCATATTATGTCAAGGAGACAGGGTTTGGAGAAAAAGGTAAAAAAAAAAGCCTGGCAGAGACACTTGTCTATAGCTAGGGTACATAAAATAGATGTCAACAGACAAGCACTCGACCACATATCATTTAATGTGTGTTTGACCACAGGCTTTGTTCTCTCCAGGTGCGTTTGAGCTTTCACCACTGAGCTGCATTTTTGAGATCACAGTTGCTTTTTGCCAAGTGATGCAGCAGAGTCTCTAGGCTCTTGACATGGAATGTCAAATGTGTGAACGCTGATTTGAATACAAGCCGTGATTTCTAAAACACCATCTTAAATGATGGTGTCAGAGAAAGAGGGGGCGATGCCACGGAGAGCAAATTACAGCAAGGCCAATGAGCTGGAACAAAAACAATCTTGTTGATGTCAACGCTGTGTGCTTTTTGAGACAGAGATCCTCATTCTAGTCTCCATCAACTTATTTCATAATAAAACACAATGTGTACTTGGAGAGGAAATGGGCCACTGAATGGTTTTACATCATAACAATCCCTGACTGCCATCCGTGGAGATCCCTCTTCCAAATGTGTTCAATTGGGCAGGAGGGAGGTTGAGCTCTCCAGTCACTCAGTCACAACAGTCAAATGTAGGACTGGACTGCAATATATTATAATGATATAAATATTGCCTCAAGGTCAGCTGCAACCCGTTTCCCTTTTAAGTGTATGGTGTAACTATTCTGCTCAGTGAAGCTTCTCTAATCGCTCAAACAGACCTGCTTTTTTGCCATATGTTTCAGCACACAGTGAGTAAGAAATTAATTCCTGATGAGTTTAAGTTGCTCTCTGGCATTTCTCACATAACTAATGGGCCATGAGTGAATTATTGATGAGTGTTGATCAAGGAGAGAGCAGAAAATAGGCTACCTATGGGCTCACTCTCAAGCACAGTGACATGCTTGAATATTTCATGAAAAAGGGTAAATAGGCATTTCATAAGATGATAATATTTCTGTGCCTTCCATCTAATTGCTAATTTGAAAAATAAAATGAACCGCAGCTTTGCTATTGAGTAGTGTTTTCTTCAATTCAAAAAACCTCATTTCACTGCAGAGCTGAGCTCAGAAGCAGTCTTATCTCTCTTTCCTTTAAGTCCTGCACCCTTCACTCTTTCTTTGTTGCCGCTGGCTGTGGGCAGTGGCAGCGAAAGAGTGAAATAAGTGACCTTGGCCTAGTTCAATGGGCTCAAGAGGAAAGCCATGTCTCACAGCCATTTGTTCCTCTCCACCAACCTTGAGCAGCAGGCGATGGAAATTCTGGAGTGTCGCAGTGCAGAGAGGGCCATCGAGGAGGTGGAGCTGGACATCCGGGTCCAGAAGAGGTGTCAGGAGGGAAAGAGTGGGCTAGGAACATAGAAAGAACAACCTTATGCAGTGGAGCGTTTGCTTGTTACAGGAAAACTGTTAGGATCATCGGGGGACAGATAGTCGCTGTGGAGGAGGAGTCAGGTGTGAGTTCAGTGGAGAAGAAGAATGGAGTCTTAAATGTTTGTTATAGTTTGTAATTTAGCCTGTGTCTCACAAAAAATCATTTAAGTAATTTGGTGTCTTAATGCAATGGTCATACAACAATGAAGGTGTGGTCCTCATTTTCACCTTTGTTTTTACTGGAGATGCATGGATCCCAAGTTTTGTAGATGATAACCTCTCACAGGTTTTGGATACCTTATGCCCTTCTGATGTCTCCTGAGAGCAATCTGCTGTAATTGTTTATATTGGTGACCATGGCCTTGGTCTCCTTTATGCAGGGAAATGTAGCATGTACAGAGTGAGTGGTGGTTGTTGAGGGGTTCCAGAATTGGAAACACACCCACACAAAATAGTGATAAACAGAGTTCACACATGTTAAAAATTAATTAATTGGCTTGGTTCTTTATTTTTTCACTTCTCAATTACATACTTTCAACGGGAACACATCTCTAAAAATAGTTTCTTTTTAATACACCTTTGTGTTATTGAATCAGTATTGAGTTAACATGTAATCTAATGAACACATAAGGGAAATTAAAATATCTCTGCTTAAACCTGTTTTCTGCTGAAATGACTGCATGTTTCATCAAACCTCGAGTCTAATATGCTTTACCCTGCTCAACCTTCTCTAAGTAACCTCTCACTACAGCACACACACAGATGCTTAATGCACACACACAAAACATCAAGGCAGATGGAATTAAGTGGAAAGCCTGTCCTCCAAAGCACAAACAATGGCATAGAGGGCAACGATGTTGATTTCTAGCTTTTAACAGCCTTAAAATACAACATACTCCTTGGCACTTCTGACCATGGATCAGCACAGACTTGGAAGCATTTTTACTTTAAACCACAAGGCAATATTGATGGCACAGAAAAAAAAAGACTAATACAATATATTCTGCTGGGTATTTTTATACATGTTTTATCCAAAAACAATCACTTTCATGGTGAATGACAATTTGATTAAGGCAAATCAACAATGCTCATTAAATAGCAATCAGAGAGACGTGAACTTGAATGCCCCACTCCCCCCCCACTAATAAAACTAACAAGTTAATTTCAAATAAATGAAGAGCAAAACCAGGCTGTGGCACGGTGACATTTGAATCCATAACCATAGATTTATCAGCTTGCTGGTGTAAATATGCTGATAAGGAAAAGAAACAATTACATGCTAGGATTAACAGCTGCTGAATCTTCTAAAAGGATAAGCTTTTTGACATCTAAGCTTTTAATTCTCTAACATGACCCTAAAGGAGAAAGGAAAAACCTGCTGCTTTATCCAGCTATCCAGAGTTTAAATGTATTGAAGTCCACTGCACAAAGGACAAGAGGCTACCTATGCATACCATATTTGTTTAATAGCAATAGGTGGAACTGACAGTAAAGCCTGAGCAAAATTACTCTGAGGAAGAAATGCTTGTAATAAGTGTTAAACTTGTGCTCACCAAAACTTGGTCTTAGCACTTTCTTTCAGAGTTGGACAACATTAAAACCACAGACACACCATCATTATAGAACACAGATACTGTAACCTTAAAAAGATAATGAAATGACAAAAATTCCTTTGTACTCTTGTTTACATTGGTCTTAGATGCACCCAATCCATCAAAGAGCAACAGAAAGACACACAACAAACAATTCATACACACTTACTCACAAGGCCAATTTAAAGGGGTCAATCAACTTAACATGCATGCTTTTGGACAGTGGGAGCAAGCCAGACTACCCAAACAGAACATACACATGCATTTAGAGAACATGTAAACTCCATGCAAAAAGACCCCAGGCTGCAGATTCGAACCCAAATGCAACATCGTATAGCCGAATACAACAAAAGCTTGTTGGAGAATGTGTTGCGGTCTTGATAAAAATACAATTTTTGGCCACAATTCCAAAAGATTTTTTGCTAAAATGCTCACATTGAATCAAAAGGTGCTTCAACAAAACATTAGTTTAAAGTTGTTCACAGTAATGCAGCCAGATTATTTTTAAAAGATCTGTTTTACAGTTGAATGGTACAGAACATATCATATTAAAAGATAGAAGATGATTTAAAATTATAAATCAATGGATATTCTCACAGACATCTGGCAAATTAAAAGGGGTGTGTAAAAATTTGAGATCCACTGTATCTATTATCACATTCTTATATCATTAGTTCATTGATATTGCAGGCCATCTACTGCAGTTTGTACCATACCTTGGAGAAGCGGTACCAATACAGCCTTACCTCTATGTATCAAAAATGTAATTTAAATACCCTTTACAGTATATAACTAAAGTAAGTTAATGTGATGAAAACTTCCAAACTGAAAAATATTACACTAAAGTATTGTGTGCCCCTTGCATCCATTGCACTTGTCCTGTTGATCTGATAAATCAACACACAGAAAGAAAAAACAATATTAAGTGTTTTGCAGTTTTACAATCATAGTGTACCTTTGTCCTTGAGATTTATAGCATTCAAAATGAAATATTGAACAGTAGAACTAATAGCAATGTGAACATAAACACAACCGGGGTTAAATGTTAACAACCTTCCTGTCATTACTTTTCTAACACCCAGAAATAACAGCAACAATAACAACTGGGTAACTCCCAGCATCTAGGGATGTGTGTATAGATCTTGTTTTACAAGTTATGTCCTGCTGTATTTGCTTGTCCATGTCCCTGTCATTTGCCCTTTCTCTGTACCATCAACATGCCATGGGACTAGAGCACTCATGGCCAAATTTGGCATATTTACATGGCAGCTTAATGTGCTCATGTTGATTAGATGCAATGTCCTTTATTAAATAAAATAAACAAAACAAGTCTGTATTATAGCACACGTTTAAGCAATTAGGAGCAAAGCAACCTCAAGAGAGTTTACAGCAAATAATGGACTAGAGGGGGGAAAACACAACCTTTTTTATTTTTCTCCAAGGCTTCAATTTATTATTTGTAACTATGAAACAGATCTGCAGGGATGATTCATAACTGAAAGAAAAATTGCTTTCTGCTTTGACATGAAAAATACAATCAGCAAGTGGAAAGACAACACCAGCAAAATGTTGGGTAGTTCTTGAGAAATGGGTGACAACGGAAGGCCAGTCCAATTGACAGCAAGTACCCTTCATGCAGACTTTTGATTGTCAGTGTGAATGTTGACATATGTTTGAATGCTTCAAGAGCACTGTGGAAATGCAAACTTTGACCCATGTATAACAATCTGTGTTGGAAGTAATAACATCATTTTGATGTGTATAATTTATTATTCATAAATAAAAAGAGAGAAGGGCCTTTACCACAGTTTAGACAAAGCTTACGTGGAATTATGCATCTTATGAAGAAGTAGAAAATAAATATCTAAGATAAAGTAAATACCCAGTCTGGGCATTGTATAAATGCAGATGGTGAAAATATATTTTTAAATTTGTTTAAATCTTGGCTTAAAGCATTTCTACAGTAATGTAATTCTTATGTCTAAGCTATTATGAGATTAGATATTAAGTTGTGTGCTTTAAACTTGAGTGGCTTGAAAATACTCTACTTTTAAAGTAAGACGAGTTGTACTTTATGTTGACAGATTGACCTATAAGACGTGGGGATTATTATTATATGTTATGCAAGCAAAAATAAATATTAGAAAAAATAGCTGAATTTCAGTCCAACCCAGCCTTCACCTTTGTGTTGGTTTCCTCCAACTGGCCTTGTGCACTGCGTGCTAATTAGAATCAGAATCAGAATCAGAAAAGCTTTATTGTCAAGTACGTTTTTGGACATACAAGGAATTTGTTTTGGCGTAGTCGGTGCAATACAGTACAAATTAAACAGTATAAACATATCTACAATATAATATAAATATATGTGCACAGTTTTAAGTGAGTGAGAGTAAATGTACAGCAGTACAAGATGCAAGAGCATTAGGGAATAGAAATCAATTCCTCTCAACCTGATCTCAGTCAGTGTACAGCCACAGTTAAGGTAAAATAAACGACTAAATCTGGTTTTCAAGTGTTATGACAGTACTGCAAAAAATAGTTGTTACAGAGCTGCTGCAGCAACATCTGGCAAGGACATACCACTATCCTAATCTTATCTGTTACATTGAAATTTTACACTAAACACCATCCCAGTAATTATTTTTTAACTAAGTCAAGCTTTAAGGTCTTTAAATAGACTTAAGAAATAAGCATACAACCAAGATAGCAAAATCTAGCAAAAAAAAAAAAGAAATTCATCGAGGTTCTCACTTGTGATCTTCCACGTCAAAGAGAAATGTCATATCCCACAAGACTGCCCAGGATCCAGATAAGCAAAAACAATGATACATAGAGTAAGATTAGGAATTCACATCCATCATTCACACAAAGATCAGAGATTTTTGAGTCTCGGTCTACTGAGGTTTTCTTGATGAGGTGGGGAAAGTGCACGTATTTTCCCAAATTTGTGCTGCCAGTTTGTAAAAAAGATCCATTCGTGTGTTCTTTGGGTGAAATGTGTTTCCATTACTCTTAGGTTGATCAAACCTGGATTCATAGTGCTACACTGAGCAGAGATTCAAGCAAACAGAGTTTGAGTTTTATTTAACATCTATTCTTCTTGTGAAAACATAAAAAAGGGTATATTAGATCATTTTTTTGGCATTTGAACAACCTTAGAATTAGGGCAAGAATGAAAACAACAATATGAGGAAAAGTTAAAGTGTAACAGTCAGCGACAAAAGTATTAGCTGCTCTATAAATATGTAGGTTTTTTACAAGTATTTACCAAGTGCTGTTAAACAGAGCAAGTCATTTTAGTGGTTTTTTTAAACATTCTCTTGATTTTAGATGCTTATAATTATTTTATTTTGCACAATGACATATTACAACACAAAACCCCAAAACTACCAGAGGCAAAATTATTGCAGATGATTCAGAAAAGTTTTGGCTTCGCAAAAGCCTTTTTTCTTTGTAAAAAAAAAAAAAAGGGGAATTTTTACCCAACATTGCTCATTGCTATGAGCTGGATTTATTGTTACACCCCCAACATTCATTAGACGTTGCTCATCGTTGATATACAAACTGGCACAGAATACGTAAATGAACGAGAATGAGATTCTTTTTTTAATCCAGATCAACAGGTCTGAAGAGAAAATGTGAGACATTTAGCATCAAGAGACAGCAGTTAATCTTACAGCCTACTTTACAACCTGAGTTATGCTTACAGAGAAAGCCCCCCCCCCCCCCCAAAACAAAACAAAAAGGTTATTAAGCTATAGATGACTTTTTACTTTTGATCACAGAACCTGTGAACAGACAATATGGCAGCCTGAACTTTGCATGGCTCTGCACCACATGAGGATTTTGTGTTGCTCAAGGTTCATGCTTGACAGAGAACATACTTAAAGTAATGATCCATTAGCTGTGTGTGTCTAATGGAAACACAGATTATGCATGGAAGCTTGCCAACTTCATTGGGTTGTTAATGAGAAAACTTGTTTGCGTGTATGAGTGAATTTATGTTGCAGTGTAGGTGTGGGTGTGTGTGCCAAATACAATGCATGGGGAGCATAGAGTGCAGCCGGCTTGCGGAGGGGGACTGGGTGTGTGAGGGAAGTTAATGGGGCAATCATATTCCATGATGAAAGGAATCAAAAGCTCAGATGGGCTAACTGGTTATTCGGTCTGTCTGGTTCTGTTTTCTATCTTTTTTTTTCAAACTTTATGCTACCCTTCACCCATCTCTCCCTACTTTCTCTGCTGTGAATAGCCTCCATCTCTTGCAATGGCTTTCACCTTCCCCACAGATTAGTGGTAACGAGGATATTAGCTATGGCAGTAAACACAGTCCCTTTATCCAGTCCATTTGGCCCTCCTGCCTGCTGAGGCAAGCATTCCAGGGAGTTACAAAGAAGTGGGAGTTTGTGAGTCTGGATATGTATAGAAGATCGGCGAGTTGGGAGAACAAATTCAAGCAGATGAGATGTTGCTACTAAGAGGGGTCTGATCACACAGGCACTGCTTTACGTTGGAGGTCATGTAATTTCAGCTTTCTGACTGATGGAAAAGGAGAGGCCTTTTATCAAAGTGAGCCCTCACCAAGCCGAAACAGACTCCCTTAGCCGTTTGATGTTCTCTCCCCTCTCACCAGCTACAGATGCAATATTCTTTTACCCTGAAAACTGAACACCATCCTCATTTTGTTTATTTAAGAAGCTTTGCTTTCTCCACAGGACAAATCACCCATTTCCATCCATAGAAACCATGTATTTTCTCCCTTAAGCGCCTGAGTGGTTTTTATGAGTATTAAGAGCTCACCTTTGTACAACCCATACAGAAATAAGCACGATCATCCATTGTTTGCACTTGCACGTAAAAATGGGAGCCAGTACGTTAGAGTGGTGTAAGAACCCAAGGGGAGGTTGTATTGATTGAGGGGTTTGTGTCCCTTCCCGAGCGTTTGGAGCTCACAAAACAAGCAAAAATCAATACCACACATACCTGTTGGGATGTGATTAAATACTCTCATTCCCTCGACATTGTGCCTCGACATTGTGCCTCGACATTGTGACGTATATAAATGTACACATTCGCTCTTCTTTGTGCTTCACAAGGGTCAGATTAGAAGATGGACTTCAAGACCTTGCGCAAGGTTTGCATGAATTACTACGTTTACCCTGGGGTGCAAAAAGTCTAAAGGTGACCTCACAAAAACAGAACTTCACAATAAAACTAAATATTTAAAGGCCATTCTCTGTTGGCCCTGCTGTAGGGCTTCATGTAACATTTATCCCTTTGGTTTTGTGCCTTATGACTGCTGTGTCAAGGCTGCATTCAGATAAAGAGGCAGGGACTGACCTAAATATCTAAATATATGTGCTGCCCTTTTTGCACACAATGGACCTCTGCGGTTGAGTTACCTAAGGACACAGAGCAAAGAAATTCATCAAAAAGCAATCATCAGCTCGGGGTTGTGACTGATCTAGCGTGGCATCCATTCATTATGTAAATCCTGCAACCTAGCTTTCTTTATCATCAAAGACTCTCATTGTAAAAAAAAATTGTCTGTCAGTCTGAGGCTAAACAACAGATCACTGAAACTGGACTGTTTCTATGGAAACTATGCGGGAGAAACCATTTTAGGGAGACCGGGTGGAACGGGGGTGTGCATGTGTGTGGCAACAGGCAGGTGTAACTGGCAATCAACAGGTGTAACTGGCAGCAGCAATATCTGAGCTGCAAATAAAACTGTGAATTAGATTCAGGATGGCTTGACAGAAGACGCTGATTAGCCTGGCACTATGATGTCGTTTGTGTCGACCAGTGTTGAGTATTGAAGCGCAGGTGCTGTGCTTATTATCACTGCTGCAGACGGACCTCATTATTAGGAGATTAGTCCACGCCTCCACAAAAGTAAATCTCATTTTGATGTTTATCAACACCACACAAGTGCAGTGGTACACCACATTGCAATTTCAAGTCAAAGTGGAATTTCTTCTGATGGATAAAAATAAGAACTACAACCAAACAAGGTATGACTATTTCAAGAAAAAACAGGACAGTCATGAGAAACCCTATCTAACATAAACTTGATAAAAGATCCAAAGTAAAAAGAAGGTGCCATCTAGATCATATTAGTTTCTAAACACCAATTCAAATTTATGATTGGATATTTTTTTCTGGATGAAAGAAAATTTAGATTTTCAGGTTAATTTCCCACATTAAACATGTTGAAATACATTCATTTTCAGCTCAGTTACCCACCTTCTTTGGAATATTCTACATATTAGGTTTAATGTTTACTAGCTTAGCATAGTTACTAGCTCACTATCTCCATCTCATATAGGTTATAAAACACACCATATAATACACCAAGGCAGGGTAGGGCAGCATTAATCAGAAGCTGCCAAGCGGTCCATGGTAACTCTGGAGGAGCTGCAGAGATCCACAACCCAGGAGGGTGCTTCACAGAACAGAACTACTAATCATACATTCCCCCTTTAAGTGGCAAAAAGCCACAGTAAGTCCATGGAAGAAGGCTCTCTAGTTTGAAGACACCAAAACTATATATTTTAAACATGTAAGACCTTGTATGTGGTGTAAAAAACAACATTGCACATCCCCCTGAACACACCATTCCCACTGTAAAACAGTGGTGGCAGCATAATGCTATGGGGATGCTTTTCTTCAGCAGGGTCAGGGACCCTGGTCAGAGTTGCCTGGAAGATGGATGGAGCTAAATGTAGTGTAATTCTGTTTTAGACTGCAATAGATATGTTGCTGATTTTTTCTTTCTCTATTTTATAACTTACAGTAAATAAGGATAGCTGTTCAGCTATGTAGGTGGTTCACTCTGCCTGATATTTCTTCATTTGCTATACCTTTACCTAGATAAAGTTAAATAACGGATAAACAACCAAGCACAAAAAACCATGGAGAACTATTGATCAGGATATCTAAACATTTTACGTTTGTACAAAAGAGTTTACATTCATCAGATATCCAAAAACATGAGAAAAAAGACCAGAAGGAAGAATATTAACCTTGTAAGCAGCACACAACAACCTCATTTTAAAACTCCCTCAACCCTGTCAGTGATTTGTCCATCAAATGTGTTTAGTGAACATTCGATCAAAGTGTTTAATGGTTATAAGTCCATCCATCGTTTATAACCGCTCATCCTTGCAGGGAGGGTAGCGGTCATTGGGCGAGAGGCTTTACACACCCTGGACAGGTTGCTAGTCCATCACATGGCAACACAGAAACACACAGGACAAACAACCATGCACACACATGGTTTAAGAGCAGTTTAAAGTTACCCATGCATGTGCACAGAGAACATGCAAACTCCATCCAGAAAGAACCCAGGCTTTGATTCAAAACTGCAACAGTGCTAACCACTGCTCCACCATTCAGCTCTGGTATAGAAGTAGATTTGATAATTTTGTGATTAATACTAAAGTCAGCTCACCCTAGATGTGTAGATGTATGCCATCTGCAAAGGCATGGTCTTTGAAGATTATTTGTAGACCTGTTCAGTGAGACTTAATTTTTCCAAACCAGAATTTAAAGTACAAACCTACTGTCTTATTGTGAACCATCTACCTAAAACTTTCTATTTCTATTTCTTCAAATATCACCTTTCATATTAATTTCAATCAACTAAGCAAAACTTTCCAAAACATTCGCTCCCTCTTTATCATACCCATGATCTTTTTGATTTATGACCAAGAGATACATTCTCAGTTGTTCCTCATATATCTGCCTCATCTGACCATTTTTACTAACCTTTAAAACCTCAGAGTAGGGATCCAAAAGAAAATGTTGAACATATTGCAAAAAATCAATACCAATGTTATTTCCTTCAGTGGTATGTTACAGTTCAACAGACTTTAGAAATAGACCTATTAAACAGAAACAATATTTGTGATTAATTTCATTCAGCATTTATAATGCACCAACGCACAAAACCATCACAGGGAAAGTTACCTGTAATCCCATTTCTTCAGATGATAGACTTGAATTACTATGTGTCCCAATTTATATGACTGTTGATAAAAGAATATAGAAGAAACTCAATATCCCTTATTAGATTTTTGTATGTTGCATTTATAGGTTTTTTGTTGCTTTGACTCTTCCTCACTATTGGAGTTCTGTTTCCTTGGCTCTGGAGAAATTCTTTTCTCATTAATAAATGCTTGGATCTTTAAATTTATTCCATAACCATATAATTGTACAGGAAAAAATAAAGGGCCGTCCCATTGTTAGGGACATTTCTCTGAGGAAACACAGGGTGAGCCAGACTGGTCATTTCCTGTGGAACGTCGCCTCTTCAGTTCAGGAGTTTGGGATTTTTTTGTTTCCTTTATTGGCCATAACTTAGAACAATTTGACAGAAAAACATTGTTCCTTATATTTGATGCCTGGAATAAAAAATGATTTGTACCTTGGGCCTGTGATTAAGATAAGTTTTATTTGTCACATGCACAGTTAAACACAGTGCAATAAACAGTGAAATGTATTGTGGTACCTGCTGCCAAAAGCAAAGAAATCATTGTGGTATTTAAACAAGGGTATGGTAGTTTATATATGGCAATAAGGTGCAAGGAATAGTGAAAGTTAAAACAGAACCGAATTTGAATGTGCATAATAGTCCAGTTTAGGGCTCAGAATTGAACAGATGGAAGGCTTTTGGGTAAAAACGCTTCTTTAAGCTTTTGGTCTTTGTCCTCAGGCAGCAGTATGGGAGCAGGAAGAAGAGAGACTGTCCGGGGTGGCCGGGCTGTTTAAGAATTTTCTTGGTCCTTAACATGCAACGCTTGGTGTAAATGTACTGCAGGCTGAAGAGGGTGGTTCTGATTGTGCACTCAGCTGAACAGACCACTCTCAATGGCCAAGAAGTCCTGTTTAGTACAATTTCCCATCCATGTGGTAATGCTCCCACACAAGATGCTCTTGATGGTGTGGGTGTAAAAGTTCATGAGCACCTTGAGTGGGAGTTTAAAGTCTCTCAGCCGCCTGAGGAGGTCCCTGTCTGGCCTTCTTCACAGTATTAATTCACAGTATTTCACAGTATTTGGCCTTCTTCACAATATTTATTACTTGCACAAAAAGTGTTGAAACATATTCCCAGTTGGATCTGAGAACTACGTCATTGGCCATCTCTTTGGTTTAAGCAGCAAGAGTGTACATAACTGTGCATGGAGAATTTTATTTGCCTTCGGCAAATTAGAGCATATAACAATGGGTGACCACCTATAAAAGGTAACTATAAATAGACGATTGCAAAATTATTCTATATTTTAAATATATATTCTACTACTCTCCAATTTTGAATTATTTGCTGTCATTTCAACTTTTAACTTTGTGTCCTGTTATTTACTCTTCATAGAAGCAAAATCTGGAGGGGCATTCTGTTTAGCTGTGACATCTTAATGGAAGGGGGCATCGGCTGAGCTGCTGTTGCCAACAACTTAATGTTCTCCTTCTATAGATGGTACAATTGGCCCTTTCTTTCAGTGTTTAGCCCTGTTTTTGTTTCTCCTATACATAACTATTGGCCAAGCTTTCACTGTGACTAATGAACTGTATGTGCTTTCTTTCATCCTATAGTCTTGAAAACTGGATCAGCTTAGCTGTTTTTCTTTTCTGAAGCCACCAAAGAAACAACTTCTATAAACGTTTGTGTCACATAGAAAGTACTCCTGGATCAGCACTTCTGTGTGTTTTTTTTGGGGGGGGGTATATGCTTTGTCTTCTCAAACCCCCAGTCAGTCATGACAGATGGCTGGTCACACTGAGCCAGGTTCTGATGGAGGGGAGTTTTCCTTTCTGTGGTTGCTACATTCATGCTTGTTAGAAGGGATTGCTGCATAATCAACAACCCAATTCAAGCCACTGTCCACTGCCGCTACATGCTTGTCGAGGAGGAAAGTCAGTGACTTGATGCAATCTGATGGGTTTCCTTAGATAGAACCAATTTGAACAATAAACTGAAGTTTACTGCATTTTTTGATAACTAGGATCAATTTGGAAAGTATGTACTCAACTTGTAATCGGTATATACGATTCGATTGAATTGACTTATTTTTATTATAAAGTGCCTTGAGACGTTGTGAATTGATGCTATATAAATAAACTAAATTGAATTGAATTTAAAATAGCAAAAATGTTTACAACACTGTTGCATCATCTTTCCTTTGCAATCTTTTTCCAGTTGATTTCTAAGATTAGTTGTGGCTGTTTTTAAACAGCATATTATTTTCTCAAGGAGTTTAGCGGGCAAATAGTTACGATTTAAATATTTTTTTGCTAGATTATGATCTAAATATTTCTAGTTAATACCAGGTCTGAACAGACATTATTTTCTAACTATCAATGCAATATGTTATAACATACAGTACAGACCAAAGGTTTGGACACACCTTCTCATTCAAAGAGTTGTCTTTATTTCATGACTATGAATATTGTAGCTTCACACTGAAGGCATCAAAACAATAAATTAACACATGTGGAATTATATACTGAACAAAAAAGTGTGAAACAGCTGAAAATATGTCTTATATTCTAGGTTCTTTATAGTAGCCACCTTTTGCTTTGATTACTGCTCCGCACACTCTTGGCATTCTGTTGATGAGCTTCAAGAGGTAGTCACCTGAAATGGTTTTCACTTCACAGGTGTGCCCTGTCAGGTTTAATAAGTGGGATTTCAAGCCTTATAAATGGGGTTGGGACCATCAGTTGTGTTGTGCAGGAGGTGGATACAGTACACAACTGATAGTCCTACTGAATAGACTGTTAGAATTTGTATTATGGCAAGAAAAAAGCAGCTAAGTAAAGAAAAACAAGTGGCCATCATTACTTTAAGAAATGAAGGTCAGTCAGTCCGAACAATTGGGAAAACTTTGAAAGTGTCCCCGAGTGCAGTCGCAAAAACCATCAAGCGCTACAAAGAAACTGGCTCACATGAGGACCGCCCCAGGAAAGGAAGACCAAGAGTCACCTCTGTTGCAGACAATAAGTTCATCCGAGTCACCAGCCTCGGAAATCGCAGGTTAACAGCAGCTCAGATTAGAGAACAGGTCAATGCCACACAGAGTTCTAGCAGCAGACCCATCTCCAGAACAACTGTTAAGAGGAGACTGTGTGAATCAGGCTTTGCATTATTTGCTGTTATTTCAGCTTTTAACCTTGTTCTCTCTATTCTCTTCCTAGAAGCTACACCTGGCCTGGCTCTGTGTCTAACACCTTTCTGGAGAGGTGAATTGTCTGAGCTTCTGCTGGCAACAACTTAATGCTCACCCTCTACCGATGATCCATATAGCCCTATCTTTTAGTGTTTAACCCTTTCTCTCTACTAGACATGGCGATTGACTGAGCTTAACTGTAACAAACTCTATGTGCTCTCTTTCAGACTCTAACCTTGAAAACTGGCTCAGAGTTTAACTGTTCTTTCTTTCTAGGTGAAACGACTAAAGGAGCTACATCCATTAACATTTACTTTTCCTTCCCATAGAAAGTACTCCTGGATCAGTGCTTCTGTGTTCTTTTTGTGTCTCTGCTCTGTTCTCTCAAACCCCCAGTCGGTTGTGGCAGATGGCTGCTCATACTGAGCCTGGTTCTGCTGGAGGTTTCTTCCTGTTAAAAGGGAGTTTTTCCTCTCCGCTGTCGCTACATGCATGCTCAGTATGAGGGATTGCTTCAAAGTCATTGCCAGTGACTGTCCACTGTCTCTACATGCTCATCCGGGAGGAGGGAATGCTGCAAATCTCTGACTGGATGCAATCTGCTGGGTTTCCTTAGATAGAAAAACTTGTTATCCAATTTGAATAAGTAACTAACTCCAACTGCACTGTTCAATTGTTAGGATTAATTGGAATGTATGTACCTGACTGTTCTGAAGTGCCTTGAGACACTTGAATTGGCGCTATATAAATAAAACTGAATTGAATGGTAAAATAGCTGCTAGGAAACCACTGCTGAGGACAGGCAACAAGCAGAAGAGACTTGTTTGGGCTAAAGAACACAAGGAATGGACATTAGACCAGTGGAAATCTGTGCTTTGGTCTGATGAGTCCAAGTTTGAGATCTTTGGTTCCAACCACCGTGTCTTTGTGCGGTGCAGAAGAGGTGAACGGATGGACTCTACATGCCTGGTTCCCACCGTGAAGCATGGAGGAGGAGGTGTGATGGTGTGGGGGTGCTTTGCTGGTGACACTGTTGGGGACTTATTCAAAATTGAAGGCATACAGAACCAGCATGGCTACCACAGCATCTTGCAGCGGCATGCTATTCCATCCGGTTTGTGTTTAGTTGGACCATCATTTATTTTTCAACAGGACAATGACCCCAAATACACCTCCAGGCTGTGTAAGGGCTATTTGACCAAGAAGGAGAGTGATGGGGTCCTGCGCCAGATGACCTGGCCTCCACAGTCACCGGACCTGAACCCAATCGAGATGGTTTGGGGTGAGCTGGACCGCAGAGTGAAGGCAAAAGGGCCAACAAGTGCTGAGCATCTCTGGGAACTCCTTCAAGACTGTTGGAAAACCATTTCAGGTGACTACCTCTTGAAGCTCATCAACAGAATACCAAGAGTGTGTGGAGCAGTAATCAAAGCAAAAGGTGGCTACTTTGAAGAACCTAGAATATAAGACATATTTTCAGTTGTTTCACACTTTTTTGTTCAGTATATAATTCCACATGTTTTAATTCATAGTTTTGATGCCTTCAGTGTGAAGCTACAATATTTATAGTCATGAAAATTAAAAAAACTCTGAATGAGAAGGTGTGTCCAAACGTTTGGTCTGTACTCTATACAGAATGTAGACTTTTGCCTCAGCAAAATGAAAGAGAATATTATTCACAGTTAACAGTCCTCAGAATATTTTTACCTTCCCTTGTGTACCAGTCCACAGCAAATCCTTAATGCAGTGTGCCAGTACTGTGAATATCCTGCTTCCTCTCTAGCTTAATGAAGTCATTATTTACAAAATAATTTCAAATTGAATTAGTCAGACAGCAAATGTTTCCATTTTACTTCAGTCCATCAGAAATGTTCTCAAAGAGCCATTTGTGTAAGAGTTTCTGGTATTTGTCTACCTCTAGCTTTTTTCCCATTTGAAGGCTGAAGTTTTAATTTGTATGGTGCATTCAGTAACAGACCATTTCTGCCAATGGTGGTTCATTGACAGGTTTCTGTGGAAATGTGCTGATTTCAAATACAAAATAAAATCTATTTTTTTATCTGGTTTTAACTAAAAGTCTGAAGATCTTTTTATAGTTTGTAGATTGTTAAAACCTTATTATATACATTGTGCATTTTGAAATGTTTTCATTATTTGCAGTCTTAATTATCTCTTCAAACTACTCATTAATTTCACTAAATAACATTCAGTTAGTAATTGATGCCACTGTATGTGTAGTGTATCTTACAGATACATAGCTGCTAAAGGAATAATACGCAAATGCAATCATTAAACCAAATAAATACAGAGCTTCTCTGAAACTACCAATGCACAGCAATAGGGAAGGAGTCTAAACTTGAAAGTATTAATGCATCATTTTAAATAGTAAATTTGTATATTTGACATGCACCCAGAACATTTTGGGTTTTCTGACCCAATAAGTATTTGTATTTAGAGACAGGCTGTTTACAAACAACAGGGGGTCGGGGTCAATTAGATTGAAAAAGTTTGGATCTAATTGAAAACCAAGTTTCAGTGGGAGAACTTATTGGTTTTTGAAAGTCACTTGTGGCAGAACACCGCCTCTTATTTTCATCACATTTTACAATGCTTCAGCTTTTGAGTTTGAAGCTTTTGAGTTTGGAGAAAGGTGGAAAAGTGTGAATGTTTTTAAATAAGGATAACTTTCTCAGATATTGGATAGTAAAAACATTATTCCTCGTCATTTTTTATTTAGAAATTGTCAAACAATTTGCCTCTTTTCTTCATAAGGCTGCTCTTTGCTTTATCACGGAGCTTATCTGATGCCAGGTAAGCCTGCTAAAAATTATTTAATTTTGGTTTTAAAAATGCAGAAATGTTTGAAATTTGTTTCATATGGATTAGATTATATGTAAGAATCAATTCATGAATCGTTTTCAAATGAATTTCTGAAAGATTTGCAAGTCTTGTATGGTACTGTTTACAATTTTTGCTTTACTTGTATTTTCCTCAGGTAGCAAAGAAAAGACTACCTATTTATCTATCATCTAACCCTAGCTTTGTCAAGGCTGGAAAAAGATCGCACCATTCACATGGTCCAGTGAGGAACCTTTTATGCTACAGTGATGTTTTGTGGAGTACAGTGCAAAAGAGATCAAATATTTTAAATAACAAGAAGATAAGGGCCATGTTAGAGAGGCAAACAGCTGCAATGCTATCAGCTATGATGATGCATCATTTTTATTTTAAAACAAACAAGAACACGAGTTCTGACATTGAAAGAGATGAGAAGAAACATCAGAGGAGAGACACACTGAGATACCTTGATGCAGAGGGGAATATGAAACTTGTAGGCTTTGTTTCCAAACTGATCGGCTCAGTTCAGCTTCGTTGGGAGCAGTTTGACAGATATCTTGAGTTTATTAGGTCCACAGTCATACTTTGCAGCACACTGCAATCAAAGCTTACTGCTTACACAAGATTTGTTCAGCTTTCTGCTGGAGTGACCAGAAAAACTCACACACAAAACCCTCCTCACAGAAAGGTCTGAAAATTTTTCAGTTGAGAGATGACAGTGTTAACCACTGTACCTTGGCATTTACATCTTACACACACAAAAAAACCTGCCAGGAAGTCACAGTTTCCAACATCTGAGTCAGAAACAACCGGAATGAACCCTAAAGTTGAAATTGCATCTTCGAATAACAGGCTCTTCATCAATTGCAATCTCATTAACCAACATGGCTGGCATGCCAAAAAAAAAACCCCCCAAAAAAAATTTTTCTTTCTGCTCTCGGTGGAGGAGGACGCTTTTTCTCTGTCTCCCGCAACCCTCCCATATCTGCCCTGCTTCAGTTCTGTGTCTTGTCTTCTTTTTGGAGCCTACTTTTGCATATCTTCCAAATTCCAAAAAAGAGTTATGGATTTGGTCAGTTGGTCTCTCAATGTAATTGATCAAATTTTCTCGAGGAGAGCCCAACTTGTCCGGACTGGACGTTTTTCTCTAGATACACAATGGACTCCTGGCAGAAGTGGAGGATTGTGTGTTTGTCGATGATGTCAGTCGAGGATGTGGAAGATATGTATATAATTGGATGTTTGATATCAGGATTTCTGCTTTTTGGAATCAGCGGTTACCTGGAGTATTGAGAAATTCGGAGAATGTCAGCAGCTGTTCTGGCAATTGTGAGGTTGCCTGGCATGTATGATGGGATCTTCAGGGCGATCAGCACTCAGACTGAGATGTTACGCGAGCTGAATCGCAGACTGGATGTGATCCTTAGGATCGCAGGCAGGTTGCGGTTCTTGGACTCAGGGGTGAAATGGGATAAATCTTGGAGAAAGTTGTTCGCTTGGATCTGGCGAAAGACCAGGAATTTGGCTGTTTGGATTCACCTTTGAGAAGCACCAGTGAGACTCTCAAGGCTGATGGAAAATTAAGAGTCAGCCTAACTCAAATAATTACTGTTTTTCTGAATCTGGCTCCCCTGCACGGCCTTGATGGCTGGCTATCTTCAACTTCTCCTGGAAGTTATGTAAACATGATGCTCTGCTCCCTCTGCCCCCTCCCTTCCCTGAGGACATCTGTGGACCTGCTCAGAACTTTGTGGCCGGTTGATGAACCTTCCAACGTACCATCAAGGACAATGGCCTTTGGGACAGTGCTTCATGGACTTACTTGCACACACTCACTTGCACACACACACATGCTCAAGATCAACATATGCACCCCTCACACCACCTTCACCGTTCCCGGCATGATGTTGTTTTGTAAATTTGTTGCTTCTTTGTGCTGAGGTTTTTTGCAATCTCAAACTGTATCCTGCTAAGGATAAAGTGTTAAATATAATTTTTTCCCTCTACTTACCTAATGTGGCCTCTTTTCTCATCTAACAAGGGCAGCGCCTGTGAGTGGGCAGCAAAGCCTCGGTGACCCGTCCCCCCCTTGTCTTGTGTCATGATGTATGTTTGGATGGGTTGTACTGGAATTCTAATTTCCCCTCGGGGATCAATAAAGTATCTTTGAATTGAATTGAATTGAAAAAGGTGCAACAATGAACTCCTCTTGCAGTTCTTATGGTCTTTTTCTCATTTGGTCCATCAACAGTAACGGTCCTGCACAACTGCAGCGGCTAGGAAAGGTATTTATAGCCCTTGAAGTTTCACATTTTGTCATGGTACGGTCCCAAACTTCACTGGATTTTATATGATAAAGCATCACAAAATACAGCACACCACCATTTTTAATTTCTTAAATTTTAAGAGACTATGGTTCTCCAGGACTAAATTGACAATAGTCCTGTTAATTTTCTTCACAGAAAATATTTTGGCATTCTCACTGGTACAGGCCATGTATTGCTCCCAATGTTGGTGATTTTATGGCACTCGTGTAAGTCTGTGTTATTGTTATAAATGATCTCCAGACACAAAAAGTTTGACTTCTAAAGCAAAATCCGGTTTAAGCACAAAAATATTCATTAAAGTAAATGCAACGTAAACATCAAAATGACAAAAATATCTCAAATCAGTAATTGTTCTTCTTGATAATGGAGAATGAAGCCACTGTGTGTCTCTAAGACGGCCTAATTTAGCACCTCTGTCATGGTGTTTTATATCCAGATGCAACAGTGAAGCAATCTGGGTTTCCTCCATCTTAAATTAATGCCTCCAGGAAAAATCTTTGTCATAGCAACAGCTGCTGAGGCTAATGGTTTCCATAGTATTTGGAGCAATGTGCCATAAAAGATGGAATGAAAACTTCTCAGGCATACAATAAATAAATATTTTGAACAGATAACAAATTAAATGTATGGCTTAAATCGCTCGACATTCCCATGTCGCAATGTTAAGGAACACTGCCTTTATTAGAATGGCTTTTTAAAGGCTAATTTACATTTTAAAAAATGTCTCTCCCTACTTAAAAAAACACAATAACATCTTCTGCTGAAAACCTTGTGGTATGTCTCAATCCACAGTTCAGTGATAAGTCACTCTGATGTGAAATTACCTAGCAGAATCTACAAATTAAATTTTTTCTTTATACTGATTTATGCATCATAAAACAACATCAGCAGCTTAATCTGCGAAGTACATGGGAGTCTGCATAGGTCTGAAGTTATAAGGAGGTGACGAAGGCAGAATTTGGGAAGGAAAAAAGGAAAAGCATGTCAGAGTTAGGTGTACAGAGAGGACAAGTACCCATGTGTTTATGTGTAAATAAAAGCTTCAGATAAGAAACTGATATGGTGGTGTTCTCCGTCATCTGCTCAGACCTCACAACAATGTCATTGTAAGCCAGTGCTTGTGTGTCTGTCACATAAGGTAGATGAAAGGCAGCCAAGTGGAAATACATGTTTACCCGTGAAATGAACACCACAGCCTTTCAGTCCCACATAAGCGGGGTTGTTAAAGGTTCAGTTGGGTATTTCTCTGCTTTCACCAGAGCCTCTTTCTTCAGTAGTTCTGTGCAGACCCATAAAATGGGTTGCATATAAAGATTGACACTTTGGAAATGACAACCCCCCAAAATGTTTTAATTAACACTGCAGAGCACTGTGCTTAAAACAATCTATTATAAAGAATGGCTCTCTTCATAGTAATAACTACTGGATGTCTTACTGTGTAAATGCAATGTTAATTTTACAGCATGTAGAGGAGGAGCTGGGCATAAAGTTCCACAAAATATTTTTGTGAAATTATTTTCTCATCAGCTTATTCACCAGAGATAAGGACCTACATGAGGACTGCAGAGTGAATAAGGCCATGTACATAATGTCAAAATGAGAAATTGTGTTTTCACACTCTTGTCGTCCTTTCGTTTTGTTTCAAATATGACAACTAGGGATTGGCCAATTACTGTTTAAAGGTATACCACATTAGGCCCCCTTTGTTACTGTTTATGGAGGCTAAAAGAGAGGACCTCCCCCAACCGAACCTTTTCTCTGTGTAAGTAAAGGAAATAGCTTACTTAAAATTGCTTCCAGGTATATCGTAAAACGCATGTGGTAATAATTTGGACATGTTGTGCAGTTGTGAAATCTAAACTTTTATTGTTACACTTCCTTCTCAAATAGCCACACACTGAACTCCGTAGGTCAAAAGAAGAAGCTATCTTCATTCCTAGTTCTTTTCACCTCTGCCACTGCTGGGCAGGACTATACACACCTCCCCTTTTTAGCTCAGCTCTGCTTGGTTAGCAGGGCCTGCCAAACCCTTCTCCCACTTCTCCTTGAGACAGAAATCTAACTCTATCTGTCTCCAGGTATGACAGAAAGCCCCACCTTTCAAGTGATATTTGCAAGACTTCAGTTCCTTAAAAACTGTCACTGATCAAGGTCTATCGGCTGGAGATCAGTTCTCAGTTTCACCAGCAGCACAAGCCTGGATTGCATTCCCTTGAAAGCCAGACAACTATAGGTATGAGATGACAAATCTGCCTTGACCTAGAGCTTAGCTTATGAGTCAAACATGTTTGTGCTTTGATTTGTAGGGTGCTTAGCTGTGTTTAGGATAAGATCTTATTTGCCAATTTATATGGCATATAAGACCTTTATTAAATCTGGCACATCAGTCACAGAAATAAACATTCTTTCTTTCTCCCTTATTAACCTGAACTAGACCTCAAAAGATTCAATATCCTTCTCTTGCCAAGATCCTTTCTCTTTTGCCCAGCATGTTTTAAAACACTAATGGGTACAGAGCACATGAGCTACCATGCAACATGTCGCCCACCAGATCTACCATCTTGTAACTCATTAATCTGCTGCAGCTTTCTCCACATGCTTCTAAAAGCCAAAATCCAAAGCCCCTAAAATAATAATAAAACTCTTTTTAAAATTTTCTTAATTTCAGATATTAAGTAAAATGTTTACTTTAAATAAGAACAACAATACCCTTCTTGTTTCATGAGAAAATGTTCTGTTCCTGTTTTGCTAGTGAAATAATTTTCTATACATATAAACTGTCGGGGTTGTGGGTTCAGTGTGTGTGTTTGTGTTTTTGTCTGCACTTTTGTTGTCAGTTTTCAGATGGTGCTGGAGTTTCTTAGGTGTGCTGGGTGACAGGTGCGACTGATCTGCTGATTGCATTGGAGGAGTATTTAAACAGGAGGCTGCCAGCACTTCGATGCCAGTGTTTGCCCTCAGTGGTAACTAGCTCAGCCACTTCTAAGCTATGCTTCATTCTTTGTCACTAAGCTGATGTTTATGTTCCTTCGCAAGCAGAAACCTGAACCTTCTGATCATTCTTCATTGAACTTTGACTTCTGTTCCAGACGTTTCTGGATGATCAAGATTACCTATGTTTGGTGGATTTCATTTGGATTTCGTTTCCAAGTACCAAGCTGGCAGCTTCCTGTTATCCTCTGTCTCCTGAACCAAGGCAGAAGCGTACCCTGTCCACCCTCCAACGCAAGTACCTGAACATTGGATTAACTCTTGAACCCACCAGAACTCACTCTACAGCTCAAGTAAACCATCTCGATTTTCTCCGCTTCACACACCTGGGTCCCGACTCCCTCTACCCCTGGCAACCTGAATTCACCCACTTAGTAAAGTGTTCTACTATTAACATAATTACTTCTCGTTTATTACTCAAGATTATAGTTCTTGTTTTTGCCAGTTCTCCTTCCCCTCTTTCCATGCAGTTGGCGATTTTACCGTTCACGTTCCAGTATCACTTTGTAAATAAAACACCTTTCACTAATTCAGCTGTGCTTCTGAGTGTTCTTCTGTATGTGGGTCAGATCTATCTCGAACAAAATGACAAACTTGATACTTTGACTGAATAAATGACTATTACAAGTAGAAAGTAAATTTTTCTTCAAACAATTATAAAATACCACTGAAGGACATATCTTAATATTTTTATAACAAAAAGAAGATTGTCAATATGAGGGAGACTGCTTGAGATTTCTGGATTAAAAATGTTTTTTAATTCTTAGCAGCTAAAACACATACAGTACAGACCAAAAGTTTGGACACACCTTCTAATTCAAAGAGTTTTCTTTATTTTCATGACTATGAATATTGTAGCTTCACACTGAAGGCTATGAATTAACACATGTGGAATTATATACTGAACAAAAAAGTGTGAAACAACTGAAAATGTCTTATATTCTAGGTTCTTCAAAGTAGCCACCTTTTGCTTTGATTACTGCTCCACACACTCTTGGCATTCTGTTGATGAGCTTCAAGAGGTAGTCACCTGAAATGGTTTTCCAACAGTCTTGAAGGAGTTCCCAGAGATGCTTAGCACTTGTTGGCCCTTTTGCCTTCACTCTACAGTCCAGCTCATCCCAAACCATCTTGATTGGGTTCAGGTCCAGTGACTGTGGAGGCCAGGTCATGTGGCGCAGCACACCATCACTCTCCTTCTTGGTCAAATAGCCCTTACAGAGCCTGGAGGTGTGTTTGGGGTCATTGTCCTGTTGAAAAATAAATGATGGTCCAACTAAACGCAAACCGGATGGAATAGCATGCTGCTGCAAGATGCTGTGGTAGCCATGCTGGTTCAGTATGTCTTCAATTTTGAATAAATCCCCAACAGTGTCACTAGCAAAGAACACCCACACCATCACACCTCCTCCTCCATGCTTCACGGTGGGAACCAGGCATGTAGAGTCCATCCATTCACCTCTTCTGCACCGCACAAAGACATGGTGGTTGGAACCAAAAATCTCAAACTTGGACTCATCAGACCAAAGCACAGATTTCCACTGGTCTAATGTCCATTCCTTGTGTTCTTTACCCCAAACAAGTCTCTTCTGCTTGTTGCCTGTCCTCAGCAGTGGTTTCCTAGCAGCTATTTTACCATTCAATTCAGTTTTATTTATATAGCGCCAATTCAAGTGTCTCAAGGCACTTCAGAACAGTCAGGTACATACATTCCAATTAATCCTAACAATTGAACAGTGCAGTTGGAGTTAGTTACTTACTCAAATTGGATAAAAAGTTTTTCTATCTAAGGAAACCCAGCAGATTGCATCCAGTCAGAGCTTTGTAGCATTCCCTCCTCCCGGATGAGCATGTAGAGACAGTGGACAGTAACTGGCGATGACTTTGAAGCAATCCCTCATACTGAGCATGCATGTAGCGACAGCGGAGAGAAAAAACTACCTTTTAACAGGAAGAAACCTCCAGCAGAACCAGGCTCAGTGTGAGCTGCCATCTGCCACAACCGACTGGGGGTTTGAAAGAACAGAGCAGAGACACAAAAAGAACACAGAAGCACTGATCCAGGAGTACTTTCTATGGGAAGGAAAAGTAAATATTAATGGATGTAGCTCCTTTAGTCGTTTCACCTAGAAAGAAAGAACAGATAAACTGAGCCAGTTTTCAAGGTTAGAGTCTGAAAGAGAGCACATAGAGTTTGTTACAGTTAAGCTCAGTCAATCGCCATGTCTAGGAGGGAGAAAGGGTTAAACACTAAAAGATAGGGCTATGTGGATCATCGGTAGAGGGTGAGCATTAAGTTGTTGCCAGCAGAAGCTCAGACAATTCCCCTCTCCAGAAAGGTGTTAGACACAGAGCCAGGCCAGGTGTAGCTTCTAGGAAGAGAATAGAGAGAACAAGGTTAAAAGCTGAAATAACAGCAAATAATGCAAAGCCTGATTCACACCGTCTCCTCTTAACAGTTGTTCTGGAGATGTGTCTGCTGCTAGAACTCTGTGTGGCATTGACCTGTTCTCTAATCTGAGCTGCTGTTAACCTGTGATTTCTGAGGCTGGTGACTCGGATGAACTTGTCGTCTGCAGCAGAGGTGACTCTTGGTCTTCCTTTCCTGGGGCGGTCCTCATGTGAGCCAGTTTCTTTGTAGCGCTTGATGGTTTTTGCGACTGCACTTAGGGACACTTTCAAAATTTTCCCAATTGTTCGGACTGACTGACCTTCATTTCTTAAAGTAATGATGGCCACTTGTTTTTCTTTACTTAGCTGCTTTTGTCTTGCCATAATACAAATTCTAACAGTCTATTCAGTAGGACTATCAGCTGTGTACTGTATCCACTTCCTGCACAACACAACTGATGGTCCCAACCCCATTTATAAGGCTTGAAATCCCACTTATTAAACCTGACAGGGCACACCTGTGAAGTGAAAACCATTTCAGGTGACAACCTCTTGAAGCTCATCAACAGAATGCCAAGAGTGTGTGGAGCAGTAATCAAAGCAAAAGTTGGCTACTTTGAAGAACCCAGAATATAAGACATATTTTCAGTTGTTTCACACTTTTTTGTTCAATATATAATTCCACATTTGTTAATTCATAGTTTTGATGCCTTCAGTGTGAAGTTACAATATTCATAGTCATGAAAATAAAGACAACTCTTTGAATGAGAAGGTGTGTCCAAACCTTTGGTCTGTACTGTATATTATAACATATTGCATTGATAGTTAGAAAATAATGTCTGTTCAGACCTGGTATTAACTAGAAATATTTAGATCATAATCTAGCAAAAAAATATTTAAATCGTAACTATTTGTCCGCTAAACTCCTTGAGAAAATAATATGCTGTTTAAAAACAACCACAACTAATCTTAGAAATCAACTGGAAAAAGATTGCAAAGGAAAGATGATGCAACATTGTTGTAAAAATTTTTGCTATTTTAAATTCAATTCAATTTAGTTTATTTATATAGCATCAATTCACAACGTCTCAAGGCACTTTATAATAAAAAAAAGTCAATTCAATCGAATCGTATATACCGATTACAAGTTGAGTACATACTTTCCGAATTGATCCTAGTTATCAAAAAATGCAGTAAACTTCAGTTTATTGTTCAAATTTGTTCTATCTAAGGAAAAGGTGGCTACTTTGAAGAACCTAGAATATAAGACATATTTTCAGTTGTTTCACACTTTTTTGTTCAGTATATAATTCCACATGTGTTAATTAATAGTTTTGATGCCTTCAGTGTGAAGCTACAATATTCATAATCATGAAAATAAAGACAACTCTTTGAATGAGAAGGTGTGTCCAAACATTTGATCTGTACTGTACATGATTTTGGTGTCATTTGAAGGTCATTTAATATTATTTTGAGTGAAATACTGAATTACTACTTTAATGGAGCCTGATTTTAATTTCTGACTGTTACGTGTCTGTAGGTTTTAATTGGACAAGTGTGATCTGCACAGCACAGAAACGTAATCAAAATAAGAGATTATTACTGAAAGTTTGCTGAAATATGAAAACAAAAAACATATGATATAAGTTTTGTGGCTCCTTTTACAAAAACATCAAATCATAGGCTGTTTATATACAGGTCCTTCTCAAAATATTAGCATATTGTGATAAAGTTAATTATTTTCCATAATGTCATGATGAAAATTTAACATTCATATATTTTAGATTCATTGCACACTAACTGAAATATTTCAGGTCTGTTATTGTCTTAATACGGATGATTTTGGCATACAGCTCATGAAAACCCAAAATTCCTATCTCACAAAATTAGCATATTTCATCCGACCAATAAAAGAAAAGTGTTTTTAATACAAAAAACGTCAACCTTCAAATAATCATGTACAGTTATGCACTCAATACTTGGTCGGGAATCCTTTGGCAGAAATGACTGCTTCAATGCAGCGTGGCATGGAGGCAATCAGTCTGTGGCACTGCTGAGGTCTTATGGAGGCCCAGGATGCTTCGATAGCGGCCTTTAGCTCATCCAGAGTGTTGGGTCTTGAGTCTCTCAACGTTCTCTTCCCAATATCCCACAGATTCTCTATGGGGTTCAGATCAGGAGAGTTGGCAGGCCAATTGAGCACAGTGATACCATGGTCAGTAAACCATTTACCAGTGGTTTTGGCACTGTGAGCAGGTGCCTGGTCGTGATGAAAAATGAAATCTTCATCTCCATAAAGCTTTTCAGCAGATGGAAGCATGAAGTGCTCCAAAATCTCCTGATAGCTAGCTGCATTGACCCTGCCCTTGATAAAACACAGTGGACCAACACCAGCAGCTGACACGGCACCCCAGACCATCACTGACTGTGGGTACTTGACACTGGACTTCTGGCATTTTGGCATTTCCTTCTCCCCAGTCTTCCTCCAGACTCTGGCACCTTGATTTCCGAATGAATGCAGAATTTGCTTTCATCCGAAAAAAATACTTTGGGCAACTGAGCAACAGTCCAGTGCTGCTTCTCTGTAGCCCAGGTCAGGCGCTTCTGCCGCTGTTTCTGGTTCAAAAGTGGCTTGACCTGGGGAATGCGGCACCTGTAGCCCATTTCCTGCACACGCCTGTGCACGGTGGCTCTGGATGTTTCTACTCCAGACTCAGTCCACTGCTTCCGCAGGTCCCCCAAGGTCTGGAATCGGCCCTTCTCCACAATCTTCCTCAGGGTCCGGTCACCTCTTCTCGTTGTGCAGCGTTTTCTGCCACACTTTTTCCTTCCCACAGACTTCCCACTGAGGTGCCTTGATACAGCACTGTGGGAACAGCCTATTCGTTCAGAAATTTATTTCTGTGTCTTACCCTCTTGCTTGAGGGTGTCAATAGTGGCCTTCCGGACAGCAGTCAGGTTGGCAGTCTTACCCATGATTGGGGTTTTGAGTGATAAACCAGGCTGGGAGTTTTAAAGGCCTCAGGAATCTTTTGCAGGTGTTTAGAGTTAACCCGTTGATTCAGATGATTAGGTTCATAGCTCGTTTAGAGACCCTTTTAATGATATGCTAATTTTGTGAGATAGGAATTTTGGGTTTTCATGAGCTGTATGCCAAAATCATCCATATTAAGACAATAAAAAACCTGAAATATTTCAGTTAGTGTGCAATGAATCTAAAATATATGAATGTTAAATTTTCATCATGACATTATGGAAAATAATTAACTTTATCACAATATGCTAATATTTTGAGAAGGACCTGTAGTGTGGGACTATACTAATTCAAAGCAGGTGAACTGATTGGAAAACAGACCGAGAGGTGAGTGAGGTAGACAAGTAAAATACAACCTTTAATGGGCAGTGAGAAGACTGGAAAGGATCACATGAATTAACCAGGTGAATGGCCACTTTCCACAGTCATGATTTCGATCAGAATCCAGGTTTTTGTTTCCACTAAGAGTCTATCTATTCTATTATCTATCTATATTTTTAAAAACCTGCACATACTGTATGTAAAGCAGTTCTGAAATAGATACAAAAATAAAGATGATTCTGCATGACAGCATTTGTTCTATGGAAACAACAGCTAACTAAAAAAGTAAGAAGAAATAAAAAAATGAAAGTATGCATTGGGCAGGTGTGTCTCTTTCTGTTTGTGTCTTTAGACATGACCATTTTATCCACGAGTTCATACATGCTTTTCCAGGCCAAAGCAACATTTACTTTTCACAATTTTTGTAAAGATCTACAGGCCTTACTGGCAGGAAAATCCAAAATGTATAAGGAAAGGGCACACACACAGTTGAAATGTCAGCATCAAACTCATTGTGCTTTTGATGATCTGACATCCACAATAACTCCGAGCCTTTACACACTAGGTAACAACACTTCTCAAAGCCTCTGAGTCCTTCAGAGTGAGATATGGGATTTGGCCATAAACATTTATTCCTCAGCTCTTATTTTTAATTCTGTTTTTGAGTTCCTATGAAAAATTACAATGATCAAACACTCTAGCTGAGACTTCAGTTGAGTTTTAGAGGATTTTCAGATCAGACCTTGGGAGAATTGATACTGAGATTGTGATGATAGGAATATGATTAAAAATCCTAAAACGCAAGTGACTGCAAAGTGCATTTTAAAAACTCACAAAATGGGTAGTTTCAGAACCCTTTCATCACTGAGCCATTTTTAAAATATTGCTCCATAATTTATCTACACAATGTATTAGTTCTACTGTTTTTTCTTTTTATAGATTATACACTTGGCCCAGTGATTCAGTGTGTAACCATGTCTTTTAACAGACAAAGTCATTCAAGGAGCAAAGCTGTCATTAACAATTAAAACCCATACTATCCCATGGATAGTATTACTTGCACGTCCTTCTCTTTTTATCATTGCTTTTCTGCAAGATGAGCAGAGCTATTGCTACCATTAACACAGTGTAGATTTATTTTTAATAAAGAAATTAAACGTGTGTGTGTGTGTGGGTGTGTGTGTGTGTTTTATCTGGCTATTTCCTGTTCTCTCATTCTCCAGCCAGTTGCGGTGACCGAGGTGGCTGCTCATACTGCAACTGGTTCGGACAGATTTCTTGCTATTAAAAAAGTTGTTTCTTTTCATTGTCACCACATGCTTGTTCAGAATAAATGCAAGAAGATAAGAACTCATTGCAAATACCTTCTGATTGTTGCCACTTTCTTGTTCAGGCTGTGGAATTTTTGAAAGCCAATTACTTGATACAGTCGGCTGGGCTTCCTTAAGCAACTCTTTACTTGATATAATCAATATATCAATTATATGATAATAATATTGATAATATAACTGATCATTACACATATGCAGAAATATTTTAGGTCTTTATTTTTTTGTAATATTGATGATTATGGCTTACAGATAATAACCCACAATTCTGTGTCTTGAAAAAACACTTTTAATGTATAAATTTTATGTAAGAGCCATATTATGGCCTAGACAATGAATAGGAAAGTTGCTGACTTGACAGATGTCTAGAAGTCATTGACACCCTCCACAAGGAGAGTAAGTCACAAAAGGTCACTGCTAAAGAAACAGTTTGTTCACAGAGTGCTGCATCTAAGCATTTTCATAGAAAGTTGAGTGAAAGGAAAAAGTGGTAGTGTGTTGCATGGGCAACAGGGATAACCACACCCTTAACCAAACAAAATCCATTCAAGAGTTTGGCGGAGCTTCACAGGGAGTGGTCTGAAGTTGAAGTTAGCACATCAAGAGCCACTATGCCCCGGTAAATCCTGAACAGGGGCTACAAATGTCACATTCCTGATGTTAAGTCACTGCTGTATTGTTGCTCAGTAGTCCAAAGTCCTCTTTTCAGATGAAAGTAAAGTTTTCATTTAATATGGAATTTGAGGTCCCAGAGGCTGGAGGAAGAGTTAGGAGACACTGAATCAATGTTGCATCAAGTCTAGTGTAAAGTTTCCACAGTCAGGAATGATTTTTGAGTGCCATGCTATCTGCTGCTGTTGGTCCACTGTGTTTTCTGAAGTCCACAGTCAACACAGCCATCTACCAAGAAATGTTAGAGCACTTCATATTTCCTTCTGCTGACAAGCTTTATGGAGATGCTGATTTCATTTTCCGACATGACTTGGCTCCTGCCCACACTGCCAAAGGTACCAAAAGCGGGTTCAGTGACCATGATTTTACTGTGCTTGATTGGCCAGCAAACTGGCCTCATCTGAACTCCACTGAGAATCTATGGAGTATTGTCAACAGGAATATGAGAGACACCAGACCCAACAATGCAGATGACCTGAAGGTCACTATCAAAGCAACCTGGGCTTCCATTACACCTCAGCTTCTACACGTCATGCCACAATAATGCAGTAGTTCATGCAAAAGGAGCTCCAACCAAGTACTGCGTGAATAGAACAGGATATACGTTTATAGAAGCCTAGTATTTCTGATTAAAATATAATTTCTTAAATTAACTTATGTAATATTCCAATTTCTCAAATACACTGAATTTAAGGTGTTCATTAACTCTAACCCAAAATCATGAACTTTACAAGAAATAAAGGCTTGAAATATTTAACTCCTAGCGTAATGAATCTATATATTATATGATTTTTACTTTCAGAAATAAGTGACAAAAAATATTGAACTTTATGCTAATTTCTTGAGATATACTTGTGGCCCGATTGGCAGCAATGTTTTCTTGCAGTAGAAAATTATAAATATCTCTTCATTGTCAAATGTGAATAACTGTACAATATGACTCAAAACCCCAGTGTAATGTGGCCTACGGAGAACCATCAGTATTGAGATGACAATGTTCTCCACTTAGTAGTTGTTCTGAAGACAAGTTTTGTTTGCTTGCATGCAATTTGCCCAACCAATATTTTTGAAGTGAATCCTTAAGTCAAGGCTTCTGATTTGATGAGGGCTGTTTCGCCATTTTGTTAAACGTTGGGTCAGTCATGCAAGAACTGCGACAAGGTATTAATACCTTGAACAGCACTGTTTTAGCTGAAATGAGACAAAACGAAAAATGTAAGTGTTCATTAATGTTCCCTGTCACCCTCTTTGGACTTTAAACTACTTCTGCACACAAGAAATATTGGCTGCCTGACACACTGACTCCATTTAAGGTTCTTTGAAAGAAAAGTGTAAAATTAGCAAATCCTGTCTCTTAAATCACACTCAGAGCTGTAAAACAAGGACTGACACTGTCTCATCCCCGTTTTGCAGTACCAAATTTATTTTTCAATTACTTTCAGATTTTTATCCTTGCTGCCATTTTCTTTTTATGATCTTGTTTATTGCTCAGCAAAACAAAACACCAGATTTGCTGCAGCTTAGTCCTCGGGTGGGTTTTTGAAGTTTAAAGAGATTGGATAAAAATATTTGATTATTTTTTTCACTTCTTAAAGATGTCATAGCTTTGATGGTAAGGTCCTAGCAGTTGTTTTAAGGCTGATCCTTGGCTTATCTCTCAGTGAGATGTGGTCAAAGTCAAAGGGAAATGAGAGAAAGAGGAATTCAAGAGCTCAAACTGGCAAAGGAAAATTATTTTAAAAGAAACATGGATTCAAAAGACATAAAAGCAGCTTTTGTGCTAGGATTGATATTGTTTTTTTTTTTTATGTCATCCTCCACGAATTAATGATACATATTTGCAAAACAACTTTATTTAGTAATACCACTTGATTTGTAACCAAAATAAGTAAACATTTAATTTGATTTGAGGATAATGACTCTCACCATCTCAAAAGCCTTAGAAGAGGAGACCTTTTAACCTAGTCTGTAGAGATCAGTGGCTCTGTTTCTCTTGTGTCCATGAATTTCTTTAGTTTGGGCGTTATAGGTTTATTTTTTAGTTGTTTTAGCCTACTTCATGAAGGCGAACAGGTTCTATTAAAAAGACTTAATCAGGTCCCTCCGCTTATTTCTGCCTGAACATCTGAAATATTTTAGTGTGACAAGAAAGCATAAACAAAATAAATCTGTAATGGGGTAAATATTTTTACACCGGATTGTATAGGATGAGGGAGCAGAGCACTGTTACTACTCAGGAACCTCAGATGATTCCTGGAAGTGGTTAAGAAGTGGTGAAGACTGGAATGGATAGGAACAGGTATCTAATGTTTTGAGCTATCCTTAAAAATGTACACACAACTGTATATGTAGAAAAAACTAATTCAAGGTGAGCATTTATTTGCTAATTTTTAAAACCCCTTTTAACATAAACATATTTCTAAACACATCTGCTAGTGCAATGCTAATGAACCATATGCTAATCAATGAAAAATACTATAATTTCTCTTCAAATCACCAGAATTAATTCCGATTAATACACTATATTCACACATTATACAATGATATTCTTTTCCGGTCCGTAGAACTCATTATACAACGAGCTCTACACCCTCTACAGGGTACTTGGGGTTCATGGGAGTTTGCCCAACTGGTCCACGTTTTGTGGACCTAGAGAAGGCATTCGACTGTGTCCCTCGTGGTGCTTTGTGGGGGGAGTCTGGGGCCCTTTCTTAGGGGGCATCTGGTCTCTGTAAAAGAGGAGCAGGAGTTTGGGATGTATTGCCGGCACTAAATCAGACCTGTTCCCGGTGCATGTTGGACAGGATTTCTAGGCCGTAGGGAGTCTTGATTTGGGGACCAGTGGATTTGGTCTCTCCTTTGTGCAGATGACATGGTCCTGCTGGTCCCCTCTAGCCAAGACATACAGTATGCACTAGGGCAGTTTGCAGCAGAGTGTGAAGCAGCTGGGATGAAGAAGAGCTCCTCCAAGTCCAAGGCCATGGTTCTCAACCGGAAAAGGCTGGCTTGCCTTCTTCAGGTCGGACTTCCTGCCTTAAGTGGAGTTCAAGTATCTTGGGGTCTTGCTCACAAGTGAGGGGAGAATGGAGCGGGAGATCGACAGATGGATTGGTCCGGCTGCCGCAGGGATGGGGACGCTGTGCTGGTCCGTTGTGGTGAAGATAAAGCGGAAGACGACGAGTACGAGTATACAATGATCTAAGGGGTTATCTGTTCTCAACTCGGTTCTTAACTCGGTCACTTGGTGTAATGTCATGCTGGCCCTGACGGTCCTACTCATCAGAATCCCAATCTGAAAAATTTTCACATGATTCAGGAGATCCAGCTGTCGGTTCGGGATCATACTATATGATTGAATATCCATTACTCTTACAGAGTCTTCCAGCATTTCTTCACATTCCAGAAAGTCTTCTTCTTCTATTTCTGCTCATAAACAAGTGGAATGTAATGGCGTTCTTGGTTCTTCTGCGTTCCTTTGGAGCTGGCGGCGGCACTAGTAACGTCATCATTCCAGGACGTCAACTCTACCCCCCAAAATCACCCCACTTTGGCAGTTATTGACAAAACGGCTTAAAACAAGTCATTTAAAATTTATTTCAGAGAACTGGGTCCCTGGAATGTTTTGTGGAAGTCTTTCACTAATTGATATTTTAGCAATATCAATATTTTTAGATTACATTTCATTTTCCCCTAAGTGTAAGATGTTGAGAGTGGAAAAAAAAAAATCCCTGCTTTTTGTGAGCCTGAAAGCTTCAAGTGAGAGAACAGCAGCACAAAAATAGCTTCCTGAATAGTGGTTGAGCTTCGAAAAGAACAGCAAAACAAAATCCACCAACTTATTGCAGAATATGGAAGAGAGTTTTTGTGACCCACCTTAGACCATTGTGCTATACAACATTCACTGGAGGTAATGTCATTAAAGATACTGATATGAAAGAATTAACAATATAAATAAAAATACATGAAAGTGCTGGTGGCTCGTTTTTGGTCGCAAAAGAATTTAAAGGCTTAAATATAAAACAAAAAAACACGGATGTTTAATTTTAATTTCCAAACACTGAATATAAAACATAAAGAAACTCTAGTTAGAGTCCAATGGAATTGCAGCTCATAATAATAAGAGGTAGAGTCACATTTGTGTATAAGACAAATTTAAAAGTTCACACAGACTGACATGAAATGATTCATCATGCATCAACTGCATTTAAACTTTAAGGTGTCTGTGTCATATAAAACATGTGATCTGCTGAACTCTGTTGCTGTGCTATTATCACTGTACAGGTGGTTAACCTTTATGTACCAGACATAACCTAGCGATGGTGATTTTGATCCCTATCTGTGGCAGATTTGGTTTGAATCAAGCTAAGTGTAGATGTCTATAAACGTTCTGAAGCTGAGTATCAAACTTTTCCTTTTAGACCAAGTCAGCCTAGATGTTGTTTTGATTCACTGTCAACCAAAGAAATCCTCCAAGAACTTTTTCCTAAGGCATCACAAGTCATTTTCTACTTTCAAACTGACAAGAAATGTGTTGTTTACAGGTACTTGAGTGATACTTTCTCATAAATGCCTAGATATTGTATGAAAGGTTTAAATCAATGTACTGTACATTTAAAATATTTACTTTTTCTATTGAGTCTGCTGGTGAGCACCAAAAATAGGCAAGAAAATACAGGCATAACATTATGATAGGTGAAGTAAATAACTTATTATGCCTTCATCATTGCAGCTGTCAGTGAGTGGAATATTTTAGGCAGCAAGTGAACATAGTCCTCAAAGTTCATGTGTTAGAAGCAACAAAAATAGGCTAGAATAAGAATTGAACAAATTTAAAAGGGCCATTTTGTGATGCTAAATGTCTGAGTAAGAGCATCTACAAAACTACAGCTCTTTTGGAGGGCTTCTAGTCTGCATTGGTCAGTATCTATCAAAAGTAGTCCAAGGAAAGAACAATAGTGAGCTGTAGTCATAGGCAGCCATGGCTCACTGATGTCCGCATGGAGCAAAAGCTGGCCCATATGGTCCACTGCCAAATGTCGGTGCTTCTACACCTCAAATAGCTAAACAACTTGATGCTTGTTCATAGTGCATACAGCTTTTCGTGATGGGGGTCTGCATAGCGACAGAGCGATTGGCGTGCCCATAGTGAACCTTTGTCTAGAACCACAAACACCAACAGTGTGAGAATTAGAACTGGACTGCAGCACATTAGAAAAAGTGGCCTGGTTTAATTCATTACATTTTTAGGTCATTATTAGGTCATAAATCTACGCTTAATCAGTGCATTTGTTTTATATTTTAATGGTATGGCTACCCATATGAAAAAACAAAAGCCTTTCATGATTCCCAATGTTGTTTTTACTTACATTTAATTCAATTTAATTCTGTTTTAATTGTATAGCACCACACGTGTCATCTCAAGGCACTTTACATAATCAATTCAATCAAATCATACAGATTTCAAGTCAGGTACATACATTCCAATTAATCATTACTATCAAACAGTGCAGTTGGATTCAGTTTAATTGGTTAAAACGTTTTTCTATCTAAGAAAACCCAGCATATTGCATCGAATCACTGACTTGGAGCAGTCACTCCTCCTGAATGGGCATGTAGCGACAGTGGACAGTCGCTTGCATTGACTTTGCAGCAATCCCCCATACTGTGCATGCATGTAGGGACAGTGCAAAGGAAATGTCCTTTAAGACACATTAAACTTACCATTTTCAATTTGTCCAGACAAACATATTTGACCATGTTTAGATAAAATATCTACTGCTAGTAATTAACAATTAACTTGAACTGAACCTAAGGATGTTTTCCAGAGCAAAAACACACTACACATAGTTTATCAGTTTATATATAGCCAAGGTGTCTGGGGTCCGGGGGCACTTTGTGTCCCTCTGAATGATTTTGTGTGGTACCCTGACTGCAATTCAAGAATGGTACAAATTTCACCAACAGGCACAGGCAGTTCATAGGTTGCATAGAGTGACCCATATGTTCTTGTTGCTCAAAATAGCCTATAAAAAATGTACCTATATTTAAGATATGACATGCCTTTTTTAATAAGGAAAAGTGTAAGACCTTTTTATGTCTCAGATCTAACATGAATTACAAATCCATTTTCAACAAAAATCAGACTATGTCATATGTCAGCATCTAAAAAAAAAAGAAAAAAAAAACATTTACAATGAAATTAGCTTCTGTGTTTCTTATTTAAAAAAATACTTTTTAACTTCACAATTTCAGCCTTGCGTGGCAAAATGTTTGGACATCCTTGATATACAGTGTATTAAGAAAACCATTTGCAGAAGGCTTTAAGATCGACACAAACATTTTTGGTAAAATGTTTCCTGTCACAATTTATGATTAATTCAAGTAATTACATGCACTAGCAGATGCTAATCATGGGGGAATGTTCCGAGCAGACGGACTTTCAGACCCATGGGCTTTGCAGACAACAGTTGCCTTTGTAAAGTCAGCGCTATAGCATCAGATTAAATAATTGGATTCCAGTTTGTCAGCTGAATACATATGTATCCTATACTCACAAGATTCCAGGAAGAAACAGGGATGTAAGAAAGGCAAAAAAGGCATAAAATAGCAACACACACAAAAAAAAGAAAAAGAAAAAAAATCAATATTGTGTTTTTTGAGGATATGTTAAAAAGCATAGGATTTAAAGCTTTACAAGAGAATCCACTTGTCAAGGACATTCAGGACCACACTGAGACAATGAAGCCTGATTTCATCTGAGAGAGAAGTTAAAACCCTGCATAAATCATCATTTTGAATTCTCACTCAGGTACAAAAATCTAATATTAAACATCTGAACACTTAAATGGCTCAGTGACCCATTGAGGCTAAAGGGAAAATGTAGTCAAATGTGATATTGATACTGCGGAAAGGACAAACAACATACGGCGAGAATAAGAAAACTGCATCTGAGTTCTGTGCAGAAACAATTCAATAAAAGCCTTCACATTTTTCACAATAATCTCATTTTCCTAAGAACTGAAGTTCATCTGATTCATTTGATAAATAGATTTGTCTGTTTGCCTACAGGGTAGCTCTTCATACCACAATACAGAAAAAAAAAATAGATTCATATGAAGGTTTTTATTAGATGTCATGTTTTGGAATTTATTTTGATTTTCTGCTTCCTCTGGCAACATCAAGTTTTTTGTGAGGGAAAATAAAAAATGCATTCTATTCCATGTTTGACCTCTCTTGTGACTGTGCTAAATCAAAATAAATAATGTGGGGTTGAGACTCCACAGTAAACATGCATTTTTGATTGTGGTATTTGCATTGTATTGTTGTGCATTTGACATTGCTTCCAGGCATTGGCATTATAGTTTAAAAAATGGGATTTTATTTTCATAATATGGTTACAACTACAACATTTTTATGTTTGATTTCTGTTGTATCTGTCTGGGAGGCACTCTGTGGTAGTTATTAAAGGAAGCAGTTTAAGGTGTTTCTATTTGACACCTATGCTGCGCTGCAGTTCAGTTGAACTGAACTTTGACAATATGGGTTAAAGCACTTCTAATGTACTCATGGGGAGTGTTGTTAGTGAAAAATAAAAATGAAGAAATATAGGGCTATTATGCATCTTTACTCTTGTCTGAGCCCTACAGCTGTGCTACATAAATTGCTTGTTACAGTTGTTCTTATGGGGCCACAATGTCCCTGGTTCAGTTGTGAGGTTAAATAATTTTCCAGTGCCATTTACAAGCGTAAATATTTTTCTATATTTACCAGTTTATCCACTCATCTCTAGCTGTAATCCTATCAGGCTGGCTCTTATTCATGAAATCTGCAACCTATCTTCAGGCTGCAGAAACGTGTTGTAAAAATGTAATGAATCTGCAGAACAGAGATACAGATGTTGAATCATCACTATGAAAAGTCTGCTTGTTTACACTAATGTTCCCACTTTGATTTTTCATTTCTTTGAGTCATTTACTGAATCATCCATTTGCAGAATGGTGCTTAGTGACAGTTACAAACTTAGCACGTTTTTCTGATGCAGTAGACTTCTGTCCTATTTTTCATTGAACCATTAATGCCTGAAAATTAACAATTTTTTATTCTAAATTCTGTCATAAAATACAGCAAGAGACAATTATCACAACAAAGAAAATATCTGACAAATCTTTTCTTTCAAACTGATGTTTACAACGTTTCTGCACAGACACTGAAAAAGCTCTGACATGGAACAGGGAGCAAAGTAAGATGAGCACAGGCTATTTAAAAATACTTAAGTTCATTATAGCCATAAATGTTTAACTTTACCCCTATACAGAGGCTACAGCTATTACGGGTTCGAGTCCAGACCCTGTCAACCTTTGCTGCATGTCCTGTCTCTCTCCACCCCATTTCATGTTGGTCATCTTACAAAATAAAGACTAAATGAAAATGTTCCAAGGGCATTTTTCATAATTTCTACTCCTGTTCAAGTGTGTTTAACTTGTAGCACAGAATATATATAGATATTAATTTATTTGTCAAGATCAAATCAAGAATTATGTAAAAAGTGCAAAAGAAAGGAGCCACCACTTAGTGAGTTGCACAGTGGTTGTGTAAAACATAGCAGCAGTAAATGGAAGCAGCTAAAAGTCAATACTTATGAGGGTGTAACTGCATTACAGTAATCTAGTTGTAAAAACAATATTTTGAGCACACCACCTGTCAATGGGTTAATTCTGTAAGTCTGTCTATAGTTAGTTTTCTCACAATAACATGTAACTTGTCCCAAAATGTCACTTTAAGCTGTTGCTACACGTGTGATAGATGGGAGGAGTATGAATACAAACCCCCCACAATTTTTTAAGTTAGAAACATCATACTTTACCAAAACTAACATCTGCAGTTGCCCTTAATTGTTTGGGTGCTGACTTTACCATGGCTGTCATAGGCGAGGCATGAGCTGTCTCTTTTTTCTTATCCCTCAGTCTTAGGTTGTTTCTTCCCTTGATGCATTATGCAGGAACAATTGTTTCATGATCCTGCAGCAAGATGTGTTTTAAAGAGAAAACTTTTTTGTGGCCAGAAACCTGTTGTCTTCACATTTTTTGAATCTCATCTACTTTTCTCAGTTTGATCTAAGGGAGGAGTAATAGTGCACACTCCATCCATTACTGCCCTGACAACAAGCATCCATTCAACATATTTCTGTCACAAAGATTTTTCTTGCCAGAGGAATCTGATATCTGTTATCTTCTGTTCCAAGCAAAAATTATCAGTTTATATATTACAGTGCAGATTCATTCTGATTTCTAAAAGCATACCTTCAGTGGCTCTATAAAGTGAATTTTAAAATGACCTATCTGCTGTGAAATACAGGTCCTTCTCAAAATATTAGCATATTGTGATAAAGTTCATTATTTTCCATAATGTCATGATGAAAATTTAACATTCATATATTTTAGATTCATTGCACACTAACTGAAATATTTCAGGTCTTTTATTGTCTTAATACGGATGATTTTGGCATACAGCTCATGAAAACCCAAAATTCCTATCTCACAAAATTAGCATATCATTAAAAGGGTCTCTAAACGAGCTATGAACCTAATCATCTGAATCAAAGAGTTAACTTTAAACACCTGCAAAAGATTCCTGAGGCCTTTAAAACTCTCAGCCTGGTTCATCACTCAAAACCCCAATCATGGGTAAGACTGCCGACCTGACTGCTGTCCAGAAGGCCACTATTGACACCCTCAAGCAAGAGGGTAATACACAGAAAGAAATTTCTGAACGAATAGGCTGTTCCCAGAGTGCTGTATCAAGGCACCTCAGTGGGAAGTCTGTGGGAATGAAAAAGTGTGGCAGAAAACGCTGCACAACGAGAAGAGGTGACCGGACCCTGAGGAAGATTGTGGAGAAGGGCAGATTCCAGACCTTGGGGGACCTGCGGAAGCAGTGGACTGAGTCTGGAGTAGAAACATCCAGAGCCACCGTGCACAGGCGTGTGCAGGAAATGGGCTACAGGTGCCGCATTCCCCAGGTCAAGCCACTTTTGAACCAGAAACAGCGGCAGAAGCGCCTGACCTGGGCTACATAGAAGCAGCACTGGACTGTTGCTCAGTGGTCCAAAGTACTTTTTTCGGATGAAAGCAAATTCTGCATGTCATTCGGAAATCAAGGTGCCAGAGTCTGGAGGAAGACTGGGGAGAAGGAAATGCCAAAATGCCAGAAGTCCAGTGTCAAGTACCCACAGTTAGTGATGGTCTGGGGTGCCGTGTCAGCTGCTGGTGTTGGTCCACTGTGTTTTATCAAGGGCAGGGTCAATGCAGCTAGCTATCAGGAGATTTTGGAGCACTTCATGCTTCCATCTGCTGAAAAGCTTTATGGAGATGAAGATTAAATTTTTCAGCACGACCTGACACCTGCTCACAGTGACAAAACCACTGGTAAATGGTTTACTGACCATGGTATCACTGTGCTCAATTGGCCTGCCAACTCTCCTGACCTGAACCCCATAGAGAATCTGTGGGATATTGTGAAGAGAACGTTGAGAGACTCAAGACCCAACACTCTGGATGAGCTAAAGGCCGCTATCGAAGCATCCTGGGCCTCCATAAGACCTCAGCAGTGCCACAGGCTGATTGCCTCCATGCCACGCCGCATTGAAGCAGTCATTTCTGCAAAAGGATTCCCGACCAAGTATTGAGTGCAAAACTGTACATGATTATTTGAAGGTTGACGTTTTTTGTATTTAAAACACTTTTCTTTTATTGGTCGTATGAAATATGCTAATTTTGTGAGATAGGAATTTTGGGTTTTCATGAGCTGTATGCCAAAATCATCCGTATTAAGACAATAAAAGACCTGAAATATTTCAGTTAGTGTGCAATGAATCTAAAATATATGAATGTTAAATTTTCATCATTACATTATGGAAAATAATTAACTTTATCACAATATGCTAATATTTTGAGAAGGACCTGCAGAGGAAAGGTTGATTTTTCTATGTTGGTTCTACCTAGATTTGTAGCCAAAATATGATGAAATAGACTCTTAAAAGTATTAACGTAGTAAACATGTAGGCTTACAGTTTATTTTGAAAAATATTTGTCTTGGCCCTGCTTGGACTGTCTGTTGGGTAAGAAATCCAACTTAAGACAGTTAGGCAGTTATCTGCTGCAGTTAAGATAATCACTAAGCCATCAGCCTTTGCTGACAATGAATTAAACAGATGCAAATAAACATTGTCTTACCAGTTAACAGATGACATTAAGAAACCCAAGGGGTCTAGTTTGACTTATTCAACAACTGCTCACAGTCAAAGAGACTGCTGCCTAACCAGCTGGAGGCAAAAGTACCTGCAGCCTTGTGGTTAATATAATATTTTGTATTCAAATACAGGGGGTGCTATTAGATTCTCATACAGTAATTGAGAAGATTGGACTGCAATAATGTGTCACACTCAATCAGTCTGTAGTACATATAACTCAAAACACGATTATTGTTTTAGAACATCTCAAATTGTTGCTCTCATCTAAGAGACCTGAAGTGGTGCAACCAACACTAGCATGAGTTTTTGCTTCAATTACACAGTCCATCATGACATTATTTGTGATAGCAACTGGAATGCTAATTGTCATTCCTCAGTGCTTTCTGAGTGGGAAACTACTGAAGCCAGAGGTGTTGTGCAGCTTCATTTCAGCCAAAAGCCCAGCCAAGTCTTACATACAAATGAGGTTAATAAAGTGCAGCACAAAGTGATGAAAGTTGAGGTGAACTAGACACTGTCAAGCTTCCTGAGAGTCTGGGTAAAGAGTCTAAACCCATTAATAGATGCACCATTTCCCCTAACAGTGCTCTTGCCAAAATGATTGCTGTACCACTGATGGTGAAATCCCATTTTTGGTCAACAAAATACCTTTTCTCTACATGTTGAGTGAAGAGCATTCTACCCTCATGGGACTGCTATCAGGAGACTGTTGGTGTTGTTCTATTTTTCCACAGATTCAGCTTTGATTGCTGCAGTTTATGGTCTGGTTGTTGTTGTTGTTTATCTGAATAGGCTGAACATAAACTGCACTGAAAAAAAAAAAAAAAAAAAACAATATGTTGGTTGTGATTTACAGGCATACTTCATTCTGAACTAAATTATTCCCTTCAGGCAAAATGATTCCCTGTTGGCAACACAGCCTGAATATCAACCATAAAAACGAGAATTTTTTACTCTAATGATGCCTTTGCTTCTAAATATTGGGTTTGAGTCCATGAATTTCAGAATAAAGCAGAAGTTTGCAGTATTTTCACCTGAAACACACCTTATGATGACATTGCTAGATGTGGACAGAATGTTTTTTTTTTTCTATTCATTGGAAGAAGTTTCTTTACCTCAATAGCTTATCTTTTGCTTTGATTTTAATCTGCAAGGCATGTTTGGTTTTCTAAATGATATTTACTTAATTGTTTTAAAAACAAGTGTATTCAGATGGGTACGTAAGTGTGGCACAGTGACATTTCTTGCATGACCTTTTTTACACAGTTGTTGGGACCCACAGCCATGGATTTCAACATTAAACTCCGGTACAAACTCTTCTGGAACTTTTCAAAATAAAGTGCATTAACCTTCTTCCGACACAGCCAGGAAACGGGATAACTGCGGACTTCCTGTGACGCCACTACCCAAATAAAAGCACAGCTGATGCTACATCCGCCCTCTTCCACACCGGTGTTCATCGGGATAGGAGGGGGACACAGCGCGCTAATGTCTTTTGCTGGCAAAAAGACATAAACTCTTCAAACTGGAGTCAAGAGTGTCATACTATCATCGATCATATGCAAAGATAAGTACGAATGAAATACTGTCTGTGTATCCGGTATTTTCATTCATGAACGGGGAAATTAAGGTGTAAGAGTTGCTTACCTTTTCTCTCCGAGGCCTGCCAAAACTGTGTCGCAAAGAAATCCCCAGTAGAGAAGTTGTTTCTACAAGCCGAGTCTGAAGGAAGGACAACGGCCCGCATCACCGTGTTTACAGTAATGGACAGCTGGTTGACAGACAGAACGAGCCGTCTTTCAAGCCACAGCTCCGGAGGTCAGGTTTATATTGTACATAGTCCATTAGTCTTCATTATTCTTTCATTCTGCTTGGTAGTTTAGTTGGATTGTTTTAGCATAGTAAAGAGTTTGTTGATTGAAATATGTTTGACTTTAAGTTGACTTATTTTTGTTAATAAATTCTTGTATATTAAATAATTGTGGGAATTCATTCCATATATGTGCAGACTTTATGCTGTTCAATAATGTCAGAACTCGTCTCACACCTTTCTATTTTGTCCTAATACCATCGCCTTACTGGGCTGGTATTCACAGGACAACCCTTAACAGACCGAAATATTATTTGATAAAATATTAATATTAAATATTAAATAATATTCTCAGATTCATAAATCTAACAGTGCACGACACAGAGGGCATGCAATCCCAATTAATTAGACATGCAAACAAACAATGGAAAAGGGCCACCGGCTGACAGAAGGGCCATATAAAGCTTTAATCCTAAATAGGATAAAGGACTGATGGAAAGTGAATAGGATTTCCTGATAAAGCTTCGGTTGGCGCTATTGCCTTAAACCTGGTTGGGGCATTTCTCTGTGGAGATGGCATGTTCCTCCTGGGGTCTCATCCCTCTGTCGAGAGAACAAAGACAAGGGTCTGCTGTGAGTTATCCTGATGATGTGATGAATGCCTGATTTAAAATCTGAAACACAAATGAAAGTAGTAGAAACTACCACCACCCTTCATCCAATGCATCAGTTGATGGGCCATTTTCTCATGTTTCTGAGACAAAATTACATTGTATTAGCAACCAACTGGGAAATCCTCTGATATGTTGTATCTGTCACACCTATACTCCAATTAGTAGGCAGTGACATTTAGTATAATGTATTGTAATCATTGTTCTTATTATAAATAATTTCGATTGCACTTCTTAAAGAACTTGTTTATCATGATTTGAATATGTTTGCTGTGATAGCTGCTGGCTGAAAGTGATATATACAGGCCAATAGACACTTAAGGTTATTATTGTTAGTTATTAGTTTCTGGTTTCCAGGTGCTGCATTGAGAGTTCTTAATTTAGTTCTTATTTTTTATTAAAGATTAATAACTGTCTAGATATTTGTTAATGTTTGCTAATAACTAGAATAGTTTAAAGCTTTAGCCAAAGTTCATATCTTCAGCATTTATGATATTTATAAAAGCGACAGCCTTGTTCTATATGATATTGAACTCAGGGTGGCTTGGGGACAATACTAAATCTAGCTGCGGTGGACCATCTATTTAATTGTTTTGATTTGACCTTAGAAGTTACACTTTCTGAATACAAATCGACTGCACCATAAATTCTGCCTTGGTAGAAGTGTGTGTGCCAATGATTATCTTTGTGACGGACTGGGCAGTGTGTACTCTGCTTCTAGCCTATTGCCAATTTGGGACAGATATTTTCCCCCTTTCATCCCTTTGCAATCCTTAACAGGAAAACATTTATAAAGTAAATAAAGGGACAAATTTTAGTCACTTTATATGCGAGATTTGAGGGGCTCTTCGCTGTGGAACGTAAGAAGTTAGACTGAACTTTCAGGACTTTTTTTAATGTGTCTACAAGGTCCAAGTAATAAAATCTTAGATGTTTGGAGGGTATTGGTAGCAGTCTGATCCAATTCTTGCGGGCATGCCTAAAAGGTCAGAGCTAGTGGTAAGACATTTATGGAACTATCACACTTGCTATTGGTTTAGACATCCCATTTGCACCTTGCAGGGTTAGCAGGTGTTGCCCAAGGGCCTTTGGCTGCCTTAAGTGCAGCTCTTACCTGCAGTACAGAGCTAAAGGATAAAGGCCTTTTTTACCCACAAGACCATACATCTGTGAAATGAACCAAACTGACTAAAGTAAATCAAATCTACTTTGCAAACATTCCCCAATCAGGGACTTTGTCTTATTCTACCCATATTTCAATCAGTTTCAATGTTTCTTTTCTTTGTTCTGAAATAATAACATTAATAAACTAAAGACTCATTCCTAATGCATCTTAGTAGCAGCAAACTCACATATGTAGTATTGTACTAGTGTTCAAATTGGATGTCCACTTTGTGATTTTAGAGCCTTTTTTATTTAGTGCAAACTCAAAACTTTCGAGTCATTGTGTATATTCTGTCAAGTCAAATTAATCACAGTTTATTCCCTGTTGAAATATGAATGTTCATTAACGAGTTATAAATGTTGCCGCAAACATGTCAGCTGAATGAAAAGAGCCTGCACGACCATCCCTGCACAACCTCTAACTCTTCCTACTTTGTTTGCAAGTCTCAGAGGATTTCAGGAAACTTATCAATCTGTAAGGAGAAAGAAAAGGGTTTTTGATTTTATTTTTGGCATGTAGAAATTATTCAGAGGGCATCCCCTTACATTTATCTCTGATGGATCATGGCTGCTCAGTTAATGTAGAGCTCCCTCCATCTAACTCTCATTTCAGCCATCTTTCTCATTGTCATTCTTTCTGTCCCATACCATCCAGGGTGGGCTGACTCAGATTTAACCTTCATCTTGTGACCCCTTTCTCATGATAGCGGTCCACAAGACAAAGGATGAAGAACATTTAGATAGAGATAAAACAAAGTGACCCTTATCGGGACTTCTATACCCTGATCTGTGTCAGTAAATTATTAATTTAGAAGGAAGTAGAAGGACACTCAGTCTTGCTCTGCTCGCTTTACTAGACATATCATTTTAGTTTTTCCAGGTGAGCTTGAAGCAAACTGTCTGAGGAGGAGACTGTATTTCTTTGTTTCTGTGGTGCTTTTCAGCAACAAATCCAACACAGAATATTTCAAGTAAACCTCCCTAGAGAGGATCTATGCTACAGGAATGAAGGCTGTAAAATAGAGCAGAGCAATAAAACAGAATGTATGCAAAGGAAGTTGCCCACTCAGCAAAAAAATTTGTAGGATGAATAAAAGCTCAGCTACGTTAATCCTGTGACAATCTAAAGACACAGTGCTGCATGTTACTGCTTTGCATCTCATTATTCAAGCTGGTCTGACAGATACAATATGAACCCATTACAATCTGTTTCAGGCTTATGGTAAATTTATGCAAATTGACAAATGTCAAAGTGAAGTTCATTAGATATTGTTCTTGAATTTTTTAAAAATTGCATGCAATCAAGGTAACTTCACCACTGGGTGAGTCAGACACAGTTTCATTGTACATCAACAAGAATAGATGTCTTTATACAGACTAAATGTCAGTCAGTCATTTTCTACTGCTTACTCCATTGTGGGTCATGGGGAAGCTGGTGCCTATCTCCAGCAGTCTATGGGCGAGAGGCGGGATACACCCTGGACAGGTCACCAGTCCATCACAGGGCAACACACAAACAACCATGCACACACTCATTCGTACACCTAAGGGCAATTTAGAGTGACCAATTAACCTAACAGGCATGTCTTTGGACTGTGGGAGGAAGCCGGAGTACCCGGTGAGAACCCACGCATGCACGAGGAGAACATACAAACTCCATGCAGAAAAACCCCTGACCAGGAATCAAACCCAGGACTTTCTTGGTGCAAGGCAACAGTGCTACCAACTGCGCCACCGTGCAGCCGTAGACTAAATGTTAAATTTATTTTTAAAAAACTCGTACTCGTCGTCTTCCGCTTTATCCGGGACCGGGTCGCGGGGGCAGCAGGCTCAGCAGAGACGCCCAGACGTCCCTCTCCCCAGACACCTTCTCCAACTCCTCTGGGGGGAGCCCAAGGCGTTCCCAGGCCAGCCGAGAGACATAGTCCCTCCAGCGTGTCCTGGGTCGTCCCCTGGGCCTCCTCCCGGTGGGACGTGCCTGGAACACCTCCCGAGGAAGGCGTCCAGGAGGCATCCGGTATAGATGGCCGAGCCACCTCAACTGGCTCTTCTCGATGTGGAGGAGTAGCGGCTCTAATCCAAGCCCCTCCCGGATGGCCGAGCTCCTCACCCTATCTCTAAGGGAGTGCCTGGCCACCCTACGGAGGATCCTCATTTCAGCCGCTTGTATCCGGGATCTCGTTCTTTCGGTCATGACCCCAAGTTCATGGCCATAAGTGAGGGTAGGAACGTAGACCGACTGGTAAATTGAGAGCTTCGCTTTTCGGCTCAGCTCTCTCTTCACCACAATGGACTGGTACAGCGCCCTCATTACTGTGGCAGCCGCACCGATCCGTCTGTCGATCTCCCACTCCATTCTTCCCTCACTCGTGAACAAGACCCCGAGATACTTAAACTCCTCCACTTGAGGCAGGAACTCCCCTCCAACCTGAAGAGGACAAGCAACCCTTTTCCGGTCGAGAACCATGGCCTCGGACTTGGAGGAGCTGATCTTCATCCCAGCCGCTTCACACTCGGCTGCGAACCGCCCCAGTGCATGCTGTAGGTCCTGGCTAGAGGGGGCCAGCAGGACCATGTCATCTGCAAAAAGAAGAGACGAAATCCTCTGGTCCCCAAACCAGACCCCCTCCGGCCCTTGGCTGCGCCTAGAAATCCTGTCCATAAAAGTTATGAACAGGACCGGTGACAAAGGGCAGCCCTGCCGGAGTCCAACATGCACCGGGAACAGGTCCGACTTAGTGCCGGCAATGCGAACCACACTCCTGCTCCACTTGTACAGAGACCGGATGGCCCCTAGTAAAGGGCCCCCGATTCCATACTCCTGGAGCACCCCCCACAGGGCATCACGAGGGACACAGTCAAATGCTTTCTCCAGGTCCACAAAACACATGTGGACCGGTTGGGCAAACTCCCATGAACACTCGAGTACCATGTAGAGGGTATAGAGCTGGTCCAGTGTTCCACGACCGGGACGAAAACCACACTGCTCCTCCTGAAGCCGGGGTTCGACTATCGGCTCGACTCTTTTCTCCAATACCCTGGCATAGGCCTTACCAGGGAGGCTGAGGAGTGTGATCCCCCTGTAGTTGGAACACACCCTCCGGTCCCCCTTCTTATGTAGGGGGACCACCACCCCAGTCTGCCAATCCAAAGGCACTGTCCTGGTCCGCCACGCAATGTTGAAGAGGCATGTCAACCATGACAGCCCCACAACATCCAAAGACTTGAGGTACTCAGGGCGGATCTCAACCAACCCTGAAGCCCTGCCACCGCAGAGCTTTTTAACCACCTCGGTGACTTCAGCCCGGGTGATGAAAGAGTCCAACCCCGATTCGCTTCGGGGCCAACCGGTAGTCCTTCTCCATGGCCTCACCGAACTCCTCCCAGGTCCAGGTTTTTGCCTCTGCCACCGCCCAGGCCATGGCACGCTTGGCCCCACGGTACCCGTCAGCTGCCTCAGGAGTCCCACAAGCCAACCACAGCCGATAGGACTCCTTCTTCAGCTTGACAGCATCCCTTACTGCCGGTGTCCACCACCGGGTTCGGGGATTGCCGCTGCGACAGGCACCGCAGATCTTACGGCCGCAGCCACGGGTGGCAGCATCGACAATAGATGCGGAGAACATGGTCCACTCGGACTCTCCATCAGAATCTGGTCAAAGCTCTCCCAGAGGTGAGAGTTGAATACATCCCTGGCCAAGGGGTCCGCCAGACGTTCCCAGCAGACCCTCACTATGCGCTTGGGCCTGCCAAGTCTGTCCGGCTTTCTCCTCCCCCAGCGGATCCAACTCACCACCAGGTGGTGATCAGTGGACAGCTCAGCCCCTCTCTTCATCCGAGTGTCCAAAACATGCATCCAAAGGTCTGATGATACGACAACAAAGTCGATCATTAACCTCCTGCCTAGGGTATCCTGGTGCCAAGTGCACTGATGGACACCCTTATGTTTGAACATGGTGTTCATTATGGACAATCCGTGACTAGCACAGAAGTCCAATAACAAAACACCGCTCGGATTCAGATCGGGGAGGCCATTCACGCCTCTCCAGGTGTCACTGTCGTTTCCCACGTGGGCGTTGAAGTCCCCCAGCAGAATAATGGAGTCCCCAGGAGGGGCACTATCCAGCAGCCCCGACAGGGACGCCAAGAAGGCCGGGTACTCCGCACTACCACTCGGCCCGTAGGCTGAAATGATAGTCAGAGACCTCTCCCCAACCCAAAGGCGCAGGGATGTGACCCTCTCATCCACTGGGGTAAACCCCAACACGAGACGGCTTAGCTGGGGGGCGACAAGCAAACCCACCCCAGCCCGCCGCCTCTCCCTGTGGGCCACTCCAGAGTAGAATAGAGTCCAGCCCCTCTCTAGGAGATGGGTTCCAGAGCCCACGCTTGCGTGGAGGCGAGCCCAACTATTTCTAGTCAATATCTCTCGACCTCCCGCACAAGCTCAGGCTCCTTCCCCCCCAGCGCAGTGACATTCCACGTCCCTAGAGCCAGCCTAAGCATCCGGGGATCGGGCCGCCAAGGTCTCCACCTTCGTCTGCCGCCCAATGCTCTTTGCACCGGTTCCTCACGGTTCCCCCTGCAGGTGGTGGGCCCATTGGGGCATGGTCTAGCGTCTCTCGTTCGGGCTTGGCCCGGCTGGGTCCCGCGAGGAGCAACCCAGCCACCAGGCGCTCTCCGATGAGTCCCGACCCCAGGCCTGGCTCCAGGTTGGGCTCCCGGCTTCGCCGTACCGGGCAACGTCACGTGCCTCAATTTTGTAGTCGTCATGAGGGGTTCCTGAAAAAAAAAAACATGTATAAAATGAATCTGAAAGCTAATGAAAACTTTATTTATTTTAAATGACAGATTTTGCCTTTGAGTGCAATAATAAATTATTTTATCCGCTTTCAGATCAGCGCTGGACTCATTTGTAGATGGGGTTGATAAGGACCAAATGGGCACAGGCTAATTCTCAATGACTGTACTGTGCCTGGTCAGATTTGGTTTCTTTTTTTTTTTTTAAGAAACACACTTAACAGTCATATCATCTTATAAAAACACCTTTATCTTGCTTGGATAAACTGGCAGCTTGCAGGGCTGTGTAACTTCTAGAGTCATCCAAATCCTTAGGCAAATCCGGTATTATGTAAATCCTGGGCGTGGCTTGTGGCATAGCAGCACAACCCATACACAGAAGCTTCAATGTAGCTGTTCCAGGTTCGAGTCCCAACCCCTGTGCTGTATGTCTTCCCACTCTCCTCATCCCACTTCCTGTCTGCCTACTTTCAAATAACCAAAATAAAGGCCACTAGTGCCCTAAAAAAAAAACTTGGAAAAAAAAGAATAATCCTGTCATGGTTGGTTATAGAGTAAGAGGACATAGACACAGTGGATGTCAGAATCATATTGAAAGTATTTTTCTAAAAGAAAAAAGGTTTAAATGCTCGGAAGGTGATTAATGGAACGGAAGCCAGATGACTCCAATTAAATGAGAGCACTACAACTGTGTAGGGCACATGGCAAAGAAGAGATGAGGGGAAAATGAACTAAGAAACAAAATAAGCAAAGAACTGAGGAAACGAAACAAAACAGGAAAAATCACTGAATGATACAGTAGGAAAATTAAACTAAAGAATGAACTGAATGAATGAATGAACTAAAGAATGAAACACCAAACATGACAAATCAAACTATATTTTCACAGATGATAACAAATCCATTAAAAAGAGTAACAAATAGATAATATAAAGGGGAACAGAATGCCTTTCAAATGAGGATCCAGTCAGGAGGCTTATCCAGCTGGTTGACACATGATCAGCTGAGGGAGACTATGGAGCTGTCAGATGACAGACATGAGAGGAAACCAATTCATATCATGTCAGAAAAAAAGGGTCCCTTTCTTTCTTTCTTTGGATTAAAGGTGAGTAATTTATTAAAATATAAATGCATCATATTAACTATGAGCAAATTCAGAAACTTGAAAGAACCAAAAAGACACAAAGCCAATTTTATTCACTCAGAAATTGAATTATAACCCATTTTTGAGAACATTTTACTATAATTTAATTATGTAACTACTACTGGTTAGGTTCTAACTATTGGGTTTCATTTGAGCTTGCTCAATCAAGAATTGTGGTCCTTAATAGACATTTATAAGCTACTGGCTCAAATAGTTTAATACCATAGCATTAGGATGCATTAGTTTCACATTTGCAGTCATCACTGTGCACTAACAAGTTTTATGGATGGAGATTGCCCCTGTATCATAGCAGCCACCTCTGCTTTGTCCTCTTTGGCAGTAGAACCATGATTAACAAGTGACTTAACTACAGTATGTGTTTTATGGAGTAGTCTGGGTTGTTTGCATGTTAAAAGAGATGGATAATAAGAGCTGGCTTGTGATCAAGATGTGAAGCTCTTCTTGCATGTTGTCAAACTGTTAGCATGCCGTTAGAATTTATCTATAGTTGAACATTAAACATATTAATTTAAAATGTTAATCACAACTTAAATAATTTTAATAACGTTTTATATTCAGAATATTTTTTTGCCTAGAGTAAGAAAATGATTTTGAGACTGTAGTAAATCATGTCCTTCAACAGAAGGTCACTCAGATCAAGTTTGGTTGGACTGGGAGTCATACTCTTTCATATTTATTAAGAGTCAATTGGTCCAACCCGGGATTAGAATCAGCATGGAAACTGGGTGCAACAAAAAGTCTTCAGAAAATCAAGATCAAATATATCATATTGTAAACATTGTTCAAATTTGTGCATTGAGCTGTTCATGTCATTTTGCATAAACAGAGTTATATGAAAAATACACATAAATACAACATATTTTTACAAGTAACACAGATAAATGTATTCTGAAACTTTATGACTAAAGGTTACTGAGACAATCGTTGTACTTTTCTTTGAACAAACCTAGCAATGTGTAATCAATTGTTAAATGCTTGAGAATTTCTTTAAATAGCAAGCCACAGATTTAAAAGTCCATTGAGTTTTGAGTTAACAGAAAAACAACATGCCAAGCTAACTGCACAACTCACCCTGCTAGCCAGAGCCTTAACTGTTTGGAAGAACAAGACCTTTTGACCGTTTGTTAAATTATTTCTAAAGTTCCTCCATGAGCTCCTTTAAGACATTAGAATGATCTTACATTGCCTGAACTCAGATGCAAGCTTCTGGGAGAGTAACCTATGATTTGTCAGGGGGTAATTTAGCTTTGGAATAATGCAAGATATGTTATGGGTGTAAAGTAAATTAGCAAACATCTGAGGAGATGAGAATAAGTAAACTTTTCCACCAAACTTGGAAATGAGATTACCCCCGCTGTGCTGCAGATGAACAGCGTGCTCGTGCAGTCTAATAAATACTTTCGCAAAAATTTCAACCTGCTTCTCATGCTGAGAGGGGATGACAGTCGAGGTGACACTGTTTTTATTAGGGCCATGGGGATAAAATTGGTATGAGCACCATGTGCAAGGGTTTAATTAATTAACTGTATAATTTTAGGCTCAAACTGAAAGTGTAATTAACAGAGTAATATTGTCCAATGTTTAACTAACTAACTAACAGAACATGTACTTTGAAAAGCTGTGATTTGAGAAACTGTGAGAAATTAGATCTTACATAAACTATAATGAGTGTCAAGGGTGAAATTACACCTCACCGATAACATAGAAAGAACAGAAAGTTATATCCTGTATGTCTTTTCTCATGTGTTTACAAGGAAGGAAAATAGAAACACTTTCAGGGGACATTGAAATACAACCCAAGGACAATCTGTGAGGCAAACAATAGAAAGCTTGGAGATATCAGGCGAATGGGAAAAAGAAACCAGTAAAAGGGCAATATTTTAGTTTTCCAGGTCATCAGATATGTACAAAAGCTTATTCATGCGCTAGCTTATCCACCTTTATGCTTCACACAAAAGAAGCATTGGAGTTGCAAATACAGCAGTGCAACAGCTTTCACTTACTGTAAAAACAATAGAATTGAGGTAATATACAATGCGACAGGTAAAACAAAAGTGTTGTTTGAAGACAAACATACATGTGTACAATATTGCTGACAGTAGGTACACCTTGCTAGTACTGGGTTGGATCCCCTTTTGCCTTCAGAACTGCTTAATCCTTTGTAGCATAGATTCAACAAGGTACTGGAAGCATTACTCAGAGAGTTTGGTCCATATTGACATGATAGCATCACACAGATGCTGCAGATTTGTCGGCTACACGTCCATGATGCGAATCTCCCGTTCCACCACATCCCAAAGGTGCTCTATTGGATTGAGATCTGGTGTCTGTGGAGGCCATTTGAGTACAGTGAACTCATTGTCATGTTCAAGAAACCAGTCTGAGATGATTCGTGCTTTATGACATTGCGAGTTATCCTGCTGGAAGTAACCATCAGAAGATGGGTACACTGTGGTCATAAAGGGATGGACATGGTCAGCAACAATACTCAGGTAGGCTGTGGCATTGACACGATGCTTAATTGGTACTAAGGGGCTCAAAGTGTGCCAAGAAAATATCCTGCGCACCATTACACCACCAGCCTGAACCGTTGATACAAGACAGCATGGATTCATGCTTTCATGTTGTTGACACCAAATTCTGACCCTACCATCCAAATGTCGCAGCAGAAATCGACACTCATCAGACCAGGCACCTTTTTTCCAATCTTCTATTGTCCAATTTTGGTGAGCCTGCGTGAATTATAGCCTCAGTTTCCTGTTCTTAGCTGACATGAGTGGCACCAGCGGTGGTCTTCTGCTGCTGTAGCCCATCCACCTCAAGGTTCGACATGTTGTGCGTTCAGAGATGCTCTTCTGCATGCCTTGGTTGTAACAAGTGGTTATTTGAGTTACTGTTGCCTTTCTATCAGCTCGAACCAGTCTGGCCATTCTCTTCTGACATCTGGCATCAACAAGGCATTTGCGCCCACAGAACTGCCACTCACTGGATATTTTCTCTTTTTCGGATCATTCTCTGTAAACCCTAGAGATGGTGGTGACCATGTCTACATGCCTAAATGCATTGAGTTGCTGCCATGTGATTAGCTGATTAGAAATTTGCGTAAACAAGCAGTTGGACAGGTGTACATAATAAAGTGGCCGGTGAGTGTATATATATATATATATATATATATATATATATATATATATATATATATACTCAGTACATATACAGTGCCTTGTAGAGTTTATATTTCCCTTGAACGTTTTTACATTTTGTGATATTACAACAAAATGTATAAATGCCATTTACATATGTATGAAAGCTCGGCCATGTGCTAACTTCAGTTACCTTCATATTGCAAAAGGGACATCGTGCATAGGTCACAAGGAGACAGCATTTCAAACTTTTTTTTAAATAAAAAATCTGAAAAGTATGGAGTGCATATTCAATCCCACCCTCCCCACGCTTCCCTGGTTCGGTACTTTGTAGACCCAAACACCTGAAGTAGACCTACAGCTGCAAGTATTCAGGGGTATGCCTCTACCAGCTTTGCACATCTAGAGGTTGAAATTTCTTCCCATTCCTTTTTGCGAAATAGCTTAGGCACAGTCAGATTGAATGGAGAGGGTCTATGAACATTAGTTTTTAAAGTCTAACACAAATTCTCAACTGCATTTGTGTCTGAACTTTCACTAGGTCATTCTAACACAGGAATGGCTGTATTTTAGCATCACCCCATTATTAACTGTTTTGCAGCACCTTAGTTTTTTTTTTTCCAAGATTGCCCTGCCATTATGTTTATTGATCTTCCCATAAACTCTGACCAGCTTTCCTATCATCGCTGAAAAATAGTTATCCCACAGGATGATCCTACCACCATTTGTTTCAGCCTGGGTGTGGTGTTTTCAAAGTTCTGTGCTGTTAGTGTTACAACCTACAGAATTTTGAGTGTAGACCAACAAAAAATCTATTTTGGTCTCATCTGACCAGAGCATCTTTCACTTGTTTTGCTGTGTCCTCATCGTGGCCTGTTGTAAACTGTAAACGGGATCAATTATGGCTTCTTTCAGTGATGGCTTTCTTCATGTTGCTGTTTGTTAAATAATGTTTTCTAGCAAAGTTTTGAGGCCTTCACAGAACAGCTGCATTCATACAAAGATTAAATTGCAAAAAGGTACACTCTATTCACTAATTACGGGACTTCTGAGGGCTGTTTTACCTTTTTTAGGGCTATCAGAATGAAAAAGGGCCAAAACACACTTTACATATTTTTATTTCCCCTTCTACTTCACATCTATGTCCTACTTTGCATTGATCTATCATTGTATCAGTTATGCATTGATCAAAATCTCTAAAGACTAACGTTGTGGCTGTAATATAAAAAAAAGTAAAAAAGTTAAGTGGTTATTAATATTTCTGCAAGTTACAAAAAACAAGAATGCACCATCTTTCTCAGTACTATACAAAATAACTAAAACAGGTCATGATTAAAAATGCATAAAAATAGTGTTGAGCAAGGACCAACATCCAGAAATGTATTGCTGCTGACAGTGTAGAGAACCATATTTAGAAGATTAGTTCTAAACAAGCTATAACAGCAAACAAAAGAGTGTTTATGTGGTAGCATATATAAATATAGTTGGAATAAGGTTAAAAAAAATATTCAACACTCATTACTGCACTGTCTCAGTTCTTGAGTCCAATAATGTTCAGTGTTGATGTGTGAAGTTCAACAGGGTCACCGCCTTAGGGCAGGAGCTCCTTCTGTGCCTGTTGGAGCTTGAGTTTAATCTTCTGCCATGCCTGCCAGATGGGAGCAGATTGAAAAATGTGTGGTTTTGGTGGGTGATGCTTCGACAATGCTGTTTGCTCTGGCCAGGCACCATTTATGGGCAAGCTTTCTGAGGACATCTGTTTGACTGTTTAAACAACTTGCTGAAGTGCTTTACAACTGTAAGGGTTTATGCACAGCAACTTCCAATACTTGCTGAGATACGGCTGGTTTGTATGCTTTCACTGATAAAGAGAAAATAAATCTAAAAGTGTTAGGGATTATTTAGTCAACTCAGAGGTAAGAACGATACAGTCATAGTTACTTGCAGCAAGGGTAGCCCACTTTGCAGTGCAACTACAAAGTTTTGACACCCAATCCCTTTATTTATATACACAATTCAAAAGAAAGTTCAGACAGGGTGTATGTGTGTGAGACAGAAAGGAGGCTGGTTCACACAGAGATAACAATAATTCACACACACAGGGAGGAAGGCATAGTGCAGGTGCCTTGCAACACAAAGTTTTTACATGAGTGATAACAAGTTTTTGCACCCATCCAACAGTCCCTCCTTTAATCACAAGTAAAAACATTTAATATAAAAACAAATAAGAAAAATACTCTGTATGAGCAGAAACCCACGGACGGTAAACAGATTATATTTTGTGGGAAATACTCATACGGTCCCGCCGCCCTCGGCAACCATTAAATGTTAAATGTTGATTAATACTTGAAATCATAAAAATAAAAGAATAATACTTGAAATCATAAAAAATAAAAGAATAATACTTGAAATCATAAAAATAAAGGAATAATACTTAATGAAAACAGTAAAACATAATAAAGGAATTTAAAAATCTGCCCTGTTTATGTCATCATTGTACTTTTTCTCATTTCACTTAAGCAACAACTTCTTTCGATTTTCTGCTGTAAGGTCATTTTATGAAATATAATGTATGAGTACACTCAGGCTTTTGATGTGATTTATTTACAACATGTCATCATAATCGTCCCCTTCATTTTCGTGCATTTCTACCTGGTTCAGTGTTGCATATGCTACAGTGACTGACTGAGTTACTATTCTTTGTACCATGCATTTGCAACATGGGATAATACATATTGACAGGAGACACAGAAGGCCCATGCATGCTATTACTGCAACTAGGAGAACCTTAAAAAGATTTATCCATCCCCCTGTGAGCATCCAATCAAACCAAGAAGAGTTAGGATCTGGGTGGTCATGTGCCATGACATTTTGCAGATTCCGTAGGTTGTTTAATGCTCCCGTTATGTTTGCAGAGTGTATATTATCTGGGATATATGTGCAACAGGTGTTATTCAATAGAACACAAACGCCCCCCGTTGATGCTGTTAGAATATCCAAAGCCATGCGGTTCTGAATTATCATGGCTCGCATAGCGCTCATTTCTGTGTTTTGACCCTCTTCTACTATTATGGAGTTGTTTAGAAACAATCCAAATCGATAACTTAAAGTTTCTACATGCAGCATTAATTTGCCCACACCTAACCAGGGTAAGAGAGATAATAATGTTTTATCATCTTTAGACCAAAGTTTAAATTCATCTGGGACATTTGTTCCCCAAATGGGGTCATGTGGTTTAACATCTATTTCCCTTTTTGATCTCCTATGTGGTATAACTATAGTCTGCTTACTAAGTACCACAGTGTGATCTGATGTGAAAACTGGGGCACATACACCATACCAACTGGGTGGAAGTACATAAGCGTTATTATCACATAACCATGCCACCCCTTCTATCCAGTATGTGCCGTTTCCAGGATTATTCCTGTAAGTGTAGAAGTAGTTACATTTCGTAGTATTCCCTACAAAATGAGTATGATTCCTTGTAATATTTTGTCTTATGCAGTGTCGATGGTTTCCGGGGTCTGTTACATATGCTTTGAATGGTTCTGATTTCCCTGTAATGTTGAGAGGTTGCCATTGTTTTCTGTCGCAAGTGCAGTTTTCTGGGTCACAACTGTAATTTAATCTCTGGTTACTGAAAGATTGGTCTGGCATAAGAAAGAACTTTTTATTTGTATATCCTATCAGGCCCGTTGATATGGCGCAACTTGTCTCGGTGAGGTTCATAGCTTTGACATATATGGTGGGACCTTGGGAATGCACGGGCATTATAGAACACACATAACAATCAGTTTTATTTTGAGTTTTAGCTGTGTCATACACATAACGATACCAGTAATTTTGCAGAAATGGATGTGCGTCATGTTCTTCCGTCAGTGTTCTGAGATGGGTCCCGTCTGATGTCCATCTCTTCTGGTTCGGTATCACCTCCTGTGGATCCTGCTTTAGATAGAGAAAGAGTCCTGCTACCAGAATTAAGCTCAGGCTTATCAGTCCTGTCCACATGTTACAGAGAGCCATTTTATAATTGGGCGCAGATCAGCTGTTTTCTTCACCGGTTTGAGACGCTGGGCCATATGGGTCCTCCAACTCCTTTGAACCCGGACTTCCTCTGCTACCCCGTCGGTTGATCTGGCTCTTGTAACGGCAAAACTGGCTTACAGTGGCTTTTATGGATCCAGGAAGGCCTCTCTGCTATTTTCAGAGCTGTGGGCGTTGTCAGGAGTATTTGAAACGGCCCTTTCCACCGAGGAGTGCTCCAATTCTTCCGGTGGAGTGTCTTAATCAGGACCAGGTCTCCAGGCCTCAGGTCATTCTGTGGGATAGGAGCAGAGATTATCGGCAGACCACTGGACATTTGTTCTTCTTTTGTCTGCAACATTTTATTCATCCACTCAGCTAATGAAGTTTCCTGTTGTGCTTTCTCTATTTCATTCATGTCAGAGGGCAGAGAAAACGGTCTGCCATGTACTATTTCTTTGAGAATACAAATTCACATCAGCAACTTGGTGTCACATGATCTCAGGCTCAGAATATAGTGGGTGGAGTTATACAATGATGTACAGTAGGTGGCAAATGGAGTAAGACCAGTTTGATTTGGAGTTATTCTCATCCATAATTTAACCAGGGATAGGCATTCGGGCCATGGCCTCCCTGTTTCTTCCATTGTTTTCCTTAATCTTTAACTGAAACCCTAATTCATTAGAACTTAGTTCTATTAATTTATTTACAAAATGAGTTCCATTATCTGACCTTATAATCTGTGGGATACCATATGTGGGGAAAAAATGTGTCACTAGGTTCATCTATTACAACTACGCAATATTTCTTCGCCCGTGTTTGCAACAAATTATGCATGATCTGCAAAAATTCTTTGCATAGTCAGAAAAATTTATAGTGTACCATTAATGCTTTACCAGATGTGACATATTCCCCCCTTGACACGTGGGTCTTCCCAATGTGTCACTGTAGCCGCTGTGTTGTATAAATGTTTTGGGAGGATTGGTTTATCTTCTATCTGATAGATGTCATCTTTTTTCTGTGCTCCTCTCTTTAGCCAGGCCTTTATTTCTGTCTTGGGTGCTGACTGTTGGGCGTCTTTCAGCACGTCTGTGTCTATAAATAGCAGATCTGACATTTTCTCTTTAATAGGTTGAAATGAGTTAGTTCTGTCCCTGATGATGTTTTAAAACCTCTATTTTGCCAAACCTTAGCATGGTGATGTACTGATCCGAAAACGTATTGGCTGTCTGTGTATATAGTAAGTATTTGTCCCTCATGTAATTCACATGCTCTTACTACAGCATATAATTCTGCTGTTTGGGCTGAGCATGTATTGGGTAGAGATTTAGCTTCTATTATTCTGTCGATGGTTGTTACTGCATAACCAACTCTATTCTTTCCATATTCATCTTTAGATGCTGAGCCATCTACAAACACAACACATGAATCTGGTATAAGGGTTTGAGAAATGTCTTGTCTGGGTTTTGTGTCTTCTTCAACTTTTGCTTTATAAGAATGTGGTTTTCCATTAAAGGGCACATATTTTTAGAGTTATGTTTGGCTGTGATAATAATAGCGATGTCAGTGTGATATGCCTTGCATGTAGCGTCAGGTGCTTCTCTTAATATTTCTGACTTCAACATATCTTGTATTACTGGCTTAGTACCTTCTTCAGCTTCTGGCTTTAAGGGGTATTGGCGGACTAATGGCCTTTTTTCAGATATTAGTTTAACCTTGTATGGTGGGAACCACTTTATAAGCCCTACATCAGTTGATGATTGGGACCACAGTTCAGGTGGGACAGCAGCTAGGGCAGGATGCATGTTGCTCTCTTTGCTCTCAGCTAAGCCCTGTATTTGTCCCTCTGCCTCATCTAAATGTGTCCTTGGATGGACTTTGACTATCCACGCCAGAATGAGCTTCCAGATTCCTGTATTAGGATCTACCTTTGACAGTGTCAGTGCTGTTCCTGCAGAGGTTTAAAGCCTCTGTTTTTCCAAATTCTTCTTATTATTTTTTATCATATTTTATAAAGTAAGTCCTTATTACATTTAAAAATGAGATCAATATTTTTGGTAGTTGCTTTTATTATAAATAATGCTTGGTTTAGTTCTTATTAAAAATAAAAAATAAAAACTCACTCACTGATGAACACAAAAAATGAAGGGCATATTATATCTTATAATCTTAGTTTGTCTTACCCAGTTTTATAGATACAACATACAGTTTCAGTCAGCTTTGTATTTAGTTCAAGTAACTAAAGTTTGTTTCAATTAACTCAAGTTTTCTCTATTTCAGTCCAGTCCAGTAATTCTGTTAAGGTTCATTTAATCTTGTGTTAAGTTCGAGTCTAATTCAATCATTTTGAACCTGACTGGAAAAAGTCTAAACATCTGTTAAAATCTTTTTGTTTTACCATAGAGAACTTACCTAATATTATTATGGTAATGTTGAGGACTCTAATTTTTACATAACATGAAAGACATTTATTTCACAAAAACAGAAAGTCAAACATAGACATTTGGCCACATGAAAGTTTAAATACCCTGTTTGTAAAAGAATTATGAAAAATTGAAGACGGATCTATGAACTTTCTTATGGTTATCAGTATTTTCAATACAGGTAGAACCTTTGCCATCTTTATATGATTTTTCGAAAAAGATTCTGGAAACCTTATTAAGATATAAATTTGGCAAAGATCATCAGAACATCAGACCTTTATTAGCGCTTTTAAGGTCCCTCAAAGATGCATTACAATGAAATCAGTCATTCCCATTCACACACATTCACACACTACTTACTTATTTCTCTGTCAGAGTAATTTTCTTTGCAGAAATTTGAACATAATTTGACTTCTATTATTCTTAAAATGCACATCGTTTCCTCATAACCCCTTTTGTTTCCACGAGGTCTGTTTTGAACACTTCAATTCTTTTTTTTATTCACCAAGAATCAATAAGGTGGTCTTAGTGGGTCCACCTTAAAGGTGTTGTCTGTTGGGTGTCATGTTATCATTGTCAGGTCAGTGAGGTTCATAAGTCAGTCTGAACCTTGGTCATTTGTTCTGTGCACATAATGTTTCATAGATCCAGCCTATGATTAGTCAGCAAAACTTCCACCTATAGGAGAAAAATTGATTGTTAATGAATGAGCTGCATTTCCTAGGAACACTGTCTTCCTCCTGGATGAGCATCACCTGTTGAAAAACTTTCATCATTGTTTGTTTCACATATTCACTCACATCTTTATATTATACCAGTAGGTGAAGTTGTTAGTATCTCATGTAGACTGACATATACTGTTGCATTTGGAGAGGATCTCAGATTAAATAAACATAGTTAGAGCTTCAATCCAGGTTCATTTTGTGTCTGCAGACTTTAGCCAATTTTTCTTTTCTTTTTTTTTTTTTATACATAAAGAGCAAGATTCAAAACATTTTCAAAAGGCAGATTGTGGCAGAATGTAGACAAAACTGCTTATTGATTGACAAAATAACATTCAAGCACACAATCACCATATTAAAAGGCTCTACTTCTAGAGAATCACTAAATCACTAAACTTCTGGGGTCCGATTTTGGCCCGCGGACCTTGAGTTTGACACAATATATATATATATTTTTTTCAGACCTTTCAGCAGAGACAGGCTTCTGCTGTTTGCAGAAGTTTTATCTTTGTTTTCAGGCAGCTGCATCTCTTTGTCAAGGTCGTTTCACAGAGCTGAAATTTAACTTCTCTCAAAGAGGAAAAATCAAAAATGCACACAATCTGAGCCAAATATGGAATTATTTCCCTCTAAAATGAATCTTTTGCATTTTATCATGATATTGTTGGTAGTATAACACCATAGAATGATTTTTAAAGCACCTGTTTCTCACTAATGCTTGCCTACAAAATCTTTTACTCTCAGATTACTTCTTTTTAACAACATTCTGTTCTCTCTTCTCTAGTCATTGTTCACTGGGTTGTCCAGTTGGACAGTTTCCACATTGTCACCTCCTCTTTTAACTTCTTTTACCACGTCCTCTAAAACCACCTCTTAGTCTTTATAATTTGGGGCTACCTTGGTATTCTAAACTGGGATGGGTGGTGGTCCGCCCCCCTTTGTTTGTTTTCAGTTAAGCTGAAAGTTTTTTTCTGTGCTTTTCTTAAGGCCTCAGTATTATGGCTATGTCAGTTAAAGGCTGCTCTTATTGTTTCTTTTTTTAATTCATCTTTTTGTTTTAATCTGTTTATCAACTGTGTGCACTCAGGGACTGAAAAGTCCCCTTTGAAATTATAATCTGGCAAGGTTTTTTATTGTCTCTTGAATCTTTTGAATGCATAATCTCCAGTTTAAGATCCCCGTGTAGTTTTAGGATTTCAGTGATAATTAAGTTACCTGAAAATCCGTATTTTTATGCCATCGTGTACATATTTCTGTTAAATCAGAGATTTTTCTCTGTTCTTTCCCCATTGTTCTTTGTTATTTTTCTCTTTTTAGTTTTCATTATTTCTAATTTTAGATCCCCTTGTAATTTTAAGACATCCTTTGTATCTAATTTGCCCAAAAACCCATGTTTTTTATTTTTTTATTCCATCTATGACAGATCATACCTGCTCCTTTTACATAGTTCTCCATAAACTTTACCTCCCCTTCTAAGTCAATTAGTTTACTTTGTTTCTTCCCCATTGTGTTTTATGTTAGTTTAATTGTAGTATAAATGTCCCAGATAAAAGGTCACTGGCATGAGACTTTAAGGAGAGGACATTAACACGCCCTTCAACTGCGACTAATTCGCAGCGGTGTTAATTTTCAGGAATGAAATCCGACCTGAAAGTCACCAGTACGTAGTTTTAATCTGGGCAAAAGAAAACAAAGGACTAGCAGAATCCTGCTATGATTCTATTAAAATGCTTAGTCCTCCATACACACACAACACAGTCACACAGTTAGTTTCAGGCACCTTGTAATTTTTCTAAGTTAACTTGGTGTTATTTTATGAGCTCAATTTACTCCGTTCTTTTTACTTTTATAGCGCTTATTCTATTCCCTCGCAGGGGAATAACCCTTAGTCGTTTTATTTGGCCCCCTTCTTGGTGGGGCCCTACCTTAATTTGTCACTATTCCTTTCACGGTGGAATAAAACCATCCCAATGCAGCGTCCTTACCGGCGACGCACTACCAACAACTTTCAAGTACTTTTCTTCTTTTATTTATATAGCGCTTACTCTATTCCCTCGCAGGGGAATAATCCTCAGTCGTTTTCTTTAATCCCCTTCACGGCGGGATTGTACCAAATTTGTCACTATTCCTTTCACGGTGGAATAAAACCATCCGAATGCAGCGTCCTTACCGGCGACGCACTACCAACGACTGTTAAGTACTTTTCCTATGAACTGTATTTTAAAACTGTCTCATCTCGGAGTTGACTTCTTGGTGACTCTCTGGACCCTGTGAGAGTCACCCCGCGCCGAGGAAGGCGATAACCCACTGGCCAGGTGTGAATTCACACACACCGGGACTTTCAGCCACTCCGGCTAATGGAGGCTGTGCAGCGGTGCTATGCTCGACGTCAGGCTTCCCCCACGGATCCCAGAGTCACTGTTAAAGCCAAGAGTAATAAGGTTATTGAATTAATCCGGCTACGAAGGACCAATAAATGTTAGGTATTATTTAGTCAACTCAGAAGTAAGAACGATACAGTCATAGTTACTTGCAGCAAGGGTAGCCCACTTTGCAGTGCAACTACAAAGTTTTGACACCCTATCTCTTTATTTATATACACAATTCAACAGACAGTTCAGACAGGGTGTATGTGTGTGAGACAGAAAGGAGGCTGGTTCACACAGAGATAACAATAATTCACACACACAGGGAGGAAGGCATAGTGCAGGTGCCTTGCAACACAAAGTTTTTACATGAGTGATAACAAGTTTTTGCACCCATCCAACAAAAAGTATCTGGGATCTGCTGTGCAATTGACTTATTATTGATCACAGGAGCAAAGGTATAATATGGGATTGCAGAAGATGTGGTACAAAAAAAAAAAAAAAAAAAGAAAGAAAGAAACCTGCATATACTTGGACACAAGTGAGTGTTACAACAGGAGAAATATTCCAAACACACGTCATGGTTTCAGATTGAATAAAGCAGGCTAACAATAGGCTTGGACTATGCTGAAAAGCTGATTCCTTGCAAGCTAACCAGTCAACTTAAATGAGCTCTTCCAATTGTGCCAAGAAGGGTTCTCAAAACGCCAGCCAGAGGTATGTTCATGGGAACAAAAACCTAGCAGTCAAGGCCCAAATTGCTGAAGGACTTTCAATCCTAAAAGATTAGAATAAAATGTCAGACATTGAAGGTAAAAATTTGTTTCTATGTCATAGAATTAAACAAGCAAAATATGACTTATAATGTGGTGAAGAGACCTTTATTTGCAAAGCTGAATTTGCAGATGGTGTTTTTCAGATCATACTCAACAATTCTTATAATGCAGACACACGAGACTTAATCCCTCACTTCTCTTTTTGATCCTAACAAGGAAAATACCTTGCCCCCTAAACTAAAGATGATCGATTGTCGTTTTATATTTATCATGTATTTCTCTCATTTCTCAGTGACCAATCATCTTGCTAATGGTTATGTAGCCCATTCCAGCCTTGTGTAGATCTAAAGTGTGGATGCCTTTTAACACCTCTTTGATTTTGCCCATGCTGCAGGAGGGGCTGAAATGAAAGCAATGATTTATTTTGGATAGTTCTGCATACAAATATTTAGCTCCTCGTAGCTCTGGGTGTATGCATACTGGCATTCTCCTGTTGGATGGTTAACCTACACCCCAGTCTTAAGTCTTTGCAGCTTAAAACAAATTGTTTCAGTATTGCTCAGTTAATCAACTGTGATACCATCCTCTGTCTCTGCTAAAGAAAGCATTCCCAGAGGACGATGCTGCCTTCACCATGTTTCACTGGGGGGATGCTATGTTCATGATGATGTGCAGTATATGTTCTTAGCCGTTTATACTGGCATGCAGGTAGACCCAGAAGTTCACTTATAGTCTCACTTGACAAGGACATCATCTTCATGTTTTTGGTGTCCCCTATATGGTACTCATACTCGTCGTCTTCCGCTTTATCAGGGACCGGGTCGCGGGGGCAGCAGACTCAGCAGAGACGCCCAGACGTCTCTCTCCCCATACACCTACTCCAGCTCCTCTGGGGGGAGCCCAAGGCGTTCCCAGGCCAGCCGAGAGACATAGTCCCTCCAGCGTGTCCTGGGCCGTCCCCTGGGCCTCCTTCCGGTGGGACGTGCCTGGAACACCTCTCGAAGAAGGCGTCCAGGAGGCATCCGGTATAGATGCCCGAGCCACCTCAACTGGCTCCTCTTGATGTGGAGGAGTAGCGGCTCTACTCCGAGCCCCTCCCGGATGGCCGAGCTCCTCACCCTATCTCTAAGGGAGTGCCCGGCTCATTTCAGCCGCTTGTATCCAGGATCTCATTCTTTCGGTCATGACCCAAAGTTCATGGCCATAGGTGAAGGTAGGAACATAGACCGACCGGTAAATCGAGAGCTTCGCTTTTCGGCTCAGCTCTCTCTTCACCACAACGGACTGGCACAGCGCCCCCATTACTGTAGCAGCCGCACCGATCCGTCTATCAAGCCACCCTTTTCCGGTCAAGAACCATGGCCTCGGACTTGGAGGAGCTGATCTTCATCCCATCCGTTTCACACTCGGCTGCGAACCGCCCCAGTGCATGCTGTAGGTCTTGGCTAGAGGGGGCCAGCAGGACCACATTATCTGCAAAAAGAAGAGATGAAATCCTCTGGTCCCCAAACCAGACCCCCTCCAGCCCTTGGCTGCACCTAGAAATCCTGTCCATAAAAGTTATGAACAGGACCGGTGACAAAGGGCAGCCCTGCCGGAGTCCAACATGCACCGGGAACAGGTCCGACTTAGTGCCGGCAATGCGAACCAAACTCCTGCACCGCTTGTACAGAGATCGGATGGCCCCTAGTAAAGGGCCCCCGATTCCATACTCCCGGAGCACCCCCCAGTCAAATGCTTTCTCCAGGTCCACAAAACACATGTGGACCGGTTGGGCAAACTCCCATGAACCCTCGAGTACCATGTAGAGGGTATAGAGCTGGTCTTCCACGGCCGGGACGAAAACCACACTGCTCCTCCTGAAGCCGGGGTTCGACTATCGGCCGGACTCTCCTCTCCAATACCCTGGCGTAGGCCTTACCAGGGAGGCTGAGGAGTGTGATTCCCCTGTAGTTGGAACACACCCTCCAGTCACCCTTCTTATGTAGGGGGACCACCGCCCCACTCTGCCAATCCAAAGGCACTGTCCCGGTCCGCCACGCAATGTTGAAGAGGCATGTCAACCATGACAGCCCCACAACATCCAAAGACTTGAGGTACTCAGGGCGGATCTCATCCAACCCTGAAGCCCTGCCACCGCAGAGCTTTTTAACCACCTCGGTGACTTCGGCCCGGGTGATGAAAGAGTCCAACCCCGAGTCCCCAGCCTCTGTTTCCACCACGGAATGTGTGATGGCAGGATTGAGGAGATCCTCGAAGTATTCCTTCCACCGGCCGATAATGTCCCCAGTCGAGGTCAGCAGCTCCCCACCCCCACTGTAAACAGTGTTGGCGAAGCACTGCTTCCCCCTCCTGAGGCGCCGGACAATTTGCCAGAATCGCTTCAGGGCCAACCGGTAGTCCTTCTCCATGGCCAAACCGAACTCCTCCCAGGTCCGAGTTTTTGCCTCTGCCACCGCCCGGGCCGCGGCATGCTTGGCCCCACGGTACCCGTCAGCCGCCTCAGGAGTCCCACAAGCCAACCACAGCCGATAGGACTCCTTCTTCAGCTTGACAGCGTCCCTTACTGCCGGTGTCCACCACCGGGTTCGGGGATTGCCGCCGCGACAGGAACCGCAGACCTTACGGCCGCAGCTACGGGCAGCAGCATCGACAATAGATGCGGATAACATGGTCCACTCGGACTCTATGTCTCCAACATCCCTCGGAATCTGGTCAAAGCTCTCCCGGAGGTGAGAGTTGAATACATCCCTGGCCAAGGGGTCCGCCAGACGTTCCCAGCAGACCCTCACTATGCGCTTGAGCCTGCCAAGTCTGTCCGGCTTTCTCCTCCTCCAGCAGATCCAACTCACCACCAGGTGGTGATCAGTGGACAGCTCAGCCCTTCTCTTCATCCGAGTGTCCAAAACATGCGGCCGAAGGTCTGATGATACGACAACAAAGTCGATCATTGACCTCCTGCCTAGGGTATCCTGGTGCCAAGTGCACTGATGGACACCCTTCTGTTTGAACATGGTGTTCATTATGGACAATCCGTAACCAGCACAGAAGTCCAATAACAAAACACCGCTCAGATTCAGATCGGAGGCCATTCCTCCCGATCACGCCTCTCCAGGTGTCACTGTCGTTTCCCACGTGGGCGTTGAAGTCCCCCAGCAGAATAATGGAGTTCCCAGGAGGGGCACTATCCAGCACCCCCGACGGGGACGCCAAGAAGGCCGGGTACTCCGCACTACCACTCGGCCCGTAGGCTGAAATGATAGTCAGAGACCTCTCCCCAACCCGAAGGCGCAGGAAAGTGACCCTCTCATCCACTGGGGTAAACCCCAACATGAGACTCCTGAGCTGGGGGGCGACAAGCAGACCCACCCCAGCCCGCCGCCTCTCCCCGTGGGCCACTCCAGAGTAGAAGAGAGTCCAGCCCCTCTCGAGAAGATGGGTTCCAGAGCCCACGGTGTGCATGGAGGCAAGCCCGACTGTTTCTAGTCGATATCTCTCGACCTCCTGCACAAGCTCAGGCTCCTTCCCCCTAGCGAGGTGACATTCCACGTCCCTAGAGCAAGCCTAAGCATCCGCGGATCGGGCCGCCAAGGTCTCCACCTTCGTCCGCCGCCCAATCCTCTTTGCACCGACCCCTCACGGTTCCCCCTGCAGGTGGTGGGCCCACTGGGGCCCCTATATGGTTTGGTATGGAAATTAACAAGAAAAAAAGCCATGACAAGTCCCCTATATGGTTTGCTGCAAATTTTGAAAAGGACTTGTTATGGCTTTTTTCTTGTTAATTTCTTCCTTAAAAAGGCCACATTTGTCAAGTCAAGTCAAGTTTATTTATATAGCGCTTTTCAGCAACAAGGCACTCAAAGCGCTGTACATGAGGAAAAACATTACAATAATACAGATAATCAAACACAGAAAAACAAATCAAATGACATTAATAATCCTTGGGGGTTTACTGGTAAGAGCTGATTCTAATCCAATCTTTCTAATAGAGGTAATTAGCTCATTAAGTCCTCTGTGGTAAGGAATTCATCCTGTGCTAGAAGAAAAACTATAATATTAATCCTTGAGGTCGCTGGTATGAGGCAGTTGTGGTCCCATCATTCAAATAGTAACAGTCATGAGCACTCACTGAAGTCTAAGTAGAGAAGCTGGGTCACTGGTAGGTCCAAATGTTTGAAATACTAATGATGTTTGGCTTTCACTGGTATGAAATTGTAATACAATCCTTCTAAGAAATCTAAAAATCTATGATTCCTTCTAAGAAATCTAAAAATCTCTGGTCATTGGTATAAAAACAGCTTTAGTCAATTCTCAAATACTAATAATATTTGCTTTTGCTGGTAATCCTTCTGAGAAATCTAAAAATCTATGAAAAGTAATTAAATCACATTTAGCTAAAGTAAGATAGGAGGGGAAAAGAAATCATATTTCAGACTCTATTTGGAGCAGAGTAGAGTTTGAAATAGTACAAAAAACCTCAGCAGGGGTAAGCAACACACACAAGTAAAGATTTAGCAAGGGTACTTTGGAATCTTGAGGGTGCGAATATATAAGTCTGAGTGTGTTTGCAATAATTAGACTTTTAACACTGATGGAAGCGCCATTGCCCTTGAGAAGAGAGGTGGAAGTTTTAATCAATCGGCCTCATAGTCCTATCAGCACACAGCTGGTAGGGGAGTGCTGGGGAAGAGCGTCGTGTTCATATAACATCCAGTAGATATTTTGTCAATAGCAGAAGTTGCCAAGGCCAAATTTGTGGAAAACCTGACCAATAGTGATCATGTAAAATGATTCTTGCACCTCAGCAACGGATCTTTTTTAGCTGAAGCAGAATTAGCGTGGCCTTCCTTACGTTTCACCAATACGTTATCCTTGAGCCTTCTAATTTGGTGGGTCTTCATGATGTTGTTTGCTCACCAGTTATTTTTAACACATCTCTGAGGCATTAACAGAGGAGCTGTATTGAGATTACAGAAAACTTCACAGGGCAAGTTACTTCAATTATATTTAGTTGAGTTCAACTCAACTCTTTAGAAGAATCTGGAACTATTAGTTACTTAGACTGATTACTTGTTTGTTCTTTATCTTCCAATGCATCAGTCTCTCTTTTATCAACACCACCGTCATTATTGGGCTTTTTGACGAAACTTTGGACACATAGCTGCCGTGACATTTTTCTGAGTGAAGCCAACGAGGTCACATCAAGTGTAAAAACAACTAATTAATATGATAACACGCCACCAAGAGGTCAGGGGTGTGAAGCCAACGAGGTCACATCAAGTGTGAAAACAGCTAATTAATATGATAACACGCCACCAAGAGGTCAGGGGTGTGAATTGCAATCTGTCAAAATGACAGATGGCCTTCAGAACGAAACGTTCAAAAACGGAAAACATTTGGTTATCGCAACCCCAGCCGTCAATACAACATGCATCTGCACCTAAAACATAATCATCCGATGGAGTTTTCCCAGCTGACAAAAAAAACTACAACTGGGCAGTCTTTGTCTTCCCGACAGTCCACAATCATTGGAGTGTTTAATCTGACAGACTAAAGTAGCAAGAGATTCACATATGGTCTGTTGAGGCAGCTGCTCTTAGTCAAATGGAGTGCTTGTTAGTTTGGACTTTTTCTTTTTAAAACTGGCAACTTTGCCTGTTTTCCCTGTTTGAGCCTAATGATTGATATTTTTTGAAGGGCAATTTTGTTTACAGAAACTTCATAATTTATTTCATTCATTGTTTTTGGTTGTTTATTTTGGATATTTAAAATGTCTTCCAGTTCCAGTGTCAAATGTTCTTTAGAAATTAAAGTTTATTGATCTTGAGAGGGTGTAGCTACTTGCATTATTATGCCATTATCATTATTAGTTGAAAATGGTATCCAAACGAGAATATTATCGTTCATCGCAATAATTTCTGGAACAATTTAGCGTCCAGCAAAATTTTTTATCGTGACAGGCCTACACACAGCCATGATTTTCTTTCAGGCTGCCTTTCTTCTGGTCAATTACTCTCTTGCTCAGGGTAATGGCAAGAGAAGGGTGTAAAATGAGAAACTCAGTTCAACAAGGGGGAGATCTGTTTTGAGGGTGACCTCTAGAGTATGAACCGAAGTGAGCAACTCTGTCAGTGCACATTGTTTGGCATCCAAGATGACAGGAGAGCTGGTTCAATGGCAAGGACATCATCACAGGGGACTGCTGCTTAAGGCAGTAATCTAACAGCATGTCTAATTGTGCCTTCAGAGTTCAAGGCTTTACCTGTATGCATAGAAGAAATAAAGTTAAACATGAAATACTAAAGCCTTACTGAACAAAGTTCTTCAAATTCAGACTTGCTACTCAAATCTTGCAAGTCAGCATTACACAAACCAACTATTGCGGAATGAATAAGCTAGACAAAATGCATTTTACCTAAAAAGAAGAAAAGCTCAAATACCAGAGTAACATGAAAAATAGCCATAAACAGTTTCCTTTAATCTCCCCAAAATGGGGACTTACATAATTGACAGAGAAAGTATCCTCAGCCGAATTACTCTGATGACTAACATGCTCAGGAAGGTAAAGGCTTATCCATAATAGGCTTGCAGGTAATACCTCTCATTCAAAGCTTCTTAAACAGCTCCATCTTCTGATATGAGCTGAGTAACCGAGAAGTTTTGTCAAATACATGCACCCGAATCAACATATGATTCCTCCAGACTCTGGCACCTTGATTTCCGAATGACATGCAAAATTTGCTTTCATCCGAAAAAAGTACTTTGGACCACTGAGCAACAGTCCAGTGCTGCTTCTCTGTAGCCCAGGTCAGGCGCTTCTGCCGCTGTTTCTGGTTCAAAAGTGGCTTGACCTGGGGAATGCGGCACCTGTAGCCCATTCCCTGCACACGCCTGTGCACGGTGGCTGTGGATGTTTCTACTCCAGACTCAGTCCACTGCTTCCGCAGGTCCCCCAAGGTCTAGAATCGGTCCTTCTCCACAATCTTCCTCAGGGTCCGGTCACCTCTTCTCGTTGTGCAGCGTTTTCTGCCACACTTTTTCCTTCCCACAGACTTCCCACTGAGGTGCCTTGATACAGCACTCTGGGAACAGCCTATTCGTTCAGAAATTTCTTTCTGTGTATTACCCTCTTGCTTGAGGGTGAGTTTTGATACATTATGCAGTGCGAAAAGTTAATTCTAAAATATGTAGCAAATGATGAGGATGTCAAATAATTATACCCCTTAAACTTTTTCACATTTTGTGTCATTACAACAGCAGACTTAAATGTATTTTATCGTCACCATCCTAAAATAATGACCTACGTATGGCCAAAATATATAGTTGTCCTGCTTTATGAACATCGATTTAAACACCATATAATTTAATGATTTGTGTTTAGTTGTGCTCTGTGTAGCACTCCTGCACATAGAAAGCTGTCCGGGAGTATCTGAAAACAGCAGAGTGCAGGCCGAATGACAAATATGGAGCTGCAGCAGCCAATACAGTCTCTCTTTTACTATTGATGTCATTGTAAAGGGTAAAGAACACAGATTGTTGGGTAAGACAATAAAATCAACAACATAATGCAAACAGTATGATTTTGCTTGCCCCGCATATGAAAGTAGGCTATGATTTTTAAAAACTAGCACTGCAAAATGAAGCTATATTGCTTGCTAGAGGTATAACTAACATTTTTGTGTTTATATGGTATCAGTTATTCTACATGTCCTCTACAAAGATCCGCTTGGATATTCTGAGATGCAGTTTTCACACTAACACAATCACTCACAGCTGGTGACTTATTTTTAAGGTTGTTTTGATACCTTTTACTGAATGAAAGCTGATGCCTGTGCTTACATTCTTGTTTCCAGGTATTTCTTGGTCAGCAGCCTCAAACTCCAAAATTCAAAAGCCATTGTCCTGCAAATTTTAGTCTTGCTTATGACCTAGTTGCTAAAAAAGAAACGGTTCAGCACGTCTAAATCAACCACCTACATCATTAGCAGGGCTAACGGTTGACTTTATTGCATCCTGAGGAGTTATTATTTTGTCATTTGATTGTGTTGAATCAGAGATGCATCTAAAAGTTGCAGGACATCAGCCCTCAAAAATTGCAGTTTGAAACCCCTGCCTAAGGCCTTTACTCTAATGACATCAAATACGCCAAAAAACATTTAAAACAATGAATGGCTCCTAACAATATGCAGTGCAGAATACAAGACTGTACATATTCTGAACACAACATATTCACTGCCATTCTGGCCACCAAAATGGGAGAATAAAGCAGGCCTATGGTTGTGCTTATGCACTCCTCACAGCATATTCTTCACAGTTGCACTTCCAGTTGTGATTTGACCTTAAGACCAGTTAATGTAGTCTTAAAGAAGACTGCATTAACCTGTTCAGTGCAGTTAATTGTAATTCCTAAATTGTACTTGGCCCTCAGGTTTAGTTGGGACAAAGGTTAATGGAAGCATTGGAACATAAAAGACAGAGATGGAAGACAGCAAGAGGAATGGAATGACAATCGAGAATAAAACAGAATCCACTCTTCTTTGAGTTTGTCAAGTTTGACATGAGAGAACTTTGTGTCCTTTTACTGCTGCCAGGGCTGTTCCACTGTCACACAATGATACCATAATTGCAGTGCAGGGACCAAAGGAAGACAGCGGCTACCCACATAGCCTCCTCAGCGGGAAGCACAGAAAACACAGGGCAATTATACAGCTCTGAGCCACAGCTGAATTTAACCGTCTCAGTTTTACATCCAATCTCTGGATCTTCTGTGTTGTCCTCAAGATAACAAGTATTTTTTCATTTGTGCTCCTGAGATTGCAGATATTTCCTCATAAATGCACATCCAGGTTGGATGGACTGGAGGTTGCCCAATATGTTATGGCATTCAGATTTAATCAGCACTCTATAGACATAGCAAAGCTGTCAGAGTAGTCAGTATGAGTTATATTCCTGTTTCTGTCATTGAACTGTTCAGAGGTAGAAAGTCTTATGACAGTAAAGCTTTTTTCCCTGTTTAGGCATGATAACATCTTCCCAGCTTTCATCAGTGCTTCTGCTGTGATTAGTGTATATAGCACTGGTCTTGAACGACTCATACACTGTAAGCCAACATAAATTATCATCCCTCTACGCTCAACTCTGCAAGATCATTGATTTGCAATTAGTACAAGGGGGATGTTACACACAAGTCCACCTATCGCCACAAGGGACTGTATCTTGCGTGTCACGCCAAGCTATTGTTGTCGATTCTCACTGTGTCGCCTGAGGCTCCGAGTCACTGCAGATGAAGTATTCAGCCAGTGGGGTGTTGTCAGTTTCCACCTCTGAATTGCAAGCACATAAGTATGCAGGTGGAGTAGCGGTGTGCGTCTCCCGCTCCTCCTTGTCGTAAAGAACGCTGGAGGTTTTATCAAACCCTGACTGGGAAGACAGATGGCTCTGAATAGGGGGAGCCTAATGTAAAAGTGTGTGGAGTACAGCAGAGGGGGAGATAAGCAGCAGACGGCCATTTCTCTCTGGCTGTGTCGGGGTACAGGGCCTTAAATCACCTGTTATCTCCTGCTGCCTCAGCCAGACGCTAATGGTCATCACAGTGGGCTAAACCCCGCAGGCAGCAGTTCTCGGGGAGGAGGAAGTGGGGGCGGTATCCTTCTCTGTTGCTGCTACAGCAGCAAGCTTCATGAGGGCACGCAGAGGGATAGCGGAACAACTTTAGCAGGAACATTACTCTTAGTGCTGGATAGTAAAACTGACAGTCTGCTGGCACAATGCCAATTATTTTACTTCACAAAGTGACATCACTATCCAGGAAATATGTGGTATGAAAAAAAACCTTTTAAAAAATAAAACACTGTGCATCATCAGAACCTTTCAATCATTCTGCAGTGTTGGATGTTATTTCATCATTTAGTTGGTTGTAAGTGTTGAAATTTTAGCACAATTAATCCAGAATTACAAATAGCTGAGATCCAAGAAGTTAAGACATGCTGAGAACAAGACGTGTAAAAATCAGGCCAAGCAGCTTATAAAATAATTAATATTCCATCGTTATCAATAGAAATGTAGGTCAAATTAGATCTCATAAATGCATCAAACTTGTAGCTACCAACTAAAATACTAAGAATGTGTAAGACATTGAAAAATGATGTAATCACATTTACTGGCACCCATGTTATGGACCTGTGTACAAAGTAGGGTTTTCACGATACAAAAATGTCAAATTCTACACAGATACTGAAAAAAATACTTGATACCATTTTGTTACCGCTGCAGCACTTTTTAAAAAGTTACAGGGTTCTTTCTGGCTAAGAGAAAACATGATTAACTACAGCATGACAACTTTTTCATTTCCTTTATTAGGGCAAAACCAGTATGGAACAATTGAGTCTTCATTTAGAAAAATATATTTTTTAGGTGTCACCTTCCTGGTAAAACAATAGACAAGATAAGACAAGACAAGTATAAGTCTTAATATCCTTTATGGAAGTTTGTACCTTTATTTCAGTCGTCTAGTTATTTTATTTTATTATAATGGCTCATCTTTAGTGTGCTTCCATTTGCCTGTCAATTTGTTTTTGATACAAATAAATGTTACCTCTGAAGCATAAATAAAGGATCGTTCTATACTTAAATTCTGTTACGAAACAAAAATGAATCTGGCACATACAAAAACATTTACAGGTCCTTCTCAAAATATTAGCATATTGTGATAAAGTTCATTATTTTCCATAATGTCATGATGAAAATTTAACATTCATATATTTTAGATTCATTGCACACTAACTGAAATATTTCAGGTCTTTTATTGTCTTAATACGGATGATTTTGGCATACAGCTCATGAAAACCCAAAATTCCTATCTCACAAAATTAGCATATTTCATCCGACCAATAAAAGAAAAGTGTTTTTAATACAAAAAACGTCAACCTTCAAATAATCATGTACAGTTATGCACTCAATACTTGGTCGGGAATCCTTTTGCAGAAATGACTGCTTCAATGCGGCGTGGCATGGAGGCAATCAGCCTGTGGCACTGCTGGGTTCTTATGGAGGCCCAGGATGCTTCGATAGCGGCCTTTAGCTCATCCAGAGTGTTGGGTCTTGAGTCTCTCAACGTTCTCTTCACAATATCCCACAGATTCTCTATCGGGTTCAGGTCAGGAGAGTTGGCAGGCCAATTGAGCACAGTGATACCATGGTCAGTAAACCATTTACCAGTGGTTTTGGCACTGTGAGCAGGTGCCAGGTCGTGCTGAAAAATGAAATATTTATCTCCATAAAGCTTTTCAGCAGATGGAAGGATAAAGTGCTCCAAAATCTCCTGATAGCTAGCTGCATTGACCCTGCCCTTGATAAAACACAGTGGACCAACACCAGCAGCTGACACGGCACCCCAGACCATCACTGACTGTGGGTACTTGATACTGGACTTCTGGCATTTTGGCATTTCCTTCTCCCCAGTCTTCCTCCAGACTCTGGCACCTTGATTTCCGAATGACATGCAAAATTTGCTTTCATCCGAAAAAAGTACTTTGGACCACTGAGCAACAGTCCAGTGCTGCTTCTCTGTAGCCCAGGTCAGGCGCTTCTGCCGCTGTTTCTGGTTCAAAAGTGGCTTGACCTGTGGAATGCGGCACCTGTAGCCCATTCCCTGCACACACCTGTGCACGGTGGCTCTGGATGTTTCTACTCCAGACTCAGTCCACTGCTTCCGCAGGTCCCCCAAGGTCTGGAATCGGTCCTTCTCCACAATCTTCCTCAGGGTCCGGTCACCTCTTCTCGTTGTGCAGCGTTTTCTGCCACACTTTTTCCTTCCCACAGACTTCCCACTGAGGTGCCTTGATACGGCACTCTGGGAACAGCCTATTTGTTCAGAAATTTCTTTCTGTGTCTTACCCTCTTGCTTGAGGGTGTCAATAGTGGCCTTCTGGACAGCAGTCAGGTCGGCAGTCTTACCCATGATTGGGGTTTTGAGTGATGAACCAGGCTGGGAGTTTTAAAGGCCTCAGGAATCTTTTGCAGGTGTTTAGAGTTAACTCGTTGATTCAGATGATTAGGTTCATAGCTCGTTTAGAGACCCTTTTAATGATATGCTAATTTTGTGAGATAGGAATTTTGGGTTTTCATGAGCTGTATGCCAAAATCATCCGTATTAAGACAATAAAAGACATGAAATATTTCAGTTAGTGTGCAATGAATATAAAATATATGAATGTTAAATTTTCATCATGACATTATGGAAAATAATGAACTTTATCACAATATGCTAATATTTTGAGAAGGACCTGTATACAGTGTAAATAAGAATCTGGTCTTGCCCTATACACTTGTCACAGATATAAACTTTTTAACTGTGTGCTGTAAATAGGCTGGATGGGCTGGAGACCACCCTTTTCCTGAGCCCATCTTATATGAATACAGGCCCAGGAGAGGATCAAAAATATTTTAGAATCTCAGTCAAACCTTTCTTGCAGGTTATACTTTATCTTGCAGTCATAGATAAAAAAAAACTAAAAAAACTGCTAGCTTTGAGATGCAGGAATTTTAACTACAGAGTTGTGACTTTTATACATTGTGCTTGAAGTACACAGCCGTTTTAGATTACTTTTTAACTTTATGTCATACAGTTACAGTGCAGTGGAAAAAGTATTTGTCCACTATTTACACACTTGAATGTTTCAGATCATCAAACTTTAATGCCAAGAAAAGATAAAATGAATAAATACAAAACAAAAAAAATATGGTTTCATTTATTAAGAGTAAAAAGATATCCAAACTATTCTGGCACTGTGTGAAAAAGTGATTGTCTCCTAAACCTAATAACGGGTTTCGTCTGTTACCCTGTTTCTTTGTCTGGAGATTTATTATGCCACTTTCTAATTTATTATGACAAGTTATGATAAGTGGGTAGTGACAGCAAGTTTAAGGCCATTTGCATGTTCCAGCTTTGGTTCCAAGAAAGGGCAGTCACGGTGGGCAATTGTCATTTGTCGTACAAATGCCCTTGATCACCGCTGTAGCCTATTCTATAGCACACATGAATATACAAGCCTGACATGATAACGATATAGTTTGAGCAACAAATATGCAGTTTATGTGTATGTATTGTATTTTATTTTCCTTTAAAACAATCCCATCTGGTACATGGAACATTGGTTCTTGGAAATCAGCCCTCTGGCTATCCATTTGAACGATTCAGGTGCCTCTAGAGGCGGATAATGCAATGCATACACAGAGAAACATAAACCACAGACCTTTTATCAGTCATTTGTTTAGGCGTTTGCTTATAAGTGCGGTGTGTTTCTGTTTTTGAATGTGTGTTGCAGTGAGGTCCAGACTGTTTTCATGCTTTCTTTGCTGGAGTTGCAGGAGAAGAGGCCGTCTGATATATTGGTCAGCCATCTCAAGTACTTGCCTTTTTTTTAAATATAGACAATCTACTCCACCTGAAGAGGTCACTAATTATGTTTGTGTCTGAGCAGCATAGTGTTACTGTGGCTCTATGGATCATAAGTGTGTGATTAATCTGCCTGTAGCTACTAGGATGACACGACATGCTCCTAACAGATCTCAGAGGACAGTCAGTCTCTGTGTGCTGCTGAATTAATAGCATGCCATCAATCACCTGAACCCTTTGCTCACTATGGTGAGCAATTTTCTGACTACTATTACCACTATTCCACACAGACCACAAACAAGATGAATCACCAAGAATTGCCAAATTTTAGTATTCTTAGTTTAATTGTAAAAAGTTCTTGAAGTTGTAACTGATTTGTATTTTATTTTTAGTGAGTTCTTGCAATTTTTGAGCCATCTGGAATTTATGGCAAACGTTTTAAACTGTTCAAACGTTTGATACCAAACTCCCGAATCAAAAACGTCTCAATTGTTGAATTCCTAGTTCATTCTTAGGTATCATAACCAATTCCTAATGCATTCTTAACTTAATCTAGGATTTGTGATACATTGTATTAATCACTCAGGGCCATTGTACCCCCTAAAACTGCCCAAATCTCTTTTCTGCCCTTGGGAAAAAAACATAAATAAGAAAACGTATTTACATACACACACACACACACACACACACACACATGCACATACATACGTTGGACAATGAAACTGAAACACCTGTCATTTTAGTGTGGGAGGTTTCATGGCTAAATTGGTAGCCCGTCTTCATTGATTGCACATTGCACCAGTAAGAGCAGAGTGTGAAGGTTCAATTAGCAGGGTAAGAGCACAGTTTTGCTCAAAATATTAAATGCACACAACATTGTGGGTGACATACCAGAGTTCAAAAGAGGACAAATTGTTGGTGCACGTCTTGCTGGCGCATCTGTGACCAAGACAGCAAGTCTTTGTGATGTATCAAGAGCCACAGTATCCAGGGTAATGTCAGCATACCACCAAGAAGGACGAACCACATCCAACAGGATTAAATGTGGACGCAAGAGGAAGCTGTCTGAAAGGGGTGTTCAGGTGCTAACCCGGATTGTATCCAAAAAACATAAAACCACGGCTGCCCAAATCATGGCAGAATTAAATGTGCACCTCAACTCTCCTGTTTCCACCAGAACTGTCCGTCGGGAGCTCCACAGGGTCAATATACACGGCCGGGCTGCTTTAGCCAAACCTTTGGTCACTCATGCCAACGCCAAACGTCGATTTCAATGGTGCAAGGAGCGCAAATCTTGGGCTGTGGACAATGTGAAACATGTGTTGTTCTCTGATGAGTCCACCTTTACTGTTTTCCCCACATCCGGGAGAGTTACGGTGTGGAGAAGCCCCAAAGAAGCGTACCACCCAGACTGTTGCATGCCCAGAGTGAAGCATGGGGGTGGATCAATGATGGTTTGGGCTGCCATATCATGGCATTCCCTTGGCCCAATACTTGTGCTAGATGGGCGCGTCACTGCCAAGGACTACCAAACCACTCTTGAGGACCATGTGCATCCAATGGTTCAAACATTGTATCCTGAAGGCGGTGCCGTGTATCAGGATGACAATGCACCAATACACACAGCAAGACTGGTGAAAGATTGGTTTGATGAACATGAAAGTGAAGTTGAACATTTGGCCTGCACAGTCACCAGATCTAAATATTATTGAGCCACTTTGGGGTGTTCTGGAGGAGCAAGTCAGGAGACCCTACACCATAGATTATTGTGGTCTAAAACCAGGTGTTTCAGTTTCATTGTCCAACCAATATATATATATATATATATATAGGTTGGAAACATTAGGATTTATTGGGTGCAACTATGATGATTTATTTACTTTGATTATTTAATCTTTAAACTGTAAAGCATGTTACAGTTTCAAAATGGTCAATTATTTCACAAATTTCCTTATTTTTTTACCAAATTACTTAACTATGTAAACACTGAGACCTAAACTGGGAGAGCCCACAATTATCTCAAAATAAAGTAATTCTAAATTATAATAATATATCATGCATTGATACGCCATTATTAAGAAACCACTGCTAATAACATGTTCGGCCTTTCGTCAAAGCTGCTATCACTAAGAGCTTTGTCTGCTTCACAACAAAAGGGAAGCTGCAGAGAGTCAAAGAGCTGCAGCTCAATTATCTGTGACATCAACCAGCTGTGTTCTGTACAAACCTGCCAACTCGGTGCAATATTACTCTACTGATATTTAGGAAATCAGCAAAGTGCTGGTGACAAAAGGCGGATGTTAACATGGTATATTGTCACCCGTTGGGTTGACAGCAGGCAATGCACAGAACCTTTATTTCTTTGAATATGATGTTTTGAGATTCAAACACTGATAGATTAGATTCTAATCTTTTAAACCTTGTTTTAACATTGCAGTCAAACTGCTAAAGTAACAGAATAAATCTTTAGGTTCAGTTAGGAGGACTGCTTAAATGTTTAATCTATTGATTCATATATCGATTCAAGGTTTTTTCTATCTGTATCCGACCCATCACATCAGCCAACTAAAGCCTTTATTCTTTTCAAACCAAAAATATTTTTTTTTACCACAATCTGTTTTATAGCAAGGTGCTTTTTTTCCTTATGTTTATTTGGATACTGTTGGAAAGTGCTTTTCAAGCAAACAAGAAAAACAATGAAAATAGAGGACCTTTAATATATGAAAATAAAATTTCTTAGATAGGACTTCAAAACATGTAAAAATGTTTTTTTTTTTTGTTGAAATATAAAAAAGGGTCTTGAGCGATTGTTTGAAAGAAAAGTATTGTTGTGTGAGCTATTCAGGCAGATCCACAGCCCTGCCCCTTCCAGTCCTAAATCTGACCACAGCAGGTGGGCTCTTCTTCAGAGGACCTTAGGCTGCAAGCTGAGTGGCAGTTTAAGGTTTTGAGTGCATGGAGCAGTCCTGAGATATTTTATCAATCTGGGCAAAAAGTGCTATAAATCTAATCACTTAAATCTTTAAAAACTTTTTTTTTTTTTTTTTTTTCAACTGTCGTCTCAGTGTCAAGTACCCTCCAGGGCACTCACATCCAATTTTTTATTTAAAAAAAATCCGAAATAGCACCCAGGGAGCTCATCGAGAATCCATTTTGACTGTAGATCACATATTATCTACAAAAATGGCATAATCACATAATTTTCTGGTTTATAAACTCAAAGCTTGAAGCTTCAGTTCTCACACTTAGCTGTCATGACTCTAGTTATTTCTAGATTCAAAGTGACCAAATTGACATTAAATGTGTCTGGGAAAATTAGCAACATTGCACTCTAAAGCACTATCGATTGAAGCTTCACTTTTAAAGTGTGGCATCTCAATATACAGAAATATCAGCAAACTCTACACCAGTAGTCCCAAACCCTGGTCCTCAGAGCCCAGTATCCTACACACTAAATGGTTCCCTGTTGCAGCACTCCTGAGCTAAATTAATGGGTTTTTAATAGGTTTCAGCAGAACTTGATCGCATGCTGAGGAGTTAATGCAACCAATTGTCAGGTGTGCAGAGGCAGGGCAACATCTAAAACAACCCTCCTGAACAAGTACCACTTTAGTAAACAGCATGTTCCCAAGTACCAGCATAATGCAAGACATTTTAAAGCAGTAATACAACAGGCCTGGGAAATACATAAGTTCTTATCCTTCAACTCTACATAAATGGTTAAAAAACTTAGGTTAAATTAGGCCTGTTGAAAAAATTGGAATCCAATCAAACCTGACCTTAAAATCCAATATGTAAAACTCATTAATGGAAAAAATGTTTGAAGATTTAGTTTATTTACCTTTAATCATTTTGTTTTGTCTTTCATTAAATCTTTTTCTAGCACAATACCATACAACCTTCTTTGGTTTATGCGTAAATGCAGACAAATGCATTATTATTTGCAAGAATTGCTTAAAGTAGTTGGCTTGGTCACTGGGCAGGCTGATTGGCAAATCCCACTGGTTTTTAAACTTGGAGTTGGATTTTGGTTAAACTGGTTTTGTTGTCAATCCTAAATCCAACTTCCAGCTCTAGAGGTGAATGAAAAACTCCTAAAGAGGGTGCCAGCTTTTTCTGGTTTCACTGCTATCTACTTCCATTTGTATGGAACTCCAAGGTGGTCAAAATTAAATAAATAAATGAAACATTATGAAATAAGCATGTACATCAATAAATAATAGATCATTTAATGTGACAATGAAATTGTGAAATAATTGAATGCATATGAAAATTTCAGCTCATTATTATGAAATACATTTAATTTTCCATAAGAAAATAGCTTTATAATATAAACATTTTTATATAACATTTTCCCTAATGATTGAAATTATTGTTCAGGCTATTTTCATGTAATTCCAGGTTTTTTTTTTTTATTTCATTGTTTTCTGACAATCTGAAGAGATTGTGTTGTCACCTCTCATGATTCTGGAGAAATAAATTGCTGAAAGTGAAAAGATAAGCATTAGTAGGTATTTTGACCTGTTATTTCTCCTAAAATCTGTAGTAAATTATTAAATATTTATTTTTTTACATAAACATGTATGTGAAAGTTGTAAATATGTCATTAGAATCAGAATCAGAATCAGAAAAGCTTTATTGCCAAGTACGTTTTTGGACATACAAGGAATTTGTTTTGGCGTAGTCGGTGCAATACAATACAAATTAAACAGTATAAACATATCTACAATATAATATAAATATATGTGCACAGTTTTAAGTGAGTGAGAGTAAATATAGAGCACTATAAGATGCAAGAGCAATACAACAGTGCAGGTGATCATTGTGCAAGTAAAGCAGTGCAAGTAAAGCAGGAGTCCAAGCTGAGCGTTAATGTAACGCATAGAGTTACAAGTTACAAGTGTCCTGTCAGCAAAAAAAGGGGGGGTGTGGGGGAAAGGGACAGTGTCAGGGTGGTTTCCGGGCTTTGTTAACCAGGCTGGTGGCAGATGGGAAAAAACTGTTCTTGTGGCGTGAGGTTTTGGTCCGGATGGACCGCAGCCTCCTGCCAGAGGGGAGAGTCTCAAAGAGTCTGTGACCGGGGTGGGAGGGATCAGCCAGAATCTTCCCTGCCCGCTTCAGGGTCCTGGAGGTATACAGTTCCTGGAGCGACAGTAGACTGCAGCCAATCACCTTCTCAGCAGACCGAATGACACGCTGCAGCCTGCCCTTATCCTTGGCTGTAGCAGCGGCGTACCAGATGGTGATGGAGGAGGTGAGGATGGACTCAATGATGGCTGTGTAGAAGTGCACCATCATAGTCTTTGGCAGGTTGAATTTCTTCAGCTGCCGCAGGAAGAACATCCTCTGCTGGGCTTTCTTGATGAGGGAGCTGATGTTTGGCTCCCACTTGAGATCCTGGGAGATGATGGTTCCCAGGAAGCGGAAAGATTCCACAGTGTCAATTGTGGAGTCACAGAGGGTGATGGGGGCAGGTGGGGCTGGGTTCTGCCTGAAGTCCACAACCATCTCCACTGTCTTTAGAGCGTTGAGCTCAAGGTTGTTCTGGCTGCACCAGTCCAACAGATGGTCCACCTCCCATCTGTACGCAGACTCATCACCATCAGAGATGAGTCCGATCAGGGTGGTGTCGTCCGCAAACTTCAGAAGCTTGACAGACTGGTGACTGGAGGTGCAGCTGTTGGTGTACAGGGAGAAGAGCAGAGGAGAGAGAACACAGCCTTGGGGGGAACCGGTGCTGATGGTCAGGGAGTCAGAGACGTGCTTCCCCAGCCTCACACGCTGCTTCCTGTCAGACAGGAAGTCAGTGATCCACCTGCAGGTGGAGTCGGGCACTCTCAGCTGGGAGAGCTTCTCCTGTAGCAGAACTGGGACGATGGTGTTGAAGGCAGAGTTGAAATCCACAAACAGGATCCTGGCGTAGGTTCCTGTGGAGTCCAGGTGCCGGAGGATGAAGTGAAGGGCTAGGTTGACTGCATCATCTACAGACCTGTTGGCTCTGTAGGCAAACTGCAGGGGGTCCAGGAGGGGGTCGGTGATGTCTTTTAGGTGTGAGAGCACAAGGTGCTCAAAGGACTTCATCACCACAGAGGTCAGGGCGACGGGTCTGAAGTAATTAAGCCCTGTGGTCCTTGGCTTCTTGGGAACAGGGACGATGGTGGAGGACTTGAAGCAGGCTGGCACATGACATGTCTCCAGTGAGGTGTTAAAAATGTCTGTGAAGACTGGAGACAGCTGATCAGCGCAGTGCTTCAGGCTGGCTGGTGAGACAGAATCCGGACCAGCAGCTTTCCGGGGGTTCTGTCTCCTGAAGAGTTTGTTGACGTCCCTCTCCTGGATGGAAAGAGCCGTCCTCGGCGTGGGTAGGGGGCTGGTGGGGGGGAACTTCAGGGTGGGGGTTGGAGGTGCCAAGGCCCCTCTTGAGGTTGGAGAGATGGGGGTGGTGGATTGTGGCTGCAGCTGTTGGGGGGCGTCGTGGGAGATGGTTGCAGGACTGTCCCTTTGTCTTTCAAAGCGGCAGTAGAACTCGTTCAGGTCGTTGGCGAGGCGTCGGTCGTTGATGGAGTGGGGGGCTTTCGGCTTGTAGTTGGTGATTTGCTTGAGCCCTTTCCAGACAGACGCAGAGTCGTTGGCTGAGAACTGGTTTTGGAGCTTCTCAGAGTACAGTCGTTTGGCCTCTTTCACTGCCTTGCCAAACTTGTACTTTGCCTCTCTGTATATGTCTTTGTCCCCACTCCTGAAGGCCTTTTCCTTATCCAGTCTTAACCTTCTGAGTTTAGCTGTGAACCAGGGTTTGTCGTTGTTGTAACTCACCCTGGTGTATGATGGTACACAGCTGTCCTCACAGAAGCTGATGTAGGAAGTCACAGCCTCTGTATACTCGTCCAGACTGTTGGTAGTAGTCCTGAACACATCCCAGTCTGTACAGCCTAAACACGCCTGGAGATTCTCCACAGCCTCACTGCTCCACTTCCTTGTCGTCCTCACAACAGGTTTGCAGAGCTTTAGTTTCTGCCTGTATGCAGGAATCAGGTGGACCATGATGTGGTCGGATTGGCCCAGTGCAGCACGTGGGACGGCGTGATAAGCGTCTCTGATGGTGGTGTAACAGTGATCCAGAATGTTGTCCTCTCTGGTCGGACATTTTATAAACTGTCTATATTTGGGGAGTTCGTGGGTCAGATTACCTTTGTTAAAGTCGCCAACGACGATTACTAAGGAGTCCGGGTGTGTCCGCTCCACACTCAGTATCTGGTCGGCGAGCATGCGCTGTGCGACCTGCACGTTAGCTTGTGGCGGGATGTAAACACCGACCAGGATGAACGAAGCGAACTCACTAAGAATATAAGAGTTCTTAAGATTACTTTTCTGTTTTACTCAAAGTTTCTCAGCCGTTGCCTGGATTGGTGTCTGGTCTGCTCTATTACCATAATGCATCTTGCATGTGCGAAGCTAATCTTTAAATAAAAAGAGAGCTAACGTCGACTGGCGTGACTGTCGGCTCACTTGACCGCAGTGAACTGCTGGGTGACACAGAAAACATAACAGCAATAACCCCGATGGTTACCACAAAGGCTTCAGTGCTGTTCTGCATATTCCATCCCTAACCTTTTCCATTTTGTCCTAATACCACCGCCTTATTGGGCTGGTATTCACATGACGACCCTTAACAGACCGAAATATTACTTAATAAACTATTAAAGTCTTAATATTAAATAATATATTAAGAATCACAACACCAGCTTAAAAATTCTTAAACAAAAAGACAGGTTTTCAATTTTAATTCACTAGACAAAGTCACATGGTGACAGCAGCGGCAAGTGCTTTGTGAGGCAGACCACACTGAAGTGAAAAATTGTTGCTCATTACCATTTTTGTTAGTATTGTCAAGAATGAGGCTTTCGGTGCAAATCCAAGTGCTGACAGGAAGGCAGAGATGCGGTGAGTAAAAACGTTTTAATAAAAAGCAAAAACCTATAGGCAGGCATGAGAAATGACAAAAAAAAAAACGTGAGCCGGCATGGCACGGCTTGGCATAGTGAGATCAAACAGTATAATCCAGTAAGGAGCAAACGCGTAAATATAGTGCAGAACACAGGTGTGACAGGGAGGCTGATAGGCATGACGCAGGTGGGCTGAATGAAGTTGATTATAAAATGGCTATGGTAGAGAGCAGTAACCAAAACATGAATGAGCTGAACAGAAATGCAAGAAAACGATCTAACCAAACGAAGCTCTAACAGAAGTAACAGAACATAAACTAAAATGCACCATGAACAGAATACAAGAATTACCAAGGAACTAAACCTAAGGAATGAATTAAAGCACTGCCTGGAAAACATAATTAGGATCAGAGAAAAAATGTAAAACAAAATTCAAAACACCTACAAATTATGGCAAGAATGGACATTTCTGTCTTTTCGGTGTCTTGGCATTATTACCCTTTATGTCTCCTTTCATTGCTGCCATTTGATCTCTTGGTTTTCTCTAATCTGTCTCAACAAATCCTCCTTACAACCCCTTATTAAAATAATCCCTAAAATATTTTGGACATGTTCAAATCAAAGCTCTTTCTACCAAAAATGCTTAGAATGAGAGTACATTTGTTTACCTGGTCACATTTGACTATACTGATGTTCTTTTATACACTCCTGATTTATTGGAGTAACTGGAGGGATTTTAGTTAAGTTGAGTGTATGTGTTTGACAAAATGTCTTTGTTGATCTGAGTTGTCAGTTTTCCCATCTTAATATGGCCCTTCTATTTGCATGAAATCAGCTTTATAGAATATAAGATTTCACAGAAGAGTTGAGTTAACAAGTGGGAATTAAAAACACTGAGCTAATAAAATCCAAACTGCTGCCAATTTTTGTGTTACGATAAACAGGGGAACAGACTAACACCTATAATTTTCTCTGAATTGCCCAAAACCTTACAATTTCTAATTCAAATTGCATCCTTTATGCTTTGATGTGGGGAAGCTATCATAGGGCAGTTTTCACTTGTTACCTTCACGTCAGTAGAGGTCTGATTGCACCCGGCCAGGCCTACAATCATTGCTCCCATTTCCTCTTTTCGTTTTCATGACTCAGTCAGAATTAATTCAGCTGCCCTTTAGAAGATTAGACTTCCACAGACAGCACAGCACCTGGCCATCTTTCTATAATATAAATTCTGACAGAATTACACCCCCACACGAAAAGTTCAGGCAAATATCTTTAAGTATTCTGAGAATGTTCATGTCCAAAGCTACTAGTCACTCTTTATATTATTTATGTGAATAGCCCATTACAGATGTGCAGTCCTAGAAATTAGTTCGGGATAAAGCCAATGAGAGGCATTAGTTGTCACTTTAAGAACTAATGAACTCCAGCACTTAAAAACCTAAAACAAATTGCAAATATATATTTTTTGAAAACATCCATTTAATGACTCATTCAGTTATTGATGACTCATTTAATCACTCTTCAAAAAATACCCATGGACAAGATAGAATGAAAATGCTTGATCAGTATTGAGCAAGTTCACATTTGTCAAGGACTAAAACTGAACATATGGGTTTGTGCTGTACAGCTGTATGGTTTACTATTCAAACAGCCTAAAAGCTAAATTTACTCTCCCACCTTGAACTAATTCGCAATAATTCATCTTTCTGTAATAAAATAAAGGACATGACAGTGTGTCGATTAACATATTATGTCAAAGCATAGCATTAGCAACCTGGCCTTGACCAGCTTATTAACATCCATTTAATTATTGCTGGTTCCTTTTGCTCACATCAAATGTATTTTAATATGGCCAAATTATCAAGAAAGCGGCTATCATTCATATATTTTCCCTTTTTAGCTGTTAGTAAAATAAATCTGAAATTTTGACCAACAAAGTTTCAGTTGAAACCATATTTTAATTTGCAGTCACTTTAAAAACACACTAGGAAGTTTGTGCTCCTCTTTGATTAAAATCATGATTCAGATTAAGCAAGGCTGGGCTTTCATTTTGCCTATTCTGACCATAGTCAAAGAAAATTTAGGAATAACAGAATGCATCAAGTTTCAACATATTCCTCCACTTGTATCTGTTGTAGTTGCAAACTCACACCTGCTCCTACAATCATCAGGCTTGTGTGAGGTAATAGCTGGATTGGGAAACAACTCATACCATCAACTCAGTTATGATGGTTTTGGCATGAGCCTTTCATTTGTATCAGGTTCAAAGTAAGATCCCTACAAAGAGATTGATCAAGATATTCATTCAGGGGCTCCTGTTGGAGGCTCAAGCACATACATTACCACTACAGTGAGATTAAGTACATTTCTAACACACTACTACACTTGCATGCACCTGAACTCCACCTCTTTACTATAGGCCTAGTTCTTTATCAATGTCCTGTTATCTCCCATTATCTTAACTATATCTTAGAGCTATTTTAAGACAACTGCAATGTTATGCTTGCAGTTTATTTGCACCACTGACAAATTGGCAGAGATTTTTGTGATGCATTCTGAGTAATGTGTGACAACAGTGTATCCTAATCCATATGTAACAGCCTGAAACACATGTCGTTGCCTTCGAGGATAAATGTTCCAGCCGTTTTCTGAATACAGTACCTAGTTTGCCTGGAAGGTTAGTTTACAGCTTTCATTCACTCTTAAAGAGATCAGCTTTAAAATATCAGTGGAGAGCACAATTCAACCTTGCCTCAAATACACAAATACACACAACAAACTGTTTCTTGAACAAATAAGTGTTAAAGCAATGAACATTTTCATGCACAACACAGAGTCTGACATATGACCTTGGGCTTCCCCTTCCACCCAAAAATGTGCAAAGTAACCATCAGCCTCAGTTGTACTTGAATGCTTTCTAGAAAATGTTAACATGATAAAAAGCTATACTAGGGTGTTTAACATCACATTACCTGCTAAAATGCAGCTCACTAGGATGCTGATGTTTGCATTTATTTCAGAGCACTGCTGTGCCCAAGTTCAGCCTTGCGGAGCTGCTTGTTAGCACCACTCTCCACCAGCATGTCAAGTAAACTGGGACAATGTAGGACATTTCAGCTAGAACATAATAAAAATAGCTAAACTTTTTTGATTTGTTGACTTTTAAAGCTATGTGATCCCAATTATTTCCAACCACGTGGAATCTCAGGAAAATGCGAACAGTACGCTTAGGAGGAAAACAGTCTGTTTTATGCCATATAGCAGATTTAGCAATCCTGTTCTGCAGTAATGTAAAACTGAGTTAACACATGGATACATTTAATAGTTTTTTTTATTTTTATTTGAGTAAGCCAGTAAGAATGCCTGAACAGACAAAAAGACAGAAACTGTGTGCAAACAGTATTAAAATTAAAAAGAGTCCAGTGCAGTCCATTATCTATGCACAGTACAGTATGTGTGTTAATTGATTTGGTAATGAAACCATCTGATCGCCCTGTGATGGACTGGCGATCTGTCCAGGGTGTACCCTGCCTCTCGCCCATAGACTGCTGGAGATAGGCACCAGCTCCCCCGCGACCCACTATGGAATAAGCGGTAGAAAATGACTGACTGACTGACTGACTGACCATCTGATAGTCAGGAATGAACTATGACAACAAAAAAGCATTTTCAAATGCAGTAATACCAATAATTATAATAATCATAATAATGATAATTAATATAAAAATAATTATAACAGTGTCTTTGCAAAGTATGAGCAGCAAAAAAAGAAAAAAGTAAATAACAAACAGGTAAATAAACAAATAAATAGGTAAATGGGAACAGGCAATTCTAAGAAATTAGGATTTCCTTTGTAACCACTTGAAACCGTCGGCTCCAAAAACAAATACTGTGAAAGAGTATTTATCCTCTTATAGATTTTACCGTTTTTGCTTTTTCCCCCTCACACTTAATTTCTCAAATCCAAACTGGAGATCAAGAACAATGCCGGTGTTCAGTGCTACATTAGTGTTTGACTATCTAAAATCTTTAACTGTAAGAAAAGAAAAAATCTGTAGTGGGGGGCGTCATGAGGCTCAGTGGTAGAGCAAGCGCATCTTATGCTACAGTTCTCAATGCAGCTGTCCTAGGTTTGATTCCCAGGCCCTAGGTCATTCACTTTATGTCTTCCCCTTCTCTCTTTACCCTACTTCTAGTCCAGCTGCTAATGAATAAAGGTTACTAGCACCAGAAACCTTTAAATACGTTTCCACACTATTGCATATACATCAATTCAAATGTCCATAGGAAGGCTAATCTCAACCATCAAGCGGATTTAACATGAAAACCCTAATCTTCTTGTACATGATTACCTTTTTTTAAATCCTCTTCAGCCTTCATAATGACTTATTTCATCACACTCATTCAACTCAGTTCTGTTCATTTCATATGTGCAATGCTGCGTCACAATGAAAGTACTCCAGAACACCGAATAATAATTTGCCTGTATTGATCTTTTCCCGTGAAGTAATACCCGCAAAGTCCAGTGTGTGTGCACACACACACATCCGTGTTTTACTAACTTTATGAGGACTTTTCGGTTACTTCCATTGACTTCCATTCATTTTCCTTGATTTTTAGTGCCTAACCCTGACACTAACACTAACCCTAACCCTAACCAGTTAATACCTAACCCTAACCCTAACAATAACTCAATTCATACCCTAGTCCTAAACCTAACCCCTGTCCCAAGAACGGAATTTGAAAAAGTGAGGACCAGAAAAATGTCCTCACTTTGTCAAAATGTCCTCACTTTGCGATAAAAATACGAGAAATGGTTCTCACTCAGCAACAATTACAAAAACAGACGCACACACATACATACATACACACACACACCAATGACTGCAGTAGATCACTATGTTGGTTCCAATCGTATCCCTACCATTTCATGTACTCTTCATCATCAATTTTCTGTCTAGATGACATTCATAAGTTTAACTTTCTGACAGAACCCCAATCACGTGAATTTTCCAAATCCCAGATTTTTTAATTATTGGACTGTGAAGGAAACACAATGAGTCATGGAAGGTACAAGACTCAACTTTGCAGAAAATCTACACACAGACCCATAGCTGTTTATTAGGTCACTCTAAATAAAACAAACTGTCTCAGAGCTTTGTAACTACCAGGTCCCCACAAGAACAGATGGGAAGGACAAGGACCATAAGCACATTAAAGAAGCAATATACAGGTCCTTCTCAAAATATTAGCATATTGTGATAAAGTTAATTATTTTCCATAATGTCATGATGAAAATTTAACATTCATATATTTTAGATTCATTGCACACTAACTGAAATATTTCAGGTCTTTTATTGTCTTAATACGGATGATTTTGGCATACAGCTCATGAAAACCCAAAATTCCTATCTCACAAAATTAGCATATTTCATTCGACCAATAAAAGAAAAGTGTTTTTAATACAAAAAACGTCAACCTTCAAATAATCATGTACAGTTATGCACTCAATACTTGGTTGGGAATCCTTTGGCAGAAATGACTGCTTCAATGCGGCGTGGCATGGAGGCAATCAGCCTGTGGCACTGCTGAGGTCTTATGGAGGCCCAGGATGCTTCGATAGCGGCCTTTAGCTCATCCAGAGTGTTGGGTCTTGAGTCTCTCAACGTTCTCTTCACAATATCCCACAGATTCTCTATGGGGTTCAGGTCAGGAGAGTTGGCTGGCCAATTGAGCACAGTGATACAATGGTCAGTAAACCATTTACCAGTGGTTTTGGCACTGTGAGCAGGTGCCAGGTCGTGCTGAAAAATGAAATCTTCATCTCCATAAAGCTTTTCAGCAGATGGAAGCATGAAGTGCTCCAAAATCTCCTGATAGCTAGCTGCATTGACCCTGCCCTTGATAAAACACAGTGGACCAACACCAGCAGCTGACACGGCACCCCAGACCATCACTGACTGTGGGTACTTGACACTGGACTTCTGGCATTTTGGCATTTCCTTCTCCCCAGTCTTCCTCCAGACTCTGGCACCTTGATTTCCGAATGACATGCAGAATTTGCTTTCATCTGAAAAAAGTACTTTGGACCACTGAGCAACAGTCCAGTGCTGCTTCTCTGTAGCCCAGGTCTGGGGAATGTGTCACCTGTAGCCCATTTCCTGCACACGCCTGTGCACGGTGGCTCTGGATGTTTCTACTCCAGACTCAGTCCACTGCTTCCGCAGGTCCCCCAAGGTCTGGAATCGGCCCTTCTCCACAATCTTCCTCAGGGTCCGGTCACCTCTTCTCGTTGTGCAGCCTTTTCTGCCACACTTTTTCCTTCCCACAGACTTCCCACTGAGGTGCCTTGATACAGCACTCTGGGAACAGCCTATTCGTTCAGAAATTTCTTTCTGTGTCTTACCCTCTTGCTTGAGGGTGTCAATAGTGGCCTTCTGGACAGCAGTCAGGTCGGCAGTCTTACCCATGATTGGGGTTTTGAGTGATGAACCAGGCTGGGAGTTTTAAAGGCCCCAGGAATCCTTTGCAGGTGTTTAGAGTTAACTTGTTGATTCAGATGATTAGGTTCATAGCTCGTTTAGAGACCCTTTTAATGATATGCTAATTTTGTGAGATAGGAATTTTGGGTTTTCATGAGCTGTATGCCAAAATCATCCGTATTAAGACAATAAAAGACCTGAAATATTTCAGTTAGTGTGCAATGAATCTAAAATATATGAATGTTAAATTTTCATCATGACATTATGGAAAATAATTAACTTTATCACAATATGCTAATATTTTGAGAAGGACCTGTAAAAGTATAGATACATAAAGCTTTTCCTGAATCAACTAAAAAAAGCTAGAAATATACCCTGCTCATTCAAAGGAAGATGCAAAAAGAACATTGCATTCCAAAATGGGGTGTAAGTATAAGTGAAACTCAGAAGTCTCTGTAAATACCACATTTTAGTGGAATTTAAACCTCAGATGGAAGCTGGTTTCTACTATAAAACATGCAAGCTACATGGTGGGATGTGTAAAGTCCAGTGCAGCAAGGAGGGGTCGGACTTTTGTATAGGTGAAAAAAAAGAAAGAGGAAGAAAAAAAGAAAAAACAATTACAGAGGGACTGGTAATTTCAACCTTACACCATTTTGTAGCCTTGCAGTTGGTTTGTAAAATTGGTACCAAATAGAGCCATTCACTACGAGATATTTCATACAGACCTTCCGTCAATTCAAAAACCCCTTGAATACACACTTGGGTAAACACTGATTTCAAATATCACATTTTTTTCATCTATTTATAGTTGGTGGTGTGTCTCAAATTATTTGATTTGATGTATGCTCTCCCTCCAAAAAGTTTAGCTTTCATCTTAGCTGATAGTACAACACAATACTTTCACAAAAGTCTTGGGGACCATCAAAAGCTTTTTGGCAAATGTGAGACACGCTTTTCTGTTTTCTTTGGTCAGCAGCAGTTTTCACTGTTGACCATGGATGCCACCTTTTTCCAATTTTTTATTTTTTTTTATTGTTTAATCATTAACACTGACCTTAACTAAGGGAATGAAGCCTGCAATGCTTTAGATGTTGTCCTGGTTTGTTTTATGATCTCCTGGATGAGTCGATTTTGGTAGGCCATCGCCTCCTGTGAAAGTTCACCAACGTTTCAAGTTTCCCAATTTGTGGAGAATGGGTCTTAATGTGGTTTGCTACAGTCCCCAACTGATTTCAAGATTAATAAATGTAATTGATTTTGTTTCCCCAGCTGATTTAGGATTTCTTTAGATTGGGGCATGACTTGAGGCTTTGAGATCATTTGGCCTACTTTGTACTGTTCTGTTCATGTGATTTCCTGATTCTACAGGTCTGGTAGTAATCAGGTCTGGGTGTGGCAAGTGAAATACAGGTCCTTCTCAAAATATTAGCATATTGTGATAAAGTTCATTATTTTCCATAATGTCATGATGAAAATTTAACCTTCATATATTTTAGATTCATTGCACACTAACTGAAATATTTCAGGTCTTTTATTGTCTTAATACGGATGATTTTGGCATACAGCTCATGAAAACCCAGAATTCCTATCTCACAAAATTAGCATATTTCATCCGACCAATAAAAGAAAAGTGTTTTTAATACAAAAAACGTCAACCTTCAAACAATCATGTACAGTTATGCACTCAATACTTGGTCGGGAATCCTTTGGCAGAAATGACTGCTTCAATGCGGCGTGGCATGGAGGCAATCAGCCTGTGGCACTGCTGAGGTCTTATGGAGGCCCAGGATGCTTCGATAGCGGCCTTTAGCTCATCCAGAGTGTTGGGTCTTGAGTCTCTCAACGTTCTCTTCACAATATCCCACAGATTCTCTATGGGGTTCAGGTCAGGAGAGTTGGCAGGCCAATTGAGCACAGTGATACCATGGTCAGTAAACCATTTACCAGTGGTTTTGGCACTGTGAGCAGGTGCCAGGTCGTGCTGAAAAATGAAATCTTCATCTCCATAAAGCTTTTCAGCAGATGGAAGCATGAAGTGCTCCAAAATCTCCTGATAGCTAGCTGCATTGACCCTGCCCTTGATAAAACACAGTGGACCAACACCAGCAGCTGACACGGCACCCCAGACCATCACTGACTGTGGGTACTTGACACTGGACTTCTGGCATTTTGGCATTTCCTTCTCCCCAGTCTTCCTCCAGACTCTGGCACCTTGATTTCCGAATGACATGCAGAATTTGCTTTCATCTGAAAAAAGTACTTTGGACCACTGAGCAACAGTCCAGTGCTGCTTCTCTGTAGCCCAGGTCAGGCACTTCTGCCGCTGTTTCTGGTTCAAAAGTGGCTTGACCTGGGGAATGCGGCACCTGTAGCCCATTTCCTGCACACGCCTGAGCACAGTGGCTCTGGATGTTTCTACTCCAGACTCAGTCCACTGCTTCCCCAGGTCCCCCAAGGTCTGGAATCGGCCCTTCTCCACAATCTTCCTCAGGGTCCGGTCACCTCTTCTCATTGTGCAGCGTTTTCTGCCACACTTTTTCCTTCCCACAGACTTCCCACTGAGGTGCCTTGATACAGCACTCTGGGAACAGCCTATTGGTTCAGAAATTTCTTTCTGTGTCTTACCCTCTTCCTTGAGGGTGTCAATAGTGGCCTTCCGGACAGCAGTCAGGTCGGCAGTCTTACCCATGATTGGGGTTTTGAGTGATGAACCAGGCTGGGAGTTTTAAAGGCCTCAGGAATCTTTTGCAGGTGTTTAGAGTTAACTCGTTGATTCAGATGATTAGGTTCATAGCTCGTTTAGAGACCCTTGTAATGATATGCTAATTTTGTGAGATAGGAATTTTGGGTTTTCATGAGCTGTATGCCAAAATCATCCGTATTAAGACAATAAAAGACCTGAAATATTTCAGTTAGTGTGCAATGAATCTAAAATATATGAATGTTAAATTTTCATCATTACATTATGGAAAATAATGAACTTTATCACAATATGCTAATATTTTGAGAAGGACCTGTAGAACCCAGCTGAGGTTAATAGGTTAATTTGTGTATTTGCAAGAGGAGCGATCAAATTTTTGACTAAAAAAGCAAAAACAGAAAAAATCTTCAGTCAAATACCTCTTCACTCATTGTCTGTTGGTGTACTAAACTGTTGGTCAACTAAAACACAACTGCACTCATGCACACTGGAAAAAATATTTTAGGACAAAAAAAAGGCAGTTGAACCTAACTTTACAACCTTTGGTTTTAAATTTTCTCAACTTTCAATCTGATTATTTATAACTTAACTGTAAGTGGTAGAAACAACTTTAAATAGTAACAGGTGACTATGGTAGAGGACCTACAGTACAAGTTGCAACAACTTAAAACATAACATTAGACTCACATTTAATGTTGTCTTTTAGTGTGTGCACAAATCGACACCAGTTCTTCAAAATACATTCTCTACGCAGGTGCAGTTTATGAATTTATTAGGACAGGGAAGAAAAAAAGCTAAGTGGAAAGAAACTACAGTACAAATATCATCTTTACTTCCTGATGAACATGGTATGAAGAAACAACCAGCTGCTGTTTCTGGGTATCTGTAACATTTATTGCTTTAAGACAAACGAATGTAAAAGTCAAAAAGGTTGAACATTCTGATGCTTGCCTATAAAAAAACGGTTCCCCTTCTAAGTCATGACTTAGTGTGGGAGGCTCACAAACAGCCTCTGTGCTCTCAACAAGCAACACTTTAATTAGAGCAGAAATACAAAGAAAGAAGTCTGCCTGTTGAAAACCTGAGTGTTCTCTATCAGAATCGCTGGCCAATTAACAGAATGATTAACTGAACTAACGTCTCTCTTAAATGACTGTAACAGGCTGCTGTGACAGCGACGAGTGTATTTTAATTAAAGTGCCCTCCAGTTACTGTGTGCATTTATAAAGCCCGCAAGGGATGCTTTTCCAATGAAAAGAGTTGTTCATTGTTGCATGTGCATTGTGAACACTTTGTTAACGTGGACTAAATTGGTCACACATTGTTTGTCAAAGTTGAGTGGGAAACAAAAAAAACAAACACAAAAAAACTATTATTCTTTCTTGCCCACACCAAACAGCTAATCTCCTCTGCTAGCTCTGTGACTTTCCTTATGGGCATCCAATGAAGCATGCTGATCAGTCGAAATTAAAGAGGGATCTGTAATGAAACTCCCCCCAAAGTCCCCCAGAGTAACAAAATAACAAGACAGCCCATAAATAAGACACACCGAACAAGATCATGAACGATTGAGACGTGCAGGAAGTAGGAAATGGGACATTAAACAAGAGCAGGAAGTCTTCCTGGTGCTTTATTGATAGGCCTACAAAGAGTCTCCATGGAGAAAAACGTTTCGGAATGTAAGACAGAAATGTCATGTAGCTGTCATAAGCTATATTTAAATAAAGGAACAGCTTGTCTTATAAAGACACTCATTTGAAATGTAAGTCAATGACATTTTTAGGAATTTTTGCTCTAACATGATGGAAAACCACATTCAGTTTTTTACCTAAATGTTTTCTTAAACAAACTAGTGATGCTTTTTAAAATTGCCGGCAACCCCAAATCCTTTGATGCTTAGATGATAGAAGTTTTTGATGCCCAATTTCTTTTTTGTACAAAAATATCAAAACATTAACCTTAAATAACAACTTTTTACAAATTGATGGACATCCTTAAGGAAGTCTCTAAATGTAAAGGATTCTACTAACTGGTGATAGAAGCCAGATATCCCTCAATCCAGTAGATATGTCTGCCGTGGAGGAGACTGTGGGCTTGGAGAAAGAAGGGTCCATCACTATGGCCAAGGTCACTGATGTAGTTTAAAAGCTCCCCAGTGCGATTGACCCAGAGATGCTGAAGAGTCTGGAAAATGTTGGACTGTTGGTGTTGACATGATTCTTCAGTGTCACAGGGATGGCACCTGTGGAGGTGTAGACGAGGGGCTGTGGTCCCAATTTCTTTTAACAAAAGGGAAGAATGTGTTCCAATAACTGAGGGATCACACTGCTCTCCACTGAGTAGGTTAACTCTAGCTGGCAAAAAGAGGCTCCAACAGATTTTTGAACCTTGAAGAGGTGCAGTGTGGCTCCAGATCACAGCCTAACAAATTCCTGGCAAGGAGTCTCAGCTTAAAAGTGATTAAGGAAGCTACTGAGAGCGACTCTGAGTGAGAAGACGACAGAAGCTTTTATTTTAGTGAGGGGGTGTGGTTGACCACATTGCAAGGTGTGACACTCTCTTCAAAGAGCTGTTATTGGTTGTTGCAAAAAACACAAAAATATAACAAATGCATTCCTAGAAATCAACAAAGAGAAAAAACTGATCATAGAATTTAGACTGGATTAAGAAATGTGTAAATTATGATGATGAAACTTAGCATAATTAAATTACACAGCATCAAAATGTTTGAACATACCTCATTGACATACTCATCATTATTTTGGGATGTGAAAAGCGCTGGTACCTGCTGCTATCAGCAGATAGAGGAGATTGCAGCACACAAGTGAACTTCTCCGCAGACAGGTGGGTGTTGATGACCATTTAGGCTATGGCGGCTGACATCATCTTGTGCAATACAGCAAACACTTATTCACCTCATTTACATCTTCCTTCTATGTATATAGTTGAGATTATTGTACTCAACTATGTATATAGTTGAGTACAATAAACTATTGTACAATTGTACTTTATCTCAATTGATAAAGTACAATTGAGATTATAGTAATGTATCTTGTCTAGAGTGTCTTTATGTATATATATTTCTTGTCGACTTTCTGCAAATTTTTGTAAATGTTTATTTTTGAAAGCATTTTTCAGTCTGTAAAGAATATTTAAATTGTTCTGTACTTCTGTACTGTACTGTTCGTTGATTTATTTTCAATTAATAACCCTGAATAATTAATGTTCAGGGTTATTAATTATTGTTTCTATTATTTGTTTATTCTTTCTAATTTAATCTTACTAGAGGTGCACCTTTACCCTGTCCTGCTGCTGAAACAATTTAATTTCCCCCTAGGGGGATGATAGAGGTTGATCTTATCGCTATATCAATAATTGTGTGATTGTTATAGACGTTTATGTACTTATTAACTTGACTGTTTACGGGCGGATCCCTGTGCGATCGAGCTGGTAGTGTTTTATTAATTAGTTGTTGTTCATTGTTCGGAGAATACTGCTGGCAGCTACGTACATCACTGTAAGCCATACCCATTTAGAAAAGAATGCATAATGGAATGGATAGTTTTATCCATAACTGCTTATTTTGTTCCAATAGGCAAGAGGTGGGGTCACAGTCCATCACAGGGAAGAATGGATAGTTGCAGAAGCAAAAAAAAAACAAACGATCTAACCAGAAGGAGAAATGTGTTTGTTTCTCAAGTTTATTTGATTTGTGGTTATCAAAGACAATGCCCAAGAACTTAAGTTATGAAAAAGCCTTCATGGTGGGTATGTTGATATGACATAGCACTTAAAAAAAACATACTGATTTTTTTATTTTAAAACAGCAAAGTAAAAACAAAGGGAAAACAAACAACAATGGTGGAGGCAGGAAAAATGCCAAAAAAGGACATTATCATCATCATTGGAGTGCTTCTTTTTGGTGAGCCTCGGGAAGGCTCGTGTGTCGGTGCACCATGAGTTCACCATTCTCCATACAAAATAATCATTGTTTGTTAGAGTTAGCAGTGGAGTGACTGGTGTCCATGGTTTGATCCAAGTGCTAAGGGCCAATCAGAGTCTCCGCTGCCGCCGCCACCCAAACACTGTTCAGTCAAATATACAATAAACAATAACCAGGCACATGGTCATGACACGGCCCCTTAGACTTAAACCTCACACACAGGCAAACGTGATCAAACACATTCTTGCTACCTTTCACTCTCTCTCTCTCTCTCACACACACACACACGCGCACACACACACACACACACACACCCCGTACAGTTTACAATGCACAAGCCCCAGGCGCACAAAATTAAGACTTAAAACATTTGATAAAAGCACAATGTGGTAAAATTAATTGCATATGATGACATGAAATGGAGGAAGCACGGTGAGATGACAAGAAGCATGGCAAGAAGAGGATACAGTACAGTCAGAAAACAAAAGACAAAGAAAAATACATGAGGAAAAAAGGCAAGATTAGAATCAAAACCACTGAAAAGAATTAAATAAAAATCAAAACACGTCATTTGATTTTGTTTTTTTTCTTTCTTCAGTCATTGATTTGAAGCTCATACTGGGGTGTGCCAGGCTTACAGTAGTCCCAGTGTTGTTTCAGGACGGACAGCTCGGTCCGCTTGCGTGGAGATCATAATAGTTTATTTCTTGTTTTGTTTTAAAAATCCATGTTCACGTCTACGTATCTCTACAAACCCGGCGTCACAACGTCAGGTGGGAGCACTGGGGAGGGGGAGGAGTGGTAGGGTGCAGTCTTCCATGACCTGACATATGCACAGGCATTTACAAAAGTGCACACGCACGCACGCATACACACACGCACTAGTTCGCAGAAACAAACACACTCATGTGCACACAAACAGAGTGCATTTTGTTCCTATCACCCCTGGGTGCAGGCTTTTTCTTTTCTTCTCAGTTTAGCGCAGCAAGTACACCTCTTTCTTCTGTACAAAAAAAAGCAGCCTCCTTTCCTGGAACTGGAGACTACATGTATCTCCATACTCTTCTTTTTTTCCTATTATCCTCTTTTTTTTTTACTTGTTTTGAGAGCTGAGCAGTTTGTCTGCCTCAGGGTACAGTGGGTACTTCACCGTCTCAATTTTCTCCTTGACCTTGTAGGAGGGGTAGAGGCCGGTGTGGCCCAGCTTGCGGTTGATGCCTTTGGAGTATCCGTCCCAATGGTTGCCGGCCACACCGATCACATCGCCAGGCTCCAGGGGGATGTCCTCGCTGTTGCGTGGCTGGTGTGGGTAGATGGCAATCTGGTTGTGGGCGTTCTGACCTCCAAAGTAGTAGATGTCATCTAGTGAGTAGAAATATGAGGAGGCGTCCGGATGGAGTGTCTGCATGATCTCATAGGCAACACGGCAAACCTGACAAAGAAGCACAACCAGGTTTTATTTTACAGTCTAAAATAAAAAAAATACAGGCTTTTTAAACGTGCCTTGCAAAAGAATTCATACCTCTTAAACTTTTCCACATTTTGTCACATTACAAGCAAAAGCTTCAATATGCTTTATTGCAATTGCAATACCAGAATGTGCAATTTCACAATCATATGTGACTGCTTGGATGTAATATCTGTTGGAATGTAAAATTGTAGAAAGTGTCATTTATTCACACTCTGCAGACTTAAATCTGATCTTAAATATTTGGAGAGACCTGAAAAATGTTCAGTCTTACCAGTCTACTGGCCAGTGTTGGGAGTAACGGCATTACAAAATAATGGTGTTCTGTAACACCGTTATATTTACAATGTAACACGACGCGTTACTACAACTCAATAGGCAGGGTATAATAAGAGCACAGTCTGCTGCGGCCAGTGTTTTTTAAAGCTCTTCAAGGAAAAAGCAGGAGGTGGGGGAGGAGGGCACGGAAAAATAGCGGCATATATGACGGCGATAGGCTGAGAAGGCATCAGCTGGCTGACACAGACAGAGTAAAACCAACAGCAAAAAAGAAACATGACGATAGAAGGGAATCTTGTAAATTCAAAGACAGCATTCAAAAGTTGGAAGTATAGGCAATATTTTACGCAAAATTGTGCATGTGATTTACAAGTTATGTCCAGGAACAAAGAAATTATTCACGTCCGTGACCAGTAACTCCAACCTTATGAAGCACCTCACATCGTCTCTATGGTGACAAAAAGTCCCAATTTGTACGGAACTGCGCCACATTTTTCACTCCTGTCCCGGTGTCCCTCAAACAGAAACAATGTCCCGCATTCGACTGGGTCAAATTCTGATAAGTCAAAAATTATTCGACTGGAACTCTTCTGATATGTAAAGAAAGCAGAGCTGCAGTCCACCTGCTGATCTAAGGACTCATTTTTACTCAAACCCAGAGATAACTGCCAGACAGACAAGGTAACAGCAGCCATGTTTACCAGTGTTAAACTTTAAAAGCTTGTAAAGGTTTTTTTTCAAACTTGTGCTAATTCATTATTGTTCAATAGCAGACACAGCAGAGATTAATGAATGTAATGAGAGATCTTAGTTACATTAAATTTAAGACGTAGAAAAAGGTGGTTCTGCAAAGTATTGACTCAGGGATGTTGAATACAAAATCAGGCACCAATTTTCAGACTTTTATTTGCAAAAATATTTTTTAAATAATCGTATTTCCCTTCTTTACCTTCCCTTAAAGGCTGTGGTTGGAACGTGACAAAAGGTGAAAAAAGCCAAGTGGTATGAATACTTTTGCAAAGCACTGAATAGTGAAATTATAGCTTTGCGAATGCTCATTTTCTTTCAACAGAATAGAGGGATAAAATAAAACGAGCTAAGCACCTCATTCTTGTGACATCTTTGGTGTGGGTTTATAAACTAGGTACGTAAGCAGGAATTAAGGAGCTCTCACTACATTTTTAGTACTGGAATACAGCCTCTCCACTTCATGTTATCATTTGCAATAAACAGGACTTCAGAAGGTTATGTAATCAAAGGAGTAATGTGGCATCAAAGCTGTAGTAAATGGGTTAATTGTTTCTGTGCTTTAAAACATACGGGGAAAAATAGGGCAATGGGGTTGTTGGCAGTCACATGGGGATCTTTAATGAAGCTGTTTCAGTTTAGCTTGTGACATAGCTGAAAACATCAACTGTTCATTTACATTTTTTACAGCCGGATTTACGTTTCTGTTGGTTTCAAAGGATCCCTGCTTTGCATGACCCTTCCAAGTTTTTATGAAGCCATGTTTTCTGCCCTTTTTGTAAATGTTTTTTCTACTGTTGTATCTGTGAAAATGTTTTTTGCACAGATTCAAAGTGTGGACAATGCAGAAGAAATAACCAGAAAACCAGATACTGACCTGATTGTTTTTTTTACTCCATAGATTTATATATAGGGATTTTCTAAATAAATCATATAATTTTAGACACTTTTATCTACAGCTGCAAAAGAATGGCTACCCGTCAAACAAATGCATTGCTTTCCAGATTATAAACTAATAAGTTAAATTTCTGCATTTATTCGCATTCCAATAAACTCCACTAATGCCTTTAGTTTCATATCAGAACGCAAACAGTTACTTTTAATGTGAACTGCTGTGAGCTAACCTGTGAGGAGAAAGTGCAGACCAGGAAGTCGGTCTGAGACAGGAAGTGGATGTCCAGGATGACGCCTCTCAGTGAGTTCTCGGTGTAACGGTTGTGAAGGCCCGCTGACCATGAGATGGAGTTATCGCTGATAAACTCATATTCCGGATACCTGAGAAAGAAAGAAACCCACACCAACATATTAAGAAAGCATTTGCTTGATTACAAGTTTCTTCTTCAATTTTTGCTTTCTTTTCCAAACAGATTTTCGTATCAAAACATTTTTTCAGTCAGTCAGTCATTTTCTACCGCTTATTCCATAGTGGGTTGCGGGGGAGCTGGTGCCTATCTCCAGCAGTCTATGGGCGAGAGGCAGGGTACACCCTGGACAGGTCGCCAGTCCATCGCAGGGCAACACACAAACAACCATGCACACACTCATTCATACACCTAAGGTCAATTTAGAGTGACCAATTAACCTAACAGGCATGTCTTTGGACTGTGGGAGGAAGCCGGAGTACCCGGTGAGAACCCACACATGCACGGGGAGAACATGCAAACTCCATGCAGAAAGACCCCAGGCCAGGAATTGAACCCAGGACCTTCTTACTGCAAGGCAACAGTGCTACCAACTGCGCCACCGTGCAGCCCACATTTTTTCATATAATGAGTTAATTTATTTAATTATTTTTTACAGATATTTTTTCGGCACTAGAGGCCTTTAGGTTTAATTTTTTTCGACAGTAGGCAGACAGGAAAGAGGGGCAGAGAGAGGGGGAGACACTTGGCAAAGGTCGCCGGGTCCGAGATTCGAACCGCATCGAGGACTATAGCTTTATATATAGTCGTGCGCTCAACCCCTACACCACCAGTGCCGTGCCCATGACTTCATTTATTAAGTCAAAAGAGCTACTAACACACCTGGTCCTTTGTGAAAATCAAAAACAATTTGTATCACCTTTGGAGATAACAATTGTCATCATGTGTTTGCGATCACTGGCAGTAAGTCTTCAGCAGAATCTTTTTAACGAGGCAAAATATTGAGGGGTTTCAAGCATGAGCCACCATTTAAAGATCATGCTCCCACATCTCAATTGGATTTAAGTGGGGACTTTGAATAGGTCACAGCAGAACATTCATTTTAATATTTCTGAGCCACTCAGAGGTGGACATGCAAGTGTGCTGGGATTCATTGTCCTGCTGAATAACTCAAGTGTAATTAGGCTTAAGGTCACAAACACAAGCCTCTTTCTTTTTTCGAAAAGCATCATTAGTTTTAAAAACATGTTATAGAAAAGTTCCACTTTTTGTCTCATCAGTACAGATTTCATGTTGGGGATAATCAAGAAACTTTTTGGCCTTTGTGTTGTTTTTGGTTTTTGCCTTTGGAAATCTCCTGCGGCATTTTTGACAAGTCTCACATTGTTGAATCATAAACCCCGACCTAACCTGAGGCAAGTGAGGCCTGCAGTGCTGTAGATGTTGTTTTGGGTTTTTTCATGACCTCCTTCATCCACAGATATCGATGCTCTCTTGGAGTTATTTTGATAGGCCGGATCCTCCTGGGAATGTACACCACTGTTCCTTGTTTGCTCAATTTTTGGATAATTTCTCTCACTGTTGTTTGCTGGAGTCCCAAAGTCTTACAAATTGTTTTGTATCTAGTTGCAGGTTGATGGATCTCATCTATTCTTGAACATCTTTAAATCAGGGCATGAAGAGTTGCTTTTTTAGATGTTTTAGCCTACTTCATTTCATCAAACAGTTTGTACTATGGGGATTTCTTGATTCTACAGGCCTGGGTGTAGCTATTTAAACCAAAAACAAAAATGTTTTTAGTTGAACCTAGGCTATAATTGACCAAATGGTGAAATCATATTTTCACACGGCTTGGATTGCGTTTTTCCTCTTAACAAAAATAAATCATCATTAGAAAACAGGCCAATACTTTTTTACTGCAATTATGCTTTGATTACAGGCAACACACTAACACACTCACTTGGTCTTTGCTTCTTGCAGCAGGGACGGATCATCAGTGGCCAAATAAACGCGCTTCTTGTCGAGATTGACGCGTCTGGCAAGAAGCTGGAATTGTTCCTCCACGTGCATCATGTACTCCTCAATGGGGTGGAAGGCCGCCTCTGTTCCCACTTTATCGGTCCTTCTTACATGGACCCTAGAAAATCACAAATACAGATGATTAAACAGACAAGCACTGCAGCTCACACCTACTATCAATGCAGACATTTTTATTTTATGTACCTGATGTTTTCAACTGTCTGGAGCCAGAAATAAAGTGATTTATTAATAAAATATACTTTTTCATCAGCAATAAAATCTAGAAAGGGCACTCTAGAGTTTCATAGTAAATCGCACTGATCCTAACAAAACATAAATTGTCCCTTTCTCCTGAAACATTCCATATCTGCAACAAATGTTACAAAGTTTCCATAATCTTTCTAATATACAGTTGAGGTTAGAGGTTTGCATGAAGTCCTCATGGGCCTGAAGGTTATTTAAACTCTGAGATTTCAATAAAGCATTTGAACCATGTTTTCCAGGTTGCAATGATTAGGCAACATGCAACTTTACTGAAGTTTAAAAATTAGAATTTGGGCAAATTTAAACTTATTGAGGATTTTCTCTAATTCACAATATTTCAACATTAAATATATAAACACACAGGTTCAAATATAAACATACACTTTCATTATTATTTAGTAAGATGTCCCATATGCCTCGACCTTGTCTAAGCTTTTTTCAACCATCAGCAGGTTTTGGGATTAGCTGGATCGATATTTGACCCTTCTTGGCAAAAATGATTGAGTGAAACTGGTTGGTTTCCTGGTATAGCCCTGTTTTTTTTTTAGCATAGTCTACAGATTACATCAACTATTTTAAACCAGTTTGATGTCTGGTGGGATGACTGTTCTCCTGGAGCACCCTGTAGTATCCAGGCTTCCCATTGCTAACTTGATTTGATGCAATCTATGCAGTGCATCAGAATCACTGGGAGTGAAACAGGCCCTCTGCATTATACTACAGCCACTATGCTTGACAGTTGGTTGTTCGGCTTGAAAGTCTCGCATTGACTCCTCAAAACATACTATTTTGTTGTGGCCAAGTAGCTCAAGGTCTTCTAATATGATCAAAAAATGTCACCAGAACACATCTATGGGAAGCTTCAGAATTTAAAAGACAGAAAATAAAAAGAAAATTTCAAATGTGTGAATCAAATAGATTCTTTCAGAGCTAAATAAACTTGTCTGTTGTAATATCAGACCACCCTGAAAAAGAATAGCTACAAAAATCATTAAAAGAGCAAATTTAATGACTATTTTGCCTATGATCGGTGTATGTAAACTTCTAATCAGAACTGTTCTTCCACCTTAGATCCAACTTCAGAAACAGCAGTCTGCTTTTAATGCCAAAATAAAATAATGAAAATGTTCTTCCTCGTTGATTTCCTCGAGAGGAAGCCATTTCAACATTTGAACAATTTGTTTTATGCTTGTCTATAAAAAAATGGGATCATTTCTTTTGTCCTAGTCCATCATGATGATTACAAGTAAGTTGTTTTAAACAATAAAGTACTTGTTTGTGGTACCATACTAAGAATCTCTCTGTCCATAAATGTGAGTAATGTTTTAAGCAAATATTTGTACAAATCTAATTTAACTTAAATAACAAAAAGATAAATAATTGATAAACATAATTTGTTTTACATTAAAAAAAAAACTGTCCATAAATGAATTAATAAGTAAAAACAAAGGGCTAAAACGACATTATGGTAATGCTTTTTTGAACTATCTTTACTGAGGCTTGTTTCAAAAATAAAGCATTTTTCCAAACAAATCATTAATTTTAACGACACACTTTAGAATTTGTTTTTTACTGTTGATGTAAGCACAAAATTATAGGAGAAAAGACAAAGCAGAAAGTCGATGAATAAACTGCGGCAGAGGAGAGAATAAAAGTAGGAATCGTAGTGAGATACAGAGAGGGACAAAATAAAAGAAATAATGAGACCAGTTGTCATTCTTTTCAGCATCCTATTTATTGCTGCCAGGGAGGGAGGAGACAAACAGAGAGATTGTGGCCTCAGCTTTACATGTGAGGATAAGAGCCCAGCATGAAAACATAACGAAAAAAGAATTCCCTCTCTGGCACAGAAACACCCCTCAAACTGATGAAGGATGAAACAAAATTCCTTTCTAAACTGAATTATTCAATGACAAAATTACCCGGCACTAAATCTGCATTGTGACTATTAGGATCGGGGAGCGAATTCAAATTCAAACTCTGAGGGACCTCTAATTTAGGTAGGAAAACTGACCAAGGATTTTCACATTTTCCACATAGGAGCTACCCAACTCGTCCATCGGGCCAAGTATTCATTGAAACATCCGTAGTTGGGAAACTTTTTGATGGGTGATGAATAGAAGTATTTTACCAACCAGCAGGGTTAAGGTTAGAGACATTCTAGTAGCTCAATGTTGGCCTGTTCTATGTTTGAGATTGGTTTCGGGCTGGACCACCCAACTGTGTCCTGGATTAAACTGGCTAGCAGATGATTTGAAGGGAAGATGAAGATTTGTAGGTAGTTCTACTTATTATTAAAACTACTGTGTGCAGTAAACTAGTACTGGTGGTAGTGAAACAGCCCCAATGCATAACGTTGCAACCGCAATGCCCGACTGCAGATTGTTAGGTTTGAAAGTCTCCCAAGGTTTCAACACATCTTCCATTTCAAAATTCTATACTTTACCCAGACTAGATGTTTTTTGCAGACTTATAACATTTCGGACATTTAAGTCGTTTTGAGATTTGACTTGACATTGCTTTTAGAGTTGTCAGATATGATCTATTTTTTTTTACAAATCAAGGACAAAGCTGAAGTTACCTCTCAAGTCAATAATGCCATAACGGGCTATTAAACAGCTTTTCTGGTATCTATACTATCTTATGCAACCATTAGCAACCTGTCCAGGGTGTACGCCATCTACCGCCCAATGACCCCTGGAGATAGGCTCCAGCCCATCCTTCACCCTGCTCGGATGAGCGGGTACAGACAAGAATGGATGGATGGATATACTATCTTAGATTACCTTAAACCTGTCAAATTAGTATTAAATGCAGGTTCTTTAAAACATAGTGTTTGATAATTTATTCTGTCTCTAAAAACAATTTAAAATAGCATCTAAGCCAGACCTAGTTTACAAAATAAAGGTTTAGTTGTCTAGAACCCTAAAAAGCACTGAAATGGCCCTTTGTGATCCTGCATGTGCATTCAGCTTTGGGTTCCCAGTAAATAACTCATGAAACAAAATATTGAAGGATAAAATGTTAAACTCCATTTGCGGAGTTGCAAATCTAAGAAAAAATATAACATTTAAATACTCCAAATAAAATGCACATTGTTTGTAGAAATCTAGATTTTCATATTTTATAAATCCGAATAAAGTGTGGAAACCTAAACATTTTCTAAACTTAGTTTTCTGCTTTCCATACTTTTCCATACCTGGAAAGGACTCCTTCCTGGATACAAGGAATTTTTTAGACTTTTCAAGACAGTGTCGGAACCCTCACTCCTTTAAACATTCTTGTTATTGGGGCCAAATACTTAAATCTTCATCTTCTCTGACCAAAATGGCTAATCCAGAAAGCATTCGGCTTGTACATGCAAGCAGCTGCAAATTTCAGTTAAGCTGAGCAGAGGCTTCATTTTTGGCCAGCAACCTCTCAGCCTATGGCAAAGTAAAAATACTTCACTGTAGAGTGTCCAGCAAGCAAATATTTGCACATTTTCACTGTAGGAGCTGCACAACCCATCCATTGCGTCAAGGATCCATCGGAACATCCTGGGTTAGCCAATTCTCAGAGACCTGAAGAATTCTAGTCTTTTAAATGTTCAGCATCTTTCAACTGGTTTAGGATTTGGAACAGCTTTTCTTAACCTTTACGAAGTCTCCACTTACTATGTAAGAATCAGGCAAAAGTACAAAAAAGTGCCTCCAAGGTTCAAAGGAAAAGAATAAACAAGCTGTTCCTAATTTCTGCCTCTGGCAAGAGATCAATCAGTACCTGTTCAAGGATCCTCTGATTTATTTACGTGGTAAACACAAGCCCGAGAATGGAGGTGAGAACAGAAGGTTGAGTGGGTGACATGGATGTTGGAGCATTTCATTTGGTCTCTCTTTCTGTGATCGGACAGAGGTCCTGACATCGGGCTTTGTAAGGATTCCCTCCCACCTGCTCACCTCCTTCTTTCATGTCTGCATTTCTTTGTTCCTGTGAAACCTCTTTTTCTCTGCTCCGTTCTCTGTTTGTCAGAGCAACAGAGGCCATTGTGACGTACTGCGCAGCTTTTGGCTACCTCGATCCCCCATCCTTTTCTCTTTCAAACCCAGCGGCACTCTCCCACACCGCCGCTACAGTAATTCAATTCATTCCTCTCTATTCATACAGTATTGGCAAGGCAGGGAGATGCTCATGGTGGGCGTAAAAGCATACATTAACGGCATCAAACACACCCACACAAGGCACAGCAAGTGCTGATTCTGGCAGACTGCGACAATAGCACATAGACTGAATAAATTATTTGTTGGAGACTGACCTCAGGGCTCTGGCTGTCGATCAGAAGCCAGCCGAGGGGACAACAGAAACTCAGGGCTACTTGGCTTTCCGAACCGCAGCTTCCATTAGTTTGAATCTTTAGAAAACAGCTTATAATTACATACACAAGAGCAATAAACTAACTGCTTATGCAACATGTGCTTTGACATCAAAACATGCCAGAGCTGTTATTAAGACTTTTTCTTATTGCGTAAAATTACAAATAATGAGGAATTAAAAGACCAGCCAGAGTAAAGTGTTTTAGTAAGCTGTCAGGGTTGCAAGGAGACACATGAGAAGCAGCAAAGATTGCACAACTATAACACTTCCAAAACATGTTCTCAGTTTGAGATGGATCATGTCACTTCAAAGTCTCCCACTGCTTTCAATTGAACTGGAATATGGCGACTGCAACAGTGGAAAAATATGATTCAGAATATGCCAACACAGTGAGCCATCAAGCCCTGCAGTGAAGCGCCCGATATAAACACACACACACACACACACACACACACACACACACACACACACACACACACACACACACACACACAATCCCATTTCCAATTAAGTTTAAACATTGTGTAAAGTGTAATTAAAAACAGAATACAATGATTTGCAAATCCTGTTCAAACTATATGCAACTTAATACACTACAAAGCCAAGGCATTTAATGCTTAACCTGATAGATTTTATCGTTTCTTTGCAAACATTCACAAATTTTGAATATTATGCTTGCAACACATTCCAAAAAGGCTGACACAGGGGCAACAAAAAACAGAGGAAGTTGGGGAAAGCTCAAAAAACATCTGTTTGGAACATTGTACAGGTGAACACGTTAACTGGAAACAGTTGAGTGTCATAATTGGGTATAACAGGAGCATCCCCGAAAGGCTCAGTCCTTCACAAGCAAGGATGGGGTGAGATTCACCACTTTGTGAACAACTGTGTGAGCAAATAGTCCAACAATTTACAAACAACGTACAATTGCAAGGAATTTAGGGATTTTATCTTCTACAGTCCATAATATCATCAAAAGATTTAGAGAATCTTGAGAAATCTCTGCACGTAAGCGACAAAGCCGAAAACCAACATTGAATGCCTGTGAACTTTGATCCCTTAGGTGGCACTGCATTAAAAAACAATATCATTCTGTAACGGATATTACCACATGGACTCAGGAACACTTCAGAAAACCATTGTTAGTTAACACAGTTTGTCGTTACATCTATAAGTAGAAGTCAAAACTCTACCATGCAAAATGAAACCCAAATATCAAAAACACCTGGAAACTTCGCTAGCTTCTCCGGGTCCCAGCTCATCTGAGATGGACAGACGCAAAGTGGAAAAGTGTGCTGTGGTTTGACGAGTTCACATTTCAAATTGTTTTGGGAAATCTTGGATGTCATGTCCAAAAAGGAAAAAGACTATCCATATTGTTATCACTGCAAAGTTCAAAAGCCAGCATCTGTGATTGTATGGGGGAGTTTTAGTGTCCATGGTATGGGGAACTTGTACATCTGTGAAGGGACTATTAATGCTGAAAGGTACATACAGGTATTGGAGCAACACATGCTGCCATTCAAGCAACATCTTTTTAAGGGACGTCTCTGCTTCTTTCAGCAAGACAATCCCAAGCCACATTCTGCATGTGTTACAACAGCATGGCTTCGTAGTAAAAGAGAACAAGTACTAGACTGGCCTCCCTGCAGTCCTAACCTGTCTCCCACTGAACATATGTGGCGCATTATGAAGCCCAAAATACGACAATGGAGACCGACGACTGTTGAGCAACTTTAGTACATCAAGCAAGAATGGGAAAGAATTCCATCTACAAAGCTTCAACAATTAGTGTCCTCGGTTCCCAAACAGGTTTGATATGCATAACATACTAACAATAATTTAGACTTTATATATAAAAAGTCAAATTTTTTTTCACCATTAAACTCAAAATATTGAGAATGAAGTAGAAATAATATCTCTAAGAAAAGGCGGAATGCTGAAACTGCTCTTCTTGTTTGTCCCAAACAGGTTTGATATACATACAATAAATGTGCGTTCACAGAATGCTTATATGCTCAAAGAGAAAAAAATTCTTTATTAATTCATAAAAAAAATAAAATAAAGTATTAAGCTCCTTTACACAATGCATGGCTGTTGCAGGTCATTGCGCCAGCGTCATTTAAACTTTTTTACGATTTGCTTGGATTTTGCTTTTTTTTTTTCACATAATTTTGTTCTGTAATTTTTAAAACAGGTGAGCAACAACAAAATAAAATACGACCTCCTCAGTTATATTACTGTGTTTACAGATTTAAATAAAACTCAGCTTATGATCTCCTGCATAAGTATATCTGGAAACTTTTAGACTCATGTTTGATTACCTCTGACCTTACGTGTTAAAGTGCAGATTTGTACAGATGATAAGTATTTGACTTCATCCTGTTTTAAATCACATTTAATTATGTAGATGGCAGTATCTAAACGAATCAGATTTGAACCAGACAAAGTAATGAATAATACATAAGATTAATAAATACAAGTTAATTTTAAATTAGTTTTCATTATTGCATTTAAAGTAAAGGTGCATAAAACTTTTTTTGACTTTTATTAATGACTGAACTTAAGTTAATTCTTTAATTTCCAGTTCATTTTCATCATATATGACAACCTGAATAATGACGTTTTTTTCTTTGTAAAGTCTTTAATAATAAGGGCTTCATTTTATAATGTTTCTCATGCTTAAGGTGTTATTCAGAGATCTTTGTTATACTCTACAGTGCAATTGTTAGCTATTACAACAAATAAACAAAAAATAAATTTATTTTTGGAAGGATAATTAGTCATATAAATGATTAAAGTATATGAAAAACAAAATTGCTCATAGATTAATTAATAAAATAATTAAGTGAATGGAAATCAGACATTTAGGTGTCATAAGTGGTGGATTATGCATGGCTCCAAATAAGAGTGAGAACTAACTGGAACCAGAACCTCAAACAAATAGGAGCCATGTTATTTCTTACCGCCTATGTTACTGTCTAGAGGCACAAAACATTATTTTTTCATGTGTGTTAAATATTCACAGTGTTAGAAGCTTCTTTGGCTCCTTTTTAAAAAATAGGTTAGTACCTATAAGTGTAACTATGTTTTGGGAGAAATTAGAACTTTTTAAAGAAGATATCCAGTACACATCAAACTGTCCTGATACTTTGAAAACCAGCATACAGAATTAGAATCTAAATAATAGATAAAAAAAAATGATGGGTACGCAGAGAAACCTGTCCTGCTGGTAACCATACCAGGCTCAGAGAGGATGTAACCGTGTTTTTGACAGAAGCAGCAGTTTCTCTTTGAGTATTCTGGCCAACATTATGCCCCATTAAGTTGCTGCAAGCTGGATCTCTGCTGACGGCTGCTCTTAGTTTATGGCTGCAGCTCCGGTCCAAAGGGAGCGGCCTGAAAGTGATGATGATGGCTGGGGTGTGTGTGAGTCGGCAGAGAGACTTTTGGGGCCAAACTGTCGTTCTACATCTCTCCACACCCTCTCCATCGACCCGAGCCTGCCCTCCTGTTGCCTGGTCCTCACACTGCCTCTATAGATTTCTTTCAGTTCAACCTTTACATCCTCCACACTGTTAAGAGAAGCATACAGGCTTCTTCTTAAAGCATAACTGCAGTGTGGAGTGGCACTACTGAACACTAAGCAAAAAAGGGGAGGTGGGGTGAATGAAACCCGTCTTCATGTGATATGGATAGAGAAAAGGGAGGGATATGTGTCGTGTGCTGAGAGCTGTATAAAGGGAAGCACAAAGAGCAGTGATAGAGGCACGTGGAAAACTGTGAGAGCCGGAGAAATATGGGTACGGCTGTATGCCTGGGGAACACGAGAGGGACTGTGGAAAATATTTGAAAAACCCTGAAGCAGAGCGAACAAATGAAGACAGAGGAACGATCAAAATGAGGTGATCTGAGGAGGAGGCCTGGGTTTGAAGAGGATGGCAGAATAAGATAGAAGCTGCTGAGGGCGCAGATGATGACAGAAAGCAGCAACAAGAAAGTAAAACAACAAAAACAAGACAGTTAAGATAGGACATAGGTAAACCTTTAAGAACATTCTACATTATGTCTGAGAATTTGTTTTAAACACCTTCCTCAAACAGGTAGACAGAGCTAGTCTGATAGGATTCTGCTGAAATTTAAAACTAACTAAAAGTACCTGAAAGATAGTGTCTGACAGTTAACCATTATTTCAGTGCCTTCTTAAGGTAAATCCCATACCATCTGCAAGACTTTTCAATGTGGGTGAGAAAAACTGCCAAGAATTTTTTGCAAAGTTTTTTTGATTCAAGTTTAGAGTGGTGTTGGGAAGAATAATTTATGATTGGAGAAAAGGCTTGCTGACAGAAGAAGAGCGTTGGTTGACGCAGTGCCAGACGGGGGTCTGCTGAAACGTAAACAAGTAAGTAGCTCAAAAATGTCCAAGCTGTTGTAAGAGAAAGCTGCTCTCTAAACTGGTCTGCAATATTTTGACAGGGTGCTCTTCACAACAAGGGGTGACAGCTCACATGGGAGCTGTGGTTATGCTTTAATGGTCAATAACAATTCCCAAGTCAGTTTGGGCCCAGCCCAAACAGACCAGTAATAATAGATTTAAAATAAATTCCATCACATAGTATTATCTGCACCTTTTAACTTAAGATTCAACAAAATTGATATCCAGATTTTAAAGTGCAACATATGGGTCAGCTTAACTTGCAATGTGGAAATGCATGTAAAAACAGAAAAGAGAGTTTTTTTTAAAGGTTTACCATAAATTATACTACCATAAATCAAACCTGCTTGATAGTTCATTGTTCCATTGATTTTAATTTCCTTTAGATATTAAAAAGGATGCAAGTACTTTGGTTTCCTGAATAAAATAAAATAAAATCTAGCTTAAAAAAGCATTTTACTTGGCATATCCATTAAAGAAAACAGTGACTTGCTGATTTGGTTTTGAGTATTTTATATCATATAATTTTTTTGTAAGACAACTTTTAGATTTTTGAATTGTCTATTAAATATCTAATGAATGAATAATTGTCAAAAAGGATGTTCTTTTAACCTAACTGTAAAATGTAATAAAATAAAACTGTAATTTTCTTAAAATCTGTCATGGTATTTTTTTTAATGCAATTTTTGTGTTTCTAGGAGAGCTAAACCAACCTTTTTTTGTTTTCTTATAAATTATGAAAAAATAAACCTCTTTTAAACTAACTTTAATCGAAAACTAAATAAAAAAAAATAAAACCTGTGAAATTAAACAAAAGTACAAAGTTAGTTTAAAATGGAAATTTACTAGTTTGATCCTGATTTTCAGCTTTTCTAAATTCTGGAATTCAACCATTTTGGTTATTTTTGTAGCTTTCTATTTCTGACACAGCTTTAGCATTATTTTCTTAGAAATAGAAGACAGAATTGTAACTGACTAAAGCAACATAAAACAAAATAAAAAGTAGGAAATATCAAAAACTAATAAAAAAAACAAAAAACTAAATTAAGCTAATATAAAATAAGCAGAATTAAAATAAAATAAAGTTTGTGTTTAAAAGGTAAATTAGGCCAAATCTATTATAATAAAATAATAAAATAAATTAAAACTAAATTAAATCCTTGATGTTATAGGAAAGAGCTTCTTTACAGAAAAAAGAAATGCTGTGTATATCCCACCTTGTATGCCACAAATAAAAACATCAAGTCCCTTTTGTATTTGCCATCTGCACATTAAAATCAATAGTTTTTGTGCAGCATCATATGTTTATGTTGGTTAGCCTGTTGCTCATTGCTGGTATGGCTAGAACCTTTTCAGGTTACCACAAACTTTATTTTATTGTGCACTGATCTGGGAAGATTTTATCTACAAAAAGTAAACTTCAGGGAAGAATACGGATCTTTTGTTGTGGCTTGCTATAAACAGACTTATCTCTGTGCTGAATTTAGTATAAAGGAGCACGAACTGCATGTATTTGAAACTATATTTAGCTATGAAGAAAAGAGTTTGATAAAACATAAATGTGCATGGGGGATCACTTCGAAATAAACAACAGTGCACTACAAATACACAGATGCAGTTCTTTCTCCGCCTAATGTTTTTCTGGTAGATAGAGGTCACTGAAACAAAGCGATACTCTACTTTGACTAGACAAATAATGCTTAATAATAGCACAAATTGATAAATTCATTGTGATGTTCTGGGTTTTTGAAGCATTAGTTGACAGCAAAGGAAATGAAGCAAATAGTTCGCCTTAATTAACAGCGGCTACTGAAGATAAAAGAACAGATGCCAGGCCACTACATCTAATAAAAAGTGTAGTTTCCTTGTCTGGTCTAATTTCATTTATTTTGAAACTGCCTCTAGCATTTATTTCTGCAAGTTCTTAGCTAAACTGAAGGAGGTGATTTGATATGAGGTCAATAGGGGTGACAGCAAAAATGAGAAATGATCAAACAAACTGCTTTTAAAAGATAAATAAATAAAAACCTCTGAGTGATGAGTACAGAGTGATGAAATTTCTTTAAACTAGTTGATTTGCATGAACATGAGCTGAGCATATGCCAGCAGTGCAGCAATACAAAGCAAAAGCCTACAATGAGTAACATTTCTACTTTTTTTTTTTTATAAGGAACTTTTATTGGAGAGGAATACCATAGTAACAAACCTTTTCTGACTGAGTCTTTTATAGCCATGAAATAAAAACAAGACTGAAAACTTAAAAAACGAAAGCTGAGTATCCTTACCCGATGATAGGATGTTTGAAGCCCAGCTTGGCGGTGGTCTGCTGAATCTCCTTTTCCAGCCATGCCTGGGGGCGTACAAGATACTTGACAAACTGCGACACCCACCAGACCGACGGGTCACCATGCAGACGCTGCAGACGCGGGGCCAGGTCCTCTGGGATTGCCAAAGGTAAGTAGGGGGGCCGAGGGTGTAGACTGTCCACAATGGGTAACTCCACAACTTGAACGTCCTTATCATGAGCCTCACCTGGATGGGAAAAGAATAAAAACATTGATAAGGGAAGTCCCTGTTTTTGGACCTCTCAAGGTGAGGTGTCGTCCCTGGCACTAAGATGTTAGCAGCCAATCCGTTAGGTTCTGCAAATAGGCAAAGTGGGACCTTGATTGATCAGACTTGTTTATCGAGCAAACACCACATATACCCAATTGGATTGGGATTTAGGCAATTTAATAGTCAAGTCAACACTTCAGACTCATTGTTGTGCTCCTCCAGCCATTCCTCTACTTGCATTGCTTTGTGGCAGGGTGCATTATCCTGCTGACAGATCCGCGGCCCCAAAATGCAACAGACTGTGAAGAACTATGTATTCTGGCATATTTCCATCAGAACTAGCATTACCTTCATCAGTAATTTGACCTACAGTTGCTCGTCTGTTGGATCACAACACACAGCCTAGCCTTCGCTCCCCACATGCATCAATGAACCTTGACCCTGTCACTGATTAACCACTGTTGACAGAGAACACCCCGCAAGAACAGCAATTTTGGAGATTTTGTGACCTGGTTGTCTAGGCTCTTGTCAAACTCGCTAAAATCTTTATGCTTGCCCATTTTTCCTGTTTCTAACACATCAACTTTGAAAACAGAATATTCTCTTGCTCCCTTATATAGCTGACCTTCTTACAGGTGCCATGTAGAATAAAGAATCAGTGTTATTTATTGCACCTGAGAGTGGTCATAATGTTATGCCAGATCTATGTATATCTCTGTTCACAAGCATTTGACAACAAAGAGCAGTGAGGTCTTGCAACCATAGAATGTTCTGCTGTTTGAAGAAGCGACACATCGTTATCAGCTCGATTCAACCTTTTACTCTGGGTGTTTCTTTTCTAACTGTTAACTTTTATTGTTTAGGCTAACAATTTTAACACCCTTCTAGAAGTGTGGGGTGTAGCAGTAGAGTGTGTGACCCATATGCAAAGATCTCTCTACCTCGATGTAGTCGCCTGGGTTTGAACCCTGACCCTGGAGACCTATGCATCAGGTCTTCATCAGATTTGTGTTTAGAAACAAATGATATGCGGGTTAATTATGATTAAAACATATGTAGGTTAAAAATGCTACAGCTTGATAGAGGTAGTAGTTTGGAAAATTAAGTAATCATAATGCGGGTGATGTATTGTCACAACCTCATTGTAGCTGTTTTAACCTAGTTAACCCAGTTTTGGTGCTGTGTATTGAGACCGACTTGCAGAAACAGTTGAAATGAAATATCAGTCTCCATCTGGAAAAACAGATACTGCAGTATTGGTGAGTAAAAAAGCAATACTATGGAAAAGTAGTGCATTATTTTACTCTACTTTAAAGCCATCCTGTTTTCCAGCATCACTGCAATGAATGTATTACCTTTAATGAATGGACTGGGACTTGGTGTCAGCAAATGATTAATTTTCAAGGAAGAGTTGGTGTCAGGGACAAGGAAATCCTGTCGTTTCACTTTAAAATACTTTAACAATTGGTCATTTTTATAATTAAATATTGTGGGCTTTATATTTAATAGACAGATTAGATTTTGGTATATTAGAATTGTTTTAATTTGTTATACTTAGCAGGACTGGTAAAATAATTCATGTAATCATGATCAGGTTTTATGACTTTCACCTGCCGTTTCTCAAAGGCCGCAGGAATCTTTCAGTCAGCTTAAATAGGAATGAGACCTGAATGGTAGGTGAAGGGAGGGTGGCTTGTGGACTAAAACTGGACAAGCCAAGGGCTGGGCTGGAAGAAGCCCCAAGAAGAAATGTTGACAAGAGCTGATTATGAAGGTCAGCCCTTTGGACTGCACAACACCCTGAACTGCCAGACCTCCCTGACCATCAAGGCCAACTGTGTGCACCCAAACACATAAATGCATGTAAAATATTTCATAAAATGTGTACATGTAAAAAAAGTTTTTGAACTACAGTAAATGTGGTCAGAAAGCAATAACGTAAGTGTGTCCAAATAAAAACAGCAATAAACAGAAACTGTATTCATACTCTCAAACTCACACAAGCAGCTCCAGCTAATCACATCTTGCCAGAAGGGTTGTGCCAGGCAGACACAATCTTCACTCCATTTCAGACTTAAACCCAAAGCTGAGTATGCTAGTGTTGTGTGTGTATAAAACCCCTGAATTGTGTAAAAAGACAGGTTTTGAGGCTTGTGCTAAAGTGACTTTTGTAACTACTATACAAGGGCTATAGCCCAGCTGCAAACACAGCCTTCATAAGACGCTACCAAATAAATGGCATAACTCATTAAAAATGGCCTTTCACAGAAAGAGGGTAGATACAAAATATGCTAAAAACAACTAGAGGAAAAAATCTTGAATTTGTGTGTGTGCGTGTGTGTGTGTGTGTGTGTGTGCTGGAGAACGAACTGAATATAAATTAGAACAAGCATTAAATATTGAACGGAAAAAAATATTCACAGGCTTGTCTTTGCTTATTTAACAACGTTGGCATGATTCATAGAAGGGGGAACGGGTGTATTTTGAAGCCTGCTTTTCTTGGCACAGATGTACAGATATGCAGTATGTCTTCTTTTCACGGCTACTTAATTAGATCACAAAGCTTCTCTCAAGTATATCTTAACTGCACAGCCTCTGCATATGTTTTTAGTAACACAGCTTTACTCTATGCATATGGATCTGAACTGAAAAAAAGTCCTGTATTGTATTTGGAGTCTAAGATGTGTACTGGACCTAATAAATGTTTCATAAGAGACTATGAAACTGGAGAACTGAGAGTGACACCATCAAGACACAAAGTGCAGAGCATCTCCATTCATAATATATTTGAGACAGAATTTATGAACCTAGTGATCTCTTGTTGCAGCCTTTGCATGTCAGGGAACATTATGTTTCTCCTTCTGCTCTAAGACTCACGCTTAGAAATATCTCCACAGAGAACCATGAACAAAAAGGCTTTCCTGGGCAAATTAGCTTTTAGGTCAGCTAGCCACAGTTTTAAACGTAAACTGGGCTTCTGTATGTGAATTTAAAATTAGTTATAGAGGTTCAACTTAGTTTTTTCACAAAACATAACTTTAATGTCAAAAATAAAAATAAATGAAAAACACAATAAAGACTATCAGCATTGTCATCTATCATCCACGAGGAGTAAGACTGATTAATCTATGAGTTTCTGTAATTGTAGTTTAATATTTTGACTAAGAGTAACATTGTATGGTAGAACAACTCTAAGAATATGAAATAAAAATATTTTCTTACAAGAAGTTTATTTGTGTTTGGGTTTGTTTCCGATTGGAAATGAGACAGGCATCTATTAAAAGACAATAAAACAATGTAATGAGAGTATCAATTTTGAAAAAAATATATCTGTTTTTATTTACAATTTATTAAAACAATAGCATGTTAAAAATTATTTATTCCCTTCTCAATAATTAACAGAAAAGTCATTATTGACATCACACCAAGATTGTTCTTATGTTAGCCGATAAGGTCTTTGCATGCTTCCACAGGTACTTCAATGATTTATGATCGGAGATAAGCTCCAAGTCTTTGAGGCTGAAAGTACCCCGTCCAATCACCCTAATCCTTAGGTCTCTCCAACAATTCTTTATCAGATTCAAGTCAAGACTATGACTGGGCCACTCAATAAGGTTGATATTACTTCCAGTCAGAAGAAAAATGTCAGCCAGCTCAAAAGATAACTTTATACTAAATTGGTCAGAGTAATGGATCATTTTGGGATTAACACTACGTATTTCAAAAATTTTAGGGGTCTTTTTTAGCAACCATGGTTTCTAGCATGTTACTGGTTATTTTGACCCTTCGCCCTTTTTGTATGTTTGCAGTTTTGATCACCCAAAAGAGTTGGGCATGAAATGACGCCGTCTACTGCGGGGCATTTCGTACCGAACATGCCATCATACCTCTCCCAGGAGGACTTTGCTTAACTGTTATGACAGCTGATGATTTGAAGCATTTTTCTTTTTTTACCCATAGTCTACTAAAAAGGAGTATTGCAATGTGACTCCAAAAAATAAGATCCATCAGCAGGAAGGAGCTTAAAGTTATTTAGCTTTAATCAGGAATCATTATTTATTATATTTTATGAGTCACGTAGCCTACACAGGGATCAGAACCACAACGGAGAATAGAGTGTAATACAAAGTTTTCAGAGTAATAAACAGTTAAATTAAAATAAAAATTTGAATATAATTATAATGTAGTTTTTCACCATTGATCTCCACTAATGTACGTGGTTTAAGAAAATGGGTATGAAATTGTCTGTTTGCAGGTCAGACGTTTTTGTAGGAAGAGATGAAATGGTAAAGCATAGCTGAAAAATGAGGAAATAAATTGGTAAAGGAGCAAACTCACCTGCAGCTTTAACCTGTTTTTTCTTTTTAAAGAAGTCTGCTTAAGAAAATTAAAAAGCCTGAAAAAGAAAACTCTTTACTGCATTCATACAAAGTAATATTCCAAAAACTGTCAAACTGGTAAATAATGTAAATTACAGTTACATACAGTTCAATTTGACATTGGTTCGAAATCAAGTTCAGTTTATTTTTCCAGCTTGTAAAAAGTTTTCAATCAAAGGAATTCCAGCCAAATGCATCGACTCACTTATGATTACTTCATTTTCCAAACTACTACCTCTATCAAGCTGTAGCATTTTTATCTTTTATGGTCCGTGTTTGTTTCATTTATTCCTTGAATTAAAACAATGTTTACACAAATTTCCTTAACTGTGATATAGTATATAAACAAAATTGGTATTAACCAAAAAAGCAATCAGAAGGGGAGAGCTCTTCTACCCAATCAAATTAGGATCAAATACATTTACGTTAAAGCTTAAAGACTTTACTTTGGGGCTATAATTTTTACATAAAGCTTCTTCTAAATATACATTTTATAATGCACTGCCTAGGTTTTTACTAACCAATAGCAATTTCCAGATTTTGATTTTGGTCAGGTCTGATTATAACAACTCTTCTTGGATTAAGACTCAGCGGTTCAATTACATCTCAAGAACAAGGGACTCTTCTGAAGATAGCAATATGCAAATTTTTAACAGAGAAGACAGGTGGTGCTAAAGAGGAGGGAAATAAACCCTCTTTGTTTGGCATAAAAAACTAACACTAAACACGCCATCAGCTTTCATTTTTCTAACACCTACAGTGCAGCCTTGACTAGTCTCCCCAGGCAGTTTTACAGCCATTCACACATTGAGACATGTAACCAAAACAACTCACATGTTTCATTGCAAGGTGATATGTTTGGATTGTCGAGTGACAACAACCCCAACATAAAACCGAATGGAGAGCAGGCCCAGTGACTCATCAAACCCCATTAGTGACCTTAACGGCCCTAGTAGTTTCAATGTCCTGACTACAACTTGAAACCCATTGTTCAGAGCTGAAGAAGTCTTTTGGATGAGAGATTAAATGTTTCCAAGAAACAAAAGGAACAATCCATTTGCCTTCTATTCATATCACTTAGGAGTCTTATGTCCTGGATGACTGAGAATCTACACAAAGCGTTCAAAAGACTATAACATGATGCAAACTAATTTGTGTATTTGACCAGCCAAATCACCAGTCTGTATTTCCTTTTCCTACGGTTGGGGTTTCTTTCTGAGTTATATTGTTTGCTGCTTTTTTAGGACACAATCCATTTCACCTTTGCAGTGAAGCAAATCAGATTTACAGTGTCATGTTTGTTGGGATGTGCATTTCTTGCAATGTTTTGTTCTTTTCCCTCCTTCATTTCACATTTGCAAGAAGAAAATGTGCAGGTCCAATAATAGCTCCACCGCTATCTTTGTCTTAATCTTTTTCTCTTACCCTAAAGCAATATGTTTTCTTGACAGAAATACGCTGTCACAGACTCATATAGCATGTATCTTCTTTTGGTCTATATGTGTCTCAGATCCCAAGGGTAACACCTAAAAGAGAGCAGGCTATTCATGTTAAGATTTATGGAGAAATTTGAATTTTGTGGGTTTGATATGTTAGGTTTTAGAAAGGTTCCTTTCCTATGCAAGCATGCACAACATGAAAAACTGACCCAATACAGTACATTCAAGGTATATTTCTAGATAAAGACAAAGAACGGGTTGCATTTTGGTTTAAGTAACACATAATATAAATAGAATATAATTCAGTGTACATCTGCTTATCAATCCAAAGGTTTAGCAACCCTTTGTGCTCAATTGCCCTGACAAATGTGCTTGCTTGGACGGTGTCCACACCAGGCATAACCACAGGCGCACCTAACATCAATTAGGCCCATCTTGTTAGCTGGTGTAACAATCAGAAAACCTCTCCTTCATTAAATGGCAGACTATTATGAGGAAAAAAACTCAGAATGCTAAAAAGGCCTGAAGTGAAGCACTTGTTGGGAGTGAACCGCCATATGGGTCCAAAGGATGTAGATTTTAATACACATACCCACATGAAAAAAATTGGAAATACGTTAAAAAGCGAAAATGGACAAATGAAAGGCGAGAAAATGAGAGAGAAAAGGCAGTGGGAGAGAAGCAGATAAGAAGACAGCCCAGGAGAGCACAAGTCAAATGAAGCAAATAGATAAAAAAAGAGCTGGAAGAATGCAGTGATTAGAGCAGGGAGCTATGAGAGAGAGAACGGTTGAGGTAAAAGGCTTCACTTAGCTTTCATAATCATAACTGGACTCCATTTATCAATGCTTTAGATTTTTCAGGTTTATTGAAATAAATATACATGGCATATTTTCTAATCATACAGGATCATGCAAGTGTATACCTACTGAATAAACGTCAATATAATTTATTGGGATATTATGTAATAGGCCAGCACGAAGCAGAATATAATCATGGGGTAAAAGAAAGGATTTTCAACATTTTTCACAAATGTAAACCGGACAAATGTGCCAAGCATTTGTATTCACTTTACTCTCATAACCCGAAATAAAACCTGAGCTACAATGAAATTATCTAAATCATTTTATTGCAGTTTGGATTATATGTTGACGTTCTTTCTGCTGCTACAAGCTGAACCTTTGCTCAAGTCTTGAGTCTTTTGCAGCCAACCTAAAAAAACCTCTGAGGTCCTTGCAGAACAGTTGTATTTATACTGAGATTAAATTCCACAAATGTGAGCTCCATTCACTAACTAGGTTACTTCTGAAAGCAACTGGTTGCACTGGATTTTATTTAGGAGAATCTGAGTAACACAGGTGCTCAATTGAAACGCCCACCACACTTTTCAGATGTTTATTTATAAAACAATTTGGAAACCATCTATTCTTTTTCTTCCACTACACATTTGTGGTGTCACAAAAGCTCAATAAATTGCATGAAAGTTTGTGGTTGTGACATCACAAAACGTAAAAAAAAAAAAAACAACCAAGCAGTGTGAATACGTTTGTGAAGAACTGTATTATAACAGGGATTCCAGGTAATTTATGAAATTTTAAATTTCATGTGATCATTTCTTGTTACAGCTTATAAAGTGGGGGAAATCCCACCCACACAAACAGCAACATTTACTGTTCTTGAGCCGACACAGGCAATGAAGCAGAACAGAAAAAGGGAATCTTATAAACCCATTTATATCCTGGGGAACCCTTTCGGCACGCCCACTCACGTCTGTAAAAGTTTAAACCTCTCACTGCTGCTGCAGCATTTCTCTGCAACATACACACAGAGATTTGATTGATATACACTGAACGCACGAAGGTGTTGTAAGTGCTAAAGAGAGCTGCAGCCCATCTCACTCAGACACACACCCCCGTAGCGAGCCAACATTGATGATAGCGTTTTATGCTTTATACCTTCCATCATATACTTGAGATAATATAAATCTACATGTAAATGTAAACTTTCTGAAAGTTTGTTACTGCTTTGAATGTTTGCCCATGTTAGCAATGATGCTGCTAACATCTCTTTACCACTCAGAAACTGGACCCATTCTGTCCTCAACTGCCTTGGCAGCGCCAGCATCGGCCATCGCAGTCTGTGCCTTGAGCCAGCGGCTTGAACTTATAAGGCTCAGGGCCGCTGGGCTCCACAAAGCCTCCTTAAACCTCTGGTGACGACGGGGGTGAAAATACTCCACCACAACAGATCTATCTGTGGCGAAACTACCAGCGTCGCTCTCCTCACTCTCCATGTTTCAATATACAACACTGGCTCTTTCACTGATCTAAAAAGAATAACCTATACAGGATAGGTATCACAGCTGTAATATTCTGATAAGTAAAATAAATCTATCCAGCATCTTTAATGTGTAATGTAATTTATGCTTTTGACTTGAGGACAGAAAGGCTTTTCTTCTGTCAAAACTTGATGCTTCTCTTTTCTGTAGCTCTCTAACACTGAGCTTTAGATGTTTTTTTCCCTTCTTCAATGTTCCTAATAAGACAAACCTGGACCCTTGTCTAGTTTTGTTCATGAGAGTTCCTGTTGTTTTAAACTGTTCAGTTATTGCCCTGATTGTACATATAGACAAGTTTAGACCAGTAGCTATTTTCTTTTGGCCATTTCCTAACTTATGAAGATCAAGATACATCTACTTTACTTGAATGGCATGTATTCATGTCTTTACCTATTTGAAGAGTGGCTAAGAGAAATTGCTTTTGTGTCATGACATAGTTAAACCCCAGAAAAACTGAAAAAAGAAGGTACAAATAAGAAACGAAGTTTACTGACTTTTCTTTATTAGAATCGATAGAGTGCAAATAGGTGCGCCAGGTGATTTCTAAGAACAATTACTTCTAAATTTTACCAATTTAATAATTTTTCTTATCTTTTCAGTGTGAGATGATGCTACTACACTAAACTGCTATTTTATTTTATGCCTTTCCACCGATCTTTAGCCTGGATGTCAACAAGGGTTGAAAGCCCTGTACATCAACCATGAAATTGAAGAGCCCAAAACATAACAAACCTAATTTAACACATATATAGTTTATATATGTGTTGTGTTGTTAAATGGATTTTCTTTGTTTACAGTTCAGACCTATTTAAATAAAAATGAGATGTTTTATTGGTGGAAAACAAGAACATTAAAAGTCTGATGAGTTTTTAACTTCTACCCAACACAAACAAAAGCCCTTTTGCCAACAACGCAAGGCTGTCCTCACACAACTGTGCAGCTTCATGTACGAGTGAGAATGAGAAACATGAACAAGGAAGCTCAGAACCTCAGAACCTGCGCTAATGTTTACAATCCTTGGATTTATACATAAACAGACACAAAAAAAAATCTTCATGGACACATGACACATTTAAAGCTAAATATTATAAACATGCAGTCAAATTATTGACTGCAAATGAGAAAAAGACGCAGAATTAAAACTTTATAAGCCTGATATAATTGGTGAAATTTATATCTGCGAAACCTGTGCTGAAATGATCTAAATGTAAGGAAATGATTAATCGACTCGGTTGAAAAGTGCAAGCATAAACAAGACAGGAGTTGAGAGCTTGAGATTATAAAGATTATATCAGATTTTGTTCTGTTGTTATATTTTTTTGTAATAAAGTCATTAAAAAGCAACCCCATTGTGCTGCAGTGACATTTATCAAACTTTTTTCACGGAGGAACCAAAAACAATAGGTCAGATGCATTCAGTTTTCAGCTGGGATTGTTCCAAAACAAACAATTAAGTAACTCATCACAATTACTGCTGGCAGTGCTAATGCTAAAGCTGGCTGCAGGTCATACTTTGACTGTGTTGCTGTGGGTTTACCCACCTGACCAGTGTCCAGTGGAGGCTCCAGACCGGTCACTACATGTGTTACTGACGGGCAGAAAGACGGTCTCCCAGCCACCGGGTGCGTAGCGCCAGTTGTGCGACTCGAGGATGAGCGTGCGCTGGGTGCCGTATGCGATCATGAAGCAGTAGACAACGTGGTGAAGCTGGCAGCCGTAACCGCAGCCCTTATTGATGTTACACACCAGCTTTCTCGCCTTACTGCAGTCTGGGGGATTCTGGGAAGAAAAGGACAGAGTGTTTAAACATTTTTTTATTGCTCAACATTCACCTTGTGTTTCTTGGAGGCCTGCTCTCTGACATGTAATAACACATGGCTCATATTGTTTTTATTAGTTTTCATTGCTAGTCTTGTACTGAACTCTAATTTTATGTTGCCTGCTCATGGCGTTCCCCAGTTTGTCTTTCAAAATTATTTCTTCAGTTTATCTCCAACTGTCTTTTTATTCCATCATTCTGCTTTACTGATGAAGGTTAAAGACTATATTTTTTATTTTTGTTGTATTCAAAAATTGGGTTTTTATTTAAGATCATGCAAATAGGCCAATGTTGTGTTTCTTCAACAATAAAGGGATTCTGGAAAAAAGTTCCATCAAACTGTGTTTGAATCCACCTGATCAGGTTTTCTACATATTTTCATTTCAATATATACATGTATATCTCAGATGTCTCTGACAAGTAAATAAAAAAGCAAATACGAAAGTTCAGTTATTTATACAGTGGTTAGGGTTAGATATACAACCTGCAAAAAAACCTGGATGGATGGATGATGGATAGATGGGTGGATGGATGGATGGGTGGGTGGGATCAAGAAAAGGGAAGGAAGTAATAAAGATCAAAGATAGAAACAAATATAGCTAAATGACTAAAGGAAATAATAAAGGAATGGTGCATGAAGGGGGAAGAGGAAATGGAAGGAAACAAACTGTGGAAAGCATTGAATAAATAAAAAATGAAAGAAGAAAGGAAGACAAAAAGGTTTGACCAAAGGAGGAAAGGAGTTTAAATGGAAGGAAAAAGAAAATAAATGATTGACAATTGATCAAAAGAGGGAAGGGATGAACACAGGATAGATGGATAGACAGATGGACTCAGGACAAAGTTTAAAAGAAAGAAGAGAGGGACAATGGATGGATGGATGGATGGATGGATGATTGGATAGATAGATGGATAGCTAGACAGATGGATAGATGGATGGACAGATTTGATACACAGATTAATGGACATAAAGACACGTCAATGGATGGATGAACAGATGGATGAAATGATACACAGACAGTTGGGTCTGTGTAGATAGAGTGCTCTTTAGCAGCTGTTTTGGAAAATTACTGCTTGTTTTCAAAATAGGCTGATTCCCAGGACTAGTCTTTTCTGGGGATTTGTGAACAATAAGAAAAATATAGAACAGTGCCAGCTCTATCCTTTAATCTCTTTATTGCTATTTTTTGCTTTTTCTTACTCACTTTTCAATGCTCACTTTTGCTTTAGTTTTATTTCACTGTTGTTTTCTTAAGCTAATTCTTAGGTTTTCCCAACGCTCTCTCTGCCTCCTATCTTTTAATATCCTTTGTTTCATCCTCCTTCTCATTTTCTGAGGCTCCCTTTCAATTCATCAACTCAAAAATTAGCTGCAATATTTTGCAGTCTGAGGGGAAGAATACCGAATGAGAGGAGCTGGGAGAAGAAACAATAAACTGTCTATTTTATATACGAAACAAGTGCAACGCAACAGATTGCCGCACGCTGTGCCACTGACGAGTTGCCGGGCGGGTTGTGATCTGCTCTGCAGCCGATCTGAGTGACTGGAGTGCTCGTGCCAACCAGCTTCCTAAACAGCAATTATTCGCTGATGGGAGTGTTTTCCTCATTAGGCTGCTGCAGCTGTGGATAGTTCTGAGTAATCAGGCCGCCCAGCACCCACCGGCTAATGCTGCCTATCAAACACTAGCAGGAGAAGTAGAAGAGAAAACAAGAGAGGAAAGAAGAGAAATAGGCATAAGAGAAAAATATAGAAAACAAGGAGAGATGAAACGAAAAAAGGACAGAAAATCACGGAAGGGCAAAGGGAAGCAATTGAGGACAAAGAAGCTGCCCAAAATTGATAAACACTTCTGTTTTGTAGTAACACAAAGTACAACAGTCACAAAAAGGTATTTTCCACTATTTACAGGCTCCCAGTGCACCAGCAAACCCTTGATTGTAAGCTAACCCACTAAAAACCACAGTGGTGCCTGATTAAAAAGCTGTCTTTCTCTATGCAGAGGGATGTCACTGTGTCTGTGTGAGGTCATTTTATGGCACAAGTCATGCGAGACGACCACCACCGGAACCCAGGGTTGCTGATGGTGTAGCTGGAACGGCTCAGAACCGCAGAGAGGCACGGTTCAAGGATAATGACGCCAGGCAGTGCGCTGTAGGTTAAACACTTCTTAAAATAATATTCTTCTCACATGTTAACACCCAGGGTCAGCAGCGAAGCGGTTTGGGTTCGGAGAGACCACAGTGATATTGTTGGTTTAGGAGAGATGGCTGAAACCAACTGGATTTGACAGAATAATAACCTCAGGTAATTATCCACTGTGCTCCCCTATATCCACTCACTTCAAGATACTTACTTAAAGAGACACTGAAGCACATTTTCTGTGCTTCTATTCTATGTTGGCAAAAGACCTTCAGTAATAAGAGAACGGTTCAGCGCTACTGGTATAATCATATCGGGCATTACATTCTCCTTATCAGTCCTAACCCAACACCTATAAAAAAAATCTGTCAGTGGTGCACATTGGGTTCACCTGGGTTTGAAAGAGCCATGTTTTCAATAAGTTATAAAAACTACAAATAACAGCCAATAAAGAAAATTTGTATTCTTCCATTCAAATTTGTCTTAATTATATTAAATCTATTTTGTCGACAGTTTAGAGCTAATACAGCTTTCCAGTAACAGAAGGTCAATGTATTTTAACTCTGACATTCTCATCAGAAAATTCCGAACTTTTCTAAACTCAATTTCTAGCATTTCTGTCCTTTTTGACCATTTTAAAGTACTAAGGAGAAGTTAAATGTGTATTTAAGGCAAATATTTCTTTAGTGGTCACTGGCTGGCTGGATGGACAAATGGACGGTTGGTTGGAAAAATGAAGGGATGGACAAATGGGTAGATGGATGATACAGTGCCTTGCGAAAGTTCTCGGCCCCCTTGAACTTTTCAACCTCTTGCCACATTTCAGGCTTCAAACATAAATATATAAAATTAAAATTTTTTCTGAAGAATCAACAACAAGTGGGAGACAATCGTGAAGTGGAATGAAATTTATTGGATGTGTCAAAGGTTTTTAACAAATAAAAAACTGAAAAGTGGGGCATGCAATATTATTCGGCCCCTTGCGTTAATACTTTGTAGCGCCACCCTTTGCTGCAATTACAGCTGCAGGTCACTTGGGGTATGTCCTCTATCAGTTTTGCACATCGAGAGACTGAAATTCTTGCCCATTCTTCTTGCAAAACAGCTGGAGCTCAGTGAGGTTGGATGAAAACCACAGATTCTCGATTGGATTCAGGTCTGGACTTTGACTTGGCCATTCCAACACCTGGATACGTTTATTTGTGAACCATTCCATTGTAGATTTGGCTTTATGTTTTGGATCATTGTCTTGTTGGAAGATAAATCTCCGTCCCAGTCTCAGGTCTCTTGCAGACTCCAACAGGTTGTCTTCCAGAATGGTCGTGTATTTGGCCCCATCCATCTTCCCATCAATTTTGACCATCTTCCCTGTCCCTGCTGACGAAAAGCAGGCCCAAACCATGATGCTGCCACCACCATGTTTGACAGTGGGGATGGTGTGTTCAGGGTGATGAGCTGTGTTGGTTTTACGCCAAACATATCGTTTTGCATTGGGGCCAAACAGTTCGATTTTGGTTTCATCTGACCAGAGCACCTTCTTCCACATGTTTGGTGTGTCTCCCAGGTGGCTTGTGGCAAACTTTAAACGAGACTTTTTATGGATATCTTTGAGAAATGGCTTTCTTCTTGCCACTCTTCCATAAAGGCCAGATTTGTGCAGTGTACGACTAATTGTTGTCCTATGGACAGACTCTCCCACCTCAGCTGTAGATCTCTGCAGTTCATCCAGAGTGATCATGGGCCTCTTGGCTGCATCTCTGATCAGTCTTCTCCTTGTTCAAGATGAAAGTTTAGAGGGACGGCCAGGTCTTGGTAGATTTGCAGTGGTCTAATACTCCTTCCATTTCAATATGATTGCTTGCACAGTGCTCCTTGGGATGTTTAAAGCTTGGGAAATCTTTTTGTATCCAAATCCGACTTTAAACTTCTCCACGACAGTATCTCGGACCTGCCTGGTGTGTTCCTTGGTCTTCATGATGCTCTCTGTGCTTTGAACAGAACCCTGAGACTATCACAGAGCAGGTGCATTTATACGGAGACTTGATTACACACATGTGGATTCTATTTATCATCAACAGTCATTTGGGACAACATTGGATCATTCAGAGATCCTCACTGAACTTCTGGAGTGAGTTTGCTGCACTGAAAGTAAAGGGGCCAAATAATATTGCATGCCCCACTTTTCAGTTTTTTATTTGTTAAAGTTTGACACATCCAAAAAATTTCTTTCCACTTCACGATTGTGTCCCACTTGTTGTTGATTCTTCAGAAAAAAATTGAATTTTATATCTTTATGTTTGAAGCCTGAAATGTGACAAGAGGTTGAAAAGTTCAAGGGGGCCGAGTACTTTCGCAAGGCACTGTAGATGGACTTAAAGACGAACAAATGGATGAATTGATCCTTATAAACATAATTAGGCACACTGTATTGCAGTTAATAGGGCCTCCATCCATCTTTTTTATATATTAATATTACTCATCCATGAGCAAAAAGCACTTTTATGAAATAAACCAAATTCTAAAAAAGCTTTCTAAAGGGAAGAATAATAAAAAAAAAGAAAACAGCACTTTGTTTATTCTATTCAGAGGCTTTGTTAGGATCCAGAACCATCTGGCCCTTATCCCTGCCCAAAAAATAATTTTTATACAATATTTTAGTTTTTAAGTAATTTCAAATTAAATCAATATAGTAAACTGGTGCACCAGTCGCCTGCTTTTAGGCCAGGGGTCAGTCAGTCATTTTCTACCGCTTATTCCATAGTGGGTCGCGGGGGAGCTTGTGCCTATCTCCAGCAGTCTATGGGCGAGAGGCAGGGTACACCCTGGACAGGTTGCCAGTCCATCGCAGGGCAACACACATACAACCATGCACACACTCATTCATACACCTAAGGGAAATTTAGAGTTACCAATTAACCTAACAGGCCTGTCTTTGGACATGGAGGAAGCCGGAGTACCCGGTGAGAACCCACGCATGCACGGGGAGAACATGCAAACTCCATGCAGAAAGACCACAGGCCGGGAATTGAACCCAGGTCCTTCTTGCTGCAAGGCAACAGTGCTACCAACTGCGCCACCGTGCAGGCCAGGGGTTTTAAATAAAAATAAAAAAAGGGAAATGTGGACAAACCTTGTACCTGTTTTTTTCTTTATCGTTAGCAGCCTGACAGTAAGAAAATTAATTTGCCAAATTAAATCATTGCAACATTTTGTGATTTTTTTTATTTTTATTAATTGTAAACTAACTTAGCTTCTTTTGTCTGATGAAGGTTGCTCCTGTTGTCATAAATATGCAGTGTCTCATAAATATGATCCTCTCTTCATCTACCTAAAGTTCCTGTTTAGCTCTTATGGTCCCATCAAAGAGTTGCACTCCTCATCTTCTATGTTCCTCCTTCCAGACATCATAAAAAGGATACATTTTTAATGTAATCAAACCCTAACCTGATTTTCACCAACTTTGTCAAATTTGAGCACCTAAACCAATTATTTTATTTTTGCACTAGACCTATTTTAGACTATAGATTTTTGGTACTCCTATTGTCACTCTAAATTATCTTGTGGTTAGGCTTTATTGTAAATTTTCTACATAAAGTCTTGCTTGGTTTGTCTGTATATTCATATTAATTCTGATTTCAGATATGTTTGTTTCATTTATTAATTTATACATTCACTTCTTTCTTTATTCTTCCTTGGCTCTTATTTTTGCTTAATCAGTTAGCCAACTCTGACCTATAAATTATTAATGGAAACAGAGAAGATAGATAAATGGACAGAAGAAAGAGGTCCTCATCATCTCAGATTGGGGCAGCTAAGAGAAGCTACAGTGAGAAGCTAAAAAGCAGTTTCTCAGCTAACGATGCACCAGCAGTTTGGAGGAGATTAAATGACACCATAAGTTACAGGAGCCCATCCTCCCATGATGTAATGATCCCAGACTGGCTGACGACCTCAACAGCTTCTTCTGCAGGTTTGAAGTACAGGCATTCACACCTTACCCTTGCACTACCTTGCCCCCCCACCAACAACTCTACATACCCCATCCCCTCTGTCCTACTGCCTGCACTAAAGATCAATGAGGAAGATGTAAATAGGTTATTTCAGCCCCAGAAGACCCCTTAACCTTCAGGACCTGATCATATTTCCCCCTCCTGCCTAAAAGCCTGTGTTGACCAACCAGCCCCCATCTTCACTCAGATCTTCAACAAGTCTCTGGAGGTGCATGAGGTTCCCTGTTGCTTCAAGTCTTCCACCATCATCTCTGTCGCCAAGAAATGCACCATACCAGGATTAAATCACTAGAGACCCGTCACCCTGACGTCTGTGATCATAAAATCCTTTAAGCTTAACCTGCTCAAGACTGTGGAGATAAACATGGACGTCCGGAGAACCCCTTCCACACTACCTCCCATCACTAATCTTTTAGTGATCTTTTACCTTTAGGTTGATGCTACAGAGCGCTATTTGCAAAAACCAGCCACCACAGAGACAGTTTCTTCCCCCAGGCTTTCACTCTGATGAACACAGTGAACACTTTAAAGCCTGAGTAGTCAGCTACTACCACTTGAACTACCACAACCCGCCTTTCGTTTTTTCTTTTTATATAAAAATGGATTTATATACACATACATACTGTTCCTTTTATTCTTATTTTATTTCCTTAAGTTTATATGTTGATATTTGATGTCTGTACACTATGAGTGCTTGAAATTGAAGTCAAATTCCTTGTTTGTCACACAGTCTTGGTCAATAAAGCTGATTCTGAAGATCAACTGTATGGTCATTGATGCATCTCAGGTACTCTCTCAGGTTCTCGGTCAGAGTTTAGGTACCAATAAATCAATCCAAGTAATTTTATAAATAAGAGACATGAGTCCTATTTACCAATTCATCTGCACTGATATGAATTGACCAAAAAATATAGTTAAGACAAAGCAAAGCAAAAACTTTATTTAAAGACCTTCACCTTAAGATTTTCTAGTCTTTTTTGTCTCCTTGTATTCATTTTATTAGCTCTAACAAAAGAACTACTCACTGTTTTCATAAATGATGACAGAAATGTTTCAGACCACCTTATTAATTCATTCTGGATAAAATCTTTCCAGCCCAATTCTGTGGAGAAGGCTGTCCTGCTGTTAAAGGAGAAAACGTTTTTCTTCATTTCCAGTTTCGGTTGCACCTCTTATAACCACATGACAATAGAGGTGAGACACTGTGAGAACAATCACCAGCCGCATGCTCACGTAGTCGGACTTCTGTGGTGCAACATTTGCGCATCTAACTTTTTTAAGGTTTTGTGGAGTGGACTGTATTAAATACAGAGGAAATGCAAACAAATTGTATTATTTTTAAGTAGACATGCTTTCATGAGTTCTGGGGCTATTTAAAAACCATCAATTAGGCCCAAAAGCCCAGGTTTAACGCCTATTTTTCCCTTGATCATTTAGTGGCTAATTTTTGGATTTATAAAATGTTACCTACTGTGGCTAAAAATAAAAAACATAATACTTAATAAGCTGAAGGTTGATGTATATCATTTTCCAAACAAATGTAAAAACTATTAAACTATTAAAACTATTAATTTCATTGAAAAAAGCACAAAAACAAAAGGTCAAATGCAACAACTTGAAAAAACATATGTAAGTGTTTTTCAGAGCAATTTACACCGAATCACAGTAATTTTAGTAGGATTTCTACAAGTTTAGTGCATGGTGTGTTTACTGAAATTGAGCACCAGCACTCGGGGCCGGCCTAGGTGTGTAGTTTTGGTTTGTCCACTACAACCCTCTGCTGAACCCACCTGGTTCTTTTTGGACAAAAGCTGTGTAAATCTGCAGATGAGTTAGACAGGATGTCAAATACACAGGAAGGGCAGAAATAATCTGTTTTCGTAACAGAGCATGGCACTTCGTACTGTCCGCAGAAATGTAACAATAACTGGTTGGTCAAGGGCTTTTATTTAATGTTTATTAGAGATTTGGCAAATTAAGATCCCAAGGTGGTGCCTGACTCAATTGAAAAATGCCATCATGAAAAAAGAGACAAGGTGTTAAAATTAACAAAAGATGTGTTTGGGGAGTAAAAAGTAAGTTATCATTCAGTTATCAGACACCATGTAATTTTACCCAAATGCCCTCAATTTCACAACAAGAAGACAAAACATTGTTTCCCATTATTCTGATGTTATCTCTTTCTAAGTATATTAACCCCCCCCCCCCCCCCCCCCCCCCCCCAATTGTTCTTTATGTAGAGAAAAAAAAAACTTTGCGATTAAAATTTATTTACACTATATATATGGCTTGAAAACTGGAAAGGCCTGCATTTGTTTTAATTGTATGTAACAAGGTTCCTATACATTTTTCAAGTAAAAATACCATACTTTTCCAGATAAAAATTCCAGTGTTCCCAGTCCTCTGTATTCCCCTGAGGATAAAAATGATAAAAGTTTAAAAGAAAAAAAGTACATGACGAAGGACAAGGGGGGTAAATTAGGAAAAATTAATGTAAGGTAGAAAGGAAGCACAGAAGGAAGGACAACTACTAGAAAATGAAAGAAACAGAATAAAGTCCTCAAATACTAATATTCTTCCATCCTCTGATTAAACTTCTTCAGACTTTTCCAACCTGGAAAACAGTAAAATTAATTTTCATATTGCGTTTCAACTGCACGGTGGCACAGTTGGTAGCACTGTTGCCTTGCACCAAGAAGGTCCTGGGTTTGATTCCTGGTCAGGGGTTTTTCTGCATGAAGTTTGCATGTTCTCCTCGTGCATGCGTGGGTTCTCACCGGGTACTCCGGCTTCCTCCCACAGTCCAAAGACATGCCTGTTAGGTTAATTGGTCACTCTAAATTGCCCTTAGGTGTGTGTATGAGTGTGTGCTTGGTTGTTTGTGTGTTGCCCTGCGATGGACTGGCGACCTGTCCAGGGTGTACCCCGCCTCTTGCCCATAGACTGCTGGAGATAGGCACCAGCTCCCCCGCGACCCACTATGGAATAAGCGGTAGAAAATGACTGACTGACTGACATATTGCATTGGAACAATGTACATTACATGTTTCCTTCTCCTGTCTTTTGGTGAATACTGAATTATTTTTTTCAAACAATTCTTGTAATACTTTTGCCATCATGTATTTTTTGGACTAAGCAGTGGCAAAGCTCTGACTATGACATGATCCCATGAGAACTGTGTCACAACAAAGCTGTGATTTGGCTTTTTGTTGCCAGGCTCATTTTGTCTGTGATGAATTATTGCTGGGAAAATAACCACAAAGGCAATGAAGATGCGAAAAATAAACAAGACAGTAATAAATATCAGAGTGAAAAAAGCAACAACTGAGCTCCATCTGAAGGAGCCATGGTTACTGGATGATGTGAGTGGACAGATGGAGTTGGTTACGGCAGGAATGAAGGTGGAAGCTGATGCAGGTGGCAGCGACAGCAGCACATGAAGGAGGAGCCTGTCTGTCTCTGTGTGCACATATAGATGTATGGATCTACATGAGAGAGCCAGACACACACGTGTATATACAGGCTATCTCTTTGCATTTAAGCATGAGCATCAATCTTATGGCTCAACTTCAATAACAGTTGCTTGCGTAGGTGTGGGTGAATCCATCTGTGCACAACCGTGTGTGTATGAGGCTGTGTGTGATGAATTAGTGATGGCAGCTGGTAGAGCAGTGTGATCCCTCAGCAGTGGTGACAGCAGCTGTTAGTGGTGCGGTCTCCGCCCAGCCAGACTGACTGGGTCCTCTTCATCAAACACACCGGCTCATTAATGCTGCAGGACCCGCTGCCGCAACGCACCGCCCCATTCGAAAACCCTGTGGCTACAGAGCCAGGGAAGAGGGGCAAGGCTGCTGGTGTGAGGGGATGAATCCTATATTTTATATATGTATGTGTGTGTTTGTGTGTGTTAACATTCAACAACGTGGCTGACTGGGTGATGTGTTTGTCTTTAAACTGCAGACATTTCTGCATATGCATGTCTGCAGATATGTCATTGTGTCTCTCTGCATGTGCCTGTGTTTTGGCGGTGAGTGTGTGTGTGTGTGTGTGTGTGTGTGTCTCTGTCTATGTGTGTTTGACTCTAAAACGCTGACAAATAACAAGAACCCTGCATGTCAGATCCCACTGCTGAAACTGGGTGCTTTTATTCTTTTTACCTGCTACTTGTGGAAACTGACGCTGGCAGATAAAGATGGTGCAAATGAGACAAGGAATAGTGAATGAGCAAAAAAACATTTTGCATATGCGTGACTATCCGTGTGAGGCAGACACTCGGATAAATGCTAACAATGTAGCTCCATCTAAATGTATCTGCATGAGGAGAATATGGGCCAGCTGGCCTGTGCAGCAGGTGTGTCTGTAGATACCTGTAGGTAGGTGATTCTGTTCTGGACCAGATCTGACAGGTCTTTAGCCTCCTTCATTCTCCATTCGCCAACTCCATCTGCCTGGCTGAGGTAGTACAGGTCTGTCATGATGGATCTACAGACACAAGCACACACATTTTCAAAGGTTTTCACTTTTTATACCAACACCTGAGTATAAACAATGACCATTTGATACAAAGATTATTTCTATGTATAACAGTTTAACCTTCTAGTGCTAGTCATGATGATCACACAGTGCAAAATATATATTTATTTATTTATTTATACGGAGAAGAAGTGGTTTAAATAAAAACAAACCTATTTAGGTAACTTAGTAACAATTTGCAATCTACATTTTATTAGCTCTTTAATAATACTAATAATAATAATTTAAATTAGATGGAATAATAATTTTTATTCTTAGTATTATTATTGCTGTTGCTGTTAAATATTATTATAAATATGTGCAAAGGCTATAACATTAATTATACTTTAAAATGGGCAAACGAATAGCAGTTTTCCTTTCAGCATTTTTTTGCTGCATCTTCTAAGATACAACTGTACAATCATAAAGAGAAAAAAGTGTATGGCCTTTAATTCTGGAAATGTCAACAACATCCTGCTCTATGACTGTGAGTTTAAGCACCAGTACTGGTTTAACTTTCAGGCTACAGCCAACTGTGTGGGCTTACAGAAAATTCGAAGAAAGAAAGACAGAATACAGCTGCTTGCTACCAGTTACCAGATGGTGCATAGCAAGGGGGGGGGGGGGGGGGGGACTGCTTGAGGGTAATAGTTTAGGTAGCAGTGAGGTTAAAGAGAAGCTGAAAAGTTAAATGCAACTGTGTTGTGCATATAAACAAAATTACTAATAAATACTGTGGCTTACATAATAGCCTTGGCATGAGTGCGCTCCATCGCTGCAAACACATACAGGTTTGTTTACCAAGCTTGGCGTTTATTTGAGCATCTGTTTATCTATTTATTTTGTGAGTAGTTTTTGTGTTGGTGTAGAATAAAAAAAAATGCAAATACAAACTGTGAAATCGCACTTCAGAAACAGATACAGCAGTCACTGAGGCAGGTGTTACCATCTGTTTATGTATCGATATGAAAACAGCCATGTGAAGCTGCTTTGTTGATGGATTTTATTTTAAATCTCAATTTCTGCAAACAGAATTCTTGTATGAATGAAGGTGATAGCTGATCACAGCTCTGGGCTCTCATGGGTGTTTAATCACCCAGTGCCCAAACACTGTACCCTGGTGATGCCTTAGGAAGGCTAGTTTAAAAGAAAAAAAGGTAATTACCAGCAGAGGGCTGTGTCTCTGCAGGGAAACATCATTACATTTACTGGTGTCTTATTATTAACTAATAAAAATGAACACGGTATGAGTTTTTATGCTGTTTTTAAAAAAACTATACGGCTTTAAAGCTGGAAAACCAGCTTATCTGCAGCAGCTGCTTCTCAAATCTTACTGAAATGGGAATGAAAAGTTTTATTAAATCCAGAGTGCCACTTTGTGATACAAATAATACAGCAAGACCGTGACATTTTATGGATCATTATTTAACAGAAATAATCACTCTGGCATAAAGTTGCAATGACTTCCAACTTTGTTTTCTCACAATAAGTACAGTACAGCCTCTGTCTGAATAAAACCACAAGAACAACGGTCTACCTTTGCAAGTAGTACGCTCTGCTGGTTGCTGTTCTCTGAACCTGACAACAACTGAGGGAAAAAGACTTACGCTTATACCGCATGGGGGGAAATACCATGCTTTAGTGTTGCAGCAGAATGAAGAGCTTACCCAAAAGGTTGCACTGCTTTTTTTACAAGCACATTTTTCACGTAAGCCATGATAGGGAAACGTTCCTTTATTTGCTAGACTACGTGAACTGAAAAGAGACATTCAGTGCACTTAGTTACAGGGATGTAAGGCATGAAAACTGAGTACAAAAAAGTATCTAGTCAGAAACCTGAAATATAATGTTTTACTGCCTTTAATTTTCAGAACAAAATAATTTTCTATAACTTATACATGTCCTGCTGTAAGAAACTTGGTATGCACAATATATTGCAAATGTATCGGCATAACAATATCAGCGTGCACAATATCAAACATTGGCAAGAACTGCTTGGATTGTTATAAATATGAGCCAATTATATAAATGCCATGCCACTCACTATCTGAAGTCTGCGACTGCCATAAACCTAAAGCGGACTGGGATTAAAAGAAAGTATTTGTTAGTTGTTTTTTTGTTTTTTTACCATAAATCATATTTTTTATTCACAAACATCAAACATTGCATATCTTTCCGATTTTTTGCAGCTCTACAAACAACTAATATTTAAAAGCAGGGCAATACATAGAATTATGCTGGTTTGGTCTGGGGTCCTTATTTGTCACATTTCATAACAATCAACTGAACCAAATGGAGACCCGAACCAAATAAATGGAAACAGGGTGTAAAGCAAAGTTTTCAGGAAAAAAGTATCTGAGTGTCTCCACAATTTGTGAGAAAATCCTTTAAACCAGACGTTTATATACACGATATAAAAAGACACAATCTTGTGATTTTCATTGTCTGACATTAAATTAGGTTAAAACTTTACTGTTTTAGATTAGTAAGGATTACTATTTTTTCTATTTGCTGAAATCCAGCATAGAGAGGATGAACCTTTAAGTAAAAAGTTGTATTACTTTCTTAAACTAAAGAAAATTTAAAGTGGAAAAAGATTATTGTGGCCCTTAAAACAAATAATGCCATGGCTTTGTAAGCTTCTGATAAGTTAATGTGTCCTGAGGCCTTAAAATCAGCTCAGAAGACTGCAATCAATACATTCCTGGCCTTAAAGATTTCAAGACTATTCCTTTATGATATTTATAGGTTTGTAGACAACCTATGTATCTATGCTGATTGACAACAGCTTCTCCCTGGATTTTGAGGTTGATTTTGGATTAGGTCTGCCATCTACATCCCACTGACAGCAAATCCGGGTACATGTCATACACTGCCTAACGTCGTGACCATCCACTCTCAGACATGCCCGAGACTTCTGATATATGCAGCTAAGGGCAAACACATCACACACTCAGACACACTTATGCAAGCTTAATTTATTACTCACTTCTCGACCCAAATCAGTCACATCCTGTGCGACTGAGAACTCTTATACATGTATTCAGTAGCCCATGCAAACACACACACACACACACACACACACACACACACACACACACACACACACACACACACACACACACACACACACACACACACACACACTCTCTTGTTTTGCTATATGTAGTGAGGACCATGTGTTGACTCCCATTGATTTTCAGTCATTTTCAACCCTTTCTATGCCCTAACCCTGACAATAACCCTAAACCTAACCATTACCAGTGCACGCCTAACCCTAACCTTAACCTAAAGTCAATTCATACCTTAGTCCTAAACCTAACCGTTAGCAAAATAGGTCGTGAGGACCAGCAAAATGTCCTCACTTTGGTACAAACGGTCCTCAATTTGATGGTGAAATCGGGAAAATGGTTCTCACTGTGATGCCAAGACAGGAACACACACACACACACACACACACACACAGCAGATGAACGCGTTGTCTCATTTCAACAGTGCGGCATTGTGAATAGTGCCTTTCTAAGCTAACTTAGACTGTATCATCACTCATTGTAACATTCTGAAGCAGCAGGCATGGTGTTCGTGGGTGGAGGTTGAATGGGTCTACATTTTTCCACACAGGGGAGCCATCACAAGCCCAGTGCAGTAAGGCACACACCTGGATGGCCACAAAACGGAGCAAGAAGGAATCAACAAACAGGCCCTGTGGGATCTGGCTCCGAGACAAAGTAAAGCTACACAGGATTGAAGTCCTGCTGATGTGTTTGTGTGTGAAAGCATAAATGTTTGTGGTCATTTGTATGTGCAACTTGGAAGACATTCTAACACCCCGATTGGTTCAGTTGTACAGCTCAGATGCATTTCTCTGCTTAGATTCCGCTGCACTTTTACGGACATGGAAAAACTGTGTTCCAGGTTTGAGAGAAAACTGGGCAAGGACAGGGGGGGGAGAGGACAAAAGGCATACACATTTGATCTTTTTATTGCTTTTCACACTCCTATCTCTATCTGTGATGTCTTCCTTGTCTATATCTAAGCCACATTGAAGTTAATCAAAGAGAATATGGGAAGTAAATGCAAAAGGATACTTGGTTTTATCTGTTAATTTGTATGTATATGGTTAATGTATGTGGTTAATCTTTCTTTGGAAAGCTACTTAGACAGGGATGCCTGAGACAAAAGGTCCCGTAAACTGCCTCAGGAAGAATTAATTCTAAGAATATGACACATATTTTTCCTCAGGCAGCTGACTTTAGGTGACTCAGAGGGTGTGCTCAGGAACCTTTCCCTTTGTTACTCTGAAAGGAGCACATGCTGCTTTACAGTCATGAGGCTTCCAGGATCCAGATCAAGTCCAAACAGACAAGAGGGATGATACTCATGGTTGATGGTCTTTATCATATGAATGTGGTTTTTTTTGTCTTTAAGATAAACAAAAATGATCAAGACCGGTGTTCAAGATGGTCGTTTTTTGGTTTAAAAGTTTAAATATTTTGCTTAAAAAACAGAGAAAAACTACAAGCATCTGGTGATTACTAACTTGTCTGCAGGAGGAAAACAAGATTTCAGATAAAAATACTTGTCATTTTATCATTCAGTGTACTATTAAAGATAAATAATTCATTGCTCCTATGAAAAGGCAGGGCTATATCCACATATTTTCTCTTTGCAGCTGGCTAAATATTACATTAGCATGTAAAATGCAAGTTAATAACACTTGGAATGTAATAGCCAACAATTATTGCACTCCAGACAGTCCTTTGTGATATAAATATTGTGATGACAATATATTTGTGATACACTGTACAGCCCTAGTTCGTGGTTCTTATTTTAAGTACTTTCTCGTGATGGCTTTTCTTTTGTTACTTTCAGCCATAAGTAGACCAAATAGTTTTCAATCATATCTATCCCATGTTTACACTAAATACATTCTTTACAATGGTTATCCCATTGCATAGTCCTTAAACCACCTTATCAAAAGACCCTGACATATTTAATAGCAAAACAATACCTCTAGGAAGGATGAATCAGCTTTATAAAATGCCTTTTCGATGCATTTTATTTTGATTTTTTGTGTCAGTTTATGGAATCATCATTTGCTGCAATTAGAACTGCAAGTCTTTTGTATTATATCTCTACCAGCTTTGCACCTCTACAAATACATACATTTATACATTTTTACCCATTCAAGGTCATTCGGATTAGGTTAAGGTCGTCCGTGACCAACAATTTTCAAGCTTTTGCCAAGATTGTTAGATGTATGTTTAGTGTTGCGTTTGTGATGGAAGTTGAGCCTTCACTCTTGTCCATGTCTGTTTGAGTCTCAGACAGGTTTCCTTCCGGTACTGCTGTGTATTTAGCTGCTTCAATCTTCTCATCAACTCTGATCAGCTTCCCCGTGGCTGCTGAAGAAAAGCCTCCCAATAGCATAATGCTGCTACTACTGTGTTCCACATTGGGGTTCCTTTATTTTTGCCCGTCTTTTTGGCCCTCTTTCAAAAGATATGTGGAATGCGTGATTAAAAATCTGTTAACAGAACAAGTACCTCTGTTAACAGATTTTTTTCTACCTGAGATATCTCTACAGCTGCTCCAGAGATACCACAGGCCTCTTGGTTGATTGTCCCATTAATGCTTTCAATCATACAAATTTAGGAAAAAAACAACACAAAACCAACAAATTGGGGAATAAAAAACTTCATTCAAGGTATGCATAAAGTATTATTTATTGCTTGATTGAACTATATGAAAATCTGGGTTCAAACTAAGCAAAAAAGCAGCAAAGAATGTTGACTTCCCTAATTTTAGAGGCTGCTGCATATGCTCACCTCTCCTGATGTCCCAGGTCCTGCAGGAGTGTGTCAGCATATTTCTGCCTCTCGCTGGGCTCCACATTGGATAGTTTCTTCACCTCGCTGCGCACAAAGTACCAGAACTCCTTGATACCATTCTCCACCTTTCTCCTCAGCTCCTCCTGAGTGGGGCCGGGGGCTATAGGGAGGGGGCAGCAGAGAATGGTGGGTTATTATAACCCTTTGTAGGGGCACGTATGATCTAAGACAAAGAACCAAATAACGCAGACTCAAAGGAAGACTCCATGAAGAAATAAGAGACGTTCTCAAGAGATTCCGAACATTGTGAATAAATAACCTCTTGCTATAAAATGTGCCGTAGGAACCATAAAATGTTTTCTTCTTTCTAACTCTGTCCCATAGTGTTACTTTGACCTCATTAGGAAACACTTGATCACTGTTTTTGTGCGTCATCTCTCTAATGCTTTTCACACACATGAACTTTATACCCCTTTCGAACCCAAACAATGTGGAGCAGGCAACGTGGATACTGCATGTGCCTGTTCCAGTTTCTGTTGTGAGAAACAGAACGGAAAAGAAGAGAGCGAAGAAAAGAACTGCCTCAAGCAGGAGGAGTCGGAGGTGGTGTTGAAGATGCTAAAGCTCTTTTCTTAACTTCCTATCTGAGACTCTCTCCTCACTTTACCCGCTCGCTTGTGGAAAAAGCTGGAGGGTATTTTTAGCCTTTTTTCTCCCTGCAGCATGATGGAAAAACTGACCCTCCGGTGCCCTCTACGCTCACATGTCCTTTTTTATTTTCTCTCCGTCTCTTTTCTTCTCCCTCACTCTCTCATTTTGCCAGCAGGGAGATTCACACTGCTCCCACTTCATTCACACATTTTCCCCATTCACCTGACAGCTTTCCTACCCCTTTGACCACTGCTTAGAGTAGCAAGTACACACATATAAACCTGCCCCATTGAGGACGTGGCTCGGCCATCATCATCGCCAGGCTGCAGGTTTAACACTGGCCTGGACAGTCATCATCCCTGCAGGCAAAAGCTCACACAAGCGGCTTAGTGGTTTCACACCACATCTAGATATATATCGGCAACCAACACACTTTAAATATGCTCAATATGTTCTAACTTTTCAAGATGCTATGCCAAACCCTGTCTTGCAACCCTTTTGGTGAGCCTATTTTAAGATTCCAATGCATTTTTCATTATTCCACACTGCTCTACACACAAATTTCTAGAGTTTTCAGTTCTCTTCAGCTCATGTTTAAAGTGTAAATAAAATACTTCGGTGTGAATTTATGACATATATTATTATTATTGTCAGACTTTCAAATGGAACCAGCAAATACTACAGAAAGGGATAAACAGGCAGACAATCGAGTGGGTAAAAGAGGAAATTAAAAAAAGAAGTAAGATAGTGGATGGATGGATGGATGGATGGATGGATGGATGGAAATTTGAGACCATGGAATAAATATTTTCCATACCCTATTTTCTTTCCTCACATTAATCCAAACCTGCAAAATTCTAATCTAATTCCAAACTTTTCCAGAATGCATAGGGCCCTGCCATTTACCATCTCCAGTGAGTTTCTGGAAGCTGTGAATCTTCTGTTTGGCTCTGGTTAGCTGGTCCTCCAGGGAGCGCAGCTTTCCAGCTGCCAATGAACCAGCTTCTGCCTGACCCTCTGGTATCCTAGAAGGCACAAAAAGACATCGGATACATTAGTACACTAATAGTAGGAAGAGAAGGTAGAAATGTGTCAAAAAACAACATTTCTGAATTTGATAGGCTAATACAGTGATGGAATAACAAAATAATATTTTTTTATATATGTTCAGTTATTCTCTGAATAACTCTAGATGGATTCTGCAAGGCATCAACTAGCAGACTAGTTTCTTGTAATTGTCAGTTGTGACTCAGGAGGTTGGCGAAGCAGTAAGAATATCCTGTGGTTTGTCTGATTCGAGCCGTCTCTTGCTTGGGTGACTCTGGTCTCATCTTTCAATTTAAAAGTTGCTGAGAAAACTGAGCTGTGGAGGCTTGCATCTCTGAGTGCTCACCACGGAAACTTCTACGAATGTAATTTGCAACAACGCCAAAGTGCAGACCCCCAGAGTTGTGCCCCAGTGTATTAATTTTGAGCTTAAGATTGTGCTCAGAATACAAACTGAATCAATCCATGTTTGTTGGATTCATCCTATCATCTTCTTCAAAATTCCTCCAAGAACTATGTCCTGAGCACCTGCTGAATATCCTGTGAACCGAAAGTTTTTTTCTGTTTTGACTCAATGAATGGCAAATGAGCACCTGATATGTTTGTGATGTTAAATGAACATTAACAAAATTTAGCCTTTTTTTATCAAATAGTTCTACAGGAGTGATAACTACACTTAAAGTGGAGGAAGTCAGTATTTGATATGCTTGTTTTTTAAGCCTGCTAACTTACAAAGAAATCGACAGGCTCTAATTTTTATGATAGTTACATTTTAATATGCCCAATTTCATGATAGTTTGCTTTTAATGCTAACCAGAACATCTAAAAAAACCAGTGCACAAAACTTACGTTTAGACCTAGTTGATCCCAAACACAACAGCTAAAATACTGGCTTCCCCAGTGAAGTTGTGTTTGTACACAGACTAAAACCAACCAACCAATTAACCAAGAAACCAAACACACAACAAATCAAACCATTAAACAAACAACCGAAAAAACTAAGCAAGCAGCCGACCCCCCAATCAAACAATTAACCAAACGACCAAGACACGATTTGACAGCCAAGCAAACAATCAGCTAAACAAGGCAAGCAACCAAACAAAACCAAACAACCAAAATATAAACTGAAAATCAAACAACCAAATGACAAACCAACTGGCTCGATGTACCTCAACTCGATGTGGAGGAGCAGCGGCTCTACTCCGAGCCCCTCCCGGATGGCCGAGCTCCTCACCCTATCTCTAAGGGAGTGCCCGGCCACCCTACGGAGGAAGCTCATTTCAGCCGCTTGTATCCGAGATCTCGTTCTTTCGGTCATTACCCAAAGTTCATGGCCATAGGTGAGGGTAGGAACGTAGACCGACAAGTAAATTGAGAGCTTTGCTTTTCGGCTCAGCTCTCTCTTCACCACAACGGACCGGCACAGCGCCCCCATTACTGTGGCAGCCGCACCGATCCGTCTGTCGATCTCCCGCTCCATTCTTCCCTCACTCGTGAACAAGACCCCGAGATACTTAAACTCCTCCACTTGAGTCAGGAACTCCCCTCCAACCTGAAGAGGACAAGCCACCCTTTTCCGGTCGAGTACCATGGCCTCGGACTTGGAGGAGCTGATCCTCATCCCAGCCGCTTCACACTCGGCTGCGAACCGCCACAGCGCATGCTGTAGGTCTTGGCTAGAGGGGGCCAGCAGGACCACGTCATCTGCAAAAAGAAGAGACGAAATCCACTGGTCCCCAAACCCGACCCCCTCCGGCCCTTGGCTGCGTCTAGAAATCCTGTCCATAAAAGTTATGAACAGGACCGGTGACAAAGGGCAGCCCTGCCGGAGTCCAACATGCACTGGGAACAGGTCCGACTTAGTGCCGGCAATGCGGACCAAACTAGGGACCGAATGGCCCCTAGTAAAGGGCCCCCGATTCCATACTCCTGGAGCACCCCCCACAGGGCATCACGAGGGACACAGTCGAATGCCTTCTCCAGGTCCACAAAACACATGTGAACCGGTTGGGCAAACTCCCATGAACCCTCGAGCACCCTGTAGAGGGTATAGAGCTGGTCCAGTGTACCACGGCTGGGATGAAAACCACACTGCTCCTCCTGAAGCCGAGGTTCGACTATCGGTCGGACTCTCCTCTCCAATACCCTGGCGTAGGCCTTACCAGGGAGGCTGAGGAGAGTGATCCCCCTGTAGTTGGAACACACCCTCCGGGGGACCACCACCCCAGTCTGCCAGTCCAGAGGCACTGTCCCCGACCGCCACGCAATGTTGAAGAGACGTGTCAACCATGACAGCCCTACAACATCCAGAGACTTGAGGTACTCAGGGCGGATCTCATCCACCCCCAAAGCCTTGCCACCGCGGAGCTTTTTAACCACCTCGGTGACTTCAGCCTGGGTGATGAAAGAGTCCAACCCCGAGTCCCCAGCCTCTGTTTCTACCACGGAATGCGTGATGGCAGGATTGAGGAGATCCTCGAAGTACTCCTTCCTCCGCCCGATAATGTCCTCAGTCGAGGTCAGCAGTGTCCCGCCCCCACTATAAACAGTGTTGGCGAAGCACTGCTTCCCCCTCCTGAGGCGACGGACGGTTTGCCAGAATCGCTTCGAGGCCAACCGGTAGTCCTTCTCCATGGCCTCACCGAACTCCTCCCAGGCCCGAGTTTTTGCCTCTGCCACAGCCCGGGCCGCAGCACGCTTGGCCTCACGGTACCCGTCAGCCGCCTCAGGAGTCCCACAAGCCAACCACAGCCGATAGGACTCCTTCTTCAGCTTAACAGCATCCCTTACTGCCGGTGTCCACCACCGGGTTCTGGGATTGCCGCCGCGACAGGCACCGCAGACCTTACGGCCACAGCTACGGGCAGCAGCATCGACAATAGATGCGGAGAACATGGTACACTCGGACTCTATGTCTCCAACATCCCCCGGGATCTGGTCGAAGCACTCCCGGAGGTGGGAGTTGAATACATCCCTGGCCGAGGGCTCTGCCAGGCGTTCCCAGCAGACCCTCACTATGCGCTTGGGCCTGCCAAGTCTGTCCGGCTTTCTCCTCCTCCAGCGGATCCAACTCACCACCAGGTGATGATCAGTGGACAGCTCAGCCCCTCTCTTCACCCGAGTGTCCAAAACATGCGGCCGAAGGTCTGATGTTACGACAACAAAGTCGATCATCGACCTCCTGCCTAGGGTGCCCTGGTGCCAAGTCCACTGATGGACACCCTTATGTTTGAACATGGTGTTCGTTATGGACAATCCGTGACTAGCACAGAAGTCCAATAACAAAACACCACTCGGATTCAGATCGAGGAGGCCATTCCTCCCGATCACGCCTCTCCAGGTGTCACTGTCGTTCCCCACGTGGGCGTTGAAGTCCCCCAGAATAATGGAGTCCCCGGGAGGGGCACTATCCAGCACCCCCGACAGGGACGCAAAGAAGGCCGGGTACTCTGCACTGCCACTCGGCCCGTAGGCTGAAATGATAGTCAGAGACCTCACCCCAACCCGAAGGCGCAGGGATACGACCCTCTCATCCACTGGGGTAAACCCCAACACGAGACGGCTGTGCTGGGGGGCAACAAGCAAACCCACACCAGCCCGCCGCCTCTCCCCGTGGGCCACTCCAGAGTAGAACCGAGTCCAACCCCTCTCAAGGAGATGGGTTCCAGAGCCCATGCTGTGCGTGGAGGCGAGCCCGACTATTTCTAGTCGATATCTCTCGACCTCCCGCACAAGCTCAGGCTCCTTCCCCCCCAGCGAGGTGACATTCCACGTCCCTAGAGCCAGCCTAAGCATCCGGGGATCGGGCCGCTGAGGTCTCCACCTTCGTCTGCCACCCAATCCTCTTTGCACCGGTCCCTCACGGTTCCCCCTGCAGGTAGTGGGCCCACTGGTTTGCCAAGGTTGCAAGTATATACTTTTTCCCCAATAAACTGATTTACAATTTAGGACCATTTCATCAGCTTCTTTAGTCCATGCTGTCATATTAGTCATGAGCACGTTTGCAGGAATCTTCTGAAACTGAAACGTAAGAGATACCAGAGCAGGATATGCTGCTGCTGAACCTTTCAGATACATGACTAGAGCTCTACAGTCTGGCCAAAAACAGGGAAGCTTGTAGATGAGATTCATTACATCTAACGTCTTTGCAACAGAGGAAAATATGGCATGGCATAACCTGAAAAACTAAACACGACCCATGAGATGTTAACAATCACGTGCTAAGACTCAGTCCTTACATGAGTGCAATGCCATTTCAATTGGTCCTTTATCATAATCATAATACTAAAACAAACAGGGAAACTACTTTTATCAGCGATGCTGTTAAAAATCACTGCTCTATAACCCGAGTATGGTGAGTGGGTGGGCCACATGGCGGAAACCTGTGATAAACAACATCATGTCACAGTCACCAAATTTACAAATGCAGAAAGCAGATTTTTATTATTGCTGAAAGGTTTTTTGGACAGACATTCAGGTCAATTAACCTAATGTACAGTAATAAACTATTTTCATTTGCATATATCTAAATTTATCTGTGGGACTGTTGCAATATTTTAAGCGTTTAGTAAATTATTTCTGGCTGATAAACGCAAATTTGAATTTGCATTTTACAGTTTCGTTAGTTACCCATGAAAGACTACGACACACATGCACTGGAAACAAAAATGAGCACTTTGACATGCTTAAAGTACCAGGTTTATATCAGTCAAGAGGGAACAAAATGTCACTAACATGGTATAAAATGTGCTGGTTTATTTTAGCATTGTATGTGCAAATACCCTTGTGCCTTAGACATAATGAATCATCAAGGCATGCACACTCAATTTGCTCCAGCAGTAAAGAACATCAGTCGCCTGCAGGCTTATAGATGAGACTTTTAAAGTTGCAATGGTCCCTCTTGCCACAAAACTCCCCCTTCAGTGTGCGAGTCTGGTCCCTCAGAAGCCCTTGCCTCCCACTTCACTGACTACTAACCGAGCAATCTATATCAAGGAGATCCAAAGCTGTGGCAAAAAGGGCAGAATATTTTACAAAGATATTATGTAAACCAGTGATGTACAATAATCCACATTTTTTCTTACATTCCAGGAATAATCCTTGGCCTTTGTCTACTCTTTTTTTAAATTGATTTTAAAGTTGTTGTTTTTTGCAACAGTTTGTTCTTATTGTTCTTTTCAGTGTTTTTGTTTTAAATGGTTCTTGATATTACATGTGCAGCAATTGTTGCAGCTGTGGTCGTTTTAAAGTGCTTTATAAATAAATAGAGCAAGTAAGTGAGTAAGTAATATTTGTCCTAACTGGATTCAGATTTCTTTTCATTACTAAATCTATAGTTTGTCCACTACATGACCCTGATACGGATTATTGAAATAAAAGCCCTGTAACATTTCCTATGCTCTATTATCTTTTGTACCATATTCAGCTGATTTCCCCATGGGCCACACCTTAACATGCTGGTTACACCGCAATGTAAAAAGTAACATTTATTTCTCAGGGGTTTTAAGTGCTGCTAAAATGGTGACATAAAACAACTTGATATCTTCTTGAACAAGGCAGAAGAAATAGACCTTAGAGGCACAGGCTAATTAGTGGGAACATCATATATAATGGTTATCTAGAATACAAATTGCCAGTGGACTTGTTATAGATCCAGTTATGGAAAAGTCATCCAGACCAAGGTATGTCAATGTGAAATATACCCAAACACTGAGCTGAATCAAAACCAACAGATACACATCCAGCAGAAAAGGCAAACAGAACACCAAAGAAAAACATAGCTGAACCTGAAGGAGAAATTAGACAAGGCAGCTGGATTCAACAACATCTAAATAAAATAACACAGGTAAGAGAAAAGATGAAAATAAATCTCTGAGTTAGGAGAAGCAGAACGCAAATATGCGGAGGGATATAGGGGAATAAAAGACGTGCTCAGAAAACAGTGGGATGATGAGGCCGTGCAACCTCTAAGCACTGTCTTGGGAAGCATGTAAGGTTCAAATATTTCATCTGGGCTTAGCTGGCGAAGCCCCTGGCTCTCACCCCTACACCCAGGGTTCACAGAATTCACAGGTGATCAGAGCCGGGGGACTAAGTTTGAACAGTGGGGCCCTGCTTTGCAATAATGCACCCATATTCCTGTAGAAAGACTTAAAATACTCTGACTGACTTCAAAAGGAAACGTATGTGCTGACCTTAAAAGTCATACATATGGCTGGAGATTTAAAGCATTCTCTGGGGTTTAGATGAAAGAAGGCTACATGGACACTCCTTGTCTTTATACAAAGAACCAACTAGCCTGTGTTTTGATGGGTAGATCCATGCATGGTTACATTGTGATGAACTTTGCATTTTAGCTATGGCATTAAATTCTCACATCTTCCCTCAGTCTCTTCTCACACCAATCTACGTACAATTTGGAAGTGTGTGCCTCTCCACAACCTGTATTTAAAAAGTACATCCATGCAGAGGTCTCAATTTTGCATTTGAACTGCAGTTTGAAAAACTAACAATTTCCCTTGATCTCCCAGCAGTGGTCAATGTGCAGTTAGGAGTGTGCTTCTATACAGCCAACAGGTGCATCCCTGCATCGTAACATTTTTATGCATTTTGCATTTAAACTACTCTTTTAAACAAATTTAAACTTTTATTAGGTTCCCAGCACTTGGTATATGCACAACTTGGAGATGTTTTCGTCTCTATATCTGTAATTCTTATTCCAAGAGGAAACCATTGCATATTGATCTCTATGTGCATTCTGTAAAATGCCGTACAAATTATGGATCGTTCATTTTAGCTGTATGTAAATATCCTTTTGTTGCAGCCAGTGCAGTGTTAGGATACACTGTGAATAGCAGCTGGACAAATGGGTGGAAAAATCTGGCAACATTATGAAAACTCTGTTTTGAAGACCCGAAGAACAGTGTCTTTGTTTTACTTCACTACACTGATACACTTTTTGTTTGAACTTATCATGTGTCAAATCAATCTCAGTTTCTTTTCCTTGCTCTTCTGTTCATGGATTCAACAGTAAAATTCCAAGTAAACTGATTCTGTATATAACATTCCTGCCTCATGTTCTGTACCTCTTCTGCTCACAAGCTCTGCTCTGAGCTCTACTTGACAGAGATGTTCTGACAACAGACAGTCCTAACAATAAGGCTTATGTGTGCCTGAGCACGTGATTGGAGTTCACGTTCTGAAGTGGCGCCAGCATCTGCTTTCTCAGGCTGCGCGGGTCCCATCCTTGCTCCATCCTATACTTGAGATGACATTGACCTCACAACACTAAGCTATACAAATGAGTCTTTCATGGTTTAAATTTACATTCCTATTTGACTTGAAAGACAGGGATCCAAATTAGGCAAATGTATTCAGAAAGTTTAGATTTTGCAAACAACTACAGACAGAATGAACTGAGAAACACAAAGGGACACATAAGGAGAGTAATTGAGGTCTAATGGTCAAAAACCTACAACATTAGAAGACGATTCCACTGAAGCATGTAAAAACAATTCGTTAGAGATGCACTTTTCTCTATTTCAGTGTACATAAATATGGGTCACATTGTACTGTGTGTGCAAATAATTCCTTGCATCCGTTTTAACTCGCACAACACATTACACGGGTTTAGAGATCTGCGTGGACTGTAACAGTGCTATGCAATGCATAAATCTCTTTTACCGCCTTGTTTCTGACATTATTGCACAACAGAAAACATTCTGTTGGCCCTAAGGTAAGCTGAAATAACAAATAAAACCGATTAGGGCAATGACTGTGGTCTCTGCAACCTCCTCTCATCCCCTCAGACGTCATTTTTCATTTTCTCCTTGCTGCTCTTTACTTAGTGAGGTCCTTACACCATCCATCATTCTCTCGATTCTCCATTCCTCCTCTGCATTGTCCCCCTCCTTCCTTCCAACCTTCCCTCCTTGCAGCACCTCTGTTGGCATGCCAAGGGAGTGTGGAAAATGGGGACATCGATCTGGTCCTCATCACTCACCCGAGCTGTCACTCTTACCCCCTTGGTCCCTCTGGTATCGTACCATCAGGCTGGCACGTGTCATTGTCTCCATGGGAGCAGTGGCTCTGTGCCTGAGGTGACTGACAGCTGCAGAGAGGGCGGAGCCAGACAGACCGAGCAACTCGACCTTATGCTCACCTCTCATTAATGCTGTCGGGTGATTGGTGGGTTGGCACACCGCCTGTCACTCACATCACTCAAGAGTGGCCTGATTCATTGGACTGCATCTGTAGGTCAGCCAGGTGAATTTAATTTCAATCCAAGCGTTGATGGATGCTGATTAACTGGATATGACAATTCAATTTAGAATTGTCCACGAGGACTTCCTTAGGTAGGATGATAAAAACTTATTTAATCACACTTAAATGTTTCAGATCATCAAATACATTTTATTATTAGACAAAATAAAACAGTAAATACAAAAATATTTCAAATGATTATTGCATCATTAAGCTATCCAAACCCAACTTGGTCTTATGTGAAAAACTATTTGCTCCTGTTGTTAAATCATGAATTAACTGATCCAGTTAACCTCACTTTTTGGTAAACTGAGTTCAATATCACTATCCACATTTATTGCCAGATCTCTAAAATCAGCAAATCCCTCTAAAAGAACAGCTGACAACATGTTGTAGGCTAAAAGTTCTCCAAAAGCAACACATTATATCCTGATATAAAGAAATCCAAGAACAGAAGAGTAACAAAGTCACTGAAATCTATCACTATGGAAACGGGTTGCAAAACAATCTCTAAGGCTTTGGGACTCCAGTGAAAAAAGGTAAGAGCCATCATCCACAACAGGAGAAAATAAATCAGGAGTGGCCGGCCTACCAGAATTAGTCCAAGACTAAATCCAGGACTCATCCAGAACGTCACAAATGAACCCAGAACAACATCTTAAGCAATGTTAAGGTTAGAGGTGGGTGATATGGACTAGTATTATTGTGATAACAAAGTGATGATAAACAACCATAACTTCTGGGGAGCAGCGGGTGGCGTAGCAGCAGAGCTTGCGACCCATATACGGGGGCTTCAGTCCCCAACGCAGCTGTCCTGACTCCTGAGACCTGTGCTGCATGCCTTTCCCCTCTCTCCACCCATTTCCTGTCTAACTATTTTCGAAAAAACATAAATAAAAAATAAAGGCCACTAGTGTCCAGCTGCAACTGTTTTTAGGTAACTGTTCAGCTGTGACTGCAAACACAAATACTGCCCTTGAAAAATATACCCATTTCGAAATACAGTGTCTTGCGAAAGTATTCGGCCCCCTTGAACTTTTCAACCTCTTGCCACATTTCAGGCTTCAAACATAAAGATATAAAATTTATTTTTTTTGTGAAGAAACAACAACAAGTGGGACATAATCGTGAAGTGGAATGAAATTTATTGGATGTGTCAAACGTTTTTAACAAATAAAAAACTGAAAAGTGGGGCGTGCCATATTATTCGGCCCCCTTGCGTTAATACTTTGTAGCGCCACCCTTTGCTTCAATTACAGCTGCAAGTCTCTTGGGGTATGTCTCTATCAGTTTTGCACATCGAGAGACTGAAATTCTTGCCCATTCTTCTTGCAAAACAGCTTGAGCTCAGTGAGGTTGGATGGAGAGCGTTCGTGAACAGCAGTTTTAAGCTCTTTAAACAGATTCTCGATTGGATTCAGGTCTGGACTTTGACTTGGCCATTCCAACACCTGGATACGTTTATTTGTGAACCATTCCATTGTAGATTTGGCTTTATGTTTTGGATCATTGTCTTGTTGGAAGATAAATCTCCGTCCCAATCTCAGGTCTCTTGCAGACTCCAACAGGTTTTCTTCCAGAATGGTCCTGTATTTGGCCCCATCCATCTTCCCATTACTTTTGACCATCTTCCCTGTCCCTGCTGACGAAAAGTAGGCCCAAACCATGATGCTGCCACCACCATGTTTGACAGAGGAGATGGTGTGTTCAGGGTGATGAGCTGTGTTGCTTTTACGCCAAACATATCATTTTGCATTGTGGCCAAACAGTTCGATTTTGGTTTGATCTGACCAGAGCACCTTCTTCCACATGTTTGGTGTGTCTCCCAGGTGGCTTGTGGCAAACTTTAAACGAGACTTTTTATGGATATCTTTGAGAAACGGCTTTCTTCTTGCCACCCTTCCATAAAGGCCAGATTTGTGCAGTGTATGACTGATTGTTGTCCTATGGACAGACTCTCCAACCTCAGCTGTAGATTTCTGCAGTTCATCCAGAGTGATCATGGCTGCATCTCTGATCAGTCTTCTCCGTGTTCGAGATGAGAGTTTAAAAGGGACGGTCGGGTCTTGGTAGATTTGCAGTGGTCTGATACTCCTTCCATTTCAATATGATTGCTAGCACAGTGCTCCTTGGGATGTTTAAAGCTTGGGAAATCTTTTTGTATCCAAATCCAGCTTTAAACTTCTTGACAACAGTATCTCAGACCTGCCTGGTGTGTTCCTTGGTCTTCATGATGCTCTCTGTGCTTTGAACAGAACCCTGAGACTATCACAGAGCAGGTGCATTTATAGAGACTTGATTACACACAGGTGGATTCTATTTACCATCATCAGTCATTTGGGGCAACATTGGATCATTCAGAGATCCTCACTGAACCTCTGGAGTGAGTTTGCTGCACTGAAAGTAAAGGGGCCAAATAATATTGCACACCCCACTTTTCAGTTTTTTATTTGTTAAAAAAGTTTGACACATCCAAAAAATTTCATTCCACTTCACAATTGTGTCCCACTTGTTGTTGATTCTTCACAAAAAATTTGAATTTTATATCTTTATGTTTGAAGCCTGAAATGTGGCAAAAGATTTATTGATATTTATGGATCCTCCCATGGAACAAACAGTGGACAAAATAGTAAGAGTCACAATTTCAACAATGTAGCCAGATTTTGGAGTTTTCAAACATCATTAATTGGAATTTATCATTGTCTCAATAATTTAAAGTTCTTATCATATAAGAAATTTTTCACTATAAACAATATGATAAATGCCCACCCCTAGTTAAGGTTAGTGTTCATGATTGAATAATAGCAAGAATTACATCTATGGAAGAATTACAAGGCCACAATATGTAGCACCTCTAGCCATTTTATGCGAGAAAACTAAAATGAAGGGTGCTTGGGTTCGATATCAATCCGGTACCCCAATCAGTGTGCGGCACCAATGACCTAGTTGATGACAAATACCACCAAGAGAAGCATTAAAATTTTAGGCAAAATGATTCAGCCTAACTTTATTAAACTAAAATGACAGAGAACCTATTATTTTGGCACCAATGTAACTCTATAGTTGAACGACCCTTCAATAAGATTTAAACAACATAAACCTCTTTGCATAAGGCCGGTTAAATAAAATGTTAATGGCCACCTTTTCCTTTCACCAAACCAGAACAAAACAAGGAATGTCCAATTATGTCGATATACAGTCCTAAACAAATGTAACACAGTCAGTTTGTTACTCAAGAGATCTAGGAGAGTGTGAAAACGTTGCAGGCCTGTTAGACAAATAGGAGTTGAATCCCCATAGGAAAACATTGAGAGCGTTGCAATTCACTCGTCCACTCCCCGACCTCTATTAAATGCAGCCGAACCCGTGAGCCCGAAGCGGCCAGCTCACTTAGCTCAGCTCAAAACTTGTCATGACTACTTGCGTCTGTCTCCCCTGGTCCCGCTCTTAGTTGATTTACCAATAATACAGTCTTAATTACTAAGTAAGCCAATTACTTAATAGCTTACCTTTACCCTTTATATTATTTAAATATTAAAGTAAAGGAAAATACTGGTGTATCTCTTTCAGAAACAAGAATATGAAATCCAAAGTTATCACCAATGTTATGCATTAGTAAATAAACATTTACTTTTAATATATTTGAGTCTTGTCTTGACCTATGTAAGATTTCTATTAACCTCAACATAGTCATTACAGTAACCTTGGTGTAACACTGGGCTACAAATACAAAAGCCCAACCCTCATTGGCCAAAACACATATTGATTCAGGACCTGGGCGACTAACTGTAACTGATTGATGACTGAGGCCATCGGTTTCTAAACCTTAAGCTCAAATGCACTTTGGTTATTAAGCACACTTGCAATTCCATCTCTGAATGGCTCAACGAACAAAATTAAAGTTTTGGAGGGGCCTAGTCAAAGTTCTGCTTTACATTTAATTAGGATGATGTGATTCAATCTTAAATAAGCTGTTAATGATTGAAAACCCTCCAATGTAGCTAAACTAAAACAATTCTGCAAACAGTGGTTAGCCAAACGTTTTCCACAGTGACATAAAAGACCGACAGCCAGTTATGGCAGCTATTGCCACCAAGGGTTGCCCTAACAGTTAGCAAGTTTAAGGGGCAATTTCTGTTTTATGTAGGGCCAAGTTGTTTTGCACAGCTTAAAATTGAAATCATTATTTTACATGCAGTCAGGTTATCTTAGATTTTAAAATTGATTTGATGAACTATGAAGGTGAACTGACAGTATGAAAACAGTAAAATCAGAAAAATCTCTAGGTGGAGAGTAACATTTTGTCGTGTCAGTAATTTATCAAATTATCTAACAGAAAGATCAACTTAGTGGTAAAAAGAAAATAAAAATAATAAACATAAGATTCTGTCAGATACATAATAGCTGCACCATGCTGCCTGATAATGCCTAACTCATCTATCTCTTGCTGCTGTGGAGTAATGACACTAAACAAGTTGAATTGTACTCCGATCTATAAATCAGTCTGAATGCAATGAGTTTTTCACAGTGCAAGAACTCAACATGATATGTAATAATGTCACTTTTATGGGTTTAAATTTCTCTGAGGCCACTTGTAAAAAATGAGCACACTTGATGCGACAGTTACGCACTTCGAATGAATTTCTCTTTTTTTCATCTGATGTCGGCAGGGTGCTTGCAAAGAACTGACTCTGCTCCTTGTAAAGCGCACAGAGATTCGTGTTCTTAGTCTAAATTAGCACAATGAGTGAGCTGCTGGATTAGGTGATCAGTGCGCTGGCGAGTTGTTACACTGTCAGTCGTTCTGTGACAGTATGTCGGATGGAGCCCGGCTCCGTGACATGCCTCTGTCAGCAGTTTGGTGGTAGAAATGAAGGAGGAAGATGAAGGTGAACGAGGTTTGAAAAAGGGGAAAATAAGGAGGAGTCGATGAGCAGAGGTGGCAGAGGCTGTGGCAGGGATGATGGACAGCTCACTAACAACCTCGTTGCGTTTATTAGGCCACCAATGTGAGAATAACAGACACTAAGATGGATTATACAATGTCTTCCAAAAGTATTCGAAGCCCTTGAACACTGCCATGAAGAAGCTACAAATCTCAATGCATTTTAGTGGGATTCTATGCAATAGCGCAACATAAAGTAGTGCAAAGATACAATCTGCTGGGTTTCAATAAATACAAAACTTCCCAACCAAGTGGAATAATAACCTGAACTTGACTGCATTGTGTGATATCTAGGATCTAACTGGAATCCATGTAATTGAATTTGAATTCTGTTTGTATGACTGGACTGAATTGACTTTTTTTTTGTAAGCCTTAATACAACATTTGTTGTGAATTAGTGGTATATAAATAAACCAAATTGAATTGAATTTAGTTTTTCACAAAAATCTGAAAAATGTCAATTTTCTATCAAATGGAAAGTGTAGGGCACAATTGCGAACCCAGCAAAGACATGGCTCTCTACCTAAACTGACTGGCCAGGCATGGAGAGCACTAATCAGCCTATGTTTACTCTGGATGAGGTGTAGTAGATCCAGAGCTCAGGTGGATGAATCTGTCGACAGGCACAACTATCAGTTCCAATATGGAATCATGTCTAGATAGTACACCAAACACTTTCGTCAACATGCACAAAGCTATATGTAAAACATGGTGGTAGCAGCATCATGCTGCAGGAACACCTTTTTACAGTATGAACGGGGAAGCTGGTCAGAATTAATGGGAAGACGGATGGAGCTAAACACAATCCTCGAAGATAAATTGTTAGAGGCTGCAAAAGATTTAAGACTGAGAAGTTCACTTTTCAGTAGGAGGACAGAAAACATACAGCTAGGGAATGGGCTATAATTCAGCCAGGAAACATACTACAAGGAAATTGATTAAAGCATTTTCATGTGTCACAGTGGCTCAGTCAAAGTACAGATCTAAATCCAATTAAGAATGGCAAGGCTTGGAAGTTTATGCTCACAGATGCTCTATTTTCAACCTGACTGAGCTCGAGCTATCTTGCAAAGCGTAATGGGAAAACATTTCAGTCTCTAGATTTGCAAAGCTTGTCGAGGTATACCCCAAAAAGTTGCAGCTGTAATGCAGCAAAATGTAGTTCTAACAAGTATTGATTCAGGCAGGCTGAAAACAAATACACACCACAATTTTCAGATTTATGTTTTTAAAGCGTGCATCATGTTCATTCTACAATTATTTACTACCGTATTTTCCGCACTATAAGGCGCACTTAAAAACCATTAATTTTCTCAAAAAATGACAGTGCGCCTTGTAATCCGGAGCGCCTTATATATGGATCAATTGATTAATAGGTTGATCCATACCGGTTGTACACGGCGCTCTGTCAAAATGTTTCAGTACGACTGGTAAACTACAAAGCCGCACTGCTTGCAGCATTACGGCTATCGTAGTCAGGGTGTCGCCGAAGTAATAGCGGTAAACACCTGTACTGTGCTTACTCCTAGTCCAACACCACTTGTGTGTGTATAACGACCCCAAAATTGCACCTTTCAAGAGACACACTTACGATGCTGAGTTCAAACTCAAGGCTGTCAGCTACGCAGTCGAACATGGGAATGGAGCAGCAGCGAGAGAATTCAACAGTTAACGCTACTATATTGTGAATGTACTAACGTTTGATTTAGTGCATCAAACTGTTTCTTTTACGTGTTTACTGAATCAGGGAAAAGTTCCCTTTCACATTTTAACTAACATTTGATTTCAACTTCAACTTCATAGGCTCCAATGCATTCCTAACGTGCGGTTGGCTCTATTCAATAGAATTCTATGTAGAGGAGACCTTACCAAGAGAGTGAATGGAGTTATCAGAACGCTGGTTTGTAGTGTATTAATAAAGTTTGACTGACTGACTTATCTCAGAATCAGAATCAGAATCAGAAAAGCTTTATTGCCAAGTACGTTTTTGGACATACAAGGAATTTGTTTTGGCATAGTCGGTGCAATACAATACAAATTAAACAGTATAAACATATCTACAATATAATATAAATATATGTGCACAGTTTTAAGTGAGTGAGAGTAAATATAGAGCAGTATAAGATGCAAGAGCAATACAACAGTGCAGGTGATCATTGTGCAAGTATGGCAGTGCAAGTAAAGCAGGAGTCCATGCTGAACGTTAATGTAACGCATAGAGTTACAGGTTACAGGCGTCCTGTCAGCAAAAACAGGGGGGGTGTGGGGGAAAGAGAGAGTGTCAGGGTGGTTTCCTGGCTTTGTTAACCAGGCTGGTGGCAGATGGGAAAAAACTGTTCTTGTGGCGTGAGGTTTTGGTCCGGATGGACCGCAGCCTCCTGCCAGAGGGGAGAGTCTCAAAGAGTCTGTGACCGGGGTGGGAGGGATCAGCCAGAATCTTCCCTGTCCGCTTCAGGGTCCTGGAGGTGTACAGTTCCTGGAGCGACAGTAGACTGCAGCCAATCACCTTCTCAGCAGACCGAATGACATGCTGCAGCCTGCCCTTATCCTTGGCTGTAGCAGCGGCGTACCAGATGGTGATGGAGGAGGTGAGGATGGACTCAATGATGGCTGTGTAGAAGTGCACCATCATAGTCTTTGGCAGGTTGAATTTCTTCAGCTGCCGCAGGAAGAACATCCTCTGCTGGGCTTTCTTGATGAGGGAGCTGATGTTTGGCTCCCACTTGAGATCCTGGGAGATGATGGTTCCCAGGAAGCGGAAAAATTCCACAGTGTCAATTGAGGAGTCACAGAGGTGATGGGGGCAGGTGGGGCTGGGTTCTGCCTGAAGTCCGCAACCATCTCCACTGTCTTTAGAGCGTTGAGCTCAAGGTTGTTCTGGCTGCACCAGTCCAACAGATGGTCCACCTCCCATCTGTACGCGGACTCGTCACCATCAGAGATGAGTCCGATCAGGGTGGTGTCGTCCGCAAACTTCAGAAGCTTGACAGACTGGTGACTGGAGGTGCAGCTGTTGGTGTACAGGGAGAAGAGCAGAGGAGAGAGAACACAGCCTTGGGGGGAACCGGTGCTGATGGTCAGGGAGTCAGAGACGTGCTTCCCCAGCCTCACGCGCTGCTTCCTGTCAGACAGGAAGTCAGTGATCCACCTGCAGGTGGAGTCGGGCACACTCAGCTGGGAGAGCTTCTCCTGTAGCAGAACTGGGACGATGGTGTTGAAGGCAGAGCTGAAATCCACAAACAGGATCCTGGCGTAGGTTCCTGTGGAGTCCAGGTGCCGGAGGATGAAGTGAAGGGGGTATCTGACTGTTTTGTTGACATTCTCTTTAGCACAGCTCCATCTAGTGGATGCATAACGCAAGCCCAGTCAAACGTTTGACTGCAGTAGCTTCTATTCTATGCGCCTTATAATCCGGTGCGCCCTATATATGAAAAAAGTTCTAAAATAGGCCATTCATTGAAGGTGCGCCTTATAATCTGGTGCGCCTTATAGTGCGGAAAATACGGTACTTTGTGTTGCTGTAACATGTAACCTCCCAATAGATACAATGAGGTTTGTGGTTTTAAAGTGAATAAATACCCTAACCCTAGGTATAAAAATACAGAAGCAAAAAGAGCCCACAATATGCCATTTTGCTGCTGATAGCTCATAAATCTTAACCTCAGCAAACCAGCAGTATCCTTCCTGTTCTGTGATACTTAGCTGAAGCTTAGTGGGACTTGACAAGGCAATGTAGCTCTGCCCCAGTAAACAACTGCGGAGTCCTCAGTCCCAGATCAACATCCTGAACTCAATAACAAGCTGCGAGCACGCAGAGTGTCAGGGACCCATCTGGACATCAACTGAACATCGACTGAAAGCTGCACTTGTTTTTTTTTTTTGACGTGAATTCCACCCTTGTTTGTGAGCCAATTCTGAATAATTACAAAAGCAGGGGATTTAATCAAGGACCAGCTGTCTGAAGTAATTCATGTGTGTGTTTTTTTTTTATGTTTGTGTGCACCGATGAGGTCCTTGCATCAAAGTGAATCGAAATATCACTGAGGAGCAGCTATGGCAACATCTGAAGCTTTCCTTTAATATAGCAAACACACACACACACACTCTTGTTTTGCTATATGTAGTGAGGACCATCTGTTGACTCCCATTGACTTCCATTGATTTTCAGTCATTTTCAACCCTTTCTATGCCCTAACCCTGACAATAACCCTAAATCTAACAGTTACCAGTGCATGCCTAACCCTAACCTTAACCTAAACTCAATTCACACCTTATTCCTAAACCTAACCGTTAGCAAAATAGGTCGTGAAGACTAGCAAAATGTCCTCACTTTGGTACAAACGGTCCTCAATTTCATGGTGAAATCAGGAAAATGGTTCTCACTGTGATGCCAAGACAGGAACACACACACACACACACAAGTACGCACCACCGCATCTTCTGCACATGGAAGCAAGCTCACACACATCCACGTCCAGATCTGGGGTTCGACTGTTTAGAGAAACGCTGTCAGCATGCGGTGATAAGAGCAGAACCATCTGCCTCACTGTTACAAATAGCTTGAACGTGTGAAAGATGCTGTGTGGTTAATGGACTCGCACAATGTGCTATTCTCTTTTAAAATAACAAAATCTGGTGAGACGTGTGACACACTATCCATCTGTCACACTCAGCATCTATCACACCACTGATTAGCTGCTACAACTGCGGATGCCTGATGAAGCCTTGCTTTACCACAAGCCATTTACTGCTCTAGGATTTAAACTATTCTTGTGATTGGACTAAAAGGGAGCGACAGCATGTACTGGTTGTAGGACTTTAACAGGTGCATTATATCTGCTGTCGAGTGTTTTTCGCTCTAAATATCAGATCACCACTTTTAGTACAAATAAAATCCCAGGGAAAGATGTGGTTTCAAAAAAGCACTCAAAATGTTTACAAAGCTGCCAATAGCCACAGCGGTCCAATAATGTCCAGCAAAACTGCAAGCTGCACCGCTGGATGATTTGAACTGATGCTATGAAATCCTCAGCAAACTAAATTTGAATGTAGTGCCTTAATTCCCCAGTTTTTCACCATATTTGTGCAGCGATGGTAAAAAGAAAGTACACCCTGTTTCTATTATAATGTTTTAGATATCAGGGCTAAAAACATTAAAATGCCAAGGTCTAACGTTGAAAAGCACAAAAAATATATTGTTGTAATAACAAATTAACCCAACATGGCTATGAGTTGAAAAAGTAAATGCATCCAGTGTTGCAATAACTTGAAGGAATTTTCTTTACTTGAAGGAACTTTGACCCCTGATCTTTACAGCTCTGCTTCAGTTCATGCTTAGCTATTTATTTCTGCACAGCTCTCTTATGGTCCCACAACACCCTTTCAATCTGGTTGAGACCTGACTGTGACTGGGAAAATGGAACATCTTACTTTTTCTCTTTTTCAGCCATTCAGTTGTAGATTTGCTGCTGTGTTTGTGATAGTGTGTTGTTGATTAAAACACCGAAGCCAAGCGTTATCAGGAGCGTGGGTCCTGATTAGGAATTGCCTTATAACCCTTTCCAGGTTGATGGGCAGCAAAAGCTGCTTCTCCCATGTCATTGCTGTCATCTTTCCACCTTTGAATTTGTTGTTAAGACACCTGAATCCCCTACACCAGCGAACTGCCACAACTCCTACTTTTATGAAGGTGGTAACACTTGCAGATGATTTGATAAACTGAAATGAACAGGAAGGTTAGACTGAATATTAAAATTGAAAGATGATGTGCCATGAGGGTAAAATAAAGTCTTTATTCTGGTAGATTGAGAAGGCGGAACATGTATTTTTCCATGAACTGTTTATGTATGATGCACATGGAGCAGGGGATTTCTCTTGGTGACTTCCCCTTTGTCACCAGACATGAACCTAACTAGCATGAATGCATTCTGCTACACAAGTAGCTAACCCTTTTATAATGGGTTAACTCTCAAAAGAAAAAAAACACAAAGCTATGTGGAAAGAAGGCATTAGCGTATGCTAAATTAAATAGTAGATTATAATGTAAAGAGAACATATAGATCACATTGTACATCTAAAAACAAGCAGCAAGAACAATTAGGAACAAAAAAGAACATTGTGATTGTTGCAGCAGAAAAATCAGTCTGTTTGAACATTTTGTTACCTGAGAGATTCGGCCATGCGCCGCAGGTCTTCATTCTGCTGCTTAAGCCGCTCCAACTTTGCCAGGATCTTAGAGAGTTCCCTGCTGGACCGCTCCGGATGCTCGCTGTCCCTCACCAAGTGGCCACCGATGTAGAAGAGGAGTGTGCCCCAGGCCAGCAGCACCAGGGTAATCCACCGCCATGAGCCTGCCCAAGGCCGCATGCTTCAACCACACCTACCGAAAATGTCTTGTGGTGTGCCCGTCCACCCGTCGATCCACCAGCCGGACTGCCTGCCTGGATGTGCACGCAACCTCTGTGCCCTGTCACCAGAAATGCCACCGCGCTAATCTTGGCACTGGCATCTTTGCAAGGGTGACAAATAGCAGATAGGTGGGAGATGTGCGCCTCTGTGACTTTGGATTATTTACCGAAAGGCAAACAGTGCTTCTTCAGTGATCAGCCAGTCTTTCCTTCATGCTAAAGCATAGCGGCCCGATTGGTGGCTTCACCTTTCCCTCAGCTCCACGCTGACCAGCTTGTCCAAGAAACTGTGCTGTGTACTTCCAGTCCCACTGGATCCTTTTATTCAAGTTGCATTCTGCAGAAACAAACGAAGAATTGAGAGTTAGATGGGTCACTTGCGGTTAATTCTGATATCCAAACAAGGTCATCTATTATTTTTTTATTTGCAAATATCTCCTAAGGCGAAATACAACCACTTCAGGATTAGCAAAAATGAACAAAACAACCAATGTAAAAAGCCAGAAACAGAGAGAGCTATGCAAAAAAGTGCACAAAGCAGCCCTGGATGCTGCTGACAGGTCATGACGGAAACCTGTCTCAGCTGCAGACAGGATTGATCAGCATGACACTGCAATTTGCATTTATACTGTGATGTGCAGTCCCTACGATGAGCTGTACTACTATAGGGACAGGACATGGATGATCCACTTTTTGCGTCTAGCCTGTTTGGATATTGCATACACGTTTGTATATTTTCACTATGAACTCAGCATGCAAATATAAAATCAACTACACTAGATATAATCAATGTTTTTTTTTTCTTCAGTCCATTCACTAATACTGAAGGGAAACTATTGCAGGCTCCTTGACAGATGGGGGAGTTTTGAATCCAAAAGAAATAGTGATGTTAAGATTATCGCCACTAATGCCTCCCAAACTTTATGTTATGTTTAATAAACCGCCAATACTGAGTTAAGAGAATGAAATGGTGGGAGTTTAGAGTTTTGGTGCATTTAATGAATAAGAAAAATAATCAGCATTTTTTGTATTTTAATGACCATCAATTAGAGCTGTTTAAGGAAAAACTCTGATCTGATTCTAATCATTAATTGCTGCACCTCTAGAAAAACATATCCAACAAAAGGTTTTCCTTATAAGCTCTGTGACAGTGTCAAGGTGATTCATTGACCTACCAGATCAGAGAAACAACAACAACAACAAAAAAAAATCCCTGGATCACCTCTTTCCTTCATCCCAAAGCAGCAGAAAAGATGGAGATGGTTGCGTGCTGGGTTTATGAAGCAGCCTTCGCTGTCAACTCCCAAACAAAGCCCTGCCATGTAACTGAGACCAGACCTGTGACAGAATGAAGACTGGCAGATCTGTGCTTGTGCGTGTGCAAGTAATTTACGTGTGTGCCATCATAACAGCACACTAGAATAATGCCAAACACCCTAGATTCCAGAAGTGGCAGTGGTTGGGATGGGTTTGATTGGCATGCCGCAGCGTCTCTCTCTGGTGTTTCTCTCTGTGAGCTTTGGAAACTGAGGAAAATGTTCCTGCTGGGGTTCTCCTGGCAGCCAGGAAACAGGTTAACAGTAGCTCATGTTCACCGCAATGGTAAAGTTGATATGTAGAACATAAATGATGCCATGCTGTAACATTTTAGAGCCTGCTCAGGCAACAATGGTGCAAACGTCCCAACATGGAGCTGCTGAGATCAGTAAAATAGAGGCGCAGATGAATTCTCTTCACTTCTTGTTTAACGATATGGGAATATTAAAAACTGTGCAAGTAGTTAGCAACATTTCCTGTTTTACCTAACCTAGGCTGGCCTGTGGTTAGGTAAAACAGGAAATGTGGGGAGCTACTCTTTATGCAGGCAGCACAACAAAATGCTGAGCTGTGTTTTATTATGGAAAATAAGAGGTGCGTGAGGATAGCACTCTACTAGATAATACATGATTGGAACTTCACTAAAATCCAGGCTGAATGAACCCTCGTCACCGTGTTTGAGAAACCGTAAATGGGGTTTGAGTGCAGCATACTAAAACCGATAGAAGTAAAACTTCTCAATGCTCAAATCAGATTTGGCCAGATTTCAACCCACTTGTGCAGTTCAAACAAATATGTGAAAACAGACACTAAATGGTTCAATGGGGGAGAATTGTCACTAAACACCAGGAATTTAGCACACATCATTCTCACTGGTGACACGACTCAGCCTAACAGGACTTAATCTAATGACCTATTTTATATTATATTGCATATGGATTTTTTCTGAACCCTGACCAATACTAAAATATCTCCCCATGTGCCAGTTCTCCAACTTTATTAAAGTTTAAAAATGAATCCCCAGATTGGTTTTTGATGCCATACAACATACTAAAAGGTGCATCAAGGTATTCACTTTCAGGACACAGAAGAAAAAATTGTGCATTAAGAAACTAAAAGGATCTGTTTACCCATGCAAGTATTTTTGCACTACAGCCAAACAGTAACTAATTTTCCAACCATTTCACTCGAGGGCTTATTGTTGCTAGGTAACAAATAACTTCTTTATTGGCCTCTAATATCACTTTCTTTTTCTTCCCACAGTTTTATATTGTTGGCAGGCTTAAACTCCTTGATTTTGATTGTTCAGGACAATGGAACTGTAAATGACAAGGTCAGCGTTCCAATAACTCTTAAACTTGAAGATCTGGGATTGAAAGGGAGCTCACTGCATCCCAAGAGTATCGTTGTGACGATGACATTGAATGCTGTCAACCATAAATGTCATAAAATTCATAAAGAACTGACACTGTCAGCTCTAAAAAACAGTACTATATTGGTAAGTATTATTATCTTCTTACAACTGCTTCTTGTCTTGTCTTTTTGTTGCATGTATTAAAGTATTTTGAGACTTTTGGTTTTATTTTCGGCTTCAGTTTCTAAGAGATGGCAAATATTTTCTGTTGCTTTGGCAACATGGACTAAAGTACAAAAAATAAATAAAGGATTTAATAGAAAGGGTTAATAAAGTTACTAAATCAACATCTGATGATCTGAAAAGCTGCTTGTAGGGATATAGTGAGAAGGCAAGTGTTCTTGGATGTTGCCCAATTTTGGCTCTGCTGTTGCTGCTTTTTCCATTGTGTGTAGTGCTTTACCAGTTATTTACCAGTTATTACCAAGTATTTGCTACACAGTAAGAATTTTTTACCTGTGTGAATCCACATTCTTCCATTTTGCCTGTCACTTTGCTGCTGGCAAACCTGAATTTCTTCACTGAGGGACAAAAAAAGGGTTATTTCTATTCTTTTTTACAGTGCAACTTTATTGTTATTGCAGTTTCAGTGTATGCAATATGCATATGGTAAATAATTGTCAGGATTGCAATAAATGTTAGCTAATTTTTCAAGTACCATGCATTCAGTTGTTTTAATGGCAAAGCAGAAGACGTCGACCAGAAGCAACTTTTTCACTAAATCCTTGGTGCAGAGACAGAAATAATTAATTTTTCTTTTTTTTTTTTTCCAGTAGCTGGATAAACTGCTCATTATCTGAGTCCTATGTTTGCTATGAACCTTAAAGCAGAAAGACATTACCGCTTTTGATTATTTGTTTGTTTATTTATCACAAGTCATATAGTTATCGCAACATTCCCCAGAATTATCATATATTGTACGTTTTCCAAATATCATGCAACTCTAATTCCTGTCCAACAATACCGCAAAAATTATTACAGACTTTCCCGATACAGCTTATTTGGACAGACAGCCTATAGGCATTTCTAGTCCCCATGTTTAAATATGGTCGATAATCTAATCATTTTACTTGGAGAACACCGAACAGAATATTATGAACATAACCACGTTCAATCAAACTCTAGTAAATAAACATACTCTGCAACCTGCAAGCTCACGTGTTGATACAGTTTCTAAATGAAAGCCATTTGTACTAACAGATCATTAGGACAATTATCAAATCTGGTAAGTGGCTTCACAAAATAAGCCGAGATGGTTCCACAGTCCCTTTTCATCAGGCCTAACAGCTTAGCTTTGGCTTTGATGTAGTAGCACAGGAGAGGAAAAACACATTATAAAGTTTCAGATAGCTGGGTTTTTATAATTAAAAGAGTGAAGAGCTGTCTATTGAGCCCTGTGTCCGCAGAAAGTAACCCGATTAAAGAGAAAATGTTGCCCCGCTATGATACTCTTCTACAATTGTTCCACTGATGAAAATCTGTCAGGGTAATATTTCACTGAAGATTTGAGCAATTTCTAAACCCTCTCACATCTGCCCTTCAGTCAAACGAACAGAAGGGTATACATTATTAATGTAAATGTTAATGTCAGTTAAATAAATAAGAGTTCTCTACTGTGGGACAATTATTTAAGTTGGACTGTGTGACAGACTTGCTGACAGAGGGATTTTAGAAAACTTTTCTTCTTATTCCCCTAAATCCTCAAGCTCAAGTAAAGTGGAGACATGAATGCCAGTTCTTAGCGGTTATGGACAGGATGAAATATGTTTCCCTTTAAACGTGCAGCCCTGCTACTTTAAAAATGGGTTTGATAAGTGGGCCTGTGCTGTTCATGCACATAACCTTTGTTTGCACCTGCTACGCCCAGCTCACCAAAGCTTACTCTTAGCCTTGAATTTCAGAGAACATTATTCTGCCACAGTGTCCCCTTTACGCTCTTAGCTGCTGAGGTGCGTGTGACCCCATAGGGTGGACTGTCGGGACTGTCACAAAATGTCGCTGAGCAGAAGCAACTTAAAGAAGCCTGGGGGATCAACGGGACTGACCTGTTTTTGGGTCTTTGGGTGATATTTTTTAGCTTGACTGAGGCTGCAGTAGGGGTCATTTATCTGCAGCCCCAGGTCTTCAGACAATAAGAACTGTGATGAGGTTCACTACTGAATTATGCATGCAGCTCAGCTAAGGGTGGCTTCTATTACACAAACACAGCAACTCAGCTTCGAGGACAATGGGAAGGGTGCATCACCCATATTGTATATTTTATAAACAAATGGCTTGAAGAATACAGGAATGTCTCTTAAAACATTCTGAAGTGCATTAATTTATATACAGTATGTACTCACTTCTCATTTCCACTAGTTCAGAGGATTGTATATATTGTATGTGGATTGCTATTGGCAACCTAAGGGAGTTGTGTTGCATGAAGTGATGCATGTCATGGTATATAGCATGGTAAAGAGTTATGATTGTGTGAGATCAGGAACTGAAGGAGAGACAGTCTTGGGGGGGAAAAAGATTAATGAAGAAAAAAGAAATTGGAGAAGTCTTTTCAGACAAATGTACACATATATGCAGCACTTAAATATTTATATGACAGACGAAACCCAATGTGAGCTATGATTGAGGAGCAGATGGGTTTTTACTGATAACATCTAAGTATTTGATTGTTCTTATCAGTTTATGAGACACAATGCGGGGCAATTTCTGTTTGGACTACAGAGACAAAACATTAACAACACAAATGCCAACTCTGGTGGCAGGTTTTATCTATAATATACCCTGCAATGTTCTTTGCTGAGAAGGTGGATTTTTGATAAACAGGCGACTTTGTTGCCCTTAAGTTGCAGTCATGTCTTATAGTCTCATAACTGGCAGCAAAGTCCCTTATAGTCCCAGCTGGCATAAATCTTTAGTTCAGCAACTTTCCATTCTTTAAATATTTTATTCTAAAGGGCAGTTGCAGTAGTTTTAGATACACAAGACTAAACTAGTCAAAATGGGTGTTACTAACATTTCATTAAAAAAAGAGGGAAACAATAGTCATCATGTCAATGCAATACAGTCTCAAGCCCTGTCTCTCTGAGATGGGAAATTTCAACTATGAATGCCTTTCTCAAGGTCAAAATGTCCACATAGAACGATAGGTCTATTTAAAACAATGTCAGCTTTAAGATAATCTATAAATCAAAATGTTAAATACTCATAGTTAATATGCCAAATTTTGATTATTAGCCTATATTTTTTTCAAAGGAATGATTACATATTAGAAAAGGTGGAATGTTAAAACTAAGTTAAAAGTGTGTTATTTTGACAAAACTATAAGATTCTTTACATTTAATTGAACTGGAAAGTCTCTCTTGAGTCTAAAGGATCTGTTTAAGGGGCAATAATGTCAATATTTTAGTATTTATCAATGGCTACATAATGTGACAGTCTTCTGTCTGCAGTCTACTTCTGGTTGGCTGATGAGTGAAACTCCTGAAGCTGAATTCACCAATGTAATCCAAAGTTAAGAATTCATCATTAAAACTTGCCCAATCAGGTCAGAGAGGACAAATCAACCATTTTTCTTTTTAACCGTGTCTTGTCTGACAGAGTAGCACTCAGAATTGTTGTCTGAGTGCCAAGAAGAAGCCCAACAGATTCAACCTTTTAAGATCGCGTTTTTAACTGCATTTTTTGGTAGTGTTGTACGCTATGTTATGTTTGTCTCCTTTGCAAAGTTCCTGCAAGATCTTGTTTTTCCTCAATGTAAATATAATCCTTATTGAATACATTAACAATGAATTTCTGTCTTCATTCTATTAATGATTGCATTTTGTTTATTCTTCCTTAATTTTTTAAATATATAGTTTATTAACCTGTGTTGACTCTTAATAATTTCTAATCCTAAAAAATATACAGAAATCTCCTGAATCTTCTGATATGTAACACATCGCTTAAAGACAAATGTAAATATATTCCCCTTAATTTCACACTTTAACAGATTATGAGCCTGACTGGTTTATGAACATTAATATAATTTAACAAAGGTAACAACTCTTAGTTAACATATCCATGTTTTTTTTAAACTAATCCCTGCACAGTGGCGCAGTTGGTAGCACTGTTGCCTTGCAGCAAGAAGGTCCTGGGTTCGATTCCGGCCGGGGGTCTTTCTGCATGGAGTTTGCATGTTCTCCCCATGCATGTGTGGGTTCTCACTGGGTACTCCGGCTTCCTCCCACAGTCCAAAGACATGCCTGTTAGGTTAATTGGTCTCTCTAAATTGCCCTTAGGTGTATGAATGAGTGTGTGCTTGGTTGTTTGTGTGTTGCCCTGTGATGGCCTGACGACCTGTCCAGGGTGTACCCCGCCTCTCGCCCATAGGCTGCTGGAGATAGGCACCAGCTCCCCTGTGACCCACTATGGAATAAGCAGTAGAAAATGACTGACTGCTTCTATCTGAGACCAAAATGCTGTAAGCTGAGATCAACCTTTTAGTAAATATGAATACCAGCAAATGTGTGACTCACTCAGCAGCAGAACCCTACCACTCCCAGAGCTGCCTTTCACTACTCTGCTTGTTCTGTGCCGAGATGCAGAGGCACCCTTAACTTTTTGGGGTGCCCCCAGTGTTTTATATGCAAGTGTGTGCCACAGAGAGAAAGTGTGCGTGCATGAATGTGGGAGTAGCAAAGGCTGGGTACAGCTGACTGCATCCACAAACATTCAGGCATCCACCCTCACACATCGGAGAGTGGTAAATATTTCATGAGCTGCTGTTTACTTCAAAACATTTCTAAGCCGAATGTGCAGTAGTCCATTAACTTAAGCTAAAAGGCGGAGAGAAAGCCGGGCATGAGGACAAGCATGGGGGAAAGAGGAGAAAATAGATTGATGGAAAGCCGGGGGACTAAAGGGCATGACGGCCAAATAAATGCAATGAATTTTAATACACACATATGGAAGGAGAGACCCACAGCAAACATATTATAAATGTCCTCTGTGGGAGTTTATTATGCAGCAATTTTGTAACTGCAGACAAATTATATATATAGTTTGCATTTATAGACTAATTATAATATTGATTTATTTTATGTCCTTACATGTCACAATTTAAGATTTGATCAATTAGTCATTTGTTGTGTAGTAGATGGTTTGTTGACGTATCTGGAGTAGAACAGAAGCAACATAGAGTCAAAATCCCAAAATAAAAATGTTTTTTCTATATGTTTCTCCAACAGTTTTTTGTTTGTTTTCTATTTAATTTTGTAAAATCAGTGACAGAATTGCCTGTGACCAGTCTTGAACTTCTTTGCCAAGAGATAAATATTCTTCAATTGCGTTCAAACAAATGTATAACTCAGTATTTGTTTTCAATAGGACCTCTATCCAATATTGGGTTTCAGATGAAGGTCCTGGTCATTTTCAAACTGATTTTTAAACTCCCCATGCCTGTTGTTTGAGTACTGTCTTGGATTGTGTCACATTGTTGATGGCCGACTTGACCCAAATGCAGAAAAACACGATTAAACAGAGAAACGTTTAAGAAAACTTTATTTTCAGGCTCAGGTGCAGGAAACAGAAGTAGCAGAGAGACTGCAAGGGAAAACAGACGCAGGTAAGAGATCACAGCTGAAATTCTCAAATATACTCAATAGGGAAAGCTTACATTGAGTAGGGTTAAGTCCGCCAGGGAGAGAGGTTGTGATCCTGGTGAGCGGCGGGCTATGCAACACTGCCGTAGCAGGAGAGTCCTGATAGTTATGGTGGAGGGTGGACAGAGTTCGCTTGAAGCTGTGAGGACAAAGTCTGATCTGGCTGCCAGTGGAACAAAACAAGAATCCAGAGTCCTTAAAAACTGTTGGTAAGTTCCTTCTGATATCTCTCATGAATGAGGCTTGGTCAACCTGAGACAAAAACAAACATTAGTCAAGGTACAAGAACAGAATCTTCTCAGAGAAACAATTCCATGAATTGGCCAGGTTAAATACCACGAAGAGGCAAAACACTCAGGCGTCGAAGTACTGGCTCGCCTCCTTCTTATAGTCCTCCAGCTGATGACACTCAAGCGAAACACCTGACCACCCAGAACTCAGCTCCTAACGCCCCTACTGGTGGAAGAGGGTTAGTAGCAGGCAAAAATGACCAGGATCTGACACCACCTCCCCCTCAACAACCGCCTCCGGGCAGTCCAGACGAACTGGCCTGGGACGACCAGAAGTCCTGAATCAGTCTACAGTCCAGGATGAAAGACCGGGGAACCCAGAGCCGATCCTCGGGACCGTAACCCTCCCAATCCAATAAGAACTGCCACCCCCTTCCCCGTCGACGGGAGGCCACGATCCGGCGGACCGAGTAGGCCAGGTGGCCTTGGAACTCCCGGGCGGGTGGAGGGGGCACGGCCGGAGGGCAGAGCGTGCTGGACTGGACAGGCTTAATCTGAGATACAGGTCCTTCTCAAAATATTAGCATATTGTGATAAAGTTCATTATTTTCCATAATGTCATGATGAAAATTTAACATTCATATATTTTAGATTCATTGCACACTAACTGAAATATTTCAGGTCTTTTATTGTCTTAATACGGATGATTATGGCATACAGCTCATGAAAACCCAAAATTTCTATCTCACAAAATTAGCATATTTCATCCGACCAATAAAAGAAAAGTGTTTTTAATACAAAAAACGTCAACCTTCAAATAATCATGTACAGTTATGCACTCAATACTTGGTCGGGAATCCTTTGGCAGAAATGACTGCTTCAATGCGGCGTGGCATGGAGGCAATCAGCCTGTGGCACTGCTGAGGTCTTATGGAGGCCCAGGATGCTTCGATAGCGGCCTTTAGCTCATCCAGAGTGTTGGGTCTTGAGTCTCTCAACGTTTTCTTCACAATATCCCACAGATTCTCTATGGGGTTCAGGTCAGGAGAGTTGGCAGGCCAATTGAGCACAGTGATACCATGGTCAGTAAACCATTTACCAGTGGTTTTGGCACTGTGAGCAGGTGCCAGGTCGTGCTGAAAAATGAAATCTTCATCTCCATAAAGCTTTTCAGCAGATAGAAGCATGAAGTGCTCCAAAATCTCCTGATAGCTAGCTGCATTGACCCTGCCCTTGATAAAACACAGTGGACCAACACCAGCAGCTGACACGGCACCCCAGACCATCACTGACTTTGGGTACTTGACACTGGACTTCTGGCATTTTGGCATTTCCTTCTCCCCAGTCTTCCTCCAGACTCTGGCACCTTGATTTCCGAATGACATGCAGAATTTGCTTTCATCCGAAAAAAGTACTTTGGACCACTGAGCAACAGTCCAGTGCTGCTTCTCTGTAGCCCAGGTCAGGCGCTTCTGCCGCTGTTTGGTTCAAAAGTGGCTTGACCTGGGGAATGCGGCACCTGTAGCCCATTTCCTGCACACGCCTGTGCACGGTGGCTCTGGATGTTTCTAGTCCAGACTCAGTCCACTGCTTCCCCAGGTCCCCCAAGGTCTGGAATCGGCCCTTCTCCACAATCTTCCTCAGGGTCCGGTCACCTCTTCTCGTTGTGCAGCGTTTTCTGCCACACTTTTTCCTTCCCACAGACTTCCCACCGAGGTGCCTTGATACAGCACTCTGGGAACAGCCTATTCGTTCAGAAATTTCTTTCTGTGTCTTACCCTCTTGCTTGAGGGTGTCAATAGTGGCCTTCTGGACAGCAGTCAGGTCAGCAGTCTTACCCATGATTGGGGTTTTGAGTGATGAACCAGGCTGGGAGTTTTAAAGGCCTCAGGAATCTTTTGCAGGTGTTTAGAGTTAACTCGTTGATTCAGATGATTAGGTTCATAGCTCGTTTAGAGACCCTTTTAATGATATGCTAATTTTGTGAGATAGGAATTTTGGGTTTTCATGAGCTGTATGCCAAAATCATCCGTATTAAGACAATAAAAGACCTGAAATATGTCAGTTAGTGTGCAATGAATCTAAAATATATGAATGTTAAATTTTCATCATGACATTATGGAAAATAATGAACTTTATCACAATATGCTAATATTTTGAGAAGGACCTGTACATGGAACACAGGATGGACCCGGAAACTAGGGGGCAAACGTAGACGTACAGATGAAGGATTAACCACAGAATCAATAACATAAGGACCGATGAACTTGGGAGATAGCTTCCGGGACAGAGACTTGAGCGGAACAGTCCGTGTAGATAACCACACCTGCTGACCCGGGCGATAGGCCGGAGCGGGGATCCGTCGTCTGTCGGCGTAGTGCTTGTTGGCTGCAGAAGACCGCTGCAATGCCTTGGTGGTAGCCGCCCAGATCCGTCTGCATCGCCAGACGTGCTGTCGTACAGAGGTAACAGCAATCTCCTTTTCATCCGCAGGAAACAGGGGTGGTTGAAACCCCAGCGAGACCTCAAATGGGGAAAAACCAGTGGCAGTGGACACATGTGAATTGTGTGAGAATTCAATCCAGGGCAAGTGGTCGCTCCAGTCAGTGGGACTGGAAGATGCCGCGCAGCGTAGAGCTGCTTCCATCTCCTGATTCAGTCTCTATACCTGGCCATTGGTGTTGACTGGAAGTTAGAGAAACATTGGCCCCCAACGCTGCACAGAACCCCTTCCACACCTGGGCGGTGAACTGAGGCCCCCGGTCAGGCAGCACGTCCTGGGGAATCCCATGCAAACGGAACACGTGTTTGACCATAAGCTTGGCAGTCTGGAAAGTGGATGGTAATTTTCTGAGGGGTACAAGATGGCAGGCTTTAGAAAATCTGTCCACTATAGTCATGATAGTTGTCATACCGTGAGAGTTTGGAAGACCAGTGACAAAATCCACGGCGATGTGTGACCAAGGTCGAGGAGGAACATCCAACGGTTGCAGAAGGCCAGCAGGCGGCCGATTTGATGTCTTATTACGAGCACAGGTTCTACAAGCAGAGACATAGTCCTTAACGTCCCGGTGTAGAGTGGGCCACCAGAAGCGTTTGGTTATAGCGGCGATGGTCCGACTAGCTCCCGGGTGGACGGCAAACCTTGAAGCGTGAAACCAGGTAATGAGCCGGGACCGAACGGCGCTGGGAACATACATCCGATTAGGTGGTCCAGATCCTGGTCCCGGGTCAGCAAGGAGGGCCTGCCGCACGCTGTCCTCAATCTCCCAAAGCTCCAAAAGTGCAGCTAGGAGGCAGGATATCATCAGAGAAAAACTGTCGTAACAAGGCATCTCATTTAGTGTTTCTGGTACCAGGTCTGTAAGAGATCAATAGATTAAAGCGAGAAAAGAATAAAGACCAACGTGACAGATTGCATGTCAACTACACTCCTAGCAAGCTAATATGTGTCCAGTTTTTAAAAACTACAATCTATATTTGTGTGGGCGGCTTGGCTTGCAAAACGTAATATTAGCCATCCACGTTATTTTGTTGATCTAACATATGTAGCTTTTCTCCAACAATTGGTTTTTAACTCGCTACAATGATGCTCTCTCTTCTGTCTATGTCATGCTTCGACAGCTGTGGCTGTGAGGAGAACTCAACAAGAAAACAGCAGAAACACCAGTAATAAAATTGTATGATGCTCAAACCAAAGCTCTGAGTTTACAACACAGGAGAACAAGCTTTGATGGATGCTTTCTCTGCACACGATTAATTAAAACTGCACTAAAGTATTTTAGGACCCCATTATAAACAAGTCAAACGAAAATGGAGGTTAAACATGTTATCATTAGCCTAGCATTTTAGCCCAAAGCTCTGAGTAAAAACATCAGTTGGAGCAAGATGGAAGTTTAATTGATGTTATTATATTCCACTTTAAAGGCACTGAGGGTTAAGCATAAAAAAGGTATTTTTATTTATTCAAATATTGGTCTAAGGCTCAGCATGGGAAAATGTCTATTCTTAACTTGGATAAGACGAAAAAAACTAAATACTGAATTGAGTACGCCTAGTTTTCATGAAGTGGCAAAAGGAGTCTGCAACATTTAGTCCATGATCAGTATATAGGGCAATTTTCAATGAGATGGACCAAAGAGCTCCACTGCCTGGCCAGCCAGTAAGTGCTTCAAACATACCCAAATGATTTAGTGGCCCTCTTAAGACAAATGACCTAAAAATTATTTGCAGAAAAAAGAAAAAGTAACCGATGGGCTCAAAAGGAGATCTCTGTCCATTACTGTAAAAAAGGGTAGCTATTTTGGTCATCAAGCTATTTGAATTAACAAAACAAAGATTCAAATATCCTAAGGTGTTATTTATCTGCAACTTGGAAAAAAATCTTTATTTAGATGTCTTAGTATTATAAATGAGTAACTGCAAGATCATTCTAAATACTTCTACAAAACTACAAAACCGCTTTATCAAACGTCCTTGAGGTTTTGAAACCATTTTTTTTCTGTCTGAAGTTAAAATTCATCTTTTATAAAAGCCCATTTGGCAAATAGTTTTGTGTTAGGTACACTGTACAATAAACAACTAGAACAAAATCTGAAAGTAATGTTAGTCTGGGAGAGGATTTACATATTACCATTTAACTTCTAAAAGAGGAAATGGTATAATCAAATAAGGATAAGCAGAAGTCAATTATTCCCCCTCTCTTTTCAAGAAATATCCACAGAGACAGATTTTCATTATCATGAACGAACTGTGTGTGCTTTTGCTTCTACTAAAGCACTTAAGCTGCTCCACTTCATCGCAACTTTGGGATTAAGTCTCCTCAAAGTGGCTAAAGGTCTCTGAGAAGTTTTAGCCGTGCCATCGGTTGGCCCGCTCCAGCTTGGTGTTCGGAATCACAGTCAAGCGCTCATCTTCAAGGTTATCTCTGTGGAAAATTTGCTGACAGCAGGATACACATGGACTCACGTCCCCAGGGTGACACTAAGATTCGTACTAATGCATACATGCACCCACACACACCTCACTGGCCAAATGGTGGGGGTGTGATGTGCTCATTTGTGCCAGCAGTGTATGCAAACAGGTTTTAATTGCCACAAAGGGACATAATTAGCAATGAAAAGCACCTATCACTTCTCTGCTTTATAACTTTTTATGTCCACATAAAAAATGGGACTTGGGAGGGGGCCACACCTGCCAACCCAATCTATCACCTGACAAGTGAAGGTGGATCTCAGGGCTGAGCCACGGTCAAGGGCGGCATTGTAAATCCTCCATGTCAGGGAAGGTGATGAACTGGCTCTGCAATGGAGCGTGCGTTTGTGTTTGAGAGAGAAACGTACAGAGCAGATGTCAACGATATTCAAGTGGCTGCATGTATCAAGCCTACAGCAAGAGACATGACCTTGAGTATCAGTGTTTATGTGGTGATGGGTGGTTTGCAGAGAAATTTCAAATCGATAATTTACTCTATGCTCAGCGGTGTAAAGCAGTCCTGTGTATGAGTCCAACTGCAGGTGGCAAAGGTCCTTGACCGTCATTACGTGAGAGCGAAAAGCATAAACTGAGGGTCAGAGTTACCCCTCTACTTCTAGCTATATTGCTGCTGGGACCCACACACATTTACTGTCTGTTCCAGTTTTTGTTCACCTAATGAGTCCCAAAGAAGACTGACCTTTGCAGCCTGGGGTGCCAGGGACATGCTAAAGAGAAGTGAGGGTGAACGGGCTTGCTGTGACCCCATGCAGCGTGTGCCAACCTTTATTTGGTCACTTTAAACTTGGTTTGTAGACATTTTTCAGGACAAAATTTCAATCTTTTCCAGACTACAGAGTTCTCAGTTGTTTTTAGATAAATTTAAAGTACATAGTAAAACATTTACTGCAAATAAATGGCAAATATTTTTATAGTGGCCAGGCTTTAAGAACAGAACCCGGATGGACAAGCAAATGGACAGATGCAGAGATGGATGGATGGATGGAAATACATTTTAGACAACAAAAAATTAATATTCTTTTCATAGGAAGGGATAACAGATTAAAAAGTAAGCATACAGGTCCTTCTCAAAATATTAGCATATTGTGATAAAGTTCATTATTTTCCATAATGTCATGATGAAAATTTAACATTCATATATTTTAGATTCATTGCACACTAACTGAAATATTTCAGGTCTTTTATTGTCTTAATACGGATGATTTTGGCATACAGCTCATGAAAACCCAAAATTTCTATCTCACAAAATTAGCATATTTCATCCGACCAATAAAAGAAAAGTGTTTTTAATACAAAAAACGTCAACCTTCAAATAATCATGTACAGTTATGCACTCAATACTTGGTCGGGAATCCTTTTGCAGAAATGACTGCTTCAATGCGGCGTGGCATGGAGGCAATCAGCCTGTGGCACTGCTGAGGTCTTATGGAGGCCCAGGATGCTTCGATAGCGGCCTTTAGCTCATCCAGAGTGTTGGGTCTTGAGTCTCTCAACGTTCTCTTCACAATATCCCACAGATTCTCTATGGGGTTCAGGTCAGGAGAGTTGGCAGGCCAATTGAGCACAGTGATACCATGGTCAGTAAACCATTTACCAGTGGTTTTGGCACTGTGAGCAGGTGCCAGGTCGTGCTGAAAAATGAAATCTTCATCTCCATAAAGCTTTTCAGCAGATGGAAGCATGAAGTGCTCCAAAATCTCCTGATAGCTAGCTGCATTGACCCTGCCCTTGATAAAACACAGTGGACCAACACCAGCAGCTGACACGGCACCCCAGACCATCACTGACTGTGGGTACTTGACACTGGACTTCTGGCATTTTGGCATTTCCTTCTCCCCAGTCTTCCTCCAGACTCTGGCACCTTGATTTCCGAATGACATGCAGAATTTGCTTTCATCCGAAAAAAGTACTTTGGACCACTGAGCAACAGTCCAGTGCTGCTTCTCTGTAGCCCAGGTCAGGCGCTTCTGCCGCTGTTTCTGGTTCAAAAGTGGCTTGACCTGGGGAATGCGGCACCTGTAGCCCATTTCCTGCACACACCTGTGCACGGTGGCTCTGGATGTTTCTACTCCAGACTCAGTCCACTGCTTCCGCAGGTCCCCCAAGGTCTGGAATCGGCCCTTCTCCACAATCTTCCTCAGGGTCCGGTCACCTCTTCTCGTTGTGCAGCGTTTTCTGCCACACTTTTTCCTTCCCACAGACTTCCCACTGAGGTGCCTTGATACAGCACTCTGGGAACAGCCTATTCGTTCAGAAATTTCTTTCTGTGTCTTACCCTCTTGCTTGAGGGTGTCAATAGTGGCCTTCTGGACAGCAGTCAGGTCGGCAGTCTTACCCATGATTGGGGTTTTGAGTGATGAACCAGGCTGGGAGTTTTAAAGGCCTCAGGAATCTTTTGCAGGTGTTTAGAGTTAACTCGTTGATTCAGATGATTAGGTTCATAGCTCGTTTAGAGACCCTTTTAATGATATGCTAATTTTGTGAGATAGGAATTTTGGGTTTTCATGAGCTGTATGCCAAAATCATCCATATTAAGACAATAAAAGACCTGAAATATTTCAGTTAGTGTGCAATGAATCTAAAATATATGAATGTTACATTTTCATCATGACATTATGGAAAATAATTAACTTTATCACAATATGCTAATATTTTGAGAAGGACCAGTATATGGAGAGAGTGATGGAGGCATAGTTAATTGATAATGTCTGAATTTATTCCCTGAATATGCACGGATACGTAACGGAACTCGGTGGATCCGCTGAGCATTAATTTTGTTCAGATTTCAATCAGAAGAAGAAGAAAGCCATAAAAGTGGTCAGACCAAATACTGTTATTGTAATTTAGATTATTTGTCTGCAATCTGCAGTGAATGCAAAAGAAAAGAAAACAGAAAGAAATGTGTTCTGAATAGCTAAAGAGGTGATAATATCCTTTTTTACTATTTACTTGTGTTTTAGTGAATGTTGCACACTTTAAATGACAAAAAATACATTATTTTCCCATGCTGTACACTGCTGTAGCACTGGCCTTTTCGGTGTTTTTATTCCTGTCTCTTTAAGGCCCTTGCTGAGAGTTTAATTGGCCCTGATGGGTTTAAAATGGCAGAATGGAAGGAAGATAGATTCCATCAGTTTGGGTGTGCCAAAGTTGACACAAGGCAGGCATAATGCAAGGTGTTTTCATGGTAATGTCATCAATTCCTAGAAAGAAAGGACAAGACTACAAATGAGGTGCTTCTGGCTCGGACTTTCAGAGAGAATAAACCAGAAGCATTACACAGCCTCATTAACAACATCCATAGAAGATTTAACAAGCAAGTATGGGTACATGTCTAGGTTAACCATTGTGGGAACTTTATGATCAACCTTTAAAAATTACATCTGACATGTAAATGCAGCTCAGTAGTGGGACTTTATGTAACAGACAAACACAATGTGCTGTACATTTGTGACTAGGGATACATGATATATCAGTGTTAACATCAGAATCGGCCACTGTTAGTCATTTTTTAACATAAGGGTGTCAGTCCCATAGATAAAACTAGACGAATATTAATATCTGATGTTCATTTCCATCCTGTTGTCGTTTGTGTGTGTTTTGGGATGGGGAGGGGAGGGGGTTGGCCATGGGGTATTGGTTGGGAATGTGACAGGGATTGTGATGCAGCGCAGGATTGTGGGATTTTGAACAGCATTTTTTTCACAGTATTGAAAGGGCAGAGAAATACATATAATATAAATAATACCTGTAAATATAGGTTGGCCATAAAAGCAATATTAATATTGGCAATTGTTATTGACCCAAATTATCATATCGGTGCATCCCTACTTCTGACATGAAAACAAAAAGTGAATGAAACTGAAACATGGTTTTAAATTAACTTAACAAATAAAAATAGTAGAATTAATTCATATTTAGCCTTTATCAGTAAACATTTCAGAGCACAAACCTTCGCTACATTCGCTGCTGCTAGTTTCTTGTGTATGTCTCTACCAACTTTGGACACCTAGAGGCTGAAACCTCTGTCAGTTATTCTTTGAAAATTAAGTAGATGGCCAAGTCTTGTTAGTTTTATTTGTGCAACACTTTCTCCATTTATGGATTTTGAATTAAAAAGTGCTTCCTAAGATGTTGGGATTTGTTTTATAACCTAACCCTGCTTCAAAGTCCTCCACAACCTTAACCTGTCTCGTTTCTTCCTTGGTGCTCATGATTCTGATTGTTCACAAATGTTCTCTGGAGCTAGATTTTTACTGAAATTAAATTACACAGAGGTAGTCTCTATTTACTAATTAGGTGACTTCTGAATTCTGCCTGTTGCACTGGATTTAATTTAGGAGTATCAGAATAAAGGGTGCCACATATTTCTGATTTTTATTTGTCCAAAAAAAGCATGTCTCTCTCACATTTCAATTCAGAAGTATACAATACATCTTGATAGTGTCTCACATAAAATCCCAATAAAACACAATGAAGTTGTGAAATCAGTTCAAGGTCTATGAATAGTTTAGCAAGGCTCCGTAAATGAGCTGCAGAACAGTGAAAGGGGAAAAAAAATTGAAAACCAGGAAGAGCACTGCAGTGAGAATGAACAGAGAATAAATGTGTCTGGGGTTGAAGCAGGTAGTTAGGGAACACCAGCCACAGAGGGAAACGGTGAGGAAAAATTGCTGTGATCTTCTCTTGCAATCTCCTAATAAAAGCAAGGATTGACGAGAACAGGGGGGCTCAGCAGTCTCTTGTGCAATAAGTTACATATTCAGCACAATAAGCACTACGCCCCACTGCTGAACATTTCATACCTCTCGCACCTTCTGCGGCCGAATTTACGGCCAGCGGTTAACTCCCATTATGTCCTGGCTCAGGGCAAATGTAGCACCACCCTGCAACAATTCAAAGCTCTCTCTCTGAGGCTTGAGTCATAAAGCAACAAGAACCGGGGCTGGCAAGAAAAGATGAAGAGTAGAGAGCTTTGGCAGACAAGACGCAAGCAGCTGTGCAAGAGGAAGACTAAAAACAGGGAAGCAGGCAAAGGACACAGCTCAAGCGTGTAAAGGCAGACAAAAGCAGAAAAATAGCTCTACAGACATACAGAGGTGGGAAAATAATAAAGAGGCAAGGAAGGAAAAGAGGAGACCAGGGGGGTGGCAATTAAAAGAAACATGAGATACATTAGATTGCTACAGATTCATCACACTCTGCTACATAAACTCGCATCATTTTGCTTTAATGGACAGCTAATATGCTGACCTTAAGTCTAATCAGTGCAAACAGCTATGCTCTGTTCAGCCTTAAAATTTGGCTTCCAGCTAGAGAGGAAAAATAAAAATCAGCTGGTACCTGTACCATACAGCTGATTACAAGACAACCTTTCTGGCATTTTCAAAAACAAAACATTTCTGTAGAAAAAACAAAGCAGTTTCATGCATTTGAAATGTCACCACATTAAAGACAATTTTGACTGCACAAAGCACGATTTTTGCAGCAGTCGGGACGTCACCAGCAAGCAAAATGTTGCTGGGGTTCTGCTTTTCTTTCCGGATTCTCAAGGTGTCCAAGTGAGATGAAACAATAATTAAACATTGGGTGAACCTTTAACCATTGGTCTGCCTTTATTATACTTCTGACAAACCGCCAACTGCTATAAATAACACACTGTGAAATAAATAATCGACAAGCGTAAATGAGAGGTTTTGTTGCCCTTGGTTGGATGCCTCTTTGCGGTTGTTCTACCATTCTCCACTGTTTTTCTACTTTATTTTGTTCCGTGCTTCCTCTTAATTCCATTTCCTCCTCTTCATCATCATTGAATTTGGTTAGAGCTTGGCATTTAAACCCAAACCCAGCGAGGCTTGAGGGGAATAGAACTTTCTCGAACTTCTTGAACTTTCTAAATTAATCAGTTTGGGTCAGGATTACTTGAAAATGTTTAAATAGTCTTACACTAACTTAACAATGAAAAATGATGTTGTAATTTATGAGTGCAGGAGCCTTGGATGTAAACAGTGTTGCAGAAGTATAAGCATTCCTTGAAATGCAGGGCATTATTGTGAAATGAAAGTAAAAGGATAGATGGTTTTCAACATTTTTTCAAATACAAATAAGAAAAATGTCTCATGCATTTGTATATGGACAACCTGAATCGATACTTGGTGCAGCAACCATTTGCAGTGATTACAACTCTTGAGTCTTTTGGGGCACACCCAGAGAAAAAAAGCATGTAGGGCAGTTTTCAAGTGTCTTAGGTAGGGACTTTGACTAGACCTCACAAACACATGAATGTGCTTTGATGTAAACTGTGGCTGCAACATACTAAGACAACTAGCAATTGAGATATCACAAATGAATACTGAATTTAGTTTATTTCTCTTTTTTTCAACTGTTTGAAGTGCATTGTGAAAATGTGCTAGAGAAAAATATTATATACAAAAAAAAAGAAAAAAGAAATTCTGAAGGAAAAAGGATCCAAAAATCTTAAACTAATCATTTAAATTTCTAATCAAATTACATGACTATCCTTCTGGCTAGCCAACTGTGCCTCCTGAAGATCAAACTGCACAACCCTTGCGAGGGAGCTTCTGCCCCAGGCTTTATACTGGAAGCTCCTCCTACAAGACAAACTACCATTTATTGGAGCTCAATCCCCATCACAACATCACAATCCACGCAAAATATTCAGCAATGCCATAAACCATTAAAAACAACTATGATGGGGTGCGGCCCTGGTGGTGTAGGGGTTAAGCATGCGACCATGTGCAGAGGCTATAGACCTCGATGCATCTGTCCCAGGATCGAGTCCTGGACCTGGTGACCTTTGCTGAATGTCTCCCCCTCTTTTTGCCCCCTTTCCTGTCTACCTACTGTTGGAAAAATTAAAAAATAAAGGTCTCTAGTGCTGCAAAAAAGATATAAAAAAAAACAAAACAAGTATGATGCCAAAGAATGTTTTTTTGTTTTTTACATAGACATGCATGTATTCTTTCCTACAAATTGTGTGGCAACCCCAAACACCCCCAGGCAATGCACCTAAAATGGAACATCTCACAATCCATGTGTCTGTATAAGGCCTTGGAAGCCTCCTGCTCTGGTTTGCCACTCTATCCTGAAAAATACCTGAAGGTAAGCTGAAAACATGGGTTACACCTTGACAATTACAATGAACATAATCATTACATCAACATTCTTTCTGGTCCTCCCTGCCATCCAGTCCAGACACCACAACCACATATTCTTCATCCTCCATTATAATGCTTCCAGGAGTCACTGGAAACGTTGGCATATAAAACCTCTGTCAGTTGTAGGAATTTACTGCTGTCAGACTCAATTAAACAGGCTAAATATGTTACTGTCATGTAAAGAACAATTGATGGTAATGCTGTCATTGATATTTGGGACATTGATTTATAAATTTAACCTGATTTAAACTTCGTCACAACTTCATCCCTGACCTGTATGGAAGGTTCCTTGCTCTTCGGTATGTTGTTTGTGGTTTTAAAAGGAGAATATGTGAAAAAGAGTCCAAGTGAATATGTTTACAAGAAACTGTAGCAATTAATATTCGGTGGTCTGGACCAAAATTAGTTCAATCTTTGATTATTTGAGCACATTTTAAAGCTATATATTTTTGCACTTCAGAGGAAAATGTTTCCCAATACAGTCTATTCATTTCCTTTCATCTTGGTTAAAGAGTTTCGCCTTTTTTATGTTTTTGCAGCATCAGTCTGCATGCATCATAAGCCGTATTGACAGACCGCCACGTCCCCGTCAGCTTGTGTTTTCTGCTTCAGGTCCGTACTTGTACGTATGCATGACTTAACCTCCGTCTCTTCCACTCCGCCTCTACGTCTGGCTTTGTGTGCGTCTGCTCAATCCATCAGGTTCCACTTGGATGGTTCTTTCCACTCGATGTGACCTGTTTGTAAGTCGTTAGTAGTTAATGCATATATTATGTAACTGCTTCCTTGTACGGATCTTTTTTTTTTGTGAACGTAGAGATGATTTGCTTTGACTGGTTCAAGAAGAGTTTATTCTGGTGTTGTCATCAGACTAAAGCATTTCTGCTTGACTGGAGACACTAATCAGATTCACTATGTTCAGCCTTGACTTTCATGAACTGCTTATATCATTGGCTGTTAGTGTAATGAAACTGACAATTACAGGCCACAGCAGACATTCCCTCTGCGGCTTTTCAAAACCAGCTCCTGTTTTTTTACCACTGTATTCACTCGTGCTTGGCCCCAAATAGCTCAACTATGCATTCCACAGCTGGACACGAAAGAAGGGATGGATGAGTAAATAAGAGAAAGAAAATACTTGCCTCACCTCAAGAAGATGAAGCTCTTTACATGTGAATAAAAGGAAACAATCCTTCGTTGTCTGCACTGACTCTTGAGAAACCTGCCACCATCTTCTTACCTTCTGTCAGGGATCTGTTGCTAAAATCAAAGTTTGCGAACGGCAAATGAAAAAACTAGAGGCTTGCTAAGTCTAACTAACACAATCACACTTACAAACAAAATTCCTTGTGTATTGACAGGAACAAAAATACATTTATGTGTCAATGCAAACAGTTAGATCTGTCTAGTCCTCCCTTTCACCCAGAGCAGGCACCAAAGAGGCCTTATTAGTACACAGGAAAGCCAAAGTAGAGATTTACACAACGTGACTTGGTAAAAGCTAAGAGTGAAGAGAGGAAGCTCAAATATTTCTTCCACTGCTGACAGAACACTGCAATCCAGCTGGGAGCAGCTGCATCCTTGCTTCAACACTCTGGCACCCTTACAGTGGGGAGGATCAGTCCAGGGACGTCCTGCAGGGGACAGATGGACTCCTTCACGATGCTTTGGGATGTTACCGGTCAACTCGTTTTGCATCAGACACCATGGCATCTCCACACACACTGCTGAAACTAGATATTTATATGCACTGTATAAAAGACACAAACTTCTTTACCCTCACTTTCTGATTTAAATCGGACTATTTTTTCCTCAGTTGGGATTACTAAAATATTCTGTGTTTGCTAAATGCCAGGAAGATGACAAAGATGATTTTTTTTTTGTTTTTACCAATTTTTTTACTTTCTTTAAATTCAGACATTTGCCTACATTTCATTAGTATTTGATATAATTCCCTTTTAAACTGTATGACTTGGGTCAAATGTTTAAGGAGTCCTTCCACAAGCTTCTCACAATAGTTTGCTAGAATTTTGACCCAAGCTTTAGCCTCCTGGCTGAGGTCTTGAAATGTTGCTTCAATACATCCAGATATTTTGTCTTCAAGGTAAAATTTGTGTCGTGTAAAAAAGTTGCTCCAGAAAAAAATCAAAAAACAAACATCCCCACAGCATGATGCTGCCACCCACCTACTTTGTATTTGGGATGCTTTTCTCAGGCTTGCAAGCCTACCCCTTCTTCTTCCATTAGAAAGACAAACAAATAGGGTAATTAAATTAACCTGCAAGTAATATTATCTTAAAAATGAAACAAAGTTGATACATTTCAAAAACTGGTTGAAATTTATTGTGTCTTTCAGCTGTTAAACTTACGTAATTTCTTCTTTGAAGTTTTGATTAAAAATCTATACAGATAAAATGTATGGACATTATTATACCGGTTTTATTAAAAAACTAATCAAAAATACTAGTGTGACTAATGTGCTAAATAAGAATGCTAACAGGAAAATTTAGTATCAGTTTTAAGCCCTTTTATACAGTTGATACAAAATTCAACCCTATTTAAGCCTTAAAAACACCATGTTCAAGATCAAGCACCTTAAAGGATTTAAAGAACTGGTATGCACCCTGACCTACGGGAATCTGGCAGTTGTACCCAAGGATAAACCGAATTTTTTGAGGTCCGCAATTCTTCCAAAAGGCCTCCCCAAATGTTCCCCTTATGTAACAAGAAAGCAGTATGTTTTAGCTGTTGCTTTAAAATACATCCACAGGGGTGAAACTATTTAACCTAAATATTTTAAGTTAACCTATTAAAATCTTCCATAGCCATATCATCATCTGGGATTTCCGGCATTTCCTGTTTTTTTTTTGAGCATTTAGCAAATTGAAATATTTTAGGCAATCCTATCTAGCCAAAAAACAGAAAACGGTGGGTCTGATAAAATGTCACACCAAAAAAAAAAAAAAAGATGTGTCTTTTTATACAGCGTAATGAAGGATTTTGGTTCCATCTGTTTGTACTGTTGCATGTGCATCATGTCCAGTCCATCAACCATGCTCCCAATTTGTTGGTAACGCACTGATTGGGTTTCCCCTCCCTCCGACTTCCTTGCAGCTACTATTCTCTGAGTGTGTAAGCAGCCACTGCGCACAGCTGTCATGTGTTGGATGAAAGTAGAGTGAGTGACACTCATTGTTCAAGACTGAATATGCATTTCTCCCTCCAGGACTGACGTATCCCAAATGAAGGACATTTTCTCAGATTGATGACATCTATTTATAACAAGAGCTATCCCATTTTGCTCTTGTGCAGATTCAGTTACCATTTCTTTTCTGTTTTTGAGTCTGCTGTACTAACTCCTGATGTCGTCACAGCCAGAATTCACTGTTCGATAAACAGAAGAAGCTGATCGAATGAAGAAGGTGAAATCACAAATTCCTGCATAAATTATGCAAAACTCCAAATATTAGTTTATACGTGGAGGTCACTCCCAAGGACCAAGGTTACTTTCCAATGTGATCAATATTGGACAGGCTATTGTGTTTCAGCACTAGTCAGGTCCATTTAAGGGCATCCACAGTGCAGGACTGGCGGAGCCCGAGCTAAGTCAACAGTCTGCATCAAAGATGGGTTTTCTAAAAAGCCCTGAGAAATTGCTGAGGAAGAGGGGTAGAATGGATGATAGCCTGTGCAGATGAAGCATGAGTGGTGCTGGCAAGTTTTTTGAGTCAACACAGGATAACTTATATGATCAGAAATCCAAAAATGTGCTTCACCGAGAGAAATTAAAGAGTTCCCAATCTTCAAAACTACTAAATACATCATCACAATGCCTGTCTGTGCCCCTGTCTACTAAGTATTGTGCCCTGGCTCGGGACAGCCTCCCTGCCACAGCTTATCCATGCCATTCGAGCCGAGAAACAAAATCCTTCCTCAAAAGCTGATCCCCCCCTAAAGCGGCATCAGGAGTTTCTTGTTCAGCTCAACAAACCAACACTGCCTTCAGACTGCATTGGGTCCCATCTTCTTCAAATACACACGTGTTAAACACACTGAAAACATATTGCATCTCAATTTTAACCAAAATAAGAATTATTTCCATTGCTCCCCCTAGATTTGTATGGTATACAGTATTTAGGCATGGGTAGTTTATTGGTATACTAAGGTTTAAAGCAATTGTGGTTTAAATTAGTTTTTTATCATACTGTTCCTATAATTTAAAGTTATTCTTATTGAGATGCCATAGAAAGAGATCAATTGTTTTCTAGAGGGGGATAACATATGCAGTGATGCACTGTTGCCCCTCCCCCACATATTGCATAAACTGCAATTCAGCTGGCTGAAAAAAAGATTTCAATGACTAATGACTAACAAAAAAGAGAGATTAAGCTGTTTAAAATGATTTTAAATCTCAAGTCAGATACACTAAAGCAGTTGACTGTAGCCTAGCTACCTGAACTGGAAATAATATTAAATTTAGTCGGTGTTTATTCTTTGTTTTTACTTAACTTTATGTTAGAATCAAAATTCGCAAGAGGAAATGATATAAATAACACTATTTAAATTTTAATTATCAATGTGTTATACTATGTTTTAGATAGGGATTGTTGTTTCTACTTGGTTTAAATAAAAGCAACTAAATAATGTTCTACATTTTGACTCAAAGTATATATATATTTTCAGTATCAGTATTTTTTTTTTACAATTATGAAATGGGAAGAGATTTAAGAAGCCAGTTAAAAGCAAAGTATTATCCATACCTTGTTGAGACATGTCTGCGGTTTATTCCGACTGCAGGAGAGCGAGAGAGAGCAAGACGTACAGCAAATAACAGGAAGGCTGACTGGAGTACAGTACATCTTTTAAAGATTTTAACATCTGTTTATCATGGATATTTTTAAATGTTGGGCCTTATGGAGATTTCAAATTTCATGACAATCTACATCCACCAGGGAAGACCTACAGAGTGCTGCTGTACTAATGCCAGCATTAACCGCGCTACTGACCAGCTGGTCATTGTTCAGAGTCAATCAAGCTGAAATTGGCCTTTTACAATCACCAAGAAATTTCTCAGTGGATCTCTATATCTGATAAATCCAGTAAATGCATGACATCCAATATATGCTGGTTTAGTTATAATAAATAAGCATTTCATGTCATGAAATGCCAGAGGCAGTTTTCATTTACAGTACTGTGTTTTGTATCTTGAGATAAAAGTGAGTGCATGATTGGGTTGGGAAATTCTTTCTTGCAATAATTCCTATTGCAATGTTCCCTGTTGCAAAAAGTTCCTTGCCTCAGATATGAAAATCACATCCTTGTAAATTCAGGATCCCAGATAAAAACAAACCCTAAGAAGCAATTTCTGTACAAATTATGCATTGATCCTAGTGCTGCTCAGCAAGCCAGCTCTAATGCCAGGTTTGAACAAGAGGGGTCCTTGCTCGACCTCATCTGTGTGCATGTTGATAATGGCCCGGTCTAGTCTCAGTCTGTCCAGAGATAAAAAAATATATATATTTTCCTCCTCTACAATCTTTTTGTTTCTCCTTAGGTCTGTTGGATCTGATCCTCCCAGTGTGTCCTCTGTTCTGTCTGCTTCTGTTCCCCTTCCTGTCGGTGAGCCGAGGGCCAGCAGAGGGGAACCTGCTGCCACATCTTGGCCTGGTTGCCTGGCTCCCCACAGCCTTGTCATTACTGCTGGCTAACAAGCAGAGAGCGAGGGACGTCTGCGGCTGCTCTTCCTCTTAACTAACAAAGAGAAAGACCTCATTGGTAACGGTGGGAGATGCAGCAGCGCAAAGGCACAAGCTCCTGCTGGACACATAATGGGGATTTCTCATTACCGGCTGTCTCCTATGGAAAAAAAAGTTGTTCATGCTGGGTTACAGGTTCTTTCAACTAAGCTCTGTGGGACTGCAGGGGTAGAAAGGAAGGAACATTATCTGCACTGCCCGTCACATGCCACTGCTTTGAATTATCGGATGCTGTAGTATATGTGTGGTCTGAGTTTCTGTCATATGCTAAAAATGTTTATGCACTTGCTTAATGTCATTTTTGCCGGTAATGGGGACCTGGAGGCAGAAACAGGGTAAGAATCACACAGCCCAGGATTTTTACCATAAATATAGATACAACCAAATACAGACGTGTGCTGAGCTTTATTTAAATTGCACAAACCTGCAGTGTATGCAGCATCTCCCCAAAAGTTGGCATGCGGTTATAGTGACGAGCCTTGGAGACACTTTATTACTGATTTGTATACAGATAAATCCTCCTTCAACCACTTGTTTGACTTTCACCTTCACCAGATTTCAGCTGTGAGTCTGGACTGAAGTAGTGGGTATTTTGGCAGCGCGTTTGTTTACATTTTAAAGAGTCAGCCCAAAATCTCTTCTTTGCTCAGGCGCAAAAGTCTCTCGAAATTTGTACAGACAAGCCGGGCGCTGTTTAACGTACTTATGCAAATTTACAGGACTATTATGAGATGGATCAAAAAATCTACCACATTTTAAAGCATGCATAATGTCTGGTAAGTTTTGTTTGTTTCATTTGTGCCTCAGCAACTGTTAAATCGAATGCAGTGCCTAAGTTGGTAGCTGTCTCCAAACTGTGGGCAAAATATTTAACAAAGGATTGTAAACCCTATTGCAATCCTGTGTAACAGTTCTGCAGTACGTGCTGCTTTTGTCAGGAATACAATGCCTTTTTGTTGACTGTGTAAGAGAGGACTGTTATGATCATTTCTCTGGCTGTACTTGGTGGTGGGATTGTACACAGTTATGTCTTTTCTGAGCATAATAGAAACACTGCAGTACTGTATCACAATAATAAGCTTTTAGATGTCATTTTGTAGACAAAAATAACAGAAGCTTTGCAGATCTATTCAGCTTACGAGGTTTGGTGTTATTAAGGCTACTGACTGCAACAGTGGAATTCATTATGATCACTGCTACTATTTTATTTTTGCTTTCAATCCAAACAATTGTTTCTCACAAAACTTTTGCTCCATCCAAAGCATTCATTATATCTTGACTCTGCAGGAGCTGAGGGCTGCATGTGTCACAAAGCGGTGGTGTGTTACCAGATGCCATGACAACCCCAGCAGGACCTAATTTTCACAATACAAGCACACTAATACAACTAAGACAATACCACCGTAAATGAAATATACAGATTTTTGCCAAATTGAAAGATAACTTTATTTAGGTTGAGGTAATCAGTTGTGGATATTGTGTAAATGTTTTCTGTTATGCAGCCTTTAAAGAAACTTTTCAAGTTAGAAAGCAACAAGATGAGCTATAGAGGAGGTAACAATAAGCATCATATGCAACCCCAGATGTCCATAATTGCACCTCAATGTGATGCTAACAAGGGGGAAATTCCCTCAGATTTCCATTTGAATGCAATGAATTTTAGTGCCTGTTGTCTAAAAATAACAAGAACTAAAAATTCGGATTCCTGCATAGTTTACAAGTGGACATTTCAAACACTGCTCAAAGAAATGCTGGATATCCATATGGATTAGAACGGGTAATGTGTTGGGAACAAATGGATACCACGTCATTTGATAAAATTTGAAATAATCAACCCACAGAGGACTCAATTCAATTCAATTCAATTCAATTCAAATTCAAAAATACTTTATCAATCCCAAAGGGAAATTAAATGTTGTTGCAGCTCATATTTTGAAGGTTTCTTCAAAGAGCCGTTGTAGATGCTGATGGCTGTGGGCAGGAAGGATCTCCTGTAGCGCTCCGTCTTACAGCAGATCTGAAGAAGCCTCTGACTGAAGACACTGTTGTTGTAGGACAGTCTCATGAAGAGGATGCTCAGGGTTCTCCATAATGTTCTTCATTTTATGAAGAATCTGTCTTTCCACAATCATAATCCAAAGTAACAAAGTTTTAAACTGGAATACTGATGCGGCAGGCTAGTCCAGTTTGCTGAACTGTCATTGCAGCAACTCAAAATGGCACTCAGTAGCTTGGTTTTATGCATGATTGACAACGTCGGAGCATGCTCCTCATTAGATGGCCGATAGTGTTCTGGGGTATCTCTTCGCAGATCTTGACCAGGGCATCACTGAGCTCCTGGACACTCTGAGGTGCAACCTGGTGGCATCGGATGGACCTAAGCACGATGTCCCAGAGATGGTCTATTGGATAGGGGAGCACAGAGGCTAGTCAGTGGTATCAATTCCTCGGTCCTCCAGGAACTGCTAGCATACTCTTGCCACATGAGATGTGGCATTATCATGCACTATGAGGAACCCAGAACCCACTGCATCAGCGAAGGGTCTAATAATGTGTTTAAGGATTGTCTGTTTTTAATGGTTTAGTCAGAGACATTTATACTGGTGACCCACTAGAGGTCACATTGTAGGGCTTTGGCAGTAATGATCCTTTTCCTTCTTGCACAAAAGAGCAGATACTGGTTCCTCTGATAGGTGAAGGACCTCCAACGGCCCTGTGCAGCTCTAATAGAGTAACTGCCTGTCTCCTGGAATCTCCTCCATGCTCTAAGGCTCTAAGGCTATGCTGGGAGACATCGCAAACCTTCAGGCAATGACATGTTTTGATGTGTCATCCAGGTGGAGTTAGACTGCCTGTGCAACCTCTGTATGGGTCCAGGTGTGCCTCAATAGTGACACTGACCCTGATAAAATGCAAAACTACTGAAAAGCCTTCAAAAAAAAATAGGAGGCAAAACTGACTGTGGCCTTTATCTTCAAAACCATTCCTGTTTTTGAGGTCGTCTTATTTTTGTTTTCCCCCGTTAATGCACTTGTTGTTCATTTCATAAACACCAAAACAGCTGACACTGATTAACAACCCCCTCTGCTACCTAACTCACCAGATGAATATTCCAGAAGTTTAACTGACTTGATATTATTCTCTGATGAAAAAGTGTTCCTTTCATTTTTTTGAGCAGTGTACTTTTCCATTCTCAGATTTGCAATTTTCATTCCATTTGAGGTCATATTTGGGTTTCCCTGTATATTTAAATCAAATAAACATGGAAATGTATACATATTCTATGAAGAAATCTAGAACAGTATTTTTTCTGAACAAGTTAAGAGTTCAAAAAGAAAGCATCGCCATCATGTTGAAAATTCCTGCCACATTGCATCCAAAGACATACTTTTTCCCTAACATATTGGTCATCATTCATTCTTAAAGGAGAGAGCTAAGTCTCTCTAAACCAGTATCAAAAACATCCGTGGCAAAAAGGCAAAGAGTCGGACCATCACTAGAGGTGTATTCACATCAGGAAAGTCCCTTGGTCCGAGCCAAAAGCGGACTTTTTCATTTGGTGTGGTTTGCTTTCACATTGTACTTTTTCCAACTGAATTATAACTTGTAAACAAAGCCATGTGTGTGACAATCGTTGCTCCCATTGGCCAGAAATGACTAGGAGCACAAACCAGGAAATGGAAAAAAACTATCATGGAACATTTCTCTTTTGCATATTTGTGCAGTTATCACAGTTGCTGCAATTTAAAGGAGACAACGTGCTCTACTTGCTTTGACCCACAGCATGCTGGCAACAGTGTTGCTACACAAAAGATGGCGGATCAGATATGACTTCAGTACAACATTCACTTTTCACAACATTCGCTACGGTGGCTCATCAAGTCCAAAAAGGGATATGTTTCCTGTAGCTGGGTCGGATTGAGGCCATTTCATATTAAAACCCCGAAAGCAAATTTGGTCTAGACCAGTTCGCTTGAGTGTATTAAAACCTGCACCAAAGGTCTGGACCAAGGGGGCAAAAGAACTATGGTCCATTTAAAGCGGACCAAACGTGGCAGGTGTGAATACACTCTTGGTTTTTTTTTCTCCCCAAAACACAAATCCTAAAAAAGGCATCGGGAACTCACTGCCACCATATCACAAAAAAGAAAAATAAATTACTTAAAGGGTTTTTAATTTCTGTAGAACAGCTGTCAGTAACCTCCTTGATTCTTTAACGGCTCACAGATGATCCATATCAGACGCGTTTTACCACCTCACCAACCAGACAAGCCCCATATGCACTCAGGTCACACAGCTGATCTCTGACGGGTTACACACAGGCCCCTGCATGGCTGCTGCTCTGACAACAGTTCTCTGACATCTGCTAATCGGTCTCCGAGGGCTGGGGGGTTTGGAGCAGGTCTATGCTGTCGGGTAAACTTGTAAACGGGCTTGTGTCCCCCTGGGACCGGCTCATGCACGCTGCAACCTCGTAGCACCTTCTCTTCCTCCTCCACACTCCATCACAATGAAGTGAGGTGACGCTGTTGCCAAGGTTACATGTGAAAGGAAGAGGGTGGGGATGAGGCGAGGTGATACAGACGTGATGGTTTGTTATCAGTCCACACTGCTGAAAGAATATAATGAAGGGTTTTAGGATGTACAGGGGTTTTGTACAAGGAGAGCGTAGAAGAATTGCTAATCTATATTTTCTGACAAATTGCACACACATCAGCATATTTGTGTGTGTGCGTCTATGTGCATGTCTAAGCAGAGTAGAGCTTGGGGAAGCTTAGCCGACTCTGTGGAATGTAAACTAAGCACTGCAGCACCTCGCTCCTGCTTGCCCTCAGTCACACTCCCCAGTGGGAACCAGCATGCTGCTGGATGCCACCACCACGTTTCAACCTCCTGCCTACATTCAAGCCGTTCTCCCCCCGCTGCACTTCCAGCAGCCAGCATGCAGGGCCAAATACACTTTTAACATCTGCAACTTCCAAGCATCTTACCTTATGTCTATCTACAATTATGTGCAGATACGTTAAAGCAAAATCAAGCACTTACCACACAGTATAATTTCCCATCTATGTGATAGTCCCTGAGCAGCAGCTATCTCCTTGCGACCGCCCAGGGAAAGGTTTACTGCTTTAATCGAATCTGATGACAAATGATTCGATTATGTCAGCTTCTGATTAACCCTTTCATCTGTGTTTTGCTCACCTATAGCTGAGGAGGGCTCATTACGTCCACCCTCTCTGCGCTGGATGTGCCTTGACAAATGCCAGAATTGGCTGCATGTGTCACAAGCTTGATGCATCGTGTAACTGTGAATGTGTGTGTGTAACAATGGCTTTCCTGCACCCGTGGCTCACCGACCAGCTGCAACCCACTGAGGGACACACGATGATGGCGGCTGAGTCACCCATTACCCCAAATTAGACCCATCCTTCCACTATTCAAGACAGGGTGCTGCAGGCAATGCCACACACTTGAAGCCATTATAAAAAACATGTCTTAAACTGATTTTGCTCAGCAAATACTATTAGCCCGTGCCCTGAGATTAGAAATATAGGAGATTTTTTAAATGTGAGGGAGAAAATGGGCTTGGATGGGAAATCATGTTAAGAACATTCTGCATCAATGTCATGTAGTTCTTCTCTGGCTGCCAGAAGGACAGAGAGGCAAGTAACAGCTACAACACTCTGACAAAAATTATTATATAAAATAAAAATGGCAATGCTGAGTTGTGGTGAGGCCACTCATAGAAGAGGAAAGCATTAATTTAAAAGAAACAAGGCAAAGAAAGGTTTTCATAATGCACTCAAGAACATGGCCTCTAATTTCTGGAGACATGTGGTCCTGTGGTCTGATGAAAGTAAAAATGAACTGTTTCGTCGTAAAGACCATTATCACCTTTGGAGGAAAAAGGGAAGTTTGCAAGCCAGAAAGCACCTTTCCACCATGTTGTGGGATTGTTTTGCTGCAGGACAGACTGGTGCACTTCACAAAATAGATGGCATCATGAGGAAATTATATGTGGAAATGTTGCTATCGCCCAGGTAGGTAAATCTTGTACACGAAATGGGTCTTCCAAATGCACAACGACCCTAATCATACTACCAGATTAGCTACAAAGTAACTTAAAAACAACAAAGTCAATGTTCTGGATTGGCCATCATGAAGTCCTTATATAAATGCTGCAGGAAATCTATGGAAAGAGCTGAAAAGGAGCGAGATGGCATGCTAGCCTGACAAACATGTTAGGACCAATACTACCAAATATTAAGAAAATATAAACTCAAGGTAAAAAAATATCTCAAATTCTCTCCTAATTATTGCATTTAACAAATAAATATAATTTTGGTAATTCTAACTGATACACAGTAGTAATGTTTATTCTAAACATCAGACAGTTAGGAAACAGTTAAAAATATTTTTTAATATATATATAATAATGTAAACCCACAGCAGCCCTACCATAATTATACAATATTTCAGGTTATTTAGAAATTCAAGAAAAGCTAGACGTTTGAGGGCTTTAAATAAATTCTCTCTTAAGAGGCGGCCATAATGTTGAGCCATGCTGATTAAAGGCCTTATTTTGGTAATCAGCTGTCTAGCATGTGGGCCAATTTATCGAAACAACGTAGTCGGTTTAAGCATCATGGAATTGCCACTGTTTTCATAAAACTGAATCTGATACATTCTTGTTTCGGTTTTCTGCCACACAAACTTACCTTTCACCATCTTCTACAGTTGAGGGTTGCAGTTGGAAGCCAAAAACTGCTGCCTAGCAACTAAATATTCACCCTGTGGAAATCACGTAAAATTTTCAAATAGGTCTTTCCAAGTTTCCCATTTCTGAGAACAAAAACAATCCTTGTAATGTGAAGTTTCCAAATCTCGGTTGTGTCCCTGCATTGGCATGCATATGAAAAGAGGAGCAAACCCTCAGTCAAAATTACAAAGCTAAACACCTGCAGAGACACCACATCTTGTTCGAGACAGCTGTTTTAATACAACCAGTGTTAAAAACCACAGAAATAGATTTTCTGTTGGAGACGTTAGTGTTGAATTGTTGTAGCTGCTTTTGTTATATTAAATCACAATACCCTGCAGAAGTATTTCTACCCTTTGAACTTTTTCACATTTTTGTTGTGCTACACCCCTAAATGTTTGTGTATTTTGCTGCAATTTCTACTGCAAGTCTTGTGGGCTATAGCTCTACAAGCCTAGCACCTACAAACGGATATTTCTGCCCAATTCTACTTAGCAAAATAGTTCAAGCTCAGTCAGATTGGATGTACTGTGGATGTCAATTTTAAAGTCTTGCCACAGATTCTCTATTGGATTTAGGGTTGGATTTATGCCAATCTAACACATGAACATGCTGCGATCTAAACCATTTCATTGTGGCTCTGGCTGTATGTTTAGGGTCATTCTCCTGCTGGCAGATTAACCACCGTACCAGTGCCAATTCTTTTGCAGGATCTAACAAGAAAAGCATCCCAACAGCATCATGGTGCCAAATAGTTTTAAAGTGAAATTGTGTGTTCCGGGTTCTGTGCACAGCAACTTCTTCCACGTTTGTGGTGTCCACTACAAAGCTTATGGTAAACTGCAAATTGAACTTTTTATGGCTTTCTTGTTGCCACTCTTACATGAATGCTAAAGAGATCTGATGGTGAAGGGTGAGGGGTGGCTGATAAATTGCTTAAAAGTTATTCACAGCTTCCCTAAATCACAGCTGTCTGGTACGTTACTTGGTCTTCGTGATAATATTTGTTCACTAATGTTCTCCAACAAATGTCTGAGGCCTTCACAGAACAGCTGTATTTATTGTGAAGTGAAATGGCACAGAAGTGAGCTCTATTTACCAATGAGGTGACGTCTGAAGGCAATTTGTGGCAAATAATTTTATTTAGGGGTACTGGAGTAAAGGGACCGAAAACAAATGCAGCCCACAACTTTCAGATTTTTAATTGCAGAAACCTTCCACGTCAGAATTATAGACGACTTTGCAATGATTTAATGATTTATTATATAAAATCCCGATAAAAAACGTTGCAGTTTGTGGTTATAACATGAGAAAATGGGAAGAGTTGAAGGAGTATGTTTATTTACAGTGCTTTTGCAAAGCACTGTAGCTTGTATACATTTTTTTTGAAGCAAGAACCAGAAAGAAGAATTAAATAAATGTTGTTTAACTTACCATTGCTTGATGGAACTCTCAAACTGGAAATGTGAGATGTGTCTGCTGGATGTCTTTTTTTTCTTTTTCTTTTGCAGACTCTTTAGAAGAATGAATGTTAAAGTAAAAATTAGAGTGATACATTTCTCCTGACTTGTGATGTTCCAGTCCAAATTGATCCAGCAGTGTACATATTTCTTACCCCAAAGAGTGTGTTCCTGTGGCTAGCCAGCAGTGAGGATTGAACTATGGGCCCCCAGTAATATCTCTGTTTATTCAAAACAACAAAGGCTCTCTGGGAAGAAAGACCATTTGGTGGAGGCTTTGTAACGTGAACAGCCAACATTGTGACTGTGCATCATTTCCAGTTAGTGTGATCACTGATATAATGTGCTTCCAGCTACAGATAGCAATGTAGCCAATTTATTTGGGAATACATTTTGTGCCATTGCTGCCTTAGATCTTATGCGTTAGTGATTTTTATTTTGCTTCCGTGTCTGTTGATAATAATAACATGCGAGGCATGATTTACTTTAATCATAAGTCCATAGAAGAGAAACTACATCACAACTGTAACAGATAATGAAATTTAATGACTGCTGTCTTGTGCTTTCATGATTTATTCAGTTGCCAGCCTAATGAAAGATGTGTTAAGTAATACATGTGCAACACAACAAAGAAGCAAGCAAAAAGGATTACCAATTAGAGGCTGTAAATCATTAAAACAAAGGATTTAAAACAAAAAAAATCAGGGAACTACAAGTGAGTGATCACATGCTAACAACTTAATAAAATGATTATGGGCTCTGCAAAAAAAAGAGAATAAAATGTTGGTAAAATGTACTTTTTAAGATCTCAAGGAAGGCTAAATTCTAACCAATTATAGGTCTAAACTGTCAATGTCACACATCCACCGACATACAGAATCAATCTCTCTCTACACGCCTATTGGGATCTTCTTAAAATCCTGTCTTTTCAGGAACATTGATTGAGCAACCTCTGCAAAGAGATTTAATGAAGCATTGGAGAGTTCAGAAGCTTGCAGAGGATGCAATCGCATATCCTCCTCTGTGGCTGTGTATTCTGGGAAGTAAGGGAATAAGAGTACTAACATAGACAACTACAGGGGTTTGTTCTTTTTTTATAATTAATGATGTTCTTCTGGGACCTGAAAAAATGAGCCTACTTATCTGATTTGGGCTGTATGCATGGCTGCTTATTAGGAAGGGGCCATTTCCAATCTTATGCTAGAAAAGGAAACAGAGTGAAAGGATCAGAGGGGAGCAGGTTTGCAGCCAGTAAGCACACAATGAGAGACATACAGGGGTTGGACAATGAAACTGAAACACCTGGTTTTAGACCACAATAATTTATTAGTATGGTGTAGGGCCTCCTTTTGCGGCCAATACAGCATCAATTTGTCTTGGGAATGACATATACAAGTCCTGCACAGTGGTCAGAGGGATTTTAAGCCATTCTTCTTACAGGATAGTGGCCAGGTCACTACGTGCGTGATACTGGTGGAGGAAAACGTTCCTCCTCCAGAACAACCCAAAGTGGCTCAATAATATTTAGATTTGGTGACTGTGTAGGCCATGGGAGATGTTCAACTTCACTTTCATGTTCATCAAACCAATCTTTCACCAGTCTTGCTGTGTGTATTGGTGCATAGTCATCCTGATACACGGCACCACCTTCAGGATACAATGTTTGAACCATTGGATGCACATGGTCCTCAAGAATGGTTCGGTAGTCCTTGGCAGTGACGTGCCCATCTAGCACATATATTGGGCCAAGGGAATGCCATGATATGGCAGCCCAAACCATCACTGATCCACCCCCATGCTTCACTCTGGGCATGCAACAGTCTGGGTGGTACGCTTCTTTGGGGCTTCTCCACACCGTAACTCTCTCGGATATGGGGAAAACAGTAAAGGTGGACTCATCAGAGAACAATACATGTTTCACATTGTCCACAGCACAAGGTTTGCGCTCCTTGCACCATTGAAACCGACGTTTGGCATTGGCATGAGTGACCAAAGGTTTGGCTATAGCAGCCCGGTCGTGTATATTGACCCTGTGGAGCTCCCGACGGACAGTTCTGGTGGAAACAGGAGAGTTGAGGTGCACATTTAATTCTGCCGTGGTTTTATGTTTTTTGGATACAATCCGGGTTAGCACCCGAACATCCCTTTCAGACAGCTTCCTCTTGCGTCCACAGTTAATCCTGTTGGATGTGGTTCGTCCTTCTTGGTGGTATGCTGACAAGGATACCGTGGCTCTTGATACATCTCAAAGACTTGCTGTCTTGGTCACAGATGCGCCAGCAAGACGTGCACCAACAATTTGTCCTCTTTTGAACTCTGGTATCTCACCCATAATGTTGTGTGCATTTCAATATTTTGAGCAAAACTGTGCTCTTACCCGGCTAATTGAACCTTCACACTCTGCTCTTACTGGTGCAATGTGTAATCAATGAAGACTGGCTACCAGGCTGGTCCAATTTAGCCATGAAACCTCCCACACTAAAATGACAGGTGTTTCAGTTTCATTGTCCAACCCCTGTATGCTGCTTTTGTAACAGTTTTTCAGCTTGTCTGCATTGTTGGGTCTGGTGTCTCGATATCCCATAGTTTTTTTATGGGGTTTAGGTAAGGTCAGGTCAGGTCAGTCCCTTTTTTCCTTCGACCAAGTAAAACACTTCAGCAGCCTCTGGCTCAACACAAGAACTGTGAGAGTTTTAGCCCATTTCTTTAATATGTCTGTGTGGTAGCTCTTGAAGCACTCACTACAGTTGCAGTCCACACCTTGTGAATCTCCCCAAGATTCTCCAATGGGCTTAGCTTTACAATCCAGTCAAGAATGCTTGACCAAATTTGTGTACTGTACTTTTTCCTTTCAATCAACTTTCTGTTAATATGTTTGGACACTGCCCTCTGAACTGCAAGCTTCTTTAGCAATGAAATTTAATTTACCCTTTTTGTTGAGGTTGTCAATGATATGTCAGCAGTCTCCCCCTTGATTGTGTTGATGATAACAATGGATTTTCAACACAGAAATGTTATTGGGCTTACATGACATTGTAATTTTTTAAGAAGCTTTATTTTTGGTTTTGATCAGCTGTAAGCTACAGTCATCAAAATGTATGTTATGTTATGCTACCATTGTTTGCTGTAGCAGACGCCAACAAATTCTCATTGCGCAGTGTTAGTTTAATGCACCAAAGGTTCTATGTGTATGTCAGCAAACTAAAGCCACTGACAGCAGAGTAAATCAGTTCACATAGTGCATTCTCATGCTTATGCAAATATTTTTTATGAGTTCACACTTGCCTTAATTTGACAAGCGCAACTCAGTCTTGACTTGCTTTGGATGCAAAATGGTAATTACTCCTAAACCGTGCTGCAATAATGAACTCGTTAGCATGCTCAGCCCCCTAGAATTCATTACCCTGTCTCCGTGTTGCGCTCCTGACGGAGCAAAACCTGTTTTCATTCCCCGCTCAAAGGGACGCACTTTGAAGCAGACTCCGAGTCTCTCAGCTCTGTTTGCCGCCGCATGTCCAGCAGCCAATACTCATGCAGTTTCGTCAGATGTATCAGCTCACCTAATGAGATTGATCGGTCTTGTCCCTGATTTCAACTGTCTCATGTGATTAGCGGAGCATGAGGATGGTAGGGGCAAGAAAAATATGGTGCAACTTAATTAGGCAGGGAACTGTGAGGGAAGGACAGTTTCAAACCAACACAAGCAGGGCCTCGTGTCAAATGTTTAAATGAACATAAGCTGTCGGAATAATTAGATCAATTGAAAATCTTATTTTTTCTGTAAAAAACTCAGGAGCTATTTCACTGGTGTGGGAACTACTGAAACGGATAAACGGTCTCGAGGGAATATGACACCCTTAAGAAGTCCAGCATAATTAATGAATTTGCGTTTAGTTTTGATTTTCTGTCACAGTAAATTTTTTAAAACCTCTGACATGCAGCTTCAGTAATTTAACAGTTTAAAACCAGTTTCACCACGTTAGTATGACCATTAAAACAAATGTATTTAAGAATTTCCTCTTTTATGCTTGAAAATGTGTGTTACGATAAAAAAAAGAAGAATTTCAAAGAACACCAGGCTGTTTTACATATTGGCATTTGAAAGAAGCACAAGAGTTAAAACTATTTAGGAGGAACTGTCTTTATTTCTTTCACACGTGGTTACCACTAAACAAACTGGCTTTAAACAACGTCTTGTGAAGAAATGGCTAATTTTATAGAAGCAAGTATAATAGTAGATATTCATTGTTTCCTCTATAATTACACAGAGCAATGCAAATAGAAACTCTACTGGGTGCATTAAAAGTAGTAGGAAATTTTTACTTCCCCTTTCTGTTTCCTTTGAAACACACGTGCTTTCCAAGTTAGTTTGTCCTGTCCTGCCTAGGGGCATTCAGACTGATTCTTGAATATTTGTAACATTTGTTATGATGAGTGTGATGCCAACTGGAGAGGTGTTGCCATGCAGGAGCAGCTAGCTGGATTTCAATCCCTACACTTCCTACAAGCTGAAGGGGAGACCTTGCTGATGCAGGAAAGAAGCGAGACAGAGACCTTACAGGAAGCTTGAACCAGTTATTGCGGCGAATGTGAGATTCCCAGCAAACAAAATAGCTACGATGAGGGGTGTTAAGATATATTCCGCTCATGAAAACAACATTGAAGAGATTTTTTTCTTTTTTGGGGGGGACTAAGAATTTTCTCTGTTTTCAAAAGTAGGTTTCATAAATCCCAGACTGTTTTCAAGAATCAGTAATCAGTGCAGAATAATTCAGGCTAGGTTTAAGACACTCTTTGCATTGTGGTTTTTATGCTTGTCCTAATCAAAGGTGGTCTTGATGCCAAAAAAAGATTTTAAATACTCCCACTTTTTAATCACAAATAATAAAGAAATTATTAATAACTCTCAAACTATATTTATAGAATCTGTATTCAATCTAGTTCAAATTTAACCTAACAAATCATTTTAGATTTTGAATCACAGCTATTCAAAGGCACTCCAGATTCCTAAAAAGACGAGGAGACAACTCTTCTACTTATTATTAGCCAGCTGCAGTATACAACAATATTTTCATCCAGTGATAAAATAGCATGTCTATCTTGTCTATTATCTCCTTCCTTACTTTAAAATAATAGTTTGAAACAAAGATACAGGATAATCAGGGATTTTCATTATATCCTATTGTCTTTCTCTAGACAGCAGGTATACTTATGGCAAGGTTTTAGAAAAACATAAATTTTCTCTCAAACCGTTGCTACAATCAAAGTTCCTTCAACTAGATGGCACAAAAATGTTGGGCTAACTCGAATTTTCTCCTGGTGTAGGTAGCACAGAATACTACAGCACTGGTCATCTCCCACATTTTGCTGCACACTGCTAATCAGCTGACTGAAAGAAGGATAACATGTTTCCCTTACTTCCAAGAAAGAAATACCCGACTGTTTTGAAGTAATTCAGGTTGTAAAAAACATGGACTGCCATGTTGTGCAAACATAAGGAACACCAACCTTACTGTTGTTAAAGTAACCCTGCTTTAAAACTATAGCTGGCAAACTGCGAGTGGCATGGCTGTTAAGTAGCAGACTGCAGGTTAGCTAATGGAGTAGATTCAATTCAAATTCAATTCAATTCAAAAATAATGTATTAATCCCAAAGGGAAATTAAATGTTGTTGTAGCTCATATTATAAAGGTTTCTTCAAAGAGCCGTTGTAGATGCTGATGGCTACGGGCAGGAAGGATCTCCTATAGTGCTCCATCTTACAGCAGATCTGAAGAAGCCTCTGACTGAAGACACCAGGTAGTCTTTGATCCAGGAGATTGTTGAGGCCTCCATCTGAGTCTTCTGGAGTTTCTGACAAAGCAAAGCAGGTTGGATTGTGTTAAATGCACTGGAGAAATCAAAGAACATGATCCTCACACTGCTGCTGGCTTTGTCCAGATGACAGTGGGTTTGTTGAAGCAGGTTTATGATGGCATCTTCAACTCCAACGTCACAGCGATAAGCAAACTGAAGCAGGTCCTGATAGTTTATTGTTTGCTTACTCAGGTGGGCCAACAGGAGTCTCTCTAGGACCTTCATGATATGGGATGTCAGGGCAACAGGTCTATAGTCATTGAGGACTGATGGGTGAGTTTTTGTTGGTACCGGAACAAGACAGGAGGTCTTCCACAACACTGGAACCTTCTTCTGGGCCAGGCTAAGGTTGAAGAGGTGCTGCAGAATCCCACAGAGCTGCTCTGCACAGCCCTTCAGGACTCTAGGGCTGACATGATCTAGACCTGCAGCCTTATTCCGATTCAGTCTCTCCAGTTGTCTATTCACCTGACTTCTTGAGACACACAGGTGGAAGGGGGTGGCAAAGGGAGCACCGGCATCTTCTGATATGGTTGAAGGCAAACATGTAGAAGCAGAAGGGTCTAGGGCTGAGGTGGAAGATAAAACATTTGAGGTGTTACTGGACAGCTGTGGGTCCTGTGGGTCAAAGGAGGGTGGGATGTCTGTTTGGCTGTGAGCAGCAGAGAAGGATGTCGAGCTTGTTTCTGAACTGAATCTATTGAAGAATGTGTTCAGTTATTGGCTCTGTCCAGACCTCCATCGGTCTGATCATCCTTCTGCTTGAAGCCTGTGATCTTCTTCATCCCTGACCACACATTTCTGATATTGTTTTGCCGGAGCTTGCTCTCCAGCTTCCTCTTGCAAACCTCCTTGCTGTCCCTTATCTTGACTTTAAGTTGCTTCTGTATACTCCTCAATAATTCCCTGTCTCCCTCTCTGAAGGCTCTTTTTTTCTTGTTAAGTAGGTCCTTCAGGTCACTGGTGATCCAGGGTTTGTTATTGGAGAAGCATCTCACGGTAATATATATATATATATATTATATGTTAGGATCACCTCCAGATAAGATGCAGGAATAATATGAGAGGAAGTGTTGCATGTATTGCATGACTGCAGTAAACTAATCTGGACTTCAGTCCCTCTACATACGTAAGAAAGTCACATGCATGCAACTCTTCTTCAATCTCTATAGCTCCAATAACATGACCAATGCATAAGGTTACTTCTTGCTCACTCTAACAGACTTAAAGAATAATCATCTACAGCCACTGTTCAGCAACAAGTGTAGGCAACAATTACCCTTTGGAGATTAATAAAATAGTGTTTAATTCTGTTAGTATATAATCCAACAACTGTGCCTTTACACTTGTAAGTGGATACAAAATACAAAATATTCTCTAAAACTATGGAAAATATAAAAGATGTCAGTATGAGTACAAGAACTTTTGTTGTGTGATGATGTTCATTTCATAGAACAAGAATGCCAACAATAAAGAAATTAAATTGGATTTTACTTCCTTAACTCAAGCTAGCTGTTAATAAAGCACCACATGTACATTGTTGACTTTGCACCCTGTTGCACTCTGAACGTCTTTACTGCCAGTTAGATCAAGGACAGATCAGGGAGACGCAGCTTCATTTAGCGATTGTCCTCTTTATCTCAGAAAAGTGTTTGCAGGGGCTCTGCCTGTTTGTCCGCCATTTGACTCAATCACCCCACCAAATGGGCCTACAGTCAATGCACATATTGCTGATTACACTTCAGATGGCTGTCCGGGAAGTAAACAATCGAATGACAGCACAGAGTACTGTGACAGACACTGCACTAAGCTTTGCCAAGTCTCGCTATAAATTGTAAGAGCCCATATTGCCACATGTGGCACCTGCCAGTTTTTTGCAGAGGCGGATATTTAAGTAAAATCGGTTACTTTTAATGCAAGCAATTTATCACAATACATCATTGCACTCCCTTTGACTGTGTATTCAAGCATTACGTAAAGAGCCTATCTGTGAAAGAGAAGGGAACTTTTTGATAGCGTAATTTCACACGTTTGAGTGGGGAGGCTTTTTTATGCAGTTTCGGTGTATCTAGTGACAGCTCCACCCATTTTATCGGATTGAAGGTTTTAATGGAAACAGCTGGGTAGCAAGTGAGTTAATGTAATGGGCTTTGCATGTTGAGTACAAGTGGCAATAAGCTCTTTCTATCAGATGGTCGTCAACAGGCCACACCAGCCGTTCCATTACTCTCACTGGCCCTGCTTCTCCTTTTTCACTTCCTTTCTAAGCGCCCATCAATTGAAGCAGTGAAGCCATCATGCTCAGCCTGCCCCTATCATTGCTTGGATGTATGTATGCGTGTGAAGGCGCTTCAGTGTTTAAGGGTGCTCGTGTGTGGAGACCCTTGATTGGACTCTGCAGCAGAAAGTGGAGCATTAATGAAGACTGTCTGTCAGAGCCCATGTCCACTTTCCACATATGTGACCCATCACTTTGAGGAAAGACTCACAGATCAGTACAGCCTGATTTAAATGGGCTCTCCTTTACTTCCACTCTGCTGACTGAGGTTTTTATTAGTGGAGGCATGTAATCCTTATTCCCATTGGTCTCGACACTAATCTAACCACATATTTGCTGCAGTTGTCAAAATCTGAATCACCAAACCAGAGATACGTCCAGAAAATCGACTCAAGAGCTAGCTTTAAGCCCTTTAGGCTGTTTGTAGAGAGCCAACAGCTCCTACTAACAAAACACTGGTTTTGGAAAATTGTACAGGGAAAGGAAGACTCTGCTGGCTTTTTTAATATCTGGGACATGTTTAAAACTCAAGTCAAAAAAGGTGTAAGAAGCTATTCAAAAGGAAGCTGTATTTTCTACAGGCTGCATAGTTATTGTTACTGCTGCCTTTCAGGAAATAGTACTTGGATTAAAATCCTGACCTTGGGGTCTCTCTGCATGGAGTTTATATGTTTTCTCCATGCATGCACGTGTTCTCTTCGGGTTATCCAGCTTCCTCCCACAGTCCAAAATATACTATTTATAATGCATTAGCTTCAACATAGTTTTGTACATCAGCACCAATACTGACCATAAAAAGCAATTAACATATTCAGCTATATGGACTATGGTGCCGGATTTGTCTGCCTCTGTTTGCCCTATTTTAATGATCCACAGCTGGCTTCTGTAGTACACCAATAAAACTAAGGATGTAGCAGCAGATACGGTGTTTGCAATTGTTTTATGGGTTTAGTCCACATGCTGAATATGCATGTAACGTCTGTGTGCTCAGATAGATAAGATAATGCAAGTGAGCAAGTTCTGGCTCACTTTTCCAACCAATATAACATAAAAAATAGTTTTCAAAGCACATGTAGTCCATGGTGCATTACTGTCTTATTTAGCACTATATACAGGGCTCATTCGGGGACAGTGCAAAAAAGTTTGAAAACTTGGAACACCAGTTTTACTTAAAAAGTATGTCATCCTTGAGGTTATTTTTTGTTAGCTATTATCATATATCTTTTAACACTCCAGGAGGGAGTGGGAACTAATGTAGCAATTGCTCCCTCCTGGAATAAAGAACAGAAGAGGAAAATAGAACAGAAACGGCATTGAACTTCGAACATGTATCACTCGGATGGTCTAACGACTGAATGGAGCATTAACTAGGCTGGAACAGGTTGACTTACATAATGGTGTGTCTGCAGAAGCAACCGAAATTTAACAGAACTGAATACAGTTACAATAATACATAATTCGTTAAAACAAATTTCTATTTTCATAGAAAACATGTAAAAAGGTTCATAAAAAAGCTAGTAGCTTTAAATCAAACAAAAAACCTAAGGGATTGTAAGTTCCTCCCAATTAATGAATCAAAGCATAAGACCCAATTATTTATCTGACTTACTATCTGACTAAGCTCAAAATATCAAATAATGCAATAAATAATATGTTGTTTAATACATTTATTCAGTGTTTGTTAATGTCGCGATAGGCCATCTATCATCTTACACTGACTACTTGTACACATAGCATGACTTTGCCCCTTCTTCTGACATAATTATTGACCATCACGGCACAATGGCTTGAAAAAACATTTTCAAATGGTGATATTATATATTGTTAGGTTATAGTTCTTAAAGAGAAATTGGAATAATTAATATCGGCAAGTCAGAAATCTGCCTCAAAATTCTGATCGATGTATGTCTGGTTTTTACCATTCCTGCACCAAAATCACAAAAATAAATTGTAGTTATTAAACTTTTAATCCATAATAATAAGATCAGGTTTAACAAACTACAGCTGATCTAAATTTTAGGAGCCTCTCAAAAATCCAAATAAAAGTCAATGTGGATGTAATGCCTCTTGTTTAAACTAAAACTGAGGACCAAATGTTTGAAAGTCTCTAAACAACATTGTGTTCAATGTCCCATTTCAGTTACTGATCAACAATGAGGCAAAATTTAAGTGAAAGAATCCGTTCAGGTTAATCTGAATACATAATTCACTACTACTCCTCTATACTCAGAATCTACGCAGCAATATCTCAGACCCAGGAAGCAGCCAGCCACATAATTCCAACCTGCTTTAGATCCTTCCACTCCACATTAGGGAAGAGCACTTATTATGGATGTGCAAGGTTATAGCGGATTAAAGCTTTTGTCCTCACTGACATTTTTTTATTTAATGAGCCTGGGGGGTTGGATTGACTTGATTTGCATGTGCTTGTTACAGAGCTGCGCAATCTCACTGCTCATGCCTACACGCTCCCGAGTATATGGACATTTTTGATTCTATTTTTCGCTTGGCTTGTCTGTCAAGTTTACGCAAGCAGAAGGGACCATGACTCAATTTTCCTTCGAGGAGGATTCTGGGGGACTTTTCATTTGTGTGCACTTTTTACATCAAGGCGGGAGTTTCTGACGTTTAAAAGAGGATGCGTGTGTGAGCGTGAGATGCGCGTTTGAAGCAGAGTTTGCTGAAGAAGTGCTAACAATTTTGTGAGGGGGGGAAATAGCTCTGAAGAGAATAGTGCTGATGTGGTCTGTTACGTGGACAATAGTCTGAAAATACAGAGTGGGAAGGGACTGCAGGATATAGGTGAAAAGCCCAACAAAATCAGAATCCAGATACAGTTTGGCTGTGATCACATAACAGAGAGACAAAGATATTAAACTCCCTTTTGTTCTTCCCTTGCTGATCTGAAAATAGGCTCAAATAAAAACTACCCGTAAAGTACTTGGTGAATAAAATCACCTGCGACAGAGATGTGTCTCATTTTGTTTACATCAGTGCTTTTTCTTTTGAGTGAGAGACAAGTCAGTTATGGCGTCACGGACACCGGACGAATGTAGCTCTCTGGAAAAGGATGTTATGACGAAGTAGAATAATAGATGAGGGGGGGGGGCAAAATGACAAGGCAAGAAGAAACAGGGGTGGGGGGGGACTGATTCAACCCTGCACCAAGGTTGGAGGCAGGCAGGAAGAAAGGAAAGGGTAAGGAGAGGAGTGAGGGGTACGTAGGAAGAGATTGAAGGGGAGGGGAAGGACAGTAGAAGAGATGATCATGATAGGGACAACAAATGGGAGTTTATTTATACACACCACAGAGGAATTCTCCAGGGGGGGTAAGGGGGAATGTATTAACAGAGAGAGAATGAGGCACGTTGATGAAAAGGAGCGCCGCTGAGACACAGAGCGAATGGGAATATATCTTTGAATAACGGATACTTGCTTCAATAATGACTGAAAGGAGAGATGATGGGAACGGAATTAAAACCATGAACGAGGGCCTTGAATCATAGTGCAAAAATGACAACCATGTCAAAGAGACACAGTGTGACAGAGGAACCCACTTCCTCAAAATCTCACACGAATATAGTACACACACTTAGCTTCGTCCTGTGGCCAAAGAAGGAAACAAATGGTTGTTTTCCCATCAGAAATCTCACTGTGAATCCCCAATGCTAAATCCTTAGAGGGTGAGGACCTTGGCCATCCTGGAGGAGCTTGGAGTAGAGTCGTTGCTCCTCCACATCGAGAGGAGTCAGTTGAGGTGGCTCAGGCATCTGTATCGGATGCCTCCTGGACACCTCCTGGGAGAGGTGCTCCAGACACGTCCCACTGGGAGGAGGCCCAGGGGACGGCACAGGACAGGCTGGAGGGACTATGTTTCTCAGCTAGCCTGGGAATGCCTTGGGCTTTCCACGGAGGAGCTGGAGGAGGTGTGTGGGGAAAGGGAAGTCTAGGCATCTCTGCTGAGTCTGCGGGCCCCCCGTGACAACGAGTAAATAATTTTCTTTTAATTTTGCATTCAATTTTAAAAATTTATCAAAGCATATATGAATTTCTAATTAGTAATTCATGAATTCATGCTTCCCTGGATTATAAATATAACTAGAAATTGAGGCATATTTCTATTAGTCACTTTCCAAAATGGGGAAACACAAAAAACATACTGGCCATGTGTGTTTATCCTAGGAGGCAGGAAATGGCTAGAAGAAAATGAATGCTCACCTAAGTTTGACAATATCTGCAAATAGAACAGAATTATTATCAGAACATGTTTATTTTTTTTACCACCAAGCAAAGTTATTTGGGAGGTGCGCCACAACATGTTTTCTGTCCTACAATAAGAAACCTAAGTATGCGCAGCTTGCTAAACAGTACAAGGAGTTTAACTAGAACTTTCATCAGATAAAACTAAGATTGAACTTTTAGGCAACAAGCCCTCTCATGCCTGGTGATAACCACGGTAAGAGATCTATCATGCTGGGTGGCTGATTGTTTTGGTTTGTTTCTTTATCTCGTTTTTCAAAGTCCCAGGCTTTGAAAAACGAGATAAAGATATGCTCAAACCAATATCAATCTTACACAAAACCTGTGGGGTGAGCTGAAGACAAGTATGCATTAGATAGGAGCAGGGATTCATGATGATCTGTCAAATGGTGTAGAAAACTATGTAAGGATTATGATTATTGATTAATTAATATTTATCAAAAATTATAATTTAGAGTCATAATTAAAAAAAAAATTCATTTCTTAACCAACAATTATTACTTACAAATAGAAATCAGAGATGTCCTCTGTTGTTGGGATTATGGACGCAAAGCTCTTTAATAATTACAAATTATTAACCAAAACCACAAACCTTCACTGTTTATTCAACCACTTCACCGAAGGTGGAGGATCTTCGATCCTCTTGCATGAAATAAACACAAATGCTTCTCTTAATTATATACATGAAGATTTATTGAAGCCAAATAATCCTGATATAACATTATTCTGGTCCAAAAACATTCACCTAACTAACAAGCGCTATTCTACACAAAGGGAATAAAATGACTACCTAACAATAATAATAAAAGAAAAATATATATGCATTTAGCGTCTATGAAGATCAAACCAGTAGTTCAGTAGTAGTAGTTTCCCATAAATACTATATGTACCCTGATTTATGGACAAAATGTGTAATTTGGGTTATATGGAAAGAGAAGTCCTCCTGGGGTGTTGATTGTCTCGATTGCAGCGATCATCTGATAAAACGGTGGAGCCAAGCCCCTTTAGCCACAACCAGCTGAACGCCCCAAATCTCGAACAAAGGTTCATAACCTCTGAAACGGGAACTCAGTGGAAAATCTCCAGCAGTAAAACTGGAACAAAGAGTGGTCAGACCACAAGGTACAGACTGCCGTTGCTTTGAATGAAAAACTTTTAAAAGTCCAACTTCTAACTCCTGGCTTATTTTGGATCAGCCAGACAAAACATGAACACACATGATTCAGCAGCGCTTGCGCAGCAAATCAAAACACTCAGCATAAAACGCTTCAATCAGTATCGCATGCAACAAGTTGATACCTTAGATTACCTACTGGTGATTCTAAATCACCTCAACTATGCCTCATCCTGCCCAAACCTCTAAATGCACTAATCCGTCCGTGATCAAATTAAGAAAAAACAAAACGGTAATTTCTCATCCGTCCAGGAGGGGAAAAGATGAAGAACCGTTTAGTCGACTGAATAACAAGGAGAAAACTCATCTCCTTGGAAATAAAACCTCTGTAGGTTTTCACCTGCACCGGTGCGGTCTTCGATCGGCAAATAGATCTTCTGATCTTCTTGTATCAGACAGATTTCCAGCTTTCAAGCTCTTCCAGGAATGGTCTTGTGGAGCAAAAGTTCGCCTGCGAGCTTTTGTCTCTCCAGATATGCGCCTCCGTTGTGCTGTCCTGTGAGACACGCGGGAAATGGCCACGACACTTTCCCCCTCGGCCGGTTTTAACTCTCGGTGACGTCAGAGCTGCGACGTCTGTTGAGCTGTGCATGTCAAAATGTGCGACCAAAATGGATGACCCCAACAACTAGATGATGGACTCTGGGTATTGAAATCAGGGGTCCCAACAGCTGTAGTACCACAGGTTCTGAATAATAAAACACATAAAGAAAAAATATATATTTGAGTAAACTGAAAAATGTACTTAAAGTTTAGATATTTCAAAAGTTTTCAGCATAAAATTATTATCCCGCAGTAAAACATATTAATTATTTTGAGATTTTTACCCATGTTTACTGAGGATCCCAAAAGGTGTGGAGGCCACAAAAAAATCCTTTCATACAAATCAAAGCTGAGGTATATTGCAAAGAACTCCATGAGCCTTCTGGCATGTTGGCAACAAAATAAAGCTTCTAAACATGAAAGCCTGATGTTTTTCATCTTATTCTGCTTTGCCATTTATCTTAGATCCAAAACAACAACCTACTCAGGAATTATTAGTTTGATATCCTCCACATACACAATAATTTCCAACTGTGTGCTTTTCAGAAGAGAAAGGGGCACAGAGATTGGGCTGATGAAGGATGCAGGGAGTGTTTTGTGAGCCAAAAGGTGCGGTCGTGACAACAAGGCCATCTGGAAGGCCAGTGGGAGCTGAGGACCTGACAGAGAGAGCAGGCTGCCACCTCATCCTCACACCTGAGCTAAGGCAAGTGTTTGGCTCTGTGAGCTTTAAAAAAGGAGACACTTTGGGACATGTGAATTGCAGGGATATTAGAACTAACGCAAGAGTCCTGATTTAATATAACTACATATCTGCCAGCTATTTATGTTTATAAAGCAGATCATATGAAACAAATGGGGGGGGGGGAGAAAGAGAAGAAGTATGAATGACAGATGGAGAGAAAATTAGTCTTTGAAAGTGTGACATATATAAAAGGGGTGCATTTTACCAAAGCAACATAAAATAACTGTTTTGCATTCTTAGGCCACGACAAAGTTAAGGGCAAAAATGATAGAAGGAAAAGATAATAAGGTAGCAAGGGAAAGCTTAGGAACAGTAAATCTTTCCAAATGTTATGTTTTTCACACTCAAATTTAAAACATACTATTACAATATTACATCAAACCCACCTGTTTGCTTTTAATGCATCAAAGCTAAGAACTCTTTACCATTTTCTGTCAATAAAAGCATTTACGAACTGTATGTACTCTGATGTACTTTTTTTGACCTTCAAAATTCAAATTAGCAGGTAAGACCTCAAAGAAAATCGTACAGCGGTGTCGGCCTGGAAAAACCTGATCAGTGCATCTTTATTAAAAAAGGTAAACAGCAACACTGGTTAAGGGCTCGCTTGCTACATATAAGCCAGTTAAATAAGTAAAAAGAAAAGGAGGAAAACAAAAAAGGTCTGCGCCCTAAAATCAGACAAACTGTAAAAACTTGCAGTATGCTTTCATGCATAAATAGGTATAATCTTCATAAGAATCCCTTCATTTTGTGTTGGATTCAAAACAGCAACCTTCATCAAGCATTTTGGACAGTGTTTGTTCTTTACGTCTAATTCTAAATTAAAACAAATTTTATACAAGTTAGTTTGTATGAGTTTCAGTCAGAAATCGGTATTGCCGGTAAATGTCTGTTCCATGCATCTCTAGACTTAATAAATAGGTTAAACTACAACATGGTTACAGTATCAAAGCTTAGTACTGATACTGTTTCCAGAGCCTTTAGATTTACAGCAAAATCTATAGTGTATAGTCTAAAGCTTTTAAGTCACTGTAATTTCAGACACCCACATATGACTAAATTAAATGTTATTTCTATTACCTATCAATATTATCACACTATGTGGATCCCAACTGGTCAATGTCTACTCAGAGCATTAAAATAAAATATAATTAATTTGGTAATGTGGTCCTGCTCCAGGACAACTGAACCACAAGGTTGAATTACGTCCTTGGCATTTCAGCATGTTCTGCAAAAGCCTGGTAATTAACCATTCATTTTATTCAGGAGTGTAGCCGACATATCTAAAAGTTGCAGGACAGCGGCACTGGAGTTGCAGACATGCACTAGAGCAAATAGCCCCACTCTGGCAGGGTGAATAGGTTCTAAAGAGAGCGGTAGGTCCACATTTAAAATGAATTTTTAAACATCAGAGGGGAACTGGCTCTGCCTGTGACATCAGTGCTGGCGCTAATAAGACATCTGGATTCTAAATCTTCAGACTTACTGTGAAAATGATCTTAAGGGAATGCAGGAAATATTAGTACTTTAAAGACTTACAATGCAATACTCATGTTGTTAGGTCAAATTACATAAATCACTAGGATTGGGCATCAAGTCTCAAAAATCGACTGGAACCAGGACTAACATTTCGATTCTGCTGGAAAGTTTAAAATTTCAATTCCTATATGCAATGCCCAGTCCGCCAACCAGCCAAACACCAACAAAGAAAAATCCGCAAGAAGTGTGTGGGTGCAACCATGAACAGTGTACGGTGGCAATCAAAAGTATGGCCTTACTTTAATAAAAGAAATGACCAGTTGGCTCAGTGTAACACTTGCAATAAGATTACATAATGCAAAGGAAGTGCACGACCAACATGATTAAACCTCTCCCGAAACACCTATGCCGGCCTTCCTCCGCTGGCTTCCTGCAGTCAGAATCAGGTAAGTAAAACAATAAAATACGTCCTATACGTATAAATCCGAATATACATTTTATATGGGTGCAAAATTAAATAATCCAATCATGACATGTGTATACATGCACCTCGCTTTATTCAGAATAGAAGCACTTTGACATGCACAAAGTTGTCAGATTTCCCTAAACCAACTGCAGAAAAAGTTGTACGTCTGCCTGTGCTGTAAAAAAAGCGAAAACAACAAACATGGAACAGGGCGTTATTATTTTCTATATTATAGCTACAGTCCTAATGGGGTACATGCGCAGTTTGCCACAAACAGAATGGCATGACCCGAGCAAGTGTTTACAGGCGTTTGGATTGACAATCGGCATAAACCAACCCTCTCATTCAGAGTAAAATTTCATTCCAATTGAGCTAAATCTGATCAGAATATTGCGTTTGACACGTTTACATAACGCAGTTTTACTCTAACCAGCCCTTTATGACGAATACTTGTCCATACTAGTCCATGTTAACATGCCTACTGAGGCAGTTGACAAGTTATACTTGACCTAAAATGGTGTGTCAACTCAAATGCAAATACCCAGCTTACGTTAGCCCATGTATTTTTTTAAATAACCTGAAAATTGCTTATGTTAGCAAGGCAGTTGACCAGACTCAGTGATATGCTACTCCGTTCACCATAGTGTTCAAGAGAAAGATGTTGGTGCAACAAATTGAAGTGTAAACCATGTAAACCTGCCTCAAAACAAAGAATCGTAATCGTTTAAATTCAAACAATGCCCAATCCTATAAATCACCATAAAATATTTAAACCAACTAGCGTTTGCTTTAGTTTTTGTGCCTTTTAATTCTATTTTCATGCCCTGCAGCCTGGCTTTTTTAATAATTAGCCCTTTTTGTTTTGCTTTTTGTTTTTAAACATCTTCGTTTTCACAGCCAAACATCACCCCATGAAGTGATTCATAAGGCTGTTGTTCATACCTAGGCTTTTGTTGTGTTTTGTACCGCTGTGATAGAAAGCTCATACTCAAGTTGATTATCTTGTGCAGAATGAAATTAAGTCACAAAACAGTGAAAAACATTGCTGAAGGCTTCAGGTGATGTCCACATTGCCTATTTTCTCTGATTCCGGACTCATTAATGTTTAATTGCAAGGTGAAGCAAATCCATGATAACTTTCCCATAAATACTATATGTGCCCTGATTTTGGGGGGTTAGTTCATACAGGCAAAGTGCAATAAATATTTCTGAATACTCTAAACAAAATCTAATAAAAACAATAAAAACAAGATTAATTTTTACAATGGAAAAACTGAAATAGGGATTTTCTATTTCAGTTTAAGAAACATTTAAAGATTGCTTATTTTTACATCTATTAAATAGTGATTTTTTTATTTTCAGCTTGTGAGAGTTAAATAATGTTGATGAAACACCTTGCAAAGCAGGAAGTGGACACAAAATTGTTTTGCTGTCATTTGCATAATGGTTTTTATTTCTGGCAGGTTCAACTTTGATGCTATTACACCATAGCCCTCAGCCTGGTTAAAACTCCCCTGAAACAGTTTCCTCTTGCACTGCACACAAGGTTAGCATACACACATATATGCACACACACTGTGGCCTTTTGGCTATATCACCATTCTCCCTACTTTCAGTAATAGATGTTTGTTTGCTAGATCTGTGCAAGCCGGCAGCATTAACCTGATGCATTCAAGCGTAGACTGTGCTGGACACACCCTTTGCAGGCAAGCAAAGCCTTGCACTGCCAGAGATATAGTGCAACAAATCTATACTGCAGCGAGAAAGTAAGAGTTCGAAGGGGGTTATCTAGCTACAGTACATCACAGACTCTGATAAACAGTATGGGTCGGGAAGCAGGTCAACATACAATTTGGTTACTCTGACAACTCTGATTCATTGTGTACCAGTACGTGGCCCTAGCCGTCACCTGAGAGAAGTAGTGGGTTGGGAAGAGTGGTGTGGGGAGGGGGAACAAAAAGAAAATTGTCAGGGAGCTTTAGAACAAACAAAAGTGGACATGTAGCATGAGATGCAAGCAGATAAGAAACATCAGAGGGAGAGTCTGCTTTATCAGGATGCAAAGAAAAAGTAGGAGAATAGCTATATTCCCTGCAGGGAGAGGGGAAGAGGAACGATGGGCTATATGGAAGGATAGAGGCGCATAAAAAAAAAATTTAAGAATAATACATTCTGACATAGTGCTTTTTATTCCTAGAGTATTTGGTAACTACACTAAAGTTGATAGTGTGGCTAGGGGAACAAGAGCGAAAAGAGACAGAGCTTGAGCTTTACATTAACTATAATGGTGTATAATGGTTCTTAGGGTCTATACAAGGGACCGACAATACTGTAGCATTGGTGATAATCTTTCACTTGACAACATTGTTGATGATGCTTGTAAATCTGTTGTGTGGTAATGTGTTAATCAGGTACAGTTAAGCCGAGGTTTTCCCCACACCAGGCATATTTAAATTAAGAATTAGAAAAAAAGTTTGTTTCTGAGAGGATATGAGACTGTTTGTATTTACATTTTTTTAAATGCATAAAAAAATATTTATATACATATGAATAATTAATGGAAAAATCTTCATTGTTATTACAGGTAAATCAAACCCTTCTTATATTTGCTGAGCAGTTTTTTGCATGTCTCCACTGGTAATTTGACGATATATCTTTAGAGATGAGCTCCAGGTTTTTGAAGATGGAAGGCCTCCGCATCATGACCCCAATCATTAGCTACTCCGATAGATTATTTATCAGATTTATGCCAGGACTCTGAGTGGGTCTTTCCAAAAACGATTATTTTCAAATTAAAATGTTATTTCAAATTATGAATAATTTGGGCTTTATTAATTTTGGATATTCTTAAGAAGCAATGCTTTGAGTATTATCATTAAAAACTACAGATGTCAGCAATGCTTAGATAACTTTAAATATGTTTGTTTTAGTGTATGAAGAGTGCAATTAACGGTAGCTTTTCTTCTGCTGTCATTCGTCCTCTTTATTGATAGTTCTCAAGACTGGCCTCTTAAAGACAAAACAAAATACTTTGGAAGACAATTTATAATCGCCTAAAACGTTGTTAGCATTAGAAGAGAGATCCAAACACAGCAGATGTGTACAATAAACCCGGAAGCTCTACTATTTATTTCAAGACAAGTTCTCATTTATTAGTTTAAAAACGTTCCTCCACTTACTGCAGATGTCCTTCGTCTTAGTCTGATTAAGACAACAAATTCTTCTTCTGAACTTCAACTATAAAACAAATGAAGCCTTTATAGCAACTTTGCAAACTAGTTTATTACCTTTAAACAAGTTATTTAAAAGCAGTCTGCTTAATTTTTTTGGCAGCTTTTCCAGAATTGTTTCACATTTCATTTAATTGTCAGCGGGAAATCGACTACTGAGGGGAGTTTGGGACTCAATAAAGGGAAAATGCGAACTCTGCTTTAATTAACAGTTCAATTATAACACGGCTAATGGCTTACTAAATATAATGGGTTTATAACTCAGAAGGTATGATCAATCATCTGATTGTCACTTTGTGAAACTGCAGAAAGTTCCAGTTTAGGCACTTAACAGAGCCTTGGAAAGAATTAATACCCCTTGAACCTTTTCACATTTTGTTTCGTAACATCCTCAAAGATCCTCAAAGCATTTCATTTTTTGTGACAGACAAACACAAAGGAGTCCATAATTGTGAAAAGAAAGCAAAATGATACATGTTTTTCAAAACTGTTAATGTAAAGAAAAACCCTGAAAAGTAAGGGGTTCATACCTATTCAGTTCCCCTGAATCATTACTTTTATATTTTAATACTTCTGTGGCTCTGGCTGTATTTTAGGGTCATAGTCTGTTTGGAAAGGTGACCCTCAACCCTAATATAAAAACCTTTTCAGCCTTTAACAGGTTGTCCTTCTTCATTACTCTGTTTTCATCTCTATCGCTCTTCCCATTAACTCTTACCAGCTTCCCCGTCCTCCAGAAGAATGTTCTCCCCACAGCATTATGCCGCCACCACCATGTTTTACGATGACCATTGTCTGTTTAGGGTGTTAAGTTTAATAGCATTCTGCTAGTAGGCCAAAATGTTTTCTTTTTGTCTCATCTGACCAGAGCACCTTCTTCTTCTTTCAGCAATTAAATAATCTTCACTGCTCTTGCATACAGGCCAAATTCGTGGGATCCACAGCTAATAGTTGTACTGTCAAATAATTTCCCATCTGAGCTTTGGTTCCAGCTCCTTCAGAGATGCAGTACTACACACAGGTGGAGAAATTAGGCAATTAGGGACACTGATTTTTTTTTTTTTAAGACAAAAGTACATACCGTATGTACACATTTTAAAATTTTGGCTTGCAAAACATTTTCAAAATCCTGTTTTTTTCATTCTGTTTTCAATTATGCATTACATTGTGTATCAGAAAAGAATAGCAATAAAATACAGTTTGTGGGTGTGATTAAAGGTGTGAAAGCTCATTTTTGCAGAGTGCTGAATATGTGTATGATTCTGTGGGTGCCTGTAGGCGTGCATTTTGTGTTATGTTGTGCGCTAGAGAGAACTTCTAAGATAGACATATTGTTTGGTGGTAAGAAGCTCACCAATCAGATGTATGTTTCTGGGCTTGGTTGTTTCTAAGCAGATGATCCTGAGATTTGGCAGTGTTTCATGTTTGCGAAACAACAGTTTTCCACTTAGAGTTTACTAAATCCTTTAAAAGGCAAAACCAACTAAATTCAATAAATCAGAGGGCACTGCTTTAAGCAGCTTTGAACTAAATAAATTATTGAATAAGTTTAATTTAAAATAAGCTGAATTTATAAACAAAAACAAAAAAATAAATAAATAAATATATGTGTGTCTGTGTGTGTGTTTGAGGACGTGTTTGACTGGGCAGGGGCTCAGTGAGGCAGAAACAGCGCCAGCAGCTTTTGAGGAGAGAGCATGTGTCCAGCATCCACAGACATTGTCCTGGGTCACAGATGTCACCTGGTCCCTGCCTTACACCACTCGCACTCCCCCACCGCTCCAACAGTTCGTGTGCAGGTCCACAAGGAAGCACAGAGATGAACAAAAAGAGGCATGCTGTTTTGACTGTTGTTTAGATCCTCCTTCATTAAAAAACGAACCAAGATCTCTGAAAATCCACAAGAATCCAAAACAAAAAACAGTCACTACAGAAACCCAGAGAAATGCTATCCAGAGCTACTGGCTATGCCAGGTTGCCAAGGATCTTGCCAAGCGCTTACAGTGCACACTACACTAAATTAAACACTGGCCTTAAACACATCTTTTAAGCCTGGATAAAACGCCTAGCAATGGATAATGTACTTAGATAATGTCAGCTGCAGGAAGATGTGTGAAACCACAATCACTGAATAAATGGAACAAAGATCTGTGTGTGTATGGGTTTGTGTCTGTGTGGTGAGAGCATAAAGGCTCTGCTAATCGCTCAAAGGAGCTCCCTATCCATGGTGTGGTCATCCTTTTGAGAGGGCCTGAAATTCCTTTTGCACGCCTTGCCACTTGTTTGCTCGAGAATCCCGAAATGGTTCGCCACAAGAAACCACCATGCAGATTGGTAAATCATCATTTTCCTTCTTTCTCTCAGTCCCTCTGAAATTTGCCCACCCACACATCGCTGATATTTCTCTTCTGTGGAGTCTTTAAATTACCACGCGTATTAGTAAAGCACTGGGAAGACATTTCATTATTCTTCTTAATCTTGTGTGCTTTCGAGGTCAGCGGCTGACCCCGCTACCTACTCTTTGTATTTACTTTCTCCATCCCCCCCGCTAGGAGGACACAAGTGGTTACAGCCAGTGTCCCAGGAGAGCCTACGCTGCTCCGCTCTGCACTGACAAAATCAGCATAGGACGGCACAACACAATCCTGTTACACGTGTGCCTCCATTCCCTTGAGCTGCCACCAACCACCCACTTGTTTTCAATGACACCAGCCAGGGCACTTCTGTGTGGTTCAGTACTATTAGGTAGACGTCATATTGTCATCATTTCTGTTATTTATTTAGACTGCTTTTATGTAAACTTAACTTAACGTACACTTAGGCCACAATTAATATAACATTTTAAGTAAACTTCAAAGCATCAGTTTACACAAACAGTATGACAGAAATCATTCAATTTATCAAATGCCACCTCAATGCCCTTTATAATACAAAGAGGTCAAGTTTATATTCAGTCCAGTCCAATCATACAATCACAGAATAAGACCCAATTAAATACAGTGCAGTTCAAATAAATTTATATTGTAATAGAGGTAATTTCAGTTGAGTATTTAATACCAATTGGTAAAAAGTTATCTATCTAAGAAAGTCCACCCAATTACAATGAATTGTTAGCTTTGCAGCAATCCCTTATGTCCCGACAGTGAGAGGAAATGCTTCCATTTTTACAGGTAGAAACCTCTGGCAGTACAAGGATGAAGGAGTACACAAAGATAGTTGCTGTAATTGGTCTGTCAATGGCTTTCGTCCAGGAAATAGAAGCAACAAAACAAAGAAGCACTGGGCCAGAAGGATAGGAGTACTTTCTATGTGAAAGGAAAACAAAGAGCTCCAAATGGCAGAAATAGCTCCTTCTATGATTTTGTAAAGAGGCTCATCATAGCAATGAACTGGGAGTACGTTTTATGTGAGAGGAAAGCAAAAAGCACGCATAGAGTTAATGGCAGCAAAAGCTCTGTTTCTGACTCAACCTAGGAAATAGAAAATTAACCCAAAACTAGGCCTGTTGCACATCGTGTCATTGCATTAAAAAATTGTGTAACATAAAAGAACCTTTCTACTCCAAGCAAATTAAGTATTTGAAAATTCTTCTTTATGCAAGCTTTTCTGTAACTTTTCTGGTGCCCAACAATGTACATTTTTAATTCATGTAGTGTTTTAAAAATTTTTAACATTAAAACCCTTGCTGTGGTATATTTGTTTCCCTATAGTGACTGTCCTTAAAATGTCTGTCGTGCTAATGAAAAAGTGCTGTAGCTTCTTTTAGCTAGCTGACCAGCAGGGAGAAACAACAGGTGGGGAAGGGGAGTGCTTTGTTATTTATATGCTCTTAAAAAGACTTCGAAAACTCTGGTTACTCTGGCACTTTCTCTGGACTCTCAATAGTAGAACTTTTATCTGTAAGAATGATATGACATAAAATCTTGCCGGTTTTAAAGCCTGATTGTTTAAAACCTTAACAATGGTAACTAGCCCATGCATAAATGCCAGACATACCTAAATTGCAAATGTCTAGCACATGTTAAAAGGTCTTTTTTTTCAAGCTTTGACTGCTCAGAGTTTGTTTACTATTTATAATTATCAACATAGGTATCTCCCTTTCAGAACCATCCAAGGGCACTATGAAAAGTTGGGCCACGTTCTTGAGGCAAGGGCATGAGCGCAACATGGGGGCCTGAGCTTCTAATCCCAGATAAGACAAGCCCGGCAGGCAGGCCGACACAAAGGAGCTTGGTCCAGTGTTAGTGGATTTAAAGCAAAGCCTCCTCTCTGTTGTTATGTTAATCCACAAGACAATGATTATCTGTGGGGTAATGTTGCCACGGTGATAAACGTGGCTCAAGAGTGCCTCAATTAGGGCACAAACAGCGAATGAGGCAGAGGACGGTATGACTGAGAAAGGAGTTTTGTTATTTCACTTGAGCGGGAGGATCATCTTAAACGGAGGATTGAGTTTACACATGGAGCCTGACTATGTCTTATGATCTAGGTTCAATAAGCTCTCTAAAGTCAGCTCTCAGATCACATCTATCGTTATCTAAATTACTCAATAAGAACTTTATTTTTCTTTGTTTCAAGAAGAAAAGCTTCAATGCAGCCTTAACAGTAAATCCATCAACAATAATCAAATCAAAGAGTTGAGAAAAGGTATTTAAAGCTGCACATTAAGTTGATGTGCTGACTAACTCTTAGCAGTTGTTGCAAAACAGCCACACAGAGGCAAGATTCTGTTTTTCTCGCGCAGCGTAGCATGTAGATAACAGATGCATATTTCAAACATTGCAGCATGGCTGGCATTACAGGAGTGTCTCCTTGATCCTTGTCAAAAGTTCCTAAGACGCGACTGACGCAGAGAGGATCCTTCCCACTAACTCCATGCTGTTTCCCGGCCCCCTGTCATGCTTTTCCTGTTGCTCGAGTGAACGATGTTGTATTATGTTTTTGGACTGCGGTCAGTCACTCGCTCTGGCTCTCCTTCCTCTCCCCCCTCCCAATCTGTTTTACAGCTCCAACAACATAATGGGTCTTGGACAGCTGTGTCATCACACTGAGTCCTATTAGGGGCCTCTGACTGGCATGTTGTTATTGCTCTCAAAGACTAAAGCTAAAGCTGAAGACAGGGTCTGCCAAACTGGCCTCTTAAAAGTCCTTCACGCACTGATTGCACTGGCAATAATACGATGTCAGATTGTGCCATGAAAGTATGAAATAAGTGATGGCACTTATCTGACGCTACATAGCAGATGTGTCAGATGGATATGGGCTGGTGCTGATTAACTGAGGGTTTTGCCATAAGTGAATACCACTCTTACAAATGCTAAGAGAGGACTGAGGGACCTACAAGCTTGCAGAGGCGGCAAAAAGCACAATTTTTAAAAAGTGCTGACATGATAAAGTAAAGGTGGAGACAGGAAGCCTAACCATGTGTTGTGTATGGGACAAGAAAACTTGCAAGGTTTTTCTGTCCTTTCTAGCCATACTTCCAATGCAACTAAGGGTGTAATGAAACATCCAGCACCCTGCAAGAGGCAAAAACTAAGGGTGTATTCACACTTGCCACTTTTGGTCCGCTTTGAACGGACCAGATTTATTTTCCCCCCTTGGTCCAGACCTTTTGTGCAAGTGTGAATAAACTCAGGCGAACCCTGGTCCGGACCAAACAACCGGACCGAGACCCACTTTATGAGGTGGTCTCGCTCCGCTTCCAAACGGACTCTGGTGCGGTTCACTTATGGTCTGAATACAAACCGGCCCCGATCCGAACCAACTACAAAAAGCGTACGTCTCTTTGGACATAAAAAGCCACCATAGCCGGTAGCAAAGGTGTGTGTTGTAAGGTAATCATACCTGATAAGCTGTGTGTTGCTTAGCAACACTACTGGCTTGCTGTGGGACAAGGCACGTAGAGAACGTCGGCGTTCAGCACGCATTCTCCGACGGGGACTAAAACTAGAAAAGACCACAAACCTCCTCCAAGGCAATAGGGTCATGGATGCATGTCAGCGTTTTTCCATACATATGAGCTATACTGTGGATGACTTATGGCCACTGAATGTCAGCTGCTGGCAAGGTGAGGAACCATGTGGGAATTCCAAGTTGTTGCACCATAGTAATAGCAATGATCCTTTAAGCAATTCTGGATCCAGATGGTGCTCCACATCACCACCAAAATCTATTCATCCCTTGTCCTTTTATGCACCTCGTCTGAAAAATTCATTCAAATCTGTTAATAACGTTTCGAGTTATTTTGCAAACATATAGACAAACCAACGCAGACAAAAACATAACCTCCTTGGCAGAGGTACATATACGTCTGGTGTATGTTTTAAAGGGAGTCAGAATTCACCTAACTAGCTAAATGTATGAATGTGAATGGACAACACTTGAAATGTAATATCATACCAAACACTGGCCTTGAAATGTAATATCATACCAAACACTCCGAATAAGAAATGTTTGTATGTAACAGCATCAAGCAACAGCAAGTACTTTGAGGCAGTTTACTGAGTTTAAAATAAACAAATAAAGGCTAGGGATATATGCTGTGGTCCCTAAATAGGATGTTTTGTATCTATCAAAACAATGATGCACATTTTTTCTCAGAAATGTTATAATCCTTTGAAAATAAAACCGTAGCATGGGTCAAAATTGCAATAACAAGGTCAGAACTGAAGGAAAGCAGGTATTGATATTGACCAGGAAAAACATGCTACGTGCCCCTCTAGCTTAATGAATCACATAATGGGATCTGATGAATCTGTAATCAGGGGACAATAATCTAGTCAATATTCCAGTCTGGTTTGTCCACACATATCAGTTTTTTATGTTTGTCTAAATCTATAATGGTGCTAATGCTTATGTTTTCAAAACTATAATAAAGGTTTCACAAATCTCTAACTGGATTTTAAAGAATTCCTACTCAGTGTGGAATTATGCAGTTTTGGTTTCGTCTATCGAAGTATTTTAGATTTTGAACCAGGGATGATCAAATACCATCCAAAATGCTAATTTCAAGCAAAACATGCACAGCAAATTCATATAATGCGGAAAAACCCTTAAATAAAAAGTAAACAGGGAAAATAAACAACAAAAAATTTAAAAAATATATATATTTGTATATTCTATATAGCAATAAAACATCTCCCTGCCACTCTACACATGCTAGTAAAAACTGTACTCTATAACTGACTGAAGGTTCAGAAACACCACAGAGCACATAATCTTCTATCATAATACATAATAAGCTTAATGGAGAAAGAGATTATATACTGTAGAGGAATGATTAAAGTTGTAACACTCGTATGAAGAACAAACTTGCATCGATCTTACAGACAGCATAATAAAACTAACAATTGAGATTCCTAGACATTAATTGAGAAGTTGCAGCTCTGCAAAACATTAAAAACACAGGAATTACATGCAAGAACAAAAATCAGACATCAAGAAAAAAAAAAAAACATACTATTGTACATCTCACTTCACTTTCAACTTAGCATTCGCTAACAGAAGGAGACAGCTTCTGCAAATATTTATTTTAGGGGTGATATGGAACAGAAAATGTAAATCTCCCTTGTACATGAAAGACCGCTGGCATCCTGTGTTGTCTGCTTTGTCTCGAGAGTAAAACATGTTGCTTTTCATAAAGCATGCACATTACTGAGATTGACTGTCCCTGCAACCAACAAATAACTTCCATCTGCGCTGGCACAAATAGGAGAGGACTTTTATTGACAATGCAGTATAAAATTAAAGAAGAGCATCTATATTGCACAGGCTGCAACATAAGCATTATAAATTCATTTTATAATTCAATCAATAACTGAAGAAATGGAAATGAGACTTTCCTGGCCAACAGAGCTCCCTTATACCCAGGAATACCATTAAGTGATCATAAATTGAACATCACAGTGAGGTCTAATAAGAGATATAACAACTGTATTCTAGTAAAGGAAAGCTCCTGGAAATGTTTCAAGATACATCTATTAGGTTAATATAACCATAAATCCTTTCCTTAAATGCACCACAATTACAATAACTGTCAAAACATGCTGATGTGATGCTTTCTCCCTGCTTTGCAGATATTGTAGCTCTGTGCTTTAGTATTTTGCTGAGCAGACTGCATGAAAGCCTGAAGTAAAGCTTGCTCACTGTGAGAATCGCAGCTGCTCCTTGACATGTTGGTTGTCTTTGGGTTGCTGAATGATTGTAAAAATAGCATGCAATGGCCATAGGATGATGAACTGAAAGCAAGAAAACAAGTCACATTAATAGTGACAAAAGTGGGGTTTTTTTGTTTTTGGTTTTTTTATGTCAGACCACTCTCATGGTCTGCTTGTGTTACTCCTGACCTCCAGAAAAGAAGCTGTGAAAGCTGAGGACAGAGTTTTTGAATTTTAAATGTAATAAAAAGTTACCTAGCAGAAAATATTCATTGTATAAAATATGAAAATAACATCAACATTTCATAATGTATTCCCAATAAGAAGGCCATGCTGCTCATGTGTTTAATGATAAAAGAAAAAGAAAACCTTTCAATGATAACATAATTCATTTCTGATCTGTTTGAATTTGCAACAATGGGCTTGAGATGTTAGGATCAAGGATTACATTCATTCTCTTATGGTTATAACACATTCACGTACCTTTAACAGTCAACTACTTAAGATTCCTCTCCTCTTCTTCCTCTGCTTTATCAGCTGAATCTGTTGCAGATGACCCCAATTAAATTCCCCTTACTCCATTTTGCAGTGGTACAAAAAACTTAAACTTATTCTTTCCTCAGATACATGCACAAAGTTTTGAGAAGCACAATATGTAACACAATGCACAATCCATTTTGGTTTTGATTGCTTTAGTTACAATTTTGTGGTTCCCACTTGTAATCATGTTTGGCTTGAGTTAGTGATTTCCTATATTTCCCAGAGTGCTTTTCAACAAGGGTTATGAAAAGAAAGCTAAATAGGAGAAGTTGTTTTATACACATTGGATCTTAGTCCAAACTGTAAAAAGAAAAGATGGCAGGCATAGCAGATATTCCTGGACGTCGGTCAGAACCCACTGCAGTTGGGTCTTTGAAGGCGACTTAATGGCATAGTTTTATCACTTCTATGTACATCTTTGTCAAAACCGGTTTCTACAGTCATCAACCTTTATATATGCAACCTGCAAAAACCTCTGGCAGGATGGAGGGTAATACTGACAAATGCATGGACAGATGAATGCGCTGATAAATGTTTGGACGGGCGGACAGACGGAAGGACGGACAGATAAGGATGGGCAGATGGATGGATTGATAATTTAATGGATTGTTGGTCTGATCAATAGCAACTTATTTTTAGAAGCTCATTTATTCAGTATGTAGAAAACTTATACCCCTAGTTTTCCATCCTCTATTTTGCCGTACTATTCAAGATCTTAAGCAAATACTTAACTACAATTCTTTACTTTTTCCAGACTCTGTTATGCAGTGTATTTATTGGCATTTTTTCCCATTGTGACCAAGTGTGCCATCAGTGTCTGACTACCGATTTTGCTGTTTCTTCACAGTTTGACTGCTGTCTGATTACAACCTCATTGTCTTCCAGAGCACCATGCTGTGTCAGGTGACAGGACTCCTGCGGCTGAAATCCAATCAGGCCAATCGTCTCCGATGCTTCGCAATCCGTTTCAGCGGCCGCCCGCACACCGCCCCACCATCAGTAGCACACACTGCAAATGCCACAAGCGCTCACAATGAACTCATTGAGATATGCAGACAGCAAACCATGCACAGTAATCACCTTGCCTCTTGCAAACTTTGCAAAGACAAATGGGGGGAGGGGGTTAAGGTGTTTAATAACACTGTATCGCTTCCAGCTTTACAGAGCAGGTGACCTTGCTCTATGACCTCTCACAACAGGTCAACTAGATTAATCTACCCCTTAAGGATCGATAGTTTAACAACAGTAATCACAACACTGCCCTACTAAGAGAAAGAAGCACCCCAGGAAAAAGGAAGGAGGACAGGCATTAGTGACACATCCAGCCCCCTGCCTGTGAGCAAGATAATGCCCACCTCTCATCACATTCCTGGTTCCACTTTCCAGGGGCCTGGGGATGAACTCTCTCTGAACATGTGAAGAGGTCACAATCAGGGCACTCGATACCAGCTAGCACTAAATCACATACTCCTGGCTAAATGGGAGACATTCAGCATGTGTGTGTGGGTGGAGGTGGAGCTGCTGCTGGGAAATTTCAGCTTGACGATGAAAACTGAATAATACCAAATTTCCCCCCATACAGAGGCAGGCCTGTCAGACAACCTTTTCAAGCCTGAGTGTGGGAAATGCACCAGTTCTGTCACATGAGCTCATAGTCGTGCTCTTTTCTGCTTTTCTACATGTCACTTTGGGCCTCTGTGTTCTCAGTTGCAGTTAGAGAATGGAGTCGGGGCTATTGTCACTATGATCCTAATGTCCAGTGTCTGGTTCTTCAGCTCTTCTTTTGTATGTTAGAGATCATCTACGTATTTGTGCCTGAAGCTGTGCAGCCATCTCAATCTCCTGCTCTATCTGCTTTTTCCAAACTCCTAACCTGTGTCCTATGTATTCCTTGATGCTGTCAGTGTAGGTCGTGCATTCAAGAGCTCTGATTCAGTGGAAGAGCTCTTGAAGACCAAAGCAAACTCATATCCAGCTTTAGGTAAGGCGCTGTGTGGTGCCACTTCCTAAAACCCAGAAAGCACAGTATCTTGTCAGGCAGATCATTTTTTGCATAGTCTCTGAATCCCTCCAGCCCTCCGTGCTCGCTCTGATCCTGTCCTCAGCCGTGGACTCACAGCGGCTAAAAGGAACTTTGATGGGCCCGGGGTACTGAGCGCCAGGGGAATCTGTGGAGATGTGGGAGGTTTTAAGGGAGGATGGGGGGCAGGGTGGTGGGGGCTGTTTGTGTCCCACTGTGAATCCCTCAGCAACCTCTGATGAGCTAAAAATTCCCCACTGCGTGTTATATCCATTTCAATTCAGCTGTTAAGGAAGAGAAAAAACTGGAAACTTTCATTTTTCCTCATGTAAATGATCACACTCAAAGAACTACATACTCGTAGAACCACACAAACACACACACGCGCACACACAGATACACACACACACAGTGCCTCGGAAAAGCATTCACATCCATGGAAAATTTTGTCATGTTACAACCCCAAACGTCAATGTAAAATGTATAATATGATCAACACAAAGTGGAATGACAAAGAGTTTACAAATAACAAGTATGGCATCCACATGTGTTCAATGCTGTGTATCAACAATTTTTCACTGTGATCACAGTTGCAAATCTTTGGAGGTATGTCTCCACCAGCATTGCATATCTAGATAATGAAACATTTGCCTACTGATTTTTTTTTTTTTTTTTTTTTCACAAAATAACTCCAGCTCAGTCAGATTGAATCAGAGCATCTGGGAACATCAGTTTTTGAGTCTTGGCACAGACTTTAAATCTTAACCATTCTACTTTAGCTTTCAGCTGTATGTTTAGGGTGTTGTGTTGCTGGAAGGTGAACCTTTCCCTAAATTTAAAATCTTTCGGAGCCTCTAGAAGATTTTCTTCCAGGATTGCCCTGTATTTAGCTCAATCTATCTTCCTATAAACTCTAAGGAGCCTTCTGTCCCTCCTGAAGAAAAACATCCACACAGCATATTTCCACCACACTGTCTCACAGTGAGGAGCTTTCAATTTTCAGAATACGGATTGAATAGTGCTCCTTAAAAGTCCACAGCTTGGGATACTGTTTATTAACCTAACCACAGTCTATTTTCTTCAATGTGCAGTTTGCTTCCTAATGTTGTCCAACAAAACTCTAAAGTCCTATCAGGACAGCTGTATTTATACTGAGACTAAGTCACACACAGATGCCAATTAGTTGTACTGGATTTTGTAGGGTAACTGAAGTGAACTTATGGTGGAACAAAAAAAACAACATGATTATTATGTAAAGATTCCTTTATCAGAATACATTTTAACCGCACTTATTCTTATTTGGTTTTTGGGTTTTTCTTGCCCCAATTTAACTCATCTGGCTTTAAAAAGAGAATAGCATATACTTTCGGTGATATGCAGACTGTGATCTTTTTTTTTTTTTTTTTTTTTATCCTGTATTCCTTCCATTTCACATTTATGTGCCAATTTGTGTTGGTCTACAACATAAATCCAACTGAAGTTAATGGTTGCAACATGGCACAATGTGACAAAGTTCAAGAGGTATAAATACTTGCAAGTATTCATACCTCTGTGTATATATAGTAGAGACAGAGAGAGAGACAGAGAGAGAGAGGGCATCCTATTGCTCGTACACAGAAAATAAGGGAGAAGGAGGGACTCTAAGCACTGCGTCTGGATGGGTGAGATGCCTTTTTCTGGACAGCTCCAATGAGCCAAGAAGAAATGTTCTAAGACCCACTTCCCAGGAATGGCTGCAGTAGCAATAACTTCCAGAGATATAGCAAAACCAAGCAGACATAAGTCTGCTTATGTGTGCATGGAAATACACATCTTTTCTGATGTTGTCTTCTGTTTTTTGCTCCTGCAGAGCAACCTCCCTGCAGGGCCAAACACAGCCAGGGCAACAGACAGTTTGAGGTAGAGTTCAGGTCAAGACCTTGCACTGGTTACAACTGAAACAAAAGCAGACCACATTCAGAGTTAAGCTATGACCCAAATCATTCATATTTGATACCCAACAAAAATTGCTTTATGGGATCTAAATCCACTGTAGAAAAAAAAATTCAACCTAATGCCACAACGCTCTTAGGTGGAGCTACTGTTGTTCCTTTCTAATTAAATTTCTATTCCATACTCCTAAGTGAGACAGGAAGATAAACAAGAAGATATTTAGAAAGGTGGCGCTTCAGGGGCCATACTCTTTCACCTGCTGGAGAATGCTATCAGCCTGGATCAGTCTAGTTTGTTCAAGCTGAGCTTCAGCAGCCTCTCAGGTAAGTCCTTGCTGCCGTTCTCCATGGAAACGTGCTTCACACTCACCCTGTGATTGGCTTGCACAATCACCAGACAGACATTGTGTCTTAAAATACGAATAATAGTAGCCTTCCGCAAAGCATGACAGCAGGAGAAGACTGATGTAGAAAGGTCTTTTTCCTACAGATTTTGCCCTTTAGCCACATTCTAAAATAAGGTATAAAATAAATTCAGTGACTATATACATACAGTACAGTGGTTGTTCTCTTACAAAGGCTCCACAGCACTACAGCAAGAAAAATAAGTATTGAACATGTCAATATTTTTCTGACTCAATATATTCCTAATAGGCTTACTGACATGAAGTAAGACCAGAAGTTGGTAACATCTCAAGAAATCCATACATGCGAGAAATAGGACACAAAATCACAGGAAATGTGTAAAAAGTGGGATGACAAGGAATGAGTATTGAAAACATGAAAAAAGAAGGTGCAAAAAGGCAAAGAAAGCCAAGAACAATCACAAAAATCTGTAAGTATTTGGAAAGCAACCCTCCACCCTATCAGTGCAAATTATTAGCTGGCTTAGTTCTAACTGATGTCCAACATAAGGAGGTTTCTCATTACCAAGGCATTGCTGGGTGGGGGGTTCATACAATTTAAAAGGAAGGATGAAAGCAGACATTTTGTTGGGACATTCTTGATAAAATCAACAACGGATGTTGTCATAATCAACAAAGGCATTTCTCCTTAGAACTGCAAACTAAGCATATTCAGTACTTATTCTCTGTGCTAATCCACTTTATTACACAGAATTGAACTTATGGACTGTTTTGTTTTCAATTCTTTGTATGTTTACATTACTCGGTTTGTGAATTTCATGTCAATACTCGCATTAAAAATATATTTATGGTGAAAATAACTGACAGTAATTGACAGCAATTAGATAGTAATTATCCCCATTGTATACATTAATAGGATAGCAATTAGTTTCAATAGCTAAGATAGAAAATAGAGGGCCAAGATGAAAGACAAATATTACATAAAATACCAATCAAATGCAGGCATTCCTTGTTTTCTGCACAGAATCCATCAATAATCTCATATATGTTTATTCCACATACTGAACAAAAGCATCTTTTCAATGGCTTCTGCTTTATTTAGAGATATTATGGTCTAAAACTGGGATAGCTTACACTGAGATTAACAATACTAACAAACAATGCTTCTCTACGAGCCTGCTTCCTTTGGTAACATTGTTAACACACTTTGCTACAAGGATTTTATGAGCCCTCCCAACTCAAATTTTTTCTTGAAAATAAGTCCTGCTTCTGTTTTGCAGCTTTATTGAGCCCCCTCCTCCCCAACTACCTCCATCCCCATCGTCATCCTACTGATGTTTTCAGGAAAAAAATAAAACAGGATATATCTGGAACAACAAAAGCAGGAAAGGATATGTATACACAGCACACCGAAGCCAATATCAAGCATTATACACACACTGTACACTGTGCCAAAACACTGTGATGCTTGAAATTAGAATGGCTTTTCATGCAAACATAGGCACTAGCTGTGCAGGTGACGGGGCTTCTGCTGCAGACAAAACCAAAATGAAAAACAAATCCGAGTGCTATTTTAAATAAAACTCCACTTGGCGATGAATTGCTGCACAAAAAGGCAAACAAACACAGAAAGGCTCCTCACCATGTGACGAATGCCAACAGATTATGTGCAGGTTAAATTATTGCAGGAGTCAGCGCCAATTTTTGCTCGGCGCAGCGCACTTAACGGCTTTGGCAAAGCAACACTAATATATTTAATGAAGTCATTAGTCAAAAAATGAAGACAGACAGTGGTGCGAGGCATCAGATGTAGGGCCACAAAGGGCAGAAAGAGAGAGAATGAGAATACAGGAGCCAGAGAAGAACAGATCAGATAAAGTCAGGAAGGCCACTTCTCTAGAATGCATTACAAATGCAAATTTCTGCAAAAAAATGTCAAAACCTTCCTTGCAAATATTAAGGGTCATTCTGACTGCCCTCGCTGTTATTTGATTTCATCATAAAAAAAGTGCACAGCCTTGAATTAACTACTCTAATGTAATGATTTGCACTTGGCAGATATGAACCCATACCCAAGCTTAGTGCAAAGAAATGGCACGGCAGCTCTGATCAAAGCAAATTGTAGCTGAAGAGTGAGTCACTTTTGCTTTATGTAAAATAATTGGCCACTGACAGTTGAAAGCAGTTAAAATTTAGGCAGACATCTATCTTATCGTTGCCGCTGGAATCCAAAACCTGAGCCCGTCCCCCGCCGCGTCCAACTACGGCACAAAGTGCTGTCGCCGCAGTATATACAGCTGTTTACTTATTCATGAATGGATTAGGGCTACTAACTCAATCAATCCGCTCTGCCAGTAACCAAGGCAGGCTTTATAAGATAACATTAATGATGAATTAGTTGTCCATAGGTGCTGAGTTTTCTTCCACTTTATCAGCCGCTGCAATTCAAATAGAAATTTTCGTGCAAATGGATTGGAAGTCTGGAATTATTATGGCACTTATTGTCAAGCAGTATTATGTCATGAATGGAAGATGAAATGAGTCTTAATATGCAGCAGAAATAAAGGATACGCCTGCTTTCCACATCCTGTTGGCAGGACAACTGACACTGGTGCACTCCACAAATATGACCTTTTAAAATGAAGTCACAAGCCATGTAGGGTACACAGCAAATAAGGTACTTTGGGCAGATGGGACAACAATTTTTAACCAAAATACAAATGCTATGTGTGGTTAAAACCAACACTGCACATCACTCTCAAACACCATCTCCATTGTGAAACATGGTGGTGGCAGCATCATGCTGTAAGATGCTGTTGTTGTTTTTTTGCAGAGGCATGGAAGCTGATCAGAGCTGAGAGGAAGATGGGTTGATTTAAACACAGAACAAAAACAACTTGTTAGAGGCTGCAGAAAAACTTTTAACTGGGGCAGATGGTCACCTTCCAGCAGGACAATAACTTAAAACATTAAGTCAATGCAACAATGGAATGGTTTAGATCACAGAATGTGTTAAAAAAGGCCAGACCTAGATCCAATTGAGAATCTGTGGCAAGGCTTGAAAACTGGTTAACAGATGCTCTCTATCCAATTCGACTGAGACAAACATTTTACCCTCTGGAGCTGCAAAGTTGCTGGTGGAGACCCAAAAAGTACTTTCTTGATCTACCACATGTAATCCCAATAGAATGCACTGACGTTTGTGGTTGTAACAGTAAATGATGTAAAAGTTCAATGAGTCACAAATACTTACATGCAAGGCATTGTACACCTGCAGTTTGCAAATAGCTGAACATTTAAACCAAGTCATTTCACACCATCCATACTGAACACATCATTGCATTGCTTATATTGTTTCAGCATGAGGGCTTCCTGGCCTTTATAAGCCTGCAGCCTTAGAAAGTTGTGTGAAACGGAAGTCACCCTATCACTATTCCAATGTATAACCAGACCATTTCATTTAACCACCCCTATCAGAGGCCTTATCAAACCACACCTCCAGATACTTGAAGCAAACACCTGCCCGGCTGTGGTGATTATTACCCAGCACATTTCTGATCCTGACAGCAGCAGCAGCAATGCGATGAGGCTGACCTAACTGGCAGCTGCACTCATAACAACAGAAGGATGCACATACATAGCAAAGTGTGTCATGCGGGTTTCTTTCCAGGTAGTGGGTCACATGAGTTTTTCATTTAACATTATAACCTCATGTAGCCACCACACCAACACAAACATGCTTAGCTTATGGGAAAGGGATTTCTAGCTCTAATTATATCTAAATCAATACGCGTTGATTCATCCACCTCATTGAAGGTAATAATGCAGTCTTGCAACTGAGTCCATGGTAACAACACAGAGCCTGCTTGCTTTGCTCAGTGATAAACAAAGCAGGACTCGGAGAACCGGCTGTGTGTAGCATCCTTACCTCCCCCGTGAAGACAGACAAACACATCCGGGAAGCGGCGCTCAGATAACGGTAACAGCGGTTGTTCCCTGCCGTGACCGTTATTTGGCTACACTGATCTCATCAGCCGCGACGCAGTCAACAGGCCGGGAAATGTAAGCTGATAGCGTCTGCGTTTTCGTCAAAATGAAAACGGGGATAGTTCGTTCCTTACCTTGGTATGGCGCAACGGCTTCCAGATGCATCCGACCGGAGGGGCCGCGGGAGGCTGGGTCTGATGCAGGTCTCTGTGCTCCAGAAAACTGAACTGAAAGGCTGCAGCGGAAACAGGAACTAGAGGAGCTTGAATCTGAATACGGCAGTCCAAGCTGCTCTGTGGGGATCTACTGAATGGCCGGTGTCAACACAGAGCAGGGAGGAGGGAAAACACAATTTCCGGTGAGGAATTTTTAAAATAAAAGTATTTGCAAGTTCATCGTAAAGTGGTTGAACTTTACTTATATTCAGTTAAGTTTTCAGGTCAGTTTATTTACACAGTGCTTTACAAAATGCTCCAATGAATCCAGTAATTTAGAATCCGATTCTGTCCAAATACACGATCATTTTATAACATTATATTGCAATCGTATTGTGAAATTTTGATCCAATACAATATAATGCAGTTCAACCCAAATTACAATGCAGGACAATCAGAATCCGCGAATCATATACTGTCAGTAGAGCCAGCCCAAGGCACAAGCGATCTGGCCCAGGCCAGCGGGGGGCCCCTATGAGCGCATATTTTCTCACAGAATATCATTTCACAACATTTGTAATTACATGCATTAAGAATAAGCCTACTTTTAAATTTGCTTTGGAAGTTTCACAATTTCACATTTTAAAACCCTTAACTCCCTGAATTTATTGACAATTATATATATATAAAAAATGAATTGTCTCACATATTTAGATCATGTTATTGACTCTGCTATTGCTACGCAGGAGTTTAAAATTGATTCAATAATAATGATACGTTTCTGTTCACCCTTTTCTGGTCTTTTCAGTATTTCAAATACAACTGAATAATGCGCCACAACCAACTGGGGGTTAAAAGGATAGAGCAGCCACTTTTCCATGTAAAAGAAAACATGGTACACAGAGTTAACCGCAGCAAAAGCTCTGTTAGTGGTTAGATAATAGTTCGAGAAATAAAAAAAAATACTGGTCACCCCGCAGATGTTCATTCGTTTCTGCACACAGGGCTGGCCTGGGGTATAAGCAGACTCTGATCCACTGAAAAGATGACAGCTCTGATTATACCGCACTGTTGTTTTGGCTATACATATGAGCTAAAACCTGTCATTTACAGAACTGCAGGAAAACACCCAAACATAAAAAAAAACTGTAGCACAAATTTAGCCCTTCAGCTTCTTAGTATCCATTTGCACAACTCACCCTCATCCTTGCTTTCAAAGCGTCTCCTCCTTCTTCTATTAGCGGTTTGGGGGATTTATTTTGAAGGCATTGCAAATTAGTTTCCTGTCTGTGTGTGGCTCATGCTGGTTCGCTTGACTTTGGCTACTGCAGATCCTGGTGTGAGTGGCGTTGAAATGAAAGCTGCAGTGCGCACACCAGTGTCAGGTTGTTGTACTGCATTCATTTGGGCTCAGAAAGTGAAGGAGATGGTGCCAGCTGGAGTCACTCCCTGCTCCCCTGAAGCCATGGAGTGTAATACAAAGTGATCATTCCTCATTTATATCGATATTGCCTATTACTTCCCAAGAGGTGCACTCAGCCTCAGACTCATCTGTTTATTTTACGGTTTGCAGATTAGAAAAGTAGAACAAACTTTCTAATCATTTTTAAGTCATGCATAGGAAATCTGAGTTTGTAATTTAGGAGGAATTTAAATTGTATAGATAATATAATATAATATAATATAATATAATACATGTAAAACACTGGTGAATATATCAAAAATCATTTTAATATAAATATCTTAAATGCTGAATTTGAGGATGGTTGGTCACTCTACTCTGCTATTCCAAATGAAACAATTCTGACATTTTGCATTAATCTAATTCAAGATTTGAAATACAGAAATGTCCTAAAGTAAAAGTTTTATTTAAAAGACTATTTTGAATAAACTCATACATAAATGAAATTCCTTTTAACAAATCTAATGTATAACTATTATTTTAGGTTCCTCTCCTGAGTTCTGAGCTCTGTCTGTCTAAGAAATTTTTGGCATTCCTTGTTGGAAACTCTTTTAATTTTCACAAGGCTACATGGAGCAACTCAAAAGAGATGCAAAATGACTCAAAAACAATTAGACAGAGCAACAAAATGGCACAAAGTGAAGCAGGCAACCACAAAAAAATTTTAAAAAGCTGAAAATGTGCAAAGCAATTAACATTAGATAGTGAACAAACGTAAATGGACTGCAAACTCTCATACACACAAAATGAATATGCAAATCGAGACAGAAATGACTAAAGGGAGATGCTAAATGAATACAAATAGATACAAACCCCAGTGCAAATGCAGAGGAGAGTACTCCTAAACACAAAAGGACAGCAGGGAAACAGTGCATGATGCAAAACTGCAGCAAATAAGAGCAAAACGGCTGCAGACATCAAAACAAATTAAAAACTAAAAAAGAGACTCGGAAAACAAACTGAAATGTTCCAAAATGAACACACAGACAAGGAAAAAAATGACAGCTCAAAATTAAGAAAATGTATAAGGATACCGAATCATTAAAAAGAGATGAAGCAAACATTTCCAGAAAAAAATTAAAACTGACTAAAGTAATATGAAAAATAAGCAAATAAAGATACATAACAATACCAAGAAGACACAATTAATCCAAGACTTGTATCATTAACAAACTGTTGAAAAGTCTCCAAAAGGAGACATTCAAGGACCAAATGGCAAAGGATAAAGAGTAGTTAAAGGTTGGAGGGTGTTTTATTCTATTTGTTGTACAAGGTCCATGTATAAAGTCAATCTGAAGGATGTGCATGCCTGCTGGAAATCTGCTTTCCTGTATTTTTACTTGTTTCAGTTTGCACCTCTGCACACTCAGCTTTGGAAGAAAGTTGAGCCTTTTTCTACACTTGATGCTGATGCAAAGCCTATCCATTTACATTTGTTAAAAGCAAACCAGGGTGGACAGGGTTCTGGATCAGTCACACGGTTGTAAAGGACTGCCGTAAAGGTTACACTTAATCACATTCAGTACTCTGCAAGGACCTGCTTATTCAGTGATTCGCTATAATCATTCAGATTAAATGATATTCATTTTTTTATTGCGGTAAGTCAGCTTTGTACTGCAGAAGTTCATTAACTTGAAACGGACTCAGCAAAGACATTCTGTCTCACACACGGTGTTTCATGTTGCCAAATGATACCAGCATGTGTTTAAAGAAATCCAAGAGCCTACAAAGCCAGAGCCTACAAAGCGCTGGCTTTGTAGGCATAAATATAAATTTTCAGCTCATGAATTTACCTCATTTGGGGTCAAGCAGGTTTGCAAAGAAAAGACAAACAACATGTCTTCCTTGTTTTTGACGAGGGGATGCTGTAAAACAGTAAACATGGTTTCAGGTTGCAATTTATTGCCTCTAAATGTGTAATTTACCACAACACTCTATGAACCACTGCATGCTGTTTTCCTACCCCCTTTCTGTGTCCCTTGAGAATTAAGCCACTAAATCAAATTCATAATACCCGCAGGCTTTTTATTTGTTGCCTCTTTTTCATGAATTTTTGAAAAATATGCAGTGCGCCTCTGAGATGTCTCTCTCTCCTGTGGCAAGGAGCTGAATCACAATAGCAACCCCCGCCTATATTTGTTCCACACATATTTTCCATTTTACTTAGCTGTATTGGCAGCTAATGCTGACAAAACATCGCCATCATGTGGTATGAAAGGAACTGTGCAACTCTGCTTGCAGACTGCCAGCCCTGATTCACAGTGATACACAAGTCTTTTTGTCATTTCATTTAGAAGATTTTCCATCACTTGATATCTTATTACATATAAAGATAGTTTCTATAAATGTACACTTGCACCAAACATGAACATCTTGTGTGTAACCTGAACCAAAGCCTAAATCTTACCCCAGTTGGTTTAGCAGTGTGGATCACATTGTAGGGTGAGCCAGGTTGAGGCTCCTGACATTTTAACTTTTACACGTTGTTGTGTTCATGTTGTTTACATGTTGTTCCCCGTCTGATGACAGATTTCAGAATTTCTTAAACAAAATCATAAGAACCCAGAGTTTTGTTCTGTAGAAGGCAGAGTCTCGTGTAGACAGAACACTGCCTCAGTTTCAAAGTTTCACTTTATTTTGTGTATTGAACACAACAGTGGCAAAGTGGATGAGACTCAATAAAAGATTGTTAAAACTTCATTAGAATATTGCTATCGTTTGAATTTAAAAGACATTGATGAAAAGATAAAGCTTCATGATGTTGAGAATGCATATTCAACAAGGGCGTAATATGCGGGGGGATTAGGGGGGTTATGACCCCGCCAAAAATTTGATCAAGTCAATATGACCCCCCCAATATAATAATATCACTCCGGTATACAAATAAATGATGCATAAATAACTTGTTTATTTTCATTTGCCAGCAAAACAACATCATCATCTAGTAATGTAACCCCCTTCCTCCTCCCAAAAACTTGGTATCACCCAACCCGGTTTCTCCACCAAGCATTCACTATTTGCTCTACTTTTGATTCAGTCACTGGTTAGAGTGGTTGTACACTCAAAAAAAAAAGCGGACAGACAGCAAATTTTCACTGATGGTCAACAACAACTCCTTGTAAAAAGAGCGAAAATCAAAATGAGGTAAATATATGTGTATTATTAGGTTGTTAAGTTTTCTCTATGCCGCTCGCACACACCTGTACCGCAGACACTGAATTTTGGTGCATATGGACTAGCTCCTAAATACAGTGGTACCCAGGTGCTTTGTTAGACCTGCCACCTGGACCTCTGGGGCTGAAGCTCCAGATGTTTTCAGAACAGACCCGAATCTCATGAAAGAAGACAATGAGGACTTCATGTCTGTTCAAAAGATGCATTAAGCCCCAAAATGACAGACTTCATATTTTTATTAAAAACAGATTAATTTCTATTGTGTTCCATAAATCACTGCCTGCTCTACCCAACCTGACAATGAGTCTAAGGGAAAAGAAGACAAAAAGTGGTTATTTGCACACACTCGGTACCATGACTGCGCAACTATGGGCACAGGCTCAGGCGGACTGGCAATTTGTCCATTATGAAGAAGTCCAGAACGGCTGTTCAGTCCAGGAGCGTTGCCTGCCTCGTTAATTACATGTACATTTCCACTAAGTGCATCAAACAGAGCTACAATAGGGGAGATGGCTCATTTCAGAGCAGCTGCGGAGCCAACCAGAGAGTGGGAGCCTGGTGGGTGTGTGTGCCCAGGAACAGGTGGAAGAAGAGCTGCTTAACCCAGAGTGAAGTTAGCATTAAACCTGAGAGCTGGCTCAAAATGGGCTAATTGAAACCAGAGACGAGGGGTTCGAGGAGGAAGTGCCGCCAGAGACTGTTTCTAAGGGGATCAAGGACCAGCTTGTCCTCGTTCTGACCTCCAAGGGTTCGCCGGGCTCTGTTCCTGACTCCAAGCCTCCGGATTTCCTCCGGGTTCCTAGAGGGTCCTCTACTCTGCTCGGCCGACCTCCAGATCATCAGTTCCTTCGTCGCCGGCCTCCTGCACTCCTGTTCAGCCACTGCAGGTTTCCTGACCAACCTGCAGGTTCCCGCCGATGCCGGCCTCCACGGTCTCTACGCCTCTGGTGGCCTCCTTGTCTTCGCCTTCGCTGCCGGCCACCACGCTCTCTACGTCTCTGCTGGCCTCCTTGTCTTTGCCTTCGCTGCCGGCCGCCACGGTCTCTACGTCTCTGTTGGCCTCCTTCTCTTCGCCTTCGCTGCCGTCGCCGGCCGCCATGGTCTCTACGTCTCTGCTGGCCTCCTTGTCTTCACCGCTGTCGTCGGCCCCCATGCCTTCGCCGCCGACTGCCCAGGACTTTGTGTTGTAGGTCCTGGCGCCCGCCTGACCTTTGTGCCTGCGCGGGGCGACATCCTGGTCGCCCGCCTGAACTTTGTGTTTTTGTTTTAGTTTCTGGGTCTTTGCCTGCCTGTTTATTGTTTTGTTCCTGCCTCCTCTTGTGAGTGAGTTTTTTGTTTTTCTAAGATTAAATCATATTACTCACCGCCGATGCTTCCTGTCTGCATTCCGGGGTCCTCCGCCATACCAACCCTGACAATGTCAGCCTTTTGTCAGCATCATTGTGAATATGGAGTTTATTTCAGACCTTCAACTGTCTGATCCGTTTATTGGGACTGATCCTTTAGAGCTCATCACATCATTAAACACTGAATAATCCTTTTCTTTGACAGGCTGCAGGGTTTTACTTTATGGACACAGTAATAAACACTAATAAAACCAGTTTAACAGGAAGTAGAAGGAAGACGACTGAGAAATGCCTCAGGTCTTCAGGTTCCTTCTTTATTCCGTTACTTTCCTGACTCCTTCACACTAAATATTAGAAAAGAGAAAATATCAAAGAAATCAGATCATAACTTTAGATTATTTTGTAAACCACCCTCTGTTTAGGTGCCTTCAGAATCACAGTCAATTTAACTGTTTTAACCACTATATTTCATAATGTCCTTGTAAATTTGTTTTTAGCTGTATTTCTCTCTTGAAGAAGCAATTGATGGCGCTATTGCTGCCATTAACCATGTGTACTCTGTTTTTCTTTACCATAATAAGTACTTCTGGCCTAGTGCTTTTATTTAGTGGTTCTTTCCTGGAGACTAGAGACTTTACTTCCTGAGGCAATTTAAGAAGTACAACCTTCCACAGGAGCTGCTGATCATCTTCTACATTGCCATAATCAGACCCCTTCTCTTTTCCAATGGTTATAATCAGTCTGACAGAGAGAGGTATCCCAATCCTTGTGGTTTTTAGTATAACAATGACCATCAGTGGGACCCTGTGTGGGGTTCCTTGAGACGACATTGTTGTAAATAAGTGCCGTTTAACTAAATAATCTGAACTGAAACTATCTGTGTAGGTATAGGCTTAGGCTGCCGGAGGACATAACGACCACTTTCACCCTCTTCGCTACATTCTCACACTACTCTCCAATTATGCATTATTTGCTGTTATTTCAGCTTTTAACTTTGTTCTCGCTATTCTCTTCCTAGAAGCTACACCTGGCCTGGCTCTGTGTCTACCTGTGACACCTTTCTGGAGAGGGGAATCATCCGAGCTTCTGCTGGCAACAACTTAATGCTCACCCTCTACCGATGATCCACATAGCCCTGTCTTTTAGTGTTTAACCCTTTCTCTCTCCTAGACATGGCGATTGACTGAGCTTTTACTGTAACTAATTATATGCTCTCTTTCAGACTCTAACATTGAAAACTGGCTCAGAGTTTATCTGTTCTTTCTTTCTAGGTGAAACGACTAAAGGAGCTACATCCATTAACATTTACTTTTCCTTCCCATAGAAAGTACTCCTGGATCAGTGCTTCTGTGTTCTTTTTGTGTCTCTGCTCTGTTCTCTCAAACCCCCAGTCTGTCGTGGCAGATGGCCGCTCACACTGAGCTGGTTTTGTTGGAGGTTTCTTCCTGTTAAAAGATAGTTTTTCCTCTCCACTGTCGCTACATGCATGCTCAGTATGAGGGATTGCTGCAAAGTCAATGCCAGTGACTGTCCACTGTCTCTACATGTTCATCAGGGAGGAGGGAATGCTGCAAGTCACTGACTGGATGCAATCTGCTGGGTTTCCTTAGATAGAAAAAACTGTTTATCCAATTTGAATAAAAAGCTAACTCCGACTGCACTGTTCAATTGTTAGGATTAATTGGAATGTATGTACCTAACTGTTGTGAAGTGCCTTGAGACAACATGTGTTGTGAATTGGCGCTATATAAATAAAACTGAATTGAATTGAATTGAATAATTCAGTCTGTCCTGTCTTCATCCATCTCAGTGTGGTTTGGCTCATCCACAAAACAGGACAGGTCTAGACTGCAATAAACAATCAGGTCTGCAGAGAGAATCATCAGGGCTGACCTTCCCTCCATCCAGGACTTATACAGGTGTCAGAGTTAGACACACTGATAAACACAGAGAAGGTATGCAATTAAGACACAAGTGAGTCAAAGTTATTTTTGGCTGACCAGTGAGAGACAGTCCATTCTCTCAAAGGAGCTGCCCTGTGTCACAGCCTAATATTAAAGAAAGGAAAAAAAGACTCATGTTACAGCATCGGGGTGTGGCTACATATAGTTTTACAAACACAAGTTCTACTGAATAAAAATGGTTCTGTCCAGATACTGATACAGCACACACGTCCACATCTGGCATTCAAGGACACGGAGATTGGCTGGGGTGCGACCAGCACTCTTCCCACGCACACAAGTTCCTGCTCAGTCTGCATAGCAACCACCCAAATGCAACTCTAAGACAAGATGACAGTTCTGTTAATAGTTCATAAAAGTGCTTCAAAGATAAATGTGAAAAGTATTCAAACCATGTCTATCAAAGATGACCAAAATAAATAATGGTAAATCATAAGGATAAAGAACCTTTTTTAAACTAAGCAATGATAATTTATGTACAAATCTTCCAACAACAGGTCTAAGTACAGGAAAAGGGCAGCTAAAACATCTGCAGACCCCACACATCCTGCACATAAACTGTTTAGACTTTTACCTTCAGGTCGGTGCTACAGAGCACCGTCTGGTAAAACCAGCCACCACAGAGACAGTTTCTTCCCCCGGGCTGTTTCTCTGATGAACACTTGACAGTTCCAGAACAAAACCATGCATACTTGGACTGATCTCACATTATATCCTTGTTTGTCTGTACAAACTTGGCAATAAAGCTGATTCTGATTCTGACAGAGCCATTGACAGAGTTTTTGCTGTCATTACCTTTGAGTGTTCTTTTTTAAATTATTTTTCTTTCCTGAACAAAGCCATTCAGCTATATTTTTCTTGCATTAACAATGTGTACGTTCATTTTTCTCTTTCCCATAAGTACTTCTGGTTCAGTGGTGTTTAGTTTGGTGTTTTGCTCTGTTTCTTTTTCTGGACAGAGTCACTGACAGAGCTACTGCTGTCACTGTTTATGTGTTCTCTTTTTGGACTTTCATGGAATGTACTCTTTGCCCAGTAATCCAGTGTTAAAAATATTTATTTTTCTTGGAATAAGCAATTGATGAAGTTTTTATTGCCACTGACTTTGTGTACTTGTTTTTTTCTTTCCCAAAGAAAGTACTCCTTGCTCAGTGACTAAATGTTCATCCATCTCTCCTTCTTGGAAGAAGCTATTGATTGAGCTACTGCTGCCATAATTTCTTTTTTTACTTTCCTGGATGGAGTCACTGGTAGGGCTTTTTTGACAATATCTTTGTGCAGCCTGTCTCCTTTTTTAATTTACTTGAAAGTACTCTTGACTCTGTGCTTTGATGTTTAGCTTTGGAGTCCTAGACAGAGCTTTCTTGCCAATACGTTTGTTACTTTTTTCATGTTCATAGAAAATATTCCTGGCATATCTGTGTATTTTCCTTGGTAATTAATTCACTGATATGTAACTAGCTGCGTGAAATCTCTTTGTCTTTCTTTTGCAAAGAAATTCCTGTTGGCCAAGTGCTTCTGTGTTCAGCGGTTCCTCCTTCCTTGACATAGCACTGATTTCTCTAACGTCAATGACTCAATACAACTTAGATAATTAACTACGTTTGTATACAATAATTACGACTCATCTGATTATCTAATTGGATTGCATTTGAATTAACTAAACTGAATTTTGGAGCGAATTGGATTATATAAACTGGGCAAGAATTGACCTGTTTGTCCATAAAACACTTTGCTGTGACATTTGTAAAACCTTGTTGGATCAGATATTGTTGATATTTATCATTTACAAATATTTAAACAACTTAATGGGAGCAAAAAAGGTTAGAAACAATAGAAATGAGCTAATCGAGAAAACTATTTAATGAGTGGCCTACTGATGAGCAGCTAAATATGTGCTACTTATAACATGCCATTGTCTTTTTAGTTCTTTTTTCCTGGCCAAAGAACTTATTGTAGACAATGCTCACCTCATTTCATGGTTCATATCGTGAGCTTAAATTCATACAAAACATTGTGAACAAAGGCAACAGTTAGAGGTCGGCCAAGTCTGGTCTGAAGTGTGAAAGTTATGTGAAGTACTTTGGTGTTTCATATTAAAGTATCAATATGAAGGTGAGCTGTTATGTGAGCTCTTATCAACAGAAAAAATAAAAACCAGTGGAATAAATTTTCTACTGACAAAGTGCTTTATACACTAGTTAAAAACAAGTTAAAAGCAGGGTTTTGGAGGGAGCTGAAACTGTTGCAAAAGAGATGAAAATCAAAAACCTGATGATTGGCTTTAGAATGAGTTTAGAACCAGTAAAACAATATTTTTTATGCATTATTGTGCTGTGAAGGCAATTTTGAAAACTGAAAGGGTGTCAAATAGATGCATTCTATGTGCAATGTTTAAAACAAATATAAACTTGCGCTTCTATTACATGTTTGGCATGTATGACAAATTATTTTTATGCAGATCAAGTCATTATTTTGTAAATCTCTATAATATGATACCCCTAAAAATGTGCAAATGTCTTAAATTATCCATAAAAAGGCCTATTTTCAGATTAAATTGATTCTTTCAGTGAATCATGAACCTAAACTAAAACCAGTGTCAGGTCAACAGTTAACAGGAGATTTTGCAAAGATAAACTGAATCTTTAATTCCTTTCCATTTCAGTAATGGCATGAAAAACATTGCACAAGACACAATTGGGAAGGCATAAATTAGTATTTTTGCACCATACTTGGAGTAAAGAGTATGATCAAAGACGTTACAGCTATCAGGTCATGCGTTTGTCATAATCCAACGGTGTTTGGGTTTTGATGTCCTTTTATAGTTTGATCATTTCCTCGTTGTTTATTATGTCCTTAAGGTCTTGTTTTATTCAATTCATTCCCCTGTTCTTTATTGTTAGAAAGGTGTTGCCTTATAATTTGTGCTTAGTTTCTTAGTTTATTCTTCTGTTCTGTTTTTACCACTTTTGGATTTATTTCCCTTAGACCTCAGTTAGACTTTTCCTCTTGGTTTGGTAGTTTTGTTGTGTCTTAGTTCAGCTCCATTCATGTTAACTAGTCTTCCTCCCTTCCTCTATCTCCCTTCTTTCCTTCTGCCTCAGCTTCTCCACATTAACCCCTGACTAGGCGTGACTACACAACTGCATTCTATGCCCAACTCAAGATTTGTCTATCATAGCCATCTGCTCTTTGTATGTCATCACCATCGTCACCCTTTGCAGTTCCTGTCGTAGTCATCATAAAAGCCATCTGCACCTCCTGTTCTTTTATCTACATCATTGTCATCCTCTCCATCATCATCGCCATTCTGTTCATTACTACCATTCTGTACCACCATTCTGCTACTGCTCAGTTTTCTTTGACTTCAATTAAGCCTTACGTTCCTGATCCCGGGTTTCAGAGGGGGTCGAGGACGACCCGCCTTGTGTTGGAGGAGGATCGTGCTGGTGAGCAGCGGTTCCGACCTGGCTCGAAATCCACATCAGCCCAGTCGGCCTCACCGAAGCATTCTTCCATCTCCTCCAGCAATAAAGGTGAGGGCGAAAGTTCCACCTCCTCACCGTACATAGTCCTCAGTGTCTCCACTTGCTGCTTTACCCATAGCGTCAGCTCTGTAACTTTGTCCGCTTGGTCCTCATGGCTGGTTCCTAATGTCGGGGGAGGATCTAAAGAACTAGAATAACTATGAACTAAAGTAAACAGAGAAACTAGAGGGGGACATAGAAACAATAACCTAAGAAATAAACAAAGAGCCATAAGGAAAATCTAAATTACAAAATAAACCATCAAAGAACCCACAAAGTCCAAAATGTCACTCCATGACAAACCAAGTGGTCCAGGTGGCATTGCCTTCATCTCATAATGTTGAGTTCTCTGATGTGGGTGTCCAGGTGTGTTCACCAATGTCTCACATTGCAGGCATCCAGAACTCCTGTTGCTGTTGTCTCAGTTGCCCCCCTGTTTTTTTTTTTTTTTTTTTTTTTGGAAAATAGCTCGAGATTAGTCAAATGTAATGGTCCCTGTGAGGCAAATATTCTTAATTGAAGGTGTGGACCAATAAACTGTCAAACTGTGTTATTCTTGTTGTGTCTCCTTAAAGCAGTTAATCTTTTTGACAAAATTGTACATTATTTAAATGACAAAAATGTTCAATTTTATTATTATTGAAAACTTCTAAAGTAAAATTACCAAGTGGACAACTATCAAATACAAGAGAAGAAAGTGTATTACTTTACGTTAAAGTTTTATTTTCTACAACAATTATATTTAATGGATGAATTTAGGGAAAAAAAATATTTTCCTCTCAAACTATGGAAGCATGATTTGCAAATAGATTATGTTGTTATGTTTGTAAGGAGACAAACATAATTTTATACTGTTTTATGAATAGTTAAGTATTATTTAGAAAAAAACATAAAAGTGTGTCACTGTTTTGTTAAATGAATGAAACTAAAGTACAATAATTTTTCAACACATGTAAGGCATGGAAATAAGACAACAAATTTGCAAGAAGAAAAGAACAAGAATGAAGAAAAATAACTACTTTGCCCCCGGAACTATACATCAGGTTTGGAATATTAGGTAAAAACAAGGTGTTTTGTTTTTAAGGAAAGATCATTTTCAATCACAGTTTGGCTTAAATGATTGTGAAGAGCTTATGAATTAGAATTAAAATGACCAAATTATTATTTTTGATTAAGAAAAAATATCTGAAACAGATGGCTAATTAGAAATTAATTACCATACTGTGGAAATATTCAATTTATTTAGAAATTTCCTCGAGGTCCTTGAAACTGAAGTAGTGTCTGTCTGTTGAAAAACATTGTGTTACTTTCTGGTGCAATTGCAGTTTTTATTCTAGCCTTAAATATTCATTCATCCAATTGGTTAATGGTGCCTTTTATAAAAGAGCATCCATGAACAAATTGTCCGTTTGAATTCACCTACCACAGGAGCACAGGTCAGTACTTCTTATTAACAAATATTTGGCAAACACCTGAATGCTCCACAGCTTTTGGGTATATGGGGATAAATTAAAATGATGCAATGATTACATAAAGAGCTTTTTGCTTTGTGTTGGGGCTTTTCTATCTGGAGCTTCCTGATTCTCTCCTCGTCTGCACGTGTCTCTATGTGTTTCATTTCCTAGGATGCATTCTGCTCCATGATACTTCACTCAAATCAAACAGTAGATTTTCTATTTTACAAAACAAAGTTGATGCTACTAAAACCTTTAATGGGAAAACAGATTTAGAATCAAACCCAATGAATAAAATGGATTAAGTCGAACATCATAATGGATTAAGAACATCAAATAAGCATTTGACATCCTACCTGGAGTAAATGGCTATCTTGGCCTCTTCATTATATGTAAATCCAGATTAGTTGATCTTGGAGATTGAAGATTTCTTACTTCTTCACTTCTCTCTTAGGTAGATTCAATAACATTTTAACAGTTTATTTACATAGCGGCAATTCACAACACACATCATCTCAAGGCACTTTACAAAATCAATTCAATGAAATCATGCAGATTTCAAGTCGAGTTCTTACATTCCAATTTATGCAAGTCAAATTCAGTTTATTATCCAACAAATTGTTAAAAAAAATTTTTTAAGGAAACCCAACAGATTGCATTGAGTCAGTGACTTCAGAATCAGAAAAGCTTTATTGCCAAGTACGTTTTTGGACATACAAGGAATTTGTTTTGGCGTAGTTGGTGCAATACAGTACTCAAATTAAACAGTATAAATATAGGTACAATATAAATATAAATATATGTGCACAATTTTAAATGAGTGAGAGTAAATGTAGAGCAGTATGTAGAGCAGTATAAGATGCAAGAGCGGTACAACAGTGCAGGTGATCAGTCTGCAAGTATGGCAGTGCAAGTAAAGCAGGAGTCCAAGCTGAGCGTTAATGTAACGCATAGAGTGGCAGGTTACAGGTGTCCTGGGGGGGGGAGTGTCAGGGTGGTTTCCGGGCTTTGTTAACAAGGCTGGTGGCTGGTGGAGCGACAGTAGACTGCAGCCAATCACCTTCTCAGCAGACCGAATGACACGCTGCAGCCTGCCCTTATCCTTGGCTATAGCAGCGGCGTACCAGATGGTGATGGAGGAGGTGAGGATGGACTCAATGATGGCTGTGTAGAAGTGCACCATCATAGTCTTTGGCAGGTTGAATTTCTTCAGCTGCCGCAGGAAGAACATCCTCTGCTGGGCTTTCTTGATGAGGGAGCTGATGTTTGGCTCCCACTTGAGGTCCCGGGAGATGATGGTTCCCAGGAAGCGGAAAGATTCCACAGTGTCAATTGAGGAGTCACAGAGGGTGATGGGGGCAGGTGGGGCTGGGTTCTGCCTGAAGTCCACAACCATCTCCAATGTCTTTAGAGCATTGAGCTCAAGGTTGTTCTGGCTGCACCAGTCCAACAGATGATCCACCTCCCATCTGTACGCAGACTCGTCACCATCAGAGATGAGTCCGATCAGAGTGGTGTCGTCCGCAAACTTCAGAAGCTTGACAGACTGGTGACTGGAGGTGCAGCTGTTGGTGTACAGGGAGAAGAGCAGAGGAGAGAGAACACAGCCTTGGGGGGAACCGGTGCTGATGGTCAGGGAGTCAGAGACATGCTTCCCCAGCCTCACGCACTGCTTCCTGTCAGACAGGAAGTCAGTGATCCACCTGCAGGTGGAGCCGGGCACACTCAGCTGGGAGAGCTTCTCCTGGAGCAGAACTGGGATGATGGTGTTGAAGGCAGAGATGAAATCCACAAACAGGATCCTGGCGTATGTTCCTGTGGAGTATAGGGACCGGAGGATAAAGTGAAGGGCTAGGTTGACTGCACCATCTACAGACCTGTTGGCTCTGTAGGCAAACTGCGGGGGGTCCAGGAGGGGGTCGGTGATGTCTTTTAGGTGTGACTTATGTGGAGGCAGAGGTTGGCAGGTCCAGGAAGGCTCTGTGTGAAACAATGTTTTTTTCTAACAGCCAGTGATGGAGGTTGGACAGACAGGCGGCAGTCCGAGGAGCCACAGGAAGGAAGGAGCGAGGACGACCTTTTAAGGGAGACCAAAGGTAAGATCTTTCTGAGACTGAAGAAGGAGAGTTATCCAATGGAGGTCCAAGGAACATACACTCGAGGAAAAGGTGTGGTTCTGCCAGGAGGAGGAAAACAGGAGGTAAGTAGATTACTTACGACTAAGAAAGTCACAAGAGAGGAGGCCTGATTACCACACAGTGAGTGAGAATTCTTTGGCGTCTCCCTCAGGAACTCCGCTCTTTTTTAAGCTTCCCTTGATGACAGATGGAGAACACCTGTGCCGTCTGCCTGCCCGGAGCCACCCTGTGGACAAAAAGGTAAGTACACACACACGAGCAGTCTGCACACAGCCTCACGGATGCAACATCCCTTTTAAAAGGAAAAAACCTCCAGCAGAACCAGCTCAGAGTGAGAGGCAATCTGCTACAATTTACTAGTGTATCTTCTAGGTAGATAAAAAAACACAGACAGAACATAAAGTGAAAAGCTCAATTAACAGAAAATAATGCAAAATGGGAGAGTAGTAGGAGAATGTATTAGAGTGAGGGAAAGTGGTCAATATGTCCTCTAGCAGCCTAAACCTATATAGCAGCATAACTACAGAGATAACCTAGGATGATCTAAGCCACTATAAGTGTTATGAAAAAAAATTTTAAGCCTAGTTGTTAGGGGTTTGAAAACTTTTGTATTGTTTATCACTCATGTCTGCTCTAAGTGTCTTTCCCTCCTTACATGTCACAGAAAGGGACACTCACTCTCTCTCTATGCTTAAAATCAAGACACATGAACCCTACCCTTTCTGACCCCACGCACACACACACACACACACACACACACACACACACACACACACACACACACACACACACTGAATGTTTGTTGAACTGTGTGTGAACCAGTATGTATAAATAAAGAGACAGGGGTGCCAACACTTTGTAGCCTGTACTGCAGAGCTACCCTTGCAAGTAAATTGACTGTATCGTTCTTGCCTCTGAGTTGACTAAATAATACCTAACACTAGTCTAAAAGGTAGACAGGGTGTCTGCCTCACTGACTAAAACTGGGAGTTAGTTCCACATGGAGGAGCCTAAAAAGTAAAGGATCTGGCTCCCATAATACTTTTATAAACTCTAGAACCGCCAGTAAACCTGCAGTCTGTGAAAGAAGTGCTCGGTTAGGAACATATGGAACAATCAGATCTCTGAAATATGATGGAGCTTGATAATTAAGGGCTTTGTATGTGAGGTAGGTACTCTGGAAATGTTTTACATGTTTTGTTCTGTGTAAGTCACAATAAGATTATTGGTGGTGCACTGCATTCTAACTTTATTTCCTGTGCAAATAATCACCAACTTATTGAAAATTTTAGTAAATAATTTAACGTTTTAAACCTTCTTGAATTAAAATCTGACTAACCATCCCTTTATTAATTAATATTTTGTCTCTCTGGGTACCTCTTCTGTAGTACAAGGAGGTATCGGGCCTGTATCACTACACTTGCTGTCTTTGGAGTGTATCAACTTCTCTTCCTTCTTTCGCATCATGTTGTGATCCCAGTCTTTGTATGTGATTGGCTGCCTCGTGTGACTATCAAAATTCAGTCCCAATGCTCTATGTATATATATATATATATATATATATATATATATATATATATATATATATCTATCTATATATATATATATATATATATATAGATATATATATATAAATATATATATATATATATATATATATATATATATATATAGATAGGATATATGTGATCAAATGGATTAGTATGTGACCATTGCTTTTTATACCTATTCTTTCTGTCCTTTGAACCTTTTAACATTTCTAATATAAATTTCTGTAGAAGGAGGCTGTTATAGTGTGCCTGTCAAATCCAGGCAGAACGCATAATTTAACTGCTTTTAAATGTACATACACTAGATGGCAGTGTAAGATCAGACCAGTGTCACTGTCCTTATGACTGTGCAGCGTAACAAATAATACAATGCACAGCAGTATTCACAAATGGTGCTTTTTGTTTAGGTTTTATATGTAAATCTGTCTGTGTGTTAGTCAATTTGCAATCAGTTTTATATGCACTCTGCATTCCCTTGTTGATATTTCTCTTTAACGCCACCCACATCTCTGTACCACCAGGCTAACTGCTGGGATATGTAAATCTACCAGGTGATTGAACTCAGTGAGAAATGAATGTGACAGCCTCCCATTGGTTAACTTTGGATAAAAATTTTGATTAGAGGAGGTCCCGTCGAGGTTGTCGATGTGAAAACCGGTGTGACAGACGCTTCCCCACCGCAAAGAGAACTTAGCCACAACACAGCAGCTCTCGCTGCATCATCATCACAGCAATCATTTTCATCATCCTTTCATCCTTTTCCAAATCAGCTAGAAATGTCATGATGGCATCAGTTACATCTAGAACAAAGATGAAAGGATTTCAGGGTACAGAGGTAAGATACTCGACATAAAAAAAACTAAATTAAACTTTAGATAAAAGACAGTATTCTTGCATTTCATCTACCTACTTATACTTACGTACTTAATGACTCAAAGGGTTCAAAGGGAATTGACCTTTTCAACACACAACCCAGAGTGTATATACTGGATAAGGATAATGACTTGCTGTGATGACCAGGTCTCCAGTCCTTAGTGTCGCCTGATGCTGTTGGCTGTTAAATGTCATCGAGAATGGAAGAAGAGAGCAGTGATCTGCACTGTGCTGTAAACAAACCCCAGCTGATAGCCTCTTTCTCCCAACCACGCTGCTCTCCAGGGGTCATTTGCCAAGAGCTTCAGCTTTTGCAGTGTTTACTTATTTGTTCCCACACTTCTTTTATAGTGACTGACAAGAGGAATAAAGATATAGTTGCTGTATAGAAGAGAAATATACTTTGAGGACAGCGCTACTCCTGAGGGGAGACTAGATATAAAAGTTGTCTTATACCAGAATATGAAGCAGCACTTGTTACCAAGCTAGCAATACATCAATACATACAGTGACTCTTAAAAGTATACACAGTCCTGTGAAATGCCAGATTTCTGTGATGCACGACAATGAGACTTTGACAAAACCTCTTCCACATATACTATTCCATATATCCTGCACAATTAAATAAATTTACTAGAGGAATGTAAAAAATACAAAAGGTGCAAACCTGGTTATATTAGGAAATTGGCTGTTTTGGAGATGAAAATCCATTGACTAGAAGTGAATGTGGAGGTGAATATGGGGTACAGCGATGATTAAACTCTGCCTGTGATCCCAAACAGTGACAGCCAGCTCATAGACTCAGCCGGCAATCAGAACACTGAGAATAAACCTACCAGCAGATCCCCCTGGCATGTATTAGGCGCATGCCCAAAAAATCAAGGTGGACGACTCACTGGAAGATCTCAACAATTAAATAAATAAGAACGGCCAGAATTACAGAGAAATGCCCCCGTTTGCCCTGGGAAAAGGAGACTTCGACAGCGAGCTGCTGTTACAACAACTGATAGGATTGAGACAGCTGGAAATAATGGAATTCCCCTTCAAACCACATTTTCCTCACTACAGAATGAAAACCAGGAAAATGATCCATCTTCTGAGAACAATAAAAGGTTTGAGAACAAACTTCATTCTAAACAGTCTTCTCCTAAATTGCTAGAGAAAAAGCGCCCCACCGGACCAAGAACCCTAATAGTGGGCAACACAGCTGTGGATGGGATTAAAAACTTCTGCAGCAAGAAAAACACAGAAGTTATGACTGGTAACAGTAACATGGTTTCCGATATCTCAGAGAATATTCTTGCAATCACAGAAAAGCGCCCGTCTCTAGAAGACCTTATTATACAGTGTGGAGCCATGGATGATGTGGCTAAGAAAAAATCAGAAGGACTGAAGGAGGATTTCACTCGTGTTCTGAATATTGTTGAGGGTCTCAATATCAAGGTGTTCCTCAGCGGAACCTTTGCACCAATTTTCTGTGGAGATGAAATGTTTTTTGAGACTTCTGATGATTAATAAGTGGTTCAAAAAAACATGTGCAACTACATCTGTGAACTTCATCGACAACTTCAATATTTTTTGGGAAAAAAGACAACTCTTTAAGCAAGATGGTTTCTGTTTGAACAAGCCGGGAGCCAGACGTATCATATCTAATTTCTTCTATTCAGTAAATAATCCGCCAGCAACTTCGACCTTCTGCAGAGAACATGGAGTATCAACAACAATGATAACGCTGCCTCCAACAGCTCCAGCAGAGACAACCGGCCAGTTGGCTGAGAAAGAGAGGTCATCACAAAAGGTCTCCCCGTCAAAATCCACAGGAGAAGTGGACCACCCCGTTATACCCCCATCCCCCTAAACCCAGACCCAGACCAACCCTCCCCTTAAACCACCCTCACCCCAGACCCCGACCCAGACTGCACAGAACTCTCCCATCTCCCCACTGAGCCCGCTTTTTGCTTTACTGAATTCTGATAACATGAAAGGAGCTCTTAAGATCGTGACCCAAATGGCTCTGAAAAAGTTGAAGTCATACATGATTCCAAAGGTTTTGGGTCAAAACCTTTAGGTGTCTTCAAGAAGGTTGAATATGACAAGGACTTTTATTTTTCAGCATCAGTGTGAGTCAAACTGCACATCCAAATCAACAAAAAATGAATTTATGAGAAAATGTAAGTACTAGAGTAACCCAGCCAGAGGCCAGAGCTAGATCTGTTAGAAATTCATATGGGTCACTTGAAAAGGTCTGTTTACAAGAGATGGTTTCAAAATCTGTTACATCTAGTGAACTTTTGCATGGTGGTGGGAAAATGTTGTAAAGTGAAAATCTAATAAAATATCAATGAGGGTGTGCACACTTATGCAACACGGCTACTACAGAGTTTTAATAGAATTTATTTAGTTTTTTTTCTTTATGTTTTTAACTATACAGGAGAAATGTTACAGTACCACTGGAAATAATTTTTGAAATCATTTAATACGGTCTAATTGTTTTTCAACACAGCTTTTTAATTTTTGAGAGCCATTGATCTCTTCCATGTGTAATATGAGCTGTACTTTTTAAAATATTTTAAATACTTAGTAAATATTTTTGTTTGTATTTGGACATTTTAAGATTAAATATTTGATATTTTTGAAAATTTTTATAACTGCAAGTTGCATCTTGCGATGCAATGAAAGATCTTAGTGAGTCACATTGCTGGGAATCTACACCAGTGGCTCTCAAACTTTATTTTAACAAATATCATTCTTAGTAAATACCAAGTTTTTCAAGAAACACTATCTTGGCACACAGTTTAAAACAATTGCCAGCATACCAATAGTAGGGTGTACTGCTGCAATTTGTGATGCAAGTTTTCAAATAAGATTTTGGTGTGCATGGCTTTCAAAGCTGCATTATAACCTGTGCACATCTGGGTGTTAACAGTAATGGCAGCGAGATACAGTATTTTACTAACTGAATTATCAGCAAGCCATATTAAAACAGAGAGTAAACATGCTAGTGTTTGCCTTGCGGTTCAGCCAACTGATTAGTTTAATAACATTGTCAAAAGGAGGAAGATGAGTTTATTCCAGACTCTAGCTGTACGTGTTGAGTCAGATATGTTTAGAAACAAAAGGCTGAAACATCTGTAGCTGTCAAGAAAAATAAATCATACTGCAACATCCGGAAAATCATCTGTTGGTTTGTTAAATGAAAGTACTTCTGTAAACTATGTGTTGTGTTGGTGTGTGCAAAGTTACTGAACCTTTGAGCTGGCACTTGGTATCAGCAAATGCTAGATTGTGATGAGGACATCCATAAAAGAAAAAATCAATTACCAACCAAAATCTCTGACTCAGCATATTGTATGTATAATTTAAAATGTTTGCCAATCTTCTTGCTAAGCATTTGTATTTCTTTTGTGTGATTCGTACCTTATCTTCTCAAAACAGATAAGTTCATGGATTGCAGAGCAAGCAACCTCTGGCATTCTTGAAAATGATGAGAGTTTCCAGCGTTTATGACAGGATATTTTATGAACCCTGTTCTGTGAAGCTGACATCTGCTTCCATATTGTTGTACTAGTGTCACCCATTGATTGATGGCTGCACCTGTGTTTACTGTCAGAACCGAGTTTAAATGGCTCCAAGTCTTCCATTTGTGGCGGTGGCATTTACACACAATGATGGGCTTAATCTGTGCAACTATGAAACTCATCAGTAGTTACACTCAGCTTGAAAAGGCCAGCCTTTTGAATGGAATGTAAAACAAAGACGCAAGGTCAAGATCTACAGGTAAGAGGTTTTTTTTGTTTCAATTCAGGCACTGCACTCAGCAGCCGGGCTTGCATCTGCAGAAACTCCTTTTCACCTTTACAGCAAGACTGCTCTAAAGCAAAGTCTCGTACTCAGCATGTCAAGTAGAAATTTATATTGAATCATGGTAGCTGAGATTGTCACAAATCTACTGCAGTAAAGGAATATGCTGAGAAGAGCCTGGCTAAGAGACTGTTCTAATTTGCAAGATAGTGGGTTATCTGGGAAATCTCTTGCTACAAAAGGTAGATGCAATGGCGATGAATGGTTGCAGAGATATCTTTCATACACTGCCTGGCCAAAAAAAAAGTCGCCACCAAAATAAAAGGTCACACACTAATATTTCGTTGGACTGCCTTTTTGATTACAGCACACATTTGGTGCGGCATTGTTTCGATAAGCTTATGCAATGTCACAAGATTTATTTCCACCCAGTGTTGCATTCATTTTTCACCAAGATCTTGCATTGATGATGGTAGAGTCTGACTGCTGCACAAAGCCTTCTCCAGCACATCCCAAAGATTCTCAATTCTGGACTCTGTGGTGGCCAATCCATGTGTGAGAATGATGTCTCATGCTCCCTGAACCACTCTTTCACAATTTGAGCCCGATGAATCCTGGCATTGTCATCTTGGAATATGCCTATGCCATCAGAGAAGTAAAAATCCGTTGATGGAATAACCTGGTCATTCAGTATATTCAGGTAGTCAGCTGACCTCTGTTGTAATTATGAATCTGAGAATATTATTTAACATTTATCAAGTAATATTTTGGTCTGTTAAGGGTTGTCCTGTGAATACCAGCCCAGTAAGGCGATGGTATTAGGACAAAATAGAAAGGTGTGAGACGAGTTCTGACATTATTGAACAGCATAAACTCTGCACATATATGGAATGAATTCACACAATTTCTTAAAATACAAGAATTTATTAACAAAAATAAGTCAACTCAAAGTCAAACATATTTCAATCAACAAACTCTTTACTATGCTAAAACAATCCAACTAAACTACCAAGCAGAATTAAAGAATAACGAAGACTAATGGGCTATGTACAATATAAACAAGTTGAATAAAGATGATTGAAAACCATGACCAAAAGAGTGATGCAACATTACCATGCAATGTTTATGTTTGAGAACCAAGGATTATCTTGAAGAATCTGGAAGTGAAGTTAAGTCAGTCTTGGAACTAACTTAGGTAATAATCAGCAAGCGTTTAGACAACCCTTCACAATGCAAGATCAGATAAAATATTATTTTAATAAAATAATGTTTTAAATAATGATCTGCTGAATAAAACCAACCTTCTGGATGACCATTTTTCAATTAGCTGCCTTTAGTTAGTCAGTCAGTCAGTCATTTTCTACCGCTTATTCCATAGTGGGTCGCCTTTAGTTATTGAAATAATATTCAAATAAATATTATTAAGAGAGTATTTTGGAAAAGAGCCAAATCTTTCTGGAGAAATGGGGCTTAATGGTGTTTACTTAGTTATCAAATTTAGTAAATGATGTTTAGGAACTATTATTCACTAGCTTGAAAACCAACAACCTTTCTGTTGAATACTCTTTCGTAGCAAGCACGTGTTCTTACCGGTTAGCAGTTAAGCCAACAAAGAAGCGGATAGCTTAGCACCAGAATCAACACATACCTTTAAAATACCAGGGTTAATAATAGGGTTAAAATGCATAAGCGCGGACGACGCTTTATGAGCAATGTTCTGTTTAAAATCACCCTTTAAATAAAGTTTATCTTAACCTTAAAACATACAAAGAACACAAACCGGCACGTGTGCTACAGATAGCCTGCTAGCACTAAGATAGCCGAGTTTCACACAAACTTCATAAAATGAAAAACGTTTAGATCATTTCATCCTAAATCTGTCTCTGCCCTAAACACCTAACCTAATGAACCATGGTGAGGAAACGTTGTCCAAGGGGCGAAGCTTGAAGAAACGTCCACAGTCAACAAGCGGTTAGCTTTCAGCTAACCTCGGGGGTTGAAGGTGCGTTCGCTCTGTGAACAAAAGGGTTAGCTCTGGAGCTGTAGCTGGGCGGCTCGTTCTGTCCGTCAACCAGCTGTGCATACCGTAAACACGGTGGTGCGGGTCGTTGTCCTTCCTTCAGACTCGGCTTGTAGAAACAGCTTCTCTACTGGGAATTTCTCTGCGACACAGTTTTGTTTCTGCGGGGCAATGTATTTCGTGCACTGAATGTTTGTAGCATTCAGTGCACAAAGGACTAGACACAACTGGTTTTATTTGGGACACATGGCATATGGAGTGGACACGATAATGGGATGGTTTACCGCAAACGGAGGGAGGTTGGACTGATGATGGAGTAAACCTTGAAGGGACCCACAAATCTGGGAGCCAACTTCTTGGAATAAGCCTTCAAGGGAAAATTTTGAGAAGACAACCAGACCTCCTGTCCCAGGGAATAAGTGGGGGCAAGTCTTCTCTTCTTATCGGCATACTTCTTGTTTTGAGCAGCAGTGCGTTGGAGGCAGGTCTTGGTTTGGTCCCAGATACTTCTACAGGACAACATGTGACTACGGACAGATGGAAGAATGGGGTCAGGCAAAGATGCAGGGAGGAGAGAAGGCTGGAAGCCAATAGAAGCCTCAAAAGGCGAGAAGCCAGATGCAGCACATATGTGACTGTTGTGTGCAAATTCAACCCAAGGTAGATGTTGTCTCCAAGAGGTGGGATTATTATTACACAAGCAACGAAGGGTGCTCTCAAGCTCTTGGTTGAGCCTCTCGCACTGCCCGTTGGTCTGGGGGTGATAGCCAGAAGAGGTTTGGGATCTAGCCCCAAAAGATGCACAGAAGTCCCTCCAGACCTGTGAGATAAACTGAGGACCTCGATCAGAAAGAATCTCTTTGGGGATACCATGTAACCATGTAACCTGAAAACATGGTTTACCAGGAGTCTAGTTGTCTCGGAGGCAGAGGGGAGCTTAGTGAGAGTTACTAAGTGGCAAGCCTTAGAGAACCGGTCAATGATTGACAAAATGACTTTCTTATTTCTGGATGGAGGAAGTCCAGTAACAAAGTCCAAGGCTATGTGTGACCATGGATGATTAGGAACAGCTAAGGGTTGAAGAAGACCTGCCGGGGGTTGGTGAGAAGGTTTGTTTCTAGCGCAGATAGCACAGGCAGACAAAAACTCAGCGGTGTCTGTATTTAAAGAAGGCCACCAGAAATAACGGCGAAGGAAACCAGTTCCTGGGTGACCCAAACACTTAGAAGAATGGCCCCATTGTAATACTCTGGATCTAACAGTCTCGGGAACGAATAGGTGGCCAGGCGGGCCTCCACCTGGGTCAGGTTCAACCAGTTGTGCTTGGTGGATAAGGTCTTCAAGTTGCCAATACAACGCTCCCACTACACAGGATGGAGGAATCATGGGCTCAGGTTCGGCCTCTTCCACAGAGGCAGAGAACTGTTTGGACAAAGCATCAGGTTTTAAATTCTTAGAACCTGGGCGGTAGGTGATAGAAAAGTTGAACCGAGAAAAGAATAGTGACCAACGTGACTGATGGGGGTTAAGGCGTTTGGGTTTCTGGATGTAAGCCAGGTTCTTGTGGTCTGTCCAGATTACAATGGTTTGCGAAGTTCTCTCTAACCAATATCTCCATTCCTCAAGCGACATTTTAATGGTTGTTTACGACTTGTGGGGGTCGGCCATTCTTGAACTGCAGAAATCTTACTGGGGTCTAGCTTCACCTGTCCACCCTCAAAAATAAATCTAAGAAAGGTTACAGTGGGGACATGAAATTCACATTTCTCGGCTTTGATGAACAGACTGTTCTTTGTTTCAGATTGTTCTTTCTTCTGATGCTGCCCTAAAAGAATGCCCTGATGGGAAACAGCTGTCCGTAATTGTGCCTCAGAGTTCTCTTGGTCAGCCCGTTCTGTCATAATGTAGTGTTTCTTTAAACTCTGAGGAGAACACAACCACATATTCAGGACAGCGTTTTAACAGATTTATGTTGTGAAGAAAAAAGGAACAACGCGAGACAGGGACCCAGGCAATGACAGCAGGAGACTGGTTCTTCTCTGAAAGGGAAGGTGACAAGGTTATGGATATCCCAGGAGAATTTCAAGGTGTTTTCTTTTAGAAGGGTTTGTTCAGGGACTTACAGCCAGAGCGGTTGTGGTTTAGCTGGGGAGGTAAGTCTTTCCTCTGAGATGGAGGTTGGCTGGATGAGTGTGGTAGGCAGCAGTTTCCTTTCTTTCCTTTAGCTCTCAAGTGATGACTTAGTTTAAGCGTTCCCACGTAGGAAGGTGGATAGGCAGGTGCCAACAGAAGTAAGGTTCTCCAAAAAAAACCTCACCCAAGCCAGGGCCAGAAGCTGAGAAGGCAGGGAGACTCACGGTGGGAGATGAGGAACGAAACTTTGAAGCTCGCTCAGAAAACAGATCACAGGACTAGGAGCCTTAAAAACCCATCAGGCAAGGTCTGGGGAAAAAGACAAGAGAAATTTCCGATTAGGTTCAGCAAAATGTATGCACAAGCACTGCACATCACGGTCAGTACCACAAAAATGTAGCAATGGGCTGACGTCTCCCTCCTGGTCTCAGCTCCTTAAGAAGGCCAGTGATTAGGCCCTGATCAGCAGCACCTGCAAGGAAACGCTCTAAAGCAGAGGGTGGAAAGAAACACACACGCACATACACTGCGCACCAACACAGCCCTGACACAAACCAGCAGTTGATGGACTGAGGTTGGATGGATCAAAGCTTTGAATTGACTTGGAATATACATCAATGTGAGGCAACTAGTTTCCACATAGGCAGCACCTTCAGGAGCGGCTTAGCTCTTTATCAGCATACAGTCATAACACGAGACTCAGTTTGCAGCCCCAGTCTGTTGTAAAGTCCATCTTAACTTTGAACTGGGTCAGTGCTCAGTTGATCAGTACATGGTACGCACACACCGCCATTCAACTTTGCTGAGCGCAGAAGCACTTCGCAGTCCAACAATACTCGAAAGCAATCACAGCTCAATATAAACATTTCAAAATTGAATACAACAAGTTAATACTTTGGATTCACTAATGGTGATCCTAGGTCACCTTAACTATTGGCCTCAAACCTGCCCAGAGTAGCAACCAAAGAGGTCAAAATAGAAAACAAAATGAGTTTACTTGATGGTGAATCCTGTAAAAAGAGAGTGCTGGCAAGTGGGCCTAAAAGAGGAAGGGGTGAAGTTATGAGCAAGTGTTACACATTTGCAAACATTCTAAACAGTTATCTTCTCCTCTTTTGAAATTTTCCCAAGAATTTGGCTGCTTTGGCACATGCTTGAAGAATATTTGGGTGTAACAGTCACTGCATCTAAACATTTGGGGTCGCAACAACTGAAGCAGAAACCTTTTGATTAAAAAGTATCTATGCATGTATGCTCATGTCTGAAAAACTCGGGATTACCATATTTACATTTACATATTTACCATGTTGGCTACTTAGTGGTCCACTGTTTCTGGAGCTGCTGGTGGTCATGTGCCTGGTTACAAACACTGCAGAAGCACAGACTGCATAATATGTTTAAAATTATTTTCTTATAAGAAAACTCACCACAGGGTACATTTAAAATAACCATCTGCTTCCACAGTATGAAAAAACCTAATTAAAACAAAATGTTTTTACATCCTTTGGTGCTGTAAAATTGAAATGCTGAAACAATTCCTTCAAACCTGCGGTCACCTTATTCTCCCGTCATGTCTAGACAAAAAGCCAACAGAGCAGCAAACAAATTCAGAAAAAAAGCTGCTAATTTTCCTCCTGTAAAGTATGCAAAGAACAAAGATTAACCCACTCACCAAAAAATCCTCCCCACAGCTTATCACACAGCCCATTCCGGCATCGCTGAACGCACCAAACTTAACGCTGAAGAAAAACAAACCTATCAGTTTCAGACAGGAAGAGGGAGTAGCCACGTGTTTCATTTCTCTCTGCTATCTGGCTTGTTTTAATGATAAGCCAACAGTGACAATCGTAGATGCAATGACCGTCATGCCAGCTTCAGTCTGCCAACCAGCAGGATGAGACAAAGGGCTCCTCTTCCTACTGAGAGCTATGTATAAGATAGTCCAAGAACAGAAGAAAGACAGGCCACTCACGGCAATGCACCTTTACAAAGGTAGATAAAGCTAATTACAAAAGTATTCATACCCACTGAACTTTTGAACATTTTGCCTTGTTATAGCTGCATGTTTCAAAGTCAGTCAGTCATTTTTTATTGCTTCTTCCATAGTGGAAAGCAGGGAAGCTGGTGCCTATCTCCAGCAGTCTATGGGTGGGAAACAGGTCGCCAGTCCATTGCAGGGAAAAACATACACACAGAACAAACAACAACACACACACTTATTCATGCCTACAGGCAATTTTGAAACCTAACAGTCATATTTTTGGGCTGTGGGAGGAAGCCGGAGTCAAACCCAGGACCTTCTTGCTGCAAGTCAACAGTACTACTTACTACGCCACCAAGCAAGTCCACGGCTCAAAGTGTTTTCTTCACATTTTTATGTGATAGGCCAACACAAAGTTACAAATAATGACGAAAATGAAAAAAAATCAAAAAAGTGTATCATTGTTTTATGTTAAGCCCCCATTACTTTGATACTTCTAAATAAAATCTAGAACAATTAACTGCCTTCAGTATTTATGAAATCACTAATCACCACCCATGTGTACTTTTATCTTATTTTAAATAAGCAAATGGATAAGGCAAGCTATTGCAACTCTGGAGGAGCCTGAGAAATCCAAAGCTTAGGAAGGTAGAGTCTGTCTACAACTAGTACTACATATATCTGGATTTAATGAGTAACAAGAAAGAAGAAGAAAGCTATAAAAAGGCATGTTCAGAACTGGTCAGAATTTATGGGTAAATGCATGGAACAAAATACAAGGTGGTCCTGTCTAACTGAGCCAATAATCCCATGAATAAAAACACTTGCAGTGAAAGATGGTTCTACAAAGTACTGATTCATAGCAGGGGTCAGGAACCTGTAAAGGCTAAAAAGCAATTTTTTTCTGGTTCCAGCTAAATACAATTTGTTTAAAGCCACATAAATTGCATGACCCTTCCAAACGTAGAGCTGCAACCCCAGTAAACAAACAGAGCTATACCACATTTTAACATAAAAACTTTATTGTTCTAACAAAATATGCTTTACGTTTGAACAATATAAAATCGTGCTGTTACAATATACATACTTTTCACACTATAACCAAAAAGCGTTTACATTCTTACAATATAAATATTATATTCTACTAATTTTCAATTCAATTCAATTCAATTCAAAAATACTTTATTAATCCCAAAGGGAAATTAAATGTTGTAGCTAATATAATATATTGTACAAACATTAAAATTATGTTGTTAGAAAAATAAAGCTTTTTATGTTATTATTGAATACCTTTTACTGTTAGAACATAATATATGTTTACCTTATAACAATTTTAGGTCGATGACGGTGCAGATAACTGGTTAAGAAAATGGAACTGATTAAGTTAGGTTTCTTCCTTTGATTGAGCCATAGAGAGATGTTGCTTTTATTCAGGAGATCCAACCATGAGCTTGGGCAGTACAATGATAAGGATGCAAATATTGATAAACAACTTAAAATACAGAGAAAATAATTTTTTTCTATAAAGAGGATAAATGCCTTTTTAAACATAGAACGTTGATATTTATAGAAAAGAACAATAAAAAGCACTTAGTTTATGCCCTCATACTGTTGTGAAAATTGTAAAAACAAACTGCATTAAAACATTAAAACTTATTTTTATCACCTTCATTAAAAAAAAAAATCTATGTTTGGCCAAAGAGCGTTTGTGAAGAGTCTAAGAGCAATTTGCTGCTCCAGGGCTGCAAATTGCAGACCTCTGCCATCAGAAAACATGGTGCAAGCAAAGTTGTAAAGATGTTAACAAACAACGTCTTACATTTGACAAGTGCATCTCTTTTCCCTGATGAGGACAAAGGCCGCACTGTAAAGATAGAGGGCTATTGGAGGCCTAAATTCAGCCATGCCTGGGCATCTGTCAAGATTAATTTACTTCATAATGAGGGCAGTAGGGATTTAGAGGTAATGGCGAGGTGAGCCCAATATCTCAGCTGGCACCAGTTCTTAATTTCAGGCAAATTCACTCACATCATCGCTCTCTGTAAACGGTGCACCTTTTCAGTCTTTTCTGTAGTGCGCCAACAGTGGTGGCAGTTTTCCTGATGAACCTTGTTCTGCTTGATATTTTCAGATCACAGTGAGCTGCTGCTCTTGCCAAGATGACAAGACCATGGAAGAAATGTGTGGACAGCCAAGGTAGAGAAACCTCCATCCTCTACTTAATAACTTCTTCTCACCAAAGCAAGTCACAATAAAGTGCAATGAAGACAAGTCAAACTTTTGCACATCATTATACTCTAAGGAAATACATTTTGCAAGAATGATGTTTTGCTTTTAAAATAAATAACATTGTATCCTTAGAGAGTGCTTTCTCATCAAGAAGGCTTTTTAAGAGCAGATTCCGAGACATTTATGACACAAAGCAGTTTCTGAATTTTAAAAGGATGCAACAAATTCACAAATTCCTTATAAAGTACAAGAAAAATCCCTTAAAAACATCATATGTTCTATCTATCTATCTATCTATCTATCTATCTATCTATCTATCTATCTATCTATCTATCTATCTATCTATCTATCTATCTATCTATCTATCTATCTATCTATCTATCTATCTATCTATCTATCTATCTATCTATCTATCTATCTATCTATCTATCTATCTATCTATCTATCTATCTATCTATCTATCTATCTATCTATCTATCTATCTATCTGATAGAGTTAGAAAGCTGCACCAGCCTTTTATTTAAAACTCACATTCCTACAAGCAAAAAGAATTCACATTCTTACAAGTAAAAAGCGGGAATTGGTTCAGCCAATTCTTACAGAGATTTCAACCTAAAAGTGTAGACATTCCCATATATGGTATATGCTTGTCATGTCCAGGGAGTGATCCACTCCAGACCTCATTCCTTAACCTTCCACAAACACTTTTTCACACTAAAAAAGCAATCATAGGAATCATCTTAACTATAGTAGAACTTCAGACATAAACATGATTTAAACTAAACAAAAACTTACATACATTTTTCCAACACTGTCTAGAGAATGACAGAATAAAATCTTTACTGTTATGGTCACAAGTTACATTGGAAACAAGCTAGCTGGTCTTTGCACAGAGCATTACATCTAGGGCAATGGCACTGGATAAAATGACATCAGCAGAAATCCAGGAAGCCCTCAAAACATGCCCAATAAAATGGCTCCAGGACCAGATGGATTTCCAGCAGAGTTCTACAAAGAATTCTGGAATATTTTGGTTCCAACTTTCCACAAAAGTCGCAGGAAACCGAGGAATGCTAAATAACTCCTCTCATAATACATCCTAACCAAACTGGTTTTATAAAAATGATGTTTCCAGCTGGCTCTTCTTCGCTTTTGGCTTCCTTGGGCAGGGGACTGGGCGTCGGGACTAGAGATTGGGGTTTGAGGGTTTGGGCGTTTCTGGGGTTGCTGGTCCCGGTTTTTGGTTGGCTCCCTGGGCCCGGTGCCTGTCCTTGGCCTTGGGCCTGGTGGATGTGCCTGTGCATTCCGCCTTTGTTGGAACTCAGCAAATGGGGGTTTGCATATTGGGATCAGCTGGGGAGCTGGCTCCCTGGCAGAGCATTTCGCCCCCCAGTCCTTCGCTCCCCTGGACACCTCCCTCCACCCGCTCCATCACACTACCACCCATGTAGGGCCTTGGGGTACGGGTGATCGTTGGAGTGCCGTTAGGGTTTTCCATCTCCGCGGTTCTATGGCATCTTGGGCCCCAATTTTAATGTACAACTGAGACACTCAAAACATTTTTTATGACACACACATGTAGGGCCTTGGGGGAGGGCATGCTCTACAGCATCCAGAGGAAGTTTATTTTATTAACCTCACCTCTGGTGCCTGTGCCCACCTCTAAGGGTTAATGTGCATGTAGACATTGAGGGTTCTGGGTGAGGGGGGGTGGGTGTTCCTTTTTAAATACACTTCACAACAACATGCATCAATACCACATTTGAGGGGGCAGAGGAATGCATTGGGTCTTACCACACCCTTGTTTGCTGTTTGCCATCTGGGGTTGGAGGCCAGGAGATGGAGCATGCCTTCTGGTTGGGGTCTGGGCTGGGGTTGGGGGTCAGGTCTTTGAGTCGATTGGTGCCGGGGCTGGCATTTGGCTCTCTTGGCGTCATTTGGATTTTTTAGGATCTCGGTCCTTGGCTTCGGTGCCCAGTCCGTTGGTTGTGGGGGTGTTTTGCCAGGCTCCGGTGGGGAATCTTGGCCGGGCAGTGTGTGGCGGTGATTGGGATGTGACTTTACTTTGGTGGAGGGACTGGCCAGCTGGTGTGTTTGGTGTGGCGGGGTATGCTGTGTGGGAGTGTGTGTGGCCGGTATGCTGGGGTGCGTCTGGGTTGATGTGTGGCATTAGCGAGGTGCATGGTGTTTGGCGTGCTGTGTTGGCCATCCTTCGATGCTACCTTCTTTGACTTTGGCATCCAGCTTAGCATCGGGCTGCGGTCTCGGTCGAGTGGGTGGAGCAGAGGAACACGTCTTGTACTTGCACTGGGGCGGTACAAGAGCTTGCCAGGGACCTCTTGCCGGGTGAGATTGTCCCATCTTGGTGTGGGGTCAGGGTGTCCATTGTGAGCACGCTGCTCAGTGGTGTCTGCCCTGTTGTGCTTGTGGGCAGAGGCTGGGGTGGTGTTGTGCAGAGTCCTTGCCTTGCCGTCGTGGTGAACTGTGTGGTGGAGGGCAGGATGCGGTGGGGGTGCTTGGAGGGATGATTTGGAACTTGAGCTGTGTGGATGTGTCTTCATTGGCTTTTTGGGGGTTGAGCTTATCCAGGGGCGGAGCTAGAATTTTATCACTAGTGTTGGGAGTTATGATTATTGATTGATTAATCTTAATCAATAATTATAATTAAAAATCATAATTTGACAAAATCAATTTCTTAACCAAAATCCTCATTTATGAATCAAGACCAGAGATGTTTCTGGTGTTGTAATTGTGGCTCGACGCCTTTGACAATTACAACCGTTAAATACTCCGTAATAATTGATAACTATTACCAGAGATGTCACTGTTTAATCGACCATTTCTGCCGAAACGTGTGGAACTTTAACCATATCTTGACTGACGAATCACTCTTGTACAAAATAAACACAGAACGCCTTCTGTTATCATCTATGTGAAAATTTATTAAATCACCGCCTGATACAATCCGTTCTTCCGATTTAATAATCTTCACCTACTCAACATGAAAAGTTCTACATAAAAGGGGTAAAATATCTAACTAAGCAGAAATAAAGCACAACAGCAGTGGGTGTGTATCAACCAGCAGTTATGGCAAAAATAACAATATGACAAGGGGGTGGTGGTGAGGGGCGGTGGGACGCAGCTCCACTGTAACTCAGTGATACTCAGTCATAAAACCTCCCCCAACTCTTGAGCAGACAAAGAGTTATAAAACTTTTGGCGGCAAGCTAGCAAGCAGTGAGGTTGAAGACAAAGAAAATGGGAAATTTCACCATGAGGTTATTTTAGCAGTCCAGTCTCACAGCGCACCTGCGCTGGCTCTCAGATGGTAAATACCCCACAAAACACGCACAGAGCTGGGAGCGCAGTGGCTTCCAGATGTCAACACAGCACATCAAAGTTTCAATAACAAGGTTACATGCACATATCATTCAGAACACATTAGATTCTAACTGCACTAAAGAATCTCCTCTACCCTGCCCGGCTATTCCTAATAAAGAAATAAAAAGATTAAAGGATGGGTATTACCTGTTGTCGGCTTTCTTCTGAGCAGGGTCGAGTAAGAAAGGGGGAGGGGGGAGAGTTGGAAGTTAACTACTGTGCGTCCACAATTTACTTCAGGAAAAGCGGTCAATCTTCGTCCTCTGGCCTCCTTGGCGAAAAGGAAAAATATGATCTGACCATCAAAGTCGACTTCGGATGAAACATGGTGGTGGTTCGTCTCCTCGAAACTCCGTGTTTTTAGTTACGTGTTAAAGTCACGTCTTCAATCGGCAGAGTGAAATTTCTGGGCTTCCTAGTCCAGAAACCTCAGTTATGAAGTGTTCGTTGGCCAACGAGAGGGAATAAATGACATCCACTCGGGACTCTTCTCCAGGTGATGCTTCAGATGTTGGTAACCGAACCCGGTCTCCAGCTGAAAAGCGGGGGTTCAAAATGGAGGCCCTGTTATATAGCGTCTCGTGACGTCAGACTTGGGATGCCTCGTCATATCAGTCGTAGTGTTCGACGGGATATGTCGGAGCGGACTGTCCTGGATACAAAATGGCTGATGCCGTTGGAAAGGCATAGTGACGTCCGACAACATGCACATGGTCCAATATTCAGCAAACAAGTGGTCCAACATTAGGGGGGCAGAGGGGGGCCAAGGCTATCTCAGGGGGTCCACACACTATGAGAATTAATTTGTATCTTTAACAATCTGTCGCAGTTTCTAACTGTTACCTATATTTAAGTATATACTTGTTATGATTCTGGCACGTCTGCTCTACCCTGTCTCCCTGGATGCAATCAGCAGATTAGATGCACCTGGTGGCTGCTGCAGTGTAGTGCAATCTGTGGAATGCCAAGCACCTGTGTCTTCCCTGATATATACTGACTCTGACAAGCAGACGTGCCAGATTTTTGAAAGCCATTGTGTGAGTAGATATCCAGCATTCCTTCCTGTCTGATCATTGTTCTTGACCTTGCCTTGCTTTTTGGATTTATGCCTCTGCCTGCTCCCTGTCGGACTATTTGGATTCTGGTTGTCGACCTTGTTTCCTGCATCTGGTTTATGTCTCTGCCTGCCCCTTGCCTGACGCCTCTTGTTCCAATCGTTGACCCTGTTTCTGTCCTTGGATTATTGAGCCAGCCTAGCCCTCGGATTATTCAGCCTGGAGTCACTTCTTACTTGTGCTGTGGAGATCACCGCCTGCCGCCCACTGAGGTTTCCCCTCTGGGTTTCAAGTTCCACGCAAGACAAAAGCAGGTTAGTGGCTTTTCTGATCCCTGCAAAATCTGGAGAGACTACAAGTCACTAATCCCTCTTTCTGCCTCAGTGATTCCTGGAAGCTGTGAGGAGTGTTACCTGTGTGACGTTTTCCTGTGGCTGAATAAACCTTTTAAACTTTCAGTACTGTGTCTGGCTGAATCTTGGGTCCATCTTTTTCTGATTCATAGCAATACTAAGTACACAGGAGAAGGGATTTGTGTACATAATTTGCAGTTTATTAACAATGTAACAGTAAAAATAAACAAAATGTAAAACACAACTTGGCATCAACTTTAGAACAATGATATAAATAAAAATGAAGCCATACTCATAGAGTCACACAAAGTACACACTTAACAAAAAGGGCCTACATTTTACAGCAAACAATTAGACCCCATTCTGATATGAACATAGTGCAGCTTTTAACTATGACCAAACTATCACTGGTCTAAGTAAATCATAGTGAAGAGCTCAGTCATGACCATAGACACAATCTTAGCGCCCAACTACCTTATGCTGGATTAGAAAAGCATAATCCGTCGGTTGTGATGAGAAGTGGCAAAACGTTTTACAAACTTGTCCATGTTGAGGCCACGTGCCCTCCTCGGCTCAACACCGAGAGTTCCAAGATGAGTTAACCTTTCATCAGCCATTGTTGTCCTGAGGTGAGTTTTAATTAGCTTTAAAGCAGAGTAGCTTCTCTCACAGGAAGCAGTGCTGACTGGAGTAACAACCGCAAGTCTGAATATCTCATGGAAAACATCTTTGTAAGGTTCAAGAAACATAATAAAATTGAGCAAAGTAGATGGCGTGTCTAATCCACTTTTCATTCTCCTATTAAGGAGCCGCTTTGTTTGGTGAACCTCATGTTTGAGGTCACCTTAATCAGACTCAAAGGTCTGTGCAAATGCAAACAGAGGCTCCTCATTTAAAAAAAACTGCACTCTTTGGGTTCAGAGACTGCACACCTAGCATGATCTAACAACCTTTCTTTGAAAAATGCTTCTTCAACTCAGTTATGAGACAGTCAATCACCTGATTAAAGAGTGATCTGGGGAAGCCTCATCATCACAATTTATCTGTCTGACAGTGCTCATCACCAGTGGGTCAAGAAATCTTGAGCTTATTCTAGGATGTCTTTTGTTTGTTTGTACACCGATTTTGCTCTGCTCAGCAAGTATTTCTCATTTCTGTAGTCCTGGAAAGTGTCTTGAAGGGCACCTACTAGATCCACAGCACTAGCTCGATCAAGAGTTCTGGACTGGAGCATGTCAGAAAGACATTTGGCATCACCAAGCACTTTACAAAAGGTAACCAAAAGCCCTATGAATTGTAGGTCTATTTGACAAAGAAGACCCCTCACCTCTACTGATCTTTCGCCATGTCTTTCAAGTGTAAGCATCTGCAACAGTCTCAGAACTGCTGGATGTCTGTCTCTCAGATTACGGCATGCTATGTATCTGCATGCCCACCTTGTGTCTGTGAGTGCCTGTAGCTCCCTTGGTTGCTGCATTGGATACAGCTCTTTCTGTACAACAACCCACTTTAAATGCACATAAGAGCCAGACACAAAGTTATATAGCTGCTGCAGAAGTGCAAAAAGGTCAGCAACCTCAGGGACTGCTTTTGCAGCATCAACAAGTACTAAATTCAAGCAATGTGCATTACAGTGAACGTAAAAAGCAAATCTGGCATTGCTTTGAATTCGAGCAGATACACCAGAATGCTTCCCACTCATGACAGATGCACCGTCATAACCTTGACCCACAAGGTTATTTTCTGTAGTCCAGACCATGTTTCTCTAGACAGTTAATGATCATTACACTGAGACCTGCTGCATTAAGACTTTCAACTGCCTGGAAGCATAGGAAGCTTTCATGGATGGCACCATTGTAATACTAACGTACAACCAAAGGCATTTGTTCCTTCTTTTGCAAGTCTTTTGTTTCGTCTGCAATAACACTGAACACTTCACTGTCTTTAACTTATTTTATGATTTCAGTCTGTAGCATCTCAGCTAAGACCTGAAGAATTTCATTTTGGATTTGATGACTTGTGTATTTTGCATTGCTATATGCATTCAGCCTTTTCTCAATAAAATCATCATGCTTCGCTATTTCATCCAAAATGGCCAAGAAGTTTCCCTTATTATTAGAATCCTCAGACTCTCGATGACCCCTTTGAGCGAGGACAAACTAGACACCAAGTCATTCGAGCGACACCAATGACTTGGTGTTGTGACATGTGAATCATCTGGGGAATACCTGGGTGGGCCAATCCAATTTCAGGGGGGTCCAATGCCCCCCTGGCCCCCCCTCTAGCTCCGCCTCTGAGCTTATCTGTGCGTTGTGCCCCTGTGGGGAGGGAGTTCATGGCATTTGGGTTTGGGGGCATATGTTCAATATCTGTGTCCTGGTTGGGGGTGGCCCTATGAGGAGATTCATGTTGGGATTCATGGGGGGTGGGGGTCTCATTGGGTTGAGATCAGAATTCATTGGAGGGTTGGGGGATGACTCTGGTTGGTGTGCTCATTTGGACCAGCTAGACCCCTTGTTTGTATGTAGACCCCTCTCTGGATGGGGACAGGAGCCGTTGGGGGATGGGGTTGGAGTGGGGGGTTGACATCTGGGCCGGGGTCGCTCGAGTTCAGGCGGTGCAGGCACTAGTCTCGGCTGGTGCTGGGGCAGTCTGTCTGACCCCATCTCAGAAGGAAGGGGACCACCTCCTGAGTCCAGGGGCTGTTTGCTTCGGTGTGTGCCAGCTCACTCCCGATGGCTGCTTGTTAGGGCCTGGGCCAGCTGGCTCTGTTGGGCTTCTGCTTGGAGAGTGATGTGCCCCAGGGTCTCGGCTCTCAGGATCCATGGCTGGATCTGCACCAGCGTAGATGGCTGCCTGCGGGGCCTGTGGGCTCATCGCTGCAGCTTCCTGGTGCTTCTGCACTGCAGCTGCTGGGTAGTTCCCCTGCGGCAGTCCCGGCGGTGTTCCTCCTGAGGTTCCCATGCTCTGGGTGGCCTTTGAATTAGAGGGTGACACGGGAGTGGATTTTCTCTCCTGTCCCATCCCGCTCCCACAGAAAAATGTCTTGTCCCATCCCAATCCCAGGCCAGCATAACAAAAAAAATCCTGTCCCGTCCCACTCCTGGTAAATTGACTCCCACTCCCATCCCGCTCCCATTTAGAACGACTCCCACTCCTGTGCCACACCAATTTTTGTTTTCTTCATTTAGTCTTTTGGGAATTTCTTTGTTTGAAGGACCAGTTAGGTCCCTGTTTTTAGCTGTAGTAAAGGCCAGTTAAAGTAAAAAGAATAATAATGTAGAAATAAGAAAATATCAAACAAGGAAACAGACCATGTCTATCTTAGCTTAGTAAACAAAATGTACATAGTTGTATTTTACTCATTTATTAAGTGATTGTTTCCTTTGAACAATGACATCACTTTTATGTTTCAAGTTGTTGAAATGAAAGAAAAATACACCTAGCAAGAGAACTGTACTTGGTGAACAAAAGTGGGAAAAGGCATTACCTTCATAATTTAGAAACTGTACTTCAATGGTTCACAGCCCTGGTCCTCAGGGACCCCTTCCCTGCAGGTTTTAGATGTGTGTCTGCTCCAGCACACCTGATTCAAATTCTGACATGACCTCCTATACGGGCATCAAGAATGGAGGGTCAAACTGGACAAAATAAATACAATAAAATCATCATTAAATAGATGAATGTTGTGAATGTCCCATAAGTGAAGTAAATGTAACATGAAAGAAATGTAACATTAAATGTGCCATTAAATTAAAGGTACCATTTATTTATTTAATACATCATTAGAAACAATAAATGTACCATTAAATCATGAAATTGACTATTATGCAATTAAATGTGCCACTGAATAATTAAGTATAATTTTAAAGACGACAAGACATAATTAGCGGTACACTTAATATTTAATTATGTATTAAGTAAATTGTACATTTAATGGTACATTCAATTTTTTTCTATTTCACAACATATTTATTTAATATCTTCCCTTGATGAAGCCTTTCAACGAGGTCCGCGAGGGGACATGGGGGAATTTTTTCTCTTTTTGCGTTCTCACGCAATAGTCTTTGCGTTATCTCGCAATACTTTGTGGGATAGTTTCCAAACCAGATAACTGCAAAATGAAACAAACACTACACCCGTTTTGAGATTTATTGAGTTTTATTTTGAAATCGGCCTTAAATAAAATGATCTTCGATCAGACTAAAAGACAGTTATTACCCACAAGCTGTCACTGGACAATAATACTGCACGAAACCACATCTGTGACACTATTTGCTTATTACTGCTGCATGATGTGTACTTTTTTTTTTGTACGCCATTAATGTTTTTGTTTTTATCGTGATTTGAACAGTTCTTCTTATCCTAAGCATTTAATTGCATTGTTGACTGCTTGTTAACCTGCATATGTCAAATAAACCATATCAATACCATATCAGTGCTGTTTGTTTTATGAGCATTTTGTCATCTGTGCTGCTGTTCCAAAATGCCGAACGCAAAAGTATTACGTGGGGACGCAAAAAAAAAAAAAATCCTCCATGTCCCCTCTCGGGCTCCATACCTTTCCCCTCTACTGTGGCAAATGCTCTTAAATCTTTAGTGCACATGCAGCAGTTTTGTTGGTCAGATGAGACTTGACACATGATGGTACTTTTAGTTTGACGAATGAAGAGAAGCAGGGCTGATTTAATCCAGAATTTGCCTTACAAGTGTCCCTTAATCACTGGTGAACTTGATTACAACTAAACACGTTTTACAAGCAGCAGACTGCGTGTTAACACCGCTACATTCAACTCTCCTGAAGTTCGGTAATATTTGCGACTTTCCTGTCAGCTCTATGAGTTTAATAGATAAGTCCTAACTTCTGACTTTACGTTGCTAATCCAGTTTTACCACGTCCAGTTCTCCACCTGCGTTTGCTCCCAGAAGCGCTCTTGGCTTGTGGGTCGTGTAGTTCGTTTGACTCGCATTATAGTATAGGCTTCTTGGAAAAAAACTACACAATGGCGGCGTCGATCCAAGTTTTTTTTTTCTTAAAGTTTATAACAAAGTCTCCGTTTTACATTTCCAAAGACAATTGATCCTAGTTTATTTTCCCTCCTATTGGTTAGCTCCCGCTCCTGTCTGCTCCCGTTCATGTTTTATCCTGTACTGTCCCAATCACGTGATCTTTACTGACGCTGTCTCCCGTCCCGCGGGATTCCCATGGGAATCCCGTGACCCGTGGGATTCCCGAAAAAATGTCAGCCTTTACTTTGAATGTCTGTGGCTCAGATCTCCTCCGCGTCTGTCTTGGGTCCAGGGGGTGAGGTCTGTGGCTCCTCACACTCGCTATTGCATATTTGTTTGCAGAAACCTCATATACACAAGTGTGCTCACACTTACACCCACAGGTGTTTAGATTCAGGTGTTAACAGATGTACAATGAGCCGCAGTTATCACTAAATACACCTCTCATTCATTAGTACCGTGCACTTTTCGGTAACAATGCTGTTATGTACGTTTCTGCAGGTATAGCAGAAACATACATAACAGCAGTCTTCTAGGGTGTTATCTTGTATTATCTTCACCCTTCTTTGTCTACTCTATTATTTTCTCCTTCTCTCCATTTTTCCTTTTTGCCCCACCTCTCTTTTTTGCCCCATTTTCCTTTTCCCCAGTTTCCATCTTCGTGTCCATTACAATTAAAATAATCCCAAAGCAGTTTCAAATAAGGTTTTTTTTATAAATATCAAGCAGAGCATTATAGCGTTAGCCGTAATGCTCCACTTGTGAAAATAAGTCTTTTCACACCTTAACCCAACAAGGCCTTTGCCAGTTTCTAGTATCAAGACTTTCAACACTTACAGCTTAAAAACTGCTAATTTATATTTATTTTTGTCATCCTATCGTTTTAATGAGCTGATTTAATTCAGTTAGTAACTCAGTGTTGCCACTCCTCCATCTGTTGCTTCAAACTGCCGGTCAGCTGTCTGAAAGAAGGCACATTTCTTTCCATGTTCTTCAAGACCTGTTGTCCTGAGAAACATGGATATTCATTGTGTGGAAACTAAAGCAGCACCATCCATCACTTAAGGTAAGTTTTAAAACTACAGTTGGCAGACTAAAAACATGTTGACTGCAGGCTGCCTACCTGGGCAGATAATTATCTAAACTAATTAAACAGCAAATTTGATAATATTCTACTTGACTTACTCTATAAAGAGCATATAATTATTTAATTATGTGCAAAAATGCTCTTCAAAAGCATGTTCAAATGTATCCTACACCTGAGTTAAGTTGCTTAAGAATTATTTGTTGTGCATTTTAATTTTGTATGAACATTGGTCAGTTTCTTACTACTTATATATTTTATACTACTTTTATATTTTTACTTTCAGAGTGAAAGTGCAAACCAGAATCCATTTCGTGTCTTTGCCAGACTTACAAAGCAGAGGCTAAACCTGGAGCTGTAAAAAGAACAAGCAGGGAGGACACAGCAGGTATCTTAAGTCATTACTGGAACCCCAGCAGAAAGGATTTGTGTTTACTGTGAACAAAACAGCTTCTCTGTTCTATCGTCACCAAAGCAGGCTTAATTTTTCCACAATGTCATTCCATAATGTTTGTTTTGAAGCAAAGTTTTTTTTTTGCTGTATGCATTAGTCATGCAACCAAAGCAGGAGTCACGACACAAAGAGTGTCATTTGTCATGTCCTTGGAACAGAATGTGTTATATTTTATTGTAGTGACAGATTTAATGATAAAGAGGAGTTTCATTTTTTTGGCCAAGCTAGAAAGGCTCCTTTAGGTCTAACTGTAAATGAGGTCTTGCTACTAAAGAAAGACCTGGCCAACTTTTTCATCCTCACCAGGCCTCGCCTTGCTCCACTGGCCCCTGGACTCAACTCTCACCCCCTCTTTTTCATTTTCCAAACCACCCAGAAGCCATCTGGTTTTATTGGAAGGTTTTTTCAAGCTATAGCCTCAAACATTCATTCTCTGTCCTAACACATCCAAGACAGTTTCCTTTCTGTTCCTTCTGCCTCACTTCATCTTTATTTCTCACTCATCTCGTTCTTTGTGTGCTGTAGACATCGTCTCTCTTTTTTTGACTTCTTACCCATTTTTTACTTTCTCACATTTTCACTTAATCCTCCAACTTATCCCCAGAGCTTACTCCAGTGGATCAGTTTGGCCTGGATTCTTTTAAACCCCTCTTTCACAGAAAATCAAAACAGCAAACACCATTACTTGTTGAAGTCATTAAAATTTTCCTTTTTTTTTTTTTCTTTTACCACACAGTCTTCAGAGAGCTGGTGCTGGCTCTCATCTACTTACTTTTAATTTAGCTCCCACAGACTGACCCAAACATGTTCTGGTATCGACCTAAAACTGAGGAGATGGGCCTCAGTTTTCTGCTTTATTGTTATTCTGCTCTCTATACTTCTCAGCGGGGAGGTCATGTCAGCAGCTCTAAAATAATTACAACAACAAACTGAAAGTAGTGGCATAATGTGTGCTAAATAAATAAAACAATCTTTAAATTTCAACGAGTCTCTTTGCTTCTGTTTTCTTGCATTATAGTCTTCTTTTAACACCTTTGAGACTTTAGTTTATAGATCGCATAACAAGGGCAAGTTTCTTTGATTGCAGCCTAATTAGCACTGTTGCCTGAAAGTGTCATAAGGGCACACTGTTTGACATATTTAAACCAATTCTTTATCATGAGGCAAAATCTGTCAACAGATGAATTATTTAGCTGTTTATTTCTGTATAATTTCCAGATGATGTTGCCAAATCCTGACCACAGGCATGCCATTTCGTCTTTGCTTCCAGAAATGAACACATCTGCAGAGGGATCTTAAGGCTTTCTGTGAGGCCAGCAACACAGCATCTGTGTTCTCTGAGATACATATCAGCTGGTAATGGGGCCTGCTTTGAGAAACCCAATGAATCCTTTTAAAACGAGAGATAAATTGGGAGAGTGTTTGCAAGATAAATTGGCACAATAGTTTAGTGGAAATTAATTAAGCGCAAACACGAAGTGAAGCTTTGTAATTTATTTGGACCCTTGTGCCATGTGGGATATTATGCCAAGACAAATCGTTGCTATGGTCCCTTCGTGCTATAGATACCTTTTTGTTTCATGATTGACTAACAAACTTTCAGGGCTGCTGCTCTGACAGTTTTCTCAGTTGCACCATTAGACACAAAATGCCCACCATTAAGCATAAAACTGCAACCCATTCTTTGGCCTCAGTGTTTGGCTTCATTAATGCCACTGTCTTTACTCACCAGCTTTTTGTTTTCTATTGTAGTACTGTGATCATTATCACATTCCCATTACATAATTTACAAATACATGTATACATCCTCATATTCATCAACAACAAATAGTTGTCATTATCATGGAGCAAGAAAGGATAATGATACCAGAATCAATGTTTATGGATTGTTGTTGGCCATGTGTGTTTCTGTGTTGACCTCTGAAGGACTGATGTTCTTTTTATGGTGTTCCCTACCTCTCACCTGCTAGAGATGGGCACCAACCCCACTGCAACCTGAAAAAGATTTAGGGATAAAGAAAATGGATGTGTGTTTTAATTTAATCTAATTTATTTATATTTTGCTTAAAAAGTAACCAGAATTTCTTGTAATCTTCTTTTGTGGCATTGTTCGATAGTTCTCCAAGTTTCTTCATTAAGGTTCTCCTTTGATCTTTGTGTGCTTTTATTTCACAATTTTTCAGTCATGTTCTTGTACCTTGAAAAGTGCATAAATGGAGGAAAAATAAGAAATTCCAGCGTAGTGTTGGAGTCATCCATTTTGGTCGCACAGTTGAACATGCACAGCTCAACAGACATCGCAGCTCTGACGTCACCCAGGATTGTAAACCCGCAGGAAATAAAATTTCGTTGACATTTCCCGCGTGTCTCACGGGATGACGCAATGGAGGTGCATATCTGGATAGAGAGACAAAAGCTCGCAGGCGCACTTTTGCTCCAAAAGGCCATTCCCGGAAGAGCTTGAAAGCTGGAAATCTGTCTGATACAAGAAGGTCAGAAGATTCATATACCGATCGAAGACCACGCCGACAACCGGCACAGGTGAAAACCCAAAGAGGTTTATTTCCAAGGAGATGAGTTTCCTCCTTGTTGATTCAGTCGACTAAACGGTTCTTCATATTTTCCCCTCCTGGACGGATGAGAAGTGTACCGTTTTTTTCTTGAGTTGATCATGGACGCGAGATCCCCCCGCCTCATTTTTCTTCAGACCTGACCCAACAGGCAAAAAGCAGAAATCAACGTCAAAGTAATTTTGTTCTTTTTATAGTAAACCGGATAGGTGCATTTAGAAGTCTGGGCAGGATGAGGCAGTTAAGGTGATTTAGAATCACCAGTAGTTAATCCAAGGTATCAACTTGTTGCATGCAATACTAACTGAAGTGTTTTATGCTGAGCTGTGTTTTGATTTGCCGCGCAAGCGCTGCTGAATCGTGCGTGTTAATTTTTTTTGTCCGGCTGATCCCAAATCAGCCAGGAGTTAGAAGTTGGACTTTTAAAAGTTTTTCATCCCTTGACAATGACCATTCCTTTGTTCCAATTTTATTACTGGAGTTTGAGTTCCCACCTCAGAGTTTTATGACTCTTTGTTCGAGATTTGGGGCAATCAGCTGTACAGCTAAAGGGGCGTGGCCCCAACGTTTTATCAGCTGATTGCTGCAATCGAGACATCAGCACCAGGAGGATTTATCTTTCCATTTAACCCAAATTGCACATTTTGTCCATAAAACTGCTGGTTTGATCTTCATAGACACTATATTTTTCTTTTGTTTATTTGTTCTTTTGTTTATTATTGTTAGGTAGTCATTTTTATCCCCTTTGTGTAGAACAGTGCTTGTTAGTTAGGTGATGGTTTTGGACCAGAATAATGGTATATCAGAGTTATTTGGCTTCAATAAATTTTCATATATATAATTAAGAGAAGCGTTTGTGTTTATTTCGTGTAGGAGTGATTTATCTGTCAAAACAAGGTTGAAGTTCCCCAACCTTCGGTGAAGCGGTTGAATAAACAGTGACATTTTGTGGTTTTGGTTAATAATTTATCAATTATTAATGATGACTAGCTAATTGTAATTATTAAAGAGCTTTGAGCCCATAATCACAACACCAGAGGACATCTCTGATTTCTATTCGTAAGTAATGATTTTTGTTTAAGAAATTATTTTTTTTCAAATTATGACTTTAAATTATAATTCTTGGTGGATATTAATTAATCAGTAATCATAATTATTACAGTAGTATCTAAAAGTCATGTCCTACTACAAATCAGATACATCATCTGTCAGTTGATCTTTCAGTTTTCAGCTAAAAGATTTGGGGAACATAATGTGTGATTTTATGTCTATCAACTTATGTCATCTTAGGTAGTCATTTATAGATTGAACAAAATAAAATAAAATAATAACATTTTGACAGACTGCTTGTAATGAAAATTCTATTTAAAACAGATTGTTTGCTAAGTTGTCTGTTTTGTGCAGAGACACCCCAACACGTCCCTGGAGCTTGGCAGCCTTTTTAATGTGTGCATTATTCATAGATCAGAGATAAGTGGCTCAGCAAGAAAAAAACAAAAACAGAGAAAGCACCATTCATCTGAAAAGGTCAGGAGGCAGACAAAATAGGGCTAAAAAGCAACTAATATCAAAAGAAAAAAATACTTCAAAAGAAAACCTTCAGAACGCCTAATAAGATATTAAGCAGAATCAATTTAAAGCATTGGAGGAACATTTAGCTGTCAGGGAACTGAATGATTGATGATTCAAGGCTCATCTACAGAGCAGTAGTATCGTTTGAAGAAACTTTAAAATCACATCATTTAAAGAAAACACTCCAGGTAAAAGTGAGATCACAGAGAATCGCCCATTTTTACCCATTCTTCTTTAAAAAATTGCTCAAGCTCAGTCAGGTTGAATGGAGATTGTCTGTGCAAATGATGTATTGAATTTAGGCCTTGACTTTTGGGGCCATTCCAACATAAATACAGGTCCTTCTCAAAATATTAGCATATTGTGATAAAGTTCATTATTTTCCATAATGTCATGATGAAAATTTAACATTCATATATTTTAGATTCATTGCACACTAACTGAAATATTTCAGGTCTTTTATTGTCTTAATCCGGATGATTGTGGCATACAGATCATGAAAACCCAAAATTCCTATCTCACAAAATTAGCATATTTCATCCGACCAATAAAAGAAAAGTGTTTTTAATACAAAAAACGTCAACCTTCAAATAATCATGTACAGTTATGCACTCAATACTTGGTCGGGAATCCTTTTGCAGAAATGACTGCTTCAATGCGGCGTGGCATGGAGGCAATCAGCCTGTGGCACTACTGAGGTCTTATGGAGGCCCAGGATGCTTCGATGGCGGCCTTTAGCTCATCCAGAGTGTTGGGTCTTGAGTCTCTCAACGTTCTCTTCACAATATCCCACAGATTCTCTATGGGGTTCAGGTCAGGAGAGTTGGCAGGCCAATTGAGCTCAGTGATACCATGGTCAGTAAACCATTTACCAGTGGTTTTGGCACTGTGAGCAGGTGCCAGGTCGTGCTGAAAAATGAAATCTTCATCTCCATAAAGCTTTTCAGCAGATGGAAGCATGAAGTGCTCCAAAATCTCCTGATAGCTAGCTGCATTGACCCTGCCCTTGATAAAACACAGTGGACCAACACCAGCAGCTGACACGGCACCCCAGACCATCACTGACTGTGGGTACTTGACACTGGACTTCTGGCATTTTGGCATTTCCTTCTCCCCAGTCTTCCTCCAGACTCTGGCACCTTGATTTCCGAATGACATGCAGAATTTGCTTTCATCCGAAAAAAGTACTTTGAACCACTGAGCAACAGTCCAGTGCTGCTTCTATGTAGCCCAGGTCAGGCGCTTCTGCCGCTGTTTCTGGTTCAAAAGTGGCTTGACCTGGGGAATGCGGCACCTGTAGCCCATTTCCTGCACACGCCTGTGCACGGTGGCTCTGGATGTTTCTAGTCCAGACTCAGTCCACTGCTTCCGCAGGTCCCCCAAGGTCTGGAATCGGCCCTTCTCCACAATCTTCCTCAGGGTCCGGTCACCTCTTCTCGTTGTGCAGCGTTTTCTGCCACACTTTTTCCTTCCCACAGACTTCCCACTGAGGTGCCTTGATACAGCACTCTGGGAACAGCCTATTCGTTCAGAAATTTCTTTCTGTGTCTTACCCTCTTGCTTGAGGGTGTCAATAGTGGCCTTCTGGACAGCAGTCAGGTCGGCAGTCTTACCCATGATTGGGGTTTTGAGTGATGAACCAGGCTGGGAGTTTTAAAGGCCTCAGGAATCTTTTGCAGGTGTTTAGAGTTAACTCGTTGATTCAGATGATTATGTTCATAGCTCGTTTAGAGACCCTTTTAATGATATGCTAATTTTGTGAGATAGGAATTTTGGGTTTTCATGAGCTGTATGCCAAAATCATCCGTATTAAGACAATAAAAGACCTGAAATATTTCAGTTAGTGTGCAATGAATCTAAAATATATGAATGTTAAATTTTCATCATGACATTATGGAAAATAATGAACTTCATCACAATATGCTAATATTTTGAGAAGGACCTGTATACTTTTTCTGAACCATTTCATTGTAGCTGTGGCTGTTTGGTCAGCGACATTATTCTGCTGAAAGGTGAACCTCCAAAACTGTCCCAAGTCTTAAGGTGCTTCTAACAGGTTTTATGCAAGATTTAGCTTTATTTACCTCTATTAACTCTGACCAAGTTCCCTGTGCTGTTCAACAATTATCACAGCATAGTGCTGCCACCACCAAGTTTCAAGGTGTGGAGGTACAGTATTACCTGTTTGTCACTTAAAACAATTTGCTTGCAGGCTCAAAATTTAATAATTAAAAAAAAGGTTCAAGGCATATAAATACATTTACATGACTATCACAGACTGCAGGAGACACTTTTACTGCTGTGAGTCGGTACATACACGGTTTAATGTATGTTCAGTCATAGAAAAACAGTAAACCTTCACTTTCTTTTTACCAGATTCCACCAGGCCACTAGAGAAATGCACAATACGTAAAACCCTAACATTTAAAGGCATTTAACTTTTTTCTACTCTTAATGTGTGTGCTTCAGTGGAACATTTTGTCTGACAAATTGCTGTAGAGGCGCAATAGACAAACAAAAAGCAGTATACTTAAGCTAAAATGTCACTCCATCAATCTGCATTTTAAGAAAAGAATAACCGACTGAAACCAAAGTGACATCAGCTTTATTTAAACATTCCAGAAAATAAAGGGGATTTAATCCCCTTTAAGTTTAAATAATCTCTGTAAAGCCTAAATGTCTCCTTGATGCAAGGAACATAATTATAACCCCATTTTAGATTATCTCTTTAAATTATGTTTACATAAATGGGCTTCATTTAATTACTCTACAAGAAATTCTTCATTGCAAGTAATGTTAAATTTAGCACAGCTCTGTAGTGTTGACTGAGCATGAGCTCAACAGGATGTGTGCACCTTCTCCCAAACAGAAAAATCTCTATTTTTGTTCTCTTCACTCAGAAATGAGTCCTACAGTGGCACCAAAATGTATGTTGCATAATGTGTCAAGTGACTTAAGCAGCACTTATACATTTTTGCAAAGTCTTGCATGCTTCTGCACCTTACCTTGTCACGTGACTATCTGATAGTACTACTTTGACTAAAACCCCTAAAAATATCCTGAAGGAATCCCAATCTAGCACAGCCATGCATGAGTCTCATCCTGGAAATAAGAAAATGAGAAATGAATCTGCATGAGGCAGACAAATATCTGACTCCTGAAAATAACTCCTTTCTGGGAGCTATTATTAAAAACCTTATTACCTTCTTCATCTGGATCTCCTTTGTCATTATTATTGCAGTCAGACAGCATATCATCAATTTCATCAGAGTCACAACGATAACTATCATCATTATCATTATCATCATCATCATCATCATCATAATGCCACTGCTCCTGCTGTAACATCAGCATTACTACCCTGTCATCAAATATTCACTTATTAGCGCCAAGTATTTGTGATAAAAGGTGTTTGTGATGAATTCAGTAATTCAGCTCAGCAAAATACAGCAATCTATAATCTTTGGAATTAAATATGTGTGAAGATTTGGTTGAAGAGATTCTGCAGATCAAGGAAAGCCTCAGATACAAGTTTAAATTAGATCCCGTAAATAAACACATAAATGGACATTAAACTCTGAATTTTAACAAATAGCGATAACAAAGCGTCAGCAGCAGCAAACACTTCTGAATGAGCTTGTTGGAAGTGACATTTTGAGTAGCAGAAGACTAAAATTCCCACTTTCCACACCTGCATTTGACACAATCAATCAGCCAGTGAATCAGAAGCTGATAAAGGATTGCTGATGAAATGCAGTTTAGGATAAAAATATGAAGTTTGGAGTGAAAACACTTTTATCATGTTCTTTTCCCTCAAAGTTATCTACTGGATGTTTTCATTTTTGTTTGACATGAAAGATGCAAAGACAGTGAAGAGAAGTGCTGCCACTGGCAGATAAAATGAATTACACTGTTTATCTTGTTCAGATGGCCCCAGTCAAGGAGTGAGATATATTAAAGTAATAGTGCCTTCTTTGAAGTTAGGTTGTTTGAAAAACGTATGAATAGTTATTGTCTCATCTGCAGTAGTAGGCGGTCAGAGTGCTGTCTACTTTGAGACAAAGAGGGATTTCCTGATAAATAAATCAAACTGATCTCTCTTCAGAATGGCATTACAAGAAACACAGTTTTCACATCTCATCCCCAAGAAATCCACCGTGATTCAATCTAATTGCTACAATGTGGATTTCTTTTACTGCTTCCTTTTTGCATTACATGGACCGGATCTGTGTGCGGCACTAAATCTTGCAATCGTGGTATTTCACAGGGAAGACACTATACAAACTCTGAATTGCATTTAACTTTATTTAAATAACAAAGTAATATATATAAAACAATATCTTTAATATGACATTAGTGAAAAATTCAGTAACATTTAGTGTACTAAAGTTATTTTTGGTTAGAAATATTTACTCTTTGGAAGCCTGGATTTCAGATCTTCACAATATATGAAATCACAGTCATTCTCACAATATCAGTGTGTGTAGTATTAGAATTGGACAGGAGTGCTTGGATTAAATATTTGGTTGGTTATAGTAATTCAGGATCCAGGCATTCAACTTTACTTGCAAAAATACAGTATACTTGTCCAAGTGACCCTAAAATAGCAAATAGCAACTCCCTTTGCCCACCAGTAAAGCAAGTATTTGCCACCTACAAATCACTTCTGTTTTTGTTTTTATCATTTTATACTATTACATTTTTCAGACTGGCAAACTTTAATATCAGACAAAGACAATGAATCTTATGAGCAGTGAAGACTGTTCTATCGGCGCCACTGACCCCAGACAATGCACTGCAGCTTGGCTTGGAGCTTCTGATCTTTCAGGCTGTGCATGCTGATCCATGTAACCTGCTAAAAATGTAAGTTGCAAGCATATCGATCCACTACAGCAGGGCTGTCCAAACATTTTATCACATGGGCCAAAATTGTCATGTCAAATATACAAAAAAAAAAAAATCTATATATATATATATATATATATATATATATATATGTATATATATATATATATATATATATATATGTATATATATATATATATATATATATATATATATATATACGGTATATATAAACTAAGCCTGCATTATTTAAATTAAGCAATGTCAGTTTTTGCAAGAGAGGAATTGTAAATAATAGTAGATTTAAAACCTGCACATTTGCCTTGTTAAAAGAAAGACATTAAGTTTGTAATTTATTTGGGCTCGACTGAAAAATAATAGTCTATTCTCACTAATAAGAGCAGGATTTGCGTCACTCTTTAAAAACATTTGCTGTATTTTGCCAATTTGAATAAATTAATTAAAAGCAGATTTAGGTGCAACAAAATAAAATAAAAAAATATATACATAAAAATCAAACCTCCCAATTTACCAGTGTGTTACTTAGTGTGGTAAAGCAGGTTAATTTTGTTCATCATAACAGTAATTTTGGTGCTTGAACTTAGTTTATCCGGTAAACAGGTGGTAGATGTTTACACTGTTGGCAGATGGCAAGCTGTCTGAAACTTCTTTAAAATACTGACAATAATCTTAGTGTTTAGAAGACATTTACAACCTTGAACATTGTCACCGAAATTTCTTCAAGGAAAGAGCATTCTCTGATGAAGGTTCATAAAATGTGCAGGAGAATGTCTCTAAGATTGGATTAACTAACATTTCAATTCAAATTGGTGAAGTAGCAATCAAAATCCCTAGATTCCCAACATCATAGTATGAACAAACATAAAGGATACTGCCGGAAACTAAATCTAAAAAGCTCAAGGTATGTTTCATTTACTGACAGAAGATTGCACACAGTAAAATGGATAGTCTAATGCACATCTTATTGCATGCCACATTTGCATACTTTCAATTTTCTGTATTCCATTTCAAAAGAAAAATATTGAATTATCTTTGCACAGACACATGCATTACCACCTTAAGCTAACCAGGTTCAATCATGTAAGTCTTATAGTTCAATTTTCACAGGTGTCAAGATTTCCCCTGAAGATTTTAGTTGTATCACACTTCAATGCTGTTTCTTGGAAGACATGTGGCTGTTAAATCTGTGAAATCTTTTTTTTTGTCTGAGTCAGATAAAGGCAATTTTTCCAAAAGACAAAAAGCAAATACCTTAAACACTGGCATGTAAAAATATTTGGCAATACAGTGGCTAGTACAATGTTAGTGAAACCATTTAAACCTTTCCACTTTTATGTTCAGTGTATTTTATTAAGATCTTCTGTGACAGACTGACACAAAGGAGTTCAATATTGTGATGTGGATGAAGAAAACACAAATAAAAACTGAAAAATGTGTGGTACATTGGTGTTCACCCCTCTGTATCAATAACTTTGGAGAACTCTGTTTGCAAATTTTCCTCATTGTTCTTTGTAAAATTGCTCAAGATCAGTTAGATTGGATAACCCGCTTTAATGAACTGTGATTTTTTTTTTATCTGTGACTTTCAAATCTTGGGAAAAAATTTACAATTGGGTTTGACCAGGACGTTAACTGAGCATGTCAAACATGCTTAGTTAAACAAATTATTTTCTGTAAGTCCAACATTACAGCTCTGTCTGTATATTTCCTGTTCTTTGTCCAGCTTGATGGTAAGCATCCGCCCATGTCTTTTGCTGCCTATACCAGGCTTTCTTTTAGTATTTATCTCCTTACCATCAACCATGTCCCTGCTAAAGAAAAGCATTCCTACAGCATCTTGCTGAAACCTCCATGTTTTACTGTGGGAAGGGTGTGCTTAGGACAATGTGAAGTGTTAGCTGTATCCATAGAAGGCTTATTTTGGAGAATGGTCAAGCAGAGGTGTCGAGGGCTGACTGAACAGAGAAGATAATTGGCAACACTGGTCCATGAAGGGAGAGAGGTTATCCACTTGAGTCCCAAACAGGCTGTCCTGTAGTTTTCTGGAGGGTCTCAGAACCTCTGTGAAAAAAAACTCAAGGTAGAGCTCTGGCTGACAAATCACAATCAGAGTTGACCAGCATGTGGGAAAGTAACATCTGCCAGATCTTTTTGAGCAGCCAGCTTGATGAGGAGATGAGAAGCAAGTGTCGAGGCACCACAGCACAGCAGCTAAAAAATGTTTGATGCAATGGTACTTTAGAAAAGTAAACTATAAACTGTATCTGCATTAACAATGTAAATATAATTTTTTGTTTCTATTTCTGCTAACTTTTACAATGACAGTCATAATGAGCTCACCAAAAGCTTTTCATCCGTGGTAATGATTTGCGACTCTTTATCATCACCACTGCTGTCTTGCTCTGCAAGAGTCTGCAGAGATGCTGAAAAAATGAAAAATGATTTTTCCTACACCATGTAACAAGGATGGTGGAGGAAATGTCAGCGTAAATAGCCCGCAGGAGGAATAGAAGAAAACAAACAGGGGCTATAGCGGGTTTGATCTGCTATTTATGAGAAAGCGGAAAAACAAAGAAAGACTATGAAATCAATAGCTTTCTAAATCACCTGAGAGAGGGTTCTCGGGGGCTCCTGGGCAGGCCTCCAGCACACAGATGGGCAGTCCATGCACCCACACACTTATGCACACATGAGGAATGGAGCCACACATTCAACCTTGCAAATTCTGAAAATATGTCCATGTAAGCCTGCATGCAACTCTCTCAAACAATAACTCATGCAGACAGTTTACTTGTTTTCTCACATACCTTAACAAACCAAAAATAATTCCCACTTCTTTCACATAGACACATGCACTCTGACATCCACTGTGAAAGTTCTGTACAATCTGTGGCATACATGCACAAGCGTATACTGAGATGCACTTTCTCCCTCATAGCCAAAACACTCGACTCTACTTTCACAAAGAAAATCAGAAATTAGCTTCCCTCTATTCCAGTCTGTGTTTCCCTACTGTCACACACAAACATGCATGCACACAATGACATTCATGGCCCCAATCGCTTCCAAGCATCCCTGCTTCTCAGATACGACAAGCACTCTATGCAAGAAACCCTACTGAGATTCTATAAAAAGAATTATATATATCTGCTTTCACCCACAAATCAAATTACACCCATAGTTTTGGCTAAAAGTTTAGGTTGAAATACAGCATGCGGGAAGGTGTTGTAAATATACACAGTAAAATTAAGCATGGATATGAACTAAGCAAATAAAAATGATGTATTTCAGTGTTGATTGTAACTGAAGTTAATAGATTTTTTAGTCCCATTTCAGCTATCAATAGCTTAGCTGCAGTTTTTGTCTCCTAAATCACATTTACTGCCATTTAGTTTGAAACTGCCTGAGTGTTTAAAGAAGTAGGTTTCTGGGTAGAACAAACATCAAGTTAATTTTTGTTATTTTTTCCTCAAAGACAACATTTTGCAAGTTAAGCGGACCTGATTCTTATGTTCTGTGTGTTTATGTTCTCTCCCTTTTCATTTGCTTGTAAGTATCACTACAGGTACTTTCCAAGTCTATAATGGTCCATCTGTTTTCTTTGTTAACATTGTAGTTCTGTGTGCAACCCACATCAACTGAACGCCTGGTCAACAACGTTTAGACCTTCTCTCCAGTTGCTTAATTTATTGGCAAACCCTCATCTGCGTATATTAACATGTTCAACAATGACATGCAGCATGTGTCCATGCAATACAGTGCTTTCTTTTCACTAAACGATGACAGAAATAATCATGTAAGGAATGCCGATTGTATAGCAGAAAAGTCCTTGCAAAAGAACTTAAAGTTTTAATTAATACCCATTTAACCTTTTCTGATTTCGTCAACTTACAACCACTAACCCGATTGTGTTTTATTGGGGATTTCAGTGGGAGACTAACAGAAAGCAATGCATGTGTGAAATAGGAGGATACCGGTGCATGGTTTTCAACATTTGTGCAAAGAGCATCATGAAGACCAGAGCAATAATTACTTGCCCATTAGTACCTACTCTACCTGACTCGGGTCGGGTCAGCTCATGGTTTGGTTCGTTTTCCATTGCAGTTAAGTACCATCTCAATGTGGATGGCATCGTCAATAGCAAGGCAGCCCTACAGTCTGAAAAAGTAACGTGATGGGATTTGTAATTACACAAACACAACAACAGCCTTGACTGCTGCTCAGTCTATGGCTGTTGTCAGACTCAGAGTGAAATTAGAGCCAAAGAAGTCTGTGGGCAGCAAGACGAAACACTCTGAATAAGTACAAGAGGGAGTTGGAACCTATGGAGCAGTATCAAACTGAAGGGTATGAGCTAGACGACGTATGAGGATAAGCTAACACTACCTGATGCTAACTTGCTATAGTGGTCATATACACAATAAACCCAGCAAACAACAATTTAATGGGTAAAGATATTGGTTAGTAAAATATGCTATGCAAGTTTTCAGCACAATTCAGCACAGTTCCATGTAACCATTATTAATCCAAAAGCCTAAAAAGCGAGTAGTCATGCTGAGTAGTGGATAAGGGGCAACAGAGGCATCAAAGAGGCCCATGATAACTCTTGAAGAGTTGGGATCCACAGCTTATGGTGGAAAATGTGTTGACAGAACAAGTATTAGCCATGTTCTCCAAAAACATGGTTTGTAAGAAAAAAGGGGCAGGAGAAATCAACTGTTGGAAGAAAGCCAGAAGTCCCCTTCAAAGTTTGCACAAAAAGTTTGACAGACAAAGATAACCAATGAGAAACTTTTTGACCTAAATCTAAGTTCTCCATGTTAACAGTGTGGTGGCACCATCATGAAATGAGGATATATTCCTTCAGCAGGGACAAGGAGTTGGTCAGAGTTGAAGGGAAGATGGATGGCTACATGAAAGAAGACCAGTTAAAGCCTGCAAAAGACTAAATACTGGGGCCAAGTTTCTCCATCCAGCAAGAGCACAACTCCAAAAATACAACCATAGCTACAATTGAATCAGATAGATCAAAGCATCGTCATGTGTTACAGCCTAGTGAAAGGCCAGACCTAAACCCAGTGGTTTGTGGTAAGACTTGAAAATTGGTATTTCCAGACACTCTCCAACCAAGCTGAGTGAGCTATTTTACAAAGAGGTAAAGGCAAAATGTCAGACCTGCAGCTATAATTGAAGCAAAATAAGCTTCTACAAAATTGATTGAGGAGGTTAAATGTATATTCACAAAACACTTTTCAGATTTATAGTTGTCAAAATCATCCTTCGTCCACTTTACAATTTTGCAAAATGTGAACAAGTTAAAAGGTTGGGAATATTTGGAAAGGCACAGTACAAACATGCAAGCAACCAGATTTTTTATACAAGGGTAAAGGCTGTTTTACAGTGCATGCCTTCAGGTCCTGAAGCATCAAGTCAGATTTTTTTCTAAACTTGACTGACCTACTTGTTTCAGTAACACCAGCTCCAGCAGTGAGCTGAATGGAGAACTTGTGGGGAATAAGATGCACTTTTGGGTCAAGAGAAAAACAAGGCAATGTATTCTGTTTCTGGTTGAGTACAAACGAAGCAGTGATCTGGGTGAGCATGCATGACTCACTCAGACTATGTTCTGCAATATGTAAACAAAGAAATGAATAGAATATTCTATATGCTACCAATCATAACCTCTCTTAGAATAAATAATTTTGGTTTAATTCAATATGTCAAAATATTGTTGTATGTGTCAACACAGCTGCTGTCAGTCTGAAAAAACACATAGTGCCAGATAAAAAAAAAAAAAAGAAGTGTAAAGGCAAGATGTTTAATTCACTGCGAAGAAGTTGAGAATTAGCAAGAAACTGTGGTTGTATTTTGCATAAAATTGTACACACTGCAATATTTATGTGAGGTCCAATTTGTAGAAGCACAACCAAGAATGGAAAACAAGGGTAATAAGTGAGAGAGAGTTGAGGTCAGAGCTGTTTTCACCAGGGTGGGAGATGGAATGTGAATATCTAATCAATAGCCATTAGACACAGGAGGATTTACAGTCTTACGTAGCATGACTGTCACCCTGAGGCAAGCTGAGCACTCAAACCAGAGCAATGGAGTATGAATGCTCCCTCACAGTGAACCGCTGTGATACATACAGAGAAGGAGGCTCTGCAGACAACACCTGTCCCTGTCTTCTGTAATTCTGCTCCCTGAACACCACCAGTTTTGACGAGCTGCATGTGCATTGTTGGACTGTGAACATGCACACCCATCCGAGGAGAAACAACTGACAACAGTGATCCAGCCAGTCAACCGAGAACTTCAGTGATCCTTCTTACAGGAAAAAAAGTTTGAAATATGAAACCATAACAAATGCAATTAGACAGACAGACAGACAGACAGACAGACAGACAGACAGACAGACAGACATGTCCCCTTAAAGAGGACACATCATGCAAAATGCACTTTATTAGCCCATAAATGTATTATATTGTGCACTTGGAGTCTGTAGGAGTGCAGAAAAGTTGAGTTTGGTCTCCCCAGGTGCTGCTTAGATATATTTATATTCCGTTTCGGTCATATTTTTTAATCCGTTCAGCGTTCTCTATTAATTTTGGTTTTTGAGTATTTGCTGCAGAACAGCCAAACAAGGTCACAGACTTCTGGCTTAGGTTAATGGCAGTGAGAAAGTGCAGAACTGTGGCAGTTTAGTGGGGGCTGTGGATTATGTGTGATCTGATCAGGGATCTGAAAGGCAAACACTTGGCATTAAAACGCAGCAGGGCAGACTACCAGCACATTTTTACTGTTCAGTTTCAGTACATAAAAGGGATTTTGGTACAAATGTCTACCTTCTTTAGCTAGAAGTGTACATTTAATAAAAATGAAATAGTAAGTGTGTTACACATGAAGTGTTACAAACTCAACACAAGTGATTTAAACACCCTAAAGACAGGGTCACTCAAGCTAGAAAGATAAAAGCCATTTTAAATAATTTATAACTTGAAGCATGGTTCAGCTGCAGGATTTGACAGATTTTCCAAAATAATTAAACCTAGATGGTGTTGCGGATGGCAAACTCTTGTACTTGCCATGTTTTTGTGTTTTTATTCTGCTCTTTGCCACCATTCTCTGATCTCCTTTACTAGAGAGTAACTCACAAACATCAGACAGTTCTCTGGGCATTTCGTCTCCATTTTACCATTGACCCCAGTTTCACAGAGGTCATGGCTGGGATTTACCGGAGATACTAATGAGGTAAACGGGCAGACATCTTCATGAAACTTCGGCAACGAGGACTCCGCACATCCTTGCCCTCAATCCACCTGCCTAATGTCCATTCCCTGGTTAACAAAATGGATGAACTGCTGCTTCTCTGTTAGGGCTCGAGCAACGGACGAACCCAGAATGCAGACTAGCAGGCAACATGATGGTAAGTGGAAAAAGATTTAATAACAAAAAACTCACTCACTAGGAGGCAGAAACCAAAACAGTAAATGCACAGGCAAAACTGACATGGGCAGGCTGGCAAGATAGTCTTGGCGTGAACAACAGGACATGAGCATGAATTGAAAATGTTTCCACGATGAATAACTGAACAGGTGTGTATATATGGAGTGTGAACCAGGTGGAGTAAGGAGACAGATTAGCTTGGAGCAGGTGAATCAAATAAAGATAATGACAGACAGAACAGAACGTGGCTGGAGCAAAACAGAGACTCATGAGTACAAACTAACAGAAACTAGAAAAACATGAAACTAAAGCATAACCAGATCCAAAAACCAAACTTGACAAAACATGAATACAAAAACTAAAGCATGACCAGGAAAACAAACAGAAACATGATTCAAAATCTAATAATAATAATAATAATAATAATAAAGAGAAAAACGATTCAAAACCTTAACTGTGAAAAACATAAAGAAAAATCCCGAAAACAAAAACCAAACAACCCCACATCATAACATTCTCAACTCTAAAAACCTGGAGCTCTGCAGATATGCCACCCTCTGTTTCCCCCAAAATTTGGCATGGTGAGCACACCCCTGACTGCTCATTACAGATGCTGGGCTTCCAGCTGTTTCAAGCTCTCAGGGGAAGAGAGGATGGGGAATCTGCTTTTCTATTGACAAATGTTGGTGTACTGATGTCACAGTGCTACAAGTGACATGTACACGCGCCTGGTGTCATTTTCAGAGGTGGGACCAAGTAGTTATTTCCCCAGTAAGTCTCAAGTCTTTATAGTCAAGTCAAGTCACAATTCAAGACTGGTAAGTCTCAAGTCAGGACTAACAAATCCCGAGTCATGTCCAAGTCCTGTGGTGTAAATTTCAAGTCATTAACAAGTCATAAGCTATCCCTGAAACACTATATACACAAAAAAACAAAAAAAAAGTGTGTATTTCACTTAAGCCCAAACCCCTAGGGGCAGAATTTAACTTTTGTTTTCTTGTACTTTCTTTTACTGCAAGTTCGATTAGTTAAAAATAAACATACACTGCCTCACCAAAAAAAAAAGGTCACATACTCTAATATTTTGTTGGGCTGCCTTTAGCTTTGATTACAGCACGTATTGGCTGTGGCATTGTTTCGATAAGCTTATGCAATGTCACAAGATTTATTTCCACCCAGTGTTGCATTCATTTTTCACCAAGATCTTGTATTGATGATGGTAGAGCTTGACCGCTGCACAAAGTCTTCTCCAGCACATCCCACAGATTCTCAATGCGGTTAAGGTCTGGACTCTGTGGTGGCCAATCCATGTGTGAGAATGAATGATGTATCATACTCCCTGAACCATTCTTTCACAATTCGAGCCTGATGAATCCTGGCATTGTCATCTTGGAATATGCCCGTGTCATCAGGGAAGAAAAAAATCCATTGATGGAATAACCTGGCCATTCAGTATATTCAGGTAGTCAGCTGACCTCATTCTTTGAACACATACAGTTGCTGAACCCAGACCTGACCAACTGCAGCAACCTCAGATCATAGCACTGCCCCCACAGGCTTGTACAGTAGGCACTAGGCATGATGGGTGCATCACTTCACCTGCCTCTCTTCCTACCGTGATGCGCCCATCACTCTGGAACAAGGTGAATCTGGACTCATCAGACCATTTGACCTTCTTCCATTGCTCCAGAGTCCAATTGTTATGCTCCCTAGCAATAGGGAATAGTGGAAATAGTGGAATCTTGGCTAAAAGCTGATATGAACCATTTCTACAAACTTCAAAAGCAGTTAAAACTAAAGGCAGCTGAATCAGTAAATAAAAAACTCAACAAAATGACTTAGCCGCAAAACCCGGTCTCGGATGTTCACTACACGGCTTATTCAATTCAATTCAATTCAAAAATACTTTATTAATCCCAAAGGGAAATTAAATGTTGTTATAGCTCATATTATGTAGGTACACAGCCAGCATGTCTGCTGTAAGCAGAGAGCTCACAGATTCCAATATATACATTTTGTCGCAATCCACTCAGGTTTTACTAAACCAGCACCAAGGAAGGCCATTTGAAAAACAGAAATTATTAACAAAATGATTTTTTACGTAGAGTATTGCAATGAGAAAAATTCAGTTAAATTTATCTTGAGCTCAAACTTGACCAAACCCCTTGGGTGTAAGAGGTTAAATGCCACAAAGCATCTAAACTTCTTTATTCAAGGCTTCCAGCCCTGCAATGGACTGGCACCTTTCTGCAATCTGTTCGGGGTGTATCCTACGTTTTGCTTGCAGGCAGCTCAGATAGGCTCCCAAGCCCAACTACCTCACAAGACCGTAAATATGTAGCAGAAGAAAATGAATGGATAGAGGAAGACAGTGATAAATTAACTTTTAAATGCCAATAAAATGCATAACTTACATGGTAATATCATTATTCTAAACACCATGACCTAGTTAGGGAAACAACAAAATTCCTACCTAGCGTTTCTTTCCTGTCAACACAAAACAAAAACATAATTCAGCACCGCCAGAAAGCCTGAGGCATTCTGATTTGGGGATGTGAGGAAACAAATGATGGTGATAAGTCTTATTTTTACTATTATTATTTTGCGTGGTAAAGCTTTTAGTTTCGCGCATCTGCTAATTTCAAGCAAAGACTCTTAAGTCCAAGTGAAGTCACAAGTCAATAGTATTCATGCCAAAGTTGAGTCGCCAGTATTTTCTAATATAACCAAATCAAGTCTCAAGTCATCAAGTCTGTGGCTCGAGTCTGACTCGAGTCAAATCATCAAGTCAAATTAAACACCTCATTTTTAATAAACTATAAACTTTTTTATTCGCACAGGGAGTTATTTTCTGTTTGAAGCTTCAGCTACTGACCTGAACAAACTTGCTGAAACTGTGACATTTTACATTTGTTCATGGGAGGATGTGTGTCCTTACTGGGCAAACAGGTCAGCATATGATGCAGTCAACTTGGGACTATGCTTCATTCTGTCCCACCTTATCCACATAGGAAAGAACGTCAGGATTGTTTGTGGCCATCACCTCTACCTTCAAACACCATCAATCCAGACATCCTCCACCAGAAGCTCACTCAGCTCACAATGTCATCCTCGACTTGTTAGTGGATCACCAGGTTCCTGACAGACCGCCAGCAGCAGTGAGGCTGAGGGGCATCTTCTCTTGCTAAAGAACCATCAGCGCCAGCACCCCTCGGGGGTGTGTTTTCTCCTCACTCCTCTTCTCTCTTTATTTAAATCAGTGCACCTCAGCAGACCTGTCTGTGACACTCTTGAAGTTTGCAGATCACACCACTGTCATTGGTCTGACCCAGGACTAGATGACTCTCCATACAGACAGGAGGTTGATCACCTGGTCCGCTGGTGTAGTCAGAACCACCTTTGAGCTTAATCTGCTCAAAGCTGACTGTGGTCTCCTAGAGAAAACCCCCACACAACCCCTCTCCTCATGCTATCATCATCCTTAACAACAACAATGTGTCTACTGTGGATCACTTCTGGTTCCTAGGAACCACCCTTTCTTGGGAACTGAGATGGTCCTCACAGATGGACACTGTTTGGATCTCAACTTCCTGCAACAAGAAATGCAACCTTCAACAGGATCTGGTGCTCAACTTTTCAAACCTTTTGGTTTGAAATTGAGCTGCGTGCCACCGAACATTATATACTAATCCTGCATCAATTCACACTCAACAATAAGATGTTACAAACCTGCTTTAATAACTAAAAATATAGTCATTTTCTTCAATATATTCATTTTGTTTTACAAAAACATGTGGTTATGTGGCTCCAATCAATAATATATACCAGCAGGAGATTGATCAGAGTTATTTTAGTTTAATTTAGGTCTTATTGTGTCTTTAGCCCAATGTGGGTAACAACCAGTATGAAAACAAAAAGGTTGTAATACAACAACCACCCCGAAAAGCAAAATGCAAAGGCTGCAGGGGCTATCCTCAACCAGACAGCTAGTGATCTATCTCAAATTTGAATATACTCTGCAACACAATAAGGACAAACAAACCTTGAGGTAAAAAATGGACCAGTCCAGTGCCAGATCCAGTATGATTTACAGTTTACAGAAATGCAGACTCAGTATGTGTGGCTCAGCCTCAGGACGTTGTGACTTATTATTGTGAAAAGTTTTTAACTTTTTAGGTTGTTCTGCATATTTTTTGACAACAAAACAAGCCTTTAGTTATTTTGTGTAGCACTGTCTCTATCCTGTATTTCCTGTGAATATATCTAAGCTGCCCACATACCGTGAAAAACAAATCAGGCCATAAGTAAATGGATTAGGTTAATTAAAATTTCAAGGCTGATTTATGTTACCGTTTAGTTTACCGCACAGACAAATATGTATGACACTGCAAACACCTTCACGTATCGACACCACCACAGACACCAATACACCCACATCCAGGCCTGGAGCCCCTCCAGGACAATCCTGAGGCCATGGGAGACCGGCCTTGACGTTTATGCTGATCTAGCATGCCAACAGCAAATATTGCTCTGCACTCCCTCTTCATATTGTCTGTGCTCGGTCCAGCACGGTTCACTTACTCACCGCTCCACAGCCTGGCGGCAAATAGACTGTGAACATCCAGACTGTCCATCATGGAGTGGAGTTTGACAGTCCACTGACAGCTGCACAGAATTGATTCTTCAGGTCTGCTGTTTATTTTCCACAGCCAGGCCAGTCTATTGCTCGACTGAAAAGGCACTATCGCTCGCCTGAATTCAAGGACCAATAGCCCACCCCAACCCACTACCCCCCTTGAATCGTCCAAACTTTTTTCTGTCACTGCATCAAAAAACTGACACTGACAAAATAACAGGGGTCCATGCTTCCCTTCTGTGTTTCTAAAGCTATTTTCAACTTGACAATGAGTTATGATTGGCAGCAGCTGGTTAAAAAGAAATGTAACACAAACTCGGTGTCTCATGTTTCAGTCTAGCATTTTTGTTACATTTAATTACACAACAATGTTTCACCATCACAAACTTTCTTACGCTACAACATTTTAACACCACTTACACTGACTCAGAATGATTGGCATTAAGAAACTCAGTCAGTCAGTTTCTACCGCTTATTCCATAGTGGGTCGCGGGGAGCTGGTGCCTATCTCCAGCAGTCTATGGGCGAGAGACGGGGTACACCCTGGACAAGTTGCCAGTCCATCGCAGGGCAACACACAAACAACCATGCACACACTCATTCATACACCGAAGGGCAATTTTAGACTGACCAATTAACCTAACAGGCATGTCTTTGGACTGTGGGAGGAAGCCAGAGTACCCGGTGAGAACCCACGCATGAACGGGGAGAACATGCAAACTCCATGTAGAAAGACCCCCAGTTGGGAATCAAACCCAGGACCTTCTTGCTGCAAGGCAACAGTGCTACCAACTGCGCCACCGTGCAGCCCGCATTAAGAAACTCATTTTAGAAAAAAATATATACTTGCAGTATCACTCCTTTTATGGAACCTATATGCATTTAGAGCACGTTTGCAGCAGATAGGCCTGCTAACCGTTCATGCACCCCATTTGTTGTGTTAATAAGCACCACCTCAGAATACCAGCTGCTTGCAATTTCACTCCACCTCCTAAACAACCTCAAACCATGTTATAAAGGTGTATGTTTTGACATCTTTCTTGGTCTCCTCAGACTGAGTGTTGACTTTTGTTGGCTTGAGAAGAGAGCATGTAAAGCTCACCTAGAAGGGCTCCTGAGAAGCAAAGAGCTGTACTCAGATAATATTATAAAGTGAGAATTTAGACTGAGCCATGTACAGTGAATCATAAATATGAAGATAACATTGGCTGTCAAATGTTTCAGTTGCATGCATTTTTATAACAAGGTGACAAAGTATTTTCAAGTCCTAAGGCAATAATGAAATTTCTGTGAAAAAAATACCACCGGATTAAAGTCAAATTCATTGCAAAGTCCCCATCTCAATTACATATTTTCTTCTTATATCCCCACACACAGCTATGTAAAAGACCTATGCCAGTTACACTTGATAGCAATCGTTACCACCTAGGGTAGCAGTTATTAGGCTTAAGGGGCAACAACTTTTTCACATGGGGTCAGGTGGGTTTGGAAAGCTTTTTCCATTGATAAATTAAATCATCATTTCAGGAATGCATTGTATATTCACAGTGCGACCAAAAATAGGCATCCATCCATCCATCCATCCTCTAGCTGCTTTTTCCACACAGGGTTGAGGGGGAGCTGGTGTCTCCAGTGGTCTACAGGTGAGAGGTGGGGTATACCCAGGGGTGAAAGTAGTTTTAAATTCTTGCTGGAGCTAGAGTGGGGGCTGGGGAGGCACTGGGGGCATATATACATTCATATATATAGTGTGTGTGTGTGTTAATTGTTACTCTCATCTGTGGCCCCCTCGAGATCTCTCTCTCTCAGCAAAGTCCAAACTCAAACTAATTAAATTGTAGCAATATTTTACTTTACTGTAGGCTGTCTCTATAAGGCAGAAATTAGAATCACTTGAAAAAAAAATATATATATATATATATATTTCAATTGTTAAAGAACTGCCATGTATGAAACAATGATAAACCATTTTCTGATGCATAACTTTTCATCTTCAGTTTCTGTCTTTTCTTTTGAACAAATAAGTTATTGTTCTCTGCATTGAGGTCAAGTTTTGATTTCATTTAAATAAAAAATTTGACAGTTTGGTTGTTTTTGCGTTTTTTATTTAAAGGTCTGTAGATGGTAAGGGATTCATTGTTCATCATGTCCTAATGCAAACGGCGGTTTTTTGTCTGTGCACCACCTGTGTAAAATCTCCCAGTCCATTAAATCGAACGCACTGATCTCTTTGGCAACCGCTCTGTTTTGGAGGTAAGCGCGCATGCGCTCTCATGTAGTGTATGTGAAATCTCTGGTCATAAGTGGTGTTTTCGAGCTGTACTGTGTTGTTGTAATTCAGCAAAATAACATGAAACACAACTAGTTACTCTCCCTTTGGTTTTAACTGGGGTATTTAGCAGCGAGCAGACAGACATTAAACGTAGCGCTGCTCGTTTTAAAGGCTGGCTGTTCACAAAAGCCTCGAGCTCCGAGGGGAGAGAAGCAAAGCAGGAGCATTGAGGCTGCAGCATAGCACAAACAGTTCAGAAACAATTTGGAATGAGGGGAAAAAGCTATATTTATGAACAGATTAAGTCGTGTTTTAGACTGTCTATTGGTAGCAGATCTGATCTTTGTGCGCTCGTGAATTTTTGCAGCCACTGGTTCTGGATGACGGCTTCATAGCAGACAACCGTTTTTCCCTCTTCCCGGTACTGCGTACCGGTGCAGAATCTTTTAGTGGTATGCAGTACCGGACCGTACCAGCTCACTTTCACCCCTGGGTATACCCTGGACAGTTCATCAGTCCATTGCAGGGCAGAAAGACCCCAGGCCAAGAGCCGAACCCGGGACCTTTTAGCTGCAAGGCAACAGTGCTACCAAATGTGCCACCTTGCAGCCCCAAAATAAGCAAAGAGAAAAATTTGTAAGGGTACAAATATGTTCACAGAACTATACATCTTTTTAAGGTCTCCAAAGAGAGATGCTGCTGTTTTTACTTGTAGTTTCACATTCTTGTTTGCAGACATTTAGCAAGTGCAAATAGATTCTTTAATATCCACCTGGGCAAATGTATACAGTATTATTGGCAAGTAGATTGAATGAATGGCTCCTGAATTACATAGTCAACCAATATTGTGATATTACACACACAGGTATTGAGATGTGGTTTGACAAAGTATTGAACTCTGTTTAAATGTATGTCATGACTTGGACCAATGTGCAGACTAACGCTTGGGATCAGCATGGTGAGTTGAAGAGTCTTTCTTTCAATAATAATGAACAAAAACAACTTACATGGGTAAGCCTGACAGTGAAACAGACAGAGCCAGGAAGTAACCAGGGTGGCATACAGGGTTGTAAACAGGGATGAAAACAGGAGGAACCAACAGGGAACAATGAAAACCAACAAGGTTATATACAGAGGGAGGTGGAGTATGAACCAATGAACCTGGAAGGCAAGTAATCAGAGGAAACATGGAACAGGTGTGGTGTGGAACAGGCTGCAGGGAAGTGAGGGGAAATGTATCTAATTAAACTAATGAGCAGAGGTAAAGCAGGGACATGAGGAACTGAGCAGAAAACAAGGAAACTAGACTAAATAACAGAACCCGAAGAAAAACAGATCTATAGAAAAATATAAACAAACACATGAAACAAGAATCTAGGGAGTTACAACTAACAGAAGTAATCTAATGACCTGGATGAAAAGAAAACACCTTGCTGAGAAAAGTAAACAAAAACACAATACTGACTGAGTAGGAAATAAACAAAACACAAACTCAATACCCTAACACTGGCAGATCATGCCAGTTTATGCATTTGGCAAATGCTTTTATCCAAAAGGGCGCAAAATGAGGATATAACAATGCAGTTAATATCAAAGTTAACAGTAAGCTACATAGAAGGAAGACCACTAATCAGGTTCTGTCAGAGGTGACAATGTTGATACTGTAGAAATAGAAAGAAATGCAGCAATCCAAATAGCAACAAGTAAAATAAGTTTATTCCAGCAAATGTGATAGCGCTCTTAACCAATGCTGTAGAATAGACTTGTTTCAGACCAATTTTGTAATTTACATAAAAGTACTACCCATTTCCAAATTTGTGTGTCATCTTCCCTGTGAAATACTTGTGAAACAGATCCAGTCAATTTAATACAAATATAAAAACACTGAAAGATCCAAAGCATAGAATTCAATTTTAATCACTTTTGGATTTCCATCAGTGACAGTACTTCTCTACTGTGTCTTTGCACCTGCCATGTCAACAAAAACGAGAACGTCCACCAAATGCTTCTGGGGAAAAAATACCATGATAAAAATCTCTTCACTCCAAAACCTTTTATTTTCTGTCTTAATCTGAGTTACATCAGGAATCATGTATCAGCTTCTGATCTACCAGCTGATGGTTTGTGTCATATGCAGGTGTGGAAAATGGGAATTTTAGTCTTCTGCTTCTCAAAATGTCACCTCCAGCAAGCTCATAGCACCAGTATTTGCTGCTTCCAGCTCCTTTAAACACTGTTTGTCTTTATACAGCATTTAATATCCATTTATGTGTTTATTCTACGGGATCTAATCTTAACCTCCAGCTAATTTGTTTAGAACATACTCAAGCTAAATATTCACTTTGCAAAGGTTTACAAATTGCGTGTATATTTTGCTAGACTGAAATTGTCTGAAATTCTCCCCATGTATGAGTGTGTGTTGCCCTGTGATGACACAGCACCCCCGCCCTATGCAATCCAGGTATTAACAATTAATGGATTGGTTGCTTTGGGCCATGTGGACCCCTCTTTTGTACATAGCCCCCTCACCGGAGGTGGATGGGGGTTGTTCGGGACTGGGTTCAGGGCGGGGGGACGGGAGCCGGGCCGGGTCACCCGGGTCTGGGCAGTACCGGCGTTGTCTGCCTGCCTCTGCCCCAGGAAGGAAGGGGACCACCTCCTGGGTCCGGGGGCTGGTTGCCCCTAGTGGGTACCGGCGCCTGGACCTGGGAGTATAGAGTATGAATGGGGAGTGTGAGTGAGTGAATGACGTCCATTGTTGTTTATCCTTACGTTGGGTGGGAGTGATTTTATGTGTATGCATGAGGGTGGGAGTGGGTGATTGTGACTGTGTGTGCCAGTTTTTTTTTTTTTTTTTTTTTGTGACAGGTTGGGTCTTGGACTGCTCCCTCTCCTGGATCAGCTTCCTCCCCGCCACACCGCCTGCCGGTGGTTGGAGTCTCTGCCCGCTGGTGTACTCGTGGTTCTCGGTGTCCGGGGCCGGGTGCTTTGGTGTGTGCTGGCTCACTCCCGGTGGCTGCTTGCCGGGGCCTGGCCCTTTGGGCTCTGTCGGGGCTCTGCTTGGGGGGTGGTGTGTCCCGGGGTCTTGGGCCTCTGGGTCCATGGCTGGATCTGCTCGGGCGTGGACGGCTGCCGGCGGGGCATGTGGACTCGTCGCTGCGGCTCCCTGGGGCTTCTGCTGGGTGGTTCCCCTGGGACTCTCCACTGCTCTTCTCTGGGGGGGTTGTGGTAGTCCCGGCGATGGTTCTCCTGGGGTTCCTGTGCTTTGGGGGGCCTTTAGATGTCTGTGGCTCAGATCTCCTCAGTGTCCGTCCAGGGACCATGGGGCAGGTCTGTGGGTCCTCACACTCCCTGTTGCATATTTTTGTGGAGAAACCTTGTATACAAAAGCGCGTCCACACTCATACTCACAGGTGTAAAGCTTCAGGTGTTGACAGATAGACAGATGTTCTATATTGGGCTGCACCTCTCACTAAGTACATTTTACATTCAGAATTACTGTGTACTATTTTGTTAAAAAAAAAAAAAAAACAGCTGCAGGTGTATAAGCAAGCAGGGTGTAATCTTGTATTCTCTTCATCCTTCTTTCTCTCCTCCACTATTTCCTAATTTTCTCCCCTTTTTCCCCCATCTCTCTCTTTTTTGAGCTTATTTTTTCCTTTTCAGTCTCCGTGTCCGTAACAATTGAAATATTCCCAAAGAAGTTTATAATAAAGTTTCTTTTATAAATATCAAGCAGAGCTTTGAAGCATTAGCAGTGATGCTCCGCTTGTGAAAGTAAATCTGTTGGGCAATTTCTTGGCACTCAGACAACAATTCTGAGCGATACTCTGCTGGACAGGACACGGTAAAAAAAAAAACAAAAAAAAAAACCATTAATGGATTGATGAAAAATATTGTGGATGAATTTAGTAATACCAGTGAAGTAAAGTACTTGGTGATAATATGTAGAAATTGTTTTCATGCCAATGTAATGGTCAGCTTAATTTGACACTATTGTTACATAGTTTGGGCTGATCTAGACTGTATGTATTTGGAACTGTCATGTTTTTAGAGCTTTGTTTGATCCAGATGCAGTGAGGCAGTGATGTCCAGTCACTAAGGTTAAACACATGCTATGAATCAGAAAAAGGCAGACCCAAGACTCAGCCAGACACAGTACTCGTACTCGTCGTCTTCCGCTTATCCGGGACTGGGTGGCGGGGGCAGCAGACTCAACAGAGACGCCCAGACGTCCCTCTCTCCAGACACCTCCTCCAGTTCCTCCAGGGGGAGCCCATGGCGTTCCCAGGCCAGCCGAGAGACATAGTCCCTCCAGCGTGTCCTGGGCCGTCCCCTGGGCCTCCTCCCGGTGGGACGTGCCTGGAACACCTCCCGAGGAAGGCGTCCAGGAGGCATCCGGTATAGATGCCCGAGCCACCTCAACTGGCTCCTCTCGATGTGGAGCAGCGGCTCTACTCCGAGCCCCTCCCGGATGGCCGAGCTCCTCACCCTATCTCTAAGGGAGTGCCCGGCCACCCTACGGAGGAAACTCATCTCAGCCGCTTGTATCCGGGAGCTGAGCCGAAAAGCAAAGCTCTCAATTTACTGGTCGGTCTACGTTCCTACCCTCACCTATGGCCATGAACTTTGGGTCATGACCGAAAGAACGAGATCCCGGATACAAGCGGCAGACACAGTACTGAAAGTTTAAAAAGGTTTATTCAGCCACAGGAAAACGTCACACAGGTAACACTCCTCACAGCTTCCAGGAATCACTGAGGCAGAAAGAGGGATTAGTGACTTGTTGTCTCTCCAAATTTCACAGGGATCAGAAAAGCCACTAACCTGCTTTTGTCTTGAGTAGAACTTGAAACCCAGAGGGGAAACCTCAGTGGGCGGCAGGCGGTGATCTCCACAGCACAGGTAAGAAGTGACTCCAGGCTCAATAATCCAAGGATAGAAACAGGGTCAATGATCGGAACAAGAGACGTCAGGCAAGGGGCAGGCAGAGGCATAAACCAGATGCAGGAAACAGGGTCAAAACCAAAATCCAAACAGTCCGACAGGGAGCAGGCAGAGAGGCAAAAATCCGAAAGCCAAGGCAAGGTCAAGAACAATGATCTGACAGGAAGGAACGCTGGATATCTACTCACACAATGGCTTTCAAAAATCTGGCACTGTCTGCTTGTCAGAGTCAGTATATATCAGGGAAGACACAGGTGCTTGGCATTCCACAGATTGCACTGCACTGCAGCAGCCACCAGGTGCATCTAATCTGCTGATTGCAGCCAGGGAGACAGGGGTAGAGCAGACGTGCCAGAATCATAACACAAGATTTAATAGACATTTAATAATGGAAAATTGTCTCTCCTAAGCCAGTGAAAGAATCAGTGGTTAAGGAAGTGACCTAGGAGAGGGAGATTGAGGTTAATTTGGCTTTGAGAAAATAGTAAGTAATTTAAGTGTTGTTTTACTTGTCCTGGGAAGGTTGTCAGTACTGGTGGAAGGAACTGAAAATTCATACAAGGCTCAATTAGGTGTATGCAGGAGATGCTCTGAGGAGGATGAAGGAGGGGTGCCAAACTGGAAAGTTCTGAGAAGTCTGACCGGACTTGTAGGAGGTAAGTGCCATTGTGAGATATTTTTTTTTTTTGTGGTGCTTCACATCGATCCACACACAGCCTCCTCCATTGTTGCTCTCCACTAAGTGAAAAGGAGAACAAGCACAAGGAGATGAGCCCAGCAAAGTACACAGGCAGTGCTCATTTAATTTAAAGAGTGCAACAGGCCTCATTTACTGACAGTGACGAAAACCTCAAAACAATAAATTGCTAGTCTACTTTTCTGATGACAAAGACAGCAAAGTAATATGTAATATTTGCCAGATAAATATCTCACTCAAGTCAACCAATGATTTAAAGAACAGAAGAAAAAAACATAAAATATCATATATTAAAATCCTCATTTACACATGTCAAAGAAATTCATATTCAGTATTTCAAAATATTTCAAATTCCAATAATCCACTAATAGAATTTATATTGGTGGACATTTTTATGGTTCTGGCCTGAATCTCACCCCACGATTCCTCCCAGTAATTATTTCCCAAATAAAAAAGGGTTATTCCAGACTGATGTCTTAGAAACGAATGTATAAATGAGCCAGTCTTCTCAATGTCAATTTTATTTATATAGCACATTTAACAACAACACTTAATGTTGACCAAAGTGCTTCACATAAAGATTAATACAAATGATCTAACTGTGGAAAACAGACATAAACCAAAAAAAACGACATATTCAATAAAACAGAATTATGACTAAAATATAGAAACATCTCAACCTAACTGTTCTGATGGACTCAAACTGAACTTGAGTTAAATACCGATTCAAAAAGTATGTTTTCAGGCGGGATTTAAAAGACTGTACAAACTCAGCATTCTGAATCTCAAGGGGTAGTTTTTTCCAGAGACTGGGAGCTGCCACAGCAAAAGACCGATCCCCTTTGAGCCTTAATTTGGCCTTCGGCTGAACTAAGAGCATCTGGCTAGAAGATCTCAGTGATCTTTTTGAATAATAAAAGTTAAGAAGAACAGTTAAATAATTGGGTGCCAAGCCGTTTGAAATTTTAATGTGAGTAAAAGAATCTTAAAATCAATACGAAAAAGCACGGGCAGCCAGTGTAAATCTGCTAAAACTGGAGTAATGTGGTCATGCCTCCAGGTACCTGTTTGTAGCTGTGCAACAGCGTTCTGGACTACCTGTAAACGATGGAGAGATGTTTACTCAAGTCCAAAGCATTAGTAGTTTCAGTAGTCTAAACTAGCTGTAATGAAGGCATGGATAAGAGTTTTGAGGACTTAGGAAGGAGACCCTCAAAACTCTTCAGAATGGCTCTGTAAAAGAACAGATCTGCAAGATCCAGCTCCCTTTAAAGAGGTGTACATTTATCTATATTGAGAATATCTCCAGCGGACGTACAAGGTAAGACCAAGGTAGGTTGCTCTAAGACACATAGACATGAAGTCAGTAACAAGAAAATAGTGAGAACATTTCACAAAGAGAAAGCTTGATTACAGCAACCAATATTAAGAAACAGGTGTTGTGTGAGATTCCTGCTGGTCTTTTTGTGTAGAGGCGTGATGAAAAAATTGAACTCAACTGATTCAGCAGAGCCGTAAAGAAATTTTGCTCTCCAGAAAGTCAGCAGCTCAGGAACTGGATTGTAAAACAAAGGTGGAGAAGACACAGTTAGCACACAACCTCCCCAGGATCATAACAGAATATGAATCTGACCCAATGTTTGGTTTGGAATAAAATGGATTACTGTGAAGGGAATGTGGAATAAATAAAGTTAAATTCTATAAAATTACATATGAATTAGATTTTCATCCATCCATCCATCCATCCATCCATCGCCTATATCCACTCATCCTTCCCGAGCAGTGGGGTTGGTGCTGATGCATATGGGTGAGAGTTGGGGTGCTCCTTGGACAGGTCGCCAGTCCATCACAGGCTAAGTCATTTCAGTTGTTTTTAAATTAGCTATTACTATTTAATTTTGTTACAGAGAGCTCCAGACATGTAATACTGGAAAATGAAAATGCCTTGGCAACAAATGTTTCTGAACTCTCAGTACCATTAATTATTAATCTAAAGTGGTTTATTTACACCCACTCGTTGGAGCTATGATGCAATTATTTTTAATTAAAACCTTGCTAAACGTCCCATGAAAGAACACATAACTCATCATAAACACATGTAAACATTACACTGGGACTTAAATAAAAGGTTAATGTGCCTGCCTACAGAACTGCTGCTGTTATTTGTTTCTTCATAACTATATAAAACATCCCAAGAGAACATTATGAGATCTTCAATTTCCTTGCATGGTCTGTCCAGTGCTCTCAAATAAACCATGGAAGAAGTATAAAGGAATTCAGCAAATGTAAGAGGTTATGATACTGCAACATTTATTTATCTTCATTAGGATTTATTCAGATAGATTCAAATCAGTATGATTGGAGATAAATCTTAATTTCCTGCTAATACACTTATTGATTTTCCTCTCCTCCATTCTTTTGTTTTGACTCTTTATAAAAATAAAACAATGAATTATGGTTGTGTTTCTGTTTTGCAGGAAATTCCAAACTGGTGATTAATGTCTGGGAGAAAAAAAAAAAAAAAAAGGTACATTGATTAAATACAAAGTCATTAGTAATGCTAAAGTAAAATATGTGATGTGAAACTTTGTGCTGACTGGAAGACAAAACAAAGCATGCAGGAGGTAAATTTCTTTCTAACTAACTGTAGAAGGCTGCTGGTGTAAATAAACAACTTTTGTAGGTGTGCAGAAAAACACCTACAAACACGAAGAAATGGATCTAACCCCTGACATCTAAACAGAAATACACTCCCACACATACACCTGTTTTCTGGAAAGATACAAATGTTGCAATACATTATTTCTGCTGAAAGACTGCATTTAGGCTTAGATTATATTTGTAACAGTATCAGTAATTCCTCTGCCTTCCTGGCAGCATCAGGAATACAGCAGTAAATAAAACTCATAAATATAAATTATATCATAAATTATAAAATTACTTGTTCACATTCTCAGTTAATACATTTTTCAGTAAGGCTCACAGTAATCAACCTAAAAAAGTCAGTCAGTGGCGGCAATGTCACTCTGACCTGAGGCCCAAATGGGGTTTATGGATGCGACATTTTTATTTGCCATGTTCAGACCTGAGATATTGCCTTTCAGCTCAAAGGGAGAGAGAAATATGACACTTCACTGTTTTACATTATCGACTCTGCTCACAAAAACAGAAAGTAGTTTCTGCTGGGAATCTTTTATCTTGTTAGTCCAGTAACCTGCATTTATTCAAGGGGCGGTGGGAGTGAGGTGGTGGGTGAGGGTATCCTGCAGGTCAAATACCTTTGTTTTAGAAAAGATTTGTTGTGTGGCTGCGGGAGACAACAAAAACATATACTTGTATATTAGACATGTTATTGTGAATAATCTTTTCATATATTTTTGCTTTACAGTATATTTCTTGAAAGCTTAGTTATCCTCACAAATCTGAAATCAGATACGCTCTGGATTTTAACTTATTTATTTTTACTTTCTTTGTTTTCTGATTGCAATAATTGATACAAGTCAATTTTTATCTAAATCAGGAAACACATAAAAACAGGCAATTAGCAAACAAAGCGTTAGTAATAGTGGAAATGGTTAGCAATTGAAGGGTCGTATATATGAAGCTGATTTATTTCTTGTTATAACCTTGCAGTTTGGTGTCACTGAAAAGTATGTCCCCAAAAGAAAGAAAAAGGTGAGTCACAAAATATAAAAGTTTATTTGATTGAAGCTCAAGAATCATTAGAATTTATGAAAAACCTGTTAATAATTTTACCTATATCTTGAAAATTATAATGATGTATGAAAAACAATGTTTGGTGTTACTGATTTTCTACTGCTTTTTTGGTTGTGAGTTATTTTATTTTACCCTGCAAAAATATTTTCAGAAGGTAAGTAAGTAAAGTTTAATTATTAAGGACTTTTCAAAGATACAAATTACAAGGTACTTCAAAGTAAGACAATTGATAAAAAGCCTAGCAAAATAATAAAAGAATAATACAGTTGATAAAATCACTAAAAAGGGAGGAATGAAAATACGACACCAAAGAAAATAACTTTAAAATAAAATGTTTGCGGCAGATGTGCATTCTTTCTTTAAGAGGGTAAACTAGAGGGCTGGCATTTGAGTAAATGTTAAAAGAAGCAGCCATGTTTAAAAACATGGCTGGTTTGAGCCTGGATCTACTTGTAGGAGGTAGACAAGAATCGAGCAGCACTTGACAAAAATAAACAGCTGATTTGATCATTTAAAATTAGTTGTTTTGGTGTCTAGAGAAGACACGGGTTCTATAACACATTTTATCTGATTGCATATTTTTACTACGCCAGCTCCTTTTCTGAAGTCTTAAATGGTCATTGGGGGACTCCTTAAGAGATAACAACAACTAAGTTGAAATTTAACACACCAGAACACAGACAATGCTGATTAGGATAGTTAAAAGGTAAAATTGTCTCTTCTTTTTTGCTGTGTACACAGATTCAACACCAGCTGAGCCCTGCATACACATATTAATCTGTTATGAAGTAGAAGTTGGCAAAGATGTCCCACAAAGCCACCAGAAAGGTCAAACAACAAACTGGAGCAATGTTACAGTGTACTATGTACGTTTACCATAAAAGCATTCACAAACAACCCCACTCACAGAAACTAGCAAAACTAAAATGTTTCTTTTTCTGTTTTCTGCTTTTCCTGATTTACATTTTACCACCAACTACCATTGGTGTGAAATGTATGTGAATTTGTTTTGTGTAATGCAAGTAACACTGTACATACAGTAACTGAACTGTGCATTTCAAGTTAACAGAGAACCTTGTGAAAAACTGCAAACTTTCCAAGACTTTGGTGTTATAGACAAGGACAGACAGTTATCTGAAGCTGCTGACACACTGTTTTTCTTATCTTGCCACATAAATTGGCATCTTTAAAAAAACTTTTAAAGTGGGTTTAAATATGAAGCACATTTAGTGAAACATCCAGTCCTGTCAAATCTATTATGTATTATTTATGTTAGAATCATAATTTGTATGATGTGTTTGCTAGACATGGGGCCATATTAGATTCTCATTTGATGATAGGCCCGCCTTAAGAAACACTATCATGGTTTCATGATGTTCCTGATCACAGTTTTAACACAAAATATAAAAACAAAAATGTATCACATGATTTAATAGTTTTGAGTTTTATTTATTCCTGACAATTGATTACAAATAGGCTTCTTTAAGGTACAAATAGTAATCAAGAATTTAATGCTACTTCAGTCACAAGTTGTAAATAATTGAATACACACTACTTGAATTTAGTAAAAATGTTTAAGTATATATGCTTTTTGTGCTGAAAATAATCACTCTATGTAATTAACATATAAATCTGATATTGGCTGGCTAATTAACCAGACTCTTAGCTAGCTTGCACTATGCGTAACATACATACTGCTCTAGACCTTTAGCATAACAACTTTACGTTTAAAAAGCTTCAAACAGTCATTGGTAGCATTTCTGTAGTTTTCACATAACTATTCAAGTAGCAGGTGCACAACAGGGCATGTTATAGAAATAAAAAAGATAAATTAGGACCAGAGTTTACTAAAATGGGTACCTTAAACTCTCCTCTAACCAAAACTTTCTCTGGCCTTTTATTAAAAGAACGGGGATAATCAGAATGAAGTAGTAGTCCTGGTGTTACCTTGAATATACTGATGTTTTCCAAATGTATGAAAAATATGTGCATTACTACATTGCATTTCCAAAGAAATAATGTAATAAATAAACCACAGGATATAAGATTTTGACTTTTACAGCATTTTTCTGGGTCTATTGCTACTAACTCCAAGACATCAATTTTATCAGGATAACCTTATGCCTAAACAGAATCACAAATGCCATTGAAACGTGAAATATTTTTGATGATAAGCCTGACATCGAGTGTGTTAAATAAAGCCAAGCAAAGCAAATGCAACACAACACAAACAAAATGGTCTGATTAGTTTATCTTTACCAATCTAATAGCAGCAAGTTAAAGTAAAAAAACATCTTGCACCCTTTGTTTGTATGGAGCATCTTTAAATAAAAAGCTCTAATTTGGCTTCAATTTGAACAGTTTTGGTAGTAAATAACATTGCATAGTTCAGGTTCAATACAGCATAGTTACTATAATTTAATGACATAAATACATTTTGTTTTCCTTATGTAAAACTTTGTAGGCAAAACTCACAAAAGAGAGCAGACTTGTGCTGATTAAATAGGAAAGTTCTTTCTCTTGACTTTAGACTGAATTGGAGCCTTAGGCATGTATATATACAGGGGTTGGACAATGAAACTGAAACACCTGGTTTTAGACCACAATAATTTATTAGTATAGTGTAGGGCCTCCTTTTGCGGCCAATACAGCGTCAATTCGTCGTGGGAATGACATATACAAGTCCTGCACAGTGGTCAGAGGGATTTTAAGTCATTCTTCTTGCAGGATAGTGGCCAGGTCACTACGTGATACTGGTGGAGGAAAACGTTTCCTGACTTGCTCCTCCAAAACACCCCAAAGTGGCTCAATAATATTTAGATCTGGTGACTGTGCAGGTCATGGGAGATGTTCAACTTCACTTTCATGTTCATCAAACCAATCTTTCACCAGTCTTGCTGTGTGTATTGGTGCATTGTCATCCTGATACACGGCACCGCCTTCAGAATACAATGTTTGAACCATTGGATGCACATGGTCCTCAAGAATGGTTCGGTAGTCCTTGGCAGTGATGCCCCCATCTAGCACAAGTATTGGGACAAGGGAATGCCATGATATGGCAGCCCAAACCATCACTGATCCACCCCCATGCTTCACTCTGGGCATGCAACAGTCTGGGTGTTACGCTTTTTTGGGGATTCTCCACACCGTAACTCTCCCGGATGTGGGGAAAACAGTAAAGGTGGACTCATCAGAGAACAATACATGTTTCACATTGTCCACAGCCCAAGATTTGCACTCCTTGCACCATTGAAACCGACGTTTGGCATTGGCATGAGTGACCAATGGTTTGGCTATAGCAGCCCGGCCGTTTATATTGACCCTGTGGAGCTCCTGACGGACAGTTCTGGTGGAAACAGGAGAGTTGAGGTGCACATTTAATTCTGCCGTGATTTGGGCAGCCGTGGTTTTATGTTTTTTGGATACAATCCGGGTTAGCACCCGAACATCCCTTTCAGACAGCTTCCTCTTGCGTCCACAGTTAATCCTGTTGGATGTGGTTCGTCCTTCTTGGTGGTATGCTGACATTACCCTGGATACCGTGGCTCTTGATACATCACAAAGACTGGCTGTCTTGGTCACAGATGCGCCAGCAAGACGTGCACCAACAATTTGTCCTCTTTTGAACTCTGGTATGTCACCCATAATGTTGTGTGCATTTCAATATTTTGAGCAAAACTGTGCTCTTACCCTGCTAATTGAACCTTCACACTCTGTTCTTACTGGTGCAATGTGCAATCAATGAAGACTGGTTACCAGGCTGGTCCAATTTAGCCATGAAACCTCCCACACTAAAATGACAGGTGTTTCAGTTTCATTGTCCAACCCCTGTATATATACATATATACATATATATATATATGTATGTGAAAAATTTTCAGTATTATCTTATTTCTGGAAGACTGACTGGATAGGGTAAGACCTCTTTACTCTGCATTCTGAAAATACTTTAACAGAGACACAACACTGGGAAACATGTCTGCTGCCTATGTATAGCAAATTAGAGATAAAGATAAGAAGAATCACGTAAGATCAAACTTAGATGAACAACCTTGTCCTGCTTAATCTGAGTGCTTCATTAAACTATTCCTCAATCAAGTCCTGGTATCTCCAGGTCTGAAGGTGTCCCTGATAAAGAATCATCATTGAAGACATCCATTATGCAGATGTAGAACTATTTAGGTGAGTAAGGGACAAGGTGAGCCTGTGATTATAAAGGAAAGTTTGCAGGATTTGCCCATCAAGCAGTGCAGATGTTAAATCCTCCAAAAAGATGTAAACATATTTTATTAAAGAAATCAATCTAATCCCTTAGATTAAAACTCTTTAACCCAAGGAATTCAAAAATGTCTTTAATGTTAATAATTTTAATATCTCTGAATATCTCTGCTTTAGATTTAATGTTGCAGAAATATTGGATTTTTTAAAAGGTGTGTTTCTTCAACAAGTTTGGAAAAATTCTTCTTGACAAAACTTGTGTAACTGAGTCAGTGTTGTGTGTGTGTGTGTGTAAGCCACCTTACTCACACACACTTTCTTAGCTCTGCCCACAAATTATCTGTGGGATTGAGATCAGGCTTTGTAATGGCCACTCCAAAACACTACTTTGTTGTCCTTAAGCCACATTGTTCTAATTTGACTGTATATTTAGGGTAATTGTCCATTTGAAAGACCCATTTATGTGCTAGCTTTTACTCCCTGGCTTCCCCCTTTAGATTTTGCTTCTGTGTTTACACATAATGTTCCTCAGTCAGTCAGTCATTTTCTACCGCTTATTCCATAGTGGGTCACAGGGGAGCTGGTGCCTATCTCCAGCAGTCTATGGGCGAGAGGCAGGGTACACCCTGGACAGGTCGCCAGTCCATCACAGGGCAACACACAAACAACCACGCACACACTCATTCATACACCTAAGGGCAATTTAGAGATACCAATTAACCTAACAGGCATGTCTTTGGACTGTGGGAGGAAGCCGGAGTACCCGGTGAGAACCCACGCATGCATGGGGAGAACATGCAAACTTCATGTAGAAAGACCCCAGGCTGGGAATCAAACCAAGGACCTTCTTGCTGCAAGGCAACAGTGCTACCAACTGCACCACATTTAGTGGTACCAACTGCACCACATTTATGTGGGCTGCACATAAATGTTCCTTTCTGTAGAAAATCACACCCACAACATGATTTTGCCCCCTATCTGTACTTCATGGTTGGGATGTTGTTATTAGGCTTGCAAGCTTCCAAGCCTAATAACAACATGTTTGGGGTTTGTAAAATGAATAAATACTTTAAGAAATACATGTTTAAAAAAACCATTATCTGTTTTATTATTTGGTGTCATAATTGACCTTAAACGGGAAAGCTTAAGTATGATTTAATTTCAATGCTTAAAAGAAAACGGTCAAGTGTCTGTTTATTTAGAGTGTGTATATTTCAGATTTTAATGTTATAGTGGTGGAGTTAATGCTCATTTCTAGAGGAACACATTGATTAAAGGATTTGTAAAACTAATAAAACACCTTTTCTGAGTTGATTGGGAAGCTCGAGTTTCCGAAGCCTTCCTGGACACAAAGCAATGTTGGCAGCAATGCCTGCATGGTTTTCATTTTCCCTCCACAGGACTATGAGCTGATATTGGCAGCATGGAACAGCCTTTTATTTCAGTGCCACTGCTATTTTTACCCTCCATCCGTTAAAGCTCCTTCTCTCTCCAGAGAGTTCTGGGAATGAGGGCTTCAATCCCCACGCTGCAGCTGGTAGTATCTGTATTCAAGCCTCTGTAGTTTCATCCCACCAGTTCCCCTACCAAGAAACACATATACAGTAACTATAAGTAGTAAAATGCATTTATATAATGCTCTTACTCTGTTATGATTTGAATAACAGATTTTCTCTTTCTGTGAGAATTTGGATGTTTCTCAGTCCCTTCTTTTGTCCCATCGGTCTCGTTGGTTAAATTGCCGTAAACGATACTCTTTTATGCAGGATAATAGATTGTCTTCTACTGTTCAGCTTCTACTGATCATTCCCTCATCCCCTATGCCAACCCTTCAGAGGCCACCTTCTTTTCAACCCTGCAGCCTCCCGTTTCTGTCTTCTTCCTCTCTCCCGCTGCTTCATTTCAAGAGTTGCTGAAGTAAAGGTTTATTTGGGGTGAACAAAACTTTTAGATAGACAAGAAAACACTCTATACAAAATTATTTAGCCTTCTCACATTAATTTACCACATATGGTCAGAACATTTTGAGTAACATTGTTATGTGACTTGTTGAGTAAAGATAAATGTAAATTTAAAGTAAAATTGTAAATGTTTGAAAATTTCAGAGAATCTGATGATCGATCTTAGCAGCAGACCAGGAAGGGATCTGGCAAACAGGAGAAAAACGTTATAGCTGCTCTATATATTAGTGCTTAGGTGAGAATTCTAGTTTTAACTTGCTTAAGCTAAGAGGTTACCTGTGCAGGGGAAGGAACGAAGTTCAAGGGATGGCATAGGAAAATGGTAAAAGGTTAGTATCCAAATTGGTTTCTTCTAACATGTTTGCTAATCACCTATGATTTGTTTGTTGTTGAGGGGAACAGTCAAGGGAGTATACATAAGTGAGAGGAAGCAGTAGGATGAGTAATGGACTTTTGGGGATTAAGGTAAGTGTTAATTGTTGTGGTCTGAATCAGGAAGCACCTTGAGGATATAAGTAAGGCTTCAGCAGAGGCTAAAGTCAAGTTCCAGGTATGTTGTTCTACAGCAGATGTTAATGGCTCTCAGGCCAAATCCTGCCTTTTAGATGTCCCAGACAGGCCTGCAATGGTCAACAGAAAGTCGAAAGTTAAACATGTATAAAGTATATTTTTTGCACTCAAATCCCAGTTTGCTATTACTTAAAAAAAAGTTTTTTATTCTCTTACTATTTTATGCCTTTGTATTTTAAGATCTCATACCCAGCTTTTTGGGAAAGAACAAGAATTGTATGTCACAGAACATTTTGTGAAAACCATTATTCTTATACCAAGCAGGGGGATATTTTATACACACTTTGATAACTGTTAGCAGTAATTGTCTATAATCTTCTTCTAATCTATTGTCTGGAAATGTAGTTTTGTGACTCCAATAAAGAAAATATACCAGCAGAAGGGTGCTTAAGAGTTATTTTGGTTTTAATCAGTGGTCCTAATCTATGACTTTTTTTGTAATAGAAACTGAGCCAAATGGGTCTAAGAATAAGAATAAATGGAAATGGGATGTAACAAACAGTCTTTAGAAAAAAATATAATGGAATTTTTTATGCATACAGTATAAGCAATTTATGACTATTAACCTCCATAATTCATATAAATACTAAACTGTGAAGGAAAATAAATACTGATCTGCAATGCTTTAAGGAACTGGTTTAGAATGATTTTATTTCATGTAATAAATAAAAATAAAAAGGGACAATAATTATAGTGCATGGAGTCTTACTGCACTATATGCCACCACCTGACAGATTATTACTAAAGGTCCCAGAGATGGTTGGAATCAATAGCATTCATTTCAGTTTCCTAATGTTGTGCAGCAGGTAAAAGGGGTGGAGGTCAGACTCCTGTACTCAGGGATTATTGCTTGAAATATTATTATCAGACTAAACATACAGTAAAATACAATTGTATTGTTCAGTTGGAATGACTACTGATACCAGGAGCAGGCAAAAAGTATTATTATTATTTAAAAGATTATTTTAAATATATTGTTTTAGAAAAACTGAGTTCAGACAATGAACCAGCCTTTAATAACAATCACTATCATGTGGCCCTTTGAGGAGATGCATTAAGGAAATCACTGTGAATAAAGCAACCAGAAGAGCTAGATAACAGGAACCAAATTGGACGTTCTGGCACCACCGAAGAGTCCTATTGGTCCTTTTAAGGTGTGGCTTCATGAGATGATTCTCCCTCAGGGAAATTTGGAAGCATTGTAGGGAGAAGGATAGAAAAGACAGCAAAAGAAAAAGTTACAAACAATCACCACCATGATAAAGAATGGTTTCTCATTGACAGAGCTTGGACCCTCCTAAAAAAGCTCACCTTTGTTTGTTTCATGCAGTTTCAAGAATTGGATAAACCAGGCTATATTAAAAGAATCCTCTGCTCTTTTCTACATCGGCTTCATATTTTTTCTATTATCTGCCACAATGAGCCTGCATTGCTTTATTAATGTGATTGGCAGGCAAATCCAAAATAATGCATTTCTATCTTGGTCTTACTGCATTAGCACTGGACCTAGGAATAAACCTAATCAAATCAAAACATGCCATTTATTAATTCACAACTCCTAATATAAAGTGGAACTAAACAAATAAAATCTTGAGTGCACAGTTCCTGAATTTCTGTTCTTGCATGGAGCTGACTTTCGCCTGACTTCATGAAACTACTGAAACAGCAGACTGCACTCTTGACTCTGCTGAATCTCCTTCAGTCATTATGCATAAGTGCTAATAGGCCTGCAGCAAATGTTGTAACTAATTCTAGCTGCAGTAGCTAAAAAGCTCATTATCTCACTTTGGAAAAGTCCTGCAAAAAACTACACTTGAGGTGAATTTTCTATAATCCAACTGAATAATTAAAAAATTGTTATGTGGATTCACATACTAATGTGATTCTATTGCAAGTAAGGACATATACTCATAAAATGTGACATACATGTCAAATATTTAGTTACTGTTCCTTATGTTTCTCAATATTTTGACTAAACTTTATTTAATTAACACATTACAGAATCATGAATCAGGATTGGGTAATGAAATCAGTCATTGTTTGCCCTAATACAATCCAAGGGGGAAACGAAATTTATTAAACTGAAAAAAACAGGAAAGTGATTCAGGATACAGCTGCTACATGTGATTTTTGACCCTCAATGTGGCATTGTTGTAATTTTATGCCTTTGAAAACAAACAAAAGGCTTTTATCACTGTTCTGCTGAGTCTACAGAAGCAACATTTCAAACAAATCATCTCATCTTTTGCAGCTTTAAAAGCCAGCTGCTTCTGTTAGCATCAGTTTATCAGCATGATATTAGCTATACTGGACAGGACCTGATGCTGGCCGAAGGAGTTTTACAATTCACAACATCCAACACATCTGTTTCTTAGAATACACAAATAAAAAGGCTCCTGTTTATGTTTATGCATTATATCTGTCATCTCTGTGACCTTCATCGTTCAGCTGTCCCAACAATAGCAACACCATCTGTCTTTGGCAATTTACCCAGAGGAACAGACTAATGCAAACATATATCACTAACCTTTTATCAAGCCAAGCTCACATGCCACCGACATTTAATCGGTGGCATTGACGTTCTCTTTCTGCCTCCTCACTGAAGAAAACATTTCCCTACCTCCCTAATATCAGGGATGTTCTCAATTATTTGCATCAAAGAAGAACGCAGCACACTGACGGGAGACTTTGTGGACACTTCATCTTCAGGAACTGTATAGATGGTTCATTTATGCCCAGACCCATGTTTTCTTTTCCTTTGTGTGACATTTGAGAAGAGGCTGCACCATGTATGTCTTTTAAATTATTCTGTATGCATGTACATTACCTTTTTTCAAAAATCTAGAATTTGTTTGTAACATCGAACAGATTATTGAGACATCAAAATGCTTAGGTGTTTTCCCACACAAAATAAATGTATCACTGATTCCAAACTGTGCTAGTAACTGATTTTCAAATGAAAACTGAATTTTGTATGCCAAAAAGAAAAACAGAATAAACAAAAATAAAATTCTATTAGAACAACCCTTTGAACTGGAACGTCTGTGTGTCTTGTGTAAGATGCAGATAATAAACGTCTTCATGACTTGTGTAAGATGCAGATAATACATTTTGACAAATGTACATACAGATAATACATTTTGAAAAAAGTATTTTAAAAGGTAAATTGTTTTGTATTCCATTATCCAGAATGTAATCAAAACTAAAATCTGTTATATACATACATCCTGCTGTCAGGAACCAGCCTTGAGTATCTTTTAATGTGTTTTCTTTGTTTCTATCTTTTTTTTATATTGCATCTGCATATGTGACCTCTCTTTTTGATAAATTCTTGTTTACCAAATTGTCTGTTTCCAATTTTTACCACTGCTTTGGTGGTACAATTTATTGCTGGATTTTTATACTCTGTATTGATTGATGCATGTGCTGCAAGAGAGAAAACTGTCCTATTGCATTTGTTGCATTGCAGCTGTGTGGAACAGTTAAGTATGAAAAGCATATGTGTATATAAAGAGTTCAAAAAGCTGCTTAATGAACAAAAAACTTCTAGTGGTGCCAAAAGATGTAAGTAATGTGTTGATATGTTAGCATATGAAAATTCAACTTGCATGCTTTTAAATTCAGCCAAAAGTAACATGAAGTAAATCACCTGGGAAAATCTTTCTCACTGAAATGTAACATAATCTTTTAAAACGCTGAATTCACAGTTTTAATGTTTGTGACATGCCTACTGATGTGTGCCCATATTATGTGTAATATGTTTTTCTTTAAATGCTAAATAGCTTTGGATGAGAAGTTATCTTGTTTTCAGTAGCGTGTGTTTTATTATCGCAGATAACAACAGTGTTTCACCAGTAGGTGGAGCATGGAGACTGAGTTGCTTATTGCTCTGTCATTTCGCCAGTACTTGTTACAATTGTGGGGGCTTGTCCGGGATCCACTTCCTGCCAGACCAAAGCAAGTCCAGTGATACAGACACGGTGGACCTTATGCATCCCACCATTCATCTCAGCGGATAAGGAATCCATCCTACCCTGTCCACTGGTGGAAAAAAGTGTCCAAGTATATCAACTGCCACAGTATGGCAACTGCAATTATCCTGTCCAGAAACCGACTCTTCAAATAAATGAAGGAGTTCATACAGGACCTGTTGTTTAAAAACTGGATTGTAAAATCCAGGTCCCTGCAAGCAGCGATTGTGTACATAAGAAAGAAAGACAAAAGACAGCCTGCAGTTATGTATTGATTATCACCTTCTGAAAAAAAGGACAATGCCTGATCAACACCTGCCTCCCAGGACAAATGAAATGACATACACCTTTGGTGTGGTTTATTATCTTAGAACATCACCCAAACCTCCCAGTTGCCTTGTTGTGTGGGTTAGCTACAGACAAAGGGCTAGATACATCTAGAGGATACATGGCAAAATAAGCTGAGCAAATGTCATAAGCTTACAGGATTGCCAGTGAAAGAAGCAAGATGTCCAAGGCAAAAGGGAAAGTAACTTATGACAAGATAGCAAAACGAGTAACTCTGCAACCAGGGGACCGAGTTCCAGTCTGGAGCATCTGTGAATGTGAAGGGCCAGGCAAATTACGAACATACTGGGAGAGAAAACTGGGACAGCCAAGTGTACATCATCTTTCCTGAATCTGGCGACCAGAATAAAACCAGAATGCTGTGTCACAACCTCCTTTTGCTGGTCAGTGACCCACCTGATGAAAATACACTGCACTATACTAGGTTGGACCCTGCAAGAAAACAGACCCCCAAACAAAAGCAAGGAAAATGCACAGGCACATAGGCAAATGATGGTGAAGCCTCTGATTCAGATGATGACAGTTCCAGATACTTGCTTAGGGTACCTGTACAAAGAATGGAGCAGAGGTGTCTTACTCTCAACAGAATCTACTCTGCCTCACATAACTTTGCCACAAATTCTTGTAACAGCCTGTGAAACTGTAGGGAATGGAAATCAGACGCCAACTGCAAACTTACCTGAAGCCATCCTGATGTCTGTAAACACAGCACCTAAACAAAGCATTGACAAAACTACCTGTTTGCACCAGAACCGTGGAAGAGGAGGAGTTAAATCAACCCTCAGAGTCTGAAACAGATAGTCATCCCATTATCCCACCTGTTGAGCATGGTCAGACAGAGGTTAGAAGGTCTACACATGATTGATGACCATTATATTTTCTGACATGTAATTCATTGGAAGAGCCATCAGCACACAAATCTAAATGCTGTTTTTGCCCACCCAATGCGATATTCATATTTGCCAAGTTCACCTTTGTGTGCACTGTGTTCAAATTCCTTTTTGTATTCTCAGGTTCCATGCCACCACTATAAGTACCACAATCCAGTTTTGTATATTTCACCCAGAACGCTTTGGTGTTTAATAAGGATTAAGTTAGTGAGAATCTTTGTAGGGGGTGTCTGGTTAATTTTTGTGGTGTTTTTTTTTTTTTGTAGGGTAAATGTTATGTGAAATGTCTGGCCAATTTTGATGTGTCCTAAATGACCACTCCAAGTTCCTGCAAGACTAAATATATTTTGGTTGATTTCTCATATCATGGATTACTCTTAGACTGCTTTAAAGGAGACCAAAAAATGTTATGGACCTAAGTTATACAGTTGTATTTTTTTTTATCACTGTCACATATTTTCTTGTTCATTGCACATTTGGGAACATGTTTAGGACCTTTAGGACTTCTTAACTTATATTTTTACAGGGTACATTGAATATTACATCTTTTGTGTATTACTGCTTAGTATTATGTGGTCAACTCTTCCCTTTTTTTTTTTTTTTATTTTGGTCCCTAAAACTGAAAACAGCTTCCCAAACCATAAGAACAATCAATACAAACTCTTTCTATGACAGGTGTCAGACATTTCATTCATGCACTAATTTCACAATTATTATTTAAGTTAAGGCTTCTTAGCTGCCATACAATAATATGATATAATGTTTGTTTTAATAACAAAGGGTAAATGGAATAGCAGATGATCTCCTCATCAGTTGAAATGTATTTATTTAACCCCACATGAAAACAATGTCTAAAAGATCCAAAAGAGGCTATAACAAGCTTCTTTGTTGAAGCCAAAAAAGATATTGCAGTGTGTTTTTCAGCTTCTTACATTTTTCTCTTGATCTTATGCAAAGCACTGCACAAATACCATGCGCGTCTCGTTGCAACACCCTGGTAATAATTCCAGACATACCTCTGGAGGTCCCACAGGTTTTTGTTGCTGCTTGTTGTTAGCAGCCCATCTTTGTGCCTGTTAGTATTGCAAAGTAGTTGCTTCTCAAGAATGTTGACAGCAGACAAAGGCAAAATGTGTAAAAAGCCAGCTTTGGCTTTGACAGACAGAGAATAAAGAGACCAAACAACAAAGGATGCAGTTTGATTATTGTTCAGCAGTTATTTGGAAATAACACAACTTCTGGCAGTCGGCAGAAGGAAAGAAAAATATATATAGACTTGTAGTACAAGAATGTACCACTTGCCTTGTCTTGTATTTTCCTACATTGTTATCTTCAGCTTTTTTTATATGAGAGGTCATATCCACTGGGATTGGTTTTTGAGTTCATCATTGGCTTGTGACCCCTGTTTATTTATTTTTTCTTCACTTCTGGTAGAGCTCTGACCAAGAACAGCACCAAAACACAGGCCTTTCCTTTTCTTTGTACTGTGGTGTTAAACTTGTGATACCGTGTTGTCCCTGCAGATGTAGGGGATTCTTGTAGTGAAATGAAAGTTTAGCTTAAAGCTAAACTCCTGTCTAATGTGACTACATTGCATAGATTTCATTGTGCCTCCTGCTCATCTGACCGCCATGGTATTCAGGGCTTTCAGCTGATCTTTTTACTTTAAATAAAATGTATTTTAATTTTTTTATTATAATGTGTAAATGTCTAACCATTAACTTAAAATGTCCTAAACACGCTTAAAAGACAATGTTATGAGGTTCACTGGACTGTTAATGACAGCACTTACTCCAATTATAGCATGCTGTGCGCCTGTGTGAACAAAAGCTGCTTCTGTTCAGCCCTCCCACCTAAAATCGTTACTTCAGCGCCCTCGTTCCACTTGTCTCTTTCATTAATGAGGGCCACATTAATTGCTGGTCCATAGTGAGTTTCTCTCGAGCAACTTGGAAAGTTAATAACCTTGCCTTGTCACAAAAAAATCCCCACTATTATTAAATATTAGTCTCCTTTTATCTACACTGCACTGTTCTTATTAGTGCTAGGCAACCACATCTTTTTGGGTTTAGTTTTCCACCTCCCCTGCCGTTTTTACTCCTCTTATCATCTCTCTTGGCCCTCCTCTTCTCATTCTTCTCCTTTTTTTTTAATTTCTGCCTTCCCAATTTTACGATAAATTGGATGGCAGGCAATTAAATGAGTTGTCGGGGGGCTCGCTGACAGCAATTACAAGGTGTGTAGGAATTCATGTGGAGACAAGATGCCTCGCTCTTTTGATTTCTAGACAGATGTCTCATTTTCTCTCATCCAGTGTTGAGAGTGAGTGCAGACAGGGGAGGGAAAGAAAAAGGAAGTAGACAAAAAAAGTTCAGCAAGAGCTAAAAAGAGATGAAGCAGGAGACTGGTGGATCGAGAGGAAGAAAAAGAGAGAAACAAAAGTGAAATAAATGGCAGAAGCAGATTATTCAAACCCCTGTTTGGGAGATTGTAGCTGGATATTGCTTTTATACAAATTGCATTCAGAGAAAGGAGTAAATGGCTCTTGTTGAAAACTATAGCCAGAAACAGATTTTTATTCTATGGATTTTTAAACTGAGGTTATGTTAATGGGTCATAAGCAATGTATATCTTGCCTGGAGTAGATAGCTCCCATTAATTTAGTGTAAATCCAGATTAGCTGGTCCTGCAGGCTGAAGCTAACATCCAGTCAGAATGGAGCCAAGACCAAAACAGGCTTCTACTGTCTTAAACTTACTGGCAAGACTTTCCTTTTAAATCAACCAAACGGACATTTAACGTAACCATAAAACAAATAGCCACTGTAAATTTTCTGTTTGTTTTCTGTTTGTTATTGTAATTTATTATTTAGGTGAATAAAACACACTGTTACAACAAACCACGTTCTGCATTCCATGCATATCACTCAAGAGACATCAGAGAAGGCGCTTGTTTACAGATCAGTTTGGCGAAGTATGACTAATGACATATAAGTGTGACTGTGTTTTTTTCTTATATGTTCCTGCTAAGCCATATGCGATAACATTGTTAGGTTTCTAGAGAACCCAGCAACAGAAAAGACAGAATTGTCATTTTATGGTGGGGTTTTGTAGGACAAACGTGCAGACAGGAGCATGGGAGCCACATGGTGAGCTGAAGTCTTTTTATAATAGTAGAACTGTCACGGTTCTGTCACGGTTTACTTGGAATTGGACCCCACAATGCAGACGAGCAGGCAGCGTGATGGTAAGTGAAAAAGATTTAATAATGAAAACTCACTCACTACAGGAGGCAGGAACAAAACAAACGGGCAGGCAAGACATGAACAAAAACAAAAACAGAGTTCAGGCGGGCGACCAGGAGGTCGTCCCGAGCAGGCACAGAGTTCAGGCGGGCGACCAGACACTCTGTGGAACTCCAGAGGCGTGGAGCCTGGCGAACCCTCAGAGGCTGAAGCAGAGCCTGGCGAACCCTCAGAGGTTGAAGCAGAGCCTGGTGAACCCTCAGAGGCTGAAGCAGAGCCTGCCGAACCCTCAGCTCTGGGTTCAAAAGCCAGAACGAGGACAAAACTTTCCTTAAACTCCTACAGACTAGGAACAGGAGCTGAGGCGTCGGCGAGACCCTCAGTGACGTGAGCAAGAGCTGAGGCGTCGGCGAGACCCTCAGTGGCGTGAGCAGAGGCTGAGGCGTCGCCGAGACCCTCAGTGGCGTGAGCAGAGGCTGAGGCGTCGCCGAGACCCTCAGTGGCGTGAGCAGAGGCTGAGGCATCGCCGAGACCCTCAGTGGCGTGAGCAGAGGTTGAGGCGTCAGACGGACCCTCAGTGGCGTGAGCAGAGGCGTCGCCGGGGCCCCCGATGACTTGAGCCGGGGCGTCCCTCTTACGACGTCTTCTGCGCCATGTGGAGGGGGTTGACGCTGACTTAGGGTCAGGCTGTGGTGTGTCTGGCCTGGAGTCAGGCTGAGGCTGTGGTGTGTCTGGCCTGGAGTCAGGCTGAGGCTGTGGCGTGTCTGGCCTGGAGTCAGGCTGAGGCCGTGGTGTGTCTGGCCTGGAGTCCGGCTGAGGCTGTGGTGTGTCTGGCTTGGAGTCAGGCTGAGGCTGTGGTGTGTCTGGCTTGGAGTCAGGCTGAGGCTGTGGTGTGTCTGGCCTGGAGTCAGGCTGAGGCTGTGGTGTGTCTGGCCTGGAGTCCGGCTGAGGCTGTGGTGTGTCTGGCCTGGAGTCAGGCTGAGGCTGTGGTGTGTCTGGCTTGGAGTCAGGCTGAGGCTGTGGTGTGTCTGGCCTGGAGTCAGGCTGAGGCTGTGGTGTGTCTGGCCTGGAGTCAGGCTGAGGCTGTGGTGTGTCTGGCCTGGAGTCAGGCTGAGGCCGTGGTGCGTCTGGCTTGGAGTCAGGCTGAGGCTGTGGTGTGTCTGGCCTGGAGTCAGGCTGAGGCTGTGGCGTGTCTGGCCTGGAGTCAGGCTGAGGCCGTGGTGTGTCTGGCCTGGAGTCCGGCTGAGGCTGTGGTGTGTCTGGCTTGGAGTCAGGCTGAGGCTGTGGCGCGTCTGGCCTGGAGTCAGGCTGAGGCTGTGGCGCGTCCGGCCTGGAGTCAGGCTGAGGCTGTGGTGCGTCTGGCCGGGAGTCAGGCTGAGGCTGTGGCGCGTCTGGCCTGGAGTTAGGCTGTGGTGTGTCAGGCTGTGGTTTGTCAGGCTGTGGACCTGACGTGGGCTGCTCTGCAGCAGCAGCAGCTCCCTGGAGTCCTGACGTGGGCTGCTCTGCAGCAGCAGCAGCTCCATGGAGTCCTGACCTGGGCTGCTCTGCAGCAGCAGCAGCTCGCTGGAGTCCTGACGTGGGCTGCTCTGCAGCAGCGCCCTGGAGACTTGACGTGGGCTGCTCTGCAGCAGCGCCCTGGAGACTTGACGTGGGCAATGGAGGATGGCAGTAAAACAGCCTTACTGCCGCTTCATACTCCATCTCGATCTGCCTTATCCTCTCCATCAGTTCAGGAGAGGAATACAGGAGACCAGTCGTCCTGAGGATCTTTATTTGGCTTGCAGTGAATCTCAAGCGCTGCTCCAGCTCGGCAGGTGTTGCCCCAGAACACCGGGCTGGAGCGAGCGCAGACGGCATGGGCGGAGGTGCAGCGAGCCTGGGAGACAGTGCTGTGGCAGACGAAGATGCAGGCTTACTTGCTGCAGCCCTCACGGCTGGGAATCCCTGAATGACGGAGATCCGTGCGGCGGGAGGAAGATGATAGCTTTGTTGTAGGTACGGAAGCAGGTGGGGAACGTAGGAGCTGAGGTGGAGGGACAGAACAGCCCTCCCGAACTCTCTGGCGCTGGGCCGCCTCACGCTCCATCTGTTCCAGCAGCAGAGGAGACGACAGAACCTCTAAATCAGTCGGCAGAAGTCTCATCGCCTCCTTCATTTGCTGCTTAACCCAACGATCCCTGGCGCTCTCCTGCCTACTGTCCGCGAGGTCCATGCTTGGCGGAAACATACTGTCACAGTTTACTTGATATTGGACCTCAGAATGCAGACGTGCAGGCAGCGTGATGGTAAGTGAAATGGTTTAATAACAAAAACTCACTCACAGCAGGAGGCAGGAACAAAACAAATGGGCAGGCAAGACAGGCATGGCATGATCAAAAAGACAAGACTTGGTTTAAAAACAAGACATGAGCATGAGAATGAAAGATGTTTCTGCGAAGACTAACAGAACAGGTGTGAATATAAGGCGTGAAAAGCAGGTGGAGTAAGGAGACAGATTGACTTGAAGCAGGTGAAGTGAATAAACTTAATTAACAGAACAAAACGTGACTGGAGCAAAACAGAGACTCTTGAACACAAACTAGAAAAACATGAAGCAAAAGCATAACCAGATCCGAAAACCAAACTTGACAAAACATGAACAAGACGACAAAACAAAAGCATGACCAGGAAAATAAACAGAAACATGATTCAAAACTTGAACAGTGAAAAACATAAGGAAAAACCCCGAAACCAAAAACCAAACAACCCTACATCATGACAAGAACTGCTTAACTTACAGGTAGCGACAGGACAGGGAACACAGGCAAGTTTACAGACAAGGAGCAGGCAGATAACAGTCAAGGACAGCTAAGCATGACAAACAGGAGGATCCAATGACGAACAATGAAAATCAGAGAGTATAAACGCATAAGCATGGTGAAATAAAATGACCAACGAACAAAAAGAGCCAATCAGATTAAATGTGGAGCAGCTGCAAGGAAACTGCAGAGCAACTAATTAACACAGATGAATGAGAACACTGAGTAATCCAGGTAAGGAAAAACCATCTAAACAGAAGAATGAACCAAAACCCCAATCTACCATGCATAAACTGAAATAACCTCAACTGGAGAAAATAAATTCAGGGAAGTGCAGAGAAACAAAGACACTCAAAAACAGGTGAATCATGACAAGAATTGGTTCATGAAGATGATGCACATGGATAGGAGCGGTCAGATTGGATTTTCAAGTACCAGCTATAGCAGCTCTTAAAAGTGTACCCAACTCTTAAAATATCAGGTTTTTGGAATGTAAAACAAGCTATAATGAGACCTATATTTTGTGTTATTCAAATGAAAAGATAAACTTATAACAACAAAGAAATCTAAAGAAAAAGCTGCTAAATCCTTATAGCATACATGTGCACATCCTAATCTAATACTCACTTAGTCAAAGTGAAACCAGCATATAGAATATACCAGAATATAGCATTTGCAAATGGCCAACATATCAGGGAATTCCATTGGATGGAAAATTTCAATACCTTGAAAAGCGTCATACCAGTTTCATTTCTGAAGAGTTCCATTTCTCAGAAAAAAAGCCCATCAGACCAGATAAAACTGCTCCAGAATCCATTTCAGATTCTATTAAAGGCCAGTCATGCAGCATGTTTACTAAAATCTAGAAATTACCTTAAAAATCTGGGGTCAGTTCCCATGACCCCCTGTGACATCAGGTGACCTGGATGCTAAAATATGGGACTTTTACAGGACTTTATTTTAAGGAGCTTTGAGTGTTTGGGTAGAGATTAGTAGCAGACATTGCATGGGTATTTCTAGTGCTAATTGTTTTCTTTTACATTTTAAATCTTCACAGAGATCTATGGAAGGTATGATTTGATTCTGCCACTGACTGATCTCCCATTTGTTGGCATATCTACGTCAATATAAGATTTCTTTTCAGGGGAAAACTGGTTTTAGCCAGATTTGGCTGTAAAGCTGATTTATTTGATATCATTAAATGCAATTTCTGGTTTATTATGGCTAAAATGAAGAGCTGGGGAAATGCCGTTTTCTCTAGTGGATTGTACCTAAAAAACACAGATTTGTATTTGTCTAAGATTTATATAAATTTATTCAGACTGATGCAAACATGAGCTTTCTCAAAACTTTAGACACATTTTACCAACAATGCTATGATAAAATGTTTCTGTAGAAAAATTACAAACATCCTTCATGTTCTGAACCAAAGTTGTAGATGCCATTGGTTATAAAAAATAAAGGCATCCTAAGGCAATGGCTTTGATATAAAGGCTTGCTTGTGCTTTTAAATATCTTCACTTTTTGGGCTACAAAATATATTACAAAAAATTGGCTTATTTTTTCCTTCCAAACTTTAAAAATAATGTCAAGTATTTCCTTGGTTGACAGTGTTTGTCATAGTTTTGAATTTTAGTTGAAAACCATGACAATTCAAATGTATCATTTAGATTAAATTCATTTATAAATTCTGAGGTGAAGAGTACAATGGATTTCGGTTTTTAAACAGTTAAAATAAAACCTGCTAGAAAACATTTCTTATTTTTACGAATATTAAAAGTAATAGTAATGACACTAATGTCTCAGTCGGGATTTTTTTGGCCCCTATACTGATCTGAGCCATTTAAGACAAGGCCTTTGCTGATATCAGGTCAAAGAGAATTGTTGAAATCCACTGCTTGTATATGTTGGAAAACTCCATCTTGAAAGTGCAGAGAAAATACACATTACATTTCATTAGTATTATGTGATCCATACCACCAATACTCTTCATGATTCTGCATTTTCAATTTTTTTCTTGACAACAATAGATAATGTTTTGCACCAGGAGTTTCTACCGGACAGTACAGGACCCCAACTCAAGGTCAACTAGTTTAAAAAAGCCTCTATAATGTTCTGAAAAAGTGTCACCTAAAATGCACATTTATCCTTAGTTTTTTAAGGATATACAGGTCCTTCTCAAAATATGAGCATATTGTGATAAAGTTCATTATTTTCCATAATGTCATGATGAAAATTTTACATTCATATATTTTAGATTCATTGCACACTAACTGAAATATTTCAGGTCTTTTATTGTCTTAATACGGATGATTTTGGCATACAGCTCATGAAAACCCAAAATTCCTATCTCACAAAATTAGCATATTTCATCCGACCAATAAAAGAAAAGTGTTTTTAATACAAAAAACGTCAACCTTCAAATAATCATGTACAGTTATGCACTCAATACTTGGTCGGGAATCCTTTGGCAGAAATGACTGCTTCAATGTGGCGTGGCATGGAGGCAATCAGCCTGTGGCACTGCTGAGGTCTTATGGAGGCCCAGGATGCTTCGATAGCGGCCTTTAGCTCATCCAGAGTGTTGGGTCTTGAGTCTCTCAAAGTTCTCTTCACAATATCCAACAGATTCTCTATGGGGTTCAGGTCAGGAGAGTTGGCAGGCCAATTGAGCACAGTGATACCATGGTCAGTAAACCATTTACCAGTGGTTTTGGCACTGTGAGCAGGTGCCAGGTCGTGCTGAAAAATGAAATCTTCATCTCCATAAAGCTTTTCAGCAGATGGAAGCATGAAGTGCTCCAAAATCTCCTGATAGCTAGCTGCATTGACCCTGCCCTTGATAAAACAGAGTGGACCCACACCAGCAGCTGACACGGCACCCCAGATCATCACTGACTGTGGGTACTTGACACTGGACTTCTGGCATTTTGGCATTTCCTTCTCCCCAGTCTTCCTCCAGACTCTGGCACCTTGATTTCCGAATGACATGCAGAATTTGCTTTCATCCAAAAAAAGTACTTTGGACCACTGAGCAACAGTCCAGTGCTGCTTCTCTGTAGCCCAGGTCAGGCGCTTCTGCCGCTGTTTCTGGTTCAAAAGTGGCTTGACCTGGGGAATGCGGCACCTTTAGACCATTTCCTGCACACGCCTGTGCACGGTGGCTCTGGATGTTTCTACTCCAGACTCAGTCCACTGCTTCCGCAGGTCCCCCAAGTTCTGGAATCGGCCCTTCTCCACAATCTTCCTCAGGGTCCGGTCACCTCTTCTCGTTGTGCAGCGTTTTCTGCCACACTTTTTCCTTCCCACAGACTTCCCACTGAGGTACCTTGATACAGCACTCTGGGAACAGCCTATTCGTTCAGAAATTTCTTTCTGTGTCTTACCCTCTTGCTTGAGGGTGTCAATAGTGGCCTTCTGGACAGCAGTCAGGTCGGCAGTCTTACCCATGATTGGGGTTTTGAGTGATGAACCAGGCTGGGAGTTTTAAAGGCCTCAGGAATCTTTTGCAGGTGTTTAGAGTTAAGTCGTTGATTCAGATGATTAGGTTCATAGCTCGTTTAGAGACCCTTTTAATGATATGCTAATTTTGTGAGATAGGAATTTTGGGTTTTCATGAGCTGTATGCCAAAATCATCCGTATTAAGACAATAAAAGACCTGAAATATTTCAGTTAGTGTGCAATGAATCTAAAATATATGAATGTTAAATTTTCATCATGACATTATGGAAAATAATGAACTTTATCACAATATGCTAATATTTTGAGAAGGACCTGTACCTGTTTTGAAGCTAAAGCTCCAATCTACTATGTTTGAAAAGTGACTAGTTTGAAAAGTTACTAGGATACCTGTGTGTGTTTGCATGTCACAGCTGCACTGTTGCAGACTGGTCGCAGGGGTGCCAGGTTTTGGTTGTCTGAAGCCTCCACCTGAGAAGCGCAGTACTGTTCAAAGTTGTCCTTTGTATTTGATCTGTTTTACAGTGAACAAGAGCGATGCAGCATTGTTATAAGAATAAAAATAAAACGTCTTCTGTTGACCATACCTTTCATCTCCATGGCTGTAAACTGTGTGAATGAAGAGATCATGAAGATAAGGAGCACCTTTTTTCTGTAAATCAGACAGGGGTACATGCTTGCTTTTTAAAAAAGAATGGGGATTAATAAAGACCCTATAAATGTGTCTGACTACGGAGCATGATTAAACATTTTAGTCCACTTGCTCCATTTTGTTTCAGCACCTGGTCTGTTAAAGTCATGTGACCTTTTCTACAACGGGCTCAGATGTCCAAAGCAGTCGAGGAGAGCTGGAAAGAGCAGGAAAGCATATTTTTCTTTAAGTTTTGTCCACACACAGCAATAAACTCTGTAAATAAATCTAAAACTTGGCATATAGCCGAAATGGCAGAAGGTGGCCAATAGAAAAATGTTCACTGTGAATTTAAATCAGGATGTCCTGTGCTAAAAGATTGTGTCTGGTTTGCCTCACACCACATGCAAGGCCAATACTATGGTTTTGCAAGCTGTGCAGACGAAAACAGACTTTTAAAAGATGTTTAAAAGTAATTTCACAGGGGGTGCGGCTGATATAAATTTACTGACAGTACACCAACAACAGGTATTCCTGTTGAGTATAGTCAGGAATTCTGAGACAAGAACAACAAGTGGATGCTTGGTACCAAATCAGGTTTGATCTTACAAAAGTTAAAACAACAATTTGTTTTTACATTCTAAGACTCGTTTTTCTTAGTTGGAAAACAAGACAAGATCTCACTACTTTTCACAAGGTATCTACTTTTGAAATTTGGAGGACAAATATGTCAGATTAAATATAAAAACACATGCTGGTTATGTGGTACTGGCATTGCAGCTGCTAATCAAATGTATACATTTTTAAAGCAACCTTCAGCCTTTTAAGAAGAGAGAAATTTCTATATTTAAAATTTCAATCAAATGATTCTAACAATTCAGATGAAGAAGAGATATCTAGCGGGAAGCTATTTTCATGCCAATGCAATGTTGCACAAACAAGCACACTTTATTTAATAATACAATGTAATTTTTGAATTAATTTCAATCTAGTTCTATGTTTGTTGGAATGAAGTATAGTCAGTACTGTGAGGTATTTCCTTACAACTTAAAATCTAGTTTCTTAGTTTCCCAAATATGCCACCTGGAAACACGTGTAATGCTTTTATTTTGATGTTTGGGTTGGTTATCTTTAGTCTAAATCTATGATAAAAACAAACTCCCAAACCAACCTCCCAAATTTCCATTTGTTTTGTAAAATTAAGACACATTCTTGCCGTGAAAGCTTTAGGTGACCTTCGTTCATAATGCTGCAGCACATTCAGGCATAGGAAAATCATCCCATGTGTCCATTTTTGCTTCTTTATTATCCTTTCAACAAAGGCTTCATCAGGCTGAAGTGGCTAAGTACCCCTCATCCAGCTCAACCAAATCACAATATGAAAAATATCAAAGGATTAAAGGAGACAATTATTATTTGTTTTCTGTCCATTTGGCGCTTTGTCAGAGGCCGTAAATGCTTTCATTACAATGTAAATCATTTTTTTTATTTCCACAAGAATACATTTCTGGTTCATTAACAGCACCTTGCAGGCATTGTGCACAATTGATGAACTGAAGAACATCTCCTGGCATGATTGATTTGGAAAAAATAAAATAAAATGTACGTGCACAAACATGCATGCACAGGCAGAGATGGAAAAGCTTTTTGAAACTGACTGTGCAGTTTCCAGCATGAATGCAGACACATTGTTTGCACAGCCACACAGATTAGAAAGGTTTCCTTTGAATTCATTTCTGAGTTGTACGCAAAAGCATATTTTAAGGACACAGAGAAGAGCAGCCAATGTCACAACCTCATCACCGTTAAGTTTATGTTTAAACACCCTTATTGTTCTCTGCGCTTCATACACTAAATTAAAATCCAGGGCACAGAAGCATGATGTGTCCTCGTAAACAGCAGCAGAGGTAAGCTTTTAATCACATACTCACACAAGGTGGTAAAAGCTTATGACTATGCTGCTGAAAGTCACTAACTGGTTGATGCACAGTTGAATTAATCCAACTTATACCACTCTACTAAAAATGACTAAACTGTGATTATGTGAAATCTTTTACTGTAATTGAAAATGTTTTGGAGATTTTTTTTCTGCAAGAGTAAAAAAAGGCCCCAAACCGGATCATTTCTCTTATGGTTTCTGGAAGCATACTATACTATGCTTTTCAAACCAAACATGCACATATATGTCCCATCTTAAAATCTAACATTTAATCTGCCAGTTAGGCTCTCACAAACTCATAGTTTTTGCTTTGAGTTGCATAAAAGTTTATATAACAATAAGAGAGTTACCACAAAATTTGCCAAATTATGCAAGTTATATATTTAAAGGCCTCAATCATTCATCCATAGATGCATCATGGTGCATCTGTGGTTGCACCTGTCCTTTCTGGAAGACATTAGCAGATCCTGCTGCATCTGTAACCCTAAATTCATTCTCAGCACACCGCCTGTTTGAGATGAAGCCCTCAGCCAGGCATTAAAGGTCATTGTTTTTCACCCCAGTCAGATTTGCAAACTTATTTTTTCATGCTCAATAAGAATTCTGAACAAACAAACTTCATGAGACGGATAGCTTCTGTTATGGTTACCACTGCTTTCACTCATTATTTATTTAGTTATTACCATCCATTGTCTGTTGTATTTATTACAGAAATATATGTATTGGCATGTTTACCTGCTTTTCCTAAAGCACAAACAGAGTTTCATTTACATTTTTTTTGTAAATGATGTGTTATGAGAAGGCATTATATTATTCTGTTCCATACAAAAACTGTGATGCATGGTGCATTTCACCACCTTCAGAGATTTGAGTTGCAGTAGCTGCTTCATTGGAACAGACCACACAGGCCAGCCTACACTCCCCACATGCATCACTAAGCCTCCATCGCCCATAACTCTGTGACTAATTCACCACCTTTTCTTCCTTGGGCCACCTCCTTTAATAGATACTCACCACTACACACTACAAGTTCTCACAAGCACACTCCTAAACCTTGTGGAAAGCCTTCCAAAAAGCGCTAAAGCTGTTATAGCAGCAAAGAGTCGGCAGACAATTCTATTAAACCCTATTAGGACTAAAGATTAGGGTCTCACACTAGTTCATGTGAGATAGCAGGTGACTCAATGCTTTCAGCAATATAGTATTCAGGCCAACAGATTCCATATATAAAATTGTGTTTAATTTGAGAGATGATGTCTGACAACCTTTTGTATAAAATAACAGTAAGAAACTTGGGTATCTCGTTTTTTATGAGGTAAAACTCACAGTGCACTCACCTTTGATATTGTGTCCTAATAGTAACAAACCCGCGCTACATTCAGTGAGCATAAACACAAAAACTGTCCCGGAAATGAGACAATGTTTGTATTTATATTCACCAAGAAAACCATCACCACTACATTCACGCTCAATGACTCTCCAGGGCTGTTTTACTTTTTCAAACCCAGTGGTATGTTTTCAAAGCACATGCATCCAAAACTGAAATGATACCAATTTGGATTCAGTCTGCAGATTGTGTTTGGACAAAAAACACTGGATGCGGAAAAAATATGTGGAAATACGGCGGCGATGGATTTACTGAGCCACGGGTAATGAAGGCTGACAATGGGTTTAACCCAGGTGGTACACCTGTGGGCTATGAGCAAGGAGAAGAAAAGAATGGGCAGCAGGTGATAATGGAAGAGAGGAGAAGACTTGAGGATAGGAGTGAGGGAACGAAAAGTATGACCAGATGAAGGCAACTAAATGGGGAGGTATGAGAATAAAGGGAGAGAGGATACAGGTTTAAAACAAGTTATAAAAGTGGATGAGATGGTAATAACCTCCCAAACGAACATTTGGCTACACATCTGTCGGAAACAGTTTATTTTCCATGCCTCTCATGACATAAAAATAATCATACCAAAGTCCATATTTTTAAATATTATAGATTTTTGACAGCACTGTTTTATTGCAAGGCGAGTTGACCTCCATTTTAATTACAGTTGCAAATGATCAAGAGCTGTTAATCTAATTTTATCAACATTTCTTTCTGTCACAGAGTCACATTTCTGGACTTTGTTTGTGGCTTTGTGTTTGTTTACCTTTTGCTTAGATGTTTCTATTATGGTTTTTGTATCGTGTTTTCTTTTCTCCCTCTTCCGCCTCCTAGTGTTTACTTCTTAAGTTCTTTTATGGTTGTTTTCTTATTACTTTGTATGGTTTATTATTATTATTATTGTAATTATTATAGTTCTTGGTCTTCCCTGGATTCTCTAGTTTTATTTCTCTTTAGTATCTTTGTGGTTAATTGTGTTTTATTTGTTCCTTTGCACTCTTCTTGTTTACTAGTTTATTTTCTGTTTCCTTTCCAGTTAATTCAGTCAGTGTGGTTAGGTTTGTTTACTTTTGCATTCAGGTTTTCTTTATCAAGTTGTTATTGTTGTTCCTATGTTCCCTCTAGTTTCTCTGTTTATTTTAGTCATGATTATTCTAGTTTTCTTATTCCCCATTTGATTATTTATCTTTGTCTATAGGTTTGCTTGGTCTGTGTTTCTGTTTATTGTTTATTAGTTACTTTGCTCATGCTCAGTCTTCGTATTTGTTTCACGTGTTCCTTCTGCCTCCTTGTCACAGCTGTTCCCTGTTTTCTCTGATTACCTGCCCTTTGTTATCCCTCAGTATGTTAGTTGGTTTTGTGTCATTGTTTGTTGCTGGTCCCTTGTGTTTGTCATACCCCGTTCTCAACCCACGTATTCGTGCTGAGTTTTTTGCAGAACTTCTTGTAGGTTTTTGGATCAGGACTTTGTTTGCATCTGCAGTGCCTTGTTTGGTTTCTTTTGAAAACCTCTGGAAATAAAGCTAAAACCTTTTACAACATGCTGCCCCCCAGCTCTTGTCTGCACTTTGGTCCACCCTCAAACCCTTTTCTGACAGAAGGAACCAGCCAACAGGACCAAGCAGACAAGTCAGAAGGGCACCAGTCCACCTTCGACATTCTACGCCACCTCCACCTCCTCACGCCGCCGACATCATCGCCGCGGGCTCTCCTCGTAAACCACAGCCACAGCAGTTTCTCCGGAGTCACCTATGTCTGCAGCAACTCCTGCTGCAGCAGTTTCCCGCTGGGTCCAGTTCTCGACCAGGTCGACATCGTCGCCGCAAAACAGTTGCCTTTGGGGAGTTCCGGATGGGCGCCTCCAACCTTTCCACGGAGGGTCCACCAGCCATGGTTTCTTTGCGACTGTTTTCCCTGAGTTGGGTGATGGTCACTTAGCGCCCTCTGCAGTTCTCCAGCCACCGGTGCAGCCTCCAGCCCCGAGTTGGGTTCAAGCCGGGCTGGAGGAAATGAAGAAAAGGTTCATGAAGGAACGTTGCTGTGGTTTTGTGCTTCACCTAATGGATCACCCAGAGGATCTGTACCTAGTGCACTCTGTTCTTCAGGCCGAATTCATTGCGGAGGGATGGCTCGACGCTCCAGCTCCTCTTTCTGCTGGAGGTCCCTTTGACCCTCTTCTGGTGGCCGTAAAAGCAGCACAGAGCCCCGAGTATCCTGATCCACAGCATGCAGACAAGCCTCTGGACTCACAGCAAGCAGCCAAGCCTATGGACTCACAGCATGCAGCCAAGCTACAAGGGCCTCCGCCTGCAGCCAAGCTACAAGAGCCTCCGCCTGCAGCCAAGCTACAAGAGCCTCCGCCGGCAGCCAAGCTACAAGAGCCTCCGCCGGCAGCCAAGCTACAAGAGCCTCCGCCGGCAGCCAAGCTACAAGAGCCTCCGCCGGCCTCTTCAGTGTCTTCAGAGCCACAGCCGGCCTCTTCAGTGTCTTCAGAGCCACAGCCGGGCTCTTCAGTGTCTTCAGAGCCACAGCCGGCCTCTTCAGTGTCTTCAGAGCCACAGCCGGCCTCTTCAGGTTCTTCAGAGCCACAACCGGCTGCTTCAGGGTCATCTGAACCTTGCCTAGTTCCGGAGGAGTCCGTGGGTGGGCTGCCTCCATTTCCTCGTCATGCTCCGGAGGAGCCCGTGGGTGGGCTGCCTCCATTTCCTCGTCATGCTCCGGAGGAGCCCGTGGGTGGGCTGCCTCCACGACCTGGTCCAGAGCACCTGCTCAGTTTCCTCTGTGGGGTGCTACTGGAAATACGGACTGACGCTTTGACTTTGACTGACTTTGTGGCGCAGGACACACGGTGTCTTCCTCCATGCTTCACGGTGGGAACCAGGCATGTACAGTCCATCCGTTCACCTCTTCTGCGCCGCACAAAGACACAGTGGTTGGAACCAAAGATCGCCAACTTGGACTCATCAGACCAAAGCACAGATTTCCACTGGTCTAATGTCCATTCCTTGTGTTCTTTAGCCCAAACAAGTATCTTCTGCTTGTTGTCTGTCCTCAGCAGTGGTTTCCTAGCAGCTATTTTACCATGAAGGCCTGATTCACACAGTCTCCTATTAACAGTTGTTCTAGAGATGTGTCTGCTGCTAGAACTCTGTGTGGCATTGACCTGTTCTCTAATCTGAGCTGCTGTTAACCTGCAATTTCTGAGGCTGGTGACTCGGATAAACTTATCGTCCACAACAGAGGTGACTCTTGGTCTTCCTTTCCTGGTGCGGTCCTCATGTGAGCCAGTTTCTTTGTAACCCTTGGTGGTTTTTTGCGACTGCACTTGGGGACACTTTCAAAGTTTTACCAATTGTTTGGACTGACTGACCTTCATTTCTTAAAGTAATGATGGCCACTCGTTTTTCTTTACTTAGCTGCTTTTTTCTTGCCATAATACAAATTCTAACAGTCTATTCAGTAGGACTATCAGCTGTGTACTGTATCCACCTCCTGCACAACACAACTGATGGTCCCAACCCCATTTATAAGGCTTGAAATCCCACTTATTAAACCTGACAGGGCACACCTGTGAAGTAAAAACCATTTCAGGTGACTACCTCTTGAAGTTTATCAACAGAATGCCAAGAGTGTGCGGAGCAGTAATCAATGCAAAAGGTGGCTAGTTCGAAGACATATTTTCAGTTGTTTCACACTTTTTTGTTCAGTATATCATTCCACGTGTTAATTAATAGTTTTGATGCCTTCAGTGTGAAGCTACAATATTCATAGTCATGAAAATAAAGACAACTCTTTGAATGAGAAGGTGTGTCCAAACTTTTGGTCTGTACTGTATGCAGAGTGTTTTAAATGAATGTGATCCGGTGGACAAAAGGTTGAGGCAGTATTAATACTAGGATCTGAAAAAAGAAAATTCCAGAAGAGTGATTTAACACTGTCTAACAGAAGAAAGGTGTGTAATAAATCCAATTTCCTGACATAAAGAGCTGTGTAAAATCATTATAGATACTGGTTTGTGATGTGCTTTTTTACAATAATTATATTGAGAACTGCAGACTTGATTCAGGTTGTCGAGCTTTCACCCCTCTGCAAATAAATGCATCCTTTAGGACAGCACAAGGAATGACGAGATCCGCTGATAAGTGTCACTTTAGAATAATATCACACTTATGAGGACCTGAGAATAAATAGTCACAGATCACAGGTTTACAGGACCAGAAGGAAAGAACTCCAAAAAGAAAAATTATGTGAAGAGTAATTAAAAGTAATTTCCTTCTCTATTTGAATAGCTAGTGGATTTTGAATTTGTTTTACGGAAAAGTCTGTTTCACATTTTGGAAAAGTCACTTTAATGTTTTATCTAGTTACATAAAATCTACATTTTACCCTTTTGCAAACTGTATAAATATTCTGTTTTAGAAATTATCCACTTATATATACCATTCACAATCTTTTTTGTATTTTGACATGTATAAACATTGTTTAAAATATGGAGTTTTGATGAAAATTCAAACTGAAAGACTCACTTCCACCCCCCGGCTGTCCTATGACTCCACCGTGCGTCACTCCTCCATCCAATCAGCGTCAGATCCACATGTGTCTTCAATCAATCATTTTCCGAGGCTTCACTTTTAAGGACCTCCAGTCATGGATTCCCCACTCTTCAGCTGAGCTTCGATGATCAGCTGAGACATGTCCGACTAGTTTCGTGACGAATCCCCGCCCTCCTTCCTCCTCCGCTCGTAGGAGCGTTCGACTGGCCTCCTGCCGTGATGGCCCCTTATCCCTTGTCTCAGCTCCGGTCAAGTGGAAGGCACCTTAAAAACTCCAATCGTCCTACTAAGCATCACCGAGGTCACCCTGCCTTCACCCTGGCTCCCGCCGCCGCGTCAACCAGTCCGGCTTCTGCAGTGGTTCTCCTCCGATCTCATCTCTCAAACCGATTTTCCCGCTCCCCAGGCTTCGACGTCTTCTTCTACTCCGGTCATCCCACAATCTTCCCTGCTTTATTCATCTCGTCCATTGATTCTCTCCAGAGCTTCATATTATCTTTTACTCAGCTTCTCCGGGTGTTCGCCTCCAATTCTGCCACGTCACCACAACCTCTTCTCCGCTCCACCAACATTCAACCCGCTTCTTGGCCCCTCCCTCTGACATTCACCATCGCAACGCTCGTCCTGGCTCATCTCTAAGGGTGAGATGTATCACTTCATTCTCTTTTCTCAACTGTTTCCTCATTCATATGCCCTTCAAGCACGCTGAGCTTCCCACTCCTCTTTTACATTCAGGTAGATCATATACTCCCATGCATTCTACATTTTACTCATGCTCCGCTCCAAATTCTGCATTGGCAGTGTGAGATCTCTGCTGGCTGGTTCTGGCACTTCATTGTTCTCAGCTGCAACTCATCCAGCTAATGAGCTCATGGCTTTTTAAGACAGCTGCTGACACAGTCTGTTGCTGGAACATAGTCTCTGTTATGTGGACTTCTGTCAGCCTGCCTGATCGCTTGTTGTCCTGCCTTCCTGTCGATCTGCCCATCTGTCTGCCTGCCTGTCGCCATATGGAACTCTTCTTCAGGAAATCTGCACTGTAAATATTTCCACCGCCAGAACACTCTCTCTCTGCTCGGATCCTTGGGGCTTCCTCATCCTCTGGCTTCTAACAACTCTAATCAAGGTCTACCTAAGTTGGAACAATAAAACCTCATTTCAATCTAATTCTGTGCATCGAATCTGTGTCATCTTCTGATTTGGTTATATTTCGACAACCTGAGTAAATTAATGATAGTATGTTCCAGCCAGCAGACATGTCGAAAAACAAATCAGATGAAGATGAACAGACCTCCTGGAGGGAACGCCTCCAATCCACTGAGACCATGCTTCAACAGTTGCTACAACAACAAAGGACGACAGATGCCCATCTCACGGAACTTGGTGGTATGGTACATGCCTTAAGTGAAATATTAACCAAACTCTCACCCGCTCCTTCCAATCCTCCAGTTCGTTCTGAGAATCCTCAGCCACCCACAACCCACTCATCCGGAATCCGAGAACCTGATTTCCGTCCGTCTGAACTTTTTGATGGCAACCCTAATAATTTTGGTGGGTTTTCTCTCCAATGTGAGTTGGCTTTTAGTCGTTCCCCCTCTCTGTTTCCGACTGCTGCTTCCAAGATCACTTTTATTGTTACCTCCCTAAAAGGATCTGCTTTACGCTGGGCGCACGCTTTTCTCACAACTAACCCTATTGAGTCTCTGAGTTATGCTGTTTTTTTCAGTCACTTCAAGGAAGTCTTTGATCAACCACTCCAACAGGAGACAGCTGCTAAGAAGTTACTTACCCTCAAACAGGGAAAGAGGGCATTGGCGGAGTTCGCCATCGACTTCCGGGTGGCAGCACAGGAGGTGGGTTGGGATGAAGCGGCACTCAAGGGTATTTTTGTGAATTCCCTTACAGATCAGATAAAGGACCAGTTGGTTTTAAGAGATCAACCTGCGAGACTGGATGATTTAATCAAACTATCAATCCGTATTGACAACCGCCTAAGAGAGAGACAAGCAGAGAGGAATCATAAGTCAGAGTGGCAGCACTTTATGGCACCTCGGACCGCTTACCTTGATACACCCACTTCCTCTTCGGAGGGATCTGTGGAACCTGAGCCTATGCAGGTTGGTCACACTCGTCTCTCTCCTGAAGAGCGACAACGTCGTTTTGGGGCTGGTCTTTGTTTGTATTGTGGACAAGGTGGACATTATGTTGCAAGATGCCCTAAGAAGGGAAAAGAGGGGGGCTCGTCAATAGGTCAGGGGACTTTGATGAGCATGTCCCATTTTTCCCCTATATCTCGTCTGTGTTTTCCAGTCACTATTATTATTGGCCAAGAAAAGTGTCCAGTGGATGCTTTTATTGATTCTGGTGCGGAACAGAATCTTATTTCCTTGGATCTAGTTGACAAACTTAAGATACCTTCTCAGTCTCTCAACCACCCCCTTTCTGTTTCGGGCATCACTGGTCAAACCATATCTCAGGTGAAGTTTAAAGTGCCCCACCTTCACATCATTACCTCAGGTAACCACCATGAATGGGGTGAGTTCTTTGTTGTCTCCTCTATCTCCCCACAATTGGTTCTAGGATTTCCGTGGTTGCAGAGACATAATCCCGCAATTAATTGGGTGGAGGGCAGAGTAGAGAAGTGGAGTGATTACTGTCTCCAGAATTGTCTAAAGACTGCTGTCTCTCACTCTAGCAAACAAATTGAACCACCTGAGCCTGTTGATCTGTCTAAGATTCCTCCTGAATACCACAATCTTGCTTCTGTTTTTAGTAAACAGGGGGCTCTTTCTTTACCCATGCATCGCCCCTATGACTGTGCTATTGATCTCCTTCCAGGTGCTCCGTTACCATCCAGCAGACTATACAATCTCTCTGGACCGGAGAGAAGAGTCATGAAGGAGTACATTGAGGATTCCTTAGCATCCGGGATCATTCGACCATCTACCTCCCCCGTTGGCGCCGGCTTCTTCTTTGTGGGGAAGAAAGATGGCACGTTAAGACCCTGCATTGATTATAGGGGGTTGAATCAAATCACAATAAAAAATAAGTACCCCTTACCACTCATTGATTCTATACATGACCAATTACACTCTGCCAAGATTTTTACCAAGCTCGACCTGCGCAATGCGTATCATCTGGTTCGGATCCGAGAGGGTGACGAGTGGAAGACAGCTTTCAAGACTCCCCTGGGACATTTTGAATATTTGGTGATGCCTTTTGGATTGACTAACGCACCCGCTGTTTTTCAGGCTCTTATAAATGATATTCTCCGTGATTTCCTCAACCTCTTTGTGTTTGTTTATCTGGATGATATTTTGATTTTCTCTCAGAACATTGATCAGCATCACCAGCATGTCAGGACCATACTCCAGAGGCTTTATGAAAACCAACTCTTTGTAAAAGCCGAAAAATGTGAATTCGGTGTTTCTTCTGTGACCTTCTTGGGTTTTATTTTTGAAGCAGGCAGGTACAGAACGGATCCTGAGAAGACCAAGGCAGTGGCAGAGTGGCCTACTCCAACGGATCGCAGGCAACTCCAAAGGTTCTTAGGTTTTGCAAATTTTTATAGAAGGTTCATAAAGAACTACAGTCAGGTCACTGTGCCTCTCACTCAACTTACCTCCTCTCTGAAGACATTCCATTGGTCCCCTGAGGCAGAGAAAGCTTTTTGCAAATTGAAAACTTTATTTTCTTCTGCACCCATTCTGACTCATCCTGATCCTAGTGCGCAATTCGTTGTGGAGGTTGATGCTTCTGACATTGGAGTAGGGGCCATCTTGTCTCAACGTTCTCCTATAGACAACAAGGTGCATCCTTGTGCTTATTTTTCTCGTCGTTTGTCGTCAGCAGAGCAGAATTACGATGTGGGAAATCGAGAGCTTCTGGCTATCAAGTTGGCGCTTGAGGAGTGGCGGCATTGGTTAGAGGGGGCGGAAGTCCCTTTTCTCATTTGGACTGACCATAAAAACCTCTCTTACATCCAAAATGCCAAGAGACTTAACTCCAGACAAGCCCGTTGGTCCCTGTTTTTTGCTCGTTTTAATTTTTCTATCTCTTACAGACCCGGCTCCAAGAACATCAAGCCCGACGCTCTCTCTCGCCAATTTTCTCATTCTGAGCAATCCAAGACTGAAGCTTCCATCTTACCGGGATCCTGCATTGTGGGCGCCCTCACCTGGGCCATTGAAAAGGACATCAGGGAGGCACAACAATCTGAACCAGACCCAGGTACTGGTCCTGTAGGCAAACTGTTCGTTCCGAACTCTGTCATCAATAAAGTTCTGGATTGGGTTCATAATAATAAACTTACCTGTCATCCGGGAATTAATCGTATGATCACTTTTACCAAGAGGTATTTCTGGTGGCCCACTATGAATCCCGACATTAGAGAGTTTGTCGCAGCTTGTTCCACATGTGCCCGTAACAAGAACTCAAATCAACCTCCTGCCGGTCTTCTTCAACCTCTGTCTACCCCCAGTCGCCCATGGTCCCACATCTCTATTGACTTCGTCACTGGTCTCCCGCCATCTGACGGAAACACAGTCATCTTTACCGTTGTTGATAGATTCTCTAAGACTGTTCATTTTATTCCCTTAACTAAGCTTCCGTCTGCATTGGAGACTGCTCAACTTCTGGTTCTTCATGTCTTCCGTATTCATGGCATGCCCTTGGATATTGTCTCTGACCGAGGCCCGCAGTTCATTTCACAAGTCTGGAAGGAGTTCTGTAGGGCTATTGGTGCTACCGTAAGCCTTTCATCTGGTTACCACCCTCAGTCTAATGGGCAGACTGAGAGATGCAATCAGGAACTGGAAGTAGCATTGAGATGTGTGATTAATGACAACCCTTCTTCCTGGTGTAGACATCTCACTTGGATAGAATATGCCCATAATATTCATACTTCCTCTGCTACTGGTTTATCTCCCTTTGAGATTTCTCTGGGCTATCTACCTCCATTATTCCCCAGTATTGAATCTGACACTGTTGTCCCCTCTGTTCAGCATTATATCTCCAGGTGTCGTAAGATCTGGCGTCAGACCAGGAGGACACTTCTACGCACTTTGGAACAGAATAAAAGGTTTGCTGACCGTCACCGTTCCACCGCACCGGTCTACTGCATTGATCAGAAGGTCTGGCTCTCCACCAAGAATATTAAATTAAAGGATACTACTCGAAAGTTGGCCCCCCGTTTCATCGGTCCTTTTGTCATAGAAAGGATCATCAACCCTTCTGCGGTGAGACTCAAGTTGCCAGCTTCTATGCACATTCATCCTACCTTTCATGTTTCACAGATCAAGCCAGTCTCGGAAAGTCCCCTGAATCCACCCACCAAGCTCCCTCCCCCTGTTCGTCTCATTGATGACCATCCAGCTTACACGGTCAATCGTATCCTGGATGTTCGACGTAGGGGGCGTGGTTTTCAGTACCTTGTGGATTGGGCTGGATATGGACCTGAAGAAAGAACCTGGGTACCTCGTTCTCTTATCCTGGACCCTGCTCTCATTACATCTTTTTACAGACGTCATCCGGAGAAACGTTCGGGATTGCCTGGAGGCAATCGTTGAGGGGAGGGTACTGTGAGATCTCTGCTGGCTGGTTCTGGCACTTCATTGTTCTCAGCTGCAACTCATCCAGCTAATGAGCTCATGGCTTTTTAAGACAGCTGCTGACACAGTCTGTTGCTGGAACATAGTCTCTGTTATGTGGACTTCTGTCAGCCTGCCTGATCGCTTGTTGTCCTGCCTTCCTGTCGATCTGCCCATCTGTCTGCCTGCCTGTCGCCATATGGAACTCTTCTTCAGGAAATCTGCACTGTAAATATTTCCACCGCCAGAACACTCTCTCTCTGCTCGGATCCTTGGGGCTTCCTCATCCTCTGGCTTCTAACAACTCTAATCAAGGTCTACCTAAGTTGGAACAATAAAACCTCATTTCAATCTAATTCTGTGCATCGAATCTGTGTCATCTTCTGATTTGGTTATATTTCGACAACCTGAGTAAATTAATGATAGGCAGCTCATTAATCTGGTTTCTCCCATTTTACCATCTCCCGAGGTTGACCACTGTATAGCTTTCCCTGATGGCTTTAATGCTGTGTTTAAATAATCTACTCCCCACCTTTCTAAGAATCCCCTTTTGGCGCGCTTTCGGCTACCTTTAAGCATTTCAGAGACGTCTTCTGCTCTGTTAACTGAGCATAGAAAATGTGTGATACCTATCCGTCCCTCTTAGTCGACCTACATTTCAAACATGGCTTCCAGATTTTTCTATCAATATCACAAATCCTTTTTCGCCAAAGCTGCATCCACACTCGTTCAGTCAGGAGTCTGCCTAGACTGGTTTATTCTCACCACTGAAATTTTGTCATGACGCAAGCCACCTCGTATTCCTGTGGCTCAGTCAGCCATCAGAGCACTCTTTGTTCTTGTCTTCCTTTTTCCACAACTCCTGCCTGGCCAAACTCAAACCCCTGCCTTCCCGTTCCAGTCTCCTTACGAACTGGAATGGTATCTCCTTCTTTTACAGCGACGTCGTTCTCTCGGCTGCCTCATTTCAGTTCTTTACGGTCTGTACCATCTCGGTTAAAAAAGATGGTTTCTCAAACGGATGGTTCACAATCCTTGCATGTGAACACATCATTATAGCAAAAAAAATGTACTTTTAACCTTTTTGACTCATTATTTACCATAAATTAATTATTTAGCTTAAATCTTTACAACCCCCGTTTATCCTTGACAGTCTTTCCCTTGAGTGCTTTTACCATGTAAATTTATAAAATTTATATCCATTGCCTTCTATATTTTCTCTGTACAATAAAATAAATGCAACGTGAATTATTTTAATTGTCTGTGACTTTACTTATAATATTGAAACTAGTAAACCTTTGTATTAGCTCCCTCTAATCTGGGGGGATGTACTTTTAAAAACAACTTGTTTGCTCTGTAGAATATCTAAATATTCATTTTTGCATTTGAACCTTTATGTCAACATTGTTCCCTTATTAACCAGGGGCTAAGGAACCATTTACTGTTTTAATATACATCTTAACTATATTTTTTCCTGTCTAATTGTGGAGCACAATTTCTCTCTGCATATCGGGTCGGCACTGTGTTGGTCAGTTTGCGACAATCAATTGTCAATCGAAGATGCGATTTACAACACCTTCCTGGACTAAGTGTTTTCAAAATACATGCATTAACTGCATTACCGCCGCAGCACAATAACAAACACTTACTAAACAATTTATGACCAGACAATATTAGTAAGATCATTTACGGACATTGCTCTTACCTCCATCGAATCCTGGCTGCCCTGTCCCGTTCAAAAATTTCAGGTCTTCCGCCCTCTCTGTCCATCAGCCTACTTTTATTATTAAAAGAGAGAGGATTATTCCTCTCTCTCCTTCCTCTTTCGCAATCTGCCAAACACTGCTGTATCTCAGGTCTAGGTCCTTCCATTTTCAAACCTTATTCCTTTGCCTGGCAAACGTTTGTAAAATTTTACCTTGCTAATAACACGTCATCGTACCTGGTTTACATTCAGTCCTAGCTTTCATTACCCATTGTTTTGAACACCATTGTTTCAAGCTCCCCTACAGCCGCAGCCTATAAGCAGGCATCAATTTTTATCAAAAGATCATCTTTCTGAGCCCACTCCGAGCCTTTTCTCTCATTACGCATTAACTTCTCCTCAAAGGCTTCTCAAAACATTGTGTTCTACAGCCTGACTCCCGGAAACGTATTACACTTCCCCTCCGTAGAAATTTTCTTATGACCCTTCGTTCTGGCCGTTTTTCACCTTATTTCAAATCTCTTCTGTCAGTGCCTTCCTCCCCGTCTTCTACAGCTTTCTTAGACTATACGAATTTACTTCTCCTTCTAATTCATTCGTGCCATCTAGAGATTTAGCCTTTTCAGACCTCAAGTTATATCCAGACCATTTCAAATTTTACCTCAAACAAATTAAAACTAAAGGTCCATGTCTCATTTCCATTGCTCGCCTTGATAGCCCGTTTTGTTCTTTCCAAGCCATGTTCACTTTTGCTCTGAAACGTCACAAAATCAGCTCACCCAGCATGCTCCTTCCTCTCCAGAAGGAGTTTCCACGATCGCCTTCTGGTCCCTCAAATTTCTAAGGCAAACTTTGTTCAGTGCAATCTTCTCCCTAGTCAGTTTTCAGGTCCTTCATTCAAACTCGGGGCAGCCACTTCAGCAGCTACCCAAGAAGTTTCCACAGCTTCCCTACAACAACTTGTCCACTGGTCGACTCAGCATTCTCTTCATATGTTCACCCAAACTTCCATTCTGTGCTATCTGCTCAACAATCTATAAGCTCTTAGGTAAGAGCTTCTGCATTATCTGGTGGTGGTTGGCCTTTTCAGTTTAAACTTATCCTTGCTATGTGAGACTGTTTTATCAAACCTCAATATCTCCCCTCATTCTCTTCAAGGTCCTCATCCTCCAACATCCGTCAGCTGACGATATCTGTTATGTCTCCGACGTTTCATCTCATTACTTCATTCTCTCTAGATCAAGCTCCCTCTACGCTTTGTCAGGCACATGCCTCATCCCTCTCTACGCCTTGTCAGGCACACGCCTCATCCCTCTCTACGCCTTGTCAGGCACAGTCCAGCCCTTTCACGCCCTGTCAGGCTCACTAATTTTCTTTGCTATCTTTCAGGCTCAGATCATCCCTTTTAATTTCAGCCTCGGCCCCGACATCGGCCATTTTTGGGGGTAAGACATCTCCAATTCTAATCTTAGATGTCAATTCAAGCTCATGTCATTATCGGCATCCATGTCTTCCACCAGGGTCCGAGCACCAAAGATATGAACTTTATCTATAAACTTCTCTGCCTAGTCTTCACTTCATGCTTCTTCTTATCAGGTACCATCACGTCATCCTCATTTATCTTCATCATTTCTCTTCTCGTAGGTTCAATTCTCCTCTCTTACTCCCTCGCTGGCCTCTCCTTCACTCTCCTTGCCTTCTCTGCTTAACTCTTCATCATGCCCATTGCCTTCGTGGCAATGCATGCATTTCTCGATGCCTTCGTGGCACGAAACATTTTTCTCATTGCCTCCGTGGCAATGCTTCTTTTTCTCAATACCTCCCCAGCACAAAATATCATCATCACCTCCGTGGCAATTCATTCATCATCGATGCCTCCGCGGCACGATATCATTGCCTCCGCAGCAATGAATTTATTTCTCGATGCCTCCGCAGCATGAAATATCATCCTTATTGCATCCGTGGCAATTCCTTCATTGTCAGTGCCTCTGCAGCACGATATCATTGCCTCCGCGGCAATGCATTCATTTCTCGATGCCTCTGCGGCACGTCATACCATTTTTATCAATCTATCTCTCTCATTGCCTCCGCGGCAATTTATGGATCCTTCTTCATGCCTCCGCGGCATAATTTCATTCTCATTGCCTCCAATGCTGTCCTCTCTTGATGCCTTCGCGGCTCGATGTTTTATTTTCTCAGCCTCCGCAGCTGTCTTTTTCTCTTTCTCACTGCCTTCGCGGCACAATCTATCGTTTCTTTCCTCTGCAATCTCAGCTCTCATTCCTGTGGCCTTCACGGTTCAATCAACCATCTAGTATCTCAAGCATTCTAACCTCCCTCTCTCCTCAACAGTCCAATCCATCCCTCTCTATGTCCTATCAGGCTCGACTCTTCCTCTCTCCTATCTAATCCTTTCACAATGCCTATCCAGCTCTTCCCTTTTCTACTTTCTTATCCATGTCCTCCCCTCACCTGTCTCTATGCATAACTCTAACCCTGCCTACCAAATCACTCATCTAGTTTGTTTAATTCCAGCCTTGGCCTCGGCCTCAGCCCTTTTCGGGGGGAAGATTTATCTAATTCTAAGCCTAAGACGTTGATTCAAGCTCATGTCATTCTCAGCATTCATGTATTCCTCCGGGGTCCGAGCGCCAAAGATATTAACTTTTATCAATAAACTTTTCTAATCACCATCTTGTTTCTTATTGTGAGTCTTTTCAGATTGAAATGGAGTTTTGTCGAAAATTCAAACTGAAAGACTCACCTCCACCACCCAGATGTCCTATAACTCCACCGTGCGTCTCTCCTCCATCCAATCAGCATCAGATCCACATGTGTATTCAATCAATCATCCTCCGAGGTTTCGCTTTTTTGGACCTCGAGTCATGGATTCCCCTCTCTTCAGCTGAGATTCGACCCTTCTCCGCCCCACCTCCACCGTCTCCCTTTCATACACCTCCTGGCACTCTTACCTTCTTAGGCATTCACTCCACCACCAGTATCGGATCCCAAGGGGGAAAGACTTACCTAATTCTAAGCCTAAAATGTTAATACAAGCTCATGTTATTCTCAGCATTCATGTATTCCTCCGGGGTCCAAGTGCCAAAGATATTAACTTTTATCAATAAACTTCTCTAATCGCCATCTTGTTTCTTATTGGGAGTCTTTTCAGGTTGAAATGTGTTCTATGTCTGTTTTTGGCCATGTTCATTTATTTCAACAGTTTTCCACAGCAAAATACCAAAAGAAAGTTCCTTATGGCTGCAACAATTTACTTACAGCTTGAACTCATGGTGCAGTGGATGATATGGGGCCACCAGGATCGTTCTGACTTTTTGAACTGACCTCACCTTAAGACAACACTGGGAATTTTACCACACTCTTTAGCAATTCTCAACAGTTTCTTTTTGTTGTAAAAGCCAGACAAGTTAAACACAAGAACGAGCAAATGAAGTTAAAAGTTAACATAGGGTTATTAAAACAAGAATAAAATACTCACATAAAAAGAGTGTACATTAAAACTACCAAGCTTCTAATGAAAGTATGTATGCTGATGAGCCTTTTTAAAGAGTGGGCTTCAAAGGTTAGCCTGTCATCAAGGATAGTTTCAAGGTATTTATACTGGTTCACAATCTCAACATTTTCACCAGAGATGACCACAAGTAAGCTGATAGTGCCTTCTTTTGTAAAATCAGTAACTATTTCCTTTGTCTTTGAGCCATTTACCTTTAAAAAGAAGAACTCAAAACAGTCAGTGAAATCAGGATCATCTCTCCTGAGGAGGGACAGAATGACAGGACCATCAGCGAACTTTAAAATGTGATGCTGTGAAAGCTGGCTGTGACAGTATATAAAATAAATAAAAGGGGCAAGAGGAAACATCCCTGAGGGGTCCCAGTAAAAGAAACGAAAACATCAGAGAGAACCCTGTTAACTATTACCTGCTGAGACCGTACAGTTAAAAAAACATATCAACTTTAGATAATAACCTCATTGACTAGTTTTTGAAATGGCTTAATTACAGAAGAGGTAAGTGCAAATGGCCTGAAGTTATTCAGTAATTTGGCAGCCTTACTTTTGCGGACAGCAACAATGATAGGATCTTTCCAAAGCTGAGGGACCCTAAGGGATTGGAGACACATATTAAAATGAACACAAAAAAATGTGAGCTGCTGGGCACAGTTTCTAAAAACATAGCTGATTGTTAAACAGCAATAAAATGACAAGTTAATAGTTTAACATTTTAAACAAAACAAAATGGTACAACAGTTAGAGTATAGTGTTAAATAGGCCAAAAAAAAAAAAAAAACGTGGTCCATTTTTATGGCTTCACATCTCTGTGCTTTATGCTGTCATGGTTGCTAAGTGACAGACGTTATGCTGAGATAAGTCTATGCAGTCTTTGCTGCCATCGAAGGATTCAACCCCTAAATTTGGATGCAGCCTATATGATCCAAGGAGCCAAGTGGAGTTCTGCTCAAAGATTTGGAAGCATATTTCACAGATCCATAACACAGGTTCGAGCATTCTGAGAGTCGAGTGGGACATGTCACATACTGGTAAAAATTACTGAAAGACTTTTCAGGTTTGCATTATTTCAAATCACCATCGCAAAGATTGGGTCCTGGGTAAGACATAGACAGAAGTTCAATGTCAGGAGTATAAAATGAAATTTATGACAATTTCAACATTTTCTGGAAACGCAGATATCTTTTCAAGGCAGAGGGAGTTTCTCTTAATAAATTAAAACTCCCAGCCTGGTTCATCACACAAAACCCCAATCATGGGTAAGACTGCCGACCTGACTGCTGTCCAGAAGGCCACTATTGACACCCTCAAGCAAGAGGGTAAGACACAGAAAGAAATTTCTGAACGAATAGGCTGTTCCCAGAGTGCTGTATCAAGGCACCTCAGTGGGAAGTCTGTGGGAAGGAAAAAGTGTATCAGAAAACGCTGCACAACGAGAAGAGGTGACCGGACCCTGAGGAAGATTGTGGAGAAGGGCCGATTCCAGACCTTGGGGGACCTGCGGAAGCAGTGGACTGAATCTGGAGTAGAAACATCCAGAGCCACCGTGCACAGGCGTGTGCAGGAAATGGGCTACAGTTGCCGCATTCCCCAGGTCAAGCCACTTTTGAACCAGAAACAGCGGCAGAAGCGCCTGACCTGGGCTACAGAGAAGCAGCACTGGACTGTTGCTCAGTGGTCCAAAGTACTTTTTTTGGATGAAAGCAAATTCTGCATGCTGTCTTCTGACAGGTAGCATGCTTCAGTTGGCCACTGCCACGAATTTAGCTCAGACCTGCTGTCCCAGCACCGCCCCACAGATAAAACTCCGCCCCCTCATTTGAATATAAGAACATGAAATAAAAAGAGCTTAAAATGAAATAATATTTTAGTGAATCTTGATTCAGTAAAATGCAAGAAGTTATTCTTGGGCAAATTTCACTATTTGTCTGTCCAGATAAAGGTCCCTGTTCAAGCCATGTTTTATGAATGTTTACAAGCTTCCGAAACCCAATGCAAACTTTTTCAATGATTTCAAAGATTTTTATCTGTGTTATGTTTTATTTATGGCTGTTTAATCATTGTGGGAGACTTCAGCATCCTAGTTGACAAACCCCAAACGAGAGGGACAAAGGAACTATTTAATAAACTTGAATCATTGGCTTGAACCAACATTTTGAACAGCCAAATCACAAAGGGGAACATGTTTTGGACTTGAATCATCAGTAAGGGTCTAAACATTTCCAAAGTCTTTGTAACTGATGTGCCCCTATATGACCACATTTCCGTTTTCTATGAAAGTGTTTTTCCATCAACTTAATTGGCCAAAGAGATATTATAAGAAAACAAGTTTTTAGGAACAGTATAACTGCAACCGCTAACCAAATTTACTCTTACACTTACACTTTGTCCTGTTACTCAATGAATAAGCTAGTAGCTATTCTAAAATTGCAGAAATCATTGATTTTATTGCCCCCGTTAAATTAAGATTGAAGATTTCTTCCTACCAGGCACAAAGAGTTGTGTTGGTTGGATGGTTGTGGGTAGGAATGATCCCCTGTAGTGATTAGTATTTCAGCAGATCTGAAGAAGCCTCTGACTGAAGTTGTTCTGATCAAGAGGATGCTCAGGGTTGTCTGTAATGTTCTTCGATTTATGAAGAATCCTTCTTAGCAGAATCGTCTCCAGAGGTTCTAGAGGAGTTGCCAGAACAGAGGCAGCCTTCTTTATCAGCTTGAATCAATGTTTCAAGCATGGATGAGGTTTTCAAGATCCTGCAGGGAGATTTGTCCTTTTATATTGGAAATGTTCCAGTATCAATGTTTTATCCAATCGAAAAAAAAAAAAAAACTTGTAAAAATTACACAACTCTAAAAAATTAACTACAAAAGCTTAGAGGAAATTATGCATCAATTAAGCTCCTCCTGTCTAGATATTTTACCCACAGCTATCTTTAAGAAAGGTTTGCCTGACATAACGTCTGATTTGATTCAAATAATAAACTGATCCCTCGTATCAGATATTTGTCCTCAGGCCTTAAAAACAAAAGTTGATAAAGAATAATCTGCACAAGTTGCTTTTGTAAAATTACATCTCATATCCCATGTTTATCAGTAAGGTTATTGGAAAAGCTGTGTTTTAACAGGTAAATATCTTTTTAACAATGACCAACTGTTCTGAGGTCTTCCAATCAGCTTTCCGTGCTTACCCATATACAGAGACTCCCCTTGTCAAGGTGTTCAATAACATACGCCTAAATGCACACAAGTGTGGAAGAACCACAACGCTGGTATTATTGGACCTCAGGTGGCATTCAAAACTGTTGACCACTGTATATTACTGGAGCGACTGGGGAACTGGGTTGGGCTTTTGACTGGTTAGAGTGTCACTTGAAGGACAGGGACTTCTTTGTGTCAATAGGTTACTTTACATTGGAGTTGACAAAGATCACATGCATGGTTCCCCAAGGTTTCATTTTGGGGACCCTCCTGTTTAAAATCTACACAATCAGATTATAACAAACAACAAGCTAAGATGTCATAATTACGCAGATGATTCACAGCTCTACATTACAATGTCACCAGGTGACTATGAACCCATTGAAGCTTTGGGTAGATCCATAGAACAAATTATGGACGTGTCACAATTTTCTTTAGTTGAATGAAAACAAAACTGAAGTACTTATTTTTGGACAAAAGGAGCGATCAAGAGTCAGCATACAGCTTCAGTTATTTCAGCTAGAAACTACTGATAAGCCCCAAAATCTGGCTGTAGTGATGGACTCAGACCTGAAACTTCAGAAGCACATAAAGACACGTAAAGTTGGCCTTCTGTCAACTGAAGAACATTTCCAAGTTAAAAGGACTAATTTCCCAGCAGGATCTTAAAAACAATCATCCATGCATTTATTGTTGAATTTATTACTTCAACAGTGTATTCACAGGTCTGGCTTAAAAGCCAGACAGCTTCAGCTGATCCCGAATACTACTGCTTGTGTCCTCACTAAAAATAAGAAAGTAGAGCACATCACTCTAGTTCTGAAGACCTTACACTGACTTTCTGTATCTCAGAGAAAAGAGTTTAAAACACTTATTAGTTTATAAATCACAGAATGGCTCCAGGTCCTTTGGTTCAAATCTACTCTGCATCTCCAAATAAGAACCAAACATGGAGAAGCAGCATTTAGTTATTTTGCTCCACTAATTTGAACTTCCAGAAAACTATCAAAGTGCCTAAAACCAGAGTTCCTTTAAATCAAGGATGAAAACCCATTTATTTAGAGTTGCCACTGACCATTCAATTTAAACTATTAACTGAAACATAATTGTTTTCAGTCTGTAGTCCAGCTTGTCTTTACTTTCTGCTAATATGCCACTGCAATGTACTTTTTAATGTTTTCTTTTTTTATGTTGTCATCATGTGAAGCACATTGAATTGTCTTGTTGCTGAAATGTGCGATAGAAAAAAAACATGTCTTGCCTATCAGATTTGTAAAAAAGGCAATGCTGGTGAGTTATTAACCTAAAGGGAAGCAAAGAATTAAGTTTGCCTTCCATCGTGAAATAAACTTGTTGTCACCTAAAGGATCTGTCAGAGCAGGTGTATGGAAGATCCTCTGTCAATCAAAGCCTCTACTTTAAGACTGACCTACCTACCTACCATGTAAAAATATGCTTCATTTACACTTGAAAAATTCATTTTTTTTTATTGTTTAATATACTTTTTATTTATAAGCATTGTGGGAGGATGAATTCAGTCATTGTGTGTTCAAATTCGGCATGCTCCTGCCATTGTGCAAGACACTTGGACAAGGTCGCTGCAAATGAGTGTGTGAACATTCTGAGTGTGTCTAAGCCAATGGCATTCGCAGTGCAGCGATATTTTGATTGGAAGGTACAACTAGAAAAGTGCCATATAAGAACAGTCCATTTACCATTATCATTCACCAACACTGTTTTTTTTCTTACCAAAGCACATTTAACACATTCTAAACCCACAAGCCTTCATTTCCTGACCTGTCTGCTCCACAAACAAGCAATGGCAAATTCTGAATTCTGTTTGTAGCCAAGCTATTCCTAAAAGCTTTGGTTAAAAACATGTGAGCCATTCCTTGTCCCCCAACATCCAGCAGCAGGTGTCAAAATCTTGTGGAAATCCATCATTGAAGCAGTTGCAGGCAACAGAAAATTGCCTACAGATTTGGAGGTCTACATGCTTTTGTACGTGCAGATTGAGTAAAAAGGATGGATGGAATGTAGCAGCAGGGAGATGGAATGATGAAGTAAAAGAGGAATGAAGCCTAAAGAGAGATGGATAGACGAAGAGGGTAGATACAGTGGATAATAGAGAAGGAAGCAGGGAGCCGAAGGCATCAACGATAATTTGTGAGGTGAAAAAAAGAACCCACAGACGAAAAAGCAGAACAAAAGATGGATGAACTGTAGCCAAAAGGAGTTTCCGTTGGTTGGGGAAGGTAGACATATGAAGGAGGTAGGGAGCAGAGGGGATTGAAACCAGAGTTTGCTCTCACTGTGTCACCACAGGGTATACAGCTGGGCGGTCAGCCAGCTGTGAGGAGAGGGAGGGGGGAAACCAATCCAATCAGCAGTAATGGAGTCAAAGGTCATTGTTCACTCCTGCAAAATTGTTGTGGCCAGTTGCTCTATGCTTCACACAAACACACAGAAATCAGTCACTCTAACAGCAGCTGTTGTACATCCTGATAACAAGAGCACTGCATGTGGCTGTGTGTGTGTGTTTGTCCTTGTTTGTCTGTATGAAATATAAAGACAGAGTACAGATAATGTGTTATGCTTCAGGTCTGCTCAATGGTACACAGCCATTACAATCTGGACATTTCAATTGGAAATTATCGATGACATATTTATAGTTGGGAATAAAGCACAATGAACCTTACATAGCTCTGTAAGTGGAAATTTATCCAGAGGTCAACAAGTACAGCACTATGCGTGCAAATCTGATTCAAACTACAAAGCAAGCCAAGTTTTTTAAAAAGTATTTTCTAGAGTTTGTGAAAAGTCAAATCAGCAAAGCAAAACTAAAAGGTTTGCCTTTGGCATCTGAGAAGCAAAATAACTATGTTTTAACTCAAACTCAATTTTAGTTCATTAATACCAAAAAGTAATCATCCAAAGATGAATAATGGAGAGATGTCAGTCAGTCATTTTATATAATGCTTCTTCCACAGTGGGTCGTGGGGGAACTGGTGCCTATCTCCAGCAGTCTATGGGCAGGAGGCGGGGTACACCCTGGACAGGTCGTCAGTCCATCACAGGGCAACACACAAACAACCATGCACACACTCATTCACACACACCTAAGGGCAATTTAGAGAGACCAATTAACCTAATAGGCATGTCTTTGGACTGTGGGAGGAAGTCGGAGTACCCAGAGAGAACCCACGCATGACCTTCTAGCTGCAAGGCATCGGTGCAACCAACTGCGCCACCGTGCAACCCCAGAGAGATGTTGAAACCAATAAAAGAAAAGCAAAAAAATATAAAAAATGCAATCATCTAAAAAAATTAAACAGCTGCTGTGTTGCAGGTGGAGAAGGAGAAAAGAGATGTAAAAAATTTGTAAGTAAAGCTTTATTTGAGGATCACATTTCAGAATATGTGCATTACATAAAATACAAAAGAAAAACTTAAAATACAAGTGGTGAGACAATGAAACCAGCAACAACAGAAAGCAAACAAGTGCATATGAGTCAGACATAAAAATAGTTGGAAAGAAGGTAAGTCTTCAAGCATGATTTAAAACAAGCAACAGAGTCCTAATGTTCACATTACATTACACGTATTTGGACTAAAGCTGTAAGCAGAAAACTAACTTATAGCGTAGGCAGGAAGACACCAAGCTGCAGTAGTACTGAAATAATAATACAAAAGCTTAAATTTGTGTTTCCAACTGTGACAAGACAGGATTGGCTATAAATGTACATTTTTCAGCTCAAAATATTTGTACTGAACAACAAATGTAATTATTCAAATTTCAGTTTGTTGATGACACCCACATTTTTTGCTGAGAGTTTTATTAACACCTAAGATCCCTATAGATTGAACAAAGTTATTGGAAATTGCTTTGGTGCAAAAAGGAGTACATCTTTTTTATTACAATTTGAGAAAATTAAGTGGTAATACACTCTACTAGGCTTCAAGGGTTTATAGAGCTAGTTTTTTCCCCCAAATAGAATTCATCAGACAAATCTAAATCTTTGTAAGAGGTGTCCCACGGAGAATATTTCTAAAGAGAAAATGGCAGGTCCAAGTACTGACCCTTGAGGAACCCCACGTGTCAAGGATGCTAGAGAGGAATAGGACTTAAAGGAACAATACCAATTTCTTAAAAGAAAGTAAATATTTTGGTTTTCTAATCCATAAAAAAAAACTGATGCAAGCACAATAGTCTTCCACACTGCTTTTTTATTTTTCTTTAATGCAGTTATTATTTTTCAGCATTTTATGCGATTCTCATTTCTCAGTCTAATTTACTTTTGATTTTTTGTAAACACCATTTCGTTTTCCCAAATTGCTATCTCTCCTTTAAAATAATTCTTTTCAATAGGATTAACCCATTCGGATCGACGGCCGGAGCAGGGCCTGAAAGTATGTGAGCTTGCATTTAGAGCATCACCATTTAAAAAAATAATAATAATTTTAACACCATTGAGCAAAAACAGGTCCCAGGTTCTCTTCTTTTAATTGACAACTATTTGTGAGTCCATATTTTTAGCTTTCCACGTACAGTTACATCAAAACAAAGGAAAAACCATCCAGACAAGATGTTACATTTCAGCATAATCCAACTTTAATAACTACAAAATATATACAACTGCAATAGGTTTCACTGCTTAGGTTAAGTATTCAAAGAGGCCAAGCTTCTGCATGTACGCCAAAGGGTTGAAAAATTGCATCTAATTTAATTCAGGTATGCATTTTTAGGTGTTTTGGGAGGCAATGTTAAATTAAACCAATTCCCTCATTCACTACTTAGTATCAGTTGATGGCCTGATAAATTTGTTACATGCTTCTACAGTTGAAGTCTACTACCTACTTGTGAGAATTTGGATGCACTGGCAACAAACCACAGGAATGGTTTACATTGTGTTGTTTATACACAGAATTATTGCAGCAGCATTCTGGAACAGACTACAGACTATCTTGGATCTTTATTGAAAAGCTCCTGCTAAAGCCTGAGTGCTTGCACATGGAAGGCAAATTTTCTTCCCTCTCAAAAAGATCGTTGCAACAAAATTCTAGTTTGCACAATGTTGCACACTGCAAAAAAAAGAAAAAAAAGTAATTTAGACGCATATGCAAATAATGAATGAATACAACCCAAAATATAATGAAAAGCTGCTGTAAGAGAACATACATAATGCAGTACAAGAGAAACTGCGGGAAAAATAAGAAAGAAAATAACAATTTTATTTGCAAAATATGTGATAAACCATATATCATTTTCTTTCATCTTTACAATTAAGCACTACTTGGTGTCAAACACATAAAATCCGTTTTAAATACATAACTGTTTGTGGTTGTAATGTGATCAAATATGAAAAAGTTCTATCTTTTTTTGTTGAACTCCTGTCATTCCATTCACATGCACAGTGTTTGAACAAGTTTTGACAGCACATAAAATACTCATGTAGTTTCTTTAGGACAAGCTAGTACAAATTCATGATTTTTTTCTTGGATCTTGATTCAACCTTCAGTGAAGTCTGCAGACTGATGAGCTTCAATATCTTTTTCGGAGCTTTGCTTGTGTCAGTTAATAATGCCTGACATGTCTTACAAGGACTGCTGTCTCAATTAACACTTATTGAGTAAAAGTTTTGTGACTTTGCAAGCAGACACTCAACGCTAACGTACTTTTTTAAATCATTCCTATGGGCTTTTTGGAAAAATGCAATTGGAAAGGCTTGTTTTTCTTATGAAAAAAGCAATTGATGTAACTGTTTCATGTTGCCAAAACCTTTGAAGACAGTTCCAGTTTAAAAAAGCATTTTCCAATCATAGCATTGCAACAGCATAACATGACAAGGGATTTTTATGCTTTATTTTCTGTAAATGTCAGAATTTAGTAGACTATACTGTTCTTTTATGTATTTTTATGCAATTTGCATAATGAAGAAAAGCTGGTTCACATGACAAAGCACTATGAAAAACATATCCTTTAAGAGTGAGACATGTAATTATCACACCTCCCGTGATGCCAAACAGCTCGGCAGCTGTTTTCCTCATCAATAGTTCTACTTGGAGCCACAGTATATGTTTGTTCTGCGCATAATGATGACTGAATAGTACCAACAAAAACACAGAGCCCAAAGGCATCAAGCGGCAGACCAGCTTTTCTGATGCTGCTATCATCCACTTTGCCTCTCAGGGTTCACGAGCCTGAAACTGTCTTGTAATTAGATACTGCATCGGCAAATGGCCATTGTTTCTGATTACAATCTGGACAGCCCTTTACAGCCTGATTAATAACTGGACAAAGCTCTCTCTTTATTTCTCCCTCTATGTGTGACTTTGTTGACTAGCCCATCCCTGATTACATCTCTGTTTAATCTCACAGCACTTCTTGCGAAGAAAACATTTTTTTTTAAATTAAAAACATATTTTGCTAAACTTTCCATCATTGCAGGAAGCCAGAAAAGGAGGATTGATATTGTTTTCTTAAGAGCCAGAAGATTTTTCTTGCTCAAGGGTGTTAATTTCAAGTAATTTAAAACTACATTTAGATTAATGTGGAGAAAATACCATAAAAATAAACCTTCATATGAGGTGCTAAAGGGATAAATGGCCTGTTATACTGTATCTTGGTTGTTCTACCATTTAATAGGGTCCAATAGTCCTAGAAAAGCTTAATTATGAGGAATAATTTCACAACCCCCAACCAAATTTCGAGCGCCCAAGTTGGGTATTGTGGATGAGCCCCAAATGTCAGCATCATCTTGTAAAATAAAAAAAAAATTTAACTTAGTAGTTAATTTTATCACCCCTCAATAACCTAAAAAAACCCCACAGAGGGAGCCAGATGCTCAATGAGAAGAACGTTATGATAAAAATCAATAGGTCTCTTTTACAGCACAAGAGATGAAGTGAGGCGTGAGAAAGGCAGGCGTGAGAGTTACAGACAACCCCACAATAGGACGGGCAATGAAACTGACAAAATCAGAGAAAGGAAGCAGGAACGTGGAGTACATAATGAGCAAATGTACTGTTACAGTATATGCTAATCCAGTTGAAAATAGATTTTCCTCCGTTTACCTCGCACATTCAAAGGATTTCAGCAAGGAGCACTGGAGAAAGGTGAATTGTATTAGTGAATACTACTGAATTCTCAGGCTTTATATCATTTTTATATACTAGAGTAGTCAAACAGTAAGTAGGAGGTATAGGGAGAAGTTCTATGTGATTAGTCTTAGGCTCCTTTAAAGCCCTTTAGAGTTTAAAGTTAATTCCTTGAAATTAAGTACACAAATTCAGACTAAGGACAATTTCTCCCTGGAGTAGGACTAACATCAAAAATCATTAAGAACTTAGATCGTCTTGCTGGTTGTTGCAGAGATTGAATCAACATCAATTTATTTATTATTATTATTATTTTTATTTAACAATCCAAATGTTAACTGAAGGTTTTAGAAATGATGTTACAAATTTTAGCATAAATTCATAAACAATAGATCAGTGTGAAATGGGTTGTAAAAACAGATTAATTAGTGGTACAGCTCAAGCCACATTACCTTGTCTTGTTCTTGCCTTGAACTTTTAGTAATTTGAATTTTGTTATCTCGCAGGATTACCAGAACCTGACCTTGCCTTGTCGTGTGGAACTCTGCCTGGATTAACAACTTCTGGAAAGAAGCTGTCCAGCTCCATGAGCAAAGACTCTAACCACTCGTTACTTCATTGGAGATCACCGGTTGGGAGCCTCCTGAATTCTTCGCTCCTTGGATTACCACTCAAGAACCCTGTCCACCCTCCCCCTTCCACTGCGCCAACTTCTGAAAACCCTGGACCGTCTTATCATTCTGGCACACCGTTATCCACCCTCATCTACCTCACGGGTAAACAACTATTTGGTCTCTCTGCTTCTCCACCCTCTGGCGGATCATTCCATCATCCCAGTAAGGCTGAATTATTATTCTTTAGTTTTTGACCCTGAGTATTCCCGGATTACCATCCGGTTTATTTTCCAGTTGGTTTCCCAGTTCCAGTTTCCCTGCCCACGTCACTACACTGTAAATAAACTCTTCACCGAAAAACGTTGTCTCCTGAATTGCTTTCTGCATGTGGGTCAAATCCGTTAAAACCAATATGACAATGAGAAAACCAAAATAACATGAACAGGGAGAAAACAGATCTATATGAAAATACAAACTAAAACATCTAGCATAGGAATTCAGCAAAGTAACAAACACCTAAACACCAGAATGGATCTAATTAATCCGAATGAACTGAAATAAAGCAAATGAAGAACATGGCAGTGCAGAGAAAGTGAACAGAACTAAAACTCAAAACCCCAAAGAGAAGCAGATTATGAGAGGCTACTGAAATTCCAGGGTATTAAGGCATATTGCTCCAATGTCAGATAAAAGCTAAGAGGGGAATCCAACTTAAACGATTTATATTGAAAACCAAACCATAATGAGACTGTGGTCAGTTAATGAATGAAAGGCATTTAAACCAGGCACAAATCAAAACATTGCCTTATGGTGACTTTTATGTGACTTTATGACTTTATCAATGCAATGATGTTGCTAAATTTATATGAAAAGCGCTTTTTATTTTTTTCTGCTTACTGTCTGCAAATACTAACCATACAACAAACTGGGCTTAGATTGGACCGTTATAAAAATGAAAAGTGCATTTTACATCAACTCTAGTGTTTTTATTTTGAAGAAATCATACTGCACAATATATGAGTGAAGCTAAATCATCTTGGGTGCTTATTTAAAAGGGGATTTTCATATTTTATTGTTTTTCCTTAAGAAATGTGCTTTAATAATTATATTAATAATAATATTAGACTTAAAATGTCATGAAAAATTAGCATTTTTAATAAATTACATGTGAAAAATACACCATGTACAAATGTTGATGATTGGTTTTCATTAATTTATGTGCCTTTAACCATTATTCCATTAACGTTGGGTGCCAGTCCCTATACAGATAAACCCAAAATTACACATATGCCTGACATATATCATTTTTATTTTTTTTATTTAACCAAGAAGTTTGGTTCTGATAGGAAATGACACAGATATCTCTAAAAAGATTATAAACTAATTAAAAGGAGTTCCCCTTTTGAGGAAATACTTTCTGTTTTTATTTAAGGTTTAATAAAAATTAGTATCTCATGATTGCACTAGTATTTTGATGATTTATCTTTGGTGATAGGCTCCAAGACTTTTAGGTTGGAGGCCTACTTGCCATTACCCTAATCTTCAGCTCTCTCCACAGATTCTTTAAAAGAGTCAAGTATGTTATCTGGCTGGGCCACTCCAAAACATTAATATTACTTCCGGTCAGAAGAAACATGTTGGTAAATTTGAATTGATCAACATTCCATTTAGTGTTGTAACCTAAATCTATCAGGGGTATGAATCATTTGTGGTGCAACTGTATAATCTACATTTATTAGTCTCTTTTGCAGCCTTTTTAATGCACCTTAACCTCAATTGCTTTACTTAACACTATGTATTTAGGAAGAGGGCAAGGCACATTGAAGCAGTACTTTTTAACCATACAGATTGTTCCCATTTTAAAAGAAGCAGTTGATCAGTCAGAGGTTCTCTAGTAGTGTTATCAAGTTTGACGCATGGAGCTAGAGTTTCTTGAATCCTAAATCCCTTCTTTATTAGATTTCTTCTCTATTATTCATAAAGCATACAGTCTATCTGCTGCATCTGCAGTACAGTAAGTACTTTCAAGAGGCTAACAAGGGGATGTGAGCAGTCTCAGCAAGTAAACACTTCCTGAAGCAGATGATTCAAAAGAGGTTAGAGATATGGTGAAAAGGTTAGCCCCTACAGAAAAAAACTGTCTGCCCCTGCTGCTCTCTCCAACAGCTCTATGACAGGTAGTGCTCAGTTAATGGAGCCCCCGAGGTGAGATTGAGGCTACAGTATAAATGTGTGTATGGCTATTTGTGTTTTCTATAGTCTATGGGCTTTAGCTTGTGACTGGGTACTTGTGACTACCTGTTCCCGAGTGTTCACACATGTGCCTCTTGGAACATGTATGTGCTGTTGGTGAAATCTCTTTGCCTCTGCAGAAACTCAGATGTTGTGCTCTTTTCAGCCAACCAATTAGCATTCTGTCCTCCTCCCTCATACCACTGCAGCTGCCACTGGTGTGTGTTGCTGGTATTTCTGGCAGCTTGATGGCAACAGTCACACATCTTGTGGCAGAGTCACACACCATTATTAAGAGAAATGCGACTAGCCGCTGTCATTTTTCATCTCTTCTTTCGCTCACATACAAATGCCGGGTCCTTTCATTTGACTCCACTGCGGCCACACATTCCTACAAATTTCACAGCAACAAACAAAAACAGATTTCTATTTAGTTCAACTGTTGATGATCAACCAGCTGTAACATCAAGAAATTCTGATTGAAATGTACCAAGGCAACAAAAGCATACTGAGGTTTTAAGTTGGTAATTAAATAATACCTAAAATAGAAGAGCATAGCTGTGCCTGTTTTTAAAAATATTTTAGTTCATGATGATTTTAAAAGGGATAACAAAACACTATTCTCCTCCCATCTCATTCATAAGGTGTATGTTCAACATGGCTGTATGCACATATTTTATTTTAACCCTTGTAGAGAATTTGAAGTGCAAAAAAGTATAACAAACCAAGCTCTGCGAAATGGAAAATGAAAAAGCTTCAGTCTCAAACATTTAAGTTTGCCCTTGTCAGTTTGGTCATGGAGATTTGGAAAACATCTAACTTTTGTGTGCAATATGCATTAAATGTTTAACTGGTCCAGGTTACAAATTAAAAATCGGTGGTTATTCATATACCACATACCAGAAGAAAAAAATAATTAGTCACCCTACAATAACAATACTTTTGCTGTTTAAACTATTGGTTGGTTCCATGAGAGTATATTTGAATGCTCCATTTACTCTATGTTTCAGATTGTAACTGAAGGCAATACTTTGCACTGTTTGGTCTCATATTTCCTCTACTTTATAGAACTTGCGTAGTGAGTTGGATGTAATTTGATAATATTTCAGCACACATGAACACCCACAAAAACTGTTTTCCAATTGCCAAGATCTTAAAAATATGAAAAACATGTGGCCTTGTCAGCTGCAGTTCTATGTAGCTGTCTAATGTGATACCTTGTTGAGAATTTAGGTACTTCGAGAGATATCTGTCAGTCACAAGAGCATGTTATAATCTAGGTAATGCAGTGAATCTTTTATGTTGCCCCAACTCTTCTTCTGATGGCTTGAGCAGCATTTGGTAATGGGTCCTCCACTGGAAGTGCGTGCTGTCGATGACCTGAGTTCTGGTGATCATCTCAAATCTTATAATCCTTCAGGAAGGTTTTGCATAGTGAGAGAGGACTGGTCATCATTTAGAGAACCAGTTGCGCTAAAAGTTTTTGGTTGGACCATATGCAATTTGTCTATTTTTGTTACCGTTGTGTGTGTGTGTGTGTGTGTGATCCTGTGTGGTGTGAGCCTCCCTGCCATTCACTGAGAACTCTGCCGTGGGCATGGCGCACATCTGATCGCTGTGCAACTCCAAGCAATCTTCAGCTGCAGTATTTAAAAGGAGCTGCTGGACAAGCATTCCCTCCCTCATGGTCCACGTTGTTGGTAACCTCGAGCCCTTCGAGCTCCTAGTAAACATTTATGACTCTAGCTTTGTTAAACTTCAAGTTACTTATGAATACAAGATGTTTTTAGTGGTAAATGTGGCTCAATATAGAACATTTGTGTATCTGTTAACACCTGAATCTAAACACCTGTGGGTGTGAGTGTGAGCGCGCTTGTGTATACAAGGTTTCTCCATAAAAATATGCAATAGTGAGTGTGAGGAGCCACAGACCTGCACCCCTTGGAGCTACAGACCTCCCCCCCTTGACCCAGGACAGATATGGAAGAGATCCGAGTCACAGACATCCAAAGGCCCCCCAGCGCACAGGAACCCCAGAAGAGCCACCACCGGGACTACCGCAATACCCCTAGAGAAGAGCAGGGGAGAGTCCCAGGGGAACCACCCAGCACCCAACCCACAGTGCAGAAGCCCCCAGGAAGCTTCAGCAATGAGCCCACAGGCTCCGCCGGCAGCTATCTATGCCCGAGCAGATCCAGCCATGAACACAGAGACATGAGACCCCTGGACATATCACTCCCCAAGCAGAGGCCCGACAGAGCCCAGGGGTCCAGGCCCCAGCAAGCAGCCACCGGGAGTGAGCCAGCACACACCAAATCACCCAGCCCCGGACACCAAGAACCACAAGTACACCGGCGGGCAGAGACACCAACCATCGGCAGGGAGGAAATAGGCCCCACATTTGATGGGGGGCTTAAACTGATCCAGGAGAGGGAGCAGTCCAAGACCCAACCTGACACAAAAAACAGGCACACACAGTCACAATCACACATTCCCACCCCATGCATACACATAAAAACACACCCACACACCCAACGTAAAGACAAACAACAATGGGCATCGTACACTCACTTATACTCCCCATACATACTCTATACTCCCAGGTCCAGGTGCCGATACACCATTGGGGCAACCAGCCCCCGGACCTTCCCTCCGGGGGTGGAAACAGGCAGATCCACAGATCACATGGATCTTAAGGAACCGAACACAACCTGGAAAACATCGGAACCCCCCCTGGACTATTCCCCGCACCCTAAAACATAAGCACCTTCTTCTCTTCTTAGCATCTTTATTCAATCTTCATAAAAGCATTCATCTAACTGAGCGTCTCCACTGCAGAAGTTGCCAGTCCCCACCGTTAGTTCCTGCGTCCCGAATCCAACTTCAAAGGAAAATAAACCTTGTTAAAACTTTCGTTGTCTCCTTGTCTGAGTGGTTCTGCATGTGGGTCAGGAAAGTAACTCCAAATATGACAAGTTTTGTCTAAAGTTCTTGGTTTGAAAGAACTTCCCAGCTGTCCAGCAACCTGGGCCAGAATCAACATCCTGCCTGCTTCTAAGTGACCTACCAGCCAATTCAGACAGCTCTTTGTGCCAAAATTTTCCAAACTGAGAGATTGAGGTCCAGCCAATTCCATAAGTTGTGAAACAACCCTATTTTGGACCATTCTTTTCTGTTTAATTGTGGTGGCTCTAATGGTGACTAAGTGTTAAAACTCAACTCTAAAACTCCTTTCTTTAGACTTCTGAGAGACTGACCAATGCCTGATTTTATATTATACTATGTAAATCCATTAGTGTTAGGAAAATCCATTCTCTCAGTAAAGAAATTCCTGTCTTAGCCAGAATTTTGTTTAATAATTTGTGTTTTTTTGTCTTTGTCTTTGTATTGTTTGTTTGTTTTTTTTTTTTACTTAATTTATTTTTAGTGGCTAGATATTAATGTAATTAACCGGGCGGTGGGCTCACTAGGCCATGTCCCTTTTTGGCGGTCTATAAAAGGAGGTAAAAGTCCACCAAAATTTTTTTTCTTAAATATATCACAAGAGGATTTAATTTTGACACAACAATTCCCCAAATGAGTTTTGCACACATAACTTTTAGTTTTACAGCAACTTAAACACAAGCGATGACATTTTAAGGTCCGTCAGACATTGCTGACTCTGTAAACAAAACGGTACAAAAAGCACATTTCTCTTTGCAGCACCCCCACATGCCTCATATCATAACAAACTACAGACACTCACCTTTCTAACAGGGCATAACAAGTCTTTCTAGCACCTTCTCTGGTGTTGTGATTTGCTTGCACATTACAGTCTGCTGGTTGCTGTCCGCCTGCTGCTAGATTGCGCGCTACTTCGATAGCATCCAGTTATGTTTGCAACTGATGTCATAACCATAGGCTGTCATATGCAGAAGGACTCCTACAATGGAAATCAGCACTTTCATTTGACCAGAATCCCCTTTATTTTCTTTTTATGAGGTGAAAAACACATTTGAGAAAGTTTTGGCACCCTTTGCCTAACTGGCATTTCCGCCTGCAACATTGCCCTCTAAAATGTTTGTAGAACATATATGCTTCAACTTATTCAGTCCACATTTGCTGCTGTTATAGTCAAGATGTGGATGAATGCAACCTGGGGGTTCTCCTAGGAATTTCAAAGGATGTCCATAGTGTTTTGCAATGTTCATTTAGAAAAAACGTTTGGCGAGGCTCAAAATTATTTATTTTCTCTTTGTTTAATCACAATTAAATCAGACATAGTAACAGTTACAATAATGGTTCCACTGGAAAAAATTTATTTTATGTCCTATCTTTACACAGGTACCAAAAGTTTGCATGTAGGCCTTATAACTGTGGGGCTATACTTAATATATTTAAGGTATGTAATTTTGAAGGAGTGTATCTTTTAGCATTGATTCTAAATAAATTATTCCTGAGAAAAACACTTAAATCTCTTTTTTATATATATGTGAGAATGCTTTCTCAATGAAAGGGTCAAGAATTCATTCTTCAGACAGATTTTTATTTCTTATAGATTGTACTGACTAGTTTATGAACATTATTTTAACATAGTTTAATAGTGCCACAACAGGCAATTTGTTGATTTTTGATCACATTGGCTTACTATAATAACTTTTTATGGTGTTATTTTTTATTTTCTTATTTAATAAATAAAAGTCTTTAGAATTTTCTAGATTGGGGAAAGAAATAAAAAGGAAAATAGAAGTGGGTCAGATTTTGTTTTGCCACAGTATAATACACTACATAATGTACCAGTAAAATAGTTCCTAATTTGTTTCAGATATGAAACATAAAATTTGATGATAATTTCCAGCTATTAGCAAAGGAAAAAGGAGCATTGATAAATGTTTACAATCTCCACTGCAGAACTGCAACAAAAGTAGTATGATTAAGCTACATTTTGCAGGTAATAAAGATGAAAGGCTTTGAGGTTTTTTTTTTTGTCTCAGTTGTAGAAATTACATATTATTTGATATTTGAGCAGCTCAATAAGTGAGATCAATGCCAAATAATGGGGTACATATAATAACAACATGGTTTCATAAATGGAGGTTATTTAACACAACTATATTCTACTGACGACACAAAAGGTAAAATGTTTTACCACATGCCCCAATTAAACAAATGCCTAGTACTAGCCTTTCTTTTGTTTTCATTCAGAGGGACAATAGCAAAGACAAAAACACACCACCAGGCATTTTCCCTTCCAGTGGGTTATTTAACAGTGGTTAGTCTTTCAGCACTCAATATTAGGTCTGCAGGTAATTTATCAGCTGCATAAAGTTAATCAGGAATCCACTCATTACTTTCCCCTACAGTGTTTCATTTTGGATTTCAACCAAATTTGTCTTTTAAATTCTAGATGCTCCCTCTGTGTCTGAACCCAGGGGAGACAAGCTGATTGCTTTCTACACAAGACAATGCAGACAGATTGGGTTATTTAACCCATACATTCGTCATGATTCAACTCTCTTTTCACCTTGCTGCAGATATTGAAAGGCTCCTTCCTTGTATGTTGAAACAGGCAAGGAGCAATGCCAAAAGGACTAACTTCTAACAATCCTAGCCTTAGGAAGGTAATACACCAAAGAGCCAAACATCGTACTTTTTTTCTCTGTGCATCTCATTATACTTTTCCCAACTTGTTCCCCTTGAGTTTATTCGTTTCTCCCTCTCTCAGGTTATTGCCAATAACTTTGATTCTCCCACTGAAATAATCTATTTTTATTTCTATTTCGGTAGAGTGCTCTCTTCCTTTCACTGGAGCTGTACATAGGGAGCAATAAGTGGGAAGGTTCCTAGGAGTGAGCTGAGATGGAACCGTCTTTTCAGATTAAGATGCATGCTTATATGGAATGTGCAGTGAATGGGAAACGTTGGGTTGGGCAAGGTGTATCAAAGTGAGGAGATGCTGCTGCTGGATTAAAAGCAATGCTGGGAAATGTCAGCTGGTTATCTAGTTAAGCCCTGAACTCCTAGTTTTCATGATTTTTGGAGCTTTTTTGAAGCTAAAGTGCTAAATATTGTGAAAGAGAACTGAAAATATGAGGACTATTGTAAGAGGAATCCCACAGTGGGACAATCAAATCAAATAGAACTGTTAAAGATTAGGAGCTAAGGTCAGTGAGAAGTTTTTCTGCAACTAAAATTGAATCTCCCTTCTTTCTCTCTGTAGTCTTGCAAAGATATTTATATCCCTTGTACGTTTCACATTTCATAAACAAAATTCCATATTTTCTTGGAACTGTATGTGACAGATTGACAAATAGTAGCTCATAATTGTGAACAGGAAGAAAAATGAAATATGGTTTCAATTTATCTTTTATAAAATGTGTAAAGTTTGTAATTTGTCTTTAGTGTCCCTGAGATGATACGCTGTAGAATCACCCATGCTACAATTACACCTGGAAGTCATTTGTTATATATCTCTAACAGCTTTAAACATCTTGAGACTGATATTTTAGCACATTTTTCCTTTGCAAAATATCTCAAGCTCAGTCAGACAGGATGGAGAGCGTTTGCCAATTTAAAGTCTTGTTAGCTTTTAGGTCTAGACTTTCACTTAGCTATTCTAACTCATAAATTGTCTTTGATTTGCCATCTGCCTCAACTGGTTTGTAGGCAGAGGAGACAAAAAACAACACAGAAGCACTGGTTGAGGAGTAGGCTCTGTAGTAAAATCCATGTGATAAAAAGCAGAGTACATATGGTTAATGACAACAATAGCTGCTTTAATTGCATTGTTTAGGACAGAGACAAGTTTAAACACACAATGACAGGGCCTAGTGTATCATGTATAGAAAGATAACATTTGCTGCATTCCCTAAATGGCTTTGGTGACCTGCAAACAACACATATTTTAGCTTTCTGACTACAATGGCTTACTTCTTGGCACCCTTCCATAAAGGCCATGATAGCTGATCTCTGCAGTTACCAAGGGCATCTTGGCTACTTTTCAGGTTTTAAATTAATCATGGGATGAATACAAATGTTTTGAGAGCCTTATCCTCAAATCAAGCACTGCATAAACTAAACTGTTTCTACTCTCAGGTGCTTTGGATTGCAGGCCTTCTACCATTCTCGCCTACACTTTCAAGAGATAAACTCGCACTCACACACACCAACTCAATGCAAACACACCTATTTCTACACATATGCCCACCCAAACCCCCTCCCGCCCACATACACACACATGTCCACCAACACACAATTACCTAAATGTTTGAAGAGCATTCAAACACAGGTTACTATAACATCAATGTAGCCTGCGTACTCGGATGCTGGATTCATTCCAGAATCATTTTAATCCCGCAATTAGGATCCTGTCTTGAGATATCTATTTTGTAGAGCAAAACTGCCCTGGCTCATGTAGGCAACCTTCTTCTCCATATGGACAGGACACATTATCAAAAAATAAATTAATAAAAAATAAAACTGTTTCAAACCTTCATACTCTAAGCCTTAAAATACTGTTTTTAACACAGATGCACAGCTTTTTCCCTTGTACCTTTATGAGTGCATTAAAACAATCCCATGGCAAGCTAAATTAAAACTGCTCCATGGTTAATAAGTGAATACTTGTTAAATGATTCATGGAAGCCTGATACACACCTATCAGTCTCAGGCTTTCAATTGTGATGATGGGCTCAGGGGCTAACTGAAAGATCTAGTGGCAATCAAAAAAAAAAAAAAAAACAGAAGCAAAATTCTCCAATAAATAGTTTGCTAATGAATATGGACAATGTGCCACAGGAATTTATGACAGTGGGGCTCTCATTTGTTAGAAGAGCGTGGTATTGCAGATGACATTAAATGTGTCCAGCTGCAGCTCACATTAATCTTACTCTGGGAGTCAGGAACTGTCAGACCACATTAAGAAAAAAAGAGCAGGTCTAGCTTCATTACACCTTTTCCTCTCTCCTATGTCAAGCAAGATCAAGGAACAGGGGCTAGGGGAGTATGATGTTTGCCAGTTTTGTCACAGACTTCATAAACTGCAAAATCTCATCCAATGACGCCGTGGGGTGCCTAAGCTTCAGCAGATTATTTTTTTCTTTTGCACTTTGTGTTCTTGTTTCTGTTTGTGTGTCTTAGATAGTAAAGTGTGATGAATGTTGAGCTGTTTTGGCACATATAGCTGGGCAGGTTGAAGCTTCAACTAAGAGGCAGTGATGGTCATGAACACCAGTAGCCACAGCCCAATGGCAGGGTGACTTTACCACCACACTGTAGATTTCACAGCTGTTTTTAGGTGTCATAAAGATCATACCTACACACCCAATAGGTACTGATAAACTGGGATGCCTCACAAACTTCCAATCAACTGATAAACCCTGCTGTGACAAAGCAGCAAATTAGATCCGAAAGGAAAAACCATGATGGTACAGTGCCTTGCAAAAGTATTCATACGCCTTGAACATTTTCACATTTTATCACATTACCACCACAAACGTTAATATGTTTGTTGGCATTTAGGCCCGCACAGATTTATTATCAGTAAAAACACTGTTCTGTGAAGGCCTCAAGGATTTATTGGAGAGCATTAGTAAGAACCAGCATGAAGATCAAAGAACACACCAGAAAGGTCAGGGACAACAGTTTGGAGAATTTTAAAGCAGGGTTAGGTTAGTTTATAAAACTATTTTCTAAACTGACAAATCCTTCACCTGGAAAAGGGAAGAGTGTGGCACAACAGCAAAACTACAAAGACATGGCCATCCACCTAAACTCACAGGCCAGACAAGAGTTCCATGATAACATTGGAGGAGCTGCAGAGATCCACGACTCGAATGGTAGAATCTATCGTCAAGACAACTGCTAGACACAGTCTCTACAAATATGACCACCATGGAAGAGTTGTAGACTTCTTAAGAGAAAGCTGTAATAAGTCATGTTTGCCACAAGCAATGTAGGGGACACATCAAAACCATATACATTATAGAAAACTGATCTGCCCTGAAAAACATAGTGGAGGCAACCTGATCCATTGGTTATGGTTTTTTTTTTCAGTAGACACAGGAAAGCTGTTCAAAGTAAATGGGAAGATAGTTAGCCTACATGTTAATGAATCCTGGAAGAAAACCTGTTAGAAGCTACAAAAGGAATGAAGCTGGGTGCAGTTCACCTTCCAGAACAGCAGTAAACCTGTACATTCAGCCAGAGCTACTCCGTAATAGTGAATACTGCAAAAACTCCCTGAGGGTAATTACATGCATATTTGTCTATTTTAAACAAGACGTTTTAGAAAATTTAGCAGATTTCCAGTTAATTTTTGTAGATTGCTGTCTGGTCCCAACTTAAAAGTGCAATTCTTTTAAGAAGTAGTGAACAGGCAAAGGGTACTTTAACAATACCAAAAGCAAGCAGATATCAACCACGTAAATATTAGGAAAGTAGTAATTTAATGCTGATTCATGCTTTTTATAAATTGACTGTCACTATGTATTGGTTTGTAGTATAAAAACAATCTTTTGCCATGCTTTGAACAAAAAGTGCTTGAAAATTCTTGAAACACTGAGACGAACAGGATAAAGATTTTACTGTTAATAATGTACAGGTCTGGGCTTCTGGCAGAATGGGTCTGCAGTTCTCTCTGGATGAAAGAGACTCAAGTGAGACTTAGAGTAAGGTAAGTAAATATCTGTCTGACTGGTTTGCTGCAGGTTTGTGACGCAGGGATAAAATTATTGACAGGGAAGTGGAGGTGAGTGTTCAGGTAAATCTGTGATTTTCTTCAGATCTGAGTTGTTTTAAATGGTAGAAAGGTTAGAGGGTAGCTTTAGCCTCTAGGACCATCCATTCAGTTTGTATGAAATGAGGACACCAAAAGAGTACTTTACTGGATGTATTATTTAAAAGACTTCTGAATTTCAAATTTATCGGTAACTTGCTTTTGTTCACTTTTTGCAAACGGTTATCTGTCCAGGGAACTCAATTAGTAGATCATTCCAAGCAACACAGAACAATCTTACATGCTCTGAATCTTTTTTTCTGCATTTAATTGTCAGTTTTCAATACAATTAATGAGGAATTCATGTCTTCAGACATAAAGAAGTACTGCAAAGTTTGAGGAAGCCATGGTGCCATCCTGCTGTGCTGTAGCAATGATTCAGCATTGAGAGCTGACAGACGGGCAGAATAATTAAATGTGGCATGCTGGGTGTTTGCGGGTGTAAACGCATGACTTCTTTTGCTCTCCAAACCTTTGTATAGCAGCCATCAGCAGCAGTCCACCGTCTCTCTATCTCTCTCCCTCCCCGTCTGCTGATCTTGGAGTAGACCTCCATGCACAGGAACTCTTTGAGTCAACAGAACATGACAAACAGGTTTGAAAACTTCTTCACATTCAAGGGCCCCAGGTGACTTTATTGCCTCTGTGTGATCTAAGAGCCTTTCTTCTTCTGTTGCAGTTTTCTTTACTTATTAATCCATCTCCGTCTCTCGCAGTGGCTTTGATGCTGCTGACGATGCTGTGGAGCTGTCCTAATTCTGTCACCAAAGAAGCTTTAAAGGTGGGGTACTGTCATTGTGAAGGGGACTGCAAGGCCTCTGGAGAACATTACTGGTTAAATAAGAGGGCGTTAAAGAGCTTATGGGTCTGCAGTGATGATTTTCAGGGCACCATGAGGTCTCCGAATGCAAAGAAAAAGAAAATTAGGTGACAATTTGTCAGTTAATTTGCAGAGCTGGGAGCACATTGTACAGATAGCTCTTGCATATAATGCAATGCAATCTAAGCCATACCACACAAAAACACACACTTGCATCAGTTAGAATGTCACATATCTCTGTACATAAGTACATTAGACATTTCTCCTCTCATCTGTAATCCTCCCCTGTGGATAGAAAAGGCTGCTTCGTGTTTGAGATTCATGTGTGAAAAAGCAAGGATTGAGAAAATGTCGGAAATTATTAAGCCGAACAGTACCCTGTAGAAATATGTCTCAGAAAGGATGGATGGATTAGCCAACATGATTCTCACAAAGGACTGTGACCTGAACGCTCATTGGAATATGTAACCACAGAGGAGATATTGTTGACATGCACCTGCGTGCCTTCAGAAACTGCTCAGCCAGAGCCGACTCCTATGTTGCACAGGCTACATAGGCAGGGGCCTTGGCTGGCAACTGCTGGATGTGGCACTGCTGCAAGAAGTACACAAAAAAAAAACAAAGCAATGAATAATTAAAGAAAAAAACATATCGATATTGGGTAGACCTGACTGGCACCATTTGGTGATGCAATGCCTTAAAAATCAAATTTTAGAAAATATAAACCACAACAACGCCCCAGTGCCCCTGTTGTTTCTCATTATTTGACAGACCCCCTCCCCCATTCAAATGTGCGTTGAGCTGAACTTCCTAAACCAATGCAATGCAATCAGCTGATCCAAGTAAGTAGATAAATGTATGTTTAAATGAATTCCCTTTTAGATCTACACATCTTCGTGCATAATAGTTTGGAGAGTGTCTGAGAGTGAATTATATCGTTTTCTGACATTTTCCTTGAGTTACATTTAGCTACGTATTATTTCAAGCTGAAATGAGCATTTAGTTTGTAGCTTCTGAAAAAGACATGTCCCTTATTTATCTACATAACAGAACTCTTTCTTCAGTATGGTGTTTTCCACCTGAAATAGCTGTGAACTAATGTTTCAACAGCTTTACACGAGTTTATCTGCTAAATAATTGTTTAACAGTATGTATTTTGTAAATAGGTCAAGGAGAGGCCAGACCAGGTTAAAAACAATTTATGTTATTTATTAATGTTTATGTTATGTTATTTATTAAAGACCTGGAGGGCTGTGGTTGAGAGGAATGGCCATCCCGTTCTGAACCCGAGAGGTGTTTTGTTATTGGACTTCTGTGCTCCTCATGGATTGTCCATAACTAACACCATGAGCATCTGCTGGGAATGCCAGCTGAGCTTCAACTCCCACCTCCGGGAGAGCTTCAAACATGTTCCGAGGGAGGTGGGGGACATTGAGTCCGAGTGGGCCATGTTCCGTGCCTCTATTGCCAAGGCGGCTTACCGGAACTGTGGTCGCAAGGTTGTTGGTGCCTGTCGCGGGGCAATCCTCGAACCCTGCTGGTGGACTCCGGTGGTGAGGGATGCTGTCAGGCTAAAGAAGGAGTCCCATCGGGTCTTTTTGGCCTGTGGGACTCCAGAAGTAGCTGATGGGTGCTGAGGTCACCAAGGTGAATAAAAAGCTCCTCAGTGGTAAGGCCCCAGGGGTGGATGAGATTTGCCTCGGAGTTCCTTTAGGCTCTGGATGTTGTAGGGTTGTGTTGGCTAACGCAACTCTGCAGCATCGCGTGGACATCGGGGTAGTTCCACTGGATAGGCAGACCGGGATGGTGGTCCCCCTATTCAAAAAGGGGGACCGTAGAGTGTGTTCCAACTGTAGGGGATTCACACTCTTAAGCCTCCCTGGTAAGGTCTCTTCGGGGATTCTAGAGAGGAGGGTCCGTCGGATAGTCAAACCTCGGATTCAGGAAGAGCAGTGTGGTTTTCGTACTGGCCGTGGAACACTGGACCAGCTCTACACCCCCAGCAGGTTCCTGGGGGGTGCATGGGAGTTCGCCCAACCAGTCTACATGTGCTTTGTGGACTTGGAGAAGGCATTCGACCGTGTCCCCCGGGGAATCTTGTGGGGGGTACTCCAGGAGTATGGGGTACCAAACCCTTCGATACGGACCATTAGGTCCCTGTATGACTGGTGTCAGATCTTGGTCTGCATTGCCGGCAGTAAGTTGGATTTGTTTCTGGTGAGGGTTGGACTCCACCAAGGTTGCCCTTTGTCACCAATTCTTTTCATAACTTTTATGGACAGAATTTCTAGGCGCAGCCAATGTGTTGAGGGGATCTGTTTTCGTGGCCTTAGGATTGAGTCTCTGCCTTTTGCGGATGAGGTGGTCCTATTGGCTTCATCAGCTCGTGATCTACAGCTTTCACTGGAGCAGTTTGCAGCCGAGTGTAAAGCGGCCGGGATGAGAATCAGTACCTCCAAGTCCGAGGCCATGGTCTTGATAATGTTAGAGTGCCTCCTCTGGGTTGGGGGGAGGTCCTGCCTCAAGTGGAGGAGTTCAAGTATCTTGGGATCTTGCCCACAAATGGGGGAAAAATGGAGCGGGAGATCAATAGATGGATTGGTGTTGCGTCAGAAGTGATGCGGTCGCTCTACCGAACTGTCGTGGTGAAGAGAGAGGTGAGTCAAAAAGCGAAGCTCTCGATTTACTGGTCAATCTACATCCCTACCCTCATCTATGGTCATGAGCTTTGGGTCATGACTGAAAGAACGAGATCATGGATACAAGCGGCCAAAATGAGTCTCGTCCGCAGGGTGTCTGGGCTTTCCCTTAGAGATAGGGTGAGAAGCTCGGTCATCCAGGAGGGACTCAGAGTAGAGCTGTTCCTTCTCCACGTCAAGAAGAGCCAGTTGAGGTGGCTCGGGCATCTGGTTAGGATGCTTCCTGGACGCCTCCCTGGTGTGGTGTTCTGGGTACGTCCCACAGGGAGGAGACCCAGAGGAAGACCCAGGACACGCTTGTAAAAATTATGATTATTGATGAATTAATATTTATCAAGAGTTATAATTTAAAATCATAACTTACAAATAGAAATCAGAGATGTCCTCTGGTGTTGTGATTATGGGCTCAAAGCTCTTTAATATTTACAATTAGCTATTCATCATTAATAATTGATAAATTATTAACCAAAACCACAAAATGTCACTGTTTGTTGAACTGCTTCACCAAAGGTGGGGGAACTTCGACCTTGTTTTGACAGATAAATAACTAAACACAAACGCTTCTCTTAATTATATATATGAAGATTTATTGAAGCCAAATAATTCTGATATACCTTTATTCTGGTCCAAAAACCTTCACCTAACAAGCACTATTATACACAAAGGGGATAAAAATGACTATCTAACAATAATATTAAAAGAAAAATAAATGCACATTTAGTGTCTATGAAGATCAAACCAGCAGTTTTATGGACTAAATGTGCAATTTGGTATAAATGGAAATAGAAGTCCTCCTGGTGTGCAGATGTCTCAATTGCTGCGATTAGCTGATGATTAATGGGGATACGCCCCTTTAGCCGTACAGCTGATTCCCCCAAATCTCGAACACAGTCATAAAACTCTGAGGCGGGAACTCAGTGGAAAAACTCCAGTAATAAAAACTGGAACAAAGGAATGGCGAGGCCAGACCACCGTTGCTTTGAATGAAAAACTTTTAAAAGTTCCAACTCCTGGCTGATTTGGGATCAGTTGGACAAAACATGAACACACACGATTCAGCAGCGCTTGCACAGCAAATCAAAACACCACTCAGCATAAAACAATTCAATAAGTATTGCATACAACAAGTTGACACCTTGGATTGACCACTGGTGATTCTAAAATCACCTTAACTATGCCTCATCCTGCCCAGACTTCTAAATGCACCTATCCGGTTTAAAATAAAAAGAACGAAATTACTTTGACGTTAATTTCTTCTCTCCACCAATTGAGGATGGATCAGGTCTGAAGAAAAACGAGGTGGGGGGATCATGCATTCGTGATCACATCAAAGGAAAAAAACGGTACACTTCTCATCCGTCCAGAAGGGGAAAATATGAAGAACCGTTAGTCAACTGAATCAACAAGGAGGAAACTCATCTCCTTGGAAATAAAACCTCTGTGGGTTTTCACCTGCACCATGTGTCGGTGTGGTTTCGATCGGTATATGAATCTTCTGACCTTGTATCAGACAGATTTCCAGCTTTCAAGGTCTTCTGGGAATGGCCTTGTGGAGCAAAAGTTTGCCTGTGAGCTTTTGTCTCTCCAGATATGCGCCTCCATTGCGTTGTCCCGTGAGACACGCGGGAAATGACAAGTAAACATTTTTTTTCGGCGGATTTATAATCCCGGTGATGTCAGAGCTGCGATGTCTATTGCGCATGTTCCACTGTGCGATCAAAATGGATGACTCTAACATGCTGTAGGGACTATGTTTCTCAGCTGGCCTGGGAACGCCTTTGGATTCCCCTGGACGAGCTGGCCCAAGTGCCTGGGGAGAGGAAAGTCTGGGTCTCTCTGCTTAGGCTGCTGCCCCCACAACCCGACCCCGAGTAAGCGGAATAAAATGGATTGATGAATATTAATGGTTTTTTTGTAAAAAAAAACAAGGCGGACTACATCACTTTTACACCTGTTATCCATTGTGCACGCAATGTTTGTAAATCACCCACAACTTGCCCGTTTATTGCATGTGCAATATTCTTTTGCACAAGCAATTCAGTGCTCCTCATTGGAATCTTTTGAGATCAGGCCATACATTTTAACCTCCACTGTAAGCTGCCTTACACTCTGCTATTATCATAGTTAAAGTTGTACAATAAATGTAGTTTACAAGTATAGTTTACGCAGGGAATATAGTCTTCTACAGAAAGTATTAAAGCAGGAATATCTACATAATAAGGCCTATATACATACAGCTGTTGTCTAGGGCACCAAACCAAAATTTCACCTGGACACCAAAATGGTTAGACCCGGCTCTGTGCTCATCATATGAGAATAAGTAGTTGATATTCAAAGGCAATCATTTGATTTGTTGTTCTGACTGCTCTGCATAGTAACCACCAATCAAACTGAGACACTATTTCAGCAATGGCTGCCTTCCCAGTTGTAAATTACTTTGGAGTGAAGTCAAGGGTGAACATGTTTGTGTGTGTCTACACATGTGGGCCAGTAGACCGTGACAATCCATCATTTAATCTGCCACACAGGGTGGAAATCAGTTAAATATGCTGATATTACAAATGTTGATGAGGGAAAAAAAACCTCAGAGATAAATGGGGGAATGAGATGGCTCAGTACACAACAGATGTTTGTTTCTATTTACTCCGACAGTTGTGAAGGAATACAAACCATTTCATATGATAAGTGGTAACGGTTGCTTTTGATTTCTTTACATGCATTTACCAACTGAGTGATAAATGAAATAATTAAAATAACTCCATCCATCCATCCATCCATCCATCCATCCATCCATCCATCCATCCATCCATCCATCCTCTATACCAGCTATCAGTAAGTGAGAGGTAGAGAAAGCACACCCAGCGTGCTGAGCTTCCAGGATGCTGTTTGTGGACTTTAGCTCCCCTTTTAACACCATCCTTTCCAGCAGAATGGTGTCCAGATGTCATAGTCTGGGTGCAGATGGATCATAGACTTTCTAACTGACCATTCACAGTCAGTCAGGTTGGGGTCCCATTACTTCTTAGTCCTGACTCTGAACACCGGGTATTCAGTGCACCTTGTACACCAGTGACTACTCACCTATCCATGACAGCTACATCTTTTTAAAGTTTGCAGATGACATCACTGTGATTGATTTAATAAACAACAAACATGGGCTTACAGAGATAAAGTTATTCACTTGGTGCTCTGTCAACAACGCTCAACAACACTCAGTTCTACCAAAGAAAGGGACTTGTGGTCGACTTCAGGAGGAAGAGGGAGGAACTCATCCCACTACACATTGAAGAGGACGTGGTGGAGAAGGTCAGCAACCAGGCATACATAAGATAGCACGGCGCATGATGTGTCACTTCATGGGTACTATTTTTAAACGTTTTAAACTTACTTGCATTTTATTTTTATTTTCTGTTTAATGGAAATGTATTGATTTATTTTGTGCACATGTACAATGACAATGAAGGCTATGAAATTAAATATGAAATGAAATGTATAGGTCCACAGTCCATCACAGCTTCATAGATTATGCTGACTTTTTTTATTCTTGTTAAGGTTGTGAACAATTATCAACATGGCAGCACAATGTTTTCTCTTAATGGTTCTATAGGGAGTTTGAATTATATTCTTATAATGCAGACTTTTTACTTTGACAACAAACATTTAGCATTAAGCAATACAAAACTGGCAGAAAAAGGAAGTACAGCAATATTGAATTTCTAAGGCGTGTTTCCGTTATACTAACCTGAACCTTTACTTCCCTGCATCTAAATTATCCTGAACCTTACACAAGCTATTTATTCAGTGTTCTTCGACTTAAGAGGTTTTCATGTAAATCACACACATAGATGGTGAGAAGGTTGCTTCTTTATGCTCATACTCAGCATAAAGTTATAGTTTAATAAAAAACTATAACCAGGGATTCTTTCACAGCAACTTAAATGTACAACATATTTAAAGCTACTACATGCAAAAGTGTAACTGTAATAAGTTTTAAATGTGTTCAATGAAGGCACACTCTGACCCTGACATCTGATTTTCACAGCAATTACACCTTAAAACAAAATCAAAATACCTTCCATCTTTGAGAATACAGTAACAGATCTTTAATAGATGTAAACGAAAGTCAGTGGGAAATGCCCTGAAAAAGCATTGCACACATTGTAACAGCATTATACCTGCTACAGGCACGGTTGATGGCTTATTTTAAAACTCAACGTCTTTATATATACAGTATATATATATATATATATATATATATATATATATATATATATATATATATATATATATATATATATATACATACACACACAGTATATATACAGTACAGACCAAAGGTTTGGACACATCTTCTCATTCAAAGAGTTCTCTTTATTTTCATGACTATGAATATTGTAGCTTCACACTGAAGGCATCAAAACTATGAATTAATACATGTGGAATAATATACTGAACAAAAAAGTGTGAAACAACTGAAAATATGTCTTATATTCTAGGTTCTTCAAAGTAGCCACCTTTTGCTTTGATTACTGCTCCGCACACTCTTGGCATTCTGTTGATGAGTTTCAAGAGGTAGTCACCTGAAATAGTTTTCACTTCACAGGTGTGCCCTGTCAGGTTTAATAAGAGGGATTTCAAGCCTTAGAAATGGGGTTGGGACCATCAGTTGTGTTGTGCAGAAGGTGGATACAGTACACAGCTGATAGTCCTACTTAATAGACTGTTAGAATTTGTATTACGGCAAGAAAAAAGCAGCTAAGTAAAAAAACAAGTGGCCACCATTACTTTAAGAAATGAAGGTCAGTCAGTCCGAACAATTGGGAAAACTTTGAAAGTGTCCCCAAGTGCAGTCGCAAAAACCATAAAGCGCTACAAAGAAACTGGCTCACATGAGTACCGCCCCAGGAAAGGAAGACCAAGAGTCACCTCTGCTGCGGACGATAAGTTCATCCAAGTCACCAGTCTCAGGGATCGCAGGTTAACAGCAGCTCAGATTAGAGAACAGGTCAATGCCACACAGAGTTCTAGCAGCAGACACATCTCTAGAACAACTGTTAAGAGGAGACGGTGTGAATCAGGCCTTCATGGTAAAATAGCTGCTAGGAAACCACTGCTGAGGACAGACAACAAGCAGAAGATACTTGTTTGGGCTAAAGAACACAAGGAATGGGCATTAGACCAGTGGAAATCTGTGCTTTGTTCTGATGAGTCCAAGTTTGGTTCCAACCACCATTTCTTTGTGCGGTGCAGAAGAGGTGAATGGATGGACTCTACATGCCTGGTTCCCACCGTGAAGCATGGAGGAGGAGGTGTGATGGTGTGGGGGTGCTTTGCTGGTGACACTGTTGGGGGATTTATTCAAAATTGAAGGCATACTGAACCAGCATGGCTACCACAGCATCTTGCAGCGGCATGCTATTCCATCCGGTTTGCGTTTAGTTGGACCATAATTTATTTTTCAACAGGACAATGACCCCAAACACACCTCCAGGCTGTGTAAGGGCTATTTGACCAAGAAGGAGAGTGATGGGGTGCTGCGCCAGATGACCTGGCCTCCACAGTCACCGGACCTGAACCCAATCGAGATGGTTTGGGGTGAGCTGGACCGCAGAGTGAAGGCAAAAGGGCCAACAAGTGCGAAGCATCTCTGGGAACTCCTTCAAGACTATTGGAAAACCATTTCATGTGACTACCTCTTGAGGCTCATCAACAGAATGCCAAGAGTGTGTGGAGCAGTAATCAAAGCAAAAGATGGCTACTTTGAAGAACCTAGAATATAAAACATATTTTCAGTTGTTTCACTCTTTTTTGTTCAGTATATAATTCCACATGTGTTAATTCATAGTTTTGATGCCTTTAATTTGAAGCTACAATATTCATAGTCATGAAAATAAAGAAAACTCTTTGAATGAGAAGGTGTGTCCAAACTTTTGGTTTGTACTGTAAATATACAGGTGTTGGACAATGAAACTGAAACACCTGGTTTTAGACCACAATAATTTATTAGTATGGTGTAGGGCCTCCTTTTGAGGCCAATATAGCGTCAATTCGTCTTGGGAATGACATATACAAGTCCTGCACAGTGGTCAGAGGGATTTTAAGCCATTCTTCTTGCAGGATAGTGGCCAGGTCACTACGTGATACTGGTGGAGGAAAACGTTTCCTGACTCGCTCCTCCAAAACACCCCAAAGTGGCTCAATAATATTTAGATCTGGTTACTGTGCAGGCCATGGGAGATGTTCACCTTCACTTTCATGTTCATCAAACCAATCTTTCACCAGTCTTGCTGTGTGTATTGGTGCATTGTCATCCTGATACACGGCACCGCCTTCAGGATACAATGTTTGAACCATTGGATGTACATGGTTCTCAAGAATGGTTCGGTAGTCCTTGGCAGTGACAGCATCTAACACAAGTATTGGGCCAAGGGAATGCCATGATATGGCAGCCCAAACCATCACTGATCCACCCCCATGCATCACTCTGGGCATGCAACAGTCTGGGTGGTACGCTTCTTTGGGGCTTCTCCACACCGTAACTCTCCCGGATGTGGGGAAAACAGTAAAGGTGGACTCATCAGAGAACAATACATGTTTCACATTGTCCACAGCCCAAGATTTGCGCTCCTTGCACCATTGAAAGCGACCTTTGGCATTGGAATGAGTGACCAAAGGTTTGGCTGTAGCAGCCCGGCCGTGTATATTGACCCTGTGGAGCTCCCGACGGACAGTTCTGGTGGAAACAGGAGAGTTGAGGTGCACATTTAATTCTGCCGTGATTTGGGCAGCCGTGGTTTTATGTTTTTTGGATACAATCCGGGTTAGCACCTGAACATCTCTTTCAGACAGCTTCCTCTTGCGTCCACGGTTAATCCTGTTGGATGTGGTTCGTCCTTCTTGGTGGTATGCTGACATTACCCTGGATACCGTGGCTCTTGATACATCACAAAGACTTGCTGTCTTGGTCACAGATGCGCCAGCAAGATGTGCACCAACAATTTGTCCTCTTTTGAACTCTGGTATGTCACCCATAATGTTGTGTGCATTTCAATATTTTGAGCAAAACTGTGCTCTTACCCTGCTAATTGGACCTTCACACTCTGCTCTTACTAGTGCAATGTGCAATCAATGAAGACTGGCTACCAGGCTGGTCCCATTTAGCCATGAGACCTCGCACACTAAAATTACAGGTGTTTCAGTTTCATTGTCCAACCCCTGTATATATAATGCACCACCCCTGAACTGATTTAGGAGACCAACAAGTGTAAAATCAGTTGTTAGTCTTCAATTTTCTACTCTCATTGAAGTACATTTCAGGTTCCTCATTTTCAGGAAAACTGCAAAAATCTTTTTTCACAGTAACACTTTTGAGAGCATTATTGAACAAAGACATTGGTAGCAGTCTAAAATTGAATTAAACCATACAAAGACACCATAATTAAGCTATACAGGTGACTTAGTACCTTTTATTGCTACTAATTCATTTTCTTAAATTTGAAAAGATCTTTAAGAACTCTGTCGGTCAGCCCATGACTGGTAATTGACGTAGTGTTATGGGTATGAAACATCCTGCAGCTCATGATCCATCTTCATAAACTTTACTGGAGTTGCATGGGCTCAAGGAGGAGTGTTGAAAGGAAAGGAAAAACATACACTGCCTTGTGAAAGTATTTGGATCCCTTGAACTTTTCAAACTCTTGCCACATTTCAGCCTTCAAACATAAAGAAATAACATTCAATTTTTTTGTGAAGAATCAACAACAAGAGGGACACAATCGTGAAGTGGAATGAAATTTATTGGATGTGTCAAACTTGTTTAACAAATAAAAAAATTAAAAGCGGGGCGTGCAATATTATTCGGCCCCCTTGCGTTAATACTTTGTAGCGCCACCCTTTGCTGCAATTACAGCTGCAAGTCTCTTGGGGTATGTTTCTATCAGTTTTGCACATGAAGAGACTGACATTTTTGCCCTTTCTTCCTTGCAAAACAGCTCGAGCTCAGTGAGGTTGGATGGAGAGCGTTCGTGAACAGCAGTCTTCAGCTCTTTCCACAGATTCTTGATTGGATTCAGGTCTGGACTTTGACTTGGCCATTCCAACACCTGTATACGTTTATTTGTGGACCATTCCATTGTAGATTTGGCTTTATGTTTTGGATCATTGTCTTGTTGGAAGATAAATCTCCGTCCCAGTCTCAGGTCTCTTGCAGACTCCAACAGGTTTTCTTCCAGAATGGTTCTGTATTTGGCCCCATCCATCTTCCCATCAATTTTGACCATCTTCCCTGTCCCTGCTGATGAAAAGCAGGCCCAAACAATGATGCTGCCACCACCATGTTTGACAGTGGGGATGGTGTGTTCAGGGGGATGAGCTGTGTTGCTTTTACACCAAACCTATCATTTGCATTGTGGCCAAACAGTTCGATTTTGGTTTCATCTGACCAGAGCACCTTCTTCCCCATGTTTGGTGTGTCTCCCAGGTGGCTTGTAGCAAACTTTAAATGAGACTTTTTATGGATATCTTTGAGAAATGGCTTTCTTCTTGCCACTCTTCCAGAAAGGCCAGATTTGTGCAGTGTACGACTGATTGTTGTCCTATGGACAGACTCTCCCACCTCAGCTGTAGATCTCTACAGTTCATCCAGAGTGATCATGGACCTCTTGGCTGCATCTCTGATCAGTCTTCTCCTTGTTCGAGATGAAAGTTTAGAGGGACGGCCAGGTCTTGGTAGATTTGCAGTGGTCTGATACTCCTTCCATTTCAATATGATTGCTTGCACAGTGCTCCTTGGGATGTTTAAAGCTTGGGAAATATTTTTGTATCCAAATCCGGCTTTAAACTTCTCCACAACAGTATCTTGGACCTGCCTGGTGTGTTCCTTGGTCTTCGTGATGCTCTCTGCACTTTGAACAGAACCCTGAGACTATCACAGAGCAGGTGCATTTATACGGAGACTTGATTACACACAGGTGGATTCTATTTATCGTTATCAGTCATTTGGGACAACATTGGATCATGCAGAGATCCTCACTGAACTTCTGGAGTGAATTTGCTGCACTGAAAGTAAAGGGGCCGAATAATATTGCACGCCCCACTTTTCAGTTTTTTATTTATTAAAAAGGTTTGACACATCCAATAAATTTCATTCCACTTCACAATTGTGTCCCACTTGTTGATTCTTCAGAAAAAAATAGAATTTTATATCTTTATGTTTGAAGCCTGAAATGTCGCAAGAGGTTGAAAGGTTCAAGGGGCCGAATACTTTCGCAAGGCACTGTAAATGGCTTCTTTCTAAGGGAGTAAGACATCTGCAACAAGGGGCACTGATTTAATAATTCTTGCAAATTCTATCTAAGGGTCTAAGATGCCATCTGTAATTCAGTCTTCCAGATGCCAAGACCTTGCTTTCCCTTGCAATCAGTGTCTTGTCTCCTGCTGTCACCAACAAGGCATTTCTGTGAACAGCTTTAGCTCTATACCTGTTCTTTACACAAGCACCACAGACTCTTTGCTTGTCTGTAAAACCTAGGGTGTGGCTCTATATTGCTTTGTTGTTCATTACAGACATTATTCCTTTGTCTATTACTGGCATGACACTTGCTCCCCTGCAGCCCCATGGCAGCGAGACTGTTCAGTCTGCTGCAGAGTGCCACAGATCCAGATGACTCACCCGCTCAGTGACTGCTGTTAATTTGTTCAGTTCAATTCTAAGTCAGGACCCTGCCTCAGATGCACCTAAATGTTGTTGAACCCAGGATTTAACCAAGAAACAGGCATCATTGGTCGAATCGTCCAGACCTGCTTTAATTCTCCTGGAAAAAATTCCAAATAGACACAGGAATGATTATGACGTGTCATTTGTTAAAGGCCTTGTGCAAATAAGTGAAAGACATCCGTCCTGAAAGGGCAGTCTGGTTTAAGTTGAGGTCCCCTTTCAACAAAATTTGCAGGAAATGTTCAACAATACCTAAAATGTCTCATTTGCAAGTAAATATTTGGTACATGTAACATCTAAAGCTTCATAAAACAATTCATTTAGTTCAACTCAACAGCATTTCAGAAAAAAAATTACTGTGGGATTAAGGCATCCCTGAGCAAAGTCTAGATTAAAACCAGTCAGCAAAGAGATCCTGATAATATTTTATTATTAAGTTTATCTTTCTGGATTGTGTTAAAAGTTTTTTTTTTTCAATAGGATTACAGTTATTGTTTGTAAACTGGGAAATCCATGGCTTGCTTAATTTAAATATTTATTGTAGTAATACAAACCTCTTACAGAGTTTTAAAAACAATGATATTTAATTTACCATTTTATTTTATGGAATTGTTTTCCATTCCAGCAGATTGATGCCATCTGGATCAATCCATTATTTTTGCAAATTTTCTATCACTGCATAGCATGATCACAGTCTCAGTAATATGTACTTTTTGACTGGTGGATGTAAGGTTTCGTTGACTTCTAAAAACCATTTCACACAGTAAATTACACATTATTTAAGTGAAAGTATTGGCCTCTAAGATCTTGTTGGGTTTGATAACTACCTTTTTAATGGAGGGTTAAAAGGTAATTACATGCAAAGTATGAGTTTGTCTCCTAATACAAATATTTAGACTCTTCTCAAAGACTCCCTTATTTTTACAATTCACATTGAGATGCTGGTAAAACAGCTAAAACTGAATCCAAGTTTTTTGTTTCAAAATTAGGTCGTTTTGGATTTTTGACACTAACAAGAGGCATGTTTATGCCACATTCATATCTGTAGTGGATTATGGTGATATGGCTTACATGCATGCTTCTACTCAAAGCATGCATGCTCTGGATCTTGTTTAACATGGTGCTTCAATTTTTATAGAGAATTTTACAAAGGTCATACACCATTGTCTTTATTAAGGTTCCATTTTCTATTTAAAAATGTTTGTCCCCAAAGCGCTTTACACTGAAATCAGTCATTCACCCATTCACACACACTACTGTGGCTACACTATGAAGCCACACCAGCCCTAGGGCACACTGACAGAAGTGAGGCTGCCACCAAGCCCTCTGACCACCATCAGCAGGCAAGTCAGGTGAGGTGGATTGCCCAAGGACATAACGACTGAGACGGACAGAGCAGGGGTTCAAACCGGCAACCAATTGGTTACAGGACAAACTCCCACCACCTAAGCCACAGCCACCCCAAGGAAAGGATGTTAGCATTTAAATATAAAACCACTTCAAAAGTCTTGTATTTACTTGTTTTTTTCTTTCTTACTCTTAAGAAATTCAGGTTTTTAGTCTGTAGAGAATGGAATTGGCAATAATGTCTGGAAACATTTTTTGTCAATTTTGTTTTTTACATATCCAGACCTTGAAAATAATTACAGCAAATTGCACTATTTCAAAGCTTTATAGGTGCCCTGTTGTATGGTCATGTTTGATGGTCCAATTTGTCCATTCACAGAAAAAGATTCGGGTGCCTTTTAATCTGACTTAACGTGACTTCATTCTGTAGTGGTGATAGCCTTTGGTACCATGTTTTTATCTTTGTACTAAACAAATAAGTCATTTCAATATGCTGCACCTCATGCCTAGAACTGTTTGCAGAATGACCTAATAAGTAAGGATATAAAGTCTCCTTGAACTTGTTAATGGACTGTTCAACGACTTAGAGATAGAAAAATCTAGCTTTAGATGTTTTGCCAAATTATTTTTCAAAGGTAAAAATGTCTGTGTTTTGACTATTGTTATCCTTCCAGTATTTTCTGTCTTTCCCAGGACAGGGTAAGACAGAAAGCAATGGTACAGATATAAAAAGTTAAACATTCAAATGTTCAACATTTTTTCCTGCTTAAATAAAGGTTAAACAAAAAATAGATCAAGCATTGTTAGTTCATCTCTATTTAGAGGAGCGAAAAGTAGTAAAAAATGCCGCGAAGGATATTTAATTGATAAGTTCTGTCTCAAAAATACGGTTAACAAATTTAAATCTCTTTGTACACAGCAGGGATTCCCTGTTATGATTCTGGCACGTCTGCTCTGCCCTGTCTCCCTGGCTGCAATCATCAGATTAGATGCACCTGGTGGCTGCTGCAGTGCAGTGCAATCTGTGGCATGCCAAGCACCTGTGTCTTCCCTGATATATACTGACTCTGACAAGCAGATGGTGCCAGATTTTTAAAAGCCATTGTGTGAGTAGATATCCATCGTTCCTTCCTGTCTGATCATTGTTCTTGACCTTGCATTGCTTTTTGGATTTATGCCTCTGCCTGCTCCCTGTCGGACTATTTGGATTCTGGTTGTGGACCTTGTTTCCTGCATCTGGTTTATGCCCCTGCCTGCCCCTTGCCTGACGCCTCTTGTTCCGATCGTTGACCCTGTTTCTGTCCTCGGATTATTCAGCCTGGAGTCACTTCTTACCTGTGCTGTGGAGATCACCGCCTGCTGCCCACTGAGGTTTCCCCTCTGGGTTTCAAGTTCCATGCAAGACAAAAGCAGGTTAGTGGCTTTTCTGATCCCTGCAAAATCTGGAGAGACTACAAGTCACTAATCCCTCTTTCTGCCTCAGTGATTCCTGGAAGATGTGAGGAGTGTTACCTGTGTGACATTTTCCTGTGGCTGAATAAACCTTTTAAACTTTCAGTACTGTGTCTGGCTGAATCTTGGGTCTGCCTTTTTCTGATTCATAGCATTCCCCAATCGATTCAGAAATGATAAAAGTGAAAGCCTTTATTTGCCAAGGATCAAACATAAAGCAATGCAAGTTTCAATGCATAGATTGCAATTGGTATTTTAAGACCCTGCAAGTTCAAAGAAAACAAAATTATCTTTGGAGGTTTTTGTGTTTTTTTTCATCTGATAACACACGCACACACATCTGTATTATGTCTTTGTATCTTTAGAGGGACTTTACATTGACTTCAATTCATTTTACATTTATTTCTATGACCTAATGCTGACTATACCCTAAACCTAACCATTACCAGTATATACCTAAACCTAACCTAAACTCAGTTCACACCATAGTCTTAAACCTAACCCCTAACCCAGAAATAGAATTTATTCTTATGGGGTACAGGCTTTAGGCCCCATAAAGACCAGTTCGTCCTCACAACGTAGTACATGTTGGAAAAAGGGGCCTTACACTGTAACAAATGCTAGAACACACATACACATTCACTGTAGTGAACCTGAGTTTTTATACTTCTGACATTTTGATTTAGCAGTAGTTAAATTCAACTGACACATTTGTTTCTGATGATTTTGAATCAATTAACGGATGTCGAAACGTGTTTATATCAATGGCAATTAACAACCTAATTTTAGGAACACAAATGAAGGAACTCAAATGAGTATTAGTGTGGCACCTGGACAGTTTATGGTGAACCCATAACAGAAACAAGAATGGTTGGCTGAGCAAGAATTACATCCTGTACAATCTGCACTGAAGAGAAAACAAAAAACTCAAACACAAACTTCACTATATGCTGGCTGTTTAAAACCAAGCTGAAATAGTTTGAAACTCACCAAATTTGAAAAAGCATATTACTTATTTCCATTCCGAACTGGAAGAGAAACAGCTGGTCTCAACTGCAGCTGTGAACCGAAGGACCATTAAGCATGCGACATCAAACCTCCAGGCAAACTTGTTTTTTGTTCTTTTTATTTTCAAAAAACAACGCTGGATTGGATTCTAACCCTTTCATTCTTTTTTGTCAACCTAAATTTGCTCTTCATTAATAATGGTGCACAGCCATCAATATTTAGTCAAAAATCAATTTATGATTACATCATTGCCAAAACTTAAAATGTATAGAATCTGCCACTTTAGTTGACTGTGAAATATTAGAATTATCCTGCATCAGTCAGCTACAGCCTCAAAGTATGTTTGGTCAAAGACGTTTAGTTCTGGAGTTCTTGTCAAAGCAACTTTAGGAGAAACCCAATACTGAACCGGGACATTTATTGATGCTGAAAAATGTTCATCCATTATCTATGACACCACAGCACCACTGGGAATAAGATGGTTTTGACAAGTAAAGGGGAAATGTAAATCAGAGGAATGTGCTTGAAACATATCACCGGTTCTGCTATACTCTTCGTTTGTCAGCAATCCTGTGAGTGTGAAAACAGGAATCTAGATGAATTTTTTCACAGCTTCTTGTTAGATCTTTCTAATAAAGAGACTAGCTTTATGGCATTTATTTGCGTTTACTTGTCCCTTTTTTTCAAACCACCAAAACATGCTTTAAAGTAAGCTGCTGAGCAATTTATTTTAAAGGAGAATTCATTCTGACTTTTAAAGATGCATGCAACTTTTAAAATGTCACTTCACACAGGTTCAAGGTTGCCTTACACAGCAAGGCTGCAAACATTCACTTCTCCACACATTTTCCTTATATGTACAAAAATGATTGACATATATCTATAAATGCTTAATCTCCATGAATTGAAATAAACATATTAGAAGCAATGCCAGACACAGTTTTAGACTAAATGACACAGAGCCCTTTTGGAATGAATTATGGTCACCAAACTGAAGAAGCAGATACAGGATCCAAAAAGCTTCAATAACTAATAGTACAAGAAGCAAAAAGCAGCTGAGCAGGTACCATGATTATGAGATACAGGGAGTTCAACTTCAGGTTAACTGTTAGGTTTAAACACCAAACACTTTCACAATTCTGCACAAAGAAAGACACAGAGAAGTTAGTTCATTTTAACCTGCAGGTGAGAGTGTTTTCAGAGGCTGCTCAGTTACAATCCTCCACCAACACTCTGAAGACAGCCTCTGCTCCCTCTGCATTTTATTGATAAGAGATAAGAGAAAAAACGCCCTGGTTACAAAATGCTCCAACCACTAAAGGGAGGGATGCACACTCATAAGATTGGATACAGCTGCACCGACAGAATGTTCTAGAACATCCTGTCTCTATCTTGCAGCTCTTGTACATATAAGATATAATCACTCTGAACAGCAAGCTTCACTTCTATTAAAGTTAAAACATATATAATCATTAATTAACCCTAACATTTTCCTCCTCTTTATAAATGTTTTAAACACTTGATACATCAATCATTAACCTTTTCTTCTCAGATTTTCAGTTAAGACATCATGGTGTGTTTTATCTGTACATGTCATTAAAAAAGTAGCAGGAGGTCTTTAAGTTTACTGTATACAACTAATTGTCGTCAGGGTCAGGATACAGATCAGGGAAATGCAGAGAAGTCTCTTCTTCTTCCTGGTCATCATCATCATCATCACTGGCTCCTTCTGTCTCCTCAGGTCTCAGGAGGGCATACATCTCTGACATTTCTGTTTTGACTGGCTGAATAGCAGAGGTTATTATGCGAGTGCACAAAGCTCTTATACACGGAATACAGCAACATCCACACAATGTGAGAATAGCTGCAAAGACTGCTATTGACATAAGGATAGACAACACTAATTGTTTATATTTACCAAACATTTCTCCAAACCCATCCCACATTGTGGTGTCAACTCCAGAATGATCTTTCATTTTGCTGTTAAGTGACCTAAGGCCCTCCAGGGCCTTGGTGAGGCTCCCATCAGCTGCGGTGTTATTTGGAATAAATGTACAACATTGATGCCCAAATATTGAACATACTCCACCTTTTTCAGCTAAGAGCATATCGACAGCAATTCTATTTTGGAAAGCCATTAAAGAGGTAGCTGACAATTGTTCATGGATGGCTGAGAATCCTTCTTCAGTTTTATTTCCTAGTCGTTGCACATTGTAATGGATGTAATTTATTCTGTCAACATTTTTATTTATTGTGCACCACCAGCATATGGTGGATTCAAAACCTGCTGCTACTTGATCTGCTAATTTATATTCATCAGGAACTCCTCTTGGTATTCCTATGCTATCTATATAAGTAGGGTCGTCTCTACTCCATCCTGATCTTTTTACTCTACTTTTCCAGGTGTGTGGAAATATGCTGGCTACTGTACCCAACAAATCTGCTACTGAGAGTGGAATAACAGACACGGGAAATATTAATGACACTGATGCACACAAACCAGTTGTGTTGTATGGCAACCTGTCATACAGTTTATCGTCTCCACACCACCACCAGATGTCGCTGCGTGCTTTAGGTTTAAAGCTGACACCTACTGCTATGATGGAGTGACATTGATCTTTATTGAGTCTGCTTATGTTTGATCCCACACCTGTTCGGTTTATGCAAGAAAAATTTCCTGGAGCAACCTTATTTGAAAACATCGGTTTTTGTTTTTTCAGCTGTAGTCAAGGGATAAATCTTATCCCACATAGTACAGTTTGTTGAGAGTCTTGTGCTGTTCATTACTTCTACTAAGCATTTTTCTGTCAACGTTGAGGGGACCACCTGTAACAGTGGTCTAGCTCCCATACATACTACACAATCTGTTTTTACTGCCTGGGCAGCCTGTTCTGCCATTAAGAGCCAGTTGTTATCTATTTTAGATATTCCTGTAGTTATTTTAAACCAGTCGTCTGTGGTCAGGTTCTCAGGATCAATTCTAACTCCTTTCTCTACTGTTTTTTGAGAGAGAGTCGTTGTATTCTTATGTTCACAAATAAACAGTTGGAAACTGGGATCCGTCCCTGATGAATAGGCCCTTAGTAGGAAAAGCCAACAATCTCCCTGTAAGTTGCTCCCAGGGGGTTTTAGGGAGGTTTTTGTAAGATTCACAGTTAGATATATAGCTGTACTTGTTGCGTTAAGTTTGAATAGTTTTTTCTGGTGCTTTGCATATGCAGTAGTGCCCCACGTTGGGGTCCATTCATTATTTGCATCAGCTACTATTGTGGCCCATTGTGTTTGTTTTTGATCATTAGTCAAGTACCATTTGTAGTTTTTATAATCTTGGCCTTTTTCTGTTTTACGGCTAAGACTGGTAAGTGGAATGACAAGATTCGTGGTGGTGTTTGACTGCACACACACCATTAATCCGAATTGGTAAGCTCTTTTTGTTCCACACCTGTTATTGTCGTCAGATTCGTCAAGGTCAGATGACCGGGATCTTTTATGCAGTGTTCTATGATTTCTTTCCCATATTAGCAGGGCACCTACAATTATGATTGAGATGACGCCCCCTATTATCAATATCTTTTTGTGTGTTGGCGTGAACATCTTTCTGTAGATTGGCGCCCTTCCTAAAAACCTGTAACAGAGCTGTGGACAATCTTCACCGGTTTGAGACAGCTGCAAACTATGATTGCAGCTCCCTTTGTAGCCGGACTTTCTCTGAAGGTCAGATGAAGAGCTACAATGCTACAACAGATACCACAATGCTATGACCACAACACAAATTATGATGGTTAGAATAAACACTGCTATTAAGAAACTTATTTTAGTCATGTTCTATTATTACTAAACAGTACTTTTTTCCTTCACTTTTATTTAATTCTATGAAATCCATATGTATGTGTTGGAAAGGATATTTTGCTTTGGGGAACTGTCCCCTTTTTGGTCTGAAGTTCCCTTGTGCATTGTGTTTAGCACAGATCAAACATGTTCTACAAAAATTTTTTGAATAAGAGTTAAATCCATATGTTGTGTATATTTTGTTCACTAATCCTACCATTCCTCCTCTCGAGACATGAGAAACTCCATGACTCGATATTGCTGCCCATTTGTATAGGTTTTTTGGTAGGATAGGTCAGTTAAGGCTACTAACTCAGCAGCTTGCGCTGAGTAGTGTGAAGGGAGTGCTTCTGCTTTCAGTACTTTATCAAGAGTTACTACAGCATATCCGGTTTTTGTTTTACCTTTCTCATCTTTTTTGGAAGACCCGTCTACAAATAATGTTTCTCCATCTGTCAGAGGGGTATCTTTTAAGTCTTTTCGGCTTTTTGCTATTTCTTCAGATAATGTTTGGTTTAGTTCTTATTAAAAATAAAAAATAAAAACTCACTCACTGATGAACACAAAAAATGAAGGGCATATTATATCTTATAATCTTAGTTTATCTTACCCAGTTTTATAGATACAACATACAGTTTCAGTCAGCTTTGTATTTAGTTCAAGTAACTAAAGTTTGTTTCAATTAACTCAAGTTTTCTCTATTTCAGTCCAGTCCAGTAATTCTGTTAAGGTTAATTTAATCTTATGTTAAGTTTGAGTCTAATTCAATCATTTTGAACCTGACTGGAAAAAGTCTAAACATCTGTTAAAATCTTTTTGTTTTACCATAGAGAACTGACCTAATATTATTATGGTAATGTTGAGGACTCTAATTTTTACATAACATGAAACAGACATTTATTTCACAAAAACAGAAAGTCAAACACAGACATTTGGCCACATGAAAGTTTAAATAACCTGTTTGTAAAAGAATTAGGAAAAATTGAAGACAGATCTATGAACTTTCCTATAGTTATCAGTATTTTTAATACAGGTAGAACCTTTGCTATCTTTATATGATTTTTCGGAAAAGATTCTGGAAACCTTATTAAGATATAAATTTGGCAAAGATCATCAGAACATCAGACCTTTATTAGCGCTTTTAATGTCTCTCAAAGATGCATTACAATGAAATCAGTCATTCCCATTCACACACATTCACACACTACTTACTTATTTCTCTGTCAGAGTAATTTTTATTTGCAAAGATTTGAACATAATTTGACTTCTATTATTCTTAAAATGCACATTGTTTCCTCATAACCCCTTTTGTTTCCACAAGGTCTGTTTTGAACGCTTCAATTCTTTTTTTTTTTATTCACCAAGAATCAATAAGGTGGTCTTAGTGGATCCACCTTAAAGGTGTTATCTGTTGGGTGTCATGTTATCATTGTCAGGTCAGTGAGGTTCATAAGTCAGTCAGAACCTTGGTCATTTGTTCTGTGCACATAATGTTTCATAGATCCAGCCTATGATTAATCAGCAAAACGTCCACCTATAGGAGAAAAAATGATTGTTAATGAATGAGCTGCATTTCCTAGGAACACTGTCTTCCTCCTGGATGAGCATCACCTGTTGAAAAACTTTCATCATTGTTTGTTTCACATATTCAATCACATCTTTATATTATACCAGTAGGTGAAGTTGTTAGTATCTCATGTAGACTGACATATACTGTTGCATTTGGAGAAGATCTCAGATTAAATAAACTTAGTTAGAGCTTCAATCCAGGTTCATTTTATGTCTGCAGACTTTAGCCAATTTTTCTTTTCTTTCTTTTTTTTTTTATACATAAAGAGCAAGATTCAAAACATTTTCAAAAGGCAGATTGTGGCAGAATGTAAACAAAACTGCTTATTGATTGACAAAACAACATTCAAGCACACAATCACCATATTAAAAGGCTCTACTTCTAGAGAATCACTAAACTTCTGGGGTCCGGTTTTGGCCCGCGGACCTTGAGTTTGACACATGCAGGGTAGAGTTACAATTTTTTCAGACCTTTCAGCAGAGACAGGCTTCTGCTGTTTGCAGAAGTTTTATCTTTGTTTTCAGGCAGCTGCATCTCTTTGTCAAGGTCGTTTCACAGAGCTGAAATTTAACTTCTCTCAAAGAGGAAAAATCAAGAATGCACACAATCTGAGCCAAATATGGAATTATTTCCCTGTAAAATGAATCTTTTGCATTTTATCATGATATTGTTGGTAGTATAACATCATAGAATGATTTTTAAAGCACCTGTTTCTCACTAATGCTTGCCTACAAAATCTTTTACTCTCAGATTACTTCTTTAACAACATTCTGTTCTTCATTCTCTAGTCATTGTTCACTGGGATGTCCAGTTGGACAGTTTCCATGTTGTCCACATTGTCACCTCCTCTTTTAACTTCTTTTACCACGTCCTCTAAAACCACCTCTTAGTCTTTATAATTTGGGGCTACCTTGGTATTCTAAACTGGGATGGGTGGCAGTCCGCCCCCCCCTTTATTTGTTTTCAGTTAAGCTGAAAGTTTTTTCCTGTGCTTTTCTTAAGGCCTCAGTATTATGGCTGTCAGTTAAAAGCTGCTCTTATTGTTGTTTTTTTTTAATTCATCTTTTTGTTTTAATCTGTTTATCAACTGTGTGCACTCAGGGACTGAAAAGTCCCCTTTGAAATTATAATCTGGCAAGGTTTTTTATTGTCTCTTGAATCTTTTAAATGCATAATCTCCAGTTTAAGATCCCCGTGTAGTTTTAGGATTTCAGTGATAATTAAGTTACCTGAAAATCCGTATTTTTATGCCATCGTGTACATATTTCTGTTAAATCAGAGCTTTTTCTCTGTTCTTCCCCCATTGTTCTTTGTTATTTTTCTCTTTTTAGTTTTCATTATTGCTAATTTTAGATCCCCTTGTAATTTTAAGACATCCTTTGTATCTAATTTGCCCAAAAACCCATGTTTTTTATTTTTTATTCCATACTTTACCTCCCCTTCTAAGTCAATTAGTTTACTTTGTTTCTCTTTACTTTGCCCCTTTCCCATTTTGAACTAGATTTAGATCCAGTATGTTTTTTAATACCTGGTGTATTCTAAATACTGGATTTATGTATTTGAAAACAGGATGGTGATCAAGAAGTCAGTTGTGGTAAAATCCACTTCAACCCTGTTCAGGTGGGATTTTCTTGCCTACAAGCATCCACAAAGGCTCACCATTTACTATCTGTTTTCAGTTTATATGAAAGGTAAGGACCTAATGGTCATTACGATTCCATTCACTCTTCCACACGTTTTTCAGTCACACTTTTTTACGCGTTTTACTCTTACTGTAATTACTTTCACAAAAACATAACAGAGGACTCCGCCGTCCTGTGTAGAGTTTAATTAGTCTATTTCAACTAAGGGAGTCTACCCTCCTGCGGAATTTAACTGTCTATTTTAGTTCAACAGAGGACTCCGCCGTCCTGTGTAGAGTTTAATTAGTCTATTTCAACTAAGGGAGTCTACCCTCCTGCGGAATTTAACTGTCTATTTTAGTTCACCTGATAGTGTCTAGAATTGTCAGGGTTTCTCTATACTGTACTATTTTAGGTCATTTGCATTTCATCACTCATTCCTTTTAAATGAAAGACCTACTCACTGGTTCTCTGTGTCCTCGGGAGTACCGTCAGCCGTCAGACCCCAGCCTGTCAGGGAGGGACCAGTCCCGGAAAGGGTATTAGTACTGTGGCCACAGATTTGTCTGGAATCTCACTCACCCACTGGGATCGTCAAGCGTCTTGGTCTCCGGCTCGAAGGACCATTTATTTTAGGTTTAAACACCAAACACTTTCACAATTCTGCACAAAGAAAGACACAGAGAAGTTAGTTCATTTTAACCTGCAGGTGAGAGTGTTTTCAGAGGCTGCTCAGTTACAATCCTCCACCAACACTCTGAAGACAGCCTCTGCTCCCTCTGCATTTTATTGATAAGAGATAAGAGAAAAAACGCCCTGGTTACAAAATGCTCCAACCACTAAAGGGAGGGATGCACACTCATAAGATTGGATACAGCTGCACCGACAGAATGTTCTAGAACATCCTGTCTCTATCTTGCAGCTCTTGTACATATAAGATATAATCACTCTGAACAGCAAGCTTCACTTCTATTAAAGTTAAAACATATATAATCATTAATTAACCCTAACATTAACATTCTCAATTAAACACACTTTTTAACTAGGCTACTAAGTAAAAATGAAAGAACAAGGAAAACAAATAAACTATATACAAAAAGGGATGAAAAGAATACAACCAATTACCAATACAATGATTCAATTATATCATAGTTCAGTCTAAATATGTTCATTTAAGAACCAAGGTCTGTCTTGAGGAATTTGAATGAACAAATTAAAACAACCACTTCACAATGCAAATCAGAGAAATTAAATATTTGTGTCGCGCCACGGGAAAACCAGGAACAAGTCGGCCGACCACAAACGGAGAAAATGAGGAAAAAAAACCCGTCAATTTCTGAGAAAATAGTGATTTTCGTTTTATTGCAAAATATGCAAGTTGAAATTATGAAGTATCCACTCAATTCTTTAAATGACAGTTTCGGAGGTTTTAAAATTGTAAATTTTACGTTTAAACTCAACTTATTTTCAGCCTAAAACTCAGCCAGCTTGTATTTACATTTTGGGGAGGGGAAAAGCCTCAGCTCTTTGCTGTAGCGGCTTTGTTTGGCTCCGCACTGGCTTTTGTTCTGCTTGTCAACTAATAACCAGCGTGTTTCAAGAAACTTCGTGGCTACTTAACCTATGACAAATAATGTATTTCTTCACGATGGACCAAGCTCAACGTGTTGCGAACAAACTGAATCACGGCTTTTACAGCGCTTCGCTGTGGGAGTACATGTTCAGCAGTACCGCTGCCGCCAGACTCTCTTCAGATTCTGAATCAGAAGGAGATGAAGTGGAAGATGAAAGCGACTGCATTACTTTGGAGAACATTCCTAGTTTGCAGCTGTCTTCAACCCAAGACGAGGGTGACAAAGAAAGCTTTGGACTGGCGGCTGAAGAGCTAGAACATAAGATATCAGAAGCTATTGCTATCACAACATTTGAGGAAAACAGAGACAGTGAAATGGAGAAGATACGTAACTTTGACTGTAAATGCTAGGAGAAAGGAGAACTCTTCACTTGGGACACAGTCCTGTAGCTGCAAACTTTCACCAGAGATCATCAGAATCACAATCAGAATCAGAAAAGCTTTACTGCCAAGTACGTTTTTGGACATACAAGGAATTTGTTTTGGCGTAGTCGGTGCAATACAATACAAATTAAACAGTATAAACATATGTACAATATAATATAAATATATGTGCACAGTTTTAAGTGAGTGAGAGTAAATATAGAGCAGTATTGGGTGCGAGAGCAGTACAACAGTGCAGATGATCAGTGTGCAAGTATGGCAGTGCAAGTAAAGCAGGAGTCCAAGTTGAGCGTTAATGTAACGCATAGAGTTGCAACATACATCATGTACAACATACGGATGGATTCTTTAGCAGCAGAAAGGGAGTGGCAGGACATGAGAATAATCGGACATCTTGAAGCAAACCGGTGTACAGCAGAAACTTCAGCAATGACCACATCCACCAAGAAGACACCAAGGAAAAGAAAACACGCCAGGACAACTTATTCCATCGGAGGCATCAAAGTCTACCGGAATACCTTCCAGTTTCTCATGGGGTGAGTTTCATAACTTTTTTGAAAAATATTATGATCAGATGATCACATAAACCTGACCAGTCAAATATTAAAATCAACTTGAGTGGGGAGAGGAAGACTGCAGCAATCAAGAAGCAACAGAATCATATTCAGCTTGTTCAAAAAGAGAGGGCCTTCTACAACGAGACAAAACAAAAACAATTTTATGTTGTGGTATACGCCATACTAAACATCCACTCCCTGATTGCTGGCCACACCAAATTTTCCCAGGACTGTGGCTTTGGGCTTATCAAACAAGCATACAAGAGGACCAGTGTCAGCACATTGGCAGATATCGCCAAAGTAAGTCTATTCCATCTGATAGAAAATCGAAGATGAAAGTCAGTCATATGCATGAAAACTAATATGCTTTCTATTATGGTCCTTCTGTGTACAGGTAGTGGAAAACAGCTCTCCGGAAAGTCGTCTCAACATCCCACAGATGGTCAGACTGGAACATGGCAATTTGTAATGTGTATAGAGTTGTAACTAAAAATCACATTTGTGACATGATCAAAGTCAAGTTATTGCCCATTTCTCTTCCTGGGTCCATTAAAGTCAAGAGGTTTGCAGACATAAAATTTGATGGGTACAGATTAAATAGCTGTAGCACCAGCCTCTTCTAGATTAACATGTATTCAAAAGGTGGTAGCTATTAGCCCATAGCTCTATTCATACCTGCACACATAAAATGAAGACTGAAAAACAATATTTCTGCATGCTACAATAATCTTTGGACATTTCATATTACGTATTAAGAACACATCCATATTACCCTGATATTTTACTAACTGATGTGAGATAGGATTTCAAACTCGGCCTGAGGCAGAACATTTGATAGACTGGAACTTTAAGTGAGACTTATCTAAAAGCAAGAGGAAAGCAAACCAATCACCAGGATGCGGACATTAGGTTGCAGTCATGATGCAATTTGCAGACATAAATGATATAAAAAAATAGATTGTAATGCAGTGCTGTAAATTATCTTTACATAGAAAAATACTATGAGTTAAGTGACAGAAGTCTGTTGCAGTCAGTTGGAGCTTCTGTTTACAAACAGTTGGGGGAGGTGGGCTATTTAAAGTTATTCAAATTAGCAGCTTTTGTCACTGCCCTGCTTTCAGGCAGAGAAAACAATTAATCTTTCAGTGCTGATTTCTCAGAAAAGTTGTCTGGTAAGTGCAGACATTCAGATGGTCATATCTTCTTCAATTCTTTTTCGATTTCCACAAGTTTGACATCATTGGAAAGCTTAGACTCCACTCTTTCAGGATCTGTAAATAACTCAAAACGACCCCAGGTAGACCTGTTCCTGAGTTTGCATGGCCAGTCACATTTTAATAAAACAACATCTTAAGCATTATTTGCCAAATTAGAAATCAATAACCTTTTGGACAATTGATTCTTAATTATGTTAACCAACTATTGAAGGGAGTGATGAACTACTAAACTGGCTACAAGAAACATTTGTGGACTCCCACAAGATGGCAAACAAAAAGACAAAGTGGTGATTTCACATCCGGATTAGCAGTTAAGCTAATAAAGACTCCCTCATACTGGTGCATGCCTTTACTCGTCCTCTAGCTTGCACCCTTCAGTTTGCTACCACTCCGTTGCTTCCCTCTCTCCTGTACCTATCCATAGTGCTTTGTCTTGCCGCCTGCAGCCTTCTCTGGCTTTCTTCTTTCACCCTGAGTCTGACAACAGCCATAGACCGAGCAGCAGGTCCTCCATGGTTTTTCTATTTGTGTAACTACAAATCACACTTTTTCAGACGGCCTTGCTACTAAAGATCCCACCCACATTGAGATAATACTTAATTGTAATGGAATAAGATCCGAACCATGTAGAGCCGACCCGACACGACCCAAGTCGAGTAGAGTAGGTACAAATGGAATTGGAGCATATGAGCTCCTAGTCAGCAAAATACAGGTCCTTCTCAAAATATTAGCATGTTGTGATAAAGTTAATTATTTTCCATAATGTCATGATGAAAATTTAACATTCATATATTTTAGATTCATTGCACACTAACTGAAATATTTCAGGTCTTTTATTGTCTTAATACGGATGATTTTGGCAAACAGCTTATGAAAACCCAAAATTCCTATCTCACAAAATTAGCATATCATTAAAAGGGTCTCTAAACGAGCTATGAACCTAATCATCTGAATCAACGAGTTAACTCTAAACACCTGCAAAAGATTCCTGAGGCCTTTAAAACTCCCAGCCTGGTTCATCACTCAAAACCCCAATCATGGCTAAGACTGCCGACCTGACTGCTGTCCAGAAGGCCACTATTGACACCTTCAAGCAAGAGGGTAAGACACAGAAAGAAATTTCTGAACGAATAGGCTGTTCCCAGAGTGCTGTATCAAGGCACCTCAGTGGGAAGTCTGTGGGAAGGAAAAACTGTGGCAGAAAACGCTGCACAACGAGAAGAGGTGACCGGACCCTGAGGAAGATTGTGGAGAAGGGCCGATTCCAGACCTTGGGGGACCTGCGGAAGCAGTGGACTGAGTCTGGAGTAGAAACATCCAGAGCCACCGTGCACAGGCATGTGCAGGAAATGGCCTACAGGTGCCGCATTCCCCAGGTCAAGCCACTTTTGAACCAGAAACAGCGGCAGAAGCACTTGACCTGGGCTACAGAGAAGCAGCACTGGACTGTTGCTCAGTGGTCCAACGTACTTTTTTCGGATGAAAGCAAATTCTGCATGTCATTCGGAAATCAAGGTGCCAGAGTCTGGAGGAAGACTGGGGAGAAGGAAATGCCAAAATGCCAGAAGTCCAGTGTCAAGTACCCACAGTCAGTGATGGTCTGGGGTGCCGTGTCAGCTGCTGGTGTTGGTCCACTGTGTTTTATCAAGGGCAGGATCAATGCAGCTAGCTATCAGGAGATTTTGGAGCACTTCATGCTTCCATCTGCTGAAAAGCTTTATGGAGATGAAGATTTCATTTTTCAGCACGACCTGGCACCTGCTCACAGTGCCAAAACCACTGGTAAATGGTTTACTGACCATGGTATCACTGTGCTCAATTGGCCTGCCAACTCTCCTGACCTGAACCCCATAGAGAATCTGTGGGATATTGTGAAGAGAACGTTGAGAGACTCAAGACCCAACACTCTGGATGAGCTAAAGGCCGCTATCGAAGCATCCTGGGCCTCCATAAGATCTCAGCAGTGCCACAGGCTGATTGCCTCCATGCCACGCCGCGTTGAAGCAGTCATTTCTGCAAAAGGATTCCCGACCAAGTATTGAGTGCATAACTGTACATGATTATTTGAATGTTGACGTTTTTTGTATTAAAAACACTTATTTTATTGGTCGGATGAAATATGCTAATTTTGTGAGATAGGAATTTTGGGTTTTCATGAGCTGTATGCCAAAATCATCCGTATTAAGACAATAAAAGACCTGAAATATTTCAGTTAGTGTGCAATGAATCTAAAATATATGAATGTTAAATTTTCATCATGACATTGTGGAAAATAATGAACTTTATCACAATATGCTAATATTTTGAGAAGGACCTGTATGTCTACCAGCCCGTGTTTAGTCTGAACCAAACACAATACTGGCTGATATAGTTTCCCTTACTTTGATTAGTGCTTTCAGTTCTAACCCAGAAACAGAATTAGGATATAGTTTCTGAACCACACCACTTCATAGCCAGGATGGAAAGATGTTAGCTGCCAGCATCACTAGTAGGCTCAGACTGTGAAAATATCTCTATGAATTAATTTAAAACCCAACACCCCAAAAAAAAACCAAATTATCTTCTTTGGAAGTGTTCATGCGTGTGTGTGTACTTGCAGTTGTAAATAATTGGGATGAACAATAGCAGTGGTTGTGTTGTTTCCCACGTATCAGCTCTCAGCCATACCTGGCTAACGGCACAGCTTCTCAGCCTGCATCTCCTAGCACATTGTATTCCTTGCACTCTCCCTTAGTCAGTCAGTCAAATAGCTGGCTATGCAGATTTCCTTACAGAACAGACTATCAATCAATTATCTTCCATACATTGTCAAAGGCCCCTCCGTGAACCGCCACCTTAACGTGGTGGAGGAGTTTGAGTGCTTGAATGATCCTAGAGGCTATGTTGCCTGGGGCTTAAATGCCCCTGGTAGGGCCTCCCATGGCAAACAGGCTCTAGGTGACGTTCAGACAAAGAGAGGTTCAAGACGCCTTCACGAGGATTAAAAAAAATGAGGCACGTGACGTCGCCCAGTATGGCGGAGCTGGGGTCCCACCCTGGAGCCAGGCCTGGTGTTGGACTCGTCGGAGAGCACCTGGTGGCCGGGTTGCTCCTCCATGGGACCCGGCCGGGCCAAGCCCGAATGAGAGACTCAAGGTCATCCCCCAGTACCTGCAGGGGGAAACATGAGGGATTGGTGCAAAGAAGATTGGGCAGCGATGAAGGTGGAGACCTCAACGGCCCAATCTCTGGATGCTTAGGCTGGCTCTAGGGACGTGGAATGTCACCTCGCTGGGGGGGAAGGAGCCTGAGTTTGGAGGTTGAGAGATATCAACCAGACAAAGTCGGGCTCACCTCCACGCACAGCCTGGGCTCTGGAACCCAGCTCCTTGAGAGAGGCTGGATGAGCACATTTTCAAAGGTTATCATTAAAACAGATAAAACAAAGAAAACCTTCAATGGAAATAAAAAAGAATTAAGTAGTTGTCTTGGAGACATCTTTCATAATTATGTAAGCTAAAGTTTTATGGGTATTTGGATGTAGATTTTAGTTGCAATCTTCTCTTTTGTTAAAGGTATTTAAACAACTGAAAGGTATCCAGGTGAGTAAACCACAATCAAAAGTTACATGTTATGTTTGTAATAATGTTGTTCCTGTCTGTCTAAGACACAAGGCCACTGCTATGGTTCAGGTCCTTTGGAGAGGGCTGCCCCAGGCTCCAAACCATTACAACGTCAATTAATTGTGTTATGTACCGGATCCTCGCTCCTTTTAGCTTTCTGATAACTAGCAGTGGCTCTGACCCTCATTAACCCAGCCACTGAACCTCCTCGTCAGGTGATATCAATAACCAGCTGGCCCTCAGATTGTGCTGTAATGATGTGGGAGGGAATCATATGTACAGAAAATATTTTTATTAAGTGGAAGAGGAAAACATTACATTTGTAATTAATTCAAAAAGTAGAAAATTGCCTCTTAAAACCTGCAGGCAGTGTCACACCAATGCCTATAAAAACTTTTAATTTTGTGCAGAAAGGCAATTTAAAATTATTATAGCTTTGGCCGTTGGCAGAATCACATTGGAAACAAGAAGAAAGTCAGGTATTCACACAAGCAAAAGATAATGAGGCTGGTTTGTCATGTATTATCTATGTCACCGACTGACCATGAATCAGTTTATGGTTTTGGGAAAAATATTAAGAAATTATGTTGTGGTACTGCATATTCTGCTGAAATAAAGGTGTATTTCTCATACTTATATATACTTGTATCATATTTATAAAAGTCAGCGGTTAATGAATAAATTAGGCTATTAGAAATGTTTGAAACTGCCAGAAAGACTTTAAACTACTTGGGACTAATGTATGTGACATTTGTGTTAGATTTCTAAATCTTATTTAGTTGAAATGAAGTACACCAAAGGAGATTTTTCTGCATCATACCTTTTTGATACTTTTGTCTAATTTTTATGTCAAGTTCCTGTTGGTTTAGGTTTGATTTGATCATTTCCAATTTGGCTTTGGAGTCATCCATAGTGAGAAACCATTCAAATTCTTGAGGAAAAGTGAGGAATCCGGTCGACATTTGGCTCAGCAATATCTCAGCATCTGTTGTGCTGAGACCACCCTGGCAGCTCAGGTGAGAAACAGGACAGAACACAACAAAATCCAAACCACAGGTGGGTGTTCTTATTTTCTGCAGCCCTAAGCTGAGAAAGTCAGGACACCTGGACACATCGGATTCTCAGCAAGCTTTGTCTTCCTACATGTTCTTTCCTTTTCATACACTATTCCCCCTCAGATTAAATGTCAAAACAAACGAATGTCTGAGAGCCCTATTGCTATACTCCAAGCAAACATAAAAGTCAGACTTTGATAAAAGTTAACACCTGAAAGCTGAGAATGATGTGAGCTTGGATGAACAGCTTAGTATTAGAATTAGAGATGTCTTCCCCTGGAATTCAACTAGTGGTGGAGTGGAGGCCTGAGGAGGTAAGGGAGCCTGGAGGAGTTTGGAAGCCGGATGGAAGAGATCGGGTGGAGGAGGGTCGAGGCTCGGCTGAAGATTGGGTGGTTCCATGAATGAAGGTATTTTAAAGGGAACCTTGAAGGATGATTGGCTGGAGAAGGATGAGGACTTGACTTTGATTGGTTGAAGTGGACACAGCAGAGGTGAGTCTTTCAAGTTGAATTTTTGTTAAAATCTCCATTAAAATAGAACATTTGTATTAATTTTGAAAAACAAAACCTTTTTTATGGTTATTTTTATTAAATCATTCTAATTTTAATTGCTCTATGAGTGTCCCTATGTGATCAGTCAATTATAATCATTTTAAGCATCCAGCATGCCGAGGCAAGATGTCTGTCTCCATAGTGTAGTGTGAGATAAAGTAGCATTATTGGGTCATTTTAGTAATATTTAAGTCACAGTTCTACACAGTGGTGCACATGTGCACAACCATAATTATGTATGAGTCGATGTCAAATGCACAGTAAGGCATCGTAGGAGCTTTTTTATCCTATGGCACGGTATCCTCCAATGCTACTGAAATGAAAGGCACATCCACAACAGTGTAATAGGGATATTATCTTTGAGAAAAGTTAACCAACTCACAGGAAAAACGTTTTGGTCTGTTGTGCAGTGGAGGTACAGATTTATATTCCCAACTTCCTCTTCCGAACACATTCAACTCAATATTGTTCAAAATTATGCAGCGGATGCAGTTAGTCTCAGAAGTGTCAGTCATTTCCTATATGATTCTCTTGATGTACTTATTTGCTGCACATTTTAAAGCCTTAGAAAATGACATTCACATACATATTTACATGTGATCATACTAACACATGACTACCAATACACACAATGCATCTAACATAATCTGTTATCAAAACAACCATAAATACCTGACAGCTGAATCCATGTTGTGGATAAATCCATCTGCTGCATGATTGAGTGTAAAGAGGGCTGTTGGAAAAACAAAAAACAGGTTGGCAGGCTCCGCATGAATTCTGAAATTGGATACCTGAAATATGGACGTATGGACACTGGATCACAAGAGACAAGCTGCCAGTGAAGTGGGCACTCGGTGTCTTTCGACCTTCAACTCCATCTTGCCTTCTTGTCGAGTTCACTTTCTTTCCGCTTCTTCACTTTCTCTTAGCTGGTTAGCCTCATCTTCGTAACTGCCGGTTTACGGTCTCGTTCACTCCCAGTCTGTCTCTTTCTTTTAACGTCTGCCTCTTCTTCACTGCACACACTGTTCTTTAAACAGTCAAAACCAACAGCCCAAAGTAACATATGGGCTTTGAAAAGGATCTGTACCTATACTCTATACTCTACATATACTCTATACAAAAAGCCCTATGTGATTTTCTAAATAATTGAAGTTTTTCCTTTTACAAAACAATGACTAACACATTATTTGTGTTCTCACTCACCGCCCCCAGGTGGACACACATAATGTACGGAAAGAGAAAACACAAAGATTTGTGCTTCTGCTAGGGCTTTGAATAAGGCAACTGCAATCAGATAAAGACTAGAGGGCAGAACTGATTGTTTCCAAAGCATATCACACTCTTTCAAACTGGTACAATGAAGAGGAGATGTGGTCCTTGACCTACTTAATTAAAGCAGTGGTGAAGATGTAACACAATAAAGTCTTTGAAGTTTAACAAAGCAGTCCTATTCATGTTCCAGGATTTGCATTCCTTTCTCACCGGTTTAATTCAGTTTACCAAGGACGTTGGAATAACATTGCCTCCTCAGCATCCTGGCAGTACACCAAATGAAGCAACTGACAGGGTGAACCATTAAGTGAATGCAAAATGTGTTGTAATCCAAAGAATCCAAAGATGCGTCCTTGAAGGGATGTTTTATCTTGGGAGTTTTTTTTTGTAATTGTAAAGTGCCATTTTTAGTGAACAGAAGTGTGTGTGTGTGTGTGTGTGTGTGTGTGTGTGTGTGTACTGTAAATAACTGACATCTTAAAAACTGCTTTATATACAATTATGCTGCAATTAATTGCATCGGGATTTTGTTGCTTTGGATTATTCACTCTTTTGCCATCACTGAAGTCAATAAAATATCACCAATTTAATCTGATTTAACACAACATGGATCAGGGAATATTGATAGAGGAATAAACTCCGGTCAATAGAGTGGCATTCATTTTCTCAGATAACTTCTTACCTAGTGGCATTCATCATCAAAGGAATTCCAACTGTATTGTAATTTAAAATCACTTAAACTGTTTGCAATCGGATCTGAATTTGATTGTATGATTGGAATGAATTGAATTACCTTTCTGCTTGCTTCCTTTTGTATGACTGTGTAGCTGAAAATGAAATTCTGTAATAGTATGAACATTTAAACACTTATTTAATAATGCATCTCTACTAATGGATACAAGTTAGTGCCATTAGGTGCCATTTAAATGTAGGTCTCCATTAAGCTTAAGATTGGATGGGTTGCATATACTCTAAATTCTTTTCATGTTGAAATCTTCATATCATAATTTTTTCTGACCAATAAATTATGCTAGGCCATCATACATTTTCCAAACAGTGTAAAGTAGCTTAAGAAGAAGAAACTTAGAGGTTTCTGAAAGTCTAAATACAAAAAAGTCATAATTTCTGAAGGAAACCAAATTCCACAACTACTCTGGCAAGGTAAGAAACCAAAGGAATATTTATACTGAGAGAGGATAATGAGTGATATGATGCAGGCTATGTGATTTGCAAACAAGGACCAGGTGTGAGCAGAGAGCAGAAAACCAGACCTACCAAAAGAAACTCGAGACCAAGCAAAAACATTCTCCATGCAAGCAGAGATAATCTGTACTTCATAACTCCTTTGATGTGGGAGATGTGTTTAAAAGGTTGGAGCAAGTACAAACAGAATCAGAAGGTTGGAAAATACTTTGTGAAATAAATGCACAGGAAGAACATTAATTATTCCATTAATTTACAATGGGTAGTTGATCAAATCATTTTTCAGGACCATAAAGCATCTTGCTACTGAATAAAGAGCATAAATATAAAGAAAAAACTGTTTCTCACAGAGCAAATGCATGTACTAGTTATTAATAAAGGAGAATATTAACTTTTACACTTTAAACAAGAATATAATCATAGTAGGATCTTCATTTTTCAAAGATTGGGCAGATGACCTGAAGAAATAGCTACTGGTTACATGTGGCAAAATATTTAGCTGCTTCATCAACTACATTGAACAAACAGAGAAAGGATGACATTTTACAGATCATGGAACAAAGCTACATTTACCATAATCACCTAAATGTATACCTGATCTGCTCTCAGCAGTGATATTAATTGTTTTAAAACCCCATGTTTCATCCAGTGGCGGATGCTGGTCTTTCAAGGAAGGGAAGCTCAATTTCAACATCGCTGATTCGCTCATTTCGCTGTCAATCAAAAAGGGATTCGCCCTCAGACAGATCATGCAATCATCATGCAGAAGCTGTTTTCTAGTCTTTTCCTCCGTTGACCTAGGAAAATTATTGCCTGACCTCAAAGTGAGGCCCCGATGTCTTTGTATGATGCCTTAGCTCCTTTATTGCAAGTGGCAAAGATCAGCAGAACATGCACTGATTTATCTGTTTCATTATTTTAAAAACCATAATATGTAAAAGAGGTGTGTTAAGCCATACAATGTAATGAATTCAAGTCTCTGTGATAGATTGTTTTTAATAATAATGTGACGCAGTAGTCCTATATATCCTACATAACTCAATCTCTTTTAGTGCTTCTAGTTTGCAAATTGGGGAATAGTTCCATGGGTGACAAAATAACATGCCACAGACCAGCAACAGTCATCAGGATTCGAGTTGTATCAGGATCTTCTGACACTGATGATTTAAAAATGCAGTGATCAGGACATTTCTAGTAAAGGTTCTGGAGAGCTCCTGTCTCTGCTGCTGTGTCAGTACCCATTGGAAAAAAAATAAAGGCAATAAATAAACATGATAAACTTTTTTTTAATTTTAAAGAGCGTTGCAGTTTAACCTGTTTGGTCATTTTTGTAGCTTGATAGCAGAGGAACCATTATCTAGCGGTGCAGAAACAAGACAAAGATGGCAAACACAATGCAAAACTGTTTATGTAATAATTCTATTAAAAACATACGGTTTCAAATCTGATTAAGTCTTTCTGCAAATCTTACTTGATACTGGTAGAGGTTGCTGAAGGCACTTGTTCTTGAAGTGGGGAAATTTGAAATTTCAGGTATATGCAGGTACATATCCACAAATAAATAAATATATATATATATATATATGTGTATATATATGTGTATATATGTATATATATATATCCATAAAAAAAAAAAATATATATATATATATATATATATATATATATACATATATATATATCCACGCATTCCGTGGTGGAAACAGAGGCTGGGGACTCGGGGTTGGACTCTTTCATCACCCAGGCTGAAGTCACCGAGGTGGTTAAAAAGCTCTGCGGTGGCAAGGCTTCAGGGGTGGATGAGATCCGCCCTGAGTACCTCAAGTCTCTGTATGCTGTAGGGCTGTCATGGTTGACACGCCTCTTCAACATTACGTGGCGGTCGGGGACAGTGCCTCTGGACTGGCAGACTGGGGTGGTGGTCCCCTGGAGGGTGTATTCCAACTACAGGGGGATCACACTCCTCAGCCTCCCTGTTAAGGCCCAGGGCATTGGAGAGGAGAGTCCGACCGATAGTCGAACCTCGGCTTCAGGAGGAGCAGTGTGGTTTTCGTCCCAGCCGTGGAACACTGGACCAGCTCTATACCCTCTACAGGGTACTCGAGGGTTCATGGGAGTTTGCCCAACCAGTTCACATGTGTTTTGTGGACCTGGAGAAGGCATTCGACTGTGTCCCTCGTGATGCCCTGTGGGGGGTGCTCCAGGAGTATGGAATCGGGGGCCATTTATTGGGGACACGCTGGAGTGACTATGTCTCTCGGCTGGCCTGGGAACGCCTTGGGCTCCCCCTGGAGGAACTGGAGGAGGTGTCTGGAGAGAGGGACGTCTGGGCGTCTCTGCTGAGTCTGCTGCCCCCGCAACCCGGTCCCGGATAAGCGGAAGACGACAAGTACGAGTATATATATATATATATATTTTTTGTTTTTTAAATATATATCCATAAATTGAATGGATGCCTGGTCTTTAGACGTACTTTGTCATACTGTACAGTTTCACTGATTCTGGATGTGACCACAATCACGGAGGCAGAACAGCATATCTAATAGTTTATTTGTAATACAAGCTAAATGAGACTGAGTCTGGACTGGATGCCGGAGTGATATGGACTGGCAGTGAGGTGGAGAGAGGTTATTGTTGTTCGGGTGAAGTTATGGAGGTGTGCAGAGAAGGGTTGAGGTCAGCTTACTGGTGGTGGATGATGGTTTGTTGGAGGAGGCAAGTCTGCCCACCGAGGCCGAGTTTGGCAGAAGGATTGGCACAGAGATTCACAGTGCTGACATTCTCTCTGTGTGATCCTTGAACAGCTGTGCTTCAGCTGAACATGCGGTGTTGGAGGGTGGACAGGAAGGTCAGCAATGGTGAGGTGTTTCCACGAGTTGATCTCAGAGCTGCGGGACTGGAGGTAGGAGTGCAAGGGAGACTCACAGCTGGAGCAACAGGGAGTGGTTCCTAACACTTGGCAGAGCATGACATGTAGAACTGGACCACGGTCAGGTTACCACGCTGACAGAGACAACGAGCTGACACCTCCTTCCAGGTTCCAGCTCCTTCTGAAGCCCTGGTGATTGAGCTGAAATGAGGAACACCTGTTGCAGCTGCACCTGTCAGTCACCCTGCAGGAGAGAGAAAACACAGCACAAACACAAAACCTGCACACAGCCAATGTGCATATGACATTTTTTTTTAATAGATTTGCTACTTTAATTTAAATCAATGCAACCCATAGTTAAGACACTGTTGCAATAAGGGAAAAAAATCATCCTTTCAGAGAAATAATTTAGGGAAGTTATGGGCAGTGGCTGTTATTAGAGTTATATTCATCAATTTACACAAAGAGGGACAATACTTAAAAATTTCTACATGTCTGACTGTTCCTGCAGCTCTAGAGACCTCATTAGTATAGCAACATCTACTAACCACAAATTGTTTTTGTATGAAAATTATTGTGTGGTGTTAGTTAGTTCAGTTGGGAATAACCATGCGCTCCAAAAGTGAGGAAATGAAATGGGTGCTAGGTCTCATTGCAGATAAATAGTTCTGTGAGAGACTGATGCCCTCCACCTCTCTTTGCAGATAAATTATAGGACTGAACAACAAGAAAAGACAGCCAGAGGGGACTGAGGCTACTCAAAGAGCAGCACCATTTATCAGTGACACAGCAGACAATACATGTTAGCTAGACACACTGCAAACACAAAGTCTACATGTACTGTATGTGTTAAGTGTGCAGCAGGCAAGGACATACAGAGATGTCAGAACTGGCTTTAGGCAATATTCAGACGTACACAGGGAACAAACTGTTTCTTTACCCAGATTTCTGTCTTTATACATCTCACCATGACTAGGAGCAAGCAAAGCTCAGAAAATCCTCTGGCAATAAAAAGTTAGAAGGAAAATGTGAAGAGAATGCAAATGAAATGCTGTTCAGTCCCAGAGGTTAAAAATAACTGCAACTGCAGAGTTTTACTTTTAAAACTTAATTTTAAACAAATCTTTGGAACATTTTAATCTATTTATACATTTCAAAAAGCCTTATCTTTTTATTATAAAGCTTTTTAATGCACAAATGTGCATTGTCAATTGTGCAAATGGTGGCAATCATGTTGCAGAGTTTCACAGAGATTCACATAAATTACAAGTAATAGTAATTTTCATGTCACAGTATTAAAACTAGACAATCTAAACACACCCTGAGTGCTAAAGCATTTTGAACTACAGCATCTAAGTGTTAGACATAATTATACTGTCATTGTTAAGTATTTCAAACTGTACGTTTTTTGTTTTTTATTGTAATGGCTGTGGGTAGTCATTGTTAAAATTCCACATAAAATGCTAATTCAAACATAAATTCATCTTACTAGTAATGTTGAATTTTAGAATGTATAAGCTTGATATAGCCAAGGTCTATTAACTTATTGTCAGCAATTCATGATTAACAACAGCTGGTGGCATCTTCTTTACAGGAAGGATTTGTTTGACAGTATTCGTTGGACTGGCTGATACCCAGTACAATAGGAAAGTCAATGTAACTCAGTCAAGATCTAAGAGGGATAATTGTAGGTATACACAGGTTGAGAAAGTCTTTTGGAGCTATTTTCAAACAGTTGCAGGTTCCATAAAAAAATATAAATAAGTAAATGTTAATGTAAGACCAACCCTCAAATGAAACGGGTGAGGATGGATCAGTTTTTGGGGATTTTCTGTCTGCATCATCTAGGTCACTGGGTGTGTTAAAGGGAATGTTAGAACAATGCACGACTTCACTGAGTCACAGAGAGACACAAGAGACATAAAGCAACCACAGCAAATCATTCATTAATGATTTAGTTCTGTGATTCACTGCTCACATGTATTGCTTGCACATCATGTCCTTTCTTATCTCTGTTATCATTTCTCTTAAATGTTACTACCATTCCTTCTGTCACTAATCAGAAATTGTAGCCACTTTAAGTTTTGACTTTTATATGTGTATATATCTACCCAATGATTCTTACCAATGATCATGATTATTTCAGCTTTCAATGCAGACTAAATCTGACTCTCAGCGTTTGTAACTTCCTCTATACTTGTTAGAGCCTGATGATGGAAGTCTTTCCTTAATATGCGTGACAGCTGAATCCTGTGTGACAGATTTCTGCCTTGTTGTCTTTATATGCCTACCACCACACCACCCCTAACTCAACTCGGTGACAGCTTAGCAGAAGCTCCAAAAAAAAGGAGAAAGCAGAAAAAAAAACCCTGCTCTGTCACACCAGTACAGTGACACTCCTTCGTCTTTGCCTGACACCCCAAACATAGACAACGACTTAGAGAGCAAGTGAAAATGGGAGAGAGAGAGAGTGATATACAGACATAATATGAAAGAACCAGAAAACATATTAAGAATTTTCCAGCAGGGTCTGTGTCTGTCTTCAGAGGAGCTTACGCACTAACTCAAATGTGTGTCTTGAATATCCCGCTGAAAGACTCCATACAGAAGAGTGTAAAGAATGATTTAACTTTCAGTGCAATGTTCCCCGATGCCAGTGGAGGTAAAGACAGAGTTGAGGTTGCATACTGGTTGATTCCTTCCCTGAATCAACCAACATGAGAGCGACAAAGGTAAAATTAAGGAGCTAACCCCTCTACTTTTGGATGTTTGTTCTGACTGGCAGCATTCCTCATATGTATTGACAGCCCAGCAAAAGATCTTCTATTTTAGTAGCATAATCTCAAAGTGAAGAATTTTGAAAAATCCTAAATTTATTTTGGTTATATTTACTCAGCAAAAAATAAAACATGTTAAGAAGTATTTCTTTTTAACAAAATCTATGGGGTCACAGATACTGGTGCTCTTAACAATTTCTATAGAAAATGTGATTGAACCATTTTTTTTTTTTATTATACTTGGGTTCCTGTTTCACAGGGTTTAAATATGTCATAAATCAGAGGTGTATTTGGTGACTTAGTCACTGGCTAACAGTCCAGTTGAGGACCTGTGTTTATCTTGATACCAAATGGTGAGGAGAATAGTGATAGAAGAAAGAAAAATCTGCAAAGCTCACTGTTGGAGAGCAGCAAAGAGTGGTGTTTTGGGGTCTACAGGTCGCTGTTTGGCGTGATTTTTCTTTGATGTAACAAGGTTTCTGGGCAATACATAAAAGGCTACGCTCATACCGCAGGTCTTGAAGTTCAGTTCCAATTTTGTGCTGAAGTCTGTAAGCATGTGCAGAAGGAGAATATTGACACAGCAACACACTGTTTACGAAAGTAACAATGGATGTTGGCATCTCTGTTACATTAATAAGTTGTTGAGCAATGGGAGCCGACAATATTATGACCACATCTTAACAAGACAAAGAAAGGTAGGAATAATGGCCATTTGTGGAGCAGTGCCTGCTACTTCATGAAAAAGTCGGATCTGGGTCGCATATCGGCACAAAATTTGGATTTGGGCCGCATTTGCCTGCAGGGTGAACATAGCCTTACAGTTTTGAGAAACCACATTATTTCCCTTTAATTGGTGCCACATTTGTGGTTCCTACCAACTGCAGTCAGTGAATGAGAGACATGGTGTACATTGGACAGGTCACACAGCAACACAGAGACACACACACACACACACACACACACACACAAATGCTCAGGACTAGGCACGATGGGTGCATTACCTCATTTGCCTCTCTTGATGCACCCATCACTCTTCAGCAGGGTATGTGTGGACTCATCAGACCATATTCAATTGCTTCAGTGTCCAATCTTTATGCTCCCTAGTAAATTGAAGCCTACTTTTTTTCAGATTATCTTCACTGATCCGTGGTATTTTTTAGGGCTCCACAGCTGTTAAGACCCAATCCCCTGAGTTCCCTTGGCATTGTGGTTGTGGAAATGTTCCTACATTCGCTATTATTTATAGCTTTGAGTTCCGCTGTTGTTTTTCATGATTTGATTTCACCTGTTTAAGAGAATGCTGATCCCAATCACAGAGGATTGTTTTCCTACTGAATTTTTTCAGCAAAGTTTGGGGTTCCCTACCATCCTTCCAGTTTTTATTATGCCTTTAACAGTTCCTAATCCTTAAATGTTTTTTTTGCTAGATGCTTGGCAATGATTTAACCCTTTTGAATCAGATTAACATCTTTCTACGACCATGGGATGTGTCTTCCTACATGGCTCACACAACAGTTAGGGTTTAATAACTTGCTGCAAGTTGAAACATAGTGATCCACGGAGTAATTATCCAATGGGAAGGTCCTACCTATTTTCTTTTTTTTTAAATCCATATGGTAACATAAAAAAAAAAAATCTATGTATAAATGTAAGGGTTTCAGTAGATTTGGCAATGGTAATATGGAAAGCAATTATTTTTTAACATGGGATTTCTTTTGACACTGAGTAAATGTCCTCCAATTAAAGGCTGGATTTTTAGTGTGTGCTACTGGGCTAAAAGAATACCTTTTATAAATCTAATAGTTATTAACTTTTAAGTTTTTTACATGTCTTTACCAAGGGTGCTAATAACTGCAGAAGACACTGTATATACTTATTTACAAAAAATAATAAATTTTACAGTAAATTGTTTGAGTTAATCTTCACTTGAAATTAATTTTAATTCCAAATGTCATTTTAGGTGGTTTACCTGGTATAAACATGAACATCAAAGAGAGACTACTAGTATTGGGTTGGGACTAAGAGTGTTGTGGATTGAATATACTGACTAAAGATGAAATAATGCAAACAAACATTTTCTGGTTATCAGATGAGTACACACTTAGCAACACAGCTGACTTGAAAGTAATAAACTGGTTCAGTGAATATCTGATTTCCTGTAGAAAAAAAAAAAATCTGTAAAACGTATTCATTATTTAGAACCTTAACAGGCCCAGATCTCCCTAAAGTCTTCATAGCATAGCTGCAGGTTCAAACTTGTTTTTTAGCCTGAACAAATTTTGTATTTAGTTTTACTTCAGTAGTTTCACAATGATTTTCTGTCTCAGAATTTTGTATTGACTTGCTGCACAGCTATATCCCTGATGTGTGTTGGAGTCAGACAACCATTGCCACATAGTTCACATTAAAGATCTGTACTTTTATGCTAAATATAAATATAATAAATGTCAATCAGTAATTATATACAGTATGTGAAAAACGTCCATCAGCTTACATAAAGTTGAATATTTCCTGGAGATGAAAATCATGTGCTTTATAACTCAGCCTATCATCAAATTGTAGGGTGAAAAACAGCCCATGTGAGTCAGAGGTGAACCAGATTCCCTGCCAGGGCTACCAGCATGGAGTGGCTTTGATTGACTGACGAGGGAGAACAAAGGTTCAATGACACTTCTGTGAGAGGCTAATAAGGTCCAGGCAGCCCCCGTCCCCCTTTTTCAAACAGCAAACGAGTGTGTTGGCAGGTTACTGCTGTTCAGCAGGAGGCACAGCCACTTAGATACACTGCTGGAGGGTCACTGGAGTTTCACAGTCATTCAATCTCTGATGTCTGAGTCCCGGTTTAGGAAAGCATCCAATTGGGATTGTCTAGTGATAACAAGCACAACTGAGGCTTCTATCAGGAGCAGACAGACTCACACGTGAAGCAGAACTCTTAACTAAAAAAGTTTTTTTTAGAGCAATGTGGGCTATCAAAACAGATTTCATGTCGGGATCAGACAGAAATCCTCATCTTTTCTATCCTACCACGGGAATTTGGAGTTTTAACTTTTTATACTGTAAGGTGCAATGGGAAGCCTTCTTTATAGGACTTTTGGTCAGTTTCAATCAAGATGAAATCTACCATTCCAAAACAAGCTCCACAAGCAAAAGCCGGAGTAGAATTCTTTTGATTGTGTCTATTTGTATTTTTTTTATATTTCTTTCCACTTTTTGCATGTTTTTAATAAAATTAATGAAATGTTTTTGCTTCTATTTTGTACCACTGCGGGGAATCATTTGAGGTTTGTTTAAGAAAAATTAATGGATTTTACAAAAATGTGGCAACATTATAAGACATGGATGCGTTTTAAGAGGATTTTTCTTGTCTATTAAAAGATGTTTGTCCACCATGTGTCCACTACTTATTAATACAAGTTCATCAGCCTTATTCTTGTACCTCTTTGTGATGTTATGAACCAAGATACACACAAAGCAGAATTAGGCATTTTTATTTATCTCCCTAGTTTTCTCAACATTTACATTTTGACAAAGTAGAAGATAGATTCTGACAAATCTTAGCATGCTATTCACAGACAAAATGTTCTGTATAATTACAAGGCATGCAAATCTAAGACTATGGATGGCTGAGATACATTTTTGATGGTCAAATCCAGTTATGGAACACATTTTTGGTTGCAGTGTCCTTCTACTTCTTTCTTCTATAAAAAATAACTACAATCTTGTACCTTCTCTTTCTGACTCAATTTAAATTTGGAGTAAGACGTAAAGTAAATTTCTACTTAATATGTAGAAAGATAGTTTGTGATCATTTGCAGTACTATCTCTCTCATGGACCCAAATGGACCCGAATGACAATGGATTCAACTTGCAGAGACTACAGCTAAATTCAGCAGTTAGAGAAAGAAACCAAGGAGATTGAAAACTGAGAAAAAGTGATGAACAGCATGAAAACCAGGTTAGTACTGTAAACACAATGCAGAGCAGCTGGGGAAGACTATGAGCAGTGAACTGAGGGATTGATCAATTATGGGCACAGTAGAAACTGAATGGAAACATGAAGGATCTAACTAACCAAATCCAAGGACCAATACTAACATATGAGATTGGAACCAAAATGCACAGAACAGATCAGAAGAAAGAACTAAGAAACTGAGTACAACGGAATTAAATAATTTGGGTCGACACTAAAAACATTATGATAAAATGCAAACACAACTGAGATTTACCAGTTGTAGGTTTACCAAAATCAATTTGTGTCTTCCAATGAGGCCTTGTTTTTTGAAAAGTATGTTCAGTTTTTCTTCTTGGTGGAAACAAGAAATTAAAGGCAAACATTGGAATGCTGTGTTAAAACTCATAAGCCAGGACCCTTTTGATCTGACTCTAGGTTCAGCACAGTTTGACATAATAGGGAATACTGATGCTTTATTCAAAATGTTTCACACCAATAATTCTCCTGTGTCTAAATGTGTATTTTTCAGACTCGCGACAGAAATGTGTATTTTTAAATGCCAAGCTAATGTTATCATATTAGTGATGGTATGTTTGTGTTGAGTTTTTGGAAACCTTTGAAAATATACCCTTAAAGAAGGTGAATTTTAAAATATTTGTGTAATTTCTTTTTTTGCTCACTCCTTACTAAATATATTGATTAAACTCTCTCTCTTTGGATTTTTTTTTTGTAGAGTAGAATGAATTTTGACCACCCTGTGCCTTAAGTTGCACTTTTGCTGGTGTTGCTGTCATGGTTGCTGGTGTCTGCGGGTGTGTTGGATACGAGTGCCTTTCTACCAGAGAGGAGCTTGGTCGGGGATGTGGTTCCAGGTGCCGGGCTGCACACCTGCCGGCTATCTCCTCATCAGGTTGTGGGAGATATGAGGATTTGTTAAACACACACACACACACATATATATATATATATATATATATATATATATATATATATATATATATATATATTCTCCAAGCATTGCTCACCTGAAGTTCTCTGCACCTTCCAAGGTTGCTGCTTTTCTGCAAGAACCCTTGTGCATCCCTCCTCGGCCAGAATCCTTCAAGACTGTTTTCCTTCGGACCAATTCCTATGACCGCCTTCTTGCTGCCCCTTCGCTCTCTGCCTGTTCGCTCTCCAACGCTCCTGCCACACCCCACGCCGCTGCCAGGATCCTCTTCCTCTTCCTCAGAACTCCGTCTTCCCACCCGACCATAGTAAGCTCTCCACTGTCCGCTACAGTTTTGATTGTAATCAGAATCAGAATCAGAATCAGAATCAGAAAAGCTTTATTGCCAAGTTCGTTTTTGGACATACAAGGAATTTGTTTTGGCGTAGTCGGTGCAATTCAGTACAAATTAAACAGTATAAACATATCTACAATATAATATAAATATATGTGCACAGTTTTAAGTGAGTGAGAGTAAGTATAGAGCAGTATAAGATGCAAGAGCAATACAACAGTGCAAGTGATCATTGTGCAAGTAAAGCAGGAGTCCAAGCTGAGCGTTAATGTAACGCATAGAGTTGCAGGTTACAGGTGTCCTGTCAGCAAAAAACGGGGTGTGTGGGGGAAAGGGAGAGTGTCAGGGTGGTTTCCGGGCTTTGTTAACCAGGCTGGTGGCAGATGGGAAAAAACTGTTCTTGTGGCGTGAGGTTTTGGTCTGGATGGACCGCAGCCTCCTGCCAGAGGGGAGAGTCTCAAAGAGTCTGTGACCGGGGTGGGAGGGATCAGCCAGAATCTTCCCTGCACGCTTCAGGGTCTTGGAGGTGTACAGTTCCTGGAGCGACAGTAGACTGCAGCCAATCACCTTCTCAGCAGACCGAATGACACGCTGCAGCCTGCCCTTATCCTTGGCTGTAGCAGCGGCGTACCAGATGGTGATGGAGGAGGTGAGGATGGACTCAATGATGGCTGTATAGAAGTGCACCATCATAGTCTTTGGCAGGTTGAATTTCTTCAGCTGCCGCAGGAAGAACATCCTCTGCTGGGCTTTCTTGATGAGGGAGCTGATGTTTGGCTCCCACTTGAGATCCTGGGAGATGATGGTTCCCAGGAAGCGGAAAGATTCCACAGTGTCAATTGTGGAGTCACAGAGGGTGATGGGGGCAGGTGGGGCTGGGTTCTGCCTGAAGTCCACAACCATCTCTACTGTCTTTAGAGCGTTGAGCTCAAGGTTGTTCTGGCTGCACCAGTCCAACAGATGGTCCACCTCCCATCTGTACGCAGACTCGTCACCATCAGAGATGAGTCCGATCATGGTGGTGTCGTCCGCAAACTTCAGAAGCTTGACAGACTGGTGACTGGAGGTGCAGCTGTTGGTGTACAGGGAGAAGAGCAGAGGAGAGAGAACACAGCCTTGGGGGGAACCGGTGCTGATGGTCAGGGAGTCAGAGACGTGCTTCCCCAGCCTCACGCGCTGCTTCCTGTCAGACAGGAAGTCAGTGATCCACCTACAGGTGGAGTCGGGCACACTCAGCTGGGAGAATTTCTCCTATAGCAGAACTGGGACGATGGTGTTGAAGGCAGAGCTGAAATCCACAAAACGGATCCTGGCATAGGTTCCTGTGGAGTCCAGGTGCCGGAGGATGAAGTGAAGGGCTAGGTTGACTGCATCATCCTGTTGCCTCCATTGCTCCAATTAACAGTGTTCTCTACAGATCCAGCCGAACCTCACTTGCTGGAGTGCTGCGACACATTCAGTTCCTGATTGTTATTTGTTACTCCTTTACCTCCAGTCTGATCCTGTCTCGATTTCTGCATGTGGGTCAGGAAGAGACCTGTCAGTTACTGTGTTTTTTTTTTTTTTTCCCATCTATAGTTCAAATTTATATTGCACACAGAATGTGCTGGGTCTGTTGGTTTATGGTTACACTGATTAGAACTTTGCAATTATTTCATTTGTTTTTTTTTTCTTTTTTGTGGGATTTGTTTTGTTAAAAATGCAGTTAAAATGTTATAAATAAAATAAGTATTCTCTTTGTCATTCTTTTCTAACATAGTCTTACTGTGGAAATAGCAATTTATACCTTTTATTGTGAAACAAAGTTATTTCATAAATTGCATGCATAATCTTTGTTCTGCATTATGTGCAAGGGTCAAAGTCACAAACCTTTTAATTTCTGCATATACGGCTTCAAACACTCCTCTAGACTCCTCTTTGCAAACTGAAGCATGCTTGCATCAATTACAAGAAAGGTAATGTACTTGTTGCAATCACAGGAAACAGTTACATGAGAGAATAATAGTCAGACACTGTAACATTTAGCAGACAAACGTTTTTTTTTCTACCAGTTTACAAATGTATTTTTTACTAATAAACAGAACTTAACAGAAGATATTAAAAAAATCTTAGAGATTACATACAGCAAAGAAAAAAGACAAACTTTAAATTTAACAATCGAGAAGTGTTCCCAAAAACCGGTCACCAGCAGAAACAGCATGAGCAGGTAATATCAGGTAACACCCACTGTGTTTATTTTTGACTGTCAAATTGAAGTACATTACTGCTTGTCCAAAACAACCTCCCCCTGCTGCAGGTGATTGACATAAGATTAAGGTTGGACTCTGTGAGGCTTTTAATCTGATGCCTATAATGTAAATGGATTGCACTTGTAACAAAGGTTAGAGATGTTTTTATTCAGTGTGTTTTAAGCAGGAACAGAGAACTACAAGAGAAGGAAATAACATGGGGAAACCGACTGTGGTGGCTCATGGCATTTCCCATATTTTAAATCAAAATGGTATCTATTTACATTTCTACTGATTACACTGAAGTAAATGCTTTTTAATATGTGCAAGAACCATAATAGGCATAGCAATCACTGTAGTTATTACTTTGTGATCAATAACTGTTTCACCATGCTCATTCATCCACAGCTGTCAAGAAAATGATGTTTGATGGACAGCTGTCAGCCCAACTGGCCTGAATTTGCCATTTTGGGCCTCCGACTGATAGGCAGGACTCAGAAAGCAAGGCATAGATGTGACTGAATTGTTGATTTGTGCCCTTCACACGGAAGAGTGTGGCTGGATGGAGAGATGTAAAGGAAAGACAGATCCAAAGAAACATGTCACACCTTAGTAAACTCTTGCATCACAGCTTGACGTCCAACAGCGCAAAAAAGGCGGTTCTGAAATAAAACTCATGGGAAAGTGAAAAGGGTGGGAGTCAAAAAATAAGAAGAGCTGAGAGATCAGAGGAGGTAGGGGGAAGAAGCATTAGTTGAATGCGTCATTTAAAAAAGTTCAGTTTGGTTGGTTGAAAAGTTGTTTAATCAGCTGTTACTAAAATGTTTACATGAACACTGGCCTGCAAGATTACTTACAATGTAACATTTACAATGCTCACAGCTCAGTTTTTTAAAATGTGTTCTGTCTGTTGTGTATGGCCTTCAGTTTTGTGTCTATCTTGCGCTAATAAAAAAAAAAATAGAAGTTCATACCATTCACGCTCTCTTAACCCAGTTCAGCCTCCCTGGGGGGTTAGAGCTTTTTCCAGCAGTCAGTGAACAGGATATACTGGGAAACTGTCCCTACCATTCATTGACTAGTCTGTTAACTATCCACAATCACATTTAAACCCATTGTCACGTTTTAGGATGTATGAAAGAATAAAACAGAGAAGTAGAGCTTAAAGTTATCATAAAGTTTATTCTACAAATTGTGGAATATAAGAAGCTAGTGATTCAAGAAATGATCCAAGGAGAAGAAGATCTGAGGTAAGTTGAGAGTATTTTAGTAATGGATTTAGTCTTACTGGGGTTATGAAGGTCAACACTGCAGAGAGAGTAACGGATGATATGGTTGAAGCTGAAGGTGGACTGGTACAGTTCTTTGCAAACATATTAATACCCCATTTTTTTTCATTTTGTCACACCACAACCACACAGTCAATGCATTTTATTAGGGTTTTTTGGTGATAGACGAACACGAAGTAGTTAATTAGTTTGTTATGGAAAAAGAATTGTACACGGTTTCCATTTTCTTACCTAAGAAAATCTGAAAAGTGTGGCATGAATTTTTATTCAGCTCCCTTAAGTCAGTATTTTGCAGATCTACACTTTAACCCAATTCCACTGCAAGCCTTTTGTGTTATCTCTCTACCAGCTTTGTACATCTTGAAATTTTACTCTCAGCATAATAGCCCAGACTTAGTCAGATCTTATCTTCAGGCATCACTTTTTAGATCTAACAAGTGTGTTCAGACTAATGTGCAGTGTTAGTTTTTCAGCACACATTGTGTTTTGCTTTAGGTCAAAGGGTTCTACTTTGGTTTCAGCTTACAAAAGGCTTGGGGCAACATGGCTTGCAGTAAACTGTAAGCTGTACCTCTTAAGGCTGTCTTTCAACTATATATTTTTTTTGCCACTACTTCATATCCCTGACCTGTCTGTTGGGTGCCTTGTTCATGATGCTGTTTCTTCAATAATGTTATCTAACAAACCTCTGAGGTCTAACTGATTAGGTGACTTCTGAAGATATTTTGTGGTTCTATAATTTATTTAGGAGTATTTGTGTAAAGAGAGCTGTATACACCATCAATTGTCTGATTTTATTTAGGAAAAAAATGGAAACCGTATTCTTTTCCCACCAGTTTGTGATGTTGCACTATTGAGTTGGTCAATCACATAAAATTTCAATGAAATTCATCGAAATTTGCGGTTGTGGTGTGAAGAAATGTGAAACGGTTTAAAATGTATGAAAACTTTTGTTAAGTACTGTAAGTTAAAGAAAAGTGATTTCTCTCCTTTTTCATATTTAGGCTTGCTGAAATCTGAATTATGTAAGATGGGGGTTGGGGAGGGGGGGCAGAGAGGTAAATTTTGGTTGAATAAACAGAGAAGATGAGCTAGTGATGCATTAAGCCTTTAATGGGGTAAACCTCCTTCTGAATCAGTCTTCTGCTGTAATACTTAACTTGAAAACCTATCTTCATCCACTGGAGTTTAAGGTCCAGCTAGGTAGGCGGCAGGATATTCAATGTAAGTAATAAATTATGACGGAGAACATAAAACAAGGAGAGCTGGATTACTGCTTTCAAGCTGCGCAATCAGGCAATGGTGGACAGTCTCACTGGTTCTTTTAAATTATGGCTTGATAAGTTGGTAACAAACCAGTGAGTCAGCAGCACATTAGCACAGGAATGGGAATGAGAGAGAGGGTAATAAACACACCAAGACACACAATGACCTGGGGATCATGATTCCGGAGTCCGAAGTCCGAAGCGCCAGTTGACCTAACATGCATGTTTTTGACTGCATAGTACAACGGAAACACCTCAACAGGGAGAACACACAAACTGTGGCAGTCAAGCTTCCAACCCAGGAATCTTTGCATTGTGTGCTAACCTCCATTCCCCTTTGTAGTCATAACACAGTGAAAAAAAGTCAAGCAGTATAGGCTCAAGTAGCAGCTTGTTACTGTTGAATACCTCTTATCCAGGCTCAATGGCAAGTTGAGCGTTTTCAAGCACCTTTAGTGCTTGTCTTGGTGTCGTTGGAGTTGTGATTAGATTGTCACACCAAGGTACAGCACAGCACTCCATAAGTGGATATCTGGAGCTCCATTTAAGAACACTTAAGATTGTACCTCTGCTAATTACATAGCTGTAATTAGCTAGCGGGTAGAATCCAGTAAATGCCTAATTGTCTATTGACATTGGGCAATGAGCTGCAACGGAACCCTCTATCTTTGTTACCGTATTGCCTCAAAAGCAAAAACTGTAGGCTGTTCAAAGTGTCAGTCTTTAGGGTTTCAGGTGAAGTTGTTCTCTTGGGCCGATAGTCGAAAGAGAATACATATGGTAAGCACTCTGGTTATGACTTTTCAAAGTTGGAAAAGGGATGCAAAAACATTGAGTCTGTTACAGATTGGTTAACACTTTGTTTCTTTTTTGTCTGTCTGCCTTTCTGTTTCTTTTCTTTTTGTTGTTCTAATGAAATCCATCTTCACAAACAACAAAATAACAATATGAATGTAAAGCACAGTAAAAGACTGTCAACATTACATGAAATAAGACACAATACAGTTTTCTAATGGCATTTATTCACCCTTTTCCATTGTGACAGATTTCAAAAGCTTTACTCACATTTCCAGATGCAGGGATTTCAATATTCTGCTTTTCTAGGTTTTGGAACTGAGAATAGTAATACCCTGGATGGATTCATGATATTTCTGTTTTTTTCAACTAGTCCCTCCACATTGCAGCTGGAACATTTAAAGTAGCAGCAGTAGTAGCTCACTTACTGGAGATTTTCAAGGTAGAAGTCACCAAATATAGCTTTTTAAATCCTTTTTTGATGTGAAAAATATGGGGGCAGGTGTTTTTGCATAGTTTGATGTGTTTATGTAAATTCTTAGGTAGCTTTTTTCTTTTTCTGAAAAATGCAATGCAAAAAAGAGAGAAATGGGTGAGAGCTGCTGATGAATATGTGATAATATATTGAATATTTGAGGACATTAGGTAAAGTAAGGATTTTCTATAACACATCATATTTAGTTTGCAAATACTGAGCATGACTTTTTTCTCTTGCTTGCTGCAGATCTTGTGGAAAAATCCCATGAAATATAAGGAAATACAATACCCTCCACAAATCAGGGCTCACATTCACAAAAATTCTCAGAGAGCTCCTATATTAGCCTACAAATTCTTGGCGAGGACTCCTAGCTTAAGAGTGATTCTGTTCGCTGCTGAGAGCGACTCTAAGCAAGGAGAGGTCAGTGAGAAGGTGTGGTTGACCCCATTGCTATGTGTGACGCTGTTTTAAAAGAGCTCAGTTAATTTCTCTCAATGTCTAAATTCTATAATCAGTTAATTTCTCTCAATGGAGAGAAATTAACCAATTATAGAATTTAGACTGGTTTCAAAAATGTGCAAATCATTATGAGAAAACCAAACAAGATCAAATTAATTGTCAATCAGCATCATAATGTTTGAACATAGCTTGTTTACATACAGGTCCTTCTCAAAATATTAGCATATTGTGATAAAGTTCATTATTTTCCATAATGTCATGATGAAAATGTAACATTCATATATTTTAGATTCATTGCACACTAACTGAAATATTTCATGTCTTTTATTGTCTTAATACGGATGATTTTGGCATACAGCTCATGAAAACCCAAAATTCCTATCTCACAAAATTAGCATATCATTAAAAGGGTCTCTAAACGAGCTATGAACCTAATCATCTGAATCAACGAGTTAACTCTAAACACCTGCAAAAGATTCCTGAGGCCTTTAAAACTCCCAGCCTGGTTCATCACTCAAAACCCCAATCATGGGTAAGACTGCCGACCTGACTGCTGTCCAGAAGGCCACTATTGACACCCTCAAGCAAGAGGGTAAGACACAGAAAGAAATTTCTGAACGAATAGGCTGTTCCCAGAGTGCTGTATCAAGGCACCTCAGTGGGAAGTCTGTGGGAAGGAAAAAGTGTGGCAGAAAACGCTGCACAACGAGAAGAGGTGACCGGACCCTGAGGAAGATTGTGGAGAAGGGCTGATTCCAGACTTTGGGGGACCTGCGGAAGCAGTGGACTGAGTCTGGAGTAGAAACATCCAGAGCCACCGTGCACAGGCGTGTGCAGGAAATGGGCTACAGGTGCCGCATTCCCCAGGTCAAGCCACTTTTGAACCAGAAACAGCAGCAGAAGCGCCTGACCTGGGCTACAGAGAAGCAGCACTGGACTGTTGCTCAGTGGTCCAAAGTACTTTTTTCGGATGAAAGCAAATTCTGCATGTCATTCGGAAATAAAGGTGCCAGAGTCAGGAGGAAGACTGGGGAGAAGGAAATGCCAAAATGCCAGAAGTCCAGTGTCAAGTACCCACAGTCAGTGATGGTTTGGGGTGCTGTGTCAGCTGCTGGTGTTGGTCCATTGTGTTTTATCAAGGGCAGGGTCAATGCAGCTAGCTATCAGGAGATTTTGGAGCACTTAATGCTTCCATCTGCTGAAAAGCTTTCTGGAGATGAAGATTTCATTTTTCAGCCCGACCTGGCACCTGCTCACAGTGCCAAAACCACTGGTAAATGGTTTACTGACCATGGTATCACTGTGCTCAATTGGCCTGCCAACTCTCCTGACCTGAACCCCATAGAGAATCTGTGGGATATTGTGAAGAGAACGTTGAGAGACTCAAGACCCAACACTCTGGATGAGCTAAAGGCCGCTATCGAAGCATCCTGGGCCTCCATAAGACCTCAGCAGTGCCACAGGCTGATTGCCTCCATGCCACGCCGCATTGAAGCAGTCATTTCTGCAAAAGGATTCCCGACCAAGTATTGAGTGCATAACTGTACATGATTATTTGAAGGTTGACGTTTTTTGTATTAAGAACACTTTTCTTTTATTGGTCGGATGAAATATGCTAATTTTGTGAGATAGGAATTTTGGGTTTTCATGAGCTGTATGCCAAAATCATCCGTATTAAGACAATAAAAGACCTGAAATATTTCAGTTAGTGTGCAATGAATCTAAAATATATGAATGTTAAATTTTCATCATGACATTATGGAAAATAATGAACTTTATCACAATATGCTAATATTTTGAGAAGGACCTGTACTTATCATTATTTTGATTTGTTTATTGTTATGTTTACTCGCCATACTGGTTGTTTTCTCTCTGTAAATATTTAAGTAATTCTGTATGACGTTGTACAATGTTTATTCATGATTGTTTATCATTGTTTGTATTATTTATTTATCTTTCCTACAATCACTTAGAGGTGCACCTTTACCCTGTTCTGCTGCTGAAACTATTTAATTTCATTCTAGGGGAATGATAAAGTTTATCTTATCTCAATATTAATAATTGTATGATTGTTATAGAAAGTTATGTGTTGATTAACTCTACTATTTAGGCGGTGGATCCCTGGCAAGGCGGTAGTGTTTTATTAATTTACTGTTCTTCATTGTTCGGAGAATATTCCTTCTTTATCTCTGTCTTTCTGCCATCTCGCCTGCTTCAGACACTCTTAAGTTCACTAAAAGTCCTCCTCACTACTCTTAACATTTCCTAACATTAAGAGATCTCTTAAGGCCTAAGATGCTTTGTGAATAACTTTTGGTCTTCTTCCCATGCAAATACTTTTGGTAGCCATCAGGACCATGCAGACAGTCTTTTTGCCATTGCCAGCAAGCTGTTTTTGACAATGTGAATGTCTGAAATCGCACGAGCAAATTTTGACTTTTTGTATTGATAATGGTATCCATAATTGTGTCAGCTATTTGGTTTGAGTTTATCTTGCTCTCTCTTATCTGCTTTAGAAGGTCTGCTTTCAACCTGAATACTATCTAACTTCATGAATACTTACATTTTCTACCTAGGTCTTACAATTTTGATCAGTAATGTATATGGCACTTTTACATTTTACAACTCAGTGGTGTGTTTATGAATTGTATTGCAACCTTTTCACGTCATCCCTTCTTGGTTGACATTTGTACGGCCTGGCGGACTGTGCTCTGTTTACTTCAAGTATGTGTTTGTGTGTGTGAGTCTGTGTATGTGTGCTTGTGTGGATTTCTATGTGTGCATTTAGCCTTTTGGTATCCCTTGAGGCCAAAACAACACTTTTACTAAAGTACAAACAACAGCGCTGCAGAGCCCAGAGGAGAATTACATTGCTGCAGGTGTTGAGGGGCTGTTGAGAGTAATCCTGTCAGTCAACAAGCATGCCATTAACACTTTCGCACAGATGATTTGTCTTGCATGTAAAAGTGTGCAATATTATTGCAGGTTATTACCATAGACAGACAATATACCTGTTTCGATGGACAAAGCCAGCAATTCAAAATGACATACTCTACCATCAAAAGTTTGGACACGCCTTCTCATTCAATGGTTTGTCTTTATTTTTATTACTACCTCTGGGAACTGCTGGGAACTGCTTCAAGTTCCCAAGAATACCATTTCAGGTGACTAGCTCATGAAGCTCATCGAGAAAATGTCAAGAGTGTTCATAACAGTAATCAAAGTATAGGGGGTTATTTTGAAGAATCTAAAATATGAAGATGTTTTTTCACAAATAAAGCGTTATTAAATCATATTTTCTCAGCTTTGATGTCTTCAGTATGTATCTACACTGTAGGAAGCACTAAAAAAACTGCCTGTTGATTGGCTCAAACACATTCCTTTGCTTATGTATACTGCATCAGATGGTGACTTTAAAATAATTCACTAAATTAACCAGATGTTTTCAGAAATCTGCAAAAATCTATGCATCAAATAGCAGTAAATTGTTTTTTTAACTGAACAAGACACAGAGGCAAATGGGAGTCCTTCAGTAGATCTTTATTTGCATATTCAGGCAATTAAACAATGGATTAATTCTGCAGAGCAGACAGGACTCTGATGGCAGACTAGCAGGTCAACAGGTTGGTGTTTCAGTGCAGGAAGAGGAAAAAAGAAAGAGCAGCGCTAAGAGCAGAGTATCAAAACTAAACACAGCATGTAATGTGCTTTCTAACTGGTGTAAAAGAACCTTGTGGCTATGAATGTAATAACATAACAGTAGAAAAAAAATTCCAGCTTGATTAGATTAGGGTGCAGGTGGATGAACACACTCAAAATTAGATGAAAACTACAAGCATCAACAAACATGCAGATAGCTAAAAGGAACCTATGAGCCATTAAAAATCAGCAGTCTTATACCAACAGTAAATACTTAGCATATTACAATAATCAGTTTGAAGAAATCATAACGGCCAAGTTATCAAAACTGACTTATCAACCCTCATTACCCGCATGTGAAGAAATACTAGCTTTGATATTATACTATGACATGCAATGAAGAGGCATATATATATACTCAGATAATTGCGCTTCTTGCATAAACAGCACCCTGGGCAAGTCCCTTCTCTCACTTTATTGATTGGATTTACAAGAAGGAGATTAGATGAGATTTTCAGAAAAGTAAGAATCCTAGTTTTTTTGATTCAACAAATTGTCTTTGAAGGAATCTGTAAGCAGTCTAGAACAATTCAATCCAGATTTGATCACTACCTGGTTTGCTAATATAATGAGGCTATTCTGTTGACGCAGTTGGTGGGTGAAATGGAAATCAGTGCAACAATGCTGGTTAAAATCCAGAAATTACAAAATCTATCTGACTCCTGCCACAACTTTAGTTTTTTGAAAATACTATATTTTGTAAATCACTACTGAGGTGAATTACAGAAAGATTGAGCTTTCCACATAATGCTTTTAAATCCTAGGGAAGGGTGCCGACTTGTCAGGTCTCAAAGCAACCGTTCTCAACAATTCTACTGACTTAATCCTCCTCACTGCATAAATCAAAATATAAATCTGCACTTTATAAACTGAAAATCAAGATGGAGAGTCTTTGCTATTTCTACTTTCCTCTTGGGTGGCCATTATATCATGCATTGCGGCCTCTTGGCAACTTTTTGATTGCATTCTGCTTGCCTTTTTTCTTTCAAAGTTTTTTACATTTTCTTTTAATTTCTGTAATGTCGTGAAATAAAAGACAGAGCACTACTAAAAAGGAAAAGCTCTAACCATTATGATATATGCACTTGAACTTTGAATGTCACTATCCACCATTTGCCCCTACCAATGTGTAAAAGTAATTTTGTCCTTACTGAACCAGTAAATTGATAAGGCATTAAGCCATGTTACAATAATGTCTTGCTTTGGCTTAGTTGCATTTCCCCTAAACAGTCAATCTGTTTTAGGCAATTTCTGACCAGGTTGCATGGTCTGGCAAATTAGTGCCAGAGATAAACTGTTTTTGTAAGAGCTTTTAGGCAAAAAGTTAAGCAGAGGTTGAAAACATATTTTTTTGAAGGCTTCAGAAACAAAATCCTTGCCAAAATGGGCAATTTTCATGATGTATTATTCATTGCAAAGGCAATTTTAAAAGGGAATGGCACATCAAGGATGGAGAAACCAGGAGGCCAATCTGCAGGCATATTTCACATTTGGTGAGTCAGACTAAGCAACCTCAGGTGTTTTGTTTCAGTCTGTCAGGCTGCACAGACGTCACCCACCCTCAGGCAGTAGCCACTGGTCATTCTGCACAACTCTGAACCGACATATCTTATTTTTTAGCAGCTACAAATTCTTAAGCACAAAAGCATCAGTGCCGTGAGTGAGCGAACAATTTTGTAAATTTGAGTTTTATTAAATTCTGTGATCTGCCCTGAAGCCATACCCTTTAAAATATGTTAAAACACTCACACAAACACAGTTCCAATAGCAGGGCATTTCAGTTTAAAAATAATTTCTACACAGAGGTGTGTGAATACTTTAAGCAGCTTTTGTATGCCAATAATCAGCTCTCACAAGAAGCACGAACGGTACATCAAAACTGACTGAAAAGATTCACTCATATACTACATATAGTTAACTCAGTGTTCTAATTTGTAAGGGTGAGTATCATTGGTGCAAAGGCACTAAAGTAAATGGTCCAGTAAAGCCCTGATGTTGGCAGCAGGTATGGCAGATACATGTCAAAGGGATTGCCATGATGACTGAGAATAGTCTGCATAGGCACTCCTCCGTCTGTTTTTCGGTTTCCCTTACGTTTTGTCCATTTTACTTTGTCTCATACCATCTTACATCTTTCTCAACTGTAATAGGTTTGTAAACATCTGACAAAAAAACATCAGACCTTTAAAGAATATCACAATACTCATCATTAAAGTACAATGACACAAAATTTCTTTCCTATTTCCAGTGAGAACACTGGCTCTGGCATCATGCCTTCATATGCTGATAGCTTTCTCCCTCAGAGCAGCATAATTGGGGAGGGGGAGGGAAGAGGTGGGGGGACACTGAGTGAGCCTGGAGCAGATAATCACATCCTGACAAGAGAAATTATCATGTTCAGTAGCAGAGCAAGGCAGTTGTGTGTCTCAGACACAAATGTCACGCTGCTTTATGCTCCCTTGCCTTAAATGCTGAGGTCATCATCTGTGTTAAATGCTTTGCCATGAACTTTGTAAATTTCAGGGGTTTCAACACCCACTGAAAAACCTTTTGCGGTCACCACCAGTGCAGCAATAATCTCAGACATTACAAAAGCTTCCTGACTTGTTCCAGTCTCTCATCCTGATTGGCCCTTAACATTATCTACTTATGAAAGAGTCTTCCTTTACTTCATTGCATCTATACTGGCTGGTCAATACCACAGTTGACATCGGTATATAACCTGTTCTTTTGCATAGACTATTATGACTGGTAAGCTAGGACAGGACAGGACAGTGGCAGAGTATAACGGTTAAATGTCACCAATAATCTTATGTGAGCCCATAATGAGGCAGAGAGGGATCTCTAAAACAGGAGCTACTGCTTGTAATGGGACTCTAACACAGTAACTCATTGGACTCTTTGTCTTTCTGTGCTGACATAAAGGAGCATAGAGACACAAATGTGCACAAGATGTAATATTATTTAAATAGACACACAGAGGCAAATGCAAGGTCACAAAAAAAGTTTAATTCTTATTTTTATAATGCGTAGTACACTGTGACAGAGCACACAGAATATACGACCCATTATGGGAATAATACAATGAGCTATAACATGCACGATTTCCCTGCAACATCAAATCGAGGGAGCTCACATGATCTTTTCCATTTATTTAATTATCCTTACAGAAGAACACAGTGTGCAGAGAGAGATCTTTTTTCTTTTACAAATGAGGCTGTGGCTTACAGAGGACAGTGGGTCGGAACGGAGAGGTGTAGAGAAATGCCACAGAGACTCTTCCAGAACAGAATCTGTGGCTACAGACAGCCATCATTTGATTTTGCTACCATCTGCTAGTGTTTACAGACAGCACGGTGTGTGATTGAAACAGTCTGTGCCTCAGAGACATAATTTGTGCCTTGAGGATGCACTACATAGAATGTTTGGAAATGTGATATGTTTCAGAGCACTAAAAAACCCCACTGCTTTAAAAAGATGAGAGGATTAAGATCAGGGACAGGCCTCACAGTTGGTGACTAGTGAAGACAGTTTTAGCCTTCTTGGCCCAAACAAAATTCAAGCTTCCCATCCAAACTGTGATGATCATACTCTACAGATAAAAAACACTGAAAAACACTTTGTATTCACAAATGATAGTATTGAACATAATCTGAAAGAGTAAGGTTATCGATCACCAGGTTTGTATTCAGATTACGCAAGGGTAAGATGAGCGATATTGGGGAGTATTACATTGTGAATGTATGTTCATTCCTCAAATGTGTAGAAACTAACAAAGTCCAAAAAAACGTATCTAAAGCAGTTGTTTGCAAAATCTTCAGGTGTGGCTCTGCTCTAAAGAAAAAAACATCCACGCACTGACTGTTCAGTGCAGCTCTTTGGCAGGAATACACTTTCCTTTATTACTAAGCTGCTGATGTCATTTTATCTCAAGTTTGGTGGATTAGTGCTTTATTCTTCCCTAGGTACGTTTTTAAAACGTTTTCCTGATTTGGGTTGTCAGCAGTTTTTCTTATAAGAAATTGCTTATGTGAGGGGTAATATTTCATTTGTGCTGGTTTTTGTGTTCAGATGTTTATTTCTTATCCTTCACTGTATACAGGTCCTTCTCAAAAAATTAGCATATTGTGATAAAGTTCATTATTTTCCATATACATTACTGATCAAAATTGTAAGACCTAGGTAGAAAATGTAAGTATTCATGAAGTTAGATAGTATTCAGGTTGAAAGCAGACCTTCAAAAGCAGATAAGAGAGAGCAAGATAAACTCAAACCAAATAGCTGACACAATTATGGATACCATTATCAATACAAAAAGTCAAAATTTGCTCATGCGATTTCAGACATTCACATTGTCAAAAACAGCTTGCTGGCAAAGGCAAAAAGACTGTCTGCATGGTCCTGATGGCTACCAAAAGTATTTGCATGGGAAGAAGACCAAACGTTATTCACAAAGCATCTTAGGCCTTAAGAGATCTCTTAATGTTAGGAAATGTTAAGAGTAGTGAGGAGGACTTTTAGTGAACTTAAGAGTGTCTGAAGCAGGCGAGATGGCAGAAAGACAGAGATAAAGGAGGGATATTCTCCGAACAATGAAGAACAGTAAATTAATAAAACACTACCGCCTTGCCAGGGATCCACCGCCTAAATAGTAGAGTTAATCAACACATAACTTTCTATAACAATCATACAATTATTAATATTGAGATAAGATAAACTTTATCATTCCCCTAGAATGAAATTAAATAGTTTCAGCAGCAGAACAGGGTAAAGGTGCACCTCTAAGTGATTGTAGGAAGGATAAATAAATAATAGAAACAATGATAAACAATCATGAATAAACATTGTACAACGTCATACAGAATTACTTAAATATTTACAGAGAGAAAACAACCAGTATGGCGAGTAAACATAACAATAAACAAATCAAAATAATGATAAGTACAGGTCCTTCTCAAAATATTAGCATATTGTGATAAAGTTCATTATTTTCCATAATGTCATGATGAAAATTAAACATTCATATATTTTAGATTCATTGCACACTAACTGAAATATTTCAGGTCTTTTATTGTCTTAATACGGATGATTTTGGCATACAGCTCATGAAAACCCAAAATTCCTATCTCACAAAATTAGCATATTTCATCCGACCAATAAAAGAAAAGTGTTTTTAATACAAAAAACATCAACCTTCAAATAATCATGTACAGTTATGCACTCAATACTTGGTCGGGAATCCTTTTGCAGAAATGACTGCTTCAATGCGGCGTGGCATGGAGGCAATCAGCCTGTGGCACTGCTGAGGTCTTATGGAGGCCCAGGATGCTTCGATAGCGGCCTTTAGCTCATCCAGAGTGTTGGGTCTTGAGTCTCTCAACGTTCTCTTCACAATATCCCACAGATTCTCTATGGGGTTCAGGTCAGGAGAGTTGGCAGGCCAATTGAGCACAGTGATACCATGGTCAGTAAACCATTTACCAGTGGTTTTGGCATTGTGAGCAGGTGCCAGGTCGTGCTGAAAAATGAAATCTTCATCTCCAGAAAGCTTTTCAGCAGATGGAAGCATGAAGTGCTCCAAAATCTCCTGATAGCTTGCTGCATTGACCCTGCCCTTGATAAAACACAGTGGACCAACACCAGCAGCTGACACGGCACCCCAGACCATCACTGACTGTGGGTACTTGACACTGGACTTCTGGCATTTTGGCATTTCCTTCTCCCCGGTCTTCCTCCAGACTCTGGCACCTTGATTTCCGAATGACATGCAGAATTTGCTTTCATCCAAAAAAAGTACTTTGGACCACTGAGCAACAGTCCAGTGCTGCTTCTCTGTAGCCCAGGTCAGGCGCTTCTGCTGCTGTTTCTGGTTCAAAAGTGGCTTGACCTGGGGAATGCGGCACCTGTAGCCCATTTCCTGCACACGCCTGTGCACGGTGGCTCTGGATGTTTCTACTCCAGACTCAGTCCACTGCTTCCGCAGGTCTCCCAAGGTCTGGAATCGGCCCTTCTCCACAATCTTCCTTAGGGTCCGGTCACCTCTTCTCATTGTGCAGCGTTTTCTGCCACACTTTTTCCTTCCCACAGACTTCCCACTGAAGTGCCTTGATACAGCACTCTGGGAACAGCCTATTTGTTCAGAAATTTCTTTCTGTGTCTTACCCTCTTGCTTGAGGGTGTCAATAGTGGCCTTCTGGACAGCAGTCAGGTCGGCAGTCTTACCCATGATTGGGGTTTTGAGTGATGAACCAGGTTGGGAGTTTTAAAGGCCTCAGGAATCTTTTGCAGGTGTTTAGAGTTAACTCGTTGATTCAGATGATTAGGTTCATAGCTCGTTTAGAGACCCTTTTAATGATATGCTAATTTTGTGAGATAGGAATTTTGGGTTTTCATGAGCTGTATACCAAAATCATCCGTATTAAGACAATAAAAGACCTGAAATATTTCAGTTGGTATGCAATGAATCTAAAATATATGAATGTTAAATTTTCATCATGACATTATGGAAAATAATGAACTTTATCACAATATGCTAATATTTTGAGAAGGACCTGTATACATTATTTAAATCACTTGTGAAAAGCTAGATTAAAAGGTCAGTTGCATCAACAACCAGTTTTGGGTCTAAAGTACATGTGAAGTTAAAAAAAATTCTTGTAATATTTTTTAAGAATAGAAACCATCAGCAGAAAAGGAAATCCTGGAGAACCAACTTCAACTCGTGATTTTTTAAAGACAGGGTTTAAATGCCAAAACACATTGGCACTCCAGTATTGAAAACGGCATTGATTGTGTCTTTAATGAACAGGTAGAAAACAAACTGTTGTACTGAAAAGATGGGTTAAGAGCAACTCATTTTAGAAAAAGAATGCGGCCTGCCTTACTTTTATGTGCATGAAGGGAATACTGACTTAATAATAATCACTTCTGAAATGTGAACTCCATATGGTTGTTGTCACTGGTAAGGAATGACTTATTGTACTTTCACACAATAACATCAATACTTGTAAAAGGAATTTATTTTTTTAATCAGCAGTGCCTGGGTTTGATACTGGCTTTTCAAAGTGATAACTGACAATTTATTTCTCAAATATAACAATTTTATCAATCAAAAGGAAGGTTTGGGGACTCTGATTCATAGCAGTACATGCAAGTCTGAGAAAAGTTTAACAATGAATCCAGCCAGATCAATACCACAGTAACCCAGGTGTTGCACTTGTTTTTCTTACTAAAATCTTGGTGTCATTTTTGTGGTACATGAGCACTGTAATTTGCTGTTCGTAGCTACCTTTAACTAGCCAAACGTTCCATGATACTGTTATGCCTGCCATAATTCTTTGTGCACTTTAGGATTTTTCGTCTTATCCTACATGGAAAGTAACATGTTCTTCTGGCAGAGCTAGCTACATGCCCACTCACAAAAAAGAAAACCCTGTCAGGCTTCAGGGCTTAAAGTTTGATGCAACAGTAAATCACTGAGTTCTTATATTGCTCAGTAAATTACCAGCCACACAGTTGGCTTACTTTGTTTGGCTCAGACTGAGCACACTACAAAAGCTCAACACTGTATGTTACTACAGCAAAGGTTTTTTTTGTTTTTTTTCCTTTTCATAAACATAACCAATTTAGCTCTGAAAAATAAATCAAATTCACACATTACACTTTGTAGCAGCATGTTAATACCCCAAAATGTAAACATTGATATACATATGTTTATGTTCCTAAGATCCTGTGTTATCTTCTTTAAAATTAAAACAAAATATCTCCCTTGATACTTAGGTGAAAGTATATTTTCTTGAAGGTTCTTTTTTATTATCCACCAATTTAGATGTCAACACATAACTTGAATTGGAGTTAAGGTAACAGTAGCCCTGATGCTATGGTAATCCCAATACATTCCCGTAAAAGTCCATGCAATAATTTCATGTGTAATTTCTGTAAACTCTCCACGGATTGTAGGGCTGCAACATACATCCAAAAACAGACACGGATCCATGCATCACCTCCAAAATGAAAAGCATTAATAGACTGGTTTCTGGTAGCAAAGTATACAAAGTTTGTAAAAACCTAACATCTTTCATATAGTTACTATGATTTTAATGTCTTTTAATGAGATGTCATGAGAAAGCATGGATTCACCAGAGTTTTCTTTGGCCCTCTGCCATCTGTTGTTCTACATTTCTGGCCAGCTGGCTTAAAGAAGACTTCTACTCTTTTTCCTTGTTTACAAGATAGAAAAATAGCATGTTTAGAAATATTTCTGACTGATAAAAAAAACACCAGTTGTCTTTGTGAGTAAACTAACAACACCCATCAGTCTTTTTAAGGTAAGACTGATTAAAACTATAGATGGCAAGCTAGGAGCGGCATATAAGTTTATAAGTAGACTGCAGACTGCCTGAGCTGATAACCAATTAACCAGCTAGTATAAGCTACCCCCTGTTATATTATTTATAATTAGTGGTAGTAGGACCAATTGTTGCTTTCCCAGATTATGTTAGAATTGTATTTTTTATGTTTGCGTAAATACTATGATGGAGTGAGAGTTTGGTGTTTTTCCTCAAAGCTATAATACAGTGAAAAGCTCATACCAACCCATTCCTTTCCTTTCACTATTTCAGTTACAAATAAAAATGTGGTATGTATTTTTACACAGCCCCTTTATTCCGTTAGCCCTGAATAAATTCCAATTCAAAAAATTTCCTTTAAGAATCATCATATTAGAAAATAGAGTCCACTTGTGTGTGGCCATCATGGTCAGACATGGCCCACCGCCTAAACTGAGAGGCCAGACAAAGACAGTATTAATCAGAGATAGTCATGCATAGTTTATTTGGCCTCAGTTTCAGTTCATTGATTTTGTCAGTTTATTATACATGGGGTGGGTTCTAACAAGCCCTACTTTTGTCCTCATCCTCTTGAGATTTTTCTAGGCCACAAATGGGGGTTTAAAGAAAAACATTTGCAACTTGTTAGTATCTGTGTTGGTGGAAGCTTTCAGGAGGATTTGCACAATGGCCTTGATGATTTGAATTCTGTTTTTTAGGTCAGGTGTCCTTAGAGTTTTGGACATATTTCAATGTAAAGACATTTATACAATTTCCATTTTGCACAAGTCTTTTAAAGGTCATGAGCAAAATAGTGCTAGGCATTTTCTGTAGACCAAGATAACTTTGTATCTTCTTACTCATACCATCTGGAAAACCACCAGTCCAACATGTTTATCCAGAGAAGCCTCACAACAAGGGAATGCAGCCACATTCCCTGCTTAGTCATGGGCAGCCTAAAGTGAGACAGGGAAAAAAAAGGTTGGGCTGCTGCAAATCTAATTTTAAAAGATTATTTTTTGCAAATAATGTTTGTATTTGATTTCCAAAGTAGTGGTCAGATTGTTTTGTCACAACTCCTTACACAGCCCTTTCATGTTTAGCAGGACAATTTTCAGGGTCCAGCCAACACATTAGCTTAGAAAATGCTATATTGAGCTACCATGGAGGAGTGAGTTTTTCTGTCCCAATGAGCATGAAGGTCATATTTGACTAACTTGGGCTATACTCTACCACCAGCCATGCACAATTTTGGCCATGAAACACCCAAAAAACAAAACAGCCCCCATGAAACTGCACATCATGTTTTTCTCCTTATTACAGGCCAATTTCTTTTGCAAAGCCTGTGCTGCTGCTGCTGTTTCGGGCAGGCTTTGATTGTCAGATGGGCTGATAACCTTTCTGCCTCCCTTCTCAGCATCTGTCAATCACGGTGGAGCCTGAAAGCCACAAGAAACACAAGAAGCTCCACACCCAGGAGGGCAAAAAGTGACACATAAATAATTATAGACAGGAAAATAACAGAAACCCACACACTCAGGGATAGATGGAGGTAGGAACCTATTCTGCAAACATTAGAGGTTCAGCAGGATGCACTGGCTAAACTCAATCGAAACCTGTGTCAGCAGCTCTGATCATTAAACTAATACCCAGAATTAGAGATGGAACTCCGTCCCCAGTGGTCTTCATTGATCTATCAGTGTTTATTGACTGGTCTAGTTTCTAGCTGGGAGATAATCATGTTTCCACAACATAGCCCATTTGCTTTACTTCCTTTGCTGATCTGACAAGAGTTGGTGGATGCTGAGAAAGGCAAATATCCACTAACTGTCACATACTGGGACGTGGGCTTATGCTCTGCTGGAGCCAGGACTGTTTCTTCTGCATGTCATGTTGCTAACACTGTTGTTAAATATGTACTGAGGGCTGTCTGAGCTGCTTAGCAAAGATTGCTTAGCCAGAAATATGGTCTAGAATGGACAACATCAATACTGTTAAAGTTTGATTAAGCAAAGCAGAAAATCTCTTTTTTATTCATTCATGATCTGTTGATTTTGCTGGCTAAATTTGTCTAAAAACCTTAATCTTTTATTCATGTTAAATGTGTGCATTTTTGATAGTGGACCAAAGCTGTTATAGATGTTTAAGGGTAATTTTATTCTAGTATTTTGCTACTACTATTGTGCTTTAGATCCCCTAAGGCCATGCCAGCAAATGCAAACTTTATGATAGAAATCCATGGAATTTTCTGAAATTGACTTGTTGTTTTGCATTTTAAGGTATTTTTTTCAATGCCAGCAATATTATTCTACATTGAAGTTTTATTTGTCAATGCCAGTTTTTAGGTTCACGAGCAATTTTTGCTGACATCGTTTTGGCTCCACAGTAAAGCAACTGATTAGGTTTAAACAGTAAACATTTTTGCTGCCCCTGTGGCCACTGGTGTATTTGGTGGCCTCAGCAGCAGTTTTTTTACCAGGTGCCATTCCATTTCACCTCTTATTTATTGCATCTGTTGCAGTTTCAATTGTTTTTTACTTTACATTGTGCGGAAAAGAATAAACCTATCTGATATGGGACAACCTATGACAACTTTGACTCATTCTAATCATGTCTTACCTGTTTTGCGCCTGCCTTGACAGTTAACCATTTAAAGTTATTGTCTTTAATCTACTCATGGTCTGCTGTAAGGAAATGTAGGTATTTGACTTGAATAAATATTATTCTGGTTTGATTGCCCCAAAAAGGGACCAGAACCACAATCAATGGAAATACAGTTAAGCCTCAAATTATTCATAGCCCATTTAACTTTAGGTTTACAGTAATCTTTTAATTTCAACACTTTCAACACAGTTTTTTTTTTATTGAAAGCAATATATAAGTTTTTGGAGTGGGCCAGCCAGAACCCTAACTTGAATCTGATAGAGGATCTGAGGAGGTGGCTAACAATTGTGGTAATGTTAAAGAGAGCTTCTAGCCTCAAGTACTTGTCACACATTCCCAAAGATAAATTGTCAGAAAGGCAGGGGAAATCTGCAAAATGATGGTCAGCAAATATTTGTGTTTAATATTTGTTTGCTGTAATGCAAAAAAAGATTTGTCCATAAATGTTTGAGAAGGTTAAAAATAGTTTTTGACATAACTTTCTTTTTTTAATAAAATGTAAATAAACACACAAAACATGTGTTTTAATACTTCTTTGACTTTGTTTTATCTTATGAAAGCCTGTCTCATTTCTAATCAGAAACAGTTTTTGGTTGAATGAAAACTTGGATACAGGTTGTTTCATATCAGCAAACTGAACACTAACAGCAGCATTTAAACAAACAAACCAATAAATAAATTAATACATATATATGCATTTGTTAGGGTTCCTATATGAGAGTGCAAAAGAAAAATGGGTCATTATACACTGTAAAAATCCCTTCTCAGAACTTCTCAAGTGAAGCCACATAGAATCTAATCTGAGCCCTTAAAAGGTACAGCAAAAACAAATATATCACAATTACAGAGCAAATAGGAGCAGCTGTGTTGCACAGTGATTATAATTTTAATAGACCATTGATTTAACAATATTTGCACCCAATGACTCATGTGCCTCGTGCCTGCTACAAATTTGGAACAAAACAACACTGCCCATACTACAGGGCAACAAACATTTCTTACACATTATTATTAAAAAAATTGTGTTTGGCATGAGATCAACAAGAATATTTTATCTTGTACTAATCTTTTTCAGCAGAGGGTTTCTATTTTGGCTTGTAAGAGTTATTATCATATTTAGCATAATACCATAAATATCACACACAAAATAACAAAATGTAAATTAAAATTTGTGGCCACAATCTAAATATGGTCATAGCTCCCGTCCCCACCTCTTTCATGGAAATTCAGATGATTGTTCAACAAACATATTTGTCAGTTTTAACTGTGTTATTTTTCTCTCCCTATCTGAATCTTACATTGTTATTAGTCCACATTTCCAGTCATGCACAGGATTTCTCTCACCAAAAAAGCTCCATTAGTCCACAGTACACTTACTGATAAGCAGCTAACTGAAAACCCACACTGTGTTTATCTGGTGAACATACTGGTGCACTTATGGTGCAACAGGTCAGACAGGTACTGGAAAAAGCATCTAAAATAAGTCTGAAGTTTTGTTTTACATGGATTCACATGCAAATGGTTAAAAACAAGACTCCAAGTGCTGGGGCAGCAACAGGTCTGACAGTGATATTGAAAGATAAGCTGCGAATTAAGCTTTCCAATTCCTGTGTCTGAGTACTAGGAATCCTGCTCTTAAATCAATAAGCACAGTCTTGATATACAGCAACATTCCAACATGTTTTAAAGAGTGGAACCTGATTTACTCAATCCTATTGCAGAATGTGTTAAAGCTACATTTATCCATGGCAAAAAAATTTATTGGGTTACTATAAAGGCTCAAATAGTATTTGTGGGCAACTATTCATCTTGCTGATGTTTTATTGGCTTTTTATTTTATTTTTTTAGAAGCTTCGACATGATTAGAAATCCCATCCAGGTTTTGTTTACTTTCTAAGCCTAACCTAAGTATTGTGCAGTTAATTAATGTGTGTATTTTAAACAATTAGGTCTAATATATACATATTTAGACAAAAAAAAGCAAAGAATAAAAATCCAATGACTATGAAATGTGAGGTTAGACGCATTTAAACAAGCTTAAAATTGAATTAATTTTAAAATGCTGAGTTTTGTTTGTTTTTTTAAATGCTCAATTGTTAAAGTGTAGTTCCAGCTCAAAATTGCTGGTGAGCTGCAGCTGTGCTATTAACACAAGGGATGAGAATTTGTATAGCACATTTCAGCAACAAGACAATTCAAATTAATTTAAATGATGAAAATATTGTTAAAGAAAACAGAAAAAAGTACATAGTATTGGCATAATAAAGGAAAGTAAAGTTGTATTAAAGACTGAAATTAAGGATGTTTGTTGTAAGCTTAAATTGAATAGTTAAAGGCAACCCTAAACAAATGGGTTTTTAACCTTGTTTTAAAAGAACTCACGGTTTCAGGATTTTTGCAGTTTTCAGATTAGTGGAGCAATAGAACTGAATGCTGCTTCCCAGTATTTGGTTCTGATTCTGGGGATGCAGAGTAGACTTAAACCAAAGGTCCTGAGTGGTCTGGAGGGTTGATACAACGGAAACAAATCTTTAATGTATTTAATGCTAAGCCATTCAGTGACCTATAATCTAACATAAATATTTTAAAGTCTATTCTCTGACATACAGAGAGCCAGTGTAGAGCATTCCACCTGTTTTCTATGTCCCCTAAATCGATTGTGGAAAATTGCAAATGGGAATATTATGAATTACTTTTAAGAAAAGCTTTTTTCTTGCCACGCTTTCATGAATACCAGATTTGTGGAGTGAACAACTAACTGTTGTCATTTTAACAGATTCTCAGACCTGTACTGTGGCTATCTGCAGATCCTAATGCTTTAAACTTCTCTAAAGCTTTTTCCTTGACCTTTCTGCTGTGTTTTTTGGTCTTCACGATGATGTTGTTTCCTAATTTTCTCTAAAAATCTTTGAGGCCTTCATAGAACAACTGTATACTGAGATTTAATTACACTCAGGTGGACTCCATTTACCAATTGGGTAACCTTTTAAGGAAACGTTTTGCCATGGATGTTAATTAAGGGTATCAGAGTAAAGTGGGGAATTAATATGCAATTCACACTTTTCATAATACGTTTTTGTAAAGACTTTAAAATCTTTCCTTTTTTTATTCAAAATACAGATGAAAAACAGTAAAGCATGACTAATAACAATGTTGCTCACATAGGAACTCTGAAACGGGTCCTACAGTACTTCAGTTGTGACTGATTTCTGTCACCAACTTTTTTATAAACATCTTAAAAAAGATACTTTACGTGCTCTCTCCCCTGCCAGCATTTATTTACAACAGATATTTTTTTCCCCTATCACTAGCAGCGGAGGAAGGTGACTTTTGAAAATTAATGGTGTCGCACCGACTTTGCGACACCTCCCCCTTCATTAAATCCCAATGACAGGATTGTGAGAAGCCCAAACAGGATTATACAAACAAGAAGTGGAGGTGTGACGAGGTGTCAGAGCAAAAATAAATATTTGCGAACAAGTGTCAGATGCCCACTAGTAATCATCTAATGGCACCTGTATGACACTATTTAAATGCATACAAATTAAAACCTGGAATATGGTTGCTTATGCATGCATCTGTGTTTTATTGATACCGATGTCTGCTTTATAGCCCCTTTAAGGATGTCTGCAAATGTGTTAGGGGAGACACTAATAAACGCAGTGCGAGGGAGGTGGTGGAGAAGAGTGATGGATCGTCTGTGTGCTGCAGGATAGGTCTCTAGGGAGGGACACCGCTACATCCTACTATGGAGGGACAACTTAGAGTAAATGGGTCACTGGTACTGGGAGTAGAGTTCCAACTAAGCTTAAAGGGAAAGAGGACCATTAAAGTAAGGAGAAAGAATAAGATAGCAATGATGAAAGGATGGGTGGTAAATGATTGCATTTTGGACCATAGAAAAGAGTGGAGCAAAGGTAAAAAAAAATAGATATAAAGCAGGCAAAATATTCAAATACAGACAGAAAAAAAAACAGCTATTTTGCTTGTGATACTTCACAGAAAAGCGTGAGTGATTACAGAGAACCAGTCAGTTTTTCAGCCAAGATTTCAGAATAACTTTATCCTATCCGTGCTTTATAAAGAACTATGCAGAAAAAGACAATAAGTAAGGATGAATTACCTCTTTTGTGCTTCCTTGTCTTATGTTCTACCTCCAGTAGAGCTCAGCGGTCAAATCAGATCAAGCTCTTCTTTAATGAACAAAAAGATGAGCAAAAGACCACACTTGGGAATCTTCGATCTGCTTATGGGTGCTGGAAGAGAGAGTCAGCAGGATGAGAGAGGCTGAAATGAAAGGAGAGAGAAATGTGGGCGTCCGCAGCTTCTACGGTAAGAATGAAAAAGGTCAGAAAGTGAGGAGAGTGTAAATCTATCACTACAACGCCACAGGGCTAAAACACCAGGTCTGACAGCCTTCCTGCTGTTTCTGATATCATCTTCTATTCTAAATCGACAACTTTGTCTTATGTTGAGACACTTCATTAATTTACTAATTCACTTCATTAGTAAATTAGCATTTAGGCTCAACTTGGCTGTGCTTGTAGGTTTTTGAAATGGCAGACAGACAATTACAAAAAAAAAAATAGAAAGGCATACTGCAAAACAAATGCTAAACTAAGAAATTCCTCCACTGTAGAAGATCCTGGAGGAACAAATGTCCCAAGATCACATTTTACACACACTGGCTCACACACACTAACCTGGATTACTTTTTATGGCAATTATTGGTTGACAAGTCCCTGACCTTATTTAACCCTGATTGCCATGTTAAAATTTGGAAATGTTTAAAACATTTGTCCTTTCAAAAGATGTTAAAAGTCAGACATGGTTAGCACATTAGGTCATTAGGTCTATCTGTAACAATACTCATCATTAATAGATGTATCTGTTGCCCTTGGGCAGCAAATCTATGCAAAATATATTCATCAATTGTCTTCCATTTATCTCAGGATAAACTGAGGAAAACCCAGACATTACAACCCTAAGCATGTTCTCAAGGCTTTCCTTGGCCATAAGGGATATGTTTCCCTGCAGCACAATTTGGGTCCGACCCGGGGGTTTCTTCCCAGTTGGACATGCCTGGAAAACCCATTAAGGGATGTCCCCTGGAGAGATACTGATCAGGTGTTCAATAACCTTTACTATCTCCTGTTGACGGGCCTCCTCAACCTACCTTTAAGGAGGAGAGGTAGGGTCCCACAATGCTCTTTACATCTGGGACATCCTTTTCTCAGTCATGATCTATATCTCAATACTGTCTATATCTCAATACTGTCGAAATGTACACGTAAATCTAGAACTATTCTGAAAGATCCCTGAGAAGTCCCTTTGCTTGATGATCCCTAAAACACATTTAATCAGCTTCCCACTTCGCAGTAAACTGCTTCAGTGTATGCTGAAGGTCATGCCAACAGAACCACAACAAATGCAAACAGCAATGAGGAAACCTTGAGGTTCCGAAAGCAGACACCCTACTCTCCATCTTACGTCTTAAGATTCCTTCCCTGAACAACACAAACAGGAATAGTGACAATGGACAGTTCTAGGGGAGTCCAACCTGCATGTAGAACAAGCTTTGATTATGTGCAGAGAAAGTGGACACATCTCTTTTTGAGCCAAATAACCCTTAAAAGCATCCTCAGCATCTCACATTCCAATAGCAATTTCTCAAAATGCCTTTGGTGGCTTGGCTATAAGCCACAAAAATAGTACACTACAAAAATGTAACTCCTATGACTTCCCTCAACTTCTTCACTAGGGTAAAGAGTTGATCCACTACTACAACAATTATCTGCCACAATTAGACACAATGCTTTACCTTTCTGTTTTTAGCAACAGTTACAGATGAAAGGCAAAGACATGTTTCAGACCTTTTCCATCTTTTTTTCACAAACATTTTGCTTCACCTTCACTTTCAAGAGCTAAACACCCTTGCGACAATATTTGTTTCTGCACACCCTAAGAACAGAGGGGGCACAGAGTTGAATCAGTGTGTGATTATAAAAGTCATTCTGGCTTTGCTCCCTCTGCATGCATGGGTTCGCTCTGGGTAATCCGGCTTCCTCCAACAGTTGAATTACATGACTTAGGTTAGGTTAATTGATTAGCAAGACAAAATAATTTGGAAGTTTCTCGTGGGGCTACATTGAATAGTGGAGCGGTGCAGGCGCCCAACTTTGTTTGAACATCAAAGTGAAGACAGAAACCCAGATGAGGCTGACTTTTTTGTGCTTTTTTTCCTCTCAGTCAGCGCGATACTGTTCTGGAAACAATCCTTTGCAACTGCATGACTTTGTTTGGTCCAGTCTGAAAAGCGTGAAAGCAAGCAGGACCAGCTATGAAGGAGTGAATTTTCTCACTTTCACAGATCTCTGGACCAAATCAGCAGTCTGAATGCACCCGAACATCCTCTCTCTTTCTATACCTATGTTTACTTTTTTTACTCAATCAGTGTTTCTGTAAGCCAGCAAGCAAATATTTATTTAGCTCAACACTTTTCTGTATCTGATCCACTAATTTGATTTGCAGGATGAGTGAAACATGATGAAATGCGAACACATATTGCTTTGATTTGATGTAGTGGCTTATGCATGCAAGTAAATTGATTTTCAAGCCCCAAATTAAACTATAATTGAGCTGAAAAACAAAGATTCCAACCATTCATTTATTTCATCTTATTACAAAGATATCTTAGCGTACCCAAGTTATAGAAAAACTACTGAAGAAATATTTATTTTAATCTTGGTGCTTTGAATGTTTGAGTAAATATCCCAGAAATATAAGTTGCAAAGTGAAATAAAACTCATTAAAACAGGACTTCTGGACATGAATTGACTTTGTGTCTCCAATCAAAACTAACTGTCAAATTTGAGAGGCAATGATTTCAGAAAACTCACAAGATAATGGTGTAAATCAATAAAATAGAGATATATAGGCTGGTAGGATTTGCAGAGAAGGACCTTCTGTCAGTGCTAATTTACTTTTTTAATTTATTTATGTGTCAGATAGGTCAGAAAATCAACACAGAAACATCATAAGGACATCCCAATTTAAACACAATTCCCATTCAATTATTTATTATTCAGGAATATCATAAAGTTTAATGTCTTCTTACTAATTTACTGCTATTCATTGAGTCTGTTAAAATTAAACCTAACTTTAGAGAAGCACTGCAGTTATACATGTTAGAGCTTCAATATCACAGGAGAGTCAATAGTTTGAATCTGCTTTTAAATAATTTTCTGTCATCATCTGCTCTCATTCCTTCTCAGGCTGTAATTTCCTCCCCTCACTTTACTGCAGTGTGCCTGCGGATAATAGCAAAATCAATCACACATTTCAGCACTAAGTACCAGCTTTTCTTCAAAATGTTTGGCTTATGCTGCCCAGGTTGACGTCTCTTTAATGGTGTCTTAAAATCGACGCTTATATTCATTTCTGCAGTTTAACAAAGACTTGAGATGACACCAAGACATTTTTCACATAGTTACCCCATCTTCTAGAAATAAGATGGAAATCTCGCATATTTTAGTGCAATTTGACCAACTGGAGCTTCTACACAGAAATTAGTGAGATATCTTTTCTAATTTGTCTCAGCAATTTCTTGCTATGAGGCGAAAAACTGACTCTTAAGCTTGATATAATTTCATATTGCAATCATTTGACATTTATTCAATATTATGGTTATAGAAGTACATTTTCATAATCAATAATCATATGTTAATGATATACAGTTGAAACCAGATATACAGTGGCTTGTAAAAGTATTCATACCCCTTGAACTTTCCACATTACAACCACAAACAAATATATTTTATTGGACTTTTATGTGAAAGACCAACGCAAAGTGGTATACAATTATGAAGTGGAAAGAAAATTATATATGATTTAAATGTTTTTTTACATATAAAAGAAAACATGCAGTGTTTGAAAAGTGCAATGTGCAAAAGTATTCAGCTCCCTTTACTCGGAGTGCAAACAATTACCTTCAGAAGTAGCCTGATGATTGCTATCGACTAAACAGAGTCCACCAGGGTGTAATCTAATCTCAGTACAAATACAGCTGCTCTGTGACGACTGGTTAGAGGTTGATTAAGAGAATATTAGAGATCAAACAGCTTGCTTTTGTTGCTTTTAATTGTGGTTATAGTATAGATGACCCTTTACTACAATCTGAAAAGATTGTGTGTCACCTCTCATGGTTTTGGAGAAAAAAAATTCTGAAAGTGGGACAAAAGCATATACTGGTTGAGCCAGATACTTTGACCTGTTATTTCTCCAAAAATGTACAGTAAAATTATATATATATATATTTTTTTTTTACTTAAAACATTTTAGTGAAAGTTGTAAAAATGTAATTAATATAAATGTTCTGAAGGTGACTTTCCTGTTTTCCTCTTATTCTCTCAACCGTTGCCAGGATCAGGTCCTTTCTGCTCCATTACCGTAATGCACCTTGTATGCGCGAAGGTAATTTTTAAAAGGGAGCTAGTGTCGGCACCGCGTATTTCTGACTGTCGGCTCACTTGACCGCATTTTTAACTGCGTAAGATAACTTACGCAACAAGGTCAAAGCTCATTGTAGAGTCATAGTTCCAATCAGTGTGACTGATTATCTAAAAAAAAAGCGTTTCACTTATCAAACCGACAAGATTTGTCTGCTGTTAGCAAGCAAAGCTTCTCTTCCCGTTGTTTCATTCAAAAGGCACTGTTACTTCTGTTGCAGGTTGCGTGACTTCCGTTGCGGCTTTTGTATTTGTGTTGCGGCTCTTGTATTTGTGTTGCGGCTCTTGTATTTGTGTTGCGGCTTTTGTATTTGTGTTGCGGCTCTTGTATTTGTGTTGCGGCTCTTGTATTTGTGTTGCGGCTCTTGTATTTGTGTTGCGGCTCTTGTATTTGTGTTGCGGCTCTTGTATTTGTGTTGCGGCTTTTGTATTTGTGTTGCGGCTCTTGTATTTGTGTTGCGGCTCTTGTATTTGTGTTGCGGCTTTTGTATTTGTGTTGCGGCTTTTGTATTTGTGTTGCGGCTCTTGTATTTGTGTTGCGGCTTTTGTATTTGTGTTGCGGCTCTTGTATTTGTGTTGCGGCTCTTGTATTTGTGTTGCGGCTTTTGTATTTGTGTTGCGGCTCTTGTATTTGTGTTGCGGCTTTTGTATTTGTGTTGCGGCTTTTGTATTTGTGTTGCGGCTCTTGTATTTGTGTTGCAGCTCTTGTATTTGTGTTGCGGCTCTTGTATTTGTGTTGCGGCTTTTGTATTTGTGTTGCAGCTCTTGTATTTGTGTTGCAGCTCTTGTATTTGACCTGACCCCTCTGGGCCAACATACCATAGTACATTCACTGTGATAAAAGACTTTCTGACCGTTACCAACATAAAACAACACAGAACCTTTCCTTTTTTAAGTCCGTTAGGATTACCAAAATTATTTATATATTTGCTAAATGCCAGTGCAATTATAGAGAGCATTTTATGAAAACATCTATAATACCTTCCACACCTGTGGATTTATTTAAGACAATACATCAAACATGCAGGTTCCATGTGGGGCATCATGGAAAAATGAAAAACAAAACAGAAAGATATCAAGAAAATTGTGGACCTCCACATGTCTGGTTCATCCTTGGGTAAAATTTTCAACTGGCTGAAGTTGCCACATTCATCTGTTCATCAAACATTTATAAACAAATACAAACACTATGTGAATGTCCAGTCATCATACAGTTTAGAAAGGATATTTGTTCTGTGTCCTAGATATGAGTGTGTTCTGGTGCGAAATGTGTCTATCAACCCCAAAACAAAAGTAAAATAAAACTTTGTGAAGATGCTGGCTGTAAGTGCTAAGAGTGTTATTATCCATACTAAAACTAGTCGTAGACTAAAATTTTTGGAAACATGTCCTTTGGATTGATTAATTGAAAATTGTAGTGTGTAGCCATATTGATTATTGTTACATTTGAAAGAAAAAGACAGAAGCTTGTTTTTGCACATTATTACCCATTATCTGCACCCTACTTGTGTATTACTAAGAAAATCAGGTAAAAGCGACATATAGATGTCATGGTAACACTGCTTAGGGCCTATAAAGCCTGATGAGTTTGACGCTATTAAGGTTTTTGCAGCCAACAGTTATGTGCATAAGAGGAACATGAGTGCAACTAAATTATCCACACAGATGTCAGAGGATAGATTTTTTTTTTGTAAAAAGCCTCCAAAGGCTAATAATTGTCATTAAGGTTCTTAAGGTACTGCTTCAGTGAGAAGTTCAGATGCACCCATCACTGGATTGAATGATATCTTAATTTGGAGATTGTAATCATGTATTTGTATAGATCCTTTTCCAACATAACGTGGTAATTCAACAAACAACTTTCATGAATTCCAAAAACAGGAACTTGGTGCATAAGTTTGGATTTGTTGAGGACTTCCCCAAATTCACACATGGGAAACAGAATGAACTCTCACTAATATTGTGTGAGACGTCCTTTAAAGACATGCACCTCACCCACATGGCAAGCTTCTGGCATAATTCTGGATGGATATTGAGATCAGGAAGTAGAGAACGTTATCGTGGAAGCTTGATGTTAGCATACTTAATCCTTTCCAAATTCAGTTTTGATGTGTTTGGATATCACTGTCTTGTTGGAACACACAGCTGGTATGGAGTTAAGGTGAATTGAGGAATTTGGAGACACTCTGTCTGCTTCTCTATTTTATTCACTTTGTGCAGATCATCATCACTTGCAGCACAGGAGACTCACCGCATAATGCTGCCACCCCATTACTTGCCATTTGGCACGATGATTTGAAAGTCTCCATCTCCTTCAGATATTTTGTCGTTGTGGTCAAATAGCTTTGTCTTGTCTGATCTGATCATACATAATTTCTTGAGAAGGCAAGCTAAATTTATTCTTGTCCATGTGGGCAATTGTGATTTTCAGTTGAGCTTAATGTGCTGTAGGTTGGAGCATGGACTTCCTATTTGTTCTGCTACATTTTAGTCCATGGCAATGTAAAACTGGCTTCACTGTGGACATTGACATTGGTGCTCCAGCATCTTCTAATTTCATAGGTCCTGTATTATTCTTCAATAACCTAAACAATTGACATTCATCTGAGGGGAAACGTTTGGGTCAAATGTGTTAAAATTGGTCAAGATTGGATGTTTCATAAGACAATAAGCTTCTAAAATAGTCTTTACAAACCCCTGACTTCACCTCTGAAAATGTATGGACTATGCTTGGTGGATGGCCTTAAATAGGGTGGGCTTTATGTGTATCTTTAAGTATATGTAAACTTCTCACTGGAACATAATGATTTGTGATCCCACATACAATTGTTGGGCAGGAGAGAGATTTTTACCAACAAGACGTGTAGATAAAGAAGCCAGAACCTTTCAGTGACAGGTGTCTTTAATCATGAGGGACACAAGCTGAGCACTTGTGAAAAACAGAGGTTTAGTAATGTCCTCAAGAACCCTCGAGGTTTTAAAACAGGGACCAGACTAATTACATCCAGGTAGTATTAAGCATCTCTACCTTGTACTCGAGAGTGTCAATCTAACAAAAAGGACCAAAGGAAATGAAGTCCTGGTGGGAAAGCTAATTAGATTTGGAAACAGTCAGGGAGCAGTGTCTTTGAGTCCCACTACACAGGATTGTATTACAGTTAGCATATCACAGTCACAGTCTGCTCAGAAAGGGACAGACAAGTCATGCTACTGCCTGCCCTCTGTTTGGTCTGACTTTGGCTCAATGCACCTTCGCGCCATTGAAAGCTCATCAATCAGTGGCTTGGTGACGGTGTGTGAGACTCTGAAGCTTCTTAGCAGTTCAGAGTGATGCCTTCATTAAAATCTTTTTTTTCTTTCATCAACATAGCAATATAGGGTTAGGGATAAATGGCATAAATATCCACTTATTTCTGCCTGAAGAAACAAAATCTATGGAAAATTTGGCTTCAAATGCTCACATCAGACACAGAAAAATGTACTGTACTGTTATTTTTTCTTTAATTGTCCTTCTGGTTTTATGAAATGCAGGTCATGAGTGGATTATTTCCTTTGACTGTGTGTATTTGTGAGTCATTGCCTGCCATGTAAAGTATGAAGATGGCTGTTCTCTAATCCTAAGGGACACTCCAGGAATGTGGGCTTGTAAACTGGCATTTTACTGTTTTTTACAGACACATCTGACCAGAATACAATACCTTCTTTTTTTTTTTTTTTTTGGCGACACTAGTGGCCTTTATTCTTTTCACCATTTTTGTGACAGTAGCTAGACTGGGGCCAGAAAGAGAGGGGAAGACATGCAGAGCCAGGACTCGAAACCGGGACAGCCGCGTCAAAGACTAAAGCCTCCGTACATGGGTCATGTGCTTAACCCCCTACACCACCAGCATTGTGCCCAACACGTTCTATTTGCTGTTTTTACTGGCCACGCTTGATAAGATGTGTAAAAGTACATTTATTCAGGGAAGAATCACACTTATTGGCACCCCTTGTTTGTATTCTTTGTATATACAAGCCGCTTTACCCAATAGGACAGCATTTCTGTCACATTCTTTTCCTATGACCTTTCACATGGTGTCTCTATATATTTACCCATCCATCTTTGGACAATCTTTCTAGATCTTTGGTTCTCAAACTATGCTACAAGTACCACCGGTGTTATTTTGGTTGCATTTAGTGGATTAGCTATACGTAAGGATGTTCACTGAAGGCTGACAGCAATCAAAGTCTACTGTTTTAACCCTCCTAGTACCTTTGGGGTCAATTTGACCCCATTCAGTGTTGGGGGCATATGGGTAAACATAAAATTAACATGACAATATTTTTTCAATGTTCTGTACACATGTTGTACGCATCGGTGTTCTTAGGGGTCAATTTGACCTCAGGCTGTTTTAGCTGTATAAAACATAAGAAATATCAATATTTTCCACACACATGTTTTGGGTGATACCGATATCACAATATCACAACCTTAAAAAAACTCTAGGGCTCTAACCCTACATAACTATAACTATAGCAGTGCGAGAACAATGACAGTTCACACGACATAGAAAAGGGGAAATGCTGCGAGAAGTTTAATTTTTTCCATCCTGTGGGGTTGGGAAAATACAGTTCCTGTAAGAATATTGATACTTCACACAACTTAGGGGTCAAGCAATCATATAAAAGGTTCCACAACAGCCTTCTGAGCCATCTCTTTTTGTGCTTTGTGTGCTCTTCCTTTCTGCTCAACTGAAAACGACCTCTAAGAAAAGTTTTTTTTTCTGTATGTGTGGTGTTGTCAAACCACAAATGTAACATAGAGGAGAACGTGTCTAAGACAGAGGATAACATTGAGGAGGACCCTGGTAATTATGGAAGCAAATCGTTACCATATTTCACATGAAAAAGCATTTTCAGAAATGCTTTTTTCATTTTAAGAATGTGGCTGCATTGTTTGACTTATAAATTGAATTAGTAATCAATAATCCTATTTGCATTTAAATTTTGTTCTTCAAGACTGCTCATTCTTTCACTTAATTAAAATGAAAAAGAAAAAGACATTTGAGATTTATTTTTCAAAATGTTCCCCAGCAAATTGATACCAAAATTCAATTTGAAATGTAAAATTTGAAATGAAAAAGCATTTTCAGAAATGCTTTTTCATTTTAAGAATGTGGCTGCATTATTTGACCCATAAATAAAATTATTAATCAATCATCCTATTTGCATTTTCATTTTCGTCTTCAATATGATATACAATGATATACAATGTTCACATAAACTAACTGGAGGAGGGGTTACCAGGGTCAAAATGTTGTATTTAGCATTCTAAATAACTTACAATAACTATCTGATTCTTAGATTTAAAATACATTGAATTAGTGAAACAGATGTTGGGCTGTCTGTGTTGGGTTTGGCTATGAATAACTATTAATATTTGCAAAAGGCAATTAATATAAAGTTTGTAATTTCAATCAAAATTACCAAGTCGAGGTGCCACGTGATTATGAGGGAATGACAGCCAAACAGCTCTCAATCTCTGTTGATTATTGTTTTATGAATACCTGCCTGGTGTGGTGTTGTATTATATAACAATAGATGGAGTGAATTTGCGCACTGGCATTCTCAAACAGCAAGCACTACACACATATTCAAAATAAACATAAGCAACTTCTCTCTAAATAAAATAATTTATTAACAAAATACTTCAACTTCAAGCTACAATACCTCATTAAAAAACACTTTAACTGGACTAGTAATAAATGTTTTAAAAATATTTTTAGATTTAGAATTTAATAACTTTCTGGACAACTGATTCCTAATGTTTTATTAACTAGCCATCACAGTGAGTAATTGAATGGAAATTTGCACTAATAAGATGGCGGCAAAAAACATTTTTGAATTCTCGAGATGGAGAATGAACAGACAGACAGCAAGGTGATGTCACATCCAGGATTAATGGTTCAACAAAGAAAAATTGTGACTGCAGCGCTTTTTAGCAACCCCTCTAAATCCTACATGGACCTTTAGGTACCATTAATACAGTACAAATTTTATTGTGTGTATGACCGCTGGCAGCGTGCTATGGCCGATCGCAGTTTGAACAGAATGAGGGGTGTAGTAAACACAGCAGAACTAATGGTGGCTGCAGTTTTTGCATTAGCAGAGCTTTCGCTTTGTCATTAACAACTGAGACTATGGAGATACAATTTTTCATGTTTATAAGGACTATGCGGGCATTATATGCAGGTTAGTGAGAGGAGAAGAAGGGAAAACACAGATGAAATGGAACAAGTTCGCGTTGGACATGTAAAGTGACTCTTTACCAGTCATCAACTTTACCAAACAAATTTGTATATTTTAGTATTTAAATAGTTTAATCATAAACCAATTTTGTCTGCCCAGACACAACCTCTTACGTAAACCATTCTGATGAACAGGAGAATGTCAAATAGGGCCAGTGAGCCACTCTCAGTCTAGCGCCTTACACTGCATGAGCATTGACTGGGTTGCCAGAAATCAACAATTTCTCAAGAAGACATATTCACCCAACCATAAATAATTTGTCTTTAATAGTAACACTGTAGGCATATTCCTGCCATACATTGTATCATACATTCAATGACTATGAATGTGGTAGTGTGAGATTAAGTGACAGATAAGAAAGCTGCTATTGCAATGTCTGAATCAGTCAGAAAGGCAGAAGTCTACATTTGAACATATAGGTCCTTCTCAAAATATTAGCATATTGTGATCAAGTTCATTATTTTCAATAATGTCATGATGAAAATTTAACATTCCTATATTTTAGATTCATTGCACACTAACGGAAATATTTCAGGTCTTTTATTGTCTTAATACGGATGATTTTGGCATACAGCTCATGAAAACCCAAAATTCCTATCTCACAAAATTAGCATATTTTATCCGACCAAAAAAAGAATTTTGGTAGAAATGACTGCTTCAATGTGGCGTGGCATGGAGGCAATCGATCTGTGGCACTGCTGAGGTCTTATGGAGGCCCAGGATGCTTCGATAGCGGCCTTTAGCTCATCCAGAGTGTTGGGTCTTGAGTCTCTCAACGTTCTCTTCACAATATCCTACAGATTCTCTATGGGGTTCAGGTCAGGAGAGTTGACAGGCCAATTGAGCACAGTGATACCATGGTCAGTAAACCATTTACCAGTGGTTTTGGCACTGTGAGCAGGTGCCAGGTCGTGCTGAAAAATGAAATCTTCATCTCCATAAAGCTTTTCAGCAGATGGAAGCATGAAGTGCTCCAAAATCTCCTGATAGCTAGCTGCATTGACCCTGCCCTTGATAAAACACAGTGGACCAACACCAGCAGCTGACACGGCACCCCAGACCATCACTGACTGTGGGTACTTGACACTGGACTTCTGGCATTTTGGCATTTCCTTCTCCCCAGTCTTCCTCCAGACTCTGGCACCTTGATTTCCGAATGACATGCAGAATTTGCTTTCATCTGAAAAAAGTACTTTGGACCACTGAGCAACAGTCCAGTGCTGCTTCTCTGTAGCCCAGGTCAGGCGCTTCTGCCGCTGTTTCTGGTTCAAAAGTGGCTTGACCTGGGGAATGCGGCACCTGTAGCTCATTTCCTGCACACGCCTGTGCACGGTGGCTCTGGATGTTTCTACTCCAGACTCAGTCCACTGCTTCCGCAGGTCCCCCAAGGTCTGGAATCAGCCCTTCTCCACAATCTTCCTCCGGGTCCGGTCACCTCTTCTCGTTGTGCAGCGTTTTCTGCCACACTTTTTCCTTCCCACAGACTTCCCACTGAGGTGCCTTGATACAGCACTCTGGGAACAGCCTATTCGTTCAGAAATTTCTTTCTGTGTCTTACCCTCTTGCTTGAGGGTGTCAATAGTGGCCTTCTGGACAGCAGTCAGGTCGGCAGTCTTACCCATGATTGGGGTTTTGAGTGATGAACCAGGCTGGGAGTTTTAAAGGCCTCAGGAATCTTTTGCAGGTGTTTAGAGTTAACTCGTTGATTCAGATGATTAGGTTCATAGCTCGTTTAGAGACCCTTTTAATGATATGCTAATTTTGTGAGATAGGAATTTTGGGTTTTCATGAGCTGTATGCCAAAATCATCCGTATTAAGACAATAAAAGACCTGAAATATTTCAGCTAGTGTGCAATGAATCTAAAATATATGAATGTTAAATTTTCATCATTACATTATGGAAAATAATGAACTTTATCACAATATGCTAATATTTTGAGAAGGACCTGTAGGAAGTGGAAATAAAAATGGCAGTTGGATAAATGTGATACTGTAAATTAGCACACCCTTTAAAAATGTGAAATTGAATGATAACACTATGACTTCACTGGTGAGGCAACCTCTTGTGCGGCCTAGTGCTTCCTTCAAACTGAATCATTCACATACCCATCCTTGCATTGCATGTGTTGACATTGCATGTTAACTGATTTTGCAGGGTAATTTCTTTATTAATTTTAATTCCAACCGCATTTCACAAATAAAAATATTTTAAATATAACCCAAGTTCTGTGGGTATACATGTAGCCCTTATCTGTAGCTCACTGTTGTGTGCCTCAGGTTTGAGGAGCATGCTCTCAGTGTCTCAGCGCTCTAGGCTGCTCAGCTTGCTAGATATCTTGACTGTTGAGCTCTGGAGGAGGAGACTGTGGCTGATGTCTCATCTCCTTTCCTCTGTTTGGATAATCTGTTTTTCCACTTCGCAGTCCAACAGGTTCAGCTGGTGTGTACAGCAGTGGCAGGAGAGGCATTCCTAAACCACAGCAGGAGCTGTCAGTAGCTGTTCAAGAAAGAGGGAAAGCGGTAGGAGTAAGTAGTTGTATCGGAATTTATGCTAGTTGCAAACTTGTCTAAGCATGATCTGCATCACCTGACTTTGTTTTGTTTCTTCTTTATTTTTTCTTTTGGTCAATATATATAATAACTTTAACTCAAATCAATACTGCATGTCCCACAGCTACTAGTATAATATCTGTAAACATTCAAATCTAAAACTTCAGTGTATTTTGATTGGGATTTTATGTGATAGACCAACACAAAGAAGAGCATATTTGTGAAGTGGAAAGAAAAAGATCCATGGTTGTCAAAAATGTTCATTAATAAAAATAGAAAAAAACTGGTGTGCATTTTACAGAGGAAACAGTGACCAAACACAAACAATTACAGTACAGTGTAAAGGTTTTAGCCAAGTGTGAAAAAAATGCTGTAAACAAACAATGCTTTCAAAAATGGAAGTGTTAATCATTTATTTTCATCAATCAACAAAATGCAATGAATGAACAAAAGAGAAATCTAAATCAAAGCAATATTTGGTGTGACCACCCTTTGCCTTCAAAACAGCATCAGTTTTTCTAGGTACACTTGTCCACAGTTTTTGAAAGAACTCGGCTGGTAGATTGTTCAAAACATCTAGGAGAAATAACCACAGATCTTCTGTGGATGTACGCTTTCTCACATTCTTCTGTCTCTAATCCCAGACACACTCAATAATGTTGAGATCAGAGCTCTGTGGGGGCCATACCATCACTCCCAGTAATTCTTGTTCTTCTTTACGCTGAAAATAGTTCTTCATGACTTTGGCTGTATATTTGCGTTCGCTCATTTAGCATTTTGTAAATTGATAAAAATAAACAATCATCATTTATATTTCTGAAAGAATTCTTTGTTTACAGCATTTTTTCACACAAACTTTTGCACAGTACTGTACAACCTATAAAGGCATCTTGTTAAGATAATTTGTTATATTTTTCTATTTTTGCATTTCTCTTACACTGAAATATATCAGGTGATCAAACTGTTTATATTTTTAAATTAAGTAAACCTGAGTAAACACAAACTACAGTTATTAAATAATGATTGTATTTATACAAGGAAAAACCTATCTAAACCAACTTGATTATATGTAAAAGTACTATTATCCCAAATAAGCTGTGATTAACCACATTTCTTGGTTTAGTTACATTTACCACATCCTGATTTGATAACTACCTGACCTGTAATATTTAGAAGGTACTTAAATAGAACCTAAAGATCTCAAAAGCAACCCATCATGACCTACAGTTTCAACAGTTGAGAAGTCATCGACATTTATTAGTCTGGAAAGGTTCACAAGGGACCAATATAGTATCCATCACCAAAATCACTGTGCTGACTGAGAAGAACACCAAGTCTCATATTTGTCACAAGACTTTGCAAACATAAACTGACTAGATGAAAGTGTAACTTATAAAAAAAAAAAAAAGAAGAAGATATTGCCGACAATAAAACATGGTGGTTGTAGAGTGATCATCTGGATCTGCTATGCTGCTTTGAGATCTTGACAACATCCCCTAGTTGATTGGACCATGGATTCTGTCCAGTGATCAGTTTGTGACCTCAAGCTCAAGCCCACCTAGGCTGTGCAGCAGAATGGTGATCCGAAAACACCCCAGCCAGTACACCTCTGAGTTGATTTGAGTTGAGTCAAATAAGTAAATACACTGCTCAAAAAAATAAAGGGAACACTCAAATAACACATCCTAGATCTGAATGAATGAAATATTATCATTGAATACTTTGTTCTGTACAAAATTGAATGTGCTGACAACAAAATCTCACAAAAATCATCAATGGAAATCACATTTATTAACCAATGGAGGCCTGGATTTGGAGTCACACACAAAATTAAAGTGGAAAAATACACTACAGGCTGATCCAACTTTGATGTAATGTCCTTAAAACAAGTCAAAATGAGGCTCAGTATTGTGTGTGGCCTCCACGTGCCTGTATGACCTCCCTACAACGCCTGGGCATGCTCCTGATGAGAAGGCGGATGGTCTCCTGAGGGATCTCCTCCCAGACCTGGACTAAAGCATCCGCCAACTCCTGGACAGTCTGTGGTGCAACGTGACGTTGGTGGATGGAGCGAGACATGATGTCCCAGATGTGCTCAACTGGATTCAGGTCTGGGGAACGGGCGGGTCAGTCCATAGCTTCAATGTCTTCATCTTGCAGGAACTGCTGACACACTCCAGCCACATGAGGTCTAGCATTGTCCTGCATTAGGAGGAACCCAGGGCCAACCGCACCAGCATATGGTCTCACAAGGGGTCTGAGGATGTCATCTTGGTACCTAATGGCAGTCAGGCTACCTCTGGCGAGCACATGGAGGGCCATGCGCCCCTCCAAAGTAATGCCACCCCACACCATTACTGACCTACTGCCCACCGGTCATGCTGAAGGATGTTGCAGGCAGCAGATCGCTCTCCACGGTGTCTCCAGACTCTGTCATGTCTGTCACATGTGCTCAGTTTGAACCTGCTTTCATCTGTGAAGAGCACAGGGCGCCAGTGGCGAATTTGTCAATCCTGGTGTTCTCTGGCAAATGCCAAGCGTCCTGCACGGTGTTGGGCTGTGAGCACAACCCCCATTTGTGGACGTCGGGCCCTCATACCATCCTCATGGAGTCGGTTTCTAACCGTTTATGCAGACACATGCACATTTGTGGCCTGCTGGAGGTCATTTTGCAGGTCTCTGGCAGTGCTCCTTCTGTACCTTCTTGCACAAAGGTGGAGGTAGCGGTCCTGCTGCTGGGTTGTTGCCCTCCTACGGCCTCCTCCACGTCTCCTGGTGTACTGGCCTGTCTCCTGGTAGCGCCTCCAGGCTCTGGACACTACGCTGACAGAAACATCCAACCTTCTTGCCACAGCTGGCATTGATGTGCCATCCTGGATGAGCTGCACTACCTGAGCCACTTGTGTGGGTTGTAGAGTCCGTATCATGCTACCACGAGTGTGAAAGCGCCACCAACATTCAAAAGTGACCAAAACATCAGCCAGAAAGCATAGGTACTGAGAAGTGGTCTGTGGTCCCCACCTGCAGAACCACTCCTTTATTGAGTGTGTCTTGCTAATCGCCAAAGATTTCCCCCTGTTGTCTATTCCATTGGACCAACAGCTGTGAAATTGATTGTCCATCAGTGTTGCTTCCTAAGTGGACAGTTTGATTTCACAGAAATTTGATTTACTTGCAGTTATATTGTGTTGTTTAAGTGTTATCTTTATTTTTTTTGAGTAGTGTACATAAAAGTAAGGTTTTGGAGAAGACTTTTCATAGTCCAGACTTGAATGAATGAATGAATGAATGAATGAATGAATGAATCAGTCACATAGTTCATCCTGGTATATTCTACCAAGTCAGCACAGTTCATTCTTATGTCTCAACGACTTCACCTCTTCCACCAGCTCCAAGATGGTTGTCTGGTGGAGCTGGAATGCTGCCACTTCCTCAGAAAGAAAGTCCAAAGATTCTTCATATCCTCAATATGCCTATATCATCTTAGGTCCCATTCTCCATTCAATTCAGTTTTTAACTGAACTTCCTGTGTCTCCCAGATGTTCTCCACAGTGAAGTTCACCAGACTCAGTTTGCAAACTTGTTGGAAACAGGAAGCCCAATTTAAATCTAATTGAGATGGGATGACATAACCTCAAACAGGGCTTTCGCTTCCTCAAGTGTAGTTGAAATAAAACAATTCTACAAAAAGTGGGCCAAAATTACAATAATGTAAAAAAATCATTGGACTCAACAAGTGTGGTTGTTCTTGCACAACCATTTATTAGTTTAGGGGAAAGTTACTTTTTCACATAGGGCAGGTTGGTTTGTATGTTTTTTTTTTTTTTAAGAAATCAAATCATCATTTGAAAATTGATGTTTTTCTTTAGTCTACTTATTTTTGTCTGTTATTAAAATTTGTTTGATGAAACCTTTACGTGTAGCAAAAAAAGCAAAAACAGAAGAAATCTGCATGGAAGCAAATACTTTTTCAAAGCGCTGTGTTTTTGTGGATGTTTCTGATTAAAATCTACATATAATCTCTGGTGAAACTATGACATTATTTTTTTTAACCTGTTTCTATGATGCTTTTGAAAAATTATGGCAACTTTCTTAGAATGTATGTGCAGAGAGAAACGCTGGAAGGGAGAATATTAGCTTGAATATCATTTCAGTGGAAATATGAAACAAGCCTAGAAGTTAATTGTTTGGTCACATAAAGTGAATGCAAGTGTAAGGTGTCTGAAAACATGCCTGGAGGCCACTATTAAAGATTTAAAGGCCAAATGGGAATGTGGAGCATTGTGGTGAGTGATGAGATTATCGTCTTTCCTTCATTTAATTCCATTTTTATGCAGTTTTTTTATGTTTCCTGCAATGAAGATGAGCTTAAATGTACTTGAATAATAAAGGAAGAATATATAACTAATTTTGTATATGTATTCAGTCATTATCCAGCTTGAAAATGTCTTGCAGCCCCACATATGTTAGTTATTCTGCTGCCTCTGATTTTTAGTTGTTGTTTTTTTGTTTTGTTTGTTTGTTTGGTTTTTTTTTTTGGTTGCATGGCTACAAAGGATCAAACTGAGATCAACCTCTCATTTTTTCATCTACCTCCCTCCTAATCAGACCACCAAAACTTGCTCCTTCCCACCTCTGTCAACATCCATCACCATCTTGTCAGTAAGGTGCTGCACCCTTCTTCTCAGCAAGATGTTGCAGAGCATGCAGACCTAAGAGCTGGTAATGAGGCACAAATGAACAATGCATCACCATGGTGATCAACTTGTGGGAGGTGAAAAGACTCCAGTTTTCTATGACGTGCCCATGATTCTGTTGAGTCTGTTACAAAACATAGGGCTCACCTGAGAGATATATTTGCTTTCTCTTTCAATCTCCACTAATCCGTCTTTCCCTCTGCATTTGTTTGTTCTAATCTCATTCTGTCATAGTCACCATTTTCCTTCTCTCATCCCACACATTCTTCAAATTGATCCCTGAAATTCAACTATATTTGCTATATTAGCACTGCGCTATAAATGTTTATCTTTCTGAAACAAGTATAGGGAATAAATGGAAAAACATAAAGCAACAGCTCATAAATATGAATAAAGATTCAAGTTGGTAAGCTGTGAAATTTACTCAGCCCTGCAGTTACTTTAACAAGGACTCATAAAGGCTTTCATATTAACTGTATTAAACAATGTTTTTTTTTAAGATTTGTTTTGCAGCACTAGTGGCCTTTATTTAGTCATTTTTTTTTAAAGTAGGCAGACAGGAAATGGGGTGAAGAGAGGATGAAGACATGCAGCACAGGTTGCCGTGGGCAGGAATCATACCAGGGCAAAGCATCTTCGAGGGCCGAACCCTCTCTATACATGAGCCGCACGCATTACCGCTGTGCCCAACAGTGTTGCTTTTTATACTTGGGTAAATATCAGATACACAGTCAATATTCAAATAATTTTAAGGGATCGGGTTGTGGCAAAAACACAACATGCTGATCTAAGTCTCGTGTTATCTCAGCCGCTCCTTCTCACTGCAGAGGAAGCCAGACATGCTTTGAATACACCTCTGTTCATGTATCAGTTCAAACCCCCATAGACACACACACAAACAGAGAGATTCACACAACATGCTTTAAAACAACCAAGCTGGCCGCCAAATGCCTAACGGCTGTCTAATAAGTTCAGACGCTGATGCATAATCACACACATAATAATGTGCAACCATTCCCATGCATATTTTACTATAATTCTCCCAACATTTATACACTCAGTTGACTAGAGGCAAGCCAAATGGTCATGTGACAAAGTTTGCATTTGTCCCTTTTATAGTGCCTTGAAAAAATATTCATACCATAAGTTAGACAGTGATTTTGAATTGGACTGTCAAATTAGAGCAGTTGTAAAGTCCTGCTTTTATCATATAAAAGGGGACATATCATGTTTTTAAATCCTTGTTTTTCACATCATTCAGTTGTGATCTATATAAAGTGGAACTGCAATACTTTGGTCTGAATTACTTGGTATTGTAGCTCTACAGGCCCCTCTTTCACCCCTGTTCTGAGAGTAACTTGTTTTGGTGCAGTCTCTTTAAATGCTTCCAAAGCACTTCATATCCTGCTCCCCTCTAGGTCAAAGGGCATTCCACTCCACCCTGTTCAGCCATTTTTGTAGTTTGATAGCAGAGATACAATATAGCGCCGCAGAAACATGACAAAAACAGCAAAAACAATGCAAAATTGTTCATGTCATAATATTATTTAAAACACGCAATACGGTTCTGTCCTCAAGAAGCTAAAAGCAGCACACGGCACAAACATAAGCAAAAGGCACAATGCTACGGCTATCAAAGCAATGGCCAGGGCGTCATATCAGCACACAATAAATATATATCTCAAAAAAAGTGTATTGACATTTTAACGTTATTTGCAGCTTACCACTTGCTGTGTCTGTCATTTGTTACCTACTCGCAGCGTCGGCATACTACAAAATCGCAACAAGAAATAAAAACAGTGGATTTGCAAATTGGTCAGCCAGAAGTCTATGCCCTTGTTTAGCTGTCCCCAGCAAATACTGTGATTTAATAGTTCAAAAAACGTAATAGAGGATAGAGAAAACTGAACAGACAGAAAAGTATGATCCAAACAGAATATAAAGATATCTACGCAGCACCTGGAAAGACTAAATTCCATCTTTTTGGCACTCCTACAGACTCCAAGTACACAGCAAATTGTATTTAACGGCTATAAAATTGGATTTTTTTCATGATATGACCCCTTTAAAGTAAAAGTGAAATCCTTGCTATCGAGGCAACAGTGATCCACACTTTTATTTAATCCCACTTAGATAACTGTAATGGACTTTTTGTTGCGGAGAGTCAGTCCTTGCTCTCTCGTCTGCAGCTGGTTCAAAATGCTGCTGGAAGTCTTTTAACTAGTACTGAAAAAACAGAACACATCACCCCGTTCCGGCATCACTCCGCCGCTTACCTGTTTTTCAGAGTTAATTAAAAAATATATTTTTTAGTTTTTAAATGTTTCACTGATCCTGACATACCTCTCTGAGCCTACTTACCTTCCCAGGCCCTCAGGTCGGCCGAACAGCAACTTCCAAACTAGGAGGAAGCTCAGAGGGGGCAGGGCCTTCTCTATTCTCAATTGTTATTCCACAGCTGTGGAATAACCTACCCCTGCACATTAGAGAGGATCCTTCACTGCCTACTTCTAAATCCCATCTTAAAACCCACTTTTATTCTTTGACTTTCTACATCAGTGAGACTCAGTTTGACTTTGTTCGTTTTAAATCATTCAATTTCATTTGATGTTTTATTGTTCTTGTATCTTTCTTTTAATGTATGTTTATAGTTTACATTTATCTGCAGCACTTTGTTTTAGCTGTGTTGGTTTTAAAGCTCTTTATAAATGAAGTTGGTATGGTATGGAAATTCTCCCTAAATTTAAACACTAAGCTGATTAAAGGCAAGACAAAAAGTCACTTGTCAGAATTTGCAGTTCTCTCTTTTAAGCCCCTATTCTACACACACCACGAATAACACCAATCACCAACTTTGTCAAACTTTTAGGATTCTCAGTTGAATCATAAGTTCCTGAATTTGTAACTGATTTGTATTTTATTCTTTGTCATTTCATCCAATTCTTGAGCAATCTGGAATTTGTGGCAAAAGTTTTGAGCTGTTCAGAAGTCAGAAATCCAAAAAATCTCAGTGAATTCGTAATAAATTCATAGGTCATTCTTAAGTATTGTAACCAATTCTGATTGATTCTGAGTGTTCTTAACTCAGATTGGGATTCGTGAAGCATTGTCTTGACCTCTCAGTGCCATTATACCCTCTAAAATGGCACAAATTTATCTTCTGCCCTAAAAATTTTTAAACATTAAACAAAAAGCAAATAAAATAAATAGTTTTTACATAAATAAGAAAATTCAAACACAAAAAATTCAATCTCTTAAATGTAGTTTACTATTACATTTTATGTCCAAAAACAAGCACTTTGCTTTTACATTTTATTGGCAGAATCAATCAATAACAGTAGTCATTAAAATAGCATTCACTCCTGCTAGTAATAAATTCGTTTATCTCCATTCGGCATGTTGTTAACTGTGGAACGTATTCCTAATGTTAAGACAGTATTCCTAAATAGATTCTTTTAAATCGTACTAAATTATTGACAATGTTAGTGCAAATCAAGCTGAATCTCATGATTTGTCTTTATCTATTGAACCTGTGTTGTAATTGAATCTTACGGCATCACAGATTGGAACCAAACATTTGCAAAATTCCAATAATCCTCACAAATCCTACAATTTTGCAATGATTGGTGCTTCATGTTATTTATCATCTGTATGGAATAGTAGCATTACAGTGCCTTGCAAAAGTATTTTTTGCCCGGTAACAGATGCAAAGTTCAAGATATTTTATTGAGATTTTATGTGTTAGATCAACATAAAGCAACACGTAATTGCAAAGTGGAACAAAAAAGATTGTTTTAACATAAAAGTAAAAAAAGTGCTTTACACTGAAACAAGACAATAATACAACAAGATAAAAAATATCTGAAAACTGTAATGTGCCTTTGTATTGAGCGCCACTTACCCAATACTTTGTTGAACCACCTTTTGATGCAAACACAGCTGCAAGCTGCAAGTGTCACCTGCTATGTAGATCTTGCTTTGCTAAATAACTCAAGCACAGTCATTTAATGAACAGCATGAGTAAACAGCAATTTTTGAGGTGAACCTTCACCCATTCTCAATTTGTTTCGTACAAATAACAGATGTTCTTTCAGGATTGCCATGTATTAAGCTCTATGCATCTTCCCAAGTAACCAGCTTTCCTGTATATGCTGAAGAAAAGTATCCTCACCACGTGCCACAGTGGGGATGGTGTTTTCAGGGTTATGTGCAGTGTTAAGTTTTTTGCTTCACAAAGTGTTTTGGATATAGCTTCATGCAAGGTAAAGTACCATTCTCTTCTAATTTGACTGGAGCCCCTACTTCCTTGTTTGTAGTGTTCCCTACAAAGCTTGTGGCAAACACAATAAACAGAACTTCTCATGGCTTTCTTTCAACAATGTCTTTCTTCTTGCTACTCTTCCATAAAGTTCAGATTTGACCCCAATAACAAACAGTTGAACTGCGGATCTCTGTGATTCCTCCAGAGTAAGCATGGGCCTCTTGGCTGCTCTGATTAACGGCCTCATTTTCAGACTTGCCAGTTTAGCTGAATATTTATGAATTGGTAAATTTGCCTATGTAAGCTGAGATATTGTTTCATAACCTAACTCTGCTTTAAACATCTTCACAGCCTTATCTGTGAGTAGCCTGGTGTGTTCTTCAAAGTGCTGTTTATTGACGTTCTCTAACAAGCCTCTAAGGCTTGTTAGAGAACGGCTGTTTTTATGCTAAGAATAAATTATATACAAGTGGACTCTGGGCAGATGGCACTGAATTCTGTTTAGGGGTCTAAGGGTAAAGGAAGCTGAATATATATGCATATAAGATTTTTGAGATTATTATTTGGCCATAATTTTAAAGCCATATATAATTTTTCTTTCATTTTACAAATATGTGCAAATGTGTTGGTCTATTACATAAGATCCCAATAAAATACACAGATGTTTGTGGTTGTTACCATTGGTTCCTACAGAAATTCTGCCCTGGGTTAGCCCTGCTTCTGCTGACTTCCCATCCAATCAAAATACAAGAATTCAGTCAGAGATTTTTGTGCAGGATAAAATGCAGTTCAGGCCCACACATGTAACATTATCTCCCTGTTCTCAGCAGCAAGCACTTACTTATCACACAGAGACACCAACTTCCTATTGACAGATAGGTTTTATTTCATTATCTGGTGCTTGTCCACTGCCCTTTTTAATGATGCCCTGGCCAGCTGCCCATATGGCCCACATGACTTTACAATGCAATCAGTTTTGGACACAGTGGTGTTCACTGTGCGACTTCATTCCTCTGACACTCTTTACCCCAGGCGGCATCGGGCCACCTGTGCACCCAGGTCTGGTGCTTGTGGAGTATGCATGCAGATTGTAGGTAACAAAGAGAAGACATTGGAGCTATGAGCTTTGAAATGGTAAGACGATCTGTTTATAGTGCATTGCAGTTGAAAGTGAGCCATGACAAGATGCAGAGAGGGGAGAAGGGGATGTCAAGATGAAATATATATGGAAATAAAGAGGGGTGATAAAAAGAGATTTTTTTCAGGAACACACCTTACGATACCCTACTGCCACTAATACCTGGAACGATTTAACCCCTTCCCTTTTTTCCCTGTCTTCTCATTTCTAATTCTTTATCCCCATATGTATTGCAGTCTATGAAAATATGATACAGGTTCAGGTGGAGGTGAAAACATTCACGTTCTCTACCACATCTCTGTATACGTATTCAGTCCCCTTTACTCTGATACCCTATCATAAAGTCTGGTGCAATCAGCTGCCTTCACAAGTCACCTAATTAGTTAACAGAGTCCACATATAGGTGATTTAATCTCACTTTTGTTAGAGAACATTAGTTCACCAACACTAAGAAACTCACAAGACAGGTCAGAAATAGAGATATAACAGAATAGCTAAAGCTTTGAACCTAGCAAAATGCAATGCATCATCCTAAAATGGAAAAGTGTATGTCAAAACTTCAAATCTACCAACAGCCATGTAGTAAGAGTCAGGTCAAGCAACAGGAAAGCCATTGCTGAAAGAAAGCTTTAAGACATCATATTTACAGTTTGCTACAAGCCATTAAGTAAAAACAGCAAAAGTGGAAAAATGTGCTCTGGTCAGATGGAAAAAATTTAATCTAACACTGATCATCACCCTGGACACACCTTCCCTACTGTCAACCATTTTGGTGGAAGCATAAAGCTATGGGGATGTTTTCTTCAGCAGGAACAGGGATTTTGGTAATGGAAAGCTGGATGCAGCTGGGATGAAAAGGTTTCAGGACCACAGTGGAGGTTCACCTTCCACCAGGACATCAATCATAAACATACAATCAGAGCAATAATTGAATTGTTAGATTTAAACGTTAATGTGTTAGTAGGATATAATAAAAGTTCACTTCTTAATCTATTAAGTGTCTGTGGCAGGACAATTGCCATTTGCAGACACTCTCCATCCTATCTGATTGAGCTAGAGCCATCTTAAAAAGAGGAATAGGCATGAAATTATTATCTTGATGTTCAAAGCATAAAATTCAAACACAATAAAATTCCAATACACAAATTTGGAAAATAATGTATGCTTTTCTATCAACATTCCAATTATGCACTCCGTCTTCGTCTTTTGCACAACATTTTTGTAAAATGCAATGAAGTTCGTAGTTATATTGTGTCATAATGTAAAAAGTTTTAAAGGCAATGAACAATTTTGGTTTTTGATGTAGATATACTTTTTGATTGGTTTGGTGCACAAACCTATTACACTAAACCAAAAGGTAGATTTTCAATACACATTTAAATAACAACATTTGCTTGCTTTGCTTTTGGGTTTTATTGCTTGAATTACACAGAATGTTGTATATTTAAGAAAGTATTTCATTTAAACTCAATTTAAAGTCTTTAAAACTGATAAAAAACTGCAGCAAACATCTGGGCCTGGACAGTTAAGTTGCATCAAAGCATACCTCAGAGCAAACACAAAAGGGAAACTGGGGGAAAACAGTAAATTTACTAGAGGAAAAAAACATGAAAGTGAGTAAAACCAAGTAACAAGGAAAAGACATGAATAATGGATAGCAAGTAGAAACCATTGAGATGAGAACAAATTGTAGATTCTCGATAAGGATGGCACTAAAACAGCCAATAATATACATATATCTCAAGAGGAGTTTTGTAGCTGTAGTGGCTTACTTGTATACACACCCTCATTAATGTGTGGCACATAGACGAAACATTTCCTGATGTGTTTGACAGTAATAAGGCAGAAGCCGAGTGCCGGATTTGAGGAGGAGAGCCTGCGAGCTACAGACAGGCAAGCAGAGCATGTCAAATCACCCTGATGCGGGACAAAATCATTATGTTGCCGCAGTCTAATCTGGCAGCCTCAAACTGCAGTAAGTCTTATGGCAAAACACAGGTCGTGGAATCTAGGCGAAAGCTGGAAGTGTGCAACCAGCTGCTGGTTAGAGAGACACACTTACTGTAATGCTCATTCACAAAGGGTATGTTGGTAGGAGAGTGTACGCTGAACATCTGGTTACTGGAGGGTCAGTTGCAACTGTCAATTGTTTAAAATGCACATTTCATGCAGGAGAATAATTTTTAAAGACACAGGCCGCAAAAACTTGGCAGAAGAGGAAAGAATACATGAATAAAAAATATATGCTGTAGCTATGCAGACAGTTTTCGAAAAGATTTCAGGATTTTTAATGGCAAAAAGGTCTCCAAATCTGAAATCACAAAGTCAAAACTTCAGCAACTACATTAATACAGTAATGCTGTTTCCTTGCTGATGCTTCTGTATTAATAGTAACATAACTTTTGTACTCCAGTGTATACACTTTTTTCCCAAAGAGAAAACTTCAGATTTTTGGCTCCAAATAATCATGCTGCATTCACAGTACCTCAGAAAAAGTTTTTCAACACTTGTGGATAGCAAATTTTCATCAGTAGTCCTATAATTCATCCCTGGTGAGAACAACTAAGCCAGTTAAGGCTGTTCTTATGTTCAGTCTACTTATTGTTGATTTTTATTCATTTATTTCTTCATTCAGAAGTTGTGACACAATAAAAATTTCCAATTTAATTAAACCATGACTAGATATGTTTAAATTGAGTTCATCCATATACAGGTCCTTCTCAAAATATTAGCATATTGTGATAAAGTTCATTATTTTCCATAATGTCATGATGAAAATTTAACTTTCATATATTTTAGATTTATTGCACACTAACTGAAATATTTCAGGTCTTTTATTGTCTTAATACGGATGATTTTGGCATACAGCTCATGAAAACCCAAAATTCCTATCTCACAAAATTAGCATATTTCATCCAACCAATAAAAGAAAAGTGTTTTTAATACAAAAAACATCAACCTTCAAATAATCATGTACAGTTATGCACTCAATACTTGGTTGGGAATCCTTTGGAGAAATGACTGCTTCAATGTGGCGTGGCATGGAGGCAATCAGCCTGTGGCACTGCTGAGGTCTTATGGAGGCCCAGGATGCTTCGATAGCGGCCTTTAGCTCATCCAGAGTGTTGGGTCTTGAGTCTCTCAACGTTCTCTTCCCAATATCCCACAGATTCTGTATGGGGTTCAGATCAGGAGAGTTGGCAGGCCAATTGAGCACAGTGATACCATGGTCAGTAAACCATTTACCAGTGGTTTTGGCACTGTGAGCGGGTGCCAGGTCGTGCTGAAAAATGAAATCTTCATCTCCATAAAGCTTTTCAGCAGATGGAAGCATGAAGTGCTCCAAAATCTCCTGATAGCTAGCTGCATTGACCCTGCCCTTGATAAAACACAGTGGACCAACACCAGCAGCTGACACGGCACCCCAGACCATCACTGACTGTGCGTACTTGACACTGGACTTCTGGCATTTTGGCATTTCCTTCTCCCCAGTCTTCCTCCAGACTCTGGCACCTTGATTTCCGAATGAATGCAGAATTTGCTTTCATCCGAAAAAAGTACTTTGGACCACTGAGCAACAGTCCAGTGCTGCTTCTCTGTAGCCCAGGTCAGGCGCTTCTGCCGCTGTTTCTGGTTCAAAAGTGGCTTGACCCGGGGAATGCGGCACCTGTAGCCCATTTCCTGCACACGCCTGTGCACGGTGGCTCTGGATGTTTCTACTCCAGACTCAGTCCACTGCTTCCGCAGGTCCCCCAAGGTCTGGAATCGGCCCTTCTCCCACAATCTTCCTCAGGGTCCGGTCACCTCTTCTCGTTGTGCAGCGTTTTCTGCCACACTTTTTCCTTCCCACAGACTTCCCACTGAGGTGCCTTGATACAGCACTGTGGGAACAGCCTATTCGTTCAGAAATGTCTTTCTGTGTCTTACCCTCTTGCTTGAGGGTGTCAATAGTGGCCTTCTGGACAGCAGTCAGGATGGCAGTCTTACCCATGATTGGGGTTTTGAGTGATGAACCAGGCTGGGAGTTTTAAAGGCCTCAGGAATCTTTTGCAGGTGTTTAGAGTTAACTCGTTGATTCAGATGATTAGGTTCATAGCTCGTTTAGAGACCCTTTTAATCATATGCTAATTTTGTGAGATAGGAATTTTGGGTTTTCATGAGCTGTATGCCAAAATCATCCGTATTAAGACAATAAAAGACCTGAAATATTTCAGTTAGTGTGCAATGAATCTAAAATATATGAATGTTACATTTTCATCATGACATTATGGAAAATAATGAACTTTATCACAATATGCTAATATTTTGAGAAGGACCTGTAGGCAATATCTTTTTGCATTAAACCTCCATCACACTTTTTGTATAGCTACACTGTGCTTCATTCAACAAAGATATACAACTTTAGGTAACTAACATTTTAGTATCATCTTTCTAAGTATATAATAATGTCACAATTTGATCCCCAACTAAGCCAGGTTAATGCTGGTATTTTGCCCATGTTGAAAAACTTTGCGGCATGAATGTAGCAACTCAGAAACACCATAACCCAAAAAAAACATAACTTCAGGTCAGGCTTGTCAGGCTACATTATGCAGATGCTCTGTCTGCTATGATAAAGTTCCACTCACTTTGGCACGAAGGTTGCTTTGAGTTCTTTTTACTGATTAATTCAGCTAATAATTATTTGGACACTTAGGTAACATATAGGGAGATATAGGGTAACATAAGTGACACACATGCATCACTGTCAAAAGAATACAAAATGTGTCTCGTATATTCACATTTGGACCCACAATAAGTGTTTTATATACAGCACCATACAGTACATGACAAGATAACTGTGTGACCGTGGTTTTGGTCTCTAAAACCTTGAACAGAACTAACAGAACAGACCTAAGTGACCAGCCTGTGATTCTGACTTAACATTTTAACCACATAAATGCTGTCAGGGCTTGAACAATCCTGGTTCAGGCCCTGACAGCAGTTCAAGCCCATTTTTTGCTACTTTAACTAAAAGCATGTATATACATCTACTATTAATAGTTACTGTATAATGTATTTAGTAGAACGCAACAATTATGTTGAAATCCACAAAAGTTAGAGCTTTTCCGAAAACCCAAACAATACACAAAACAGTCAGTTCATAAACTTATAGCACAGATTTATTAGAATTTGAGTAAAATACAGTAGCAATTTTCACCTATAAACTCAATAAAAATTGTAATTTGTCCACTTTATAACTTAATATAGTACACAATGTTTTGCAAATATAATGTGAGGTACTGTGGCTCAATTAGGCTAAAATCGTCTTCATACACCCACTCTTTGTTTATGCAAAATACAAAATAAATAAACTGTGGCTGCTGTAATTTGAAGTACGACTTTCAGAGTGATTTTAATTAGTTTTTCCCACCTCTGCTTAGTTTGGAGGTTATCTTTTGCATTGTGCTGCATTCAGCTGTACTAATTAGAAGAATAATCAACTTCACTTTCTTTGTAACATTTTCACTTAAGTGCTAATCACCTGCCAACAAACACTGATTAGTCTTAGGAGGAATCTCATTGTCAAAATTTCAAGTTGTAATTCTAGGTGTGACTTTTGTGCTTCATATTTCATTAGTATGCTGCTGCCTTGACAGCGAAACTGATAAAAATAAAATATTACTGCTTAAAAATATCCACAACAACAATTTATAAAATCATTGCATATCTTGTGCATTATAACATAAATAGATGAATTTTAGTCAGGAAAGTACTCTAAATTAAAATAAAATCCCCCTTTTCAAGAGAGACCAGATAAGGACCATTCACAGGAACTTAACTGACAAAATAAAAAACTTAACAACTTAGGAACTAGTTAGTTAATTAGGAATAGTTAGTGCCTTTAATTTAGCAGCAGAAACAAGTGTTCCAATTAAGCCCCCCATCACACTCGATTACAGCTGCCCTACGGTCTGCAACGACTTTCATAACAATTTATACCAAGTAAAATCATGGTAGTGTCATGTTTGGGGCTTAGAGTAGGACCCAGGTGCAGATGTGCGCTGGTGACAGAATTCTTTAAAAATGAAAATAGAATAATTACAGGTGGAGTGGCACAAGGAGAACTGTACATACAACACAGGCAGAGAACAGGCAGACTAACGGAGAAACAGGCCAGTAGAACAGAAGAATCTGGCTGCGAACAATGAGAGATCAGGAGCTTAAATAATGAGGCAGGGGTGGAAGATGACAAATCAGAGATCTAATCAAGCTAATCAGAGAAAATGTAGAGCAGCTGTGGCAGAATGAAAGTAGGGATGCTGAGGGAAGGGGGCTATTTAACACACTGGGATACAAGGAAACCAAGGACACAAATCTAACAAATATAATTCCTAATGTAAAAAGAACACAACAATAAACTAAGAAACTAATAACAAAGAAATTAACTAATGAGGCAACACCTTTCTAACACTAATGAACACTGAATATGACAAAACTAAAGAACATAAATAAACATCAAGAAAAGGTGACAGCACAAACACAAATGAAAACCAAAACCTAACAGCCAAAGAGCAAGACAGGTAGATCTGAAAAACCATGTATCATAATGATAGCAGTCATGTTGTTACTGATGACTCTTCTAATAGGATTGGTTCCTCTCTATTGCTTTCCTAGTTCTATTGCCAAACGTATCTCTTCTGGACTGGGATATTTCCAAACAATCAGCTCAATTATTATCTCATATACAGTATTCTGTCTGTTTCATCCTTTCTGTGGAGGCAGAAACAGGATTAGAAATTTCATAGACTTAAAGAGAGGATGAAGATGAAAATGATTTCTTCTAAGCACAAAGCGGTGCACCACTTCCTCTTTATCCTCCTTCCCTCTTTAGCACTGAATACGATGTCATGGGTTCTGTTTCACAGTGTCACAAACTCATTTTTAATTTGAAAAACCTGCAACTTCCTTTTGTTTTCCAGCACAATTTGGAGGTGTTGGCTTTTCAAAGCTGAGAATACAGTTACTACTCATAGTGGAAGGGGCCTGATTGCAGCAAATCATTTACAAATTTATGTTGGTGGAGTTTATTTCAGCTACTTGATGAGAAACCTGTTGATGAGTTTGGACAAACAGATCAATTTCAAATTCAGAAATATATGATCAAATCAAACCAATACAATCTAGTCTAATCATAAAGGCAGACTCAAATTAAATTGCATACATTCCAATCCAATCTTAGTTATAACACAAAGTCAAATTCAGTCTGAGCAAACATGTGGCTAAGCTACAACTGCTACCTCCTTGACATTATACCTGGGATCTAGATATGTTGCTACCATTACAATAAACCACCATGATTTCACCACAGAAGTTTTTTAAATTCTCAAAACAATTGGGGAACATATATGCTCCACTGAATGTAATGAAGGAGCACTATACATTCACTCTACCAGGATTCTGCAGAGACCATGAACATTCTAATTGGTTTTAATGTTGTGGTGTTAATCCAGTATCAAAAGAGACAAAATGTATATTCTCAGAATAATGAAAGTTACTGTTGGAGGTAGTGAGGAATTGAGAGTTTTAGTTATGAGACCATGATAATAAAACAATGTTATTTTGAAGCAGAAACAGTTAAATATTTGCTGGGTAGGATTTTCTAAACAATGAATGTTTCCTCATAGTGATTATGATTTAAGATAAGGATTCCTTCTTTTCACAAGTGTCAGGTTGACTATTTGAGAAAGGGACAATATCTAACAGCAGAAATAGGGAATACTGTTCTTAAAGCGAGAATGTGAGCAGGTGAATTATGACATTAATTCATCTCCATCTGTGTATAATGTCTTACAATTGCAGTAATCTTTTATTTTATGCCATACTGAGGCACTCTAAATTCTACTGGCGTTCTACAGGTAAGAATGGTGAACTGTTATGATGAAAGACTGCAGAATAACAGTCATCTTCCTCTCTCTGGGTGTCAGACTGCATGCTTTCACACAACCAAAAAGCATGAAAACACTTGTTACATAATATTGAAGCTGCAGCTAGAGATCTAACAGACAGTGAGTGGTGGGGGTTTGTTCCTAAATATTTAACACCCCTCATCACACATTCACTTTGAATTGGGCCGAGGAATAACCTTCTGATCTCCTCCATCAAAGATCACTCTGACAGTCACCTCGCATCTCACTCCATAAGCCGATTCTAATCGGCACTGATTGGCTAATCATGGTAAATTACTTTTAACGTGATGACAGTGTGTGTGGGGTTTTTGAATAACTTTGAAATGATTAGTTGAGTGCATGAGAGCTATTCTGTGGGTCCTTTATTTCGAAAAGCTGTGTGCAGTCATTCATATAGATACAATTTTGAAAACTAATGAGACAGAGCAGACTTTTTTCCCTTCTACACAGAATTTGACAGCTCAGTGAATGACCAAAAAACATGACAATATACCTGTAATAACCCTACAGGGTGTACGGTGCATATGGTGCTGTACCTTGACTTTACAGTGTGTTAGCCGACATGGAGTTATTGGACCTGATAATTTTCATGTTCAAAATTACTGCATTAAATGTGTTCTGACTGGCAGAGTAGCACTCAGAATTGTTATTGTCTGAATGCCAAGAAGAGAAAAAAATAAAAATAATAAAATAAAATAAATAAAAATATATATATATATATGGTTAGGATGCCTCCTGGGATCCTAACTTTGGGATTCCCCCGGAAGAGCTGGACCAAGTGGCTGGGGAAAGAGAAGTCTGGGTCTCTCTGCTTAGGCTGCTGCCCCCGCGACCCGACCCCGGATAAGCGGAAGAGAATGGATGGATGGATGTGTATATATATATATATATATATAGATAACTTTATTTCCTTTTTAACAAATATTTAAAAAGGAGATCAGAATAGAGGAGAGAAAGAAAGACACAAAGAATACATGATAACACCCCAGAGGTATGCTTCTACACTTGCAGAAAGAGAGAGAGAAAAAGAAAAAAAATCACATAGACAATAAATGCATATGTAACAACAATAACATTAGTCAAAAGTACATGGTACTAATCAATACAAAATGTATTTAGTGGCAACCGCAGGTCAATATAGAGTGTATATCTGTGTACCTGTAACCACCTGAATCCAAACAACCTGTGGGTGTATGTGTGCATGTGCTTGTGTATACAGGTCCTTCTCAAAATATTAGCATATTGTGATAAAGTTCATTATTTTCCATAATGTAATGATGAAAATTTAACATTCATATATTTTAGATTCATTGCACACTAACTGAAATATTTCAGGTCTTTTATTGTCTTAATACGGATGATTTTGGCATACAGCTCATGAAAACCCAAAATTCCTATCTCACAAAATTAGCATATTTTATCCGACCAATAAAAGAAAAGTGTTTTTAATACAAAAAACGTCAGCCTTCAAATAATCATGTACAGTTATGCACTCAATACTTGGTCGGGAATCCTTTTGCAGAAATGACTGCTTCAATGCGGCGTGGCATGGAGGCAATCAGCCTGTGGCACTGCTGAGGTCTTATGGAGGCCCAAGATGCTTCGATAGCGGCCTTTAGCTCATCCAGAGTGTTGGGTCTTGAGTCTCTCAACGTTCTCTTCACAATATCCCACAGATTCTCTATGGGGTTCAGGTCAGGAGAGTTGGCAGGCCAATTGAGCACAGTGATACCATGGTCAGTAAACCATTTACCAGTGGTTTTGGCACTGTGAGCAGGTGCCAGGTCGTGCTGAAAAATGAAATCTTCATCTCCATAACGCTTTTCAGCAGATGGAAGCATGAAGTGCTCCAAAATCTCCTGATAGCTAGCTGCATTGACCCTGCCCTTGATAAAACACAGTGGACCAACACCAGCAGCTGACACGGCACCCCAGACCATCACTGACTGTGGGTACTTGACACTGGACTTCTGGCATTTTGGCAATTCCTTCTCCCCTGTCTTCCCCCAGACTCAGGCACCTTGATTTCCGAATGACATGCAGAATTTGCTTTCATCCGAAAAAAGTACTTTGGACCACTGAGCAACAGTCCAGTGCTGCTTCTCTGTAGCCCAGGTCAGGCGCTTCTGCCGCTGTTTCTGGTTCAAAAGCGGCTTGACCTGGGGAATGCGGCACCTGTAGCCCATTTCCTGCACATGCCTGTGCACGGTGGCTCTGGATGTTTCTACTCCAGACTCAGTCCACTGCTTCCGCAGGTCCCCCAAGGTCTGGAATCGGCCCTTCTCCACAATCTTCCTCAGGGTCCGGTCACCTCTTCTCGTTGTGCAGCGTTTTCTGCCACACTTTTTCCTTCCCACAGACTTCCCACTGAGGTGCCTTGATACAGCACTGTGGGAACAGCCTATTCGTTCAGAAATGTCTTTCTGTGTCTTACCCTCTTGCTTGAGGGTGTCAATAGTGGCCTTCTGGACAGCAGTCAGGTCGGCAGTCTTACCCATGATTGGAGTTTTGAGTGATGAACCAGGCTGGGAGTTTTAAAGGCCTCAGGAATCTTTTGCAGGTGTTTAGAGTTAACTCGTTGATTCAGATGATTAGGTTCATAGCTCGTTTAGAGACCCTTTTAATTATATGCTAATTTTGTGAGATAGGAATTTTGGGTTTTTATTAGCTGTATGCCAAAATCATCCGTATTAAGACAATAAAAGACTTGAAATATTTCAGTTAGTGTGCAATGAATCTAAAATATATGAATGTTAAATGTTCATCATGACATTATGGAAAATAATGAACTTTATCACAATATGCTAATATTTTGAGAAGGACCTGTATAAGGATTCTCCATAAATGGTAAATAGTAAATGGCCTGAACTTGTATTGCACTTCATCAAGTCCCTAGAGACCCCAAAGTGATTTACACTACAATCAGTCATTTACCTATTCATACACACATTCACACACTGACAGTGGTTAGGTAGGCTATAACGTAGCCACAGCTGCCCAGGAGTGCACTGACAGAAGTGAGGCTGCCATACACAGGCACCACCGAGCCCTCTAACCACCATCAGCAGGAAGGTCGGGTGAAGTGTCTTGCCCAAGGACACAACGACTGAGACAGACAGAGCGGGGCTTCAAATCGGCAACCCACTGGTTACTGGACGAACTACAGAGAATGAGAGCCCCCACCCTCTCCTCCCACAGAAGAGACAAGGATAGCCCCTGGGGAACCACCCAGCAGCCACAAGGCAGGGAGCTGCAGCAACGAGCCCACAGGGACCAGACTCCCAAGACCCGGGGTTACACGACCCCCCCACCAAGTGCTGACAGACCCAGGCGGTCCAAGCATGCAGCCCCGGACACCAAGATCCACCAACAAGGGGTGGGGGGGGGACTAAGATGATCCAGGAGAGGGGGTAGCCCAAGACCCAACCTGACAGAAAAACAGGCACACAGTCACAAACACAAGTTCCCACTCTCATGCGAACACATACAAACACAGACCGCTCAAAGCACCAGCACAGACTAGGGCAGGGCACCACCCAAACCCGAAATACCTATTTTAAACGTTGGTCAGTTTAATCTAATATGACAAAAGTATATTACCCCATGTTAGTTGTGTCTTTTACATGAGGCAAATATTGTACGCTTGACCTATTGTATTCTTCTGAATACTTTTCATAAAGAAGGTTTCTGGTGTGTATGACTAGTGAACAAACAGTATCATAAAGACCAAAAAACACACAAGGCAGGTTATGGATAAAGTTATGGAGATGTTAAACAAGAATTAGGTTACAAAACAATACCCCAAGCTTTAATCATCCCACAGACCCCTGTTCAATCCATCATCAGAATGTAAAAAGAGTATGGCACAATGACGAACCTACCAAGACATCCACCTAAACTGACATGCCATACAAGGAGAGCAATAATTTGAGAAGGAGCTGATAGGCCCATGGCAATACAGGAGGACGTGCAGAGATTCACAATTGGAGTAAATGAAACAAAGGGGGATGCTATTCACTGATTGGGTGACTTCTAAAGGCAGTTGGTTGCACTGGATCCTTTTTAGGGGTTTAAGGTTAAATGAATATAAATACACATCATACTTTTCCTATTTTTATTTATGAAAAAAGTATGTAATTTTCGTTTTATTTCATAACTGTGAACTGTTTTGTATTTGTCTAACACATAAAATCCCAATAAAATACATTACAGTTTATAGATGTACCAAGTCAATTTGGGAAAAAGTTCTAGATACAAATTTTTTTACTGTCAGATGAATTTATGTCGATTTTTGCGGAAGGCAGTTAGGGATTGTTTTGTCCACCACTGCCTGTGATCCAGACTTAAATTGCAAGTTTTAGATGAATTGCTATTTTATAGAAACATTCAGAGCACGAATCCACATGGCATTTAATATAGCTCCACTCTGACAATGACATATGTGTTTTGTGGGGAGGTTATTACGTGCACAAACCAAGTAAGGGCCAAATGCAGTCACAGGTGAGGCAGGGACTTCTAGGAACAAAAGTAGATCTTTATTTAAATTCACTACAAGAAAAGAGGCAGGGCATTTAAACAAATAAAAACAAGAATGCCAAGGAACGTCATGGCAGGTTTAATAGAAGAGGAAAAAAGAAGCAACGAGATAAAGACAAACCAAACAAAAGTAAACATGATGACCCTAAGAAAACAGCGAGGAACAAAAAAAAGAGATGAAGTAAAACAAGACAAGAATCACAAAAAAGAACTTCAAGATGAAACAGACTAATCAACTAAACTGAAATAAAAGCTGCCACAATGACATCAAATCTCTCCTCAGCTTTTAGGTGGAATTCCATTAAACTTCCTAAAGCTGATTTTTGTCTCTTTGATCATTTATTTCACTTTAGGTTTACCTTGCGACTCAATGTTATACATGAAATTTAAATTCACCCAAGACATCTAAGCCAATAAAGAATGAAAGGAACTGTTGGTGTTTGAATTATTACAAAGATAACTTTGGATATCATCAGCAACATGCTGGAAAGTAAAAATGTATTTCCTTAAAAACCCCTAAATGCAAAGTATATAATAACAGTAAGACATGGCCTAGGAAAGAATCTTGTTGGACTTCAAATGTAACTTGAACCCCTATACAACAGTCCCTTTATAAAAAAAAAAACAATGATTCAGCCATAATAACAGGATGCTCGAGTCTACAGTGCCAAAACGGACTTAACTATAAAAGTCCTAAGATAGTAAAACTCCCTGAGTTATCATCCAAAATATGGTTATTAAAAATTCTCAAAAGAGCTGTTTTAGTGCTGCAGTGGTTTTTAAACCCAGATTGAAAATGGATAAACATAAATTTTCTCAAGAACCTTAGAAAGAAAATGCAGCTTCAAATTGATCTAAAGTTTAAGAGCATGGCTAGGTCTACATTTCTCTTTTAGATGAGAGGCTGAACCATCATTCAATGATATAACATGACTGGTAGGGGGCAGGGAGTGTTGATCAGAATCAGAATCAGCTTTATTGCCAAGTTCGTACATACAAACAAGGAATTTGACTCCGGTACACTGATGCTTACTAATACACTGTAAGTTCAAAAAGACCCGAGAGTGCAATTAAAATATCAATTTATGTAATATAAAAAAAATCAACAGTTATTAAAGATTAACAAATACATTTTCTTAAGTTAGAAAATATAAGTTAGAAAATAATCTACAAAAACCTGGAAAACCTTTATATTTTCTTTATTGATATGAGGAGTTTGACTATGAGAGGAAATATTAAAGGTATATATAAAATGACTTGAAATGAACACGTGGACAGCATGCAACTTGAAGGTATAACAAAATGGCTGAAAACAAATTTAAAAAATGGGTGTGCTATCTTTGTTCCCTTGGGTGGCAGTGCACAATTATTTGGCATCATTAATACGTGAAAAAATTCTAATTAAAATCATACAATTTTCTACAGTTTGAAAACGGATGGCCTGAACAGGATAAATGTACATTAGTGCAGTATGACATGAGAAGTAACATGAACAAACCTGTGAAGGTTATCCTGGAAAGTTGAGTAATATATAGAGGACCTGAAATAGCATTCACTGCCATCTGAGCATCTCTTTAAGAAAATACAGTTTTCTTTCACTGAAAAGTTGCTATCCACATGCTTATCTGGACTGCCTGCTGTTTTGTACTTAAGTGGTGAATGGTGGGTGAATTGTGAAAGTTAAAAATATAATAAATGAATGCCCGGACCATTGACATCAAAGGCCTCCTCAGTCTCATTAATAGCGCTTTTCGGGTATTTTGGAACACATAAGACCCGAAGATGCATCACAAGATGATTTGCAAACTACTGCTCTGAATTTTTGGCTTTCAATATTTTACTCTAAATAAACAGCTACACACTCCCCATAAAAAAAAGCCTGTTTACGCATTGGAGCACACTTTTATTGCATAACAGTTTCCCTGTAGAAAATATACAATTACATCTTGTAATGTCAGACCTGAAATGACAAGAAGATGACAATAAAACACAGACTTAAGAAAAGCTTTATTTTAAAGTTACTTCTGATTAAAGTGTCAAAAGTTCAACGTTTCTGTCAATTTACTTAGGAATATATTTGAATATTAAACATCCTGCTGAAATATTAGAGACTTCACAGAATCAATAAAGGCTTCCAAGATAAACAAACATATTCCATGGACTCCAACAATGTGAGTAGTGTTCATTGAGGTCAATTCATGTAAATGTGACAGTCTAGATGTTTTCTAGATGTTTTGTGTATGGACACCAAGGTGAGGATGCTGATCGTGTGGCCTCTCCCACTGTGTCCTTTATTAATCTGGATTTAGATATTCTATATAGTTTTATTGATTGCTACCAGCACTACTGTTATGTGTTATGTTATTTTATTTTTTATATTTTTTTCAATCTGAATTATATAAATAAATAAAAACACTCAATGAAAGAGAAATATTCTATGCTTTCCTTCTTTGTGTCTATGGTCTGGATTGTTCTCTTTTCCACTTAAATGAAGGTTTTAATTGTAAGTGTAACAGAGAGTGAAATATTATAATCCAATATTTATTGACCAGTAAATTTGATCCTTAATGTACACAGGTTTTAAATGATCTATCACCAATATCTGCATGACACTCCAACATGAATGTACCAGTACTGCACCTTAAAGGTAATTACATCAATAAAATACTGTAAATAAGTCAATAGGTAACTATGACCACAGAAAATAGCTGCTGCCCCCAAATGGCTGGAAAAATGTAGGCTGGCATAAGTTTACAGTTAAAGTTAAAGACTTTAACAAGTATCCAAACAAAGTTCTCCATTGGCGAAGTTTGAATCCATCCATAAGTCAATTCCTCACAGTTGCTTTATCCTCCTTAGGGTCACAATAATGGGTAATCCTACTATGCAAATCTTTGTAATATGGGATAAGACTGAAAACTCAGGGAACCTCCCCCCATCCCCCACCAATACTTCCTGTAAAGCAACAGTACGAGCAACAGTAAAAACCACCACACCTAACACAGAAGTAATGGTCTCAGAAAAAGAAAAAAAGAAATTGCAAAGTTCATTCATCCATTTCTAATCCAGCCCAGACTGCTGGAGTCTAGCACTGCTATCTTGGTGAGAGAGGTGGGCTAAAGCCTTGGAGAAGCTGCCATTTGATCCCATTGCTAACAAACACTTACCATGCAAGGTTAGAATGCTACACAGGATGGGTCAAAGTTAACACTTAACCTTCATATGTTAGAGGAAAAAAAGGATCCAAATGGAAAAGAGATGCAAGTGCAGAGAAAGAATCAAAGCTTCTGAAAGAATGGTCTCAACTTATGTCTGAACCAGGAGTCCTCATCTCTCCATGGTCCCTATAACACAAATTTCCCAGAAAGATTTTAATTACATTTCCATAAATGCCTTTTTAAAATAATAGCAGCTGAATATTATTAACCTGCTCAGTCACTCTTTTTGGTAGAAGTTATAATTCTACATAGTAAATAACTTAGTATGTACCAACAGATACAACAGCCATGACATATGCATAGGTACTAAGTGGAATTAAATCATGATTTGAAAAAAAACTGATTTCAAACTGTTGACCCTTATTTTAAGGATGAAGGCAGCAAATGTTGTATATACTGGTTGTAGTGCATTCCTCTCTGAAAATCTGACAGATAAAAGGCTGGTCCGCTGACATTATCAGTAATGCTTTAAAATGGAAATCAAAACCAGATAAACATGGACTAATTCATAAACTTTCCAATTGATAGGATTAAAGAATAGTCAAAATGGCAATGACTCAGCCAATGATCAGCTTTAGGGTTATCAAAAGAGGTTTATAGCTACTCGTGAGCAATGTAATATTTAGGAGATGTCTATAAGAAACCAGGCTATCAGAAGAACCCTGTCATCTAAAAGAATGACCTGGGCTGAAGAGATTCTTATTTGCCAAAGAAAACACTGACTTACATTTTATGGACTGATGAAAGGAAAACGGTTCTTTTTAAGTTTAGAAGGTTTTGTCAGATGATCCCAAACACTGAATTTTTGCTACATTAAGTTAAGAGTGGTTGCTAAGGTTTCGCTTAATCTTCAATATATCTTTTTTTGTTCATCAGTAAGTGTTTCAATTTGGAATGCAAAATGCAGACTCTCCTTTTTTTGAACAGTCTAATATTATTTTATACTAGAGTACTTTGTACCAGAGCAGAGTTCTAACACATGTGCTACATTTTTCTTCATGTTTTGATTTGGAATCCAATGTGCAGTATCCCCAATACGTTTGCCTGTCTGGAAATAAAAGCTGTAATAAGGATCTCCAGCTTTACTCACTTCTTTAAAGACACAGCTTTAAATACGTATGTATACATCCTCATTGGTTCTGTCAACTTTTTGTACTATCTATGTGCTTTAAAGAATTTGCACAATGTGTGTGCGTTTAATTACATCTTCTTTCAGAATACGGTCATTGCTTGATACAAGAATGGCATCTTGCCAATTTAATTATTAGATTGTTTCTTCTTTTTTCCAATTAAATGCTGCAGCATCGTTGTCATTTGCAAGTAAAATATTCAGCAAAAACAAATCTCTCTTGGTTTAAAACTAAATGCAAACGCCTAATGAATCGGGGCTGTTTCTCCAACATTAGAAATAACCACCTTTTCAGTTCTGACTTTATAGTCCAATCAACGATGCCTCTATCACAGTGAGCCCTGTGCCAGCATTGGCAGTAATTCGCTCATGTTTGTTGCAGTCTACAGAATTAGGCTCTCGCTTCATGTCGCTCCAACATATTGTATGAATGGGAGCTGTGATTGATAGAGACTGAGAACAGAGATAGGGGTGGGCAAGAGAGAGAAGGGGGGGGGAGGGAGGACAGGGAGGTGTTTAAGCCTATCCGGAGGAAGAAGCAACTGGCCAAGAAGCCTCAGCAATTACACTTGCCAAAGCGGTTCCATTTGGCCAACAGGCTTCGCTTTCAGTATTCACAATCCTGAATGCGAACGCACGTCTTTTTGCAAACGGGTTTCGAGCAGCTGTCGCTCTGCGTGTGGGGATTGGGATTTTCTTTAACTTCATAGCGACAGGCAGCAGTTTTTTCTTGTTTTCCTGTTGTACCGGCGTTTTCAGCGCCTCCACGCAGCGGATTTAATTAAGCCACCTTGCCCGGAGCCCGACATGAGATTCAGCACCCCGGACAGAGAGTGAGTATCCCGGGTACCCTGGACAGCGACTCACCGTCCTCTAAAGGTAAGAGCGGAGTTCAGCAGCGGCTTTTCGCCTCTCCATATTCAGGGTAATGGGGAAAGGGCGGGATAGAAAATGGCACGCTGATCACTCTTTTACATTCTTAAAAGATATGATATAAATTAAAATTAGCATCGTATTCATAGGGGTTAAAATTAATTCACAGAAAGTCCAGTTTACGTGAAGTTCAGCATTTGAAATTTCTAACCTCTGTTTCACTTTCAGGCGTTCTTATTCTGACTCTTCTTGTCGCTTTTCAGGTGCCAGATTTGTATATATTTGGCTCATTTATGCGACTATAAAAGCGAGACGCCAAATGGTCACGAAACATATTTTGAACTGGTAATAGAAGCGTTTCATCTTTGCTTTGCTTTGATACAAGGCGAGCTTCTGTTTGCTCTCCTCAGCTTTATCTAAGGCAGCTGACTCGAGAAGCAGCGCGTGCCCTAGCAGCAGCGGCTCGTGCCTCAGGTCCGCGCGCGCGAGAGACCTGAGGCACGCGCACACGCACACCGTTCATAATCCATGCGACCCCCGTGGATCTCACTTCACCATATTTCAGATTCACTGTTTGATAATGACACTCACCCCTTTCACCCTGCATATTTAATTTTAGCCATTGAGTTAGAGAGGTTCAATTTCTTGCCAACATAAATGAGCTTTTATACGACCTGTCATGTCCTAAACCACGGAAAATTAATAGGTGATGAATAGGTTTATGAATAGGTGATGTTGTACCTTGCATCACGATATGTGCACAAAAAAATATATGACAATGTTTTGTAGTTGTGCATTCTTAAAATGTAAAAATAGTCACATGGGAAAAAAATAATTACAAATTGACTATTACTATAAATATTATACCTATTTATTAAATGCATGGTAAGCAAGATTAACCACCGTTGTCTGTCTATAAATGCATCCAACAACTTGGTAGTTTCTGATGCACGTTTTGGAGTAAAAAAGAAAATTAGATAAAGGTTAAAGATATCACAATGCTTGCACAGGAGGAGGGATTAGTGTAAAGTCAAGATGCAATCATCTGGGCCCCTACTGACAGGTATTTTTTTCTTTTTACCAGCCAGCATTATAAACTGAATTTTAATCTGTCTGTATCATTGGTTGGATTGGCCATTTCTGGGCATGAATTGGATATGTTTGTCATGTAAAGTGTCTTGAGATTACATTTTATTGTGAATTGGTGCTATGTAGGAACATCTAACCTAAATTGCCATGTGCTTTGATGCATAAACTGGGATTATCTTGTAATTCCTTCATTGTCTGTAGGATTTAAAACTGTCAAGAAACCTGCATATTTTTTTCTCTTATGTCTCATAGTTGTCAGGGAAAAATGTGAATCTGTCAGATTTGGTATGGGCTTGTCAGACCTCAGTATCACCCAGACAAAATGGATTGGTGCATTCCTAATTGTTATAGTCATAATAATATTGTCTATAACATTTGTTTATTGTTATTGTAAAACACAGACTTAAGCCATAATATAAAATGAACACATGGCACAACATTTACTGCTGGTTTTTAAGAGGCGATTCATCAGATTGCTATAGCTTTTTAACATTAATAAAATAACCGACCATCAAAGTGAGACCAATTAAACTCAAAATCCTTCAGCTCATGAAAGTAGTTTATCAGCTGTATTTTTGTACCAGTGTTATCTTAAAAAGAGTGATGGGTGGCACGCCTTTAGTATCCAGACCATGACTGTGCTATGTTTTCCCATGACAGGAAATATTTCCATAGAGCCTAATTTACTTCTTTTGTACCACTGGAGAAAGATTTGGTCACTTCTGCATTTGAAACTCCTTTAAAGGACTTCAAAGAGCAGAAACAGTATGATATCAAATCTGTGCAGTTTTGAAGCCTTAAGTTTTTAAAGAATGGGTATATCTTGATACCAAAAAACAAACCCTACATGGTTCTATATGAGTTGGCTGGATTTTGCCAATTTCTCCAATTAAAAACTTAATCTATTTATTGGGAACACAACAAAACATTAGTCATTAAGTAGAGCAGTAGAACAGTATGTCAAATGTTAGCAAATGTTGTCAAATTCAAGGGATTTATTCATTTTGTACTTCTGTAATCCCAGCAGAGCATTAGCTGTTGCTTGGATTAAACATGTGACCTTTGGGTGTCCAGGCTGCTGCTTAAAATTGATGTGGCCACCCTGCATCCTTTTTGCCTTCTTTAATATGGCTTACTCAGCTGTCATGCTCCAGCTCCTAAAAATAATTTAAAAATAATAATTCTCAAAATGTAAAGCCATGTAAGCCAAGCTTTGAATAAGAAGTGACCCCTGAGGCACTCTAACAGGCTCTGATAGCTTTAAGCACACACACAGCCACACATTTATCCAGACAATGTTAACCTAATGTGAGCCCCGGTTTGATTTTAATGACGTTCATTAAGATTTTGATTACACTTAATATTGGATAACTCTCAGCACTGCGTTAAACATGTCTGATATTCTGACTCAGACTCTGAGTGACAAAAATTAAGTGAAAGGAAGCATAAAGCGTGAATCAAGGCATGGATGTTGCTACGGCCCTCAGACTCTGGTGACCTTGAATGACAGAAATCCTGTATCAGTATGTCAGTTTTTTATTCTCTGGAATATTAAGCTCTGTGCATTGCTGTATAGAAATTGCTACTCTATATCAAGAGAATAATAAAGTAAATGCAAATCAATCCTTCATGCTCAATTTATTATCTAATAAACAGACCATGAATTTGAATCTGAGCAGTGCCCCTACAGAGGGCAGGACCTACAACTGCTTGTTACCTTTGTGTAAACCGTCTTTGTCTTGTTAGAAAATGAAGCGATCAAGGTTGGATGGAGAGCTCATGACAGGCTCAGCTCAGGGCTTTTTACAGTATCTCACGTCATCTCCAAGCCAGTTTAACAGTCATTTGCCACTCAGTGGGGTACCTCTTCAGTGGTGCACTGTCTCAAACTGTGCCTCATTGAGAAACAGGACACAGCACGCTGCCTTATGGTCAACACTTACCAGCCGGCATTGGTATCCAGGGCCCAGCAGGCTGATGGGCTTTCGCTTCAGATTTTTTTGCATTATACAAATTGCAGGCCATGTTGCTTTCCATGAGTGTGCACTTTACATGCTCTTTACACGGTGGATTGTGGTCCTGCATGCCTGGAATTCCGTTTATGAGTCTCTTTAAATTTAGCGCCCTTTGCTAGAAATGCAATTAAATTCAATTTTGCTATAAATACATGACAGGTCGGTTTGAACAGAAAGAGAGTAGGCAGTGGCAGTGAACGCCCACTCACCCCCCCTCCTTTCCCTTTTATTTTACTCATCAACCCAAGCCAATGAAAATCCTCCCCTCGTCTCTACACCTTGCCACACAGTGAGTTGTGGTCAATTTGAGTGATCAACAGAAGGCAGTCTGGAAGACATGGGATATTAGGCTACGGTGAACTCCACTAATAAAAAAAATCTGCATTTCCCTAACAGTGAGTTTGATTATTCTCTGTGGTTCTACAGCTCCCTTTGGCATTGTTATAAACTAGAGAAATAAAAGTACTTGTTCATGGGCTATGGCATGCTATCCTAAGCTAAATGTTACTGTGCTGCTGTTTGCATCTGATTCAGCTCATCCCATCAGTTGTCAGTGGCTGGTTCTCCTCTTTAAACTTACTGTGCTCTGGAGGGCTACAATACCACTGACATAATGGGATCTACTCCAATCAATAGCCAAATGGCACGGGGAATCGATAGCCACTATGCTGAACGATAACATGGCCTAGGTAGGGTGAGCTGCAGCCATCACATGCAAATTACAAAGCCTTGCCAAAGTAGGATTTTATGTGATAGACCAACACAAAGCAGCACATAATCATGAAGTGGAAGAAAAATAAAACAATGTTCCAGAGCTGTTTAAGCATAAAAATCTGCAATGTGTGGTGTACAAATGTATTCAAACCCTATACTCTGATACCCTTAAATCCATTGCTACCATTTGCCTTTAGAGGTCTTTTGTAAGAGATTTCACCTGTGTGTAATGTGGTTGGACGAGTTCAAGAATTGTTGAAGAAACCATAAAAGGTCCAGTTTACCATGTGGTTAACATGTGCTTTGGTCAAATGAAACCATAATTGAACTTTTTGGCCTAGATACAAAACATTTCATTTGAGGGGGAAACTAAAACTGCATATCACCCTGACAACACCATGCCCCTCATGGAGCAAGGTGGTGGCAGCATTTTGTTGTTGGGGTGCTGTTTTCCAGCAGAGACTGGGGAGCTGCTCAGGGTTAATGTGAAAATAGATGGAGTTAAATGCATGGCAATCCTGGAAGAAAACCAGCAACTGCAAAAGACTTGAGACTGGAGTGGGGGTTCACTCTACAAACAACCAGAGGACCAAATGAATTATTTAAATCAAAACCGTACATTTTACAGCCTGTGGGCCACTTCCATCTCTTTAACTATCCTTGAACGAGCACACGTACAAATTCGAATTAAACCGGCATAAGGTGCTATTTGCATGTCAATCTAAATATGTTGATTTTATTTTGAAAATTCGACCTTTATTTTGAAGGTGACACATTTTCTTTCCTAAACATCCTCTTGTTGTTCCTCAGTAGTGCGCTATTGTAGACATGCTCTGCACCAAAAAACAAATTTGCCGCTGTAATAATTTTCAGTCCTTGGTTTAAAAAACAAAAAAAACAACAACAAAAGAAAAACACGATTAGTACAGAATGTAGAGCTTTTTCAATTATACGCGGACTTGCATATTTTTGCTTACAAGGTTTGTGTCCAAATTGTGAAAAACCGTCAGGACTCTTCTCAGAAAATACAGCTTTTATCAGTTTAAACATTCAGTGAAATACAAGAATTGTGTACAAACTTCAGGTCTCAAATATTTTTATAACTTTGCCAAAACAAATGACATGAAGTTTAGTCAGGTTGTGTATTTTGGTTGAAATTAGAAATTTTAAGTATTTATTTGGCTTCCATGTTAAAAACATCAGTCTATGTCCTTTGAACATTTTCTATCCCATCACCACTTATTCAAAGTAAAAAAATTTAATACACTAAAATTGTATTTTATTTATTTATTTATTGCTGTTGTTTTCAGTTGCTGGTATTGAAATCCCTTCAAAATGTCATGTTTTATTTAAAAGAGCGTTTTGGTGACCGAGGGACTCAAGTAAAGCATGTTATAGATATAAACTTTAAAATGTTAATATGATGGGTCGATATTTAATGTTCAGAAGAAATTATACTTAGTTTGTGTTGGTGTTTCACTTACAGTTATAAAATACACTGAAGTATGAGACAGAAAAACATGAAACAGTTTAAAAGGTATGAGTACTTTTGCAAGGCACAGTATTTAAAAACATACTTCTTATTATGTATCACAAATACCAACCTTGTTAATGAGCTATTTATTATGGATTGCTGCTTGATCTATGCTAATATCAGCACAGCAGTTTGATTAAAAATAAAAAAAAACGAACTGGCACCAGTTTGCAGTGCTGCTCTCTTTGCTCGCTCTAATCATCACTCAACCTCTTCTCAAACACATAGAGCGCCACAAAGTGAAGTCAGAACTGAAAGCTTGAATATTAAACACAGTAAAACCTATAAGTAAATACGTATAATTAGTTTCGATCTCTTGAAAAACCCTTGACACATTTCTACACTAACCGATTTACAAAATTAGGCATGGAAGCAGTGTTCGCATATTCTCCTTGAAGAACCAGAAAATCAAAGTTTTTATCCACACCTTGGCTAGAGAACTCTCAGATAAGACAGGGCAATTTGGGGCCAACAAGGCAAACAGCATCTAAGATGAAACAACCATTTTAGCACGTTTGACATTTCAAAATAAAGCATTTTAAAGTATCTGTCTGTTTGAAATCTTTTGTGGGCAGCCTGGAAAGAAAAGAGATTGCAAATGTAGCTGCAGAGGTATATAACAACTATAGAGCATAATATTCGTGCAGCACAAAATTACACTGAAAATTACAGATAAAACTTTTTTGTTTCTGTTTATACAAGAACTTGATATCAAAAATGTTGTTTGATTCTCCTTTTAGAAGACATTTGTAGAAAAAAAGCAGTACAAAAAATCGTAATGTTGCTTTGCCTGACATTTCTAAATTAGTCAATTGGAGAGTATTGCTGAACATGGATGAGAAAACTAATTTATTTTTTTGCCTAATCACAGTGCATTTACAGTACATTTCAAAAGCTTTCATATGCCTTGAAGTTTTCCGGATTGTATCCTGTTATTACCACAAACCTCATTAGATTTAATAGAGATTTTATGTAATAGATCAACAGAAAGTAGATGATATTGAGAAGTGAAAGCAAAATGATGTGTGGTTTTTAATTTTGTTTACAAGTAAAAACCTGAAAAGTGTGGTGTGTATATGCATTCAGGTCCCCTGTGTCACATTTTTTACTGTTGGGATATGTCTCTACCAACTTTGAACATCCACTGACAGTTTTCCTGTTCTTTCTTGCACAATAGCTCAAGCTTAGTCAGACTGGTTGAAGAGCATCTAGTCCAGTTTTTAAGTCTTGTCACAAATTCTCAATTGGATTTAGGTTTGGGCTTTGACTTGGATGTCATTACATGTGAATATCTTTTGTTCTAAATCAATCTGTTAAGGTTCTAGGCAAATTTTGTCCAGCTGGAAGGTGAGCCTCCTCCCCACTGTTAAGTCTTTTGCCGCCTCTGACAGGATTTTTTCCAGGATTGTCCTAGAATTACCTTCATCCATCTTCCAAACAACTCTGACCAGCTTTCTTGTTTCACCAAGAAATGTGCTGCTACCACCAGCACATTGGAGATGGTTTGTTCAGGGAGATGTGCAGTGTTGGTTTACACATTTATAGATGATGGATTGTACAGTGCTCTGTGAAATGTTCAAAGCTTAGAATGCCGTTTTACACCTTAACCCTTGTTTTAATCACAAAGTCCAACTAAAGTACACTGAAGTTTGTTTACAATGTGAGAAAAATGTAAAAAAAAAAAAAAAAAGGTGTATTATTACCTCAGAAAGGCACCTTATTGTCTTCCAACCAGCTCAGAGAATCTACCACAGACTGTTGACAAGAAAATTAAAACAACAGGCACAATGGTAGCAGATGATTCTTCTGGTCTTGGATACAAGGAGAGATGTGTGGCATGTCATCATCAAAAATGTCACCATGTGTACAGTTACCAGCTGCTCCCAACATATGAGCACACACAGACACAAAACACCTACAATTTTACAGCCTCCCATGAACTCACCCACGTCGTTCATACGTACACACTGTGGCGGGGCACACAATAAAAGAACATGCTGTACACATGGTGTGGTTGTGCAGGCCTGTAGTAGTGAAATATTGGAGCCATTGCAGCCCTTCAGGCATGCAGTTATCAGGGATACAGAAGTGATGTGAAATCAGTCAGCTCAAGTGGAGTGGCCTGATCAGTTGTGGAGAGTCTTGTCCTTTTCACATGCATGCCTCAATGCCTGCAGCTCACTGCTCAACCAGTGAATCAAACATAAAGGTCCTTCTCAAAATATTAGCATATTGTGATAAAGTTCATTATTTTCCATAATATCATGATTAAAATTTAACATTCCTATATTTTAGATTCATTGCACACTAACTGAAATATTTCAGGTCTTTTATTGTCTTAATACAGATGATTTTGGCATACAGCTCATGAAAACCCAAAATTCCTATCTCACAAAATTAGCATATTTCATCCGACCAATAAAATAAAAGTGTTTTTAATACAAAAAACGTCAACCTTCAAATAATCATGTACAGTTATGAACTCAATACTTGGTCGGGAATCCTTTTGCAGAAATGGCTGCTTCAATGCGGCGTGGCATGGAGGCAATCAGCCTGTGGCACTGCTGAGGTCTTATGGAGGCCCAGGATGCTTCGATAGCGGCCTTTAGCTCATCCAGAGTGTTGGGTCTTGAGTCTCTCAACGTTCTCTTCACAATATCGCACAGATTCTCTATGGGGTTCAGGTCAGGAGAGTTGGCAGGCCAATTGAGCACAGTGATACCATGGTCAGTAAACCATTTACCAGTGGTTTTGGCACTGTGAGCAGGTGCCAGGTCGTGCTGAAAAATGAAATCTTCATCTCCATAAAGCTTTTCAGCAGATGGAAGCATGAAGTGCTCCAAAATCTCCTGATAGCTAGTTGCATTGACCCTGCCCTTGATAAAACACAGTGGACCAACACCAGCAGCTGACACGGCACCCCAGACCATCACTGACTGTGGGTACTTGACACTGGACTTCTGGCATTTTCATGAGCTGTATGCCAAAATCACCCTTATTAAGACAATAAAAGACCTGAAATATTTCAGTTAGTGTGCAATGAATCTAAAATATATGAATGTTAAATTTTCATCATGACATTATAGAAAATAATGAACTTTATCACAATATGCTAATATTTTGAGAAGGACCTGTACATTTCCTGCTTGATCATGTGTTTATGCAAGATAGTGCAGATATATCCACCTTGTTCCATGTCTTAAATCTCAAGTTACCTTTCTTCAATATGTTGTTTGGTGTCTATATTTTTGCAACGTTTTTGGGTAGCAATGCAGTGTAAAGCCAAACGATCTGTTACATCTCAATATCAACCTCATTTCTAATTCATGCACTTTATTGTGGCTCTGCAGTGTGTGCCCTCCAAGGCATGCTTGCAAAACCTGGGTCCCATACAAAAATGAATAGAGCAAAGTAATGTGCTGTAGCTGGAGGCTCTGGAGGATTTAAGTGTCCATAAACATTAATATCCCTCATTATCCCACAGGGACATTTTCCTTTGTAATGATTTTATAAGTCAGATTGTACAACCTGTTTTTATATTTTCATGCAGTGTTCTCAATGGCTTTTTCTCCTTGGAGGAAAAGTAGGGACAGAGAGTGTGGGTCTCCTTTCACATTTTTCAAAGCTCTCGCAGGAAACAGCTTACACCATGCGCAACCCTGCCTGCTTAAATGCCTGGACTGTCAGCATAACACGGATCCACATTAATCTGTCAGCAAGTGTGTGCGGCTGATACAAATGCATTTGTGCACAAATTCGTTCCCATGAATAGAGAGCAAGTCACAGTGGAGCTCCTGCTTCTAGTATCTAGACACAAAATTAGTTGTGGGCTAACATTAGGCTAATGTTAAGGTTTTTATTATTTTAATGCTCTTCCATCAGTAACGTGAAGTATGTACACCTAACCAGATGGTCAGAGTGTGCATATTTGTGCATTCGTGTACCCAGTGCATGGGAGCATTTTCTTATGATATACCTGAAAGTGTGAGATGGAATAGAATTGAGCATCTGTTTGACAGAGGGTGCGATAGCTCATGGTGTTTTGAGCTTTGATGCGTGCATGCAAGCATAACGCGTGTATATCAGAGTTTTATATTGTGACAATACATGTTTGTGCATTTGGGGGCAAGCTGGGAGAATCGCCTGTGTTGGTTAGGTGTCAACTGAGGATTGTAAAGCTTCTGGTTCAGAAAACCATGAATGACTTTAAGGAGTTAGCAGTTCCACACTTCAGTGTTATGAAACCATTTCAGTAACTGTCATCTTTTGCGTGGGATATTGATATTTTTTTAATAAAACTTTAGCTCTAACCAACAGCTGACTGTATAATTTCGATATAAAACCATCTACAGGGGTTGGACAATGAAACTGAAACACCTGGTTTTAGACCACAATAATTTATTAGTATGGTGTAGGGCCTCCATTTGCGGCCAATACAACATCAATTCGTCTTGGGAATGACATATACAAGTCCTGCACAGTGGTCAGAGGGATTTTAAGCCATTCTTCTTGCAGGATAGTGGCCAGGTCACTACGTGATACTGGTGGAGGAAAACATTTCCTGACTCGCTCCTCCAAAACACCCCAAAGTGGCTCAATAATATTTAGATCTGGTGACTGTGGAGGCCATGGGAGATGTTCAACTTCACTTTCATGTTCATCAAACCAATCTTTCACCAGTCTTGCTGTGTGTATTGGTGCATTGTCATCCTGATACACGGCACTGTCTTCCGGATACAATGTTTGAACCATTGGATGCACATGGTCCTCAAGAATGGTTAGGTAGTCCTTGGCAGTGACGCGCCCAGCTAGCACAAGTATTGGGCCAAGGGAATGCCATGATATGGCAGCCCAAACCATCACTGATCCACCCCCATGCTTCACTCTGGGCATGCAACAGTCTGGGTGGTACACTTCTTTGGGGCTTCTCCACACCGTAACTCTCCCGGATGTGGGGAAAACAGTAAAGGTGGACTCATCAGAGAATAATACATGTTTCACATTGTCCACAGCCCAAGATTTGCACTCCTTGCACCATTGAAACCAACGTTTGGCATTGGCATGAGTGACCAAATGTTTGGCTATAGCAGCCCAGCCGTGTATATTGACCCTGTGGAGCTCCCGGTTCTGGTGGTAACAATAGAGTTGAGGTACACATTTAATTCTGCCGTGATTTGGGCAGCCGTGGTTTTATGTTTTTTGGATACAATCCGGGTTAGCACCCGAACATCCCTTTCAGACAGCTTCCTCTTGCGTCCACAGTTAATCCTGTTAGATGTGGTTCATCCTTCTTGGTGGTATGCTGACATTACCCTGGATACCGTGGCTCTTGATACATCACAAAGACTTGCTGTCTTGGTCACAGATGCGCCAGCAAGACGTGCACCAACAATTTGTCCTCTTTTGAACTCTGGCATGTCACCCATAATGTTGTGTGCATTTCAATATTTTGAGCAAAACTGTGCTCTTACCCTGCTAATTGAACCTTCACACTCTGCTCTTACTGGTGCAATGTGCAATCAATGAAGACTGGTTACCAGGCTGGTCCAATTTAGCCATGAAACCTCCCACACTAAAATGACAGGTGTTTCAGTTTCATTGTCCAACCCCTGTATATGCCCATGACAAAAAGGTGTGAGAGCGGCTTCCCGTGTTGTAGGGGTGAGATACAGTCAGGCTTACAGCTTAATTTAACTAGGACACCTACTCCATCAACACCCCCATCATTTTTTGTACTTGAAGAGTTAATCTCTAGGTTACTTTGATTTAGTCTAATTGAGAAAGAAGTTAATCAATAAAGGTCCAAATTGCAGAACAAAAACAGGTTTGCCTTAAATGATTTTTAGATCAAAACCACACAACAGTAGGCAACACTGGCAGTGTTTGGATTCTGTGCCTGCTTGCTGTGCAGTGATCTTTCTGACACTGTTCTATTTTCAAGTGTTGCAGCATCTGATCAAACTATCCACAACTAAAGTCCAGTGGTCTGTGTTGTCTAAAAACATTTCGCATTTCACCCGACTTTCACAACATTCTCCTAGCTCTGACTACAGATCCACACAGACTTCTCTACAGAAGTAGCAGTGACGTTTCCACAAAAGGCCAGTAGTTGTGCTTTTTTTTTCTTGCCTTTCTTTGTCTTGTTATGATGTGGTCATAATATTGTCCACTCCCATTGCTCACTAACTTGATGATACACAAACAGCGACATCCATTTTTATTTTCATATTCTCCCTAAAATTCTCCCTTATCTGCGCATGCAAGTCGCTTTGGGGTCATGAAACGTTCAAACTGAAGTCTGATGGCAGTTGCAGTTAAATAGTCGTGTGGACCACCATGCAAAGAAAATTGGACTTCAGCAGAAAATCTGAATTTAGGATTAGGACCTGCTGAGTGAACATAGCCTAAGATGAACAGTCTGTGATTGGATGCACAGGCAATTATTCTGTCTATACCACTGCATTGCTGTAGGCTAGGAATTAAAATCATATACAGTTTGTTCTTCATTTAACACAAAAACATTTAATGCTCCATCTTTTCAGAGCATTTCACTCATCACAAAGAGGCTATTATCAACAATTGTAAATTAATTAGATTTTTATTAAGCTGGTAATCTTTGCCTCTTTAGACATATGCATTTAAATTTTCCACTGGTTTACTGCATATATAGTGTGACACATGGGAGATTATTAGGAAACTATGTTCTAAACCATACTAAAACCTTTCTTGTCACATTTAAACAGTACACATGTTCCAAGGTACAATATGCATTACAAGATAAAGCGTGAGGTGCAATCTAGTCAGTGAGCGAATAAGTAAGAATGATGGTTTTCTGAATAAATGTATTTTAAGAGCCTGAAGTGTTTTGTGACTCTAACCTTTGGTGATAAATAACCTTTCAAAGGTTATTTATCCCCTTATTATTATTTTTATTATTATTATGGAATAATCTGAACTCATTGAACATATAGATCAGTTTGAGAAACATCCATATGGTCATTATTATGAACTATAGATAACATGAACAGATTATTATGAATCATTAATAGCCCACTGTCCACAGATAATCAAATCAATCTTACTTAACCCCTGATGTCTGGAGAAAAAGGTTGTTCAAAAGACTTGAGTCCAAGTCAAGTTTCAAGTCTTGTGCAATTTATTTTAAAATAAATGAATCCATCTGTCAGACTCAAATCTTTCTGTCTAGTTAATGATGAGAAATTATATGTTTTTCCATATGGGTTTTTTGTTGAATGGAAAAAACATCCCATTCATGGTGCTAATATCCAGCAGTCATTTGGCAAGAGGCAGGGTACACCCTGGACAGGTTGCCAGTTCATCACAGAGCAACAGGGGCACGCACTCATTCCTAAGGACAATTTAGAGTGACCATTTAACCTAACAGTCATGTTTTTGGACTGTGGGAGAAAGCCAGAGTACCTGGAGAGAGCCCATGCATGTACGAGTATAACATACAAGCTCCATGCAAAAGACCCTAGGCTGGGAACCCTGAACCTTCTTGCTGGAAGGCAACCATGCTACAAACTGCGCCACTGTGCAGCTCTATGCAGATATATTGTTTTCTTTTATTTCTTTTGGACAAAACTCTCTAATTGACTCAAAGTAAAAATGTCTGACATAATATGATTTTATTGTTAGGGAATGAAATTAACATAGAACTTGGGTTTTCCTTTCTCACTTTCTGTGTTTTGCATCAACGCTTTGTTTTCAGTTTCGTCCCAACTCTCCATCATTTACATTATGTGGCACCTCAAGTTGAAATAAATCTGATGAAGAGCCAGCTACCTTTTTCAAGTTTGTTCACACAGGCAATTTAATTTTCCCACTTTGCTTACATGGCATTTTACCCTCACTGCAGAATATGTCTTACACATATACTTTCAATCATGGCACCGTACCTAAACTGTCAGTGATCTACTCGTTCTTTGCAGCAAGCCTTGCTGCTTCACTACTCAACTGAATCCTGTGCCTTTACATGTTGTCATTACTCCTTTTTACATAGTAGTTATAACTCACTTTCATCACCAAGCACCAAGCTAAATGTTATTGTGAGACTTGCTGTCCACCAATACAAACCTTTGGTCCTGTCTATGGAAAACTGAGAAAACAAAATTCAAGGTATAAAAATAAAGATGAATATGTATTAAAAAACCTGTACTCGTCGTCTTCCGCTTTATCTGGGACCAAGTCAGGGGTGGCGGCAGACTTTGTAGAGATCCCCAGACGTCTCTCTCCCCAGACACGTCCTCCAGGTCCTCCGGGGGAGCCCAAGGCATTCCCAGGCCAGCCTATAGACAGTCCCTCCTGTGTGTCCTGGGCCGTCCCTGGGCCTCCTCCTGGTGAGACGTACTTGGAACTCCTCCCGGGGGAAGGTATCCAGGAGTCATACGATACAGATGCCTGAGCCACCTCAACTGATTCCTCTCGATGTGGAGGAGCAGCAGCTCTACTCCAAGCTCCTCCCGGATGGCCGAGCTCCTCCCGGATGGCCGAGCTCCTCACCCTATCTCTAAGGGAGCGCCCGGCCACCCTGCGGAGGTAGCTCATTTTAGCTGCTTGTGTCTGGGATTTTGTTGTTTTGGTCATGACCCAAAGTTTATGCTCATATATAAAAGCAGTTGGTCCACTTACATTTATTAATGAAGTTGTATGCCATGACAATTTAATAGGTTGATGAGTTTGTTGTTAATTTTTACTTTATTTGCCTCTGAAGGCTCAAAGCTCCTTCAGTTTGGTTTCTCCAGAGATGCTGAGGAAAGGATTTAAATTTTAAATACCTTAGTTGTTGGGGGGTTTTATTTTTTGGTAATTATAAGCCTTGTGGTACTTGAGAAAGTGGAAAATCAGGAGGCTTGAATTTGACCAAGAAAGTAAGTTAAGTGTCTAATTAAGAATCACACTGGATATGCCAACATGTTCACTGGGAATTTGCAGCTTGTTGTAGAAGTTTATTATCATTTAAATGCAAATGAGACTGATTGGGACTATAGTGCTCATTTGTAAAGTGGAAGGGAAAGGTTATATTATTTTAACCAAAAGAAAAAGTAAAAATACGAAAAGTGTATCTATGTATTCAGCCCCCTTTACTGTGATACCCCAAATTACCAACCTATTCCTTTCCGATGAGGCCATGACATTGGCCACCCCGGTTCCCCCCAAATGTGGTAACTTGTAGGTCCACTGACTGAAGTTGAATCATCCATGTATCGGCACCTGCCTTTTCCTTTAACCAACTATTATTGCACTTTTGTTCATGTAGCACTACTTTTACATGTCTGAAAGCTTCAAACACTTTTTAAAGCCAGTTTCAATCCATCATCTTTAAATGGATGTATGGCACAACTGCAAACCTACCAACACATGGCTGTCCATGTAAACTGACAGACCTGGCAAGAACAGCTATAATTATAGAAACAACCAAGAAGCCAATTTGTTACTCTGGAGAAGAGATCCACAGTTCAGGTGGTTGAATCTTTCAACAGGAAACTATTATGCATTCACTTCACAAATCTGGTTGTTATGGAACAGTGGCGAGTAGAAAGATATTGCTGAAATAAAGCCTTAAGAAGTCACAGTTACAGTTTATCAGAAACCAATCAATCTAAAAACAGCATCTCCACTGTCAGGATCATGATTGCGTGGAGTTTCTCTTCTGTACCCAGAACAGGGAAGGTGGTCAGATGTGATGGAAAGATGGATAGAGCTAAATACTTGGCAGTACAAAAACTAATTCAGTGAAAAGACATCATCAGCAGAATGACTATAAAAAAACAGCTCAGATACAACAAAATGGTTTAGATTAAGATATCTTAAAGGTATTCATTTGATCTTAATTTTATCCACCTTTTTATACATCACTGCTGGTATCACTGCTTTACAAATGTCTGATTCAAAGGTTTACACAAATATAAAGATGGGAATAACAGTAATGGGATGTTGTTCTGGTGTAGTGATAGCTCTGTTTATTTCTGAGTCCCAGACTAGCAAACTAGACTTGGCCCTCATCCGTATTTTGACATCCCGTTTAAGCAGCAAAAGATTATGAGATAGTTAAGAAAACTAGCTGATCTGACAATCGGGCAGGCGCAGCACGCAGAGTGCTGGTTGTGTCGTCATCTTAAACTGGAACTCTGCAGCTGTGGGTGTATGCAAACAATTATGTGTGACCATTTGTCGGTCTGTATTGCTATGTGTTACTTACTAACTACGATGTTGAATAGGGTTTTGTGCATTTACATATGACAAGTTTACCCAGCTGTAAGACTCATGGCAAAATGTGGTCGGGTGTCTTTGCGTTATATGCAATGCATATCTTTATACATTGCAGATGATCCAAAACATTAAAGATACATTAGCAGCAAACAACAATTTAGTACAATTCAATCCACTTCTCAACTATTTGTACTTGTACTCAGTTTGTCATGATTCACTTTGATAAAGTTCAATTTAATTTGATGTGATGCAATTGATTTAATTAGGGTGAAGCAAGCAAATGGGGAATAAATAAATTAGAATACATAATACATTTTAAGGTATTTTATTAAGGAACCTTGTATTATAATTCAAACAGAAATAACTATTTCAAAACCAAGGCAGAGTCTCTACTGATTAAAATAAACATTTTCTCATCAAATTCAAGACATCTAGTGTTGCTCTAATTTTGCATCGCTGTAGGTTAGGAATCCAAATCTATGCTATCCTCAGGCCTAAATTACCATAAGAACATTGTATAATTATTTTTCAATCTTTTAAAATTAATTAAAAGTTATGTTTTAATAAAAAAATTATAATTCACCATTACAAACAGATAAAGGCAGTTCTAAATTATTTTTGAAAATTGATTAGGTATAGTATTTACCCTGGAAGAAATATAAATAGCCATGCATGCTCTAAAAAATTGCAGAAAGATTAAAACCTATTAATGTTGAATTTCTGAATGAATCAAACAAGTGCTTTTATGTCTTTCTAATGACTAATGGCTCATGGTTTGTTGCTTTTTGAGATGTATTAGCCTACTTCATGTTGTCAGACAGTTTAAATTTAAGTGATTTTTTCTTTCTTCTTCTGCAGGTCAGACTCTCGCCAGGTGTGGTTGCAGCTAGTGAAATTAGACCAAAAAAAAGTGGCTAATCACAGTTAATATATTATTTAATAAGAAGGATAATTACATGTTATCATTGGGTTACCTTTATTCTGGCAGCCTTTTCCTTTATTAACTAATATCATAATTTAAAAATTGTCTTTTTGTCTGATGTTAAAAATTATTTGATGAACATTTAGGTGTGTCCAAAAAGTAAAAACAGAAGAAATGTGTAAAGGAGCCAATGCTTTTTCAAGAAACTGTGAACAATTAAATGCTGGCGACCTTCAAAGGATTCAAGCCCAGTCTAATTGTTAAAACAACAATTATGACGAAAAAGCTGACCAAAAATATAGAAACAAAATATTGGCAGAACACAATCAGAATAGAAAAAAATGTTCGCAGTGGTCCACACTGCATTTAACAGAAATGCCATTCAGTAGATTTGTTTTCTTCAGGAACACTAGTTAATCTACATAATCGAGTACATTAAACTGAGCTGGGTTGATGTGGCTCCAAAAACTATTTCAGTGATCATTCTGGCGCACTTGCTGTAGTTCCTTTCCCAAACCATAGCAGCCACGCCTGACATAAAATATAATTCCTCCATGTTAATAGTAGCACAAGAAGAGTCTTACAGCAGTTCATTCATAAATGTAATTATTTTTATCTAAATAGAAAAAATGATACAATCACAGTGTCCCTACCAGTGCATGTCTCTGTATAACTGTTATTCTCAATCCCCTCAATTCAAAACGATTAGGATGGTCGTACTGGTTAAGGCACTGTCTGTATAATGAAAACTCTCTAAGTCCTTCTCTGATCTTGAATATTATAGTAAGTTAAAGCTGTTCCTGCAGTAAAAATTGTTGGACAACACTATGTCTGAGATTTGGTGGTGTGCAGGTGTGATTGTGTGTAATTGCAGTTTCCTGTGTTTTCATGTAAATAAGTCAGCGCCCATGCTCCCTCTTAGCACCATGTGCTCCAAAGAAACTCCCATGATTTAATTACTGCACAAACACACACACCCACACACACACTCATTCAGGGAACATCAGCCATCTGTCCATGTCTCATTTTCTCTTGCGGATTCCCCTCTCTTGTCACTTGCCGGCCTTTGCCAGCCCTCAAAAAATTCACTGGGCTGGTGAAGGTACAGGGAAGTAATGACTGTGGTAAGGTGTTGACCCCCATGTATGGGGCCACCTGACCCCGTCTGTTGGACCTTATTACCTGTAGGTTGTAAGCTTCAGCCCAAAAGGCGGAACTGTTGTGTTCATCATTGCTGATACAGATCAATCCAGACAAGAGGAAAGGGCAAACAACCTCTGCCAGGTTGAAGTCACGAATGCTGGACTGATAAGTCCAAAGTGACTGCTAGTATTTGCTGCTGGGGGATAAATTCAGCTTCAAATCACTGAGACTGAGCCGTGAATGGCGCAGGAAGCTGCTGCTGTATCACTGCCTCTGAGCTATAGAAGAGGAGTCTAGAGATACAGGCTTCCATTTCAACCCCAACCTCCTCCCCCCACCGTTGTTTGTTACTCCTTTTCCCCTATCTCACCTTCTTCTCCCTCTTCATCCAATTTGTCTTTCCAAACAGTGCTTAAACACCAACAAGCAGTAATCCAAGGACACACACAAACACTCATGAGTGATGTACTCTCACGTGTACTTCTTTGTTTTCGGCATGTGGGCTTAAAGACAAAAGACTGGTCCATTTTATCTTTGCCTTCTTTTCCTATATTGCCCAAGCGTGCATGTGGATAATAACAAGAATGTTTTTACACACAAACTCTCAATAGGAATGGATTAGTATTTGTCTACATAGAAAAATGTGTTTGGATTTGTTTTTTTTTTCTGTGCTGGCTTGTTTCTTGACTCAGCACGGGACTAATAGGCATTCTGCAAACCACTGTGCTCTGCAATTAGGCAAAAAAAAAAACGATAAATGAAGATGAAACAGTTCACGCTCTGCCCATCACAAAGCCCACCAACAAAGTCAAATGCTATTATCATCACAGCAAAGCATGTCAGCAGGTAGAGGCCCGCCAATCTGCCAAACAGATTGAAACACAACAAACAAAAGCAGACAGACTCATTAAAAGACCACATAGACTGCTTATATAGGTTTAGTTGCTGGCATCGGAGCTAAGGTAGTTGTGGGTGCTTCCTCTTTGCCTGTAGCTTTATGTCGGGGCCAGGGCCAAGGACTGTAGCTGAAAGGCTGTATCATTTATTCAGAGCTGGTTGCAAAGTCCGAGGAGATGGCTTGAGAAATAAAAGATCATGAATTGCTTGCTTTTTTCTCCTTTGACTTTCTATCTCACCTTCATCTCTCACTGCTAAGAATTTTCTCATTTCAGGCTACTTCTGCCTTGAAAATGTTTACACTTAATGAAACCCAGCCAGCCTGCTCCCTGAAGCCTGGTGCCTTTGAGCATTATTCTTAGCCTCAGAAGATCAATATCAACTAGGTTCCCTGTCCGTCTGTTCGCAATCATTAAAACTTTGTAGTAATGAATTTTCTTCTGCCTCAAAACCTCTTTGGAGCTGTGCGAATGTCTGAGTTTTCCAGTAGGCTTTTCTCTTGACTGCCATATATCTTTTAATCTCTCAGCAATAATTAAAAATAATTAAAAAAAGTAATGAAATGCTCACATTCCCAATCACAGCAGTCACTCAGAGTGATGTAACTTGTTAGAAATCCGAAGAAGGGGCTGAAAAAGTACGAGGAGCTGCGAGTTACATCACTGCAAAAGGCAGGCAGACTACATATTGTGTTGGTCAAGCAAGAGCTCATCTGCCACAGTGTTTACATCAGAGCTGGTCAAGAGGAGTTAAGAGGGTGAATCGGAGGGTGAATAGGAGGCTGATTGGCGCTTTGCATCACTGAGCTCTATGAGTTTTACAATTTCTCTGTCAAAAGCCGTGGAGAGCTACAAGCTGACACTTCTGCATCAGGAAACATGTGGGTCTGCTCTGTGTTTTTAGCATACCAATAGCAATTTCACCTCTGAAAACTCTGGAGTGCATTAAGCAATGTAAAAAAATCGAATTCTTTGTAATTAACCAACTTCTGACCTGGAGGCACTCTATGTAGGCTCATACTGAATAAACACAATCTGTGCTCGCCTAACGTAGAACCAAGTGAATCAAACCACACTCATTCTGACTGACTATTAGCCGCGACTTATGTGTCTTATATACTGCTCAAAAAAAATAAAGGGAACACTTAAACAACACAATATAACTCCAAGTAAATCAAACTTCTGTGAAATCAAACTGTCCACTTAGGAAGCAACACTGATTGACAATCAATTTCACAGCTGTTGTGCAAATGGAATAGACAACAGCGGGAAATCTTTGGCAATTAGCAAGACACACTCAATAAAGGAGTGGTTCTGCAGGTGGGGACCATTGAAGCTATGGACTGGCCCACCTGTTCCCCAGACCTGAATCTGATTGAGCACATCTGGGACATCATGTCTCGCTCCATCCGCCAACATAACGTTGCACCACAGACTGTCCAGGAGTTGGCGGATGTTTTAGTCCAGGTCTGGGAGGAGATCCCTTAGGAGACCATCCGCCGTCTCATCAAGAGCATGCCCAGGCATTGTAGGGAGGTCATACAGGCACGTGGAGGCCACACACAATATTGAGTTTCATTCTGACTTGTTTTAAGGACATTACATCAAAGTTGGATCAGCCCGTAGTGTGTTTTTCCACTTTAATTTTGTGTGTGACTCCAAATCCAGGCCTCCATTGGTTAATAAATTTGATTTCCATTGATGATTTTTGTGTGATTTTGTTGTCAGCACATTCAACTTCGTACAGAACAAAGTATTCAATGAGAATATTTCATTAATTTAGATCTGGGATGTGTTATTTGAGCGTTCCCTTTATTTTTTTGAGCAGTGTATCATGCAGTTTAATTTTAAAGGAATCCTTTATATTTCATAGTGCTATTGCTATGAGATTCCCACATTTGACAAAATAGGGATTAATTGCTAAATAATCTTAAAATCTGAAGTTAAACCCTGATATTTATATATTGTATTTAACTGGAAAAATGCACTGTTAAAATGTTAAAATGGTGATTTAAATAGCTTAGAGATGTCCCAATCTGATCCCAAGTATTGAGTCATTTCATTTTTAAATGATCTGTATGATACAGGGGTTGGACAATGAAACTGAAACACCTGGTTTTAGACCACAATAATTTATTAGTATGGTGTAGGGCCTCCTTTTGCAGCCAATACAGCGTCAATTTGTCTTTGGAATGACATATACAAGTCCTGCACAGTGGTCAGAGGGATTTTAAGCCATTCTTCTTGCAGGATAGTGGCCAGGTCACTACGTGATACTGGTGGAGGAAAATGTTTCCTGACTCGCTCCTCCAAAACACCCCAAAGTGGCTCAATAATATTTAGATCTGGTGACTGTGCAGGCCATGGGAGATGTTCAACTTCACTTTCATGTTCATCAAACCAATCTTTCACCAGTCTTGCTGTGTGTATTGGTGTATTGTCATCCTGATACACGGCACCGCCTTCAGGATACAATGTTTGAACCATTGGATGCACATGGTCCTCAAGAATGGTTTGGTAGTCCTTGGCAGTGACACGCCCATCTAGCACAAGTATTGGGCCAAGGGAATGCCATGATATGGCAGCCCAAACAATCACTGATCCACCCCCATGCTTCACTCTGGGCATGCAACAGTCTGGGTGGTACGCTTCTTTGGGGCTTCTCCACACCGTAACTCTCCCGGATGTGGGGAAAACAGTAAAGGTGCACTCATCAGAGAACAATACATGTTTCACATTGTCCACAGCCCAAGATTTGCGCTCCTTGCACCATTGAAACCGACGTTTGGCATTGGCATCAGTGTCGAAAGGTTTGGCTATAGCAGCCCGGCCGTGTATATTGACCCTGTGGAGCTCCCGACGGGCAGTTCTGGTGGAAACAGGAGAGTTGAGGTGCACATTTAATTCTGCCGTGATTTGGGCAGCCGTGGTTTTATGTTTTTTGGATACAATCCGGGTTAGCACCCGAACATCCCTTTCAGACAGCTTCCTCTTCCATCCACAGTTAATCCTGTTGGATGTGGTTTGTCCTTCTTGGTGGTATGCTGACATTACCCTGGATACCGTGGCTCTTGATACATCACAAAGACTTGCTGTCTTGGTCACAGATGCGCCAGCAAGACGTGCACCAACAATTTGTCCTCTTTTGAACTCTGGTATGTCACCCATAATGTTCTGTGCATTTCAATATTTTGAGCAAAACTGTGCTCTTACCCTGCTAATTGAACCTTCACACTCTGCTCTTACTGGTGCAATGTGCAATCAATGAAGACTGGCTACTAGGCTGGTCCAATTTAGCCATGAAACCTCCCACACTAAAATGACAGGTGTTTCAGTTTCATTGTCCATCCCCTGTAGTTGACTACAGTCGCATCCTAACCTTTTTTTTCCTTAAGCTTGATTCATACGTCCTTGTCTGCTCTACTGTCCGCTTGACTAAGAAGATTGTGACATAACATGTGTCTTCCAAAGCAGACTGCAAGGTCCACAAGCACTTTCCATAGATATCTCCATGAAAACCACGTTTTTGTCCTTATCCTGACCATGCCTGTCCAAAGCTATAAAACAACTCCCATCTAGAGGCTGGCACCAAATAAACAGCAGATAAAGAAAATGATTTGTCCAATCATGAGCAGAAGAAAAATCACTAAACAAACTTGTGTTTAAGAATACATTTTAAGTCGATCTGCTGTTTTCTTCATGAGGATATTTTATCTTTAAATGATCACAAGTACAGAAAAACTGGATTAATATCCTGATGAGCAATCACTTCATTTTTTCTTTTCAAAGTTATTTTATTCTTCTTCACATGTAACTAGACAATATACAAACCATGTCATTAATGCCCTCTGTGAGTTTGTACTGTATGTTTCTATGTAAAACAGAACAGTTCAACTGAGCTTAAAATAGTATCAAGATGCCATAAGATAAAAGCTGTAAGCTGCTGTAAAATGTTTTGACTGAACAAGTCAACTGGTGTTGTTAGCATGTCTGAAACTATTATATAGATAAAAATGAAGGCTGTTCAATTGCTACCTGCAAACTTTCGGGTATTTCCTGATGTAATATAAGAGCTACAAGGCCAAATTCATAAAGCTCATGTAGCGAGTAAGGTGAAGCAACACATAAAAGCTCTTCATAAAAGTGATAAGTTACCAACAAATGGCAAGAAGACTGAAAAAGTAACAGAGCGGGTGACAGAATTTAATGCTTTGGATGACCAGCTCCTCGGCTATAGTAGAGAATATGTTTTCATTTCCTTTTGGCAGAGATGTTGACTCCAGTTTGAGACTCTGACTCAAGTCACACTTAAGTTACAAAAACTAAAAGACTTTAGACCTAACCTAGACTTTCCAAAAGACCTGACTTGGACCCCTGGTCTGAGACTTGAGTCTTAGTAACAGTTTTTATCTCATGTAAAGAAGAGTGAAAGGAAGCCGTATGTGATCTTCAGACTGCAGCTGCAGACGTTTTACTGTGAAAAGACGCGCTTGATTATTAGCCAATGGAGCTGGTGTACTATGGGATGTAATGGCTCACACCAAACTCTTCATGTTGGCTGTAGCTTCCTATTAATAACCACATCAATGTCTATCCAACTGAACACTATGTTAAATGACTTTGGACCATTTCAGAACATGATAAATGTAACTTACTGCTGACAGTCTTTCGCTGTTAAGCTCTTCCTGTTTCATTTAGTCAGATGTTCAACCCTAATTTCTTTACTTACAATACTTTGTCTCGTTCATTATGTTGTCATTTACACCGTAAACTTGAACAGCTTTATTAGTTAGAATTGAGAATACATATTTTAAATGTGGATGTAAACAATGGTTTCCCAATGTTATTACAAATTCTCCAGCTTAGAGAGAGGAGAGGAAAACCCTCCAAACCGTATTTAGAGGAATATATAATGGAATGGACAATATGAAGTCAGGAATAAACATGTGTTAACTTAGTTATTACAAAGACAAAAAAGCACTTTTTTGATTCATTCTGAAATTCAATGATAAATGATAACTGTTTATAAATATTAAGATTTAAGGATAAGTATAAAATGTCCACATGGTAATCTTGGCCTAAGGACACAGTGCAGATTTGCAATCCTAGCCTGTAGCAATGCAGGGTTAGAGGCGCCCTAGATGTTATGGATTTGATGAAAAATGTTTATTTCAGTCATTAGAGACTGGAGAGTTGATTTGGAATTAGGGCAAAAGACTTCATACTTGACTTGGGAAAAATGACTTGTTAACATCGTTGCCTCTTGCAGCTACTGGAGCCACAGCAAAAGTTAAGAGAGAACTACCTGAGCTGGATAAAAATGGTCGCCATTACTTGTGGGATTTGCTACCTGGTGTGCTATTGGCTTTATCACAGGCATTTGTTTAGTTCAGAGGTTTGCCCAGTGTCCCTTCTTAAACTTATGGTACGCTAAAGAAATTCATCATTGATCAAAATCAAGGCGTAATACATGCCCAGCAGTTTTGTGGATATTATATTGCAGAACATGAAAGCAAGCGGTCAGTGAGATTCTAATGAAATGTTAAGAAACATGCATTATGCATTTACACATGCTGATCTTTGTTGATTCTGACCTAGACTGTTGAAAATCTAATAAAATTATCTCAGGAGGGTTTATGGCATCAGACCTCGAAGGCCTTCCTCTGATTCTTAATTTGTTTACCAAACTTTGCTTAAATTTAAATCAGATTTTTAGGAATTCAGATTATCTCTGTACATGGTGAACGTACCGTTTTAGAAAGAGAGACTATTTGGTAACACTAAATCTTTATTAGCAAGCAAAAACCTTTCCCTTTCAAAATTTCCCTTTAACTAGTTAGATTTCATGTTTGTTCAGTCCTTGTTAATTGATTAATGCATTAGTGTGATGACTAATAGTTTAATTATGGATTTCCTTAAGTGACTGGATCCAGTATAATTACCCAATTCACAACTGAAGTGTTAATGTTGTGATTCTCAAATATTAAGTAAATTAGATATTTCTCTATTTCCTTTATATAAGTCTACAATTTAAGCTCACTGATCAAGAGGATTTACCCTTCAAACAGATAGACTTTAAAGATTTGAGACAGAAACAAAATATTGAGAGGCACGGTACAGCAGTAGAGTGCACGACTCATATATGGATCCTCGGTAAGTTTTAGTAAGACTTTATCCCTGTCTTATTCTGTGCACTAAAATGGATGGGAAATCAACAAAGAACACAGTTTTTAAAGTCTAGTGGAACTAATAAAAAAAAGTTGGTTGTTTCAAAAAATTCTGGCAATGATTTTTGTAACTTTATTGCATAATGATTCGTAGTCTGCAGGTCTGTTCTGTAAAAATGCTTTTACTGCATAATGAATTGTTAAGGGGAAATATTTAATCTGACTGATTTTTGGAACAAAACAGGAACATTTCTTGAATAAATTATTTTTAAGTTAGTTTTGTACATAACACCTGTGGTTTTCTATCGACATACAATCGCTTATTTTTTTTAGAACATCAGTAGATTTGGTCACAAGCAGTGGTGTCAAAAGTCAGTAGTCAAGGCCTGGTGTTTTGCATTTTTAAAGTGTTTCCCTTGTTCTTCACAGCTGAATTGCATGCATGGTTCATCAACAGGCCTCTGGAGATAATTCAGCAGTTTAGCAAAATCCGCTGTGTTAGAGCAGCGACACTAACAAACATTTAGGTCAACTTCCCTGCCTAATGCTAAATGTAATCATAGTTAACCCCTGTACAATATGTGTGCAATCTGACTGTTTTTACTGCACGTGATATAGAAGAAAAGCCAGAAACATGGATGTAATAGGCATGTTGCAGAAGGCTGAAAGTGATATAACTGACTCTGTGGTTTATGGTGGACAATTTGTTTTTTATCTATTTAATTTAAGGAACTGGGTGTAGATGTCCTGTTTAGGGTGTGCTTCTCATCCACTGACCACCAGTGATAGGCATACATGTATGTATGTATGGATGGATGGAAGTTTGCACGGTTCCCTCAAACCAATGGGTAAGTTTTTACAGATTCTAGACAATGCCGTCCAATCTTGTAATGCAAGTTTTTGTTTAACCTTTTCTAAACTACAGACAATGAACTGATTGCACATTTAACTCAGCCCAGCTTTGACCTCCCCAATTAGGCAAGCTGTGTTTATTCAGATCATGTAGCCTTTAAGGTAGCTGCATGGGTCTGTTATAAAAATTGCGTTGTACAAATAGTCACCCATCCTTTATTCCACACACGTACATTCTTCATGATTATTGTGCAACAAGAGCCCTGTGTATTTCCTCTCTCCTTCGAGCTGTGTGGACAGCTGTGGTTTCCACTCGATCAATGTGTGTTCTTAGCAGCTTCATCTCTTTCAAATTAGGATATTTCCCTGTGTTTTCATGAAGGAATTCACAAAAAGGTCAAGTTGACTGTTTTCCCATTAAGGTCTCAGTGCACTCATAAAGATCATGTTCACTGTCGAAAGTAATCTAGGCCCGGTATTTACATGGGACAAAAACACACCAATGACTGATCACATAGGGGGTTTTGGGATCTGTAAGATGTTGGCCGGTGCGTGCCTCATTTGACCCGCACCAACAAACTACCAGAGTAATCAGCTCATGCTTCATCTGAGCTTTCCGACGGAATAAATGATCACTATGAAACACGGGGAAACAAATTAACCACCGGTGTCAAGATTTTAATGGTTCCAATTAGTCAATTCTTTGGGGAATGTGTATTATTGAGAATGATTGCATGCCACTTCCAATCAACAAATTCCACCTAGTTTGTGGAAATAAAATAAATATGTGTAACAGTTTCTACACATGTCTTACAGGCCTAGCATTTCTGTAACTGGGGTTGATTAAGTGAAATTAGCTCAGTCACTTAATCAACCCCAGTTACACAAATGTTAGGCCTGTAAGACAAGCTGTGTGTTCAAACAGGAAGACCATATGTCAAATACTTATTATTCTCTTATATGCAGCCATAAGTTAATTATTCTGCAAAAAGCAAACGAAAGGGAAACTAAATATTTTATCCTTAAAACTTTTATTGCTTCTGCTGTCAGAAAACCATTCTGTAAGAAATGAGAGTTAGGATTTGAATGCAAATCTGTCATTAGCAACAGACTGATTACGCACTTTGGAACATTATTCTTTTTGCAGCCTTATGATTTGATTCCATAGAGGTTCGTCAGTTATCTTCAGTTAGGATTTCAAGAAGGTGATGAGCTATCCATAAAAAAAAAAAAACAATCTTATTTTCAATCAAAAACTTTAAATAGTTTTACTTTTGATGGCAAATTTTCCCCTACACAGGCTTAGTTTCAAGTCTACTGCACTATTCTTGCTGTAATACTTCAGGGTAAGAATTAGCTAAACAGTTCAAATTCTAATAAAAACAGGTTAGAAATATTTTCTTTTCCTAACCTACAAGAAAGACAAATTTGGTTGTTTGGACGCATTTCTCATTGTGAAAAAGCATTAGCAACCAAGGTGTGGAAACTAAAGTGTCATGTTGGTTGGCACTTTTACCACACACTGAATGTGTCTTGCTCTAGTGCACAGAGACAGAATGGATTCCTGGGCTTGGTTTAATCAGAAGCAATGATGTTTTTGAATAGAACAGGTTTGAAAAGATTCATTAGGAGCCAAAGCTTCGTGCACCAACTACTTACCAGATGCAGCAGATGTGGGTTATTTAATAGAAAAGATCTGGGATGTCTATCATTGCACTTGGCACCTGGACACCCTAGACAGGAGGTCAATGATCGATTTTGTTGTTGTATCATCAGACCTTCGACCGCATGTTTTGGACACTCGGGTGCAGAGAGGGGCTGAGCTGTCCACTGATCACCACCTGGTGGTGAGTTGGATCTGCTGGAGGAGGAGAAAGCCAGACAGACTTGGCAGGCCCAAACGCATAGTGAGGGTCTGCTGGGAATGTCTGGCAGAGCCCTTGGCTGGGGATGTACTCAACTCCCACCTCCGGGAGAGCTTTGACCAGATTCCAGGGGATGTTGGAGACATAGAGTCCGAGTGGACCATGTTCTCCGCATCTATTGTCGATGCTGCTGCCCGTAGCTGCGGCCGTAACATCTGCGGTGCCTGTCGCGGCGGCAATCCCCGAATCCGGTGGTTGACACCGGCAGTAAGGGACGCTGTCAAGCTGAAGAAGGAGTGCTATCGGCTGTGGTTGGCTTGTGGGACTCCTGAGGCGGCTGATGGGTACCGTGAGGCCAAGCGTGCCGCGGCCCGGGCGGTGGCAGAGGCAAAAACTCGGGGTTGGGAGGAGTTCAGTGAGGCCATGGAGAAGGACTACCGGTTGGCCTCATAGCTATTCTGGCAAACCGTCCGCCGCCTCAGGAGGGGGAGCAGTGCTTCGCCAACACTGTTTACAGTGGGGGTGGGAGGCTGCTGACCTCAAGTGGGGACATTATCGGGCGGTGGAAGGAGTACTTCGAGGATCTCCTCAATCCTCCCATCACGCATTCCCTGGTGGAAACAGAGGCTGGGGACTCGGGGTTGGACTCTTTCATCACCCAGGCGGAAGTCACTGAGGTGGTTAAAAAGCTCCACGGTGGCAGGGCTTCGGGGGTGGATGAGATCCTCCCTGAGTACCTCAAGTCTCTGGATGTTGTGGGGCTGTCATGGTTGACATGCCTCTTCAACATTGCGTGGCGGTCGGGGACAGTGCCTCTGGACTGGCATACTGGGGTGGTGGTCCCCCTACATAAGAAGGGTGACCGGAGGTTGTGTTCCAACTACAGGGGGATCACACTCCTCAGCCTCCCTGGTAAGGCCTACGCCAGGGTATTGGAGAGGAGAGTCCGGCCGATAGTCGAACCTCGGCTTCAGGAGAAGCAGTGTGGTTTTCGTCCCAGCCGTGGATCACTGGACCAGCTCTATACCCTGTACAGGGTGCTCGAGGGTTCATGGGAGTTTGCCCAACCGGTCTACATGTGTTTTGTGGACCCGGAGAAAGCATTCGACTGTGTCCCTCGTGATGCCCTGTGGGGGGTGCTCCAGGAGTATGGAGTCAAGGGCCCTTTATTTGGGGCCATCCGATCTCTGTACAAGCGGAGCAGGAGTCTGGTTCACATTGCCGGCACTAAGTCGGACCTGTTCCCGGTGCATGTTGGACTCCGACATGGCTGCCCTTTGTCACCGGTCCTGTTCATAACTTTTATGGACAGGATTTCTACGTGCAGCCAAGGGCCAGATGGTGTCTGGTTTGGGGACCAGAGGATTTCGTCTCTTCTTTTTGCAGATGACGTGGTCCTGCTGGCCCCCTGCTGGGGGGGGGGGGGGGGGGTGGGGGGGGGGGGGGGTTTCGGGGGTGTAGAGCACTGCAATGTTTTTCCTTTTTCGAATGGTTTCTTATTTTGTACTCAATCGATCATAACTTGAAACAATTTTTATAAAAGTATGTGTGGTGTGTGGGGAGTGCACATTGACACTTCTTAGCGCAGTTACGTGTAACAGTAACACACATTCTTATCAAAGGAATGCTGTTTTAAATCAGTGTGAAAGCTACAAGGTGCTTATCTCTTAAAAACAAAACTTCAGATAGCAATGCTAATTCCCCAGCTAACAACTGCTTGCTGTGGCTACACTGTAAAAAGCCGAATGTCAAAGAATGTACAATATGCACTTGAAAACTACTGCCATACTTAGGAAATGTTTCTTCAATATTTTCTCTGAAGTCTATGTCTCAAAGTCAAAATATCAATAAATACTTTAATAGCTTGAGTCAGAAAGCTGCCTGGAAGTCTACTTTTGATATTGTAATTCTGTTGGCTTGATGACAGTTCACAAAGTTCATAGAGATGGTGTGAAGAGTATGACAATGGTCAAAGCCCTGGTTCCTGCTGCAGATCTGAGACTGATCCCAGACAGAGGGAAGGGAAAACCCAATAGCATTCTCAGCTCCCCTCACTATTCTGAGCAAGGACCTCTTATCATATTGCAGCTGAAGTACCACTCTGATGCAAAACATTAAACACAGGTCTGTAAGTTGTGAGGAAGCTTGGATGTGATGCTTGTTTCAGTTTCCCAATTATGTATAGGTTCTGCTTGGCCCATTTTTTGTCATTAAACATCATCATACAGTTAAGCTGTGGTATATTTACTCAAAGTTATCGTACTGTGAAATTCTTATAATAGCACATTCCATTCAAATAAAGTTAATTGTGTCTGTATACAATATAGTCTTTAGGTTCTTTTGTTATTAGACACACAATTTATTTTGTCCCTATGGACATAACTAAAATGTTTCAACGCAAAACTTCCATCTTCATCAGAGGTGTCACTAGATGGTACGTGACATGTTACATTTGATAGCTGATTTTGACACCTCTGATGAAGATGGAAGTTTTCTGTAAAAACATGTCAGGTATCTCCTTAGGGACAGAAAATTGTGTATCTAATAACAAACGAATCTAAAGATATACTACCCTTGCTGGTAGCTTATTTTTACAATGTCTTCATTTTTTATTAACAATGGCCTGAATGCAAAAGATATGCATGTATGACGAATAATCTTTAGGTTCCAGTATTGTCCTCTGGTAAAAAGAAATATTTAAATTTAAAAATATGACAATGTTTCTAAGACATACTGTTAAAGTAATAAATAATTCCAAATCCCAATGACACTACACAACTTGTAACCCCATGTAGTTAAATTAAATGACACACAAGCATAGCAGCATTGGGTTGGATTATAATTTGCATCTGCATTTTAGAAGAATTCCAACAGTTTTATCAAATACAGGAAATAAACTGTGCTTACAAACCTTTATTTTAATAGTTTCACTGACTACTATAAGCACCTCCAACATTATTAGAGCTAAATGATACATTTGCAACACAGACCCATCATTTATGTGAGCAAGGGAAATTGGCTTTCAGCTAGGTGTTATTCATTTTTTCTGGTATGCCCTTTTACTACTGTTTTTTTTTTTATATTTACAAATTAAAATAAAAGCTGTCCTGCTTGGGAATGGGCATTTGCTCTTTGTGACTGTGATATAATAATGGTGAGGAAGGGCTTAAATGCAGGCAGGAGGCAGAAATACTTTAATTAAAATAAAATGGTAGCTAAAACTTTCAAATCCACAGCACATATAAAATAGAGAAAAAACAAACAAACAAGAGAACCTCAAAGTCATTGGTTTTAAACAGGAAGATTTGAAACAGAGTAAATTAAAATAGGAAGTCTAAATACTGAAATCTGCACCTGCTGAATGAGTGGCAGGTGTGCTGATTGCTGATAAATGGCAGACGTTGGGACTTGCAAACTGAAACAACAGAGGGCATATAATGAGAGGGAACGTACAAGACACCATAAACAAAACTATTCAGCATAATAAAAACACAGACCTAAACAGCATTTTAGAAGAAAATCAACTTGAAGGTCTAACATTATAACAGTTACAATGCTAATGTGTTGCGACCATCTTCATTGCCACTGTGGTCACTGTTACAACAATAACAGTCACATTAAAACAGTTTTAAGCAGCATTGTGGGCATATAAACAGAGCTGAAACATCTCATCTTATAAACACTGGAAAGTAGTACGCGTACCACTGACTAAACCTTTACATAAATAATAAAAAAATGCTAAAAACAGATAAAGTAAGAAAGTTTCACTTACTGTCGATGTGAGGAGCAGCCATCTTGAAATCCTAACTGGGTTAGTCAAAGTTGCTCCCAACTTCCAAGTCCCACTTGACTGGGTGTTCCAGTTGAAATGTATGACTATAGGAACTCAGAATTGTCCAATTCCAAGTACAACGGGAATCCAGCTTTAGCATTTGATTCCAGTGCCAGTCCTTGCATGAATGGTGACCTTGGGCTAGCCACTACTTCGACACCTTCTCGTCCACCTGCCATCCCACACATAAACAAAACATTTATTAAATCAACTTCAAATTAATTTCACTCACTCAACAACCTGAATTAAACAAACTTTGTTTTAAAAATATATGTTTAGTGTATAATTATCCAGTTTAGCTAAAGCCAGTCTTAAGTATTTAGATTTTGAGCAAAAGAGAAACATGGTCAAGATTCAGTAAAAACAGTGAAACAGCCCTTTAATAGCACCAAATCTGAAGCAGCAAATAAGATACCACTTTCAGCATTATTGCTTACAAAATGGCACCCACTTTATGTTGAAGGAACATGCAAGTGAGTGACTGGAAATTAGCTAACAAAGTAGTAGAAAGTGCAAAAGTAAGCCTCCCTCTTCTCTTTCATATCTTCTGTGCTGATTCTAAACATACAGCTCTGGGTTTAAAGATGCAGCAAATAATTAAGAAATAAATCATAGCAATTAATCACAGGCGGACCTTTAATTAGTTAACTATGATGGGTTTTTTTTTTCTGAATTACATATGTAATATGTAAACTAAACTAATTAAACAAGGATACAGTTTTACTGAAGGTGAGACATACATGCCATATGTATACAGTTATTAATAACTGTAATATTAGTACTGTTAAGGTCCAGGATGAGGTTCTATGCTATATTTTAAACAACACAACTTAACACCCTTTCCTCTCAAAGTGTTTAATAGTATGAACTCCACTAATGTCTCACATGCTCAGTGCAAAACAAAAGACTGTTATAAAATATTTCATTTATTATTTTTGGCAAATTTCTCCAGAAGTGGAATGAAGCGCTGAAAAGATTCATAAAAGAAGGAACAATTTTAATAAAATGTTTTGAAAGTTCTTGGCATAATAAAATAAATGTGTTTTAGGATTTTACCATTTGACTAAGATTGAAGAAAATCAACTTTATACCTGTTTCCTTTTTTGAAATGTAAGAAATTAAGACAACGGAGCCTCAGGAGTGGAACACTTTGATGAGAATGTCACGTTGAAAATGATAATTTATGTAGATGACAGAAGAAGCACATTTATCTGGCCCATAGTAAACATCTCTGAGTTTTAAATAAAAGTTTTGTGAGTAAAAATTCAGATTACGTTTTTTTCTATATATCTCAAAATGTATCATTATTTGCTTCAGCAAAATGATTTTTCATCAGTCCTAAACTCTCTTTCTCCTTATCCTTCACTTAGCTTTTAACAAAAAAAAAACAAGTAAAATTATTGTAAACCTTTTTTGTTTGATTCACAATAATTTACATTCAATCTAAACCCAGCCAATACAGGGAACTGATACAATACTGTATGTCCTAAGTTATTTTAACTTTAAATTACTTATAAACTGTCTTATGGAAATTTAAATATGTTTTTGAGAGCCTAAAACGACCCTGATTTCCCCTATTTACTGAAGATATTGCAAATTAAAGAGCTCCCAAACAATGCCTGAGCTGAACAAACAAACATCTAACAGTAGAGGTATGGAAATGGCCGGGACTGCAGAGAATCCGATTAAGTCTTATTGATTCTCATAAAATATGTCCACCCACATGGGGTCTTAAGGCTAAACCTTGGCTAAGACTCTCACCTTGTGATCCCCTAGTAAGCAGTTGTTCCTCCATCTTTTTCTCTTTTATCCCACCCTGGTTTATAGAGCTCAACGCTACATAAAAAAGAGGGCAGAAAAGGTTCCCTTCTCATCTCAGCATGGCCCCCACAGCTCGTGTTGAAGAACAAAGAGGGATCAGACAGGACGGAAAGTCCTTCTTGACTGACAGATAGCAAGTGTGTGTTAACATGATAAGTCGAAAGAGTTCTGTGCATTATAACTTCTGTTTGTGTCCCAGAGTGTTGACATATTTACACACAAGCTAGAGAATTCTCAGGTTTAAGTTGAGCCATAAAGAAACAATAAAGAAAAAAGGGGCTTAAAAGCAAACTGCCATTGAAGGTGGACGGCTGCTTGTGAATGATAGAATGCTTGTGTCACTCATCATCTTTCTGCTCACGGCTGCGGTTAATTATTCACCCTGGTTGGGCTGTGGAGATGAACTGAGGGGCTCTGGGATAAAGGCGCTGGAGTAGGAAGATGAAATTATAAAATCCTAATGATGGAACTCTTCCTGAATGGTAATTTCTTAAATTGATTTTGAAGAGGTGCCCAGAAAGAACCAGCATGAGACAGGCAGAGGGGGTGAGTTCCCTGTTTGCTCTCTCTGTTTTATTATTTCTCTCTCATGCTGGAAGTGTTCCAGCCCTCTTAACCTCTGTCCTGGCCTCTTTTTAAACCCATGCTCAAGCTACCCCTCTTGATGTCTGCACATTTTGTGCATACCTCTTACACTTCACCTCAGCAACCCTCTATTCGTTTTTTCTTCATACATGTCAAGAAATCAATGTGGTTACCTCATTAACTCTGACACAGTTTTATTTCTCAAATACAAGTCCACAGCAAGTTCCACTGATCTGAGTCCTCTCTGGCGTGATCTGCCTGCTGGTTCTTTAATGATGCATCTAACACATAATTTTTGGACTTTAATTATTCAAAAACATTCTATATTTGATATTTTATAGTTAATGGAAGAAAACTTCTATTTCAATTGTGATTTAAATATTTCCTATAAGGCCTCATGAATGACAGATGGCAGGTAGGTATATTGTATAGATGCAGCTAAATAAACTAGAATATCATTGAAAAATGAAAGTATCTCCATAAAGTCCATCATCAGAGAAAAGCAAGAAGTGTTCCAAAATTTACTGGTAGAGAGTTTTGCTGACTTTGGAGGTAATAAAACACAGTGGACCAGCACCAACAAATGACATAACACCTCAAATCATCACTGACTTTCAAAACTTCACACTTGACCTTAAGCAACTTGAATTCTGTGCTTCTCCACTTTTCTTCTAGACTCTGGCACCTTGATTTCCAAATGAAATATAATACTAAACTTTCATCTGGTCCTTTTTCTCAATTCAATTTTCAATTCAGTTTTTTTATATAGCGCCAATTCACAACACATATTGTCTCTAGGCAATTCACAACAGTCAGGTACATACATTCCAATTAATCCTAACCATTGAACAGTGCAGTCAGACTCAGTTATTTATTCAAATTAGATAAAACGTTTTTCTATCTAAGGAAACCCAGCAGATTGCATCGAGTCAGAGATTTGTAGCAGTCACTCCTCCTGGATGAGCATGTAGAGACAGTGGACAGTCACTGGGGTTGACTTTGCAGCAATCCCTCATACTGAGCATGCATGTAACGACAGCGGAGAGGAAAAAGTCCCTTTTAACAGGAAGAAACCTCCAGGCTCAGTGTGAGCGGCCATCTGCCACGACCGACTGGGGGTTTGAGAGAACAGAGCAGAGACACACAAAGAACACAAAAGCACTGATCCAGGAGTACTTTATATGGGAAGTAAAAGTAAATGTTAGTGGATGTAGCTCCTTTAGTCGTTTCATCTAGAAAGAAAGAACAGATAAACTTTGAGCCAGTTTTCAAGGATAGAGTCTGAAAGAGAGCACATAGAGTTAGTCACAGTAAAAGCTCAGTCAATTGCCATGTCTAGGAGAGAGAAAGGGTTAAACATTGAAAGACAGGGCCAAGTGGATCATCTGTAGAAGGTGAGCATTAAGTTGTTGCCAGCAGAAGCTTGGACAATGCCCCTCTCCAGAAAGGTGTAACAGGTAGACACAGAGTCAGGCCAGGTATAGCTTCTAGGAAGAGAAAAGAGAGAGAACATAAAGTTAAAAACTGAAATAAAAGCAAATAATGCAAAATTGGAGAGTAGTGTGAGAATGTGGCGAAGAGGGTGAAAGTGGTCATTAGGTCTTCCAGCAGCCTAAGCCTATAGCAGCATAACTACACAAATAGTTTCAGTTTATTTATATATATATATATAGCGCTTATTTACCACAATGTCGTCTCAAGGCACCCCACAAAGGGTCCGGAACGGCGCAGGGCCGCCGGGGAGGCCAGACCAAACCTCCAAGTGCCAGAGCCCAGCCACCCCAGAACGGGCCACGTGTAGGGGCACTAAGTAAAATAATGAACTGATAAAATTGTCCATCTGGAGCCCACTGATGGCCATTGTTATACTAAAAACCAAAAGGATTGGGATACCTCTCTCTGTCTGACTGTTTATAACCATTGGAAAAGAGAAGGGGTCATACAGGTAGCAGAAATGGAGGGTGTGTTTGCACCTCAACCATAAATGAGCAGGTTTAGGCTAAACCTGACTCCCCCTTACTCCATCCAACAGGAAGGGAGGAAGGCGGAGGTAAAACAAATAAGGAAAATAGCTCAGGATATCCTAAGCCACTCTAACTATAAGCTTTATTAAAACGGAACGTTTTAAGGCTAGCCTTAAAAGTAGACAGGGTGTCTGCCTCACGGACCAAAACCGGGAGCTGGTTTCACAGGAGAGGAGCTTGATAACTAAAGGATCTGCCTCCATTCTACTTCTAGAGACTCTAGGAACCACCAGTAAACCTGCAGTCTGAGAACGAAGTGCTCTGTTAGGAACCAATGGAACAATCAGATCTCTGATGTATGATGGAGCTAGATCATTAAGGGCTTTATATGTGAGAAGGAGAATTTTAAATTCTATTCTGGATTTAACAGGGAGCCAATGAAGGGAAACTAAAATAGGAGAAATATGATCTATCTTTTTAATTTTAATCAGACCTCTTGCATTTTGAATCAGCCAAAGACTTTTAACTGTATTTTGTGGACATCCTGATAGTAAAGAATTACAATAGTCCAGCCTTGAAGTAACAAATGCATGGACTAGTTTTTCAGTGTCACTCCTGGATAGGATATTTCTAATTTTGGCAATGTTCCGGAGGTGTAAGAAGGAAATCCTAGAAACCTGTTTAATATGGGATTTAAACGACATGTCCTGGTCAAAAATAACACCAAGGTTTTTTACTTTATTACCGGAGGTCAATTTAATGCCATCCAGGTTAAGTGATTGACTAAGCAGTTTCTTTTTTAAAGACTCCAGTCTAAAGACAACAACGTCTGCCTTGTCTGAATTTAGAGGCAAAAAATTTAAAGTCATCCAAGTTTTTATGTCTTCAAGACATGCTTGTAGTCTATCTAACTGGTTGGCTTCATCAGGATTTATGGATAAGTAAAGCTGAGTATCATCAGCGTAACAGTGAAAATTTATCCTATGCTGCCTGATAATTTGACCTTTTGGAAGCATATATATATAGTAAAGAGAATTGGCCCAAGTACTGAACCCTGTGGTACTCCACAATTAACCCTGGAGTTTAAAGATGATTTATCATTTACATGAACAAACTGGAATCTGTCAGACAAATAAGATTCAAACCAGCTTAGTGTTCTTCTCCTGATCCCTACAGCATATTCCAGCCTTTCTAAGAGAATATTATGATCGACTGTATCAAATGCAGCACTGAGATCTAAGAGGACAAGTACAGACACAAGTCCATTATCTGAGGCCATGAGAATATCATTAGTGACTTTCAGCAGAGCTGTTTCAGTGCTATGATGAGCTCTGAAGCCTGACTGAAACTCTTCAAACAGGGCATTGCTGTGTAAATGCTCACACATTTGATTAGCAACTATTTTCTCAAGAATTTTAGATAAGAATGGAAGATTGGATATAGGTCTGTAATTTTTCAAGTTATCTCGATCAAGCGAAGGTTTCTTAAGTAAAGGTTTAATTACAGCTAACTTAAAAGCCTGTTGTACATATCCATTTACTAAGGATAGGTTAATCATACCTAAAATGGGGCTGGTAATCAGAGGGAACACTTCCTTAAATAATTTGGTTGGGATTGGGTCTAACATACAAGTTGAAGGTTTAGATGAAGCTAATATTTCTGATAACTCAGAAAGCTTCACAGGATCAAAACAGTCCAAAGACAGATCACGTTCTACAGTTACTTCCAATGTTGTCTCACTTGCTGAGGATGAAGTAATCATCTTCGGGAGTATGTCAAAGATTTTATTTTTAATAGAATCAATTTTATTGAAGAAGAATCCCATAAAGTCATGGCTGCTGAGAAGGGAATGGATGGCTCAACACAGCTTTGACTCTGTGTAAGTTTAGCAACTGTACTAAAGAGAAACCTAGGATTATTCTTGTGCTCTTCTATTAATGATGAGAAATAAGCTGTTCTGGCTTGGCGAAGTGTCTTTTTATACAACAGTAGGCTATTTTTCCAGATTAAGAAGGAATCCTCTAGTTGTGTAGAGCGCAATTTTTTCTCCAATTTTATAACATTGTGCTTTAAAGTACGCAGCTCTGAGTTAAACCAGGGGGCTAGCCTCCTATGAATAATTACCTTCCTTTTCAAGGGGGCTGCATTGTCTAATGCACCACGCAATGATGAAGTAACACTATGAACAAGATAATTAATTTGTGAAGGGGTAGACACTAAATTATTGCCCTCCACTGTGCTTTTCTGGGATAATGAGGAAATTAAAAGTGGAATAGATTCTTTAAAGGTTGTTACAGCATTGTTTGATGATCTACTATAATGAAATTTTCTTTCAGGTGTGGAGTACTCGGTTAAAATAAACTCAAAGGTTATTAAGAAATTGTCAGACAGGACAGGGTTATGAGAAAATATTGTTATGTCTTTACACTCAATGCCGTATGTCAGCACAAGGTCCAGAGAATGAAGACAAAGGTGGGTAGGTTTGCTAATGTTTTGTGCAAAGCGAATTGAGTCTAAGATAGCATTAAAGGCTATATTTAGGTTATCACTTTCAGTGTCAACATGAATGTTAAAATCCCCCACTATAATAACCTTATCTGTATTTAACACTAAATCAGATAAAAAGTCTGAAAACTTATCTAAAAATTGAGAGTAAGGGCCATGTGGACAGTACAAAACAACAAACAGAAGTGGTTTTAGTGCTTTGCAATTTGGATGAGGAAAACTAAGGATTAAATATTCAAAAGAGTTGTAGCTATGGATTGGTCTGGGACTACTCAATAAATTGGACTGAAAGATGGTTGCTACTCCTCCTCCTCGCCCAGTATTTCGAGGAATGTGAAAATTTTAATAATTAGTAGGAGCTGACTCATTTATAGTAACATAATCTTCTTGCTGCAGCCAGGTTTCTGTGAGGCAAACAAAATCAATCTGATTGTCACAAATCAGGTCACTAATTAGCAAAGTCTTTGAAGAGAGAGATCTTATGTTCAGTAAGCCACATTTAATTGTTTTAACTGTAATGCAAAAACAAACCAAAGAGCAAAGTGTACCGGAGTCAAATTCCTTGTTTGTATGTACAAACTTGGCAATAAAGCTGATTCTGATTTATTTTTCTTTTTAGTCTGAGTTGTGTTTATTTTTATGAGATTTTCCTGATTTCCTCCTTTTAGATTATTTTTTAATCTATTCAATTTTGCCCGTGGGCGAGACACTGTCTTAATAGGGTAATGGGTGGGCAGCCGTACAGAAGCTGCAGACAGGAGTGTTAAACTACGAGCCTGCTTCCTGGGTGGTCAGAGTTTTGGAGAACTAATAAATTCGGCCAGATTCCTAGAAAGAAGAGCTGCTCCATCCAAAGTGGGATGGATGCCGTCTCCCCGGATCAGACCAGGTTTTCCCCAAAATGTTTGCCAATTATCAATGTAGCCCACATCTTAGTAGCCACATAAGATGCTTCCCACATTTGCTCTGGTTCAGAAGCAACTTAACACAAGAAAACAACAGTTGTAGCCCATGTCCTGGAAACGTCTCTGTGTGGTGGTTCTGGAAATACTAACTTCAGGTCCACTCCTTCCACATTTTCCCCAAACTCTTTAAAGGGGTATTGCTTCCCTATCTTCACAGGGTTGCAGTTATCCCTGTTGCTTGTGTGCCCTTTTCTGAGAGATGTGGCTCCCTGCCCAGGGTACGCTTTTGCCAAGGAGTGGCATAAGTGTTAAAAAGAAGAAAAAGTATTCGCTGTTTTGTGTTTACCAAATTTTATATTGTTAATTTGGATTTTCAGTAAAAACAACAGAACAAAGACAGTAATGTAAAAAAGGGGGAATTCTTCTCAGTTGCAAGCAAGACCCTTCATTGTCTGTGCAGCATGAATTAAACAAAAGAGAAGTCAATCTGGTTAAAAATTTTCATTGCATCCCAAGTGTTTGTCCATTTAGTTTGCATAGTCAGATATTGCAACAATATGAATCCATACCATGTTTTCATTTTCAAAGTAAACTAGCCACCAGATAATGAGCAGTTCATCCTGACTAATGCTGCTCCTTCTCATTTGCCAGTTTCTAAACCAACATTGTCATAGAGAATCTAGTATAGCATGTGTTTTTATTGGTTGTCAGATATGGCCTGATATTTTTCACATATTGCAGTGGATGTCTACAGGAAACTGTTTTGGGTAACTGAGAGCCTATTTATGCAATACCTGAATACTTCTGTTCATGCATCATTGCAGTTCTATAATACGCAGTACAATTTCCATTTATATACAGGCAGCAGTTACTTAGGCCTCATGGTTTTATATAATAATCCTAAGCTCCAGGCAAACTAAGGAAGGTCCACAAATAAAATTGTGCCTTTTGTTAAGAGTCAAGCCCTGGGTGCACTGTGATAAAATCCCAAAGTCAGCTCACTACTGAGGTTGAATACACTCAAGCATTATTAATGGTAAATGAATCGTGACTTGGTTTAAAACTTCAGTAAATCTGTGCCTGAGCTCTGGTCAGTAGATGACATTTCACTCGTTCACACTCTGAATACAATTAAAGTTTGCCCCTGGAACTCGAGTAGCCTTATTGAATTTCATTGCAGCTAATGAGAAGGTTTTCTTCTAACATCCATGCAGCCAGATTCAAAACTCCGACAGCACTTAACCATATTTGAAGTAATTTAGTTAGTTATTTCTGAATGTGTTTCAACATTTATCAGTAAATTATGTAAGATGTGATAGCCAAAGATAGCAACACTAATAACATGGTAGCTGACCCTAATGCATGGCTCAAATGCTCACATGCATTCATGCATAAACAGTTTCTGTACTTCTGCTAGACCCCTATATTTAGTGCACTCTGTGCTTTATCAGTCCTTTTGTTTTAAAGCATGGCAGTAGTCTCAAAGAATACTTTATCCGCTATAAACTAATGAAAAAATCTAAGTATCGTGACTGAGTTCACATTGAGCAAAGCACTTAACGTTCAACTGCGGAGCTCATGAGATAGAGATGAATTAGTAGATGGTAACTTAAAAGTAATCATCACATACATCATAACATTGCCATTTGTATAGCTGGTTTCACTAACTGTGTTTTCTTACCAGTGCAAGAATACTGCATTCACACTTTATCACAAAAGTAGGGCCAAAGAGCACCTTGTAAAAATATTCATATTCCTGGATCTTTTTCACATTTTGTCACATTACAGCCACAAAATTCTATATATTTTACTAGAATGTTATGTTATAAATCAAACACAGTTTGATGTGAAGTGGAAGAAAAACAATACATAGTTTTAATTTTTCAAAATTTCAAGTCTTGTAGCTTGCATTTATGTTTAGCTTCCTGTACCATGATGCCACTTAGTAAAATCTAATGCCACAATATGACCCTCAACCCAAACCAACTGGCCAAGCAAAGAAAGCAGTGAAGAGGCCCATGGTAACTCTGAAGGGGCTGCAGGTATCCACAGCTCAAGTAGCAGAATCTGTTGAAAGGACAACTGTGAGTTAGGCCTGTATGGAAAAGGAGCAAGAAGTAAGTCTTTTTTGAAAGAAAGCAAAAGATGTCAGATAAGGTGACACCAATATTGAATGTTTTGGCCCATATGTAAATTGTTAAGTGTGACTGAAAACTAATATTGGACATTACCTTGAACATAATTCCCACTGAAACATGGTGGTTGCAGTATTGCAGCTGTGGGGATGTGTTTCTTAAGCATGTACAGAAAAGCTGGTCAGAGTTACAATAGAACGGTTTACATCAAAGCATATACATTTGTAAGAATGACTTAATGACTTAGTCAAATTGGAAATCTGTTAAAATACTTAAAAATATATGTTCACAGTTGCTCAATATGATTGAGCTTCACCTATTTTGCAATTAGAACGGTTAAAGATGTAAGGTCTGTATGTGTAAAGCTGGTGGAGAAAAAAAAACAAAAAAACTGCTGCAGCTGTAACTGTGCAAATTGTGGGTCTACAAAGTATTGACTTAGGGAGGCTGGACAAATAAGCGGAAAAAAACCTTTTAGATTTTTACTCGCACAAAATGTTGAAGAGCATGTAGCATTTTCCTTTCAGTTCATAATTGTGCATTGTATTGTATTTGTGTCTGTTACATAAAGTACCAATAAAAGTCAAAAGTCCAATGTAACAAAATGTGAAAATGTTCCAGGGATATGAATACCAGACACTGTAAAAGCATACAAACCTGTCCATTTATTCTTCAAAATCTCCTTTTCTATAAACATAATTTCAACCTTTTTTATTTTTTCTAGTCCTCTATCGACACATTGCCATCCTGGCCAGGCCAGTTATGCCTACAGTGGGCTGCAGAGGAGAGCAAAAAGGCACGGTGATTGACTGAGATAAGGCCTCTAATTAAGGCTGTGATTGGGGGCTCTGGTGGGGGCTTAGCTTTCTGGCAGGCAGCGACAGAAGAAACGGAGACGCATCGAGGGCGCCCAACCCCGCAGCAATTAGACACACATCTGCTATCAGCAATCAGCTTGCTGTCCCTGGAATAGGGAGACTTTCTGCAGCAAGTTGCCTGTCAATGTCATTCTTTGTCCCGTTTCCCTTCACTTGTACAACCTGTTTGTAAGCCCCCTGATGGATTGACGAGATACTGGTTGGGCTATGCAGTCACAAATACACTGTGAAAAAGGAGGATTCTCGTGCATGTCATGGCAAATGCAAGAGGACTACTAAACTACAGCTTAGACTGCAGTCTGCACGCTCATGCAGAACTAAGATGTATCTCGTGTTGGCTGCTTTAAAGTATGGATATACAAACTTGAACATATTGCAGGATATAAATGGGATTAATGTGCATACAAACAAAGAGGAACAAAAAGCCCTACTTGAATTGCCTTATATACACAAACCTGACATATCATTAGCATGCAGAATCCTGTCTCGGTTCCCCTGCGGCAGGCTTTGAATTTACAGTGTGAGAGCACAATCAGCCTGTGGAGGTTTTACAGTCAGGAGGTAAATGTCATCATCTCTGCACCAAGTTTTACGACTCTAATCTGGCTTGCTAATACACACCCCGCACCCACAAGCATGTCTAAAATGGAATAATAGTGCATTATGACACTCAAGAGCATACATCACTGGAGTTCTTTGCATCTGGAGTGCGATAGCAGATCGAGACAATTTATGGGCTGATATGTCTACAGCCTAATTCCAAATATGGGGGAGCCGTCATTTGAATAATCTACACCAAGAGAGGGGAAGGCCAGATGATATTTAACATGATGAATAAGTACAAGCCATATAAATAGTGTTAAATTAAAATGACTTTGCAACGGTAGAGAGTGATTATACTGTGGATAGAGCAAGAACACTTTTGGAAGAAAAAATACATAGAATTGATACTCCAGGAGAAAGAGAGGATGGGTCAGTTACATACAGTCCTTTACTAAAGAGATTTCTCAACAGAGCCATCCACTCAAAAGGCAAATTAGTTTAGGACCAGGCATAATCCGTGTCCGTGAAAGAGGCTACAAGAGTTTTTTCCCAGCAGGGAACCTGGTTTTCATAATAGCCCTGATCTTAAGTACTATGCCCAAGTCTGAGCAAAGACACATTCACCTCAGAAACAAAGCAGTTTGGTTTTAACAAGGTCTGTGAAACATGGCAGTAGGTTTCAAATGGAATGAAATAAAAAAATAATTTAACTTATTTCATTATGAAGCAAATAGACTAAAGCAAAACAAGATAGTGTGTCGAGGGATCATTCCAGAGATTATTTTAAGAATGATTTAACAGCTAAAAATTATTAAAGAAGTACAATAACATAAAATGCATATACTTACAGCACTTTAGGGTTTTAACAGCTTAAAGCAGAAAGCTCTGTAGCAGGATGATGGTTCTGCTTTTGATTTTGCTGTACAAGTTGCCTGATGGCAGCAATTTAGAAAGTTCATGGAAAGCTCGCAGCTCACCATGGAGAAGGCTGGAAATAGCTGGCAGCCTCGAAGACTGGCTCGAGGCAAGGAGGAATTTTTTCCCTGATCCTTGGATTCACCATGCCATTGAGGCCGAGTGACAAAGGGCCCTGGCAGAAATCGCACCTTCAATCAGGAGATCTCCTGCTCCCTCCTCCACCCGCCTCTCCACCGAAGCTCGACACGGCTTTCCGACTCATGGTTTAGCTCCTGATGAGCCATTGCCGCTGCTTCCGACTCCTAATCCTGTTCTTGGTCCAGTTCCGGAGGGGTGCAAGGATGGACCGCCTCCACACCCCGATCCTGTTTCCGGTCCTGTTCCGGAGGGGTTCGTGGATGAACCGCCTCCACACCCCGATCCTGTTCCTGGTCCTGTTCCAGAGGGGTTCATGGATGAACTGCCTCCACACCCCGATCCTGTTTATGGTCCTGCTCTGGAGGGGTTCATGGATGTACCACCTCCACACCCCGATCCTGTTCTTAGTTCTGTTCCGGAGGGGTCCCAAGTCGAGCCACCCTCACACTCTGTTCCTGTCCGTGAGGGACTCGCGGATGGACTGCCCCATGTTCCTGGTCCTGTCCTGGAGGGACAAACTGCCTCCATACCTGGTTCCCGTTCCGGAGGAATTCGTGGAGGACCTGTCTCCATTTCCTGTTCCTGTCCCTAAGGAGTGCGAGGACGCACCCTCCATGCATGCTGGGCCTCGGCGGCTCTGCCGCAGATCTCCACGGCCTCGCCGGAGGTCCCAGCGGTCTCTGCACCGATCGCCTGGGTTCCAGCGGTTTCTGCACCGCGCCTCTGAGCTCCAACGTGGGTTCTCCTGGTCCCACCGCCGGCCATCAGATCATCGGCTCCTACGTCGCCGGCCTGCTCAACTCCTACGTCGGCAGCCTACTGATCGCCTGCCCCTACGTCGCCCGCCTGCTGATCACCAGATGTGCCGGGGACGGCCTCCGGGCCGGCCGCCTGAACTCTTGCCCTCCTTTCGAGGCCCCTTCCGCCCACCCTGGTCAGGTTTTTTTGGTTCTTGTCATTGGTTTACCCTGCTGTTCAGTTTTTGTATTTAAGCCCATTTGTTTCCTTTGTTCTCCGCTGATTCCTTGTGTATGTTATGTGTATGTGCGATCTCGTGTGTTGGCTACCCTGTCTGTGTCCTTTGAGGGTACCCACTCTTTACATGACTTCTGATGTTGTGTGCTCGGGTTTCCTTTGGTTAGTCTTTGTTTTCAAGACATACCACTTTTGGGTCCTTTTAAATAAAAAGTATCTGTTCTCTTTGGAGTTAAAGCCTCTTTTTTGAGATAAACTACATAGGCCTCTTGCTGATTGACAGTAGAACAAAAACAAGTGCTCAAATAAACAGGATGATTGGATTTATTTGGGCAAAAAAACTTTGAATCAATGATTTTTAATTTTTATTTTTATTTTGGATAACTTGATATTGTTCAGCTGTCACAATTTTCATGTGTTCAATGTGCTTTACAGGAGAATTCCTGTTAAGCATAATAGAGAAAGCAGTGAGATAACAAAAGTAAGAACACTGAAAAAAGATCAGAATGCTAAAGAAAGCCAACAAATTCTGCAGTAAATTTATTTAACTTAGCACAATTGCAAATAAACAGAAACTTTGCAGAGTAATGCATTTCAGATCCTTGAAATGACAAAGACTCAATCATCAAGGATAAACAGGAATAGAGACACGAGTTATGAAGACATCAGAAGGTCTGTAACAATGCACAACCCATATGTGTCTCTGAGCTTCAATATGCTGAGACTTGAAGCACGTTTTAATGATTCTGAAAATTTTGAGTTAGTGGACAACATTTCTAGCTCAGAATATCTCTATTCAAAGTGATTTAGAGTTCCAAAAGTTATTTTCCTAAGAACACTGACAAAGCATTCATATTATCAATGGCTAAGCTGTTGCATACATGCATGAGCAACAAAGCTTTAGGATAAACTTTTTATACTCTCACCGGACACTTTATTCAGTCCACCAGGATGAATCCCCCTTTGCCTTCACAACTGACTTATTTGTTAATGCCATACATTCAACAAGAGGTTTTGCATTTATGAAAGGAAGACCACTTTCCCCAGCCAAACTTTGCTATTGCCTGGTTAGACCCCCCTTCTGCCTTCAGAAATGCCCTAATTTTTCATGGAATAGATTTGACAAGGTGTTGGATACATTTCTCTGGAAGTTTCATCCTTACTGAGATGAAAATATGGATCATACAGATTTGTTGGTTGCACATTCATGAAGCCAATCTCCTGTTCCACCACACCCCAAAAGAACTATTGAACTGAGTTTTGGTGACTGGAGCCAATGAAGTAAATTCAAGTCATTGTTATTTCTAAGAAAGTTGGATGATTTAGACTTACATGTTGCCTTATCCTGCTGGAAGCAGCCATCAGACGATGGGTACATCCGGGAAACACGGCAGGATTAATTCATGCTTTTATGTTGCTTACATAAAATTCAAACCCAAGCATCTTAGCTTAAATTAAAACTTGGACCAGGCAACATTTTCCAAACTGTTATTGTCCATGTCTAAACTGTATCATGTGTTTTCTGTTCTTAGCTGACAGGAGTGGCACCTGTGTGGTTTTATGTTGATGTAGGCTGTCTTCAGAGAGATGGCATGCCACATAATTTGGTTGTCACAACTGGTTAATTTGAGCTACTATTTCTATCATTCTAATGCAGCCTGTCCATTCTTCTCTGACCTCTGCCATCAACAAGGGACTTGCAAGAAAAAAGGGCAATGTGTTGTCCCTAGAAATCTGAGTTCTTAATTAGCTGAGGGATTATCCAGTAGAGGACTCGATTACTAAAATATTCAACACCTGTAGCCCTAATAATATGACCTTGAGATAGTTTTGCCACAGGTGCTCAGAGAGAATGATAAGGTTGTATATCCTTCGATGGTAGAGGGGGATAGTCAAAACCTCTCAACATAGGTCAAATGAGCTGTCAAAGAAGACAGAATTCAGGGCAGCAGTGGTGTGGAGTCAGAGACAGCAGTGTAGAAAGAAGAAGAGGAATCTAAGCTCACTCAAGAAGAGAAATAAGAGAACTAGAGCATAGACCGAGAAACAAAAACAGACAAATGACACCAGAGTACATGTATTCTTAATGCATACAATGGCACTGACATTGATTTTTGTCATTGGTTTTTGTTGGCATCTGTCATGGTTTGGAGATTTAGTGGGGTTTTGTTTTTGTGTTTCTCATCTTTTTATGTATATCAATTTCTGTGTTCATGTGTTGGTCTTGTTTGTTTCTTTGGATTCATGTTTTAGTATCCTTCTGGTTTATTCAACTTGCACCTGATCCTAATTTGCTAACCATCTCACCTATTTACATCTAATCATTTACTCACTCTGCTCATAGATTTTAGCTATTCCTGCTTTTTCCTAGTTATACTATGTATGCTGTGCCAAGTCTTATTTCCTTGCTGACTGATTTGAATTTTGTTACCTGGATTTTCTACAACTGCATAGCCTTTGTTTTTGTTTTGAAATACATTTTTATAATTTATTTTCTTTCACATTTTGTATCTGGAGACTTGGCTGCATTAAGGTCTTTCATTTCACACCACAGAATGATGAAGTCCACGGTCCTCTGCTGCCAACGCTTTTCTAATAAATAAATCAACTTTGTACGTGCAAGGTCCAAATAGAAAATAAGTGGAAATATAGAATAGAGGCAGCTGATAATACCGTTCAAAAAGTAAAATACAACTTTAATATTTTTTATGTGGTGTTATCAAGGTCTTAAAAGCACCCCATTTGTTAATAAAGTGAATAACTTACAGATTTATGCAGCAGATATGCATTTTTACTTTAGAGTACACTGGGGCTTACCAGCTCAATTCTCTTCTTATGTTAAGGCAAATAAAGACAAAAATTTATGTTGTGTTTAATATTCTGCTAGTTTTAGTATTATATTTTGTTGCATTTTTTGGTTTTTGTATTTTGGTTTGTGAGTCAGTTTATAAAAAAGTAGACTATGTGAGTTTTTCCATCAAACCACTTCCATTGCTTCCAACTGGTGCTGCTGTAAGAGTTTTTTTTTGTTTTTGTTTTTTTCTGTTTCCTTCATCACAAGCAACAACTCTGATACTATTAAACTGAAGCTATGTCAGGACCATCAATTTGCTGGGACAGATGAAAGAACAGCTTTCCTCTGGTGCTATAGGCATGCTCATGGAGACCAACAACCTATCAAAATGTTATAACCAGATTTTTTTAAACTTGTGAATCACTTGTGTGCTTGTTTATGATCTGCTTAACTAAAGAAAAAATTTGATATCAACAGGGATAGAAGCAGGGATGTCACTGTTTCATTTCTTACTGTAGTTTGTTTTAGTATTACCCACTATGTAGTTCATGTAGATTAATGTGCAGTACATAGCTGCACGATCAGTGACTGTTTCCATTATTAACATTTCAGTCAGTTCTTAAACACTTTCAATCTTTCAATAAAACCAAATCGCAAAATAAAAAAAAGACACAAACCAATGCAAAAGAAGAACAACAACAGTAACGTACATGTTCAAAGGAGCAGTTAAAAGTATAAACTTATTTTTAACCACCCCTTTTCCAGCAACAACATCATTCTGATCATTTCCTAGTCGTATAGATATTAACTTTGTTATAACATTCTACTATAATAATACATAGTTTCATTCAATATATCATACATCAATCATGTCAGTAGTAGCAATCATAAGTAATTTTACTAATAATGATCTTTTTGTCAATATACAGCACTAATGATATTAACAAAAATAACTAATAATGTCCTAATAATTTCATCAGGTTGTGTTAATGAATCCTGCCTAAAATGCTGTTTAACCCTTGTTAACTGGTGCTGATCAGAGATCAGTTGGTTGTGATTGTGTTGCAATCATAATCCGTACTTGTGGTTTAAAATGATGTTAATGAATTAGGCTGGTCATAGCTGGTCATCCGATAGCAGAGATACTGACATAGACTGTCTTACTTGATTGTGATCCTCCAAATAGGGTTAGAATACAACAGATAGAGAGAAAGTATGCAAAGTTACTGCAAGACATTTTCAGTGACATACTAATAATGGTAATGGACTGCATTTTTCTAGCACCTTATCAAGTCTGAGGACCCCAAAGCGCTTTACAGTACAATTAGTCATTCCCATTCATACACAACTTCACATACTGACAGTGGTAGACTACATTGTAGCTACAGGTGCCCTGGGGCAGACTGACAGAAGCGAGGCTGCCATACAATCGGGTCCACCGAGCCCTTTGACCACCATCAGCAGGCAAGGCGGGCAAAGTGTATTACCCAAGGACACAACGACTGATACTGGCGGAGGTGGGGGGTTCGAACCAGCAACCCAGTTACAGGACAAACCCCTACCACCGTCGCCACAGAATTGTAAAATCTACCTGACTATAAAAATACAATCATTTTCCATTCCAACAAGGGCTGTAATTAAATTGTAGTGTATTTCATATCCCAATATAACCTATGTATAACTTATACTTGGCATGGCAGCATGGCCTGTAATGATCTACATCCACTGCGGAGGACTAACTTTGATAAATGTTTTAATTTTTGTGATCATGTTTTTCTAATCGGAAACAGCAAAATATGCATATTCAGGTAGAAAGGTGCCAACACCAAAAACACAATGTTTATATTTTTGACACTGGATATTACAGCAAAAATATAGATGTTTTAGATGTTTAGCCTTGTGCTGTGTAGGAACACACAAAAGCATTTAATCCTAACCTTGTTTCAAGTATGTAAATAACAGTGAAAAAAGCAACTGTGAGCCCTTGCAATAGTGGATAATTTCAGCACAGAGGGCCTTCATTTTGTGCAACATCGGGGAGATTCGGCCATGTAGCCCCAGACTGATATTGCTCTATTTCACTTTTTGGAGAGTTAACAATAAGAAAGATATTGGAACAGTGCAGGAGTATGAGGGTTTATACAATAACTAACTATATTATAAAGCTTTTTGTAAAACTATGATAAGGTTTAAAAATACATTAACTTTTTAGTTTAGAGAGTTTAGTTTGGAAATTGACAGCTCTTTCCACTTAAAATTGTCAAAGGTCAAAATCAAGGAAAACCCAGGTTTCATTAAGGGTAGAAATATCCAAAAGATAGTGAAGTAGTTTTTTTTTTTTCCAACACTATGTGGTTTTATTAAAGAACATAAGATAAGACAAAGTAAGATAAGATGCTTTGTTTGTCCATTGAATGTACATAAAATGGAAATTTTCCTTTAGTACCAAGGAAGGACTATAGAAATATATTCTACAACAAATAAAGTACATGACTAAAACAAAAAGGCTAAGTACATAACCCTATACACAGTCATTCAAGAAACAAAAATACCCAAGCAACGGAAAAAAACAAGCATATTAAAAAACAGTGTTCTCAGAAATGTTGATAAAGGTAAGAACATAATTCAGTAACATTTTAATATTTATTTGTTTAAAGAATTAGAAGCTTTTTTATAGCAGTTTTTTCACACAAAATTCAATCTGCTGGAAAAGCTTTGCTATACTTGGCTATACTATTCAGATGATGCCTGGATCTGGCTTAATGAGAAAGGTGGGGGACCTGAGCTTAATAATAATAAATAAATAATAATAACACATTCTATTTGTAGGCACCTTTCAGGACACTCAAGGTCACCACACAAAAGCAAAGATATAAATCATACAACTAAGAGTTTGAAAATAAACAAAACAAAACTTCAAAGACATTAAAGACTTCAATCATAACATTTTCTCCACTGTTCTCAGATTTTATTTGAAAATGTGTGTAATGTGCAAATTTTTTCTGATGCTACCACTGCCACACCTAATATTGCTTGGTTGAAAGGAAGTCTGAAGCAAGTTTTTAGGAACTGAGCTATTGAGTCTTGAACTTCACATTATGGATTTTGAATGGTTTGATTGCATGTTTTGAAAAGCTACTAGGCCCGTTTTACGTACGTTCAGTTTTTTTGTGCTGTATTTGTAACTGTTTAGGTCTGAGCTGGTCTGTATATAACCTAAAGTGAATCTGTTTGTAGTAGTATATGGGCTATGACTAAACTCACTGCTGAAAACAAACAACTGGGACCTTAAACTCACTCTTTTAAACATATGTTTCAAATGACTACCAAGCTATTTTTGGGAGGTATCATATGTTGCTATTAAAATTAACACCTGAGGGACTATGTTTTTAGTCAAGAAAAACTTGAAGTCACCAAAACTTCTAGCATGGATTTATTAACATTTATGCCAAATAACCTTCCTGGATACTGGTTGCTCTAACTAAAATTACTTTTGAAATGAGATTTATTGTTCAGATTTTCCTTGTAATCATGACAAAGTGATGAGACCTGTCTCTGCACCAACTTGAAGAGTTGATAACTTTAATCAACTAATCAAGGCTGGCTTTAATGTTTACCTGTAATTAAATCACTTATTTTTTTCAGAGATAAATACAAAAATAGACATTAATATGTGAACATTCCTTATTAGGAAAACTTAATATTCAACTGGGACTTCTAATTGTTTCACATGACTGCATAGACTTACTGTTTGTAGTAGAATTAGCAGCAAATGAGGGGTCAAAATGGTATTAATAACCCAATTGTTCCACAATACGTATAATATAATATAAATGTAATCATTTTCTGGCTCTCATATTCAGCGCTTTCAGTTTTTTTGTCAAAAGCCAAACATTAAGTGATGGGTTTGTTTTAGTTATGTTCTGCTAGGTTACCTGAAAAAAGTATTTTTTTAATAAATATTGGTGTCAAAACTAAGCCCGCTGATGAAGCCCTGTTATGTTATCTCGGAAACATACAGTTTACCTCTGTCTCTGGGATTTTGATTGCGTTTTCTCATACACCTAATTCACTTGTTTTAGGGTTAGGGTTAGGGTCCTATATTATACAGGTCCTTCTCAAAATATTAGCATATTGTGATAAAGTTCATTATTTTCCATAATGTCATGATGAAAATTTAACATTCATATATTTTAGATTCATTGCACACTAACTGAAATATTTCAGGTCTTTTATTGTCTTAATACGGATGATTTTGGCATACAGCTCATGAAAACCCAAAATTCCTATCTCACAAAATTAGCATATCATTAAAAGGGTCTCTAAACGAGCTATGAACCTAATCATCTGAATCAACGAGTTAACTCTAAACACCTGCAAAAGATTCCTGAGGCCTTTAAAACTCCCAGCCTGGTTCATCACTCAAAACCCCAATCATGGGTAAGACTGCCGACCTGACTGCTGTCCAGAAGGCCACTATTGACACCCTCAAGCAAGAGGGTAAGACACAGAAAGAAATTTCTGAACGAATAGGCTGTTCCCAGAGTGCTGTATCAAGGCACCTCAGTGGGAAGTCTGTGGGAAGGAAAAAGTGTGGCAGAAAACGCTGCACAACGAGAAGAGGTGACCGGACCCTGAGGAAGATTGTGGAGAAGGGCCGATTCCAGACCTTGGGGGACCTGCGGAAGCAGTGGACTGAGTCTGGAGTAGAAACATCCAGAGCCACCGTGCACAGGCGTGTGCAGGAAATGGGCTACAGGTGCCGCATTCCCCAGGTCAAGCCACTTTTGAACCAGAAACAGCAGCAGAAGCGCCTGACCTGGGCTACAGAGAAGCAGCACTGGACTGTTGCTCAGTGGTCCAAAGTACTTTTTTCGGATGAAAGCAAATTCTGCATGTCATTCAGAAATCAAGGTGCCAGAGTCTGGAGGAAGACTGGGGAGAAGGAAATGCCAAAATGCCAAAAGTCCAGTATCAAGTACCCACAGTCAGTGATGGTCTGGGGTGCCGTGTCAGCTGCTGGTGTTGGTCCACTGTGTTTTATCAAGGGCAGGGTCAATGCAGCTAGCTATCAGGAGATTTTGGAGCACTTCATGCTTCCATCTGCTGAAAAGCTTTATGGAGATGAAGATTTCATTTTTCAGCACGACCTGGCACCTGCTCACAGTGCCAAAACCACTGGTAAATGGTTTACTGACCATGGTATCACTGTGCTCAATTGGCCTGCCAACTCTCCTGACCTGAACCCCATAGAGAATCTGTGGGATATTGTGAAGAGAACGTTGAGAGACTCAAGACCCAACACTCTGGATGAGCTAAAGGCCGCTATTGAAGCATCCTGGGCCTCCATAAGACCTCGGCAGTGCCACAGGCTGATTGCCTCCATGCCACGCCGCATTGAAGCAGTCATTTCTGCAAAAGGATTCCCGACCAAGTATTGAGTGCATAACTGTACATGATTATTTGAAGGTTGACGTTTTTTGTATTAAAAACACTTTTCTTTTATTGGTCGGATGAAATATGCTAATTTTGTGAGATAGGAATTTGGGGTTTTCATGAGCTGTATGCCAAAATCATCCGTATTAAGACAATAAAAGACCTGAAATATTTCAGTTAGTGTGCAATGAATCTAAAATATATGAATGTTAAATTTTCATCATGACATTATGGAAAATAATGAACTTTATCACAATATGCTAATATTTTGAGAAGGACCTGTATTGTCTGGAATAATATCTCAATTTTAAAGGTGCTACAATATCAACACAGGTGACAGCAATGGCATGAGGTAGTACATTCTCATCATATGTATATGTGGCATTCTACTGAGTGAAATATGCCTTGTAAATCTTGATGGGATTATTTTCTAAATCAGCGCAAATGTTTGGTTGTAATCAAGGATGTTTATGGGTTCATGATCAAAGTTTGGAATCACTGTGACCTTTCAAAATCTTAGCACTAACTGAATAATATATTGACAATTTCTCTCTAAAGTTTACACAAAAGTTGTGGTTTGGTAAAGGAACCACGAGGATAACAGGAGATGTAGCATGGATGCAGAAACAGGCAGAGACATGGGGAAGTTACAGGCAATCAACATGGCATTCAAATGGAAGAATCCAGTGGAGAACAATGACCAGAGAGCTTATATGGGTAAAGGAACAGATGCAGGATATGAAGTAAATGATGCGGTTCAGGTGAGCAGAATCTACTTGATTGCATAGTGACTGTGGTTAAGGGTGGGAGACTCATAACCCCCAACAGCGTCCTTCTCCACTGCCTCTACAGGGTGGCACAGGGCGGCGCAGGGCGTGGGGCTGTGCAGCACTATCCACCAAAATTCGGCACGAGTCTATTTTTGCCGGACCCTGTAACCAGTTTGTAGTCAGTCTACACAGATCACACTGCACCAACAGGAAAATGAACTAGCACAACATCCATTCAAAATAATTCACTAAAGACAGACTAGATTTCTCCTATTTTACTACATGGGTAAAGACACATGCACTGTATCACATTTGTCTTTTAAAAAGTACCTTAAAATAGAGACCTCGGCATTGGTTTGTGTGAAAATGCCTTCCTGTTGCATTTAAACTGCACATAGCAGCTCTATGAATGGCTCATTATTACAGCCCCTGAGCTGCTGAATGTTCTGCTGCTAGCAGGGTACTCCAGAGTTGCCTTCCTTTGGATTCAACTCTTCCTACCCTGTCAAGATGCATTTTATTCCACCCCCTATTTTTTGGTGATTTAAAGCTTTGCTTGCAACACACCAAAGATCTAGAGTCTCATAGAATCTTTGACACTGAGGCAGATAGGAGGTTGAGTATTTATGAATGGCCTTTAACAGCAGGGTAGAGATGAACTGCTGGATTTTCCCCGTCTCTTGTTTCTTCATCAGCTCTCTCTCTCTTTCTTTCCTGCACCCCGAATGTGTGTGTTGTTTCCCAATTGCACGTGACATTCAGCCTCAGTCTGAAAGTCAGCAGATGTGTAATTTTGTTTGTATGGTTAGGGTGGATGTGTGTGTTTCTGTCTGTGTGTGAAGAAGGCAAATGGGTCAAAGAGAGAAATAGAGAGAGCTAGGAATCACCGAAAAAAATTATGACTGCTGCACCCTATAATTAACAAAAACTAACTTGCATGTCAGTGTGGACGGGAGTTAAATAAGGCTCATCTTCTCTGAGAGGACTTACGAAGCCTAAAAAAGAACCACAGTTAATGGTTAAAACTAAAAGTCTAAATAGGCCCTTGGCCTAAATAGGCTTGGACCCAGTTTGGCAAGACTAAACCGCCAGTAATTTTATGATGAATTGCTAATTCCCATTACTTTTTGGCTTTTAATCTATTTTAAAATGCAGGAGCAAATCCCAAAGCCAAATAAATTCAGAAACACAGAGCCCATTTTGAAGAAAAGAGAGCAAACTGTTGTATGTTTTTTTATTCTTTCTTCACAAACTCCATTGCCTGTGAAGGTGGAAGCTAGCCGTGAGTGCGTGAGCATGTGTGCTGAATACATCAGCATGGCTCTTCACCAGATGGAGGCTGCTTTCATTTCAAAAGGCTGCCAGCAGTTGGCTGATTGATGAAACAACTTTTTTTTGTTGAAAACAACCCTCAAGCTTCACGAGACCTTGAGTTTTCAAGAGACAATGTGTTTTAACTAATTCTAAAAAAAAAAGAATTGTTCATGAATAGTATAAGTAAGAAGAAAACAAGTAAGCCAAAAATCCAGGAAGGTTTTAGGAAAGTATTGATAATACAAACCAAAGTTTCTGTGAATGTGTGTTGAAACAACCATCAAAACAGGGTTAGATAAGGTCAGAAACAATGCATTTACAAAAGTATTCATACCCCTTAAAGGTTTTCACATTTTATGACAATATAAGCATAAACTTTAATGTACCTTTGGGGATTTTCTGCGATACTGGAACATAAAGCAGTGCATAACTATGAAATTAAAGGAAAATTAAAAATGTTTTTATGAATAAAACTCTGAACAGTTAATTAATTTAGCTTGTTTTCATCTAAAACCCTTAATAAAATGGGTTGCAATCAAGCCATGAGAGGGTTAGTGAACAAACATTAAAAGATCAAATAACACAATATACAGATCAGTGATAAAGTTGTGGAGAAGTTCAAAGTATGGTTATGTTATTGAAATAATATCACATGCTTTGAAGCACACCTACTATTTCTGCAAACCTACTAAGGCATGACCATGCACCTAAAGTGACAGATCAAGCAAGGAGAACATTTATCAGAGAAGCAGCCAAGAGGACCATGGTAACTCCACCAGAGTTACATGTTTCTCTTGGCCGCTTCTCTGATATCTTAGGAGGGAGAATCTGTCAACAGAACAACTACAGTACATGCATTCCACAAATGGTCTTTGTGTAAGAGTGGCAAGAGGAAAGTCTGTTTAAAGTTTGCCACAAGCCATGTAGCGGCCACAGTAAACATGTGAAACAAGGTGCTTTGGTCAGAGACATAAAGAGTATGTTATGGCTTACATGCAAAATGCAGTGATTGTGTGTGTGTGAGTGTGGTTTGGGGGGTGAACACACACCATGTTCAAAGTTTAACATGGTGATAGCAGTATCGTGCTTTGGGGACTATTTTGCCAGAAGTATTAGGTCACACCACCGAATCAATAAGTCTGGTGTTTCAGTTACTTCCATGGCCACAGGTGTATAAGGTTTGTTGTGGAGAAACTCGACTAGCCTGCACAGAGTTCTGACCTCAACCTTCTTGAACACCCTTGATATGAATTACAGTGGAGGCTGCAATGCTCATCTGGCTATGAATGCACTCCTAAACAATGTGTTGGTCTAGCACATAAAATTGTAATAATATAGACTTTAAAAAGAATACTATTGCAAGGCATTTTATGTAGATAAATATGTCTCTTACCTTTAGCTGTTCACATATAGAATTTATAAAACAAGTTTTCTGGTTTATTGTTATGCTGATGACATTCAGCAGTCGTTAAACGGCAGCAATCTACTGACATCATTACTAAACTGTCTGAATGAAGACCTGGATGAAGCTGTTCCTTTAGGATATTAATAAAAACAAGACAGAGGTGGTTCAGTTTTCTAAGTCTAATTCTCTTGTCAGTTTACTCAATATTGTTAGTTCCCTAACCCCCCACCATCAATCTTTGTTGGGTAATTGGATGTAATACTTAACAGTTCATTAAATTGGACAAACAGATTGATGCTGTTATAATATAAAGCTTTTTCCAACTAAGACTGGTTGTTAATGTGAAGCCTTATCTTTCTTTTAAAGATCTTGAGGATCGTGCTTTTATCACACTCTGTTTGGACTATTGTGGTGCTTTTTACAAATCAGGCATCAGTAGAGCTTTTGCATACGTATGTTTTTTTGTTTTATTCCTTGTTTAATCTTTTGTGTTTTTGGTGGCTGACACTGAATTTGACATTGACTGGGCAAAACGTTGTGCTTGTATATCTGCTAAATGGCATTATTTAAAAGATTGACTTTGAAAAACTGACTGTAGATAAAATCAAGTATTAATAGTTTTTGTCTACATTTGCAAAAGCTAAAAATGCTGCTGAGCATCTGATATGGGAAGAAACCTGTGCCATCAGAAACTGAATTTGAATTGCTCAGATTGAATCTGTCCAGGGGTTGGACAATGAAACTGAAACACCTGTCATTTTAGTGTGGGAGGTTTCATGGCTAAATTGGACCAGCCTGGTAGCCAGTCTTTATTGATTGCTCATTGCACCAGTAAGAGCAGAGTGTGAAGGTTCAATTAGCAGGGTAAGAGCACAGTTTTGCTCAAAATATTGAAATGCACACAACATTATGGGTGACATACCAGAGTTCAAAAGAGGACAAATTGTTGGTGCACGTCTTGCTGGCGCATCTGTGACTAAGACAGCAAGTCTTTGTGATGTATCAAGAGTCACGGTATCCAGGGTAATGTCAGCATACCACCAAGAAGGACGAACCACATCCAACAGGATTAACTGTGGACGCAAGAGGAAGCTGCCTGAAAGGGATGTTCGGGTGCTAACCCGGATTGTATCCAAAAAACATAAAACCACGGCTGCCCAAATCACGGCAGAATTAAATGTGCACCTCAACTCTCCTGTTTCCACCAGAACTGTCGGGAGCTCCACAGGGTCAATATACTTTGGTCACTCATGCCAATGCCAAACGTCAGTTTCAATGGTGCAAGGAGCAAATATCTTGGGCTGTGGACAATGTGAAACATGTATTGTTCTCTGATGGGTCCACCTTTACTGTTTTCCCCACATCCGGGAGAGTTACGGTGTGGAGAAGCCCCAAAGAAGCGTACCACCCAGACTGTTGCATGCCCAGAGTGAAGCATTGGGGTGGATCAGTGATGGTTTGGGCTGCCATATCATGGCATTCCCTTGGCCCAATACTTGTGCTAGATGGGCGCATCACTGCCAAGGACTACCGAACCATTCTTGAGGACCATGTGCATCCAATGGTTCAAACATTGTATCTGGAAGGCAGTGCCGTGTATCAGGATGACAATGCACCAATACACACATCAAGACTGGTGAAAGATTGGTTGGATGAACATGAAAGTGAAGTTGAAAATCCCATGGCCTGCACAGTCACCAGATCTAAATATTATTGAGCCACTTTGGGGTGTTTTGGGGGAGCGAGTCAGGAAATGTTTTCCTCCACCAGTATCACGTAGTGACCTGGCCACTATCCTGCAAGAAGAATGGCTTAAAATCCCTCTGACCACTGTGCAGGACTTGTATATGTCATTCCCAAGACGAATTGATGCTGTATTGGCCGCAAAAGGAAGCCCTACACCATACTAATAAATTATTGTGGTCTAAAACCAGGTGTTTCAGTTTTATTGTCCAACCCCTGTATTTGTGTAATTTGAAATTAAAAGCATTGGTTTGAAAATGAATTTCACTAAACTGAAACTGAATATAATGGTTTAAAACTGAATTTGTTTGCTTTGAAAATTGCTTTGCCTTGTATTGGTATTTAGTTTGATTACTTTCACTTTCAGGCCTCAAATTCAATTTCAGTTCCAAAATTCAGTTTATTCAGTCTTGAAGCCACAGATTAATCATCACAGATTTACTGATTCACGGATGTCATTCACTATTGCTGTGTCCAGATTCAGGAGTGCATCCTTTTGAAGGACTCATTTGTAGGCTGATAACGTCCTGGATGAGGCGAAAAATGCTGTCCAATCTCCAAGGGTCCAACAAATGCGTCCTTCTTATCCCCAGATTTGAAGGATGGGTCCGGTGTATCCTCCGTGTCCCACCCTATCCCATGATTTATTGCGGGTTGAAGTAGATTGTTCAAACGGAAGTAGCAAAGGTCGGAGGAGAAACAAAAGTTGTGAATAAAATTGGATATATTGCGCATTTTGTGAAACAACTGAACTTTTACAATGTTTTTAGACAAGAATGTAGTTGTGCAAACCTAAAATATCTGATTAGTTTATCAAGCTATCGCTTAATTACACAAATGCGCCAATGTGTTCGTCCGCTGCCCCAGCAGCCGGCTCGCCTCGCCAGCTGTCGGCTGACCGTGTGGTTGAGGTGCGCTAAACCCCAAGAGAACAGCTGACACATTGTTTTCAAAATCCCGCTGGGTTTCTCCAATGGGTGGATGTTAAACAGATATAATTCAGTCAGATGAAATCTAACATTGATGTTTGGTTTATTTATTGTAATAATAATAATAATAATTAATATTATTATTATGCTCTGCAAATAAACAAATTTAAACTTTGTTCCTAAAGTTAATATGTTAGTGTTTAAGTTGTTGAAAGCTTTACAAATAAATTAAACAAATGGTATTTGTAATCAATGTATTTTATCTGGTCTTAGATTTTTATATCTATGAACACAAAAAATATTTTCAACATTTTAAATGGCTGAATAATGAACAAGATCATAAAACAATAACATTTTAAAACAAGACAGCATTATAAGCCATCAGCAATATGTAAAAGGGTAAATAAAAACCATGTAGTTATTTACAGTAGAGACAGCATTATTAACCTTCAGGCTCCATTTGTTCGGCTTCACAGCTCTGCGCTTCACGCTAACACGGTTGCTAGGCAACAGACGTTATGCTGAGCTAAGGGCAAGAGAAACGCAGACCGACATAACACCGGCCGCACCATGCTGATCTGGCATGTTTAGCTAATAGCTACAGGTAGCATAAATGTTACTGTTTGACCATCCTTTGTTTACATGACGCATCTTATAGATGCTCATTTGACTTGGTGATTGACGTCCGCCAAGCTCATGTATTCTGCACTGCTCCAGCTCAACATGCCGTAAAGGAAGTTTAACCTGATGTGAAACGTAAATCGATGAATCTTTGATTAATCTGTGGCTATCCTCAAGGACCCGGAAGTGTGACACAAAAAACAGAAATTTGGAACTGAAATTAAATTACAGACCTGAAAGTGAAAGTAGTCAAAATTTATTTTTAATACATCGAAATACATTTCAAAAGCAAACGAATTCAGTTTCAAACCATAACATTCTGTTTCAGTTTAGTGAAATTCATTTTCAAACCAATGCATTTAATTTCAAATTACACAAAACAATTTCAGTCAGAGCAATTCAAATTCAGTTTCTGATGGCACAAGTTTCTTCCCATAATCCAATTTACACAGATGTGGTTGAGTGATGTTGCTCTTTCAAGATATTTTGCAGTGACCTTTCTCTATCAGAGCCTGCATTCAGCGTGCAGTGCACATAAACAAAAATCAGCAATGAATTGCCACCGAAAAGTATGAGAAGCTTTTTGTCCTTTTGAATTTACCACGATCTAAGAAGCATGAGTATTCAGCAGATTAGCCCACTGATTTTTGAAAAAAAGATGTGAGGTTTCTGCAGCTCCTTCTGATGGGTGATGTGAAGGCACTATACATTAAGAGTGAAGTCAGGCCACAGCAGAGAGAATGAAAGAGTGCGCTAGCTGCATTTACACAAAGTGAGATGAAGCCCCTTTCTATGGGGCTTTGTAGAAGTAAATTTATGTTAGAAAGTAACAATCAGGAAAAACCCCTACATTTCTCTGAATGTAGTTTGGTTGCTGTAATTTCCTTTTGCTCCCTAGCTTGTTATAGTACAACATTTTACCCTGAATCTCAAATCTCATGCAAGCAAATGGTATCCTGCTTCATTTTTCAGCAATTTTCCCAAAATATTAGTATTTTCAAAAATTGCCCTCTTTCACCTACATATTGCTACACTCTTACAATGTACACCCATAGGATTCATTCAGATTCCCTTGAGGGAAAAAAAGTTACTAGTGCGAAAACATCTGTACAAATTGAACCTTAACAGGACACAATGTAGACAACAATATCCACATAGCCTTGCTTTGCATGTTCTTTTACAAGTCACTTTGTTTTACAAGACCACTCCCAGTCCCACTTCATGACCAGATCATTTGCAAAAATAAGAATTTAAAATTGTATGTGTATTCTGAATATCCAGAGGTGAATATTAAAGACTTCAAGTCATGTATTCTGACTGTTTATAATTTTTTTGGGGGGGGGGGTTTGAAGTAGGTCTGCAGAGAAAAGCTAGCGAGCACAGACAAGCCATGTGTGATTCCACAGTCTCTTTGACCTTAGTTTGAGACAACGGTCTGGGGTAGTGGAAAAGGTCCTATCTTGTTGGGTTACCTAAAGAATGTGTATTCCTTCTGACGGCAGACCTGGTCATGATCTCATGTCGTGAAAGTCACAGAGTTCTTCTCTGCACTTCTTGCTAAACAAGTAACCCTGTTTCATGACACACTGTGTTTATCTTGTTGAGGTAGAGCTGTAAAAATATTCATTTTCCTTTAACCGTTTTTTGAAACTCCAGTCTCACTGGAATAAAGCAGATAGCGCTGTGTTAAAGACATTCGTTGAATAATCTAGTGTTCTTTCTTATCATATTTTGAACTGTGCTGCTTTATAAGAAGTACATGAGTTTGTAATATTATCCACCTTACTGACAGAACACAGCTGAGTGAAACTGAAGGGTTTTTGGATGATAGATTGGCCAGAGTCACAGGTGAACCAGAGTTTTCTCTTTACTTTTCACATTTCAGACTCTTAGTACAACTTGTGATTTTACCTGTAATAATAATCAGATTATGCAGTTGTGAGGTTTGTCAGTATTAAACAATATGGTGTCTACAGACAATTAGGTGACCACTTTGGGGTATGGTTTTTGAACAGTGACCTCATATTTAAATGAACAAGACCAATGAATGCTGCAAGTGAGGAGTAAGTTGAAAAGTATTACCATACAAGAAAAATATGGATGTTATAGGGCAACTGCTTATCACCTGGATGATAAATTGGAATTCTTCAAAGATGCTGATTACAAAGAAGGTAGAGCATATACTTGACTTAATTATTTCCTTCATTATTTGAGCCAACATGTTGAATATCATCTGTAAGGTCGTGGTAAAGCGTATTATATTTCCAGACAAAATCTGCCACATCTGCATCAAGACAAGTGACTCAAAAGAAACTAAACAAACTGGTAAAAACTAGCTTAATTTAGCTAATGGTAACAAGTACATTCAATGCTAAAATCTCATCTTGTGTTCCCTAGTTTGACATAAAATCAGGCCAGTGTCATGTGCTGATTGGTGAAGTTGCAAATGAAGACAAATTAGCTAGCTGCATTTACACAAAGTGAGATGAAGCCCCTTTCTATGGGGCTTTGTAGAAGTAAATTTATGTTAGAAAGTAACAATCAGGAAAAACCCCTACATTTCTCTGAATGTAGTTTGGTTGCTGTAATTTCCTTTTGCTCCCTAGCTTGTTATAGTACAACATTTTACCCTGAATCTCAAATCTCATGCAAGCAAATGGTATCCTGCTTCATTTTTCAGCAATTTTCCCAAAATATTAGTATTTTCAAAAATTGCCCTCTTTCACCTACATATTGCTACACTCTTACAATGTACACCCATAGGATTCATTCAGATTCCCTTGAGGGAAAAAAAGTTACTAGTGCGAAAACATCTGTACAAATTGAACCTTAACAGGACACAATGTAGACAACAATATCCACATAGCCTTGCTTTGCATGTTCTTTTACAAGTCACTTTGTTTTACAAGACCACTCCCAGTCCCACTTCATGACCAGATCATTTGCAAAAATAAGAATTTAAAATTGTATGTGTATTCTGAATATCCAGAGGTGAATATTAAAGACTTCAAGTCATGTATTCTGACTGTTTATAATTTTTTTGGGGGGGGGGGTTTATTTCATTTTTAAAAACCTTTTATGACTTATGCATTTTCTCTTTACAATGTACTGAAATATTAAGCAAAAAAAAAAAAAAACAGCTATTAAAATTAAATAACATCAACACAAGTCAATGCATCATCTCCTACAATTTCATATACAACTAAACGTTTAATGCTTCCCTTAACATTATTTTATCCTGCCCCTTCAGTGCTCCACATTTTAATTGTCTGCTTTCTCATAATTAATATGTCAGATCTTATTTCCTTGTCCTGATGACTTGTCTGCATGTTTATTATTTATAATGACTGTAAAGCACTGTTTGGCAAGCATGACATACCAGACGTTTATTAGTGTTCCCCATCTGTTTGGGTGGCTCAGTAGAGCTGTTTACATCATACAATCTGATGTTGTTAATACTCTTTGAAGCCCGTCCTTAGATCTCACTAATTGATGCTGACTTTAAGCAATCCAAAAATGATATTATGTTTAAGCCCATGTCAGTGATGCCTACTGTGCTTATCATTCCGCAGAAAGATCTAAGTGGCATTCTATTACACAATAGTGCAAATTATTAGATGGATTACTTTCACCATTAGCTGTTACAAATTTAAAAACTTTTTGATTATAATGATTCTTTAAGGTGACATTGACCAAATTATTCAAAATTATGTGATGTGAAACCCCTGTCACAATATGGTTAAGAGGAGACAAGTCTAATGAAAGACACTGTAAAATAATTTTTGCATGTCTGTTTTCACTATTTGTCAAGTAATTAAAAATTATTTAAAAATTGCAGAATCTCATTAGACTTCATTTAAACTGGTCACTTAGCCTATCACACTATTAGGATTTACTGACCTCATTATGCTGGATGCTCAAAGTGCCTCCTACAGCCAGGCAGTCTGACCTGTTTCCTGATTTGACCTCTTGGGGTCACTTTTAAATTAGTTAAAGGGTTGAACGTTCAGCCCTTGATGGTGAGCAATCATTAAATTTGGAAAAACTAAAAACACTGTGACATCAACACAAAAGTAATTGCTTGTTAAATTTAGATATGCAAACATACGTGGCAAGAAAAGAAACAGAGTTACAGCAACTTTAGTTTTAATGATACCTATCACACAACATCTCTGTGGCCACATCATGAAACAAAGGTATCCAGTTGCATGGAATCTCTGTTCATTGTTGAAAATGCACCATGCCTGGGAAGCAGAAATAAGGCCTCTGGTGAAAAAAGTCTCCACACATTAGATCAGAATATTGTGATGGTGATTGAAAGAAACAGCAGAAGACCCTGTCCTTTTCCATAGTACTATGCACTGAATCTGAATACTCACATTTTTATGCAGGTGATCCTTTCAGATTATCTGAATTGTCAGACTTAATGTCAGGTTCACATTTATTTCTGCTTTTATGCCTCTGTGGTTGTCAGTCAACTTTTTAAGAGTAATAAATGAGATTTTAAATGCCAAGAAATCATAATCAAAAGTCCTTCATTAATGCTATTTTTTTTATCTGATCTGATGCCATGTCCTAAATAATGTGTTTAGAGAAAGATTAAAGCTCAAAATCCTTAAAATAGGCTTCATTTCCAAACATGCAAATGCATTGGAAACACTGCACATTCTACTCCATGTCAAAACCTAAAAGAACATTATAAAATGTGTTATCACCCTATAGAAAGTGAGAAAAAATAAATAATAGACCATTATAAAAATACCAGCGTCTACATTACTATTATTTACATGCTGAAACATTTACTTTATTAACTGAAAAATGTTTTAAGATTTAGATTTCCAGTGAATAGTTAATTTGTATTTCTATAACCACTGTTTCTAAGAGCTGCTCAATGTCTTTGCGTAAATAGGTTTTCTGTCAGCAACAAGAACCTAAATCTTTAAAAGGTTTAAGAAAAGTCATTGGAGTGCAGGGTTGTTCCAGTGTCAAGGGAAGAAGAAGTTCAAATTAATGCTTCTCTTTATTGCCATGGTAAATGCGAGAATTTTGATTTTATGATTTTAGTGTGCTGAGGAGGCCATTGCAGGGACATGTGGAGAGCTGCACACTGCATACAGGGTGGTTCAAGAAGAACACTGTTTGGCAACAATAGATGGAGTCCATGACAAATTATTCTGGAGGAACCAATGTACTTCAGAAGAACGTTGGTGTTTGAACACTTAGAACATTCACCTCTGCTATTTGGCAGCACTATCGTCTTACCCTTTAGCTTCTATAGACACAGCTTGAGTGACCATCACATACTGTAAGCTACAGTAGTACCAGGCACATGCATTTGTGACAATGGATTTAAAAAATGTGTCAAACTCTCTTATTGCATTTCTAATTGTTCAACTGCTTCAATAGAGAAAACAAGAGAAAACGACTTTGAACTTTATATGCACATGTTAATGATGCTTACAGTTCCTCTGCCCTTTATTCATTTGGGAAAGACAGACTAATCAGATTTATTTTGACATCTGCTATCTAAACATTATTCAGCTGTAACCTTTAAAACAAGGAAATAATGTGAGGAGGTTGTCACAGGAAGTTCACACTGTACATACAAATTGTTATGTGTAAGACTGGGGCCCACACTGTGAGGTACACAGTAATAACACCAGAAGCATGTTGTGGCCACATCCGCTTCTGTGTGGACAGCGAGGTGTTTTCTCAGTAACAAGCCCTGAAGGAGCTGTTAGGCACCAGGGGAGCATTCAGAGAGAGAGACACTAAGCTTTGGAGGAGTGTGCAGAGAGCTGAAGCTGAAGTAGGTCTGCAGAGAAAAGCTAGCGAGCACAGACAAGCCATGTGTGATTCCACAGTCTCTTTGACCTTAGTTTGAGACAACGGTCTGGGGTAGTGGAAAAGGTCCTATCTTGTTGGGTTACCTAAAGAATGTGTATTCCTTCTGACGGCAGACCTGGTCATGATCTCATGTCGTGAAAGTCACAGAGTTCTTCTCTGCACTTCTTGCTAAACAAGTAACCCTGTTTCATGACACACTGTGTTTATCTTGTTGAGGTAGAGCTGTAAAAATATTCATTTTCCTTTAACCGTTTTTTGAAACTCCAGTCTCACTGGAATAAAGCAGATAGCGCTGTGTTAAAGACATTCGTTGAATAATCTAGTGTTCTTTCTTATCATATTTTGAACTGTGCTGCTTTATAAGAAGTACATGAGTTTGTAATATTATCCACCTTACTGACAGAACACAGCTGAGTGAAACTGAAGGGTTTTTGGATGATAGATTGGCCAGAGTCACAGGTGAACCAGAGTTTTCTCTTTACTTTTCACATTTCAGACTCTTAGTACAACTTGTGATTTTACCTGTAATAATAATCAGATTATGCAGTTGTGAGGTTTGTCAGTATTAAACAATATGGTGTCTACAGACAATTAGGTGACCACTTTGGGGTATGGTTTTTGAACAGTGACCTCATATTTAAATGAACAAGACCAATGAATGCTGCAAGTGAGGAGTAAGTTGAAAAGTATTACCATACAAGAAAAATATGGATGTTATAGGGCAACTGCTTATCACCTGGATGATAAATTGGAATTCTTCAAAGATGCTGATTACAAAGAAGGTAGAGCATATACTTGACTTAATTATTTCCTTCATTATTTGAGCCAACATGTTGAATATCATCTGTAAGGTCGTGGTAAAGCGTATTATATTTCCAGACAAAATCTGCCACATCTGCATCAAGACAAGTGACTCAAAAGAAACTAAACAAACTGGTAAAAACTAGCTTAATTTAGCTAATGGTAACAAGTACATTCAATGCTAAAATCTCATCTTGTGTTCCCTAGTTTGACATAAAATCAGGCCAGTGTCATGTGCTGATTGGTGAAGTTGCAAATGAAGACAAATTAGTTTATTCATGAATCCTCATTTACTGAATGGGGAAATATGGAGTCATACTTGTGTTATTTTAGGGCAGTGTGAGGTTTCATTGGACAGAAAGTATCCAAATACATGCATATTCAATAAATTAGAATATGCCTTCCGATGAGGCTCGTTTGTCAGATTAGAAGTATCTTTTGGTCATTTTGTGCTTGCTTTACAGGTATAAAATATTGCCCTGTGGTGGTTCATTGCCAACCTTGCATCAGACCATACCTGCTTTATAGACAGATGGTATCTGCCCAATGGACGTTTTTTACCCAAAACGTTGGTATTTCAAATTCATATTGAATACATCACATGCCCTTCTGTCAGCCTAAATTTTCAGATTAGCTTATTTACAATACAATTTGGATGTTTAAGAAAAATACATAAACAAAATGAACGGCAGAAGGAATGAATGACCAATTATTCAGTTATGCTTCCTTTGACTTTGTTGATCTTCCAGCCCACAATGGAGGTCTGACCTGCTCTATTTATTTATGTCTGCACAAATACAGTAATGTGGTTACGAATTGGCTGTTGCTTCATTTTTTTATTTTTACTAATGCTTATTTTCATAACTCATTGAAATGACCAATCCAGGAAAAAGAAAAACTATGCACCAAAGTGAGTACGTAAAACGTGTACTTAATATGTCTGGAACAAACTGTAGGTAGACAAGGATAACATTTTGTTTGTTTTAAGGTACAAAATGGTCATAGAAAGACGAAAAGGGCAACCAGGTGGATACAAAATGGTGAAGGGGGATCCTGACCTGAAAACATAAAAATGAGGAATTTCAATATTGTTATGGTTTTAGAAGTTGGCTTGGGTTATTCAACATTGAATACAGATTCTGTATCTCACAGTTTGGGATTTATGAAACCTATACTGTGGTAAGGAAAGAGTGATTCTTAGTTTTCTGTTGAGATTTATTAGGGCTTCTCCTTTGTGCTACATCACTGAATTGATTACTTATGAATGTCACCTAAATATATAAAGTTTTACAGTCAAATGTTACAAGACTGTATATTGTAGTACCACAATAAGTGTGTTAAATAAGTGCAGTGCTGTTGTTGTGCAGCATACACAATTACTGCATATGCTTAACATTATAGCGCTGCTGAAAACAATATGCGGCTTCTGGCGTGATGTTTCTTTAAAAAAGGCCAGAGATGAGGGCTTTTCGTTGCAACACCTGCTGAGAAAAGCTTGCATTTTCTTCCAATCAGCGTCCATGCATAACGTCAATGCATAACGTATTTCCTACACGTTTTGTACTTATGAAATCCGTGATTTCTAAGCTTTGAGTCCTGGTGTTGACTGATGTTTGTCAGGTTTAATGAAGAGAGAAAAAGAGGGAGATATACAACCAAACAGACAAATTAGACAATTTCACTAATTTCATTTAATTGTTTGATGTTAAAGTCTAAAGAAGAGAAGAAAAAGCATGGCCACAACCATTTTTCTGAATGTCTAGTACCCTAACTCTGACGATAATGTGTTGATAATAGAAACAAACATACAGTGTTTTATAATTACAGTATGCTGGCCAAAACTCTGTTCTGTGTAGGTAAAAGTCATTTTTACTCAAGGAGCTCTTTTCATTCATTTCTACTTCAACAGTTGAGGAATCATTTTCTAGGTAATTGACATTACAGGCTAATATGTGTCAAAGGCTAAATATAATGATCTAAGATATAGGTGAGCAAAATGTCAGTGCATGTTCTGACCAGCACCAGATCCAATTGGGGTCTGGTGCTGGTTTTAACTTTCTGGATATCGTTTGTATTTTCCACTTCAGCATGATGCTGTCTCTAAACATCAAGTCAAAGCTTAACAAAGTAAATCCCACACATCAGTGTATATCAGATGATCCTTTAACAGCATTTTGGGTGTTTACATTTGACCAATTTATATTTTCACAGTGACAGTTGATTAACAAATGACTATCACTGATTGATAATGCAACAGATTCTATTTGTCAAAATAAATTATCTATTGATAAGTAAAAAGAAACATTTTGAGATTTTGAGATGTGTAGGTTTTTACTTTTCTGCCATGCAATGACAACTATTTTGAAAGAATTTTCCCACGAATAATTTCTGAAAACCCTCCAAATGTTGTGAAAGCAGCCAAAATTGTATTAACCTACCCTAAGCCACTTTTTCTTCTTCCCAACACGTTTAAAGAAGCCCAGCTGGGGAGAAACCAGTCCAGTCTGGCAAATTGCACAGCACTACACAGTTTACCCAATCCCATAAAGAAAATACTAATCAACAACAATAAACATTCCGGAGCATAATGTGTACGCATGATGATGCCGCCTTTACATTTTGCCTGGGCCCTCATATATGCATGCCTAGAACCAGCCTTGTCCCACACCCTCATGCCACCACCAGCAGCCTAAACTGTTAATACAAGGGCAGATAGATTCATGCTTTTACGAGGTTTACACCAAAACTCTGACCCTATCATCTGAATTGTGCATCTGAAATAAAGGGTCATTGGATCAGACATCTTTTTAATTTGTTATTGTTCAGTTTTGGTGAGACTGTGTGAATTGCAGTTTCCTGTTTATACCTCACAAGATTTAAACCTGATGTGGTTTCTTGCTGCTGTAGCCCTTCTGCTTCAAGGTTCAACAAAATGGGTTAAACATGTAACTTTTATTGAAGATAAAAGTTCTGACTATTTGTGTTGAAAGCACACAAAAATAACATAAAATGTGCAGTCACATATTTTAGAACAGTAATAATAAAGTGGGCTGTGTGCAAAGAAAAAAATATTACTTGGAAACAAAGGTGAATTAGTCCATTTGTGCTAACTAATAGTAACACAGGATTACTCACTACAGTGAGACTTTTATCCACTGTACAACGTTTCCAGTGCAAGAACAATAAGGTGCAACTTGAATAAGGAACAAAGACAAGTGAAATTATTCTGCAAAAATATTAGGTATCCCCATTCAATGTCCTCATTTGTTTTTGTTCTGGTTGTACCTGTCATGATGTCTGTTTTTGTTTTTGTTTTTTTCTTTTTTTTTAAATATACAGGTCCTTCTCAAAATATTAGCATATTGTGATAAAGTTCATTATTTTCCATAATGTAATGATGAAAATTTAACATTCATATATTTTAGATTCATTGCACACTAACTGAAATATTTCAGGTCTTTTATTGTCTTAATACAGATGATTGTGGCATACAGCTCATGAAAACCCAAAATTCCTATCTCACAAAATTAGCATATTTCATCTGACCAATAAAAGAAAAGTGTTTTTAATACAAAAAACATCAACCTTCAAATAATCATGTACAGTTATGCACTCAATACTTGGTCGGGAATCCTTTGGCAGAAATGACTGCTTCAATGCGGCGTGGCATGGAGGCAATCAGCCTGTGGCACTGCTGAGGTCTTATGGAGGCCCAGGATGCTTCGATAGCGGCCTTTAGCTCATCTAGAGTGTTGGGTCTTGAGTCTCTCAACGTTCTCTTCACAATATCCCACAGATTCTCTATGGGGTTCAGGTCAGGAGAGTTGGCAGGCCAATTGAGCACAGTGATACCATGGTCAGTAAACCATTTACCAGTGGTTTTGACACTGTGAGCAGGTGCCTGGTCGTGCTGAAAAATGAAAACTTCATCTCCATAAAGCTTTTCAGCAGATGGAAAATCTCCTGATATCTAGTTGCATTGACCCTGCCCTTGATAAAACACAGTGGACCAACACTAGCAGCTGACACGGCAACCAGACCATCACTGACTGTGGGTACTTGACACTGGACTTCTGGCATTTTGGCATTTCCTTCTCCCCAGTCTTCCTCCAGTCTCTGGCACCTTGATTTCCGAATGACATGCAGAATTTGCTTTCATCCGAAAAAAGTACTTTGGACCACTGAGCAACAGTCCAGTGCTGCTTCTCTGTAGCCCAGGTCAGGCGCTTCTGCCGCTGTTTCTGGTTCAAAAATGGCTTGACCTGGGGAATGCGGCACCTGTAGCCCATTTCCTGCAAACGCCTGTGCACGGTGGCTCTGGATGTTTCTACTCCAGACTCAGTCCACTGCTTCCGCAGGTCCCTCAAGGTCTGGAATCGGCCCTTCTCCACAATCTTCCTCAGGGTCCGGTCACCTCTTCTCGTTGTGCAGCGTTTTCTGCCACACTTTTTCCTTCCCACAGACTTCCCACTGAGGTGCCTTGATACAGCACTCTGGGAACAGCCTATTCGTTCAGAAATTTCTTTCTGTGTCTTACCCTCTTGCTTGAGGGTGTCAATAGTGGCCTTCTGGACAGCAGTCAGGTCGGCAGTCTTACCCATGATTGGGGTTTTGAGTGATGAACCAGGCTGGGAATTTTAAAGGCCTCAGGAATCTTTTGCAGGTGTTTAGAGTTAACTCGTTGATTCAGATGATTAGGTTCATAGCTCGTTTAGAGACCCTTTTAATGATATGCTAATTTTGTGAGATAGGAATTTTGGGTTTTCATGAGCTGTATGCCAAAATCATCCGTATTAAGACAATAAAAGACCTGAAATATTTCAGTTAGTGTGCAATGAATCTAAAATATATGAATGTTAAATTTTCATCATGACATTATGGAAAATAATGAACTTTATCACAATATGCTAATATTTTGAGAAGGACCTGTATTTCTCCATTTTACAGACAGAAGACCCTCTCTGGATCTATCCACATTTCTCCTGCACATTTTTGTTTATAGTGTCACCCTCAAATGAGTCAGAGTCCTCCTACATCCACGTTCGTTCCTTGCATGCGTTGTATTTTCTCAACAAAAAAAGACAAAGCTGTTCTTCTTTCTAAAACTGTGAGACTGACTGCCCTAGAAGAATGTGGTCAGCTAGCGTGCACATTAATGCAACTCCTAGCACTGACCATAAGTGTTTTTTAAATGAATAGTAACTTCTGAATTAAACCTTTTTATACCTCAAATGTGCACCAAATTTAGTTTAAGCTAAAATTCCGGTTTATTATTTCTGAAATTATGAGAAGAACTTTATGCATCTCAGTAAGCTTACACTACATGCAAGCCTAAAGAAAGCTACAGTGACAAACCAGAAGTAAATACAGTACTGTGCAAACGTTTTAGGCAGGTGTGGAAAAAATGGTGTAAAGGATGCTTTAAAAAAAGTAAGAGTTAATAATTTATTTGCATCAATCAACAAAATGCAGTAAATGAACAAAAGAGAAATCTAAATCAAATCAATACTTGGTGGGACCACCCTTTGCCTTCAAAACAGCATCAATTCTTCTAGGTACACTTGCACACAGTTTTTGAAGGAACTCGGCTGATAGGTTGTTTCAAACATCTTGGAGGACTAACCACAGATCTTCTGTGGATGTAGGCTTTCTCACATCCTTCTGTCTCTTCCTGTATTCCCAGACACACTTGATTATGTTGAGATCAGGAATCTGTGGGGGCCATACCATCACTTCCAGTAATTCTTGTTCTTCTTTATGCTGAAGATAGATCTTAATGACTTTGGCTGTATGATTGAGTTTGCTCACTTAGCATTTTGTAAATTGATAAAAAATAATCAATCATCATTTATATTTCTGAAAGCATACTGTGTTTACAGCATTTTTTTCACACCTGCCTAAAACTTTTGCACAGCACAGTAAGATTTATATGGTTAATACTTGCAGGTAGGGCTATAACAATTTATCGGATTAATCGTGATTAATTGATTATTTAAATAATCGTCCATTAATTTAGTTATCGAATAATCGTTCACTGGAGTATATAGAATTTAAAACATGCCATTTGCTGAAAGAACAACCCACTCAGAGCAGTAATTAAGCCAAAACTGTACAAAAAATACATTTTGCCTTTAAGATTTAAAAAAAAAAACCTTTTCTGTAAAAATGCTCCATCCACTATTCTTTGAGTGGCATTGTTGTAGTATCACCTGGTTCAAATTCTGTAAAAAATCTCCTTTTAGTATCTTTTGCTATCCGATTATTAATCAGTTAATCAAAAAAAATAGTCAACAATTTAATCGATTAGCAAAATAATCGTTTGTTGCCGTCCTACTTGCAGGTGATAGCGGAATCCAGTCTCACAGTTGAACTTAACTGCATAATTATCTAAACATGTTGAGCATGTTCATCACAGCTTGCCACAAGCTTCAAAACTCTGTAGATTATTGCTAATGAGCTCAAGAAAATAACACACTATGAGCCAACATCCATTTGATAGCAGCAGCCAAAGTAGAAACATAAGAAAAATCCTAGCTGTATAAATATTTAGTTTTAATAATATTCTAGTGTGTGGAGATAAACTGTAGAAAGGCTTCATCATAAGAAACATGGGTGAATTTAAATGTCAAAATGCAAGAAAGGTTTTTTTCTAATTGTATCACAAATGAAACTGTTCTTGGAAACAATTTACTTCTTTCATTACAAGACAAAGCCTGTGTCACCTTTACCAAATAATTAACCCCTGAGACACTTTCATGGCAACATTTCATTAAATACTCTCCATTTGGGTTTAATATGAAGCATTACAGGAACTGGATGTAACAAAGAACTTCTTTCACTACTAAACACCTCATCATCCATAAAAAGAGGAACATTTCTCTAAGCAGCTAAAAAATCCCTAATGTGCATTCCAGAAAATAAGTGTTACACTTGACGTCTTGTTAAAGAGACGTTTTAGCTTCTTTCCCTTCATATTTTCCCCCACTCATCTCAAAAATCCTTAGCTAATAGTCAAATCATGTTTCTCATCAGAGCTCCAGTATTTGATTTAACCCCTAGCTCATTAGCAGTTCTTCAAATCCTTCATGAATCATGTCTCTGTTGTGTTTTATTCAGCTAGGAGGAAAAGCAGCACTTGCTGTCTTGTCTCATTCCAACTCTCGCTCACCTATTGCTTAATTTCTCTCTCCCATTGTTTTTTCCCCTTTGACAAAGCTGCATGAAGGTGACTAGTTCTTGCCCTTTTAACTGCAAGTGTACATCTGTTTCATGCAAAGTAGCTGCAAGAACAGGACAGGGGAGTTTAGTTAGCTTTTAGTATTGCTCTCTGGATTGTTAACTCCTGAATTTCAGTGCTTTGCTACAATAAAGCAATTTAAATACTAAAAATTTAATTGGACTGGTGAGGTTTTGATGTCTTCAGAAAGTCACTTTACCCCCAGGTGGTATGAGAGCAAAGAGAAAGACATGCCAGCATGACTGGAATGAGGTATGGATACCACCTCCCTTGGGGTTGCCAGATTAGAAACGGTGACAGCAAACACAGAAGGAGGGATTTTAAGGCATGGCTAAACAGTAGGCTTGGGAGTGGAGACAAAAAGGGGGAGCAGAGGGTGGGCCACTGAAACAAAGATTAAATGGACCTCCCTGCAAAAACCCATGAATGAAAATAACTGTTTTTGGGGTGTGACCACTCACAAATTGTCATTAGAGAAATGAAACAAGAGCCAGCATCACGTGGACAAATCAATATTAAACTCTTGCATCGGTACATAAAGAGAATTAAAAGCTACAAGGTGTGCAATAGTGTGATAGCATGGTACTGCTTCAGTACTACGCCAGAGATGACTGTCTGAATGTGTGTGTATGTGTGTGTGTGTGTGTGTGGGTGTGTGTGTGTGTGTGTGTGTGTGTGTGTGTGTGTGTGTGTGGGTGTGTAAAGATGAGGGGTAATGGTAATCACTGCAGTACTTGACGCTTTTCTGTGGTGCTCACTTTCAAAAATTAAGGGGGCGTCCAACTATCAGCTGAAGGAGGGACAATCCAATTATCACAATGAGGAGATGTTTGCATGCATGTGAAGGTTTCTGCAACATAAAGAACTCAAAAGAAAAAATGTTAATTGTTCAATATTGATAACTTTTGGACATTAGAAATAGAACAAATCAGCTGGGATTTGTAAACGACCTTGCTTCAATGACTCCAATTTCTGAAAACATTAAAGAAAATGAGGGGTAATATCTTATAGGACAAGGTTGTACTCGTACTCGTACTCGTCGTCTTCCGCTTTATCCGGGACCGGGTCGCAGGGGCAGCACACTCAGCAGAGACGCCCAGACGCCCCTCTCCCCACACACCTCTTCCAGCTCCTCCGGGGGGAGCCCAAGGCGTTCCCAGGCCAGCCGAGAGACATAGTCCCTCCAGCGTGTCCTGGGCCGTCCCCTGGGCCTCCTCATAACCATAACTGCTGCAGCAGTGAGTGCTACACACTCACTGCTGTTTTTATTTTGTTTAGTTAGATATTTTACCCTTTTTTTTCTGTGTAGAAATTTGCATATTTTGATTAGGTGAAGATTATTGAATCGGCATAGCAAGGTGGATCAGGCTGTTGATTTAATAAATATTCACGTAGATAAAGAGAAATCGTTTGTGTTTATTTTGTGCAAGAGTGATTTGTCAGTCAAAATAAAGTCAAAGTTCCCCATGTTTCGGCAGAAACGGTTGATTAAACATTGACATCTAGTAATAGTTATCAATTATTACTGAGTATTTAACGGTTGTAATTATCAAGGGCTGTAGGCTACATTTACAACACATCTCTGGCTTCGATTAATAAATAAGGATTTTTGGTACATAAATACATTTTCTCAAATTATGATTTTAAATTATAATTCTTGACAAATATTAATTAATCAATAATCATAATCCTAACACTTCCAATTCCCTCCTTGTCTCACCAATATAACAGTTTTGGTTTCACTAAAAGACTTGCTTGGTGTTGCTTGGTAGAAGGTAAATTAAACAGATAAAGATGGGAAAATAAAAACAAATGTAGAAAATACTTGAATTGTTAACCAATTAACCAAATATCCTAAACATGATGTCCCACAGATGTTCTATTGGATTTAGGTTAGGGGAGCATGGAGGCCAATTAATGGTATTAATTCCTTCGTCCTCCATACTGCATATGCCTGCATACTTGTGTCATGTGAGACCTGACATTAGCATGCACCAGGAGGAACCCAGGACCCACTGCACCAGCAAAGGGTCTAACATTGGGTCTAAGGATTATATCATTGTAGGCAGCTTCATGCAACCATGCATGTAATAAGCAGCTGTAGAAAAGGGTTGGATGCTGTTTTTGTGCTCTAAGATGTGCCATCCATGAAATGTGTTACAATTACTTTATTCAGTCCTATTATGCAGCTAATAAATGAATAGGGAAAATAATATTTCTCAGCCCATTGTTATAAGATTTGTAGTTGTAAGGATCAACATTTGGGAGCATCTAATGCATTAAAAAGGGGTGCATACCAATCAGATCAGGCCTTTAAAATGCAAAGACATAGCATAAACATGTGGTTTACTTCTCGCAAACATGAAGTTTAATTGAATATTTGACTCTGTATGCAAACAAAATGTTACTTGCAAAAATTAAGAGTGCTTAAACAAAGGTCAACTGGAATTCCTTTCTCAGGTCTTAGGGAGTTTTTAGCCATAAGGGGTTGTTAAGATATCATTACTTAAAAAAATTGTTGATGTTGCATATAGCAATTCTGTAGGTTACTTGGGTTGTTGTCCCCTATGGGTTTCTTATCTACCTGGTGAACACAATGTTTTATGGTCACAGAATTCAAAGTGCAAATGGATGTAAGATCACCTGGATGAACAGTGTTAGATATAAATTATTTTAGTTTTTCAATTTGCGTTTTTCACTGTTTTCTTAAATTATTCGTCTTCTTTAAAGTAAGGGTGTTTCTCTCCTCTTAAGATTGTGTGCAATCCTTGAAATGGGGAGGATAATTGCCTCCATTAATTGAGTAACTATTTTATCCTAAAGAATAATAGGTCCAGTTGCTTTCTGTTCACAGTGCTGTGAATAGCTCAGAATTTATACTGACATCACCAGTTTATAGATCAGGTTAAAGGTTTCTGTAGGCAATTTATTTCAGGCAGAATAAATACAGAGCCTAGGGTCCAGTACGTGGTTAAGTGGCCATCTTCACCCCCAGTTCTGTTAGCTAAATACGGGGTGAGATGCCAAGAGGCGGCTCTTCACTTTGATGATGACTTGCCGTGGCATGATGCATTTGATCATCTCCCCAGCTTTGTGAATAAAGAATACACTTTGATTGATTCATCGCACATTATGGCCGTTAGAGAGTTGGCAGGAGAAAAAAAAGGCATGTCTGTCACGCTGAAAAGCTCCTTGTCTCGGCTCCTATGGGCCAAGATGCAGGAAAGTACTTTTGTGCTTTCAGCATCAACCTGTACAATGACTATTATGGGAGAATAAACTGGGTTTCAGCTTCCTATCCATGTGATCAACACCCACTTTTTAAAAGCAAAAACTAAATCAGCCCAAATACTGATTTAGTTGGTCAAAAATAGGCCTTCACTGCCCATTACACACAGTCACTGTTGCATGGAAACAGAGAAATAAATAACATTCAACAATAACAATATAACAGTTGAATTTTAAATCTGTGTACATTTATCACATGAGGAAAGAAATCCCATGTTAAGAAATAGTTGTTTCAAAAATAATCTTAACTAAAGCTTTTAATGCATATTTTAATTTTCTAATTTGATTAGACTGGTAATTTTGGATTAATAATCTGTCATTTCATGTTTACTTTTGATATAAATGTGATATGACAAAGAGGCCAATTTCTCTTAGCCCTTCGTGTCATAATGGTTCTTACGGATCTGACCCACATGCAGAAAAGCAATTCAGGAGACAAAGTTTTGCGGTAACGTGTTTATTTACAGTGAAGTGACATGAGCAGGGAAACAGGAACCGGGAAACCAACAGCAAAACAAACAGGATGATGAGCAGGGTAAACTCAGGGTGTTGAACTAATGAATAAAGAGTTAGGCTTACAGGGTTAATGGAAAGATCCGCCAGAGGGTGAGAAGTGGAGAGACCACAATGTTGTTTATCCGTGAGACTGATGAGGATGGAGTAACTGCCAGAATGATTAACGGGTCCAGGTCTTCAGAAGTAGGCGCAGTGGAAAAGGAGGAGTGTGGAGAAGGTTCTTAAATGGTCTGCAAGGAGTGAGGAATCCAGGAGGCTGCCAACCAGCGAGGTCCAAGAGGTTTGGGTCTTTGTTCATGGAGTTTAATGGCTTCCTTCTGGAAGAGGTAAATCCAGGCAGAGTTCCACACAAAAGGCAAGGTCAGGTTCAGGTAATCCTGCAAAGGAGCAAAAATCCAAAATTACTTGAAGTCAAGGCAAGGAACAAGACAAGGTAATGTGGTTAAAGCTGTACCACTAAGGGACAACACTCTGGCAGTGAGTTGCTGGCAGCCTCCTCCTAATACACTCCTCAGCAGGTAATCAAGGGAATGATGAACACCTGTCACCTCTCCTCCAGGTTCCATGCCATCTAGGGGCTAAGCAAAGTAACAGCACCAAAACAACAGACAAAAACCCAGATCTTGACACCTCTTCAACATGGGGGATACATCAGAACATCTTATTCAAGTACAACATATGTGTTTAGCTTCATAAGTCAGGAAATAGCTACATAAAATAACTAATTACCTATATTTGTCCATCTATCCAACCACCCATCCATCCATCCATCCTCTGTACTTGCCTATTTCCAGCTGTCATTGGGAAATGACTCTATGAACAGGTCACAAGTTCATCACAGGGCAACACAGAGATACACAGGTGAAACAACAATGCGCCTGCGCACAAAAATACAGCCACACACACACACACACACACACACACACACTCTCTCTCTCTCTCCTAAGGACAGTTTAGACACCACTAAACCTAATAGTCATGTCTTTTGGCTGTAGGAGGAAGCCGGAGCGCCCGGAGAGAACCCACACATGTACTGGGAGAAAAGCAGAGAAATAATAGTAAAATTGAAGACAACTATGAATTTTAGAAACAAGGCTGCATATGGACCTAAGTTTATATATTCATCAATCACTGCGACATCACCATCTGTTTTTATTTCCCTTCTCTTTACTTAATGATCACCTGACTTTCTAGGGATTGTAAGGATTTTGATTATTGATTAACTAATATTTATCAAAAATGAAAAAAAGGGTGTGTTTGTGGTGTTTCTCCTAGTGGGGTTCCAAAGGGTTCTTGGAGTTTCCCAGGTTTGTTTCCCCATCCAGTCAGGTAGACTCTGGTGGTTGTGGAGACTGGGTCCATGCCCAGATGTGCTGACGGGGGATTTGGATCCAGTTTCACCAGATGGTCGGCTGCCTCTAATGATGGTGGAGGTTGGGCGCATGCCTGGCACACTGCTTCTGTCAGAATCTTGCCGAAGGCATCCTCCACCTCTCTCTTCAGGTTCCATCTTGCATGTTGATTCCAATCTTTACCATCAGGCTTACCTTTAGGCCTCACGTGATGGTCAGGTCGTCTGTTTGACCGGAAGTGGTTCAGCAACTTGGACTTTGGTTGGTACTAAGTACCACCCTGGTCCTACTGGCATGGTAAGGGTTTTTGTTCTACAGTACATAGTAATGCCGTATCATAAATTTTCTTGAAGGTTGTCGAGAAATAATTATTTAAAAGCATGGTCCTCTTCTCTGCCGGGAGCATTATGTCCTTGGAAGTAAGCGGCTCTCAAGCACTGGTAATACTCTCTGGGTGCTCCGCTTTTCTTTTGCTGGATGGTGAAAGCACCAAGTGTTGCGGAGGCCCGGTCTGTGTACACAGAATATTCTTCCCTTAAAGCTTCACAGAGGGTTGAATAATGGTCTCGGACTATAGAGGGCAGGCTCTCCATGAAAACATGGATGTGCCTGGTTGTCGTCTTCGAAATGAGCTTCAACTTTTCTTGTGCTGATGGGCAGTACAAGTCTAAAAGACAGCGTTCGACTTCCCCAAGATAATCATCAATGTTTGATTCTGCATTATTAGAGTTGAAGTGAACTAAGACATTCAATCGCTATTCTTAGCTTCAAATGGATGTTAGTGATGCATACTATGCGTTATTTACTTTCTTGCAGAACCTACCAAGTTAGATGACTAAAGTTAGTTATACAAGTCTGGTCAAAACATGTTTCACACAATTAAAACCCATCAAAAATCCATAATTTTCAGAGCAGAAATGGCAATGAATGATCAATAACTTGATTTCAGCTCAAGTTATGTCCTTTGATCATCGGTGATGGGATTATCTGCCTGTGTTAATGGAACTAATCAAATTAGTTAATTTCTGGGGTAGCAACTTTAATTCTCATTAGTGACCACAAGATGGCACTAAATGCCTGTCTACAGCGGAGAAAATCCTGTTGCAACTGCAATTCACTCAATGGCCACAAGACGCTGGTGTTGCTTCCTCCCTGACTGGGAGAGTGTTAGTTAAAGCTGTAGTTACACCAACGGACACCAGAGGCAGATAAGATGCATCCTACGTGGCAGGAATTGGGTTGCTAGGGTAACAAGCTGACTGTGCTACAGTCAGCTTGTTACCATAGCAGGGCTTGCTTTGACCAGCAGGAAATTTAAGTTGAATTTCACACCAGAACCTACACCGAACGTCCACCTTGCGTCCACAAAAGCACCTTAGAAAGATTATTATTACTATTATTATTATTATTATTATTAGTGATGTCTTCAAGGCCCACCCAGGGATGCCAATAATGTAAGGATTATGATTATTTATTAATTAATATTTATCAAAAATTATAATTAAAAACCATAATTCTGAAAAGTAATTTCTTAACCAAAAATCATTACTTAAAAATAGAAATCAGAGATGTCCTGTGGTGTTGTTATTATGGGCTCAAACCCTTTAATAATTACAATTAGTAAATTATTATTCTTAATTGATAATTATTAACCAAAACCACGCTAGATGTCACTCTTTAATCAACCACTTCATTGAAGGTGGGGGACCTATGACCTTATTTTGACAGAAAAAATCACTTGCATGAAGTAAACACAAATGTTTCTCTTAAATATACACAGTACAGACCAAAAGTTTGGAAACACCTTCTCATTCAAAGAGTTTTCTTTATTTTCATGACTATAAATATTGTAGCTTCACACTGAAGGCATCAAAACTATGAATTAACACATGTGGAATTATATACTTAACAAAAATGTGTGAAACAACTGAAAATATGTCTTATAGTCTAGGTTCTTCAAAGTAGCCACCTTTTGCTTTGATTACTGCTTCACACACTCTTGGCATTCTGTTGATGAGTTTCAAGAGGTAGTCACCTGAAATGGTTTTCACTTCACAGGTGTGCCCTGTCAGGTTTAAGTGGGATTTAAGTGGGATTTCAAGCCTTATAAATGGGGTTGGGACCATCAGTTGTGTTGTGCAGGAGGTGAATACAGTACACAGCTGATAGTCCTACTGAATAGACTATTAGAATTTGTATTATGGCAAGAAAAACGCAGCTAAGTAAAGAAAAATGTGTGGCCATCATTACTTTAAGAAATGAAGGTCAGTCGGTCCGAACAATTGGGAAAACTTTGAAGGTGTCCCCAAGTGCAGTCGCAAAAACCATCAAGCGCTACAAAGAAACTGGCTCACATGAGGAACGCCCCAGGAAAGGAATACCAAGAGTCACCTCTGCTGCGGACGATACGTTCATCCGAGGCACCAGCCTCAGGAATCGCAGGTTAACAGCAGCTCAGATTAGAGAATAGGTCAATGCCACACAGAGGTCTAGCAGCAGACACATCTCTAGAACAACTGTTAAGAGGAGACTGTGTGAATCAGGCCTTCATGGTAAAATAGATGCTAGGAAACCACTGCTGAGGACAGGCAACAAGCAGAAGAGACTTTTTTGGGCAAAAGAACACAAGGAATGGACATTAGACCGGTGGAAATCTGTGCTTTGGTCTGATGAGTCCAAGTTTGAGATCTTTGGTTCCAACGACCATGTCTTTGTGCGACGCAGAAGAGGTGAACGGATGGATTCTACATGCCTGGTTCCCACCGTAAAGCATGGAGGAGGAGGTGTGATGGTGTGGGGGTGCTTTGCTGGTGACACTGTTTGGGGATTTATTCAAAATTGAAGGCATACTGAACCAGCATCTTGCAGCGGCATGCTATTCCGTCCGGAAGTTGGACCATCATTTATTTTTCAACAGGACAATGACCCCAAACACACCTCCAGGCTGTGTAAGGGCTATTTGACCAAGAAGGAGAATGATGGGGTGCTGCGCCAGATGACCTGGCCTCCACAGTCACCGGACCTGAACCCAATCGAGATGGTTTGGGGTGAGCTGGACCGCAGAATGAAGGCAAAAGGGCCAACGAGTGCTAAGCATCTCTGGGAACTCCTTCAAGACTGTTGGAAAGTCATTTCAGGTGACTACCTCTTGAAGCACATCAACAGAATGCCAAGAGTGTGTGGAGCAGTAATCAAAGCAAGAGGTGGCTACTTTGAAGAACCTAGAATATAAGACATATTTTCAGTTGTTTCACACTTTTTTGTTCAGTATATAATTCCACATTTGTTAATTCATAGTTTTGATGCCTTCAGTGTGAAGCTACAATATTCACTCGTACTCGTACTCGTCATCTTCCGTTTATCCGGGACCGGGTGGCAGGGGCAGCAGACTCAGCAGAGACGCCCAGACGTCCCTCTCTCCAGACACCTCCTCCAGCTCCTCCAGGGGGAGCCCAAGGCATTCCCAAGCCAGCCGAGAGACATAGTCCTTCCAGCGTGTCCTGGGCCGTCCCCTGGGCCTCCTCCCGGTGGGACGTGCCTGGAACACCTCCCGAGGAAGGCGTCCAGGAGGCATCCGGTATAGATGCCCGAGCCACCTCAACTGGCTCCTCTCAATGTGGGGGAGCAGCGGCTCTACTCCGAGCCCCTCCCGGATGGCCGAGCTCCTCACCCTATCTCTAAGGGAGTGCCCGGCCACCCTACGGAGGAAGCTCATTTCAGCCGATTGTATCCAGGATCTCGTTCTTTCGGTCATGACCCAAAGTTTATGGCCATAGGTGAGGGTAGGAACGTAGACCGACCGGTAAATTGAAAGCTTTGCTTTTCGGCTCAGCTCTCTCTTCACCACAACGGACCGGCACAGCGCCCCTATTATTGTGGCAGCCACAGCGATCCGTCTGTCGATCTCCCGCTCTATTCTTCCCTCACTCGTGAACAAGACCCCGAGATACTTAAACTCCACCACTTGAGGCAGGAACTCCCCTCCAACCTGAAGAGGACAAGCCACCCTTTTCCGGTCGAGTACCATGGCCTCGGACTTGGAGGAGCTGATCCTCATCCCAGCTGCTTCACACTCGGCTGTGAACCGCCACAGCGCATGCTGTAGGTCTTGGCTAGAGGGGTCCAGCAGGACCACGTCATCCGCAAAAAGAAGAGACGAAATCCACTGGTCCCCAAACCAGACCCCCTCCGGCCCTTAGCTGCGTCTAGAAATCCTGTCCATAAAAGTTATGAACAGGACCGGTGACAAAGGGCAGCCCTGCCGGAGTCCAACATGCACCGGGAACAGGTCCGACTTAGTGCCGGCAATGCGGACCAAACTCCTGCTCCGCTCGTACAGGGACCGGATGGCCCCTAATAAAGGGCCCCCGATTCCATACTCCTGGAGCACCCCCCACAGGGCATCCCGAGGGATACAGTCGGATGCTTTCTCCAGGTCCACAAAACTCATGTGAACCGGTTGGGCAAACTCCCATGAAGCCTCGAGCACCCTGTAGAGGGTATAGAGCTGGTCCAGTGTTCCACGGCCGGGACGAAAACCACACTGCTCCTCCTGAAGCCGGGGTTCGACTATCGGTCAGACTATCCTCTCCAATACTCTGGCGTAGGCCTTACCAGGGAGGCTGAGGAGTGTGATCCCCTGTAGTTGGAACACACCCTCCGGTCCCCCTTCTTATGAAGGGGACCACCACCCCAGTCTGCCAGTCCAGAGGCACTGTCCCCGACCGCCACGCAATGTTGAAGAGGCGTGTCAACCATGACAGCCCTACAACATCCAGAGACTTGAGGTACTCAGGGCGGATCTCATCCACCCCTGAAGCCTTGCCACCGCGGAGCTTTTTAACCACCTCGGTGACTTCAGCCTGGGTGATGAAAGAGTCCAACCCCGAGTCCCCAGCCTCTGTTTCCACCACGGAATGCGTGATGGCAGGATTGAGGAGATCCTCGAAGTACTCTTTCCACCGCCCGATAATGTCCTCAGTCGAGGTCAGCAGTCTCCCACCCCCACTATAAACAGTGTTGGCGAAGCAGAGGCGCCGGACGGTTTGCCAGAATCGCTTCGAGGCCAACCAGTAGTCCTTCTCCATGGCCTCACCAAACTCCTCCCAGGCCCGGGTTTTTGCCTCTGCCACAGCCCAGGCCGCAGCACGCTTGGCCTCACGGTACCCGTCAGCCGTCTCAGGAGTCCCACAAGCCAACCACAGCCGATAGGACTACTTCTTCAGCTTGACAGCATCCCTTACTGCCGGTGTCCACCACCGGGTTCTGGGACTGCCGCCGCGTCAGGCATCGCAGATGTTACGGCCACAGCTACGGGCAGCAGCATCGACAATAGATGCGGAGAACATGGTCCACTCGGACTCTATGTCTCCAACATCCCCCGGGATCTGATCGAAGCTCTCCCGGAGGTGGGAGTTGAGTACATCCCCAGCCAAGGGCTCTGCCAGACATTCCCAGCAGACCCTCACTATGCGTTTGGGCCTGCCAAGTCTGTCTGGCTTTCTCCTCCTCCAGCAGATCCAACTCACCACCAGGTGGTGATCAGTGGACAGCTCAGCCCCTCTCTTCACCCGAGTGTCCAAAACATGCGGCCGAAGGTCTGATGATACGACAACAAAGTCGATCATCGACCTCCTGCCTAGGGTGTCCTGGTGCCAAGTGCACTGATGGACACCCTTATGTTTGAACATGGTGTTCGTTATGGACAATCTGTGACTAGCACAGAAGTCCAATAACAAAACACCACTCGGATTCAGATCGAGGAGGCCATTCCTCCCGATCACGCCTCTCCAGGTGTCACTGTCGTTCCCCACGTGGGCGTTGAAGTCCCCCAGCAGAATAATGGAGTCCCCGGGAGGGGCACTATCCAGCACCCCCGACAGGGACGCCAAGAAGGCTGGGTACTCTGCACTACCACTCGGCCCGTAGGCTGAAATGATAGTCAGAGACCTCTCCCCAACCCGAAGGCGCAGGGATATGACCCTCTCATCCACTCGGGTAAACCCCAACACGAGTTGGCTGAGCTGGGGGGCAACAAGCAAACCCACACCAGCCCGCCACCTCTCCCCATGGGCCACTCCAGAGTAGAAGAGAGTCCAACCCCTCTCAAGAAGAAGGGTTCCAGAGCCCACGCCATGCGTGGAGGCGAGCCCGACTATTTCTAGTCGATATCTCTCAACCTCCCGCACAAGCTCAGGCTCCTTCCCCCCCAGCAAGGTGACATTCCACGTCCCTAGAGCCAGCCTAAGCATCCGGGGATCAGGCCGCTGAGGTCTCCACCTTCGTCCGCCACCCAATCCTCTTTGCACCGGTCCCTCACGGTTCCCCCTGCAGGTGGTGGTCCCACTTGGGGATGGCCTCGGGTCTCTCGTTCGGGCTTGGCCCGGCCGGGTCCCGCGAGGAGCAACCCGGCCACCAGGCGCTCTCCGACGAGTCCCGACCCCAGGCCTGGCTCCAGGGTGGGACCCCGGCTCCGCCGTACTGGGCGATGTCGCGTGCCTCAATATTTTGGTCCTCATGAGGGATTCTTGAACCACTCTTTGTCTGACCCATCACCTAGAGCCTGTTTGCCATGGGAGACCCTACCAGGGGCATTTAGGCCCCAGACAACATAGCCTTTAGGATCATTTGAGCACTCAAACCCCTCCATCACGTTAAGGTGGCGGTTCAAGGAGGGGGCTACAATATTCATAGTCATGAAAATAAAGAAAACTCTTTAAATGAGAAGGTGTGTCCAAACTTTTGGTCTGTACTGTATGTAAAGATTTATTGAAGTCATATAGCCCTGATATACTATTATTATGATCCAAAAACCTTCACCTAACTAACAAGCACTATTCTACACAAAGGGGATAAAAATGACTACCTAACAATAATAATAAAAGAAAATGTATGCGCATTGACTGTCCATGAAGATCAAATAAGCAGTTTTATGGACAAAATGTGCAATTTGGGTCAACTTGGAAAGAAAAGTCCTTCTGGTTTGCTGATTGCCCCAAATGAATAAAGGGTCACAAAACTCTGAGGATGGAACACATTGGAAAAACTCCAGTAATTAAACTGAGACAAAAGAATGGTCATGCCACGAGGCCCAGAACACAGCTACTTTGAATGGAAAAACTTTAAAGTCCAACCTCTAAATCTTGGCTGATTTGGGATCAGCCGGACAAAAACATACACACACACCTGATCACATCCGCGCTGCACGATTCAGCACACTTGCAAAGCAAATCAAAACAGTTCATCATAAATCACTTCAATCAGTATTGCATGCCAGAAGCTGATACCTTGGACTAACTACTGGTGATTCTAAATCACCTTAACTATGCCTCATCCTGCCCAGACCTCTTCTCATCAAATTTCTCATCCATCCAAAACGGGGAAAATATGAAAATGACTCAATCAACAAAGATGAAACTCATCTTCTTGGACATAAAACCTCTGGGGGGTTTTCCACCTGCGGCGGAGTGTCGGCGGGGTCTTCGATTTTTTATATGAATCTTTTGACCTTCTTGTATCAGACAGATTTCTATCTTTCAAACACTTCCGGGAATGGCCGTGTGGAGGAAAAGTTTGCCTGCGAGATTTTGTGTCTACAGATATGTGCCTCCGTTGCGTCGTCCCATGAGACACGATGGAAATGGCAACAAAAGTTTATTTTCCGCGAGTTTTATAATCCCGGGTGACGTCAGAGCTATTGAGCTGTTGAGCTGCGCATGTCAAACTGCGCAGCCCAGCCGGTCTATCCCCCAAAATGGATGACCCCAACAGGATGAAAGCTGATGCTGTATACATAGTCAATAGTTGCTACCAAGAGGTCATGCACTTTTTAGCTGAGTTAACCAGAAAATAGGTCAGACTGGCATGCCATTGTAGCCACTCCAAGGATTTAACATGCTGGGGTGAGTGAATCAGTGCAGACAGAGCATCTGCACAGCATGGCACACAGTTAAATTACCTTATGTGCTCTGAAATTTGCATAAATTATTTTGGCAGTGCCACCATGTGCAATATATATAGTGTCTGTAACATACAATGCGATATCACCCTGGCTTTGCTGGAGATGAATTAGCCAATGCCACAGTGTCAGATATGCCACTGAAATGCAAGGAAGCTATGTATTAATGTGACAGAGGTAGAAGAAAATATCAAAATCTCACTTTTAAAGAACTGCAACATTTTCTTTGTTTTAATGCAGTGTTGCATATCAATATGAAATCAATGTATTCACTTTTTTTTCTTTTGACATCCTTACCCAGGGTGTTAATAATTGTTAAGTGTGATGAACAGTTTGACCCCTGATGCCTTTAAACCTGATAAAAAAATAAAACCTGAATTGAAACAAAGCACCATTATGGTGATACATTAAACACATTATTCCAGACTAGTCCAGTGGTTTTAATGTTTTAATGTTCAGAAAATGTACTCAGCCCCTGGGAAACATTATATTAACAATTGACATTTAAGCGTGGAAAATTAAGCTCTTGATTGCAGCCAGGTTATTAGTCCCAGCAGATTTCAACATGTATTGAGGGATCTTATGTTATTTTCAGTGCTTAGTATATCAGTGCTTAATATATCAAAATGTGTTGGCAGAACATTATCAGTTTATGAATTATGGAACAAGAACTATTACTTTCAGAGTGCATTCCTCTCTAAACTCTGAACTTTTCAGCATTTTGCACACACACTCATGAAACTCTGTGTCCAGAGCATTTATTTAGCTGAGCTATAGTCTGTGTACTGGGAAAGCTTAAAGCAATCTTCTACCTCTGCCAAAATCAACCAAGCAATGACTGTACAGTAACACAACGGACGGTGAAGAACACCTGCCAGGATGATGAAGATGGCCGGCGGCCAAGACAACATATGGTCCCCATTCTGAGCCTAATGAAGACAACCTGACATAAATATTGTACAAAACGGCCCACTCTGGGGACCTGTGCCTTCACGTTGCAGTGTTGCTGGTATTGATGTAATCATTAGATAATCCTTGCAATTTTTAAAGAATGTGGAAAACAAACTGATTTATGGTCATAATGCATCACATTTATTGGATCACAATGCGGCAACCCAAAAGCGCTGACATCTCAGTCTCCTTTAAAGCCTTCAGGTAAAAAGAGCACATAATCCACATCTGCAGAATAAAATAATTTTTTCAGTTGTAAACAAGGCCAATCTCACGAGCCTCACAAGGTGTACAAAGTGTAAGAACATAATCGAGTTAAAGCAAAGCCTGCTGGGATGAAAGACTGGGATGTAAGACTTACCGATCTGTAGACTCTCATAAAACGCAACATCCATCTAGCAATGCAGTAAACCCAATGCATAAAGGAAAATTCTTAATTATTTCTCTTATTCAAAAAATGTACCTGGAAAAAGCACCATTTAGAAAACATTTTAGACCTTAATTTGATTTGCTGTCAACAAATCCTCCAAACTACTGCACTTCCAGATGTAGTGATTGTTGTGTTCTGTCACTCAAACTACTAATTGCCACAGCTTGTTATTTTCCTAGAACTCTTTATAGGGACTTGAAAATAACCTTTTCACATTTTTTTTCATGTTACAACCACAAATCTTTTTTTTTTTTTACATGTCTTGTCGTGGTGTTCAGGCACACCAGATGGAGCACATGGTTGACTACATGTGCCAAGGCAGTTTTGCTTTACACAAAGGATATCTCAAGACCAGTGGCGGATGCTGGTCTTTCAAGGAGGAGAAGCTCAATTTCAAGATCGCTGATTCGCTCATTTCGTTGTCAATCAAAAAGGGATTCAGCCTCAGACAGATCATCCAATCATCATGCAGAAGCTGAGCGTCCGGGCCAGCCGAGGCCAGCCCACTGCCCCATAGACCCCCAGAGACGCTGAGCGTCCGATGGGCGGGACAAAGCCCAGCATTTTTGCTTCGCTATTGAACTCACTGTTTAAAGCACTGTGAAGCTGCAGGAATGAATGAGAGGAAAGCCGCGTCGTTACCAGTGATAAGAAGCTGATTCTGAACAAAAGTTGAGTGCGCTGTAGCGCATATTTAGTCAGTGACATGTTCACACAACAGTATATATTTGATCACTTATTTTTTGACATTTTAGGGGAAGCTGAGCTTCCCTTGCAGTCTTAGAGCAATCGCCACTGCTCAAGACAGTATCCTAATTGCATGGCTAACTTTATTATTTCCAGATTTAGTTCAGGATCAAAGAGGTGGGCCACATTGCTGTTATAGTAACCTGTGTTTGTATGACCTTCAACCATTTTGAGTAATTGTGTGTTGGTGCCTGGGTGTGTGTATGTGTATGTGTATGGTGCTGTCAGAGACCCCCACAAACAACCAGAAACCTTAAGTTTAATGGGAAAAAAACATGTTAATAATTTTTTTTTTTTACCAAAACTGGAAGAACTGTGTTGTGCATTTCTAGTTAGCCCCCTTAACTCCAATAGCCCCACAATCAATCATGTGAAACAAAATGTGTTCAGATGTTACATAATGTATTAAAAAGGTCACCGATGACTCTTTGTGTATTTTGATTTAATTAACAATAATTTGATTTAATCCATTTATTCTGTGTTGACCTTCGAGATTTGTTAGAAGACATAAGTGAACAACTGAAAACTGAAAACCTACCAGGACTTGGCTGTTTATCTAAACTGACAGTCTGGGCAAGTGAAACATACATCAGAGAAGAGCCAAGATGACTTTAGTAGCTCTGGAGGAGCTGTAGTGATCCACAGCTTAGATGAGATAATCTGTCAGCAAGAAAATTATTAGTTGTGTTCTCCACAAGTCTGGGCTTTACGGCAGAGCATCAAGAAAGGAAGTCATTATTGAAAGAAAACTAGAAGAAATCCTGTTTTTACTTTGCCGCACACCATGTAGAAGACACAGCAAACATGCACAGTGGTGCTCTGGTCAGATGAAACAAAACAATACACTTTTTAATCTACATACAAAATGCAATGTGTGGTGGAAAACTAACATTGCACATCACCCTAAACAAAACATACACACCCTAAAACATGGAGGTGGCAGCATCATGATGCAGAAATGCTTTTATTCAACAAAGACTGGAAAGAAGGTCCGAGTTGAGGGGTAGATGGATGGAGTTAAATACAGGGCAATACTAGAAGAAAACTTGTCTGAGGCTGCAAACGACTTAAGACTGGAGTGAAGGTTCATCTTGGATTAGGACGTCCTTAAATGTACAAGCAACATTAGAACATTATTTGAGATTCTCAGACAACCCTAGAAAATTGTTGTTCACAGACTCTTCTGAATATTTTTGGCCATTTTGCAAAAAATGCAGTCTCTAGATGTGCAAAATACCTTGCAGCTGTGGTTGAAATGAAAGATGTTTCATTGGTGAATACAAATTCATGCCACACTTTTCAGATTTGTAATTACTTGTATCTCACAGACAATGCGTCATGTTGCTCTATCACATATAATCCTAACAAAATATATTGAAGCTTGTGGTTTTACCAAAATAAAATATAAAAGGGGGTGTGAAAACCTTTGCAATGTAAATCAAAACCAAAACAAAAGTTGCAGAAATGTTATTCGCTGCTAAACCTTTATTCTTACTGTGATCCATGTGGAGACCTGTGGCCTTTTATGGACACCAGTCGCTAGATAACTCTCTGACAAAGGAACTCTGGCCATTTAGAGACAAAGACAGTATAATAGCTTTCTCCTGTGAGGGTATGTTGTCCTACCAGTTTACAGCTTTCCATCTTTGCTATTTATAGTTCACCATAATTAATATGCTGTAATTGAACTCTGTAATGAGTCCTTTACACAGAGTGCTATCCTCAAAGGCCCCTTCCTCATGCATAAAAGGAATTCAAGCAAAGATATGAAATGAGGGTGGTCACATCTGTCCATTCTCATATCTGTGGACATTTCTCCCTATATTTCTTTCTAATTCTGTTAACATCCATGACTGATCTTCAGCCTTGAGCTATGTATTATAAACGCAGCACATAGAACACTACAAGACGCTGTTAATGCCTGCTGTCTGCTGTCATTTAATAAAGATCTAATCTCTTGCTTCCAGTTTCATTGCTCAAACCAGATTACGTCACTGGCATACTAGGATCAATGTTTTGCTACTCCAGTCATAATTCCCCAGACTTTCAAGACACTCAATTTCCCACTCTCATATTAAAGCTCAGGCTCTAATCTGTTCATTTGGGAAGTAATCCCAAAGTCTTTTCTGATAATGAATGGCATTTTAGTGGTGATATGACGTTTCTTATATGTGGATGTTGTCCTCATTATTGCATGTTAATGATCCAGAGTATTCTGCGAATCAGTCAATTAATCGCCATCTTGTGAATTTAATCTCATAATTAGGCGCTGTTCTACATAATGGGTTTTAAACAATCTAATCCATACTTGGATTACAATTTAGGCTAATTCTGGTGTTCTACTCACATGCTGGGCCTTCTCTGCCTGGTCATAAATCAAGATGCTTTTCCGATATCCATTTTTTTCCTGCTCTGCACTGAAGGGCAGCAATCAAAATTGTCACAAGGCACTATAAAAGATGCATTTTCTCTAGATCTATTAGTGTACACAGGGGGCTTTTTAAATGACAGGGTTCCCTGATGAAAGATAACCCCAAAAAAATCATGTCAAAGAGGCCAATTTTCCTTCAGTGATTTCACACTGCAGGTCTGAAAACAAACTCATGTTTATTAATCACATACTTAAAACTCTCACATGGTGAGCTCAGTTAGCCATAAGGGGAAAAAAAGTCTCCAAATAACAGATGTAATCAAAGCAGTGAAACAATTTACAATATGTGTTTGCATTTATTCCATTTGACTTAAACCAAAAGCCACAATAATGCAAATAAAGCCTGCTAAAAGATTAGCAATTCTAAAATGTTTAGAAACTCATGTGGGCAGAATATTAGGCACTGACCTTCAGAGATTAAATCTATTTCACTGAAAAATTCAGGCTTGTGATTCTTTGTTTTTGTTGTTGTCTTTGTCAAGAAATCTTTCTAATGCTGTGTTCTTTATAAGGAAGTTGTATAATGTCTTGTAGAATGTGTAGATTTGAGGGATCCAAGTGCAGTCGGGCAGGTTCAAATAAAACATTTATTTCAAGGAAAACAAGAAGACAAAGTTTGGGGGAAATTGAGTGCTTCAGGAAATCCCAATACAGACAGAAAGTGGAACACAACAGACGTGAGATGCAAGAATGATTAAAGTAACCAGGGAGTATATGTACTGGTAGGGTGAATGTTGGGTGGAAAACAGTTACTGATTACTGATATGCTGCAACTGTGAGGGACCAGGAGGCAGAGGCAACTGAGCTAAACTAATGGGAGAGAGATCACCTCCTGGCTAATACACAACCTAGAATATATAATATTCTGCAGGTTCACCAATTTATTTATTTTCTAACATTTGCTAACATTTCTATCGTGGTCGCAACAACACTGTTATGTTTATATGAGTCATATGGTCAAAGTGGGTGTCCGTCTGAACAGGCATCTGGGATATGCTCGGGCTGATGCATTGCCTGAAATGGTGCGACAAACGCATCTACCAAGTGAAGAGATTTCCACACTGGGAGACAAATGGTAAACATCAGCCGGCTGAACCAAATAAATACTACCAAGAATTGCAGGGGCCAAAGAAAAACTAAAAAGGACAGAAAACATAAAAATTACCCCAAATATAAAACCTAAGACACAAGGATACCAAACCAACACCAGACAACATCGACTAAACTACAAAACTAAAACAAAATGAAACAAAGCTTAAGGTAACTTGCAAGTTGAAATTTATTGCCATCTGCATTAAGAACGTGGTACATAAAAAAATACAGAAATAAATATTTTCCCTGCATTTTTCTCAACCAATAAAGCAAAGTAGATAACATTAAAACTACTAGTGACATCAAAACATTTCAAAAAATAATATACTTCTATAAACGAATAAATGACATTTTTAGATAAAAAATATTTAAAAGTCTTTAAAAATACACATACATTGTGTTGCAGATATATGATCTTTTTTTACCAACATGTTTCTTCTGAGTGGAAGTTATATTATTGCTTTGATGACTCAAATCTGATAGAGAATCTCTGGAGAGAGCTCAAGATTAGGTTGATGGCAAAGAGGCCTTCTGATCTCAAACACTTTGAGCTCATCACCAAAGATAAAAGGTCAAAATACCATTGGAAAGATGCAAAATGGTGCTCAGCAGTTATAAGAAGCATCAGATCCACTAATTATTATTATAAAAATCTCTGTGTTAAATCAACCTATACAATATGTTTCACTTTGTGATTTTAGCTATTGAAATAAACACACTTTTTAATATTATTAACAGGTTAAACATAATTACTGCCCTAAAAAGATGAACGGTAAGCAATGTGGTTTTGCGAAATGCCATGCACTCACATTCTGCATACCAATAAAATGAAATGGATGAAAGGCCAGCTGGGTTGAGATTCACTGCTGGGGACTCCCACAAATAGTTAGCAGGAAAATCTTGGAGGTTTAGGGACATAATGATGATAGGAAAAAAGGGAAGAGTGGGAATAATGTCAGTTTATCTCAGCAGATATTCTTTCAATAATTTTGATGCTTAATGTTGCATTTGTATCTCTTTCTGTTATTACATCACCCAGTTATAATATTTGGTAATTTTTCACAATTAGACATATTAGTAATTCCGCAGCTACATTTAAAATTTTCATTCAACTCTGGTACACTATGACCACACAAGCCTTCAAATTCAGATATTTCTAAAATATTTTGTTTATTTATTTGCTGTTCACTCAGAATTACCTAAAAGCAAATATCCTCTTTCTGCTTGCTTTTTAACTACAATTTTTTTTTGTCATCTGCATTAATTGTCCAAGCAGCATCAGCAATCATTATTAGCTGAAGCAGCACATGCATTGGCCTCATTAGGCAAATTATCTGAATATTACACTGATAAAATGACTCTTCCTAGCATAAACCAGTGCACATGTCCATCTCAGATGCTCCATTGAAAACAGTTTGTAAATCACAAATTCAAGCTGTGATTTAAGAAATCGAAGAAATCCACCCGGTTCTGCTAACTTGTAGGGTAAGGCTAGGTTTTTAGAGCTGCCCGGTAGAGGCATGGATAGTCAAACTTTAGCATTTGTTAACATGTTATTGTCTGTGTGCAAATATAGTCAAATGAAACTTTTGTGTTATCTTTGTTTTCCTTTTCTTCCTATGTAAGTGTCTCAGTGGATGCCTCGCTGTGCTGCCATGGCCTGTTTTTTATGTATTTGTCAGCAAGCTGCAAATGGGAGACAAAGGACTAATTAGCATATTCATAGATGCCATAATATTAAACATGCAGAGATGTTGAGTTTTCTTAGCTACTTTAAGGGATAAGGAGACTAATCTAAATAAAAAGCATATATGTCCATAAATGAACAAATAGTTTTCAGGATTTTAGTCAAAGCCTGGACCGGTGCCGCAATAGTATGAGCTGATGTTATACTGACAGCTGTAGCTACTACTTAGGTTGAAAGTGTCAGATGCGAAGCAGGGATAGTCTGCTGTCAGTAGGTTTTATTTTTAAAAAAATGTGTCTGAAGCAGAGAGGTGGGGGTTGGTAAACTTTTTGGCTCTGCACATTATTATTCTGCTTGTGCACATGTTTAAAACAACACTGTATTCATTCAGGACACATAGAAGATCTAACCTGGTTTTTCTTTTTCTACTGACTGAAACTCCCTAACTTTCCCAGTTTTAGAATAAAATTTCTCAACGTAAAAGAAAATGAGTACGCTGTAACATAGGCTTAATTAACTTGAACGTGCCTTCATGTTTAATATTTCAATGCTGATGATACTCATAGTGTTAATGGCTGATGAATTGTAGATTATGGTTTACTCAGATAACTGCAGCACCCTTCTCTCAGTGTGAAATGGTTTTCAGAGCTTTATGAATTTGTCCCTAGTTTTGCATACCGTCAACTCAGTAACAGATGTGCTATAGTAAACATACAGAGTGTTTGTGATCGTTTCAGTTTTTGTTATCAAAATGACCATTACTAATGACTATTACTATCATTATTACTGCTTCCATTAGCTGCTGGAACTCAATATGTTTGAGTATAGCTTCACAAAGTTCTCAGCAGTGGTGCAGGCTTATTAACTTTTTAGAAGTTCATTATTCTTACAGTGCATTGAGACACACTAGAATAGACTGAAGGAAACCAATTGGTTTGCCAGGCACTAAGTTAAAGAGAATATTACATATTAAATTATGTTTCTATCTGGGTCAGTACATTAACTAAATCATCCTAATTGCACTTTTTCCTGAGTAGGAGAATATTTTTGGATATGCATTACAGAAGTTTTCAAAATGACTTTATTTAGTCACAGTTTGTAAGATTATTGTTAGAGCTCAGTTTACAGGGATCTCTTGATTTAAATGGTATCTAGGCTGAAGTAAACATTAATGTGATTCATAAATGTTTAGGCTGAAGGAACCAGTGACAGCAGGAATCACAAGAACAGAGCAAAATAACAAATTCTGGTTTCTGTCAAAATTACGCAAATTTGAACAGATGGAGATGTTTCTGCTCAGTTACCACCGTTAAAATTGCTGTTACCCGGCCCCATTCTGTGTTCATGCTAATGTTTACACATGCTGCTTTATTTATGGATGAGGCCAATGCCCATGGTAGGCTCCTGCTGGGCATCCTGCACCTGGCATGTTTTGGATTTTGTGTTTTTTAAATATGCCCTTTGAGCCTTCTCACATCCATCCTGTCACATGCTCCAACAAATATATTAGCTGAAATATTAAGCAGGTCAAACAACCTTGAAACATCATTGGATAAATATTGAATCAAACTGTGGAATTAAAATGAAGCTGTCACTAAAGGTGAAATAAATGTTATTCTCATCTATATCCCGCTGCTGAGTTTAAACACTGAGTTGCAGGATGTGTTTTCTGTGCTAGGGATGCATCACAAACTGCTTGTTATTCCTCAGTGAAAAATCTCCACAATTCCAACCCTATTTACTGACACACCTGGTCAGGATGTTTAAACATGTTTCTTATAAGTTCATTACTCATTGCAGCAGCATTATTTCACACTGAAATTTGGTATCTAGCTCCTCAGATTATGTTTTTCACCCTGTGGTTATTTAGCATTAAAATGTCCTTCTTTATGTTTGCCAACAGAATAAAGGAGTCAAAGGTCACAAGCTGTGCTGTAAAGAACCACAATTTACTGTAAATGGACTGAATTTATACAGCACAATTCCAGTTTTACTGACCACTGAAAGTCCTTTAAACAGGAGTCTCAATCACTCAACCCACAAGCTTCCGATTGCAAGATGACTACTCTACTCACTGAGCCACAGTTGCCCACTGTATGGCAATACTTTCCAGACTAAAACAATTCTAAGTGTTACAGATTTTGAGATAGACTTGAGTTGGTCAACATGCCGAATATGATATATGAAACACGCAGACATTAGAACATAAATGCGGACATGTCTTATGCTCAAATATATTAAATGTTTTATGTATTGAAAGAAATGTTAGAAGTTTAAATCAGAACAATAATGTTATTTTGAATATAATTTAGATCTGAGGACTGCCATGATCATGTCAGAAGGTTGATTTTGGGTGAGCCATTTCTGCATTGTTTTAGTATTTTTGGATCATTATCTTGTTGATTTTCAGTTTTCTGGCAGAAGCAACCGGATTTTTATTTAAAATTACCTGATATTTCAAAGAGTTCATGATTTCACGAACTCTAACGTGGTTCCTCTGGCCTTTGAAAGAGAAACATCGGCCAACAGCATCACATATCCGGCACCATATTTCACAGTAGGAATCATATTCATACTTTGTTTCAAACCCCACCTGGATGGTTTTCTTACTGAAAATTCAATCTTAATTTTCTCTAAAAAACCGCTATGGATTTAGTCAAGGTGGCAGTAGAGTTTAGCAAGCTCCACATTTTTACACTTTTTACACAGGACAGAAAAATTATTTTTTGGCATGTATATATTGTCTAATAGTGGTTATGGCATATCTGTGATTCCAAGATGCCAATCTTCTCTGAAGCTCTCTAACTTTGAGCATTTCACTTCTCTTCCTATCTTTAAAACTGTGTGTGGTAGCAAAATGAACTTGGGTTCACATCCAGCCAAGTTGTCATTGGCTGACAGAAATGGATCTCCTTGGGTCCTATTTGCATCCCAGGGAAACTGAGACAATGATTACTAAATAAAAGTCACTAGGCACTCTGATAAACCTAAAATCATGACAGTAAAATGCTTCACCAGCATTTAGTTGACTGTAGTACCATTGTGCTACCTCTGATTTTATTAAAACCAATTTAATTAAAAACAATTTGTTATAAACAGACCTCACAAAAATCTCCTCGAAATAAAAGTTGGATTTTTAAAATATTTTTTCAATACATTTATTTGCCCGTGAGTGCATACATATGCGTTTGTCACAGTACATACTGGAAATATGGCTTCCTATATTCAGATTGGACACTGCCCAAGACTAACTAAAAATATTACTGAGAAATGAACACATGGCCAACATTCATCTAATTTCACTGCCAAGTAATATTGAAAAAGAGAAATACAAGTTCTGAGTAGTTAGCTGCTGTATGAGACTTGAAAATTGGGTTCCTACAAGTTCTTGTAATAAGTCCTCTATTAATTTAAGAGCCGGAATTAAACGGCAGCGCAGTACAGTGAATATATTGCCATTGCCATGGGAGCCTATTAAGCCATGCATCCAGATGTCACATGACACATCACAGACAATAGAGTGGTAATGACATCCTGAAGCAGTGTTACGTGAGCAATATGTTCTGTCCCATCAATAGTGTAACAGGCCACGTTTGAGCCGAGCTGAGACATTACTTTGCTTCTCATATATGGGCTGTTGGCAATGAAACTGTGTTATATGGCCCAGTAATGCTGACAGGTTTCTTCCCCCCCACCCCACCCCTCATTTTCCCTTCCTTATTTCTCCCCCTGTAGGCTGTGGAGAGGCAGACACGTGGCACAAAGAAGGAGGAAGGATGGATCTTCAGCCCAGAGCAAGAGCCTCCCCCCGGGGAAGCCAGCATCAGACGCAGGGCCTCACGGGCCGTTGACCTGCTGTCTCCTTGATTTATGGCGGCTGGGGGCTTCTGGCCACTGCAGACTCCTCTCCCTTCTCTCCTCCATTTCCTTCCTTACACACTGCAGGACCACGAGGAGCCACACACACTGCGCCACTGTCAGCAGGAGTATCCGAAGAGGGATTTCTCATACATGCAGAGCTGCTGCGCCCACATATCCTCCTTTTCTTACACCGTCTCATCCAAAAATAAACATCTCCATAAACATTCCAACACTGCGGCACTGAGTCCCACCATCACATCACAAGTCAATTAGAGCGAGCCAGCTCTAGGAGCATCCCTCATTTGGCTGTGTGCGGATTACAATCAGTCATGGTGAGTTGGGTGTAGAGCCCCTCGGTGTAGCTGCTGCCGGGAGGCCAGGCTGGATCAATGGAAGTGCGCTGAGTGACAAGAGGAGGCTCCTGTTTTCACTTGACCTGAGAAGATTCAGCAGCATCTCTCCACACAAAGCTCTACTTCACATCTGTAGTAATCATCCTCTGTGGACTACTGTGACACTCATTGAAAGGGGTATTTTCTCCTCAGCTCTGCTTTATTTGGACATTTACTTCAGTCAGAGCACCTTAAACTTTTTCCTACAGTCTTTAAGGTTTGGCGTCTCCACTGTGCACATCAACTTTTAGTTTTTGTTCCTTTTTACTTTTGAAAACTGTAGCTTGAGAGTGAGAGCCAATAAGAGCCCTCACCATGGTTTTGCCACCCCCAGATAAACGCCACGTGTGCCTGACCACCATTGTCATCATGACAAGCATGGCCTTCATGGATGCCTACCTTGTGGAGCAAAACCAGGGTCCCAGGAAGATCGGTGTGTGCATTATAGTGCTGGTGGGGGACGTTTGCTTCCTCATCGTGCTACGCTATGTAGCGGTGTGGGTCGGTGCTGAGGTGCGCACGGCCCGACGAGGATACGCCATGATCCTGTGGTTTCTCTACATCTTTGTTCTTGAGATTAAACTCTACTTTGTCTTTCAAAATTGCAAAGCTGACAGGAAGAGTCTGGAAACAGTGGCACGGAAAGCTTTGACGTTGCTATTATCTGTGTGTGTGCCAGGTTTGTATTTGGTTCTCGTGGCTCTGGATAGCATGGAATATGTGAGAACTTTCCGGAAGAAGGAGGATATGAGGAGTCGGCTGTTCTGGGTTGCTCTAGACCTGCTGGACCTGCTCGACATCCAAGCCAACCTGTGGGAGCCCCAGCGGACAGGTCTGCCCATCTGGGCTGAAGGCCTGATGTTCTTCTACTGCTACATCCTGCTGCTAATCCTGCCCTGTGTGTCCCTCAGCGAGATCAGCATGCAGGGCGAGCACATGTCGCCTCAGAAGATGATGCTGTATCCAGTCCTCAGCCTGGTCACCATAAATGTGGTCACCATCCTCATTCGTGGCGTCAACATGGTGCTGTTCCAGGACAGCCGTGTCTCCACCATTTTTGTTGGCAAAAACGTAGTGGCCATCGCTACCAAGGCTTCCACCTTCTTAGAGTACCGCAAACAGGTGAAGGAGTTTCCCCACCCGCAGAATGCTATGGCACTGGAACTGCAGCAGAACTCTGTCGGCCACACGCAGACTCTGCCTAACGCTACGAGTCTGCCGCATGAACCTTTGCCGGCGCAGGACATTATAGACACATGACCGCCAGCGCTGGATTTCACCCCCTTGGAAACAGACTGAGAGCTTCAGCAGAAAGGGAAAGAAGGGGGATAGAGAAATCAGCTGCATGACAGGATGATATTTTGCTCCTCGTCAAGCTCTTCTCAACTGCAGTGAATCAAGAAAAGAGATTTTTAGCATCACCTGCCTGTCAGAAAATTTTGTAAACCTACACTTAACTCTGAGTGCAGCGTGCAGACTAAACCGAAACATTTTTAAATTGTGATGTTGTGTTTTTAACCGTCTAACATATTTTAAAAGTTCTAACTTTACTAAGAAGACATCTCCAAAATGTGCAGCCCTGTGGCATATTGATCTGTAAAACGAACAGTTGGTTCTCTTTCAGTGAGTAGCTTGTATTTTTTTTCTTCTATGTCACCTTTTTAACTGTGCATCTGTGGAATTTCCTTTAGATTCCAACAGCAAAGGACAAAGCACTCAGTATGAAGCAGAGATGGAGAGGAAGTCATGATGAGCACTCTGCAGCATGCAGGAGCAAAGTCGGTGGCTTTTCTGTGTTTTATTCTGCAGGAAAAAAATGGAGCTCTGTAAAGGCTGCCACTCTGGTGCTTTACAATCACAGGTCTGATGAAAGCAGCAGGACACAGCAGCATACATCCAAATCCATTTAACAGAGCAAGCGTTTCAGGGCGTGTTACAAGAGTGCGTGCAGAAATGCAAATTTACTGGAAATGCAATGGAACTTTAAGTTGTTTGGGAGCTAAGCAGAACGTGGTTGATGGGTGTCATAGTCTGCAAACAAAATGAGATATGTTGATGTCAAAAAGAGAACAAATGACAGCATTAAAGATGACTCTTGTTTTTGTTTCCTGTACTGTACATTCCTCCAAAAATCTATTTAAGGCCTTGAAGGCTGACAGAGCAGAATCCAGAGGAAGAAGAGACTAAATAAACTTCAACAATGTCGAAAAAGAAACTGAAGATGTTTTTCAGTTCATTATTATTATTATTATTATTATTATTATTATTATTATTATAGTATGTACATTCTCTACATGTTGGAGGCCAATAATGTTTTAATAAAAATATAAATAAAATATTATTAATAATAAGAAGATTGTTTCTGTCTTCATGTCTGGTTTTCTGATTAAAATTGTTATGCTTCTATCACTCATCTGCAAAAATATTTAGACATATCAGTATTTTCCTGGTATGTCCTACAGGTTTATTTCGCTCTGCCTGAGGCTTAATATTAGCAGAATGTAGGCAACAAATTCATGTTTATAATTAGATAAAAATGCATGAACCTTTCTTCTGCCTGTCCCCTTTTTGGCCCAGTTCTCATTATCACCTTCCCAGTTGCTTTGTTATTCTGTTAACAGTAATCTTCTCTGTTCTGTCTCGGTATCAAGTCTAACTCTTTTTTTGTTCCCCAGGGAATAAGTAGCCTCCATATTTTCACGGAGACTTGTAATAACATCCTAAAAGGAGGCAGAGAGGACAATCACACAAGGGAAACCACTTTACAGCCATCCGAAACAAGAGAAACGAAACTTAATTGTTGATCTCAGCTCAAAGAGAAGCTTTCAGCTGCTGAAGGAGCCACTTCTATTAACAATACCTGTCAGAGGAGAAACATGAGACTGAGTGGCAATCCCTTCATAATTATAGTAAGAAAATTTTAATGCAGGATTTTTTTTTATTTGTTTAAAAATAAAAATCTCTGCTCCTCCTAAGCTAATGCTTTTACTACAATTACAAATGCAAATCGTTATGTTTCTATTAGATTTAAGCATTTGAAGACTGAAAGTTTACTCTTCTTTGGAAAACAGCTTAAGTTCAGTCAAATTGAATGCTGAGTGTCTGTAAACAACAATCTCCAAGTTTTGTCACAAATTCTCAACTGTATTTTAATACTTAATTGGGTTTTGACTGGGCCATTTCAACACATAAATATGCTCTGGCTTCTTGGTTATCCCATTGCAAGGTGAACCTCCACCCTGGTCTAGGGCTGGGCAATATGGGAAAAATTATTTCATGATAATATTTTTTTTTTCAGTCGATATCGATATATATCATGATATAAAACAAATCACTACTTTACCATGGTACTATTAAGTGAGATTTGAAGATATCAGAAGGTTATTTTTGATTTATTTTCAAATGTTGAACATGTCATCGAACATCATTCAAGTGTTTTACATAAATAAAATCTGAATCAGTTTTATTGCCAGGGTTGTGCGCACAAACAAGGAATTTGACTCTAGTACACTTTGTTCTCAGTGAAGATTTTTTTTTTGTCAATATAAATGGAAAAAAATATATATCTTTTAAATGTACATATATACACAAGTGACTTTACAATAGAATATAATGTGAGATCGGTCCAAGTATGCATGGTGTTGTTCTGGAACTCTGACTGTCAAGTGGAAGAAACTGTCTCTGTGGCGGCTGGGTTTAGTAGACAGCGCTTTGTAGTGCCACCTGAAGGTAAAAGTCTAAACAGTTTAACAGAGGTATATGTTAAACATAATTTTTTTTTTTTTGCAATACAATTAACTACTGCATTTGTGGTTTCTGTGTCCCTTACACTTTTTATCATAAAGCTGACTCTATGGTCTGTTGTTGCTGCTATACAGGCGTCATTTTCGGGGAGAGGGAGAGGAGAGATGACGGAGGCTTAGCACTCGCTCTCGTCTGGGATTGTAAAGTTTTACATTCTGCATGCTCTAGTGTGTGGCACTGGTTCCCAGGGGTGAAACAGATTGGTGTTATTACCTGACTTTGTCGGAACACGCGCTTGACCTCCACACAACTAAACTGTTTGTACCTTTCTTGTCAAAAATGTCGTGTACCATGTCTTCTGTCTTTTCTTCTTCTGGGGCACTAATTTTTTTTCTCTTTTTTCAGTGATATCCTACCAGTGCAGTTGTTACCTGAAGTAAGAGGCTACAGCTCAATTCCAGCCACATGATTGGTCCAGCGAGGAGCAACGTTTACTATTATTGGCTGAATATTACTATTGTCTGCATATTGAAGGTCTATATTGAACCTTTCTCATATGTCTGTCGAGGAAAAATATATTTTAATATATATATATATTGCCATCGTTTCATCGCCCAGCTCTACCCTGGTCCAAAGTCTTTTGCAGCCTGTATCTGTTTTTCTTACCGGATTAACTTGCATTTAGTTCCACACATCTTCCAATCAACTGAATAAAGCATCCACACAGCATGATGCTGCCACACACTGTGTTTGTATACAACATTAGAAAGGTTAATTATAGTCTTATCTCACCAGAAGACATTTGTCCATGTTTGCTGTGTCTCTTATAAGGCTTGCCGCATACCTTGGAATACTTTAACGTTTCTTGGCTTTCTTAACAACTGTATTCTTGCCATTTTTCCATAAAGGTCAGATTTGTGGAGAGCATGGTTAAAATCTGTTCTTTCAGCAGATTCTCCCCCATCTGGAAGAGCTGAGGATCTTTGCAGCGACCCCAGAGTAAAACTTGGCATCCAGGCTGCTTCTCAGATGACTGATCTCCTTACCTGGCCTGCCAGTTTAGGTAAGGCCTTGACAGAGCACTGACATTTATACTAAGATTAAATCACACACGTTAACTCTATGTACTTATTAGGATATTTCAGAAGGCAGTTGGTTGCACTGGACAGTTACATATTACTTAGTATTGGTCTCTCATATAAAATGTGAAAATGTTCTGCAGTTCTGAACACTTTTGCAAGTCACAGTAGATGCTCATATAGAATTCAGGTGGGGATTTGCAGCATCCTGTGATCAGATCATGTTGCATCCAAACTTACGAAATCTTCCAAACATTCTGAGGAGTTGGGTAAGTGTGTGTGTATATATTCATTCTGATCCCAGCCCAATGAGCTTCTGCAGCCTGAAGTTAGTTTTCATTTTTTCACGAGTCTCACTGCAACTCTCTCCAAAACACCATCCGCCTGTCAAAGTTCTTCCGACTCACTGTGAAGTAAACCTGGAAGTTGCTGTTCTGTAGCTGCAACTCCTGGGCGAGCCTAAACTCTTCCTGACTCTGAGGATATTATAAGCCCGCACCCTTTTTAGCTGCTGCTTGTCTCATTCTCCTCATCATCATGGAGAAAAAGAAAACCTGTGGCTTTCATCTGACAGCCTGGCAGATGCTTCCTGCATTCTACTCTCCAGCTGGAAAATCTGGGCACTTCCTGGATATTTTTTCAAAATGTGGGTGTGTCGTGTGTCTGCATCATTTTCCCTGGGTCTGATACATCTAACTCAATGTACAACCATTATATTCTGCAGCTAAATCAGGGCAATGAATGACACATTTTTGCATTCAAAATAGTGTCAAACCAAGTCAACATCGGTTGCTTGTCACTATAAAGCAGCAGTAATTACAAAACAAATCACAACACAATCTGTTTAACAAGAAAGCAAAAAATTAGAACAAGTGCAGTTCACAAAATGAAAGATCATACTGTTTCCTGGCAGCAACAAGAGGCTCATAGGTGCATTCCCAGGCCTAATATACTGAAGCAGTTGTTTGATTAACCTTCTACAATTTATTCAAATATGAGTAATCTAATATCCAGCCATAATTGTGCTTAAGTGTTGCTGACCGCAACACAAGGGTGTGATTTATCTGCAGCTTGCTAAGAGACATACTGTAAATCCAAATATGTTTTGGTGTGTATGTATACACTTGGGCCTGCATGTGTTGTTTCTAACACCAGAATCAACAAGAAATCCAAATTAATGCATCCAGTGCTTGTTTTTTAATTATTAAGGTCTATGTTATAATTCCACCCTAAAAATAAAGCCAAATTAGAGTGAGTGTATGTAAACTTCTGAATATAAATTGCCAGAGGTATAACAAGCTGAATGTAAAGAAAAATAAAAAGCTGTTTACTAACATGTTCTGTGACTCTGGCTTTCCAAAAAGTTAAATACACTCATGAAATGCACTACAATACGTTTTCTACAATTAGATGCCTCAGTTTGGCCTCCTGTCAGCACTGGATCGCTTTAAAAGTATGCTGTGGAGGTAAGCACAATAAAGATCAAAGTTCACTTTGTGCTTTGCTGTAAAATCCTGGCAGAATAACTGGACCGCTTGCAGCTCCGGCTGTCCGGTGGAAATAATTGCACTGCTCTGTGCAAACATCTTCTCCTGGCAAAAGGTCTTTGTTTTTTTATTTTTTAGAAGTCTAGCTGGGGTTGTGCTGGGGTTTATTTACTACCGGTTCTATTGTCTAACAATGTCAGTCAGTCATTTTCTATACTGCTTATTCCATAGTGGGTTGCGGTCTAACAATGTGTTTGTTTTAGTTTTTTTATTTAATCTTTTACTAATGATGTCACCGATTACAGAAATTTTTTGGTGAGGTTAGCAAAGAAAACAATCATGCCAAAACAATACAATTTCAATCTGAGATCAAGTCCAGACTGTTCCACACACACACACACACATATATATAAGACAAACACTATGAACCGGTCTATGTCTAAGAAATATTTCATACTCCACCAGCCTGAACAAATATGAAACATATGTTTCTATAGAAGATATTCTATGGGAAGAGACTGTCAAATTGCATAGATACCAGAGGCATCACGTTAGTCCTGCTCACTCTGTTACATGAATGGCTTTTTGATGAGATTAAAGCAACAAGTGGGTATGAAGAATAAATATAGCCTTTCCTGATGTAATGTTAGTTTTATGGAAGCCCTGAAACTGCTTTTGCACATATTTTGTCTGCTTTGCAAGATAAATCATCTAGCAAATAGGGATATCTAGGACCGCTTAGAGCAGTTTGCAACCTAAGCACATATTATCACAATATCTAAAATATGCATTGGGCATAGAGGAAGAATTCCCATCCTTTACTTGGAATTATTAGCTAATGTCAACCAGTTAGCTGATATAAAACAAAAAATTCAAAAAGCTGTCCATAAAAATGTTGCTAAAGTTTAGGAATAAGTGAAACCATTTATGTGAAAAACCTAGGAAATAATAATGAACAGTTCTTCACTTAGAAATTCTTGCATATTAAAGTCTAATCATCATCTCTGGTAAAGAAAGCTATTTAATTACACCAAAAATGTGCCTTGTGGGGTTTATTGCAGGTACAGCCTGAAGTCACACCACAGCATCGCAATGAGAACAAGATCTGGGCTTTGACTCAGCCAATGAATTTCCATTTCTTAATTCTCAGCAAGTCCTTTGTGGATTTACTGGTAATGTTTGGGTCACTGTGAATTTGCAGGGTACAGTGCTTTTTGCAAGAGATTGCTATATGTTCCACAATGACATTTCAGGATCTTGCTGACTGCCCTTAGAGTGAACTTGCTTGAAGAGCCAGACCGGAGCATGTTGGCAGTAATTTTGACTGTCTTCCACTCGTAGACTCTTTTCCATACAGTGGAATACCTGGTTTTAAATGCTTTGAGAGCTCTTTAAATTTCTTTCTGTCTTACCATGGTGTTTACTTCAACAGCCAAGAGCATGTCAAAATGTCTGAGGTGTAAACAGGGCAAAGATTCTTGAAAATGCTCAGTAACAATGTCCACATTATGTACACTTGATGTGATACATGTCTGTGATCTTAGCCATTTTAAGTGGAAGTAAACGAGGGAGTGTCCCAATTTATTGCAATTTAGGTTAATTTGTCTCTCTAAATTGCCCTTAAGTGTGTGAATGAGTGTGTGTGCATGGTTGTTTGTGTGTTGCCCTGCGATGGACTGTCGACCTGTCCAGGGTGGACCCCACCTCCCGCCCATAGACTGGTGGAGATAGGCACCAGCTTCCCCACGATCCACTATGGAAGATGCGGTATAGAAAATGACTGACTGATATTTATTTGTATAGTTACATTGATATCAAATATTTATATGTCCAATTATTTTAGAAAAACACAAAGGCTTCCACAGGGTCTCTTAATTTTTTTAACATGGCTATTTTTAACCCATGGATTAGAAAAAATAGTTTATAAATTAAGACTTTTGCATCCAGTTCTTGCTTTAAAACATATTTCAGCTTGCATGTTGTATTATCATTCCATCCTAGAAAAACAACAGTTCAAACAAATAATTAAAAGCCTCAAACTATAATGCATTCATGATAAGTTTGTAGACTTTTTATTAAAACTCGATTTGGCTCATCAGAAATATTTAACTGTTGTGCCAGCTGTATTATTATACCTGGACCTACTGCTCTTAGACTTAGTCTATTTAATTAATTTCCCTCGCTGATAATAGATCTCGGTTGCGTCATTACATATGCTGTTGGACATCCGAGAGCAATTAGATTCTGTTAGCTGGTCTCTGCGCCTCAATGCACACACTGCATTACACCGTTTACTGTCCATCATCCGTCACCCACAGGAGGATATAACTCCTCCTAAATAAACTACCCTTCAAAAGTCTGTCACCTTGTACACTTTGCTGTTACACCCAGGCCTCCCTATTAGGAGCACCCTTGTTAGCAAGGACAGCTGTTAATCTAAATTTGACACCGTTCAAGATAAACAAGTAGATAAAAAAAAAAAATCTAATTACACACCTCATGCACTGCTAAATGGTTTGGTGTTAGAGATATGCTACAGCTCTGAAAATTGAAATGGAACCAGTGTAATTCTCTAATTCTGAGATGGATTATTGCAAGGGGATAAAATGCCTGAGAATTTGGTGCCTTTTTCAGCAGATGATGATGGCCCAGCTTGCTCTCTCCTGAAGCTAAATTCACATTATTGAGCCTCTTTAACGAGCCTGAGTAGTAGTTTCAGCATATTATACGTCTGTCGGAAGTAAGACGCAGTTTCCACGTTTAATTTATTAAATCCTTTATGAGAATGAGCTTCACAACCATTACTGGGGCCGATCAGTAACTTCATGTCCAAGACCTGAATCGTGTCTTCACTGCGGCCCAGATTACAACTCAATGTAAAGCGCACAGCACCGTGCCTCAACTGTTTGAATAAATCTTGTCAGCACAAGTGCTTGACGAGGAGGGAAAAGTAAATGGGAAACTTGGGAATAAGAATAAATTACCTGTGGCTGCCTCCGCAGCAGATCACCTTTCCAAGACCCTCTGTGCGACGGACTCATCCATAAATCAACAGGGCTGCGCATCAGGAATGTAATTATGTTCCCTACATATGTAATAACTCAGTAAAAGCCCTTTCACTGTCTGCATGTGATTTAATGTCTATCCACAACTTACTGAAGCAATTAGTTTTTGCTAACTTCAAATGAGAGCCAATAAGAGGAAAGTGGCATTTCGAGTTATTACAGACTTTTGACCACCTTTACATGTGCTGACTTGCAGAACTTGTCCACTAGTTGCTCACACTTAGCGAATAGCTTTTTTTTCTCATGACTCTGGTCACTACACATCCCTTTGCCCGAATAGCTTTATAGAAATCCTTTACCGAGATACTCTTGCAAGAACCGCATTTAAAACTCTTCATAGTACTGAATGATGCTGAAAATTATACAAAATTAAAGAACTTCCACAAAGTTACTCTTATTTATAAAGTTATTTGAACCGCATTTAAAACTCTTCATAGTATTGAATGATGCTGAAAATTATACAAAATTAAAGAAATTCCTCAAATTTACTCTTATTTATAAAGTTATTTGAACAAATTTGATCTTTCTTAATGCTAGATGGATGGTTTAGTGATGTTTTCTCATTTATGTAAAACTCTCTGCTAAACAGATTTTTAGGGCTGCTACTGCTTTTCACTACACACCCAGACGTCACTGTAGCTGGGCCCTGGTCAACCACATGGTGGCAGTATTAAATGTTAATAATCTGAATTACAAGTCAATTTACCCTTTGCTAGAACTAACTCAAACATCAGAACACTGAAATTAAACCAAATGTAAGTCTAAAGTATAAAACTAATCACTTGAACATTTTAAACTAAAGTCACAACTCTAAGCTTAATCAGAGCATGTTTTTAATGTTTTATAACTGCTTTTATTCTTTATCAGATGAAGTGTTTAAAAAAAGGTTATTAGGGTACATGTCAAGCTTTATTTACCATACTAATTGTGTCATTAGATAGTATTTGCAGTATTGCATGTTTGATTCTCTCACTTTCTGAAATGAATGACAATAAATGGTGAACTTTTACACAAGCCATGGATTTTATGAATAATGAGTCCCCACAGTGACACAGAAGTGTAAGTCCCCGAGGGTCACAGGTTGCAAATAAACGACCTGCCTTCAGCAGGAAATCATTGGAGAATTTGCTGTATAAAATATCTAAAATTTGTTCTAAAAGCTGTTCAATATCACAAAAAATATTGTTTATTGTGACCATGGTGAGACACATTTGGTTCATGTACTGCTGGAAAGTTTGCCCCCTACAATTATTAAGCACTCAGAAATGTGCTATTTTGAATATAGCTGTGCTGCTTGTTTGATGGTTGGTTTGTCATTTTGCTTAAAAAGTATTCTTCTTTTACAATATTACATTCCCTGTGTTTAGTAGCTTAAGTACATACTTTAATTTCTTTTTATAGCACATTCAACACTACACCACTTTGATGAAAATGTAACATAAACATCTCATAGATTTCTTTAAATGTTTTCCTCACCCACTGTAGAACTTGATTTATGAATCATTTATTTTCTTTGACTTTTACTCAATTGCAGACACTATCACCACAGTTTGTTTCATGTTTTGTCTCATGATGATTTTAATATTTCATGTTGGAATTTCATGTCTGCATAAAAACTCAACTCAAAATGTTCTGATCCAGTTTGTCAACACATAAGTGATAAAATAATATTTTGGAAAAATAATGATCTGGAAAGGATTGGAAATAAACTGAATTTGCACATGTTTTTCTTTCTTGAAATCTATTTGACGCAACAGAATTTGAATATGCAAAGGTAAAACCCACGCTGGTAAGTTAATAAAAGCACAAGAGTAGGGCATTATTTTGGTGAACATTTGTGAAGCAAAAGAATAGTTAAATACAAATGTTTTTCAAAATTTAAGAAAAAAAGCTTTTAAGTTAGCTTACCCAATGCAACACTGACTTTTGAAATTCAAGATCCATCTGATACCGTGAGACAAATTGATATCCTTAAAATGAAAAAAAAGGAAGAATGTAAATAAGAATTTGGCAAAAACAAAATGATTATTTTATGATGGCAGCAAAGTAACGGAAGGCCAACATCACTAACCATATTAATCAATATTTTTTGTAGCGATGATATTACAACATGGCAAACTATTCAATGGTAGGCGTAGTAGATTAATAGAAATCAACAGATCCAATAGACATGCATCCTTCGGATTTACCGTTAATAATGGAGCATTTTCAAAATAATAGCATGGCGTTGCAGTCAACAGGGTTGGCCCTTATTATGCAACGGCTTGTTAGAGTGTATTCATCACTGAATATCTAAACTTAAAAATGTTCTAAGCATTGTTTCGAAGAACAGTTTGCTTAGGTTAAAAAGATCATTGGAGAGGGTAAAAATATGCAAAGAAGCGCAAATAAAGTCATAGGCTGCTCAGTTAAAAAAAAATCTGAAAGGCTTTAAAATGGAAATTAAAGGACACGTTTATGACAAAAACTCAGCCAGTGATTAGCTTTAGGAGGGGATCAAAGAAGGTCTACAGTTAAGTGTGAATAATGTAATAGTTAGAAGACACCTTCCTGAAGCTAATCAGACAGGTGCTAAAGCTCTATAAAGTCCAATTTCAAAGAAAAGAAAAATGCTATTAAATACACTGAATTGAAATAGCGCAACATTTTATGGACTAATGACAGTTTGTCAAACAACCCCCAAAACACAATGTTTCTCATACTGTGGCATCAGACCCATTTACTAAGCCATGATCTTAATACCAGGGGATCATGGATTAGTTTGAAAACATCAAAATCCTGTAAGAGTTCATGTTGCCTTATGCCAAAGATAAAATACCCTTAAATTGTTCAACAAGACAAGAGCCCCTAAAACACCAGACCAGCAAGGTCAAAGTTAGTGACTCATCAGCCCATTCACTAGATCTTAATCAGAGAAAACCTGTGGGGTGACATTCGTATGCAAAAACAAGAAATTCAGGGGAATTATGGAATGTAGTCTAATTGTACAAGACGTCGGTCGACTCTATGCAACACAGATTTAAAGCAGTTCCTAGAAAAAGTGCCACTATACCAAATTATTAGTTTGGTGATTCACAGGAAAGCAACATATCAAAGCATTTTTCAGTTTCAACAGTAAATGTTTAAGTTTGCAAGGAAAATGGCAACAATACTATTTTTGGACACCCTTTCTTGGTGTTAGAACACATTTGATTATGTTTCTTCATGTTTTGATTTTAAATTGAATGTGCAGTCTAGCCAAAGCATTTATGGGTGTTTAAATAAAAGCTTATTTAAGGATTTTGAACTTTACACATTTTTTTGAACGTCACTATATGTCACTTAAGACAATACTTTTTTTAAGGTGCAATGCATATTCCAACAACGCAATATCCTATCTTTCAAACACAAAACAAAACATTAAGACTGAAACTGTCCCACATCTCAATGCAACACAGAAATAATCCAGTTAAATGCTTAGAAATTGTAAACTAGACAATGATGATACTGATCAGCTAATTAATTTATTCAAAAGGTTGCCAGTTTGCTTTACCAAAAACATTAACCTATATGACCGCATATATTCTCTGTCTGGAAACCTGATTTGTTTTATTTATAGTAAAGGCCTCTGGTTTGGCATCACTATTCGCAAGTTAGTTTGTACTTGACAGAGGATATATATCTATATACACTGCTCAAAAAAATAAAGGGAACACTTAAACAACACAATATAACTCCAAGTAAATCAAACTTCTGTGAAATCAAACTGTCCACTTAGGAAGCAACAGAGACGGACTCTACAACCCACACAAGTGGCTCAGGTAGAGCAGCTCATCCAGGATGGCACATCAATGCAAGCTGTGGCAAGAAGGTTTGCCGTGTCTGTCAGCGTAGTGTCCAGAGCCTGGAGGCGTAACCAGGAGACAGGCCAGTACACCAGGAGACGTGGAGGAGGCCGTAGGAGGGCAACAACCCAGCAGCAGGACACGACCTCCGCCTTTGTGCAAGGAGGAACAGGAGGAGCACTGCCAGAGCCCTGCAAATTGACCTCCAGCAGGCCACAAATGTGCATGTGTCTGCACAAACGGTTAGAAACCGACTCCATGAGGATGGTATGAGGGCCCAACGTCCACAAATGGGGGTTCTGCTCACAGCCCAACACCGTGCAGGATCCTTGGCATTTGCCAGAGAACACCAGGATTGGCAAATTCGCCACTAGTGCCCAGTGCTCTTCACAGATGAAAGCAGGTTCACACTGAGCACATGTGACAGACATGACAGAGTCTGGAGACACCGTGGAGAGCGATCTGCTGCCTGCAACATCCTTCAGCATGACCGGTTTGGCAGTGGGTCAGTAATGGTGTGGGGTGGCATTTCTTTGGAGGCCCGCATGGCCCTCCATGTGCTCGCCAGAGGTAGTCTGACTGCCATTAGGTACCGAGATGAGATCCTCAAACCCCTTGTGAGACCATATGCTGGTGCGGTTGGCCCTGGGTTCCTCTTAATGCAGGACAATGCTAGACCTCATGTGGCTGGAGTGTGTCAGCACTTCCTGCAAGATGAAGACATTGAAGCTATGGACTGGCCCGCCCGTTCCTCAGACCTGAATCTGATTGAGCACATCTGGGATATCAATCTGTGATTTTGTTGTCAGCACATTCAACTTTGTATAGAACAAAGTATTCAATGAGAATATTTCATTCACTCAATTCAATACAATGTTATTTATATAGCGCCAATTCACAACACATGTTATCTCTAGGCACTTCACAACAGTTAGGTACATACAAAGTTAGTTATTTATTCAAATTGGATAAAAAGTTTTTCTGTCTAAGGAAACCCAGCAGATTGCATCCAGTCAGTGACTTGCAGCATTCACTCCTCCCGGATGAGCATGTACAGATAGTGGACTCCCTTTTAACAGGAAGAAACCTCCAGCAGAACCAGGCTCAGTGTGAGCGGCCATCTGCCACGACCGACTAGGGGTTTGAGAGAACAGAGCAGAGACACAAAAAGAACACAGAAGCACTGATCCAGGAGTCCTTTCTATGGGAAGGAAAAGTAAATGTTAATGGATGTAGCTCCTTTAGTTGTTTCACCTAGAAAGAAAGAACAGATAAACTCTGAGCCAGTTTTCAAGGTAAGAGTCTGAAAGAGAGCACATGGAGTTAGTCACAATTAAGCTCAGTCAATCGCCATGTCTAGGAGAGAGAAAGGGTTAAACACTAAAAGACAGGGCTATATGGATCATCGGTAGAGGGGGAGCATTAAGTTGTTGCCAGCAGAAGCTCGGACGATTCCCCTCTCCAGAAAGGTGTCACAGGTAGACACAGAGCCAGGCCAGGTGTAGCTTCTAGGAAGAGAATAGAGAGAACAAAGTCAAAAGCTGAAATGACAGCAAATAATGCAAAATTGGAGAGTAGTGTGAGAATGTAGCGAAGAGGGTGAAAGTGGTCGTTATGTCCTCCAGCAGCCTAAGCCTATAGCAGCATAACTACACAGATAGTTTCAGTTCAGATTATTTAGTTAAACTGCGCTTATTTACAACAATGTCGTCTCAAGGAACCCCACAAAGGGTCCCACTGATGGTCATTGTTATACTAAAAACCACAAGGATTAGGATACCTCTCTCTGTCAGACTGATTATAGCCATTCATTCAGATCTAGGATGTGTTATTTGAGTGTTCCCTTTATTTTTTTGAGCAGTATATATATATACATATATAGAATCTTTATTAGAAACTGCTTTGGGATAATTTCTACTGCAATGGACACAGAAATGGAAAAGAAAGAGGAAAAAATAAGGAATAAAGGGAGATAGGTGTGGCAAAAGAGTAAAAGGGGGAGAAAGAGATACTATATAGAGAAAACATTGAAGAGAATACAAGATAACTCCCTATGTTTTCACATGTGCAGAAACACATGTAAAACAACCACCACCAGCTTTTATTGTGCTTTCATATATTCAACAGGGATGCTCACTTAGTATTCATAAACGCATCGATAAGGTTTTGTGGTGCCTTCACGGACTGAAGGAAGGGTTAATTACCTGATATACAATACACAACTGTGGAAGCTTTCAGAAACAGATAAGCGGAATTCAAAGCTAAGAGGGCATTGTGAATGAAATATCCATGGTTTTGTGTGGAATGCCTTTGGGTTTACAGCTTCATTTGTATGCCATCATAAAAATGACTTCATTAAAAAGGGGTTGCAAAAAAGAAACCAGTGTCCATAGGTTGCAGCCCTGATAATATCAATGTCCTCATTGTGATTCAGCTTCATGCATTTCTGATTCATTTTTATTTTATACAATTGTGCAAACTGTTAAAATACCACTAGGAGGTTAAAAGGGAATAATGGAAAACAGCAGAAATGAACCTCTTATGGTTTTTTGTGAAGAGGTTTTACAATAAATGGACACACTGGATTTCACAGTTGTGGGTGTTTTAACAGCAAGACAAGAATATTAATGATTCTGAGGAATACCCTGGTGATAAACTAAAGATGCCTCAAAGAACAGAAAAACATGACATTATGAGTATAAAACATCCCCGTCTTTAAAGTTCTGAGATTCTTCAAACTAATTCAGATATACGGTTGGGTAAAGAAAAATGTATTTAAACCAGAAGGGTTTTTGTTTTTTGTAACTGCCTTTTTCTTTGCAAAAACTATATTTGAACGTCAAACATTTGAATTTTACTCATTTGACATTAGAATTAGGTTTTTGTTTCTTAAAGATATTGATAAAAAAAATCTCAACTTGTAGATATGTTTTACCATGAGATATAAATTCAGTAAAATGATCTTTACAACATACCATACCTGATCAGTATTATTGTTGCTGGCTCTCTGTTTTTCAGAGTTGTTATATTAGCTGGATGTAAGGGAATCTGATAAAATAAAACAGAAGGATAATCATAGTGGAGATAATGCAGTTTTTTTAAAGCCACACTTCATTGTATTTTATTGGGATTCAACTGAATTTTGGTCTGAACTTTGATCTAAAATTGTAGTGCAACTCTCGCTGTATATTTAGAGTTGCTGTCCTTCTGGAAGGTAGACCCAGCCAAGTTTTTTGCAGGTTCTGACAAGGTATTTCTTCCAGAATTAACCTGTATCGTTGCAGCTTCCTTCCTTTTACTCCAGAAATGGCATATCCAGGGTGATGTGCAGCATTAGATGTCCCATCACACAGGCTCCCCAAAAATAATAAATAGATCAACTTCTGCATGTCTGTGTCCCCTGGCTTGTGGCTAACTGCAAGCTGTATTTCTCAGGGATTTCTTTCAATGGTGTCTTTTATTTTGTGTCTCCTCTATAAAGGCCAGATTTTTGGAGGGAATGGCAAATAGTACAACTAATTTCTGAATATAAATTTTACCTTTTAGATTAAAAGGTCTAAAAAATTCTCTGTCGATCATTTTGTTCATGTTTTGGTTGCACTACACCCCATATCTTCTTTTTCAGCATTTGGTTTGTCTTACAGGTAGATTTCTGTCAGAGCCAGAAAACTGTTTACAGTGAGATTTCTTCTATTGTTGCTAAGAAGAGGTATCCTTGTTGAAGTTCTTTGAACCTTGGAGAAATAACACATTTTGTTATGCTGAAATAGAGGCAGAAAACCTAAAGACTGTGGTGTAATTTACATCAACATAAAGCCCTTTACTACCTAATGGAGAAAATGCAAACTTCATCTTTTAAAGAACTGAGGGCAATCCAAAACAGTACATGCACAAGGACTGCAACAAGCAGCAACCCAGTTTCCCCATCATCCATCACTGCAGCAGCTATTTACCCAAACAGTGAATTGGTTGTCAAAAATACTGGCAACACACAAATAAGGAAAGAAAATCTCCCCAAACTGTATAACTGTGGAGGTGGTGGGTGAAAAGATACACAACTTTTGAAAGTGGAATTCTGCTACTGTATACGTCAAGGCCGGGATGCGTGGGCCTCATCTTTAAAAGTGGTACAACAAATGTGGGAATTGGGCCAGCATTCACAGGGGACGAGCAGTTGCCGCCCAAACGTGCTTATTAGGGGGCAGAAAGGGAATTCGTCAGTGCAGAAGATCACGGATGACAGCGAGGCTTGTTAACTTCAGCAAGCTAGCCAAGAAGGTGGCTCATTAGGGAGAAGCACCAGTAGCCTGCTCAGACCAAGATGGTCTCACCAGATGGCTGCCTGTCTGGCTGATGAAGGACATGAACATCCATCATTAAACTATGTTTAGCACAGTTTGTGTAGATGAAATCATGTAATATTTAATAGCTAAAAACTTTATATCAGAGTGGCAGATTCTTACTCCAAGGTACAGGAGCTCCATTCTGTTCCTTAGCTCTAACAAAGTTTGTTGAAGACAGGCACATGAATCATGTTGCAACATTGCCCCCTGCTGGTATGAAAACAAAATGCCCAGATTGATATGGAAAACAAATACCCCACAACCACCCCTGAATGTATGGAAGCAAATCGTTACCATATTTCAAATGAAAAAGCATTTTCAAAAATGCTTTTTCATTTTAAGAATGTGGCTGCATTGTTTGACTCATAAATTAAATTAGTTATCAATAATCCTATTTGCATTTTAATTTTCTTCTTCAAGACTGCTCATTCTTTCACTTAATTAAAATGAAAAAGAAAAAGACATTTGAGATTTCTTTGTCAAAATGTACCCCAGCAAATAGATACCAAAATTCAATTTGAAATGTAAAATTTGAAAATGAAAAAGCATTTCCAGAAATGCTTTTTCATTTAAGAATGTGGCTGCATTATTGGACCCATAAATAAAATTAGTAATCAATCATCCTATTTGCATTTGCATTTTCTTCTTCATGACTGCACATTTTATGCCATAATCAAAAAGAAAACAAAGCAGACATTGTTTTTTCGTGGTATGCCCGCAAAGTACTGCCCAGAACTCGAAAACGAAAAAGCATTCCGAGCGGCGGACGCAGCAGAGTGACGTCAGCAGCCGCTCTTCCTCAGCTCCCTGCTGACCGAGCTACCCAGCTTGTTCGGTGGGAGGCGCTGTGCACGTCTGCATTGCATTACATTGCAAACGTACCGAGAAATTGATTGAATTGCAACAGGGCCGAGCTCAATTTGTGGCAGTGGCAGGCAGAACCGGCAGTTCCGGTGGCAGCCTTATGGCCTGGGACATCCAGCGTGTGTTTAAGCATTTATTTATATTTTTCTGTGAGTGACAATTCAGAATAGCCGCTCATGCTCTATAATAAACCGGCTGTTTGTGCAATAAATCTTCGTCATCCTTTCAACACGTCACACATAGTGCTATTTATTTTCCATGTCAAGTAAATACAATCACCTTATGTTATGGGTCTAAAGCTGTTTATTAAATAATAATTAACAACAATGACAACCCATTTGCCAATAATCAACATCAGCTTCCACAAAAACAGCGGCAACCGCATTGGCAAGCTTTTACGGCTGGTCTGGCACCTTTTGGCATCCTTGCGGAATCCCGTGCCACCCTGCGGCAGGCTGTGACAGTTCCGGTGGTAGCTTCAGTGGCAGGTTGTGGCGGAACTACCAGTTGGCCACTGCCACAAATTGAGCTCGGCCCTGCTGCAATTCAATCAATTTCTCAGCACGTTTGCAATGTAATGCAATGCAGACGTGCACAGCGCCCCCTACCGAACAAGATGGGTAGCTCGGTCAGCAGGGAGCTGAGGAAGAGCGGCTGCTGACGTCACTCTGCTGCGCCCGCAGCTCGGAATGCTTTTTCGTTTTCGAGTTCTGGGCAGTACTTTGCGGGCAGACCACGAAAAAGCAATGTCTGCTTTGTTTTCTTTCTGTTGATGTTGAAAATGCTTTTTCATTTTCAAATTTTACATTTCAAATTGAATTTTGGTATCTATTTGCTGGGGCATATTTTGAAAAATAAATCTCAAATGTCTTTCTTTTTCGTTTTAATTAAGTGAAAGAATGAGCAGTCTTGAAGAAAATGCAAATGCAAATAGGATGATTGATTACTAATTTCATTTATGAGTCAAACAATGCAGCCACATTCTTAAAATGAAAAAGCATTTCTGAAAATGCTTTTTCATTTGAAATATGGTAACAATTTCCTTATGGAAGTGCTTTCATATGAATGGACCTTCACACTTTAGCTTTAACAGTTTTTCCCCCAATTACATATATAAGAAGAATGCTACTGTAGCTATGCTATAACAATCACTTTGATATCTCAACAGGTGATGTGTAAAAAATGTGAATTGAATCTGAAAAACAAATTATAGTCAATATAATGTAAGCATGACAAGTACTGGTCCTTCTCAAAATATTAGCATATTGTGATAAAGTTCATTATTTTCCATAATGTCATGATGAAAATTTAACATTCATTTATTTTAGATTCATTGCACACTAACTGAAATATTTCAGGTCTTTTATTGTCTTAATACGGATGATTTTGGCATACAGCTCATGAAAACCCAAAATTCCTATCTCACAAAATTAGCATATCATTAAAAGGGTCTCTAAACGAGCTATGAACCTAATCATCTGAATCAACAAGTTAACTCTAAACACCTGCAAAAGATTCCTGAGGCCTTTAAAACTCCCAGCCTGGTTCATCACTCAAAACCCCAATCATGGGTAAGACTGCCGACCTGACTGCTGTCCAGAAGGCCACTATTGACACCCTCAAGCAAGAGGGTAAGACACAGAAAGAAATTTCTGAACGAATAGGCTGTTCCCAGAGTGCTGTATCAAGGCACCTCAGTGGGAAGTCTGTGGGAAGGAAAAAGTGTGGCAGAAAACGCTGCACAACGAGAAGAGGTGACCGGACCCTGAGGAAGATTGTGGAGAAGGGCCGATTCCAGACCTTGGGGGACCTGCGGAAGCAGTGGACTGAGTCTGGAGTAGAAACATCCAGAGCCACCGTGCACAGGCGTGTGCAGGAAATGGGCAACAGGTGCCGCATTCCCCAGACCTGGGCTACAGAGAAGCAGCACTGGACTGTTGCTCAGTGGTCCAAAGTACTTTTTTCGGATGAAAGCAAATTCTGCATGTCATTCGGAAATCAAGGTGCCAGAATCTGGAGGAAGACTGGGGAGAAGGAAATGCCAAAAGTCCAGTGTCAAGTACCCACAGTCAGTGATGGTCTGGTTGCCGTGTCAGCTGCTGGTGTTGGTCCACTGTGTTTTATCAAGGGCAGGGTCAATGCAGCTAGCTATCAGGAGATTTTGGAGCACTTCATGCTTCCATCTGCTGAAAAGCTTTATGGAGATGAAGATTTCATTTTTCAGCATGACCTGGCACCTGCTCACAGTGCCAAAACCACTGGTAAATGGTTTACTGACCATGGTATCACTGTGCTCAATTGGCCTGCCAACTCTCCTGACCTGAACCCCATAGAGCATCTGTGGGATATTGTGAAGAGAACGTTGAGAGACTCAAGACCCAACACTCTGGATGAGCTAATGGCCGCTATCGAAGCATCCTGGGCCTCCATAAGACCTCAGCAGTGCCACAGGCTGATTGCCTCCATGCCACGCCGCATTGAAGCAGTCATTTCTGCAAAAGGATTCCCAACCAAGTATTGAGTGTATAACTGTACATGATTATTTGAAGGTTGACGTTTTTTGTATTAAAAACACTTTTCTTTTATTGGTCGGATGAAATATGCTAATTTTGTGAGATAGAAATTTTGGGTTTTCATGAGCTGTATGCCAAAATCATCCATATTAAGACAATAAAAGACCTGAAATATTTCAGTTAGTGTGCAATTAATCTAAAATATATGAATGTTAAATTTTCATCATGACATTATGGAAAATAATGAACTTTATCCCAATATGCTAATATTTTGAGAAGGACCTGTACATCCAACTCATCAACTTACCCCTTGGGACTTTTTTCCATCAAGTATCTTAAACTGCTTACATCAAAAACAATTCAAGAGTCTTCCAGTGAAATTGGATGTAGCTAAATAAAATATACATTAAAATAAATCTCATGGGGAGAAGGTGTATCCACAGAGTAGTGCAGCATTTTAAGCAATCAGAAGCTTATATACTTTTACAGGTTTGTTAATGTTAAATGGTTGTAGTTATGGAGAGTGACCACTAGCTTGATTTTCCTGAGAAAATTGTATTTCAACAATTTTGGTAAATTTTTACTTGTGTGAGATCTCAAATTATTTTGAGGGTTAAACTACATTTCTCCTGTGATAAGACAAATGTTTTCCTTAGGGAGCATTGCCACTAAGGCAACAACCTAAAAATAAAGCCATTGAACTTCTGGCAGTGACTTTGAAAAAAAAAAAGTAACAGGGATTGGCGGAGTGGTGTTAATTAGGCTAGAGTGTTCAAGAGAGATACTTTCAAGTCCAAGAGTAGCACAAAACTAAATTTTTCCTCCCAGACTGTAGAGCAGAATTTGATTAAGGGGTTTCATTTTGCCAAAATAAAAGTGACAAAAATCCAACCATCGAGTAGGCAAATACAGGCAATTTTAAATGTACAGTTGCTGTCCTAGTTTGACTTTGCATCTTGAGACAGAAAAATTTAAACCAACAATGTCACATTTTCACACCTGTAATCACATTGCAACAAAAACATGCAGACATGGTCCAACGCATGCACATCAAGTGTGGAAAATATGCACTTTAAAGCATGAGAACTTTAGCCTGACATCACAACAGCCTACACAGTGTAAACAGAATTCTAAAATCAAAATTCAAATGTTAACTAAGGTTTAGTAACTGGGTGTTATTACATAAATACAAGGGCATCTGGTGTCAATGAAGACGGGTCCTTCCCAGATTAAAAAGGAGCAAATTACCACATGCAGGCATCTCAGACAACTATGGAACTGGCAGCAGTAGAGGTAAGCCAGGCAGAGATTCCAAGCAAGGAGGCATCTGTGCTACGATACAGGATCTGAATGGTTGAATGGTAAATTCAGTCAAGAGGCAACTCTTTCCTGACTTGGCTGCCAGAATATATGGGTTTGTACATTACTGGAAGTGACATTTAAAAATAAAAGTATGTGTTCAAATGGGTGAAACCTTCAAGTGGACATTGCCTTCTATTCACTTCTCTACTGCTTTTGCAAACAGCTTGCAAACCAATTGGTCAAATTTAATAATGAAAACCTACATGTTCTTGGCATGGATTTACATTTTCACAGTTCATCCAGAAACTAGTTTATTTATTTTTTTAAGTTTGTGGTACTGCCATAATTCTAAAGACAAGCACTTAATTTTAACTGGTAACTTCTAGCAAAAACCACCATTTTCCGAGATTCCACTCAAATTTCTAATTTGCCAATATAGGAATGATTACCTTTTAAACTACTCCATTTTGGTCAGCTTTTACAGAATTGACAGTGGCATCCTCCCCTCAAACATTTCTACATATTCCCAAAATGTAAGGCAAATCATGAGACAAATTTATAGGAGTCATTTTGTCATTTTATTTTTTTTCTTCACATTATTGCTTTACAGTAAAATGCATTTGTTGGATATGTCCAGTATAGCAAGACAATACATTCATATAAGTTATACAGATGTCCTTAGTAATGTTTTATAGTAACTAAACTTACATTAAATATATTTTTATCATTTATTATTCTTGACAAACAACTCCCACGTTACATTGAGCTCACAGTGCATTAGGTCGCATTCAATCAACAGATACCAGTCCTCTCGTGTCAAATTGCCATCTCTAATGTGTTTCCTCAAGTGCGTGGGCGTATTTTGTACATATGTCTGTACAGTCTGGATTTATGCAAAGTTACAACAAATGTGTCATTCAACTTTTTTTTTTCCTTTTGAACCTCCTTCCCCAAAAAGATTTGACTTTTGCTAGTGGAACAGAGATGCCAGTCGTATAACCATTATAAACATCTGCAGATTAGGACCAGAAAAAGTAAATATTAGTGCTTAAACTATTGCTGTGCTTAGACCTGACATATGTACATAACCAAATAGAGAAACAAAAAAAAAAAGAAAAGAAAAAAGAATCAACTAAAGGATCCACTCAGACAGCACCACCATGCAGTGTTCCCATAAAGCATCAAGTTCTGCAAGCCTTGTACAGAGAGGGTGAGGCGGTGTCTATGGGCCCTGTGTTGTCACTTACACACCATAAACAAAGCCGATAAATCCCAGCAGAGTAGCAGTCTAAGGAGGGGTCCAGTATTTTGTAAATTCCTTAGAGTCTGCTCGGTACAACAAGAGTCCTGGGAGCAGCCAAGTAGGTTCTGCATCCTGCTCCTTTTGCTAGGGTTGGCGATGAGTTAATGCCCTTGTACCAGAGTGGAAAACCAGAAGGAAAAAAGAGAAAATAGTGGGAGAAAATGAACATTTCCACAAAGCTACTGCTCCAGATGTCGGTTTTTTGTGCCCAGTTCCTCAGCTGTCACACACCTGTGAGCTCACACATTATAGAATACTAGACAAACTGACATAACATCTCCACAGGATGCCCCATCAATATGGCAACCTTGCAGGGGCCTTTGTCACATAAATTATTTACATTTAGATTGCATATACAAGAACCCTCCACCAGCAATGTGGCCAAGGAGGATGATTCAACACTTAAAAACACTCCATACTCTCACTCACACACTTTAATAGTCTCTGCACCCCCACATCTGGACTACTAGCAGGCATTTTTGCATTGTGTCAATTAGTCTGGATTGCAGTGCTCTTAGCTGCCATTTTTTGTAAAGTGGGCCAGGCAGTAGCCATAGAAACTGCCTGGAAGCCCTCGACCTTTTGCTGTGCTGTGGAGGAGCTTTGTTTTCATGTCCTAGCATGCACTGCAGACAGATACAAGTGTGCTCATGTTGTTAAAGAGGTTCCACTCCAAGTTGACACTCCGAGAATGAGCACGCACACATACGATGTAGCTCTTTCACACACAGTCACACAAACATTTATACACTGAAAGTACAAACACACAAAAGGAAGCACTAGTTGATTCAGGATGAGAGGAGGGCTGTTAAAGTGCAATATCTACATACAACGCAAGGAAAAAAAAAAAAGATCTGTCCATCTGAGTTTCCCTGATAACTGGTGGTACTGATCGCCCGCTCTGCACTACTAGAGGGGCTGCAGTGGCCCCTGCAGGCCAGAGTGCATCACTGCAACGAGAGCAACTACCATCACTGCAGCCATCTTAAAATATAAATCATCTCATGAGGACTGAAAGATCTGGCAGATGTAGACTTTTGTCCCAATCCTGATCTAAAGAAATGAAAAGGCTCAAGCTGCTCTGTCACAACTTTCAGCCACAAACATGACCAAGAGGTTTAAAAATATTAAAAAGAAAAAAAAAAAAAAAAAAAAACGATTTTCATGTGCAATTAGCTTTCAGTGAAATACAAGCAATGTCTGATATTTGCAACAAGCTCGTTTCTATATTTCAAACTAGACAAAACCTTTTCTTTTTTTTGAAAAAATACAAAAAAAGTGTTTACAAATTTACATTGTGCACTGGTGCAGATGCATAACACCATCACAGTCAGTTGATCTGGACTGCGATACACGTTGAAATAAAGTGTCCTGACAAAGGTCTATAGGAAAGATTAGCAAAGCAGGCAAGGGTTGGGGTGAAGTAAAGCACTAACAGCATCTCCCTGTTGCCTAAGGCCATGCCGGGGGGGTGGGGTGGGTCAAGCTAACGGAGGGGAGATGCCAAGACCTTCTTCCCTCTTCTATGTTTAAGCGGAAAAAAATCCCGACACTGTAGTAATCTCAAATCTTTTAGGAATGGCTTTACATTTAACAGAGTTTGGACTTTAGTAAGTGCTTGATGTGGAACAGATTCTTCTCATCAGAAAAATGTAAAGTGAGAACAGTGAAATCTAAAGTCGCACTTATGATTCTGGAGGTCCATGATATCTAAAGGCATGCTACATGGGTGGAAAGTAAGGTGTACAGAAGAACCTAAAAGTTTACAGCAATGCCTGAAACAAACCAAAAAATGGACCAGTGCTGTGCAATGACTGGACAATTTGGAAACATAAGAGTTCAGTTACAGAGCACTGCCTTACAAAAAATTTGATTATATTAAATATTGACAAATAAAGACTGCAGGAAAAGGGGGAAAACAAGAGAAGTTGCCATATAGGTCCATTTTGTTGAAAAAGAAACTCAGATTGCTAGTGGGGGTGTTGAGGTTTTGGTAATCATTGGATGCTGTTGAGCTCTACTCCTCCATGCACATGGGCAAGTTGACAAAGGTGAAGACATTGTACTCTATCATGATGGAGAAGCAGAGAAACACAGCATACAGGACAATGACATAAACGCCCAGCTTGAAATCCAGCTGCCACTTGTTTATGTGGATGCCCAACACCTGCAGACATAGAAAGTCGAACATCAGAAACACAGATTTGCACAGCTTCAGGCACTTTGCATCAGAATACTGATTCACTGTTTTTTGTAGCTGAGGAAAACAAAAGAAAACAAAACAAAAAAAACCTTGTACACTAAAGACCACTCAGTGGAAGTAAATAATTAGCATGTTTTGTTTAGCATAATCCTGTTTCCACTCCAGACAAAAACTAATCTTCGTTAACAGTTTGCACAGAATAAACTTGTGTAAATGAGCTGTTGACTAACAGGTTCTGGTAATAAGATTTGGCTGTAGCTACTCATAAGGATCAGAGGGAGGAGTGTTTGTTTCCAAGGGTGAAACACTAAAAACTACATTGTGTGGAATTTCTCTCTAACCTTTATTTAATCAGACAAGGACCCATAGAAATGAAGATCTCTTTTACAAGTACACCCTGGCAAGAGGTCAGCAACACACATTACCTCCATCTATCTAAAAGATAACATTATAAATGGCCAAAATATCTTTAAATGTATTAAAAATATTTTATCTGACTTTTATGAACGACCAATCCAAAGCAGCACATAATAGTTAATATGAAGAAATTATAAATTAGTTGTTGCATGCATACTTTGATGCACAAAAAAAAACAAAAACAAAAAAAACACTTTGCTTCAGAAGTCACCCAATTAATAAAATGCTCGTTTGTATTTTGTGTCAGTATATAATCCAGATTCTCTGAAGGCCCTAGAGTTTTGTTAGAGAACATTATAGAAGCAACTTAAGACCAAAGAACATAGCAAATAGATCAGGGAAAATTTCTGAAGTTTAAAAACAGGACTAGGTGATAATATCCCCAAGCTTTGAACATTCCACAAACCCCAGCTGCAGACCTAGGAACATGGCCATTACCTAAAATGAGGCCTTGCAAGAAAAGTACTTATCAAAGCAGCCAAGAGGCCCGTGTTGACTCTGGATGAGCTGCAGAGGTCGACACCTCAGGCGGGAGAATCTGTTGGCAGGAGAACTAGTTGTGCATTCCACAAATATGGGCTTTAATGAAGAGCAGCAAGAAGAAAGCCAGGTCTCCACTTTGTGATCTACCACAAGCCATTTAGGGCAAACATGTGGAAGAAGGTTTTATTGTCCGAATAAACCAAAACTGAATGATTCTGGCTCACATGCAAAACACCGTGTGGGGAAGAAATACTGCACATTAACGTGAAACAATCCCCACAGTGAGCTATGGTGGTGGCAGCATCAGGCTGTGGGCATGTTTTTCTTCAGCAGGAACAGGGCAGCTGGTAAGAATGTATGATAAGATTGAATGAACTCAAAACAAGAGCAATTCTGAAAGAAAACCTGTTGCAGGGTTGACTGGTGGAGGCTCCCCTTCTATCAGGACCTCAACTACCCTGTTTAATGCAGCCAGTGGTTCAATGGAACTTGGGATCACTTGTGGCTCTTCATTCAGTCTCAGAAAGGTCATGTTATTTTACAAAAGCACAATGGGCAAAAATTCAGGCTTTATATCCAGAGATGTAGAAAGCTGGTGGAGACATACACTACAAGATTTACAGTTGTACCTGCACCAAAAGGTAGTTTTAGAAAGCATTTACTCAGTCTGCCTTATGGCAGTTGTGGCTACAATATGTCGTACCACTGTGTGCGTGAATGTGTGTATGAATAACTGGATGACTGATTGTGTAAAGCGCTTTGGTGTCCTCTGAATTGATAAAAGCGCTATACAAGTGCAGGTCATTTAGAAAAATTTGTTGTTGTGGTCAGACGACGTTTCAAAAAGTTCATGCAGTATGAATACTTTTACTACGCGTTTTAAAGCAATGTTTTGTTTTGCGTTTCAGCCTCTAGCCTTGGCAGCAGTGGTTCAGTTTTCCCCACATGCAGATTCAGGTGTGGCAACAACTTTGGGATTGGCTGGTCGGAGCCTGGGCCAGCCTCCCTACTGAGGATCATCAAGTGATCAAATTCAAAAAAAGTCTCCAAAGATATTTAATTCAGTTGGCAGCTTTAGACTGAGCATTGTAGCTTGTCCATGTGTGCTTTGCAAGCCTTGTCTTTTGTGGTCTTGAGTGCTTGTCTGAAGTAGTTAATTGCCTGCGCAACCAGTCATGCCATGAGTGAGTCTCAGACCTTCTACTTGATTTGAACCTGTTGTTTCTCTTGTGGGTTTTTGATCACTGTGCTTCGTCATTTCAGTCTAGTCCCTTGAGAACGGTTATTCTGAACTGTACCTCCTGTTTGAGTAACTAAATTAATCCTTTTAACCCCCAATTAGATTAGCTTGAGACACATTTGTTGCCACACCTCATTTCCCCTAGAAGAGCGTTTGAGATGGAGGGGGGGGTGTAACATTTTGATTTAAAGTCTGTATGATTAGTAAACGTCTAGTCAGTTCATATTTTATGCTCACCGTGAGTGCCACAGAGCCCAGCAGAAGAACCACTGAATACACCAGCCCCCGACTATTAATCATCACCTGAAACAAATAGGAGGGTGAGTCGTCTGCTCATAGACCCTAAGCCTCCATTAATAAGTCGCATTTTTGGATAAATACTGGTCAGAAACAGTTTTCAGTTGTAAACTAACCTCAGATCCATAGTTTACACACATGGTCTGCATTGCCCAGGGAACCCCAAGTCCCACCAGGATGTCAAACACATTACTGCCAATAGTATTAGACACCGCCATGTCTCCCAAGCCTGAAATAAAAACGACAAATTACAGCAAGGATATGGGTTCTCTTTTAGATGAAAGTTTTCCCCACACCCCAACTAGGCTTTTGCTCTGAGCCTTTGGACATTTCATTTTCAGCAAGGAAGGAAGTAAACATGAGTTTGTACAATATCCATAAAGAGTTCTGCAGCAGTTCTCATTTGCTGCATTTGCTCATTTTGTTTAGTCAGAGAAAAAGCACCTGCTGCACTGGAAAGAAAACAAAACTGTACAACTTTACCTCTATTGTGTTAATCTACCTATAATTTTAACATGTAGGGTTTAATTGGTACAGTATTAATACATATACTTTGCATAGACTAAGCCACATTTCCTGTTTCCCCATAAAAAAAAAGCTCAAGAAAACAAGGATCAGATCCCAAGATGGAGAGTCAAAATGATTGTTTCTCAACCAGGCTTTCTGATATAGACTGATCTATGATGGCCATGACTAAATGTGTCAGTTATTAAGAAAAAAAGCTTTATTTAGATCACGGCAAAAGCATAATTATGAATTTTTACTCAGGGAAATACATTTATAAAGCATGTTATCCTTTGTTAATGCAACATTGTCTACTAGGGTCCATGTTTTTCCATCCATCAACCAAATAAATAAGCACCACTCCTGTTAATGTAAAGCTCTCCTACCAACTGACCTGAGAGCAGCTATTAAAATTAAACTGCAATCTTTCCAAAACAGGAATACCTTGCCGTGCCACAATGAGACTGGCTATGCAGTCTGGGACGCTTGTGCCTGCAGCCAGAAATGTGATCCCCATGATGACATCTGGGATTCCTAGAGTGTAGCCGATTATAGTTACCTAAGGAGGCACAGAAAAGGCATGATTAACAGTAGTGTCTCGTCACATGTTGCATTCAAATGCACCCTTAATGAAGACTGTATTAAACATGACAATCTCAAAATAAAGCATTAGATCTGCATTTGATTGATGCTTTTAATCAAATATTATGTTGCCTGTAGCTTAAGCTGACAAAAATTGACCTTTTGTACATAAATCAGTGTTTGACAAGTAAATTACCTTTCAGGATATCTTTTCTGTCCCCAAATACTAAAGTACTTCTATTCATAGCTGCAATTTATCACTACTGTTCAGTAGCATCTTGATGACGTTTCCACCCGATTACTTATCAAATATATACACACACCTATTAAAAAGGGGTACACAGATTTCTCCTTTTAATTTAAATATCAGTATCTAAATTTTAAACCATCCCTACATGTAGTCATGCAATAAAATATAGGACACAAACAGACAGCCTGTGTTTTTCAAATGGATATATAAAAGTCTTAACACCACTACAAAAAAGATCAGGTAATAAAAATAAAAATATTTTTATCTTTTGTAATTGAAAAGCTATTTTAGGTGATGAATTAATTGGGCTAACATTACAGCTAACATTACACACAAATGTATCAAGTCAAATGCACATGATTAGAAAATCATTACTTAGCATTTAAGGATGTTTGCCTTGTCACAATTGCACAACTTTAGTTGGGTGTGCTCCCAACTGTTGGGGAGTGAACACCACGATAGGTTCAAAAGAGCCTTCTAATGCCTTCAAAAAGAAGACCAACCAGACTCATAAGCAGCTTCAAACGGTCTAAAACGCATTTTTGTTTGGCCATTCCATTGTCTGGAAATATGCCTGGCTGTCCAGGAAAGTCCACCTCAAGATGCTAAAAGTAGGAATCCTTAAATGTCACCACAGGACCTACACCTAGGCATTACTGCTGTTGGTATACAAAGGTGCATGCCTTAGCAAATAAAAAAGAATGTACAAGTTTAACTGTCAAATAAGGTGTGTAAGGACCTTTGCTCTCAGAAAAACACGAAGACAGGACTAAGGTTTGTCAGAGGGAATGCAAAGAAATACCGAGATTTCTTGGATAATGTTCTTTGTTCTTGGGTCCAAATTTCGTTTCACTCCTCTGTACAGAGAGCATGTTTGGCATAAACCAGATATACTGGTCCTTCTCAAAATATTAGCATATTGTGATAAAGTTCATTATTTTCTATAATGTCATGATGAAAATTTAACATTCATATATTTTAGATTCATTGCACACTAACTGAAATATTTCAGGTCTTTTATTGTCTTAATGCAGATGATTTTGGCATACAGCTCATGAAAACCCAAAATTCCTATCTCACAAAATTAGCATATTTCATCCGACCAATAAAAGAAAAGTGTTTTTAATACAAAAAATGTCAACCTTCAAATAATCATGTACAGTTATACACTCAATACTTGGTTGGGAATCCTTTGGCAGAAATGACTGCTTTAATGCGGCGTGGCATGGAGGCAATCAGCCTGTGGCACTGCTGAGGTCTTATGGAGGCCCAGGATGCTTCGATAGCGGCCTTTAGCTCATCCAGAGTGTTGGGTCTTGAGTCTCTCAACGTTCTCTTCACAATATCCCACAGATTCTCTATGGGGTTCAGGTCAGGAGAGTTGGCAGGCCAATTGAGCACAGTGATACCATGGTCAGTAAACCATTTACCAGTGGTTTTGGCACTGTGAGCAGGTGCCAGGTCGTGCTGAAAAATGAAATCTTCATCTCCATAAAGCTTTTCAGCAGATGGAAGCATGAAGTGCTCCAAAATCTCCTGATAGCTAGCTGCATTGACCCTGCCCTTGATAAAACACAGTGGACCAACACCAGCAGCTGACACGGCACCCCAGACCATCACTGACTGTGGGTACTTGACACTGGACTTCTGGCATTTTGGCATTTCCTTCTCCCCAGTCTTCCTCCAGACTCTTGGCACCTTGATTTCTGAATGACATGCAGAATTTGCTTTCATCCGAAAAAAGTACTTTGGACCACTGAGCAACAGTCCAGTGCTGCTTCTCTGTAGCCCAGGTCAGGCGCTTCTGCCGCTGTTTCTGGTTCAAATGTGGCTTGACATGAGGAATGCAGCACCTGTAGCCCATTTCCTGCACACGCCTGTGCACGGTGGCTCTGGATGTTTCTATTCCAGACTCAGTCCACTGCTTCCGCAGGTCCCCCAAGGTCTGGAATCGGCCCTTCTCCACAATCTTCCTCAGGGTCCGGTCACCTCTTCTCGTTGTGCAGCGTTTTCTGCCACACTTTTTCCTTCCCACAGACTTCCCACTGAGGTGCCTTGATACAGCACTCTGGGAACAGCCTATTCGTTCAGAAATTTCTTTCTGTGTCTTACCCTCTTGCTTGAGGGTGTCAATAGTGGCCTTCTGGACAGCAGTCAAGTCGGCAGTCTTACCCATGATTGGGGTTTTGAGTGATGAACCAGGCTGGGAGTTTTAAAGGCCTCAGGAATCTTTTGCAGGTGTTTAGAGTTAACTCGTTGATTCAGATGATTAGGTTCATAGCTCGTTTAGAGACCCTTTTAATGATATGCTAATTTTGTGAGATAAGAATTTTGGGTTTTCATGAGCTGTATGCCAAAATCATCCGTATTAAGACAATAAAAGACCTGAAATATTTCAGTTAGTGTGCAATGAATCTAAAATATATGAATGTTAAATTTTCATCATGACATTATGGAAAATAATGAACTTTATCACAATATGCTAATATTTTGAGAAGGACCTGTAGTACTGCAGGTAAGAAACCTCAACAAAGTACGACCTTTCCAAGAGCTGGAAATGTTATGGTTTACGGATGCTTCCTGCAGCTGGTCAGCTAACCATCATAGAGCCCACCATGAATTCTACTGTTTATCAGCAGGTGCTTGAGGAAAATGAGAGACTATCTGTAAGAAACTCTTAAGCAGAACTGGACCCATGACAGTCAACCCTAACAGTCAAGTAGATCAACCATGGAATGGCTAACTCAGCTAAAGCCTTTTCATTTAATTTTCAAAGGCCAAGTCTTGACCACATTCAGATACTTGGCGGTAACTGCAAGAAACACCTCAAACATCTCACAGCTGAAAATACTAAGTTGGACAAACTTTCCTCAGACTGATAGACCTCTCACCAAAGTAATTTAATCAAAGGGGGTAAGACTAGCCACCAGGTGGTAGAAGGTGCCAATTTTATCCCTCAGCTAGAAAATCCAGTTTGTTGATATCTTTGTTAAATGAGTGAAACAGTTTGGAAAACTGTCATTTTAATTGCCCTTAAACAAGAGATAAATAAATTAGACAATAGAAAAATTCCTTACAAATGATGTAGCTTTTCTTGAAAAGCAAATGCCACAAATGCACATTTAGAGCATTTATACATCTGTCAAAATAGGCAGCAAAGTTCAGCAAGTTTTAAAAACTTTATTTTACTTATTTATGCAACAGACATAAATGGCCAGTGACTGTCAGATTTATAAATTTACAAACATGACACCAGTTTTACTCAAAAATTAATTCAAGCACAGCAGAACCACTGCAAATTTAACTCACCATCCAGACCATCAAATACGAGAAGACTGCAATCCAGACAGTGGAAAGAATGAAGGAGAGCATGAAATATTTCTCCCAGCGAGGCTTGGCACAGTTTGGGACAGTGAAGAACAGCAGCAGGAGCAGGGGCCATGAGATCAGCCACTTTATCTTACTACCCACACCCCCTGCAGGAGGAAGACAATGGGTAATGGACTCCATGAGATTCAGAAGATGAAGATTGAAGTCAACTTAAAAACATAACTTTGAAAGCATTAAAGACTCTTCATGCAACTGTAATTATGTTGCTTAAAAGGACCACAAATGTAAGGAAATATAATTTTATTTCAGTCTTTCAATCTCCATGACCTTAGCTGTAAGGGATCATGGTGTCAGTCAATATCTTTGAGCATATGGATGTTTACATCTATGGTTGGCAAGATTTGGTTTCAAGATTCGCTTTGGAACTAAAATACTGCTTACTAGTTACCCCACTAAAATCCTACTTGATAAAATCTAAGCAACTCCCTCTGTTTGTACAATAATATGCTGCATTTTGTTTTAAGTGTTCAATTACTCTGCCTACAGATATTCCACTGATTGGTGAGCACCTATCCATCCTTCCAGTAGGAGTCTGGCTTACAGTAAATATTTCAGATCAAGTCTCAATCATTTCCAAATCATTTCTGTGCTTTAAATTAGATTTTAAAAATTATCTTCACTTAGTAACTGAGATGTACGCACAATAGACAGGACTAAAATGAGTATTTCTGGCTTGGTTAAAAACACCAGCTCTATATAAAAGTTTGTATGAAAGTTCATCTCTCAGCAGCTAAAGAAAATATTGCCCTCTTCATTTTGTTTAAATCTTATAATTGCACAAAAAACACTTTTGTGGCATTAAATGTCAGTTCAATGATAAATTGGACCCTCTTCACATCAGTAGTCACAGAATAAAGGGCAGCCTTGCTTGGAGCTGTCGATGATCATTAGTCCATTCCTGAGACACCACCAACTAAATATGAGAGAAGACATCAATAGCTCCAAATTCAGATCTAAAGCATCATCTAGATTGAGCACACATCAGATCTTTGTACTCTTTAAGCTGTCGATACATACCAGGCCAAGAATTCATGGTGTAAATCCATGAATCACATACTTGGAATATGAAATGGTGAAATTGTGTCGTTTTCTTCCGCCTCTTTGGGTTTGTCCTCTGGCACAGTTCCATTCTCGATTTCAACCTTCCCGTCAGTTACTTGCGTCTCCACTCCATTGGCAGCTTGCACCAACTTCTGGCGCTTTCAGAAAAAAGAAACTAAGTCAAAGGGCACACAAGCAAACATACTGCTACAAACATTTTCAAACTAAGCTCACTTCTGCAAACAAAATTACAAATGGTACCAAGTACACAGATGAAGCAAATCTCTCCACTGAAAGTCACACAAACATAATTGCTGCAACAACGCTTTGCTGTACCTCTGTAATGATGAGCCGACTGGCCATGCGAAGGCGGGTTTTGGGTCCAAAGTGGCTGGTGACCATGACGCGGAGTCCAGCCTCAGGAAACCTGAACTTTGATGGGCTGGCATTCATCATCTCATCCACCATCACCACTGAGCCACGGCTGTAAGCCTTGCTTGGCTTGACTGAAGGGTTGAAGGCACACATTCAGCTTTATGAAGCAAAACTATACATCCTATGTTGTTACACCCAAAGTGAAAATTTAAAATTTTACAAGACCTATGAAGAGCTCAAGGCAGGCTATAGATCATTTTAAATCCATTTATTGTACAGTGGTGTTTTTACTACCTCAGGCCAAAATAAAGGAGTTGATGCCCTCTGACACAAAACTGTGTGGAAAAGCTTAGTAAATGGGCAAAATGTAGGAACTATTCATACTCCCAAAAAGTATTTTTTCATTTGCCAAGACTGATCCTTAAATGAAATTTTTATTTTATTTAACTGAGAAAGCAGCATTTACTACTGTTATGACAGGTGTCTTAAGAACAAGGTTTACCTTCATTAGCAACATCAAATTTCATATTGTGCAACTGAATTTGATTTTCCTCAGCAACGGACAAACTGCTTTTTAGTGCAAATAACCCTTAACCCTTCTTAAATCTTGGAGGGCACATTCAGTCCAATTCCTGTAGTTTGGTTATCAGCTCATTTAATAATGGCATTATCAATACTTTGTGTCTACAATTAGAATTACAACATTCAAATAAACGTTTTGCAGCCGATCATTTAAATGCAGTAAAGAACCAACCAATACAACAATACAGACTTGATTTAAATAATTTTCAGTTAAAATACATTTTGATATCAGAGAAGGATAACCAGAGTAAATGTAAGTGTATCATAAACAGAGTAACTGATTATACCTTCCTTGCCATTAAGTGTGTGGCAACAGATTTTGTCTTATGCAACTGTGGAGGAATTTTGCCCCATTCCCATTTACAGAATTTGAATCTTAATGGGATTTATTCTGTACTTTGACTAGGCCACTAAAAATGCTTATGTGCACCATTCAGAGGTGAATTTGCTGGTATACTTTGGCTCATTGTCTAAAGGCGAATGTGCCCAAGCTTAAGGCCATAAACTTATGGGCAGATATTCAGGATTTTCAAGACAATTTATGGTTCCATCAATTCTTGCAAATCATCTAGGTCCTGAATAAGCAAATAAGCCTCAGACCCTCATACTACCACCACTACATTTAACCATCAATAGTATCGGTTTTTCTTTAAACACTGCTAGTTTTAAAGCCAGCTGCAACAGGACATATTCCAAAAAGTTTTGTCAAATCAGTCCACAAAATATTTACCCAAAATTCTTAGGTATCATGAGGTGTTACCACTTCGATACTCTTCTTTTTCACCATCTCTTAATCATGAAAATGGCCTAAACGAATGACAAATGAGCCCTGAAGTGTTTTAGATGTTCTGGTTTTTGTTACCGCCTGGTTGCGTTATCTGTGTGCGTAAAGTAATTTCAAAAGACCAGCAACTCCTGGAAGGTTCACCACCAACATCACATCATTTTTTGAGAATGGCTCTTACTTTGGTACAGTGGATTACCAATGCTTTCAAATCAGCTTTGTAACCTTTTTCAAACCGATAATAAATGTCTATGTTCATTCATTCATTTATTTTGATGCAAACATGTTGCTTTTTGAGATCTTTTTGCCACCTTCTTTCATTCTAATAGCTCAAGGTGTAGCTAGTAAAATTAACAGATCATAATTTAACAAGGCTTTTTCTCAATTAAATTAAACCATATGAACTGTTTAATTTACCCAAGTCATTTTTTCTGATATTAAAGTTCATCTTGTAAGTGCTACAAAAACAAATCCATGTAGGCCAAGTACTTTTCACAGCTCTGCATTTCTGATTTAACAGAAAATAAATCATTCCTACTGTTGCCAACTTTAGTAGGTGCCAAATAAAAGAAAGGATAAAGGACAATAAACCTCTCCACTTGTCAATGTTTGAGGCTTTGCTCTGCATGCCTCTTTTGTACCATGCTTTGCACCAGCTGGGTTGGTTTAGTTTGTGTTTAGCTTGTGTGATGTCTGTATACTGAACCTTAAAAAAAAAAGCATTCCTTAACTGCCTAGACCAGCTTTAAAGCTACTATGCCAGTTGTACACTGTGTAGACATATTGCTTTCACAAGTTCTAGCACTGAAAACTTGACCTCAGTTTTAGATCATGCCCTTTAAAAAGGTCTTAAACGGTATTCAAGCAACTGAAGCTCCATATATTTTTTTTGCAGGAAAATAAGTTTTTAGATCACATTCACAGGAAGTAAAACACCTTCTACAGTACTTATTAATTTAATCCAGCCTTAATTTGACTTATTATGCATGCAACAATGCACATAAATTAACAGTGTAAACAGAGCTGGCGTAAACAGTTCCTCTTGCAAAATTCATTACCACTTCAGGAGTGAGTAGGTCTATGCTGTAGACACTGGCAGGAGAAAAGCATTATGCAAGCAGAAAAAAAAATAGGCATAGAGCAGCACAACACAGTAAGTTTAGGTTTAGTAAGGCCAAACAGACAGGCATGCTAGCAATAATGCAGTCAGAGCTGGAAGAGTTAAATTTCAAAGGCAGGTTAAATTTTTTATTTAAAAGTTTAAGTGCAGAACAGAGGGAGGGCTGTGGCTTAGAATTATTATGGAATCTGAAAAAGCTTCATTTGCCAAGATTGTTTGCACATTTGACCTTGGTTTCAAGTAGTCAGCAAACGTACAGATACATATAAACTTTAGAGGAAATAAAATGGTTTAAACCCTCCCCGTTTTGTGGATGAGCCAAATTATCCAGTGATGGATGAGAACAGGACGGACTGAATGTAGAAAATGACCAGCAGCTCCTGTCGGAGGATGTACTTTAGTTGCTTTAGGGAGTACAGCATCATCTCCAGTCTTTAGTGGGTTAGGCTCCGGGTGGTTCTGGCCACACCAGTAGAACAGCTGATCCACCTCCCGTCTGTATGCAGACTCTTCACTCTTCATTACCTGAGATCAGACCAGTGACAGCTGATCAGTGAGTGAAACTCCTGAAGTTTGCTGAGGTGCAGTTATTTGTGTACAGAGAACAGGAGTGCTGGTGCTGATTGTAATAATCCCCAGCCTCTACTCGTCAGTGGATTTCTGACTGACCAGCAGAAGCAGTTGAGACCAGCACCCTAAGCTGGGTGAGTTCTAGGTTAACCGATGTGAACTATGGTTTATTGTATGTGTGAAATGTCTTGTTCTGCACACATCCTCACAAAAACTGGTGTAAGCTAATTGGTGTCATTAATTGGAGCTTCAAAAACACTCATGTGCAGTCAAAACACGCCTGTAACACATGCTTCAACTCAGTCCACTTCCTGACAGCCTTAACCACAGGCTTATAGGTTTTCACTGTTTGCCTGCAAGTTGGAATGAGATGAAGCAGACACGGAATGCTTCTATTAAGACTGTATCAAAGGTCCAATGTGTTTGTGTCTCTGGTGGGACACTTAGCATGCCACTTTTATTTTGGTTGTTCTGTTGGGATTTTAACCTCTCAAATGAACTATGAGTCTGCCCTCCACATCTATTATCAGCTCAATAAGCTGTTTTATAGCTTCTGATGTGCAGGATTGTGGTGGGATGTAAACACTGGTTAGAAGAAACAAGGACAACTCCCTCAGTGAAAAAGCGTTTTCAGTCTATAAAGTTCTAAAAAAAATAAAATAAAAAAAATAAAAAAAAGACATGTAGGTGAGGCCTACATATCTTATTTTACATTGACCTGAGCACACCAACCTCCATTAATGTGAAAAGCAGATTACACCTTCTCCCACTGCCCCAGAGAGCTCCATGCTGTGGCCCACTTGAAACAGCTGGAAGTCCAACATCAGAAGTATTCGGTCCTTCATGTGATCACGGAGCCAGCTTTTAGTGAAGGAGAGAGTAGCAGATCCTTGGAAGTTCAAGTTTTTCAGGCTTGGGAGCCAGTGAACGCACATTTGGCAGGTGGATAGACTGAGGAGCGCACAGTCCCTGCTTTTTAGTAATTTTCAGCATGATTTTAGCAGTTGTAAGCTACAATAGCCACTAGACGTAAGGGGAGTGCTTCAATCTTGACATCCTGTTAAGTACATGTTTGAGGCGTATTTTGAAATAAGAGTACTTGACTAAAGTCAACCAAGACTTAATTGAAGGATAAGAGAAGCCTCTTGTGAACCATATATATGGTTTTGCATCATTAGCTGGATCTATCTTTACACCCTAATCATTTAAGATTTATATTGAAAAGATTAAAAACCAAAAGAAGAATATTGACAGAAAATAGGGTGCTGCAGAGACCATATCATTCTACTTTGTAAACCAAAAATATATACATTTCTGATATTGAAATCAGTGTAGTTAAGTCATTAGCAGAACAAAGCATTGGCTTTACCAGCATGTTAGTTCATCAGAAAGAAGCAAAGCCACAGACCCCTCTAGAGAAGAAAAATCCTTCAAGAAGTCTTCAATCTTCCAGAGAGTCAGATTCAACCATTCAGTTGGGAACCAGCCTGTCTGATTAACCTTACCTGCTGAGAGTAAAGGTGATGACGGGTCGTCATCCCAAACAAAGTCAAAACAAGCATTACCATCCTCCATCTCGCTGCTGGTTGCAGCATTACCATTGGCCACATTTTTGCTAGACTTCCCCATGAAAAAACGCTGCATGCTGGAGTTGAATCTAAGATGAAGAAAAAAAAAAAGGTTATTTTTTTAAGCCCGACAGTTGAAGTGTTTCAGTGTCATAAAATGTCTATCGTTACCTCATGTGTAGTTACCAAGGGTCTAATTTTCGACAGGACCACATTAGCAATATGCTATACAATATATATATGCTGAGATACAGAGAAAATAGAAAGCCAAAAATAATGTTCCCAGTGGTCAATCACAAGGCTCTTTGGTCCATTTTTATGTAATGTCACTGAAAAAGTATCTAACACTAATGGAACAAAGCCTGCCTTTGAACAAACTATGCAGAGGTAATAGGTTGAGTATTAAAGAGTCGTTCTCTGCCCTCAGCATCTTCAAAAAGAACATTACAACTAAAAACGTCCTACTAAAGAGAACAAAGACAGAATTTAGTGTCATAAGTGTGTCCATTTTTGTAAGGATTTTCTCACAAAACAGAACCCGTTTTATTTTCTGTGCACATTTCCTCAAAAGGAAACATCTCCAACAGCCGCCTTTAACAGCTAAACCTGCTTTGGTGTTTGCCCAATAGTGTTTGAACCGTTAAGGTCTCTACTACAGATCTATAGCTGCATTCTTCAACATGCATTATAAATGCAACCAACATACAGACGGTTCTCAAATTTAGAAACACCATTTAAAGATAAATTTCAATAATCCTATTCACAAAGTGAATCTTGGATTTACTACAGATATTTTAAGTGTTTACTTGTGATGATTATGGCTTACAGGTAACAATTAAGTTTCTCAGAATCAGAATATTAAAAAACCCAAAAGTGATCTAGCACAGGTCAAGATTTGACCTTTAAAGCTAAATTTCTTCCTACAACACTTCAGTAAAGTTAATCTGACACTTAACATGAAAAAGAGAACCATCCTGACTACATTTTTCTGCTCAAGTGACATGAGATCTTTAAAATGGCAGAAGAATGGCAGTCCTACACCAATTGTTTTGATCAAGACTAAACTTCAGTGTGCATATAATGGTATTAAGAGTGTGTTTTTTTCCCCAGTTACAGGATTATATTTAGAGAACAAACAAAACACTCATGAGATGAGATGTACAGCTTATGATTTGTGCCATCATATTCTTCCCCTTCATATTCATCTCCCCTTTTTTGATAAGGGAGGGAGGAGTATTCTCTCTCAGAGCCACAGCGTGTTAAACTAACTCTGGTTCGTTTGGACTTAAACAGCCCAAAATGCTCAGCAGATATTTTGGGTTAAGGGAGATATGACAGCATGTCCTACTGTAAGCATCCATTTCTCCAAATGAGAAAGAAGAGGAATGATCCAGTTAAACATGGTGCTCTTAGCCACTGCAAAGGGAAAAAGATTAAACTCTTGTGGCAGTGAGCAAGCAGGCTGCCACCGAGTAACACAGATTACGAGCTGGACAGAGACAGCAGCACAGGACAGCTTGGGTCGGCATTATTCAGTATGGACTATAAAGACAAATGTGGCCTAATGGAGTGCACTTATGGTCATAAACGCATAGGTCTATGTTTAGAACAAAGCAAAAAAGATAGACTAATGGTTCTCTGCAGGCTGACATGTGGCAGCTGTGTTTAAAAGTTAAAATGTCAAGGATTGTCATCTACAAGTTGCCAAAAAAAAAAAACTAGGAAAAATATCACATTGCTTAGTAAAAAAAAAAGAAACATGTTTTATCATGCAAGCAGCAGCAGCACATAATATCCATACAGTTAAAAATTTGCTCCATCTGGGCAGAGGACAGAAATGGGACACTCCCCTCCAGCTGGAAAAATTACTGCCCTCTTGTGACGGCACAGTCATTTATACTATACTCACAGATGTTTGTGTATAGGAGTGAAGCAGAACTTTAATATGCCAGATCCAACAAGAACCTTTTAGAAAATGAGCAGAACTTACTTCATGACCAGGATGTAACCTGCATACATGATCACCAGCACTAAACTCTCCCACCTGGAGGAGAAAAACAAAAAATAAGCACGTCAGTCAAGCACAGGTTGCTTTACATTTGGACAGAGTTTGTATTTTACAAAATGTACAACTAGAAACATAGGAGCCATAAACAGAAACTAACAGGGTTTATTTGAGGTCTAAAAAAAAATATTTAAATTCTTAAATGTGGTAACCTGAGTTTATTAAAGCCTGCAACGTAATCAGATTTTAAAATGGGTCATGGAAAAGATGCAAATCAACAGAATTTATTGGATTGCTTTGACAAATTGTTTAGGAAATTGAAATCAAAGCATGGTGAACACCAATGGCTCCTTCAGGACAGGCAATGCTTACTACTGTGTAAAGGGCAAAAACATTAAGCGCAAAAGCATCTGAATCACAAGCCAGCGCTATTGTAATGATTTGAATGTGGATCTTAATTTTATTCCAGCAGTGGTAAGTTAGCATGGGACAGTTACTGGTATAACAAGGTTTTTAAAACGTTTTGGTTTCTAAATCTTAAATTTCATTGAAAGGATTCTGAAATCAAAAATGAAAATTTTAAAAAGTTTTTTTTCCCCTTCCTGTGTAATAAGACCACCTCTTGCTATGCACGTCTAAGATTAAAGAAAGCAACTATACTTTTTCCACTTTAAAACAACCATGCAGCCGTTTGTTTTTCCAAGACCGTAAATATTTCCAGAAAGTAAAGAAACTAAACCACTTAAGGGCAACTAAAGTAAGAAATAATATGTTTCTACTAAAGTTGCGGCATTTGCTGGATTATTTCTGATTTTAAATAAAAGCAGCTGCATCATGTTATAGGTTTGTGTGCAGATACCAAGGGAGTGCAGACAAGCCTCAGCTAAAAATTTGCATGCATTATCTGCTTTGTATTTCATATAAAATTAATGCATACATCAATGTTTAACAATTAAATACCAGCCCATGCTTAAGGTGTACCACATCAGAGAAAACAAATTCTTCCTTTTCAATATTTGCTTGGCAATTGGTTTAAAATATGTTGAACGGTTTTGAGGCCATCTAAAGCTTAATTGGATAAATGCTTACCAAACGATCTTGTCATCATAAATGAACTGAAAAAAAAGGAACAGTTTTAGTATAATCTAAAACCCAAACACAAAAATGTTTATCTATCTATCTATCCATCTATATATAGCTGATGTTAACTTACTGCAATCAAAGCTAAAACAGACAGGGTATAGTAGGAGGAGTCCCTGAAAACCGCCCACCAGGTCAGAACCACCACCTGAGAATTTACAAGTAAAAGAAAAGTTGATGATGGTACTTTTGTTGGGGGAAGAAAAGGGTCATGGTGACATGTAGGTCCACAGTTTAATTTTAGGAAACCATGGAAATGAAAGTATTGCTTTCATTACGCCACGTGTTCAAAAAAAAAAAAAAAAAAAAAAGCTTCAAGAAATGAAGTTTTTACAAACTAAATCATGACTTTACAGGAACAAAAAAAAAAAAAAATCAGTTCACAAAAAACAAAAGTTGTCAACTTTTACACTACATTTTATGCAACCCATTTCGAGTCTTAGCCTCACCTGATGTACAGTTCCTTTCATGCATTTAGTTTGCTACAAACTGAACTTAAAATGTACACAGCAACCAAGATTACCCAAGAAAAATAGTTGGTGTTGAAGGACAAAGATCCTAATCAGGTGACTAAAAATCAGCTTTTTTTTTATAAAAAAGGCAATTATAAAAAAGGTCAATACATCACATCTTAAAACAAAAACATGCTTTTAGCATCAAAGTCATAGCTTCAGAATACTACACTACCTGTTGCAAATCATAATTTGTTAATTTGATTCAGGAAATAAAAGCTTCTCTTAGGTTGCAATTTAGATAAAGGTGACAAGGATAATCTACATGATGGTAACAAAAGAGCTTTCCTAAAAAAGGACAAAACACAGAAATTGCACTTCTCCATTACACACTGACAAATTGATCGGAAAATAATAAACCTTCTAAAGTTAAATCACCAAGTTTTTCTTATAAACAAACAAGATGATGCAGCTGCAGCAGTAAGTCCCTCGTTCTGACTCACGCACCTGTCCAGCAAAGATTCCACACACACCAATGATGCATAGGATGTTGAAAACTGCTGAGCCGACGATGGTCCCCACCCCCACATCACCATGAGTGATGAAGACACCTGCACACAAGGAGGTATCTGCTCAAAACCAGCAGAGACACAGACCATCTGGGACTGTCTGTATGCACGACCTGCATGCATGTGTCTGTATGTGTGTACCGATGACAGATGCAAAGAGCTCTGGTGCAGAACTGCCAGCAGCCATGAAGGTGGCTCCAGCAACATCTTCACTAAGATCTAGTTTCTGCGATATGAAGAGAAGAATTATGAATTCGCCACATAATATAAAGGGAGATCCTAAAAGGATTAAAGCCTCCACCGTACCTCGCAGATCTTTTCCAGTGACGTCACAAAGTATTCATCACAAGTTATGGCAAGCGCCAGGAACATGTAAAGAGTCTGCAGACAAAAAATCAGGAAAATGCATGAAAGACATGAGTAAATACACACACACAAATCCATGTTTTTTCCACAAAAATTTTTTTTTTAAATAGACCAGAACACATGCTGCTAGAGGACAAGAAAAGGGGAACAAAAAACCATGGTACCAGATTAGAGAAACTATCTGCATTAAATTCTAATGTCAATTCAGTGGTAGTTTCCCCTTACAATGAGAAAAACTGACAGGATCTCTATACTCCCTGAACAAAAAGGGAGGAGGGAGATACAGCCTGCTTCAGCAGCCGAGAAAAGATCTATAAATTATAGATCAGTTGTGACATCATCAAGGCTGATCAGCTCTTACAGAGTTGCCCTGCTCTATGCTATCCACAGGGGGCACTGCAGGACTGCAGCATTAATAGACCTTTCACACTGGATCCTGCTGAACAGGGAAGCAAGTACTACATTACACCAAGTCAGAGTAGAAATAGCTGAATTTAATCCAACATACTTTTACAACCCTTTAGAGTTGCAGACATACTAGGAAGGAAAATCATAAGTCTTCCCCAAAAGGCTCGACAATGATCGCCTTTCAGCTACAATGACAAATTCCATCTTTAGTGACCAACAAACCTTAATTACATTTCCTACACCTTTGGTGTTGTGTGGGTTAAAACCTGAGACTGTAAACGTATCGTTTGATACCTCTACCTTTTTAACATTGTAGTGCTTTCCTCAATTTGGTTTCAGCAATTATTGTTAAAATGCTTTTAAATGTTGCATGTTCTTCTAAAAAGTGAAAATGTGTCTTTGGTCATGCAAATAATTTTATTCCCCTTCTAGGATAAATGCAGTACATCATATTTTAATGTTACGACATTAAACTTCAACTTGTAATTAAACTTTTTTGACAGGTTGTGTTAAAATAGATTTAAAGCATTTATTATGATGAGTTAATTAAATCAAACCCCTTCCAAAGGTTTATACAGCAAGTTAAACAAAAGCAACATTTTACTTTTGGCCGAGCAATTTTCAGTTCATTCCAGCTTTTAAAAAAATAAATAAATCTCAGTTCTGCAAAGAAGCAATACAACTAATAAACAGGATATTTAAACAATTGTGGACAGTGAGAAGGACTGATAACTTGTGCATGCTATCAATTGAGCAAGTTCTCTTACCGCCGTGATATGCAGCAGGACAGCTCCACTCTTTCTTTCATTGTTGGTAAAAAGGTCATTGGGGAACTCATGTATTGCTGAGAAGAGAGGAAATGTCACGGTTACCACACATCAGCAGCATGACCGTGAGGTATTCGTGTACCCAGCCCACATCAGCAGGACTTCATGACTGCCAACCTGGGGGAGTTTAGTTGGTTCACAGATCAACTGTTCTTGCTTTGAAAGATTTACACTGAATCTGCTCAGACATTTTGAAATCCCCATTTAAACGTGGACAAGTCACACATCTTAGCAACCAATACAAGAAAGAAACAGCAGCCATTCTGACTTGGAGGGAAAAAACTTGAGCTATATTAAGAGTCTGAAATCAGAATTAAAGCAACCAGGCAGAAGAGACATGCTCATGAGTCCTCCATCAGGTGCTCCAACTAGAGTCCATTGTGATCACAGCTCAGACTTCTGGAATCACGATTACTCCACGTTTTGCCCCTGGCTGGAGATGAAGGCTGGTCCTTTCCCCACAGAACCAACATGTGTGGGTATTTGTGTCTGTTCAGATTTTGTTGGACTAGAGCTGCTGGATCAAAAACACAAATTCCCCTTTTCTAACAACCTTAGAACATCACTAGAGGTATGCAAGCTCCTCTGGAACACAGGTTTTTAAAACTACCAAACAAATAGTTTCTGAAGTTTAACAGGCAGCAGTTGAAGTTTCTCCCTCTGCCTGTCCTTCAAGTTTTAATCATTTCAACCTCATTCCAAAGGAATTATTTACCTGATCTCATCACCAAGTGTTGCACAGTACTGTAACAGCTTGTTGAAACAAAGCACAGAAACATCAAACTCAGAGGACCCTGAGGAACAGGACTGGGAAACACCGCTTCCAGGAGTGGAGGTGAATCCAGTCTTACACAAACCTCAGCCACCTCAAGTGTGTGGCATCAAATTGCCTGAGGTCATAAAGAGCATTTTAAGGAAAGATTGAGACCAACTGTGAGTCTTTTTAATTGTAAAGCAAACATTTTACAAGTGACCACAATTTCAGTGACTGCTGCTTTATCTGTTGTGCGCCTTAGAAAATTGGGGTCAGGGGCCAACTGATCTTAAAAGCCAGAACTTAAAGTCCGAGTTTCTTTACTTTCTGAACCTCGTAGTCATGTCATATTAGGAGCCTGTTTATATTAATCTAAAATGAAGGCAAACAATATTGTCCCGTGGACCGATATGTTTCCTCATGTGCTGCCTACATCAGATGCAGACTTTGTGGCATTCACCCAGCGAGCTCCATATGGTATCAAATCTCAGAATGAAGCCATTTGAGTACAGCAGGTTGTAAACAATTAACAGATGGTGTGCATGCCAGCAATAGTTAATGCTTCAAATCAATTTGATTCCAACAATATTTTGTCATGTTAATACCACAAACTTCAATGCTTTTTTTGGAACTTTACATGACAGACTAACAAAATACAAATTTCTAGTGGAAGCTCAAAAAAAGACTTTCTACTTTTTGTAAAAAAATAAATCAGAGTAAAAACTTCAGAAATCCAGTGCGATCAATTGCCTTCAAGTGTCAGCCAAAAGGTAATAAAGCCCATCTGTCTATAATTTCAACTCCATATTCAGCTGTTCTGTGAGGACCTCAGGGTTTGTTAGAACATCAGTAAACAAACAGCATTCTGAAGCCTAAGGAACCCAATAGACAGGTCAGAGATAGAGGTGTTGAGATGTTTAAAGCAGGCTTAGGTTTTAAAACAATATCCCAATATTTAATAGAGAAACTGAACAGTGCTCCATATAAGCTGTTCAGAGGATGGCACCACTGCTACCCTACCAAGGCAAAGCCATCCACCTAAACAGACAGGCCAATCAAGGAGAAGCTTAATCAGAAGCAGCCATTGAGCCCAATTTAACTCTGGAGGAGCAGCAAAGGCCCACTGCTCAGGTGGGATAATCTGTTGACAGGATAATTATTAGTCATGCACTCCACAAATCTGGTATTTATAGAAGACAAGAAATAAGACACTGTTGAGAGAAAGTCATAAGAAGTCATATTGGAAGCTGTGTCAGGGACACGTCTACCTTTAACTGCCGTGGTCTTATAAGACTGAATCAGAATTTGGATGTAAATTTAAAATAGTGCAAGTGGGAAGAAACCAACACTGTACATCACCCTGAACCCATCATGCTGTGGGGTTGTTTTTCTTTAAGGAAATGGAAACAGGTCCAAGCTGATGGGAAGATGGATGATGTTAAACATGGTAATTCAGGAAGAAAACCCGCTGGAGGCTGCAGAAGGTTTGTGACTTAGGGTTCACCTTCCAGCAGGACAACAAAAACGTACAGCCAGAGCTACAATAGAACTGTTTAAATAAAACTATTGTATTAGAAAAGCCAAATCCAGGTGCATGCCTATATCCCATTAAAAATACTTGAAAATTGCTGTTCTTGATCATGTATCAGATTGGCTTCATGAAATTAAAATCATGGCAGAAGTATTCATTCCATCTCCAACCAACACTCACAGCAGACACTTAAATCATAAGCTTTGATTAGATAACCAAAAAAAAAAAAAAAAATCAATACAAACATGCCATCATTTTAATTTGTAATGAAATACTGCTAGAGCTCCAATACAGCCCTTGCAGCAATATTGATTGTGACAGGCAGCTTTACCTCATATCCAACAGGTTTATTTACTAAACTTTCAGTGAGAGAAGGTTGCTTGCACAATCAATTACAGGTTCTGTAAGCAGGAAATGGGCCCTCAAAATGAATTTTAGATTAAAATATTAAAAAGATGCACAAACATCAAAGTATGACTGTTGATTTCTCCCTACATGTTCAGTTAGGACTCCAGCAATGCCTATAAGTTAAATTTTCTGTAGTCATCTAAAAGCTTTACCAAGCCTATGCTTGCTACTGTAATCTCCTTTGAATAACAAAAGTGATCATAAAAAAAAAATAATAAAAAAAGGTATTTAAAGGGTGCAAGCACTACGATTGCACAGTGGTGACAGGTAAGCAGGAGGACACCCCTTAGCCTCGTAAACATTCACTCAGTGTCTGTGGGGTTTGCCACTGTCTGCTGGCAACAGAGGTCAAACCAGACATGACTATTGCGTTCACAGCCAAATCTCCCACAAGGACAGAACATGTTGTTCACAGGTAAGTCAAAACACTTAAGAAATGAACTGAAAACATCCCAGCATCATGGCCCAATTAAGATTATTAATGGGCAACAAGCCTGTCAAGTGTTAAATAGCTGTGGAAAACAGAATAAAGTTGTGCATTTAGTACCCTAGTCTTTAAAACCTGCTCAGTGTACACCTACTCAAACTACTCTGAAGAATCATCAGTAATAGTTTGAGTTGTCTTCTCTGCCCTCAGTCAGCTGCATTTTCCCAAAGATTTTCCACCATGATGGATCTAGCTGAATACCTGTATTGTTGCTGATTCCTTGTTAAAATGAAGGATGACACATACAAATGAGACTGGTGACAATTTCACTGGTAATCCGTTAATGCTTCAATCCGACATGATTAAAAGCTAAAAACCTGTCAGATTTGCATCAATAAGTGGAAACTACATGTTTCAACATTGTGAAAAATTATTTGTTTTACAGTCATTTGGTAATGTTTGTGTGGTTCCCCCTCTTGGTGCAATACCTGTAGAGTTGTAACCTCAAGATGATAAATGTTTTATTATTAATTTATTATTTTATTATCCACTGCATAAGGATTAGTAGACATTGCTTAGAGGCAAAAAGGTTAAGCAAATTAAGCTGCCCAGCAAAGCTCAAGTTTCACTGAAATGCACAAGGACATAATTGCATTTTAATTTATGAAGTTAATCACTAATTCAGTAGAGCCAAGCTGAGGATGATTTTATTTAGTATTTCTGGACAAGCTAAAATTATTAAACTTTCCCAAATTACAGGAATGTGATGAATTTAAGTATTTAAAAAAAGTTATAAATTCACCAGCTATTAAACTACTCCACTTAAAGATTAGCTCCAAACTGCTGTAAATCAGCAGCAAATTTTAATACTTAGTAATTCAATTAAACCATAAAGTCCATATTTCCCACAATAGTTTTATGTACAAAAATAAAAATGTTCATAAACCTTAATATGACACATTAATGGCAGAGCATACCAGACATTTTTTTATTTGTCTGCAGTTATTTTATAATCTGGCCAAATTACAGACATCATGTCTCTGTTACATGATGGCCTTCAGCATCTGGTACCTCCTGTTGTTCAAGAGGGAGAGAAAAAAAAAGCCTGGCAGGGTTGTGAATGAATGCAAGTGTTCCCCCAGCACTTCTGGTGGTCTAGGCACAAAACCTCATGACTCATTCTGCTAGAGTCACACAGGCAAAAGGTTTGCTTTCATAACCTCATCTAACAGATCTTACAGAGAGGGAGAAGCACAAGTTTCATCAAATATTATACATACAAATAAAAATGTGACATGAGCAAAATGTTTTTTGGCAGAGTGCCTGGTGTTGTCCTCTGCCAAAGCCTGCTCTCTGACCCAGAGACCAGCCAGGTCATCAACTAAATCCAACTGACAATCCACTACAGCAGTCAAGAGACTTTTCAGAGAGAGTGATTCCTCTGGGTCATTATTAGCCCATTAGATAATTAGCTTGCTCCAGATGGCATCAATGAGCAGCGGAATGCGAATGCAACCATCAGCTATTCTTACAAACATGCAATCATGATTCAACTTGTGGAATCATTTGTGGGTCACATGAAAATTCTCAAACTTATCCCATCTTCATGACATCATTTCAATAAAACATGTTAAATACACATATGGCCATATTAGCAACAACAAATTAGAATACCTTTGAAAATATTTGCAATTCTGTTCAAAAATAAAAATCTGGTTGTTTTATAACTATACATTTTAAGATTTGTTCATTTTTGGTTATGGAAAAACAAAATTCTGTTTCTCTGAAGATTAAATACTACAAAGTAAAAATGACTGCATAAATGTGGGCCTACTATAAATTGTGTCCATACAGTATACTTGGTTGAGGCCCCTTTTTAATTAAAAAAAAGGTACATGTATGGTGCACCTTTTTCTACACTTTCCTTCCACTCAATTTTCAAAGAATATTCTTACATGACTGAACTACCAGCCTCCAACAATAATCTTTGTGGCTTATCCTGTCCAGCATTAATGACTGCTGGACAACAGTCAAGTCAGCAGTCTTTCATATGATTGTGTAGGTTCTAAAATAACATTAAAACTTTGTATGCCTTCAGCAAATTTCAATTCTCTGAAAACCTAGACTTTACATTAGGGGTGAGCCTTAATCAGAATTGAAACGCTTGAGATCACTGTAATGACTCTGCATGATCTTCACAGAGTTGGATTACTAAAAATGATCCAATTCCTGGAGATACACCTGCAACTACTATACTTTTAGTTGAACACAATTTCCCAAAGCTCCATGGGAGGTCATGCTTACAGCTGTTTGTAGACCAAACGACCCCATGTTAAATAACCTTTAAGAGAGACTGCTGTGAGCAATGCATTCAGCTGTGTAAAGAAGAAAGGTGCACTTTTCCCTCAGGGTAAGGTGCAGCTTCAACTCCATCATGCTTATTAGTACCAGGCTAAAAGAGGAACAGGATGCAATACATCAAAAGGTGTATACATGCATAAAGAGGTCAGGCCTGCTCAAAGAGTTATGCAGGAAACGTTTTCTGCAGGTGTTTGTTCCTGTGCTCCCTTCTCTGCTGCATCATTTCCATTCTTGGCTTGCAAACAAGACACAATCACGCACAGCAGCATAATCCCACCCTTTAAAATTCCTTTTTAAAAATGCCTTTATCTGGTGTGTTCCCTGCTGTTGAGAAACTTTCATATGAACATGGGTAGGCCTTTAACTTCCAATAGCAAACAACTTGCTGCTAGTTTCAAACTTTGGTTCTGCTAGGAGAAAAACAAAAATTGCATCTCATTGCCAGCAGTAGAAATTAGCTGCAGCTCCTGTTAGCCACTATACTTCATTTTCATGTCACAATCAGTTCCTTCTCCACATAAATTATGCACCCCCAGCCTACATTTATACCTACCAATCTAAGATCTTTTGCTTTGTTTGCCTTTACATTGTACCTTAACCAAGGGCACTTGTGCTACTGATGTGGGGGTTTAATGTGATTTTAACAGTGTTTATTGAATTCAGTTCATTCCTCCAGCACAACATTAGCTATGGCACCATCCTCCCTTTCTATTCTTGTGTGCTTTGCAGCACAATCTATTCAGGGAGGGGATGCATGTGAGAAAGCAATCTAATAGTCTGCATCTCCCAAGCAAGCCACAAGTATTTTCCTAGCGAGCATGCATATGTTGTTCACACTGCTTAGAAGTATGCATAAAACATTTGGATCCTAAAATAAAAAGGCACACTGGTTCCGACTTATTCCCAGTTGACTTACTTGGGTAACAGATGAAAGCTTGTTCCATTTGTCATGGGATTGCTACAGGGAAGTATTCGATTTGGTGGTGTGACTCAAGATCTGTTTTTTTAACCCACAGGTTTTACCAGCTATTTTATCACCAGGTCAAGCTTCTCACTCAGTCGCTGCAGTGATATTTAATGTCAGTGAACATACTGGAGGGGAAGACATCAGAGGAGTTTTACTAAACAAACTTGTTAAATAGATTTACCAAGATTTGTGCTTAGAAACTTTAAAAACACGTGGTACTAAGACTCTGGTCAGATTACTTTTTGATTTTCCTTCAGCTTTTAGTTCTATATGACCTAATTTTTGTACAGGCTTTATACACTGCACAACAAAAAAATTAAAAGGAATACTTTAAAAAAAAAAACAGATCTCAATTGGGGGAAAAAAATAAAAATTTACCTGTACATCCATGCTGATATGCAATGGGCAATGTTTTTAGGAACAAAAGGATGCCACATCATCTGATGAAAATCATAAATCCACAGAGGGCTTAATCCAAAGTCACTGATATATAAACTGAAAACTCAATGGGGCAGGCTGGTCCAATTTGCTTAAATGTCATTGCAGCAACTCAAAATGGTATTCAGTAGTTTGCATGGCCTATATGTACTTGCCTGACAATGTCGGGGCATTCTCCTTATGAGATGACGCATGGTGACCTAGGCATCACTGAGCTCCTGGACAGTCTGAGGTGCAACCAGCTGGTGTTAGAAGGACCTAAACATGGTGTGTCAGATTTGGATTTAAGTCAGGGGAGCATGGAGGTCAGTCAATGGTATCAATTCATCCATCCCAGTACTGCCTGCATACTCTTGCCACATGTGGCCAGGCATTATGAAAAAGCAGGAACCCACTGCACCAGCGAAGGCTCCAACAATGGGTTTCACCCCCATCCCATGAGCTCCATGCTGGGAATCGCATCAAACCATTGGGCAATGTCGCATATCAATGTGCCATCCTGGTAGAGTTGGACTGCATGTGCAACCTCGGTAGGGTACAGGCATCACCTGACGCTACCAGTAGTGGCACAGACCCTGGTCAAATGAAAAGCAATTAAAAATTGCTGGCATCCCTCTTGACAGTCTTTGTGACCTCTATGTCAGATGATTTAGGAAAGCCAATATAATAGCCAATCCCAGTCATCCACTATGGACTAAGTTTTAACTTCAGGATCGAGATTTAGACTCGCTCAGCAAAATCAAAAGTGAGGACATCTTTAATTGACACTGCTGTCAGACTGGTCAATTCATGCATATGAGGACTCCACTGACCACCTTTTTCTGAGCTGAAAGATTGTTGATGAGGTTGGATGCTTTTTATCTGCGTAACTGATAACGGTGCATCAAATTGTCATAATCGCCAAAGCCAACAAAATACCAGGAGCCCATTCTCTACCAGAGCTGTCATTACAGAACTGCAACCTGCCTGGAGTGCCCAGAAGAAAAAGGGTGTTCAGTGCTCAGAGACAAGGCCAAGGTAAGGAAGGCTGAAACCCAACCACCACTAAAGTTGAAATGGCAAGACTGTGCCAAGAAATATACAAAAACAGATTTTCCTAAGATTTTATGGACAGACCAAACAGATCAGTAACAGGGACAGAACTCAAAATCTGTCAGCTTTTAGAAGACAGTGTCTTCAAACATTTGTACATGAAAAGGTCTGCACGTTTCAAGAAGACTATGGTTTTAATGCAGGATTTCATTACATCCATCAAAGTGGCTAGCCAGTAAAGGCCGTAAAGATGAGGTAATGACATGGCCCCGTACCTCAGACCTAAAATCCTACTGAAAACTTGTGACCTCTTAAAGAGGTGATTTATGGTAGAATAAAAAATAAAAATAGACCTCTCTGAACAGTGCCTAGGAGGCTGTGGTTGTTGCTACAAAAAAAAAGTTTTATGTTCATGAACTCTTTCTTGATCTGTTGACTTTAGACTTGTGCTTGATATATAAAAGGGTGCTTACCATGGTCACTTTTTTTTTTTTTCCTAGTCTTTATTTGTACATTTTGAACTATTATTCTTACCAATATACTTAAACTGATTTTCAGTGAGATTAGAAAATTAAAATTGTCTATACTCATTCTCGTTTAGTGAGGATGTGAGCAACAGTGTTTTGGAGCAGCTGCAGCTGTCTGGCTTTTGAGGCAGAGCTGTTGCGGTAATCAATTTGACTAAAGATAAAATATGGATGTGTTTTCAAGATCCTGCTGGGACATTAGTCCTTTAATTCTGGAAACGTTCAGGCAATAAGAGCTGACCTAGTGATTGTGTAGTGATGGACTGAAATTTCAGTCACAAAGACCGAGATTATGGTTGTAGTTACTGAAGCTGTAAGCAGAATCTTGATTGAATCTCTGTTGGTCCAAAATTTACCTGTTTTGTTTTATTCATCCTCCATTTCTGCAACCTGTATGACCCTCTCTCTTTTCCAATAGTTATGGTCAATCTGACAGAGGTATCCCAATCGGATGTGGTTTTTAGTATAACAATGGCCATCATTGGGCTCTAGATGGACAAACGGTCTACTTTTAAGGCTAGGCTTAAAACTCTTTTTGATAAAGCTTTATAGTTAGGCTCAGGATAACCTAAGCCATCTCTGTAGTTATGCTGCTATAGGCTTAGGCTGCTGGAGGACATAATGACCACTTTCACCCTCTTTGCTACATTCTCACACTACTCTCTAATTCTGCATTATTTGCTGTTATTTCAGTTTTTTACTTTATGTTCTCTCTCTTTTCTCTTCCTAGAAGCTACACCTGGCCTGACTATCTACCTGTGACACCTTTCTGGAGAGGGGCATTGTCCAAGCTTCTGTTGGCAACAACTTAATGCTCACCCTCTACCAATGACCCACATGGCCCTGTCTTTTAGTGTTTAACCCTTTCTCTCTCCTAGACATGGCAATTGACTGAGCTTAACTGTGACTAACTGTGTGCTCTCTTTCAGACTCCAACCTTGAAAACTGGCTGAGTTTATCTGTTCTTTCTTTGTAGGTGAAACATTAACATTTACTTTTCCTTCCCATAGAAAGGACTCCTGGATCAGTGCTTTGTTCTTTGTGTCTCTGCTCTGTTCTCTCAAACCTCCAGTCGGTCGTGGCAGATGGCTGCTCACACTGAGCCTGGTTCTGCTGGAGGTTTCTTCCTGTTAAAAGGGAATTTTTCCTCTCCGCTGTCGCTACTTGCATGCTCAGTATGAGGGACTGCTTCAAAGTCAACACCAGTGACTGTCCACTGTCTCTACATGCTCATCCAGGAGGAGGGAATGCTGCAAGTCATTGACTGGATGCAATCTGCTGAGTTTCCTTAGAGAACCTTTTTATCCAATTTGAATAAATAACTGAATCCGACTGCACTGTTCAATGATTAGGATTAATTGGAATGTATGTACCTGATTTTTGTGAAGTGCCTTGAGATGACATGTCTTGTGAATTGGTGCTATATAAATAAACTGAATTGAACATTCTGGCACATCCATACAGATTTGTTCTATGCATAAAGGGTCACATGCCTAGATGCACTTGTCCATACTGCTGTGCTCAAGCCTGGTCCAGCAGGACACCCAGTCATACATGGGGCACCTGCTCTGCCAGGTAAACCACCAACACACCCTGATATGCCAGCTTATTGGTACCCATATCAATAAAATTTGTTATCAGCACAGGAAAGATCTCCAGGAAGGCTAGAAGTCTAACAGCTTTATATTTAAACTTTACATAAATCCAACTCTGGTTTAAAAAGGACATCAAGTTTTCATCGTTTCTCATTGGAAGTTAGCCAGCCTTCTATGGTTTACCGTCATCCAAACCTATGACTTGGAGAAACTTACAATGTAATCATTTCAATTTGACAGGTTTGTGAAAGCTTGCACTAATAAAGCAAGAGCCCAAAATGCAGTTAGTATAGCACTGTGTTTTCCAGGGATGATTACTCAGTGACCTATATAAAGAGGCACTTACAATAAATGGCTACCTTAGCAGCATATGTCTTAGGAATAGCAATAAAATCATTAGCACACCAGGAACCCTGGAAAAGCTCCCTTGCTGATCACAGAGATAACAATGAGGAAATGACTGAAACCAAAGATAGCCGGGAGGAATCTTTGCAAGTCTTTAACCCAATGCCTTATTATACTGAGTTTCAAATGCAATAGACTTGAGACAAAAAAAAAACTCCAATCTACATTGCTCAAACTTTAAAGATGCACTAAGAAACCACGTAATATTCAGCTTTACAACCCTGACTGGTGACTGATCGGGAAAGTGTAAAATCTGACATTCAGTTGTCAAAGCCACCATACCCAAGCACTACCAGATTGCAATAAAACGGTTAACCACAGTGCTCATCTTTTTGGAAGTTGTTACTGCAGGAAATAGACTCAAAGTTAACCATTAGTAGCATCAGTAATGGAGCTGTACACTATTACAAATAAATTCTTATTGTCACTGTACACACTATGCATATCATGAACTGTAGGCAATAACTTTCAGCCAGTACCAAGTACAAAAAATTAACAGCTCTCCATGCCTTTAATATATTTTATGCTTATTATTTAAAGCAGAATAAAAATAAAAAGTTTAAAAAAAAGGTAAAGATGTAGTTTCTTGCCAAGTTGTTTTTTCCCCAGTGGTTGGATACACCACACATATGGGGTCCATGATTGGTATGGACCCCAAGCAGAAAGACCAGCCTGATCACAAAACTCTCCAATATTGCATGTTTGCTTAAGATTGTGAAATAGCTCAATTTAAAAAGTACAGTTTCTTTGCTTAAAGTAAAACCCTTTTCTACAATAGTTCTAAAAGTTATTACAGTTCCTGAAGTGAACTCAGCATTGTCCAAATTTTACATCAGCCGGGCAGCACTTTACAAAAACTGAATATTGGTAATCTGCTTTAGACTTCTGAACAGTGAATTTACTTGCGACAGTTTGTCTTTCCCTTGATGTTTATCTATTCTGTTCAGGACCCGAGCAAAAGGATCGTTCAACACTCCAAAACCAAAGACAAACATTAAGAGAATGACAAAAATACTAAGATCTATCCATCTATCCATTGCTAGAATAATTTTTTTTTTTTTTTAAGTCTCTAGAAAAGCTAAACAAGTTAGGAGTTTAGCTTTATTCTATAGTTGCAGTTACCAATGCAATGGCAGTTATGATTTTATCTTAAATTAAAAATGATATTTTGCCATTTTGTGCATAGCTTATAAACAAGCAGCCAAGTCTGTAAAACTTTTACATGCATCCTTACCAGCCCCTCTTTTCTATTATGGTGGACAGCTTTAGAAGTCATCTTCATCTACTGTTGTGGCAGTTAACACAATGCAAAAGAAAGCATGTGTCCCCTACTGTAGGTGATTTATTCATTGACTGTGTGTGTGTGTGTGTGTGTGTGTGTGTGTGTGTGTGTGTTTGTGTAACCAAAAGTGTCATTGTGACACCCCAGGACAAATGCATGAACACCCCTACACCAGAGCAGCCTGACAGCATAACACTGAAAGGAAATACTACACCTCTTGCATCCTCATATCTGTACAAATGAGAAGGTCTATCAGTTAGGGTGGCCATAAGACAGTAACTTTAACAGGATTATTCATGAGACACAAGAACAAAGTCATATGACCAGCTTTAAGCCAACACAGCAGGGCAGTGTGATAACAGAAGAAATGCAAGGAATGTCGAGGCCCATCCAGTGCCCCTTGTACTAAAAAGTGGGAAAAGGCAATAGGTGGAAAACCTTAGAGTCTTATGATTAAACCTTCAGACCGTGTGCCCTTGCAGATGAAGAACGAATAGTTTAAACATTTATATTCCTGGTAATGGCAAAACTGAAATGTTGCTTTTGTGGGTTGCACATGAACAGCAGGTAAAATGTCTATAATCCCTCTGCCATCCAGCCTCCCATGTCCAGTAATGAAGTCATAACTTGGTAAATCTCACCAAGTGGACAAATGCAACACTTGACATTGCTTCTAAATTATCTGTGACCCAGAGTCATCTTCTGTCTGCTCGTCAGTATTGCAGGGGAATGCAAATTGTACATGTAGAGATGCATCACGCAGAATAATCCTGTGGATTTAAATTCATCTGTAATAAAAACGGGTCTTGCATTCTACTGAAGGTCATTTCTTCAGAATAATCAGGTAATTCTCTCCTGTGTGTATTGTTACTGGACAGGTATCATTTATAGCAATCTATATAAAATAAGTAGTCTGCAGGGACTTAACTTCTAGGCCCAGCAGCTTTGCCAGTCACCTACCGAGTCATGCAGGGTCACAGAACATGTGACTCAGGGTTTGTGGAAGACAGAAATTTAGACTGAGACGTTCCAAATGGCAAATAAAAATCATAAATGCGTGGTTAAACTGAAAAGAGCAATTTCTATCCATGTTTGGGTCCCATTTAAGAAGCATATGCTTAAACATTTGTGTTATGTAGCCAAATGGAAAGATAAGTATATAGTGAAGAATTTAAAAAATTTGTCATTTTTTAAAATCTTTTTTTACTGTGTCTCATTTTAGTAATATTTACACTTCAACTTCATTCTGTTTGAAAACTTTTCATTTCAAAGTAAATGTCCATCTAAACCAAACTGTAGGTCACTGGAAGTACAAAATCTTAAATAGGTACAGTAAATCAGAATGACCTAAACAGTTTGATTAAATTTACACCATCATTGGAGAAAAAGAAAATGGGGGGAGAAATATGGTCAATATCAAACCATCCTTGTGTAGAAGAATTCAGCAATAAGATTAAATAGGTGTGATCATGTGATACCCTCATCCAATCACACTTAAAAAGCATGATCTGGATCATGTCTTAACAGGTTAAAGAGTTGCGGAGATTGACCATGCATGAGGATCTTCATGAACCTTTCAAAATAACATCACATGCAATTACTTCAACTTGACCAGTTTTCAATTCTAGCAGACAAGAAATATTAAAGCTCCTGTACTTCTGGGGAGCAGAGAAATAAATCCTAGAGTAAATAGGTTTTTAGCTACTTAAAGCTGAACAGCTGGCACCTTTTTGTTCTCGAATATTTTATAGGGCTTTGTTCCAGGAAAACAAAGCGCAAACCAAAGACGGAAAAAGGCTGTTCAATAGTTAACATGAAAAACTAAAACGTACCTGGCTCCGAACAGTTCTTTGGCTCAGTGTCATTTTCTGATTTGGAGGCCATTAGCCTTCTACCCCAGTGTTCAAGGTTTGGATGTTCCTCCACAGTCATCCCATGTCCTGAAACAAAAACAGCACTGGTTAGCCAACAGTAGCAAATACACATTCGAATATTGCAGCATGTCACATGTTGAAAGGTTAACTCATGTTTTTAGTTCCAAGGAAGCCTTTAAACTTAATTTTGTAAAAAAAAAAAAAAAAAAATCATTGCCGACTTTACAAGGAGTTTTATGACCAGGAATCCATGATCATGCTCATTAATCTAGCCAAGGTTTGCTTTCACTTAATCCTTTAAAACTTTCCATTTATGTAGATGCGGCATTTTTATCCAGCACCAACACAACGTCAAAATACAGCTGTGCCATTATGGTTGGGGGGGATTTTTTTTCTTTTAAATAAACTACCCTTAAGCCTCTAATGAGGACGAGAGGACAGGGAAATAAAAGCCGTCTCAAACCTATTATGTAAAGTCGTTCAAACGCACTGAGCAGCACTTTAAAGTTGCAATTTTCATAAAATACTGTGATGCAAAGCCAATGCTGGACTGAGGGACAGGATGATGCTGCATGTACATTTGTACTGCTCACAATGGAATATCGAAGCAACTAATAGGCAGTGTTTAATTCATTCAGAGCTCATCAGTTATCTTTCTGTTCCTGTCTGGCTTCAAGTCATGGATTATTTAATGACCAAACTATCCCATTCACATGAGCTATGTAGACATTTACATCTAGATCTGAATTACATGCATGTAAGATTTTTATCAAGTTACCAGCAACCATGGCCATTTTTAAACTACCCAGTTTCTCCAATCAAAGACAAACAAATGCCTTAACCATCTGAATTCTATGAAAAATCTTTCAAAAAAAAAATAAAATTTAATAATTTATCTTAGTGGTGGAAAAGTTACACATCTCCTAAAATCAATTAAAGCTGCACAAATAAGCTGTAACCAAAGCAAAGATCTCATCAGACGCGTCGTTTCACTTGAATGATGACCATACTAAAATATTTCATTTCGTCATGTAAGAACTTCAACAGAACAGCCAAGATGGCTGCAAACTGAGGTGCAGACAAAAAGGGCAATGGATCTCCAATTCCAGGCTACAGAGCATATTTCCTCCCCTAGGTAAACAAAACAGCAGATCAAGTCATGAAATTGTTCTTGTATAGACAACGTTTCACCAATGCACCCAGTTTTACAGTTGAGGATGTTTAGATTGACATTGTTCAGTTGGCTGAGATGAAAAGTCAGTTATATCTGATAAAACTGAGAACTTAATGAAACACTAGTAACTAGTGCAAAAATATGAAATAACAGAAATAACCTTGCCCTTCTGAAAGGCAAACACTTTAGGTTTTCAATCATTTTGGAGAGGACAGAAAACTTTTGAACATTTGTCTTGGTTATGGTTTGCTTTGATGTTTAGACCAGAGGTGTCCAAAGTCTGTCCTCGAGGGCCAGTGTCCTGTATGTTTTAGATGCTTACCTGTTTCAGCACACAGGCTTTAGTTGAACTGCAATTACCTGAATCAGGTATGTCAAAGCAGGGGACCATCTAAAACATGCAGGACACCAGCCCTTGAGGACCAACTTTGGACTCCCCTGGTTTAGTCAGTTAGCAATGACTGGACATCAGTAGATTAATATTAGACGTGATTATTTCCCACTCCCTACAACTTAACATGTTTATGCTTTTAATAAATCCTGATAATATGGTATTTGTTTGTCATATGCAGGTTAATTGTCAAGGCAATTAAATGCTTGGGATGAGAAGAACCGTTCAACTCACTATACAAACAAAGTAATGGCGTACAATAACACATTGTGCAACAGAAATAGCTAATAAAGTGTCACAATTGTGGTCTGGTGCAGTATAAATGTCCTGAGTTCAGTAGTTTGTCAGCTTGGGGATAACTAATTAATGAATAATAATTATTAAATAACCCTTGTCTGATTGCAGTGTTAAACTTCCTGACAAACTCAAACTTATCTTAAGGTGAATCAACCAATGCTTTAAAAAGACTCATTTGATTTTTGATGAGACTAGTTATTTTTTTAAGATCAATATTCTAGTACTATAGAGTTAATGTAAAATTTTAGCCATTAGACAACAGCAGTGCTCAACTAGCCTCAAAATTGTATTTTCTCCAGACTCAAATAATGACCTACTCCAGAATATTTCAGACTAAATGATCAGCAACCACTAAATAAACATATTACACAAGAGACACTTTGCCGTTTCCCACAATGTGTTGCTTTCCAAGCCCACATCCCCCCCAGCTATCAGTTTAACCCATTCTCACCAATCAACTCATTTCGCTGGTCTGCCATCTCTGGCCTCCCCCTCTTTAACATCACGGATGTTAAATTAAAAGCCATTTAATTTCATGTTCTGACATCACTAGACCAGTGATTTTAAAATCATGTGGTCTACTTGTGCCAAGAGAAAAACTGGATTAGATATGCACAACCATTTTAACTTTGCAAATCTGTTCATCCAAATTTAATTATCCCTGGCAGTTACTTGTGAAACCACATGCTCACAACTATGACATTTCCACTTAAAGAGTCAACATCACAGGGGACCAGTTTGAACTGCCCAGTTTATCACCAAGTTGCATTCATTTAAAAAACATGATTCTGTCAGCACCTCTGGGCTAATTGTAGGAGAAAGGGGGTGGGAGCTATAATACAGGCTTGCGGGAATTACATTGCTGGCTCATGCAACATCAGATTTCCTACCGACGACGTGTTTCCAATTACCTATTTTTATTCATGCTTTGCTATTGTGAAGATGAACAAGGTACCCACTTTTTCTCCAATCACCTTCCTAATCTTTAGCAATGAAAAGTCATTTAAGATGCAATCTCCTCTTAATGTTTGTGGCAAAAATTCATCATGAACCACCTGACCACTCAAATGCAACTACAATTTCCAAAATCGGCTATGCACATATTAAATGAACAATGGTTTGAATTTAATCAAAAACAAAAAAAGGAAAAAGATATGTATATCTTCCACTGTTAGGCCTATAAACTCCTGCAACAATCAATGCTGAAACAAAAATCCTAAAGTACTACTAATACCTGCATTGTTGTGTTTAAATGACACATAACCTTATATAATAGATTTTAGCTTAGCAAACATACACCTAACCTACTATTGTTACATAAGAGGCATTTTATGCATGTTGTGGCCAATTTGCAAACCGCATTGAACAAACATTCTTTATGTACATCCATTTAGCTGAGATTGATTACCTTCTGCACAATGCATTCATCAAGCCTAAAATCTATTTACTTTTAGTAACCAGCAATTTAACTGCCGTTCACTGTTTAAGATGCATTTCAGATTTTATTTCCATGTTCTGCTAAAAAAAAAAAAAAAACGACAGATTACACTTAACATTTACACACCACTGGTAAATACAGGTCCTTCTCAAAATATTAGCATATTGTGATAAAGTTCATTATTTTCCATAATGTCATGATGAAAATTTAACATTCATATATTTTAGATTCATTGCACACTAACTGAAATATTTCAGGTCTTTTATTGTCTTAATACGGATGATTTTGGCATACAGCTCATGAAAACCCAAAATTCCTATCTACAAAATTTGCATATTTCATCCGACCAATAAAAGAAAAGTGTTTTTAATACAAAAAACGTCAACCTTCAAATAATCATGTACAGTTATGCACTCAATACTTGGTCGGGAATCCTTTTGCAGAAATGACTGCTTCAATGCGGAGTGGCATGGAGGCAATCAGCCTGTGGCACTGCTGAGGTCTTATGGAGGCCCAGGATGCTTCGATAGCGGCCTTTAGCTCATCCAGAGTGTTGGGTCTTGAGTCTCTCAACGTTCTCTTCACAATATCCCACAGATTCTCTATGGGGTTCAGGTCAGGAGAGTTGGCAGGCCAATTGAGCACAGTGATACCATGGTCAGTAAACCATTTACCAGTGGTTTTGGCACTGTGAGCAGGTGCCAGGTCATGCTGAAAAATGAAATCTTCATCTCCATAAAGCTTTTCAGTAGATGGAAGCATGAAGTGCTCCAAAATCTCCTGATAGCTAGCTGCATTGACCCTGCCCTTGATAAAACACAGTGGACCAACACCAGCAGCTGACACGGCACCCCAGACCATCACTGACTGTGGGTACTTGACACTGGACTTCTGGCATTTTGGCATTTCCTTCTCCCCAGTCTTCCTCCAGACTCTGGCACCTTGATTTCCGAATGACATGCAGAATTTGCTTTCATCCGAAAAAAGTACTTTGGACCACTGAGCAACAGTCCAGTGCTGCTTCTCTGTAGCCCAGGTCAGGCGCTTCTGTCGCTGTTTCTGGTTCAAAAGTGGCTTGACCTGAGGAATGCAGCACCTGTAGCCCATTTCCTGCACACGCCTGTGCACGGTGGCTCTGGATGTTTCTACTCCAGACTCAGTCCACTGCTTCCGCAGGTCCCCCAAGGTCTGGAATCGGCCCTTCTCCACAATCTTCCTCAGGGTCCGGTCACCTCTTCTCGTTGTGCAGCGTTTTCTGCCACACTTTTTCCTTCCCACAGACTTCCCACTGAGGTGCCTTGATACAGCACTCTGGGAACAGCCTATTCGTTCAGAAATTTCTTTCTGTGTCTTACCCTCTTGCTTGAGGGTGTCAATAGTGGCCTTCTGGACAGCAGTCAGGTCGGCAGTCTTACCCATGATTGGGGTTTTGAGTGATGAACCAGGCTGGGAGTTTTAAAGGCCTCAGGAATCTTTTGCAGGTGTTTAGTGTTAACTCGTTGATTCAGATTAATAGGTTCATAGCTCGTTTAGAGACCCTTTTAATGATATGCTAATTTTGTGAGATAGGAATTTTGGGTTTTCATGAGCTGTATGCCAAAATCATCCGTATTAAGACAGTAAAAGACCTGAAATATTTCAGTTAGTGTGCAATGAATCTAAAATATATGAATGTTAAATTTTCATCATGACATTATGGAAAATAATGAACTTTATCACAATATGCTAATATTTTGAGAAGGACCTGTATTTGTATGCAATAGCCCATGCTTCCTCTAAAATCTAAAACCTCTGAATTAAGCCATATCTTAAAAAAAAAAAAAAAAAAGATTATAGATTTAAAATAAAATACTTCTCTAGGCAGACCTTAACTTGGCATTTCCCTGAAACATTAGAAATAGACAATAGAGGCCAATCTTAGCCAGTCTTCAAAATGGGAAAGAAAACATGCCATTTAAGTAAGGTAGATTTGTGTTGATCTTTACAAGTCACCAAATTATTACTCACCAAAATTTGCCCATAACTACATCAACCTTGTTGGTGTTCATGTTTTTCATAAACACTGAAATACCCATGTTTCTGTAAACTCCAAAGTTTAAAATGTTCTAGGGACAAAACAAGAGCTGTCACAATGACAAAGGGAAAACTTACAAAATAGACAGCACACCTCATTGTGGGATTCTGCCCCAATGAATAAAAAGTATTCTACAGAATTAGTTTAAGTGCAAGGTTATACTAATACATTGATATTTATGGCTTTATATATTTAGCAATGTGTCAATACATGTGACGGGCCTAATTGGATGCACCATAAGCATATCTCCATCTATCCTGTCTGTATTATGCTCACCAAATTAAAACCTGAAATTTACCAAAGACTACCACCATACCCCAAGTATACCTTTAGAAAACATGGGTAAATTTCCCTTTAGCCACTTCTGAACATCAGAACCAGGCAGAAATGATTTAATATCCTCTAGCGCTGACCTTGGTTTGTCTGCCTCCTGGGCTACTCAATCATCCATCAAACTTCGCATGTGAACAATTACAACTCAATTTTTTCGCCATAAATTGTTGCTCAATCACACAGGGCCACTTCAGTCAACCTGCCACAGCAACCTGTTAAGAGCAACGCCCTGGTGCTCAACACACCTGTTCCTGCCACCCGTGTGCATCTCTGTCGCACGTGCATATGCATTCAGTGATTAGTGGGAGGGGCAGCATGTTGAGCCCCACCCCTACTTTACGAAGAGGCACCCAAGAGGCAGTACATCACATCCCATCCATCTGGATCATTCAAATCATTTGCCATCAATCACAACTAGGCATAGGCCGGCATTAGATTATCACTGTACGGTAATTTCACAGTAACTACAGAAAATCATATTTCCTCTGTTTAAAACTCCAAACACTTATTACCTGCTAAAACGTTGACAGCTAGCTTGTGAACTGCAGGTTTAGAACAGCAAAAGACGCACAGATCAGATTTTTTCAAGCCGATACCAATTTCTGGTTCTGAGGTCTTACCTGCAGATTTCAATTGTGACCAATTCAGATTTATTTTCCTTCTAAAGCATGAAAGAATTTGTGCAGCACCCTCTTTGAAAGAGGCAGTAGTTTAATCATAAAAATTTAAGACTAGATTTATTTAAGCATCAAAAGCAAGACCCTGATATTTAAAAAAGAAAAAGGGGATCAATGTGCAACGTGTTGGTTGACTTGATTTTATTGAGAGCCCCATTAGCTCCTGACTGGCTACAGGAGCTGTTCGGCCTGGGGTGTCCTTCATTTTAATTACACATAAATTACATACAAAACCCCACACGATGCATTTATAGAACAACTGGAACAGTTAAGTTTAGTATTTGACAAGGCAAAAGTTATTTGACTGGACTCATTGGAAAATCCATCATAGCATCACTGCACAGCTATGGTGCATACAGGCAGAAAAACAAACAAAACAAAATAAATCCCTCCCACACTTTCTGGCATCTCATTAACAGGACAACCATAGGAATGGTATTATGGAAAACTGGTTTTAAAACAAACTTCAACACATTGGTACAATCTTCATACTGCCAGCTGGTCCACAATTAGTCACAACTATGGCAAACACTAGGGTTTTATTGTGCTGTCCCAAATCCTCTCTCTAATAGTCGAGGAGGTCAATGTCAAAAAGATGTTCTTTCACTCAGTTTTGGTTGTCCTAGGTTAGAAAATGAAAACATAGGGGCCTGGCAATGGCTCCCAGAATGCACAATTATAGGATTTGCTCTATTGTAACCCATAATGTAATTTCAAAATAATCTTTTAAGCTTCTTGTTTCTAATGTAATTAACAAAACACTATTGATAATCCCTTAAGGGTCTGCAATCAGGTATACTTAGTATTGGATTGTTTTTAGCCTTGGGCCCAGAATGACTGCTGAGCAATAAGGTCTGAAGTACTGAAGAAAGCACATTATCTGCAGTGCCTTTGCATTTTTAAATGGCACTGAAGTTGCATTTGAGGTGTAAACAAAATTAATTGCATTCCAACATCCAATTCTTAGTCCAACTCTTAATCTTTACAAGCCACTCAGGTTTCCACAGTTATGTGAATGATGCAGTTTTATATTGTTGCGTCGCCTCATGAGACAGGACAATTAGATGCCCATCTCAAAGATATAAATAGCAGAATTTTTCTACACTTCAACCAGAACCAAGCAGCATTAGTCTGTCCTGAGAGACATGGAGAAACTTTGAGCTACGGCATTACAACCACCAAGAGTTGTTGGGAACCTTTGAATCAAATCCAAGTTTCTGTCAAAGATATTTAGTAGCATAACCAATAAACAGCATTCATTTGCTTAGAACACCAGAATACAAGCATTGCTCCCAATGCCAACAGTCTGCAACAAGGAAAGGCGTTTCCAATTTAAGGGAAAGGGACCACCAACTTCTGAGTTTTGTTCTCAACATAAGTGTTTTGATAAGGACAAGTGACATTGCTCAGATTTTATGGCCTCTGCACTGACTTGTGTTTTTCATTATTTTAGGATTTTAATGTTCTTAAAGTTGAGGCATAAGTTATTGCTTTACTTGCTCTCAAAGGTTTACACACACACACGTGCAATTACCTGGATTTCTTTTTACCTAAAACAAACATTAAAACATTTAAATAACATTCCCACCTTTAGAAGTGACATATGCCCAATTTAACTTGAAAAACATTTTAGATTCAATTTCAGCCTTTAATCTCTTTGGTTAAGAGTTTCAGCATCCTGCAGTCTGTCTTCTTCAGGTGCTGCAGTTTGTCCTGCAAGGTTTAGTTTTAAACTGTAGCTAGGCCACTTAATAAACTTTAATTTTGTTCTGGTAAACTCAGTCTCACCATATTCCCCAACAGAAATTGTGTTATTTTGGAGGTGTGCTGTGACAATTTCCTTTTCTGGAATTGAAACCAAAAGTTAAACTTTGGTTTTGCCAGACCATAAATTCCAGGTTTTGGGAGATTATAGCCAGATCCATCTTTCAACTTTACTACTTAGCTATACAGAGAATGCAGGAGGTTGTTGAGTTCACATATAGACTATAACCAATGCAAACCAGAATTCCAACAGCTCTTTCAGTGTTAAGGCCAGGCTACGATTAAGTGAGAATCCAGTTCCTATACAATGAGATCATGTTCATTTTAACATTAGGTTCAAGATAATCGAGGGTGTACTCAAGAGCACAAAGTTGGACAATTAGAAAAGATTCACACATGCATAAACTAAAAAAAGGTTATATAAAGAGGATGTCCACACTTACACAACCAAGTTACTTCTTTTTTAAAATACCTAATTCACTTAAGTTTGTGTTTCAGTTGAACAACATTGGATATACATAACATTAAAAGCTCTGAAACTATCGGAATACATGTTATATAGCAAAACCCTGACATTTCTACAGGGGTGTGAAGACTTTTTAGATCTACAATTGCCTACTGGACTCAGGTAAATCAAATGCAGGTATTTTCTTACTGCCAAAACTTGGAACAAAAACTTAGAGAAAAGCATATTTTTGCTATGGTCCTTAACTGTGGAACAGCCTTGTTGGGTTCCTCAGGGCATATTTCAGATTCTATTGTTTATCCAAATCTGTAGCTTTTCCCTAAAATAGACAGCTACAGCTAGATCATTCTCAATGGTACCACAGAAGTACTAAATCAGGACTGATTCATCTTTTTTAAAACTCCTGCGCACAAATCCAGGGGACTACAACCAATTTTCTCCTAAGGGGAGGGTTTTTTGTTGTTAACCTTTAATCTCAGTGTCGTCTCAGTCTTCACCAGCAAAAATGTCAAGGTTGACCATCAGATTACATAACGGCGCGAGGGCTGAGTGGGATGCTCTGCACGAGCATGCCGCGAGAGTTCCTTCACACGAGAGGGCATGTTTGGGTTGCATTCGCGCATGATCATCGCCGTCGGAATCTTTCCTCAGTGCATGAGCTCCCTAATGAATTTCACAAGAATAAAACGCAACCCCATCTCGCTTCCCTCCTTTCCCCAGCGCCCAGTGATCGTCGGTGGCCTCTGCGTAAAAATCAGCACGCGGAAGCATGATCATCTTCGTGAACCAGTGCATGTAAAAATGTGCGTGTACCCGTGTGTGAAGCCACGGGCCAGACGAGATGGCAGCATTAACCATGATCTTGACGCTCCACAGATGACGCGCCTGGAAACAGCACATTTTGATACGCACAGAAAAACAAAAAACAAAAAAAAAAGAAATATTCAAAATATTTGGAGTTTAAAAAAAAAAAAAAAGGATCTTCACGTGGATGTGGAGCAGGCTTTAATTACAAGCGTGCCTGTCAGTTTAAAAACGTGCCGCCGCGCACACTGCGGCACACATAATGTACTTTCATTTAAAAGCTGCGAGCTGACAGCAAGTGCAGCTTCAGAAACTCTGAACAGTTATATTAATGCAATCTAAGAAACGTGATTTGGATGAACTGCATGTATTGGTTGGACAGAGTGTTCCTATTGGGAAAAAAAAGGATGAATCTTTTCATCATTTGCCCTTGAGATTAAAGCATAATCATACATTTTTATGAAGAATATGACACAGCCAAGCATGATTACTCTGCAGATGTCTGATGCTCCTTTTCATTCCCGGTGCATCCCTTCTCTTACCCCCTACACACACACACACACACACACTCACCTGTCTTAGTCAACAGAGCTGACATGCTCCACGCCACGAAGAGGACACTGCAGATGAAGCAGACCTGAACGAACAGCATCTCCCTCCTCTTGCGAACTTTGAAGATCTTGGCGATTATCGTCTTTTTGGACGGGCTCACGGCTTCGGAGTCGTCCCGCTCCATGCTCCGCAGCTCGCTCGGCCGGGGGCCACTTTTTTTTCTGGCGCGTCCTTGAAAGCTGAAGGGAAAGCTGCCGCCCGGCTTGTCTCTTCACACGGAGTACAGTCAGGATGTGGTCCTCATTTCAAGTCGTCCGAGTGCGCACACCGAAGAGTAGTGAAGCGGATAGTTTCCCCTCCCGCAGCTTCAGAAGAGGCTTTTAGGGTGGACGGGGCAATGACAGTGCGGTCAAATTCTCAATGGGTCCAGATGTATTCAGCGATGCTCCTGATTTCAGATTGAATCTGCCAGAGTGGATGGGGTCTCATTTTGTGGCATCCATCCTGTCCCGAAGGAAGGGAAAAAATAAAGTGTGTAGCTGTTGAAGAGTTAATGTTCAACATAAGATGCCCCAGTGTCCAGTCGCAAACCTGAAAACGCGCAGCTGCACCGCATCACAAATCCCCCGCACCTGCGCCTGTTAAGTGAAACCAATCTGCGCTCATCAGGGATAATTGTTCAAATACGGGCAGCAGTCGTGCCGTGCGCGTCCACTCCTCCCCGTTTGAACTCCCTCTCAGTGCTGAATAACCGGGTTGATGAGAGCAGACAGACCAGTACAAGCCTTAAGAACAAACGAACTTTGCGACTGCTAAGGACAAAGGCTTGTTGGGATTCCGAAACAGTGTAGAACCAACACAGAAATAGTTGAATATTCAAACAATAGCAGCATAATTCCCTCTGCCAATGTTATCTTTTTCAAGGAATGTGAATTACTCAAAACCAACTACAAAAAACTGTAAGAAAGCATAGAGCTTGGGATTTATAACAACGTTACCAAATTGAGGCTTCATTTATATATTTAATTTATGATTAGCCTTCACTGAAGGTTTTATCACCAGTGATTGCTACTGAGCAAGTCAACTTCAGCTACACTTTGTGTAGTTCATATTATACACTTGTTTCCCTAAATTTGAAACCACCTCTACTTACAATTTCATTCCTCAAGGAGTCAGGAGGAAGGGGGCTTCCTGATAATAAAGAATTACAATCTAACCCTAAAGAAAGAACTAAGCAACAGGATACTTGTCATTTCTGCAATATTGCACATTTGAAAAAAAGGGGATCTTAGAATTGTTTTGTATGGGGTTTGAATTGCAGGTCCTGAAGATAACACCAGAGTTGTTTAATACTAGAGATCAAGTTAATGCCATTCAGAAAAAATGACTAAGTAAGCTGTTTGCACTTCAGATGGTCTCCTCCTCTACAACCTCTGTGTTGAACATTAAAATGTATTCGGGCTTTTATGTTGTCAAGATTTTTTTGTGTAATTAACTGATTAGGTTCAATAGGCTTTAAGCATAATAATAGCCGAGGAGTTTTTTCAGCATAATAATGGAAAAGTATCCCATGTAAAGAGAACTTGCCCATACACTGGACCATGTGGTAATCCATGACTAACTCAGTAAGAAAGATTCACCATTAATATGACTTGTACCAGTGCTGTTTTGGTGATATGATGAGCTCTGAAACCTGACTAAAATGCTTCAGATTATATCTGATTTGGGAGTCTTGATCAAGAGCAGGTTTCATATGTAAATATTTAGACAAGGCAATCTTAAAATACAGGCTTTCTGTTCACTGATAATTGTTATTAATAAGCTAAAATAAGCCTGGTAATCAAGAAGAAAAACTTTAATAAAATTATTGGAATTCTAATGATGTTATAGGGGCTTAATTTGAGGTTTCTTACATCATCAGATCTGGGGGGGTTCAAAATCTTCCAGGGTTTATAGCCCCCTGCTGGCCTGGAGGACTCAAGATAAATTAAATTCTCAAAGGATATCTTTACAAATGCATCAGAGCATATTAAAGAAACTCTTCATATTTTAATGGTTATGAGTCTGAACTGTTTGCGCTTCCTTTGAGCTATTGGCTATTTGGTTTTGTAATGGTGTGAACATTGTTTTGTATTGTTGTAAAATAATAAAAATGTTTATCTTAAATTACCAATTTAAACATTTGTCTCTTATTATTCTCTCAGTTATGGTACAATGGCACCACAGATAACCATTAGTGTGGAATATTATGTCTGATCATATTCCCCTTGTGTTATCTTTTGAGTCTGGAAAACTTTATAGAATTAAAATGGAAATTAACAATTTCCTGCAAAAAAAGGAAGAGTTATTATAAGCCAAGTTGATTAATTCAAATTAGCTGAACGAGCAAAACTGAAGTGGAAATTATTAAACAATTTATTTTTGAAAATGCACAAAAATGTGAAATAATTAAAATTTAAATATTAAATAACAAAATTTAAATAGTTTGTGAGAAAAAAGCAAAGTTAAAAGAAGGTAAAAAAGTGAAACACATTTGGGTTTTATCCAGTGTTAAAATGAGCAATGTTTTATTATTATTATGTTGATATGATTAAAAGTTTGATGAACACAGACATGTGGATTTTATTGGCCAAGGGACACCGTACTGATTAAAAAAATTTTTTTTACTCCTTGGAAACCAATGTAAAAATCAGGGCCAATTTTCCAGTGGATGGGAATTTCATGCTTCTGAGGCATGTATCTTATATTTAAGACCAGGGTATTTGAAGGTCAGAATATGTAAAAAAAAAAAAAAAGGACACATTTTCTAGGATTTTTAATCTGTAATTCATTAAGGTAATGTCAAAGGTATTGAACTCTGAACAATTTGTTTGTAACAATTGTAGACTGAGATGCTCAACTGAACAGTATAGTGAAGTCCTCATCTTGAGTCAGAATATGGTCAAAAACGGGATAAAAGTTTGGTTTGATTTAAAATAAATTTGTAAATGCCTTTCAGAGGTAGTGAGCCTTTAAAGAGCACAATGTGCTTTAATGGGTTGAAAGCTTGCTTTATGAGGTAAAAAAATGTATTTTAAAAAGCATAAAACTTATAAATAGATATCTGAATGGTTAACATTACAAAGAAATTGCATCAATTGTCTGGAAATTGTACAGAAAAAGCATCAGCAGCTGTGAAGTATCAAGAGTCTAAATGCTTTATAGCTTTCAATCATTTAAAATATATATTTTTTAAATGAGCTCAAGATACAAACTTCTATTTATTTAAGAAATAATATGTAGTGACTGCATTGTAAAGCGAAACACATTCTGTCATACAACCAATGTTATTCATCGGTGGATAGCTAGTCAACTGTAAAACTGATTGTGTTTATTATCAAGCATTAACAATATAAAAAGAAGATCTGTGGTATTGTGTTGACTGATAAGCAGTGCTGGTACGTGCATCCTGGGCGAGTCTCTTCTTCTGTCCCCAGTATTGAACCCTCCTAAGTTCATCATAATGCAAAATGAAAAACAAAACATTGATAATGCATTCTTTGTGTTTGAATGAAAACCTTTTGTTTTAAGAATCTAAAGATCATGCATGTGGCTTCTGGCTTTCGGTAAAAAGTTTTTCAGTGTGAATGAATGAAATGCCCATATAAATAATCAAAAGTACTAAACACATATTTAAAATGGTGTTTTATTAATAGGTTATTTAAACTAAATCAATCTTGGCCTCTTGCTCTATGTAGATTACTATAGTTTAGGTTTGATCAGTTCAGCTGTTTCATGTTCTAAACTGGACATGATTAAATGGCATCCATAACTGACAGACAATTTTTGTTGTTTTCAAACTGCTTGTGCCACCACCTGAGAGAATGGCAGCCAGGGCAGGGAGCCACATCAGCCATATGAAACACTGTCACTACTGGTGTGATTAAATGCAGGGAGGCCCACTAAAAAAATATCTGCTCATGGCCCTATACAGCCTTGGGCTGACTTTGGAGAGTAGTGTCAGCTGTGTTCTTTTTCACGAGACTGGGCTCTTTTTACATTCCTGACAATTATGTGTGCAAAAAAGTTCTCACTCATTCATCTCTCCATTGTCCACACTGAAAGCACCAGACTGCTCCACATTGATCAACTCAGAACATGATGATCTTTTACACCATTTGCACTTCGCTGTGCCTCTAATGACAAAATAATCCGTATTTCTTTACTGCTGCATTATGAAACCAAATCCAATATCTTTCTGGGTTCTGAGCATATCCCCTTTTAAAAACTGGGCTGCATATCACCTGTAATCCCCATTTTGATATAAAGCTGAATAATTGAGGTTAAAGATTATCCAGCTCAGAAGCATCAATGCCTCCATTACCTTACCTTGAGGCCATTTTTTCATGGTTTTAACTGACATGATACGATTGCTTATCTTTGTTGCTTTTTGGAAAATTGTTTTACATGAAAAGATCTATTGAAGTGAGCATTCCAAAAAAAATAATAATATTGCAATGGAGACCTTATGTAAGTGGAGTCACTGCAATAGGCTATAGACTATCTGCAGTCAGTGATTATAATGCCACTACCAATAAGAAACAAAAATACATTTCAGTATTCAGTAAATAAGTGTATTGACTTTTTATAATCAATTTCATCACACGCAGCACTGTTCAAAGAGGTCTTGAGTCAGCTGTCATTTATTTTTGCTTTGAAGAAGTCTTACTTTTCTGTAATCTTTTAAAGTGATCATCCCCCATTTAGATGTTGTCCACCTATCCAAAATTGGGTTGCAGATGTAAAGGATCCAGGAAGAAAGCCCAGACATCTTTCTTCTCTGGAACTTTCTTCAGATAATTCTGAGGGACCCCAAAGGGTTCCCAGACCAGAGAGGACATACATAGTACCTTCAGCAAGTTCAGGGTTCCAGTGTGGCATCCTCCCAGAGGCATGTGACCAGATCCACCCACCAGAGGTGCTCACAAGTCATCCTTATATGCAGACAGGAAGGTAAATCAAAATATTCGTCTCAACTTCACCATGACAGAGCAAACCAGCCCCAAAGTTACTGCCCACATTTTGCTATCCATCTCCCTCTCTATTCTACCATCACTCAAATATATTTGAGCTTTTCTGCTTGAGACTCCTTCCTTCCCAACCTGGAGAGAGGAGTCCACCTTTTTCCATTTAAGAACCATGCCATCAGACTTTGAGGCTATTCAGGTATCTGATCAGAAGACTTCCTGGCAACTCTGTCTGGAGGATTTTCAGGCATGTCCCACTGGCAGACTCAGCATTTGATATAAAGACTGCACATCCCTTCTGGCCTGGGAATGGATGGATGGATGGATGGATGGACTGTCACTTATTTTCAGTCCTTATTTTTTGAAACATTTTGTTTACTTTTTGTTGGATGAGTTAAGCCACCAAACTTATTCAGACTAACAAGGCTGCTAAACTCAAGAGACCCACACATAAAAGACAATTTAGCAAAGAACTCAGTTTTGATTAAATCTTTAGCCACTTTCCTACAAACTACCAGCCCTAATGGCACTATTTTTTAAATTCCTTTAGTAGAAGCTATAAAAAATATATACTGTATATATAATAACACTGTTTCAGAAGCATAAACTGTTATTTTAGCTGCAACAGTGATTCCCAAAGAGCTATCAGCGTATAATGCACAATGCTATTCTGGTCAGGTATGAAAACTAGATGGAAAATGAGCAAAAAATCGCTGAAGCAGATTCAAATTCAACTTGGCATCAACACACCCCCTTACTACTGTACTACTGTTTAGTAGTTGCCACTCTCTCAAGTGTGTCAGCCAATACAGTCTAGCTGGGGACTCTGCAATGTCCAGTGAGCCAAATGCAAATGGTGAGGGGGAAATATTATGTGGTGTTAGGTGGTGTAAGCTGGTATTCTGTTTTATTTGCACAAAATAATTAGATATGCCTACATTTTGGAATGTACTGAGCAGTCAGCATTCACTTTAACGTATTAAGGGACTTAAAGAATGGGTTAGATTGTCCCTAAAAGCAACTCGAGCATACGTTCTCATCAACACATTCATTTAGCTCTGCTGCTCATTTATTGTTGTAATTATCAGTCTATCCTGAATAACTGAGTCAATACCTACAGTGAAGCATTTAATAACTTCAAGAATAGCATATCTACCACAGAGAAAATATGCTTATTTGCCATTTTGCTGAGAGTTAGCTGAGACATCAGCTTATATAACTCCTATAGGGGCAAACAGCAAGTCTGAATCTGCTTAAAGGCAACACAAATAAAAAATAAGCTTTACCTACTAGCTTCTTTTTAGCTCTCTAATTAACACATTAACTTGTTTTCTAAGTTTTATTGAATGAAATAAGGGTCAAAAGACAAGTTTCTTTGAGGGGGTTCTAAAGGAGCAAGTTTTCTTAATGCTGAACTAAGCTAACCTGCTGCCTCTAGATTCATTTTGCAAATACAAGCCTAATGAGGGTAATAATCTTCTGCATTATGTAAATCTCAAGATTTTCCTTCGGCACTTAAGCATAGAGCTGTCATGCAATTAAAAACACACCAGTGAGTGGTTTTGAGACTTTAATCACAGAGTTCTTCTGCTATCTCCAGCTTTGCCATTTGATATTTTAGCTGTGAGCATAGCACAGAGGAAAACCTCTGCATAGTCATATGGATCTATGCATGGACTGGGTACGCTAAAGTCAACTTTATACCATGATGACTGCTGATGACTTAAACAAAAACTAAATTTAAAAGATCAAAACCTTTACAATCATCTGCAGAACAAGGTTACATAAGATGAGGACTGTCCCAGTCAGTACAGTGTGAGGCAACTCTCCAAAATCATTAGCCATCATTACCAAGGAGCATCCAAGATGCTGTGTGAGGGTTGAACGTGGAAGGCGTTGCAGGTCATTAGTCTTTCCAAATTCGTCGCCAGGACTTTATCCTCCAGACTGGGTTTTCTGCTTGTACACATATACAACATTTGTGACTCGTGCCAGTGCCAAGGGATTAGTCCCCTCCAGGCCCCAGTCCACACAGCAGGGAAGGGAGTTGGGGAGAAATGCCAGGGCCTGCTTACAGAGATTTAGCCACTACTTTAGACTCCCTGCCATAGTCAAACTTACACATCTTTCTGTGTCTACAGCAGGTCCGAAGGAGCAGCCACTGATTTGCATAAGAGATATTTTAATGGAGCTTTAGTGTGCAGAGATTTCCCAAGAGCAGCTGGAGTGATGTTAATGTGTTGTTTTGATATAAATGTCAAACATGTGTCATATAACTGAAGCCCAAATAAATGACTAATGACTTGAAGTGAAGTGCTTAACAATAATAGTAACAAAACAATTGCCATTTGACTCAGAACTGCTCACTTCAGCTCCAGCAACATTTTTGCTGGAATGATTCATCTTGTTTATTCGCTGGTTTGCACTGATTATGTTTCGGTCTTAATAAGCGGCTGCAGCATACATAGTTTTTTTTGTTGTGGAGATATTTTGACCATACAACATTTTTTATTTAGGCTTGTGAATCAGGGCACTAGATGCACTTTATTTTTTAGAGCAGGGTGTTGAATAATTCCTTTGTTTTCAGGTGAATGGTTCTGCTATTGAAAAAAATATATTCTAAAAGTGGTAATTATTGTACCAGAATGATTATTATTGGTAGATGATTTGTGTAACTTGTGAGATTATTTTAAAAATCAAGGTTCAACACCGACCACTTATCAAAAGATGGATTTTATTGCGTTTATGGATTTAGTTTTTCTTTAGCAATTGCACTTAGCCAGTCCATTAGCAAACAGCTTGCCAAGTTAGCAAATAGCTGGCCTAGTTAACCTAACTTGCCCTGCCACCAAAAAAACCACCATAGGTAACAAAAAGCTCAGTTGGCATATAGTCTGCAGGACTGTCTGATGTTTAGAAGTTCTGCTCGAGTTAACATGACCACAGAATGGTGGCAGAGAGCAGAGTAAACACACAAAAACATGCAAAAGAGAGTGAACTACCAAGGTTGCCATCCGCAGCAGCATGATAGCAAAAAATAGTATCAGCCGCCCGTTTCTTGTTTTTATCTATTTGTAAGTGGTGTTTTAGAAATTTTCTAATATTCCTAGAATAAGTAGGGTTTATCGTCTTCACTTGTTTTATTTACTTTGATTTTTGAAGAGGATCTCAAAACCCACCCATAGTGGACTCCCATTTGGGAACCCCTGATCTAAGCTTTTCAAGAGCAACACTAGTTAAATAACAGCAAATGGTGTTGTTGCCTTTCAAACATGAAGTTAAATCCATAAATCAGGAAAAAACATAATATTTAATATAGCCAACAATATTGTAAAGGATCAGTGGATAGCACCAACATTTGTATGATCTGTCAAGTACTGTACTTTTTCATTGGTGCTGTGAGCCAGCATGTTAAGTTATTGCTGTGTGACTGACATAAGTAAGTCAAGTTAAATATCTTTATGAGTTTGCTGTTACTTACTGACTCTCTTTTTGTGTAAAGGAAAACAGTCCATGTGATGGGTTTTGCAGAATAAATAATGATGGGAGTCAGAATTATGTTGTTTAATTTTAAGCAGTTATGTTGCTTTCACACTAAACTTTGGTATGCTTTGTATCGTGTCAGAGTTCAGTTTCTGGAGCAGTTCACATCGGTGTGAACCCATACTGGACCCTGAAACGGACCAGAGAACTGTACCCTGGCATGGTTACAACTGTCGTTATAGGCACTGTTTATCCGGACCCTGGAGTGGTTCGCTTGCAGTGTGATTGCATGCTGGGCCAGCTTACCAAAAGCAGGAAGAGAGGATGTAATGTAAGAGCAGAGTATTTGAGTAGAAGTAGAAGAAAAAGCAGAAGTAGAGCAAAAACAAAGTAAGAGCGCGAATTCAAAGTTGAAGAAGTTTGAAAATGTCTTGTGGAAGTACACGGAGTAGAGAAGAGGCACAGGCAAAATACTACATTTGAACACCAAGGCAGCAACAGAAATCCCAGTGAGACAGATTTTATTCTCCATGAGTTTTTTCTTCTTGATCAGCACAATAAAAACAATCTGTTGCAACTACATGACATTGTTTGGTCCGGTCTAAAAAATATCTGTGAGAAAGCAAACCAGGCCAACTGAAGGTGTGTATTTTCTCACTTTAGCTGATCCATGGACTGATTCCTGGACCACATCAGCAGAGTGAATGTGCACTTACACATCTACCATTCTATCGCAACAAGCTCTGCTGATATGAGCAGGGATAGGCTTCAAACCCAAACTTAAAGGATGGTTGGATGGATGGATGGAAGGTGGATGGAAGGATGGATGGATGGATGGATGGATGGATGGATGGATGGATGGATGGATGGATGGATGGAAGATGGATGGAAGGATGGATGGATGGATGGATGGATGGATGGATGGATGGATGGATGGATGGATGGATGGATGGATGGATAGATGGATGGAAGGATGGATGGATGGATGGATGGATGGATGGATGGATGGATGGATGGATGGATGGATGGATGGATGGAAGGTGGATGGAAGGATGGATGGATGGATGGATGGATGGATGGATAGATGGATGGATGGATGGATGGATGGATGGATGGATGGATGGATGGATGGATGGATTTTACTTAAAGAAAATCCATTACTTAATGTGACATCATTCTTTTGTCTTGTTTTTGATAAAGAGTAAAGAGGAAATTCTACTTCCCATTTAAAGTTTTACTTGCAGTGTTTGCACATTGCAGTGTGTGAGGATTATGCAGTAGCATTGGAGAATCATGGCTAAATGAGATAACACAGTGCCAATCAAATACATTTTAAAGGAAGTCCTGACATTAAAATAAACATGTTACTAATTATTTGAAGTTGCCAGACAGATGAAGAAGAGCGTATCTTTTATTGAGAAGCCTTTTCGTGTCCCAACCTGCCAACTATAGTCAAGCCCACTTTGGATTAAAGCAGGTAGTAGTAGTAATAGCCTAGTAGGCCTGCACAAGAAGTCTCTTATATAAAAAAATGATGATTTTTACTCCTTGTAAAATGTCTCAGTCTGCTGCAGAAAAAATTTAATATTCATCATGAGCATTTCACGGCACCACCGCAGGTTTATTTGTATGCCTGCTCAGGTGTGAAGAATAAACAGGGTGGAATCGAGCAACAGTGAGTTCTGCCTGTGTGCTCTGGATGCAACAGTTATCTCTCTTTTACCCTCTTCATCTGTCAAAACATGAAAATGCGCTCTTTTTAAAACATGAAGCAACTCAGACACACTTCCTTTTATTGTGTACAGTGTTTTATGCTATGGAAGGCTCCAGATTGATCATTTCTGAGATTTTCATGCCTGCTAAGTTGCTTTAGCTCTTGAAAAAATTGTTACATAACACTTACTGGGCATAATGAGAAGTAGAGTGCAGTAAGTGGCTTCTGACATTTTTATTATACTGAAGAAGATATTTTCTTTGATTATTTTGTGTAAGTAATTCAGTAGAGGGATGTGGTGTTTTATTAAGTGTTCTTTTTCACCAATATTTAGAAGAAGAGTATCACAAATAAGTCTGTTTTGGTTTTTAGAAGACTCTTTCAGAGGCTTCTCCATCTTCTGAGGAAGACTCTAATGTGCCACATAGGGTTTAAACTGAGTTCAACCATCAAATGACATCACCACTGGCTGTTCATCTATCCTTTGTCCAGCCCGTTCCATTGCTACTCTTATATAATAATTAATATATCATCACTACATTAGAGGATATAGCTAACAAATACCTCCTGGGGAATATTATTTTAGCATTCAACAGATTACCTTCATCTTAATTATTCTGCAGGCAATTTTTTTTTATGTCTCTAACAAATTTGACAGATATTACATACTACCTTACGCAAGCAATAGTTCAGCTTTTTTGAAGGCTTTTATTCAATTAAACATACGTCAGAGGTGCACACAATTGGATGAAATTATTTGGCAATTCATAAGACATTGGCTAGATAGCAAAAAAAAAATTTGGGAATATCTTAGTAGACTTAACCTTTTGTAATGAGCAGCACATAAATAACTTCATTGTTATTTTGTCTGCAGGGCATAAAGGGATGGGTAGAGAGGCAAAGAGCAACCTTTTCCCCTTGCTAAAGTAGAGTGGAGAGCCCCATTCAGACTCACCACAGAGCAGAAACATGCAGGCCATTCATTCTGAAAAGATAGCATCAGAACTGCAGTGACAGGCCACAAAGTCTATATTAATGTACGAAGCTATTCTCCGAAACAGAGGACAAGAGAAAGTAAGTCCTTACAGAGCAATCTCTTGAAGCTGAAGTAGGAGGGAGCATGCAACAAAGTCAGAGCGGCCAGTAGAATTCCCTGCTGTGTGATTTTCATCACCCTGCACAGTTACATATTGGACACAAAAGTTTTAGCCGCAGTGTAGGAGGGTGATGAGTAGGAGTTGTTAATGTCAAAGTCTAAATATTCATAAGCAGGCATAAAGAGTGACTTTTTTAAAAGAGCTTTAGTCGAATTTCGAACTCCTCAGTGCTCTTGAGCCCAAGCTTTGCACACATTTTTATTTTATTCAGTGGCTCTAAAATTCTGCATATAATGTTGCTAGTGTAATTTATTTTTCTTAGAGACAGGGATGAACACATGATGGAATATTAGCAGAGTCTAAATCATCTTATAGAACCGGATCATGACATACATAACACTCATTGGCCACCGTGTGTTAAATTGTAGAATTCTGTGCTGTTGGCTATTTTGAGTACATAACAGTGCTCTTAGCAACACTCCAAATGTTCTCCATGTTGTAAAGAAAAAATGAAACTGCCTGCTGATCATTTTACAGTAAGAGGAGGTCTGGTTGTTAGTGCAGATGTCAAAATTAGGATTTGCAGGCTCACGAAACAGCCATTGTTATGTTTACTGACATTGATCCGCATCGTCAACATAAGTTTTAAAGTTAAATCTTCCAGTCAATATTCAGTGCCTTGCAAAAGTATTTATATAACATTCACAAACCTAAATATATGTTACTGGGATGTTATGTGATAAAGAAACACAAAATAGTACATAATTGTGAAATGGAAGGAAAATGATACATGGTTTTCAATGTTTTTTGACAAGTACAAAAGTGTGGTATTCATTTGTATTCTGTGCAAAATAGCTCAAGCTTAGTCAGATTGGAAGAGAGAGCATCAAGGAACAGTAAGTTTTTGCCCACAAATACAGGGTCTCTTTGCTACAGAAAAGCACAATCATAGAATGATGCTGCCATCACTGTGTTTCACTGTGGAAATGGTGTATTCAGGGTGATGTACAGTCTTAGTTTTCCTTCACACACTGTGTTTTGCAGGTAGGTCAAATAAATTACGTTTCACTCCGTATTCCACATGTTTGCTGTGTCCCCTACATGGCTGCAATTGCAAATGGGCATTTTATGGCTTAATTTTAGTAATAGTTTCTTCTTCTCACTCTTCCATATAGGCGAAATTTGTGGAGAGTCCAACTCATAGTTGTCCTAGCAAGCGATTCTCCCACTTGAGCTGTGGATTTTAGCAGCTCCTCTATGGTTTTCATGGGCCTTTTCACTGCTACTCTAATTGAAGCAGAGAACTAGCCATGGGAAGATCAAAACAGTCGTCCGAGGTCTTTAAAAGTGTGGCAAGGGTTTTAAGGGGTCTGAATATAACTTGAAATCAGACATGAAATGGAAAATACTCTACAAATGGTGGACCTTTAAAACAACTGGCAACATGCCCAGGCCTGTTTATTCAAGCATGTTCACCGTGACAACCTCCAAGATGCTTAATGAAGTCTCCAAAACCCCTAAAATGGTATAACGGGACCTACAGAATCCTCACCATGCGGCTTCTGTTTGCGCTATGGTCCTGTGAACAACCAGCTCGCTGTGTCAACCCTGGGCGGTGAACTGTATTGCCCCTATCAAAAACCACCTTTCCATACACAAAAGCCTGTACAGGGAATACATCTTGACTGCTTTAAATAAAAACATGACTTTCTATTATATCATAAGCATGCAGATTTGAAAGCAAAAAACAATTATATGGTCTCTGTATGAACCCATTCTATCATACGTATTCTGCACAGATTTTCAAATTTTTAATTAATTTTCACCAGGATAATGCTAGCAAGAATTGTATGTTACTCAAACATTAGCTACTCCTTAAAAAATTATATGGATTACAAAACCTTATGCTGTTTAAAGGCCAATTTAGTGTCATTACCAATTATAAAGCAACGGCTGAATTTTACTTCTGTTTTAATACGAGTTAAAGAAACCAGAAAAGTTTTAACTTAGCTTAATCGGGGTCTGCTTACAATAACTGTGGCTGGATATAAACTACACTGCTTTCACATAAACTGTTACAGTGCTGAGTTACTTCTCTAGATTCATACTCCTCACTCTAGATGGTGCTTGTTTTCGTATCAACAACTCTCCGTGCAAATGATTCACAGCCTGATATTACTCAGCCTGTGGTATGCCGGAGTCCTGAGTGTGGCAGAGACGTCTTCAGGGGTAAACACAGGGGAGCTGATCTTCATTGTGGTGTCTGAGCTAGAATTAATCATCGTCAGGGTCTCCTCACAGCTCTCAAGTTGGTGTCATCTGTGTCACATCAGATAAAGCTGGGTCCCTCTGATGTGCTGAGTGGAAAGAGCAGGCCGACCAGGTTGCATTCTGCTGACTGGCTGAAACAACATGTCAGGCTGTGGGTAGCTTGCTAAGAGGCTGAAACTGCCCTCATCCAAAACGTGTTTCCTGATCCTATAGCTTGCATCACCTCAAGTAACGGACGACCGACTGGTTTGTTTTGCTCCAAGAGGAAGAGAATGTGCTGTTTGTACCTAGGCCGGGCCAAACAGTCTCATGTGATCTGTCCTAAATATCCAGCCACATACGCATAATCATTGAGACAACCACATGTCTCAGCAAGGAACTCAGACAGGATCAGTCCTTACCATGAATGCATCTAAGAAAGACCATTGTTTCAACAAAAAAAGCAACATGGCAACTGTTGTTTTGTGGAGTGTGGATAATATCCAATGCAAGTGCCCTCATGTATTTGTCCTGCTTTGTTGATGACTATGAAGAGCAACGTGCTTCAAAGGATCACTAACAAAATGGTGTAATTTAGGATTCCTGTCTTTCTAAGATTATATTTTTATTCATATCTTTCTTGAAAACTCACTTCTGATTTTCCTTAAACCCAGGTGAGATTATAAAATAATATCCCTAGCTTTCAACATCCTACAGAAATTCTTCAATTCATCATCTGAAAATGGAAGTATATTGTATAGTTGTAAACTTACCAAGGCATGTCTATACACCTAAGGGCTGGGTAGGGAAAGCATTAATCAAAGAAGCAGCCAAGCAGTCCTTTGTAGCTCTGAAGAAGCAGCACAATCCAAAACTCAGATGCGAGAGATGGGAGAATCGGTTGGAAGGACAAATGTTAGCCATGCACTCCGCAAATCGGACCTTTATGGAAGTATAACACGAAGCAGGCCATATGAAGTCCTGTTTGCAGTTTCTCACAAGCCATGTAAGGGACATACAGTATCAAACATCTGGAAGAAGGTCCTCTGATTAGGTGAGAAGAAAATTTACCTCCTTTACTTGCATATAGCTAAATGCATCAGAAAACTAACTCTGTGAATCACCCTGTATACAATGGAATATGGTGCTGGCTGCAACATGCTGTGGGAATGCTTTTCTTTAGTAGAGACAGGCCGGCTGGTCACATTTTATAGGAAAATAAATACAGGTAAATCCAGGGCAGAAAACAAGTTAGAGACTGCAAAAGACTTGACGAAGGGGTGTAGGTTCACCTTCCAACACAACAACAAATCTGAACATACAACTAGAGGTACATTGGAATGCTTTAGATCCAAGCCTATTCATGTGTTAGAAGGCCCCGTCCAGAAAGTCCAGACCTAAATCTAACACAGAATCTGAGGAAAGACTTAAAAATTGATGGTTTCCTTCTATTGTGACTGATCTTGAGCTATTTTATAAAGAGGAATTCACAAAAAAACATTTTCTAGATATGAAAAGCTCGTAGAGATGTAAATAAGACTTGCAGCTGTAATGGCAGAAAAAGGTGGTACAACAAAGTACTGAGTCTGTGTACAAATGCACAAACCGAGTATTGCTTTTCATTCTCATCACAATTACGCACTACTTTGTCTTCCACTTTAAAACCAAAAAAAAATCCATTAAAAATTGGTGGTTGTAATCTGACAAAATGTTAAAAAATTCAAGGAACTCTCTTACAGGGCAAAATTAACGAATTACCCCAAATATTGTCTAACATGTTCATTCAAATATTGTGACAGTTTGCTAGTAACCTAAGTGCCGCTTAGTTCAGTTAGATTAGGAGAAACTGTTCTAAAATGCCACATTTAACATATATTTCCTTCTATTGTAATAGAAAATGAAAACCCAGTTTGGACCAAACTGAGACTGATAGAAGAAATATTAGGCATTTCTTTCAGTTAGGCAAGTTAAACACCCAGAAAGAATGGAAGTAATAATGCACACTTGCTGACTAGTGATTGATGTGAAAATGATTCTGCTTTGCTGGGAGTTGGCATGTTTAGAAGACGCTTATAAGACATTAATGAACTAATATTTAATGTGGTGTCCCAATTTTGTATCTCTGCAATCTAATTCAAACACAAAACTGATCAAATTATTTTGTTTTATTTATATGTTTTGTATTTGTACACCAACTTCGTCAGCTTCCCGAACAGAATGGGCAGATTGTTTTTTAGAAAACAAACAAAAATAAATAAAATAGTCTGATTTAAAAACTACAAAGTCCATTGTGGATTAATTTTATTATGTTTGAAAAATGTCTAGCATTTGTTATGACTTCAAAGGGCTACTATTAATTCTTAATGTCATAAAACCTACAAAAATCTGCCAGATGTCCATTTGGGCGAAGTGACAGCTAAAATTTTAGAGCAGCACACCATGGGATTTTTGTGCCTAATATTTTGTTTAAATGCTGTGTGGTTTTAATGGGGGTTTGTCCTCTATTCACATTGCTACACTGATATCGCTGGTATTCATTGGTCTGCTTAGAGAAGAGAGACCTGGAACTCATAGGGGATTAAATTCATTCATTCGTTTATTCATTCATTCATTCATTCAGTGACTCTCCAACCCACACAGATAAATGGACATTCAGAACCAAGATGCCCTAGCGCTTTGTGCCAGCATGTACAGTGTGAAAGGCACAGTGGTGTTCACCTTGGAGCCAGGTTATGGAATCTTGATTTGACTCAGTCTGACAGATTGACACTGCACTTGTGGAGCTGAAAACGGGTCTCTTGGTGGCCTCCAGGGGGCAGAGCAGCCGCTGGGCCCCAAGGCGTTTCTGCCCTGTGCTGTGGGCTTAGCTTCTTGTTACATTAACAGGGGCTTCTGTGACAGAGTCAGCATTATGAAAGCTAAGAGGATTAGCTGATGGACATTTCTGGCGTTGGCGGTCAATTATCAAAATGAAAAGCGGTGACTGGGCAGAAGCTGGCATGCTTTGTGGCACAAAAGAGCTCCTCCTCATCTGCACTCTGTCTCTGCTTCAGTCTGTCACAGGTTACTTAAGTTCAGGGGATGGGTGGGGGCAAATCAACAATAGCATCACGGGTGCGTTCCTAAACATGTAAGTTTTTGTTATATGTGTCTGAGTGAGCTGGGGATTAAAAAAGAGCATTTAAATTTTAATGTTTCTAAAGTGCAAATCTGAGTGTTATGCAACTGTATAAAACCAGGGCTGCACGTCATCTAGTCAGCCGTCCTCAAGCCTAACTCATCCAACCACACACACACTCCCATACAATTCCTTTCACTACTCAAGTATGTGTGGATATGTGTATCCTCTACTCCCCCATCCTTCCCTATCCCTGTGATTACTTCATATGCTGTCATATCCTGCTCCAAGCAAGTACGATGTGAGAGGCTGAGGTGAGGGGGAAGGAAGAGGTTTGTTTTGCTCTATCCATGAAAGAGGTATTCCACAGCTGTCCGCGGTAAGGATCTACTCCAGGGATTCACAGTAGGCTGCGAAGGTAATCAGCCGAGTCACTGTACCACCACCACCGCTGCTGCAGAGGACACATCACGCCAGCCAACCTCCATCCTCAGTGCATTAATTTTCTAATATACAGCTGTTACACCTCACAGAAGCTCAACAGAGGTGCATTTTAGTTCCACCTGTGTTTGAGAAGATAAGGCACAAACTACAAAAGCATTTCAACAACAGTAAGGGAGTTAAAGGTTTTTTTTTTCTATGTAAAACATTTTATGAATTATATGTTAATCCTGGCTCTCAAAGTCAGGCTCAATTATATCCAATCCCAGTTATCACTTGACTGACAATGTCATCCCATCACTCTGTTACAGATGGCCCGACTGCATGAGCACATTTGATAGGGGTATTCAGAAACCGGTTAGATGCAGTTGAAAAATGTCTCCATCTGCTGTTACTGCGGTAACTAGTTCCACTGGTACGACATGAAGCTTAAACCACACCAGATCAAATTTCTGTTTATTGCACATTTTAAAACAGCAGCAAACATCCTGTGGATGAAATACCAAAAGAAGACACTTGAGCACACTTTTAAAAATATTATCCAATGTATTTGAGAGATTAAAAACATCTTTTAAAAAGGAGTAAAATAATAACATATTAAGGCAAATAACATCCACACTAATAATGATAATAATATATCTCTCAAACATATGTAACAAATAGTGATTAATCGATGTAAGCAAAAAAATAGTCAGCAATGCAGCTTGTGTAACACCTAGGGGATCAGCTCTCTGTTCGAATGTATACCATCCAACAACTAGAAGAAGGTTATCATCTCACCTCAGTTATCTTAGGGGTACATACAGGGGTTGGACAATGAAACTGAAACACCTGGTTTTAGACCACAATAATTTATTAGTATGGTGTAGGGCCTCCTTTTGCAGCCAATTCAGCGTCAATTTGTCTTGGGAATGACATATACAAGTCCTGCACAGTGGTCAGAGGGATTTTAAGCCGTGATACTGGTGGAGGAAAACGTTTCCTGACTCGCTCCTCCAAAACACCCCAATCAATAATATTTAGATCTGGCGACTGTGCAGGCCATGGGAGATGTTCAACTTCACTTTCATGTTCATCAAACCAATCTTTCACCATTCTTGCTGTGTGTATTGGTGCATTGTCATCAGGATACAATGTTTGAACCATTGAATGCACATGGTCCTCAAGAATGGTTCGGTAGTCCTTGGCAGTGACGCGCCCATCTAGCACATGCATTGGGCCAAGGGAATGCCATGATATGGCAGCCCAAACAATCACTGATCCACCCCCATGCTTCACTCTGGGCATGCAACAGTCTGGGTGGTACGCTTCTTTGGGGCTTCTCCACACCGTAACTCTCCTGGATGTGGGGAAAACAGTAAAGGTGGACTCATCAGAGAACAATACATGTTTCACATTGTCCACAGCCCAAGATTTGCGCTCCTTGCTCCATTGAAACCGACGTTTGGCATTGGCATGAGTGACCAAAGGTTTGGCTATAGCAGCCAGGCCGTGTATATTGACCCTGTGGAGCTCCCAACGGACAGTTCTGGTGGAAACAGAAGAGTTGAGGTGCACATTTAATTCTGCCGGGATTTGGGCAGCCGTGGTTTTATGTTTTTTGGATACAATCCGGGTTAGAACCCGAACATCCCTTTCAGACAGCTTCCTCTTGCGTCCACAGTTAATCCTGTTGGATGTGGTTCGTCCTTCTTGGTGGTATGCTGACATTACCCTGGATACCGTGGCTCTTGATACATCACAAAGACTTGCTGTCTTAGTCACAGATGCGCCAGCAAGACGTGCACCAACAATTTGTCCTCTTTTGAACTCTGGTATGTCACCCATAATGTTGTGTGCATTTCAATATTTTGAGCAAAACTGTGCTCTTACCCTGCTAATTGAACCTTCGCACTCTGCTCTTACTGGTGCAATGTGCAATCAATAAAGACTGGCTACCAGGCTGGTCTAATTTAGCCATGAAACCTCCCACACTAAAATGACTGGTGTTTTAGTTTCATTGTCCAACCCCTGTATAATATATGTAAGTATATGTAATATAATAAGTGTATATTTCTGAAGTTGAAGTAAATGGCACATGGGTTTCAACATACTTTGCAAATAACAATCTAAAAACTGTTTAATAAAAATGTTTTCGAGAAGTTGAAGCTTCATCCCAGTTTGAAGTATTTTGTAGCCTATAGCTGGTTTGCCCTGCATTTACATAGCTTTCCTCCAACTCAGACAGCTTCCCTGTCTCTACTGAAGAAGATGTCCACAGCATTATGGTGCCACCACCATGTTTCATAAAGAGGATGTTGTGTTCAATCTGTACTGTATGTTTTCTGGCACATAGAGTTTTCCATGAGGTCAAAAATGTGGGTTTTTGCCTTATCTGACCTGAGCACCTTCTCCCACTCAGCAGTTTCCTACATGGCAAACTGCCAAGGGAAGTAATTTCCACTTTCTTTCAACAATTTCTCAACATTTCCACAGATACAGGAATTGTGGAGTGTATAACTAATAGTTGTCGTGTCAAAAGACTTTTCCACCTGAACGGTGCAGCTCCTCCAGAGTTACAATGGCTCTCTTGGCTACGTCTAAAGATGATGCTGTTCTTGCCCAAAGTAGGGGTATTGCATTGTAACTAACCCTACTTTACGCTTGTCTACTTCTTTATCTTTGACTTGTCTGCTGATCTCCGTGTAGCTGCTTTTTTTTAACTAATGGCTTCTAATAAACCTCTGAGATTTTCATAAAACTGATGTACTGGAATTGAGTCAAATTAGTTGACTACTAAAGGCAACTGACTGCAATTGATTTCAACAAGGAGTAAAGGAAGCTAAATACATTTGAAAACCATTTATTATTTTCCTTCCATTTCACAAGTTTTGCTCTATAATTGAAAGAAATCAGAAAAAATCAAGGGGTATGAAAACTTCTGCAATGTACTTTTGTATTAAAGACAAATGAATAGCTATCTATATGCATCTATTTCTTGAATAAAATATGTCAGATTCAAGGCAGCTATTTACAAGAATGTTAAGAGGACTATTCAGAACTCTGTTTTTTTAGTCTTACACTGCAGAGATAATTTGGTTTTCCATTGCTGTGGTTTAGTATTCTGACTTCCATTAAAAGCAGATCAGAAATCTCTGAATATGTGCCAAAGTGAACAGTCCCCTGAGATGCCGAAGCTTTGTCATGCTTCAGGTGGGTTCTTTACTGGAAATGTTGATTTTATTTCAGCATTTTTGCATAACTGGACTGCATCATATATCTATACCACATGCTGTTTTCAGTGTGCAGCGATGAGTGTTCAGACTAAAAACCTTTAAATGCACGCTAAACATAGTTAAGCTTAAATAAAAGGAAACTTCTTTTAATCTAAAATATACTAGATGTACAGCTGTATCTTTGCACTCTGTAAAAGTGAACAGACAACAGACATTTGGTAAAAATGTTTGAAATGTGTGTAAAAATGAATGGACCTCTTACTTAGATAGAATAATCTTATAGTTGTTGGTACATCTGATGTCAATACTTCATACTTGGTCTGGTGAACCATTTCTCTGGTAATTTTGCTTTATCTCTTTTTATTTTCCAGTTGAAAGATCAAACACATTTTCAGTTTTCTCACATAGATTAAGAGATTTTAATTTTGGTGGGATTTGAAAAATTTCATGTTAGCTTTCACTCTGACAAGGCTCAGAGAGACATTGGAAGAGAAACCAGCCCAGCACATAATAGAACCTCCACCATACTTAACAATGGCAATGAGGTGCTTTTTAATATATTCATCCATAGTGTCACACCAAACCCACTTGGGGTGTTCGTTGCTTAGAAAATATTTGTTTCATCAAACTGAAGCACAGGGGTCTAGTTAAAGTCCTGCAAGTTCAACATTTTTGATTGTAGGAGTGAAAATGGTTTTTCCTGGAATAACTCCCAAACATCTTGTCATGTAGATCTGATCTAATCAATATGTAGACTTGTTGACCCCAAGATGTCACTCTTTGCTGCAGCTTACCATTTTCCTCACTGTGCTTGTTATACAAATATAAACATGGGTCCTTATCCAGCTTATTGGCCAGAGGCTAAAAGAAATCAGCACGTTACATTATATTCAAACTCCTGAAAAAAAACGAAAGTTATCAAATACTAGTTGCAGGATCCTAGATACCAAACAAAACGAGTAAATTGCTAAATAAGAAACGCTTTAGTCACATTTATTAGACATACCGATAATAATTATAACCTTTTTTTATAACATCAATTTATTTCCTCATTTTCCTAAAATCTGCTAAAATATAATCCCTTTTTTAGTTTTCAATGTGACATTAAGCTACTGCAATAAAAGATGTGTTATTTATTCATTTTTAACACATCTTAACCAGGGGTACCAACAAATTTGTTAAAGCCTGTATGTATACAGTTCAAAGTGTACAGGTCCTTCTCAAAATATTAGCATATTGTGATAAAGTTTATTATTTTCCATAATGTCATGATGAAAATGTAACATTCATATATTTTAGATTCATTGCACACTAACTGAAATATTTCAGGTCTTTTATTGTCTTAATACGGATGATTTTGGCATACAGCTCATGAAAACCCAAAATTCCTATCTCACAAAATTAGCATATCATTAAAAGGGTCTCTAAACGAGCTATGAACCTAATCATCTGAATCAACGAGTTAACTCTAAACACCTGCAAAAGATTCCTGAGGCCTTTAAAACTCCCAGCCTGGTTCATCACTCAAAACCCCAATCATGGGTAAGACTGCCGACCTGACTGCTGTCCAGAAGGCCACTATTGACACCCTCAAGCAAGAGGGTAAGACACAGAAAGAAATTTCTGAATGAATAGGCTGTTCCCAGAGTGCTGTATCAAGGCACCTCAGTGGGAAGTCTGTGGGAAGGAAAAAGTGTGGCAGAAAACGCTGCACAACGAGAAGAGGTGACCGGACCCTGAGGAAGATTGTGGAGAAGGGCCGATTCCAGACCTTGGGGGACCTGCGGAAGCAGTGGACTGAGTCTGGAGTAGAAACATCCAGAGCCACCGTGCACAGGCGTGTGCAGGAAATGGGCTACAGGTGCCGCATTCCCCAGGTCAAGCCACTTTTGAACCAGAAACAGCGGCAGAAGCGCCTGACCTGGGCTACAGAGAAGCAGCACTGGACTGTTGCTCAGTGGTCCAAAGTACTTTTTTCGGATGAAAGCAAATTCTGCATGTCATTTGGAAATCAAGGTGCCAGAGTCTGGAGGAAGACTGGGGAGAAGGAAATGCCAAAATGCCAGAAGTCCAGTGTCAAGTACCCACAGTCAGTGATGGTCTGGGATGCCGTGTCAGCTGCTGGTGTTGGTCCACTGTGTTTTATCAAGGGCAGGGTCAATGCAGCTAGCTATCAGGAGATTTTGGAGCACTTCATGCTTCCATCTGCTGAAAAGCTTTATGGAGATGAAGATTTCATTTTTCAGCACGACCTGGCACCTGCTCACAGTGCCAAAACCACTGGTAAATGGTTTACTGACCATGGTATCACTGTGCTCAATTGGCCTGCCAACTCTCCTGACCTGAACCCCATAGAGAATCTGTGGGATATTGTGAAGAGAACGTTGAGAGACTCAAGACCCAACACTCTGGATGAGCTAAAGGCCGCTATCGAAGCATCCTGGGCTAAGACCTCAGCAGTGCCACAGGCTGATTGCCTCCATGCCACGCCGCATTGAAGCAGTCATTTCTGCAAAAGGATTCCCGACCAAGTATTGAGTGCATAACTGTACATGATTATTTGAAGGTTGACGTTTTTTGTATTAAAAACACTTTTCTTTTATTGGTCGGATGAAATGTGCTAATTTTGTGAGATAGGAATTTTGGGTTTTCATGAGCTGTATGCCAAAATCATCCGTATTAAGACAATAAAAGACCTGAAATATTTCAGTTAGTGTGCAATGAATCTAAAATATATGAATGTTAAATTTTCATCGTGACATTATGGAAAATAATGAACTTTATCACAATATGCTAATATTTTGAGAAGGACCTGTATATAAGGCATAGGTAATTTTACTGCCAATATTGCTCAGATTATTGCAATAAAATTAGCTGAACATGACATAGTGGAGAAAAACACACTATGATCCATTTGCAGGAAAAACTATTTACTGACAAGAGAAGAGCAAAAACAGCTTCTCAATGGGTGGATTTTTAGAAATGTCACAATTTCACAGGTGTTCACATGGAGAAGTCCACAAAGGTAAACAATCTGCTTTTCACTTTATAAAGGTAAACAATAAAACAATGTCTGGAACTAAGGTATAAAAGAGAAAATGTAAAAGTGATTTTGCAGTGACAAAAATGGAACAATCCGCGGGGGAAGGTCTACACTGTTTTAAAGTCTGTGTATAGAGATGGTGTGCTCGGCCGCCGTGGGTCCGTCTGCTGCTATACGACAGCGTACTGCTGATACAGAAGCTCCCGGATCTTATAGTAGTCGTCACACAGGCAGCCTTCTAGGCCGATCCGCCCGGGCTCCGTCTGAAAAAAGAACAGAAAGATTCACAGGTCATCTCAGCCCTTAAGCAACAAGGTTGCATCTCTCAACAAAGATAAACAAACCTTGTGCAGTAGACCGCTGGAGAAAAAAATATCTTTAAAGTTTTTTTCCTTATTTTTCATGCAGACTTCATTTTTTTTTAAAGCGTCTCATGAATTCAGATCAACATTTCCCATTTAAATACCATGCAAACATTACTCTTCATTACCAGTCGCAGTTCTCTTTGATTTAATTTTCTGGGTTGCATCTATTTTAGGTGCTTGTCAATTATGGAGTTTGTTGTTAGCATCCTGGCTTCAGCTTGTACTTTGGTTAAGTCCTGATTGATGTTTTTGTGTGTCTTTCACCTTAGGTGAGATATTTTCACTTTTCACTGGGGATTTTATATCCTACTTAGGCTACCTGTTTGTTTCTCTGTCTCTTTTGTTCCAGTTTGTGTTTGTTGATGGTATGTTAATTCATTATAACTATATATACACATCAGCTTTCTGTGTCTTATAACAACAATCTGATATCGGTTGGAAGGAAGGAAGCAAGGAAGGAAGGAAGGATGGATGGGAAGATAGATATATCTTCTTTAAAAGAAAAAGGTACAGCAGGAAAACTTTCAAATTTGTTTCTAAGGTCTTACTGTGTATATTTGTTTAGATATAATCTTTCATTTAAATCAACAAGCAACAACTTAAAAACTGAACAATCTGTGGTGTTGAATGTCTTCTGTAGTGGCCACTTTCCCTCGAGGGAAGGCTGTAGGAAGTTGACTGACTGCATGCCCACAGAGCTTATGGGAGGCTGGACACTCACCCTGCGGACAGCCACCACGTTGTTGCATACCAGAACTCCACCCACAAATTCAGCTTGGATGCCTTCTCTCAGCAAGACCTGCTTGAAGTCAGACAGCCTAGGCTCGTTGATGAACACAGACTCATGCCCTGAAATCTGTGGAGAGGAAGAAATATTAGACTCGGTTGAACGGTTTCTTAAAAAGGGGGCTGTCAGAGCTGCTGACACATCATTCTGAACATTTACAATTAAAATCACATGGAAATATCACCTCGGGGAACTCAGTATTTCAGCAGGAGCTTTTCTGACAGGCTTTTTGAACATTTGGACTAAACTGGGTTAGTTTCAAAGCCTTACAGTAAGTATTTGTATGAAAACAAACAAGCAAAGAGGAAACAAGGTTTGGTTTGTCCTCATACAGGAAAACTCATAACAAGAAGTAACCTGTTGAATTCTGGCAGAAGATGAGTGGCCTGTAAAAATTCAAATATAAAAAATGTGCCACAAAAAAATTTGTGTTGTTCATTTCATTAAAAATGAAATGTTTAGTGCTTATTTAGAACAATAGTTTATAATAAAAAGGATTCGGTGAGTCACGGCGGAGGAGGAATATTTAAACTTAAAAGATACAAATGTTAAAGTTTAATTTACTCAAAGCTCTGAACTAAATTGCTGTTTTAAGAAAAAAAAGCTAAGCTGCCCACCTCAGTTGGAGGCAGCGGCTCCAGCGTGGGAATGACATCGCTCTCCTCCGACATCTCCTTCTCATCCTCTCCAAACAGGCTCTTCATGGCACGCTGCGCTGCCACAGCCGTAGCGTCGTGGTCGATGCCAAGCTCGGGGGCAGTGTCCATGGGCACCTCGCTGTCCTCCGCCTCCTCCTTCACACCCTCCTCCAGCATCACGCCGGTATCCACCTTTGCGACACGCATGTCCAGAACCCCGTTGATCCAGGCTAGCTCCGTGTCTTTGGCCTTGCAGAACTGCAGAGAGCTCACCAAGGAGTCTTTCAGCCGCACCTTTAGGTTAAGATAAAGGGAGAGGATTAAGACACTGGGTTGTTTGAGAAGGTTACAATGAAAATGAATTAATGACCTGACAAATACAAATTAAACTAATTTATTTAGAGCAGAAGAAACACACAACTCCTCATTAACATTACTTGACATTACATGTGGATTTTATCAGATCCATCAACAAAATACAGAACAGTTTGAGCATGTAATGAGAGAAAATGTGGAAAATATTAATATTTTTACAGAGTGTTGTACTTTATCCAACACTTTTTAATACTAAAGCCAGTCGTTCCTGAGACTGACCTGGTAGATGTGAGTTTCGCTGGTGGCGTCCACAGTTTCCTGCAGTTTGGGTGTGTAGACTTTCAGGTCTTTGCTGAAAGCCTTGCAGGACTCAGCCAGGTCCAGGCTAGCTTCCGGCGGCCCATGAACAATCACAAGCTGTCTGGGCTTCATCTGATTAATGATCTTCTTTATGGAGTCGCCATCAGAGCGACCTTCGTAGTCGATGTATGTCACTCTTGCTCTATAACATAAGAGAAGAAAGAGTTTTACTGATATGCAGATTATATTGGTATGGTTGTCTTTGCAAAGAATAACTCACTTTATTTCAAAACTCTCAACACTTGAGACACATTTTGTGGGGACGACAGACAGATCCTGGTCCATGGGTTCTTCTCCATTTGTCAGCCCAGATTCCAGTTTGCTCTTCTCCTCTTCTGTGGCTTGCAGTTCAGGAACCAAAAAGTCTTCAACCCTTTAAAAAGGACACAATGGGTTACTTGGTAATATGAGCCAACCTCTGCTTTCTTCGATTTGCATCTAGACTTCAGTACCTGATGATTTCTCCATACTCGTCCCATTTGATTCTCTCCTCATGCACCGGGAACATCGGGTAAGACTTTTTGGCCTGTTTGAAGAAACTTCCTTTCCGGCTCCCCTCTCCCTTCATCATCAGATCGTGATGCTTGGTTTTCACCGCAGCTGGCTGATCCAGATCGTCTTCCAGATCGCTCTCATCGCTCGAGTCCACATCCACCCTGGAAAAAGCCATACGATGAACTTTAATTCAGAACACCTGTTTTAAACTCTCTCTTATAACTCGTAAGTCACACGACATTTTTTTCATTTGTAGTCAGGGAAAAATAGACTTGTGTCTTTTATTTGTCTTCCAATGCAAGAATGAACATCTTTCACAAATATTCTAATCAATAATTACAGTCCAAGTAAGAAAATACTGTACAGATTTAATTCTCTTGTTTCTATTTATACGAGACTTACTCTTTTGCTTGTTCCAGTTTTTTAGCTGCTTCTTTCTTTATTTTCTCCTTTTCAAGAAAGTCTTCCAGCTCCTTCCCTTCGAGTTTCACTCTTTTTCTGACCTGATGCGAAAAGAAGAGGTTTTCATGATTATGGAGCAAAGGACACAAGACACCAGCATTTTTCAGGAAAGATGCTGCATGAAAAGACCTTGAAACTGCTTTTCTCACCTCCAAATCCAGCATCTTTTCTCCGGGATTGTCGATGAGATAGCGGGCCAGGGTTCCAGGGGTGGTGCGGTAGGTAAGGATGATAGAATTTTTGGCATTTTGGCACCACTGGGTGAATAGCTCCCTGGAGAACCCAGACTCAAGGTCTGGCTGGCTGCAAAGCACCACCTTGGGGGTGGGTACTCGGGCCAGGTCTGCCAGACTGTGGCAAAGATTCAAGTGTCGGAACTGGAAGGGATTGTTCCTTTTGTCTTCAAAACACCTCATGAGTTTGTCACTCATCCACTCCACCTACAGAGATGGATTTGATTATTAGTTAGAATAGTTAAAAAGACAACATAACGTATATTAATGAGAGTAAAACACTAAGCAATTCTTTACCAAGTATCAAAAACAGTTTGAAGCTGAAATTCAGAGAGAAAATCTCACAATAAAGTTTCTGGAAAGAATCTTATCACTCACTCAAAAAAACAAAGACATTTTTTATTCAAACCTCAGTTTCAAGACACACTGAATCGTTACCAGAACAGGATTTTCTTAAACAAACATGGAGAAGTTAGTCCATCCAGACTGGATCCATACTCCAGTTCTTTTTTCTGCTCCCCACACCCAGAAACAAACTAAATCCTTAATGATTTTAGCCCGTCTCTCTTATCAGGGATGTTTCTAACTGTACAAGGCCTCCAGAATACTCCGGTCTTTCTGTAGCCGGTTTTTAAAAATTTAGAACTATAGCATATGGCGAGGCCTTGATTTATAATTACAGCCCTCGACTCTGAAATCTCTCTCCCTGAAGAACTGAGGAAGAGTTCCAGTTTTTAAAAGCAAACTGAAGACACATCTTTTAAACTTTTAAAAATGTTCTATTTTAAAAAGACACAATTCATTCCTGGGCAATTTTTTAATTAATGTATAGTTTTCATTTTGAGGTCAAGAACATTTTTTAATTATTATTTAATATTTGTATGCACCTTTTTATTTGGGATATTTTATCCATAGCTGTTTAGCCATTTTTGCTTTTCATTTTACGAACCTGTTTCAGTTTTTTCCTTGAATAATTTGTTCTTTTTATTCGCTGTTATTAACAACATATTATAGGTATACCGTAGAAAACTGATCACAGCAACAACAATCATGCTCATATCTGTGTCAAAATTGAAAGATGTAATGTATTTAGGACCATATTAACATCCAACCAACCATTGTCCTCTGCTTATCAGAGATTGGGTTGTTGGAGAAACAGGTCTGGGAGGGAAACCCAGACATCTCTCTTCCTGGCTACACTACGCTACACACTTCATTCTGGGGAATCTCGGCCACTCCCAGCCCAAAAGGGACATATAGTCCTTCCAGCAGGTTCCGGGCCTCCCTTGGCATCTACTCCCAGAAAACCTCCAAAGGGAGGCACCTAGGATGCATCCTGATCAGGTGCCTGAACCATATCTACCATAATAACTAATAACCTCTTTTGACATGTTCTTAACTTTTTTTGTCTGTGTGTTGCTTTCTTATTTTTATTTTTTTTAAAGACAAGGGTTGTCCTGGTTTAAATCTTGCAAAGCACTCTTGTGTTGCCCAACATTTTATGAAAGGTGGACATTGAATGATTGGTACCTGGGACTTGGAGAACTCCACCACATTGTAGCTGACGTTGTTGAGCAGAGCTAGTGGGTAAGCTCCGAGTCCAGCATCCTTTGTCCTCCAAATCTGGTCCAGGAGCTGCGCCAGCTCCAGTACGCGCCCAGCCGTGTCCACAGCAATAAGGACATTACCATTACCACGCAAGGTCTCCATTACGTTCGCTTTGTGGGTTTAAAAGGATGAGAACATAGCCATTAGTAACAGCACAGAGTTTTCATATAGTCTCATTTAAATTTAACAGAATGCTTCTATAATGTAAAGACTTCTGTGTATGTTACTTACTAAGCAGCTGCTCGTCTCTTTGTTTGCGGCGTGGCTGTACATAAGCAGCATTGAAGGAGTCTGTAATAAGTAAAGATGGTCGACCAATGCTCTCTAGTGTGCAGCCGTTAAGGTGGCTGGAATAGACAAAGGAAGAGTACACAAATTAACATCCAATATGCACCTTAAGATCTTCCTTTCATATGCATGTTTCTGTCTCCGTTTACATTTCTCTCTTATGATTGAAGTCCACTGCATATACAATCTCCTCCTCCCCGTCCTTGACAATTTTCCAAATGGTGCCTCCGATCATGTGTCCGGCTGGGAGAGGAGTGATTGAAAGACCGTGGCCCTTTCCTGTAATACAAAAATAAAAAGTTAAACATCACATTCTTATGTAGGTTTTAGAACATGGAATGTTACCTGATCTCCACCTCACCTTTCAGATTGACAATCTGTGAGTATTTCAGCTGCTGGATTTTATCAAAAGCACTATCCACGTCATCAAGGGTGAAGAGCGTGAAATCTTCACTGTTGTTTCTTGACTAAGAACGGGGGACAGAGCAATCAAGAAACCACTTCTATTCTTGCAAATAAAAGGCTCGATTTATCTTTAACGTTAACCCACAGTACCTGATATAAATCATACATGAACATCTGACCCATTTTGTAGACAGGAATGGTGGCATAGATGGTGCAGTTCAGACCCAGTTTTCCCACAGCATAGGGCAGGGCTCCCAGATGAATGGGGTCAGGGTGCGAGAGCAGGACTGCATCAACTTGGTGAACATATCTGACGGGAAATACATAATAAATTTGAGGAGCCAAATCCGAGTTGTTTTTGTAGAATGTTCTGACTTTTTAATTTCTCATAGCTTGGCAATCAAATAAGATATTCTGGAAAATTAACTGGGTTTAATCTGATTGGATTTTATTTTATTAACAATGTTTTTGCTTTCCTGTGACATTAAGTGACTTATTGAATAGCAGACTTGGGCTCACCCATTCATTAAACTTGACTGAATGAAGACTTGAAGAAATATTGGTACAGAAGCCATTTTTATTAATGAGTATATTCAACAACAAAACCCTTTTAGATCAGGAAAATTGAAAATTATCAAGTCAACGAACTTCAAGAGATTATATGCCTTTCACACGTTTTTAAATTCTATCATTTGGCAAACAGGGAGAAAGAACAGGTACTTCAGGGGTGTAATTTGATTCATTTTCCTGGTGTTGGCAAGACTAGGCAAACAGCATTTTGGATGAACTGCATCTTTCAGATTGAGATTTTATATCAATCTGTAAAGACACGATTGCAGGGTCTAACACACTGAAACTAAAAGCATGCAACATATTTCTGTGTCCTGCTAAAACACAAATTATTATTGAGGATGCACACCACTAACAGATACATATCTAATCAAGACTACATTTATTTTAAGTAAAAAAAAACAACAACAAAAACAATCATAAAGTGAAGGATACTATCCTGGCAGGACTTCTAAATGCAGCTATGTAGTGCATTCATTAGAATAAGAAAAAGAAATAAAAATGTGATTAACCTAATACCAGTAGTTTATGGGAAGACACTGAGGTTGTATTTTCTGTGGAATAAAGTCAATGTATCCCCACTTCACTTGTTTGTTTGAGGATTTTGTTAAATGTTACAAGACACTTTCCTGAATGACAAAATGCTAAGAATTGCCATATTCATTTACAAAAAAAACCCTGATATAGCGACCCAGTTTTTATATTATTTACACTGTGAAATCAGATCTTGAAAAGTAATCATACCCACCGCTTCATGGCATCAATAATGTCCATTGAGAAGTTCTCGTCCCATCCACAGTCCAGAAGGAAGCGGAATTCATCCACCTGCAACAGGTAACAGAGAGCCGATTCCTCCTGGACCCCCGACACGGCGGTCAGCTTGATAATGGAAGTCATTTTCCCTTCAGTGTTCTCGATGAAAGCACAAATCCGTCCTCATAGAACAGACGTAATTTTTTGATTCTCTTTTAACAACGAGCACCTATGAAGGCTCATTCAAAAGCCAATCATGCTTTTTAACATAAAGCAAAACCCCAAAACACAGAATGCAGCGTGAGCTGCATGAGAGTAAACGTAAATGTAAGTCTCAAACAAAAAGGGGAAAAAACTATTTAGCTGTTACAACTATTGTTAGCTCATTACAAGGCAACGTCTATTTAGCTAGCTGCATGCTAGCGCATATAACTGAATAGAGGTTGGAAACATCTAAAAACCTACAGAATATAACATAAAATAAATGTATCCTTCGCTAGACTAGAAGAAAATAACCTTAAAGTTATTGTTTATTATTACTCCATCGTCAAGACTTTCTTGTTAGCGGGTTTATTGAAGCCATGTTGGCTACTACGTCATAGGTGAAAGGCTAAAGGAGCGTACCACATGAACTCATAATAAATCTGTGTGAAAACAGCAAATGCGACATTGTCAGACTATATTGATATGATTTTGTGTGACATATGTGGGCTTAACCTGTATTAAATTGTAATTAAAGTTTAAATAATAACCATGCAGATATATTAGCATTTAGCATAACTACGTTGTTGCTCGAGAGTTGGTACAGTCCGATGTCCTTCGCTTAGAGAAGGAAGAGCTAAAGGCCACGGCTGGTGTTAATAAAAGGTAATATTTTAAAACTGTTCATTTATTGTTGCTATTTGCTGTTTGCTTTTGGGTGGTTGCATGTGTTTAGGTTGTTAAAGTAAGTATTTATGCAACAAAAATCTAACTAAAATATGGCGTTTGCTGCTATTGCTAGTTAGCTGTCATGTTAGCAAAGGGTGAATTTGTAAGTGCAACTTCACGTCCTTTTTGTTGGATTTTGATGATGGTTACATAACCAAATAAAATAATGTGTTATAGTATTTGAAATGGACTTTGTAATTACTTTTAATAGAACTACTTCTGTGATTTTCAAAGCCATAACACAAAAAATTAGTCCAACATTGTCCAAACAAATAAGCTTGTCAGTGTGTCAAGACAGAGACCCATTTGAGATAGCTTTTTTTTATATTTCCAAATATGTAAATAAACAACCTTGAATTTACACCTGTGTTATACTAAAGGTTAAATAAAGCTACCTAAATATCATCAAGGGCTCCCCAGCCTGCAAACATCTCCGTTTTACCTCAGGTTTTATTGCAAAAGTAAGGGGGAAAAATGAGAATGGAAAAATATTAGCATTTCCAGACTCAATCTAATTTTATTTGTGAATACTATATACAAGTTGTTCGAAACGGATTATACAGATTGCCTTAGACGTTTACTTTCACATTTAGAATATTTACCGTGATTGTGTTTTTATATTTACAACATCAGTTTTAGTATTTTGCAAACCTCAAAAGCATGCGTGCACCTGCAGGTGTATAACAGACATGCATTCTTGGAGTGATGGAACAGATAGAGACAGAAGTAAACTTTAGCATTTTTAAACCATAAATTTAAGAAATACTAGTGTTCTATTTATTTCTTCACACTCTGACAGTTTTTAATAACACTTTGAAATGAGAAAGGTATAGGAACCCTGCATTTACTATCTTATAGTTGTACCCCTCATCAAAACCACAACAACTGTACAATATCGATACATTTTAAATTGTTTTTGCTTAGTTGTAATTATTGTCTCCTTGTTAAAAGAGGAACGTTTCACCCCGCTGTTACCCTGTTTGCTTGGGATGACAAGATTTGGTGGAATTTGCTGGTTTTCTTAGACGTTCTGTTGCCAACAAGCCTGAATTTGAAATTTTTTGGAACTGAACTTTGGCTGAATTAAATGAAGACTGTTTCAACAGAATAACATTCCTGTGACTAAAAAGAATGAACGTGCCTTAAGATGACACTTGTGATTTGGCACTAATAAAAAAATATTAATTTCAATGGAAAAAATAAAGATACTGAGATTACTTTTACATACAAACATCTCAGATCAATGCCTTTTTTCCTCTTTTGCTTGTAGGAACCATGGTCAGATTTGCATTACCAACCAGTGTGAATTGGGCACACATATTGGTTCCCATGGGATTTGTGATTGGATGGTACCTTGACAAACAAGAGGATAAGAAGCTGACGGCATTCAGAAACAAGAGTGCATTGTACAGAAGGTAAGAAAAGTAATTCCTTTCTATTGTAATAATAAGCCGTTAACATTTTTTCTGTCCCCTATATGCCCAGTTTAAACTATTTACCATTTAAACAGTTTGGTGCATCTTGATTTGGGAATCATCAGGTTTCTAAACCAGGTAGCTTTAAAAGCTGCAAACTGCTTCTGACCTGTTCATATACTCTGAACGTTTTAGACAGTAGCAAAATATAATTTAGGGAGACTGTGATCATAACCTCTCCTGTCAAGTTCTTTATATCTTTATAAGTCAATTTTAAAAATGCAGACTTTATTTTGAATGAAATAATCATAACACATTATCAACAAATTTATCATAACACATTTTGATAAAGTCTGATAAAAGTTAAACATTTTTTCTTCTGCAGAGAGTTGAAACCTGGTGAGGAGGTGACCTGGAAGTAGAAGCTTCCCTGCTTGGAAAATTCCATCGAATGAAGTCCGAAGGGATGACGCCTGGTCCTCGAGTTGTAATATTTAAAGGACCCTTCTGTACACCTTCCGTTGAGTTGTATCAACTAAAATAAATAAAAATGTCTGTTCTCGAAAACGACTTTTTACTTGATAGTATGTTTCTAAAAAATACAAGTTAAAGCTAAATAAGGAACATAATCATGAATATAACAAAAGATTTAAATAAAGACTCCTTCAGACAGAGTTTTATGCTGAAGATTTGAACAAATTTATTTTTCTTTATGTGGTCAGTGTGACTGAACAGTTGGTGGTGCCTGAAGGGGTTCAGCAGTGTGAATAATTCCCTTCTCAAAAAGGAGTTCTGCCAAAGCAATCTGGAAAAAAAAACAAAAACCTCGGCCATTAATTCTATAAAAATGTTATCTTCACTGCCAGTAAACATTACTGCAAATAAGCGAGTTTCTAACCTAAAAACCTACCTTTTCCTGAACAGAATCACACAGCAAACTTTCAACTGTCACAAAGTTGGGATAAGAATGGATCAGAAACTCTACGGCATCTGTGAGCTGAAAGATATATAAACATATAAAAAAAAAAGTAGGGTCTATGTCTTAGGAACGATGCACAACATAAGACTTGAAATCCATAAAAAATTACCTCTGTCTGTATTTCAAAGCTCTTCAGCTCCTCTGTGTGGTAAACTCTGGAGTTATCAGTGGTGTAGCAAAGGTGCACAGCATCTCCATCACTGCACAGTCTGGCACAAAAAAGAATCTGTAAGATCAAATCATGCAACCAAACAAAGATAGCAAAGAAAAAAAAAGTTTTCTTGTTTTACCGGGCACACCCTGCACGAAGCATTCTGATTTGGGTCTGGGTAGTAATGTGGACACCAACGTCCTTAACTTCACTGTCTGCCCATCTACTTGGTGCTCCTTGCACACTGGTGGCCAGTTCGTCTGAGAGCGATTAGATCTATTATTAGAACATCAAACTGTCCTTTCATACATAATTCCAGATTCTAAACCACATACCTGGAGTCAGAACAGGTGGAAGGCAATCATGGAAGAATTCTCTGGCTTTCTGGTCGACAGCAGCGTCCACCGGGGCGTAATTCGGCAGTCTCTTCATCAAGTTCTCAATTCGGGACAAGAATTTTACCCTCCGTTGGTCCTCCTGCACAAAAACAATTTCACTCATTACAAGTTGCACTTTTGGTGAAAAGTTGACAATCTTATTATGGGCAAGAATGTCATTTCTTTTTGGGCTTTTTTATTTATTTGAACCATTATTTTTACAGGGTAGTATGATTATACAGCACAAAATTGCAATGGTTTTCAAACACAAAAAATTTGGTCAACAAGTCTGAATTTAGAGTTGGGTTTTCCCTAATCCATACCGGGTTAAAATCACACTGACACCCCCACTAATATTAGGGAAATGTCTCTTAGCTAGTCGCACCTCAACTACAAGCCTTTGGTTGCCATCGACAGCCTTCTGGCATAATTCCAGCCGGGTATTTGACTACTCCTCAAGGAATAACATTTAGAGCATGGTTCATAAAGTAAAAGAACTGATATTTTGGAAAGCCATTCCAAAAGCTTAATGTTCAGTCACCCAGTTGAGTCTATCAACCATCTGATGTGAACTACAGATGAAAGGGAATTGGTTTGAATTTTCAGGAATAACCGAAGAAACACAGAGACTCCAGCCTGCCAAGAAGCTGCTGGAACACCAGTATCATCCACAGTGAAGTTTTACATCCTCATGGACTGAGAGGGGGCCAACTAAGAAGAAGTACGAATACCAACACTTTTATGTTCCACTGATATCTGCAGCTGTCTATGCCAAAAAGCTGGGTTCATGCCAGGAAACCAACCAGTTCAATAAGCTGTACAACTTCCAGAACAGCCAGAATTGTGGTAGAACCATACAGATGGCTACAAATAGAAGTGCAACTCGCTAAGGGACATAAAAAAAAGGGGGGCTGTATGTTAATATTTCAGCATTTATAGATTACAGAAATTCCACATTTCAAATGCATGCATGCAATTTTTGTTTTTAAAAATCATTAAAGTCATGTTTTGTATAATCAGTCCAAGAAAAAAGGGGTTCAAATAAATCATTAAAAGCTTAGAATGTAATAATAAAAATAATAATGATTACCTTATCTGAATTTTGCACACCCATGTAGGTCAGGTAGCCCAAAGGTAAACCCCGTCTAAACTCCACATCTTCCTCCATCGCCACTTCTAATGCGGCAGGAATGACCTAAACATGAACACACAAAGCGTTAATTCAAATAAAATACCTACTACTACTTTAATTGTAACATGTAACGTGGCCTTCTGCCAACTGTTTAGACTGCAGGACCAAAAGTGTATATACCTTCTGCAGCAGGTCCCCCCAGCTGTTTTTCTGGTACGAGGAGATGGTGATGTGCAGAGAGTGTGCGTCCGGTAGGCAGATGCCCTGATGGATGAATCCTCGAGGGAAGAAGAGGAGATCCCCGGCTTCCAGCACCACGTCCAGGATGGGCTTCCCGATCTCTGCCTGGTCAAAGTTTGCTGTAAAGGAGAACACAGAGGTCCCCCCGCCCCCTTGAGAATAATCTGACACATTTTCATTAGCTTCATTATCAAATGTGAATTTAGTCACTTCTTTTATAGTCATAGAATTAGCTTTTTTTTTTTCTCAATGAAACCGGTATTGGAAAAAAAAAAAAAAATTGTATCTGTTTATTTAACAGTCCTGTTTTCAATTCAAATGAATTAAATTAAATTATATCTTTGCAAGAATCAAGACTTTTTTTTTTTACTCACGACTTGAAAGCACAGGCAAGACTTCATCTTCTGACCTAAAGATGTTAAAGAAAAAAATAATTTAGCCCACTGTAATTACCCAAAATATTTTTTAAACTGACACCAGAACAACTCAAAAAGCTGATTGGTCTTGCCTTAAAATTATTTCCACTTTAAATACATATTTTAAACAAGATATTGCAAAAATAATGCTTTGTATTCTAGTATTTGATAATATGGCAAAATGGCAAAAAGTAGTGCATAATTGTAAAGGTGAAAAAAATGTGAAAAATTTGGCCTGCCTATATATTCAACCCCTTTTATTGTTATACCCCTGAAGGGGACACAGTTAACATGTGAAAGAAGGTGCCAACATTCCCAGCTGAACACACTCTCTACACCATAAAACAGGCCAGTGGCAGTATCATGCTGTGGGGATGCCTTTCTCCGGCAGGGACTAGGAAGCAGAGATGATGGGCATGTGGCTGGAGCTAAATAAAGCAATGTTTTTTTTTCAAATAAAAAATATAGACTTAGCATTAAATTATATGAAATTATGAAATTTATACTAATAACTGAATCACATTTTAATGTTGCAGCAGAATTGGTCAATTTGATGCTTTTTGAGGAGTTTGACCCTTAAGGGATTTTACCTCGGACTGTACACTCGCCAGTGTTTCTTCCCTTCCAGCTGAACCACAAAAGCTTCAATGTCGTCATAATGTGGAGCAAAGCCTTGGGTTCCAGGGGGCGTCAGATATCTGTTTAAAGGAGACATGTATTTAAAACTGAAATAAACAAAAAATCAGTTTGAAGTGATTACATTTTCTCCCTTAAACGTACACATTGGCTCCTGCCATGCTACCAAACTGCTCCTGGAGGATGGACAGCACATTCCATACTGTGGAAGAGAAAGCCTGAGGATTCAGCAGGCGGACAGAGCAGCCACTCTGGAAAGAGAGATGTAAAAATAAGTAATCTGCAGTGAGGTGGAAGAAAGTTACCTTTAAATATTTAGTTTGAAAAATTAAATAATAAATGAATTAATATTTTTCACTTCTTAATGAATGTTGTCTTTGAAAATATGAACATTTCTTGATGCCTTCGTTAGGGAGATTGTAGCTACAAAATGACACTCAAATGTTATTGTAGATTTTATTTTTATTTACACTCAATACATAGGTATAAAGCCTGCATTATTCCATTCGTACCTCATAAAAATCCCACACGGTGAACGGCAGGGCTCTCCCTGGTGGGTTGTGCGTTTCCCTCTTGCCATTAACGTAGCTAGTGATATCCAGGTTCACTCCATACTGAACATTTTCCTTCAGAAAAAATATTAAATGAGAAATACAAAAAGCTAATTACTCTGCAGAATCTACTAGAAACAGAGATGCGGGAAATGGAACGTTAATATTTTTCTGACATTTTTGAAGCAGTCACTTGAATTTTGGAGGCTATTCTAAATTTGTTTTGATGAAAAACAGCCAATTTTATGTAAAGTATAAGAAGCAGTAGGCATGTTCGAGTGCCTTTCCTTTAATATTCCCATTTCAGACGTTTTCAGATACAGATGTACAGATCAAGACTGACGATTCCTTCCCTCTTCTTTCTTCACTAAAACTAATTTCTGCAAACTTTGTTTTCATTCAGCTACGGACGGACGGACGGACGGACGGACGGACGGACGGACGGACGGACGGACGGACGGACGGACGGACGGACGGACGGACGGACGGACGGACGGACGGACGGACGGACGGACGGACGGACGGACAGACAGACAGACAGACAGACAGACAGACAGACAGACAGATAGATAGATAGATAGATAGATAGATAGATAGATAGATAGATAGATAGATAGATAGATGGACAGATCTTTGAGATACTGGTGTAGGGAATAAAGTCTGAGAATACAAAATCATTTCTAATACCTTTAATTTTTCTGTTTTTATCCAGATCTGAAAAATTTTTCAGACTTTTTCAGACTGTGTAGGATCCCTGAGGATTATTCCCATTTATGCGTCAAAGCACATGGAACCTTTTTCAGAATTTAATTAAACTGCAAACATAGCGGTTCATAGCACGCTGTTTGTTGTGTAGACTGAAAATAGTGGGAGATTTTCAGCTAATTAATAAACAGAAAAATATCTGATGTTTCAGTACCTGATTTGTCAGTCAGAGGTGATCATTGGAAAATTGGCCAACTGATTGGTGCATCAATTGTTTCAGAACATTACCTCTCTCAATATGCGATCAAACTCAGCTGTTGAAAACAGTCCCTTGTAGTAATCTGGATTCTTGCGTTGAACAAAGACAGGCTTCTTTTCCCATGTTTCCCTTCACATATGGAAAAAAGACAAATAAAACATTATCAAACAAATTATTTATAAGATTTGAAATCCAAGCAAGAAGAAATGTGATATATGTTTCCAAGTTACCTCTGCTGTGTTTTTCACATACACATTTCCCGCAGTTTGCATTTAGAAACGAGGCATTTGGCAAATTTGCTGCTAATTAACATTAGAAGCCCTCAAGGCTCCAGTGATTTTTATGGGGAAAACAAATGCGGGTCCATCTGATATAATCCCAATAAAAGCAACTGTAGGACAAAGAGCTGAAAATATAAATGCTGACGATGACAAAAAGCTCACAGAACACACTGTGCCTTCCACAGATGAGAGCAATGACAAAGAACATGGGGACAAAGGTGCAAGCAGGTCAATACATATCCCAGCACTTTCTCACACACTCAGACTTGCTGCAGGTAAATCTATACTATTGACCATATCCTCTGATGACGTCTGCATGTTTTGGATGGATAATAATAAATTTTTCATAATGGACAGTGGACCATGATAAAGTATGCCGGGTTTTACTCCTCTTTGATTTCTATCCAATGAAGCATCACCTGGATGTTCAGAATAATTCATTTCTTGATAATACAGCACCTTGCAAAACTATTAATACCTCTTTAACGTCTTCACATTTTGGTATGTTACAACCACAAACCTCTATGTATTTTATAGCGCAACACAAAGTACTTCATTCAAATAATATAACGAAATGTACGATGCAATTTTATTCTGGTCCTTTCAATCTGATACCACTAAATAAAATCCAGTGCAACCAACTGCCTCAAGAAACCTAGCTAGTAAGCAGTGTAAATACAGCTGTTCTGTGTAGGGTTCTGAGGTTTGTTAGAGAACATTAGCGAACAAACAGCAATCGTGAAGACCTAGGAACACAGCAGAGGGATCATGAATTAATCTGGAGGAGTTGCAGAGATTCCCAGCTCAGGTGGAGGAATATGTCAACAGGGTAAGCAGTAGTCAAACATTCTACCACTCTAATTCTATGAAAGAGTGGCAAGAAAAATTCCATAAAGACATAAAAATTATATTAAAATGTACTAGGCTTGTGGGTATAACGTGACAAGGGTGGGCACACCGGTCAGGCAAGACATACAGAAACTTTACCTGAAGAAGGACTTGGCAGGAACGGGTTTGATGAGCCACTGAAATAACTTGCTGGCTCTCTCTCTGCTGTTGTTGACTTTGGTCAGCTCAGTCAGCACAGCATCCAAAGACTCTCCAGTTACACTCTCCTCCTCCTGCTTTTAACAACACAGGGGCTCGATCAGGCTCGCATGCTAACTCAATAACACTGATTTACAGAAAACCTGAGCAGATGCTTACAGTTATTTCTGGTCCGGCTTTCTTACTCTCCTCTTTATTTGCTGCCTTCAGAAGCTTATTTCGGATCTTCTTCCTCTTGGCCCTACTCTGGTTGACATTAACAGCTGCAGATCCATTTACTTTCTTCTTTTTCTTCTTTACTTCCACCTAATTAAATAAAAGAGGTTAAGGTACAGTGCAAAACAATCATGATGCAGAGGAGTTATATGATCCTACAGTAAATGAGCGATACATCTGTATTTCCGCCAGGTATGAAGTCGGCCTGTACACACACCTGTACCCGCTGGAAGGGCTTCTTAACCGGAGGGGACAGATCTAACTGCAGACTCTGATACAGAGCAAAGGCAGACATGTGTTTGCTCTCCATGGTCTTCTTCTTCTTCTTCTTCTTCTTCTTGTTTTTTTTTTGTTTTTTTTGGCGATTGGCTAAAATCATGAGGTGCTCATTAGCGCCCCCTGTTGCCATGGTGTGTGGGACATGTCTATTTATTTAATTGTGTGCATGTACTGTTTACATATCATATTAATCAGTTTTGTTTTCCTAAGTAACTTAATTAGAATTTGTTCTCCATGTTTCCCACACTGAGACTGTTTCTACTGCTGCCGGATAGGTGAGTTTGGTCTTGTAATGAACTCACTACTGCCACCAACAGGGCGGATGCTCGAAGGAGGACTGTAACGGCTTTAAATGGCTTAGATCAAAAGTATAAAATAAACTAATGTGCTAATAATTTTCAAACAAAAGTATAATTATTATTTTTTTGTTTGTTTATTGGTTTGATTTCTAGAAGCATGGGTTTTCTTTTATTCTTTATTTCTTTCCGTATTTTTTTTGTGAATAATTTAAAAAACTGCAGCAGTTTGGGTTCACGCATAAAAGAGCTTTAACTCACACCAAAGGTGTATTACAAACACAATTTTTAATAGTAATATGCCAAACATTATGAATTAAAAGTCAGAAGTATTAGTTAGTTAGTTAGTTAGTTAGTTAGATGTGAGATTGGGTCCCAGGGCCAACAGGTCCAGGAGGGAAACCCAAACATCCTTCTCCCTGGTGACAGCTCATTCTGGGGGATCCCACGTTGTTCCCAGGCCAGACAGGATATATGGTTCCTCCAGCAAATTCTCAGTCGCCCATAACATAGGTGAGGGTCAAAACACAGATGTATGGGTGAATTTGGAGCTTTATTTTTTGGCTCAGCTCTCTCTTCACTACAACAGACTGGAGTAGCGCCCACATTACTGCAGACAAAGATCCAATTTGTCTTTCTACCCCCATTCCATTCTACTATCCCTTGTAACACCAAGATACTTAAACTCGTCTGCTTGAGGCAAAGGCAGCCCTGGCAGAGTCTGGTGTGCATTGAGAACAAGTTAAACTTTGGGCCAAGAATGCGGACACAGCTTTTATACATAACCAAGTGCAGTGCAGGAAGGATCCCACCTCAATCCCACATCTGAAGCACGTCTCTCATATCTTAGGTTTAAATGAATGTAATTTTTCTGGAGTTAAGTGTTGGACGTTATAATTGATTAACCTGTACCGAGCATAAATGATTACTGACACACTCTTATGACATAAATCAGACCAGAGTTATTCATCGATTGTGACCCCAAGATCTGCTTCCCATTTCAATTTAGATTTGTGTAGACCTAGCATAGGGCCGTCATTCAACAGGAGGTGGTACATTTTGGAGATGAATTTAGATGGGCTCCCTTCACAAAGCAATCTTTCAGCTAATGCCTTTCTTCACGGTGCATGTGTGGCTTTTGCATTTTAGGTTAATTGGCAACTCTAAAAGTAATTATTTGTACCTTGCCTCTCACCTAATGGCAATTGGAAAAAGGCACCTGGATGGATGTTTTGAAATGTTCAAATCTTGGAATAGGAACTTATTTGCCATACAGATCACGAAAGCAACAAAGCAAAATAAATAAGATAAACAAAAGAAACAACGACTCCCTGCTATGCATGTCATCATTTTGATGCAAAGTGATGAAGACTACAATGTTGACTTTTGAGGAAATCATTGCTAAGAGGAGAAGACACGTTTTTCAGTGCAATCAGTCAACTAATTAGGTGGACTGTATTTTGATATACAGTTTGAGGAAAAAACTATTAGTCCAATTTATTTTTTTGTTTGTTTTTGTTTTTGTTACATTTAAATGTTTCAGGTAATTAAACGAATTTTAATATCGTTCATCCCTTGGTAAATCATTAATTAACCACAATTAACCAACTCTTACAAGCTGAGTTCAATATCAATGGCCACACACAGGCATAATAACTGCTCTACCTGTAGAATCAAGAAGTCACTTATTCAGAACCTGTCTGACATGGAGTGTAACAAAAACAAACAAGCAAGTTATGAGGTAACTTTAAAAGCTATTTTAAAGTTACCTTATAACTTTGCACAAAACCTGCGGAATCTTCGAGTTCACATGCCATAAAGTCCAGATCGAACACCAGGGGGCGCAGTTTGCCCACCTTTTCACCATAGCTTTTTAACAGCACAACTCAACCTCGTTTCCCATAATGCCTCGCTCCGTTCAAGTCGGGCAGCCGTCGCTTCAACAATGCAGCTTTTAATGGAGCTGTGTGATGGAAACGCAACAACACCGCCAGGCTGGCCGGGGACCGTAGCTGCTCAGATTTAACATGGTTACTCTTCTCATTAGCTGTCCGTCCTCTTGGGGGATGAATTAATCTCCGTTTCCAGGACACACTTTCTGTTGAGGGTAAGAAGCCTTTGAAGCTAATGTTTGTCTTCTATCGCAGGACAGAGTTAATACATTTTGTTGTGACCACTGCTGGCTAACAACGGGCTAGCTGTTTGGCCAGATGAGACATATAGCTGTTTGTACATGAAACGCCTCTTTTAGCTTCAGCAGGGCTAATCTAGTGCCGTGTCGTCGTCATTATTCTGTCGGATGCGCTGGTTGTCTTGTTGGTTTGAGTCAAGGGGGGAATGGAGAGGGTTTTTGCAGCAGCTGCAGGAATGCTTCGCTCCGATTTCTGTTGAAGCACACGTCAACCAGCCGGTGTAGCTGCTGCTGCTGCACAGTGATGCGGTCTGTTTCCTAATATGTATCAAGGCTGCAGCTTTAATCATTCATCATTTCTTCAGAAATTCATGCTTGACCATAACCTTACCTAGACCTACCCATTTAACGCTAACTGGTTCAGCATGCCGACTGTGACTTGCATAAACGTAAAATAGGCTTTACTGATACATAGGAAGTCAATTGTAAAGGAAAATAAAAGTAGAGGTTTAAGGGGTACTTTTGACTGTCAGTCCTGCAGTTTTTGCACCGGTAGCTTTGAATTAATATTATAATTCACATTACATTATTAAATTATCCACTTGGATAATCATTCTGTTTTATTTGGCATACAGTTCTAGCTTGTTTGCAAAACATTTTGAAAATCCTATTTCATTTTCCTTTCCTTTCCTTTTCCCAAAATCCTATTAAAATAGACTGAGGTTTGCACTCCTGTGGTTCAAAGTGTAAAACAGTTCAAGGGAAATGAATACATTGCAAGGCACTGTAAATGCAGTTTTTCCTGTACTGGCTGGCTCATCCTCCTATGGAAGCACACACTTTTTTTTGTTACCAATCAAATACCTCTTCTCTCACATCCGTCCAGTAGAAGACAAATGTCTTCTATATGTCACCTAGTAGTGTTCACTCCATATTTGCATAGTGGGAGTAAAATGCAGCTCAACCCGTCTGTAAACATGTTACCCAGCACAGAAAATATAGGTTTCATAAGGTTAGCACAGAGCTGGTCGGGGGGGGGCTCTCACAAGGCCAACAGGTGTTATTTTACAACAAAGTCTCAGTAAAGAGCAAATCCATTGCACAGTTATCTACGTCTGTGCTCTGTTGTCAGAGTTGTTTGCTCGCTGCAAGGTCAGTTGATCTGTGGCGGAGGATTGTTTCCTGAAACCAGGTAACTAAATCATCATTACTGTGTTTTTTTTTTTTTTTTGTGGTTTTTACATTTTATCAAGGTATTCTCACACCCAAAGCGCACCCTACCACTGAGCCCTGACTGCCCTCTGTAGATGTCCATGGAAGTAAGAAAGCCGAAGATTAACCACAGGTTATGTTTTGTGGCTCTCAAAGTCTGACAAGTTTTTTTTTTTTTTTTTTTTTTTGGAGGGGCAAAATTGCCGAACTAGCACACAAGCAGAATCCAGGAAACCAAAACAGACTATGCTAGGAACTGGTTGTTTGAATCTTATGTAATACTGATTAGAAACTGATTTACTATCAACTGTCTTGTTTGTCGGAGATGCATGTGTGACATTTGGCAGCAGTAAACGCAACCATCTACATGCAGGACTTGTAGACGGTTGTTGTTTGTTGCCTTGGATGATGATATTGTCTGGTGTTCGTGTAATTGGTTTTTAATCCAGAAACTTCCCAGTGCTTCGGTATTTGTGGCAATATGCAGCAACAGCAGTGCGTTATTCAAGCTAAGTGAACTAATTAGAATGGGCCTGTAATAATGAAGTAAAGAACCATGTATACCAGGCAGTTTTTATTTTAATGTGAACCATTGGTCTATTTTACTAAAATTAGATAAAGTGTGAACTTAAAGTGCCTTGCAAAATTATTTCTATTACGTGACGTTTATCATTCAACCACAAACCATAAGGGATTTTATGATACACCAACACAAATTTGAGCATAATTGTGAAGTTTAAGAAAAATGATAAATGGTGACGTTCATTTTTATTAAGTCCCTCAATACTTTAAGAATCTCATTTCACTGCATTTACAACTGCTGGTATTTTAAGGTATGTCTCTGCCAGCTGTACACATCTAGAGACTGAAAACTCAGCTCATTTTTGTTTTAAATAAATAGCTCAAGCTCTGTCAGGTTGGATGGAGAGTCACAGATTAGTGTTTGGGGCCGTTGTTCTGATGTTAGGTGAACTTCAGCCTCATTCTGATGCTTTTTGCAGCCTCTTACAGGTTTTCTTCCAGGACTACCCTGTATTTGACTCCGAAAAGAATCCCCACCTCATGATGCAACCATTGGTACAATTTACAAAGAGGAAGATGTAATGGGCTGTTTTAAGTTTTCTGCCACACACAGAGCTTTGCATTATGGCCACAAAGTAAAATGTCGATCTCTGAAAGACCAGAGCCTCTCCTTGCTTTAAACTTCTCCACAACTTTATAACCGGACCTGTCTGCCGTGTTTCTTGGTCTTCATGTTGCTGTTTGTTTACTAATGTTCACTAACAAACCTCCAAGGCCTTCTCAGGATATCTGGCTTTATGCTACAATTAAGCCACACACATCTGGACTCTAATTATGCATTACATGTCTTATAAATGCAGATGGTTGCTCTGTAATTCATTTATGAGTATTAAAGTAAAGGGGGCTACATACAAATGCACACTATTTTTTATTTTTTTTATTTCTGTACAGCAAATTGTGTAAAACCTCAAGTTATAAGCTGCTTTTTCTTGGTTTATCACATGGTTGTAACATATTAAAATGTGGATGAAGTCAAGGAGTATGAATACTTTTCCATGTGTTGGATATCAAGCTGCTATTCTTGTATTGTGAACTTTCTCTGGTTTTAGATAGACCAGAGTGTGAATTTATATGCACCACACAGAGCAGCATGTAGTCCATTATGGACAGAAATATTGATCTTTTTCTCCGAGGATTGACTCCCATGCTTTGTCTGAATGATTTCTTTTTCCTTGTGGTCACGTTTAGCAGCAATCAATCGCCTGTCGCAACAAAAAGCAACAATAAAATCTAAATTTCATTATGGGAAAAGTTACTTGATTTATAATAGTTCAATAATGAGATATTCACATTTGTCTCCATTATATAAGCTCAAAAAATTGAACTGACAGAGCTGCACGCTAAGATAAACATTTATAGTTTGTTTTTTTTTTGGCTGTTTTTGTGCAATATTAGTTTTGTTTTTTATATTTAAAACAATGACTGAAGAGTCTACTCTCTCCATCCTACACTATTTTATACCCTCGATTTCTTAGCAGACCTTTTAGCCGACATTAATATTTTTGTAAACTCTGTGTAGGTGTTCCCATTTCCAGATTTCTGCTGGCTTGTTGCCGTGGCTCGTTGAAGCCCTTCATTAACATCATTAGGTACACCTGTGCTTGTCCTTCCTGCTGTCAGGAGCCAAAATGGCTTCGGTCTGGTTGGCGAAATGATCCAGTTTCTGATGAAATATAAGGTTCAGTTTGCTTTTGACCTAGCTAAGGCTTGAGTGATGCTGGAGTCTTTTTATTTAGCTCATTAGTCACAGTTATGCTTGGATGCAAGTTCATGTCTCTTTTCACCTGTAGTGTATTTCATAAGCATACAAATATATTCTACCAGATTTCGGTTCTGGTGAAAAGTTGTACTTGATCGTGGGAATGGATGTAATGAATTTGTTTTGTTTTTTTGTGATCTGTTTTAACAGTTCTCATTTTTGGGTGAAATGATCATCCAGCAGACAACTTAAATGGTTATTTTAAAATGAGGATTTAGTGTTTGAGTTTGAATGTGTAGTTATTTTTCTCTAAATTAGAGCTATGCATAAAAGGTAAAGTATAGACATACACCCCATCTCATATCTGGATAAATGGCCCTTTTAGAGAGATGTTCCTTCATTCCAAGCTTCTTGCATAATTCCTAATAGGGTTAAAGTTGAGCATTTGGGAAGACAATTTCAGAGTCATTCTTAGTAGAAAGAACATAAGATGTTCAGGAAAATACATGAACCACTGGAAGCCCAGGGATTGGGAGGATACCAACCAAGAAACAAGGCTATGCTCGAGAATCAATGCATTTTAGCTGGACAGAAATGTGCAGCTGCCCACATGGACAAGCCAAATGCCAACCGAAGAAAGGTTTTATAGTCAGATGTGATAAATATCGAACTATTCAGCCACAATGACAACAAGTACGTAAGGAGAAGCCAAGATTTGGCTTTCAAACCTAAGAACACTATAGCATCTATCAGACACGGTGACGGTAGCATCATCATGTGGGGCTGGTTTGCTACCACAAGCGCTGATGCGTTGCCCAAGGTGGGCAGAGTGTTGAAGAAGGTTGTTTAAGGCTGTTTGTCGGTAGTATATTTTCCTGAAAAGTTAATTGAACTTTTTTTCTATTGTCCTTGTTACTCCATGCAGATCATTGTTACACATCAAATTAATATACTAATGTGCTTTTTTTTTTCCTTAACGAAAGAAGGTGTTTGATCATTTGGTGCCGTGATAAATTGACATAATGCATAGTTACTCCTGCTTCTGTGTTGACACAACTTTCATTAAACCTGTTCTGACATGCATATACTGTTATCCAGTTTTATCAGTCTGTGTCCTTCATTTAAATTCCCATTATTGCAGCTTTCCTTCCAAACAACCCATTACAGTTATCCTTTCTAGCAGGAAGGGCTGCAAAAATCTTTCCATTTTAAAGCTGCTATCATGTGCCTGAGATGAATAATGCCCTTAAGCATCAGATTTTTATCTTGTAGATTTATCATCTTTTTTTCTCCCCAGGCCTTGGGATTGTTTGTGGTATTTTTAAGCTTGTTGTTCTTAATGAACAGAAACCCAACTCAGCTTATAACAGATTTGTCTTTGTACTCCTTCATGCAGACCAGGCTGCATGGAGGCAAGGTGCTTTTAAGAAAAATAGTACAAAAAGGCAGCATTTGTTCAAGTCAGGTTTTCTGTTGCTTTGAAATATCATCGGCATCACTATAAAATCAGTTTCTAGTTATGTTTCTTGGCTTTTAAAGATTTTGGAGCTTTAATTGAGCCCAGATTCGGCGGTTTAAAATACAGACTGAGAAGGTTGGAAAAATGGAAGCTGGGAAATTATTTTCTCTGTGCTTTTGAAAAGGTTTTAAATCTATCATTAAATGGAAACTCTCTAACTGACTATGGTTTCTGTCTGAAAAAGTTACATTTTGTTCTGGATGTTTGTTGAATAATAGGGGACAGCAGGAGAATGAGAAATCAATGGCATGGCTGAAATTTCTGTCAGACTTGGTGCAGCAGCTTGTTCCTATGTGAGAACAGGAACACAGCTGGGGAATAGAAAGTTTTGGCCTCATAAGCAGATATTGGCCTTACCTGCTTATCAAGCAATTAAATTTCTAAGATTTACTTATTCTGATGAATCTTAAATAAGTGTACCTCACTTTTAGGTTTCTATTAACAATATTTGAACTGATTTAGGGCAGGATTTGATTGCATGTCCTATTAAATTGCAACTTTAAAGCAAAGCACTCCTTTAACATGTCGCTTTTAGGCTTTAACTACATGATTTTTAAACTAGTGTGAATACTTGATGAGTAAATTCAGGGGCATTTACTTTTGAGGTGGTACGCTGCAACAATTTGCCCACATCAGAGGCTAATCACCCTGGCTCCCCTCCACAATCAGTCAGTGTCTGGAGGACGAGGCTCGCGGCGTTCTGGCAGCTGTTGTCGGGCTGAGTCAATCTGTTGTGGTCCGTGCCAGCCAATGGAGGGGGGTGGTGGGGGAAGCAGAAGAGCTCTGGGGCGGACCTAGCAAGTATGGCTGCTATGGCAAGATAACAAGGATTTCTAAGTTGGCGAGGTAGGATTTTACTGCATGCATGTAAGGTCTGATCTGTTACCCACGACTGTTCTCTTTATATGGAAAACTTTGCATCACATATGGAAATTTAAAAAAAATTAAAATTCAAGAACAACACTGCAGATTTATTTTTGATTGTGCATCTGAACTATCTCTAGCTGCAGATTTACAAAATTAAAGATTAGCTGCTTATCTCCTTTTTATAAATAAAGAAAAATAAAACATTACTTTTTATTATTATTATTATTACTTAAAAATAAACCTAAAAAGCCTCCATATTATTTAGAAACAAAAGGTTGAATCAGTGTTGGTGTTCCCAGCTGATTTTTCTTGTGCGAATCCTTGCATCTGAAGTTTTTTTTGGGCGGTCAGCAAATTGTTTTCTAATCAAACTTAATAATTTATCAGAAATGGTAATCTAGAAAGGAACATGAGCAACAGTCTGTTATGGACAGCACTGAATAGATTTAGGTGACTTTTTTTGTAGGTTTGAGCGATCAGGGCTGTCAAACTCCAGTCCTCGAGGGCCAGTGTCCTGCAACTTTTAAATGTGAACCTGGTCCAACAAACCTCAAACAAATGGTTACATTTCCTCCTCAGTATGCAGCGAAGGTCTCAAGAGTCCTTCTAATGACCTAATTATTTGATTCAGGTGTGTTGAAGCAGAGGAAGATCTAAAAGTTGCAGGTTACCGGCCCTCGAGGACTGGAGTTTGACACCTGTGAGCTAGACGGTTATTCCTATATAGCTCTCGTGGCTGACTAAGTGGTCCTATTTATGGATTCAGCCCAATAGTTATTGCTGCAAGTTTGGAATAGTGTGGTGTGGAGACTGGCAGAGACCTCACAATTAGGCTTAGATGTCAAGGCAAATATTTGGGAGTCATGCTTCTACATTTGTAAACTGCACTGAGCGTATGGCAGTTTCTGAGGGGCCAAAAGAGGGGAGAGAAACATCCATTTACTTTCTCTGATTTCTGTTAATGTAATTCTGTAATTAGATTGGAGTATAAGATTTAAATCTACGTCGAAGTTACAAAATGGTGTAACAGGTTTCATTTCTTGCACTGTTCATACATATAAATCCACTCCTGATTTTTCTATTTCAACAAGGTTTCTAAGAAGTCAAAAATGTATTAAATATGATCAAGTAGTCTTTAAATGCTTTTTCATTTATTTCAGTCACAAAGTGGTCAAAGAAAGTGCTGAGTATGACAGAAGACTGGTTCATCGCAGGAACTGAGAGGGCTTATTCTGCCTGAGCGATAAAAAAAACTGTCTGATACTGTACTAAAAACAAGGGGAAAAGCATAGAAGAAAACGTTTGAAAGGACGAAAGATGGTGTGTCACATAAATAGGTTCATAAGGACAGGGACCAGTTCTGGACAGTCCTTTTTCCAGATGTCCCGAAGGTCTGAGGAGAGTTTTATGTGAGGAAATAACTTTTGTTTACCTTTTCCAGTCCTGGTTCTTTCTATAGAATGCCAGTCTGTCCTAGATGGTTTTCTCTAATAGAGGTGTGTTTGTCTGTGTGTGTGCAGAAATTCTTCCACTTGTCTGCTGCCATTCCTGAACCAGCTCTGCAGTGGTGACAGCCCTTAGTTGAATCCTCTTTAGGGACCGGTTCTAGCACTTACTGGACCTTTTTAAATATTTCTTCATTGCTCTCCTTGAAGTTCTTTATGATTAAGTGGTCGATTAGGGGCCATGTTATTAGCAGCAGTATTCTTGTCAGTGAAGCTTTTTTGATGTAAATAATGACAGCCTGGGTTTCCTCAGAGGTAACCATGGTGAAGTGACCGAGCGTGTCTAGTCGTAAAACCTCTAGTCTAGGCAAATGGCCACCATAAAACCTAAGAAGCTTGTGACAGGGTTTTGATGGGGTCCTAAAAAGTTATTAAAAAGTTTTAAATTTGTTCATCTAAATTTAGGGCTTAAAATTGTTAAATGCATGCTATGTCTTAAAAACATTTCGATCATGCATGACGTTTTAGGAAACACAATAAAAGTTAAAGTAATCAAAATTATTAGATTTAATTTTTGTAACATATGTTACAGTCAAAATCAAAATTATAATTTAAACTTACTTCTGCTTGTAGAAACCCTTTATGAAAAACAGTCAGAGATGGAAATAAGCAATCTGCTCTGATTAACTACTGAAAAAAAGAAGTGATTTTTTTTTTTCTACTAAGTAAATTTTTCTAAAGTCAACTCTCAGTTTTCTGTCTACAAATGCAATAACTGACACCATACACTTTTCTGAGTTTAATAAACATCAGATAATGGTTATGGACATTTACCTGGATGCATAGATGTGGATAATGTGTAATTTTTTAATTATCTGTTGGATTTTTTAAATGAATATCTAGATTAAAGAACCTGCAGTAATTTTTCTGCTTTATCTGATACATTCCTTTTAAAAAAATAAACATAAAAATCGGCAGGTCAGCCTTCACAGGAAACCAGAAATCATTATAAGCCAGGAAGTGCCTGATTGGTACATATCTAGTCATCAGTGTACAGTACTGTAGTCTGGTTATAAAAACCAGGGCTCAAAGCTGTTACCATTAATGGATTCTGTCTGGTGTCAACGGTGATCCATCATCACAGGTACAGCGGTACGCCAGTCGCTTTATTAGAGCTGTGTAATACAACATTTATAACTCATTACTACCAGTGTTGGCTTTTCTTATGATGTTTGGATCTAATCAGCCTTCAAGGCTAAAATCTATAGCTCATTTTAAGTGTGGAGCTAACTTTTTAAACAGAAAAAAATTGTTTCTTTTCTTAGTATTAAATCAAAAATCAGATTAAGAAATATAAAATCTTATTTAATTCCTGGTACGTTAGTGTTTTTACTCTTAAATTATAACCTGGATAGAAATATTTATGCCCTGTGACGGACTGGCGACCTGTCCAGGAAGTGCAACCCACCTCAATTATCGCCGGAGATGGGCACCAGACCCCCAGTCCCCAACTCTGCAACGATAAGTGAGTGTAGAGGATGGATTGGTGATGAAAATATTAGTAAAAACTGATGTTCTTTAAGTGCAAATAGAAAAGGAGGGTGTACGCTGTGCTCAACATTATTGTAAGTAATCTTTGATGTTGCCATTGTGAGAGAAATGCGCATGAGAGCCTCTGCAGCAGTGAACTTGACACTTACTCAATGAGTCTCCACTGTAGAATACAAAAAGACTGTTCTTTTTTCTGTGTCTCCATTCTGTTCTTGTCACACTGAGCTCTTGTATTATTTACAGTTTTGACGGCTGGATTCAGTTTTAACCCAGACAAAGCGTGACTGTAGACAAAATGGACGGTTAGAGTTGAGTACTTCATTTTCAGTTGTGAAATGTCAGTAAATCCTGATTCATGAACATTGGTTGTGTGTAGTTTTTATCTTTTTATTGAATGCTACCAGGATGGAAAATATGAGATAACCCCGCTTTGTTCATTATTGAAGTAAAGCAATATTCACTTAAGACACTGTTGTACTGTGGGATAATTTTGGGGATTCAGACCCATTTGTTTTAGAGCAGCTAAGAGTATACGTCTAGAAGCAGATGTTCTCTTAATTCATGCACAGGAAACATGGTATGAAAGCCTGTTTGTAGCCTCGCACCTCTGTCACGTTTAACCTCGAAGATAATTACGAAGACTCACATGGTTAACTAAGTAGCACGTGGCGTTCTGTAATTAGATTTTATATAATGAATGGGTCAGAGACCATTTGCACACGTTTTTAAGCACAGAACATTCCTCTGAAGAGTTGCAGCTAAGATCGCTAGTATCCGCACTGAATCAACAGACATGGTTGATGGTGGAGAGTTTTTGAATGCTGGTTTGTTGCAAGAGCCTATCCTGGAACCAGTTCTTTCTAAACAAGTAATTGAACATCTTTAACTCCGCCATGCCCCAGGACAAACTTTTCTGAACTTACTATGGAGATAAAGGTGAAATGGCATTGTAAGGCTATTCAGTCATTGCTCATCTCATTTGTTTGTTTTTGATAAATATTTAGTTATGGCCACCTGGTAATTCTCTCTTGCAATTTTAAGCTAAATATTGCAAACAGCATTTGCAGCTGCACTGCTGCATTGCATTTTGGCATGATGTATATTCTAGCAACATATCCAATAAGAACCATTTAAATGGCTCAACATGACTATTATTACTAGTTTCCCAACTAAAACCCAAATAACACTTTAAATGACTACTGTAGTCATATTTAGTACTAAGTCGAGCAACCTTTGCTCTTAAGGGCTTCACTGCCAACATGTCATAGCCATACACCACCGTCTGTCAGTCTTTCTGAGGAATCTTAGCCCAAAGCTTTTCAGTGACGTTCAAGGCAGCTATAATGGCCACAATAGTACCTTCCAGGATGTCTTCTGAAACCCAGCCCTGGTCTACTTGGACATATGGTCGGGATTATGCAAAGACACTCTAGCTTTGTCTTCCTCGTAGAAAGCTTGGCATTTTCTCACAGGATTTCCTCATACTTGATTGAATCCCTCTTTTTGTGGACATGCTGCAGGTTTCCAGTGCTAGAGGAACCGAAGGAGCCACAGAGCATCACTGAGCCCTTGTCATGCTTCACTAGGTATGACACTTGATGGAGCTACTGTTTCACTAATGTGCAAACCAGCTGTTTTCCCACCATTTTCCTTGCTTGTGTTAGGCAACGAGGGTCTCCTTTCTTAACTCTTTGACCTTTTCATTGCCATTGCATGTTAGATGCTGTGTATCTAACATGCAATGAAACATTGTCAACTGGTTTTTGGGGTGTTTTTAATCTCAAACACACCTGATGCAACTAATGAAAATCCTTGCAGTATCAGTTTTATCTAATTATTGAACAAACACTTCAACCCTTTTCAATTCTGCCAGTAAACCTAAGTTGCTGTTGGTTTTGCATATATTTAGGCGCAACTTGTCTTATAATACAGTAGCTATCCAATAACTTAGTTGCTGTGGACATGTCTTTTTTTTATTCATCCAGACTGATGATATTAAGACATGGGACTGCAGGCAAAATCAAGCAAATGTTATGATGTGTGAAGGTAAAAAGGTCTCCCTGCACTGCAGCGCTCTGCAGGAATTTCAGAATACACAAGAGGGAAGGTTCAAAGGGTATGCTGAAACAGACATTCACAGTGAAGACGTGGCATGGCTCGATCAATTTGGAAATGCAAAACCAGTTCTATAAAGCTTCTGAAGTTGAACCAGCTCTGAACTGACTAGCACCAGTTCAGCAGGAGTAATAGATTCACATTGGTTAGAAAAGGGATATTTGTGGATGAAAAATGTGGTTGAACTTTAGTTTCTCTAAAATTTCCACTAAGCACTCATTGTCTGGGTCACTTAAAAAGCCAGGGGCACAAGTTGGCTCAATGGTACCAACTGATCGATCAAACTCACTGTCGGTTCTGCTCGTCAGTCATTTTACAAAAGGACTACAGGTCAGTTTGCCTCTTTGCTAATTCTTACTCTTATTTCGTTTCTATTAATCACCATTTTCATGTGTCCCTTCATACGTTTTTCTATGTCTGTAAACAATACACACAGTTCAGTTTATTTCATCAATTTATTTTTGTTTATACTTTGTTTTTTTTTTTTCAAAATTATGTAGGGATGCACAGATATAAAAATGCAGGTCGATATCGATTAATATCCGATAATATCACTGTTAAGGCCGATAACCGATATGTACAGATGTTATACATCATATATATTTCATTACCCTTTCAACACAGTGAAAGAAAATGACCACAAAGCTGACTCTGCTTCAGTTAAACACCCTACAGTCCTGCACTGGATCACTGTCTCACGCCCGAACAAATACCACATGGCCGACCCCCTCCAGAAACGCGTACACAAACCTCAACAAGATGGTGATAAATATTGTTTATTAATATCGGTCCAGTTATACGTAGCCGACTGATGACTAATATCGGCCGATACCAATGTCAATGCCGATATATTGTGCATCCCTAAAAAATTATGGTGTTAAATAGTCACTCCTCAAATCTCATATAGTGTAGAGTACACCCCATTTCTATTCATTGTGGTTCTGAACTCTCTTTGGGTAAGTGGACTCTTATGAAATATGACAGGTCATGACCCCTGATCAAACTAAAATTACTCGGCAACCTCCTTCTAGATGCTATGTATTGGAGTCACATCTATACATTCTCTTAGAATAGAATATTAATAATTGGTGGAAATTTACTTTACTTTTCCTTCTAAGGTTAATATTGTTCTTTTTTCAGGATAGATGGAATATCTTCAGATCAGAAAGCAGCTAATGGTCTCAACATTAGTGTTTATTTCTGGAATCTGAGCAACAGCTGATGCGAAGCTGGCTCAGATTCTTAATATGTCCAGAAAATGAGCGCTCAAACATGAGCTTAGTGCTCGCTTGTCTAATATCACATAAGTCTAATGTTTATTAGAATTTATTGCATCATTGAAAGCTATTATAGTTTTCCTTTTTATATCTGCAGATGCACTTTTCCCTCTTTGGTTGTGTCCTCTCTCACACCCCTCAGGTTCTTTACGTGTCGATAATGAAAACCATTGAAAAGCAATGCACTAGAGTATGGCACACTTCACGGGCAGTTCAAGATTTAGGTCTACAGCACAGCAGCTCTTGGTGTAAATGCTCTCCATATAAACATTTCGGAAAGACTGAATGCTTTTAGAAAGTCAAAATATTAGTTCAGATATGCAGCATGCAATATTATTAATGCAACCCACATTCAAACCCAATTATAAAATCTAAAAGCATGAACAGGGTGGAAGAGGAAATGCTGCTTTTCACATTAAGTGAAGGTGAATTAGCTGAACGTCTCGCTTGGGGAGTTTTCAATGGAAGCCTCCCCTCACGGAACATTGTTTTTCAATTTTGCAGATTTACAGCATAACACAAATCTCGATTATGCCTTTGATGCAAAAACAAAGTAAATATTCTCTTTTTAGTGCATTTTTTTTATATAATTGGAAAGATCATTTTAAATATATTTGTCCTGTGAAGAAAAGGAAGTAAAATCAGCTTCATGCTTCACTGCTATTTTAAAATAGCAATTTTTATTGAAACCTAAAGACCCAGTATGATATGTATCCTGCAAAAAAGTCCCAATGAGAAAAAAGCACCAGAGTATCTATTTTAGATGTTTTATCTTCGCCTCATTAGAAGGCTGCATGAGCTATTAAGTGCTGAGAAACAGGGGGAATCCTGTTTCTCTAAATGTCTGTTCTGACTCTAATTAGCTGTCACATTCTCAGTTCTCACTAGCGCAGCAGCGAGAGACTCACCTCACCTTACCTCACCCCTGTTGGGGCTGCAGATGCCGCAGCAGGGGCTTCATCGACAGATTAGTACTTCTGGATCCGCTGTGATCCATTTTTGTTTATCTCTCGCCCAGTCTTTTTTTTTTGGGGGGGGGGGGGGGGGGGGGGGGGGGGGGGGGAATGCAGAGGGTGCAAACTTATCTTCACAGACTTGTCGACATTATCACTGCTGTAGTTTACAATGTGTTTTTGGATTTGACTTTTATAAGATTAATTCAGGCAATCTGGCAAGGACATATGCACCCTGAATTACTTTCCTGTGTAATCTTTGTCATATTGCAGAAGCCCTGGAGATTGGAACGCGCCCAAACCCATCTGTCTCTCTTCTCTATCTTTATATCTGTCATTGCAAAAGGTGTTTTGCAGAGCAATGCATTTCTCCCTGCAATTTGTTTGTTTGCAAACAAGATTCTCTGCTCCTCTATCATTCTTGCTTTGCCTGCTGAGCTGTGAAGGTCAACACTTGAATATGTTTTGTGTTAAGAGGTGCCTCATGGAGGCTTGTCTTAATTCCTTCTGCTGCGGATGCTTAAAGGGCTCTTAATGGCTTTAATGACTTTGTTTTCATAAAATAAGTGTTTAATAGTTAATGACATGAAGGGACGGGAAAGCAGCACTCATTTGGTCTGTGGTCAGATCTGCTTAGTAAGGCTCGTCTTATTCAAACAGTGTTGTGTGTAAGTCATCTAGTTGCACACAGTTGTGGATAATTTGATTGTACATGTTTACATTAAAGGAAACAAAATTATCTCTGAAATAACCCGTAACTGTTATGTTAATATAATGAAACAAATAGTTAATGGTAGGGATATTGTGACAATGGAAAAAGAGAAGATTTATGAAAATGTGGTAAGCTGCTATAATATTCATCAATAATATTTCATTTAATGTTTTCCACATTTTTGTGCAGGCCTTATCCTGCTTACAGTTGGTGTTTAATAGGAGTAGGATACGGGCCATATTTGAATGCTTTGTGCTGTATGTTTGGATCATTATCCTGTTCAGGACCATTGACTTGCACTGAGACCAGGGTTTCTGACACTGGGCAGCATGTCTAGCTCCATGATGCCTTGGTTGTCTTCAGATCTTATTGTACCCTGCACAGATTTAAGTTTCACTGTGTCAGATGCAGCTAAGCAGACCCAAAAGGCAAATAACCCAAAGGCATGATGTTCTTTTCTTTGAGAGCTTCAATTTTGCGAAAGGCCAAAAAGCTCTAATTTCCTCAGGTGATGCTATGTCAACTCCAGGTTGAAGATTTATTTTTTTTGCCTTTCTACTGTGAGCTGTTATTTACATTAGAAGCAGAGGCGATGTCATGCCACAGATGTGTGAGACCAGTTGCTGTAAAATAGGGTTTTACACATTTTTAATACAAAGAAAAAATATTAACTTGAGCATCTTTCTATTACCAGTTATTAAAATTACTAAAACAACAAGCTGTGTTAGAAATCTTAGGGAATTTACATCCTTACCTTAACTCAGATTTCCAAAAAGCTGCCAACTAGAGCTGCATATCATATCTAAGTCATCTTAGTATCAATGTGTGCAACTTCACAATCGCAAAGGACTTAATGCAATATTTATTAGGGCCTTATATTTACGATGCCATGATTGAAGATATTGGATGCCGATAATATGTTAGGCCTCTTGGTTAGACTTCCACTGCACTTAATGTACATTTTTATTGGCTAAGATGTTAGAGCTCACTATTATCTTTTAGTAAGTAAACGTGATTTATATAGCACCTTTCACAGGTCAAAAACCACAAAGTGCTTTACAAATAAATACCTGTATAGAAAACGCATATGATAGAAGCATCTGCAAAGAATATAACAGAGCAGCTCTCTCACAGTCTAAATGAACCAGACATGTCTCTGTAGTTTGTAGAAAAAACATTTTCTTTTTAAACAGCTTCTGCATCTCTGCACTGAGCCTTCAACATCATTATAAACACCTTACTGAAACTGAAAACAGTTGATTTTGAGTCTTTGTAACGGTGTTCACATTAAACAGTGGTGTTAGCTTAAGCTGGTAGCGCTTGGTCGCTTGACGGGGGATTTACTGAACAGGAGAATATCGGGTTATTCAGATGCTGAATAGCCAATCACCAATTAGGGGCTAATGAGCTGATCTGCCTTTTTTTCAGTGCATTTCAAACACGTGACCTTTCCTTTTTGATAACTTTACCAATTGTGTTCACATGAAAAAGAAGATATGAGCCTGTGGCCTTTACCTTTTAATATGGATGTGAACAATCTTCTTCCTGAGCTCCTCGGACAGCTCTCAGCTTGCATTCTCTGGCCATTGTTCAGTGTGATGTGCACAATGAGAACAAACTACCTTGTAGCACATAAACAGCTGGATTATTTTCTTTTTTTTTTTTTTGTATGAGATGCTCTAAAGGATGGCAAAAGTTATATTTCTGCTACATGCAGTGGACCCAAGTAATGGCCAACTACTAATCATTCTTGGATTAGGGAGAACCTGAAGCTTAGTGTGGTCTTTAGTAGCTTCACAGTTTTAGTTTACCTCAACAGTGACAGTATAACAGTATAATTGATCTTATTAGCCAATTCCAGTTTATATTGAACTCCGGCTTGCCTATAAATCAACAGGATGTTCCAAGTGGAATATTTCGGTTTTGTCCCCAAACTCCACAAGGTCCTCTCACTCAGGAAATCGGATGTAATGCTGCTCCAAGCAGAATGAAATTGCTCATTTACACATTTTGAGAACTCTCCGGTAATGTAGACTTGACCTACCTTGCTTTTCTTGGAACAAGTGCTTTAATTGACTTGTTGTTGAGGCACATTTAGATCACAATTTAAAAAAACCTACCCTGCTTTACTGATGGTGGGTGTTGCCCTGGCAGAGACGGTCCTGAAATAGCGGGACTCAAGGCTTTGACCCTTTATTGATCCTTTTTTGATTAAAATCTTCATCAGCAGATTCCAGTACTGTGTTGATATGCACCTCTTAGAGATTAAGCTCTTTACTAATGATATGCAGCTGAAGATGTATTGCTTTTTGTATAAGCTGAGAGTTGGAGAGGCTGCCGGGTTTTTCTGGTGTCTGCTGCCTCTCCTGTCTCATCAGGCTTGTTTCATTGGTGTCTGCAGACTTCTTATCAGTGGATGGATTCAAGATGGCGATGGTATATAGTTCTTGTGAATTTTTTAACCTCAAGTCTTGTTTTCGCATCACAACATTCACCTCATATTGCTTTTTATTGCGCCATTTAATACTTAACAGGAAAAGTAATCTTTTCTCTTTTTTTGCTACTTTAAATAATGATCTACATCTATATCGTGACCTCTGTAGCTTCATAGTTTAAAAACTCCCTGAGATGCTCCATCAGCTGTCTGCAAATGAGCGGTGACCCAAAGCTTTAACAGCTGCTGCCTTCGTGCAGCCCTGCAACTCTACTCCTCTTCAGCTGCCTAAATGGCTTTTTTATTTTCACTTCGGCAACTCTACTGAGACTCTTACATATGAATTTCCAGTTATTTAATGGAAGGATAGTCTGTGAGCACCCTGAGCCAAAGCTCCTTAATTAGAGTAATATAAATGATTTAAATGTTATGCAGCTTCTTTAGAGATCAGTTTTTAGTTGTATTAAGGCACATACATCATTTTCGTGACTGTATTTGACCTAAAAAAAGGTTTATTTTGCAAATTCAATTTAATTGAGCAATATGTTAACTACAAACATAAAGCACTACATGTGCTGTGTGAAGCATATTAAATGTAAATGGTTTCTGTCAATTTTTATCCTTTCCATGGATCCAAAAAGCACTTTACCGTGTTCTTTGTTTTTGTTTTTTTGTGGTAGCTGATTCTAATAGCTCTTTAAAATTTTAGCATTTAACATCTACATTTCTTTCCCTCTCTTACATTTGGCTGCATGTCGCTGAACATATTTGGTGCAATAAGAGGTTCAGTGTCTGGGATGTGGTGTGACATTCTGATTGGTTAGACCAGAATAACCTGCATAAGCTTTAAATTATTGTAGTGTTTAAAAAAAAAAAAAAAAAGGCATTATTTTATAGCACTCGTCCTCTTCCACTTCATCCGGGACTGGGTCGTAGGGGCAGCAGACTCTGTAGAGACACCCAGACGTCCCTCTCCCCAGACAGCTCCTCCGGGGGGAGCCCAAGGCGTTCCCAGGCCAGCCCCTGGGCCTCTTTCCGGTGGGACATGCCTGGAACACCTCCCGAGGAAGGCGTCCAGGAGGCATCCGGTAATGATGCCCCAGCCACTTCAACTGGCTCCTCTTGATGTGGTGGAGCAACGGCTCTACTCCGAGCTCCTCCCAGATGGCCGACTCCTCACTCTATCTCTAAGGCAGTGCCCGGCCACCCTACGGAGGAAGCTCATTTCAGCCGCTTGTATCCAGGATCTCGTTCTCTGGATGTTGTGGGGCTGTCATGGTTGACACGCCTCTTCAACATTGCATGGCGGTTGGGGACAGTGCCTCTGGACTGGCAGAATGGGATGGTGGTCCCCCTTCATAAGAAGGGTGAACGGAGGGTGTGTTCCAACTACAGGGTATCACACTCCTCAGCCTCCCTGCTAAGGCCTACGCCAGGGTATTGGAGAGGAGAGTCCGGCCGATTGTCAAACCTAGGCTTCAGGAGGAGCAGTGTGGTTTTCCTCCCAGCCGTGGAACACTGGACCAGCTCTATACCCTCTACAGGGTACTCGAGGGTTCATGGGAGTTTGCCCAACCGGTCCACATGTGTTTTGTGGACCTGGAGAAGGCATTCAACTGTGTCCCTCGTGGTACCCTGTACCACAAGGCTCCGGGAGTATGGAATCGAGGGCCCTTTATTAGGGGCCATCCGGTCTCTGTACAAGCGGAGCAGGAGTTTGGTCCGCATTGCCGGCACTAAGTTAGACCTGTTCCATGTGCATGTTGGACTCCGACAGGACTGCCCTTTGTCACCAGTCCTCTTCATAACTTTTTTGGACAGGATTTCTAGGCGCAGCCAAGGGCCGGAAGGGGTCTGGTTTGGGGACCCGTGGATTTTGTCTCTTCTTTTTGCAGATGACGTGGTCCTGCTGGCCCCCTCTAGCCAAGACCTACAGCATGCACTGGGGCGGTTCGCAGCTGAGTATGAAGCGGCTGGGATGAAGATCAGCTCCTCCAAGTCCGAGGCCATGGTTCTTGACCGGAAAAGGGTGGCTTGTGCTCTTCAGGTTGGAGGGGAGTTCCTGCCTCAAGTGGAGGAGTTTAAGTATCTCGGGGTCTTGTTCACAAGTGAGGGGATGTTGACAGACGGATGGGTGCGGTTGCCGCAGTAATGGGGACGCTGTGCTGGTCCGTTGTGCTGAAGAGAGCTGAGCTGAAAAGTAAAGCTTCCCTGTCGTTCTACGTTCCTACCATCACCTATAGCCATTGACTTTGGTTCATGACTGAAAGAACAAGAATTTTATTATCACATAAGCTAATCACTTTTATTAAAAGCAAATACATTACAGCTTTTTTTTAATCTAAAAAATGCATATATATTCTTGTTAGTTATGAGTTATAGTAACTTTATTTCAAACATCCCAAATGGATGCATTGAGTCATTTGTTTGAAATTGATTAATCAGATCAGTTAGGATGTTGCAGTTCTTTAAACAGATTAACACAATAGTGATAAACTTCAATTAAAACACTAAATTAATGCCTGCTCAAATGAATGATAGTGCTGAAGTAAAAGTCCTCGTTGCAGAGATTATTGTCTCTCTTCTGCAGTTTTGCTCTCTATAAGGCTTTGAGTGTTGAGCCTGATTTAAGGATTCTGATGGTTTTAGTAATCTTGCTTTTAGCGTCATCACTTAGCATGCTGTATTCTATTTATTTCACTAAAAGACATGAGATAATGGCTCTTTTATTTACTTGGCATTTACTTCAAAATGGTGAAAGGGTGCAGTTCCTTTTTAGTATCCAAACCATAAAGATTTTTTCTTAAAAACATTTCAAACAGCTGACTTAGTTTTTTGTTTTTAAACTGATTAAAAGCTCAATGACATTTGACACTCATCCCTCCTATTTTTGCCCCATGCAACCAAAGAAAATTGTATTATTTCTGGCAGCTCATCCTTAAAGGAGTTCAACCACGGTGTGAACAAAGGGAATTTTCTGTTGTTTTTACCCCCATTTCATACATTGAGATCAGAAACCAGCCAATTTGACCTACATTGGGGTTGCACATTAGAGAAAAAACTATTTATTAGACTACGGATCCACAGCAACCATGGCTGCTTTTGTGTGACTTGTCTCTGCTGGACCCTGAACCATAGATCCACCATTATAATTATGTGTGATCCATGGTGTGTGTTTAATGGAGGATAAAGTACTGCACATATAAAATAACAAGAATAAAATAAATATTGGGCTCTCTGTTGACTAATAAACATTTAATGAGCCGTATTTCCAATCATTATCATACAGGAGTGTTTATTTGCCCTTAGTCTTGTTCTTCTCTAAATAATCATTGACTACCCTTGGGAGATAAAAACAATTCAATTTAAATGATTATGAAGGAGGCAAACAAATTACAAATTGTTTTATTCTACTTTTAGTTGCAATTTATTCAATGACTTTGGCTCTGCTCAACAGGAGTCATCCATAAGTACATGTATAAGCATTTTAGGTGGTGGAACTAATTATGATTAGTTTTCTTCAGAAGTTTTCTTCTTTCTTTTGGTTGGTTGGCCTTAGGTAAAGAGATGCTTCTTAAAATTCCTATCCTTGCAGTTGCCTTTTTGGGAAGTGGGTCTTCTCTGTGTTTTTTTTAAACCAGTTTGGCTCTTTCTGTCCGCCATGTCTAAGGCTCACAGGCTCCATGGACAGACTGGAAGAAGCAAAGCAGACACTTTCACCCTCAGCTTTAGCTGCTAAACTTCAGATTTCTCACACATTGACCTTCTGCTAATGCACTCTCCTGCGTGTGCGTTTTTTGGGTCTTGTCAAGTTCATTGTGGCCTTACTAAAAACATGTTACTCCTAAAAAAATTATTTTTCAGTGCCTCGTAGATGCTGGCAGCTTGCTGAGATGCTGTTCAAACATTTATACAAGAGCTTGCCCTCTGATGTCTGGGAAATTCGAGACAACACCCCCTCTTTCTGAGTCCCACTCACTTTCCAGCACCTGCTGCTGTCAGTTGTTTTTTTTTCCCTCATGAATACAGGTTGGGTTTTTTTCAGGTGATTTACCAGTCGCTCAGGGAAGAGTTTATCTTAAATATTATTATTATTTCTATTATCTTTTAAATCTTTCATTCTTCATATTTTGGTGCCTGCTAACCTTACTCCATGCCCTTGCTGCCATTTTGGTAATTTGCTGCGTATTTCATATAGAATTAAATTAATGGCAGTGTTTACTGAATCAGTAAATCATTTTAACACTGCTTGAGTAATGCATACTAATTTATTCATGGAACCAACCAACAGTTTTCCTGCTTGGTGCTTTTCATGTGGTGCAAGCACTCTTTTCTTATCTGGGTCATGAGTTGGTTGGCTACAGCTTCTCCTCTCCCCTGAGAAGAAAACTAGATAACTATTAATTTGGTTGTAACCCATGGAGGTATGATTGCAAAGTGGTGTGGTGCTAACGGTAAAATGTTCTACATAAGTAAAAACATGTTTTATCTCCTCTCTGTTTAATGCTGCTTTAATCTCAAAGGTAAAATGGCTCCGTCAACTTTCCTTAATGGCACCAAGTACCTCTCAGCTTGCCAGTAGGTAATGATGGCATTATCATTGATCCCAACAAAGTAAGTTGAGGGCAATCAATGCTTCACTGTTTGTTCCCCATGCAAACGGGAGCCGGATTAAGCTGTCTGCAGCAGAGGGACAACTTTCTGCAGATTAGGGAGCTGCAACTGAAGAGATTGAGATTGAGGCTTATCTATGCATGCTGCTCTGTTTCCCAGAAGGGAGCCACTGGCAGAGTTCTAAGGCAGCATGTTTTTGGTTCCAGATTAGGTCTAGCGACCACATCTGCTGGCATCTGTATGCCGTGAGGCCTCTGATTCTGGCAGTCATGCACTAATTAATCAGGCTGTTGTGATAGTTGCCAGTCAGTCTCTCTTCACTGCAGGGACGTCATTGTACAGCAGAATGAAGGCCGGCATTCAAACTGTCATGTGTTCTGTGAATGTGTACTGCATATGCAACCTCCTCAATGCCAGAGAAAGCAAACCGTTATTTTTAAGCATCAGAGTAAGTTGCATACACAGACCATCCTACATTAACCTTTTCCCCCGTGCAGACGAATGCTGGGGGGTCATGGTCAAATATGCTAAATAATACAGCTTTACCCAACATATATGGAGTTTGTTTTCCTGAAGTTAACTGTGCATAATGTTTATTTCAGGCTCAGTTTAAAGGGTAATGCATTATTAGCGTATGTATCAAAAGGAACAACAATTTGTCCTTTTGAAGAAACAATTTTGAGCATTGCATCAGAGATATAAACTCAGTATTTATCTCGATGGCATCCTGAACAATGCTTTAAAGCAGTAACTAAGTGGGAACATAGGAAGAAAGAATGAACCTGGATATTTTCTCACATGAATTATACATTTTTAACAATTCTTATGAATAAATGAAAAGCAGCACTGACATTGTCAGTAACTCAGGCTGAGCCTGATTAAAGAGAATGCATCAGTTCTACTCCACCTCCTGAATACTTCAATACCTTGTGGCTCTTGAAGCAATGACTCAAGCTGCAATCCATTCCTTACATATGTTCCCAAAACTCGTGAATGGGCGTTTCTTCAGTCCTTTCAAGACTGAAGTTATCTTTGTTTTTGCATTTTCTTTTCCTTCCACTCAACTTTCTAATACTTTGCTTGGACATATCTCTCAGTGACCAACCAGCGTCTTTAGCAGTTAACTTTTATGGCTTATCCTCCTAGTTGAAGGTGTAAATGACAACTGTCAAGGGCCTATGTTATATAACTTTCAGAGAAACTGAATTTTCGCTAGTTATAAGATGTAACTGTCAATTAACAAAAATAAATGCTTGAAATGTATGACTATGTGCAATAATGTTTTTTAATTTATTACTAAAATTCACTTTATTTCTCATTCTTATTAACTGAGATGCACCAACACTCTTTACTCAGAAACTCGCATCTTGCTCCTGCTGGCGCTGCTCATAGATTGAGCAGTTTTCTAAAATGCAAAGCTAACATTTGCACGTTTACTGTGTTTTGATATGACTTGTTGATACTTCGGCTCCTAACATATTTCAACATTGTTTCCAGTTAGTCATGTTCAGGCCAAAAATTTGGAAAAAGTTGTCTCCTGATGTGACAGCTGTTTGGGTACAGTGTGTAGAGAAGGTCACAGAGATGGAGAGCTACACCAACCAATACAGTATCTTTCACTGGAAATATCATCTTAAATGGTGAAAAACACCTGGATTGTTAAGTAAAACCCAGATTGGTTGAGCAAAATGTTTTGTACAGCCTGAAATACAGTCTTGCAAGCAGAGCACAGGATTTAGATAATGGTTTTAAAAAAAAATCTGACACTCGGGGTCGTATCGGGACATCTCTAGTTATACTGAAATAAGTCCAAGGAAAAAACCGAAACACCAACATACACTCTCGTTGTAGGTTGGGGTGTAGGCCTTGGGAGCAGCATTCAGAGATGTTTTGTTTGGCTCAGAAATAATGTCTGACATTAAAAATTTATTTTTGGTAAGATTATCCCCGTTTCTGCTCTGATCTAACCAGACAGTTTCACCTACAAAGGTTCCGATTTACCAGTAGCTCAAGGAGAACTATGCTTATCAAAAGGTGATATGTCAGCGAAGATGAACGCCTCCTACATTCCTCTGGTCTTTGTGTAGCTCTGCACTTCTGTATGAAGCTTGCTCAGTGTGTTTTAGTTTTGTAATGTTCTTGATAAGGACTGTTTGGCTCTTGGCCTATCAGTTGACATTTACAAGGCTTTTGATGCAGCTGGAGCTCGTGCAGCACACTTACGGCTGTTCATAGAAATAAATCGTCTGTGCTAACATTTACATGATGACTTCCATCGTTGCAAATTGTGTCCCAGAGCCATCCTTTTTGAAAATTCTACAACTTAAAAAAAAACAGCTGGAAAAATACATTCAATCTTTGCCCCAGAAAGCAATGAACGACCTGCATAGCTCAGAGACATACCGAGAGATCAGTTTAACACTTTGCATTAGATGATTCAGCTGTTTTCCTTCTATATTCCTGAGCCTTTCCCACTCCTGAGGCAATCATCACGCTCTAGGATGGACTCCTATCAAGGTTGCTTGGTAATTTAAGTTGACGATAAGGTCAGGATGCAGGAGGAGGCCTTTAATGAGATTTGCTGAAGGTGCTTTTGATGTTAATTTGCTGGCTGGGTGTGTGTTACAAACAACAGCTCTTCAGAGTTTGGGCTCTGTGTGACATGAAAAAAGATTAAATTGAAAAGTTAATTGAAAACCAAAGATACCTTTTATTGTTCAGCACACTGATATTTGTCTTCCATGCACAGGCTGAACAGTTGAGTCCCTGGCTGCCTTGCAATGCTTTGCTCAGGATGACTAAGAGTCCTGCATATTGCTTTCTCACTATTGTGGCTTCCACCTCTGCTTGCCTTTTTTTAACTCAGTTCAGCATGCATGGCCTCTCGTATTAACAACCAAGTTTTAATTCACATTGGAGGCAAGAATGAGTGAAGCATTTAGCAGCCAAATGCACTGTAACTTCAGTTGATATGTCACAGACAAAAGCTAGTTTTCAGCAAAAAATCTCAGAAGTGTCTGGGCTGTTCTAACACATGAATATGCTTTGATCTGATCTACTCCATTGTGGATCTCACTGTACATTTAGGGTCATTGTTCTGTTGGTAGGTGAACCTTGGTCTGAGTTTGAGGTCTTTTGTAGGCCATAACTGGTTTTCTAACAGGATGTTGTGTACACAGCAATGTGGATTGTGTGTTTCCTGGCACACAGTGCTTTTTGTTTATAGGCCAGGGACTTCATGATGTTGATGTTCACTAATGGTCTTCAACAAATCTTTAAAGTTTTCAAAACAACTATATTTATACTAGAGATTAAATTATACACAAGCTGACTCTGATTTACTAATTAGTAGAGTTCTGATAGCAGTTGTGATCACTGGGTTTTACTTGGGGATAATACAGGCTAAATACACGTGCATGCCAAATGTTTCTGAGTTATTCGGTTGAATTTGGTTCTTGAAAATGTACTTTTTTTAGTCAGTTTCATGTGCAACTTTATGTTGGTTCATCACACACAATCTCAAAGTAATATAACTTTGACAAAATGTGAAAAAGTTCAAGGTAAATGAATGTCTTTATACCGCACCCTATCTTTGATGAAATGATACGAGTTTCATTGAGAAAGTTGCTCGCAGCCGTTCAGTTTACACCTGCTTTACTCTTTGTTCTTCCTTTTTGAATCATATCAACCGGAGATTACAGATTCATCTTTTTTTTTTTTTTTTTAAAGACCTCAAGCAGTAACAGCTGCTATTGCACCATTGCAAAAGGTCTAATAATGCTGAATATCCGTGCAGTAGATGAGAAATGTGTGAGAGATGTTGCTGGTGTATGAAGCAACAATTGCTGCATGTTAAGTTTCAAGATGTGAATGAAAACATGCGTTAGAATTAGAATCATGTCATGATGTGAACAGGTTTTTTTATTGCCTTAGATGATCATTGCCACTTTTCTTTTTCTCTCTCTTTCAGGTTTCTGTTTTAGGAACGAAGAGATTTAGAAAGGTCAACACCCTGTGGGTTTTCTGATGGGCGATCAGAAAATGAGCACATCTGAGTTATCACATGATCACCATGCCCTCCTGGCTTCATCCATCGTGGGACAATCCCTTTGCATATGTTGAGCTGTTTCCTTGCACACATTCAGAGGAATAGTTCAATCTCCTAACAGAAAATGGCATTAGCGTTTTTGGGTTACAATACAGAGTACACGTTAGAATACAGGTGAGGCTCAGCCTCTGTCCACATCACCTACAGGAGTTTCTGTGGAGGTTCGAGCAGCAGATGACCTTTTTAGAGAAGATTTGATGGTTTAGTATCTACCCCCAAACACCTTGTTGACAAGGTTGACCATGGCTGCTGCTCCTTATAGAAACGGTTCCTTAGTGGGGCAAGGAAAGGACTGACAGGTCAACAATGCAGCGTAACGGTGGTGGAGTGGGTGTTGGAGGCCAGACCTGGGTGTTGCGCCGGGTGCGTCTCACGTGGCTCAGTTTCATGCTCTTCTTCATCCTGGTTTTCTTTCCGCTCATCGCTCATTACTACCTCACCACCATTGATGAAGCTGGGGGTCCCGACAAGCGCATCTTTGGGCCGCGGCCGGGCGGGGAACTGTGCGAAGCCAAGCACGTGCAGGACCTTTGCCGCATCCGCGAGTCAGTCAGCGAGGAGCTGCTGCAACTGGAAGCCAAGAGGCAGGAGCTCAACGGCGAGATCGCAAGGCTCAACCTGCGCATCGAGGCCTGCAAGCGCAGCATCGATAGTGCCAAGCAGGATCTGCTGCAGCTGAAAAATGTCATCAGCCAGACTGAGCATTCCTATAAAGAACTAATGGCCCAGAACCAGCCTAAGCTGTCTTTGCCTGTTAGACTGCTACCAGACAAGGAGGACCCAGGACTTCCACCACCGAAGTCTGCGCGTTCCTGCCGTCTGCGGTCATGCTTCGACTATGCACGCTGTCCTCTTACATCTGGATTTCCTGTCTATGTCTATGACACAAGTTCTTATCCATGGGGGAATTATCTCGACCCGCTGGTGAAGCAAGCGTTTGCAGCATCTGTTAAAAGCAATATTTATGTAAATGATAACCCAAGTATTGCCTGTTTATATTTGGTACTGGTGGGAGAAATACTAGAATCATCTCCTTTGCCATCTCCTTCCGAGCTGGAGCAGCAGCTGAAAGCTCTTCCTTACTGGAGGTCTGATGGACACAATCACGTCCTGGTCCATTTCTCCAGAAAGTCCATGGTGCAGAACTTCTTGTATAACGTGAGCACAGGAAGGGCAGTGGTCGCCCAGTCCACCTTCCTGGAGCAGCAGTACCGTGAGGGCTTTGACCTGGTTGTGTCGCCACTTGTTCATGCTCTTTCAGAACCAAACTTTTTGGAGGTTCCTCCACAGGTTCCTGTAAAGAGGAAGTACCTTTTCACCTTCCAGGGTGAGAGGGTGGATTCTTTAAAGAGCAGCCTGCAGGAGGCACCCCCTCAGTCGTTTGAGGAGGAACTAGAGGGAGATTCTCCCGCCGACTATGATGATCGAATAATTGGCACTTTAAAAGCAGTCCAGGATAGCCACCTGGATCAGGTACTGGTGGAGTTTACCTGCAAGAACCCAAAGCCAAGTTTGCTGACAGAATGGGCTCTTTGTGGGGAAAGGGAGGAAAGACTGGAGGTGCTCAAGGCTTCTACTTTTGCTTTAGTGATCGCTCCAGGGGACGGACAGCTGGTCGCCTCAGCAGGCTGTGGCATGAGGCTGTTTGAGGCCTTGGAAGTAGGGGCCATCCCCGTCGTGTTGGGGGATCACTCTAAGCTACCTTACCACCAATTAATCCGCTGGACTGAAGCTGCCATTATAGTACCAAAGCCCCGCGTCACAGAGCTCCACTTCCTTTTGCGCAGCTTATCGGACAACGACATGCTCGCCATGAGACGGCAAGGTCGCTTTCTCTGGGAGACCTACTTCTCAACCTCAGAGAATGTTCTCAGCACCATCCTCGCAAGTATAAGAACCAGCATCCAGGTGCCTGCTGCTCCAATCAAGGACGAACCTGCGCATGAGATTCCCCACAAAGCTGGGAAGCTGGCCGGAACCGACGCCAACTTGGCTGACAACGGGGATCTGGATCTGGGTCCTGTAGAGACGGAGACTCCCTATGCCTCACCACGCTTCCTCCGCAACTTCACATACACGGCAGCAGACACGTACAGAGCGTGGAATAGGGCCCCTGGGCCATTCCATCTGTTTCCCCACACTCCTCTCGACCCTGTGTTGCCCTCCGAAGCCAAATTCCTTGGCTCTGGAACAGGTTTCAGACCTATTGGTGGGGGCTCAGGGGGCTCTGGGAAAGAATTTCAGGCAGCTCTGGGAGGGAATGTCCCTCGAGAGCAGTTCACAGTGGTCATGCTGACGTATGAGAGGGAAGAGGTGCTGATGAACTCTCTAGAGAGGTTGAATGGGCTGCCGTACCTTAACAAGGTAGTGGTGGTGTGGAATTCACCAAAGCCTCCCTCCGATGACCTCCTGTGGCCAGACATCGGCCTGCCTATTGTGGTAAGATTGATCTTTTCTCTTAAAAACTAAGTTTCCTGCAAGATGTTGTTTTTGTCAAAGCTACTAGCCGGACTGTTCTGTAAAATCAGTTATACTCACTTTTGATATAGTTTGTCACCTATAAAACATCATGGTTAGTTTTTTCCTATTTGTTGTGCTATTTTGTTTTTCTAATCAAGATAAAAACTAAAAATCAGCTTCCACACACACATACATCTGGTGACATCACATAAGGCAACTGATAAAAATTTCTTTATGGTCCATTTTGTTTTGATTTTGTTGCTTATACATTTTTTTGGGCATTTTTTTAATAATGAAATTCCTCCTTTTCAAAGCTATAGAGAAGTACAAATGCAGCAACCAGGCTTTTCCTGGCCAAAATATACAGATACGCTTTTTGGCATCTCTAAGGTGCCCATTCTGATTTTAGCATTATTTTTTTTAAGAAGCGTAACACATTAGAGAAAATAAATCTGATACAAGTTTTTTGTTAGAGATAGTTGCTTGAATACAGCATGAAACAAATGTTTCAGCCCACCTTTATCAACATTTATCCATCAAAGCATATGTCCTTAACTTTTATCACTTTTGTTTTTAATTAAACTCCAAAAATATGCATCTAAAGTACGTTCTGTTGGGTAATGCATTTATTGACCAAAGGTTCCAGTAAGAACTATTAAATCGGAAAGTTTAAAATTCCAGCAGTTGATTTCTCCATTTATATTCAAAGGTGTTAATCTGTCCATAGTGTTTACTAATGCAATGTCAGTTGATCAGCTTGACTAATGTGCTGCGTGTGATGTCATCGACCCTAAATACACACAAAGCAGAGTTGCTATCATTAATAGACAATCTGCTTCCCTTCTAATGTCCCTGAAATGCACAAAATTAGCCTGTTTGTCTCTCATTTGTTAAATATGATGCAGATTTCTCATGCAGTACATTGAATTTCTAGTACTGTTTGTGCAGATTGTAGGCAGCTTTGTAACATTTATTTAATAAGGGTAATGTAAATTAATAACAATTTGTGTCTTTTTAAATATAGATTAGAAAAATAGAAGAAATTCAAATGTCCTTCTGGTAATTTGTTTTTACTTAAGAAACGAAAATACAAGTTACAAGTGTAGCCCTGTTCTTCTTTAGTCTTTTTCTGTTATAATGTCTTTTCAAACTGTTCTGGATAATGTTATATAAAATGTCCTCATTGTTACCTGTTATATAAATGCTCTTTTTGCTAAACTCATGCCTGCAGGTTGTCCGCACAGAAAAGAACAGCCTCAACAACCGCTTCCTTCCCTGGGACGTCGTGGAAACAGAGGCCATCCTCTCCATCGACGACGATGCTCATCTTCGGCACGATGAGATCATGTTTGGCTTCAGGTCAGTGAACCTCTGGGTAGTTTTTTTTTTTTTTTTTCGTACCCGCTGGAAAGATTTCACACACTTCGTTCTGTTAAGTTTTTCATTTTTAACGTTTCATTCATTGGCCTTCAGACTAATTAAAACTGTTCTCCACAGTTTCAGTGTAAAACTATGAACTTGTTTTTATTAAAAATATTAAATGCCTTCCACATAATGGAATCGACTGAAAAAATTTGGATTTGAAATATTTTTATCAGTGCTTCTCAGGACGATTGACTCTCGTGATTGAATTTAAATCTTCTTCACCCCATTGCTTCCATTCTTTGACATTTTCCAACATTTATTTTTCTACACAGTCCTCCGGAGGTTACTCCACAGCATTCTAATCAGGTTGACGTGTGGGCTTTGACTGTGCCATTGCAGTGCCTTGATTCTTCAGTTGTAGATTTGCTCCTGTGTTTTGGGTTATTGACATAATAATGAGTCAGTTTGGGTCAGCTTTCACATACATGGCATCATGTTTGATTGTAGAATACTTTTGAATACAAAGGTGTCCATGGTTGACTCGATAACTGTAAGATAATTTAGTCCTGTGGCAGCAAAACAAGCCCAAATGATCACTCCTCCACCACTATGCTCAACCGTAGGTATGAGGTGTGTGTTTTCACCAAACATGCTCTGTGCATTAGAACAAACACCTGTACTTTGGTCTCATCTGTCTGAAGGACATTACTGTAGAAGTCTTCAGTTACATCTTAGTAAACATAATTTGTGCAGCCATGCTGCTTTTTTCAATTTTTAGAGAGAAAAGGCTTTCATCGGGGATAAGATTCCTGACTTGTCACACATTTAAGATGCTAAGTGAGGCCTGGAGGTTCAGATGTGGCTTTTTGGGTTTTTGCAGTTTCTCTGAGCACATTGCATAGTGTATTGTTTGGGTGAATTTGGTCGGATCTCCACTCTTAGGAAGGTTGTCAACTGTATACATTTTTCACTTGTGAATAATCCTTTTTTGGTAGAATGATGTGCTTGCAGTTTTTTTGGAAATATCCCAATAGGCCTTTCCTGATTAACAGGTAGAAATAATTGCTTGATCACTGCTGATGTCTTTCTTTCTTTGTATTGTGTTAACTCACACATGTTGCAGACCAGCAAACTGCCAAAAAGCTCCTGCTCTTACAGCAGTAATCACAACTGTTGATGGCCATAATTTATTGCATTTTATTAGCTTCAACTGGCTGCCTCTATCATTCTTTAATGCAGTGAAGGTGAAAAGGATGTACTAAGTTTTCTGTACCGAATTGCACTGAATTTAAACTACCTTAAATTTAGAAGTTTAATTAAATCTTCGAACAACTGAGGTTAAAAAGGTGTCAGTCAGATTTGTTACCAACAACCAAATATATTTCTCAATCAGTTGTAGTGGCAATCATTGTTTCTACTTTCCAGATTTTCACAAGGGTTTTTTTTTTCTCTGTGAGAAGAAAGACACATCCAATAACTGCATAACACCACATTGAATACACCACAATAAATAAAAATATTGAAGTATACAAAGCAAAAACAATACATGGGGTCAGCATCTTACTCGGTTAGATGGCCCAAATGTGAGATCTATGTTTAAACCAAATAAAAGATGTTTTATGCTGTAAAGTTATTTTTGTGTACCTCACCACCCCAATCCATTCTTGTTTAAGACTGTGGCAGCTTGTCCAGACAGGCAGAAACTGGCTCTCTGTGTTTGTGGGTGAACTTTATTGGGTCATTTGTGGTGAATTTTCTCAAACTCTCCCAACGATTACTTGGGAATGTTTCCTGACCTCCACTCCAGGAGCATCTTAGATGTTTAAAGTAGTTTCACATTAACTCATTAGAGATGGTGAATTATAAAAAAAAAAAAAAAGAATTTTGATCTTCTTTATCGACAGGAGTCCAATGATCTCATCTGATAAGCTCTGACTCTGAACTCTGCAGAATTGTTTGTTTCTAACAGTTTGTGACGGATTTCAAAAGGTCTAACAGAAGATGTAATTTATGCATACAGAGTTTTGTAAAATTGTTTGTACCCCATAATCTTTACTCTGTTGCCTCTAAATAAAACCCAGTGCAACTAATTGCCTTCAGAGGTTACATAATTGGCAAATAATCCGCTTGTGTGTAATTAAATCTCTCTATAAACTGTTCTGTGAAAGCTTCAGATGTTTGAAGACCAAGGAACACAGCATACAAGTTAAGGTTATTCTGGAGGCGTTGCAGAGATCCACAGCTCGGGTAGGAGATCTGTTGACAGGATGACGATTAGTCATGCACTCCACAAATCTCCTCTTCAGTTAAAATTGGCAAAAAGAAATCCATAATAGAAACAAAGCTGCAGAAAGTTCTGTTTAAAGTTTGTGAATGATTTATGTAGGGAACAAGGCAAGCATGTGGAAGAAGCCGTCTTTGCCAAGATAAGACCACAATGTAATTTCTGGCTTACAACACACCATCCCCACAGTGAAGCATGGTAGTGGCAGTATTATGCGGTGGAGATGCTTTTCTTTAGCAGGAAAAGTGAAGCTGGTGGGGAGATAGATGAAGCTAAATACAGAGCAATTCTGGAAGAAACCGTTTTAGAGACTGCAAAAGACTTTGGGGTAGAAGTTAATCTTCCAGCTGGTGGAGACATCAAAACATTTTGCCACTGTAATTACTTTAAGGGTTGGTTTTACCAATTATTCAATCTGAATACAAATGCATGCCACACTTTTGGGATTTTGCTTTGTAAAAAGTTGAAATCATTTACCTTCCACCTTACAATTATGCACTATTTTGTGTTGGCCACATAAAATCACAATAATATGTTGCAGTTTGTTGTTGTAATGTGGCAAAAGTTTAAAGTTGAAGGGTTATGAATTTGTATTAGCAAGGTACCCAATCAGTACAAAAGTGCCGTACTAAGAAACTTAACAACTTGAGTGAAGCCTCAAGCTCCTTCCATGAGGTCTTAAATGACTCATGTTGATTTTGATCTGTTCCATGGTATCTCTCAGAGTGTGGCGCGAGGCCAGAGATCGCATCGTCGGTTTCCCAGGGAGGTATCATGCATGGGACATCAACCATCAGTCCTGGCTCTACAACTCCAATTACTCATGTGAGCTGTCCATGGTCCTGACGGGAGCTGCTTTCTTCCATAAGGTCAGATCCTGCATTCTTTAAAAAGAATAAAAATAAATAAATCATCAGAGTTTAATGCAGCCATTTTGCTGACAGATTTCCCCTGTGTACCTTTTGTCCTTGTAGTACTACGCCTACCTGTACTCCTACGTGATGCCCCAGGCCATCAGGGACATGGTGGACGAGTACATAAACTGTGAGGACATTGCGATGAACTTTTTGGTGTCTCACATAACCCGCAAGCCACCTATCAAGGTCAGAAACAGAGATGCAACGTCCTCACTGTTCAACTTTCTGTTACTCCCCCAGGTTAAATGTATTTTTATTTTTCCATATTTAGACTCTCCATTACTCAAACAGGCATATCCAATATAAAAAAATTTTTAACTCAAAAACTAGCTTAAATCAGTGGGTTATGCCCAAGCATTCTGTTGGATTTTTATTGAAAGGACATTCATCACTGCAGAGCGTGTTTATGTCTGGGAAAATAATTATAGCAATCAAGCCATGGAAGCTGTTGGAAATGTCACGGCAGCCTTTGGTTTTCATATTATGTCTGATTTGTCGGGGTGGTAACAATCTGCAGGGAATTAACGCTGTCTTTCGTGGAGGGTGTTGTATGACATCGTTTCACTGAAGAGCAAGCCCTTTGAATATTGAATTCGGAGCAAGCCTGTCATTCTTATGGTTGAGGGAATATATTTCTTTTGTTTTATTTTTTTTTTACATCCAATAGGACAAATAGGATTGAAAATTAAATAGCTTTTTTTTGCACTGCTGGTGAGATATTGGCAACATTCAAACTCAGATGTTTTGTGTGTGTGTGTTTTTTTTTTTCTTTCATAATTGAAATCTTAAATGGCCGGCATGTCTGCACACCAGCAGATTTACGAGTCGTTTTGAAACAGCGTGTCCTTATTTTCCAGGCAGTGGTAGACAGAAACAGACTTTCCCCTGCTCTCGCAGCTGCAGACTTGTTTTTTTGCTTCAATGCATTGTAAGATTTCAGCTTCATACTGCTTGATTAACCCAACATTTGTTCCTTCTTTGTGTAAGAAGCACTGTCTCGAGCTGAATTTGTATTGGCTCTGGAGATTCCATAAGATGGACTTTAAACGGGCCTTTGATGGTTTTGTGTGTTATAATGTGATCGCAACTGAGACTAAAACAAAGCTTCAATCCAGTTTCTATTTCACCAAGATGCGCTGATGCACCTAAATTTAACTTTTAGCAGCACCGATTCTGCAGCAACGGGTTCAAGAGTTTTCCATCTTGTCTGTAGAACTGATTAATAAAATATTTAGGATTAGAAAGGTTATTCTAGTATTTAGGACTGAAAATTGAGGGCAGTGGAGCTTGTTATACAACCTCGACACATTGCTTCACAAACTGCGAAATACAACTAAATTGTTGTTTAAAGCTTTAGATTCCAGATAAAACTTCCTTACTGGCTAATTTTAGATTAAATCTATAAAATAATAAGCAACAATATCGCAAGGTAACATAATAAAACTTTTTTGCTTTTTGGTTTAAGCTTGTTCTTGTTTCACTCATGGTGCTATTAGAAAAAAAAAAGACACTTATGAAGATAATGTGTAATAATCTGCCTCCCAATAAATAAGAATATATACTCACCGGCCACTTTATTAGGCACACCTTGCCAGTACCGCGTTGGACCCCCTTTTGCCTTCAGAACCCCCTTAATCCTTCGTAGCATAGATTCAACAAGGTACTGGAAACATTCCTCAGAGAGTTTGGTCCATATTGACATGATAGCATCACACAGATGCTGCAGATTTGTCGGCTACACATCCATGATGCGAATCTCCCGTTCCACCACATCCCAAAGGTGCTCTATTGGATTGAGATCTGGTGACTTTGGAGGCCATTAGAGAACAGTGAAGTCATTGTCATGTTCAAGAAACCAGTCTGAGATGATTCATGCTTTATGACATGGCGCGTTATCCTGCTGGAAGTAACCATCAGAAGATGGGTACACTGTGGTCATAAAGGGATGGACATGGTCAGCAACAATACTCAGGTAGGCTGTGGCGTTTACACGATGCTCAATTGGTACTAAGGGGCCCAAAGTGTGCCAAGAAAATATCCCCTACACCATTACGCCACCACCACCAGCCTGAACCGTTGATATAAGGCAGAATGGATCCATGCTTTGATGTTGTTGACGCCAAATTCTGACCCTACCATCCAAATGTCCCAGCAGAAATCAGACTCGTCATACCAGGCAACATTTTCCAATTTTCTATTGTCCAATTTTTTCCGGACCATTCTCTGTAAACCCTAGAGATGGTAGTGCGTGAAAATCCCAGTAGATCAGCAGTTTCTGAAATACTCAGACCAGCCCATCTGGCACCAACAACCATGCCACATTCAGTCACTTAAATCTTCTTTCTTCCCTATTCTGATGCTCGGTTTGAACTGCAGCAGATCGTCTTGATCATGTCTACATGCATTGAGTTGCTGCCATGGGATTGGCTGATTAGACATTTGCATTTTAGCAGTTGGACAGGTGTACCTAATAAAGTGGCCGGTGAGTGTAGCTTCATCATTTTTCAGAAATATTATTATGGTCACATTATGGCCTAAACAATCATGGGGATGACTGCATGGATACCCTCCACAAAGACTGTAAGTCACAACGCACATCACTAAGAAGCTTGCTGTTCTGAATGGTGTATCCATATATTTTAATCGAAAGTGGTGGAAAATGTCTGGTAGAAATAGTTGCATAAGAATAAGATTAGATATACCATTGGTGGTGTAGATTCTGATTGCATTTAAGTGAACCTTTAAATTTATGTCTGGGGAACAAAATGGGTTTTAAAAGGTAAAAATATAGACCCTCTAAGTTTTTTCCTGTACAGTATTTGCTTGCAATGATCACTAATTCTACCTTTTGGTTTTTTTCCTCCTGGGTTTGGTTTTAGACCTTTAACTCAGGAGGAGAAAATCTTTCAATCTAATGGGTTATCTTGAAGGCACTGCTCTCTTGAGGTTAGTCTGTTGCTTTTAGCCATCTTCTGTGAGTTAAAGCCTACAGTTAGCACCTCTTGATTTTGTTTAGTTTCAGACGACATTTCCCTTTTTAGGTTTATTTCCTGTTTTTCTTTGTATTTATGTGCTCAAATTATTCCTTGTGTAATAAAATATGCTCTTGGTTTCTTGACGGTCACTTTTTTGTGACAGAGCAAAGCACTACCACTCATCACTTAAATGTGTTTTCATTACTTAGGAGGTTTTGGCTTGTTTTTCTTATGTCTATCGAGCAGTGTTCTTGAAATATGTTCTGACCTCAAAACCACCTTCACCAGTATAGTCTTGTTTTGAGTGCTTCATTGCTTTGAGTGTTTTGAAGCTGCTTAGAGGAACACAACACTGCCGGGATATGGGATGAGAAGTTTGCTGTTGTAGAGGTTTAAAATGAACTTTTTCTGGCTTGTCCTAATGGTCACTAAAATAATTCACCTCCTAAACTTGTTCATTTTGGCGACCTCATTAATATTTATCCAGGACTGAATTATTTAAAGTAGAATGTTTTTGCATGTTGTTCCAATTGTCTGTTTTATTATGCTAAAACATTAATACCCCACTGATCATATGCCCGAGCCATCTGAGCTGACTCCTCTCGATGTGGAGGAGCAGCAGCTCTACTCCAAGCTCCTCCCGGATGGTCGAACTCCTCACCCTATCTGTATGGGAGTGCCCGGCCACCCTGCGGAGAAGCTCATTTCTGATCTTGTTTTTTCGGTCATGACCCAAGGTTCATGCCCATAGGTGAATGTAGGAATTTATACCGACTGGTAAGTTGAGAGTTTCACCTTTTGGCTCAGCTCTCTCTTGACCACAGCTGACCAGCGCAGCGGCCACACCAATCGGTCTGTTGATCTGCCATCACTTGTAAACAAGACCTTGAGATTCTTGGAACTCCTCCACTTGAGGCAGGAACTCCCCTTATGCAGTACTTAGTCTTTATCTATCATATAAAATCTCAATAAAATGAATTAAAGTTTAACTGTAACATGAGAAACTAAAATTTCTGGTGTTATGAATACTTGCCCATGTTACTTTAATGCTATTTTACCTTATGCTGCTTGTTTTATTTGCTTTTAATCCATCCATCCTCATCAGACTGTGTATTTTTGTTTGTGCCCACTTAGCCTTGCCATTACTCAAACTGGCACTTTCAATATTACACACACACAGTCATAAATTACAAACCACTATATAAAATCATTGCTTTACGCCTGAGATTTCTCCAGGATTTCTTTTGGAAGAACATTTATTACTGGACAGCATATTTACAACTGGCCAGTGTTATAAATCTACACACTTCTTCCACACAAGCAATTTTCAGCAACAGTTGGTGGTGTGTTTTGAAGACTGTTAAATTGCCTTTCAAAGTGAAAAACTAAATTTACAGTCCCTCTGTTTATTTCAGGTAACCTCCCGGTGGACTTTCCGCTGCCCTGGCTGTCCTCAGGCCCTCTCACACGATGACTCGCACTTCCACGAGCGGCACAAATGCATCAACTTCTTCGTCAAGGTGTACGGTTATATGCCGCTGTTATACACACAGTTTAGGGTGGATTCTGTGCTGTTTAAGACTCGTTTGCCCCATGATAAGACAAAGTGCTTCAAATTTATCTAGTGTGGGGTCAAACATCTTTACAGAGAGCCAGAAACAGTGGTTTGAAAGACTGAAACTTCCACTGCAAGTAGTGATGAAGACTGATGATTGGACTGCAGGATAAACGTGCAGGAGGAAGCTTTTGGGCTCAGAGGTGGAAGTTGAAAGTAACCACTGCCGAGAAATGAAGCCTTTTAGACGTCACTTCTTATTTTATACATGCCTTTTCAATCATGTTCAATCATCAACCACTAGTTACAGAAGACATTTGCACCTCTTACCTGCCTGCTAAGGAAAAGGAGGCAGTCTTGCCGTGTACAGAGACTCATCTCTCCTGATCATGGAGCTGCAGAAGTAACAGACATAATAATGGTTTCGACTGAGAGCAGTTCAATTAAAAACTGTTCTTCAAACTCAAGCACTGACGGTCAGCTGTATTTTATTGGACTCTTTCTTTTTTAAGATGATGTCGTTCAAATGTGTAAATTTACGTCTAGTGGAAATTTTTCCAAACCTCCCTGCCTTTGGGAATTAAAAGTACAACTGCTCAATCCGATCATGTCTAAGCAGCATCAAGTCCTCCAGAGGTAATTCACCACAATGCATCATTGGGGGATTGGGGGATCTCTGAGTTTAGGCCTCCATCACCCTCCTTTTGTAGCCACCAGAGGGGTCCTGAGATACTTCAGGCTGGCTGTTGGACCACTGGTGATGGTACAATTGGTACAGTTACAAACAAGCGGAATAATCTCTACTGGCTTCTACTCTAGTTAGGCTTTCTAAGCAGTCTGGAATGGGTTTTCAGTGCTTTTCACCTCTGCATAAGTAAGTATGAAAGAATACTTTTATTTCTGTTGTCTAAATGAAGTGTCCTTCATCTTTCCTCATTTGCCTCCTTCTTGTGTGTCAATTCTTCCATTCTTCTTCACTCCCTTATGCGCTTCCTTCTTTCCTTTTTCTATTTGTCCATTTTCTTTTTTTCTGTTGTCTTTTCTTCTGTCCTCATTCTCTTCCTTTTCCTTGATATCTTCCTTGATCCCTTAGGTCTATCCCTCCTTTTGCCTTTCCTTCCCTCCTGCTGTCCCTCCTACCTTCCTGGTATCCTCCCCTATTGCTTTCTTGTGTTCTCCTTCATTTCTTGTGTCCTGCTTCCATCCCTTACTTCTGTCCTTCCTCCCTTCCTTTATCCTTATTTGTTGTTCTTCTTTCCTTCTTCTGTCCTTTGTGTCCTTGCTTTCTTTTGTCCTCCTTTCTTTCATTTCTAATATCCTTGTTTCTATCCATTTGGCTTTCCCTCCCAACCTTTCTTGTGTGCTACTTCCATTCCTTCCTTATTTCTATTTTACCCTTCTGTCGTTCCTTCCTCGTGTCCGTCTGCCATTGCTTCCTTTTTATTCTGCCTGGAAGAGGTCAATTATTCAGCCAGGATCATGTTAGAAGCTTGTTGATTATCTAAATATTATAGGAGGTGTGTAAAAAGAAATGTTCAAATGCATCATTAAAAGCTTAAAATTAATGACCTTGTCCACAATGAGTCTATATTAACTTCTGACTCGAGTGTTCTATTGGGTCATTAAATCTGAAACTACAGGCAACAGTTTTCTTCCTCTGTCAAAATGTGACAAATATACCTCCTACTGGCACATTCAGATCTCGCTAATTAATTTTATTTTGTTTTATAGAGGAGTGATGGTAATGATCCGAGTGAAGAAATGCTCCAAAACAACAATTTGTTGATTATTTGGTTTCTAAGGATTCTTAATGTACTCCCATTTTATTGCTGCCATTTGTGTGTCTGAACTGAGCTGGAAAAGTGAAGCTTGTTCTCTGAATTCAGAAAGCAAATTAGTATTTCCCGCTTGAATGTTAAATCTCATCAATGTACTGGTCCTTCTCAAAATATTAGCATATTGTGATAAAGTTCATTATTTTCCATAATGTCATGATGAAAATTTAACATTCATATATTTTAGATTCATTGCACACTAACTGAAATATTTCAGGTCTTTTATTGTCTTAATATGGATGATTTTGGCATACAGCTCATGAAAACCCAAAATTCCTATCTCACAAAATTAGCATATTTCATCCGACCAATAAAAAAAAGTGTTTTTAATACAAAAAACATCAACCTTCAAATAATCATGTACAGTTATGCACTCAATACTTGGTCGGGAATCCTTTTGCAGAAATGACTGCTTCAATGCGGCGTGGCATGGAGGCAATCAGCCTGTGGCACTGCTGAGGTCTTATGGAGGCCCAGGATGCTTCGATAGCGGCCTTTAGCTCATCCAGAGTGTTGGGTCTTGAGTCTCTCAACGTTCTCTTCACAATATCCAACAGATTCTCTATGGGGTTCAGGTCAGGAGAGTTGGCAGGCCAATTGAGCACAGTGATACCATGGTCAGTAAACCATTTACCAGTGGTTTTCGTACTGTGAGCAGGTGCCTGGTCGTGCTGAAAAATGAAATCTTCATCTCCATAAAGCTTTTCAGCAGATGGAAGCATGAAGTGCTCCAAAATCTCCTGATAGCTAGCTGTATTGACCCTGCCCTTGATAAAACACAGTGGACCAACACCAGCAGCTGACACGGCACCCCAGATCATCACTGACTGTGGGTACTTGACACTGGACTTCTGGCATTTTGGCATTTCCTTTTCCCCAGTCTTCCTCCAGACTCTGGCACCTTGATTTCCGAATGACATGCAGAATTTGCTTTCATCTGAAAAAAGTACTTAGGACCACTGAGCAACAGTCCAGTGCTGCTTCTCTGTAGCCCAGGTCAGGCGCTTCTGCCGCTGTTTCTGGTTCAAAAGTGGCTTGAAACTGGGGAATGCGGCACCTGTAGCCCATTTCCTGCACACGCCTGTGCACGGTGGTTCTGCATGTTTCTACTCCAGACTCAGTCCACTGCTTCCGCAGGTCCCCCAAGGTCTGGAATCGGCCCTTCTCCACAATCTTCCTCAGGGTCCGGTCACCTCTTCTCGTTGTGCAGCGTTTTCTGCCACACTTTTTCCTTCCCACTGAGGTGCCTTGATACAGCACTCTGGGAACAGCCTATTTGTTCAGAAATTTCTTTCTGTGTCTTACCCTCTTGCTAGAGGGTGTCAATAGTGGCCTTCTGGACAGCAGTCAAGTCGGCAGTCTTACCCATGATTGGTGTTTTGAGTAATGAACCAGGCTGGGAGTTTTAAAGGCCTCAGGAATCTTTTGCAGGTGTTTAGAGTTAACTCTTTGATTCAGATGATTAGATTCATAGCTCGTTTAGAGACCCTTTTAATGATATGCTAATTTTGTGAGATAGGAATTTTGGGTTTTCATGAGCTGTATGCCAAAATCATCCGTATTAAGACAATAAAAGACCTGAAATATTTCAGTTAGTGTGCAATGAATCTAAAATATATGAATGTTAAATTTTCATCATGACATTATGGAAAATAATTAACTTTATCACAATATGCTAATATTTTGAGAAGGACCTGTATAGCAAGTTCTGCCTTTGCAACACAGATGTGGGATCACATCCCATGTAGATGTTTACTTTTTAGTGTCGCCACCTTGGTTCTTTTATATTTGCTTGATGAATGTTATTTTTTTGCCAAATGGGTACGATGTCTGCAGCTTAACAGCATAAATTTGCAAGGTGCTCACTAAAGGGATGCAGATTGGTACAACCCACGTCAAACCACTGGAGCCTAACTCATCATGTGTTATAAATCCAGTTTCCTTGTTATTTGACTGTCAGTTAATTTCTGTAATCTGAATATGAGAGAAAAAACATGCTCAAATTGGTGTTCTTTTCCAGCATTTGTATTCTGTGAAAATGCTTTTATGAAACGTTCGCAACATTGTGTATATTTATTAATGATATTAAAAATGGTTTTAAAACTTGATAAGACATGCAATTAAAACATGTTGTGGTTGCTTGTTCCTAATGACTCAGATCCAGACCTAATAGAGACATCACATTAACTTTGTTGCCAATGAAGGCTTTGTGGTGCCTCTGACTCGAGGGGAGGAGGTCCTTAAAGGACAAATTTTCAAACTTTTCCATATGACCGCTTCTGTAAAACATAAAAATATAGAATCTGGCCTGTTTTACTTAGAGGGACAAAAGTATTTTTTGGTTTTTTTTTTTATTAGATGTGTTGTAAAGTGACCAAGACAAATTCATATCTCCTGTTTCCTCTTACTGAAACAAACCTGGTTTTGTAATTAACTTTTGACTCTGACCAAGTCATAAGGGCTCAATTTAGGTCATTTATTGTTCCTCCATGTGTTTTTCCCCTCTCAAGTATCAGTGGCACAACTAGTTTTCTGTGGCTTGAAGAATAAATCTAAAAGGCTGCTATCACCCTCCAAGGTGTAAATATTGATAATACGTGCTCCTTGGTCTGTCTCGTGTTTGTGGGTGAGGCTCCAGTGACCTGCAACGCTGCTTGTGCTGTCAAACTGATGACATCACACATGCCATTCAAAGGTTGGATGAATGGAAATAAAAACTTGTCTAACAAAATACTGCTAATGTCCTCATTCTTGTATCAACCCACTTCCTGAGTTACGGTGCCTTGCAAAGGGATTCCTACTTAAAAATGTGCATATATATTCAACCCCTCTAAATCAATACTTTGCATAACCTTGCTGAGATTACTGCTGCAAGTCTATGAACAGCATTTTCAAGTTGTGGCACAGATTCCCAGTTGAATTTAGGTTAGTGCTTTGGTTTTAATCACATTCTTTCAGTTTTAACTGGTCATCTCTCCAGAGTTGCTTTGCTTCAGTTAAAAGTCTTTACCTCATCTAACAGGTTTACTTCCACAATTGTCCTGTATTTAGCTCCATCTATCTTGACATCAGTTCTGACCAGCCCTTTCCTGTCGCTCCAGAAAAAAATCACTCCCACACCATGATACTGCCACCACTCTTCACCAGGACAAACTACCGATGGGATTTCTTTATGGTTTTCATGTTGCCTCTCTAGAAAGGCCTGATTTGTGGAGTGCACGATTAATAGTTTTGTCAAATTATTTTCACTTGAGTTGTGGATATCTGCAGCTCCTCCAAAGCTGACATTGGCTTCTGGGCTGCGTGACAACCCCAGTCCTGTTGATCCCGTCACTCAAACACTACTGATCTACTGTGTAAGACACTTCATGTGTATTTAACTTGAGTTACTTTTGCTTCAACTTGTGCTGCCTCCATCATTTGTCATGGTTTTGAGTCAGCCCTAGCACCTGTTTCTATGATTAACACTCTTCCTTGTCAGATTAGGTAGACGGTCGTGTGTTGGTATGTTTACAACTGTGCCGGGCTCCTTCCATGAAATAGTGCGGTGTTAGATGTCCAAAAGTTGGAATATTGCTTTATAATTAGCCCTGCGTTAAACGTCTCTGCCTTCTTATCCCTGATCTGTCCAGTGTGTTTCTTGGTCTTCATGATCTTGTTTGGTAACTAATGTTCTCTAACAAACCTTCACAGAACAGTTGTATTTATGCAGAGATTAAATTCCACACAAGTGAACTCTTATTTACCAATTAGGTGACCACTGAACATTTTATTTATGGTTATCAGAGTAAAGGTGGTCGAATACTAACACAAACCACACTTCAGAACTTTTCTTTTGTAAAAAATGTTAGAAACCATTTATTGTTTTTCCTCAAAAGCACAATTCTGTGAATACTCTATTTTGGTCTATCATATAAAACCCAATAAAATTAATAAAAATATGTAATAAAAATTAAAAGTTTAATGGGTAACACTTTTGCAAAAAACTGTATATGACCTATTTCAATTAGCAACATTAATTGAAAACGTTTTCTTTAGATTACAAAAAGCTTTCTGTCAAACTTCACCCGCAAGTATTCAAAGGATCTAAATTGAGAGACAAGCTGTTAAACAAGCTTGCAAAAATGTCTCTAAGAGGATGGTTACTTGTAGCAACTTCAGTCAGGAACTAAAATTAACGTTGGTTATTGCTCTCAAATGTTGCCTCAATCAATTGCTGAAGGTCTTAACATTTTCCAAGTCTGGTTAAATATGGAAAAAGAAACTTGGGTTTGAAAACATGTTTAATTCCCTGTTTTGATTAGCTGCCTAAACCTTTACATTGTTTTAGTTTTTAGTCACAAACACAACCCTCAGAAAATATGCACACCCTATGAACTGGACTGGTGGGTCTAAACACAAGCTGGTTCAGATGCCGAACAAAACGCTGGCACAAATTTTCTTTGGGAAATTTTACCAAGAAAAGGTATCAAACTCTGAATTAAATAACCTGTATTTAATGTGAGATGAATCAGTGCAGACTTTTACTACTCTAGTTGCTATCAAAATAGCTAATCCAAGTTTTTGAAGATGCCCATAAAACATTGAAATGGTTCTTTTAAACTCAGGACGTGAATCACTGCAAACAAAGCATATGTTAGCAGTTCTGGATGTGTTCTTCATAACTTGAAATAAGCCCCGCATTCATACGATTTTATTCTGCAGGATTTCAATCCCCAGCAGCTGAACTCAGAGGATAAGGTGTGATTGCAGCACTCAACAAAGCCTCGCCGAAACAAAGAGTGAAGATCATGCATCCCACACCTCTCTTAACTGAGCCGGCTGATAGAGGGTTGTCTCCAAGACATGGAGACAAGGGTGTGACTGTAGAGCCTTGAGTTGACCTCGGGGGAGATTTTCTGACTCACAGCTGCTCACAGATAAGCATTTTAACTCACAGGTAGAACCTCATACCATTCCTCAGAGTTTTGCACAATATTTCTTGTCATATTTATTTAACTTTTATGAAACATCACATTTCCAATTCCACTGAAATAAAACAAAATAGGTTTCATCTGTCTTTAACTGTGTTTTCCTCACTCCAGCTCAGCAAGCACAGCTGATGCTGTCATCGGAGCTGCCCTCACAGACAGTTTGGTTTTATTGGGGCCGTGCAGTCTGTTGCATATTCCTCCTCGGCCCGACGTGATGCACCATGTTTCTACATGAACGAACATGGCAGAGCTGTCAGAAGGCTGAACGGTGAAACAGGCTCAGTCTGTGTTACACAGGAAAGGAAGATATCCTTCGATGCAGATGGCATGCAGAGCTGTGTCCAATTCAATGGTAGACTCGGCAAGCGCAGGGAAGAGGTGCACCCTTCCTGTTTAAAGTGGCATCAGATGCATAGTGTTCAGAGTTATGCAAGACCACAAAATGAAGAACAAGGTTGATTTTTGTACAACCCGTGACAGATATGTTTCCAAAAAACATTAACAAAAAAAGGCAAACCAACAAATGTATCTTGCATAATGCTGTGTGTATGTAAACATTGTAAAAAGAATACCTTGTAAGCATAGTTGCAGCATGTTGCAGGACCTTTTTAACAGTCCACTCATTGCATCCTGTTTTGTAAGTGGTAGAGATATGTCTTGTATGCTGGTTATAGCTGAAGCCCATAAAAAATTGGAAGAAGTCTGCCAGTCCTGGACCAAACTCTTTGGTCCGAAGATTCAAAGGCTGAAGTTGTCTGGAAGGGGTTTCATGTTGGTCCTGTAAACAGTTTGTGTGCATGCAGACTTTGCTGTGAAAATAATCTCTTTATATAAAACTAATTGTTTTTACTTTTGAACTTGCAGTCATTACAGTGTGAGTCTTTAACAGTGTGTCTTTAAAAGGCTGTAGTTGGGGGTAGAAACTTTCAATCACGTGCTCAGCCTGGCTGCATCCAACAAAACTGTCCGTTTAAAGGGTATCCATGCAGTCTGGCAGTGAGGATTTGGGAATAGCACCCACCCTCACACCTGAATGCACAACACACAAGGACACTCATCTCAGAAGGTGCTTTCTGCTTTTCCAGAGCTTTGAATGCTCTTTACTTTTATGTCATTCCTCATAAACTGTCTCCTAAGTGTCAGTGAGAGTATGCCAGTGGCAGACCTGCTGACCCTCTGCCTCTCTCATTTCTGTCCAGTGGGCTTGCTGCTCCTCGGTGGTGCTGCTGTGGCCCAAGGAGACCCAGCCCAGCCTCTCCCTGGGCCTCATGCTGCTCTTCCTGCAGAACACCGACACCACTAGCGACACCTCGGACAGCTGGAAGAGCGCCACCTGGAAGACGAACGTCTCCTTGTAGGTGGGGTTTGGCTGCCCGCGGCACACGGCCGTCTTGCGCTTGGACATCTCCTTGCCCTTGGAGTCCAGCATGGTAAGCTTGACATAGGTGTCTGAAAGGAGAGACGTGTATGAGATAAGTGATTGATTGCCATCAAGTGGTTAAAAATTAGCACTGCAACAGATCTTTTTAATTACTTATAGGTTGTTATTGTACATATCCCAAAAGATCTAGTTGTATTTTGAGTTTTCATTTAAGTGTAGATATTTTAGTTCTTTAGTTTATGAGAAAAATAACCCTAACCCAAAACATTATGGTTTACCAATTTACAGTGGTATGAAAACGTATTTTCCCCATTACAGATATCTTCTGTTCTTGTTTTTTGTCACATTTAAATGTTTCAGATCAAACAAATTCCAGTATCAGACAAGTTAAGCAATTGTTTTTAATCAGTTACATTTAAGGGTTCTGCCCAGTCTCGTTGTGACCTCCTGGATGTGTCACTGATGACCTCTTGGAGTAGTTTTGGCAGGGCTGCCAATCCTGGGAAACTTTGGCAAGAAAACCCTGCTCTGTGTTTTCTCCTTTTGTGGACATTACCTCATGTTGGTTCAAATGAATCCCAAAGCTTTAGAAATGTCTTACTAACCCTTTCCAGGCTAATGTCAATGACTTTGTTCCTCATCTGTTCTTGAATTTCTTTAGCTTGGGGCATGATATGTATTTTTTCATATACTTTAACCTACTTCATGTTGTCCGACAAGTCCTATTTAAGTGATTTTGTGATTCTACAGGTTTGGCACCAATCAGACCCGGGAACTGGTCTGATTGGAACTGGAATATAGCTAAGTCATCCAGAAAGTATAGTCAATCACAAAAAATGTATGATTCAACAAGGGGGGTAATTACTTGTGCCAGGTTGGTTTGAATAGCTTTATCCCAACAATAAATTAAATAATCATTTGATGACCTTTGTGTTTACTCATGTCATCGTTCTCTGTTAAAATGTGACATCTAAAATGTCATCTGAAACATTTACATGTCATAAAACTAAGAAGAAATCCGTAAGGGGGGCAATATTATTTCACTGTATATTAGAAAAATAAATAAACTAATATATTTTAATTTCCACCTACACCTGCTAAGGAAGAACTAAATTTTACATTTTTATTAATTAGATTTACACTAAGCACTTTCTATTAATTGTTAGTTTATTCTATATTTTTTGCAGTACTAGAGGCCTTTATTTATTTCATTTTTCCAACAGTAGGTAGACAGGAAAGAGAGCAAAGAGAGGGGGAGACCTTCGGCAAAGGTCGTAGAGTCTAGGACTCGAACTCGGGACAGCCACATCGAGGACTATAGCCTCTGCATATGGTCGCGCACTTAAGCCCTACACCACCAGCGTTGTGCCTATTTTAAATTTTAATATAATTACAGTGGGCTTTGACAGCTAAAACCAAAAATAACAAAAAAATTCAAATATAAATTGAGATTTTTAAGGCCATTATATTACAAGTAATTGGCTTCTTGAAAATAAAAACAAGTAATCATGGTTAGCAAAAGGTGACTGTTGTCTTACCTTTCATGATATAAAGCTGTCCCCCTACGAAGTGTTTCACACAACAAAAAAGACCATCTGAAAGTGGACACACACCACGGCACACATAAGATAGGAAAGAAGAAAGATAGAAGGCTTAGTGTACGTGTGGTTCACCTTGAGAGTAGACCTAGATTGCAATTTGCACATCAGCCTGATTGTTCAGCATTTTTGATTGTTGCATTTCAAAGTACAATTTGTCATTGATGAATCCTCCTGGGAGTTATGCTCAACTGTTTTACCAAATTAAATACAAAGCCTGTCTCACAAAAAGACATCACACTCTAATATTTCCTAACTACCCTAAGCTTTAAATACAACACGGATTCACTTTGGCATCTTTTAGATGAGCTTCTGCAATGTCCCAGCATTTATTTCTGTCTTGAGTGATCTTCTAGAGATGACCGGAAAGTTGGACCTCTGCGCAAACTCTTTTCCAGCACATCCCAAAGATTCCTGAAGGGGTTAACAGTAAAAACATGAGCTCCAGAGAGCAAAGTGTACCGGAGTCAAATACCTTGTTTGTATGTACGAACTTGGCAATAAAGCTGATTCTGATTCTTTAAATTTTAAAATGTCATTAACCTTTTCCAGGTGGAAGGTAAAATTTGTGAGCTAGACAGGATTTTCTTGAAAGAATCAATAATTCTGCAGAAGAGACTATAACAAAATATCTGTAACAGTTTGTGAAGAATAAATGTACTGATCACAATTAGAATGAAAAGCCATTGTAAGTTTGTCATTTTAAATCATGAGCTAGGGTTTTCTTTTTTCCCTAGCAGCAATCTGCAGCTAATTTGAAATACATAAATTATAGGAAAAGGAAATTGTAATAATAGAAAATCCACAGCAAGTTGGAACAAAATCCAAGAGATGAGGGCTTCCCCATCATAGCTTTAACACTTACTGACAGGTTTATCAGAAGCTGTAGTTTTGAAGTGACTTCCTTGTATAACCTCAGCAGAAAGCTGTCCTGTGGCAGAGTTATAGAGGAGACCCAGGAGGATCTCTGGCAGCGATGAGTCTTCGGTGGAGCGGTAGGACAAAGCACCTGCACTGCGAGACACGCTCACAAGAGAGCCACAACCCTGGCATGAGAAGAAAATGAGAATTATAAGTGCTGCAGCTTCATGTGACCTCAGCATAAAGGAGGGCAAAATTCACAAGGTGTTCTCACTGCAAGTTCCGAGCCAGGCTCCAGGGTGACAGGTAAAGCAATCTTCCCCTGCAAGTTCAGCTTAGTCAGGTAGAACACCTTTTCTCCCAGGACCTTCTCCTTTTTCATCCGTCTGATGCTGTACAGGCGGAAGCGAACGGCATAGTCCCCCAGGGCCTCCTGCTCCACCCTGGAAAACTTGAATGTTTCTGTGAAAACGGGACACGGACCCTTCTGCACGCCCGTCTTGGCTCGCTGCTTCTTGGTGGGGAGCAGGACCAAGTGGACCTGCCACGCGATGTTGCCCGTCTGTTTCAAAGCGGGAATGTCGGTCGCAGCCGTCACCGTGACGGCCAGCCACTGCTCAGTGGAGTCGTATTCGAAGGCGACGTCCAGCGTGCCGTATTGCGCAATAGGCTCCGGCTCATAGGCTGAAGGAAGCTGAAGACCAGAACCATCCTGAAAAAAAATATAGAGGCGTTACATTTGTGTTATGGCACTGATTGGTAAAGCAAATATAATTTTTTTGCCAATGATAACCATTTCATTAAAAAAAGAGCAATATTTTACTTTAAATTCCACATTTTTGCAGTAGTGAATAAAACCTGAATAAAGGGGTATACTTTTTCATATTATAACACAAAGTAGCATGTAAATGTGAAGTGAAAAAAAATACACGGATTTCAAAACCTTTTCCAAATAACAATCTACAAAGTGTGACATGCATTTGACATAAACATAACCAGCCTAGTTACTCTTATTCCCCCGAATAAAATCCATTGCAACCAATTACCATTAATCTATGTGTGCTACTTATTAGAGTATTAAACAATATGTCAAACATTTCATTAAACATTTCATGGAGTGCAGTTTAATACATCATACAAAAATCTAAGGAGTATGGCACCTACTACAAACTGCAAACCCACCGACACATCTAGTTCTCTTTCTCTAAACTGACTGATCAAAGACAGCATTATCCCAGAAACAGTCAAGAGGCCCATGGAAACTCTGGAGGAGCTGCAGAGATTTATAACTCAGACTGGAGGATCTGTCAAAAGCAGACCTGATAGTTCTGTGCTCCACAAATCTGACCATTATGAAAGAAAGATGGGAAGAAGGATGGAGAAAAATATCAAGCAATCCTGGAAGAGAACATGTAAGAGGCTGCAAAAGACATAAGACTTAGGTGGAGGTTCATGTTCCAGCGGGACACATACAGCCAGTGCCAATTGGTTAGCTAGAATGGCCCAGTCGAAACCCAGATCTAACTCCCAAGACCGGAAAACTGATGTTCACAGACACTCGCTATTCAGTCTGTCTGAGCTTGAGCTAGTTTGCAAAGAAGAAAGAACAGAACTTTTAATGTCTGGTATAGACATGTAGCAGCAAATTTAGTGAAAGGTGGTTCTTAAAAGTAAGAAGTATTTCATTCAGATGCATACTACACTTTTCAGAGTTTTATTTGTGAAAAAATTTAAAACCTTGTTCCAATTATGGACTACTTCGAGTTGTATCACATACAAAAATACAATGATGTTGGTGGTTGTAATGTAACAAAAACTGAAAAAAATTCAAGGCTTATGAATACCTCTGCAAGGCATTGTAAATTACTGAAACAACCTATATGACATTCAGGCACTGAAAAAATAAGAATTTGAACCAACCTCTGGACTCAGAACAGCTGTGCTGTCACTGGGAATGTCCTCCTCGCACCCTTTGTGAAGGTAACTCTCAGTGTCCTGGTCAACGCTGGCCTCACTGGAGCAGCGAGGGCTGTCAGAATGCTGCGGGGACGACGGCCTCCTGACTCCTCGTTCTGAGCAGGAGCGTGTGGACTTGCGTGTTCCCGAGCTCACGTGTTGGTATGGGGGAGGCTGGAGCTCAGTTAGAGAGGAATCTTTGTGTATCCTTTGAATACTGGCAGCTGCAGTGACAACGAAGACAGAGAGGAACCCAGAAGAAGTAATGTGAGATGGAATCACTGTTTTTTGAGAGAGAGAGATATTTTCATTAGGTATCCTTTGGACTATTGTTGTATGGCTCCCAGAATCAAAATTAAAGTCACTGCCTGGGTTTGCTGCCACCTATCTTAATTCACTCAAGCTTATGCTTATCCTCAGCTAACTCAGCCTCAGACACAAATTATCATTTCAGTTTTTATTTGATTGTTGAATGAGCTGTTTTTTAGGCTTATCTTTTGAACCAAACGATGATACAAATGATAATACCACCTCCTTGATGATATGATGCACATGTAAGTAAAGTACAGAAAAACTACACATATAAAGCTTCAAGAAGTGTGAGATTTTTAGATTTTGAAAAGAAAACGTATGTTGTTTACTCAAAATCATCTAATTCATCCAATGTAGATTCATCCATTAGATTTTCAGTAATTATTATCTGCTGACAATTAGATGTTTTTATCTGGAAAACGGGGTTCCAATTACCTTAGCTTAGGTTATTAAAATCTAGAAAAGCACTCATAGACCGCAAACCTCCACCAAGGCAATATGGTTACTGATGCATGCCAGCTTTTTTCCATACTGATAAGTTATACTCTGGATGACCTCTGGTCACTGGCTGTCAGCTGCTGACTGGGTGAAGAACCATGCAGAAGGTTGTCTCACCGTAGTCTGGCAATGATAAAGAATCCTTCAAAAGAATCCTGGATCCAGATGGTGCTCCACATCACCATCAAAATCTAATAATCTTGTTCCTTAATATGCACGTCTGAAAATGTCATTCAAATTTGTATAGAACGTTTTGAGTTATTTTGCAAACAGACAGATGGTTGACAGACAACCCAACGCAGGCAAACATATGTGCTCACAACCACCTTTTAACTAGGAAATAAATGTTAAACTTCAACCAGTTGTTTTGATGCCTAAATGTTTTGTAATGATCAAAACTAAATACAGTTATTGAGTTGTTAAATATAAAGCTAACCGTGGGTAGCACTGTTGCCTTGCAGCAAGAAGGTCCTGGGTTAAACTCCCGGCCGGGGGTCTTTCTGCATGGAGTTTGCATGTTCTCCCCGTGCATGCGGGGATTCTCACCGGGTACCTCGGCTTCCTCCCGCAGTCAAAAGACATGCCTGTTAGGTTAATTGGTCTCTATAAATTGCCCTTAAGTGTGTGAATGAGTGTGTGCATGGTTGTTTGTTTGTTGCCCCGCAATGAACTGGCGACCTGTCCAGGATGTACCCTACCTCTTGCCCATAGACTGCTGGAGATAGGCACCAGCTTCCCCGTGACCTACTATGGAATAAGCTGTAGAAAATGACTGACTGACTGTACCGTTTTTACCTTTACAATTAAAGAAAATTCTCTTAACTTACTGGTTAAATAAGATTTTATGTAACTAGACTAATGACCATATGTGCACTCTCACCCTGTTCACTGGAAGCCTCGCTGCTGTATCCTCCCTGCTCACTGGACTGTTTGCCTTTGCTCCACACAGATGTTATGTTCTGCTGGGTCACAACCTCCGGGCTTTTTTCTTCTGCACTGTTTGATACAACTCCATCTGTACAGGACATATGGACCCTTTAGTTCAAGTGTTACATTTATCTGATAAGTAACTGTGAGTGCAATATTAAGAGAGGCAAGAAGAAGATGCAGAAGCTGAAATTAGCACACAACACTCCAAAAGGTCAGAGTAGACACTTGAAAAGAGGAAATCAGTGTTCACACAGAAGCAACACACCCTAACCTTGATTTCCTTTCTTTTTCCTATTCCTTTTCTTGCATTTGTCTTCCTTTTTCTCTGCATCTAAATCTTCCTCAGGTTTCTTTGAACTCTCTTTATCTTTCTTCTTATCTGACTTCTTCTTTTTTATTTTAGAGGAAGATCTAGATGGCTCATCCTCTTCCTCAGTGTCTGCCTCTTCTTTGGCTTCTCTATCTTTTTCCTTCTCCTGTCTTGTTATCTTTGTTTCCATTTCAGCTTTTAAATAGGAAGTATTACCACAGTCATCACTTTTTTGCTGAGCTGATATTTGATTGTCACTCTCATTTGTTTTTCTTTCTTGTCCATCTTCACTGTCTGTCTTCCCAGAGGTTTCATCTTCGTCTTCCTTCCCTCCTTCATTGGAGTCCTCTCTGTTCCTTTTGGTTTCAGGTTCTTTCTCCAACTGCCTCTCTCTCCTCTCTTTTCTTCTCTGCTCTCTCCTTTCTTGTATCTCACTTTCCTCCTTCTTCCTCCTCTCTTCTTCTGCCAACTCAGCTTCTGTCTTTTTAACTCGCCAGCATCCATCCCTCCATTCCCACTCTAGTTGACTCTGAGAGTGCTGTCCCTCTGTTGCATCACTGTTTTGGTTATTTTTTGAACCTGTCTGGCCAGCATCGGAGCTTCTCTGCATTTGCCACATGCTTTTATTACTGGCCCTCCCTTCCTGTGAGCCGGAGGCCTGGCCAGCATTCTGACTTCTGTTGTTTTCCCCCTCCTCTTCCTCCTGTACCTTGTTGATAATGGTAGTGACCTGCTCTGTGAGCTGGTCGCTGACAGCATATGTGGCATCGCTGACTGCATTGGCCAGATCGTCCACGCGACTGGTGACTGAGTCTAGGATGGAAGAAATGTTGACAGACGGCAGGGTCGGCTGGAAGCTCTTGAAGAAGGCCATCTCTCAGTAGGGGGATTCTATTACCCGCTGTCCATTAGATTACCTCATCAGAAGCACTGACACAGACATGTGGAGATTAGCAGGGCATGATGCCATCATCACAGTATGTTCATGCATGAACCACCTTGTTCATAAAAGAGATTAGCCTACACTGGGTTAATGTCTGCTGCTCAGTTGTAAAACAAAAGTTTAAGAAAATTATTCCACGTATACATATAAGTTATCCTTGTTACAAATTCTGATGCACTTTAAGGTCTGCTTTCAGCCCACTACGTATGCCATTTTGTAATGACATGAAAAGAATTAGGCCATGATAAAAGTTTTTTCACTTTTAAAAGGAGATATATTCTGCGCAATTTAAAAGAAAAACCAACAAATCTACGAGGGGGATTAAAGTTAAAATAAAAAAAAAGCTGCAACCACCTTGTTGTTTAGGTGTGCAACTGTTAAACTAATACCTTGTTGAAGCAGCTTTTGTGGAAAAGAAATGTGAGGACATTTTTTGTCCACAGCTCTCTTCAAGGTGACCCCACAGATTTTCTGCCAGATTTACTTCTGGAATCTGGAAAACTTTAATTTTCTTTAGGTGAGACCATTCTTTTGTAGAATACCTAATATATGACAAATAAAAACTGTCTTTACCATCAGGTCTCTAACAGACCCCAGAAGGTTTTGGATCAAAACTCACAGGTATTTGGAACTGCTTAGAATTTCACCCACCTTGGTTCCATCTGAGAGAACAGTAACCCCTCAGCATGATGCTGCCATTGCCATGTTTTACTGTGGTTATGATGGTGTTCTTTTGTTCAAGTTCAGTGTTGGTTTTATGCCAAACAGACCACTTGGAATTGTGGCCCAAAAGATCACATTTGGTTTCATAAGACCATAACACTACATCATTTAGTTAGACTTGGGTGTTTTCTTTTAAATAAAAGGCTGCTGTCTTGCAAATCTCGTCCATAGTTTGGACTTATGGAGAATACAGGAACATTGTCATCACATGTAAAACACAACCCAATCTTGTGGGAAATTTCTGTTGATCACTTAGCAGCTTACGTGAAAAGTTTACAACTGGTATTTTAATGAGTTTTGGAGAAAAGTCTAGTCTTTGTCACTGTTCTTTTATATTGTCTCCAGTTATAGGTGACTGCTTTTGCCATCCTTTGGTATACATCTAATACTGTGTGCCCTTCTTATGATACCCTTGGAAAATTCTGTCTTTTGATACTTTTCAACATCTGCAAACTATGACTTTAACTGAAGGATGAAAATAAATAAATGTCCAGAGTATTCTATTAGAATATTAGAAAGAACTTTAAATCTAATCTCACTGGGATACAACCAATTTAGGCAATTATTTCCCCCATATAGTAGAAAGTGACCTCTGTTTTGAGGGTTGAATTTTAAAGGCTAAAATGTTTTACGTCTTACTGAATTAACATCAAACGCAGGAACCTTAGACAACAAACCATTGTTAATACAGTGTTAAACAATACAAGGTTCATTATTTACCTTACTGCCCTCATCCTGCAATCAAGTTAACTTTTTATTTAAGCAATAACACTGCACCAACATAACACTTCATGTACAAACATGAACCATCCGTTTCATTTTAAGGCACACACCCAAATTACTTTGTACAGGGCTGTTTTAAAAAAATATAATGGTATCTATCAATAGTTTGTTTGCCTTTCTACATCTATAAAAAGCCACAAGCATACTATAATACTACTTCCAAAACCATCCCAATGGTTTCAAGCTATAATGGCTTGTTGTGTTGTAACATAAAACCCCAGGAAAGCAAAAAATCATGTTTCTCTGCTCACAGCTCAGCACATGGTGAGTCTGTAAGTGTGTTGAGTACCTTGGTGGGAGTTCTTATGTCCACTGAGATGTGACAGATTGTCAGAACTCTGCACAGACAGTTTGTTGCTGAGGTAAAGAAAAAACAGAGCCATCAACACCACGAAGGCTGCAATGGAAGACAAAACACCCAGAAGTTCAGGAGAAACTGGGGAGATGAGGAGCAGATGGAAAGAAGAGGAGAACGGAAAAGGAAAAAAGAGACAAGAAAAAAATTAATTAGAAAAATTTAAAACCAAACCATTCCTCAGATGTGAAAAATGTTCTTAGAGCTGAGCAGTAATAACACACACAGATGGCTGCAAGCTGAACCTGAGTTGCTGTCAGTAAAATATCTCATAAGTCAAGAAGAGTTCAGTTTAATAACAGACATCTCACCTTGAGATAAACCTAACATTTCCAGTCAAAAGGGTGAGCATTAACTGCTTTGAGTTAAAACAACCACTATTCCTCTTACTTCATAGGCAGATATAAGCCGCTGCGGTGTATGTAGGCCATCCACACTTCATGTAACCAAGCAGGCAGCCCTGTGCTATTTTTACAAGAGCCTCAAAGGAACAGTATCTAACAGAAAAGTAGATTCAGTAAAGCCTGAAAAACCAGATTGGACCATCATTTAGGAGACTTCCACACAGACACATCAGCTGAAGGCTAAACAACCTTTTTAATTGTTAAACAGAAAGAACAGCTAGTAAGAAAAATACTTTTTAAGTTTAAGTTTATGATAGGAAACATTTTGTTAAGCTTTCGAGATGTTTATGTAGCTTTGGTAAATCTTAAACTCACACTTACTTGGGAACATGTTATCAAAGAAGCAGAGCAAATATGTCAAGGTTCGGACTTCTTGATCTAAACTCTGCAAGTGTGGGACTACAATGCAGGACTAATGGACAACGTTCTTGGAGCCAAAAAGCAATGGTGTATTTCTACCATGTTTATTGCTAAAAATGCTTTATTCCTTAATATTTTTCCCTGATTGACAGTAATATTTCTGTAGTTGAGCTTTCGGTCAGTAGTTCACTTATGTTTGCAGTTGCATGTTTATAATTCAGTTTCTTAACTCAGGAAACTGATTTTGTTTCTATAAAATGTTTACCAGGTATAAAATGCATTCATCTGTCAGCCAACCATATGTCAGTTCTGCCTTGGTGACATTTTGTCAGCTCATTCAAACAGGGAATAAAATCACCAAAAATTAAACTGAGTGTAATATACTATCCACTTAAATTATATATGCATCTGGAGCATGATTCATTCATTAATTCATTTAAATGACTTAAATTACAACAGAAATAAACTGATTTGCAATGGCTTTAAGATTTGAGTACAGAAAGGGAAGAGAAAGAACAAAATTGCTACCTGTGACTGTGAAATGAACCAACAATTTAGTGAAGGGTGAGATATTCTAGAGGGATCAGGGGGGTTGTGTTACAATGGGAGAAAAGTTATTTAAGTGACAGACAGCAGTAAATAAAGCTGTGAGATATGATTTCTCAGTGTTTGCATGTTGCTTGTGGGGTTCTGCAAGGGGTGCTAAATTCTTTGTAATTTAAGTTGAAGACATGAGCAAGATATTTGAAGTTATGACTTTTTTATTATTTTCTGATGACACAAACTTTTTCTGTGTTGGAGATACTCTGGAACAATTTTTAAAAGATATCACTGAAGAAATTACTTGGTGTCCTTATTGATGAGAAACTGATCTAGAAACCTCACATCAAATATGTTGAAAGCAAAACAGCCAAAACTATTTCTATTTTGCACAAAGCCAAACGTGTTAGTTAAAAAAAGCATTATGTACTGTTCTGTAGTTTTACCATATTTAAATTAATGGGAAACAACTACAAAAAAACACAACAGTCCTTAATCATACTTCAAAAAAAAAAAAAAAGAGTACAGAGAGTAATTACCAAGGCTTGGTACCTGAATCATACTAAACCACAATTTATACAATCAAAATTATTACTGACATAGTTAAACTACAAACCACTCTAATAGTGTATAAAGCTAAACATCACCAACTGCCAGAAAGTATTCAAAACTTATTCAAGAGAAGAGAATGAGTTTATGACTTAAGAGATATGTGTCAATATCAAACACAGATGATTAGAACAACAATAGAAACGTTTCTGCATTTCTGTCTGTGGGGTGAAGCTTTGGAACATCTGCATATGGAGCGTAAGCAATGTTCAAACATGAAACAGTTTAAAACTCAACAAAAACATTATTATAGATTTACATTAGACTTAAATAATTATGAATAAACCTTATTTATTTATTTTGTCACTTTTATTGTTGTTTTAGATTACAAATTCTTATTCTTGGTGAATAGAAGGTGATGAGAATAATGTAGCAGAAAAAGGGGTGGGTTAATATAAGTTTATAATTCTGCCCACTCCTGTGTGTGAGTGTTGTATATTAGTAAATATTGTCGTTACTATCTGCTGTTATGTTCAATAAAATTTGTGATATGAAAATTAACATTAGTCTAAAATACTGGTGTGTTAACAGCACATTTTCTTTGAAGTCAAGCTGTTTAGTGTACTGAAGTCTCTGATGTAGGTTTCTTGTCTGTAATAGGTTTGTTCAATGCAATGAATAATTAGCTTGTTTTTGACAGAAATTGTGTTTCACTATAAAACATAATTTTTGTCAGATTGGCATAAGCTTTTAATTGAAATTCAAAATTGCTCCGCCCCCTCAACATGAGTTTCGTGACTTGGGTGCAAGCATCTCAATGAAACAAGTCAGGATTTTCCCACTTTTTGTTTAAAATTCAGCAAATAATATATTTAATGGAGATAAATATTACTTACAAATCAAATCAAAACCCCAAAATATATTAAATAGAGTATTAACACATCAACATAGATATTCAATGAGATTTTTTGGGATTTTTATTACTGTATATCCTCTGAAAGTGAACTAAAGTTGGTATGGAAAGATTTATCTCACATTAGCAACGAGAAAAAGACTGCTGCAGCTTTATCAAGTAGTACTGTATCAATGCCCAATCTTCATGAATGGCATGACAGATGGATAATAAAGCACCACATTCTTACCTTCTGTATTATCAAAATGGTCTTATTATCCCGATATAGATTTCAAATGACCAAAGAGGATGAAAACCTAAAGTTATCCAGTTCTGAAGTAACCAAACATGTAACAAATCCGTCAAACTTGATCCAATCCAGTGGTTTTCAAGTTTACGTGTCAACTCTCACTGCTGATCGAGCCAGGATGACCTCTGCAGCAGCGGGCACATCAGCCATCTGTTCAAAGCTACCAGCTTATGGCACAGCACTAAGGAGTGCATGTGATGACGCTTCATACATCACTCTGCTCTGTAAATTTTAACAACAGCTGAATAATTTAGCACTCCGGGGTAACCTGATGCCTTCATCAATGTACACTTGAAAGCAGTGAAGTTTATATGATCCCCAACCAGCAGACGCGATACCCCTGTTATCCCCTTCTTCCTCCGTGAGTGTCTATATTCAATTTTTGTTTTGCCTTGACAAAGTAAACAAGGAAAACCTACCTAAATGAATCTGTGAACTGCGGTTGAACTCAGGACTCTGAGCTGAGCCTCAGGATTCAATCAGCTGGCTAATGACTCCTGCTAGCTGTCTAACAAATGTCAAAAATGCAGCCACTGAAGCATTCTGAAATGAATAACACCCTCAGAGAAAACGTGAGCTTGTCTCAACAAAAATGAAAACAAGGGAAAGTAATTAATCTGTCAGGTTTCTGTACAGTCAAAGTAAAATTTTACTTAGTTTTAAGCTTTTGGAGCAGAGGATGAGGGAGAGTGGTTGTTTGGAAAGTGAACCAATATGAAAGTGTTGCTTACACATGGACCCCTGGAACGAAACAAAACCTACATGCTGAATAAATCATGCACACACAGCTACCTTCTTTCGCTGAGGCGAACCAAAACTTGATACGGCATACATAATTCACAGAAGCACTGTAGTCCGAGGACTGTAAAAACAATATATATTTCTTTTCAGTTAAATGTGAAATAAGTCAAGGACGTTGAAGGGTAGGAGATGGTATCAAAGGTGTTAGAAGACATGGTCTTACCTCGTCTAGCACAGATGAGCTCATGAGCACCACAGTTTCTCCCCCCTCCTGGAAGTCAGAGAGTGAAAGAAGGTAATGGAACAGGATTATTCAATGGACTGTCAAAACATTTACTTTTTTCCTCTGGTTAAATTAAGTTTAAAAAATGCACATAATTTCCAAAAGTATATTGAAAGTTTTGTGCTCCAAAATGTTGCACTAATAATCTCCTTAAAGTTACAACTTTGACATCAAGAGGTCTAAAAAACTTACTTATGTCATTTGCTACACAGCATAAAATAAGTTTCAGCAAGTTGAAAGTAATTTTATTTAAAAATATAAGTAAATTTGTTTGAGTTATCTGTAAAAAAGGGGACCAGGGACACAACTACGATATCACTAACCAGTGTGTTTCAGGTGTAACCATCTGACACTGTATGGAAACAGAACACTACTGCTTTTTTGCCTTACTTTTCAATAGCATTCAAAGACATGTGGTTCAAAATAAATAAAGCTACATATTTTCTAGCATTTTATTGAAGATAATGTTAGTGCCTTGATTTAGGTGCCCTGGTTTATGACCTGATATTCCGCATACCCTGATAAAAGTATTCACTCCCCATCCCATTCCACCTGCAGCGGCACTAATTCGTTTCAGACATGAGGGCAGCTGGCTTGTGTAGTCTAAGAGGAGGGCACTCTGTGATTTGAGTTCTGTCAACATGTCTGGGGGAGAATTACAACAGGCCTTACCTCTGTCCCTACAAAGTGAGCCCTGTTTTTCATGGGGATTACCTTGAACACATGTCTGCTGTTATAAGGGAGTTCTCTTACTTTGCCTAGTCAAAACAGATGTGGCATACCTCATGAACACATTGCTGTAAAGATATCCTCCCTTGTCAAGGTTTTAATAAACCTGACTGAGTGACAAACAGCGATCTCTTTTGTTGGTGAAAATAAATTTTGCTGCAGCACTTTCAACAAAATAACTTCCAAACTTAACTTGAACCTGACATAATTGAGAGGAAGAACAATGGGAAAGCTACTGTATTTGTACCCCTACATGGTTCACTTTATGAGTAACCTCTGCAACAACTGATTCTCTTCTGCTACAATCTTATCATTTACTACCTCTCGGTTTCAGAGGTGGAAAGAGTACAAAAATAACATACCAAATGATAACATTTTACTTAATACCAGTACTGTACCAATGTAAAATGTTACTCAAATAAAAGTACCTCAATAAAATTTTACTTTAAGCAAAAGTCACTTTTAATGAGCAGAAGAAAGTCCTTGTCATTTCATTTTATAAAGGAAAAGAGGAGATATTTATTGGTCTCAAACTGTTTTTAATTAAAGGAGCATCTTTATAAATGAAAAAAATGCAACACAAAAATAAAACATGTCAAAAAAGGCATTATGAATATTTGGGTGGTCATAAGTATTAACATAAATTCACAAATTTATTCTGTCAGCTTCTGCCCTCAGGGTTCTCTGCAACTGATCATCTCCCCCATCTCAGCATCCTTCTCTATCACACCCAATCCTCTGCATCCTTCACTACATCTATGAAGCTTCTCTGTGGTTTTCTTCTTCACCAGAATCTGGAAGTTCTGACGTTCATCCCATCCTTTGTCCAAAATAGATCCTTCATATCTAATAGTTTTAAATACCTGACCACAAACTAAGCGCCTGATCCTCTGTTTTCAGCTTTAGCCAATAAAATAATCAAAAGTACAAGATAAAACTGATGTTATTTACATTATTTGTTCAAATATTATTTTGAATGTTTACATGGTCATGGTCTTGAACATACTGTTGACTTATTGACTCCTATCCGCAGTAATTAGATGTGCACCCGGTTAGAGCAAATGATGCAACATAGCATGTCAAGCATCACTGTCCAAGAAAAATGAGCATATTTTCTCACTAAAATCTAAAACCATTTTTATTTGCCTCCAGGTGCTTGCGTAGGTTCAATGTTTAGTTTTTAAATGTAGACAATTCAATCTCTCCAGACTAAGTTTACACTGCGTGATAAAGCTTGTATCTTTCTTGTACTTACAGTGCCTTGCGAAGGTATTCGGCCCCCTTGAACTTTTCAACCTCTTGCCACATTTCAGGCTTCAAACATAAAGATATAAAATTCTAATTTTTTGTGAAGAATCAACAACAAGTGGGACACAATCGTGAAGTGGAATGAAATTTATTGGATGTGTCAAACTTGTTTAACAAATCAAAAACTGAAAAGTGGGGCGTGCAATATTATTCGGACCCCTTGCGTTAATACTTTGCTGCAATTACAGCTGCAAGTCTCTTGGGGTATGTCTCTATCAGTTTTGCACATCGAGAGACTGAAGTTCTTGCTCATTCTTCCTTGCAAAACAGCTGGAGGTCAGTGAGGTTGGATGGAGAGCGTTTGTGAACAGCAGTCTTCAGCTCTTTCCACAGATTCTTGATTGGATTCAGGTCTGGACTTTGACTTGGCCATTCCAACACCTGGATACGTTTATTTGTGGACCATTCCATTGTAGATTTGGCTTTATGTTTTGGATCATTGTCTTGTTGGAAGATAAATCTCCGTCCCAGTCTCAGGTCTCTTGCAGACTCCAACAAGTTTTCTTCCAGAATGGTCCTGTATTTGGCCCCATCCATCTTCCCATCAATTTTGACCATCTTCCCTGTCCCTGCTGATGAAAAGCAGGCCCAAACCATGATGCTGCCACCACCATGTTTGACAGTGGGGATGGTGTGTTCAGGGTGATGAGCTGTGTTGCTTTTACGCCAAACATATCGTTTTGCATTGTGGCCAAACAGTTTGATTTTGGTGTCATCTGACCAGAGCACCTTCTTCCACATGTTTGGTGTGTCTCCCAGGTGGCTTGTGGCAAACTTTAAACGAGACCTTTTATGGATATCTTTGAGAAATGGCTTTCTTCTTGCCACCCTTCCATAAAGGCCAGATTTGTGCAGTGTACGACTGATTGATGTCCTATGGACTGACTCTCCCACTTCAGCTGTAGATCTCTGCAGTTCACCCAGAGTGATCATGGGCCTCTTGGCTGCATCTCTGATCAGTCTTCTCCTTGTTCAAGATGAAAGTTTAGAGGGACAGCCAGGTCTTGGTAGATTTGCAGTGGTCTGATACTCCTTCCATTTCAATATGATTGCTTGCACAGTGCTCCTTGGGATGTTTAAAGCTTGGGAAATTTTTTTGTATCCAAATCCGGCTTTAAACTTCTCCACAACAGTATCTCGGACCTGCCTGGTGTGTTCCTTGGTCTTCATGATGCTCTCTGCGCTTTGAACAGAACCCTGAGACTATCACAGAGCAGGTGCATTTATACGGAGACTTGATTACACACAGGTGGATTCTATTTATCATCATCAGTCATTTGGGACAACATTGGATCATTCAGAGATCCTCACTGAACTTCTGGAGTGAGTTTGCTGCACTGAAAGTAAAGAGTCCGAATAATATTGCAAACCCCACTTCTCAGTTTTTGATTTGTTAAACAAGTTTGACACATCCAATAAATTTCATTCCACTTCACGATTGTGTCCCACATGTTGTTGATTCTTCACAAAAAAGTTGAATTTTATATCTTTATGTTTGAAGCCTGAAATGTGGCAAAAGGTTGAAAGGTTCAAAGGGGCCGAATACTTTCGCAAGGCACTGTATACTTAAATTGGTCCCTTAAGTATTGCCATGTCTTCTCTTGTTTTTCTTGGAGCTCAACTTCAACTGTACTTAATTGGTCTTTACAGCACCACTAGCCTCCGATTGATGTGCCTCCAGATCTGCCTGATTGAAGGGAGGAGAGGTAGAGTGGATGTCAGCTCGACCTTCACCACCATCAACCCAGACATCCCCCACCAGAAGCTCACCCAGCTCAGTGCCGGCCTCCCCCAGCTCACCAGCTTCCTGGCTGACTGGCAGCAGCAGGTGAGACTGGGGAGCATATTCTCCTGCACAACCATCAGCGCAGGTGCCCTCCAGTGATGTGTTCTCCCCCCACTCCTCTTCTCCCGATACACAAACTACTGCACCTCAGCAGACCCGTCTGTGAGACTCCTGTTGTACGCAGATATCGCCACTGTTATCGATTTGATCCAGGACATAGATGAGTCTGCATGCAGACAGGAGGTGGATTGGCTGGTCTACTGGTTTGGTCAGAACCACCTGGAGCTTAACTCTGGTAAGACAGTGGATATGATGGTGGACTGGAAAACACCCCTCACTCTACCTTCCCTCACCATCCTTAACAAGTCTTTGTCTACTGTGGATCACTTCCAGTTCCTAGGAACCACCCTTTCTCTGGACCTGAGATGGTCCTCACACATAGACACTGTTCAGAAGAAGGTCCAGCAGAGACTGCATTTCCTGCGGCAACTCAAGAAGTACAACCTTCCACAGGAGCTGCTGATCATCTTCTACACTGCCTTTATTCAGTCTGTCCTGTGCTCGTTCATCACTATGTGGTTTGGATCATCCACAAAACAGGACAGATCCAGACTGCTATGACCACTTAGTTCTGCAGAGAAGATCATCAGGGCTGACCTTCCCTCCATCCAGGACTTGTACAGGTCTAGGGTCAGGAAAGGGGCAGCTAACATCTCCGCAACCCCAAACGCCCTGAACACCAAAAATTTGCAAAAACAGGCCGCCAGAGACAATTTCTCCCCACAGGCTGTCACTCTAAGGAACACTTAAGTGTCCAGATCAGTACCATGTAAAGGGGTTGGACAATGAAACTGAAACACCTGGTTTTAGACCACAAGAATTTATTAGTATGGTGTAGGGCCTCCTTTTGCGGCCAATACAGCGTCATTTTGTCTTGGGAATGACATATACAAGTCCTGCACAGTGGTCAGAGGGATTTTAAGCCATTCTTCTTGCAGGATAGTGGCCAGGTCACTACGTGATGCTGGTGGAGGAAAACGTTTCCTGACTCGCTCCTCCAAAACACCCCAAAGTGGCTCAATAATATTTAGATCTGGTGACTGTGCAGGCCATGGGAGATGTTCAACTTCACTTTCATGTTCATCAAACCAATCTTTCACCAGTCTTGCTGTGTGTATTGGTGCATTGTCATCCTGATACACGGCACCGCCTTCAGGATACAATGTTTGAACCATTGGATGCACATGGTCCTCAAGAATGGTTCGGTAGTCCTTGGCAGTGGCGCGCCCATCTAGCACAAGTAGTGGGCCAAGGGAATGCCATGATATGGCAGCCCAAACCATCACTGATCCACCCCCATGCTTCACTCTGGGCATGCAACAGTTTGGGTGGTATGCTTCTTTGGGGCTTCTCCACACCGTAACTCTCCCGGATGTGGGGAAAACATTAAAGGTGGACTCATCAGAGAACAATACATGTTTCACATTGTCCACAGCCCAAGATTTGCGCTCCTTGCACCATTGAAACCGACGTTTGGCATTGGCATGAGTGACCAAAGGTTTGGCTATAGCAGCCCGGCCGTGTATATTGACCCTGTGGAGCTCCCGACGGACAGTTCTGGTGGAAACAGGAGAGTTGAGGTGCACATTTAATTCTGCCGTGATTTGGGCAGCCGTGGTTTTATGTTTTTTGGATACAATCCGGGTTAGAACCTGAACATCCCTTTCAGACAGCTTCCTCTTGCGTCCACAATTAATCCTGTTGGATGTGGTTTGTCCTTCTTGGTGGTATGCTGACATTACCCTGGATACCGTGGCTCTTGATACATCACAAAGACTTGCTGTCTTGGTCACAGATGCGCCAGCAAGACGTGCACCAACAATTTGTCCTCTTTTGAACTCTGGTATGTCACCCATAATGTTGTGTGCATTTCAATATTTTGAGCAAAACTGTGCTCTTACCCTGTTAATTGAACCTTCACAGTCTGCTCTTACTGGTGCAATGTGCAATCAATGAAGACTGGCTACCAGGCTGGTCTAATTTAGCCATGAAACCTCCCACACTAAAATGACAGGTGTTTCAGTTTCATTGTCCAACCCCTGTATATTTTCACTCGTTCAACCATGTCTCCCTCTTTTGTGAAAACACTCTGTATATACATATTTACAAGAAACAATTATTTACCTTCTTATATATGTATATTTAAAATGTCTTCATTCATAACATAGTGAAACCGTAGTCAAATCCTCGTTTGTGTGCAAACTTGGCGATTAACGTTGATTCTGATTCTAATAGAGGTTTGGGCTCCAGCAGTGACCCCTTGTGGATATATCAAGCAACATCATATTATTTGATAAACACCAATCTTGACAAATTACTTCTTATTTTACCAGCTAATGTTCCTTTGACTACACAGTTCAAACTGATCATGTAGCATGTAGTAATTGGTTTTAATAAACAATACTTTAATATGTTTGATTCAGAATGTATCTTGTTATTTGATTAGTGCTATGGATTACTTGAGATGTGATGCAGTGAAAGTTATTTTGCAAATTCAGATTTTACAAGAATACCATATGATATCAGTCTTCTTATTGTTGGTGCTTGTTCTTCTTCATTTAATACAATCTGAAAATCCAATGAAAACACTGAAGTAATAATTATCACTCCTCATGACTTATACTTATCTCTAGTGCTTTCCAGCTGTGAGTACGACTTGAGTCAGAGTCAATGCTCACATCTATTATTTGCTGAATTTGAATTAGTTCAGCCAATAAGCAGATTAAAGTCAAAGAAGCCAAGCCTTGTGGTGTATAGGTACATCTACACTTTGGAACAACTTTGGACCTCAGTCACACTTATTTTTTGACATTTTAATCAAACTGAGTAATAATGTTTGGTACAAATATTTTTGTGTTTAATTTAACATTTAAAAAAATTTTTTTTTTTAACCTTTTTTTTGCTTAACTTAAGCTTCTCTTTAGGTGTACAACTTGGTCAACACTTGTTTATGTGTTCTTACCTGCTATGAATACATTTGACTTTACAATGCATCTATAAAATCTTTTATATTATAGGCAGCGTAATTGCAGTTATTTCAACCATTCACATGCAGTGGCACTATTTGATATTGGTTACATGGGCAGTTGCCCAGGGTGGCATTAGAAGGGGAACACATTCATTATAAAAAAAAAACAACTAATTATTTATCTTTCATTTGCACCCTGAATGACATTTTTTATTGTTTTTATGCATACTTGTATAAGGCTACTTCCCCTTGCTTACCACTAAGACTGAGGAGATCAGGCTTTTTTGGGGGGCCAGGCACACAAAGCCCACATGGTGTGAAGTGCAAGTTACCCAGCTGGAGTGTCTGAGCACTACCTATAGCACCTATTGTCCAGGGCACCAATCATGCAAGAACCCCAAATGTTAACATCCAAATAACTCAACGCTTAGACTGCTGTGGATGGATTATTAGAGAACAATATTGTCTTTTCATAAGTGTGTGACACTACTGCCAGGTCCTCCTTAAACTGATCCAACACGCACGTATGGTCACACGTGACTTTACTGCTCAGTCGCTGAATTTCAGTGAGAACAGACCTCTTCATCGCTACGCTGGTAGTCCTACTCACTATAAACACTAACACCGTAGGTTAAAGGTACTATAAACAGCACATTCAGTCATAAAATAGAAATCTCTGGAATGATTTTAACCTCATAGCGTTGTTTTCTGGTGGATAGCATCCTATCCCATTCATCCGCAGAGTGCGTTTCGTCCTTATTTAATTCAAATTATTTGATATTATCTCTTGAATTGAGGTTTTCCTCTAATGTCTTCAATATTGACATTGTATTGCCCACACGGAACGGTCTTCTTCTCTGTTTACATGTCGCATCTCTTCACGTGACCATCCCACGAACGGATCGCATTCGTCCTGCATCATCAAAGTGGCCGCATCTATCAGCATTATCCGTGCCGCGCGCCCCGGCTCTGCAGTGCCTCTTGCCGCGTGGATCAAGACGATGAGCGGCCAGAGAAATAATGGACTCGATCGTCCATAAAACGGGATTCTTATTCTGTCCTGAGTAAAGTTTAACATGAGGCTTGTACCTAAGAGGAAGACTTACCGTCAATCGCCATGATGCTCCGTCCCGGACTCTACCAACCAACTGCTGGGGAGGTCGACAAAGGAGGGGGGCATTCATGTGTGTGAGTTTAAGATTGAACAAAAGCACATGGTCATATTAAACATTTAATATAGAATATTTAAATGACATGTACAGTAGCTTGAAAAAAAAAAAAAATGCATACCCCGTAACTTTTTCTAATTCTAATTTATGACCACAGACTTCAGCATCTTACAGGCATTTTATGTGACAGACCAACACAAATTGGTGCCTTGTGTAAAGTGGAAGGAACCAGATTCTTACATGTAAAACATTTTTTAGAATAGATAATGCATTTGTTTTCTGCTCACATGTTTTCAGTATCTAGTTTGCCTTTCAATGCAATTTCAGCAAGTCTTTTGGGACACTATCTTTGACAGCTTTGTACATATAGAGGCTAAAGTTATAGATAATGTCTCACAACTCTCTGCTCTCATGCTCAAAACGATTTGCTTGCTTGAGTATTCTCACCCCCATTACGTTTTCACGTTTCAAATACAGGATTGTTTGGTAGTTAGCTCCATCCAACGACTCTGACCAGCTTTCCTGTAAGAAAAGTGTACCCACAGCATGATGCTGCCATTACAGTGTTTAATATTAAGGATGGTTGGTTCAGGGTGATGTTCAGTGTTAATTTTCTGTCATACAGCATGTGTTGGTTATAGGATAATACATTTTATTTTGAGCTCATCATTCTAGAGGGCCTTCTTTTGTTAGCTGTGTCTCCTACATGGCTTGTGGCAAACTGCAAACAAATTCCAATTGCTTCATTTAAAAATGGCTCTCATCTTGCCACAGTTCCATGAAGGCCAGATGTGTGGAGTGCTTAACGAAGTTGAGCTGTCAACAGATTCTGCCAGCTGAACCGTGGATCTATGGATGCTTCTTTGATTAATGCATTATTATCTTATTCTAACAAAAGGGAAACATTAGAACTTATACTTTATATCACTATAGTATATGTCACGATGTGGAATTTTGGTTTGGTGTTTGTTTATGTTCATTTAGTCAGGTGTTTTTTTCTGTTTACTTCTGATGATGGTAGTTTTAGTTTCTATTTCTTCCGGTGTGTTTTTTCGTTTCTTATTGATTTGCTAGGTTCTGTTTTGTTCTGTGTTCTTATGGGTTTGATGAATGTCTGTTTAGAACTGTCCCCCCGTTTTAGTTTTGAAGTTTATTTCCTGCCCTGTCCTTCGCATTTCTGTTCTTAGATCTGTGTTCTGGTTTCTGTGGGTTTGTTTATTGTTTGTCCTCGTCTAGCTCCTCTTGTTTCTGTTATTCCTATTTGGTTTACCTGCGTCTCAGCCTCTTTGCCAGTCCGTCCACACCTGTGTCTGTTTACCCTAATTACCTGCCCTATTGTTTCATGTCCACCTTTGTCTGTATATAAGTTCCTCCTTGTCCTTTGTTCCACGCGGTCTTTAGTCATATTGAGTTATGCTTTGTGAAGCTTGTTTCTGCGATCCTGTGGCCAGGACTTATGAACTTTGTTTCCTTGATCGCCAGTTAAGCTGGCACCGGCAGTTGTAAGTTGGCCCTGAATTACAGGGCCAACACATAGACACTGTTCGAAAAAAGGTCCAGCAGAGACTGTACTTCCTGAGGCAACTCAAGAAGTTCAACCTTCCACAGGAGCTGCTGGTGATCTTCTACACTGCCATCATTCAGTCTGTCCTGTCTTCATCCATCTCAGTGGGGTTTGGCTCATCCACAAAACAGGACAGGTCCAGACTGCAACGAATAATCAGGAATACAGAGAGAATAATCAGGGCCTGTATAAGTCCTGGATGGAGGGAAGGTCATCCAGGACTTATACAGGTCTAGGGTCAAGAAAAGAGCTACTAAAATCTCTGCAGACCCCACACACCCTGCACATAAACTGTTCAGAGCTTTACCTTCAGGCCGCCGCTAAAGAGCACTGTTCACTAAAACCAGCCGCCACAGAGACAGTTTCTTCCCCCAGGCTGTTTCTCTGTTGAACATTTAATAGAGTATAAAACAACAGCATACAGATGTTGCAAATGCACCTTTTTGTTATATATGTGTATATTGTACATTGTAAATATGTATATTCTGTAATACAAAAACAGAACAAAAGAGCAAAGTGTACCGGAGTCAAATTCCTTGTTTGTATGTACGAACTTGGCAATAAAGCTGATTCTGATTCTGAATTAAATTGTGATCAACTCACCATACTGTCTCCGCTCGTCCTGCACTTCTCGTCCTCCACCAACTTCAACCATGACAGTATAAATGGGAAAAACAGCTATGAGTCAAATTAATAAAGGTCATTCCTAACATGTCAATAAAAAAAACAAAAGTGGTTTCATTTTTTCTCAAAATGTATTTGATTTAACATTTAATCACTGAAAGAAATATTTTAGATGCAAACCTACTTACTCTAAAAATATTTTATACCAGACTATACCTTCTTTCTTAAGTATTTTAACATGTGTTTCAATTATCACATTAACCTTCATGAGGGTTTACGTCACGTCAAGGTGTTCTTCTTTTCCATTTTAATGCAATCATTGTCGTGAGTTTTACTTCTTCTACGAAGTTTCTTTTCTGCGAAGGCAACTGCAGTTTAGTATTCTATTAATATTTCAATAGCTAGTTGATTTAGATGACAAATGGAGAGATTAGCGTATGTTGTGCACAGTTGTCGCAGTCAACGGTCAACCGGGGAAGGGTTGCCATGACAACGTGCGTCACTGCTGGAAGAAACGCCCATCGTACTTCCGTAAAGTTCAGTAGTGCGGCAGAGTTACTGTGAGTTACAGTACGCTATCCAAGTACATTTGAGGGGTTTGTTTTTTTGGACTCACGGAAGTTTTACCATTTTATTTTATTTTTTTAAAAATGAGTGAAATCAAAGCAGAAGAAAAAGCAGCTGCTGAAAACAGCGGAGAACAAGACTGGGAAGCAGCTAAAGCTGTTTTTGATACCTTGAAAACAAAAGTACCGAGGCCGGTGAGTTTCACACTAAACTGTTTATTACTCTAACAGCATGACCTTTAAACAAATCTAAAGTAGGCCTATCAGTAATGTTTGTTTTTTGTCTTCCTCTATCTGTGTCAGCCCAAACCCCAGAATGCTGTAACCATCGCCGTCTCTTCTCGCACCCTCTTCAACATGGTGGCAGAGAGGAAACTCTACGAGGACGAAGGGCTGGAGAAGTATGTCGCTTTCCAGGTGGAACATGAAAACGAACCAATGAAGCCAGGCCCTGCCTTCCCCTTCGTCAAGGTAGGCAAACAGCTGTAAATCTGGGCGTAGCCCCTGTCAATGCATTCCAGTTGTAGCGTTGAGACTGGCAACAAGCCATCATGGTGCTGCTGACCAAACAAAAGTCTTGCATCCATACACTTTCATGTTTCAGCAGGGGCGTATTTAAGGGGATGTCGGACCCTGGGCTGGTTTCCCTTCCCCCTTGGGTGACAAAAGGGGAAGGGGTTCAAGTTTTTTATTCCTTCTGTTTCCAATACGATTTTTATATTTTTCCTTTCTTAAAAGTATAAACACAAAACATCCTTATCCATACATGAATTGACCCAAAACGTTATAGTAACTTTGCCACGTCTATTTATTGATGTAACACAATCATTAAAGTACATCAGAAAGAAGGATGAGGCTGTTGGTTAAGTCATAATTTTCAAATAATAGCGTATTGGATATCTACATGAAAATTCCTTATATTAATAGTATTTTGGTTGGTAGTTATTTTTGGGTTAATGTCTCACAGTACCTGATTATCTGTAACATAGCTATTTATTCTTTTTATAAAACATTTGAGGTTTATGGTTTTTTTTTTAATAAGAAATCAGTAACTTAAGAGAATCGTAAAATTGCTACAGAGTCTAATTAAAAACCTTTTAGAGTACTTTGTGAAATAATTGCATATTAGATCTAACATATATTTACTTTTAAATCTGTGACACCATAACAACTTGGTTCATTATTGTGCAGTGGTCCCCTTGGAATAAATAAGCCCACAATTAAATGTTATCCTGTGAAGCAACAATACATCTTCTGTTGAAATGGAGTTCAAACGAAAATTCAGAATTAAAGACTCACCCTCGCCGTTTCCACCGTCCAATGACTTCCCCGTCCTTCGGCTGTGTTCCTCCTCACTTGTCAGCTGAGCTCATCCCTCCTCCACCCCACCTCCACCATCTTTCTTCACATCTACTCCTGGCTTCCATGCTCCCTGGCTGCCAATCCACCACCAGTGTCGGATAGGGGGGAAGACATCTCTAAATCTAAGCTTTACAAATGTTCATCTTAGCTCATTTCATTCACAGCATTCATGTCTTCCTCCCAGGTCCGAGCGCCAAAGATATAATAATGTAATTTCACATCATTAAAACCTTTCTAATTGCCAACCCTCTCTTTGTGAGTCTTTTCAGATTGAATTATAGTTCCTTCTTTAAGGCAGGTACAGCATTGTGACTGGTATCATTTATCAGTTTGGGAATTACATTATAAAAAAAACTCTCTGACCTAATTTCATTACCAGAAATGGAGCATAAGATAATTAATGGAGCCTTGTTATTCTGACGAGGAACTGAATCTCTTTCTTCCTCTTAAAGGTGCACCAGAGAGTTGTCAGATGTTGGGCTCTCAATTTGCAAACCATCTTTCTTGTTGTCAGATGTTTTTTACACGCTACTTCCTAACTGCCTTAACATCCCTTCCCACAATTAGGTAGAAGCAAAATTACTACCATATACTCCAAAGTAACAAAACTGCAGATCTATATTAAATCGTACATGTGTTTTTCCATAGTCCATCCATCCTCTTCAAACTCTGCACTGTTTCTTACTTGTGTTGAGGTCCATGTATAATATCATACAGGTCCTTCTCAAAAAATTAGCATATTGTGATAAAGTTCATTATTTTCCATAATGTCATGATGAAAATTTAACATTCATATATTTTAGATTCATTGCACACTAACTGAAATATTTCAGGTCTTTTATTGTCTTAATACGGATGATTTTGGCATACAGCTCATGAAAACCCAAAATTCCTATCTCACAAAATTAGCATATTTCATCCGACCAATAAAAGAAAAGTGTTTTTAATACAAAAAACGTCAACCTTCAAATAATCATGTACAGTTATGCACTCAATACTTGGTCGGGAATCCTTTTGCAGAAATGACTGCTTCAATGCGGCGTGGCATGGAGGCAATCAGCCTGTGGCACTGCTGAGGTCTTATGGAGGCCCAGGATGCTTCGATAGCGGCCTTTAGCTCATCCAGAGTGTTGGGTCTTGAGTCTCTCAACGTTCTCTTCACAATATCCCACAGATTCTCTATGGGGTTCAGGTCAAGAGAGTTGGCAGGCCAATTGAGCACAGTGATACCATGGTCAGTAAACCATTTACCAGTGGTTTTGGTACTGTGAGCAGGTGCCTGGTCGTGCTGAAAAATGAAATCTTCATCTCCATAAAGCTTTTCAGCAGATGGAAGCATGAAGTGCTCCAAAATCTCCTGATAGCTAGCTGCATTGACCCTGCCCTTGATAAAACACAGTGGACCAACACCAGCAGCTGACACGGCACCCCAGACCATCACTGACTGTGGGTACTTGACACTGGACTTCTGGCATTTTGGCATTTCCTTCTCCCCAGTCTTCCTCCAGACTCTGGCATCTTGATTTCCGAATGACATGCAGAATTTGCTTTCATCCGAAAAAAGTACGTTGGACCACTGAGCAACAGTCCAGTGCTGCTTCTCTGTAGCCCAGGTCAGGCGCTTCTGTCGCTGTTTCTGGTTCAAAAGTGGCTTGACCTGGGGAATGCGGCACCTGTAGCCCATTTCCTGCACATGCCTGTGCACGGTGGTTCTGCATGTTTCTACTCCAGACTCAGTCCACTGCTTCCGCAGGTCCCCCAAGGTCTGGAATCGGCCCTTCTCCACAATCTTCCTCAGGGTCCAGTCACCTCTTCTCATTGTGCAGCGTTTTCTGCCACACTTTTTCCTTCCCACAGACTTCCCACTGAGGTGCCTTGATACAGCACTCTGGGAACAGCCTATTCGTTCAGAAATTTCTTTCTGTGTCTTACCCTCTTGCTTGAGGGTGTCAATAGTGGCCTTCTGGACAGCAGTCAGGTCGGCAGTCTTACCCATGATTGGTGTTTTGAGTGATGAACCAGGCTGGGAGTTTTAAAGGCCTCAGGAATCTTTTGCAGGTGTTTAGAGTTAACTCGTTGATTCAGATGATTAGGTTCATAGCTCGTTTAGAGACCCTTTTAATGATATGCTAATTTTGTGAGATAGGAATTTTGGGTTTTCATGAGCTGTATGCCAAAATCATCCGTATTAAGACAATAAAAGACCTGAAATATTTCAGTTAGTGTGCAATGAATCTAAAATATATGAATGTTAAAATTTCATCATGACATCATGGAAAATAATGAACTTTATCACAATATGCTAATATTTTGAGAAGGACCTGTATATCTTTCTGGTATGGACAATTGTCCAGCACTGAAAATATGTGATTCCAAGGCAACTGATATTCTTTGTTTCAACATTCAGAATGTATATTGTGTAATTTAAATAAAGAGGAAAGTATGGCAAACCTTTTGTAATACTGCTGTAACCTCACATTGAACAAAATGTCTCAATATCCTTGCTCTGCTTTGAGTGTTAATAGGGTGTGATCCATGTTATAGGCTCTCATGAATGTCAACACTCGACTGAGGGAGCTTTACCCCGACAGCGAGGAGCTGTTTGACATCGTCTTGATGACTAACAATCATGCTCAAGTCGGCGTGCGCCTCATTAACAGCATTAATCACTATGGTACGGTGCGTTCCTTAACCAAACATTGTTAATTGTTCTGCTCTGCAACGTCTTACCACCTCACTACATCAGCAGACATAATCAAGAAGATAACTCATTGGAACTGGGGTTTTTATTCTTCATGCACATCTAATGTATTTGATGTTGTTTCAGGTTTGACCATAGAGAGATTCTGTATGACCGGAGGGAAAAGTCCTATAGGTTACCTGAAGGCCTACTTGACAAACCTTTACCTCTCAAAAGATTCAGAGAAAGTTACAGATGCCATAGAAGAAGGTAAGAGGAGCTATCCATTCTTATATTACAATCAGAACACTTAACACAGGAGCTTTTACTTAAATATTTAGACAATAAGTGTTTGCAGCAAGATGCTGCATATCTTCTATAAGTCTGTTGTGGAAAGTGTGATCTCTTCTGCCATCATCTGCTGGGGAAGCAGCATCAGAGCCAGGGACTTAAAAAAGCTCAACAAGCTGATATAGAAGGCTGGCTCTGTTCTGGGGACTCCTCTGGAACCTCTGGAGATCATTGTGGAAAGACGGATTCTTCATAAAATGAAGAACATTATGGAGAACCCTGAGCATCCTCTTCATAAGACTGTCCTACAACAACAGAGTGTCTTCAGTCAGAGGCTTCTTCAGATCTGCTGTAAGACGGAGCGCTACAGGAGATCCTTCCTGCCCACAGCCATCAGCATCTACAACTCTTTGAGGAAACCTTCATAATATGAGCTACAACAACATTTAATTTCCCTTTGGGATTCATAAAGTAGTTTTGAATTTGAATTGAATACAGTGCCCTCCATAATTATTGGCACCTCTGATAAAGATGTTGAAAAAAGCCTTAAAATATTTTGATCTTTTATTGCAGCTGCATAAATCTTATATTAGTTTAGAAAACTTCAATTTCAAAATTTCAATATATTTATTAATTTGGGAAAGAAATCCTGAAATATGAAATAATTATTTTTTTATCACCAATGCCTTAGTTAATTTCACCCATAGCAATTCCTATAACATAAATGAAACACGTATTTCTAATCATACTTTTTAATTTAATCAGTTTCTTGAAACTTTTAATTATTAATGCCTTCCTGTTTCTCTTGGGTCAAAATGGTAAGGATAAGAGAACATGTGAGTGAAAAAGATGCATAATGACCTTCATAAATCAGGAAATAAAAACAAGAAACAGCCTTATCTACGAACGCAACAATAATTAAAAAGTTTAAAACAATTTGGAAGAGTGGAGTACATAAGTGTTACCAAATCTCCATGGTAACAGTTTATTTTCCAGCCTTTTGTACACATTTGTAGTGAGCTGCAAGCTGGTTAAGAGACAAAATGGGATTTGTGGCTCCCTCAGTTCCAACAACAACAAAAAAACAATATAAAGTTTTCATTTGCAAATCCTTACTACAAACATCTCGTTTTAATCATATATGGTGCATATTTACTAGTTTCAACGTGTTAAATGTGAGGATTTGCTTCTTTCAACTGAAATGATGCACAACCATGAACAACCAAGGACTGAAAACAAAAGCATGGATTTTTATTTGTAAAAACTTTTAAAACAACTGTATACTTTTCCTTCCACTTCACAATTGTTTACTACTTTGTGTTGATCTATCACATAGAAACATAATAAAATACATTGAAGTTTGTGATTATAACATCACAAAAAGTGGAAACATTCAAAGGGTTTGAGTCACTTTTTGTTGGTCAAATCCACTCAGGTGGTTGCTTAAATCTGAAGTCACTGTCAGTTTAAAGATCTTAAAATGAAAATAGGATTGACAATAGCCCGCAGCATATTTCCAAGAACAGAGTGTTCACAAGTAAGTGTGTTTTTCTTCTCTCTCAAGGAATTGCTGCAGCTACCATGTTTATGCCAGAAAAGGAGAGCAATTTGAGCAGCACTCAGCTGAGAGTGGCGTTTGATGGCGACGCCGTCCTCTTCTCAGACGAGTCAGAAATCATTGTGAAGCAGCACGGCCTCGACACTTTCTTTGAACATGAGAAAGAGTTTGAGAACAAACCCTTGGCTCAGGTAAAAAAAAAACTTCCATCTACATGCAACATCTCTGATACCGGACAATAAGGAGATCACATATCTTCTTATAATAACACAAACTACGAGCCAGGTGTTTTTCTTCTTTTACAGAGTATTAAAATTACTCTTGTTGCAGCTTCAGCTTTTTTTTTTTTTTTTTTTGTCGTTTGCTGAAATCAGCATAAGTCGTATTTTCTCTCTGCATTAGTGGAATGTGATAAATGTCTTAACTTGCACACAGATTTATATTCCTGCCATTATGATAAATCTTAATGTGTCGATACAGGCGTGTTAGACTCTGACTCCTGGAGCGTTTATGAACCGTCCAGCCAGCTTTACAGTGCCATGCAAAAGTTTTCACACCCCTTCACCTTTTCTCTTTCTGTCAAGGTTCAAACACAGACTTTGATGTATTTTCTTGAGATTTAATGTGATAGACTAACATACCGTAGCACATAATTAGGAAGTGGAAGGAGACTAATACATTGGTTGTCAGAGGTGTAACAAATAAAAATATAAAAAGTGTTGGATGCATATGTATTCAGCCCATTTTTACTCCAATACCCTTAACAAAACCAAATTCAATCATTCGGAGGAGTTCAATTCAGTTTATTTATATAGTACAGATTCACTGCTAATATCTCAAGACACTTTACAAAAAAGGATCCAGTTTTCTATACAGAAATATATAGTCAGTTAAATCCAGTCATATAGGCACATTCAAATTAGGTAACATACATTCCCAATTGGTCCTAGTTGTAAACGCAGACAAGGTCAGTTTGTTATCCCAATTCAGTCCCTCCTTCTGAACAAGCACGAGGCAGCAATGGACAGTTGATTGGATCAAGTTTTAAATTTGTAGCAATCCCTCATTCTGAGCATGCATGTGGGGACAGTGGAAAGTCTAGGCAGTCATCTGCTACAAACAACTGGAGGTTTGAAAAGACAGAGGAGACACACAAAAAACAAAGAAGCACTGGTCTAGGAGTACTTGGTAAATAAATAGTAAGGTGATTTTCATGTAGGAGAAAACCTAAACAGATAAGCTCTGAGCCGGCAGTCAAACCAATTAGACTTTTAGTGGTAGGCTCCACAAACCTGTTCTTTATAGAAGAGTAAAAAGAATAAAGCTATTCTTCAAATAAAGCTGTAAGTAGTCTGTTTGCAGTTTGCCACAAGGAGAAATGTAGAAAATTAAGCAAACAAGTGGAAGAAGGTGCTCTGCTCAGATGAAACCAAAAGTTTAACTTTTTGACCTGCATGCAAAACATTATGGCAGCATCATGCTGTGGAAATCCGTTAGTTTAGCAGGGACAGGGTGGCTGGTCACAGGTGATGGAATGATAGATGTAGCTAAATACAAGGCATCATTGACAGAAAACCTGTCAGAGACTGCAAAGGATTTAAGATCTGGGATGAGCTTAACCTTCTATCGGGACAATGACCCTAAACACACAACCAAACTACAATAGAATAATTTAGATCAAAGCATATTCATGTGTTAGAATGGCCCAGTCAAAGTACAGACCCCAATTAAAAAAAACCTTTCCAATACTTGAAAAATGCTGTTTCTAAACACCCTCTATTGAATCTGACTGAGCTTGAGTTGATGTCCAACGGAAAATAGCCAAAAATGTCCGTCTCTAGTTGTGGAAAGCTGGTGTTGACATCCCCTAGATGATCTGCAGCTGTACCAATGACTCTTAGGGCTGAATACAGTTGCATGGAAAATCTTTCAGATTTTATTTGTAAAACATTTAAAATCATGTATCCTTAACCTTCCACTTCGCATTTATGCAGTACTTCATGGTGGTGCATCACAAAAAATACAGTGAAGATTGTGGTAGTATTAGGACAAAATACAGAAAAGTTCAAGAGGCATAAATACTTTGGTTTTATTTTCACATCCATTTCATCCATTTTCAAATTAATGTGATTCTGTGCTTCATACAGGGTCCTTTAAAGTGTTTCCTGGAGGCCCTCGGGAAGCTCCAGAGAAAGTTTTATGCCAAGAATGAGCGTATGAACTGCCCGATCAGAACCTTCCTGGTGACGGCCCGCAGTGCAGCCAGCTCCGGCGCTCGTGTCCTCAAGACTCTCCGCAGCTGGGGCCTGGAGATTGACGAGGCCCTCTTCCTGGCCGGGGCTCCCAAGGGGCCCCTGTTGGAGAAGATCAGACCTCACATCTTCTTCGACGACCAGATGTTCCACATTGAGGGGGCCAAGGAACTGGGAACCATATCGGCGCATGTCCCTTATGGAATCGGACAGAAGTACAACAAGGGGAAACTCATCGAGCAGCCCAAAAAAAAGTAATAATCTGCAAGTGAAATAAGCACTACAATGTACAGGGATTGGACAATGAAACTGAAACACCTGGTTTTAGACCACAATAATTTATTAGTATGGTGTAGGGCCTCCTTTTGCGGCCAATACAGCGTCAATTCGTTTTGGGAATGACATATACAAGTCCTGCACAGTGGTCAGAGGGATTTTAAGCCATTCTTCTTGCAGGATAGTGGCCAGGTCACGACGTGATACTGGTGGAGGAAAACGTTTCCTGACTCGCTCCTCCAGAACAACCCAAAATGGCTTGATAATATTTAGATTTGGTGACTGTGCAGGCCATGGGAGATGTTCAACTTCACTTTCATGTTCATCCAACCAATCTTTCACCAGTCTTACTGTGTGTATTGGTGCATTGTCATCCTGATACACAGCACCGCCTTCAGGATACAATGTTTGAACCATTGGATGCACATGGTCCTCAAGAATGGTTCGGTAGTCCTTGGCAGTGACTCGCCCATCTAGCACAAGTATTGGGCCAAGGGAATGCCATGATATGGCAGCCCAAACCATCACTGATCCACCCCCATGCTTCACTCTGGGCATGCAACAGTCTGGGTGGTACGCTTCTTTGGGGCTTCTCCACACCGTAACTCTCCTAGATGTGGGGAAAACAGTAAAGGTGGACTCATCAGAGAACAATACATGTTTCACATTGTCCACAGCCCAAGATTTGCGCTCCATCCACCATTAAAACCGACGTTTGGCATTGCCATGAGTGACCAAAGGTTTGGCAATAGCAGCCCGGCCGTGTATATTGACCCTGTGGAGCTCCCGACCGGCAGTTCTGGTGGAAACAGGAGAGTTGAGGTGCACATTTAATTCTGCCGTGATTTTATGTTTTTTGGATACAATCCGGGTTAGCACCCGAACATCCCTTTCAGACAGCTTCCTCTTGCGTCCACAGTTAATCCCTCCAGCGTGTCCTGGGCTGTCCCCTGGGCCTCCTCCTGGTGGGACGTGCCTGGAACACCTCCCGAGGAAGGCGTCCAGGAGGCATCCGGTATAGATGCCCGAGCCATCTCAACTGGCTCCTCTCGATGTGGAGGAGCAGCGGCTCTACTCTTGGATGTGGTTCGTCCTTCTTGGTGGTATGCTGACATTACCCTGGATACCGTGGCTCTTGATACATCACAAAGACTTGCTGTCTTGGTCACAGATGCAGCAGCAAGACGTGCACCAACAATTTGTCCTCTTTTGAACTCTGGTATGTCACCCATAATGTTGTGTGCATTTCAATATTTTGAGCAAAACTGTGCTCTTACCCTGCTAATTGAACCTTCACACTCTGCTCTTACTGGTGCAATGTGCAATCAATGAAGACTGGCTACCAGGCTGGTCCAATTTAGCCATGAAACCTCCCACACTAAAATGACAGTTGTTTCAGTTTCATTGTCCAACCCCTGTAATTTATTTGCATTGGAAGAGATTTGCTCCAAATTAATAAAATATTAAAGTAAGGACCAACTAAAGAAAAAAAATAGGACTTAATTTTATTAAAAGGTTTTGCTGGCTATATGGTGAGAATATAACTTCTGCCAAAATGTATTTTTACAGCACAGTTACATTATGCACCACACAGATTCTCCTTTTTTACTAAGAAGAAATAACTAATTGTTTCCTTTTGGTGACGTCTGCCTTCTCCGTCAGAAACGAAAACCTTTTTAAATAAAGTTTACATCGTTTTTGTTTATTCCTCTTTGTACCTTATTTGTCTTTTTGTCTGGCCTTCAACACAAAATGGCCTGTTCCATAATTTTTTGGCTATGTTCTTGCACCTTTAAAAGGTGGGTTTACTACTAGGTTCAACAGGCTGTGGCTTACAAGGACACTGATGCTGCCTTTCCGTGTTTAATGTTTTCCTATGGATGTTAAACAACATAAAAGTTTTGTTCTTTGTGATTTATTTTTTACTTGTTATATAATTTTCAAGTTGCATATGTAACATAGGACACAAACGATTGCATGTTTGCATACAACATGTTTCATGCTGCAGAACTATGCAAATGTCGGTATAACTAAATAGCTGAGCCGCACAGTTTTCCTATTTTCTTCTAAATACTGGAAATATCTGTGTTTCATTATCAACACTTTTGTGCCTTTCAACTTTTCTATCTATAGCTATTTACAAAAAGAGTTTTTTCTCTTGGATATTTGGATTGTATTGAGCTCTGAGCATGTGGTCAGGTTTTATTTTCTACACTGTAACTCACTGTAAATGTGCTGCACTAAATTGTCACGTATTTTTAGGCACCAATGCTGCTTTTGAGATGTACATTACCCCATTTGTCTTGAAAAAAATATATTTTCAGTTGTACTCAGTTTACATATTAAAATAAAAATATGAGAATAAAAGGTGGTCCATGTCCTGAAGAAGCAAAGTAGCTCCAGAACATCACACTTCCCCCACAATGTTTGTTTGTGGGTATGACAGCTAAAATGCTGTCTTAGTTTTATGTCTGACAAGAATTAAACCCCCAAAAAAGTTCCACTTTTGTCTCGTCAGTTCACTGAATGTTTTCATGGGGATCATTAAGATGTTTTTTGGGAAAATGTGGGACAAGATGGGCTTTTTCACCTTCTTGATTTTTCTCTGACCTGCTGAATAAGTTAATGTGCTTTAGGAGTAATTTTGTTAGGCCAGCTACCCCTGAGTAGGTTCTCTACTGTTCTCTTTTCTCCATTTGTGAATGATTGGGTCTTACTCTGCTTACCTGGAAACCCTTTCCAGAGGGATAGATGTCACTGATTTTGTTCCTTGTCTGTTCTAAAGATTTAGAACAGGGCATGATGTGATCCTTTTTTAGATTTCTTAGCCTACTTCATGTTGTCACACAGGTTCAATCTATGTGCTTTCTTGATTCTGGAAGTCAGGCACTATCAGTACTTTGTGTGGCTAGTGAAACTGAACCACAACAAATGTGTTAATACCACTTCATCAATGGCAACAGTTATATTTTCACACAGGACTTGGTTCATTGGATTGTTTTTTCCCCCTAATAATTAAAATAGTCATTTGGGGTTATGTATGTCTGATATTAAAATCCAATTTATGATCTTAAACATTTAAGTGTGAAAAATAAGCAAAAATAGATGTAATATGTGAAGGGCCAAATAGTTTTCAACTCTACAAGTAGGTTTTATTTTGATTACTTTGTGTTAATTTTATTCTAAAAACGCTTTTAAATACTCAAAAGTTATTTTTAAAACTATTACAAATCATAAAAAAGCAGGTTTGGAGCAAATATTTAAAGTTTTTCAGTCTATCTTATATGTGGAAATTTGGACAAGAGTGGTACATGTTTTAGTTGAAATCTTTCAGAAATTAGTGGTGCCAAACAGATTTCTGATGAGTTTTAGAAGAATAGTAATAAGAAAGGATGGGTCAGTGAACAAAAAATAGTGGCTGCAGGAGAGAGAAGATTGGAGTTGTAATATTGAGCAGTTCAAAGGGAAGTTAACACTCCTTAGTTTGCTTATTAATAAAAAATATTTTTGTATTTTGTTTGTTTTCTAGTCTATAGGTCTGAAATAAATGACCAAATATATTACCTTATGTAATTAATGTGTTATTTTCATTCAAAAATGTAGTCTATGGTACTCAAACATAATTTTTAAATCAAAAGTTCAGCTATGCTATCCTTGTTGATTTGTTTAGGTTAGGGTGCTTTAAGGAAGAACATGGACATGTACATTTTTGAAAGCTATTTTTTTCATTTTTTCCACTAAAAATTTCTGGTTACGTTTTGTAATGTGTCTATAAACATAACACAGCTTCCACGTGTTTATTCGTTTCTTTAAAGCCACATTTCTACCTCTAGTGGTTTCATCGGTCTCTCATATTACCCATAGGTGGCAGTATGTAGCAATAATTGCTCCCATCTTTACACCTATTCATAACCCAACATCCTCAGGTTTAGTGCATCGCTACTTCCTTCATTGACTTACTATTACTAACTATGGACAATCGAGTTGAGCAATCTGCAATGAATCTACCGATAGTAGATGACACCAACATGTCATAAAAGCCTGTTTTTGGTCTTTCTAATGTCTATCACGGTTTGTTGTCTATCATTTGACCTTTAGATGGCTCTGTGTGATTACCTCCATCTTTCCTCCCATGTATGGCGTTATAGTTCTGCCCCCAACCTTTCATAGAACCTAATTTACTTTGCAATGCTAACTATAAGGAACACAAATTAAGCCAGTAATATAAAACATCAAACAGGTTTTGCATGCTTTGGGTAATATTGTGCTGTTTTAACATAACTGATCTTATTCTGGTGGTGGCACCGTCATGCTGTGGGGAGGGTTTTCTTCCACCGAGAGAGAAGCATTAAGAGTGGTTCTGTTTTAATACAGTAGAAAGAAAACGTTTGATAAAAGTTTCTAAACAGTTTCTACAACTGGTTGTTTTATCTCATCCCATCAATAGATGGCACTGTGTAGCAGCAATTGCTCCTATTTTTACTTACCACCTTTTCTTATTTCCCCCACATCCTCCACTTTGGTAGAGCGTCATTTGCTTGATAAATTTACTTCAGTTAATCTAATTCAGCAGTCTACAATGTGTTTAGCAGTGGATCTAATTCGTTTGTTTTTTTTTGTTCGTTTCTGTTCAGCTTGTACTGCAAATGATTGTTGTGTTATGTGTATATGATTAAAGCAGCCACAAAGAGGTGCTCCTGCTTAAATAAACAGACATCACACAACGAATATTTGCATTTTTTCAACTGCAGTAAAAACACAGGGTTTACTATTAACACAAAACTACTTCTAACAGTTTTCGCATGCTTTGAGGAATAGTTTTTTCAGTTTTTATCTGAGCTCCTTCTAGGATCATTTTGTAGCTTCATTAATATCCCTGTCAAGTGCAGCAAGGGCAAAACAACACAAATAACTACTTCTCATTGAACATTAAGGTCTAATTGGAAGTTAATGAGCTGTCCTTGGGTTGCTGAAAGAGAATCTGGAGATTAGCTGTAGACTCAATATTTAGTGTGAGTTATTTATAGCTAGAAATATGATTGTTTATAAAGATCATTTAAGGAATATTTCTCTTTTGCAATTTCAGAGTAAAATCAGATATATTGCATACATCTTCCTTGCTAAGCCCCGTAAATAAATACTGTACATTATGCAGACTTTTCTTTTTAAATCTTATATACTTATTTGTGTAAATGTGTTGTCGTAACTCAAGTAGTTTATGACACAAAGAACAGGGTGTTATAGAGAGTTTGTGCAGCATTAAAGAAAAGGTGTTGCTTTTTGTTTTACATTAATGAATCTGTAATAAAAACATTTAGATTGGATGTATTATTTAACATTATCACAGAGTGAAGTAATCATCATATTCCATCTATTTCTCTGATATTTGTCAAATCTGACACTATCAAATGAGGGCATTAAATTTCTGCATGTCTTGTGGTTTGCATTGTATTTACCTCCCTGAATTTCTGCTACTGAGTTGCTCATATGTCAGCAGCACATCTCTGCATCGGTCCTGACAGGCTGCTGCTGTGACCAGCCTACTGTTCCCATGGATACTCGCTGCTGACACCACCAGAACTGTGTAGGCTCGTTGAAGACATAATTAATAACAAAGGATTAAAGGCAAAGGTAGCATGGGGCTCAGTATGAGAAACCTCATCATACAGTTACTATAATTGGCACCCCTCCTGTGTGTGTGTGGGTGTGTGTGGGTGTGTGTGTGTGTGTGTGTGTGTGTGTGTGTGTGTGTGTGTGTGTGTGTGTGTGTGTGTGTGTGTGTGCGGATGCCACAGGAAAAGTTACAGCAAAATAACAGAGCACTGACTCTCTACTGCATTTATCTTCTTGACAAGCAATTTGCTCTAAATATGTTTTCTTGGTTGGTGTTTCAGAATGTTTTCTGTAAGTAATTTATTTCAACCATCAGAAACACATCGATGTCTTAATGCCCAAACTAAATATGTGACGGACAGTTATTTAAAATTCCATGGCTCAATAACTGATGCTAAGATATTGTTATTTGTTGCTTAAATAAGGTTCAGCCAATTTAAGATGCATTAGTGTAAAACAAAAGGAAACACAAAACATAAGGTACTTTACTGAATTTCCCTAAATTAAATATCATAACAGTGACAAACAACACACAGAATAGATGGAATACTTGCAGAAAGAGAAAAGGTAGATAGGGTACAAGGTACAGATAAAATGCTTGTTGTTAAAGAATGATAATGCACATGGTAATGTATGAGGTTGGGGACACTGTGACTTGTTTTAAAGTCTGTTTGTTCAGAAGGCACATGCAAAAAACCTGCCTAATAAGAGTGCAGAAGCTAAATAGCTTGACTTGCAAAAATATGTTGTAGCTCTTTAACCTTATTACATCTTGTCATGTAACAACTATAAAATTGTGTTACAGGCCAATTTCTGTATATATATATATATACAGGGGTTGGACAATGAAACTGAAACACCTGTCATTTTAGTGTGGGATGTTTCATGGCTAAATTAGACCAGCCTGGTGACCAGTCTTCATTGATTGCACATTGCACCAGTAAGAGCAGACTGTGAAGGTTCAATTAGCAGGGTAAGAGCAGAGTTTTGCTCAAAATATTGAAATGCACACAACATTATGGGTGACATACCAGAGTTCAAAAGAGGACAAATTGTTGGTGCACGTCTTGCTGGCGCATCTGTGACCAAGACAGCAAGTCTTTGTGATGTATCAAGAGCTATGGTATCCAGGGTAATGTCAGCATACCACCAAGAAGGACGAACCACATCCAACAGGATTAACTGTGGACGCAAGAGGAAGCTGTCTGAAAGGGATGTTTGGGTGCTAACCTGGATTGTATCCAAAAAACATAAAACCACGGCTGCCCAAATCACGGCAGAATTAAAGGTGCACCTCAACTCTTCTGTTTCCACCAGAACTGTCCGTCAGGAGCTCCACAGGGTCAATATACACGGCCGGGCTGCTATAGCCAAACCTTTGGTCACTCATGCCAATGCCAAACGTCAGTTTCAATGGTGCAAGGAGCACAAATCTTGGGCTGTGGACAATGGGAAACATGTATTGTTCTCTGATGAGTCCACCTTTACTGTTTTCCCCACATCCAGGAGAGTTACGGTGTGGAAAAGCCCCAAAGAAGCGTACCACCCAGACTGTTGCATGCCCAGAGTGAAGCATGGGGGTGGATCAGTGATGGTTTGGGCTGCCATATCATGGCATTCCCTTGGCCCAATACTTGTGCTAGATGGGTGCGTCACTGCCAAGGACTACCGAACCATTCTTGACCATGTGCATCCAATGGTTCAAACATTGTATCCTGAAGGCGGTGCTGTGTATCAGGATGACAATGCACCAATACACACAGTAAGACTGGTGAAAGATTGGTTTGATGAACATGAAAGTGAAGTTGAACATCTCCCATGGCCTGCACAGTCGCCAGATCTAAATATTATTGAGCCACTTTGGGGTGTTCTGGAGGAGCGAGTCAGGAAACGTTTTCCTCCACCAGTATCACATAGTGACCTGGCCACTATCCTGCAAGAAGAATGGCTTAAGATCCCTCTGACCACTGTGCAGGACTTGTATATGACATTCCCAAGACGAATTGATGCTGTATTGGCCACAAAAGGAGGCCCTACACCATACTAATAAATTATTGTGGTCTAAAACCAGGTGTTTCAGTTTCACTGTCCAACCCCTGTATATATATATATATAAACTTGCTGGCATTTCCTGAAAAATTCTAAGTGTGCCAGACTTAACACTTCATATCACACAAACTATCTACAGTGAAACATGGTGGTGGCAGCATCATGCTGTGGTGATTCATTCTTTGGCGTGACCATTGTTGCTGGTAAGAGCTGGCAAAATGGAATGCTAAATTTAACCTTCAATAGAAATGCATCAGTATGTTATAGATCTAAGTATGGTCATGCTCCAAATTAGAATGGCCCAGTCAAAGTCCAGACTGTGTAGGCAAGACTTATGAAGATTTATGTTGACAGATGCTTTCCACTTAATCTGGCTGAGCTTTACATACTTTGCAAAGAAGAATAGAAGAAAATAATACAACAAAATTTTTGCAATACTAGGAGTAAGAATCATAAAAGCAGAAATGAAACCCATGGTTACTTTGGAGGAGCTGCAGAGGTTCACATTCGAGGTGAGAGAATCCGTTCAGAGCAAAACATTAGTCATGTACTTATTAAGTTTTGCCTGTATTGAACAGTCACAAGAAGAAAGCCAAAAGAAGTCTAGTGTAGAGTTTTAATGTATGGATATATGTAGTGTCAGAACAAACGTGTGAAAGAAGGTGCTCTGGTCAGATGAGGTCTACATGTCAAAGTCTATATGGCACAAAACTAACACTGCACATCACCCAAAAACACATCATGCCCTATGTGAAACATGGCAGTGACTGCATCATGCTGAGGGGAAGCAGAGACAGGAAATTTGCATGATAGATTGAGCTTAATGTAGGACAATAGTGGAAGAAAGCTTGTTATAGTCTTGAGGCTGAAATGGAGGTTCATCTTGCAGCAGGATGCCCCTAAACATACAGACAGAGCTACAGTGAAATAGTTGCATCAAACTAAAACAACAAATTGGACATAGCTCTAATTAATAAATAAAAAGTAAAAGCAGATGTAGAAAGTGTGAAGTGGTTAAACCTTTCTTGTAAAATGTCTTGCTAAAACATTTTCAGGCATATACGAAATTTTATTAATCAACTAATTAATTCTGCCTCATTTGCTCATGCTGCTAGGTATTTTTAATTTAGGTAGCTAGCAGGGTAAAAAGTGCAGCATTTGTGAAGAAATGTGTGAAATCTTAGGTCTTAAACTTTGCCTAAAAACAAGTAAAATAAAAACGTTTTGCTTTTCTGCTTTGTGTTATTGAAGTTTGGTTTTCTGATGGAGATCACTCATTTCCTCAATCCCGAGCTGTGAAGACGGTTAACAGTCATTGTCACATCTCGGTTAATCTGCTGCACGATGCTGTACCCACCATTTGTTGTGCGACTGAGTTGTTGGAGTGCTCGCAGTGATGTGACAGGCTCTGTTGACTGAACACTGTGCTATGATAATGACATGTATTGAGGTCAGCTGTTCCCCTCCTCAGTATCCTATAGACACATCATCTGTGCATACACTTCAAACTCATCTGCTTCAAAGCTGATTGAGATACTGCAAATAAGAACAGGTTTACATTCCTTTCATCTCTTGTCAGATACAGAGCTTGTCAAGATTAAACTGATTTCTGTCTTTGATGACACTGTCCATAATCGCAGATGCTCCTCACTTCTGTAAAATGCATTGTGTACTTCTGCAATTGGTGTATCAATAATATTATTGCACATCTAACAGATGGAAACTCATCCTCACACTCTCAGAAAGAGCGGGCTCTTATTCAACATTGCCAATTCTCAATGTATCTGCACAGCAAGACTTGCTGAAAGCCACCTGACAGGTCCGGAGGCATCGATGAGTGGTCTCTGCACAAGATTAGAGACAATCTCTGTTTTTATCTCGGTTTTTAACCAGCACACCTGTTAGCTGTTATTGACAGACTCGTCTCAGAAACAAGACCCAGTTGGTGCACAAGTACCCAAAACTTGAACATCCAGCATGCAGACGTGAAAATGAGAACAGGTTAAGTGACTCTCAGAACAGGCTTCTAGCAATCTGAAATCAATCATGCTGTTCGTGTTCCCACAGAGGGCTGATTGGGCTTCCCGATGTTCTCCACTGAGCTATTAATTCACTGACACAATATGTCAGCTTGCATTGAAAAAAATATTAAACGGTGCTGAAAGGAAATAAATGATTCCTTTGTCTTCCAGTTCCAAATTATTTGACTTGTCTTGGCCTGCCTTTTGTCTCTGTCAGACAGTGCCTTACAAAAGTGTTCAGAACACTTGAACTTTTTAACATTTGTCACGTCACAATCTTCAACCTCAGTGTTTTCTATGGGAATGTTATGTGACAGACCAACACAAAAAGTAGGAGGAAAAGTGGAGGGTAATATGTACACTTGCTTAATTTGTTTTACAAATGAAATTTAAAAACAATGCGGTGTGTATTTGCATTTAGTTCCCTTTACTCTTATACCCGTAAGAAAATCCACTGCAAACAATTGTCACATCCATATGTGTGGGATTTCATCTCAGTACAAGTACAGCTGTTCTGTAGAGGCCTCAGAGGTTTGTTAGAGAACATAAATGAAGAAATAGCATCATAAAGACCAAAAAACACACCAAATAGGTCAAAGATAAAGTTGCAGAGTTTAAAGCAGGGTGAGGTTCTAAAGCAATATCCTCAACTTTGATGATCTTTCAGAGATCACCCATCACTTGAAAATGAAATAGTAAGGCACAAGTGCAAACCTATCAAGACATGGCTGCTCACCTGACCCGACAGACCTGGTGAAAAGAATATTAATCAGTGAAAAGATCCCATGGTTACTGTGGAGGAGCTGCAGAGATCCACAGCTCAGGTGGGAGAAGCTATTGGCAGGACTATTAGTTGTACACACCACAAATGTGGGCTTTATGGAGCAGTGGCAAGAAGATAGCCACGGTTTGAAAAAAAGCCACAATAAGTCTTGTTTACAATTTGCCGCAAGTCATCTTGGAGACTTGCAAACATGTGGAATAAGGTGCTCTGGTCAGCTGTAACAGAAAACTAATATGGCACACCCCCCTTGTACACCATCTGCAACATGAAACATAGCAGTGGCCGCATCATACTGTGGATAATGTGTTTCTTCAGCGGAGTTCACAGTGGATGGGAAAATGGACGGAGCTAAATACATGGAAATCCTGGACAAAAACCTGTTAGCAGCTGCAATAGACTTGAGACTGGGGCAGAGGTTTACCTTCCAGCAGGAAAACAACCCTAAACATACAGCTGGGCCTACTGCAAGAAAATGGTTTAGATGAAAGAGCATTTATGTGTTAGATGACCCAGTCAACACCCAGACAAAAAAAGAACTAAGAATGTGAGGTAAGACTGCTGTTCACAGATGTTTCGCATCCACACATGCAAGGATTGATCTTTTGTGCAAGAAGAATGGGCAGACATTTCAGGGCAAGATGCGCAAAGCTGGTTGAGACCCCAAAATACTAGCAATTGCAGCATATTTGGTTCTCAGTGTATTGACTCAGAGGGGCTGAAAAGAAATGCACACAGAGTTTTGTTTGCAAAAAATTTGAAAACCGCAGCATTTTCCTTGCACTTCACATGTATGCATTACTTTGTGTTGGTCTATTATGTAAAATCCCAATAAAATACATCGATGCTTGTGGTTGTAACATCTATTTGTAAAAAGGGTTAAGTGGTGAGAATATGTTTTCAAGGGCCTGAAACTGATGTACGAACCAGTTCTCGTTTCTAAAAAGAATCATGCATACCTTCCTGTCCATTCAGCATGCAGCAGGAGGCTATGAGGACAGACTGGGGAGCAGAGACAAAACATCCTGCCATAGTAACAACTGACAGCTGACCAGCACACAGTCATACTACTTTATAGCTCAAGCTGATCAGATTTGGCACTTAGTGTGCTGTGCAACTTTAGCTGGGAATGCAGAACGAGGCCCACGCTTAGGTTCAGACCAGCCCATGGAGCCACACCACTAGCCACTGAGGGAAAAGCAAAGTAAAACCACCAAGCAAGCGAGCATCACCAATTATCTCCACCTCTTTCCTTGTAGCAGGAATCTATTTCAGCACCATTAACTCTAGGCAGCCACGGGTTGACAGTCTCTCCCATCAGGGTGATACCTCTAAATTGGCTCCCACCCTTCCCCTCCTCCTGAGATTGAAAAGAGATTATTAAAGACATTCATCATAAACGAAGCCCAAGCCTGTCCGGAAAGTGGAAAAATGGTGAAAAATGGGAGCACAATGCAGCATACCGACATAAAGAGGAAAGCAGGGATGAAAACGAGGGGAAATGATATAGACATATGAGTAAGCGGAAGGGTGTGCTTCTCCATGGTGCCAGACAGGGAGGTCCCAAGGGGGAGTTGGATAGACTGGTGCAGTAGGCAGGGTGGTGGGCCCAATTGTTGGGCCCAACCCGAGGGAGCGCATGCGCAGAAGTCTCTCAGACGTGGCTTAAACCCCCACATACTGGATGCAGTGCTAATGATACCCCGGGAGACCGAAAGAGTCTGACTCCTACATGGCAAGATGTGCTGTACAGTACATTGTCCTTGTCTGATCCAAGTCGCTCTCTCGGGAAAGGTCTCCATGCAAGCAGTACAATCTGAAGGCATGCTCCACTGTTTAATACTCAGACATCACATTTTATAATGATAATCTGGAATATCAACATATTAAGGAAGACCAAAAAATTGAAATAGCTGAACTGAGTTGCTTTCCCTTGTGTTCAGCTTATTAAATTTCCACCCCACTTCTCTACATATTGAACGTAAGCTTTGAGTTGTGGACTCACTTTGAGAGACTCCCCAGACCCCTCTCAGTGTGTGATATTTTATTTCTGTCATACCGCCACGGCTTATTTGCCAATCCCGATCTCTCACTCCTTTCCTCCCAGGCACGCAGACTAAGAGAGGTGTCATTGATGCAGTTATGCAACCACCTGAATATTGATTAACATTAAAGCGATACTATACCCATATGAATACAGGCTTCACCACAGGAAAGCCGTCTTCGTGGCACAGGATGATGCATGCGAATCAGAAAATGATTGAATTTGGAGTTGGGTGGAAGAATGTGATGTAATGTTGTAGAGCAAATGTAACAGCAGTCATGCTTTCCACGCTCAGTCAATACACATTTTGCAATCACTGTGTGTCAGTACATGAATTTACAGTGTACAGTATCAGTAGGATAAAATATAACCATGTAGAGCTATATTAAAACCATCTTATTTGGAACTAACATTTTCACTACTAATTAGATAAAAGTGGTTAAACTGATACCTGTAAAGTTAAACACATGGCTTGTTAAGTCTTATCTAGTTTAGCTAAAAAACCAACTGTATGCTTTCATAGGTGAACACACCCCTATTAAAATTATTCTTGAGATGTCAAAAAAATATTTTGATAAATAATTTCCCATTTATGATCTGAAATATTACCTGTACAGTTAAAATAAACACATTTATTAGAGAAACCAATTTAAAAAATAAAAATCTCCAATGATGCCTAAACTAATACTTTTTTGACACACCTTTTGACACAGTTTCTGCATTCAGTCTACCTGAGTTCACTCCACTTATCAATTTTAGTGAATCTGGATAAAATGAATTAAAATTCTGCTGTGCCTTTTTGGATTTTTCTTACATTGCTCAATAATTTGCTCATTTGCATCCTTTACCTAAGGCCATTGTTTGCAGAGAGTTTACAAAGTATACAGAAATTATCTCATTGTTCATTGGTATCCGTCAGAAGAAGAAGAAGACAAAAGAAATCCACAGCATTATCTACAGTATATGTCATGGCATAGTAAAGGCAGTCACCAATATTTGGAGCAAATACAGGACCATAGTGATGTAAATAATACAAGACAGTTCTAGAAAACTGATTAAAAGATCAGAATGAAAGTGGTTAGAGAGGCTCTTGAGAGGCTGACAGTAACTCTGAAGTAGCTATTATGTGACAACAATCTCCTATATATCCGGCTTCCTCCCACAGTCGAAAACATGACTGTTAGGTTAATTGATCTCTCTAAATAGCCCTTAGGTGTGAACGAGTGTGTGCATGGTTGTTTGTCCTGTATGTCTCTGTGTTGCCCTGCGATGGATTGGTGACCTGTCCAAGGTGCACCCTGCCTCTCGTCAGTAGACTGCTGGAGGCAGAATGTGTTACAGTTTGATAAGACTTAACTTGAACCTTTAGCCATAGTTCCATTAGGTATTTTTGGCACACCACCGAAAGAACACCATTATAGATGGAGGTGGCAGCATCATGTTCTGGGGTTTCTTTTCATCAGATCAGATTTGAAGGGTTGATTTTCCTTGGCTCCAGTATAGACTTCAGCTGGTTGTCTTCTGCCTCTTTTCTGCAATTAGATCTTCCACAAATACAATTATGACAGGGGGAGGACACAAAGGCAATCCATCAGTATATACTGCTCAGCTTTTCTTTTACTTCAATCTAGAAGATCAGCAAGTTACTTCTAATCCTGTTTAGATTATTATGTGTAATTATGGATGCTTTTTTTACTGCCATGCAGCACTTTATGTTTTATACAAATTAGTTGGTAGTTAGGCATGGACCAATATGAGAGTCACAGGGTATGATAATACTTATGACAGGATTTACACAAAATTTAAAGCAAAGATGCATTACTTGATTTAATTGCTTTTCTTTAAAACTGGTAACAAAAAGTTATCTCCACTACATTTCTATTATAACAGGTATAGTTTTAGATTTCTTGGTATTTATGATTATGATGACACTTAAGCAAAAGTGTAGAATTAAAAACCTCTTCAGTATTTTAAAGTAAAATAAAGTGACAACAGTATCACATCTCATATTAGCTGGTTAGTTAATTGGGCTATCTGCTCAAGTAGCAAGCCTCCAGACACCTGTTTCACAGCATGTTTATAGCTTGGCATCTGTTGTTTTAACTCACAGCATTACCTCAATAAGTGACGGGTGGCTCTGCTTTTGTTCCCATACCATGATCATCCATGTTTTAACTATCAGAAATGTTTCTGTGCAGATGGATTTCAGCCAGTTGTGCAGCATCACATGGGGGAAAGGGAGAGCGGTTGTTTACTACACTTTATATAGCTGTCGAGAACTCTGGTTACTCCAGTAATTTTCCTGCGTTTCATAAAAAAAACTTTAAATTGTGGGGACGGTATGACAGCAAAGTTTTGCTTTTTTAAAGTATAGTGTTTTCAAATCTTGCCAAACATTGATACTACTAACCTGCTTATACCCAATGATGCATAAGACTTTTAGCTCTCTATAATACGGTGGCCCTGGGGTGCAAACCAACATTACAAAATCTAAAACCCTTTTACAAACCTAAAGACAAATTAACATTTCAAAAAACAATTTAACAAGATGCGAAACAATTTTACAAGTACTGAAACAAATTTACATTTCAGAAAACAAATTTACATTTCAGAAAACAAATTTACACTTCAGAAAACAAATTTACATTTCAGAAAACAATTTAACAAGATGCAAAACACTTTTACAAGTACTGAAACAAATTTACATTTGACAAAATCAACCGGAAAGGGAATGTACCAACACCGAGGCTGTCCCGGAAGTCAGCCTCAGGGGCTGCATCCTTCGAAGGACCCGGGCCCTGTCCCAATTCCCACACTACACCCTACGCCCCTCTATGAAGTGTTTACTTTGTACAAGTGCATGTAGGGGTGGAAGTGCGCATGTTACAAGCGTGCAAAATTGGAGAATTTGGGACAGTAAGGGTTACATCATCAACTTGCACCTCTGCACCGTAACTGCAACATCAAAAAGGGCGGGAACCAGCGCTGTTTTCACAGTCTTGCTGCTAAAAAACTATTTAAAACTGCAACAAGCAATTGTTTTGAGGAGAAGAAAGTGCAGGAAGCGACGGAGGTTTATACACCAGACTCTCGCCGCGTCAGTGTTTGTTTGAAAGGTAACTTCAGTGTTATGACCTACTGACTGCCCAGACTCACTCTGAACCCAGTGGTATCTTACAATGTTGAGCCTGGAAAACCAGTAAAAAAATATATTTGTTGGCTTGCTGTCTAAAGTTTACGCAGTTCTTATTATTCTGATTTGATGGCTGGTTACGTTAACAGTTGTGATTGGTTTTTGCTCAGAACGTCATCTGCAGCAGTGAATTGTGGGTAATATACTTCGGCGAAGTCCGCTTCGATGCGGGCTTCGCCGAAGGGCGGATGTGTGGCACAAATGGGGCGGGGCTAAGGACGACTCTGGAGAATTGGGACACACTACGCACTCGAACCCATCAACGGGAACGCGCAATTCAGGGACACAAGGGTGGAAGTGCGGGTATTGGGACAGGGCCCCGGTCTACGTGGCCTGGGTCCTTCGTCGACCACTAATACCAGCGCCATAGAAAGAGAAAGGGTCCTTCTATGGCGCTGGCTAAAACCACGGAGGCCGGAAGTGAGCAGCTGCGGATTGGGACGGTCTAGCCTTTACCAGCTGTTCCCGCCCTCACCTCAGCGTAACAGCTGTCACAAAGCAACGTCTTTCGCATTGGGTGGTGGGGGCTATTATTATGGCTTATGAGAGCAGAGGCCTTGTACCCCCTGCAGGTCTGCGGGCTCATTCCACTCGTGGTGTGGCATCATCCTGGGCATTGTTCCAGGGTATACCTGTGGAGGAAATATGTGAGGCTGCCAACTGGGCGACCCCTCACACCTTCACTAGGTTCTATAAACTGGATGTCACCAGGCCCACAGTGGCTCACACGGTTCTGGGTGTGGGTTCCACATTGCCATGAATGCAAGATGCAATCTGTTGGTCTTCGAGTGAGCTTATCTGGCAATACGGGAGCAGAAATATCCCATAGTGAGATACCGAAACGAATGTTGAAAGAGAACTTTAGGTTAAGGATTTAACCCCGGTTCTCTGAAACATGAGTGAGTTATCTCACCAGATCACCCTCCTTGCAGGGAGCGAGGAAGAGGTGTGCTTATTAAACTGAAGATCACCTACGTGACGTCGACTTTTATACTGGGAGGAAGGAGGAAGTCCTCCCATGGGAGCGGACGTCACTTCCGCCTGCCAGTCAAGACTGGCGTAATGTAATAGAGTTTCTGGGGGACAGGCGCTGGAGGCGTGTCCCATAGTGAGATACCTCACTCATGTTTCAGAGAACCGGGGTTAAATCCTTAACCTAAAGTTTTAATGTGACAAAATCTGAAAAAGTTCATGGGGGTTTTAATGCTTTTGCAAGGCACTGTAAAGAGTCATAGAAATCTAAATGTTGAGTAATTTAATTGAATAGTATTTCATGGAAACTATATTACACCTTATTTTCATTTATTCTGGTTCTGATGCCAAGACAATGCTGACAGATTAGGACCACTGATCATCCAAACTAACTGATGTTATATGTCTGAGTACTAAATCAGCTGCGAGGAGAAAAAAGCAGTTAAAGCAGAATGGAGCCAAACTTCTGGTAGTTTTATTTTTTATTTTTGAGGAACTTCAGCAGTTTTATCGTCGTCGCAGACATCTCCTTTGTTTTATCTCCGGCTGAGAGACAAACATGTTCAGGTAAAAAAGATGTTTGATTTAACTAGCCAATAAACACAGAGATAGCAACTTTATGGCTAATGTATATCGACATATTATATATATATATATATATATATATATATATATATATATATATATATATATATATATATAAACAACAACTTTCAATTTTAAGATAGATGGGAATTATAAAGTATTTGATCCCCTCTGGCTGTTCTTAGATAATTAAATAATGCAGTCTTTTTGGTGTATTAGTATCTACTTGCTTTGATCACTTAAAATATCCAGAAGCATGCCTTAAAAATAATGTGTTTTTCCATCTCCATTCTTCCCTTTTCTAGACCAGACCCCTTTACTGCAGGATCAACCTGAGTGTCCCGGTCCTGAAACGCTTCTTCAACCAGGAGGACACCAGGCCTGATTTTCAGCTGAGCAGGGAGTCTCTGGCAGTGCTGCTTAATCTTTTGCACCAGGATAGGCGACATGGATGGGTGCTACTACTGAGACCTTGGTTTTTCTTTTCTGGCTGGCAAGTGGCATATCCCACAGAGTGGTCTGCAGAGTGTTTGGGATGCCTCGCTCTACTGTCCATCGCATCGTCCACAGAGTTACAGAGGAGATCGTGGCTATTCGTCACCAGGTCATCTACCTTCTAAAGACCCCTGAGGACTTAAGGCAGTGTCCCGTGAGTTTGCAGGGCTGGACGCCAAAGAGTTTAAGTTTTTCTTAAAGCTGTGGGTGCAATTGACGGCTGCCATATCCGCTTCAGGTGTCCAAGCAGCCCTGATGGTCAGTGCTACAGGAACAGGAAACTCTTCCCTTCCATAATCCTGCAAGCAGTTTCTGAGAGCCATTTTATTGACACGTATGTGGGCTGGCCTGGGTCAGTGCATGACTCTAGGGTGCTCTGCCACAGCCCACTGTACAGTTTATCCTCCTCCAGGGCATTTTATCTTTGCTGATGGAGGGTACCCATGCCTCCAATATCCACTCCCCCTCATCACTCCCTACAAGAGGACAAGACAAGGTGTGGGAGCCCAGCGCTTTAACAGCCATCATTCTCTATAATAGAGCCTGTTTTTTGAATGATGAAAACCAGATTCAGGGCCATCTTCCTGCAAGCGCTGGAGGTGCACGACACCTTTGTCCCTCACGTAAGTTTTGACCTAGATCCATTTTTTATATACATTATACATAATATATACACATACACACATATGCACCCTCTTTTAAATTGTTTTCAGGTCATAACAGCATGCACCATCCTCCACAACATCTGCCTTGGTGCTGGGGATGTCATGGCTCCAGAGGATGACCCAGAGGAGGCTGTAGAAGAGGATGAGGGTGAGGTCGGGACTGAGGCAGTCAGCGTTGCTCTCTGGCAGGACCAGCTTTCAGCTGAGGTGTCTGCCCTGGAGGAGGTACCACCAGAACATGACTACTGTGTCCAGCCAAGTATAATTTTATAGATGTGATTAATGTTTGAGGGGTATTACTAATTGTAATATTTTGTGAGCACCATCTTCTAATTCTGCATTTTTCCGATTACCTCTTAGTGATGTGACAGCCGTCAATTCAGCCAGCCCTTTAAACCCACTTGATGGACGATGACGTGGACAGCGTAGAGAGGCATCATAAACATCTGCAGACCACCTGTGTGATGCTTCGCTCACCATCCAGAAAGACTAACCACAGGTCTCAGTTGCAGCATCACATCCATATTTCTGACCTTGTGAGAGATTTAGCCACACCGCCAGAGACTTTCTGTTCAGAAAGACATCTGCCTCTTTGTTCTGTTCAAGAGGTTTTTCCAGGAACCGGTCACTCAGGTTGATCCTGCTGTCACCATTGTAAATACTTGTACATAGTTTTATTTTATGCCTTTTGTCTTGTAATCTTGATCTGTTTGAATGTTTTCTTCCCCCATTTTGTTTAAAGTGCTGTTTGTATTTTTCATAATAGATTCTGTTTATAAATTTAAATGAAGTTGATGTATTGTTAGATCAAATGTAAATAACATTAGTGACAAAAACAATTTTGAAATGTATTAGAACACCTTAAAACTTTAAGAAACAATCTGAACAAAACTTAATATTTCTTATGTAGCGTCTTATTTTGGTGCCATTCTTTGGAAAACAGTCTGTCCATTCTCTGTGCCCTCTTCTCCTCTGCTTCTCTCTGTGCCCTCATGTCCTCCCTGATCAACTCCATCATCTCCTCATCTCTGTCCCTCTTTCTTTTCTGACCCCTTCCTGCTGGCTCACTGTCTTCCTTCTCCGTCTGGTTGCCCACCGCTCAGCTTGGCCCTGGAGTGTCCTCAGGGATGGAGGCAATTAGGACAGGAGGTGTTGTGGAAGACCTCTGTCCCAACACCTCATCCATAAGGACAAACCAGGGCCAATAGCAGCAGTGGGCTTTTCACTGACTCCCTCTCCTTACCCTGGATACTTACAATCCTAGTTAGATGGAATAAAAAAAAAAGATTTGATTAAACAGAGAAACCAACAAGACTTTTAGAAATATTTTTTTATTTGTGTGTGACATGAGAACTTCTGAACATACTTTATATTCTTTTTTTTTTTTTTTTCAAATTGTCCCACATTGTTTTGAGCCTGCAAAGGGGGTGACCTTCCCATGTTGGTCCATCTTCTCCAGAATTGTCCTAAACCAAAAGAAGTATGTTAATCACTGGATGGATATTTATGAAAGTTAGAAAGATAGGAGTTATTGAAACTGGACAGAAACCGACTGCAAAGAATGTTGTTATTGTACCTCCAAGCCACGGTGGCTGAGTTTTTAGCTCCAGTAAAAAGGTGGTGGTTCTCACCCCTGAGCTTAATAAACTGGCCCGTCTGCTCCTTTGTACCTAAAAAAAATATGAAAATACCAACAAAAAAAAACATCTTAATATCAGAGCAAAAATAAAGCCTTTTTTAAATTTACATTTGTCTTAATTTGAAGAAAACATTAAAATACTCGTACTTGTCGTCTTCCGCCTATCCGGGACCGGGTCGCGGGGGCAGCAGACTCAGCAGAGACGCCCAGACGTCCTTCTCCCCAGACACCTCCAGCTCCTCCGGGTGGAGCCCAACCCAATGCGTTCCCAGGCCAGCTGAGAGACATAGTCCCTCCAGCGTGTCCTGGGCCGTCCCCTGGGCCTCCTCCTGGTGGGACGTGCCTGGAACACCTCCCGAGGAAGGCGTCCAGGAGGCATCCGGTATAGATGCCCGAGCCACCTTAACCGGCTCCTCTCGATGTGGAGGAGCAGCGGCTCTACTCTTGGATGTGGTTCGTCCTTCTTGGTGGTATGTTGACATTACCCTGGATACCGTGGCTCTTGATACATCACAAAGACTTGCTGTCTTGGTCACAGATGCGCCAGCAAGACGTGCACCAACAATTTGTCCTCTTTTGAACTCTGGTATGTCACCCATAATGTTGTGTGCATTTCAATATTTTGAGCAAAACTGTGCTCTTACCCTGCTAATTGAACCTTCACACTCTGCTCTTACTGGTGCAATGTGCAATCAATGAAGACTGGCTACCAGGCTGGTCCAATTTAGCCATGAAACTTCCCACACTAAAATGACAGGTGTTTCAGTTTCATTGTCCAACCCCTGTATTTCTATGCAAATGTCTAAAACAAGCTCTTTCAAACTTTTAACTTCTTTACTGAGATTCACTTACATTTGGAGGTGTACTCCTTGTCGGGTTTACCTGGAATCAGAAATTATAATGCTAGCTGAATTATAAATAAACTTTTAAAACATATAGCACATTTCTTCATTAAAATTCATATTGTAAAGCTTATTTATTCTCAATCACACTCTCCAGCGATACAGTTGGATTACATAAAACTGTCCATTTATTCTGGTTAACCTTAATATCACCTGAAATATTAAATCGATTTTCAGTAACAATTAAAATAACATAAACTGTTAGAAATCACTTGTGTTAAACGTTCACTGTGATGCCAGCGGAAGCTTAGTGCCGGGAGTCCGGTCAGATATCTCCAAGTTTAGCTCGTCTCACCGCCGGTAGGGCTGGCGAGGCGAGCCAGTTCCTACGCCGGGAACGGAAAAGCACATTTGAAATTAAGCGATGTCTAGATAAATCAAGCAGATATTTCACGTCTACATAGTTATATTCCCGCACTAAAAACATTGTAGAAGTTAATTTGTGTCACAGAAAGTGTAATTTTCCACAATTTACTCACAGCTTTTGCCGCTATGGTCCGCCATGGCTTCCCCTGCTTGACCAATCCGCTTCGACCCGCAATGAATCATGGGAAATGATGGGCCGCGAAGGATACTCACGACCCATCATTCAAATCGGGCAAAAGAAGGACATCTTTGTTGGACACATTTTAGGGAGTCATGATTCATGAATTGGGACAGCCTTTGTCGCCGCGCTGTAACGTAATCGGCCTACAAATACTGCCTTCAAAGGATGCAGCCCCTGAGGCTGACTTCCGGAGTCAGCCTCGGTGTTGGTACATTCCCTTTCCGGTTGATTTTGTCAAATGTAAATTTGTTTCAGTACTTGTAAAAGTGTTTTGCATTTTGTTAAATTGTTTTCTGAAATGTAAATTTGTTTTCAGAAATGTACATTTGTTTCACATCTTGTTAATTTTTTTTTCTGAAATGTAAATTTGTTTTCTGAAATGTAAATTTCTTTCAGTACTTGTAAAATTGTTTCGCATCTTGTTAAATTGTTTTTTGAAATGTTAATTTGTCTTTAGGTTTGTAAAAGTGTTTTAGATTTTGTAATGTGGGTTTGCACCCCCCGGCCACCGTACTATCGCCTTCAACAACAAGAACACCTTAACAATGAGAATAATAAAATCCAAACAGAAATTACAAACAGGTTCACCTGAAATAAATTGTTTCCTGACAGGTACTGATGTCCTTTTGTAGCAAACTGTGAACAGAGCCCCATACCAAGGTCCTATGTTTGACTTTTTGGAGTTGGTGGACTGTTGGCACAATGTCCTGCTTCATTGTCTGTTTGTATGCTTTGAATTCAAAATATTTCCAACATGCTGCTGTTGTAGTCATATTTAAGTGCTTTGAGAATGGCACATAGAGCATGCGAATCAACATTTTTAACAAACAAGTAAACAAACTCAAAACACAGTTTTGATATATACAGAAAATACATCCAATGCCCTGAACTGGAAAACAATGTTTGCTTACCTTGCACTGTCCTTATATGGTAGGGTTGAGTGTTTTCATTTGTTTCAAATGCAATAAGAATATATTTTTGAAGAGCCTGTCTTTGTCCAAACCTGTGATCATTTTTGATATATGTTTATTTAATTTTTTTCCTGTTCGTTGAGATTTGTGTTCAGAAAAACAATTGTTGGGACAACACCTATAAGTCCTCTGCTCCATTGCTTAACACATATTCCCAACGCACAAAGCTGTAAGTGGTAAGCTGAAATAGTGCAAGAATAAACTTTTAAACGAATAGCATTTGCATCCAAACCACAGCTGTTAAACTCTATTTGAAACATCAAATAAAAAAAAACCGGTGCCTCCATCTGGACTCATCTCCACAATCCCAAATAAAAATAATTCCCAGGAAAGTGTTTTGATTAATGGAGATATCGATGAGGGCATCGTTCTCCATGACTCAATGAACCTTTCCATTAGTCTGTGTGCATATATGCGTGTTCGATGCCATGTGCTCTGTAGGATCAATGCTTGTCTAGGTTCACTGACCTGGAAAAAGGTGAAAAGGCTTTGTTCAGCTATCAATACACAGCCTAATTAAAAATAGCACTGCTCACTTGGAAAAACTGTATGGATGCTTAAGAAACTGAAACCTAAAACTTCAGGAGAACTTCTGTTGTTTTCATTTTCTTTAGTTGGGGCCTAAAATAGAATGTCCTTGCCTGAGATAGCATGGGGTTGACTTGGCACTGAAGGATGCCATCTGTTCAGCCTAGAGTGAAATGTATTGGCCCCCTCTTAGATCAGGTTTGCACAATAGTAAAGCCAGATTAGGGTAGAACTCTTTAAAATCTGAGCCATCCACTGAACCGTGTGTTATCTGCTTGTTAACATTTAAAGAGAGGATGCATCCATTAAGGCCACAGTTGAGCAAATGCATGGAACCAGTCACACAGACTACTCTCTCGTTTAAAGTCATGGCACAGCTGGACCAGGATTCCCTGAAATCATGGGCCTCTTCTAGCACAATATTCAGTGGTGATCAGGTTTTCGTGGAGAGGGTGAAAGGCCAGTCGTCTAACCTGTACTCTGCCAGCCAGTCGTCAAGCCCCAATGCCCCCAGCAGCAGTCCAGCAGGTAGCAGCAGCAGCGGGGACACATGCAGTCTACACAACTGGAGCTCAGGATTTACCTGCCTGCTGCACAGCTCTATCAAGAAGCAGAGTCAGGAAGTTTTTCAAATTCGACTCCGAGGGGAGAGAGGGTGGAGGGAGTTTACTGTAGCTCCATCCAGTGGAACAGATCATCCACAGGCTGAGGAGGGAGGGGGTGTACACAAACTGATTCGAATAAGGGCGCAAAACTACAGACGGTGCTGGAGGAGAGGATCAAAGCCAAGCAGAAATTTTCACATTTCCTGGATGAGGTAACTTCCAACGTGCTGAACCGAGGCAGCCTGCAGGCATTTGGAAAACCGGTGCCTCCATCTGGACTCATCTCCACAATCCCAAATCTGCCAGAAGACCTGAAGCAAGTGGTGAGCTCCAGCCTGTCCCAATCAATGGCCCAGGAGCAAATCCTTTTAACTGGGCAGAAAACTCTAGAAGATGAGATTTCTCTCGTCTCATCACAGAAAATGTATCTGGAAACGGACATTGACTCTGTCAGGAGGGATGACGACCCGCAGAACCCGGAGTTGAAAGCAGAATTGTCACCTCAGCTGGAGATAGACAATAAAACTTTGATTCCACCTCCTCCAGAGTTTTGCCAAGGATTTAAATTGAGGATTCCTGTTCTGGAGCTTTGTCATGACTTCCCGAGATACCCCTACAGATCTGTCTCTCTGCCCAGGGGCATCAACATAGTGAGTGATGAAATTTACCCTAGTCTTAAATCAAGGGAGGGCCTCTGAACATGTTATTAGCAAAGGAAATTGCTTCTCATGAAGTTTAAAGTGATGTCTGAATTAATCAACACTTTAAATGATCTGAAGTAGCTGTCCTTCATTTTCATGGGGCTTCTCTGGTTTAATATTTAGCTTGTAAACTGTACAGAAACAAATGCATAGAGCATATAACATAGCCTGCAACAGTGCAGGGGCAAATAAGTAAAATGATAAATGAGGAAAACAAGACAGATGTAAAAATATAATGGAGAAAATGCTTTATGTCACTATGGTAATTTGCATATTGTGCGCATTGTCTCTTTTGCACCACCGTGCACTCCAGAAGTACTCACACACCTTAAAGCTAGTCCCATGTAGTCAATTTTTAACTTCAAACATATGTGCAGTTTATGTGATTTTGTGTCACAAACCAACAAAAGGTTCAGTACAATTGTGAAGAAGATGAGGAATATACTTTCAGCTCAGTCAGTGCGTCTATGAACAACAATTTTTGAAGTCTTGTCGTAGATTCTCAATTCAAAGGTCTGAAGTTTTTTGCAGGTTTAGTTCTAGGATGTCCCTGCATTTGTGGTTTATGTTTGTGGCAAAGTGTAAACATGAGTCTTTTACCTATGTCTTTCTTCTCGCCGCACTTGCATAAAGGCTGAGTTTGTAGAGTGGATGACTAATAGCTGCCATGCACTCCATGGTCAACTATTCCTCAGCTGTGTGATGCAAGTTTCTGCACTGGAATTTATTTAGGGGTTTAGAGTAAAGGAGTCTGAATATAAATGCATGCCATACTTTTTAGACTTATATTTGTGGAAAAAGTTTGAAAAAAAAAGCTTTTTACTTTACAGTCAGGTCAGTCATAAAAATCTTGATAAACTACGTTGAAGCTGGAATGCAATTTGAAAAAAGTGAACAATCTCAGAAGGAATCAAAAGTTTTTCAAGGCACTGTATGTGTGTCTACATATTTTTTTATATCATGAGTTGAGACCAATGTGCAGACTGGAGTGATGATGCAGCATAGTAAAGATTTTAATAATTAATGAAACCACAAACTCAAAGAACTCAGGAGACAACAGGTCACGGAGTTTGGGCAGAGAAACACACAGTCAGATGAAAGAGTCCAGCGACAAGGAATCAAAAAACAGGAACCTAAATACAGCACATGAAGGATGCACAAATACACTGTCATTAGCACCTTTTACATTTTTCATTTTCTGCCCCACAAATAACCATTACTCTTTGATTTGTTTTGCTTTGAGCTCTCTTTTCAACCTTCAACACATCTTTTAATTAATATTTCTGTGCAGCTGCTAATAGTGCCTCTATGTTCTCCTGTTTGGCACATTATACAGTTGTTTTTTAAGCTTTTATTATCACTTTTTCTTGCCAATAGCAGAGTCCTGTAGAAAATGAAAACAGCTCTAGTAAGTGTGAGAGTAAAGAAAAGAAATATAAGAAATATAGGAAAAGAAATAGGACGTTCAACTGGTCCTGCCAGATTTTATATACATTAGGTTTCGATTGATTAAAAAATAGTAAAATAAATACCTGAAATGACAAATGCATTTAATTACTGCATTATGTTGCAATAATCTCTTTAGAAATATAAGACATTAGCTTTAATGTATGTGCAACTAATGATTACTCTGTCGAATCTAAACATTGCCTCAGGAAACCTAACAAAATATAAGAAGGTCTTTGCCTCAGTACATCAGAGTTGTTATGGAGTCAAACAATATGATGAAGGTGGCAACATATACAATCAGAGGAGCTGTCAATGGCCATTAGTGATGGGCAAGAAAAGGAAAAGATGTACACTTAGAACATTTTGTGAATTATAATTTAATAAAGCCTATTTAAAGCCTATTTTCTTTTTTATAAATATGTCTGACATCGGATTTTCATTGGCAAGTGCTGAGAAGTTATTAATGAACTAGCATCTGTTGATCTAATTAATGAATTAGCCTATTTCTAATTCCCACTATTCAAAATCGGAATGACAAGTGAACAACCTGTCCAAGTAAGGCAGATGTATGCCAGACTTCAATAATCAGGAGTTGTAGGCTTCGAATTGGATTAACAGTTTATATATTCACTATTATGTTCACTTTGTATTTGGTGGGAGAAGAAAATGGTTAACTTAGAAAGTTGAAAGGTAAAACAATCCAAACCAATGTGTGAAAGGCTTACATACTGTTATGTTCTTCTCTGTCCATGCTCCATTGTTGTGGCCGGTAGTACCTAACCTGTGGTAGACTGTTAAAAATAATTCATGTTGTCACATTCTTAGCCATGAACTTTGGGTCATGACCGAAAGAACGAGATCCCGGATACAAGCGGCTGAAATGAGCTTCCTCCGTAGGGTGGCCTTGCACTCCCTTAGAGATAGGGTGAGGAGCTCGGCCATCCGGGAGGGGCTCGGAGTAGAGCCGCTGCTCCTCCACATCGAGAGGAGCCAGTTGAGGTGGCTCGGGCATCTATACCGGATGCCTCCTGGACGCCTTCCTCGGGAGGTGTTCCAGGCACGTCCCACTGGGAGGAGGCCCAGGGGACGGCCCAGGACACGCTGGAGGGACTATGTCTCTCGGCTGGCCTGGGAATGCCTTGGGCTCCCCCTGGAGGAACTGGAGGAGGTGTCTGGAGAGAGGGACATCTGGGCGTCTCTGTTGAGTCTGCTGCCCCCGCGACCCGGTCCCGGATAAGCGGAAGACGACGAGACGAGAGACATTCTTAGCATCATAGGGCCTAACCTGTTCCCAACTTTTTCCAACAACTGTTGCAAACATTTTAGTTTTTACCATCCGATACACAGAATCAGAAAACCAAACTTGAAATGAATGCAGTTACGAGGAAAACTGTTGAATCAGTGATAATTTCTTTACAATTTTCTTCTATTGAGCCAGAATTGGTTCTAATCTTACAACATGGTCTTGACCTACAGTTATACATTTTTTCTTTGCATTTTTGCTGATTTTTTACTATTTTTTTTTGTCTTTCCTGTGTATTTAACCATGTCTGCATAATGTATTTTAGAAAAATCAACAAAAGGCAACAAAAAAATCCAGCAAAAAGCTGATGAAAGACCCATTAAATGCCTAATTCATCAGTTTTCAGGATTTCTACTAACAACCGTTTGGAAATATCTCCAAAAGGCTTAAAGAAAAATTATGCAAGACCAGAATACCATATTTAATACCTTGTCTAAATAACTCAAAGATTCCTGCATGAGTACAAAAATATGGTGTCATTTTAAAAGTGACTGCAATTAATTGTATGTCAGTGTTGCGTTTGCACCTTTTTTCAGCAAAACAGTCAGACACAGATTTTGCTAAAATAATAATAAAAAGCTATAGCTGATGTTAAAAAAATAAAGCTCCCCTTCAGCTGAGCTACTCAGGTGAGGTAAATGATATGCATGTGAGTCTATACAGAAGAACTGCTTAGTGGTGACCATCGAACGGTCTTTATGGGAAAGCTCATTAGAATTCTCCCCCCATTTACAACTCCTCCACACAAAACAATCCGAACTGAACAATGCACTCATCTACAAACTCAGCCCACTCACTCCTGTTTTTTTGTGACATCCATCATCTACTCAGCTGAAGATGTAACCTTGTTAAAGGGCCATGCCAGCAGGGAAGTTTCCTTCCAAAGCAACTGGTGTTTCTACAGTCTTAGAGCTGTTTATACACGGACGGGCCTGAAGACTCAGTCAGCAGTTACTGCAATAAAAGTGAGTGTATTTGCAGTCTCAGTGTGACATTCACCACAGTGGTAAATGATAATCCATTTGGCTTCAGCTTCCTTGCCTCAGAATGTAAATTGCTTCACTCACTAGTAAGCACAGAAGTGTGCTTTTCTGCTCAGATATCACTCCCTGGACAAGGTAAAGCATCTCCTTACCTGATTTGCAGCCTTGCCAGTGTTTCCGCATTAACCCTAAACACACCTGACAGGATCGTCCAAATCGGCTCTGCTCCCATTTAATAATAAAGGGAGAAGATCGCATTGCCTTAATTTATTGTCTGATTAAAATTCAGCCTTTGCCGTCACCTTAGCAACTGCTTTGGAAAAAAGGTGGGTGGTGTGGGGGCTGTGAGGCAGGCTCGCGAGCCTGTTGGAGCTCATCTTAGTCTAGTGTGTGAGTATCTGTGTCGCTGCAAACTTTCATTTCCTCGCAGAAGTCTTTGTACTTGTGCAAACGTGTTAACAAAACATTTTCCACAGGCATCTGTCTGTCTGTTCTGCACTCATTCTGTGTTTCCAATTAATTTCTTGCAGAAGAACAAATAATCTATTTGCACCTTATTTCTGTGAATGTGAGACCCTCTCCATTTTAAAGATACTATTTAGTGCTGTATTTTTTTCCACATACAAATGTACACTGAGTATAAACACAAAGGAGTAATGAAGTATTAATTTCTGCAGCACAATTCCACAAAACAAAAAGTAAAATTTTTGAAGCACATTATAGAAAGAAACTGTACTACTATCAAGAGGCACAAGAATCAGGCTGATCAGCTCTCTGAACAACGCCTTTCGTTGACTGCCCAGCAATTGTAATTTTTTGAAACTTCTTAATTCCAGTGTTAACTGGAATAATGGGGCTGTACTGCAGGTGGCCAACTGGTAGAACTGGGTTCATTAACAGTCTATGCTTGATGTAAATAGCTGGTGATAGACCAGCTAAATAACTGCTGAAAACATTGTTGGGACTTGAAAATCATCTTAATGGAAGGCATTAAGAAGGGAGAAAGAAAGTCACCTATCAGCCTCACTCAAACGAAATTTCCAGTCAATGGGCACGCAAAAAAGTTAGGATGGTTTAGAAAAGGTTATTTAGGCTGAAATTAGTATATGATTGTAGCTTTCAGTGCTAAACTGCATTTTGTTATTTCTAATTTGTTCAGATCTAATCTACTGGTCAAACCCGAGCTGCACTTCCACATGGAGCAGAAACCCTTTAAAGAAAATTTGGGGTTTATAAAATTTGTATTCTATTTTCTAGTTTTTGGGGGTTTGAAAGCGGGGCTCATCCATTTTGTGTAAGAACCACCACTGAACAGGACCACATTGTTTTAAAACAACTTTGCTAGAAATGATCACTGCAGAACTGTAATAATGAATTTTTTCCCGTGGTTCCCTACTCTTCCCCTGCCTTTTATTATGTCATCAGACACGTGTGCTCGGAAGCGAGTATTTTTTTTTGGAGACTTGATCTTATCCTTAAATAAAGATTCACAGCAAAACAGCAAAACGAATACAAAACTGACCATGACATGTTGTTCTATAGGTGACCAACAATATCTAAAACAAATTTGATTGATTTTACATAAAAGTCTGGCTCACAGGCATTGTCGGATCCATTTGACTAGGGCACATGCGCCAGGATATATCTATTCTGCCATGAAACTTGCAACCTTTGATATAGAAAGTGCCCGAAGATCCACTGTAAAAGATTGCAAGACCTTCATGCGGCTTGATAGGAAAACATAAAGGAATAAGGGGAGAAGAAAGAATTAATTAGAGTACTGTTTGTGAAATGTTCCATGCACATGTCAAAACTGGAAAGCTGCAAGTTTGTCAAATGTCTACTTTAACTCAAACTGTGAATATGGTTTAACAAAAAGATCATGTTGCACTGAAGAAGACTTGAAGCCTATGATTTAGATCACAAATTTTGTTTAAAAGCAGGTGTCACTGTTTTCATGTAGGTTTTTAGGTGAATGGAGCAGCATAACAAAACCAGATTACCAGACAAAATGTTTACATTAAAAAAATAAATACAATTTAAAATTTGGGCTTTTTTTTTATTCAGACCTTTGGCCCCAGTACAGTTTTGTGTCTAGAAAAGCCACAGAACTGGGTAGTAGCGTTAAAAACTGTTACGCTGACTTCTTTAATAATGACAAATGCATTAAATTGCTTTAAAACTCCATCAAAGGTTGGGGGGAATATTCAAATTTGGGTGTAACATATCCTCTGTGTAAGAATCACCTATAGAAGTTATATTAAAATGCCTTTTCCAAACAGCCTGGAGCTGGATATGTAAAATTCAACAGACTGAACCACCTGTTCCCCCCCATCTCCTTTCTCTTTTTTTTTTTTGTCTCTTTCCACATCCTCTTCTCCTCTCCTCTCTTTCTGTCTGTCCCTGCTCCTACTCTGACAGGGATACTGAGTTACTGCCAGAAGCACACTGAGGGGGTGGTGGCAAGTGTTGCGGGGGGTGAGGTGGTGGGGGTTGCCATGTATCTGCAGTCTGGCTGCAATGGAGGGTCCCACTCTCCCTCCCCATCCTTCTTTTCCTTCCTCTTGCTTTCACACTCTTGATTATGATATGATTGTTCGCTTCTCACCTCAAGTGAGTGCAAATGTAGACATCCGGGTGCAGTCTGATGAGTTCTGTCACAAGCAGGAGTGGAGGGGAAAGTGAGGAGGACTCATTTAAGATAGTGATAGAACAGCTTGGGATTGAAGGGAAAAGGGGGGTGTCCCTGAACAAAAACAAATGGGAAAACTAAGGGAACATGCCTGCTGAATAAGTATGTTTGGTTTGTCTTATGGATGAGTGGATGAGCTGCAGAGGTGCCCTACTTGGCAGCTTCTGGACCAGTTCTGATGGGTCTCCTCCAATAACATGCTGTCATTTCCTTTAGCTGCCTGACGAGGAGATGAACAACATAGACCCTATCAGGTAAGGTTCTTCTCCCTCCATCGCTCTCTCTCGCTTTCTCCCTCCCTCGGTTCTTCTCATATCTTTTCAGCTCTCCATCATCACGCCCCCGCATTCTCCCTGTCTTCTTCCTTTAAGCTCCTTCCCTCCCACTCTTCCTCTCTGTCTTTCCTCTCCTGCACAGTGTCTCTCCCTCCTCTGCCTTTCCCTTTTGGTGTATAGCTGCTGCTGCTGGTGCTGGTGCTGGAGTGGCGTGGCGTGGTGTTGGCGGCAGCTGTGCATGTGTTGGGGTTTTCTCTGAGCTTTAAGGAAGAGCTGGGTAAGCCAGTCCAAAAAGCACATAGAAGTGGGGGGGCTTTCTCCATCCCCGGCGAGACTTGGAGCCAGCAGGATTTTTATCTCCCTGTCACCAGGATGAGGCTGTGCGTGAGCAGAAGGTATCGCTTTGCCTTTCGCATCTTTGATTTGGGTTACAAAGCTCGCTTGGTTTTCAGATGTTTTTGTTTATATGTCCAATTTTGTGTTGCGTGGTTGTACTTGATGCATTGCTGATTTAAATGATATATCTTTTCTGATAGTTTGTTGAAGATAAAAGGTTTTTTTTTAATAGATTCTGTTGAGAATTCACCATTTGTAACATGATACTACTATAATATCTCCTATTGATCTATCCCAAGGGTTTTAAATTAGTCTTGCATTTATAAGGTTTGTAAAAATATCACTCCTAAGTGTGTTTCTGCATGCTTTTGCAAACTCACCTGTCGGAATACACTGATCAATGTCTGATTTGTATTTAAATATACATTTAAATACAAATCAGTTTGAATCTTACCTTGAACCTGAGTGAGAGCTGATATGACAATTTAAATAGATTTTAATCAACTGTTTATGAACATGTCATTTTTCTTTGATATTTAACAGAAGAAAAATTACATCCAGGAGCTTTTAATCTTCTTCCTTTCATTTTTTCACTCACCTCTCTGCTGTAGACAAGTTTTATTAATGCAATTACTAATGAACCATTATTAATCTCCCACAGATGGAAATAGATCCCAAGCTTTTCCGTTCTTGTTCGATTACTGGTGGTGTTATTGCGATTTCAGGCAGATTATAATTTAAAAGCCGTTTAAGCAGCCAATGAGGGGTAATTAATCTTGACGGGAAGGGGAGAGGGGGAGAAGGGGGGCGGGTTCCCTAATGTGTGGCATCAATTGTCCTCACCTCTGTGTCACAGCTTTAATTAAATTATAGCAGCTCCACAGATATAACAGTCCTGCATCTTTTCACCTGTAGCCAAGGAAGAAGCAGAGTTAAGGTTAATGTGGAAGATGGACCTACCTCAGAGTCTGACCCCACCTTTTTATCCAACCTCGATCCCCCCCATGCTCCTCCTCAGATTAACTAATCTCCAAGACACCTTCCAGCTCAAATGATGAAATTTCCTGAAATCTTTTTCCACTGCCTTGCTCTCTGCCTCTTTCGTAATTCCTGTCCCTCCCTTGGTCTGGCTCCTGTGTTCGGAGGCCTGTGGCAGAGATAGAAATGTAAATTTTAAATAGCAATGCACTTGAGCTTTGGAGCCTTAGTGCACAGGAGACTTCTCGGCCGTTTAAACAGATTTAAAGTTTGAAAGAATTGAGAAAGTTCTGACAGGATGACAAAGAGCATGAAGTATGTTCAAAGAAAAATTTACTTTGAAAAAGTGTCAGCTTGAGAGCAGTTAGCAGACAGAGAAAAGTGTGGCGTATGGGCAGAAATATAAGACTTATTTATTCGAAGAGTTTTCTCTGATAAAATTCCTTTTCTATTTCTCCTACCAAATATGTATATTTTCAGATTTCAAATGATGGTTCGCACAGTGCTCAATGAGAAATACAAGGCTTGATATATTGTTTAATAACCTAACCCTGCTTTAAACTTCTCCACAACTAATCCCTGACCTCTCTGGTGTGTTGCTTGGTCTTCATAATGCTGTTGATCCACTAATGTTATCTCACAAAATCCTTGTGGGCCTCACAGAGCAGCTGAATTTCTGCTCAGAATAAATCACACACATCTATTTACTAATTAGGTGACTTCTCAATGCAGTTGGTTGCACAGAACCTTATTTAGGGGTATCAGAGTAAGGGTGCTGAATACATATGCCAGCCACACTTTTCAGAATTGTAACTTTATTTGTAAAAAAAGAGATGAAAACCACACATTTTTTCTTCCACCTCTCAATTACTACTTTTTGTTGATGTGTTTGTTGAAGTGTGTGGTTGTGACACAACAAATTGTAAACAAGTTTAAGGTTACACTTTTGTAAATCACTGTACAGGTTTTTAGACCATTCTAATGGATTAATAACACAAGAGACAGAAGCAGTGTATTTGTTTTCTTGCAAAGATGCTACAAACAGGTGTATTGAGTGTTAAGGATCACTGTCAAACATCCGTCTTCCAGGTGTTCACTCAGCTTGAGATCTAGTGACTAAAAGGTACCAGTGAGGGGTTCACATCATTTTCTCACTCATTAAGCCTTTTGGTGAGTCCTCTGTATCATACATTTTATTACGTTTACATTGTTTTCCCTTAAAAATATTCCGGTAAAGGTGCTTTCACTTTCTTTAACTTCACTTTCCATTTTGCACAACGTCTGAAGAATCAGGTGTGGAAAATATAAGGCAGTACCCTTTCACACTTTTGGCACACAATAGGAAATTGTTCTTGTCAGATGCATTTCCACTACAGGGAATTCTCGGCTCGTTGTTGGTGATGCAGGGGGCTGGGTGGAGTGTGAAGAAGGCATGATAGGGTACAAGAAGTCTGCTGTAGTCTCCTGCTTGTCTTTCCTGATTATTATTTCTGTTGTTCCATGTAAGAGACTCTTCACATGTTAAAGTTCAACAATATTGGATATCACTTAAGTATTCAGTCCAGCATCACATCCATTTTGCACACTTGAGCTAATGGTGTGAATTGGTTGTTTTCAGCCCAATTGAATCAGACATCTGAACTCACAACATAAAGCAAGGATCAATCGAACATCACACACGATTTGTACAAGGGAGCTGACAAGATAAAGAGGAAAGGTTCAAATCAGTCGGACCAAATGTTTGGAGTCTAACATGCCAGCTTCTTAAGTCGTATCTTAAGGGTCAACACTGACGACAGCTTTGGTGAGAGAGATACAACATATTCCTCTGTCATCTCTCAAAGTACATTATGAAAGGATAGCTAGGTAAAAGATAAAAGACATTTTGGATTTTTGAACTGGTATACAGGAAATAAAATTCACAGTTTGCCTCTAAAACCAGATAATTAAGAATAGAATATCCCTTATTATATTTGTCACAAGTACAACAAAATAAAAAAAAAAGCTATCTGGTCTGTGCATAGAGCGATAAATAATGTATGGAAGTGGTAGTCTAGTGCTTAGAGCAGTGCGCTTGCATTCTGAGAGGGCTGCAAGTAGACTGCCACTTTGGGTGAGCAAAACCTTAGCCCCCAGGTCTGCACTGCTGCCCACTGCTTCCTATGGGATGGGTAAAAGCAGAGGACGGATTTCATTGGAATGTACATTTGCAGTGACAAATAAAACGATTAATAAGATTATGTAAAATAGAACTATAGAAGCAGTTTGTTATAAAGATAAAATAAAAACACATGCACACATTCACACTGATCAAACAAGAAGCAACCCGCATATAAACAAACATTTAAAGCACTGACTGGGAAAGCATAGGGCCACTGCAACTGTGTTCGCAGACATCTCCCAATTGACGTCTTTTTATTAATTTTACCGATGTAAAAACTTAAATTAAATCACTGGAGCTGATCAAACAGCTTGCATCTGTAAATAACAAATGAATGATATTTTTAGTGATGTTTTGTTTCCTTTTTAATGCATGTTTGATCCCTGAAATGATGACACTCGCAATGGTTAATGTCGTAAATTAGAGTAGTTGCAACAATTCAAAGTTACAAACTATAACGCATTATCACCACAGGTTGGCAAACAGGTTTTGTGATGTCGGGATGCTTGACGTACCATATCTTCCTTAATGTGTATGTCTTAGGGTTAAAATCAAGCAAAGCCGCAGTCCCCACTGGATACTTGCAAACACAACCCTGAAACTTGGTCCCTACCAAATTTACTAGCAGTTCAAGCCTTGCGTTTTTAGGCTCACAGAGTGAGTGCCATGACTTAAAGATAATTTTATGCTGAAATTAGTAAATTAGAATTGTACCCTATTTTTGCTCGTGTATAGAACATTTTACAATGCCTACAAATGATCCTGAATTTATACAGTTAGAATTTTTACCTCTTCAACACATTTTTCCTGCTACATAATACAAAACTTTGCCAAGGCAACTTTTGTTCTAAATACATCTGTGGGTCTAAACTACAATACAACATTATCCCTGATGGTGTGCAGGGTTTAGAGTTGGTTTTGTCCCTTTGTTCTTTGTATGCACTACTTTGTATTTGTTTATGACATAAAATACCAATGAAATGCATTGAAGATTGTGTTTGTAACATGACAAAATGTAACAAAGTACAGGATTTATAACTATTTTTGCAAGGCACTGTACACAAATTAATCTGACATCATGTTAAAGCAAAGTTAGAAAAAAAAGTCAATTAATATGTTCTACCTGGACTTTGTAAAGCTGAAGGCCAGCAACGTTAGGAAATGAATAGACAGATCACAAAAGTGCCACTAAATACAGAGAATTAACCCATATCTAGGACCACTCATGATCTCCTACATCTTGATGTCATTTATTTTTATTAGAATTGTAGACTGACAAAAGTAAAACATAGTTGAGTCCTGCTCTTGTGGTCATTGTTTCTGTCTTAGATTTATGCTCTTTTCTGCCCTATGTGGTCTGAACACTCGGCTTCTCCCTCCCACTCTCCCTGTGGCTCTCTCCCTCCTGAAGCACTGACAGCTCTTCTGGGGGTCATTAACCATCATCCCAACCCCATTAACCCCCTTCTCCTTTGTCTTCTCCAACACCAGAAATAAGATGGTCCAGGTCAGTCCTATGTCTCATGGCGATAACGCTGCCTAAATAGTTTTACTACATATGACAGCTGCTTTATCTCATTGCTAGAATTTATCTAAATCTGAACATTTTTCACAGTGGCACTTTGGAAAACATCTAATATTAAATATATAGAGTCGGCAAAAAATAGTTGTTGTTGATTGAAGTGATGGAAAGAAGAGGCTATTATGTTTAAGCAATATTAATTTAAACTTAGAGAAACTCTTTAGAGACTGAGGATATGTAACACTGTTGTCATGCTACCCAAGAGTGGTTGACCTGAATATATCATTTTTAAAAGCAAGGGAGGTGGAAATCTAAAGAGTTCAAAAGAACCCATGTTCTACAAAGCTAGGATTTTCACTCTGGTTTATGTTAATAGTAAACAAAATGGGCATCTTGTGTTTGATGCAGGAGAACAAAGTGGAGCTTCTTGATTTTAAAAAGTTGTAGAAAATCAAAAAACATTACTTAACATAGTTGTGCCCCAAATTATTTATAAGTCTGGCAAATACATGTTCAACATTGCCTTTTATTTTACCATAATGCTCCTTCTGAGTGGACGCAATATTAGCATTATATAATAGTGTCTGTGGAAAGAGCTGAAAATTAAGGTGATGGCAAAGAGGCCTTCTAGCTTGAAAGACAAGACAAAATGTCTACATACCAGTGAAAACATGCAAAGCATTTGAATGGTGTAATGCCAGTGAGGGTTTTTAGATCGATTGTTGGGAATGGCATAGAAAATCTAAAGAAAGCTATTTTCTGATCAATTAAAAATAGATACGTGTAGGTACTTTATATCCAGCCATACATGCATATGTCTGTTTATACATATACATATGCATGTATGGGTTATAATATAACTAGTTTAATTAGGAACTTGTAATGACATAGGGACAGGACTGGATAAGCAATTGCTTCTTCCTGCTCCCTCTTCGAACAGCTTGAGGTTTGTCTACATAATAGATTGATGGATATTTTATGTTGTTTGTTTTGTATTTGTTGCATATGTATATATAAGAAAGAAAGAAAGAAAGAAAGAAAGAAAGAAACATTATTTTCTTTCTATATTGTTATCTTTAGAGTGATGCCTGTCTAATTTCCTATCAGAAACAAACATCTTGGTTGAATGCAAATAATTTTTGGAATCCCAAGCCAGGGATATGAATAACTTTAACATTAATTCTATTAAAAGTAATAGATAATGCAAACCTTTCACTTTGGTATTTTGAAAGTGGTACACTATCTGCTTATCAAATAAGAAATAATAATTCCCACTAGAATCTGTCCCACTCCACTGATGTTTGCGTTCTGGTTTTGGTTTTCATTTGTGTTTGTGCTTTGATCTTTTCCTTGTTGTTTATTTATGCTCTATAGGTCTTGCCATATTGAATTCATTTTCTGTTTCATTATTGTTGGAAAGATGTTGCCATATTGGTTCATTCCTTTGTGCTTATCTGTTTTAGTTTATTTATTGTGTTCCATTCTCTGTGTATTCTAGTTTATTTTCTTAGGTCAGTATTAGTCTTTTGCCCTTGATTAGTAGTTTTTCATGTGTCTTAGTTGTGCTCCGCCTGTGTTAATTAGTTTCCATCAGTTTTCCTGCCACAGCTGTTCCACATCTCCACTGATTAACTCTTCTGCTTCTTTTGCCATTTTCCACCCCTGCTTCACTATTTAAGCTCCTTGTGTTTGACCGTTCATTGCTGGATTCTTCCATTAGACCACCCGTTACTCTCTGCGTTGCTCTGCCCTGTCTGTGCTACATGTTCTGTTTGCCCTGCTTGAGACCTGTAAGGTTTCTGTAGAAAACAGTGTTTAGGTGCAGGGGTACATTCTTTATTTGATTAGAGATTTATAAGTGGAGTGAGACAACCACAAAACTAAAACCAGCTCAAGTCTCACTTGAGATAAGTGAGAGTTGGCTACTCTAATCACGTGTCTGGGTGTTAAATATGATAATAATAATAATAATAATAATAATAATAATAATAATAAGTTAGTTCAGAGTTCGAGAAGAAATTAGGGCAACTTATTAAATGTTGAGTTCTTTACAAGAAAATGTTTACTTGTACATATTTTTATCTCATTTTCTTTATAATAAAGGAAGGCATTTGACAGCCTTAAACAATAGAAATTGACCATGCTTTACCCAATAAAGAAAAGATGTTAACAAAAATGCATTTCCTAGCCAAAAACACATGTAGGACACTCTATCCCATAATAGCTATTCTTATCTCCTTTGGTGGAAATAACGTTAATGGTTTGCTTCTTGTAGCCATCTACCAGTCTCTCACCTCGGTGAAGGGAAAGTTTACCCCACTCCTCACTTTCAGCTGTGAGATTTATTTGGGCAACCTTTCATACACAAGTCACTCCACAGCATCACAATAAGATCAAGATCTGGGCTTTGACTCTAACTAGAATTTCTTAACTCTCGGCCAGCCCTGCTAGATTTACTTGTACGTTTTGGGTCATTATCATGTTGCGGGGTCCAGTTCTGTTTCATCTTTCAGCGATTTACAGATGGTCTCATATTTTCCTTAAGCATGATACGCAGTAAAATTCATGGTGGAATTTATTATGCTGAGCTAACCAGATCCAGCTGCAGCAAAGGATCACCTAACCATGACACTTCCTGGTCTATGCATCACAGCTGATATAAGATTTGTTCTGATTTTGGTTTATACAAAACATGTCCTCTGTTCCTGTGTCTAGATAGTTAGATTTAAGAGACATCTGTCTAAAACAATATTCCAGATATCTCCTTGTCTTTGTCTTCATTCTCTTCAGGTTTTTCTCAGAGAGTTAAGATTTCCTCCCCGAACACCTCTCTTTCTGATTGTAGAGGCATGCATTTTCATATCAACAACTGCAAGAGTCTGCTGTAGGTCCAGTGATAATATTTTAGGGTTTTCGGGAACTTCTTTAAGCATGTTGCTTGTAAACATGCTTGAATGGCCAGACCTGGGCATATTGGCAGCTGTTTTGGATGTCCTCAACTTGTAGATTATTTTCCATACAGTTTAATGGCTGATTTCAAATTTGTTTGAGATCAACTTAAATCCCTTACCAGACTCATAAGCTGCAACAGTGTTCTTTCTGAAGGTCTTAACCAGCTGTGTTGATCTAGAAAATGTTCACTCTCGCATCAACAGTCAAAACCCATCTCATGTGGTATTCCTGTTTGTAAGCTTAGACATTTTAAAAGGCTTTTTCTGCTTTATTGTTTATTAGTATAACCTGTATTTCTCTGTATTATTTAGGATGATATTAAATATTCACAAATCCAAATATGTTAGAAAACGCACAGACTTTCAAAGTGTCTGATTTTGAATTTTTACCTGACCATACAGCATACAGCAAAGTACAGTATGATGGACAAGTACAGTATAATCTTGTAAAACCATATTAATATATATTCTGTAAACACTCCAGTAATAAAACGTGGGAGAAAAACTGCTATGGGTACCTGGGATCTGTTTTCTTTTTAAAAGTTGTATTCACTCATCCCACAGAGTTTAGGCTTTTTAGGGAGCCTCTTGGGATCAATGGACAGACCACTAAGTACATCGGTAATGCCTGCACTGTAGGGTTTTATAAAGAGAGACACTCTCACACACACACACACACACACATACACACACACACACACACACACACACACACACATACAGGGGAATAGAGCAGTGGACTGCAGACTTGCAAATTTGAAGAGGTTGTTTCTTTGTTGTGTCCAATCCCTACCTGTCCATTGAGCTCTACTCATAAACAATATGCTGCGTGTTTGGAACCAGGCAGCATACTGCGTATATGTTTCTTAGTGAATGCACTCATGTGTTTGAGTCTTTTCTATTTTTAATGAGCTGAACATTTTTGAAAGCTGCTTTTGCCTCTCCATCCCAATGTCCTTTAGGTGGTGGCTGAAAAGATGGCAAACACTGTTCATATTTTTGGGGGCTGCAACCATGGTACAACATTTTTTCCAAACCTGTTGTACTGAGTACAATATGGTTTATACAAAGAAACGTAATATATTAACAGATATTAATATTAAGAGATTTTGGAAATCAGTGTTTGAGTGAGTGAGTGAGTGAGTGTGTTAGAGTTAATTGAAAATATCAATGCCAACGATTTCAGCTTTGATTCCAAAGTATGCTAAATTGTTTTCATGTTTTGACATTGTGTTTTTGGATTCTGGGTTTGTGGAACAACAGATCTCAATGGCTTACCAGGACAGCTCCCTGTAGGATTCATTGGCACCATAGCATAAATTTCTTGTCTTCAGGCTGAAATAGCTTTTTGTGGAACAGCATGTGCTTGTGTGTGTTTTTGATGGATGTTTGTGCATAATGGCTTGAGGCTTCACTTGCCTCCACAGCTTGTGTGCCTAAGAAGTTAAAAACATATTCAGAGTAGAAGTTTTCTTGTTTTAAAATTTAAAAAAACATGTGTAAACATGTTGATACACCTTGAACTTTGAAGTATTTTATTATACTTTCATTTGACGGAACAACACAGTGTGGTGCATATTTGTGTAGTGGAAGAAAGCCCATAATTGTTTCTTTTTTTAGAAATAACATGAGAACTGTGGCATGCATGGGCAACCAATTTCCCTTATTTTATTATCCCTAAATAAAATTTAGTGCAACTAACTGCCTTCAGAAACTACCTAATAAGGACATAATTTAATTTCAGTACAAATAAGGATGTTGTGAGAAGGTTTGTTGGAAAATATTAAAGAACAAATAGCATCATAAAGACAAAGGAACACAGCACGCAGGACAGGGATCAGATTGTGGAGAAGTATAAAGCTGGGTTAGTTTAAAAAACAATAACCTAAGCTTTAAACATCTCACAGAGCTCTGTTGCATCATCTGAAAATGGCTCAACTGCAAACCTGTCAAAAACATTGCTGTCTGTCTAAACTAACAAGCTGAGCAAGGAGAGCATCAATCACAGAAGCAATCAAGAGGTCCATGGTAACTCTGGAGGAGCTGGAGAAATCTACAGCTCAGGTGGAATAATATTTACTAACTACATCTAACTACATAGGGGACACAACAAAAGTGTGGGAGCAAGTGCTGTGATCAAATGAGACCTAAACTGAACTTTTTGGCTGAACTTCACTCAAAATGCTGGGGATGATGGAAACCTGAACATCATCCTGAGTGTACCTGAGCATACCATCTACACAATGGAACATGGTGCTGGCAGGATCATACTGTGGGGATGCTTTTCTTCAGGAGTTTGGGGTAAACAGAGTTGAGAGTTTAGAGTCAGAGTTAATGAGATAAGATGGATGAAGCTAAAAATCTGAGACTGGGGTGTTCACATTTAGCATAATATAGCCAGAGCTACAGTGGAATCCTTTAGATCAAATGTTTCAATGATGAAACAGCCCAATCAAAGTCAAGACCTAAATCCAGGAAACCAAAAACTGAGAATCTGTGGTAAGACTTGAAAATGGCCATTTACAAATGCTCTCTGTTCAATCTTACTGAGTTTTACATATTTTGCATAAAAATGGTCAAAAATTATTTCATTCTCTAGATGTGCAAAGCTGATAGAGGCTTAGCGCAACAGACATGCAGCTGTAATCACAGGTAAAGGTGGTTCTGCAAAGTATTGATTCGGGTGGGCTAAATGCAAGTTCACGCCCCACTTCACCACCACTTTGTGTTCATCTATCACATAAAATTCCAATAAAATCAGTGTTTAAACTTCAGTCAAGCTTCAAGTTTAAACATTACAAAATGTGGAAAGTTGCAGGTCTTATTTTATCTTATATTTATGCTCATGTTTAGTACAGGATCTTGTCTTAAGCTCACCCTTAAATCCTTAAATTCCTCTTGAAATGTTGTGATTGATCATTCCTCCTCGCTCACTGCCATCAGTGGCACATTAAATCTGTTCAGCAGGTCATTACACCCTGATGTTGCTAATGGTGTTGCTAGCTGGTGTATAACTTCTTAGGTACCTGCTTCTGAGTTAATCAAGCTCAGAAATGGGAAACGACAAATACATAAACCCACACCCTCCCACTCTAATTTGAGAGTTTCTTCTATGAGGTAGTTATGTCATACTATGCATGGCTTTGGTACCTTGTAAATTTGATGGCATACAAGGAAAAAGAACATCTTCTTTCACCTCCATCCCCTGCTGCTGGATGACTCAGCCAATTGGGTTCTCCCTCTCTAGTGCTGAAGTTTGGCTGTTTTTTTTGTTGTTTTTTTTAAGGGGCTTTTCCTAATAGTCAATCTATCTGCAACGTTGATGCGATCAGGAAGCCCGAAACAGATTGAAATCTGAGGAAGGAGGAAAAAATGTACAATTTAAGTGATGAGTGCACACCCACTCCCTTGATTTTACTTTCTAATTTGGCAGCGTTTGCTTCCTTCCTACTATCTTTGACTAAACGGTAAATGCTCCGGCTTTCATTCCCCCTAGAAGCTTCCTGCTTTCCCTTCTGCCTCATTCCATAACTTTATGTCTTCCTCCTCCTCCACTCCCACCTCCCTCTTCCTCCTCTTCAGTGCTCTGAGTTCCTCTCAAATGTCAGCATGGCACGAGTGGGTGGCAACAAGCCCCTTCTAAGGTTTTTTCTGCTGTGAGGGATCAGCTAAAATGAAAGAGATGAAAAGCGAGTGAAAGAGGGTTGTGTTGGGATTTGTAAGCGGACACCTGGCCTGGTCAGAGATGTGTTACTAACAGATGCCTTTTTTTGATTCTGGGCATTTACTGTTGGTTTTTTTTAAGTACATGCATGCACAAATGCCCAATACACACAGTAACTACACACATCTGCATCTACAAATGTATTCTCAGAGATAAATAAGTATGCATTTTTACTTTTCTCAGACATCTCACACCTGCCAAATCTTTCTTCCACACATAATGAGAGCCACTGTGCTATGACTCAGAGGGGAGCAGCTGGATTGAAGGCTCCAGCAGCAGCAGTGGTGAGCTGTCACCATCTGGAAATGTACATGTCTCTGCTCCCTCCACAGTCTGCACCATAAATCGTCTCTCAACAACTGGGTGTCGATGAATCAACAAGTATCTGTACGTCACCTGGTTTCCGTGAGGGCACGAAAAAGCCTGCAAACAAGATGCATTTGCAAACTGTAACCGGGTGCAGTCAAGTCCCACATGGTCTGTCATTGTTTCCCTCCTAAGTGGTCAGTCCAGTGCTCAGATCAGAGGAGCTTTGATCAGGCTTTGACAGCTGTCTCGTCCAATAACCTATTCCATATGTCTGTTCAATAAACAGCTGTATCTTTGCTGTGGACGCAGATGGTCCAAAGGCCAGAGGAAATATTTATACAGGAATTTCATATCTTTTAGCCTCTGAAATCTCTCAAGTTGTGTTCTATTAGTTTCACGTACAGTGCCTTAAAAAAGTACTCGTTCCCCTTGAACCTTCCCATTTAAAGCAGGGTTAGGTTATTTTCCATCATCTGAAAATAGATAAGGTGGAGCACAATTGCAAACCCACCAATATATGGCCCTCCACCTAAACTGAGTTAGGCTTGAACATGCTGTAGGGATTAAGGGAACAGCATTAGGCTGGTTTAAGTCTTATTTGTCTTACACATTCCAGTCTCTTTGTGTTAATAATAAATCTTCTTCACACTCCACGGTTACATGTGGAGTAACACATGGTTCAGTGCTTGGGCCAATTCTCCTCACTATATATATAATCTTTCCAATTGGTAAAATTATTAGACAACATGGGATAAACTTCCACTGTTATGCTGATGGTACTCAAAACATGACTGGCACATTTTTGTGATCATCTTAGAAACTGATGCATTCAACAAGTCTGAGTGCAATTTTGAGTCATTTCTGAGTTACTTGTGACTTTTAAAATTGAAATACATGCTTCAGTTATTTTATCTTTACATATAAGGAAAACATATTTTTTATTGTATTAAAGCAATATTTTCTGCTAAAGAACTGCTATGGACAATATATATATACTACCGGTCAAAAGTCTTAGAACGCCTTTCTCATTTTGTGGTTTTCTTTCTGTTTGTGACTATTTACATTGTACGTAGATTCTCAATGAAGGCATCAAAACAGTGAATGAACACATATGCAATCATGTAGCAAACAGAAAATTGTAAAATAACTTTAAATATGTTATATTTTAGAATCCTTAAAGTAGCCACCCTTTGCTGTAATAACTGAAATATTAACCTTTAGCCGTCTCTCAGTGAACGTCTTGGCGGTTCTTTAGAGACTCTTTGGAAAACCATTTTAGGTGACCAGCTCTTGAAACTTTTGAAGACAATGCCAAGAGATCAAAGCAGTCATTAAAGCAAAGGGTGGCTATTTTGTAAAAATCAAAAATATGAAATTGTTTTGAGTCATTCCATGTTTGTTCATTCACAGTTTTGTTGTCTCTGGTGAGAATCTACAATTTAAATAGTCATGAAAATAAAGAGACCCATTAAGTGAGAAAGGTGTGTATAGTATAAATATGTATAATCCAGGTGGGTCTTGTGTAAAACAAAGAATAAATATGCCAACTATTGAGTAAGGTGGAGGACCTTTGATGCTTTATTAACAATCATACAGATATGCATCAAATTAAAGGTTGAAAGTAAAAAAAGAAATTCAGTGTGAGTTTAATCTAATGAAATAAAATATGCATGTAGGGCTTTTACACATCTTTATCAAGGTTGTCTAGAAATATTTTGATATCAACAACATTTAATTTACTTTGTGGCAACAGTTTTACATATGTTTTCTTTAACTGTAGAGGGCTGTCAAATACACAGCAGCAACATTACCCTGTAGATACATTATTCACAAAATTAAAAATATTTTGTTTTCGGGTGAAATGTATGAAAAACATTAAAAGTTCATGCTACAGTGATATTATAACATTAAAGCAGGATATTGAAGTAGAAGCATACAATGATGATTTCCTCATTTCAAACTACTTATTTAAACAAAAGCCAACAGCAGTGGTGGGTGTACCACAACAAAGAATGTCAGTGTCTCAATAATGTGTCATGAACCCGTAAGCCATGTAGGGGACACAACAAAAATTTGGGAGCAGAATGGTGCTGTGCTCAAATGAGACCAAAACTGAACTTTTTGGCTGAACACTCAAAATGCTAGGTATGGTGGAAACTTAGCATTTTGTTCGCAAGTCGACTTATTGCTTGCTCAGGCATGGCATCCCACTTCTCTTGACGGCCAGCCCTCAGGTTGTTGAGGTCCTGGGGTACAGAGTTATGAGCCTCTAGATGGCGACTTAGCTGATCCCATAGGTTTTCAGTGGGATTCAGGTGTGGGAAAATGCAGTCCACTCCACTGGAGCTACACGTCTCCAGCAGCCATTCAATAACGATGTGACCTCCATGAGCTTGAGTATTGTTGTCTGTGAAGATGGACTTAGCCTTTGTTGTTCATACAGGGGGACAATGACTGGATTAATGATGTTATTCGGGGGCTTGTCACTGTACCATTCCCAAATGTGTAGGGCTGTTCTGTATTGACTAGAAACACCTGCCAAATCTGTAATGCCACCACCACCAAAGGCCCGTCTGGTGACAACAGTGGCTGATGCATAGCACTCTCCTTTATGTCTCCAACATCGTTGGCGGCCATTACTTCTGCTCAATGCGAGTCGACTTTCATCAGAGAACAGCGATGAGGTCCACTGGTTCCTCGTCCAGCGTAAATGCTCGCTGGATCATGCAAGACGATGGGGCCTGTGTCTAGTCAAGTGGTCAGGTGCCCTGGCAGATCATCTAGCTCGCAGACCATACTGATGTAAACGGTTTTGAATAGTCTGACGTGACACAGGTGCCTCTTACCTCCCTTAAATGTGCCTGGAGTTGAGTTTCATTCATCATCATTTTGCTGGGCACTGTTCACAATGAAGCGAACATCAGTGTAGGATGTGACCAAAGGAAGTCAAATTCTATGCCTTTCTTTTGACTCTTCCAGTCTCTCTGTATCTCTGTTGCAACCTGCTGATGACTCTCTGTGACCCTCTAAGCCCAGTGGCCATTTCCACCTGAGAACAACCTCTTTGAAGCCTCACAATGGCAAAGTACCGTTGATCAATTGTTAGGTGTTGTTTTGATCTCATGATGTCAAAATGTGAGAAGCATGCAAAGGAGGACTGTTTAAATATCAATTTTAATTGAATCAGGAAATGTATTGGTCAATTCAAGGATCAAACAAGTGTTGTGAATTTTGCCGTTTAGTTCCTTTTAGAGAACAGCAAGTTATGTAAAAAGTACTGAAACATTGAACAGTTGGACATATGCATTCAAAGGTTTAGAGAAGATCACATAAGGTTGAGTTCTAAAGGTTAAATTCATTCTAGGTTCATCCTGCATTTCACACAAAAGCCAAATAATTTAAACTTTTTTTGAGTAGCAAATTTCATGTCAAATTTTGCACATACCTTTTCCTCTCCTTTGACAGTTTCTTATGATTGGAAGACTGTGAAGATGGCTATGAGCGCAAGAGTTTGGCAGCATCAATGCAACAGTTTGTCTTTTCAATTTGGATTCCAGCTTATTGGTAGTTACTAACAGCTGTGAACCTGTCTGTTTGCTTTTGTTGGCAGGATCAACACAGGTATAACAAACACTAATTCTGCAGCCCACACTTAGCTGAGCTCTCTTGGATAACTCACATACATGCCAACTTCCTGTGGCCAGACCCTATAAACACATGAGAGGGAAGGAACAGAGACAAACCATGAAAAAGATATACATTGGCAAAACAGCCTTAAAAGTCCCCCGAAATGGCGGCAAACACCCAAAAAAGAGGTAAGAATAAATGTGTTACGCCATCTCCCCATCCATACTTGTTTTTATGTGTTTGTCCGCTCATCCGCCCACAAGGTGTCTCCTCTGGTTGTTCAGTGGTGTTAAAGCAGCCTCATCCTGCCTTTCCAGGCCCAGAAGTCATGCTGCCTCGTCATCTCATCTCACCAGAATGAAAACACTTATTATGTGTGATTCAGAGGAGGTCACTAATGGAGGGATTTTTTTAGGCCCTGGAGCTACTTCACGTAAAGTCACCCTGTACCTAACACCAAACACCCGTATTCCCCAGCTAAAGCCTACTGATCAAATCTGAGCAGGAGGTGAGGTAGTGGGCACTGCTGGCTAATGCAGCTCTGAAATGTCATGCAGTCAGCTGAGACTTTATCTGAATCATTCAGCATGCAGGTCATTTCTCAATCACTGCCAAAGCTGCAAAGGCAGCAGCTTTCCATTAAACACACACTATTTCATATTAAAGCTAAAAAAACAGTTATAATTTTACTCCTCATACATATAAATATACTATTGTCAGCTATTTATTTATGCAGAACTGATATGAAACTGAAACTATAGTGGGGTATATCTGTGAGTTGAAATAAATAACAATAAAATCCTGACTTACTTCTGATACCACAGGCTAATGGTTGAACTCAAGCTTGCGCAAAATGTTTACATTATTACATTGTTATCTACAGTGTCTTATGATGAAATGTTAAGTGACTTGTAACTTCTGTATCTGTCAATGAAGCAAGTACAAGAGTAGTATCTATGCCTCCTTCTCGCCACAATGACCGCATGCATTGCTGCATGCCAGTTTGCATCTGCCTTTCAGATGTGCTAAATACAGACGCTGAAACTGAACCTGAAATCTGCCTCTAAGTTTGATAAATCATGTTGTGGGTGGTAAGGAATTACATTTGCATAACCTTCTCCTATAAATTCACGCTTTCTAGTCATCAACGTATGTTTTGCATAGTCACGAAGGCAAACAGGCTAAAAGGTTTGCACCCACTGTTCTGCTCATTTTACACAGGCAATTCGTTTTGGACCTGGTTTGTAGATCAAACTTGCGCACGCAATCCAGTTTGCAAAAGTGTTTATACACGCAAACGTTTTGAAGATCAGGCCTTTGGTGTGTTCATTTAGATATTTTTTCGGCACTAGTGGCCTTTATTTGTATTTTTTGACAGTAGGCAGACAGGAAAGAAGGGTAGAGAGAGGGGGAGACATTCGGCAATATCGCCGGGTCCGGGACTCGAACCCTGGACGGCCGCTTCGAGGACTGTAGCTTCCCTACACCATCAGCGCCACGCCCTGGTGTGTTCATTTAGTATAAATGGGGATTAAATGGTCCCAGACGCTAAAGCTAACAAGTAGCCCGACATGTGCCAAGTCCATATTAGGGTCCTTCTGTCTTAAAATAGCTCTAATCTCGTCATAAAATGTCATAGATGTTTAGAACGATGCTATTTTATGAACCTTTATTTCGCCTTCATGTTTGCATTGGACAAAACTTGATGATTATTTATAAAGGGAAATGGAGGAAGGAGGCCATGTGCTGACAATGATCTTTCTGTGTAAAACATTTCCATTGTCAGTCAGAGTAATCAGCTTCTATAAAAGCAAAGTGGTTTGCAAGGTTTCTGCTGGATTAACATGTCATTTAAAGTTATTAATTTCAGAGTCTTAATTATAGGCCTTAAAAATATCCTGTGTCAAAACTACTTTACCCGGACTTTCATTCTCTGAACCCCTGAAAAAATGCTGCTCCTGAATCTGGCTTTTTGTTTGCTTTAGGGAAATAAGTATTTAGCTATTTTGTTGTTTGCTTGACCGATGGGACCAACTAACCTGCGTTTATTCACAGTACCGGCCATTAACTAACTGTACAGTAATCATCATGTGAAAATACGATCTTGGTTTAATTTTTTTCTGCAATTCAGTCCTGCAACATTTTCTATGAGTGTGTACACCCTGATTAAGTGGCTAGCAAGCCTTGGATTAAAACTGGAATATATGCAGTTATAGAGAAACTGATATGTTCAAATTAAGCAAATGAAGTTTTTCATGAAGTCTAGATTGACCCTGTCTACTTTTCGTCCAATTGATTGCAGAAACATTATCCTGCTTGCCAATGAGATGGAAACAGGGTGATGTCTCCTCTGACCTGAAAATAATAAATGAATGAACCCATCCCAGTTTTTTTTTTCCTTTTTTGCTACTGTCTAGCTCTTCGCCCACCCTTTGTACCTACAATCTTGTTAAAAGGGAGAAATGGAGGAAAACAGAGAAAGTGAAAAGAGCAGACCACATCTCCATTCATTTCCAGCTATGTTATCTGGCTGCAGATAGAGTCATTACCTTTTTTCCTCCATCTGTCCATCAATACAAGGTCCATTAAGCTGAGCAGTGAGCACTCAGATCCATCATGGCAACAGACATTTCCTCTTTTGCCACTCACACTTGCCCTTTTATTAGATTGAAACTCAGGTAATGCACATGCTCCAAAAATAGTCATCATTGTGCTGTCTTGCTAAATTACATGTTGAGGATATTGCTGTTTTGCAAATCTGAGACTTTAGGGTCTATTCAGATAATTTATTAGAACTCATTGACTCATTTTTCATTAAACATTACGCCTCTGCTATTTCTATGTGAACATTCTCACCAGTGATTGCTCCTCTGTGATGTGTCACCTTATGCTCTGTCGCCTAATGAATTACAAAGCTCTGCATTCATACTTACAGACTGAATTTTGGGATCATATTTTCCTGCTTTTGTCACATCCCCCTAATGTCCCCATCAACGTTGCATGGCCATTAAAAGGACATGTAGAACTTTATAGATCAATTTAGTGAAGCAAATACCTAGTTTGCAAGTTTGCTTCCATCACCATATGCTCTAAACTCGTCTGCTGTGTGTATGTTTGTGCATGTAGCTCATTGCTGGAGCAGAAAGAGGACTTGCGGAAGAGACTTTCCTACACAACACACAAGCTGGAGCTGCTGCAGAGCGAGTTCGACTCCACAAGGCAGTACCTGGAGACGGAGCTGCGCCGAGCACAAGAGGAGCTGGATAAGTTCACAGATAAGCTTCGCAGGTGGCCTCGCACACCATTAGTTACCACATGCTTCAAACTAATGTTACTCTGGGTAGTGGAGAGGAAATGAGAACACTTGGGTCAATATTATCTGTCAAAATTTCATTTTCTGATCATCATTGGTGGTGTGACGCTTCACTTAAAGTAGGAATCACATTTTGGTATGTGTACGACACAACAACAAATAGAAACAAATGCAAATATTAAATATTAAAATTCTTTTCAAGTTCTTTTAAAGAGAAATTAATTCTCACCGAAACAGGTACAAGAACAGCCAATATACAGTGAGCAAAGATTTGTATGCATTTCAAAATGTATTTTACAGTTTGAATCAAGTTTGAATCACGTTTTTTCTCCTGAAAGTTCTTGGTCATGGTTACTAATCTCACAGGACCACATATGTACGTAGAAGAAAAACATCCTACCAAATATGTCTTCAATATGTCTCCTGTAGATTATATGTCAAACAAAACAGTTTTATCAAGTCCAAAATGGACATGTATCTGCATTGCTATGAAAATTGTCATGATGTAGGGTTGTTTGGTTTTTGGTTTCGGGTTTCTTCTTATGTTTTTCACAGTTAAGGTTTTGACTCGTTCTTTTGTTATTATTCTTCTTAGATTTTGAATCATGCTTCTGTTATTTTCCTGGTCATGCTTTAGTTTTGTCGTCTTGTTCATGTTTTGTCAGGTTTTCGGATCTGGTTATGCTTTAGCTTCATGTTTTTCTAGTTTGTTTATTAGAGTCTCTGTTTTTGCCACAGCCACGTTTTGTTCTGTCTGTCAATTAAGTTTATTCGGCTCACCTGTTCAAGTTAATCTGTCTCCTTACTCCACCTGGTTTTCACGCCATATATTCACGCCTGTTCTGTTTAGTCTTCGCGGAAACATCTTTCACTCTCATGCTCATGTCTTGTTCTAAAACCAAGTCTTGTCTTTTTGATCATGCCATGCCTGTCTTGCCTGCCCGTTTGTTTTGTTCCTGCCTCCTGCTGTGAGTCAGTTTTTGTTATTAAACCTTTTTTTTCACTTACCATCACGCTGCCTGCTCGTCTGCATTCTAGGGTCCAATTCCAAGTAAACTGTGACAGAACCGTGACAGAAAATAGAACAAAACTAGAAGTCAGAGTTTCAATACATTTTCGATAATTTAACGCAAACATAAGTGGCAATACAAATGTGTATGGAAAGCAGAAAACTAGCAGGTTGCAGATATACAACAAATATCCAGAGAGCTTGCCATACACATTTTGTTATATATCAACTGGGCTTCCTATAAATATTTTTGTGCACCACACACTGCACACTATTAAGCCTCATTCATCTCATTATTATGAACCATTGCATTAATTTGGTGTGAAGTTCTTTTGAGAGTAGCTTTAACAATACTTACTTTCTGTCAGGGCCTTAGTAAAAGTGCAGTAAACAAAACTCTAGCACATGATATTCTGAATGAGACTGTGTATGTTCTTCACCTGACTGCTTGAGCACGCCTTTGATGTTGCAAAAGTGTTGGTTTGGTGCAACTACATGTACTGTTACATCCCTAGTAAATATGGATATGTATGAACTAGGGATGCACAACATGTTGAATGGCAGTCCATATTGCAAAATGAATGTATTCAAATTAGATAAAAAATAAACACCTATTTTAGTAAATTAAGTGCAGTCAATGTTGTCCATACAGGCTGGCTATGGGAAATAGGAATGAAATATTAAAAGAAATGTAAAATAACTGCTGGGCAAATACTGATATGAACATGCCTGAATGTCAAAACTTGTTTTGGACTTTATAGATGACACTTTGCAAATTTAATTTCTTAATCAAAACATACTTAAACTGGGGAACCATTAGGGCTTAGCCAATCATAAACAGGAACCTGCTGGAACACCAGTGTCACTGTCCACAGTGAAGCTTTCCATCAAAATTGACTAAAAGGGTGTCAACCAAGAAAGCCTGACTGAATTATGCAGCTGCCCACATTTTAAATGAAAATTTCCTCTGTGGGTTTTATAGGAAAACCAGACAAAGACTGACCTGTATGTCACATTAAAAAGTATGTTTGGAGGAGTCAGTTTAGGCTTTCAAACCTAAGAACGCTGTAGCAATTGTCAAGCATAGGGCTTGGTTTTCCCAAAACCTGTATTTATAATTTATGCACTCTTCTTAAACGTCAGATCCATGCTATGAAGCTCATAATTCTGCCAAAAAAGGACTCAAATATCCAAACAGAATTTTATCATCATAAAAGTTGTATGTTGTTTATATTTATTTTGTATTCTGCCACCCACACAAATGAAAGGTTCATGCAAACCATTAAAACTTCCAAATTAATAGGTCTTTCATACCAATAAGCGCATGCACACTTATGACTGGTACTGTGTAGCACTAGTCAGTATGTGTGGGATTTCTGCCATGTTGAACATTTTAAAAATGCCTCTCCCTCTTTTATTATTGCCTACAGCAGTTCATATATTGAACTATAGGTGAAGGACTCTGTAAGAAATTTGTGAGATAAATGCACACTGAAGTTGTTAAACTATTCAGAATAAGACTGCAGTTGTTTTTAAAAATATGATGTGACAAGTATTTTTAAGAGGTACTTAGAGAGGTTGCAAGTAGGTTAGGTAAAGATAGACTCAAGCAATTTAAATCTGACTTGCATAGTGTTTAGCCTGGATATGAGCATTTTTGGGAAGCTCACTGGCTTCTATACTGTAGATTCAGCATGCATGTGCACAAGCTATTAACTACCAGCGAGCAATGTTTTTATTATTTTTTATTTTGTTGTTTAGAATACAAAGCAGCTATTCAGCTCTGCAGAGAATCAACCAAGATCTAGAGGAAAAGATCCACAGAGATGTAAGTGTCTGAAGTTGCATGTTTGTGTGTTGGTTTGAAGCTTTTATGCAAATTCTCGTACTTGTCAAAGAGGAAGGACTAACACAGAAGCAAGTCACACGGCATGAAGAACACTTTGGGGCTCAGATTGAAAATGTATCCCCCTGCTGTTTGTGCCGCTGACATTAATTATGGCTTATTACAATTGGCTGTCCTCCTTCCACTGGCAGAGGGCTAGCAAACCCATTGTTCCTGAGAGGAGAGCACCTCACTTCATTTGTCAGATGCTTCTTTTGCCTGTTGAAAGATAGAATTAACAAGTGTGCCCCAAAAGACTGTAACCATCAGGTGTTTGAGCTGGTGAATGGACAGTTGAAAATGCTCATCGAATTGGTTTGTTATGCCACAAGATAACAGTCATTACAATTGACAATGTGAGATCTTCTGGTACACACACACACACACACACACACACACAGCTGAACGTTGCCCTAAAATTGCCATTTTAAAAAACAAAGGCAAACTGCCTTTGTTTTTGGGTTTTTTTACCGAGGAAAGTTTTCCCATTGGCTGTTCCAGATTCATCCCACGTACATCCTCCTTAATGCTTAGAGAGAGGTGCTGGGTAAGTCTCTCTGCAATAGTAAAACTTGTTTACGCCAGAGGTTCCCTGCACAACTACAGAGAATGTAATTACAAAACAGATAAGCATAAGTGTCTAGGTTCTTTTCCTCGCTCAGTTTTCCAAAAAGGTAAAAACTGCACAGCTAAACTCAAAGAAAAGCCTAAGTTTATGTGTAAACACAAAGCAGTACATAACGGTGAAGTAAAAATAAAATTATATTTGGTTTTTGACATTTTTTACAAAAAAAAAGTGTGGCATGCATTTGTATTCTGCCTGCCTGAGTAAATGCTATGCTACATGTTTATACATTTTCTGTCAATTCTTCTTTGCAAAATAGCTCCAGATCAGTTTAATGTAATGGAGATCTGTGAGCTTCAATTTTTAAGTCTTGCCACAGATTCTTAGTTAGAAGTAGGGCTGGCATTTGACTAGATTAACCTAAGGGGCGACCTGTGGTTCTTGAGCCTCTAACAGATTTTCTTCCAGGATTATTCTGTATTTAGACCTATTCAGACCTTCTCTGAAAAAAACAACAAAAAAACATCCCCACATCATGGTTTTATAATCACTGCATTTCATTGTGGAAATTGGGTTTTTAGGATACTGTTAGTTTTTCAACACTTGTGTCATTTTACATATAGTTTAGTTTTATTATTTAGCATAATAAAATACACAAAGACATAAACAATTAGCACACAGCAGCAAGAGAGGTAGAAAGCTCAAAGAACTTATGTAAAGCCTCCACCTAAAAACAATTTAAATAAGTAACTTAGAATCAATACATGTATAACAACAACATCCGTACAAATGATTCCAGTCCAAACAGTTAAACTCATCTGTTCAGAGCACCTTCTAACACATGCTTACTGTGTTCCCATGCCTTCTGCAACCTGCTATTGGTACTTCTTATGACTTTTTTTGGTTGGTTGTGGAGTGCAAAATTTATAGTTGTCCTGTCAACAGAATATTCCACCCAAGTTGTGGATCTCTGCAGCTCTGCCAGAGTAACTTTATCTCTGACCATTCTGCTGTGCAATGTTTTTAAACAAACTTCTGGGGCCTCCACAGAAAAGCTATATTTATAGTGAGCTTAAAATCATTTACACCAAGGTGGTATATTGTATATTTATCAATTGGAGGGATTTCTGAAGACAATTACTTGTACCAAATTTTATTTAGGTTACAGAATAAAGTGGGATGAATACAAATCCACCCCACAGTTTTTACATTTGTAACTTAAAGCATTTGTTAAACCATAAATCATCTTTGTCCCTTCTCAGAATCAAGCATAACTGTTCATATATATATTTTTTATTGTGACTTTCTGTAAAATGAGTTACCCACTGGGACATGGATAAAGATCTGATTCTGAATCTGAGTGTGTACCACGTTTTGTTTGTCTGTCAGATTAAGTCCCAATAAAGAACATTGAAATTTGTGGTTGTAATGTGACTAAATGTGGAAAATTTCAAGAGGCTTTGCAACTTTGCAACCATTTGTGTTAGTGGCAAGGATGGAATCAGGGGTGTTTCTTTCAGTTAATGACCTGAGAGGGTTACGATATGCAAAATTTGAAAGATAATTTCCTTAGAGAGAAGTAAGTTCACTGACATCTTGGTCCATGAATAAACTGCACCCTAATGGCCAAAGTGCTCAGCTGTAACAATTTCTGCTGCCAATTTAGCTGCAAAGCGCTTTCCTTTTTTAAATCCACTCTATGTCTTTATTTATAGCACTTGTAGATTATTTTATATAGATAAACAAGTCGTGATTCAAAACTGAAGCAGGAAAACCTATTTGAAAAGCTATTATCTGTGTGTGTCCATGAAGTGTTTTTTTTTTTTCGCTGGAATTAAGTATTGTTGCGATAATTTCTTGTTTGACCCTTAACTACGGATGTAGAACCTTGGCTGAAAAAACCGTTCTTCCAGGCTGTCTGTCTAAATAATGGGTGCCTTAAAAAGTGTTACCCTGTCAGCATATTTGTGGCTTGCTTGCTGCAGAACCTTTGCCCGAGGCACCTGCATGTAGTCGCATATGTCCTCATTAGAAAACAAAATCCACCCTTTCTGTCACTGGTGCTGCATTAAAGGCAGAAGTAAAGAAGCTCTAAATTTAGTGTGCTAGTTATTTTTCTTCTCTAAATGTACAGGGGTTGGACAATGAAACTGAAACACCTGGTTTTAGACCACAATAATTTATTAGTATGGTGTAGGGCCTCCTTTTGCGGCCAATGCAGCGTCAATTCGTCTTGGGAATGACATATACAAGTCCTGCACAGTGGTCAGAGGGTTTTAAGCCATTCTTCTTGCAGGATAGTGGCCAGGTCACTACGTGATACTGGTGAAGGAAAACGTTTCCTGACTCGCTCCTCCAAAACACCCCAAAGTGGCTCAATAATATTTAGATCTGGTGACTGTGCAGGCCATGGGAGATGTTCAACTTCACTTTCATGTTCATCAAACCAATCTTTCACCAGTCTTACTGTGTGTATTGGTGCATTGTCATCCTGATACACGGCACCGCCTTCAGGATACAATGTTTGAACCATTGGATGCACATGGTCCTCAAGAATGGTTCAGTAGTCCTTGGCAGTGACGCGCCCATCTAGCACATGCATTGGGCCAAGGGAATGCCATGATATGGCAGCCCAAACAATCACTGATCCACCCCCATGCTTCACTCTGGGCATGCAACAGTCTGGGTGGTACGCTTCTTTGGGGCTTCTCCACACCGTAACTCTCCCGGATGTGGGGAAGACAATAAAGGTGGACTCATCAGAGAACAATACATGTTTCACATTGTCCACAGCCCAAGATTTGTGCTCCTTGCACCATTGAAACCGACGTTTGGCATTGGCATGAGTGACCAAAGGTTTGGCTATAGCAGCCCGGCCGTGTATATTGACCCTGTGGAGCTCCCGACGGACAGTTCTGGTGGAAACAGGAGAGTTGAGGTGCACATTTAATTCTGCCGTGATTTGGGCAGCCGTGGTTTTATGTTTTCTGGATACAATCTGGGTTAGCACCTGAACATCCCTTTCAGACAGCTTCCTCTTGCGTCCACAGTTAATCCTGTTGGATGTGGTTCGTCCTTCTTGGTGGTATGTTGACATTACCCTGGATACCGTGGCTCTTGATACATCACAAAGACTTGCTGTCTTGGTCACAGATGCACCAGCAAGACGTGCACCAACAATTTGTCCTCTTTTGAACTCTGGTATGTCACCCATAATGTTGGGTGCATTTCAATATTTTGAGCAAAACTGTGCTCTTACCCTGCTAATTGAACCTTCACACTCTGCTCTTACTGGTGCAATGTGTAATCAATGAAGACTGGCTACCAGGCTGGTCCAATTTAGCCATGAAACCTCCCACACTAAAATGACTGGTGTTTCAGTTTCATTGTCCAACCCCTGTATATGATAAAGTGTGCTGAGCCAAAAAAACTTAACATCAAGCATGTGGGCATCTTGGAAGTTACTCATTCTAACTGGATTTGATCTTAAAAAAAATGTAAAGTTTGTTTCAAATAATTTCAACATCTGTGTTGTCAGTCGCAGCACCACGAAGACGAAAAACGAGCCCTGAGCAGAGAAATCATCGTACTCAACAACCACCTGATAGAGACGAAGCTCACCATTGAGAAGCTACAAGAGGACAATGTACGTTATACTGTTTTTAAGTTTTCATTTGCAGAACCAACCCTATTTTAGCTGGTTCTCGTTTACCTTCTGTGAGAACAAAACGCAGCATTCTTATATAGTTTTTACAACAAGGTGCTAGCATTTTCAGAACTAAAAACTGTGTTTTTAAAAGATATTCTTTTGGATACTTTGGATGATTTTTCCTACAATTTGAAGCAGATATTGACATTTTCTATGCACTAAAACAATAAGATTTTAAATTATATTAGGTGTGGTGTGATCTGTTGGCAGCGCACAAAATCAGTTAAAAGATAAAGTAATCAGAATTAACTATAAGTGCCCAATGAAAGCATTTATAAGTGTAAGTGTCAAATGATGAGGGTAGATTGAAATTTCATAGGCATAAAATCATGTTTAAGTGTACTTAAACTTAATTTAAGATAGACAAAACCTACTTCTCATTTTCTGTATTTGCACCTCTGGTAAGGATGTGTAAAAAGGCTTTAAATAAATTCATATGTTAATGCAACTGCATAATCACACACAAATTTTTTTTCATGCAATCTAAGATTTCATTCGAGTACACTTTTTCAGCATGGAGAATAAATAAACAATTGTTTTGGAAATTTAAATGAAGTATTTTTACTGGATATGTTACTATTTAACAGAGTGTTGATGAAATTGAATCATTGCCTTCATAGATATCTGGAATATAAAGAGTTACTACAGGGTTTTGTCAGTCTGGTAAACTGTAGTAAAAGAAAATAAGAGTATGGAAAAATATTTGTATTTCCAGACTTAGTTTCCTGTCCTGCCGTCTGGTGTTCTATCCTGATGTTCTCTTCATATACTTCCTTTTTCAGTCTTTTCTTTTTCATCTAGGATCTGGCCCCCTTCCTTCCTTTATCATGTGTATGTTTCCTCATGACATTCCTTCTGTACTATTGTCCTTATTTTATTATTTTCTTGCCCTACCTCCATCCCTCCCTTCCTTGTAAGTCCTTCTTTCCTTCCTTGTGTTTGTCATTTTTTTCTTTCTTTCTTCCTTGTGTCCTTTTTCCTTTCCTTTGTGTTCTTCCTTTCTTGTCTTCCTTCCTTTCTTCCTTATATTCTCCTTCCCTAATTGTGTCCTCCCTCCATCCCTTCATTCATTTCTTATGTGCTTTCTTTTTACTTCCTTGCTTCCATCCCGCTCCTGTTTTTGTCAGGCTCCATATTTAAAACCTTCACACTGCAGAAATATTTGTCATCATATTCTAGTGAAATATAATATTTTATATTTTAAAATAAATATAAACGACTGGGAAGTCTTAAAAGTTTAGTCTGGAAAAGTATGTAATTTTTACATTAAAGACTTGCAGAAACTCTGGATATAAATATGACCAGACACAGGTACATACCTCTTATAGCCACTTTTCAAGGAGGAAAATCTCAATTTAAATACACTTTAGACATACGCATCTGCATTCATCGAAACATTTACATAACCCACAAACACAACCACACACTGATACACATATAATCCAAAGGGTTGTAAGTCATACACACACAGGTTATTATTACATCAATGTAGCCTTGGTGCTGGATCCATTCTTGATTTAATTAAGTTATTCACACACTTAGGATTTTGTCTTGAGATATCCTTTTTGTAGAGCAAAACCTGCCCTGGCACATATGCAACTAGCTTCTCTATCTGGTTTTCCTGAAATGCCAAGACAGGACGTGAAAAAAAGGAACTAAACTAAATGGAAAAGACAACAGAACATGTCATTCAAGTCAGGCAGATGTGTGTTGATCTTCATAAACTGGGAAACAGGGACAAGGAAATAACTCCTCACCTAAACTTGCTCTTATTTATCAAATAAGTTTAAAACTGTAACTCACATACAAGGCAGGACGAGGACCTCAGTTATCTTGCCAGCATGCAGTGAGAAGGACGGAAACTGCAGCATTTGTTTTCAGTATGAAATTATGTTGCTGAAATAGAAGTTGAATTTATTTTAGGGCTTTTTACACATTTTTACCAGGGGTGCTGATAATCGTGAATGCATGTGCAAAACCAAGACTAATTTTGAAGCAAATATTGTTTTATTTATTTTTTTTAGACTGTATGGTTCATTACATGAACCTATTATTTGCTGCAGAGTTTTGTTTTCTTTTGCAGACATAGATTGTAATCTTAAATGGCACAGGGATTTCATTTCAGATCTTAGGAGGTGGATGTGGTTTTCATTACTTGGCAGGATTTTCATAGTTGGTTGTAGCATCGTTAATCAAGACATTGGGTTTTACTGTAAGCTGCACAGATTGCAAGGTTTAGAGGGACAGACGTAAGGTCTCTACCATATTCACACCTGTTATCTATTTTGGTTTTGTCCATGTTCTGCCTCCACAGGAGCTGTACAGAAAAGACTGTAACTTGGCTGTTCAGCTGCTGCAGTGCAACAAGTCTCTGTACAGAGCCCAGCTCTCTGAGGTGAGACCTCCTCCCACTCTTACAGGCTTCAATCCTGAAGGTTTCCTTCAACCACCTGCCTTTTACCCTCTCCTAAAATCTATTTTAACAGCTCCACAGTTTTTGATGTAGTTTAACACCTTTATCCCTTTAATGCACACAAAAAACTACAAAAGCTTTTTATGGTGACATGTGACATCAAGCAAAGGAGTGCATATAGAAGGAGAGAAAACATTTTCCACTTAAGCTGCATTGAATGAATGAGTGGTTTTAAGAGCACCGCTGGGCTGAAATTTAGGCAAAAAAGAAATGTCTTGTCTGTAATGAAAAGGTCGTCTTGCCCCGAGAGAGCCAGAAGAGATAAGAGAATTGGCAGAAGGACATGAACAGGAAGTTGCTGCAGCAGTGACTGAGGTACTGTATTAGAACAGCTGAAGGTTATTTGGCGGAATAACCTTCACCTCTAAGAGATAAAATAAGCAAGTTTTAAAAATATGTAACAGCTCTGAGGCATATAAAAGTTACTGAGATTAGCTCACGCTCTCTTATACTTTAAATAAGGTTTATTCAGCAGTAAGTAGCATTGTTCAACATTAGATCATCTAACATACTAAAGTCCATTAAGTTATCATTGCTGTTTGAAATCCCACAAAATACAGACCCTGAAATTGAGAGTAAATAATGTTTTAAGTAAGAAGGGAAGCATAATGTAAGTGTAGTGTTTGTATGCAACATTTTAAATCTCATTTGCAATAAATGCTCTAATACCCAACACAAACTAGATTTCCTATGTACTTTATATCTCCATCATCACTTAATTGGTGCGGATTCTCTCCTGAGATGATTGAATATAATCACTCCTTGTAGTTAGGGGAACGATTTGGAGAAAATGCAATCCATTTACCTAACTGTAAAGAAGATTTATACTATGCTCATTGGATGATTCACAGTATCAAATTATGAAGCAACAGTGAATGTGCAAATAGATAGTAGTATTTGTCTGCAGCAGCTTATTTCTGCACTGGACAGTTTAGAAAAGTAAAATGTTTAATGCAAGAACATGTATTTAGTCTTTTTACAAAGGAAATACTTTTTACAACCCTCTTTACCAATAGGACAGAACTTAGTCTTCACTTATAACATGTCACAACGTTGCAGGGATCTATCTTCTAAAAGAATAAGGTCTAGTGACTGACTCTGAAAGAAGGTCGATTTTGTGCCTGGTGTACTATTTCTTTGTAGATTTGGCCACATGTCAAGATTATTGTGTTGTTGAAAGACTTTGTGACAACCTATTTACAAAAGCCAACTGATTTCTATTAAAATCTCCTGGTGTTTGGGAGATTTCATGATGCCATGCACTCAAATGAGGATCATGTTGCCTTTTATCATATGACTCACTCTATCACAGAACCTCCACCATACTTAACAGTAGGCATGAGGATCCTCTCCACTGTTGCTACATGCATGCTCAGTATGAGGGATTGCTGCAAAGTCAACGACAGTGTCTGTCCACTGTCTCTACATGCTCATCCAGGGGGAGTGACTGCTACAAGTCACTGACTCGATACAATCTGCTGGGTTTCCTTAGATAGAAAAAGTTTTTTAACCAATTTAAATAGTAAACGGAATCTGTCTGCACTGTTTGATCATTAGGATTAATTGGAATGTATGTACATGACTGAAAAGTTGTATGATTCGATTGAATTGACTTTCTGAAGTGCCTTGAGATGACGTGTTGTGAATTGGGGCTATATAAATAAAACTGAATTGAACTGAATTAAATTTGCACACATTCATCCTTCAATTACCAACTGCATGGGTAAAGGGAATAATGTAAAGATTATGTAAGGCTTTATGTAAGGTTATGTGATATTTTAAATCATATAAAATACTTAGAAACCATTGCCAACAAGAAGAGTAAGAAGGTGATATATGTAATTAAAATTTGAAGCATTTGCTCAACCAACAACAGGATCGCTACACTAAGTTTGTCCGCCATTATTGTTTTGAAAATAATGATAAAGGCATTTCAACACTGATTTTATGCATAGTGCAGACCTGAGTACTGCAACACCTCCTGTCATCACTGCTGGCTTCACTTTCAAAAGCTCACAGCTGTGCAGGATTTCGCCATCTTCACATTTTAATGTATGCATTGCCAGAAGCAGCTCAGAGGTCGCTCGTCTTTGCAGGTTTACAACAGAATTTTTTGTGGAAGATTTTGTCTAATCTGACCAAAGCACATGGCTCCAGTTAAAGTCCAAGTAGAGTTTAGCAATCTTCACATGTTTACATTTGTGATAGTAGGACACAGAAGACCTTTACTGGAATGCTTCCCAAACAGTCCGTTATCATCTAAATAGCATCCTTTCCTGATCTTGACTTCCATTAATTAATACAAAAACCTTACATTGAATATAACAAACTGTGTATTTCTGCATAGAGTTCATAAGAAAAAAAACATTCATTTCTGGCTCTTCGGAATACATTTTCCATATAGTAAAAAACAATGCCTTAATGTCACACCTGAGCTTAAGATGCCACTCTTTGCCACAGTGATCAGCGAGCTTTGGAGATTGTTTTTCTTCTTTTATTTCCTCCACACCTCATTTGTTGTGGAGGCAAGATACCCTAGGGTCATCATCCAGTACAGTGGCCAGCAGGTAAGAGAAATGGAGCCTTTTATTGTGTTAATGCTCATTCAGGAAAACAGAAAGTTATGGATTACTAACTAAAAGAGCCCAGACACTCTGATCAACTTTGAAAAATTAAATAAATAGGTTAAGAAAAGCCATATTTTCATTTGTTCTTGCTGAAATTGTTCAGGATGCCAGTAATTTTGGCTCTGATGATTATGTTGAAGACAACTATCTATTATTGGGGGGTTTAAAGAATAGGGGTTTTTGTTTGTTTTCTTGGTGGATTCTCATACTACAACAAGAGATGAACTTGTATTGGCAGAAGTGGCATTGACTGTCAAGGGTTATATTTCTACATTTTTACTTCTGTTGCTGGAGTATATTCATTAAAGAAATCACAATTATGCTTAAAAATTTAAGTCCAAATGATTTAATCATCCCCACTATTATGTAATATGCATTTGAGCTAGATATTAATCAAAGTGTGCATGGTTTGTTAGGTGCTTTTCAGCAGGGACTTTACTTCAATGCACACTTGAAGGCAATGTGAAGGACAGTTAAGGTAAAAACTATAGTGTGCTCCAAAATGCGGCTGGGGAGCACACTGCAGCCTCATCATACAATCCTGCTGTTGCTTGTGAAAAGAGTGCATGTGAGTATTGATGAGCGCTTTAAACACTCGACCAGCTTGGCTCAACTTTCTGCTGCATCAGCCTCTGGCCTTGTGCCTTTCCCTATATGTCACGGGAAAAGCTGGCAGATGTCCACAAGGTTAAAGTATGCAGTGATGCGGCTGCATAAAAATATCAATGCAAAATCCATTTTGGTTGCGCAACACTCAGAAAATATCAAACGTACATTTTCAGTAAACTGCAAGCATGCACTCAGGCAAAGGCTTGTCATAAAGTGAGAAACAGTTAAGCTACAGCAGCTCTCAGCAAAACAATGAGGGGGTCAGAGGCCGTCCATGCTTTCTCTGGACGTCCACTGCTCTGCTAGTCCTGTGGGTGGAAGCTAATTGAAAAAGTATTGATAAAAGCTGAATCTGGATTTTGGAGAATTGCTGCGGCTCTTCGGCGCCCACTGAAGTTCTTTAGCGGCTTGTTTGGCTGCAAAAACAAGCACAGAAAGGGCGTGAAAGGGCTACATAAAAAGGTTTTAAGTCATCTTGTTTAAAATAAGGTAGCAGGAAAAAATGTGTAGACAGTAATTAATCAGCATTTTGCTTTGTTGCAATCAAATTGTAATGATAAACTCTCTCATGTCTTTTTTTTCTAAATACAAAGTTATAATTAGCTTCTGTCTTTTAGCCATTTGGGAACAACTGACTAGATTGCTGGTGATGATATGCTGCAGTTAACTTATTACTTGTTGCTATGGTGATCTACAGATAGACGATGGAAGCTTTTGTTCTGAGAAATGCTCAAATTAGAACAATGGCTTTCTCTTCTGAGAAATGTGACTGTATTTGTCTTTCACCTGTACAGTATCCTCTCACCTTCTTTGGTGGTTAAAGAAGAAGATAGTTTCTATTCATAAGCACAACTGTTGCAAACAATAGCTGTGTTAATGCTTAGGGTAAAAAAAGGAAGATACTGACACACTTCCTGCATGAACAGAGAGAACTGATCCAGGATTAGGACAGAATAAAAAGTAAGATCTATGATTATAAACAGGATATTGTACAAAGTCTGAATAGGATATTCTCTAAAGTATGAATTTGTTGTGATTTTGTTTTCTAAACTACACAGGGTGAAAGTTATACCTACATGCTTATAAATATGCACATACAACCTCAACCACATACTTTTTAGCCATCAACACAGTTCTGGTGTCATTCTGGCTGGATCTTTGGCCACTCTTCTGGGGAGTATTGATAGAGTTAATTGAAAATGGTTGATTTCCTGGTACAGACCTGTCTTTAGAGTAGAGGCCATACTAGAAGCTTTAATTAAACTTGTTTTATCCATTCTAAAACCGTTTTGGTGCTCGTTTGGGATCATTGTCCTGTTGGAACATCAATTGTGCCCAAGCTTTAACTGTCTCACTGCTGATTTGAGGTGAAGCTGAAAACCCTGAAGTCCTGCTTCATTTGTGTGGGTTGAAAAAGCCCCCCAGCATGATTCTACCACCACCATGCTTGGCAATTGGTAAAGTGTTCATTGGTTGGATCACCTTACTTTGTCTCCCCAGGGAATACTTCTTGAACCGAGGAGAAATAATTATATCATTTGCCTCATTCACAAAACACTTCAATGTGAGATATAAAGACTTTTTGGCTTCTCCATGTGTTCTCAGAGAGGACCAAGAGGGCATGGGGGGTTGAAGTCAACCAGCCTTTGTCATGCCTCCGAGCTACCAGGCAAGGTAGTCATAGCCCTATATTAACTGACTTATGTAAGGGTGAACGAGCTTCCCAGATCAAATGTGTGATGTAATGATTTTACAAGGTATCTGCAATCAGCAGGCCAAGCAAATTTACAGCCAAAACACACAGGGATTGGTGAGGAACTGTGCTTTATACACATCATTGGAAAGAATGCACTGAAGTGCGATGAGATAAAGCAGTTCACTTCAACTAAGAGAAATTTCTGCAGTATGCTAGAGAATAGAAAAAAATCAAAAGGCATCACCACTGATGTAGAATGGGAGCTCTTCAACACTCATTTTATGTGTAACACTGGTATGGACCCCACTGAGTTCCACTTCATGACTCCTTCGATTCTGTGATGTCCTCTTGATTTTTGAAGACACGCAGATAAGTCCACAATTATTCATACCCCTGGCAGATTTAGGTAAGAAACTATATTCATTCAACCCAGAGGTTTGTTTCTGACAGGAAATGAGACAGTCACACTATCAGTTTTGTTTTTGTTTTGTTTTTTCATTTTACTTGTTAATGAAAAAATAGAAAGTTATGTATACCCTTCATAATAATCAATGAAAAATCTTGTTTGGCATTCCAGCAATCAAACCCTTCTTATGATTGCATGTTTGCACTGGTATTTTGAGAATTTAGTCTTTGAGGTTGGAAGGGCTACTTTCCATCACCCCAATTTTAGCTCCCTTTACAGATTCAAGTCGGGACTGAAAACATTATTATTTACAGTCAAAAGAAAGGTTTTGGTCAAATTAAAAGACTCCTATAAAATAAATCTGCCTGTGTAATAAATAATTAAGGGCTTAGCTATGTATGATTGAGAGGCAGATTAGAGGGGGTCTCATCTTTTCAGATGAGAGGAAGCTGTTTAGTAGAAAACCGTTTTTTCCTGTCTAAATTTCTCCAAAAGGGATTTGGTTTTTCCATGTGGGCAGCTACAAATTTCAATCTTGAAGGTGTCAATTTTGAAGCAAGGGCCTTTTTTCTTGGTCAGCACTCTCCAAGGCCATGATAATGTAAAATATGCTTAGTTATGTAGATGGAGACTGTAAAAGGACATGAATAGGTAGTTTTTAAGACAAACCCAGTTAGAAGGGTAAATCCAAATTTAAAATAACAGTTTATTTAAATTTAAATAATCTGTGAGAGAAATGTAGTGGAATATTTGGTCATCAGGCCACAGGGGCTGGCTCATATTCTACCATCTCACTGTTGATTTAAATCATTGGTGACAAAAGACAGCACACAGCAGAATACTGCCTGAATTGAAAAATTAAATGCCTAATTCTTTCACGCTTCTTCTAAAAGCATTTCGTTTTTGAAAGGATCTATAAAATCTTTCCAAGATGTAATTTGGATAAGATCTATGAAAGATACTAAACTAACGTGTTTAGTATCTTTAATGCAGCAGGGATGGCTAAAGCTGTTAAAAGTTTACTTTTAAGCTGCTGCCACTTTAATAAGAGACCCATTTATACACGGTGATGTTTTAAAGATCTGAAACCTGCATGGTAGGAAATTCATTACAAAAGGAAAAATATAAACATTGATTTTGCTTGGTCCAAAGAGTTTTCTGTCAATATTTACACACAGCTCTTTCAGAATGGTGCTCTATAGAGGAAAGCACTTTCAAGTATCATAGGGTGTGAAAACCTGGTAGAAATATAATTTATTAGCAACATTTATCTAATAAATTATTGGGTTTAGCTCACCTTGGAAAAATATGCACACCAAAATGATGCAGAACATTACTGACTCGACAAGGTGATCCTGAAAGCATGATAGCAATAGCTCCACGCTAATTACTTAGTGTGACCTCCAGTAAGCCTGAAGCAGCTGTTAATGTGCTCGGCATTATTAACTTCTAGTGGGTGTATAGAGTCCAAATACCATTTATGTTCCAAAAAACCAATTTACCTGGTTTATTGTTATTAGAGTTCTAAACACGTTCATCCCACATTTTCCTCTCAATATCTCTTTTTCTTTGAATTTTTCTAGCTTCCTGCAGATTTTCAGGAGCGCCTGACCATGCATCTGGAAGAGTCTCCGCTCTGCCATGACTACCCTGACTCTACGTCCCTCATTGCTAGCGTGCTTGAAAAGCCAGATGAGGCCTGCAGCAGCAGCCAGGCCTCCCGCTCCCCCAGCCCCCAAACCCAGAACCATACTTTTATTCTGGAGAGACTCGGGCCCGGGGAGCGCCTGGGGCTTAGAGCAGCCTACAAAACTGACCTGTACAGCAGCGACACTGCTCTGTACTGCCCCGATGACCGTCACCGTGAGAGGAGGCCCAGCATGGATGTGCACGGTCACAGGACATTCCTGTATGGGCCACAGAACTCCACTGACAGCACTCCAGAGGAGGGCTCTGTGGGATTGAGAGCTGGCTTCTCCCAGGAACATTTTTCCAAGTTCCCCGTTGCGATGGCTGGAGGCTCCAGCTCTTACTCCAGCTTTAGTGGAGGTGGTTCTGAGGACAAAGGCAATGAGCCGCCAAGTAGTGCAGCTTCCTCACCGCGCCATCATTCCCTCTACATGGAATGGAGAGATGCAGGGGACTATGAGAGAAAGAGTGACTCATCCTGGGAGAGGGACAGTCCAAGGAGCTTTGGGAATGCTCATCCTTTCCAACAGACCGAGTTGAGCCACCAGCAGAATGGGAGCTCGCCGGTCTACAGCCGCACCATGTCCTCCTGTTTCAGTGAGCCCTACGAGCCGCTGCCTCCATCTTCCTCCCCAAGTGTCGCTTACGGAGACAGTCGTCGAGGCAGCACTTTAGCCCCTGAGGAGGAAGAACTGATTGGTCGATGGCGACAGCTTAGTGTTGAGGACCTAAGTGCCCACTCGTACCGCAGCCCAGGCAGAGCCTCACCTTACAGTTTCTCGGAGCAACACTTTTCCGTTCGCCCTGCCAAAATTCGCCTTGGGCCACTCTACAGCAGCTTCCAGGAGGGGGCTGACTACTACCATCAAGGTGCAGATGCAACTGACCCGGTGTGGGTGGCTGCCAGCCCCGAATGCAGCCCTGGACTGCGGCAAGCACACAGCCAAGCCCACCTGTACAGAAGTGAAGACAGCCAGGAGTCAGAGCACAGCCTCTACCACTCAGGAAGCTCCAAAGACATGAAGGGCAATGTTGCAGCTGGAGGTCAGAGCACAGAGTACGCTGACCCCAGTCCCAATAGCTCCACTGAGTCTCTCAACCAGAGGTCCCTGGAGATGGCTGCAGAGCTGCAGCACTATCAGGTGGAGATGCACAGCATGCCCGCGCAGGTGAGCCAGCCGCCACCACCAACTCCTCCACCTCCTCCTCCATACAACCAAAAATTTGGCTCTTTGGGACTTTCAAGGAAGGACAGTCTTACAAAGGCCCAGCTTTATGGAACGCTTCTGAACTGAAGGACTTTCAAACGAGGTTAAGCCTTTGTTATGACAGAACCCACAAGGCATTGGTGCGCTCAAGTTGTGTTGCTGCTACCATTTAGTTGAAAATGGTTCGAAAAGCAGCCAGGATCAAAATGGTTCATAAAGATGAAGCAACAGAAGATCATTTAGGAGAGATGATTACATGCTAGAGGACGGCAAAGTAAAAGGAAGTTGGCCAAGATTAAGTTGGAATCAGCCAGAAAGAAGTTCATGACACTTTTAAAATGTATAGGAATGTCTATGTATTTACGTTACAAATGTATGAAAAAAACATGCTTACTAAAAATTCTGTGATATATTTTATAAGAAGTTGTAAGCAACAAATTTATTCAAAAAGTGCAGTTCTTGATATTCCTGCAAGTTGTATATAAATTATAAACTGCCAGTGCCGTGTTTGGAAGTTCAGATTTGAATCGAGACGAGTCTCTGCTAGCTGCACATAGATTGGTTTCAGTCATTATTTTTAATTAACTGAAACAATCTTAGCCTTGTGAGAGGTGTGTAATGAAGAAATAACTTGCGAATTAATCCTTAAATGACAAACAGACATTTTTCTTCTGTTAATTGATTTTAGTAGTATTGATGGGTGTGATTTCTTGTTATTGATGAAATGTTTTGAGATGTAAACATCTGTCTTAGCAATCAGTATTTATTTATTAAACTTTTTTGCACCTCTGTTGTCTCCTTGAGAGGTTCCCCTGCCCCCATTCTACCTCAAATTTGAATGCCCACACCCACCTAAATCTCTGTAAGTTTGTTTCTATGACAATGATGCATGGTCATATATTTTGTTGTTTTGTTATCTTAATAAAGCACAAATAATATGTATAACTCAAAGTGTGGATGCATGAAAGAGAGATTAATGTTACTCTACTTTCAGAGGCATTTTAACAGCAGGTCCATTTTTATTTCTCAATAATTAATTGTTTGTCTGCTGAACCCATAGAGAGACCTTCTGTTGTTCAGAATCGGATTCCTGCAGGAGTGTTGAGCGTCCATGCTGCGTCACCATAAAGCTCACCTTCATCATCGTAGTAAATTTAAAAATAGGGTTGCAGGGATTGATTTTTGTCAAGATCAGCAAACGCGACACAAGGAGTAAAGTTATTTTGGTGTTATTCATGGACACATCCAGGAAATAAAGAAAGCAGAAGCAATTTATATTTGTGTCAGGTGCGTACAGTGCCTTGCAAATGTATTAATACACCTTTAACGTTTTCACATTTTAACATATTACTGCCACAAAACGCAATACAATTTTGGGGGGGTTTTAAGTAATGGACCAACAAAAACTCATGCAGAATTGTTAGGGATTACAAAAGGATCGATATTTTTATGAATTAAAAACAAAAAGCGTGCTGTATATTTATAATCCCTCCTGAAGCATAATCAGTACAGCTTTTCCTTACAGCTGCAAGTCATTTGGAGTATATACCTCTATCAACATTGCACTACCAGAAACTGAACATTTTGCCAATTTGTTTCTTGTAAAATAGCTCCCCCTGTAGCTCTAGTTGTATGTTTAGTGCCGTCCTTATGGAAATTAAACTGCCAACATAGTCTGCAATCTTTTGCAGCAAAAACAGGTTTTTCTCCTGTTTTTATCCTGCATTTACCTCCATCTATCTTCTCATCAACTCTGACCAGCTTTTCTGTCCCTGCTGAAAAAAAGCCTCCCCACAGCATGATGCTGCCACTACCATCATCACTGCCATCAGTATATCAGAGTAAAAGAGGTGATCTTTTATTTGTAAACAAAAAAGAAAAATCACATAAAGCCACAATAAAATGACACATGTGCATACATAAGAAAATAAAGACAAATAGAAATATCAAAATTTTGGGCTGTTATCAACATTGGCCTTAAAATTATAACACAGAAGCCCTTTGAAACAGGCCTTAACACAATTTGGATTACATTATGAAAGAAGTGAAAATAAGATGTAAACATTTTGTTTGTCACTTTTTTGGCTAAAAAGGAGTAGCAGTCCATAGTTTGTTTTCTGATCCATTAAAAGCTTTGATTTGATTTGCTGTGTACTAAACATGCATCTGTGATATAAAAATGAAACGCTAATGAGGCTATTTCTCTTTAAACAGTTCCTGGGTTCGAGCCAGCCTAGTATATTGCAGTGAGATATAGACAGAATAAATAAATTATAATGTAAACAGTTAAATGTGGAGTAAAAAGACAAGTGTGCACAACACCTTAGCTCCCATCAGTGTGTCTTGTGTAGTACATCATTTTAAACTAAATATATCTGAAATTTTGAATGGCTCTTTGAATCAAAAACAAATTTGTCCTTAAATTATGATCTAAACATTAAATACATAAATGAAAAACAGACAGTGCAAATCTTTTTAGTTGGAGTCACTGGTCTTTATTCAGAACTTAAAGGAAACAGTTATTCTGTTGTATCAGACATACAGAAATGTCTTGGAATTTGTTGTCATTGATCTGAATTTTACATGATATGCATGAAGAAAGAAACAGTATTAAAACGAATTGTGTGATAGCAAACAATGGGCTGATTTGGTTTAGGTAAGTAGAACTCATTAAAGTGAGAATCTTGCAAAATAATCGCTTCTGTGGTTCTGCGGTTTCATTGTTCTTGTTGATGGATGTCCTTTCAGGTGGACTTCCTGTAGAGGTAAAAAGTTATTTACTTGTAAAGTTTGATATCCATCCACAAGAGGGAGTCACGGTGCAGCGGCAGTTTACAAATCTGCATCGCAGATCTACAGACGCAGCAGAAACCATTTAAGCTTAAAAATGCATCAAAGGTAACCAGTTCAAACAGCTACTTTCCACTTGTTCTTGCTTTGCAGTGCAAAGCTGATGTTGAGCTATGCACAAATTCAGCGCAGACAATGGTTCAACTGAGGATCTCAAGAGCACAAGCAGTAATGAGACCTCACAGTGGAAGTAAATGTGACAGCTCAGCTTGCCTTTCATGAATGCACTGAGTCCAGTCCCTTTGATCCTGATGTCTGCATCTGAGCTTTGATAAGGTCATGTTATAATGAAATAAAATAAAACAGCCTCAGCAACGTATAGTTAAAATGATTGAAATTAAAATCTAAATGTACTGTATGATAATAGTCTTAATGGACTGATCACTGCTTGGTGATATGTCCAAAGCTTGGGATATTATTTTAGAACCCTGCTTTTAATTCTCCATAAATTCATTCCTGATAAGGGTAAAGGAGGCTAAATACATATTCAAGTCACAGCTCTTCGATATCTATTTATTAAAATGTTTGAAAAACATGTGTTCTTTTTTTCAACTAGATTATGATTTTGTTGGGCCATCACATAACACCCATCAATGTTCTCATCTGTAATCGAAAAAAAGAAAAAGGGGTTTGTATACTTTGCAAGGCACTGTATGAAAGGTGTATAGGATTTTCTACTGCATGTGTAAAGTCAAAATGTATAATGCATAAACACTCACATTATCAGGTTAGTATCTTTTAAGCAAACTATGTCTCTAAATGTTTCCCAAATGGTAAATGCGTTTTTGAATAACAGGGTTAAAGTAAAAATAATTACCTGGATGAAAAATCATTACAATGCTTCTTCTTTCAAAACTTCACTTTAATAGGCGCATGTTAAAATTTAAATCCTAATATAAGCTCTAATCAGTTCTGTAATGTAGTCCCCAGAATCCTAATTATCACACTTCTGAGGCACAACATGTCATTTCATTACATTTTCATCCCCAGGGAGGAAAGTGGATTTATTCACAACCCATCTCTTGCACAATGATGTCTGCAAGCAGAAATTGATTAACAAAGTAGTCCAAGAACACTTAATTCCCCAACAATCCTGTCCACAGAACTGGCCCCATGGTCACTCTGCGAGTCCAACCATCCTCCTGCTTATGTTCCACAGTTTTTTGGCTGCCTGTTTGTCTGTAGCTTTGGCCATCAGCTCCTCCTCCTCACAATTAGCGAAACACTTCCCTGATACGCCCTCCACCTCTGGGGAGCAGGCCAGGTAGAGCGGCGTCTGGGATCCCTCCAACGGACTCCTCAAGAAAACCAATGAGGCGAGGTGGAACAGCGGCTTAGCCAGGAGAGGGATTTGGACGTGCCGGCCCAGTCTTGTCCTCACCATGCCTGGGGTGAGGGCGTTGACCGTGACTTCTGTGCCCTCGACCTGATGAGCCAACTCCAGTGTGAAGAGCAGGTTGGCCAACTTGCTCTGACTGTAGCAGAAGGCTTTGTTGTAGTTTGTTTCGCTGTTCAAGTCATCAAAGTTGATGTGGCCGTATTTGTAGAGTTTGGAGGAAACGACAACGATGCGACTGGGAGATGAAGCCTTCAGGAGATCCAGTAGCAGGTGGGTGAGGAGGAAATGGCCCAAGTGATTCACTCCGAGCTGCATCTCAAAACCATCTTCTGTCTTTGTGTAGGGACACTGATAGATTCCAGCATTGTTGACCAGCACATCAATCTTTGGTTCCTCCTGACAACAAAAATACATTTAAAACATTTTAGGTTTTATTTTAATTTAATAAGATCTTAACACCAAGTATGTAAGAAATACATATATATATTCTTGGTTAGGCTGTAGATATAAAGTAGTAGGAATGCATGGTTAAGGCTACTTCTTTATTGTATCACATATTTTTATTCCTTTTCATTTTAGTCACTATTAAGGTGAGTTTCGCAAGCTTTAAGTACAAAATTGCCCAAATTATAAATACTGTGAAGGAATATTACGTCTTATAGTGTATAGTGGTAACTTTGATGTTTGATGATGATTTGAAGACATCTAGTGGTTCTAAGAGGTAACTGTCAAGTGAACGAAAAGGGGTTTGTGTATTAAAATAATATTTTTGAATACAGCGGCGAAAAGGAAAAGCATTGGCCCACTTTACAGCTTTCTTCTGTTTTATCTTTTTTGTCACAATAACATTTTTCAAATCAACAAAACTTTTAATTTCAGCGTCAAATAAACAAAATAAATACAAAAAGTAGTTTTGGATGTTTGGATTGTTTACAGGGGGCTCATTCAAGGTCAGTGTTCATGATCCAACAATAAGGAGGAGACTGGGCAAAAATTGCTTCCACTTAAGGTGCCAAGGTGAAAACCACAGTTGGCCAAGAAGAAAACAAAGACCGTCTCACATTTGCCATAAAAACATATTGATGGTTCCCCCATTTGGTTAAGTAAATATTATAAAAATAGTACACATCTGGTGTAACTACGAAAAACATACGCGCTGTCAGCTATGGTGTTGGTAGCCTAATGATCTAGGTCTGCTTTGCTCCTTCAGGACCTGGACGACTTGTCATAATTGAGGCAGCCATGAATTCTGCTATCTATTAGAAAGTCCAGAAGCAGAATGTCCAGCCAACAGTTTGTGACCTTAGGCTCAAGCTTATTGGGTTTATGCATTGGGACTACAACAGAAAGAACTCCATCAAGTTAGCCCCTGAATTGTCCAAAAGAAAAAAAAAGGAAAGAATCCTTGGATTGGCCTAGTCAAAGTTTTGACTTGAATCCGCTTGAGATGCTATGTCAAAATCTTAAACAGACTGTTAGTGTCTGAAAAACAAATAATGCGGCTCAATAAATTCTGATTGGTCTACAAATCCTCCATAGGGTCTCTTTGCCAGTTGTCTTAAAAGCTCGGCTACAGTTGTTGCAGCGGAAGGTGGAAAACTAGTGATAAGGTTAACTTTTCACATAATGCCATGTTGGTTTGGAGAGCTTTTTTCCCCTCATTAAACGAAACTGCGATTTGAAAACTGACTTTTATGATGATGCAGCTTAACTACGTTCGACATTAAAATGTATTTTATGCTTTTGGTGACATTTACCACTTTAATGTCACCAAAACAATCACAGACAGTAGAAATCTGTGAGGATGCAAAAACCTTTTCACAGCACTGTACAAGAAAGATAAGATGTTTAATATCAAATGCTGAAAGTAATAAATCAATTTTGTAAGGACAATTTTAACAGTGTTGCATAAAATTTCACAATAAAGCAGAAAAAAAAAAATCATTTGACAGTTTGAACCAATATACCACAGGGCAGTCTATTTCTAATAAAAGTCTAAGTCCAATAACGCCTTAGGAAAGAAGCTTGCATTTTATATGGCATCCTACTTTGCAAACAGGATTATAATATTGTTAAATTTAAACACTTGATTAATCCTTAATTTCATATTAGGAAATAAAGTGAAACTAAATAAATATGGTGCAACACTCAGCTCTAACCTTGTGAAAAATAGTAGATGAAGTGAGACACATCAGAACCACCACATGGCAACAGTACTCCCCTAAAGTAGCTGCTGCTACTCAACAGGGCAGCAACAAGACAGAAATATAATCCTATTAAAGTCCTATCACTGATTCTGTCAAGCAGTTGCTCTCATAGAAACACAGCCTAAAACGGGGGCCGCCACCATGGTACAGTATAACTGGATCTATTGGAACCCCAGAACTTGCAGGGTCCAATGTTTGTAATCTTAGAGTACCAGACAGCCCCATCTAACCAAATGTTCTGACAAGTCATTGGTCTGACTGTTAAAACAGGCATGGTGGCTAAAGAGGAACTCGTTCAGAATTAGGTGTTTAATCGTGTTGCATATGCTCTTCACAGACATTATTATTTAAACTACTTTTTATACAGGGTGGTCTGATAATAAAAGAGTACAAGTTTGAATTAACAGTAAATTTCCTCTAATCCACACAGGATCACAATTATACAAACAGGGTCAGATGGATACATACATTCTAAATAATTGTATAAACGTCCCTACACAAGATGTAGCCATCTAAAAGACATCTAACTGTACTTTAGTAGGGGTATACATCTACATTTAGACCTTTATCATTTTGATCCTATGTGGATTGGAGGAGATCCACAGTAAATAATGTTAATTCTATTGTTGTTTTAGCAAAAAAAAAAAAAAAAGTAATATGCAAAATCTTAGCTTTAAACTGGATTAGGAAACATCCATGATATAGTCACAGGTATATGCTCCCAGAGCATTTATCTAACTGCATTTATAGGGGAGAAAAAATAGATTTTTGATAACCATTCAAACTCTATCAAAGTTTAAAATGATTTTACGTTAGATGCCTTATTTAACAATCACTAAAGCAGTTGAATGTTCTCAACAAATTTTTAAAGTTTACGTTTTTTTACATTGTTACCAAGATTTTGTTACTGGCCTATGTGAATAAAACTGTTCTTATATGCTGACCTCTGCCAATCTTTTGTTCAGCACCACGGACAGTGGCCCTTCTGGACCGCAAATAACAAACAGAACGCAACAATAGGTGGACTGTACTCTATCTTGTCACCTTGTTGATTTCCTCACAAAATTCCCGGACTGATCGGAGGGAAGCAAGGTCCAGGTGTTTGATGACCACCTCCCCTTGCTCTGGCCCCGCTTGGCTCTTGAGGTCCTGGGCTGCGTCCTCGGCGCTCCGCAGGTCCCGGCAGGCCATGATGACCCGGGCGCGCAGCTTCAGCAGCTCCCCGGTCAAAGCCTTTCCTATCCCGCTGTTAGCCCCGGTCACAATCACAGTCTTTCCACGCATGGTGTCAGTCGGATACTGGAGCAGCTTTACTGCTTTCCGCCGTGGGAAAAGACGGCGCATGAGGAGCAGAACTCCGCCGCCGACAACAGCGGCTATTAACACGGCCGTGGACATATATGGGTCGGCTGCAGGTTGACAAGGACGTCACGATTGTGTGGCACGGGTTTGTATAAAATTACAAATTGACCCCGGATATTATTGTGGCTGACGTTTCGCTGACTATGGTGCAAACTGCATTTTTATATGTTTATAGGAAGTAGTTGTGATATTGAAAACAAATGCCCTCATTAACAATTAATATTTTCCACAACTACATATGAATATATATCTGCAAATTATAACATAAAATAAAAATCAGAGTACTTCTATGTTTGTCTTCCGGGTCACAACCATTACTGCACTGGATTCGTTCCTTAACAATCAGCCGGCGCAAAACCCGGATAGAAGTGATAACGAGGAGCGAGGGAGGGGCTTTCCTTTGAACAGAGAGCTTTGTTAGCCCCTATGTAAGAAAAGCAGGAGCCTGGCCACATTTATGGCGAAAAGTCAAACTTCTTCCCGGTGTTAGTTTGTCTACGCAAGGACAGAAACTCAGGACAGTGGAGCCATGGGGTGGAGAGTGTCTGGCTGAGGAACCTCGGGTGCTTTTCGCAGATGATGTTCTTTTGGGTTCTTCAAGCTATGATCTTTAGCATGCACTGGTTGATAGGCAAGTCTAAAAACTTTGAACAGTGGGTCAAGCATTTTGTGCTTCAGACTAACTCAAAGAGTAAGACTAAGCAGTTCAACCAGGAACCAAACTTTGATTATAAATTTGAAAATTGATATGGTCCAATGTTTTTCCTAATGTAACAATACCACTCAAACCAAGTCTAACAACATGTTCAGACTAACTATGTCCTTTCTATCAGCAAAATAAAGGCACCAATATGGTATTAACTGGTGGGTTATAATCTTGTAACTTCTCTGTATATAATATTTTTCCTATCCACACGATTTTTGTTTGTATGTTTGTTCATTTATATATATTATTTTTATATTGACAATCCGCTCTGGGCTGTAAAGAGCTGTCCATTGTTAACAATCCTGAATGCGAAGATGAGGAAAAGTAGACCGGGTGAAGTTGTTTGAACTGTATAACACGACACCACAGCTCCGCTCTCTTCACTGGATCTCTGTTGTGAGTTTAAAGAGTGCCAAGTCCGCCCACACGGCGCGCAATTTGCCTCGCTGATTTATGGATGGTGCGGAGCTTCAGTTCATAACAGTTTCTCGTTTTAAAAGACTAAATAAACACACAGTATTGTCTGTATTGGTCGTAGCGCGCAACGTCGACACCTGAATGAAATAATAAAAAAATGATATTCGCTTTTTCTTTTCGAAATGATCTGTACTTTTTTTTTGAGTAATTACAAAAATAACCACCAGATGGGGATGAAAACTAACGAAAACTTTATTATTTAACTAAATGTTGCGTGTTCTTCTGAGTAATGAGTCAGTGTGCTGTTGTAGGAATCACTGACTCATAATCCAGATTATTGCATTTCATGATAATTATTACAGCCAGATGTTTTTGGTTGTTTGTTTTATTTCCTAGAACCCGTTTAACCTTTAGAGCCCCAGTCTTGGCAGTGTAATGGAACTGGCCTCCCCGACATTAGACCACAATGATGGCTCTATAAAGTTTAATTAAAAGAACCGCAAAGTAACAGGAGAAGAACATTGATATTAACAAAAGACGGCGTTTTCTTAAGGCTTCATTAACATCCCTAACAGGTTTTGTTCGAACAAAACCTTAATAGAAAGAAAAATAATTCAGTTCAAAGTTCGTTTCAGAGCTTAAACGCCAAACGTGTGTTTAATGTAAAACAGCCCAGTGTGACATGACTGTTTCTGCAGGAAGTCATGTCGAATGTCCATAGAGTGAATAAACAGTGGTTACATTTTTGCTGAAGTGCTTAAAATGACCCATTTGTTTCCTTTTCAACCAATAATGAACATCAAAATAGTCTGAAATCAATTCTGTGTTCCAATGTTGCAATATTTCCTCCACATATATTTGCATCCAAATCTAACTGCATGAGGCAATTAAGATTTGTTTTCTGTATTTATCAGAGAAAGTCAAATGTGATTCATGTCGTGGAGTGAGGGAGGTCTTGTCTTTGGAAGTTGCTTCACTTCCCTTTTTCTTCAGGCAGCGTTTCCAGTTGGGTAATGCCTCCCGTTTATTTCAGGGTTGGCTTCAGTTCCTGTTAGTTGTAGGTTGAAATTCAGAGCCGGTGGAGTAAATGCGCTGCGGTGGATGGTTGCAATATGTTGTAACAGCCTCATTTCATGTGACTGAGCTGTTTTTATGTTTTATAATCCGTTAGTTTAAATAAGGAGGATTTCCGTGAGAACTGGACATAAGGATAGATTATGTATATCTCTCTGGTTTCAGTTATGATGATTGCTACTCTCTCTGTTTGCAAAGGTAGGCAAAACTTTTCTTTTCTTTTTGTTTTATTTTATTTGTTATTCTTAAATAATTAACGTGAAAAAAGAAATTAAAGAATATGCTGACGAGTCTTTTGAAAGACTTGGGGAAAATAAAAGTGTTTTGGTTTCATGTTCACTCCATGTTTCTGATCAATAAAATGATTTTTTCATCTCTTCTTCAGTATCTATCTATCTATCTATGTTTAGATATCAGTTTTCTACTCTGCCCTTTTTGCTGTCAAAACTGTAGGAAAGTATCTTGTGCTGAAAGTGTTTCTGCAAAACAGTCTCTAAGCTGCTTCTCATTCTAATGTTATGATTTTATTAATTTCATGTTATAGATCAACACAAAGCAGTGCATAAATGTGAAGTGGAAGGAAAAGGATGTGTGGTCTAGGAATAGTTTCACAAATAAAATAATGTAGTGATGTGTATATTCAGGGCTGCACGGTGTTGCAGTTGGTAGCACTGTTGCCTTGCAGCAAGAAGGTCCTGGGTTTGATTCCCAGCCAGGGGTCTTTCTGCATGGAGTTTGCATGTTCTCCCTGTGCATGTGTGGGTTCTCACCGGGTACTCTGGCTTCCTCCCACAGTCCAAAGACATGCCTGTTAGGTTAATTGGTCACTCTTAATTGCCCTTAGGTGTATGAATGAGTGTGTGTGCATGGTTGTTTGTGTGTTGCCCTGCGATGGACTGGTGACCTGTCCAGGGTGTACCCTGCCTCTTGCCCATAGACTGCTGGAGATAGGCACCAGCTCTCCTGCAACCCACTATGGAATAAGTGGTAGAAAATGACTGACTGACTGTATATATTCAGCCCCACTGACTCTATTCTTGGCAGAACTTCCTTTTGCTGCAATTGCAAGCTTTGCTCACTCCAATGCAATTTTTTTCATAAACTCGGTCTGAATGGGTGGAAAACAAATGTGGAAAACTATTTTTGGGTCTTAAGCCAAAAAATTTGAGTAAGATTTAGGACTGGACTTTGACTGGGCAAGTTTCTCGGCATGCATAAGATTTGATCTAGATCAGGGGTCTGCAACTTGCAACTCTGGAGCCACAAGTGGCTCTTTGAACCATCCACAATGGCTCCTAATAGCTTTGGCTAAGAATGATAAAGAACCAACTAATGTTTATAAATATAGATTTAATAACAAATGTAGGTCTCAGCAGTTTTTCTGTTTTTTTTTTTTTTTGTGGAATAAAAGCATTAAATTCCTATAACAGAATGACACTAAAAGTACCAGCAAAATATTTTAGATATATTTTTCTTGTCATTAGGTTAAAAAATATCAGCTTTTTTACATAATTTGCCAGAAGTATCAACGTCCCATAGAAGATAATGTATCCATCCTCTTTTTGGAAATGTTTTATGTTTTTCTTTCATAAAAAGGTGGTTCTTTAAAAACGACAACATATTTCCTATAATAGATATTTATCAAAAATTTTAAGTTGTCTTTATTATTTAGCTGGACTGAGGACAAAAATGGTCTTTTTGGATTGTAAAGGTTGCAGACCCCTGATCTAGACTTTTTCGGATTGATGTGGAGTGTTTATTTTGCTTTAATGCAGAAAGTTATATTTTGGTCTCACTGGACCAGAACATTTCTTCTACACATTGTCTATGTCCCCTACATGGCTTGCGCTACCCTTTAAATGCATCTTCTTAGAGCTTTCTTTCAACACTATCTTTCTTCTTGCAATTCTTCTATTAAGAACTCTTAGTCATATTAAATAAATGAGAATTTGTGTTCCAATAGATTTGTCATATTAAAAGTATTTTAAAAAGATATTAAACAACAAACTTTAGGCAGGTTCTAAAGTACTTTTAATTAAACCCACATTTCTGTATTACAATGTTTTTTATTGGTCTATAATATTCTACTAAACTCTTAAAAGCCTTGTTTTCATTAGCTGTAGCAGTCATCAAACTTAACAGAAATAAAGGCTTGGAAACATCACTCTGTGTGTAATTAATCTGTACATTGTGTTTTACGTATTGAATTGACTTACTTAAATAAATAACCCTTACATTAATATTCTAATTTATTATATAGGTCTGTAGTTGTCCTGACAAGAGATTCTCCCGAATGAGCTGCAGATCTCTGCAGCTTCTCCATAGTCACCATGAGCCTCTTGGCAGCTTCTTACATTAATTTTGTTTTTGCCTGACCAGTCAGTTTAGGTGGATAGCCATGTCCTAGTAGATTTTCAGATGATGTGTTGAACAATTCTTCGTGAGATTTTTAAAGTTTAAAACCTAACCCTGCTTTAAACTTTTGACAACTTTATCCCTGATCTGTCTGGTATGTTCTTTGGTCTTCGTAATGAAAACATCTGAGTCCTTAAATGACTCTTATTTACTTAAGAGGTGGCCTCTAAAGACAATTATTTCCACTGCACTTTATTCAGATGCTTTTCAAATTTTTGTTTGTTTCTTTGTTTCTTTTTCTTTCCATTGGACAAGTATTTGCCGCTTTGTGTTTTTTTATCACATTAAATCCCAATAAGATACAATGAAGATTGCAGTTATAACGTGACAAAATATTGAAAAGTTCAAGGAGCTTGAATAGTTGTTGCAGGAAGTTTGTTGATAGAGCTGCAACAAAAAGAATTGAGTTACTTGGAATGGAACCCAGCCAAACATGCCCTCTGATTGAAAGAAAATAATTAAGTTATTGTTTGTTTCTTTTTTGCATCGCTATTGGCAGTCGAGCAGTACTTCAAAAAAGTCAGAAAATAGAAAAAAAGAAACACAACACAAGGAGATCATGGACTGGAGTTCATTTGCTGCTACCCTGGGTGCATATGTTTATTTCCTGTACTAGAATTTAAGAGAAAAAGACTATCAGAATATTACAGTGTAAATCCCCTCAGGGTTAAGTCTGTCATGTTTCCCAGAAGCCAGTCTTAAGAACTCAAATGAAAGTGAAAGACAGAATCATATTTATAGTAATTTGCTTTTGCTTCACACAGATCTGAGTTGTGTAGAGGAAATAATAAACTTAATTACACTAACTGTTAGGATAAATATTATTTAGTGTTTACTGTTTCTGCAGTTATTGCAGATAATTCATTTGACAAGCTCAGTTTTGGAGTTGATGTTGATCCAGAATTAGGAATTGGTGTAACTACAAACCATGATAAATGCTGAATACAGATCAAGCCATCAATGTGTTCCTAAAATGTTATATGCTGCAGATGTAACACACAGTGCTTTGCAAAAGTCTTCACATCAGTTGGACCTTTTCATATTTTTTCACATTACAGCTAAACATAAAAGTTTTTTATTGAGATTTAGGAAAACAACTTATAAAGTAAAGGAGACTGAGGGTAAAATTAAGCAGCTGAGTTTATTTGCACTGCAGATACTATAACCAGAAATAAAACCAGGGTCAGATATTCAGTGGCTATCACAAATAAAAAGTAAACAGAGGAAAGTGAAGAAATTATTCAAAACCTTCTTTGAAAAACAGACAGGGACACAAGGCTGGGATTCTAGTGGTGATGCATAGTGCAAGCAGTTAGAGTTCATGGACACCATCACAATAAGTAAACCTTTTCAGACATTTTCATTTCTTGCAGGCCATCATGAGAAAAACTGCAATGTTTTCCCTAAAGATCTGCACATAGAAGTGGGTTCCAGTGTTGAGTTAGTGTGTCAAACGTCATGTTCAAATGGTAAATTCTTCTGGACACTGAACAATAAAAACATCAGTGAAAGCCTGTCAAAAACTATAAACTCAACACATATTGCTTTGTCACTGAGAAACTTCACTCAATCAAGTGCAACTGTGGAGTGTCGTAGTTCTTATACGGACCAGATCTTAGGCGGCATCATCATAAAGACATTTTGTAAGATAAAATCTTCAATATTTCATTGATTACTATGGCTGGTCATTCCTGCAGTGAGATTACCCTCTTTACCTTTTTCTTTTTTTACAGCAAAGCCTGAAAATATAGCATGTGTCTTGCATGTAAATGATGGTTGGCCACACGACTTCACATGTACATGGAACCATCATATGAATTCTTCACAAACAATAAACTACACCATACTTCAGTATGTTTTGTATTTTCTTTATTGTTACCAAATTGAATGCTGTTAAATTCTTATTTTTAATGCATACTTCTCTTTTATTAGTGATTCCTTGAATGAAATCTGCAAATCACAAGTACCGAAATGCGCATCCAAAGATTGGAATACAGTTAATAGCATATTCTCACATATATCAAACAGCACAATTATTGTCAGAGCAAAAACCGCTGTTTGGGAGGTGTACTCTGACCCCTATACGTTTAATTCCCTCCACATAGGTAAGTAACATAAATTAAAAGCTTCACAAATCTATGTCTGTATTTTTTGTGCTTTTTTGTGTTTTTGCATTTATTGATGTTGCAATGATTATTATGTGTTTCCTCAGTGAAAATTAGTCCTCCGACATGGACAGTGATAACTCCTTCCTCAGATCATCTGTATGTTGAGTGGAATCCACATTGTATCCAGAACAACTGCCATTGTCAAGTCAAATACTACAAGGTAGAAAGATTATAACATTGTCCGTGTACAGTGACAAGAGGAATGTTACAAAATGGTGATGGGAAAAGTATAGTTAGAAGATGTTACAACACTGTTTTGTCAGAAAGAGTGATGAAGAAAGGATTTATGTCACGAAAAAGAGTAACCTGTTTAGCATTATAAAGTGACAATTTTTGTCTGTTGTTGATTTGTTAATTGAAAGCCTGAATTTATTAATGCCCATTGTCTCAGTTTTGAAATCTGAGGTCAAATAATAAAAATTGTCTTCAAATTGTAATCTGAACATGCAATTTCTTGAATGCCACACCTAGCAAACAAAACCTGAACGCAAGAATCTTTAAAATGAATTAAAGTTATAAATTTAGTGATTCAATTGTTACCTGCACAGAGCGTTCTAGGTAAATGAATGATATTTCTAAATTTCTACTTTACAAATCTGACCACATTGTGGTTAAAATGAGGTTAGAACACTTAGCACAGCTGGTATTTGTAATATGGGGTGGTTTCCTCAATATGGGGACAAAGTGTTGACACATGTAACAAAAGAAGTTTAGGATGTATTGACACAATGCATTTGGTGTGTGCGAGTGTGTTGGTAGTACACAGTTTGGATCATTACATTTGAACCATCGCAAAAGATTCATGAAACTTTGTTGAACTGCAGGGTAATTTGGTTACCTTTCCCTTATTAAAGGCTAGAAAATACGTCAGCTTCTGCTGCTCGCTAGCAACAAGCAGACGCCATCTACTGCATGTAGAACAGGGTTGTTGGTTGTTATTTATCATTCATTATATAAAATTAAGTTTAGGAAATCATAGCTGTTTTAGATTTTGAAAAAAAAGTACAACTTTTTGCTAATTTTGAAAATTTCTGTCTTGTTTGTTTCAGACTTCATCGTCTAATGACAAAGCCACAAAGGTAAGAAACACTCTGTCTTTTTAAGAGATCTACAAAAATTCATCATTAATCATTTACAAAAGTGTTTCTATTAGATGTATATGCAGTGCAGTGAAAAAGTATGTACCCCTTATATAGTATATACCCCACAGATTTTCTCTGTACGTTGGTGTTTTGTCACCTTAAATGTTTGATATCATCAAACAAATATTACCTGAGGAAACACAAGAAGCATTTTCAAATAATTTTTAAGGGAAAATGATATCCAATGTAATTGCTCCCCTTGTTAAATCAGAAATTAACTGTGATAAACCACATTTTTTTAAAAGCTGAGTTCAGTTTCACTAGTTACACGAAGGTCTGATTACAACCAGATCCACAAAATGAAGAAATCACTTAAAAAGAACCTGTATCACAACATGAAATAAGCCAAAATATTTCAAAAAGCAACATATAATCATGTTCACATCATTTAAAGAAGAGGTCACTATAAAAGTCATTGATTTCTGTAATTTTGGAAAGTGTTAACAAGACATGTTCATGACTTTGGGTAAAACGAACCTGTTAGGTATTATTTAGTCAACTCAGAGGTAAGAACGATACAGTCATAGTTACTTGCAGCAAGGGTAGCCCACTTTGCAGTGAAACTACAAAGTTTTTGACACCCTATCTCTTTATTTATATGCACAGTTCAACAGACAGTTCAGACAGGGTGTATGTGTGTGAGACGGAAAGGAGGCTGGTTCTCACAAAGATAACAATGATCTCACACACACAGGGAGGAAGGCATAGTGCAGGTGCCTTGCAACACAAAGTTTTTACATGAGTGATAACAAGTTTTTGCACCCATCCAACAGTCCCTCCTTTTATCACAAGTAAAAACATTTAATATAAAAACGAGTAAGAAAAATACTTTGTATGAGCGAAAACCCACGGACGGTAAACAGATTATATTTTGTGGGAAATACTCATACGGCCCCGCCGCCCTCGGCGACCATTAAAAGTTAAATGTTGATTAATACTTGAAATCATAAAAATAAAAGAATAATACTTGAAATCATAAAAATAAAAGAATAATACTTGAAATCATAAAAATAAAAGAATAATACTTGAAATCATAAAAATAAAAGAATTAAAAAATCTGCCCTGTTTATGTCATCATTGTACTTTTTCTCATTTCACTTAAGCAACAACTTCTTCCGATTTTCTGCTGTAAGGTCATTTTATGAAATATAATGTATGAGTACACTCAGGCTTTTGATGTGATTTATTTACAACATGTCATCATAATTGTCCCCTTCATTTTCGTGCATTTCTACCTAGTTCAGTGTTGCATATGCCACCATGAACAATACCAGAAATTCTGTAGGAATGGATGTGCGTCATGTTCTTCCGTCAGTGGTCTGAGATGGGTCCCGTCTGATGTCCATCTCTTCTGGTTCGGTATCACCTCCTGTGGATCCTGCTTTAGATAGAGAAAGAGTCCTGCTACCAGAATTAAGCTCAGGCTAATCAGTCCTGTCCACATGTTACAGAGAGCCATTTTATAATTGGGCGCAGATCAGCTGTTTTCTTCACCGGTTTGAGACGCTGGGCCATATGGGTCCTCCAACTCCTTTGAACCCGGACTTCCTCTGCTACCCCGTCGGTTGGTTTGGCTCCTGTAACGGCAAAACTGGCTTACAGTGGCTTTTATGGATCCAGGAAGGCCTCTCTGCTATTTTCAGAGCTGTGGGCGTTGTCAGGAGTATTTGAAACGGCCCTTTCCACCGAGGAGTGCTCCAATTTTTCCGGTGGAGTGTCTTAATCAGGACCAGGTCTCCAGGCCTCAGGTCATTCTGTGGGATAGGAGCAGAGATTATCGGCAGACCACTGGACATTTGTTCTTCTTTTGTCTGCAACATTTTATTCATCCACTCAGCTAATGAAGTTTCCTGTTGTGCTTTCTCTATTTCATTCATGTCAGAGGGCAGAGAAAACGGTCTGCCATGTACTATTTCTTTGAGAATACAAATTCACATCAGCAACTTGGTGTCACGTGATCTCAGACTCAGAATATAGTGGGTGGAGTTATACAATGATGTACAGTAGGTGGCAAATGGAGTAAGACCAGTTTGATTTGGAGTTATTCTCATCCATAATTTAACCAGGGATAGGCATTCGGGCCATGGCCTCCCTGTTTCTTCCATTGTTTTCCTTAATCTTTAACTGAAACCCTAATGCTTTAGAACTTAGTTCTATTAATTTATTTACAAAATGAGTTCCATTATCTGACCTTATAATCTGTGGGATACCATATGTGGGGAAAAATGTGTCACTAGGTTCATCTATTACAACTACGCAATATTTCTTCCCCCGTGTTTGCAACAAATTATGCATGATCTGCAAAAATTCTTTGCATAGTCAGAAACATTTATATTGTAGCATTAATGCTTTACCAGATGTGACATATTCCCCCCTTGACACGTGGGTCTTCCCAATGTGTCACTGTAGCCGCTGTGTTGTATAAATGTTTTGGGAGGATTGGTTTATCTTCTATCTGATAGATGTCATCTTTTTTCTGTGCTCCTCTCTTTAGCCAGGCCTTTATTTCTGTCTTGGTTGCTGACTGTTGGGCGTCTTTCAGCACGTCTGTGTCTATAAATAGCAGATCTGACATTTTCTCTTTAAAAGGTTGAAATGAGTTAGTTCTGTCCCTGATGATGTTTAAAAACCTCTATTTTGCCAAATCTTAGCATGGTGATGTACTGATCCGAACACGTATTGGCTGTCTGTGTATATAGTAAGTATTTGTCCCTCATGTAATTCACATGCTCTTACTACAGCATATAATTCTGCTGTTTGGGCTGAGCATGTATTGGGTAGAGATTTAGCTTCTATTATCCTATCGATGGTTGTTACTGCATAACCAACTCTATTCTTTCCATATTCATCTTTAGATGCTGAGCCATCTACAAACACAACACATGAATCTGGTATAAGGGTTTGAGAAATGTCTTGTCTGGGTTTTGTGTCTTCTTCAACTTTTGCTTTATAAGAATGTGGTTTTCCATCTTCTGCAGTAGGTATTAGAGTACTTGGATTTAAAGGGCACATCTTTTTAGAGTTATGTTTGGCTGTGATAATAATAGCGATGTCAGTGTGATATGCCTTGCATGTAGCGTCAGGTGCTTCTCTTAATATTTCTGACTTCAACATATCTTGTATTACTGGCTTAGTACCTTCTTCAGCTTCTGGCTTTAAGGGGTATTGGCGGACTGATAGCCTTTTTTCAGATATTAGTTTAACCTTGTATGGTGGGAACCCCTTTATAAGCCCTACATCAGTTGATGATTGGGACCACAGTTCAGGTGGGACAGCAGCTAGGGCAGGATGCATGTTGCTCTCTTTGCTCTCAGCTAAGCCCTGTATTTGTCCCTCTGCCTCATCTAAATGTGTCCTTGGATGGACTTTGACTATCCATGCCAGAATGAGCTTCCAGATTCCTGTATTAGGATCTACCTTTGACAGTGTCAGTGCTGTTCCTGCAGAGGTTTAAAGCCTCTGTTTTTCCAAATTCTTATTATTCTTTTTTATCATATTTTATAAAGTAAGTCCTTATTACATTTAAAAATGAGATCAATATTTTTGGTAGTTGCTATTATGATAAATAATGCTTGGTTTAGTTCTTATTAAAAATAAAAAATAAAAACTCACTCACTGATGAACACAAAAAATGAAGGGCATATTATATCTTATAATCTTAGTTTGTCTTACCCAGTTTTATAGATACAACATACAGTTTCAGTCAGCTTTGTATTTAGTTCAAGTAACTAAAGTTTGTTTCAATTAACTCAAGTTTTCTCTATTTCAGTCCAGTCCAGTAATTCTGTTAAGGTTCATTTAATCTTATGTTAAGTTTGAATCTAATTCAATCATTTTGAACCTGACTGGAAAAAGTCTAAACATCTGTTAAAATCTTTTTGTTTTACCATAGAGAACTGACCTAATATTATTATGGTAATGTTGAGGACTCTAATTTTTACATAACATGAAAGACATTTATTTCACAAAAACAGAAAGTCAAATACAGACATTTGGCCACATGAAAGTTTAAATAACCTGTTTGTAAAAGAATTATGAAAAATTGAAGACGGATCTATGAACTTTCCTATGGTTATCAGTATTTTCAATACAGGTAGAACCTTTGCCATCTTTATATGATTTTTCGAAAAAGATTCTGGAAACCTTATTAAGATATAAATTTGGCAAAGATCATCAGAACATCAGACCTTTATTAGCGCTTTTAAGGTCCCTCAAAGATGCATTACAATGAAATCAGTCATTCCCATTCACACACATTCACACACTACTTACTTATTTCTCTGTCAGAGTAATTTTTATTTGCAAAACTTTGAGCATAATTTGACTTCTATTATTCTTAAAATGCACATTGTTTCCTCATAACCCCTTTTGTTTCCACGAGGTCTGTTTTGAACGCTTCAATTCTTTTTTTTTATTCACCAAGAATCAATAAGGTGGTCTTAGTGGGTCCACCTTAAAGGTGTTATCTGTTGGGTGTCATGTTATCATTGTCAGGTCAGTGAGGTTCATAAGTCAGTCAGAACCTTGGTCATTTGGTCTGTGCACATAATGTTTCATAGATCCAGCCTATGATTAGTCAGCAAAACTTCCACCTATAGGAGAAAAATTGATTGTTAATGAATGAGCTGCATTTCCTAGGAACACTGTCTTCCTCCTGGATGAGCATCACCTGTTGAAAAACTTTCATCATTGTTTGTTTCACATATTCACTCACATCTTTATATTATACCAGTAGGTGAAGTTGTTAGTATCTCATGTAGACTGACATATACTGTTGCATTTGGAGAGGATCTCAGATTAAATAAACTTAGTTAGAGCGTCAATCCAGGTTCATTTTGTGTCTGCAGACTTTAGCCAATTTTCCTTTTCTTTTTTTTTTTTTTTATACATAAAGAGCAAGATTCAAAACATTTTCAAAAGGCAGATTGTGGCAGAATGTAGACAAAACTGCTTATTGATTGACAAAATAACATTCAAGCACACAATCACCATATTAAAAGGCTCTACTTCTAGAGAATCACTAAACTTCTGAGGTCCGGTTTTTGCCCGCGGACCTTGAGTTTGACACATGCAGGGTAGAGTTACAATTTTTTTTTTTTTTTTTTCAGACCTTTCAGCAGAGACAGGCTTCTGCTGTTTGCAGAAGTTTTATCTTTGTTTTCAGGCAGCTGCATCTCTTTGTTAAGGTCGTTTCACAGAGCTGAAATTTAACTTCTCTCAAAGAGGAAAAATCAAGAATGCACACAATCTGAGCCAAATATGGAATTATTTCCCTGTAAAATGAATCTTTTGCATTTTATCATGATATTGTTGGTAGTATAACACCATAGAATGATTTTTAAAGCACCTGTTTCTCACTAATGCTTGCCTACAAAATCTTTTACTCTCAGATTACTTCTTTTTAACAACATTCTGTTCTCTCTTCTCTAGTCATTGTTCACTGGGTTGTCCAGTTGGACAGTTTCCACATTGTCACCTCCTATTTTAACTTATTTTACCACGTCCTCTAAAACCATCTCTTAGTCTTTATAATTTGGGGCTACCTTGGTATTCTAACCTGGGATGGGTGGTGGTCCGCCCCCCTTTATTTGTTTTCAGTTAAGCTGAAAGTTTTTTCCTGTGCTTTTCTTAAGGCCTCAGTATTATGGCTATGTCAGTTAAAAGCTGCTCTTATTGTTGTTTTTTTAATTAAACTTTTTGTTTTAATCTGTTTATCAACTGTGTGCACTCAGGGACTGAAAAGTCCCCTTTGAAATTATAATCTGGCAAGGTTTTTTATTGTCTCTTGAATCTTTTGAATGCATAATCTCCAGTTTAAGATCCCCGTGTAGTTTTAGGATTTCAGTGATAATTATGTTACCTGAAAATCCGTATTTTTATGCCATCGTGTACATATTTCTGTTAAATCAGAGATTTTTCTCTGTTCTTTCCCCATTGTTCTTTGTTATTTTTCTCTTTTTAGTTTTCATTATTTCTAATTTTAGATCCCCTTGTAATTTTAAGACATCCTTTGTATCTAATTTGCCCAAAAACCCATGTTTTTTATTTTTTATTCTATCTATGACAGATCATACCTGCTCCTTTTACATAGTTCTCCATAAACTTTACCTCCCCTTCTAAGTCAATTAGTTTACTTTGTTTCTTCCCCATTATGTTTTATGTTAGTTTAATTGTAGTATAAATGTCCCAGATAAAAGGTCACTGGCATGAGACTTTAAGGAGAGGACATCAACACGCCCTTCAACTGCGACTAATTCGCAGCGGTGTTAATTTTCAGGAATGAAATCCGACCTGAAAGTCACCAGTACGTAGTTTTAATCTGGGCAAAAGAAAACACAGGACTAGCAGAATCCTGCTATGATTCTATTAAAATGCTTAGTCCTCCATACACACACAACACAGTCACACAGTTAGTTTCAGGTACCTTGTAATTTTTCTAAGTTAACTTGGTGTTATTTTATGAGCTCAATTTACTCCGTTCTTTTTACTTTTATAGCGCTTATTCTATTCCCTCGCAGGGGAATAACCCTTAGTCGTTTTATTTGGCCCCCTTCTTGGCGGGGCCCTACCTTAATTTGTCACTATTCCTTTCACGGTGGAATAAAACCATACCAATGCAGCGTCCTTACCGGCGACGCACTACCAACAACTTTCAAGTACTTTTCTTCTTTTATTTATATAGCGCTTACTCTATTCCCTCGCAGGGGAATAATCCTCAGTCGTTTTCTTTAATCCCCTTCACGGCGGGATTGTACCAAATTTGTCACTATTCCTTTCACGGTGGAATAAAACCATCCGAATGCAGCGTCCTTACCGGCGACGCACTACCAACGACTGTTAAGTACTTTTCCTATGAACTGTATTTTAAAACTGTCTCACCTCGGAGTTGACTTCTTGGTGACTCTCTGGACCCTGTGAGAGTCACCCCGCGCCGAGGAAGGCAATAACCCACTGGCCAGGTGTGAATTCACACACACCGGGACTTTCAGCCACTCCGGCTAATGGAGGCTGTGCAGCGGTGCTTCGCTCGACGTCAGGCTTCCCCCACGGATCCCAGAGTCACTGTTAAAGCAAAGAGAAATAAGGTTATTGAATTAATCCGGCTTTGAAGGACCAATAAATGTTAGGTATTATTTAGTCAACTCAGAGGTAAGAACGATACAGTCATAGTTACTTGCAGCAAGGGTAGCCCACTTTGCAGTGAAACTACAACTACTCTTTATTTATATGCACAGTTCAACAGACAGTTCAGACAGGGTGTGTGTGTGTGAGACGGAAAGGAGGCTGGTTCTCACAAAGATAACAATGATCTCACACACACAGGGAGGAAGGCATAGTGCAGGTGCCTTGCAACACAAAGTTTTTACATGAGTGATAACAAGTTTTTGCACCCATCCAACAGAAGCACATTGGTAAATCTTCCCAGAGGTGGCCAGATTACCAAAATTACTCCAAGAGAACACTGACAACTCATACAGGAGGTCACAAGAGCTCCCAGAAACACATCTAAAACTTTGTAGGTCTCACTTGTCTCAGTTATGATCAGTGTTCACTGACAATGAGGAAGAGACTTGTCATAATGGTATAAATGGGAGACGTTCCAGGTGAAAACCAGAACACAAAGACCCATCCCACATTTTCCAATAACATCCTGATAATCCTCAAGAGTTTATATTCTGTGGACTAATAAAGTACATTTTCTTAGAACATGTGTGTCCTGTTACATATGACATAAAACTAGCATTTCAGAAAAAGAACATCATGGTGATAATGTAATGGTTAGGGGACATTGTGCTGCTTCAGGAGCAACATTATGTCCTTTTTTTGCTGGAATGATGAAAACTGCTCTCTACTAGAAAATCCTGAAGGAAACTGCCTGGCCATCAGTTTGTTTTGTTAACACAAGGAGCCACCAGTGTGGCTAAATTAAAACAATTCTGCAACGAAGAGTAGACCACAATTCCTCCAGTGTAAAAGACTCATTGTCACTAATCACAAACACTTGATAGCAGTTGTTGGTGCCAAGGATGGCAAAAGCAGTTATTAGGTTTAGGGAGCAATTACCTTTTTCCAAAAAAGTGATGTAGGTTTGGATAGCGTTTAACCTTGATAAATCAAATAATTTGAATCATTTGAAAACTGCATTTTGTACTTATTCAGGCTGTCTTTGTCCCACATTAAAATAGAGTTGATGATCTAAAACGTTTATGTGTGACAAAAAGCAAAAATATCCTTACAGGGTGCAAATACTCCATCACAGCACTGTATGATAATATGTCTAGGTTGCAAAGTGACAATTAATCTAACTTTTACCATGATAAATGCTTTCTTAGCAACTCGCTGGCCTCCATTTGCTAAAAAGGTACCGATAAGCAATGAAAGGTTTTTGGATGAATAAATGCCTAACATTTTTTTTACAGATTTGGGATCCTAAGTTTTAACAAATATCTTAACCAATTTCTCTCAGCAAATTATATAAATGTTTTCTGTTGTAGTATTTGAGCAGACGTCCATCACATTTCAGCGCCACCACTGAGGATTTGGAATCCTGCATTAAATACAACATTTCAGTCCGATGTGCCTTTAACGAAGCCCTTTGGAGCAACTGGAGCCAAGAGATAACTGTTCTCACTAAACTCAACAGTAAGAGCAATATTTAAATTAAGCAAGTTAACTTCTTTAAGAACATCAGATTATCAAAGTGATTATCATTGGCTAATATGGCAATGGTAAGCAGATAAAATAGTTAGATCAAACTTTGAATTACATCTAGGTACAGCACCTTCCATACATATTGGGGACCGTCATAAAGATGTGTAAAAAGCTTTTAAATAAATTCATCTTTTACCGCAGTTGCATAAACAGACAGTTTAAAAAGTAGAAAAAATTAAGCAAATTTTTTAAAAGTGGGAAAATGAATCATACATCAAGAAACAATTTTCATTAACAAAATCTCTGGAGTCACACCTATTTGGAGCCCTAACAATCCTAAACTAAAATGTAACTGAACCATTTTTCTGATTTACACTTGACTATTTAAGATGATTAATGTCTAGGTATATTTAATTACTGATCAATGACACAGAGGTCAATTTCTTTTAGCCAGTTTTCAAACTGGAAAAGATGAGAACATGTCATTTAAGTAAAGCAAAAAGCTGCTGATCGCCAGAAGACATGAAATCAATATTAGAAAATAGCTTCTTGCTCATCTTTCCATATTCTACTGTTAGAGCAATAATTAAAACAATTGAAACACTTTGGAACTGTGGCTGGATAAGGACTAAAGTTTATCTTGGCACCACTCATAGTGAGCTGAACGGTAAGGGATGTGAACATTGCCAAAATCTATGGGTAGAGAACTGCAGCAAAGATGGTGACCAAGTCTTAATAGCAACTGTTTTTAATTGTTTTCTTAAGCAGGTGAGTAAATGATTGTGGAAGGTTCTGTAGATGTGGAAGTATCAAAGAAAATCATTGATGATTTATGGAATGCAGTCATTTGCTCTTTGAAATAACTATTTTCATGTTTTTGAGTATTCAAAATAAGTTATTAGACATGGGCATGCGTTGTTTGTAAAGGTTAGTTTTAGGAACTTAAGGAACTTATACTGCTTTGTACACACAAATAAGGACAATTCTAAAGTAAAGGTAGGTTTTGGATTGAGACAATCAGATTATTATTTTGTCAGATAACAGCAATCAACAGTCTCTAGAGCCTTAACAATCACTCCAGAATAAATGTTGGTCACAACAAATACAACGCATTACATTGCCTTATAAAATTAATCATACCCCCTGTACTTTTTAATTTTTTCTCACATTACAACCACAAATCTCAGTGTATGTAATGTGATAGGCATAGATTCTAAACCATAATTGTTAATTGAAAATAAATGATACATGATTTTCCTTTTTATCTGACAGTTTAAATCTGAAAAGTGTAGCATGCATTAGTATTTAGCTGCTTTACTCTAAAACCCCTAAATAAAATGCAGTTCAACAAAACCGTGGCCTGTTACCAGAAGTAGGTGGAGTAGCCAACAATTGTACTTAAGTAAGAGTAACAACTCTTCAAGAAAATATTGCTCCAGTAGAAGTAAAACGTATGGTGTAGTAAAACTACTCCTAGAATTGTGTTGTTTTTTTTTTCAAAAAGTTGCTCAAGTAAATGTAACTTGTTACTACCCACCTCTGCTTGTTACAACAAACAGGTCTGGGATGTCCCAAGAGGTAGAAATCATCCACCAAGTTAGGTGTGCCTGATATAAATACATGCCGATTGCTCCTGCGTGTATTCAGGACATTCTGCTTTGTGAATCCAGGGAAGAAGAAAAAGCAAATAACAGAAGCAAACAATGTGCAATAATGGAAAAGATTGCACTGCTTTGTGAATTCACCCCTCATTCTCTAGAAGTGCAAAGTTGGAGAGACATATCCCAAAAGACTTGCAGCTGTAATTGGCTGTAAAAGAAATTGTACAAAGACGTTTTCCTTTCACGTCATAATTATTCAGATTTTTATATATAATTGATCAATTATGTTGGTATATCTCATAAAATAAATAAAAATAAAAGGGGTATGCATGCTTCTGCAAGGCACTGTATAAAAAATTGTCATGTTTTTGTTTTCCAAACCCTCTTCATCATGCACTATGTAATATTTCAGAGTCAAGTCACAGGTTGAGACTTGACTGCAGTAATCCGTCACTAGTGATACAAATTCTACAAAGTTTAAACTTAATTGTATAGGTGCCACAGAGCGTTAAAAAGTCCATAAACCTGTTGACAGTAAACAGATGTGGTCCTACCCACATAGACTTCCCACAAGTATAGGAATTAAACATTTTTAAGGAGGGATTTAAATTCCATGATGGCATTCGACAACAGCTTTATGGAAACAACTTGCAGTGATTTACGGCACAGTTAGAGTTTCTTTACAGCTGTTGCTATGACACCAGGGTGAATTTGGCTTTAGTTCAAGGTGTGAAGGTGATTCTGCTTTCTCTTTTCTTGGCTTTAGATGAGACTAAATCAAGTATAAATTGCGTGTTTGCCTGTCTGCTGCAGTGTGATTAATTATAAACTTATTTTAACTCTTTTTAGAGCGCCACATCAGGCTGCGACTTTGGAGAAATGTGGCTAAACAGGGAAAAAACGGAAAAAGAAACATTCATCTTATGTGGAAGGTAAAGAAAAGTGAAAGTGCCATTTTCTGTTTTGAGATTTCTGTTCTTTATGTCTAAACACATAATTGCTGGATTGCTGTACTTCCTGCTTACCCAGGGGATTCCTTCAACATGTGAAGAGGTGTTGAACTACACAATCAAACAGATTCCCTATGGAGACAACACAACCACTGGAAATTACACCTATACTTCATGTGGCAGCTCATCTTGTGATGTCGATGTAGGCCAAAATACACAGAAATTATATTTGATAGTTTCCATTAATGATGCATTGCTTGCAGAGGACTCGGTTTATGTTCCAGCTGTGGCACAGAGTGAGTTTTACAGCTACATATAGACATTTTAAATGAGTGACAACATTTTTGTCCTGTCTCCTGACTCATTTGATTTTCTCTTCACCTCATCAGCAGGTCTTCCTCAAGTTTTCAGCATCCAAACAACAACACATGAAGGGGTTATTCAGGTCAGCTGGAATGCATCTGAAAAAACCATCAGCAGTTATATAATTGACTGGACCCATGATGGAAATCAGTACTATTGGAAGGAGACCACATCCACTAATGCAACTCTGTTTGGTAAGTTAGAGAGTGCATGTCATAGGGAGATTGGTGAGTAATCCATCCTCTCATTTATGATCACATCAATTAATACCTTATCCTTTATCGACTGAGTGAAGAAAGTAATGGACACATTAATGGAACTTCACATTAAAAGCTATTACATAATGCATTTCCGTGGAAGATTGTATCAGTTTATGTATGACACGTAACAATGTTGCTACAAGATAATCTAGTCTCTATATGGCTCATTTTATAAGCCATTTGTTTTCATTGCATTGACAGGCCACACGTTTTTTTTTTTGTTGAAATTTTTTTCGGCTCTGCTTTATGTTTAACATTTGGTTTTAACTCACTTAGTTTTAGTCTTTTGCTGCTTCTCTGTTGAGTCTATGGGATTTACATGGTCACATAAAACATCTATCTAAGTTTTTTCGACAATTACTTGTCATTTCAGTGTTCATATTTGTTTTTTCCTATTTTTGTAGGCCTGTTGCATAGAAAGCCATACAATATCACTGTAACGCCTCTCTTCAATGACAGCACAGGCCATGGCTCTCAAGCCAATCAGATCTGCTCCAGTATAGCAGGTAAACATTGATTCATTTTTTTGATGACACTGAAAAATACTTGTAATCTGTTCCCTTGAGAAGTTTACATACCCTCATTATCAGAATGAATGTCATTAGGTTGTGACTTCAGTGGGAGATTCAAGATGCTATGATCACACAACAAGAAACTTTGATGACTTAAAAAAAATATTTATTGTGGATTTCCTTAAATGGTCTAAATTATACATCCAAGCTCAAATATTTACATGGACCCCAACCAGAGTGTCTCTTTGTAAGTTATGGAGAAGCCACATTTTTATCTACATTTTTATGGCAAAATTCTGGCAAAATTCTGGCTTCAGATTTAACCACTATTTTAAAAGAAAAGCTAGACTTAATTCAGATTGGTTTGCTTCCTGGCCCAAATCTGACACATTTTTAAAAAGGTTAAGCTCAGGGCCATTCCTGAAGTTTAATGTCTGTGTGCTTTATACAGTTTTTTTTTTTTCAGTTAAGTTTAATTATATAGTGTAAATTCACAACAAATGTCGTCTGAAACCACTCTACAAAAAATCAGATTCAGTTTGAACACTTTAAAAACAAGAACTGTACTTTTAAACAGGTTTACCAATTGCTTTTATTTTTTTGTATGTTAAGCGAAGAAATGCTGTTGTTGGGGCTCTGTGAAAGAAAGATTTCTATCACCATCTGTGACAAGCAGTAAAGTTTTCAATTCTATTCTATTCTATTCTATTCTTTAGACATTTAAAGTCAATTCAATTGAATCATGTAACGGATTTAATATTGGATAACATACATCCCAATTCCAATTCATCCATTTAGAAAACAATGTTGTCAAGATGATTATGGTATTATGGTAAGAGTTTTCTATCTAAGGAAACCCAGCTGATTGCATCTAGTCACTCACTTTGCAGTGATTCCTTTTCCTAAATGGAAATGAAGCGACACTAGACAGCTGTTTGCATCAAGGTGCTAACTTGATACAATCGAGTTTATCCTTCCCAAAACCAGTTTAGATCAGAATCAGAATCAGCTTTATTGCCAAGTTCGTACATACAAACAAGGAATTTGACTCTGGTACACTTTGCTCTTTGGTTTTGTTTTTGTATTACAGAATATACATATATAGATGTGTGTTTGCAATCCTTTTCCTGTTGGATAACCCAATTATGTCCAGGCTTCAACCATCTATAGGTTGACTTGAGGTAAAGGTAAAGAAATGGGTGATCATTCTCTATTTTTATAACCAATTTGCACAATATACTGCACCACTGCCAATGAAACAGGAAGCATGATGCACCCACCACCTTGTTAGATAGTTTGTAGGATGTTCGAAAGCCTCACCTTGACTTCTCCAAACCTTGATCTGTCATTGTAGCTAAAAAGCCCTATCTTTGTCCTGAGTGACCGAAAACCTACAGAAGGCATTTGGCTTGTCCTTGTGTGCAGCTTTAAATGTAAACGGACCAGACCTTCTTTTTTTCTTAAATTGAAAAAGGGAACTATGAAAGGAAAATAAAAATTGTGCTTGAAGTTGTTGGGTTTTGAGCACTGTCATCTTTTATGTTTGGCACCCTCTCAGTCCATATTGATAGAAAAACTAGTTTATGGTGGACAGAGACATGGTGTTCTAGCATCTTCCTAGTTTAAGCAATGGAGGGTTTTGGGTAACATCAAAAGCCCAAAATTATTTAGATGCACTTATTATGCCCGTGATGAGTGTATGTAAACTTTTCGCCTCAACTGTATATGACCAATGCAGTTTTAACAAATGTGATTCCTACAGTTCCAGAGTCCGTCTCTGTTAGAGATGTGGAGGTCAACGATAGAAGTGCCTTCATGAAGTGGGAGACAAAGTCACAGGACACATGCAGTGGTGTCATTACCTATGTCATCTATTATGAAACACAGGGACGACCTCAGTTCAGTAAGTTCACCCTATCCTTGCTTAAGGTTTGCACGTTTTCTTTAAGATGGCATTTATAACAATCACTGAATGGCTTTTTCTTAGATGTTACTGTGAATGGTAACGAAGATGGAGTCTGGTTGAAGGACCTGAAACCGAACATCCAATATAGTGTCATTGTTGAGGCCAGAGGCTATAATGGGACTTCAATGAGCAAAAAAACGTTTTTCACAACAAATAAATTTGGTGAGTATTAATTGAGTCGCTCTTCAAAAGAAAGAAAACAATTATTAATTTGGAAGTATTAATTTTTAGTTTTTTGCAACAGAATGACAATGAAACAGGTTCTGGGCTCATATATGTTGGAATGAAAAGTGTAATTATTCGGTTTCCCACAAGTGTTACCCTGTAAGTGCTTTGTTGCTTTGAACTGATGCAACACATCTTCAGAATGGATAACAAGTGGAAGTTTGAAAGCTAAGTATGTTTATGAGGACCATTTTAATCAAAGCACTAATTCAAAGAAGAGCAGAATTAATTTTTAGCCCCTCACATGTACAGAATCTGGACCAACAATAGAACAGCTGTAACATCAACACCATCAGCTTGGTGACCCAAAATATGATCACAAAATAGGGGCTCTAAGTCTGTACTTGAAAAACCTGGAAAGGGCATTATCAGACCAAGATTAATCACCTGAATGTTTGTTATGTTCCCCTTAAAATGACACTGGGAGCAGTTTGGCACCTTGGAGTGCTTTTTTTGGCTTCACCCGCTAAATTCATTCCAAAAAGCCTGGAAGGAAAATTGGCATACCAGCATTTTGACAGAAAGTGAAAAGACATAAATCACACTGATGCATCAATGATAACTTCAGCCATATCAAGTTTTGCTTGTCTTTGCTTGTCAAGGTAATTATTATTAGTTGCCTTATGCCTAAGGTTATGTTACTAGGGTCATGTTTCACAGGAATCTTGTTTTTGGGAGGAATATTTAACAGTTTTGAACTAAATAGCAAAATAAATAGAAACAACTAACAATGACTTGTTGTTTTTAGTTATTAAACTAAAAACATACATATCTTCAAACATTACAATAGCCTATTTTTATTTTAGAAGGACTGCCTCCATAATGGATAGAAATGAAAACTTTTAAATGAAAACTGACTATTATTACTTTATGCTATTACTCTATCTGAATTGTTATTGTTATGTTATGATTTTTTTATTTTTAAATATTTATTATATTTGAATGCTTGGCAGAAGAGTTGTTTTCAGTGACATGACATGCTGTAAGATAATTCTGTTTAAAGGGACTCAAACTTAGCTTTTCATTGGATGTGGTGTACAGTCACTCATCTACCAAATATGGCAATAATTTCCTGTGACAATAATTTCCGGACAACTGAGACAAACATCAACATAATACATGTCTGTTGTAACCTACAGATTCCAAGCTTATTCAAACTTTAAGTGTCTGCGGAGGATTTCTTGTTATTCTTGTACTGTCTCTTGGGTTAACCTGTGCCATTCAGTAAGTGTCACTCTTTAATTGTTTCTGATCTGATCATTTTATGTAGCTTTACAAGAATCCGTTATGTATCATCAAGAAAGAATCAGAACCAAACAAATACAAACATTTTATAACTGTTAACTTGATTTTTAGGTGGAAGAAATTTAACGAGAAGCCTGTGCCGAATCCTCGCCTCAGTTCTGTGGCAAAGTGGCTTTCACAGAGTCATCAAAAGGTAATTTCAGCATAAAAATGATAACGTGGCATGGCACACCAAGAAAATAATGTGGATGAAGTATTAGTGAATGTTTTCAGTTACTTTAATATATATATGGTGCAATGACACATTTCATTCTACCCAATACGAGTAACCACATAATCAAGCTGTAAGGATATGTAAGGCTGTTTGCAAATAAGATATTGTCTGTCATCCTACTTATAAGCTTACTGTTAATTGGAAAACATTTCAAACTGTTATTTGGAATGTTATTTCCAAGGTTGCAACAAACACCAGACCTCAAATTACAGTCACACAAAGTTCAAGCCTGTAAATGTCACAACTGATCAAAGAGTTTGTGGTTGTAAATTCAGCCAAGAAAATCTGCCTGAAAACAATCCTGTTTGCGTCTGTGCAGAAAAAATTGCTTACAAAAACAAATAGATGCTTGTAAAACTTATCGCTTCCTCACTCAACCTAATTTAATAGGTATAAATCTTAAACGTGTCTTTAAACCTCAGACTGACAGGATGTTGACAACTCAGAAGCTGCAGGACCTAAAAGGAAACTAAAAATACATAGATTGAATTTTATAATTTGGTTAAAGTAGTGTTACAGTACCTTTATAAAATTTGGTGTATTTTTATACAGTTTTTACAGTTACATCTAATTACTTTAGAAAATTGTCAAATTTGAGCATATACGGGCTGAAATCTAAGCTCATCCATGTTTATTATGCCAACTGAGTAGTTGGCATAATAAACTTTACAATATGTGAAGTGGGATAAGACTGAATAATGCCATATGTCTGGAAACATTTCTAGGAAAAGGTTTGTTCCCATTAAAAAGAACATGGCCGCAATATTTAGATTAGGCGGACCTAGGTTTGCGTTGCTGTATGTGAACAAACCACAAGGCTTACACAGTAGCCTTAATAAAATGATAAAAATATTTATGAATAAACATAGTCCAGAATTTCTGATGCTGTCATGAGGAGGATAAATAAGTATGCTAAAATGGGTTGTAAGAGCACTGACATAATGATGCATACCATGACAGTATTCATAATTTAATTACTTAAAATATCTGGACCTGAATGAAGGAAATGTGTTACTTAAAGCTGAAACTAGATATTTACATATATTGTGTAAAATCGCATAACAATTTTTTTTGTCACTGCCTGAGATTAAATCAGACTAAACTTTTTTTGCTTTTACATCAGAGATTATTTCTATAAACTAAATGCCAGAATAATATGTGAGAAAGATATTCGTTTTACTTCAAGTCAGATGTTTCCATACATATCCTTAGTATTTAAGAAAATTGCTTTTCAGACTTATTGACTTGGCTCAGATGTTTTAGATAGCCTTCCACAAGCTGCTCATAATCTGCTGGACCTTTGGTCCATTCCTCTTCACAGAACTGGTGGAACTCAATCAGGTTTGTGGGCCACCTTGCTCACACACACCATCTCAGCTCTTGCCACAATGCTTTTATGGTACTGAGATCAAGGCTTTGTTATGGCCACTCCAAAACATTGACTGTGTTGTTCTCACAATACTTTGTAATTAGTTGATTAGGGTTTACTGTAAGATAACTGTCAAAAAACCGTATGCGTAGGTGTCTAAATTTGAACATGTAAATAAATAAACATGAATACATTTAAGATTTGTATTTGTGCCTTGTTTTCAACTTATACATACATGTGACATCAAATGTTTCATCTGTGACAATAGAAGTTTAGAAGTTACGAATACAAGTTACAAAGTTACAACTTTGCAACAAGTATAAATCACAAATTTACAAGTACCAATCAAAAATTTACAAGTATGAATTTTAACCCCCTGATAAAGCTGTTACACTCCTTACCAGTTGGTAACAGTAATGCACCTGAAACTTGTCAGCCAATCCCCGATAAACGTGAAGAAGAAGAGGAAGCGGGTCTTGTGTCGCTCCCAACGCAGGGGGATAAAATAATAATGAATAAACCTGGTCTTGTGGGTTTTACTGTGTTTATTCCTCTCCTCATGGATAATAAGTCCTGTGAATATGGAGACATTTGCTCTTTAAGCTATATGGGGGGAACAGAATATTTCAGATGGCTGAAATATAAGGTACCCCCTATAATTTTGGCAAATAAAGAGCAAATGTCTGCAAATTCAAAAGGATAGTTGTGTGATGTGAGGGATGAACAACCAATGATTGGGTAATCCCTGTCCCATAGGGTAACAAAACATTACAGGGTGTGAGTATCTCCCACTTTCTGCATGCGTTTGAGTTTGCATGTTCTCACTGGGTACTCCGGCTTCCTCCCACAGTGCCTGTTAGGTTAAGTGGTCTTAGGTGTGTGAATGAGTGTGTGCATGGTTGTTTGCGTGTTGCCCTGCGATAGATTGGCGACCTGTCCAGGGTGTACCCCACCTCCCGCCCATAGACTGCTGGAGATAGACACCAGCTTCCCCGCGACCCACTATGGAAGAAGCGGTAGAAAATGACTGACTGACTAATCCAGTAATGTGTTATATTTTACACTGACCGCCAGCTACCAGAATTACACCCTCATCCGGAAGCCTAATTTTTTCTGTCCAACAGAGTGAGCTTCCATCCTTGCATTTCTGTAATAAAAGATTATAATTAAACCCAATGTGTTGGAAAACAGTGTTTGGTGACTGATATCCGTCAGGTTAAAGTGAACATGACACAAATTGGAAAAGACTTTGATTCTCACGGTGATAAAAACAAAACAAAACAATAAACTGTGTAGAGTAATAATAATAATAAAAAAACTGACACAGGAACAGATCTTTGCAGGGGAGCAGCACAAGACCCATTGACATATATAAAGATCTTTATGTCTTTATGACAAGACCTGCATCCGTTTTTAGTTCTTGTTTAACGGGGTTGGCGAACAACTTATAGGTGCATTACCGCCACCAACTGGTAAGGAATGTGTAACAGCTTCATCAGGGATTTTAGATTCGTACTTGTAAATTTGTAATTTGTAACTTCTAAACTTGTATTCTCACAGATGAAACATCTGATGTCACATGTATGTATAAGTTGATAACAAGGCACAAATACAAATCTTAAATTTATTCATGTTTATTTACTTATACATTTACAAATTTAGATACCTACGCATACTTTCTTTTGACAGTCTAATCTCCTGGACAACGCCTGATGTTGTTTTAACCCATGCTTTTTATGTCTATTTCAGATGGAGGGGTTCTTCCAGCCAATCACAGATCAAACTGAAAACCAAGTCATCACAGATGAAACTCAGAGAGAGCAAGGGGCGCCACTCAATCCAGTCTGCAATGGTGACAAAGCCCGCAATAAAAAACTGATGGTCTGTGACCCATCAATTAGTCCTTCACCAGAAAGTGAACCAGATGAGAGGTTCTCAGAGTCACAGGTCCTATCTTCTCCTGAAGGATCGATGGTGTTTTCTTCCTCACAGAGCAGCCCATATCGTAGTCAGGACTCTGTGGAGCCTCTATTGCCAAGAGTGGAAGAAACATCCAAGAGTGACTTGGAGAGCAAAAAACAAGAAAAGACAACACAAAAGAGTGTATATGTCAGCTTGAACATGTTTGAACAAAGTGATGTTAGGTGAGTGTTGTGGAAACCAAACACAAATCAGAGTTAAGATGAGCCATTCAACACAGATTCCTTCTTTGACAACACGTAGAAAGATTGTTAGCTTACTGTAAGGCAATCAGCATTTAGTTGAAACTGTTTTCCCTGCTGTTCAAGCATATTTATAGCATGGCAAGACCTCTTCTTTACATCCATCTAGCAACTGTTTTTAGGTCTTGAAGCAAACATACTAACAAGATTGTGTTTGCAAAATTAAGTTTTCAGGACTCGTTTCTTGGCTGCATGGGTGTTCAGATCATGAGGCAAAAGTGTGTAAAGTAACATCAAACAATGGTATTATTAAAGAACCCACAGTATGTTGATAGTATGTATGTTGATAGCATGATATTCCTAGCATAGTGTTTCTCAAAAATGCACACACCTCGTTTAAAATACCAGATTTTGTCATAAAAAAACATTTCAAAAATCTTTATCCTGTACAGTTCAACTGAAAAATTGTTAGAAGGTAAAAAAAAAATGCTATAACTTGGTTGCATAAGTGTGCACACCCTTAGACTAAAACTTTCTTAGTACACCTTTTGATTTTACTTTATCATTATTTCCCTTTAAAAAGAGTCCATCACCATCCTACATCTTTACTTGATAATAATTTGACTATTGTACCTGGCAAAGATCCAAGCTTGTGAGAACATCTCTCATCCACAGCCCTCTTGAGGTGACTTCACAGATTTTCTCCCACAGATTTTCATCAAATCCTACTTTTGATGATCCATGTGGTTTAACAGCACATTGGTTTAGGAGTGAACACATGTATGTAACCAGGTAATTGCAGCTTTTTAAATATACTTTTTTGACTAGTTTCTTAAACTAGAATGAAATTAAACAGATTATCACATGTGAAAATTTTTTGAAAGAATTAATTTAAGTGATATTTTTAACAGAAATCTGAGATTTTAACAGGGGTTTCGTTCACAGTGTTGTTTCAGAATTGTTTGCACAGAAATAAGCTTGTACAGTTATATGTCTTTTATCACAACGCGTAAAAGAGCATGTGAATGTCAAAGTGGTTTTGATCAGTATAGAAAGCATAAACAATAAATAAGGTGTAAAAACAATGATAAACATGAATTGGGACCTAAAAAACAGCGTCCTAGAAGTGTTTTTGCTGCAATTGTATATGTTTTTTTGGTTTTTTTTGGAGCTCGATGACATATCAAAAAAGCAGATTTACATGTGCAGATGTTCCTATGGGAATATTTCTGTTGTCATGTTCCTGTAAAATCCTATGAGTGATAAATGGAGAAGAATTCCAGTAATGATTTCCTGAAGTCTGTTCCAAAATACCCAGCAGGCAATACTGGTAATAAGCGGGATGAAAGTATTTGTTTGTTTTCCACTGTGGTATGTGTTGCTAGGTGTCTACCTTCATGAACTTGAAAACAAACACAAACAGTGAATCTGGAATCAACTCTTCCCACTGTGTTTATATATATTTATTGTTATTTTCAATGTTTTAATAATGTTTTTCAAGTTTTTATGTAAACAATTTTTTATTAGTCCTTCTGGACGATTGCATGTTTCTAAAGTTGTCTTATTACAACTTGAATGCATGAAAAAATGCTTGAGTTTTTACTTTTGTTATTAAAATGGCATGTCTAAGAAATAATGGTCATATTCTTTCCAAAGCATACGATAACATAAAACTCTAAAGGGAGTGAAATAATTATAAATAACTTATTTAGAAAAATAAGAAAATATTTTCTATAAAAAAAAAAAAAAATTATATAAAAACATCTTGCTTCTTGTTTTAGCATCTCAAAAACCCAGACAGACACTATCCAATCAAATAGCCGTAGCCTTCTTTTTAAGTCCAACTGCTAAGAACCTTACTTTGGTTCACGATTGGCCCTTCTATGTACATCCAAAGCAGCATTTTCCCACTTCCATAACATTTCTAAAATCATGAGCATACTATTGAGGGCCTACATAGCCAAAGTAAAAAAATAAATCATTAAAAAATAGTTTTAAATGTCAAATAAAAATAAAATTTCAATAAATAAATAAACATCCACAACAAATTAATGTCTCGAACTTCATAAATACATAATTAAACTATTTCCTATAAATTTGAATTATTCATGCAAAAAGCCTCTTTTATTTTTACCGTTCCTATGACGCAATGCACTATAAAATAATTTAAAATATCACTGGCATCTGATTGGGTAAGCAGCAGAGGAGGTCCACTTCAGCCCAGTCATTTTAGCTGAAGAAGTGTAGCACCCGTGCAGACACTTCTATGGTGAGGCTGATGGATAAGTTTATGATGTGCTGCAGCCTGTAATACATATAATCTAATTCTTCCATAAATGTAAATTATGTACTTATTTCACATGTCACATGTACTTGCCTTTAGTGTTTAGGCCATTCTCCACCAGAACAAGTTTCCTTTCAAGATGCAGGCAAAAATCATCTTATCTTTTTAATCCAAATACAGGGGTTGGACAATGAAACTGAAACACCTGGTTTTAGACCACAATAATTTATTAGTATGGTGTAGGGCCTCCTTTTGCGGCCAATACAGCATCAATTCGTCTTGGGAATGTCATATACAAGTCCTGCACAGTGGTCAGAGGGATTTTAAGCCATTCTTCTTGCAGGATAGTGGCCAGGTCACTACGTGATACTGGTGGAGGAAAACGTTCCTCCTCCAAAACACCCCAAAGTGCTTCAATAATATTTAGATCTGGTGACTGTGCAGGCCATGGGAGATGTTCAACTTCACTTTCATGTTCATCAAACCAATCTTTCACCAGTCTTGCTGTGTGTATTGGTGCATTGTCATCCTGATACACGCAACCGCCTTCAGGATACAATGTTTGAACCATTGGATGCACATGGTCCTCAAGAATGGTTCAGTAGTCCTTGTCAGTGACGCGCCCATCTAGCACAAGTATTGGGCCAAGGGAATGCCATGATATGGCAGCCCAAACCATCACTGATCCACCCCCATGCTTCACTATGGGCATGCAACAGTCTGGGTGGTACGCTTCTTTGGGGCTTCTCCACACCGTAACTCTCCCGGATGTGGGGAAAACAGTAAAGGTGGACTCATCAGAGAACAATACATGTTTCACATTGTCCACAGCCCAAGATTTGCGCTCCTTGCACCATTGAAACCAACGTTTGGCATTGGCATGAGTGACCAAAGGTTTGGCTATAGAAGCCCGGCCGTGTATATTGACCCTGTGGAGCTCCCGACGGACAGTTCTGGTGGAAACAGGAGAGTTGAGGTGCACATTTAATTCTGCCGTGATTTGGGCAGCCGTGGTTTTATGTCTTTTGGATACAATCCGGGTTAGCACCCAAACATCCCTTTCAGACAGCTTCCTCTTGCGTTCTCAGTTAATCCTGTTGGATGTGGTTCGTCCTTCTTGGTGGTATGTTGACATTACCCTGGATACCGTGGCTCTTGATACATCACAAAGACTTGCTGTCTTGGTCACAGATGCGCCAGCAAGACGTGCACCAACAATTTGTCCTCTTTTGAACTCTGGTATGTCACCCATAATGTTGTGTGCATTTCAATATTTTGAGCAAAACTGTGCTCTTACCCTGCTAATGGAACCTTCACACTCTGCTCTTACTGGTGCAATGTGTAATCAATGAAGACTGGCTACCAGGCTGGTCCAATTCAGCCATGAAATCTCCCACTAAAATGACAGGTGTTTCAGTTTCATTGTCCAACCTCTGTATGTTTGTTTGTTGCAACTTTCTTATGGATTATTTGCATAATATTTGCTGTAACGTACCTTTTTCTTCTTCTTTTTCTCCAACTCCTTTTGTTTTCATCCTAAATCTGGTGCTTCTTATTATTTACAATAGATTACATTTATTTGCATTGTCATTTATTTATCTACATTTAGATTTGAATATTTAGATTCAAGATTAACTTTCTTGCACTTGTGTATCACACCAAAATAGTTTCTACGACAGCCCCAATATGCATGAAATAAAAGTAATAACATTAATTATTTAATATAACAAAACATTGCACATAAAGTCATGAGCATTAACATGATTGTACATGCCTAAACAAATCCTTTGGCTTCATGTAATTTTGAAATGTATCCGTAGGTGGCAGCATAACAGGTTATCCGTCTTGAACTACAGATATTAGAAAGAAGAAGGAGGTTGGCTCTGTGATTTAGCACATGCTAACCCAGTAAAGTAATGCTTGCTTCTTTCCAATCATGTGGATTTAAAAAGAAAAAAAACTATTTAGAAAGAGAGGACTAATTTTCGGGTGGTGAAGAGTATTCAACCTTCATAGCCCATGTTTTGTTTAAATTCGTTCCCGCCTGTCAGAATGCTGCCCGGGCTAAAACTTGTTGGGTGATCCTTCTGAATAAGCAGCGAAAGGGCCTTGAAGCCGCGGTGCTCTAGTGGAGCGTTAATCCGGGATCTTAGGTGTGTGACCGACTGATACTGATACAAGGTTTTACTTATTTTTACGTACATTTCCTGACATGTCGCACACTGGACCCCCTCCTCGATGGCGTAACTGTCCAAGGAGAGGGCAGCCTGTGGCAGGTAAGTCATAACTTAAATATCACATATATGGGCTCAGTTTTTTTCAAATGTTATCATCGACAGGCTATGTAAAATGAAATAAATTATTTGCTTCACAACACGTGGACAGTACACGATTTGCTGCGTTTTCTAAAATTTAAAATTGATCTTATCAACAAAACCTAGTTGTCTCCGTTTGTCGTTTACGTTAAAAGGCTTACATGAATGTAACTGAGCAGTGCTATTCAAGTGAAAGGGCTTTATTAAGTAAATAAAGCAGAGATTGATGTGACTTATACCACCGAGTTAAATAAATTACTCACAAAGTTGCTTAAACCTGACGTGTTTTAAATGCACATTGGCCTTTTGTTGCTTTTCGTATGTCGACCTAATTTGCCAGATTTGTTCAATGAAGTCTGGCGTGACGCTTCCCTCAGCGCACCCTTACAGATGTACAGGTTAAACACGCAATCAGCGGTGCTTTAAAACCAAAGCGGCATTCAGGAGCTGCATTTTCCAATTTAGAACAAGTTGCATTCAACGTTAGTGTGTGTTTTCAAGCTTCCCAGAATCACGTGTCAAAACAAACCGAGGCAATACATGGTGCACGTTGGATAGAGCTGTTCCTGCAGGAAATCCCAGACCCTTCTCTGCATAGGATTGCAACAATTACCAAACACATTCCGTCCACTTTCAATGCACAGGTGCAGATAAATGCATTTCTCTCAAACGTTTCAATACACACTTTTGAGGTTTCAGTTTCCACTGTTCATCTTAGGTGGGGTTCCCTGGGGATTTTGCAATAAGTAATATTACTCCAGAAGGTTTTTGATATAACTTCTTTCAAAGTCTCCAGTTCTCCCTATAGGCAGAGTAACCTGGCTTTTGTGGTGAGAAGTAATTGGTTGCAATAAATCCAAATAAAGCATCAATGAGCAATTGGCAATATGATATGAACATGATTGACATCTTCCTAAACCATCCTATAGGGGAAATTAGAGTGACTAATCAACCTAACATACATGTTTTTGGACTGTGGGGAAACCCCCCCCCCCCCAGGAAAACCCATGAATGCACAGGGAGGACATGCACAACTTGCACAGAAAGGCCACAGCCAAGACTTATACTTGGGTAGGGTTTTCTCTGCCCCTCCCCTTATCCCTTGAGACTCAGGTCGAGTAGTTTTTAAGGTATCCGGCTAAGAAGTGGGATAATAACATAGACTTTACTTACAGGAGACATTAACGTACATACATTTTTAGTCTATCTTGTTAAGGAAGAACAATTGTATAATGCCTAAAAATCCATTAAGATTTTTGATTTTTGATCATGTATGGCTAATATATTAATAAACATTTACTATGGAATAAGCAGTAGACTGTCTGACTGAGATATATTTGATTCAAAATTGCAGATTTTAAGTATGCGAATTGTCATATATTAAGGCTTGCAGCCTTGGAGAATAAGAAGCCAAGTTTCGCTCTGTACGAAAACGGAAAAAGAAGAAGAAAATTTAGTGGAAAAATATTTTATTTTCAGGCTCCATCACTTAAACTGTTATCTAAATGTTCTATCCTTCCTTCATCCATAGCTCCTTCCTTCCTTCCTTCCTTCCTTCCTTAGTTACTTAGTTGCTTAATTACTTATGTATTGGTTACTTAGTTAGTTACTTACTAGGTAAGTAAGTAAATGACTAAGTATGTAAGTAAGTAAGTATTCTCAGAGTCCTCTCAGAGAGCTCTTATCTTGGCCTAAAAATTCCTGCCAAGGATTTCCAGCTTAAGAATGATTCTGTTCGCTTGCTGAGAGCAATTCTGAGCAAGGAAACGACAGAGATTCCTATCTTAGTGAGGATCGGTTGTGCTCCTAGTAATTAATGGAGATAAATTAACCGATGATATATTTTAGAATGGATTCAGGAAATGTGTAAATCATGATGATAAAACTTAGCAAGATTAAATAAATTTTCACACAGCATCAACATGTTTGAACATAGCTTATTTATTGCAGTCAGAGTTAGTTATTTATTCAAATTGGATAAAACATTTTTCTGTCTAAGGAAATCCAGCAGATTGCCACGAGTCAGAGACTTGTAGCATTCACTCCTCCTGGATGAGCATGTAGAGAAAGTGGACAGTCACTGGTGTTGACTTTGCAGCAATCCCTCATACTGAGCATGCATGTAGCGACAGTGGAGAGGAAAAACTATCTTTTAACAGGAAGAAACCTCCAGCAGAACCAGGCTCAGTGTGAGCGGCCATCTGCCACGACCGACTGGGGGTTTGAGAGAACAGAGCAGAGACACAAAAAGAACACAGAAGCACTGATCCAGGAGTACTTTCTATGGGAAGGAAAAGTAAATGGTAATGGATGTAGCTCCTTTAGTCGTTTCACCTAGAAAGAAAGAACAGATCAACTCTGAGCCAGTTTTCAAGGTTAGAGTCTGAAAGAGAGCACATACAGTTAGTTACAGTAAAAGCTCAGTCAATCGCCATGTCTAGGAGAGAGAAAGGGTTAAACACTAAAAGACAGGGCCATGTGGATCATTGGTAGAGGGTGAGCATTAAGTTGTTGCCAGTAGAAGCTCGGACGATTCCTCTCTCCAGAAAGGTGTCACAGGTAGACACAGAGCCAGGCCAGGTGTAGCTTCTAGGAAGAGAATAGAGAGAACAAGGTTAAAAGCTGAAATAACAGCAAATAATGCAAAATTGGAGAGTAGTGTGAGAATGTAGCAAAGAGGGTGAAAATGGTCATTATGTCCTTCAGCAGCCTAAGCCTATAGCAGCATAACTACACAGATAGTTTCAGTTCAGATTATTTAGTTAAACGGCGCTTATTTACAACAATGTCGTCTCAAGGAACCCCACAAAGGGTCCCACTGATGGTCATTGTTATACTAAAAACCACAAGGATTTGGATACCTCCCTCTGTCAGACTGTTTATAACCATTGGAAAAGAGAAGGGGTCATGCAGGTAGCAGAAATGGAGGGTGTGTTGCACCTCAACCATAACTGAGCCGGTTTAGGCTAAACCTGACTCCCCCTTACTCCAACCAACATGGAGGGAGGAAGGCTCCCTCCCTGATAAACTAAGCCACTGTAACTATAAGCTTTATCAAAAAGGAAAATTTTAAGCCTAGCCTTAAAAGTAGACAGGGTGTCTGCCTCACGGACTAAAACTGGGAGCTGGTTCCACAGGAGAGGAGCCTGATAACTAAAGGATCTGCCTCCCATTCTACTTCTAGAGACTCTAGGAACCACCAGTAAACCTGCAGTCTGAGAACAAAGTGCTTTGTTAGGAACGTATGGAACAATCAGATCTCTGATGTATAATGGAGCTAGATCATTAAGGGCTTTATATGTGAGGAGGAGAATTTTAAATTCTATTCTGGATTTAACAGGGAGCCAATGAAGGGAAGCTAAAATAGGAGAAATATGATCTCTCTTTTTAATTTTCATCAGAACTCTTGCTGCAGCATTTTGAAACAGCTGAAGGCTTTTAACTGCATTTTGTGGACATCCTGATAGTAAAGAATTACAATAGTCCAGCCTTGAAGTAACAAATGCATGGACTAGTTTTTCAGCGTCACTCCTGGACAGGATGTTTCTAATTTTGGCAATGTTCCAGAGGTGAAAGAAGGAAATCCTAGAAACCTGTTTATTATGGGATTTAAATGACATGTCCTGGTCAAAAATAACACCAAGGTTTTTTACTTTATTACCGGAGGTCAATTTAATGCCATCCAGGTTAAGTGATTGACTAAGCAGTTTTTTTTTTTAAGACTCCGGTCCAAAGACGACAACTTCTGTCTTGTCTGAATTTAGAAGCAAAACATTTAAGTCATCCAAGTTTTTATATCTTCAAGACATGCTTGTAGTCTATCTAACTGGTTGGGCTCATCAGCATTTATGGATAAGTAAAGCTGAGTATCATCAGCGTAACAGTGAAAATTTATCCCATGCTGCCTGATAATTTGACCTTTTGGAAGCATATATATAGTAAAGAGAATTGGCCCAAGTACTGAACCCTGTGGTACTCCACAATTAACCCTGGAGTTTAAAGATGATTTATCATTTACATGAACAAACTGGAATCTGTCAGACAGATCAGATTTAAACCAGCCTAATGCTGTTCCCCTGATCCCTACAGCTTATTCCAGCCTTTCTAAGAGAATATTATGGTCGACTGGATCAAATGCAGCACTGAGATCTAACAGAACCAGAACAGACACAAGTCCATTATCTGAGGCCATAAGAATATCATTAGTGACTTTCAGCAGATATGTTTCAGTGCTATGATGAGCTCTGAAACCTGACTGAAACTCTTCAAACAGGTCATTGCTGTATAAATGCTCACACATTTGATTAGCAACTATTTTCTCAAAAATTTTAGATAAAAATTGAAGATTGGATATAGGTCTGTAATTTTTCAAGTCATCTCGATCAAGCGAAGGTTTCTTAAGTAAAGGTTTAATTACAGCTAGCTTAAAAGCCTGTGGTACATATCCATTTACTAAAGATAGATTAATCATATCTAAAATGGGGCAGGTAATCAGAGGGAACACTTCCTTAAATAATTTGGTTGGGATTGGGTCTAACATACAAGTTGAAGGTTTAGATGAAGCTAATATTTCTGATAACTCAGGAAGCTCCAGAGGGTCAAAACAGTCCAAACACAAATCAGGTTCTGCAGTTACTTTCAATGTTGTCTCACTTGCTGAGGATGAAGTAATCATCTTCGGGAGTATGTCAAAGATTTTATTTTTAATAGAATCAATTTTATTTAAGAAGAATCCCATAAAGTCATGACTGCTAAGAGCTAAGGGAATGGATGGCTCAACAGAGCTATGACTCTGTGTAAGTTTAGCAATTGTACTAAAGAGAAAACTAGGATTATTCTTGTTCTCTTCTATTAATGATGAGAAATAAGTTGTTCTGGCTTGGCGAAGTGTCTTTTTATACAACAGTAGGCTATTTTTCCAGATTATATAGGAATCCTCTAGGCGTGTAGAGCGCCATTTTCTCTCCAATTTTCTAACATTGTGCTTTAAAGTACGCAGCTCTGAGTTAAACCAGGGGGCTAGCCTCCTATGAATGATTACCTTCTTTTTCAAGGGGGCTGCATTTGTGCTCATTTCCTTGACAATTCAGGGGGTGGATCCTTGCGCTTAAAGGCCTAAGATGCTCTGTGCATAACTTTTATTTTACCGAGGGAAAATGACGTCAGTAGGAGCTACTTTTAGTCTTAGGATTCTGTGTGAATACGGGGCCAGATATCCAGGTATTTAACAAGGTCTAATTGAACAGGTTGACCTAAAGCTAACCACAACACACTGAAGGCAACTGGGCTTTGAGGTGGAAAGAACAGTAAAGTGCTGATATTGTCTACTTAGATTAAAATACTGTTGAGTATAGTAGTTCAAGTTACCTGCAGCATTTTAAATCTTTTATTGTAACTATATGTTTCAACACAGTTCACAGAGATTATTGTTTTTGTAACAATTTAACTTTTCTCTTTCTAAGGAAATTAAAAAGGACAAAGTTGAACAAAAACATTTAAAATCAAATGTAGTCTTTTTTTCCCCTTCCTTGATATTCTAAGAACTTCCTTGTAGGAACTGCATCATATAGCTGAAACTATACTGATTTAACATGTATTGATGACTGGTTAATGACTCCTCCCTAGGTAAATTCCTGCCTATGAAAACAATGTTGGGTCCCAGGTATGATGACCAAGTTGCAGAGGAGAACCGGTTCCATCCGAGCATGTTGTCCAACTATTTAAAAAGTCTCAAAGTAAGTAAAGCATCATAGCCCTGATGGTCAGAGGAAAACCATTGCTTCACTGTGTTTCTGTCTTCTCCTCAGGTAAAAATGGGTTTGCTTGTAGATTTGACAAACACTACTCGCTTTTATGACCGCAATGACATTGAAAAAGAAGGAATCAAATATCTGAAGCTCCAGTGTAAAGGGTATGAGCAGATTTGAATGTAAATCAAAACAATTCATCCAGAAGTACAGTCTGAGAGTTCTGGTAGTGGGTAATGTGCTAAAGATGGTTAATCTGTATGTCTAAAGCCACGGGGAATGCCCTTCCAAGGAGACGACTGCGTCGTTCATCAAGCTCTGCGAGGACATAATGGAGAAGAATCCCACAGAACTGATAGGTGAGCAATCTTTGGTTTAATAATTCACATGGTTATATTTGCTTTCATTTTTCTACTGGTCAGGATTTTTAGACAATAATAAACTGAGGCGTGGTGGTTGTGGTCCCTGCTCACTTTACCGGTTTGCTTTAGCATCCAATAGGCTAAAATATCTGCCTTTCTGCATAAACATGATTGAAATACTTATTCAATAATACATTTAAATGATAAAATTGGCACAGTTTAGTGAGGGGACTGAAACATGTGACAATGACCTTTTTTAAGTGCTATTTATCAGGCTTGGAATGCAAAAGCCACCGGCACTGCAGATAGGCTTGCACTGCACCATATAGAATTTACTCTGACTCCTGTAACAGCTATGCTTTGGGATTAACTTGTTTATTTTTTGTGAAATCGTCTGAAAACGCCACAAAATCGTAACATTTTAAAATGCTTTGGAATGTCTTTTCTAATTTAAAAACATTTTAGATTTTTTTTGACTGAAGTCAGATATCTAGAGAAAAACTCTCCTTTGATACTTTTATTCAGCAGTAATTGTCAAAATGTACATACTTGAATAATAATTTCCTATGAAATATCTTATAGCTCAGGAAAGAGGATTCAAATCGGACAGAAATCTTACTTTACACAAACTTTCCTGCTTTAGTTTTTATTGCGGCAGCTTGTATTTTGTCTAGGTTGCCATGAAGAGTGTTCAGATAAATGCAATTAATTGCACAATTTAATATAATTTAATAGCTTTGGTTTAGAAGTAACTTTTTTATATTTTTTCCTCTAACGACACAGAAGGCTGGCATTGTAGACTGCTTTGCAATGTCTTTTACAAATTTCTAAACATCTTTTTCTCTTTCAACAGTATGATTCTTTTTTGCATTATATTACAATTTATATAATATATAATTTATATATTATTTATAATATTTAACATTTATAATATATTTAATGGAGTTCGAAATATCCTAATCTAGAGGTTGTATCAGTACATTTGTAAACACAGATATTACCCATTTTAAGAAGACAATTTCGGTAAATTAATTTGAAATTTACAAAAAATAAGGCTTAATGATTAAAGTAGAGGTTCTTTTATTTTATGGAGAAGGTGCAGTTTTTTTTTGTAGCGCTTCCATTTGTGCCCAGCAGAGGGCAGGCTTACTTTAGAATATGATACTCTTACAGAAAAGTCGGGTTGCTTATTTTACCTAAAGGTCCTTAATGTATGTTTTATTTGTATATTTGATTATACACTTCAACCAGGCCCAAAAAATAATGCCTGTTCTGTTTGAAGAACCATGCAGAATAAGCTGCCTGGCTGAGGTTTTTCATTATTATTGTTAAAGAGAGTGGGTGAATTTGCACATGCTTCCAGAACAGTTTGCTGTCTGTGGTAGTCAGTATTATATTCATTATTTAAAGTGTAGGAGTTCTCATTAGAAACAGAAACCGCTCTCCTGGTGAACATTGTGTAGGTGATTGTGGGTGAAGGAGCATCAGTTGGTGTCTAAATTATTTTTTTTGCTAACTGAAAATGTCAGTGTGTGTGGGCTATTATTGTTCTGACTTGTATAATGTAGTGCTTTCATAGATCCTTTCATTTTTATTAACTATTTACTTAAAGTATATAATCAATGTCATTTAACAGGTTTTTTTGTTCCTTTCCTTTTTTATTTTTAGTCTAAAAAGTTAGTTTCTGAATAAATAATTGATAATAAAATGGAATCATTTTGCTTAGAAATAATTCTTGCTAAGTGTGTGAAGGTCAAGGTTGCAGTTTCACGTTGGTGGCAGCGGGGGGCTCTCTTACACTTCACTTTCTCTTCATTCGCTTTTTACCTCTTAAGTGCCGCCTTGCCTTGTAAATCGAGTAGCCTGAGCACTTAAGCAGAATGCCTGATCGTCATCTCAACAACATCCTGTCTTTAGCCAGCTGGTAATCAGGGTTGGATCTCTTTGCAGAACACATGTCCAATTGAAACAGCTGCGTCAATAAATGCCAGCCAAACCTCCAAAACTGGACAACTTTTAGAACTGTTAGACCAGAGCATTTTCGTTTTACTTCATTTCCAAGCTTTTGCGCACCTGTGAAATATTTGCTTGTTTTAGAACCATTTTTCTTTCCACTTTTGTGCATGTGGTGGAAAAATGTGTCTGCTCTTTTGTTTGTTTCATGTTTTAGCCTTTACTGTTCCTGCTTTATTCCCTGGAATGTTTCACCCATCTTTGAGTTTCCCGTGTTTGTCCAGCAGCTGGTTTCAGGCAGATTGTTGATGTAGATATAAAGTCAGAATGCCCCCTGAGGCAATTCATGCCGGTTATTAAAACACGGACTCGTCTCAGAGAAGTTGACAGGAACATTCTACACTGCTGTTCAAATGGGGATAACATGCTTTATTTTTTTATATATTGAATTATGTCATGCCTCTAAGCATAAAAGGTTCATTTCTCTTGTTGTGTAAATCTTTGCATAAATAGTGCATTTAATTTTGATTCTTATTTTTATTTTTTGTGTCCTGAAGGGGTGCACTGCACGCATGGCTTCAATCGGACAGGCTTTCTGATATGTGCATACCTGGTGGAGAAGATGGACTGGAGGTAAGAGCTGACGCACAGTAATCACTCATACATCTGAGTGCGAGATTACAGAAAGTTTCAGGACCCTGCAAGTGTGCGCCTAGACCAGTAAGGGTACTTGCAGGCTGCTCACAGCCGTCTCGCTTGATAACTCAGACTATCCAACACAGAGTCTCTCCAGTGGATTGCATCATTACTTCAGTTTCATCCTCCCAGCCCTTTCAGTCTTTTTTTTTTTCAGCTTTTCTTTTGTCCTATCTTTTTTTTTTTTAAACCTGAGAGGTTACAGTATGTGTGATACCACATGAGTACACTCTGTCAGAACCAATCAACATAAAGCCTCGCAGAGACCGGGCCAGGTAGTGGCGACCAGGCCTTTTCAGAGACGAAAATGATTTCCAGCAGCTGAGCAGGACGGCTGGGGATGCGTGGTTGCTCTGAGGTGGAGCAGCCGACTAAGAAAGCCAAATCTCTGGAGATGTGGAGGCTGATTTAAACCCTCCCACCTCCCACTGTTTCCTGTGAAATGAATATTCTCAAACCATTTTCAGCTGTCATGCACTATTATTGTGTTGAAAGATAATTCAGCTCTGAAATTGTCAACAGTGGTCCAAAGTTATACATTTTTTTTGTTATTGTTAGATTGTTGCTGGAAATAGAAACAAAATCTTCATTAATATTTGATTAGGCCCACAATAACAGTTTATATTTTTTGAAATAGATGCAAACAGTGCTTTTAGTTGAATGCAACTGACTAATTTCTTGTTTATATTTATTTATGGTTTAAGATGAGAGTGGAAATCCAACTTCAAATTATGAATCTACTCTGAGGTACATTCCTCAGGAGTTTATTCCAAGTAAAATTTTAACTTGGGGAGTTTTTGCTATAAACCCATATCATTTAGTTTAAGGAGCTCAAAGTGGAAGAAAAACAGCATCCTTAAGTTGTTAACCTTAACAAGAATCCATCATAGTAATTGCTGGATCTGACCCAGTTGCACCAGATGTTCTGTTGCACAAAACCATGTTGGAAGTCATCACTTAAGGAAAGCTTGTTAATGAGCAAGCGCCTAAAAAAAAATAAAAAAATGGCTTGACGGGTGACTGGATAAGCCCTGTGTCTCCTATTATTAATTAGACCAGATGGTGGGTTATCCTCTGATAAAATCTTTTACTAGTGAGAATCTGAAAAGTGTGGTGTGCATTTCTATTCAGGCCCTATTTCTCTGTTGTTCTGTGAAGGCTTCAGAGGTTTCTTAGAGAACATTGGTGAACAAACAGCATAGTGAAGATCAGATAACAGACCAGAATTGTCAGGGATAAAGTTGGCGAGAAGTTTAAAACAATACCTCAAGCAGCACTGTTTATTCCGTCATCCAAAAATGAAAAGAGCATGGCACGACTGCAAACCTACCAAAAACGTTTAAAAGTGAGCAGTAATCAGAAGCAGCCAGGAGGTCCGTTGTAGGTCTGGGGGAGCAGCAGATATCCACAGCTCAGGTGGGAGAATCTGCTGCCAGAACAACTAACAAAAACATCATCCTCATAGTAAAACTTGGAGGTGGCAGCATCACTATGGCGATACCTTTTTCAACAAATGGAGCTAAATATGATGCAGTCCTTGTATATTCAGAATGATGTTAGAATGGCCTAATCAAAGTCCAGACCAAATTTCAATTGAGAATCTGTGGCAACACTTAGAAATTGAAAACGAAAGGTGTTTCTACTAACTATTGACTTCTAAAGGTTGAACAAAAATACATGCCATGCCTTTCAGATATTTTGTAAAAAAAAAAAAAAATAACAAAACAAAGTATACCAAGTATGCTCTACTTTGTACTGGTGTATAATGTAAACTCCCAGTACAATGCGTTGGCAGGTTGTGGTTTTAGCATGAATTAAGGCGATAGTAGCACCTCCTCTATCAGTGTAGGACCTTCAGTTTCACTAAAAACAATTTGGTCCAAAACAAATGTGTTACAGCCTCAATACAAGAATTTTCAAATGTTTTATGTTTCATATGTTTAACATAAACTTATAAGAATAGGAGCGATGTTAAGGTACTAAAATGTATAAAAACTTTAAAAATATTTTTGTACACTCCAGTGCACTTGTTTTGCAACCTTAAAATAACTGTATTTAACTAAATGTGAATACACCTCTACCTTTTTCATAGTTGTATAATGGTACCATGATGAAATGTAGCATAAGAATAATTGATTATCTCTCTGTAAAAACACAAAACTTCACATTGAAAATGTAAAATTACCAATGCATCTAACCTCTGTTTTCTTCTTTTCCTTATCAGCATTGAGGCAGCTGTGGCTGCTTTCGCCCAGGCTCGGGCTCCCGGGATCTATAAGGGAGACTACCTCAAAGAGCTTTTCTGTCGCTATGGCGATGAAGAGGACACACCCCCTGCCCCTGCACTGCCAGAGTGGTGCTTTGACGATGATGACAGTGAGGTGGACGACGACGGCAACGCAGTCGGCCAGGATTCTGGTCCGAGCTCCTCAGGATCGGCGCCTTGTAAGAGAAAGAAGGAGAAGCTAAAATTGGTGAGGTTCCAGATTAGCTGATGTTCGGATGCTGGATTGTAACATAGTCCTCTATAATTAAGTACATGTGATAAACAAATACTAACTACAATCTTATATTTGCTGCAGTCAGACGTTTGTTCAAAATAAAGGAGAATAATAAAGAATAATGTATATTTCACTTTTCTTGCTTCCTGAATGAAGGCAAGAATAGCAGAGAATATGATACACCAGACAGATCTGGAGAAGAGAGCAGCAGCTCTTACAGCCATTACTGCAGCACTCGACTTTTGTTAAGGAATAGTGTCTCTCGGTTGAGAGGCCCACCTCATCAGTTGGACCACTCTGAGGCTGCCTGGCTGTTAGGAGAAAAATATGTGCTGGAGAGTTTCTGTGGAAACACTTGGCTTCGATGTTTGCATGGTACCTAGACTAAGGTTTAAAATTTTATTTAAAATTTTTCTTGTGGCCACCCAAAACCCACTTCTGTTACTCTGTTGAGCTCTGCAGCCCAGATCTCAGGAGATTAGCCACAGTTTCTCATGGAAATGATTTCTCACTGCCTGCCAGGTCAGAGGCATTAGATATGAGGGAGAAATTAGATCCCTGTTCTCACTCGTGTGCACTCTGCTATAACAAACCATTTAAGAGGATGCTGGAACATATCTCTGATGGTAAATTGCTTGAGGCCAAGCCATTACCCAGTATTATCATGATCAACTTTTGAAGGAATCATGATGTGATGATTAGGATTGTCAAAAAATCAAATCTATATAAAAAAGCAATTAGTCAAAGATAAATTTTTGCGCCAGAATCGATGCAAACTGACCCATTCACATTTTCCCATATTGTGGCGCTTCTTCCTACAATGAAAGTCAGTCAGGGCCTCACCTCCCTGCAGCGGCTCTCTTGACCAAAACAATGAGCTACAGCGGTAAAACGTGATGAGTAAATGCAGAAAAAAAATAGGCAATCTCTTTTTGCCAACAAGGCTAAGGGAAAAGATGCTACATAATATGACATAACATTCCTTTATTGTCATTGCATGCACATATAGATTGCGTATTCAATAACAGATATCATATAAATAGCGAGATTCAGGTGCCCACCACAAATGGTGCCTAAACCTTGAGGAAGATGTTTACAGAATGGTTAAAGTTGATATTGCTGGAAATGGTGGGTCCTTCAACAAGCTGGACCTTATAGATAAAGAATAGGATGTCATCAAAGTTCATGTCTGTCCATCCATCCATCCATCCATCCATCCGCCTAGACATCTTTCCTTTCTTTCATCCATGTGTTCTGCCTTTCTTTGTTTTTCCTATTCTTCACTCTTTAAAGGGTTTTTTGTAGATTTCATATTTAAAGCCTAACCTTTGTTATAAATTATTTGTGAACTTTTATTTTTAATCGCTAAAGAGTTTTCCCAAAATTGACTAAAAACTCTGGAAATTGAAATTTGCATCTGGCGAAGTTAGGAATTTTGACATGAAAGCTGTCTACGAGCAGAGTCATAGCGAACTAATGTATGTACTCCTTTGTATTTTCCAAAGTAGTGAATGAGAGATACAAGATCATGTCTAGACTTTATTTCCACTGCAGCTACTTGTCAGCAAAACAGATTAACTGCATTTGAGATGACTTACTATTGTACCTCATTTGCTTCTGTTTAAACCTCTTTTGACTCTCATATCATAGCAGCATGAAATATCTGCTCAGACTGAGTGTGAAAAGGGTATGTCATAAAAGAAGCAAGTGAGAAGAGGAAGCACTTTAGATGAAAATGTGTCAGCAGCGTAAGAACAGGGCTAAAACAGGAGTAAGACTTAAACTGAGGCAGAGTACCAGGTTTTGTGAAGCTAATGCTTTAAATAATTAATGTGTGAATGTTTTTAGATGGCTAAAAATAAAAGCAGGATTTATCTCTAAATATCTATTCCTGTTCTTTTTGCACCCAGCGACTCATAAGCAAAGAAACATCTGTTTCGGATCGCTGTGCGTAGGAGGATGTGAATGTTTATTTTAAATTAAAAACCTTTTATTTTGCTCTTTTTCTATTTTTCCTCCTAGGGTGCGGTGTTTCTTGAAGGGATCGCAGTGAAAGGGGTCACACAGGTCACGAGCCAACCCAAGTTAGGCGAGATCCAAAGAATGTGTCAGGAGATGACCGAGTGGGACAGGTAAGGCGCTCCTTAATTGCACTCCCAACTCACCTTTAGGAAACCGTGTATACGGATGTAGGTGTATATTGCTGGGAGTGACTCATCTGTCTCAACCTTATTTTTCTTTATTCTTTTTGGAACATCTTCATACTTTCAGGCAGGTGGTGAAGACAGAAATAGATTTTTTATATTTTAGGGAAATATGCTGTGGCAGCTTTTTTGTTTCCCCCAGAAATTGCCCAGAGTCAGCCCTGCTGAGATGTCTCATCACAGCAGAGAGAACAATCCACACAGTAATTTTCTCTTCCCTCTTTTTAATACTTTTTTTAAGCCCTATGTGCTAATTTCTGGTTTTACTATGCAATCTAGGTAGACGGTGTGTAGAAGCAAAATTACATAGGGTGCCCTTTCTTTATCGTATCTATTGTTGGAGGACGTCATTTTTCATACTTCTCTACTAATTAAAATGTTTTTATTATCTCTGAAATACATTCAGTGAGATGCTTCCTGTAGCCTTTCACCTGTCTCCAGTCTGACTGTTTATCTTTATGTACAGCCCATTTCAAATCACCCCACAGCATCTCTGGTCTTTGACTAGGCTGTTCCCAGACTTTTACATTTCTTAACTCTCACCCAGTCCTTAATGGGTTCACTGGTATACTTTGGATCGTTGTTATGTGGCAGGCTCCAGTTTTGCATTAGATTTATTTATTTATCTGTGGTCTCACATTTTCTTCACTCACCCTTTGATACATGGAAGAAGTCATAGGGGATGATGAGCTGGCCACGTCATGATGGACAGAAGCCTCCACAAACTGTGATACCATGATACTTTCACCTGTGTGCTTCACAGTTTTTATTTCATTAATCGTTATTTAACCAGATAAGACCATTGAGAGCTAGTTGTCATTTACAACACCAAACTAAGATCAGGTTATTTTCCTGGAATGTGGTATGTGGTCGACAGCCAAATTTGTCCTCTGTTCTGGTGTTCAAATAATGTTAAGTTTTACTCGTATGTCTAAAGACCATTATTCCAGAAGTCCTGGTCTTTGACTTAGTTCTTTCTGACAAACTTCAGTAAGGTCTTCATTTTGCAAAGCAGGAGCAAAGGCCTTGCATACCTCCTAGGAAGGTTCAACATGTGCACTCTGTTTCTGATTGTAAAGGCAGGAAACCTTTTACGTAACAGTACCAAGTACTTTAAGTAGGTCCTGGGCTGACATTTCAGTGTTTTAGGAAAGGTTTATCACCTCTCTCCCACTCGAGATAAACTTGCTTAGATGGCCAAACCTGGACACGGTGGCAGTTGTTTTGAATGTTTTCTACTTGAAGGCAGTCTTCTATACCGTGGAATGGTTTATTTCTCTTTTGAAACTCTTTAAATCTCTTATTAGACACAAAAAAAGTCGTCTTTCTGTGTTCATCGGTTAGGAGCACACCAGGCTACATGTCTAAGGTTTAAACAGGGCAAAGGTCATTCAAAATGCTGAGTAGACTCATCTGTGTGTGATTTTAACTATTTGAAGTGGGAGTAAATGTGGTGGTGTTGTTTTTTTGTTCCTCACCAGAAACTCCATTTTCTATAAAGTTTTTATTGTTTATTTGTATTCTATGACTTTTCACTGTTGGTGAAATCGATCTTAAATATCCATGTTAGAAAACAATTTTAGTTACATAGGATGTTCTAATTTTTTCAAATAAAACTTTAGCTCAGTGTCAGTGCTGAGGACAGGTCCACAGACTGTTTTTCTATATTTTTAAACAGTCTGTTTGAATTGTAGATTAGTTATTTCTATATATTTTTTTAATTCATTGGTTTTGCATCTAAATATTGAAATACCTGCATTTGTGTCCATTCCACATTAAAATTAATATCGGCTATAGCTATTTGCTGTATACTAAATCTTGAGGTAACTGAATATATTTTCTAGCTAATCACCAAGTTTCCATTTAATGCTACATTTTTCAAGCATTTTCATTGCTTAAAACAGCTTTCTCTAGCAACTTGTGAGCTTGACAACAGAAGGATATGCATAGTTTTCTATAAGAGTCTATATATGTAGTGAATGTTTTTGCTATGTTGCTGAGAAATCAATTTATAATTTTTATGCTTTATATAACATCATATTGAATAATTGGAGTAATTACAATACGCATTATAGAGAGCACATATATAAAATCTGATTTTTATTTTTTTTCTGACTACAGGTCTGGATTTCCAGGTGCACAGCCTGTGTCCATGGACCGACAAAATCTTCGTTTCCTTGAGCAGAATCCTTACAAAGTCAGCTGGAAAGCTGATGGTACACGGTAAGGTTTTTTTTGTTTGTTTTTTTACAGTACATGCCAATGCAGGTGACATCCTTTGGAGTTTTGACTAGACAAACTTGTGTGTCTCATTGATTCAGATGCACTGAGTCAGTGGGAACACATTTAGTTAACGTCTTCAGGGAGAGCCGTGCAACGTTGGCTTTAATTCATCATCCTAGGAGCACCATTAAGTGCTCTGAAAACATATTTCCCTCTTGCAGATTTTCTCGTTTTTTGCTTTTTTGCCACATTTAAATGTGTCACGTCATCAAACAAATTTTTATACCTGACTATGATGAAAATGAGAAATGGCAGTGAGGAAAAAAAGCAATCCCATCCAAGCAGGCCGTAAGTGAAAATAATTACCCCAATACCCCTAATAACTACTTATACCATTCTTGGCAGCAACATCTGCGATCAGTAGTGTGCGCTAACTAGCAATAAGGGGTTTACATCACTCTTTACTTGCATAACTTTATTCTAATTCTATGTGCATTCACACTGCTGGTGAGTGGACTAAACAGTCATGTAGTTGCAAGGGATTGTTTCGGGGGCAGTATTGCACTGATCAAAAGAAAAAAAAAGCATAAGGAAGAAAGTTTGTCTCATTGGGGTGTCTGTGCTGCATTTCAAACAGTGAATATTACAATAAAACATTTTAACTTATCTTTCTGTTGCTATTTTGGTTTTCAAATGTAGTTGTGCGCCTACACCTCACTACTCCTAGACCCACAAGACATTTTCAAACTCATCTTCGGATTTGCGCCCTTACTTTGTTTTTCTTCTACTTCTTGTTCTACTCAAATGCGCTGCTCTTACGTTACATCCTCTCTTCCTTCTTTTGGTGAGCTAGCCCAGCTTGCATTCACACTGCTAGCGAAACGCTTCAGGATCAGGAAAACTCCAGGACCCGAATAAACCATGCTGAGATCAGCAGTTGTAACCGTACCAGTGTGAAGTTCTTGTCCGTTTCAGGGTCCGGGATGGGTGCATGCCGGCGTGATCCGCTCCAGAAACCGGACTCTGTCATAGTACAAAGCGTTCCAAAGGTTTGGTGTGAAAACACTGTCAGCCAAATTGGAAGGTTTTCAAGCATAAATCTCCTATTTAAGGTTATGCCACAGCCTCTCAATTTGATTCAAATCTGGACTTTGACTAGGCCACTCCAAAACTGTCAATATTTTGGAGTTTTTCAGAGATGGGCTTGCTGAGAGCAGAATTCAGGGTTTAATCAATGGTGTGAAGTTGTTGAGGTCCTGATGCTTCAAGGCAGACCAAAATCATCACGCTACCCCCACCAGATTTAACCGATCACACACCTTCCATAAAGTTCCACTTTTGTCTCGTCAGTCCGCAGAATTTTTTTTTTTTAATGAAATGTGAGATTAACCTTTCTGTTCTTTTTGTCAGCTGTGATTCTGACTTTGAAGGTCTTCCATGGAGATCATTTTTGCCCAGTCTGTTTCTTATTGTGGAATCGTGAACTCTGACTAAAGTGAGTTCAGTGAGGCCTGCAGTGTTTTTGATGTGGTTCTTGGTTCTTTTGTAACTTTCTAAGTCAAGCACTCTTTGAGTAATTTTAGTAGGCCAGCCACTCCTGGGAAGGTTGAAGCACTGTTCCATGTTTCCTTTATTTGTAAATTATGGCTCTCACTGTGGTTTACATTATCTTCAAACCTTAGAAAGGCCTTTGTAACCCTCTACGGATTGATGCCAGTCAATTTGATTCTCATCATTTTATAGATCAGGGCATGATGTGTTGCCTTTTGAGATCTTTTTACCTGCTTCATGTGGCCCCACAGGTCCTATTTAAGCGATTTCTTGGTTCTACAGGTCTCGCAGGAATCAAGCCTGGGTGTGGCAAGTGAAATAGAAATCAGCTTTCCGAAATAATGTGGTTAACTACATTGTTTCATGACTTTACAAGCATGGCAATTCCTTTTTCACATAGTTAGGTTTGCTTTTAAGGCTTTTTTCCTCTAACAAGTCAAGTCATCATTGGTAACTGCCTTTTTGTATTTGCTCAGATTATCTCTGTCTAGGTTTCAGATCAAATAATATTCAAATGTATTTGATCTGAAATGTTGAAATGTGACAAAAAAAAAAAGGGAAAAATAGAGACATGACTTGGCAGTAGGATTAAAAAGAAAGAACTGCAACCAATTCTTTTTTAGGAACTTTCGTCAAAACCCATTGGGTTTTAGAGACACTTGAGCAGTTATTATGAAAAGCAAAATATATCTAACTGCAACAGTTTTGCCTTCAGAACCAAACATTTGAGAACATGCCTGCTGTCATGGGAGTACAGTACTGCTCTGTTATAATACAACACTAGAAGGTCTTTAAGGTATGATTGAGCTTAGTCATTAGGAACTTTTTGTGAGGAGAGCTCTGAAAGGAAGCCTAACATGACTTGTGCTCCCTCATTAGGTTTTAATTACAGCATGTAGTTAATCAAGCAGCTGCTCAGTATATGGCAGTAGAGATGTGCAAATTAGCAGCTCTGATGGATAAACCCAGACTGAGAGGGATGACTTTGTCCAGTCTGTCATCCGTGAAGAATAAGAAATGCACCGGGGCACTTGCTCTTTCCCCGTCACGTTTTGCTGTGAATTTGTTGTTTTCTTTTGTTTCATGTCTCTCTAGTGCTCGAGGCCACTGCTGCAAGGGAAGGGAGACGTTTTAGTATTCTGTTAGTCTGCTGTGCAGCAGTGCCTCTCTGGCTGGTGCAAATGCGCTGTGTGCAGATGAATATTTAATGACTGCAGTCAATTCCAGATTTTTACATATCGACACTTTAATTTCCTGTAATCGCAAGACTATGAGGGACGAGATTTGGCTCCTGACCAGGACGCTGCTAATGGGTGTAATTAACTTCTGTTATATGCTTGAGGATGCAGCGAAAAGTTTTGCTGTTAAATTTCATCAGTGAACTCTTCCTCTGCTTACCTAAACTCTTGATGTGCGGCCTGTTTTACCTCCAGCAACTGGAGTTTTAAAAGGTAGTGATGCTGTATCTGATTTCATCAGTCGTGATGCAGAAAGCGGGCACAGCATGTTGTGAGTGACTCATCACCCAGGCTCAGGATATGCACTATAGTGATATTACTCTATTCTACACTCTTCTCATAGTTGCAAGGAAACATTTGAATTTTGCAAAGAAAAAACAAGAGCATCATCTTAAATGTCAGCAGGGCATACGGAATTAAATTGTATGTTCCGTTAGGTCTCACAAGTCTATATTTGAATTGCTTTTAGTGTTGAGACAAAAGCTAACTTCATGGTTTCACGAAATCACTGTCCTGATCTTAAAGTTATTATTTACTTAGCATCTTGAGTATTGTATGCAAATGTATTATTATCTAAGAAATAAAAATATGTTGACTATGAAACATGTACAGTTATTGGGGTGTTTTTCCAACAAAAAAAAAACATTTCTAAATTTTTGTTTTCCAGTATTATTTTTCAATTATTGCATAACACCAAATAAAATGGAAATCAGGTTTCGCCCTTTAAACTAGGAATCCTTTCTATAATTTTGACCTGTAACATAACAAATCCATAAAATTAAGCGCTTATTTATTCAAAATATCAAATATGATGTGACTGAAGTGGAAATCATCAACTCGCAACTCCACAGAAAAAAATCTTTCTGTAGCATTAAAAAGAGGAGTATTTTTTTTAACTGTATGCATTTTCTTTTTAAGAATTTGTGTTAAGTTCAATCTATTTAGATCTTTCTAGTTACAAAGTTAAATGTGATTTTAAAATGTGGACAAGTGGAATTGATTTGGGTCTTTTGTGCTGGGCCTTTGCAGGCTAAAACTATTGGAGAACCATAGGAAGATATAACGACACGAAAACCTTTCTAAACTCTAAAGTCCATTCATCGTCTTTACAAGTCCTTTCTGAACTCCTTTCCTGGCTCATTGGTAGCACCAGTTTGCTCTTTCAGCGGCACATGCATGGCACTTATACCACTGCTTCAATCGATGTCCAAAAAGGGAAGGGCGATTATCACTTTAACCTTGAAACTAAGAGAATTGTGTGGAGTAATACTTTACATTATTTTGTTGTTGATTGCATGAGAGCATCAATAAAAATCAATGTGCTTGAAAATATGATCAAATCCATATATTGTGGTGTTTAGCGGTACAGTTGCACCACTTATCCAACTAGAGTGCTAAAGTAGCTTGACAACCCTTTCATATTTACACCCATATCTAGTTTTTGCTCTTGTTTGGCACACATAGCAGCTGCCTTGCATCAGAAAATGTGCAGGTACGTGGTGGCATACGATTCTGTGCCAATAGCTGTGCATGTATCACATGGTGGACCTACCTTGCCTGATTGTGATGCCTCTGTTCTCAATTACTCTTGATGGTTGCAGATCCTTTGTGATAAAAGTTGCAGTGACCTTTAAAATTACCTTTGACTTTTCATAGTTAGGGAGAAGCTTTGACATCGCTATCCCACTGTTCTCGGTGGAAGCATGTTTTTGAGTGTTTCCTTTAGTTTTACACAGACTGCATACAGTTTGGCTCTTGTCTAAGTCATTCTGTGGTGCTGTGGTAGCTAAGTGCAGTGAATATGACTTCAATTGGTCACTATTAACTGTCCAGGTGCTGTGCTTCTGCACTTCTAAGTTCTGCCTTCGGTGTTCCTCAAAATTAGGCCATAAACAAAGAATAAGATAATCAAGTTTGGTTGTCTATTGAGTCAGAATCATCCATTTTGATTAATCAGAAAATAGGTTTTATCCCACCCTCTACCACTCCACCAGGACCTGTTTCTGGAGTAAGTTTCTACCCTGGTTATTTTTTTTTTTTTTACCCTAGTAAATGAAGCTAAATAACAGCCCCAAACAAGTGGCCTCGTTCCTGAAAAAAGTCCGTTGTTAAAATGTGCCTAGATAGTCAGAAGCATTATAATGACAGATGAGAAAGGTTGGGGATTTATTGCAGCTAGTATTGTCATTGCAGCATTCAGAAATAATACCACAACCATGGTATTAATTAATGTGTAAGTCAAGAGTATACGTGATCACACGTAGATGTAATATTATTGGTAAAATAAGCAACATGAAAGTGCAGTATATTTCTGAAGCTGCACTTCACATTTATGTTTTCCTGAGCCATTTTGGAAGGTTTTCATTTTCTGTTGGAAATTAGATGGCAGTAAACTAAAATGTGTATTTTGAGGAAACATTTCATAGCAGAATCAAAACAAACAATGTGCAGATTGCCTGGGAAGTAAAAACGGACAGAAAAATGATTTGCTTTTTTTTTATGGATAATTGTAAATGGAATAAGGTTGTGCCAAGTCTTTTAAAGAGCTGTTGTAAGAAAGGCCGTTTTTCACTCAGGACAGCTCTTCTGCAGAGTTGCTTTATTTCCCCGTTTTGCCAAGAAATAAAGTACATCACTTTAAAAGCAAACTACGTTTTAAGTTCTCTGTTCTTCAACTTTGTCTTTTTATATAAATTTAATTTGTTTTAAAATAAAATTTCCTCAAAGAAAGACAAGTAAATTGTTGAGAAAACCGTTTCATCTAGTTAGAAACTAACGAGACAGGGGGAAGTCAATTTTTGTTTAAGATACCATTCAATTAATATTGAGAATTTAAAATAAATCTCCAACTTGTGGAAGAATATCACAAGATTTATGATTTGTAAGGTTTTGTTAATGCACAGTAAAATTAACTGTTTGCAAAAGTGCAGTGATCATAATTAAATCATAGTTTGTTATTCCAATCTTGTACTCCATAGAAAGTGCAGAAAATGTCTAATTAAGTATTGTACTTTATGTTCAGTAACCTTTTTAAGATCCGAATTGAGTTTTTACTGGAAATTTGATTCATGGAGGTGGTGAGGAAAGATCATTCTACTTTGCATTCTCCCCAGCATTCTTCTGTCACAATTTCTAAATCCCTCCAGGTTTTTGTTTGTGACTGTTTGTTGAATGCAAGACAGGTTCTGGTTCCCTTTAATACATTTAGTTTTAAAATTCATTATCTTTAGCAGTGGTATCCAAATTCATAATAATGTTCTCAAAACAGTAAGCTTGGAAAAAGATATTCTCCCAAATCTATTGTTCTTCCAGAGATGCTTTCTGGTCCAAGCTGATGATCCTGGCAGTCTCATTTTGTGACTGCAGGGCTGTGCATCAACAAATCTGACAGCTCAACTGCCTTGCTCACAAACACAATAACGAGCAAAAAATGATGACAAACTGCTCAAGTGAATCTACTTAGCTAAAAATAATTTGCAGCCTTTCCCCGATGCACAGAGCAGCCATACAACGAAGAATAAACCATCAGCGACTTATCTGGCAAGTTCATGGCTTTCAATGGGCTTTGGAATACCTGCGAATCTGCCAAGAGGAGAAACTTTGAATCAGTTGAATTTTAAACCGGCTTGTTGTAGGGTCAGTAACTATGTCAGAACCACTTTAACTTCAATTATTTTGTGTAAATAAGGGAGGTTTTGGTGAACACTGTTTTTTACAGTGTTGCTTCACAGTTTGAAAAGGAAAAGAAGTAAGATTTGGAAAAAGTTTGATTGCACAGGAAGAGGCATACACAAGAAAATATGAAGTGCTTAAAAGTGAAAAGTAGTTGTAGACAATATTAAAGACAAGAACAACATTACATGAATAGTCCAATTTAGGCATTACATTAAAAGCAAACTAAATCCAATAAAAAAAAATAAGACATGATAAAAATGAAATGAACTAAACTTCACAGCAAATCACTTCTGTCTTTAATGCATTAAACTTAAGGAAACCCACGACTATTCAGTTAATTATTATTATTTATTATTAATAGTTTATTCAGGAACTGTAGGGGACTGTGACCATATGGTGACACAAATGGAAACCTGTGGCATCAGTGTTGATATTGTAAGATGCTCTAGTAGTATTATTATTATTATTATTATATAATTACCGAAGATTCAAATTCAGTTCAAATTCAACAATACTTTAATCATCCCAAAGGTATATTAAATGCTGTTGTAGCTCATTTTCTACAGGTTTCTTCATAGAGCTGTTGTAGATGCTGATGGCTGTGGGCAGGAAGGATCTCCTGTAGCGCTCCGTCTTACAGCAGATCTGAGGAAGCCTCCGACTGAAGACACTCTGTTGTTGTAGGACAGTCTTATGAAGAGGATGCTCAGGGTTCTTCATAATGTTCTTCATTTTATGATGAATCCTCCTTTCCACAATGATCTCCAGAGGAGTCCCCTGAACAGAGCCAGCCTTCTTTATTAGCTTGTTGAGTTTTTTTAAGTCCCTGGCTCTGATGCTGCTTCCCCAGCAGATGATGGTTTATGTTTATGACTATTTACATTGTACGTAGATTCTCAGTGAAAGCATCAAAACAGTGAATGAACACATGCAATTATGCAGCACACCAAAATTGTAAAATAACTTTAAATATGTTATATTTTAGAATCCTTAAAGTAGCCGCCTTTTGCTGTAATGGCTGAACTATTAACCTCTGGCCGTCTCTCAATGAACATCTGGGAAGTTCTTTCAAGACTCTTTGGAAAACCATTTCAGGTGACCAACCCATGAAGCTCATAGAGAGAGCGCCAAGAGAGCAAAGCACTAATCAAAGCAAAGGGTGTATATTTTGTAATAATCTAAAATAAAAAAATGTTTAGAGTTACTTCACACTTCTGTTTGCTACATAATTCCATGTGTGTCCATTCACAGGTTTGTTGTGTCTGGTGAGAATCTGCAATTTAAATAGTCATGAAAATAAAGTGACCCATTAAGTGAGAAAGGCGTTCTAAAACTTTTGACCGGTAGTGTATGTGTCTTTTTTCTTTCAATGTCTTTGTCCATCCTATCAACCAACCCATACACACATTATGATCTAATCATCCGTTCTTTCACCTTCCTACCCAGCTATCCATCTATCTGTCCCACCGTCCCCCAATCTGTTAGCCCTTTCCTCATGTCCATATTTCTAGGATCTAGAACGCCGTACCACTGTATAAATATCTGCCATAAAGTAGACTCTTTAATTTGCGTTTTACAAGTAGGCCAAATTTTTACCAAGGAATCTAGAAATGTGAGTCAGGAAATCAAATTCCTATATTTATATTTAATTATGTATGTTAAAACACACTAACAAAAACTGGCAACTTATAGTTGCTCAGCTCTAATCTGTCCAAAGAGCAGTGACAATTTCCTTTCTCTTTTCACCTTTAGCTTTGTTCTCTTTAAAGGAAAAATAACCCAAGCCTCTTTGGGTTAACAAAAAAAGCTGCCTTTCCCCTTCACATCCCACTAATGATGTGCAAAGCCCTTGGATCTGATTTAAGCCCTCACCCGAAGCTGGGCTGCTGTCAGTCATGCCGCAGGACTGGTCTAGCAAAGCCGGCACTCCAGCCTTCCATGCCTCATTGGGACTAAAGAGCCTGGGGGATATGGCTTGGGGGTGTAGGAAGAAAAGCCTTGTAGCTTCCATCAGAGGGCAGGGAGAGGAAAAAGGAGGCCAGGGGGACCTACACTTGTGTGCATAAAGGAGGACATTATATTTAATAGTTTCCTGATTTGTCAGAGGAAGTTATTACAGTTTCTGCTGTGAACATTATTACAGAGAGGTGGGGAAGAGATGAATCAGGTAAAACTGTGATGAAGAGGAGGACCACTGGGAGTAGCAGTGAACTAATGGTCTTTCTTCTTTTCTGAACACACTTGACAACATTACCCATGGCTAACTGGCCAATTAGACAACAGGAAAACCACTTCTGCTCAGCTCAGACCTGTTGTGTCCTTACTGGATGACAGATATTTTCAGCTGTGACACTCAGCCTGCTCGATCTTTTGAGCCATTAGTCATTTTTTTGACATAAAACCCATTATCCATGTTGAAAAGAAGATCTTCCCGTCAGTGGGTATCATCATTTGCCTGAACTGAGATGTCCAGACATTCCCTGTTTTGTCGTTCAGTAAGCTCACTCCTGCAATCATTTTGTCCACTCCTACCTTGGAGAGTGCTGCGAAATCTGGCCTGCTCATTTTTTTTCCTCTTCTCCTTCACCCACCTTTGATTCTTCTTGCAGATACTGTAAGAAGTGGGGAGGGGGGTATTGAACTCATCTTTGAAAGGTCTTTTGTTCACTCTTAACTGAGTTGCCTCTTTGCTTGACCAGCATCCTTAAGAAGCACTTTTGAATAATTAGGTTACAGGAATAGCCTTTATGGATTCCTTTAACTAGAGCTCAGCTAAAATGATTGTAAACTCTAAAGGGAGTGACATCTACCTGCACTGGATGAAAAGCATCAATGTGGTTTACTTACTTATTACAACAGTAATTGCCTTTGGTAGTCTGCTCTTTGCACCATTTACTTAAACTGAAAGCATTACTCAGTTCATTTTACACCACGAGGAGCCTTAAGATAATTAAAACCTATAAGAAAGGAGCACATTTTTTTAATAGAGGTGCACACTTTTTCAGAGCACACAATATTGCTCTGAAAAAAGCTTCAAACCACAGAAATGTTTTCTTTATTAATTCTGATCTTGCATAACATCCACTGATGTAAAGTAAATTACACTGATTATTGCTTGGTCATGCCACCTGTTGGTTGATTATATTTTTGGCCTCAAACTTGGTTTATTAGGAACAGGAGAAGTGGGCAAGCTCAAGGATTTTAATGAGTTTGACATGGGCTTAATTGTGATGGATAGATGATTTGAAAACTTAAACTCTTGCTGGTTGTTCCCTGTGTGCATGACCATGTCTGTAATGGGTGGGAAAATAGGTGAAATTGTAGAGGCAGTTATTGTATCTGATTGAAAGGTGTCAGAAAACCCACTGAATCAACGTTGGTTGTGTATAAGGCTGCATAGGTGCAGAGCAGTCAGTTTTCTTGCTGTTTTCCATGCATGTGGTCTCTTTCAGCAGAATAAAGAAACTCCTCCATAAAGCAAAAATGGTTCAAGAATGGTTTTAGGGCCAAAACAAGTTTGAGATGTTGACTTGGCCCTCCAAATTCCCCAGGTCCCAATCCAATTATGCAATGCGGGATGCCATGACTCCTCTGGACCTAACGTATTTTCTGCTAACATCTTAGTGACAAATACCACTCCACACCTTCTGGGGTCTAATGGTGTTCATGCCTCGACAGGTCAGAACTGTATATCCAGCAAAAGTGAGAGCAACACGCTTTTATAAAGATGTTCCAAAAACGTTTTGTCTGATTAGTGTTTTTTGTGACTATTGTATTGCTTATTCAATTTGAAGTTAAAGCCTAGATTTGGGCTTGAAGTGTGGAATATGTGCTTTTATTTCAGGATTCCTCCATTTCTTTCTTTCTGCTTACTATAGGGGTGTTGGACCATCTGCCTCCCTGGTCGCTCCCAGTTCATATCTAAACATCTTCAGCTCACCGAGCTCCACCTTGAGTATTTAATGTTAGTGCCACTATCTCCAGGGTCACACATCAGGATCAGTGTGACTACTGTCTTGCAAACCTTTTCTTTCACTCTTGCAGACTTCTCTCTCTCACACATCATCCCTGACTCTATGCAGCTTGCCTGCTCTCTCTTCTTGTGCATCTCTTGTGCAGTGCCAGCTATGTTCAACTTACCCGCACACATATATTTTGTCTGCCTAACCTGCCTTCTCTCCAAAGCACTCACTCACATTTCTAGACAATTTTTTTGTCTGCTGCCTACTCTCACCACAGTTTACAATATCATCAGCGAACATCATAGTCCATGAGCAGTCCTACCTAGTCCCGTCTGCTAATTTGTCCATTGTCATTTCAGACAAAAAGAGGCTAAGGTCTAATGCAGTTCCGCATGTGCACTAAATCCATGTAATACCACACACCTCACCTCTATCTTGCAGTCTTCGCACAGGTCCTCCACTCTAACATGTGGTACTAGAGCCCCTGTCTCGGGACCTTATCATATGCCTTGTTTTTTTTATTTTATTTAAGGCGTAATGTTCTTCAGTCATGACAGACCAATATGGGTATATAGCTTCTCTGACTGAGCCCTTTACTATGATACTTAATTTGAGTACACACATTCAAATTTGAACAAGGTTTTGTCTGCTGTTACTATGAACTGCAGGCTTGAATAATGATTCACTCTCATAGAGTGTTCCTTATCTGGCAAAATGTTGTTATAAAGAGCATATTCATTATAAAGTGTTTTTTGTAAAAGCCTGACATGTCAATTTCAACATTTCAAAAAATATAATTGACAGCTATATCATGTGAGAATTTATATTGGGAATTTCAATATTAAGTTTGTCTTGCACTGTTCAATATTGTCTTGGTTGACAGTTTATTTTAAGATACTTAATAATAATAAAGCAATAGAGTAATGGAGACAATATTCTTAATAATAAAACAAAGGTTAAAGCCTTTATGTTTTAGAATCACACACCCATTGTGCTAATATTTGGCATCTTTTCGAGTTTTCCTTTTCTCAACCAGCTGGTACTGATCACACATTTATTACACCTAATCCCTTTGCTACAATTGTGGAGAGTCGCAGCAGGTATGAGAAATGTGACGCTGTGTCTGTGGGGACCTTGTTAATCTGTCTCAGTCTCTGTCATCTGCCTTTGTTTTCTTGAAGGGTGTACGTTTTTGTGTGTGTCAGAGCTACAAGTTGGCACACCATTAAATCTTGGTTTACATTTTCTGATTATCTAAATCCTCTCATTTCTTAAAGTCATAAAATAATTGTTTTTATTGTCATAAGGAAGCATAACCTTTTGAAACATCCATTGCAGTGCCTCCGATGAGCTCAAAATGTTGAAGGCACACAAATCTGGATTTCCCACATTAAAATGCAAAGTAACCACAGTGTGTCGAGACTGTAGATTTTGAAGAAGTTATCAAGAAAAGTCTCATTATTCTGGCTTTAAGTAAATATAACTAATTTGGTAATCCAAACTGAACTAAAACAGGAATGGATTAGTCTGAGTTATATCTGCCTTCAACTGTAATCTGAAAAATTATAATCTGAATATTTAATTTATGCTGCAAATATCATGTATACGTACCACTCTTTTGTCAGTTGTACAGATAATAAAAATAAAAAAACTCAGATGAAATACAATGTGCTACTGAGTAGGGTGATTTTGGAAAAGTACATATACTTAAGCCTTTTTGAGTAGTGATCTACTCATCTTTCCCCAAGCATCTAATCAGGGTTCTGTTCAAGGCATTTTTAAAAGATTAGTGTTGGAGTCCCTGACTAAACTCAACTCCCAGTCCCTGTTGTGTGTCTGTGATTTTTATTTTATTTTTTATGTTTTTTGTCAGCTGCACCGATATAAGCTAGCCAGCTGTGCCATTTAAAAAAAATATGTCCAATGTTGTTTCTAGTCCATGTCCAACCAGCTGTCCCTGTGAGCTAGCAGTTAAATTACGAGATGTTCAAAAGTTCACAAATATTATTAATACTGTTCAATATTGCAGTGAGGTTGGTTTTTAGTGTACAGTTCAGTGGTTAGTGCACAAACAGAAGGGAGGACCGAGGATTTTACTTACTTTTATTGTGTATAGTGTTTCCTGACTTGGAAATCAATTGTTGAGGTAATAAACAGTTGGACGAACACTCCTGTGTCTCTGGAATTTACTAAAGCCTATCACAGTTTTCCACTGATAATTCAATTCAGTTTATTTATATAGCGCCAATTCACAACACATGTTGTCTCAACGCGCTTCACAACAGTCAGGTTCATACATTCCAATTAATCCTAACCATTAACAGCGCAGTCGGAGTTAGCTTTTTATTCAAATTGGATAAAACGTTTTTCTATCTAAGGAAACCCAGCAGATTGCATCCAGTCAGTGACTTGCAGCATTCCCTCCTCCTGGATGAGCATGTAGAGACAGTGGACAGTCACTGGTGTTGACTTTGCAGCAATCCCTCATACTGAGCATGCATGTAGCAACAGCGGAGAGGAAAAACTCCCTTTTAACAGAAAGAAACCTCCAGCAGAACCAGGCTCGGTGTGAGCGGCCATCTGCCACGACCGATTGGGGGTTTGAGAGAACAGAGCAGAGACACAAAAAGAACACAGAAGCACTGATCCAGGAGTCCTTTCTATGGGAAGGAAAAGTAAATGTTAATGGATGTAGCTCCTTTAGTCGTTTCACCTAGAAAGAAAGAACAGATAAACTCTGACCCAGTTTTCAAGGTTAGAGTCTGAAAGAGAGCACATAGAGTTTGTTACAGTTAATCTCAGTCAATCGCCATGTGTAGGAGAGAGAAAGAGTTAAACACTAAAAGACAGGGCCATGTGGATCATTGGTAGAGGGTGAGCATTAAGTTGTTGCCAGCAGAAGCTCGGACGATTCCTCTCTCCAGAAAGGTGTCACAGGTAGACACAGAGCCAGGCCAGGTGTAGCTTCTAGGAAGAGAATAGAGAGAACAATGTTAAAAGCTGAAATAACAGCAAATAATGCAAAATTGGAGAGTAGTGTGAGAATGTAGCGAAGAGGGTGAAAGTGGTCGTTATGTCCTCCAGCAGCCTAAGCCTATAGCAGCATAACTACACAGATAGTTTCAGTTCAGATTATTTAGTTAAACGGCGCTTATTTACAACATTGTCGTCTCAAGGAACCCCACAAAGGGTCCCACTGATGGTCATTGTTATACTAAAAACCACAAGGATTTGGATACCTCTCTCTGTCAGACTGATTATAACCATTGGAAAAGAGAAGGGGTCATACAGGTAGCAGAAATGGAGGGTGTGTTTGCACCTCAACCATAACTGAGCCGGTTTAGGCTAAACCTGACTCCCCCTTACTCCAACCAATAGGGAGGGAGGAAGGCTCCCTCCCTGATAAACTAAGCCACTCTAACTATAACCTTTATCAAAAAGGAAAGTTTTAAGCCTAGCCTTAAAAGTAGACAGGGTGTCTGCCTCACGGACTAAAGCTGGGAGCTGGCTTCACAGGAGAGGAGCCTGATAACTAAAGGATCTGCCTCCCATTCTACTCCTAGAGACTCTAGGAACCACCAGTAAACCTGCAGTCTGAGAACAAAGTGCTTTGTTAGGAACGTATGGAACAATCAGATCTCTGATGTATGATGGAGCTAGATCATTAAGGGCTTTATATGTGAGGAGGAGAATTTTAAATTCTATTCTAAATTTAACAGGGAGCCAATGAAGGGAAGCTAAAATAGGAGAAATATGATCTCTCTTTTTAATTTTCATCAGAACTCTTGCTGCAGCATTTTGAATCAGCTGAAAGCTTTTAACTGCATTTTGTGGACATCCTGATAGTAAAGAATTACAATAGTCCAGCCTTGAAGTAACAAATGCATGGACTAGTTTTTCAGCGTCACTCCTGGATAGAATATTTCTAATTTTGGCAATGTTCCGGAGATGAAAGAAGGAAATCCTAGAAACCTGTTTAATATAGGATTTAAATGACATGTCCTGGTCAAAAATAACACCAAGGTTTTTTACTTTATTATCGGAGGTCAATTTAATGCCATCCAGGTTAAGTGATTGACTAAGCAATTGTTTTTTTTAAAAGACTCCGGTCCAAAGACGACAACTTCTGTCTTGTCTGAATTTATAAGCAAAAAATTTAAAGTCATCCAAGTTTTTATATCTTCAAGACATGCTTGTAGTCTATCTAACTGGTTGGTTTCATCAGCATTTATGGATAAGTAAAGCTGAGTATCATCAGCGTAACAGTGAAAATTTATCCCATGCTGCCTGATAATTTGACCTATTGGAAGCATATATATATAGTAAAGAGAATTGGCCCAAATACTGAACCCTGTGGTACTCCACCATTAACCCTGGAGTTTAACGATGATTTATCATTTACATGAACAAACTGGAATCTGTCAGACAGATAAGATTTAAACCAGCCTAATGCTGTTCCCCTGATCCCTACAGCATATTCCAGCCTTTTTAAGAGAATATTATGGTCGACTGTATCAAATGCAGCACTGAGATCTAACAGAACCAGAACAGACACAAGTTCATTATCTGAGGCCATAATAATATCATTAGTGACTTTCAGCAGAGCTATTTCAGTGCTATGATGAGCTCTGAAACCTGACTGAAACTCTTCAAACAGGTCATTGCTGTGTAAATGCTCACACATTTGATTAGCAACTATTTTCTCAAGAATTTTAGATAAGAATGGAAGATAGGATATAGGTCTGTAATTTTTCAAGTCATCTCGATCAAGCGAAGGTTTCTTAAGTAAAGGTTTAATTACAGCTAACTTAAAAGTCTGTGGTAAATATCCATTTACTAAAGATAGATTAATCATATCTGGTGGTACAAAACAACAAACAGAAGAGGTTTGAGTGCTTTGCAATTTGGATGAGGAAAACTAAGGATTAAATATTCAAAAGAGTTGTAGCTATTGATTGGTCTGGGACTAATCAATAAATCCGGCTGAAAGATGGTTGCCACTCCTCCTCCTCGCCCAGTAATTCGAGGAATGTGAAAATTTAAATAATTAGTAGGAGTTGACTCATTTATAGTAACATAATCCTCTTGCTGCAGCCAGGTTTCTGTGAGGCAAAATAAATCAATCTGATTGTCACAAATCAGGTCACTAACTAGCAATGTCTTTGAAGAGAGAGATCTTATGTTCAGTAAGCCACATTTAATTGTTTTATTTTTCTTTTCGGTCTGAGTTGTGTTTATTTTTATGAGATTTTCCTGATTTTCTCCTTTTAGATTATTTTTTAACCTATTTAATTTTGGCCATGGGCGAGACACTGTCTTAATAGGGTAATGGCTGGGTAGCAGTACAGAAGCTGCAGAGAGGAGTGTTAAACTACAACCCTGCTTCCTGGTCTGAACCCTGGGTTGTCAGAGTTTTGGAGAACTAATAAATTCGTTTTATCTTTAGTCTTAGCGGTTTGGATTTTGACAAATAGTTCAATGAAAATTGCATAAGCAATATAAAGTCGCTATAAAAAACTGATATAACCTTAATTAATCACTGTACTGTAATATTGATTGATTTAATTTGATTTCCTTAAAATTAAATTTTAGTTATATGTAATTTTGGGGACTATTATCCAGATGTGGTATTTACTCACTAACAGATCGGCTCTGTGTAATAACAGATTTTACCTGATTACTTTCACAGCTGAAGAAAACACTCAAAGTAGGAAATCAGTTCACACTTGAACTCGGGTTAATTAAACACATTACAATGTCCCCTCAAGATGACCGCTTCATATTCTGCAGAAAGAACACGGCTGAAAAATATCAAATGGCAAAGTGTTAAGGGTCTTAATGCTTCATGAACTGGCTGCATGGATTCCGGGAAGACTAGAATCAAATTAACACCATTCAAGTGTTCATATCGTGACCCATGCTGGTAAGATGGTTTATTTCAGGAGCTATTTTCAACAGTCTAACAGTCACCGATCTTATGTTGCTGAGTCTCTCAGAGGGGCTTACTCAGGTGTAAAAGTAATTTTCCAGCAATAGCCTTTCTTCCTCACTTGATTTTTCTCTTTTCTTAATTCATTTATTTAAAACAAAAACCATGGAAATTTAGAATAAAATTCCCTGTTGTGGCCAGTTCAATATTAAAGTTTGACCCAACAACTAAAATATTAGTATAATAGTCCTCTGATAAATTAAATGTTCACATTTCAGTACATGCACAGTGCTGTGGAAATGCATTTTCTCCACTACAGACAACTTCTAGTTTTCCTCTTTAGTCAAATATTTAAAATCAACAGACAAGTTTCAATATTAGACAAAGATAATCAGAGTTAAAACAACATCCAGTTTTTAAATAATGATTTTATTTATTCAGGAAAAGGGGAAATTAAAATTGCCTAAAGCTCTTCTGGGGCTTTTGATGGCATATTAAAGATCTTCTTTTTAAAGACTTTGCCATAATTTAGAAAACAACTCACTTGGTAATTGTTTTTCTATTACAACTTCTAGCTGACAAGATTATCCATTTCTCAAATCTTTTGGAAAAAGTATTCATAGTTTTATTACAAATCAGGTAGATTAACGCAGTGTCTCATGTGTCTGCATAGAGATTAGTCATCTCTTCATCCTCTGCAACTGATACAAGATGCTGCCACTCATCCTGCTGCTGATGTCAGCATATTTACAGCACCTGTTTTGGCTTTACTCCACTGGTTTCCTGTTCATTACGGGGCTGAATACGTTTCAATCAACCTATTGTAAAGTTATGTAGAAATATTTACAAAAAGATTTACTTGGGAGGCTGTTTACTGTGGATCCATTTCAAAATGTGATATATTTATTTTATTGTCTCATGATTATTATTAAGTATATAACAGTGCAAACCCGTTCTTCACAGGTACATGATGCTGATCAGTGGAAAAAACGAAGTGTACATGATCGACAGGGACAACACCGTCTTCCACATAGCAAACCTCGAGTTCCCCTTCCGGAAGGATCTGCGCGTCCATTTATCCAAAACTCTACTGGATGGGGTGAGGAGTTTTTCTTGCATACACATGTGCTCCTTTTGGCTTTTAAGTTGTTACATATTCTGTTGGATGTCTTTCACTTTCCAGGTTCCTGCCAGGACACGAGATGCTCCTTCCATCTTTAACTTTGTCCCATTCCTTTAATGCTCCCAGTGTTCAGCGTTGCAGAAAATTGACACCATTTTACAAATCTTAGGTGAAAGCATGTGAAGCATGTATCACATGGAAGCCAACGCGTACCAGTTTAGAGTGACAGGAACACGATCACGCTTGTTTTGGAGAAATTGCTTATTAATTGTTACACAGTTTCTGAGCGTGTATGTGTCTCTGATGTGCGCGGGGGGGCTTGATGACTTCCACATGTGCTGTAATAGCAAGTCCCAGCTCCCACTAACATGTTTGTGCTGCATAGGTCATGCAAGTCCCTGCTTCCCAAAGCAGCAGGTGCACAGGTATGAGTCATTTGACTTTTTTTTCCCCCCTTAGGAGACATTTGAAAGGAAATTGATTCTGCTTGGTTACATGTCGTCAGAAAAACCTGCACACGTTTGTGTTTAGTGGAACGGATGAGAAGATGAGAGATACATATCTTTTTTGCTTTAAATCTTTTCACCTTTGTTTTACCTTTTTATGCAAAACAGACTAATGTGGTGAATTTAGCTTCCACACACAGACAGGACATCTAATTGCAGTGTATATTGCTGCTCATTTGAAGGAGCTGCACGGAGGGATTTTTATGTTGCCACAAGGTTTGTTTTGACTACTGTTTATTCATGCTTTGATGCTTCTGGCTCTCGGTTTATAGAGGCTGTCCTCGGCTGTTTATAAGGAACTGTGAAAAAAAAGGCTTTCTCTGTTGTCTGTTATTTCAATCGTGGCACGTTAGGATCTTTTTCTCTATTTGCTTTTAGTAGTAGATTCTAATGATCTTGATATTTGTAGTTTAGACTTTGAATAATGCTGTCTTGTTGATTAAATTCCTGGTGTCTTTCCTCGGCTGCTTTTTTGTGTTCATGTGTTGCTGTCTGTCTTTGAAATGGTTCCATGCACCAGATGTATAGTGATGGCAGCCTGCTGCAGTTGCATCATTTCTTCTCCTCAGCCCCCTATGTCAGTGTTATGCATGCTCACCATTTACTTCATTTCTCCTCTCCACCAGTTTGGCTTTGGCAATCTATTTTAAATATTCAGCTGCCTTCATAAAACATACACCAACTAAAATGTATAAACATTTTTGTTCACACTTATTAAATGAGCTGAAAGCTATTTTCAAAGTTTAGACTCTTGAAGAGAATTATGCTTTTTCTTTTTTTTTGAACCGATGTTGCGGTAGTCAAAGAGAGATACTGTAAATTATGCTGCGTTATGGTTATCATACCTTAGATTAACGATTGCTAATGTTTATTGCAGCAGCTTAGTCTGATGCAAAAAGGAAACATTTTGTGCTCTTCCAAAGAGGACAAAGCTGCTGCTGCAGAGAAATGGATTTAAAATGGACCTGCATTTCCAAACAATACTTGGCAAGTAAATTTAACCATCTGTTGTCACTGCCCAATGTTTCCCTTTAATTTCTCAGCCTGCTGGTATGCACTACAGGCAGATGAGGCACTGGTGTGCTACACTGTTTTCTTCTTCTTCACTTGCTCTGCTATTTTTCTGTCTGTGTGAAAATAATATTAGAGGTTGATTTGAAAATCTACTGAAGACAAACCACTGAATATAAGTAAAATATGTCTGTTTGCTTTGTGTTTGTCTGGGTAAGATCTCCATCTCATATATGTGCTTTAGTTGCACACAGTCTCTCTACAGTCTTAAAAAGTCAGGAAAAATCTGGAAATTGAGTTTAGATACTTTTCCAAGACGAATACAGAGAAAAGAAGACAGAGAAAAAGATGGGAGTATTGATAAATATTTGCATTTCAAGTCATTTATACCCTTCCCTTTGTTTACTTTACACCTTTTAGTTGATCAAAGCAGATCTCTTTTTGCTGATTTAACTTAAAATATGCACAAGCATACACTTTATGGCCAAAACAAAAGTCGACACCAAAAAAAAAGGTCACACACTAATATTTCGTTGGATTGCCTTTAGCTTTGATTACAGCACGTATTGGCTGTGCCATTGTTTAGATAAGCTTCTGCAATGTCACAAGATTTATTTCCACCCAGTGTTGCATTAATTTTTCACCAAGATCTTGGATTGATGATGGTAGAGTCTGACCGCTGAGCAAAGCCTTCTCCAGCACATCCCAAAGATTCTCAATGGGGTTAAGGTCTGTACTCTGTGGTGGCCAATTCATGTGTGAGAATGATGTCTCATGCTCCCTGAACCACTCGTTCACTTTTAGAGCCCGATAATTCCTGGCATTGTCATCTTGGAATATGGCTGTACCATCAGAGAAGTAAAAATCCATTGATGGAATAACCTGGTCATTCAGTATATTCAGGTAGTCAGCTGACCTCATTCTTTGAACACATGATGTTGCTGAACCCAGACCTGACCACCTGCAGCAACCCCAGATCATGGCACTGCCCCCACAGGCTTATACAGTAGGCACTAGGCATGATGGGTGCATCACTTCACCTGCCACTCTTCTTACCGTGATGCACCCATCACTCTGGAACAAGGTGAATCTGGACTCATCAGACCATTTGACCTTCTTCCATTGCTCCAAAGTCCAATTTTTATGCTCCCTAGCAAATTGAAGCATTTTTTCCGGTTAGCCTCACTGATTAGTGGTTTTCTTAAGGCTACGCAGCTGTTCATTTCCAACACCTTAAATTCCCTTCGCATTGTACGTGTGGAAATGCTCTTACTTTCAATATTAAACATAGCCCAGAGTTCTACTGTTGTTTTCCTTCGATTTGATTTCTTCAGACAAAGTGTTTGCCAATCACAATCATTCAGGATTTTTTTCCAGCCACATTTCTTTCTCGAAGACGATGGGTCCCCACTATCCGTCCAGTTTTTAATAATGCGTTGAACAGTTTTGGTAGTTTGTGTAATCTCCTTAAATGTTTTCTCTGCTTGATGCATGGCAATGATTTGACCCTTCTGAAACAGACTGACATCTGGATGTGTCTTTCGACATGGCTGTTTAAGAAATGAGAAGCAACTCATTCCACCAGTTGGGGTTAAATAACTTGTTGCCAGCTGAAAATTAATCGCCCATGCAGTAATTATCCAATGGGAGGCTTGTACCTATTTGCTTAGTTAAATCCAGGTGGCAACGTTTTTTTTGGCCAGGCAGTGTACATCTATCATTCTGTCCGTCTGTCTGTCCGTCCATCCATTTATGTTCTTCCATCCATCCGTCCGTCCGTCCGTTCATCAATCCGTCCATTTATGTTCTTCTGTCCTTCCATCCATCCATCCATCCATTAATTCGTGCCTTTATCTGTCAAACCACACATGCCTATTCTCGTTTAGACAAGGATTCCTAAATGCTACAGCCAGAAACAACTCACCCATCACCTGTCTGTCAATGCATCCGTCCATCTGTTCATTTGTGTATCTGCATCTGAATTGTCTGTTTAAAGAATACTTGAATGCAACACTGTAAATGTAACATTATTTTACCAGAACTGTTTAATGCTGATCTCTCTAATCCCATCAAAAGAGTGAAGCCACATAATAAATTAATTTCTTCCTGTACTCTGTCATATTATTAGCAGTCAAATAATTTTTAATTGAGGGATTTTTCCAGTTCTGATTTAACATGTTATGCATGTGAGCTTAGATTTTAATGAGCTTCTAACACTAACCAATCACTGCTAACTTCTCCTAATGACATCCCCGACTTTATGGTTGGTTGATTTGGTTGATTTGGAAATAACTAATGGTAAGTAATGGTCTTTACCTTCATTTAAAGAATGCTGTTTCTCTTAACTATTTCAGGAGAGTGTAGTTCATTAAATGGAGTAATTGAGTGTCTGTTTGATTCAGAGCGGCAGCCCTGCTTTCTCTTACATCAGCTCAACAGTGATGACAGTGTAGTTTCTTTGTCAGTCAGTTGTGTAGCAATTCCCTGAAAACTCATCTTATCCAAGTGTCTTGCAGCACTGCTTCACCTGACATCAGCTTTGCATAATTAGTAAGCGGTGCTATTTCTGCGTCATGTCCCTCATCACCAGACTTACCTTACAGTCTTAACCATATATGCATGTGCGTGCACACACACACATACACACACCCCTCAATTCCATGCTATACTTGACATTGCTGCAGGCATACCCTTTCCTGAATCCTCCGGGGAGCACTCAGATTCCACCATCTCATCCTGCAGAAACTTGACTCAACAACACATTTACAGTTCCATGATGATAATTACTCACAGTTTGAAGATCTTATTTCCTCTATCATATACAATTGTTTGAAGGGACATGCGTCTTGATTCTGTCCTTTATCTTTATCCTCTCAGGAGATGATCATCGACAAGGTGAATGGTCAACCAGTCCCTCGCTATTTGATATATGACATCATCAAATTCAATGTGAGTACCCTGCACTTTTGAAAGTGGCCTCTTACCCTTGAAAATGTTTAAGGTTAAAGTGTTAGAGACCAAATTGGAGAGGAGGCTTTGATTGTTGAATTTGTGTTCAAAGAGGAATTCAGCAAAGGAGCTCGTGCTCTTTGCGTTTGTCTTCAGCAGTTAACAGCAAATGAAATATTAAATTATTGCATCATCGGTTTGATTGGTTTCTAATGGGGAGAAACGAATTTAACCTTAAGCATTAAATTCCCATCTAGCAGGCAGTAGAACATCCAAACTCTGCAGTGTTTGTTTAGAGATGACAGCTTTCTCAGTCTGCAGGTTGAAGTTGATAGTTGTTCTTGTGCGCATGCACACACAAACACACTTAAAGCTCCTTGCAAAATTATTGATATCCCTTTAATTTTCTCATGTTACAACAATTAGGGATGGGTATCTTTCACATTTGAACCGACAGGGTACTGATGACCGATTTTCAATGCTTTTGTGTGTGTTTATGCGGTGATAAAAGTTGATTCGTTTAATAATAAAATCTCAAAAAAAGTTTATTTAACTAATTTATTTCTTAATATATAAACTTTAACGAATATATCAAAACAGCATCCAACTGTTTGTACTGTAACATCACGGTGGTTTCACAGATTTCTTCAACATGAAAACCTTTAACTACCCACAGTTTTTTCTTAATAATGCACAAATTAAAACCCAGTTCCACGTATTCCTATTTCTGTCCTTTTCCCTCTGGAATAAATGTTTGATGGGGGCCCATGGAGGGCAAATAAGTTTAAAACAAATGAGCTAAAGAGGATGGAGTAAAAATAAATAAAGGTATACTATTTTACTGTTTTTACAAGTATCACAAACTACAAATGGAAGTGAAGAAACTTCTTTGCTGTGAACTGCAATTACTGTTTTTCTTCGTTTATCTTCCTTGTGCAGCGTTTTTTTTAAAAACCTAACATGTCAACTTTCTCGGGCAAGAGCCGAGCCCAGTCCACGAGTGTGATCTGCATTGCATTTTGAAAAAACGGAGTCGTACTTTCAAGCACTTTCTGTCAGCCATGCTTGCTTTGGTGACTGTAGCAGCGGCTACTGGCGTCATTACGCACTTGTGACTGCAATGCTGTGTTCATGTCCTTCAGTGTCACAACAGTGCGTTTAGGTACTGAAACATGGTACCGTCTGATTTTACTTGCATAGGTACTCTGTAGTACCAGGGGAATTCGGTCGGTACCTATAAAAGTACTGGATGTGATACCCTCATTTCTCATTTTATTTTACTTGGAATTTTATGGTAGACATGTTATGCGCAATATGCACTCTTATCGCAATAATGTTTTCCTCCAGTAACTATACTGTATACTGATTATTATTTTCCCTTTGATAGACCAATATACCATAGAGCATAATTGATAATTGGAACAAAAGGGTTTCATGGTTGAATGGCCAAGTCAAAGTCCAGACCTCAATACAAATAACAATCTGTGGCTAGACTTGGATTCACAGATGCTCACCATCCCTGTCAAAGGGAGCTTCGGCTATTTTCTAAAGTAGAATGGGCAAAACTTCTAGGCTCTAGACGTGTAAAGCTGGTATTACGCTGTATTTAAAGCAAACGTTGGTTTTACAAAGTATTTACCTGCGGAAGCTGAATGCAAAAACACGCCACATTTGTTCACATTTTTGTTTAATTTGTTTTATTTCTGTTTATACAGTTATATGCTACTTTGTGTTTTTCCCATATTAGGATCATAATGTTTGTATTGAATTATCATTATTCCTTGAATTAATGAGTTATGCACTTTTATTTAAACCTACTGTTTCTACTGTGAAATTACTTCCGACTTTTAGCAGCAACAAACCAAACCAAGTGTTTTAATTGCCCAAACAGCACTCTTCTGAGCAGTAAATTAAAGCCTCTGGTTAAGCAGTCTGATTCTTGGTAATGGCAAACAGGTGGACACAGAGTCAGCTTACTGAGCTTGCATTTTGCCCCTGGAAAGGCTTTGCTGTTCTTTTTAAATAGCGAACACCACAGGATAAAGGGTGGAGGAGGTAGCCATTATGTTTTATTGTCTTCTCCTTTACTCTCTATCGATCAGAGGAATCACATAAGCTATTTGGCTCAATGAAGGCTCCAGTGGTGAGAGGAATGTCTGCAGGATGGTGCAGGGGTTAGCATCTCCATGGGACTCACACCGAGCCATCAGTAAAGCGCTGTTATATTGATTCTTGCTTGCCATTATTGGCCTTCACCATTATCTGTGTTTGGCTGCGCCTCGGCACTCAGGCTCTGTCCTGGGAGAGGGGAGTGATGTTGCAGGAGGAAGAGGACACCATCTCTTTGACTCTTGCCCTAATATATCTCCTTATTTGTTTGGGAATTTGGGTGAGGAATTGTTTTGGGATACAAATACATCCATCCACCGAGTTCTTTTTACAGTGCTGTGTTCAAGTATTTGCAACCTTGCATGTTTCATTTGTTTTTGCATTTTTGTGATATTTAATGATATCAGTGATTGAGATTATCAAGCTAGATTTTAGTATCAAGATAAGATCTAAAAAATCTCTTTGCAAACAATGATTTTAATTAATAATTGAAAAAAACCACCTGGCCCTATGTGAAAATATAATTGCACTCCTTGGTAAATAATGAATTACTTTGATATACCAAATATTTTTGGTTAAATTTCACCAGCGGCGCACAGGCATGACTAATGCCAGATATGTAGAATCAAGAAATCACGTTAATAGAACTTCTCTGACAACACGGGACTCCAGCATATTATAGTGTGAGCGCTGCACAGAGAAAACAAAGATCATTTGGGAACCTACCTAGGAGTGTCTGGCCCACCCAAATTACTTAGGAGTGGCTCAATGACGTCTCCAGGAACTAAAGCGCTGCAGGCCTCACTCTCCTCTGATGAGGCCAATGTTCAAAATTTAACAAAAAGAAAGAGACTGAGAAATAATAGCACCAATGGAAGAGTTTTAATGCAAAAACCACCGCTGACCAAAACCGACATAATATGAAAGCTCTTTTCACATTTGACATCTTTATGATTCCACCCTTTGTTTGTGACCTTGAACTAAACAAACTTGGGTTATGCAGTTGGGCAATGAGCCAAAGCACACCAGCAGGTCCCACCTAAAACTAAAACCCAGCAAAATAATGGTTTTGGAGTTGCGTTTAAGTCTAGAATTAAATCTGATCTAGATGCTTTGGCATTCAAGCATGAATGGGCAATCAAACGGGCCGTTTATCCTCCACATGGGTCCAATGTAGGCTAAAATCAAACAACCCTCGTTCACAGCAATGTAAAACACTCACTTGCCAGTAATTGCAAATGTTTGATGACCATTGTTACCAACAGGTTTACTCAGCAACTACTTTTTTCACATAGGGCTATATAGTTTTTTTAGTTAGCTTTTTTTCCCCTTAAAAAACTAGATATGTCTAATATTAACATTTGTTCGAGGATCTGAAACATTTAATGAGGCAAAAAAGTAAAAACAGAAGACCTCTGTAAGGAGGCAAATACACATTTTAACTGCACTTTACATGCATGTGAAAAAAACATGTTTTGCTGGACAGTATAAAGTTAAGTTTGGAAAATGATGTCAACAATCTTCATTTTCTTTTACAACAGCCATGCTAGTATTTACACTCAAAACAATTGGATTAACCCTGATTGTCACTATAACCCGGAGTGTGTTTGCTGCTGCTGCTGTTCTATCTCTAGAATATTAAAAGACAAAGTTTTTTTACAATGTTTTTTCGGGTTGTCAGTCACTGTCATCTCCCCCACTGTGGGGGAACTGACAAGACAACAGAAATTACATATGTTTCCCATTAATTTTTTTCAGTGCTGTTGAAGGCTGTTATTTTGGACTTTATCGTCGCCCACACACTGAAACTTTGATTGACCTCATTAGTTTTTGTCTTGCTGAGATAATTTTGCTTTAGGTACAGAACTGGACAAGATAATTGGATCAGCTTGATTAACAATTGAACAGATAAGAGCGCACATGACACCAGCGGCTGTGGTGTCTTCTGTTAAGGACAGCTTTATTAAAATCATTTCCTGTTAACTGTCTATGAAGGTCTGCGTGAGGTTTGCTGCATTGTTGCTCTCAGACCCGAGCAGTTAAGTTTTAATTTCTCACCACCTTCCTTTAAATTTTGTAGCACATCAGAAACTCTGATTTGTTGTGAACTTTGACATTCAAAAGGATTGTGTCCTATTATTAGTGTTGACTGACAGTTTTCAGACACTTTTACACACTTTACTTTAAGCTAATGATGTTGTTCTGTTATTTAGGGTTCTGCACACAGTTTTCTAGAATGACATAGTATAATAGTTTTTAGGTGCATTGTTAAAATGCACATTTAGGCCAGACATTTAAGTGTGGCCTAAATGTTGAGCGTCACCTTCTCAAGACACTGGTTTTCTTTTTACTTTTACTGGAGTTTTTTGTTAGGTCCTTCCATTCTTCCATGTCAGTCCACGTTTTTTGCATAAATTCAAAGTGAACTTTTGTAATTAAAACATTGTTGGTAATGTAGGAAAATATGACTGTACACTGCTATTAACCCTACGCTTATCCGATATGAAGCATCCAAATCGACGTTAAGTTTGATGTTTTAGCCATTTTTTTTTTTAAAGAACTGTTTAATTTTGATTATCTGATCTAAAATCTACAGAATATATTTACTACACCTGAAGCATAAAGCCCTCCACCTCTGCAGCTGTGAGACTGACTCAAGCAAACCACTCCGTTCACCTCAAGTTCCATAAATCGTTCATAAAAGACATTTAGGCCATTCTGCTTGAGCTTTTATTTGTATTTAGCTGGTGATTATGACATTAGTGTTCAATTTCTTTTGCATGTTTAACATCAGGGTGTCGTTTTGGAGATTAATGAAAGGAATTATGTTTTTTTATTGCAATAATCATACTTTGGTGAATATTAGCTAATCATTCTTCTTTTTACGTGAGTAAATGGCATGATAATATGACATTGGTGCTCCAGGCCTGTATTTATGTGGTAAATTTACTAAAAAGGTAATGTGACGTTTGAAGGGAGGAAACTAATAAATCTTAATTTCTGTTTCAGAGTCTATAAAATCTGAAACTTGTAGCTGTATGTAGACATAATGATGAGGCAAGAATGAGTTTTTTGTGAGTTTGTTTCAAAAAGAAGAAAAGTCTGTTAAGACGTAGGCAGCCCTACCCAGTACTGCAGTGACTCATAGAAAAGCAGAATCACACCTCAGGATCTCTGATTGTGTAACTAGATAGGCCACTTTCATAAATCTCTAACTCTGACCTGTTAGTTTGAAATTTTCAAGACAAATCTGTCATGGCTTGCCAGACAGAGATATTCCAACTGTTACTTATAAGCAAGGTATGCTTCAGATTTTAATTTTTGGAGTAAAAAAACTTACATTAATCATCTTTGGTTCTGCTTTTTGTTATTTATTGCCTTGGAGGAAGGTGCTCACTTATTGATCCATGTGCTTTACAGGAAAGCTAAAGAGGAATTCTTAAACTGAAAGCCTTTTTCTACCCTGCTTTTTATTTTAGCCATCATCCCAGCAAAAAGGAAGCTGTTTTCTACAGTAAAATTCTCCCTTGGAAGAATAATTGTCTATACATTTTAAAAGGTCTGTTTTACCAGAAAATATTGCTTTTAAATGGAAAGCAGATTAGGAGATGCTGTCTGTTTGCAGTTACGTTTGCCTGGAATGTTTTTGTAAGAAACGTCTAATGGGAGGCAGCACATTGTTGATTGGTCCCAATGTTGATTCTGGTCACCAGTGTCTGCAGCTGTTTATCTAGACGTATGTACTGAAATCCCATCATATCTTCAGTCAGTCCTTTATCCTCCCCATCCTCACACTGAAGCAGCCTTTATTTTTGGTTTATGTGTACTGTTAGTCAAGCTTTCTCCAAAAAATGTTATAAATATATAAACTGGGGATGTCCTCCACAGGATTTTTTGGTCTACTTCAAGTCATTTAAGATTAGGCACAGTGTTATTCTTGATCACCCCTAAGAACAACTAGTTCTACATTCAGTTCACACATTGAGAACTTAAATAATTTATCTTAATACAGTAGTTCACCTCCTAAACATAATATACTAAGATCATAGTGAAAATGAATTTGTTTTAGGTTTCAGTTTACGTATGTAAATAAAGGCCTTTAAAAATACAATTAAGCACATAATTGTTCATACCCCTGGCAGATTTAGTTTTAGGGTTCTGTTTGTTTCTGAAAGGACACTACACAGCCATCTCTCAAAACATCATAAGACAAAAGGTATACTTCTTTTAAATAATTTAAGTTTTTATTAACATTTTATGAAAATGTATACTCTTCTTTTTTGGTATACTAATCCAACATTTGCTGACAAGCTTTTTTTGAAGTTTTCACTGGTAATTTCACTTGTGACTCAATGTAAAAGATAAATAGTATTTTTCCAGTTAGTCGCCGGTGAAAGACCTCTAGGTTTTGAAAGGTCCAAACCAGTGGTGTCATCATCAGTAAAAAAGTACTTGCAGTCCAAATAATTTATGTCTGTCAGTGTGTCTGTCTGTCTGTCTCTATATATCTCTATATCTATATATCTTATCTATATAAATATATATAGATAGATACATATCTCTATAAAATCTCACTACACATTTGCCTTATTAAAATAATAGCATCGACTATGCAAATTCTTTTGGCCTTGATTAAACAAAATAGCAAACATTTCAGTATTCCCATCTATAAGAGTAAAAGTCACTGGATAGCTGTTATTAATAGACAAATACTTTGTTTTCTACCTAATATTTTCCCCTGTAAGAAGATTTCAATATTCTAGGAATAATTTTGCCCTATTTAAAAATAAAAGGTCTCCATCTGCATCAACCACCTGTGCTTGGAGGCAAAATTTCTGTCTTTCTTGGATTGCCGTCTGTGTCCATACAAAATCAGTCCAGGGGCCACAAATGGCTCTCTGGCCACACTTTGGACACCCCTGGTCTTTGCAGCTAAGCCCCAAATGTTTCACACCTCTGTTAGATTTAGGTGTAAAAGTATTGTCAATAAACCAAGAAGTTCGTTTCTGATTGAAATTGAGATATGCATCTCAATTTAGACAATAACAAAGTCTTAAAGACGTAATTTTTTTGTTTTTAATTAAAAAAATGGCAGGCGAATAATTATTGATACCTTTTAAGTAATCAATGGAAACATCTTTCTTATTATTACATAAAACAAACCCTCATTTTAATTGCTGACTAGCTTTTAAGATATTTCCACTGGTATTTTGATGTTTGGTGATGAGCTCCAAGTCTTTTAGAAGGCCTACCTGCCATCACCCTCATCTGTTGCTAACTCCACAGATTCTCTATCAGTTTTGTCGGGGCGCCGGCTGGACTGCTTCAAACATTTATATTACTTCCAGTCAGAAGAAACATTTTGGGAAAATAAGGTTTGCACCTAAATATGTTAAGGATATGAACCTACAAAAGTATCCACCATTGGCATTTTACCTATTTTGTTACATTTCAACTTGTAATTTAAATGTGTTGTAATCTTATTTTATGTGATGGATCTGCACAAAATAGTCACCTTTTCTGAAAGGCCCCAGAGGCGTCAACACCATGAAGCAAGAGCCATCACACCATGAAGATCCGGGAGCTCCAAACAAGTTGCGGACAAAGTTGTTGAGAAGTTCAAGTCAGGGTGGGGTTATAAAAAAATCCAAATCTTTGTCATTCCCCAGAGCCCCATTAAATCCATCATTCTTCAAATGGAAAGAACATGATACAGTTAAGCACACCAAGTTTTCTGTTACTTTAACAGTTATTATGAGAGAAATGTATTTTTTAAAATATTTTATAAATAAAAAATAAAATACATCTTTCAAGTTATAGACATGCTGAGTAAATGAAATGGTGTACACTTTCAAACAATCCATTTTAATTCCAAGTGCCAAGGGTGGTGAACACTTTTGGAAGATACTGAAGTTCTTGCTCATTTTTTGGTTTTTGTTGTTTATTATTTTTTATGAAACATAGTCTTGAAACATTTACAGATCACAATTTTGTGTCGTTTATAAAAAGCTCAATTATATTTGTGTAACTCTTTCCTGATCTTGTTCACATGTAGTGTGTTTTATGGCTAAATTTTAAAGCTCCTCTCATCCACATTGGCTTGTTTTAGGCGTCAGAAAGTGAAACTAGTTTGAAATGTGAGGGGGCTTTTTTTTTTGGGGGGGTTTTTGTATTTTATTTTGACCAGCCTTAAAGCCACACAAGGCTGATGTTACTCTCTGTTAACATTTTAGCACAGCTGCTGTCATTATCTTCCCTCGCGTAATTAAAAAGATCAAATCTGTGCCGTTATTTTTTGTACTTAACTCTAAGCCTAACCTCTGCAATACTCAAAATGTGAAGGTAAATGTCTCTGCTGTAGCTAAAAATCTGCTGCAGCGCTCACTCCCCGATAGAGCTCCATATCTCATAACTATAATTTTTTTTTTTTTAATAGTTTTATGATGAATGGTATAGTCTTATAATAAGTTTAAAGGCGAGGATTATTAATAACTGGGCCACACCATGAACAATATTAGCCCAACAGCCTGAATCGATCTATGCACAGATACCCACATACTCTGCAAGTAAAAATGTTGTATGATTTTTTTTTTTAAACTGGCTTTGCAAAATTTAGCTGCATGCCTCTGTGTGATGCTGTTTGGAAGTTTTTTCAGGGACAACAATATAAACATTTAAATATGCCCTAATTGAGACTGTTTATCAAGCAATTGTTTTATAAACCAACTAAATTAATATTATTTTTTATTATATCACAATATTGGGGGAGACTCGAATCTGATGGAAAATTCTGGATTTTAACTTGCCCTCACCTTTATTTATTAGTTGTTTTGTTACATCTGCCAATGAAGCAATGATGAAAGTTTGAGAGAGCGTACTTATTGGAAATGTCAACGAATGTCTTGCATAAAGAAATTCTGATTGAAACAGCATATGTGTAATGTAAGAGCAGAGTCCCCTCAATGGATATGGAATCAATATTAGAGTTGACGAAAGCATGTCTTTGTAATTTTCTATTTGCTATGTCAATCTCAGTTTATTGCTACTCTGTCAGATATGGTTAATCATGTTCTTGTCAAACACTGCTTCAGTGCTTTTTTTTAAATCACACTGAATGCCTGCGTTAAATATATGTTCCCAGACAGACACATACAGCCCTTAGAACCACAACACACACAGATAAATCAAGAGATCGCTGTGATTTCAATAATAAAACCGAGCTTCTTTCCCCAGTGATGTTTTCTTAACAGGATTCTTCTATGCTGTGTTTTCCTTTCGAGCTGGCGTGGATAACACAAGCCTTGAATCATCCACACTTACATCTTGTCCTTTCCTGATGACAGAGCTGACAGATGGTGCTAAATGTGTGGGACATGATACCAGCTGTTGCTCCAGGAGAAAGTAGTGCTGTTACTGCTGTCACCTTGTACGGAAAACAAGCAAGTTATGGTTGTCCATGAAAAGTTTTTAAGTTGGCTTAAAGATTGATCAGCAACATTGTCTAAACATTTATCAAAATGCTATGATTGAACTTTCAGCAAACATTTGGCTAATTTTTCACCTAGCAGACACAAAGATACATGGGAAATCCCTATTAAATACAGTATGTACAAAGTACAAATTTATTCAACATTTCATGAGGATTACCAATTGTTGGCCTTGAGTTCTTACATGTTTTTTTTTTCCTAATTATGAAGGTTTCTATTCTTAGTGTTTCGATAGCATTGTTAAATCATGATCTATTTTTCCAGGCAATAATCCAAGCTCCTTATATCAGTGTGTTACATATCAAAATGCACTCTCACTGTTAAGCACACAGATGCCACAAATGGTCATTTTACCCAAAAGCTGAAAAATTGAAATGCATTTTTGCCATTTTTGTAAATTTCTTATGGGGGAAAAACACAAGTGTTATTGTATCTTGAAATAGTTTCCTTAACTTTTAGATTTGCAAAAGCAGAATATTTCAACATTTAGTACAGACATGTAAAATAAAGGCACAAAATTGGGTTTGGTAATATTGCTAATTGAAAAGTGACTTTTACCCCTTAATCATCGTAGAGCTTTTGCATTTTTCAGCTCCGCACTCTACATAAAGTGACCTGCAAAAGTATTCTCTTCTCTCGGCATGTTTTGTTGCCTCACAACCTGAAATTCAAATGGAATGTTTGAAAGTTTGCTCCATTTCACTTAAAGAACATACTTACAACCTCAAAGATGTTTTTATTTATTTATTATTGTGTAGCAAACAACATGTGGCACAATAACAAAACTTCAGCATGTGTAAAAGTCAGTACGTTGCACTTGCAGCTGCAACTCGCTTTATATAAGTCTCTATGAGCTTGCCACAGTTTACCACTGGGATTTTGCCCATTCCTCAAGGCAAAACTGGTCCAGCTGCTTGTGAACAGTAATTTTCAAGTCCTAACCACAGATTCTCAATTGGATTGAAGTCTGGGCTTTTAATAGACCATTTCAACACTTTTAAATGTTTCCCCTTACACCATTCGAGTGTTGCTTTAGCAGTATACTTCGGGTCATTGTCCTGCTGGAAGGTGAACCTCTGTCCCAGTCTCAAATCACAGGCACACTGACAGGTTTCCCTCAAGAATATCACTGTCATACATTTTTTCCCTCGACTTGGACCAATTTCCCAGTCCTGCTGAAAAATGTCCCTACAGCATATATTCCATTATCTCCTGTAGAACCCCAACCCTAACCCTTTTTTCTTGCCACTCTTCTATAAAGCCCAGTTCTATGGAGTATACGGCTCATCGTGCTTCTATGGTCTGATACTCCAGTCTTTGCTTTGGAAGTCTTTGCTAAAAAGCTGGTCTCTGTGCTGCCTCTCAGATTAATGCCCTTCATGCCCGGTCTGTGGGTTTTGTGGGTGGCTCTATCTTGGCAGGTTTGTTGTGGTACCATGTGCTTTCCATGTGAAGATGATGGATTTAATGGTGCTCTGGGTTGACATCAAAGATTTGGATTTTTTTTAACCCCACTCTGACTTGTACTTCTCAGCAACTTTGTCCCTGACTTGTTTGGAGAGCTCCTAGTCTTTATGGTGTGATGGCTCTTGTGTAGTGGTGTTGCAGCCTCTGGGGCCTTTTTGAAAAGTTACACTTGGATTGCACACAGGTGGACTTTATTCATTTCACCATACCAACTTAGAATATTTTGTGCAGATCATCACATAAAGTAAGTTTAAAAAAAATTAAATTACAAGTTGAAATGTATCAAAATAGGTAAAAAGCCAAGGTGGGTGAATACTTTTGCAAGGCACTGTATGAGCTTTTTATTGAACAGAAATTTTATATTTTGTATGAAACACACCCACTTAAATAAAATATTGCATATATTTGTAAAGTTCTAAGCATAATTAATTCCATGAAAGTCCATGCAATAATAACCTTAAGTGAGAAACTTAGTGTTTATTCATACCAAACTGCTCTGAGTGAAGGCCTTTGTTCCTGTAGGAACAAAGTTGCTTCAGGCTAGGTCATTTTATCCCTCCCAAGAACATAAGTGCAGAATTGGAAGGTCCCCATAGGTCCATCCTACTACAGCATTTGTCAGTGTAGTAACCACACTAACTTCAAAGTTGTGACCAGTTACATAATAGATGTCGGAAACCACACAGGAAGAAAGTTCTGCTCCAAATATGTCTCAAGATTATGCTGCAAGAACTCTAAAACCATGGCTGCAAAAATGTAATTTTGGTCTTGCAGCCATGGCAGAGAGAAATCCTTGATGTAGGACCTTGCTTAAAAAAACAAAAAGCATCTGGGCTTCAGACAGTAGGATTTTTATGCCCTAAATTTTATTCATTCCTGCAGAGATTTGAAGACACTTTATTATCTTTTTTTCTTCAGTCAATGCAGACAGTTTCTGTATCTAAATTTGTCTTGGAAGAGCAGAGACCAAAAGGTTAAATAATCAAGCATTTTTTTTGTGATAAAGGTGCACGCTGTCATGTAAATATAATCACTTTCACTAAGGCAACAGTAAGTGTCTCTGTTCCTAGTCTATTATATTAAAACGCACTCTGAAGATTTGTATATTACCAGCCTACTAAGATCAGTATATTTAAACTGTTACTCTGAGATTATTTCTGTTTTTTTCTGCGTAATGTCTAACTCAAGGCTGTACAGTCTTGTAATAACATCTAATTCTAGCTAATCATTAGCTGTTAATTTCCAATCCAACTGGAGGAAAACTGCTTGTTTCTTCTCATCTAAAGCGAATATAATCCCCTTGAGAAAAGAAATGACCTTTTACCGCAGAGTCAGAGCAGAATACCAATGCCTGCAATTCACACTTTCCAGCACAGAACCTGTCGATACACATAAGAGAGTATTGATTAGCAATAGATGCATTTAGCATCCATATTGGTGCTATTGTTCCACATCATTTTGATTGTATAAGGTTTAAACCTCCTTTCCTTCTAGAAATTATTAATAATCTGTAGGGTCATCTTTTTATTTCCTCTAAAAACCTTCATAAAATAGTAATCATCCATCATTGTTTTACATTAATAATTTGGGACAATACGGGACACCTTTAGAAATCTAATTGGCGTCAGACAAAACACTTCTTTTTCCAGATATTTGCTTACCGTATTTTCCGCACTATAAGGCGCACCGGATTATAAGGCGCACCTTCAATGAATGGCCTATTTTAGAACTTGTTTCATATATAGGGCGCACCGGATTATAAGGCGCATAGAATAGAAGCTACTGCAGTCAAACGTTTGACTGGGGTTGCGTTATGCATCCACTAGATGGAGCTGTGCTAAAGAGAATGTCAACAAAACAGTCAGATAAGTCAGTCAGTCAAACTTTATTAATACACTACAAACCAGCGTTCTGATAACTCCATTCACTCTCATGGTAAGGTCTCCTCTACATAGAATTCTATTGAATAGAGCCAACCGCACGTTAGGAATGCATTGGAGTCTATGAAGTTGAAGTTGAAATCAAACGTTAGTTAAAACGTGAAAGGGAACTTTTCCCTGATTCAGTAAACACGTAAAAGAAACAGTTTGATGCACTAAATCAAATGTTAGTACATTCACAATATAGTAGCGTTAACTGTTGAATTCTCTCGCTGCTGCTCTATTCCCATGTTCGACTGCGTAGCTGACAGCCTTGAGTTTGAACTCAGCATCGTAAGCGTGTCTCTTGAAAGGTGCAATTTTGGGGTCGTTATACACACACAAGTGGTGTTGGACTAGGAGTAAGCACAGTACAGGTGTTTACCGCTATTACTTCGGCGACACCCCTGACTACGGTAGCCGTAATGCTGCAAGCGGTGCGGCTTTGTAGTTTACCAGTCGTACTGAAACATTTTGACAGAGCGCCGTGTACAACCAGTATGGATCAACCAATTGACCAATTGATCCATATATAAGGCGCTCCGGATTACAAGGCGCACTGTCATTTTTTGAGAAAATTAATGGTTTTTAAGTGCGCCTTATAGTGCGGAAAATATGGTACTTAAAATACATGTTTTATTCTTGGTTTGGTGGAAATGTTTTTAGCGAATATTCAGCAAAAACAAGTCAAATTTGAATGTTTTTGATGCAGTTATATCTTCAAAATCTTGAGATTTTTCTTTTACAAAGAGTCTCAGAAAGAAATTGTATTGTTGGAAATTGCTGAATGTCACTTTTATCCAGCTAAAGTACAGTGCTCTTTCCCTCTTTGTTTGTTTTTTCAAGAAAGCCTGTCTTCCTTTTTTGAATATTTTGCCTGTGATTTGAAACATGTGGAAATACACTCCAAGATGTTTTAAAGATTTCAAATATTTTTATGCGTCTCACAGCTAAGTGAAATTGTTGGCTTTCCATAATTCTTTCACCATTTCTTGGTAAGAATTGAATTCCAGTTTATTTGGAGTTTGAATCCTCCTTCTAATAACTTGTGAGAAATATTCAATGTAAAAGTCATCATGGTTTTAGTTCAGGAAGCTCTACTTTTCTTTTTTTTATGTAAGCATAAAAGTGAATTCTGAGTCATTTTTTATTGGGTCACTTTGCCAATTTAGGAGTAAAGATGTGTGGCAGCAGCTCTGGGTGTTCTGCAGCAGGCTGATTTTACTAAAACTTTTCTGTACCAATTAACAAAAAAATATTTTTGCCATATTTGTCATTATATGCAACTCGTTTTAATTTTCAGCTCAAGCCGTTATTTGTAACCAGCAACAGGATCTCAGGCTTGGTGCCGTTCCATGTGGCAGCAATCTGTGGCTCCACCAGATGGGGTATAATTTTACCTTTGTTCTGCCTTGCTACACCTGTCTGTTTGAGAGGCAGTGTTGTCTCAGGACAGTGGGATTATTTGTGCAGGACTGCAGCAGATCTTTCCAGTGATGTGTGGAAGGTCTCATCATCATCACAAAGACAGCCAGCTTCCTCTGAGCAGTGTGTGTAGCATGTGCTATTGTAGCGTGATAAACTGATGAAGACTTTACTGCATGCTCCCTGGACACTGCTCTTCTGTTGTTCATGGGAGTGATTCAATCTGGCATGTTTGAATATGATTTTTTTTTTTTTGCCTGATAGTGTGTTTTATTTTAAGGTTAGTATTATTCCTGATTACTTTCATTTGGTTACCCCTTACTTCCTGAATTAGTTTACAATTATAAAAACAAATATTTGTGAAAAGTTGTATATTTGTATTTAGTATACAAATTATGTAGATTAGCCATTATTGGGCTCAACTCCGACCACTAGATGGTGGCGAAGTGCTTCCAATAAGATATTTGTAATGTGTAGCATATGCATCAACAGGTGTTAGTGGAATATATGCGTCACATTGGCTGTGTGGGGTTTGAGACAAACTTACAACAAGCGGTTAGGTTCAATAAATAAATACACTGTTTAGTTAGAAATATCATCGGCCTATTTTTTCAAGTTGACGCAATTTCTTGAAGTTTTAAGAAAATGGCTGATTTTCAACTTTTGTCAAATTGTATCACAAACTTAGAGCAAAACGTGTGTCCAATGAAGTTTTTTGGAATGAAGAGAAATTTGTGTGGCTCAGTTTATCAAATCTCAGCCACTTTTCCTGAGTAGTAAGATTGCTAGGGATAGTAGGAGTGCTCACTTTCTTTTGTCTTTGTTATCGGTAAGTTGCCACACATACATTTGACATACTCCTATTAGAAAGGTCAAGAAAACAATCCGTTTTCTTGTTAACACAACTGGCACAAAGGTTCTAAAGGTTCTTTTTGTGTTAGAAAAGTGTGTTTTAAAATTATCCGCTTTGAAAAATGTATATGATTTATTTACGTTTCATGGTTTTTTGATATTTCTGGCTTTAAAATCTAATGAATTTCTGCCTTTAATGGCCTGAATGAGACTTTCTTGTAGGGCTGCACAATGTCAGTAAAATATTTAATTGTGATATTAGTGCCAAAAATTGCAATAACGATATTGATTATATTTACCCCCATTTTCCTGCTTCTTTCTTTATGACAATAAAAACTGTTCACACCATTTGCAGTTTTAACATCTCAGGTGCTAAAGATGTACATCAGATAAGCGCAATAAGAGTTCATCCAAAAGCCAAATGTATTATTGATATGCATTATTGTCTGACTCTTTAAATATAACGTCCTACCCAAAGTTCCCAAAAGTCCTTTGTGATTGCTATATTGCACACACTGATATTGCAATGAGGATTGCAATTCAATATACAGTACAGCACTACTTTTTTGTTTTATTTTTTTATATTTCTGATGTATTTTTTTTTTTTTTTGCACATTTGTAAATGTAACAAATATTTAGCTACTCATCATATTCACATTATGCCAGTCTAATTGCTGAGGTTTTTGAGTTTTCATATGTTGGGGTCAGGGTTAATAAATGAATAAAAAAATCAATAAATTCATGTGTTAATTAAAATTAATACAGGATTTTTGTTGTGTGTTTCAGGGACAACCTGTTGGCCAGTGTGATTTCAATATTCGACTCTTGTGCATAGAAAAGGAAATAATTTCTCCACGCATGGAAAAAATGAAGATTGGACAGATCGACAAAACCAAGGAGCCCTTCAGTGTCCGAAATAAGCCCTTCTTTGATATTCATGCATCGCGCAAGGTAACATGGTCCAACATGCTGATTTTGCTTTCCAAATCCTTCCCTTCCCTATAACTTTGCTATCTGTGACCCAGTTAAAATTCATTCTTGCTATTGGTCTTGCAGAAATGCACAAACCCAAGCAAGCTAATTGTCTTAGACATTGCATACTCGCATGTAATCCGTCAGTAGTATCCCAGTTATTTCCTCGAGAATTTGATTTCCAGGGAAATAGCTCTTCAAGGCCAAATTGGTCCCAAGAGAAGGACCAGTGCAAGAGATAAAACACATTTATTGCATCTTTATCCTGTGGAAGGGACAATCTCAAGGGAGGAAGAGAGCTCTCAAATGAGTGTCTGATGGCGTGGCAATTTCCCACTGGGACTTATCTGGTGCAACCTCAAGTGATTGGAAGCCAGGATTACAATACATTGCTTTACCAGAAATCTTCCCCATAATAGGCGATATATTTTTCTTGTTGTCAGAAAATAATTAAATGATTCGTGCTGGGGTTAAAAAACAGTAAGCTGAAAGCAGCAGAACTTCCATCGCCTCGATGGCTGATAAGCCTTCCTCAAAGGTCTGTGCTCTTGCCCTTCTCTCAGGTCTGCAGGAGTTCAGAGCACAATTAATTTTGTGTTTGGCTCGAACAAAGAGCAGTTGGAAATCTTGGTGCTGTCCCCTCACAGATAATCAAACTACAAAGAGGGGAGTGATATGTGTGATTTCTGTGCATGTTTTAATGTCTCCCAGCACTGATATCTTAGAGTTTTTGTTCATTGTGAAATTGTTAGATGGCATGCTGTAACCTCAGGTCTTACCCTGTGCTACCCACATTTCTAAGAATCTTTATGAAGGATCGCCCCTGCAAGCTTTTGGGTTCATTTTGTTGAAGATTTTCTGGAAATGAACTCACTGGTACACTGTCTGGTTTCTGAGTGGCCCATTGTGTCCCTATGCGGCCATCTGCTCTCTGTACAGTCTTATCTCTGTTGTATGGGGCATTAACTAAGGGTAACTGGAATCTGGCTCATTAATTCATCTCAGCACAAACCTCCACTTCACGGCATATAGACCACCAATTCCTTCTAGGGGTATTTCAGTCAAGTGCTAGAGTTGTATGACAGCTTTTGTCTGTTTCTAAGCTTCTGTTTTTCATCTCATTCACTTACACATTTAGGCTGCCATTTACCCACCAATTGGGGTATTTTTTTGGTTTTACTTCCTCCACTTATTTTACAATGAATCTTTTTGTTTTAATCAGACTTGCACACCAAGACAATGTGGCAGCGTCTTTTGGATTTTCCCTCAATCATGGATTAATTTAACTGGAAAGTGGAAAATATCTACATTTAGCGGCAATACTATGTGAGCTGTTCTGCGCTGCTGTCCATTTTTGATATGTGCTATTTTGGGTAATGTGCACTAAAGTTTTATTGTTCACTTCATCAGTAGGTTTATGGTTATGAGTCAGACACGAACCGTGGATTTCCAGCTGAAAATGTGAAATGTGTGGAAAAATACACAGGATCTATACAGACTAATATTTGGTACCATACACAGAGTGTTATATTTTAAGAGTTTCTTTATTTGATGATTCTGAAATGTTGCATTTCTTACAGTATATACGCTTCTTTACTTGGTACCTGGTTGGAAAGTAAGCATTGCTGAATTACTGCATCAATGCGGAGTGGCAGGGAGGCAATCATCCTGTTTCTTTGCTGAGGTGTTAAGGAAGCCCAGATTGCTTTAATAGTGGCAGTCAGCTCCTTTGCATTGTTGGGTCTAGTGTCTGTTATCTTCTTCTTGCCACTTACTCCACAGATTCTCTTTGGGCTTTCGTTACGTTTATGGTTTTTGGCTCTTTATGCACAGTGATACCATGGTTGTCAGCAGAAGGAAGCATGAGGTTATCTGGGTTTCCTGCTAGACGGCTGCTCTGACTTTGGAATTGATAAAACAAGGTAGACCCACAGAAGTGGACGAAGTGGCTCTCCAAATCACTGTTGAAACATCATGCTGTACCCCAAGCAACTTGGATTCAGTGCATCTCCACTCTTCCTTCAGACTCTGGGAACTTGATTTCTAAATGAAATTTAACACATACTTTTAACTGAGATGAAGACTTGGGTGAAAATGATTGGAATGTATCTCAGTGGTCCTCAGTCTGGGTGATGCTTTTGGTGATGACAAAAGGAATTCTACAGTTGTAACCAATGTACTGAATATGCTGGTGTGTGGGGTCTCTTAAAGAACTAGTACTAGTGTACTTTTTCTTCCCACCCAACTTTTGACTACTGGATAAACTGTCAAGTCAGAAGTCTTACTCAGGATGGCGGAGATCATACCAAGGCCATGGCATAACATTGCTGTAATAAAAGTCATGTTTTTTATTAGTCTTATGTAATCCAGATGCAATACCAGATTTAAAAATGACTTGGACCAAGTTTTCAATGTCTATAATTTGTAAAATAGTGTAATATACCTTTACTGTGTTTTTAACTTCATCCCATGAAGTAGAAGAAAAGCATTCATAATAAATGTCCTTTGCTAATGGGGGGATGTTAAATTGGCTGTGGACTCTATTTGTCTGAGACTTATCTGTTCTTCTCTCTGAATTAGAAATAAATTCTGGACTGGAATGCCAGGCCTTCGTTTTCCCTTTGAATTTAATAGTATTGTCAATTTTCTCAGAGGATTAGTTTACATGGCAGAAACCAATGTTCCCTCTTGGATAACCGAAACAAGAATTAGAGTTTTACGCTGTAATAAGTGATGATTTTTACAAAAAAGCTTCCATCCAAAGATTTAAATGGCTTTTTTCAAATGAGAGGAAAAAAAAGAAATGTGGTTTTCGTTTACCCATTGGAAACAGTCTCATGTGCTATATGACTGGAAGCAAAGAATTAGATTGTGAGATGTTCGTTTGCTACCTTTAATGACCCTGATTTGATTCATTGTGTCTTAAAGGAAATTAAGCTTAAATTGAATGAATCAGATTAAGGTAAAGAAGAAAAATTCAAACCTTAGTTTGACCCCAAGGTGTTACACAATCCCTCCCACGAGGTCAAATAGTGGAAAAAATCTGTATTATAATATTGCAATTATATCCTGGGTGTCACCTTATCACTGCAGTTTAGATAAAAAATTAATGAAGGTCTTTAATATTAAACAGTTTATAGAAATAATGTCCATAGGAACCAATACAGTGAGACAGTTTTAGTTCCAGTACAGTTAAAAATTGGAGTAAACATGTTATTGATGCTCAGGATTTTTAGGCCACCAAGTATATATAACAGAATGTATGCATGATGCGTGAGATATAGTAATATGATTGGGTAATTTGTCTAATGTTTGCATAGCACTTGTGTAAAAGCTGTTCATCTTCCGCATGTGTCCGGCATACATGGTGTGTAAGAGTTGTGTTTCTTGTGCTCTGTATTTTTCAACATGTCTAAAAAATCTGTTGCAGAATCTGGCTTATCTGATGATCAAAGTGTGTGTGCCACTGTGTTAAATTTCTAGAATGGCGATGATGGAGCCTTATTTTTCTAAGGCGTCATTTTATCTTAGACTGCAGATTCAAGGCAGATAAGCAACAGAGGGAAGAAGCTATCAGACTCTTATCATCTGACGCAAAGAAAATGTACCAAAAAAGAAATCTAAACGAATTGATTTTTCGAAGGGACTTCTTAAGTTCTTTCATGTTTGAGTTAATATGTGAGAGGTTTATTATTTTTGGACTCTTGAGTCAGAGTCCTCCAGTTCCTGTTGAGTCAGGGTCAAATTGGTCAGAGGTGAAGCAAAAAACCCGTATTTTATTGCTGCAAGCTGTCCGTGAGGTTGTTCCTTGCTGCTCAGTGACCTCAAGGCTCATTAACTTTCTGGGGTTCGGATGTTAACACTAGAAAAGCAGCAGCTCAGGTCTCTATATTTGTTTCTCATTTATGTCTGTTTGTTTGGTTACATTGAGTCATGTGACATCTGATCTACTCCACTTACTGATAATGTTTCTATAAATGTATGAATATATATATGCTGTATTGGGTGTACTGTAATTATGCCTGGAACTTGCTACAGTCTTAGAATAATTGCTCAATAATAGCTGATCTAGTGTCTGACGGTCAGTCTTTTCTTTCTAATTAAGAGGAGAAACTTCAGAATAATTGGACTGTTGTCGATGCATTTAAAATCTCAACCCGTTCCTGCCTGTATTTAAAAATGATCAGTGCTACTTAAATAAATAAATGAAAAAGATCAGGCCTTTGTAACACTTGCAGCCTCCTCGGTTTAGATTCAAGAATAAACTGCATCTTTTCTTTCTCTTCTGCTATTGCACCCACTCGCGGAGGGAAGCATGTTGTCTGTTGCATAAGGGCTTATGCTGCTTGGAAGAGCACAAGACATAGACTCTGACTAATATTTTTGTTAACCTCTGCAGCCTTGAGAATTGTTTGTTTTTCTTCAAAGCCTCCAACAAAATTATGCAACAACTGATGATGCATGCTGTATCCATACACTAAAGGTCAGACTCACTGGACAGAGAGCAGCTGTATCGACTTTAGCGACTCGTCTACTTTTGCTCCGCTTACCTGCTTTCATTCTGCCTGCCAGGCACAGTTAATTTACCCAAGGAAAGCAGTGTGAATTCTCTGGGTCAGGTCACCAGGTGCCTTGCTTGTAATGGTTTTTGGACAGCTGTGTAACATCTGTGCTCCATCTTAATGCATTAATTCTGGGGTAACTTTTTTTTCCCCTTTTGACCTTCGGGGATGTCTTGACTTGCTATAAATCATTGGCAGGAAAAAGTATTTGCTCCCTTACCGATTTCCACTGTTATTTATTTGTGGTCACACTTAAATGTTTCAGACAAAACAAATTTACTGTTAGACAAAGATAACTGATTGAATACAAAAAGCTGTTTCAAAAGTTGTCAGACTTTGATTAGGCCACTCCAAAACGTTCATTTTGTGTGTTATTTTAATACCTCCAGAGGTGGACACTCTGGTGTGATTCAGATGATTCTCCTGTTGCATGACCCAGAGACACTTAAGGGTAAATTTTAAAACCAGATGTAAAAGGCCACACGTCTTCCAGAAAGTGTCTTTATTGTCTCCTTAGTCCACAGAGTACTTTTGAAATTGTCTTGGAGATCATCAAGAATCTTTTGGATTTTGAGTTCTTTGGTCAGCAGCAGTTTTTGATGTTTTTGTCCAGCCTCTTTCTTTTTGTTGAACCATAATCACTGACCTTAACTTTGGCAAGTGAGTCCTCCTTCTGGTTGGCTACCCACTCCTGGAAAAGTTCACCTCTGTTGAGTATTTTTCCTGTTCGGCGATTGCGGCTCTTACTGTGGTTTACTAGAGTCCCCAAAGCCGTAGAAATTTATTTGTAATCCTTTCCAGACTGATGAATGTAAATAACTGTTTCTCACGGCATAGTGTGTTGCTTTTTGAGATCTTTTAGCTGACTTCGTGTTGTCAGACAGGTACTATTTGGGTGTTTGTTTTTTTCAGGTCAGACAGTAATCAAACCTGGTTGTTTGGCTTGTGAAAATAAACTACTAAAATGTGGTTAATCGCAGTTAATTCATGGTTGTATATACTCTGATTATCTTTGTTTGATTTGTTTGAGCAAAAACAATTTGTCACAATTAATTGTTAAACTCTAAGGGGGGAAATACCAGCAAGAGATTTCGTAAGTTTGAGTGATGCTGTTTGAAATAATTTTCTTATTATATACTTAAAAATACAAATTTGTGTCATGCACTTAAAATCAATGCAGTCTATGCAGTGTCATTGCAGCTGTTTAAAACCATAACAATAAAAGAGGCATTTAAACTTTCACAGTACATTTTTTTTTTTCTATGGAGGCAGTTTTATAAAAACATAAAGATTTCATTAAATGATTGCTTTAACAATTTTTTTTTTTGGATCACTTGGTTTCAGCACTCCAATCTAATTATTCATACTAAAGAAATGCAGCCCACATGCATATACACAACTTTTAAAATAGTTTTCTACTGAAACACGCATCATCCAGAAAAACGGATTTGCCTCAGCCTTCTGGTTTTCTGTTTGAGCACTTTTTCATTTACTTTAATTGGATTCTTTTTTTTATTTTTATTATTCTTGTAGTCCCGTGTATCTGGTCTGTAATGATTAAAGCGCACACCACATTGGAAAGTTCCTAATAAGTATTACTGTATTAAATAATGTTGCCTTCACTGCAGTAGATTTAAAATGAAAGAAACATGTCATTACTCGTACAATCAATCACAGAAGTGACTACTTCAACAACTACTACTTATCGACTGCTTGTTTCCATCAGGGCAGTAAATGAAAAGGCTTTATGTATATTTTTAACAGAATAAATAGAAATGTTTCCTGCGATTTCACTTGATAAATTAGGAAAAAGACGGACTCTTTGTTCCTTCACTCCGACAGTAAAAATGTAAAAGGAATGCGTCTGACAGCGCAGATGGATTAATACAGATACAATTCTGTGAAAGCATCTCTAAAGCTTCCTCTAAATGACCCTGCTTTCATCCACAGAATGCAAAACTGGAGGCATTTTTGTGAATGTGTTGGTTTGTCCAATTACTTTGGAGCTTGTTAAAATTAAGCATTTCGACAACCTGCTTTCACTCAGGTGGTTTTAACACATCACTGTTGTGTGAACAACTGTTTTCTAAAAGCAGTGTGTCAAACTAAAAGAAAACATCTTGTGTGTTTGACCTAAGCAAAGCCTTTTATTTTAATGTAACTACATTGGGAGCTAACTCCCACAAAAAATCTGAATTACTGGTTTAAGAGGAACTTAACAATATACAGATATTATTCATACCCCTGTCAGATTTAGGTTTAAAGCAATCTTTTTCTTCTTGTGTCTCAAAGTAATCCTACATTTTGGAGTGATTTGAATTTAATAATCTGTAATGAGAGCCTTCCAGCTTTAAAGACTTGGAGCTCAACACCATTGATAAACTATTAAAAAAACCAGTGGAACCATGCAAAAGCTTGTCAGCAGTTATAAGAGGGGTTTGATTAGTGTTACATTGATAAATATTTTCTATTGTAATTATTGAGAAGTGCATAGATCATTTTCAACATGCCGTATTTTGTTAAAATTTTTACAAAAGCAGATTGTTTTTAAGAAAATTGACGCTTGTTATACAGTGTGTTATAATGCCTGTCTCAATTCCTATCTGAAACAAACTTCTTGGTGGAACGGAAAATATTTAAAATTTAAATCCGCAATAGGTATGAATATTTGTTGGCTTAACTGTAGGCTTCAAGTTGGTATGGAAAGATATAGAAAATAGTAAGTTTGATTTCAGTTGTTTGTATTTTTTTTATTATCGATCTTGAAAATGAAATGAGAATTGCGAAAAATGTTGTTTCCAGACCTTATTTCCTGTAACGTCTAAATGTCTGACCTTACTTACATCCTTCCTCCTTGTTGTCCTTTCTTCCTTCTGTCTTCCAATTTGTGCCCCTTTTCCATACTGTGTCTTTCCTTTCTTCTGTCCTTCCATCATTTTGTCCTACCTTTGATTTCCCAAATATGCTGTAGGACCTTTTCAGAATGGACAAACCTTTAGTAAAGGTGCTAGGGATTTGGTAAAGCATCAGTCTATAGTTTGAACTTGTTTTCCAACTAAGAGCTCGCAGCTGTGGTTATCTACAATCTTCTGCTTACAAGAAAAATCCCAGGAGCTGAGTGCTTTCCAACAAGACATGAATAAAGGTTTGACTCAGTCTGTTTAAAGAGCAGACTTTGACAAGGTTTGGGTATGCCAACAGGTGTTGGCACATTTTCTAGTGGAATCACTACAGTATTTTTGTTAGAATGCTTAAATTAAAAGTGGAAAGTCTAAAAAGAAAATGCATGGTGGTTAAAAACTGAAAAAGGAAAAGTGTTGCAGTTCAAAAGCGTGTGATCCAAACTGCAGAATATTGTCTCATTCAGAACACTTGTATAATGCACTTCACCCATTTCTCTAAGCTTTTATTCTCTATTGCCTGAGGGAAAATGTGTGAATTCCTCTCTGAAAATGATTCTTGCCTAGTCATAGATTATGTGACTAAAAATTAATTCAAGAAAAGTTGCTAGTTTTCCAAAATATCAATATTTCTGTTATGTAGGTATGTCAAGTTTGTAATAAATTCTTGTGTTTCACCACTGCTTAATTTAATTTGCAGTAATGTTCTGCCTCGCCTTTGATGGATTTTCGACAAATTCATTGCGTGCAGATCCAACTCAAACCTTTTCATTTCAGACATCCTGTCAGCCCCCTGAGCTCCAACACAGATCAGATACCCTCCTTTCCCTCTGACAGTTTAAATACAGCAGCATGTTGTTAGCTTCCCCTCGGTTGTTGCCTCCTCACACTATCTGTCTGCTGTTTGAGTGTGACTGAACGTCTGTGAGTGTGTGGGCTGTGTGTTTGTGGTAGCTGGTTTATCTTCCCTCTCCTGAGCTCTGGCCAGTGATATTTATCTGACGGTAGGGTAGCTTGATTGCAGATGTGAACTGACCAAAGTCCCAGTTCTCCAGCACTGTAATTTAAATGCACTCTAGAGAAGCGTATACACCTTAAAATGATGTACTTATGGCATTGATGCCATGCATACATTCGTTATGCACAGTTCCAGAAATTGAGAAATTTGTCGTAAGAAGATGTAAGTCTTGTGCCCAGTGCTATGTGTGTTTTGCTTGATGCTACATCTTAAAATTCCCACAACTGCCAATATATTTTTAAGGTATTTTCTTTAAAACCGTCTGTAGTAGCCATTGCTCTGTTACAATGTCTGCCAAGGTTTTAAAAGGAGACAGTTTCAAAACCGGCCATTTGTTGCATGATAATGACTTAAATCTATATCCTAGATATGTTGCTGGGCACTGACCGTCAGCTGGCTGAAAGAAGGCTAATACATGTTTTCCTCACTTACCAAAGAAGACAAATTTGGCTGTGTATTTACCCTAGCAAGAAAAACACAGACTATCATAATGTGGATGGTAAAGGTGCACCACCCATCAGTCATATTAAAGGGGACATATCTAGCTTTTAAATCCTTTTTTTTTCACTCTTAAATCATTCAGTTGTGGTCTATATAAAGAGAAACTGCAATGATTTGGTCTGAACTCCTTGGTAAAAGAGGGGCTCCAGGGGCCACTCTGTTACCCCTGTTCTGAGGTCGGAGAGCAACTCGTTTTGATGCCGTCTCTTTAAATGCTGTTGAGGCCCTTCACATCCCGCCCACCTCAAGGTCAAAATTGCTCCACTTTAACCCGTTCTGCCATTTTTGCAGTTTGATAACAGAGATCTAGCGATATTACAGTTTTGTCCTCAAGGAGCTAAAAGCAGCACACAGCGCTGACATAAGCAGAAGGCATGATGCTACTGCTGTCCAAACAATGGCCAGGCCATCAAATCAACACACAATAAATTCATGATGGTGAAATGAATTGTGTTGGTTAATTCACCCAACTACCGAACCGAACTTATTCTCTTGTGATGTAGGCATATTTGAGCTTAGACTACAAAAGCGAGAAATAAAAATGGTGGATGCACGAAATTGATTAGCCAGAAGTCTGTGAGCTTATTTAGCTGTTCCCCAGCAAATACTGTCACGTAATAGTTGGAAAAACGTAACAGACGATAGAGAAAGCCGAACAGACTGAAAAATATGACCCAAACAGAATATAAAGATATCTCTGCAAAACCTGGAGAGACAAATTTAACCTTTCTACACTCCTACAGTAAGTATACAACAAAATGTATCTAAGGACTGAAAAAAGTGGATTTTGCATGATATGTCCCCTTTAAGGAAATGCTGTTTTAAAACCAGTTTTGAAACAGCATTTTAAAGAAGCTTGATGTTTAAGTGGCAGACTGCCAGCTCCCACAGAAGACTAATTAACCATTAATTTCAACTTATTACACTCTAGAAAGCCCACAATGAAAATAAATGTGTAATATTGTGATCAATAATCTTGAAAACTAGTACTCATTTAATTTTTTTCCTTACATCTGTATATCATATTAAAAATAGTATAAAAAATGATATCAGTAACAATTTTACAGATGTATTAAATTGGTTTTTTATAACCGCAATCTGAATCTACAGATAACCTACAAATAATGTGCATTCTTCTCCTTCAGGCTCAGCACCCTCTTACTTCTGGGTTTGAAAGTGCATCTGTGGTTCCTGAAATGTGGTCTTTTTAAACTCAGCATTGAGATTCCTACATATCTGAACTTTTATAAAATATACCACAGGTCGCAAACTTAAAAAAGAAAGTGGATTTGGTGAAAGACACTCCACTCATGAATTAAAAAATATAAGTGTTATAGATTTAGAAGTAAAGCCAATCGAAGTCCTTATGCTACAAAAGAAAATTTGTCTTTCACCACGCTGTTGAATTGGAAGTTTCATGAATTTCATGCTAAATGTTTCGTTCTCAAATGTTCTAAAAGGTTTCAGAATGATCAAAGAATTTAAATCTGAAAAAGTATGAAACTAAATATTTTGTAGGATGTCTGTAAAAGTCAAGTCCTTTATGTTTCTATAGTACATTTAAAACCACCTCAGCTGACCAAAGGGCTCTACAAAATAAAAAATAATATTCAGTAAATCAGCAATGAATATTAGCTTAAATCAAAACAATAAACATTAATTGAAATAAATATCTTAAAGTTTCTCACCTCCTGTGAAAAGAAATTGGTTTTTTTAAATAGTTTCTGCATCTCTTAAGTCAAACTGAAGACTATTCAGCTGATTTGGGTCTACCACTCTGTCACCTCTGATTTTCAGTCCGGATCTGGGATTGTCTTAATAGCAACTGATTTGTTGACCTCAGAGCTTTGACTGGAGTGCGAGGGTGCAAACATCCTGACTGGTAATCTGGTGCTACACCTTTTGAACTCTTAAGAACAAGAAATAAAACTTTTTTTTCCTAGAAAGTTTAAATAGACAGAAAGCCAATGCATGAGCCATGGCAGCCACATATTTCTGAACTACGCTTATAAAGCTTTGAGCTTGGCATTTAGTCATTGTCATTTAGATCATTTTTAAGCCAGAAGTGGGAATATTTGAACAGAAGGATGACGCTTGAGAAATGTGTGAATTGTGTGGATTTTGAAGGACTAAACCCCAAATAAGTAGGAAATTATTTCGAAATGGCAACATGTATGTTGATCAGGAGGAGTAAATCTTGTTTATGACACTATGATGCCTCATGAACAATGTTTGTTTACTCTGTGTTATGAGATTCAAGATCTTTTTAATGGAAGACTTGTGGAGTAAAACAAATGACTGCTTTATATTTTATTTTTTGAAATCCCAAATATCCTTTAAAAGATTCCAATTTTTCAGTTACTAGAACTCTCCAGACTCCAGCCCCCAATATGACTCCTTCTGTTGCAATGTTTTGTTTGACCCACACACTCACTGTTGTGGATTTTCATTTAATAGGCAACTGCACACTGGCTTCAGAGGGCCAACCACATTATGGTCGAGAACAGCCTTGAGCTGCAGCCCCATGCTCTGACTGGAATTTCAATCCATCCTTTGCAGCCTTGATTCAGCCCTCGCATCTAAGCCTCATAAGAGCAGCGAGGATGAGCAGACATCAGGAAAACACAAACGCTTCAGGACAGGAAAGAGAGTGCAAAATATCTGTGCAGGAGTGCTAAGAAACCAAATTCTGGTATAGCATATATAAAGCGACAGAGCACTCCTTTATTATCATATCACATAGCTTTTTTTTGCATATAAAGTAGCATTTTCTGAAACTACTTTCCATACTGTTATTAATAAACTTTCAATTTATTTATTTTGTTGATTGTCTGACATTGAGCACATTACGTTTGTTTTTTTGGTAGACCCCTAAGTTGTGAATCGGTTTTGCATTCTGTCCATTTCTGCACAATTTGTATTCCAGCTGAGCATTTAGGGCCCATAAAATCCATGTTTATTACACACAGCAGGAAACTGTAATTTAAACTCAATGTCAAGTTCAAATGCACACTTATCCCTGTGAGATGTTTGATGCCGGCAACACACAACATTGTATTAGAAGATCTAAACACTTTGACAGCCATATAACAAGAATCTACCATCAAAAGTCAATTAAACTTGCCATTTAAAAGCCTATGCTACTAAATAAATAGGTAAATAATTCAAATTCAAGCAATCTATTTAAAGTCTTAATATGCTAGCAGTTTGTATGAAGGCGTGGGCTTGGATTAGGTTCTTGCAATATAACATTGACTAATTTTCTTTAGTATGGTATTTACACAAAAATTTAAAACAAAACATATATAATCATCTAACTGCTTCTATGTAAAAGACTGTCAGTTATATGTATTGCTGTGAAAATAACACAACTTATTGATTACTGCAGTGACCTATGCAAAAATATACAATAAACAGCTTCTAAAGTTAGTAAAAGTTTTAAAATGATTAATGTTCAGTATATCATACCTTTTTGCTGTAAGACTTCTAATGGATTACCATAATTACAAGAACCTAATATTAACTGATTAATTAATAGACTTGGCGCTAGTAGTTTGCCAAGTGCAGTTTTAAAACACTGACTTTAATAAGAGTGATTGATGGTGCTTCTTTAGTTTTCACGACTGTCCGTGTTTTTCAAACAGCTAAATTTATCTCTCTTGTGAGGAAAGTGTTGCAGCGTTCTTTCAGCCAGCTGACAACCAATCCAAAACAGCTGCCTGTACACATTACATGTAGTCCCTACTCAGACCCAATCTAAAGTAGGTACCGATACGGGAAAAACGGTAATGGAAACGCTCGCAAAGCAGGCTCAGTGGAGGGGAGCCGGGCTAAAACGAGCCAGTAGAAAAGGGGCGTATGCTCCATGGAGAAAGAGAATATCAGTCAGTGCGCCACTTTCTCCAACTCACATTAAAAGGACTTTGGAAATGGTATAAATGAAAATTTAAAAGTTGTCAAATCTTACATTTTTTAAAATGGTGGTTTTCCCAAATACTGGAAACCAGCCTATGCCTATTTTTATCTTAGTTCTAACAGATTAGTCTGGTTTATGCTAGAATGAACTCTTCAATTGAAACATATTTGCTTACAGTTCAAATGACCAAAACATTAAGTTCTTTAATTGCAGTCTTGCTCTTGTAATTTTTTATTTAATAGTGTCTAACTAACCTGTACCAATAATGGCTACTAGAGCTGCACAATATATTGAATGTGCAAAATTGCAATTGCAGAGGACTTTGCGATATTTAGTATATTAATGTACTTTAAGTGCTCCGCTTTCATGTTTCAGGTTTTCCTGCCTTTGATGTCCCTACATGATATAGCTTCAGTGACCGAGATGCTAAAGTTTATAGTGAGTGGTGGGAATATCTTGATGATAGGAAATAAAAAAGAGAATATTTAGGAAAATATGAGCTAATCACATTATTTGACAATGAAATAGCAAAAATATTATTTTATTAACATTGTTCGGTCCTATAGGAAACCAAAAAATATAACCAACAGCTGTTTTGGACCTCTTCTCAGTTTTTCAGTACATAATTAAATTGACCGATTAAGCTATGGATTATAGTCTGGGTCCTATAGTGGGATCTTACCTTTGAGGAAAGTTCAAGCGCTATTTTCCTCCTCAGACACCAGCGATGTGAGTAGACACAGCAGGGTATGTTTGGTGTCACAGCTGGTCCTTGATGTGTGTTTGGTGTATAATAGTACCAAGTGTGCAGATAAGTTGAGGTTTCAGGATAACTGTTATCAGAGGCTTGTTCACTTTGCTGAGTGTTTCCAAAGTGGAAATAAAGACCCAGATGCAAAGGTTGTTCAAGGTAGAAGGTTGTTATTTAGTTTCTTTTTCATGTGACACTTTCATCCAGATAGTAAAAGGCCCGTCAGCAGAAAAGGAACGTAACGCTTTACTAAGCTAGTTTCACATACTGAGAAACTTTAACAGCATGTATTTCTATCAAATAACTCAAAGAAGAATAACAACCTTGTAGTTTGGTTTTTGTTTTTTTTCTGACAGCCCTTAGTTATTTTCAGTAGTTATTTTCAGTTTAGGTAATATTTATCAAAAAATCTCCTATTTTATGTATTTATGGCAATAAGCATACTTTGAGGAGTGCCGGTTAAACAAGTGAAGTTGGCAAGCCAGGAATTGAGCCACTGCTTAATTTAATTGATCAGAACCATAGCTTTACAGCAGTCCTGCTGTCAGTCATTTAAGGATATTTCAATTATTGTACATTTAAACAAAACTTTTATAGTCTGCAAACAACCCAATTTGAGGATCATCTCCATTCATTTCAGTTGTGCCTCTTCTGTCATTTTACAGTAAGGCTTTTATTTTCTGCTGATTATATACAACCAGATTTTTTACAGTTTTGTCAGACCCCATGCCTTCCCTTTGCATGATTGTCCCACAGTACATTATTACATGTGTTACGCTGCTTTCTTGCTCAGTGTGGGTCGGGTTGCAAAGAATTCGGTTCCCCTAAAGACTTTTTGAAATAAAATGTAAAAACCTCTTTTTGTGTGGTATATGAAAATGTGAAATTATTACCAGAAAAAGAAATACCCACTATTACAAATTGCCTTAAAAACATTTGTATAGCAATGCTCACTTAAATCTCAAGAGCTAATTTTAGCCTTAAATGCCGACAGAATATGAACAAAAGTAAAGTTTTAGGGTTGTTGCTTCCTTTTACTAATTTGCTCCCTCATTTTTTACTTAATCTTTGCAATTTTGTCCAATTTCTATGTTCATTTTGTACCTGTAAACAAACCAACCTATACAAATAAAAAAATGCTTAAAGGGTACTAAAGAATTCATTAAATATACATAATTTTCTCAAGATGTTACATAATGCTGCATTTCTGGTGAGTCCTATTCTGATCTCTGTCTTAGCTAGCTGAGCCTTATGAAAGTCTTATGAATCTTGATGAAGCCAAAATTAAAATTACTTAAAACCATCTTTTATCAAAGCAGTATGAAATAACCAACACTCAAAAGTACAGAATAATGAGAGGTTAAACGAGCAGCCCCCATCTGCCGAGATTTAGAACAAAATATCGACTGGTTACATTTCTCAAACACTAAGCAGGTACAGGTAACTTGTCATTTTTTGTCTTTTTTCAAATTGTGATTACAATGGTTTTAATTGAATTTTGAATTTATTTTTACATTTAATTAATCAACAACCTGTAAATGTGCCAGAATTATCCAAAAGGCTATTTTATTTATTTATTTGTTTTTACCGTGTCCTGTCCGGCAGAGAAGGACTCAGAATTGTTGTGTGAGTGCCAGGAAAAAGCCCAACAGATTTACTTTCACAAGGGGAGCATTACAGCTGACGCTTTAAAGCTCTGCTTGATATTCATAAAAAGAAACTTTATCATAAACTGCTTTGGGATTATTTCAATTGTTACGGACATGGAGACAGAAATGGAAAGGGAAAAAAAAGAAGCACAAAAGAGAGAAAGGGGGGCAAAAAGGAAAAGGGGAGAGAAGGACAATAGAATGGAGGAAAGAAATAAGAATGAAGAGTATACAAGATAACAACACCCTGCTTGCTTCTACACCTGCAGAAATGTTCGTATTACCAGCCTTTTTACCGAAAGGTGCACGGTACTTATGAATGCATGTATTTAGTGGTAAATGCGGCTCAATATAGAACATTTGTGTATTTGTTAACACCTGAATCTGTGGGTCTGAGTGTGAGCGCGAATGTGCATACAAGATTTCTCCATAAGAATAAGCAATAGTGAGTGTGAGGAGCCACACTCTGACCCGGGACAGATACGGAGGAGATCCAAGCCACAGACATCCAAAGGGCCCCCAGAGCACAGGAACCCCAGGAGAACCATCGCCGGGACTACCGTAACCCCCCCAGAGAGGAGCAGGGGAGAATCCCAGGGGAACCACCCAGCAGCCACAGTGCAGAAGCCTAAGGGAGCTGCAGCGATGAGCCCACAGGCCCCACCGGCAGCCGTCTACGCCCGAGCAGATCCAGCCATGAACCCAGAGACCCGAAACCCCGGGACATATCACTCCCAGAGCAGATGCCCGACCGAGCCCAGAGGTCCAGGCCCTAGCAAGCAGCTACCAGGATTGAGCCAGCACACACCAAAGCACCCAGCCCCGGATACTGAGAACCACAAGTACACCGGCGGGCAGAGATACCAACCACTGGCACGTAGTGTGGCGGGGAGGGAATAGGCCCTACATTTGATGTGGGCCTAAACTGATCCAGGAGAGGGAGCACCCAAGACCCAACCTGACACAAAAAACAGGCACACACAATCACACATTCCATACAAAAACACTCACACCCACGCACCCAACGTAAAGACAAACAACAATGGACGTCGTACACTCACTCACACTCCGGACCCCGACCCCCCGCCCCGACCCCTGTCCCCAACCACCCCCATCCTTATCCGGGGATGGGGCCATGTACAACAGAGGGGCCTACATGGTCCAAACAAGCCCGCCAACCAGAGCCGCCACAGAATAAAATAGTCCCAACCCCCAATGAGTTCCGATATGAACCCCATGAGCCCTCCACCCCCAATGAACCCGACATGAATCTCCCCACTGGGCCACCCCCAACCAGGACACAGATATCGAACACATGGGCACACTCCCACAAGAGATCTTCATCCCCGAAAGGCAGACGAAGCAACACCCACACAGCGCAAGCTCCACACACAACCCCGCTCCAAGCACCCTGCCGCATCCCACCCCCACCACACAGCGTGCCGCGACAGCAAGGCAAGGGCCCCACGCAATGCTGTCCCAGCCCCCGCCCACAGGCACAACAGGGCAGACACAGTCGAGCACCGAGCTCACAACGGAGCCCCCGACCCCACACCAAGACGGGACAAACTCACCCAGAGGTCCCCGGCCAGCGGCAAGCACTCGAGGCCTACGTCCCGCCCCCGCAACCACTCAGACACACCTCATCACTGCCACTGAAGTGTTGGCCCATGTAGAAACATTATCCAGCTCAGCTCTACCAAAAGGCTATGTTGTCCCTGGACAACAGATTTAACTTTAGCTTCATCTCTTTGCTTTTTTTGAGAAGGTTTTGGTGGTTAAAGCCAATCACTAAAGAAAAAATAATGATACACTAATATTCAGTACACCCCTGCCAATAATACATGATAAACAATCATTCAGGGACACAGTCACACTGAAGGGCAATTTAAAATCCCCAATTAAGCTTAAAAAAAATATTTTTTTACAAACGTTTTTGACAAAACGTCTAGCATCTATTGACAGGAGACTCAAATCCCCCCAGAAAGGCCAACTTTTCTACCCATCTTGCTTTGGGGGAATATCACTAACTACTCTTCTGCCATGAAAAAGACCAAAACTCAACTAAGACTAATCTCAGGACAGAAAAAGCCAAGTTTCCTTGAAAGCTTGAATTATCAAGATAAATGATGAGTATTCCAAAAGCTTCAACCAGAGCTGCAGAAAGAAAGTGGGCAGTATGATACAGTAGAACTAAGATTTCCATTCAATGGGAAAAAGAAATGAATACATGAAAATGATAGAACGCTTTGGGACGCAGAGCAAAATGGAAACAGAGCTAATCTAATTGCAATGTGCTCTTAAACTTTTGCTGACTGGAGGTGGGCAGAGATTGATTTGTCTATTTATTTCTAAGAACAAGCAAAGTTTTTTTTTATTTAAATTTTTTATTTTGCACAATTCATCCAATGTGAGTTAGATCTATAACCAAAGTTAAAATACAGATTAGTTGCAGCAGTAACACTAAAGCAGTTTTTCCTTTGGAAGAGAAAGGTTCAGCAGAAAACAGGGTACATTGAAAAATGAGTGAAGGTGGATGGAATACTTAAAGCTAAGTCTAACCCACACGGGCAATGAACAAACTTGCTATCATGCATGTTTGTGTCCTGCTGTGAAATAATTGCAAATATGAAACCTTGAAAAGGGAACAGTGCTGACCTCAATCACTCTAACAGTGACTTTCCAAAGAAAAAGGGGACTGCTTGCATATTAGGAGTTGATTTATGTGTCCCCAGGGACTTTGGTTGTCCCGTCTCTGCCCTCGAGTCTACAATGAAATCTCGATCTCTTAATGAGGCTTTTCTGTTCATTTACTCCTACGTAACCCCACCGTTGCAGATTTGGCTTTGTGTTTTCTCTCCAAAAGAGGTTTACCATGAAATCTGGGTCTCTGTACTCCCCCCTCAAGGAACTTCCTTATTGTAGGAGGATGTGTGAGTGGAAATCTTCTTTCTTGCTCATCTCTACATCCTTGGTTCACTGTGCTCACTGAGGATGGTGGGTGGGTGTGCTAAGATGGCAAGAAAACTGAAATGGAACTCCCAGATCTTACCGCCTACATGTCGTTCTCTCATAAAAGCATCATTTCTTTTTAGTCTGGCTATCTTCCTTCTCCATGTCAACACAGTTTTCAAGCTTTGTGTGATCCACTGTGACTCATTCATCATTCTTGAGAGTACAGATGCTCTGCTTTCTTTGCAGATGCAGCTGGGAGTAAGGATTTTTCTGTTGCTTTTAGTTTAGTAGTACTTCATTCTCAAAGGGCTACTTCATTTGACTTCATTTGATTTCCTTGAGTATATCAGCTAAAAAATTGTTGTCAGCAGTAAAGTGTGGAAATGTGAGTTAATCCAGTGGTTTAATGGATGAAATTCCTCCAATGGGGGCACCTATTTTTCAGTGATGCACCTGTGTGCTGTTTATCAGTACAACTGCGCTAGCTATGGCACTGCTACTGGTGTGCTGAAGTACCCTATTTGACAGTGGCTATGTTTTATTTTTAGAGCAGTTTTAGTGTTTGTGCGGCTCTGACCAATTGCAGCGAAAGATTTTTTACAAAAAGACAGACATTTTATTTATACTTTTTATCGTTACTTTTATCACTATTACAACCAATGTCGCAAAAGATCGTGATAAGATTTATAAACCATATCGTCCTTGTTCTAACAAATCTTTTGTGATTAATAAAGCTGACAATTATTTACCACTTGGGGGCACACATGTAACGTGTATAGAGCATTGAACATTCAGCCCAAAATGCTCAAGCGATCATTTAGTATGGTTAAAGAAGTTTTGGTTCCGGTGACACCACAGCAAAAGTTAAATACTCTGTCCTGATGCGGTAGCATTCTATACATTTTACATAATTTATCCCAATGAACACCTAATGTATGTACAGGCCAGCATCACAACAAGTGCACATACTTCATAGATGTGACAAGACTCAAGGTTGCACACAATTATAAAAAGATAAACGGTGTGACTGAAGCTGTATAACTTATATATACTTATAAAAAAATGCATGTTTTAGATTTCCGTCTTTCTTAAAGTTTGAACGCTCTAATGGTCTAAGGCACAGTTGTCAAATCCACGTCCTGGAAGCCCAGTGTAAGATGTGTCTCTCCTTCAACAAACCTAAATCAAGTGATTAAGTCATTAGCAGAGCTCTGTAAAATTTAACAGTCGAGGAGATGATTCAAACCTTGGATTCAGGTGTCTTTAAGCAACATCAGAACATGTGATGACAACCTATCATCTTCTACAAAATTAAAGTGACTTAGCTCAACATGGCTCTGATGATTATTTATTTTTTTTATTTTTTGCTACCTTCCCGTAGTTCTAACACTATCTACTTTCGGCTAGATTCCATCTTGTTGGCATGGATATGATACCTGATATTCACAGTGGTGCACTAATGCATTCTTTTTTTTATTGACCAGGGCCATTTTTTGCATGACTAAATATATTCACTCAAGTTTTTAATACTTTTCAAACGTTTCTGACATCACTGCAAAAGATCATGGTTATAATGAAGCATGTTTGACACATCCTCAGGATTTGCAGATCTGTATGACAAAGACACTGTTTTTGTCATTAAAGATTTATGTTATTATTTTAATTACTGAGCCCACTGAGGATAATTATAAAATGAACCATTAAATCTACTTTAATTTAGGTCGAGCAAAGTAAGTTTAAAATGCCATAATTATGCAGAATTGTTGGTAAGGTATAATAACAATTTGCAACAAGTTTATCTTTTATATAAACTGTAGAATTGTTTAAAATCACACTGGTACTTTTCCACTGAGGGCATCATAAACATAGCATCACTTGAAAAGTTAGTGTTCCATTTACCCTTTAATGCCAGCCTGAGTCAGTCACAGTGTAGGAATAGATGATATGGTCACCAGCCAGCAAAGGAGAAGGTTTTACATTTAATGGCTGTAAAACTATCCTTTGTTGTTGTAGGACTGCAACCAATGAATATTAAGTGTCTCTGATGAGGTTAAAATGTTTGTTGCCATTCTGATTTGCACTGCAGGTACAAACACCCTGGAGGAATTAACTTTTTTTTTTTTTCCTCATTTTGTTTATCAGGCTCAAACTTTAGGGGATTATTTCTTACGTAAGAAACTATTCTGTGACTTAATCAGAAGAAAATGAAGAAGCTGTATTTATCAACAAGGGCAGACTTGTGGAAAAAGTCTGTAATATCTGGACTTTTTGCTTGCTATGACTTCTTGTAATCTTTTAAATGTGTGTTTTATTTAGTTTTTACATTGATTCATGAAAAACATTATTCAGAGTTCTGTTCTTTTTTTTTTTTTTTTTTTTTTTGTTTGTTTAAACTACTTACCTCTTATCTGTTAATCATTTAGGCAAAGAAAGAATCCACAATGCAAGGGATAAGCCAGTGCATTGGCTAAACATAACAAATTAATTTGAAAAGTAAAGATTTTCCACAGGCAGTCTATTAAAAAGAAACATGGCACAGAGTAAATAGACTAACTGAAAGAAAATTTATCTCAGATTCTCCACCAGCTCTTTCCTATTTATTAAAGACATGACTATAAGATACTGGTCATCTGCATAAGATTCAACTGCCTCTTGTTTTATTCTCCACTTTTCCATTTTCCTCATTTGTTAAAACACACTGCACAATCCTTTAGAGGATAATTTTTTGTTTGTTTGTTTAATGCGATGATGAACTTCAAAAAAGACAAAGGAATATGACCTCCTCAGCAAAGTGTGTTTGTAAGAAGAACTGAGAAACTGTTTAAAATGTAAATGTGCCTAAAAATTGAAAGCTGAAATCCCATCCACAAGAAAACATCTAATTGTGGATTAAACATTTTTAGGGTTTATCAAATAGGCAAACCAAACCTGACTTAACATATATGTTTAGCAGAGTTCCTATGCAATCTGGTAAAGTATGGAATTACTCTATATATAGGTGTTGTACAGATCTCAATGAGAATGGAAAATTATTGTATTTCAAGCCTTTATTCCATATCTTCTTCCATACATACACACACATATGCATACCAGCCAGGTTGAAAACAAACGCATAATTTTCCAAGATTCTGCCTTACAACTGGCGCAGATCACTTTGAATGGAAATATTAATGAATTCAACAAAAGCTTACATGGTCATGTACAAGGATTGGACTGAAAATGAATAAAACGTAAAGTCCAAAGAAAAGCACCAAAAGGCCTTCAGAAAACCTAGCTAACTATTTGATCTAGACCACTTAGAGAGTTTACAAGATTTCTTAATATATTTTAGGTAAACTGTATTTTTTCCCATCAGTTAGTGTGCAGCAAAATAAAGATTTTTCCTCCATTGGTGAGGGAGAGCTCACTGTAGACGGTACTGCAATGACAATATCAACTATGATCAATCCACATTTTACGGACTCTTTCCCCACCACTCTTTTTGAGCATAAGCATCTCTGCCACTAAAATATACATCAGGTAAGGGTATTGATGGCAGTAAATGTCTGTCCTACAAGACCCATATATTATTGGCATACTGAATATCCAACAAAATATTGCATCCTTTTAAATATCTCCCACATTGATGTTAGAATAACTATTGTAATTCAAACAAGAACATTTTCTCTATTTTAAACTGGATATAGCTTAGCCATTACTTCATGCAACTACAGTTAGAAGATAATGATGAATTTAAAATGTCTGATTCACTGGTTATTGTTCCCTCAGTAGTTGACCTCTTTCGTAATAAAGAAAACATCTTATTATGCCGTATCCCCTGGGCATGCCTTGTCAGGTATGCTGCTGTGTCTGTCTCTGTTGTCCAGGTTGGCATTAATGGATGTGGTGAAATGTGTTCCTTCCAGTCACCAGGAACTTATTTATCAGCTCTTTTCTTGTCCTCCACCTGGTCTGTCAGGTTACAGATTTGAATCTCTCTGTCATGTGTCATCGTACCACAGATAAGGGCTTAGTTTCAGAGCTAGACAGATAAAAAGATGGTATTGTGCTTGTGCTTAGAACTGTAAGCCTTCCAGTATTCTTAAAGCTTAATACTTATTTTGGTTTATGAACAAGATCTTGCCATGCTCTGGGGCTGGAACTAAGTTAATAAAGCAATCTAATTTAATCTGTCTAGCTAAAACGTCCCGCAACCCTCTGTGTCTATCAGTTTACCTTCACTAAAACTATGTCCCCTTTTTTTCAGCTCCTGGAAGGCAGATTCACGTCCCAAGTTAGCCATGAAGTCGATGGACTGATCTTCCAGCCATGTGGGGTAAGTCATCATCCATGTTTGGCAGCCTGTCATTTGTCAACACCCGAACTTTCATTTCTACAAGTTGAATGTCGGCCTCTGATTTTTCTCACTTTCGGCTTCTACATGGTAAAATGACAGCTGGTAATGACAGCTTGTCATTACCAGCAGCTGTTTGTCACTTTCTGCACCAGTCTTGTCCCCCTGCCAGTAGAGGAAACCGCAGTCTTACTACTGCCTTCAAACACACGGGCCTCTCTGTGAGATGCTGGACATTAAATCATTGACGTATAGGTTTGTGTTACGATGGAAGTGGCCTTGCTGAAATTCTAATTTACTTGGTTTTAGAACAGCAGAAAATCACTTTTATCTCTTGACAGTAATGCTATTCCACTTTTCTCCCACTGCTATGGACCCAGGGGCCTATATTTCTTTGGGCAACATATGAATAAATCTACATAACATTAATGTAAAAAGGTGCTGGAGTAAGTTTTTTGCATGTTATCGTCTGCTTCACCTTCTGAGTTTTGGAGTTAGAGCTTGATGCTAAGCACCTGTAAGCTGTCTCTTCTATACTTTGTATGCTGCATTAAGTAACAGCTTTATTCTACTTGGTCATTTGCTTCCTTCTAGTTTAATCTTAACTCTTTATAAACGTGACAAATTGTAGATCTCTTTCATAAGCTGACACAATTTTTGAGCTCTCAATTAAATGTCTTTGACATGTTTACCAAAGTACCAAAGCCTGCTTAAGTTTTTATGGCTTCTTTCCATGTTGCCACTTATAGGAAACATACATACATACATACACACATACATACACACATACATACATACATACACCCACACACACACACACACACACACACACACACATACATACATACACACACACACACACACACACACACATACATACATTCATCATACATACATACATACATACATACATACATACATACATACATACATACATACATACACACACACACACACACACACACACACATACATACAGTACCAACATGTACATATCTGTTTAGACTTTCATAAGTTAACCTGGCTGCTTCACAGTAGTCAGTGACAAAAACCTTTGCTGAAGTGATTGGTTTGAAGATGTTAAGAGGGCCACATCATCTACAATAAGCATAGATAAGACCCCGAGGTCCCCAAACCAGTCACCCTCTTTTCCACAACTACACCTTCAGACCACCACAGCAATTGCATAATTGTCACACTATTCCATGCCAAGATGTTCCAAGGCCAAGCTTTTAAATTGTTTGATTCAGAAGCGTGAAACTATCCATGTTTAAAGTCCAAAATGTGTTCTGTCCTGGCATCCAATATGGGTTAAATGTGGCAGTTGAAGCTTGTAAATAGAAGTGACACTTTTTCTGCTCACACTAGAAGAATGAAAGAGCATCCAACTCATAGTCAATCAAAGCTTTTGTGAGATATTCTTAACTAGTGACCTTTATTGATAGTTACCAGACAGGAACTGTGCAAAGAGAGAAGGGGGAAGATATACAGCAAATGTCTCAAGGTCAGAAATCGAACCCAGGACGGCTGCATCGAGGACTATTGCCTCTATATACGAGGCATCCACCCTACCGCTACATCACGCAATGCCCCTAAGGGCTGTTTTTTATGTTCAAAAAATGATTACAGATTATGTTAAATGACGCATAAAGTGACAACTTTGAATAACAAAATCTGAGATGTATTTTGTAAGTATAAAAATATTATGATCATGTTATTATCTAATTATGATCAACCACATGGGCAAGCAAAGTAGTAATATAGGAGGACATCCAAGCTGCCAATATTGTTTCAGTGATGTTCTCATTCAGAAGAGGCATAGACCAGTTTAGAGGACAGCAGTGGAAAAAATGTTAAAAGCAATAAACAACAAGCTGTTTATCTTGTGATAAGAAGATATGCTTCTCAAAGCATTCAGAGCTCATTTGCTAATAAATATTAATTCTGAATCTTGAAATTTGTTTTCCTACAATCATAGAAAAAAAAAGCATTTATAAAGGACAAAGCACATGTTCAGTTTGAGGCTAGATATCTGCCTCTATAATTTACTATCTTTTAATTCTATAAACCGAGCTCACATTATTGTTGGCTATAAATAATGAAAACAGGGCAACAGATGTTTTCATAAACACTGAATTCAGTAGATTTGCATTACAGCAAATTAAGAAACCCATATGGACATGAATAATTCAAGCCAACATGTGTTCTGAGTCTGGACTCCTGCTTCTCTTCAACCGTTGGGCTGTCGAACATTTAGTACATTTAGGGAATTTCAATCAGCTATTTTGATAGCTCTGATAATCAACACATGCTCTTTAGCATTTTGAAAAATTACCACCCTTATCAGCTCCCTGGTTTCTTCCTTGTATCAGATTATTATCATTAGATCATAGCATGATGATTAGCGCTGTCCTTTTACTTCATACTGTTACGTTCTATGGAATTGATTAAGCAGCAATCAAACAAGCGATTAAAAGCTTCTCTGTACCATATGGAGACTGCTTACTCATTAGCATAGCTTTTTGAAATGTTATTGATAACAATTTGTATAATGCAGAACAAGTAGCAGCATCTTAAATCATACAATTACTGTAAACAGGTCAGTTTGAAGGATTAAGAGACATTTCTATAAACCTGTGCCATAAAGGGGTTACTGTCTAGTATAGTCATTTAAAAATAAAATTATGAGACACACTTATAAAATTCAGTGCATTTGTCTACATTGTGATGTACGATCTGCTACTAGTGGGGTAATGAATTTTTTTGGTCCAAGATTTATTGATATAAATACACCACAATATTTCTGTTATTATGAAGGTGAGTGCTTTAAACTTGAAGCCCCGTATCTACAACTGAAACCAGGTATTTACATACACTGTAAAAAAAAAAAAAAGACCCAGTATTTTTTTTTTGTCACAGTCAGACAATAAATCCAATCTCCTGTTTTAGTTCAGTTAGGATTACCAAGATTATTTCTATATGGCGAGTGCCAGGATGAGAGAATGTTTCATACATGTTTTACATTTTGAATATTTGATAGCATTCCTTTCAAGCTGTGTGGTTTGGGTCAAACATTTTGGGTATCCTTCCTTCAATATTTCCACAGCTTCCCACAATAGTTTGCTGGAATGTTGGCCCGTCCCTGCTGGAAGAATTGGTGTACCTGAGGTAGGTTTGTAGGCCATCCTGCTCACACACAACGTTTCAGTTCTGTTTACCAATTTTCTTTGAGGCTAACATCAGGGTTTTCTGATGGTCACTCAAATTGACTTTGTAGCTAATTTTACAGTTTGCTACCAGTCATTGTACCTTTGGAAAACCCATTTGTGCCCAAACTTGAACTCTCTGGCCGGTGTCTAGAGAGCTTCCTTCAATATTTCCACATATTGTTTCCTCATGATGTGATCTATTTTGTGAAGTGCACCAGTACTAGCTGCAGCAAAACACATCTATAACATTATACATGAAAAGACGATAATCTCTGAGACACAGAAGCCATCTCCATCATGGACAGTATGAAGGCAGGACATTCCCATGCAGTTTGTACTTGCATATAACTGAACAAATGAACATGGTACCTTCTTTTTTTTCTATTATGTTACACAAGTAAGCTGTGTGTTCATGTGCCTACCATCTACCTTCCGTCCCTCATCTATGGTCAAACAATATGGATCATGAGCAAAAGAACGAGATTCTGGACAAAGCAGCTAAAATGAGCTTCTAGCGTAGGGTGGCTGTACGCAGCCTTAGAGATAGGCTGAGTAGCTCCATCATCCGGGGGGAGCTCGAATTAGAGCTACTGCTTCGCTGCATCAAAAGGATTTTGTTGTGTTGGTTTGGGAATGTGATCAGGATTCAGACTGGGTGCCACCGTTTGGAGGTTTTCCAGGCACATCCCACTTGAAGGAGACCGTGGGAAGACAGAGAATTTGCTGGATGGACGATATATTCAGAGATTGGACACGCAGAAGACAATGGATGGGTGGATGGACGACATATAATAACTTCTATAGTTAAAAGACGTTATCAAGGATTTATTTCAGATAAAAAAAATCAGTTTTTTTGTAGATTTAGTTTAGCCTTTTCTCTCACATTGTGTGGTTGTGCTTTAATTTCCAATTTGAGCTAGTTCATTTTACTTCTAGAAGTCATTTAATTCAGTGTTTCTCAGCTTTCTGAGTTTTTTTGTTTTGTGTTATCTGAGCTTTAATTATCTCTGTCATTTTGGGTTTCGCAGTGAAATAGCAACAGTTCTCAGGAGAGCTGGGCAGTGAAAGTCGGCCAAGACTTGCTTACCCATCTGCATTTTTGTCCACTACAACACAGAGACAATCTGCGTTTGGCTCTCCCCAAGGCTCTTTAACTGATGCCTTACTGTCACAGTCAGACTCAACATAAATGTCTCAGTTTTGCAACTCTTGATGCTCTGTTGTTTGGTAAAATATAATTTTTCCCCCTTTTTACTTCTGAATTTTGGTTGGTTTGTTGTGTAAACTTCCCTAAATGAAGAAATCCAATTTAAAAGAAATCCAATTTAGCTCCAAATTATTTGGCATTCTGTGTGAGAGAAAACTTTACAACAGTGTATTGAATTTTCAAATGGTTTACTGTCCTGGGAAGAAATTAGCAGTGGGCTTAGAACAGTGTTGTTGTTTGTTGCCAGTATTTGATGTGTGTTGGTATTGTCCTCTGTAACCTCTTTGAATTTCATAGATTACAACTAACTGGGCCAGAGACGGAGATCTCTAAAGCTCGCCTGCCTGTTAAATTTTACTGTGTATATTTCTGAGCATTTACTGAACCTGCAGTTAAAATGGAAACATCATCAGCATCCCGGTTGGGTAGTGTTTTCGGATTAACTGTGACAGCTTCATTTCAGCGACCTGAAATGGTTGCTGTTCATCAAGCATGAACGGATCAGGCGAGGGCAACAAGGCAGACATCCTGTCAATGAGAAATCTGATTGCATAGACATGCTGTTGACCAGACAAGTCAATTTTGTTGTCAGGTGCATTTTATCACTCCCCTGATATAATTCTTGTTTTTTATTGGACAGAAGTCCTCTTATAACACTGCAAGGCCATTGCTGTTTCTCTTCATCTGAGAAATTAGTGATATACAGTTATTGTTTAGATTCCTTGCTAAGATGTCCATAATCAGTGATTTGTGATTACATTATGATCATTATAAAGCTTTTCGGGAAAACAATTTACTGAAGGTCAGCACCTAGTTGGATGAGGACCTAAAAACCTTAAAAGAATAATGATGCCAATGGGCAGTTATCTGCAAATGGCAGTTATGGTGAAAATAACTGTGCCCTTGTTTAAATTGAGAGATTTAGATATTGAGACACAATAATAATCATCTGGTCTGTTAATAGGTTAGTTTCAGAATTTATTTTTTTAAATCTGTTCCAAAGTATACAAAGAATATTTAACCATGTTATTATTGTAATAAATGAAGATAAAGCTAAAATTTAAAAAGCTGTCCATCTTCAGCAATTCAGTCCGGTTGAGGTCCAGTGTTCAACGTTTCTGTAGGAGAACAATAATTGAAAATTTTTTTTTGTTGCCATTCTATTGTAAAAATGACGGTTTCAGCCAAGATTATCTCACTTTCAGATCCAAAATACTTCGGTGTTCAGAGGAGTTCAATTCAGTTTTATTTATAGGAATGTATGATCAATTAAATGACAAAATCATCACCCCTCCACCACCTTGCTACAAAGTTTATATGTGGCATGTAAGCTACTAACCCATCATGATACTGTATATCATGGTTAACCATTTCTGCATTGGTCTCATCTTTACAAAAGACATTATTACAGAAGTCTCCCATGGAAGCAGCAATACTCTGTTGTTCACAAAAGCTTTTCCTGTTTTTTTTTTTGTTGTTGGTTTGATTAGTAACAACAGTGTGGAATGTGTGTTTTTGTATAATTGAGGTTGTAAATAAATAATTTTAGAACCTGGTCAAAAACAGATCTGTATGTAAAACCCTAAAAAGAGGCTATACTTTCCTTTTTCTTTGACTCTAGCCTTCTGTCTGTCTAAACTGAGAAATTAAACAGCTGGTTTACGATGTTGAAAGCTATATTATTCTAGACAATACAAATACATTTAAGCTTATTGTTGCATAGTATTGTAATGTATTTTATCCACTAAACAAACAATGAGGCAACGTACATGGGTTACAACAGTAATCACCCAGGTGACAGACACAGTTCCGACAGTACATAATGACAGTGTCAGGATGTTTGTCTGCTGTTTCAATATTGATTAAATGAGATATTTCTAGATATGGAAACATAACTACAGTTAGATGGTTACTCATGAAACAAATTCAGGAAACATTTAACCTGCAAGAAAAAATGATAAACCATCCAGGTTTATTTATTTAAATACATCTTTTGGTTCTTTTATCCTTATATTGAGTCAAGCTCAATGACATATGCATCATATCTACAAAACATCCATGCTTTAATCTCAAATCACTTTTATTTTTATACAATGGTTAAATTCCCATTCAGGAACAAGTTTTTCCCACAAAGCTACCAACCCCCTACCTTCAGATCCTCTGCCTGCACTAAAGATCTCCGAGGAAGATGTAAACAGGCTCTTTCAGCGCATGAAAACAAAGAAAGCTGGAGGACCTGATAACGTCTCCCCATCATGCCTGAAAGCCTGTGCAAATCAACTCGCTCCGATCTTCACAAGGATCTTCAACAAATCACTGGAGAAATGTGAGGTCCCCTCCTGCCTCAAAGGATCCACCATCATCCCGGTGCCCAAGAAACCCACCATCCTAGGATTAAATGACTACAGGCCTGTAGTCCTGACGTCTGTGGTCATGAAATCCTTTGAGCGGCTAGTGTTGAAGCACCTGAAAGACATCACAGGCCCCCTGCTGGACCCCCTGCAATTTGCTTACCGAGCAAACAGGTCGGCAGATGATGCTGTTAACTTAGGTCTACACTTCATCCTGCAACACCTCGACCACCCAGGATCCTGTTTGTAGACTTCAGCTCGGCCTTCAACACCATCATACCAGACATCCTCCACCAGAAGCTCACCCAGCTCAATGTCCCAGCCTCAACCTGTCAGTGGATCAACAGCTTCCTGACGGACCGACAGCAGCAGGTGAGACTGGGGAGCATCTTCTCCCGAACCAGATCAATAAGTACTGGTGCCCCCCAGGGGTGTGTTCTATCCCCACTCCTCTTCTCTCTGTACACAAATGACTGCACCTCATCGGACTCGTCCGTGAAACTCCTTAAGTTTGCAGACGACACCACTGTCATTGGACTGATCCAGGACGGTGATGAGTCTGCATACAGACAGCAGGTGGATCGGCTGGTACACTGGTGCAGTCAGAACTACCTTGAACTCAAGCCACTCAAGACTGTGGAAATGGTGGTGGACTTTCGGAGAACACCACCCCCATACACCCCCCCTCACCATCCTCAACAACACTGTATCGGCCGTGGACCACTTCAGGTTCTTAGGAACCACCATCTCTGAGGACCTGAGATGGTCTTCACACATAGACACTGTTCGAAAAAAGGCCCAGCAGAGACTGTACTTCCTGAGGCAACTCAAGAAGTACAACCTTCCACAGGAGCTGTTGGTCATCTTCTACACTGCCATCATTCAAGCTGTCCTGTCTTCATCCATCTCAGTGTGGTTTGGCTCATCCACAAAACAGGACAGGTCCAGACTACAACGAATAATCAGGAATGCAGAGAGAATAATCAGGGCCGACCTTTCCTCCATCCAGGACTTATACAGGTCTAGGGTCAGGAAAAGAGCTGCTAAAATCTCTGCAGACCCCACACACCCTGCACATAAACTGTTCAGAGCTTTACCTTCAGCCCGCCGCTAGAGAGCACTGTTCGCTAAAACCAGCTGTCACAGAGACACTTTTTTCCCCTGGGCTGTTTCTCTGTTGAACATTCAATAGAGTACAAAACAACAGCATACAGATGTTGCACATGCACCTTTTTATCATATATGTGTATATTGTACATTGAAACATTATACATTGTATATTCTGTAATGCAAAAACAAAACCAAAGAGCAAAGTGTACTGGAGTCAAATTCCTTGTTTGTATGTACAAACTTTGCAATAAAGCTGATTGTGATTCTGAAATTGTTCTCAAAACCCACTTATTTTTTATGTCCCCTGTTGTCTTGATATGCCACCATATGTAAATAAGTGGTTTCTGAATTTCGCTTAGCAGTGGTAGCTAGCATTGGTTTTTAGGGAGCTCTTAATGTCAACCCCTAGTGGGAACATTTGATGTTCAGCATTTGGCAGCACATTCTCCTGTGGTGCGTTCCAGAGCTCCGGTGTTGGCCTCTTTTGTAAGATATTATGACCGCTGTTTGTATTTGTTTAGTTAAAGCAATGTCTTTGGCTTTGATGTTTTAGTACTGTCTCAATTTCACATAATTCATGTACTCTTATAACTGCTTTTACTATTGTACAATAAATTCATAATCATTAGATTTTGAATTGTGAAAAGGTTAAAGATTTTACACAAAATTATTGTACTAAGTGCTGGTTCCGTAGTTTTGCCTTCAGACTTATGTTTTTAGGGCTCATTGCCAAAAATGTAGTTAACTTACAGTACACTCATCACAAAATATACATACAAGTAATTCATTTTTCAATATGGCGCATAGAGTGAGACGCTTGTGCCGTAGAGGACAAAAGAAAAACGAGTACTTATAACGATTGTCAACCTGCAAACAAAACGCAGCAAGGAAGCCAAGGAGGATTATAGGGTTCATTTCTAGGGGTGAGCACTGAAAATAGCACATTTTCAATCATTTCTGCAGAAGCAAATATTTTTTAAGCAAAATTGGCCCTCATTGAATATAATTATCTGTCCTAGCTGATGCTTTGAGCATGAGCAGCCTCATTATTACATTAAAACGAAGGATAGTAATGATTCTGGTAAAATATTTACACGAAAGTCTGTCACTCTGATGCTACATACCATATTGAATCCTTGACTTTTTTCTATTTTTATTGTCAGTCTCCACTTATGTTCCAGCTCTTTCCCATTTTATAAGACAGTTTCATCAGGTTATGTTCACAGTTGATCATGATCCTAGCAGTTGCCCATCATAATTGGACATTGTTAGATACTGGCTCCTAGTTTGCTTGATTTGTAATCTTAATTATTTTTAATGGAGGGTGTTTCTTTTACCAAGTTATCTTCCTTCACTATAAAGAAAGTTTATTAATGTGTTTTTTTTTCTGAAAACATTATTTTGTCTGTATTTGGTTCTACCAAAGTAAAATTCAACTGAACTTTTTGGTACATGAAAAGAAGCAAGACAAACTATTTACAGAGGTTGGTCAGTGAAACTGAAATACCTGGTTTTAGACCACAATAATTTATTAGTATGGTGTAGGGCCTCCTTTTGCGGCCAATACAGCATCAATTCGTCTTGGGAATGACATATACAAGTCCTGCACAGTGGTCAGAGGGATTTTAAGCCATTCTTCTTGCAGGATAGTGGCCAGGTCACTACGTGATACTGGTGGAGGAAAACGTTTCCTGACTCGCTCCTCCAAAACACCCCAAAGTGGCTCAATAATATTTAGATCTGGTGACTGTGCAGGCCATGGGAGATGTTTAACTTCACTTTCATGTTCATCAAGCCAATCTTTCACCAGTCTTGCTGTGTGTATTGGTGCATTGTCATCCTGATACACGGCACCACCTTCAGGATACAATGTTTGAACCATTGGATGCACATGGTCCTCAAGAATGGTTCGGTAGTCCTTGTCAGTGACGCCCATCTAGCACAAGTATTGGGCCAAGGGAATGCCATGATAGGGCAGCCCAAACCATCACTCTGGGCATGCAACAGTCTGGGTGGTACGCTTCTTTGGGGCTTCTCCACACCGTAACCCTCCTGGATGTGGGGAAAACAGTAAAGTGGACTCATCAGAGAACAATACATGCTTCACATTGTCCACAGCCCAAGATTTGCGCTCCTTGCACCATTGAAACCGACGTTTGGCATTGGCATGAGTGACCAAAGGTTTGCCTATAGCAGCTCGGCCGTGTAGATTGACCCTGTTGAGCTCCCGACGGACAGTTCTGGTGGAAACAGGAGAGTTGAGGTGCGCATTTAATTCCGCCATGATTTGGGCAGCCGTGGTTTTATGTTTTTTGGATACAATCCGGGTTAGCACCTGAACATCCCTTTCAGACAGCTTCCTCTTGCGTCCACAGTTAATCCTGTTGGATGTGGTTCGTCCTTCTTGGTTGTATGCTGACATTACCCTGGATACCGTGGCTCTTGATACATCACAAAGACTTGCTGTCTTGGTCACAGATGCGCCAGCAAGACATGCACCAACAATTTGTCCTCTTTTGAACTCTGGTATGTCACCATAATGTTGTGTGCATTTCAATATTTTGAGCAAAACTGTGCTAATTGAACCTTCACACTCTGCTCTTACTGGTGCAATGTGCAATCAATGAAGACTGGCTACCAGGCTGGTCCAATTTAGCCATGAAACCTCCCACACTAAAATGACAGGTGTTTCAGTTTCATTGTCCAACCCCTGTACTTCACTTGGGTAAAAACAATGGAGCTAGAATTTGTGGAGAACTCACTTTAACCTTAAGAAAACATGGTATTCAAACAGTACTGTACATAAGAACTCAGAATAACACAAAAGCAATCATGTAGAATGACTTGCATCCACAACTGGGCTGTCTGCCTGAGAAAACTAAAGGTGCCTCCTGCAAGAGTACAACAAAATATGTCCACTATGTCTTAGAGAGAATTAGTTTTCTTTGTTTCAGTAACATTGAATAAATTCTGAACTGATAAAGCAACCATTGCTGCATATGATGAAACTGCTTCTGAAACTGTCCAGATGGTAATCTCAGTGTAAAGACTAGAAAGAAGAATGTTTGCTTTCTTGTTTTTTGGCAGATCATTTAAACTGTACAATAGAAAATCTCTGTACGTACTTAAGCTGTGATATATTTAATTCAGGTGAAATTGATGATTTCTAATCAGATTATTACAGATAAACTCCACCACATTACTTGGTTAATGTGTCATTGCTTTGGCCTGGGTATCTCTTACAAATAATTTACCTTATAGTTTATGCATTACGTTTTTACTTTTCCCTTTTTGGATTACTCATTTATCCGGATATTTTTTTTTTTTCTACCGCACCATAGAGCACCACAACCTAGTCTCAAAAGTAACCATAGTGCCAGTAGGGGTCTTAAATAAACCATATACTACGCCTGAGCTGAAACTGAGGGACTTTTTGTCTCCTAGGAGCAGATTTATTGGACTTTTGCAGCCTATTGTGTGTTATCCACAGGCCTCTTGAACATTAAGTCTGCCTTGCAGCAAAAAGCTGTTACTGAAATGAGGCTTAAAATATTTGAATCATAGGACTTGCAGTAAGCCTTCTAGCAAACTTGTTTTCTCTAATCTAATTAGCAATTCTATGAATCTTTTCTGTATTAAGATTGCCTAATAGTGTAATAGTGTACATTTATTGGATGTATTAACTTTTTCATATCAGTCATGCAGTCTAATATTTATGGAAATGATCTTATATGTTGCCTGAATTAATGAAGCCCTCTATAGCTGCAAGTTTCTTCATTCATTTAGTTTAATATACTTTTTTGTCCAACTTTTCTCATAAAATGCAAATTGTTTTTAACAGGAATGAGCAAGAACCTCAATATTTAGCACTTCTCTGTTATTTGTTGATGGTATTATGTTCCTGATTTTATTTAACAAAAGATATTTATCTGGGAAAGCATTGATTCGGGCAATAATACCCCTTTACATCATTGTGTATCTAGCTTGTGTTTCAATAGACTATTATATGATATTCGGCTTAAAGTCAATAAATGCTATAGTGTGCCCTTTCTGAACATTTGATGCTGTAGTGTTGGCGTTTTGATGACCTACTAAGCCAGTCTGCTACAAATTTGAAATTTTAAGGGCATAAGCATAAACCTAGACACCATATAGGGTGTACCACAGATATGCATCACTGCTACTCAAATGTTGTAGCAATGACCTCGGAATAACAATACCTCATCTCATGCTGTGCCACGCAGGCACACTATCTACACCAGCAAAGATTTTTTTTATCTCATTTTTAGTCCAGACAGTCCATGCAGCACTGAACTTTTTGATTATTATGATTGTTATTTGACAATTTCAACCCTAACCAATCTAGTGTAGATGTTTTTTTTAGGTTTTTTTCTTTTTTTGTCCACACTTGTTCACTTTTTTTTTATAAATGCATTACACATTATGTCATGATCAGGTTTAAGGACAGGAGAAAAAGTAAAAGGGAGGAACTTTAGAAGACCTTCAGAACGAATGAAAATTGATTGAGCGAGACCACTTCTAAGGTTACAAGTTTGTCTCCTTTAAAGAAATATAAAAATTACAACTGGTTTGAAACATACTTGCATGTTTCTAATAAATTGCCTCCTGACATTTTAATCTCTACAGCAGTGCAAGAATGGATCTAAATGTTGTCTAGCTTTTTTGTTTACTTTAGGTCAGTTTAAAATCAACATGGGGGTTAATTTCCTCCTGTGGAAACATTGATCTATTAGATCAATTACCCCCCCGGTTTTTCTCAACTTCGAAAGCATAGTTTATCTTCTTTTCTCTCCCTGCATTTACATTTGCCTCCTTTGCCTAGTTTTTTATCACTTTGTTAAGCTTACACAGTGGGGGCTCCAGTGCCACCTAATGTCACCCCATGCTGGATTTTGTGAAAGCTTGTACAACCAGAATATTGATTGTTTTAAATTATGTCTTTAGTAGAATGTCAGGAAATTTGACATAAGTTGTCAGTTCTTTGATGCACTTTTTTTTGTATATTGCTAGGAGCTTCTAATAACCACAAAATAAGATAAAGAAAGATTAACAGACTGCTGTTGTATTTGTACGTAAACTCAGTTCAGACAACATGACAATCCCATGATAAGTAATAGTACCTGAGCCCAGAGCAGTACAATCAAAAGCACGGTTTGGTCTCAGTTTTAGCTGATAACTGACATTAGTGGAAAATTGACAGATTGCATTAGCTTGATTGTTTACTGGTATTTAAACTCCAATGTCAGATACACTTATTTTACATTTACTTTATTTTCTATTTCCTTGTTTTAGACGTCTTTTAGACGTTGTTAAAAGACATCTGCTTTTGCGTTATCTGGATGCTTCCGTTTTTTTTCCTCCTCACACTCTAAATTTCACAGCCTCTGAAATTCTGATTTGAAACATCAGGTAATTTCTATGCATTGGCAGATCATTACACGAAAATGAATATGATAGATGAGAGATATGTTCCTGAAGGCAAGGTCGGAGCAGACGGTCTATTGTTTGCTTCAGTAATACACTTTTTTTTTTGTATATGCCCTCATTTATTGACTACACCAACAACAGTAATGAAAGAGCAAATGCATCAGGCAACACATTCTCATTTGGAAATGAATTTGAAGGCTGTCTGTTTATACTACCTGCAGACTGATAGGGCTTTCATACAGCTGTTGCCATGGTTCCTCTGGCATGGACTCGTTTAGAGAAAATATCACTTTAGCTTAAAATGGTAGCGCAAGTGTTTTAGCACACAGGGTTGGGAACAAACCTGAATGGATCCTCAAGGCCTTTCACTTTATTTTTGGGTTTGAAAAATAGTTTTGAGGTTGTGGGGCACTGGATTTGCATAGCATTGTGACTATGGTTTTATTTTGAAATGGTACAAAGCCTTCATGTAGAATAACCCTGTGATTCAAGTTTACATTAAAAAAAAGTTCAGGCTTACAGAAAGTTTGATTTGATGGCATCAACTACCTCAAAAAAAAAAAAAAAAGACTATTGCATATTTACATCCGAATTGCACCACCTCTTATTTTCACGATGTGGTGTGTTTGGAAAGTGATGTTCCAAATGAATCAGTTTTTTGGTTTCTATTCCTTATGTCCAGCTTAACAGTTTGAGACATTATTTGTATTTTTGTCTTTTATAATTATGTGAAATAGCAACGTCTCGTCAATTTTGTATCACTGTTACTAATCAGAGGCGTTTAATTCATTTGCCGATACAAAGTCCCTTTCCGACACTAGTTAAAGATAATAATCTGCATTTTTAAAGTACTGAAAAACATCCACTACAGTTATTCAGCATTGCATGGTCTACAACATTGTTGGGATGGTAAATTGTTTTATACCAACCATAGACTTTGAGAATTAGAAGCTACGCGTATCTCTAATCCGAGAAATGCTTTTACTAGTAGCTACACGCTAACATTCTTCCAAATGCTTGCATATGATGGATGCATATGATGTTATCTCTAGTGGTTATAAAACGGTGATAATTTGGACAATGAAAATAAATGGAAAGTCAAGACACAAGCACAGAAAAATATGCAGATAAATATTCCCACACTCCAGTGGTTCTAAATGTGGAGTTTAGAGAGAAAGTGTTGGGCAAGAGTAATTTAAATTTCTTTAATTTCCTAACTTTGTATAGTAAAAGCTGTATTAAAGTGTCTTAAGTTTTATGTAATCCAGAAAGCACAACAGGTCCACAACATCAGGTGTTTCTTCTGCCTCAATAGTCTTGCTTTCCGTACACCCGTCCTGCCACAGGGGTGTACGAGGGCCAAGGCTCGATCCGCTTTACTTTTTCATGTACTGTGACAGTGCAGGTTCTCCTGAGGAATCCTGTGTTTTCCACACATTCCCTTCGCAGGAGACTTCTGTTACCTGGCAACCTGACAGTGACTGGATTTGGTCATCTGTTCCCACCTCCACCCGTCATCATACCTTTACATTCCTCATGTTTCAGTGCACTTGATTCATGTCCTTGGAAATGTCATGCGTGCATGAATAATCCAAGCAGCAGAAGGAAGGATGCACGATGAAACACAGTTGTGATGTGAAACTTGTAATCACTGTAAATCGTTGTACATAGTTTTTTATCCATCTATTTTAGTTAGGTTTGACACTAACAGGAGTTCTTAGTAGAGCATCAATTTTATGAGGTTTTCTTTAACTTTTGCCTAAAAGAAAAAAAGTTCTTCAGCCATTTGGTTCTTCACTGTTTTTGACAGAAATTACTAAATGTTGCTTGTACTTTCCGTAAAGTAAATCTAATTCTGACAAATCTTCTATATTGTACCTTTTTTGTTCCTCCTACAGAGGTACAAGCCTGGGAAATGTGATGACATCCTTAAGTGGAAACCACCCAACCTCAACTCTGTGGACTTTCGTCTCAAGATCACCAAAGTCGGAGGAGAGGGGTGAGTGGCTGTTGCCAGGGCAATGCTCAGCCCAGCAAATCCGATAGCAACTATCATTTCACACACATACATTCAAGGCTCTGTGTAAAGCTGTCCTAACACCATGTTAAATTTGTTTGACATTAAAACTTTTATTTGACTCCATGTTTTTTTCTTCCCCCTTGGGTTTCTTCTGTTGCAGTAAAACCACACTCTGACAAAGGGAACTTCAGTCTCCATTTTTGCCTGTCTGCACCTTCTGCTGTCTTCTCAGGCACTTTTTACTTGCTCTACAAGCTTTGTCCTTCTGGGTCTTTCATTTTTGTGTTGCATAAATTATTCAGTTCCAGTCCTGCAGATTAAAGCCCTCCCCCTAATAAACATAACAAGCAGGAAACCAATTTGATTTTCAAAAAGGCCATCAACCCCTTGCAGCTATTTAGACCATATAGATTTCTTTGTTTTTGAAACTAAAAATACAAAGCTATTGTCAGTTCTTGATGAAGATTAGGTGCAAAATAACAAGCCAAGTGTATTATTGGAATAACTCAAAATATCTAGTGGATGATTATGCAGTGTTTTGGTATATTAAGGATTAAAAAGCTATAAATTCCTCTCACGTGGGTGCATTGTTAATGTTGACAAGAAAATCCTCAGAACAACACAGAGGAAGAGTAGCAATTTAGCTAATGACCCTTTTTTTCTTCAGATGAAAAAGAGGCAAAACCAGATTTAAAAACTCTATATGCAGAAACGACAACCATGACATACACATTTAAAATTTTTGTTAATAAATAAAAGCGGAAGAAAAAAATATTAAAGAATTTATGAAAAACAATATGTTGTTAGTTGAGTGAAAAGGCAGGATGAGCTGGAAAAATAGTCAATGAGACTAATTATGCTTTCAGATGTCTTGAGAGAATTTAGACGTGAAAACATCTTTCAATAGCGCAGGGAATGCAAAATATTTTCACACCTTCATTAAGTTCAGTTCCCATTCAGTGCATTTTTGAAAGTGAACCAAACTACTTGGACATTGTCATGCAGCTTCAACACCTATCAGTTAGGGGCACTATGATAGAAGGCTGCCCGTATGACCAGCCGGTGAGGCAGCTAGCTCTTAGTATCTTGCTCTGTTTACACAAGACAAATGCGGCGGTACTAATGTTTGCAGATCAATCATATTAACCCTAAATCATACAAGAGATGTAATTTCCTATCTTTGTTGTCCTGTATAATCTGCTTGCATTCTCACTGCAAGCAAACAGCACCAGGGCTCACTGCATACAGTGACCTACATTTTCAGGCCGACAAGAGTTCAGTTTGAGTTCAGATTACCTTTCATACCTGCCCAATCGATGCAGACTATCCAAGGAAACCAGCTCAAATCAGTTTTTAAGTTAATTAAGCAGCTCTAGGGTCCAAGTGCCCATAATCTTCTTGATTAGTATGATTACTGTCCAGCCCTCTAGGAGAGCTTGCCCATATATTAAATAAAAAGATTTCTCTATATGTTAGAGGCCCTAAAAATGTATTCCCTCTAACTTCATATTTTAGTTAACTAAACTTGCAGCAAATGTAGCAAGATTTAGAGGACTCAAACTAGAATGACTACAGAAGTCTGATTTGTGACTAAAATGTTTAATTTCAGGCTAAACACTAAGACAAAATCTAATTGAGAAGGTGCTAAATGTCCAAACGACTCATTAAGTACACTTGTTTTATTGCTTGGTAACACAAATAGTGATATTTCAGCAACATTTTAGGGATCTGGACAGGGTGAAAACAATTGGCTGAAGTTAACACTGATTGGGGGGTAGAAAGGTGATTTGATTGGACCTATAATCAGGACCCAAAAGGTGAGGAGGTTGTTAGAGCCAAACGGGCTGGTATGAGAATTTCAGAAAATGTTGATCTGCTGGGAGTTTTCATACTGAGCATGCTCTCGAGTATGTTTCAAAAAACGGAAAGTATCCGGTGCCTGGCAGTTCCATCGAGTTGAAAAAAAATGCCTTATTGATGCCTTATGGACAGACTTTTTTGAGAACTAAAATCCAAATGTCAACTTGTTATACAATTGGATTTTTAGTACACATTATTTTAAAACTGTGGTGTGTCTGAGCACAATCCCAAGTAGTCGGTAGCCTAGCTGTGCAGCCAGAGTTTACTCTTCTGTCAACTCAGAGCACCATATTGTCCTCTGTTTGGTCCCCTGTTGTCTGAGCTGCTGTCGTCTTTCCTCTGAGAGCCTTTTGACCTTAGTGACTGTTCCAGCTCTTTAGCCATGAGTCCACCTCCATTTACCACCAACAGACTTGGAGGATGACACCAGGGCACAGCCACTCATTCTACTGTAAAGACAACCAGCCTTTCAGCCTGTGAGTGTCTTTACTCCTCCTCTGTGTGTGGGTGATCACAGACAATCAGTGTTGCCATTTCAGATCTTTTCTGATATTTTCCCAAAAGACAAGTTTTGCTGGCAGAGTAGCAATCACCAGGGCTCACTCAGTCTTGGTGTAGGCTTTCAAATCTCTGCTTAGTTGCTGTCTGGGAGGGAGAGATGGACAGACTTGTTTGGAGGCAACAACTGTTTATTCATCAGCCTACACAATCAATTGTTGAGCACATCTTTGTGCATCACTGAGGCACACAGCCTTGCAAGTTTTATTATCTTCTCTGAAAGCACGCAAAGAGGCAGACAGTGATTATTGTGTGGCAGCAAAAGGGAATAGGTGGAAACGGATAAAATGGAAATATTGAGCAGTTGCAGAGACATTTCCAGAATCTCAGTTAAGGATGGTGCCTAAAGTATCGTATATATTTCTGGATATGTGGCTAATTTTGGCCAGCTTCTTCGCTGAAAGCAGGATGAGTAATGCTTATATCATAGTTCATTAGATGCACTGGGATTTTAGGAGCTTGGATTGCTTAAATTATCTCTCCCAAAGCTAAAGCCCAAACCTTCTCGTGCTGCCTTTATGTTCCCAGGAATACTTTTCCATTACAGCATCACGATCCATATTTAATCTGAATGATTCCAATCATGTACATGCCCTGAAAAAGCATTAAGGTGAGGTTGAGCATGGAGTGAATTCAAATCTTTCACTCCAAAGTGAATAAATTTTGAAAATCGAGATGTTGGAAGATTGAAAAATAGTTTTTATGCTCAGTTTTTCTGATCCAGCGAAGAAGGATTCGATTTGGAAAAATGTAAGATGTCGAGAGAGATATGTTTCTAAAGTTCATGCAATCTAACAAAACCCTGCAGAACAAATGTGGAGCCAGTCTCTGTCATTATGAATAGATTGCCTTCAATCACTGCAAAGAGTTGTAGTTTAAGCCACCTCATGGTGGCCACAGAAATTTGTTTGGTATTATTGAGGGATTATACAAGCTCATTGCAACACTGTATGGATTTAAATATTTTTCATAGATACAACTACAAGTCATAGATTGATGCTACAGACTGCATTGATATTCTCTCACTTAAGGTTTTCATACCTGGTGGTAGATGGGATGGATCTTTATACAAACACAAAACTCCACAAAAATAAGATTAGGTTCACATAAACTGTATTAGGTTTACTCTAGGGTGTTGGAAAGGAGGCAGCAGCAGCCTGTCGAACCTCAGAGTCTGTGGACAGTGGACCAGATCTTTTGTCTCGCTGAATTGCTCAGAGGATCATGTGAGTTCTGTGGATCTGGAACCTGCTTATGACTATTATTCTAGAGGATTTTGTTTGGGAGGGGCTTGTGTGCCGGGGACCCTTTTAGTGCTCTCTGCTGCTTGTAAATTCAAAGCATGAGCTGTGTCCACATTTCGTCAGAAAGTCAAGCCAGTTCTCAGTTGATTTTGGACTCCACCAGAGTTTGTTCTGGTCACCGATCCCGTTTAAAGGGGGTTTATGGGCAAGATCATAAACCAAATCAAAGAGAGGAATATGTCTGGTTTGGGAGACTGATGTGGTGGTTTGGACATCTGGTCAGAATGCTTCCTTGGCACCCAGAAGCCACTAGAAGGACTTTTTATCCCATCTGTTTTGGATTGCATGAGATCCCCTGAATGAGCTAGAATGTTTTGCTTGGAAGAGGAAGGTCTATGTTTTCCTCTGAGACTCGTTACCTCCTTGACCCGATCATAGATGTGGATGGAGGCTGTTAACGGTCTTTGTATATTTTGTTTAGGTGAAAACCTTTTTTTTTTTTTTGTACGTATAATCAGGCAATTCAGCCTGATTATTGATTGCTATTACCAACATGTACAGAAAATTTGGATTATATGAAGATAATTAAGATATATAAGATCAGTAATTTCTGCAGATATGTTTTCTGACTCCCTGGCAAAAATCACTTGTTTGATCCAGCAGCTTAAAATCAGAAATATATTTTTTTAAGTACTAACACTTTTTGCCAGCTGTTTGAGCTAAAAGTATTTTTTTTCCAGAAGCATTGATCTACAAAAGAGAAATAGGAATTAAAAAGAACACTTTAGAGTTCTCATAAACACATCAGTTTTTACTGAGTCAGACCTTTGCTGACTTCACTAACTTGTTTCAAGACCATCTAACCCAAAACTGTTATCCTCAAATGTTTTGTTGTTTTTTTTTATTCACTGCATTTTTTTTTCTTGTTGTTTTTTTTTTTTTTTTTTTTTGCTTTAAATCAGTGTGTCCATGCTAACCCTTGTTCACACAGAAGACCTTAACACAGCAATGGAAAATGTTGGCCTGGTCTGATTGCTCACCCTTTCTCATACATCAGCTGGATGGCTGGGTGTCTGTACCTTGCTTACCAAGAGGAATTATGAGAAAAAGTCAACCCACTGTGAATCTTGGACAACGTTCTGCTGGGAAACCCTGGGTCCTGCCATTAATGTGGATATTACTTTGACACGCAATCAAATACCTAACCCTTGTTGAAGACCATGTACACCCTTAAATGGTGGTTTCCCTGTTGCCTTTTTCATCAGGATAATATGCCTTTCCACAAAGTTAAAATACTTCAGAAATAGTTTGAGGAGGACGAGTTTGATGCGTGACCTCAATTGAGTGAATCATCTGTGGAAAGTGCTGGAAAAATAATCCAAGATATCCCCACCTTGCAATTTATAGGACTTAACTGTACTCTGCAAACATCTAGTTGAGTAAATGCTTTGATGGGTCAGTGCTGTTTTTGTAGAGAAAGGACCACCAACACACCATTAGGCACATAATGACTTTTTGTGGTGCTTGAAGTAATTAGATAGTGTTCAAAAAATGGTTTAATAAACCCCATCTCCAGCAGAAAGCCATCGGTTAAGATGTCTGTGCCTCTGAAAGGTTATTTGCCTGGTAAATGTTGAGAGAGGAAAGATTTTAAAAGCAAAGGTGCCACAAGATAATTGCAAGAGAAACTTTACTGTTAGTTTAGTAGCCCAATCATTTAAAGTGGCTCCACCTTGAGCAACAGCTCTCCATTATTATTATTTTCTAAACTGAAAGTGCACTTATCGCTGTGTACTGCAGGTAAGACTCTGAATATTTATGCTTCACTCAACACTACTTAGAAAGTCTGAGCTATTCTATGATCATGAATCTGAAACATGACCGTTTTTCAATGGTGAAGCTGTTAGATGATGCGGTGTGGTGTCATTCCCAAAATATTTTCATTTAAAATGTTGTCTTTATACCTATTCTTGTTCTTTTAGTTTGTTCTTTGATTTGGATTTGCTTAAACAGTCTTAGATCCATGCTGTCATTGAACTACGTAATGTTTTGTATCTCAACCTTACTTTGAGGAACATGGAGGTTTTCATGTCATTTAAAATAGAAGGACTTAGTCGCACTTTGCCCCTTAAGCATTTAGATTGTAAATTGCATTTACTGCGTCGAAAGTGCTTGTAAACATCAAGAAAAAGAGTTTCTTCCTGTGAGGCACTCTTGATTTATACACTTTAATCTGTTTCAGTCTTTGTTCCAATGCCTTTGGGAAAATCACGTTGACTTACTCTTGTTTAAAAGAAGCCGTCAAAATGAAGGTAATTTTCCTGTAGCCCTCGGGGGGGTACAACAATTGATGCAGATGGACTTGGCTTGGCACTGGACAATGCACATTAAAGAATGCCCATTTGCCCCCCTTAATGTTTACTGCTGCTTCCTTCCTCCCCCTGCTAGCTATCATTACGCAGAGAAGGGGTTAGAGAGGCTGGGAAGCTGGTCTCCAATTTCAGCTCCATTTGAGATCTGAGAATTAACTGCACCAGACTGCAGAGTTCCAGGGTTGTTTAGATGACAGTTTAGCTTGTAACTCCAACTATTTGTATGCTAAAAATGGGTAACTCATATAAAACATGTGCCTGCGTTGTATAGTTAGTCATTGGCACATAGAGTTCCAAAAATAAGCTGCAGCCACAATTGGTTGTTTTTTATGATGGATGGGGGAAGGAAACAGTATGTGATTAAGATGTTGTAATTTGGGAGGCATACACTGTTAGTTCAAGAAATATCTGGAAATTGGCTTTATTGCTGTTGTTTTAGCCATTGCCGTCGGTACTGACAAATCACACCTTGTCTTTCCCCATCCTGTTATTTCTATTTAGAAAGGCTCCCAATGGATTAATTATAGCTAGTTACTACATTAACACTAGGACTCCCAGAATTCTAACACTACTAAAACTCCCAAGCCTGTCAATTTGACGGCGAGCATTCTGAATGCGTGGGCGGTGATGACGCCATCACATTCCATTGGTCAGAATGCTACAGGTTTTCTTGCACGCTATAAAATTATGGTTTTGACAAGGATTGATAATAGCATTTGATCAAAACCTAATATGTTATTATTTATAAAGAGTATTGAAAAATAACACAGATTTAAAAAAAAAAAAAAAGCTTTACTAATCTGACCAAAAGCTGGACAGCTCCATGTTACACCCCCCTTTCACTCTGCGGACATAAACTACTTTTAAAAACGCCTTCAGCTCCTCCACACTCATGTCCCAGGAAGAATGTGGTCTGGACATCTTGGATCTGGCGCTCTGTCAACGCGTTATGGTTCTGATGCCTCCCTCTACTTTCTTCCTCCCCTACTACTGTCCACACAGTCCCATCCTTTTCTATCTCCTCCTCCTTCCCAGGTGCGCGCTCGTCTTGTGATGAAAACGCTGTAAAGCGCAGAATAGATTGTTGTTACTGGGCTACTATACCTATCTATGGCCTAACTTATTGTTTATTTCTTTGTCCATTATCAGTACATTGATTTGTAGTTTCTCTCCTGCCAGTGAGCTGGATTGCCTGGGTTTAAAGCTGGGCAATGGGCATCTGGCTCGTCTCCCTGTCTCTGAACCTACACTGATTGTGGCACTGTTGCTATATAAATAGTATATAGATTATTAGTTTACTAATCTATTAACTATAGTCTAAAATGATAAAATCGTTACATAGGCTAGTCTTTTACTACCTTGAAATAATGCGCCACAACCTCCTGCTAATTGGACGACTCGTGTTTTTTAGCCGGAGGAGGCTCACTCTCTGACCCGCTGTCACTGGAACTGACTGACCAAGAGTCGTCAGAATCCTTCTCAAAACCCCAGAATCACGATCATCTAATTTTTGAAGCATTTCCAATACCTCTTGAGCAGAAAATCTCCTTATAGAAGCCATTTGTAGGATGCCAGCGATCTCCTTCTCAGACTGCGTTCTAGAGTGGCAGTTGCTAGGCAACGCTCGTGCGTATACTCAGCCGCGGGGAAAAAGAAATCTGTGTAAATAGATGTAAATAGGGCCGTCAAAATAGCGGCTATGGTAGTTATAGGTAGAAATACTTAGATCTTTTATTTACTTTATTTTTAAAAAATAGAGAAATAGGATTCACAAGACAGGAGTTTAGAAAAAGTCAGGATGCCAGGAAGATAACAGTTTTAATAAACCAGTTATGGCATGTCAAACTTTCAAAACCGTCAAATTGACACCCCTGGGAGTTCTAGTGTTAAGCAGCACAGAAGAGATGTTTTGGCAAGGTACCAATTTTAGATTGAATCTTAATGCACTTTGGTCTCAAAAACACTATTTGTTCCCATTTTATACTATAGGTAACAAGATTTTGAACCCACAAAAAAGAGCTATTAGCTGCAAACCGGCCATACAGTAATTTGGTTAATTTATGGATAATGCAGCTCTGAAGTCCTAGGGTTGGTCTTTGTTGTATTTTTCTTTTTTTATTTAATGTTCTAATTTTAGGTACCATTTGTCTTCCTTAAATATCCTTTTGGGTTTGACACATTTCACCAGTGATTGTTCATAATTCCTCAATTTCCTTTTAAAGGGCAAAGAAAGCTCCAAGCCATAATATGCAAGCCATAATTTTCCATCAAAGGCTCTTTGAGAGGCTACAATATCATTTCTTTGTAAGCGTTTAGCCTAAACAGCTCATCTTGTTTTACAAAAATACTATTACTACAAGAAAAATAATATACAGCCCTGGCAACTTTAGGATTAAGGCAGTGGTTGGAAACATGCAATTAGCTGCTCCACTATTAGAAAAAGGGTTTGATTGCTGTAAGGCAAACAATGGTTTTTCCATTGATTGTTGAGAAGGGCATACATCATTTTTTATGTGCCAAATTTATTAAAATGTAAATACAAATTAACACTCTTTTTAAGTAGTTTTACTATTTCTTGAGAAACAATGGTCTAATTTTCTATCCAAAACAAACATCTTGGTTAAGAGAAAATGATTTTAAATCAAAATCTGCCAGGGGTATAAATAATATTAGGATTTACTGTAACTACCAAGCTGTCTCTGTGGCATTTTTGGTGATATAACTTACATGATAGGAACAGATGGAAGTCTTGGGAGTTAAAGTGGGAATGAGGTCCCACTGGAGTTGAGCAAGTTATAGTTGCAAGTCAGAAAACCAGTACTGTTTACTAATTAAATCTAAATTAAGCCATTTCGTACTGATGGTTGCCAAAGTTAATGTTTATCAGTTGAGGGTTTTTTTCTACTTTATTTTCATGAATTACAGGGTTAAATAGACATAACAATGCTCAGATCCCACATATAAAATCATCACTTTTTACACTGTTTTTACACTGAATTTTTATTAAACCATGTTTATATCTATTTTGTTTCTGGTTGATGTTTTAGCCAACATTACTCTGATTCTAATTATAAATTTGGAAGCCCTTTTCAAACCAAAATAACTTTAACTTACTAGATATTAGTTATTGTAGTAATATAATCACAGTTTCCTGCAGCAGATTATAGAAAATTTAGTTAAATGCTCTGTTTCATACCTGTTATAGCAGCTGGTGGGCTAAAATTCACGCATGGTCTATAAAAGAGATCATTGCACACAGCACCTCCCACTTTGCCTTCTATTCGATTTTCCAACCTGGAACTCTAAAATTTCCAAATACTAAACGAACACACCATAAAGGTCCAAATTTCAGAAAGTCCAGAAAGGCGGCATAGTCACAAAGAAAATCCCTTTAGTTCTCATGTAAGGTAATTGGTCCATAGCGAAATGAAAAACCAGTTAAACTTTAAAATCCTTTCCGTATTCTTGGATAAATCTTGCTCAATGCTACTGTAAAAAAAGATTTAAAAAAAAAACATTTTAATCATTCTGGAACAAGTTGATGTTTGTTTCATCCATCTAAAGAATACAGTTCATGCCTTTTTTTTTTGGTTTTGTGAATTGCTGTTTTTTCGATGTTCAAATACTCGACCTACTATGCATTTTAATCAAATTTAATTTCATATTGAGACAGGTCAGCCCCCACATAGAGTACTGTAAATCCATGGTGGGCTCTTCTTTGTATTTCAGTTTTGTACTGTAAATGTGTCCATACTGTAGTTCACTTTGTGGGTAGAGGGACATCAAACTGTGCAGAGACACAGAAGGGCTCAGAGAGGTGTAATCTCACATCCTTCTTGTTCTGTTACTAGCTGGAAAATGGAAGTGGAGTAGTGGTTTCTTTCCAATGCTGTTAACACTCACATACTCCGGTGTTAAGATCCTGTGCTGGGCGGAATTGCTGGTGTTAATCGTGATCTTTCTGTCTTTGCAGGCTGTTACCACAGACTGTCGGCTTGCTCTACGTTGGAAACTATGAAAGGCCCTTTGCAAAGATGAAGGTGAGAACATAAATGCGTTGTTTGGTTGGATTCATCTATATGCTGACATGCCAAAAAGCCCCTCGTGCTCCTCCAACATCCTCTCCTTTTTAACGTTAGCTGTGGCATTAATTTAAAGTGTACATTGAATCAGTTGGTACATTTGATTTGCCATAATTATTTTTCTTTTAGAAGTGAAAAAATTCTTGTATTGCTAAACTAATGTCAGTAATACCAACAAACAGGTACAATCTTAAATGTATTTATATGAGTTTATGTGATACACCAACACAAAATGGCACACAATTGTTAATCAGAAGGAAATAATGCTTTGCTTTTTACCTTTGAAAGTTTGCATGGCATGCATTTGTATTCAGCCCCCCGAGTCAATACTAAAACCAACAAACACTGCATAGACAGTCAAGTCTTTAGTGCAAAGAGCCATGTTTCTGCCAGCTTTGCTCAAAATAAATCTACCTTTTCACTCATTATTGCAAAATAGCCCAAGGTCAGTCAGATTGGAAGCACAATATATTTAAACATCAAGGGGTTTAAAGTTTGTCCTCAAAATGACATGCCCAAATCTAACTGAGTTTTCTCAGCAATAACAAACCCTATTTAAATAATCTTGGTATCAACTTAAAGCGAACACTTAGGAGATTTTATCAGAAGTGTAAATATCATGTGGATGGAACACAGAAAAAAGGAAGATGTTTTTCCTTCGCCAGAGGTTTTTTCTGCATTGTACAGTACGCACGTGGACAAAATTGTTGGTGCCCCTCGGTTAATGAAAGAAAAACCCTCAATGGTCACAGAAATAACTTGAATCTGACAAAGGTAATAATAAATACAAATTCTATGAAAATGAACAAATGAAATTCAGACTTTGCTTTACAAACATGCTTCAACAAAATTATTTTAAAAATAATCTCATGAAACAGGCCTGGACAAAAATGATGGTACCCCTGAAAATAATGTGACCAAAGGGACATGTTAAATCCAGGTGTGTCCATTAATTAGCATCACAGGTCTCTACATACTTGTAATCAGTCAGTGGGCCTATATATAGGGCTACAGGTAGTCACTGTACTGTTTGGTGACATGGTGTGTACCACACTCAACATGGACCAGAGGAAGCGAAGTAAAGAGTTGTCTCAGGAGATTAGAAAGAAAATTATAGACAAGCATGTTATAAGACCATCTCCAAGCAGCTTCATGTTCCTGTGACTACAGCTGCACATATTATTCAGAAATTTAAGATCCATGGGACTGTAGCCAACCTCCCTGGACGTGGCCGCAGGAGGAAAACTGATGACAAAACAAAGAAACGGATAATGTGAATGATAACAAAAGAGCCCAGAAAAACTTAGATTAAAGGTGAACTTCAAGCTCAAGGAACATCCGTGTCAGATCGCATCATCCGACGTTGTTTGAGGCAAAGTGGACTTTATGGGAGACAACCAAGGAGAACACCATTGTTGAAAACAAATCATAAAAAAGCCAGACTGGAATTTTCCAAACTACATGTTGACAAGCTACAAAGCTTCTGGGAGAATGTCCTATGGACAGATGAGACACAAATTTAACTTTTAGGCGAGGCACATCAGCTCTATGTTCGCAGACGGAAAAATTAAGCATATGATGAAAAGAGCACTGTCCCTATTGTGAAACATGAAGGAGGCTCTGTTATGTTCTGGGGCTGCTTTGCTGAATCTGGCACAGGGTGTCTTGAATCTGTGCAGGGTATAATGAAATCTCAAGAATATCAAAGATTCTAGAGAGAAATGTGCTGCCCAGTGTCAGAAAGCTTGGTCTCAGTCGCAGGGCATGGGTCTTGCAACAGGATAATGACACACAGCTGAAAACACCCAAGAATGGCTAAGAGGAAAACATTGGGCTATTCTGAAGTGGCCTTCTATGAGCCTTGACCTAAATCCTATTGAGCATCTTTGGAAGGAGCTGAATTATGCCGTCTGGAAAAGGAACCCTTCAAACCTGAGACAACTGGAGCAGTTTGCTCATGAGTAGTGGGCCAAAATACTTGCTGAGAGGTGCAGAAGTCTCATTGACAGTTATAGGAATCGTTTGATTGCAGTGATTGCCTCAAAAGGTTGTGCAACAAAATATTAAGTTAAAGGTACCATCATTTTTGTCCAGGCCTGTTTCATGAGTTTATTTTTTTAAATAATTCTGTTGAAGCATGTTTGAAAAGCAATGTCTGACTTTCATTTGTTCATTTTCATAGAATTTTTATTCATTATTACCTTTGTCAGATTCAAGTTATTTCTATGACCATTGTGGGTTTTTCTTTCATTAACCAAGGGGTACCAACAATTTTGTTCACGTGTGTATATTCCCCTTTTAGAAATATCATGAATAATTCTAAAAAAACTTTTGAAAACCCTAAATCCACCTTTGGACATTACCTGGGCAAAGTTTCATGCAGCTGAGGTAAACTAAAACAAAGTTACAGAGCTTTCAGTATTGTCATACCTAGGTGTTTTGCCCATTGGCACAGTATAGCACATGTTGGCACCATTCATAAAAATTTTTATTTTTACTTAATAAACTTAATGAACTTTTTTTTACATGTTTTCATATATTTATCTTATAAATTACTGACATTTATTTTCCATTTTTAGTAAAACACTGAGAAACGGCTCTCTTTGGCTCCAACTGCAGGATATTCACTGACAAGCAGCTTTACGCAGAGCAATAAACATGTCACCTCACACTTAAACCAGCTTTGGACAGCTTTTCTTTTTTTCTCGTACTTGTCGTCTTCCGCTTATCCGGGACCTGGTCGCGGGGGCAGCAGACTCAGCAGAGACACCTAGATGTCCCTCTCCCCAGACACTCCGAGCCCCTCCCGGATGTCCGAGCTCCTCACCCTATCTCTAAGGGAGTGCCAGGCCACCCTACGGAGGATGCTCATTTCAGCCGCTTGTATCCGGGATCTCGTTCTTTCGGTCATGACCCAAAGTTCATGGCCATAGGTGAGGGTAGGAACGTAGACTGACCGGTAAATTGAGAGCTTCGCTTTTCGGCTCAGCTCTCTCTTCACCACAACGGACCGGCACAGTGCCCCCATTACTGCGGCAGCCGCACCGATCCGTCTGTCGATCTCCCGCTCTATTCTTCCCTCACTCGTGAACAAGACCCCGAGATACTTGAACTCTTCCACTTGAGGCAGGAACTCCCCTCCAACCTGAAGAGGACAAGCCACCCTTTTCCGGTCGAGAACCATGGCCTCTGACTTGGAGGAGCTGATCTTCATCCCAGCCGCTTCACATTCGGCTGCGAACCGCCACAGCGCATGCTGTAGGTCTTGGCTAGAGGGGGCCAGCAGGACCACGTCATCTGCAAAAAGAAGAGACGAAATCCCCTGGTCCCCAAACCAGACCCCCTCCGGCCCTTGGCTGCGTCTAGAAATCCTGTCCGTAAATGTTATGAACAGGACCGGTGACAAAGGGCAGCCCTGCCGGAGTCCAACATGCACTGGGAACAGGTCTGACTTAGTGCCGGCAATGCGGACCAAACTCCTGCTCCGCTCGTACAAGGACCGGATGGCACCTAATAAAGGGCCCCCAATTCCATACTCCTGGAGCACACGCCACAGGGCATCACGAGGGACACAGTCGAATGCTTTCTCCAGGTCCACAAAACACATGTGAACCGGTTGGGCAAACTCCCATGAACCCTCGAGTACCCTGTAGAGGGTATAGAGCTGGTCCAGTGTTCCACGGCCGGGACAAAAACCACACTGCTCCTCCTGAAGCCGAGGTTCTACTATCGGCCGGACACTCCTTTCCAATACCCTGGCGTAGCCCTTACCAAGGAGGCTGAGGAGTGTGATCCCCCTGTAGTTGCAACGGGACCACCACCCCAGTCTGCCAGTCCAGAGGCACTGTCCCTGACCGCCACGCAAAGTGGAAGAGGCGTGTCAACCATGACAGCGCCACAACATCCAGAGATTTGAGGTACTCAGGGCGGATTTCATCCACCCCCGAAGCCTTGCCACCGCGGAGCTTTTTAACCACCTCGGTGACTTCAGCATGGGTGATGAAAGAGTCCAACTCCGAGTCCCCAGCCTCTGTTTGCACCAGGGAATGCGTGATGGGAGGATTGAAGAGATCCTCGAAGTACTCCTTCCACCGCCCGATAATGTCCTCAGTCGAGGTCAGGACCCTCCCACCCCCACTATAAACAGTGTTGGCGAAGCACTGCTTCCCCCTCCCGAGTCGCCGGACGGTTGGCCAGAATCGCTTCGAGGCCAACGGGTAGTCCTTCTCCATGTCCTCACTGAACTCCACCCAGGCCCGAGTTTTTGCCTCTGTCACAGCCCGGGCCGCAGCACGCTTGGCCTCACGGTACCCGTCAGCCGCCTCAGGAGTCCCACAAGCCAACCACAGCCGATAGGACTCCTTCTTCAGCTTGACAGCATCCCTTACTGCCGGTATCCACCACCGGGTTCTGAGATTGCCGCCGTGACTGGCACCGCAGACCTTACGGCCGCAACTACGGGCAGCAGCATCGACAATAGATGCGGAAAACATGGTCCACTCGGACTCTATGTCTCCAACATCCCCCGGAATCTGGTCAAAGCTCTCCCGGAGGTGGGAGTTGAATACATCCCTGGCCGAGGGCTCCGCCAGGCGTTCCCAGCAGACCCTCACTATGCGCTTGGGCATGCCAAGTCTGTCCGGCTTTCTCTTCCTCCAGCGGATCCAACTCACCACCAGGGTGGGACCCCGGCTCCGCCGTACCGGGCGACGTCACGTTCAAGGAGGGGTTTTCTTTTTTTTTGTTAAATTCCTCTTTTCTGTCATATGGCATTTAGGCTCCACAGCATCTCATCTGTATTTGAGTATCCAATCCAGTACATCTTTATTTATAAAGCAATTTACATTAGCACAAGGATCAAAGTGCTGTACAGAATAGAATTAAAAAAATTACAAGTGCTATTACACGAACACAAAAACAAAGAATACAAACATCCAAAGTACTTTTAAAAACACACAGACTCAAACAATCATACAATAAAAGCTAGCCTAACTCACAGACTTAAATCAACATGTCAAATGGCAAGACAAAGAGATGAGTTTCAAGAAGTTATTTAAAAACAGACAGTGATGTAGCCGGTTTAATGTGTAGTGGTAGGTCATTACCACATTAGTAGGAAGAAGCAAGGCCACGGAGAGCTTTAAAAACAAATAAAAGAACTTTAAAATTAATAGGAATATATAATAGGAATTCGGTAGTCTAGGGCAGAGATCCAGCTGCAGAGTAATATGTTACATTTGTTCTATTTGTTATGAGAGGTTTATGAAATGATACCATTTTAGCCCAAATACTTGTGGTAAGTGTAGGTTCTCACTGTTCAGGAGCATAATTCATAAGGGTTGCAGACTTCACTTCATCAGTGCCGAGCTTTGTAACAGGACATGTTTTCTGTTTACATCCTGGTCTGTAACCTGGAATAGAACAAGTGCGGCAGCTCTTGACTCCATTCTACATCAGTTTTCATGTTGCTCCTCCGTAGTGAAATATCGTTTTCACCTGATCCAAGTGCTAATCTGTTAAAAGTGTTAAAAGAAGTCAAGATGACTTGTGCTTTCAGTCAGAACCCTGTTCCTGCTAAATCCAACACCTCTGCACAGTAAGTGTGTGAGTTTGTAGTTTGCTGTGAGCTACCACGCTGTATCTTTGACATTGATTGCCTTGCTCGTGGGCATCGCAGTAATTTTCGATGCTCCGATTAGATGCAATTTGGGGAACATTTGGCTGACAGATCATTGAAGTGCATTTGGCTGCTGGTGAAAGAAATAGACCCAACTTTTCTCTCTTTTGAAAAATAATGCAATTTTCACAAAGACGTGTTTTATTGAGGTAATTTTTCAAATTAGGCTCCTTTACTGTGGTAACTTCTGTTGGTTCCAAATGGAAATGAGTTTTGGAAAGGAGCTTTTAGATGGATTTATTGGCTCAACCTTTGAAAACTGATACACTACTGAAAGCATTTTTACTCGTTTGCACCTCTCTGCACTTAAAAAGAATTCAACTGTTTTCTTAGGAATAAATACACTGCTCAAAAAAATAAAGGGAACACTCAAATAACACATCCTAGATCTGAATGAATGAAATATTCTTGTTGAATACTTTGTTCTGTACAAAGTTAAATGTGCTGACAACAAAATCACACAAAAATCATCAATGGAAATCAAATTTATTAACCAATGGAGGCCTAGATTTGGAGTCACACACAAAATTAAAGTGGAAAAACACACTACAGGCCGATCCAACTTTGATGTAATGTCCTTAAAAGAAGTCAAAATGAGGCTCAGTATTGTGTGTGGCCTCTACGTGTCTGTATGACCTCCCTACAACGCCTGGGCATGCTCCTGATGAGACGGCGGATGGTCTCCTGAGGGATCTCCTCCCAGACCTGGACTAAAGCATCCGCCAACTCCTGGACAGTCTGTGGTGCAATGTGACGTTGGTGGATGGAGCGAGATCGTATTCAGGTCTGGGGAACAGGTGGGCCAGTTCATAGCTTCAATCTTTTCATCTTGCAGGAACTGCTGACACACTCCAGCCACATGAGGTCTAGCATTGTCCTGCATTTGGAGGAACCCAGGGCCAACCTCACCAGCATATGGTCTCACAAGGGGTCTGAGGATCTCATCTCGGCACCTAATGTCAGTCAGGCTACCTCTGGCGAGCACATGGAGGGCCATGCGCCCTTCCAAAGAAATGCCACCCCACACCATTACTGACCCACTGCCAAACCGGTCATGCTGAAAGATGTTGCAGGCAGCAGATCGCTCTCCACGGTGTCTCCAGACTCTGTCACGTCTGTCACATGTGCTCAGTGTGAACCTGCTTTCATCTGTGAAGAGCACAAGGTGCCAGTGGCGAATTTGCCAATCCTGGTGTTCTCTGGTAAATGCCAAGCGTCCTGCACGGTGTTGGGCTGTGAGCAGAACCCCCATTTGTGGACGTTGGGCCCTCATACCATCCTCATGGAGTCGGTTTCTAACCGTTTGTGCAGACACATGCACATTTGTGGCCTGCTGGAGGTCATTTTGCAGGGCTCTGACAGTGCTCCTCCTGTTCCTCCTTGCACAAAGGCGGAGGTAGCGTTCCTGCTGCTGGGTTGTTGCCCTCCTACGGCCTCCTCCACGTCTCCTGGTGTACTGGCCTGTCTCCTGGTAGCGCCTCCAGGCTCTGGACACTACGCTGACAGACACAGCAAACCTTCTTGCCACAGCTTGCATTGATGTGCCATCCTGGATGAGCTGCACTACCTGAGCCACTTGTGTTGGTTGTAGAGTCCGTCTCATGCTACCACGAGTGTGAAAGATCCACCAACATTCAAAAGTGACCAAAACGTCAGCCAGAAAGCACAGGTACTGAGAAGTGGTCTGTGGTCCCCACCTGCAGAACCACTCCTTTATTGAGTGTGTCTTGCTAATCGCCAAAGATTTCCCCCTGTTGTCTATTCCATTTGAACAACAACATGTGAAATTGATTGTCAATCAGTGTTACTTCCTACGTGGACAGTTTGATTTCACAGAAGTTTGATTTACTTGGAGTTATATTGTGTTGTTTAAGTGTTCCCTTTATTTTTTTGAGCACTGTACAATGAGGTCAATAATTCAGAATGTTTGTTATACACCATCAAACAAGACCTTACGTCCCCTTTCGTACAACAAGTAGCAGGGAACTCAAATTAATTTATTAATTAGGCTCAAATTCTACTTGTGAATAATATATTTAACCAGCAGCTTATTGCTGCTGCACGATGTGTACTTTTTTTATTGCACACCTTCAGTACTTTTGTTTTTATAGTGATTTGAATGGTTCTTGTTAATCCAAGCATTTCATTCTACTGTTGATTGTATGTTAACCTGCATATGACAAATAAACCAATACAACACAATACTATACAAAACAATACAGTTGGAATTGCTTTGCCCTTTGTGCCCACACCTGATCTTGATCTATGTGATCAAGATGCTAAAGTTGAAGAAGAGAGGAGTGGACATTGTAGTGATGGAAAAGAAAGAGAAGATGATGCAGGGCAGGAGACTGCCCTGCCAGAACTACTCCGGACATTTAGTCTTCCTCGCAAACCTCTTGGGAATTCTTCTTCTGAAACTGGCTTAATTGTATGTTTAGGCAGTACATATCAAATTGTTATTGTTATTGCTACCTGCTTAAAGCATACATTAACTGAGGTTTAACTTGAAAATAGAGATTTTAATACTTGGCAAAACCTTGTTGTCAGTAACCATTATGAAGCCAGCTGTATAAAAAGATGTTAAAATTATATATGCTCAGTTTTAAAGCACTGGAGTCAAAAAGCAACAATGTAGTTTTTATAGGTATTTCCAGCTTGTTTAGGTTATTGTATCATTTTCAGACCTGCAGAAACTCTATAAAGTTGCGTTGTCTCGATCTGATCCCAGGTACTTGCTCAGGGTCCCGAAAATCAAAGCACTTTTAGATGATGATATCAGTATTTGGGTGCACCTTCACAAACCAGATGTCTTTAGAGCATTCTGATGCGAAGAACATCCTTTGAAGTTCATACACACTGCATTTTTTATGTTAAAGAGTAGATGTGGCTGCAGAGAAAATAAGCCTCTATTCAGCCACCAGTAATAGTAAAAAGAATCCATGAGGAGGTGTGTTTCTCATGCATAACTAAAACTACACACTTTCCGAAATTAACACTTAAGCTCAATGTTTTTAAGGTTTATGTAACATTTTGCAGTAAATATTTCCTTTGTTTTTATTCTCAGCCTTGCATATGCTTGTAAATACAAACATGCTTTATGCTGTCCATAAAGACAATAATAGCAAGTTTAAACCTATTGTCAGAAACGCTGCTCCTGATTTCAGTTGTTTTTGTTCAGTCTGGGATTTTTTTTTTTTCTACCGTGTCCCCAGCAAGACATTCCGTTGCATTTTGCAGTTTGTGTATTCTCTATAAATCTGCATTTTTCACCTCAAACGATGATGTTAGCATTGAGAGAAAATGTGCTGGTCCTTCCTGTCTTCTTCTGGCATATGACCTGTGTTTAGATATCCCGGGCGGTCCAAAGAGTGCTATTCAGAGAGCAGCTGAAACACTAATCCTTAAATATTGTAACATTCAAAGCAAAGTACCAACTTTATAAAGCAGGAGAACAACTTTTTTAGGTTTTGTCTACACACGATATATTGGATTTGCATTGAAATATGTTACAAACAAACTTATCAACCAGTCATGTCTAAACAATAAACATGCTAGCATAGCTTAATACTTTAGCAATCTGCTCTGGATTAAAACATGATCAGCAGGAGCAAGGCATGAGTTTACTGATTTATAGCTGGATATGTCCAAATGGATACATGTTTAGAAACAAAAGTGTTGCCCTCTTCCTTCTGCGATAAAATATTTGTCGCTGTCATGACAAATTGACACTACGTTCACATTGTAAGCAAACATGGCCCAAATCCAACTTTTTTCTCATACCCGACCCATTTCCAAGTTTTCCATGGCAGTCAGAACAGCATATTCTGATCGTTTCCCTTTCCAAAAAAATCCAAATTGTGCCACTTTTATATGTGATACTAAATCGGATACATATCCAGTTGTTTTCAAAGCGTCCGTCCGCAGTCAGAACTGTCATTGTTAATAGTTGAGCTTTTTTTTTTCTTACATTTGTTCATCTTGTTATGATGTGGTCATAATATTGCCGGCTCCGATTGCTCAACAACTTAATAATAGCACAGAGACACTGGCATCCATTATTACTTCCGTAAACAGTGTGCTGCTGTGTGAGCTCAACATTCTCCTTCTGCGCATGCGGCTCGCTTTGGGGTTGTGAATCGTTGCATTTGATTAGTAGTTTAAACGATCTCTTAAAAAAAAAGCTAAATTTAGCATTGAAACCTGGAGTGTGACCTTAGTCTTAGACTCTGTGTCAACGGTGAAGGAGCTAAATGGGACACAATAAATACTAATGTACACCTAGTGGTGTGCAATAGTACTGCACTTTAAAGCTACTATATGCATAACATTGGTTTTAATAGTCTTGACTTGGGACTCTGTGTTAGCAAATGCCTTTTCTTAAATGACTTGCTCTTTTTAAACAGGAGGAAAAAATCCTAATCCACACATTCCTAAAACAAGTCTGAATGGAGCAAGAGTAATGCTAGGTGTTAAATAATCCTGTTTGGGCTTTTAGTGTTTCCGTGTGCAGTTAAAGCAATAGTCCGATCTAAAGTCACAGCTATTGTTATTACGAGGGTCAAAAGCTGAAAAGATTGGAAACCACTTCTCCAAGTGATTTCATCATGAAATTACAGCTTCCATGTAAGTTGTGAACCTGTTGTGAACCTGTTTTCTTATCGCTTGAACTGCAAAATGCATTTAATCCCTTGGATCAACAGTATCCAAGGCTTGAAAATCAACACTGTTTAGAAAGTATGCTTAAGTTTACTTTGATTTAAAATCCTCATTCCTTTTCTTCTGCTCTTCTACAGTTGTATCAAGTATCAGTTCCTCTTTTTAGTCAAGTCTTACTGCTTTTTGGTGTCGATTTGGCCTGCAGGAGCTATACGTGGCCTGTGCATACACATTATTAATCACAAATAATCTTAACGGTGCCTGGCAGGTGTAGCCACCAGTGACAAGGATAAGAGCAGTTCCCTGAAAAAAGCCATGCAGCTTTGATGAAACTGTGACGACTTCTCAGCATGCACCCCCACAACCAGGTGCAGAAATGCCCACGACTGTTGTTTCCATCACTGAACTCTCCAATTTATGTGAATCCTGAAGGCATCACTGTGTGACTCCCTCTGTTTCATCCTCATTCAAGTGTCATTAAAGTGCTTTAGGGAGATTTTTATGGCCCACGGGTTTTGTCAAATATATTAGCTATGGGATTAAAAACCATGGAAAATCTCTTAAAAGGGAAAGTGATGCCCATAGAAAACACTCTAATCAAGCTGCACTTCAAAGCAACATGCCCATTTAGTTTATAAAGTTTAAAGCACATTGTCAAGGGTTTGTAGAGATGGTCTTGCCTAGAGCAGAGTCCCTTGTTTACCTGACAGACTTGAGAACAAGCTTAACTCCTTCTCACTTACACATTATTACCTTGTTTTTCTCCTATTTGTCTCTGATTCAACAGTCAACCTGAATGTGAGAGATAATGATCAGCATTACACACACTCTCTAAAGGCTCTAAGTTCGACATCATTTAATTGGTTAATTGAGAGTCCTATTTGTTTTCTGATACTGCTGATTAATGCCATGTCTGGGTCTTCTTGGTCCAAGTAGTTGTGCTGAAGTTAATTCACTCTGTCTGCTGAATGTCTGGGTTAAATTTTCAATATTTTCACTGGATAAGATATTAATGTTCAGAGGACTAACCCTAACCCCATATTCAGTCTGAGAAGATATATTAAAGTTTGAACGTTGGTTTTCATGCTGTTCATCAGTAAAGTTATTGCCTTGAAGCCTATTCATATTCATGCTTCTGCATCTTATATCCCCTACACACTTATACATCATCTCATTTAGTGTTCTTTTATTAAAATGGACCCGAGTGCCGCAGACCTGCGAGTTTACCCTGATGTAACTTCAGAATGAAACAAAACCAGGGTCAATTACAGAAAACAAGACATTTTCAAGAAAACTGCTAACTCTTAGTGTTGATTTTTCTGTGCTGCTCTCTATTCAGAGTAATATACTGGATACCCAAGAGTTCAAGTGGCTTTCGTCATGGACTGATAAAGTAACAGATTGATTAAATTGCGGTCAGATACCAATTGTGGAATGCACCGAAATATAGATGTTTATTTTTGTTACTGTCAGAAATATATTAAATGATTAAAGAGGATTTGTATCTGTACAATGAGTTGTTAGGGTAAATGGATTCTGTTAAAACTCAGTTTTATTAAGAAATGCTCAGAAACTTGCAGTCATTTCTCAATCAAACGTTTATTTATCTAGCTATACCAGGAAATTACAGGGGTTGGACAATGAAACTGAAACACCTGGTTTTAGACCACAATAATTTATTAGTATGGTGTAGGGCCTCCTTTTGCAGCCAATACAGCGTCAATTCGTCTTGGGAATGACATACACAAGTCCTGCACAGTGGTTAGAGGGATTTTAAGCCATTCTTCTTGCAGGATAGTGGCCAGGTCATTACGTGATACTGGTGGAGGAAAACGTTTCCTGACTCGCTCCTCCAAAACACCCCAAAGTGGCTCAATAATATTTAGATCTGGTGACTGTGCAGTCCCTGTCTCACTGGATGCACATGGTCCTCAAGAATGGTTCGGTAGTCCTTGGCAGTGACACGCCCATCTAGCACAAGTATTGGGCCAAGGGAATGCTATGATATGGCAGCCCAAACCATCACTGATCCACCCCCATGCTTCACTCTGGGCATGCAACAGTCTGGGTGGTACGCTTCTTTGGGGCTTCTCCACACCGTAACTCTCCCGGATGTGGGGAAAACAGTAAAGGTGGACTCATCAGAGAACAATACATGTTTCACATTGTCCACAGCCCAAGATTTGCACTCCTTGCACCATTGAAACCGACGTTTGGCATTGGCATGATTTGGTGGTATGCTGACATTACCCTGGATACCGTGGCTCTTGATATATCACAAAGACTTGCTGTCATGGTCACAGATGCGCCAGCAAGACGTGCACCAACAATTTGTCCTTTTTTGAACTCTGGTATGTCACCCATAATGTTGTGTGCATTTCAATATTTTGAGCAAAACTGTGCTCTTACCCTGCTAATTGAACCTTAACACTCTGCTCTTACTGGTGCAATGTGCAATCAATGAAGACTGGCTACCAGGCTGGTCCAATTTAGCCATGAAACCTCCCACACTAAAATGACAGGTGTTTCAGTTTCATTGTCGAACCCCTGTACATTTTTAAGATATCGTATCACCTTAAAACCACTATAGTCAAAACACACATAAATACATGTTTAGACATCTGTTGAGAATAACCACAAAGTCATTAAACTATAAACACCGCAAGGTAAAATATGTCAGTGTGTCCTTAAGTCATTGAAAATGTATATTTTTGTTTTGTTTTTCTAAAACCACAAAAAAGCTAATGGGCCTAATTATAGAAGACATTTTGACAATTTATGGCAGGATTGGATAAAACATTCCCTGCACTGCGGCATTAGCCTTACACAACCTGAGGAAGGAAATTATGCTGCTACTGAACAGCTCCAAAAAACAGAATATATTATAGAACCTATGACATGTACTGCTTTTTTAGAAATGTAATATCTAACGTTGTGATAAAATTATTGCAATGATGAAATACTTTCAGTCTCTGGGTAAGAGTGATATGTTTCTTGGAGTTTAACATCTTACATTTAAATGAAAACTTTATTTAAACTATTTGATGACACACTGGCACTGAGGTGCTATTAATGTGGCAGAACTGAGACTAGTAAGACATTTTCTAGTCAGGAATGACTAATGCTTTCATATCTGTGAGCTGGAGTATGGGCTGCAATTCTCAAGCACAATTTATTTTAGGCTAGCTACAGATTCTACGATCCTGTCCCTGTCTGAATAAACCTATAATAGACAAACTACAGCTAAATGGCAGTACTGAGGGAATATGCATTAAAAGACTTGTACTTCAGTTGTTTGACAGCAAGAAAAAAAATGTTGTTTCATCAAGAAAAAGCTTTAAGAGTTATACACAAAGTTCCTTTGAAGTCTGGAAAAAGACAAAATTGGAGCTAAAAATTATCCAGGTCTGTATTAAGGAATTAGAGCATGTCATACATTTTTATTTCCAGAGTTTATGCCATTTTCTATTGTCTTAAAGTACCAAACCATCCATTTGTCTGTCTAACCATGCATCTTTGTCCATCGGTTAGTTAAACCATTCACCCGTCCATCCTGCTGATCCATCCACCTAAAACTATCCATCCATCCATCTGTGTATCATCTGTCTATCCATCTTTTCATCCGTGTCAGTGCTTTTTTTAAATGTCCATCTATGCATCCATCTATTTATCTATCATTCGTACATATGCCAATTCATCCTTATGTCCATCCATTCATGCGTCCATCCTTCTGACTGTTCATACACCCAGCCATCCATGCATCCTTCCATCTAGCCTTTTTTCCATCCATCATCGATCCTTCTGTTCATCTACCGTTTTGTCCTTTTTTCCCTTCGTCCATCCACCCATTTATCCATCCGTCTCCATTAGTGGGTTATTGAAGGACAAATAATTTAAGACCTGACTATCATCTGTCTTTGGCAATATTTAGATATTTTTTATGTAAAATGTGTTGCAGTCCTGATTACAGCATCAGATTCACTTTGTTGGTGTAATAATTCAGCTTTTTTTAAACCTTCGCTACACCTAGTGTAGCACAGACTTGTAAGGAGTTTGAATGTCCCTGATAACTGGTGGCACACGTGTGCCACCATAATGAGACAGATTTGGATGGATTAGGCACCAAGTGGCGATGAAAAATAGCAGCCAACATGTCACCCCTCAGCAGCAGGGAGAGATCCAGCCTGTAGATGCTCGTCCTGCGCTGCCCTTCAGTTTTCTGGCAGTTTGCTGCAGCGAGCTTTAGGAGAGCTCAGAGATTCTGTCGTTGCTTTAGATCATCTGCCACTGAAAGATATGTTTGACTCACAGTCCCTGTCTCAATGCTGACGTAAACGAATTGAAATTTAAAAATAATTACACAGTAAAATGTGATTTCTGAAGGTTTAAACATATCTACACACTCTCTCTGTGGATTCATTCTCTCGGTTTCTCCCTTCCTTCCTCACACCCTTTTCTTCCTTCCTGTGCGAATTTGACACCCACTGCGAGCCCAGATGCCCGGCACTCTAGGATCACATAAGCTCTTACTTTGTAGTGACTTGCCAAATGTCGGGGCTTTCCTGGCAACGGCCACTGTCAGTCTTTGACTGGAAGGTCAAGGGTTGGATTTGAACCCTGAAGGTCAATGTCTTTGTCATTTTTTACCCTGCGTGGGTCTGACTTCAACGAGGAGAATTTGACTAAATCTTGAGTCTCCATTATTGTTTATCTTAAAAGCTCATTATTGCTGCACATTTTTGGGTGCCCTCCTTGTTCCCTGCTGCTCAGGGATTTACATTTTCTGAGTTTTAAGAATCCTCTCAGTGAGACACAGTCCCTCGACAAATAAACAACAGATGCTCAAATGTCTTCTTTGACTCATACTTGACCTTCAGTATCATGTGCCACTTTCATACACTTGAGTTTCACACACTTCAGTTACGCATACTGTTACAGTATGCGTAACTGTTTGTTTTTTTGTATTTTTTTGTTTTTCAAAGCATGGTATGATGTAATAAGTCAGTGATCCTTTGCAGCTCAGTAGGTGGACTGGGAACTGTTGCACGGCTTTGTTGAGAGCTGCATCAAAGCAATTAAAAATGTGTCAGTGTCTGTATGCACTAATGATCAGATATTTTGATCATTAAAAAGGATTATGTGGTTTCTCTGTTACTCTACATAATCAATTGAGACCTTCACAAAGTGACTAAACAATGTATTTTATTCAGTTCATTCATACGACACTAATTCAGAACAAATGGGATTTCAAAGCACTTTACAAGACAAACAGGTCCAATTCAGTCCAAATTCAGTTCCAATGACTGTTTTTCATATGTTATCTGAGTGATTAATTTCGCAATAAGTCATCTTGATCAAGCATGTGGTGACAGTAGGGTGTAAGCACTCCGTTTTACGAGGAAAAAACTTCAAGCTGGTTCATTATGAGCAACTGTTTGCTATGGTCTGCTGGTAGAGGACGAAGAAGGAGATACAGGAAGAAAAAAAAACAGAAACACTTGTCCAGGGGGGACTGTTGAGGTGTGTCTCATTTCCGGACATTCATTGACACAGCCTGTCTCCAAAGGTCATTGGGCAAAAGGCGGGCTTCACCCTGGACAGGTTGCCAGTCCATAACAGATTTCATATTTACCTTATTTAAAAGAAATGCTTACACATCGATGTCTAATATTTGTATCTATCTGTGAAAAAGAACGTGGATTAATTACAGTAAAACACCAAAAATGAACCATGATTTACTCATTAAACAAACTATATGAATCAAAATGCATTTTCTAGCTGAGGAAAAAGTTGGGACACCTTAAAAAAAAAACTTCAGTGAGACTCTTCCTGCAGCCATTTATCAGTCTCTTACTTTGGTCTGCAGAAACTTCGCCCCTCTCCTGCCTTTCATCAATTAAATGGTAAATGGCCTGCACTTGTATAGCACTTTATCAAGTCCGAGGACCCCAAAGTTCTTTACACTACAATCAGTCATCCACCCATCCATACACACATTCACACATTGACAGTGGTAACCTACATTATAGACACAGCTTCCCTGGGGCAGACTGACAGAAGAGAGTCTGCCATACAATTGGCGCCACCAGACCCTTTCGACCTTATGCAAGGCAAAGCAAGTTTATCTGTATAGCACATTTCAGCAACAAGACAAAGTGCTTGACATTGTGATAAAAAGGGTTAAAAAAAAAGTCCAGTGCCATTATACAGGAAAGTGAAGAAAAGTTAGACTACAGATTAAAATTAATGAATGCACTTGATGCTTTTTGACCCATATTTTCTTAACATAAAATCAAACATTTCTTCCTGGGGAGGAGGCAACTCCTTAGAACTGTTCTGACCCACTATCTGTCTCTTCAATAGTCAGGAGCATACCCAATTAAATGCCTGATGTCTAAACAGAACAAACCACCTTCAAAATGCTAAGTAACATATTTTACCTTGCAGTATTTATATTTTAATGACTTTGTGGTTATTCTCAACAGATGTCTAAACATGTATTTATGTGTGTTTTGACTATAGTGGTTTTCAGGTGATACGATATCTTAAAAATGTACAGGGGTTGGACAATGAAACTGAAACACCTGTCATTTTAGTGTGGGAGGTTTCATGGCTGAATTGGACATGCCTGGTAGCCAGTCTTCATTGATTGCACATTGCACCAGTAAGAGCAGAGTGTGAAGGTTCAATTAGCAGGGTAAGAGCACAGTTTTGCTCAAAATATTGAAATGCACACAACATTATGGGTGACATACCACAGTTCAAAAGAGGACAAATTGTTGGTGCGCGTCTGTGACCAAGACAGCAAGTCTTTGTGATGTATCAAGAGCCACGGTATCCAGGGTAATGTCAGCATACCACCAAGAAGGACGAACCACATCCAACAGGATTAACTGTGGACACAAGAAGAAGCTGTCCCCAAAACACATAAAACCACGGCTGCCCAAATCACGGCAGAATTAAATGTGCACTTCAGCTCTCCTGTTTCCACTAGAACTGTCTGTCGGGAGCTCCACAGGGTCAATATACACGGCCGGGCTACTATAGCCAAACCTTTGGTCACTCATGCCAATGCCAAATGTCGGTTTCAATGGTGCAAGGAGCGCAAATCTTGGGCTGTGGACAATGTGAAACATGTATTGTTCTCTGATGAATCCACCTTTACTGTTTTCCCCACATCCAGGAGAGTTACGGTGTGGAGAAGCCCCAAAGAAGCGTACCACAAAGACTGTTGCATGCCCAGAGTGAAGCATGGGGGTGGATCAGTGATGGTTTGGGCTGCCATATCATGGCATTCCCTTGGCCCAATACTTGTGCTAGATGGGCGTGTCACTGCCAAGGACTACCGAACCATTCTTGAGGACCATGTGCATCCAATGGTTCAAACATTGTATCCTGAAGGTGGTGACGTGTATCAGGATGACAATGCACCAATACACACAGCAAGACTGGTGAAAGATTGGTTTGATGAACATGAAAGTGAAGTTGAACATCTCCCATGGCCTGCACAGTCACCAGATTTAAATATTATTGAGCCACTTTGGGGTGTTTTGGAGGAGCGAGTCAGGAAACGTTTTCCTCCACCAGTATCACGTAGTGACCTGGCCACTATCCTGCAAGAAGAATGGCTTAAAATCCCTCTGACCAATGTGCAGGACTTGTATATGTCATTCCCAAGACAAATTGACGCTGTATTGGCCGCAAAAGGATACTAATAAATTATTGTGGTCTAAAACCAGGTATTTGAGTTTCATTGTCCAACCCCTGTATGTTTTCATCTTGTACACCTGATGAGTATTTTTTCTCATTCATTCTTTACAAGAAATTGGCTTGTTTATGATATTTTCTAAAAAAAAACTTTTATAAAATACATCAGGTTATATTTTTTTAATTTCTCATTTTTTATTTATTTATTATTAAATCTTATTGTGTTAAAGAAACACACAGGGCTTCATAGGGTGTCCGAGTTTTTCATTTTATTGTATCATCTATGGTAGAAACACCAGAGAGCAGAAAACTTATCGCATCAATAATTGCAAATGTTATTTAATGTATAGAAGGAGAGTCAATACAGTGAGGAAAGATGTTCATTCTGAACCTAAACATGGGTTGATGCTATGATTAATTTCATGTGAACTTCTCAGATTTTCACCAAAAAACAACTTATTAAAAAAAAAACTATTATGCTGAATTTTAATTTTGGCACATGAACGGAACAGTGAATTACCTTCTACTGAAATAATTAGCTAAACAAGGTACAGTGCTGACTAATACTTGTACTTGTAAAAGAAGTCAACAATAAACAAATGGCTTTATTGTTGTAGTTTTAACATATCTGTATCATTTACCATCACATTAGTTGTATAACTAAAAAGTGAATTTGTATATTTTCCAAAAATAATATTTACTGCAAATTTACTTTTGTTTTTTTTTTTTACATTTATTTTATCTTGAAAGTCATGAATTTCTCATTTGTTGCTACTTAATACTCTTCCAGTTATTGTGTAATTTCTCATCTCAAAGCATATTCATTGTGTTAATGACAGCTGTCATAATGGTCACCATTAAACCAGATTATCTGACAGAATACTTTTTATTTTTGCAGCAAGCATATGGAAGAAAGAAAACAATACGTTCCTTCAATCCCAGTTTTCCCCTTTTCTGTCTGCACAGGCAACCAAAGAGCTGAAGCAGTACGACAACAAGATCATCGAGTGCACCTTTGCTGACAACAGCTGGGTGTTCATGAGGCAGAGGGTGGACAAAAGCTTCCCCAACTCCTACGACACAGCCATGGGTGAGCCTCTGCTCCTCGCTCGTCTGTAGTTATTTATTAATACCTCACCTTCTCCTTTATCTGCACTGGTATCAAAGTGAAAAACGAGCAGTCAGTTTGCGATTAATGCCTTATTTTATCTCTATTTTACATCAGGCTTTGCTCTCAGTTAGATTACACTGTTATGAGATTGCAAGTGTGTGAATGTGTGTAGTTGTGGCACATGTTCTGTTGTGTAAGAGTGCACAGTCTGGCCTCAGACTATGTGCCCAGGACAAATTGTTTTCATCCGTGTCCTTTCTTTGAGCAGAGAAGCTGACATTTTGCTTCAAAAGTATTTTCTCCTTTTTAAGGAAATACTGCTCCTGTAAACAGGTATCCAGGATATATTAGTGGCTCAAAAACAAGCAAATGAAATTAAAGTAAATGTTTCCATAAAGCAGGTTCGGATGACTGCACGGATGCACTCAACGGCAAGTTATTAATGATGTCTGCCTCTCTGACGTGCTGCTATTTGTGATGCTAACTGCATAAGGGTGGGGCTGTAGTTCTTGCACAAAGCAAAGCAAAGTATGTAAATGCTGCAGTTAAGTTGCAGATGTCAACTGGTAATCCTTGATCCAATACTCTGCACAAATGGTGCAACAACTATTCTGATCTCTGAACTCAACCTACTCTGCAACTCCTCATACATTACATTCATATTTTTTTACTGTAGTTCTATGTTATATATGATATGTTGTGAAGTACATTAAACTCGTTTCAAGTGAGTTAAACTTTGATGTGCAGACCAGTCAGCTCCTACCTCCTGCTGAATAGTGAGCCCCCTTGGAGCAGCAGCTACAGAAAGATGAAGACACGAGGAAGATGAGTGATGACACAAACCGAGTTGAGAGCTTTAGATAATCATTAATCCAGCCCGAGGTTCAGTCTGTCAGAGTTATATCTTCAGACATGCTGTCGGACCTTATTTGTCAAAAACTCAAATTTGGCTTCTGGAAGGTGGAGTAAAGAATCAGCTGCTGTTGTTGATGGTGTGTGTGGGTGTTATCACCCATTGGTTTGTGGGTAACCATTTAGGGTTGTCCTTAAGCCTTGAGCTCAAAATGTAGGTGTCATCATCGTGGGTTTTTGCGGTCTAAAGTAAATTTTACCTGTTTACATTTTTGGAAATTGCAGGTTTTAGAATGTACCTATTTTTGCCACCTGAAAAGTATCTAATCACATTTAGTGATTAGATAGCAAAAACTCCCACATTTAATAAATATATATGTCTCAATAAAAGCAGCTAAATGTGTTATAGTACATCAGAATTTTAAATATTTTTGTTAAAGCTTGAAAATCCAGTTAGTCATTTAAAGTACCTCAATTTATGTTTCGGATGAGATTAAAAACAGTCTTTTTGTGAATTAAGTGATTAAAGTATGAACACTCGCTTGTTGAAGCTTGTTTCCTCTGTTTTGATATGACTTGGTTATTAAATAATTTGGCACCTAACATGTTTACTAAACATGTACTCTCCAGACTAATAACACTTTGTTCCATTTAGCAACTGCAAATAATCATTAATGTGTTTTTGGTACCATGACTTGGTCATGAACGTGCCAAGGGAGCTGTGAAGTGGGTTGAGCTATTTCTGTGCATAAACTCAGGGATAATGATCCAAGTCATTTTTTCTAAACTTGATGCAAAGATGACTTAAAGTATGATTTCTTATTCGAGATGAGGTTTGGTATGAAGTACCACAGGCTAAATTAGTTACCTTTTGTGCCAGAAAACCATTTTCCCATATAAAATGCAGACGTAGCTACAGCTCAGTAAACGGCTCAAGGAGAAGAAATTGTTGATTCAGTCATGAGAATTATTTTGCTCTGATGAAAGAGTGGCAAGAAGAAAGCTGTAGGGGGCACTGCAGAGGAAGGTGCTCTGGTCAGATCTGACCAGACTGAACTTTTAGGCCAACTTGTAAAACTGTTTTTAGCAGAAAACCAACACAGAGCACAATGAAAAATGGTGGTGGCAGCATGATGCTGTGGGGATGCTTTAGAAGGAATAGTGATGTTGGTCAGAGTTCATGGGAAAGTGATGGAAGCATGAGATTCTGTGGCAAAACCTGAAAATTGAATTTCACACGTGCTCTCCATTCAGTCTTACTGAGCTCGAGCTATTTTGCAAAGAGCAATGAGCAAAAATAAGGGTGCTTAAAACAAATGCATGCTGCATTTTTCTTTTTTTTAATGAGTGAAATATTTTCAAAACAATGCATAATTTTCCAGCCACTTAACATTTATTCGTTGCCTTCTGCTTACAACATGACAAAAATTGAAAAAGTTCAAAGGGTGCATTATAAATGGGTGGAAAAGCTTGTCAGTGTCTCTGTGATAACTTCCCTCCTGCTGTGCATGTTTGTTTTTCTCTCCCCAGCTGTCTGTAAAAGCATCCAGGAACCCGTCACTAAGCAAATCCTTTTGGAGTATCTGGACCGCTGCGTCCAGGGAGTCAACACACAGTCCCGGAAAAACCCGTCTGACCCGGACTCTGAGCTAATGCCTCCTCCTCCTCCGAAAAGACCCAACTGGGCCGCGCCGTAGCCCCCGGCTCGGCCCTCAGGACTCCCACTTACAGTCACAGCAAACATCCACATCAGCAGCTAGAAACCCCCTACAGGAAACATTTCAAGCCTTTTTGCTGCATAGCATTTGCTCCCCCAGCTTGTACATGTAAGGACCTCAGAGATGTGACTGCCTCAATGTGATTCATTAATTCACCTTGTAGACCTCTTTGTAGTTTTAATTGCTTGTGTTCTTATTAAAACACTGAACATAATGCTTAGATTATTTTTGGACTGTTTTTCTATTTATTTATTTTTTATCCTGAGATAAACAATCAAGATAGACTGTGTTATGGCTACAATTAACACCTGATGAACATTGTTTACTTTGTGTCGACCATTTCCTTGTTTTCATTTGAAAGACGAGTAAACATAGTAAAAGCTTAATGTGTGTTGATGCATTTAGTTTCCTATCAACAAAGATCTCGGCGTTTTTCAATTTAGGAATTAAAATGAACAGAGTAAGCATTCAGTGGGGAGATATCTAGATGTTTTTGGTGCATAATCGCGTTTATCTTTAAGGGGGTTTTTTGCTTCAGAGGCAACAAGTAAACAAACACATTTTTGCAGTTTTTTTACTGAACAATTTCATTTTCAACAACTCACTGAAGAAACAACTTGCTGCTCAGCAGGATTGCAATGTACCTTGAACAAACTGCACAAATAACACAACAGAGAGCCTCAGGTGTACAAAGAGTTATCAGAGTGCATAGAGTGGCTCTAATCCTATCTGTGGGGTGCTAGCCTGGTCCACAGAGACCCGAAACCCACAATGTGCAAGAACCAAAGGTTCTTATAATAAGGTCCAGGAAATTCTCAGATATTATTTGTTCATGCTGTGATTAGTTAGAGCTTCTTTTGCTGCAGAAAATCTGTCACCTAAGGTCTGACAGATGGCCACAATGTTTTTTTATGAGCTGTGTGAATATATTTTAGTAGTATTAATGTTTTTTTCCAAAAGCTTGAATCAGAGGTATCCATTTGAAGGCAACACTACCTTTCTCTTCTTTGTAATGGTAAAAAATAACTAAACCCTGGTGTATAAAACATCTTTCAGCCTAATATACAGTGCATTTGCAGATGCATCCCCATAATGATCATCTGATCCTTGGTAATATTTTTGCAAGTATGAAGCTGTGTATATATTAAGATACAACTTCCCTGCCGTTATTCCCATAAATTACTGTGCATATGTCAAAAAAGTATTTCTCCTTTTTATTGGTTGTCTAAATAACAGTAGAAAATCCTGATGCAAGGAGGAGAAATTACGCATTTAGTTAGGCTCAAGTTTGTCCTTCCCAGATTTAGGTTTAAAGTTTTTTTTTCTGTGATGTTCGAGGGGTTTCATTGTGGGGAAAAATAATTTCTGGTTTTATTTACTTTAAAACAGAAAGAGGCATGATGAAAATGTTTATACTCATCTCAATCAGTGGCAAAGCCTTATTGTCATCATGGCAGTCAAACACTTCTAACTGCTGAAAAGCTTTTTTCATATCTCCAATGGGTTTTGAGCCTTTACTGCATCCACCCATTGTCTACACCCGTTTATACTTGTATGGGTTGTTGCCTTTCTCCAGCGGTGATTGAGCAAGAGGTATTCCCTGGACAGGTCCACAGAGGCATACTGGACAAACAACCATGCACACACTCAGACCGAAGGGTAATTTAGAAACACAAGCTAACCTAACTGATATGTTGTTAGACTGTGGGAGGAAGCCAGAGTACCTGGAGATAACCCACACATGCAGGTGGAGAACATGCAAGCTCCATGCAAAAAGAGCCCAGGACCTTCTTGCTGCAAAGCAACAGTGCTACCAACTGTTCCACCATGCAGCTCTTGTCTATTGCAGCTCTGATTCTTTAGATTGGAAGGCCTTTTTTTCGCATCATCCTAATCTTTAGCTTTCTCCACAGATTCTCTACTGCTCTGAAATATTAATTATTTCCAGTCATTAGAAAGATGTCAAATCAAAAGATGTCTTTAAAGCTAAATCTGTTGGGGTTATAACTGATTTTGAGTGAAACTAGTGGTAGATTCATCATCTGTTACCAGTAAACATTATTTTGTCAGTGTGTGGTGCATTTATCTCCACTGTTGTTCTTTGGCAAGTTCTTTTTGTGCCTGACTTGATTTTAAAAAGGATCAGTCCGCTACAATGGATCTTCACAAACTCCTGGGTGATATTTGGAACCTATTTCAACAAATGATTAAAAGTTGGGGGTTTTTTTGGGTTTTTTTTTTTTTTTTTATGTAATCTAGTCATTCCTACTATAAGAAACTGTGATTGCTACTCCAGTAATCAATATTTACAAGAAGGTAGGTAGCTCATAGTTATTATGGTTTGGTCCGGGGTTATAATGTCATATTTTATAAAACTTGGCTGGTTTAAACAGGGAACCTGTTTTAAGTATCACAATTAATGGGAATGTAGAATAAAGATTATTATTATCATTATATCACATTTCCATTAATTTCTCTTATCAAATTTCCAGTAATTCAATTATACATGAGATTTGAGCATTTTCTGTGATTATTTATCACAAAGTTTATTTAAATACTTTATTTATGGGTATTAAATGAAAATAGGGTTGGAGCAGATTAGCATGGGTACAAACCAGGCGTATGAATCAGCAAAAGAGCAAATTGAGTTGGAGCTGGCAGAGTGTCACCTCAGGAGTTGATGGCTGAAGATATATTGTTGTAAATCTAGGCAAGTACAGTAAATGGTCTGAAATTAAGAGAGTAGCCATTTCAGATCTGGCTTCTGTTACTTAATTTTCATTAGTTCAGTTGCCAGTTAATATCTACACAATAGCAAGTCAGATTGTGTATAATAGGTTTTTTTTTTTTATTCAGTAACACAAATGTTTATTTTGTAAATAATGTTGAGATTCAAGTGGATAAAAGAATAACTCTTAAGATATGACCAGGAAGAATTGTGACTGAAAAGTCCAAATCTTGCAGACAATTGTCCTCCCATCAAACGTTTCATGCATACATTCCACGATTAGTAACACAAATGGCAGAGCCTGTTTAGTGTTTGCTCTCGTACTCATCAGGATGCTTGTACGCCTGGGTGGTTGTCACTGATGACACTCACTGTCAAAGCAAAGAACAGAAACAGCCATCTGGCTCCATCTCTACTGTGTTTCCATTGCCTAAAACCCACTGCTGGCCATATTGCACGGTCTAAGAACATTCGGTTTTACTTTTTCTTTTTTACATTGACAATATGATATATTTTATGGAAAACCACATAATTTGACCAGATTTATGCAAGCTGGCCAGCTGTGTATTTCTGTAACTCAACTCAAAAATGAAACTGAAATATAGATTGCACACACAGTGTGATGAATTTTAATAGTTGATATATGTTTATTTTGATGATTTACAGCAGCATAAAACACAATTCAGTTTCTCAGAAAGTTAAAAGTCCTTTAATAGAAGTAATTCATATAAAGGTCCCACTGATAACCCTACCTAAGAATGGAGGCCACAAAAGGTCATTGTTAAAGAAGATGTTCACAGAATCCTGTGTCTAATATTGATGTCAAGTTTAATGGAAGGAAAAAATGTAGTAGAAACATTTGCATGTTCCTTCGCCATACACACTGTTTTCCTTGTCAACGTTCTTCCTACATGGCTTGTGGCAAAAAGCAAACAGGACTTCTTATTGGTTTCTTTCACAAATGGCTTATTGCCTGAAAGGCCAGGTTTGTGGAATGTGTCGCTAATAGTGTCTGTGTTTGGGCAATACTTGCTTGCTCTTCCATGTAAACACAAGAAAAATCTGTACTCGCAGCACTATGAGGAGAACACGTTTTAAAGTTGGTGCTGATTAAAAATTGAGATGTACATTGATTGTCCTCTGCAGCCACTCAAGGGTCCTTCAGCAGCAGTTTCCACCTGCTTCCCTAATGCTTTGTGCTTGACCTCTTCTCTCATGAGGGACAGGCAGATTAGGGTAATTCCCCCTACGACATTAAATGTGATCACAATCGCTTCTTTCCTTTTGGTCCAAATGAAAAAACCTTGTTGCCAGGAAACATTTTTGATGTCTAATTTTCACCTTCTGCTCACATTGTTGCTGGCAGTGTTACCCTTTGGCAGCATTTTTGTCCACTGCAGTTTTTATAGAGATTGAAATGGCAGTTGGTAAAAGGGAACTGAAATGGCTCAGTGTTTTTTTATTTTTATTATTAATTTGATTGTGACTTTATAAGAACAGTCCGAACAAAGATGATACCGAAAGGGATTGTCCTTCTAACAGTCTGAGACGAGTTACAGTGCCTTGCAAATGTTTTCATGCTCTTTGAACTTTTTTATATCTTGCCACATTACAACCATAAGCTTCAAAGTGTTATATTGTGATTTTGTGAGACAGACCAACATTGCGGCATGCATTTGTATTCATTTGCTTTGAAAGAACCACCTTTTGCTGCATTTACAGCGGCAAGACTTTGAGGTATGTCTATGTTTGAGGTTTGTATATCTAGAGACTGACATTTTGCCCATCCTTCCTTGCAAAATAACTGATTAATGGAAGAGCATGCATGGACATCGGTTTTTTAAGCCTTGCCACCAATTTCTTTATTGTACTCTAACATGAGTACACATTGATATTTAGCAGTCTGCTGTAGTTCACCATCTTGTTTTATCATGGTGATGGTGTGTTCAGGTCGGTGTTAGTTTTCCACCACAGGCCGTATTTACACCAGGCCATGTCTGTCACCTACATGGCTTGTGGCAACTGCAAATGAGACTCCCTGTGGCTTCAATGGCTTTCTTCTTGCCACTTGTCCAGAAAGGCCAGATTTGTGAAGTGTGCGGCTAATAGATATTCTGTCAGCAGATTGCCCCACCTGCAGCACTGTTTTAAATACAAACCCTGCTTAAACATCTCCATGACTGTATCCCTGCCCTTTCTGGTATGATCCTTCCCTTCATGATGCTGTTTCTCCACTGCTGTTCCCAAACAAACTGTTGAGGCCTTGACAGAACAGCTGCATTCATACTTAGATTATAGATATTTGACATTTACAGGGTTCGTACAGGTCCTTTTTAAATTTAATCAGTTGCACACTTTTAGTTTGTTGATAGGCTCCCTTCACATAGGGAAAGCTGTGTGTGCTGTGGTTATAAAGCTCAATGAAAAAAACTAACACAGAGAAAAAAAAAAATGCTGGTTTGGTGCTGGAAAAGTTTGATAATTTACCTTGAATATGCTTGAAAGTGCTTGAATTTTGCTGTAGAAAAAGTGGGCAAATCCTGTATTTAACAGTTAGATGTAATCTAAATGTGATTGGTTGCACTGAAGTTTATTTAGGAGTGTCAGAGAAATAGGGGCTGAATACAAATATACAAACTTTTCAAATTATTTGTAAATAATTTAGAAGTTCATGCATCATCTTCCTTCTGCTTCACAGATTTGCACCACCTCGTGTTGTTCGGTGACATAAAACCTCTATAAAATACATTGAAGTCCTCAGTTGTAATGTGAGCAAATGTGAAATATTTTTCCAGGCACCGTTTGTTGTAGTGTTATGTTTAGAAACGTATCTCTGCTCCAAAGTAAGGAGCTTGGGCTTATTTTGGACTCGAAAGTCAGAATTTGAGGTTATTTAAAGATTGAGATGACGATAAATATTTCGTCATGCAGCATGGAAAATTTAGATCAGGAGTCAGAGATGAATGTAAGTGAGGAAGTATAACACCAGAGAGGTAAAAAAAGATGCTTGAATGAGTCTCTATGTGTGAGAGTTTTATCTTCCTGTATGTTGGTGCCTGAGGCGACTGCTCTTCTTATAACAGAGATGGATGAGCTGCACTCCCAGGGCTCTTTTCCCCTCTGGTGGCACATGAAAGCTGGGTGATTCTCATGAAAGCCACACTCACCTATCTGTTGTGAGTATCCTGCCAGTAAAACATCACCCCTCTCATAGGGCAGGTGCAGGATTCACACCAACAGAGACCATTTTATGCTTATTTTGTCCCTTCCATTACATTCACTCAGATTCATGCTCAAATAAGGATATTTTTTTTTGCACCTGAGGAACCAAAACCCTTTTTCATTCACATGCTTCTGTGCAATGCTACCTGAATCATTTTCCTATGGATAATACGGCCAAGATGACAGCTCAAACAAACACGCTAAGTGTCTAAAAAGGCAGATTCAGGCACATCAATAATGTTTCCACTGGGAACCTTTAAACCCCAGAGAGCAGGAGGTTGTATGGAAACGAAACGAAAACAGACTGTGTCCCCGCCCAAGCACAGGTGGCCCTGGGAAGATTATGAGGCTTATATTCTAGGCTCAGGTGGAAGCAGCCATGTTTCAAACTAATATTAAATCAGCCGAGACGACTCCGGGCCCATCGTGGTATTAATATTACCTGCAGTTTTGAGTAATGCAGTTATGTGGCTCTCGCTATTTGATCAGAGGGGCAAATGGGGGCTTGTGCTGTAACTCTGTTCAGTTTGAAGAGCCTATTTTTTTGTTTGTTTTTCTTGACCTTGACCAAACACATAATCAGCCTTTTATTTTGGTCTTGAAAACAATATAATGAAAAATGTAATAAACTCAAACCGCTTTTTGATTCTATTGAGACAAATGATCCGATTTTACAAACTGTGTAAACAGTCCAGCCATTTTTCTTCCTTTTCTTACTACTTCAGTATTTTCATGTTGAAAACAATTTATTTGAAGTTTGTTGAAATGGTTTAAACACACCAGATTCTTTCTGTCCAAAGAATGAAGTGTCTATAGATCTGTTCTGTTTGCCCAACAGGTTCGTAATTTGCATTTTCACATCAACCCCTCCAATTCTTGGCACCCCTAGTAAAGATCCATGGACAAATTGTGAAAATAATGTATTTCAGCAGCTTGGTATTATACTAAAAGTGTATAACAATCCAACCTTTTATGTAATTAACCATAATTGGGAGATTATAGTTTTATATTCAATGGAGCTAGAAGTATTTGTCCCCTAACAGTTCCAATAAAACTAATGTAACTGAAGCATCTATTTTAAATTATACATTCTGGTAGTCCATCACCTCCTGTTTCCTTTGGGTGTTAATACAGGTCCTTCTCAAAATATTAGCATATTGTGATAAAGTTCATTATTTTCCATAATGTAATGATGAAAATTTAACATTCATATATTTTAGATTCATTGCACACTAACTGAAATATTTCAGGTCTTTTATTGTCTTAATACGGATGATTTTGGCATACAGCTCATAAAAACCCAAAATTCCTATCTCACAAAATTAGCATATCATTAAAAGGGTCTCTAAACGAGCTATGAACCTAATCATCTGAATCAACGAGTTAACTTTAAACACCTGCAAAAGATTCCTGAGGCCTTTAAAACTCCCAGCCTGGTTCATCACTCAAAACCCCAATCATGGGTAAGACTGCTGACCTGACTGCTGTCCAGAAGGCCACTATTGACACCCTCAAGCAAGAGGGTAAGACACAGAAAGAAATTTCTGAACGAATAGGCTGTTCCCAGAGTGCTGTATCAAGGCACCTCAGTGGGAAGTCTGTGGGAAGGAAAAAGTGTGGCAGAAAACGCTGCACAACGAGAAGAGGTGACCGGACCCTGAGGAAGATTGTGGAGAAGGGCCGATTCCAGACCTTGGGGGACCTGCAAAAGCAGTGGACTGAGTCTGGAGTAGAAACATCCAGAGCCACCGTGCACAGGCGTGCACAGGGCTACAGGTGCCGCATTCCCCAGGTCAAGCCACTTTTGAACCAGAAACAACAGCAGAAGCGCCTGACCTGGGCTACAGAGAAGCAGCACTGGACTGTTGCTCAGTGGTCCAAAGTACTTTTTTCGGATGAAAGCAAATTCTGCATGTCATTCGGAAATCAAGATGCCAGAGTCTGGAGGAAGACTGGGGAGAAGGAAATGCCAAAATGCCAGAAGTCCAGTGTCAAGTACCCACAGTCAGTGATGGTCTGGGGTGCCGTGTCAGCTGCTGGTGTTGGTCCACTGTGTTTTATCAAGGGCAGGGTCAATGCAGCTAGCTATCAGGAGATTTTGGAGCACTTCATGCTTCCATCTGCTGAAAAGCTTTATGGAGATGAAGATTTCATTTTTCAGCACGACCTGGCACCTGCTCACAGTGCCAAAACCACTGGTAAATGGTTTACTGACCATGGTATCACTGTGCTCAATTGGCCTGCCAACTCTCCTGACCTGAACCCCATAGAGAATCTGTGGGATATTGTGAAGAGAACGTTGAGAGACTCAAGACCCAACACTCTGGATGAGCTAAAGGCCGCTATCGAAGCATCCTGGGCCTCCATAAGACCTCAGCAGTGCCACAGGCTGATTGCCTCCATGCCACAACACATTGAAGCAGTCATTTCTGCAAAAGGATTCCCGACCAAGTATTGAGTGCATAACTGTACATGATTATTTGAAGGTTGACGTTTTTTGTATTAAAAACACTTTTCTTTTAATGGTCGAATGAAATATGCTAATTTTGTGAGATAGGAATTTTGGGTTTTTATGAGCTGTATGCCAAAATCACCCTTATTAAGACAATAAAAGACCTGAAATATTTCAGTTAGTGTGCAATGACTCTAAAATATATGAATGTTAAATTTTCATCATTACATTATGGAAAATAATTAACTTTATCACAATATGCTAATATTTTGAGAAGAACCTGTATGAGGTGAGGCCAATTTACTTAATCCACTCTTTAAAATGGGAAAGATAGAACATGTCAATCAGGTTGAACAGATGTCGATATAAGTACAGAAAATGGATTCAGGAAAATATCTGATTTCTTAATGTAAAGTCAGATAGCAATTAAAGGTTTTAAACAATTGAATTGCAGCAAACACATTTGAGTGTTGGTAAAAAATAAATAAATAAAAATGCACTATTATGGTGAGAACAGAAGGATTTTGGGGTCACCATGCTTCTGTAACAACCGTGCCATCTTGCTTTACCAACCACTTGGCAAGATATCCTCTGTCCCACCATCACAAATGTAAACACGTGGAGTTTGCTGAAAAGTACTTGAACCGTGTGCCAAAAATTGAGCCTTTTGGCAACAAACATATATTCACATATTCATCATTTGGCATAAAGCAAATTATGAATATGTAGAAACGCAGCTCATGCCCATTTGTATGAATTGCATCGCATGTATGGTGGAATATCTGTGATGCTGTAAACTTGTTTTCCTTCAAAAGTTCTTGGGAACCTTTCTGGAGTGTATGGCATCATGAACACTTTGAAATGCCTGGAAATTTTAAATAAAAATGTGGTATATTCACCAGGAACCTGAGAAAGAGTCGTCATCAGGAGTTGTACCAGGATAGTCATACAAAACGTGAACAAACCTAATTACTTCCTTGACCTAAATCCTAAATAAGATACGAGACTTTTAAAGGCGTTTTTGCAAAGAGGAATTGTCAAAGATTCCCCTTTCTGTATGGTCTAGCCATATCAAGTGTAATATTAAAAGACCAACTTCTGTACGATAACATATTTGGTTTGGTGACCTTAGCAATCAACAGCGAGGGAGCCTATTAGGATTGATACCAGACTTGCCTGTAGTTGTGCACATGAAGGAGGCCTTTATTTAGTCATTTTTTTTTTTAAAGTAGGCAGACAGGAAATGGGTTGAAGAGTGAGGAAGACATGCAGCAAAGGTCGCTGTGGCCAGGAGTTGAACCTGGAGACAGCTGCGTTGAGGAATGAAGCCTCTCTATACATAGGCCGTGCCCTCTGGAGCTATTAAGACACATTCATCTCAAGGTCCTGCTCTAATCTCTAGAAAAATTAATGTGAACTCCAATGAACCCCAAACTCACGATTGTGAGTCAAAGCTTCATCTGACTGATTTTAATAACAAGCTTTGCCGTTCATAATGAAGTCAGACTGTCCTGACCCGATTATCCTGCTGAAATTTAATTGCATAAATTTGTCACCTGCTGGAGTCATGGTGGCATGGTGGCACAAATCTATTACCCACAAATTTTCCCTCTCATAAGCTCCTCTCCGGAATGATGCCACGTGGCAAAGAATGGCTCCCATTTCGGAGGAATCATCCTCCGCCTCCATCGGGGCCAGCAGTTAGGGGGCTGTTTGTGGACCATCATTCAGCTGGGATTGTTGGCAAAAGCATTCACAAGCCAGCGGCTGGGGTCATTTCAATGAACCCAGTGATCCATTTCACAAAGGAATACACATAAAAGCTAAATGTGCAGAGATGTGTTTCTGCATTTTACAACTGCATTTTTTTAAATCAAATACTGCTTTAGAGAAGGTTGAATTAGAAAAAATAATTGTAGGTCTTTCTGGCCATTAAAATGACTGTCAAATCAACAGGCATTACCGTACAGACCTTCAAATTTCATTGCATCTTTGAAAGGGAAAATCTCTCCTTGGTTAATGCTTGGAAAATTCCACACCAAGACAATTTAAATGGCTTAGTAGCCCTGCAGGGTGGAGAAGAACTAAATGTTTAATTTGTGGGTTTTTAACCTTCCCTTTGAAACCAAAGAAACAACATAAAGTGGCAGAAAAACTTAAAAGCCTCGACTGCCCACATGGCGGCATTACCATCAACGAATGTCAGGCCTGTTTTTGTTTTTACTAGATTGAGTTTGCCATTTTGCACAACTTATGAAATCTCCTGGAACTTCTTTTTCACAGCAAAACCCAATCAGAACACAAACATCTTACTGTAATCAACATCAAATCATTCTAGCAGTATGTTTTCAGTTGATCTGCCAAGAATGTAAAGCGAATAGCTTTTCCTTCCTACTATCTATGGCTGAGTAAAAACCCAGAAAGTTAAACTTCTACTATCTTTATTCAGCATTAATTTAGATTCATGTGAGAAGGCCAACGCTATTAGGAAAGAAGGCGAACGCATACGTTGCTGGGATTTTTGAGTCACAAACTGCCTACACTGACCTCGAAGATTAAAAGGCTGTAGCTCAAAAGCAGCTAACTTTTTAAGTCGTTTTGTTGTGTTATCTGGTATGAAGCTAACATTATAGCTATTAATTCACCAGATTCCATAAACATTGTAATATAAGGTTCATGATGATATAAAGTTTGCAGGGCCTTTTAAATGGATACAGGTCCACAATATCACAAATCCTACCCTGTACTAAACGCTTGAAACCAGCTGCTTTTCCAGGTATTCATTCTTTTTTTCAGTTCAAACACACCCAGACTGTTAGTAAAAAGCTCAGCCTAAAACTCATCTCACCCAAAAACACGTTAAGTAAGTATTTGCTAGTGGCTATTTTTATCAACATACATCAGTGTTACTTGGATAACATGTTTTTTTGTCTTTCCCATTTAAAAACAATTATCTAAGAAAGCAAGCTTTGTTTGTACACCAGGAAAGCTGGTTCATAGGTGTCACCTATAGTTTTGTTTTAGAAAAAAAGAGAGAAAAAAGTAGTATTTTGTAAGATTCCATTTTCCTCAATTCTTAAATATACGTTTACATTTTTATTATTTTTTCAATGTAAGAACATGGAACTGCAATAAAAAAGCTATTAAATTTTTCATTTGCATGGGGAGTGCTGAGAAGGTTGTCCTTTTTAATCTCTAAATGTACAAATGTACAACTAAACTCAAAAATCAAACAAGAACCTGAGTATCTGAAAGTACACAAAGAAAGTCACATACTAGAGAAAATGCTTTCGACTTCATTTTATAACTTGAATATAATTACAAACTTTAGGGTCCATGTTGCCTCTAAAAAGCAGCAATAAACACCTGTTTTCTTCTACAATTTTGGTTATTATTGTTACAAAAGCATAGCCTACCACTTTCAACATTATGACCAGAAACAGCTAAAGTAGCTATTTCTGCCATCTTGGGTCTCAAGGAGATCTAAGAGGGCTGCTGGGGCATGTGTGTTTGTGAGAGTTGCTGCAAACAATTAACTGAAAAGTGATTGTAACCGTGGATTAATCAGTTTTGAAGATGGAAAAATACTAGAAATGCAGTGGAGAAGAAGGACAGTGAGAAATGTCCAAGCAAAAACAAAAGGGATCTTCCAAGCAAACGGAGGTATGTACACTAAAACAAATGGAAAACAATCAAGAGGAGACAACAGAGTTAAATCGGGTAAATCCTCAGCTGAACAGCAAATTGCTCAGTGTGAAGATTATGAAATGAAAACCTCTAAAGTGCTCCTCCAGCCATTCAAATGCAAACACGTAAAGTTATGCATATAACTACTGTTCCCTGAAGGAGAGTAACGAAGTACAACACATGAGTATGGGATATCACACCCCAAGTGTCCTGGCTGAAGCCACCTCTAATCACGCCTCCTTGGCAAATGATGCGATGATGACAGGTGACAGGCTCCACCTGCACAATATACCTCTTCATCATCGTCATCATCACTCAGTTCCATAGCCGCTATTCACCGAGCCCAGCTGAGCAGCGGGGCAGCCATGTGTTGTACTTCGTTACTGTCCTTCAGGGAACAGTAGTTAAATGCATAATTTTACGTTCCCTTTCAGATGATTTACTCAGTACAACACATGAGTATGGGACATATATAAACGCCCCGCAGAACAGCCATCAAACTTGGATCACACACTGCATACTAGTGCAGCACTTCAGACCCAGCAGAAAGAACAGAGTGAGCCACAGAAGGGGTTGTCACATCCAAACGGTAAAACTTGACAAATGCGTGCGATGAAGACCAGCTGGCTGCAGCACAAATGTCACTCATGGGCACCCCTCTAAATAGGGCCCAGGAGGTCGCTATGCCCCTGGTGGAGTGAGCCCTCACACCACGTGGCATTGGGAGACCCCTGTTGCTGTAAGCTAGAGAAATAGCCTCCACAATCCAGTGGGAGAGTCTTTGTCTGGACAGAGCTTTCCCCCATGCTGGGTTAGCAATACACACAAACAGTTGATCACACAACCTCACAGTCTGAGTACGGTCAATGTAACTACGCAGTGCACATAAAGGGCACAGGAAGTGTAACCTCCTTTGTTCTTCAGATGCAAAAGGAGGTGGACAAAAACTAGAAAGCTCCATTGTCATGGAGCTGTAGTCCGAAGGTATAGCATTAGGAAGATAAGCTGCATTAGGTCGCAAGTGACCTTGGAACCATCAGGCGAAAAGTGTATGCAGGTAGGATTTACCAATAAAGCATGGAGGTCTCCAACTCGCTTTGCAGTTGTCAGGGCAAGAAGCAGAGCAACCTTATATGAAAGGAACTTCACATCTACTGACTCCAAAGGTTCAAATGGAGGGTCACAAAGAGCTTCTAGTACCAATGTGAGATCCCAGGAAGGAAAACTGGGTTTAATCACAGGTCTGAGTCTACGAACCCCATTTAAGAAGCGTACAGCCAGAGGATGAGCACCTGGTGTGACTCCATTAAAACCAATATGGCAGGCAGAAATGGCAGGTAAGTAGGCCTTAATTGCAGTTCCTGCTAAAACGTTAAAACTTCTACCATTGAGCACTGAAATGGAACAATGTGCTTGTCCTCACACCACTGCTCAAAAGCCTGCCATTTATAAGTGTATAAGCCTCTAGTGGAGGATGCTCTTGCATTCTGGATTGTTGCCACCACATCAGGGGGGAGGCCTTTGGCTAATAAGCTGGACCTCTCAGCAGGTAGGCATGCAGCTTCCACAGCTCTGGGTGTGGATGAAATATCTCCCCCCCCCTGCCTGAGTGAGGAGATCCCAGCGAACGGGGAGCTGCCACGGCTCTGCTGCCAGCAGGCTGATTATCTCGGAATACCATGACTTTGCAGACCAATGGGGTGCTACCAAAGTTAGGGACAGACCCTGTTTGCGTACTCTCTCTAGTACAGGTAGTATCATTTCCACTGAGGGGAATGCATACAGGAGTACATTGGGCCTTGGCTGGGCCAGGGCATCCACTCCCAGTGGAGCATCCTGATCTGTTATGGAAAAGAACAGAGGACAGTGGGTGTTGGCTCTGGTGGCAAAAAGATCTACTGCTGCTGTCCTAAACAGACACCATATTTGTGCCAACACATAGGGGTGAAGCCTCCACTCTCTCACCCGAGGTCCACCTCTGGAGAGCAAATCTGCACCCAGATTCAGTCGTCCCGGGACGTGAGTAGCTCTGATAGACAGAAAGTGTATGCTGCACCACTGCAAGAGGGTATGTGATAGCTTCAGGAGAGGAAGTGAACGAGTCCCTCTCTGTCTGTTTATGTATGAAATCACAGTGGTGTTGTCTGTCTTGACCAGAACATGTTGGTTTAACAGAACCTGGCAGAAATGTTGCAGAGCCAGCAGAACCGCTAAGAGCTCCAGGTACTTTATGTGGAGTTTGGATTGTACTGGTGTCCAAACCCTCATCATCGCCACGCCATTGCACAACGCCCCCCACCACCTCAGGGAGACATCAGTGGATACCACCTTCTGAAAGGTTACTCTCCCTATTGGCGAACCTCGGCACAACAGTCCTGGTTTCCGCCAAGGACTGAGAGCCGACTTACAGGCAGTGGTTATATCGTTAGCTTTCTGGTGCGGTGACGCAATGCACACAACCGGTGAGAACGGGTCCACCGCTGGAACGGGTGCATCTTCAGTAGACCGAGTGGTACTACTGCAATCATAGATGCCATCATACCCATCAGTTGTAAGATAGTCTGGAAACGCAGTTTGTGTCCCAACTGAAACTGATCGAGGCAGCAGTGAAACGTGGCCAATCTGTCGTCGGAAAGACGTGCCCTGCTTGTAAGGGAGCATATTTCCAGATCGAGAAATGAAAATTGCTGACTTGGGATCAGCGAGCTTTTCTGAGAGTTTACCAAAAATCCTAGGGCCTGAATGTGTGACAGAACCCGAGACACCTGCACTGTCGCCTGCTCTCTGGAACTGGCTATTAAAGCCCAGTCATCCAGATAAGTTAAAATGCGGACGGCTGTTTCTCTGAGAGATGCTAGCGCTGCCTCTACACATTTTGTAAAGGTGCGAGGTGCTAGAGACAGACCCAAAGGCAGTACGAGGTACTCGTAAGCCTTGCCCTCGAAGGCAAAACTCAGAAACTGTCTGTGGTCCGGGTGTATCGCTACGTGAAAGTAAGCGCCTGTCAGGTCGATCGTGGCGAACCAATCGCCCGGGCTGTTAGCACTCAGAAGCTGCTTGAGTGTTAACATTTTGAACTTGTATGTTCGAAGGTATTTGTTCAGAACTCTCAGGTCCAGGATTGGACGAAGCCTGCCCCCTTTTTTCGGGACAACAAAATAATGGCTGTACCAACCTCTGTTCTTCTCCAACTTGGGAACCGCACAGATAGCTCCTTTTGCCAACAGTGTATTTATTTCCTCTCTCAGAACCTTTGCTGCTTGGGCCATTACCGCCATATTTACCACACCAAGAAAGCGGGGTGGTCTCTGGCAAAACTGTAAATGGTAACCCATAGCAACGGTCCTCTCCACCCAAGCTTGGAGTGCACATGCGCGCCACATATGGAGACGTGCAGCTAGGAGACTGGCCTGCGGCACTGTTGGCGGAACGATGCTGCCCTCTCCCAACGTGCGAGAGAGGTGCAGTCTCATTTGGCTGTCGCCTGTAACCATTTGATTTTGACTTTTTTCTATAGAAAAAGCTGTCTTTATTGAAACGTTTGGAGCATACATACAAACATTTGGAACAACTGTAGTGCTCAGAAACACATTCAACGCAACCAAACTGGGGGCTTTTAGTGCAAATACATTTGTGGGGAAATTGTACAACACCAGCAAAACATATTTTGGACAACAGCCGCCAAAAACTGACAAACATTTCTCCCTGCTCCTGAAACCCCTGAATCTCGAGTCCCACAGCTAGGAGGACTGTGTCTTCTTCTTCTGGGATGTCGAGTCCCTCTGGAGCCCCAGAGGAGGACCCCTGTTCCAGGCCGTCTTTTGGGGAGCTTGGCCATGGTTCTGTGGCTGTGCCGTCTGAGGGGGTGCCCCAGAGGGTGGGGAGGGCCATTCCACATCCAGGGTATCAGCTGCACGACGGCAAAGAGAGAAAAAAGATGTGTCGCCCGGGTCTGCTGGCACAGCAGCGGCAGCCTGACTCGGCAGAGACTCATCCTCATCATCGGACAGACCATGAACATCCAAACCGATGTCCAGTACGTCCTGCTCTCCCTGAAGGGGTTCTAGTAGAAGCTGAGACCGAGCACCTTCATTATTGGCTAACCCATCAACATACTCCATATGGTCTGCCCAGCTGGAAGTGGGGACTTCGACCGAAAAGCAGTCCTCGTCAGAATTGGACGAAACTGGGTTTCCCACCTCGGAGAGCAGTGGGTCTCGCCGTGAGACAGCAGCCCCTCCCAGCACCTTCTCAAGGAATTTAACCCACCTCTCCAGGGTCGAGCGACGAAGCTGGCGACAGAACGCACATCCTTCTGGCTCCGCCAACGCTCTGTGAGCGGGAATGATCCCGAGACAGACAGGACAAGCCTCATGCTGGTCCTTCTCATGAAGCGAGAAGCCGCACCCCTGAGGACAGGGACAAATAGATGACTTCTGCTTCACTGGCATTAGCTTTGTACTCATCCCGAACCACGAAAGTCAGACCGAACTGCTTGAAATTAGCTCTTCGCGGGCAGACACGCTTACCAGCGGGAAGGAGTGACTAAGTCCAACAAAAGCAGTTGAAATAATTCCAAGTAGCCTTTCGAAAAGAGACACAGAACTAACCAGCAGCAGCTAGCTAGCCTGACTCAAAGAGGTGTTATTAACGAGGTGAAGAGCGTAAGAACTGAGTAATGACGACGATGACGGACAGGTATTTAGTGGAGGCGGAGCCTGTCACCTGTCGTCATCACATCATTTGCCTAGAAGGCGTGATTAGAGGTGGCTTCAGCCAGGACACGCAGGGCCTGATATCCCATCCTCATGTGTTGTACTGAGTGAATCGACTGAAAGGGAACAACTTGAATGCAGGTGGATAATGACCCCCAAGCCACTACAATGGGATTACATGAGCTTGGAGTCAACATGGACATTCCAGAGAAATAAATGGATCTGGAGTTAACACTGCAGATTGCAGGATGGAAGTCGGCCCGTACCCAAAGAAGGAGAGCTTCAGGGCGTGAAATCATGGACGGAGTTAAATCCCTTCTTGAAAAACACAACTGAATAGAGTTCCTTTGAAAAAGAAAAATACATAAATGGAGGATTTTTTTTTTTTGGTTTTCCTTTCTTTCCTTTTTCTCAATTTCTTCTCACTAAGTCTGTTCTGGAAAATAGTTTATGATAAAATCAGCAAGTGATCTAATTTTGAAAAGGTGTGGTCTTAGAATATAAAATGCATGACCATGAAAACAATATTGACCCAGATAGTAGTTTATTAGATGAAACTAGTAATTGCAAATATTATACAGATGAACAACTGAATTACTCTGTGGACTTGGATAATTTTTCACTCATTCATGTTAATTGTAGAAGTCTTCATGCAAATTTTGACAAGATTAGTGAATATCTGAAAACATTTAGAAGCCACTTTCAAGTAATAGCATTGTCTGAAACTTGGTTAAATGACAAATCTATACATTTTGATATGGAAGGGTGTTGGAATAATTGAATAAAGATTTGTCTTATAGTTTCTCCTATTTTTTAAGTTAACTATTTGATCTTATAATCATTCAAGATGTGTGTGAGTAATTTTGTCTGCAGGCAAAGGTCATAAATGGAGCTGAGCTTGCGGGAAAGGAAGCAGTCCAGTTGAGGAGGTCATAAAGATGAAGGCTAATTACACTGAACAAAAGGCACGATTGACCCTGGAAGCTGAAAGAGGACTGTTGGAAATGTGTTGTTAAAGGATAAAGTTGTTTATGACTTGTTTACGATGCAGCTGTTGTTTTCCCATCCTTAGAGAGCAACGTTCTTTGTAAATAGGGACCCCCGAAAGATAATAAAAAGAGAGGTGCGGATAGATGCTGTTCAGAGCGGTGCGAGATCTGTAACTGAGCACATCTTGACCGTTTCTCCTCGCAGCGAGTAAAATAACTAATACTTTGTCTCTCTTTTCTTTTTGTGTTGTTATAAGTATTGTAGGTTGTTTAAACCTGACAAAGGGTATAGTCTGTTTTATACTAATCGAATAAAGAACAAAGGTGGAGGTGTTGAAATTTATGTCAAAAGTTCCCTGAGATGTAGAAAGTCTAGACAGCATGTCAATAACCTTGGATGACGTGATGGAATGTGTTAATGTTGAAACTGGGATGGAAAAAACAAGCCACATTATTGTACCTTGTGTATATATAGAACACCAGGCTCTAATATGAATAGTTTAGAGAAACATGTGAAAATATCTTAGCTGGATTAAATAATAGGAGAACCTGGTTTGTATGTGGAGATTTCAATATTGATTTGTTAAAACAAGGACAGCACAAAATAACTACAGATTTTGTAGATGCAATGTCCAGTAGAAGCTTATATCCAGTGATTACTCAACCAACCAGAATCACTAGCACTAGTGCTACTATAATTGTTAATATTTTTACTAATGAAATTGGAAAGGTTGTTTACAGTGGGGTCTTAATAAGTGATCATTTACCTTTATTCATAATACATCACAGTAAAATAAAAAAAACAAAGAAAGTTGAGGAAATAAAGCATATTCGAATAAAATCAGAAGAAACAATAATGAATTTCCGTAATGAACTGTTAAAGGGAAACTGGAGTGGGGTATATGTGAAGGATGTGAAACATTATTACAAGTATATAAATCATTATATGATAAGAACTGCCCGATATTAGTGTGTCGCAAGAATAAAAATGGCATTGTAAAACACCAGGTGACCAAGGGAATGCTAAAATCTTGGAGGAAGAAAAATAAGTTATATAGAGATTTTGTTAGATTTCCAATTAAATCAAAAGAAATGAAATACAAGATATATAAAAGCAGATTAACAATGTTAATACGACAAGCCAAGAAAGATTACTACAACTTAAAGTTGAGAGAGAATACTTGTGATACAAAAAAACATGGAAAATATGGAATAGTATTGTAAGACCTAGCTATAATCATTGTCCTGAAAAAAAAAATGTTTAAGGGAGAAACAACATTGACTGAAAAAATAAGTGGCAAATGAATTTAATTCCTTTTTTGTAAATATAGAACCAGACCTGGCTTCTTCCATTAAGACAAATGATTAAAGAGGTGGAAATGTGCAGTGTGCCAGTAGAATTTTACAGTCAATGTTTCTAGGAGATAGAGATGAAAATGAAATTCAAACTATAGTGAGAAAAGGCAAAACTAAAACATCTGTTGATAGTGATGGGATTGACATGATGATATATATATATAAAAAAACTATTGAATGTATTATTAAACCATTTACTTATATTTGTACTTGTCTGTCCAAAGTGGCAAATTTCAGGAGAAAATGAAATTAGCAAAAGTAAGTCCAATATTTACAAACTGTGATAAACATGGCTTTGACAATTATAGACCAATCTCAATGCTCCCCCAATTTTCCAAAGTGCTTAAAAAACGGTTTGTTCAGAAATTAGATAACTATATTGAAAATAATAACTTGCTGAGTGAGAATCAGTATGGGTTCAGGTCAAATAAATCAATCCCTTGCATTACTAGAATTGAATGAAGAAATGACAGCAGCAATAGAAAGGAAGCAATATACATTGGGGATGTTTATCGATTTAAGAAAAGCATTTGATACCATCGACCACACATTATTACTTTCCAAATTACAGGATTATGGGATAAGAGGAACAGGTTATAACTGGCTGAGTAGTTATTTGACTAACTGGAAACAAATTGTTCAGCTAGGAAACGAAAAATCAGATCTTCAAAAAATAAAATGTGGAGTCCCCCAAGGCTCAGTGCTAGGATCAAAGCTTTTTTATTTTGTATATTAATGACATTTGTGAGGTGTCTAAAATGTTACAATTCATCCTGTTTGCAGATGACAAATTTATTTTGTTCTGGGAATGATTTAAAAAACATCATAGAACAAATGGCTTGTGAGATGTCTAAACTTAATGAATGGTTTAATTACAATAAATTATTGATAAACTAGAATAAAACAAAATTCCTTATTTTTGGTAACAGAAAAATCGATGAATCTATTGCAGTGACCATAGATGACTACAGGGGTTGGACAATGAAACTGAAACACCTGGTTTTAGAACACAATAATTTATTTGTATGGTGTAGGGCCTCCTTTTGCGGCCAATACAGCGTCAATTCGTCTTGGGAATGTCATATACAAGTCCTGCACAGTGGTCAGAGGGATTTTAAGCCATTCTTCTTGCAGGATAGTGGCCAGGTCACTACGTGATACTGGTGGAGGGAAATGTTTCCTGACTCGCTCCTCCAAAACACCCCATAGTGGCTCAATAATATTTAGATCTGGTGACTGTGCAGGCCATGGGAGATGTTCAACTTCACTTTCATGTTCATCAAACCAATCTTTCACCAGTCTTGCTGTGTGTATTGGTGCATTGTCATCCTGATACACGGCATCGCCTTCAGGATACAATGTTTGAACCATTGGATGCACATGGTCCTCAAGAATGGTACGGTAGTCCTTGGCAGTGACGCGCCCATCTAGCACAAGTATTGGGCCAAGGGAATGCCATGATATGGCAGCCCAAACCATCACTGATCCACCCCCATGCTTCACTCTGGGCATGCAACAGTCTGGGTGGTACGCTTCTTTGGGGCTTCTCCACACCGTAACCCTCCTGGATGTGGGGAAAACAGTAAAGTGGACTCATCAGAGAACAATACATGCTTCACATTGTCCACAGCCCAAGATTTGCGCTCCTTGCACCATTGAAACCGACGTTTGGCATTGGCATGAGTGACCAAAGGTTTGCCTATAGCAGCTCGGCCGTGTAGATTGACCCTGTTGAGCTCCCGACGGACAGTTCTGGTGGAAACAGGAGAGTTGAGGTGCGCATTTAATTCCGCCATGATTTGGGCAGCCGTGGTTTTATGTTTTTTGGATACAATCCGGGTTAGAACCCGAACATCCCTTTCAGACAGCTTCCTCTTGCGTCCACAGTTAATCCTGTTGGATGTGGTTCGTCCTTCTTGGTGGTATGCTGACATTACCCTGGATACCGTGGCTCTTGATACATCATAAAGACTTGCTGTTTTGGTCACAGATGCGCCAGCAAGACGTGCACCAACAATTTGTCCTCTTTTGTAATCTGGTATGTCACCCATAATGTTGTGTGCATTTCAATATTTTGAGCAAAACTGTGCTCTTACCCTGCTAATTGAACCTTCACACTCAGCTCTTACTGGTGCAATGTGCAATCAATGAAGACTGGCTACCAGGCTGGTCCAATTTAGCCATGGAACCTCCCATACTAAAATGACAGGTGTTTCAGTTTTATTGTCCAACCCCTGTATCTAGTGGAATGAGTAAATGAAATAAAATTTCAGGTGTTGTTATTGATTATAAACTTAATTGGAAATCTCACTTTAAATACATAAAACAAAAACAATGTAAAAGTATTGGACTTCTAAAAAAGCAGAGGCACATTTGACTATTATGTGCAATGCCACATTCAGAATATTTCTGACCCAGAAATTTACACTAAAGTTATGGAAAATCAGCCTTTTCTGACCTTTCTTTTTTAGCCTGTGGGCTTGTGAACATGAAGAGGCAAAGAGGTGGAGGGCTCTTCTGATATCCAGAGATGAAAGTTTTGCAGAAAGTGAAACTATGCCCCCATGTTTCTGCAAGCTTAAACAAGGCATTACCTTTGTTTCAAGGATAAGAGGTGATTACATTTTACCTGTGATGGTGCTTAACAGCAGCAAAAGTAGGATCTTGATGGACTCCTCCATCTCATCAGTAATTCACTGTCACAATTTATGCTTAGTGGTTGGAAGCTGTTCAAAAATGGTGATTCATAGATGTGGACAAACTACTGAAGAGGCTCACGTCCTTGAACTTGTTCACATTTGAACATCAAACTTCTCTTCTTGTGAAGTAGATTCATTTTTATTCCAATTTGTTTTTAAAAATAAAAATCTAAAAAGATGTGTCATGCATAGGCACCCAATCCTACTGGGTTATTACTTTCTAGAACCACATTTGAATGCAATTACAGCTGCAACTCTTTTTGAGGTATGTCTGTATGAACTTTGGACATTTAGAAAGTGAAATTGTTGCCGATTCTTTTTTGCAGTATAGATCAAGCTCAGTCTGATTGGTTCAATACTGTTTGTGAACATCATCTTGCCACAGATTCTCAAATAGATTTAGGACTGGACTTTGACTGGACCATTCTGACATGGATATGCATTGATTAAAATCATCCCATTGTAGTTATGGCTGTATGTTTAAGGTTGGTTTCCCTCTGGAAGGTGAATCTCTGCCCCAGTCTCAAGTCTTTTGTGGCCACTAACAGGTTTTCTTCCAGCATCGGGCTGTGTTTAGCTCCATCTATTTCCATAACTTCCCACATAACTTTCCATGTGCCAGATGAGGAAATCCCCACAGCATGATGCTGCCAGCATCATGTGTCACCATGGGGATGGTGTTTTCTGGGGGATGTGCAGATTTTGTTTTCCTTCACACATAGCATTTTGCCTGGAAAACCATTTGATCAGGGCGCCTTCTACATATGTTCTACACATTGATGGACTAATTTATTCATTGGTGAGTTCTGAAGGCAATTGGTTACCCTGGATTTTATGTAAGGGTATCAGATCAGATCAAAAGCTGACTGCAACCAGTGTTTTTAAATTTCTATTTGACCAAAATGCGGAAAAAAACATAAAACACGAAAAGCTCATATTTACATGCAAAATAGCTACAAAGATATATAAGAAATATGTGATCTTGTGAATTTGAATCAAAAGTCAAAATGAAAATGGCTTGTAAATGTTCAAATGTAGACTCCCAAAATGATACTTATATAAGAAAACTCCCTATGAGCAGATAATGGGACTGATAATGGCTTTAAATTGGGTGTCTCATTCAGGTTGGGCATGTTTCTGCTTCATGGAGCAAGTAAAGGAACTGTCATTTTATTAAAGTTTTCACTTTCAGATGACTGCTGACGGATGCAATTCTCTCCGGAGATTCCACCTCAGCTGAAGGCAACATAACACCCCTCTGCTTTGGAGGGATTGATATTGCGAACAGTAATGATGACCAGATCAGCATTGATGCCCTGCAGCAAACATTTCTCCTGCATGCAAGACTAAATTATCTGTCACCATGTGCCAGTGTCATTGTGCCCCTCATTGCCTTTGCACTGATGATCTTTTTTCTAAATTACATCTTTTCCTTGTTTTTGCTGCTGGCTCCCAGAATGCTGGTGTTTGAGACTCCATGTTTGATATGGGGACTGAAAAGTCTGCTTCTATCTAAAGTAAAATAAGTTCAAGAAATTTCACACATATGATTAAAATGTTTCTTGATGTTTTATTTTATTTTTTTAAAAAGCTGGGTTCAGTTTCAGTAACCATACCCATGCCTGATTAATGCCAGACATGTAGGATAAAAAGATCACTTCAGTAGAACCTGCCTGATGACAGGAAGTAGGCTAGAATACCACAAAAAAGCAACACATCATGCCACAGTCTTATGAAATTTAAGCACAGACGACTAAGAAAGTCACTGTCATCTATCAGTCTTGAAAGGGATACGCAGACATGTTTTGGGACTCCAGTGAGCCACAGTGAGAGCCATTTAATACAAATAAGGAAAACATGGAACAGTGGGGAACCTAAGAATGGTTGGTTTACCAACAACATTCCAAGAACTCATAAATGACTTACTCAGCAGTCACAAAACCACTAAAAATACCTAAAACACTACAGACATTGCTTGCCCCAGGATTCAACAATAAGAAAGAGACTGAACAAAAATGGCATCCATGGGAGACTTCCAATGCCAAAACCACTGCTGTCTAAAAAAATACAAATTAGAAAACCTAATCCCATCTTGAATTAGCCAATAAAGCATCTTGATGATGTTTGGGGAAATAATTTGCTGCCTGACAAGCAATGTTGTGCATGAATGTGTTCCAATGAAATCGTTACACAAAAGAAAACCATACATATAAATATAACTCCTGCTTTCCTGCAAAGCCTAAAGTAGATGCCATCTGGTAAGAAGAAGCTCTCATTTTGTTGCTGGTTTACCTTAAAAGAATTCTTGCATCCGTTTGTTCATTAAGGTCTGTTTCAAACATCCTTCCTCCAGAAATCTAAAACAAATCTGGTTCTGCTGCTTAAAAAGGAAAAAATACACTGTAGACTCTAATCAAAGGTGATTTCTGGTGCTGTTTACTTTGAAGAACTGATCCCCAAATGTAAAGGTTGCTTAAAAATACTATACACGATGACATGTATATTATATATGATTATTAGATTTCTATATCATTTTGGCCGCTGAAAGCAAAATGGAATGCAGATGTATAAAGCAAGCCGTAGGGATCTTTCAATGTTCAAATACAAGTATTCTCATGAGCTAAATTAATCAGAATCAGAATCAGCTTTATTGCCAAGTTTGTGCATACAAACAAAGAATTTGACTCCGGTACACTTTGCTCTTTTGTTCTGTTTTTGCATTACAGAATATACAAATTTATAATTTACAATGTACAATATACACATATCTAATAAAAAAGGTGCATTTGCAACATCTGTATGCTGTTGTTCTGTACTCTATTGAATGTTTATCAGAGAAACAGCCTGGGGGAAGAAACTGTCTCTGTGGCGGCTGGTTTTAGTAAACAGTGCTCTGTAGCGGTGGCCTGAAGGTAAAACTCTAAACAGTTTATGTGCAGGGTGTGTGGGGTCTGCAGAGATTTTGGCAGCTCTTTTCTTGACCCTAGACCTGTATAAGTCCTGGATGGAGGGAAGGTCGGCCCTGATTATTCTCTCTGCATTCCTGATTATTCGTTGTAGTCTGGACCTGTCCTGTTTTGTGGATGAGCCAAACCACACTGAGATGGATGAAGACAGGACAGATTGAATGATGGCAGTGTAGACGATGACCGGCAGCTCCTGTGGAAGGTTGAACTTCTTGAGTTGCCTCAGGAAGTACAGTCTCTGCTGGGCCTTCCTTCAAACAGTGTCTATGTGTGAAGACCATCTCAGGTCCTCAGAGATGGTGGTTCCTAAGAACCTGAAGTGGTCCACGGCCGATACAGTGTTGTTGAGGATGGTGAGGGGGGTGTATGGGGGTGGTGTTCTCCGAAGTTCCACCACCATTTCCACAGTCTTGAGTGGGTTGAGTTCAAGGTAGTTCTGACTGCACCAGTGTACCAGCCGATCCACCTGCTGTCTGTATGCAGACTCATCACCGTCCTGGATCAGTCCAATGACAGTGGTGTCGTCTGCAAACTTAAGGAGTTTCACGGACGGGTCCGATGAGGTGCAGTCATTTGTGTACAGAGAGAAGAGGAGTGGGGATAGAACACACCCCTGGGGGGCACCAGTACTTATTGATCTGGTTCGGGAGAAGATGCTCCCCAGTCTCACCTGCTGCTGTCGGTCCATCAGGAAGCTGTTGATCCACTGACAGGTGGAGGCCGGAACGTTGAGCTGGGTGAGCTTCTGGTGGAGGATGTCTGGTATGATGGTGTTGAAGGTCGAGCTGAAGTCTACAAACAGGATCCTGGCGTACGTCCCTGGGTGGTCGAGGTGTTGCAGGATGAAGTGTAGACCTAGGTTAACAGCATCATCTGCCGACCTGTTTGCTCATTAAGCAAATTGCGAGGGGTCCAGCAGGGGGCCTGTGATGTCTTTCAGGTGCTTCAACACCAGCCGCTCAAAGGATTTCATGACCACAGACGTCAGGGCTACAGGCCTGTAGTCATTTAATCCTAGGATGGTGGGTTTCTTGGGAACCGGGATGATGGTGGATCGTTTGAGGCAGGAGGAGACCTCACATTTCTCCAGTGACTTGTTGAATATCCTTGTGAAGATCGGAGCAAGTTGATGTACGCAGGCTTTCAGACATGATGGGGAGACGTTATCAGGTCCTCCAGCTTTCTTTGTTTTCATGCGCTGAAAGAGCCTACTTACCTCTTCCTCGGAGATCTTTAGTGCAGGCAGAGGATCTGATGGTGGGGGGTTGGTTGCTTTATGGGAGGAATTTGTTCCTGAATGGGATGTAGAGGGGATGATTTGAGGTGTGAATGGCTTCTTGTCATGTCTGCAGTAGAAGCCATTCAGACGGTTGGCCAGGAGACGACTCTGTTCAGGATGGGTGGAGGGGCTCTTGTAGGCAGTCAGGTTTCTCAGACCAGTCCATACAGCTGAAGCATCACCAGTAGAAATGCTGTTCTTAAGCTTCTCACTGTAGCTTCTCTTGGCTGCTTTGATCTCTTGTTAGTTTGTTCCTGGCCTGCGTGTACCGCGCCCAATCTCCACTGCTGTGAGCTTCTTCCTTTTCCCTGCGCAGATTCCTGAGGTGTGGAGTAAACCATGGCTTATTGTTCCCAAAGGTGCAGAAGTTCTTGGTCTGCACACACATGTCCTCACAGAAACTGATGTATGATGTCACCACATCAGTTAGTTGGTTTAAGTCAGTGGCTGAGGTTTCAAAAACAGTCCAGTCTGTGCATTCAAAGCAGGCCTGTAGCATCTGCTTTGATTCTTCAGTCCACTTCTTAACAGTGTGAACCTTGGGTTTTGCAGCTCTTAGTCTCTGTCTGTAGGTTGGGATGAGGTGGATTAGATAATGATCCGAAAAACCCAGAGCAGCCCTGGTAACAGCATGATATGAGTCCTTTAAAGCTGTGTAACAATGGTCCAGTGTGTTTTTGTCTCTGGTGGGACACTTAATATGCTGTCTGTAATAGGGTTGTCTTTCCTAAGGTGAGGACTTACAATAAATAAACGATCATTTTAAAACTTCAATTGGGTGGCATTGCTTACAAAGGTACCAAAACCTGTCCATAATAATCCTTAAAAAACATTTGAGTATTTTAAAGAGTTTATTAAAATGTGTAATTTACTCCATCCTTGACTTTAGGGAAAATAAAATCAAGCAAAAAAATACACCTCATTCTTGTTATGTGATGTACTGGGAAAAAGGTTACTTTGCAGCATGGCAAGACTCAAACAGCAAGCAAAAGGAAAACAACAAAACTTCCAAAAAAAAAGGCTGAATTAGAAATATTTATATGTAAAGCCTTATAAAGCTGAAGGTTAGAAATGAGCAAAAAATAAACAGATCAATATATCATTTTTCATGCTGGACTTTATTTTTTTACAATTATGGGAAGTTCAACGTGGATTTTATGTTTGCAAGTCTGTACAGATTAAATTGTTCTTTACGATGTCCATCCTGCATTGTTCACATTTGCTTTGCAGGGACTGGAAGACAACTCATAGCCTAAATGAAAAAAGTAGGTGAAGAAATCTTTGTTTGAACACTATGTTGATTCTACAATAACACAAATATCTGTCAGTCAGTAAATACATGCACATCTCATTATAGTTTTCATTTTATAGCACAATGTATCAAAGTATACTGTTCTAAATAAAGGGGTAATACCCAAGAACACTTCATGGACTAGGGCTGCACGGTGGCACAGTTGGTAGCACTGTTGCCTTGCAGCAAGAAGGTCCTGGGTTCGATTCCCGACCAGGGGTCTTTCTGCATGGAGTTTGCATGTTCTCCCCATGCATGCATGGGTTCTCACTGGGTACTCCAGCTTCCTCCCACAGTCCAAAGACATGCCTGTTAGGTTAATTGGTCACTCTAAATTGTCCTTAGGTGTATGAATGAGTTTGTGCATGGTTGTTTGTGTGTTGCCCTGCGATGGACTGGCGACATGTCCAGGGTGTACCCTGCCTCTCGCCCATAGACTGCTGGAGATAGGCACCAGCTGCCCCGCGACCCACTATGGAATAAGTGGTAGAAAATGACTGATGACTGACTTCATGGACTAAATAATCCACAATTATTTAAACCACCATTCTCTGACTGAATGGTAAACTATTATCAGAGGAGTTGGAGCATAACATAAGCCTTATAGCCTATAATGAGCCTTATATTGCATTTAGGCTTAAAATGCTGCCTGAAACTGTAAAACATTTGGACTGCAGATCTGTTGTATTAAGATTATTTCTGTGCTTTCAGGCTTCACATTTGTGCCAGTAATGAGTAATCCTGTAAAGCCTTTATAAAGAGCATTTGTTATTCTCTCAAAATTCATTTCTCTCTTTTTAAATTCTACTCTGACCTTTTTTTTTTTTTTGGCTAAAACACTATTTTTACAAGCATCTGCTGAGATTTATTTGTGAGTTGATGAGATGTTTTGGTTTTAATGCAATCATAGATTTTCAGGTGCTTGCATAAAAACACTGGAAACTTATTTTGAGTGGGTCTCACATGTTTCAAGTTTATGATGCTGAAAGAGACGGCAGAACTGTTTCGAAGCAAATAAATTGGATTTGGTGGAGGTTGGGAAGGAATGGAGGAGGAGAGGGGAGGGGAGGAGGGGTTCTTTTGTCACAGCAAAAGTAATTTTTCATGAGATATAGCTGCAGGACTGCATGCTGCTTTCTGCAGCGTATGAAAATGATGGAGTGATAATTCTCAGGTTCTCTGCTCAAACGCATTATTCCTAAACTTAACTTTTTCCCAGTCACGGTGAAAAAGCCAGAAGGTGCTTTCTCATTTCGCCACACCTCATTATGTTCAGGGAAACAAAGACAGTGATGCATAGGGAGTGTTAGCTTCTGTTCATCACGGGGCTATAAAAGAAATGTACTCAACAAAGGCTGTTGCTTTGACAGCGCTGACATGAGAAGGACACTGCTTTGTGTTTTATCTTCTTTCCTCCGTGGAAAATCCTCTCTGTGAGACAAAATACTGATTATGCAAGTCATTTATCTACCTTGTGATTACATAAAATAATGCATGACTGAAGTGTTTCTAACAGTAATATTCACAGTTATGCGTCTGTTAGTAAATGTTAAAGGACTAATCAGCATTTTTTTTTTGAGCCTCTCATTCTGCCATGTTTCACAAAGATTTCCCTTTAAATTTTTCTGAGTTGCCCCTGAAGCATTCAGCCTTCCATGCAAAATTCAAAATTATTCCGGTTTTTAAAATAATTCCGAAGAAACAATTTCAACAGCTCAACACAGCTAATATTGCAAGGCTATTTTTAATTCAACAGAAATGACAATTTTTTAAGAGCTACTCTCCTAAAATTATTCAGCCCCTGCATGACAAACTTTTTTAGCTCTTAGTAGAACACCCTTGTTATGAACCTCTGCAAACCTGATTCAGTACCAGACACCAGCTTGTGGCAGCGTTCCTGAGGAATCTTAGCTCACTCCTTGTGGCCTGCATTTCATTAATATTCTTGGTTTTGTGTGTTGCAACAGCCTTTTTCAAATGCTATCAGACATTTTCAAAAGAATTTAAGTAAGGTTACTAAAATGGTCATTCTAATCGTCTTCTGAAACCATCCCTCGGTGGATCTTAAGATATGCTTGAGATCATTGTCCTGTATGAATGTCCAAACTTGAGCTTCCTCAAAGACATTTTCTCCTTAGATTTCCTGATACTTGAATCTGTCTGGCCCTCCACACACAACAGATGTCAGGCACCAGAGGAAGCAAAGCACCTCCAATGTAGGCATGGTTTTTGTTTTTAGCATATGCTCCATTCTTCTTCCACCAGACATAGCGCTGATCCATAAGGTGTTTATTCATCGCCTCTCAGGACAGAATCCTATAACTTCTTTGGCTTATTTCCATAGCTGTGAACAGAATGGATCTGACTTTTCTGGTCCGTTTGGGTCAGTTGTTGTGTATGTCTTGGAGTTCAGGCATGAAGTCCTTTAATGTTTAGTATGTGTGGCTGCTGCACATCTGCTTCCTGAGAAATCTGATGGGAGCCATCGATAGATTCCTCTTTCTGCCATGTCTTGGTGGTGAAATCCCTGTTCTGTAACTTCAGTCTTGTAACCTGTGCCTTTAACTGTATCTCTAGGAATATTTTGGGCCTATGCTACTTTTTATGTCATTTAAATCGTTTGTACAAACCAGTGATTTCTTATCTGAACTTTTAAGACAATTATCTTGGCTAATACATATTTCTAGTGTAAAATGAAACAGTCACAGTCAACAGTTCATGTACTTAAGGTGTATCATCTCAGGTTTTGAGGCTGCAGCAATCATTGAAAGAAAGATTTAGTGTTAAATTTGGATAAAATCTTTTTGATATTAGCTTTATTTACCCGTTTCAACAGTTCCTATGTGACTCGTTTATGCAAACACCTGAATAGTTTCAGATTTTCCCAATAAACCTAATTTGCAGCTGGGGTTGAATAGTTTTAAGTCTAACTGTAGATTTTTCTTGTTAATCATAATCAGGCTATGACTGAATCTTATGAGAGCTAAAAATCCTTCCTCTTTTTCTTCCCAACCCACAAAAAAATTGTACTGTGCAGAGCTTGTAGTGTTACTTATTAGTGCTACAGTCATGCACAACAAAAAATAGAATAATTTCTGATATAGTTCACAGAGTTTTTAAAGTTTTGAAACCTCCTTTTCAGTAGACCACAATGTCCGTACTTTCAGTACTTGGAGTAAAACAACTTACACTGTCACAGTATTTAATAACTGTACACATTTTGATTCATTCTTTAAATTAATCTAATTCTGGTCTGTTGCTGAGTGTCAACAATGATGTTTAATAGATGCCCAAATAGTGTATATGCAACTGCACCCAAGATGCTTGTAAACTCTGGAAACAGGAAGGCAGGGTTTGGGAAGAGTTTGAGTGTTATGGATTTTTGGGAGGATAAAGCCATAAAATGCATATTTATATGGCACAGCATGCAGAAAGATGGTCTCTGGTCAGAGTAAGAATTTCGTCACTCACCGCAAATATGAATTCATGATTTTTAATTTACACACACCGGCGACTTTATTAGGACAATTTCTTGCTAGCACAAACATTGTATCAGCCAATCACATGGCAGCAACTTTATGCATTTTAACCAGCTGAAGAAAACTTGACATTAAAACCAAGCAACAGAATGGGCAAGAATAGGGACTTAAGTGACACTGAATCTTGAGCTGGTCTGAGTATTTCATAAACAGATAATCTACTAAGATGTTTCTTCTGCCACCATCATTCAGGTTTACAGGTTGTTGATCTCAGAATAAGATGTTTAGACTGGTTTGAGATGATTAAAGGGCAACAGTAGCTCAAATACAACTTGTTGCAACAAAATATGAGGAATAAAATATTCCACATATTGAACCTTGAAGCTGAGTGATGCCACAGCTGGTGCCAATCTTGTCAGATACGATTATTCAGATGGTAGGGTCAGAATATGCCTGAACAACATAAAAGCATGTGCAGTATGCATCCTGCCTCGGCGCAATGATGTGGGGGATAGTTTCTTGATACACCTTGGGTCCCTTAGTAGTAGCACTAACTACATATTGTTTAAACAGCCCAACCGAGTACTGTTACTGCATTTCCATCCCTTTATGGCACCAGTGTCCTCATTTTTTGATGCATAACTACCAGCAGGAAAGTCACAAAGTTGATGTTTTTTTTAACATGACAATGAGTTCCTTGCTCTCCAATGTGGGTGCATGTTTGTGTGTTTGTGTGTGTTATCATTGATGTTATTGACTGTCAAAAAATAGAAAACACATTTAAAATGTGTTGTAAAATGTGTGTGTTTGAGCATGATTTCATGTAAGCTGATCAAACAAGGAAGCACAGAATATGGTGTGCTTTGGTGCAGAGGATAGGCAGCAGAGCCATTTGCTGGGCATCGCAAGGAGCAGACCTGCAGGAAATAACTACACCACTGCTTTTTCTTTTCAATGTTTTTCACTTGTAAGTAAGTGACTGCTGTGTTTTTGACCTGCTCAATAACAACACCTCTGACCAGACCTGGAGCATTGTTTGTGTTGCCAGCTAACACCCTTGTAGGTAACAAAGCAGGGTTCTGCTACATGAGCTGCTTGTCTTGGATCTGGGGTGCAACTGTGAGCTCTGACTGGAAGCGATAGTGGAACTGGTGGGAACTGTTGCTGCTGCACCTTTTCCTACCACAATTTTTCCTTCCACTCAACTTTCTGTGAATATGCTTGTTTACAGCAATCTGTGAACAACCAGCTTCTTTACCAGTACCTTTTGTATCATACCCTCCGTGTGGAGCGTGTCAGTGACTGTCTTTTGGACATTTGACAAGTCGGCAGTCTTCCTCAAGATTGTGTAGATATTTCATTCTATGTGTAATTAATCTATATATTATATGAATTTCACTTTCTGAAATGAGTGACAGAAAATATTGAATTTTTGGGAGATGTACCTGTATATGTTTGCAAGAGATGTAACAGGTAGAACCGCCTCTCATGTGCTGGTTGATCTCCTGACATATAACGAAAGATACTACTTCACAGAAGCCCTCCAGACAAGAAAAAGGCATTTTTGTTTCATTGTATATATTTTAATATATATGAAATAACAAATACCTTGCATCTTATTTGTTAAACAGAATGTTATTTTTTCATTTAGTACAGGAAACAGTTGTTTACACATTAGAAATCACATTAAGGGATACATCCATGCTCCATGCTTCCATTTCTGCACACTCAGTACTGGGAGGGATTTAGGCATGTTTTTTACAAACTAGCACACAAATGGTTTAATATCAAATTAGAGTCCAAGTAAACTTGCAATGGCATTGCTCAAAGTGATCAAACACTGACTTTTGCAAACCAAAAAAATCTGAAAATAAGTTGGTTTAAACAATAATGAGAAAACTCTTGCAAACTCTTAATTATTAAAAGTCCACATTTTGTGTCAGTTTCAAATGTGATTCCCGTGAAATAATTAGATGCAACATCTTACCTGAGTCAGACTTGAGATAAACCAAATATGTTACTTGTGTAGCAGTTCCATCACATAGAGTAATAACAAATACTATATGGTAAAATATGGTTGTAAAAGAAGTTTTATAGGCATGTCAAATACACCTCAACCTTTCTCTTTATTAGTTCATTTTTAAGTCTAATTTACAGAAACTGATTTTTAACCTGCATATGTAAGGTTATTGTTTGTAATAAATGATCATTTCTGGAATGACTTTAGCCAGGTTTTTACTGAATTCTACACATTATCTGAAATGGACCTTATAAATTGTTTTGCTACATAATTTGTGTACAAATTAACAAAAGTTGAGATGTATTAGTGCAAAACTTATGATGTGAACAGGAGTCTGGGGATTAGTGTTAAATCAAGACATGATGTTAGATCATATTGTCACAGAGCTTGCAGGTCATATTGTGAATGTTCAAGGTGAAAGGAATCAGATATTAGAAAAACATTAGTTTGTATGCAACACTAAGAGTCTCAGCAAAACAAAAATTTACATGCAAGTTTTACAGTATTTCAGTTGTTTATGCAAATGACCTCTAAACGTTTTGTTCAATGCTGGAGCTTTCAAATGATCCCATACATTTTTATCTTGTTGTCTATGAATAACGAAAAAATATGTTTGCCCTTCATTAGCTGTGCATAAATACTGCTTCAGGTTGAGCAGCCTATTGACTTGTAAAAAAGAAAAACGAAATTTTCCAGAGCAGAGAAAAAGGATGGAGGAACCTGGAAGGTGTTCAGCAGTAATACTCATTAAACAAAAGTTAAAACAACAATGGCCCTAAGGGCTTTAATACTTTGTTTCTCGCATTTCTTTTACAGCTCACTGAATCTAAAGACATATTTACAAATGTCATGCATGAAAAAAGTTTCATTTTTAAACTGAGCAAATAATCTAAGAGGTTTTTGGGGTTGAAAGGAATCTGCCAAAGGTTTCTATGTAGGTGTAAAAGGTTTCTATGTTCTTCGTGCAAGTACTGTATTTTAACTATTTTCACACTGTGTAATGTATTTTTTAGTCTTCAATACATTATTAATCCAATATAAACAGCCTTAACTACCTTTTATTTAACACATGTTGGTAGACCTTTGGCCATGTTGGTTAAACTGTGCACAATATATGGCAATGCATGGAGCGACACATTAGAGTTCAATGAAGTAGCTTATATACAAGAATACCATAAATATCTATAACTTAATATTGTATGTACAGAGCAAGAAAACAGCTTTTTGAACAGATTGAACAGATTTGAACTACACTGACCACAATGCAAAAAAAGCCTAAAATCTGGAAAAGAACTTAAGTTTGAACTAGAAAATAACTCCTATCCCCCCTTTCCTGAACGGTTCCCCAACACGATTTCCACCAACGAAGAGAGATTCCAAAGCGTGAGCTCTGGTTCAACTCGGGCACCCCAGAATACTTGGTTCTTCTGTACGAACCGTAACGTCACCTGTGGGTGGGTTGAAGCTGCAGACAATAGAAGCAGCAAGTACGGTGGCGAAGACAGAGAACCTACCGTATAAACATTATTTATGTTTGCAAAAACACACTAAACACACATTGTATAACTACTCATTTCTGTTACACTTGTGGTTGCTGAACATATGCAAATAAAACATTGTACATACCACTGTTCTTGCACGGAGACACCGTCTGCTTTTCTGTATTAACTGTAGGTTATGGATGCTCTCTTTTTGCCTTAAAAGAAACACTGCATGCATTTCAGCAAGCTCCACTGTGTCGCTGCCAAGCTTCTGTGTAATGGCCACTGTTGATGACTCATACTTGGTTCACAAAACTGGTGGAAATGGGCGTTGGTGCTTAACAAAGCACAGAAGTTTGAAGGCACGCGAACAGAACCGGTTCAAGAACGAGAGCTGTTTTGGTGGAAAAACGCTAATAGAGTCCAGATCTCTGCCAAGGCAATAGGGTTATTGTTGCACCATGGTCTGGCAATGATAAAGAATTAAAAGAATCCTGGATTCAGATGGTGTTCCACACTCCCTCCAAAATATGTCCCTTGTCGTAATACACAACTTGTTTGAAAATTTCCTACAAATCCGTTCAGAACTTTTTGAGATATTTACAAACCAACAGCGACAAAAACATAACCTTCTTGTCAGACATGCTGGACAGGTTGCTAGTCAGAGACAGGACAAACCCGGGACTAGTGGACTAGGGGACACTATAATCTGGACCAAAGATTTATCCCATACATCCCCCCACTAACTCTGGCTCCACTGATATTAACTCAAAATAAACAAACTTGAGAGGCTATGGATATTGTGATGTATCTCCTCTCTGTTTCAGCTCAAACGTTTCTCTAATTAACTTTCTTGCTCAGCTTTGATCTGAAGATAAGGCTTTACTTGTGTCAGTTAAGCGTGCCAATAACTCAAAGCAAAAGGCAATTCGGGCATATTCTTATGACTCCTCCTACCAATTACTTTAATAGAAAACCCTCTTAATGTAGTAGCTGAATGCAGCATATACAGTTGTAGGCACTTGTTTGATTTCTATGAGGTCTGCCACCCCCTCAGCTTCCAACTACACTAATGACATGAACTGTGTGTCATAGGTATTTGACGCCCCAGGACACGTCACTTAGAGGAGGAAAACTCTAAGCTTAATTTAGGTGCAAGTGTGTTACTACAGAGGCTGGTTATAAAATCTGACACTTTTTTAGAGGCTGGGAAAAACTGATTGACAAGCAAATTAAAATTTACAACACTGTAAAATTCCTCTGTAGTTTATCAAACACAAAAACAAGCCCTTTTCATATTGTTGTGTACAGGAAACCAAAGTTACCTGAAAAGCAAGACTACCATAACCAATGGTTGTTATGCACTGAAAACCAATTGCAAATTCCATACATAAAAAAGAGATTTCAGTGCTTTAAACCAGCCCATTTACCTGCAAGGCTGAAGAGAAAATAATAATAATAATGCTACAAATTGCATTCTAGCTGTTATTTATAATTATGCATTTTTGAAATCTAAGAGCTGAAAATTGAGCGAGTACTTTAGTGTGAGCGGGTGTTTGCAATTGATATAATGGAACCGGAGGTAAAGCTTCGAAATGAGATCTTTCGACGAAGAGAAAAGGCTTTGTAGAATGACAGTTGTGCTGGCTTTTTTCACATCATAGCAGGAAAACACAAACCCCGGCTGGTCTGATTTACGGCATCATGTGTAAGGATTTAAGAGGCTGAATTTCCCTGACAATATCAGCCACATCAAAGCGTGCCCTGTGACTGGTAGTAAACAGACTCTCACTTGTTCAGCATCAATGGTGGTTTAATAGTAAATGACTTCAGATATATCCTCCAGAGGAATGGGCGCATATTACATACCCAGTCTGGATGTTGTTTCCCTAGGAGTAAAATATGAAAAGATGCTATGTTGAGCTTTAACGTAGAAGTAAAGTTTATCAAGATTTATATTGGAGATATAACAGCAGATGCACCTGCTGGCAACACAAACAGTTTACATTAGGTTGTTCAAGTTTGCAAATGAGACTCCAAATTTGCTATGATTTACATACACAGGCCCAACACAGTATTTTCATAAATGAAAAAAGGAAACAGCATACTAAGAGATGGAGGCATTAGTAAGGAGTTGCAAACAAGCAAACCTGTTGGAAATCTGGAGCCTTTAAGTCACAATTGATTGCCATCTTATAGCTAAAAAAACAAACAAATAATTGTCTAGAGATGGTTAACTATAAACACAGATTGACAACACTTCTTTGTTATGCAAAGGAGTCTAACCTTTCTACCTATTAACTGAAAATAATGCAGTTTAACAGTTATTTTGTCGAGTACTTCTTTTGGCATTTTTAGTGAACTTTAATTGTGAGTCCGTTCTTCCACAACCTCTCTCCTTCTGTTAGCTTTGTTCAATATTTGTCCTAAATCAGCCATCACAACCATGACAACATGTGTTTTTTTTTTCCTCCAGTGTTTACCTGTTGAACGTTTCATAGTTTGTCACATTACAACATCAAACATCAGTGTATCGTATTAGAATGTCCTATATACCGTCAAAGTACTCCAGTGGAAGAAAAGGATACATGGCTCTTCAGAATAAAAATACAAATCTGAAAACTGTGGCATGTTTTTTTATACTCGAACCTTCTGGGGCAACACGTTGCAGAATCTCCTTTTTGTGGCAACAACAGCTCCAAGGATTATAGGGTGTGCCTTTACCAGCTATGCACATCTAGAGACCACAACGTTTGCCCATTCTTCTTTGCAAAATGGTTTATGTTCAGTCAGATTTGTTGGAGTGTGTTTGTGAACAGTATTTTCCAAATCTTACCACAGATTCTCAGTTTGATTTAGGTTTGGACTTTGACTGGGCCATACCAACAAAATGCTTTGATCTAAACCATTCTATTGTAGTCCTGGCTGTATGTTTAGGATTGCTGTCCTGCTGAAAGTTGAAACTCCACCCAAGTCTAATTTCATTTGCAGCCTCTAATTGGGTTTCCTCCAGTATTTCTCTGTATTTAGCTCCATTTGTCTTCCAATCAACCATCAACCACAGCATTAAGCTGCAACCACCATATTTATCAATTGGGAAGGCATGTTCAGAGTTACGTACAGTGTTAGTTTTTGTTTTTGTTAGGCAGTCTACATTCTCTACTCTTTCATAAAGGCTACATTTGTGGAGTGTACAACGGATATTTGTCCTGTCAACAGATTCTCCCACCTGAGCTGTGGATCTCTGAAGCTCCTCCAGAATTACCAGAGGCCACTTGGCTGCTTCTGTGATTAATGCTGTCCTTGTTCAGCCTGTCACTTGGATAAAGGGCCATTTCTTGCTAGCAGTCTTGTTAGCAATTAGGCCAGGTCTATTTTTGGACGATAGATTGAACAGTGCTCTATTTGTAGATCATATAAAATCTAAATGAAACACACTGAAGTTTGTGGTTGTAATTTAAAAAAGTATAAGAAGGTTTAACGATTATGAATATTTCAGCAAGACACTGTAAACCAGATCATTGGGGTAGGAAGTCAATCACTTCTGTTTAAGAATATGTAATTAGAAGGATGTTTTTCCAAGACCAAACTAATAACAATGTAAAGAAACATCCTGAATTGAAAGCTAGAAATTAACAGTTTCTTTGATGGTCAAAACTGATTGTCATCAACTTACAAAACATCAATTGCTCATTCTGTTTCGTTACATGATGGGTTCTGATCAGCACCTCATTTCTTCTCTTCATGCATTGGCTTTTTAATGTCTTTTCTTGGATGTTAAACTTTTCATTTCACATAAAACATCACACTGTGAGCATATTACTGAACTAATTAATACATTTTCTCTGGAGGTGGTCTTCAATAAAGTTATAAACTCCACAGTAATTGGTTTTTATAGTCTGCTATTCACGTAGTGCAACAAGCAACAGTGGAAATGTTTTAACCATGGTTGCACAGGGCTGAGCTGTAATTACTGTTTTCTGGTGACACCTGTCAGCTCCACTGCAAGTGCCTAACAAAAAGTAAATAAATGAAGCTTCATCTGTGCCTCATTACATGAGAGCAATTCATTTTCAGCACTGCTACTCATCCATTAAAGCACAGCATGAGTATAATCAGCTAATAGAATGAAAAACGTAATTATCAAGTTTTCACACTTTCACCACTTAATGTTTCTAAAATCCCTTCAAATGAGGCCACATCTCTCACTGCAGATGAGGAGGTAACATGAATAAACCTTTCAAATACAGCTCAGAAAATTGAGAAGCTGAGGTTTTTGACAATTAATGCTAAATCAAAAACCAAAAATTGCAAGTATTTATATTTTCATCCACTGAAGAAATAATCACCTGCAGTGTTCTGAATATTAAGAATATATTTTAGTTGATCTTCAGATACATTTTAGATACACAAACAGGTTCACATAGAGAAACTGATGCATGAAGTGATCCAAAAAGATAGGGAGGAAAAATTATTGGGAGGTTCAGGAAGGAGGAAGCTACGTGCAACTTATAAAGTTAGTAAAATATATTATTGCTGAAGATTGTCAGTTCAGAAAGACAGACATGTCTTGGTAGGTTTGCAGTTGTATAATACGTTTTCCTTTTATTTCCTTATAGGTACTTGCTTAACGAGTTGGCTGCACGGTGGCAGCAAGAGAGCAACAGGTTTGAGTCCCGGGTTTGTCTTGTCTCTGACTAGCAACCTGTGTACCCAGTTTCCTGCCCAATGAACACTGAAAACTAACATACATCTGAGGCTTTCACAGATTAGCTGGATTTGTGATGTGATTAAAATAAACACAGGTGGGCTCTATTTACTAATTTGAAGAGATCTGAAGGCAATTGGTGGATTTTGTTCAAATTAAACAGGAATTAATCCATGTGCATCCTAACACTAACAGATTTTTATGTCTAAAAAAAAACGAAAGCTGTATATCCTTTTTCATCCTTCTTGCAACCATTCAAATTTATTTTTTTCAATTCAGTTTTATTTATATAGCGCCAATTCACAACACATGTTGTCTCAAGGCACTTCACAACAGTCAGCTACATACATTCCAATTAATCCTAACCATTGAACAGTGCAGTCAGAGTTAGTTATTTATTCAAATGGGATAAAAAGTTTTTCTATCTAAGGAAACCCAGCAGATTGCATCGAGTCAGAGACTTGCAGCATTCCCTCCTCCTGGATGAGCATGTGGAGACAGTGGACAGTCACTGGCGTTGACTTTGCAGCAATCCCTCATACTGGACATGCATGTAGCGAGAGTGGAGAGGAAAAACTCCCTTTTAACAGGAAGAAACCTCCAGCAGAACCAGGCTCAGTGTGAGCGGCCATCTGCCACGACCGACTGGGGGTTTGAGAGAACAGAGCAGAGACACAAAGAGAACAAAGAAGCACTGATCCAGGAGTACTTTCTATGGGAAGGAAAAGTAAATGTTAGTGGATGTAGCTCCTTTAGTCGTTTCACCTAGAAAGAAAGAACAAATAAACTCTGAGCCAGTTTTCAAGGTTAGAGTCTGAAAGAGAGCACATATAATTAGTTACAGTAAAGGTCAATCGCCATATCTAGGAAAGAGAAAGGGTTAAACACTAAAAGACAGGACCATGTGGATCATCTGTAGACTAATGATGACTAATGATTTATCTTCAAAGTTATAGAAACCACACTTTCTCAGCCAAGACAACACCATAACAATAATTATTTAAACTCCATTCAAGGGAGACAAAGGTCCTTAATCATCAGCAAGCTCCTACATTAGACTCATACTTTGTAACATTAGTGTTCACAAACATTTGCTTTTCTGCATGGTTGTCTTCTAGTAGGTATGTGTTTTTTAAAAACACACAAGTACCTCAACATTTACTGGAAAGCTTATATTTTTATTTTCTGATGTTAAAAAAGTTCAGATAAAAGAAAATCTTAACTGTTTGTACATTAGACCACAGTTCGTCCTGACAAATAAGCCCCGTCAACTGTGTCAACCCTCCTCCTCCTACTCTGACTCGGTGAAGAATAGTTTCTACATTATGACAGCTTGTGCATATTTTGCTGTCGAAGACGCTAATAGCACAGCAGGGAGATGCCAGTTTTGTCGTCACTCCTCCACCTTGTCCATCAGTCATATCTTCAGCATTCCTCCCACACTAGCCTCTACCCCATCCCGCCTGTGTTGCTTGAATTAAACGGCATGTTTGACAACAACCCCCGCCCTTTCAAATGTCGGTTGTTTACTTTAAAGAATGAACATGAAAAAAAAAAAACAGTATAATCAACAATTTATAGTCAAAATAATGTAGAAAGATGAACGCTTGTTTTGTAATTCTGGGTTTTATTATATTTTTATCTTTTTTAATATTTGTTTTATAACTGGATGAATTCATGTTGTTCCACAGAGTAAAGCTTTGTATAAAAATAACATTATCCTTTACATTGCTGTTTTCATATAAAAACACATTGTTTAAGAAGTTTTTTAAGATGTACAGCTCTGGTGAGCGATATAAATAAACTCATCACAGACATGTATGTGAATTAGAGGGTGACACGGGAGTGGATTTTCTCTCCTGTCCCATCCCGCTACCACAGAAAAATGTCTTGTCCCATCCCAATCCCAGGCCAGCATAAAGAAAAAAATCCTGTCCCATCCCACCCCTGGTAAATTGACTCCCACTCCCATCCCGCTCCCATTCAGAACGACTCCCACTCCTGTGACTCTCCCATTTTTGTTTTCTTCATTTAGTCTTTTGGCAATTTCTTTCTTTGAAGGACCAGTTAGGTCCCTGTTTTTAGCTGTAGTAAAGGCCAGTTAAAGTAAAAAGAATAATAATGAAGAAATAATAAAATATCAAACAAGGAAACAGACCATGCCTATCTTAGTTGAATAAACAAAATGTACATAGTTGTATTTTACTTATTTATTAAGTGACTGTTTCCTTTGAACAATGACATTACTTTTATGTTTCAAGTTGCTGAAACGAAAGAAAAATGCACCTAGCAAGAGAACTGTACTTGTTGAACAAAAGGCCAAAAAGGCATTACCTTCACAATTTAGAAACTGTACCTCAATGGTTCACAGCCCTGGTCCTCAGGGACTCCTTCCCTGCAAGTTTTAGATGTGTGTCTGCTCCAGAACACCTGATTCAAATTCTGACATGACCTCCTATACAGGCATCAAGAATGGAGGGTCAGACTGGACAAAATAAATACAATAAAATCATCATTAAATAAATAAATGTTGTGAATGTCACATAAGTGAAGTAAATGTAACATGAAAGAAATGTAACATTAAATGTGCCATTAAATTAAAGGTACCATTTATTTATTTAATACATCATTAGAAACAATAAATGTACCATTATATCATTAAATGGACTATTATGCAATTAAATGCAATTCAACTCTCCTGAAGTTCAGTAATATTTGCGACTTTCCTGTCAGATCTATGAGTTTAATAGATAAGTCCTTACTTCTGACTTTACGTTACAAACCCAATTTTACCACGTCCAGTTCTCCACCTGCGTTTGTTCCCTCCATCCTGAACGCTTTTAATAAGGTCTTTGATTCAGTCTCTTTTTAAAGGTGGGTTGATGGTACAACTTTGAATTTTGAAAACCCCACTTATAATGTGATAATTGCTACTTAGGAAGCAAGTCCTTGGCTATATGGTTTTTGTAGGGACTGCATGCTCCGCTCCCGTCTTTCCACCTAGCAAATGTCCACTCCCTGGTGAACAAAATGGACGAGCTTAGCCCACCCTGTGCTTCACTGAAGCTGGCGTCAGTGAACACATCCTGGACAGTGCATTTCTGATGCTGGGCTTCCAGCTGTTTCGAGAGGACTGTAGCGTGACTGTCTCAGGGAAAAAGAGAGGTGGTGGAATCTGCTTTTATATAAATGAAAGTTGGTCTACTGATTACAGTATTACAGAAGACATGTAGCCCTAATCTGGGGTAATCTTTTATCAACTGTAAACCCTTTTATTCACTCAGGGAGTTCTCTTTTGTCTACATCCCACCACAATCATGCACATCAGAAGCTGAAAACAGCTCACTGAGCTGATGACAGATGTGGAGAAAAAACACCCATACTCTCATATTTATTTTGGGAGAGTTTAACAGCTCAAACTACCAAAATACAAACTGCATGCAAGTGTCCCACCAAGATACAACCACACTGGACCACTGCTACACAGTCTTCAATTCTATTCAAAAATACTTTATTCATCCCAAAAGGAAATTAAAAGCTATGTAGCTCGTTTTATACAGGTTTCTTCAAAGAACTGTTGTAGATGCACTGTTGTAGACACACAACTCTTCTGTCTCACAAACTGTGGTCTGTTTGTCAGATAGTCTTTGATCCATGAGATTGTTGAGGCCTCCACCTTCTTCTGGAGTTTCGTCTGGAGTTTCTGACAAAGCAAATCAGGTTGGATTGTATTAAATGCACTGGAGAAATCGAAGAACATGATCCTCATGGTGCTGCTGTCTTTGTCCTTATGACATTGGGTTTGTTGAAGCAGGTGTATGATGGCATCTTCAGTTCCAACTCCACAGCGATAAGCAAACTGAAGGGGGTCCTGATAGTTTATTGTTTGCTTACTCAGGTGGAGGAACAGGAGTCACTCTTAGACCTTCATGATGTGGGATATCTGGGCAACAGGTCTACAGTCTTTGAGGACTGATGGGTGAGTTTGGTATCAGAACAAGGCAGGAGGTCTTCCACAGGAGAGAAGGATGCTGAGCTTGTTTCTGAAGTGAACCTACTGAAGAATATGTTTAGTTCATTGGCTCTGTCCAGACATCCATTGGTCTGATCATCCTTCTGCTTGAAGCCTGTGATCTTTTTCATCCCTTACAGTAAAAAGTAGCATGTGGCACAGTTCTTTGTGCAGCTTTAGGACTCTCTGATCACTGTCTGCTTCATCCCATTCCAGCTTACAGACAGAAACTGAAAACCTCTAAACCTGTGGGTAGGACTGTTAGGAATTGTGCTGATGAGTCAAAGCAGAAGTTACAGACATGATTTGAATGCACAGATTGTGGTGTTTTTGAAGGATATCACAGGCCCCCTGCTGGACCCCCAACAATTCACTTACTGGGCAAATGTCAACAGATTATGCATTCAAGTTGCGACTACACTTCGTCTTGCTCCTTCTCAACCACCCAGGAATGTACACTACATTATTTAATTATAATCATTCCACCCTTAAAAAATACAGCTCAAATGCATACCTAAAAACTTCCAATTTATATGATTTTCTTTCCAATAGTGAGTATAATTAAACTTTTGACTAGAAGTGGATGGTTGTTTTTAATTCCCATTGTTTCTGCTTACATTACTCTTGAAAATACTAAAACTGTTATATTAGAGGTTCATGATCATGACACCAGAGGGTGTTTTATGTGCATATTTTGCTGTCCTATTGTGGTACAAATGTTGCAACCCTACAGGGACTCAACACATATTTCAACTAGTTTGGGGAGACTGAGAATGTTAATTTCTTCTTGCAGTGATCAGTAGTTGTTCTGGTTGAATAGATTTTAATTATTTAACGTTGTAATGTTTACTTGTGACCAATGTCTGTTTTTTCTATTGTTTATCTTACTCTTTTCCCTTAATCTCTTGTGTTTTTTTCTAAATGCGCTTCTACTATGTCAAACCGTTGATCCATGACTTATTTTACGTGCGGCTGAAGATCTGACGTTTTTTCTTTAATCATTCAAGTTCCAAAAACCAATTTGCTCTTGCGCTCTTCTCTTTCTTAGTTATAGTTGCATCTGAAGCATTCGAGTTTCCCCCTTAATTAAAGTGTATTTCGGTCTCATCTTCACTGTCGTTTCGGAGGAGCAGAATAAGATTTTATTTCTCTTTTTAATGTGGAAATGCACATAGTGTAGCTGCAAAACGAATATTAATGACATCTATAAAAGTGGCGCTTTGTGATGCTGAAGTTTAGATTCTGAAATCAATGAATCAATGAATCAAATCTTAATGGCAGCACTACAAAATCAAAGGCTGTTTGAGTGAGCAGTGATTTGTAAGTTTTAAAACATAAAGAGATCATGTCTGTTAATAAGCAGTAGACTAGAAACTTGGAAGATCTCAAAAACTATTTGTGTTTTGAAGTCAGAACATCTGAAAACGACCTACAACAACCAATTGAAATTTAAAAGAACAGGTAATATCTTTAATTTTTTGACGTGTCATATACAGTGACTTGCAACCTTTTCACAATTGGTTATGTCACACCCACACATTTCTGTGCAGTTTGTTGGGATTTTTTGTGACATATCAACACAAACTATTATATAACAGGGCAGTCCTGCTGGGGTCCAACATGCACCGGCAACAGGTCCGACTTAGTGCTGGCAATGTGGACCAAATGCGGACCAAACTCCTGCTCCACCTGTACAGACCGATTCCATACTCTTGGAGCACCCCCCACAGGGCACCACGATGGACACAGTCGAATGCCTTCTCCAAGTCCACAAAACACATGTGGACCGGTTGGGAAAACTTCCATGAACCCTCGGGTACCCTGTAGAGGGTATAGAGCTGGTCCAGTGTTCCAAAAACCACACTGCTCCTCCTGAAGCCGAGGTTCGACTATCAGCCAGACTCTCCTCTCCAATACCCTGGCGTAGGCCTTACCAGGGAGGCTGAGGAGTGTGATCCCCCTGTTGTTGGAACACACTCTCCGGTCACCCTTCTTATGAAGGGGACCACCACCCCAGTCTGCCAGTCCAGGCACTGTCCCCAACCGCCATGCAATATTGAAGAGATTGAAGAGGCGTTTCCACCATGACAGCCCAACATCCAGAGACTTGAGGTACTCAGGGTGGATCTCATCCCCCCCCCCGAAGCCCTACCACCGCTGAGCTTTTTAACCACCTCGGTGACTTCCGCCTGGGTGATGAAAGAGTCTAACCCCGAGTCCCCAACCTCTGTTTCCACCAGGGAATGCGTGATGGGAGGATTGAGAAGATCCTCGAAGTACTCCTTCCACCGCCTGATAATGTCACCAGTCGAGGTCAGCAGTCTCCCAACCCCACTATGAACAGTGTTGGCGAAGGACTGCTTCCCCCTCCTGAGGTGCCGGACGGTTTGCCAGAATCGCTTTGAGGCCAAATGACAGTCCTTCTCCATGGCCTCACCAAACTCCTCCCAGGCCCGGATTTTTGCCTCTGCCACAGCCCGGGCCGTGGCACGCTTGGCCTCACGGTACCCGTCAGCTGCCTCAGGAGTCCCACAAGCCAACCACAGCTGATAGGACTCCTTCTTCAGCTTGACAGCGTCACTTACTGCTGGTGTCCACCACCAGGTTCGGGGATTGCTGCCGCGACAGGCACCATAGACCTTACAGCCGCAGCTACGGGCAGCAGCATCGGCAATAGATGTGGAGAACACCGTCCACTCGGACTCTATGTCTCCAACATCCCACGGAATCTGGTCAAAGCTCTCCCAGAGGTGGGAGTTGAATATGTCCCTGGCCGAGGGCTCTACCAGACGTTCCCTGCAGACCCTCACTATGCACTTGGGCCTGCCAAGTCTGTCCGGCTTTCTCCTCCTCCAGCGGATCCAACTCACCACCAGGTGGTGATCAGTGGACAGCTCAGCCCCTCTCTTCACCCGAGTGTCCAAAACATGCGGCCGAAGGTCTGATGATACGACAACAAAGTTGACCATCGACCTCCTGCCTAGGGTGTCCTGGTGCCAAGTGCACTGATGGACACCCTTACGCTTGAACATGGTGTTCATTATAGATCTGATGTCAACAAGCCAAAACAAAAAAAACAATGTGTAGGTAAGTGATATTACATAAATAAAATTGTCTTCTAGCTTTAAAAACACAATAAAACACAGGCTTAGGTGTATAAAATTTCTTTGGTTTAAAGTTTTTCAAAAACATTTAGATTATTGCTTTGTGATAGACTTCATGTTTAGATCAAATTTATCTGGGAAATGAAAAAAAGAAAATGAGAGCTACCATCAGAGGCATTACAAATATACACTACTATCAAAAGTTTTAAAATGCCTTCCTCATTAAATGGTTTCTTTATGTTAATGACTATTTACACTGTATGTAGATTATCATTGAAAGAATCAAAACAGTGAACACATATGCAATTATGTAGCAAACAAAAATTGTAAAGGAACTTTAATTATGTTTTGTATTTTAGAATCCTTAAAGTAGCCGCCCTTTGCTGTGGTGAAATATTAACTTTTGACCATCTCCTAATGAACCTCTGGGAAGTTCATTCAAGACTTTTTTGGAAAACCATTACAGGTGATCACCACATGAGGCTCATGAAGAATGTCTTTTCATTCCCAGTTTTTTTGCCTTTGGTGAGAATCCACAATATAAATAGTCATGAAAATAAAGAGACCCATTAAGTAAGAAAGTGTATCTAACATTTTTGACCAGTAGCGTACGTTTAAGTGCTAACTGCCTTGAGAAAGAATGTCTACTCCATACTGCATCCCCACTGCATGAGGAGGTCACCACCGTGTTTCACAGTGGTGTGTTCAAGGTTTTTCACATGTAGGATGGAAATTTAAATTTTGGACCCATCTGACCAGAACCCATTCTTCCACATATTTACAATGTCCCTGGCATAGTTTAAGGCAAATGCTGAACTTTGTATGGTTTTCTTTTAACAATAGCTTTCTTCATGCCAGTCTTCTGTAAATGCCACATTTGTAAACTGCAAGACTAAGAGTTGGCCTAGCCAAAGATTCTCCAAACTGAGCTGGAGATCTGTGCACCTCCTGAAGAGTTACAATAGACCTCTACTGTTTCTCTGATTAATGTTCTGCTTGCCTGGCCTATTGGCTCAGATGGAGGGACATTTTTTGGTAAGTTTTCCAGTGGCATGACAAGTGCTCATGAGATGGTCAAAGCTTGAGAACCTGTCTGCAGTATTCCTTGGCCTTCATGTTTATTCACTAATGTTCTCCAACAAACCTTTGAGGCCTTCACATAACTGCTATACTTACACTGAGATTCAATTACACATTTGCAGACATCGTTTATGAATCAGATAAATTCTGAATGCAAATGGTTGCACTTAATTTTATTTCGGGCTATCGGAGTAAAGTGCTTATAAAGTGCTTATAAAAATCTAAACTTTCATGAGCAGTGGAGTTGCTGATGGTGGTCAGAGGGCTCTGTGGCACCGATTGTAATTTACCACTGTCAGTGTGTGAATGTGTGTATGAATGGGCGAATGACTGATTGTAGTGTAAAGCGCTTTGGGGTCTCTGGGGACTTGATAAAGCACAATACAAGTGCAGCTCATTTACACAGTGGAGATAAAATGTTATATTTGTATGTAATATTTATCCTTCATTTGCGAAAGACATTTTTGTAGTTGTGTTAGTATATTTCATACATTATTTTAGTATTTTATGTAGCTATTGTTGTTTATGGATTTATTTGAACAATGGATCATATATTTTTAGCCTCACCATTTTAAATTATCTGTATCTGTACTTGTGTCATATATTGATTTAAATCCCTGAGACCCTTTTCAAGTATTATGATAAACTATTTCAGGAAATTTACTAATGTCAATCTCCCTGCCTAATTGGTTAGTTAATACTTGGTCAGTATTGTCCAGAAAAATCCTTATTTTACAGGATTAAAATATTACAACCAGACCTTGTTGATGAAAATTATCATCAATATTTTGGATATTTGGATATATTGGATAAATTTGGATATATTTTTGGAAGTTATACAAGTTTACACATTACAGCATTTAACAAACATAAATCTCACTTGGATCAAAGATTCTCTCCTGAGAAAATTATGCAAATCATTTATGAATAAAAGAAAAAAAAAAAAAGAAAATAGAAGAGATTAGGTGCGAAATGTCATTAATGTCATGATAAATGTCAGAAGTTATAATCATCAGTTGATGAAATGCAGAGGAGTAATCATAGCAGTAAAAATGTGGCAATGTCTGTCTGTCTGTCTGTCTGTCTGTCTGTCTGTCTGTCTATATGTGAAAGTGTGAAAAAGTGTGTATTATCTCAGTATTTTGACTCTTAGGGGACAAATGTTAGGCAGTATTGTGAATTATTTTCTGTCCTCGGTGCTCACTCTTCAGCTTGGATCAGCTCTTAGGACTAGGTCTGTCTAGCGAGGCCTGCTGTTCATCCTCATGATGTAGCACCATCAACATCTCATTCAAAGAGATTCAGTTTCCATGACTCCCAAGCTCATCCTCGGCTCTGATGGCTGATGTTACCCAGTTTGAACTCACTTTTCCTCCTGTTGTTTGTCTCATGGCGTCCCCAAGGAGCTGTAATGCATGGTTTGCGTGTGGTTCAGTAACACTATCGGATCACGGTGTGCCAGTCTGGAGAATACACCCACCTCAGCTTTGTTGAGCTGAAGAGGAGTCAGACTCCGGCACCCATTGAATGAGATCCCTCCCTCCCTGGGACTGTTTGGCATTATTATTATTATTGACCATCTCTTTTGTTGCTGCGCTGTCTGCTGTGAAGTTGTTCCCTAAAGAAAACGATGATTATGTTCTGTTGCTTTGTCTGTATTTAACCTTGGCTGTGTCATGTGACCAGCCATTTCAATCGTCACTGGTTGTCATGCCAACAGAGCATCTAAGGGAGTCCGTGCTCAACAGAAAGATGGGATGTTTGCACTTCACAGACAGGCAGGTGAGGTCACAATGTAAGCTTTGTAATAAATTACTACAGATGTATTCAGTTTTTTCCAATGTTTCAATATAATTTTAAATCATATCACTTTTCTGAAATCTAAACTGACATTAGATGCCTACTCTTTAGTCCTTATTATCTCATTGAAAGTTAGTCATTTTGTTTTTGTTATTCCATATTGTGGCTGTAAAGAGTACACACACATTTTTTAATGTGAAAAACATATACTTTGAGAAACCATTTAAAAACTTTTTACAAATACAATGTGACATTTTTCCTGTGAAATTCAAGTAAATAACATAAAAATGTATTACAGGAAAAATTATGAAAAATAAAAAGTTGCAGTAACCTGCTTGCAATAATGCGATACTTGTAAACTAATACTTTTTAAAGCACCTTTTGGTTTATTTTCAGCACTCAGTCTTCTCGAGTTTACACCTTCCATAAATTATAGTAAATCTGAAGAACCTGAAATAAAGTTCAGCTATTGCATCTTTTAGCTAAATCCACAGTTTGCAGTGAGGTTACAAAGGATCAAAAGCATCTTTTTGTATAAAAGGTATCAGTGAGGAGGAAAGGAAGAAAAAAATCCACAATATTTCATTTACACTTTGGCACAGCAAGGGGTGTCATCAATGATTGTGGAAATATGGGACAGCGTGGATGTTAGAAAAAATTAAAACAAGACTGAAACTGGTCATGGAGGCTGTCAATATCTCTGAAGAAGCTGTGAGACAGAAGCGTTTTCTTCCAAAGAAATGGAAGTGAAAGAAGAAATGGTCTGATAAAACCAAACATGAACTTTTAGACCATAACTCTGGATGGTGTGTTTGACACAGAAACAACACTGCACATAAATAATTCCAAAACCAGAAAATCTATGGGGTCACCTGTGGACAAGATATGTCCTCATCATCTGATAGATTTGAATACGTTTTGCTAAATATTGTCAGGTCAAGATGTGGGATGCTGATAGAACCATATTAAAGAAGGCTGAAAGCTGAAATGTTGTTTCATCAATGGTTGGTTTTAAAGGTGTAGTTTTCTAACCATGATGTTTTGTAAGAGGATACAAGATAGCAAATAATGCAGGAAAAATATATAATTATTACAAAGCAGAAATAATTTGTACAGTCTAGTAATTAAAAATATATTTTATTTAAATTAAAGTTTTTTTCAATCTCAAAATGTTGCTTTTTTGAAGTTGTGTAGTGAGGCCAAAAGCAAGGGAAAAGTCAAAGTACATTTGTATACATATCAATTTTATTTTACCATCAAATATTGGTTTTGATTTTGGATAAGTAATGGGTATTGTGTCATGGCTTGTGAGTTTACAACCTAGTGATTACACTGAGAGGTGTTAGAATTAAATCTAAATATGATCAGATCGTATCCTAACACAGTTTTGTTGTTGTTTTTTGCTGTGCTACTGGCTAAACATCTCTACTTTGTTCTACTTGTGGTTCATTCCGATGCATCTTAGCAAACAAATTGTAAGTCAAGCTGTGATATCCTTTAAAGAGAATAAAGGCTTTTTACTGCCAACCAGTCAAAACCCTCCATATTATATGACTCCTTTTGTAATTGCATGGGGATGAAGTCTGTTATTTAAAATGGTAATTTAAGCTCCTAGATTCTATGCTTTTATGTATTTTGCAGTTTGTCGGAGCATTGCAATGTTTGACTTTGTCGAGAAGTTGCAAGGATGTCCACTCCTGCAGAGATTGGAAGCTGTCTTCATTTCTACTTGTCAATGTACGTTTTTTTACCATAGGATAATGGACTTCAAATACTTTGCAGTTGGCCATATAATCTTTCCCAGATTGATGCAACAATTGCTTTTTTGAGGTTATTGTTGATGTTTTTTCATCTTGTGTTAATTCCACATCTGTATGTTGTAGACCAGCAATCTGCCAAACATTTGCTTTGGTCACACATATGATGATCAATTAAATAAGTACTTTAATTACCAGGCCCTTGTTGTTACTTTGCTTCCTAAATTCCACTGAAGCAGTGTTGGTGCAATAATTATTCCCTTTTACTGTATGTACCCTGGTTTACTGGTTGATTAATTGATTTTTCCCATGTCCATTGATGAAATAAGTACAATTGATGGTTAACATACACATATGGTTGAGTTAAACAATAAATTTTTTTATTCGCCCTAAAAGAATATCCAGTCTACCCGTGTGTCTTTTTTGGGCTTCAGGTTTCCTCCCAGCTAGTCTTACCCTTGGCCACTCTTCCAGGCAGGTGTCACCCTGCAGCCATCCAGCTGAACACAAAGACTGTGTGGCCATCCATCAGTCTGCCTGTATTTGTCAAACTCTCTGCAGGATCAGAACACAAAAGCACTGTTTTTCACTCTCATTTGGAGGTGACATTTGGTTTTGCTCTGGAAACACCACTCAGGGGTTTCAATTTAAACAGAGTAAAATGGAAATCCAAATTGCTCTGGGCAACTCGGAGCATAACGATCTAGTTAAAGAAAGAATACAAATATAAGATGCAGAAACTGAAACGCCATACTGTGCTGCCAATACTCTACAGTCTCAAAAAAAGATTGTGCAATTGTTAGAAATTATTGATCGATCATGTTGTAATATATCACTCTCACTGTTTGCTTTTTGTCCATTTTTACACAATTTAACAGAAACCGCCCATTATCATGTTTGAGGCAACACTCTCTCACAATTTGAGTAAAAGGTATGGCTGAATAGAATTTTGATCAACATCTTCAAAACCAGCAACTGGCTTATTTCAGTGACTGTGTCATCGTAAAAAAAATCCATATTGGTTAATTTCTTTAAGGCATTTCCTGACTTCCGAAGATCAACACTCATTTGCCTCACTTGAGGTACAGTTGGTAGCACTGTTGCCATGCAACAAGAAGGTCCTCGGTTCGACCCCTGGCCGGGGATCTTTCTGCTTGGAGTTTGCATGTTCTCCCTGTGCATACGTGGGTTCTCCCCAGGTACTCTGGCTTCCTCCCATAGTCCAATAACATGGCTGTTGGGTTAATTTATCTCTCTAAATTGTCCTTAGGTGTGAATGGGTGTGCGCATTGTTGTTTGTCCTGTGTGTTTCCGTGTTGCCCTGCGATGGACTGGGGACCTGTCCAGGGTGTACTCTGCCTCTTGTCCGTAGACTGCTGAAGTCACCAGCTCCCCTGTGACCCAGTATGGAAGCAGCGGGTATCAAAAATGGATGGATGTTGTCAATAACATCTATTTTTGAGGAATTATTAGGAGTGCAAATGTGTTTCATCTGGGGCACAAAAACAAGTTTGATTGTGGTACTGCAGTAAAAGCTTACTTCATTTCAGGTCTTTATACATCTTTATCAGGGTTGCCCAAAAATATGTGGGGCTTTAAATGGAAATTATTTTCAGTTTTCATTTATTCATTTGTTTATTTGATATAATTTTAATTTAAGATTATAGTATAAAGTTAAAATAGAAATTGTCAGCCTGTCTGTGTGACATAAACCATATACAGCAGTCTTGTAATGCTTTATTCTTGTTCAACAGAAAACAATATCCCTCCAAATCCCCAGAAAAAGCTCCCTCTACCTTCTCTGCAGGACCTGCCATCCCACAGGCAACATGTGATTTTGATTTTATCGTCTGCATCTGTGTGATCTGGATGGTTTTCTTCAGGGTTATTTCTTAAAAGGTTCCACTATGTATGTTGTATTAGCACACAACACTTTTCATCCTTGACTCACGCAGGTTTGTGCATTAATAACTAAGAGATCAGGCTTCTGAAAACATCATGGCTTACACTGACTTACACATATTACACGATTTCTTTTCATACAGTGCTTTGCAAAAGTGTTTATAGTGTTTGAATATTATTGAATTTTGACATGTTATTGCCCAGAATGTGAATGCATTTTATTAGAACTTTACAGGAGAGACCAAGGCATGGGAATGCTTTTTTAAACATTGACGTTTGTGGTTGTGAGGTGACAACAATTTTAAGGCCCATGTATGCAAAACACAAAAGTGGTCCAGATTTGACAAAACATAATTAAATATACTTCTTTGAAAGATATGCTGGGCTAAAGAAGCAACTTGAAACCAGACATTTTACATTTTTCTGTGAAGCCAGGTAGTTATTGTTGTCCAGTATCATGCACTTAGAAAGATTTATGAACTACAAATGGATTGACCTTGGTAAAAATGATTAAAAATAACCTATGAAAGTCAAAACATTTATGACCTAATGGTGCTGCAGGTTCCTTTTATTAATTTTCATTAATTTTATTTAGGAATTACTTTAAATCCAAGAGGAGATTAAGTTACCACTCTGTAAATCCCAGGAACTTTCTAAAAAATAAGAATAACTAAAAAGAGGTTGAAAAGGTGTGTTTTCCATGTATTTTCAAGGATCTTCAGTGACAGAGATAACATCATGTACCAACTCCTACTCGAGTCAATTTGAAGAAGTCAGAAGACTGATTATGTTCCATTGGTTCATCTTGTGCAGAGTGTGTTGAGGACTGTTACGTGCAGCAGCTCGTTACGTGCAGCAACCTTCTTTCACTTTCAGCTCCCCATCACAGAGACAGTCTAATTTTAACCAGTTTGTTCACTTTCACTGATGAACTGCTTTTGATGCTGCTGCCACAACACACAGCACACAAAACAGTGTGTCACTGTTAGTTAAGCCAGAAGTAAAATCGTTCTTGTAAACAACCGCAGTGTTGTATTTAAGTCCAGTCGTTAGTAGTGAACTCTGTGGTATATTTTGTCTTGCATCACCTCCATCTTTTTTCCCAGAATAAAAAAACTCTGTCCATCTTTTTCTTGGCCTTTCTAAAATCCACACCAGCTCTTTTGACTTGTTCAGAATAAAGATGAGATGATTGTCCCCACATCATGTCACAGAGGTGGATCACTAGTATTTCTGTGGATGACAGGACATACAGACTGAGGAGGAACAGTAAGGTTCCCCGAGGAGTCTTCCTCTGCATTTGACCACTGGTGGAGACTCACAAGCCTTTAGACTCTCAAACTATGGTCTGTCTGTAAGATAGTCAATTATTTAGCCGGCTCGGGAGGCCTCCTGGAGAATCTTATGGAGATTTTCTTACATAATTGTGCAAAATGCAGCCTGAATTGTCCTAAATGTACCGAAGAAATAAAAAAAAGTGGTCCTCAGAATAATGTCTGTTTTGTCGAGACAAGATTAGCCTCTCTGAAGAAAACAGAAAAGCTAAAAATTTGCAAAGAAGACCCCTGAAGTCTTTAATGTTCCATATTAATTTTAGCGTCACTGTTGTAAATGATTAAATTTAAACTTCCACATACTAGGAAGTCTCCACTTCATGTGGAGTATTAACTCATACAAAACTTCAGGTCAAAGATTAGCCTTAACATCCAAACCTTCACACACTGAAACTATTCCAGTCTGTCAACTGCTAGTGATATTTTACACTGTGCATGAATACATTTTAAAATACTTTATAAATCTAAAGGGAAACATTGTGTTTAAGCACAAACCTTTCCTATATTTTGCTCACGTCAGCTTTTTTGGAACTTACTGTAGGGAAGAAAGTTAGGAATATTTGTTTAATAGCGACTTGAATTAAATATCTGTACAATAAAGCATAGAATACCTACGATTTATATAATTTTACATGTGTTTACAAGATTTATATCTTTTTACATGCATTCATTTTCCAAAGCTTTATCCTTTTAACTATCACATGGGGGCTGGTGGAACAGATTTCAGTATCAACTGTCAAGTTGCAGAATACTGAATAGTCTGTATTCTGCAGTCACACCACCTTGTTCCCTAAAGTCTAGACAGAAACAATAAACAAATCTGTTTGTAATGTTTGTTTTGAGCAAGGACAAGTGCATGTGCAGAGACTGAGTGCATTCCTTTGTCTTTTAAAACCTCTGTCTGCTATTTTGTAAAACCTGCATATAAGGACCTCGCTGTCACACTAACAAGGCCCCTGTGTAACCACATATCAACATGCTTTATGAAAACACATCAAATGAAATTATAGAAGTAGATAAATGAGCTTTATACATTTTATTGTGTTTGTCTCTGTTGCTCTGTTTCCAATACAAACAAAGGACATTGAAGCATGTAATTTATGTGAAAAATTATTTTTGTTTTCTTTAATTAATATATTTATGTTTTGGTTGATTTCGCCTTACGAATTCTACTTGATTCAACCTCTAGTGAAATTACATGATGTAAATGCAGAGCTACTGTAGGTATGCTGGGCTTTCTTTGTATTTCTTATTTTCAGCCAAGTGTGAAGCGTGTTCACCCACATGAGTTGCTCTGACTTATGATTCATAAAATGTGTATGAGGCTGCTTGAAAAAGTCTGTATCTTCAGTCCACACGCAGCAGAGCTCTGTGGTGTTTGTCCAAGTGAGACACCCCGACTTTAATGCATTTTATAAGTTTTGGCAGTGGTATGGAGATAAACAAATGCTGATTTGCCCTTTTTCTTACTTGCAGTACATTTGATCTCACTTCTACAATTTTGCTTTTTTTTCCACTTAGCTTCATGAAAAACTAAATATTAGATGGTACTTTTTTTTGTCATGTGTTGCATATTAGAATAAATGCGGCAAGTTCAGGTCTTGCTTTGTTGGTGCTGTTATTGATTCCAGTTTCTACACGTGGATAAGCTATTTTTTACCAAAGAAAGATTTTGAGACAGTAACAATGCAATGACCCTGTTGTTTTTCTGTGTCTCGTTAAAAATTGTTTAGCATTTTGCCTTCACTGTTATAGTAATATGGTCATTTCCTTTGAATCATATTAACTTAATTCTGCAAAATTAAATCAAACAACGAAATATTCAGGGTATGTGTTTTCAATAACTATATCGTTTGAAATTACGGAGGTTTCAAAGGATGGAAGCATCCATCTATTAATATTTAATCAGAACATGACCTTGTCATTATTTAGAATAGATCCAATTCATCACACATCTTTAATCAACTCCAAAATGCAGTTGACAGTTCTCTGTTGTTGTATAAACAGACAGGTTCCCCATGTTCATGGTAACACTGGAGTAAACTAATCTTTGTCACGTTGCAGCTGCAGCTGGCTTTATCTATTTATGGATGCTTCGCAGACAGCTGCATATTTGTCTTTATAGTTTTCTCAGCATTTTACAAAGATTTATGAGCACGCACGCCACAGGATGAAAAATGAGCTCTGAAGTTAGTTTAAAAAACGCTTACTGGCAAAAATTATCATCATCCTTGTGGCATTTTTTCAGAGCCGTTTCACTCATGCATAGGTGATGTGGTTACTTTAATCACTGATTTATCCTGTAAAGTGAAAGAATAAGCAACTAAAGGTGAGCAGTGATTTCGAGATTAAGAGGGAAACAAGACTTAAATCAACATAGAAACTCAATAAGCATTTTGTTTTTTCACTATTAATGGGCTTTTCATATTGATGAGGTTGATATTATTGAGGAATAAGGGACATTCTGTCTTATTTTCTTTAAACTTCCTGCTTGGAAAATATTCAGTTTGTAATATATTGCAGAAAATACAACGCAGCCGTCACAAATGAATTAAATTCTGGTGGAAAGAAAATTCACCCCTAATCCTACCCTAACCATATTCCAGTAGCAATATTTACAATTTAGAAACAAATTCAACTTTTATGTTAAGTACTTTTGATCAGTAGAGTAAAAATAATCCCATTTTACGAAATAATTGTTTTTACCAGAAGTCCAGCCCCACTCTTAACGGCACCCCTAACTATTCTAATAAAATGACTTTAACTTTATAACATTTGTTTAAATTGATCACAGTGTATAAATTAGTAACTGTTGACTTTATTTTTCCCTGGTCTATTAATATGATATGACACAGAGACACTGCTTATTTAGCCATTTTTCAAAATAGGAAAGACAACAGAAATTGATTGACATTGTTAGTTACCAAATGTTTTTTGTGTTAAAGTTTTATTCTTTTCCATCTCTTTCCAGTGGTGTTCCTCAGGGCTTCTATCCTTGGGCCTCTCCTTTTTTCTCTCCCCCTATTCCACGAGGGTCTATTCATAAAAATATTTTGTCTTTCCACTGCTGTGCAGGTGCCTGCCAGGTTTACCTGCCTCAAACACCAGATAATTCATGCTCCTTCTGCTGTTTTTAAAGTGCCTAGGTGACTTAAAGGCATTGATGCCACATAATTTTTTAGGCAGGCCTAATAGTTTCACACACACCCCTCTTCCCAACCTTTGTTATCTAATCTGTTTCTCAGAAAAGCTTCTTTCAGTTAAAACCAAATAGCAAACGTTCTGCGGAGGCAAGGTGAGAATAATACATGCCTTTATCACAACTCATCCTGACTACTGCAATGCACTTCATGCTGGGGTCAGTCAGGTCACCCTTTCATGTCTCCAGCCTGTTCTAAAGGCTGCTGCTCATCTTCTCACTGGAACACACAGAAATGACCAACCTCACCAGTTCTGTCATCAAACCTTTTTTTGGCTTGTAAATTCCTAAATGGTCTTCCTCTCCCGTATCTGTCTGACTTGCCTTTTCTTCCTTCATGGGCCCTTAGAGCAGCTAACCATCTGCTTTTGGCTGTCCCCAAGCCTAGGTTTGAAACACTGGCTCATGGAGGTTTTGCTCTGCTGCTTTTCTGATTTCCTGTGACAGCTAGCTGTGCTACACTGCTAACACTACCTTGTGTGTAAGCAACAGAAGGGATGGGAGATTCATATTAAGCTGGGTGCTTTTGTATTTTTGCCCTCCTCTATAGCAGTGCTACATCATGTACAGTACATTTACTGCTTAAGTTAAGTTGCTCAATCTACAAGACACTACAAGGGATGACAAGGGTCTAAACCGTTGGCACTTCATATGCTAATGCTAGTATGCTTGAACTTTAGACTCTAAACTACTAAGATGTTGCAATGAAAAAAGAAAAGATAATTATGACAGGAAGTCAATGAAACCTCTCATTTTACATGTTCTTTTCATTATAGTAATAACTGCTTGATTCAGGGAATTTTAATTAAAACACCTAGGGTCAGAGGGGGGTGTTAATTGAAATTGTTTCCTCAGGCTGCCTGTGGTGTACATTTAAAGAATAAGTTGCGGAGGTGTTTCTGTGGCCAAGCAGTATGTGATAGTGGGTAGTAAAGAACTGTCCAATGTTCCCCTTAACTCAGACAACAGTCACCTTTTCATCTGGCAGACAGTCCTCAAGATGTTCAATGATGTGCCATCCTTTCTGCTGGAGACTAAGGGTGGTGGATGCAGACTGAAGAAATTGATTCGCAAGGCCAGTAACAAGGGGGTGGAACTGAACTCTCTGATGGACGTGTCAAAAGAGAGGATGTTGTCCAAGTTAATGACAACTCTGGACAGCACTACACACCCACATGCTGGACAATCACAGTCGTTCAATAATAGACTCACTCCACCATGATGTAAGAGTAAATGGCAAAAAACTATACTAAAAACTATTAGTATTTGTATACTACACTATTCTTTGTATAGTTTCTGTATAAATGTTATAGCTTAGCTTTTTAAAGATGCCACTTCCTATACGCATTTTAAAATTCGGATTGAAAAAAAGGACTGGACATGAAAAACCGCGTCAAATAAAGTAAACATGACATCTCTGCTGTGTGTTTTGTGTTTTATGTAACCCTAAACAAAACACATACAAATGTTGTTTTAAACGGGACTTTGTTATTTAATAAATGTGGAGTAAACTAAAATGGACTTCAAAACTAAAATAATAAAAATAGATCCACAGGTCTGCATCCATTTAACTTGAATTAACATCTGAATCAGAAAAGTTTTCCCAAATCGTTAAAATGCATAGTAAATTAAGTGAATAAAAACTGTTGAAAAAAAATTGGAAAAGTAATAAAAAAATATCAAAAAATTTTAAAGATTTCTTTAAAGATTCATTCATCTTCAATACCGCTTATTCCATAGTGGGACACACGGGGGAGCTGGTGCCTATCTCCAGGTCGAGAGGCAGGGTACACTCTGGACAGGTTGCCAATCCATCGGAGGACTTCTTTAAAGATGTCTTTCAGTGTATGTAATATCAATATGTATCAGTAACTAGGTGTCCAGAAAAGTAAAAATCTAATATTTGAAACATTCGTGTTACAGTGTCTTTGCACATTCACTGACACCCATGCCAAGGGTGTGCAAAAAGCCTGAAAATAACGTCATCTTTTATTACAGCTGAATAATTTCATGCTGAAAATCTTAGAACGTACATAAAAGTACATTAATTGAACTGATGTAATGGCTATTTGTCCTTAGCCTTTAACAAAACAAATCAAATGGCCATTCCGGCACCATCAGAAGTTAAGCTTTTCGCGGGTCAAATAAAATAATCATTGTCTATACTAAAGGATGCGTTTCAGTTGATTTATTCACCATTGTTGGCAAACATACAGACAGCCATGACCATCTGCAGCCTCTCCTCACCCTGGTAGAAAAAAAAAAAAACGTTTGACCCATGGTGCCCTCTCAGAACCATCCCACCTGACCTCATTTCAGTCAGTCAGTCATTTTCTACCGCTTATTCCATAGTGGGTTGCGGGGGAGCTGGTGCCTATCTCCAGCAGTCTATGGGCGAGAGGCAGGGTACACCCTGGACAAGTTGCCAGTCCATCGCAGGGCAACACACATACAACCATGCACACACTCATTCATACACCTAAGGGCAATTTAGAGTTACCAATAAACCTAACAGGCATGTCTTTTGACTGTGGGAGGAAGCCAGAGTACCCAGTGAGAACCCACGCATGCATGGGGAGAACATGCAAACTCCATGCAGAAAGACCCCCGGTCGGGAATCGAACCCAGGACCTTCTTGCTGCAAGGCAACAGTGCTACCAACTGCACCACCGTGCAGCCCATCTGACCATCCCACCTGACCTATTTATGCAAATTCGCACCTGATGGCCCAAAAAAAAAAAAACATAAACCCCATTTAACATTAACCAAAAGATAATAACAATAATAAAAAAACTAAGAATTTTAACGCTAAAGAAAATTAAACAACAAATAGCCCCAAAAACTAGTGTTAAGATTTAATTGTTCTTAAGAAGGTTGATTTGGTGTTTGGTGAGTGATCTCTGTGATGATTTGGACATTGGGGTTGGATCACTGTCCTGCTGAAAGATCCAGTGATGGCCCATTTTCACTTTTCTGGTTAATTGCTTGAGATAATTATTCAAAATGACCAGTTCACCGGAGCATGTCAGATCCTCCACCATACTTAAGAGTGGATATTGGGGGCATTTTCACCAATGCATCCTTTGCTTCATGCCAGAATCATATTTATTGTTTGTTGCAGAAAACTCAGTCTAATCTTTCCAAAGCACACACTTCTAGTTAAGGTCCTAATAGAGTTTATGCACATGTTTATGTTGGTGAGCTTTGCTTGGCATGCTTCCTAAACAATCGATTGGCATGTAGAAAAGAGTCGAAGGGGGATTTTAAAGGGATTCTTCTTTAAAGGGACTGCACTGAATTTTGCCAGTGGTAATTTTGTTAAAAAAAATCATTTGTTAAATGGGATCTTTTTCACCTCACAAAATAACTACTTTCAAATTAAAAGGTGGATTTTTTCCATTATTATTTTTCTGTGGGAGAATATGCTATTGCAATTAAAGCAGAATTTATTTTAAGACTTTTAGTTTACTCACTGAATGACATTTCATAAAAATGTCTATTCAATTCAGTTTCAATTCAGTTTATTTATATAGCGCCAATTCACAACACATGTCGTCTCAAGGCACTTCACAAAGGGTCTGGAATGGTGTAGGGTTGTTGGGGAGGTAAGAATAAACTACTGAGTGTTAGAATGGGCTATGTGTAGGGGTACTAAGTAAAATAATAAACTGATAAGGTTTGTCTATCTAGAACCCACTGGTGGTCATTGTTATTCAAAAAACCACAAGGATTGAGGGTACCCGTCTCTGTCAGACTGATTATAACCATTGGAAAAGAGAAGGGGTCGCACAGGTAGCAGAAATGGAGGGTGTGTTTGCACCTCAACTATAACTGAGCCGGTTTAGGCTCTCCTTAACAAAGTGCATAAAACATTTTTTAACTTAAATTTTAGTTTTGCTTCATTCAAAAACAGGGATTTTTGCCGATAGACATTGCTGTAAGCCAGGGGTATTCAGTTGGCCAAACCATCATTGGTCAGCTGTAAGATTGTTTTAGTGTTGAATAGATATAAAAGCTACAGCTTTATTAAATTCTTGTTACTCAGTAATAAAATGGATTTCAGAGTTCATATTTTGTAGAAATGTTGTATGTAAATACTATAGAGTATTATCTATAAATATGTTTGAATATTGTTTCCTTACTTAAGTTTAGTTTGTTGAAATACAGATCTTTTTTTCCATCCATGCATATTAACATGCTAAAAGGGCATGATGTCCTGAATCTGGGGTGTCTGACATTTCACACTCAGCGGCAATCAGATAGTCAAATTACAGCTGTTCTGGAAATCACACAAGACATCCCTCCACTCTGTGTGGTTTACTCTCCTCAGAGCATTTTTTTTTTTACTCATCCAGGGATTCAACGTGAGTCACTGTGAAGGACAAAATGTTATGAACCACAACTGAAACGCAGATGGCTCCAAGCTTTGCTTCAGCCATCACTCACTGCTAACTCACGGGTTAGCATGCCAAGCAAGTCAGAGAAAACTGTCACAGTACACCAGTGAGTTTGGCAAACCAACCTGCTGCCTAATAGTCTAACTGCCCTATGTGCTGAACGTTACGAAGTCTGCTACTGCTGTCACAATAACAAGCTGATTTAAACCAAACTTTGGGCATTTTTGCGAGAATGTTCTGTTTTTTTTGTGGTTAGGTAAGTTAACACATTTGTCTTTGTTCCAGAGTGGATGTAAAGTGCCTTGCAAATGTATTTACACTCCTTGTTGCATTACAAAGCACAAACTGCAGTGTATTTTGTTGGAATTTTATATAATAGACCAAAACCAGGTGGACTGTAGCTGTGAAGTTAGAGAATAATTATACATGGTTTTCAACATTTTTTACAAATAGAAATCTGAGAAATATGGTGTATATTTGTATATTTCTACCTTTACTGTGATACCCCTAAACAATTTGATTTGGGAGTGTCACAAACACTTTCCAACCAAACTGGCTGAGCTTAAGCTATTTTGCAAAGAAGAATGAGCTAAAAGTTTACTCTCAAAGCTGGTAGAGACATACCTTAAAAAACTTGCAGCTGTAAATCACCACACTTTTCAGATGTTTCATTTTTTTCATTATTTTTCTTCCACTTGACAATCGCTCAAAGAAAATCCCAATTCAAAAAAATGACATTGTTGGATTATGATGTGGGAAAATGTAGAAAGGTTCAAAGTGTATTAATGTTTTTGCAAAGTACTGTACGTTATTTTTCATACACACTGTATTTCTATGCATTCATAAAAGCATTTGCTTGGCGCCATAGATGGGAGCAGTTTTTTTGACTGAATGCAAATGTACTAATCTTGCATTGACCTAAAGGCTGTCACACAAACAGATTTAAAAACTTCCTGATATTAATATTTAGCATAATGTACAGCTAGTCATGCATCCAAACAGTATACAACCAATGCCTTTCTCTGCTAATATAGAGCTAGACATTGTGTCGTATACGTCTCAGAAACCTAAAGAGTAAAGTTTTGCTGGTTCTGCAATATCCAGTAGGACAAAATTTTATAGGGACACTAATTCATAAACGAAATAGACATGATGGCGATCTAGATTTCTTTACTTGCTCTTATAAACATTGCATCAACTGTTAGTCGGTTTTAAAGGCTCAACTTCAATGCCAATAAAGTTAATTGCATGAAACCACTTAATGGCCCATCTGCAGACACTCCCAGAAATGTGGTAAACATAACGCAGAAGTCAACATATGGTACAAGCAGTGAACGATACTGCTGTGAGGCACTGCAGTATCCCAAACTGAGACTCTTCAGAATAAAAATGGCATCTGAGGGTGATGTTCTCCAGGGCTATTTATGGTCAATACATCAAGCTTTCATACTAGGGGAGAAACCTTGAGTTTCTTTCTTCTCACTGCATTAATGTTTCCTTGAACAAGGCCATTTATTGGCCACTTCTGTTGGAGGTGTCAGACTCATTCTGATGAATTCATAGGTTTGAATTGTTGAAAGCAGCTTTATCTGTGTCCAGAGTAAGTTGTGACAGTAGAAAACATGCTCGTTTATAAAAACAAGCAAATGATCTGATTAAAATCGTATCCTTTTAAAGTATATATGTATTAGAAATGAAATAATAAAGGTTTGTTTTCATCTGAGATAGGACTTTTTGTCCATTTCAGCCATGGTTGGCAACCATGGCTGAGGTTTTCGGTTAATTGCACCTGTAATGCTGACTGAATCATGACCTAATTCAATTTCCAAAGAGTCACTTTTGTATTCTGTCAACACTCTCTGGCTGTAAAATGTCAAGTTAATTCACCTGCTGTGTTTTATCTCCTCTAAAAAAGTTACTTAGCTCCTGTGTTCTTTGTCAACATCCTGTGAACTTGGCGAAGTTTGAAAACAACACAACTGAATACATGGAAATTACATCATTGATACTCACCAACTTTGATCTGTTTTTCTTAGGGCCCAGTCTTTCTTGTTCTTATGCATAACAGGATCTGACTCCAAATTGTTGGTCTGCATTGTAATTGAGTATGCTGATAAGTGGCTGTGTGTCCAGTTTCTCCAGAGAAGGGATACTGGTGTGAAAAGTTGACAAAGAATCTATGAATCATCACAGCTCTTCAGAGAGTAGAAATTACTGGCCTCCTAAGATTAGCTGCTTTTTTTTTTTATTATTATTATTATTTTTGTGCAGACACATGCTGTTTTTATTAAATTGTTGTTTTTGAATAAACTGCTCTTTTTTTCTGTATTGAAGGTCTTAGACATTCTTCTTCACCTTTAGTTGTGAAAAGAGATTTCATGAGTCAATGACTTTTCTGTCCCTCCTAAGAGCCTTCTGGATTCCTGTCACTTATAAACTGATGGACTGTGAGGTGCTTTGGTTTCAGTGTGGCAGCTTGAGACACCTCCTGATGTAAAGAGTCAAGACAGTGGTTAAAGTGTTAGATAGGTTAATCCCAGCTCTACTTTATTTGTTTATTTTGGTTGAATGTAGATGGTTTCCTTCGCTCCTTGCTCAATCAGTCTTTCCAGCTTCACACCTGTTTAGTACGATTGAGACATAGGTGTGTAGAACGAAAGCTGACCCTTGATCTGAGGTGGTGGCTCTTCATGATTTGTTAAAACTTGTCAACGTTTATGCAATGTACTGCATCTACAACCATATTTGAGGGTTTATCCAGATTTCCATCCTGACGCGACCAATGTCCAATTAAAATGTCTTTTTTTAATATATTTTCTCTTAGTCCTAATATGAACGTGCTTGGCCTCAGCAAACGCAGCAGCTCTACTCCAAGTACCCCCAAGGTAACGGAGTGCCTTGCCCTATCTCCAAGCCTAATTTCTGCCACCCTACATCAGCTATATGTCCGCCGCTTGTATGCAGCATCTCATTTTTTTGATCATGATCCACCACAACCTGTCAGTCTGACAGTCTCCACCCCTAATCAGTACTGCTGAAATATTTCAGATGGAAAGTGAAACATCTGCGTGGAGCATGAAAGGAAGTCTAGGTGTGCCTTGAAGCTTCTGGAGGAATAACACAACCTGGATATCTATTCTTCTTTCTTCGCCATATAAATTACCACTAAACGTTACTACCTTTGTGTGATTTTATACAAAGACTTCACCTTAAAAATACATTATGATGTTCTTCCTGTGCGCAATTCCTGATGTGTTTTTCCCGAGCTGTAGTGTTGAGAATTTAAATAAATTCCTTTCTATACGTGTTCGTTGTCGTATGGCTTCCTCCTTTGCGCCATGAAGCGATTGACAGCTTCATGGGCTGGGCAGACAAAGCTCTATATATGAAAACACGTGACAGGGCTCGGAGAAGCTACGCCTCATAAGAGTGAAGACACAAAGAAAAAGGTTGGAGAGACGCTGGAGGCAGCAGCAGGACCAATAGCTCCAACCTGTTTCCACAGAAAAGGAGCGCACCCCAAGAGCGACAACTTCGACTTCCACAAAAAACTTTTGCTTCACAACTAATTGAAAACAAATAGGAAAAAACTAAATAATTCTCTGTTTTTACCTAATGTATGCGCGTTGGCTGTTTTTCCTTTAATCTAATATTTTTGGTCGTTTCTGGCTCGGATTTACGCACGGCGATAGAGGTCGATTCTGCACACTTGAAAGAATTATGTAAGGTAAAGAACCTGCGTTTTGATTCATTTAAGTCTGTAAATCAGACTAACAGTGGCGGTTTAAACTCATTTCTTGTTGTATTAGCATTGATATATTAAATGTACATTTTTATAGAAACAGGTATTACCGCACCAGAATTAAAGTATGTCTCGATGAGAGTCTTCAAAAAAATGTTGAAATTACATTGAACTATGGCAATCATCCTGTTGTTCTAATTCATTTAGGCACTTCACTAGATGATACTTACTAGTTTGAGAAACACGTATATAAAAGGATATGTTTCCTTAGGTTGTTTTGGCTCCAAAAGACGTTTTATTGTTGTGTTTATGAGCGCTCCACCGACACAATATATTATCTGGTTTATGCATGATTAAAATCTCAATCAAATTAGCTGGAAATTAGATTTTAATTATTGATAAGTTGTTTGACTTTCTATGCCAAACGTGCATCAAAAGGCTTATAAGATGAAGGTTATTCCTTGTTAATGGAATCTTTCCGCATCAGAGGCAAAGATTGCACTTCTGCATGCACACCAAAGAAAAATATGAGAACAATGTTTTTTTCAGGGCTATTGAGGTTTTCTAAAAACATTTTTCTGTCATCAATCTGTAGGTTGTCCTGTCATCTCAGACTGCAGTATTATCTTCAGACACAGCCATGAAATCTGTGCTTGATGGGGTGGCGGACACCACCTTCCGGACTATTACATCTGGGTTGCAGTATCTGGGCTCCAATGATGCCAACTACAATGACCCCACCAGTGATTTGAACTTAAAGGGCAGCTTGTCCATGCAGAAGCCCCTATCTGCTTTCCGCAGTAACTCCTTCCCAAACAAGGTACCTACAGATGAAGAGCTTATCCTCAAGGGCATCCCCTTCTCCCCCACCAATGCCACAGACTTGTTTGGCAACAGGAGCACATTTAGAGATGAGACAAACAATATACAATGCGGCGAGAACTTTATGGACATGGAGTGTTTCATGATCCTGACTCCCAGCCAGCAGTTGGCTGTGGCTGTGATGTCTCTGACTCTGGGTACCTTCACGGTGCTGGAGAACCTGGTGGTGCTCTGCGTCATTCTGCAGTCCCGCACCCTCCGCTGCCGTCCATCCTACCATTTCATCGGCAGCCTCGCGATAGCTGACCTCCTGGGCAGCGTTATCTTTGTCTACAGCTTTTTGGACTTCCATGTTTTCCACAGGAAGGACAGCCCTAATGTGTTTCTCTTCAAGCTGGGTGGAGTCACTGCGTCGTTCACAGCATCAGTTGGGAGCCTCTTTCTCACTGCTATTGACCGCTACATCTCCATACACCGGCCTCTCGCCTACAGGCGCATTGTAACACGGACCAAGGCTGTCATAGCCTTTAGTATGATGTGGACACTCTCGATCATCATTGCAGTGCTACCTCTGCTTGGCTGGAACTGTAAACGTCTCAACTCAGTCTGCTCAGACATATTCCCCCTGATTGATGAAAACTACCTGATGTTCTGGATCTTCCTGACCAGTGTCTTGGTTATTTTCATCATCTATGCCTATATATACATCCTGTGGAAAGCACACCACCACGCCATGCGCATGATGAGCCGTGCTTCCCAGAAGAGTCTTGTTGTTTACTCAGCAGATGGAACAAAAGTGCAGACCACCCGCCCTGATCAGGCACGCATGGACATCCGTTTAGCCAAGACTCTGGTGCTCATTCTAGTGGTGCTGGTAATCTGCTGGGGCCCGTTGCTTGCCATCATGGTATATGACCTCTTCTGGAAGATGGACGATGACATCAAGACAGTATTTGCGTTCTGCAGCATGCTCTGTCTGCTCAACTCTACTGTCAACCCAATCATCTACGCCTTGAGGAGTAAGGACCTGCGGCGTGCCTTCCTTAGCTCCTGCAACATCTGCCAGAGCAGTGCCCAGCAACTGGACAATAGCCTCGAATCGGACTGCCAAAACAGAAATGCCAACATCTCTGCCAACAGGGCTGCAGAGAGTTGCGTGAAGACCACTGTGAAAATAGCCAAAGTAACAATGTCTGTGTCAACAGAAACGTCTGCAGAAGCTGTCTAATTAGCCAATCAGGGGGCGGGAAGTGTAAATGTCATCCTCCCTAAACAACCCTATTTCACATGAAAAGCAAAAGTTGAGCATTCAGAAAAGTCCTCTCTGGAAAGTTGTTGACTCTCATCCTCGCACAGACGTTTTAGTGGCTCCATAATTTTATGTTGGTGTATGAGTACATAGTGTGCCAAAGTGCCAAATGGCATTGCAAGATCATAGAAGGGATTGCAAATTGGAAAGGACTCGGAAAGACTTTCATAAGCATAGACTTCATGATATCCAGTCAACAAAGGCATATTATATTTTTGTACTGTGAATTCAGGTTTTGAAAAACTCTATCTTCATTTATGGGATAAGGGGCTACTGAAATTTCTAGGTAGAGATGTTTTACAGTGTCATGTAAAACTCGATCTGTGTCTTGAACCATACGTATAACAATTCATTCCGCCTTGATCTCCTGTAGGCTTCATGTTGCATAAAGGCATTTTTGAAACTAATAAAAAAAAATTACTTTAGTTAACTCGGATTGTTTTGTTGCAGAATTGTATAATTTCTGACATCACTCAGTGAATGACCAATGTGTGGAGAGATCTTGTTTAAGAAATGACAGGTCAGGGAGAGTAATTAAACCATAAAAAATCAACTCCGACTAATAAGTGTGAAATAGATCTTTGAAATTTCGTTTTATCAGTTGTAAAGTGATTTCTTTACTAGCTGCCTGCTCTTGCAGGGTAAAATGTCTTTATTCAGTTATGTACCTAACAACTGTACAGTGTTTAATTGCAAATGAAGTGTTCCAATTCAGCTATACAGCCCACTCCACTCAAACGCCAAGCTTTTTTTGTTTAAAGCCTGAAAGATAATAAAGTGGAAAAAAAAAAAAAAACAGTGTGCTGGTCACTACTGTTGGAAACTAAAAGGGTTTACGGACTATAGCTGCTTTTGCCAAATGTTTAATTTTTATTGGATTCTGCCTTGTATGTATGTGTAGTACCTTGTGACTTGGTGATCTGTTTCCAACCCCAAAGCCTTTCGATCATTGCAGTGATTTTTTTCTTATTGGTACTGTTGCAGAAAACTAAAGAAACCAATGCATGGGGTTGGTGAAGTGGTTTTGGCATAACTCTAAATAACATAGAACAATCTGATGTTAATTTTTCCTTCTCAAAACAAAGAAACAAAGGTCAGTAGCTTGTGACTTAAATGGAAGTGTGTGTGTGTGAGAACTGTGTGAAGATCAAAACTGACCTTAAATACAACATAGCAAAGATGTTATTTTTTTTTCTGATAGATGATGTAGAAGTTTTAATCTAGAAATCTCACAGCACAATTGTTCTGTAAAAATGTATCTCGTTGTGAAGTTTTCCAGACAGCTCTTTATCAGTATACTTATGCTGGCTCTTGTAGTTTTAAATATTAAAGATCAAAATGTCAACTTGTTAAGTGGCTTCTGTACACTGGTGGCATAAAGAGGAATTTATGACTTCAAAATCACAGTCGATCAAGTGTTTCTGGTATTGCTGTGTTAAAACCTTTGAATAAAGTCGCAGCTGGTGTCATGTTGCTTGTAGTTGTTTGATTTGGTTATTGACAGATGGATAAATGACTGATGACTGAGGGGGAACATTTTACACTCTATGCGGACAGAAGAACGCCAAAGCCCGAAGCTCTGTGCCGCCCAAAGTCATAAGTAACGTTTTACTGCCCCCTTGTGGATGATATGATATTGCATCTTTGCAATTACATTTTTTACTTCTAAACACCTAAAAAGAAACAGATTTTAGGCATCTTCATTGCACCATCTGCCATTTTCCTTTATTCTATGAGCTCATGGAGCCAGAAAAATTTAAACATCTGTTGAAGCAGATGTCACTCGAAATTTTAAATTGATTTAAATCTAAATAATGTAGGTTTCTCTATTTGACTATGGCAGCAAATATACAACAATTTTTCACAACTTCTAATTTCTTTTGACTTAGGCTATCAACCTTCAGTCTTTACTGAGTCCACATAGCAGCTAGTTTTTAAACAACATGAGATATCATATTGCACTGTAAGGAGCCAGAAAATAGTCAAAATTATTGGCTTTGGCGAAGAAAGCAGCAGGAAAGCACATTGCTGTTTTGTTTTAACTGTTAGGAAATTTTTGACTTTTTTTGCATATGAAGTCTAGAGACCTGCTCTCTTGAGAAATCTATTAAGCTAAAGGTTTCATTAAATTTTGACTATGGTCAATTATTTTTTTTAACCTGAACGTGTAAAAATGTTATTTGCTAAGAAATTTGTGAAACCATATTTCATTCCATTTCTTGAATATGAATATAGTGCACTAATAACATGATTCTGCTATTTTATACGTCGATTATGTACTGTACATAATATATAAAAAAAAAACTTTTAGGCTTTTAGAATTTACATGAATATCCCAATTAGAAAGCTGCTCCCCTTTGTAGGTAACCTTATTATTGTGAAAATCTAGGTATTAGTTGGAAATGTATGGTAGTTAGTTCATATACTAGTCAATTTATCAAAGCATGTTTATGCAACATACAGAGGTGGGTAGAGTAATCAAAAATTGTTCTCAAGTAAGTGTGGCATTACAAAAATAAATTTTTACTCAAAGTAAAAAGTAGTCATCCAAAACTTTACTCAAGTAAGAGCAAAAAAGTATTAGATAAAAAGGCTACTTAAGTACTGAGTACTTGAAAATGTCTTATGATTATTACTTTATTTAACCAGGAAAGACACAATGAGATTTAAAACCTCATTTACAAGGGTGGCCTGGACAAAAACAGCACTATATGACATTAGACAGATTAGATTCTAAAAATTACAAAACATCAGAAGTACTGTTTAATCTGATTTAATTTGTAAAAATTATGTAATCATACAGACCAAAGTACCGAAACCTAAAATTAGGTACTTACTAAATACAACATTTCCAAATAACAGTATCTATCTATCTATCTATCTATCTATCTATCTATCTATCTATCTATCTATCTATCTATCTATCTATCTATCTATCTATCTATCTATCTATCTATCTATCTATCTATCTATCTATCTATCTATCTATCTATCTATCTATCTATCTATCTATCTATCTATCTATCTATCTATCTATCTATCTAGGATATAGGATGTTACTTTAAATTAACCATTGTGAACTTATAGTAGACATTTTAAAGCATTCTTCTTTTGTTCTATTACAGTACTATTTCTTTGTTTCTGTATTTCCTTTTAATGTCTTAACTAAATGCATAGAAATATGTTTTTTTATTTAAGATGTGATTTTTTTCTGTAAAAAAATATGTAAGCTTTCAAAGACTAAAATTAATTTTTTTAATTTTCAAAAATTTCAAGTGAAACTGAAACTTTTCTGTTGATTTGTGGATATTTTAGGAAACAAAACAAATTTTAAAAAAGGACACATTCTTGGCCATTAGGGAAATGTAGTCCTCAAACAACACATAGAACTGAATGAAGGTAAGTTGAAAACTACAAATTCCAGGTCCAGACAAGTTTCTTGCGCATGCTCATTACTAACCAAACAAAGAATAATAAAAGGGAAGCTAGTACAGACCGTTGCAGTCGTTATTGCGTATGACTTATTTTTAAAATCTGGTATCATCCAGCTTTGTGTTTCATTTTTTCCTAGTTATTTTATCGAGATTACTTGGTTATGTAATCTGTTATTTATACTTTTTGGAATTTATCAGTGGAAGACAGCGATAAACACAAAGTGTGTGGCGTCCCCAGCCCTGTATCGCCGCTGCTCTTTTTATAGTTAGCATTAGCAGCAACGGGGCCCAGGCCAGCTACTTCCTGAAGACACAACACTTTAAAGGATTCTCTGTTTGCTCGTTTTAGATATATTTCGGTTCAAATGGCTTGTGGGGCTACTTTGAAACGTACTCTGGACTTTGACCCGTTAATGAGCCAGGCTTCCCCCAAAAGAAGGAGATGTGCCCCGGTCATGTCGCCGGTATCTTCCCCGCAGAAATATTTGCGTATGGAACCATCGCCTTTCGGAGAGGTGTCGTCCAGACTCACCACAGGTAGGAAAACTAGTAATATACAACTTTGCAGTGTTACTTACCTTAAACTTTAGGATGTTCACAGCGTCCCTGCTTGTTTACTGGTTTGTCATCTCCTTGTTAGCTTCCTATGATGTGTACATGGGGTATACCTCTCAAATATGAACCTTTTTATGGTCATTTTGAGTTATTGTAAACGTATATTTATACAATCTATGGCTTCCGATCTCCAATGTGCGTAAAATAGTGTCCTAGAAATACATGTAGTGTCAGTATGAAATTGATGTTGCTTAAGTACTGAACTACCCCAGAACTTTCTATTTGAACTACTCTGTAAAATCACCAGGCAGGATTAGGTCTGAAGCCTGACTCGCATTGTCTCTGTACAAATAAAGCTCTTTGGTTTAAAGATGTCTCTTCATTTATGAACCAAACTGTCTTTGTCCTTTAGAGCAAATTCTACACAACATAAAACAGGAGTACAAACGGCTGCAGAAACGTCGACACCTGGACAACGCCTTCCAGCAGACAGATGGCTGCTGTCCTCTGGATCTGCAGAACATTCAGGCTGGGTCTCCTTTACCAGGCATATACTATTCTAATTCTCTTTTGTAAAATTACACCCAGATTATTATGTTAGTAGTTATTTGTGTTGGGGGCTGATGTGAGAGAGCAGTTGCTGTAAAATTGGGTAAGCTTTTATTTTTAAGCACAAACAACATGATTATGGATTTGACATATTTAGCAAGTATCACGGCTAGAGCTCTGCTTGTTCCCAAGAGAATGTAGATCCTTACCTTGACTCAGATTTTCAAAAGATTGCAAACATTTCCATATTCAGCATCTTCCATGGCCGACTGAAAACTCAAAAGGATTAGCTGAGCAATTTTACTATACTGCATTTAGTCTTCATATTAACTGCTGAAAGTTGCTTTCTCTTGCAGCCTAAATAAACTGCAGACCCGTCATAGTTTCCTTTTTATTACCTCCTTCTCAAACTTCATTTTCAGTCACCTCACTGAACCTTAAAATCGTCACCTTTGAGTCTTTTTCTCTCGGTGACAGCTGAAGTCTTGCTGTTGGGATGATATTGTAGGTCTTTGCTATGGAGCATTCATTGATCGTAAAAAAAAAAAAAAAGATCAGATTTTTTACTTTACCGCTAGCCAGTCGCAGGTCAGGTCCTGTTAAGTTAAAAATCGTCCCATTGAACTTATGAGCTGATATCTCAGTGCTTCTCTATCAGAAAAGGTTTAGAGTGCAAGTTTGGGTGTAAACCTTATTGCTTGTTTGATGCACGTTAGTAGCTGATCATAAGAGCTGTTTTTAAGTTTGATCCTCAAACTATATATTTATGTTAAGGTTCCCTGTTGGTCATTTTTTTCCTGTGTTGATGTTTTCATTTGGCCCATCTAAAGTTAGATGTCTTTGACCATATAGGGCATTTTGAAATTTATGGAACTAATTAGAAATTCCCCATCATCGCCCCTTTGGCAAAGTAACACAGAAAGGAAAATTGAAAACATTTCACTTTCTTTCCATGTAGTTTTGTTGGCCCATTGGCTCCAGTAAAGCTTTAAAAAAAACCAGACAGACTTGATGGCAATATACTCTGGATTTTTTTTTATGTCCAGGTTTTAAAAAAGCTGTCTTGGGGCTTAATAATTAGACTTAGTTTGGATTGGAACAAAAACCAAACTTTCCTGTAAACTGTAAAGCGGTTCTTGCCTTATTTTAGTATTTTAAACACAACCCTGCTCAGTGTTTCAGAGGATGGTAGGGGTAAATAATGTGATTCTTTTTAAGTTGAAAAAGGCACTTTATTTAATGATCAACGTTCACTGTCCTAACAGGTACATCTTCAGGTGCCCTATCTCCCACCAGGAAGGAGCAGCCACTATTTTCCTTCAGACAGGTTGGGATGATCTGCGAGAGACTACTGAAGGAGAGAGAGGACAAAATCCGAGAGGAATATGATGAGATTCTGACAACTAAACTTGCAGGTGGAATATTTGTTTAAATCATTATTCTTGTTACAAACATATATTTACAAACCAGGCAAAGTGGTGAAACTGCTCTGTCTTTCACAGAGCAATATGATGCATTTGTCAAGTTCACACATGACCAACTGATGCGGAGGTTTGGAGAGCAGCCAGCGAGTTGTAAGTATCCATCAGCTCACTAAGTTTTATAGCCCCTTTTACTCTCTTCAGACCGACTCTACTGTAAAGAAGTAAAGTAATGTATAATCTTTAAGTCAGGGAAACATTTTTTTGGTCAAGTATAGCATTGAGCTCTCATTACAAGATTGATAAGAATTTGGTCATTTTAAAGTGCATTTCTTTATAATTCCATTATTTTAAACCTCTCCTCCTCCATCCTGCAGAGTGGGTACTGTTGTTAGTATCTTATCTTAGGCCGGTTTACATGACAACTTTTTTGTGATGAACGTGGCAACGTTTAGTTCCATTTCTACTTTTCGTTTACATGACAACGGCGCATGTTTTCTTAGAAAATTGCACAATTTGAGATCAGATTCGAGAGTGTAATGGTTTGAAAACATCCTTGTCTCTATTGTCGTATAGTCAGGGAAAAATGTAATCTTTCTTAAGGGATAGCACTGGCTCATGCGCAGTATGACTTCAATCAGTAGAAAATAATGCACACACACGCAACAAAACATCTGCAGATGAGTTTAAACCCACAAGATATCAACAGATATCAACCTACTTGTGCTGCTGACTCTTGAATCTAACAACGGTGCTTAAAAAAGTGCTTATTTCCCCCCGTTTTGTAAGCAGGAAGTGTCTGCGCATGTTGTGTTTCAAACAATTATCGCCTACTAATGGCGTGGCGGGGGAATTACACCACCTTCACGTCTTTTGCTGTGTGAACAGATTGTAATTAAAACGTTGTCGTGTAGACGTGTTAACAGAAAAAGGGGGGAAGGGGTTACAGTAAAATATGACGTACCTGACAATATAAGCAGAGAAAATCTGGAGAAAAGAAAATCCCCACCTGGGGGTTCAAAACGCTAAAACATCAACTTATTGTTGTGCGATGCCTTTCGTGTAAGGTGTCTAGGATAAAGATCAATATCAGATCTCTCTCAACTGGCTTTGCGTTTCCCTCAAATGTTTATGTAGCATCTGCATATGGGGCAGAGGCCTTCGTATTAGCTATCGGTTTATAGATGAAGTCGTAATTGTTTGACGCACCAATCAATTGGTCGGTGATCCGAAACAATTTCTTGGTGAACAGCTCTGGCCTGAGAGATGCAGGTGAAAATTTGAAGCTGCTACCTGTACAAATAAACCTGAAGCATGTATTTCTATTTTGTGCTTTGTTTGTGTTTTCCATTAAAACACTCATTGGTTTATATTTCAAAAGTTTAGGTTTTTTTTACATTAAGAAGTATTACTCAGAAATGTTATATTTTATTTTGAATATGTTTCTTACTATGTCTTTAAACAGTGCTATTTTCTGCTCTTTTTGTACTGAAAGGAAAGACAAAATGGATATTTTGGCCACTTACAAATGTCTGGGTGCAAATCTTAAATGGAACTTTGAGAAGTTAACAGGGAAATCTTAAGTTGGTATTTGCTAAGAAAGTTGTACCTCATTGTTCTAAGCGCTGCTGAGATAGTGTTTTTTTTTTATACATAGTGTCCTGGTGGGGTCAGACCATGCAGAGATCTATAATAATATAGTTTTTTTCTTACAGATGTCTCCTGAGTTCTGGATTCTGATTTTGGGATTTTCTCTTTGCTGCCATCTACTCCAGGGACTTGGTGGGGCTTTTCTCCTCGTTGTGCCATATTGCCTCTCTATGGACTTACTGCCTCACGCATCAGTTATTGGCATCAAAATTAGCTGTTGCTCGGATTTCTGAGTTTCCTGTTGCCAACATGTTCTGGAGACTCTACCAGTGGCCTCTTAACTGCCATGTTGTATTTGGCTTTCCTCTGATGCCTTCATAAAAGGCTCTCATCACACACTTGGCCTTTTTGATTTCACCTCTTAATTCTTTTTGTGTTATTTTAAAAGAATGTGAGTTGTGGAGCTTTTCTATGTCTACGTTTTTCTTTAAAAGGGATTGGAGATCGATTAGTAGAAGGAGGGAAGGCAGGACTGGACTTAGTTGACTTTCTTCAACATTGTATAGACTGTTCTGATTATTACTGCTTTTAGACTTGTACATTTGTATACACTGTATTTCATTTGTTTCTTTTGTTTTACATTTTTGGCTTGTCTTTGGTTCACTGTATCCCAATGTTATGACTTTGATTTGCTATAGATTCAAAGGGGCTTTGATTCAAATGATGTAAATTAATAAAATATCGGCACAAACATGTTCTTATTACTTTTTTTGGTCTTTTTCAATAAAAATACAGGGGTTGGACAATGAAACTGAAACACTAGTCATTTTAGTGTGGGAGGTTTCATGGCTAAATTGGACCAGCCTGGTAGCCAGTCTTCATTGATTGCACATTGCACCAGTAAGAGCAGAGTGTGAAGGTTCAATTAGCAGGGTAAGAGCACAGTTTTGCTCAAAATATTGAAATGCACACAACATTATGGGTGACATACCAGAGTTCGAAAGAGGACAAATTGTTGGTGCACGTCTTGCTGGCGCATCTGTGACCAAGACAGCAAGTCTTTGTGATGTATCAAGAGCCACGGTATCCAGGGTAATGTCAACATACCACCAAGAAGGACGAACCACATCCAACAGGATTAACTGTGGACGCAAGAGGAAGCTGTCTGAAAGGGATGTTCGGGTGCTAACACGGATTGTATCCAAAAAACATAAAACCACGGCTGCCCAAATCACGGCAGAATTAAATGTGCACCTCAACTCTCCTGTTTCCACCAGAACTGTCTGTCAGGAGCTCCACAGGGTCAATATACACGGCCTGGCTGCTGTAGCCAAACCTTTGGTCACTCATGCCAACGCCAAACGTTGGTTTCAATGGTGCAAGGAGCGCAAATCTTGGGCTGTGGACAATGTGAAACATGTATTGTTCTCTGATGAGTCCACCTTTACTGTTTTCCCCACATCCGGGAGAGTTACGGTGTGGAGAAGCCCCGAAGAAGCGTACCACCCAGACTGTTGCATGCCCAGAGTGAAGCATGGGGGTGGATCAGTGATGGTTTGGGCTGCCATATCATGGCATTCCCTTGGCCCAATACTTGTGCTAGATGGGCGTGTCACTGCCAAGGACTACCGAACCATTCTTGAGGACCATGTGCATCCAATGGTTCAAACATTGTATCCTGAAGGCGGTTGCGTGTATCAGGATGACAATGCACCAATACACACAGCAAGACTGGTGAAAGATTGGTTTGATGAACATGAAAGTGAAGTTGAACATCTCCCATGGCCTGCACAGTCACCAGATCTAAATATTATTGAGCCACTTTGGGTGTTTTGGAGGAGCGAGTCAGGAAACGTTTTCCTCCACCAGTATCACGTAGTGACCTGGCCACTATCCTGCAAGAAGAATGGCTTAAAATCCCTCTGACCACTGTGCAGGACTTGTATATGACATTCCCAAGACGAATTGACGCTGAATTGGCCGCAAAAGGAGGCCCTACACCATACTAATAAATTATTGTGGTCTAAAACCAGGTGTTTCAGTTTAATTGTCCAATCCCTGGAGCTTTAGTCTGTTGGAAGATTTCTCTTTAATGTTATGTTATTGTTTTAAATATAAACATAAATAAACACAAATATATTTTCCTTAAGATTATTACAAAAATGAACTCCTGTAGTTGCCTACATCTTAGATTTTGTTAATGAAGAATTAAAATTTTATCCACAAGCTAATAAAAGAAAACGAGGGGCCATTAACGGCCTCAACCAGTTTAAGCATGGCAGGAATCAGGTCAGGTGGCCGAGGAAGATGCATATTTAAAAAAATGTTTGTGCAATTTTCACTATCGCTTTGTGCAACACAAAGTATTTCATCAACCATGTCTTGCTTTTCATTTGATGGTAAAATAGGACCAAAATCATCCAGTGATTCACTTAAAAGCACGCAAGGGTGCAATCCTTTATTAAACTTGGCTTAATAAAGCAACAGAGACATGTCCTGCTATTGATGCTGAAAATGCACAAAAAAGATCTGTTAGAATTAACTTTTGTGGTTTAAACATTAGTCATTTACTGATTAATTACTGAACTGATCCTTGATATACACTGGTTAGTTTTTGTGCCTGTACTTTGTAAGTTTTAGCGTAATTTTATGTAATTTCTCGTGGTATTCATTTAGTCTTCTTAGAGCTGAGAAACGGAGCACATGCGTACTCAAGGCCTTCTCTCTACCATCAGTTGGTCTGTTGCAATTACATACACGCCTGCGAACAATACAGTTTTGTAGTACAGGGGTTTTCCCAAATCTTTCCATACCATGCTCCCCTAAACAGCATTAGCTTTCCCATTTTGAAAAACCCACAGAAATATCAACGGACGGCGGCCCCCATTTTGAAAACCACATTCCAGTGAGCTCATGTGTGCAGAGGCTGGACTGCCCACAGTATTAGCTTATGGCCAATTAGATTTCGGTGCGTGCATACGTGCAGGAGGTACGGCGCATGCGTGCCCCAGAAGATAAATATGTATTGTATTCCTAATTATGGGGCTCTTCTGCCTTTTCTGGGTATAGAGTACGGCGCTGTACAGCTTTATATGAGGTAAAAAAATAAATTAGGCTTTGGTTTCTGGTAACTTAAGACTGACTCCATCCAACTCGTTGCCTGGGCTGCAAAAAAAAAAAAACAAACAAAAAAAAAACACAACAACTGGTTAGTAGAAAAAAGTTAGCAAATTTAGTACATTGTATGCTGTTTCTTTTTCTTTTTTTTTTACAGGGCAATCCTGTGATACCCTATTTATGTTTCGGATCTACAATGATTTACAGATTCTTTTTCTGCAGAAATCAGACTATTTTGCTTGTTTGATAAAAAAAAAAGAAAAAGTTTTTGCAATTAAAATAATAACAAAATCAAAATGAAATGGGCTCCCGACGAGTACTTTCAACATGACATTTCTGGCCCCCATGGCAAAAAAGTTTGGACACCACTGCTTTAGACGATCGTGATAGCGGTAGGAGCGGAGCACTAAATCGAGCAAACCCTTTCCAACCACTGAACATGTGTTGCAGTGAAGCCTGTGATTGGACGAGCGGAGCGGAAGCAGTGTTAAACAGGAAGTGTAACATCTCTGCCAATGTGAACAGGTCGTGGAGACATTTAATCATATTTTAATGACTTTCAACGTTAAGGTTTGCTTGCAAGTTGGAACACATGGCTTGCTTTTTTAGAAGAAAAATCGCTGCAGAGGTAATCTTGACACCGAGTCACGTCTAATGCTAATAAGCGTTAAACCTTGTAAGATGGTCAGGTTGCAGCTTTGCTTATCTTTTGTTTCATTGTCCAGCTGGCAAAGACGCTGCAGCAGTCTGAGGATGCCCTTCTACCTGCTCTGACTGCTGTTCCAGTTTTCAAGAAGCAGTTAAGCGTGTTTGCTTTACTCGCATCCAGTCCGCAGATGCCTCCTGGGTTTGTCCTTTCACTGCTCAGTTAAAGTTCCAGGACTTTTGTGCTTTTCAGGCAGAGTGCTGATTTCAAGCTGTCTCTGGGAGCATTAAGAATCAACGGGATTCTGCCTTCCAGTGGGGATATTCAGCTGCAGACAGAAAACCTGGCTGCGCAGGTCAGATTTATAATACAATCAGAATGTGCATATTTTCCAATAACTGATGTAATACCAGGGGAAGTTATTACAAGTAAAAAACTTGATTGTCTTCTGTTTGGAATTGATGTAGTAGACCAACACAAAGTAGATCATAAAGTGTAAAGCAAAATAACTATTTTACCCTTTTACTCTGATACTCCTAGTCATACTGACCACTCAAAGTGCTTTATATTATAGCCGCATTCTCCCAGTTACATTCACAAACGTGCACCTATTCATACACCGATATGCAGATCATTAGGCAACTTGGGGTTAGGTGCACATTGGCATGTGACAGGAGAAAGCTGAAATCGAACCTACAACCCTCCTATTTCAAGACAGCTAACCACTGAGCCACAGTCGCCAGTGAACAAATAAATTGAAGAGGAGCTAACAGCCTACAAAAGTGATCTGATTACTAAATAAAGTCTAAGTTTTGACCATGTCACCAATCACTGTTCAATCCATCATCCATAGCTAGAGTATGGCACAACCTGCTAAGAGTTGTGCTTCTTAAATGTTGGCTCACCTAAGCAGAAAGCTTGGTAGAGTATTCATCAGAGAAGCAGCCAGGAGGTCCATGGTAACTCTGGAGGAGGAATGTGTTGAGAGTGCAACTAATAGTCGTGCACTCCACAAATCTGTGCTTCATGTAAAAGCTGGAAAATTAAGCCATTGTTGGAAAAAACCCATAGGACTTCCTGTTTGCAGTTTGCCAAAGGCTGTGTAAAGAGCAGAGAAAACAGCTGGAATAAGATGCTTTGATCAGAATAGACCATACTGGGAAAAGCAGTATGTGGCTTAAACTACACATTACGATGAGCAAACCATTCCCATAATTAAACATGGTGGTGGCAGCATCATGTTGTGGGAGGGAATTTTAATTGCAGGGACGTTTTATTGGACAATCCTGGAAGAAAACTTGTTAGAGGGTGTGAAAGACTTTAGACTGGGGCAGGTGGCTATCTCTCAGCACCAGAACAACACTAAACATACTGCCAAAGCTACTGTGTATATTCACTGGATAATCTGCGGAAAGACATGAGAACAGGTGTTCACTGAGGTTTTAAATCCAATCTGAGGTTGACCAATTTTACTTTTTATATTTTAAATGCACTGTATATGTTAAGATGAGATGAGTAAAAGAGTTAAAAACGACAGATGTAAATTCTTACCGATGGTCAAAATGCTAATGATCTCTCTGTGATGTGTGTAAACAAATTATATTAGTGACAAAGTTGAATAGTAGTGCACTCAAAGGCCCGATTTCAAGCATATTCATCTGTTTTTCAGCTAAAGCCAGACAGTGTGGTGGAAGACATTTCAGTTGGACCCGGGTTGATTAACTTTAAAGTAAACCGCAGCCTTCTTGCTGAGGTTTGTTTGCACACACCCGACTCCCAGAGAAACCAACAAAAAAAAGACTTGTCTGCTTCGGGTGTGGATGTTACTTTTCAAGCTTTTCTCTTTCAGAAGCTGTTGGAGCCCTTTGGGAAAGGCGAGGGTTTTAATTTTGGGTTAAATAGCGACCTTTTTGATACTTCAAAGAGAGGGACCACATTAGTGGAGTTCAGGTGGGGTTGGATTTATGGGTCTTAAAGGAAGTATTTAAATATATTTAAAAATGGATTTTAAAAGACAAACTTTGTGTTTTTTTTTGTTTTTGTTTTTTTTTAGCTCCCCAAATATTGCTAAAAAGTTTCATGCTGGGCACTTGCGCTCAACAATTATTGGTGAGTTTGAGAAAATAATCAAATTTGCTTACATTTCTGATTTAGGACAATGCTATGGATTTTTACACATTTTCTCAAGTTTCATTCACAAACTTTAATTGTAATTTTGTTTGATAGACCAATACAAGGTAGCACACAGTTGTGAAGTGGATGGAGATATGGCGTGGTTTTCAAAGTGATTCTACATGCAAAAATGTAAAAATGTGGCTATGAATTTTATTTATGGGTGTCATACTCGTACTATATGCAGAGAGCTGAACGTAAATGCACAGCACACATGTTCCTTCACTAGGTTTCGGTTAAAAAATACTGAAAAAGTGTTAAAAACTATGAATAATTAATAGTGGTTTCAAGTAGCTTTAACTGAACCTGATTTTTGCATGAATACCTTCTTCAGGTAACTTTATCGCTAACCTGAAACAATCCCTCGGTAACAATGTTATCCGAATGAACTACCTCGGAGACTGGGGCATGCAGTTTGGTGAGTATGTTGTGCAAAATATGTGTTCTCTGGTGGATTTTCTAATTGCCAAAATCATTTACCTGAATTTAATTTGATTTTCAGGTTTGTTGGGAGCTGGGTTTAACAGTTTTGGATCCATGGGAAAATTAAAGGAAAATCCCTTACAGCACTTGTTTGAGGTCATATTTTTTCTTTTTACTATATTAATTTTAGTTCTGAATGTGTGTACATTTAGATGTTTGTTTTGCAGTTTGAGCTTTGTGGGATAAAAGATGATTAAAAAGGCCTTTTCTTTTCTGGTACAATGGTTTTTAAGGTATCATTTCATGTTTTTGTACTTCAGGTTTATGTTCAAGCAAACAAAGAAGCAGAGCACAGTGAGGATATGAAACATGCAGCTAAAGACTTCTTTAGACAGCTGGAGCAACATGAGAGCCAGGCCATGTCATTATGGCAACAGTTCAGGGAGATCACAGTGAAGGAGTATCAGCACATATACAAGGTAAATTCTCTCTCTGAAACACAAACTCAACATGAAACATGAAAACATGCAGACGTATTTCAGATTTTTCTTTCTTAATCTCAACAGAGGTTAGGAATCCACTTTGATGTGTACAGCGGGGAGTCCTTTTACCAAGTCCAAACCCAGGAGGTGGTCCGGGAACTGCAGAGCCGATGCCTGCTGAAAATCTCTCCGTATGTTAAAGTCTTCACTTGTAACTGTTTCGATTAGTAAACACGTATTGACAAGGAGTGTAAACACTATTGTTAGGATGTCAATCCACCAACAATTGATCTGAGTGAAAAAAAAACGAGTAGTTTTAAATAAGATTTGTGTGAAGGTTCAACAATTGATTTGTGAATTAAAGTTCAGGCATTAAACTTAGTATTTAGTTGTCATTACCTGGAAATGACCATATTTGGATGAGAATGTAGGAGTGACAGTAAGCTTGTTCAAAGATAGTGGAAAATGCACAACTTTTAGCTGTATTTAAATATTTGTCAAAGGAACAACAGATGTTGAGAACCACACTGTTCAGAAGTGTCTCAGCTAAGAATTTAATAAAACTGGCTTGATGTTTTCTGTTTATTTCTTTTAAAATAAGTTTGTTGGATGCACAGAGGTGCTGAGGCCAGCCCCTGGTGGCTACTTATATTATTGCAAGACAATGTTTGCGTGGTTCACTTTTGACAACCAGTCAATATTTTGATTATAATATTTTAAGTTTATTAATTCAACGAAGGTCTTAAGTACAGGCTTAGATTTAAAAAACTGTCATTTTGAAATCCACTCCTCTGCAGAAGATGTTTTTTCATCTTAAACCTTAGGATTAAAAAAAATCTTTTTTAAATTAAGAAGAAAAACATGTCCTGAATATGTTTTTAATTTCATTTAAATAATCAGTGACCAATATTTAGCAATCATATCACATGGTCTTGTTTCTCTAGACTGTGTCCTGTCATGCTTTTATTGTTCTGATGCGTTCAGACAGCTAAAGAACAAGAAGTGATAATATTGCTTTCTGATCATACAGCTCTCCCGTCTTGTCTTTAAAGGATCAATATGGAGTCACAGTGATGCCTTACATGCTTTTGTTAGATGGTGTGATGATTTCTTCCTGAATCTTAATGTGTCAGGGACAAACAATCTTATCATATATTTTTGGCAGAAATGGGATCTATCAGAAGCAAGCACCATTTATGATAAAAGGGTTCGATTTTGGACTTCTGAATATTTGGGTACCTTGATTGACTCATAATTTCATGTAAATCCAGATATGATTGCCAAGCAGAGTTAACCAACTTGATGTTTTCAATCATCCATCAGTTGTCTATATCACCTTATCCATGCAGGACCATGGTGGGGGCTGGTGCCTATCTCCAGCAGTCATTAGGCATCCCTGGACAAGTCAACACTTCATCACAGGGCAACACGGAAACACACAGGGCAAACAGCTGCACATGGATGCTCTCATTCATAAGGGCATTTTAGTGAGACTAATGAACCTAAAACACATATTTCCCTGCCTGTAATCAGCAATGTTTTACAGAAAGGCTTTTAAATGTTTATTTGCTGGTTTAATAGGCTGTCAGCGATTAAACAGTTTAAATGGTATTGTGAACGTTTTTATGGAATACAACAGAGGGGCTTTGGCTTTCTTTAGAAGAGACAGGCGGCCGAAAAAGCAAACCTAATTACCAGCAAGCCTGACATCATGTCAGAGGAATTTATTAAATTCCCTTCAGGCCAGTGCTACACTGTGGCCAAGACGAGACCTAACTGTGATTTCCATGTTCAGCATCCCAATAGCCGAGGGAAAATGTTTCATTGCTTTGGCTATTGGGATGCTGAACATGGAACGTATACCCATCTACTGTAGTGTTGTTTTTGTTTTTTCTTCTTTGATTTGTTCTTTTTTTTATAGAACTTGTCTGTATATATGTGGACAGGAAGGGGACTGGCGTGGTTGATCTCTCCCCGAAGGAAGACATGAGCAACATCTGTACGTTAGTCCGCAGTGATGGGACGACCCTCTACATCACCAGGTCAGTGCGGGCCAGATTTAAAACAAGCACAGAATATTTACAACGGACTGTTTCTACAGGAACAGCGTTTAAATTGTTTAATTGATTGTTTAACATACACATAACTATTGGCAGTATCAGATTGAGGCGTTGAGATTTTCTCTCTCACAGAGACATCGCTGCAGCTATCAGCAGGAAGGAGAAATACTGCTTTGATGAGATGATTTATGTGGTAAGAGCTGAAAGAAATTTGTCTTATTTTCTTCATTTTACCCAAATATTTAAATTTATAGTTTTTATCTTTGTATCAATAACTGCAATCAATCTATGACAAAATCAATAGAAACACAATAAAATTTTACAGTTATTGAACAAATACTTCTTCTCGTACTCGTCGTCTTCCGCTTATCCGGGACCGGGTCGCGGGGGCAGCAGACTCAGCAGAGACGGCCAGACGTCCCTCTCCCCAGACACCTCCTCCAGCTCCTCTAGGTGGAGCCCAAGGCGTTCCCAGGCCAGCCGAGAGACATAGTCCCTCCAGCGTGTCCTGGGCCGTCGCCTGGGCCTCCCCCCGGTGGGACGTGCCTGGAACACCTCCAGAGGAAGGCGTCCAGGAGGCATCCGGTATAGATGCCCGAGCCACTTCAACTGGCTCCTCTCGATGTAGAGGAGCAGCGGCTCTACTCCGAGCCCCTCTCGGATGGCCGAGCTCCTCACCCTATCTCTAAGGGAGTGCCCGGCCACCCTACGGAGGAAGCTCATTTCAGCCGCTTGTATCCGGGATCTCGTTCTTTCGGTCATGACCCAAAGTTCATGGCCATAGGTGAGGGTAGGAACGTAGACCGACCGGTAAATTGAGAGCTTTGCTTTTCGGCTCAGCTCTCTCTTCACCACAACGGACTGGCACAGTGCCCCCATTACTGTGGCAGCCGCACCGATCCGTCTGTCGATCTCCCGCTCCATTTTTCCCTCACTCGTGAACAAGACCCCGAGATACGAAAACTCCTCCACTTGAGGCAGGAACTCCCCTCCAACCTGAAGAGGACAAGCCACCCTTTAAATACCCTTAAAATACTTTAATACTGAACACCACCGGGTTCTGGGACTGCCGCCGCGACAGGCACCGCAGACCTTACAGCCGCAGCTACGGGCAGCAGCATCGACAATAGATGCGGAGAACATGGTCCACTCGGACTCTATGTCTCCAACATCCCCCGGGATCTGGTCGAAGCTCTCCTGGAGGTGGGAGTTGAATACATCCCTGGCCGAGGGCTCCGCCAGGCGTTCCCAGCAGACCCTCACTATGCGCTTGGGCCTGCCAAGTCTGTCCGGCTTTCTCCTCCCCCAGCGGATCCAACTCACCACCAGGTGATGATCAGTGGACAGCTCAGCCCCTCTCTTCACCCGAGTGTCCAAAACATGCGGCCGAAGGTCTGATGATACGACAACAAAGTCGATCATTGACCTCCTGCCTAGGGTGTCCTGGTGCCAAGTGCACTGATGGACACCCTTATGCTTGAAGATGGTGTTCATTATGGACAATCCGTGACTAGCACAGAAGTCCAATAACGAAACACCACTCGGATTCAGATCGGGGAGGCCATTCCTCCCAATCACGCCTCTCCAGGTGTCACTGTCGTTTCTCACGTGGGCGTTGAAGTCCCCCAGCAGAATAATGGAGTCCCCGGGAGGAAGCCCCAGATGTTTTCTGAACAGCCCCGGACTTCTTCATAGAAGACATTTGGAAGTATTAAAAAGATGCAGCCACAAAATGGTATTGGACTTCACATTTTAATTTAAATCAACAAACAATCAGACAATCAGATTTTTTCAATGGTGTTCTATATAATCAGGTCCCGCTCCACCTAACCTGACAATGAATTAAAAGGAGAAGACAAAAAATAGTTATTTGCGCAGTTGCAGCACCACGAAACTCGCAACTACGCGCACAACCAGAGACGGACTCCATTCTGGAAAAGATCAGAACAGCAGTTTACTCCAGGTCGACCTGCCTCGTTCATTACCTGAAAAGTTACACTGAGTGCCACGAACAGGGCTCATTTCAGAGCAACCGCGGAGCCAACCGGAGAGAGGAAGCCTGGTGGGTGTGTGTGTTCAGGAACAGGTGGACGCCGAGCGGTATAACCCGGTAAAACCTGAATGCTGACTCAGAATGGGCTGTTTGTAAGTTACAGCTAATCACTGATTCACCCAACAAGACATGAGGTGGAGGTTCACTCTGATGAGCATCATCAGGGTCATGATGAGGGACTTTCACCTGAGCTACAGGTGAAGTTAAATGATCAGTGACAGAAAACAGCAGCAACCTTCTCTGTGAGCTTCTAGCCGGATTTGCATCATATTGTGAAAATATCTGGTCTTTTACTTCAGTCAATATAAAAGGATTTAATCCTAACATAGCTGAACACATTAAAAGATCCTTCAGATCAACACATTGATCTCATGGCAGCAGCCAGTCCTATAGTCCAGTTCTACTTGTAGACAGAAAAAAGTGTTGCTCAATAAACCAGGAAAATATCTCCTGGTGCCAGTAAGATGTAGTAGAAAGTTCAAAAGTAAGCCTCCCTCTTCTCTTTCATATCTTCTGTGCTGATTCTAAACATACAGCTCTGGGTTTAAAGATGCAGGTTAATTAAGAAATAAATCATAGCAATTAATCACAGGCGGACCTTTAATTAGTTAACTATGATGTTTTTTTTTCTGAATTACACATGTAATATTATGTAAACTAAACTAATTAAACAAGGATACAGTTTTACTGAAGGTGAGACATACATGAAATATGTATACAGTTATTAATAACTGTAATATTAGTACTGATAAGGTCCAGGATGAGGCTCTATGCTATATTTTAAACAACACAACTTAACACCCTTTTCTCTCAAAGTGTTTAATAGTAAGAACTCCACTAATGTCTCACATGCTCAGTGCAAAACAAAAGACTGTTATAAAATATTTCATTTATTATTTTTGGCAAATTTCTCCAGAAATGGAATGAAGGGCTGAAAAGATTCATAAAAGAAGGAACAATTTTAATAAAATGTTTTGAAAGCTCTTGGCATAATAAAATAAATGTGTTTTAGGATTTTACCATTTGACTAAGATTTAGGAAAATCCACTTTATTCCACTTTCCTTTTTTTGAAATGTAAGAAATTAAGACAGTGGAACCTCAGGAGTGGAACACTTTGATGAGAATGTCACGTTTAAAAAGGTAATTTATGTAGATAACAAAAGAAGCACATTTATCTGGCCCAAAGTAAACATCTCTGAGTTTAAGAAAAACTTTTGTCAGCAAAAATTCAGATTAAGTTCTTTTCTAAATACCTCAAAATGTGTCATTATTTGCTTCAGCAAAATGGTTTTTCATCAGGCCTAAACTCTTTTTCAGTTTCATTCAGCTTCTAACAAAAATAAAAAGTACATTTATTGCACCCCTTTTTTGTTTGATTCACAATAATTTACATTCAATCTCAAACCAGCCGAGACAGAGAACTGGTACAATATGTCAGAATCAGAATCAGCTTTATTGCCAAGTTCGTACATACAAACAAGAAATAATGTTTTTGCATTACAGAATATACAATGTATAATGTTTCAATGTACAATATATACATATATAAATAAAAAGGTGCATTTGCAACATCTGTATGCTGTTGTTTTGTACTCTATTGAATGTTCAACAGAGAAACAGCCTGGGGGAAGAAACTGTCTTTGTGGCGGCTGGTTTTAGTGAACAGTGCTCTGTAGCGGCGGCCTGAAGGTAAAACTCTATAAACAGTTTATGTGCAGGGTGTGTGGGGTCTGCAGAGATTTTAGCAGCTCTTTTCCTGACCCTAGACCTGTATAAGTCCTGGATGGAGGGAAGGTCGGCCCTGATTATTCTCTCTGCATTCCTGATTATTCGTTGTAGTCTGGACCTGTCCTGTTTTGTGGATGAGCCAAACCACACTGAGATGGATGAAGACAGGACAGATTGAATGATGGCAGTTGTTGAAGCACCCTCCCAAGGGGTGTTCTGCGTGTTCGTTTATTCACCTAAGCTGAAAGAATTCACAAGACATTATAATAAATCACACGGAGACAGCTGTATGTTATTCAAATACCTGGACCAGGGAAGCTCTCGCATGTGGTAACACAACACACACCGAGACAACTTCGAAGCTTCTCACTGGGGTCCTTGGTTTTATTAAAACACATGAAACTGGGCAACGCCCTGTTTTACAGTTTTTTCACACATATAGTTACATACATACTTTCCGGCTTACCATATTTAGAAAGTCATTATCCTGCTTACTTTTCCTGCACCTGCACTCTGCTTTTCTGATGATATGAGAAGGGAGTACCAAGCCGTTAATCTTGTCCCATCCTTTTCCCACCATTACAGTTCTACAGTCTTTCTCTACTTCACCACACTCAAGGCCAAGTTTGTGCAACAACACTTCTGCAGGCCACAATGTCTTATACTCACACACAGGTTATACATTTGATAACACACTGGTTATGAACATAATAATTAATGCACACACATAATATATCTCCACACAGTGTAGAAGATGACCAGCAGCTCCTGTGGAAGGTTGTACTTCTTGAGTTGCCTCAGGAAGTACAGTCTCTGCTGGGCCTTCTTTCGAACAGTGTCTATGTGTGAAGACCATCTCAGGTCCTCAGAGATGGTGGTTCCTAAGAACCTGAAGTGGTCCACGGCCGATACAGTGTTGTTGAGGATGGTGAGGGGGGTGTATGGGGGTGGTGTTCTCCAAAGGTCCACCACCATTTCCACAGTCTTGAGTGGGTTGATTTCAAGGTAGTTCTGACTGCACCAGTGTACCAGCCGATCCACCTGCTGTCTGTATGCAGACTCATCACCGTCCTGGATCAGTCCAATGACAGTGGTGTCGTCTGCAAACTTAAGGAGTTTCACGGACGAGTCCGATGAGGTGCAGTCATTTGTGTACAGAGAGAAGAGGAGTGGGGATAGAACACACCCCTGGGGGGCACCAGTACTTATTGATCTGGTTCGGGAGAAGATGCTCCCCAGTCTCACCTGCTGCTGTCGGTCCATCAGGAAGCTGTTGATCCACTGACAGGTGGAGGCTGGGACGTTGAGCTGGGTGAGCTTCTGGTGGAGGATGTCTGGTATGATAGTGTTGAAGGCCGAGCTGAAGTCTACAAACAGGATCCTGGTGTACGTCCCTGGATGGTCGAGGTGTTGCAGGATGAAGTGTAGACCTAAGTTAACAGCATCATCTGCCGACCTGTTTGCTCATTAAGCAAATTGCGAGGGGTCCAGCAGGGGGCCTGTGATGTCTTTCAGGCAGTCAGGTTTCTCAGACCAGTCCATACAACTGAAGTGTCACCAGTAGAAAGGTTGTTCTTCAGCTTCTCACTGTAGCTTCTCTTGGCTGCTTTGATCTCCTTTGTTAGTCTGTTCCTGGCCTGCCTGTACCGTGCCCAATCTCCACTGCTGTGAGCTTCTTCCTTATCCTATATTATTTTAACTTTAAATTACCTAGAAATTGTCTTATTGAAATCTAAATATTTTGGATTTGGGCTAAAGCCCCCAGTGTTTTGAGACCCTAAAAACGCCACTGGTGTTGTCTCAAACAAGTAACAGACCGACATGCATTTTTGAAATCAGAGTTTTGTCTGTAATATTTTTCTCCACCTCCTGAGGGCACTCAGCTAGTCTACAAAAATGTATCCACAAATAATTCAAAATTATCAATGTTAACTTTCTGTTGTTTCTATTTAGCGGTTTTAATCTGCTTAAAGTAAGGAAATTAAATGAAATATGCGGTGATCTTCTGTTTTTCTCTGAATAATTACTAGAACGATCCTTAATCTATGTGCTGCCAAGCAGAATGACTAAGAAGCCTATCAGAAAATATAATAAAATAAAAAATGAATGCGTCAGTTTTACTGCCTGTTTTTTTTTTTCTTTTACTTCTTCACAATAAATTTCAGAGATAGAGGGACTGTGTGATCTCACATCTTTAATGTCAGCAGACAACCATCGACATAGATTTCCCTAACATGCAACAATTGAATTGGATTGCATCGATCTCCTCCATGAATCAAGCTTATAGAAACTTTGTTTCCACTTATTTTGCGCTTCATACATCTCAGAAATGTTTCTAATACCTTGATCAATACAACAACCTGGTGTTCTACAAACACAACTGATTATTACATTTTTATAATAATCCCCAGAAGGTGGTCTTAAAACGGCATTTTGATGGGATGTTTGTTGTATTTTAAGGAGTTCTGACAAAAAAAACGGCGTCTTTTTCATGACTTTTTCTCCAGGTGCGTGGTAAAAGTGCAGATTTGTGGCACTTTTGCCTTGCCATACATATTTGCATTTGTTGTAGGATAAACCTGTGCTGTTTCATGACTTGTGCAATCTACAGAAGACTACTACTCAAGCAGTTCAAGGTGAATATTTTGTAGTCAATGGTCCAGAAAGTTATAAAAATGGCAGAAAAAAGTATGGACATCTGAAAATAAAATGTGTGTAGGAACCCAGAGCTTTGTGACCAGTATTTTAAAAAAAGTGTTATTTGTTCACTTTGAGGCTTGCAAAACCTGATTTTCATGTACAGGTCCTTCTCAAAATATTAGCATATTGTGATAAAGTTCAGTATTTTCCATAATGTCATGATAAACATTTAACATTCATATATTTTAGATTCATTGCACACTAACTGAAATATTTCAGGTCTTTTATTGTCTTAATACGGATGATTCTGGCATACAGCTCATGAAAACCCAAAATTCCTATCTCACAAAATTAGCATATCATTAAAAGGGTCTCTAAACGAGCTATGAACCTAATCATCTGAATCAAAGAGTTAACTTTAAACACCTGCAAAAGATTCCTGAGGCCTTTAAAACTCCCAGCCTGGTTCATCACTCAAAACCCCAATCATGGGTAAGACTGCCGACCTGACTGCTGTCCAGAAGGCCACTATTGACACCCTCAAGCAAGAGGGTAAGACACAGAAAGAAATTTCTAAACGAATAGGCTGTTCCCAGAGTGCTGTATCAAGGTACCTCAGTGGGAAGTCTGTGGGAAGGAAAAAGTGTGGCAGAAAACGCTGCACAACGAGAAGAGGTGACCGGACCCTGAGGAAGATTGTGGAGAAGGGCCGATTCCAGACCTTGGGGGACCTGCGGAAGCAGTGGACTGAGTCTGGAGTAGAAACATCCAGAGCCACCGTGCACAGGCGTGTGCAGGAAATGGGCTACAGGTGCCACATTCCCCAGGTCAAGCCACTTTTGAACCAGAAACAGCGGCAGAAGCGCCTGATCTGGGCTACAGAGAAGCAGCACTGGACTGTTGCTCAGTAGTCCAAAGTACTTTTTTTGGATGAAAGCAAATTCTGCATGTCATTCGGAAATCAAGGTGCCAGAGTCTGGAGGAAGACCGGGGAGAAGGAAATGCCAAAATGCCAGAAGTCCAGTGTCAAGTACCCACAGTCAGTGATGGTCTGGGGTGCCGTGTCAGCTGCTGGTGTTGGTCCACTGTGTTTTATCAAGGGCAGGGTCAATACAGCTAGCTATCAGGAGATTTTGGAGCACTTCATGCTTCCATCTGCTGAAAAGCTTTATGGAGATGAAGATTTCATTTTTCAGCACGACCTGGCACCTGCTCACAGTGCCAAAACCACTGGTAAATGGTTTACTGACCATGGTATCACTGTGCTCAATTGGCCTGCCAACTCTCCTGACCTGAACTCCATAGAGAATCTGTGGGATATTGTGAAGAGAACGTTGAGAGACTCAAGACCCAACACTCTGGATGAGCTAAAGGCCGCTATCGAAGCATCCTGGGCCTCCATAAGACCTCAGCAGTGCCACAGGCTGATTGCCTCCATGCCACGCCGCATTGAAGCAGTCATTTCTGCAAAAGGATTCCCAACCAAGTATTGAGTGCATAACTGTACATGATTATTTGAAGGTTGACGTTTTTTGTATTAAAAACACTTTTCTTTTATTGGTCGGATGAAATATGCTAATTTTGTGAGATAGGAATTTTGGGTTTTCATGAGCTGTATGCCAAAATCATCCGTATTAAGACAATAAAAGACCTGAAATATTTCAGTTAGTGTGCAATGAATCTAAAATATATTAATGTTAAATTTTCATCATGACATTATGGAAAATACTGAACTTTATCACAATATGCTAATATTTTGAGAAGGACCTGTATAGTCACAGTTTTGTGCAAAGAGATTAAGCTGCTGATTCAGAATTTCCACATGTAAAATGAACAATAAATTCACCTGGTTGATCTGTTTGTCATTTTCAGACAGACAAAAGTCAGGAGAACCACTTCAACCAGTTGTTCCAGATTCTCCTGACAATGGGACATTCTTGGGGTGAAAGGTAAGCTTGATGCCTAAAGATGTACAGAACATGTTCTGCCTTTGGCAAGGAGGTATAGAACAATGAAAACAAATCATTTAACTCCTGAATCTTCTGACTTTGTAAAATCACATTTGAAATGTGCTTATTTTTAGGCAGTTATCTTAATGTTTTAATAAGATTGGCACAAAACGATGTTTTTGCCTGTAAGAAAATCAGTGAGAAACACTTTATTCCTATAACCCATGACAACTTCTCTGTAGCCTTTATTTCTTTCTTGTTTACCACTTAACAGCTGTTTATAACTCAGTTTTCTGTCTATAAGTCACATTTCCTTCAGCTTACTTAACGTTCGCTCGCTAACCTCAAATTCTTGTTTTTGCCAAGTTGTTTTCCTATATCTTTGGTTACCAATCTTTTTTAGTTTTTAGTTTTATATTGTTTCTCTTCAAAGTGTTTCTCTGTTTGTCTACCTTTCCTCCAAATTTAACACAAATCTGGAAGACAGCTATAAGTATTTATTGAGCAACATGGGAAAACGATCATGACGCACTTTACAACCAGGAAAAAATGAATATAAACACGTGTATGAAGTCTCTCGTCTCGTCGTCTTCCGCTTATCCAGGACCGGGTCGCGGGGGCAGCAGACTCAGCAGAGACGCCCAGACGTCCCTCTCCCCAGACACCTCCTCCAGCTCCTCCAGGGGGAGCCCAAGGCGTTCCCAGGCCAGCCGAGAGACATAGTCCCTCCAGCGTGTCCTGGGCCGTCCCCTGGGCCTCCTCCCGGTGGGACGTGCCTGGAACACCTCTCGAGGAAGGCGTCCAGGAGGCATCCTGTATAGATGCCCGAACCACCTCAACTGGCTCCTCTCGATGTGGAGGAGCAGCGGCTCTACTCCGAGCCCCTCCCGGATGGCCGAGCTCCTCAACCTATGTCTAAGGGAGTGCCCGGCCACCCTACGGAGGAAGCTCATTTCAGCCGCTTGTATCTGGGATCTCGTTCTTTCGGTCATGACCCAAAGTTCATGGCCATAGGTGAGGGTAGGAACGTAGACCGACCAGTAAATTGAGAGCTTTGCTTTTCGGCTCAGCTCTCTTCACCACAATGGACCGGCACAGCGCCCCCATTACTGTGGCAGCCGCACCGATCCGTTTGTCGATCTCCCGCTCCATTCTTCCCACACTCGTGAACAAGACCCCGAGATACTTAAACTCCTCCACTTGAGGCAGGAACTCCCCTCCAACCTGAAGAGGACAAGCCACCCTTTTCCGGTCGAGTACCATGGCCTCGGACTTGGAGGAGCTGATCCTCATCCCAGCCGCTTCACACTCGGCTGCGAACCGCCACAGCGCATGCTGTAGGTCTTGGCTAGAGGGGGCCAGCAGGACCACGTCATCTGCAAAAAGAAGAGACGAAATCCACTGGTCCCCAAACCAGACCCCCTCCGGCCCTTGGCTGCGTCTAGAAATCCTGTCCATAAAAGTTATGAACAGGACCGGTGACAAAGGGCAGCCCTGCTGGAGTCCAACATGCACCGGGAACAGGTCCGACTTAGTGCCGGCAATGCGGACCAAACTCCTGCTCCGCTCATACAGGGACCGGATGGCCCCTAATAAAGGGCCCCCGATTCCTGGAGCACCCCCCACAGGGCATCACGAGGGACACAGTCGAATGCCTTCTCCAGGTCCACAAAACACACGTGAGCCGGTTGGGCAAACTCCCATGAACCCTCGAGCACCCTGTAGAGGGTATAGAGCTGGTCCAGTGTTCCACGGCCGGGACAAAAACCACACTGCTCCTCCTGAAGCTGGGGTTTGAGTATCGGCCGGACTCTCCTCTCCAATACCCTGGCGTAGGCCTTACCAGGGAGGCTGAGGAGTGTGATCCCCCTGTAGTTGGAACGCACCCTCCGGTCCCCCTTCTTATAAAGGGGGACCACCACCCCAGTCTGCCAGTCCAGAGGCACTGTCCCCGACCGCCACGCGATGTTGAAGAGGCGTGTCATGTAGGCGTGTGTATGAAGATTCATTTTTAATTTGTCCCTAATAGATGATACCGCACCCTCTGTGCTTTTGGCAGATCTTCAACAGGCTGTAATTTTTTACAGTCTCTCATATCTCCCATGATCCGATGTTGAGTTACTTTGTAATAGTTTTATAAATGTTAGTAATGTTCCGCTACATAATCACTGTTTGAACTGCAAACTCATTTATATAATTTAACTTGTGCAACTGTTTGTCGAAGGTGATATTAGTTTTATTTTAAGTTCTATGTTATGAAAATGTTACAATCCACTCTTACACAAAATAGTTCATATTCTTCAAATAATGTTTTCCTTTGATTTTGTTTTTATTCATAATGATATTCATTATCCTGTATATCAGAATTCAACAGCTTTGCATTTGTATTTAAATGATTTGTGATTACTGTTGTGTTGTCAGGTGTCGCCTTGTGTCCTTCGGCTTGGTGCAGGGCATGAAGACCAGGATGGGTGAGGTGGTGTTTCTGGAGGATGTGCTAGACGAAGCACAGGCCAGAATGCTCCACAACATGAACCAGTCCAACAGTAAAGCCAGGCACACTTTACATTTTTTAGCGTTTGAGATCATAGGCTGCTATGCAAAACTGCTACATGCATTTTCTTCTTCATGCATATTACACTTATTGATAAAGATTTGTGATCCTTTGCATGTCTTTATATAATCCTACTTGGTCTGTACGCTACTGCAGTACAGGATAATGATGGACTTGCAGAATGGAAACAAGGTCATACCTCTTCAGAACTAACTTATTTGAATTAGTAACACAAATTGCTTTAAACCTGTCCTTTACATGCCCTGAATGCATTGGAAAATGGTTAAATAATGATCAAAATAGAAAATATGAAATAAGTATTCATTTTCTCCACCACAAAGTAAAGTGAAGCAAATAGTCTCTCACAGCTTAAAAGAAATTAAACTCTTAATCTCAGTTTCTACCGATAAATATAATAAACTATTTACTTTCTTCATTGTTTATGAAGCACACATGATAGACTGACTTAGTGAATATTTGTTGGCCACGTTAATGTTGACACTATGTAGAAAACCCTAGGTCCAAACAGCTGTGGTTACTGCCGCAATAAAAAATAAAAATAAAAATGTGAATACTGTCACCAGTTTAATCCTGTTTATGCCCTTTTCAGATGGAAACCATACACAACTAGACTAAGAAACAGATCTAACATAGTATGAGGGAAATACTTTGAGACAGTAGTAACACCCAGGGTCAATCTTTCCACAGCAACTAAGGAATTGGAAGACCCGAAAGACACAGCTGAGAAAGTGGGAATCAGTGCACTAATAGTTCAGGTGAAGCATCACAACACATTTTTAGAAAATTCCACAAGTTGTTTTGTCTGTTGACAGGAAAATAACATTTTTCTGTTTTCTCAGGACTTTAAAGGTCACCTTCTGTCTGGTTATAAATTTGACTGGGATCGGATGCTACAGGCTCAGGGCGACACGGGCGTCTTCCTGCAATATACACACGCCAGACTCTGCAGGTAAGCATGAGCTGTTGCAAAGTTTTTTGATATTTCTAGGACTGTCCTTCACATATTATGGTCTACAGCTAATGAAGAAAAAAATCAGTTTCTCAGAAAATTGTATTATATAAGATCAATGACAAGAAAGTGTCTAGTACAGAAATGTTATGGCCTACACAATCATGGGGAAGACTCCATGATTGTCTGTTGTTCCTACCCTTCACTAGGAGAGTAAGCCACAAAAGATAATTGCTAAAGAAGCAGAGTGTATCAAATCATATCAATAAAACGTTTAATGGAAGGGAAAAAGTGCACTAGTGTCCCAGAATCTGGATGGAGTGTGGAGAGGCACAGAATTGAAGTTGCTTGATGTTTGGTAGAGTTTCCACATTCAGCGATGATTCAGGGACCCACACCATCTGCTGCTGTTGCTCCAATTTTAGATGCTTCCCTAGCCTGACAAGCTTTAAGATGCTGATTTCATTTTCCAGCAGGATTTGGGACCAGCCCACACTGCCAAAAGGACCAATACTTGGTTTTATGACCATGGCATCACTGTGCTTGGTTAAGCAGTGGGGTATCGAGAAGAGACAAAGATTAAATTAAACTCCGCAATAATGCAGATGAGCTCATGGTAACTTATTGAAGCAGCCTGGACTTCCTTAACACCTCAGCAGTGCCACAGGCTGATCAGCTCTATGTCCTGCTGAATTGATGCAGTTATGTATGAAAAAGGAGCCCCATACCAAAGTATTTAGTGCATATAATTTATAGTACATTAGCATACTTTTCAGCAGGGCATTTTTGGTTAAAAATCTTTTTTCTTGAATTGGTCTTATGCAATATTCAAATTTTCTGATAGAGTTTTATCTAGGAGCCACACAAGTTTCGCTTGTAGGCCTTAGGAAAACAGAACAGGATGTACAGAATATTGTTAGCCTCCAAGTCATATTTTGGCAAATATGACTTAGGCAATTATGCTATGAGGCTAAAGATATGTAGGTCACATGCAATCTGATGCTTTGCCAGTTTATTGAGGCGGAATGAAGGTGTGGAGGAAGCTACGTTCAACCCTACCTGCCTATGTGAGCAGACAGGTATCACCATTCTGCAGCACCTCCTACGGTAAGTAAACAACTTTCCTCTGTGTGCTGTCGGACCAAAAGCCTCGATCACAGTCAGCTAGTTAAATATTGTTTCTTTGTAGTTACGATGAAGTGTTGTATAAGTCAAACCAGGACCTGCAACCCAAACACCTTGTCAACTTTTTACTGAAGCTGTGGTAAGGAACAGGATGTTTGTTCTCAGGGGTTAGTTGGGCTGTTTGTATACATACCTAATACTTTTATATAATTCTGTACTTTACAGCCACTTCATTGCTTCAGCACACAGAGAGCTGCCAGTGAAAGGAAGCCCTCCGGAAGTTGCACAGGTTTAAATATAAGCACTTTTATTCTTTTTTTTTTTTTTTTATAACTGTGAATTCACAAGATCCATACTGTATAAAAAAAGACTGTAAAATATAAAATGTGTTTTTGCTCACTACACAGGCAAGGTTACGACTGTTCGGTGGAGCATGCTCGGTTCTGGCCAGCGGCATGAGAATACTGGGTATCACACCAGTTCAAAAGATGTGACCTTTAAAGTGCTTTGCCAGGGGTTGAGGTATCCCTTTTTATATACACTGTGAATACAAGGTCCTATATTTTACAAATAAAATTACCTTCCTTAAAGGAAGTGGAAGTTAAATGACACAAACTCCTTGTCTAAGATTTAATACGTTTTAAAATAACATTCAAAACACAATGCAACAAGTGATACAAAAGACACTTAAGAGGTTCAATAAAAATAATCAAAAATGCACTGTTCTTTTAAGTCTGTCCAATTTGGACTTTAGATATTAACTTTTCACAATTAACAACAGAATAGCCTTTAGTATGTGAAGTTGTTTTATTTATGTGCCTCTTATACAGATGTACTACTTAACTAAAGATGAATTTGTGATTTCCTCAGATTGACAAACTTTACAGTGAGGAAACTACAAAGACCCACCCACCCCTCTGATACTGTTGAATTAAATTCTTAAAGCACAAAGATTTCCTTGAAATCACTTTTACTGTCAATTCAAAGCTTAACCATCTATCCAGTGTGCATGAAGCAGATTTATATTTACTCATCTTTGTCTTGAACCAAACGAAGTGCAGACCCAGTTTAATGTAGGTGTGGAAAATGATTCTTTAATCAACTTATTAAGGTCCTGCAGCTCCACAGAAAACAGACCTGATCCTTATGACAGTCTTTTTGCTGTGAGTTTGTGACTCACACTGTGATTAGTTTCTGTCTAAATTCTGTGTGTGTCTCTTTATCTGGCCGGGTCACTTTGGATGTGTCCTGCTTTGGAAGTCCATACAGGTAAATGGAGACACACACCAGGATTGCTCCAGAAGCAAATGTGAAAGCTGCGAACAAAAAAAAAATATTAGTTACACAAATGTGATACAAATACAAAACTCTGCCCCAAATGCCCCTACATGGTGAGTGGGGTGGAATCTACAGAATGTCTAAATCAAGGACTCTAATAACATGTTTCTGGGAAAGAAACGTACTTATCTGCAGTCCAAACAGTAGGACAGATGCAACTGTTGAGAGAACAATGGCTGCTGCAGCAGAAAAGCCCTTCATGATGTTGTCTGTGTACTTCACCACTATGGATGTGTAAATACCGCCAACACTCGCTAGGACTGCAGAAGCACAAACAATGTCAGACAAATTTAACAGTTTAGAACTAAAACCATCCTTAGCTTTTTACAATACTTACAAACAACAAAGCACACCCATGGTGTATAACCATAGAAGAAGCCTTTCTCCAGGACCTTTTCTCCATCGTTGATGTAGACACCAATCAGGGTGACCAAAATGCCGGAGAGGTACATCTGAATGTTTCTGACCCACAGAGATGTATCTGAGCTTTTCAACACCTTCTCAAAGTACACGCCTCGATTAAAAAAAAGAAACAAAAATAAGTTAACCTGCGAGTAGAAGACTGAAACATCTAAAACAAAATGTATGTTAAAGTTAAAAAGACAGAAGTCTCTTATAAAGAATCTAGCTCTTAACTTTACCTGCAAATCCAGAGCAGAGAACAGCTACAGCAATGGCCATGAAGCCAATTAAAGGATTCTGCTCGATCTGCGGAGAAAATGAAAAATCAGGTTAACACACATTCACCAGAATGGGTAAAACATAACAAACAGCAACCGTACCTGAACTTTGGTGGCTTCTGCGGGCTTCCACTGGACGAGCGTTACGCCGCCACAGAGCATGAAAACAGAGAACCACTGTAGCCGGTTAAGAGAGCGGTTCAGCATGAAGACTGTGCATAAGGCAGTGCATGGGATCTTCAGCTGATAAGTCACCTGTACAGCAAAAAGCAAATAAGAAGCAATCTTGATTCCATCGTAACAAATGATTTTTGCACTTGGTTCAGTAAAAAATCTGTTTATCTGGTCTGAATGCTATCATTACCTCCTGTATCATATATTAAGTTTTACACCAGTGTTTCGGTTGTGTGAGGGAAAATGAATCACAATAATTCTGCTGTTTACAGCCTTTAATGGGAAAGAAGCAGCACAATAATGAACAATTAAGTAGATGTTTACTTTGGAAAGAGTCCCAACAGTCTTGATTCTGATACTCTAAGGTATAGGAGGCAACAGGTTCTTCTGTTTGTATCATTTCTCACAACCAAATCCATGTTCATATTCTAAAGTGTCTTCTCCTTTTAGCAATTTTTCCTAGAACGCAGATAAAAACAATTTGGCCAAATAGCTAAAAAGCAGGAATGATTTCAGTCATTTTTATTTTATGTATGTTTTGAACAAATTCATGAACATCAGAAAAGCAGAATTTACATCCTACCTGATAAACCGCTGCATCAAGGTTACTGAGTGCAATAAAGGCCATGTTGTTCTGAACTGCATACACCAACGAGGGCACACTCAGTTTCAGCAGTTCCTTTGGGCTCTGGAAGATGTGCTCCACTATTGTGTTCTTGAGCCGTACGAGGCTGCTTGTTTCTCTAGAGACATTAAAAGAAAAGGAAAATAATGAGATTAATGACAAAGGAAAGGCATAAGTCAAAGATGATTGTTATTTTGGTTCAGATATGTAGGAACACACATCCGGCAAACACTGCATAACATTCTTTGTACAAAAAGAACAAGAGCCAGTTGGGCAGCCCAGATTTTCTGCTGTCAGAAAAATATTCTAAAAGCTGAAGACTTTTTTTGGCTTCTGTTGACTGCACTGGCCTGCGTTAGTGTAGGCCTGGGAAGTACTGGTTTATATTTTTACCTCCAAAAGAATAACATGTATGAAAATCTACATCAAGTCCCCTTTAAACTGTCTAACATAAAATCCAGTGCAACCAATTGCCTTCAGAAGTCACCTAACGGGTAAATGGTCAGCTACTCTTCGAAGGTCTCCATGGTTACCTTTCCACCCAATCTTAGTGAGAATGAGCTACTGTACTTGGAAAAGAAGAAAGGGCAAAGAGTTCAGCTCTTAGATGTGCAAAGCTGGTAGAGACATACGCCAAAAGACTTGCAACTGTAATTAAAGCGAAAGGTGGTTCTACAAGGTGTTCACCTGGGAGGGGCTAACTTTAAATGCACGCCACACTTTTCGCACCACACATCATTGTCCTTACACCTAAGCACTCCTAAGATGAAAATTATTTGAGAGATATGAAAACTTTTACAGGGCACTGTAAGCACAATTTAAGGCCAATTATGGAGAATTTGGAAGCGTTGACCAATTATTTAAAAAGGTCTAAAAATGTAAGTAATTTTAAGACCCTAAGAAACAGCGCCAGCTATGAATTGAATGAACTGATTAGGGGTCCACCGATTGCAGTTTTCTGGCCGATCACAGATCTTTCCGATTTTGGCCGATACCAATTAATTTTTTTTATAACCAACATTGTCAGGAGTTATAAGGTCACTATACACCTTATACTTACACACACCAAGTTTCAATCTTATTTTATTCAAAAATATTGAACAACACCCGTAAAGCAATACATACTTGTTTTAACTGCACAAGGGGTAGTGCTCTCAAATATAAATGAAACGTTTAGAGCATTGTAGTTCCTTTAGTCTTTCATTTTTCACATTTTAAAAAGAAACAAAACTTGCACAATAGGTTAGACAAGTAGATAAGATCGATTTCATATGTTAGTACCGGCTGTTTACTAATCTCCCAAAATTAAGAAAATCGGGGCTGATAGATCGGTGCACCCCTAATTCTGACGAAGGGAAACATCTAAGGCATCCACAGAAGTCTCCCATAAACACCTGAAAAAGCCCCCTCCCCATATAGACTGCAGTCATACCACCAACTTTTTAAAGTCAAATGGTTATGCATTGATCAATCTTACAGAATGGGATAAATCTGATTAAATTTATTTGATTAAATTTATTCAAAATGTAGTTATTTATAGTTTGTAATATAGGCATTTTAAATACTAATACTTGGTTAAGAAGATGGATGGTGAGGCGCATAACTAGCCAATAGTAAAGCAGCTTCGGTTGCAAATATTTTTCACTTTATTCTAATTGTACTTTAGTTCCAACCACCATCTGGACAGTACAAGACAGAAAATCTATGGGTTTAGGTCCGGGAGGTTTGCAAGCCAATCAGACTCAGTGACACTATGGTCATTAAACCAGGTTTTGGTACTTTTGACAATGTGGGGGAATGTGCTGAAAAATAAAGTCTGAATTTTCAGAAAGCTTGTAAGAAGGAAGTGATCTAAAATTCCTGGTTGACATCTACATTGACCTTAAAATTGACAAAACACAGTAGACCAGCAACCCCAAATGACATGTGTCCGCAAGTCATCATTGATTTTGGAAACTTCACTCTGCAACTGGTTCATGCAGCTTGGATTATGTGACTTTCTCCAGCCTTGAGACCTTATGACACTTTTGCCTTCCACTAAACCTTCCATTAATATTGTTACTCTGAATAGCTAGCTTATTTAACAAATAACTTTTGTGACTTGCTCTCCTAGTGGAGGGTGAGTTCATGACATTCTAATTTATTCAGTCACCTAAAGAACTTTTCTGACACCTTGATTTTCAAATTAAATGCAAAAACTGTATTCATCAAAAAAAAAAAAAAAAAGAGGGCAATGGACCACTGAGTCACAGTCCAGTAATTTTTCCTCACCAGCCCTGGTAAGATGATTCTGTCATTGGTTCCACAACAGCTAAACACAAGGATTGAGACAGCTGTAGCCCATGTTCTGGATATATCTGTGTTTGGTGACTTCTGAACAACAGACTGCAGCTGCAGACCATGCCTTGGGAATTTCCTCTCATTTATTTAATGGGTTTTGTTTACAAATCATTTCAAAGCAAAGGTTATGCCTGTTGCTGGTCCTTTTTTGACCACAACGTTTTCTTCCACTTAACTTTCCATCAATATACTTGGATACAGCACTCTAAACAGCTTTTTTAGGTTTGGTGGAGGGTACGCAATTTTCCCCATGATTGTGTAGGCAATAACATAACATTTCGGTAATATTCTTAATTTTTTTTAAATTGGTCGTATGTCATTCAAATTTTCATAGAGACAAAATGTTGGGTTTTCATTAGCCTTCAGCCATAATCATCTAAATTACCAGAAATAAACCCTGTGTGTAGTGAATCTACATAACATGAGATACATTTTGTATTGAATTACGGAAATAAACTTTCCATGATAATTCAACTTCATTGAGACGCACTTGTAAACACAGTCAACGATAGAAGCAGTGTATCAAATGGGACAAACACCTACTTTGCCAGCATCCCGAGGCTCAGTATTAATTTAATGACCTCAGTGATGCACACCGCTGTGGTGGAGAAGTACAGGTCCCCCGATGAGATAGTCCGTGTGTACCTTAATACCACAGTGTACGTAGCTGCCACTAGCGTCATCACTGCCAGGCAGTACAGTTTGAAGACTGCACTCACGTTTTCTAGGGAGAAAAACGGTCAAAATGTAGTGATTTATAGTATGTAATGTGGGCATTTAAAATATTAATACTCGGTCAAGAAGACAGACGGTGAGGCAAACAATTAACTAGCCGTAAAGCAGCTTCAGTTATGAATATTTTTCACTTTATTGTAATTGTACGGCAGCTAGCATTAGCCTGCCGTGCTGGAGCTGAATAAATAGTGAGGGGAAAAAGGAGAATGACTCACCTACGGCCATTTTCGTTTAGTGTCGTGTCCCTTCGATAAGAAATTAAGTGAGTTACCCTCCTCCTGTTACATGCCATATATACCAGAAGATTTATTCAGAGATTAACAGATGAAAGCTGCCAAACCAGCAGCACAACGAAAACCCCTCCTACCAGTTTTCTCCTACATTTCCCAGAATGCAGCGCGATTGCAAATGTGCGTTTGCATTCTGAACCAGGCTATCCTGACGTACATGTACAGTATTTACTTCCTAGAGGCGTTTGTGTAGAACCACAAGGGGGCGCATACCTTCCCTTCTCTTTTTCTTTTCTGTTTTTTTAGAGAGCTGGATAAATTGTGGTGCGGTGCAAACGCACGAGTTCTCTGTCCTGTATGAGGAGCTTTAATAAAGAGACCGTGTGGAACCTCCTCGGTGTGTTGTGCCGAATTCTGAGAGACAGCAAGCTCAATTTGTGGCAGTGGCAGGCAGAACTGGCTGCCGCAGTCTGCCGGAGGGTGGCAGGGGATTCCGCGAAGCCGTAAAAGCTTGGCACGGCGGTTGCCGCTGTTTTTGTGGAAGCTAATGCTGATAATCGGAAAATGGGTTGTCATTGTTGTTATAGCTTGTTACCTTTAAATAATGATGTCGTTATTATTATTTAATAAACAGCTTTAGACCCATAACATAAGGTGATTGTATTTACTTGACATGGGAAATAAATAGCACTATGTGTATGTATGACGTGCTGAAAAGATGAAGATTTATTGAATCTGAATTGTCACTCACAGAAAATTATAAATAAATGCTTAAAAACACATTGGATGTCCCAGGCCATAAGGCTGCCACGGGGTGCCAAAGGATGCCACGGGGTGCCAGAGGATGCCAGGTGCTGCCACGGGGTGCCAGATGCTCGGGGTGCCAGAGGATGCCACAGGGTGCCAGAGGATACCACAGGGTCCCAGAGGATGCCACGGGGTGCCAGAGGATGCCACAGGGTCCCAGAGGATGCCACAGGGTGCCAGATCCTCGGGGTGCCAGAGGATGCCACGGGGTGCCAGAGGATGCCACGGGGTCCCAGAGGATGCCACGGGGTGCCAGATCCTCGGGGTGCCAGAGGATGCCACAGGGTGCCAGAGGATGCCACGGGGTGCCAGAGGATGCCAGGGGCTGCCAGAGGATGCCACAGGGTGCCAGGAGCAGCCAGATGGTGCCAGAGGGTGCCAGGGGCCACCAGAGGATACCACATGGTGCCAGTGGATGCCAGAATGTGCCAGAGGGTGCCAGGGGCCACCGGAGGATACCACAGTGTGCCAGGGGATGCCATGGGGTGCCAGAGGGTGCCACAGGGTGCCAGGAGCAGCCAGTGGGTGCCAGAGGATGCCACGAGGGTCACTGTTGTACATTTACTTTGGCTATACTCTTTAGTGTCCACAAAGACTAATTAGTCTGCCTCAAACCTAGCTAAATTGTTTAGATTTTGTACATCAATAATTTCTGAGCAGAATCTTTCATAGTCCTCCTTTTTTTCAAAAACAAAAGTTAAAAGTTCAGCTGGAGAGCTGTCATCGTATTCATCCTCCCAGTTCTTTATGGCCTCGAGGGTTTCAGTTTGTTCAGTGTTGTCCATGTCAAGTACTTTTGGAAGTGTTACTCTACCCTCAAATGTTGTTTTTGGCAACAATCAGTCTGGCTGTCAGTCAACATGTTGCTTCCCTGCGAAAAAAATACGGTTTGTTGAGGGTATTGAGTATGTAGATGCTGTTACCTGTTAATATTGTTAGAGTATTGCAAATTAGCCTGAATTTTATACTATCATATTTGCTTTACATAATCAAAGCTCTATCAATCCCATATTATTGGATGAAGTTCGAGGACCGTGTGATTACAAGAGAGTTGCACATTGGGCAATGGCATTGACTCCTGAATGCTTGTCTGCCTTCCTTACAGAAGCAGGCCACCACAAATTTCTCTTAAAAACAGATACAGAATTGTTAAAGCATTGCATACTCTACATGACAACAATAACATCCCATAAGAGACTTAAATAACATTCAATAAAATCATACCTTGATTGTTGTCAGAAAAATAAACTGCTTCTCTCAGGTGCTTTCTTAAAAGGTGACCACTGTTTCCAAGTTTTCAGTTTTTTTCACAGAAGATACACTGAGCAGCAGCACAGGCCAGAAAGGGATCAACATCAGAATAACTACTCACATGTAAATGTGAACTAAATATGTCAATATGACTAAATGAAAATGTAAATACACTAACATTTGGCCTTTAGTTTTTAAAAACTGTAGCTACATTTATGTTCACAGACCAGTTAGTTTTTATCAACTTCTTGGGGCATAAAATCCACACATCAAACCTCCGCTTTTACAGTGAAAGCAACAACATACGCAGTTTTCAGTTAAGCTATCTAACTTATTTGTAGTTGTTATTGGACAATAAATTATTGACATAGCCCTATATATACTGCTCAAAAAAATAAAGGGAACACTTAAACAACACAATATAACTCCAAGTAAATCAAACTTCTGTGAAATCAAACTGTCCACTTAGGAAGCAACACTGATGGACAATCAATTTCACAGCTGTTGTTCCAATGGAATAGACAACAGGGGGAAATATTTGGCGATTAGCAAGACACACTCAATAAAGGAGTGGTTCTGCAGGTGGGGACCACAGACCACTTCTCAGTACCTATGCTTTCTGGCTGATGTTTTGGTCACTTTTGAATGTTGGTGGTGGTTTCACACTCGTGGTAGCATGAGACGGACTCTACAACCCACACAAGTGGCTCAGGTAGTGCAGCTCATCCAGGATGGCACATCAATGCAAGCTGTGGCAAGAAGGTTTGCTGTGTCTGTCAGCGTAGTGTCCAGAGCCTGGAGGTGCTACCAGGAGACAGGCCAGTACACCAGGAGACGTGGAGGAGGCCGTAGGAGGGCAACAACCCAGCAGCAGGACTGCTACCTCCACCTTTGTGCAAGGAGGAACAGGAGGAGCACTGCCAGAGCCCTGCAAAATGACCTCCAGCAGACCACAAATGTGCATGTGTCTGCACAAACGGTTAGAAACCGACTCCATGAGGATGGTATGAGGGGCCGACGTCCACAATTGGGGGTTCTGCTCACAGCCCAACACCATGCAGGACGCTTGGCATTTGCCAGAGAACACTAGGATTGGCAAATTCACCACTGGCGCCCTGTGCTCTTCACAGATGAAAGCAGGTTCACACTGAGCACATGTGACAGATGTGACAGAGTCTGGAGACACCGTGGAGAACAATCTGCTGCCTGCAACATCCTTCAGCATGACCGGTTTGGCAGTGGGTCAGTAATGGTGTGGGGTGGCATTTCTTTGGAGGGCTGCATGTCCCTCCATGTGCTCGCCAGAGGTAGCCTGACTGCCATTGGGTTCCTCCTAATGCAGGACAATGCTAGACCTCATGTGGCTGGAGTGTGTCAGCAGTTCCTGCAAGATGAAGACATTGAAGCTATGGACTGGCCCGCCCGTTCCTCAGACCTGAATCTGATTGAGCACATCTGGGACATCATGTCTCGCTCCATCCACCAACGTCACGTTGCACCACAGACTGTCCAGGAGTTGGCGGATGCTTTAGTCCACGTCTGGGAGGAGATCCCTCAGGAGACCATCTGCCGTCTCATCAGGAGCATGCCCAGGCGTTGTAGGGAGGTCATACAGGCACTTGGAGGCCACACACAATACTGAGCCTCATTTTGACTTGTTTTAAGGACATTACATCAAAGTTGGATCAGCCTGTAGTGTGTTTTTCTACTTTAATTTTGTGCGACTCCAAATCCAGGCCTCCATTGGTTAATACATTTGATTTCCATTGATGATTTTTGTGTGATTTTGTTGTCAGCACATTCAACTTTGTACAGAACAAAGTATTCAATGAGAATATTTCATTCATTCAGATCTATAATGTGTTGAGTGTTCCCTTTATTTTTATATCCTACATTTAAGTGTTGTGGTTTTTCACTTGGATGTAAAACTAAGAAAAAGTTGTCAAATTGGTATTTAAATCAGATGGTTAGCCCTGCAATCTGCTAACCTTGTATCATCAAAGTAACATGGTAACATTTCCAGTATCCTTTATTCTAACTGAATGACCTCTTATGTGTTTAATCTCTGTGCTGTTAACCTGATCTGAAACAGTGCATCCAAGCTTGCACCATAATCATGTCTTATAAAATGAACTTGCTCAGAAAATAAATGTTTATAGTTGTGTGAATGATTTTAATGAGCTTATATTCATGTAATATTGCAATAGCAGGTTTGTATAGTTGTAGTTGGTTAAGTTTTGTATAGAAATCCATTTAATTTTTGTTTTTATTATAGATCAGTCTGCTCATTTTCTCAATTTATTGGCTGTTTCAGTTAAAATTTACAGTAAAAAAAAAAAACGTCAGGACTGATTTGTTGATGTTTCTGAAGTTCAGTTACGTTTGCCATTTGTTCTGACAAACAAAATTACCTTTTATTTATTTATTTGTAACTTCTAGAAAACGTTATTACTCTGCGCAAAATTACATATGGGCCCAAAGTAAAGATATGAACTTCCATATCTTCCCTTGGGAAATGATTCAAGTCGACTTGAAACTTACTTTGGACTTGGCAAAAACAATGACTTGCCCCACCTCTGGCAAGTGTGGAAATACATTTTGTATTAAAAATGTGTTTCTTCATCATCATGGATACCACTGACTGTTAGGTCTTAAATGTGTCAAAAATATCTTGACAAAATGAATTAATTTGTCAGTGTTTTATAGAATTAAATATAAAAATCTTATATGCAAACATGAGACACCGATTCAAATCAAGGTTAAAAGACTGTTTAAATTGTTTTTATTTTTTCTGGAATAAAATAGCATGCCATCAGATACCCTTTGAATAACTGGAATTAAGTTACATTATTGTCAAAAAAGGTTTAATAAATCAATAAAAAATAGGAAATGTAATCACTGAAACTGGATCTTGCCACTAAACATGCACCGAAATGCATTTAATTTAAAAACATTTTGGTTGCTGGAAACTCACAGATGCAAAGCATGTTATTTTTGTTTTACTCAAATGCATTTTATTGCAATAAGTTAAAATAATAAACTAACAACTGTTTCAAACTAACAACTGTTTCTCTAAACAGAATAAATAAACAAAGCATCACACTGAAAAGAGTTAGAAAATGTGTTTCAAAAGAAATTGTTACTCACCCTTTAAACAAGGGTAACTACAGCAAAAAGCATTGATGATCTTAACTGCTTCGATTGTTAAACTTAATGCTCTGTCTCTGTCTGAGCCTCATACTGTAAATTAAGAGAAAAACCTCCTCATCTGATAGCAGCGGCTTACCTCCTACCACACCAGAAGAACTGTGCAGCCTACTGGGCATGCAGTAAAACTGTAGGAAATTTGAAATGGGCAGAAAAGCAACATGGTTCATCCTTAATTCTGAATTTCCCACAAACACCCACCTCAGGATTTTAATCTGGTGCAGCTCTACTGACAAAATGATCACCGTCCATGCAAGGGGGTGTACTACTGCTGGCGGGAAAAGCTGCATGACTTTAAGCACAGCGATAGTGATGGTGAACTCAAGAAGTGTCAGATGGAACGTGCTCGAAGCCTTCGCTCTCCCTCACCAACGCCCTCTCCAGGATTATCCGGCCTTCCTTGTAGCGCTGACTCTCCTCGGTGGCAAACTCGTACATCCAGCCCAGCTTGCTGTTGCAGTTCTTGCAGCTGACGTCTCGCACCATGTGTCTTCCCGTCAGCATGACTCTGTCTTGCACCTCGCTGTGCTGCAGATTCACAACCTGTAGGGCAACATTTATGCTCGTCATTGGACTGTGAATGAGAAACTGCTTTACTCCATTTACCTGTATGGGAATTTCCAAAATACTTTATACAAGCTGTTGTTATTCTCTTGAGTTTCAACCTTTGACCCTGTGGAACATTGACTGTTTCTCTGGACACTAAAACATTGGGTGGGTCTATCTGGTACAGCTCTGGGGTCTCATTTTACTAATTATATGTGCTCTCTTTCAGACTCTAACCTTGAAAACTGGCTCAGAGTTTATCTGTTCTTTCTTTCTAGGTGAAACGACTAAAGGAACACCATCCATTAACATTTACTTTTCCTTCCCATTGAAAGTACTTCTGGATCAGTGCTTCTTTGTTCTTTTTGTGTCTCTGCTCTGTTCTCTCAAACCGTCGTGGCAGATGGCCGCTCACACTGAGCCTGGTTCCGCTGGAGGTTTCTTCCTATTAAAAGGGAGTTTTTCCTCTCCACTGTCGCTACATGCATGCTCAGTATGAGGGATTGCTTCAAAGTCAACGCCAGTGACTGTCCACTGTCTCTACATGCTCATCCAGGAGGAGGGAATTCTACAAGTCACTGACTTGATGCAACCTGCTGGGTTTCCTTAAAACTTTTTATCCAATTTGAATAAATAACTGAATCTGACTGCACTGTTCAATAGTTAGGATTAATTGGAATGTATGTACCTGACTTTTGTGAAGTGCCTTGAGACGACGTGTTGTGAATTGGCGCTATATAAATAAACCGAATTGAATTTATAAAACATTGCGCAGGACCTACACTCACCAGTCACCTTATTAGGTACACCTTGCTAGTACCGGGTTGGACCCCCTTTTGCCTTCAGAACCGCCTTAATCCTTCGTAGCATAGATTCAACAAGGTATTGGAAACATTCCTCAGAGAGTTTGGTCCATATTGACATGATAGCATCACACAGATGCTGCAGATTTGTCGGCTACACATCCATGATGCGAATCTCCCGTTCCACCACATCATAAAGGTGCTCTATTGGATTGAGATCTGGTGACTGTGGAGGAAATTTGAGTACAGTGAATTCATTATCATGTTCAAGAAACCAGTCTGAGATGATTCATGCTTTATGACATGGCGCATTATCCTGCTGGAAGTAACCATCAGAAGATGGGTACACTGTGGTCATAAAGGGATGGACATGGTCAGCAACAATACTCAGGTAGGCTGTGGCGTTGACATGATGCTCAATTGGTACTAAGGGGCCCAAAGTGTGCCAAGAAAATATCCCCTACACCATTACGCCACCACCACCAGCCTGAACCGTTGATATAAGGCAGGATGGATCCATGCTTTGATGTTGATGCCAAATTCTGACCCTACCATCTGAATGTTGCAAGAGAAATCGAGACTCATCAGACCAGGCAACGTTTTTCCAATCTTCTTTTGTCCAATTTTGGTGAGCCTGTGTGAATTGTAGCCTCAGTTTCCTGTTCTTAGCTGACAGGAGTGGCACTCGGTGTGGTCTTCTGCTGTAGCCCATCTACCTCAAGGTTTGACGTGTTTTTCGTTCAGAGATGCTCTTCTGCATGCCTTGGTTGTAAAGAGTGATTATTTGAGTTACTGTTGCCTTTCTATCAGCTCAAACCAGTCTGGCCATTCTCCTCTGACCTCATCGCACCGCATTAACAAGACATTTGCACCCACAGAACTGCCGCTAACTGGATATTTTCTCTTTTTCGGACCATTGTCTGTAAACCCTAGAGATGGTAGTGCGTGAAAATCCCAGTAGATCAGCAGTTTCTGAAATACTCAGCCGCCTGGCACCAACAACCATGCCACGTTCAAAGTCACTTAAATCTCCTTTCTTCCCCATTCTGATGCTTGGTTTGAACTGCAGCAGATCGTCTTGACCATGTCTACATGCCTAAATGCATTGAGTTGCTGCCATGTGATTGGCTGATTAGAAATTTGCATTAACGAGCAGCTGGTGTACCTAATAAAGTGGCCAATGAGTGTATACCAAAATTGACGTACGCCCAAAAGCTGAAAATGGCATATGGCCGGAAAAATACAGACCTATAAAACCATGCGCAAATTCCGCTTTACAAATCAACGTTTGCGTACAAGGTTCCGCCTCATGTTCTGCCCTCTACACGCCCAAATTCAAACATAAATGGTCGATGCAAAGCACCTCATGAATGTCAATGAGTATTTAAATGAGCCAGCTGATCAATGTTATTTCGTGGTTAAAGATGGCAACCACGGAGAAAAGAACAAAGAAAAGCAATTTCAACGAGGCAGAAATCGATGTGTTGGTGAGTGAGGTGGAGAGTCGTGATATGCCAGACCCATGGCTTCAGGCAGGGTGTTAATTAATTATTTATTATGTTAAACACATACCTGTTGGCTAATTTGCGCTGGAATGAACCGTAAATGAACAGGGATGGCCTGGTTCTGATAGGTCAGTCTCTCCAATACTGGACCCAGTTCAGCACATTGTTCTAAGACCAATCCTCTATAGAGTCTAAATTGGCATATTAGCCATTCATCATCATTGGCCAGCAAATGTTTGTCATTCCCTCCTAATTCTCTTCCAGCAGTCCCGATGCAGCCTACGCACGAGTGTCACAACGGTATTTAAATGTTTACAGCAATCAGTGTTATTTCCTCACACTTTGTCACAATTTCTTTTTTAATCTGTGGTACACATCACCCTGGTGATCATAGAGGAGAGGAATGTGATGTGGAGAAAACTTTAATCAAAAGTTGTGTCGACTTTAAGTTGGCTTATAGGGCTTTTAAAAAAAAACAAAACATCCTTATGTATAGTTATGGCTCACCAGCGCAAGCATAAATAACAGCAGTTTTGCATTGTTATGATAAAGTTTATCTATGAATAAAGTTTGATATGGAGTGCAATTGAATGCCTGAGAGGACTCATGATGTAGTGTGGCTTCAATTCCCCACCTCACCATCTGCATCGCCAGTTTCTTCTGTCTCCAAAACAAGCGTACCCATGGGTCAGAGTCTGCCTGTCAAGTTTTTTTTTGTTTTTTTTTTCACACAGCGTCACTCTTCAAACAACATTTGTGTGAAGAGTGACATACGGCAGTTTCAGGCCTCGTTTTGTGTGAACGTCATGTTTATAAATGAGACCCCTGGATTGGTTTGTTTCTCCATATTTCTGATGCAAAAATCATATACCACACGGTCAGAGGAGAGCCGGCTGCTGGGGCAGTGGACGAACATATCGCCGCATTTGTGCAATTAAGCAATATCTTGATTAACTGATCAGATATTTCAGGTTTACACAACTACATTCTCATCTAAAAACATTGTAAAAGTTCAGTTGTTTCACAGAATGCGCAATATATCCAATTTTATTCACAGCTTTTTTCTCTCCTCCGACCTTTGGCACTTTCGTTTAAACAATCTACTTCGACCTGCAATGAATCGTGGGATAGGGTGGGACACGGAGGATACACTGGACCCATCCTTCAAATCTGGGGAAAAGAAGGACGCATTTGTTGGAACCTTGGAGATTGGACAGCATTCGTCTTCTCATCCAGGACGTTATCAGCCTACAAATGCGTCCTTCAATGGATGCAATCCTGAATCTGGACACAGCAATAGTGAATGACATCCGTGAATCAGTAAATTTGTGTTTGATTCATCTCTGGCTTCAAGGACCCGGATGTGTGACACAAAAAACTGAATTTTGGAACTGAAATTGAATTTCAGACCTGAAAGTGAAAGTAATCAAACTGAATTTTCAATACAAGCAAGGCAATTTTCAAACAAAGAAATTCAGTTTTAAACCATTATATTCAGTTTCAGTTTAGTGAAATTCATTTTCAAACCAATGCATTTAATTTCAAATTACACAAATACAGATTCAGTCTGAGCAATTCAAATTCAGTTTCTGAGGGTACTAGTTTCTTCCCATAGTATACAGCCATCAAGACCCTAAGTTTGACTGTTTCAGGTTTCATATCGGTCCCTAAATCAAGGCTAAAAACTAAAGTTGACTGTTTGTAGGACCTACATTCTTGAACTATTTGCCCTTTCATCTACATTCTGTCGACTCACTAGGTTTAAATAAGTAGCTGAAATAGAATTTCTTTAGACTGGCGGGTAGTATGTTTTTGCCTGATTATATTTTCTCTTTTTAATACTTGTGTTCCGATTTGGTATAGGTTATCCTTGTGCCTTTTCTTATTTCCCCATTAGCATCTTGTAATGTATATGTTAAAAGGGCCTATATAAAAAAAAACACCTTCTTGCTTAAAGTAGTTTATCATTAGGTGAATTTTCAAATGTTCTTTGAGGTGAACTGCACATGCAAATTAAACACGCAAGTCAAAGCATACTTGTAATAGTAAATTTCCATTTCCACAGTACATCATGTAAGAACCATTATGTGTATAGGCACCTTATTAAAGAGAAAAGCTCTGCCAGTTGCTCCTGTGAACCGTGTGGAGATGAGTTCAGCACGGTTGGTCAGAATAGTGTCACAGTTGGCACAAGAGAAGAGGCGACTCCCACCGATGTGATCCAGAAAGATGCGGCCCATTTTCTCATCCGGTGGGGCAACAGCCGCTTGTAGCAGAAAAGTAAAACTCAAGTTTAGATGAAGCACAGCTCAAGAAAGAAAAACTTACCCATGTAAATGTTGTGGTTCTGGCAGCATAGCATCTGATTAACACCAGGGATGCTTTTCTAAATAGGATCATTGTGTGTAACATCTCACTATGATTTAGAAACTACAGTGTCTTTTGCTCCCAGTGCCAAAAGAATTGCAGTCTAATTTCTTTTTATGTTAATGAGATGGTTTTCTTTTAGTTTATCTACATTATATGATAATTTACAGAAATATTCACAAACTGGATTTCTGTAAAAAAAAAAAAATAGACAAAAACACAAACAACATAATCCACTCTCTACCTAACCTGACACTTTTTTTCCCTGAATCTACAGGTCCTTCTCAAAATATTAGCATATTGTGATAAAGTTCATTATTTTCCATAATGTCATGATGAAAATTTAACATTCATATATTTTAGATTCATTGCACACTAACTGAAATATTTCAGGTCTTTTATTGTCTTAATATGGATGATTTTGGCATACAGCTCATGAAAACCCAAAATTCCTATCTCACAAAATTAGCATATCATTAAAAGGGTCTCTAAACGAGCTATGAACCTAATCATCTGAATCAACGAGTTAACTCTAAACACCTGCAAAAGATTCCTGAGGCCTTTAAAACTCCCAGCCTGGTTCATCACTCAAAACCCCAATCATGGGTAAGACTGCCGACCTGACTGCTGTCCAGAAGGCCACTATTGACACCCTCAAGCAAGAGGGTAAGACACAGAAAGAAATTTCTGAACGAATAGGCTGTTCCCAGAGTGCTGTATCAAGGCACCTCAGTGGGAAGGAAAAAGTGTGGCAGAAAACGCTGCACAACGAGAAGAGGTGACCGGACCCTCAGGAAGATTGTGGAGAAGGGCCGATTCCAGACCTTGGGGGACCTGCGGAAGCAGTGGACTGAGTCTGGAGTAGAAACATCCAGAGCCACCGTGCACAGGCGTGTGCAGGAAATGGGCTACAGGTGCCGCATTCCCCAGGTCAAGCCACTTTTGAACCAGAAACAGCGGCAGAAGCGCCTGACCTGGGCTACATAGAAGCAGCACTGGACTGTTGCTCAGTGGTCCAAAGTACTTTTTTCGGATGAAAGCAAATTCTGCATGTCATTTGGAAATCAAGGTGCCAGAGTCTGGAGGAAGACTGGGGAGAAGGAAATGCCAAAATGCCAGAAGTCCAGTGTCAAGTACCCACAGTCAGTGATGGTCTGGGGTGCCGTGTCAGCTGCTGGTGTTGGTCCACTGTGTTTTATCAAGGGCAGGGTCAATGCAGCTAGCTATCAGGAGATTTTGGAGCACTTCATGCTTCCATCTGCTGAAAAGCTTTATGGAGATGAAGATTTCATTTTTCAGCACGACCTGGCACCTGCTCACAGTACCAAAACCACTGGTAAATGGTTTACTGACCATGGTATCACTGTGCTCAATTGGCCTGCCAACTCTCCTGACCTGAACCCCATAGAGAATCTGTGGGATATTGTGAAGAGAACGTTGAGAGACTCAAGACCCAACACTCTGGATGAGCTAAAGGCTGCTATCGAAGCATCCTGGGCCTCCATAAGACCTCAGCAGTGCCACAGGCTGATTGCCTCCATGCCACGCCGCATTGAAGCAGTCATTTCTGCAAAAGGATTCCCGACCAAGTATTGAGTGCATAACTGTACATGATTATTTGAAGGTTGACGTTTTTTGTATTAAAAACACTTTTCTTTTATTGGTCGGATGAAATATGCTAATTTTGTGAGATAGGAATTTTGGGTTTTCATGAGCTGTATGCCAAAATCATCCGTATTAAGACAATAAAATACCTGAAATATTTCAGTTAGTGTGCAATGAATCTAAAATATATGAATGTTAAATTTTCATCATGACATTATGGAAAATAATGAACTTTATCACAATATGCTAATATTTTGAGAAGGACCTGTATACTGATCACCTGAAGGCAACCTCAGGCCTGGTTTACTGAGTACTAGCTACATCACTGCAATGTTTCCTTTCGACGTCTACCAATCTGTAGTTAGTTTAACAAATGAAAGACATAATAATAAACACTAACATTAGCTTAGGCTTCATTATTTATCAGAAAACAGTGGAAAACAACGATATTGAACAGTTCACGCTTATATTTAGCGGCTAATGTTTACATCAAAATGCCAAACAGCCAATAAGTAACCTTAAAATATATCTTACCTCGAAACGTACAATGAAGACAATTTAAAAGTACTTTCAGGTCGAAATCTAAGTCACTTTTCGTCTTTATTATCTAGAAAACTATAATTCTTCGTCTCTCCTGCTTTGCTTTGTTTTCGTGAAAACATCCCAGGCAACGTCAAGCAAGTTAGCGATGATGACAGTCATAGTTTCCGCTTAAGACTTTCAAAATAAATGTAAAGAATCTCTATTTTGTGAAAATAATAACTTACTTTACATTTATATTGATGATAACGCTCGATTATGTGTCTGAAAGTTTAATCTGCTGTATTCCCTGTGTTTTTTAAATGGCCCTAGTAAAACCAGCTCTTTTATTAAAAAAAAATCTCGTGTGACGTAAAAGCAACCCAGTCTTCTCATTGGCCACAGAGAATTGCCACATGTTGCAAATTTTGTTGATTTGATTGTATTGTTTTGGTTGAAGGTAAAGTCATTCTGTTAAAGGAGCTAAGCATTTTGTTGTCCCGGGATTTTTGGTCCAGAAATTCTCAATCTAAATAAAATATAAATGCTATAGTTTTAACATTTCTTATAAAAAACAGATACATCAGATACCATATATGTTTTACACAACAAACAACACAAAGTCAGAGGGATGCAGGAAAATGTGCAGCAGCAGGAGCTGAACTGGCTACCAGCCATGTGGAGGAAGTACATCAAAATGTTCTATTTCACAGTCAAGACTTTAGAGATATATTTTATGCTTTTCACAAAGTTTAAGCTCCAATAGAAACAGTTATGTCAAAGGTTTGCTTATTTCTTTATACTAAGGCATAAATTGCACTTTTTATTCTGTTGTACGTCTTAAGTTGCTCATAAAAATATTTGTATTATGAATAAAGGAATCTGCATTGTTTCACATTTTAGACGTTCCTATGAAAACAAAAATGTAGCAGCTTTTTATTGATGTGCCAGTTATTGATCATTCTAAATCACTTTGGCATTAGTCAAGCCAAGCTACACTTTCTACCCAGTTGTAAGTCCAAGACAGTCACACCTATTACGATGTCATACGATAAACCTTGCTCCCAAGCAATAGATTATCATTCGAGAATAACAAAATCAAAATAGGTATATTTACCTAAGAATCATACCAGAAGTTTAAGATGTATGACTAGAAGCACATATAAAGTTTATATTTGTACGCTTTTCTGCTCAATCTCTAGCAGTGAGATGGTGGATGTACATGTACATGCTTTCAATTAGATTTGTGTTCTCATTTGTGAACTTTACTGCTACTTACATTTGCTTTATCTTTAATAGAATAATATGGCTGAGATTGTTTCATGCAATGTTGCCAAATAAACAGCAATCAGTACCACCCATCTGGTAGACTGTCAGTCTGATATTTTCTGTATTGTCAGCCATGTCAGGGATCACTTTTCCCCTTGTGGTTTCTCCCATGTTTTCTCAAAACAGCAGCCTGAGGTACCTCCATTGGAACAAACTGCATATTCACTTTTCCTTTTCCTATGTATAAACTGATATCTCATGCTTTTCTAAAATTGTTGCTTATAAATCCAAATTTATACTTATTTTAGAACCATATCAAATATTTTGTCTTATATCCCCATAAAAGCCTAGCTAGCATAGCTTCAGGGAACCTGCTAACCTCTTTCCCACAGCCTTGACCCGATGCGGGCTGCACGGTGGCACAGATGGTAGCACTGTTGCCTTGCAGCAAGAAGGTCCTGGGTTTAAATCTCTGCCAGGTGTCTTTCTGCATGGAGTCTACATGTTCTCCCTGTGCATGAGTGGGTTCCCTCCAGGTACTCCCACTTCTTTCCATACACTCCATCAAAATAAGCACAGGGTCGCCTTAGGGATGTGTACTTAGTCCTCTGACCTTAACTCTGGTGCCACATGACTGTACAATTCAGTACAGTTTAGAGTTAGTTATGTAGTGTGGATGTTGGAGTTTTAACAAACCTTTATTCTTGCCGGATATTTTCCCTTTTTTTTCATCATATTTTCTGCAGTGGATAGATGCAATGAAAAAGAACACGACAGAACAATATTTTGGCATGTTTACCAAAAGTGTTAATTCTCTTAATTTATATTTCTGTAACTTGTTTCAAACACACTGCAAAATGACATTTTTCCATCTGCACCTTTTCCATTTTCTCCCTCTTTGTTACAAATATAAATGCTTTTTCTCTGCTTAGCACTCCTAAATGAGAAGCACACATCCCATATCGCCAATATTTGTATTTTGAGGTTTTATTAAAATATCCTGAGAGAAAGTGGAGTGGAAAGAGGAAAGTGATTTAATGCTGTATCAACTGTATCAGACACATATATTGTTTCTTGTTAAGTGCAGCTCCAAAACATCCAAGCCATCTTATCTGTGCACAGATTAGAAAGAATCAGATAAACAGAACCGTGCTTCATCAGGTGTTCAGGCTGAGCCAATGGCCTTGACATAAGATAAGGGATCATAAAGGCGGTACAGACTAATATCAGGATCACATATTTTATAACTACAGTCAGTGTTGATAGTTTCACATAGACCATAGATAATGTCTGCATTTATAGGCATCATTATAGGCTGTAAAAAATAAAATCTGGTAAATTCATCTAACAACAAACTAATTTGATCTTACAACATATTGTTCTTCACCCTTTCAACCAAAAGGCAGATAGAAGAGTTACTAGTTTTACAATATTGAAGAGTTGCTGTTATATAAAGGCACAGTTAAATTCTTGGCTGGTAGATGCTGTTTTTAAAAATAAGGATGTTAATGTCCTATGTCCAATAAAGACCTTTTAATACTAGCTAAACTGTGAAACAGTTTTGATCTATTGCGTCTGTCAGCACACTAACTCTAAAAGAACGTACCTAAAACATTAAATGGCTAATTCAAATGACTTTTTTTCTCTTTCAGTACTAGAGTTGCCACATATTCTTTCAGTCTGTTTTGTAAAACAAATGATAAATGTGAATAATGGAATCCAACTGAGTCTCACCTAAAAGGTTGTTATGGACCGACACATCTATGTGTTGCCAAAAATACCCCAAATTAGACATGATGCAACATGTTATTAGAGGGGTTCTTGAGGAGTTAAAAACACTGTTGTAAAAAAAAAAAAAAAACAATAACCCAGACCTGTGCAAAAGCCTTTTTTCTCTGTTTTTTTGTTTTGTTCCAAGGCTTGCTTGTAATCCACTTGTAAATGGACTGAACTTATATAGCACCTTTCCAGTCATACAGACCACTCAAAGCGCTTTACACTAGAGCCACATTCACCCAATCGGACTCACTAACGCTCACACATTCATACAACGATACACAGGCAACTTGAGGTTAAGTGCCTTGCCCAGGGGCACATCGACATATGGCAGGAGGAAGCTGGAATCAAACCCACAACCTTCTGATTGCAAGACGACTACTCTTCCTACTGAGCCACAGTCGCCTTGTGGCATTACAAGTGGCATTACAAGCAACATTACAAGTTTGGCAGATAAAAAACATGTTTAGCTCCAGCAAAGTGATTCCCAAAGAGCTATAGACAGGAAACTTGGCAATAAGTACAAAATAAAGTAAAAGATGATGCAAGCCTCAGACCCTTTAATGTTTTCTTAAAAACATCTTATGTACATTTTAGGTCTCCATTTTCCCATTTTCCTTGTGTTTTAAGCACATAGTGAAAAGGAACTCTTTATTATGGTCCGTCCTTACCTTTATTTATTACATGTAAAGACAGAGACGTTGTAAAAAATGTCCATTTAAGATCAGTAATACATTTGACTGGGTTTGTTTCCTAATGAACGTAAAGGTTTCTCCAACCTTTGGATGTTTAATGTTCTATGTTTTGTTTAATGAATAAGAGTAAAACCACCATGCTGAATATTAATTAAACTTACTAGCTAAATTTGAGAAAAATAAAGTATTGAAAGCTGACATTTATTTAAATGTGTCGGAAAATCTTAAACATTTAAGTTCCTGCTTAAATAATATTTGCAGTAATGTAATGTAACTGCAGATATTGCAGATATTGATTTGCTTGTAAACTGTCATTGCTCAAATCTCTATTGTAATAACAACAAACCAAAAATAGAATATTGATATGCTTCAAAACCTGATTTGTATTCAGTGAAAGTTTCATTAAGATATTCTATTATTTCATTGAAAAAACCTCACAGCTGTGTACTTTGAACAAACAAACAGTCCCCTCCCCTTTATGGAGGCGTATGATGTTAGATGTCTCCAGCAATAAGTGATACTTACAGTGAACGACAAAAGCAGAGCATAGTGCTGCGAATGTAGAAAAGAAGGAGGGAAAACTACGACAAAAATTGGAGAAGATGTTTCAGCAGCTGGTTCTGATCTCCCTGCTGGGTTTCACATGGGCAACAGGTCTCTATTGATTATGCAACTTCATCATCACCTGCAGTTTTTACTGTTTCAAGTTAAAATATGTCATAGTATCTGATTATTGAGTTTACCTGATGATTGAGGTTCACTGTTGCAGGAGGATTTAAAATATAAGATATGTTTGTACAGAGCTGAATCTGATAGTTACCTATACAATTATCAGTGATCTGCTGCAGAAGAAAAGTCCTTACAATTCTTTGAAGAACATTTGTCTCTTTTACGTTTTTTTTGTTTATTTAATTATAATCATTTAATTGGCTGGATAAAGAGAAAATGATGCAGAATTTACATCTTCTACATAAAATTACAATGTCTTATCCTCTCCCAATCAGCTGGACTGCCTTGCACTCAGACATTTCCTTCCCAGCAGCCTCCATTAACAGGTACGTGATTTGAGAGAGACCAGATTTACACTCAATTAATTTTAGTTATTCAAATAAAAAATAAATAAATAAACGTAAGACTTTTTTTAGACGAATGTTGTCAAGCATTTTTCAATGATTACACAACTCTATTACGCTTTTCCTGACTGAGGTAATTAAAAAAATATATGCAAATATCTTAATATTTTCTTCTCAAGCTGACAGAGTCAAACCAGCTGATGTAGCAATGCTTTCTTTTATTGGACTTCATGAACCAAGGTAAGGACAGACCATCTTTTTAAATATTGTAAAGTCTCTATAAAAGATCTGAAATTCACGCTATGGTCTTCCTCAGCAGCACTGAGCTATCCACAGTCTTATCAAAACTCACAGGTATGTTGCTGTTTTTATTGTTCTCCTTTTCATTATTACTTTGAAATTCACCTTGATAGTCACCTAGGATGTCCTTGTTCTTGTTTTTGTTCCTACTCTTTGAAGGGAGCAGAAGTAAAATCCCAGTTTGTTCCTGTTTTGTTTGGTACATTAAACACAAATGAACTCTTCTGAGATTGTTTAGATCTTTTACTGCACCACTTTGTACTATTTTTACTGCCCCAATGTTGACTTTAGCCGAGATAGTATGAAACATCCATCCATTGCCCATACCCGCTTATCCTTGGATGGCCACGTTAGGTGAACTGGTGCCTATCTCCAGCGGTCACTGGGCAGGAGGCAGGGTAAACCCTGGACAGGTCAACATTGTTTGTCCTGTGGATCAAATAACCATGCACACCCATTAGGACACATTAACCTAGCATGCATGTTCTTGGTCTGTGGGAGCCGGAGTGCCCTGCACGCAAAAAGAGCCCAGGCTGGGATTCAAACCCTGGATCTCCTTGCTGGAATGAAACAGTGTGCCACCGTACAGCCCAGATTGTTAAATTGTGCAACAATTACAATACAGCTGTCCTTGCCATAGCAACATTTCAAAAATCAGGTTTATTGTACTCTGCCATTTATAAAATACTGCTTAGGTGGTTCAGTGATTTGGTATTTAATTTCCTTTGACTGAAAACGTGGACAGCCCTTGTAAAATGTATGTTATAGCCCTGTGCTTTCATATTCATGCTGAATTGCAGCTGAAATTCTAAACTGTTGCATGTTAGATTTTTGATGTTTAACTCCTTTGCTAATCCTTCATAAATTCAGGATTTATTTATTCTTCCTCTGCTTTCCTTGAACAGAGCTGATGACTCTGTTCAATCCTGGACTGATGTCTCCCTTCTCAGATGAAAAAGGTTTACACATTCCTCACTTTCTTCAACATGGGTACACATAGTTTTTTCTGTCGCATAAAAACTTTAAGTGCCTCTGACTGCTTCAAGCTATGTCTTTCTTACTTATAGCATGTCGGTTACTTTTTACAGCACACTGATTGACCAAGCAAAGGAAGTGTCCCTTTACTTACAGAGCAATCAGGTAAAATCCCAAGTTTCTTTATGCAATTTAACTTTTATTTTTATTGTTTCTTTTTAGTTCTTATTTTTATATGTTTTCACTACAATGCTCTCCCACCACAACGATGAAAAAAAGGCATTACCTTTGGCAAAGAGGTGAACACAGTTCTTTGGATAAAAACACATATTTTTGGAATTTAGTCCAACAACTGAAAATAGCACTCTAAATACAATGTGTATCCCTTGAACCTCTTCACATTTGTTTGTTACGACTAAAAACTTCAGTGTGTTTTATTGTGATTTTTTATGAAGTGGGAGAAAAATGCAGGAATTTCAGAAATTGTTAAAAGTTTGAGTTAATACTTTCACTACCCTCTCACCTTTCACTATCTACAAGCTTTTCCCATCTAGAGGCTGAAATCTTTGGCAAGTTTTTTTTGCAAAATATTTCAAGCTCCATCGTATTAGTTAGGGAGCATATGTGAAGATTAAATTTTAAATCTTGCTAGACATTCTTAGTAGGGTTTTTGTCTGGACACAAGGAAATGCTTTGATATAAATCATTCATTTGTAGCTCTGGCTATATGTTTAGGGCTTCCTGGAAGGTAAATCCTCCACTCTAGACTTGTGTTTTGCAGGTTCCAACTGGTTTTCTACCAGTATTCTCCTTTAATTTAATTGTATCCACCTACCATCAACTTTGACCAGGTTCTCTGCCCTACAGAATAAATGCATCCACCCCTCAGCATTACACTACAATCCCCATATTTCAGAGTAGGGATTGTACTTTTTGCAAGCAAGCCAGAAAGTTACATTGTGGTCTAATCAGAGCGGAGAACCTTTTTCTACATCTTTGAAGCATCCTCTACATGGCTTGTGGTAAATTGGACTTCTCATGGTTTTCTTCTTCTTTCTTCTTGTCACTCTTCCATAAAGTCCAGATTTGTTGGAGTTCATGACTAATTGTTGTACTGTCAACTTATTGTACCATCTTTGCAATGAATCTCTGCAGCTCCTCCAAAGTTTTCATAGGCCTAGTTGCTGCATCTCTGATTAATGCTCTCCTTGCCCAGTCTGTCAGTATAAGTTAGGGTTAAAAAGTACTCCTTGAAATGTTTAAAGCTGAAAGCAACTGTTTTCTTTTGGGACTATCAGGGTCAAGGGTGCTAAATACAACTGCACACCACATTCCTCTGATTTTCGTCCGGAAGAAACATGAAACCCAGGTTCAGTTGTCTTTTCACTTCACAAAAATGCAATATTTTGTCATAAACTATCTTAGAAAATCCTCAAATAAAACATTGATGTTTGCGGTTGTATTCTAAAATAGTTCAAGGGGTGTGAATACTATTGCAAGAGATTGTAAAGCTCTCCATTTAAAATCCAGTAATATAGTGTTAGGTGCTTCTAATCAAATCTAATATAGTCTAGAGATGCCAATATGTGTTGAAATACTTGAGCACTGTGTCTCAAGAAAAAAGAATCTTTCTGATTTCATACACACACAGCAAAAACTGATAAAGAATCTGATGTGATCTCGTTTTCACCAGCAGGACACTGATGAGAACGGAAACTGGAAGTTGGTGCTTCTCTTTGTTCAGCTGGATCAACTCTGTGCCTGTGAGCAGCAGCAGCAGGTAAACAAAGCAGTTTGGATGATAGAGATAACGAACAAAATAGCAAAAAAGGTAGCTGGGCACTGTCTTCAGTGTTTAATACAAACATTCTACGCTTTAATCGGCAGAAAGAGCATGAATATGGAGAGTTTCCAAATACCTGTCTGGCATTTTTACACCACAGTTGAATCAGATTACATCATGTTATGCATTTGCATTTCTGCTTTGTACATGGCTGACATCTGCACTAAAATAATGTGTCAACAAAGAAAATTTATAAAGACTTGAAATATGGAAGACAGCCCATACAATTTAGTGCCTGATTAACCCAGCAGGTAAACTAGTAACTCAATTAGATATTGATCCTGAAAGATAAATTACACACATGCCTCTGTCAGCTGTTTTGTGCCTAAGCCTCAAAGACCACCTATCAAAATGACTTGTTTATTGATGTTTAAAGAGATTGTGGCTTCAGAGGTTTAAAGGTGCAGAGTCCAGGTTTTTTCTCTTTATCACTTCTGAACTTTCCTTGACACAATCTAATCACATATGCTTGTTGTGAAAAAAAAAATGACTGTGCATTGCACAGTTTCCTGGTAATTGTGTCAGGATAAGCAAATGCTAAAGAGTGGGCCAAAAAATTGTGCATAAGATGATTATTGTCTGTTTTGCAGATCACGTCTCTTTTCAAAAGAGTAGTTGAGGAAGTAGATGATGCTGTGCAACTGCTGCGCTCTCAGGTATATCACAGATTAAATACAAGGTTATTTTTCTTTTGCATTAATTTTAGAGACAGTGTTTATATGTTTAATGTTCTTAACTTTGTTGCAGCTGAAAAGGACGATTGTCAGTGTGGCATTGTGGGATGAAGGCCTCAACACTATCCAAAGACAGTAAGCTGCACTTTCTCTGGTTAAACAAATATTTCATTCAAACATACTTCTGTTTTATATTATATTGGTGAGTTGTTATGAGGCTGAAAAAGGGCTAATATTCACTTCAAAGTGAAATGTGGGAAAAGAAAATATTCTGTTATCAATATTTAACTCACTATTTTTAAAAAGCTGATTTTTGAGTTTGTTTTTGATTGTTTTAATAGAACAGCTGCACAAGGTTTTGTATAGTAAAGGTATATTGCTTACAGGATGTGCCCATGCATACACACAAACAGCGAGGGAGAGCTCAGGCTTCAGAGAGCCATACTGACTCACACACTGCAGGTATGTCTCTAATTCCCACCCAAAAATGCTGTTAACTTGGTAGCAAAATGGATTTGTTGTAGAGTGGGCTAATGCATAAAGCCTGGCAAATGTTTGCTTTAGACTCCTTGGAAATAAAGTGTTAAGGAAATCATTGGATTGTGATGTTTTGTATGCTTATGCAACATAATGAATTAAAGTATTAGTCTTAGTGGACGTGGGGCTAATCACTTAGTGAACACTCAGCTTAGGTTTATGACTCCAGTCTCAAGGAGGAAGTTGACCTTCAGGAGATAACACAGAATAAAATCTGCCAAATGAACTTGTTAAGAGTCACCAAATATCTGTGGTGAGATACCCCCCCCCCCCCTCGTTTAATACAGTTATTTCACAACAAAAGTTTAAAGAAATAAGGAGTGTGAACAGTATCTTATTGTTTTACAAGAAACCTCTCGTGCATGAACAGCATCCTGAGCTGTTCATCCACCGTATAAGTATATAGCATTTATACAAAATATAAAAAAATATTTATGATAACAGAATAAAATACAGTTTATGCAACTTTACAGCATAGTGATATTTATATGTGGCTACTTATTTTCACATTTGTCTTAATTGAAAGCACTCCTAATGCAAAATAATTAAAAACAATTAAACAATACAAATACGCCTTTTATTGTTACTTTAAAAATAGAGGGTTTGACAAATCTCAAACTGTGAGGCCTTTTCCAGGAGTCCTTGAGTGAACTGATGATACAGAAACATTGGTACAGGGACATAGATGACTTCACTGTCACTCTTCAGGCAACCCCTCTTATCAGAGGCCTGTCATCTGTGAGTTTAAGCTACTGATTTTACCATTTTCATTCAGTTATTTAAATATTCTTCTGAAATTTGCAGAGATTTTTGGATGTGTAAAACTCTTTCCTCCTAACAGACTGGAAAGCCTTTTGGAGAGTTCGAAGCCTCGAAGCACACTGATGAACTGTTGCTGCAGATGTGGAGAAACTTGGTAAGAGTTGGAGCTGTCAAAGTGAAATTTAATTGTTCTTCACTGACGTGACCTTTAGTCTGTCACTCTCAGAGGATGTTACATGCATTTTCTTTCTTACAGCTGCAGCCCATGGTCGACAAACATAATTTAGATCATAAGGGAAACAGTCTTACATTGCCATGCCCCACTGAGGTGAGTATAAACGTAGATGGTCCACAGAAATAGTCATGCAAGCATTTACCAGTGACATAAAATGATAATTCTTCCCATTTTCCCTAACCCCCTTGTGGATATTGTTCTTTGTTCATAAGGACCGACCATTCCTGAGGACAGAAGTTAACGCTCCTTCAAATCAACACAGCAATGCAAACTATCTCATTCAGACTGTGAGAATCATTCACAACCAAACTGAATAGTTTTTTAAACAGTGTGCGTCTCATTTTGATTGTTCTTTGTGTGCTTGATAATCAGTATACAGGCACAGAGTTGCCCTGCGAAGATCTTAGTCCTTCAGTCACCATTCCTACTTCAGGTAATTCTATGTGTTATTATATTTTGTTTCAAATAAAAATGTTCAGACATTTATCAGATATTCTGATTAACATGCTAATTAATGTACAGAAGTAACTGATATAGTGTATGACCAATTATAGTGTAATGTGCTTTGGAGTCCTTGGACTTGATAAATGCAAGTCTAAAGAAATGCATATCTGTGGTAGAATTAGGTTTAAAGTAATCTTTTAATTTTGTCAACATGTTTCTTCTGATTAAAAATAATTTTAACCTCTTTGAGGCCCAGCCAGAATCCCGACTTGAATCAAATAGAGAATATGTGGAGGGAGCAACAAGTTGATGGCCTTCCAGCCTCAAAGACTTGGTGCTAATCACTAAAGATGAATTGTCTAAATACCAGTGGAAACATTCAAATATCTGCTCAGCAAATGAAAGGGGGGTTTAACTGCAGTGTATCTGCATTCCCAGATCCAAGTTTTCACTAAAGAGCACACCATTAGCAGCCACCAGAACATCTTCCTGGTTCATTGTTATCCACTTCAGTTTAAGCTGGGAGTTTCTACTTTAAGAAGCTTCTGATTTAGCAAACATCCGTGTGCTTCAACCAGTCATCTTATTGACGGGTGGTGATTAGTTGCTCTACATCACAGATAATTTAAAAAACATTTTTACCAACCAAAATATTTTAACTGAAATGTCCTCGGAGTGCCATTAAAGGAAGCTGTGGTTCTCAATCAGTGGTACCGTTTGGCATTAGTGTGACAAGAGGATATATGGTATGCATGGTCTCGCCAAATGCTTTATCATTGGCATCTCGAATCTTACAATCTAACATTACCTGATATTTTCTTCTTATTTTCTAGTTCATGAACTCCGGCCCGCGGATATCAAAGTTGTGGCGGCTGTGGGGGACTCTTTGACAGTAAGTCATTTTGTTTGTCAGACAGACATTTTGGGCAACTTACCCTTTTTTTATATTCAGTACAATTTACTCAAGTCTTTCTTATTCTTTCTGTCAGGCAGGGAACGGTATTGGATCCAAGCCAAATAACATCCTGGACGTCTTACGTCAGTACAGAGGTTTATCTTGGAGGTTCGTCAAGACTCTCTAATTTTATTACTGTGGCTCGATCTTCATCTTTTATCTGTTATTCTGATACTTTTTGAGATCATGGATGAAGAAAGTTAATGTCACTTGGTGAAAGTAATTTACTATGTTTATTGCTAGTATTGGTGGAGATAAAAACCTCACGACTGTAACCACTTTGCCCAGTAAGTATTTTTGATAACTTCATTACACAGCAATTTCAGAATTTAAAAAATATCACTTATTTGCTTTCAAAAATGTCCTTTGTTTTTACAGACATTTTAAAACATTTTAACCACAACGTGACAGGCTACTCGCTTGGTTCCGGCAATCAGGACAGTCCAAAAGCTTTCCTTAACCAGGCGGTGCCAGGTGCAAAGAGTAGGTAAGTCCCATAGATTTTTATTTTAGCTACAATTGACTTTTTTATTAAATGTTACTTAATTTTGAGTGGAACAACATAACTTTCCTTTAGCAATAAGTTGTGATCATGTTTTGCATTGTTGTTCACAGGGATATACCATCACAAATGCGTACCCTAGTAACTAGGATGAAAAATGACGTTGTAAGTCTGTATTTTTTTTTTTTTTTCTAACCCTAGAATGTCACTAGAGGCTACCAGGACACTTTCAACTCTCTTTATGTTGTTTTCTCCAGAATATTAACTTTGAGTCAGACTGGAAGCTGATCACTGTTTTTATTGGTGGAAATGATATTTGTGCATACTGCGAAAACAGTGTGAGTATCAGATTTATAACTGAGAAGACAAAATTCAGAAGATTTCTTTGATGGGGTATAAAGGAACATGTGTTTTCTTTATTTACAGCTCCTATTCTCTGTGGAAAATTATGTAGGGTTTCTGAAGGAAAGCTTGGACTATATTCATAAAGAGGTGATACTGATTTGGCAAGATGTGTTTCTAATTTACAATGGTTACCTGTCTATTAGAATTAACAAGGCTGATCTCTCTCAGATCCCCCGAACTCTGGTGAACCTTGTAGAGCCTCTTTTTATAACCACACTTAGAGAACTGCACTTTGACACTTCACTGAACTGTCCAACATGGCTTGTAAAGTAAGTCTGTCTTTATATTCCCTACAAATATTGATTGTAGTCCAGATATCTAATTATCATCTTACCACTGAGATTGTTAATTCTTCTTCGGCAGTATATTGTGCCCGTGTGTTGTCTTGCCAGAGCCCAACTCTGAAGCTCTTCAAATTTTGGAGACCATCAACAGAGGATATCAGGTACAATAAGACAAAACAACTAATCAGATAAAAGAAATAAGTTATGATTATTGCCATTGATGGATGTGATTGCTACTTTAACTTTCAGCGTTCGCTGCATGAGCTTATTGAGTCCGGCCGGTATGATACACGCTCAGACTTCACTGTGGTTATCCAGCCTTTCCTCAGAGACATCACTTTGCCCAGACTGCCGGTCAGTAATGAAATCCTGTCTTCTATATGTGAACAATATCCTGTACTTGATCATCAAATAGATATTTAAAGGATGTAATTTGCTTGTGTGGTGCGTTCTCTTCTACTTGATTTTGTTCTAAAGCTGCACAATTAAATGTATTTAAGTATACAGATATAGAATTTGTATGAATTGCTGGAAGAGTTGTACAACATCTTTCACAATTATCGCCGCCGCTGGTAAAGATGTGTACAAAAGCCTTAAAATAAGAGGCTATTATAAAGACGTTATGACCTATTAATGCCACTCTTTGCTGCATTTTAATATAACTATTTCTCTGGCTTTGGCAAGTATTTATTTTTTGCAGCCAGTTCCTGTAATATGAAGATCAACACACATCTGCCTGTTTTTGAATATGTTCTCTTGTCTTTCCCATTTTGTAGTGGAGCTTAGAGGAATGGGCATCTTTTTACATCATATTTATATGTTTTATATATTATATACAATTTACGCGTTTACCAAAGGTGTCAATAATTCTGGAAGGCTCATTAGCTTTGACTCAGTTTTAAACATACATTTTAAACAACGTCAAACTGTATTTGACAAAAATCCTTTCAGCATTTAGGAATCATAATTTAAGAAATAAAATGAAACCAATATATGTTATATTTGACTTGATTTAATACATTTTGCTTAGGATGGCCATCCAGATCGTTCTTTTTTCAGTCCTGACTGCTTCCATCTCAGCCAAAAAGCCCACACAGTGATGGCTCGTTCCCTTTGGAACAACATGGTAAATAAACCGCACATTTTATGCTTTTACATTATTTGACGCATACCACATGTCTTAATGTAGCAGAAAAAATAGATAAGGATAGAATGTATTTCATCATGAATACCCATGAATGATGCTCAACTGTCTTTTTTTCTTACAGCTGGAACCTCTGGGCACCAAAACCTCCAACCAGGACTTTAATTCTGTTTTTGATCTAAAATGTCCAACAAATGTATGGAAGTTAATTTTTTTACATAAATCCCCTGAAAATAGAAAAGCCCATTTGAATTGAACAGAGTTTTTAAAACATAGTTAATGGTCTTGATATTTTTATGAGCTGTTTTCTCTTCCTCTTCAGGACGCACCCTTTTTTCGGACCTATAATAACAGTAATTACAAATATTCTGGACCCTCTCCAACACCTGAACCTGTTAAAGTAAGTTTATAATGTTCATGTGTTAAGTTCTTTGTCGAAAGCAAATGAAAGCATTTATTTTACAACTAAACTAAATTAAATTACTCAAAAAAGTTGCAAATGATCAACTAACAGTGGTGCAATGCAGGGCTTTTTCGTCAGTACTTTGTACTTTAACATTGGTTGATTTTTGTGTGTCTTTTCCCTAAGAACTGGGGAAGTGATTTTTCTTGCAACAACTTTGCTACATCTGACAGTCAACCAACATCAGGTGAGGCAGATTGTCATCAAGATTTGTTTATTCTTTTCTTAATAGTGTAATAGTTTGGGCATGGATTTTCCAAAATAGATTGTTTTTAATGTAGGTGCCCTAAACAACATAATAACAATGATAAAATAAAATATAAAGAATAGAAATCACTGTTACTGTTTTTTATTGAGTAAAAGCCTGAAATTTCAAAAAGGTGTTACTGATTTATCTTGAAGTCGACTTAATCCGCTTTTATCTTCAGTTCACAAGCTGAGACCATCAGATATTCAGGTCGTGGCAGCGCTGGGAGACTCTTTAACGGTAAGTACAAGAACACAGTGATACCTTCAATTCTACAATCAGAAAAAGTAAAACAGAAGGTGTTGTTATTTCAGAGTTTATCATAATGTGAAACATTTAGCATTTTTCTTATCATTGCAGCACTTTTGCACTATGCACTCAGTTTTTAATCAGCAGGCTATCTTACAGTTTTTTTGAACTTGTGTTTAATCTCTGATGTATCCGAGATCTTAATCCTCTTTTACATTTTACTTCATTTTCGGTGTTCTCAACTCAACAGGCAGGAACCGGTGCAAAATCAAATAGCATGGTTGAGCTTAGTAAAGAATTCAAAGGTGTATCATGGAGGTATATTTTCATTTTAATTAACATTTCACAGTCACATTTTTACCAATCATATAAAAATTTTTGCATTATTTCCTGCAGCATTGGAGGGGATGAAACTTTGGAGACCATCACAACCTTACCAAGTGAGTTTGTTGAAAACAGTCTTTTCTAGACAAAAGTTTTTATTGTAGGTCTTTTAGAACATAAAAACTCAAGATTTAAGCACATTTAATTTAATTTACTAGTAGCACAGTCATAAAAAGATTTTTTTGCAATTAGTAGAGCGAAAATAGCTTGTTCGATGAGAAAAAAGCTAATCATTCAAGATTTTCTTGCACATTTTTCACTTTCTTTCATGGAAACAAAATGCCATTGTGTGGCTTCTTCGCAGATATCTTGAAGAAATTCAACCCTGATTTAAAGGGTTTCTCCACAGATGAGGGGCAATTGCACAAAGGCTTCAACTTGGCTGTTGCTGGAGCAAAGACCTCGTATGCATTTGTCTTTTCCTAGTTTCTCCATGAGTAAAGCTGTAAAATCCTGCTAATATCGTCTGACACCACTTTTCTGTCACAGAGAGCTTCCTGCACAAGTCCAAGCACTCATTAAGGCCATGAAAGAAAATAAAGTGAGACTTTGCTCAAACTGTAAAAACTCTGCATACCTGATCTGTTTTTATTCTCATAGTTGGTATGTTTGCAACACAGGACGTGAATTTTAAAAGTGACTGGAAACTTGTGACAATTTTCATTGGAACAACAGATCTTTGTAATTACTGCTTGGATCAAGTAAGTTTTGTCCCAGATTTGCAAGTATGGTGAACAGATAACACTCTGTTAGGGTACTATAACACATTGTTGACCCCATTTTTCACAGACAAATTTGTCACCGAAGAACTATAGCAACAATCTCATGCTTAGTTTGGACATAATTTATGAAGAGGTAAGAGTTAAACACTAAAAATATATGCAATAATGTGTGATGAATTAAGTTGTTATTGTCTGCCTCTTTTCTGCCTTGGGGTCTGTAGGTACCAAGGGTGCTGGTAAATCTGGTGGATATCATGCAGATTGATGTGTTTAAAAATGTTAAAAAGGACTCGCTGGGTTGCTCACTACTGCAGAGGTTAGTTCAAACCTCGATAACTCTTTCTTTGCAAACACTTGCATTTTAAAGTTCATAATAATATATTATCAGATAATTATATATTATAAGATGACAGATATTAGATGGTGACAAAATAAATCAAAAGAAGAGAAACATTGTTAATTCGCTGTAATTTACTGTAACAGTTTATACTTGTAAATAACAAAAGTATATGAAACTTTGTTTTTAGGAATTGGTGTAATCTCCATGAGCTGAAAAAACATGAAAAACACCCAAAACAAATATAATCGCTGATTAATTTATCAGTACAGCATATTTTCTTGAATTTCCATAACTGTTTCAGATCCTCCCACAACATTTTGACCTCACTGTCAGGAATCTAGATTGTATGGCAGCCTGATTTCTGTCAGTCTGCCCCAGGGCAGCTGTGGCTGCAATATTACCTACCACTGTCAGTGGGTGGATGTGTGTATGAATGGGTGGATGTGTCATTGTAGTGTAAAGCTCCTTGAGGTACTTGGACTAGATAGTGCAGGCCATTTACCATCTTTTATAGCTTTTACGGTTTATCTGTCATTTCTAATTCATTCTTTACTCAGTGATGAAAAGGCGCTCTGATCCAAAGGCACCACCATGTTTTACAATTGGGATAAGGCTCTTTTAAATATCACCCTTCTCTACTTTTTTATTATTTTATCATATAACCTTTTGCAAACCAGCAATGATTATTATTATAGGTTATTTTTATTGAACAACTGCTTTCTTAATCATCAGATGTTTTTCAGATCTAATGAGTGTCAGTAACTCTTTTCTTAAGGTCCTCAGAAACGTTTTCAGTTTGTTCCATTATTCACTTCCGTAAGCATTTCTTACAAACCCAATCTTTAACAGGTCACAGTCCTTTGAATGAAACAGACAGACCGTTCACAGTTGTTAACTCAATGGCCCTTACACAGACTGCCAGTTTTATATATAGTTACAGAATTATTTTGTAATCATAGATAACTATTATCTTCAGAGGTGGTTAACCAACTGTCAAATCAAATCCCTTTTTTGACAAAAGAAATATTGCACATTTCTTTATAGGCCCAGCTGTCAGTGTGTTATCAATACAGCAAGTAACTGTCCTGAGATTGAGGAAATCAGACGAATCAATCGCATTTACCAGGTAATGACCAAAAGCTTTATTTTCCAAAAATTACTTTTATTATTTTCAAAAATGATAAACAACTAAACTTTGGTTTCCCAGACTGAGATCGGGTATCTAATTTCTGGAAATCGGTATGATGGAAAAGAGGACTTCGCTGTCGTATTGCAACCGTTTTTCCACTATTCCTTCCTCCCTCAAACTGGAGTAAGTCTGAAACAATGTAATGTAATAAGTAAAATTACAAAGTACCCCAAAAACCAGCTAATGTTGGAAATAACTGATTTTCACCAGGTGGGCGAGATAGACACAAGTTTCTTCTCTGTTGATTGTTTCCACATGAGTGAACGGGCTCATGCAGAGATGGCCATCGCACTGTGGAACAACATGGTAAGCTTTGAGCACTAGTGAACCAAACTCATGCATTCACTTCGGTTTCTTAGGAAAAATACTTGTTTTCCCGTTCCAGCTGGAGCCTGTTGGCAGAAAGCAGGACTACAACAACTTCACACATGACCGCTCCAAGATTCAGTGCCCCTCTGAGGTATTTATACATGCCTCACAGATTTGTGCAGGAATCCCACTGCTAGTGAAGGTCTATTATTTGAGAAATATATATATATATATATATATGGAAAGATATTTTATATTTGTGTTCAACACTTGGTCAACTGTGTTGTTTTAAAGCACTTTATAAATAAGGTGGGGTTGGATATTAAAGCAGCATAAATGTGGTAATATACGGTGCTTACATACCCATACATGCATCCTGTCTTGACATTGTCCTTTTGGTAGTTTGTTTGTATATTGTGTGTTGGCAACAGTTCCAGTTAGATGTCCACACCTCATCAGCATGAATGCCATATTAGATTTTGGATTGTAGTGATGCATTTTGAACAGTACTTTTCCCATAATTTTTAAAAGCAAGAATTAGGTACACAAATTTAAATTTACAGTGGATTTTCTCTGATATACACCAGGCTCAAATAAATACCCACACCCCCATTAATATTTGTTCGATCGCTGGCACATCTAGCTTTTGTAAGTTTAGCTACCTCATTTCTGCAAATCAATGACAGCAAGAGACCCTAAACATGATCCTACTACCACCATGCTTACAACTAGGTAGTTTTTTTAGATTTCATGGAAATGTTAAACTGGTTTCCCTGTGGTCAGTGATACCAGTGTTTCAGCTGTTTCCAGGTTATTACAAGCTTGAGCATGGGTTGTTCCCAGGTTGTTTCTGAACATATCCAACTTCCAAATTTAGATCAGATGGTAGAAATCTGGACACAATTGAGTGTTCTAACAGGACAGTGGTCTTGAACACACATCAGAACTAGTTTAGGAATCTGCTAGAAAACCATTCCCATAATCCTGTTGAAAATCAACAGAGAATGCCTAAGTCTGTACCTGGAAACCAACAAATTTAAATTGACTACATTGTTTCTGATAAGAATGGTCAAATATCCAGGCTGAATTATACCAAAAGCATGTTATTAGCAACAAAAACACTGTGATTAAGTATAACTTGCCATGGGATTTTTATCCAAATGTGTGGCGTTGTGCGTAGATCCCTGGAGCTGTATCTATATGTTGGACTAATAGCCTGAAACCTATCATGCTGATGGAGAGCGTATCTCTGTATATTAAAGGCTATGGTTAATAGCTGGATAAGTATTTTACTGTAATGGGCTTCAGTTACATGTATTAATTATTCCTCAATTTCATAGTTGCAAGATTTACCCATTTATATTGTTTAAATGTTACATAATGAACAACATACAAATACACCTGATATTAAACTCTATATCATCACATAGCTTTGGCATTGCATTGTGGCTCAGATGTATTTTCCATCTAATAAATTTAGATTGTTTATTTCATCATAATTCACCTTTCCCTGCAGGCCTCCCCTTTCATCTTCACTAAATTGAACAGTATACCAGCACACCCTGTGACTACTGCTGATCCAGCAACAGACAGCACCACCATCAGATCCACTATGTTGCCTGTGTGTTCCTCTTCCATTCCCGTGTGGGTGCCAGTGGTTGTGGGAATTGTGAGCTTACTGGCTGGCCTCATTATCTGCTGGCTCATTATGTTCGCCGTTCGACGCACAAAAACCAAGGCAAAGCAAGTCCAAAATAAAGAAACTGGGTTTTGAAGTGGTGACATTGTTTATGGATTTCAAAAAGGCATATTGGTTTCCCATACTGACATTCTTTATGATTCCCTAATTTTAAAACAAGAATACTGAGGTTTCTTTGTTTTGCTTGGTGACTTTCACCACCAGCTGTTTTTCTACAGTCTGTTCCATCAAGTTGTTAAGGTGAAGTTTGGTAATCAACTAATTTTTGTTGCTGCATATTGATCAAATTAAGTTGCATGAGTGTAGATGTTTGGTATATTTCTCCATCTTTAAATTTATTTATTGATAAAATAAAAATTTTAAACTTTGATGAACCTAAAAAGCAGTGTTGGTTTTATTTCTCTGTAGCCTGTAAAGTCTGAGTTGGTCCTCCATAAAAAAAACCTAACAACACCTTTAGATAATATTAATAATAATAACTTTGTATTTGATATCTGTGTGTTGACCCGGGCACAAATAAATGAGCAAAGCAGATCAACAATTGTCAAAAAACCATAAGAATGTACCACAATATATTTTATAAGGGTTTAAATTTACGTGAATAATGTCTTGATTTCAAATTAAAAAGGACAAAAAAAATCTGAAATGTATTTGCGTTCCACACCCACCACAAGCTTGGCAATATTCTTTGTACATATTAAAACACATCTTAACAAGTCAGTAATATGCACAAAAACACCACAAATTAACACTTCTCTAATGGAATAGGAAGTATACCAACAGCAAATACAGTAGTAATCAAGGAAGACTCAAAAGGAAATGTTGCTTTTTTGTTGAAATTACATTTTATTTATATCAAATAGGAACAAAACATCTCAATAATAGTTTAAATTGACTTACTGTTATACAAAAAAACAAAAAAAAAAACAGAATGAAATTTTTTTTCCTACCTACATTAGGTTTGTTTATTCCTCCCAAAACATTATAGTTTTTAGCTGATTTAAATAACACATGTATTCCAAAACGTAATCTAGCAATTGTCAATTTTAAGCGGGTGTTACAAAAAGCTCCCAATAACTTCATGTTGTGTATTCATATTTACAAAGAATGCAACAAATAATAGCAATTATTTGCAAGTTTTAAGGAGTAAAGCTAATGTCAAATAACGATCTTTAAGTTTGTTAATACTTTCAACTTGGATCTTTCTTCCCTAAACGTTGCTCTACGATTTATTTGAAACGCAGCAGTTAGTGATTTCTGTTTTCTGCAACCAAATACATCAAAAACAGAACTTAATACAAAATCATCTTTCTTTTGGATAGTAAGAAAAAAGAAAAACAAAACAAAAACATAAATCAGTGGCGGGGCTTATTTAAGATGTGCTGTCTCTCTCTCCAGCACCTACAAAGAGTTGAGTTAGTAGTCTATGGTTCTAATTGACAGTTTGTTTTCTAAACCATCTAAACCAGAAAATTTACCTCATTGTTGGAAAAGGTGCTGACTTCAATTTCACTAGCTACACCTATATCTGATTAGTCAGACATGTAAAAGTCAAGAAATCACCTGAAATCATGAAGTAGACTGAAAGATCTTAAAAACATCACATCATGCCCTGATCCAAAGAAATTCAAGTGAACCAAGTTAGAGGAATTATCCACAAATGGAGAAAACATGAAACAGTGGTGAATCTTCTCAGAGGTGGTGAACCAACAAAAATTACTCAAGGAGCGCATCAACTACCCATTCAAAGGGCACAAAAGAACCCAGAACAACACCTAAGGCCCTGAAGGCTTGATCTAAGAAAGAAACTGGGCTAAACAGCCTCTGTGGGACCCTTCTAACACTGAAATCACTGATGACCAAAATCAACCCAAACGTCTGTCTCACATTTACCAAAAATCATCATAATGATCCGAGAGACTGCTACAAAAATATTCTGTGGAGAGCCAAGGAAAAAAAAAAAGAACTGAACTTTTTGGAAGGTGTGTGTGTCCCGCTATGTCTGGCATAAAACTGACAAAGCATTTCAGAAAAAAGAACATCATGACAACACTCAAACACGGTGGTGGCAGTGTGATGATCAGGGACTCCTTTGCTTTTTCAGGACCTAGACAAGTTGGTGTAATTGATGGAACCATGAATTCTGCTTTGCAATGGAAAATTCGTGGCAAAACTTTCTTTACAATATAAAAGACTCATTGCCTTGTTATTGCAAACCCGTGACTGAAGTTGTTGCTGCCAAGGGCGACACAACCAGCCATTAGGTTTATGTTCCAGATACTTTTGCAAGTAGGTTTGAACAGATTTTTCCAACAATAAAAAGTAATAAACAGTTTCGTAACAATTTAACAGAGACCAAGAACGTCTCTGCCCCAGAGGCACATCATGACAAACTGCAGGCTTGCAGGCTCTCAATCTGACTTGAGAGCCTGCAGCACAGACTGTGGCACTCTGCTGACGTAGTAATCATGGTTGCGTAGTGTAGCAAGAACCCCTGCAGAGTTCATGTGCTTCACATCTGCGTTATAGCAGTAAGCATTCCCACACATGTCAGTCAATTTTCCTGCATGAGGAAAAAAAAATTATGAAATTGTATTAAAAAAGTATTATGACACTATTCATCCTTAAAAATCAATCTTGTGTAAGATAAACCTTTTTGAATGCTTACGATTATTACCTCCAACAGCATGCAGGATTGCCTCAGGAGCACATGTATCCCATTTCTTGCAGCCTGGACTGGCAAACACATAAGCAGAAGCTTTCCCTTCAATAAGCTGGATTATCTGCAAAAAGAGGAGTCAATTAGCTGGAGCTCTTCAAATAAAAGCCATGTCTATGACCCTTTATTGAATGTGTTCCTATATGTCAGATACAGATGGTGAAATTTCTCATTTCTAAGTAGATCTATTTATCCTAAATCTCCTTTCTATAACTTTATGTCAACAGAAATAAAGTTGTTCTAATATGTGACAAAATAGCTGATGTTCTGGATGTTGATATGCATTTGGGGCACTTTAGCTCCAAGTCCATCTGACCTTGTTTCCAGCACCCCCTACTCTTATGACTTCGTGAGGCTCCATGGCATTCACGCAGTCTGTTACTGTCTTGTTGCTATGGGAACGGGTGGTCGTGACAATTCGCTTATCGGCTGGAACTTCCTGCAGCTGGAACCCAAAGGCGCCCAATCCGAGCATTCCCCACATTGTTCTCCCTAAATCTGCTTCTGCTCCAAGCTGGTGAGAAAACCATGAAAATAACTGATTGATGCATCTTCTAAAGCACAGCTGCAGATAATTCATAGTTTGGTTTGAACCTGGTAGTTGTAGAATGGCTGGTTGATGACGCCGGCAATTGCTCTGCCTCCATATGCAATACCAATAAGCACTGTCACATTGTCCAGGAGCCCTAAGTCAATAAAAAAGTTAGTTAAAGTAAAGAATAAGCTATATTACCACCCTTTCTCTCACTGGGAAATAATTCTGAAGTGACCATCAAAAGTGCACATTCTACACTGCCATACAGAGAGCTGTGCCGTGAGTCTTGTCCAACCCTTTGTGTGGTTTCTGCGCTACAGCTTGGAGATGGAGACACCTTGAGGCTGAAGGCAGCAAAGAGAGGACAAGAGAGAGGAAGATAGCAGAAGAGACCAAGGGTACACAATAAAGGAACACAAACACTATGAAAGTGAGGGTGTAGCAGTAAGGAAAAGAGAACAAAAAACAAACCATCCAACAAACTTGTGCGCAAAGATTAATTATTGACCAGAAGTCAATAAAAACCATGCTGAGTGGTTAAGTTTAGGTGCAATAATTGCAAACTGTGGTTACTATTTGTTTTACCTGTTGGAGTTATCTTATTGCGAGATGTTTCATATTTTTAAGAAAACTGAAGAGCTCAAGTTGAGAAAAAAGATTTTTTGAAGACATGCCTTAAAAAAGACAACTTACCTTCAGTATATTCCTTTGTGCCATCAAGGGGATCTACCCAAACAACTAGCTGAGATTCACACAAACATATTCTGATTTAGCATGCATACACTTTGGGAGGAAGCTTTTAAATGTATCAGTAATAAAAATAAAAAAAAGATTTCATTATTTGTTAGCAGTTACCTCTTCTTCTTTTAGTGCTCTATATTGTTCTGGACAGCTCCTCTGAAGGATGTCCTCTGCCTGGCCATTTTCAATCAGATCCTCCCGGACCTCCTCAATGGGAAGATCCTGTAAACAACAGACAATCAACAGGTACTTTTGTTTTGATTTAATTTGATCAAAACATGTTTTCTAAATGAAGCTGCACACTCAGTTACCTCCTCTCCTATGATAGTGATCTTGGGGAAACGTCTAGACAGTGAAGCACAAATGCTTTTCTGTGCAAGTCGATCCGCGAGCGTCTGCAGATCATTAGCTCCTGTCTGTGCAAAATGTACAATTATATATTCAACAAAATGTTTAAACTAGCAAATTTCTGCTAAAGAAACAAGGTTTTTCTACTGATCTGACTTTACTAATAAATGAAGACAGGTCATACCTTTTCTACAATGCCAAGATCTCCACTGTGAAGCACCTTCCTAACTATGGCCCCAGCCTTTTCAGCCACTGAATAGGCGGACGCCACCAGGCGCATCACAACAGCAGGATTTCCAGACATCTTTCAGTAGTTGATCGCTGACAAATGTTAAGGAAACGGAGATGAGGCAAATTAACAATCATTTTGCTTTGTGTTAGAATATGTCATCGGGACAAACAGAAACTACAACACATCCTCAAAAAGGGCTCGGACCAAACCCCGAATTAATAATAGCTACAATGCTATATTATCTATACAACAAAAGGCACAGACCAACAAAAATAAATTGCAGTTATTTATTTTTGAAGCTTTCACCATACATAGGACCAGCAATTAAAAAACAGTATATGGCTTATCTGGATCATTTAAGCTACATTGTGCTGGAGTGAGAACAACCAATAAAGAAATCCAGTCACTGGATTTACGTTTACCACTCCAGCACAGTGTTAAACTGATGATGCATTTTTCAGACTAAACTGAAATGAACTTATGGCAGATAAAAAAAAAAAACAAAAATAAACACATTGTTCTTTAGATGCCAAGCCCCAACATAGTTTAAAACTGATCAATTAAGCCTATGAATATGTCAAACATGGGCTATTGAAACACCACATAAGTGCTTGTAATTTATGTCTCTGTTGGACATTGATCCTGATCCTGTGAATCATTAATGTCATAATCATTTATCTATAAAACTGCTTGATGTTTGAAGGCAACATCTTGTTCTGACACCATTAAAGCTACTTGTCTCATCATTTTTCATTTTTACACAAATCATGAACTAGTAAAAGGAGAAGAAAGAGACAATGGTAGTTTTTCAGTTTACTTGCTTGCATGCTTTAGGGCAACTTTAGGGCTGCAACTAACAAGTATTTTGCTAATCAATTAATTTGTCGACTACTTTTTCGACTAATAATCGTGTAGCAAAAGGTGCTTAATAGCAGACTTTTTACAGGATTTGTACCAGGTGAAGCTAAAACTACGCCACTTTAGGAGCTCTGGATAGAGCATATTTACAGACAAAGAAGGTTTTTCGTTTTTTGTACAATTTGTGCCTAATTATTGTTCTAATTGGGTCGTTCTTTCAGCAAATGATATGTTTTTGAGTTTGTACACTGCAGTTATTGATTATTTGATTCAATAATTATCAATTATTTCAATAGATTAATCACAATTAATCTGATTAATTGTTTCAGCCCTACTTAAACTTACTGAAGACAGATAAGCAAAATAAATAAATAAATAAATAAAATGTATAATGTCACAAATTTACATAAATGTGAAGACAATGATTTGGTTTATTAGTATACAACATAAATGAGTCTATTGCAGGTTCATTAAATGATCTTGTTTGTATAATCCATTAATGTGCAAATACAACGGTACATGAGCTTGTGCAATACAGCATGACAAGTGGATGCACAGACAAAAATCTGGCTTGGATTGCTCCATCTTAAGGAGTCTTTTTCCATCATTATATGCTACAGTGAGTTTTTGCATATTGTTGTTTTGTAGCACCTTTGTGCCATCTTTACGGGTACAGAGCACACACTGCAGTAACATATCAGCAAACTCACATGTGCATACATTCAGCAGTGTGGTCTGTAATGTCCAAATGATCAGCCAGGTCATCAGATTTCTGATGGCCTAAATATTTAACCACAGCACACAATTTAGAAATAGCACCAAATAGATAAAAGTCAGGAAATGTTGGTTTTCTATCCTCCCTACTTCTTTCTTATAATTAAAATATAAAATTTGCTTCGCATTATAATTATTGTTAAACTCTAAACCATGTTAAGAGCAGACCCTCAATAGCTGCTGAGGAACCAGCAAATTACTAGATCATACATAATGTTAGCTGTTAGGTTAATTGGTCTCTCTAAATTGCCGCTAGGTGTATAAATGAGTGTGCATGGTTGCTTGTGTGTTGCCCTGCCATGGACTCGCACCATCACACCAGCTTCCCCGAGACCCACTATGGAATAAGCGGTAGAAAATGACTGACTGACATAATGTGGTTAATTAGGGTACTGCCTGTTTCACAGACTGTTGATCTATAATTCAATTCAATTCAAAAATACTTTATTAATCCCAAAGGGAAATTAAATGTTGTTGTAGCTCATATTATGAAGGTTTCTTCAAAGAGTTGTAGATGCTGATGGCTGTGGGCAGGAAGGATCTCCTGTAGCGCTCCGTTTTACAGCACATCTGAAGAAGCCTCTGACTGAAGACACTCTGTTGTTGTAGGACAGTCTCATGAAGAGGATGCTCAGGGTTCTCTATAATGTTCTTCATTTTATGAAGAATCCGTCTTTCCACAATGATCTCCAGAGGTTCCAGAGGAGTCCCCAGAACAGAGTCAGCCTTCTTTATCAGCTTGTTGAGCTTTTTTAAGTCCCTGGCTCTGATGCTGCTTCCCCAGCAGATGATGGCAGAAGAGATCACACTTTCCACAACAGACTTATAGAAGATATGCAGCATCTTGCTGCAAACACCAAAGGACCTAAGCTTCCTCAAGAAGTACAGTCTGCTCTGTCCCTTCTTGTAGATGGCTTCACAGTTGCATCTCCACTCCAGTCTGTTGTCTATGATGCTGAGGTTGAATCTATTGAAGAATGTGTTCAGTTATTGGCTCTGTCCAGACCTCCATCGGTCTGATCATACTTCTGCTTGAAGCCCGTGATCTTCTTCATCCCTGACCACACATCTCTGATAATGTTTTGCCGGAGCTTGCTCTCCAGCTTCTTCTTGTACACCTCCTTGTTGTCTCTTATCTTGACTTTAAGTTGCTTCTGTATACTCCTCAATCATTCTCTGTCTCCCTCTCTGAAGGCTCTTTTTTTCTTGTTAAGCAGGTCCTTCAGGTCACTGGTGATCCAGGGTTTGTTATTGGGAAAGCATCTCACGGTTCTGGTGGGAATGATGTTATCCACACAGAAGTTTATATAGTCGGTTACACACTCAGTCATGGCATTGATGTCCTCTCCATGTGGCTGGCACAGTGCATCCCAGTCTGTAGCCTCAAAGCAACCTTGCAGAGCTTCTTCAGCTTCCTGTGACCATTTTCTCACAGTCCTCTTTATTACAGGTTGCCTATTAATAAGGGGCTTATATTTTGAGCAGAGAAAAACAAGATTGTGATCTGATTTGCCTAGAGGAGGTCTTGCTGTAGAGATGTATGAGTCCTTGACATTGGCATAAAACAAATCCAATGTTTTGTTTTCTCTGGTAGAGCAGCTGACAAACTGTTGAAACGTTGGAAGTGTAGCAGAGAGTGAAGCGTGGTTAAAATCACCAGAAACTGCAACAAAAGCATTGGGGTTTTGTGTCTGTAGCTTAGCAACAACTGAGCTGATGGTATCACATGCAGTGTCGGCAACAGCGGAACGTGGAACTGTATACTGTTGCCAAAATAACTCTGGTGAACTCTCAGGGTAAATAATATGGACAAAAACTTAGTGCCAACAGTTCAATATCTGGACTGCAGAGATGACACTTCACAGTAACATGTCCTGGATTATACCATCTGTAATTCATAAGTACTGCCAGTCCACCTCCTTTACATTTGCTGCTCCTCTTTAAATCTCTGTCTGCTCGTATGGTTAAAAAGCCCGGCAGAGAGACGCTGGAGTCGGGGATATGATCCTGCAGCCATGTCTCAGTAAAACACATAATACTGCATTCCCAGTACTCTGGCTGGATCCTTTCTAGGGCTTGGAGTTCATCTAACTTGTTTCCCAACGATCTCACATTGCCCATCATAATCAACGGAAGAGATGGTTTGAACTTCCTCCTTCTCTCTCTTCTCTTAGCTCCTGCATCCACGGCATCTCCTTTTCAACTCATCAGGGATTTGGGGTTGTATTTGAAGTATTATTTGAGCTTTTGAGATATTAATCAGCTGCTCCCGGTTGTAAGAAACAACCCCGTTGCCATGGCAATGCATCAAAACAAATGTCCAAAAGTAGAAAAGTATTAGGAAAAATCCTCCAAGCTCCACAGCATCCGACACCAGAGAGGACAGTCGTCCAAAAAAAATCAACTGTATCCATCACAAGAGGAGGAGTTCCCAAAAAATAATAAATCAGAATCAAACGTAACAGAGCTACTCCAACCTGCTGCCACCTTGAGCAGCGCAATTCTAGAATTCAAATTCAAAACTTTAAGGAGAAGAAAAAACCAAAGGCTTCCTTACTTAACCCAATTACAAATGTTAAAATGGGCTTATACATGCCCCGTTTTATGTACAGTGACCGATGAGTACACCAAAAAGACGAAATCTTGGCATTATCTGACCTATATAATTAATTCTTGATCAAAGGCTTCAGAAGGATACATAATTGTGGAATTATGCAGCATATACAAGTCTAAAATCTACTGTTTCTATAGTGTTTGTGCATGACACCCTGAGCCAAAGCACAGCAGATAGAGCTATGCACAGATAGGGATATGGAGGGACCTGTAAGTTCAGTTCAGTCCAATTCTTAAGATAAGATCCCACTCTTCTTTAAAAAGGAATCACTGCTTTAAAAACTGTTGACCGACATGGAGGTGCAGTTTCTTCACTTAATCCACAACAAGGTTGTTGGTTCATCAAGGTGGACACATTCAAGTACTTTCATTTCTACTCATAATCCAGCTCATTAAAGCCAACATTGCTCTAATAATACAGACGACAAATGTTTCATTTTTCACACTTAAATTAAGAATTGTGGGTTACAGCTTCCACACATTACTTCATAAGACATCTATCATTATTCTCAACTTTGCTTCGAGCCTCTTGTCAATGAACAGCTTCACACACACACACACACTCATATAATAAATGCAAAAATTAAATTTGGTATTCTACATGTTAGTTCAGCTAACTGGTAACCATCTGCAATCTGTAACTGTCAGTGACAGTAGCTAGCTTGCATGCCATTTGCAATAAATTCAAAATATTTAGAATAAGCAAAACAATGTTTATAGAGTATATTCAAACTGGTACAATACTTACTGGTGAAAATAGAGAATAAGCCGTCGCCACAGTTTTAATGTGTCAGACCTTTGATTGGAAACGGACAGTTAACTAAACAACTAATTTAAGTTGGCCAGCAATGAAGCTGCTTAATGATAACTACGTTCTACTACGGGACACACCTTTAACCAAGCGTAACGAAAACGTAAATGTTGGTTAAATATTATATCTACCCATCTTCCAAATCTTACGGTGACACATTTTTTCAGGTGGAATTTCAATGCGGAAGTGAATTAACTATCTTTTTCTTCCTCTTCTTGGGGTGTCAAATGGCACTTGGCAAACAACGTTATGATGCTTTACCGCCACCAACTGGTAAGGAGTGTGGATCAGGACAAATGAAAAATGACCACACGTACAACCGTAATCAGCTACATTTTGAATACTTCAATAATTCAAATTATGTTTTGGTTCGCTAATATCTTTCTCTGCTGCTGATAAAAATTGTAATCGTTTTTCTTTTATTAAAGTTAAAAACAATAGCCCATAAAGATCAAATGCCATAACATTTGATGATTTTCTTACTATTTTCACAACGTGAAGTCAGCAGCAAGTAATTTTAAGGTTATTACTCACTGATCTATTCACAACCACTTCCAATGTAACCCCAGCACAGATCAATAGGATGTGCATAATTGGTGCATTGTCAACATGTAAAGCATGAATTCAAGTCATTTTGGATCCCAATAGCAGCAACAAAGTCCGGAGAAAACCACATTAAGCTGTAAGGAATTTAGCGGATGAGTCAACAAATATCCAAATATTCCCAGTCTTAAATTTCATCATTTTTTCCAACAGGTATTTTACACTAGGGTTTGCCAAACATGGTAGTGCCAAACATGTACTTTTATCTTTTGGTTCTGTAAATCATGAAACAATATTCTTCCATTACAGCAGTGTGGTCACAGTTTTATATTTTGCATCTGCAAAGCACATTTCAATAATGTATAACACATTTCAAATCTGGACTTGTATACAGATTCTTTAAAGCACAACATGTAATCTTTGATATGTTTATTCTGCAGTTTTATGCTACAGTTTAATCACAACAGGTACCGTTAAAACCCTCACCTCACAACAAGGTGTAACGGTGAATAAATCATTGTAAAAAACACAATATTTTAGAATTTAATTTTTGTTGATCTTCAACATCAGAGAATAAATAGTAAAGCCTGGAAACTAACACACTGTTCCATACTTTTCTATATTTTTCAAGATTGAATAGCATCCCTGTCAAAGCTGACCTTCCCTCCATCCAGGACGTGTACAGGTCTGGGGTCAGGAAAAAGGCAGCTAATATCTCCCACACATCCTGAACACAAAATGTTTAGATTTTTACCTTTGGGTTGGAGCTACACCAAATGCTGAACATTGAAAGGAAAGTGGAACTGAAGTCAAATTCCTTGTTTGCGTGCGCAAGCTTGGCAAATAAAGCTTATTCTTATTAAAGCAAACACGACTAAACTAATTTGGGAATCCAAAAGACAATAATCGCCAGTTTATCACTGACATTTAGGAACTTTTTAGCAATTAAGGTAATTAATGTTTGAAAGGTAAGCAGTGATGTAGAGACTAATGGAGAGAAGGTAGATAGTTTTTCTCTACATTTACAACTCCGCTTCCTGTTAAAAATGTTACAGCATAAAAGAGTAGAAAACAGTAAGTATATCAGCTTTAATTTTATGTGCAATACATACGTAAGAAACACAGTTGATAACCATTATTCAAAGAAACAAACAAAGAATTGCAATTATGCCCTTTAAGTTGTGTAAATGACGAGCACTTTATCTGTTGGCCAGAGGTCTGTAGCCCATCTCCCCTTCCAGCTGCTCTGCAGTGAGTGAGCCAAGAAGAGGCTGACAGTCCGGGTTGAACACAGAATAAGCACTCAATTCTCCTGGCTTTTTGGGTTCTGGGCTGCGCAGTCCTTCATACAGCCAGTAGAACAGAGACATAACAAAGAAGGGCAGGCCGAATTCCAGTTCAACAAAGAGACCCAGCAGAACCAGCCACAGCAGTACTTTGAGCAGCATAATGTTGGAGAGGACCAGCTGTCTCGAAGCAAACCATCTTCCCAGAGTACTGTCTAGCAACCAGTCCCTACAATCCTGCAGGACAGATGACAGAAGGTCAGCAGCTCTCAAGGTTATAAAATAAATTTACTGGGGTCCTTGGCTGATTGGAAATGATGTAGAATAGGATTTTCTTTTGCACAATATGTGATTTGCTTGTCAAAAAGAAAAAAAAAAAAAACTTCACATCTTCTAAAAAAAGATTTGCATCCTGATCAACAACAACAAACAGAAATAGAAAATTATCAGCTATTCTTTATACAAGGTAATGAGCTAAATTGGTTGAATAAGTCTCCGATCTGAAGTAAGGTGTCATGGAGCACTAATACACTGATGATGAACAGTTTAAACTAATAATTATGTTTGACATTTAACTGTAGTTAATAATCCACTATATTTGGCTGAGAGATAGATTAAAAAGTTTATTAAATACTAAGATGAGCATTTTTTCAATAGTTTACACATCAGGCACATGCAGTGCTCTGCAATCACAGCCTTGGCATTTTTCTTATTAAATCACATCACAGCCACAAAGTGGTTGCCATATTACCAACACAATGTTGCTTAATTAGAAAAAGTGCGTAATTGTGAAGGGGAAGGAAAAGGATGCATGAGAATCCGTGGTGAGACTTTAAAGTTAATATTTACAGAACCTATCCATCCAATCTGACTGGGGCTATTTTTCCATAGAAGAAAAAGCAACAATTTTAGTCTCTATATGTGTGAAGTTGGTAGAAACATACCCCGTAAAATACAAAATAATGACTCAGGTGGGTTGAATACAAATACACACCACACTATTCCAATTTTTATGTGTAAACGTTTTGAAAACCATGTACTATACTTCTTCAAATGCACTAATTTGCACTTGCATTTTACAACAAAATTCCAATATAAAAAAACCAGAAATCTGTAGTCATAACGTGAAAAAATTTGAAAGAGTTAAAGCAGTCTGAATACTTTTGCAAGGCGGTGTAGTTAAAATAACACTAAGACAATAACAAGCAATTCATGGAAGTTATAAAATATTATTTATGTATTCAAGACATCTACTGGGTTCAGGTTTTTTGATAAGTAGATTCTGAGTATATCTTTGGCGAGGCAGATTATGATATCTCTCTCTCTCTCTGTTTATATATATCTATATATATATAAATATATATATATATATATATCTATATATATATATATATATAAATATAGATATGTATCTATATTTATATATATATATATATATATATATAAATATATATATATCTGTATATATATATATATATACAGGTCCTTCTCAAAATATTAGCATATTGTGATAAAGTTCATTATTTTCCATAATGTCATGATGAAAATTTAACATTCATATATTTTAGATTCATTGCACACTAACTGAAATATTTCGCATTGAAGCAGTCATTTCTGCCAAAGGATTCCCGACCAAGTATTGAGTGCATAACTGTACATGATTATTTGAAGGTTGACGTTTTTTGTATTAAAAACACTTTTCTTTTATTGGTCGGATGAAATATGCTAATTTTGTGAGATAGGAATTTTGGGTTTTCATGAGCTGTATGCCAAAATCATCCGTATTAAGACAATAAAAGACCTGAAATATTTCAGTTAGTGTGCAATGAATCTAAAATATATGAATGTTAAATTTTCTTCATGACATTATGGAAAATAATGAACTTTATCACAATATGCTAATTTTTTGAGAAGGACCTGTATATATATATATAGATATAGATATATATCTATATTTATATAGATATACAGATTTAAAATAATAATGTTAGCATAAGTACGAACTTTGCATTAGCAGAAATCCTTACATTTAGGAATGCGAATCATCTATTAACGTATAATTCGGATTCAGTTACTTATTTAAAAGCCACATTTTGAATAGTTTTCATCTAAATCAAATGTAACTCTATAACTGTCAGTGTTATTGCTAATTGTAAGTGTTTAAACTGCGTGCAGTGATCTCTTACCCTGCTTTGAGAGCTGCTGTTTGCAGTTTGGTTGTTTTCTGGTTCCTCTGGTTGTTGACTGCTGTCAGACTGAACAGGGTCCCCTTTTCTCTGTTGTCTGGGCAGAGAATCAGCAGGTTCGCACTTTTTCATGCCTTTTTCCGCCTGTCGTCGGGCTCTAAACTCTGCAAGCTTCTGCTCCATAGATGCGTAAACTCCAGTTCAACCTGGAAAGGCAGCTCGTACCACACACAAGGAAGAATATCTCCTTGTCTTGTCGGAAAAATAATAATAATAAAAAAAAACAGTATCAAATGTATACGCCTGACTTTCGCGGGAACTTTAGAGGCTTTTGTAGAAATTTCACTAGGTTACAAGCTTATCCAGGCATGTTTACGTGTTACGTTCAAGTCTACCATAAAGAGGGAGGTCCTGTCGCCAACTGTCGTAAAGCGTTGGTTGACGTAAATTTACGACATTTCCTTAGGGTTGTTTGATACTAAGCTTTCAGGTTTGGTGTCTTCATCAGTGGTGAGAACATTAACAATACATGTCATGTTTTTGTTATCCTACCTTGTGAACGAATTTTTTGTCGTTGTTTTCTGTTTCCGTCGCTTAGGACAGAGTTAGAGGAGTTATGTTGATTCACTAAACCACAACTCATGCTCTTCTTTATGAATTGTATTTTTAACGTGTGTTTTGCCGTACCTTTTATACATTAGTCTTGTTTTTTTTACTATAACGGTTAAGGGACGCTACATTTAGCTCCATGTTTGTCGCCAGGTCGGGACAGACCTTAAATACTTGTAATAACCTGGTTGTTGTTGTGTAATTACTGTTTTGTCCCTTTCCACGGCAGATATCATGGCCTCAGCCCCAGCACAACAACCCACCCTGACTGTTGAACAGACCAGAGGTGAGAGGAACATGTTCTTGTTTTACTTTTTCTTAACATAGCTCAAAGGAGTTCAGATAAGCACTCAGCTCTCTCTAGTCATCCATCTTGTTTTTCCTAAGCTTCCTAATGATTGAAAATTCATTAAACTCCAAAGGGAAGTTACATTGTTAAATGTACAAAAATATAGAGTATGATTAGTTAACCAAGCAGAGAACATTATTTTGTTTATTCAAGGGGTTGTATAGTATTGCCTTGATGGTTAGAAACTTGTGCAGGATTTTTGTCACAATTCCAGAGCAACAGCACAGTTCCATGGTTCCTGAGTGACTAGAAATGATTCATGGCTGGACAGTGGTGTAGGCTTTAACAATGTTGCCTAGTTGATGGTACTCGTTGTCTTCCGCTTATCCGGGACCGGGTCGCGGGGTCAGCAGACTCAGCAGAGATGCCCAGACGTCCCTCTCCCCAGACACCTCCTCCAGCTCCTCCGGGTGGAGCCCAAGGCATTCCCTGGCCAGCCGAGAGACATAGTCCCTCCAGTGTGTCCTGGGCCGTCCCCTGGGCCTCCTCCTGGTGGGACGTGCCTGGAACACCTCCCGAGGAAGGCGTCCAGGAGGCATCCTGTATAGATGCCCGAGCCACCTCAACTGGCTCCTCTCGATGTGGAAGAGCAGCGGCTCTACTCCGAGCTCCTCCCGGATGGCCGAGCTCCTCACCCTATCTCTAAGGGAGTGCCCGGCCACCCTACGGAGGAAGCTCATTTCAGCCGCTTGTATCCGAGATCTCGTTCTTTCGGTCATGACCCAAAATTCATGGCCATAGGTGAGGGTAGGAACGTAGACCGACCGGTAAATCAAGAGCTTCGCTTTTCGGCTCAGCTCTCTCTTCACCACAAAGGACCGGCACAGCGCCCCGATTACTGCGGCAGCTGCACCGATCCATTTGTCGATCTCCTGCTCCATTCTTCCCTCACTCGTGAACAAGACCCCGAGATACTTGAACTCCTCCACTTGAGGCAGGAACTCCCCTCCAACCTGAAGAGTTGTTGATGGTATGTGGCTCATTCCAGCCCGGGGCCCTCTATGCATGGAGGCCCCCCTGTGCATGTCCAGGTTCTGTTCTGGTGCTCTGGCTTCCTCCCACAAACATGTCAAAGAGCCACAATCTGTGCCCCACATTTTCCCACTGATTGCTTGAGGTAAGTCTAGCCCCCTGTAAGAAATAGGCAGGTATGAAAAATGGATGGATGGATAGTTCAGATGCTGCTGACCAAATACATGGTGGCAAGTATTTAAACAGTCAGGCTTCCTGCATTTTTCTGTTCCTTCTAATGAATTGGCTGAGACATATCCAGTCCATGGGAATACCTTTGTACCTACAGTTTTCCTTTACATTTTCCCACATTACGGAAAAAGCGGTCAGCTTGATACCATCCATTTGCTCATTTTCCATACCTGCATAAGCCTTTAAGGGCTGCTGGGGTGCTATTGCCATTTCAAGCAGTCAATGGGCAAGAGGCAGGGTAGACCAAGGACTAGATACCCATCTAACAAAGGGCATTATAAGCCCATTTAGATTCTAGTTCTATTATAAACATGCAACTAAACCCAACTTTTTATATCACCTTTTCATTACATCATACTACGAGATAACAGGGCAATGTATGCTTTCAGAACATGCAGCTTGGATCAGAACAAAAGGGGTTTGACATGCATAACGTGTTTGAGCATTTCCCTTATTCTCAGTAATATCTGACTAAGCGTTATGTCTGATCCTCATGCAGGGTTTCCAAATGCATTGGGTGCTTCAGAACAGTTGAGCACAGAGCTGAACATGTTACCCAAATCATTCTTCTGAACAAAATATTCCTTTAGATAGACACCTGAGGATCATAAAGTCGAGCTGGTCTGTGTGCACTTGTGAAAAGGCCTGCTGGTGCAGCCTTTTATTTTGTTTCTTGTCACTAATTCACACTCATTCTACATTTTTCCTTTTCCTTTATCTTATGGTAGCTCTATCAGTACCTTTTGAGATATCTGAAAGGGGCTACAGGAAGACACAGGACCGACAACCATGCATACACACGTGGCTAATTAACCTAACATGCATGCTTTTTTCCATGTGTCTTAGAAGAATCCCCTAGTTCTAACTATTTAGTATCATGTCCATAACTGACACAGTCCACAGCTGTAAATTCATCTGATCTTTTCTGAAGACAACAGAAATCCAAATTGTCCCAGAAGCCTGAGGTTTAAGGTGACTGAATAAACCAGTAAATTTTAAGTCCGTCTGTCAGGTAATTACTGATCCAGGCAGTTGTGAAGGCACTTGTACTTTCAAGATCTTGCAAAACAACCAGATGCTCGTTTTGTTCTGCAGTGGTGTTGAGTGAGGTGATCCAGGCCTTTTCAGTGCCAGAAAATGCTGCGCGAATGGAGGAGGCTCGTGAGAGCGCCTGCAACGACATGGGAAAGATGCTGCAACTTGTGCTACCTGTGGCCACTCAGATTCAACAGGATGTAATCAAAGCGTATGGATTCAACAATGAGGGAGAAGGTAATTTTGATTACTTAAAATGCTCAAAAGTTTATTTGGAACTTTATAAAAACTATGGAAAAATAAGCAGTTTTATTTGTTGTGACAGTATTTCGATTCTTTGAGGTGACATTTTATCCAGATTAAAATAATTTAGATCTACAACTTCAAACTAAAAGCATCTACTACGCAGTTTAAATTATCAGGTGATAACTTGTGAATTTTTCATCAAGGTTGGCAAGAGATTTTATGTAGAAATCTTCCGTTTTTCCAGACATCTGAACAGTTTTATGGTTTTCCAAATTCCATACAAAACAAGTGACTGTTCAGGTGCGTCATGCGGCTCAGTGGTAGAGCAGGCGCATCATATGCTGAGGTTACAGTCCTGACGCAGTTGTCCCGGGTTTGATTCCTGGCCCTGGGCTATTTACTGCATGTCTTCCCCTTCTCCCTCTGCCCTACTTCCTGTCTAGATACTAATGACTAAAGACTACTAGGGCCAAAAACACCTTTCTAAAAAAACTTCTAAAATCACCACAAAAAAAAAATCTATCAAATTAATAAATAACCTTTGTAGAGGATTTGTTTATACTTAATACTGACAATATATTTATAAAAATATATTCAACATCCACCAGTACCCTGGTTTGAATCCTGCAGCCTGCCACTCTGAGTCCCTGAGCAAGACCCTTAGCCCCTGAATGCTCCCCAGGCACTGCACAATGGCAGCCCCCTTCTCCTTAAGGGATGGGTTAAATGCAGAGGATAATTTCTCCATTGTGAGACCAATAAAGTCTAGATTATTATTAGAAATGAAACCTTACACTGATCTGCTCAATCTGAACATAACAAATGCCTCAGAGGGAGAGTTGTTTTGGATGGATGTTGTAACTGAGTCTGCCACCTCCCTTACAGGTGTCCTTAAATTTGCCAGACTGGTGAAGATGTATGAAACCCAGGACCCTGAAATTGCAGCCATGTCTGCAAAACTGAAGTCTCTCCTCCTGCCACCGTTGTCAACACCACCTATAGGAGGCACCATTCCAGCTTCATAGGATTTATTCTTGGCAAGGTCAAATACAAAGGGGTTTTCTTTTCATGCTTTGTATCACTGAATGTTTAACATGTATTTAAGGTCCTGTTTTTGTTGTGAAGTTTTAGTTTTATACCGCTAATGTTTTAAAAAGTATTTGGTTTCATTTAAAGCATTCTTGCAAATCCTTGATTTTTTTGTGCATTGTATTTATTTGTTACATGTAACACTACAACCACTTTATTCCACTGAAACATTTACTTAACGCCATCTTTTTTAAATAATTTTCTATACAGTCAGATGTTTGTTATACTGTAAAATTAAATGTTTTCTCTGTATCAGTGTGTCATTTATACAGAAGATGGGAACAACAGCTATGATATATATACTTTATTAATGCATTAAGTCTTTAAATCATAAATCACATTTTAAAAACAGTTACATGTACACATTTCATCAGACAGTGGCAGGAGTGTTTATGGTAAAAACAAGTTTTCCAACATGTCTGCTCCCACTCTTTGAATAGATGAAGACCGTGATTAGAGAAGAGGTATATAATAAAACAGGTAAGAAACTGACCCAAACTCCAATGTATTCCTCCTAAAATGCTACATAGTCACATCTAACTTAGTAATAAAGTGCTCCTTACAGCAAACTTAAGTGCATGTAGTGCAAAAATCAATCCACCCAGTGATCTGACTGGGACACAGAAGTAGCTGGTGAGCAGGTGATATGCTGCACTTATTTCTATGTCCTAGTTCTTATTCCCCAGATCCAGTGTAGTTGCTGTGCAAGTAGAAAAATAAAAAGTGCTCCACAAGTGAAACGCTGTTGAAGTTGCTTCCACAGGGTGTCAGCAAGTACCTGCTTCTTAATAAATGATATTGTATTTTGACACGAAAGACTGCAACACTGTTGGACACATTTTAAATTCTGATGGATGAGTTCATTGCGTGCAAACCTCCGTCTTCTGCTGCGCACTGATTCGCTAGTTCAACTCCTAACAAAAAGGAAAATGGAAGGGAGCAAGTCACCGAATCCTGACTTCACATCTCGAAGTGACGGAAAATGCTTTCGACATATGCCAGCACTCTCTGCCAGTCTGGCCCGTTTGCCTTCAGCATCTCCACCACTGTCTGTCACAAAGTTAATGGTAAAAATACATAAAAAAGCCACTACTTTCATTTCTTACAACTCAAACGGTTTAATACAATAACCCAAGAACTAAAATATGCACATTTTCTGGACTATTCTTCAACCCTTTCCCCTGTGATGTACAGTTAATCATAATTAGGCTTGGCCATTGATTAGACATTAAATTAGACATTCTTTATATAATTCTTGTTATGTAAAAAGAAAAAGAACCCACCATTCAAAGCAAGACAAAGCTAGATTTTCAAACCTGAAGAAAAGTTATAAACATATCTGCACTGAATATCTGAAGTGTAGTTAAACAAAATGTCTCACCAGTGTGGCTGGGATTCCCACGCTCTCTCCTGTCTTGAATGCAAGGCCAAGGTTTCCCTCCTGCTCAAACAACAGTGTAAATTTTATATAAATTCAGAATAGCTATGGGCTTTCGTTGATAACTGACCAATTTGTCAATCTAATCAAAATTTGAATAAAGACCTCTTACATCTGTAGTTGGAAGAACACAAAACCATTAATTCTTTTAAAAAGCTGATACATTACCATGCACTTCAATGCAACTCCTAAACCAGACTAAAATTGTGGTCCTGTTTGTTTACCAGCAAGATTAGATTAAACATTTTTTATGAAATTTCATCATCATGAGTTTGCAGGTGCAGACCTAAATCACCTTCCTGAAAAACACGATCTGTTTGAGCAATGGCAAAAGACCATTCTCAGCTTACCTTCAGTTTAACACAAAGTCTTATTTTTGTATAAGGTTGCAGTTTTACCTTGTCAGCTGGACTGAGGCTGTCGTACGAGATGTGAGTTGGTAAGTAGGTGTGATAAACGGCACAGAATGCCAACCCATCCTCCCAGCAGGTACTGAAATTGGTGATCTCAATATTCTGTTGCAGACCAACAAACCAGAATGATTTTACTTATCATAGAAAATCATCTTTAAAGATATTTCCCCTTTCAGTTGAACCTACAGTCACTATATAAAGTAATTTACACAAGGCTCTCCGTTCTAACCTTGTAACCTTGGGTACGGCTTTGGCACCACCGCAGCAGAGAGTTTCTTCTGGATCCACCATGACGCCTCAGTAAAGCACTGAAACCATCCTGAGGTCTATTAAAAGACAGTAAAAAAAGTAAAAACTGATTTTCATGCTAGTTTTTATATTTAAATGCAAGCAGCAGTGTTTACTTTTAACGTTGTACATTAGGTCATTTGCCAGGAATATAAAAAGCATCTCAGATTAGAATATCACCAAAAAGGTATTTCAGTAAATTAATTTAAAATGTGAAACTCAGACAATAACTCACAGTCCAAACACATTTATTTTCATTTTGATGGTAATAGTTTACAGATGATCAAAACCCTAAATTCAGTTTTTCAGAATGGCAATTTCTGCATGGGACCACTATAAAATAACGATTTCTAATACAAAAATGTGAACCTACTGTAAATGATGTCCATGTGCTGTACACAATATGCACTCAATGCTCCTTTTGGCATGAATAACTGTACGATCTGGTGTCTCTCATCTTCCTCTTAACAATAGCCCTGCTGGAAAGTTAAATAAGCATCTCCAGAAAGCTTGTCAGCAGAGAGAAGCATGAAGTGCTCTAAAATTCCCTGGTAGATGGCTGCACTGACTTTGGACTTGAGAAAACACAGTGGGCAACACCAGCAGATGTCACAGCTCCACAAATTCTCACTGACTGGAAATGTGACAGTGCCTCAAGCAATGTTGTGCTTCTACACCCTTCCGTTTTTAAACTGAAATGCAAATTTTACTCTCATCTGAAGAGAGGACTTTGCACCCCTGAGCAACAGTAGTTACAGCTATTTTTTCTCTTTAGCCAATGTGCTTCTGACATCTCAGAAGTGGCTCAATAGAACGAATATTTGATGCAAAAAAAATTCCTTCACAATCCTCTCAAGGTACCAATTATCGCCATTATCTATGGACCTTTTTGAAACTACACTTCTCCTTTCAACTCAGTTTTTTACTAAAACTGCACAATATTTTGAATCATCATCAAGATTGCAGTTTCAATATGTGTAATGTCACAAAGGACTGTTGGGATGCAATATTTGGTAGGCTATAGTTTTTTTGGAGTTTTTAGGACATGGTGATAATGGAAAAGAAAGATGAGTAAGGAACGTGTGGGTTGATTGCAGATATTGTTATTGCAATACTGAATATTAATATTGCAACTGTTTATTTTTCCTCATACGGTGTAGCCCTACTTTACATTAATATGCTCGGATGTGGCACTCTTAACAGCAAGGTGTATTAGCAATTATTTATTGGGGCTTACCTTTCATGTGGAGGTTGTCAATGACTGTCTACTGAATAACTGTCAATTCAGCAGTCTTTCTTATAATGGTGCAGGCCATAACATGTCAATGATATATTATTGTATAAAAATATCTGTCTTGTGTAACGTTCTGATTTTTCAGATAAACATTAACAAAAATAAATATTTCACCATTTAATTTTTCTGTTAACTGTATATTCTAATTTGCTTAGTCACACTTATAGAGACATGTACACCTACTGTTCATTAAGCTTTAAGAGGTTTTGTCAGGTATATTAAATGATAGATTACTCCCTCCTTTACAGGAACACTTTGACCCCAATAGAAAAAAATGAACAGCAGCTTACTTCACTGAATCTGAGGTTTGATCCTCCTCTTGTTTTCCTGCGAGACAAAGATGCATCTACAATCAGACAACTGCACAGCAAGTTAAAAAAAATTAAATACAAATACTGATTAGGTAAGTTTATATGACAGCTCAGAAAATAAGTCAGAGCTCAGGGGAAATTTTGCTGTGGAATAAAAACGTCTCTCTGGTTGAAAATTGGGAATTAAGCATGTTTGGTTCTTGGTCTTGCACATTTATTCTAGTATTATTTGTTGGCGATTATTAACGATAATTAGTTTGTATCATAGTGTCCAACAGTTAGATGGAGTTAAAATATCTTGCTGATCCTGGAAGCAAGATGTGATCTGTGCAACTTTACAAAATCCAAAATTATTTTGTGATTTCTGACAGAATCAATCGAAACCTCAAAACAAACAGATGTTAACACAAAGCTCAACCGCTCCCCCAGAAAAATAGTTACACTAACCTCTTATTTCCTTACTCATTATGCATTAACTTCTGTAAGCTTATTCTGACCTGTATAAAAGTTAGACCAGCTATCCTGCCTCTGCAGAGTCCTGTCCATTCTTCTCCCCTTTGTTGGCTCTTCTTTCTGGATGGGTTGTATGAGAGATTCAACTCATTTAACACAAACAAAAAAAGTGTTCAAACATACATCTAATCCAGATAACGACATCCACTCAGAATTGTATACCTTGCACAGGGGCAATGTTGTCCTTATGTTTTTTGAAGTCCCATCTTGACTTGAAGAATCACTTTGAAGTGGAAGACCTGACAAGCTCCTAAAGAACAAACGTTATATTTTATTGGTATGATTTAGTTGCGAAAGGATGACTGTGATGTGAACCATCATGTCGACTCACCAAGACCTTTCAGATAACATCACTATCGTCCTTGGGTCTCTCTGTCCACGTCCCTCTTCTTTCTTTTTCTCCAGAGCAGCCAAACTGCGAATGTATCCCTCAGCCACTCCTTTTCCTGTCAGCTCAACATTTTCTAATAATCCATTTGTCTTCTCATGATCATAATTTCCACCATCTGTTATTTCTGTTTCAGCTTCCTTTTGAAGTTTATTCCCAGCCTCTTCGTTTGCCTGTTTGTTTGTTATTTCATCTTTCAGCCTGCAAACATTCCTCAGAACATCATGCTCAGCTTTCTCCTGCTGCCACTGCACAATGACTTCATTTAGTTTGCAGCGAACGTCTTTGTGCTCGACTCTCAGGCTCTCCAGTGCTCGCTCAGTCTCCTGCTGCCTGCTGAGGGTCTGAGCCAGCTGCTCCTCCAGAGCTCTGTGGTTCTCTTGGAGCAACCCCAGAGCATGATCGGACTCCAGCCGCAGCCTGTCGGCCACGGACACCGCGGTCTGCAGGTCCCATTGGAACTGCTGCCACTCCAACCGCTCTGTCTGGGAACAAAATAAATAATCATCTGAAAAAAAGGCCGAATGGTTTTGAATGTAAATTAAGGATTTTTGCTTTTGACCCGTTTTCTGATGCAACCCTTTATGTATTTGTTCATCATTAAGTAGAATTCAAAGCAAGTATATACTCAGGTGATTTGTATAATATCAATAACAACAATATCAATAATAACATCAATTCAAAGTACACTAAAATGCTAATGTTTTACATGACCAGTATTTTCCCTATACATTCTCTTGAATACCAAACATTTGCTTGTAAACTGCAGAAGAGCTATTTACCTTTCAATGTTGGGCATATTGTAACAAGTAATTTGATCCTTAGCAAGCCTTGAGAATATATTAGGACAACTGAAAATAAACAAGAACATTGTACACCGTTCCATTTTTTAAAAGGGCAAACCTTAGCCAACAGAGAGTGAGTGTAGAGAAAAACTAAACTAACCACCCCTGCATAACTAAAAATTATGAATACAAGCAGAAACCAGGTGCTGCTCAACAACTGTATTAATGTTTTGGTGGGTCGATGTTCTGAAGAATCAAGGTTTTTAACACAATGCAAAATAGATAGGACATCAGCACCAAAACAAAATAAAAAAAGTATTTTGCTGCCTAATCTATTCAATTCAGAATATTTATATAGCGCCAATTAATAACACACGTCATCTCAAGGCACAAAGTCAGTTTAATTGACTCATACAGATTTCAAGTCAAGTACTTTGATTCCAATTCCCCGTAATTTTAAAACAGTGTAGTCAGATTCAGTTTATTATTGAAATTGGTTAAAACGTTTTCTAAGGAAAGGAAACAGCAGATTGCATTGAGTCAGCGACTTGCAGCATTCACTCCTCCTGGATGAGCATGTAGCAACAGTGGACAGTCACTTGCATTGACTTTGCAGCAATCTCTCATACAGCATGTATGTAGTAACATTGGTAAGGAAATCTATCTTTTAACCCTCCAGCAGAACCAGGCTCAGTGTGAGCAGCCATCTGCCATGACCGACAGGGGGTTTGAGAGAACACAGCAGAGACACAATCTGAGAAATATTACTAGGTCATTTCCAAACTAGAGTCCATTATTCAAAACACAAATCAAATACAACCCAGATTTTTCCAAGAAATCAATGTCCCAGGGAGTTCATCCTGAGGCCAGACTTTGATTTGCTCATTAAAACCATCTAAAGAGCTACATTTCATATGCCGGACTCTGAAGCCCTCAGTCAGCATGCTCAAGTTTAAGACAAAATAGACCAAACAAGCAAGTCTTCCTTGCAATGAGAATGCCTCTTTTCTCAAGAGAAAGACAGCAACATAACTTTGTTGAAGTTGAATTTGGGGAAGAGAAAAAAAAAGCACAACTTAAGTGGTTCACCATCTTACAAATCACTTCATAAAGACAGCAAACCAGGACTGCCAGTTCATAGGCTCTGACAAGAATGGAGGTGGAAGGCTCATCGTCTCAGAACAGGAACAAAAGCATCAAAGAAAACCTATCAAGTGTAAGGCAGTCTCTGCAAACTTTGGCCAAAATTGCATCATGCACCAGGACTACAATCAAACAATGTTGTTCCTAAGCTTAAGAACACCTATGGACCTTTTTTGAAAAAAAAAAAAAAAAAAGAAGTCATGCTCTGATATGCAATACTGAAAGAGTGAGGTTTAAATACAAGTGTTTGAATTCTGCACCAGGTGCATATAGCAGGCCCAGCAAAGCTCACCCTAAGTGTCTCCTTTAGCACGTCCAACTCTTCGACCAGATCATCTTTTTCCGTTATCAAGCGTCTCAGCATCTCTGGGAAGGTGAAAGAAACAAGTTGGACAAAAACAGATTCAAGTGTAGCTTTAGTGAACTATACAGGCATGGTCACCCTTGATGAGAAGATTGTTTATTCTTTTAGTACCTGTTAGCATGTTTCGATGATTGGACAAGACTGACCTTACCTTTGTCAGTGGTTCACTTGATTATCACAATGAGTCGTCAAGAAAATACAGAGGATTTCAGACTGACAAAGTAAAAAAAAAAAAGATTATGCCTTCTAATGACTTATTGTCTTTGTTCTGAATAACAGGCTTGTGTACTTTGCAGATTTCTGCAGGTTATGATTCTGCTGGTTCTAAATTTGTTTTTCCCTATTCCAAGAAAAATATTCCTTAGGTGTTTGGCTTAGACATTAAAAAGTTCCTCAAATGTTTGCAATCACCTTCCTTTATCAATTACCTCTATTTACTTCTCAAATATTGGTTTTATTATTCTAAGTCATCTGATCAGAAAACTTGGATGAAATTAGAGGAGTGAATCTTAAAAATGGTGATTGCCGATTTTTTTCTGATGCTCATCAGGGACATGTTTTTATTCTGATCACTCTTCCATAAAAGGTCATAATAGTGCAGGTGTTACCCCTTTGAACAGTTTGCAACGTCTACATGTCTGATTGTTCCATATGTTCCTAACAGGGCACTTTGTTCTCAGACTGCAGGTTTACTGGTGGTTCCTAGAGTCTCTAGAAGTAGAATGGGAGGCAGATCTTTTAGTTATCAGGCTCCTCTCCTGTGGAACCAGCTCCCAGTTTTAGTCCGTGAGGCAGACACCCTGTCTACTTTTAAGGCTAGGCTAAAACTTTCCTTTTTGATAAAGCTTATAGTTAAAGTGGCTTAGTTTATCCTGAGCTATCTCTGTAGTTGTGCTGCTATAGGCTTAGGCTGCTGGAGGACAAAATGACCACTTTTACTCTCACTGCTACATTCTCATACTACATTATTTGCTGTAATTTCAGCTTTTAACTTTAGGTTCTCTCTCTTCTTTTCCTAGAAGCTACACCTGGCCTGACTGTGTCTACCTGTGACACCTTCCTGGAGAGGGACATCGGCCAAGTTTCTGCTGCCAACAACTTAATGCTCACCTTCTACCGATGATACACTTGGCCCTGTCTGTCAATGTTTAACCCTATTTTTCTCCTAGACTTAGCTACTGACTCAGCTTTAACTGTGACTAACTGTATGTTCTCCATTTCATACTCTAAACTTTAAAACTGGCTCAGAGTTCATCTGCTTAGCAGTCTTTCTCTCCTAAATGAAGCCACTAAAAGAGCTACATCTATTAATGTTTCACTTTTCTTTCCAATAGAAAGTAGTGCTGGATTAGTGCTTCTGTTTTCTTTTTTGTCTCTGCTCTGTTCTCCGAAGCCCCCAGTTGGACGTGCCAGATGGCCGCTCACACTGAGCCTGGTTCGGCTGGAGGTTTCTTTCTGGGAGTTTTCTTCTCCACTGTCGCTACATGCATGGTCAGTATGAGGGATTGCTGCAAAGTCAATGCAAGCAAGCGACTGTCCACTGTCACTTAATGCTCATCCAGGAGGAGTGAATGCTGCAAGTCACTGACTCAATGCAATCTGCTGTGTTTCCTTAGAAAAATATTTTAACCAATTTTTGATAGTTAGGATTAATTGGAATGTATGTACCTGACTTGACATCTGTATGATTCGACTGACTTGACTTTGTAAAGTGGCGCTATATAAAACTGAATTGAATGGTTCTTCAATTAAACAGAACATCTGATTTTATACTTTAGGTATTTTTTGTCATTTTAAGAAACCATTCTAATAACTATATTTACAGGTTAATTACAAACTGAAAAAAACATTTTCAGATGTGATTTCTTGCAGCTTTCATCTAGATTGTGAGCATCAGTTGTTTGTTTCCACAAGAAGCACAGAGAAGATCAGTCTATTTATCAATGAGTTTATGCTTAGACCGTTAACTATTAATTATGAAAAGAAACAGGTAAACTAGGCCTACCTACTGCTCCTGTGGTAATGTCAGTGTTGGGGGTTAGGCCCAGTGAGGCTCTGTAGTGCTCCATCAGACTGAGTAAAACCAGGGTCATTTCACCTCCGGCTCTCTCTGCTGCTGCCTGCGGCTCCATCCCACTGTCTCTCTCCTGCCAGCTCTGTTCTGAAGGCGATCCTTGGGGCAAAGGCAGTGGAATCGGTATGTCCGAACTGTTAACGACCTTCTCCCGTCCGGCTGCTGCATCACTCGAGTTAGTATTGAGGGAGTTGACGCTCTCCACACTGATCATTGCCCACTCCGAGGGAGTCGAGAGCTGCCGTTTCCAGTCTGCAGCTGGGGAAGGAGAGGAGGGTGTGGTGCTGACGACCGGTGATGAAGTTTGCACCTTATCAGTTGGTGCTGCAGAGGGCAAGGCCATGGCAATCAGCTCTGCCTCAGAGCGTGAGGTAGGAGGTGTGTGGTAAAAGTCTAGTGGGGAACCTGATGAGAGAGAATTAACAGTAAAACACACTAAGGTTTGAAAAATTTCTCATGAGTTGTCTCCTAAGTGTCTCATAAGCAAAAATGTCCTAAGCTTCTTTAGTTGCCCTGTTTTCTTGATGCAGATGCGAGCAATTTAAACGGTTTACTGTCCTGAACTGAATGATGCAGCAAAATGCGTCTCCTGCCTATATCTTGGCAGGCAAAGGCATATTGTTTCCCTTTTGGGTAAGATACAGGATACAAATATTCTCCCTGATCCTCAAACAGAAACATTCACAGCAACCAATGCGTATTCACATCTATCATTAGAACTGGAGCCAAAAATTTGCAGGACCTTCTCGTTTGCAAAAATAAAACCCCTGCATAACTATTATTGATTGATCATGAAACCTCTGTATATCACTTGACTGCTTAAAATAACATTAAGCTCAAGCTTAATGGGTTTGTAGGATGCACAACTCGTATGGTTTCTAGGGCACAAATTTTGACATTCTGCAGGCATCTGATTTTTCCCTATTTCCCTTCCTTGTGTTGTAAGATTCTGCAGACTCATCTTTTCCCCGGCAGCCGTGTGATATGCTCAGCTGCAGGAGGAGTGCTATTCCCATCCTATAGCTGGAGCAAACTTCCTGCATTGACAGCTGAAAAAGAAAAACAAGCCAAGGAAACCTAAACAGCTGTTAGTCAGGGATCTAACCGAGCGAGCTGCCAATCAAACGTCGTTCAATTCAGACAAGACTTCTAAGGTAGAACGGCACCATTTTGTGCCAGTTAAGCTAAATGATGGCTGGGCTTTTTTGCACTGAACTGAAAAACAAAGAATCTGTGGAAGCAGAGAGCAGCCGTAGCACAGTTTCTGCAATACAGCATTAATTTCCCTGCTGGAATACAGCATACATTTCAGCATTTTTAAATGCCTAGAAATGTGCCTTTATTCAATTACTTATGACAAGAATTTAAATGGATCAAATAAGCACTACTTAAAGCAAAATGCTAAAAGATGCATGCAAAATTTGGGAAAAATATTTATATATTTGCAAAATAATAGTGAAGGGATATCATGGTTTTTAATGTCTGTTTTTCTCTTATTTGCCCTACATCAGTGCACTGTAAATAATCAAAATTTAATTATGCTCTTTACCATGCTTAGTTTCTCTGCTCAGGCATGACCTATGTTAAATGACAAGTCAGAGACAAGTTCACTTAGTGTCGCCAGGACCAGAACCAAACAAAGGGCGGGCGCATTTTGTTTTTATGCTCCTCAGCGCTGGAACCAACAACCTGAAATTTGCAGAAGCTGTTGGCTGAAAACAAATCGGGGTTAAAAGCATTGTTTACTGGAGCTGCAACTATGTTGTGTTTGTTTGTGATGCTTTGTGTTTTTTTTTGTGTAATTATATTGGTTCCTTTTTTCACCATAAAGCACTTTGAACTGTGTCTATGAATGGTGCTGAACAAAAACTTGAATTTCCAGCAAGAATTGATAGTCTTTTAAAGCTTTCAGTTTTTGTATCTATTCTGGATGTATTAATAAAATCAGTGGTAATGCAGCAGAGTAGAAAGCACAGTTGTAGAGTAATGTTTTAAGGCACTTGCTGGGCTGCTAAATTAGGTCATAATAAAAACATCAGAAGACCATTTTTGATCTGTATGCAAATCAGGATTTTTACTTTTGACACAGAAAGACAAAAATGTAAGAGTGAGAAAAACAGTCTATAAATAGTTGATATAAAATGATGCAACTTAGTGTTTTTTTTCCAAACACTACCAGACTGAAATCAATAATGAGCAAATGAAATACTAAATGTATGTTTGTTAGTCAGCCTAATTTCACCAAGAGCCCAGAATTATCTCCCTTCTCGCTGGATTTTGTCAACATTACATGTAAATGACAGCTTTAAAGACGTTGGATTGAATTCCTTTTACTTAGGTTTAAATGCAATCTGAGACAGACATTACAGCAGAACTTCGCATGGCCAAAGAAAACCCTTCCAACACTGAGCAAAGTCATACAGATACATTAAAATAGAGACTGATTATCGACGAGTATGACTGGCACCTATTTGTTTTTGAACAAACTTTCGGTTCGGCAGTAAAAACTGACAACCTTTTTTGTTTTAAATTAAATGTTTCATATTAAATATCATCACTATTTCAGCCTAGGTTTGATCACTCTCCACTCTTTGCAACTCATTACCCCAAATTATACCAATGACAAGTAAAATAGTTTGTTCATAAAAGTCAATGACTTAAACAGCGGTGGTAGGAGTTTGTCTGGTAACTGGTGGGTTGCCGGTTTGAGCCCTCACTCCATTTGTCTCAGTCGTTGTGTCCTTGGGCGAAACACTTCACCCGCCTTGCCTGCTGATGATGCTTAGAGGGCTCGGTGGCGCCAATCGTATGGCAGCCCTGCTTCTGTTAGTCTGCCCTAGGGCAGCTGTGGCTACAATGTAGCCTATCACTGTCAGTTTGTGAATGTGTGTATGAATGAGGTGGATGACTGATTCTATTGTAAAGCAATTTACCATTTAAAAAGGGATTTAAAAACACCTTTTAGTCTAGAGCTACCCCAGAGATCAGAACAAGGCACCTTTCACTTAAAAAAAATAAATAAAATCTATTATTTCCCCCTATATTCATTAAATGCATCAGAACTAAAAACGCCACGTATTTTCAGTCTACAAACACAAACCAATAAAATGTTTTTAATAGACTTTTTGACGATGCACTTGGAATAAAGAAAAAGGGTGAAGCGGCGTCAAAATTGATGTCAGGGGATCAGAACTTAGAAAACCTGAAATCTGTGTTTTCACTACCTCAGTCAGCACTTACAGTAAATACTTCAAAGCCAATATAGCATTTTTCTTCATTTTTTTCACTGCCAATATCTATGCTTGTGCTTAAATTATATATCTATTATTTTTATATGCATTCATTGCATTTTCAGCTATTCATGACTACTTGTTAAATCTTTTAAATTTGTAAAACATGTGTGATAATGTGTTGCATTACTGGTTATCGGAGCTGTACTGTGGGCTGTACAACCACAAATATTGCTTCTGTCATGAAAAAAATTAAGTTAATCAAAACGTTCTGGTACCTGTAGTGCCGTAGGCCTCCTTGCCATTATGGTTACCCATCATTTAGCCAGACTGGGTGTCTGCACAGGGTTTCAAACTCTGTCCTTTACTGTCCCGAGTGTCTTGAGAAGTCTTGTTGCAATCTGGACAGATAAATTAATGTACATTTTAATGAGAATGACTCACAGCAGGACTTCTGAACAGAATATAAAATCTCCAGAATAAAACTAAACGTACTTAAAAGTTTCAAAAGCATTACCAAGGTGAAACATTTTATATTTCCCTACCATTATGAAAGAAGAAAAATTTAACAATATTTGGTATTTAAACCTCAAACAGAAGTTCAAAAAGAACTTTAAATTTGTTAATTGTTACATATTAGGGAGATGAAAATAAATTCACATATTGCATCTGACAGGTTCTTATATAGGTTGTATTGTGCAACACCCAAGTGGTCAAATTCGGTTCAGATGCCTAAATATTTAAAAAAAACAGCCATTCTGTGTATCAGGCAACAACTTCAGCTCTAGATATCACCCTTTGTGTAGAGGCATATTTTCTTGCAGTGCTCACAGCGCACAAAACCCTTTTTTTTTTTTTTTTTTTTTGCCTTGCATTGGTCCCCAAGCTGTACTGGCCTGGGCAGAGAACCATACAAAATCCGCCACAGTTTGGAAAAGACAAAACTCCTTAAAATTGACTCGACTTGTGACACTCTGGGGACTCAACCAGATTTATTTAGTCTAATATGATGGAAGAAGATGCCTAAACTATAGAAGCAGGCTCGTTTTCAATGGCTGAGAGACTCCGTTTTATCACATCGTCATAACTTTACAACCCTAAATTGTTAGAATCAATGTTTCAAAAAGATGAACAGATATATGAATTCTTTTGTCTTTTTTTCTGGTCCTCTTCCGTCCAATGAAAATTGAAACTGGTTGATGGTGATCAAAGTTTAAGGTCAACCTTCTTAAAAAATGAGCAGTCTTGCGAAATAAATCTTAGCTCATCGTTTAGGGCCATTGCAGATGCTGAAACCACCCTTTGCGCACAGCATGAAGCCCTTTCATTTCATTTATTGTACCTGCTCGGCTCAGCCCGGCAGCTGAAAGCACTCCACTTGGTCTCAGGCTGTCCTGCGTGTTTCCTCTGCGACCCTCTCAGCCTTTTCTTCGACGTGTCCTCTGTCCCGTATCCCAAATGTTCCCGGAGGACAGTAAATTCCATCAATAAAAACACACGTAACTTAGAAGGACAGAAACGCTTGTCTTCGTATATGACTTCATCCAACTCCTCTGCTTCGCCTTTAAATCCAATGCGGCAAAAAAACGGGAAGAAACTGGTTGCGCAGCAGCTACTCCTCGCATAACGGGGAGGAATGATGATGATAATATTTAGAGCGATGCTTAAAAAAAACAGAGGATAATTACTAAAACACCAAAATAAAGCAGACTAGTGATTAAAATGCAACGTGGAAAGCAGGTTAGAGAAGCAGTCACACCGGCTGTAGGGAGGCTAATTATCTTCTGTGAAATCCAGGTGTGGTGACCCGCGGGGAACAAGTTGTCACGCAGCCTGCAGGTGAATCTTGTCACATAGCTTTAACCCATAAACACAAACACCCAAAACAAGTAGACTAATTTTTAAGTGACAGACTAGCTTATCCAGCCATGAAAGCTCAGAGACTGACGTTTTAACCAGGGGAGCCGCCCGTAGGACGAGAAACAAACTAAAAATAATACGATTGAATATTTGTTGAAGGAGTGGAGTTTTTTTTTCCCACGGAACCCACGTGACGGCTTTAGTTGTACACGTCCTGAAGACATTTTTTTTTTCAATTATTTTTTATAGCCAGGAAAAAAAAAATTATGTTTGGCGATTGAAACTATCTTATTTACAAAATTGTGTTTTTCTATCTAAGGAAAAGGCTAGGACATCCAATCCCTCGAATAGGTAATGAACTCTGGCTGAAATAACTTTAGTTCACTCGTTGCCATCTATCAGTCTCTGACATTACCCTAAGGAAAGCTTTTCCCACTCCTCACCTTTAGGTGTGAGATGTTTAAGGGGTTCCTTGCATGCAAAACACGTCTCAAGTCAACAACCTCTGAATGAAGACAAAATCTGAGTTTTGACTCGGCCCAAGACTTTCCATCTCTTAGTTCTGAACCTTCGGTGGATTTACTGATATGTTTTGCGTCATTGTCATGTTGCAGGATCCAGTTATGCTTGAGCTTTTATTTGTTTATTTGCTTTTACAGATGGTCTCACATTTTCGTCATGCACCCTCTGATAAATGGTAAAATTCATGATGAATTCTATGATTGTGAGTTGGCCCAATTCTGCTGTAGCAAAGCATCCTCAAACCATGCTTCAGTGTTGATATGCCAAACAATTAACTGTTTGGTTTACGTCAAACATGTCATTTGTTCTGATGTCTAAATACTTCAAATTTAGACTAATCCCGTGTCAGAACTATACCAGAATTTCAGGTGTTCCCTTTAGAAAACTTTAGTGTTGAAGTTTTTAAAAAACATTTTTTTTATAGCATTTTAAAGGTTCCACCTTGGACATCCCATAGAAGTCAAACTTGTGCAGTCTCTTTCTGACTGTACAACCCTGCACTTTCACATCAACCGTAAGATGCTGATGTAGGTCTCATGATGAGGGCCTGACATCCTTTAGTAGGCTATGTGCTCACTGCCTGGTACTATGGAGCTTGACTGGCATTTGCCAGAGAATATTGAAACTGGCATGTTTGGCCCTGGCACCCTGGCATTTTCACACATGAGATTAGGTTCACTCTGAGCTCATGTGACAGACATGAACAGGTCTGAAGAAGCAGTGGTGAACGTTATGCTGCTTGAACCATTGTTCAGCATGATTCGTTTGGTCGTGGGTCAGTGTTGGTCTGGGGAGACATATCCATGGAGGATAGACTTGTACAAGATAAACAATGGCACCTTCATTGCTATTAGGTATTGGGGTGAAATACTTAAGCCCATTGTTAGACCCTTTGCAGAAGGTCCTTGGTTCCTCCTGGTGCATGACAATGCCTGGTCTCATGTGGCAAGAGTATGCAGACACTTCCTAGAGGATTAGGGAATTGATACCACTGACTGGCTTCCATGTTCCCCTCACCTAAATCCATTAGAACATATCTGGGACATCATGTTTAGGTTCATCCAACATGCCCTGGTCAGGATCTGGGAGGAGATACACCAGGACTCCATCCTCATCTCATAAGGAGCATGCACCGACGTTGTCAAGAATGCATACAACCAAGTCGGGGCCATGCAGGCTAATAAATACCATTTTGAGTTGCTGCAATGACAGTTCAGCAAATTGGACTAGCCTGCTGCATCAGTTAGATACATTAATAATGAATTAATTACAATACAACAGGACAACTGCAAAACTTTATTATTAGACTTTTGTTTGATACAAAATTACATATAGTAATAAAAAGAAGATGATAATGAAATCTGGTAGATGGGCGGAAATAACTTTAACTTAATTTTAGCACAGACAAAGGCTGAAAAAAACATTTTGTATGTCTCATACTGTCGTTTGAATGATTGATTATTGTCTTGCTCACGTAAATGAACACCACATGAAGTTCTGAATAGGTTTAGGCTGTAATGTATGCAGGACATTATAAACAAGACGACTTGGAAATCAGAAATGAAAAAAAAACAAAATGATGACTATTAATAGTGAAGAAGGGTTGGAGTGAAACAATATTCAGTTTTTTTCCTATTTCCTTTTAACTTGTTAAATAATAATAATAATAATAATAATAATTATTATTATTATTATTATTGTTGTTATATGCTGTTTTGTTGCATTATTGTGTCTTTATTATTTTACTATGTTACTGTACTAAATAAGATAAAACCTTGTCGCCGAAGTTAAAATTTCTCTAGCACCATGGACAGAGCATTACAAGCACAGTCAGCTTTTGCTCCCTCTTGTGTCCATATGTTTTAATTACAGGAGTCACCAAAATTTGGTTACATAGTAGGTGTAGAGTAAATTTCTTATTACAACGTTAGAAACATCTTTCTAGCTATACATTCTAACGTTATTAGAGTTTAAACAGCATGGGAAAATGTTATGAGCAAGTGGAGTTTAATTGTTGCACTGGTGGAATGCGATTTTAAAATACTCTTTTGGATATCAAGATCCAAAAATGAGAAAAAGACTGAATTACATATAATGTAATATACCTACAATATTTTCTTTGAACTTCAGCTTGGATATAAGGATATGGAAATTGACAATACCTCGAACTAACTACAAGTTGCAAACCAAAAAAGAAACCACACACAAAAAAAAAAAAAATCAGCACATGAACTGAGAATATTTTACCCACCAAACAAGATCAGCTCCTCTCCAAAATAAAATGAGTAGAAGAATAAATGTGAAAATTAGGTGGAATACAAGATGAAGTCATCACAGTAGCACAAAGCCAGAGCCCATCCAGATAAATAATAAGCTAAAACTTCATAGGTAGATAAATGACTGCAAGGTTTTCTGTGAAAAGTCCACTTCTTTAAAACAGTTGGCAAAGTGTATGGATGTTCATACTCTGACGAGTGTGAGTGAGTGAGTGAGTGAGTGAGTGAGTAAATAAACAAATCCTTAAATTCTTTAATCTTTTAAAGTTTTTATGTGTGTGTCAAAAGTGAGACAACATATTTTCAAGAAGAAAAACTAAATCTTAGTGTCTGTGCCACACTAATGAGACCAACAGTCTCAATCTAGCTATCCCTGTAAGTACTGTCTTACTCTACCTCCAGCCTGAGGTAACCCAGGCCTCGCGTTTATTTTGTGTTATTGCTACTAATTAAGAATGACTCAGAATGTGAAGCCCTGAGTAATAATCGGCTGATTTATGCTGCATAAATTCTCTGAATAAAGATATGCAGCTGTTTACAGCTCTCGGCTGCTTTAAACTCTGCACCCACATGCTTCCTCTGTGACCTAAACACCTCCTTGCATTGTCTTCTCACTTTAGGCCCACTCACTTTTATTAGCATAAACATGATCACGAAGCTTCTTAAAATCCAAATTTATTCTTCTACATAACTACAAAACAAGCTTAATGAACAGATCTTGATGAATCTCAGTCCCAGGACATTTTATAGTTAACAGATTGAAATCCAGAGAACTCTTGTTTACAATGGAAACAGTTAAACACTTTCTTTGAGTAAAGAGATAATATATATTTATATAATAATAATTCCTTTTTATGCCACCAAGTTGGCTTTTAAAAGTATTAGTAAATGTGAACATGGTTCATTTGTTCAACAATTTCAGACATCCTAAACAATTATGATAATTTTTACCTCAATGTCCATATTTTATTTAGGAGAAAAAGAAGACAGAATAAAAAGCACGGGTTAAAAAACTTTAACTATGGATTACAGACTCAGCAGCATCTCTTTTGGTAGACATATTCAATTGCATGGTAACACAAATAGTAAATCAGCCAATCAACCGGCTGCAACTCATTACATTAAGGCATGTAGATGTGGTGAAGCTGACTTGGTGAAGTTGAAAGGGCACATCAGAATGAGGAACAAAAGGGAAGGGATTTAGAAGACATTAGCTTGGTAATTTGTGTCAGATGGGGTGGTCAGAATATTTGACAAATGTCTAATCTATGGGATTTTTTCTTGCACACCAATCTCTTGGGTTTAAAGGAAATGGTCAGAAGTGATCAGAAAAAGTAAAAATATCTAATGAGCGGCACCTGTATGGACCAAAATGTCTTATAGATGTCAGAGATTGTTGGAGAACGGCCTGACAGGTTTAAGACGATAGAAACATGTCAAACCATGAAGCAGATGGGCTACAGCAGCAGAATACCCCACCAGGTACCACTCCTGTCAGCTAAAAAGAGGAAACTGAGGCAACAATTTGTCAGGCTCACCAAAATTGGACAAGTGATTAGAAAAACATTGCAGCTTCCAATGCATCACAACTTTAGCTGAAACATTCAGATGCAAACAATCAAAAAACAAGGAAGCGTGGGTGCATAATGCCATGTATCAAGAGTTCAGACTGGTGGGTGTATGTGTTATGGTGTGGCGAATATTTTCTTGGTACACTTTGGGCACCAAGAACCAGTTAAGCATAGAATACGTACAACCTTCACAGTCAGCAGATCCAAATCCAAAAGAGCCTCTTTGGTATAAAGTGAAATAGGAGAAACATATCGACAAATCTGCAAAACTGCATGATGCTATCATGTTGATATGGACTAAAATCTATCAGGAATGTTTCCAACATCACGCTGAATCTGTGGCATTAGGAATTGAGGCAGTTCTAAAGGCACATATAAGTCCATCCCAGTACTTGCAAGGTGTTTCAAAGAAAGTAAGTTCATGAAAAGATGCATCTTAAGCTTTCCTTATGAATACATATACAGGTCCTTCTCAAAATATTAGCATATTGTGATAAAGTTAATTATTTTCCATAATGTAATGATGAAAATTTAACATTCATATATTTTAGATTCATTGCACACTAACTGAAATATTTCAGGTCTTTTATTGTCTTAATACGGATGATTTTGGCATACAGCTCATGAAAACCCAAAATTCCTATCTCACAAAATTAGCATATTTCATCCGACCAATAAAAGAAAAGTGTTTTTAATACAAAAAACGTCAACCTTCAAATAATCATGTACAGTTATGAACTCAATACTTGGTCGAGAATCCTTTTGCAGAAACGACTGCTTCAATGCGGCGTGGCATGGAGGCAATCAGCCTGTGGCACTGCTGAGGTCTTATGGAGGCCCAGGATGCTTCAATAGCGGCCTTTAGCTCATCCAGAGTGTTGGGTCTTGAGTCTCTCAATGTTCTCTTCACAATATCCCACAGATTCTCTATGGGGTTCAGGTCAGGAGAGTTGGCAGGCCAATTGAGCACAGTGATACCATGGTCAGTAAACCATTTACCAGTGGTTTTGGCACTGTGAGAAGGTGCCAGGTCGTGCTGAAAAATGAAATCTTCATCTCCATAAAGCTTTTCAGCAGATGGAAGCATGAAGCGCTCCAAAATCTCCTGATAGCTGGCTGCATTGACCCTGCCCTTGATAAAACACAGTGGACCAACACCAGCAGCTGACACGGCACCCCAGACCATCACTGACTGTGGGTACTTGACACTGGACTTCTGGCATTTTGGCATTTCCTTCTCCCCAGTCTTCCTCCAGACTCTGGCACCTTGATTACCGAATGACATGCAGAATTTGCTTTCATCTGAAAAAAGTACTTTGGACCACTGAGCAACAGTCCAGTGCTGCTTCTCTGTAGCCCAGGTCAGGCGCTTCTGCCGCTGTTTCTGGTTCAAAAGTGGCTTGACCTGGGGAATGCGGCACCTGTAGCCCATTTCCTGCACACGCCTGTGCACGGTGGCTCTGGATGTTTCTACTCCAGACTCAGTCCACTGCTTCCGCAGGTCCCCCAAGGTCTGGAATCGGCCCTTCTCCACAATCTTCCTCAAGGTCCGGTCACCTCTTCTCGTTGTGCAGCGTTTTCTGCCAAACTTTTTCCTTCCCACAGACTTCCCACTGAGGTACCTTGATACAGCACTCTGGGAACAGCCTATTCGTTCAGAAATTTCTTTCTGTGTCTTACCCTCTTGCTTGAGGGTGTCAATAGTGGCCTTCTGGACAGCAGTCAGGTCGGCAGTCTTACCCATGATTGGGGTTTTGAGTGATGAACCAGGCTGGGAGTTTTAAAGGCCTCAGGAATCTTTTGCAGGTGTTTAGAGTTAACTCGTTGATTCAGATGATTAGGTTCATAGCTCATTTAGAGACCCTTTTAATGATATGCTAATTTTGTGAGATAGGAATTTTGGGTTTTCATGAGCTGTATGCCAAAATTATCCGTATTAAAACAATAAAAGACCTGAAATATTTCAGTTAGTGTGCAATGAATCTAAAATATATGAATGTTAAATTTTCATCATGACATTATGGAAAATAATGAACTTTATCACAATATGCTAATTTTTTGAGAAGGACCTGTACAGTCTTGAGCAAAATGTTTGGGCCAGTTATATTTTGCCAAAATGAAAATAACAACTCAGTCTAAAATTAAATCTAACCATAATGGAAGGGGCACTGAAACATCTGTCATTTTAGTGTGGGAAGTTTCAAGGCTAAATTGGACCAGCCTGGTAACCAGTCTTCATTGATTGCACATTGCACCAATAAGAGCAGAGTGTGAAGGTTCAATTAGCAGGGTAAGAGCACAGTTTTGCTCAAAATATTGAAATGCACACAACATTATGGGTGACATACCAGAGTTCAAAAGAGGACAAATTGTCGGTGCACATCTTGCTGGCGCATCTGTGACCAAGACAGCAAGTCTTTGTGATGTATCAAGAGCCACGGTATCCAGGGTAATGTCAGCATACCACCAAGAAGGACGAACCACATCCAACAGGATTAACTGTGGACGCAAGAGGAAGCTGTCTGACAGGGATGTTGGGTGCTAACCCGGATTGTATCCAAAAAACATAAAACCACGGCTGCCCAAATCACGGCAGAATTAAATGTGCACCTCAACTCTCCTGTTTCCACCAGAACTGTCCGTCGGGAGCTCCACAGGGTCAATATACACGGCCGGGCTGCTATAGCCAAACCTTTGGTCACTCTTGCCAATGCCAAACGTTGGTTTTAATGGTGCATGGAGCGCAAATCTTGGCCTGTGGACAATGTGAAACATGTATTGTTCTCTGATGAGTCCACCTTTACTGTTTTCCCCACATCCGGGAGAGTTACGGTGTGGAGAAGCCCCAAAGAAGCGTACCACCCAGACTGTTGCATGCCCAGAGTGAAGCATGGGGGTGGATCAGTGATGGTTTGGGCTGCCATATCATGGCATTCCCTTGGCCCAATACTTGTGCTAGATGGGCGCGTCAATGCCAAGGACTACCGAACCATTCTTGAGGACCATGTGCATCCAATGGTTCAAACATTGTATCCTGATTGTATCAGGATGACAATGCACCAATACACACACCAAGACTGGTGAAAGATTGGTTTGATGAACATGAAAGTGAAGTTGAACATCTCCCATGGCCTGCACAGTCACCAGATCTAAATATTATTGAGCCACTTTGGGGTGTTTTGGAGGAGCGAGTCAGGAAATGTTTTCCTCCACCAGTATCACGTAGTGACCTGGCCACTATCCTGCAAGAAGAATGGCTTAAAATCCCTCTGACCACTGTGCAGGACTTGTATATGTCATTCCCAAGACGAATTGATGCTGTATTGGCCACAAAAGGAGGCCCTACACCATACTAATAAATTGTTGTGGTCTAAAACCAGGTGTTTCAGTTTCATTGTCCAACACTTGTATATAGATCGAGTAGTCTATTTTTGATATCAGTTAAAGTTTACATTTTTTTGAGAAATGTTTTATACCTTGCACTAGCACACATTATTATTCTTTAATTAAGAAGTTTCACTTTAAATCCCGAATATTGTATATTTGCTTTTGTTTTTAAGTCAGTTAGTTACGCTATAAATAAAAATTTGTCACCCCTCTCCAATTATTCCTTTTTTCCCTTGACAACTTTTGGTGTAACAAATCTGTTACGTTAGATCAATACTTGGCCACTATTGGCGCAGACTTTGTAAAAATGGCGTCTGATGAAGGTTGCTCAAGAGACCAGCAGCGGGGCTCTTAGTGACAAAAATAACATCAGTGTTTTGTAAGTCATCTCTCAAAGGCATGAAGTCCGCCGCTGCGTCGAGACTTGCGTCGGACATGGGAGCGCACACCAACCGCCTTCATCCTTATTACCATTATGGGAATCTACGGCCGCACTGCTGCACAGCTATCTAAGAAACATGAATGTCTTTACGCGTTCCAGGGGACATGATCGCCGTTCGTTCGTTTTTCGCCCGTTTACGATCGAAGAAGAAGTGACCTTCTCTGATGCAGAAGATGTCAGCCCTGAAAAAGGTAAGAAAAGGGAGTAGAGGAGTAATAAGATATGCAGTGTGTTTGTTTGTGCACGACCCGAGCCTGTGACACGTCTTGTTTTTCTTCTTAACATCGGGTTAAAATCCATGTGCATCTCCCCTGACGTATAGTAGAGGTTTTTAATTATTGACCATCTGATGCAAAGCAGGCGGGCAGGCTTGAACAGCCGCGGACTGAAAGCGCTCGTCTCAAGAATAAGCCAGAAGTTTTGCAGAACCAGCATGAGTCACTCTGTGACTGATTTTCACTTTGTCATTTATCAATCAATCGCATCCAAACACTGATGATGTATCTGTGAGGTGATGGGTGGTGGGAGCATTGTTAATGTCGGAGAAGGAGGACCCACACATGGTTTCATCGAGTGCCTTGTGTTTATTATTGCCCACATGTTCCCATTGTGCTGTTCCCCACCATTCAGTCAATCTGTGTTTGTATATATGTGTGTGAGGTGACTCAGCTGTATTGTACTATATCTGTCATCCATCTTTTCATCTGTCACAGGTGTTACCATGGCTACTACAGACTCACTGCTGTCTTTTCTTTGAGAAGGACTCAGGTAAGCCGTGGGAAGGGTGACTCATTCACCTTTAATGGGGGCATGCTCACTTTAATAGACATTTTGTCTTTTTACGTCTTGCAACTGGTTTGGCAGTTAGTCTGATTTGCGCGAATGAGACATTGCTGGGTAGGCGGTGGGGTGGGTGGGCATTAAGACCAGAAGGAAAGGGTGTGGGGAGGCTGTAACAGCTTTTCTATTTTTGTATAGAGAGCCAAACTTTCCTGTGATCTTTTAACAGTGCTTTTCATTGATAGTTCTTTGGACTTTTTGAAGGTCTTCCAAGGCCTTTTTTTGGATTTTGACTGCTGTTTTATTTAGTTTCACTAAATACTAAATCACTAGTTTCACAAAAAAAAAAAAAAAAAAGAAAAAGGCCAAAACATCAAACTGCAGATCTGACACAGGACATGAGACACATGAGAGACATCAACCTTTGATTGATTCCATGGTGCCTTCGAACAAGATTTCACCTCATCAAAACTTTTTCACCTTCTTCCACGTTAAAATCAAAGTCCCAAGCTTTGAGCATCTCACGCAGCACAGTTCAACACATTATCTGAAGTTTGAAAGAGTATGTCACAGTTGCAAATCTACCAAGATCATACAAACTAGTCGTACACATCACATATGTGGCCTTTATATAAGAATGGCAAGAAGAAAGATGTTGTTAAAAGAAAGCAACAAAAGTCTCATTCAAAGTTTACAGTAACCCTTCTAGGGGACACCACATACATGTGGAAGGAGGTACTCTGGTCAGATGAGACAAAATGTAACTTTTTGGTTACATCTAACATGCACATAATCCCACATATGATCTTTATGGTCAAACATGGTGGAGGCAGCATTGTGCTGTGGGTATGCTTTCCATCAGCATAGGTAATGTTACTGATGGGAGTTGATGTTGGCTGTAGCTAAATACAATAAATAAATAGGCTGCAAACACCATTTTATTTTTAACATCAAGCCACCTTTAAGGAATACAAAAATCACTAAATATGTAAACATAAATATTTAAATTGATGAATATGCCAATCATTCCTAACCTCTGCATGTAACTTTTGTGTCACTGCTGCATGTCTTCTTTTTTCCAGCACTGCTAAGTTGTTGTAAAACTGTTCAGTACACACATATCCATATACAGGGGTTGGACAATGAAACTGAAACACCTGGTTTTAGACCACAATAATTTATTAGTATGGTGTAGGGCCTCCTTTTGCGGCCAATACAGCGTCAATTCGTCTTGGGAATGTCATATACAAGTCCTGCACAGTGGTCAGAGGGATTTTATGCCATTCTCCTTGCAGGATAGTGGCCAGGTCACTACGTGATACTGGTGGAGGAAAACATTTCCTGACTCGCTCCTCCAAAACACCCCAAAGTGGCTCAATAATATTTCGATCTGGTGACTGTGCAGGCCATGGGAGATGTTCAACTTCACTTTCATGTTCATCAAACCAATCTTTCACCAGTCTTGCTGTGTGTATTGGTGCATTGTCATCCTGATACACAGCACCGCCTTCAGGATACAATGTTTGAACCATCGGATGCACATGGTCCTCAAGAATGGTTCGGTAGTCCTTGGCAGTGACGCACCCATCTAGCACAAGTATTGGGCCAAGGGAATGCCCTGATATGGCAGCCCAAACCATCACTGATCCACCTCCATGCTTCACTCTGGGCATGCAACAGTCTGGGTGGTACGCTTCTTTGAGGGTTCTCCACACCGTAACTCTCCTGGATGTGGGGAAAACAGTAAAGGTGGACTCATCAGAGAACAATACATGTTTCACATTGTTCACAGGCCAAGATTTGCGCTCCATGCACCATTAAAACCAACGTTTGGCATTGGCAAGAGTGACCAAAGGTTTGGCTATAGCAGCCCGGCCGTGTATATTGACCCTGTGGAGCTCCCGATGGACAGTTCTGGTGGAAACAGGAGAGTTGAGGTGCACATTTAATTCTGCCGTGATTTGGGCAGCCGTGGTTTTATGTTTTTTGGACACAATCCGGGTTAGCACCTGAACATCCCTTTCAGACAGCTTCCTCTTGCGTCCACAGTTAATCCTGTTGGATGTGGTTCGTCCTTCTTGGTGGTATGCTGACATTACCCTGGATACCGTGGCTCTTGATACATCACAAAGACTTGCTGTCTTGGCCACAGATGCGCCAGCAAGACGTGCACCAACAATTTGTCCTCTTTTGAACTCTGGTATGTCACCCATAATGTTGTATGCATTTCAAAATTTTGAGCAAAACTGTGCTCTTACCCTGCTAATTGAACCTTCACACTCTGCTCTTACTGGTACAATGTGTAATCAATGAAGACTGGCTACCAGGCTGGTCCAATTTAGCCATGAAACCTCCCACACTAAAATGACAGGTGTTTCAGTTTTATTGTCCAACCCCTGTACATTGCAAATCAACAGCAGATACTTAGAGATGAGAAATTGTTACATTGCACTAAAGCGATCTGCATACCAAGACCCTCACAGTGATTAATATAAGTGAGCAAATGTGAGATGGTGGTGATGCTGTGTGGAGTAACTAAACATGGTAGAAAAATGTAGTTAGTCATTAATTAGTTATACACTGCATGACTCCTCTCAGCAGAGGTCAGAGTAAAAGAAACATCCCTGTAAAAAACAACTACAGGGGTCCACTGACTTTCTCCTGGCATTTGTTTGTGCATTAATGATAATCAAATGCTAGTTCCCAGAGACACAGAGCTCAGACAGTCTCACTGCCCCCTCAATGCTTCTTAAGCCAAAGGCCAAGATAAAATAACCAAATATTAATCTAATTTATTAATTTGCCTTGAAAGTAGGTCTCCTCTACATGACACACAAATGAAAAACACATTAAGGAAAGAAGGCACAGTTATATCTTTCTTAATCTTAATAACATTTCTCTATATTTTCCTTCTAAGGAGCCAGACTCTTTTCATTAGAGATGTGAGGTCTGAGATTTATCTCTAGTTTTTTCAAAGCATTGACCTGCCAATGTTGATTTTAGCTGATTCTCATTTCTCTTTAAGAAAATATAATTAAATAGAGTTCAAATCATTTCTGTCTAACCTTCCAGCTCTGAACGGTAATTAATCATTAATGTATAGAAGTGGGGGCGACTTCACACTGTGTGAGAGAGAAGTTGCTCTAAAACAAGATTTTACCACTTTAAAACAGACCAATTATCATAGAGTTCACATTTTAAACCTTCTTTTTCATCTTATGTTGGGATTAGAACAATTAGTGAGGTTAGCGTTAGTAAAAGAGTCTGTGTTCATTTTCAGAGAATTAAGAATAAGTATGAAACAGCCAAAACTGAAAAGTAAGAAATGTTGCAGGAACGAACTAACCAGCAAAGTCTAGCTCTCTGTTGAGGCAGCCTGAATCCTTGGGTTATATGCCTCTGTTGAAAACACAGTTTCCTTAATTTCCAATTTGTTCTACATATTTTGCGTTCTCTCACTTTAAAGTCATCACCGATATTGAAAATAGCTAAAATGTGAGTCTTTTTTCCACAGCAAGAACTATGAACAATTGTGGGTAATGAATCTAACCGCTAACAGGGTGTTAGCGGTTAGATTCATTGATCTAAAAAAAAGATGAGATTTTATGAAATTCCAACTATTTGATTACTTGTCACCAGATGATTTCGTGGGGCATGAAGTTCTCTTGATTATCAGCTTTTCAGGTTCTCTGAAGACAGTTTAGTTTTCTTTGAGACTTTTTTAATATCTGCCCATTTTCAAAGAATATTCTTTTGTTTACTAAACCACTTAAGTCTGACTTTAAATCATTTAAAAATAAAACAATTCATAAAATCATGAATGAAACCAGTGTTGTGTCATAAATAGATGATTAGTTCTCTTTTTTAAATGAATCTATAAAAAAATAAAAGATGACAGGTCTCTCATGATTGGAGCTTTTACAACTTGGTCACTGAACTTTATTTCAGTCCAAAGGGACCAATTTATTTCTAGCTTGCATGAAATAAATATTATAGCCTACCAAAAACTGGATCCAAACAGTCCTTTGCAATTCCAGTATTGTACATATTGATATTGCGATAATGACCGAAAGATGATATATAAGATACAATTTCTAGACTGAAAAAGACCTTCAGAAAGGCTGAAAAAATATTGGTCAAGACCACTTTGTAAGGTTACACGACTATTCAGTTGCTTGGAAGAAAGGTATAAAGAAATTAGTTGTACAGTAATTGTACAGTACTGTAAAACAGTATAATACAGAATATTGTACCGCAAAGCTTTGTTGTTTCTTGACAATACCACAGTATTTCCATTGAACCGTACTAATCCTTTCCACTCCTGTTTCAAGAGCTAGTGTATTCCATGGTTATCCAGACTTTTTTTTACTGCATGGCAACAAACGTTTGTTCACAAGTTCAGAAGCTTCATTTTGATCAATACCTGGGTAATAATCAAAGAAAGATCAGATTCGACCTTTCTTTTCTGTGATTTAATAATTAATAATGTTGGTATTGCATGCATCTAAATGTCATTGTTAGTTTGTTTGTTGTTTTTTCAATATTAAAATATTCTCCTCACAGTTAAACACACTAGGATGTCAAGTCTAACAGCATTTGTTGGACTTGGACAAATGGTCATGTGTGATAATCACATTGTGAAAATGTCATTTTTTGCATTACAAATGAGCTGACTGAGGAGATTCAGCCCACCTACCCATAGAGAGATTATCTGTGAGTTAATCATGTGTAGTGTCCCACTGTGGCTTTACAGCCTTTGTCAGCAGGAAAACGTTTGCTGAAGGGAGGATAGATAGTGGAACATCTTTGCGTGTTTGATGTTCACAACCTCAAGAATAGTTAAGACATTTATCGGCTTCATCAGCCACATGCAGACGCTGCTCTTGATCACATCTTAGTCATCATTTTCTCAAGGTTGAAGAAGAATGTTAATGACTATGTAAAGCAGCTAGTTTTAAGGAATATAAACCACAAAGTACATGCGTCTGTTTCTGAACCTCATTTTTTTTTAGAGATGAAGCCTAAACTTAAAGATGAAGATATTAGGCATTTGAAATCCGTGTTTGTGAAGGGATTTTAAATTGAACCAGGATAACACCACTAGATGGGACTGTTTCATAACTCACATGAGTTTAACTTACTGGTGATTCTCCAAACCTAACCATTTTCACAAATAATACAGACTGTGAGTTAATGGATTGGGAAAACCTTTTTGGGATTGCTTTTTTTCCTGCTCAAAACTTTCTAAGCCGGGGTACTTGATAGTTTTTAAGGCTTTATGCAAATTAATAAAGACCCCAGACCGAAAAATATGAGGAATTATTAAATTGTTGCACACAATTCAATAGATATAATTATTGCAATTATATTATATAAGTATTGTATCATCAAGACGTCTTTAAAATCCTGAAAATCAACAGTTTGGCCAATTTTGCATCTCCCAGTTTTGACTGAAATCCACAATTCCAATATAAACTGACATACATTCACAAATGGATGAATCTCAACACTTTTGTTAATTTAAACCATTTTTGGACTTGGTGAATTGATAATGCAACACAAAACTTTAATTATATTAAAACGCAAACAATTTTGAACTAATAGAGGATTTTCTCTTAACCACACAGTGTCAAAATGACACATTAAGGCTCAAATATATACATACATACATACATACTCAACAAACATTTGGTTAGTTTTCCCTCAGCAAGTGGCAAACACAATTATTTTTAGCCTACAACAAGTTCCTAGCATTGTGCTGACTGAATATTTGACCTCTCTATCTGGCTGAATTGATAAATTTAATTACAAGTGGTTGGTTTCCTAGTATAGACACAGTTTTTAAGCATAGTGTATAGGTTTTCAATAGTGAAAATGTCAGGGCAGTTCTAGAAGTTTAAGTAAGTTTTATCTATTACAAAACCAGTTTGGACATGTGTTTGGGATCATTGTCCTGTGCACACTGTGTCCAAATCTGCACCATCTTGTGGTTGATTTGAGGTGAAATCGAAGAAATTAAGAGGTGGTTCTCCTTCTTCATTGTTCCATTCAATGTACTAGTACCAATTACAGTAAAATAGATCCACAGTATGATGTTACCACCACTGTGCTTGACAGCTAGTACAAGACGGTAACTTGTGAGCTGACCGTCGCTTATGAGGCAACTGTGGCTCAGTGGGAAGAGTAGACGTTTTGCAATGCGAAACCTGTGGGTTTCAATCCAGCTTCCTCCTGCCACATGTCGATGTGCCTCTGGGCAAGGCACTTAACCTCAAGCTGGTGACAGGTTTGCGTATCGGTGTACAAATGTGTTTGTGTTTATGAGTGCAATTGGGTAAACGTGGCTCTAGTGTAAAGCACTTGTAGTGGTAGGTATGACTGGAAAAGTGCTTTATAAATTCCATCCATTTACCATTTCTCCTATGTTTGAACCCCTCACATTGACCACCCTAATTCTTTTTATCATTGTCAGTGAATAGCTACATTTTTGTATCTTCTGAGTATAAAAAGATCTCCAGAAGATATTTGGCTTGTCCATGAGGGCAGTGGCAAATCTTAATCGAGTTCAAGATGTCCAATTTAGAACCAGCAACTCTTTCATAGTTGACACCATAGCAGTTAGAGCTGAGCATGAACCAGCTTTGATATGGACATTGTCAAACGTGTTCCATCAACTTATAGTTTATATTCAGCTTAAGCTTTGGTGGTTTTGGGATGGTTTTTACCAGCCTAACCCTAAGTTCGGGTGAGATTGTTGAAACTGAGTCACAGTTATACTTTCCAACAGGACAATATTACCAAATAGACATCAAAACTAATCATTGAATGGATATAGAAGATATTCACCCGACCCTATTTAAATTTATGGACTATGCCTAAAATCAAGGTTTGTGCCAGCATAGCAACCAATTTAAATGAACTCGAAAAGTGGTCAACTATCCATCTACAATTATAAAAATCTACAATAAATTCAAAGTTTTGCAACAATTTTTGTTTTTCAAATCAGCAGTTGTTTGTTGTGTGATCATTCCACTGTGGAAAAGGATCATTCACCAGAACAGCAGCCCACAGTGATCAAATAAATTAGAATATCTAATAGGATAAAATTTTCTGAACGAGATCAGAGGTAACTATATCTAATCATTAATTTACTGTCACTTTAGGGTTGTGAAGTAGAGAGAATCACAACTCTCTGAATTCTTATACACACATACCTTCATGTATTGTCTTTGTTAATCTTTTATATCTGTATCATCTGTTGCTCATACATCATTTTCATCTTGAGCAGAGAAGGATTCTTCTCCCACTGAACTTGTGCTGCTCAGAATACAAATGCTGCTTACATTAGGCATAAAATCAATAGGATCCTTTCCCAATCTGTATTAATTCCTCTCTCAGATTGTCTCTCAACCTTTGAAGCTCTGCATTTGCTGCAGAATGAAGAAGAGGCTGTTGAAGGGGAAAGGACGTGAGGGGAATGTGAGGGCATTTGAACTTTTGAGATCAAGTGTTTTGCTTGATGGGTGAATTTTGTGGTTCTAGTTTGGATAAAAGGAAGCCTCAGACCTTTAAATGTCCACTACTCTGATGGGGTTAGAGGTGTTGCACTGAAAAGGGAACCACTGTTTTTTTCTTTGGTCGTGATACATTTTCTCAATGGACTGTGTGCCATTTAAACACCTGGAGGTGGAACACAAAACAATCCTGATCTCCATGATGTAAGCAGAATCCTACAAGAGCATGAAATAAGGACTTTTTTGTGGCCTAAAAATGATGTCATTGCAGAGAGTTGGGTAGGTTTGGAAAGCTTTCATTTCACAATTAAAAACGACACATTTATGAACACATGCACCATTCGAAGAGCATGAAAGCAGCTGAATTATGAGCTGCACATTTTAGTGCTGCTGCACACAGCCTTTCTAAGGACAAGAGTGTGAAGCAAATGCATAAAAGTAGAGAAATGCAGATGTAAGAGGGAAGCATGAGTGTGCATGTTGATTGGGATGAGAGCGTGTGGAGCCGTGGAGCTGCAGAACTCCAGAATCCAGCCAATAGGAAAATCCATGTCCTGGCTTTACGATGATCCGTGGGAGCAACATGCAACTCGCGCCACTGCCTCGCACTGCTGCAGTGGAGGAGTAAATGCGGAGCCCGACACTGCTCCAGGTGATCCACAGCAGCCCAGCAGACTGCTCCCTCCTCAGCCTTCCCTCTCCTCCTCCTCCTCCTCCTCCTCCGTCTTTACCTCCACCTCTTCCTTCTCCACCTCCTCCTCCTCTTCTTCTTCCTATGTCAGGGCTCTATTCCTCTGTGGGCTTTGGAAAAGATAAGAAAGGAACAGAAAAAAAAAGCAGTGAGGAGAAATCCTGCTTTCCGCCACTGTTCTTAAATGAGACACACCTCTGCATGACTATCAGCTACTTCCCTGTCATCGTGTGAAGACGCGCCACATATGTGCTCCAATGTCTCTGGAACATAGACCCGCTGCAAGGTAGGAAGATTCAGACTGATCCAGGGAAATGCTTCATTACTTCTTTTTTTATATTTACTCTTTCTAAAATATGTACATCTGTTTCAACCTTGCATGCATTTGAATTTAACAGGTAGAAGACAAGTTGCCACAGCATATTAGATAACCAGTATTCTTTGCTATCAATGGGAATCAGAGAAAGCTGTCAGAGGCACATACATTTGTCTCCACTTTTAGTGGGAAAAGCAGCTTTCTTTCCCTTAATGCTAGGAGTGATATGCAAGTCTTGTGTGTATATGAATGTAGGCGTATGAAACAGAATCAAGCAAAACGAGAGGTATTCATCCAGGCGATTGAAAAAACAGATGATTCTTTTTTATATTGACAGAGTGGCCAAAAAGCTTGTCATTGATCTTATTACCCCTACAAGATGACATAATGGTTGCCTTCAAAATACTGGACACTTCTTTTGTGGCAGCAGTAGTTATGCAACCGTTTTTATAATTTCAGTTTGGCTCAGTAGAGAGAAAAAGAAAATCATCCGGTCAAATTTTGTTCATGCATGCAGGTTTGGGTTGGGGAACTTAAGATTCAACGTGTGGAGAATAAGGAGAAGAAGGGTGATGGGAGGGTGTAGGACAACTTATTCCATCGCTCTTTGATTTGGAGAAACCTACTGGACAAAAGCTGCAAACCTTTCAATCACCTGACAGGTCTGACTGTACAGACCCTCAACCTGTAAGTGACTCCAGTGAGGGGTTCCTCACCTTCATCCTCCAAACACACACTCCTTATAATGACATAATTAGACCATAATTATGCAGTGCCGCAGTAATATCCTGATCTTGCATTTCTGCTGGACTAAATCAGTTAAAATGCCCACCCCATCAGGTGGCCATGATGTTAAGCAGAGAATGAAGAACTTGCATTTGCAGTCCTACACACTGTCCACAGCTAAAACTCCCACCTACAGCATATGTAGGCACACACACATGATCACACAGCTGTGCAGACTGAATCGGGCTTGCTTTTGCTGTGCAGCAAGGTGTCTGGCTGGTCGTTTGTCATGCAAGGCATTGGGATGCAGGGGAGGATCTCAAAGGAGCAGAGTCGCAGCTCTTCGTATAGCTCCCAGGCGACGTTTTCTGTCTTTGATTCTTCAGCAGATACACTGCCGTTCTGAATGCTTCATTTAGCTGGAATGAGGGAGGAAAGCTCAGTCGGCAACCCTCTGAGGGTACAGCATGCATTACCTTGGGAAAACTGATTTTTTTTTTTACTGATATGACTGACTGATTTCTATGTTCAGATGTGATAGTCAAAGGAATATTTTGACACATGATCTGTCCAAGGTGTCTCCTGGCTCTTGTTCATTGACTTCTGGAGATCGACCTCTCTCATGACCCTGAGTAGGTATAGAAAATAGATGGATAGATGGAAAGGTTGAGGTTATATCAATATTTGATCACATTTAAAATGAGTGACATGTTTTGATGTCGTATGCAGAACAAAATGACTCTTTCCTGATTGTCACATTGAAAATGGAAATCTACTCATGTGTATGAATAGAATTTGTATAAAAAAACAAGCTCTATGCAAACCACATTTTAACTTGGTAAGCAATCTAATACTAAAAGAGTGTTTCTATGAAGATTCCTAGCTTTAAGCATCGCTTATTATGTTCTATCGCTCATAAATATCTCAAGGTGAGCCATGCTGACACAGATTATTTAGACACTACGTAACATAAACAATACAACTTAGATATACCACAATGCAATGTTTCCCAAATATTCTCCACTGCTGTAAGGTGCTACGCGAAAGTTGCAGCAGTTACCCATTATTCATGGGTGCTCTATGCAGATGCTCTGTCTGCATAAACATTTACTCCAATGCCAAATCCTTGAAATGGCTGACAGGGCCTTATCTTTAGATGTATTCAGCATATAGTTATTTAGCCCAAGATGGTATTCAACAAAAATGCTTTGGGGAACACTGTACATTTTATGACTTTCATCTCAAAATACACCCAACAAACAGAACCGGGGTGTATCATAAATGACACTTACTGACATACTTTATACCCATGTGGTATAAAGTGAATGTGGTAAGATAAAAAAAACAGTGTGACAGCAGATTCAGTAAACAAAATCATGGCTCCTCATTTGTTTCTCTTACCTTTGGCATTAAATAGATTTTTTTTTTTTTTTTTGTGGCAGTAGTGGCCTTTATTTTGCTATATAGACATGAAATGGACAGAGAGAGAAGTGGGGAAGACGTGCAGCCCCAGGGCTGGGAATTGAACCACAGATGGCCACGTCAAGGACTCATAGCCTCTGTATATGGTGTGCTTGCTCTACCTCTACATCACACACTGCCCCATTAAATAGATTTCTTTCAAAGTATAAATATTTTCTTCTTTCAAAGAATTTATTCTTTTTATTTACCACTAGATAGATCTCCAGAAACTTGTAAATCTACCTGATGCAAGGTTTTTATCAGATCTCCTGTGTGTATGATGGCAGAAAACTCTGGACCAGGGAGAGACATTTAAATTTAGCTTAGGGGTGTCCGAAGGTTTTTCCAAGAGGGCCTAATTTAATAATTAGATATTGCCCATGAAAGAACAGTCTTCCCTGGTGTTCTTTTCACTCATAAAAGTGACTTAACATGAGCATTTCCACAGTGGGTCTTAAATAACGCTTGATTAAGATGTAATTTGCAGTCTGTATGAAATCAGAAAAAGGACCAAAATTTTACTAACTTGGATTTGGACATTTAGATTAATTGTCTGCAAATCTTTAGGAAACGTTAAAGGAAAATAAACAGAAAAGATATTCATCAAAAAATGGAAAACTGGCTGGACATTTGTCTGGTTATTGCTTGTTCTAACTCTGCATGTGTAGGTTTTCTCTGGGTACCACAGCTTCCTTACACAGTCCAAAAACATGCATTTTAGGTTATCTGGAAACTATAAATTGCCCTTAGAACCACTTTATTGAATCAGACTTTTCACTAAAGGTTCAAATATCAAAAATCCTAAATAGGATGTACACAAACAGCACACATCCTGTACGTTAAATGATTACGTTAACGTATGAGTACGTTAAATCATTTTTGTCGTGGGAAAAGATGGGAATCTTTTCCCACAACAAAAATGAGAACATATTGGATTTCATCTCCACTTTATATTTTTGTCTGGTTTTCATCAGTCGAAAAAAATGTCAGTTGTTTTTTTTGGCATTCATTCTGCATGAGTTTTTTTTTTTCTCGTTTTTGCTTGTAAAGAAAAAGTTTGTTATAAAAGAAATTTCCATTAACAAAATTAACACTGCATGCATGCATGCATGATTGTTTGCCATGTATGGTTCTATTTGACAGACTGGCAACCTGTACAGAGTAAAGCCCACCTCACACCCATAGACCCCTGCTGACAGTCACCGGACAACCCTGCAAGAATTAGGGGCAAGTATAAATGCTTAGGTTTTAATGAAGGGGTCATCATATTCCTTTAAAATCTTCTTTTGAGAGCCATTAATAGCTAACATGGACATTGAATTCTCTGCATGCAGTGGATTTCTACAATGACCTTAATATTACATTTATCCACACATAAATGTATACACACATTTCCTTTAATGTTTACTTCATTAGGCTAGAAACATAAGTTCCCCAAAACTCAATTTTATTTTATGTTTTATTTTTTAATAACTTCCAACTACCACGACTTCACTATATCAAAGTATTTACAAACTAATAAGCCATGTATTATTCCTGCGGTTGTTATAATAACACAACTTATTAAAATACAGTATATGACATTTAATTACTATTTATTTAGTTCATTTTGATACCTAGACTTGAAGAAAAACATATAAAAAACAAAAGTAGTAGTTTTAAAGTGCTAATTAGTTTTTCTAACTGCTCAGGAAGTGTCTACAGTTGACTGATTGAAAGACTTGATGCCCGTAACTTCTGTGACTTTTGCTACTGGAAATTTCCAAACAGCAATGTATTTCTTGTAATTGAGGGATAACTGTATCAGTTTTCTTTCAGCTCGCTTACAGGCAGTGCACAGTTTGTCCATAGTTGTGTGAGGGAGTTTCCTTCTTTACGTGAGTCTCCACACATCCAGAAATATCTTGGGTTACTTTCTCTGCCATCTAATTAAATGGATTTTAAACTATAGGAAAGATATGGTGGAAGGTTTTTGCAGTTTTGAAACCATAGCTGTTTCAGCTCTAATATGCTTTTATACCAGTAATCAACCCATGAATAGTTTCTTTTAAGTTACCCCCCTGGTGGAAGTTCCTTTGCACTCTTCAGATCATGCCTATGTAATCAATTCCTGCATAAACAGTCTCCAATACCAGACAGCTAAACTATCCTGTAACTTGTTCACAGTAAATTACTTATTTGCCTTCCCCTTCTGCTGTATTGCGTTTTATTTAAACATTTTCTTTGTCCACTTCACTGTACTTCATTAAAAGGGTGGTTTTGGAAAGTGGAAATTACAAACTGTAATTCATAACATTCATAACATGACCGGTGTTTGTCACTTAGCTCAAATATTAGAGTTTGACTCAGGGGTTTAGAATAACCCATAGTTTGTTATTTTAGAAAATAAATGTATCATTTGGATTGTCCCCAAAAGTGTGCACATGTAATTGTTGCTGTTTTTATCTTTTTTTCATGAATTAGCAAAGAGGTGTTTATGAAATGACTAATCTGTCTCTGTTTCCCGTTTGTCTACTTACAGTGTACGATTTGTTTTAGGATTAGGCCACGCTTCATCCGACTGTTAATTGAATCTTTGTTTTTCTGCTGAAGTTTGGAGGTCAGAAAGAAAGGATTAACTTTCTGTTATCTAACAGTGCTGAGCAGTACAATTCATGAAAATACAGAGTAATTCTGCTAAAATACTGGTGGCCACAAAATCATTTTAAACTTGGCTGTTATGTTGTCTTACTCCTTTGTGCGCATCTGTACTGCCTGATATAGACATACCTTTAAAGTAAAACTAGTATGCCTACCTCTTCTTTGTATTCTGTTGAGCAAAGTTTTATATTTTCCATGTGGTTACGGTTTCCTCTTTGCAATTGATCCATGATGACTATACCTGAATACAGTCTGTTGTATATACAGATGGTATTAATTCCAATCTGCAAATATAAATCAGTTAGATTTAGCATGGTTAGTACATTTTTCTTTATTTTCTTTTCATCTTCCTTTACATGATTGCATTAAGAAAGACTAATTAGTTGAAATTTCCTGAAGCTGCAAGATGAGACAGGATTTGATGACAGATATGTCAAGTAACGACACCTCCCTGGGATTCCATAATTAACTTTCCTTCATGAAGGATTGTGTTTTTTTTTGTGTTTTTTTTTTGTGTGCGCTTATTTTACAAATTCAAATGCCAGAGTGGAACAGTTTCACATAATTTATCACATTCTTGTCTTGTCACTTGTCTTCCATTCTTCCATAATGGCCGTGGCACCTATTAATTATTTTTACTCCATCTCAATTTATCAACTTGAAGCTTGCATCACATCAGATTACAAAGCTATTTGATACACTCAGAGCATCTCAGTTTAGCAACTCATAATTATAGGAGTCCGAACAGAAAATACCTTGGGGCAAGGCAGTGCTTCTCTTTTTTTTTAGAACAAGCACCACCTCAGTAAAACATTGCGGAGGTAACCACTAGCAATTGTTCATGGTTCATTGTGGTCCACTTTAGTTAATACTGGGATTACTTGAAATGGTCTCACTTCTCTTTTGGGAAGTTCAAAATGAAGCTTTAACAATTCACATTTTTGGCTGTTGGTGTTGATTAGCTCATCATCACAGTGAATTGGTCCATATTTATCTTGCAAATAAACAAAACTGAATTTATTCTTTGTCCAACTTAATGATGAGAAAAATAGATCTAAAAAATATTATTAATATTCTGTTGTGGAAAATCAATGCAGTTATACCAATAAAAAACACAGCTGCTAAAACCTGCATTTGTTCTTTTATCTATATTTTAAAAAAAAACTGGTTGGTTCTTCATTTTTTTTTTGCCAAAGATATTAAGAGCCATTGTGGAAGGTCTAAAGAGACACTTGCAGCTCCGGAGCCACAGGTTGCAGATCCCTGCCCTGAAACATTCCCTGTGGCAGGGTGTATTATCTTCCTGAAAGAGCCCACAGTCATCGGAGAATAGAGATTTCATAAAAAGATGTAGATTTTCTGCATTAATGCTTTGGTATGTGGTACATATCAGAGTAACATCCACACAGATAGCAGGACCCGATGTTTTGCATCAGAATATTACCCACAGCATCACACTGCCTCTCCTGGCTTGCCTCCTTCCCATTGGGCATCCACCAAGGCCCATACACCATCAATGTGATGTAAAAGAAAACAGAATACATCAGACCATTCCATCTTCATCAGCAATTTTAGCCACGGTAAAATTTCCTTGTCTCTTCGATTGAACCATAGGGACCAACTTTTGCTGTGTGCTTATGTCAGCTAGCCTTTGCTGGCTGTGGCTCAGTTGCCTTTTTACAAATTTTCCTGCCTTGGACCACTTTTGATCACAGCGGGGCACAAACAAATCCAAAAAGTAGCAGTTTCGGAGATTCTCTGACGAAGTCATAGAGCCATCGTAATTAGGCCCTTGCGAAACCCTCTCCAATTTTTACATCTGTCAACTCTGAGGACAAAATGTTCACTTTCTGCCTAATATATCCTACCGACTAACAAGCACCATGGTAAAGATAATCAGTCTTTTCTCCTAAACATCAAATCCTTAACAGAACCATCCTAACAGAACCATTTTTATTTGGTTTCAAATCTTTACTTCTCTATTGTTTTAAATGCTTATTCACTGTGGTGTTTTTATATTAATTTGCAGCTGCCGATACTTTTGTCCCTCTGTAGTGATCATTCAATTAATTTCAGCTCTTTCATCACTATTTCTGGGGTGTCACATTTTATGTCCTGTGGGCAAACAGGAAGAACCCGGATGGAAATAACCAGAATTCCAGCTCCCTGTTTTATCCCTCAAAGTACAGTACCATTTTTGGTAGCAAGTGAAGCTGTGTGGGGGTGTATGAGTGAGTACAAGAGCGAATATAGAGAGCATTTAGAGGAGTGAGCTGGATAGGGGCATCAGAGAGAAACATTTATAATGCGAGAGAGATTTATTTTATAGTGCTGGGAACATGAGGAAAATTGTCCTCCCTTGGCCAGTTTTCATAGTAGCAACAATGTTATTATCTTTTACAAAATAAAGAATATTGACCATAATGTGGGGGGACTCTGAAATCCATCCTAGCCTGAATGGTTTACACCACCATGAATGTAACAAATGAAACCCTTTGCAGCTTTGTGGCTGAAACTAGAATTTTATTGGATCTGTTATTTGAGAATGTCAACTATCTTAATGTCAATAAATATCAGCTCAAACCTTACTCCATAAAAGCCTCCTGAGCTCTACAATGCATCTTATTGTGCAAGACCAAGCATGAGTGCCACTTTTACCTCCCCTCAAGCTTTTCACTGAGCAAGGATGTTGAAACATTGTTGAAAGAACATTTTATGCAGTTTATTTGAACAAAATCCCCTGCTTTTCTGTTTTCTTATCTTTGTGGATCTGATCCAAAATGTATTCCTTTCAAGTCAGATATTGTTTGTGCAGAAATTACACAATGTTAAATTTAACATTGATAAGATAACAAACGTACAAACTGAACAGCAGGAGAAGAGAAATCAGTGTTGAAGTCCAATATGTTATCTCCCTTCGAGCTACAGGAAATCCCTCTTCCAGGTGTGTTTGTGTGCATATTTTGAGGTTGAAAAAGGTGTTGCAATTAATAATAGAATCAGCTGCTTTGTATGTGTTGTGATTTGGCTTCCCAAATGAGGACTGGATTCATCCTCTGGTCTCTGAGAGTACACTGAGCAGGATATGCTGCTCTCCAGCTTGTTTCCATGGAGATACTGAGGAGGTGTAGCTGCCCCCCTCCTTTCTTTTCTGCTGTACATTCTTCCAAACACTGCTTCTTCGTAAAATGGATCTGGGTCAGAGTGTGCCTATGTGTGTAAAGGAGGATTAACAGTGTGTTAACGGGTGTACCGATACTTTGGGAGTCATTGACTGTTGTTGGTGTACAATTGTTGCAGTATTAAGTGATTGTACTGTGAATATACAGTATAGTAGTGTGTGTCAGTGTCTGTTGTACAGCCTCCTTGTGTTCTTTCTACTGGTGGCTAATTGTGAAGCTCTTCTGTACCAAATGTGCATGAGTGGAGTGACTTATAGAGACTAAATTAACAAACGAGTGTGTGTGTTTGTGTGTGAGCAGGAGATATATTCAGTGAGTCCAGTAAGTGAGAGAATGACAGAGCTTAGCAAAACAGACGAAAATGTAGGTGAAAAGAATAGATGATCTAGTTACTCTGGAAATTAATGATCAATTCTAAACTTGACATGATTTAAACAGATCTTACACTTTCTCTCAGTTACAGTGCCCTTTAACAAGTATCCATACCCATTAAACTTTTTCACAGCTTATCACATTACAACCAAACGCATTTCAGTGTATTTAAATGGGATTTCATGTGACAGACCAACACAAAGTAGTTCATAATAAGGAAGAAAAAGAGGAAGAAAATGGATAGATGGTTTTTAATACTTTTTACAGGTGAAAATATGAATATTATTATTAATGATTACCTTCAATCTAGCAGCCTGAGTTATGCCTAAATTTACCTTATTTCACTCATTTACATGCAACTATTGCATGAACAGTTTTCTAGTTAATATTCTCTTCTTGAATTAGAATCTGCATGACAGAAAAAAAAAATACTTTTGATGTAATTGGTAATTAATTCATGTGATAAGGGAATTACACTCTTTTCATCCTATCTGACTAAGTTTAAGCTATTTTGTCTGAACGACTATGCAAAAACGTTTGTCTGTAGATGTGAAAAAGCTGTAAAGTTATGAATGCAGCAAAAGGTGGTTCCACAAAGGATTTTTAAAGTGTAATCTTAAGAAAATACACTGAAGTTTTGTGGCTTTAACAGGACAAAATGCGAAAACCTCAAGTGGTTTTTAATATTTTTGCAAGATTGAACACGTGCGTCATTTTTTGTTACAGTAAAGTAACCAACTGAGGGCTGTAAAATAAGAAACAAAATCCAGCAATTCTTGCTTAGAAGGTGACAAAGGTGACAAGTGATTTTAGCCTGACAAAGGGGCCCACGCAGGGACAGAGTGTGTCCAAATAGCTCTGAAAAGGATCTTTCTGCTGTGACAGAGTGTTTCAGTGGAGACCTGAACAAAAAATACTTTCTGTAGCCAGGTCAGGGCAATCCTTCCGCCAGTTTTATGTGTTAATGCCTGCTTCTGTTAGAGGATTATGTTTATTTTAAAACTACCTACAAACCATACTTTGCAGCCAATTTTAACTCTGCGAATCCATACATTTTCAGCTTTTGAGCTCATTCAACCTATTGCTTGCTGATGTTTGATGTATGTAGTGTCAAAAATGTCCCTGTGTGTTGGTCATTTCTAAACTGACTAGTACAAAGGCATTCTTTTAGTTTCCCCTTTTCATGTTTGTTGACCTTATTTATTATCATTAATCAAGACCGTACAGTTTGTATTCAAGATTAGGGAACTTCCATCCATCCATCCATCCATCCATCCATCCATCCATCCATCCATCCATCCATCCATCCATCCATCCATCCATCCATCCATCCATCCATCCATCCATCCATCCATCCATCCAACCAGCCAGCCAGCCAGCCAGCTTGTAGAAAAATTCACAGGCAAGTATTGTATTTAGCATTTAAAAATTGAGTAAAGATGGACTGAGAACTCTAGAAATTTGAGACAGAAAAGTATGTATGTTGACATGAAACATGTAGGAAGCCTGTAATTTGTTACACTGTGCACAGAGAAAGATTGAGTATAAACAAAAGCATTCAAATATAGCATATCACATGTGGTGGAGCAAAAATATATAATTTTTGCATAAAAACTGCATTCTTGGACAGGTTCTTTAAAGTGTGAAAACATATAATCCTGTTTTTGGATTCATAATTCAAGCCTTCAATTAATTTCAGTAAATTAGCCGATACTTCCCTTGACACCAAGTGGTAGTTTAGTTTCTTCTTTTGCTAATATGTTGCTGTATCTAAAATTTCTTTGTACATTAGTGAACAAAGAAATCAAGAAATGTAGCAGATTTTGTAAAACATCAAGTCCTGTTATATCTATGAAACATATGTATGGGTATCCATTTTATAAAGTGCGTATACTGCGTGTAGGGTGTAAATCTTTAGCGCGTAACTTCGTAAGGACTACATTTCTAGCTCTGAGATGCCTTTTTCTTTCTTTTTCCGTACTTATATTCAGCCTGACCATCTGAATGTCAGGATCTGCCATTTTGGTTATTGTATTTGTTTACTTTTGTAGGTTCAGGTTTAGTTTAGTTTCTTCCATGTCTCTGTGTTTCCCGCATTTGTAACTATAGCAACCTTTATTCCCTCAGTTCCCTTCACCTGGCCATCGCACCTGTAAGCAATCATCTGATTACCTGCCTTTCCTTCCTATTCTCTCATTATTCATTTCCCCTGTATAAAAGCTCACCGGTTATCTTTGTTCCCTGTCGCTGCGTCCTGTGATGTTTCCTGTAAGTCCTGTACCATTTAGTTATTTTGACCTGTAACTCCTGGCTCATAAGATCAGCACTCTCAACTGCGTATTAAGCCGTCCGATTAAATGAAGGATCCAACCCTTACCATGTGGCTCCCGAGCATCTCTCTGCATTCTGCTCCGACTCCAACACTTATCCGGACAGAATGCGGCGACCAACAGGACCAGGCAAGAGATGTGGAGCAAATTACTCTCTGGGAGTACTTTAGACGTGCGACAGAAAGGAGCACGCCGCCAGTAACTTCCCAGTCTACCGCTCCAGCTCAGCCACGACAGACCGCTTCTTCCGATCTTTCTCATGCTCTCGGTGGAAGACACATGCGTTTTCTCTCCCTCCCTCCCTGCTGATCCCTGCTTCTGCTTTTTGTCTGTATTTTTCTCAGAGTCTTGCTTTGCATATCCTCCAGACTTTTAAATTATGGATTTGGTCAGCTGGACTCTCAACGTAATTGATAAAAAAAAATTCTTTTCTACGGGAAGACAGGGTAAAGGAGACCCTCTTGTCCAGATGGGACGTTCTTCTCTGGATACACAATGGATTCTTGGCAGCAGTGGAAGATTGTGTGCCTGACTACGATGTCGGTCGAGGACATGGAAAATGTGTACATATTTGGACTTTTGATAACAGGGTTTCTGCTTTTTGGAGTTGGTGGTTACCTGGCTTATTGAGTGATTTGCGAAACGTGGGAGGCTGTTCAAAGCATTCCAAAGCTGCTTGCGATGTTGGATGGAGTATGTAGAGCGATCAACACTCAGACTGGAATATTAAGAGAGCAGAATCACAAGCTGGACACAATTCTTGAACAGAATCGCAGCCTGGCAGCGGTTGGACTCAGAGGTTAAAGGATATAATCATGGAGAAGTTGTACACTCTGCGGAAAGTACCAGAAATTTGGCTGTTTGGATTCGCAATTGAGACATACCAGTAAAACTCTTAAGGTAGTTGGAAATTCACAACTGCCTGAACCACAACATTTATTGTTTTTCTAAATCTGGCTCCCCAATTTGGCCTTGGCAACTTCTGCTAACTGGCTATCGACAAAATATCTCCTGGATGTTTTTTAAACACGACGCTCTTCCCCAGCACTCCCCTACCAGCTGTGTGCTGATAGGACTATGTGGCCGTTTGATAAAACTTCCACCTCTCTTCTCAAGGACAATGGCGCTTCTATCAGTGTTGACAGTCTAATTCTTGCAAACACACTCAGACTTATATATATATTCACACCCTCAAGATTGCACCGTACCCTTGCTAAATCTTTACTTTTGTGTGTGTTGCTTACCCCTGCTGAGATTTTTTGTACTATTTCAGACTCTATTCTGCTAAGAATAGAGTCTGAAATATGATTTTTTTTCCCTCCTATCTTACTTTACCTAAATGTGTGATTTCATTACTTTTCATAGACTTTCAGATTTCTCAGAAGGATTACCAGCAAAAGCCAATTATTCTTTGTATTTCATTACTTTTTCATTGATTTTTAGTTTTATCAGAAGGATTACCAGCGAAAACCAAATATTATTTGTAATTTGTACTTTAGCTGCTCTTACTCCAATGACCCAACTTTCTTAATTAGACTACAATGGACTGTTATTACTTAGTTCAACTTCAGTACCAGTAAATGCAATATATCATTAGCACCTGAAAATGTGGATTAAAGCTGTTATGTACCAGTGACTCAGCTTCACTAGTTAGAATTCAGTGGAATAATGAGACTATTAGATTTCTCAGAAGGATTCATAGTTTTTTAGATTTCTTAGAAGGATTGTAGTATCATTTGATTTGTTTTTGTGTGTCTGTATCTGTGTTTATTTTCTTTGTGATTGTACTGTAATTGTATGTACAGCGCTTTGAGTGTCTCGTTACTGAAAAGCGCTATATAAATAAACTTATCTTACCTTACCTTACCTTCTTCCCTGCCGGATCCAGTCTCTGCTGTTGCTGCACGCCGTTGCTGTGAGCCTACTCCGCCCACTGCAGAGGCAGAGCCACCTAAGCCGACCAGTTTGCCTTCGGATTCCGAGTTTCCTGCTGGCTTCTCTTCTCGTCCAGGACGCCGTTGCCGTCGGAGATTCGCTCCTCTTCGGTACCTGACCTCGCCGCCCGGTGACTTCAGGCGAGAGACGGTGGCGTGGTCCGGTTCTCCAGGGCAGCTAGAGGCTGCTGCGCATGTTGTCCGTCCTCCAGGCAAGCCCCCTACTCCTGCATGGGGGCTGTCCGGTTTGGCTGCAGCTCAAGCTGCTTACGTGGACTCTTGCTGCCTGGACGCTGCAATATATCTGGCCAAAAACCCCCAGGACTGTGAATTGGTGCTCCAGGCACTCCAAGAGGAGTTTCCTGATGTGGGGTTTCTTGACGCTCCAGCTTCAGTCTCCGCTGGAGGTCCACAAACCCCATCAAGACTAGCTCCAGCAGCTTCTCCCGGCTCACCTGCTGCTTCTCCTGGCTCCAGTGGTCCCCGTACCACTTCCCAGGACTCCAGCGGTCCCCGTACCGCTTCCCAGGACTCCAGCAGTCCCTGTACCGCTTCACAGGACTCCAGCGGTCCCTGTACCACTTCTCAGCCCACTGTCAAGCCTCCAGAGCCTCAGTCTGCTGTCAAACCTCCGGAGCCTCAGTCCGCTGTCAAGCCTCCAGAGCCTCAGCTTGACACCAAGAGTGACTTTAGACCCGACTTCCAGCCTGACTTCCAGCCTGACTTCCAGCCTGACTTCCAGCCTGGTCCCAAGCCTTCTAGGTTCCAGCTTGGTTCCAAGCCTCCTATAACATCCCGAGGGTCGTCTACTCGGCTCGGCCGGCCTCCAAGACGCCAGCCTCCCAAAAAGCATCTTCGTTGGTCCTCCGGGTCTAGGCGCCGGCCTCCCAGATGCCGGCCTGCCGAAAATCATCTTCGGGGGTCCTCCTGGTCTAGGCACTAGAGGCTGACATTTTTTCGGGAGTCCCTCGGGTCACGGTATTCCCACGGGAATCCCGCGGGACGGGAGACAGCATCAGTAAAGATCACGTGATTGGGACGGTACAGGATAAAAAATGATTGGGAGCAGACGGGAGCGGGAGCTAAGCAATAGGAGGGAAAATAAACTACGATCAATTGTCCTTGGAAATGTAAAACTGAGACTTTGTTATAAACTTTAAGAAAAAAAAAACTTGGATCGACGCCGCCATTGTGTAGTTTTTTTCCAAGAAGCCTATACTATAATGCGAGTCAAACGAACTACACGACCCACAAACCAACAGTGCTTCTGCTCGATGTTTTCCACCTACGTTCAGGATGGAGGGAGCAAACGCAGGTGGAGAACTGGACGTGGTAAAATTGGGTTTGCAACGTAAAGTCAGAAGTAAGGACTTATCTATTAAACTCATAGAGCTGACAGGAAAGTCGCAAATATTACCGAACTTCAGGAGAGTTCAGTGTAGCGGTGTTAACACGCAGTCTGCTGCTTGTAAAACATGTTTAGTCGTAATCAAGTTCACCAGTGATTAATGGACACTTGTAAAGCAGATTCTGGATTAAATCAGCCCTGCATCTCTTCATTCGTCAAACCAAAAGTACCATCATGTGTCAAGTCTCATCTGACCAACAAAATTGCTGCATGTGCACTAAAGATTTAAGAGCCTTTGCCACAGTAGAGGGGAAAGGTACGGAGCCCGGGAGGGGACATGGGGGAATTTATTTTTTTTGCGTCCCCACGCAATACTTTTACGTTCGGCATTTTGGAACAGCAGCACAGATGACAAACTGCTCATAAAAAAAACAGCACTGATATGTCATTGATATGGTTTATTTGACATATGCAAGTTAATACGCAGTAAACAATGCGATGAAATGCTTAGGATAAGAAGAACCGTTCAAATCACGATAAAAACAAAAACACTAATGGCGTGCAAATAAAAGTACACATCATGCAACAGTAATAAGCAAACAAAGTGTCACAGATGTGGTTTCGTGCAGTATTATGGTCCAGAGTTCAGTAGTTTGTTTGACAGCTTGTGGATAAAAACTGTCTTTTAGTCTGATTTGAAGATAATTTTATTTAAGGCCAATTTCAAAATAAAACTCAATAAATCTCAAAACGGGTGTAGTGTTTGTTCCATTTTTGCAGTTATCTGGTTTGGAAACTATCCCATAAAGTATTGCGAGATAACGCAAAGACTATTGCGTGAGAAAGCAAAAAATATTGCGTGGGAAAGCAAAAGAAAAAAATTCCCCCATGTCCCCTCGCGGGCTCCGTAGAAAGGCTTCATCAAGGGAAGATATTAAATAAATATGTTGTGAAATAGAAATGTCAGGATCTGCCATTTTGGTTTACTTTTGTAGGTTCAGGTTTAGTTTAGTTTCTTCCATGTCTCTGTGTTTCCTGCATTTGTTACTATAGCAACCTCTATTCCCTCAGTTCCCTTCACCTGGCCATAGCACCTGTAAGCAATCATCTGATTACCTGCCTTTCCTTCCTATTCTCTCACTATTCATTTCCCCTGTATAAAAGCTCACCAGTTATCTTTGTTCCCTGTCGCCGTGTCCTGTGATGTTTCCTGTAAGACCTGTACCATTTAGTTATTTTGACCTGTAACTCCTGGCTCGTTAGATCAGCTCTGTCAACTGCATATTAAGCCGTCCGATTAAATGAAGGATCCAAACCTTACCATGTGGCTCCCGAGCATCTCTCTGCATTCTGCTCCGACTCCAACACTTATCACGACACTGAGGATGAAAACAGTGCTCTATACACAGTTGGTAGGGGGCTCCCAAGTGTCAAAGAAATATTAGATACATTATTCAGAAAACAGGTCCTACTCACCTACCATCTCTGCTCCTCTGAGCATTCGGTATGCCGAGGTGATGTAATAGATTGTTGTCACAGTAACTGTGGCGTTCCCGACTGCTTGCAGATTGTTAGTACCTTTGTACATATCTCAGTACGTATGTTAGTAACATATGTTTGCATTTTCCTTTTTTCTGTTTTTACAAATAAGGAAAAAACGAAGTCACTTCATTAACCATCTTGTTTCAGTTTGATTGCCTTTATGTTTGAATTTATTTTTCTACTGCCAGTATACAATGAACATCATTCTACAGCTAATAGGAAATACTGAAAAGATTGGCAGCAGTCATCTCCGCCTCAGCCGCTTGGGAGCATTTATAGGATCAGTGCAAGTCAGCGCAGGAGAAATGCTGTGTATGTGTTATGTGTATGGCACTGATCTCGAAGTAGAACATTCTTTGGACAGCAGTGTGGATTTTGAAGTGGATGAAGATGAGGATCCTCTTCTTTGGGACCCAGTTCACTAGTAAGTTATAGTGTTACTTTTTATTTCCAGATACTTTACATTACATGTCAGCTGTTTCAACAATGCTTTACCGTTTTTTAACATTTGTAATTCCTGTTGTGTTGAGCGTCTGCATTTGTATTTGGGATTGATTCAACCAGTTACATTAACCCCCCTTAAAACAAAAGGACCACAAGGCTAGTTTGTGGAACTGGTTGAAAGCCAATACCACTTAACTGTTACACCATTACATTATTGCTTTTATGTGTTATTTTATTATTTGCTGTGTACAGCAGGAATTAAATTATCGTGTAATCAGAAAATAGTAATGAAACAACATCCCCTTCCTTTTTAGAACAAAAGGAGTGCAAGGCCTGTGGTCACCAAGTTTGTTAATATAATTTTAACTGCTAATTGTTTTTGCACATTTGTTTATGTTGTTTTTATTAATGGTTGTTTTTGCACATTTATTTATATAGGTGTTATTGATAATTGTTTTTGCACATTTGTTTACATTGTTTTTCGCTGCTAATTCTTTTTTTTCAATAAAATTCCTCCAGTTGGAGATAAAAGGATACAATTTAGTTTGATTTCTTTTCATTATAATGATTTTATGCTGTACGCAATTGTACGTTTTGATGACATACAGGGTAAATGTCATGACTAAAGGCTATGTCATATGCAGAAGCTGTCCTACAATGGAAATCAGCACTTTTATTTAGCCAGATTGCCTTTTATGAGATGAAAAACACATTTTTGGCACATTTGGCTAAGTTGTGCCAAAATCCCAGTTCCATCTGGCACATTGCCCACTAAAACGTTTGTGGAACAAATATGCTTAAACTGATTCAGTCTAAATTTGCTGCAGTTATAGTCAAAATGTTGATTAATATAACCTTGGGGTTCTACTATGATTTGCAAAGAATTTTCATGGTGTTTTGCAATGTTCATTTAGAAAAAACATTTGGCGAGCCTCAAAATATTCGATTTTTTCTTTGTTTAATCACAAATAAATGAGACATAGTAACAGTTACAAAAGTGGTTCCACTTGAGAAATATTATTTTAGTTCTTACCTTTACACAGTGTTGTGACTATGAATCTGAGAATATTATTTAATATTTAATATTAATATTTTGATATTTTATCAAATAATATTTCGGTCTGTTAAGGGTTGTCCTGTGAATACCAACCTAGTGAGGCTAGTATTACCCCAGCCTCACTAGATTATTGATTATTGAGATTATTGAACAGCACAACTCTGCACACGTGGAATGAATTCACACAATTTCTTAAAATACAAGAATTTATTAACAAAAATAAGTCAACACAAAGTCAAGCATATTTCAATCAAGAAACTCTTTACTATGCTAAAGCAATCCAACTAAACTACCAAGCAGAATTAAAGAATAACGAAGACTCATGGGCTATGTACAATATAAACAAGATGATTAAAGATGATTGAAAATCATGACCAAAAGAGTGATGCAACATTACCTTGTAATGTTTATGTTTGAGAACCAAGGATTATCTTGAAGAATCTGGAAGCGAAGTTAAATTAGTCTTGGAACCAACTTAGGCAATAAGCAGCATACCATTAGACAACCATTCACAATGCAAGATCAGATAAAATATTATTTTTATAAAATAATGTTCTAAAGAATGATCTGCTGAATAAAACCAACCTTCTGGATGACTAATTCTCAATGGTGTCTCATTAGCTGCTTTTATTTATTAAAATAATATTTAAAGAAATATTATTAAGGGAATGGTCAAATATTTAAGGAGGTATTTTGGAAAAGAACCTAATCTTTCTGGAGAAATGAGCCTAAGTATGCAAGCACGTGTTCTTAGCTGTTAGCAGTTAAAGCTAACAAATTTCCCTTTAATTTCCCTTTTTTATGAATGAATACCGGGTACACAAACAGTAATTCATCCGTACTTAACTCAGTGCATATGATTGATGATAAGAGTTTATGTCTGTTTGCCAGCAAAGAGACATTAGCGCGCTGCCTCTCCGGCCAGCCTTGCGCGGAGTCCGGGTGGAAGAGAAAAACTTGTGGGAGAAGTGAGGGTTTTATACGGGCCGTGGCATCATGGGAAGTCCGCTGTTACCCCCCTTCCCCTTCTGAAGTTGTGCTGGAAGTTGGTTAAATGCAATTTATTTTGAAAGTTCCAGAAAAGTCTGTACTGGAGTTTTCACGTTGTAACCATGGCTGTGGTCCCAACAACAGATACCAAATGTCTGCATGTAGACCTTAAAACTGTGTAGCTATACTTGATTTATTTAAATTATGTAATCTCAGGCGGAAATTGCTCTAAAACCCCTTCAGGGCTTAACAGGTTAAAAATGTATGAAGAAATATTGATTGAGACAACAAAGATTAAAGAAAGCATGAGCTTGTGAAAACAGTCTGAAGTTTACCTGCAGTCATCATCATGACAGACTTAAATATGTACATGCATCCCCACAAATATATGCAAAAACTCTACATTACCATGTTGCAGACCACTCTTATTATAAGAAATGTTACATTTCTATTAAACTGGTTGGTTTCCTGGCTACCCTGCAATAAATACCTCAGATAGGCACAGGAGAGACCGAAAAAAGTTTAGATTGTGGCTTTGATAGGGTCATTCAAGATGTTTAATCTTAACCTGTGTTATCCCTTCCAAAACCAGCTTGAATGTGGTATTTATGTTGGACAGCCCTGATTTTAGGTAAAATGGTGGATTTTGAAAGTAGTCGTCCTTCATTTGATTCCCTTTGTACAGTGCACAAGTTCCACTGACAACTAAAAATACCCTTAGCATAATGGTACCACCACCATGCTTGACAGTTGGTACAGTGTTTTATGCAAATTTCAATCAAGGATCAGAACCTTACACAGAGGTGATAAAAGATTACATTTAGGTGAAGAAAAGACATGATGTGGTAAACAGATTGAGACCAGGTGTAGGGAAAAATAGAAAGGACCAGTTTAAAAAAAAAACAGGTTCACAATATTAAAAATTAATAACATTTTATACTTTTCTACAACATATACCTTATAACAAACATTTTAAGTTGCATAGAACTTTTGTATATGCTACTGTGACAAATAACGTCAAGAAAAAATCTAAAGCTACACCTCAAAGGGGGGAAAAACGTAATAGCAGTTGTTTATTTTGCTACAAGTTTCTCAACATATTAATTGCTGCTAATTTACAGGGTAGGATTTAACAAAACCTGTTTTTCAGCTCAGAAAAAATGAGTATTGAAGATTTTGGTCACATGCGTCATGAGATGCCGAGGTGAGGAGACTGACAACAATGTCCAGCCACCTGCTGCTAGTGACAGTTTAATTCAAAACTAATTATGTAAAATACTGGAGCTTGTCTAAGGTTCTTGATATCAACCCATTTATGGAGTGAAACTGTTGTCATATGCCTTTTGAAGGTCTGGATTAGACTGAAGTCTAAATTCCAACTGTATTTTTATGGAATATGGTAGAGCTTCTCTAAAACATGGCACTTGTTTATTTTTATTCTAAGGATTTAATTTAGATAAGATTCTGGCATGTAACAGAGAAGGTATAGCTTTAATAACAAATTTTTGTCTGTCTGGATAATTTTCACTTTGAGCACTTCAGAGACCAGGTATATGTTTTGCAACACATTGTGGGATGAGAATAAGAGAAGAAAAGCAAATATATCTCTGCTTTAAACCAGTTTTCTACAGCCTGTCAAAAACACCCAATCTGTTCTCCCAAAAATCATAAATCAATATGCTATGTGTGTTTTGATGAAGTGTACCAAAATCCCTAAACCTTCTTTAAAGTGTTATAGTAAGTCAGGCGGTTTCACTTAATTCTTTTTCAAAAAACAAACACACAACCACAAACCACCCCTTTATAAATATTTTTTTCATTTACATTATACAAGCAATACAGATAGATCAAAAGACTGTGAGCTTTCACAACATGCAGCTGTGATTGGGGTGCCAAATCAGGCATAGCACCTGAGAAGTATCCATCAGATATGTGTTTTGGATTTCTCCCCCTTTTTCTTGGCTCTGTGTCAAGGTCCTCATGCAAGCTTTGCATGTATTTTTGCATTTAAAGCTTTTAGTGATTAAATACAAATAAAGTTGTTGTGCTCCATCCTCACACCGTTATTTGTATCAGATTCTGCTGATAATCGTTTCTCAGATGAGATGGTGTTTTTACTCTTGTTATGTTTTGTGGCAAGATTCTGAGACTTGCAAGAAACCCTCAGGAAACAAATGATCAAAGTTTAACAAATGTATTGTATTACAAAGTAGATGGTGATGCTTGGGTCCAGGGAGCATGTTGTTAAGCATAACGCCAGGAAACAGACAAGGAGATCAAAAACACTGAGAATAATCACAGAGGGCTAGAGGAATCTGCTTTGCATTGTACTCGTACTCATCGTCTTCCACTTTATCCGGGAGCGGGTCGCGGAGGCAGCAGACTCAGCAGAGACGCCCAGATGTCCGTCTCCCCAGACACCTCCTCCAGCTCCTCCGGGGGGAGCCCAAGGAGTTCCCAGGCCAGCCGAGAGACATAGTCCCTCCAGCGTTTCCTGGGCCGTCCCCTGGGCCTCCTCCCGGTGGGACGTGCCTGGAACACCTCCAGAGGAAGGCATCCAGGAGGCATCCGATATAGATGCCCGAGCCACCTCAACTGGCTCCTCTCGATGTGGATGAGCAGCGGCTCTACTCCGAGCCCCTCCTGGATGGCCGAGCTCCTCACCCTATCTCTAAGGGTTCTTTTGGTCATGACCCAAAGTTCATGGCCATAGGTGAGGGTAGGAACATAGACCGACCGGTAAATCGAGAGCTTCGCTTTTCGGCTCAGCTCTCTCTTCACCACAACGAACCAGCACAGTGCCCCCATTACAACGGCAGCTGCACCGATCACCCGCTCCATTCTTCCCTCACTCGTGAACAAGACCCCGAGATACTTGAACTCCTTCACTTGAGGCAGGAACTCCTCTCCAACCTGAAGAGGACAAGCCACCCTTTTCCGGTCGAGAACCATGGCCTCGGACTTGGAGGAGCTGATCTTCATCCCAGCCACTTCACACTCGGCTGTGAACCGCCCCGGTGGCCATCAGGACCACATCATCCACAAAAAGAAGAGACGAAATCCACTGGTCCCCAAACCATACCCCCTCCGGCCCTTGGCTGCGTCTAGAATTCCTGTCCATAAAGTTATGAACACGACTGCTGACAAAGGGCAGCCCTGCCGGAGAACAACATGTACCGGGAACAGGTCCGACTTAGTGCCGGCAATGCGGACCAAACTCCTGCTCCGCTTGTACAGAGACCGGATGGCCCCTAATAAAGGGCCCCTGATTCCATACTCCTGGAGCACCCCCACAGGGCACCACGAGGGACACAGTCGAATGCTTTCTCCATGTCCACAAAACACATGTGGACCGGTTGGGCAAACTCCCATGAACCCTCGAATACCCCATAGAGGGTATAGAGCTGGTCCAGTGTTCCACGGCCGGGATGAAAACCACACTGCTCCTCCTGAAGCCGAGATTTGACTATCGGCCGGACTCTCCTCTCCAATACCCTGGCGTAGGCCTTACCAGGGAGGTTGAGGAGTGTGATTCCCCTGTAGTTGGAACACACTCTCCGGTCACCCTTCTTATGAAGGGGGACCACCACCCCAGTCTGCCAGTCCAGGCACTGTCCCCAACCGCCATGCAATGTTGAAGAGGCGTGTCAACCATGACAGCCCTACAACATCCAGAGACTTGAGGTACTCAGAGTGGATCTCATCCCCCCCCCGAAGCCCTGCCACCGCTGAGCTTTTTAACCACCTTGGTGACTTCAGCCTGGGTGATGAAAGAGTCTAACCCCGAGTCCCCAGCCTCTGTTTCCACCAGGGAATGCGTGATGGCAGGATTAAGGAGATCCTCGAAGTACTCCTTCCACCGCCCGATAATGTCCCCAGTAGAGATCAGCAGCCTCCCACCCCCATTGTAAACAGTGTTGGCGAAGCACTGCTTCCCCATCCTGAGGCACCGGATGGTTTGCCAGAATTGCTTCGAGGCCAACCGGTAGTCCTTCTCCATGGCCTCACCAAACTCCTCCCAGGAACCGGGTTTTTGCCTCTGCCACGGCCCGGACCGCGGCACGCTTGGCCTCACGGTACCCGTCAGCCGCCTCAGGAGACCCACAAGCCAACCACAGCCGATAGGACTCCTTCTTCAGTTTGACAGCGTCCCTTCCTGCCGGTGTCCACCACCAGGTTCAGGGATTGCTGCCGCGACATGCACCGCAGCTACAGGCAGCAGCATCAACAATAGATGCGGAGAACATGGTCCACTTGGACTCTTTGTCTCCAACATTCCCCGGAATCTGGTCAAAGCTCTCAAAGCTCCTTGGCCGAGGGCTCTGCCAGACGTTCCCTGCAGACCCTCACTATGCACTTGGGCAGGCCAAGTCTGTCCGGCTTTCTCCTCTTCCAGCGGATCCAACTCACCACCAGGTGGTGATCAGTGGAGAGCTCAGCCCCTCTCTTCACCCGAGTGTCCAAAACTGCTGCCGAAGGTTTGACGATACAACAACAAAGTCGATCATCGACCTCCTGCCTAGGGTGTCCTGGTGCCAAGTGCACTGATGGACACCCTTATTCTTGAACATGGTGTTCATTATGGACAATCCGTGACTAGCACAGAAGGGTGGTCCAATAACGAAACACCACTCGGATTCAGATCGGGGAGGCCATTCCTCCCGATCAAGCCTCTCCAGGTGTCACTGTCGTTCCCACGTGGGCGTTGAAGTCCTCTAGCAAAATAATGGAGTCCCCAGGAGGGGCTCTATCCAGCATCCCCGACAGGGATGCCAAGAAGGCCGGGTAGGCCGAAACGACAGTCAGAGACCTGTCCCCAACCTGAAGGCGCAGGTATACGACCCTCTCATCCGCTGGGGTAAACCCCAATACGAGACTGCTGAGCTTGGGGGCAGCTTTGCATTGTATCACTACAAAATATGATCCTGTCTTACCTCTACAACTCAAAGTTATGTGTTTGTGACCATCTCTCGAGATGGAGTGACATAATATAGGTGTGTCAATTTCAACTACCATTCTATGTCAGGACACAGCATCAAAAGCACCTGCCGATTAAGCACTGAAAGGATGGTTGTCTACCAGTATGAATACAAAAAATTAAAATTGTTTCAATGTCCAGTGTTTTATACATTCAACCTTTTCAAATTGCTTACCACTACCTGGATGTCTAAAATGAAACCGCATAGACACATAAAAAACAGTTACTGTTCACCTTGCTGGTCGCAGGTTGGACCTCTAAGTGGTTTACACATTTTACATTGACCCCTTTTTGCTTTCAGAACTCAGTTCTTGATGGCAAAGACTCAGCATGGTGTCAGAAACATTCCTCATAAACTTTGGTTCGTATTGACATGATAGGATATATTAGTTGCCACAGGTTTGTCCGCTTCACATCCATGATGCTAATATCCTATTCAAAAGCATCGCAAAAGTGCTCCATTGGATTGAGATCTGGTATCTGCAGAGGCCATCAGAATACAGTTAGCTCAAAGTCATCTTCAAGAAGCCAGTTTCAGATGTTCTGAGATTTGTGACATGATGCATTATCCTGCTTGGAGTATCCATCAGAAGATGGATACCATAAAAGAGAGGACATGGTCAGGAAAAGTAGACTGTGGTGTTTAAACAGTGTTAAGTTGGTACTAAATAGGCCCTAGTTATTCAAGGCATAATGGATCCACGCTTTCATGGTGATAGTAAATACCTTTAAGGTGACTGGAGTGGTATCCGATGTGGTCTTTTGCTGCTGTAAACCAACTGCTTCAATGTTCAGCATGTTCTGTGCATACAGATGGTAATCTGTATAATTTGGCTGTATTGAGCTATTGTTGCTTTGTTTTCTTTAATCTCCAACCAGTCTGCTCCTTGTAAGATGATCTCTGAGATCAACAGGTATCATCCACTAAACTGCTGCTCTCTGGACCTTTTACCACTCACCCTCTGGACAATTATTTTTGGATTGTTCTCTGTAAACTTGAGACACATTTGTGCCTGAAAATCCCAGTCGATCAGCAGTTACTAAAATACTTAAACCAGGCAGTCAGACACCAATAATCATGCCCTGTTTAAAGACACTTAAATCCCCTTTTTTATCTTTATTCTGATGTTCATCTTGATCGTCAGTGAGCTGTCTTCAGCATGCCTAGATCCCTAAATACATTGCTGCCATGTGATTGATCATGTGATTAGCCATGCACTCACAGCATGCAGACATTAATTTACATTTTCTACTAACTTTTAAGTATTTTTCTATTTTTAAATAATTTTTGTATTTATTAATTCTCTTTAAATTTTGCTATAATCATTGTTGTCTTCCTATAGAAATATTAGGACTGTAGAACCGCATAGTCAAACTTTAAGGGACTGTTAAAACGTCATGAACGACTCAGCATTTGCATTAAGCACTGCTTTACGGTAATTAAAGTTGCAGTCTGATAATGAACATCTCTTTTTAAACTGCAGGGTGTCGGTTCTGATATCATTATGGTCTTGCCCTTTTTTGTACAACTTTTCCAGGCCTATTTCTGTGGTATCTTTTGTTTGTAAAGAAGAACTGAAAATTTATAAGAAGGATATTATAATAAAGTCTGGATCATCTCTCATCTATCAGATGAAGTGCTTCACAACCAAGCCACTAACCTTCAGTTTATATTATTTCCTTGCAAAAAGAATATTCAGACTAATGTGTTAATGACATGAAGGATACACATTTGATGCAAGTTCATTGAAATTTGTCTTTTTTTCTGGAACCATTCAGCCTGGTATTCTTGCAGAATTGCTTCTTAACAAGCAACGCTACCACCCCATGCAATCTGGAACCAGAGTGAATAGCGTACAACTAAGTCTGCTGGATAGACATAATAGGAAATATTGCAATGTGAAGTACACCCAGTTTGGGCTTGTGTTATCTCCCTCTGCAGTATCTTTATTAAAATATTCGGTCACTGGAGTGCGCTCTTGGTGTCTTTAGAAGAGACAGCTTCTGTTGAATGTCAGACATTGACAAATCACACTTGAGTGTGACAGTCACACTGCTTCTTGTGTGCACAAATAATAGGCTCTGAAAGGTTCCTCAGGGTATCACGTGTTTAAAACTGAATGTAAACTGAGATGTGCATGATAATCTCTTAAATTGCAGTGTTTACATCTGTTGAATCACAGTAATTTGCGGCAGCTATGAGGACTTACAGTCATCATCTTTAACACCATGACAAGAGTCATGCCTGCTTTGCAGTGTACTAATTCACACTAAATTAGTAATGTTTATGTTTTTCATAAAAAGAGTTACTGAGTAGGAATTAAAGTAAAACCCGTGTGCATCTTAATTTTGTTGTTTTTGTTGTTTGGCTGTTGGAGCTCAGAATAAGCATTGGTTTTTAAGAGTTGGTTACTTGGTGGTAATTCGCTATAGTAATGGGCTGCAAACACTACCAAAAGTTGGGGTGGCACATCAAGTTGTTTTCCAGCCATCATGGGGCTTTTTAAAGGCTTTCAGAAAAAAATAAAAAAATAAACATGAAGTGTTTCCGCATTCATTTCTGCTGTTGTAATTTTATTTAGCAAGGATTACAAAGTGTGAACTAGTACCGTGGCTCTACCATGTCATTTAAATATTGTAATAATCATTTAATTTTTGTGAATGGATTTGGCAGTTTTGTCTTTCTCTTTTGCTTGAAATCCTAATCCTGACTGGAACTAGGTCTGTTGTTAGGTTTACAGGTTATGTGATCTATCTATAGTTGTGTGACTATTCAAGAAATGATTTGTATTCATACTGTGTTTGTAACTTTTTTGTAATTTTTATTTCAAACAGGTCTCTCTTTTAAATGAGATCCTGGATCTGAATGAGACAACCTATATAAATGAAGGTTAAATAAAATAAAAAAAGTTGTAAAGTTTAGTTGTTTTCTGCAAAGTTTGATGTAATATTTTGAACTAAATCAGTACATGAATTTTCTTTTTTAAAATTGAATTTAACTGTGCTTTTTGGTACATCTATGGTTATGTTTTTCCACAACCTATTTGACTACCTTTGCTTTCACTTATATGTGTTGAAATCTGTACATTTATTCAGACTTAGAACAAGTAACTAAATTCTGAAAATGCTAAAGGTGATGGTATGTGACTCACTTCAGTGTGTGACTCCAGAAATAGATTTGACAAAGTTTTGGCAAAATGTTTGTGGGCAAAATGTCACTTGGAAAATGACTTGGCATGGTTTATAGAATAGCTTTGTTATTTGTGTTTTTTTATTAAATAAAATGCTAAGGAAGGCTTTCAGGCAAAGAAGGATCACAGTTATAAGTGAAGCACTCCTGAGTTATTACTGCTGTTGAGATATATCAATGTGATCTTTTGCAATATGTTAAGTGCAACCTTCAAAACTAAGTAAATACAAAACTCACGTAATTAAAAAGCAGAAAAACAACCCGAGAGACAGACGGACGGACGGACAGGTAGGTAGGTAGGTAGAATGAATGTCTGAGGAAGACATGTTGTTTATAGACTGACTCTTGTTTTTGGATCCTGATTAAGCAGTGACTAAGTAGAGCTAATCATTTGCTGACATGACTAACAGCATTAGTTATTAGCTTGTTTGATGCATTACATTTGTTATTCATTCAACGCTTGGTGCAAGCAAGCAAGAAGGAGGAGAGAAAATGGATTTCTGATTCGTTCTGTTTTTTTTTTTACTATTTTGTACAATCTACAGACACTTGAACATGACATAACATTTTCTCCTTTTGCACTAAAATAGCCCACCTGTCTTTGATAAATATAGGTCTAAAAATGTATAGTATCAAGTTTCAAAAACTTTAAAATATATTTTTATTGACTTATGCAATAATAATAAGAAGTAGTTAGCATTTTTAAAACCAAACCGTTCCAGCTATATACATTTCTTAAAACAATTGCAGTTAGTAGTTCTGTAGTGTACCTTAATAATACAGTACAGTAATTATTTAGTCATTGTAGAATGCTGACAAATTATTTTTATTTTTAATGAGTGTTATTTTAAATAGTTTGATGTTATAACAACTGCAGAACTGCGACCGTTAAAGCTTTGTTTTAAGGTCCAATGTAATTTAAGATAAGGCTAAATCTTTATTGTCTTTGTACCAACATACAGTGTGTAGTAGTACAATGAAATTATTCAAAATTCAAGGCAAAGGGAAGTTTATGAAGCAAGAGAAATATATTCTGCTGTCAAGAAAAACAGATACAGTAAGTCTGGAATGTCATTGGTTGAGTGGGACAGCTAAGACAAAATCAATAATGTAAAGCATGTAATTCAATTCAGTTCAATTCAATTCAGTTTTATTTATATAGTGCCAATTCACAACACAGACACATTTATTCAAATTGGATAAAACGTTTTTCTGTCTGAGGAAACCCAGCAGATTGCATCCAGTCAGTGACTTGCAGCATTCACTCCTCCCGGATGAACATGTAGAGACAGTGGACAGTCACTGGCGTTGACTTTGCAGCAATCCCTCATACTAAGCATGCATGTAGCGACAGTGGAGAGGAAAAACTCCTTTTTAACAGGAAGAAACCTCCAGCAGAACCAGGCTCAGTGTGAGCCGCCATCTGCCACGACCGACTGGGGGTTTGAGAGAACAGAGCAGAGACACAAAAAGAACACAGAAGCACTGATCCAGGAGTACTTTCTATGGGAAGGAAAAGTAAATGTTAATGGATGTAGCTCCTTTAGTTGTTTCACCTAGAAAGAAAGAACAGATAAACTCTGAGCCAGTTTTCAAGGTTAGAGTCTGAAAGAGAGCACATAGAGTTAGTCACAGTAAAAGCTCAGTCAATCGCCATGTCTAGGAGAGAGAAAGAGTTAAACACTAAAAGACAGGGCTATGTGGATCATCGGTAGAGGGTGAGCATTAAGTTGTTGCCAGCAGAAGCTCGGACAATTCCCCTCTCCAGAAAGGTGTCACAGGTAGACACAGAGCCAGGCCAGGTGTAGCTTCTAGGAAGAGAACAGAGAGAACAAAGTTAAAAGCTGAAATAACAGCAAATAATGCAAAATTGGAGAGTAGTGCGAGAATGTAGCAAAGAGGGTGAAAGTGGTCATTATGTCCTCCAGCAGCCTAAGCCTATAGCAGCATAACTACACAGATAGTTTCAGTTCAGATTATTTAGTTAAACGGCGCTTATTTACAACAATGTCGTCTCAAGGAACCCAACAAAGGGTCCCACTGATGGTCATTGTTATACTAAAAACCACAAAGATTGGGATACCTCCCTCTGTCAGACTGATTATAATATGTAATATATGTTGAATTTTGCTTTAAAGGCTACTGAAATTTCAAACATGTGCATGCTATTAATTTCATTAACTTTAATTAGACTTTGGACTGGGACTCTGCATTTACAAATTCCTATTCCTAAAAGACTCATTTCAGTATAGGGGAAACTAAATGCTGATTGGGACATTTGAGTGGCATGGGACACAATAATTTATCCAAAAAAACAGTGGCATTCCTTGTAGAATAAGTGGCCTGTGAAATTAATTGTTTACATTAATGGTGTGCAAAGTGAGAAAATGATGAATAAAAGCAAGCTAAGAAGAGTGTCTCCTTCCTCAGTCTACGCTTTTGGATGAACCAGCAGCTTTTTCTCTATGCTGTTGTCATTGCAAGAGCTTTTGTTGCATTAGAAAGAGCACACTGAGCATGTTCTGAATGCTACATGACAGAAAATGGTTTGTCTTACTATTTGCTTTGCATTCTTCTCTCATTCCACACTGCTACTTATGTAGGCTAAACATGATCAGAGGATATTTCTGCAAATTTATCATTGAATTTCCTGCATTAAAAATGCTAAATGTGTAGGAACCAGTGAATAATATGTATGATAATTGCAACCACATGCTGAAATTCAAGTGGCAGATTGTAGCTAAATGAATCATATTTTCAGATGGATCTATGTAAAATATGTTTATAAATAAATAAACTTCAGTATTAAAAACGCATGTGTCAGTTCCTGACACCTGCATCACACAGTAATTACTTTAAAAGCACAAAATAGCATTAAACTGATAAGCATTGAGTTACTTTTTGTTTTTTAACCAATTATCGTGATAGCCTGAACCTGACATTAATACCCTAGGATCAAATTGGAATGTAAGTAATTAAATTTTACTCTGTTTCCATAATTTGATTGAACTGATTATATTTTCCTGTATATAAATTGGATCATTTGTTTTGTAACATGTCCTGAGAAAACATTTCTTTTGAATTGTTGCTATATAAATAAACTATTGAAATCACTTAGTTTTTTTTTTAAAACTGGAATCATGAATAGTGACAAGCTTGGTGTAGGAACACTTAGAGCCTTCTGAAATTTTGTTTCCATATAGGAACAGCAATTAAGGTCTAACACCTTCATTTAACCACCTACAGAAAATCAGGGAAGTACCATAGTAATAAAAGGATGTGCAAGCAAAAGGAGGAGACGAGCTATCAGGGTGTTCCTAATAAGTGGCCAGTGAATTTAATTTGGAGGTAATTTCAGGAAGAGTGTGTCAAATCATTCACAGGAAGACTTGAAACAACAGGCAGTACCAAGAAGGGATGTACTGATCTGATCCCAAGTATTGGCTTGGGATCCCAATTAATGAATAATCAGTTTCAGAATCTCTAACTACAACTTTCTGTTGTCACACTGCTGTCCATGCTTTTATGACTACTGTCCACAATGCTTTTAACATGAAAAACCTGAATGAACATACTGACCAGTGTTGCTAATAGGACTGCTTGATAAAAACATGCAATTGCAGTATAATTGTTAAATATTTTAATAGCAAAATCAACTGAAATTAAGTCACATTTTCCTCAGTCTTCTTTTTTCCCATTGTCACCTTGTTCTCTTCACGTTTGCTGCTTCAGCATCTTGGTCAGTAAAACCTCTATCAACTGTAGGCTTCAGGGGTGGAGAAAGTCCATAATACTGGCCACCTATGTTGTTGGGATGCAGAGCATGACTGGAAGGGCCTTGAAATATAGTAGCTTATCAAACTTTGAATCTAAGCAGTCCTTTGCAGTTGTGATTTTGCACATATTGATATTGTGTTGATTATTGCAGTTCGATTTTAATTTACACACTTTAAAGCTATTTAAAAATAGAAAACATAAGCAGTTCAATCGCCAAATACAAACTTGGCAGTTTTGGTATTCCCTGAGATAGTTGAGAAACAAAGACATGGCCAAATACAGCAAGTTCTTCACCCTTTCCTGTGGTGGAAAACATCAGTTTTCATTGCCATTTAGGGCTACTGGAGGCTGGGAACATCTTACCTTACCCTACCTATACTACACAGTCAACATAGGACTATTCAAGGAGGATGAACAGGTTCTCCGTCATCTTTGTTATCTGATTTGAGTGCTATTGGCCATCACATTAGATAGCATTCCCATTACAAAAATGTAAAGTGTAGATGTATTCCTGATGTTACTGCCTTTATGCACATCCCACTTGATAGATATCTCATTGATCAAATGTGGGCTGGATTCCATTCTGCAGAGCACATAAAAAAGCAAAGAGATGCTACAGAGGTGGCAAATCTACAAAAGGTGTGTCCATATCATTTTATGTGATAGTACACCAAAAACTAAAAAAGCACTGCATGATAGATGGATTCCAAGCATAGGCTGTTTCCTGTTGATTCTCCAGTTGGCTCTGCTAAAAGGCAACTAAAAATGCTACTAAAAAGAAGATAGTTGGTCATTTCAAGGACTTCCAACTTCTGTTGAGATACTGCTGTGTCAAACATTGCGGAAATTTGAAATGAGTAAGTAAAGATTTGATCTGCACAAATACAAACAAGTACAAAATGTAACCAAGTAAGAAGTACCAAGCAAGGTACATTCACATTATGTACATTTACATCCTCTCACTGTAGGGGTATTGTCAGATTAGGTCAGATTATCAATAATTGCTTTAGCTGACAAATGAGAGAAGGATCCTCCATATCTCTTCTGTGATACTTCCACACGTTTAAAAAATCGATAGGAAAATGTTAATTCATTTAATAAAAGCCGTAGAATCAAAGTACTCCAGAAAAATTACCTCCCCCTTCCTAATTGATGCAGTGCCACATATATCCATAAGAGGTCACAAACCATCTACATCAGACAGAGTTCATTTCTTCAAGTCACTACAAAAATCATCATTAGTATTTTGCCATTGTGCGAAACCCCCAGACGATGAAGTGGACAGCACACTGGGTTGGACACATCACTATATTATAACAATCCACCAGTGTGTGCCTTGTTCTCTATCCTTCCCTCTCTACATGTGATTTACTCTTTGCTCTTACTCACTGGTTGCTAAACTCAGCTAAATGCTGCTCTGAGATTATTACATGGGAGGCCTCTCTGGCAGATGATGTAATAATCGAGTTGGTTTGCTGTTGCTTAGATACACAGAGACAGCAGGGAAAACATTCAGGCATGATCTGCACTCTCCATCACCAGTGATCAGAGGACCACTGCTGTCCATCTGTACAAAAATGTTTTATGATAGCAATTTCTGGAAGCAATATGTACAAAAAATAGCATGTTTAGATTAAATATATACACCCAATTTAAACATGTGCTGTCTTAGAACACAGCAGAAAACAATGAGTTAGAAAATGAGAAGTTCAACCTTTCAATGGCTTAAATTCCCACGGACAGAAAGGAATCTAGTAGCTTGCTGAGATACAGGTCAGTATGTTATGTTGCTTATGTTGTGTAATAAGGAGGGATGAGGTGAGTATTCACTTGTTTCTGCCAAAGTGTTGCCTTAAATGCAGTCCTGATTTCCATTTTCCACTGGTTGTTATAGCAATAAGATCTTTTCACATTCAGACTTTTTGTGGCTTCATACCGCATGAAGATAATATGCAAGAAACACTATTGTAAATTGCAAATCTATGTGCAATTCAGTCTTACTGCACTGGACTATACATTCAACACGACTAAGCTTGAGTGGAGGAATTGTATTGTTGTACTAAATCTCTTTCTGTTGCACAGTGTGACTGCATTTAAAATACACTGGAACATTGTGTTGCTCACTTTTACAACACAACACTTTTCCCTCATATGATTAACAGTATTTGTGTGCCAGCCAATTAACCTGCAAAGGACATGCTACCTCTACTAGATTATTCCAAACGTGTTTAAACAGTATGCTAACTCTAAAAACAGTGATGAATGATCCTCCCCTGGTTGTCTAGTGCTGACAGCATGACGCCCACTGTAAATATCCAAATAACTGAAATACTGTTTTTTAATGTGGGAAGAAGTTTATTGAATTTCTCTTTCTTTTACTAGCATACACAACTGACTGACAGCTCAACATAATATAACATTTTATTTAATTTATAAAGCACTTTAAAACTTCATCCAAGGCTGACCAAAGTGCCATACCTTAACATATAAGAGATCTATAAAATTAGAAGCATGAAACACACAGAGTAGCAACAGAGGCAGGGAGAGCACTACACGGTCACGGGTATCTAATGAGAATCAGATGGGATTAAACAGCACTTTTTTTTACTGAGGTTTATCTTTAAACCAGAAAAGATTCTACACATTTGCTTTAGAGACTTAACTGCATTTTGTAGCCAATTTCCAATCTTGACTTTTTAGTAAGCCTTAATCTGCCCATGCTACTTTTAGCCAATTACAATTACTCAAGAACAAAAGATGATATAAGGAAAGCATAGAAAATATATTTTTGTAGCTTTCCAGCTGTGAGTGGTCCTTAACTTTTTGAATTACATGCAAAAGTCTTTTCCCACCATATATAAGAGAGCAGTCACTAAAACAGGGTTTTACTAATATTTTTAAACAAAAACAGAATGATCACAGAGTTGACATTTTAAACTGGCTTCTGTGTCTTATACAGTGCTGAGAGAAATATTTTATAGCACTTGCAAAAAACTGGCAAAGAGTCTTTTACATTGCTGTATAGAAAGTTTGGCCTTATCTTTGATTTGTTTTTAACCACAGTGGAGAATTTTCTATCATCAGCCTATTAAAGGTCACATCTCTCCATTACATTATGATTTGAGGCCAGAGTTTAGCTAGGATAGTTCAAAATATTATTTTTATTATATCAAGCCATATATTGGACTTGTAATGCTGCATGAAACAAACGTGCTATAACATTCTTCTTTAGACTTTTCTGGTAGAGAACCGAATTCATGGTTCCATCAATTACGGCCAGTCGTCCAGGTCCTAAACCAGAGAAGCAGCACCAGAACATTACGCAACCACCACAATGTTTTATACTGTGGGTATGAAGATCATTTTTTGGGGGGGGGTATAGCAGGGCTTTTGACCTTGGAACTCTTCCATGGATGCAATTTTTGCCCAGTCTCTTTCTTATTTGTTCAATCAAACACTGACTTTATCAGGGGCGAGCAAGGTCAGCAGTGCTTTAGATGTTTACTGTGGCAATGTCGCTCTTTTGTCATCTCCTGGATGAGTCATTGATGAACTCACTGTTCTCCTTTTGCGGATAATGGCTCTGCATTTCCAAGGCCTTACAATTTTCATTATAACCCTTTCCAGACTGATGAGTTTGTGTCTCATCTGTTCTTGTCTTTTGTTTTAGATTGGGGCATCATGTGTTGCTTTGTCAAATCTTTAAACCTACTTCATGTTGTCAGGTTCTATTTAGGTTATTCTTGCATTATTCAAGTCTGCGTGTGGCTAGTGAAACTGAACTCAGCTTCCCAAATAATATAGTTTAGTTAATCACAGTTAATTTATGATTTAACAAGAGGGCAAATATATTTACAAATTGGTCCATGCTCTTTTGTATTTTTTTCATCTGTGAACTTTTTAAAAAATCTACTCGGGTTATCTGTGTATGAGATTGTTTAACATCTGAAGCATTTATGTGTGACAAAAATACAAATAGAAATTACAGTTTCTTTGACATAACTTTATACATTGCTGTGATTCCTCTGATTTTAAACACCTTACTAATACAGAAAATTGCTACATCCTCTTTACTCAGTAAAAGCATCCACATGGAAGAGTGTTGTTGTCAGTCAACCTGGCAGCTTTGAGAGTGTTGTGTTCACTGATTAGAAAAGCAGCAGGTTTTTGAGTTTACAGCTGTCCAATCACCCATCAGGGCCAATAACTCTGAAAATTGTCAGATTTTTGTCGCCATACGGTTTCTTGATGTATCTGTAGTTTGTAATCATTGTATCACCATACTGTGGCTCCACAGCACACCACTAAATACATTTGATTATTCTCATACAAAAATGGCAAAAAGCAGAATCCCACAAGTATTTTTCAACAGTAATTTCAACCTCCACCTGCTACTCTGGTGTTAGTGATTAGCGAGAGACTGCCTATAACCTTGTTGGTTGGGGTGGGAGGAAAGGTGGGGGAGGGAGGGAGGTGCACCGGTGCCTGTCTGAATGGTATTCCTTCTGAAAGCTGTCCATTAGCTGTGCGAGAAACTGATGATTCAGTGATGCCTTGTCTGCACAGCATCTGTCGTACATTTGGCCGCTAGATTGGCCATCATCGTACATTTTTGTTACTAAAAAAGGCGGTGGAAATGGTGGCAGTCTAATTAGGGAGTTTTTATCCGAGAGGGCAGGAGATGGAGATGATTCGGCTGAATGGCAAAAAAGGCATAGTTGATGGCACAGTTGTGCAGGCCTCTACTAGTCATTTCAAACTCAGACATTTTTACTGTTAAAGCAGAAACGTCAGAACTGTCTGGTAATGTCAAATAAATGGGACCTTTACTCGCTTTTTACACTAATATCACAACCTGTTATATTTCCCATTTTTTCTTTTTTCTTACAAACCAGAGTTTAAAGACCTTCATCACAAACTGACATCTTGCATTTAAGGAAGACAACAGGCAGACCTGCCACCAAAGATAACAGACGTGTAGTGTGAGGGACTCCTCTCACTATTATTTAAATGATGCTTTCACTAATACAACCATGAAAATGACACATACTATTGCTCTAATTGAGAGATTCTCATCACATTAAATCTGCAGACATTCAGCTGATCACATTCTGCTGTGATGCACTGGAGGTGCAATTAAGTGTTTAAAGAATATTCAAAGGCAGGCAGTTCAGAGGGACATCAGCTGATCTAACTACATTCATTAGACTGGAGGGAAGTGCAGCAGCACTGGCAGAACATTAGTACTCTGCAAAAAATATAAAAAACACATAAAAAAAACCTTCCCTCTCTGATTCTGCTCCATTTCCGTCAGCCACAGCATCCGGTTATTAACACAAAGAATAAGGTCACGATTACACATATGGTTAAGTAAGCTAATTACGGGACAACAATGACAAATCATTGAAAAGGTACAACATTACAGTATAATGTATTACTGTAAGTGCTTTGACATTTGATTTTGCTTTAATTATAAGGAGACCTTCGTGCCAGATAATGCTGTAGTTGTTGTTTAGTGATTATTTAGACTGGTAGGAATACAAATCACCAGAATAGACAGGAGAGTTGAGAGTAAAGGGCATTTTTCTTTGTTTCTTTTAAATATTAGCAATTGTCTTGAGGTAGATGAAGGCCACCACTCACTCACTGTGCCATTTGCAGTTAGATTTGTCTTATAAGCAAAGCACTGCATGTAAATGACATTTCAGAAAGTATACAAAAACAAACCGATACACTGCTTCCAAAAAACAAGACTTGTAATAATTTTAAGTGGTCTTGATTGCTAGTTCCATGTCTCTCTTAAGGTTCTTTTTAAAACATATTTGGCGCTTTTAAAATCATTTTCTGTTCAGTCATTGTGTTATGACAGCATATTGTGACGTGTGTTATTAAAATATGGGGGAAGTGGACAAATATTGGACAAAATAAGTTTCAGCCCTAAAAAATAACAGGAGAGGAACTGATAGTCATAGCTTTAAGAATAATACAAATTCTAGCAGACAACTACTGTTTGTCAAGTTTAAGCGTCTAACCCAATGTACCAATCAGACATTTGTGGACAATTTCTGATTTCCTGGTTTTATAAAGCACTGACCTTTTAATGTCAGTTTTAGCAAATTCCACATTGTCTTAAATAACTATGATAAACAGTTTTTAAATGTTTTTGAGGCCTTCTTGTTGTAAGTGGTCATTCATTAATTCCATGAGGAACAAAGGCAACATCATGCTGCGTGTGTGAAATAGCATAGACTGCAAAACAGGGTTTTACTAATATTTAGACATATTTAATTTAGACAGTTTTTAGCATCACCCTAAGTTTTCCTGCATGAATGCAGAGCCTTTCCTGTAACTGAAATTTCCAAAACTCTCCCGACATTTCCAAATCCAGCCTCCTCCAAGACAGACACAAGAAGAAAGCTCAAAGGATACAACTCAATGACTTTGCCGTAATATGTTCAGTCTTTCTGTTATCTCCTCTAGTCAGCTGTAGTCCTGTCTGCATACATGTTGTAACACTTCACAAAAAATCCTTTTAAATTACTTTTTAACACTGTGTGCTTCTTCTGCCTTTGCTTTTAAAAATGTCATGGGTTTTGAAAATAAAAAACGTCCAGTCTTTGAGTCATCACCCAGTAAGAACTTCAACTCAGTAGAGTGCTGTTATCAGTGTGACCTGGAAGCTCGTTGTATGGTGTGCGTCACTGATTGGAAACAAGACTGGATGACTGAGTTTCTGACCAGCATACATCAAGATAAAGAAAGTGCTTATTCCGGACACCAGCTTATCTGTTGGTGCATCTCTTCTGCTGATTCTTTGGAAATCACATTATTGGTGCAAAAATGCTTTTTCTGTGAATGAAACAGTGCAATATTTTGTGTGATTTAGATTCTACAGATACCTCTACCTTTAAAAAATAGTATTACATATTGTTTCTTTGTTAGAAGCTGCTAGTAATAAAGTATCTAAAGTGTCAAATTTGACATTGATTATTTGTTAAGATGTTTGATCTGTGAAGACACAATAATGGATGCCACACTTTCACAAAAAACCTTCCAAGAAAAAATGGTTGATTGCACTAAACATTTGTAAAAAAAAAAAAAACTTTAAAAAACCTTTAGAAAATTCAGAAAAATGTTGCTCAGAGCCATGTTAAAAGATTTTAAGGAATTGTGGCTCCATGGAAGCAAAATATGAATAACAAGCAGAGTTGTGCAATGTATGGATTCACAATTATCACTACAACATTGCAATTTCAAAGGACTTTTTAATCCAATTTTACTGGAATGCAATATTTTGTACTGTAGACTTCCACTGTTCTTTATAACTATGCTTGATCTAGATTTTAGTGACAGAAATGCTAAAACTCAGGCATATTGGTGGGCAAATTGTGATGTTGGAAAAGAAAGCAAAGTTTGGGTAAATCACAATCTCTATCATTGTTGCAATATTCAACAATATCGTAATGACATGTTTTCCTATTATTGTGCAGTAACAAATTGTCCTTTACGATTGTATGTTTAGTCTGTTTTATGTAGCTGAGTGTGTCGTTTTTTCACTGTCTGATCGAAAAGCTTTATTTTATACAAAAAGAAAGAAAACCTTTTTTGGAGACCATTTATTCAGCAGTCACAGACTTGGCATAGCAGTATTTATATTTCATGCCCACACAAATTGTGCCAGCACCTGTACTGTTCTCCTTCTGTCAGTGTGCTGGTCAATAGACCACAAACACACAGAGAAACAAAAAGCACCTTGAAAACAAGACACAACAGATCTACGGTGTTCTAATGGTCCTAAGTCTACTCTTGGTGTCCAACGCTTCCACAGAGTCTATTTTTTGCTTCTCTGGGGATGAGAAGGGCTTCTCAGCTGTCAGCCGAGGTCAGCAGCATGTGTGGTTTTTTTTAATCTCCACTGCAGCTCTGGCAGGTTTTTACTTTCAGAATCCTCAACATTAAGTCTTTAGTGTAACTAGAAAAACAAATAATATGCTAGCACTCCTATTTTCCCCTGCAGAGGTAATGCGTTAAATCCCAAGTTTATAATCCGGCCAAGATGCTGTTTGTTAAAGAAAAAAGGTGAGACTCTTGAGCTAAATCAAATAAAAGGAAGCAAGCAACAATCTTTCATGGCCCAAATTTCTGATGCTTTCTTGAGTCAATATGGGTGTGACGTATGGCAAGGTGTGTTTAAGTATATGTCTGTGCCATCATTTCTGGCACATTTAGCATGTTTTTATGGCTCATTAGTGTGCCAGACGGCTCAATGAGCACCACAGCATCATGTGGCTTAATTATCAGAAGGAACAGCATAATCTGTTGGGATAACTGATTTGAACACATGCTCCTCTTACTGGATATATTTGGTATTTACAGGCTGTAAAATGTACCATTTTTGTATTGCTCTATTGTGCATAGATTGGTACTCATCTTTTTATCTGTTGGAATGCATGAGTTATTGGGCTTTATTTTATTCTGAGGGTACATGCAGTGTTGAGTTTACTTTGCAAATGGCCTCATTCTGATTTTGTTTGGTGTTACCTGGCAACTAGTTTGCATTTTGTGAAGGATATTCTAATACTCATAATAAAACAGACATTTTGTTTTTGAAAAGCTGCAGTGATAGCTAAGTTTTTTTAACTTCTAATGTGGGTGTTTGAGTAATGAATACAAGCATAGAACGCTGTTTTTGTGCCAACATTTCTGCTACAACTACTCCAGGAAAAATTGTTTTATCCACTGGGAGAACAAGTATCAAGAGTTCACACACAGTGTACTCATGTATTAATCACACAAGAAACTCATTTTGTTTAAAATCATTAGATCATAGTGGTTTGGGGGTAGAATGAGAATAGTGTATATTCTTACAATTTAATGTCTATCTGCAATGTATTTTGACGTATTTCCTTAAAGTGCCAGTAAAAGGTTATTCAATTCAGTTTATTTATATTATTATTTATTTATATTATTTATATTATTTATTTATTGTCTCAAGGCACTTCACAACAGTCAGGTACATACATTCCAATTAATCCTAACCATTGAACAGTGCAGTCGGAGTTAGTTATTTATTCAAATTCAATAAAAAGTTTTTCTATCTAAGGAAACCCAGCAGATTGCATCCAGTCAGTGACTTGCAGCAATCACTCCTCCCGGATGAGCATGTAGAGACAGTGGACAGCCACTGGCGTTGACTTTGCAGCAATCCCTCATACTGAGCATGCATGTAGCGACAGTGGAGAGGAAAAACTCCCTTTTAACAGGAAGAAACCTCCAGCAGAACCAGGCTCAGTGTGAGTGGCCATCTGCCACGACCGACTGGGGGTTAGAGAGAACAGAGACACAAAAAGAACACAGAAGCACTGATCCAGGAGTACTTTCTATGGGAAGGAAAAGTAAATGTTAATGGATGTAGCTCCTTTAGTCGTTTAATCTAGAAAGAAAGAACAGATAAACTCTGAGCCAGTTTTCAAGGTTAGAGTCTAAAGAGAGCACATAGTTTGTTACAGTATTCAGTTACAACAAGACTAGCTCACACCAATTTCCATTTTCTAAAGGCTCATAAGTGTTAGCCTACTTTTTCATGGTAGTTTCTAGGTTACCTTGGTTTCAAAGCCATGATTTAGCAAATATTCTGCTCAGTTCATAATACAGTTTATTTACATAATAGCACTTCACAACAAAAGACCTCTCAACACCTTACAAAAAAAGCTAATGGGTTCAATCTATATTTCAACACAAACCAATTACTACTCAGAAGAGGTCGAGAGTAGATTCAAATCTAATTCCAAAAAGCTAAATAAAGTGCATCATTTAAAAGCATTCTTTATGTTACAATTTGTACATCCACAGGAAAAAATGTATTCATACTCAACCATCCATTTGTTTCTCAAACCAGATAATACATTTTTAAAGGAACCTTTTTGATAAAACGGCTTTCTTTGGTGGCAGGTCATCATAAAGTAGAAAGTTCACTACCATAACCTCTGGTAACCTCTGCCAGGACAATACTGACATCTATGTATTACTTTATTAAATAGGTCAATAACAATTCTCCAGAGGTTTCTCCTGCATGTCTTTACCCACAATAATTAGCTGCATCAGAGACTTGTTTTGTTCCTCGGTGTCTGGTCCAAATAAATGACAGTTTATACATTAGTGTTTTCCCTTTCCCCCAAGTCCACCACAGGTGTAGCAAGTAAAGTGAGACTTTCTGCTAATTATATTCACTAACACTATGTTATATACAACCTATTTACAGCTCACTATTGATATGTATTCTGGTGGCACAGCTATTGGGAGAATGGGGTATGTTTGCAGACCCATTTGCATCAAACTAATCGCATTCATAAGATATTCAAGACATTATGGTAATATAAAATGTATCATCAGGTCAAACTACAAAAAAAAGATACATCTTTGCACTGAATGTTTCATAAAAAACAAATTTTAACCTGAACATTTAAATTAATATACTTTTGACTGAACAACATGATTAATAGTAACCTTCAAGATAGAAAACCCAACAACATTAGCCTACATAATTAGCTTTTTGATCTGGTTCATGACCACATACCTGAAGATGCAGTTATCCCTTAATGTTCTTTAAAGTAAAGTAAAAAAATTTATTATCTGTCATATGGCTGCCATATTGATCACTTTATTATTTGTCATAAAAATAAAAATAAAAATTTGCAGGAAGTAACCATGACTGCCAAATGGCATGATAGTAGATACAGAACAGCAGTTGATCTGCTTGTGACGGTAATTATCTCCACATCCTGCTTTTACTTTCATTAGCAGGATATGCTCATAGCATGCTAACTCTGAGGCAGCGAAACCAGAGCAAATTAATAAGACTCCAGATCTGCCCCACCTTTCTTTGTGAAAAGAAAGAAAAACTGTTCGGCTTACTTTAGAAAAGGACAAAATAAATAATATTTTAAAACTTAAAAGATAAGACCCGAAGGACTCTAATTTTGAGTGTTTTAGCTGCATTTCATTCTGTGGAGAATTTTGAATCCTTATCTAAAATACACTGAATACCCTATAGCAATTAGTAATATACTGTAATCATTAAATAAATGTTAGGAAGAGTGCTTTGAAACCCTTGACAAAGTACGAGATTCAAAATTTACAAGTTAATCCAGACATACAGGTTTCTAATTTAGAACCCTCCACCACGTTAAGGTGGCGGTTCAAGGAGGGGCAAAAGTTATGGTTTCGAAATAAAATTTTCTTTCATGTGGTTCTCCCAGTTTAAAGTCCTTCAAATGAGAGATTAGAGATAGTGACAAGATGACTGAAGTTTTCTCTGGCTGTATTGAGCACAGCATACCTACGAGCTGCCCTTCCCCGATCTGTTGCTACACACTGCCTGTCAGATGTCTGAAGAAAAGGTTTCTAAGCTCTGTTTTGAAATTATTTCTAGTCACAGGAAACATTGACAGTGAAATTGTAGAAACTAAAGGAGCAACGTCTATCACTTCAGTTAATACAGTGCTGTTTTAAAACTACAGTTGGCAAGCTTTGGGCTGGTTGGCAAGTTAATTTAAATGTAAAAAATCAGGTTGTGCTATGCATTTTGTCTGAAATTTTGATACCTTGGTATTTCTACTTTATTTATTTTTTACTTTATATTTAAAGTTATTGGAATGTGAGAATCCTATACTGTCTCATACCTAATGATGTATTTTCTCAGTCTCTTTGTGGTGCCAAACCAACATTATGAGAGATCCAAGCAAGTCAGAGGACTTACAGGTAGCAAATAAGACCATGTTCCCTAATTTCACATTCACAAATGTAGTTCTGGGCCATATTAAAAAGAAGCCTGCGAACACTTAAATGGCCTAGAAATAAATCTATAAATGGAAGAATAGTCAACACTTTTTTGTTTGGTATAATTTAGATGAGACTTCAGTCAATACTCCTGATTTTGTTGAATATTACAGCCAGTTGATGGAATCTAAAAAAACTCTCAAGTCCCTTCCGGTGTTTTGACTTCTGCTTCTGCTACCTCTGCTTCTCTATTTAGATCTACCTCCTTTGCTAAAACTGAAACGTTAAAGGATAAACTTTACCAAACTGAAGGAAAATAATATTTTCTTGTCGCCTCTGAGTTATTGCTTGTTTCTGTAAATTGAACTTAAAGCTTTTGTTCTCTCACTTCTTTCTTTACTTTTTCTTATTCGTTGTCACAGTATCTTTTGGTTTTGGGTGAGGATTATTTGTAACGTACATTTGCCTTTGGGGACATGTAATTTCTCCTGATCCTTAATCCCTGGAGTTCTTTATCACAAAGAAGCTGTAGAGAGTCTTCTCATCTTTAAAGCAGTTGTTTGTGTGAAAGTGACCATTAAGGAACAAATGGTGAAGGCAGGAGACATCACTTTGTGTTACTGTCACTGGAAGTATGTTAATGCACTTATAAGGCTGAAAATTAGGCCTACTCAATTAACATTTCTATTTCCTCATTATTTATGTACATGGTGTCCTTGAGAAACAGATCATTTCCTTGGTTGCAGCTAAAACCATTTTGAGATGCCCAAAGCAAACTGGAAATAAATCCCCAGATATGAAGGATGTGTTTTTACTTTCACAGTCAGATACCCAAAGTTTTAAAAAATGCATAAGGCTGCAGGTTGTTTGTTTACTCTTCAAATTAAATACACTTTAACCTCTTGCCATGAAGCTTGTTAATTATTAAACAGAACATGAAATTTCATCTGGCTTAGTTTAGCCTGAATAAGTTTAACATCAGGGCATTCAAAACTATTTTCAGCAATAATGAAATAAGTAAATGTCATTGACACCTGAGAAACAAGTTAAAGCTGTATGAATTGTTTGAGTCAAAACTTCTCGTTTTAGTAGACAGTTTGAATAGAATGTGGGACTGCTGCAGAACAGTTCAAAGATCCGAATAAACAAAAGTGAGTCTTGGGGCAAGGATTGTGAGCCAATATTTGTACTTTAAATACTATAATAATAACTGCAATACACTGTTTAGATATACAAAAAATTATATATTTTAATTAGAGTATTACGTCTCTGTCACTTGAATTTTCTAATAATAAAATTTTTTAATGTTACAATATTGATATTTTGATAACTTTTGTCCAAAAGTGTCCAATTTTTAAGGTATAGATTATTTTTGCAGCCCTAGTGGCGTTTAGTTTTCTCAGTGTTTTCTGAGAGTAGATAGACAGGAAACGGGGGTGCAGAGAGAGGCAAATGTCGCCAGGGCTCGAACCCGGGACGCGGCAGTCAAAGCATATGGGTTGCACACTTAAACTCTCACACCACCAGCACCATGCCCAAGGTAGAGATTTTTATATGTTTCCAAAAAAGGGCTTTGAAGAGTTAAATTGTTTTCAACATATATTGGTTATTAGCATGGTTAGCATGATTGGTATTATATAAGTCTTTATTTGTTTATTGTAGAGAGTGTAGATCCTTGTTGACCTTTTAAACATTTACAGTACTTGGTTTAGTCTTCCTGTTACCTTGTTCTTTTTCGCTCTAGATAGAGACAGAGTGTTAAACATAAGCGCATTTCAATACAGTCATGCACAAGCTGCACACATGTCTGAAAATGTAGTAAAAAATATGGTTTCCATTTGAATAGCTTTTTACAGGCTTACTTTAACTTTACTTTGGACACCTTACTAATACTGAAAATAGTAAAATTTTGTCTTTTTCATTCAGTAACAACTTTGACAACAAAGAGCGCCACTGATATTGTATTCTGGTGGCACTTATTATGGTGCAATAACTGACCAGAAAAAAGATTGGATTTTTGGGTCTCTGAGCTGCTGCTCAATGATCATGGTGGAATGAGCTGAATGTTATCTGATTCCTGTCACCAGCCAATATCTCAGCGCATCTTTAAAAACCACACGTAAATTTAATTTAAAACATGCAGTCTTTTTTCTCAATAATTGGGATCTGGATGTGTCAGATTTATTAATGAGTTCAATCTTGCATTTGTAGAACATACTGAGATGGAAGTTAAATTTTTCTGAACATAGCTCAACCATATCTTTCAACATGGGATAAATCTCGAATGTTATGAATTGATGTGATAGTTGTGATCTTGGAATAATTTAGAAAATATTTGCATTCAAGTGGTCTCATAAAACACATAAATAAGAATCAATGAAAAAAAATTGTCCAAACTTTTGTAATTTAAAGCATTTTCTTGTTTTGACAGTGCTCTACGAAGTCATTTGAAGGACACTTTTATTAACCTCACTTCATATTCAGTTTTGCAATAACAATTATTAAGGCTATCTCTGTGATAAATGTATAAAAGACAAATGTCTGAATGACAGAATACTATTGCTTCAAGAGACTGATGAAACCATCAATCTTACTTCACCATCCCTGAAAAGGGCTTTAAAAGAACACCACTTATACCCTCCAGCACAAAGCTGTCAGAACACCGTAGGGGAAAACATTGCTTGGGAAAGAGGACAAGGATTTTAATCGGAATTGATTTGTATTCAGGATGCATATTTAAAATGCAGAATATCTGTTGTGCTGCTGTGTTTGTTTAGAGGTTTGTACGTTTTGCATCATGTGCCCTGATTAATGACAATGATGCACTTTTTGCATATATTTACATATTAAAAACTTCCTCCTCTACAACTTAATATAGGATAGTTGTCATGAGTTGATATAATCATTATGTAGTATGACCCAGAGTATATTGAATGTTCAAAGAAATAGTTGCTAATTTATGCAAAATGAGATGAATGGAGGTGCGTAAATTCTTTTAATTTAAAACGGTTTTCAGTTGCCATCTGCGTCTCTATATGAGAGGAATACATCAAGAAACATGGCTCTGAGGACAGACAAAATGTCTGTAGACTGTGCTTTCAATGACTGGCTCTTGTTGACTCCATAAAGTGAAAATGACTTCCAATGGGTTCACCAGTATCTCAGCTTAACACAATTAGAGCTTATGTGGCACCTTTTTATCACCTATAAAGCAACATGAGGAGACATTTTTGACACCCAGGCCCACCAACAGATTGTTTTCTCACTCTCTTGCATCACAACCACAAGATGTGAAGACAGACAAAATTAAAAAGAAACATTACACTTGGGGGGGGGGATCACATTTTGGTTTTTACCATGTGTGTACGTTTTTGGTTTCTTAGCTTTATAGACCCAATCCTGAGTGATGTCATCTGCCTCTACTGTAGCCTTTGGTGTCTCAATGTTCTGCCCTTCCACATATCAATGTACCCCACGTTGTTCCAACTTAACCCCAAATGGCCTACTGATCTTAGTTTTGGTGTATGAATTTGTGTAAATGAGTGCAACTTTGTGAATGTGGCTCTAGTGTAAAAGTACTTTGGGTGGTTAATATAGATAAAGAAGCACAAAACAATCGAGACCAATAACCCGGTTTTTCCCTGGTTGCCAAAACACCTGGAATATTGTATTCACTCAAAGTGCAACATTTGTTTGAGCTGTTGATGTAAGAATCAAAATGTTAAAATATCTTTGTGCACATGGGCACAGACTTAGATTTCTTACTAAGTTGGATGTTTTTTCTCTACTCATTTTCTATGAAAGAATTGCTAAAACTGTCTTTTTGTATGCTAGTTGATCATTGATTTCCAGAACTTAGGGAGGCTTTTCATCGCAATCGCTTGTGTTCCAGCTCTGCAAAGTTAAATATGGATCCAGCAACATATAACTTAAAATAGGTCATTTGTTACGATATCTTTTAAATGCTCCATGCTACTTTTTTGCATTTGCATACATTATAATTAATAGAATTCACCCTTATCATGGCTCATTAATTACAAAATAGGGTATAATTTATTAGCAATGAAGTTGCTGAAAATACTGTCTTGTTAAGGAGCAAGTGGACGACTTATGTTGCTTTAAACTTTAGATAGACATCTCTTTATAGACTGGAATTTCACTTCTTGTTTCTAGATTTTGTCATATTGATTTATTTCATAGAACTATTGACATACTGATTATTAGGGAATATTTTAGACACCTTTTAATTATTTAGCTGGGTACAACTATAGGGTTTCAAAGATTTTGGTTTGAGACTCAATCAATGAAATGCCTATATTTTATTATGTTTACTGACTTTACTTTCAGAAGAATCAACATTGCCAATCATGTCAATCAATAAACTCTCCTTTAGGAGGCTGACAGTAGCCTATATCTTTTAAAATGTTGCATCTGGATTGATAAATAGGTCTTCCTTCTGGCTCCTGGGCCTAATTTTTAACGCCACTGTGTGAAAAATAATTTATTGATTTTTATCTGAATAATTTAACAGACTAATTAAATTCAAGAACAACAAAATAGAGCAGTACAAATCAAAGCTGCTTGGCACAGTTTGCACCAAGAGCCTTGCAGCTGTTTTTATTTAAATGGTACTGACACTACAGTGTTGTGTCTGGGATTCTGGTTCTTATTAAACCATGACTGAATTAAAATTTGATAATTTGGGGGTTTCCCTCAAGACATAATTTTTATGTATGAAAATTTTGGATTTTCACACAAACTTTGAACTTTTGGGATTTGGCTCTACATTATCTTAAATCTAGCCAACATTTTTTGCAGGGCATAAAATGCATAATTATTTTTAGATTCTTTTTTAGATTAATTTTACGTTTGTAACACTGTTTAAACAAATTCAAAGCTTTTTATGTCTGCAGCTACACTGTGTGTGTCTGTGTATGCATGTATCTGTGTGTGTGTATGATGTTATGTCCATTTGAGGTTAACAGCACAGCATGTCTAATGAACCAGAAGACCTAAACGTCATGGGCTCCCTTCAGCCAACTCTCTGACTGTCTTAACTCCCACCAGAGTGACAGATGGACCGACGTGGCGAAACAACATAGCACTATGTCAACTAACAGAACAGTGCAGGGAGAACATAAGATGAGCATACTGTATAACTGGTAGGAGAGATGCAGAGCAGAGGATTATTACAACGGTGCAGTTCTGATTTACATTGTGCTTACTATTCTTCTCTTTGAAAAAGGTTATTGTAATTGTAAAGTAACACATTTTTACTAAACTAAACAGGAATTAGAATATAATATGATGGAGGTAATTTTAGACCTTTAAAGCATTTTGGAGCATTTTGTAACTGGTTGTATAAAAATTGAAAGACAATTGGAATAATCCTTAGATGCTTTAAAGCTTAGCTATACATTTTGTTCAGAATAAGCACAGGTTTGGGAACTACCTTGATGTGTTATGTTTTACTTTCTGCTGGTAATTTCCTCTCTTTTAAGCTGAACCTTAAAATCAGACTCAGCTGCTAGGTGATTTTAAATTATTAAACAACAGGGAATACTTTGAAGATAATGTTTCTTTTTTTTTCTTTTTCAGCCAAGAGTTTTAATGAAGCTTTTGTTGGACTCCTTTTTAATGAGAAAAGCTGTTCTCTTGCAATTACTTTCAAGGCAACTTTATAGACCATGGGTTTTCTGATGTGGAAAGTGTGTGGAACTGATTATATCTACAGTGGTCATCGGTTTGTAAAATGTGCAGTTTGAGTCACATAATATTAATACAAGCTTCACAAATACACGTTCTTCCAATTACACACATTGCCGGGGATGGTTTTTGACATAGGTCATACAGGCAGTTGCCCTGGTAGGCATTAGAAAGGGGGTGGAGATAAAACTATACAACTTTTCTGCCAGTTGTGCCCTTAACAAGTTTTCCATTGCTTTACACATCGGCTGTCAAAAAAGAGTGGGTGTTGCCGTGTGTTGAGTAGGCTGCTTGCTGCTGAGAGAATAGGACTACGTTAATTGCTGTATGTTTAAGTGCACTGCATGTTATCCCACCTTATCTGATGATTTCCTGCATTTGGATTGGGTAGGGGGGTTGCACAAGAAAGGATTTACCTAGGGTGGCATTCATGCAAGAACTGTCAATATATTGTCATTTTAACCCCGATGGCCGGCAAGTTATTGGATTGTTTATCTGAGGTGGAGTTTAACAGGGTAAAATCATCACAGAGCTCTTGAAAATTATTAACTGCTTATTTTTGCTATGTACATTTTTCACATTCGATCAATTTGGCATTAAAATGCTTTCGGAATCATGTTAATGTCAAAAAAATAATACAGATATTTTTAGGGCTAGGGTTGGTCACCAAATGCTGTTCGACATTGCTTAGGGATGAGTCATACTGACTTAAAACTCTTCCATGGTTTTATATGCTGTTTATTGATGAAGAGAAAATTGACAAAGTTGAAAAAAAAACCCGCAGTCTTTTTGATTCCAAATCCACCAATTGTACAATTGCACTAAAAATAAAACTTCCCATTGTCAGATAAGCAACTTAACGATACCAATTACACCAATTTGCTGTTTTACTGCTAAACACCTTCCTCATGGTTTTTCACATTTCAATCATTCTGGAGGCCTGCTATTACTAGGCTGATTACAGAGGTCTGCTGGGAACAGGGTTAAAACAGGAAAAACACACATGCTGGGTTTGGCTCTTAACAATGACACCTTATGTGTGTAAGCACATGCTGACCTGTCGCTGAGGTGCCTCAGTTTGCCATGTGTGAATTACAGAAAGGGAACAGATTTGGGCTCACAGGGTTTTTTTTCCCACCGATTTAGCAAAAATGTATATGTTACCTATTCTTGGTGCTATCTTTCTTAAATTCAATATCCTTGGCATATTGTAATTTCTTATGCTTGATCATTTAAAAACAGTAAAGTGCAAGGAAGCTGATTATTTGTTGTTTTTAATGTGCCAAACAAGTTACTTGTCTTGAAAGGCAATCCTGGCAGACTTTCTACAATATGCAAGATCCAAACAAAGTCAACTTTATGCTCTGGCTTAATCATTGAACTGTGTATGTTTTAGATGCAAGCAGAACTTGTGCTACCTGCTTAAACAATGTTGCAGGACCTCAAAAAATCAGATTTGTGCTTCGTGGAGTGAAGGGCACTGTTAATGAGCTCATACCATGGGTATTAGGGGGCTTTATGTGCATGTGATTATTGAGCTAAGCATCACATTAATTTTGTGAATTTTTAATGCTTTTCTGGAAAATTTAGTTATGAATAATTACAGTCAGAGGACACTATAGTGCATTTATTTTTTTCCCAACATAAATTTTGAAGATTTGAAGATCACTGCCAAAACATTTGTTCTACCCCAGTATTTTTATTAATTTACATGTTTGACACCTTATAATGTCCCCCTCAAAGTTTAAATTTAAGAATTCAATAATCATAATAATTTAGCCTACAACTTTAATCTGTTGAGAATAAGTGCTATCCATAATATGAAAAGTATTTGAATTTTCTGTATTTAAGACTAGCATTGTTGCCTTGCAGCAAGAAGGTTCTGGGTTCGACTCTCGGCCGGGGGTCGGGTCCCTCTGGTACTTAGGTGTGTGAATGAGTGTGTGCATGGTTGTTTGTCGTTGCCCTGTGATGGACTGGCAACCTGTCCAGGGTGCACCCCGCCCCCGCCCATAGACTGCTGGAGATAGGCACCAGCTTCCCCTTGACCCACTATGGAAGAAGCGGTAGAAAATGACTGACTGACACATTAATCAGCACATGAGACATGACAATGACCCGAAAAAACAAACAGTGACGGATTTACAATGGAATAGTTTTAATGTAAGGTCATCCTGTGGTACAAGGGTGAGAAAAACTGATATACACATAGGTACTAATTCTGTTTAACCACTATTTTATTGTTTTTAAAAGGTGTTAAACTGTGACCACTCCTTAAAAACATTTAGTGGTCACAGTCCCTGACATGTAATGGTAATTTATTCCAACAGTTTGTGCCTCTAACAGATACAACCATCTAACAATATTTTGTCATTCGCCTTAGTACATAACAGTCTCCACAGTGTTTTTTATGGCACTTGTGACCTTCATTCAAATAGGCAGGAAATGGGCCGAGACAGAAAAGGGGAAGATGCACAACAGAGTTCCTAAGTTTGGGAATCAAACCCTGGACAACCATACTGATGATCAACCTCCCCAGCACACAGGGGACACTGTATTATTGTCTTTTTTTGTGAATAAAATCATTTGATGGTAGATGGGCAAGCTCAGTTAGAACTTTAAAAACAAATATCCAAGAAAATTTGATGGCTTTTAAAGTTTAACAACAATAGTGAGTTGTACTCACTAAAAATGTTTGCAATAATGGACATGAAAAGACTTCCTGGCAAAAACTTTGTCCTTTTAAGGAGAGATGCTATGAGTTTTAATGTACTTCTTATTTGTGATCAGGTTGTAACAGAGTGTGGTATGTGTGAAAATATCCAACTGTAGAGTGGAGGGACGAATATGTCTTATATGACTGAAATTTGAAAGTTGAAGTTAATTATTTTCAAACAGTAGATGGTACATGACGTGTCAAAATCACCTGTTGTTTCCTGAGGCGGTGTCAGCCTGTCAATATAACGACAGACTGGCAACGCCCCCTGCTGCTGGTTCATCGCTGGAGGATGTCATTCCAGGTAAAGGAAAGCTGGTATGCCCCCTCGTCCTGGTTCATAGCTGTGTGGGCTTGCTTTCTATTCTCCACTGCCTCCACGATCCAACGGTGATATTTGTTGTTTTCCATGCGGATGACCTTGGCCCACATAATGTGGTTTTCGCATTTGCAGTGGTCATCTATTGCTAATCATAAGATTTCCTATTCAAGTTTTCTAATGGAGGCAGTGGAGAGTAGAAAGCAAGCCCACACAACTATGAACCAGGACGAGGGGGCCTACCAGCTTTCCTTTACCTGGAATGACATCCTCCAGCAATGAGACAACAGCAGTGGGCAGTGTCAGCCTGTCATTATATTGACAGGCTGACACTGAACAACAGGTGATTTTGACACGTCACGTACCATCTAGTGACACCTCTGACGAAGACAGAAGTTTAATGCTGAAACATGTCAGGTATGTCCCTCGGGACCAAAAAATTGCGTGTCTCATAAAAAAAGAAGACTAGCTGTTTTCTTTGTTTTGGTGTGTACATATGTAATTACACTGTCACCAGAATATAATTGTATTTTAACATTGGCCAAATATTTGATACAAGTGTTAAAATAGAGGCAGAATAGGATTGCTCCAAGTATAGAGCCTTGTGGAACTCCTTCTAGAAGTATGTCAAGTGTGCATTTCTCATCTGTATATGTTGTCTGATTGGTAAATAACATTTCATCCTGCCCAGTTCTAAATCTAAACAATTTGGGAGGGTTAAAACAATCTATATGTCACACTACACACCATGTTTTTGTGATTCATTCAATAATCTTGTTAATCTACAATCATAGTCTTTACTTTTGATGCTTTTAGGTGGATGATAATACTAGTAATTTTCTTGTGCTTTTTCCAGTCTAATTTGCCTTCTACTTTGCGTTACTCTGACTTTGAATGTAATTCAAACAAATGTACAGATATTCCTCATGATCACTTTAAACTTTAATTTTATTTCTTCTGTACATTTAATAATAAACATTCTCCTCTTGTGATTCTCTGTGGAGACAAAAGAAAGCTTGTTTTTTCTATGTTAAGAGATACGTGGTTACGACAGCATCCAAGCCTTTATCCTACCATTCAAGTCAGTGGTGTGCCTGTTACTTTTCAGTAGCACTTACTGTATATCTGTATAAAGAACTTACACCCTTTTTGTGTATAAGCACCCTGAGAATTAGTCACTGGTAAAGTCAGAATTTTCGCAGTGGCTGCATGACATCCTTATGCAACTTTGCACTGAGTGGAAAGTAACTGTTCCTTACTGTAGCTTTTATGTGCTCTCTGTCTCGTTTTAGGTTTGCTTTCCTCTCTGCTGCAGTAAGACTCAGAACAGACGGAACAGAACATGACAGAACAGCCTAATTAAAAGAGTGGTGCACTTCTATATTCCCACATGTGGAAACTCTCTCCACAACCATGTCAGCACACGTTGGCACCAAGACAGATACAAAAAACATTTTTTCGAGTTGCACGACCCGTCTTTTACTCAATAGGATGGTGTTTTTCATTACAACTTAGTAGGCTTGCAATAGAGTTTGTACCAAAATTGCCATTTAATCATAGACTTTTTTTGGTACTTCACCCCCTGTTTATGCTGAATTGCAATATGAAATAATGAGCTACATGGCTGAATACATTTACTTGCTAAAGATGATTTAGGTATAAATCAAAGCGAACTAAATGTTACATGCTAAAGATGTACACCAATTGGACAGAGTCCTACCCATATATGGAGTGGGGTTTGAATAAAAAAAAAACATGTCATTGCTTTAATTGTAGGATTAAGTTATTGTTTTTGTATTTTGACTTTATAAACTGATATAAATATGTAGAAACTGTATGTACACACTGGTATGACATTTGCTCTAAGGTTATTTGCTCTTTTATTGCCTTTTTGGTAGATATTTGCCCTTGCGATTAGAGCTCATTAGAATAATTATTGATGATCCTTTATATAATGCAGGCTGAAAAAATTAATTAGCTAGTGTTATTAATTAACCAGCAGGCTTACTGACACTGAATTTAAAAAGATCTGGTAATTTATTAAGATTTTCTTTTTTTTTTTTTGCAGTACATTAAGACATTTCGTAAATATTTTCGTAAATAGTTATGGTGAAAAAATGCATTCACCCTTCTGGATCACTGTGCCAGAATAGGATAGTTTTTGTATCACTTAAAGTAGTAATTTTCCTCTTATTTCAAGTGTATTTAGTAGCTTTACAGTTTGCCTTGCTTTGATAACAGTTTATCTGGTAATAATATTGTAATACACAAACAAATGTGGGCAGTGGGCATGTGATACGTGTGGACAGCTTTAGGCTTTAAGTATGACTGTTCTAATTTTGAATTAAACTCCATCTGGAGCAACTATATCTGAGGTACCCATTATAGATAAAAATAAAGAGGGAGTGATGTCACAAAATTTGCTGTCAGTCAAATAAACTGTGGCTTTAAGTATGTTTCCCTAAAATCACTAATAATGTCACTCTGCTTACGTATTAACACAGTTCAGTTTGCCTAGTATGTTTATGGAATTACTTACCATACAAGATAAGATACCAAGCGATGATGTGGGAATAAAGAGAATCAGCTAAATAAAGAAGAATTAAGTGATCTTTCAGTTCCCTTAATCTTTTTTTTTTTTTTTTAAATGAGCCAGAAGCACTTTCTAATTGTAACTATGCTGTTAATTGGCCATGTTTTTTGCTCGATAAATGTCCAATTAGGAAATCCTCTGCTTGAGGGCTGTCATCACAGTTGAGACTGCACTGCCAAGGCACCATGCCGGTGGCGCCCGTGCTTTGGCACCCGTCCCCTCCTCCCTGACATATACAACACCAACTCAATTTTAATACACTATAGACAATTATGGCTTTAAGGTTAGGGTGGGGGAGACTCTGCTGTCAGCAAGCAGTGGGGTTTCGCACAGTCACAACTCATACACATCTGCATTCACTGAAACATTTCACATTACCACAGACCCACATGCAAACACTGTGGGGTGGAGCAGCTGGGCTCATGGGGGGCACGGCTTGGTCCTTTATTCCTCCTATCCTGCCACCTGTGCTAGGTCAGCAGGGAGTGGTGGTGTGGGTGTAGCCTGGGGGTCTCTGACGGTGCCAAGGAGAGACTGGTGGGAGGCTGCCTCCCCTTGGTGGGGTGTGGGTGCTCGGGTCACGTCCCGGTGTGGTGGGCTCACGTCTCGTGGCCTATTCCTATCGGGAATGGGTTGGGCCGGCTGTGGGCTGCAGGGGCTACACAGGGCTTAGGTGGGTATCCCTTCCTTTTGACCTCCCAGGGTCTAACTCACCAGGTGGGAATAGTAATGTGCCCTCGCTACCTTGACTACTGCTCAGTGTGTTGGGGATCTGGAGGTTCTCCCCTGCTTGGTGCCGGGGGTTGGCGGGGGCCCTGGGACACCAGGGGACTGTGTACCAGGTTTGACCTGTGTGGCGCTCCTGTGCTTCACTGACAACCTACCTCTGTGTGGGGCATATGCCTGCCCTAGGTTCATGCCATTTGTATGTCTGCCTGTGGCTGCTGCAACCTTTTAGAGCCGGCTCCACCTGTCTTTTGTCGCTCTTGGATGCGGTGTGTTTGTGGCTTTCTACTGTTCTCGTCACTCTAACAACTTTGCAGCTCCAGGTGACAGACTCATTCACATACACCCACTCAACACTAACAAACCTATTTCTACACAAACAACCACCAACCCACACACGCATACAAACACACCATACACTAACACAAATAAGCTAAATTGTTAAAGCACATACAAACATATGTTACTGTTACATCAATGTGGCCTCCCTACTTTGATGATGGATCCAGTCTTGATTTCATAAAGTTTTTCACACAATAAGGATTACATCTCGAAATATCCTTTTTGTAAAGCAAAAACTGCCCTGGGACATATAGGCAACCAACTTCCTAAAATGACAAAACATATAAAAAAAGTAAGAAATCTTTCCACATTTTTAAAATGGCTGAGGACAGCAGCTGTGACTATCTGTGTAGTGAAGTCTATGATGGCAGCTTATACTGCTTCTCCAAGGTTTCCAACACCTCGTGAAACTATCATATTAGTTGCATTATATTTCTGCAAGTAATACTTTACTAACCATGTACTTACCAAGTTCTGTGTTTTCTGGCAAGTTCATAAAAATGAATTTTATGTCCAAAACATTTATATTTTATATCAGGTAAACTAAATTAATTTTTTATATCAGGTAAACCTGATGTTGTTGAATCTGGACAATTATTAATTATTCACTAAAGCTTTGAGTATCTTTATCTTATAAGTTGTGGCTTCAAAGCTTCATCCACCTCCACGCTGATGCATCTCCCAATCTAAAAGTCACAAGACAGAAGTAAGTATTACTTGTAAATTGCAAATTAAGATATTTGTCTGAATTTACTCTGTATTTAACAGTTTTCCTTCACGAATTAATCTAATTTTCAGAGCAACATGTCGAGGTAGAACTTTTGACTTAAACATTCCTGATGTCTTAATATTCAATCTCATGTAGGTTGTACAATCTGGGTATGTTTACATACCATAGGAGGCATTACCATGGAGATTTGTTTGCATCTTCTGCAAGACCTGAATGAGAGCAAGCATTGTGCCAACCTTAAGTCTCCTACAACATTTTTTCCTCATATTGTATCATTAGCAGTGTTATACTTCACCTAATACAACAGGTGAGTGTTTGATGTAAAGGAACAGAATCAATGTGAAACGGATTAGTTTTTTCTTACCACACATTGCTACATTCTGTTGTACTTTATCAAGTTTATAGTGGAAAGTGAAGGAAAAAAGTTTTCCATGGCATCTGGTCCGCTCAATTTATTATTATTTTTATGTGTACTGATCTTATATGCATGCACGTATTTACCTATTGTACTTATACATTGCAATCATACAATCGATCTGCAGGTCTGTACTAAGGCACACAGATAAGCCTTGATGGAAAGCTCTGTGTTAGACCTTGTCTCTCGTGTGTGGGAGGCTTCACAGCCAGCAACACAGTTAGCAGTGATTGATTATGGGCTCCTTATAAGGGGTTTTCTTCCATGGAAGGGCACTGAGAAAACACAGAAAGACTATGACTGTGTCCAGGGTGTGTGCTATCACTCCATCAGCTCAGTCTGCTTTCTGAGGAGAGAACAGCAGCAGTAGGAGGGGAGTGGGTGGATATCAAAAGGTGAAAGTCAGACTCTGCTGCAGAGCTTTAACCAATGCAGTATCATTTTGTCTCAGTTGCAGGATCTAACACACTTTACACTTATGTAATACTCATAGTTTCTGCTGTTTGTATGTGTGCAAATGTATGGTTTTGAAATGTACTTTGTTGTCCCTTGCTTTCCTGTAACATTAATTGATACTATTAACCTCTGTTAACATCATTTACTCATTCATCTTCTCAGTGTTTAGGGCATCACTATATCTTTCATACGGATGTCAGGCTGTTACATAGTTTTCAGTCATATTTTCTTAACATGTAGCTAATAATTTAGCTTTTTGTAAGGGGAGAAAATACTAAAAGGCAACATTGAGCATTAACAGGTGACAGGCTTAGCAATAGCTGGGTTTCATTGCCACATTGAAAAGCTAAGAGGGACAAATCCCAGGCTACTCAAAATATATTGTTTAAGTTTAAATTTAAGCATAGTCTGACCAAGAGATTCTTGTAAAAGTATGCCAAAAGTTACACTGCATCCATCGTTTGCTCATACTGACTCTCACAGACATTAAACTGCTTTGTTGATGTAAACAGGGTTTGTTTAATTGATAGATAGTAATACTGCCTAATCATTGTACCTTTATAGTTCAACCATCTGTTGCTCAGATATTTCTTGTGCTTGTGGCATTAACTATCTGTGTATTAGTGTAAAGGATGGAGGCCTCACTTATTCCAAGTTATGCAAGCATCTTGGGGAAAAAGCGCTGGTCAGGTGCTGACTGCAGCAAAGCTTTAGCTTAATAGCCTAACGCTTTCCCAGAGAGCGGAGGAAATGGAGAGGCTTTCCCCACAACATTTTTCTTCCACACAATGACTCTAATTTCTCTCAAGTCAATGTCTCTAAATTTTATAATCGCAGAAAAATTATACACTGCATCAGGTGCTGACTGGAGCACATTATTTAAATATCCTGTTACTCATTGAGCACAATAGCTGTTGTAAAGCTGTAGGAACAGGAAAGTGCTCATTAATGTTTGGTGAACATTTAGTACAAGATGTTATGCAGACTAGAGTATTCATGAGAATGTTTTCTGACAGTAGTGTTCTCTTCAAGAATTTTTAAAATGAACAATGGCTTCTTCAAGCATTATTCTTTATATAAATCAGCTATAGAAAATTAAGTGTCAACTGCTTAAATCCCCTTAAGCAGCCAGATTAACTCTCACTTTGTGAAATAGTCTCTGTAGTAGTAGTCTCTGCTGTAAGAAATAAGGATCTGCTTTTCTCAAAAGCCCCCATGATAAAAGGGGGGGCATCCCACCTACCCATTCACTTTTTGTACCCCATTTACAGAGTTAAAATTGAAAATAGTTCAGAAAAGAAACAGGAACACATTAAATGTCCTATACTTATACATTTGGTGTGTCATCAACTGTACAGTTGTGTAGCTTAACTGATGAAAACAGTATGTCCTGAGTTTGTGGGTACCTCATGTCATAGTTAAATTTTTTTAACTGCCATATACATATAATCTTATATCACATATATGAACATTGCTGAATATTCCAAATATAAACCTACATATAGACATATATGAAATACATGAGATAGTTTCAATATATAAATTGGGGTCATAAATTAGCATACTTATATATATCCATATATTTAGCCACAAATACTTTAATATTTAGAAAATTATTTTAAGTGCATATATCACATTTTTGCATGGGGGGACAGCATCAAAAGCTGGCTTACAATCGCACTGGTTTGATGTAATTGTTAGAGACATGACATCTGTTCAAATAAACTAGTGAAACTATCTCTCAGGCAGATCAGCTGGAGGCTAAATGTGCAACAAAGATATATCATTGTATTGCTGGGAGAGTGGGAGTTATTGACCAAGACAGAGTTGAGCAAAGCTTCCTCTTCCTTGCCTCTGCCCAGAGGCGATCCAGAGTCAGCCATGTGACACAGCTCATTTTTTCTAAACAGGTTTACCATTCTGCTGGCTTTTCCTATCTTGACATCACCTCCCTCATTGGCTGAGACTGGAGCATTGGTCACTGTGTGTTAGTGCATGTTGCAGAAGGTTATAATGCATTTAATGATGGCACTGAGCACCTAGGGGACCAATTCAGTGTGTCTTACACTAAAAGCTAGTTGTTATAAGATGTGAACATTTGACTGCTCCATCTACATATTGTCACAACAGATTTGTGGCAAGCAGGCACTACTGTACCACCAACTCTCAGTATGAAGAGGAGGGTTCAGCTTTAAATTAATATTAATTAAAACAAGAACTATGATTTTGCATTTTTACTCTGTAGATCTCAAACAATATCCTACAGACATTGAACCCAACAGGAAATTTGAAAAAATATTGATATTAATGATTTTGAGAAATGCTACTGTTGTATTTTCAGACAATGAATACGGTTGTAGTAAGCTGATAGCTGTTTATATGCCTTTAATTAAAGTTTTGATTCAGAATTTTTCAGTATTTAGGATAAGCTCTGACATTATTCGGCTAAGGTTCATGATAGTTGCTGTAATAGTACAAATGGAGTGAATTCTCAGTCATTAATACACAGATAATGCATAATTAAGGTAGTTTTGGCACTAGTGTGATGTATTGCGTGCACTCAAGCAGCACCAGTGATTAAAACAGATTGCATAATATTAACAATAGTTTTAGGTCTACCACTTCTAAATGATTGACAGATTAATTAAAAGTATTTATTGTGTTCTTAATAGTTTTTCTTCATTCATATTTCTCTCCCCCCTTAGGAATATAGTGAATAGACTTTGCTCAATTTGAATTACTTGATATTAAAAACCTAATATAGGCTGAAAGATTAGTCTCTAAACAGCTAATTATGGAGAAGTCAACCCACCTTGAGATAATTTCTGTAATCAGACTCCTGTGGTGATAGCAGAAAGAAAGGCTGACATTTTTTTTCCGAGGGTGCAAACAAATGTCGTGTGGCTTTTGAATCCCTGAATCAGATGTTGTAACATTCATGATAGCATTCAGTATTATGGTATTACTGACTTTTCTTGGTTCTAAAGTATGTTTTATCCAAATTCAGTGTTACATTGAAACAAATTATTATTCATGAGTAATATTTCAACACTTTAGTAAAGGTTTGTATTAAATGTTTTCTTTTATTATTATTTTTTTTTGTTTCCTTGCAGTTTGAACTGTTGATGAATGTCAGATTAGATAACTAAGTTATCATTTTGAAAAAAATATTTTTTAATGTATATGGATATTTATATGTATTGTTATCGGCTGAAATACAAAGAGCATTCATATGAAAATGCATGTCATGCCAGGTGTTATAACTGAACCAACTTGGTGTCTTGTATGAGTAGATATGGTGATCACCCAATAGCTGTTTTTGTTATTTTCAAATCAAGACTCAGGCCTTTCTTTATTGAGTCTACATCTTCTCCCTGTAGCAGAATGGGTTTTACTCCTGTCTGTTTGTTTCCAAAGATTTGGAGGGGATAATGCTTTTGTTGAAGTAATTTTGTATGGATTTAAATGGATTTATGGTTTAACTGCTAAAAGTCATGGCTTTGTTTTCATGCCAGGGAACCTCCTTACTCCAGCCTCCTCTTGTACTCTGGAGTTAACCTTAAAAGTGCAGTTAACTTTACAACTATTCTAGTTACATATTATACAATTTTATATGTTTTAAACTATAACTGCTACAAAACTATTTTCAACTTAAATGTTGGGACACAATGGACTGCTTCTGAAGATTCTGAGAAGACAAGACTAGAGATAGATAGCAAAATGATCCCACAAAAGTCATTATATCAATGCATTGTTGCAGAAAGACTTTTACTGTTTTCAAGTTCACAAAAAACAAAAAAATATCAATGAAACATAAGATCAGTTGCATGGTGTGGCAAATTACACAGTGGTGGCAAATATGAATGAGTATCTATGCTCCAAGGCTTTCCTCTAATTTAAAGGACACACAGTTTTCTCTCAGTAAAAGATACTTAAGTCACAATACAATACATTTCAGTTTTGCAGTTAGTTTATTTCAAGTCTTGATACTTTTGCTAACAATTACATTTTGTGCGAAGACCTAAAGATTCAATACACTGATACTTTCCTAAACCTGTTCACACAGACTCCATTCAGCAAATCGAGCCATGATTTCAAGAATAATGAATCTGTACCACACTCCATGCCATTTATGTCTTCCACACCCTTTCTGATACTGAGATCTACCAAACCCCACACAGCCTTGAAAATCCAGCCACAATTCCTTTTTTAGAGATGGTTGCCATGGCAACTGTGCTTTTTTATTTTTGGCTCCTTTGAAACAGTGTGAAAGATTTAGAGATCCCAAATGTTATGTAAGATGAAGTGCTCTGCTTCAGACTGGGGTTTCCTGCTGCAGCAAACTTAATTAATTATGGCACACACTTCAGGTGCTCCAGAGTGTACCTAAGAGCCTTGATCACAACTTTTCATTTTATGAATCAAACTACAATTTCTTTGCAGGAAGCTGTAGGCACACATACTATAGTTAAAACAAGTATGTTGGACACATCCTATTGAATAGTTTTGTCACCTAGAGAGGCCTCATATCTTAATGGTTCAGTGGTGAAAATATAAAGACCTAGATGTTTGTGCTGAAGGTTAGAAACAATAACACTAACAGCAGAAATAAATCTTTAAAACATTAGATTAAAAGAAATAAACCAATCCTAATGAAATTAGACACAGGTGGGTGTAGTATTTGTTAAAATAATAGAACCTAAATTTCAACTTAAATTTTCACAATCTTGTTCAAAACCCAAACTTTCCTATCAGTATGCCAAAAGGCAAAGAGTTATATTTTATGCTAATCATGATGCAAGAAAAAACAAACTAATTAACAAAAACCCACTGCATTACAAAGTCTGAGAAGTGCCTGCAATAGCACACCAAATCATATTGAAATGATATGAAGATGAGGTTGAGCAATGAGGAAAGTGGGGAGTAGAAAGATTTTTCTCATGGTGAATGAGGTGACTTGCAAAACACTGCATGTAAAGTGAACATGTCCATTGTTGACTGGCTGCAAATCAAACACCCAGAAAATGCTTGAAAATGTTAGTTGGCTGCTAAAGTCAAAATTCAATGAATTATCAACATAATTCTTCCTGAAAATAGTCCAGTGAGCTGCCATTTGTTTCTACTATTTTTTTTTTTACATTTGCATTAATTATATCATATCCTGTCTTTTCATTACCTAAATGTTTCATGTATCGCAGACCTTTTAGGGGACTTAACTATAGTCAGCTGTAAATATTAAGTGGTGACTTGGTATAGTATGAATCATGGATCTGTAATTGGTAAATCATAGTAGGTTTCAGGCTACAGCACCCTTCACAGTTATTGGCATCTCTGGTAAATATGCGTAAAAAGTCTGCAATCCATCTTTTATATTGCAGTAGCATAATCTCACATTGGTAAACATTTGAGAAATTCAAGCTTTTACTTCTGTAATTATTTTCTGGGGTGGCAGTAGGTGTGGTGGTAGTAGTAAATGTAACTGAAACATCTTTAATGTATATTGCACTTTTATTAAATTGATTAAAATGCTATATATATGTATATATTATTAGAATGTTATTATATATGTATGTATATATATATATATATATATATACACATATATATATATATATATATATATATATATATATATATATATATATATATATATATATATACACTACTGGTCAACGCCTTTCTCATTTTACAGTTTTCTTTATGTTTAGGACTATTTACATTGTACGTAGATTCTCAATGAAGGCATCAAATCAATGAATGAACACATATGCAATTATGTAGCAAACCAAAAATTATGAAATAACTTTAAATATGTTAAATGTTATAATCCTTAAAGTAGCCGCCTTTCGCTCTAATGACAGAAATATTAACCTCTGGTCGTCTCTCAATAAACATCTGGGAAGTTCTTGGAAAACCATTTTATTTCACACTTTTTGTTTACTACATAATTCCTTGTGTGTTCATTCACAGGTTTTTTTTTTGTCTCTGGTGAGAATCTACATTTTAATTTGTCATGAAAATAAAGAGACCCATTAAGTGACAAAAGCGTTCTGAAACTTTTGACCGGTGGTGTATATAATATCAGTAGTGTGGGATCAAAGTGTTCGGCTACATTATAACTGGGAACATTACTTTTTGGTGATGTGACAGTTTCATTTATTTAATTATGTATCTTTTCTTACTCAACGATTAATTGGTCACCTGAGAAAGAAATTTCAGTGCTCCATGTGTTCCCCCACCTGGTTGGACAATTATTAGCAATATTCATCAGACAGCAAGTAAGACTGTTTCAAGCATCCCCAAGTAAGAGATGCATTTGCACGGTATTGGGGGAGAAACTGATTTAAGCATGTTTCATGTTTTTCCTATTTGTGGATAATAGCTCTCGCTATGTTTTTTTTTGAAGTTCCAGAAGTTTTACCCATAATGCTTTCCAGACCAATGGATGTTAAATTAGTTTGTTTCTCATCTGTTCTTTAGATAAGGGCATGATATGTTACGTTTGGAGGTCCATAATGCCTACTTCATGTTATTCCACAGGTTCTATTTCAGTGATGTTTAGATTATTCATGTTTGGCAGATCGGGGTTTTATGAATATGTAAAAAATTTCTTAAAATTAATTATTTTAAAAAACAGCTTATTCATGAAACTACACAAACCTTTCTGCATTTAATCTTCTACAAAAATGGTTTAAGTTGGAAAAGATAGCTTCTACCTTTAAATACTAACCTTACATTTGTTACTTGTTTATTACAACAATGTTTCTGATGGTTTGAAATTTAGACTCCCATATTCTTCTACTCTTAACCATCAATGTGTCTGCACTGAAAGACTCTAGTCAGATACTGACTTGCTTTGGGTCATTTAGGCTTAATTGAGACACTGGAGTTTCTATTGCTTCAAATTTTATTTTATTGTGAAAAGATAAATAAATCGACCGAATCAGTAGATAATAATTAATTAAAGCATTCTATATAAGACATGAGATAAGCAAGGAATATTAACTACGGTGTAATTGTCTTGTAAACAGAAAACAAAGGACCAGTTTCTTTGTGTCTGAGTCAAACAAGGAACAATTTAATAATCTCTGATCTATGTTTTACTAGCAATGTTATTATGCTTTTTTGTTGCCTGAAATCTATTTCAATCTCTTTAACTTACCAATATCCTTTTATAATTACATTCTCAATAAATGCATTATTGCTGTCTTGTTCTTATCCTGTTGGCCTACATAAAATACTCCATGTGGATGTTTCAAATGGAAAATAATACATCCAACTATTACTGAAACCACTACATTTTGTCAAGGCACAAAATAGTAAATGTGTTCATAAAATGTATTTTCTTTGAGTTTCAGAGTTAATGCATATTTGCATTGTAGAGTTGACAGAAAAGTTCTCATTGAACCCAACTATGACTAAACACCAATGTTTGCTTCATTAGCAGTTTACATTTTGATACTGATTATTTAGGATTATAATTTTTTATTGGAACTCAATATACTCCCAAGTGTTGATAACGTGTAGATTACTAAAGATTATCTAAAATGTACATTACCTGGATAAAAGAAACTAATTGTATATGTATGAGACTTACTGTCAGATGGGTGTAAAGAATCACAGTAATAATACAATGTTGTTTGTTTTAAATGGAAAAGCAATTTTACAGCAATTCTTATTCACAAAATTTAATGTTTTTGTCTCCCTCCTTTCTCTTCTTTGCAACAGACCAGAGGTTTACATCTTGGTCCCCACCTCGGAAGATAAATGAAGGCAGACATCTCCCTCCTGCCAGGAACATGAAGGGCTTATCAGGCAGTCGTTCCCAGCATCATATTCCTTTACCTCATGGTTTGGACTACGATCCCCATGTTCATGATTTCCATGGCCACCATGGCTCTGACTCCCGCCACCCTTCATACCTGCTCAGCCCTACAGAGAGCTGCCCCGTGGACTTCCACCACCGGTACTCACCCCGAAGCTCCATCCACTCAGACTGCATGATGATGTCTCCTGTCATGATGCCCCCACCTGCAGCATCTGAACACATCTCCAGCAGCACCTTCCCCAGAATGCACTACAGCTCTCAGTATTATGACTCAGCTACACGGGAAGACTGCGCTGCCATCACGGCTTCTGCCACCTCACCGGCTGTTGCTGCTGCAGCAGCCGCAGCCGCTGCCTCTTCCCACCACGCCGGCACTAAAAGCAATCGCCTTCCAGCTAATCTGTTAGACCAGTTTGAGAAACAACTGCCCCTGCACCGCGACGGCTTCCACACGCTACAGTATCAGCGCACCTCCACAACCACTGAGCAACGCAGCGAGAGTCCTGGCCGCATCAGACACCTCGTTCATTCTGTTCAGAAACTCTTCACCAAGTCCCACTCCTTAGAGGGGTCATCCAAGATGAATGGCACAAAAGCAGATGTTGTAGGAGGTGGAGGAGGAGCAGGGTCTTACTACCATCATGGTCACCACTCCACCAAACATGGCAGCAAGAGAAGCAAAAGTAAAGAACGTAAGCACCGTTCTGGAGGTTGGTGGAGCTCCGATGACAACTTGGACAGTGACAGCACCTACCGCACACCTAGTGTGATGTCGAGACACTACGGGGAAAATGTCAGCCACTGCTACCCAGAATCCATGCACAGTCACCACTTTGGACAAATGTCGCTCAAGGGCTCCAAGAGTAACAATGATGTCAAGTGCTCAGCCTGTGAAAGCATGGCCACGGCACCTGAGGGCAAATTCATGAAGAGGAGCTCTTGGTCGACACTAACAGTCAGCCAAGCCAAGGAGGCCTATAGGAAGTCATCGCTTAATTTAGAGAAACCCATGATGCACACAGACCTTAAAACATCATCACGAGCATGTCACTACCTTCAGGTAAGAGGGCCTTTACTTACCATAATTGATTTTCATAGTAGATATAGTGGCGCTTTAGTGGATGGAAGTGTCGTGATCTTTGTGTCTAAAACTTCATCAATAATAAAACGTTTATGTTTCCATAATTATCGTCATCGTTGCTTCCGCTTCACCTCGGACCGGGTTGTGGGGGCAGCAGATTCAGTAGAGACACCCAGACTTCCCCCTCCCCAGACACCTCCTCCAGCTCCTCTGGGGGGAGCCCAAGGCATTCCCAGGCCAGCCGAGAGACATAGTCCCTCCAGCGTGTCCTGGAGCTTGTCCTGGGCCTCCTCCCGGTGGGATGTGCCTGGAGCACCTCCCGAGGGAGGCGTCCAGGAGGCATCCAGTATAGATGCCCGAGCCACCTCAACTGGCTACTCTCGATGTGGAGGAGCAGCGGCTCTACTCCGAGCCCCTCCCAGATGGCCGAGCTCCTCACCCTATCTCTAAGGGAGTGCCCGGCCACCATACAGAGGAAGTTCATTTCGGCCACTTGTATCCGGGATCTTGTTTTTTTGGTCATGACCCAAAGTTCATGGCCATAGGTGAGGGTAGGAATGTAGACCGACTTGTAAATCGAGAGCTTCGCTTTTCGGTTCAGCTCTCTCTTCATCACAGCACAGTGTCCCCATTACTGCGGCAACCGCAGCGATCTGTCTGTCAATCTCCCGTTCCAATCCCTCACTCGTAAACAAGACCCCAAGATACTTGAACTCCTCCACTTGAGGCAGGAACTCCCCTCCGACCTGAAGAAGACAAGCCACCCTTTTTTTTTGTTTCCATAAATATTTAGAAGAAATCAGGATTTGTGGACCTAAAACCAGTCAGAGTCAGTCACAATTAGGCTTTTGATGATAAAGAATCGTAGTGTAATTCTTTATTAAATTAATCACTCGTATATACAGTAAAATAACACATTATATTTTATCAGTAAATGATTTGTATTAGTTTTGTGATTGCATAGAGCTTAGCTGACTCACCATTGATGTTCAGGATGCTGCAGTCTCTCCTACCTGATTTTTGTAATGGTGAGAAATATTTTGTCCGCACCAAATATTCAGCAAGACAGCGTTATTATCCTGCTCCAACACTGATTTACTACATTTAGGAAAGATACTATCGTGTTTTAAAAGTGCAGTGCCTCAGACTTGCATAGATATGATATCTGACTAGATGTCTGACTAAACACAAACAGCTGCACTTTTTAGCAAACTCCCATCTGGTTCCTGCAGAGGATGATTTCAATAGAGCACTTTACTGAAATGCCAGCCTACTATTAGCATGTTTATTTAGTGTTTTGATATGACTCAATAATTTTTAGGGACATTTTTTTTTTCAATGTGATTCTAGTTAATCATTTGTGGAAAAAACATACAGAAAAAGTTGTTCTCAATGTTTAATTAACTTAGGATATTGTTTGGCCATTGTAAAATTAAGCATCACAATTGTCAAATGCCACGTATATCACATATGTTTGCAACTGACACAGAAGAGACACCGCTTGAACTCAGGTTTTACTGCAACAAACGAATAATGACATTATGTCACGCTACGCTGTGGTATCTTCACGAATAATCATTCACTTACCTTGGCATGCTGGATAGATGAAGCTGAATGTGACACTGACAGCATGACCTGCTTTCTGATTAACATGGCTAATAATTATCTGACCATTTAATGGCTTTTACAAACTTTTGAAATGTTATTTTCAGGCAGTCGGTTAGGTCATTAGTATGAAAAACACACATGACATCATGGAAAAGTAACCTACTTTCTACTCATGCAGCAGAACACTGTCAATTCCACACCCTTGATCTTAAATCAAATGTACCATTTATATCAAAAGCTTATCAAAAGCAATACATATACTTTAAAAACATGAAAGGACTTAAAGTTCCACACAATCTCTTTCCCTTCCTCATGCTCAGACCCATGTAATACGTGTTTTTGAAAATGCCAGCATACTTGGTAACAGTGTGAGAGCTTTTTACGGAATAATGTGCAAGGCCTAAAATTCAGTTTTACAGATCAGAAAAGTACTGAAACGAATGTAACATTTTACATAGTTTTGCTTTTTCACTTACTGACTGAATGCACATTCAGAGTCTATTTTGAGGTTGAAGTAGACCTGTTGTTCTTAAACTGGGTCTAAAATGCCAATCAACACACTAAACTGTCTTATTTAATATTGTTTTTGGATAAAAAAGTCCACAACTTATGGTTTAGAAATAGGGCTGGTTTAAGTTAATGTTGATGTAATAAAGGAAGTGTTATGATATGGTTTAGTGAAAGAGTGAGGTAAAGCAGCATACTTTAATAATAAAATAAGCAGAACTTTCAAAATGGTCTTGCACATGGAGAATAAAACATGGAGCATGAGCAGATAGTCTACACTGACATGGAAAAGAGTCAAAACAGAAGTCAAACACAAGAATCCAGCAGTGAACAATGAGAACCAGTAAGTATATATTCTAACACAGGGGAGGAAAATGACAAATAAACCAGAAGTGTGATAAATAAAGGGAAATGGGGAGCAGCTGAGGCAGAGAGAAGGCAGAGTAGTGGAAGGAGGATGACTAATTAACCAGAGCAGAGTGCAAACACAAAGAAACACAGGATAGTATTTAACACATATCTAACAGGGAATAACTCAAAATGTATAAATTATACTAAACCACAAAAAGGGACTAATATGTAAAACACCTAACAAAACAAAGGATAGAGAGAAAAAAGGAAAGCAAGTCCTTAAGAACAAAATAAACAGAAAATAAATTGTCAAAATGCATACATAAAAGAAATGAAAACCAAAAAACACCTCAGGATTGTAACAACAGTGATCCTTTATCACACTCTGAAAATCAATTCCAGCATTGTGTTATTTGCAAAACCTACAAATAATAAGACTTAACTTCTATTTAAACAGGTTTAAAGTTAATACTATATAATATAGAAGAAATTTATATGGGAATGTATTCCACTTTGTTATAAAAAATGTGTATCAACCCTGGAGACAGCAAAAATCTAAATTTCTAGTGCTGCAAGATGTATTGATGTATTGATGAACTGAGTAGGAACCTTGCAGGAAGGCACACAGATGCAAACTAACATATTTTTTTTATTTTCTGAGAGTATTTAAATAGCCCAGAATATATTCCTTTGTGTGCGGTCACTTTAAGAAGCTGTTGTCTTTTAAGATGTAGAGTTCAATTGAGTAATTAAATGTCACAGATCAAGCTTTCAACATAAGCACTGAGCTGAACTGTAGGGTAGAAGGTTTTATGTAAGAATAAAAACATTATCCTGATATGCTAATCCAAAGGTTGTTGACCTGAAATATAATAGAAATAACATTGCAAATAACATTACTTCCCACAGCACACCAAATCTCGTTTCTATTTTTTACATACAATATCTAAGCATTTTGCAATGTATTTACCTATTTGTTTTATTAATTTTTACTGTTCCATCTTTCATTTGTTTAATTAATAATACCACAGTTAAATGTGTGGTGTATGGTTCTGAACTTTGACTTTAAATTGATATGATTTTAGAACCTGGTAAAGATTTTGCATTTTGAGGTGGAGCAGTGCAGCATATATGAGCTTAGCGGATGTCCATCACCAAGTCAAATGACCATCTATAAGAAATCATGTAAACAAATGATGGTCAAACAGCAATACGTATGCTACCTGTAGCTATTAGCTAAACATGCCAGATTAGCCAGATCTATTTGGAGGAGCCTGCAAAGCTGTAGACTTCATTGCCTCACAATGACGTAATCGGCCAACAAATGCGTCCTTCAGAGAATGCAACCTCTCAATTTGGACACAGCAATAGTGAATGGCACCGACTACGCCAAAACAAATTCCTTGTATGTCCAAAAACGTACTTGGCAATAAAGCTTTTCTGATTCTGATTCTGATTCTGAATCGGTGAATCTGTGTTTGATTAATCTGTGGCTTCAAGGACCCGGATGTTTGACACAAAAACCTGAATTTTAGAACTGAAATTGAATTTTAGAACTGAAAGTAAAAGTAGTGAAACTGAATTTTCAGTTCAACAAAATACATTTTCAGAGCAAATGAATTCAGTTTCAAACCATTAAATTCAGTTTCAATTAAGTGAAATTCATTTTCAAACCAATGCATTTCATTTCAAATTACACAAATACAAATTCAGTCTGAGAAATTCAAATTCAGTTTCTGATGGCACGAGTTTCTTCCCATACAAAGGTATGTTAGACAATTAAAATTAATATATATACGTTTCACCCAGACTGTATGTCAAGTGTTGAAATTATACCTTTTTAGGAATTGTATTGTTCATGCAGAATAATATTTTATATATCATATTTTTATCTTTGGAAATTCACTTATCTCACAATGGGACTGGATCGGACTAACTGTTCTACTGGTAAGAAAGTGCTTTGTGAACTAATTTAGGAAGCAAAATTTGTTTCTCTGTCTGTGTAAATGTTTTTAATAAAAAAAAAAAGTTAGATGATTTATATAGGCAGTTAAAGTACCTAAGCAAGTAATAAATCTAGCTAAAACCTAAAAAAAGAAGGTTAGGTTAGAACTGGACTGAAAATTAGCAAAAACAACCAATGTCCAAAGAAACGCTTTAAATAGATCTAAAAAACAATAGAGGACATTGATTGAAGTAGCGAAAATAAAGAAAATAAAACTAATTGATTTAAATGCTGCAGGACCCTTCTTGTGGATAATCTGTTACACCAAGTTAGGTTTCCATGTTTGGATGGCCTAGAAAATATTTCCCAGTGCATTGATTTAGACCCTTTGAGATTCACAGTTACACATGGAAATGGAAACTGCTATTTTTTTCTGTGCTATGGAGTCCTTTAATGGTGAAGCATGCTTTGGCAGGTTTCTGTGTTGGGCAAGTGAAAAGGCTGCAGGTGGCACATGGCACAATCTGTTCTGAGCATGTTCACAAAGACAAGCCTATTTGTTGGAGAACTGAAAGGGAGGCTTTGTACGGTGGTGGTGGCCAGTGATCAGTTTACTTATCAGATTTAATTGTTTCTGTTTTCTGTATTTGTTTATGAGCATTTTTATGAATGTTTACTTGTAGTAAAGAAAATGTCTGAAGGTTGGTAGTATGCATTTTCATCGTTCAGTACAATTCAGTTGATTCAAATATATTTTCATTATACAAGTACACTGAAACACTTTTTTGGCAGTCCTCCATATCAGTGCACATTAAAAATGTTTTAGGGAAAATAGCATAAAATACAGCAATCTAGTAACGTAACTGAGTTAAAAAAAAGATATGTAAGAAAACAAAAACAGACTAGTCTAAATCACTGACACTGATCACAGGACATCATCAGAACAATAAAAACATCTCTTAAAATTGCATTGTTCATAGCTCCAAATGAGAATGTTCATTCAGCACCACAAGATCTCTTGGGAATGTGCTGTTCTTCAGTCTGTTTCTCATGTACCGCCTACCTTATGGTAACAGCTGGAACAGCTGATGTGCAGGATGGAATGAATCCTTCAGGCTGCTGCAGGCATTCCTGTAGCAGCGGGACCTGTACAGTTCCTGAAGGGAGGGTTGCACAGCCGGTGATCCACTGTGCAGTGTTGATGATCCTCTGCAGTGCTGTCTTTTCATGGGCAGTGCAGATGGCAAACCACTCTGGGATACAGTAGGTCATTACATTTTCCACACATCTGTAAAAGGATGCCAGCAGATCCAGGCTAGGTTGTTTTGTTTCAGGAATCTCAGGAAGTGGATCCGTTGCTGTTCCTTCTTTATCAGTATGATGGTGTTTGTTTTCTAGTTGAGGTCTTCATTCAGGTGCAGACTAATAAATGTAAAGTCTCAGACCCTCTTCTCACAGTTTTCATTGATACATATGGATTGAGTGTCAGATCTGTTTCTCCTGAAGTCCACTATTACTTCCATCGTGTGTTGAGGACAAGGTTATTTCTTTGCACCATGACAACAGTTTTTCCACCTCGTCCCTGAACGCAGATCTGTCTACCCCTGTCATGAGCCCGAGCACTTGTTGTGTCGTCTGCGAACATCACAATGAAGTTGCTTGGATGGGAGAGGGTGCAGTCGTGAGTGAACAGAGTGTACAATAAGGGATTGAGTACACATCCCTGTGGGAAGCCGGTGTTTAGGCTGAGTGATGGAGAGAGGTGAGGCCCCACTTTGTGGTTGATCGCTCAGAAGATCTTTAATCCATAGGCAGGTAGAATGTGGGAGACTGAGATCACCTAATTTTTTTATCAGGATGTTTGGGATGATAGAATTGAACGCCAAACTGAAGTTGACAAAGAGAAGTCTGTCATAACTGCTCTGCTGGTCCAGATTGCTCAGGTTTGCATGGAGGGTTGTGGCTATGGCATCCTCTGTTGAACAATTTTGCCTGTATGCATACTGGTGTGGATCAAAGGTGGGTGTCAGGTTCTGGGCAATATGACACCTGAGCAGTTTCCCATAACCCTTCATAATGACTGGTGTAAGAGCCACAGGCCTGAAGTCAGTTAAACAATCAGCAGAGGTCTTCCACAGGGACCGGGATGATGACTGACTTCAGGCAGCAGAGGCCTCCTAATTGCTTCATTTTCGGTTCATTTATATTGATATAGACAGACCAGTTCACAGACTAGCACATAAAGTTGTATACAAAGTCTCACACTGTTACAGACTCATTTGAGATTTTTTTTCCCAGCAGCCTGCATTTACTCATAATAGATTTAGGATTTTGCACCTTCCTGTTTATTTCATTAGTGGGAGTGAATGTGTCCACATGTACAGTTCCTTCTCAAAATATTAGCATATTGTGATAAAGTTCATTATTTTCCATAATGTCATGATGAAAATTTAACATTCATATATTTTAGATTCATTGCACACTAACTGAAATATTTCAGGTCTTTTATTGTCTTAATACGGATGATTTTGGCATACAGCTCATGAAAACCCAAAATTCCTATCTCACAAAATTAGCATATCATTAAAAGGGTCTCTAAACGAGCTATGAACCTAATCATCTGAATCAATGAGTTAACTCTAAACACCTGCAAAAGATTCCTGAGGCCTTTAAAACTCCCAGCCTGGTTCATCACTCAAAACCCCAATCATGGGTAAGACTGCCGACCTGATTGTTGTCCAGAAGGCCACTATTGACACCCTCAAGCAAGAGGGTAAGACACAGAAAGAAATTTCTGAACGAATAGGCTGTTCCCAGAGTGCTGTATCAAGGCACCTCAGTGGGAAGTCTGTGGGAAGGAAAAAGTGTGGCAGAAAACGCTGCACAACGAGAAGAGGTGACCGGGCCCTGAGGAAGATTGTGGAGAAGGGCCGATTCCAGACTTTGGGGGACCTGCGGAAGCAGTGGACTGAGTCTGGAGTAGAAACATCCAGAGCCACCGTGCACAGGCGTGTGCAGGAAATGGGCTACAGGTGCCGCATTCCCCAGGTCAAGCCACTTTTGAACCAGAAACAGTGGCAGAAGCGCCTGACCTGGGCTACAGAGAAGCATCACTGGACTGTTGCTCAGTGGTCCAAAGTACTTTTTTCGGATGAAAGCAAATTCTGCATGTCATTCGGAAATCAAGGTGCCAGAGTCTGGAGGAAGACTGGGGAGAAGGAAATGCCAAAATGCCAGAAGTCCAGTGTCAAGTACCCACAGTCAGTGATGGTCTGGGGTGCCGTGTCAGCTGCTGATGTTGGTCCACTGTGTTTTATCAAGGGCAGGGTCAATACAGCTAGCTATCAGGAGATTTTGGAGCACTTCATGCTTCCATCTGCTGAAAAGCTTTATGGAGATGAAGATTTCATTTTTCAGCACGACCTGGCACCTGCTCACAGTGCCAAAACCACTGGTAAATGGTTTACTGACCATGGTATCACTGTGCTCAATTGGCCTGCCAACTCTCCTGACCTGAACCCCATAGAGAATCTGTGGGATATTGTGAAGAAAACGTTGAGAGACTCAAGACCCAACACTCTGGATGAGCTAAAGGCCGCTATCGAAGCATCCTGGGCCTCCATAAGACCTCAGCAGTGCCACAGGCTGATTGCCTCCATGCCATGCCGCATTGAAGCAGTCATTTCTGCAAAAGGATTCCAGACCAAGTATTGAGTGCATAACTGTACATGATTATTTGAAGGTTGATGTTTTTTGTATTAAAAACACTTTTCTTTTATTGGTCGGATGAAATATGCAAATTTTGTGAGATAGGAATTTTGGGTTTTCATGAGCTGTATGCCAAAATCATCCGTATTAAGACAATAAAAGACCTGAAATATTTCAGTTAGTGTGCAATGAATCTAAAATATATGAATGTTAAATTTTCATCATGACATTATGGAAAATAATGAACTTTATCACAATATGCTAATATTTTGAGAAGGACCTGTACATTGTGGATTACTCTACACCTCCCACCTCCCCCATTTTCCCAATGCAATGAAAACAGACAAGCATATGGAGAGCCGTTTCATTCAAAATTAAATAAATAAATAAATACTGCTATTGATAAATTATTAAAAACCCCCATGAAATAAAACAAAATAATTATGTTAAAATATATTTTTATCTTGTTTTATTTAATTTACTTAAAGATTTATTTAATTTACTTAAAAGATTTATTTATTTATTTCATAATGTAGTTTTATTTTGTGACACTTTTATTTTGTATAGCTACTTTACGTATTTCAGTGACTTTTAGTTTTTAACCCCGTTTTTCATTTTAAGCTCTTCTTATTTAATGTTCTTATATTCAAATGAGGGGGCGGAGTTTTATCTGTGGGGCGGTGCTGGGACAGCAGGGCCGAGCTCAATTTGTGGCTGTGGCTGGCAGAAGCATGCCGCTGCCTGCCAGAAGACAGCATGCCGGAGGGTGCCAGGGGATTCTGCGAGGATGCCAGAAGGTGCCAGACCGGCTGTAAAAGCCTGCCACGGCGGTCGCCGCCATTTTTGTGGAAGCTGTTTGTGCGCTAAGTCTTCGTCATCCTTTCAGCATGTCATTCATACATACACATAGTGCTATTTATTTCCCATCTCAAGTAAATACAGCTACCTTATGTTATGGGTCTAACACTGTTTACTAAATAAAAAACAATAAAGACATCATCATTTAAAAGTAACAGGCTATAACAATAATGACATCCCGTTTGTCGATAATCAGCATTGGTTTCCACAAAAACAGCAGCAACTGCCGTGGCAGGCTTTTACGGCCAGTCTGACTCCCTCCGGCATGCTGCAGCACTGGTGGCAGCAGCTCCGGCATGCTGTTTTCTGCCTGCCAGCTTTACAAAATAAAAGTGTCACAAAATAAAACTGCATTATGACATAAATACATAAATCTTTAAGTAAATTAAATAAATCTTTAAGTAAATTTAATAAATCGTGAAATGGATTAAATAAAATAAGATGAACATTTCTTTTAACATTTTGTTTTATTTCATGGGGACATTTATTTATTTCATGGAATATTTATAAATAATAATAATTTATTTATTTAATTTTGAATGAAACGGCTCTCCATACAAGCACTTGTCAAATACCTTTTTTGTGTATAATAACTGTTTAAAACACTCCCTCGCTGAGAAAAACATCAAGCACCCTCCATGATTCTTTTGGCCACCCTTGGAGGGGCATTCACCCCAGGTTGAGAACAACTGTAGCAAACAATCACTGAAGCTTGCAAGAACGATGCTGAGTAGTGCACACGAGAGGAAAAACTCTGCAGGGGAAATTTGAAATTTCATCTTGGAAAAAAAATCTGAAACAAATTGATGAATTGGCTGCTGTGGAGAATAACTTAGAAGATTTATTTACAGATTTATTTTGGTGGTTATGTAAAAAAATTACAAAATGCTATTTCAATCTGTACTAGGGAAAAAAATGAAACAATTTACATCTACCGGTTTACTGTTTAACAGGCCTTGTAACAGCATGGTCCACATATATGGTGCGTTATGCAACAATAGGTTGGTTTAGCTATAAACAGCTATAAACTAGCCATCCTGGTGATGGATTGAATGGAGGTTTGAACTATAAATGGTGTCGATAAATGTGTGTGGACTCACGAGATGGCAGATGGATGTATGACGCGGTGCTGTCACATCCAGAATTAGCAGCTGCAGTGCTATTTAGCAACCCCTCTAAGTCCCAATAAGTGCTCATAAATGTGTTTATGAGCACTGGATGTGCTACTGACAGTACGAGCTATGTAGTAAACACTATAGAACTAAGTTTTCTAAACTTGCTGCACGTTAAAGATTTTTAATTGTAAAAAAATGAAAACAATTTATGTTTTTCTTTTATATCACTGTCAGGATGTGAGATTTTGGACTTTGTTTGTGGTTTGGTGTTTTTTTTTTACTAGATGCTCTTGTTTGAAGTTTTGTATTCTTGTTCATCACTTTGTGTTCTGACAATTCTGGTTTCCTTTTGCCTCCCTGTCTGTTCTCCTCTCATCATTAGTTTTCTTCTTTTAGTTGTTAATTACTCAGTTTCTGTTCCCTTTACATGCATTGTCCCTCTTAGCTCTGTTTCTTCTGTTTATCTTTATTCTCCAATTCCTCCTTTAACAGGTTAGCTTTAGTTACTGTTTACTTTTATTCTAGTCATCTTTTCTCCTGTTCTGCTTGGGTCTGTGTTTCTCCTTATTGGTTCATCTGTTTCACCTGCTCCCTCTGCCTCCCAGCCTCCTTGTGTCACCTGTTCCCTGTTCCTCTGATTACCTGCCCTATTGTTTCTTGTCCACCTTTGTCTGTATTTAAGTTTGCCTTCGTCCTTTGTTCCACGCGGTGTCGTTATGTCTTTTCAATGTCTTCATGAGATGTCTTTTGGATTTTGTCCTTGAACTGGAGAATCTTGTCACCCTGCACCTCGCCTGCATGTAAGTGGACTCGCTTTAAATTAAAGGAGTTTTCGACCACCTCTCTGCTTTTCTCCGTGCTTGTCTGCCTTTTGGTCCACCACAAAAATAGAACTATGACAATCACAGTTATTCAGTACTTTATTTTGGCCAGTCAGTCAGTCATTTTCTACCGCTTATCCCATAGTGGGTCACGGGGAAGCTGGTGCCTATATCCAGCAGTCTATGGGCAAGAGGTAGGGTACATCCTGGACAGGTCGCCAGTCCATCACAGGGCAACACACAAACAACCATACACACACTCTTTCATACACCTAAGGGCAATTTAGAGTGACCAATTAACCTAACAGGCATGTCTTTGGACATGCCTGGAGGAAGCCGGAGTACCTGGAGAAAACCCACGCATGCACAGGGAGAATGTGCAAACTCCATGCAGAAAGACCCCTGGCTGGGAATTGAACCCAGGACCTTCTTGCTGCAAGGCAACAGTGCTACCAACTGCCCCATCGTGCAGCCCCTACTTTATTTTGGTCTTTTACTTAAAATCCATTGAAATACACAGAAATGTTGATTGTAATGTGAACATGTTTAAAAGTTTAAGAGGTTTGAATGGTTCTGTCAGGCAATGCTGTTCATAAAACAATTCTTTGGTCAGGTTTTAACAGAATTTAAACAGTATCTGGAAGAATATTTTTCCTCCTTGGCATCTAATTAGTTTAGTAAAATGTATCAAGGGAACTGAGTAAATTCACAAAATGAATCCCCCCATTCCAAACTAGGTTTATCATTTATTTGAAAATGAAGTTTTCCTAGAAAGTAGCTGACTAGCTCACGCTGGTGTAACCAAAGCATTTTTTGGATGTATTAGATTTTTTTACCCAAAGGTTATTATAACACAAACTCCCTTTGGTGTTATATTAAGTAATGAGGCTATAAAGCAGCTTGTCTGTCTAGCAGCCTCAGAGGTACAGCTGAGCAGATCTATTCAGGTATATCATCATGTGAGCTCAAACAGTAGTGCTAATGAGCTGGTGCACAGCCTCAATAACTGATTACTGGCTTGTTAACTACAGTCCCAAATGATCAATGAAATTAATTAAGATGAAAATGTAAAATTTTGCGCTGCTGTTATTCATTTATTTGGCACATCATGGATGGATGTTCTTCTGCTCATGTGGGAAAATCTAACCATGTCTAGTGATTTAAGTGGTGTTCATCCTCAAATATCTCAAGATTTCTAGTATTTTATATTTCAGCCCTAGGTAATTGTTCTGCCATAAAATTTTATAAATTGGAGGTAAAATTCTGACAGGACATTGAGAGAGAATCTTGAAAGCCAGAGTCAAAAAGAGCAATCAGCTAAGGTGCTTTCTCTGACAATAGTTCAGCAGTAGTAAGTGGATGAAGTGAGTAACAGGCAGAGCAGAGGAAAGTCTGCACTGTGAGCTGTTCCTTCCAGAACCAAAAAGTCATGCATCAGTGAAACTGATACAACTGTGTTCCCTCCTAATAGTTTGTACTACATTTCCGTTCAGTACCTTTAAAAAAATCCCCGTTTTAATTAATCACACATCAACCTGAATAAAATCAGAGAAGATCCTGTGAAAACAGTACGTACAATCAAAAATGTTACAGCTTTTTTTTTTTTAAATCAACAAACAACAGGTCAAAAAAAATTACATCAACCTTGCTCTTTTTCAGTGATTTTTATTGTTGTTTTCTATTGATTTGAGCTGCCAAAACATGAAACGAACTCATAAACATGTAAACTAACATGACCATAATTAAAAGGTTTTCTTAGATTGGCCTAGCAAAGAGTGGGTATTGAGACGTTTTTTGGGGTGTTGGAGCTGAAGGTAGCAGAAAGAAATGGACTCGCTAGCTTGGCACTTGGCTCTGATTGTTAAATAAAGGTCTAATTTAAAAGTGTTGCTTTTGCTATTAGGTTGGTTTTTTATGAAATAATGCTTCCTCCTTTGAGCATACATGCCAGCGTTACTCATACCTTGCCTTCGAAAAATGTTCATACCCCTTGATCTTTTTCACATTTTGTCATTTTACAACCACAAACCTCAGTGTATTGTATTGGGATTTTATAAGATAAACCAACACAATGTAGTATATAATTATGCCCTTGTCAATTATACCCCTAAATGAAATCCATTGTTATCAATTGCCTTCAGGTGGCACATCATTTGTACAATGAGTACACCTGTGTGTAATTGGATCTCAATATGAGTATTTTTGAGTATATGAGCTTTTTGGTGAAGACCTTAGATGTTTGTTAGGGAACGTGAATGAAACAATAATCAGAATTGTACAAACCAAGGACAACAGACAGGTCAGGGATAAAACTGTAGACAAGTGTAAAGCATTGTTAGGTTATACAACAACGTCTAAAGCCTTTAACATCTCACAGAGTACTGTTTGTGCACTGAAGAAATTCACATTGTATGAAAGAGTGGCAAAATTAAAGTTTTAAAGGACTTCTTATGGCTTTCTCATTGAGAGAAAACCATAAGAAATCTTGTTTGCCACAAGTCACATACTTGGCATAGCAAGTGGAAGAAGGTGGTCTGGTCAGATGAGACCAACATGGTTTGGGGTCCGCAGTACAGCATGATACCAACTTGTATGAACATACAGGTAGAACAACAACGAAACAGTTCAGAATCAAATCATATTAACGTGTTAGAAGGACCTACTCCACTATTAAAAATAAGGCAACACTCAAAAATGGGTGTTCACAGGTATTTTATTTGATCTGTCTAAGTCTCTAAATGCGCAAAGTAGGTAGAGAACTACCCCAAATGACTTTCAGCTGTTATTGCAGTGAAAGGTGGTTCAACAAAGTATTGAGTCACACATTTGAAACACTTTTATTTGTAAAAGTAAAATATTAAAAACAATGTATAATTTTCTTTTTGCTTAAAACTATTTTCTGCTTTGTATAGGTGTATAACAAGTCATTTGTATTAAATAAATTAACATTTGTGGTTTTAACCTGAATAACATGTGGAAAAGCTCAAGGAATACTTTTGCAAGGCAAGGTGGTTAAGATTTAGAAAGCTGAACAAAAAGAAATAATAGAATCAAAATGGTCTGAAAATGAGCCCAAACAAAGCTGTAAACGATCTCAGAAATGCTCAAGACCATTTAAAAAAAAGAAATATAGTCCTTTAAACACATTACAAATAAATGAGAGCTGACACAAACATACTGGAACGATATTATTATAAAAAATATGTTGAGCTCATTTTGTGTCATCTAATGGTAGGATGAGAGTCTATACTGTTTTTTCCAGTATTGGTAATTTTGCCCTACCTTTTACTTATTTTCATGACAGTGCACTGGAAGTTGCATAGTGAGTCCAATGGGGAATACTGTGCAGCATTTACTTTGCAAGAATAAAATACACAAATATATTCAACAACAGAGATTATTAGCACATTAGATATCAAAAAGAAATAATCTAGTGAAAAAGACTAAGATGAATGATAAAATATACATAACAAAATCCAGGGTACTGTTAGTTATTGAAAGCAAACATTTTTGATTAAGGAGTATAATTCTTTATAACTGCATTGAAAAAAACTCCATCCTCATGCCTAAAACACCTAATAATCTCATTTGAGTATAAATCCATTCTAATACACCACTTACTTTTATTCTAAAACTTGAAATTGGTTTGAATTTTGACAAATAAGGGTTGCCACAACAATACAAGGAAAAACAGGACAAATCCACAAACATAGAGAAAAATTTCCTGAGCATGTGCTGCATGCACAGACAGAGGAGGTTTGTGTGCAAAGTATAATTTAAACAAGCAAAACAAGACTATATTGACTGTGATGGAAACTCTCTTTTTATAGTGACTGCAATCATGGCAATAAATGTAGCTTCTTTAAAATAACATTTAAATGAAACCTTGCAAGTTATAAGGCAGGTCTATACTTTGGCAGGTTCAAAAAGCATTCCGATTGTTAGAACAGATAAAAATATCTTCACATACTAAGTATATATATTTCTAAATCTAACATTTTTACCAAATCCAACTGAAAGAGAGTGAGTCTATAAATGTAATTGCAGTATCATTCCTATACACCAGTATCTTGACTAGATGTTTTTTTTTTTGAGTTAGAAATGTCGATGATTCATCATGCTGTCTGGCTCCCATACATTTTCTGAATCAAACAAAATGAGGTACTTTCTCAGTTTTCTGAAACTAATTGAAATTAATCAATCACAACAGACTGGGATTTTTTTTTTGGTTTGCCTTTCTCACATTCATCTCACATGACACATGTAAAAAAGTGCATGCATACAGCCCTTGAAAACTCCAAAATACATAAGTTGTTCTGTAAGAATAAATTAAGATTGTAATCTATACACCACCAACCACAAAATGAATTAAGATCATGTAAATGAGTATGGGCGAACAAAGGCTGTTGCACTGGATGGTAGGCCTTTTAGTTTATTAATATAATCTGCTTTTAAAAGCACTGCTGAATGAGGGACAGTGTGTGTGTGTGTGTGTGTGCATGTGCATGTGCATGTGCATGTGCAGTGTTTTGACAGGGCTTACTCTTCCAGCAGGCATCAAGAACAGGGCATTTTTGCATTTTATAGGTTTGCCGGTCAAACCTAGCAATGCAGCTAGTTAAAGCTTTACAATTTGTTTTATTTAGCATAATGTTAGGAAACTGAATTGTCAGCATATTTAGATGAGGTCTCATCCAAAAACATATACTTACCTGAGATTTATTGTAATGATTTGTGTTTGTTTCATTAGGTGCAGTAATTGTTAGTTTGGCTTCCAATTTTATTCCAATTTACTATCATGGCAGGAGCTTTTACTGTTAACAAGTTGCTAAGAAAATCTAACTTTTGCCAATATGTGGAAAAGGAACACATACATTTTTTACTGTATATTCAAAACAAGTATGGTACTGATAACAGTTATTTTTAACATTTTACCTTTAAATATTATTATTACAAACCAGTGGTGTACTTGACTGCCAAAAAAATTTATAAATCCCATCAATGTATCAAAAAAGTTAATAAAACATGTAAGTATGAATATTACAAACATATTTATTTGCACATCCTATCAACATGTGCAGCAAATAAAAATTATGAACTCTACAAAGCTCTTTAGCATAAAATATTTTATTCTCAACATTATAATATTTGGAATGAAAAAAATATAGCAGTGGAAATATATAACAGAGAGTGCACTTCTAAATAGCAGGAATCCTGATATCACCAATTGCTGAGTTCATAGTGTGTATAAGAAGACGCCAACAGTTGGCACCTTCTTATGCACCTAGTATCGCTTCCTCATTTGTTCTGCAGTGCAATACTACAAGTCTCTGCTGTGCATTGTTGATCACACAGATTTTCACTGAGTTATAACCCTGATTTATCTCCTCTGCAAAATTACAAGAATAATGCAACATAAAAGTCATATTGTAAAAGTTTGAAAGTTGAATAAATGTTTAAAAGCGACACACTTAGAGAGCTAAAACGTTGTACCAAAGATAGGCAAAGTACTGATACAGCATGATTTATTATCTTACAACAGCAGCGGAGAAAGATAACCGTAGTGGAAAAAGAAAGTGTTTCCAATGTTGGAAAAGGAAAAAAATAAGACAAAAAAAGGGGGAAAAAATTCTATTAACATGCCTACGTTCATTTAAATGTTGTAGCTGTTTGGCTATTCCCCAGTGCTGTGATTATGTAAATCTCTCCAAGGTAATTAATTAAAACATATTGAAATTTTCGGCATAAAAAAAAAGTCTTTGTAATATTTTAAGTTTCCCCTTTTGTCATTGCTTTATTTAGTTGGAAAAGAAGACTAACATATTGTATTTCATTACTGCTAAATTAGAAAAAATATACCGCAGTCTTTGTTATATTGGTCGTGTACTGTATATACAGTACAGGTGGTGGTTCCTGTGAACTTCCATAATAATAATGATGATCAGGAACATATTGCTTGAGAGTGCATGTTTTATTGTCTTAATTCACTTTCAGCTTCAGAACTCTGAAATATCTCAGTCCTTTGTTTGGAGCTTTCTTAGTTTGCCAATAATCCCTCAGATTTGCAGGAAACACAAGGATTTCTTATTCTAACCAGCCCTATTCAATAAAAGAAATCCACCCAATTTGTTCCCTCCTGATTGGTAATCATAGTAGAATTACTGTAACACATCATGAAAAAGTCAAGACTCTTTCCTCTAACATTACTCTGTCAGCAATGTTGTTCACCCTTAAAAAGTAGTTGTTAGTTAGTCTCCAAAACACTTTGAACCATGTCCGAACAGGAACTAGTACCTATTCATTCATGATATCTTGCATTAAAATATATAGATTATATCACTGATCAATTAGCATATCAATTATATTAATGTATAGCAGGTGCAACTGGGCATTTGCCCACTTATTGTTGTGTTTCACTTGTTCTCTTTGCTTAAATAAGCTGCTGTTTTCATGGCTGAGATAATCAAAAAAGTTGCCCTCATATACATATTTGCCTGCATCAGTCTTTAGAAACCAAAATTACTATATCACTTTGAGAAGTAGCCCATGTTTGTAATTATAGCCATTTTTAAAACAATACCAGACTTTTAGGGAGATAATTTGCATATATTTATGGTTGTAGAACTGTCAAAACAATCTGCGATGTGTATATGCCTCTTTTTCCAGGACAGCATCATCTTTCAGCATCTGTCAGTTATTCAGTATTGCTGTGTTTTGGACTGTGAAAAAAACTGTTTAAAAGGCAGAACAAAAACCATGCCAAATTCCATCTACGCTGAAAAGATGGTAATAGAAACAAGGTGAGAGGCGTCCATTATCAACATTAGGTTCCTACAAAGACATCTTGTTTGGGAAATATACTGCAGTTAAACTCCTGCCTTCAAGGGCGATGCTGCGCCAAAGGTTTGTCCTCCTGAAATGGTAGATTACATCCTTTGTTCATTAGAGTCCACTTTACTAGGAAGATCTGTGGTCAGTTGAAGTTTATTATGTAAAAAAAAACAGCATTGTTAGGCTCAACGTTCTCCAAAACGTTATTGAGATTAAAAGTCAGGAACACATTTGTGCACACTGCTGTTTGCTAATTGTAATCAGAAGGAAGCCTGAGGCTGGTGCATTAACCTGCCCTGAACTAAAACAGCTCTTAAATGTTTCATTGATGGGATGCTTCCAGAGGTTAGGACATGTCCATGCATGATTTAAGAGACAATGTATGAAAGAGTAATGATTAAAATCCATGACCACAGACATTATCCAGTATTTACAGTATGAATAGAAGTTTCAGTCTTGCACTTTCGTTTACTTGCTGGTCTGAGTTCAGTTTTCTGTTTGGTTTGTACTGTTGTAAACTGTGTGGATGTTTAGTGTATACCCTATTACATATTGAAATAATAAGATTTAAGGTTAAATAGGGTAATTGGTGAGTAAAATCACAAAAGATACAACCTCTGCTAAAGAAAGTGGAAGAATAGAGTTAAGATCCTTACTATCATTTAAAATGCAAAGAAAAATACCTTTAAATACAGGACTTGCACCAGAAGGTGAGGTGTTTTAATTTGATGCTCTTGTATTTTGACCAAAGAAATCTAAGACATAGAGGGGTTGGACAATGAAACTGAAACACCTGGTTTTAGACCCCAATAATTTATTAGTATGGTGTAGGGCCTCCTTTTGCGGCCAATACAGCATCAATTCGTCTTGGGAATGACATATACAAGTCCTGCACAGTGGTCAGAGGGATTTTAAGCCATTCTTCTTGCAGGATAGTGGCCAGGTCACTACGTGATACTGGTGGAGGAAAACGTTTCCTGACTCGCTCCTCCAGAACAACCCAATCAATAATATTTAGATCTGGTGACTGTGCAGGCCATGGGAGATGTTCAACTTCACTTTCATGTTCATCAAACCAATCTTTCACCAGTCTTGCTGTGTGTATTGGTGCATTGTCATCCTGATACACGGCACCGCCTTCAGGATACAATGCTTGAACCATCGGATGCACATGGTCCTCAAGAATGGTTCGGTAGTCCTTGGCAGTGACGCGCCCATCTAGCACAAGTATTGGGCCAAGGGAATGCAATGATATGGCAGCCCAAACCATCACTGATCCACCCCCATGCTTCACTCTGGGCATGCAACAGTCTGGGTGGTACGCTTCTTTGGGGCTTCTCCACATCGTAACTCTCCCGGATGTGGGGAAAACAGTAAAGGTGGACTCATCAGAGAACAATACATGTTTCACATTGTCCACAGCCCAAGATTTGCGCTCCTTGCACCATTGAAACAGACGTTTGGCATTGGCATGAGTGACCAAAGGTTTGGCTATAGCAGCCCGGCCGTGTATATTGACCCTGTGGAGCTCCTGATGGACAGTTCTGGTGGAAACAGGAGAGTTGAGGTGCACATTTAATTCTGCCGTGATTTGGGCAGCTATGGTTTTATGTTTTTTGGATACAATCCGGGTTAGCACCCGAACATCCCTTTCAGACAGCTTCCTCTTGTGTCCACAGTTAATTCTGTTGGATGTGGTTCGTCCTTCTTGGTGGTATGCTGACATTACCCTGGATACCGTGGCTCTTGATACATCACAAAGACTTGCTGTCTTGGTCACAGATGCAGCAGCAAGACGTGCACCAACAATTTGTCCTCTTTTGAACTCTGGCATGTCACCCATAATGTTGTGTGCATTTCAATATTTTGAGCAAAACTGTGCTCTTACCCTGCTAATTGAACCTTCACACTCTGCTCTTACCGGTGCAATGTGCAATCAATGAAGACTGGCTACCAGGCTGGTCCAATTTAGCCATGAAACCTCCCACACTAAAATGACAGGTGTTTCGGTTTCATTGTCCAACCCCTGTATCTATGATGTAGGATAGCGGGTCAGTTTGTTAACAAAATGCATGACATGCCTGTTTCAATGTTTTTAAGAATGATTCAGAATATTTATTGATTTTGGCAAAAGGGGAACTTGGAGAGGCTTTCTCTATCTTACTCTAATGAAAGAAAGAGGTTAAACATTTATATTGTTTAATTTAGAAGGCTAGGCTCAGAGGTCAATAAAATGTAGTTATTAAGCCTAATTGTTTCTGTGGAAACACAAACAAGCCTCATAAACCTCTTGCACTCATTTGGCTAATTGGGCCCCTTTGTACATGCAAATGATATTTTTTGCACACAAGCTAGAATAAGCCTTCCATTTTTGCCTTAAGTTAAAACGAGCTTATTCGATCATTATCTGGCATGTCTCCGCAAACACTGGATGAAGTACGTAAACAATATTTAGAGCATTAGAGTGTCTTGCTGTGAATTTGAATGTGGTTTTAAGACATATTTTGTCCTGCAGGTGCCCCAAGATGAGTGGAGTGGATACCCCGATGACAAAGATGAGGAGATTCCGTGTCGCCGCATGAGAAGCAGTAGCTATGTCAAAGCTATGGGAGAGCTGGAGGATGAAAGTGGAGACTCCGACACAAGTCCTAAGACTTCTCCACAGGTGGCCATTCGTCCTGATGCTCTTGTCCTTAAATCAGCCATGCAGAGACCCCATTTAGACTCCCAAAGGTAGGCTGCCCGCCAAGCTCAGCAGATTTTTGTCAGACTTATGTGTATTTTTAAGTTTTCTGTTTAATGACAGATTTGGAGAGAGATATCTTGCTTTAAAAGTAAAAATAAACAAATTATGCAGATTATTGCTGCCTGTTGCTGAACTTGAAAATAATTTAATTCAGTTCATTTCAGTTTTATTTATATAGCGCCAATTCACAACATATGTCGTCTCAAGTGACTTTACAAAGTCAATTCAGTCGAATCATACAGATTTCAAATCGGGTACATACATTCCAATTAATCCTAACTATCAAACAGTGCAGTTGGATTCAGTTTATTATTCAAATTGGTTTTAAACGTTTTCTATCTGAGAAAACCCAGCAGATTACATCAAGTTAGTGACTTGCAGCATTCACTCCTCCTGAATGAGCATGTAGAGACAGGATGTGTCCAGTTGATAAGCACACAGTGATTGGATGAATGTTGTTCCTTTTGATAATATAAATGGACCAGATGGGAAAAAATGAAACTAATCCACATAGATAATGTAGTGTAGCTTAAGTTAACCATAACTTTGGCCAGAAGAGGCTGAAGGTTGTCTGTTAGTATGTCTAACGTTGGGCAAGGGTCATTTTTGGGTCAGAGCTAACACTGTTCAATGCTAATATGGCAAAACCCTATAGCAAAAATAACAACTGAATATAGCAATACTAAAACAATATTATAAACAATAAGGAAATAATGAAAATGCATACACAAAATGAAACACAAAAGCCAAACTCCCACGGATCGTAAAAGGGGCAAAGCAATGTGATGAAATGATGTAAAGTAAGGCAAAGTTCTGTTCATGTTCTTGGAGTTTGTAAATGAAGAATACAAGTTATTCATACTCCTAATTACAAACACAAACCTAGATATCATTTATTGAGATCTTTTGTGACACACCAACAAAATAGGAAATATTTGTGAAGTAGAAGGGAAACAATGCTAGATTTTCATTTATTTGTTAAAATTAAAATCTGAAAAGTGTGCATTATATTCAGCCCTCATAAGGCAATAGAAACACATTTTACTGGGACTATAGGGCATATCTCTATGACTTTGCACATCCAGAGCAAAACCTTTTTTGCCCAATCTTTGCAGAATTGTTCAAGCTTGGGGCAATGCCTGACGTAGTGATAGAGCGGGTGCCCTATATTCAGAGACTGTGCTTGATGCAGCCATCCATGCTTTCAATCCCAACCACGTCCTTTGATGTATGCTTCCTATCTTTTCTCCCTGCCCATTTCCTGTCTGAAAACTATGAATAAAGGCAAATAGTGCCACATAAAAATATTCAAAAAAATAGCTCAAGCTCAGTCAGATTGGATGGTGTAGCTTTTAGCAAATGTACAGAAAATGACCCTGAAAATATTTATTCCTACACAAATGTAAACATAATCAAACTAGGTTTTTAAACCCCAAACAGTTATCTAATGTAGATATGGCAAACACGTTTGTGTGTGCTCCAGAGGACTGAGTCAGTGAAGTGTGATAGAGTGAAAAGGAGATGATTGACCAAGCCAGAGATGGACACAATGATGCAACTCTGACCAGCCAAGACACAACAACCAACAACAGTGCCCAATCAAGTCTAGAAACAAGTTTTGTAGGCCTTTCTAGAGGACTTAGAATTCATAACATGCAAAATAAGAATGCCATTGTATTACTTCAAAGTCTGAGACCCACGTTACTTCTAAAAGGGAAACACAAGCTGAGAGCTTTACCTTAAAGCAAATGGTCCCTCCAACAATTCAGGGTCTTCCCTGGGGTCCACTACCAGTGGGACATGCCCAGAAAAACTCCAAGGGGAGGCACCAGCAGGAATTCTGATCAGATGCCTGAAATACCTCAACTTACTTCTTTCGTTATGGAGAAGCAGTGGCTCCACTTCGAGCTCGTCCCAGATGAGGGAGTTCCTAACCTTATCTCTAAGGCTGAGTATACGGAAGAAGCTCATTTTGGCTGCTTGTATCTAGAAACATATTTCTAGTGATTGAATTTGAAAAATTTGAAGAGCACAATATATGAGATTAATCAATAATTTAATTCAATCTAATGCAGGGTTGCCCAGCTCTAGTCTGGGAGAGCTTCTCTCGTGCAACGTTTGAATGAATCCCTGCTCGAACATACCTGAATCAAATGGCTGAATTCCCTCATCAGCATGCCATCCAGCTCTACAGAGGCCTGGTAGTGAGCCATTATTTAATTCAGGTGTGTTGGAGAAGGGATGCATCTAAAAGTTGCAGAATAGTAGGTCTCCAGGACTGGGGTAGGACAGCCCTGATCTAATATTACTTGAATATTTTTTCCACAGCTAAGATCAGCTTAGAACAGTTTAGATAAGAATAGTGAAGTGTTTACATCTGTGTGACAATATGTATGTTCGAAGTAAGTTTAAGGAATATCTATAAACAGCAGCTTTTAAGTATTGAAACACGTTTTTACTTTGATTTAGGCATTGGTATTGCTTAATTATTCTGCTTTGATCTAAACCAGGGGTCTCCAATTCCAGTCCTCGAGAGCTACTGTTCAGCAACTTTTAAATGCATCCCTGCTCCAACACTCCTGAATCAAATGGCTGATTTCAGCATGTCACTCTGCAGAGGCTTGGTAACAATCCATTAATTTGATTCAAGTGTGTTGGAGAAGAGACACATCTAAAAGTTTCAGAATAGTATCTCCTGACCACCACCCCTGATCTAAACAATTCCATTGTAGCTCTGACTCTGAGGCTGATCGTGTGCTAGAAAGTGAACCTTTAGTTTCCACAATACTGTGTAATCACTAATGTTTTCTGAAAAAATTGTGAGGCATTCACAGAACAGCTGAGATAAAAATATTACATACTTGGACTGTTAACTAGTTAGGTGACTTTTTAAGGCAATCAGATGCAGTGAATTGCAGGGCTACAAAGGCCTGAATACATGTGCATGCCACACCTTTTATATTTACATTTGTAATTAAAACAAATAGGAAACTATGAACTTTCTTTGCGTGTTGATTTATTATAAGAAATCCCAATAAAAGACATTGACGTTTGTGATTATAAAATGACAAAATGGGGAAAAATGCTATTACTTCACCAGTCAGTATTTATTACATTTAAATTGTATTCTTTTGTATTTGTTCAATCTTTAGTGAGCAGTTTCAAAGTTTTTAAATTTGACATAAAATGATTAAAACAGGAGCATACATCAAGTATTTTATCTTTCATATTTTCAAATTATATTATTTAAAGCACAGAGAATGCAGTCCTTTAAACAAAACCGAGTGTATCTTTAATCCTGAGCCAACAAATATGACTTTTTTACTTTTAGAATAACAATTATAATTAAAGTAGAATTTTTTGAAATGGGTTCTAGGATGTTGTCATTCACAGTCAGTTTCTTACATGCCAGAGATTGTGGTCCAGATGATCTCAATTTGGTTAATGAGGGAGAAGTTTACAGATGCATTTGGGCTAGGCACAGTGTGGTCATTTACTAAGTGGGTTTTTATCGTCTTAAATAGCTTCAAGAGTCCAAAATGTTATCGTAGTTATTTTACAAAACGTAATACTGCTGTCAAATTTGCAGTATGGTATTATTTACAGAACAAACTTACACCATCTAAAATTGGTTTTAAATGTTGAAGAATTCACTTACCTAATTTTCACTTGAACTTGTTTTTATAATGTTAACTGTCTCTGTGAATGTTTGTTTTAGGCCACTGTGGCTTTTAGATAGAAACAAATTCTGTGAACCCAGGGAGGCGTCATGCACCACTCAGTTCTCTGTGCCTCTGAGTGCTCAGTGCCCTTTTACTCACCATATTCTCTTTGAGGTTCTGATCGCTTCTGCCTTTGTATGCAAACAAAGAAGACTCTGTGGTTTTTCTGCACTGCTCAAGAATGTAATAATCTGTCATTTTTCTAAATTCACACTCATTTGTGTATATATCATTTCTAATTAGACACTTACAGCTGAAATTGATGTTAAAAATTGTTAACATTTAAAAACTTTGTTTTTTAATTGAAAATTGTTTAGTTGGGCATTCTGTCTAGACATACCTTGCCCATGAACACTCCCCTGCAGATTGAAAAACTGCAGTTCTAATGTTTAATTGGTTTAATTTAAACCAAGGAACTTTGTGTCTCCCCAACCCAACTCGTTCCTGTCGTTGTTCAGCCAGGGTTACCACTTGCAAACCAGAGATTTGCGCCCTCACCCAAGTGTCACGCTGGATCCTGCCACCTCCTTTCATCCACCTCCTTTTCGCTCTCGCAACCAGAGCTACATGCGTGCCGTCAGCACCCTCAGTCAAGCTAGCTGTGTCAGCCAGGTGAGTCTCAACCATCTATCCCAAGGATGCTATATTTTACATGTAGTTTTGCAAGTATTGCACCAATATAAAAGTTTGTAAATGTGCAGTTCATTATATTGTTACTATTGTTACTGTTATATTGTAGACACACTTCTCTTCTCAGTTCTTGCACTGAAACACTGTCAGCTTTACTCTGTACTTTCTCTCCTTTCGTCTGCATTGCTCCCACTTGACACTAAAGCTAAGCAGACGAAGAAAAGGCATAAAAGACTTGACACAAAGAAAGAAAGATGTCAGGAAAACAATAATTTCACAGAATGTGGCATCCTCAGTTGATAGCCATTGTTTTAAATCACACTTCTATTGAAACATGACGTTTAAAGTAACTGTATCATTTGTCAACTGTTTTAGCACAGCCTAAAATCTAAATATATGACCAATGAGCACATGGCAACTTGTACACACAGTTTTTGATTTAAGTCATAAATCTGTGTAGTAATTAAATGATTTACAATTTAAATTCTTAACTTGCTTATTGGTACCCTGGTAAAGATTTGAAAAGGTCGTTCAGTAAAAAGAAACAAATAAGTTCATTCATCCCATGACCCGAAGATCATTGGACTTTAGTGGTGAATGTTTGGACATTCAGAGATGTTCAGTGCTACCAATTGTCTACTGTTCAGAGCTGGGTTTGGAAACTGCAAGAAATTCCTTCTCTGATGTTATTCATTCAGGCCTTCCACTGTCTGCCTTTTCTTTACCCCTATGTTCTGGCTATCTTCTCCCTCTCTGGTGGTGAGTTCCTGTTCACTATTTCTCATCAGGTCAACATGATTAGTGACGCAGAGGTTGCAAATGGTTTGTTCCCCTGATGGTTATGGAGGTATGGAATTCTGTAGTGCTTCCTGAATAATGTTTTCCGGGAAGATGTTTAATGTAGGGGAGAAGAGATACCTAGGTGGATACCAGTGTTTTTGATGGGTTAGCCAATATGCTTTTTTATTAGAACTGTACTGGTTGAGTCAATATTGAGTGCTTGGATGAATTATATGAGTCTATTGTCAAAATTGTAGTTTTGCTGAACCTGCCATAAGCGTTAAGTAAAATGAGGTAAAAACAATTTTTGAAGTCAATAAAGTTATGGTATAGGTCCAGCTGGTGCTGCAGGTCTGTCTTAAACAAGCTTTGACCAGCTAGTCACCAGCTACCACTCAGGTTAAAAATCAGCCAATTTAGTCACCATCTGATTTCAAGGTGCATCTGTAATCTTACTATACATCCACAACCCCTGCTAGAGTTAGTGACAAAGAATTGACGCTGGAATGTGTTATTATATGTTGTAGTCGATCTCATGCCTTATAAAAGCTTCTGTTTCTTTTTCTGATTTGTCTCTTGTCACCTGCAGTGTCTTCATTTGATCTGACTTTCATTCAGTTTAAGGTCGAGTTTTACAGTGGCGTTTCCTTTTGCTAACACTCCTTCATATTTGCTGTGCAAAGGGGAAGAATCAAAGTGAGAAAGAGAAAGGAAGAGGAAAAATTAAGGACTGCTATTCCTGTTTTTGTCTCTCAGGTGAGTGAGACTGAGATCAATGGCCAGTTTGAGTCAGTTTGCGAGTCCGTTTTTAGTGAAGTAGAATCCCAGGCAATGGAGGCCTTGGACCTGCCTGGTTCGTTCCGCACTCGAAGCCACAGTTACCTCCGTGCAATTCAGGCTGGTTATTCCCAAGATGACGACTGCTTGCCTTCAATGACATCCTCCACTGTCACTTCAACTCTCAGATCCACAACAGGTAAACCAGCCCCTCCCCCCCAAAATAAAAGAGGGCTTAGTCTACATATCGTCATACTTTGTATACATGCGCACAAACCTGACATACCTACATATGTACAGTGGGGAACCCTTAAGATCCAGAGATGCCAGGCTGGATTCTTTTCATTTTCTTTGGAATATATGGTGTTTGCTTGTCTGTTTTTGCCACTGCTTACTCCCAGTAGTTTAGATGGATTTGCTTCTCTGTTACTTTGCATGAACTGTGCATTGGCCAAGTTTTCACATCTGTACTTTCTAAAAGTACAAGATTAGGAGACTTAAGATTTATTTAGTAAGATGCTAACAAACCAACATGGTGTGCAATATCACAACACAGCACAACCACATTGCAAGGCATGCAAAACAGGAGTAGCCTTTCCACTCAGCATGTTAAACTGTTTCATTAATTGTGTGGCAAAGCGTGTCAGTTACTTATGGAGGGGTGGAGATCTGATGTTTCTCAGGGGTAGGGGAGTGGTAAGCCTTTCACATGTCCTATCTTGGCTCTGTTAGGTGCACAATTGGTAAATGCTTTTCTAATTAACCACATAACTAAAACATAGACACTAATTTAAGGTAAGTCACGAAGAGCTAATAAATGGAAGACATGTACACACACATGCTGGTTGCACAAAGGAACTGATTGTGATTCCAAAAGTTTAGTTAACATAAACCCTAATATTTTTTCTCTAAACTGTTGCATTGTGCTGCATAAAACTGTAAACAGCAATGTCAGGTAAAATAATTAACAGGGTTTGTGTTGATGCTGTTGATTGGGTTTATTTTTTATTCTGATTAAAAAGTTACAATCTAACTTTTGACCCAAACCTTTCATAAATTTCAGAGTAATTTTTAACAATATTTATTTTAGTCTTCATTGACTCTTGCATTCATTAGAATGACAACATGCTGCTCATTTAATACAATTTGAATTGGTTTTAAGATTTATGTAACACAATGCAATACAGTATGAACACTCAAGCACTTCAGCACCTATGTGCAAGCAGAATATTTGCAGTACCTCCCTGAGTAAATGTATTTGATGTTTGCCTGCAAGAGTAAAGCTATGAACCCTATTGAAACATTTCTTTTTCTACTTACATGATTTGTTTTTCAATATTATAACCAAGGTTTTGTACATTTGTATGTCAATTTATTTCTGGAGAAATTTGCACTTTTACCTCTTTGTTGGTGTTGTTTTCTTATTGAATCTGGAGCCTGATTTGTTTTTGTTTTTTTTAATCCTTCCAACCTTAATTGGGCTTCCATCTGCAATTTCTTCATGACTGAACGACTGTGGATAAAGGTCTCCAATCCCACCGTCTTATTTGCTGAACTCTATTGACTATTGATTGGCTATGTTCATTTAAAAAATCATTTGGTTTAAAGTTATATTTTGGAGATTAGAATGATTATGTTTAAGGTTATGCAAACACAAAAATAGTTCCTTGGTGATTAGCTGGATACAAACTTGTTCATTGGTGTTCTCTTTAAACTGTTCTTGAAGAACAGTTGTCTTGAAATTAAATGCAATCACCAAACAAGGCTTTTTTTTAAATGATCAGGTCATGCTTTTTTATAGTAGCATTCAGGACTAGTTTGAACCCAGAGGTTAGTGGGCCCTTGAATGGGAAAAGGAATCCGATCATGCTCCATAGGGCAGACGAGCTACAAACCCCTCTCCATTTGACCATCCAGATGTTGAAGGATAACCAGGGGAAAAGAACAACTGGAGGCATCAGTGATGATTGTTTCAGGTATTTTAATGTTGACATGCATACATATCTATGTATATGTGTGTTTTTGCACTGCCTTCTCAGTAGAAATTATAAAACCATAAAGTTTAAGTTACCCTTAGTAGCAAACACAGTTCCAAACAACTCATAAAACCTCAGACATTGTAACTCATTTCTTCTTTAATACTGGTACCACTGAATATAGAATTTTAAAGTGATGAATGTGATGCTGGCTTTTGTGAGTTGTTGATCATGTCTCTATTTTAAGTGTTTCTAGACCATATTGTAAGTGTAACCACATTAGAAATGTAATTTAAAAAGCCTTTCAGAATGTTTTCATGTCGCAACCATAAAATAGTAGTGAATGTCATCACCTTGCCACTGTCTCCAATCATTTGTCAGGGCAGCATCTGGCTGCTGTACATGTGTAGATTTAATTTTTCTCTTGCCATGAAAATTACAGGCCATCTGTGGCAAAGTCTAAACTTTGGAACTGAGTTTGTCAGCTGTCTTTGACTGTGGGATTGCAGCCTCGTTCTGATGGGGCCTTGGAGGCAGAGAGTTTACCTCTCCCTTTGCTGGGTTTTATACAACTCTGCACGGTCTGCACTTTGGACCTGATATGTTCAATAGGGTTCATATTTGCTTCTTAACCCTGTGGGTTGTGATTCCTCTACTCCCTTTTCATCTTTTCTTTTGCACAAAATGGCACAAATTCAGAGTGCTGGGAAGTATTTGGCATGCACGGAGAAAAGGGTCCTCAAAGAAAGAATTTCTGGTTTGATAACGGTTGATGTATTTCAGTTTTTGTTGTGCTGTGCAGTGAAAAGATGGAAAGAAGCCTTGAGATGACTGAGAAGGCAGTGTAAAAACATTGTGAAAACCTATAGTATGTGAGTTTATTGGACATGAATTTGTCTTTTGCAAAGAAAAGTGACAAAAGACAATTTTTAGAATTTTTTTGCTCTTGTAGTGTGTATATTTACCAAGTCGACATTTTATGACAGTATAGGATTTTTACAGATTTTAAATAAAGAAACAGCAAAACAGTTTACATTCCACCTGCATTACACCACTATTTAGGTTTCGCACAACTCTAATGCAACATAAATGATTTGGTGGGTGTTCATCTTTTTATAAGCACTTTAAATTGTAAATTAAATGGAAAAGATTGTCACTCTATAATATCCTTGTCACTCACATACTGTATGTTTTCCATAGATATGTGACCATCCTCTAGTTTTGAATCCTGATCCAATCACATTCCAGTTGTTCTTTTCACTGTGAATGTCCTTATATTTGCATACTCACATTTTTCTTGCAGAGGGATATGATCTTGTGGATGCCATATCCTTGCTAAATGACGACATGATAGAGGATGATGACGGTGCTAGCTCCTCTGCCTATGCAGAGCTGGAGCGGCTAGAGAGAGAGACTGCCGCTGCTCGAAGCCAACATAGCACTAGTTCCACTGTAACGGCCATCTCCGTCCCACCAGCAACCCCACCTTCATATAGGGTCCCTGCTGCCTCACCCATTGCTACCACTGAGCCACCGGTTCCCCAGGCCCTCCAGGCCTTTAAGGAGTCCGCTAACATGGTTGCTGCCTTCAACCTACAATGGAAAGATGAAATATCTGCAATGCGATACGAACTTGCAGAGCTGCGTAGAGATGTCTGTGGAGAGCTAAAAACTTTCAACAGCAACTTCTTCAACTTCACTCAGTGCTACAATATGTGGACTTTATGCCGGGAGCCCTGCAGCGACAGCACCACACAAACAGACGACAGAGTGTCCATAGGAATTCAAGCAGGCTCAAGCTGGTCGGTTAGACATCATACGGAGGACAAGTCAGTCATGTGCCAACCGGAGCCAGCCCCCTTCAGCATTATGGACTTTATGGGCCCACCTCGAATTGAAATTATCGAAGGAACTCCTGAAAGCACACCAGAGGGGTCAGGCAGTCCTGCAAGCCCACTACCAATAGAGGACTTCCCATGGGAGATTAACAAGAGGCAAAAGGATCATAAGCAGCCAGACACAAGTGGCCACACAGGTGGTCACAGAAGTGCCAGTCTAGAACTGTGGAGCAGAAAGTACACCAGTGGGCCCTTGTCATATCTATCTATGTCATTCTAATCATCTACATTTTCTGCATACTGTAAAAGGAATTATAAAGATCTGGGTAACAAGCCAGATATATGTCAAGAAAAGCTGGGTAAAGCTGTTGTTAAATGTCCCTTTACTCTATGCAGACTCAGAGTCTGTCATCTCTTGAACTTCTTACAATACATTTTAAGTAATTTTTTAACAAGTGTCTTGCTAAGCCATGGAATAAAAGAAGGTGATTTTGTTTTACACCAGAGTCAGGGAAAATCCGAATGCGAGAGAGAATGTGGCTGATATTTCAGATCCTCAAGTGCCAAAAGGTGCATCATTAGCTATCCTCTGTCTTAAATACCTTATTTACTGAGAGAAAATTAATGTTTGTATAGTTGGAAATGTAATCCCATTTTCTGGTCCTACCTGTTTCTTTAAATCTTTGAGGAATGAAACTTAAAATCAAGGACTCAAAAGGGTTCAAAATCCTCCTAAAAATGCCAGGTTTGGGTGATGTAAAACGAATACTATGAAAAGTCAATGTAGAACGTTTTTACAAATATAAAGTAGCAAATTTTCTGTACATTCCAACTGAACAACAAATTTGTTAAGGCAACAATGTGAAAGAAAAAATGTTGCAACAACCCAGCTGTATAAATGTGCACAAACCTAAAACTAATGCTTTTTCTAAACTAACACTAATTTAATTGCTGCATTTAATCTTCTTTCAGAGATTCTTTGATCAAATTTGCCTACCCTACAACGCAAAAGTCTTATCTGAAGCAAAGCATTTCCTCAGGATAAGCTGTCACCAATGATTCATTGTAGGTATGGTGGGGGTTGTTTTCTTTGTAATGCACAGAATTTGTTTTATGTCTCTAGCGGTCTACAGCAGTCTCCGGTCCTTGCAGGGCAACACAGAGATACACAGGACAAACAACCATGCACACACTCATTCACACCGAAGTTTAGGCCAATTTAGAGACCCACAGTCCAAAACAGGCATGGAAACTCCATGCAGAAAGACCAATCTGGGAGTCAAACCCAGGACCTTCTTGCTGCAAAGCAACTTTGCTACCAACTGCGCCACTATGTAGCCCTGTGTCAAACATACCTAATTAAAATTGTGGCCAAAAATTCCAAATTAGGTTTTCTCAGACATATTCAAACACATTCTCCTGCAAGGTTTCTGAAGATTTTAACCAAGACTTGGTGTTTTCTTTGGAAGAAAATGCTTCTTGCTTTTAACCAGGAACTTGTTTTGACATGTAGAATACAACCAGTGCTTGGCAGAAATTCCTTAGCTCCTTGTATGTTCCTGTCAGGCTCTTGTTAGCCATGCTGACTTTTCTCTATCTTGTCTTAATGACATATTTGTACAAGAAAGTCTGTTTGATCCCATCTTTAACTATGGCTTTTGCTAAAGGGGAAACATGAGTGAATGTCAGAAAAATCATACTTGGTCATCTATTTCGTACTTGACTTTAAAACTGAATGAAGAGGTGCCAAAACAAAGTATTAATTTAGGATTGTAGATATTTACACAACCAAGTTATTGCATCATTTTATTTTATTTTTTTCATTTTTGCGCTAACAGATTGCATTTTAGTTTAATTCTGTATTCAACAAAAGATGGAAAAGTTAACATTAATAACATTAATTTTGACTATTTTTTACATCACAAAAATCTTGCATCGTCAGTTGGTTGTGTGTACTTCCTATTCACACTGTAAATGGTTGGTAATTCCTTTAAAATAAATAGATAAAACATGTTTTAGTTCAAATTGATACATTTAGAATCTCCAGTTGAAGTGTGCCCTTGAAACCTCATATATCAGGTTATGCAGGCCTAGATAGCCATGCTACTTCACCCTCAACATCCATTGTGAAAAGCAATTGGGTGACTCCTACCATTGGTGTGAACGTGTAAAAAAAAATGCAAGGGCAGGAGAAGTAAAAAGAGAAATGGGATTCATTCTAATTTATAAAACATTATAAAGCCAGGTGTTTTTGGACCACAGAAACCTTTCTCAAAGGTTTTAGGAGAAATTTCCCCTCATTTTATAAAAGTTCCATTTGGGATTTTATTAGCTTCTATACTAGTAAGAAAACCCATGAAATTCTGTGCAAAATGCATATGAAACACAATATTTACTGGAAGAAAAAATGTTATGGAGTATATTTACATATTTTCAGCATTTTGGATTGTCATTAACATAACTCAACATTACTATCTGGAGTGTATAGTTTCAACATAAGTCCATTAGAGTATTGTATTTCCAAAACTGTCAGTAAACCCTCAGATCTGATGGTCCAAAAACACCTACTACACCAGAAGGCAAATTTAGTGGCATGTTTCTGCACATGAATCTAAATAGCTCATGTTCATTCCAGTTTCTCATTGTGTAGAAACATTTTAAGCACCTACATATACTGAAATAATACTGTGAATACGTTTATAACTTTATAAAACCTAGTTTTGTAATGAATGCATTAAATATTAATATATTATTCAAGAATATATTGATATACTACTGACATTTTAATTATTTCAGTTAAAGCATTCCTTTGCCATTGCCTTCATCCATTTGTAGCAAGTTCCAGCAGAAATGGGCATTCCTGAACATAAATTTACCACAACAATTAATCAAATAAACCACATAGCTACATTATTTCACTTAAAAATTAGAAAATTGCATATTTCAATGACAGGAATATGACATTCTATCAGATTTGTAAATATTTCCACAACACTGTGTTGATTTCTTCATCTCAAGGCTCTAGGAAATTTCAACCAGAATTGTTTACAATGATTCAATTTGAGGGACCACAAAACCCAACTTCGTCAGGAAGGTGTAACAGTAGCGGGGATTCATGGTGATCATGAGGGACGAAAACATTAGGTTCATTCCAGCACAAAGTACATTTATGTTGTATCTCTATAAATGTACAGTATATAAATGTATCATTTTGTATATAGACAAACTTATATTCAAAACCTGTACTGTTGGCAGTTACAAAAAAATACTGTGTTCTGACAGAACTGGGAGGCATTGTAGAGGTAAATGTGGTTCTTGACAAAACAAAAGTTTTTACTTCTTACTCTTCCCCAGCTATTTATTTTATCATAAACAACTTAATGAAGAACTGTTTTCTTTTTGCACATCATGATGAAATGTGTAATCCAATTTTGTATATGGTATTGACTGGAGGGCCTCACATGTTTGATATAGTGTCTTACCATTTAGAATGTCTTTTTATTTTACATGAAACTATCAAACAAACACTGAATTTCATCAGTTGTTCTTTAAATGTTATTTTAGTTTGTAAGGTCATTTTATCATAATCAGTAATTGTAGAAGTATTCCAAATGTCTTGACTCGGGCAGTTCATAATCTCTCAATTGTAATAATTTAACATTATCCCTACAAGTAGACAATCAGAGCCTACAAAGGCCTCTACCTCTTAGGAAATGTACCCAGAGGTGCAGTATAGTACTGCTGAATGTTTTAACACCGCCTCACTAGTGATGGCTAAGGTGGGCTGCTGTCTTAATGGATAGGGGGTCTTAATTATCGTTTTGTCTCATAACTGCCACAGCCATTTCACTTCTTATACCATTTTTCCAACTTGGTGTACCAAAGCTCAAACAGAAATGCATAGATCTGAGTCCAACAGGCCCACACTTGACAGCACTTAAATCTGAACAAGCCCTGCAGCATTAAGAAGCCTTTCTTTCTCTTTCTTTAATAACATAAAGGCATAATCTCCCAGTTCAAAAAAAGAAAATTATTCCCCCTTTGCACTACCCGAATACAGCATTTATCTAAGATGTGGTATTTTAATTAGTTCACATATGTAAAATACTGTACTACATGTAAAATTGGCATTAAAATTAAGGTGATACAAGAAAATGCAGGAAAGTCCCATTGGGCTCTTGCTGTTGCTCCGTCTAATGCTGGGAAATTCATGTTCATCTGAAAAAAAATTCTTCAGTTTCTAAAGTTGCAATTTAAATGAAATACACAACTGATGTAATGCACACCTAAAAAGGAATTATGTTATGTGTTATGATGTGGAATTATTATAAGGGAGAAGTATTGCTCACATTTACTGAAATTTATTAAATGTTTAGTTAAAAAGCTTTTGCTAACCCTGGAAGCTTCAAGATGTCTTGAAAGTAGTTGCTTATATTGTGTAGCTGTAATTGTGGCCCATTTCTTCACACAAACATATCCAAATCTTCAATTCTTTCCATACAATTTTAATTGGATTCATGTGCCCTGACTGGGTAAGCCATTCCAGGAGCTTTATTTTCTTTCTCTGAAACCAACAAAAGGGTTCATTCACGATGTATGTTACTTCAAAATCATCCTGGATGCATCGTTTATAAAGAAGGTTTTAGTATATTTCTCCATCCATTTCTCCTTCAATTATATGAAGTCTATCAGTGTCATATGCTGAAAAATAGTCCCACAGCTTCACAGTGGGTATGGTGTTTTTCAGGTGATGCGCAACGCCATTTCTCTACAAACATTACATGTGCAAAGACATCAGTTGTTCTCTTATCTGACCAGACCATACTCTCCCAGTATTTAATTGGCTTGTCCAAATGTTCTGCAGCAAATATTATAGTTTCAACATGCTTTTTCTTCAGTAGTCAAGTCTTGTGTGGTCTGTATGCATAGAGGTCATTGCAGTTAAGGACATGGTTCTTGGCTCTTGGATAACTATTATAATAATTTTTTGACTCTTCCGTCAAACATTTTGAAAGAAACATCTGCATATGGCTGGTTCTTTCCATTTCCAGCATATTGATCAAACAGGGCCCACTGGAATGCTTAGACATTTAGAAATCCACGTGTAAACAATGTACATTTTGCAACAATAATGGTGCACATGTCTTGAAAGAGCTCTTTGCTTTTATCCATCATGAAATGCTTTTTTAAAGACTGGTAAATGAGAAACCTTTTATTTATTTGCACTGATAGAGGTGGGACCACTTTCTTAATACTGACAGATTCCACAAATTGTTATAGTTTGAATGTCTTTTAGGACCTTATTTCCTTCATGTGTGCAATGCTTATTCCCTAAATGATTCCATTTAACCACACATAATTAATGGATCTTTTCGCTTTGATACCTTTGTATGTGTGGATTACTGTTTTCAGTTATTATCAACATCTGGTATTAAGTTCAACTCAACAACAATATTAACTATTTTAACTAAGAAAAACATTGATGTGTTCAATACCTATTTTCCTTGCTGTGCAGCGTTTCAGTTCTCACTTGGGTTATACTTTTTTTGACAACTCCTTCACCATGAAGTTTGAATAGCTGGGTACAATTCACAATATGGAGGGAAAATCCAAAGTTTGTCAAACACAGCTACTTGCAATACAGAGAATGAATTTCTAAAGTTTTTCACTCATTTCTTATACAAAAAAAAAACAACATTTATTGTCATTACACAGCAGCCAAAGGCTGGAATTTTGCAAATAAATCAGAAGAGAAGGCTTACGACTGTGAAAAATCTTATCCTTTATTAATCCAATAAATATAAAATTAATAATTAAAATTATGTTGAGTTATATAAAGAGGTTTATACAAGATTTTCCAATTCATTTGTTTTCTTATTGTTTTAGGTACGGAAACAAATTTAAAGGTGCTGTAGACTGGCAAGTCATGATGTCTTCAATTTACATTTATTCATTCTATGCAAGTCTTTTGTTCCTTGATGTATGCCATCAAAGTATGCCGGTAGTAATATTAAGAAATAACACAAGGCCTGACTGCCTGAAATAGAATGGAGTTAGGGAAAGTCCTGATGATGTTAATAAAAAAATAAATAAAAAAAAGAAGAATATATATATATATATATATATATATATATATATATATATATATATATATATATATATATACACATATATATATATATATATATGTATATATATATATATATGTATATATATATATATATATATATATATATATATATATATATATATTGATTTAGATGTACAAATTTAACTGACAAAATATGTGATTTCTCTAACCGTTTCCATCATAGCTTACATATATGATAAAATCTAAGAGTTTGTTGGTGGGATTACTGCCATATAGTAGCATTTGCATGAGATGTGACATCCATGCTGAAAATAATCATCTCTACTGTATCAAGTTTACAAACTTCAGCATATTTTTCAAAGAAAGACCAGTTTGCATATAATTGGACACGAAGTTCTAATGATTAACATTTTTTTTCACTTTACAAAAAAGTGCAACCTGGTAATCTTTAGATTCAAGGTAACATGCCCCAGTAGATTTATTCCAGTGTGTCATTATTACTTTATTACATAGCCCAAAGATGTTATCCTTTCATTGAAGAAAGTGGAAATGTAGCAAAATACAGAAACAGATCTAAATATTATTTTAAAATGATATTAAAATAGCTATATACGCAGAATTATGTATTTACACAACTCTGAAGAAAAAAAATACATAATAGGATGCTCACCATTATTTTTAAACTTGCAACTTTATTTTGTGCAATGAAATATTTACAGTGAGTATTTGTCAGAGTTTCAGGACTGCCTACAATACCTAATATGTTACGGCATTGTCTCATCCCATTAGCTTTTGTTTCCATTTAGTTGTAAACCAGAGATTTAATGCAACAACTGTGCCAACTCTGTGAAGTCCAGTTACTAGGAAAAAGGTTTCTGGGTGGATTATGACCTTGTAAAACTGCTTGAATATAAACTTTTTTTTTCCCAATTTGTGTTTTTCTCTCTTATTTAACAGAAGTGTATTTGATAAAATATGCTTTTCTATTCATACTGCAATTTACAAGGAAACTTGTCAAGTTTATGACACATTTTCTTTTTGTAAAACATGTTTAGCCTGCATTTTGTTAGCCTAAGACCATTTTGTTAAGCTAAGGATTTTTTTATTTTCCTTTAACGTCCATTGCTTATTGTGGTGTTTCTTGTTATTTTTTCATTTACTTTATGTGTTTTCATAAAATGATTGAAAACAATGAATTAAAATGTTTATCATGCTTATTTTTATGGTAGTCAAAATGGGGGTCATAGCTTTACAATGCATTCAAGGAGAAAAATGACTTGTAGCATGTGTCCAACATCTACACGCTTTAACACACTACAGCTACACTACATAGACGAGGCAGTGTGTATTTTACTTCAGTATGCCTTTCTTTTCAGCTGAGCTGCCATCTTTTTTGTTTTTGTTGGTTTATTTGTTTTTTCTTTTTGTTTCCCCCTGTTTTAGGCGCCCGTAGTTTAGCTGGGGGGCGTAGGGAGTACGGTAGGTCTGGTAGGGAACTGCTTTTTTAAAATCTTCTGTTCTCCATGTTGTTACTTCAGCTTTTCACACATTTTGTCTTTCTCATGAACATTTTCACTTTGTAAAAATAAGATGCATCATAAGTTGAAGCTGTCACCACATATATTGATACATTTAAATGTTTTCATCTGTTTCCACATTGAATCCAGTGGAATTTTAAAGATTCTGTATGATAAGCAGAAAGAACAAAATTAGCAAAGCAGCAGTGTATAGTTTTTATTCTCATGTTCTCATATTCTCAATGGCAATTATTGCAGTTACTTAAAGGAAGTAAAAACAAACAATAATACATAGGATTCCATTTCAAATCTATTTTTAGTGGAACATGCCTTAAAGACATGCATGACACCTAGTATAGTAGTCATATATTTATTTATTTAGTTTGTTTTTAATTATGATTTAATATTGTTTTAATTTTACTGTTTTGTTCAATTCATCAATATAAGTGATTTACTTTCTTGCTTTAGTCATTGTAAATATTTGCTTTGGGTAAACAGAGGGAAACAATATCAGCAAGTGGTAGGTTATCTTAACTTCCGGTTTTGTTTGATAGGGTAGATTATAATCAACATGACCAACAACAATGTTCCACAAACCACAACAAATCAATGGCTGTCATAAATCATGTCTTTAGTTATTAATGCCATTATTCTCAACGTTTTAGTCAATTCTAACTTGGATCCGAAGTACAATATATGTATATATAGATATAGATATACACTCGTACTCGTCCGGGACCAGGTCGCAGGCAGCAGACTCTGTCAAGTCAAGTCAAGTCAAGTTTATATCGCGATTTTCAGCAACAATGCACTCAAGGCACTGTACATAAGGAAAAACATTACAATGATACAGAAAATCAAACAGAGGTAATTAAAAAAAATAAAGAGAATAGAATGATGGATAAGAAAACGAAAGGAAAATTGGACTGAAAACGGCAACCCAGACCATTACTGACTGTGGGTACTTGACACTGGACTTCTGGCATTTTGGCATTTCCTTCTCCCCAGTCTTCCTCCAGACTCTGGCACCTTGATTTCTGAATGACATGCAGAATTTGCTTTCATCCGAAAAAAGTACTTTGGACCACTGAGCAACAGTCCAGTGCTGCTTCTCTGTAGCCCAGGTTAGGCGCTTCTGCCGCTGTTTCTGGTTCAAAAGTGGCTTGACCTGGGGAATGCGGCACCTGTAGCCCATTTCCTGCACACGCCTGTGCACGGTGGCTCTGGATGTTTCTACTCCAGACTCAGTCCACTGCTTCCGCAGGTCCCCCAAGGTCTGGAATCGGCCCTTCTCCACAATCTTCCTCAGGGTCCGGTCACCTCTTCTCGTTGTGCAGCGTTTTCTGCCACACTTTTTCCTTCCCACAGACTTCCCACTGAGGTGCCTTGATACAGCACTCTGGGAACAGCCTATTCGTTCAGAAATTTCTTTCTGTGTCTTACCCTCTTGCTTGAGGGTGTCAATAGTGGCCTTCTGGACAGCAGTCAGGTCGGCAGTCTTACCCATGATTGGGGTTTTGAGTGATGAACCAGGCTGGGAGTTTTAAAGGCCTCAGGAATCTTTTGCAGGTGTTTAGAGTTAACTCGTTGATTCAGATGATTAGGTTCATAGCTCGTTTAGAGACCCTTTTAATGATATGCTAATTTTGTGAGATAGGAATTTTGGGTTTTCATGAGCTGTATGCCAAAATCATCCGTATTAAGACAATAAAAGACCTGAAATATTTCAGTTATGGAAAATAATGAACTTTATCACAATATGCTAATATTTTGAGAAGGACCTGTATATATAGAAGGAAAGGAATCTATTATTTTGTGAATGTCCCTGAATGCAACAGCTGGGAATATGTTGTGCAGCCGCTGTGTTATGATTCCGCAGCCCCAGGGCCAGAAGCTTGAAGCCGAAAAAAAAAAATCTGCAAGTTCGAAAAAAAAGACTTGAATCTGAAAAATAGTTTTGAACTTTTTTTGCCAGTTTCACATCTGTTTTTTTTTTCAGTTGCAAAACGTTCTTTCCAGTTTTAAAATTTTTTTGGGGGAGGTTCAAAATTATTTTTCATGTTCAAATGTTTTTCTTTTGAACAAACTTTTATTTGTCAGGTTAAATTATTTTTCTTTTGAACAACTTTTATTTTTCAGGTCCAAATTTGTTTCGTTTGAGCAAACTTTTATTTTTCAGGTTCAAATTTTTTTCGTTTGAACAAACTTTATGGCCCCAATTTAGCTCCACTTTCTTAGTTTTAGTGAGGACGCGGGCAGCAGCGTTCTGGATCAACTGCAGCTGTCTGACTTTTTAGGCAGACCCGTGAAGACACCATTGCAGTAATCAATTCTACTAAAGATGAACGCATGAATTAGTTTTTCAAGGTCCTGCTGAGACACTAGTCCTTTAATCCTGGAGATGTTCTTTAGGTGATAGAAGGCTGACCTTGTTACTGTCTTTATGTGCCTCTGAAGGTTCAGGTCTGAGTCCATCACTACACCCAGGTTTTGAGCCTGACTGGTGGTTTCTAGCTGTATTATCTGAAGCTGTTTGCTAACTTTTAAACACTCTTCCTTTGGTCCAAAGATTATTATTTCAGTTTTGTTTTGATTCAGCTGAAGAAAATTTTAGCACATCCAAGCATTGATTTCTTCTAAGCATTTACCCAGCGCTTGAATGGGTTCATAGTCACCTGGTGACATCGTAACGTATAGCTGTGTGTTGTCTGCATAGTTATGATAACTTACGTTGTTGTTTGTTAAAATCTGAGCTAGGGTGAGCATGTAGATATTGAATAGGAGGGGCCCTAAGATGGATCCTTGGGGAACACCACATGTGATTTTTGTGCTCTCTGATGTAAAGTTACCTACTGACACAAAAAAGTCCCTGTCCTTCAAGTAGGATTTAAATCAATTGAGTGCTGTACCAGAAAGGCCGACCCAGTTTTCCAGGCGCTCTAATAAAATGGAGTGATCAACAGTGTCGAATGCTGCACTAAGGTCCAATAATACCAGCACTGTGGTTCTTCCACAGTCTGCATTTATACGGATGTCATTGAACACCTTGACAAGAGCAGTCTCTGTACTGTGGTGAGCACGGAAGCCTGACTGGAAGATATCGAAGCGGTTGGTCGTTGTTAGGAAGTTGTTTAACTGGTGAAACACGGCTTTTACAATAATCTTGCTGATGAAGGGTAGGTTTGATGTAGGCCTGTAGATCTGTAGTAGCAGCTTGTCCAAGTTGCTATTTTTCAATAGAGGTTTGATAATTGTTGTTTTCAGGGCCTGGGGAAAAACACCTGACAAAGGGACGTTTTTATTATTTGTTTCAAATCAGATGTTATTACGTAGAGACACCCAGACTTCCCTCTCCCCAGACACCTCCTCCAGTTCCTCCGGGGTTAGCCCAAGGCATTCCCATGCCAGCTGAGAGACATAGTCCCTCCAGCGTATCCTTGACCATCCCCTGGGCCTCCTACCGGTGGGACGTGCCTGGAACACCTACTGAGGGAGGCGTCCAGGAGGCATCCGGGATAGATGTCCGAGCCACCTCAACTGGCTCCTCTCGATGTGGAGGAGCACCAACTCTACTCCAAGTTTTTCAGCTCAGGTCTCTCTTCACCACAACGGACTGGCACAGCGTCCCCGTTACTACAGCAGCCGCACCGATCCGTCTGTCAATCCTCCGCTCCATTCTCCCCTCACTCGTGAACAAGACCCCACTCCCCCTTGAACTCCCCACTTAAGGCGAAAGACGAAACTGTGCAACTTTGCTGTATACAGTCATCCGTCCTCCTATGTGAAATCTTGCTCCCAGCTGGATTGAAATAGAAAACAGTTTCCTTTTAAATAGCCTCATACATCTTTTGTCTTTCCTCAACCTCATTTTTAAAAACCTCGGTGATACTGAAAATAACTAACTATAAACCAACATGTCAAGAAATGGGCAAAGATACAAAACATGTCAAGAAATGGGCAAAGATACAAAAAAAAAACCTCACCACACAAATGCTGCCCAGTAAAATTAATTTCTTACTGACCTAAAATTTGTTTTGTTACCTAAAAACATTTTACAGCATTGCACCAAATCTTATCTTTCCGCCTCTTTTTCTTTTGCCACCTTTAATGACAATTTTTGTCACTAACCCAAATTATAGTTTAAAATAGGATATGTTTGGTAGAAGTCTCTTTCAAACGATACAGTTACTATTTTGAATCTGCAATTTACCATGCAAAGACTGTGTTTTTGTAGTAGTTATCAGGCCATTGATTTGTCTTGGTTTGTTGTGAGAATCTTACATAAAGGTTGACTCACCTTGCATCCATGGGGGCATCACCACTGTATGTATATATGTATGTGGCTACAAATATTATGCTTGTTTATTTAGTAATAAGGGCCTTCTCAAAACAATTTATTAAGAAATTGTAAGTCCAGTAGCAAGATTTGGAATCATCAACCAATAAAAACCCTGAGGTCCTATTTGTCTTAATCATTCATTTATTCATGCATTCATCCATTCTCTCATTTATCACTCCATCAACATTCACAGGGATTGCATTGGGTATACATTTCAAAAAGGGATGAAATTTTCTCAAACAATACTGGCGTCCATTTTTTGCTTGGAAATTAATCTGTAATTGGCAAAATGCACAATTACAGATTGTAATTGCACATTCTCACAAAACGTATCTTTGAATTTACAATTTCTTGCAAAAGAAAATAACAGTTGAACTGACATATTTTTCCATCTTACAAACTTTAACATATTTTATTGGGATTTCATGTGATTGACCATAGCAAAGTGGTGCACATAATTTATAAATAAACCTTTGCCTCAGATGTTCTATAGTAAACACAAGCAGAGAACATCCAAACGTCCCAGAGAAAGGTCTTTTAGATCAACACAGTGAAGAGTTTTATCTATCTGTGAAATGCAATTTGAGAATAGAAAATGAAAATAGACAAAAAAAATGTGTTTCAAATAAAAAAGTTTGCAGCACATAAATGGGTTTAGTTGGTACGCTGACATGTCAGGAATTCAGATCTGTGGCATGTTGAAATCTTTTGCTTTGGAGTGAAAACAAAAATACTAAGCAGGGCTCCAAAGAGTTTTGCATCTAAAAAAAAAAGAATGTGTTTAAAAAGTCATTCAACGTTTTATTATTTATTTGTTTAAATGCATACAAAACAAGACGGTGTTTGAAGGCACAATGCCACATCTGAACATTTTTGCTGATATGTTCCCATTTTACAAGCAAAATAATTCTTGATACTTTACTTTTATTTTGAAGGTCCTTAAAAACAGTCAACCTCTACTATTATCTACTATTTATTATAATCCTTATATTGCAATCATTTGAAAATTAATGGCTTTAACTTACAGGATTTTTTACAGAACTATGCACATTATTGCGTATACATAGATGTCATTCACTCTTTTACATTTTCAGCCCCCATGCTCATGTAAGAAACTCATCTCTCACTGCACATCATTAATCCACATTACACCCTTCCTTGAGAAGCCTGGACAGCACCTCTTTGCCAATCTGAGTCCACAACCTTTGCAAGAACGGCCTGACACTCAAATGGAGGGAGTTGGACGAAGTGGAGAAACAATCTGAGGATTTCGTCAATTTCGTTTTGAAATATTAAGTCATGAAATCAAATGAGCAGGTTTGAGAAGTCTTGCTGCAAATGAAGGAGAGTAAAGGTCTGTCACATTCTCTGTGACAAAATTAGCATGAGGTTTCCATGTCGATGCAAATGTGCCTTTTATTAGATTTTTTTCATGTTTACCTAAATAATTAATTGGAAATCTCAACTAAAACAAGACTCAAATTTCTGAGTGTTCAAAGTTTGACTCGAGCTAGTTGAATTAGGTAAAGTACGATGAGTAATACAAAGTGTACATATGTACATTACAAGTAAAATTTGTGAATGCATTCAGTGCAAAATCTGGACAAATGTGAGAATGAATCTTTAAAAATCTCCAAACGCTTTATTGCAGCATGCATAGGTTTTTAAGTGCTTTTGAAAAGTGAAATTGGAGAACCGAGACAGACTCTCTTACTTTCCAGTTCAAATTTGTGTTTTGTGTCTGGGTCTCTCACCACATTCTGTCTGACTTTCTTGTTGTTCTTTGTCGTCTTAATCTCATTTAGTTAATTCTGTAAATATGCCACATGGAACTTACTCCAATTTACCTCTTCAAGCGTTTGTATGTGGCCTTTCTTCTACCACACTTCAGTGGCTTTTTCAGGACTGGACTCTAATGATAATCATTGTTTCTTCTTTGAAGTCTTTTTCTGTGCATTACTTTTGCAGTACAGTCAAAAATATTACTAAAGGATTGTGCCTCTCAATAAGAGACATCATGTAATGATTAAAATAATTTCTGAATGGCTCAATGATTACCTTGGTAAATGGTAACTCTAGCTTCACATTCATGTTGGTAATTTCTCCTCTTTGTCTTGTATGTATGTGTAATATAGCTATAAGTAGCAAAATGAATGTTCTCATGTTGTATGTTTCATTGCAAAGTATAATCTCTCTGTAAGTCTTGATGCTTATTTTCAGTGTTAAAGCAATGCAAATGAGTCACATTCCTAACAACTATTACTATTACAAAACTGTTAGCCAAAAGTATTAAAGCCTATTGGGTATTGGTGTACTAGTATACAGCAATGTCATTTATCTAAATGGGTGAAACAAGCTTCCCCAAAAGGAAATTATCCAAAGTTGCGACAGACAAACACCCAACCCTTTTAAGGCACCTCATAAGGAGTGTTGCTCATGAACATTGCTCATAAAGGTTACAATGTATTTCAGTGCTTTTAAAGAATCTGCATTTGGAGAAGGAAACACAGATATTGCTGAATAACTGTTTAAAAATGTACACAGTTTATATACTGAGGGACCGCTTACACAACATACGCTCATAGTGGAGTAAGCAATTCTCAGCTACTTTTAATGGCTTGGATGTCCAGAAAGCAACTAGTTTCATTTGTGTTAAAAACTAAAATTTGGATCAGAGAGGGTGTTTAAAACTACACTTAAAAAGAAGAAGGATGTCTCTTACCAATCATTTCTATGGTTAACATTTATTGAAAGAATAAACAAGGAAAATAGTGAACTAAAAAATAAAGAGAAAAACAAAAGAGCGATATACATACATTACTATGTGCAAAACACAATTGTACTTCTAAGCTTGGGGCTATTTATCGAGAAATAGTTAATCTAAAGATTACAAATTATGATGATTTAAGGCTTATAAGTTATCAAGAGTCTATTAAACTCTCGGATGTCAAGAGCAAAATGATTTTGATGGTCTAATTTGATGGTCTATTGGAGTTATAGTACGTGATCATAATTTTGAGGGGAGAAATTGTGTGAGAAAACATTCACGTTTCAATGCTTCAAACCACTAGACAACTCCCCCAGGATTTCACAAACTCTGCTAACAATCACGTCAGAATCTCCTTGGAACAAAAAACAGGAAAGGGCCTTTGATTGCAACAAATACTGCACATGCTGCAGTTTGTGTTGCCCATGGGATATATACTACAGATATGTATTCATTTTAGACCTTCTGTTTCGCTAGGAGACATGTATTCACAGAAGACCTCACTGCTTCTAATGGGGAATGAGGTCACAGTGAAATAGGACCGTGTGGGTGGTCTCTTTTGTTTGTTTGAAGATTCATCTCTAAACATTTTGACCCAGGTTGCTAAGGCAGAGATGGTGTGCTCAAAACAACTGCTGAAGGCTTAAAAACACCTCCAAAGGATGAAAAACTTAAACTCCTCTTGCAGAGCTTCACTCAAACTAAATATATTTGCATATCTTAAGATGCAAAACAGGACCGGCCATGCCCTTTTGACTTGGTCAGAGACGAGAGGGGAGGGGCGCCGTCAAATAGTGGATATTAGACAATGTAAGAGGGATGTCATGTCATGCAGCCAATGAGCTATAGTGAGTACAAAGTTAAAATTAGAAAGAGCTCCTTCTCTCTAAAGCCAGAGAGCTTCACAAATGTAAAACTTTAACAGCAAACTTTTCACTTTAACTAAAATAGTCTACTACCACTGGTGATTTTCAGCAATTTTCAGCAAAACATTGCATTTGAATATTTCCCTGATTATGCAGCCCTATAAACATTCATCAACTATTATAACAAAGATGAAACAAGATAGTTACCCATAAAAACTGATTGTTGTATCTCCTGTAAGAGAGTCTAGTGGAACTCCAGATGGCTTTTATATAAACCTAACGAAACAACAACATCTTGGAATTTCAGAAAAAAGATAACTATTTTGAGAGTCTGGCTTATAATTTTAAGAAAGATGCGATGAGAACATCAAAGAATAACCTGTGTTAACTCGAGAACAAATGACAGTCATAAGTGTAATTTTTTTTTAGTTCAGAACTACTTTTAGTTTCAATAGAAAGTCATAGCTGTGACTGAAAAGCTTCCCATAAAAAGGACGGTGTCATCAGCATATGAATAATGTATTTTGGTAGCAGGTCCTTCCCACCCTTGCTCATTTATAAACTAAAGTACATCCACTTTGTGTTTAATAGGTAATGGGCTATATTTTGGTTTTGGCTATTTAAAGTTAGATTTAAGTCATTTTTGACCCTAGTAAAAACCAGATTAGATTGAAATAGGGTATACTTTCTTTTCTATAATGAAAGTATGTGTAACACGCAGTCATAATTGCAAAATAGTTAAAACTAATTTCTTCCAAAAACATGCATATCTAATAAGAGTTTGGATTAAAAAAAGCTCTGTGTTTCCTTTTCTCCTTAGTAGTTAGTTGAATGAATGAATTGTACAAGGAAAGTTAGGAAGTGGCCTTTGTAGATTTACTATTTACCTACAGTATGCATTTGAATGAATCCATTTAAGTGTATACTTTTACCTGAATGTTTTCTTTCTAACGGTTGTTACTTCCTCCTTACAGGGATTCAGTTTCGTCTCCCTACTTCGTGCAGTGTGGACCGTGCTCAACCACCTCCAGGTAGCAGTGTTACATCTCCTCTGTTTCTCAGTAGTAGCAAAGACAACTACAACAGGTCTAAATCGAAGGCAATTGAACTTTCGCTCAATTTTTCTGAAAACATTTCGACACCTATTTGGGAGTCTTTGACGAGTTCCCAGGGAGGGAAGGGCGGGTCGTTGATCGTTGACTTGGAATGCTCTTAGGAGAATGAGCTTCCATGTTCTTAGAAAACGGCAGCTCCCAACTCAAGGTTGCTTAACTGTGAGCTTCCAGAAATGAAAAAGACTCTTAGATAGGGGTCAAATTGTTTTCAGAAAAACTAAGCAAAAGTCTGGTTGCCATCAATTTAAGCCTATCGTAGTTGCCATGACTCGAATGGCTGAGGATATGCATAGGCAGAAGTAAATAAACGTCTGTAGGCCCTTTGTTTTGTAGTCACTAAACAAATTGCTCGTTATGTAATTTGCTAATCATTATAGGCCCAAGTATTCTTTTTAAAAGAACAAATGAGGAGATATATTTCTATATTTCTGAGCCGATAAAGTTGTATCTATGCTATCTGTTTAATAAAACCTTTACACAGTGCTGTTTTGTCAGGAAAGGCTCTTGGTAGCTGAACCAAGTGCAGACAGGTAGAAAGAGGCAGCGCGGTGAGTTTAAAATGTTTAATATTTAAAGAAAAACCTACAAGGTGAGGCATGACGGCAGGAATGGACCTGTCATGGCAATAAAACAAACGGTATTCTCCAGCAAGGAGTACAGAAGAGTATATAAAGAGCATGGCACAGGTGAAAACAGTGAGGCTGATTGGCATGAAGCAGGTGGACCGAATGAAGCCGATTAAGGTGGCAGTGAGTATAAAAAAAAACACGATATGAACTGAACAGAGAAACAAAGACAATGAAACCAAAGAATTAATCCTACTGAAGTAAACAAAATTAAAATGCACCATAAAAAAACAATCAAGAAACTAAACCTAAAGGAATGATGCCTGAACAATTAACCTAAACCCTTTCACAGCTGTAGCACTAGACAACATTTGTTTGGAAAACCCAGAACAAATGTCTCTACAAGGACTTAACAGATTGTTAAAAGCTGTTACAGAGACAGCTTTGGTATGATGTTTTCATTATAACTTAAACAATTTATTTGATAGATTTGATCTGAGTGCATGTATTTGAAAGCTGTTGCTGTGATCCTACAACATGGGTCAAAGGAGTGTTAAGTGCAAGTGTAACCGACTCCTATTAGGCTGTAAAAAAAATTTAAGGATTAACAGTTTTATGAACTAGCGAAGGAATGCAATATAATAAGAAATATTAGTAATCTTCACTTAGATTCATCTTTATATTCCATTCTTTGTCTTATTTTTTTAATAAGATGAGCAATGGAATTCACAGGGTCTGTTCCACAGTAATAACACCTTTTGAAACACATAGCCTGGTTAGAAACTGCCAATATATGAATTTTGGATTTATCAAGGTATTCAATGGGCAAAAAAGGGCACACATAAAATTGTCAGTTAGTTCCAAATTAAACAGATATTCATTTCGTTGTTGGTTACGCTGAGGTCTATTTGACTGAGTGGATGGAGCCAAAACTGGAAACCTGATCTGCAGCCCATTTGGATCCTAAACATGATCTAACCTACAGGTCCTTCTCAAAATATTAGCATATTGTGATAAAGTTCATTATTTTTCATAATGTAATGATGAAAATTTAACATTCATATATTTTAGATTCATTGCACACTAACTGAAATATTTCAGGTCTTTTATTGTCTTAATACGGATGATTTTGGCATACAGCTCATGAAAACCCAAAATTCCTATCTCACAAAATTAGCATATTTCATCCGACCAATAAAAGAAAAGTATTTTTAATACAAAAAACGTCAACCTTCAAATAATCATGTACAGTTATGCACTCAATACTTGGTCGGGAATCCTTTTGCAGAAATGACTGCTTCAATGCGGCGTGGCATGGAGGCAATCAGCCTGTGGCACTGCTGAGGTCTTATGGAGGCCCAGGATGCTTCGATAGCAGCCTTTAGCTCATCCAGAGTGTTGGGTCTTGAGTCTCTCAACGTTCTCTTCACAATATCCCACAGATTCTCTATGGGGTTCAGGTCAGGAGAGTTGGCAGGCCAATTGAGCACAGTGATACCATGGTCAGTAAACCATTTACCAGTGGTTTTCGTACTGTGAGCAGGTGCCAGGTCATGCTGAAAAATGAAATCTTCATCTCCATAAAGCTTTTCAGCAGATGGAAGCATGAAGTGCTCCAAAATCTCCTGATAGCTAGCTGCATTGACCCTGCCCTTGATAAAACACAGTGGACCAACACCAGCAGCTGACACGGCACCCCAGACCATCACTGACTGTGGGTACTTGACAATGGACTTCTGGCATTTTGGCATTTCCTTCTCCCCAGTCTTCCTCCAGTCTCTGGCACCTTGATTTCTGAATGACATGCAGAATTTGCTTTCATCCGAAAAAAGTACTTTGGACCACTGAGCAACAGTCCAGTGCTGCTTCTCTGTAGCCCAGGTCAGGCGCTTCTGCCGCTGTTTCTGGTTCAAAAGTGGCTTGACCTGGGGAATGCGGCACCTGTAGCCCATTTCCTGCACACGCCTGTGCACGGTGGCTCTGGATGTTTCTACTCCAGACTCAGTCCACTGCTTCCGCAGGTCCCCCAAGGTCCGGAATCGGCCCTTCTCCACAATCTTCCTCAGGGTCCGGTCACCTCTTCTCGTTGTGCAGCGTTTTCTGCCACACTTTTTCCTTCCCACAGACTTCCCACTGAGGTGCCTTGATACAGCACTCTGGGAACAGCCTATTCGTTCAGAAATTTCTTTCTGTGTCTTACCCTCTTGCTAGAGGGTGTCAATAGTGGCCTTCTGGACAGCAGTCAGGTTAGCAGTCTTACCCATGATTGGGGTTTTGAGTGATGAACCAGGCTGGGAGTTTTAAAGGCCTCAGGAATCTTTTGCAGGTGTTTAGAGTTAACTCGTTGATTCAGATGATTAGGTTCATAGCTCGTTTAGAGACCCTTTTAATGATATGCTAATTTTGTGAGATAGGAATTTTGGGTTTTCATGAGCTGTATGCCAAAATCATCCGTATTAAGACAATAAAAGACCTGAAATATTTCAGTTAGTGTGCAATGAATCTAAAATATATGAATGTTAAATTTTCATCATGACATTATGGAAAATAATGAACTTTATCACAATATGCTAATATTTTGAGAAGGACCTGTAGATGGTATGCACATTACCCTTTGTATCACAAATGGGAATTGTGCATAGGCTCAAAATGTGCAATATGGTTTGGTTTTACAATAGGAGAAAATAAGAAAATTTATGTTGTGGCCAACCTGAACCCACCATGTACCTGCATCAAACCCACATGGACAAAGACTGGGCCATGTGTAATACTTATAAAGCTGCCATGTAGGACCTCTTCTTCAGCCTACATATCCCATAGAAATGTTGTCAAAGGAGAGGATTTCCCACTCAAAGTGAAAAAAGAATTGTAAAATCCAAAAACTCAATCAACGCCAGACCTGTTTGTGGGATAATATTGTTCGTATAGAAGATTAACCTGTCATGACGATAGTCATTGTAAATGAATAGAGATCCAATAGATCCAATGAATAGTCTCACGATCCAAAACAGCATCCTGTAAAACATTTAGAGGCAGTGTGATGACATGAGCCAACATGACATTTAATAAAATCATGTCACAAGTGTTGCAACAGATTATATGAATTGAATAGTGTTGAATTTTATTGTAGAAATAGACCAAAAATCAAAATAAATTCAAAATAAAGACGTAGAACGAGCTAAATCTCTATCACCTGATTTAAACACCAACTAGTGTCATACTTGGTTCTTGCAAAGGAAGATAAAATGTCTATTTCTGGGTGATTATCAGAGACGTTAAAGACTTCTGTCATTATCTGTAAAGTTCTCCTTTTTTGCTTTTGCAACTTGAGTCCAATTGAGTCATTAAATAGGGAACAATGTTCAAAATTTCATTTAGCAATTTATTGAAACACAAATGTAAGCATTTTAAAAGCTAGAAAACACCTAACGCATGCATGGCAGTAAAGCTCAAGCAACAGAACATTTAAATGCTGCACATAAACTAATAAAAAAACGCCAAGACCATCATTTCCTGCAAATCCCTCTCACCTTGACATGGTTTCATAAAACAATAATGTCTCCCCTGAAATTATAAATTGAGCTACCATTACCAGGTAATTTAGGGTTAGGGAAAGTAACAAAACTGTCTAAATTCTTAAATCAATTCTGTTAATTTGTAAGCTGAACAGCAACACAACTGACTAAATTTCAGTTACGTTTTAGGTCTTGTCCTGCCTTCCCTCTGTATGTGGATGTATTTACTCATCTACTTTGTGCAGCCATGCAAAGCCACACAATCCAGTTCAAACAACGGCAGCATCAACCGACTAAATGAAGGACAATGAACTTTCTTGATCTATGTATTTAACTAGTGTATTAACTAAAACTGTAAATCTTGCTATAGATACTATTCAGGTTGAGTAACAGTTTTTAAGAGATTGTGCTCTGTGCAGAGAAAAAGCTAGCCAAGGCAGAGAGAGCCAAGACTATTTGGGATGCTGAAAATGAAGAATCAGTCATCTCACACAAAAGGTCACAGATCATCTGACTATAAACCACTGGTGCCAATCCAGACCTCTTTGATAGTACCAACATTAGATTATATTCCTTTCTCCAGCTGCTTTAGACAGAATCCAGATTCAACCCTCCAGTTTTTGCTAGTAAATCGCTTTGAACTGCTTTGGCTCCTGTGTTTATCAAAACCCACCACCATTTCAAATGTATTTTGCAGTGAGATTTTTGTGCTTGAAGAAGCTTGAGGTCACATTTGGAGATCATTTAGATCCACTGAATCAAAAGCTGTTAAGAGTATGAGTGGTGGTAGGTCAATAGGAAGCATCTGGCAAGCATTAGGTTGTGACTTCAATTCTAGCTTCCACCACAACATGTATATGTGCCCACGGGCAAGGCATTAACCCCCAAGTTACCTAAACTCTGTGTATCTGTGAGTGATAGTGGGAGTGTTGTGCAGCTGAGTACATAATGCTCTGGTAAAAGGTATTTGACTGGTCAGTATAACAAAAACATATTATATTAGTTCAGTTAAAAAGAAAAATGGAAATTAATCAGGCAAAACATTATGGCCACCTGCCTTCTAGTGATTTGCTTTCAAAACAGGGCTGCACTGCACAGAGCTGGGTTGAGGGACATGCAGAGCGCTGTGCATTGTCCAGTTTACCTTTCTGCATCAAAGTAAAAAAGAAACATTAACTTGGCTGAAGCTGTCTGTAATGACATCATGGCGCCTCAAATCAGAGGCAACTTTGTACATGTCCAAGATAGAGGAAAAGCTAACATTGTCTCAGTGTCTGGAGTTTCTGGTATACAGTTTCCAAAAGAGGGTGTACATGGAGTACGGTCCTGAGGTAAATGTCACGTGTCAAAGTAACTATCCACTTGGATGGCGGCAATTTAAGCTAAAGTAGCTTGTCTGTTGTATCGGATGAGAAAGGACAAACATTGATCCTCACATGCATCACTGATCCTGTTGCCAGTTGAACAGTTGTCCTTCTTTGGACCACTTTTGATAGAAACTGACCACTGAGAATTGAGAACACTGCACAAGAGCTGCAGGTTGGAGATGCTCTGACTGTTATCTAACTATCAGACTTTGACCCTTGTCAAACTGTCCTAAATTCTGTCCCTTGACAATTTTTTCTACTTATACCAGTTTTAAGCACAAAATGTCCACCTTCTGCATAATATATTCCTCTCACTAAGGATAACCATGTAGAAAAATAATCATTGTTATTCACTTCACCTGTCAGTGATATCTGATTAGTGTGGTTATCACATCCTTTGTCCCAAAACCAGAATGTATACTGGTCTGTCTATGTATGACTCTCACCTATGGTAATGAGACTCCTGAATACATGCAGATAAAATGAGCTTTCTCCTGTAGACATTTGCCATTCGGAGAAGGGGGAGGGGTTGAACTACAGCTACTGCTCTTCAGCATCAAAAGGAGGCAGCTGGGGTGGTTCAGGCATTTTATCAGAATACATACTGGACACTCCCCCTTGGAGGCTTTGTGGGCATTTCTAGAGATGCCGGGGCACATTCAGAGCCCGCTGGAGGGACCGAGTATTCCTTTTTTGACCGGAAATGCTTTGGAATCAATCAAGCTAAACAGAAGAGTTTCACAAAGCAGAGGGATGTCTTTGTTTTGCTCCTTAGTCAATTTTGCACACGAATAGATGGATTTTATTACATATATTGTGAAGAGTAAAGATATGCCCTCTGTGAGCCATATAGCAATCTAAAAACCTGTTACCATATATTTGAAATGTTTAACTTAGTCAAAAACGTTTATAAAGATTGAGCGAAGATTTATTTACACTACTATGTCTACGGAAGGACATCTAGTGTTCAGTCATTGTACCTCCAATTCCTATTTGTACCCATTTTGTGTACGAAAATAACTAAAGGCCTATGATGTTATAGAAACAGTCCAAACAAATGACTAAATTAAACTAATTTACATGAACAACATTAGGTATGTCATGTCCATTAATGTTGGTACAGACAACAAATGTGATTTAAAATGTCAATTTATTTAGGCAGCTATAAAGTGTATGAATAAACTGCTAAAGATCTGACTGGTACCTGCTTAACTGGCAGGCTAATAAAACCATTATCATTAAGCTTTTGAGGGACTTCTTTCACACTGATTACTTTGTGATTGCTCAACTATTGTCCACATTGCCAGTTTTTACACGTTGTGAGTCCTTTAACCTTTTTTCTAAGTACCGCAACAGGCCAAATTATCAGGTTTTAAACAGTTTGATCCCTGCCTCACTGCCAGTGAATGGCTTCTATGTGGTGCTTACTTATGGGGAGAGTACAGGCTTGACAACAAGGGAATATAACATTCCCTTGTTGTTTAATAGGCTTGTACACACAACTCTGACAGAGACAGGGAGGTAATGCTTTTTACAGTCAGGTTAACCAATCTTAACTATGTTAGTTAACTAAGTAGAGCAGAAATTCAAGTCATCATTATCATTTGGACCACCAGGGTAAACAACAATATCATTCCTTAGATACAAAAACCTTTTATCCGATTTGAATAAGTAACTGAATCTGACTGCACTGTTCAGTGGTTAGGATTAATTGGAATGTATGTACCTGACTTTTGTGAAGTGCCTTGAGACGACATGTGTTGTGAATTGGCGCTATATAAATAAACTGGATTGAACTTGATTTATTCTATACAAAATAGTATTAGGGTAGAGTCTGTGTAAGGTAACACACATTTAATGTTGGGGTTTGTCACATGTATCATTTTTTTTGTGTATGCGTGCTCTTGTTTTCATATTTTGTATCAGTATCTCTTAACTTAGCTGTTTTGTCTTCTCCCTCACAACACACCAGGTTTTTGTTAGCTAATTGCCACACCTGTCTTTCATTACTGATAAACCCCCTAAGTCTGAAGTCAGTCTGAGTTTGCCTTCCTTATCCTCTTCCATTTCTCAAAGCAAATTTTCGCCTTATATAGTTTTCATTTTATATTTGCTTCCAGAACATCTTCTATGACCTTTTTTGTTTTGATCCTTGTCTCAAACTTAAGACCATTCCATCTCACTCTCATCTGTGCATGACATTTTACAGCTCTAGACAGGCATTATAAGGATATTCTCTACAAGAGCCTAACTAATAAAGGGCTGGATTCAGATTTTCCAGCTTTATAATATAATGACAAAACGGATTTTAAACCATACAATTATATAAACATTCCCATCAGGTTAGGTTATGAATGCTTGGTTTTCCTGTTTTAGAGTTCTGTGGTGGCACTAAGCATTTTGTAATGTTTTTTTTTTTTTAATTTAGAACGTAATTCAGTCAGCTCCAGTGTGTAATAATAGAAAGTGAGGACTTACTGTACTCACTGAGTCATTGTGCTCATTATATTCTGGTACCCACCCGCTGTGTCTCACAGAACTCCAGCCCCTTCACGCTGGAAAGAAGTCAAATCTAGGATCAGATTTAGTTTATAAGAATTTCTTTAATCTGAGGTGTCCTTGGTGTGTGCACAGAATGTGTGTTCAATGATAGCTGTGCTCATACAGCAGGCATTTGAGCAGGAAAAGAACACTACAGCATGTAGGGAACATGTTCACGTATGCTGGTTATTAACATCCTTTATGTAAACATATGGATGAGTGTTTCTAAATGAAAGATATTACAAGGGGATTAGTGGGGAAATAGATCAAACACCATAGGGAATATATTTCTTAAAAGGGCTGCTATAGATCTGTGTTGAGATCTATGATTAACGATTTTGTTTAATTGTGTTTCACTTTAACATAGTTTATTTGTAGGAAGCATCAACTGCAAATAAAGTTAGCAATACATATTAAAATAAACACGAGAAGCCAATTCAATTCTTGAATTTTGGGCTTCATTTTGGATCTCAAGCTGCAAAGAAATCTGTTGCTATATATTGAGAAATATTCATTGATTAATAGTCACTGAAAGGCAAATGGATTTACCTAGCTTTTTTAAGAATAGTGTAGTGGAAATACTTTACAATAAAACCATCTATTGTTTTCTCAGTACCTAGTTAAAAACAGACTGCTTTCACTGCAGACAGCTAGCATGTAATTAACAGGAAAGTAGAGCCTTAATTGTACTTCGGTAAATAACTTAGCTTCACTTGAAGAAAATGTTGTTGTACAGCATGTTGATCGTTTGTGAGAAGATTAGCAATGTCTAGTTCAGTCTTGCTATTGAAAACAGTTTTCCAGAATTATGTCATGTACTACTTTTTGCAGTCATTTTTACTATTGTTTAAAAACTGAAGTGATGGGTAAAGTCTTGACTACCATATTTCTTAATGTTTAGCTCACAAGGGGCCTTGCCTTCTTGTAATATTTTGAAAATGGACCTGATCGTCATTTCTTTAGGGTTACTATAGATTTCCAGCTGCTTTTCCCTCCAACAATAACTGCCACATTTTAAAGTAATATATTTTGTTTGGTTTGGAAACATTCCAGTATAAAAAGGCTCCTAAACTCAAGGGGACAAACAACACTGTCTTCACATATAATGAAGTAAAAGCTCAGTTTAAGATTTTAGGTTTAGGCAATTTGTTACCCAGTTTTTTTAAATAACAAATTCGTAACAGTTTAAAATCATCAAATACTATTTTACACACTTAAAATCGATAATCTGCAGGAAGATGCTAGTGATGGATCTAGGACACACGATAAGATGACACAATAATAGGTTCACTACAATGAGACAGAAAAGACTTTAAAAAAAATTTCTGGAAAACTAAGGTTCTTCTTTTTTTAACATGTAAATAACGGTATTACAAATCAGAAATTTTTCATAGAACCTGTAATCAAAACAGTAATTCATTCCAGTTTTGTAACTCAGGCCAACCTATGAGGTCCAATCTGGACTGCAATTAAAATTTATTTTGCACACAAAAAAAACCAAATCTTTTCCATAATGCTTCATTTTTTCCCCAATGGAAAGCTGCTTTTTTTTCACCTTACTGACATTCATATCGCTTTAGCTGCTAAATGGTCTGGTTTCTCATCATGCAACTAGGTCCCTCTATCACACTTTGTGTGATGTTGGTAAACTGCAACATTTGCCTTTGTCAGCTTTTGCCACATTTTTCATTATCACTTTTTTTTACCTTCTACCCCTTGTTTTGCCTCGCCCCCTTTCTCTCATCCTGCTTTCGCGATCCAGCGGTATCATACCCTCCCAGTTACAAGAAGACCCCACCTCCTGTGCCCCCGCGCACCGCCACCAAGCCTCTTATTTCTGTGACAGCCCAGAGCAGCACAGAGTCCACCCAGGATGCCTACCAGGAAGGCAGGCATTTACAAGGCGGCCTGTGGACCACGGATAGCCTTGGCCGTCCCATCTACAGCTCCATGGACAGCCTGAACAGCACCAAGGCAGTCACCATGGCCATGGAGGCAGGCAAGAGGCATGCTTTGGTGGGAAGTCACACCTCTGTCCAGACATGTGACAAGGCTGTACTAGTATCAAAGGCTGAAGAGTACCTCAAAACCCCACGTTCCTCTATTGGTATACAGGTAACAAGACAACTGACAGCCTCGATCCCAGTTTCTTACAAAATATACCAAAGTTGTCTGTGATTTCTGATTGTCTTACATTGTTAGAAAGGCTGACTCAAATGGATTTTTAACATACAGTGCTTTCCCATTTTACCATGTTACAGCCACAAACTTATTGAGGTTTTGTATGATAAACTCAAATAAAATACCACATAATAGTAAAGTAGAAGGACAATGATTCATGATTTTCAAAATGTTTTTACAAATAAATACCTGTGAACTGTGGGAGTCATTTTGTATTCAGTCTCCTTTACTCTGAAAACCCAAAATAAAATTTAGCGCAGCCTGTTTGCCTCCAGAAGACTACCTCTGTGTAATTTAATCTCATAATAATAACAGCCATTAGTATACAGTAAACTACAAATCAGCCCACTGTGAAACGTGGTGGTTTCAACATAATGATCTTTTCTTGAGCTGGGACAATTTCTCTAGATGTGCAAAGCTGGTAGAAAAATGCCTCAAAATACTTACAGCTACAATTGCATTAAAGGCAATTCTGCAAACCATTGACCCAGGAAGGGTGAATACAAATTCACACCACAACTATCTATTATTTTCACTGACAACACAATTGTTCTCTACTCTGTGTTGGTGGTTTGCATCAAATCCCAATAAAATATATTAAAGTGTGTGGTTTCAACATGATAAAATTTGGGAAAGTTCAAAGTGCATGAATTTGTTTGCAAGACACTGTATGAACAAGGTCTATTTCAATGTTAAAAAGTATAGACTTTAAAGGAATACATTTGAAACAGATATTATATCAAAAAAATAAATTGCAACAGTTTGATCTGTCTTTTTTTAGCTGTTTCAAGATATAAACCTACAGAAAGCATATTTAAAAGCCCTAGTCACAAGAAGTGTGCATTTGCATTGAAATTGATGGTGGTTTATATGTTGCTATTTTTATTTCCCAGGTGGAAGCTGTGACAGACTCTGAGGCTGAAGTTAAAGGGCTTCCTCAGTTTCACTCTATAGGGATCCAGGTGGAGGATAGGAAACGGTATGCAATGCAGGTGAAAGTGTCATAAGACATTTATTTTTTTGTCTCAAGTTGGTATATTTCATTTCTTTCTCTTTGCTGTTAGGCATGGTAGGTTCAAGCGTTCCAACAGTGTGACCACTGCAGTGCAAGCAGATTTGGAACTGGAAGGCTTTCCCTCCATGGAGGACAAAGGCCTGCAGTTCGGCGGCGCCTTCGGCCGGCACTCTGAGCCTAGCACACCAACTCAGTACGGAGCCATCAGAACTGTGCGCACGCAGGGCCTTTTTAGTTACAGGGAGGACTACCGGCCTTCCAGTGGGCCCCCCAGCCCGCAGCCTGAACCTTGGTTGGTGGAACCCAGCCTGGAGAGCACCGACTCGGGCCGAGTGCCCCCACTCCGAAGGGATGGCAGTTGGTTCATGCAGCTCCTTCACAACGAAACAAAGAGACTTGAAGAATGGTGCAAAGAGATGGAAAGAGAGGCAGAGGAGCATGACCTGTCAGAGGAGAGTAAGTGTCCTGAGAGGAGCATTGGCTTCTGCTCTATGACGTCAATACTTTGGAACATGCGGTGTGTTAGTGGAGCCACAATAAATATTTTTAGTATTAACAGTGACGCTGACCACAGAGTTGTGAAAAGCACTTTATGAGCCGATATGCTTATCGTGAATGACTGAAAGGCGATTGCTCAACATTCTGGCTTTTGCCAAGCTGTCAGTTATAAATCCAGACTTTGTGTGTGTTTTCCAGTCCTAGGAAAAATCCGGAGTGCAGTTGGAAGTGCTCAGCTACTAATGTCTCAAAAGTTTCAGCAGTTTTACTGGCTGTGCCAACAAAATCTGGTGAGTAATTTTCAGGCAAAAACATTTTATCCTCATGACATTCATTTGGTACACAGGAAAAGCACAGTTTGTTCATGCTTCTTAATACCAATATTTGCATGTAGAGTGGTTTCCCTTTCTCTTAACTTTGGGCAGGTAGTTGGCCTGACACCGCACTTGTGCACCTTCCAAAAATAGACCACAAAGATCAATGGTGGAGCAGTCACTCTGTTGCTATTGGCCCACAGCTGACAAAAGGGGAATTCCAATAGGAAGCAGCACCTGTGTTGAGGCAATCCATTAATGCACAGAGGCAGCAGGTTGAATGGGAATTCAGAGTCTTAATAATGGAGTGCATCACCCTCTCACTGTTTAGCCCTCATGTCACATCTTCTCATGCCTTATACCTTTTCTGATGCTAACTGTCCCCCGAGTCAGCAGTTATCAGAATATGGTTGTTTAATGTTTCTGGAGAAAAAGAAGAGACAGACAGTGAAAGAGAGAGTAACAAACTTATCTTAATTAGACCCTTCAAAGACAAGACAAAAAGAAAAAAAAATGAAATGCTGCTCATTGTGATTGAAGTCTGCTCTCTTACTGACTTGTGTTGTTTTTGTGTTTTTTTTCTAGATGTGTTTCTTTTTTTTGAATAACCCTACTGTTTGCCTCGCCTCATAGATAATAGGATGATAAATTAAGTCTAACATCGGTAGTGACAAGCCTTAGATTGCCCTGAGCTTTTAGAAATGTCTCAAAAAGAAGCAGATGAAGAACTGCACTTTGTGTTTATAAAAAGCTCTGAATGTTGTTAACTTTGAATTGATGAATCTCTTCTTGGTTTTTGTGTTTTGCTGTTTGAGGAAATGATCACATGGTTCTATCTGGCTGTCTTCCTTTGTGTGGTGTTACTTCAGATGCGTGTGTTGCAACACAGTATTTTGAGACTAGTCAGAAGATTCAACAGTAAAATTCACAGGTCATACAAATTTTGACCGGATTAATAGTGAATATCTGGCACATTTTGTCTATGTGTTAAAGTAGTGTTTACTAATTTAGTCTCCTGCTCTACTGTGCTGGTGAGATGCTTGCATTCTTTTTTCAGGGTGGAATAATTATTCAACATTTTTGAAAGCTAAAATTAGGTGCACAACTGGAAATGTGTTATGAATCTAATCCACACTGAGTCAAAATTAATCTTACTGGGTCAAATATAGGCATCCACCTTCAATAATATTTGGATAAATGTCCTTTGAAGATACTCCAGAAGAATTGCATAGCGTTTGTAGCCATCAACAAGGTCTTGACTTAATTCTGCATGGGCATTTGACCACTCTTCTTATCAGAATTAGAAGAAATACCTGGTTGGTTTCCAGGTGCTGACCTGGTTTTTAAACCTGGTTGAGGTTAGGGCTTTGAGGAATGCCATTAATGAAGATTATTGGCCTGCTTTGTCCATCCCAAAAGTAGTTTCGATGGGAGTTTGGAGGTCATTGTCCAATTAGAACATCCATGTGTGTCCAAGTTTCAACTATGTAACTGTCACCCTCAGAGAAAAGACAACTGGTGAGAATGATTAGGAAAAACCCATGAGCCATCAAGACTGAAGCCAATCTTAAAGCAGAAGATCCTGAAATACCAGTGTCACTATCCTCTCATTAGGCAACTTTAACATCATCATGGTCTTAGAGTGTGCTTCTGAGAAAGTAATGCCTTGAAAATTTAAGAACAATTGTAGTACATTTGCCTTTCCCTATTTATGTTTAAAATACACTCTCAAGCCCTGGTATATAGGGATCCAAAACGAATGCTGGTAATATACTGCCACACAGTGGTCATAAATGGGATATCAAACTGTAAATACATGACAGGGAGCAGAAACAATATGTACAAAAGTACTGTGATTAAAACTTTCACATTGTCAGTTTTATGAGATATCCCCCTTCCTTTGTGGTACAGGAAACACTTATTTTATTTGCATTTTTACTAGCATATGTTTTCCAGGACCCCAGTGCGATGCCTCGACCCACATCTCAGGACCTGGCTGGATTCTGGGACCTTTTGCAGCTTACCATTGATGACGTCACTGCCAAGTTTGATGAGCTGGAGCAGATCAAGAGCAACCAGTGGCAGCTGGTGGAGAGTCCCGAGAAGAAGGTATCATTTCCCTCCACACGGTCATAATAATTGGTCTTAATGGACTCCAGATGAACGTGCTCAGCTTAGAAGGAAACTGCATTAACAGCATCAGTGTTCATTTTTAGGCATGGCCCTGGCAGGAGGTTAGAGTATTAACAAGATGGAACCATCTGTTTTAGTTTAGATAGCCAAAAGCAACATTTGGTTTTCTTGTTAAAGTCACTAGCAGCATCCATGGGGTAAATTCATCTCCTCTTTACTTTGGAAAATCAGATTTTAAAATGGAAGTCTACAAGTCAACAGAAGTTGTTTTTTTTAGCTATTTTTTGTAAAATATTCATCAAATCTAATTTGAAAAAACAGTTAAAGATCATTACATTTTGCATTTAAACATTAAATACTTAGTTACTGATTAAAGTCCATACAGTGGTGTGAAATGAGACTTGCCCTCTTACACATTTCTGTTGTTTTTGCTTTTTTGTAATAAGAACATATTTCAGATGCATCAAACACATTTTGATATGAAACAGAGATAACCTGGGTAAAAACAAAAAGCCGTTTTCAAATCATGATTTCATTTATTGAGGGAAAAGCGCAATCCAAACAACCTAGCCCTTTAACAACTGCCATCGTGAAATCTGGCAGTGACTCTTACATTGCTGTGGAGGAATTTTGCCCCACTCTTCTGTTGGAGGGCTTTTACAAATGAATGGTCTGTTTAAGGACATGCCCCAGCATCTAAATTAGATTTAAAGTCTCACTATGCCACTCCAAAACCTTAATTATTTTTTTGGAGCCATTCAAAGATGGAGTCACCATTGTACTTAAGATCATTGTCCTGCTACATAATCCAAGTGTGCTTGAGTTTAAGTAATGGTAGGACATCCTCCTTTCAGGAATTTCTGTTAGAGAGCAGAATTCACGGCTCAATGATCTATGGGCTCTTAGATCTATGGTTCTATTATGTTCTGCTTAAAACTGAATATGTAGCTTAAATTAGACAATACAGTATGTTTAAGGGAAAATATTTTACTTGCTGTACTATAAATTAAAGCTATATCCATCTGAATTTAATTGGCATTCCTTATTGTAAGGTTATAACTGTAAAATTGATTATGACATTGATTGATTTGTCTCGGGACAAGCTGGAGTTAACAATAAAATTGTATTCTTATCGGATTGTAAATACAAACTTTTGTGATCATAAAAAAAAGATGTGAAACAATGGGGTTATTTAAGCATTCAGTTATACCACTTCTCACACAATGTAATTTAAAGCACATTTATAAAAAATTTGCTTGCAGATGAGAGACCTACAGTTGCAAGACATCTATTTAATTAGTAACTGCAACTTTAGAAGTAACAAGATCGTTTAGGGCACTTGGGTAATTATCTTTATGTGATATGTTTTGCTATAAGCATGCTATTGCCTCCAGCAGTTTGCAGGCACATAACTTCAGTAGAGGTGAACCCTCACCATGACACCGATGTGCCATGCTTAGCCTTGTTGAATCAAGGCAGGCACTGTTTATACCAACACCGCCTTGCAGTCAGAGAAACTCAGCCTGCTCACAATCCTTATGAAAATATTGTGTTTATGTAATAATGTTCAACAACAATGAATTGATATACAGTAATAGTTTAAGTTCATCCTGGCAGCATATGTTTTTAAAGTTGCACACACAATATATTGTGACATTAAGTCCCCCATACGAAGAAAAATGAGGTGTGAATTTTTTTTAAGTCACTTTTTCACCATATTTAACTAAATATACATACAGTTAAGCCCAAAATTAATTATACCCCTGGCAGATTTAGGTTTAAAAAAGTATTTTAATGTTACCAACACATTTCTTCTGACTGGAATTAATATTCTTGTTTTGAAGTGGCCAAAACAATAACACCAGAGTCCTGATTCGAATCCAATTGAGAATCTGTGGAGGTAACTAAAGATTAGGGTGATGGCTAGGAGGCCCTCCAACCTGAAAGACTTGGAAATCATTCCAAAACATAAGTTGGCCGAAATATCAACGACTAGTTGCGAAAAGTTGGTCAGCAATTATAAGCAATTTCCTCCTGCCACACATCAGTGTGCCCCTAGACAAGACACTTAACCTCAAGTTGCCTACCAATCTGTGTATCAGTTAAGTGAATGTGTGCGCATTAGTGAGTGCCATTGGGTGAATGTGGTTCTAGTGTACAGCACTTTAAGTGGTTCGTATGACTGGAAAAGTAATATCAGGAAAAGCTGTCTTGGCTGGTTTATACTTTAATACAATTTCCAGGAGTCTGAAGGTGTCATGTTCATTTCTTTAAGCAATTATACACAAGTTTTAACATCATGGGAATGTTCAGGAAGAAGACAGGTTCTGGGTCCAAAAATGACAGAGATAGCATTGTGAGGTAAACAATGCAATTAACCCCAGAGCAAAAGTAAAAGACAGATTACAGTTTACAAAGGCATTCAGGGACAATTACCTTCATTTTTGGAGACATGTTCTGTGGTCTGATCATACTAAAAAATAAATAGTTGGCTGTAATGACCATTGGTATGTCTTCCAAATAGACAATGACCCTAATTATACTGCCAAATAATTACAAAGTGGCTTAAGGACAAAGTCAGTGTTGGGGTTGGTCATCACAAATGTCTGATCTCAGTCTCATGAACAGCTGTGTGTACGCAAGGTGGCCTACACAGCTGGCTAGGTTGCACTAGTTCTGTCAGGAGGAATCGGCCCAAATCCTACAAACTATTGTGAGAAGCTTGTGGAAGGATACCCAAAATGTTGACCCAAGTCATATAGTTTTAAGGATAATTCCACCAAATAGTTAGGAAATGTATGTAACCTGCTGAATTTAAAGAAAGCCAAAAAATGTCACAAACAGAAACAGTTTTGGTAATTCTCACTGACTTAAAATGTATAGTCTGATTTAATGTCAGACAGTGAGAAAAAGAATCAAATGTTTGTTTTTATGTAGTTTCGTCTTTTGTCTAGTTTTAGCTGTATATGTGATTGATTAAATGTGTGAAAAAGTCAGTGAAAAATTAATGTCCCATTTTTCATGCTGTGACAGGCTAAATGCGACGGAATATTGCTGTTTTTACAGATAGTGCCCATAGCAGTCATGCTCGACTTCTATTTTTGTCATTTGATGTATGCTAATAGAGCAAGAGAGCCCCGTGTAAAATGTTAATTAGGAACAATTTAATCAATCGATTTAATCAATTCTTTATGTGTTCCAAGGAGCAAAAGTGGCCTCCACCTCTGGCAAAGAGGCCAGCCAGGGGGCGTGGCAGCGTGATGCGGGAGCGCTCTCTTGACCTCCAAGACCGCCAGCGACAGGAAGCCCGCCGACGCCTCATGGCTGCCAAACGAGCTGCTTCTTTCAGACAGGACTCAGCCACGGAGAGGGCGGACAGCATTGAGATCTACATCCCAGAAGCCCAAACACGGCTTTGAGGTCCACACAACCATCCTTAGCTCCTGTCGTCCCTCTTCATCAGATACCAGCATGTCGCGGCACAACATCTGCCCTCCAATTCCCTATTCAATCTTTTCGTGTGTTGGCCTTTTTCTAAGCTCTCCCTGTTAAAGCTACACTGGGCAAATCTTTTAACAGAAAACTTTACCCTTTTATCAGCATAAATTAAATTAGTAAAGAATCATGACATGTGGCCATAGGAGTCTGGTTTTTGACCACATTTTAAAAACCCCAACAGTCTGTAAAACACAAACGATTAGAGACTTAACAATTTTTTCAATGTTTCACTTGGTATCCTTCAGCTAAAAGTCACCCAACAGCTGCCAAAATTTTAGATAAATTGTTTGGTATTGCCTCTGCAAAATATACATTTGCCTAGTGTATCTTAAAGACCACAGGAAACATTTACTAATGGCTGAGAATTAGCTAACATAGAGTAAAAAAACTGTGTCAAGGGACAAAAAAACACTTTGCACATTCAATGAAACGAAATGCAACATTTTCCTTACCAGCAACAATGGTCTGTGGCCAAAGCACCCTGTATGTATCTTCCATCTCTGAAAGTTATTGGACTATTTCTTTGCAGGATACTGATTTAGTTTTTTTCTCTTCACTTAAAAAGTTAAAACATAAAGCAGAGTTTGACTTTTTAAAATAGTGTTCCATTTGCCATGGTTGATGTTGCAAGTGCCACACATCTTTTCCTTTTATTGTTCTTTAACCAGGGGTGCTGCAGCCGTTAATCATTGTTGCTGGATAAGAATTAAAAATGAGACAAAAAATTCCCAGGCTAATATTTTCACATAAAGGCATGTCCATTCCTACAGTACCATTCATTCTTAGGACATTTTTTAAAATATGTGTAAATTGCTAGCTCTTGTCCACATTTCCACTGCAGAACAAATATGAATTATCAATGAAAAGTTTTACACAGCCTGAAAAAGGTTATTTCAAACAATGCATTTTGCACATTATAATATTCATGTTTGTATTTCCAAGGGAAATGTAGTTTATGATGATCATGTGATATTGTTGCAGTTGAATTGCAAGAACAGAGATGAAAAATTTACAACAGAATTTCCTATATAAATGTATTTAGGTTGTAGAAATTGCACCTTGTTTCTTTTTTTAAGGGCACTAATGCCACTCTTAAGTAAACACTTATGATTCTAACACTTTTAATTTTACTTACAGTATATATATTTTATGACCAATTTCATAGTTTATGCCATACATTTAGTATTTATAGTTACCAACAGGCATTGGTTGATTTGACAGAGCATCTGTCTTGTTATTAAACAGTATTTCTTAGCTGAGTCTTTCCATTTCACTGCATCTGACCTTCCGTTCTTGTTTTGATCTGCTTGTGTAGTTCTAGGGAAAACAGGTGCAAATGACACTTTAACAATATTCAGTTACTATAATAAATGGTGCTGCTTTTTACTCTAAAACTGTTGTCCCTCACCCAGTCCTACATGCACACACACACAAATAAGAGTACTTTATAAACTAAGATTTCTTAACATGGTGCCCACTGTCTCCCCGATGGCAGAGTGTGACTTCAGACACAATCATTTTTGCAAAGTTCTTGCTTTCAGTGAATTAAATGAGGAGACAGTTTTATAGTTCAGATTGTTGCAAAGAACAGAGAAAGCAAAGGGGATGTTATTGGGGTTATTATTATTATTATTGAACAGGAGGGGAAACAGGTTTGACATTCCAACAACCTTTAAACAAAACTTAATACATCATGGTTCATGTTCTTATTTTTCCTCACACTTCCAGTGCATTTCCAGTCATCTCCATTTGTCAATCTAACCCTGAGTAATAAAAAACAAATGCTGATATTGCCGCTAGGATTATGTTGCATCATAGTTTTTCTTGTTTTAATCTAAACATGTTAAACAGAGGAGAGCAGTCTGTGTTCTCTGTATGAGGCGGTGAAAAGTTGAGAGATTATGACACATTTTGCTTGTTTTTTTCTACCGGCAATGAGGCTCACCTCGTGTTGGACTATTTTACTCCAGGATGAGTGTGCTGAATCTGAAAACCTTACCCTATGGCCTTACCAAAACAGTAATGAATGTAGAGATGCCATTGATGCAAAAAATTGAATAAAATAATGTCCCAGGGGATTAGCGGTTGCTAAACTATCAAATAAATATAACTGGATGACAGGGTGATTAAATTTTTTCATGTAAGTTTTTTTTTACATTTAGTTTTACAGTGTGAAGTAGGGCAAAAATATTACGTTTTTTTTAATGAGTTCAGCTTTGTTAAATCATAAACTGAGCAGTTGAGAAGTGAGCCTTACAAACAAACACAATATAAATATTCATATTTTTAGCACATGTAAAGATTAGACTAGTTAAAACTAGCATTCGGTTCCGAAAAAGTGCTAAAAAAATATTCACTGCTCAAAAAAATAAAGGGAGCACTCAAATAACACATCCTAGATCTGAATGAATGAAATATTCTCATTGAATACTTTGTTCTGTACAAAGTTGAATGTGCTGACAACAAAATCACACAAAAGTCATCAATGGAAATCAAATTTATTAACCAATGGAAAAACACACTACAGGCTGATCCAACTTTGATGTAATGTCCTTAAAACAAGTCAAAATGAGGCTCAGTATTGTGTGTGGCCTCCACGTGTCTGTATGACCTCCCTACAACGCCTGGGCATGCTCCTGATGAGACGGCGGATGGTCTTCTGAGGGATCTCCTCCCAGACCTGGACTAAAGCATTCGCCAGCTTCTGGACAGTCTGTGGTTCAACGTGACGTTGGTGGATGGAGCGAGACATGATGTCCCAGATGTGCTCAATCGGATTCAGGTCTGAGGAACGGGCGGGCCAGTCCATAGCTTCAATGTCTTCATCTTGCAGGAACTGCTGACACACTCCAGCCACATGAGGTCTAGCATTGTCAAGCATTAGAAGGAACCCAGGGCCAACCGCACCAGCGTATGGTCTCACAAGGGGTCTGAGGATCTCATCTCGGTACCTAATGGCAGTCAGGCTACCTCTGGTGAGCACATGGAGGGCCGTCAAACAAATGCCACCCCACACCATTACTGACCAGGTGCCAAACCGGTCATGCTCAAGGATGTTGCAGGCAGCAGACTGGTCTCCATGGTGTCTCCAGACTCTGTCACATCTGTCACATGTGCTCAGCGTGAACCTGCTTTTATCTGTGAAGAGAACAGGATGCCAGTGGCGAATTTGCCAATCCTGGTGTTCTCTGGCAAATGCCAAGCGTCCTGCACGGTGTTGGGATGTGAGCACAACCCCCATTTGTGGACGTCGGGCCCTCATACCATCCTCATGGAGTCGGTTTCTAACCGTTTATGCAGACACATGCACATTTGTGGCCTGCTGGAGGTCATTTTGCAGGTCTCTGGCAGTGCTCCTTCTGTACCTGCTTGCACAAAGGTGGAGGTAGCGGTCCTGCTGCTGGGTTGTTGCCCTCCTACGGCCTCCTCCACGTCTCCTGGTGTACTGGCCTGTCTCCTGGTAGCGCCTCCAGGCTCTGGACACTACGCTGACAGACAGCAAACCTTCTTGCCACAGCTCACATTGATGTGCCATCCTGGATGAGCTGCACTACCTGAGCCACTTGTGTGGGTTGTAGAGTCCATCTCATGCTACCACGAGTTTGAAAGCACCACCAACATTCAAAAGTGACCAAAACATCAGCCAGAAAGGTACTGAGAAGTGGTCTGTGGTCCCCACCTGCAGAACCACTCCTTTATTGAGTGTGTCTTGCTAATCGCCAAAGATTTCCCCCTGTTGTCTTTTCCATTTGAACAACAGCTGTGAAATTGATTGTCAATCAGTGTTGCTTCTTAAGTGGACAGTTTGATTTAACAAAAGTTTGATTTACTTGGAGTTATATTGTGTTGTTTAAGTGTTCCCTTAATTTTTTGAGCAGTGTATATATATATATATATATACGGTATATATATATATATTGCAGATATATAGACTTCTATGCTACAGTACTTTACGGAAGTATTCACACCCTTTAAACCCTTTGGACTACAGGTCCTTCTCAAAAAATTTGCATATTGTGATAAAGTTCATTATTTTCCATAATGTCATGATGAAAATTTAACATCCATATATTTTAGATTCATTGCACACTAACTGAAATATTTCAGGTCTTTTATTGTCTTAATACGGATGATTTTGGCATACAGCTCATGAAAACCCAAAATTCCTGTCTCACAAAATTAGCATATCATTAAAAGGGTTTCTAAACGAGCTATGAACCTAATCATCTGAATCAATGAGTTAACTCTAAACACCTGCAAAAGATTCCTGAGGCCTTTAAAACTCCCAGCCTGGTTCATCACTCAAAGCCCCAATCATGGGTAAGACTGCCGACCTGACTGCTGTCCAGAAGGCCACTATTGACAACCTCAAGCAAGAGGGTAAGACACAGAAAGAAATTTCTGAACGAATAGGCTGTTCCCAGAGTGCTGTATCAAGGCACCTCAGTGGGAAGTCTGTGGGAAGGAAAAAGTGTGGCAGAAAACGCTGCACAACGAGAAGAGGTGACCGGACCCTGAGGAAGATTGTGGAGAAGGGCCGATTCCAGACCTTGGGGGACCTGCGGAAGCAGTGGACTGAGTCTGGAGTAGAAACATCCAGAGCCACCGTGCACAGGCGTGTGCAGGAAATGGGCTACAGGTGCCGCATTCCCCAGGTCAAGACACTTTTGAACCAGAAACAGCGGCAGAAGCGCCTGACCTGGGCTACAGAGAAGCAGCACTGGACTGTTGCTCAGTGGTCCAAAGTACTTTTTTCGGATGAAAGCAAATTCTGCATGTCATTCAGAAATCAAGGTGCCAGAGTCTGGAGGAAGACTGGGGAGAAGGAAATGCCAAAATGCCAGAAGTCCAGTGTCAAGTACCCACAGTCAGTGATGGTCTGGGGTGCCGTGTCAGCTGCTGGTGTTGGTCCACTGTGTTTTATCAAGGGCAGGGTCAATGCAGCTAGCTATCAGGAGATTTTGGAGCACTTCATGCTTCCATCTGCTGAAAAGCTTTATGGAGATGAAGATTTCATTTTTCAGCACGACCTGGCACCTGCTCACAGTGCCAAAACCACTGGTAAATGGTTTACTGACCATGGTATCACTGTGCTCAATTGGCCTGCCAACTCTCCTGACCTGAACCCCATAGAGAATCTGTGGGATATTGTGAAGAGAACGTTGAGAGACTCAAGACCCAACACTCTGGATGAGCTAAAGGCCGCTATCGAAGCATCCTGGGCCTCCATAAGACCTCAGCAGTGCCACAGGCTGATTGCCTCCATGCCACGCCGCATTGAAGCAGTCATTTCTGCAAAAGGATTCCCGACCAAGTATTGAGTGCATAACTGTACATGATTATTTGAAGGTTGACGTTTTTTGTATTAAAAACACTTTTCTTTTATTGGTCGGATGAAATATGCTAATTTTGTGAGATAGGAATTTTGAGTTTTCATGAGCTGTATGCCAAAATCATCCGTATTAAGACAATAAAAGACCTGAAATATTTCAGTTAGTGTGCAATGAATCTAAAATATATGAATGTTAAATTTTCATCATGACATTATGGAAAATAATGAACTTTATCACAATATGCTAATATTTTGAGAAGGACCTGTATATTGTTTTTACAAATAGAAATCTGAAAAGGTGGCACACATTTGTATTAACCCCCTTTCACTCTAAATTAGTTCCAAGACAACAAACATGTGGAATAAGGTGCTTTCATTAAATGAGATAAAAACTCAACTTTTCTCCTTACATGAAAATTGTTACATGTGGCAAAAAAACTATTCTTCCATATCACTCTGAACACACAATCCTTTCAGTGAAACATAAAATTAGCAGTCTAATGCTGTGGGAAGAGAATGATAGGGAAGCTGGTCAGAGTTGATGCGAAGGGTCGAATTGAATACAAAGCAAATATGGAAGAAAAATTTTAGTGGCTGCAGAAGACAAAGCTGGAGGCTGACCTTCCAGCAGGACATTGACTCTCAAACATACAACCATATGGTTCCATAGGAATGTTTTAAATCAAAGCATATGTATTAGTAGACCCAGTTAAATTCTAAACCTAAAACCAATTTAAGATTTGAGGCATGGCATGAAATTGATGTTCACAGTAACTCACAACCACTGATGGAGCTACATATTTTTAATTTGAAAAATGTGGCAATGTCTTCATGCACTATTTTGCAGAATTACCTTTATCTGCAATTACAAATGCAAGACTTTTAACGTATGTCTCCACAAGTTTTATACATCAAAAAATAAAACTGTTGCCCAGGCCTTTTGTAAAATAGCTCAGGCTTGGTTAGATTAAAATTGAGAACATTTGTTCACATCAATTTGGAAGTCTTGCAACCAATTCGTAATTTTAAATTTAAGTCTGTACCTTGACTGTGTCATTTTAAAACATACATTAAATTTGCTTTTATCTAAACAGCCCCATTGTAGACCTGGCTGTATGTTCAGCTTCATTATCCTGCTGGAAGGTGAAGCTCTGCTACAATCTCGGGTCTTTTGCCCCCTCTAACACTTCTTTTTCCAGGATCATCCTGTATTTAGCTCCATCCAGCCTCCCATCTACACTGACCAGCTTTCTTGCCCCTACTGAAGAAAAACATCCCTACAGCATGATGCTGTCACCGCCATGTTTATCAGTAAAGATTGGTCTATCACATAAAATCCCAATAAAACACATTATGGTTCATGATTATGATGAGGCAAAAATTTAAAAAGTATGAGGAATTTTTACAATATTTCAGGGGACTATATTACTACAAATGGAAAGTCTAACTTAACTAAGAATATTTATCTAAATATATACTATATTTAGATAAAGTATATAAACATTTATTGGTATGTGCCCACTGTAAAGGAATAACAGCATAGATTTGCATGACAAATCCAGTGCATCATACACTTACAGTAAACTCTTAAGATACTTAGGGCTTAGTCTTTGGTTTGATGAATATAATTAGCATTTTTTTCCAACATTAATGCTGTTTATATTGGATCCAATCATTTGTGCTTAAATTTATTTCCTATTACATGTTAGGTTAATGTGGTTAAGATTTTCTTCCATTTACAGTTTCTTTCACTTATGGCCGAGCTGTTGTGAGGAAAAAACAAACAATGCCATTTTTAAATTATTACGATTTGCGATTAGTTGTAAATTGTGACACGTTTCCTATGTTTGAATTATACTCTAAAACTATTTCTAATTAGAATTTAGAATTTATTACATTAAGTTTATAAAATTTGGTCCAGACCTACAATTAAAATATTTGCTTTGCAAAAATGTGAGAACTTATTCAAAAGGTTTTTTAGATTATAGTGTCTCTAGAAGTTTTGCTTTTTGTTTTGTCTTTCATCTTCATTTCTCCCAGCTGGTCATCTCAACTCATCTTGTATTAGGAAATATCTTTTGAAAGCATTGCATTTGTTTTACGTTATTTGAATGATGGCTGATGGGCTACTTTTACACTCTAAATGCTCTTCCACCTGACTGTAGTCAGATAAAGTCTACTTCCCACAGACTGCAAACTGTGACTCCATCATGTCTACTGCTGCCAATCTGGTAGTCATTATCACCAGTGCAGGTATTAAATAAAAGTAAGATTAAACTGAGCTTTTTTACAGCTTTAAGTTCATGTTTCTGTTGCCTGCACGTTTAGTCTAAATCTATTTTACCCACCCAACAGTTGGTATGAGTCAAATCTGTCGTGAACTTTCCTCCTTAGCGAGACTGTCCTCTGGTACTTTAAAAGAGCTGGCAGTAAGAAGCAAACACAAAGTGATAAGGATTATCTTATAATACACTCACAACTTCATAGTCAGTGGCTTCAGTGAAAAATCATGTCACTTCGGTTGTTTTCACAGTGGGGCTGAAGTCCTGACACCTAGAGGATCTTAGACGTTACAGGGACACTGTGCTGGGAGTGACCACACATCTACAGTAATACATTGTAAGGGATATAAGATACACAATTACAATATCAGAAATCACACAAAGTGTTTTTTGCAGTATCTTGCAGGGATGTTATACTATCATGGTGCCATTATCGTACAATTATCTTTGAATTGCTATAAATGTTTCCTTTGTTTCTCTCAATCTCCCAACCATTTTATATGGGGCTTAGAAGTTTGGCAACTATGTACATGACAAATCCTCAGGTGCCTTACAGTTTGATTTCCTTAGGACTTAGGTTTGGTTTAAGCTTTGTGAAAGGACTGCAACACCTTTTAGAGTTTGTACCTTCATAAAGGGCTGGAAACTATATGTTAGGTTGGATCACAGAGTTAAAAGTGGAATAACGTTTATATTTGCCTGCTTCAGTTGTCCTGTTTTGATAAGCTTTAGCACAATACAGTCTAGAGGACATCAAAGAGGAATTTGCTGACATTTATTCTGGTCACATTTTAACCTATGTGTTTCAGACCCTTATAGATGTTCTACTATGACTTTAAATACTTCACAATCCATAGATGAAACCACTTTAAAAACATAAGAATAAAAGATGGCCTGAATATTTCAGAATATATTTTTTCATTTTTAGATGTCTTTATTGTCATCTTCTCTTTGCCCATTGTGAAGTCTTCATGGATACTAGAGTTGGAGACTGGACCAGCTGAAAAAAGTGCAATAGTATTTTATTATAATCATAGACAGACTGGACTATAGCTATTCACCCCACGGTTGAGTGTTTCTGCAAACATCATTAGGAGCAGTTATAAGCTCCACATGAACACTTTTTCATGCCTGTGTACTATGCAGCAGTACCTCTGCAGGGTGGCTGAGGTTGCAGGCCTCTGTGCAGATTGAACTTCATACAAGAGACAGCTAAAGACGCCATGTGCATCGTGATAAATGTACACTGGAACAAAAAAGGATTGTTTTTCTCGTCATCAAAATGTGATGAAGTGAATATGCCAGTTGGTGTTTTGTTTACACTGATATAAAAAGTTCAAAATGTAACTAGCTTACAATGATGTTCAAGAATAGGTCCTTGGAGTCATTTTCCCTATTTTGTCCGCATCAAAAGCACCATATTTTATTTCAATTAACTAAAGCTAAACCTCACAGATGTCTAGGTGCTGAAATAACTATTTACTGTCTTAGATATTGTTACCTTAGTTTTATTTATTTTTCTAGTAATATTTGACTAATTGTTAGACACCAAAACTATCAAGTGCACATAAACTCTACATCAGCATTCTCATGGTATATTCTCATTTACGTTTCCGCTCTTGATGTTGGGGGATTTTTGTGACCGCATTCAACTTTCATTACTTTTCACATTGTCTTCAATATTTTTATTCTCTCTTTTCATAATTCACATGATGGCTTCAGAACCTGTTTTTCCATGAAGCAAGCAAATATGAACATTTACTGTAATGCTCAGATAAACCTGTCTCTATGTATGTATGTCTGCCTTTCAAGCAATAACCCTCATCTAAACATTACAAATGTTTTTATGTTGATTTTTGAAATGAGAGGAATGTTTGATGATTCCTTAGCTGGTTAAAGAATAGTTTGTCATAAGAAGCTGTATGCATATTTAACTGTTTTGATCAGAAAACACTTTTGTTAACACGCCTCTTGTGATTAGCTTAGCTTATTTAATGAATTAACTGTTTGGTACCTAAAAGTTTATTATTTAGAGCTCTTTCTGCCTGTTCACATGGTGCAAAGTTGCAAGCTGTGACTAGCTTAGTCATGCAAACTCAAAACTATGTGGTAAGATTAAATTTATTTAAATTTGTAAATTTTCTTTCACAAACCAAGCTTTTCAACATGGCCCATAAATTTTAATTTGGGTCAAAATCAAGGCTATTCCTCAAGCATAGCGTTATGTTGCATCATCTACACTAAAACCAACTTGGGTGCTTGGAATTGTTGTCTTGCTTGGAAAGCCAACTGTGTCAACCATCTCGATTGAGGTAAAATTGAATTTAAGAATTCTACAATACTACCACCATCTTTGGGGCAGGGAAGATTGCTAATGAGTACATGAAAATGGCTGTGGTCAAGGTCCAACTTGCCAAAGGACATTTTGCCACATATTGGTGCCAGGATCTGTGTATATTTAAACCTGTATGTACTATTTTTGGCTTGTGTAGGTTAGAAGAAAATCTACCATAAATTTAAACATATACAATTGTTGTTTTTAACAGTTAAATAAGTTCAGTTAACAGTTAAATTCAAGCATATACAATTGTTGTTTTTAACAGTTAAATAAGTTCAGTTAACAGTTAAATTTAAACATATACAATTGTTGTTTTTAACAGTTAAATAAGTTCAGTTAACAGTTAAATTCAAACATATACAATTGTTGTTTTTAACAGTTAAATAAGTTCAGTTAACAGTTAAATTCAAACATATACAATTGTTGTTTTTAACAGTTAAATAAGTTCAGTTAACAGTTAAATTTAAACATATACAATTGTTGTTTTTAACAGTTAAATAAGTTCAGTTAACAGTTAAATTTAAACATATACAATTGTTGTTTTTAACAGTTAAATAAGTTCAGTTAACAGTTAAATTCAAGCATATACAATTGTTGTTTTTAACAGTTAAATAAGTTCAGTTAACAGTTAAATTTAAACATATACAATTGTTGTTTTTAACAGTTAAATAAGTTCAATTAACAGTTAAATTCAAGCATATACAATTGTTGTTTTTAACAGTTAAATAAGTTCAGTTAACAGTTAAATTCAAGCATATACAATTGTTGTTTTTAACAGTTAAATAAGTTCAGTTAACAGTTAAATTCAAACATATACAATTGTTGTTTTTAACAGTTAAATAAGTTCAGTTAACAGTTAAATTCAAGCATATACAATTGTTGTTTTTAACAGTTAAATAAGTTCAGTTAACAGTTAAATTCAAACATATACAATTGTTGTTTTTAACAGTTAAATAAGTTCAGTTAACAGTTAAATTCAAGCATATACAATTGTTGTTTTTAACAGTTAAATAAGTTCAGTTAACAGTTAAATTCAAACATATACAATTGTTGTTTTTAACAGTTAAATAAGTTCAGTTAACAGTTAAATTCAAGCATATACAATTGTTGTTTTTAACAGTTAAATAAGTTCAGTTAACAGTTAAATTCAAACATATACAATTGTTGTTTTTAACAGTTAAATAAGTTCAGTTAACAGTTAAATTCAAGCATATACAATTGTTGTTTTTAACAGTTAAATAAGTTCAGTTAACAGTTAAATTCAAACATATACAATTGTTGTTTTTAACAGTTAAATAAGTTCAGTTAACAGTTAAATTCAAGCATATACAATTGTTGTTTTTAACAGTTAAATAAGTTCAGTTAACAGTTAAATTCAAACATATACAATTGTCGTTTTTAACAGTTAAATAAGTTGTTTGTTACAGGATTCCACCCTGGAGAAAAAATGTCTCAAATGCATCATTAAAAGCTATATCCATGATGACTGCATGTCAACATTTGACCAAAGCTCTACATGTACAGTGGGTTAGCTTTTGAAAGGGCTAGCTATTTTGCTAGCTCCAAGTCCTTATGCTAAGTTAGGAGAGGTGCTAACATAATATTTCCTGCACAAGACATAAAGTGGTGTCAAAGATCAACACTCTGGAATGACAAACTATTCTTTTCAACGGGCAGCATTAGGTTTAACCTCAAATAATTTATTTTTTATGTAACTGGTTTTATTAAATGTGTGTTTTTTGTTGCCACTTCAGTGTCCATCTGTGTACTGGGCCTGAGTAATTGTATGAATCCAGCACTGACTCTAAGGGGTGCTTATATTGGTCATAGTTTAACAGTTCTGCCAGAATTGCACATAGTTTAATTAGCATATATATTGTTGTGTATAATTGCGAAACTGCTAAGAAAAAACATATTTTTCAGTGTTTTACGAAGAGATAGAGCAGTCACAGTTCTGTTTGCCTTTGGTGGAAAAATGTGTTGTGGCTGTGGATAGAAAAATACAAAAATGCCTCTCACTGCTTTGGGAAGTGACATCAGAATCATCAGATAGTATATACAGGTTTGTGGTTAGCTTAATTCTATTTTGAAATTGCTAAATATATCAATAATGTGGACAAAAATAATGCCAAATATCAAGTATTTGTACAGAAATATACATATATAAATATATAATATAGGCCTAATTTATTTAAAACTATTTTCTGCTCTTGACCTTGTTTTGGTTGTTTCATGTTCCTTTGTCAACATTTTATAATAGCATGCAGGATAGTAAAATGATTGTATTAATTAGTGCTTAATTGCTGGTCAGTATTACAGCAGTCTACAGATCAGTTTGTGTTTGCAATATTACTTTAGGATGACAATTTCATTTCTTGATTTGTTCATCGATAAATTTAATGTAAATTTTATTTTCTAAATGCAAGTTTTTGGAATTGTTCCAACAGTTTTTATCATTTCTTTTTCTTGCTTTATGAATGTGACTTACTATATTTTGCCTCCTAAGTAATATCAACCATCTGTTGTAAATAATTATGCAAATTAAACTTTTTAATGAAAACAGCACTATTTGTCACTTTTTATAGCCATATAGCAAACCAGGACTTGGCCATTGATGCAGCTGTTTCCCAAGATGTTTGATGGAAATTTAGCTATAAATATGGATGTTTCCTGAGAATTTCTAAAATACGTATATAATGCTTTAAAAAACTATTCATATTATTTAAACATTTCCATGTTGTGTTACATTACAACCAAATCTTTTAATGTATTTTTTTGGTTTTGATGACAGACCAGCACAAAGTAGCACTAAACTTCTAAATAGTCTGATCACAATAACTGCTAGCTTTGATTTTACATTATTTTGCCATACATACCTTTTTCAATGTCAAAAGATCGGTACAGAGCACCTTCTCCAATGTTTTTTGTCTCCCGACACGGCTTGTTACAACTGCAAGCAGGACTGCTTAGGACTTTTTCTTGCCACCTTTACTTGGATGCCAGAATTGTTGAGTACTTGACTAAACCTTGTTGTGTCTACATATTCCCTTGGCTCCTGAGCTGTGGTTCTCTCCAGCTTCTCCAGAGTTACACTGAATCTCTTGCCTGTTTCTCTTGGTTTTGCTCTCCTTTTCTGGCTTGTCAGTTTAGTTGAACAGCTATGTCTTGGTTGGTATGAAAGATAATGTTGTTTTGTGTCTCATGACAAGAGAAGCTTTAGGGTAAACCTGTAGTTTTGTTGTGTTAGATATAATTAATGAATCTCAAAACCAAGCTGCTGTAAAAGTCTTCTTTGGTTTTAGACAATTGATAATGTGCAAAATTAGAGGAGGAAACAGAGAAGCCATGAATCCAGAGGTTTTAGTTAAAGAACATTTTTTTATTACAGCAAAGAAGCCAAACATTACAGACAAGAATAATTATGAACCATGAATATCGACATCATACTTATACCGGCCTTTCATCCAGGCACCAGCTTCTTTCTCTGCTCTTCAGGGCAACAACTTTCTGAGGAAAGCTTTCCCAGAGGGGTATATACATTCCAAAAACAACAATAAAAACAAAAGTCTGGATTAATACGTGTCTTTAAATAACTTTTGGATCAGATCAGAAATCTGTAAAAAAAAAAAGAACAGTGAAGGTTGATGTTCCACCAACAGAATAAACTTTTTCAGTGAAAACTATAGCAGTTTTAACACCATTTGTCATGGATTTTAATCTTCCAAAAGTACAATCTGTGATTTTTTAAATCTACAACAAAACTAATGTTCTTAAGCTGGATCCATCATTCTAATCTCTACTGTTTATTCAACAATAGAGCCCTTTAGACATGACCGTATGCTCTCAATAACAGGGTGGAACATTTGACCTTTTATTTACAATAAAGTTTCCACTTTTTTGTCTCAGTCTGTGCACAGACAGACACATGTTGTATTAGGAAAGCTTGTAATGCCTCATAAAAAGCTTTTGTATTGATTAAACACAATTAATGATGGTTCAAGGAACTGAAAACATCGATCGTCCATAAGAACGCATTGAACAAAGCCCTGCTCAAGATCAATGTTAAAAATGCTTGTTTCAGTGTGGAAATTTAAATGATTAGGCACAATAAATGTACATGTATTACAACTCTGCATGTTTGCTGACTAAGCCTGTTTACATCACTCTGTCACTGTATATTCAGGGATAATGCTGAACAGGATATGAGGATGAAGATAAACAGCTTATCCCAACTAAGACGTTAAGAGGGGATTTAAGCCATTATCCAAAAATACACTGCGCATACAAATGCAACCAATGTTCAACTGACCATGAACAGAAAAGTGGGCTTTTAGACAAAAGAAATGGAAAACAGTAACTTTACAGAGATCCTTAAAAAGAAAACAAAGACTACTGGATTCCACCTAAATACTGAATACTATAAAGCTTTAATATACAGCTTCAATCAGGTGTTCTTAAACTCTTCTTTACGGACTGAGTCGATGTTATATCTAACGTGGTGAACCACTACAGGCTCAACAAATACTCTCATGATTCTATATGAAGGAGCCCATTCTGCGTCTTTATAAGTAGTTTAAGAAACGCTAGTGGTGGAGTAAACATGAAATGGAAAATGATTGTTCTTATAAGCAATGCAATAAACAAACAATAAATACAAACAATGTGCTTTATCCATATAGACATATTTACACAAAGTCTTTGGCTTATGAATAAACATCAGCAACAAAATAACACTAAAACAAAAGTGTTGGCCACCAGTGCACAGAACAAAAGAAGCCTGGGGTCAGTTCACTTCCAACTCATTCCAGGCCCAAAACAGAAACAAAACTATAAATCTAAGTGTTTTCTAAAAGAGAGTAAACCAATTTCTTTTTTATTAAATTATTTTTAGATGTGTTTTTTGAGTGACGTTCCGTTTGTGAACTGGATGAATTCAAAAATGGAATGGGCCCAGCCCTAAAACAAACATTACCGTGATGAGAAGTGGTCTATTTTACAATTTGGGGTACAAAAAATACTTCAGCATTTATATTCAGTAGATTAGTACACAATACAACAAGAAGTGAAACAGAAAATAAAATAAACTTGTAAACTCATATTAATACAAAGCTAATTGTCTTCATCTATATTCTGTTATCAAACAGTTTTGTGTAACCAGTTTTAAATGGGAACAAAATTGCTGAAAGATCATGATGTTAAACCTCAGAATTCACTATCACCTGACAATAACATGATAGTGGCTTAGGAAGAAACAAAAGCATCCACAGAGTTTGGCTGGGTTGTAACATAAGGTTTCTTGTTCTGGTACAAAATTACTGACGGCAAATATTCAGACATCACCATGATGAGATGCTCAACACTGAAGAAATACTCAGAAATCAGCATGGAAATGGGAATGCGGTGCCACTTTAACTTGCAGTTCGAAAGAAAAGTGTGTTTACAGCTTGCCAAAGAAAGGGAGACATCTACAGTCCACACTGAGTACTGCAGCAGTAACAACACAAAGCATTATTAAGTACATAGGAAAGGGTTTGTGGTGAGAGACTTGACAGTTAAACTGGGGCCCTAAAACATACAGGAGCCCACCGGCACTCAAAAAGCTGTACAATAAGCATAAAGAATAAAAAGCAGAAACATCTCTTCCGCTGCACTCCTCATCACTTCACTGTTATTTAAAAGTCCAAAGGCTTCCCTTTGTTCAACAACTCTGTACAAAGAGCTGACTTTGATTGCACCATTTGTTGAGCAAAAAAAAAAATTATGCTACAGGACGCGACAGAGGGAATCAGGAGCAAGCAAAGGCAAAATATCAAGCACAAGAAGAGGATAGATCTTCCCTTCCCTCTGATCTTCTTTGCTCCTCTTAAGAGGACTCAATGAACTCGAGAGCCAGCTCATAACAGAACCGATATTGTTCCTGTGAAAAAACAGAAACAAATATTCTTATTATAAAAACTTATAATGTATACAGAAACATGTTGTTTATCAAAACGTCAGTAAAATAACAAAAACTTTCTGTTATTCATTTTTGTTGTTTATTAAAATTGTACAGGGAGCATCATCAAAGAGTGCACACAGCAGTGTGGGAGTGAAAATCAAATTTAACTCCAAGTTAAAGCATGTCATAGGATGTAAAACATGAATAATCTAGTTACACATAAAGTGGTGGATGCGCCCAGCTTAGAACCTGAATCTTTACATGCACAGGTAGAAAATTGCTTAAATCCCCAAAAGCTCATTTGGTCACATGAAAGAAGTCCTACAAGTAGTAAATAACAAAGCATTGCATTAAGGCAAATTTTATGTGACAATGGTCCCAATAGCCATAGGTTTTTAACCTATGGAGCCTTACAGGGTGAAGGTAGCAACAGTAATAGAGGCGTAACCGGTGGGTTGCCGTTTCGAACCCCCGCTCTGTCTGTCTCACTCGTTGTGTCCTTGGGCAAGACACTACACCCTCCTTGCCTGCTTATGTTGTTTAGAGGGCTGAGTAGCACCTGTGTGTGGCAGCCTCACTTTTGTCAGTCTGCCCCAGGGCAGCTGTGGCTACAATGTAGCTTACTACTGTCTGTGTGTGAATGGGTGAATGACTGATTGTAGTGTAAAGTGCTATACAAGTGCAGGCTGTTTACCATTTATTTGTCTATTTCTTGTGTTTCATCAGCTGTTCGTTGTGTGTGTGTGTGTGTGTGTGTGTGTGTGTGTGTGTGTTTGCGACTCTAAATTAGGAGCAACTCACCGGAGTATCCACCATGTTGGGCTTACTGTTCCTCAGAGTCTTCACAGCGTGGAATACATCAACCACATTCTGTCTCTTTGCCATCTCGCACACGATGCTGCTCGCACAAAATACTCCACTACGGCCGCCTCCATTTCTACAAAGATACAGAAAATAGCAGAGTGACCTCACAGAATGCACAAATTATTTTAGCTATTGTTTTGGATGTTGTCACTGGGCACTTGTTGTGGTGCAGACATAACCAATGCAGCACTGATTACTACGGTACTTCTTATTATAAAAAGAAAATTGTGCCAGAAAAGACAAATATGATTATTTTAAGCTTTAAGCTTTATATTTGACCTGTTTATGAGCACTCCTTAAATAAAAATCAATAAAAACAAAATGAGATTCGATGCGCTGTTCTTACAGGCAATGCACAATGGTTCTTCCTTCTCCCTCCTCCCCCTCCCGCTGCCACTGGTCGACCTGAAGTATCAATTTCAGGAAGGAGCGTTTGGATGCAGGGACCTCTCTGTGTCCTGCCCAACCTAAGTACTGGAACTGACGAACCATTAGATAGCCTTCCTGTGGCTGGAACATGAGAAAAGACACTGGTGAGGAAAGTAGATATGCAGACAGCTCATTTGGTGATGGATTTTGCAAAGATATTGAGCCCAGTTAATACAAATCAGCATACTAACCCTGGTAAGGTTGCAGACTCTGAAGAGTCTACTAATAACATCACAGTCCATTGAGCAAGACATGCATTCTACTTGGACTGGACCATAACGCAGCATGCCCTCTTCTGGCCAGTACTGAGGACAACCCTTTAAATAAAAATAGATGTGAAAATATATTTTTTAATTAAAATTACCAAATCTTTTGCAGACATAACTAATAAACACAATTCAATTGCTTGTTGCAATGTTATACCTACCTTTTGTTTTTAATAGAACCTTTTGCTCTGGTATACATTAAGGTTTTCAAAATGTGGACTTTCATTTAGAACTAAAATACTTTTTTTAAGATAAAGAAAGATTCCGACTCTTCATTATTTCTATACTTAAAAAAGTATAGTGTTGTCTGCTACTAGTTAAAGTGGAAACAGACTGTCTGCAACAGAGGAGGAGGCCCTCACTGTTAGCTAGACAGTAGCTTAAGTGTGGGACAAAGCTGCAAAAACTAGTGATGAAATGGTGAACTGAAGATTCAAAACCTTCATGTTATGTGCTTGGCACTGGACAAACAAACCTTCAGCTTGGACTGGTCCTTCACTCAAACTGGTTCTTTGCCATACATAGGTAGCCATTTTGGTTTAGAGGGATTTGGTAGTTCCTTTATGTCTAAACCAAAAAAGGAATTTTACTGAACTTAGTGGCAACGTTTCTAAGGCCTAATGCTATTTCAACCCTTGTCTTTCATTCTTAGCACTAACCCTACATATCTAAGAAGTAGGGGTCCCACTTTTATTGTTGTCTTGCCCTTAAAAAGTTTGATTTTTTGTTGTGGCGCAAATACACTCAAATATTTTCAGTGGCACAGTAATTACCTTAATGGCAACACATTTTATATGTGCTGCCATGCGGAGCCCTTTGTGATTCCATATTTGTGAAAGGTGCTATATTGATAAACGTACAACTTCTTTACATTTAGTTTTGCGTATTATAATTTTTTTCTCAAAAAGTAAAAAAAAAAAGTAAAAATATATACTATTCCACTCTTTAAAGTATTTTGTAACAATAGCAAAAACACATGGATAGAGGGAGACGCCTAAGAACTGTGGACAAACGGATTCAGTTTCCTCCCTCCTGCTGAATACTTTGTTGTTATTCATCAGAGATTTTATTTCTCTATTATTACAATGTTGTCAGTGTAGTTGAACATGCTTATTTGCAGTTTGTTAGGCATTTTTTATAATAAAAAATTACATATGAAAACCATATTAGTCATTTACCTGAGCCAAGTCAATCTCGTTCAGCATCACCAGACTGGTACATCCATAGTCATAGACTAGTCGCCAAAAGTCTTTAACTGTATTGGGCAAAGGATGCTGGGTAACGATGAATGCAGCAGGCTGTCGGTAGCTCTACAGGTCACAGAGATAAAAATAAATGACTTGAGGTGTTTCTTTAAAAAAAAAAAAAAAAGAGCACTATTAGACATCTGTAAATGAAATACCTCTTCTGTTCTCTCTTTCACACACAAACATCAAGCAGTGTATTAGGACAGTTTGTGAGATAGAACAGAGGAAGCATACGTGAAAGGGGAATCTTTGGTCAGGTGATCATGCAGTGGGTTTTAACCCTGAGGGTCAGGAGCATGCAAACACATTTAGCCTAAAAACACTTTCTAAATTTAAAAGGCACAGTTTTCGGTTCAGTTAGTTCAGCAGGCAGACTTTAACAAAGGTCACATAAAAATAATCTATCTATAGCTAACCAGTTCTGGCATACAAAAATCAATCAATTACTGACATGATGAACTTACTGAACTGAAATTTAAATGAGCCCACATTATTTGTAGATGAAAATGAGCAATTACACATGGGACACAGGTGAGAATGGCTTTGGTGAGCGAGAAGTCATGATAATGATGAGAATCTGTTGTCACAATGAGGTTTGTGAGTAAAACATGAAACTGGTTGCTGAACAACACTGAAGCCATGAAACAAATCCAGTATTAGAGTTTTGAAGTCATATCCCGTTACCTGGAACTCTTCAGACAGCTTGGTTAGAGAGAGGCCAGAGGTAAGTACCTAAATTTTAAATATAAACAACTGAAACTCAACTGAATCTCAATGGTTTTACACTGACTGCAGCAGTTTGTCCTCCAACAGCTTTGCTGGAGAGAAGCCACATTTCTATCAAAAACATGCTTGTTTCAATTTCTTAAAGATAACAGAAACTACTGACATACCTACAACCCATCCCTTACTGTGTTTTTCTGCCTCTCTAATGGGAATGACCAACTGAAAATGATCAGATAATGTGATTTTACCCTTACATTTCTGCAGAATCAATGTTTTCGTTTTTCAGCTAATGAGAACATGAGAAACAGCTGTGTCAACTGTCGCCAGTGCAAGCAATGTTTGGGTGGTGGCCAGAGAAGCTTGTGGTTGGTCTTTTTAGAACCTGGATTTGTCTCTAGCCTTCTGCTGTTAAAACCACAAACACAGCATCACACAAACAGGAAGGGGGAGTCTGTGTGTGTATATCTGTAGAAAATATATGCTCCCCTTTTTGAATAAATTTTAATCTTTTTAAAGTCTGTATCATTTTCAACAGAAAAATGACTGCAGTTTGGGACAACATAATATTATCTTTTTCTTTTAAGAGTTATTATGAACTGTGTTAAATTAACACATCTCTTCGGTTTTTACACAATGTCTTATGAAAAGAATACATCATGTCCCAAACTACTCCTGCTACATTAGTTGAAAATAACACAACCTTCCTGGAATATATGTGCATTTGATAAGTCATTAACTTACATCCATCAAGGCAGCATTGATGTAATTGCTGCTTTCTCCGTCTATTGTGATGAGAAAGGGCAGGCACCTATCAGGAGGAAGGCCATCCATGAAGCGGTTCTTATCTTGGTTTCTAGGCAACAGTGCAATGCTGCAGTCTTCTGGCTGGGGCTGTGGAGTCACTGAGTTTAATGTCTGGCAACAGAGAGAAAAGGAGGAATTTAAACTCATTTCATATTTTTAAGATGCTGTTACATTCAAGTTAGAAGTATTGCTAAAAATGAAGTGATTCATTGATGTTGGCATGTGAACAGCAACAAGTTTATTGCCACTTTGAAGAGCATTCATATCTCTTGAACTTTTGCCATGTTACAACCACAAACTAATGTTTTTCATTAGCATTTTATGAGATAGCTCAACAAGAAGTAGTGCCTAATCGTAAAGTGGAAGGAAAATGATACGTGGCTTTAAAAATGTTTTGCAAAACAAATCTTAGAAATGTGCATTTGTATTCAGGCCTCCTTGAGCAATGCTGTTTAGAACCACATTTGAAAGGATAGGGGACTAACATTCTTTGCAAAATAGCTCAAGCTCAATATGATTGGATGGAGATTGTCTGTAAACAGCAGTTTTTAAATCTTGCCACAGACTGACTGGGCCATGCTAATGCAGTTATTTGCTTTAACATGCATTGCAGCTCTGGCTGTATGTTCAAGGTCGATGCCCTGCTTGAAGATTAATTTCTTCCTTATTTTTTTACTTTTTTTGAAACCTTTACAAGATTTTCTTTTAGTATTTTTCTGTTTTTAGCTTCATCTTTTTCATTTACGTTGACAATCTTCCATGTCCCTGTAAAAGAAGAACATAAAAAAATTGTTTTCTGCCACACGTGGATTTGTGCATCTCACCAGGCAACAGCCCTCATTTCAACATGTTTGCAGTTTCCCCTACATGTATTGTGGCAAACTGCTTGTAGCTTTCTTTCAGAAATGACCTTCTTCTTGCCAAATAAACAGCCAATTCCTCCTGCCTCCCAGCTCATCCCATAATCATGCTAGGTCAAAAGGAGTTTATTGACATATTAAACTGCAGCACATATTCTTTAACTAATATACCACTACCCTCTTCTAGGTGACAACATATGGCCAGTAATTGCATTACTGGTTCAAGCTTGGCATTTGGAGGTGCATTTCTTGCTAGGAAGACATTTGAATATGGTAATTCGATTTTAAATGTCAACTATTACCTTTTTAATTTGTGTTGCTGTTTTCTTATGTTTAATCACCAAGAATAAGATTAAAGCAGTAAAATGTCATTAAGGATGTTTTAAGAAACCAGAAATTTTCCTGTGAAATGAAAAACACTAAACAGGTACAGAGGCTATTAAAAACAGTCAGGCTCCTTAGCACAAAAACGATAGACGGAACAAAAGAGATGCATAAATAGTTTGATCAGCAACTCTTCCATCCAAAAAACCCTAAACCCAAACCTCACCCAGACCCCATTTTAAACTCACACAGAACAATCTACATGAAATAACATTAGAAGGCAAAAGTACCCAGTTTACCTGGAACTCATCTTTCAGGTGGGACGAGTTGGTCTGGGAGTCGATGCGAATCAGCTCATAATATGCTGCTTTGAACTCACAAACTGGTATTGCCGTCTCTCCACATAGACACGCCTCCAGGATGGCATCATGTATGAATATATACTGTTCCTGTATGTGATTTACACCACAGAACATTATGACATTTAAAACCCATAGAATCTGATAAATAAAGCAGAAGTGAAACACCAGGCAGCTAACACAAAAAGCTGAAGTCAAGGTGAAAGTGAGGATGAAGACGCTGTAAGTGACAGTGAAGACTGATGGAAAATGGATGCATGGATGAGATGAAATGAAATGACGTGGCTTATCTTACTTTTGGTACTTTTTAAGCAAATTAAAGATGCTCTTTTTGTATAAAACGATAGTGAACAGCTATAGGCTCTCTAAGTAATAGGATGATGACAGAATCTAGCTGTTCAGCTGAATAAGGCTGATACAGAAGAACTAAATCCTTTGCAGTGTACTTGATTTGTGAATTTTAAAAAAAAGCTTTATTCCAGGCATCTTTGGTCGTAATGTTTCACAGTAACCATACATTTTCTGTTCTGTTCTAACTGTAATGAGGTGACTTCTATATGAATGAATGTTAGATAACTACCTACAGCTTAGCCATCTGTACCATGCTGATGGCTAAGTCTCCAGGTGAGAGTTTTCTTCTGTCTAATCTAAGGACAGGATGCAGATGGAGGATGGGTAATGCAGTCACCTCAGTCTGTACCATGTTGATCCTCCTGGAGCGGAGAGCTTTTACACAGTTGTAGATGTCGACGACTCCTTCTCTCTCTGCCATGTCCAACATGATATCAATCACTATGAAACAGCCTGTGCGCCCTGCTCCAGCACTGCAGAGAGATAGATAGCAATACAAATATTTCAAATTGCAAAATCAATATTCATCTTTATATCCAGTCCAGAAGTCTTAGTTTCGATACTAGGCACATTTATTGGTACCTGTTGAAAAAAGATGTGTGAAATAAATTAATCTTTTATTGCAGACCCATAATCTAATACTAAAAGCAAAAATCAGAAACTGTTTGTCATGTAAAGGGCCTTTACATGACATTAGCTGGGAATCACCCATTCATTTATCCATTATCTATACCCGCTTGTCTTTGCAGGATCACAAAAGAACTGGTACCTACAGTATCTCCAGCAGTCATTGAGTGAGAGGCGGGGTACACCCTGGACATACTCATGCCTAAGGACAATTTTAGAGAGACCAATTAACCTAACAGTCATGTTTTTGAACTGTGGGATTACTTAAAGACAACCCACAATTGCTCAGGGAGAACATGTAAACTCAATGCAGAAAGATCCCAGGTTGGGATTAGGACCGAGGACCTTCTGGCTTCAAGGCAACAGTGCTACCAACTGCGCCACCGTGAAGCAGCGCTATATAAATAAACTGAATTGAATTAACTGGAAATCTTTCTTTGTTTCATGTCGAACTGACCTGGAGAGTTTCCTCGTAAAAAGTTTAATCTTAGTCTCATCTGACCAAAGCAGACAGTTCAAGGTTCCACAAAAAGTTTAGCAAACTCAGCGTTTAAGTTTGTGATGGTAGGACTGAAAAGCCTTTTCTGACATCACTCTTAAACAACCTATACCATATTATTATTGTTAAAACGGCATGGTGACCTCATGATGCTCCTCTCTGATTGCTAGTTCCCTAACTTTGAAGTTTGGATATTTGTTTGCCTCCCTTACAGTCCCGCTTATACAATGTGCTTCTGTTACATTTATTTGGAGGAACTGTTGTCACCCCTATCAAAAAAAATTAAGAGGGACTACCAACAATTTGTAACACAGGTGATGTAAAACAAAAAAACAATTATTTGTTAATTAAGATATTTTTTCCCACTGAATAAAATATACTAAAACTAAATGATGGGTCCTTAAAAACGTTTTCCTACTCAGATTATGTTACTGAAATTAAAGATGCATTTAATTTGATGGTTTGTACCAGTCTTTACCATGGTTGCCAATAAGTATGACCAGCATTGTATGTTTACTATGTAAAAATCTGCATGAATATTCATACCTGCAGTGGACAACTATCGGCCCCGCGGACGGAGGGTTGGACATTTTGACTCTGCGGATGAAGGAAAGTAGTCCAGTGGCGTGATATGGAACACCATGATCAGGCCAGCCTGTGAAGTGGAACTGCTTGACCTCTCGCACCTCATTGAAACCACGCTGTATGAAAACAAATATTTTTGTTAGGATAAAGCTCAAAGAATCAACAAGAAACAAGACAGCCTGATTAACTTACAAACAAAATTGCTGGCTGGTTATTCTGCTATAAATATTGACTGTTCTCTCTCTCTTCTTTCCTCTTCCTAGAAGCTACACCTGGTCTGACTCTGTGTTTAGCTGTGACACCTTCCTGGAGGGGGGGGGAGGGGGGCATCATGCTGCAAGTCACTGACTTGATGTATCTGCTGGGTTTCCTTCGATAGAAAATCTTTTTAACCAATTTGAATAATAAACTAAATCTGACCGCACTGTTCAATAGTTAGGATTAATTGGAATGTATGTACTCGACTTGAAATCTGTATGATTCGATTGAACCGAAGTGCCCTGAGGCGACGTGTTGTGAATTGCCGCTATATAAATAAAACTGAATTGAATCGACTGTGTTGCAATGTGGCCATATTAAAAATTATTCATGTGTTTTCAATAAAATGCACATCAATTATTGAAAAACATTATGCAGAAGGATTAATTCAGAACATTTTAGTTTAAGAAGTAAACTTTAATAAAAAAAATGTAATTACCTTCAGGGGCAAAGAAATAAAGTTATTTTCCAACAACTGTTTCTAAGTGTGTTATGAAATCTACTTTAGGTCCCAAAAATCTATCTAAATATACAGCTTGCAAAGAAGTTGTAATAAAATTGTTTTTTACCCCTTATCATGAAACAAATGTGACAATGTTAATTATTCCTGACAGATAACATATATTTCTTCTCAAATTCTCTCTTCTAAAGATATTACAGTAAAAATTCCACCCCAATAAAAATAGGAAAGTGTCCAATAACAACATTATTTTTAATTTATTGGCAAATGTATTTATTAACATAGCAAATCATAATAAATTGTGGTAAAACATAACTTACCCTCTCCAGGGTAAATGTACGGACCACATATTCAGCCAGAGGTTCCACCTCCACAAAAGTCACCTTGAAGTCGCCGTACACCTCAGCATCATCTGGCCAGTACTTATAGCATTTAACCTGGAAAATGCAAATATCAAGATTATGTTAAAGACAACATAGGCAGCTATAGCCACAGAATCATAATTTGGTTTAGATCACAAAAAACAAAAATGCCGCCTTAAATAGTTTTGATTCCAGTGCTGAAAAAACATTTTCATGGTGACGACAACTGTTGTGTAAAGAACAAAAGCAAAGCTTAACTTTACCACAGATGATAAACGAACCAAAAGGAGCAGCTTACCCTTCCGACCTCCACCAGATTGGTTACCATAACAATGCAAGCCGACTGTTCTTGCCACACCATCCTCCAGAAATCATAGACCGTCTCATGAACAGGACCTACACACAGACACAGTATTTCTCTATAGATAAGTAACCTGCTTTGTCTAACTACATTAGCATTCTAAAGAAAATTAATCGTGGCATGTGTATTTCACTCTTACCTTGAGTAGCTATGTAGTGACTGGGTCTTTGATATCCCTAAAAACACAACATCAGTTTCAGTATGATTATTTACCACAAATCTTTGTTTTACTTGACGGGAAATATACACAGAGCAACATTACTAATGTCTTGTAAATGCTTCTGTTTTTTTTGTTTTGTTTTGTTTTGTTTTAACTGGGCATTATTTTGAGCATTTGATGCATTTGTAATGTCCTCTTTGTCCAGTTTCTTTTTTTTTTTTACTTCTCATTATCTATTTTTTTAAAGTTAGTAGCTTTACTATATTGCTACAATCACCTTTCATGTTTTTAAAGAACTGTGCACACTTATCAGTCCAATAAAAACCATTAACCAGGTTTTTCAGAAGACATCAAAAATTTGGGCTATGCACAAAGTTTTTGCATACATTAAGATCTGAAGAAAAATGGCAGGTGGGCAAGATGAACTGAAATCTTTCATGCAGCAGAAGCCCCAGCAACTCAAAGATGTGCATTGTGACTCGATGCACATCAGGAAAGTTGTATGCATGAATGTGTGGGTGGACTGGTGTGAAAAGGTTGAGGGGCGTGACTGAAAAAATCTACAGTGATACTTACATCCCTGTACAGCCAAATCTACAGCCCAAGCCACAGGCAGAAAGAACAAGTGGAGGAAAGAAAGAAAGCACAACAATGTCAGTGAGTGTCAATCAGAAAAAAAAGAAAAGCTGCATTGACATAATGGAAGACTGACCATAAGGCATGCAAAATAGTTGTTCAAGAGTGCAAATTAGACTGAATAGAAAAAACACCGCAACAGATCGCCGAGTGTCTATTCTATTCAAACTAATTTTAGTTTCATGTGAGTTATAGCATGCATCTAAATGACAGTAAATAATAAGACAGAAAGACATGCTGCAAGCATTAAAAAAGCATGACATGTTTTAAGAACATGCACATGTGTAGAAGCAAAAGCTGGAAAAAAGAGATAGAAGATGGAAATGATATAAGATAATCATGCTACCAAGCAACAGTTAAATGGATCAGCAGATGAATGAAAATAAATTGCATATGGATGATACAAGTTCATCTTTTTACACTTTGAGTATGTTTCTAAAACTGGTTTTCATGTTTTGATAAGTTAAGTATGAGAAACTGTGAGTATTTGGAAGATAGCAGCATTTGGTTAGTTTTGGAAAGGTCAAACACTAAAACTTGAAAACACAAAATTTGGATTTGTCCAAGGTTTACAAAGCAAGTCATGAATTCACTCATTTCACTCTTTTTATTTTATAAGGGCCTAAAAGTTACAAAGTGTGATTTAATGATCAGTTTATGCTAAACTTTTTTGTAACCAGCTACAGCACTTACACCAATTTGCTGTATATTGCTGTTTAGATTTCTCAACTGTCCACCAATGATTAGGGGTACAAAATCCAAATGACAAAATAGATTGATGTATTGTGTGTAAGTCAAACAAAATAAAATAAATTAGATGTAGAAAGATTGGGTTAATGGATGAACTAATCTTGAAATAAGACACAAGAACGGACATCTTTAAAACACACAGGAACTGCATGTGTGGGGTGGTTTTGGCAATGCTGGATGCATAAGATGGTTTGATGCATGACTGATAGACGCAATAAAGGTATATAGGCCTGACATACGAGCGAGGGAGTGTGGTTTCGTTGGTTTCGTTGGGAGCCAATAGTAGCATTCGATGTGTTTCCACTTACATCGATGTAGTTGGCGTTGATGTAGTCAGAGGATGGGTCGTCTTCTATGGGCTGCAGAATAACCCTTGAATGATCATCTTGAAAAAGATAATAGAAAAATGGTGTTGTTTGAGTAAAATCTATTTGTAAATAAAGTCTTACAACAATAAAAAGTACAAAATAGAAACAATATTTTGTTATAGATTTATAGTTTTTTTTCATTTTGGATCATAATTTTGAAACCAAATTTGATAATAGCCGGTTTTCCACCTAAAGCCTCAGGATTTAAAGCCCCAGGATTTGTTTTACCCAGGCAATAGGAACCTCAGGGAATATCATATCATACGTCCTTTTTCCATTGCCTAGAGAGGCCACGGACAATTTATTTAAATTAGCTTAATGACAATACACCTTCATTCCAGCAGATGGCATTACTCCTTTACTCAGTTTAAAAGCTAATAAATCATTTTGATAAATAATAAATGATGAGCAGCTGTAGAGTTGTATACAGTTGATTAATTCCTTCCATTATTCATTAGGTTGCACTGGATCCATAAGCAGGAAAAGGTTTAATCATTATTTTACATTTAATTTTTGCCAACCTGAATCTGGCCAGAGTTGTTGCTTTACAACTGCATGATGTATTTACAATAACTACTGATTAACACACTTATAATTTTTTTTATTATCATTAGGTAAACTCATATCAGATAACTACAGAACATGCTTTTAGCAAAAGGTTTATTCATTAGAATAAAAAAACCTGTTGATTACAGGTAATTAATACCATGACTGTCTAATCATAAGCAACTATTTATATAAAGTAGAAGATGCATAGAGAGTAGAGCAGAGGATGGCAGGATGAGTTGTTCGCTTTTGGGAGACTGCTTGCAAACCTGGAACTGTTATCTCTCCTCTATGAAAAATTTAAAATATTAAAGAGTTCATTCTCCACTAAGTAATGCTTCCATGAAAAGACTTAGGGAATGTGTATTTTTTATGTCCATGTAAAATTTAAAGTACTCTGATCATAACCATTGCATTGAAACATTTGTCTTACAGAACTGCAGTGAAATAGTTAATAATAAAAAAAACAATAACTTAAAATGTCACAAATTTCTGGCAAAATATATTTCGTTTTTTTTTCTGGTACTAATAATACTACATTTTATTTAAAAGCGCCTTTCATAACACTCAAGGACATTGTACAAGACAAGTTAAAAACAGCAAACAAAGCACAAAAAAACCAACAAAACATCAGCAACTTAACATAAATAAGACATTACAGGGTATATGCAGATTTAAAAAGGTGAGTTTTGAAATAGATTTTATGTTGAGGAAGGGAGTCAATATTATGGATATCAGGTGGCAGCTGATTCCAGAGCTGGGGGGCAGAGTAAGAGAAAGCTCTGACCCCCATGGTGCTGAGGCGGACAGAGGAAACAGAGAGGTGAATGGAGGAGGAAGACCTGAGTGAACAGGAGAGCGTGTGAATACGGAGGAGCTAAGAGAAGTAAGGTAGGGCCAGGTTGTAGATGGCCTTGAATGTAATGAGGAGTAGCTTAAAATTTATTCTGGAGTTTATGGGGATCCAGTGTAGCTGTTGTAATATGAGAGTGATGTGGTGGAAAGAGGGGGTTTGGGTAATGATACAGGCGGCAGAGTTCTGAACCATTTGAAGTTTATGGAGGGATTTTTGTGGAAGACCGTAGAGAAGAGAATTACAATTGTCAAGATGGGAGGTGACCAGGCTAAGATTGAGGACAGAAGTGGAGTGGACTGAGGCATGGAAGGAGGCGGTTTATGGAACACAGGTGGAAATAAGTAGATACAATTATTAATATGAGATTGAAAAGAGAGAGTGCTGTCGAGGATGAAACCCAAACTTTACCTGAAAGAAGGGGGACATTGAGGAATTGTCAATGGTCAGAGAAACGTTATTGGCTTTAGAGAAGGTGGATTTGGTACCAATTAAAATAATTTCAGTTTTATCTAAATTAAGTTTAAGAAAGTTTGTTGTTAACCAGGAGTTGATAACAGAGAGACAAGAAAAAAGATGGGAAGGGGGTATTGCGGATGGTGGTTTAGAGGAGAGGTAGAGCTAGGTGTCATCCAGGTAGCAGTGAAACTTGTTGTTGAATTAGTGGAAGATGAAACAGAGGGGAAGGAGATAAACAATAAAAATAAGTGGCCCTAGGACAGAGACCTGTGGTATGCCAAAAGAGACAGGAGAGGGATGGGAACGGAACATTTTAAGTTGAATGAACTGACTGCGACCAGAGAGGAATGAATGGAACCAAGAGAGGGGGTATCTCTGATGCCAATAGAAGAGACTCTGTGGAGGAGGATGGAGTTTGAGATAGTGTCAAAGGCCACACTCAGATCCAGGAAGATGAGGAGGGAGAGGAGACTGGAGTCAGCTGCCAAGAGGAGACTGTTGGTGATTTTAATTACTGCAACTCTGAAGGAAGTAGGGACAGTTCTAGTTGTGAGGAAGGAGTGGATATTAGTGGTAATGGAGGGGAACAGAGAGGAAAGGCAGGATCTGACAAAGACTGTGGAAAGGGGATAGAAGAGACAGGTAGATGATTTAGAGTTAGAGATGAGATTTGAGATGGTGGCCATGTAACAGGAGAATGGCTGATTGCAAGAGAGAGGTCTATATTTTTAATGTTTCAGTAAATGATAAGGCGAGGTGTTTTAATGGTGGTAGGACAGAATAAGGCAGCAAATGAGAGGGGATAATGATTAGAAATAGGGAGCTTCAGCTAAAATATTGTCTGGGGTAATGCCAAGGCAGCAGATTAAGTCCAAATGTGCCCTTTAATGTGTGTTGGTGAGTTTGAAAATAAACAAAAACCAAGGATATCAAGGCATGATGAAAAATCTTTTGTGAGTGGATGATTTTTGTTGTCCGTGTGTATATAAAAGTCTCCCAGCAAGATAACGTTAGGTGCAAGTGTAGCTAGTTGGGAGAGCAGAGATGTGTAGTCAGAGAGGAAATTCTTGTGTGGCCTGGGGGTCAGTAGACCGTCCAATAACGGCGGGTGAGGAATTGCGCAGCATGCAAGTAGTGCACTCCATGGAGCTGATAAGAGGAAGAGAAACTGGAACACTTTTCCACTTTTCACGCTGGATAATCGTGAGACCTCCCCCATGGCCAGAGTCACTCGGACGTGAGATGTAAGCATCATTAAGCGTGCTGAGGTTGTTTGGCTGTTGCCAGGTTTTAGTGAGACAGAGAAAGTCCAACTTGTGGTCAATGATGAGGTCCTGAACGAGATGTCTTCTGCCGGAGAGACCCAGGTGTTCAAAAGGCCGAAGTTTACTGCAAAGTTGTTATGAGGTGGAGTGCTAGCCTACCTGGCTACGTTTTCTAGCACACTGTGACCCCCGACCAGAAATACGTGGGGGGGTTGGGGGGATGCATGTGGTGGACCAGATGGAATTTATGGATGAGAACTTATTAATGCTGTGATTGTGGCAGGAGCCACGATGACTATATCTACGCCATGGAGGAAGAATGATCTCTAGATGACATAAAATTGAAAAATGCCTCAGTACGAGTGGGTGAAGTTACCATGACAGGTGAAAGGAGTGGGTGAGTGCTAGCGTTGGCACACTGAGATACCTGTCCAGTTACAAAACTGTTGAAGATTGCAGATCCCAGGTGTAGGTTGCAGAGTTTCATTAGATTTGTATAAGAGGATGATGAAGAGGGGGTACATTGCCAGTGGTAACAACCGGTGAACAGTGGCAGCAACTCGTGCCAAAGTCCACTCCCAGGACTTGCGGTTATTCACCACATACCAACTAAATGCTTTTTATTCACTTTTCAGCCGCCACAAACCGATAACAGGTAGCGGGAAATCATCGAGTGCCGGCTGAGTTCAGGGAGCGGTTAGTGGGGAAGTCCCAGTGCAGTGTTAGCTTAGAAGCCAGACCAGTCTGTAAGCGGAGCTCCGCTGCTCCGAGAACTCTGAAAAAACATTTTAATGTAGGCTCATTCTTGATGAACTGACTGTACAGATTAAGGTTTTAGGTCTACTTTCTTGCTTAAAAACATCTTAAACTACTTTTTGTGACAAATTAATGGTATACAAATGATTAATTTGTATCATAACCTCTGTCATTACTGAAGCTGCTGGTACCATGCTTCGCTACACACAACCCTGCCCCTTTAACAAATCCAAGGGAAAGCTGAAAAGACTATCTCCAGAGTAGGAACATTTACCTGTGAAAGTAAAGCCCCGGGAAAGTGAAATTACCCGAATTTGTATCGAAACTCGACCTGGGCTTTGCAAAGCCTGGGCTTTGCATAAGCCTGGGGGTTTGAACAGGCAATGGAAAAGGGAGCTATTGAAGTCATTAAGGGCACAACAATCAGATTTTAATTGAAAAACTAGTGTTGAAAGACTAAGATAATTTAGGTTTTTCTTAACTGTGCATATTTAAAAATTTTACCTCAGACATAAGTTTGAAACTAAAGCTAAGCTCTTTAGCAGCCAAGACGCTGTCTTGAGTTTGACTATTTTAATTAATTCAAAAGCCTAAGATGTGTTTTTAAACTTTGGTTGTGAATTTAATTGTCATTTCATTTTGCTTATTTGTTTCATTCTCACAAATTTGTAATTTTTGTTCCTAAAGGTACAGAAATTAATCTTGCTTACAAGCTATAATGTTCCCATAGCGATTTTTGGTGCGATTCTGCTCTTTCTTTGCCACATCCCAGGTTGCTGACTGGCCCTCGAAGAAGCTCTGTATCACAAACAGCAAAAAGGAAAAGTTACATGTTATGGGTCCTTAAATATAATACAATTGGATACTCATGTAAGAGCACAGAATAAATACAACGCGGTAAATACTTTGTTTTCCTGATGCATGCGAATGTTCATATATTTTTTTAGACCATAAAATTGTTTGCAATTCTTGGACCGAGTAGTTCACAATATTACTTCATATTCCTCCTTGAAGCCGTAGCTGTCTGATGTTTTCATGAGGTTGATGTGCTGCAGAAGGTCAGCCACTCTGATGGCAGGGTGCAGCTGTCCTGTCTGATAAGGAGATTCGGTTCCTTCACAGTGATAGCGAGGAACATCCAGCAGTCTACTGTTCTCTGCTGCAGAGGCACTGTGATTTTCATCTGCAAGAGGAGAGAAAGAGCAAAGAAAAATTTATGGAAACGTGATCTTGATTAATCAAACATATAGGCTTTATAAATGGCACATTACGACTCCTAGAAGAATTGGTTTATTATTTATTTTGGGGTAAGATAAGTTACAAGGTAAGGTATTTATTCCCATCAGAAAAAAGGAACATTAGAATGAAAAACAGTCATCTATCAAAGGAAATGTATAGAATTAAATATTTAAACATCTAAAATTGTTCTATTAAGTGTAAAACTTTATGATGTAACTGTAACAAAACAACAAGTTTCCTTTGACCAAACAACAAACAAAGCATGGTTCAGTTCATTTTCTCATTTACTTACCTGTGATTGGAACTACATGTAAATGCAGCATAAAACAAAAAGAGCAACAGGGTTTATTCAGAGTTTCTTAATCATTTAGACTAAATTCAGATATGTGTGCAAGAAATTCACAGATCTATGCACGATGGATGGTACAGAAACATTTACAACAAAAACAACAAAATTGTAACATGCAAAATTAAATTGGGTCAAAGGTGCTTACATAAGCAGGAAATAAAATAAAAAACACGTCATTTCGCTGGAACGATACTACACTGCCACCTAGTGGAAATATAATGAATTACTCTTTGTTTTATGTACACTTAAGCCCAAGAGCAAATCAGTTTTTAAAACTATTTCTTTAAATCACTAGTCCAAATTGACTTCTAAAGCTACATGGAAAAAAATTTCATTGCTGAAAAATAAAATCTGAATAGCTGATTTTTGTGAGTAAAATATTTATTGTGTATTCATTTCTATATTTTATAAGATCTAATAGCAGGCAGTTTTTTGTAAAACTTTCAGGTGAAAAACTGTTGGGAATGAGTTAACATTGGCCTTTAGGGCTGTATAACGGATTAGCAAGATGTTTCAGCACATCAGACTGAATTAATCATTATCACTGTTTATTAGCTGACTTTATTTCATCCAACTGATGCTTCTTTCTTCTCTGAGGACATGTTAAGCTCATTACTGACTGTTAAAGGTTTGTGAAGCTCTCATTAGGCTAGTTTACAGTAAACTTGAGCTGACAGTGTGTCTTAATTTACTACTTCCTGCTAGTTCATTCTCCGTTGTGAAGTGATTGGCCAAGACAGATTGAAACTGTGGCCTTCACTCCACATTAGAGGTGATAGACCAGTTAATTAACACAGTTTGGTGGCACTGTGGTAGTGGAGGCCTTAAGGTTATATTAGAACTCCACATCACATGGCAGTTCACATTTAAATGAGCATGTTGCATCTAGGGAAGGCACCCAGACTTCTAAATTCAACAATTTGAAGATGCAGAGGTGTCACATATTTAATCTGCTGTAATTTTTCAATGGAAATGTGATTCTTTTTTTTTCTTTCTTTTTTGGACACAAAGTGGTCTTTTTTGTGAAAGTAAAAAGATCTCGAGGGAGATAACTGGTAATTACTATGAATATGCATTTCTCTCAGCAGAGAACAGAAACCACAGTTGGAGATGGATGTGATTGAACATGAACACCAGATGATGAATGAAGTGTTTGGCTGCTGGCCAAATTCAAAGTGGTGATAGGTATCAAATCGTGTAAAATATGACTATACAGCTCTTGAATCTTTGACATTTCATACTAACTTTGACAATAATGTCATTTATATGACTTAAACGTAGTAGAATAATGATTAACGTCTGGTTAAAAAAATAATATTGGGATATAAAAAATTCAAATCGATCAATCTACCATGGGCACAAAGATAAATGGCAAATGTAAACATTTCCGATGTGATGGAGAATTTAACTATGTCTACCAGGGATTAATGATGCACAGAAACAATAAGGACAGGGCAACAAGCATGAGAGGTAGATGACAACAGCTGGTGATTTCTAAAGGGTAAATGTTGGTGATAAATAGGGCACATGTCTAATAACTCCAGATGTCTCACCTAACACTGCAGTAGGAACCAGAGGATCGTTGGGCACTGAGGAAGGAAACGAGGTGCAAAAGTAATTTAAAATGTTTGATTTTTAAACGTCTGTAAGGGCTAAATCATTCTTTGCCTACTGAAACAAAAGTTTCTCTTATCTACACATATGGATTCCATTTCCAGTCGACCATTATTTAGTCACTGCAAATGATTTCAAAGTTTCACATATATCTCATCTTTGAAAAGTTTATTTCTTATAGTTATTTGTTTAAAAAAAGTGAAACTTATACATAACATAGATCCATAAAGTACAGAGTGATTCTGTTATTTTTGATGATTATGGCTTCCAACTAATGAAAACCCAGAATTTTGTTACTCAGAAAAGCAGAATATCATATAAGACCAAAAAACTCATTTTAAATGCAGTCACACAAGTGTATTAGACGTGTATTGTTAAATAAACATGCTGTCCACAGTATGACGTATTGAAGAATACTAATGGAAAGTTCTGGGGATGGAAGAAAGTGTGGTATAAAAAGGTCCAAAGGCAGCATGTATAATCGTGACCTTGAGAGGATTGTGTAGTAAAGTCCTTTCAATAATTTACGAGGTGTGGACTGAGGCTGAGAATGTCAGAAATATTTTTGTGGTCTATGGAGAAAGCACTCTTTCTCCAGACTCCAAGAGTCTGGAGGATGAATGGAGAGGCACAAAATCCAAGTTGCCCAGTGAGAAGTGCCTACATTATCACCTCCTGACATTGGTCCATTGTTTTCTAAAGTTCAAATTTAGCACAGTGCTCTTCATAGGCAAGGTGATTTGTTTTCCAGCAGGACTTGGCACCTGCCAAAAATGCCAAAGGTACCAATACCTGCTTTAATGACCATGGTATCACTGTGCTTGACTGGCCTGATGCAAACCCCCAAAGATAATCTGTAGAGTATTATCAAGACAAAGATGAGACACCACAGCCCAATGAGTTGAAGGCTGATATTATAATTTATTGAACTGTATATCTTTAAGATGTCATTTCTATAATGAGCCATTTTCAGGTCAATAAGAAACCTTTTTTTGGGTAGGTAGGCAGTGGGTCTTGACAAAATTTTAAATTCTGGATAAGACTGTGAGCAGCCTTGCATCATTATAGTAAGAAAAGAAAATAGATAGCAAAAAACAATTAATTGTCTCAAAGAAGAGACGGTGTCAGTTTAAAAACCTACATCTGTTGTTGTAGTTATGAGAGTCCATGAATGTCACAGCCATAGGGTCCTCTCCATGCAGAGTGCTCTGATCAGCATAGCTGCGGTCCATTGCATTCACCATGTGTGTCATTTCCTGCCTCGTTGTTCCAATGGCATCTTTTCGTTTTTTAGCCAGTTTCCTGTTTGAAGCACAAAAAACACAGTCAAGCATTACAAACAAATAGAGCTGCAATGTGCCTGCAGACCCCAGCCTTGAAAATGGTGGTATAGCTTTAATAATATTAAATGATTTTAAAGGAGGTCCTAATTAGACGGGGGGCTGCTGGCTGCTAATCCAAGATGCAGAGTTTAGAGCCAATGCTGAGGAGAAATGAGAAAAGAAGCGGGAAGCAGAAAAAAAGCAAGGCAGAATACAGGAAATAACAAGCAAGGACAGTAGGAGTCATAAAAAAGGCTCAGAAAGAGGAGCAATGGGAAAGAGCCTCTTATGCAAACCATGGAAAATCCTCTTTATCCAACAGGTACCAATATGAAAACCTGCTCTCTAATGAAAACTCAACACAATAACTCAATTCTTGTTTTTCAACACATTTTAAACATTACCTGATTTCTTTGAATGATTGAAGTACAAACCAAGCCTTACAAATAAACTACTTTTAACTTGACATCAACAATCCAGCAAAACGATTTAGGAAAACTGCAGTTTAAAGAAAACAATTAACCAACATACAGTTATTATTATATGAGTAAAATGATTTCATGTGAGAAACTGGGACATTATATTATTTTAAATACTATTTATCTTATTTAAGTATCCAGTTTTTATTTAGACTTTGTTTGTAACATAAAAATAAAATGGGCTCTACCAGGACACAAATGATGGCTTAAAACAGGAGGGAAATTATCTTAAGGGACTTAATTTGGTGGGCATGTCAGAGCATGCAGGACCCTTATGTATCCAGAGCCATGCATGTATCAGTCAAAACAACAGCTGGACAAATGAACAAACTCCCTATGTTCCAGTGAAGTTGGTTACCTCCCAACAATGAACAATGAAAATATGTTAATTTTAAATCAGGTATTTTATGAGAAAGTATTTGAGTCAACACATGTTCTAACTTCTCATTTTTGAAAAAAAGTATTTTGTAACACAAAACAGTCAAGAGTAATTAGTAGAACTTATACACTGCAAATACAGAACTGTACAATAAATAAAAAAAACTAGATATGTTATATACTTGTTGCATTTAGTGCAGTCTTTTATTTCTGTTTTCTACCTTTGTCATCAGACTTGGCAGCCAAATACAGCAAACAGAAGTTCTCCTCCAACTGGTAGGTTATGTTCTCAATATGTCAAAATGATAATGACATGAGCTTATGAAAGTTTCACTCAGGAAAGATACCTGCTGTTTATGAAGATGAAACGTACATGTATAAATTTGTGTGACTGCATAAGGGACAATCAAACTGAAATAGTAGCCCATTTACCATCTGTGTTCTTTGATAAAGAAGCAGTTGCATGTTCTGGAATAATGGCTGTTCTTCTATGAGATCAAACAAATCCATTTGTGACTGTCTTCAAACTGATGCAATATACAACTCTTGGTTTATATTTTACCTCTATACCCCAATGCACCAAGTCCACCTCTAAGATCACAAACAGACACTCAGAAACTCAGCAGAAGTAGATATTTGAATAATGACCAGGTTTCAATGATTGAGTTTGTATTGCTGGTAAACTCGCATGGAAGCAGGAGAGAAAATATATCTATCTTTTATACACAAACTAGATTACGTGTTTGTAGTAAATACAGTTGACAAAATAAAGCTAAATTTTTCATTTTTACAATTTTAGTTTCTGATTAAGTTCTCTGAAAAGCAATTAAAATTATTTTATTGATGTTGCAGTATTTGTTTGTTACAGCCAGTGTTTCAGTTGCTCTAATGTTTTTTCCCAAATGACTGATTCTGGATCCATTTTGGTCATAGCAAGTGATGGACAATGATGAGCAAAGAGCGAAGAACCCACAACAAAAGAAACAGACCCATAAGAGCCACCGACGAAGAGTCCAAATGTCCCGCAAAAGAAGCTAGTTTGCTAAAATCCAGTGGCAGGAGAGCACATGGAGAGGTTTTTTTTGTGATACCTGTGACTTGATGGGCAGATGGATGATCACATGACTACATGCACACAAAGAGCTACCAGTCACAAGTGCAGCATTCTTTTTTCAATTAACACTCTTAGACCAGTGTTGTCCCGGTTTATCGCTGACTTTAAGCCTGCTTCGGAGCAACTTTGGAGCATGTAGAGGACACCAGGGCCAAGGTCAATTCTCTATCATTTCAGTCCTTTTTATTCATTCTGCATTGCTAATAATTCAACATTAAGGGGATTGTAATTAATTTTTTAAAACCACCAACACGATTTGACAAAGACAATTAAAAACAAAAACATTCCTGAAATCCTGAAATGACTGGTATGAAAGCGAACTGACCCCCACCCTGGCAAGGCGTCAATGAGGATGGCTTTGCTGGTTGTTAGGTCATAGCTGACAATGTGTTTTATCTTGAAAAAAGTATACTGCATCTTTAAAAATAACAACAACTAGCCACTAAAAAAAGTCGCCCAGTAAGATAGCAGCAGCTTGGTGAGCTGGTTGTTGATTGGTTGTTTACTTACAGGTAATAAGAGTATGAATAGTAGGTCCTCCTGGGGTTGAGAGCCAATCAGAAAGCAAACAAAAACAAACAAATGAGACACAAGGGAATATGCAAATTAGGACAATCCTGTCCTGTGTCAACCAGTGACAACAGAATCAGAAGAAAACACCCTTTCACTACCAAAGCTAAATATTCATGCAACGGGGAGCCATTATAGCTATGGACCGCAGAAAAATAACAAAAACTTAAACCAAAGTTCAGTGCTATAAACGAGCTATAAAACTCAAAAAGCAACTACCAGAACAAAAACTATCAATATCAACCTATCAACATGCAGCCTCTCCACTTTTGTTTTTAAAAGTTAAATTCAAAAACAAGCATTAAAAATTCCTATTTTTTCAATGACTGGACTGGATAAAATATTTAGCCTTGATTAACCAAAAACCTTTTTTATTTGTCACTCCTCTAAATGTTCAGTCAAAGCTGATGAAAGCCTATCCAATCAATAACACCAGACAGTTTGTTTCCTGTAAAACAAGCATGATGTCACTGCAATGTCATCATGTCCCACTATTTTAAAGATGCAGTATTGCTCAGTGTTGTAGTAAAGGTTTAATGGCAATGAAGATTGATCTCCCCAAAACCCTTCATGAAACAAAAATCAAGCAAATAGTTCCATATGCTCAGAAATATAACATTCACAAATATTTTAATGTTTTTCCAAACATTTCTGAAAGTGCAGTGCTCACACGTTATCTGACATATATGATTTTCCAGTCAGAACAAAATTAAAAACTTTCAAATAAATGTAAACAAAAAGATGTATCTTGACAGGGAAAGCAGATTTTTCTTTCCTATAACAAGCAGATCACTGATTATTATTACACAGCCCCACATGTTTAATAAGTAGGAACACATGCATGTAATTATTAAAACAAGCTTTATATTGGCCTAATAATTAAATATTTTAACTGCATGTATTAAAAATCTATAGAAATTCACATATTTGACCTCAACACTCACAAATGTAATTCCAAATTGAGCCCAAAAGCAGTTATATTTTAAATATGTTTTTAAGCTCAACTCCACTGGTTATCAGTTGTAATTAGATTTTCAAACTGAAACTACTGCATGACAGATGGGTCACATAAATTCATTAAGAAAATTAGAATAACAATAAGGAGGCTGGGATTGCAAGAGGAAAGTTCTCTAATGATAAGAGGTCATTATGCTCCATGTTTCAGAGTCTAATTGTTTTTGATTTCCTGAGCGAGATCATGATTAGTAATAATTGAGAGGATCTATTCCTGGATTCTCTGTAAAGACTGCTGAATAGTGTTACAGAGGGGATGACACAGGTAACACTGTGAATGATCCTGCTTTATGAATATAGCAAATATAAACAGCGATATTTTAAATGTTTTGTATTGAACTGCGATGAACATAGGATTTTGATGAAAGTATCGGAGACATATATGTTTTTGCATACACATTTGCACAGGTATGCACATGACTAATAAAAATGAATGCACACTTACATGCATACAGGAATTGAGAGTAGCTGAGAACTTTTTATCAAATGCAGTCAACACTAAAAAGTGTAGCCTGAATAACAGCAGGGTTTAGAGATGGGCAGCAAGTTGGCTTTTAAAGTAAGTAGCTGCTTCCTCTCACTGACTTAGTAACCTATCCACACTGTGATTTTCTTATTATCATAAAACTTTGAGGGGGAGTGTTGCGTGGCGTGTGCTGTAGCAGAAAACTCTATACACAGGCCTCAGTCCTTGATGCACCTGTCCCAGGTTCCAGTTCTGACCCTGGAGACCTATGCTGCATGTCTTCCCTCTTACCCCACACTAACAAAAATAAAAGCCACTAGTGCTGCAAAAAAAAAAGCTTGGCAGTCAACTTTTGTGTTTTTGTGTTCAAGTAGCATCAGAAATACTGTTTGCAAATTACCATCGCTTTTGGTGAATTGTGTTATACATGTGTCTTACTGGAATGTATCCTTGAAAATGTTCAATGTTTGATTTTGTTCAGGTATAAATTCTATAAAATAAAAAACAATAATTATAAGTGAAATGTGTTATTATATAACCTTTGTACAACAGTCATATGTCTTTAAAAATGATGAGATTCCCTGTATGATTGAAATGAGTACGCTCTACGTGAAAATATCAACTCTCCTTCTGTATCTGTGTCCAGCCACCACATGGTGGAGCTCTGCGCCAAATTAACACAACACAGGCCTAACTGTTGCAGTAAGAATAAGATCATCTCAGATTACTGCCAGAAATAATGTTAAGGTTATTTTGTTTTCTCTTATAATAAACTTTGTTATATTTCAGGTATTCATTTTCATCAGTTTGCTTTGCCAAAATCTACATCTGTGAACAACTGACCTGAGCTTCACTGCTTCAACTTCTGCAAGCCTTGATTGGGTTTATAAGGGCAATTTTGAGAATTTGTTCAGTTTTTACATGTTTTGTTAGAAAATATCTTTTTATATTATCTGTCATATTTACCATTCATCTCATTAGTTGTTTGTCTCATTTAACTAGAGATCTGCAAGCCAGGTATTTCAAAATTACAACTTCAGAGTGCACTACAGCCTTTTGGTCCCTTAAAAGAACCTTCAGAAAGCAAACAAACTGGTTCTGAGGGGAGACCAATATTGATGGATGGATGAGAGATGGTGCCACTACAACAAATACTGGAACAACAATCAACAAGAGAAGGGATTCAGCTAAGCGATTGTCTGTATGTTCTTGCATTTCAATGTCTGCTTCTGCACACTTTCAGTATTGGTGGTTTGAATTTATGGTATCCATTGAAAAAAATCCATCAGACCTGCTTTAGTGGATGTGGTGAAGGGGCTGCAACTTACCTTTTCTTGACCAGCAGGATGGCCACCAGCACCAGCAGAATGAAGACAAGAACACCTGCACTTATTCCAGCAATTTTCACCACTCGATCCGTTTGTTTGGCAGGGTCAGGGATGACTTCAGGTTCCTCTGTTGCACCTATTAGGAATGAAATTTTAACAATGATAATTACTGAAATGAATAAACATATGGGGGAAAAAAAGAATCACTGAGACTATGGTTATTTTGAGATTTATTAGGAATCATACACTTCCATGGAAAGATACAAGGATAAATGACAAAAAAAAGGAAAGGCTTGAAACAAACCCTAACTAAATAATCTAAGCAAACCTAAAACAAATCCATCTTTGTATACCTATTTACATTTTATGCTCTGGAACATTGCTCTCTGGCTGTATGCTGGTTTAATAATGTAGAAAGAATCTTGACACTGTTTTTAACTATTTACACAACCCATCAGCTCATGTTGTCAAAGCACAACATCTCACAATCCTATGAATAATTTTTTTTTCTAAAGCTGTCGTTACAAAATCCTAATGATCAGGAAAGCAGTGGGGGTGACGGGTCTGGAAGGCAACAACAGATGCAGTATTTAAATTTGGGAGGGTTTAATCATGCCTATAATAGAGATCAGGTAAATATTAACCTTTTATGAATTAATTCTAGACAAATGTCAGGCAACTATAAATGGCATTTTATCTGTCATTTATAAAGAAAATATATAACAGACATATTTGTTTAATGGTGAATTTGTGAAGCACTTCATTATTCTGATTAACAAACTTGAAATGAGCAAAAAACAACCTGAATTTCAAAATAGGTGAAATCAGTTGAGAAGCCATGATCTTCATACCTACCTGAAACTGTGTTAAAGACAACAGCAGTGCAGTCAAAATTGGTACATTGTAAAGAAAACACAGAATGTCACTAAATTAATATAGCAAATTAAAGTAGAATTTTTATCTTAAAGCACCCAGAAATGCTGCTGTAAATTTTAGGAAAAAGCACATTTAAGATGGACTGAGGCAAACAGGAAAACTGGTCTTTGGTGTGACGAATCCAAATTTAAAATGCCATGAAATGAGAAGTACAACAAAGAAGGCCTGGAGCTCAAGCGTTTCACTTTTGAAGTAAAGTTAAAAGGAAAGTGCTTTGTTTTGTTGAAGCTATAAAGGTGAACATCTTTCCAAAAACAATAAACCATATTAGATTTAGGATGAGATTTGGTTTGTTTTACAAAAACGTTTTGTTTAAATGCTTTAAAAAAAAATCATGACATTCAGTTATTTTTTTAGACATTTTATTCAATGTCACTGCTGTGCTTTGGGGATGTACATTGTATAAATAAACATTTAATGGCAGGTCATTCAGAGCTGACTCTTGAGTAAGATATCCATGAACACAGTTTATCATGACAGTGAATTTCATAATTCAGATTTTGTTAAACAGCATTAAGAATAAGTCCCATAAAAAGACAATTGTAGAGCATCAGTTTGTCCCTGGGCTACACTGTCTTCTGCAGATTGATAAACTGAGCTAAAAGCATTTGTAATTACTTGATGGCAAATGTACTAAACCCATAAACTCCGCCAACACTGGCTCTATTTCCAAATACAATCTGTCAGTGGAAAAACCATCAAAGATATTCACTTAGAGCAAACACAGAAGATAATAAATACTCAATCTAATTTTTGTTTTATGCATTGTTTGTGTGTGTTTTTCATCTTATCCTCAGCATCCTGTTTTCATTTGGTAACACTTTTGACCTGTTATTGGACAGTAGCTATTAAAAATGTCTGCACTAATGTCACAGTATGATACTCAAATCAAACTCATCTCCGTTCTTAATGACTTTGGAGAATTGGCTGAACTCCCTGACTTTTACTGTTTGGAATATAATTCATCAATGATGCTTGAAGCAGAGTGCAGGAGGCTAAACCTGGTTCATGAGGGACACAAAGTGCAGTGCTTTTCAAGCTCGGGAGCTCTACTTAATCATTTTATTTTGCAGAACCAGAATTCTGTATACTGCCACGTAAGAACATTACCGTGTATTATAGTAATCCATATAATCCTAGAGAAAAACATATGTGAAAAAACTCAACATGATGCACTACAGTCATCAAACAATAATCTACTTTAAATGCTAAGTGTCAACATGATATAAATAACCCCAATCCTGCTTTATCTGCCATGTATTTGTGATCTGAACATCATCATTTTATAAACATGTTTGTAAAACATGTCATTATGTAACATTATACTAAAATAAAGACTCAGTTTCCATATTGTTTGTAAAGCTGCTGTCACAATGTTTATTATCTTACCATGAAGGTTGGCAAATCTAAAAGCATGGCTTACTTTGTCTCAATAAGGATATATAACAATTAAAACACATTTTGTAAAATTCATATTTGTAGAAGTGTCACTTATGATGATGTTTTGTATATAGTGTGTGTACTGGGATGAAGTGTATAAACTTTATAGTGTGGTACTGCATTAGAACAGAGTAAGGCCTTAGCTACACAAATCCTGATGTTTCAAAAATGAGAGTCCAATTAAAGATGTAATAAATATTTCCTGCCAATAGGTGAAAATTAACGACTTCAAAATTAAAACAAAAAACAGCTCATTACTTCTATCTATTACCCTGTTATTTAAATATTTAGCTTTTTGTACGTACCATTTCAATTTTGAAAGGACCAATGAAAAAAGCACCTTTGTTATTGTTTCTAGCACAAAGAGAAATAATGGAAAGTGACCTCTGTGTCATCGTTTTTCATAAAGTCAAGTCTATGCGGACATGCAAAAACAGTGTTTCTTAAATTCAACACTTTGGAAAGTTTATTTTCAAATATTTTCTTCGACTACCTACAATCTTCTCATTTCTTTTTATTTTTTAAAATTTTTGCATGTGAATGATAGGTTCAAATGTCAGTTCTGCGAATAACCTGCATTAGTGTCAACAAGACCAAAGTTACTTTTTGCCAGGAGGTTGTCTCATTTGTTTGTACTTAACAATTGTCTTACAATCTATTGTTGAAAGTGCATTGTTTTATACACCATCTATGAGTTCTCCCAAATGATCAGATTAAAATTAGATGAAATAGTCAGAAAATATGTGGGACGTCCATGTCCTGGCAGCCAATCAAAACATTCATCCTGCTGAGGTGAGTGAATCTTCATCAGTGCAGACAGAGAGTCTACATAATGTAGCTATCAAATTATGTTATTCCCGGGTCATACGTATGACATTTGCATTTAAATTTTTAAGTTTTCAGTTTTGAAGAAGTGGCACCTATGTGAAGTGGATGTTGCATTCCTAAGAAGCAACACCTATTTTACGCAACATTTCAGCATGCCCAAAACAGTCTGTGGCACCCTGGGTTGGCAAAAAACCACATCATGTATGTATGTATCATATCTATAGAAAGTCAACCCGGACCGTTCCTTAAAATCACATACCTCCATACATCATGGAAATGCAAGGTAGATAGACGTTAGTTTGGCGGGGTGTAAAGAAAAACAGGCATTCTATACATTTTTATTGGCAGTAAACCACACAAAACTATAATATTTTTGAAAGTATAGGTTCTACCATTGTAGTTAGTATCAGTGTGGTTAAGTCTTATACTTTGAATAGTTAACAGGCTTGGGGAAATAAATTCTATTTATGGGAATTTGCTTGAAACATTCTTGCAAGCACTGATTCAGTTGCTATTTTACATATTATTGATAGAATGTACACTCACCAGCCACTTTATCAGGTACACCTGCCCAGTTAATGCAGATTTCTAATCAGCCAATCACATGGCAGCAACTCAATGCATGTAGGCATGTAGACATGGTCAAGGCGATCTGCTGCAGTTCAAACCGAGCATCAGAATGGGGAAGAAAGGAGATTTAAGTGACTTTGAACGTGGCATGGTTGTTGGTGCCAGGCGGCTGAGTATTTCAGAAACTGCTGATCTACTGGGATTTTCACGCACTACCATCTCTATGGTTTACAGAGAATGGTCCGAAAAAGAAAAAATATCCAGTGAGCAGCAGTTCTGTGGGCGCAAATGCCTTGTTAATGCCAGAAGTCAGAGGAGAATGGCCAGACTGGTTCGAACTGATAGAAAGGCAACAGTAACTCAAATAACCACTCGTTACAACCAAGGCATGCAGAAGAGCATCTCTGAATGCACAACACATCGAACCTTGAGGCGTATGGGCTACAGCAGCAGAAGACCACACCGAGTGCCACTCCTGTCAGCTAAGAACAGGAAACTGAGGCTACAATTCACACAGGCTCACCAAAATTGGACAAAAGAAGATTGGAAAAACGTTGCCTGGTCTGATGAGTCTCAATTTCTGTTGCGACATTCAGATGGTAGGGTCAGAATTTGGCGTCAACAACATCAAAGCATGGATCCATCCTGCCTTGTATCAACGGTTCAGGCTGGTGGTGGTGGCGTAATGGTGTAGGGGATATTTTCTTGGCACACTTTGGGCCCCTTAGTACCAATTGAGCATCGTGTCAACGCCACAGCCTACCTGAGTATTGTTGCTGACCATGTCCATCCCTTTATGACCACAGTGTACCCATCTTCTGATGGTTACTTCCAGCAGGATAACACGCCATGTCAAAGCATGAATCATCTCAGACTGGTTTCTTGAACATGACAATGAGTTCACTGTACTCAAATGGCCTCCACAGTCACCAGATCTCAATCCAATAGAGCACCTTTGGGATGTGGTGGAACGGGAGATTCGCATCATGGACGTGTAGCCGACAAATCTGCAGCATCTGTGTGATGCTATCATGTCAATATGGACCAAACTCTCTGAGGAATGTTTCCAGTACCTTGTTGAATCTATGCCACGAAGGATTAAGGCAGTTCTGAAGGCAAAAGGGGGTCCAACCCAGTACTGGCAGGGTGTGCCTAATAAAGTGGCCGGTGAGTGTAAGTTGCGGTATTAGTTTTGTGAATCCTAGAGTTCTTAATATGATGTAATTAATTATTGGTAACATTTCAGCTACATTTCATAGCTTTTATAAAATAACACATTTCAGGAAGAATTTATTTTTTCATTGCAAAAACAAGCAGATATTTGTAAAAGACTGACTTTCTGATTTCTCTGCTGATTATAGCTTATTGCAGATCGTTTTTACAATAAACTGTTGCGGGTTTTCTTTAATATTATTTGTGCTAAAAAAATTGTTTCTTATTTTCTGCTCATAAAAATCCTAAATTGCATAAATAAACAACAATATCAAATTAGAATGTCCAATTTGAATAAAAAATTGTTTTCCTCTAAAGATTTTTTAACTTTAAAATGAATTATACAGACAAACATTTGAATCTACCTAGTTTTCTTTTTGTAATACTATGGTAAATGACAAGACAACATGTTTCTTTCCACAACTTTTGACAAGCCAGTAGGAGACAACACAACAGAAATCAAACAAGACAGCATCCATATCTTGAAAGGCTTCACAGCCTGACCTCATAATGTCGACTCTTAATGTCTGTAAAAATGATCCAGGTCAGTACACTAATACACACACACACATACACACACACAAATCCCTGAGGCAGCAATGACAATACACAATACCCCAGATGACCTAATAGGACCACCATCACTTAATCCTCCCTCCTGAGTGCATGCTCCAGTGCACAAATACATACAGAGAGAAAGGAAGGGACATTCGTCCAACCTCTTTCCCCATTAGTTTGTTCATCTCTATTATTATCTACAATTAAAAAATCCTCTCCAAAGCCTTCTAGTTTTACTCATACCTCCTCAGGCTAGAAGGACAAAATGCCAGTTTGTTTCAGCAGGTTTTGGTATAAGTGACCACCTGTTCCGGTCAACTACACGCACAAGCATTACTTGAAATATGATGACCCAGGAAAGTCCCCCATTCGTCTTATATACGGATGGGGAAATATGACACCTTACAGGCATCAGACACATAACCACACCTTTGATCTAGCCATGGATCTAATTCCTTATATGTTTACAAGCAAACATCTTGGTCTCACACATGCTGGACTTCTATGATCTCTAAAAAAATAGCAATTTTTTAAACAAAATGTTGTGGTTACTGCAATTTTTTCTCCATTTTAACTCATTCGAATAGCACATCATTTACTGAATTGGTCCTTATAGATGGTTAGCAAGGCTGTCATCAACTTAATTAGCAGTAATGGATCATTGCAACGGCTTACTCAGCTCAAAATGATGTCATCTGATTGTGTAGCTTTATGAGCCCATTGAACTGCAAGGTCAAAGCAACTGAGTGCAGAATAACAGCAGCAAGATGGCTAATGAGGGTACGATAGGTCATAGTTGTGATTCACTTTCTAGATATTAGCTGTATAATATAATTATAATATAATTATGCCCCAAAAACACGTAATCACTTTTAAAGCATCAATGCTCTGTGCTGATGTATGATCAATAAAAAAAAAAAAAACTTTTTACATACCTTAATCAGAAGCAGATTTAGGAGATATCAACATCTTGAAAATAAGATAAACCAGCGATAGGCTGGAAATATCTAATAAATTTTTGAGTGGGTCTAGTATTTAACATAAGCTGTGTATGAAATTAGTAATGTTAATTATGATGCTACCTTAGAAAATACCAACTCAATAAAATAAAAAAGAAGTCACTGTCCACTGCTTGTCTGTTTCATTTATAACATAATACAGCTTTTATGTTTATCCTTGTTCTGACTCCAAACAGCTAAATGTTAATCCATCAGATCCATTAAAAACATTTAGTTTTTTTTTTCCAAAACAGCACATGCATTTGTGTTATCTTGCTCCTGGATAATCTCTATACCATTTTAAACCTAACTGATAATCTATCAACATATGGCTACTATTGAAATCTGCTATTTGGAGAACATGCACATACAAATGTTAAAATTGTAGACAAGCAAACATAACATAGATGTTTTTTCTCACTTTGAAATGCACTAATAATATATTATCATCTCTAATATGCCTATCACAGAAATAACTATCCCCACTCAAGACATCCTCATACAAACGAGGGTTCATTTGATTTTTATTCATAGTATACCATACCAATATAATATTGTTGAGTGCAAAAAAACAAAAGAAACTGGTTAATATAAAACTTTAACCGCTGCAACAACATACATTCCTATATGTGAGCTCAAAATGCCTCTAAAATATCTCAAACCTTTTCACAGATTTTGAGAACTATAAGCTGTTTAGGGTATTTGTTTCCACAAGATATCTGAACAGTGACAGTGTGCTCTTACGTTTAGCTGCCAGTCTCAGGCACTGTGTCTTAGTTTCCTGCAAAAAAATAAAAAGATACATAAGGAGAATATTTATATAAGTCCCATACAAAAGACTGGTAAAAAAGACAATTCAATATTGACTAATATTGCATGAACTGTATTCATATTGAAAGTTCCATGCTATGATTTCAAGTCATTGCTTACATAGAACTTCTAAAGTAGGCTAAAGCTTATAAGATCATCTCTTTGTCTCTGCAACTAAATATATTTAATTATAGCAGCTAACAGGTGTGGAGCAGAAGCTCACTGATTCAGTATTGTGCATCAGTGTTAACACATTTTTATTTACCCTCTCTGTGCTGCTAACTGCTTGAAGGTAGATGTTGTAGTTCTTCCTTGGAGCCAGTGGAGGATTCCAGAATCCCTGTATAGCAGAAAACAAATCAATTTATCTTTGTTTCAGTCACCTTTCTTTAGCAAATACCAGAAAGAACATTGTGAATGTTATTGTCAGAATCTGGGTTTGTGTTTTTGTGGTTGCTACATGTGCTCATTCTCAGGTGGTGCTGGAGCTCTCAGGTGTGCTGGGTGACAGGTGTGACTTATTCCACTGATTGCCAGGAGTACTTAAGCAGGAGGCTGCCAGCACTTCAATGTGAGAGTGTTTTGCCACAATGGTACAAACTCGAGCCACACTCTAAGTCTATGCTTTGTTCTTCGACCTCGTTTAACTTTGTTTTTTGCTCCTCTGCAGATTTTGAAAGCCTAAGCTTTGGATCTATTTTCACTGAGTTTTCTGGACTACGTTTCTGAAAGTTACTCTGGAGGATCAAGCCTGACTTCGTTTTGAGGATTCCTATCCTGTGATCTACCTTCGTTTGGATTCGCATCAAGCTGGCAGCTTCCTGTCCTCTTCGTCTCCTGAGCCAAGCCACAAGCGTACCCTGTCCACCCTCCAACGTAAGCCACCACACATCGAACTTGTTTACGGTAACCTAAGCTCCACAGAACAGCACCAAGTGAACTCTCTAAGGATATACCTGCTTAAGACCTGGATCCTGAATCTCATTCCCCCTGGCGACCTGACTATCATAACTCAGTAAGCCGATCTCTGTAACCAAATAACTATCTGCTCTTAGTTTTGTTTGACTATATCTTCAATAAACAACCTTTATTTTACTTCCTCCTCCTCTGTATGTGGATCCGAGCTATATTCGAACATAATGACAGAACACTTTCGCCAACAAGACCCAGCAGAAGCACTCAGGAGGACTCTCTGAACAGGCTAACCAGATCCAGTTTCATGATTCCTCTCTTCGTTCCCTTACAGAACAGCAACGTCAAACCAACCTACAGATAGAACAGATCGCCACCATGTTCCAACAAACGCTAGGTACTTCATCCACCACTCCTCCAGATGGCACTTCTGCATTTCCGGAATCCTTTCAGTCACCCCATTTTCGTGACATCACATCCCGTAGTCCGGAGAAATTCTCTGGTGAGGTAGGAAATTGTGGGGTTTTTTGCCTCAGTGTTGTTTGGTGTTTAACCGGTCCCCCCACTCTTTTCCTCATGATAATGTAAAGATATCATATATATAATTGGATTACTGACCGGCAAAGCTTTGCAGTGGGCTGAAGCCCATTTCCCTGATTGCAGGGAGTTTGGTTGTACTTTTGATTACTTCGTTAAAGAATTTAGAAAGACTTCACGTGTATTAGACAAATCCAGTGCTGGCTGACGTTTAAGGGCCTTAAAACAATGTCACAGACCTATTACTGAGTTTTCTATTGAATTCCGTACATTGGCAGCTACATCTGGTTGGAATAATGAGGCTCTAAAGACTACCTTTTTTGCACGCCTTAGACGATCCTCTAAAGGATGAATTAACCATGGTAGAGGAGCCTCCTACTTTAGATGAGGTTATTTCATTAGCAACTAGGATAGATAACAATGAGAAGAAGAGCCCGAGCAGAAAGGTCATATTTTCACCCACAGTTGAGGAGTAATTCTCCATCCGTTGTCAAAGCCTCATCACAACAATCAGCTACCGAACCCGAGCCCACGCTGTTAGGAGGAACCCGCTTATCTTTTGAAGAAAGACAAAGACGAAGAGTTTCTAGGCAGTGTTTTTACTGTGGTTCTGCAGATCATTTCGTAGCAGCCTGTCCTGCCTGCCCTGGGCTGTTAAAAGACAGGCTTTGAAGGGGGGGTTGGTGGACCAAGCTGAGAATAGTAAAGCCCCTAGATTCAGCTTGCCTGCGACTCTTTTAGTGGGTCAGGGTACATTGACGGAATCTTAACTTATAGACTCCGGCTGCGAACAGAATCTCATAGATCTGGATTTGGTAAACCAGGCAGGAATAGAAGTGGAGTCCCTTGAATCACCATGTTCAGTTTTAGCTTTAGACGGAAAGAGACTACAACAGATAACACAACGAACCAAGCCAGTGGAACTACTGTTATCTGGCAATCATAGGGAAAATACATAATTTTTTGTATTTCCAGTATCTCAAGGTTCTCTGGTTTTAGGATTCCACTGGTTACAACAACATAATCCACATCTAGACTGGTCAAGGTGTCATATAGAGTCCTGGTCCGCTAACTGCCATTCATCTTGTCTAAGATCAGCGTTCACACCAAATCTACCCCCACAGGCTAGCAGTGAGGACGAAGGAATCGATTTGACTCATGTACCTCAAGAATACCATTACCTGAAGGGAGTGTTTAGCAAGAATAAGGCACTATCATTACCTCCTCACAGATCCTATGATTGTGCAATTAACCATCTCCCCGGCTGACCTTTGCCCTCTAGCAGACTCTACAACATTTCACGTCCTGAGCAGAAATCTATGGAAGACTATATCAATGATTCCTTATCAGCAGGTATTATTCATCCTTCCTCATCACCACTAGGGGCGGGTTTCTTTTTTTGTAGGGAAGAAGGATGGTTCATTGTGTCCCTGTATAGACTATAGGGGTTTATATCAGATCACCATTAAGAATAAGTACCCACTTCCCCCTCATCACTTCTGCTTTTGAACCGGTTTATGGTGCCACATTTTTTTCTAAATTAGATCTTCATAACGCTTACCACTTGGTCAGGATCCGCCAGGGGGATGAGTGGAAGACGGCTTTTAAAACGCCATTGGGTCATTTAGAGTATTTGGTCATGCCTTTTGGACTGTGTAATGCTCCTGCGGTTTTTCAAGCTTTGGTCAACGACGTTCTCAGGGATTTTTTGAACATTTTCAACTTCGTATATTTAGATGATATTCTGATTCACTCTAAGAATATGCAGGAGCATCGCAAACACATTCGCCAAGTTCTTCAACGTCTCCTGGAGAACCGCCTGTTCGTAAAAGCCGAGAAGTGTGAGTTTCATCAGTCAAATTCCTGGGCTACATCCTTGAGGGTGGACAGGTACGTTCTGATCCAAAGAAAATAAGAGCTGTACTAGAATGGCTGGTGCTGGACTCACGCAAATCTTTGCAGCGTTTTTTTGGGGATTCGCCAATTTTTACAGACGTTTCATCAAGGACTATAGTCTAATTGCTGCACCTCTAAGATCTCCTTTTCCTGGTCATCCGAAGCCGAAGTGGCTTTTCGTACCCTCAAGGAGAAGTTCTCTCGTGCTCCATCTTGGTCCATCCGAATTCTGCAAGACAATTCATCCTGGAAGTCGACGCATCAGACGTTGGGGTCAGAGCAATGCTGTCGCAAAACTCTGAAGATGGAAGACTTCATCCTTGTGCTTTCTTTTCTCGCAGGTTCAGCAATACAGAGAGGAACTACAACGTGGGTGACAGAACTCCTGGTGATAAAGTTGGCCCTTGAGGAGTGGCAACACTGGCTTGAGGGGGCCAAACATCCCATCATAGTCTGGACTGATCACAAGAATTTGGCCTACCTACAGTCAGCCAAAAGGCTAAACCCACGTCAGTCTCGCTGGTCCTTATTTTTCTCTCGTTTCGGCTCATGTATTTCTTTCAGGCCCGGACCTAAGAATACTAAGCCTGATGCCCTCTCCAGGGAATTCGCCACAGACGATTCGGTGAGGGAACCTGCACCCATCATACTGCCCGGTTGGACGGTCGGGGCACTTAGATGGGAGATTAAGGACACTGTGTTAAAGGCTCAACAACAGGAGCCTGATCCTGGCAATGGACCACCTAACCGTATCTACGTCCCATCTACAGTACGAGCTTGATTAATTAACTGGCTGTACACAGCAAGGTTTTCGGCTCATGCAGGTGTTACTAGAACTATCGCATTGGTTCAAAGGACGTTTTGGTGGCCAACATTACATAAAGATGTGAAGGAATTTGTTCAGTCTTGTGCTACTTGTGCTAGGAATAAGTCTTGTAACCAGCCCCCTGCAGGTCTTCTCCAACCTCTAAGCATCCCAAGTCGTCCCTGGTCTCGCATAGCTTTGGATTTTGTTACTGGTCTTCCCCTCTCTTCTGGTATGACAACAATTCTCACTATTGTAGACCGTTTTTCTAAAGCCTGCCATCTCATCCCTCTCAGAAAACTTCCTTCAGCCCTTCAAACCGCCAAACTCCTCAAACACGTCTTTCGTCTCCATGGAATTCCACAGGACATTTTGTCTGACCGAGGTCCACAGTTCATTTCGCAGGTTTGGAAACAGTTTTGTTTAGCTCTCGGAGCCAAGATTTCATTACCTTCAGGTTACCACCCACAGTTTAATGGTCAGACCGAAGGATTAAATCAGCAGCTAGAATCAACCCTACGATGTCTCATGTCCACTAACCCTTCTGACTGGTGCGCATATCTACCTTAAGTAGAGTATGCTTTAAATTCTCACATCTCCTCTGCCACTGAACATTCGCCTTTTGAGGCCTCACTGGGCTATCAGCCACCCTTGTTTGCTGCTCATGAAAGAGAAATCACTGTGTCATCCGTCCACCAACATGCCCACGGCTGTAAGACCATTTGGAACTCAACTGTCCACAGCCTCAATCACACTGCAGTTCAAAACAAGCGTTTTGCTGACTGCAAACGCAGACCTGCACCGTAGTATCGACTTGATGTGCCCCTTAAATCCATGTCTACGAAGCTTTCGCCTCGTTTCATTGGACCCTATAAGTTTGAGACGGTAATTAGTCCGTCTGCTGTTCGTCTTAGCCTTCCTGCAAGTCTTCCTATCCATCCCACATTCCATGTTTCCCAGATAAAGCCAGTGGTCTCAAGTGACTCGTCATTTGTGACTCTCCCCTTATCGATTATTACCGTGCCTCCCTACCTTCTACGTCTTCTGGGCTGCCAGGAGGCAACCGTTGAGGGGGGCGGGGATGATGTCAGGATCTGGGTTTGTTTTTGTGGTTGCTACATGTGCTCATTCTCAGGTGGTGCTGGAGCTCTCAGGTGTGCTGGGTGACAGGTGTGACTTATTCCACTGATTGCCAGGAGTACTTAAGCAGGAGGCTGCCAGCACTTCAATGTGAGAGTGTTTTGCCACAATGGTACAAACTCGAGCCACACTCTAAGTCTATGCTTTGTTCTTCGACCTCGTTTAACTTTGTTTTTTGCTCCTCTGCAGATTTTGAAAGCCTAAGCTTTGGATCTATGTCACTGAGTTTTCTGGACTATGTTTCTGAAAGTTACTCTGGAGGATCAAGCCTGTCTTCGTTCTGAGGATTCCTATCCTGTGATCTACCTTCGTTTGGATTCGCATCAAGCTGGCAGCTTCCTGTCCTCTTCGTCTCCTGAGCCAAGCCACAAGCGTACCCTGTCCACCCTTCAACGTAAGCCACAGCACATCGAACTTGTTCATGGTAACCTAAGCTCCACAGAACAGCACCAAGTGAACTCTCTACGGATATACCTGCTTTAGACCTGGATTCTGAATTTCATTCCCCCTGGCGACCTGACCATCATAACTCAGTAAGCCAATCTCTGTAACCAATTAACTATTTGCTCTTAGTTTCGTTTTTCCCTCCGTTACCCATACTCATCCATTCTCTTCACTTCTCTCCTTACAGTGAGATATTTCGTCCGTTCCGCTCCTGACTATATCTTCAATAAACAACCTTTATTTTACTTCCTCCTCCTGAGTGTTCTCTGTATGTGGGTCCGAGCTATTTTCGAACATAATGACAGTTATACCTTTAATGTCAATGTTATTGAAGGAATGTTAAAGTATGTGCCTTGAAGGGACTGTGGCATCATGTTATAAAAGTGTTGCTTAATGGGTTTTATTCAAATTTCTCGAAGCATACATTCCTGTCTATTTTCAAAATGTTTATTTACAAACTGATAGTATGAGTTTACAATTCAAATATAGGAAGCCCTAATGTATTCAGTTGAAAAACATTTATATTTTATTGATTTGGTTTTGCAAAATAAAAACAAAAAGACCAAATCCAGTGTTGGGTCATGTTGTCAAAAATATGGCCTGTTGCCTTTCCCCTGCCCCAACCCCTCATCCTTGTGTTCCTGGATGTTTAAAGTCAGTACAGGTATGTCAGAGCAGAACCCTGTCAACTGCAATCAGTTGCACAATCAGCATCTATACACATTAAAGGCAGCCTCTCAGATCTTTCACTAAACTCAGTAGTAAGAAGCTGGTGGTTAAGGCCAGCTGTGTGACCAGTGATTTTTGACAATTTTTATCCACCATCCCTGCATCCTGCACTTTCCAACACTTATCTCCCTACAAGGGACCTTCTTTATTCTGCCAACCTAAAAAACACTCTTCTAGCTTAGCTTTGCTCACTATAATCAGAACTTGCTTTACTCCCATTGTTAAAACCCCTGCTCCACTCATCACAGCACCAGGCTCAACATCAGTTCCTGGTCTCAAGGTAAAAAGGCTGAACTGCTTCCTTAGTTAGCTTACCTTCTGCCTTGGTTGACATAAATTACCAAAGAACTACAACTGGCTGTCAATATTCCAGTTTGCATGTGCATTTACTGACTGGTAAGATACATTTCTAATGTAAAATAACTTTGGCTACAAAAATTGTCTCTGATGCATTTAGCTGAACACAGCAAGCACATTCAAAAAATACCACTTACAATACAATTAATTCTAGTGCAAAAACCATGCTTCAACCTAATTTCTATAATTATGTAGTTGTCATGACTGTTTTGCTAACCAATGGTACAGCTTAAGCTTTCTATCAACTTTCTTTAATCTCAAGTTTTTAAATAACATCATTATTGAAAAATTGACAATCACTTTTTTATTTATTTAAGCACACTTGCCTGGTATGTCTTGTTGTCTCCCACAGTGAAGGGGAGAGGCTCGGGCAGGTTGCTGGGGGATAGCTGGGCAGCGTAGTAATATGGAGAACCACCACTTGATGCGCTGTGGTAGGAAACTGGAACCTGGGTATATTAAGGATGATTTGTCAATAACTTAGATTGATAAATCATATACAGGACAGCTTTTATAGTTATAGTACATAATATATCATTTGTTTATGCAATGAAAATACATTTGTACAAAACAGCTGCGCTTTATATAATAAATTGTGCAAATTGATCTTCTTTAATAGCTTCAATTAGATGTCTGAGGATAAGATTTCATTTTCTGTATTAAATTCCATATAATGTACACTAGCACCCAAGTAAATGCATATTTGGCTTGTTAAATCTATGCAGAGCTGTATATCAGTCACCTCATAGCAATCAGAGGAAGCCTGGCGACGTGATCGCTGAGGATTCACCTCCTCCACCACAATCTGGTATGCGCTGTAGACAAAGAAAGAAAATAATTAAATAATTTGAATTTTCTTCAATACTCATCTGCCAGAAGCAAGAAATATGCCGTGTGTGAAAATAATACCTTATAGGTGCACCCTTAGCTTGTGCAGGTTTTAGCAGGACAGTGATGGTTGTTGCAGTTTCATTAAGAAATGCCTCAGATACATCATACTCGTCTATTGTCGGGGCTTAAGAGAGAAATAGTAGTAGTAGTATCATGCAGCAATTATGGTGTTAAGGATATTTGTGTTGTTTGAACTCTATCTTCTACCTGAGATATTTGTGGTCACATTAAGTGTTGCTGCAGAACCAAAGCCTTTAGACGTTGATGCTCGTATAGACAGCTGATATGTAACACCTGGGTGGAGTTGGGCAAATGTGTAATGTGTGGCATTCGAAGGTAACGACACTGTGAGTCCTGGCCGCTGCAGAGGTACTGAAGGGTCAAACGAGCGCACACCAATGTAGCTGATCTGAAGAGATTCAGACACATAAACCACCTTTCAATATGTATGTGGCAATGTGTGTTACTAATTTAGCTCTATCAACTGCTTCCACAAATTACACTACCTCATACTGTGTTATAACTCCATTGGGCTCAGCTGGTTCCTTCCAGTAAAGGCTTATTGTCTCTTCAGATGGAGTGGCTCTAAGTGACTGATTAGGAACAGGACCTGGAACTGTTGACACAAACAGAGAGACACAATCTGTAAATACTAATAAAACCAGCAGTACAATTCTGCTCTGCAAATGAGAAAACTGGGACCAAACTAAAACATGCACAAGAAGACATACAGATAAGCATCATAAAATGTTATGTATTTATTTTTGTAAAACAGCCTGACATTAAAATATAAACAACCACATTTATAAAAAGTAAATTACAATAATAAAATGTGGCTTTTACCATCTTCATCGGTCTGAATTATGGTTTCATCACTTTCCTTCCTCCCCTCTGGATTGGTCAGGATCATCTTCAGACTGACATTAGTGTAAGGAGGCAGGTTTCCCACCAGGTGACGTGGCGCTGAGAAGGAAAAACAAAGAAAACTAATAATTATATTGTCAAACAACAACCTATTTCTAGCCCATATAATTGTCACTTTCAAAGCCTAAAGGTACAGATTAAAATGCAGTGTTTTATCTGTGTCAGAAGCAAATACGTGTTTGCAGCAGGTATTTTAAGTCTTGACTATGGGGAATAGCAAAGATCACAAGAATGTTTGTGTTGCAGATGCCTCAAAATAAATCACAAATGTACACAACTTTTAAACACAGACTTAGTACCATGAATAGGAAAAAAGCAGCAATGCCTTATTGTAAATCTCAGGAATAGAAGAGTTGGCGGGCATTTGTGCATGGAAATAAACTCATAGAGAAATAAATCATGAAAATAATTAGATATCACACTCCTGTCAGATTAATCAACATAAGCATCAATAGATTTCAAGGCAAAAAATTTATATTGGCTACTATAATAGGTGAATAGGTAGATATTTTTTTTTTTATAAACTGAAAAAATATCTATTCTCCATGGTCTCTGGGATTCCAATCAATAGCACTGCCCCAATAGATGGCAATGATGATATTAACTACGTCACAAGAAGTATGATTAAAGATGTGCAAGACTTTAAATTTAAATTTGTGCAAAACTAATGTTCTCTTTGAGACTGTGTACTATTTGCACTCACTAAATAACTGTAAAGTTTAATGGAAACAGTGAAACAGATGTAAAAGACTTAAAGAAGCAACAAGAAATTAGCTGGAGATCAGAATTATCTGTTAATAAACTTGACTTCACCTTCTTCTGATCATGCATAAGCGCTAACAGGCCACACTGACAACAATAATGTTCAGTGTGGAAGTTGTTACTGATGGAAGAATAGTCAGTTACCTATGTTCTGTACAAGTGAGGTGATTAAAAGTTAAATTGGGGAAGGAAGAACAGTTGTAAGAAATACCTTGAAAGAAAAATGTATTTTAAAGGAACAAAGTCAGCTGCTCAGATTAGACATCAGGAGACAAGCTGAAAGCTTATCTATTAAAGCAAAGTTGTTCTGATTTACCCTGTTAAAGATTCATATTATATTGTTCATGGGACATACTAGATTGTGGCACTCTTATGAAAATGTCACAGTAAGGTTCTACTTATTTTACAGCAGGGGTGACCAATTCCTGTCCTCGAGAGCTATCATCTGGCAACTTGTAAATACATTACCTTCCCAACACACCTGAATCAAGTGGCTACCTCATCAGCATTTAATTCAGATATGCAGAGACCTGATAATGAACCATTAATTTAATTTAGGTGTGTTGTTGAAGATAGTAGCTCTAAATACTGGGTTCGGGCACCCTGGCTAAAATTTTGTAATGGGCAGGTCAGAGGTTGACAGAGCTTTGATCAGAAATTACACACCAAATTTCTGATCTCTAGATAAAATCAATACATACTATTCAGTTGTTGATGTGGAGTTTCTAACACAAAAAGTGAGAGTGGACATGCATACATTACTTCTTTGTCACAATTTCTAATAATCTCTGAATATATACTTTACAATACTTTGGAAAACATAAAAAAACAGAAGGTTTTCTCACTATGCCTCTTGGATATGGATGGGAGGTGTAAACTCATCAGATAATCTGACTTTTTTTTTAATATGGACTAGGCCTTAATGATAGTCTGAATAACCTACCCCTTGTGATTGGGAAACCTATCCAATGACAGGTTTGTGAACATACTTTTCAGCAATTAACACTAAGAGATATTTTCTAATCCAAAGATGTCATTAAAATGTCTTCTCTAGTTTATTTCATAATCCCGAAAACACAGAATCCTGATACAGCAACACAATCTCTCACTATATCATGATCTGATTGTTATACAATTGTTACCTTTAGGATCCATATCCAAGCAGTCAGCTTTGCTGCGGTTGTTGGCAGTCATGTAATGGTAGCAAATGGTGACATTAAAGGTATGACAGCGAGTGATGTTGTAACCCAGGGACTCCCAGTCCACTGCAATCAAACGAGACCTGGTCTCAGCAATCTTTAGCCTCTTGGGTGTACGCATGGGCTCTACACAAAAGAGAGGAGAGAAAAAAGGTGAACCAAAAAGATGAAAGAAAATTGTGATTGTCTTAAAAAATGCAGTTGCATCACAAGAACAAGAGAAATTATAACTGTGTGTGTGTGATGTCTAAAGAAACATCTTTGTAATTTATTTTTTCATATGAACAATTACATTTTAACTTACTTATGAGGTTTTGAGTTACTGTGCAATAAGGGATATAAGCATGTTCTTTTTATTGCCAAACACTACAAGGAATGCAGAGCCAACATTTCCCCAAGATGATACAGACGGAATTTAACACTCATTACTCTGTGCTGCCATTCAACCGTTTCTCAAATGCAATATCTTCTATGAGCCAAATCTTTGATTTCCATCCTTTATGTGGATTCAGACTGCTATTGTCAATATAATGTACTTTCCTTCTTCACTGGCCAAGGCTTTAATTACCTTAACTGGCTCATTTAACTGGATCAATACTCCCCCAGTCATAACACACCCACACACACACTTAGAGAAAAGAGCAGAAACTCAAACTCCAACCATTTCTTGCTTGTTGACTTGCCACTCATGAGTGCACTTCAGGCCAAGCAATTAATTTACATGGTTGACTATCAGCTTGTTTTTCCTAACATTCAACAGCAAGGGTCAATTTAAATTTAGGAGATTAGCCAACTACTTTGCCTGTATAGAGACAAGGCAAATATCTTTAGGAGATGCCAATGGCTGCCAAAGATATATGAGTCTAAGTTTGGGAAGTACTCCTCCAAGTAGAAAAGATCTTATGCTGTCAAGAAGCATGTAATTAGCTTTGACAGAATAACACTCTACGGAAAAGCCTTTGCCTCTTAGACAGCAGTGACCACTTGATCAGCAAGCATAAAGCATGATGAATTCTTCTGCATAAGAGCATGTCAAAAGGAAATGCAAGGATTATCTTCTGAGCTTACAGGGATCCACAAGGAAAACAACTATACTCACACTGTTGTAATTTCCTGAATGTAAAATCTTTTTCGCTCATATTATTCGTACAGGTAAAAAAAAAACTGGAATGAAAGCATTATAGAGTGTGAGTAACATAGTGCTGCTCCTTTCTCACCTGTTGCTGCAATGCGACAGTCAGCATGGATATAGTGCCAGTATTACATTTTAATAAGCAGAATGGCAAAAAAGGGATCGTAGTGATGAGAATCTTCTACCGGTCTAGGCACAATCACAAATATTATTTATTATCATTATTTATAATTTTTTACAGTTTGTTAAAATCTTTGAGTTAACAGAGTTTGATCCATGACATAAACAGTATTAAAAGCATGATTAGTCATAATATGCATGATTTTGATGATGTTAAAGTACCCAAGGACCTTCAAGTATGACTAAAATCTAAAATTGAAAAAATATAAAATAAGTCTAAAATAAGTCGCCAAAGATCAGCTTTTTTGTAGTTTTTTGTAACTTTCTAATTTTGAAGAAAACAAACAAAAAAAAAAACTTTTGCTTAAATGCAGATCTCATAAAACGTTGTTTTGTTTGGAAAATTGAAGCAAGTCAGTTGGACACCTTGGCTGATCCGTCTGCTGACTACAATATTCCCAATCACTGACAAATTTGACAAGTTAGTTAAAACTCTTCAAATATGACAAACCAATTAAGTTGCAATTGACCAAATGTAATTGAAGATTCCTATTCCTTTTAACTTTGTCTTCTAATTCTCTGATACGATTTAAAGTTTTTCGAGAACTTTTAAATAAAAAAACAGTTTACAATAAAGGTATTTTCTAAAACTCCCCCTTGTCTTGGCCCGTCCTTTTTTTCCTTGGCCTTCTTCTTTCAGAGGAGACAACACAAGGACACAGACTGGTTGTTTCCTCTTGACAACCCATTATCTACCTGTCACTCACACAAACTGGCTCTGAAACTGGCCGTACACACTCTTGCACTCGGTTATTACCTGAATACACACTCACACTTAAGGTTGCGACAAAAATCAAGATTAAATCTGGGCAGAGGCAAGGTAGTTTGGGTGTTTGTAAATGTATGTTTGTGTGTGTGTGTGTGTGTGTTCACCTCTCTTAAAACTCCCTATAAGAATGTATTGTCAAGGGCAAGCACAAACCTCACAAAGGCTGAAACTAAACACACACCGAGGGTATATTACAATAATGTCAGGGTTGCTACACCATTTAAATATAAATATCTTGCCAATAAAATGACACAGTCAGAAAAATACTAAAAAAGACGAAAGGTTGTGCTAGAAATTCAATGCTGAGCAAATATTCATGTACTGTGTGTGCAATATTGGGTGCTAATGGCAGAATGGGTCATAGCATTTCATTTTGGCTTCAACCAGTTATTGGATAGTTGACATTTAAATAGAGCATGAGGGAAAACTCCTGCTTTCTCTGCCTGCCTCACTCTATTTCTGTCTCTTAATCATTTGTCTTGGTTCTTTTTTCTGTCTGTGTCTGTTAAAACCAATACCTGTGATCCTCCCCATAAACAGCTCTGTTCAAACACACACACACACACACGCAGCAATGTAATAAATAACGTAGATTTTTTAGGTCTTTTGATGCCAACACTTCTCCACAGTGAGATAGTTGTCAATTAAAACAAAATATATGACCAGGTGCCTGTTACAAACACATGCACACAAATACATGCAAAGTCAGACAAAGAAGAAAGTTCTCTCCATTACTTTCATTAGCTGGAAGGCAAATGCATTAATCACTTTCATGGCTTGCATAAGCCAAAGTTTCAAGTGGTAAATTCATGTCTGGAAGGTTTCCCACAAAGCGACCTTCTAAAAAGTTTACAAGTTTTCACACTCCTTGTGCTTTTTCATATTTTGTCACATTGCAACTACTTATTTTATTTTATTATAGGGATCCAAGGGGTTTTATGTGATTGATCAGTACAAGTAAAGCATAACTGAAAAGTAGAAGGAAAGGAATGAATGGTTTTCACATTTTTTACATATAAACTTTGAAAACTGGGACATGCATTTGTATTCAGCCCCCAGAATCAATACTGAAGCATTTAAACAGTGTAATTACAGTATGAAGACTTTGTGGGGTATTTTTCTACCAACTTTGCATATCTAGTAGGGTATATGTCTCAAAGAGAGACACACATTTTGTCTATTCTTCTTTGCAAAACAGCTAATGCTCAGTAAGATTGAATGAAGAGCATCTACAAACAGCAACATACGTAAATCTTGCCACAGATTCTTAATTGGATTTTGGTCTCCATTTTGACGGTACTATTTACATGAAAGTGTTTGTTTGATGTTGTCATCTGTTGAAAGATGGACACTGCCCTAGTATCAAAACATTTGCTGCCTCTAACAGGTTTTCTACCAGGATTGCTTTGTATTTAGCTTCATCTATCTTCCTATTAACTCTAAGCAGCCTCTCTGTTCCTGCTGAATAAAAGCTTACCCCTCAGAATGATACTGCCACCACTGTGTTTCATTGTGGGGATAGTGTGTTCAGGCTGATGTGCATACCTTGTTGCAAACATTAAACAGGACCTCTTATAGCTTTACTTCAACTATGACTAACTTTTGAACAGGCGCGACAGACAGTATGTAAGTCAGCGGTATTCTGGTCCACACTTCAAGCCAGCTGGTGGCAGTAATGCACCACATCATTGTACACCAACAAAATGACAAAGAAGGAGATATCCGGGTCCTTCAATGTGGGTTGCTAAGTTACTAGCTTGGGAGCTCACACTTGCTGATAGTACAATGACTTGGTGGTGCACAGATGAGTGAGTAAAAGAACTTGGCTTCATCCAAAATACGTAAAGCGGACAATGAAAATCGCACCCAGATTTGTAGAGTCCGTGATTAATAATTTTGCTTTCAACAAATTCCTCCCTGAGATGTGGATCTCTGCAGTTCCTCCAGTGTTACCATGGCCCTCTTGTCTGGTTGCCTGATTAATACTCTCCGTGTTTGTATGTTCAGATGGATGGTCATGTCTTAGAGCATTTCCAGTAGTGCAGTTCTTTTTTATGTTAAAATGATGGATTGAACAGAGCTCTGTGAGATACTTAAAGCTTAGTATATTGTTTTACAACCTAATCAAGCTCTGAACCTCTCCACAACTTTACCCTAATCTGCCTGGAGTGTTTCTTGCTCTTCATAATGCAGTTTGTTCACTAAAATTATATAGCAAACTTCAGAGGCCTTCACAGAGCATCTGTGTATAAGATTAAATTACACACAGGTGAACTCTATTTGGAAATGAGGTGACTTCCAAAGGCATTTGGTTGCACTGGATTTTATGTAAAGGCATTGGAGTAGAAGGGACTGAATAACAATGCAAGACACACTTTTCAGATTTTATATTTTCACCAATTTTGAAAACCATGTATTCTTAATCATTCACTTTAAATCTACAAACTACTTTCTGTATGTCGAAAGGTGAAAACGTTCAAGAGGTAATGATATTTTTGCAAGGCACACTCATCATTTCAAAACCACATTCCCTTCCTGATTCATAATGCGATGTGCCTTATCTCTATTTACTGCTAGTAAAAGCAGCGAAAGAAAGAAAGAAAGAAAGGTTATAAACTTCAGTTGGACAACTAAAGTGAGCAGGGAGGGGAAAAGTGTTTCGAGTCAAAAGATTAAAATGAAAGCTTTGTTCTTGGTACAACAGTTTGATTGTAAAAACTCTTTAAGATGTTCACTTGCCAACATCCAGTCAGCTTGGTAAAACAAGAGCAAGAAAAATAACTACAATGTTTAAGACATTTTCTATATTACCAACAATGGCTGCACATTATGTATGAATAGCAATTGCAGGAAAATTCCTGATTCATAATGTGATGTGCCTTATCTCTATTTACTGCTAGTAAAAGCAGCGAAAGAAAGAAAGAAAGAAAGAAAGAAAGAAAGAAAGAAAGAAAGAAAGAAAGAAAGAAAGAAAGAAAGAAAGAAAGAAAGAAAGAAAGAAAGAAAGAAAGAAAGAAAGAAAGAAAGAAAGAAAGAAAGAAAGAAAGAAAGAAAGAAAGAAAGAAAGAAAGAAAGAAAGAAAGAAAGAAAGAAAGAAAGAAAGAAAGAAAGAAAGAAAGAAAGAAAGAAAGAAAGAAAGAAAGAAAGAAAGAAAGAAAGAAAGAAAGAAAGAAAGAAAGAAAGAAAGAAAGAAAGAAAGAAAGAAAGAAAGAAAGAAAGAAAGAAAGAAAGAAAGAAAGAAAGAAAGAAAGAACTGTCTGGATGGACTGAGGGACAGATAAAGAAGCAGAGTAAGGAAGATGAAAAGAAGGGGAGAGAGGTAGAATGGGTGAGAGACGATAACTAGTTTGGAAGGTGGCCAAAGTTAAATGGGACCAAGTCCAAAGGCAAACCACAGAGTATGCCTTGTCTCTTTCCTCTCCTCCTGTAGACTGACAAATGGCTGGATTCATGTTGAAACTAAAAGGCTTTGTTCTTCACAGATGGAGCTTTGAAAACAACAACAATACCAATAAACACTAACAATAACACCAAGGACAGAAAGCTTCATATCAGCAGAATCCAGAGGTTGGAATTACAGCATGGAAAACAAAAGCAAAGGAAACTAAACTAAATGAAATTAAACTACGCTAACAGGAACACAACCATGCTTCCTCAACATGAAGTGACAGAAAGCCAACAAATAAACAGCTACACTGTCAAACTAAAGAAAAAAATATGGAAGATTAAAGAAAACAGAAACAAGAGAAGAGGTTGAGGAAGAAAAGGTTGTGAGAAAATGTTGCTAAATCCAAGTTAATCTGTCCAATTAGTTCCTGGTAATCCTTCCACTGTCATAAGGAAGACAAATGGAACTCACTGCATTCAATCAGTCTCTGCCTCTGCATGATGTCCTAGGCTGGATGTCTTTAGTTTTCACTTAGAAGCTAAATAAATTATTGTTTTTAATTTTGCACTGCAAAGGTTATTTCTTAAAGAAATTAACAAAGGCCACCTCTAAAAGAAATTATCCTAAATATCTACAAAATCTAGATTTTTTGTATGTTTGTTGGATGTTTTTTGTTTGTTTATTGTCATTCTGAACGTTAACTATTATTGATGAGTAGGTAAATTTGGGACATTAATATGAGAATTTTGCCTAATGTATAATGACAATATACTGATTGTATTTACTTTGACTGAATAATTACCACTATTATTGCTAAGTTATTTGAGTTGCCACAAGGACACTCCTATTAGATTTCTGGCATCATGTTTTAAAGCATGGAACATTGAGTTTCTCAACTGATTGAAAAATTTGAGTTCTTCTTTATGTTTTTCTTTGTATTTTCAAGAATGCAGCTAAACAATGAAGTGAGATAAATACAGTGCTGGAATACTTCTGAACAGGATGAATGTTGGTCTCCAACATACTCATTTTGAGTTTAGAAAAGTGCTGAATTATATAGTTAAATCACTTAACAGTTACCCATGAATCACTAAAGCTTTAAAATACACCTCAGTGAAGAGATACCAGTTTTGAGTCTACACATATCACGTTATCTAAGAAAACTATTTTAATCATGTCACTGGGCATGAAGTAGCTAGCAGTTTGTTAGAAAAATATTCTTTAGTTTCTATTATGTGAAACATGCAAAAAGACTGCCACAACTTCTACATTTTTAAAGGACACAGATGTGCCTGGTTTAAGCTTAACTGTTTTCAAATAGGGCTGTAGTTGACGCAGTTGGTAGTACTGTTGCCTTGCAGCAAAAAGGTTCTCGATTCGACTCCCGGCCAGGGGGCTTTCTGAATGGAGTTTGCATACTCTCCCCGTGCATGCGTGGGTTCTCTCTGGGTACAAACGTTACTCCAGCTTCCTCCCACATTCCAAAAAGGTTAATTAGGTTAATTGGTCTCTCTCAATTGCCCCTAGGTGTAAATGGGTGTGTGCATGGTTATTTGTCCTGTGTGTTGCCCTGCGATGGACTGCCGACCTGTCCAGGGTGTACCCCACCTCTCACCCGTAGACTGCTGGAGATAGGCACCAGCTCCACAGCGACCCCGAACAGAAGAAGCGGATATAGAGAATAGATAGATGGATGGATGTTTTCAAATATTACCTTTTTGTTCCAAAAATATGACTTTATGCTAGTCATAGATAAAGGTTCAATAGAACATTCTGTGGACATTTGTTATCACTCCTTTTAGATCATAGTTTCAATCTGAGATTAAACATGTTTTTTATGCCTCAACGATCAGCTGAAAGGCGTCAAGATGGAATGGCGGGGAAAGTTGATCCAAACATATTATGCTTCTGATCCAGCTCAGCAGGTAAAAAAGGTTTTTAAGAACCATGAGCTGTAAGCATAAGATGGGATCAGGGGACAAGTGTGAAAAAATATAAAGCTCAGACAGCAGCAAAGAGGTCTGAGGCTACAAACAGAGTTACATATTATAGTGACTATCTAATCTAACAAATAAGTTGATCAGCACATTTGGATGCTGATAACATATTGAGGAATGCACAAAACAACTTTGCTTATTGTTTAAGCTCTGAATGCATTGGGACAGCCATCAGGTGGATTTTAACACAGTTCAGCCAGATATCATTAAGTATAGGAGAAACTATTTGAATACAAGTGTTTAGGAAAAGGACTGATAATTCCAGCAAACAAAAATACAGAACATACCATTATATTTGTAAAATCTAACATAAATTTGGCAAGCTTAACACTGAGCAAAAGTTTAGATTTTCTGTTTGGTAGGTGAAATCCCTGTCACACATTTTATGCATATTGTCAATTGAATGCTACTGAGTTATATGGCACGCCCCTTTAGTGCTGCAAAGCCAGCTATATGTGATAAAAGTTCGAATAGCCCTGTGGTCTTGTGGCTCTGTGTTTATTGTAGAAGTATGAGTTAAATGGGTTTATGTTGGATAGATAACAGTGCATCATAATGGGTCAAAAGTTGCATTTTCATAAACTGACATTTCTGATAAAAATGTACCTGTTTTCTAACTTCTGCATGAAATAGAATTAAAATATGTATGCAAAAACAAAACTTCCTCAGTTTTAGAAATAACTATTGGAAATAGTGTTGGAACATTAAATAATCTCACTTTCTTCAAGCCATATTTTAGAGCATGCTTTTTTTCTGTGTACATTTGTGGACCTATGATTTTAGTTTTCTTGTGGATCTGTGAATATGTATGTTGAACCTGATCGTGAGCAAGAGCTTTCAGGAGAAAAAAAAGTAATTTGGATTAAAAACTACTTCATCATCTTCTCCAATGAGACAAGCACACACATTGCACATAGACTCACTGCTCTTCACTTCAAGTTGATTATTTTTCACCCTTCAGACAAGAGCAATACATCACCCAAAGAAGAAAAATCGAGAAAAGTCTGCGTGGAGAGAAGGATACAGCATGAGAAAGGGGTAAAGATAGAAAACTAAGAAACAAATGTGATGAAAATAGATGTAGACATAAAAGCAAAGAGGAAGGGATCTCTTATCATATCACCTGCTCAGCAGAGTGTGTGAGTTCTCCCCAGGATTTTATTAACTTTATAGGTTTTAATTAAGCTGTCTTTCATACAGTGGCATATTGAGCCTTTTTGCCTGACATTGGTGCACAAGTTTGTCTGTACGAGTGTGTTTCTAAGTCTTCAATATATGAAAGATTCTGCAAACTACAGGTGGTGGGATCAGACAAACCTAACCAAACAGAAAAGCAAAGAAATCATTACCATTTAAATAACATTTCTGGCCTGTGTGTGTGTGTCTCATAACTAACACAAACGCACTCAATAAAATTTTAGGCGTGCACAAATGTGCATGTGTGTGAATGGCCTTAAAAAGATTAACATAATAAAAGACAACCCTTTAATAAAAACTGAATCAGCAGAGCACAGTGATAAGAATTACTTAGTGTTGTTACCACCTGATAACTATGTTTATTGCATACTAATTTAAGGTATAAACAAGTGAGAATAGTTTGTGTATATACTTTACATTTCATGTACCCTCTCATGCACAAATAAATTGATATATAGTTTTAAACTGGGTGATGCAGATAAAAACGTGTATTTAATGATAAGAAACTTTAATAGCTGTTTGCTTCCTAGCTGAGAGTTAAATGAGAATGCAGCAAAGTTGGTAGAATATAAATGAGAAGATGCATCCAGAAGCTGGTTAGCTTAGCTTAAAGGCTAGAAACACTGAGGAATAAATGATAAAACACCCCAGCTTCATTCACCTGCGGAGAGTCCTGGTAGTTATTGCACCATGCCAAGAGAATGTTTGCCACATTAGCCGTCATAAGCGCATTATGTGTCATTTATATACAGTGCCTTCGACAAGTATTCATACCCCTTAAACTTTTTTTCCCCATTTTATTTAAGTAGGATTTTAATGTGATAGACCAATGCAAATATGTTGAGCGAAAAGTTAAATGGTGCATAGTCTTATAAACTTGTGCAAATAATCTGACAAGTATGGCATCTACATGTATTCAGACCCCTGAATTTTGTAAAACCACCTTTTGATGTCATTAAAGTTGTAAGACTTAAAGTGCCTTGTGAAAGTACTCGGCCCCCTTAAACTGGTCAACCTCTTGCCACATTTAAGGCTTCCAAAATAAAGATATAAAATTCTAATTTTTTGTGAAGAATCAACAAGTGGGACACAATCATGAAGTGGAATGAAATTTATTGGATGTGTCAAACTTTTTTAACAAATAAAAAACTGAAAAGTGGGGCGTTCAATATTATTCGGCCCCCTTGCGTTAATACTTTGTAGCACCACCCTTTGCTGCAATTACAGCTGCAAGTCTCTTGGTGTTTGTCTCTATCAGTTTTGCACATCGAGAAACTGAAATTCTTGCTCATTCTTCTTGCAAAACAGCTGGAGCTCAGTGAGGTTGGATGGAGAGCGTTCGTGAACAGCAGTTTTAAGCTCTTTCCACAGATTCTCGATTGGATTCAGGTCTGGACTTTGACTTGGCCATTCCAACACCTGGATACGTTTATTTGTGAACCATTCCATTGTAGATTTGGCTTTATGTTTTGGATCATTGTCTTGTTGGAAGATAAATCTCCATCCCAGTCTCAGGTCTCTTGCAGACTCCAACAAGTTTTCTTCCAGAATGGTCGTGTATTTGGCCCCATCCATCTTCCCATCAATTTTGACCATCTTCCCTGTCCCTGCTGATGAAAAGCAGGCCCAAACCATGATGCTGCCACCACCATGTTTGACAGTGGGGATGGTGTGTTCAGGGTGATGAGCTGTGTTGCTTTTACGCCAAACATATCGTTTTGCATTGTGGCCAAACAGTTTGATTTTGGTTTCATCTGACCAGAGCACCTTCTTCCACATGTTTGGTGTGTCTCCCAGGTGGCTTGTGGCAAACTTTAAACGAGACTTTTTTTGGATATCTTTGAGAAATGGCTTTCTTCTTGCCACTCTTCCATAAAGGCCAGATTTGTGCAGTGTACGACTGATTGTTGTCCTATGGACAGACTCTCCCAACTCAGCTGTAGATCTCTGCAGTTCACCCAGAGTGATCATGGGCCTCTTGGCTGCATCTTTGATCAGTCTTCTCCTTGTTCGAGATGAACGTTTAGAGGGACGGCCGGGTCTTGGTAGATTTGCAGTGGTCTAATACTCCTTCCATTTCAATATGATTGCTTGCACAGTGCTCCTTGGGATGTTTAAAGCTTGGGAAATCTTTTTGTATCCAAATCCGGCTTTAAACTTCTCCACAACAGTATCTCGGACCTGCCTGGTGTGTTCCTTGGTCTTCATGATGCTCTCTGCGCTTTGAACAGAACCCTGAGACTATCACAGAGCAGGTGCATTTATAGAGACTTGATTACGCACAGGTGGATTCTATTTATCATCATCAGTCATTTGGGGCAACATTGAATCATTCAGAGATCCTCACTGAACTTCTGGAGTGAATTTGCTGCACTGAAAGTAAAGGGGCCGAATAATATTGCACGCCCCACTTTTTAGTTTTTTATTTGTTAAAAAACTTTGACTCATCCAATAAATTTCATTCCACTTCACAATTGTGTCCCACTTGTTGATTCTTCAGAAAAAAATAAAATTTTATATCTTTATGTTTGAAGCCTGAAATGTGGGAAAAGGTTGACCAGTTCAAGGGGGCTGAATACTTTCGCAAGGCACACTATGTGGTATCTCTACCAGCTTTGCACTTCTGAAATGTGTTCAGTCTTGCCACTGATTTTCAACTCTATTTATGTCTGAATTATGATTAGGCTGTTTTGACCCATGAATATGCTTTCATCTAAACCATCACATTGTAGCTTTAGCTGTATGTTTAAGGTTAATGTCCTACTGGAAGGTAAACGTCCACTCTAGTATTAATTCTTTTGTAGCCTTTTGTAGCATTTTTTCCCATGATTTCCCTGTATTTAGTTAAATCCCTATTTCTACCAATTCTCACCAACTTCCTTGTGTCTAGCTAAAATAAAGCATAACGGTAAAATGATAATGCTATCATAATGTTTACATTTTGGTTTAAGATGCAATGTTGGTTTTCTGATTTGTATCTGTATTTAGGTAAAAAAATCCTGTTTTGATCTCCTCTGACAAGTGTCTTCTTCCACATGTTTACTTTGGCAACCTGCGGATGTGGCTGCATGACTTGTAGCATGCTGCAAACAGGGCATCTTAGGGCTTCCTTTTAGCAATGAATTTCTTCTTGCCACTCTAAAGGTAAGGTAAAGTAAGGTAAGTTTATTTATATAGCGCTTTTCAGCAACAAGACACTCAAAGCGCTGTAGATACAATTACAATCCAGGAAGACAGCAGGAAGAAGAGCTTAGTTGCTGTACGATTTCTTCTAAGATTTTGCAGTTTATTTGGTGAAATTGGGAAATTTTGTCAAAATCAGTTCTAGTTGGAGACAACATTGGTACTGGAGTTGATGTGGATGTGCTGACTGCCCCTCTGATCTTTTGGGTTTTTTCAGTAAAGAATTTAACAAATTCATTGCAGGCCCTGGTAGAGTGGAGTTCAGATGCTACAGTTACAGGAGGGTTTGTTAACCTGTCGACTGTGGCAAATAATGCACGAGCATTGTTAATGTTTTTGCTAATGATCTCAGAAAAAAAGGATTCCCTTGCATTTTTCAGTTGTAGGTTATAATTGGGAAAATATCACTAAAAGTGGTCCTGTAAACAGAGCCTACCCCTGTGCTGTGGATTTCTGCGGCTCCCTCGATGTTACCAAGGGGTTCTCTGTTGTTTCTCTGAATAACGCTCCCTTTGCCAAGCCTCTCAGTTTAAGTGAATATCATGATAAGTTTGAAGATGCATCATTGTCTTTCCATTTTTAGAAGACTGACTGAACAGTGCTCTGTGAGATGTGGGGATATCCTTTTACAGCATAACTATGCTTTGAACTACTCCAGCACTTTATCTGTGACATGTCTGGTGTGTTCCTTGGTCTTCATGATGCTATTTTTCTTCAGTACTCTTGTCTAACAAACTTCAGAGACTTTAACAAAACAATTGCAATTATTGTCAGATTAATATACAAACAGGTGAACTATATTTACTAATTAGAGAATTTGTGAAGGCAATTGGTTTCCCTGGATTTGATTTTTATCGATATCTGAGTAAACCAGACCGAAAAAAACAGCTCACTAAATGTTTCAGGTTTTTAAACGTAAAAAATGTGAAAACCACTTAGCATTTTCCTTCCACTTTACAATTATGCACTGCTTTGTGTTGGTCTATCACCTAAAGTAGAATTCATTGAAGTTTGTTGTAATGTGATAAAATGTGTAAGTGTGTGTAAGTCCTTTTGCAATTAACTTAACATAAAATTTGAATTTTGGTCCATGATAAATAAATTGTGCAATAGTAATAATTAAACTAAGCTAAAAAAAATTATCTCTAAACATCATCAAAAGTCTTTCCTAACTGATTATCACAAGAACTAAAATATAATGTCTGACTTGATTTAAATCATGACTTTACTTTTTTCTTTATTCTATTGTCAGCACATTGTGGGGATTACAATAACTCTGTGTCTTTGATGTTGACGTGTTCCAGTTGTAAGAGTAGAAAGACGATTAATTTCCTCAGGAAACTGCTCAATAGATGAGTCGCCTGAACAAGTCTATGACTTCCTCTTTGTCAATAATCAAGAACAAACGCACACACTCCCATCCAAATTCATTCACCTACTCACACACACACACACACACACACACACACACACACACACACACACACACACACACACACACACACACACACACACACACACAGAGAGAGGGGTTGACAGACATCAGTCAGGCTATGTGGTTATGAGTTTTCATTTCTTTCATTTTCATTCCCGAGTTTCATCATTCCCTCGCCTCTTGCTCTCTTCCTCGCTCTGAGTCTCTCTTCTCTTCCTTTCCCAGCCTTATTGTTTTTCATCATATCTCCATTGCTCTCTTTTTCTGTTTTTCATTCAAACTCATTGCTTTTATTTGTGTCTCTCTCTTTCATATCCTTTTTTTTTTGTCTGCGCCGTCTCTCTCCTCCAGGCTAGCTGTGCTTTTATTTCAGTCGTTTATTTCTACAAATGTCAGACATTGTTTCTGCCCTCTGTCTATTGATCCACAGAGAGCGAAGGAGACGAGGAGAGGGAGGCACAGAGGAAGGGTGAAAAGCCAATGAATATGAAAGGAGGAATATATAGAAGGAGGAGCTGTAAACATAAGTAAAACGATAAAAAAAAACAGGTCAGAAGTGAGAGGAATAAAAAATGCAATCTGAGTTTCAGAATACCCACCTTTTTGCTTAAATTTAGCCTCTCTCTATTCTCCCCATACTCTGCTTGCCTATTCACTCTTCAAATATTTCTTCCCCAAATAAAACTTTCATTCTAAAACAAAAGGGCAATGGTTGATGGTGTAGACAAAAAACAAAACAAAAAAACAACAGGAAAAATGTGCAAGAGAAAACCTGGCTAAACTCTGGGTACCTGTATTTTTTCTTGCTGTATGAGAATGTTCATCCATAAAGCTGTGAATTTTCCTTGACCTCTTTGTCTTACCTGCACATTTGGTGCGAGTAATGAGAGGTGGTCCTGGTTTTCCGGTCCCTCCCTCTCCTGGTCTTGTTAGTAACACTCTGATCTCATACTCTGTATCTGGATCCAGGTGCCATAACTTGTAGTTGGGAGAATTCACAGCATGGGTCTCAGTCCAGGTGCCTGATGTCATCCGGTATTCAACCTGAAGGGAATGATCAAACAAAAAATATTGGTCTTGTTATAGCATTTAGGATTCTCTTCCATCAGTTGTTGAATACACTTCTGTTAAATTACTCACTCAATGTTATTACAACTTTAACTCATAAAAGTGAATGCTTAAAAATGATTTATCATCTCATAAAGAACACACCTCTTTAAGTATAATAGGTCCATCACCAAATATGGAATTAGCGTTGAGCTGAATCAGCAGGTATGTAGGGCCAACACCTAGGAGCTGGGGTGGAGCAATTGGGTGTGGGGGCTCTGAAGAGAAAACAAAATAACAGAAAGTTGTTTAAAAGGATCTTGAGATGGATAACACACTATAAAGCAATGTTGCAACTTAACAGAACTGGTATTGTGAAACAATAGCAAAAACAAAAAGTAAGAAGTGGCACGTCTTAGAATAAATTTATTCAGTAGCACTTACTCAGTCTTGAAAAGAATTTAGAGACATGAGCATTTTTACCAAAATCAGCAGTGCCAAAATTGTTGGTACCCTAACAATCCAAAATAAATGCTACTGGATAATGAAGAATTATTTACACTTTACTTTTTAAGTTGATCAGAGTTTCTAGGAACATCTAACAGGATGTTCCTAGAACATCATTCAAATGTAATTGACACAGGGGCAGAATTTTTAGACCAGTGGTCACTAAACTGGATGAGGAACCACAAGTGTCCCTCGCTGACAGTGAACTATGTTAATCTTGACTCTATGCACAGTGAGCGAGTGAGCGAGCAAACGAGTGTGTGAGCGAGTGATGTAACAAGGTTTAACATAAAAAACTGCTTTAGCAAATTTTGACTATAACAACTTAAACATTGATTACATCTGAAACCAAGGACATTTGTTTACTTGTTTACTGAGGCAACTGTGGCTTAGTGGGAAGAGTAATTGTCTAGCAATCCAAAAGTTGTGGGTTCGATTCTAGCTTCCTTTTGCCTCATGTCGATGTGCCACTGGGCAAGGCACTTAACCTCAAGTTCCCTAGTGATCTGCGTATGAATGTATGTGCGTTTCAGAGTGCAATTGGGTGAATATGGCTCTTGTGTGAAGTGCTTTGAGTGGTCGGTATGACTGGAAAGGCTCTATATAAGTTCAGTCAATTTATCATTTACCTTATTTATCCTTTTACATATTAATCTTGGCCTTAGAAATACTACGTTATTTCTAATTGTAAATAGTCAAATAACATAACAAATATGACAAGAACTCAATGCTGCTGTAATACCTTTACTTTGCAAGAGAGCGAGGGACACTTGTCATTTCTGTTCTGGTACATCCTCTGATAAATTTCAAATCAAGCAGCATTGCTACATTTAAACTTGACATGCCTGCTTATCCCTACACCAGCATCTACCTGCAGGCTCTGATTTGTGGGGCTGATATTTACCCTTCACTTCCCAATATCTCTGCACAAATGTATTCTGCAAGGCGTGAGGAGGTCAGATCCTACAGGCCATACTGTATGTTTGTAAGATTGTTGTAAGGATATGTGCACTCATTCAAGCAGGAAACCTGAATGTTAAATTGCCGTCATTTTGATGTAAAGAAATGTCTAGAGCGCTCAATTCCTCTTTAAGCTATATCTCCTTATTTTATACAAATTTGACAATGTGAGTATGGAAAAAAAAAGATTGCATTCTTTCATTAATTGCAATTATTATACACAGCGCATATATATGACTGTTTCCAGTTAATAAATTGTTTACATTTAAAAATAACTGATGATATGATCAGTGAAAACTGTGACACTTGACGCGTGACTGACAGATTAATCTACATGACATACAGTCATACATACATCAATGCACGCATTAATCACTCCACCAGTGCATGGACTGCAACCTTCCAAGCAAGCAGTAAATCACAGAGATTTATCTTGGAGACACATCCTCATGCAGGAAATATTACTGTCTGTATGAGGAAGGAAAAAGGTCCTACTTTTAAAATATATTTCATTTTTTTGCTAACATCAGTCATATCAAAGTTATCTAAATTAAATATGTGGGCTTGGGTGGTACCATGTGTGTCTTCTCCAATATTAGTCATATTTTGCATTTTTGACACCTCTTTTTTCTTAGTGTGAGCGTGTGTTGGAATATTTGTGTACTGAATGTGGCTGTCAGAGGGGTTCATGCTGGGAAGAGGCATTTTTAGAAACAGATAAAATAGTGAAGCTTGACAGCACATGCACATGTGCAAACACAGATACTCAAACATGTACACACACACGCGCGGACACACAAACACACAATGCAGATAATGAACGCTGAAGTGACTTCAGAAAACTAACGTCAACCATATGTCAACTCGCTACCAACACTACCAAATAAACAAAGTGAACAACTTGATGATTGAGGATAAGGAAATGAAAACCAAAAGATTCTTTTTTCTAAGAGGCGTGATTCTTACTTGTTTTTAACTTGCATGTTAAGCTCAATACACAAACATTATAAAGTGTGGCACTTTAAAGTCTATTAAATATATAAATGATAAATAACTAATATAATCTAACTAGGTCATTAAGTAACTCTAGATGGAAAACACCAAAAGCGGGTTTGAATTTAAGATTTTCTCTTTTTCTATTCAGTCCCTTGTCATTTGTACAGTTGACCTAAAAAAAAAAGCAACAAACCTCAGTGGCATCATTACAATATCTCGTGGTGTGTTTGTTGTCACAAAGTTTTATATTATTAATCACATTTTTGAATCTTCTAATCATATTTCAGGTTTTTGGGACGAATGTAAATGATAACAAAAATGATCAGCATGGTGAAAACTTCAAATGAGCTTGTCAGTTCTGACCTAACCCATATGCAAGATTAATTTCTTTTTCATTTTATTCATTAACTATTGTTTTGGTTGATTGCCCTTATTTATAGTTCTTGCAAAAAGCATTTCCGCTTTACAGATTTTTTTCGGTTTTTACTTTTGCCAAATAACATTTAATAAGGGATAAAAGAGCTAAACCTGATTCTATGTGGAAACATACACAGACCCTTTGTTAAATCATGAATTAATAGTGATTAACTACACTTTTGTTAGTTAAATTTCAGACTGCAATCAAAAAATCAAGTTGCTTCTGGTCGATTTCTGCTGTTTGGGCATTAAAGTAACTTGGTTGTAGTTTCTTGCCTCGACCATTATCACCTTTTAACTAATAAAACAACTATATTACAGACCATGAGAGCCTGAACACATCCTACATAAACAATTAGTGAGCATTTTTGCAGTCCAGTCTTTGTGATAAGTATATTGCGTAAAGTAAAAATGTAACAAAGATAAATATGGGATGTTTTGTGCAGCCTATTGGAACAGGTTAAAAAACAGTTCCAAGGCTTTGGGACTTCAGCTAACCACAGTGAGATCCATTATCCACAAATAAAGAAAACATGGAAGAGCAGTGAACCACCCCAGCAGTGGCCTGCCTATCAGAATTACTCACACAGAGCACATCTACAACTTATACAGGAAAACACAAAAGAACCCAAAAGAATATTGAAAGCACTGCGTACCTCACTTGCCAAACTTAAGGTTAGTGTTCATGATTCAACAAAAACAAAAAGATTAGGAAAAAATGGCATCTATGGGAGAGTTCCAAAGAAAAAAAAAATTTCTAACCAAAAAAACCCCACAAAGCACCATCTCACAATGGAGCTAAATTTAAACAAAACAGAGAAGGAATTCTGTCACAGTGACAAAAAATATACTTATTGCCTGGTTTGGTAAATAGCTCATAGCAAGTCATGCTGCCAATGGTTGCACAACACCTTTATATATATATATATATATATATATTTTTTTTTTATATATATATATTTTTAAATCATTTTTCAGTGATTTTCAGTGCATACAGCATCGTACGTTCTATAAAGCAATACATAATAGGAATACACACAAAAAACTTAAGGAAAGGGGCATAAGAAAGATTATTTGTGATTTGCTCCCATGAAGCACGTTGTATTTTGTTGACCATTGTCAGCAACCTTGTCAATAAGGTTTAGCTTTCCCAAACTGCTGCTGACATCACCAGGAAACTCGCTGCAGGACATCTGACCCCGGAAAAAGTGAACATAGCATTGTGTGAGTATTGCAACAATAGCAAACAGTGTTAGTAGGCTTTCCATAATGCCTAAAGCTTCAGCAGTCACTGCTACTTGAGAAAGAAAGAAAACTATGTTTTTGTGTGTTTATGTAGACATGATGGTAAAAAAATAAGAAATTGACATTCTTAACACATAATTACAGGTTAAAGTTGGTTGTATAGAAATCAGCTGAATGTTCTCACGTGTGCATGTTTTTATTCTTGTTCAGTTGTGTGACAGTAATACTGCAGGAGATTTTTAGGCCATCAGTTGTGTGTAATGCAAGCTGGCATGGTGATGTGTGTGTCTGGGCTCGTGCGTGTGTGTGAACTGAAAGCTAGCGTGATGATGTACTCTGTCACAGTAGGAACCAGAGGGTATGGCTTTATTAGAGCTACCCTCTGACCAAACTTAAAGTGACACACATACATATACAGACTACAATACACGGTCGAACTTACTTGTACTTTTCATGCTGTTTATCTGCAATAAAACTTGTAATGGCAGGACTGCAACTTGCCATCATTCATCCATCTGTGCTGGAACTAAAGGCTTTGGGCTACCGAACAATACAGTTTTAGTTCATGCTGAAATATATCTGTAGCATTGCTGTTCAAAACTTGCCTTAAGATATTTTACCCCTTTTGTGGTCTTTATTATTATATATCAAAATTCTGGATAGTGGGTTACCAAAAAATATATATTTTTTCTTACAGTGTCCTGTCCGCTCAGAATTTTTGTCTGAGTGCCAAGAAAAAGCCCAACAGATTTACTTTCACAAGTGCAGCATTACAGCTAATGCTTCCAAAAACACTACCAAAAAAGATTTAATTAAATATGATAACAGTGAATAGGGCTGGTAAGCAGGAAATATATTATGGTGGAACACTGTCATTATCATGATCTGTTTACTACTTTGTGAACTTGTTTACTAAGATCTATGTCAGGTATGGGCATACATAGCATTGAATGCATAACACCTGAAATGTTGTAGTATATCAAATTTTGCATCTATGCTCTCGTCTCTCGTACTCGTCGTCTTCCGCTTATCCGGGACCGGGTCGCGGGGGCAGCAGACTCAGCAGAGGTGCCCAGACGTCCCTCTCTCCAGACACCTCCAGCTCCTCCGGGTGGAGCCCAAGGCGTTCCCAGGCCAGCTGAGAGACATAGTCCCTCCAGCGTGTCCTGGGCCGTCCCCTGGGACTCCTCCCGGTGGGACGTGCCTGGAACACCTCCCGAGGAAGGCGTCCAGGAGGCATCCGGTATAGATGCCCGAGCCACCTCAACTGGCTCCTCTCGATGTGGAGGAGCAGCGGCTCTACTCCGAGCTCCTCCCGGATGGCCGAGCTCCTCACCCTAACTCTAAGGGAGTGCCCGGCCACCCTACGGAGGAAGCTCATTTCAGCCGCTTGTATCCGGGATCTCGTTCTTTCGGTCATGACCCAAAGTTCATGGCCATAGGTGAGGGTAGGAACGTAGAGCGACCGGTAAATCGAAAGCTTCGCTTTTCGGCTCAGCTCTCTTCACCACAATGGACCGGCACAGCGCCCCCATTACTGTGGCAGCTGCACCGATCCGTCTGTTGATCTCCCGCTCCATTCTTCCCTCACTCGTGAACAAGACCCCAAGATACTTAAACTCCTCCACTTGAGGCAGGAACTCCCCTCCAACCTGAAGAGGACAAGCCACCCTTTTCCGGTCGAGAACCATGGCCTCGGACTTGGAGGAGCTGATCCTCATCCCAGCCGCTTCACACTCGGCTGCGAACCGCCCCAGCACATGCTGTAGGTCGTGGCTAGAGGGGGCCAGCAGGACCATGTCATCTGCAAAAAGAAGAGACGAAATCCACTGGTCCCCAAACCAGACCCCCTCCGGCCCTTGGCTGCGTCTAGAAATCCTGTCCATAAAAGTTATGAACAGGACCGGTGACAAAGGGCAGCCCTGCCGGAGTCCAACATGCACCGGGAACAGGTCCGACTTAGTGCCGGTAATGCGGACCAAACTCCTGCTCCGCTCGTACAGGGACTGGATGGCCCCTAATAAAGGGCCCCCGATTCCATACTCCTGGAGCACCCCCCACAGGGCATCACGAGGGACACAGTCGAATGCCTTCTCCAGGTCCACAAAACACATGTGAACCGGTTGGGCAAACTCCCATGAACCCTTGAGCACCCTGTAGAGGGTATAGAGCTGGTCCAGTGTTCCACAGCCGGGACGAAAACCACACTGCTCCTCCTGAAGCCGAGGTTCGACTATCGGCCGGACTCTCCTCACCAATACCCTGGCGTAGGCCTTACCAGGAAGGCTGAGGAGTGTGATCCCCCTGTAGTTGGAACACACCCTCCGGTCCCTCTTCTTATGGAGGGGGACCACCACCCCAGTCTGCCAGTCCAGAGGCAATGTCCCCGACCGCCACGCAATGTTGAAGAGGCGTGTCAACCATGACAGCCCTACAACATCCAGAGACTTGAGGTACTCAGGGCGGATCTCATCCACCCCCGAAGCCTTGCCACCGCGGAGCTTTTTAACCACCTCGGTGACTTCAGCCTGGGTGATGAAAGAATCCAACCCCGAGTCCCCAACCTCTGTTTCCACCACGGAATGCGTGATGGCAGGATTGAGGAGATCCTCGAAGTACTCTTTCCACCGCCCAATAATGTCCTCAGTCGAGGTCAGCAGTCTCCCACCCCCACTATAAACAGTGTTGGCGAAGCACTGCTTCCCCTTCCTGAGGCGCCAGACGGTTTGCCAGAATCGCTTCGAGGCCAACCGGTAGTCCTTCTCCATGGCCTCACCGAACTCCTCCCAGGCCCGAGTTTTTGCCTTTGCCACAGCCCGGGCCGCAGCACGCTTGGCCTCACGGTACCCGTCAGCCGCCTCAACATCTATGCGGTTCTTTGCTAATGTGATGTTGCATACATTAACATTGTGATAATTATTGTTATCTAATATATATTTCCGTTGTAACAGGAAACTAGCCATGGGGCAGTTACCAGTATCAAGGTATACATCTGTTTTAACAAGCTATGGCTAACAAATGTTCAGCCATATTGTTCCTACTGTTTAAAGTAAATAAATGGTTTTTCTGTTCGTGTATAGAGTATAGGGTATAGAGCATCCTTCCTCACTTGTTGCTGCACAGATTGTCACTACTACACGTTGAACTCGTTAACAATAACTACACGTTTGGCTGCGTGGAAACATTTTCAGTTGTAAAAATCACGGACAGTTAATAAATGCAATAGATACTATAAATGTTATTCTCTCTTCTGCATCGTCTCATTTCTTTGAGGTATAAATGTAAGCTTGTTCTAACAAAGATTGTAAAGTATGATAATAACTGGTGCCAAGTGCACTGGATGAGCTAGATAGTTGCACATACTATAAAGTATTATTACTGCAAATGTCCAGGCCCCTATATGTGTTCCCATCATGGTAATTCCTATGAAAATGTGTGATGTATTGTTTTTTACAATTAGAAACCCAACTCCATTTCACGTTAGCCTCATAGACATCTTGTCAATGCTAGATCATCTCTGTGTGACAAACACAACTTAGCTAATTTAATGCAATTATTGGGCTTTAAAGATGAAACCTTATTTAGTGTTCTAATGTCAAATCTTCAAAACATCAACAATTTATCATACATTTCTATGATTTTGCTTCCTCCATCTTCTCTTCTTTAGAATCTTATCTTGTACATGACTCTTCAAGTAATACCCTATTCTGCAGCACTCTCTCTCTGGCCTCAATTTCATAATAAATAAATATTAACGAGTAAAATAGTCAAAGCAAAAATTTCACTATTTTAGCTTGAGTATGTCCATATTAATGGCCATCATCCTGCAGGAGCCCTATATTTCCAACATGCATGCATTTTAAGAAAATAAACATATTCCCCGTTTCTTTGATTTCTATCTGGCTCTCATCCCCCATCTCATCCCCAGTCTGATATTTTTGATTTCTAATAAATAAACATGAGACTGCTTTCCCTCAACATGCATACTTGGAGTCTCTGTTCTTTTATTGTGATATCTTTCTAACGACAACATCAACAATAACCCTTAAACCTGTAAAACCCTCTTTGGTGGCTGTGATTGTAAGCAGAAAGCAGTTCCATCCTGAATGAACCTCGATTCGTTTGTAGATTGGTCTTTTTTTTCCAGTTTATACATACGTCTCCTGCTGTGCAGATTCTTCACCTCTCTCGTCTTTGCCTTTTCATGTTTTCAAAAATGACGTTCCAGATAAACAGTAGCCACTTATTTATTCTTCACAGAAACGTGTGGCCAACTCTGACAGATTTTGTTGATCAAAGAAAATAAGAAATCGATTTATTTCCAGAGGGAATTGGAATCCACAATTGCGACAGAAATGGGGTCAAGTGACACTGACAGCTGAGGCGCCAACACTGGACATTGTGAGAGCTCCATTATGTGAGGTACATTATTTAATATTCATATTCATGGTGCTCGCTTCAGCTTTGATTTGTTATTTCTTCTTCCTCTGTCATCTCTATGCAGAATAATAAACATGACTCCACTGGGCTGTTTACATATTCGGACATGTTCTTCATTCTGATGTGGATATCCTTCGAATAATGAGCCGACTATTTACATTTAACTTTTTCACCATTCACTCTTCTCTTTACTCCCCCAGTCTCTGGTTTCCCCCCACTCTTTAACTGTCACTCCCAGATCATTCTCCCCAAATCTCCTTCTCCTTTACCCCCCTCTCACTCTTCCCTGCTCTGTCTCTCCCTGGGAGATGAATTGAATATGTAAGCCATTGAAAATGAATGAATAAAGCATCCCATCTCAAACACACATTGGTGACACCTTATTAACCACATGTCAGAAGCACATGACAGCTAAAGCCCACACACAGTTTCCTATCCACACACACCCGCCTACAGCCCACACATGTACACACAGACAACAATGGAGTTAACTCACACAAAGACAGCGCGTGTGCACACACATTCAACCGCAAGACTGGCAAACGTGGATCTACTGTACATAAGCTCACACATGAGCTATGCTCATTAGTAAACGTTGTGGTAATGACTGACATTTAATCAGTGAGACTCAGAGGACCTGCACTTGATTGGAAGGGAATCTGACATTCCAAAAGTCATAAAAAAGACTGTTGTTTAAAATTTAAATAATAGAAAAGCAAAATAGCAAAAGAGAAGACACAGACCATTTCCTGAGACATTCAGGTGTATGGCAACCCTTGATGTGTTAAACACTGTATATATTTATATATTTTACATTGTGGACCCAACAAGCTTATTAGTAAAAAAGACAACAAAATGACTGCGTGCAATTTTGTCATGCTTTATGGGACCTTAGGACTGGTTTTTAGTTCTAAAGCTTTGTCATGATAAGACATGGGCTGTAATGAGATTTTCATGGAATGATATCCTTAAATAAAAATACCAAGATTTCACAGTATCACAGTAGTAGAACCAAGATTTAAAGCAAAAACGTGTAACATTATTTTGTTGCTTTTACTTAAATCCAAAAAATGGCAAATTTTTCTACTGCTGTTAAAATAATATATTGCTCTGGTGTTGTCAACATCTATTACATCGATTAATTGTTATTTATTTTACTTAGGAAATAATTTAGTATAAAACAAACTTAATTTATTACCACTTTATAAGTAGCCATGCTTATTTTGTATACTTTTTAACAGTTTTCTGCTGTTTATCTCACACCAGGAGTCTAACAAGCTTTTATTAGCTGTTTAATTAGTCAGGCAACTGGCTGTTTAAAAGCTTTAGTTTTTAAGCTGTTAGCATATTGTTGTTGCAAATTGGCTTTTAAGTGCCAGGGGTTTTAATGCAGCCCTGTATCCCACTAGTGCCAGTTGTTGTATATTCTACACATAGTGAGGATCATACTGGAAGCACGTTATTTCCATCTAGGGGTCAGACTCATGCCCAGTTAAATCTACTCTGGCTATTCTGCATACTAAATACCTAAATTTATACCTAGTATTTGTACTATATTCAAATTAACTATCTCCACTTAATTTAATTTGTTTGATTGCAAAAAAAAAAACCAAATAATTCAGTTTTCTAATTGATGTTTTAAGTAAAATCAGTGAGTAAGGGGTTAACATGAGAGATGGGTGGTGCTCCTTTAGTTTCCACATCATGACTCTCACAACCAGAAATAAAGGTAAATCTCAAAATATAAGAATATTGTAAGAAAGTTCAATATTTTCTGTCTCTCATTTTAGAAATAGTGAAACTCATATCTTTTATAGATTCATTACACATAAAGTGAAATGTTTTAAGCTGTTATTTCTTGTAATTTGATGATTATGGATTACAGGTAATAAAAATCATGTTACGTTAATAATCAATTTATATTGCATTGTAACCTGAATCGTAATTACATCAAATTGTGAAGTGCATTGAGATTCTCATGCCATAATAGAAATATTAATGAACATGCAGAAAGGGTTGGAAAGCCTTTAGTTTCAGAAGCAATAATCATCAAAGGTGACTCACAAGGCAAAAACAAAGATAAAAAAAAATCAAAATCAAAAAACTTACGAATAAGGCAAAAATGTTTCCTAATATCTCACCTCTCACAATAAGACCTGCAAAGTTAGACACTCCGGAGCCACGCTCCGACTGGGTGACACACCGATACAAATCTTGATCCTGATTAGTTACTTCTTTGAGGTGAAAGGAGGCGGCAAAACGTCTATGGTTGATATTTTTGGTCTGAGCCACAGGAATATCCTCTCCGTTTCTCCTCTGGAGAAGAGACAAAATAAACACACAGATAAATAACATGTTGCAGAGGCTGGAATAGTTTAAGTGACTTGCTCAAGGTCACAAGTCAGTACTGGACCACACAAACCAACACACACACTCTCAACCCCTTTTGCCTCACTGAAGGCAGGATTAAAGGTCATAACTACAATATAGCAATAATGAAATCAGCAGCTATTAACCTTTGATCGTGTCAGCTGCTAGATGTATAGCCTACAGTCACAGTGAGTATGTGTGTGTCTTAGTGTGCAACTCTTTGTCTTTAACTCTTTAAAAAGGGACTTATCATTCTGCAGAATGTCACTCTGAGCAAACGGTTTTCTTTGTTTTTATACTTTTATCTGTTATATCTTTATATCATTTATCTGAGACTGTCTACATTATTCGGGATCAGTTTGTAACTGTTGGGGATTTAGTCAGAACTGACTTCTTTGAAAAGTCATGACCCTGCAATGAAATGAAAATTAGTCTTTAAAGTCTATGTCCACGAGCTGGACTACCTGTTTAAATTTAGGACTAAGCTTAAGCCTTTCCTTTTTGAGTGTCTTAGGTTTTCTCTTTACAGACAATCTCTGCAGTTATGCTGCTATAGGCTGTGGATACCGGGAGGCACTATTTTCCTGTTTTTCCCCCTTATACTCTCCAATTATAGATTATTTGCATTTAAAGCTGCTATGAATATTTTGTAATATTTCTGTTTTTCTCGCAATAGAAGCAATACCTCGTATATGTTTACCATGTATATGTTTAGTTGTGACATCTTCCTGGATGGGGCATCAGCTGAGTTATTGCTGCCGATTATTCTCTTTACTCTCCCTCTCTAAATGACACTGGCCCGTCGTTCTGTATTTAACCTGTGTGTCTCCAAAACAAAGCAACTGAAGGAGCCATGGCTACCAGTAACCACTGCATATGCTAATCTGTTTCCATTCCATAGATTTTACACTTACTATGTTTCTCTCCTAGATAAAGCCAATAAACGTTCTACTGCTGCCATTAACTTTTGCTTTAACATAGAATGTACTCCTATACCAATGCCTCTGCGTGTTTTTTTTTTGAGTCTGCTCTGTTTTCTGAAACCTCCAGAAGGCCTTTCACACTGAGCCAGGTCCTACTGGACGTTTGTTCATGTTAAGAGAGTCTTTCCTTTCCACTGTTGCCGGATGCAAACTTAGTATAAGAGATTGCTATAAAGTTAGCAAGTCACTACAATCAACCTTTTGCCACATGCCTGCTCATGAATGGAAGAATTGTTAAAATTGTCATTGACCTCATGCAATTAGCAGGGTTCTGACAACAAATTTCTAAAAAATAAACTGGCTTTGTCAGTCAGTCATTGTCTACAGCTTATTCCATAGTGGGTCACGGGGGAGCTGGTGCCTATCTCCAGCAGTCTATGGGCGAGAGGCAGGGTACACCCTGGACAGGTCGCCAGTCCATCGCAGGGCAACACACAACCATGCACACACTCATTCATACACCTAAGGGCAATTTGGAGTGACCAATTAACCTAACTGGCATGTCTTTGGACTGTGGGAGGAAGCCGGATTACCCGGTGAGAACCCACGCATGCACGGGGAGAACATGCAAACTCCATGCAGAAAGACCCCCGGCCCGGAATTGAACCCAGGACCTTCTTGCTGCAAGGCAACAGTGCTACCAACTGTGCCACCGTGCACTGTTGCCTTGCAGCAAGAAGGTCCTGGGTTCGATTCCCGGCCTGGGGTCTTTCTGCATGGAGTTTGCATGTTCTCCCCGTGTATGCGTGGGTTCTCACCGGGTACTCCGGCTTCCTCCCACAGTCCAAAGACATGCCTGTTAGGTTAATTGGTAACTCTAAATTGCCCTTAGGTGTATGAATGAGTGTGTGTGTGGTTGTTTGTGTGTTGCCCTGCGATGGACTGGCAACCTGTCCAGGGTGTACCCTGCCTCTCGCCCATAGACTGCTGGAGATAGGCACCAGCTCCCCTGCGACCCACTATGGAATAAGCGGTAAACTGGCTTTGTTTATTTTATAAATAAACTGAATTGAAACGGAAGACTTAAAGACAACTGTCAAGCCAGCCAAGTACACAAAAAGGAAACTTTAATGTCAAATGATAAGAAAATTGTCAGTTTGGGGTTCAATACTTATTCTCTTTGATATAGGTACAACTTTGCCAGTAGATTGTTTTCCCATTTTTAAAAACTGTCTCAAAGTAAAGAAATGCACAAAATCATGCTGAAGTAGGGTAGGAACAAAGATGTTAAATAACTGTAGGTAAAAAACAAACAAACATGTTTTATTTGCACCCTTAGGGAAGATGCGCGTGAAGTCTTAAAATAAATTCTTCCTTTAATGAAGAACAACAAAATCATGGTGAAAGAAACGCTACAGTTTTCTAATAGTAAACTTTGGAAATATATTTATCTCCCTTACCATCCTCACCGTTGGGAAAACAAACGAGGGCCCTCATCTAGCTTAGTTTGTTGCAGTTTCAATTGCTTTTACCTTTTTAGTTTCTGCTCTAAAGATACTTACAGTAGATATGGGCACAGTTGGCTGAGTGTTATTTGTAGCCATTTTCTTTATCAAAATCAACACCCAAATACCTTAGTTGCATAGCATGCTGCATTGTCTTTCCAATTTTTAAGACAGGCTAAGAAATGGACATCCTTGACTTAATATTTCTAAATTCCTTGACAATCTGATCAACTTAAAAAAGTAAATATAAAAAAGGCTTGGATTAAATTTATTTAATAGGAAAGTGCAAACAATTATATCCTAACATTGGTTAATGGGAACGCCCCCAAACACACTGAAAGAATAAATTGTTAAAACGTTTTACATATTATAACCTGAGGTGCTGTACTTTTGATTTGTCTTACAAAAATGATTTCTGCAACTAAAATAAACTGGAGACAAAAGAACATGTCTTTTATATTTTGTTTGTTTTTCACTTCTCTATTCCCCAAAAAAAATAATTAGAAATAAATCAAAAATTATGTATTGTTCATGACTTAATTAATAAAATATGTATTTAAAAAATACATGCAAAAGGAATCTAATTTTTTTTATCAATTTAATGAGTCAATATTCAAGCTACATAAGTTAGATTAAGAGGCATATATAAAAAGATTTTTTTTACTATAAATAATATAAAATTGTTAATAATCAATCTTTTAGATTCACTGCAGATAGTAGTCTGTGTTATATGTGGATTAAATAAACTTCCCCAAAGCATTGTTTACATCTGTGTGATTTCATATTGGTCTCTGAATATGACCTTACTTGTAACCAGAGTTTATTGTTCGACGTGTCTCTTCCTGTGGCAATACACTGAAATGTGGCATTTTGTCCGGCATTCACCTCCACATCCCCAAGACGCAGGAAATGAGGGGACTTATCTGAAAGGAAACGAGGTCAAAGAAATAGTTAATCATCTGTTTGTTCTTTTTTTTTATTTCATTCAATTTGACTGCTCAAAGTGTAAATGAGATACAAAATAGCCCAGGTTATTATGCTGTATACATTTCAAAATATTATATTTCATAATTTTTTTGCAATTGGATTTAGATTTAGAGTTGGAGAAAATCAAAAACTGAATTGCCATGAGTTAAAATAAAAATCACATCCAGTATACATAATTTCAACAGTAACCAATTCTTCACTACAATCCAATGAAATGAAATAAGCTATTTAGACCAGGAAAATGTATTTCAGTTATGATGTTTTCATTCTGGTGGTGTGATTGCAATCACAGATAGTAGCTCCTACGGTGACTGAAAACCCACACACATCCATGTGTTCATGCAAATGTGCACACACACACACACACACACACACACACACATACACAAAAACCTGTGTCCAGAAATGCAGCTGTGAGAATGAATGCTTCCACTGTGGAGACTAAGTACTAATTCCTTCTCAAATACTTGCTCCTTCCATTTAGGAGTCCTGCTGCCTTTATGGGCCTGAGGGTCCTCTTTTTGATATATTTTCAGGTTTGTGGTCTGGATCTGGGAATGTGTTTATATCAACAACCCTTAAAAGAGAGAGGAACCTCAGGGATACGGGAACGGTGCTAGACAGTTTATTTTTGTGACTTTTAATCAATAAAATGCATTAAGATACAGAATTGTCTTGAATGATTTCTGCTGCTATCAGACAGATGAACAAACTAAATTGTAATGGCTTTCTTGCTAACATGAGGAACCTCCAGGAACATGCCTGTGGCCTTAGATTAGCAGACCTCTCTGTTAACAGTGTGAGACTGTCGTCACAACTCTTTTTCGCCTCTAGCAGTGAGGAAACACTCAAGTGAGGAAAGAAGGGGACCTAAGACGTAGCCAGAATTTAAAATGGATTGTCGCTCCAATCTCTTTCCTGTCAGCACAGAGACAAGACAGTGACTGTTTGCTCTGTGTGTCTGTGCAACTGTGTGTGCTTCTGGGTTAAACTGGGAAGAAAATGCTGAGTGATCAGAATCTTCTCTCTCCATGATTGCCCTAATACTGTCTCATTTCCCGCTTCACCCTCTCCCATTCCCTCTGTCCTTGTTTTCCTTACTCACAGTCTCTCCATTTTTATTTCTCTATGCCTTGTCTCTCTTTTTGCTGCATCTGTCCTCTTCTGTGTCACCTTCCTACTTATCTACCCATTCAGCTGCATCAGAAACCATCCTAGGTACAGTCTAATTAGTGGCCAAAGCTATCAACCTCTATTCAGCGAACTAGGACTAATTGCCGGCATGATAATGACTCACCGCATGGATAGCTGAGCACCTGAATGTCATCTATGGCAATGAAGCCAGCTTTGCTGTCCGAAACCTCTGCTTCAAATATAACCTGAAAAGTAAAGGAGGCACATTTAGCTTTTATTATCTAGATTATTATCACTGTAATTCTATACAGACAATATATTTGTAGCATATATAAAGGCTATATTTAGCATTTTGTAATCCAAGACAGTAGCTTGCATAGTGTGAAAATGCTGACATAGTTACTTAAACACAACTTGCAAACAGAAGTCTGTGAAGAAGGCTGTTATAAGAATCATTCATATTCTCTGTAAACACATTTTGTTTTTATTAACAAATTGAATTTGTGTGTTGAATTGTTTAAATCTCTGCTGTGTGTGTTCTCTAAATGCAATAAAGCATTAGGATAGTCTTTAGATGTGTCCAAGTTCCATCTTACTAGTAAGTAAATATCTCTATGTTTTGCTGAGCATGCAAATGTCCACTCATTTCAAGCATGTGTTCAACAGGGAAAGTAAAACATGCGATACTCTGGCCCCCTAAAGACTGAAACAACCCATCTCTAAACTACAAGTTAATTTCTTAGCATTCTGCCATTAACCCTTTATGACCTACCATAGAACAAGTTCGCCAAAGCATATTTTTACATTTGTACATGCTGTAGAGCCATTTTTTGGAGCATTTCAATTTGCTATACATCAATACAACTCTTACATCCTAAATGTTAATATTTTGTATATAATAACTCCATATTAACTAAGTAAATTGCTAAAAAGTGCAATTAACCACCAGAAAAAGTTAAATTGTTTTCTTTCTTTTGCACATATTTTCCTAAATACAGAAATATCATAGCTGTATCCCTTAAAAATTGCAATGTAAAAAAGTTGCACAAAACCCTTTCAAACCACAAGGAATTTATTTGGAGTGTGTCCATAACTTCATTTCTGAAATACACAAATTTTTATGAACAAAAACGAACATAAAAGAGCACACATATATGTTCATAAGACCATCTTCAAACAATAAAAAGTGCAAAAAAACAACGAAAATGAAAGCGAAAGTACGAGCAAAGTTTACCCTGGAAAAACTACAACTTCTGGGGAAAAAAAAAGACCACTCCCGGGAAAAAACACCCGGGAAATGTCATCACTTCCGGTTGTTGTGGGCATTGGTGTGAAAGAAAACCATGTAATAGTTCATCCACCAATGTCATCACGCATATTCCGATGTAGGAAGTACACTGCGGTCTGGATTTTGATCTTTGTTTTATGCAATTTTTTACTGGATTTCTGCCACAGTTTCTGGAAAATAAAAACCGTACTCTGGCACACATGGTGAGTAGAATATTTAAGTTGAACTCTTCGGTTTCATTTGCAAAAAAAGTATTGTTCTAGCTTATTTGTTCGCAATTCTACAGGCGTTTAAAAATAGACATGCAAATGGGAGCGTTGGCGCTCCTGCCGGTTATAAGGAACAACGTAAACAACAACAACAAAAACAAGCAAAACACATTTATAGTTTAAAATGAAAGTAAATGATCTGCAAACAACATCTGGTTTTTCTTATCAAGTCTATTTGAATATTTTAAATGAAAAATGGAATGGGAAATAAATTCTAAGCAAGAAAAAAAAATTAAGAAATAAAGAAGTGGAAAACTAAAATATACAGTTACATTTAGTCCAACTCAAAGTTATAGAATGTTTTAAAATTAGAAAGTGTTGTTTTCATACCTCAAAGACACATCACATATTCTTTAAAATAGACAAAAGTCCTTAACAGTGATTTCAAAATATAAATCACAAACATTTACTACAAATTTATGGCAGATGTGACAGTGGGCAGGGTTTGTATATGGTGCAAGCAAAAACCTGAAACTGGAGGGAGGGAAGAGCACAAGGAAGAACAGAAGGAAGGGAGGAATGTAGGATGAAATGGAGGTAGGACACTAGGAAGGAAGAAGGGTTAGATGGAAGGAAAGAATGGAAATAGGAAACAGAAGAAAAGAAAGGAAGAGTGGACACAAGAAAGAACTAAATAAGGACACAAAGAAAGAAGGAAAAAGGGATGGAAGGACAACAAGAGGGACAGAAGGAAAGACACAAGGAACGATTGAAAGGAGCACACAAGAAATGAAGGAAGCATAAAATGGGGACACAAAAAAGAAGGATACAAGAAAAAATGCATGGAAAGAAGGACACAACATTTAGGCAATGAAATAAACAATAAAGTCAGTAAATACAAATATTTTTCCATAAACGTTTTTTTTCTTTTTGCAGACCTATTCAGACCTAAAAAATACTGAAATCAAATTCCATTCTTCTAAAGACTATGAAGGAACCCTGTCTGTCATAGAAGAAAATAATCAGAGCTCAGTTTCTACATTCACATTTGAGTTTCACTCCAAGAGCTGCGACAAGTCCTTCGATTCCCCACCAGTTTATTATCCGAGTATTTAAAAAAGCTCATTCTCCTCATCATCCTCACACTGACTTTTCCACTCTCCTCTGTCATTGTTAAATCGCTGCCCATCTCCCTTCATTCTTTACTGTTCCATCAACATCCATTTCTAACCATTTCCTCAATGTAATTTCTTTTTTTCTCACTTGCCATCTGTGTTCCAACACTGTTTGCTCAGTGTGGAGCACTGAAATGAACAGAGAAGGAAAGCAAAAGGAGAGAAAAGGAGGTAGCCATCAAAAAGAGAGCCAGAGAGTGAAAGAGCGCAAAGGGGTTAGCAGTTGTTGTCATTCATCACCTCTAAAGGGAAATCTGCCGTGAACTGTTTACCCATAGCTTATCATCTCTGGCTTGTCACACTCTCCCCCCGTCCCTCCCCTTCCAATCTATCTTTTCTCTCTCGCCTATCATCTTTCACTCATAGCTCAGTGGAGTGCCCAGCAGAAAAACATCAGTAGATTTTTAAAACCTTTGTCTCAGCCATTTTGACAACCAGCTAACATGTCTTCTCCGCCTTGATTCTCTGGATCGTTTATAGCTATGTTATATTTTTTAACAAGGCCCATTGAAATTGTCTCACTTGTATATACATTTATGTGGACTGACAGTTATTATATTTAGCATCAATAACTCCGTTGGCCTAAAGAAATGCCCGAAGCAGTTCACCAATGAGATTTTGAGGGAACTCAGAAATTAAAAAAAGAAAAAAAAACAAGCAGAGAGGTTTTCTCAGAAACTTTGCCACTTAAAAGACTTTAGTTGGTTAAACATTGCTGGACAGAGGTTGTTCCTATAAAAACGTATACTCGCCATCCAACCAATTTGCAAACCTGTCAATGTAATAGCCGGGAACACAGCAGGTCTCACAGGAGTTCATCATCACATACTGAGAGGATGCCGAGTGCATTCTTACTTGCAGTATCTTTGACTCTGCTTGAGCTGTATGGGCTTTTGATGGAGCACTGATGAATGGTTTGAAGATAAGACAGTTTATTTTTATTTTTTTGCATTTCTCTTAGTTTCTCAGTGTCTTTGGTGACTTAAATAGCTCCAAACTTGAGATCTGAACCTTTGGTTTCTTGATATTTTTTATTATCAAGCCACATCTTTTGGCAGTAAAACCATAAGTAAATCATATTTCACATAAACTGAAATACGTTTTGTGAAGCCTGGGGTCATTGCAGCTTAGGTGTAAGTCAATTATTTCAACTCACCATTTCATGTAATGATAAATGTCATTATCAGACACAAGTCCCTGTAAGTTATGAATTGGACAGTAGTAACCTCTGATCGTCCAGGTGTCAAGTGTTCGCCAACTAACTGATTTTATCGTTGTGCAACAAGATTATTAATAGCACGTGTTTACAAGTTCTCACACAGGCAAAGCTGCTCTAAAATGCTCAGGGCAAAGTACTGACATATCATCACTCCAGAGTAGGACTTGGCAAAGGCATACATCCTCTTATCATTCGGTTACATATATCACTTTGATGTATGCATCTACGGGCACTGAATCAAAAATATTTTAAAGCTGCAGGGAGGAGATATTTTTCATCATATTTTATAGTCTGAATTCTTAGTCATGTAAATTTGGTTTTAGATACTCGTCCCTGTATACATAAACTAATATTAACGAAAGCTAAACAACAACAACAAAATGTTCTAGCAGCAAAACACAGAAGATGGATTTCTGATGGTGAGTCAAAGAAAGGAGAGTCTCAAGTCAGCAACGGCTACAAAAAAACCTCCCAAAAAAACATAATATAGTTGCAACACTCTCACATTCTGTGTTGTTCCTCTAGTATGTGCTGCAAAAACAATAATAGCACAACAGTTGCATAAAGTCCCAAACAACAATCAGGTAAAAAAGGATTAAGAGCCGTTATGTTTTGTCAGAATATCTAAGAATGTATTATGAGCTTGCACAAAAGGTATCAGAGGCTGATTTGTATCTATAAAAATAATGAGCTGCTCGTCAGTTAAAGATATCTTGTTTGCTTTATGATTTAACATCACCTGCAACAATATATAACCTAATTTCTTACTATAAAGCTTCAAGACATATTTTTTTAGATCAGTATAAGTACAGTACAATACAGATTAAACTGTACTATGTTATAATTTGCAAATGAACTGTATTTTTAAATTTGAAAATGGACTTTACTTAATTTGAATGGTCTCAGATTGAATTATTGCATTATATTAGAATGAACTAGATTGATATGAACTGTATATATAATGGATTGTACATGATTTTATACAATTTGTAAGTGCATGTTATGTAAAGTATTTTGAAATTAAAGTTTTTCCTGAGTTGGTGCATTATAAATAAACTGAATAATCTCAACTGTGTTAACATATGAAATGTCTAAGAAAGTTAGAATCCAAACGCTGCTTACACCTGAGTTCCTGCAGCAACTGCACATAAAGGTGAGAGAAAAAAGGGAATGTGCTTCAGCTGCACGGAAAGTTTGCAGTCGCCTTTCTGCCATGTTAGTAAATTTCAGACTAGCTACGTTCTTTGTTGACAAAGTATGCTGACAAAGCTGCAATGAGACGAAAATCCAACGCATCTGCAACTCACTATTTTGCTCATAAACAAAGTAAAAGAATGATGTGGCTACGCTGTGAGCGAGAAAAAACAAAAACCCGCAATTCTGTGGCTTCAATGGACAAACATGACAAACAAAGACGTGTTTGACTATTTCAGTGTCAGCTGCTTTTCAGATGTTACATTTTGTATCAAAAAAATCTACATTTAAAGATTCAGTTTAACACTGAGTCCTAATAAAAAAGTACTAAAATTAAAATGGTTTCATGATCTTGAGTGTTGATACAGAAGAAATGATGACATTGATATTTACACCTCCAGCAAAAATGATGTGTAGGTGTACGTGTTTTTTGGGTTCATCTATTTTTGTCTGCAGGGATACAGTATGTCTACATGAGAAAAAATTCCCCTGGAGAAATCAGTCAAACTAAGGTGCACACATATGCATGTTCAAACATGACAAAATAGCTTCATAACCTCAGAGCCAATAACCTGCTTCAAAGCCTGAAAAAGTTACATGCGCATCAGCAAACTAAGATGATAATGTTCAATTAAAACATGTTGACACATGGGTTTCAAGGTGGTGAGTTCTGCGCAGTCAGAAAGATGCGGGCCCCAGATGGGCCATTTGGGGGACGATTTGCACTTGGCCTTATTGTCATATTATACCGTCCCCGGGCTCTGTGTGCTAGCTTGATCTAAATTTATGTCTGCAAGAACATCCAACACCAGAATACCCTAAAAACATGTGCACATGTGTCAACAACAGCCACCAAGCACACAAACACAAATTAAGAAAGAACAAAACACAAACACACAAAATCAGTATAATAGAACCTAACGCAATGGTCCTGCAATGTTCTCTCCTTTCGAAACCCATTAATTTCACATCAGGTAAGACAGGTGCTCATTAGAGATGCATAAATAAAACATAAAAACATGAAGGACAATGCTGGCTGTGTCAAAGGCAAATGTGGCAACATGCTCACATGCATGTAAACACATTTACACATAAACACACACTAGCCTAGTCGTCACCTCCTGAGACTCAGTCAACACAAATAAATCAGCAGTCTGCCTAACAGCATGTGTAGGGGTCTACATTTATGTGCCATGTGTGTTTTCACATTAGAGCTACTGGAAATGAATCATTGTATGTAGCTTTTAGCTGTAAGTCATAAATTTACCTGGTATTCATTAGGCCAGAAGGTGGACACGGCAAGTTCAGCTTTCAGCCAGCCTTTACCTACAAGACAAAATTAGACTAAACATGAGAAAATGAAATAACAAAAGGTCAGATCAGCTAAATAGGCACAACTTTACCAGTGTAGGATGTCACATTCCATATAGGGTTTGCCAAAGGACCTTTGTTTACCTAGAAATAGTGAAAACACAGTTTTTCAGGAGTAACAAAAGCTGCACACAATTTGTAGATTCACATATTTAATGAAAAAGAATTGTAATAAACCAAAAAAAGTGAACATCTGCTGCTGTTTGACTCCAACTGGCAAAATATTAAATTCACATGAAAAATATAAGTTCATAACACTTGGAACACATTAATTGCACTCCAAACGGTCCTTTGCAATATGAAAAGAAAAACTGATACAGTGATGACAACACATTATATCTACTGTGCAGCCCTACCATAAAATACTATCAATCTAAGAACTTCTCAAATCTAAGAGTAAAATAGAGCAGGAAAAAAAGAGGATAAAAAAATCTAAAACACAGAGTTAAACAAATCAAAACTCAATTTCACTTCCCCCAGAAAGTGAAATGAGCCTTTAGGTTAATAAATTCATGTATCGTTTCAATTTTCACTGTTATTTCATCTCCTTACACTTTTTTAAAGGACCAAGTCAGCAGATGCTGCACGTTTGCTGCATAAATTGTGGGAATTTTTCAAAAAACAAAAGACAACATTTTCCCATAAATTGTATTTTGTTTTAACTGGAGAAACCCTGGTTTCATTGTGACAAACAAAAGCTTTCATTCATTTAAATTAATGCATTCCAGCTCATCAAATGTAGCCTAAGGGAAGCTAAATTGCTACACAGATGATGGTTAAGGTTTACATTTGTATTTAATCTATACTTTTTTTTTCTTTAGGGGATAGATAAAATAGATAGATACAGTGAACCAATCATTCTCAGACCATTAAGCCGTTACAGCTGGAGGCTTCCTCACAAAGGTTAGTAAAAATACACCAGTTTCTCTGGAGTAGTACCTTCACCAGGATATTCAGGGTTCCTGGGCTGGAGCCATCGGGGCTTGTCAGGAGATAGTTGAAGTCAATACAGTGAGTGTCGTTCTCTTTCATGACTGGCAGCTGAAACCTGGCCTTCTCCCCAACATCATACTGAGAAACGTCCACATACATGAAGGAACCTGAGTGCAAAGATAGACAAAGCAAAAGTTAAGTACAGTCTGAAGACCAACATCCCAGATAATCAGAAATGTAACACAAACCTGTGACTGTAAGCCAAGAATCGGCCCATTTTTGTGACAGCTGTTTTTGTTTGTGCACATAATACTTATTGAGATTTAGTGCCTAAAGAGACTACCTAATGGTGCCCTCTAAGGAGGCAGTCAGTGTGAAGACAGTCACTAGTATGACTGTACTTGCCAAGAGTAGGCTGCATGCCCACATCTTGTCTTACATGTACCTACATGAATAAACCCACTGCTCTTTGTAGGTTCTTTTTAGCATTATGCTTTAAAATTACTAAGAAAGCATTTCTCATAAAAACATCAGTAAATGTACCCCATGACTACCTGATTTCTTACATGTTGGACAAACAGGATGGAAGTCAGAGTAGGCTTATCCCATCCTCATACAGTATTTTCTACCTGCCTCCTGGTTAACTTTCTGATGCAGACACCATAAAGCACTGCTTCCACAATCTAAAAACACAATCCAAAATGCTGGGTTTATGCTGCTGAGACAGATGTTTGGTTAGATGTAAACAAGCATGGAGTCAACAATTGTGACCAAGTTTGTTGCGTTAAAGAAGAGACATGAAGGACCATCATCAATCGTTACAGGCGGCCAGTTTAAATCAGATTTCACTGAACCTCTTCCACAAGATGAAATAAAAATGTGTTAAATGGTGAAATCATGATGTATGATGATGTTATTGTTCTTATGTTTAGTTCACAACAGAGAAGATAACATTCCATCTTAGTTGCTAAGCAGTTTGTGCAAGCTAGTGCTAGCTCTGTTCAACATTCACTTTGACCAAAATGAATAAATGAATATAGACAAGCATTGTTTTATACAGTGTAAATATAGTGTGTATTTTTTTATTCAAAACCTGGGGCAAAAACCTCTTATTAGACATTTTAAGGGTGTTTTAATAATTATTTTCAATACAGGATTATACTTTTAAAAAAATTATTAAATTACTAATATTATAAATAAAACTCTAATTCATATCAATGTGACCTGCCTAATTTGATGCTGGATCCAGTCTTGATTTAATGAAGTCAATCATGCAGCTAGGATTCTGTCTTGAGATATCCTTTATGTAGAGCAAATCAGCCCTAATACATGTAGGCAACCAGCTTCTCTATATGGTATGCCTGAAATGGTGCGACACATTGAAAAAAGTTGTTCTAATTCAAATCCGAAATTTCCTGTTTATCCTTTCTCACAAACATCAGTGCCTTCCAGACACTTAAAAAAAACCCAGAGCTACAAGGTTGCAGTTCTTGTCAGAAATGTCTTAAATCCTGCTATTTTCTCGCATTCAAAAAGAAGTCAGAAGCCTGCTCTTTTTCTCTCGATGAGAAAATTAGTGAATGCATTTTAAACGCTATTGGTACAGTACTGAGTGATTCATTACTTTATTTTCCCAATCGACCACTGTTGAAAATGGAGCAAAACAATAATAATCTGAGTGTACAAAGAACCTGCCCATCCAGATGTTCTAGTAATCAGCTAAGACCTTCACCAGATGTTGCTGCTCTGAAATATGATGAAATCTGATCCTTTCCTGTTTGGTTTTAATCTGACAATCTAACATTATCTAGTTATAAATAAGACACCAGCCAAACATAACTTTTTTATGAGGCTGTATTTGTTCAGCAGAAGCTGAACGAAACACACAAGATAATACTAAGACAAGTTTGTTCTTGGATTTCTGGGATGAGCCACAGAACTATTCTTTGACTTTCGTGGAATAATGTGCATTGTTTGGATTAAAAAGAGGAATTGAAAAGATTAATAACAGGGTGAGGCTGATGAAAATGTCCTGTAATAGAATGTACAATTAAAAAATGTGTAATTAAACTAAACACAAAACAGATAAAATGCCATAAAACAGGCCTTGACAGTAACAAAAGCTGTTTTATTATACTTTTCTATAGCCAATATACATTGTACAATTATTTTAAGAACAATAGTGATTATCAGCTATTGTTTAGCTACTCTAGTGTGAGAAAACATAAAACATTCCCTGCAGAAAAAAGCAAAATGTTGCAGGCTGTCAACATGAACACAAACATCTGGTTATGGATACATCTTTCACCACTGTAGTTATTTAGGTAGCTCATTCTACCTGATCTCACCTCTCTTTCGTTGTTGTCAGTAATACCTTGCATGCCTACTGTTGCACAAATTAAAGCTGAAAGATGTTTCCCTCTTTCTTTATTAAAATAAAGTTACTTGCTGACTTTAAATGTCCCAAAAACAAAATCAAACAACTAAATGATCAATGTCATTCGCATTTTTAGGTTTTTGGCACTGATTCTAAAATGGTGACATGAGAAAAGTGCCATTATGATGCCTTCCAGCTAAAAATACTTCTATCAGCGAGAGACCCAGATATGTCAGACTACACACAACACTGCAAAATATAACCTTTGGCACTTTCGCAAATGTTATATAAAAGTTATCTCCAGCAAATGAATTAACAGGGTGTTAAAACAGCTGAGTGATGTTAACAGTAAAAAAATCTAGTAAAACAACTTATGATAACCTACAGTCACAACAATGACAAGAAGTATCCTGAAACAAAAATAGCATGGGAAAATGTGGGTAAGTGACAGTTTGTGAAACTAGTGGCATTCAAACAAGATCTGTGCCATCCAAGCTGACTTCATGATGCCAAGAACATCTGACACCTTAAGTCTGCCAGTTTCTAAAATGGGTGATGTCTTCAAAATGCCAAAGTCAAAACTGGTTCCTAATAGAATGATGACACAATATAACCATGAGCTTAAAAAAACTGCTATGACAGCCTTCAGACCTAAATGTGTCACGCAACAACAACAGCAGTATGGCAGTGACATGGCCATATTTTTTGGAAAACAATACAACTACTTGTTTAATTTAATTGTATTTTATAAAATAAATTCATTTACAATTTATTTTTCTGCATGTTAATCATTGTAAGTTAAAATTGACTAGCCATCTAGTGAAGTTAGGATGTTTTAATAACACTGTTTCAAAATGGTTCTAGTGTTTGGTTACCTGCCTGATGACTAGAACAGATTTAGAAATTCTTCATTCTTATGTTACTTAAAATGATTTTTTTATCATCCAAGGCCACATGATCAGGGTTTACAGTATTTAAGACCAAATATTTTGCTTTTTATTGCAATGATGACCACATGAATACATATACATATACATAAATCATCCGTTTTTTCCAACTGTGTTATTTGGGTTATTTGCTTTATACAAAAAAACATATTTACAGACAGCACTTTTTTCCCCTTTTCTTCTCCTGCATAAAATTTTTTACAAGCTTTTAGAAAACATATTCTTTCACCCAAACTTCGTGACCCAAATAACTCTGGTCCTTCAAAATACAAAGCACTTTGCTCCAGCTATATAATACATAAATACGGATGGACCTTCCCCTACACACATGCATAATTCCTCAGCGGGCTGCAGAAAAGCAGATCTGCATTTGTGTTCATTTGAAGATTAGAATTGTGTGCAAACTCTGGTTTAAATAGGTTTGCAAAATGTGTTTTTTCAACATTATCTTCTTACAAAATGTGGTTCATATTGAACACAACTGGAGACATTACACAGGTGAAAGAAATGTAAGCAGGGAATCCCAAAGTAAAATATGAAATGAGAAACTTAAAAGCTAGCCAGTCTTAAGTAAGACAACAAAGGATGACAGACAAAACAACTGAACCAGGTGGAGGAAGGGAACAGAAAGCAGAACTGGCAAAAGTAAAACAGAAAACAGACATAACAATAACACAAAAATACATACCAGGACAGAAAAAAACAATGCCAGAACAATTATACAATAAAACAAACAGAAAAACCTCCAGAAAGCCCAAGATATTCTTTAAAATGGGATTCCTCTTATTCCTGGAACTGGATGTTGTACAGGTTTTAGATGATTCCCTCATTAAACATATCTACTTCCAATTTCATTGAAATTAGGTGAGTTAGTACATGTATGAAATTAAAACATGTTTTAGTCATGGCTGAAAAACAATACCTTTTAAATGTCTTTAAGTTCTTCTATTTAAACTGTGAATGTATTTAAAAAATACGGTAAAAAATTATATTTAAAAAAAAAGTATAAATTCCATACGGCTCTGTCCAAACAATCAAGTAGCAGCCTTGCTGATCTGACCAACATACAATACTCCCAGAAAGGTGAAAAATGGCTGATTGGACTAGACCATCTCAGTGCTCCACAAATCAAGCTTTACTTTGACTGCATTTCAAATGATACCACCTTCGTGAAGAATATAGTCAAAGTATAGCAGATGGGCTGTCAAAGAAGAAGGCTTTAATGTTATTTTTAAGGATGTGTTGATGCATTTCTCATTAGCTATTATTAAGACATCCGGTGACATTGCTGTATTGTTCATCTTTGTCTATTTTTTCTCCTCCTTTATTTGAGAAATTGCTATTCAAAGCAAGAGGAAAAACAGAAGACATGAAGAGAAAGGCATGCCAAATATGTTTGGAGTGTTACTGGCTGACAACATTATGAGTGGAGAGTATCTGCTTTAGTCTGCTAAGCCTCAAAGGTCCAGCCTGTGAATGTTCAACTGGCACAGCGTTCTTTGCCAATGTAGCTTTCCAGCCCTTGTCATGGTGAACTGCCAACATCAACCCCCAGTGAGCTTACATAGATGAGTTTTACCTCTTAAATAATTTACGAACTATCCATAGACACTCACTGTCTTTGGCTTAAAGAATGATTAGTAAATGGGACAAACAATCTCGGATAAGGCCAACAAGTTTTACTGTTGACAAACACATTTACTTGAAAAAAACTACCTTAATTTATATTTCATCTACTTCTGACATCACTGATCATCTTTCAGATTCCAAGCAATAATACTTAAAAAATAATAAAAGTAGCAATCCTGCTGTTTTACAGAATATTTTTAGAGCTGCAATTTTTAAATTTGCCATGCCTTTGTGGGAAATTTAACAATCAGTTCCAACACAAACATAACCGCCGTGCACATAGGCAAGACATTTACTCTCAACTGAAGACTTTCCTCTCTGAAAAACCCTACTTAAATGTTACGTCTCTAATCCCCTCCAGAAGCCTTATTTGCCATTCACTGTACCACTGTTCCACACCCTGCTGGCATTATTAGCACATCAAATGTCAGTTCATGCTCCCGTACCTTTAGGCAAGGCACTGATCCCTCCCTTCAGCAACAAACATCTCCAAACCATTAACCTGCTCTGCAATTCCTCTGCCCTACTCATCCCACAAGGTTCTGGAGAAGTTAATGCTATGTTAATTCTAGGCATTACAGATCTGCTCCCCTGGGAAAGGTGTTTAACCTCATAGAGGTGGCAACTCTGCCCACGCTGCAGAGTGACACCACTTGGTATTTATAACACATAATACAAGGCTGGGTTCTGCCAAATGTACTAGACAACAACCCACATTTCTAGAACAAAATGTTTATGGCATGTTTATGTGAAAGCTAAGGGAAGAAAGATGCTGAAATGAACTTTTCTTTAAATGTCAGCAAAGGTGAGTTGCCATGATAACAAGCGTTGGAGATAAACAACGTCATTACATTGGCATAGTAACAATGTTATAATCTCCCCTAACAAACAAAAGAAGGACTGGGGGGATGGGGTAATAAGCTACAAAGAGACCAAGAGTAAAAAAAAGAGGGAAAGAAGAAAAGCAAAAGACAAAAACTTTAACAAAAACATGTTTTTAGTCGTTTTTGCTCTTTAACATCATCGTTCAAACATCTTAACTTCCTCCTCTGAGATTTTGATTTGGTGAAGGAGGTTTTTATTTGAACATTGCACAGCTAGTTAATGCTACAACACTTTTCGTTTAACACTGTGAAGCAGACAACCTTGCCTGTTGGCCGCTGTTGATTAATGACCTCATATTTTGTTAATTAGACAGTCAGCCCTGAGGCAGAAAGATTTAATTTCCCCTTCATCATCATTGCTGAGGAAAAAAAAATCTACTGATTGAAGAGGGGCAGAGGACCGAAGGAAAGAGGAAAGGAAAGGACAAGAAAGGAGACGTTAAAGAAGGGTAGTTATATGACATCTAGGAAGTAATGTAAAGATCTGATAAAAAAAATACTTGTTTAAAGTAAAATGTTTGCATTAAGCTTCTCCATCAGCCAAAGCTGAAACATACACACTAGGAAGCATTTTATGGGGTAGCTGAAGTAATTAAACTTGTTGCTACCACAGCAAAGCACTGTAAAATACTTTGGGAAAAGTCACAAAACACAGCTGCAGGGCTTGTGAAATGATTGACAAGAGACACAAGACAAAAATAAAGTGGATGCAGGTAAACATGTGCTTTTTATTGTGCTCTTTATTTCTTGTTTGCTATTTGTATAGCGAAGGTTTGTCCTGAGCAAAAAACGAAAAAAAAACAAAAACAAAATACATTACATTAAGAACATGTGTTTTTGGGCAGGAGTAATTCAACACTTCATTGCATTATGTAAGATTAGAAAAAATGTACAGTGATAAAAGTATTAATACCCCTGTGTTTTCAGAGTGCAGGTCTATCTTGTTGTTTTATTGAAAGTAAATTAATAGCCTTACCTATTCTATTTACACAACCACTAAAACTGTCCATCAAACTATTCCTAGAGTTTCAAGTCCCTTTAATAAGAGCCAGAGAAAGTTGTGTGGCATTTGACTTTATGGAGAAGAGTTGCTTAATGCCCAGCCATGGCATGCCAATTTAACAAGTACAGGGTGGGTCTTTTCACAAATAAATCCATCCATAAATCCATGTTTCCAATAAAAATTCATATTTCAGATATTTAGAATGACATTCTTCCTATATACAATCAAAATCTCGTCTTCCAAGGACATATATAGGTTTTGAATTTGTAAACTTATTTCTTACTAGTTAAATTTTAATTATAGATATCCTAAAATTAAATGTCCTTATAATAATGTAATTGTTTATATCTTATATTTCATTTCTTTGTAACAATGTTACCTTGTATTAGCAGTAATGTGAATGCTATATGAAATAGGTATTTATAATTAGTGAACATTTGATGATTAAAATCTTGCTAACCATTACATTTTTAGATTTGTGGTGTAATTACTGTGGAAATATTACTGTGCATACTGTGGAAACGTTTAAGGGGTGTGAAGGATTTTGTGAAAACAACAAGTTATTTTATCATTCTGAAGGACTGTAGAAGATGAAAACTTGTAAAGAGGCAAACAGGAAAAGAAAAGGAAACCTGGACCTTACCTTGAGGTAGGTCTGCTGAGACGTATGACACCTCTTGGGTGTTGATGTGTGTCCAGTCAAAGTCATCATAAGGGTCTTGTTGGTAATCACACTGAGAGAAACCTTCATTAAATGTACAGCTTCCTGCAGAAAAAAAAACCAAAACATAAAGTTGATTTAATTTAAACAGAAATATGACTTGCAGAAACAGATAAAGTTTACTTTGATACAATATTCACTTTTTCACCCTTTGATTCTTTCCCATTTGCTTTCTTTCTTCAACTGTGAGTTTGCCTGAGTTCATTAAAAAACCACCAGGAGTCCGAGCTCTATCAGTCATCACTCAAGGCCAGTTAGGATCACCTCTGACTCAAACAACAGAGCCTTCAGCTGATCATCTGAGCCCATCATCTCAGCCTTGGGGTAACCATGTGTGAGCTGGCTGCCTCTGGCTCCGCCATACCAAGAAGTTGGCTTCAACATAGAGAGACGTCACTTGTCCCTAACAGCTAGCCAAACCTATCGACCTGCAGTGATATGTGGCTCATACTGGGAATATCGCTGATAGGAACAGCATGCTGGTCACTAGTAGCTATGTGATTCATTGACCTAGCAGTGATGCACAGCTTGTGTTAATAAAATGGCTGGGAGACACATGGATAACAAAAGCCAGAATACCATCTGATTCAAGTCTCTGCCAGCTAGTGAAAGAAAAGTGTTCTTTGTGTCCTTCATGAGCTAAAGTAAACATGGATAAAAAGACAAAAGTTTGCTGAAAATCTTTAAATTACTTGTAAATTCAGAAAAGTGAACAACGTCATGATTTAAAACAATGTTGTTGGGGCTGAGTTTTAACCAGCCTGAACTGGTTCGAAGATCGATGCAAAATGAATGTGTAAGCATACTTTTCTCACACCAATGGTAATGTCCTTATCTCCCTGACTAATTGGCTACTTTCAGTATCAACGAGGTTTTTAAAATAAACATTCGAGGAAGAAAAACACATATAAGAAACTTTCAATGGAAGCATTGCTGACTATTTATCCTGGCTGCACCAACAGAGAGCCAGACTATGGTGGGTGCTGTCTATTTTGGCATTTTGTACGTTTGAAATTGGCTCTTCATACCCAACTTTTTTAGGAACAAACAGAAACGTCTGCCACTGAACCTGGTGAAGGTGTGAATTAATATAGAATTTCCGGGAAGGCTGAGAGTATTACAGCAAAGCTGTTTGTCCTTTATCCTTTTGAACTTTCAACCCGTCTGTTATAAAAAGATACAGAATTTGCGAATATTGGCAAGCTGTTGGTAATTTCAGAGTTAAGTTAATGGTCTCCACTCTATAATACACAAAGAGAGATTGCTGTTTATATTAATTAATGCCAACTGTTTTACAATGACTGCTCTATTTTCTGTACACAGACTGTTGTTACCTCACCTTCTAATACATATAATCAATGACCACCTAGACAGGAAGGCTAGAAAAAAATGAATGATTTTAGCTGAATATTCTGAAATCGCAATTGACTAAAATTGGTATTGAGCTTTACAAAAATTGAAGATCGGAAATTGGAAACAAAACCGATGTTTGCAGTTCATTGTCCTAACCTTTGTGTTGCACAAAAGACATAGAATCTCATTTTAAAATAAACATTAAACTATATTTGAGGCCCTTCAAACTCGAAGTTCATGCTTTATGGAGGAAAACCTGATCCCAATGACTTTCTCTGTTGGAGGTTTTTAAGCCTTAGGACATAATAAATTAACTGAAGAAAAACCTGGCATGCATGTGAAGCTGACATGACAGAGAACTCAACATTCAGAAATGTGATGCAGAAAGTAGGAAAAAGGGTATTTTTGTTTAACATGTAGCTACTTGATGCTTTGTTACGTTTTGAAATACTCTACACTGAATCTTTGAGACTAACATCAAGGCTGGATATTTGAGAACACATTTATTTGCCTTTCTTTGCTTAAAAACAAATTTATTCCAGGAGCTTTCACATCTCGAATTATGTTAAAAGTTATGAAGGTGAAACAAATTAGAGGTGCAAATTGCATGTATAAAAATGACTGAAAAACTACTGCAGATATAGGTTCATGGGAGGGGGTCACCTTTAAGCATTATTAGCAACCAGCACTGTCAGCAACATAAATTTTCTGGTATTCATTTTGGGGATAGAGCTTCACTACCTGTGTCCTAAAGCAAATTGTGACGGTTGTGATGGAGAGCAGAACGACAGGCCCTCAGATACCCTGCTGATCCGAGCTCCTGCTACAGAGGCATAGCAAGAGGTGACAGACGCCGCCAGAGGAGAAACAAGTTAACATCAAACTAAGCGACTGTCTTCGGCTGCCGGCTGCATAGCTGGCTGTGACTCACAGCCTCAGAGGGACACTGGATCACATTCCTCTCAGGGACATCCTTTAATTCAGCCTCTCTCTGTGAAATTTAGTTCAGACACAATCAGTTCAATTAAGTCTTTGTCACAGCCAGTTACCAACAGACAGGACAAAGGAGATGCTGCTCACACAGCGTACTAACATGCTGATTTTTTCTACTCTATAACAAACATTTTATCTTATAAACCAATTTACAGCTACTGGATGATAAAAAACAGGTGATATTCTCCACGTTTAATGTCAAAATGTTAGTGTTTGTGTCCATCTGGATATTTGTGTGAAGCTGCATGACATCTTGGTCCCCTACAGTGTGTGTCAGTTTCCATCTTGCTCGCATGTAGTTCTCCCTGGATCGTTCAAAAGAGCAAAGTGTGAAACGCTGGAGTGTTTGCAAGTTCAGTTCCAGGCCCATTTATTGGCAGAAGACAGATTTTGTGTCTGGCAAACCACTGCTGTGTTGATTAGACTATAGATTATTATCCTGTTGAAAAACTCAATGATTACCCATTTTTAGTTTTTTGGGTAGAGTTCACTGGATTTTTATTTCAAATCTCCTGACATTTCAAAAGGTTCATAATGCCAATAATGAACAAGATTCCCAGTGTAACTGAAAGAGAAACCAGTCCACAGTTTCATTGATACCATACTAAAGAGTGGGCATGAGGTGCTTGTATTACATATTCATCCTTTGTTACACACCAAGCCATTTTGCAGTGGTCCAGTTAGAGTCCTAGCAGAGCTTAGAAAACTCAAAATGGTAATGGAAAAAAATTAGTTGGTTGGGACTATGCTATTGCAGTAAAAGATAAAAGACACCAGGGAAGGCAATACATGTAGCCAACATTGTACATATGAACACAGTACATATACCAAATAGCATAGTTGAATCTTGGCAGACAATTACCACACTCTATCATAGTTTATCTGTTATATATCATCAAGCTTTTATATTTTTATATTTTCAGTTTTCTATGGGTGACCTGTGAATTTTCCAACAAGATTTTTGTGATTAATGAGGCTTTTATTGCATGCAGGCAAACTGAGGGAAAACTTGGGCTAAAACATCATCAGAGCAAACTAAAAACAATGAACCATCTCTTGATAACAATACAGAACATGATTGGATACATTTTATTCAGACCTGCCTTGCTCTGCATGCGACTCAAGATGTCTGCAACCTATCATTGGGGTCACTGATGGACACAGAGGACATATATAGGGACATTAGAAAAGTAACCATTTAAATGTACACTAGGACACATAACTCAGACTAAAACATGTTTCCATTTTTATATGAATCTGATTTTGTGTAAAACTGAAGCAAATCTATTTGGCCATGTTCTGACATTTAAGGAGCATTTAGACTTCGACTGTATATTACACCACGTTTGGCCTTCTTTCACCTCTTTGACATTACCTACATACCACAGAGTAAGTGTAAGTATTTCAGGCCTTGTACTATGAATCCTTCTTTTGAAAGCGGTATATAAATTGTATTAAGGCAGCATATGAGCAGAACATGCTTTAAATTTGAGCAGTGGGTTTTTAATTGAGTACACATAGACACAGATACTTTGGCAGAGGAGTTTCAACTTGGCTCAGCAGAGAATAAAAACATTCTAGTGTTCTACATTTTTCTTTACTAGTTTAAAGAAATTTGTTCAAACATGGAGCATTCCTCAACTCTGGTTTGGACACCTCCGAATGACATTCACTTCCAACTGCTAACGTGTGTGGCTGAGTGTGTGTTTGAGCCGCAAAAATAATGTGAAGATGTCTGTGCACACATATGAACTACAAGTTAGCCTACCCAAGGTCTCAGTTCATACTTCTTGCATTACTATATGTCAAGCCAACAAAAACCAACACAGAGAATCACTGATGCATGCATCTGACAGCAAATCCATGCTGCCAGTAATGAGTCAAGCAGACCTTAAACTCAAGTTTTGACATAGTTCGATTGAAATTTGTTGGCAGAAAAAAAAGCTTTGCAAGTCAGTCATCGGAACCCATTCAGTTCCACCAGTTCTGTCAGAAGGAGTGGGCCAAAATTTCAGCAAAGTATTGTGAGATGGTTGTGAATGTTTGACTAAAGTCATATAGTTTGAAATTCAACTATCAAATTCTAAGGAGATATATGTAAACATCTCAGTTTAAACACCAGACAGACAAGAATCTTAACTTTTATTAGTCTGGTTTTGGCGTTAGAAAATATTTCGGAATCTTGCCTGGTGCACAAGAGGGAAAATTTGACAGAAAGTGAGAAAGAAAAAGGTTGAGTCTAACAGTATAGGTAAACATCTGGTTTTAACTGTAGGTTAAAATATCATTGGATAATATGTATTTGTCCTCATGAAAAAATAAAAAGCTTTATTAGAAGTGTTAGCAATACTGGCTACAAGGTTCCCTTTTTCAGAAATCTGCATTTTTCAGAACGTATTAATGGACAAATGTGGTATACCTAATCTTTACCACAGCATTCAAAATGTATGTATATGCATGAGTACTTGCCCAGATGTGTCATTATTGCCACCTTCTCCTATATTACAAGGACACACAAGCACACTCACGCAAAGAAAGAATGAGAGAGAAACACACGGACTGCATGTTAATGACTTCCTAATCAGCTTCTCTGATTGGTCGCCTCACTAATGAAATAATGGTGTTCCATTTGCATAATAAAATAATTAGAAGGACTTGATAAAGGCTCAAGGGCAGAGACATGAAACCCCACACACACAGATACTGACACAGGATGGGTGCAGTCTTTCTAAAAGACTGCTGAATGGCATCAGACAACATCTGCCACCATCACTCAGAATCATTTTGTGTTGATTTGCATTGACCTCCACCTACATGAGGTGAATCAGACAAAAGCGCTTTTACTAAAACTCTTTGAAAACATGGATCTGTACGTGCCCTGGAGGACTAGAGGGGAGTCCTAGGAGGTAAAAGGGCCGTCTCCCAATTGTTAGTGTAAATCAAGATTAATAGTTACCAAGGACCGGACTGTCTAACAATGGCTAGTTTGATTAGCTTTTGCTCCCCCTATTGTGATCTTACTGATCTGCAGAAGAGGCAATATTAAATCAGATCTAACCACTGCTGTGTATGAACAGAGGTGTCAATTTCTCCCCTCAAAAAACCAGGAAAATCCTTAGGAGAGGCAAATCTGAACTGAACCCACAGTCAAGTCTAAGATTTTTGGCACAAAATAATAATTCTTGGATATCATTGACTGAAAATAAGACTGAGGTCACTGTGATCAAACTATCTAGGTACAGCAGCTATGTAACCTTGATCTTCTGCAATGTAGACAATTAAACTAAAACAGTCACATTTTAACCTTAGCAGTTTTAAATGGCTATATGATATTTCTGACTCTAGAGCCTAAAAAAGTGACATTGTATTTGGGTCTAGAGTGTTATATTTTAATAAACTTTTGCTTACATTACAGATCCCATAAAAAGCCACGTTTCGTTAGTTGGGTCACAATTCATCCATTCACTGCATCTAATAAAAACAACACAATACTGGCATTTACTTTGAACTAACACTAGGATAAGTTATAAGGGTTTCTACATACATCCCTGTGCCATGGCCTAGTGCACTTTTGAGCTTTCACCTTTGGGACATGCTTAAATTGGAAAGGTTGGGAGCCTTTAGGAAATCTCAGATTTAAGATATCTACAACCTCAATGAAATACACAAAGAGTGATTTTCATAGTGCTAGCCACATTAACCACTGTAATGGCTAATGGCAAGCTTAAGCAAGTTAAAATCATTTAAAACAACTGCTCTCTTACACACATTGTGTGATGTCACATTTGTTCCTAAAATAAATAATTTACAACCATTTACAACAGGAAAAAAAATACAAAGATATTTTACTTGCTGTTTGTTTTTCTTCTTATATCAACCTATAAATTCTGAGGGCATCTATAGTATAGGTTTAAGTTCATGGAGACTATTAGCATGCAAGAAATGCAAGTACACTGCGGAATAAAAGATACTTCAGTTCACTAAATCATTATGTCAGAATAACCTTCATGACCCGAGTGTCTTTGAATAAAAATATACTTTTTTATTATTGCAACTTTTTTTGTATCTGTCCAGACTGAAATCCTTTCACAGGCTCAGAGGACTGTAACATTGTTAGAGGTCAGCTGGTTGAAAAAATCTTCACGTTTTAGCCCTGATCTTTAGCCAAGATGAAAAAGCCTAAATCTGCTCAGGAATCTGATGGACTCAGGAGAAGACATGCTATCTCACCCTCACAACAAATTCTGTCCATAATCTACATAAAGTACAAACCCTCTGCCTCCTTCTCACCACTCGGTCTGTCTAGTATTTATCAGAAGAGCTCTGTTTCAGTCTGCTGGCAGAGATATTATCACCAGAGAGCAGATAAGACAACATGAATGAGTAAGGGTTGGGCAAAGGGAAAGGGTATGGAAAATGAAGAGAGAAAACATAGCATTGGAACAGAAAAAATGAAAAGGCTGGGTGACTTTTGAAGGGTAAAGTCTGCATATCATAACAAATGAATAAAGTATTGAATAATTATTATAAAAACCAATAATTACATTTACATAAATAAATTACAGTAAATTTACTTCATTTGAAATTATTGCAATTTTTACTAACCTGCTTATAATTTTGTGAGCTGACATTAAATTATACTCACATACAACTTTAACATCCAACGTGGCAAAGAAGTGTTATAAAAGGGAAAAAGAAACTACAAGCTTTCTCTATATACTTAATAACGGTAATAATGATAATAATAACACCATTTTGGTACCTCTTTTCTCTGAGGAACATCAAAACACCTTCTGTTTGTCTTTTTTATCTGTGAGCATGCTCCACTAAATAGTCCTGATGCTGATGTCTCAAGGACACTAATAAAGTTGTACCTTATCATTTACTCTATGTGTCGTCTCTGCTTTTTGTTCACTGTCTGCCTCTTGCTCTTTCTCTCTAGCTGTTTGAGAATAGGTGAAATTAGCCTGAAATGATACAAGGTGACATCAGAGAAGCACACACACACACAAGCTCTCACTCATCATGCCTCAGTGGACTTTGCAGCGCAGAGCGAAGCCAAGACCCATATACATACACCTCAGCTGTTAAAACATAGAAGCCGGCTCATGCAGTCACACACTTAAAATACATGGTAACACACGGAGATGTGCGCAAAGGCACACAAAGTGACAACGATGCATGCTCAGTGCAGTAGTTTAATTAGAAGTGCTGAAGGCTGAAGAATTTCTCCTTCATTTCACAATGCTGTAATTGAATCTGAGACTTGCATGTGTGTGAGTGTGTTCAGCTAATTCATAGGTTTCCATTGGCAGTAACAGTAAAAACAAAAATGTGTGTTTTTCTTGTAAGGAGCCTTTCCGTCGTGCTCATCTCTCTTGAGGGGTGAAGTGGATTTTCAATTCAAAATCCAACTGAAGCAGTTTTGAAATCTCATGTTTCCTTTTACAGGAAGCGTATGATTTGTTTCACAGACTATGAAAGGACAGCTGTGATTTCCACCACCGTGTCAACTGTGTGTTGATATTTCACTGATCAACGTATCAGGATGAAATGTGTTTCTGATGATAAGAACTTATAAGATGGTGAAAATGTTATTTCCGAGGTCCTTTTTAAATTTTTAACCGTGAAGAATCCTGCTTGCTCTATTTTGACGTTTTTGTAAAATGTGATTATTTAAACATAGATATGCTGTCACATGTTGAAATTATTTATACTCCTTGACCTTTTACACCTTTTGTCATATTACAACAACAAGAAACTTTAATGTATTATATTTACCAACTTTCTTGTCCCTGTCAAGATCACGACAATTTTAGGAGGTAATGTAAAAGAAGAAAAACACAAGTTTAGATTGCAAAACACTGTAGTATTTGAATTCAATCATCGGCCTACCTGGAAAACTGCAAACAAAAAGCTGCATCAAAACATAATGGACTGTGAGTGCTTCACCAGGTCCACAGTACCATTATTACAGATTTGAATGAAAATAGGAAGAGCTGGTGTAGAGAACGTTACCTAAAGTTCCACACAGCATTACTTTTGAAAAGGCTTGGTCCAACCATGGGAAGTACTCCATTTCCTCGCTCTAGGTTTGTTACATCACAAACTGAAAACATTGCCTCAGGGTGAGCAGGTTCAGACTCTGTTTGAGTTGAAAGGCATTTACTCTGATCAGAACTCTTCAACATGACTGTGCTGATTGGGCTCCATCTAATTACAACAAATTTTTCCTCCCTTTTTAACAAATGCCAGGGAATAAAAATCTTTCCAGAGCTCTAAAATTACTTTTTTGATAATTAAGTAATTAATGTCTTTTATAAAGTATTTTATAAAGTTTTTTGGGATTTTCCAGCATCTAGTGTTGTCATGTGATAATTAAGTTAGTGTCTTGCTTCTGAACCTTTTTTGGTTGGATGTTTTTCACCTTTGGTGAACACTTTATTAGCTTAGTGATTAGGTGATTAATCAAAGCAGTAATCGTTACTTGCAGCCCTGCAGCACACTCTCATCTGAGAGGTTGAAACAAATGAGTGTTTCCTTAATTACAGATTAATCCGGTAATAGTTTCAGCACCAAGACTAGTAGACTTTCATTATAGATTAATATGCTGAATATGTTTTAACAAACATCTTAAAAAATATAGATCACAAACTTTCAAAATTAGCCACTGCAATTTACAAGAACCCACACCATGTTCGTTTAGTGTCTTCAATAGGTCTATTAGAGTTTAAATTCCTCATGACAGCAACTTAATTAAACAATCCAAATAATCTGTTGACAACCAGCAGGACACTTAACTTTAAAATTCATCACACCTTATTGGATATTCTCACTATTTCCTTCTTTATTTTTCAGCTGTCTGTGTGTTTGTTGAGATAGTTGAGAGAGGGGGTCAAAACCTTTCAGAGACACTATCTTTATGATATTCACCTATCTCTTGCTTTCTTGCCCTTCTGCTCTGTATCTGTCTCCCCATCGTTAATCTCCATTACTATTCAAATGGTGCCATTTAAAGAAGCATCACATGCTGACTGACTGGCTGGCAGATAAGACGGAAGAAAAAAGGGGACCAGAGATGGAGAGATGGAGAGGAGTGCGTTTTTTGTTCGCAGAGAACATTAAAATCCTTCTCACCTCTCCATTACCTCCCTCCCTCTGCATGCCTCCCCGCCTGTAAATGAGTTCACCCAGGAGCCCTAAACAGAGTCGGATCCCCCCCCCTGTTCTCAGGATAGCTGAACCATCCCCTCCTTTTTTAGTGCATTTGTCTATCCATTTACCTTTTCACACACCCACCACTCTGTTTATCATCTGTGCTGTCAGTGTTGTGCAACATTAGAGTTTGGTAAGAAAGGTGCCACTTTATTTATTCACTATCAGATATGATGTTTCAGAAAAACTGAGATACTTCAGGTATTTGCCAATCATGGCAGGTACACTCTTTTGTCCCCTTTTGTACTGATGACAAGCAAAATGAAACAAAGATAAAAGTTTTATGGCTCACAATTAAGTGCCATGATGACTTCAGACATTGGTAGCCTATAATGACCCATAAACCATCATCACAATTAGGTTCAATATCAGGGTGTGTCATTCTGAATGAGTCAGGGGGGAGAAATTACTTTAGCTTTATTCAGCACTGAGCTTAGCTTAGACCCGAGAGAGCAGCTTTCCAGAAATCCCTAAACAACAAGTCTCAACTGGCTGCTTTTCTCCATACTTCTTCCCGCACACTTGACCTCAAGAATGCTGACTGGCTGATTCACCACAGACATTCAGACTGCATAAACTTTAACCATATTATGACTCAAAGAGGAAAAAATCCAGAAATGCAATTAATATTTTATTGCAGATTTGCTTGCCAGGCATCTAAACATATTATAAGTGATCTGCATTTCTAAAGACTTTGACATTTTACTATACAGGCCAATGAGTGACAACGTGTGAATCAGGGTAGGTGATCCTTTCCCACAGAGTTATACAAAAGGACTGAATTTGATCAATACTGAACAGAATGAGGTCACAATAATTGTTGGCAGAATGCGGGTTGGATTTGGGTGGAGCACAGGCTACTACACCTGAACATAATTGCATGCCGCCAAAGCCAACAAAGCTTCTTTCCACTGCAACACTAAACCATTCACCACAGTCCCTGATAGCTCACTGATAAGTCTCCAGGAGAATGCAGTCAACTAATTCTTTATGCTCTGTATGGTATTTGAATGGGCCAATCAAAAGGGGCAGGCATGGGGCAGTTATTTTCTAAGCCAATCAGGATACGGCCAAGGTTTTTGGACTGGAAAACAGGTCTGGTGTGGATGAGATAAGAGCAGAACAAGCACTCATTAAACACCAGCCCTTACAGACACAGGCAAACTGAAAACACACAAGGTAGTAAGGCCAGATTAAGAAGGACAGTGGAAGTGAGAAGGACAGGGGAAAGAGTGATGAGGAAGGAGAGTCTGAGGAGAGAGAAACCCTGCAGTGAATTCAGGAAGAAATCCCATTCAAGAGATATAAGTAGGTTAAATCTGAAGCGGCTAGCTTAGCAAGTCAGCACCGAGGCTGATGACACACTGAACTGCCTGGCTGACTTCTCCGATTGTCCAGCAAGCGGGTTCAAAGGCTGGCTGGCTGATTTACTGACTGACTGACGGGCGGGTCGGATTTACTCTATCGCGTGTTTGTGCAGCAGAAGCAGTTCTGTTGTTCAGCCTGTCGGACAAAGAGCAGTTCTCCCCGCTGACACACAAAGAACAAACTGAAACAGCACTAATACTGGAGAGTTCGACAGAGATGGAGAGAGAGAGAAAAAAAGACACAAATAAACACATGAAAAAAGCCTCTAGAATATCTAACTTCAAAGCAGAAAATGGCTTAAAATAACAATCGAAAAATGTTTCTGGGACTTCTGTAACCAATAAAAATCAAATATGAAAAAAACAGCGTGTCAAAGCAGCTCTTTTATCTGCAGCTGTGACACACTTCTGTCGAACAACAAAAGATACCTAACGATAGCATTTACTGTCCTGGAGGAAATTTACTTTTTTGCTGTGAGCACAGAAAGAAAACAATGCACATCGCTGGAAACCATAGGGACCCAAACAAAGGGAATAAAATACAAATGGGAGTAACATACAAAGAAGTCAGAGACCTACCAAAGCATGTAGTCCTGAGACAGACTCCTGAGTCTGGAGAGCTAAATACATATTATACATTTCAGTTAGAGTGTTAGTGTGTCTCTGGTGAGGTTAAAAAACATGTCCATGGTTATTGCTACAAGGTATTAATACAAACCAGGTATTTATATATATGCAAGTTTTCAAACAAATATTAACTGCAATCGTTCCTCCTTTCAATTGCAAAGGCAGGTGTACATTCAAAAGAATATGTTGTATGCTAAATGTGAGCTTGGAGTAGTATGAAATGCACACTGAACAATAATCTTAAATACAATTCTCACATTTTTGTTAAATCACAATTTTTTACATAAAATGGTTAAACCATGCTTTTATTTTAAAGTAGAACAACAAAAAAACAATTATTCCTGCTGTGGCTAAACAAATATAACAAAAGTTTTAAAACAAAAAAATGGTTCAATGTTTTTATCGGTAATTTATTAATTTACCATTATTTAGAATTTGAGACTAACACTTGAACTAGTAAAGGTTTTCAAGTACTTATTTGCCAGAACATGCAAGTAAAACTATTTATATAGCTTCTTTTGAGACATAGATCACAGTGTTGTACATAAAACCATTAGACATCAGTACATCCATATAATTAAGCAACAGGAATTTTACAATGATGGGTTTTTAGTTGGGGCTGCATGGTGGCCTTGTAACACGATGGTTCTATGTTGAAATCACATGGAGTTTGCATGTTCTCCCTGTGCATGCGTGGGTTCTTTCTGGTTACTTGAGTACCCTCCCACAATCAAAAAAACTGGTTATTTGGCCTCTCTACATTGCCTTTAAGTATGAGTGTATGCGTGCATTGTTGTCTCTCTATGTTGCCCTTTTATGGACTGACGAAACGTCCAGGGTTTATCCCGTCTCTCACACAATGACCACTAGAGATGCATCAGCCCTCTTGTGACCCCGCAAGGACAAACGGGTCTAGACAATGGATGGATAAATTGGTTTTTATTTATTTCGTTTTTTTAACCCCACAGATTCCACTGTCTTCAAACTTAAGGGGAGAGAGTTCCACAGTCATTATGCTACTACTGAGAAAATTGTGTCACCTTTATACATTTAAAGTGAAAATTTCTCCTTTGTCCCTTTTTCTTTTCACACACATATAATCAAATACAATAGCCAGGAGACTTGTGAGAGTACTACCGCAAAGAGTAGATGAATACACTATCGTGCGTGTTGTCACCTTCAGGTTTAAAATGTGGCCAAACATAACTTACGGGCTGAAAGAACTTGGGTCTTGAGATGTACAGAGAACACGACAGTGGCAGGGAGAGAAAGACAAGATGCCCTCCATTCCCTCCTTTTCACAGCTTGTGTGTGGTAAATGAGTTTTGGGAGTACTCGTCTCTTTACGATAGCTGTAACTGGCCTGAGGACAGCTGTTATTACACTTTGCAACAGGGAAATGCTGTGTGTTCAGTGTGTGAGAGAGACATGTGTAATAATGATTTTTAGAGAAAGACAGTGAAACTTTATGGTCATGTAGTTTGCACTTGTGTCTCTCCTTGAAGTGGAATGATATTTAAAAATGACCTACTGTACATTTAGAGAGCAGTTTAATAAAATGTAGACACTAAATAATTCACCTAACTCTAGTTAAACAAACCCTTAAATTTCTCAGAACTGACTTATGAGGCTCAGTGGCCAGATACCTATTGGTCTGTTACTAGGTGTGTGCATTTGTGTGTCTATTTATAGTTAAATGATAAAGCTCTGAGCAGGAAATGAGTCCAACCGGTTTCTGACTAACATTCACGTTTTAAAGCACCGCCTCAGGGTTACTCAGGTTTACAGACATGTAAAAGCACACAAACCCCAGTGCACACTATCAGACACCAGACACCATTGTTAACCATGCCCCTTCTCCTGTTTCTTTGTGCCTGCCTGCATTTATGGAGGTCAAAACACAAATAAAAGGGCTTGGCTTAGTAAGAAGAGACATCTCTATAGGGTTGATGTTTTGAATTTTTCACATATAAACATGCCTTGTATGAAACACTGTTTTGGTTTAACACCTTCCACTCAGAGTCACCGGCACCATTTTTATTGATTTTCACTCCAACAGGCCCATAACATTGAATATTTCAATTACTAATTAATTTTGCCAGTCTTTTGTGATTATCAAAAATGATATGTTTGGCTGACAAACCATCTGTAACATAGAAATAACTAATATAACAGTCATCAGTATGAACGGCAAGGAAATATTTTACAATTACGCTTATATTTCGAGTTTTCCTTTACCTGCAAGTGAGAATTAAAAAATGTAGGAAAAATTCTGTAGAGAATTTCAGAAACAACCTATGTTAAATTGATAATGACAGGCTTTTGTTACACAAAATGTTAGTCCTCTACAGTTTGCAGATACACTAAAATCTTGTCAGCATTGTAAAGACGTCACCTTGACTTTTACTCAAACTGACAGGAAACACTGTACCTTGTAAGTGGAAAATGTTCCCTGACCTTGACAGAGTACCCAACCATTGAATTGAGGGCATCATTGCATGAGTGAATCTCTGTCATTGTTCTGGCAACAACAATGTAAATGTCAAGTAGTACAATGCTCTTTAAACTAGCCAAAAGATCTTTAAGGATACAAGGATTCTGCAAGGCAACATATGTAATGCAGCTACAAAATCCTAAACTGATGTGAATAATGTAAAAACAAACAGTACTAAAGAAAAAAAGGAACACATGGATAAACAAATCCTTTACAACAATGCCAGCCATGTATGTGACCCCAAAATGTCCATTTCTTGGGATGTGTTTTTTTTTTTCTACATTTCAAAAGGAATATGGCCTATTGCTCCAGGGTATCAGACAGTTTTATCTAGCATGCCCTCCTATTAAGTTTGGCCCTGTATGTTAAAGTCATAGGATAAGACATAAACAAGAGCCTTAGAGAAACAAATACACAACAAATCAAGGACCTAGAAAGCAGACACGGCCACATCAGATTCAGAGGAGTGCAAAATGTTTTTTTATTCTTTGTAGAAGCATTGTTAGCATTTCAATTTTGTAAATTATGACTGTAATCTTTTTATTTTCCAACCAAAATTGTTTAAATGGCTACAAATAAAAAAATCAAAACCCTGTAAAAGGTTTTTAGAACATTTTCACCCAGAAGTAAAAATTTTACTTCGTAAGAAGTCAATACAAGGCCACAGTATGCCAATAATTCCAAGGGTTAATATTTTACTTAAAGACTTTTGTCAAATCCAAGAAAGACTAAAGCATGCCACTCACTAATTAGGTAATTAGATGCATTTGCAGTCATTTATGCACTAATCGGGTAGATATGATTATGAATTTTATTGAGGCAGGTAGAGTAATTTGTTTTTAATTACTGGTGACAAAAGATGGTGACATTTTTTATAATATTTAAAGTGCAACTTTTATAGCAACACATTCTTCTTAAAGTTTGCTTTGTTTTTTTTTTTTTTATTGTAAGTGAGCTTTTGTACTTTTGGCATCACGAGGATTGTAATAAATTCAAAGTTTCTAGTTTTGTTTCAAACCCTTGATGCAGTCAATTAGATTTTTCTTGCATCAGCTGTGTATAATAATTATAAAAAGTAGGCTGTAGATTCACTGTAATAACAGTGGCACATTTCATGAACTCTATCTGTAATAAGGTACTTTACCTCCTTCAGCAAGCAGCTATCATTCAAGTTTTTTTTTTTTGTGACCAACAAATCTTAATGATTGAGACATACAACTCAACACATGTAGAGCCTAGAAAAAGTATTGATACCCCTTGAACTATTTCACATTTTGTAACTTTGAAAATCACAAACTTTAATGCACTGTATTGGGGTACTTACTGACTGACCCACAAAAAGGAATGCCACTCTTTCCAGATTTTTGTAACCATAACTATTATGGTTACAAAAATCTGGAAAGAGTGGCATTTCAGAATTTCTGAATTTGGAGCATGTCTTAATCCACATAGTCATATCTAGAAACTGAAATTTTTGCTCATTCTTCTTAAGAAAATAGCAAAATCCAAGTAAGGTGAATGGAGAGTCTGTGAATAGCAATTATCAAATCTTCCACAACTGGTTTAGTTCTGGACTTTGACTGGGCTGTTCTAAGACATTTGATTTGCTTTGATATAAACCAATTGTAGTTCTGTTTGTATATTTAGAGTGATTTTTCTGTTGAAAGCTGTAGCTCTAGCTCAAGCTGTGCAATCAGTCTTTTAACAATGACTTTCTTCTTGCCATTCTACTATGAAGCCACATTTGTACAGCACACACTCAATAGCTGTCCCTTTAACAAATTCATCTACTTCAGCTCGAGATCACTGCCATGTTTTCAGCCTCTTGGTTACTTCTCTGAATAATGATCTTCTGGTCTAGCTTGCCAGTTTAGGTGGGCAGCCATGTCTTGGTAGGTTTGATGATGTACCACACTCTTGTCTGTGAGATCTTTAAAGCGTATGATATTGTTTCTTAATCTAACCATTTACTTAGTCAATCACTTAAAGTAATAAAGTAAAAAACATTTAAATCCCACATTAAACAGGTTTCTAGGATTTCCTTCTTTCATCTCCGGAACATTGCCAAAATTAGAAATATTCTATCCAGGAGTGATGCTGAAAAACTAGTCCATGCATTTGTTACTTCAAGGCTGGACTATTGTAATTCTTTACTATCAGGATGTCCACAAAATGCAGTTAAAAGCCTTCAGCTGATTCAAAATGCTGCAGCAAGAGTTCTGATGAAAATTAAAAAGAGAGATCATATTTCTCCTATTTTAGCTTCCCTTCATTGGCTCCCTGTTAAATCCAGAATAGAATTTAAAATTCTCCTCCTCACATATAAAGCCCTTAATGATCTAGCTCCATCATACATCAGAGATCTGATTGTTCCATATGTTCCTAACAGAGCACTTCGTTCTCAGACTGCAGGTTTACTGGTGGTTCCTAGAGTCTCTAGAAGTAGAATGGGAGGCAGATCCTTTAGTTATCAGGCTCCTCTCCTGTGGAACCAGCTCCCAGTTTTAGTCCGTGAGGCAGACACCCTGTCTACTTTTAAGGCTAGGCTAAAACTTTCCTTTTTGATAAAGCTTATAGTTAGAGTGGCTTAGTTTTCCTGAGCTATCTCTGTAGTTGTGCTGCTATAGGCTTAGGCTGCTGGAGGACAAAATGACCACTTTTACTCTCTCTGCTTCATTCTCATATTACATTATTTGCTGTAATTTCAGCTTTTAACTTTAGGTTATCTCTCTTCTCTTCCTAGAAGCTACACCTGGCCTGACTGTGTCTACCTGTGACACCTTCCTGGAGGGGGGCATCGTCCAAGTTTCTGCTGCCAACAACTTAATGCTCACCTTCTACCGATGATACACTTGGCCCTGTCTGTCAATGTTTAACCCTATTTTTCTCCTAGACTTAGCTACTGACTCAGCTTTAACTGTGACTAACTGTATGTTCTCCCTTTCATACTCTAAACTTGAAAACTGGCTCAGAGTTCATCTCTCTTTCTTTCCTAGATGAAGCCACTAAAGGAGCTACATCCATTACCATTAACATTTTATTTTTCGTTCCAATAGAAAGGACTCCTGGATCACTGCTACTTTGTTCTCTTTGTGTCTCTGCTCTGTTCTCTCAAACCCCCAGTCGGTCGTGGCAGATGGCCGCTCACACTGAGCCTGGTTCTGCTGGAGGTTTCTTCCTGTAAAAAGGGAGTTTTTCCTCTTCATTGTCGCTACATGCATGCTCAGTGTGAGGGATTGCTGCAAAGTCAACACCAGTGACTGTCCACTGTCTCTACATGCTCATCCAGGAGGAGTGAATGCTACAAGTAATTGACTGGATGCAATCTGTTGGGTTTCCTTAGATAGAAAAACCTTTTGACCAATTTGAATAAATAATTGAATCTGACTGCATTGTTCAATGGTTAGGATTAATTGGAATGTATGTACCTGAATTAAAATCTTTATCATTCGATTGAATTTACTTTGTGAAGTGCCTTGAGACGATATGTGTTGTGAATTGACCCTATATAGATAAAACTGAATTGAACTTTTACAGAACTTTATCCCTGAAGTGTCTGCTTGTTGTGTTCCTTGGCCTTCATGATGTTGTTTCCTATATTCACTAAAAAAAACTTCTGAGGCCTTTACCAAACAGCTGAAGTTATACTGTGATTAAATTACACAAAGGTGGAGTCTGTTTACTAATTAGTAACTTTGAAACACAGTTGATTGCACTACTTTCACAAGGCAATATACATGCTGTAATCTTCTGGCTCCAGAGAACCACAATTTTAAATGTTTGTGGATTCTAGGAAAAAGTAAAGGTCACCAGAAAACCTTTACCGCAGTAACAAAAAACTCTTCGGTTGCTTGTGTTTGACAATAAGTGAGAGTTGGCTAGCTCTTTTAAACTTTGCCAAAGCATTGTCCTTTTTAATATTTGTTCCCCTGTCACATGCACACCCCTTTCTTCTGTTTGATATACATCCACAAACAATCACAGGCTTTCAGTCTCACTGTGGCATGTACCCACAATACGTGCCAAGTAATTAACACTGTTTGTGTTCGTTTTGTGAATAGGCTGGAACCTTGATAATGGAAAACAAGCACAGACAGGCTACATTTTAATTTACATCTGATGTTTTTCAGTCCTTGCCTTCTCCTTGTGATCACTTCTTACTCCTGTCATGACCACTAAATACCTACAAACTCTATCACTTTCTGCCTCCTCGTTCTCCATGTCAGTGCCATCCATGGTAGCAGGAAAGGCAAATGATGGTTCCTGTCTGGTTTGTCTCACAGGGAAACCATTGGGTGTTATACAACATCCCAACAATCATCGCTCTGTTTGGTTGCTGACTTGTGTCTGGGCCGAACTTGCACACACAAACAAACCCGGTCACTCTGTCTTTTTCCACAGAGAACACACAGGCGAACTCAGAACGTAGTCTTTTTCTTGCTCACATTAATGAAAGTAATTGAAGTGGACAAGAGGCTTTGTAATGCGGAGAGAGACAGTGAGAGCAAGGGGTCATCTCCTTTAACTGTCCACTCCTGTCTGCATCCTGTACTGCAGACACGGTGTGTGGGGGGGGACAACGACTGATAGTGACAAAAAGAGAAAAGAAAAGAAAACTAAACATGTGAAAAGTACATTTCAAACTTGCAACCCACCTCTTGTATCTAAACCATTTCTGATTTTAAACTGGAACCTGACTTTCTTATTCCTTTACAGAAAAACACATTCCTAGGTGATCTGAAGTGTGGATGGCTACACAAATCACTTCACAATATGAGCACAATAAACATAAGCCAGCAGAATTGTGAAGGTTGGTCTTTCAATATAGAGTGCTATGCGCTTTTCACATTTTGTCATGTTACAACCACAAACTACTATATATCTTATTTGGGATTTAATGTGACAGATTAATACAAAGTAGAGCATAATTGTGAAGAGGAAAGAAAAGGATTCATGCTTGTCATTTTTTTTTTTCTTTTACAAATTAAAATCTGAATCTGTCGTGTATTTGTACGCATTTTCATGGGTCAATACTTTGTTGCCCATTTTTCTTTGCAAATAGTTCATGCTCTGTCAGGGAGGAACAGATAATTCCAACCATTCCACTGCACCTTTTGATTAATGTTTAGAGGCATTATTCTGCTTGTAGGTAAACTCTCTAGTCTTTTCCAGCCTCTAACTGGTTTTCCACCAGTATTGCCCCATATTTTGCTCCATCCATCTAATCAACAACTTTGACTAGTTTCTCTTTCCCAGCTAAGAAAGTGTCCACACAGCATGATGCCACCACTGCCATGTTTCATCATGGAGATTTTGTCTTCAGGGTGATGTAGAGAGCTAGTTTTTGGCCACACAGCATTTTACAAGTGAGTTTACAGAAGTAAAGGAAGCTAAATACATACAACACATTTTGACTTATTTGTAAACAAGCATCTGATCTATCATATGAAATTTGCAAGTCACTGAAAGAGAAACATGCAGAAAGAGCTTTCTAATTTTGTTCATTTCCTGACTAACTCGACAACATATTGATGGATGGACTAGTGAGCTGGATGGATCTAGATGATTGGAATAAAGTATATTTCACTGATACAACTTCTGGAGGAAAAGAACCAAAAACAAAATCGAGACACATGTGTGACCATGCCATGTCCACAGGGGTGAACTTTCATGCACACAGGCCTAAAAATGTTCCAATGTTCTTCAATATGTCTACCTAAATACATGAGTGTGTATGAGAGGCGATACGCCAAAGGCATTGTGTTAAATCCACTCAAACAACTAGATGGAGAAAAACAAATCAGCTTTCTTGGACCGAAGATATAGCCACAGGCAATGTGGAAGGTTATGCATGTGTGTGTGCTGCCCTCAGGCTTGTGCGGCTATGTGTCCAAGGAATGGATTGCTTTATGCCTGGACTGACATGAAAGGTAGAAAGATAGACTGAGCAAGCCCCCTCACACATACATGAATTGTCAAGGAAAGGCTTCTTGCATCTGGTCTATGAAAAGGATAGACTGAATGAAGCCCGCTCTCTTTAGGAACAAATCCATGGGAGGAAGACATTAAAAAACAAATTAGTTTGAAAACATCTATACAATACAACCAAGGTGTTCTAAGGGGAGGGAGGTTGCAGGATTATTCATTTTCTATCCTTATGGGTTTGGTTTCATCTTTTGGGGGAGTAATACAAGCAAATGCTCGTACTCGTCGTCTTCCGCTTTATCCAGGACCGGGTCGCGGGGGCAGCACACTCAGCAGAGACGCCCAGACGTCCCTCTCCCCAGACACCTCCTCCAGCTCCTCTAGGTGGAGCCCAAGGCGTTCCCAGGCCAGCCGAGAGACATAGTCCCTCCAGCGTGTCCTGGGCCGTCCCCTGGGCCTCCTCCCGGTGGGATGTGCCTGAAACACCTCCCGAGGAAGGCGTCCAGGAGGCATCCGGTATAGATGCCCGAGCCACCTCAACTGGCTCCTCTCGATGTGGAGGAGCAGAGGCTCTACTCCGAGCCCCTCCCCCTATCTCTAAGGGAGTGCAAGGCCACCCTACGGAGGAAGCTCATTTCAGCCGCTTGTATCCGGGATCTTGTTCTTTCGGTCATGACCCAAAATTCATGACCATAACTGAGGGTAGGAACGTAGACCGACTGGTAAATCGAGAGCTTCGCTTTTCGGCTCAGCTCTCTCTGCACCACAACGGACCGGCACAGCGCCCCCATTACTGTGGCAGCTGCACCGATCCGTCCGTTGGTCTCCCGCTCTATTCTTCCCTCACTCGTGAACAAGACCCCGAGATACTTAAACTCCTCCACTTGAGGCAGAAACTCCCCTCCCACCTGAAGAGGACAAGCCACCCTTTTCCAGTCAAGAACCATGGCCTCGGACTTGGAGGAGCTGATCTTCATCCCAGCCACTTCACACTCGGCTGTGAACCGCCCCAGTGCATGCTGTAGGTCTTGGCTAGAGGGGGCCAGCAGGACCACGTCATCTGCAAAAAGAAGAGACGAAATCCTCTGGTCCCCAAACCTGACCCCCTCCGGCCCTTGGCTGCGCCTAGAAATCCTGTCCATAAAAGTTATGAACAGGACCGGTAACAAAGGGCAGCCCTGCCGGAATCCAACATGCACCGGGAACAGGTCCGACTTAGTGCCGGCAATGCGAACCAAACTCCTGCTCCACTTGTACAGAGACCGGATGGCCCCTGGTAAAGGGCCACCGATTCCATACTCCTGGAGCACCCCCCACAGGGCATCACGAGGGACACAGTCGAATGCCTTCTCCAGGTCCACAAAACACATGTGGACCAGTTGGGCAAACTCCCATGAATCATCGAGTACCCTGTAGAGGGTATAGAGCTGGTCCAGTGTTCCACGGCTGGGACGAAAACCACACTGCTCCTCCTGAAGCCGGGGTTCAACTATCGGCCAGACTCTCCTCTCCAATACCCTGGCGTAGGCCTTACCAGGGAGGCTGAGGAGTGTGATCCCCCTGTAGTTGGAACACACCCTCCGGTCCCCCTTCTTATGGAGGGGGACCACCCCCCCAGTCTGCCAGTCCAGAGGCAATGTCCCCGTCCACCATGCAATGTTGAAGAGGCGTGTCAACCATGACAGCCCACAACATCCAAAGACTTGAGGTACTCAGGGCGGATCTCATCCAACCCCGAAGCCCTACAAGCAAATGCTTTTTTTCAAATTATGTGTTTCTCATGTCTTTAAAGGTTATATTTAGGGAAAACAGGACTGCCATCCTGTCCTATTTGAAGATCTTACCATTAGGTTGATAATGGAAGGAGAAAGAAATGTAAAAAAAAAAAGTCCAAGCAGATGACAGCAAATGTTTTTGCTCAGTAAATGACATTTGTGTTTTTGTCAATGTTATACATTAAAGAATTTATCATTTCAAATTACTGAAAGCATTCTGTTCCCACAGCTTTATTGTTAAATGTAGTGTTCAGCTTTTTTCTATGTAGCCTTATTGAAGATATATAGGTTAGTATTTTTATAGCTCTCGTTCAATGTGTATTAGGTTTGACTGATGAACTTGGTATTAGAAAGAAGAATTACTATGTACCTGCAGCAGTGAGAAAATACAGATGGCAAATAAAGACTTTCTGACCTCTGAAGGTTGTACCATTATGTTAAAACAAAAACAAATTAATAACAAAGTTGAGATTTTAAATAGACTTAAGCATTTCATATTAGTAGATAGTACAGTTGGCAGTTAGCATGGTTAGCATACAAAAGTAGCACCTGTATGTATATTCGTGAGAATGTAGATCCATACCCTAACTGAGATTTCCAAAAGGTTGTCAACATTTCCAGATCCAGCATGTTCCATGACAGAGGCTGAACAGTCAGAAAGATAAAAGCCCTGCTGTATTCCAATGAGCCTTCTTCTTAACTGACAAAAGTATTGCTCTCTCTCACTGTCTCACAGCCTGACTGAATATGTTTTAAAGGTTCTGTGTAAAAAAAAAAAAAATACAGCTCCCATTTATATTGCATGCATACACATACATACATACATACCCCACAACATATATATGTATACACACACACACATACATCTCAGTGATTCCTCTGACTATGCTTTTACAGCTCACTGATATAGACCAGCTGACTACTCTTCACTCGGTAACAGTTAAAAAAATTTGAAAAATGTTGTGAACACAACCTATCGCACTTAGTGTTTTGCATTCATTGATAGAAATGAAGATCAGATTTTTGAGTTTTCAACTGTCCAAAGATCCGGCAACTTCTTTTATTTGCTGATTTCTCTAGTAATTAATAAAGTAATCATTTTAGCGCTGCTCAAATGTGCTTTGATTGAAGGAAATTACAAATTTGGTAAAAGTAGAGCACTTGGAAAAAAAAGCACTCAGTAAAATTGTTAGGAAAAACTAGTCTTAACTGGGACCATATTTGACTTGATGTGGTCAACAAAATTTAGAATAGCTTTTGCATATGATTGGAAATCTGCAATGATAATCTTCACACCATCAGCAGACTTTTTAAATGGTAAAAAGTGTCAACACTGCATTTATAATAAGCTACTTAGCCATTCTCCCCAAAGCACCCAACTGGTCGATGTGCTTCTTCTCCCACTGATCTTTGGAATATTAAATGGGTAAATCTGTTGGTAACAGCAGAAAAGCTAAATTGAGCACATTCCTCAATACCGACTGAGTCTGATTTCATTATAGATAAATCAGATTAATCTATTAAATCTTTTTTTTTTACCATCTTTCTGGGCCTTTTCATTTCTTTGCTCATTTTTCCTCTTTCTTTATGCCTTTTTCAATTTTATCACTCTGCCCGTTTCTTTAGAGATCTTTTGCATTATGTTTCACTCAGTCTGACTTTTTTTCATTTCTGTCATTCTATGTATCAGCTTGGATGTCTGTGTAATAAAATAAGTAAGGACACAGCTGAGGAGTGGCAGTGAGAGAAGAAAGGAGTGTGTGGTAAGGAGAATCCAGGGGGAAAGAGGAGAAGAGCATAAAAAAGTGCTGTGTTAAAAAGCTGAGTCCACCACAACAGTCACAACAAATTCATCTCTCTCTTCCCATTCTTTCGTTCTTTTGCAATGCTCTCACTTTGATACAAGCTGGCCCTAGTAATACAATAAAGAACTTGGCTCAGCACTGTGTGTCAGCATGTAGGAGTGAGTGTGTGAAATGTGTGGGTGTGTGTGCGTAAGGTAGACGAGACCTCTTACTCCCTACTCTCCGTCTCATCATTGCAGCTGTTCCACAGAGGTGTGTTTCAATATATCACCCTGTCACACACACACATATACACAGACATGGTCCCTGCTTAATAAGCGATATTCAGAGCTCTTGGGTTTATAGAAAGCTGAAACTGCACTCCTACACAAAACTGGAGCCTTTCTAACTTTGCTTCTTTATTTCTTTCTTTATTCCCTTTATTCTTTTTTGTCTTTGTTGCCATTTTTCCATTTATATCGCTTTTTTATTTTGGCTCCTTTTTTCTTGTCTTTCTTTTTGAAGAGCTTTTTTGTTCTTTTTAATTTATTCATTTTCTTATTCCACAATGAATTTTCTCCCTATTTACACCATTTGTATTTCAGAAAAAAAACATTTGGGCAAAACTAAGCAGAAAAGCATAAAAAATTAGTTAAGTAGTAATACCATCTTTCGAAGGGAAACTTCAGGCTCTACCACGTGTGCTTTTCTTCTTTAGTGTAACACTTGCCTAAATGTTTTTACAGTGTAAACACACACCCACATGGCAAAATCACTCCCCAGCAGTAGCAGAATCCTTCAGCAGGGCAGTGCACACCACCACTCTGGAAAACAGCTCAAGGATGGCCTGAGAGATGTGACAAAAAAAACCAACGGAACTGATCTGGTCTTAAAAATCCCCAAATCCCAATCCAATCGAACAATTATAGGATAGGTCCGTACAACCCCAAACCACAGAAGCCCAACACTACAATCCTCAAGATACACCACTGGACAGCCCCACAAGATTCTGTGTTGATGCTTCACTTCATTTGGTGCCATCAAAGGAAAATGCACAATATTGAGGATTATTGTTGTGGTTCAAAGGTGTGGATGTTCTGAAATATGAAGCATTGGCTACCTCTATTGCCTTGACTGTCAATAAACCAAAGCAAGGTAGAGTATTGTTTATATAAATACAGATTGTTTATACTTTATACTTAATAAATGAAAGAAAGCATCCAGCTGTCTTCCATGTTAAGGTAATTCAATCACATAAACAATGAAATGGAATAACGTTTTGCCTTTTAACATCCTAACCAGCAGTAATTAACTATTCTTGGCTTTTACACATTTGTTTTGCGATAAGTAATTCCTCACTTCCTCATATGTGAGTATAATTCCAGAACTCTATGGACACTTGGTATTTCAGGTACCTTCATCCATTTCAGCAGTGAACTGAAAGTGCATCTAAAAAGCTTGATGTATCACTGTCATGCAAACATTGCCAGCAAATCTCGCAATCCAAACAGATCTTTGTAATATTAATATTGTGCAAAGTGATATTGTTATGACAATATATGTGTGATACATTGTGCAGCCCTATGCTTGAGACTTTACATCTTACTTTACTCAGAGGGTTTGCAAGATTATTAGGACAGCACCTTCCACATCTGCATTGAAGTCTACATAGTAAACATGTTCCAAGGTACTTCATAAATGACTAACTAGAGTGAGAGGCACATTTTAGAAAGCTAGTGAAAGATGATTAACTTCTGAATGAACAGAACAAGAACTTATTTTATTTTGATATAGCCAGAAGTGGCTTTGTGCCTAATGTCACTAGTTTCACAATAGGATTATGGATATAAAACATACATTTATTTTTTCCTGAAACAACCCAAAGTCTTGTAATACAGATATCAGTTTATGAAGCATCTGTATGGTCATTATTAGGAAGCTACGGCTTAGATAAGCAGATGGTTATAAACCATTAATAGCTCATGGTCCATGAACATCCCTGCCTAATAAATGAAAAGTACTCTTTAAGACAAATCTAAGTCAAATTTTGAGGTTTTCTTTTGTTTTTTACTTAAATGCGACTTTAGTCACCATCTTTGGAGAGATAAATCTTTTTTTACTTTAACTGTCCTCCAAACTCATTCAAATGATTGAAAACACTGTTTGCCACAGTTGAACTCTATTGAGTTATTTGCTTAACTTCAGAGTGAAAAGTATTATTTTTAGCATTAGCAGTGGGTCAGTGGTCTGCTGACTTTCAAACATGGGGCAGAAGGAGAAAGGAGAAAAGAGAGGAAAAAGAGCAAAAAAGGGCCAGAGGAGGAGAGTGGACACCTGGATGGGTCCAGAAGCTCTGCAGGGTGTAGGGGAGAAATCAAGAAAAAGGGGTAAGAGTAGGAGGGTGCGCACTTTCTTTCAGCTGTTCCCCATATGGGTGAGTATGTATGTGTGTGTGTAGGGTCCATATGTGCATTAGTGCTGGAGGAGTTGAACAGGGGGTCTGCCAGATGGACAACACACACACAAGTGACAGTTTCCGCCCACTATCATCATGTAACCACAGTTCGGCAGTTATTCTCCATGCAAGGAGCATGTATACAATATTCTCACTTTTGAAGTTTCAACTTAGGAACAGGTGTTCTTGCTCAGGAAATTAAAGAAGGATTTTATTGCCAGTCCTTTACGATCCAACAACATTCGCAACGTTACTTGATTACTGTCTTTATTCTGCCAAACTATGCATACTACAACAAATTAAGAGCAGATCCCACTAAGCTCTCCTAAAGAAAATTGTCTCTTTTGAACCTCATCAACCTCTCAAGACACACAAGCACATTCTCCAATATGTGCACACACTTCCTCTAACTTTAACACACAAATTAGCACAAGTGCACTCCTTTAAAATCCTTAGCACTTACTACAGCTCATCCACTAAACTAGTTATTTGTGCATGTGTTGGCTGCTCCCTTTCTGTGTGCTAAGGTTAAAGGTTAAACGACGAGCATTAAGAGTCATCTGAGTTCACAACCAGCAAGCTAAAAGCACCCAACATTTTCAAGGACATGCACACCAAATGTGCATAATGAAATCAGGGTGATGATTTGTCAAAGTGCAGCAATTGCCTCTGCTCTTCTGTTTGTCTCTTGCCTGTCGGTTAGCACAACTGAAATCACTGAATGCATAATGAAGGCAGTAATTGTAGTGCTAAACAGTGCAACAATTTTGTACACATTTTTCGCCTCATTGTTTTTTGTTTTCCTTTTCTGTAAAGTGATTTTTGCAAGAGGACCTGTTCTATAACTTCAGCGTAAATCACCATAAATCGGTTTCTGTACAGCTGACCCTCTCTTTGTGGATCTGTTGTGTCATGCTGTTGACACATTTCACAATACTCACTCTGTTTGCCCTCCCGCTGCCTCCTGGGATGTATAAAAAAAAAAGAAGGATGGGGTGAAGAGGGTTACAGATAGAGGAGACAAAGAGAGGGATGAATAAAGCAATGATTGAAGTCATTCCATCTTCACACCTCCAGATTGGAAATCCACAAGCAATTTCCTACTTTGACAATGTTTACCACGGAAAAACAGAGTTCATGCAAGGGTGTTTTATTTGTCTCTCATTTAATCCTTTCCTCACTGGCAAATTCACAGACTTACTAACAAGAAACTAACTGACATTCTCTTCCATCTGAACTTCTACACACATATGCAAACACACCCAATAGATCAACAAACTGCAGGATGAATGAGCGGACCCAGTCTCAGTCTCAGCATGCTTCCCTGCTCTCAGGCAGGGGACTCTGTCAACACCACAGTTACTGTCAGGACACATCATCAGTGGCCACGGCAACCAATTAAGACCTGCCTGTCAGGCCTGTGGTCAGCTTGGATGTGTAGAAACATATACAAACACGTTCTTGTAATTAACCATCTGTCATAAACACACACGAATCTGCAAAAAAATAAATAAAAAACTGTACTTAGTGTTACTTTGTCTGCCAGGAGACATCAACAGATCCATTGTGTTACTCATCACAATTCAATAGTTAGTCACACACACACACACAACCTTAAATCCTCTGATCAAAGTCTTGCAAAAACTTTAAAAGTAAATAACTCAAAAGTGAAATACAGAGCAGTTCAATGTTCTGGTTTGTCAAGGTGGAATTTATCTTAATCCTCTTGTATTCCTTTCATTAAGGTGATTCAAATTGAATTACAGTTAATACTTTTTTGATCAATTTTTTTATATTTTCTTTAAATAAATTATAGGTTTTGATGGTTTGCATCTATTCTAATACTAAATTCTAACCTCTGTGATTACCAGTTTCAAGTTAAACATTTATTGCTTGCTTTAACCAGACTTTGAAAACAACAACAACAAAAAAATGGTCAAGAACAATGTTACATTGATGGCATTTTTTAAGTTGTTTTTTAGATAGTATACATTATAAGGCAGGGGTTTCAATTTTTACTGGTTTACATAACAAATGCAATTGAATTTGAATTTGTATGTATAAAAGTAGGACTGAACTGAAATGTATGTATTTTGATCTGAATCTATTCTATTCCATTTAACTGGATTCCAGTGAAATTAACTAAATTGATTTAAAATGAATTCAGACCTATTTAGATTGTTGGACATAACTTTATTGTGTCCTGATTTAACATTTGTTGTATACTGGTGTTAAAATGGGTGCCCACAGTAGATAAAAACATAATAAGGGAACTCTTAAGATGATCTCCAGAAATTTTATGAAGTTTACAAAGAATAGACATACATAGTTTAACCTTAATTTTATAACGGATCAACCAGTAGTCTTAATAAGTACATCATGATGCTCTTTGTGTTACCTATTGCCACACAATATATGGAATCACAATCATCATCAGTATCAATGTGTGCAACATTGCAATTGCAAGGGACTGCTTTGATGCAATATTTGGTTAAATTATATTTGAAGCAAATTCTGCATGTCAATAACATTTTGGGCCATGATTCTAAAGCTCACAGAGAGTGGTAGTAGAATCGCAATGAAGGAAAAGACAGAAAAGAACCAGGAAAAGGTGGGTAATTGTTTTTTTTTTTTGGTCTTTACACTGATAGCCAAAAGGAAAAGATGGTAATGGCCCAAGTTCTTGGAAAAATGACTGGGATGACTAAATACCCATAAAGACGCAATTAAGTTCTGAAAGAAATTCAGTATTTTCGCACTACTGTTTTACTACTGTTTATAACAACTATGACTCAGTTGATATTATTGGATACTTTCTGTCTGTAATACTTTTCAAAAGCCACAAATATATATTGTTGTCTCAGCTAAGTAATATTAAAATCATATTTAAGACAGTATTCTCCTACAAACAACAACATGAGTGAATTTCTGCTTTTAATTGCAGCGCATTAGGCATTCACCCAGGTTCGTGAATTTAAAAAATCAGCATTTCTGTGAGTTTTTACAGACTGTAATGAGGTGTTACTCATGTATGTCAGTGAATGTTGACTGATCAGAATAATGAGCTGCTGAACCTATGAGATAAAATCACAGAAGACAGGAGAAGGAGAAGAGGATACAGCTGTTCTATTTTTAGTTATTTTTTATTTTACCATTTCTTATATTGACAGATGGCAAATATGCAAATACAGTTTGCATCTTTAAAATGCTTAATAATTACACTACAGAACAAGTAAGAAAGTCCTATTATTCTTAATAATTTGTGTTTCAAACATACAAACATCCCAAATTTTAAAATTATAATGTTCTGTTTCCAATTTAGGATGATAAATAATCTAAATAATTTGTATTAACTTTAAAAAGCATTTTACACTAGTCATACAATAAGACGTTTGAATCCTTGTTTTGATAACGCAGTCATATTTGATGACCCAGTTTTTTCAATTATGAGATATGGGGACAGAAATGTAGTACATTGTCAAAAGTATTGGGTCAGTAGACATATACACACAAACTTTAGAGAGATCCCATTCTTAACACAGCATAGAAAGATGTCTACTCAACACCAATGTCGAGATGCATCAAAGATATAACACTGAAAAATGTGATGCAAGTTATTCAATGCGGGAAGTGCTATGAATCCAATTGATAATGCTAATTGTATATTACAACTATTTATCATACTATATGTATGCAACTTTTATTGGAGTTGTATTAATCTAAAACAAAAGTGCACCAAAGTATATAATTACATTTGATGCTCTTATAGACCAAATATTATGTAGTTTTGATGCATTTAATGAACAGAAAAAAAAGTTTTCTTTAAGTTTCTGACCTGCTGATCACTGATCAAAACAGTCACAAAATTTGTCAATTCCAATCCCTGTCCAATTAATTGATTTGTTTATATTTATGTTTTTATTTATCACTTAATCTATTGAATTTTATCAAATTTTAATTAATTCTATTTATGTTGATCAAATGTCTATCTGTTTAGTTAGTCTACCATCTGTCTTAATTCATGAAAGCATAAAATTAGACTTAAGAAACGTTCACTCTATCGCTGAGGTCAAACTGAAACTGCTCCAACCAAAAGCTTAGGAATGTGAAATAGAAACAGGCCCCCTGAAAGACAAACAGGCTGATTTCAGAGCAGAAACCAGCCAATCTGTGCATAGGATTCCAGTCACTTAGCAATGTAAACATGCACACACTAGAACAGACACACACACAAACTAGAATGAAGAACAAAGTTCAGAGCCCGTCTGTGAGGTGGGCATCCTGTAATGTCTCCACTGTGATGGTCAAAAAGAAACCTAATTACTATTAAATAAATATGCAAGTGATAGCTTGTTTGTTCATTTTTACTTAGCAGGAGAGAAAATTGAGAATCAAAAACAAAACCCATTCACAGGGTTAAAAAGAATGGAAACGTTTGCCAATATTAAGACCTTCATCCTATCAAAAACCCCATAACTTTCACTGCCTCCCTCCTCTGTTATCAGCAGATAAGAACATTAGAAAAGAAAATATCAGCTGCAAGCGTTTGTTGTGTCAGTCTGTTCGTCTGCTCTGTTCTTGCATACTTCCTTATCATACTTCAAAAAGCTCTTGCTCCATCTCCCACATATACTTTTGCCCACTTCTCTTGTGTATCATTAACTCTCATTTCTCTCTCCTCTACCTTGTGAAGGATTATAGTTCAGGCCTGTGTCATGCAGGTGGTGGGTTGTAACATACATTGAAATAGCTTCTTGTCACGGTTATGAGCCAGAACACCACCATGGTCTTTTCTGTTTTCCTTTTGAAGCTCTCAATTATTCTGTTCATCTTAGCAGAAACAAAACTGCACAACTATTTACCTTGTGCTGCAAAAAACAGAAGTTAAACAATCAGGCTAATTGCAACAATGAGATTTAAACATCATATCCAAAAAAATCAACAAAAGCTATCCCATACTTTTATGATGTGCTGCTGCACAACTCAGTGCTGTCAAATTATGATAAAAATCAACTTTACAAAAGGTGAAAGCCAGGAAAATAGATTACCAGTCCAGTTTGAAAAGCAATAGACTTAATCATGGGATTCAATTATCATTTGACAGTCAGGATTTTAGGGTAATTGGTACATGACAACCGGAAGTGTAATTAATTCACAGTCTGCTCCATTTTATCACATAATAAAAAATCTCTTTTTTTTTTTCTGTTTTATTTCTCCACCAAGGTTATGGATATGAAAATAGATATCAACAAAAACAGTGTTTTGGACAGTACATTATAATGATAAAATAAGTTGATTTTGCAGCAGCCAGGAAATAAGATTCACACTTAGGAGGGCATAAAAGATGGCAAACTTACCATAACAGCCAGATTTAACTAAAGCAAAAACTCAGCCAACTGCTTAAGCCCACTCATTGTTTAGAAAGCTTGGATTTCTGATATATCGCATGTAGGTGGAGACTCTCCACTTGGATGAGTTGGCTGCAAGCAAAGTTGGGCTTTTCTTGCTGAGAGAACAAGCAATATGATTAAAGTGAGTCATGCTCTCGGGAATCCCGGGAGAAGTACTGTGTGGTGTACTCTGTGTTGGTGTAAAATCAGCCCACTAACATTATAACGCATAAACAATTTATCTGAAGTAAATTTAAGGATCAAGTTAACCCCTGTTACGCAAACTTTTAAATAATTATCTTGATCCAAATAACCAATGAAGTGGAGATGCACTGATCAGGGTTTCAATGGCCGAACCTGATTTCCAGTTTTCTTAAAGGTCTGTCCAATTCCAAGGAATATAACACATAAATAAGAAAAAAATGTGCTGCAGATTCTTAAACAAATGTATTGGTCTAACAGAAAATAAAGTGTGTACAAGATCATCTTAATTTATGTATAAAAGCATATATCTCAGAGAAAAAAATTTAACAAAATGTGCTGCAGGTTTCTTCATTAAGGAAGTAGTTTTAAATATAACAGAAAAATAATTCAAAAATTATCCCCATTTATGCATCAGAGATGATTCTCCATTTATGCATCGAAGCTCATGTCCCTAACCTCCATTTGATAAGAAGGTTCATCAAAGAATATGGTTTTTGTTTATGCCTTTGCAGATCAAAAAGGGAGCAGTTTTCACTTTATTTGCATTTATAAAATATGGATATAAACTTCAGATTGTTTTTCCCACCTGCTGTTAAGCAAACTGAGCTGATCAATGGAAAATTGATCAACCTCAGTTCCTGACTAATTAACTGGACCATCATTGAGAAGAATCCATGCTTTGATACATATGAGTCTTTCCTTTACATCTTCTGTAAAAATATTGTTCAGTGTTGCAAATTATGAACATTAGCACTCATTATTGGCAACAGAAGATACTGTAGATCCACTAAATGCATATTTTGTTCCAATAAGACCACATTAGGTCCCCACACTCTTCCAGTTTACCAAACCCAGCCATCGCTCTCCTTCTGTAACTTCTGCTCCCTCAATTAAAGCCCCCCTTTCCCCTCCTTCCTCCTCTGTTGCTCTCTTTGGACCACTAACCTTGATTCACTGTTCTACTCAACTCAGCCTTAGGCTAGGACACACAAAAATCCTAAATGTCTGTGCATGTACAGACAGGCAGATTTACAAGCAAACACACAACGCCATCCACTGATAGGACCATATATATATATATATATATATGTACTCCACAGTGGTGAAGTAAAAGTGGTTAATGTGGGGCCATTGTGAGAGGAAAGTGTGGCTAACCAAAACCACATGTAGTCGACATGCTCACTCACTCTGGTTGGAGGTATGTGAGAGTTAAGAGTGTGTTTGTGAGTGTGAAGGGGGAGGTGTGATAGAAAGCAGACCTTAGAAGAAGAGGCGGAGTGAGCTCATGGATGGACTGCAAACTTTATTCAACCAGGGAGTAGTTGCGTTGAACAGACATGCCTGAGCTGCCCCACTGTGACTCTGGGCAAGTCACAACAAAGACAGTGTGCATTACTGCATAGCAACATAAACATAACAAAACTGTATTTGTTGCAAATGTTTCCAAAGAAAAACTTTTTTTCCCAGTTATTACAAAGCAAAGCCTCTTCTTTCTTTATCCTTACCTTGTGCCATGATCTTGCCATCTAAAATACTGCCTTGCACATAATTACTCAATGAAAATGTAATTTCCAATACTGCACCTCCTTTACCCACCTGTACTGTACTTATGATCAAGAAAACTACAATTGCAAATGTTTATCACCAACTGTTTTGCAATGCTGAAGTTTCCAAATGACTACATCTTACAAACACAGTCAAGTCACATTTACAAAAATAGCAACATCGCCATTCTGAAAACACTGACTCCAGACTCTTGACTCTCACAATAATATTGCAGCTGTAATAACGGCACAAATATGCAGAACAGAGGTGCTGCACGCAGCACGTCTACAGCTGTTTTCCTAAATTTCCGGGTCTGTGCTCTTTCCCGCCCCAGTCATTCCTGTCCAATGGGAACAATGATCGTCACCTGCGTGACCAAACAAGCGGACCAAAGGACTTTCCTGGTGACCAGGAAAGTCCTTTGGTCCGCTTGTTTGGTCCGGACCAAAAGCGGACTTTATTTTTTTCATTTGGTGCGGTTTGTTTTCACATTGTACTTTTTGCAAGTGAACTATTACTTGTAAACAAAGCCACGTGGGTGACGATCATTGTTCCCATTGGACCGAAATGACGGGGGCAGGACAGGGCACAGACCCGGAAATGTAGGAAAACAGCTGTAGACGTGCTGCGTGCAACTCCTCTGTTCTGCATATTTGTGCCGTTATTACAGCTGCAATATTATTGAGAGAATGAAGAGCAGCTCATTCAACACAAGACTTTGAGATGTTCTATTTATAATTTTGGAACCCCGTCGGAGAATGCGTGCTGAACGCCGACGTTCTCTACGTGCCTTGTCCCACAACAAGCCAGTAGCATTGCTAAGCAACACACAGCTTATCAGGTATTATTACCTTACAACACACACCTTTGCTACCAGCTACGGTGGCTTTTTATGTCCAAAGAGACGTACGCTTTTTGTAGTTGGTTCGGATCGGGGCCAGTTTGTATTCAGATCATAAGCGAACCGCACCAGAGTCCGTTTGGAAGCGGACCGAGACCACCTCAAAAAGTGGGTCTCGGTCCAGTTGTTTGGTCTGGACCAGAGTTCACTTGAGTGTATTCACACCTGTACAAAAGGTCCGGACCAAGTGGGGAAACGAACTCTGGTCCATTTAAAGTGGACCAAAAGTGGCAAGTGTGAATGCACCCTTAGAGATAAGGTCAGGATCTTCATTCTCAAGGGAACACACACGGAGCTAGCTCGGCTAGCATTACGAATTTAAAATGTTTAAAACAAGAGTTTAAAATGTCCATTCTATAATGATTTTGTCTTTGTTTCAAGATAAGAGTAAAACCTTGTTTTACAGCAACTCTCTGATGTCGCAACTCCTCCTAACATGAATAATTAAATACCTGTCATGGCAGGAATTTTTGCAAAAAATGTTTTGAATTCTGTTCTTATTTCTTTTTAAATTATGTATCCTAAAAGGAAATTAGAATTTGCTAAAATCTATCATAGCAGGTCAAAGCTTAACAAAAAAAACTAATTATGAAAAACAGCTAGAGAATTCTACTTGGTGCATCTCAAGTTCTCGAGCACCTGGAGTCATTTTTAAAACTCAACACACATAGACAGTTGTAGTTGTGTTTCAAGCCTGTACTTAACTTCAAGTAACCTGCTTTGTGGGACTAATCCTATGAGACAGAGTGACACTGTGTTAAGGTAGTATGGTGCGAATGTATGTGCGTATGTCTGTTTGCCTGAGCCTGAGCATTAGAGACAGCTAATGTCATTGAGAGGTAGTACTGTATCTGCTAACCGTTACTCCAACAAGACAGCTCGCTCGGCACACAAACTCAAAAAACAGGCACACACAGGTCTCACATAAACATACTCAAACATAGACAGCTAGCATGGCAACCTGTTACAGAGAAACAGTTTTTTTTATCTACGTCTTAGATTGTTAAGGTCTTCATCTGAGTTAGACAGGAAATAATTAGGTAGGAAAAGTGCAGGCAGAAATAATACTAGCACCTTTCCTAAAGGTGGGTGAGACCTTAATTTGAAAGGGGAGAGGTAAGGTGGATACAAAAGGGTGAGAATGTTCTGTGCCAGCACGACACTACTGAAAAGATTGTGTACTTGGGCTTTTGAGCTATCAGATAAACTGTTGCCTTTTAGAGTTAAATTCACTGGCACCAGCTGGAAATACTTAAGTAGATTACAGTTTCCTTTTTTTAATGAAACGCAGTTTGAAGCCATTCTTCATCAAGCATTGTTCTGTAGTTACCCTAATTTTCACATTTCCATCTGCAAATTTCACCTTAAGGAAATCCGAGCGCTTTATACCTGTAATACAAGACCATTGAGTCTGGATTTGGAAACCCCACACATGCTCTTGTTATGGAGGGACATAAGGACACTGGAGAAACAAGAAGGGACGGGAGTAGGAGCAATGGGTGGTGTAGTTGAGGTACATGGGGGCTAGGAGGAGGGCAACACGGAGAAAGAGAAAAAAAATAAAGAGTACATGAGAAGGGGGATGGTTTGATAAACATTGTGTTACTCTGTTTTGGTTAGTGGGCCATAAAAAGGAGAACTGAAAGCGGGGGGATGAGGTAAACTAACCATAAGAAAAAAAGGAGGGATTGGGAAGAACATTTAGTTAATTAACAGATTTTCCTTCACTTCTTAAGCAAAAATAAAGTCTGCTAAATATCAACAACTCTGGGAAGTTTAGGTTTACTAAGTGCATTGAGACATTCACCTTAAAAAGTTTATTCTTCCACAAGAAGACTCTCAGGGCTTTCTGCCAATGAAAACCTTGTATTTCCTATTTTGGCATCGTTCTTGGTGCACATGTTCTGCAGCTGTGTGTCTGTTAGGAGTTTCTCTGCACTGCCTTTTCTGTCTTATCATCCATCAAGTGGAAAGGGTGCACTGTTTGGGCCTTTGCGAATAACTCTGCGCCTCTCTAATCTACGCAGGCAAACTCAGGTTAAGGGTTTTCCACAAAAGTTGATTCAGCGCAGCTTAAGAAAACCTTTAAAAAAACGAGTGCCTGGGGGAGTTACTGTCTCGGTGGCTCTTCTCACGCTGCAATCAATGGAAGTTAAAAAACTATTGTGTAGTCTCATGAATCCATTGATATAAATCTCTAAGTTGGCTGTTTGTGGGTATGAGGTATGAGGTACGAGAGACGGCCGACTCCTCTGTTTTGGCCATTAGTTTTTCAGCATAGCTGATGTTTATGTTGCTTACTTCTACACAGTGATGTTTGGGGTTTTTTCATTGTGTGAGCAGTAAACATTTCAGATGTAGTGTAATCTGTGGAAGTGGAGTAAAGCACGAGAGGGACCTGGGCACCAAAAATACATTTTAAGATATACTCAGTTGTTTTGAGAGTCCCTAATCTTTGGTCTGTTGTCTCATAATCTTTGGTGTGAACCCCAATAGTCCAGTTTGGCACAGAATATTCTCTATTAATTTTAGTAAGGTCAGCATTAAGCTACTAACATACTGTATGTTGGCATAGGATTTTTTGGTTTCTACTGGTTTAATAATTTACCATTACCAAGGCAGACATGGGTCAAAAATATTCATCATCACAACTTTCAGGCAGTTTATTTTTAAATATATGCATCCATCATTCTAAAGAGTGACATTCATGTAAAGGAAAAAAAAAAACAGATATGTCACATATTTAAATTTGCTGCAATTTAATTTAATATAAAAGCTTTAATTAAAGGCTTATTCGTTTTTACTTAGTATAATTTGCTTGTCCTTGGATTAAGCTTTGTACAGAATTTTACTAGTAAATTGTAAAGTTAAACAAGATAAGGGAAAGATAATTCATTATGATTGCAAACATCAAAGGTTTAATATCCTCTTTTTATCCTCCTGATTCTAGAAGACTTTGATTATATTTGAGTTATCAATTAGAAACAGTAATATGTCTATGTTGAAAATGCTTCATTTTATCCTTTCTTCCATCCAAGATCTGTGTCTGTCACATCTCAATGTGTTTATACTATGAAATTAAAACTGAACCCACCAAGTATGTAAAAGCTTAACGATATCGGAGATGTAGAGGTTTTGGCATTTTATCCTCTGCCATTTTGTACATTTGTAGCTTTGGATGTTTAATATTTTATGTTCTTTTGGAGGCGTTTTTGTACCAATTCTTACCCATGTTAGTACCGGCTTTCACAACAGATGATTAAAAGTGATTTTCTATATTCTACACATAATCTACTTTAAGAAAATGTGCTTTTATGATACCAATAAATAATATCCAACAGCAAGTGGTCATCTGAGTTAGTCTTGTTTGATCAGGGGTTCTAATCTGTCATATTTTAACTGGTTAGTTAACATATGTTAACTGGTCCAAGGGGTTTTAGAACCAATGAGGAGGGAAATAGGGTGTAAAAGAAAGTTTTCAGAAAATACAGTATATTTAAGATGTATGCATTTTATGACTATTTACAGTTGAGGACAGAATTATAGCCCCCCCTACAAGAATTCCATTGTTTATTGTGGATGGTAATGTTATTTTACTTTGCACTCAGAAAGGAATCCCAGAACATTCTTCTCTGGCAAATCTTTCAAGCGCAATCAGATTTGATGGCCTTCTAGCGAGAATCATTGTCTTAAGTTCACCCCAGAGTTTTTCAATGGGACTCAAGTCAGGGCTTTGTGCAGGTCAAGACAAAGAGATGACTGAGACCCAGTTTTACTGATGACTGCCGAAGGATATTTTAAAAGAAAATATCTTTTTTCATGGTTCCTTCCACCTTGACAAGATTCCCAGTTCCAGGTACAGCGAAGACACCAGCATGGTTCACTGTGCAGAGAATGTTCTTTCTGGTTATAGGCCTTCACCTTCTTTTTCCAAAAATAAGCAACATCTCTATGACAGAGGCTCTAGTTTCATCTGATCAGAACAAATAAAATTTTTGCAGCATGCATAATCTTTCTCCAGGCCGCCCTTAATATACTTCAGTCTAGCAAGAAGGTTTCATTTCTGCAAAGAAAAGTTTTTATTGGTATGCAATCATGCAGTCCACTCCTAGAGCAAAGCTCTAATTCCTGACTTTACCAAGTAATTTATTAGTGTTCTCACAGTTTTGCTGTGGTCTTTACAGACATCTCACAGTTTTTTTGTTATCCAGTGTCTTTGAAACATTTAATCTCTTCAAGGCTTGTGCTGTAGCATGTGGCTCTTTTTGAACTTCTTGATTATACTTCCTACTGTAGTTCTTGATGTTTGGAAATGTGATCATTTTGTTTATTTTTCTCCTGCTTGTAAGTATCATCAATTCATTTATTCAAGTCTAAACTGATTTCCTTGGGTTTTTGGCATGAAGTTTTTTCAACTGACAGCTCCAAACCTTAAAGGCTGTTATACCACCTAAATTTGGGCAAACCTTCTGTTTCAACTTGAGCATTACAAATTTAGCCATTAGCTGCAATGAACCAACATTTTCTTCATGTTTCTGTAGCTTTTTTTCTGAATATGAATACCCCATAACTCTAAGTGAGTGCTAGTGTCTTAGCCAGCATCACAAGTGGCTTTAAAGGTACAAAAACTTTTTTTTGAACACGCGTTCACATAACTTAACAGATAGTATGAAGCAGCAAAGCAATAAAAAAAATAAATAAATACACAACCGACCCTGAGGACCCTCCACTAGCATCAAAGTCTGCTGGAAGACCATGCAAGCTAAATACCAACATGCTCAAACTCTTAACTTTTAAACCAACGATGGTACTACAACACAAAAGGCTTTATCAAACTGAACTCCCAGTTTTGTCAGACATCAAGGTGGAGATGAACCAGCCAGAAGACTGACAGAGATACAGACAGCCGTTCAACATTTAAATGTCTGTCTCCACACTCCCACACGCAGCCTGTCTTTTAGAGTGACTGACTGTAGGTGCATATACACGCTCACTGTCAGGCTGACCATGTGTCTGCAGTCATCTGCGGTAAGGAGGGATATACAAAAGAGACACAGACCGGCTAAAAGACAGATTAGGGTGGCAGACAGACAGATTTGAGAGAGAAAAAAAAGACTATAAGATCATTTGGTGGAAAAATGGTAATATCTGATGAAAGATTTAAATCTCCAGAGAAACAGAAGTGTGGTGATGTGAAGATATGTGTCTGTGGATGAAGGAGGATGATAATCTTAATGGACTGGTCAGCTAGCCATCTTTAAGCCCCTGATTTGCACAAGCCAGTATGCCCACACAAACACAAGAGGGTTAACATATCTCAAAAGCTTTCCACTACTTCTGATCTGAAATCAGCTTAAATTGGAGAGGAGAACAGTTAGAAAGGAATGTAAGGGCACTGAAAATCTGTGTCCTTTAATAACACAAGGATGAACATAGTGAAGCTTTATGGATGAAAGTGACTGAAGGTCAATGACATGCTGGAAGTTTTCATGAAAAAAACAAAACAAATCAAAGATCAGGATTGAATCTTTTTTCATGCTGCAAATGGAATGTTCCTGGCAACTTTTGTGTATTTGCCTGACTGTACGTCGCATTTATGTGACAGATGTCTTTATAACTGAACTAATGGAAATCTTTATTATGTTGTGTCCAAAGCTGCCACAAGGCTTTTTCAGTTCACCTAGGCTTACATGCAGATTGGTTGTCTGATCTGCTCAAACTACTCAATAAAATAGAACACTTTGCACAAATGTTTACACGAGTAAAACTAAGTTTAGGATAATGTGTCTCACATTAAGAATATGAATTAAAATTACACAAAACAAATAAAAATTAATTTCTCAATTTTATTACTTTAGTCTTAACAAAAAAAGAAAGAAAAACATTTTGAAAAAAAAGAGATTTTAAAACATTAACCCAGGCATGGTTAAAGTTTAGCAAATAAGCCATCAATATTCCCTCCTGCAAATTACCCTTAGAGGTTTGGTTTAAACTATGTCTTATCAAACATTTGCTAAACTTCCTGAGGAGTTACAGGACTTGGTAACACTGCACAACAGACTAAAGCTTAGTAACATATCTTCCTCATATCTGAAACTTCTCAACTTTACTTGTACTTTATAACAGCAAAACCAACAGAAATATGTATTTAACATTTTCTGTCTAACTTGTTCTACTCTGTTAAATTGTGAAATTCTTCTTTCTCTATAGCTGCTCTCGTTGTGTCTCTCAAGGATCGATCTTGGGGGTGTTTTTTTTCAAATTATGCATGCTCCCTTTGGGTTGAATCTTCCATATGGAAATAACATACACATTTATATGCCCTTAAATCCTGATAATCCAACACTGGTAAACTCTATTCTGACATGCATTATAGAGGTCAAATGCTGGATGGCAAATAGCTATGGGGTAAGAACGCTGTCAAAAACAACGTGTATGTAAAGATGGAAATGTGTGCATATTAGTCAATAGTTGTGCATAAGTAAAATCCAAAAGAGGTATTGTATATTTTCTCTATAAGAATACAAAATTAAATGTTACAGCTTCAAGCAATTACAAACACAAAGTTCAAGTTTACAGTTGTGGTTTATTCTTTATGAATACAATATGCTATAAGTTTGTGAATACGATTTATTTTCTTTGAGAATACGAATTTACATCAGTGACTTGGTGTCACGTGATCTCAGGCTCAGAATATAGTGGGTGGAGTTATACAATGATGTACAGTAGGTGGCAGTATGCACCTCTGAATTTGTTGCAAACCGCCAGCAGAAGAAGAGAAGAAGAAGAAGGAGCAGCACTAGCGCCAAAAGAACGGACCAAGAAACTACGGTACAAAGCCAGGTAATGTTAAAAAGTTTATATATGTCTTAATGTCGTTAATATATGCTCTTGGTCCGTCATCTTGGCGCTAATGCTGCTGCTTCTTCTTCTTCTCTTCTTCTGCTGGCGGTTCGCAACAAATTCAGAGGTGCATACTGCCACCTACTGTACATCATTGTATAACTCCACCCACTACAGGTCCTTCTCAAAATATTTGCATATTGTGATAAAGTTCATTATTTTCCATAATGTAATGATGAAAATTTAACATTCATATATTTTAGATTCATTGCACACTAACTGAAATATTTCAGGTCTTTTATTGTCTTAATACGGATAATTTTGGCATACAGCTCATGAAAACCCAAAATTCCTATGTCACAAAATTAGCATATTTCATCTGACCAATAAAAGAAAAGTGTTTTTAATACAAAAAACGTCAACCTTCAAATAATCATGTACAGTTATGCACTCGATACTTGGTCGGGAATCCTTTTGCAGAAATGACTGCTTCAATGCGGCGTGGCATGGAGGCAATCAGCCTGTGGCACTGCTGAGGTCTTATGGAGGCCCAGGATGCTTCGATAGCGGCCTTTAGCTCATCCAGAGTGTTGGGTCTTGAGTCTCTCAACGTTCTCTTCACAATATCCCACAGATTCTCTATGGGGTTCAGGTCAGGAGAGTTGGCAGGCCAATTGAGCACAGTGATACCATGGTCAGTAAACCATTTACCAGTGGTTTTGGCACTGTGAGCAGGTGCCAGGTCGTGCTGAAAAATGAAATCTTCATCTCCATAAAGCTTTTCAGCAGATGGAAGCATGAAGTGCTCCAAAATCTCCTGATAGCTAGCTGCATTGACCCTGCCCTTGATAAAACATAGTGGACCAACACCAGCAGCTGACACGGCACCCCAGACCATCACCGACTGTGGGTACTTGACACTGGACTTCTGGCATTTTGGCATTTCCTTCTCCCCAGTCTTCCTCCAGACTCTGGCACCTTGATTTCCGAATGACATGCAGAATTTGCTTTCATCCGAAAAAAGTACTTTGGACCACTGAGCAACAGTCCAGTGCTGCTTCTCTGTAGCCCAGGTCAGGTGCTTCTGCCGCTGTTTCTGGTTCAAAAGTGGCTTGACCTGGGGAATGCGGCACCTGCAGCCCATTTCCTGCACACGCCTGTGGACGGTGGCTCTGGATGTTTCTACTCCAGACTCAGTCCACTGCTTCCGCAGGTCCCCCAAGGTCTGGAATCGGCCCTTCTCCACAATCTTCCTCAGGATCCGGTCACCTCTTCTCGTTGTGCAGCGTTTTCTGCCACACTTTTTCCTTCCCACAGACTTCCCACTGAGGTGCCTTGATACAGCACTCTGGGAACAGCCTATTCGTTCAGAAATTTCTTTCTGTGTCTTACCCTCTTGCTTGAGGGTGTCAATAGTGGCCTTCTGGACAGCAGTCAGGTCGGCAGTCTTACCCATGATTGGGGTTTTGAGTGATGAACCAGGCTGGGAGTTTTAAAGGCCTCAGGAATCTTTTGCAGGTGTTTAAAGTTAACTCATTGATTCAGATGATTAGGTTCATAGCTCGTTTGGAGACCCTTTTAATGATATGCTAATTTTGTGAGATAGGAATTTTGGGTTTTCATGAGCTGTATGCCAAAATCATCCGTATTAAGACAATAAAAGACCTGAAATATTTCAGTTAGTGTGCAATGAATCTAAAATATATGAATGTTACATTTTCATCCTGACATTATGGAAAATAATGAACTTTATCACAATATGCTAATATTTTGAGAAGGACCTGTATATTCTGAGCCTGAGATCACGTGACACCAAGTCAGTGATGTAAATTCGTATTCTCAAAGAAAATAAATCGTATTCACAAACTGTTATAGCATATTGTATTCATAAAGAATAAACCACAACTGTAAACTTGAACTTGGTGTTTGTAATTTCTTGAAGTTGTAACATTTTATTTTGTATTCTTATAGAGAAAATACAGGTCCTTCTCAAAATATTAGCATATTGTGATAAAGTTAATTATTTTCCATAATGTCATGATGAAAATTTAACATTCATATATTTTAGATTCATTGCACACTAACTGAAATATTTCAGGTCTTTTATTGTCTTAATACGGATGATTTTGGCATACAGCTCATGAAAACCCAAAATTCCTATCTCACAAAATTAGCATATCATTAAAAGGGTCTCTAAACGAGCTATGAACCTAATCATCTGAATCAACGAGTTAACTCTAAACACCTGTAAAAGATTCCTGAGGCCTTTAAAACTCCCAGCCTGGTTCATCACTCAAAACCCCAATCATGGGTAAGACTGCCGACCTGACTGCTGTCCAGAAGGCCACTATTGACACCCTCAAGCAAGACGGTAAGACACAGAAAGAAATTTCTGAATGAATAGGCTGTTCCCAGAGTGCTGTATCAAGGCACCTCAGTGGGAAGTCTGTGGGAAGGAAAAAGTGTGGCAGAAAACGCTGCACAACGAGAAGAGGTGACCGGACCCTGAGGAAGATTGTGGAGAAGGGCCGATTCCAGACCTTGGGGGACCTGCGGAAGCAGTGGACTGAGTCTGGAGTAGAAACATCCAGAGCCACCGTGCACAGGCGTGTGCAGGAAATGGGCTACAGGTGCCGCATTCCCCAGGTCAAGCCACTTTTGAACCAGAAACAGCGGCAGAAGCGCCTGACCTGGGCTACAGAGAAGCAGCACTGGACTGTTGCTCAGTGGTCCAAAGTACTTTTGTCGGATGAAAGCAAATTCTGCATGTCATTCGGAAATCAAGGTGCCAGAGTCTGGAGGAAGACTGGGGAGAAGGAAATGCCAAAATGCCAGAAGTCCAGTGTCAAGTACCCACAGTCAGTGATGGTCTGGGGTACCGTGTCAGCTGCTGGTGTTGGTCCACTGTGTTTTATATCAAGGGCAGGGTCATTGCAGCTAGCTATCAGGAGATTTTAGAGCACTTCATGCTTCTATCTGCTGAAAAGCTTTATGGAGATGAAGATTTCATTTTTCAGCACGACCTGGCACCTGCTCACAGTGCCAAAACCACTGGTAAATGGTTTACTGACCATGGTATCACTGTGCTCAATTGGCCTGCCAACTCTCCTGACCTGAACCCCATAGAGAATCTGTGGGATATTGTGAAGAGAACGTTGAGAGACTCAAGACCCAACACTCTGGATGAGCTAAAGGCCGCTATCGAAGCATCCTGGGCCTCCATAAGACCTCAGCAGTGCCACAGGCTGATTGCCTCCATGCCACGCCGCATTGAAGCAGTCATTTTTGCCAAAGGATTCCCGACCAAGTATTGAGTGTATAACTGTACATGATTATTTGAAGGTTGACGTTTTTTGTATTAAAAACACTTTTCTTTTATTGGTCGGATGAAATATGCTAATTTTGTGAGATAGGAATTTTGGGTTTTCATGAGCTGTATGCCAAAATCATCCGTATTAAGACAATAAAAGACCTGAAATATTTCAGTTAGTGTGCAATGAATCTAAAATATATGAATGTTAAATTTTCATCATGACATTATGGAAAATAATGAACTTTATCACAATATGCTAATATTTTGAGAAGGACCAGTATACAATATTTTACTTATGCACAACTATTGACTAATATGCACATATTTCCGTCTTTACATACACATTGTTTTTGACAGCGTTCTTACCCCATAAATAGCTTCCCACAGATAAATCATAGTAAGTTGGAGATGGTCATTTCTAGATTGAAGCTTGCATCAACAAACTTTGCATCTCACTTAGCGCCACTCACATTTAACGTTCACGCCCTGGCCAGGAATTTAGTCATTGTTTTTGGTGGAAATTTAAATTTTAATGGGAGTTCTTTTAATTTTTAAAGGGTACATTAACAGCTTTTGTTTTTTTTAAAAGCACTTTATAAAGAAGGTTAATTTGATAGAAATTACGGCACCCTCATGGCTTCCTTTATCAAAAGCAATCTATTCACAGAGCTCTCAAAAGACCTAGGAAAGGTTCAGTAGTAAAATCCCCTGAAATTAGTAAAAGCTGATATAGTCTTCCAATGAGGAAGCAGAGGAAGCTCCTCGTTGGTAAGGCCCTGGGAGTGGATGAGATTCGCCCAGAGTTCCTTAAGGCTATGGATGTTGTAGGGCTGTGTAGGTTAACGCGACTCTGCAGCATCGTGTGGACATCGGGGGCAGTTCCACTGGATTGGCAGACCGGGGTGGTGGTCCCCCTATTCAAAAATGGCGACCATAGAGTGTGTTCCAACTATAGGGGATTCACACTCTTAAGCCTCCCTGGTAAGATCTATTCGGGGGTTCTGGAGAGGAGGGTCCATCAGATAGTTGAACCTCAGATTTAGGAAGAGCAGTGTGGTTTTCGTCCTGGCTGTGGAACACTGGACCAGCTCTATACCCCAAGCAGGGTCCTGGAGGGTGCATGGGAGTTCACCCAACCAGTCTACATGTGCTTTGTGGACTTGGAGAAGGCGTTCGACCGTGTCCCTCTGGGAATCCTGTGGGAGGTACTCTGGCAGTATAGTGTAACAGCCCCTTCGATACGTGCAGTTCAAGTATCTTGTGGTTTTGTTCACGAATGAGGGAAAAATAGAGCAGGAGATCGATAGACGGATTGGTGCTGCATCAGCAGTGATGCGGGTGCTGTACCGGTCTCTCATAGTGAAGAGAGAGCCGAGTCAAAAAGCAAAGTTTTTATTTACTGGTCGATCTAAGTTCCTACCCTCATCTATGGTCATGACCGAAAGAACGAGATCACAGATACAAGCGGCCGAAATGAATTTCCTCCACTGGGTGTCTGGGCTCTTCCTTAAAGATAGGATGAGAAGCTCGGTCATCCGGGAGGGACTAAGAGAAGAGCCGCTGCTTCTCCACATTGAGGGGAGCAAGTTGAGGTGGCTTGGGCATCTGGTAAGGATGCCTCCTGGAAGCCTCTCAGTGAGGTGTTCCGGGCAGGTCCCACCGGCAGGAGGCCCATAGGAAGACCTAGGACATGCTGGAAGGACTAGGTTTCTTGGCTGGCCTGGGAATGCCTTGGGATTCCCCCCGACGAGCTGCCCCAAGTGGCTGGTGAGAGGGAAGTCTGGGTCTCTCTGCTTAGGCTGCTGCCCCCACGACCCAACCCTGGATAAGCGGAAGACAATGGATGGATGGATGGATGGTAACATTCGGTAACATTTTACAGAATAAAAGAGCGTGACTTTTAGAAAAAATAACAGAAGATTAAGTATTTCAGTCTATTTTTGAACAAAAAAAAGGTCTTCTGCTTGGTCAGTTAAAAACCTTGAGGGATACCGGGCAATCACAAACAAACTCTGGCTGCATCACCAAAATTATTCTTAGTGGTTTACTTCCTTGTGACTTTCACAACCAAGAACAACTATCTTATAATGTACCATTTGCTACAAGTGTTTGTGTGTGAAAGTGAGAAAAACCGTTGGAGACAAAACATAAGATATGAAACAGCAGAAGAAAACAGCAAAGAAAAAATAAGAGTGGAAAAAAGATGCTGAAAGAACAAAGTTCCTCTGAGCTCCTTTATTACTGAGCAGGCTCAGCTAAATAAACATCACATGGAAACTTCAAACTCTACCGACAGCTGTCTAACTATACAGAAAAACAGACAGAGAAAGACAGGAGGGAGACACACAGACAAGCGGCAAATAGATTAATTGGCAGCCAGGTAAGCAAAGTTATAAATGCAAGCGACAGCAAGCCAGTACAAGGTTGCTTCAAGTATTTCGTTAGTTCAAGCTATTTATTTGCAGGAAGAAGAAAATCTCGACAGACATAGCCTTAAGGTTTGTGGATCACTGAAACTTTTTTGACATTGTATCAAACAATTAAAGAGCAAATCCAATAAATTGCAATATCACAAAAATTCTAACAGTGAAAACCATAACCTATAACTACAAGCTTTACTTTGATGGTTGCTTAACAAGATGTACAAAAGAAACAGTCAATGGTGTCACAGTGAGTTTAAAAGTATCAAAATAACAGTTGAGCCATTAGTCTCAATGGGATGGTTATGCAAAACTAAAAATTCCCTCAAAGGTGTGATGGAGGATGGTGAATAATTGGTACAAAAGAACCTAGAGTTAAGACTATGGAAAGAACAATGAAACATGTAACGCAGCTCTTCGCTGACAAGTCGTAACTCACCCTTTTCTGCACGGCCCAAGTGAGCTGGGTCCAACAGAAGCAAAGCAGAGAATAATAGGACAGAATTAGATTAGAAATCATGCAAAGGTTCACAAATGCAAGAGAGAGATTGTCTGTATAGATTCGTTATTTATCTATCAAAAAAAAAAAGTTATCTTAAAACCACAGATGCACGTAAGATTATCTTGGGGATGAAGCTTTCATTAAACACATTAATTTTAATCAATTTGTTTTATTTACTGTGGAAAACAAGTTTTTAAAAGTAAACTCAAACTGTCAAGTCTGGCTTCAAGTTGCCAAAGACAAACTTCCTTCCTATCCCACACATGTCTGACCTCAGCCATTGCCCTTTTGCCTCAACCAACCCTCGTGGTAACCCTAAAAATAATCTCTTTTCCAAGACTGTCCTCACCTGCCAGTGTTTCTCCTAGTCTCTTACAATCACCAGCCAAACCTCCAGTGAATATATCTTTAACACCAAAAACAAGCCCACATAGCTGGCAATGAGTTTTCTCACATCTGCCTATGTAATTGTGTGTATGTGCCTGTGTACATGCATGCAATATAATGTAATGAATCGGCTGTGAGGGCTGATTACTTAATCTGTCATTAGCCAACCGTGTGTACAAGCGTATGTGTGTGTGTGTGTGTATAAATAAATGTGAGTGTGGATGTATGAGAGGCAGCCTTGCACCAACAGCTGTGACCGGAGCCACAGAGCAGAGCAGAGATTGATGATACTGGACTACTGGTAACATCATTTATCAGGGGTGGGATGTTTCAGGCATTCAGGATTTGTTTTGAGTAATCTGTCTCAGTTAATTTCCAAAAAACTTCATCACTTTCATGGGTCACTTGATTTGTCTCGCCCAATGATTTGCCACAATCTCGAAGATAACTGTGCTTGCAAAATTATTAATGCTCCTTAAACATTTTTTAAAAGTTTGTCACATTACAACTGAAGCTGCAATGTATTTTCATGGGGTTTTATGTGATGGACAAACACAATTTAGTGCATAATTGAGAAGTAGAAGAAAAATGATGCATGATTTGTTTATATTTTTCTACAAAAACAAAGTGTGTGCATTTTGAATCAGCGCCCCTGAGTAAAGACTCAACCATCCTTACTAAAATTACTGCCATTCTTTTGTGATATCTCTCTTTCAGCTTTGCACATCTACAGACTGAATGTATCACAAAATAGCTCAAACCCATTCATATTGGATAAAAAAAGTCAAAGAGAACATCGATTTTCAAGTATCGCCTCAGATCTTAAGTGAGCTTTATGTCTGGACTTTGACTGGGTCATGTTGACACATGAACGTGTTAATAGAAACCATCCTGTTGTAGCTTTGGCTGTATGTTTCAGGTTGTTGTCCTGCTGGAAGGGGTTCTCTTTCAAGATTGCCCAGTATTTAGCTTTATTCAACAGGTCATGTCTGACCTGCTGAAGAAATGCCTCCTCACAGCATGATGCTACCACCACCACGTTTCATGGTGGGATTTGTGAGTTCAGATTGATGTGCAGAGCTGTGGGCCTCTTAGGCCTTACAGAACAAATGTATTTATACTGAGACTATATAACACACAGGTGGACGCTATTTATTAATTAGGTGATTTCTGAAAGTAACTGAGTACACTAAATGTAATTTAAGTATCAAACACAGCTGATAGAAATGCAACCTACACTGCCTTGATTTTTTATTTATAGAAAGTTTAATAAACCTTGTATCCTTTCCTTCCGCGGCATAATTATGGACTGCTTTGCTTTGGTCTTTGGTTCAACATTTGAACAAAATACATTGAAGTTTGTGGTTCTAGCAAAACAAAACGTGAAAACGGGTCTAAATAGTTTTCCGATGTGGTGTATATTTTATTTAGATCATATCAGAAAAACAGGTGTGCACATATCTTTAAAAAGCACAGTCAAAAGACATACGAGGTGGCAAACAATATTTTTTTGCAATACCCACTACTGTTTGAAATCCTGTGCTTGAAGCAGGGCATGGATTTTAATCCTAAACCCAAACCATCATCACCACGACCCCAAGCACGCCCCAATGTTTCAAGTCATCTGTTCATCTCTTTGTGTGGAATCGATCAAAGGACACTGATCTTATAATGAAGGAAACACCATTTAGGTTTGGATGGTTATCCAAATACAAAGAACAACATTTTCTTAAAATGTATCATCACCATTATTTTAGCTGGAGAAATGAGATATTTAAAGACACTTTTGTTTTACAGGTAATTTTAAGCTAAAAACATTGTGGCAGGCTGAATAATGTGCAAACCAATGCCCCAATCCATTATTGTTACAGACACTCAGTTAGTTACATCTTACTTTGACTTAGACATGCCATTATTTATGCTTCATCATGTGAAAATCTTCAAACCTGCTTAAAAAACTTGGGGAACTTGTTAAGGAAGATGAAAATGTACATTACCCAGCATGGTAATTAGTTTCAGCAATAAAGATACACTATCTATTAGGTTCATTATAAATAATGTAAACTGTAAAATTACATAAGAAATTTAAAACAAAGCTTAGAAGTCAGAAGTGAAAGATTTGGTTTGTGTATGACTAAAATATGTGACCTTTAAACACAAAATTTGGGTAAGGGGTTGATTTAGAAAAGTAATTCAGCTTATGTTTAGGAACTACAACTACTTGATTAGGTTTAAGGAAAACATGTTTGAGTTAACAGATTTCTTCAGAACATTAACCAAATATTTGTTTAGTTCATGGTTATGGGAGTGACAAGTGTTGGGATCTGTGACACCAAAACCATATTTATAAAAATATACTAACGTACAGTTTTTGGTAGGTTTGGTTTATAAAGTTCACACTGTAAAAAAGTACAGTAACCAAGATCACAATCTGTCAATCATATCATAAGTTTGAACAACCGCCATGTGTCGCTAATCCATTTCAACACAAATCCTCATATTCATTCATACCCCGGCACACACATGCACACAGTGTAATGAGGGATTAGCTAATGAATTCTCTCAACAGATTAATTACATTTTTCAGACTTCGTCCCCAAACAGCTCAAGGAATGAGCCAGTACTTTCAAAGAGATAGTTTTTTTTAATCTATCACCAAATTGAAATCACTAGAAACAGATTGGCTTTGGGCAAAAAGGACGTTTGATTTGAGCAGAAGACATAAAAATGGATCTGAAGAACTGCAGACCGAGGAATTACTTTTAACGAGAAAATAAATAAAACGGGCCTTTGATTTGGTGCCATTTTACATGGCATGAGTAGAATGAGAAGGCATTTTTCGCATGAATCTAAATGAGAGGCAAACATTTCAGATACTCGTCTTTGTACAGTTGTTCACCCGGGGGCTTAAAAACGTCGTTCTGCCTCTGTCTCTTTAAGTGACAGCAAAGCACAAGAGCGGACACACAAATTTCCACCATGCATACACAAAAAATGACAGAAGCACACAATGATTCACACACACACTCTCCCTCCTGCCGTTTTCACAGTCTCTTGAGTGGAGGAGATGCCCACGGCCAAAAACCAATGGTTTCTTGATTTTTTTTCTCCTCTCCCTCTCTCTCACTATCACTTCGCTTCTCTTGGTTTTCTCCATTAAAAAACACCCAATTTTGTTTCATCTCCTAAATGGAGCAGAAAAGTAATTATAATTAAACCAACTTGGTGCTAATGTTCAAAATACTAAAATAATTTACAGTTATAATTAAACCAGCTCAGATGTTGTGTTCAGTGGGAGCGGCAACCTTCTAATTTGTCTGGAGACACTGATGGAAAACAATCATTTCACTTCATTAGGATTAAAGACGCCTGGAATTTGTGTCACAACTGGATCAGAGAGGAGGCAGATTTAGAAAGTTGTCAATTTAATATAAAACTCACTGACTTTGTGAAGATGGTGAGCCACAGGCTTGTTCGCGTTTATTACACTGACTTTGTAAGTGATTAGCCAACATACAAATATGCAAAACAGTACGATAAGAAGACGGAGTGTGGGAGATTTATGAGAATCACTCATTTTATAGTTTGACTCAGTAATTGGGAAACTAAAAATTTATCAAACAAGGCCGAGACTAATTTAGTGTAACAGATATTGGAGCACAGACTGTAAATAGTGTATTTCATGTATAAAAGATTTTAAAGTTTTTAAAGCTTTTTGAAATTTCTAAACAGATGCAGTTATTGTTTCACTGCTGCCTTTATATCATATTAGCATTAACTGCAAAAGAAAAAAACTATTAGCCTTAATGAGAAACATTTTTATTGAGAATGAGTGCAAGTTACAGTGCCTGAATATAGGGGTTTATTATAGAATAATGCACCGGAGCAAAGATGCTGGCCAAAAACGTGTTTCGTAAAACTCAACTCATTAACATGTACCTTTTTATAACATTACTCAATTTGCTTTTATGCACAAGTAACTCATTATTCTGGAATGCAACTGAGTGCAAGTAATCTATGTAAACCCTTATCCAAACAAATTATATTCCACATCCCCCTTTTCGAGGCAGCATCCCGCCACTAGTATTTACTTGCAAATTAACAGCATTCACATTCCCAAAGAGGCCTCAGAGAAATTCCACACATTTGTTGCCCAGAGGACCAAATGGCCCCAAAGGAGGGGAAGAGAAGCGGATAGCTGTGGGCTACAGGGTGGGGTGAGGGGTGACAATAAAACGTCCGCTGATAAAGTTGAAATGATTGTTGCCAGCGAGAATACTGGAGCAGAAAATGAGGTTTTTGTACAATGAATGTGGATTCATTTGCAGGACTTAACTGGAGCGTGATGCGTCCTTAAGGTTTTAGTGGGATTTTGGAGGTCAGCTCTCAGTACAGTTCTGTGAGTCTCTTTCTCTCTCTCTCTCTGTGCATGAGTTGAAAGAGAAACAGATGCTGATGCGGAAATTAATGCACAGCGGACCCGCATACAGTTTAGAGCGCTGGCTCAAACGGAACCAGGTGACCTGCAGAGACACTATCGGGGTTAGAGAAGCTTTTCTCATATATCGCAACTCGGAAAAGTTGAAAAGTTGACTCTTGCAGAAGCCCTGAACAGCAGCTGCTTTACCTGCAGGAGCGTCGATTTGTTTGGAAAATATGCAAATTCTGCTATTCGAGTAATCCGAATTGCTTAGACTACTTTGCAATTCGGATAACTCGAATTTTAAGTCTGACGAGTTGCAGAATGCTGCCTGGATGTTCAGCTTTTCCTATAGCATCTTAAAAGAATAAATACGTTTTCGTCACATCCGTATTCCTACCACGCCAAACCATTTTGATCCAACGTAACCAAGGACGTAGCAAATGAGTCTAAATAGAACTTAGAGCGATCTCGAACAAAGCAAAGGAAATCATTACTCTAAAACTGCTTTAAACAAGTGAGAGAGAAAAGAAGAAAAAAAATGTAACGAATATTTACGCATTAGACAACGCGTGTATTACTTTAACACTTAATGGAAACGCAAATAAAGTGCAACATCGTTGTAAAATATATATTTTTATGGGATCACTATCATGCTACATGGCTATTATACAGTTTTTATACTGTGATGTCCGTAGGCTCAATAACTTTTCTTCTCAATTCACGCGCTGCACGAAGAGTCTAAACGGCACGAGCTGTTCGTCCGCAGTGTCGTACCAGTTTAATGAAAATACTTATAAATAACAAATAACTATAAAAGCAGCAGTAAATGTGTTCTAATTTGTCCTAAATGTACATTTGTATCTTCAGACTCAAGATTTTGCGAGGAAAGTTCTCGTTGTAAAACTAAAAATATATTTTGTCGCAACTTAAAAGGAGTTTAGATAAAATAAAGGGCTACAATCCAAACCTCTGACTGAGCCTGACACTCGTTATGGTAAGCTCAACCCACTTGGCAAAATTAAACAACCCTATTTACTGGTTTAAGTACGCCGACGAAACGAACTTTTAATATTTAAACTGACAAAAATCACAAAAAGTGCCAATCTCACATCCGGCGTCATTTCAAAAAAAGCACAAAAGGAGCTTTGAAACAGGCATGACGGGACACTGACAAAGCGAAGGTTAACTTTTCTTCAACACCTTCACACACCTGTCAGGAATTCATGCACTTCCACTACGAAAAAACGGGTGATATATCGTTTAAACTTCTCTTTTACCCACTCAAAAACACTCCAAATAATGCATTAGTCTTTTCTTCTTACCTGTCGGTAATTGAGCGGAGACGGAGCCAACTCTCAGACAGAGGATCACAACTCCCAGGAATACAGAGAAAAGTGTATCCATGGCTTTACCAGACTGTTCTCCTCCCGTGAAAAGTTTGCTCGGTCCAAGTTTCTACAATCGTCTCAGTCTTTTTCGTGCATGGGTTGTTTTTATTCCATCTGGTGTTGCGGCTCCATTTTTCAGTCCAGGCTCTCGCTTTTCGATTCCTGCGGGCGCTCGCGGAGTCCACACTTTGTTTCACGCGGAGAGTGGAGAGGGAGCGCGAGGCGGAGTGAAGAGAGCGAGGCGTAGAGGGAGCGCGAGCGCAGCAGAGAGAGCTGTTGACGTCACAAGAAGGGAGTTGATTGGGAAAAAAATTAGATACATTGTACAGCCAAGAAATGTATTGTTATAAGTAGCTCTCATTTGTAACAGTTATTGTTTAACTTTAAGTTTGCTTCTGGTTGCCTATTGATTTGTCTAAAAAAAAAAACTAAAAAAAACCTTAAGGCTAATGTTGGGTGTTAGAAATCTGAAACATGTCCCAACACATTTAAAAAGAGAAAACCTTAACATTTATCTAATACAATCAAAGTATGATAAAAACTAGAAAGTCTCACTATTCTTTCGAAAAATAAATAAATAAACAAAAAAATACAACAAATCGTAGTTTAAAGAACAAAATATAACCCTATATGTAGAAAAACCAAAATAAATAGAAACACCAATTTTATAGGTTTTCTCTTGTTGAAAACATCCAGTCATTTTAAAGAAGAAGGCTATTTTGCAGCTCCTGGCTACTGTTCTTTAAATCCTTACCAAAGTCTTTCACAGGGCACTTCACTATGTAAACTCATTCCACAGGTTCAACATGCCCCAACTTACCACAAGACAGCTTCAAACAGGTTCAATAAAGAGCCTTAGGTGTCACAAAACCTGATGAAGCGGAAGGACCCAAATCAAATTGGGTCCTCAAACCTCTTAACACTCCATAGTAAAAAAAAAAAAAGACTAGCATCAAACTGAAGAAACAAGGCTGAATTGAATAATGAGAGAAAAATGACCAAATACGTAGCAGGTGTGGTGGTCACCAAAGGATATGCTGTGGCAAAGAGGCAGAAACCAAGACTGAACTAAACAAAGAAACAGATATTGGAGATAGAGACTATTTTCTTTGTAAAGTGCCCTGAGGCTATATTTGTTGTGAATTGATGCCAAAAAATCTGTATTTCAAGTGATTTGATTTGAGTTGATTTACCCTGTTGCTTATTTTTTACCAATAAGTTGCCATATTGTGCTTTCTAACCTCAATTTTGTACCTGTCAAAAAACCAATTTCTAAACACACACATGCATATCAATTTTTCTCTCATGATTGGAAAGTGCTTTTTTTAGTTCTGCAACGAAGGAATCAGCACAGATGGGGCTGCATGGAGGTGCAGTTGGTAGCACTGTTGCCTTGCAGCAAGAAGGTCCTGGGTTCGACACCTGGCTGGGGGTCTTTCTGCATGGAGTTTGCATGTTCTCCCTGTACATGTTTGGATTCTCTCTGGGTACTCTGGCTTCCTCCCACAGCCCAAAAACATGACTGTTGTGTTAATTGGTCTCTCTACGTTGCTCTTAGGTGTGAATGAGTGTGTGCGTGGTTGTTTGCCCTGTGTGTCTCTGTGTTGCCCTGCGATGGACTTGTGACCCACCTCTGCCCATAGACTGCTGGAGATAGGCACCAGCTAGGGTAGCCAGATAACTGACTGACTGTGTATTATTCTGAAGACTTTATATTATGATCTGTTTCTATTGATTGCTATTCTGAATCACATTTTGGTCAGTTTGCTCTTATTATATACAGTATGAGATATTATGACTACTGAAAAAAAAATACCCTTCTAGTTGTAGCATTAATTGGAATCATGTGACAACATGGTCACAGTCAACCATTATACAAAAAGAACAGGAAAAATAGATCTTATGCATAAAGACATCATCACACATCTAAGGTCCCATACTGGACATGAGAAGTCACTTTGGCAGAACAGAATTGGTATAAATCCCCATAAATATTGCTTGTTATTGCAGTGTTTACATTGATCAAGAAAATCTCTTCTTTTGTAGTTTTGGTCATACCAATTTCGAATACAAAAAGGAGTCATCTGCCAATGGACATTTGACCAGACATTTTGTGCCTGTCTATGGTAATGAAAGGAAATGTTGTCTATAACTCGAATAAATGATAGCAAGAGGTCACTCAGAGTTATTTTGTTTTGATTAGAGGCAAAGAAATAAATGAAACTGAAATAGGGTGTAATACAAAGATGTTAGAACACACAATTAGATAAAATAGATACATTTCAGCGTTTTATGACTATTTTTTCTCACAAATTAATTAAATTGTGGAAAAACGAAAAATAAACAATAATAAATGGATTAAATTCACGGGTAGGAAATAGTTTGGTTACAGGTACAAAGTGGAAGGAATGAATTAAATAACAATGCATGTATACAAAATGAGGATAGGTGAAGGGGTAAAATTAAAATGAAAAAAAAAAACAAAACAAAAGGAAAAACAAACAGTTATTTGGGAAAATGCATTCCATTCATAGCTTTAGTTGGGCCCACCGACCAGATTAAAGCTCTAACACAAGAATATTTATAATCCTAAGCACAATGTAGGGTCCCTGTCCAGCTCAGGGCCTCTCAGCCAACCTTCAGCAAAGGGACCCCTGCTAGTGCTTCACAATAAATGAAATACAGTGGAGAGCAGAAAAGAGGAAGAAAGAATAATAGAACGGAACGATATCTAAGTCAGACATGAAAAGACAGCCATTGTACATTTCAAAGGGAAACGTACCCAAAGTCAAAAATCTTTTGTTAAAATATATTTGGGTTAATGTAAAATTGTGTATATTGACCTCACCCACAGAATGAAAACATTAAGCAGGAACAAATTCTGTTGAACAAAAAATGAATCAGAGCAGCAAAGGATCTGCAAAGTCATCAGGAAGTACAGCCAGAAGCTGCTTCCATTTGATTTAAAAGAAACCTTGGTGGACTGTGACCATAGCTGAATGATTTCTTTGTGTGAGTTTGTGTGTGTGTGTGTGTCTGTGTGTTAAGAACCAACCTTTCCTAGAGTGATTTAAAAGAGTGTAGCACCCTTGATGACCTATCCATCCTCTATTTCACTTCACAAAAATTCATCCTTGGAGAGCTGCTAATACCACATATATCTGCAATTCATTTTTGCTTCTTCAACTCAATCGCCTACTTATTGTGGAATTATAAAGTGGCTAACTTGCAAGTGTTAACAGCAGTTTTGTCTATCCCCCAGTTTGACTTAAAAACAGCATTTGCCCACATTTCACCATCTGCTGCCACTGGTGACAGCATGTCAGGGTGGGAATGGATAACATCATGACAGCCCTGCCAAATAGACAAAATAGATGTTTTGATTTGATACTCAGTTCTGCTATAAATATCTGTTGTGGATAGAAATGTAAGAGCAGGGAAAAGGCATGTGTATGCTATCAGTGTTTGTTTTGTCTCTTTTAGTGCCACCTCTGCTGCATAAAGGGTGCAAACAATTTCTTTCTCTGTTTGTAGGCAGGCATATACACAAAAATGCTTTGTTGTTTGGAGGAAAAATAAAGTTCATGGAAACTTTTACAGTGTTGCTCATTACAGGTTTTCCTATGATGCTACTGTAAATGTGACTACCTAGAAGGGTTTTCTGGATATTAACTGTTATTCCTTGTGATCAATTATCACTGTGATGTTCCAGAATGTAAATATATGTTGTTTAATACCCTGCGCTGGTGGCTCTGTGGTTGTTGAAAGCTGAATTTATTTACTTTTTTACTGTTTGACGTTACAGGTTTCAGATGATTATATGAAGCCATGTAACAGTGCAATCATACCAGGGTTTACATAAAGATGGCCTTATGTTTGTAGGTTTATTTACAGAACACTAATATTATCTGAACACACATTCATTTTAAAATGACACTTGATTTTGTATTAAAATCTACAAACATTGCAAGAATATTTGCATTTTTTTATTGTTTGAAGTATTTCATATGCCATTTAATAGATACCTTTGCATTTTCAAATTAATGTATTAGTGAAATATAAACATAGAGATAGTGGTCATTTATACAACTTGTCAAACATACACCAACAAATTTACAAAAGAACCATTGGTTGTTCAGCAGCCTTTTTGCAAAAATTCAAAGGATAAATATTGATGTCTTGCATTTAGAGACTGTTTTTCTTTAATATAAAAGGAAATAACAGTTCCCCATCTCAGGAGATAAATCATGGTAGGTAGTCATTGCCCTGCAATAGCAAATCTTATGTGCTGAAGGTCTGATTACAAGCAAAACCTCCATTATGGGAAAGGGACAGATATAAATTGTAAATGAATTGGACAGTGATCCTTTGACAAAGGTAGGCTCCTCATTTAAAGGGGCATTTTGAAGTGTAATACATATTATTGGGATTTTATGTGAGAGATCAACACAAAGTAGCATTTAAATGTGAAATTGATTGTTTTTACAAATAAAATATTGAAAAATGTGGTGTCCATTTGTACCTAGCCCCTTGACTCTAATGCTCATAAATTAAACCCAGTGCAAAAACTTTCTTTTATAAATTCACCTAATTATTAAATGGAGAACACCACTGTAATTAATCTCAGCAGCTCTATTAAACAACATTAGTGACCAAACAGCACAATGAAGACCAAATGACATATATGTCAAGAATAGTGTTGAAGTAGTTTAAAGTAAGGTTCAGTTATGAGAGTATATCACAAGCTTTGAACATCTAACAGAGCACAGTTCAATCCATGAAAATTGAAAAGTATTGCAAAATTGAAAAACTAGCTAGACATATATCCATTCTAACTCTGGAAGAGTTAGTGCCTATATCATCAGCCATTGAGCAAGAGGGCCAGGTTGCCAGTCTATCAGAGGATAACACAGATACATGTAAACACACATCTCAGAGAAATTTAGAGAAAGCAATTAACTTTAACCTGTTCATGTTTTGAGACAACATGTGTTGTGAATTGGCGCTATATAAATAAAACTCCATTGAATTGAATTGAATTGAATTTTGTGGACTCTGGGAGTTTCCAGAGAAAACCTGTGCATGCACAGAAAAAAACATGTTAGCTCCAGGTGAAAAGACCCCAGGCCGGGATTCAAAACCATGCCTTCTTACTGCAAGGCAACAGTGCTACAAAAAGTGGTAATATTTTGTGAAAGTATCCTGCTTTGTGACTTCTATAGACACTTCCAAGGCTGGTTAGCTCTTCTCTGAACAGATACCTATTATTTAAGTGATTGGATATGTGAATGTTATAAATTGGGTTGGTCCTAGTCGAAGTATGTCCTTTCCTGTTCTGATGAAACATCTGATTTGAAGTTCACAATTTTTAGATGAAGAAATATTTGAAAATTCTTGCATTGGCTGTCTAGTAGTAGTTTTTGTCTTTAAATACATTTTTTTTTTCTTTGCCAGCACAAGGCTTTATTGTGGCAGCAGAAAAGATGTCCTAAATTAAAAAATATTTGGATTTAACTGCCATGAATAGTTTGGGTTAAAAAAATCTAAACTAAAAGCAGCTAGCAGAACTGGAGGCCAACCCATTTTAATTTTTGCTCTAATGTATTAACTAGGAACGCCTTTTAAAATTTATAACCATGACTCTGTTATGAGGAACGAGGGGTCTTTCGAAAAATCTTAAATTTTTTCCATGGCACCTTAATAATAAAATAGCTGAACTTAATTATTTAATAAAAATCAGGACAGTGAATGTCAGTGAAAATACTTGTCCTTACTTTTGATAACTTGGTACTTTGAAAAGCAGCACAAGAGCAATAATAAACAATCAGACAGCTAAATACATTTCTAATATGAATTAAAAGTTATGAAAAGCTGAGTGAAAAAGATAAATATAAGAAGAAAAACAACTGGTTATGAATAGCTCATGTTCAGGAAAAGGGCTATAGAAATGTCAGTTATCTTTGTTTTACAACCTGGTTACAGTTCTCAAGGTATAAATAAAAAATTTTCACATTATTTAGTCAAATAAAAAGATTGCTGTAAAAGTATTTGACCAACACACTCACAGTGAACAATTTGCTGCACTGCCCTAACAGTGAACATTCTTTCCACTGGGAGTGGTGGCAACATTACTATGGGTCCTTGTCCAGTCTTGTTTGTCACAGTCACAGTTATTTAAAGATTTTAGTTATTTTCTAAATAAATAAACATTTTAGTTATTGGTGTGATATGGGATATGAATAAGGACTTGTACACTCTTGCAGCCATTTCTTGACCTATTAAGATCAACACATCTGCCTTTCATCAAAAAACAATTATTTATTTATGTGGGATTTTACTTTAGCTGAATAAATGTACTCAAATTAGAGGTAATTTGTGGCACATTTTTAGTGTAACATTCTGCTATGTCAATAAAATCCTAAGTTAGTTTAACAATTTTTACACATCGTTGCCAGTAAATGTGAACAGCAATATATATAAAATCTATATTTCTGTTCTTGGGTTATAATATCTACCTGCAAGCATTTGTTGTGTAAACTTTGGTGTTAATTCTTGAAAATGTTTTCTATTTCTTCTTTATATCAAGTATACGGGTTTGCATTAAAGGATTCTCCACAATTCAAAATTTGAGCTGTTATACTCTGCAGGCTCTAAATCTGTATGTTTTAAAATTTCTTATTTTGTAATCATGATTTGAATGATGTCTAAAGTTTGATTAAATGATTGAGCCTGGAGCTTGCACACCTTCTTCTAGTTCACAGGTCATTTCGATCAGCTGTGCTGATTGGCCATCTAAGGCTATGCAATTTAAAATTAAAGTTAAGAAACTAAGAAATTAAGCTAGCAATTTGCCTTTTTAAATATATTAACAATATTCAGCCCTTTATGACATCTTTGTGACAAGACAATATCTTCCCTCAAAGGCAGTGCTTTCATGTCTGCCTATTTTAATTTAGTTTTGGTCACAGTACTCTGGCAAAAATCTAATCTATTTTAGTTTTGGTCACAATTTAGTCATCTTTAGTCAATTTACATTTAGTTTAGTTTAGTCAACTAAGTCTTACTACAATTAGTCAACCAAATTACAGAAAACATTTTGTTTTACATCTTTTAAGAAAATAATTTCTTTGCACATAAGTAAAACATTTACTTAGGATATATACGTTGGGATTTGCAGGAAAACATTACATTTATTTAAAACAAACATATTTGAATTTTTCTTTTTATAGTTTTGAAAACCGAAGATTTGTTGTTGTACACAAAATACTGAAATTTTTCATCAAAGTAAAAATGTTTTCTACTTTTCCTCTTTTTCACTTTGTCTAAGTACCCATGTTTCTGCTAAATATTTCTGTTCATTAATTTTCTACCAATCAAGAAGATTAAGACTCATTTGCTATTTATCCATCTCATCCAGTATTTCCACATGACTAAAAATAGATATGATTTCATTTCATCTTCCTCCAACAATTTCTGTTGTGTTTTTATTATTAGAGAAAAAGCTATTAGCTTCTTTTGTTAGCTCAAATGCTCATCGGTAACACGTGTTTGCTGCTAAAGAGTTTTTAACAGAAAGGTTGTTAGTTTTCAAGCTAGTGAATAATAGTCCCTGAACATCATTTACTAGATTTGATAACTAAGTAAAAACCATTAAGCCCCCTTTCTCCAGAAAGATTTGGCTCTTTTCCAAAATACTCTCTTAATAATACTTCTTCAAATATTATCTCAATAAATAAAGGCAGCTAATTAGACACCGTTGAGGAATGGTCATCCAGAAGGTTGGTTTTATTCAGCAGATCATTATTTAAAACATTATTTTATTAAAATATTTTATCTGATCTGGAATGTCAGAGCTCGTCTCACACCTTTCTATTTTGTCATAATACCATCGCCTTACTGGGCTTGTATTCACAGGACAACCCTTAACAGACCGAAATATTATTTGATAAAATATTAAATATTAAATAATATTCTACGATTAATAATCGTAACAATAGGAAATGAAAACGGAATAGAAGGAAGAACAATAGTATAAGTAGGGTGCAAAGGCCAGATGCATGAAAAGCAAAGCAAACCAAGAAAAATGGAAACTAATACAGAATCAGATCTGTCAGGAGTTAAAGATGCGGACAAAACACCTAAACATTTGCCTTGAACATAAATGCATTTAATAAAAATAATTGCATAAAGAAAGAATGACCCTTTGAAAAAACTGGAATTTCTAAAAGGTTTTCACACCAAGAGAAATCTGAGGTATTTGGCTTTTCATAATGCCCATTCAGCCATTTGTAAGAACGCACACGGTATGTTTGCACATCAAAGACACTTTTGAATATGTTATTGTAAGTGATAGAATAGAGTTTAATCTGTATGGTAATTTTTAAAAGCAGCAAGTCTGTGTTGGCATGTGTCATTGAAGCCTAAGGTCAAATAAGACTACTCTAATTAACAGGAATGGATTGGGTAGGAGTGGGTGGGTGAAAAATTAAATAGGCATATACAAACACTTAAAGCAGCAAACTACTTGCTAAAGGAAAGAATAAAGATCAGTACAAAATTATGTAGATACAATGCCTTGCAAATTTTAAGACAGTTTGACTTAGCCTGTTATTGGCAAAGTAGCTCAAGCCCAGTCAGACTTGTGGTAAAGTGCAAATAGGGCTTCTTTTGGTTCGTCAGTGATTGCTTTTCTTAACCACTGTGCCATTAAGGACAGATTTTTGGAGTGCATGTCTAATAGTTGCACTGTAAATAATTTTCCTGTAAAATAACAGTAAAGAGCTGGCAGCAGAGACACCTGTAATATACTGTAATTTGTACGGTATTCATCTGTAAAATAATTGTACAGTAGTAGACTGTAAACCAGAAATACGGTATTGTACTGTCTTTCTAAAATTTAAGGTAAAGTGCTGGCAGCAGACACCATCAATATACCGTAATTTTTACAGTATTCACCTGTAAAATATTTTTTAAATATATTATAGAAATATATATACAGTACAGACCAAACGTTTGGACACACCTTCTCATTCAAAGAGTTGTCTTTATTTTCATGACTATGAATATTGTAGCTTCACACTGAAGGCATCAAAACTATGAACTAACACATGTGGAATTATATACTGAACAAAAAAGTGTGAAACAACTGAAAATATGTCTTATATTCTAGGTTCTTCAAAGTAGCCACCTTTTGCTTTGATTACTGCTCTGCACACTCTTGGCATTCTTTTATGAGCTTCAAGAGGTAGTCACCTGAAATGGTTTTCACTTCACAGGTGTGCGCTGTCAGGTTTAATAAGTGGGATTTCAAGCCTTATAAATGGGGTTGGGACCATTAGTTGTGTTATGCAGGAGGTGGATACAGTACACAGCTGATAGTCCTACTGAATAGACTGTTAGAATTTGTATTATGGCAAGAAAAAAGCAGCTAAGTAAAGAAAAATGAGTGGCCATCATTACTTTAAGAAATGAAGGTCAGTCAGACCGAACAATTGGGAAAACCTTGAAAGTGTCCCCAAGTGCAGTCGCAAAAACCATCAAGCGCTACAAAGAAACTGGCTCACATGAGGACCGCCCCAGGAAAGGAAGACCAAGAGTCACCTCTGCTGCGGACGATAAGTTCATCCGAGTCACCAGCCTAAGAAATCGCAGGTTAACAGCAGCTCAGATTAGAGAATAGGTCAATGCCACACAGAGTTCTAGCAGCAGACACATCTCTAGAACAACTATTAAGAGGAGACTGTGTGAATCAGGCCTTTTTGGTAAAATAGCTGCTAGGAAACCACTGCTGAGGACAGGCAACAAGCAGAAGAGACTTGTTTGGGCTAAAGAACACATGGAATGGACGTTAGACCAGTGGAAATCTGTGCTTTGGTCTGATGGGTCCTAGTTTGAGATCTTTGGTTCCAACCACCATGTCTTTGTGCGGCGCAGAAGAGGTGAACGGATGGACTCCATATGCCTGGTTCCCACCGTGAAGCATGGAGGAGGAGGTGTGATGGTGTGGGGATGCTTTGCTGGTGACACTGTTGGGGATTTATTCAAAATTGAAGGCATACTGAACCAGCATGGCTACCACAGCATCTTGCAGCAGCATGCTATTCCATCCAGTTTGCGTTTAGTTGGACCATCATTTATTTTTCAACAGGTCAATGACCCCAAACACACCTCCAGGCTGTGTAAGGGCTATTTGACCAAGAAGGAGAGTGATGGGGTGCTGCGCCAGATGACCTGGCCTCCAGCTCCCCTGTGACCCACTATGGAATAAGCGGTAGAAAATGACTGACTGACAAAGATGGTAGACGAAGAGAAAGTCTGGTGCATCAAAGGCAAACAACAATAGCAAGAAGAATATGGTAGAAAAATAACACTTAGCTGAAGCCAAAAACTGGTATTTGAAGAAGTTTGAATTTAATGCAGTTTGATAGGACCTCTAACTTAGAATGTATAAACTTCCCTGTTCCTGTCAACTCTCCTTATGTGCAGTGTTTTATGTACTAAAATGTCTTTCTACATATGCTGTATGTATATTTCTTTGGTATTTTTTTTTACCTCTAACTCGATGTTCTTAAACTGCTGTGAGCCACAGTGGTCCCCAGGAAAAGTGGCTCCATGAGATGATACAGATTTCTTATTTTTAAAATTGTACTAAATGTGTACAATGTTGAAATTTTATTTTTGTTTCACCAACTTTTCCACTTCAAATGTTTTTTTCTCATTTATGGGAGCCTGTCTGGGGTTTGTCACACTTCAGCTGTAGTCCTGTCTCCCCAACCTGTTCATTCTGCCCACAGACCCAGCCAAGGCAGACATAGTTGGCCATGGTGTTTGGCTTTGCTAAAAACCTGAAAATTTGAAAAGTATTAAAAGTTGATAGACATAGCAAATGTTTCCAAAATCTGGGTAAAGATTAATGTTATAACTAATACTGAATGACACACAACCTGGGTTTTTTAGAGTGTGGTAGGTACCAATCAATATTAAGGAGTAATTGGTGCTTGCATATGTGTATGTGCCCTATATGGTTGGCACTGGTCAACTGTCTGCTCTGCTGTTTCCATGACAGTTTCCACCATGCCTGACCATCCCCATATGGTTGCTATGGTAATGCTCCATTTTTTTTGGACAGTGCCAGTGAGCCAGGTGTATCTGCCAGCTGGTAATGGCAGGTGGATGGTGGGAGTGTGTTACAGAGTGTGTTTCTGCTCTAGAATTGATAAACCAAAAACACATAAACTAAATGCACCAGAAAGAAACAATGAAATCATTCATTTATTTCTCATGAAGTTGTTTATGGGTTTACAAGACATTAATGTCAGTAAAATGACTCTAATTTATGCAGATAGGTGTGTTGGGATTATGAAACTGAGAATTTTATGTAATATTAATATTTTATCAAATAAAATTTTGGTCTGTGAATACCAGCCCAGTAAGGCGATGGTATCAGGACAAAATAGAAAGATGTGAGACAAGCTCTGACATTATTGAACAGCATAAACTCTGCACACACATGGAATGAATTCACACAATTTCTTAAATACAAGAATTTATTAACAAAAATAAGTCAACACAAAGTCAAACATATTTCAATTAATAAACTCTTTACTATGCTAAAACAATCCAACTAACTACCAAGCAGAATTAAAGAATAGGGAAGACTAATGGGCTATCTACAATATAAACAAGTTGATTAAAGATGATTGAGAACCATGACCAAAAAGAGTGATGCAACATTACCATGCAATGTTATTTATGTTTGAGGACCAAGGATTATCTTGAAGAATCTGGAAGTGAAGTTAAGTTAGTCTTGGAACTAACTTGGACAATAATCAGCATACCTTTAGACAACCATTCACAATGCAAGATCAGATAAACTATTATTTTAATAAAATGTTTTAAATAATGATCTGCTGAATAAAACCAACCTTCTGGATGACCATTTCTCAACGATGTCTAATTAGCTGCCTTTATTTATTAAAATAATATTTAAAGAAATATTAAGGGAGTGTGCTGCAGATATCTTGGTAGCACCAAGATAGGTGAGTTCAACATAAACAAAACCAAACTTCATAAATAAAAAACGTTTAGATCATTTAAATCTAAATCCTTCTATTTCTCTGTTCTGCCCAAACCTAACCTGAGGAAAAGCTGTCCGGGGCGGCGAAGTTTGAAGAAAGCATCCACAGTGAACAATGGTTAGCTACAGCTAACCTCCGTAGCTGTGGGCGGGTTGAAGGTGTGGCCGCTCTGTGAACAAAGGGTTAGCTTCCAGCTAACCTCCGTAGCTGTGGGCGGGTTGAAGGTGTGGCCGCTCTGTGACCAAAGGGTTAGCTTCCAGCTAACCTCCGTAGCTGTGGATGAAAGACGGCTCGTTGTATCCGCCAACCACACTGCACTTTACCGTAACCATAGTGATGCGGTCTCTGCTGTTTTCCTTCCAGCCTGGGAGACCGTGTCTCTGCAGGGGCTTCTCTGGAACACCGTTTCCTTCTGCAGGCCTCAGAGAGAAAGTCAGGCAATGCTTATACCTTAATTTCCCCCTTTTATGAATGAATACTGGTTGTGTGCCCAGTATTCATTCATAAAAGGGGGAAATTAAGTACGAGTTATTCTCTCGTACTTAACTGGAAGAGGTCGGCTTGTTGGAGAAAGGGTGCTCTTATACAGACAGTGGCATCATGGGAACTCCGCTGTTACAGTTTGCTTGGCTGTTGACAGAAGTAGGTTACTGAAATTTATTTTGAAAGTTCCAGAAAAGTTTGTACCGGAGTTTAATGTTGAAATCCATGGCTGGGTCCCAACATCCCCCCTTTTAGTTCTGAAGAATGGGATGAAGTCCACAGTCTTAGGGGCTAAACATCCATCCTCAGCCATGTGAAAAGAGTCACTGGATTCCTGTAGGTAGGCAGAGTTCAACAGTTCATTTTTGGTTCAGAGGTTAGTGTTTGGACAGGAGTGAGGCAGGCTTGGGCAGAGACTAACACTAATAAAATGTTTTAAAGAGAAAAACAAAACAAAAACAAAAGTCATGTAATAATTTTCACACCATAATAATACTGCTTTTAAAACCTTAATTTTTGAAGTTCAGAACCATAAGAAAGGAAAAGATTAAAACAGAATATAGGGTGTTGGAAATTATTTAACATCTTCATACCTTGTTTGATAGATTTTACAGGGTTGATTCTGGACTGCAACGGCTTGCCATGTCTTTTAGGAACGCCGTTACCTCAGTAACGCACACTTGCAGATCACCTCAAACTCCTCTGTGATGACATCTTTGGAGTGGCTCCACTCTTTACCACCAACCTTACAGTTCGATGTTACACTGTGAAAAGGTGTTTGTCTTTTAACTGGTGGCTTGTCTTTTGGCTGACGCCAGTTACCACCCCCCTGGTTCTGTTGCATCACTTGGGGACTTACTTTGTGCCTCTTCTTAGGCCTGTTCTCAGTTTGAATGTTTAACACTTTAACTTTGCCTTTTCCTGCTCTGTCTGAATGGACACGTGTTTCCCACACAAGCTGTGCATCTCTTGCGTGGAGAGATTCTCTGTTATGCAATGCATGGTCACTTCATACTGCACGCTAACATGGAGGTTGTGAAGAAACAAAGACTTAAAAGTGTGGTCTTCAAGACCTGGAGCATAACATCCCTGAAAATAAGCTGTCTTTAAACGGTGGAAATATTCTCTGGGAGGTTCATCTTGTTTTTGCAAAACTGTCAAAGCATTAATAGTGGCAGCAGCTTCATCTCTGTAAACATAGTACTCTACTCTAAGATGAATAACTGTCGCTAATTTCTGGAGGAAGAGTTTTTATGAACACATGAACGCTCTTAGCTGTTGTTTTCCAAATAAGCCTCAGCTTCTCACGATCAGAAGGAAAACGCAAGTCAAGAAGACAATGTTCAACCTCAAGCAGGTAAGCATCAATATTTGACTCCTGGCTACCTGGATCAAAAACTTCTATGTCCTTAGCAAGGAATTCAAGCTGCTTAAAATGGACACCATGCTCCCAAGGTGGACCATGTCCATCTGAGAAGTTATGCTGGTTAGGTTCATGAAATGGTAGAAGATCCTGATCCAAACTCGGGGAGAAAACAAGTTTTCTCATGATCTAAATGAGAGCTTTCTAATGAATAGACTCGTGCAAGTGGTGGTGGGTCAAGTTGGATTGAGTCACCTGAGAACCATGTGTCTCTCCTGGTCCCTAGGGGTCAACACAGAGTCAGAAGGGAGAGGGGTGCCGATCAGGCCAGAAGGGTGCTCCTTCCACCCAATTGGACCACTTGTGCATGCTGAGTCTGGCACTCTGTCATCTTGGTGGTTGTTCACTGCAGTGGAATTTAGCAGGACACCAGTGGAGACCATCTGACTTCCAACATTTCTGTTAAGGTCTGTGGAAGTAAGCTGAACACTGACTAAATTTAGGAAGGGGAGACTCTGACCTAGGTGCTGGATGCCTGCTGTCTGAGTCTGTCCACTGCTGTGGCTGCTGTGAGTGAAAATGCAAATCAGGTACCTGAGAGGTGGGGGACTGTTCTTGCTTTTGGGATGAAGCTTTCTTGAGCTCATCTGCCTTCAGGTCCACTAACTTTGTTTCAGCTTTCTTGGTCCTCTCCTCAGCTTTTGAGAGCTCAAGCTTTGCAGCATTTTCTCTTTGAAGAGTCATCTGATGTGCAGTCTGTAACTGAAGACATCTTTTAGCTTCCAGTTGTGATTTCTGCTGATACAACAAGGTAAGCTGACAAAGAACATCTGAAATCAGAGCTTCTCTAGTCAGATACTTAATTAAATTTACCAACTCCTGAATCCTCTCATCACATGTGGCAAGGTCAAACTGATTTAAAGCATCCTGCTCATCTGGAGACAATCGGATGAGATCAGCAACAACAACCTTTTGCATCTCCACGTCTGCTGAATTCATAATGGAGTTTGATTCCATCATTCTGGCACACTACAAAACAACAACAAAGTTATGAGAAATTGCTAAAAGCAACAACATCCAACAAATGTATGTCCAGCTATATATGTATATTTGACTATACATTAACTGCAAACATTTGTATGATTGTAAAATGGGCACAGAAGTTGATCATTCAACCTGTGACTTATGACAACACTATGCTCTAAGTGTTACAATGCTACTCCTTTCTTTAGGGATATTTGTGAATTTAGTGTTAATTCGTCACCTTTCTTTGGGAGAACTAGTGATTAGACACTACTCTTAACCTTTAAGGGAATTTTGTTTAAAATGCAAAGGAAAAAGAAAATTGCTACACCTCCTAAGGGTAATAATTGCAATTTGACTTTTGGTTCACCCCCCTTTATGGCAGGGTGGATTAGATTAAATGTGGGATTTAATCTGGCAATAAATCCTTTCTTTCAAAACATAAAACAAATCTAGTTCCTGAATGGATACATGCATAAAAATTAGGTCGGATACTAAAATTAACAGCAAATTTAATTCAGTTTCAGATTGTGGTCTTACACAAAACACAGCCTCTGGATACAGATGAGCAGCAACTGTCTGGACAGTGAGGTTAACTGAAGTTAAACCAAGTCTCAAGTCATTGCTTACACAGAAGAAACCAGACTGAGTCCGAACATCTAAAATTTTGCCTATGTAGCAGAGTTGATTGTTACTAGCACGGAGATATTGGAGTTATTAATTTTGACGAAAGTCTAAATTTGTTAACTCTTGGAATGTCACGAGTTATAATTCTCTTATATATATATAAGGGCTAATATAATCAGTGACATCTGATGTTAGAACTCTGATGTTTTGAGTCCTATTGTGACCAGTGACAGCTGGTTTTAAGCTAATCACTTGGTACATTAATAATGTGCAGTTGTGGTTTATTCATTCGCATTTATGTACAGTGCAAGCTGTTCATGATAATGTCCACCGGACAGGGACGCGGACAAAGTCAAGCTTTTTACCTGTTCCTGGTTCTTAACCAGAAAACGGTGGACTACTCCCACTAGAATAGGGAGGGGTCTCGACAGTATTTTAAATAGAGGAATATGATATTAGTCTCTCCTTAACAAATGACGGCCATATGGAGCATAAGATTGATGGACACATTAGGGCTTTGTCTGCAGTAATGTGAATGGTGCTCTGGTCTGTTCTGTTAAATAAAGAGTTGATCCAAAAACCAAAGCTCTCAATTTACTGTCCTTTCTGGTTTGACCTTCACCTATACTTATGAGATATGGATTATGACAGAAAGTATTCCTGAAAATGTTCTTGAATACAAACAGCTGAAAGGAGTTTCCTCCACAGGCTTGACTCAGGCTTAGAAATAGAGTAAGGAGCTCTATCATCTGGAGGGATGGTTAGAGTAGAGCTGATGCTTGTTCGCAAAAAGAAGACACTTTTAAGGAGTCACCTGATCTGGCTACCTTGCAGGCGCCTCTGTGTGATAGCACTGGGATGGCACACGAGGTACTATAGGTCCTTCTCAAAATATTAGCATATTGTGATAAAGTTCATTATTTTCCATAATGTCATGATGAAAATTTAACATTCATATATTTTAGATTCATTGCACACTAACTGAAATATTTCAGGTCTTTTATTGTCTTAATACAGATGATTTTGGCATACAGCTCATGAAAACCCAAATTTCCTATCTCACAAAATTAGCATATTTCATCCGACCAATAAAAGAAAAGTGTTTTTAATACAAAAAACGTCAACCTTCAAATAATCATGTACAGTTATGCACTCAATACTTGGTCGGGAATCCTTTTGCAGAAATGACTGCTTCAATGCGGCGTGGCATGGAGGCAATCAGCCTGTGGCACTGCTGAGGTCTTATGGAGGCCCAGGATGCTTCGATAGCGGCCTTTAGCTCATCCAGAGTGTTGGGTCTTGAGTCTCTCAACGTTCTCTTCACAATATCCCACAGATTCTCTATGGGGTTCAGGTCAGGAGAGTTGGCAGGCCAATTGAGCACAGTGATACCATGGTCAGTAAACCATTTACCAGTGGTTTTGGCACTGTGAGCAGGTGCCAGGTCGTGCTGAAAAATGAAATCTTCATCTCCATAAAGCTTTTCAGCAAATGGAAGCATGAAGTGCTCCAAAATCTCCTGATAGCTAGCTGCATTGACCCTGCCCTTGATAAAACACAGTGGACCAACACCAGCAGCTGACACGGCACCCCAGACCATCACTGACTGTGGGTACTTGACACTGGACTTCTGGCATTTTGGCATTTCCTTCTCCCCAGTCTTCCTCCAGACTCTGGCACCTTGATTTCCGAATGACATGCAGAATTTGCTTTCATCCGAAAAAAGTACTTTGGACCACTGAGCAACAGTCCAGTGCTGCTTCTCTGTAGCCCAGGTCAGGTGCTTCTGCCGCTGTTTCTGGTTCAAAAGTGGCTTGACCTGTGGAATGCGGCACCTGTAGCCCATTTCCTGCACACGCCTGTGCACGGTGGCTCTGGATGTTTCTACTCCAGACTCAGTCCACTGCTTCCGCAGGTCCCCCAAGGTCTGGAATCGGCCCTTCTCCACAATCTTCCTCAGGGTCCGGTCACCTCTTCTCGTTGTGCAGCGTTTTCTGCCACACTTTTTCCTTCCCACAGACTTCCCACTGAGGTGCCTTGATACAGCACTCTGGGAACAGCCTATTCATTCAGAAATTTCTTTCTGTGTCTTACCCTCTTGCTTGAGGGTGCCAATAGTGGCCTTCTGGACAGCAGTCAGGTCGGCAGTCTTACCCATGATTGGGGTTTTGAGTGATGAACCAGGCTGGGAGTTTTAAAGGCCTCAGGAATCTTTTGCAGGTGTTTAGAGTTAACTCGTTGATCCAGATGATTATGTTCATAGCTCGTTTAGAGACCCTTTTAATGATATGCTAATTTTGTGAGATAGGAATTTTGGGTTTTCATGAGCTGTATGCCAAAATCATCCGTATTAAGACAATAAAAGACCTGAAATATTTCAGTTAGTGTGCAATGAATCTAAAATATATGAATGTTAAATTTTCATCATGACATTATGGAAAATAATTAACTTTATCACATTATGCTAATATTTTGAGAAGGACCTGTATATATCCCCTCTGCCCTGTGAACACCCTATGATAACCTAGAATCAGCTGGAGTGTTGCTGAGGAGAGGAATATCTGGGTTTACCTTCTCTACCTGTTACAGAATCCTGGATGAGCAGAACACAATGGAAGGATGAATAAAGGGCTTTATTATTGAAATGCAGTGGTATTGGTACAGAGAACTGTTTGAAAGTTTTACTTTCCGCCTTAATTTGTTTGCAGAATGTTTCACAGTCAGTGGCTTATTACACACGCATATATATATATATATATACATTTAATTTCCCTTTGGGATTAATAAAGTATTTTTGAATTGAATTGAATATATATATGGGTAGAAAGACAGTGAATAATGTAAATGTACACAGAAAATATAAAAAACCTGGTGGCAATACATGACTTGAGGTTTTGTTGAAATTATATTTCATTAATTTGATTCATTACATGTTCTTGCTATCAGTGCCGGTAAAAGCAGGATCTGAGCTACATAATGAACTTACAGTGCCCTCCATAAAGACAGGCACTCACTTTCCCTGTTAGAGATGTGTAAAAGGTCTTAATGTCATACTAAAATCCCAGCCTTTAATTTAAATAAATTTAGTCAGTAGGAATTGTCCTACATTTATGAAATAATTGTTTCAACAAAATCACTGTGCCACAATTCCAGTTAAATGAATTTAACCAAACCATTTTGTATTCATGCATTACAAGCTCAGAGAGTCGAGGTACTTTTAATTAGTAATTCATGACATCCCGTTTTCCTAGAGTGTAAATATGCTGCAACACATAGACCTATTACACTTTGCCTGAGGTCTGTCAAAGAAAACAGCTACTTATCTTAACTTTCTCATATCCACAGAGTAATAATAAAAAAGTTTAAAACAAGTGAAACTGTGACAAACAAGGCTGAAAGGACCCAAGTTAACCTTTTCACCATGCATGGTGTTGAGGATGATAAGAGAACGTAAAAATCTCAGATGCTTCCTTAAAGAATTTGGGCAAAGAGTGGCTTCCAGGGGTCAACAAGTCTCCACAGAAAATGTTTCTAAGGCTTTTATGTACTACTTTCATAAAAACAAGAATCATTGTGCAGAGGGCTACAAATCTAGAATGCAAGAATTTTAACTGGATAATGATGCTGTAATTTATGAAGTCGTGCAAATAGTGGTGCACTACTGCACGTTTTATACACAATTTGTGAGGCTTCTTATTCACCGCTGAAGATCAAACAAACTCACCACTAGGGACGGTGATATGGATTTCAAATTGTCTCTCAATATTTTTTGGTATTCGTTGTGATAACAGTAAAAGTGATGATAAAGTATTTACAACTTATTTGCAGTCCTTTTTAGGCAACTGTATGGCTCTGACTGAATGTCAATGCAGTCAAAGCTAAACAAAGACAAACACTGCTCTTAAGAAAAGTACCCATTTTGAAATCGTCTTCTTTTTGATACCATTTACTTAAAGAAGTGTGTTTTTAAACACTAAACTAAACTAAGCACACACTTAAATTTGCATTCCAATTGTGGGATTCAGTGTAAAGCATTGTGTCTTTTTTTCCCAACACATTGTTGTTGCTTTCATTCTTTTCAAACTCAATCAGACTTTCTATTGATGGTAAGCATGAATGGTCAGTCCTAGGAATCAACTGTCATGTTTGCCTTCATTAAAATGGTTAGTGTAAATTTTAAAGGCTGATATGTTAAATGCCTTTCTATATTCATCATTTATTTTTGAATAATTCAAATACTAACTTGTTTCCACATTTTAGTCATATGCATAGCATTGAAGCAGTGATAAAAATGTATTTAAATGATATTTCCTCTGGGCTTCAGAGGCTTTTGCATCTGACATTACTTATGCTTGCACTCAATACAGCCAAAAGGGATCTTAGTCAAACAATTTTGCTCAACAGAGCAAAGTGGTTAGAATCTCAACAGTCCATTGTTACTTAGTCCACACGTTTGTGTTGCAGCTTGGCACCCAAATTCTACACTGAGGTTTTAATGGGAACTGGATTCGTACACTTAGTAGAAAATATCAGCAGTCAGAGTCAACAGACTTTAAGATATTTGCATTGTTGAATTACTTCCTTGTAGTATGTGACTTACACTGTTGGATTAACTGATTCACATTGGTATTCAGCTATAAATATAACAGTGTCATGGAATTCTTTTGAAGCCACATGTTTTCTAGAAAAAATAAAACATTCGTTTATAGCCAAAAAACATCTGAAAGTTTTGCATTTGGACTATTTGTAGAAGCATTAAATACCCAAATGGAAATAAAAAAACGATCAAAAAGTGAATTTTGCATTTCCTTTAAGTTTTCCTTATGTGTTTTAAATCCTTGTAATATTGATGCTTAATTTGAGATTATAATAAACCCCATTCTTTTCTTTAAAATGAGCAATAGAATAAACAATGCACTATACGCCATGAAATAGAGTTCCAAACTTAAGCGTGTAAAGTTCTTAGTGGACATTCTCTGCAGGCTAGAAAGGACCAGGAACGTTGAAAATTAGACTAAGCTTCAGAGCCTGTCAGAGTTTGTTCTTGCCAAAGGAGAAAGGTGTGTGTTTGTGTGTGCTTCCTATTATCTTCCTTGTGCCAGTGTGTCTCTTTGTGCAGCACTCATAGATGTGCTTGCTGATATGAGCACTTTAAGCATCTGTGTGGTGTTAATGCATGCGTGTGTGTGCACGTCTGTGTGGTGTTTGTGTCTTTGCCTGGAGAGGAGGTAAATTCATGTCAAAGTGTTTTTGCTACAGGGATGGTAATTATGCCCGTTTTTAATAACAGTGCTTTATAATCATTTAGCGCTGATGATGCACACACACTCACACAATTGCACATCCTCTCGAGGCTCTAATGAATTTAGATGTGATAGGCACTGAAGCTGAACTTAAGGAAAGGGAGCGGAGAGAGATAGATGGATAAACAACAAAAAAGGCTAAGAGACAGAGAAGTTCAGTATCTGTTTTCAGAGTAGAAAAATAACTCATCTGTGCAAAACCTGTTAAAATGATAATTTTCCCATCATGTTTACATCATGTTATAAAAATATTTATCCCTGATTGACTTGGGTGTTAAGTGACTCAGTCAAAAACCCCTGGGATGCAGCCTGGAGAAGCCTGTAATGGCAAAATACTGTTGACTTTGGAGGTTGAAGCACAGTGGGTTTGATAACTTATGGCACACAGCACATGAGCCTCAGGGAGAAAAAATAACATTGTTTTGACTGACCTCTGCAGATAATTTATTACCAGTTTGCATTATCTCTGGACTTAATTTGCAGTAATGTTACAGGGATAATGTGTGATATTTTTCAACCTTTCACCCAAAGCTAAAACAATTTTATACTAAGAAATTACAGGCTAATGGTGAAATTGTTAGATTAGGCAGTTTGCCTTTCTCTTTGTCCTTCATAATCTCTTATTATGTTACCGAACCTACAAAAATGACTCTATATCTTACTGCCTGTCTTTTTACACAAGGGTCTGTCTAACTTATTCTCCTTCACGAATAAACCAAATCTTTAATAACAAAGACTTTTCACAAAAAAGCAGTCATATTTGACTCCAAATTGTTCAATTTAATTTCATATACAGAGAAGTAAGCCCTTTGAAGAACTACAACTGCAATTTCATTTTAACATTTGCCTGTATTGTCTTAGCTCTACTATATGTGGTGCAGTTGGCAGCACTCTGGTCTCATACTAAGACAGAACTGGGCTCAAACCATCTCATTGGAGTCTGGTTGTTCTCCCCGTGGATACGCAGGTTCTCTCTGAGAACTCCATCTTCCTAACATGGTCCAAAACCATGCATGTTAAGTGAACTGGACCATCTAAACTGCCTATAGTTATGCAAGTTTGCACAAGGTTGTTTGCCCTGTGTGTCTCTTTGTTTCCTTGTGGTAGCCCGGCAACCTGTCTGGGGTATAAACTGCCTTGTGTCCATTTATTGATGGAAAGAATCTCCAGCTATTGAAGAATTATGAGAGTATAGAAAATGGATGGATGGATGTTTTGTTGTTGCTGTTGCTCAAACATCATAAACACTCACAGGTTTTCTGGAGTTGCATATTACCCATTTCCTCAAAATATGTCAGGTGGGCAACATGACTGTTTGCACAATAATATGGTTAAACAAGTCATTTATAACAAAAGAAAATCTGCCACATTAGATCATTGATTTAGAGCAAGCTTGATTTGAACTGGATCATAAAGATGGAAGAAAAGGAGAATTTCCACTTCTGGAACCTTTTCCAGAAACTTTTTCTGTGGCCATTATTGCATTTCTATTGCAATTACTAGGGTAAAAACTAATTACCAAGGTGAAAATATTCCAAGAAAAATGTCCTGGATGGATGGGTGGTAGTACTTTTTATTTACCGGGGATTTATGTATGGATGTTTGTGGCAAGAGAGTGCTAAGCTTTTCGAATCAAGAAGCCAAGAATAAAAGCAACCTTAACCCCTGTGGATCCTTAAATCGACCTGCAGCTAATGCTGTGTGTTATGAATACTCCTTTGGGACACATGTCTCAGGCTTTAATTATAAAATACCTGTGAATTTTATAAACTTCCTCTGATTTTGACATGATTATAATTTATAAGTTTCAATGTGTAAATGCTGTGAAATAATGACATCTTAATGGTTGCAATAACAGGTTCTACTCCAAACTGGAGGTTTCTCCTCTTCACAACCCCAAAAGCTCTAAAACATGGAAGTGTGCATAAAAAAAAAAAAAATTAGCTCCAGTTGCACCTTTCCATGAATGTTATAATTACTTTTTACAAGTTATAAAGCAGAGTCACTATGTGACATTCATAAATTTGTTACATTCATAAATTATAGTTTTGTTGCTAAAAATTACAGCTTTTATTGTTGTAACTATAGCCTCTCTCTAATAGTTAGCAGCTGGGTGAGACCTTTGTCTGTACTGCGACAGTGGGAGGAGATACCACTCAGTATCTGCTAATGTAATGGCAATCCAAAGGAGGAGTCTCGGTTTGGCAGCTGCCAGAAGAATTCTGCTTGCCTGACTGCAATGGTATCAAGTGTTAAGTTTGGTGCAGAGGGGATTATGGTGTGGGGTTGTTTTACAGGAGATGGACTCAGTCCCTTAGTTCTAGTGAAAGGAACCCCACCAAGTACCAAGACATTTTGGGCAATTTCATGATCCCAACTTTCTTTGAACAGTTTGAGCATGGCCCCTACGGTTCAAACTCACGCTAGTGGACAAGGCAAGTTTCATTAAGGGTGCATTAACACTGCTGGGCCAGTCCAAGGACTGGTCTAGGGATTGGAGTGAAAAAATACACACTTTCATTTGGCATGGTTTGCTTTCACAAAGAGATTTTTTAAACTGGACCAAACAAATTCATGCAGTTCCAACAAATTGTTTTGGGGTCAGTATTGCACTGATTGAGAAGAAAAATGCCCAAAGGGAAAGTCCGTCTGATCTGGGTTTCTGTTGCTACGTTGGTGTTCAAAGGTAATTGTGTGCCTGCACCTCTTCAGCACTCCATGTAGCCCAGCAAGACATTTTCAAACTCCTATGTCTTCGGATTCTCGGTCTTTCTTTGTTTTACCTAGACTTCTTCTTCTCCTACTCAAATGCGTTGCTCTTACGTTACATACTCTCTTCTGGCTTTTGGTATACTGGCCCGGCATGCATTATCATTGCAAACAAACCCCTCCATGTCTGGATATACTGTGCCAAGAACAGCAGTTGCAACCATGCCAGGCTACAGTTCTCTGGTCCACTTCAGGGTCCAGGATGGGTTCACAACGGTGTCATCCGCTTGAGATACCGTACTCTGGCAAGGTACAAAACGTTCCAAAGGTACAAAAAGTGCAGACTTTAACCTGATAGAAGACTTTTAGGATGAACTAGATTACAAAATGTGTACAAGGCCTTCTCAACCAACATCAGTATTTGACCTCACAAATGCACTTCTGGAAAAATGGTCAGACGTTCTCATTTACACACCTTGTGTTGTGGCAATGGTGGTAGGGGTTTTCCTATAACCGGTGGGTTGCAGGTTTGAACCCCTACTCTGTCTGTTTCAGTCATTGTGTCCTTGGGCAAGACACTTCACCCACCTTGCCTGCTGATGGTGGTCTCGGTGGCGATGATTGTATGGCAGCCTCACATCTGTCAATCCGCCACAGGGCAGCTGTGTCTACAATGTAGCTTATCACTGTCAGTGTGTGAATGTGTGTATAAATGGGTGGATGACTGATTGTAGTGTAAAGTGCTTTGAGGTCCTCGTACTTGATAAAACACTATACAAGTACAGGCCATTTTACATTTCTGGTAAGCCTTACTAGATTTGAAGATTTGAAGCCTTTTATAGCTGCAGGGGATGGTATTCAAGTTGATATGTGTGTGACGACAGATGAGGAAATACTTTTAGCTAAATAGTGTATGTTTTAAATGTTTCTTGTTTAAAAACCCTTTAGGTTGCAGGTGGAGTTTAAATAAGCCTTTATAAAACAAGTAAAATGTATTTCCCAAAATCAACCACTATTTTCAATTGTTGCTTGCTCCCTTAGGGTTTAGCTCTAAAAATATTAATTGGATCCAACAGAATGTTTTAAGTTGGACCTAACAAAAAGCTGATTAGGGATTAAGGAAGATCATGGATTGAGACAGACATTTTTTCAGCTGCCTGGTTTGAGAATGACCCAGAGAAACTGTATGCACAAAGGGTGTTACCAAAACTTAAAATTTAATCCTAATTATTGTTTGTAACCCCTGTTCACTGACCATATTTTAAGGATTACCAGGTTTTAGTGAATGTCTTATCCATATTGGAAAATATAAAAACTGTAAAAATGTTAAAGTGCTTGTCTCTTCCCTTTTCTCCATAGCTGCAACCAATGTAATTTTGTCTTGTTTGCTGTTTCCATCTTCTCTATAATAATCTAGAACCTGAGTCTTATGTGTATCTGATTCTCTATTCTCCCAGTCTGTGAAAAGAAGGTAAAAGCTTTATAGATAAATAAGCCAGCGTCCTCTCCTCGCCTTCCCTCTACTCTTTCCTCATAGGTTTCGACAGGTACTGAGTGTGGCAGAACTGAGTGAATTGGTTGCTGAGATGGGTCATTAGCTTTTCGCCCTCGTCATCGATCCAAGGCAGAAGAGACTGGGGGGATAAAGAAAGCGATAGACAGTGCACAAGAGAGACAGAAGCATGGCAGGGCCTTAAAATTGAAACAATTGGGGAGAATGAAACACTGAATGAAGTGACTGCAACAGCATTGGTCAGGTTAAATGGATTAAACTGTCCAGAATGTTTTGTTTTAACGTTATGTTACAGTTAAACTAAATGGGTCTGATAAGGCCACTATTTTTTGCACAGCTGCATACAAATGTGTAATAGGTTTATCTGGAAACACATAATACTGTAAAAATCACAAAAAATGTAATTAAATCAACAAATGAATTCAATCAGTGTTGTTAGAAGAGAAATATTTTTGGAGAGAAATTTATTTATTGACGCACCTTTTCTGTGAAGAACTCATAAGAGTGTAATTTGGTTACATTAGTTGAAGTTCCTTTTTTTCAAAGCATATTTTAAAATCCTCAAGTTTTAAGCCCTTATTTGATTCTGTCTGATATTTTAAAGAAAAAAAACTTGCCACACAAGGGTGGATCCTAAATTATTTATAGAGACATGTATGTTGGGATGACTAAAAATGCATTTATTACAGGTTCAAATATGAAGAAATTCAGCTAATTTTGTGAAACATCATGTTCGGTTCTGTCCATGAAGTCTTTATATCATTTATGATGCATCCCCAGTACAAATATTGTGTGTGATTTGGCATTAAGGGGGTGTATTGTACTGTGTGCAAATGTGTCAGGATAGGGTAAGTCACTTTTATTTTGAAGTAACCCTTTCCATCTTTTCTTTTTTTGGACCATTTTGGGAGGAAAGTTCAATGCTCTCTACCCTACCCATTTGTTCCCCCAAGAGGTCAAATAAATATGACCTTAATTGAGCAAAAAATATGGCCACTTTAAGCATTTGGCTGCTGAGGTGAGTAAGACTTTTATCAGTGCAGAACGAGCATCTAAATCACACAAGATTAAATTACGTGATTATCAGCTACTTGCTGTTACATTTGTGTAGCATCTATGTAAACTTCATAGTAGGTGGCAATATAGTATCTCTGACTAATGATGCTCAAGTCACCGAATTCTTTTAGGCATTTCCAAAAAATAATTTATGGCAGCCTAGCTTAGCTGGAAATCACATTATGTGTGCTACAGATCACATAATGTGCCCTTCTTGTTATCTCAGATAACAACTTTTCTGAGATAACTCATGCATGGGGTGAACATGCAAACTCCATGCAGACAGACACAGGGCCATATCTGAACCCAGGACCTTCTTGCTTCAAGTCAACAGTAAAAACTGTGCCACTGTGCGGCCCTCAAAACAAGTCAATTGCTCATATAAATGTCCAGTCAGTGGTGGAAGGTGTCCTCACATTTGCTCACAGTTTAGGTACTCTAAGAAAATATGGAATTACACAATGGGTGGTAATAATGCTGAAGTTTGCATCTGATTCATGGCTCCTCATTTGCCACTACATTAGATAGCTATTTCACATTCCTTAAGGATGCATTTGATCATATTGTCATATTAGTGTAATCACTTACCTTTTTTCACTCTACTAATCACCCCATTCAGAATTTACACCAGTTATCTTGTTGCTTTTATCTTTTGTTTCCCATCATGTTCCCTGTCCCTTTTGTGCTCCATGTTTTCACATTATATATATACACTTTTCACTTGATTCTGCCTGGTTCCAATCTGTGTTTCGGTCATCCACAAAAAAACAACAACAATCAAGACAATTGTTAAAATAAGGTGAGATCTTTCCATGCAACCATTATTAAAAGCACACAGTTAAATCAATAAAACGTAAAATAAGTATATTTTCACATTCTGGGACCAAAAGACTGGAGAAGCCTGTATGGAGTCATATGTTATTTGTCTTATCTTTTGCCGAAGTATAAACTAAGTGTAACCAAAGAAATGATGATTTTCTGTTTTCCACAAGTATTAAATAAAATATTTATTTATCAAGTTAAAACACATATGATTGAAATATGATTGAGAACTGATGATTAAAATAAAACATTAAGGTTAAGAGATTGTTAATCAGCTTATTACTTCAACCTCAAATTCTGGTGTTTGTTTTATATGTCCTTACAAAGCAACTACACAAAGTAGCTTTACATACTACACATTAAACTAAATCTGTAAACATTTTTGAAAGGCTTTTTAAAATGTGTTGATACAGTGGCATCTCATTTTTTCATGAACACTAGAGCACTCCTACCCTGGAGCAGCTCAGCAGTTTTGCTTACATGGCTTTAGATTTTATGTAACCTGTTCTACACCCCCTTCTTCTCCCTCCACCTTTCCTCCTCCACTAGCATCATGAAATGTCCTTCTCCTTGCTAAGACTATGTAATTACCTTGCATAATAATGCTGTATTTGTGTTTCAGCAGCCATACCTCGTCTACTGGAGGCCAGAGGTGGAAATTCCTTGAATTCTGCTATGTACATCTCAATCCTCTCCTCTATTCCTCTCTACCATCATTACGATGTTAACAATCTGTGACATCACTGACTCACAGTTTTAACGGACTGTGACATCACTGCTGTTGTGTTTATTGATTAAAATGCTGGCAGCCTTCAGGAAGTGGAAATAAGATCCCAATCCAATCACGGCTCAACTTAATGGCATTAGTAGCTGCCATTGGCTCACTGGTTGCTCAGTAACCTGATTAGTACTAAAGCATTTTGATGATAATGAGATTTGCTTTTATTGGTGTCTGAACAAATCACATCAGCAAAGTATGTGCACAAATGTTTAAAAACGCACCTAAAAAAAACAATTATGTACACATATTCTCAATAAATGAACTAACACCAAAGAAATTATATAAGTTTTATTTTTCAAAGAGTCCTTGAAAAATATGGCACAGACAGTATTAATCATATTTTGTTCTAGAACTAATAAACAAAAAAACCCCAAGGCAAGGTCTCCAAAAAAAAAAAAGATCAGGTATTTTAAAGAGAAATGCGCACCATTCCATTTGTGTCATACCTGCTTGTGTTTTGAGTTCTTGAGTTTGTGTTTTTGTTAAATTACCTGATCTTGTCTTTCGTTTTGTCTCCCTGCACCCCTAACCCACACCTGTTCTGTGTTTTCCTCTAATTGTCTGGTCACATTTGTCATTGGTTCCCCCGGCTGTTCAGTTATGTATTTAAGCGCGTTTGTATCCTTTGTTCCCCGCTGGTTCCTTATGTATGTGAGTTTATGTGTGATCTCATGTGTTTGCTACCCTGTCTGTATCCTGCCATGGATAATAAAGACTCATCTTACCTAAAAATCTCGAGCTTCAGGAATTCTTCCCTGCATTTTGGTCCATCAAAAACCCACTTTATGACAGAGGGAACCAGCCAACGGGACCAAGCAGGGAAGATGGAGAGGGAAATCAAAAAGGGTGAGATTCTGGTCAAATTGTTTTCCCACCTTGCTACCTCTTCCAGCTCCCCATGGCGGAGGCTGGAGATACAGCTGGCAGCCTCCAAGACTGGCTCGAGACGAGGAAGGATTTTTTTTCCTGATCCTCGGATTCACCATTCTATTGAGGCCGAGCGACAAAGGGCCCTGGGAGAAATCGCCGGTTCAATGAGGAGGCCTCCTGCCCCCTCCTCTGCTTGCTTCTCCATTGAAGCTGGAGGTGGCTTTCCGGCTCATGGTTAAACTCTTGATCAGCCATTGCCGCTGCTTCAGACTCCTAATCCTGTTCCTGGTCCAGTTCCGGAGGGGTTCATGGATGAACCGACTCCACAACCCGATCCTTTTTCTGGTCCTGTTCCGGAGTGATTCTTGGATGAACTGCCTCCACACCCCGATCCTGTTTCTGGTCTTGTTCCAGAGGGGTTCTTGGATGAACCGCCTCCACACCCCGATCCTGTCCCTGGTTTTTGTTCCAGAGGGGTCCCAAGTCGAGCCGCCCTCACACTTTGTTCTTGCCCATGAGGTGCTCGCGGATGGACTGCCTCCACTCTCTGCTCCTGTTCCCGTTCCTGTCCTGGAGGGCTCCGAGGACAAACTGCCTCCATCCCTGGTTCCCGTTCCGGAGGAGTTCGTGGAGGACCTGTTTCCACTTCCTGTTCCTGTCCCTGAGGGGTGCGAGGACACACCCTCTCCACCTGCTGTGCCTCGGTGGCTCCGCCGCAGATCTCCACGGCCTCGCCTAAGGTCCCAGCGCTCTGCACCATTCGCCCGGGTTCCAGCGGTCTCCGCAACACGTCTCTGAGCTCCACCATGGGTTCTTCTGGTCCCGCCTCCGGCTGTCAGATCATCGGCTCATGCGTCGCAGGCCGTCAGATCATCAGCTACTGCGTTGCATGCCTGCTGATCTCCTGCCCCTACGTCGCCGGCCTGCTGATCGCCTGCTCCTACGTCGCCGAATCGGCCGCCGGAACTCTTGGTCTGCAGGGGATGGCCTCCGGGCCAGCCGCCTGAACTCTGGGTCTGCCGGGGACGGCCTCCAGGCCGGCTGCCTGAAGTCTTGCCCTCCTTGCAAGGCCCCCTCCGCCCACCCTGGTTGGGTTGTTTTGTTTTTGGTTCACATTTGTCATTGGTTCCCTCTGCTGTTAAGTTATGTATTTAAGCGCATTTGTTTCCTTTGTTCCCTGCTGGTTCCTTATGTATGTGAGTTTATGTGTGATCTCATGTGTTTGCTACCCTGTCTGTGTCCTGCCATGGATAATAAAGACTCATCTTACCGGAAAACCTCAAGCTTCAGGACTTCTTCCCTGCATTTTGGTCCATCAAAAACCCACTTTATGACATTTTGTTAATGATGAGTTAAATGTCTCACTTAGATGAGATAATCTAATCCTAACCCCAAAAGTTGCTGATTCTGAGGTAAAACAAAGAGGATAACGGAGAAAATTGGAGAATGATTTGCAGCTCTCTGGAATTTATTTTATGCACGAACCTTAATCAAATTAATAAAGAACTCTACCAGTCTATCAGCCTGGAGCTATAAAAATAGGATTTTACATTTTCCAGGTAGTTACACTGTTAAGGAGTCAGATCTTTTTGGATTTTTTTTAAAGTAAGCAATTATTTTCCTTTCTCCTGCCCATGATCCTGTAACTGGTGACAGACACCAGCTTGCTCGTGATCCTGAAAAGATTAAGCAAGTATACAAAACAGATGGTTGGATGGATGATTCGGGGGTGCTTTTGGGTGGTCATCCATACTCTCATCAGCTCATCCAGCAAATTAAGACCAGTGGTAGTCTATGGATTTTTACAAGATTTTCCATCTACTTGCGACAATCCAGTGAAACTCCTTAAAACGTTCTTAGTGATTTAAGTAGTCTGTATTTTCACATCCTCCTGGTTGATTCACTTTGGCAGTTCTCATTGGGATATACACCTCCGTCCACTGAACTCATTCCGTTTTTGCGCTTTAATCACCTTCCTCACTTTTCTGTGCTCACTCTAACTGTATGGGGGCAGATAGATCAAATATTCTGCATAAGCAGAGCAGCATGATCTTCAAATCCCTTGCCACTTACCTGTTTTCTGATAAAACACCAACTCTAGGATCCACAAAATCATCCTGTGATTCATTCAGTCTTCCCACAAGGTAGCCTCCCACTCATATTCCAATTCATACTTACCAACATCCACTGATCTCCTCTAACAAGACTGTCCCCTCCATAAACAAACCTGACAGCTGGTTGCAGTACAGGCTTCCTTGATTCTCTACTCACTCTCTATTCACCTAAATACAATAAAATATATTTTTTAAATACCTCATCTATTTGGTGGATTGTTTACAGCAGTGGTCTCTTCGATTAATTTTTAAGCATTCCACTTTAGGTCTCCCCTACCTTTTGTTTATACTTTGGATGCCTTTTTACTCGTCTTCAGCCAAGTACTTAAACATGTTATTTAACACCACTATCAAGCTCAAGTAAAATAACATTTAACTTTGGCCACATTCAGTCAGGTATAAAATGGCTACTAAATTAAAAGAAAGGCACTTGTACTAATTAGCATTTGGTGGTTTAACTGTTTTACACACTACTACACATCCAGTTACTACCATTGTCAAACATCTAGCTTTAAGAATATTCTTGCAGAAAGTAGTTTGACACAGTCAGAGGTAAGCATTTTAGAATGATAGAATTGAAAAAGACTGCGTACAGATTTAACATATCAGATTAAACACATGTAATGCTCATGCAATGTATATTCTAAAATACATTAAACATAATTTATTTTTAATCAGTTCTAAATAAGAAATGAAACTAGGAAAAAATAAGCATCAGAATAAAAGAATGTTGAGTTTTCGGTGAGGGAATATTAATCATGCACTCTGGCTTGTCCAAATGCAATCTTCTGATCATTAAGTATTAGTTTTGATGGCTGGCTTGGCAAATGTAGCATAGCTCATGACAATCCGCCAACTGGCTAAGACCTGATAAATGAATATTCATGAAAGAACCAGTCATGTGCAGAGATTTGGATGGTTGAATTTGAACTTAAATTCTTTCTAATTGGTATTGGTCTTCTGTCCACTATAAACCCGCATCTTCCCACAAGTTAAGGTTCTATTGTAGTAGTGCTTATCAGAGAGGATAAACTGACTTTTTTTCTGAAACATGTCTGATGGGTTTACAATATAAGACTCATGTTTTTGTTTATAATAGTTACATATCCTGACAATTTCTGTGGCAGTTTCTTTGCTAAGAAAGTCCCAATAGTGGTACACATTTAGCAGCATATTATTATAATTTTTTTCTTTATTAATTACTTTTAAGGTTGTAAGTTCAACTTTAATATAAATAAAACAAAAAGATAAAAAGCAATGGCCAAAAAAAATAAATAAAAAAAGGAATTTATTGAAAATTATATTTGATGTCAAACAACTGATCAAAGATTTAACACCATTAGTGAAAATAATTCAACACAGAACTGAAATTCCAAAAAGGACTCAATAGTGCGCAGTCCTCATCTTGTTAATTACAGGTCCTTCTCAAAAAATTAGCATATTGTGATAAAGTTCATTATTTTCTATAATGTAATGATGAAAATTTAACATTCATATATTTTAGATTAATTGCACACTAACTGAAATATTTCAGGTCTTTTATTGTCTTAATACGGATGATTTTGGCATACAGCTCATGAAAACCCACAATTCCTATCTCACAAAATTAGCATATTTCATCCGACCAATAAAATAAAAGTGTTTTTAATACAAAAAAACGTCAACCTTCAAATAATCATGTACAGTTATGCACTCAATACTTGGTCGGGAATCCTTTGGCAGAAATGACTGCTTCATGGCGGCGTGGCATGGAGGCAATCAGCCTGTGGCACTGCTGAGGTCTTATGGAGGCCCAGGATGCTTCGATAGCAGCCTTTAGCTCATCCAGAGTGTTGGGTCTTGAGTCTCTCAACGTTCTCTTCACAATATCCTACAGATTCTCTATGGGGTTCAGGTCAGGGGAGTTGGCAGGCCAATTGAGCACAGTGATACCATGGTCAGTAAACCATTTACCAGTGGTTTTGGCACTGTGAGCAGGTGCCAGGTCGTGCTGAAAAATGAAATCTTAATCTCCATAAAGCTTTTCAGCAGATGGAAGCATGAAGTGCTCCAAAATCTCCTGATAGCTAGCTGCATTGACCCTGCCCTTGATAAAACACAGTGGACCAACACCAGCAGCTGACACGGCACCCCAGACCATCACTGATTGTGGGTACTTGACACTGGACTTCTGGCATTTTGGCATTTCCTTCTCCCCAGTCTTCCTCCAGACTCTGGCACCTTGATTTCCGAATGACATGCAGAATTTGCTTTCATCCGAAAAAAGTACTTTGGACCACTGAGCAACAGTCCAGTGCTGCTTCTCTGTAGCCCAGGACTGGGGAATGCGGCACCTGTAGCCCATTTCCTGCACACGCCTGTGCACGGTGGCTCTGGATGTTTCTACTCCAGACTCAGTCCACTGCTTCCGCAGGTCCCCCAAGGTCTGGAATCGGCCCTTCTCCACAATCTTCCTCAGGGTCCGGTCACCTCTTCTCGTTGTGCAGCGTTTTCTGCCACACTTTTTCCTTCCCACAGACTTCCCACTGAGGTGCCTTGATACAGCACTCTGGGAACAGCCTATTCGTTCAGAAATTTCTTTCTGTGTCTTACCCTCTTGCTTGAGGGTGTCAATAGTGGCCTTCTGGACAGCAGTCAGGTCGGCAGTCTTACCCATGATTGGGGTTTGGAGTGATGAACCAGGCTGGGAGTTTTAAAGGCCTCAGGAATCTTTTGCAGGTGTTTAGAGTTAACTTGTTGATTCAGATGATGAGGTTCATAGCTCATTTAGAGACCCTTTTAATGATATGCTAATTTTGTGAGATAGGAATTTTGGGTTTTCGTGAGCTGTATGCCAAAATCATCCGTATTAAGACAATGAAAGACCTGAAATATTTCAGTTAGTGTGCAATGAATCTAAAATATATGAATGTTAAATTTTCATCATGACATTATGGAAAATAATTAACTTTATCACAATATGCTAATTTTTTGAGAAGGACCTGTACTTCTGAGAAGTATTTAAGCATACTTGATGTGAGTGTTTTCAGTAGACTAGTGCAAACTTTGCTCCATATGTTGAAGATGGTTTCACGGTTTGAAACCGAGTTCCATCTTTGTAAAACCTCCCATGCCATCAATCCCCAAACATTTTAAATTGGATTTAGATCAAAGGAACATGCAGAATGGTTCAAAAGAGGGCATTTTTCTCCTGCTGGAAGAACTGTTAACTGCAGTGCTGTCTGGTTAAAAGAGCAGTGATCATTTCACAGGCAAGGGCCCTCAGTTAGGAGAGATACCTGCTGCAACATGTCAGTGTAGCTAGCCATGCTTTTGTGCCCCTGGACAACCTAAAACCCGCTCCCTAGATCATGATATAGAAAGCAAACTCCAATAGGATCTTCTTGTGGTGCCAGTAATACTGGAAGCCATCAGAGCCATCTAAATGACAATATTTCTTATCATAGAATATGTTTATTTTCTTTTTAAATGCTCCATGTATGGTAAAGCCTTGCAACGTCCGAAGGGTCTTTTGTTCTTTAACCCTTCTCTCGTAGATGCTATCTTATGGTTTTTAGGCTACAGTCAACGCAACTGCTGTTCAAAGTATTGATACAGTTGCATGCTACACTTTTTTAATGTCAAAAAAATTCAAAAACCATGTGTCATTGTCCTCACACTGTACAATTATTTGCTACGTTGTGATGGTCTATCTCTATCAGATAAAAGCCCAATAAAATCTGTTGAAGTTTAAGATACCATGTCTGAAGCATATATATATGTGTATATGCACAGAGAAAGAAAGTAGAGAATACTCACACAAGACTACACAAAGGTAAAAATTATCTTTTTGAATTTGTGTGTGTGTGTGTGCCTCGATGTGTTTGTGTAGGTGCTGGGCTGATGTCTCTTTGTAAGTTGAAATGCCAACGCCTCTTTTCATTCTTCCTGATTCCCTTATAATTAATCAGCTATGCAATTACAGTGTAGAAAACGGAGAGAGAACAAGAGAGTGGAAAGAGAGAGACAGAGGGAACATGGAGAGAGAAAGTATAAAAAGTATTCTATGTGAGTCTATTGTTAAGGAGCAGGGGAAAAAAGTAAGGGAGAGGGGGAAAAAGAGCAGGTTTCTAATGAAAGGTGATAATAAGAAACCCTTAAACGAACAAATGAAAATGTCATTTTTCTCTCCACCATCACAGCCTCCCTCCCCTCTGTCCTGTTGAGGGATAATGAGGGGGAAAAGGAGAAAGTGAGTGTTTCTCAACAGGAAACCTTTTGTTAAAAAATCTCCACACTTCGTCCGACTCTCCTCTCTGCTCCTTGTTTCTTGACAACCTTCCTCCTCCACCTCCTCCTAACCACACAGCCCACCTTTTTCTCTCCCCCTTCTCTTGCTGTTTCATGCATTTCGACAGGTCCTCCACCACCCAGAGCCGACCCCCCTTCTACTTTCATTCATTCTCGTTTGCCTGCACCCCATTATTCTGGCCATTAATTTCAGCTTGATATCATGATGATAGATTTAGATTGGGCCAAAGCAAAGGCTATGTCCCTCTCCTCAACCAATAGAAGGGTCAGGTATTATGGTAATAGGACACAGTTTTATATTAGAACTGGTCTCTTTGTTCTACATGAGTTTCATTACTCTAGAGAAGCTCTCATTACAAAGAGCAACGCCTCACAGTGGTTCTTTTGTTCAGAGGCAGGCTAATGTAAAACACGATCTTCTTGCTGTAAAAATACCATTGCAGTGTCCTTCGGCAAAGTAATTAACATTTAACTGGTTGATTTGCAGAGTTTAGTTCTGAAATGTATAAAAAATATTTTTACTTTTGCAAGAATTTGAAACATTCTTACACTTACAAGAAAAACCACAAATAACTGAAGTCATTCAAGTGTCAGAACAATGCTTTTAGTGCTGTTTGGTGCTACTTTACCTTCTTTAAGGCCTTTTCACATTGTAAACTGTAGCCATTGAGGAATAAGCCTTTCTCCAGTGAATGTGAAGGTGGTCCAGTGGGCAGCTTGGCGGGCAGAGGAACATGCAGACTTCTTCACATGGAAGAACTGCCAGAAAACTGCAAGTGAATCATGTTGAGCTTTTTCTTTAGCCCATCAGCGCTCAGTTCTCCACTTGACCGATGACATGACACACCCGATTTCTCTGTCAGAGAAGAAAAGCTCATTTCTGCTGTGCATGGTTGTACTATGTGTACTGTGCAGGAAGTTGCCTCAATCCTGAGTCCTCACATGTGCAGCTCTTTTAGTGGTAATTTTAAGAGTATAGAGTTCTAGTCAGCGGTTGACCTACACATATTACTGAGTTGTTATATTAATTAAGGCTTTTTATTGATTTTTTAAGCAATTCTTCTTTGGTGGCATGACTTTTAATGCAACATACAATTTAAATGGTTTATAAAACAAGAATTAGGATTTACTGTAAATTTTCTCTAATCCACACAGGGCCAAAATGATGCATACAGGTTCTGATACATACACACCTAGAAATATTTGAATAAAGGTCCATAACAAGTTTTGCATCAAGTAAATGCTGGTTGGTTTATTCTAGTTGGATATTTGTCAACTCTGATCACAAAAAGCTGTAGAGTTCAACTATATTGGTTAGTTTTGTGGCACAGACACAACTTTTAAGCACAGTTGATGATTATTCAATAGCCCTGAATTCAAGGCCATTCCAGAAGCCCAAGATTAGCCTGTTTTATCCATTCTAAAACCAGTACTGATGCATGTTCAGGATCATTGTCTTGTTGGAACAAAGTTTCAACAGGGAGAAGTTGATTTGAGGTAACGTTTGAAGTAGAGCCACTCAATATATCAGTATTATTGTTAATATCATTGTGTGCAATGATATTAACAATAATACTGATATAGGACCCTTCTGTTCCTGCCAAGCCTGTTCTGCTTCTGGACATCCATGTCTGCATCTGCTACCACCAACCTGCCTGCAGGTTGTTTCCTTTTTATTATTAAATCTTTCACTTACCACACTACACTGCTTCCTACCTGTCTGCACTCTGGGGTCCACCACCACACCTCGTCTGACAATAAATCACAATATGGAACTAAGCAGAGGAAAGCGGCTATGAGTGTAAGTATACAACATGGCCTTCACAAAAAAACAGCTATCAAGCTCAGGTAAAAAAAAAAGCCAATAAGATCTGGCCAACTATTGCATGCAACTTAAAAAATAAATCATTGTGTTCTTTTACTCATCAACGACAAACTGGACAAGGAAACTGTTGATAGTCTGCAGAGCCACACTGACGAGCATTTTCAGAGAGTAATTCGGGAAAATCACAGAAGCCAGTGGCCACTCTAACATCTAAGCAGACACGACCTGAATGCTACAGCAGTAGCAACACCTCACCAGACAAAAGCTAGACTCTATTGAGCAGAAGTCTCGATGCCAGAATTGGCCCTGGTAGAGGTTCTGCATGAGGAATTCCAGGCTCTGAGGGAATTGCTAGAGTACATCAGAAACAGGTGGCAACACTAGCGGCTGAGAACAAGATGCTTTGGGAAAGTGTACAAAAACTCATAGAAGGGATGACACAGCTTTCTAGTGACAACAAGAAAATGAAGAAGACCATACTGGATATCCAAGTGAGGAGCATGTGGAACAACCTTGTTTTCTCCAGCATTCCTGAGCACACAGAAGAAGACCCAGAGACCACCGTGTAAGGTTTCCTCCAGCTGCAGCTGAAAATCCTGAGAGCAGTACACAACCATCACATTGTTGGGACCCAGCCATGGATTTCAACATTAAACTCCGGTACAAATTCTTCTGGAACTTTTCAAACTGGAACTTTTCAAAATAAAGTGCAATAACCTTCTTCGGGCAGAGCCAGGAAACGGGATAACTGCGGACTTCCTGTGACACCACTACCCAAATAAAAGCACAGCTGTTGCTACATCCGCTCTCTTCCACACGGCCTTCGAAAGGGACCGGATAGGGGAGACAAGCGCGCTGATGTCTCTTCGCTGGCAAAAAGACAAACTCTTCAAACTAGATCCAAGAGTGTCATAAGATCACGCGATCATATGCACAAGTTAAGTATGAGTGAAGCACTGTTTGTGTACCCGGTGATTTCATTCATAAAGAGGGGAAATTAAGGTATAAGCATTGCTGACTTTCTCTCCGAGCCCTGCAGAAGCAAATGGTGTACGAGAGAAGCCCCTGCAAAGATGGGGTCTCCCAGTATGGAAGGAAGACACCAGAGACCGCATCATCGTGTTAACCCGTGTGGTCAGCGGACAGGACAGGCCGCCCAGCTACAGCTCCGGAGCTAACCCTTTTGTTCACAGAGCGAACGCACCTTCAACCCCCGCGAAGCTACCGAGCTAACCGCTTGTTGACTGTGGACGTTTCTTCAAACTTCGCCCCTTGGACAACATTTCCTCACCATGGTCAGAGGTTGGGTTTGGGCAGATTAACAGTTAGAATGAAATGATCTGAACGTTTTCATTCTATGAAGTTTGGTTTTGTTTGTGTGAAACTCGGCTATATTAGTGCTAGCAGGCTATCTGCAGCACACGTGCCCTGTTTGTGTTCTGTGTTTGTGTCTTTAAAGTTAGGTCAAACTTTACTTGAAGGGTGATTTTAAACACAGAAGATTGATCATAACGCGCCGTCTGCGCTTATGCATTTTAGCCCTTTTATTAACGGTATTTTTAAAGGTGTGTGTTTGATTCTGGTGCTAAATAATATTTACCCAGAAAGGTTTAGCCTTCAATCCAGTAAATAATAGTACCTAAACATCATTTACTAGATTTGATAACTATGTAAACACCATTAAGCCCCATTTTTCCAGAAAGATTTGGCTCGTTTCCAAAATACTCCCTTAATATTTCTTCAAATATTATTTCAATAAGTAAAGGCAGCTAATTAGACACCATTGAGAAATGGTCATCCAGAAGGTTGGTTTCATTCACCAGATCATTATTTAAAACATTATTTTATTAAAATAATATTTTATCTGATCTTGCATTGTGAATGGTTGTCTAAACTTTGCTGATTATTGCTTAAGTTGGTTCCAAGACTAACTTAACTTCATTTCCAGATTCTTCAAGATAATCCTTGGTTCTCAAACATAAACATTGCATGGTAATGTTGCATCACTCTTTTGGTCATGGTTTTCAATCATACTTAATCAACTTGTTTATATTGTACATAGCCCATTAGTCTTCCTTATTCTTTAATTCTGCTTGGTAGTTTAGTTGGATTGTTTTAGCATAGTAAAGAGTTTGTTGATTGAAATATGTTTGACTTTGAGTTGACTTATTTTTGTTAATAAATTCTTGTATTTTAAGAAATTGTGTGAATTCATTCCATCAATGTGCAGAGTTTATGCTGTTCAATTATGTCAGAGCTCGTCTCACACCTTTCTATTTTGTCCTAATACCATTGCCTTACTGGGCTGGTATTCACAGGACAACCCTTAACAGACTGAAATATTATTTGATAAAATATAAAAATTTTTATATTAAATATTAAATAATATTCTCAGATTAATAATCACAACAACATTCCAACGTGTGCATTGTCTGAGAGCGAAGCAACTGCCAGTGGAGTTGGGGAGACTCTGCTGTCAGCTAGTAGCAGGGTTTGCACACCCAGCCACAAACTCAATTTTAATGCACGTTGGACATACACATCTGCATTTCACTGTACCACAGACACACATGCAAACACAGTGCAGTGGGGGAGGGTGTGAGGTCATGGGGCATGACATGATCCTCTTGTTCCTGCCCTGACACCTGTGCTGATTTGGTTGGGACTGGAGGTGTGGGGATAGCCTGGGGGTCTCTGACGGAGTCATAGGGGGACTGGCAGGGGGCTCCTTAGTGTGGTGTTCTTCGTGTGGGTGCTTGGGCTTAGGCTGGACTCAACACATATGCTTTCCCACTCACACACCCATGCACCAACACAGAAATAATCTAAATGGTTAAAGGTCAAGTTACTATTACATCAATGTGGCCAGCCTACTTTGATGTGGAGGCTTGAAAGTTAATCACGCAATTAGGATTCTGTCATGAGATATCCTTTTTGTAGAGTAAATTATATAAATAAATCAGGATATGTGGTCCGATGAGGCTCATTTGTCAGATTAAAAGTAGCTTTTAAATAAAACAACTTTTAAGCAGGTATTAAACATATTTTAATTGAGCCCACATTTTTGTATTAAAAATGTTTTTTGGTGGTCTATTGTAATATTTTAATGTTAAATGTTATTAGTGAAATTATTATTAGTGAATGTGTACGTATAAATTTCAGTGTGTGCATGTAATTGTCATTCTGTCTGCATAGATTAGGTCAACTTTACATTATTTTCGAATGTGTGCACCCAGTTTTTGAACTGAATATCTGTAAGATCCTTCTCTGAACAATGAATAACGTTTTCTGGTTGTAAAACACAATAATTGGCATGTAAAAATAATTAAAATGCTGTGCAAAAATACAGCACAGACCAACAAAACTTTCCACGAAGCAAATTACCAAAGAAAGACAAAGAACAAGGAAACAAAGTGTACAGGGAGGATAAGTGCTATCATGTTGCAGGGGATTTAATTAGCAAAAGATGACCACATGTGCGGAAAAGGCAGAGTGCAAAACTGAATATAACCTAGTTTGCAGAATTTTGAAAGAAAACAAAAGGTATCAAAAAAGGTATAAAATATGTTACACGACAAACTAATGAAATCTAAATGCCAAACAACTTTTGATACCTGCAGTTGTTGAACCTCTGATTTTATGCTAGCTGCATGAAACGTAACCCATATCTTTGTTAATGGCTTGCAAAACACTATAGATTGTGCCAATTATTTCATCAACCCAACAAATCTGGGTTTTTCTAACAATACAAATGCTTTTACTAGTTACAATGGCGGACACATAGAGAGTTATGCTGTATTAGCTGCTGTAGCTCCCCTCTGCCAGATGAGACCCTCATCATTAAAATATTCTGATGCTCAAAGTAACGCTCTGAATTTATGAAGCAGATGAACAACTTTTTAGGTTGACTTGGTCTTGCAGGTGCCTGATCTTAAATTACTTTTTGGGGTCCAAAAATCCTGATTTCTACCTCTTATTATAACATTTGGTTGGTATTATTTTGCTGTAAACACATAGGTATGAAAAGTTATTAAATAAATAATAGATACCACATATTCTCTAGTGAAACTACTAAGGGGTGAGGAGAGGCCTGGGCAATATGAACATGAGCAGATTAAAAATGTTGCTCTGTGCTGTATCATTGCATGAATATTACATCTTCCTAAGCAAACCCTACAGCTGTTACCTCCACCTCAAAGATACAGCATGCAGGACACTGGGTATTTGCAGAAAGTAAGTTGCCATTTTCTAAATGGTTCATAATTTCCTCATAAACCAAAACATGACTATTAATTACTTTTCCTTGCATCTAATCACATTTACAGTTTAATATATGTCAATATCTATCTCTTAAATGGCCTTTCTTTTTTATCATTCTTTATTTCTTTATAACTCTTATTTAAAGTTATTAGATAATTCTCCTGAAACCTTTTTAAAGCTTGTAGAAGTAACAAAAGGTAAAATCTTAGTGTCCTTCTTACCTTTGTAAAAGGCTTGTTGCATCACAAAACCTTTGCCAAGCTATTTCAAAACATCTACTTGAGTAATGTTTGCACTATTTACACCTCAGAGCTTGTTTTTACTGTTGATAACTTTGATTTATTTGCCTTACTTTCTATCAAAAAAACAAGTAAAATAGTACAGCCAATTCAATCAACAAAATAACAATTGAATTTGAATTAATTTAACTGAGTGGAGGCCTGCTTTCTTTTATCCTGATTGTGTCACACTGTATATGATAACCTTGAATGGTTATAAACGGCATGGCTAGAATGGTTTCAAATATTAATATGGTTACAATGAAAATGTTATTGTTTAGGGCATTTTAAAGTATTTTTATGGTTTTAGGGACCTTAGATGATTTCCAATAATTTTATTTAAAAATCTATTTCTCCTTGCCACCCAAAGTTTAAACATCCTTTGCCAACACATGACTTTGAATGTTGCCTTAAATTTCACCCCATTTCTTGTTTGTGTCTTCTCCTTGTTGGAGCAACGTATCAGATGTGATATCAGATCTCATAGTTGGAGAAACTTTGAAAGCTGGTCTCTTTAAATCCACTTCAGATGAAGATGAAGAGATGTGTGAAGTTTGGATTCATGCAACAGATGCGCTCTCTGGCCTGATAAACTTTGTCTAGCATGCGTTTGACAATCCTTTACTTTATTTTCATTGAGATGGCCTGTTTGTCAGCCTCCAACTTTCTTTAGACCTTTATTTCTAGAGAGGAGATTGTTCTGTATAAAGCCAAAGAGACAGTGTTCTCTTATCCTCCAATGAGGAAACTCCTTTAGTGATCCTTTTCTTTTATCTGCTGTTATTGATACCTGTTGCCTCCTCTCATTCTTCAGAGCAGTCCAGTCCAGTTGCATCTTTCACAATGACACATCATGCGGTAGGTAGGAAAGGTATTTTGTGAAAAGTATGCAGCTGTTTTGTAGCTAGTTCTTTATTTGCCCCAAAACAAAACATGATTCTAATTTTTTATTTTCCCTGCATTAATCACATCTACAGCTTAAAATGTGTTTTAGTATGTGGGACTTAAATGGCTTTTATGTTATTCATTGTTAATTAATTTATAACTCTGATTTACAATTATAGCTGGAGTTATTGCATAAGGCATTTTTCAACAGAAGAAAACGAAGGAACAAAAGGCCAAATCTTATTTTATGTCTGATGGGGGCACAGACCAAACTAAGACACTCCAAAACATTCACCTGAATTTTCCGATCATAGTTGTTGGTTTGTTGCCAGAAATAATTTATAGATTTTTATTTTTAGACTCGCGCAAGACTGAGGTATTACTGGAACTTAATGTTATGCACTATACATACTTCAGAACACATTTTTCAATCACTAAATTTTGATTTATGTCCCTTAGTTCACATAAAATAATTTAAACGTAATACAAACAACATACCCAGCAAATTTACAATTATATTTGTAATAATTTCCCTGTTGCTCCTGACTGGATACCTGCTTGAAAACACTACTTTCTTCTTTCTCTCAGAGCCCCTGCAGAGAAACAAGGATGTCGCACTAATGTGCCGTGAGTCTGCAGGCGACACTCAGCTTATCTTCTGTGAAAGAGTTTAGGCTGATTCTGTTATGCAGCCACAGGGAGGCTGACTCCTGTTGGATTAGACTGATCATAGATCTGCGAAACACAACGTAGAATCAGACAAGACTATTACTGAAAGATAGAGAGACTTTGTGTGTGTATATGTGTTAGTGTGTGTGTGTATAGGTGTGTGTGTGAGCTTGTATGTGTGTGTCTGGGAGACAGTCTGTGTGCTTGTCTTGTTCTCACTTTGTCCAAAACGACTGCTGTGTGGTTGTGTGTGTGTGTGTGTGTGTGTGTGTGTGTGTGTGTGTGTGTGTGTGTGTGTGTGTGTGTGTGTGTGTGTGTGTGTGTGTGTGTGTGCCTAGACAACAGATGGGCAATAGAGGAATCAGTAAATTAATCCTCAACACATCGTAGAGCACTAATTACTGATTAACAACCACTGGACTGCTCTGTTTTTTTTCCCATACTACACACAGAGAGACACATGCTCACTGTTTTAACTATAAATAACATAATTCAGAAATGGATAAAGGGAGTTCAACAGTGATACAATCAGATAAACTAAAAAAGTGTGGTGGGTAGGAATGAAAGGACGACGAGGTTGGCGACAGAGATTTTGTCAGTAGATGGACAACATGACAAGGGAATGGGTGTAGGGATGTGAGGTGCGTGAAAGTATTGTCTTTCATCAGAATACTCATTATTTCTAATCCACTTATACTCAAACACACACAAGCACACACATACAAGGAAATGTCGCTGATGAAAGGTGCTACATAGCTATGAACAAACAAAAAAGTTGCTTATCTGTACTCCTCCTTCTTTTCACTTTAGTTCAAACATAAACAATACTGTAATCTATAATGACTCTAATTTTATATGTTTGCTGTTACATGTTTTCTCTTTCCAAAAATACATTAAGCCAAATGATAAAACATTTTTATGGCCTCGAGAAGCTTCTTTGGCTTCACTGAGGTCATGGTTCCTAACCAAAAAGAGTTTGACTGATCCCTTGAGGACAGACGGTAGTGTCTTTATGTACTGTTTACAGGTGATGATAGGATGGACAAACTGGGGCCTCTTGTGCAGAAATGCACTGTAAGTATTGCTCAGCTTTGTCATGGTAAACGAAGGGCTGAACCAGAAAATTATTCTCTGTATTTTCTATTTCATCCTCATTACCACCATTACGGATTGTCCTGAGATGTGGATCATAAGCAAAAGAACAAGAATCTGGATTAAAGTAGCTGAAATGAGCTTTCTCCATATGGTTGATCACCATTTAAGGTGGGGTGAGCAGCTCAGATATCTGGAGGGAGCTTAAAGGACAGCTGCTGCTCCTTCTCCTTGAAATGAATCAGTTGAGCTGGGATAAATATCTGATTAAGATGCCCCCTGGGCACCTTCTACTATTATGAGACCTAGAACTGTGACTTGATATCACTTTCTGACCTTGGAACCCCCCAGGATGACCAAGAGAGTGTTGCTGAAGAGAGGGATGTCTGGGTTATCTTCCTAGACCTGTAACCCTCACAACCAGATCTCAGGTAAGATGAAGACGGTGGATGGATTTGCTTTTAAGATTGTTAATGTTTGAGGTCCAGTCTCAATACTTTGACAAATAAACTTTTTTCTGCTCCCTTTGCACATCTAATCCACATACAAACAGCTTTTTAGGTTGGAAAAAATGAGTTTTAAACATGGGAAATTGGGATTTTAGGAAATGATTACAGCCTTTTTGGCATATGTTCAATTCAATTCAATTCAGTTTTATTTAAATCCATTCACAACACATATTGTCTCAAGGCACTTCACAAAGTTAATTCAATCAAATCATACAGATTTCAAGTCAGGTACATACATTCCAATTAATCCTAACTATCGAACAGTACAGTCAGATTCAGTTATTTATTCACATTGGTTAAACAGTTTTTCTATCTAAGGAAACCCAGCAGATTTTATTGAGTCAGTGATTTGCAGCATTCACTCCTCCTGGATGAGCATGTAGAGACAGTGGACAGTCAGTGACGTTGACTTTGCAGAAATCCCTCATACTGAGCATGCATGTAGCGACAGTGGAGAGGAAAAACTTCCATTGTCCCTGTCTGTGTACTAAAAACTATTGCAATGGAGCCATTTTGTCATATGAGAAACAATCAAAAATGTCAAGGACAAGACTATTTTAAATTCTTTGCTAAAATTATGAGCCATGCTCAAATTATATATATTTTGCACTTTTTTACTCCTTACTGACTTTTTTCTTGCTCTCGGTGGAAGACACACGCGTTTTCTCTCCCTCCCTCCCTGCTGATCCCTGCTTCTGCTTGTTGTCTGTATTTTTCTCAGAGCCTGGCTTTGCATATCTGCCGAACTTGTAAATTATGGATTTGGTCAGCTGGTTTCTCAACGTAATTGATCAATTTTTTTCGACGGGAAGACAGGGTAAAGGAGACTCTTGTCCAGACGGAACGTTCTTCTCTGAATACAAAATGGATTCTTGGCAGCAGTTGAAGATTGTGCACCTGACTACGACGTCGGTCGAGGACGTAGAAAATGTGTACATATTTGGACTTTTGATAGCAGGATTTCTGCTTTTTGGAGGTGGTGGTTACCTGGCATATTGAGTGATTTGCAAAACATGGGTGGATGTTCAAAGCATTCCAAAGCTGCCTGCGATGTTAGATGGAGTCTGTAGAGCAATCAACACTCAGACTGAAATGTTAATCAGAATCAGAATCAGAAAAGCTTTATTGCCAAGTACGTTTTTGGACATATAAGGAATTTGCTTTGGCGTAGTCGGTGCAATACAATACAAATTAAACAGTATAAACATATCTACAAAATAATATAAATATATGTGCACAGTTTTAAGTGAGTGAGAGTAAGTATAGAGCAGTATTGGGTACGAGAGCAGTACAACAGTTCAGATGATTAGTGTGCAAGTATGGCAGTGCAAGTAAAGCAGGAGTCCAAGCTGAGCGTTAATGTAACGCATAGAGTTGCAGGTTACAGGTGTCCTGTCAGCAAAAAAAGGGGGTGTGTGGGGGAAAGGGAGAGTGTCAGGGTGGTTTCCGGGCTTTGTTAACAAGGCTGGTGGCAGATGGGAAAAAACTGTTCTTGTGGCGTGAGGTTTTGGTCTGGATGGACCGCAGCCTCCTGCCAGAGGAGAGAGTCTCAAAGAGTCTGTGACCGGGGTGGGAGGGATCAGCCAGAATCTTCCCTGTCCGCTTCAGGGTCCTGGAGGTGTACAGTTCCTGGAGCGACAGTAGACTGCAGCCAATCACCTTCTCAGCAGACCGAATGACACGCTGCAGCCTGCCCTTATCCTTGGCTGTAGCAGCGGCGTACCAGATGGTGATGGAGGAGGTGAGGATGGACTCAATGATGGCTGTGTAGAAATGCACCATCATAGTCTTTGGCAGGTTGAATTGATTTTCAGATTTCTCAGAAGGATTACCAGCCAAACCCAAATATTATTGCTTTTTGAAAATTTGGATTAAAGCTGTTTTTACACCAGTGACCAGAGAGTTTTAGATTTCTTAGAAGGATTGTATTACAAGAATTTAATACCAGTGAAAGCCAAACATTATTAGTATTTAAAAAGTTTGGACTAAAACTGTTTTATACCAGTGACCCAGCCTCTTTACTTAGACTTCAGTGAGTGCCCATGACTGTTACTATTCGATTGATAGGACCACAACTGCCTCATACCAGCGACCTCAAGGATTAATATTATCATTTTTCTTCTAGCACAGGAGGAATTCCTAACCACAGAGGACTTAATGATCTAATTACCTCTATTAGAAAGATTGGATTAGAACCAGCTCTTACCAGTAAACTCCCAAGGATTATTAACGTCATTTGATTTGTTTTTCTGTGTTTGATTTTCCGTATCATTGTAATGTTTTTCCTCATGTACAGCGCTTTGAGTGCCTTGTTGCTGAAAAGCGCTATATAAATAAACTTGACTTGACTTAGTTAAAATTTCCACTTCTCATCAGAAAAATGGAAAGAGTTTGTCATGTACCTAGGAAGTAACCACAGTAATAATTATTTCTTAAACCTAATACTAAATCTGAGCAGTGGGGTTTTATGTTCACTTATGTCAACCTGTTTCTTCTCTGGTAAGTGGTTGCAACTCAACCACTACATGGGTTTAAAGTTCCTTCTGTAGGCCATTTGTAAACAGCTTTGCATGTTGGGTCTAAAACAATTCAAACAGAGGTGATTCAGGTTAACAGTGCCTTACGTGAGAACTTTGAGCTGCATTGACAGCGAAACCCATTGTCCATGATTTTAGTTATTAAAGCACAAAATGCATGACTTGCATATGCATATCCTGGCCCAAGTAAGCCAACAAGTTTATTTTTTACTACTTTTATTGCATCTAATAGAAAACTGAACAAAATATGTATGTGTCCTCTGGTAATCACAGACAACTTTTATGAGTTTAGTTAGCCTTGATTTGTAGCACAAGTACAGGTCCTTCTCAAAATATTAGCATATTGTGATAAAGTTCATTATTTTCCATAATGTCATGATGAAAATTTAACATTCATATATTTTAGATTCATTGCACACTAACTGAAATATTTCCGGTCTTTTATTGTCTTAATACGGATGATTGTGGCATACAGCTCATGAAAACCCAAAATTCCTATCTCACAAAATTAGCATATTTCATCCGACCAATAAAAGAAAAGTGTTTTTAATACAAAAAACGTCAACCTTCAAATAATCATGTACAGTTATGCACTCAATACTTGGTCGGGAATCCTTTTGCAGAAATGACTGCTTCAATGTGTTGTGGCATGGAGGCAATCAGCCTGTGGCACTGCTGAGGTCTTATGGAGGCCCAGGATGCTTCGATAGCGGCCTTTAGCTCATCCAGAGTGTTGGGTCTTGAGTCTCTCAACGTTCTCTTCACAATATCCCACAGATTCTCTATGGGGTTCAGGTCAGGAGAGTTGGCAGGCCAATTGAGCACAGTGATACCATGGTCAGTAAACCATTTACCAGTGGTTTTGGCACAGTGAGCAGGTGCCAGGTCGTGCTGAAAAATGAAATCTTCATCTCCATAAAGCTTTTCAGCAGATGGAAGCATGAAGTGGTCCAAAATCTCCTGATAGCTAGCTGCATTGACCCTGCCCTTGATAAAACACAGTGGACCAACACCAGCAGCTGACACGGCACCCCACACCATCACTGACTGTGGGTACTTGACACTGGACTTCTGGCATTTTGGCATTTCCTTCTCCCCAGTCTTCCTCCAGACTCTGGCACCTTGATTTCCGAATGACATGCAGAATTTGCTTTCATCCGAAAAAAGTACTTTGGACCACTGAGCAACAGTCCAGTGCTGCTTCTCTGTAGCCCAGATCAGGCGCTTCTGCCGCTGTTTCTGGTTCAAAAGTGGCTTGACCTGGGGAATGCGGCACCTGTGGCCCATTTCCTGCACACGCCTGTGCATGGTGGCTCTGGATGTTTCTACTCCAGACTCAGTCCACTGCTTCCGCAGGTCCCCCAAGGTCTGGAATTGGCCCTTCTCCACAATCTTCCTCAGGGTCCGTCACCTCTTCTCGTTGTGCAGCGTTTTCTGCCACACTTTTTCCTTCCCACAGACTTCCCACTGAGGTGCCTTGATACAGCACTCTGGGAACAACCTATTTGTTCAGAAATTTCTTTCTGTGTCTTACCCTCTTGCTTGAGGTTGTCAATAGTGACCTTCTGGACAGCAGTCAGGTCGGCAGTCTTACCCATGATTGGGGTTTTGAGTGATGAACCAGGCTGGGAGTTTTAAAGGCCTCAGGAATCTTTTGCAGGTGTTTAGAGTTAACTCGTTGATTCAGATGATTAGGTTCATAGCTCGTTTAGAGACCCTTTTAATGATATGCTAATTTTGTGAGATAGGAATTTTGGGTTTTCATGAGCTGTATGCCAAAATCATCCGTATTAAGACGATAAAAGACCTCAAATATTTCAGTTAGTGTGCAATGAATCTAAAATATATGAATGTTACATTTTCATCATGACATTATGGAAAATAATGAACTTCATCACAATATGCTAATATTTTGAGAAGGACCTGTATTTTCACCTCTACTTCACAGTTTCTGATAATGTAATTTATGACTGTATCAAGGTAAAATTTTATATGCATGAAAGTGCAGTTATCCATTACAAATAAAATGATTTATTGTTAGAGTGAATATACCAACAAAATTTCACAATTACATATTTCTTACAAGCGGTAATTTTGTGTCGATGCTCAGTGATTATTTTTGCCAGCATTTGTAATATCTATGCAGATAGACTGAAGTAAAAGTACCCAAGTGATCCATTATGTAGAGACCAAATGTTGAAATGAACTGTATTTGTGGCCTTTTTTTGGGAATAAAAACATTTGATATGGGAAGATGGAGGAACACAAGCAGCTATCAGTTGTTTTTAAAAAATCAAAAATTAGACGGGAAAGTAAACAAACTGCTGTCTTGTTTTAATGCCGCATTTTCTTTCCATGGTTTTTTGTTTGCTTGGAACAAGGTAAAAAAAATCTTGTTCCCCTGTTTTATAAAGCGACATGTTTTCTTTAAATGTGGATGAAAACGTAACTATCTTTCAACATTACATCGAGTGTCTGAGGATTTGCGAAATCTGCTTCACAACAAAAAGTCATTCTTGGCAAGACGACTTTATGAGCACTTGGTATTTGGTATTTTAAGAGAACGGTGAGTACTGGATGCAGTGGAAACGGAGCACTCATTACCCATCATAATGGACAGGCAGAGAGAGAGGAATAGAAAGAGGGAGTCAGACTCAAAAAGAGTTACTGAGAGTGTGAGAGAAAATGTTCCACACTTGATCAGGCAATATTACCTCTAATAGATGGTGAAAATTGCTGAGTTCTGATTTTCCCACCTTTCTACTGAACAATCTATTTCACTAACTGCTACAGTCTATGGAGGCTGCTATTCCTACAGGAAATTAGCATAGAGCTTTGACTTCCCAAAGATTGACCGCATTAGCCTTATCTCCACAAGAAACTACAATATATGGAAGTTTTTTATTGATGAACTTGGTTGTAGACTATGTGCTCCCACTGTGGCTTTCCTTTTTCTGAGAGGTAATTGAAAAAAGATAATGGAAAAAAATGCCTTCTTCACAATGATAAAACTCTGAGACACCATAGGTCTTCTGGATCAAAGAAAATAATAGGTATTTTAGAAGATTTAGAGAAATAGTCACTTTAACTCTACCTCAAGAAATATGGATCATCAAAATGATACTCATCTTTTTTACCCTGCAAAAAAATAATAATAGCAGTGACATTGCCATGTTAAGAATTAATAACTTCCCATCAGAATCAGAATCAGAAAAGCTTTATTGCCAAGTACGTTTTTGGACATACAAGGAATTTGTTTTGGCGTAGTCGGTGCAATACAGTACAAATTAAACAGTATAAACATATCTACAATATAATATAAATATATGTGCACAGTTTTAAGTGAGTGAGAGTAAATGTAGAGCAGTATAAGATGCAAGAGCAATACAACAGTGCAGGTGATCATTGTGCAAGTATGGCAGTGCAAGTAAAGCAGGAGTCCAAGCTGAGCGTTAATGTAACGCATAGAGTTACAGGTTACAAGTGTCCTGTCAGCAAAAAAGGGGGGGTGTGGGGGAAAGGGAGAATGTCAAGGTGGTTTCCGGGCTTTGTTAACCAGGCTGGTGGCAGATGGGAAAAAAACTGTTCTTGTGGTGTGAGGTATTGGTCCGGATGGACCGCAGCCTCCTGCCAGAGGGGAGAGTCTCAAAGAGTCTGTGACCGGGATGGGAGGGATCAGCCAGAATCTTCCCTGCCCGCTTCAGGGTCCTGGAGGTGTACAGTTCCTGGAGCGACAGTAGACTGCAGCCAATCACCTTCTCAGCAGACCGAATGACACGCTGCAGCCTGCCCTTATCCTTGGCTGTAGCAGCGGTGTACCAGATGATGATGGAGGAGGTGAGGATGGACTCAATGATGGCTGTGTAGAAGTGCACCATCATAGTCTTTGGCAGGTTGAATTTCTTCAGCTGCCGCAGGAAGAACATCCTCTGCTGGGCTTTCTTGATGAGGGAGCTGATGTTTGGCTCCCACTTGAGATCCTGGGAGATGATGGTTCCCAGGAAGCGGAAAGATTCCACAGTGTCAATTGTGGAGTCACAGAGGGTGATGGGGGCAGGTGGGGCTGGGTTCTGCCTGAAGTCCACAACCGTCTCCACTGTCTTTAGAGCGTTGAGCTCAAGGTTGTTCTGGCTGCACCAGTCCAACAGATGGTCCACCTCCCATCTGTACGCGGACTCGTCACCATCAGAGATGAGTCCGATCAGGGTGGTGTCATCCGCAAACTTCAGAAGCTTGACAGACTGGTGACTGGAGGTGCAGCTGTTGGTGTACAGGGAGAAGAGCAGAGGAGAGAGAACACAGCCTTGGGGGGAACCGGTGCTGATGGTCAGAGAGTCAGAGACGTGCTTCCCCAGCCTCACGCGCTGCTTCCTGTCAGACAGGAAGTCAGTGATCCACCTTCAGGTGGAGTCGGGCACACTCAGCTGGGAAAGCTTCTCCTGTAGCAGAGCTGGGACGATGGTGTTGAAGGCAGAGCTAAAATCCACAAACAGGATCCTGGCGTAGGTTCCTGTGGAGTCCAGGTGCCGGAGGATGAAGTGAAGGGCTAGGTTGACTGCATCGTCTACAGACCTGTTGGCTCTGTAGGCAAACTGCAGGGGGTCCAGGAGGGGGTCGGTGATGTCTTTTAGGTATGAGAGCACAAGGCGCTCAAAGGACTTCATCACCACAGAGGTCAGGGCGACGGGTCTGAAGTCATTAAGCCCTGTGGTCCTTGGCTTCTTGGGAACAGGGACGATGGTGGAGGACTTGAAGCAGGCTGGCACATGACATGTCTCCAGTGAGGTGTTAAAAATGTCTGTGAAGACTGGAGACAGCTGATCAGCGCAGTGCTTCAGGCTGGCTGGTGAGACAGAATCCGGTCCAGCAGCGTTTGTTGACGTCCCTCTCCTGGATGGAAAGAGCCATCCCCGGCGTGGGTAGGGGGCTGGTGGGGGGGAACTTCAGGGTGGGGGTTGGAGGTGCCAAGGCCCCTCTTGAGGTTGGGGAGGTGGGGGTGGTGGATTGTGGCTGCAGCTTTTGGGGGGTGTCGTGGGGGATGGTTGCAGGACTGTCCCTTTGTCTTTCAAAGCGGCAGTAGAACTCGTTCAGGTCATTGGCGAGGCGTCGGTCGTTGATGGAGTGGGGGGCTTTCGGCTTGTAGTTGGTGATTTGCTTGAGCCCTTTCCAGACAGACGCAGAGTCGTTGGCTGAGAACTGGTTTTGGAGCTTCTCAGAGTACAGTCGTTTGGCCTCTTTCACTGCCTTGCCAAACTTGTACTTTGCCTCTTTATTAGAAATGTACAATGCCTTCTACACTTATACATCCTTAAAAACAATAAGCAAAGGGCCTTAAAATATTTAAAATTGTTGATTGCACAGTCTAACATTAGAAAACACATTTCAGCTATGACAAAATTGGGAATCTTGAAGTCACAGATTCTCTGTAACACAAATGCATCAATCTAGGTCAAAAAGGCTTGACATAAAATACTTTTCTATTCCTAATATAGTGTTTTCAGAGTGTCTAAGAACTTAATTGATAATCCATTACTATCTGTTATTGTGTGTATACATGACAAATGTATACACACAAAATAGAAATACACTGTCACCCTGAAAAGCAACATTTTTTATATGTGTAATATGTGTGTACATTTGCCAGTGGTTACAATTTACGAAAGACTGTCTGCTGTGCGGATAGCTTGTTTATGCACATTTAAGAGTTGTTTTCATTTAGAAAGCAGAAACAATCATATTAAAACAACCAAGAAAATGCAGAAAATGCAGTTTAAAATGCAGTTTTTAAAGACTAAGGTTCAGATGTGTTCCATATTTCCAATAAACCAAAGGCACACAGATCATCCTATAACCTGGTGTTGCAACGGATCAGATTAACAGCTGCTGAGAACCAATATCACTAATGACTGACCTCACGATACACTCTAAATACAAACACTCTCACAGACACACACTCCAGACCTGGCAAGCAAGTGTAGTGTGTATGAGAACATGTACTGCCCAGTATGTCTGCATGCTTCTGTGGCAGATGTGGGTCATTGTGTTTGTGTGATCTATGTCAGATGATATTAATTTTAATCAGCATCTGTCTGTCCACATCGCAGCTGCTGTGGCACAGAACAGGAACAACTAGAGAAGACTTTTAATGATGTGATGATGTCAGCTCAGTTCAGTGTTTATTGCAGTTGGCCTGAAACTAGAGAGTATATATTTTCAAGAGATTCCTCCCTTTGGGTGGAAATGGATGCATTTTCAGCTGGTTCCACCAATCAATGAAAAAAGACTGAATCAGCGTAAAATGAAAGCATGCTTCCAGTAGCTGCCCATCAATAAAGAGTACCTAAGTGCTTCTTAAATGGGTTTCAAGGATGTTGCTCTTTTTCAGATTTTTTCGACTGCATCATGTTCTAATTGAGCTTTGCAAAGCACATGGGAACAAAATAGGCACCTAATCTTAGTTTAGGCCATAGATGCATAGCAAAGCAAAGATAATGGGTATTTGTTATATATATTTCATAGTCATTTTAGGAATGACTATGCTCTTTGGAAAATAAAAGGGAAAAACAAAAAGACAAAAATCTTCCTAATACCGTTTTTAATAGGCACCTGTTGGCTAGAGAAAAGATTTTAGATAAAACATCTAGGTTTAATGAGAAGGTGGTAACAAATTCAGAGAGCAGCAAAAAACACAAAAAAAAACCTGTAGAATTACTGAAGAAATTTTGATGAGGCCTACCGCTTGGTTTGTGCCTTTCGGACCAGAGCCAAAGATTCTGTGGATGAGGTAGTCCCAGTGTGCATGAGGGTTGACGGTAGAACCTTTAAGAGCTTGAAAGATAAGTAAATTGGTGTCTGTATCAATTTCATGTAAACGACCAAAGAGGTGGTCCCTAAAACAGGATCCAGGTTTCATTATGTGAGGGTAAAAATGCCCTCAGACTTGACCTTATTACACAGAATCCATCAAGCCTATAACAGTGGTTTCAACACAGCTTGGCACAGGGGATTCTTAATCACCTTCCACCTGTGTTCCTGGCAATATCTGTTCATCTGGGATGACGGAACAGATAATGAGAAGAATTAGTTTGGCAAAAACAATTGTTTTATTTCCTAAATGTAAGTACTATGCTACAATCACATTTTACTCCATTATAAGCTGAAAATGCAAATAGTAACTGTATCTAAACTGTAGTAACTAAAACTGTTTCCATCCTTCTTTGAGCAGCAGTAGTGTTAAGCCCTATGCTGTAGTAATCGGTTATGTTAAAAATGAAGGCTTTTATTTTGTAATGTATAGTTATGTCCTATTTTGAAAGTCCAGTATGGTTGTCTTTTAAGGACTGGCTTAGCTCCAGTAATGATATGGAACCTTCTTCCTATACTGAAATCACTGTGTATTCTATTAACAGCCTCAGGTTTAAATAGTAACTATGGAAAACTGAGTTTTATTTAGAAAACACTGATTGAGTCCCAGAAGTCATGTTAAGCCCAATGCTGCAATTATCTGCTGTGTGAAATAAGGAGGCTTTTATTTTGTAGAGCAAGTTTAGGTCTTCTTTTTGAAGTCCAACATAGTTCTCCTTTGAACATTGGTTTGGTTCCATTAGTCAAATGAAACTTTCATCCTATGCTAAAATTAATGTCTACTCTTTTATGAGCTTTCAGTGTAGCTAGTAACTATAGAAAATGTAAGCTTTATTTTGAAAGCTTACATTTTCTTTTGAAAGACAAAATTAGTCCAATTTCCAACACTGGGTGAATTCCAGCAATAGTGTAAAGCCCAGTGCTGCAATGATTTATTTTGGAGTATGTCTAAATTTTGTTTTGAAAGTCCAGCATAGTTGTCTTTCAAGGACTGGTTTTGTTCAATTAGTAATAACTTACTTTCTCAGTGATGTACTGTGTACATCTATGAGACCTATAGTTTTTGTTTAGTATCTCTAAACTTTATTTTTAATACCGTCCTAATGACTAAAACTGTGGAGCTCTGCTGTAGACCCACTTGGTGCTATGCAGTATTTGTCATTTTGACCTTGAAGGGCCAAGCATTGGCCTCCTACTCTCTCAGAAGAGGCAGAGTTCTGTTGCTATGGCGATGGCCCCTCAACTGACAGCACATGCATGTTTTTGTGTGAGAGAACCTTTTCTTCATATGCTTCATTTTTCCATCTGCGAACATAGAGCTGATGTGCCTTGCCAAAAAGTAAACTTTTTGTCACATCTGTCCATAGGACATTCTCCCATAAGCTTTGTGGGTTGTCAACATGTAGTTTGGCAAATTCCAGCCTGGCTTTTTATGATTTGTTTTCAACAATGGTGTTTTCCTTGGTCGTCTCCCATTAAGTCCACTTTGCCTCAAACAATGTCAGATGGTGCTATCTGACACTGATGTTCCTTGATCTTAAAGTTCACCTTTAATCTCTTTAGAAGTTTTTCTGGGCTCTTTTGTTACCGTTTGTATTATCCGTCTCTTTGTTGTGTCATCAGTTTTCCTCCTGTGGCCACGTCCAAGGAGGTTGGCTACAGTCCCATGGATCTTATAATTCTGAATAATATGTGCAGGTGTAGTCACAAGAACATGAAGCTGCTTGGAGATGGTCTTATAACCTTTATCTTTAACATGCTTGTCTATAATTTTCTTTCTAATCTCCTGAGACAACTCTTTACTTCGCTTCCTCTGGTCCATGTTGAGTGTGATACACACCATGTCACCAAACAGTACAGTGACTACCTGTAGCCTATATATAGGCCCACTGACTGATTACAAGAATGTAGACACCTGTGATGCTAATTAATGGACACACCTTGATTTAACATGTCCCTTTGGTCACATTATTTTCAGGGGTACCATCATTTTTGTCCAGGCCTGTTTCATGAGTTCATTTTATTAAATAATTCTGTTGAAGCATGTTTGAAAAGCAATGTCTGACTTTCATTTGTTCATTTTCATAGAATTGTTATTCATTATTACCTTTGTCAGATTCAAGTTATTTCTGTGAACATTGTGGGTTTTTCTTTAATTAACTGAGGGGTACCAACAATTTTGTCCACGTGTGTATCTAAATTTGTTTATGTAGGAGTCAAAAGTTAAGAGAATAGTGGTGATTTTGTCAAGATTTTATTTGTACTGTACTGGTGGATGAAAATGACATGGATTATAATCTAATGTGTGGTTAAAAATTCAAGCTATACAGGCTTTGCACTGTTTTCTTGATATCAACATATACAAAGTTCAGTTCATTCTTCGTGAAAATAAAAAAGGTCAGCGGGTCAGCATGAATCAAAATTTTAAAACAGAACTTCCTTCTTACACAGCAGCATCACTTATGAGGGTTTTTAGTAACACAGAGATGATGTAGTACTGACAGGATATCTGATAGGTATTATTTAGTCAACTCAGAGGTAAGGAAACGACACAGTCAGTTATACTTGCGGCAAGGGTAGGTCACACTCTGCAGTGCAAAACTACAAAGTGTTGGCACCCATCTCTCTTTATTTATACATGCTTGAGTTCAACAAACATTCAGGGTGGGTGTGTGTGTGTGTGTGTGTGTGGGGGGGGGGGGGGGGGTCAGAAAGGTTAGGGTTCATTTGTCTTGATTATAAACAAACAGAGGAAGTGGGAAGTGGGCACCTGGTGTATAGCCCCCAGATGCTGCTAGTAAAATAATAAAATAATAAAAGAATAAAAACATAACTCATTCTTGTGACCATCTCCCTTCCTGCAACATGTAAGGAGGGAAAAGCACTTAGATAAGTGATAAACAATACAAAAAGTCATAAAAACCCTAACAGTTCCCCCCTGTTTTATCACGAATAAGTCATGAGTAAATACATGTAAAATGAAACACTCTGTGTAAGCACAAACCCACAGGACGGAAAACAGATTATTTTGTGGGAAACACTTACATGGTTCCTCCGCCCTAGGCAACCACCAATCATGGCAGAGTGAAACAATATAATAAAGCAAAGAAACAAAATGTAATAATAAAAAAATTAAAGAATTAAAACAAGCCTTCTTCATATCATCATTGCACTTTTTCTCATTTCACTTGAACAGCAACTTCTTTCGATTTTCTGCTATAAGGTCATTTTATGAATTACAAGTATGAATACACTCAGGCATTGAAGATATATTCATTTACAACATGTCATCATAATCATCTGCTTTTTGGGTCCAGTGTCCATCTTGTCCATCTCTTCTCATGTGATGTTACATCCTGTGGATCCTGTCTTAAACACAGAAAGAGCCCTGCTACCAGGTTTAAGCTCAGGCTTATCAGTCCTGTCCACACGTCACAGAAAGCCATGCTAAATTGGGCACAGGTCAGTTGTTTTCTTCGCCGGTTTGCGATGTTGGACCATATGGATCAAACCCCTTTGTATCCGGTCATTCCCCTGTTACCCCGTCGGTTGGTTTGGCACCTGTAACGGTGATATTAGCTTACAGTGGCTCTTGTGGATCCAGGATGGTCTGTCTGCGATTTTCAAAGCTGTCTGTGTGGTCAGGAGAACACGGTATGGCCCTCTCCAGCAGGGGGTGCTCCAGTCCTTTCTGTGAAGTGTCTTAATCAGAACCAGGTCCCCAGGCCTCAGGTTCTGTGAAACCGGAGCAAAAGTTACTGGCAGACTACTGGACAACTGTACTCCTTTTGTTTGTAACATCTTATTCATGCATTCAGCTACTGATGTTTCCTGCTGTGCTTTTCCTATGTCATCCATTTCTGATGGCAATGGAAAAGGTCTGCCATGTACTATTTCAAATGGAGTGAAACCAGTTTGATTTGGAGTTATTCTCATCCATAATTTAACCAGAGATAGACATTCAGGCCATGACCTCCCTGTTTCTTCCATTGTTTTCCTTAATCTATTTTTTATTGTTCCATTTGTTCGTTCAACCAGCCCAGCAGATTGTGGGTGATAAGAACAATGTTTTTTTTAACTGAAACCCTAATGCTTTAGAGCACACTTCTATTACATTATTTACAAAATGAATCCCATTATCTGTTCTTATGATTTGTGGGATACCATATGTAGGGAAGTAATGTGTCACTAAACTCTTTGCCACTGTGAGCGCATCACAGTGTTTTGCCGGATACATCTCAACCCACTTCGAAAATGCATCTATGACCACTAAACAATATTTATTTCCCCCTGACCATGATAACTCTATGAAATCCATGTGTATCGTGTGAAAGGGATAATTTGCTGCTGGGAACTGGCCTCTTTTGGGTCTCATGTTCCCCTGTGGATTATGTTTGCAGCAAATAATACATGATCTACAAAAGTTTTTTGCATAGTCAGAAACATGGTATGGAAATGTAGATTTACTAAGTGTATCATTCCCCCTCTCAACACATGGGAAACCCCGTGTGTTGCATGGGCCGCCGTCTTGTATAAATTCTTTGGTAATATTGGCTTATTTCCCAAATGATAAATGTCATCTTTCTTTATGGCCCCTCTATTCAGCCAAGATTTAACTTTTGCAGCTGGTGCAGATTGTTGTGAATCTTTCAGCACATCTGTATCTATAAATAAGAGATCTGACATTTTCAAAGTGAGGGGAAGCCTCGAAGCTATTTTAGCAGAAATATCAGCAAAGGTGTTCCCCTTTGATTCCATGGTTTCATCAGATTGATGCGCTTTACATTTACAAAGTGCTATCTTTGCAGGTAGCTGGATAGCTAACAGCAGTCGTTTTAACAGATTTAAATGTGTCAATTATGTTCCAGTTGATGTTTTAAACCCTCTATTTTCCCATATTTTGGCAAAATGGTGAACAGAACCGAATACATATTGGCTGTCTGTATAAATGGTTAGGATTTTTCCTTCATATAGTTCACACACTCTGATAATAGCATACAGCTCTGCAGTCTGTGCTGAGCATGTATGGGGCAGGGCCTGTGATTCTATAATTTTAGTTTCAGTGGTTACTGCATAACCAACTCTGTTTTTTCCATATTCATCTTTTGATGCTGATCCATCTACAAAGATTATTTGTGAGTTTTCCAGAGGTGTCTGAGAGATATCTTGCCTAGGTTTTGTGTCTTCCTCAACCTTTGGTTTGCAAGAATGTGGTTTCCCATCTTCTGCTGTTGGAATTAGCGTGCTAGGGTTCACTGGACCACATCTTTGCAAAGTTATATTTGGTTGTGAGAGTAACAATGAGGTCAACGTAATATGCCTTGCATGAGTCAAGAAAGGAAGTGAAGTTTGTAGCAATACAAGTGGCACTGAATGAGGAACTTTCAGTGTGAGCGGGTGGCACAACAAAATTTCAGCTGTCTGCTTCACAGCTTCTACTGCAGCGATGCAGCTCTGCAGACAATTTGGAAATCCAGATGCCACAGAGTCCAGTTTTTTAGAATAAAATGCTAAAGGTCTGTTTTTGGAGCCAAATGGTTGGGTTAATACAGCTTTCATATAACCCTTACATGCATCTACACAAAGTGTGAAAGGCTGGCTATAATCCGGCAGAGCTAAGGTGACTGTTGTTTGAAGCAGATTTTTTAGCTCTGTGAATGCTACTTCTCCTTCCTTAGTCCTTATGATTTTGTCTTTTAATGTCATGTCTTTGCCATAGATCATAGATTGCAAGGGTTGTACAATGGCTGCATAGTCTGGTAGCCATTCTCTGCAAAAATTACACAGTCCCAGAAAGGACATCATTTGTTGTTTAGTTCGTGGTTTTGGGGCTTCTTGTATGGCTGTTTTTCTACTACTTAGGAGGGAACGACCATGTTGTGATAACATATGTCCAAAATAAATCACTTTCTCCTTGCAAAACTGCAGTTTATCCCTAGAGGCTTTGTGCCCCGTCTGGTAGAGATGTTTCAAAACTGTTATAGTAGCTTCCTCACAGTGTTGTTGAGTATCTGAAGCTATAAGAATATCATCTACATACAACAGGACTTGACTATGTTCAGGCACCTCACAGGTGCTCATAGAGTATCTTAAGGCTTGTGTATATACATGTGGGCTTTCACTGAAACCTTGTGGTAGTCTGGTGTAAGTGTATTTTTTCCCTTTAAACTGAAAGCCAAATAAATGCTGTGACTCTTCATGCAGTGGTACTGTAAAGAAAACATTGCTAAGATCTACCACTGAGAAATATTTTTTATCTGGAGTTAATGAATGCAGTAATGTATGTGGATTTGGGACGTCTGGAATCGCATGTCACAATATTTTATTTATCGGTCTAAGATCCTGAACCATCCTCCACTTTCCTGTGCTGGCTTTCTGCACTGGAAAGATAGGTGGGTTGCATGTAGCATCAGGTGCTTCCCTTAATATTCCTGACTTCAACATATCCTGTATTACTGGCTTAAGACCCTCTTCAGCTTCTGGTTTCAAGGGATACTGGCGAACTACTGGCTGTTCTTCAGATATTAATTTAACCTTATATGGTGGAAATCCCTTTATAAGTCCTACATCAGTCGATGATTGGGACCACAGTTCAGGTGGGACAGCAGCTAAGGCAGGGTGCCTGTTGCTCTCTTTGCTTTCAGCTAGGCCCTGTATTTGTCACTTTGCCTCATCCAAATGTGTCTTTGGATGGACTTTAACTATCCACCCTAAAGTGAGTTTCCAGATTCCTGTGTTAGGATCTACTTTCCAGTCAGAACTTGTTAATGCCTCATATCTCCCTCTTTCAGCACGCTGTATAAAGTTTTCTAATTCTCCCCACTGACCCCCCACAGGTTTAGTTAATGACAGATGAGGTGTACTGCCTTTAAAGTGTTGAAGCTGTCTTCCTGACAGTATGATTGAGGTGGAAGATTTCCCTGTTTTGGGGTCAACATACAGATGCTTTATGGAAACAGTCTGATTATTTTCTCTGTGAAAAACAGTATCATACTGATAATCTGGCCCTGCAGTATTTTTATATCTCATGGTTACATGGAGTTCAGTATCTAGCCTGTACTGTGCCTCTTGGGAGCTTTGTTTTTCGCTGGTTCTCCTCAGTAGTTCTCGAGCTGTTGGTGTGGGGCCTAGATCGAGGGACCAGTAATAATGTGGCTGTGAGAGTTCCTTTAGGACTAGGGCCCCTTCTTCCACTACAGCTTTCATACCTGTTTATGTTAATACTATATTTATATGCAACTTTTGCATAAGATCTCTTCCCAACAGGTTTACTGGACATTTTTGACTTATCAGAACGGGAGCCTGACAAGTAAGTTTTGTCTCCGGTTCTGTTATTGTTACTGGTGCACTTAGGTAATGTACCTCTGATGTGCCAGCTGCTGATCTAACATGCACTGCGGTGTTAGAATATTTTACTCCGGGTGGAGGTTTAGTTAGCACAGTTCTACATGCCCCTGTATCACACAAACAACTATATACTTTGCCATTTATTATTATGTTTTTATATGGAAAATCTTGCGTCCTACTTTGTACTATAAGTTCTAATGTGGCTTGTATGTCAACTTCTTCCATTTCATTACTGTTTTTCTCTGCTAGTGGGGGAGGAGGTGGGGGCTGTGGCTGTAATTGTCAATTCTGGGTAAAGTTGGGGTTATACACCTGCTTTTCATTACATTCTCTTGCAAAATGTCCTGGCTCATTGCAGATCCAGCAGTTTTCATCTCTTGCGCCAGGGTTTTGTAAAATTGTCCTACATTCTCTAGCATAATGCCCTATTTTTCCACACCTCAGACACACATTGCTGTGTGTGTAATTGTGCCGTGGCCCCCTCCTTCTCCTCCTCTGTGACCTCTAAATCCCCTCCGTCCTCTTTGCCCGCTTGCCCCTGAGCGATGCAAAGCCATTAAACTGTCTTGTATTCCAAACGTATCTGTCTTCCTATCTTTCTGTGTTTTATGAGCGTGCTGCACATACTCTAAAGCTTGTGTAACAGTTCCTGTATTTTGATGAACCCAGTGTTTATCTATATACCGTCTGAGTTCAATTTTAAGGCCTTGCATAAAGGCTCTCTTCAACTGTTGCTGATAGGCTCCTCCCTCTGCTTCATCATATGGTATAGCAGAGTTTGCTCTAAAAACACGTCTCATCCTATCCAAAAAATCTTGTGGGTCCTCCTCCTCCTTCTGTTTGCATTGTGAGATTTTACCAAAATCTGCTGTCTGTATATAAACTCTTCGAATTCTTTCAAAGAGTAAGCGTAAGGCGTCCCTTAAATCTAGTGAATTATGTGCTAGTATGTCCCCATTGTCATCGCATCCAGTGAAACCTCCTGCTACTCTGCACCAGCGATGACCAAACAGCTGGGTAAAACACTGGAGCATCTCTCTGCCATTAAGATGAAAGCTTCCTCTGAGTTCTGTAATAGCGTCTAGAAATTCTTCCACGCCTTCTTGTATCTGTGGAATACCTTTTAAAGCAGCAGTTCTGTCTTCCTGTGTCCATGGTCTATATACTAGAATAGTTGGCGGCTGTCGGTGATTAGCGTCACTTGTTTGGATTTGCTACCTGAACTAGAGGGAATGTGTCTCCCTCTAAATTTATTTCAGATGGATGAAATTTCTGTTCGTGAGCCATTAAGGCTTCGCTTGGGTATATGCTGGGAATTGTTTTCTTATTTTTACTCCTAGTTCGCACTCCTGTGTCCCACCAGGAATTAGGAGACCAGGGCTCACTAGAAGAGCTCTGTTCTTCTGTTTTAGAAGGATTACTTAATTTTTCTTGCTTACTTATAGGAGTTGTAGGAACAGCTCCTTCTATCTCGCCTCCAATTTGTTGTGCTGCAGCCTCCTGTCCTGCAGCTGTCTGCACGGCAGGGGGCTGAACACCTCGCTGTCTGGATGCGACCACTGTTTCCTCATGTGGGCGCACCAAGACTGCAGCTGTCAGCTTCTCCCGTCGCTTCTCCTCCTTATCTTGCCTCTGAATGTTTCTTAATTTACTTTGTTCCAGCCATTTGTCTGAGAATTTATACTCAACCTTTCTCTTTTCCTTTTTAGTTGGTTTCTTGGTTTTTATTATTTCTAATTTTAAATCCCTTTGCAATTTTAAGATATCGTTAATATATTATATATGTATAAGAGCCTTGTGTTCTCGAATAATCACCTCTGCTATACAACCAGTTAAAACAGAGCTCTCAGAGATGTATGCCCTTATAAGACCAGACGAGGACTCAGATGAAGACCCTGATGAGACAAGCAACGAAGAGACGTCTCTGCATTTTCCAGACTTGTATCCAGACCCTGATGGTTATTAGGGAGGTCCTCTGAGTGTAACTTTTTAGCATTGCAATGATTTCATGACTGAAAATCTGAAAAGAAGTAGTCACTGAATGATGTTTAAAATTGATATAATGCTAAACTGAATAAACAGGAGGGAAATGTTACATAAATGTACATACATTATTCAGTTTTCATTCTACATTACTTATTTACTATCTAGATGTGCTGTTTATATTACTGATTGAGAATGGTTGTTATCTCCTTATATGCATAGAGGAATATGATGTTGCAACATGAGCACAGGATGTGAGAACAGTCTGTTTTCACATTAAGATAAACTCCCTCAGCAGTTGAAACTTCATGTAACTAGGGCGTTCCTTATCCAATAAAAGCATGAAGAGCGGAGACTGTCTTCAGAGTGTGTTTGGAGGATTGTAACTGAGACAGTCTCCGGGACACTCTCCTTGCAAGTTAAAACAAACTAACTTCTCTGTGTCTTTCTTTGTGCAGATGTTGTAATAAGTGTTGGGGTTTAAACCTAACATTAGTTTACCCAAGAAACCATGTTTTTTGTTCCATCTATGACAGATCATACCTGCTCCTTTTACATAATTCTCCATAAACTTTACATCCCCTTCTAAGTTAATTCGTTTACTTTGTTTCTTCCCCATGATGTTTAATTTTAGTTCACAATACTGTAAATGTCCCAGATAGAAGTTCACTGGCATGAGATTCAAGGAAAGGACATTAACACGCCCTTCTACTGCAACTAATTCGCAGCGGTGTTAATTTTCTGGGATTAAACCCGACCTTTATCTCCTAGAATCACCAATACGTCTTTCTATTCTGGGCAAAAGAAAACACAAGACCAGCAGAATCCTACTAAGATTCTTCCAAAATGCTTAGTCTTCCAAACACACACAAAACAATACTCACACAGTTAGTATTTTAACATATTTATGTCCCTTCAGCAATATGTATGGTCGACCTAGTTTAGTTTATGAGCTCTCTTTATTATTTAACACTTAACTTAATTCCCTTCCGGCGGAATGTTACCAACAGAATTATCCAGTTCACTTTACGGCACCTAGTTGTTTTTAATCTCTTTACGGCGAGATAACTACCTAAATTTATCACTATTTCTTTGCGGCGAAATAAAACCTTTCCAATGCAGTCTCCTTTCGGCGAGACACTGCCAAACGACTTGTAAATACTTTTCTTCTTTCATTTATATAGCGCTTACTCTTATCTCATGTACTGTATTTTAAAACTGTCTCACCTCGGAGTTGACTTTTAGGTGACTCTGTCGGACCTCCAGAGTCACCCGGCGCCGAGTAAGACAATAATCCACAGGCCAGGTGCGAACGTCACACACCGGGACTTTCAGCCACCAGGCCTAAATGCGGCTGTACGGCAGCGCTTAACTCGACGTCAGGCTGTTCCCGGAGATCCGCCAGTCACTGCAAAGAAAGATAAAATCAGTTTAGTTCTTATAATCTCCGGCTCGAAGGACCAAATTAATGATAGGTATTATTTAGTCAACTCAGAAGTAAGGAAACGACACAGTCAGTTATACTTGCGGCAAGGGTAGGTCACACTCTGCAGTGCAAAACTACAAAGTGTTGGCACCCATCTCTCTTTATTTATACATGCTTGAGTTCAACAAACATTCAGGGTGTGTGTGTGTGTGTGTGTGTGTGTGTATGTGTGTGTGTGTGTGTGTGTGGGGTAAGAAAGGTGAGGGTTCATTTGTCTTGATTATAAACAAACAGAGGAAGTGGGAAGTGGGCACCTGGTGTATAGCCCCCAGATGCTGCTAGTAAAATAATAAAATAATAAAAGAATAAAAGCATAACTCATTCTTGTGACCATCTCCCTTCCTGCAACATGTAAGGAGGGAAAAGCACTTAGATGAGTGATAAACAATACAAAAAGTCATAAAAACCCTAACAATATCTCTGAGGCAAAAGAGATGCGGAGTTTAATTAGCAATTTAATAAAAGGCATTAATTCATTCACAGTAAAGCCATGCTTGATACACATCAGGCATCCAGGACCATTACACTGTCTGAGCACATGAAGGTATGCAGATTGGAGGCTTACCGGGTAAAAGTTCTTAGACAGTAATTGTGAGGTTCTAACTTCAACATCACCTTAATCATTGAATAACTTTTTTGTCCATATCATTCTTGACTTAAACAGATCTACGTTTAAATTCTGGTAAATGTCTAAAACCACTTCAAGACATCAAAGAAATGTTCACGGGGTTACCTCATAAGTCAGAACTCAGATATCAGAATGTCGATGCTAATCTACCATGTTCTAGTTATAAGTTGGAAAACCAGCAAAATTTGCAAACAGCTGTGCTCAATAACTAAGCTTAGTACAATTGGCCAGAAGAAAGTCAACAGCAATATATTTTTAAGAATTATGTGTATTCAAATGGTTTAACAGGTTCATGAACAGATGCTGTACAGTAATATAAGAGACTTTTTTTGAGATCGGACCATGTAAATAAACAGTTTATTGCTGGAACTGTCATGGCTGTATTGGATTTTGAAATTGGGGTTGGTTCCATTTTGCTTTTTCATTTTGTTGCTAATTTTGTTTAACCCAAATGTCTGTTGAGATTTAATTATCTTTTTGAAGGAAGGCCCTAACAAGATGGAGGACTGCTACAAAGATAAAAGTTAAAAGTTTGAAATAGACTTTAAAATACACAAAGAAAATTTAGATATAAAGACAAAAAAAAATAAAATTACATGGTCCAGCTTAGGAACGTCTTTATAGCAGTTGCAGCACTCTTCAGGAAACAAAAGCATTAAACCTTAGTGTACACTAAACATTATTCCATAGCCAGAATGTGAAATAAGAGAGCAAAATTCTACGAATTTCAAAACAATTCTGGGTAAATTTAAGAGTCAATTTGACTGCAAATCTTTGCAAAAGTGTTAAAAATACACACAGGTCTGCTTTTCTCAAAACAGGTATATTCCAAATACTGCTTAGCCTGTTTATTCCTCAATGGTCTGACTTTGCTTACCCAGTTCATTTTGAAAAGGCCAGTTATTAATGAACCAGTAGATGCATTTCTTAAAAATGAAAATGGCAAACTATAACGATAAAAGGAAAACAAGAATTGATTGTAAATAACTGTGACCTTAATTAGGAAAAATCTAGGTTAAAGTGGACTGTAATCACAACCTATTCTGAATATCACACAGAAAATTGTGTTGATTCTGTTCATGGCATTTCCATAATGAGGCATCATCCACATCTGCTGACCCAAAACTCAGAGAGATTAAACATGACCCAGGCTCATTAGGATGTTTAATTATCATAATGCTCTCATTATGCTACAGTATAGCTAGTGACATAATATTAACATTTAATTATTTATCTTTGTTTAACCTTCTTCAGCAGGATATAAATTCTTATTTCCAGCAACAACATCCAGGAGCAAAACAGATATCAATTTATAAAGAGGAGATAACAGAGATACTTTCACTTTTAGAAAAAAATCCTAAGACTCTTCAAACTCACTTTTTTTGGTAAGGGATTTAGCTGGAATGAAACAGTCAGTTTTGGGGGTGGGGTGAATCTGAAGTCTCTGGCAGCTGTACAGTGGAGTTGGTTAGAGCCAAAGTATGTGTGTGCTTCATCGAGGGGATGGAAGAGAGAAGGAAATTGCTGGAGCTAATGGAGATGTGGACTGGTGAGTTTAGATAAAGCAGTGTCTTGCCAAGGATGGATTTGCAGATGAGTTGGTGTGATGAATTAGGTAGTACAGCACTGATAGACTTGCAGGAGGACTGCCCATAACTCCTTAATATCTATGACAGTGCCAGCTGACCAAAGTGGTTTTATTATAATGTGCAGACGAACTCAAGTGCTAAGAGGCTCACCTAAGAAACTTTACAAAATCCCCACAGTTTCATTTATCTATCCATTAATCCATCATCTATAAGATTGTCCTTCCAAGGTTGTGGATGAGCTGGTCCCTATCTTTAGCAGTCATTGGGCGAAATGCGAGGTACAACCTAGACAGGTCGCCAGCCCATCACAGAGCAATGCAAAGACACAAGACAAACAACCATGTGCACAAACACTCATACCTAAGGGCAATTTGGAGAGACCATAAACAAGTCATGTTTATGGACTGTGGGATGAAGCCAAAGTACCCGGACACAATCCCAATGTACAGGGAAAAAATTTTAACTCCATGCATAAAGACCCCAGGCCAGGATTCAATCCAAGGACCTTTTTGCTGCAAGGAAATAGGGCAGCCTCAACACCCTACCTAGTTCTATTTGTTTCCACAAAATCGAAAAGTTTTCCTAATTACAAAAAACAGTTGCTTTAAAACATAGATACAGTTAATGAGACTGGTAATGGGTTTATAATCTAGCCTGGTCTACGAAAAAAAAAGTTTAACGCTTGTGCTCTTTAACACACTTTGTGTATCTTTTTAAAGTTATTTTTTAAATTTTTGGTCAGCTATCTATCCAATCCTGAAAAAATGTGGACATGAGGGATGATGGCTCAGATTGCATTATTGTGGAACTGTATTCTCTGTGAGGATGGCAAGCAACTTGTGAGTTCCTATAACCTTCTTTGAGGTACACTGTAGTGCTTAGATGTGAGATAACACCTTATGGTACGTAGGAAGGGACAGTTCAGTGCTGCAGGTTTTACAAATAAATTCAAGTTGTGTAGACGACACATAATAATTTCAACGTCTAATGCATTTTAACTTTATGCAATGCCTTTTAATCTTTTAATGAATCAGTCAAAAGGTTAAATCAATCCATTACTTCCTAAAATCTGCATTATTGCAATAAAACATTAACATCTCTAACTGATACAGAAACACTATTCTGAATGTAATTTATTCTTTATACAAATAATGGTTTTAAAGTTTTGGGTGGTGCCAAAATTTTGTCAGGCCTTAGAGCGCTGTTATAAGTTATTTGCTGTGTTTGTGGCTCAAGAGAGTATAACGGAGACCTGACTCAAAAATGGCTGTAAAATGCTGGCATCAGCTGAACTTGAAGGACAACTTTACATCATAATGTAGAGCATTTAATGCAATTAGTTTAATGATTCCAGTGCAGAAATGAAGCTGATAAAAATACAGCTGAGCAAATTGCCTAGGTTTGTGAATTTACGAAATTTTAATCTTAAAAATAAGATTAACATTAAACTGAATTTCATAGTATTCACCAGAAAAACCTAGTATACCTATTTAAATTTAAGTCATACAAAAAGTGTTTAAATTCTAACCTGTTAGCCTCCTAAAGGTTACTGTTAATCATCCCAACAACACCTCTGAGCCCAGATGCACCACAAATGTGCTAAATATGAACTTTTGATCTGCTGCCAGTTCCTGACAATGATTTCAGGTGCAGCTTTGGTCAAACAGAGTTCAACTGAAATACATTTCTGAAAATGTGAGTCTGAACTAAACGAGATGACCACATTCGCCCCTTCCTGACCTGCTTGCAATTGCTCCAATTTTAAGCTACTCTAGCTGACATATTGCACAGAATTGCACCATCTGAAGGCTGCCATAGTTTACAATGCTAAACTCTCAATTATTTACTGAATTTACATTAAAGTTGTGCTTTTGGACAGCGCTATTTCAAATAGTTTTCCAGCTGTGTATGATGCACAACTCTGCATAAACTGAGTAAAACATCCATCCATCCATTATCTATACCCTCTTATCCATGCAGGGTGAACTGGTGCCTATCTCGAGTGGTCATTGGGGGAAAGGTGGGGTCTGAATGAATAGTTTGAAAGTCCATGACAGGGCCTTAATAAAGCTGTTTTAAAAATGGTGTTATTACCTTTACCTTAAACTTAATGAGAATTTATAGTTTTATATAATTTCCATCATATTTTAAATTAGGATTAGCATTTTAATGACCATGCTGCAGACTGTGCCATAAGTGTATTTTAATTACAGAGAACTTCATTCATGACAAGAAGCTTAGCCAACCCAACACAAAAACAACTACTGAAAATTGTTGTTATTTTCAGTTGATGGGGTGCATGACTGGCCAGTGGGTAGGGATATTGCAAATATTAATTTATGCTATTAAAGAAACAGAAGGTTTTCCTTTTTGTAGACTTTAAGCTTTCAGGATCTATATATAATTACACATACAATCTATTTTCATAGTTAAGAATTTTGAGTATTTGACTAAGTTTGTGTATGCTTTACGTGTACATGTACTTTGATGACATCTTATTCTTAATCTATAAGGTCCAAATTGTTGATGGACCCATCGTTTCCAGCAATGGCAACTATTCTGTAAACATCTTTCTCAAGTTTAGGAGTGTGTTCATAGTAAGATGGGATAACCAGAATTGCAACCTCCACTCTAATTCTTCCCAAAGGTGTTCAAGAAGGTTGAGGTTAGTACTTTGAGAAGGCCAGTCAAGTTTCTTCACACCAAGCTTTATACACCTGCAGCCATGGAAGTGATTGTAACACTGGAATTCATTGATTGTGGTGTGACCCAAAACATTTGAGTATGTTTCTAATGATGCACAAAAAGCAAAGTGTAAAAAAACAATAAAGTATCATGTCATAATGTTAAGGTTTTGTGAAGTTTTATTTAAGCCCCTTGGTTTCTTTATCTCTTTATCTGAATTCTACTCTTGCTTTTGTACTGGTTCCCATGCCGATTTTCCTCTCTACGTTTCTGATAATTCAATCCATCATTTTACACTCCATGCATCTGACGAAGTATTGTTGCCATTTGGGTCCTTCTCAGCAGCCTCCAAACATGACACCTTCATTGACTGAATTGTGTGTTTTGTGCTGGAATAATTGTATATAGTTTTATCTGGTTCAGGAGTATTTTTATACCACAAGGTAATATGTAGGTCATCTGGTGTCATCTGATCTTGTAGTCGAGTAATGACATTTCTTCCTTCTGCTAATAAAGCTATCCCTATGTCTAGGGGTGGTTTGTTCGGAACGTCCAGTGAATAATAGTAATAAGGTGCTCCTACTCCTTTCAACACAAAAAAAATCTCCTTGGCTGAGTTCTGCTTTTCTCTTTACTACAATATGTCCTTCTGAGGTCGGAATTAATGCTATCCCCAGATGTAGTAATCCATCTCGTCCCAATAGATTCACCGGACACTCAGGGAACATTAGAATAGATAGCTGACATGACTGTCCATTGGGATCTCTTATCCAAACTGGTTCAGACTCACAGACTTGTGTCAATTTCCCACTAGCTGACCTTACTGTTATTTGCTGATCACTAAGTCTAAAATTAGTGTTTAACCCTTTCTCTCTCCTTGATATAGCAATTGACTGAGCTTTTACTGTAACTAATTATATGTGCTCTCTTTCAGAATCTATCTTTGAAAACTGGCTCAAAGTTTATCTGTTCTTTCTTTCTAGATGAAACGACTAAAGGAGCTACATCCACTAACATTTACTTTTCCTTCCCATAGAAAGTACTCCTGGATCAGTGCTTCTGTATTCCTTGTGTGTTTCTGCTTTGTTCTCTCAAACCCCCTGTCTGTCGTGGCAGATGGCTGCTCACTCTGAGCCTGGTTCTGCTGGAGGTTTCTTCCTGTTAAAAGGGAGTTTTTCCTCTCCACTGTCGCTACATGCATGCTCAGTATGAGGAATTGCTGCAAAGTCAACGGCAGTGACTGTCCATTGTCTCTACATGCTCATCCAGGAGGAGTGACTGCTACAAATCTCTGACTCGATGCAATCTGCTGGGTTTCCTTAGATGGAAATTTTTTTTATCCAATTTGAATAAAGAACTGAATCTGACTGCACTGTTCAATGGTTAGGATTAATTGGAATGTATGTACAAGACTTTTGTGAAGTGTCTTGAGACAACATGTGTTGTGAATTGGCACTATATAAATTAACTGAATTGAATTGAATTAATCAGCTAATTAACTCAAAACACGTGCAAAGGCCTTTAAATGGTCTGTCAGTCTAGTTCTGTTGGCTACACAATCATGGGGAAGACTGTTGATTTGACAGTTGTCCAAAAGACGACCATTGACACTTTGCACAAGGAGGGCAAGACAAAAAAAGGTCATTGCTAAAGAGACTGGCTGTTCAGAGCTCTGTGTCCAAGCACATTAATAGAGAGGCGAATGGAAGGAAAAGATGTGGTAGAAAAAAATGTACAAGCAAAAGGGATAACCCCACCCTGGAGAGGATTATGAAACAAAACCCATTCAAAAATGTGGTGGAGATTCACTAAGAGTGGACTGCGGCTGGAGTCAGTGCTTCAGGAACCACCACGCACAGATGTATGCAAGAGATGGGTTTCAGCTCTCGCATTCCTTATGTCAAGCCATTCTTAAACAAGAGTGCGTCAGAAGCGTCTTGCCCGGGCTAAAGACAAAAAAGACTGGGCTGCTGCTGAGTGGTCCAAAAGTTATGTTCTCTGATGAAAGTAAATTTTGCATTTCGTTTTGAAATCAAGGTCCCAGAGTCTGGATGAAGAGAGGAGAGGCATAGAATCCACATTGCCTGAGGTCCAGTGTAAAGTTTCCACAGTCAGTGATGGTTTGGGTGCCATGTCATCTGCTGGTGTTGGTCCACTGTGTTTTCTGAGGTCTAAGGTCAATGCAGCCATCTACCAAGTTTAAGAGCACCTCATGCTTCCTGCTGCCGACCAACTTTATGAAGATGCAGATTTCATTTTCCAACAGGACATGGCACCTGCACATAGTGCCAAAGCTACCAGTACCTGGTTTAAATACCATGGTATCCCTATTCTTAATTGGCCAGCAAACTCGCCTGACCTTAACCCCATGGAAAATCTATGGGGTATTGTGAAGAGGAAGATGCAATATGCCAGACCCAACAATTCAGAAGAACTGAAGGCCAATATCAGAGCAACCTAGTCTCTCATAACACCTGAGCAGTGCCACAATCTGATCAACTCCATGCCACGCTACATTATTGCAGTAATTCAGGAAAAAGGAGCCCCTACTATGTATTGAGTGCTCATACTTTTCAAGTTCATACTTTTCAGTTGGCCAACATTTCTAAAAATTCTTTTTCTGTATTGGTCTTAAGTAATATTCAAATTTTCTGAGATACTGAATTTGGGGTTTTCATTAGTTGTCAGTTATATTCATCAACTTGTACTCGTACTCGTACTCGTCGTCTTCCGTCTTCCGCTTATCCGGGACCGGGTCGCGGGGGCAGCAGACTCAGCAGAGACGCCCAGACGTCCCTCTCCCCAGACACCTCTTCCAGCTCTTCCGGGGGGAGCCCAAGGCGTTCCCAGTCCAGCCGAGAGACATAGTCCCTCCAGCGTGTCCTGGGCCGTCCCCTGGGCCTTCTCCCGGTGGGATGTGCCTGGAACACCTCCAGAGGAAGGCGTCCAGGAGGCATCCGGTATACCGGTATAGATGCCCGAGCCACATCAACTGGCTCCTCTCGATGAGGAGAAGCAGCGGCTCTACTCCGAGCCCCTCCCGGATGGCCGAGCTCCTCACCCTATCTCTAAGGGAGTGCCCGGCCACCCTACGGAGGAAGCTCATTTCAGCCGCTTGTATCCGGGATCTCGTTCTTTCGGTCATGACCCAAAGTTCATGGCCATAGGTGAGAGTAGGAACGTAGACCGACTGGTAAATCGAGAACTTCGCTTTTCGGCTCAGCTCTCTCTTCACCAAAACGGACCGGCACAGCCCCCCCATTACTGTGGCAGCCGCACCGATCCGTCTGTCGATCTCCCGCTCCATTCTTCCCTCACTCGTGAACAAGACCCCGAGATACTTAAACTCCTCCACTTGAGGCAGGAACTCCCCTCCAACCTGAAGAGGACAAGCCACCCTTTTCCGGTCGAGAACCATGGCCTCAGACTTGGAGGAGCTGATCTTCATCCCAGCCGCTTCACACTCGGCTGCGAACCGCCCCAGTGCATGCTGTAGGTCTTGGCTAGATGGGCCCAGCAGGACCACGTCATCTGCAAAAAGAAGAGACAAAATGCACTGGTCCCCAAACCAGACCCCCTCCGGCCCTTGGCTGCGCCAAGAAATCCTGTCCATAAAAGTTATGAACAGGACCGGTGACAAAGGGCAGCCCTGCCGGAGTCCAACATGCACCGGGAACAGGTCCAACTTAGTGCCGGCAATGCGTACCAAACTCCTGCTCCGCTTGTACAGAGACCGGATGGCCCCTAGTAAAGAGCCACCGATTCCAAACTCCTGGAGCACCCCCCACAGGGCATCACGAGGGACACAGTCGAATGCTTTCTCCTGGTCCATAAAACACATGTGGACCGGTTGGGCAAACTCCCATGAACCCTCGAGTACCCTGTAGAGGGTATAGAGCTGGTCCAGTGTCACACGGCCGGGACGAAAACCACACTGCTCCTCCTGAAGCCAGGGTTCGACTATCGGCCGGACTCAATTCTCCAATACCCTGGCATAGGCCTTACCAGGGAGGCTGAGGAGTGTGATCCCCCTGTAGTTGGAGTACACCCTCCGGTCACCCTTCTTATGAAGGGGGACCACCACCCCAGTCTGCCAATCCAAAGGTACTGTCCCCGTCCGCCACGCAATGTTGAAGAGGCGTGTCAACCATGACAGCCCCACAACATCCAAAGACTTGAGGTACTCAGGGTGGATCTCATCCAAACCCGAAGCCTTGCCACCGCAGAGCTTTTTAACCACCTCGGTGACTTCAGCCTGGGTGATGAAAGAGTCCAACCCCGAGTCCCCAGCCTCTGTTTCCACCAGGGAATGCGTGATGGCAGGATTGAGGCGATCCTCGAAGTACTCCTTCCACCGGCCGATAATGTCCCGAGTCGAGGTCAGCAGCTCCCCACCCCCACAGTGTTGGCAAAGCACTGCTTCCCCCTCCTGAGGCGCCGGACGGTTTGCCAGAATCGCTTTGGGGCCAACCGGTAGTCCTTCTCCATGGCCTCACCGAACTCCTCCCAGGTCCGAGTTTTTGCCTCTGCCACCGCCCGGGCCGCAGCACGCTTTGCCCCACGGTACCCGTCAGCTGCCTCAGGAGTCCCACAAGCCAACCACAGCCGATAGGACTCCTTCTTCAGCTTGACAGCGTCCCTTACTGCCGGTGTCCACCACCGGGTTAGGGGATTGCCGCCACGACAGGCACCGCAGACCTTACGGCCGCAGCTACGGGCAGCAGCATCGACAATAGATGTGGAGAACATGGTCCATTCGGACTCTATGTCTCCAACATTCCTCGGAATCTGGTCAAAGCTCTCCCGGAGGTGAGAGTTGAATACATCCCTGGCCGAGGGTTCTGCCACACGTTCCCAGCAGACCCTCACTATGCGCTTTGGCCTGCCAAGTCTGTCCAGCTTTTTCCTCCTCCAGCAGATCCAACTCACCACCAGGTGGTGATCAGTGGACAGCTCAGCCCCTCTCTTCACCCAAGTGTCCAAAACATGCGGCCAAAGGTCTAATGATACGACAACAAAGTCGATCATTGACCTCCTGCCTAGGGTATCCTGGTGCCAAGTGCACTGATGGACACCCTTATGTTTGAACATGGTGTTCATTATGGACAATCCGTGACTAGCACAGAAGTCCAATAACAAAACACCGCTTGTATTCAGATCGGGGAGGCCATTCCTCCCAATCACGCCTCTACAGGTGTCACTGTCATTTCCCATGTGGGCGTTGAAGTCGCCCAGCAGAATAATGGAGTCCCCAGGAGAGGCACTATCCAGCACCGCCGACAGGGACGCCAAGAAGGCCGGGTACTCCGCACTACCACTCGGCCCATAGGCCGAAATAATAGTCAGAGACCTCTCCCCAACCCGAAGGCGCAGAGATGCAACCCTCTCATCCACTGGGGTAAACCCCAACACGAGACAGCTGAGCTGGGGGGCAACAAGCAAACCCACACCAGCCCGCCGCCTCTCCCCGTGGGCCACTCCAGAGTAGAAGAGAGTCCAGCCCCTCTCAAGGAGATGGGTTCCAGAGCCCACGCTATGCGTGGAGGCGAGCCCGACTATTTCTAGTCGATATCTCTCAACCTCCCACACCAGCTCAGGCTCCTTCCCCCCCAGCGAGGTGACATTCCACGTCCCTAGAGCCAGCCTAAGCATCCAGGGATCGCGCCGCCGAGGTCTCCACCTTCGTCCGCCGCCCAATCCTCTTTGCACCGGTCCCTCACGGTTCCCCCTGCAGGTGGTGGGCCCACTGGGGGATGGTCTCGCGTCTCTCGTTCGGGCTTGGCCCGGCCGGGTCCCGCGAGGAGCAACCCAGCCACCAGGCGCTCTCTGCCGAGTCCCGACCCCAGGCCTGGCTCCAGGGTGGGACCCCTGCTCCGCCGTACCGGGCGACGTCACGTGCCTCGATTCTGTAGTCATCATGAGGGATTCTCGAACCGCTCTCTGTCTGACCCGTCACCTAGAGCCTGTTTGCCATGGGAGACCCTACCAGGGGCATTTAAGCCCCAGACAACATCGCATCTAGGATCATTCGAGCACTCAAACTCCTCCACCACGTTAAGGTGGCGGTTCAAGGAGGGGATATTCATCAACATTAAAATAAATAAAAATATATATATATATATTAGTCTGTGTGTAATGAATTGTTGTGAGTATGAATCTGAGAATATTATTTAATATTTAATATAAAATTTTTTATATTTTATCAAATAATATTTCAGTCTGTTAAGGGTTGTTCTGTGAATACCAGCCCAGTAAGGCGATGGTATTAGGACAAAATAGAAAGGTGTGAGATGAGCTCTGACATTATTGAACAGCATAAACTCTGCACGCACATGGAATGAATTCACACAATTTCTTAAAATACAAGAATTTATTAACAAAAATAAGTCAACTCATAGTCAAACATATTTCAATCAACAAACTCTTTACTATGCTAAAACAATCCAACTAAACTACCAAGCAGGATTAAAGAATAACGAAGACTCATGGGCTATGTTCAATATAAAGAAGTTGATTAAAGATGATTGAAAACCATAACCAAAAGAGGGATGCAACATTACCATGCAATGTTTATGTCTGAGAACCAAGGATTATCTTGAAGAATCTAGAAGTGAAGTTAAGTTAATCTTGGAACTAACCAATAATCAGCATACCTGTAGACAACCATTCACAATGCAAGATCAGATAAAATATTAATTGAATAAAATAATGTTTTAAAGAATGATCTACTGAATAAAACCAACCTTCTGGAAGACTAATTTTCAATGGAGTCTCATTAGCTGCCTTTATTTATTGAAATAATATTTAAAGAAATATTATTAAAGGAAATGGTAAAATATTTAAGGGAATATTTTGGAAAACAAGCAAATCTTTCTGGGGAAATTGGGCTTAATGGTGTTTACTTAGTTATCAAATTTAGTAAAATGATAGGGACACATTATTTACTGGATTGAAAACTAAACCTTTCTGGGTAAATATTATTTGGCAGCAAGCACGTGTCCTTAGCTGTTAGCAGTTGAAGCTAACAAAGGAGGCTGATAGCTTAGCACCAGAATCCAACACACACCTTTAAAAATACCATCAATAAAAGGCTTAAAATGCATAAGCGCGGACGGCGCGTTCTGATCAATCTTCTGTTAAAATCACCCTTCAAGTAAAGTTTGTCTTAACTTTAAAAACACACAAAGAATACAAAACTGAACACGTGTGCTGCAGATAAGTCTGCTAGCACCAAGATAGCTGAGTTCAACCCAAACAAAACCAAACTTCATAAAATGAAAAACGTTTAGATCATTTCAATCTAAATCCTTCTCTATTATTCTGCCCAAAACCTAACCTCATGAACGTGTTGAGGAGTTGTCCGGGCGACGATGAAGTTTGAAGAAACATCCACAGTCAACGAACGGTTAGCTTCCAGCTAACCCCCGTAGCTGTGGGTGAAAGACGGCTCATTCTGTCCTCTGACCACACTGCACGTTACCACGGGATGCGGCTCCTGTTGTCGTCCTTTCAGACCGGGGAAAAACCGCTCCACTCTGCTTCGTAGAGATCGCGTCTCTGCAGGGAACTCTGGAACACAGTTTGGTTCTGCAGGGCTCAGAGAGAAAGTAAAGCAATGCCTATACCTTAATCTCCCTTTTATGAATGAATACCAGCTTCTTTCAACAGTAAGTCATCAGTACTTAACTCTTGCATATGATCGCTTGATCTTATGACACCCCTGGATCCAGTTTGAGTTATGTCTGTTTGCCAGCAAAGAAACAGCACGCTGGGCCTCCCCTATCCCGGTCCCGCAGAGGAGCAGTGGAAGAGGCCGGATGTAACAAGAGCGGTGCTTTTATTTGGGCAGTGACGTCACAGGAAGTCTGCTGTTACCCCCAATTCCTACGTTATGCCGGAAGTAGGTTAATGCAATTTATTTTGAAAGTTCCAGAAAAGTCCGTATCGCATTTCCTTTTGTAACTCATGGTTGTGGGTCCCAACAGGATGAATGTAATATACAAGTTTCACTTTTTGAATGGAATTACTGAAATAAATAACTTTTTTCATGATATTCTAATTTTATGACCAGCACCTGTAAATAAAACAAGCTGATAAATTAAGTCAAACATTAAAACAACATGCTTACAAAAAGATTTTACAGCATTATGTGCACCACATTGGATGTGATACAACTGGTCAGAAGTGCCAATTGTTTGTTCCTGCATCACCAACAAAGTTTCATGCCTACAGCAGCTATTGTCCATGTTTAATTCTGGGAGCTCTGGAACTTAAAACTTTCCATGTCAGAATCTGGACTTCTGAGTACAAATCAAAAGACACCTAAATACTTATAGGCAGACAATATCAATTTAGTGTCTATTTGTAAATTAGATGCAGCAGCTATATAAGAGTCTAATTCTGAAGATGATATTCCTAATCTTTCTATCATGCATCATGAGTGCAACATCTCTGTATGGCAGCACAAATAAAGTGCAGCTTAATCAGGAGCTGGTAATTCATCAATATTTCCACAGGTTGTTGTCTGTAACTTTAACAGAATGCCTAGCTCTATGACTGCATTAACTGGGACATACAGGAATGTTTGAGTAATTGGGTTAAACCACTCAATACCATCCTTTAAGGCTTTTACTTAAACTAGAGCTATAAAATGATGGCCTGCTTTTGTTGTTGGACATCATTTTATTCCATCTTTTGCCAAAAACAGGATATATGAAGTCCTTATTCCATACTGACAATCCTCCAAACAAAGTCATGAAGCTTTACAGTAGCCATCGGCTGCTTTGGTTATATGTGTGACAACTTCATCAGTCTAAAAGCTGGTTGGCACTGAAGACAAACATACACACACACAGCATAAACATATATTCATATGCATGCTCCCACACACAACATATGGGCTCCTGCAGTGACATATGACCATATGAGAGCTGATGTGCAGACTTTGCCTACAATGGCACTCCCACATACATATACGCTCACTGCCTTTTCCAGCCAGACGTAAGTGGGATTAGTGAAATTGGCAGCAAGTACAGAGCTCCTTATCCACTGAAGCTAATTCACTTTACCACAGTGGCTTTTCCTAGCTTTCGCATCAATAATCAGCTTTTCTGTCTTCACCTTTTCATTTCTCTGTCTGTTTCTTTTTTCTTTTAACATTTCTCTCAAATTTGTTTCTAATCATGCCACTTTTATTCCTTACCCCTTTGCCATCTGTTTTCTCTTTGTTGTCTGAGAGCAGGTAAAGATGTTTTAGAGAGCTCTTTATGACACCAGGATTAAGCTTTGTGATAAAGGTGATTGGATGGGTGATGCTTCTCCTGCAGTTTTTATCATTAAAGAAAAAGCAGTATTAAACAAATACTCAAGGCCTTTTTGGGTTAATTTATGTTAAGGTAGAAGTTATCTGGGGACATAATTCCAGATGAATCGAGATAGTTATGACCCCAATGCCAGTCTGTAATGTCTGATTACAGAGGAGATTGGAATAGTAAATACAAAAGTATGTGAAATTGAATTCCCACACCATTACAACATAGTTATATATACTAGAATATAGTTGTCTGTGTACAGGTTTGTGTTGTGTTTCTTCTGTTGTCCTCTCTCATCTCTCCAGCAGGGTGCGACTGGCAGGCTCCACATCTGCTGTTACGGAGCAGGGATTCTCCCTGAGAGACACCAGATTGTTAGTTCACATAGCACTGTAATCAGGCCAGGTCTTGCTGACATTATCATGAAGAATTTCGATCTCTGATCATACCTTTGTCTTCTTGCTTCCAGAAGCCATTTACCACATCCTGTGTCAAGTTCAGTGGCTGGTGTTCCTCCGTCTCGAGGACTTCCAAGAAGATCCTTCCTTGTACCGCTGCTTCTAGTCTCCTCACTGCACCTCTGTCCTCCTGGGTCCTAGCCACGCCATTGCATCGCTCTCCTGTCCGTCCAGCCTCAGTCTGCTGTGGCTCATCCATCAGCCTCACTCTGGAGAAGGACAAACTAATGTTCTGCCAGCACAACCTCTTAAACACAGTCCGGATGTCAATCTGAGACAGTTACTCACCTTCCCTGGACCTCCATCCTTATCAAACAGTAAGCCGCTCCTTCAACCTGTCACTCAATTCCACATTCAACATAACTTCACCTCTAGCTAATACTTCCCTTCTCCTTCCAGTGTTCATCCAGATCCTGGTGTAGAACCCTAACATTCCCTACCTTGTGTTTCTCAACAAATTACTTAAAAACAGTCAAGCGTGTCTGTAATTGTTGCTTGCACCAGAGCCGAACCCGACATAACTATAACAATTGTCACAAATACTAGCATATAAACGGCCTAATAAATCCATCACATAACAGTTATTTTACTTTAAAAACATCGGTCGTTTTACTAATATGTCTCCTTATGTAAATCATGCAAATGTTTGTACCATGGAAAGTGTTAAGGATATGTTCCCTAGGAAAAAATTGAAACACCCAGGACTTTTTTCTTAAATATGTTTTTCGGCACTAGTGGCCTTTATTTTTTATTTTTTGACAGTAGGTAGACAGGAAAGGGGTAGAGAGAGGGGGAGACATTTGGTAAATGTCACTGGGTCCAGGAATCGAACCCGGGACAGCCGCCTTGAGGACTATAGCCTCTGCACACGGTCGCATGCTTTGCCCCTACACCATCAGCACCGCGCCTCACTCAGGACTTTTAAAATAAATTTTATCTCATCTGTGCCTTGTGTCTTGTTCCTTGGTGGAACCAGAAGGTGTCTGGGGAAGATAGTTGTGGGAATCTAGGGCTCTTTAAAATAGGAATAAAATAATGGATTCTAGCGCTTCAAAGACAGCTTTTTTCCATGCATTAAACGAACCTTTGAAGGATGAATTGGCAGTTTTGGATTATCCTTTACCTCTAAATGAGTTTATCGCCCTAGCCATACGTATAGACAACCGTCTCAGAGAAAGGAGAAGGCTTCGAGCTGAAAGAACATCTACCGGCAGGGGTGCTGGCCCTAACAGCTGCTGCGCCGGCAGTTCATGAGGAGGCTGACCCCTGTGAGTTGTCTGATGTGCCTACTGTGTATCACGACCTGAGGGAGGTGTTTTGTAAGCAGAAAGCCCTATCCTTACCAGCACACTGCCCCTATGATTGTGCAATTGACCTGCTTCCTGGCGCACCCTTACCCGCCAGCAGGTTATATCCCATTTCTCGTCCGGAACGTCAAGCTTTAGAGGATTATATTACCAAGTCTCTAGCTGCTGGTCTAATCAGATACTCCTCTTCGCTACTAGGGACAGGTTTTTTTTTTTTTGTTAGTAAGAAAAATGGGTCTCTGCGGCCGTGTATTTATTATAAGGGTTTATATGCCATCAGTATCAACAAAACAAATACCCTCTTCCTATCTTGTCAGCTGCTTTTGAACCAGTCCAAGGGGCAACTATTTTTACTAAACTTCATTTACGCAACGCATATCATCTGGTACGCATTAGAGAGGGGGATGAGTGGAAAACTGCGTTCAAGACTCCCTTAGGGCACTTTGAGTATTTAGTAATGCCTTTTGGACTTTGCAATGCTCCAGCAGTCTTTCAGGCTCTGCTGAATGACGTTCTCTGCTCTAATCACCCGCCGTTTCTGGTGACCAACCCTCCACAATGATGTTAAGGGGTTTGTGGGCGCCTGTACCATCTGCGCCCGAAGTAAGCCCTCTCATCAGCCGCTTGCTGGGCTGCTTCAACCATTACCCATACCCAAACATCCCTGGTCACATATCGCACTGGATTTTGTCACAGGATTACCTCCCTCACGCAGCATGACCACAATTCTCACCATGGTGGACCGGTTTTCCAAATCCTGCCATCTGGTTGCCTTAAAGAAGCTTCCATCCGCCTTCCAGACAGCTAAGTTACTGGTCAAACATGTTTTTCGTCTCCATGACATACCTCAAGTAATCCTATTTGATCGTGGCCCACAATTCACCTCACAGGTATGGAAGCAGTTTTGCCTTGCACTTCACGCTCATGTTTCTCTGTCATCAGGTTTTCATCCCCAAACTAACGGCCAGACTGAAAGGATGAATCAGGAGCTGGAATCGATGTTACACTGCCTAACTACCACTGAACCCACTACCTGGAGTGAATTCCTTCCTTGGATTGAGTATGCACACAATTCCCACATTTCTGCTGCCACTGGGTTGTCCCCTTTTGAGGTGTCTTTAGGTTATCAACCACCACTGTTTCAGGCTGATGAGGAAGAGATTTCTGTGACTTCTGTACAACACCATATCCGCCGCTGCTGAAGAATTTGGGCCAACACTGAGGCAGCACTGCTGCGCACTACAGACAGAAATCGCCACTATGTGGATCAACACAGGTTCCCGGCGCCAGTGTACACCCCAGGACAGAAGGTATGGCTGTCTGCTCGTAACATTTCCCTGAAATCATTTTCCAATAAGTTGTCCCCCCGATTTATTGGTCCATATGTGATCGACAAGATCATCAGTCCCGTGGTTGTACACCTACGCCTGCCCGCCTCTATGCGCATCCATCCTACCTTACATGTGTCTCAAATCAAGCCCGTCCAGACCAGTGACCTTAGCCCTTCAGGCGAGCCCCCTCCACCCGCCCGGGACATTGGGGGCCACCCTGCTTTCCTCGTCCGCCGTATTGTGGACTCCCGGCGGCGAGGCCGCGGGTGGCAGTACTTGGTAGACTGGGAGGGTTACGGCCCTGAGGATCGTACCTGGGTTCCGCGGTCCTTTCTCTGTGACCGTTCTCTGATCACCGACTACCTGGCTTCTCTTCCCACGTCCTTTCCTGGGCCGCCTGGAGGCGGCCGTTGAGGGGAGGGTACTCTTGGAGCTTGGGAGTATCATGTCCACCAGAGGTCCCCCTCGAGCCACAAAGTGTACTCCTTCCACAGGTGTCCCTGATCTTCATCTGATTGTGGATGCCTTGGAGGAGTACTCAGGAGCCAAGTCACCAGTCCTTCGACGCCAGAGTGTTTTGCCCATGTGGTAAATCCCTAGCCGAAGTAATTCTTGCCAGACACAGAGTTTTAGTTCTAACCAGTACCTGTTTTTCCTGCTTCTTTCTAATACCTGTGAGGTGTGGGCGGATTCATTTATCCAGAACCTTGTTCTAACCTGGATTACATACCAACAGTTTGACCTTGGATTTCCTTCATTTTGGCTGTTTGGTTTGGCTCCCTAAGATCCCTGGACTCCCGGACCCCCAACCTCCACTGTAACCTCCTGAGACTGCTAACCTACCTGAGACCTATGAAGCCCAAGAAGCCATTGTGCCCTCACATGGTTGACACACCTAAGAAAAAGCTGAACTTAAGCTTGTGCTGTTATTATAAACCTTTTCAAACTTTATTTGCTCTTGAGTGTGGTTTGCATGTGGGTCAGACAATTATCTAAAGAGATGACAAATGCTATTTAAAGTATCTGGCCTCAGGCCCGGTAACATTTTTCTTTTTCTTTTCATTAATTAGTTTAAGACCTGCTCCCATGTCCTAATCCTAAACTTACACAATAAGTCATAAATTTATATATTGTTTATTTGCCTGTGTGCAGCCATTACCCAGAACTTAGACAGATTTTTGTTTTCACATGCGCCGAAATAAATGTCATGCTTAATAGGATTTTGCTATAACTATCCTAAATTGTATCAGGCCCAGCTACATGCTAGAATATCATGTTCCTCAATGCTACTGCCATGTGTATCACATCTTGTTCTCAGCTGCTTCCGTGATGATCTGTGGTTTTGTATGTATGGGAGGTTTTTGGTTCTTTGTCAGTTTTCCCTTGGAGGAGGAAAAAAAATCCGGTAGTCAGCTAATAGCATGAGAACATGATACCATATAGCATCTCTATAAGAAAGTTGCTGCATCCTCTCTGACAAACACGTTGGTTTTGCTGGGTAAAATATTGGAATCTTAATTTTTTTTTATGTGGGAAAGTTTCTGGTTGGAAATCTGGTGTAATGCAGGGCAACTCTTTGCAAAAGACAGATACATTTTTTAAATCATGATGTAAGATTGACTTAGAACCTCGGCTAAAAGAAAATTGCTTTGTTTTCAAGAGTTTGCCCATTAGACACATTTATGCAAAGCAACCGATTGTGTGGTTAGTGCATATTCTTTCAAACTGAGTAAGAAACGTTGCCTCAAAGGAAATGATTGTTCATGTAAATGGGTTAAACCGCAAAGTTTAAGAATAGACCCTAAAAGACAATTTCTGAAAAGATGAAAAAAAATTCTGAACATTAATTATGGTCAAAGTGATTTAAAACAAAAACAAAAGGTAAAGCAAAAACAAAGCACGTGAATTGCATCATTTATCACAAGAGACAGGAGAAGGAATAGCTCCAGTTAATGCATTTTTGGGGATCAGTACAACAATGGCTGATAACGAGGTATTAGGTCTTCCTTTTGATTAATCAATATATCTAGAGGTCACCAATCTCACCACCCAGTTTAAGCAGTAGTTCATTATACCTAGCTTTCAGACAAATTGTGTTTTTTTTTTTTTTTGTAATGTTCAACTGTTATGAGCAAAATTATGATTACCATAAGTACGTTTAAAGGATATTAATTGAAGTATTAAATACAGAATATTTTTGATAAATAGTACATTTCGTTTGTTGCAGCTGTAGTTCCAATGGCAAAACATGATTTAGGAATGATTACTATTATTTAATAGTTTACAGTAATTGTTGTAGCAGAAATGTCTGGCCTCACTTGTTAACATGTGCTTGTAGGATCAGCTGAGAGATTTAGACTTTTGCATGTCAACATTTTTGGCTTTCCAAAGCCACTCGTCATAAAAAATAGTTTTGACCAGGTAGATTGTAGATAAGTTTAATTTAAATCTTTTCTGGAATGAGTCTTAAGGATGCGGCTGGACAGAGCTTCTATTTTTTGCACTGAAAGGAGAAGTGTTTTAGGCATCTGATAACTGATAATGCAGTGTGTGAAAAATTGCAGGTTCTACACACACTCCCTTTAGCCCATCTGCTAAAGGGAGTGTGTGGCTGTGTTGTGCCTCGGTTAAGAGGGGATCTTTTTGGCACAAGCGGTCATACAGCTCTCTACTGGGTTGATGAATCTTCCAGCCAGAATGCTAGAAGCACTTCTGGTATGAACATGGTTTCCAGGTGTATGCCTTCCACGACTTTGGGGTTGTAAGTTTTCACACCTGGGTTCTTTAAAGAGCAAAGAAATGATGCATGACTGCATCTGGGAGGAGTTTTCTGAGTTGCTGGGTGCAGCTGTGTCCCGGAGGTGCCCATGCCCGGCTCTGACGAGGGCCTGAGAGGCTCTTTGGGCTCCTCTAAGCTGGTGACCTGGTTGGTCACAACGGATCGTTTGCTGCTTGCACCCATTGGGTTTGGCACCTCCAAATGGGTCCAGAGTTGGTAATGAGGGGGCCAGCCTGTCCAGCAGGTCCTGGTCGACAAGGAGAGGCTCTGTGTCCAATGTGCAAATGTAAATGGGGTGGACCAAAGTCATGTCTTGGAATGAAACATCCAACCACACCCGACTGGTTATGTATAAGCGGTCTTCGGTGTAGCTGGTGATGCTTACATCACAACCCTCAATTTGAAATGGTTTACCAAGAGTGAGCATAGTTCTACTCACCTCCTCAAACAGGGTTGAGCACATCAAGCTAACTTCTGATCCTGTGTCCAGGGGTGCGTTCGCCTTAACGCACCCCCCTATAATTGTCGGACAGTATAGGCGACCGGCATGTGTGTTGTGGGTTAGTTCACCCAAGAATTTTAGGAAGGGAGTCCGGGGTGTTTCTCCTGACGAGGTCTCAAGGGGTTCCTGAGGTTTCTCAGGTTTGTCTCCACACCGACCAGATAGACTCTGGTTGCCGTGGAGACGGAGTCCATGCCTAGTCATGCTGACGGGGATTTCGGATATGGTTTACCTGGATGGTCAGTTTCCTGTTTCGAAGGTTGTGGTGGTGCGGAGGCCTCACGCACCGCTTCTGTTACCCTCTTGCGTAAGGCCTCCTTCATCTCTTTCCCCATAATTCCTTCTGCGTGTTGGTCTCACCCTTTTTCACCAGTCTTATCTTTCGGCCTCGCTTGAAGGTCAGGGCATCTGCTGGACCTGGGGTTATCCGGTTTACCAGACTTTGGTTGCCGTTCATTGCCAATCCCCCGGTCCTGCTGACCAAACCTACCTTGTTCCGTGAACCTGTTCTTACCATGGGTTCCTGCTGAAGGCATTTCCCGATCTTCCAATGCAAGGCTGTTCCTTTCTGTTTGTGTCTGTAAAACCCTAGCCTCGTCTTCTGATACCTCGGTCAGGTGAGCACGTGTTTCCCATGCCGTCTGAGCATATTTCCGGATCTCTTGCATGCTCATGGTCTTTGTTCTGCAATACATAGTAACATCGTATCGCACACTTTCATGAAGGTTGTGGAGGAACAAGGATTTAAAAACATGTTCCTCCTCAATGCCGGGAGCATTGCGTCCTTGGAAGTAAGCGGCTCTCAAGCGCCGGTAATACTCCCTGGGTGCTTCACTTTTCTTTTGCTGGATAGTGAAAGCACCAAATGTGGCAGAGGCCCGGTCCATGTACACAGAATATTCTTCCCTTAAAGCTTCGCAAAGGGTTGAATAACGGTCTCGGACTGCGGGGGTCAGGCTCTCCATGAAAACATGGACGCTCCTGGATGTTGTTTTCCAGAGGAGCTTCAATTTTTCCCGTGCTGATGGGCAGTACAAATCTAGAAGACAGCATTCAACTTCCCTAAGGTAATCATCAATGTTTGATTCTGCATTATTAGGGTCGAAACGCTCCATGTCTTTGGCCAGAGACTCAAGCTGGCCGGTGCGCAATCCACTCTCAGGGATTGGTGCCGGCCCATCTGAGTCATCATCGGAGAGTTCACTCCGGCTGCACTCAGGGTGTGTTGGTGCATCATGCCTCATCCTCGGGGGAGGCCGTGGAGGCTGCTCAGGGTACACCGGTGGGCCCTGTGATTCCAGGACTCGGGTCCTGGGCTGCGCTTGAGGGCGGTAGGAACCACCTGAATCCCAGGGGCGGCTCTCCTGTTGCCTTGGCGGAGGTGAAGGATCGTAGAGGACCATACTGCGAGTCAAGTTTGAAGGCTGCTCGCCTCTAAGCCCTGAACTATTTACTCCTGCTGGATCCCCAGCCAGGTATCGTTCATGGCTGCTGATTACTGTGGGGTGGGGCACCACGTCACTGAACCTATTCTGACTATTTACACCTGTTCTTGCCTCGGTGGATGTATGGGGAACCCCATGAGCCTGGAAAGGTAATCTCTGGAGAGCAGCTTCTACATCCTCCAGATCTGACCTGCAGGTTCTCTCAGGGTATCGCAGGTATGGCTCACCTTCAAAGGTTTCAACCTGTGAGGTGTGTTTCGTTTCGCCCCCCCCATTCCTCCAGGGATGGGGGAGTGGTCTGGTTACATTCAATTGTCTCCAACCTATTTCCAACTTCTGTTAGTTCACCTCTAAGGACATACATCATCTACAAACCGTCTGCATCATTCAACTCAAACTGCAGTTTAACACGCTGGTTAACTTCCAACATTAACCTTCACTGATACAACAGAGTGAGCTGTCCTAACACATCTGAGACCTGTCTGTCTTTTGGTGGGTTTTTAATGACTTGGAGCAACTCCTGAATCCTGGCTTCACATTGCTCAATGCCATAATCATTGAGACCTTTACGCTCCTCTGTGGATAACAGAATCAATGACCCAATCGCCTCTTGTGCTTGCATTCCTATGGGATGCTCTAACCTACACGCATCTCCAGTTGCAGTCTGGGATGTGTCCTCCATCTTTGGCTAAAATGCACAAAAACAAGCTGTTTAGCTCTGAACCACCACTAAAAGCAATTAGCAGCAACGCAGCAAGTTGCTCAGTGACCAATGATTGCTAAATTAATTAGCCGCAACACAAACAGGCTAAGCTGTTCTTGTGACAAATGATAGCTAAATTAATTAGAAGCAACACAAACAGGCTAAGCTGTTCAGCTAGCTGTCTGATTCATATATGTATCTTGCAGGTGTATGGGTTTGCTTAAAATGGGCACACAGGTTTGACCGTTCAAAGTGTGGCTTACCCAAGTCTATGCTTTAATGGAAGTAATCAAGCAAACACACACACAAAAAGGAAAGAGGAAAGAAGATAACAATGTTGAAATAATGCAATACCAAATTCAAAATAAAATTTTAAAAATGGGAAAACGAAACTAAAACATTCAATGCTGTTCTTTGCTTCAAATAAATGTTAGTGCTCTCTAATGTAGATCATTTACCTTCTAGTTAGACAACTAAGTTAGTTTATGAGTAAGATCAAAACATGCTTCACACAATAAAACCCAGCAAAAACGCTTAAATTTTATCCAAAAGTGTTAACGAATGATCAATAATTTAAACTTTCAACTTAAGTTGTGCCCTTTTGATCATAGGTGATGGAATTATCTGCCTGTGTTAATGAATCCTAATTTATGAGTCGAAACCAGAGATGTCTTCTGGTGTTGTAATTGTGGCTCAACGCCTTTGATAATTACAACCGTTAAATACTCAGTAATAATTGATAACTATTATCGGAGATGTCACTGTTTAATCAACCGTTTCTGCCGAAACGTGGGGAACTTTAACCTTATTTTGTCTGACAAATCACTCTTGCACAAAATAAACACAAACAACTTCTCTTTATCTACGTGAATCTTTATTGAATCAACGGCCTGATCCACCTCGCTATTCCGATTCAATAATCTTCACCTAATCAAACATGCAAAGTTCTACACAGAAGGGTAAAATATCTAACTACACAAAATGAAAATAGCAGTGAGTGTGTATGATCCATCCCCCGCCACTGGGGATGTTCGAGAACACAAAGGGTTATAAAACTTTTGGTGGCAACTCATAAAACATGAAGTTGAAGACAAAGAAAATGGTTGATTTTCACCATAAGGTTATTATAGCAGTCCAGTTTCACAGCGCACCTGAGCTTGCTCTCAGGTGTTCACACGGTGAAAGCACAATCTTGCGAGACTCGGCAGTCTCAGAAAACAACAGTAATCACGTTTCAAAAGAACAATGGCATGCACATACAATTCAGAACACATTCGACTCTAAGTAGTGATTCTACATCGCACTAAAACCTCCTCTACCCTGCCCACGCTATTCCTAATAAAGAAATGAAAATAAAAGGGTGGATTTTACTTGTTGAAGTCTTCCTTCTGGGACAGCGAGTGAGAGAGGAAAGGGGGGTGAAGAGTTTCTGCGCGTCCGCAGTTAAACTCCAAGAAAGTGGTCAATCTCCGTCCTTTGGCCTCCTTGGCGAAAAGGAAAAATATGATCTGACTGTCAGCAGTCGACTAGAACAAAACAAGGTGGCGATGTGTCTCCTTGAAACCACTGTGAAGGTTTTTTCTTCCGTTACGTGTTAAACTCACGTCTTCGATCGGCAAAGTGAAATTTCTGGCCTTCTTATTCCAGAAACCTCTTTCATGAATTTTTCGTTGGCCAACGAAGGAGAATAAATGAAGAATCCATGTGGGACCTCTTCTTCTCCAGAGGGATGCTTCAGTTGCGTGGTAACTGTGTCGAGGTCCCCAGCTAAAGGCAACTCTTTAAAGGGGGTCATCTTCCTTTATAATCTCCTGTGACGTCAGACTTGGGACGCCCCGTCATATAAACCGCAATATCCGCTGGGATTTGTAGTAGCGGACTATCCTGGGATACAAAATTGCTGATGATGTCAAAAGGCCTCGTAGCGTCCAGCAACGTGCAAATGGTCCAATATTCAGCACATGTGGTCCAACACTACTGATTCAAAATATGTATATTCTTAGTAGACACATTGCAGAGAGCCAAGTCTATTCTCTTGAACACGTATTGTACACCACATCTAAATTTTCTGACAATACTTCTGTGTAAAAACCTTTTTTCCATATTTATCAAACAGCACCAAATGTGAATATCAAGGCAGAAAGTCACCAGCAATACTTTAAATAAGCTACAGATACTGCCTATCTATCGGAGAAGGGATATCCTGTATGCATGTCATTTCAAAAGAATTTGAGGACCACCTACAGTAAGTAATAACAGTTTACAGAAAACCCAACTTAAGGCTTGGGTAACATTAAAAAACAACAATAAAATGTTGACTTGCCCCAAAGAAATATAAAACCTGTGAGTTATTCTAAAATTTATAGGAAGCCAATATGGGAAGAAAGATGTGGTTATTTTGTGACACTGATTACATGTCATCTTTTACCAAATAAAATCGAATGCATACTAAAAGTTGAGCTTTTGGCAGTACCTGCCAGTATGCAGCCTCTTTGGTTAATAAAATTTGTCTGGAATGACCAGGAACCTCTGTTAAAACTGTAATGCAGCACTTGGATTTGGACCTGAAAAGAGCTTGGGGAGGTTTGTTGGAGCTGCTGCAGGAGATAATTATCTTGAGTTTGGTAATTACATCATATTTATAAAAACTCTTATCTCAAAGCAAAGTAACATGTATTTCAATGCATTGCAAGGTCTGTGACAATTCCTTTGTTGTCAAAATCAAGTGTAACTTTTTTAACACACAAGTAAAATAGTATGAGAAATGAAACTTTTAAGTTTTATTGGTTGAATTGATTAAGTATCACAATTGTACAAGGCTAAAAGAATGTGCAAGGAACATAGTTGTAAAACATATATTTTTCTTATTGAAGATTCATATTTTACATGTGAAAGTTTACACATTGAAAAATAACTTAAAGCGATATAACCACCGTCTAAAATTTATTTCTAAGTACGCCAGATATGTACAGCATACCTAGAAAAAAAATGACAAGCTTCTTGCTCATAACAGAGTTTGTAAAATATAAAAGAAAGTCTTGACCTTCCAGATTAATGGTTAAAATCGCGTCCTCACCAGCTGAAGTAACCTTTAGATAAAATTGTTTTCTTCAAGCAGTGGAACAATCTTTTTATTCTTTTGTGTGGATGTTGCCATTTGAGAAAAAAGACTCAATATAATTTATTGAGATTTTATAGTATTTTTAATATTTAAAGAAACAGTTTACACTTAGCAGGTCTGTTATAATTACATTGTTGTATTATGCATTTAAAGCTATTTATACAGTGAAATAAAAGATAGTTTCATATCCATTCACTTTCCAGTCATGTATTTTTCCATAAACAATACCGATGTTCATCATTGAGCACATTCCTAAGCTATTGTGATAATGAGCTACTCAGTTATTAGTAAAATATTACTTTCAACATAAACACCCTATTTTCACTTATTTAAATCATACACTCTCCTTAGGAGGTTAAACAAGGTAAAAAATTATTCTCCTTTTCTATCTACATTACAGCAGTATCATTTACCATTTTTCATTAGAAATCTTCTGTTTTAGTCCAGAGTCCTTTTAAACCCCCCTTCCTGAATGCACTAGATGACTGCAAAGGATCTGAATAACTTTGGCCTCTAGAGAAAGAAATGTGTCTATTTCACATTCCATTGTGAAATAAACACATGGTAAAAGAAAGGCATAAACACGCATTGATAAGAGATAACACACACAAAAGAAACACAAGTACCAGTTTCCTTATGTAACTTAATTTAATTAACCTTCTTAAAGATCTCTCAACAGACCTTTCAGAGAACAAATCACACCAGCAACACTACATAAAAGCCCCAGACTCAGTATAGCCACATCTATCAGGCGGTCCTGCACAGTAAGTCGCTCCCACTGCAGTTTGAGATGAAACAGACATGGAAGTATGAGTGTCATCGCTGCTCCGGTCACACTCCCTGTCAGGCCCATTAGCAGGGAAAACCTGGGCACTAGCATGGACAGTAAGTACGATGACACCACCAAGGCGCCCCGGACCATCAGGGCTGGATCAGTGACTCTTTGACTGCTCTGTTTGGAAGAAGATGAGAGGGGAGCATCTGGAGAGAGATTGAAGGAGAAAGGTTGGAAAGAGATGCACTGCTGCTGCTGCTGGTGGCAAGCTGTGTTGACAACGCAAGCAACTTTTGCTTTGCAATGACTCCTGGTTTTCCAAGTTGTTTAGTTTCATCAGATTTAAGGAACTGCTATCAGAACATATATTTTTCTTATGTTAACATTAAGTAACTCCTAAAATATGGAATTATTGGTTAAAAAAAAAGATAAAACACTTCCAGTAAGAATCGGGTGTTAGGTAAACAGATGAAGTGATGGATCAACATTTTGTTCAGATGTTTTATGCTTTAATATTGTAATATTGTTACTTGATTATCTTTTTATTCTATATTTAACTTTTTACAATTAATTTATAATTGCTAAGAAAGACCAATTTAACTTTAGTATGTCTATGTCAGCATACAAAAGTGGTAATATAGGACTGATCTGCAAAACTCCAGTTGCTCACAGCATGAAAACGTATGAAAGGTCAAGTATTTTCTTCAATGCAATGTATGCATTATTCATAGTTCTTTGTTGTTTGCCTTTTATAGTTAGTTTATCTTGGAAATTACACTTTTAACAGTGGTGGGGCTCCAAAGGAAGAAGTTACCTTATAACATAGGTAGTAATCATTGAGCGGAAAAGGGAGCCAAGGATTAAACCAGAAGTCAAATCTGTTTTTAAAAAGACATGGAAAATAACAACAAAAAAAGATCAATTACATGACTGGCTGGTTTTTGATGACAGTAAACAGTCAATGTTTTGTTCTCAATGTTGGCAGCAGGTGATGGTCATCTCACCCCTTTCCCATGCTGTATTTTTGCAGATTTGGTCATTTGTAACAGACTTTTTTGGACGCTATTTATCTGCTTTGACAACCAATGACTTGGATCAATTTTCTACAATATATTCCTCTCTAGCCCTGCGATGGACTGTCGACCTGTCCATCCATGGTGTACCCCGCCTCACGCCCATAAACTGCTGGACATAGGCACCAGCTTCCCAGCAACCCACGATGGAAGAAGCAGTAGCGAATGACTGACTGACTATTCATCTTTAATGTAATAAAATATGGTGAGGTAACTTCAATAAATTTTATTGGATGCTCAGAGTTATTTTTGTTTTATCAGAGATCATAATCTCTAATATTTGATAAGATTCAAATGACACAAACAGGGATCCAAACCACAATCAACACAGACAAAGTGTAATATAAAATTTGAAGAAAATACATTATGTGAACTGCATGTCATTCAGTTTGACCTAAAAACCAAGATGTAACTGTTATCATCAGTCAGATGTTGAACCTTAAAACAAACCTTAAAAATTATTTTAAATGGAAAAATGTATTAATTTTCTGTATGACAACAAATACTGTTGAGATAAGTAATTTGGATAAAAGATCATTTCATGGCTGTTTCACCTCTAAGCAAACATGTCTGAAGAATTTCAGCAGCAGAGTAGAATGGCAGAGGGTAGGACAGAAGAGCTTTGGCAAGGAGACACAGATTGACAATAGGCCGAAGGCTAGGAGGTAGGTTGTCAGTGATGACTTCACTGGTCTTTGGCCCCCAAGTCAACACCGCCTGCAAGGAAGAAACATTTTTTTAAAATTAATCTAAACCAGTGTGTCCTTTTTTCTGTCCCATCAGGATCACACCTGCTGTCAGAAAGAGCCAAATGTTACCATGCATTTGAAAACTGTCTATACCCTGTCTCTTTTCAGAAGCCACCACAAATTGTGAATGGATACACCAGAAGTCATTAAGCCTGAACCATCCAGTCACACCTACCAGTAATGAAAAAGTGGTTTTCATGATGCAGGCAACTCCATGGGTCCACCCCAGCATGGTGTCAAACTGCTCTTTATCTTCCATGCTGCCTTCTAGTGGAGGGAGGAAGATCTGCGAGGTGTAGGAGAAGATGATGACACCTACTGAGACAATGAAGTCTTCTGGGTCCACAGACAGAGAGAGGGAGGCCCAGGACCAGTTGCTGGCACAGCTCAGACAGTACAGTATGACCAACAGGCTGACAGAGATAAAAGATAAAGCAAAAGGTACAGTTTTCTTAGATCAATGTAAAAATGATTTATTTTATGTTTGGGACACTTGAATAGTTCATTTTGTGGTGCACAGAACAAAACCCACAACTTACAGTGGTGCCAGAAAGTTTCTTATCATCAGTCATCCTATTTTCCACTCCTCACTTCCAAATCATTTTCATTTCCTTAGCTTATAATAACTCAGTAAGCCTTTTTTGATTTCTGTCTGTTATATTGGTGTTCTTTATGCATAAAATAACCTGACCGTCTTTTGAAACTTACCACAAAACCATTGTGTACAATTAGCGAAGTACTGATTTCACATCAACATTTCAGATAAACGATAATTGTGGAATTCATAGATAATGGTTAGTTCAATATTAAACACTTAATGGTTTAATCTCCGAGATGTTTTAGGTCATTGTTGTAATCAAATTTGCCTAATATTACAAATTTAATTTTGATAGAACGACTTAAAGACTTAAAGTTTCTGTCTCGGTGCATAATCTACATTTATTTAAAAACAATGTTATTCAGAAACCTTTGGGCTAATTTACTCAGTGATGATATCATGATGTCCTTATTCAGGTTTATCAAAAATGTATCAAATGCTTCAAACTGTGATACTAACACTCCTGTGTTTCACACATATGTGGTGTAGGCGTATAGTTGAGGATGTTTCTTGGCTTTTGAACAGTAGAAATTCCAGTTTGGGTTGTCTATTTATTTGGAGCTGTTTTAGTTTGACATGCCTAGCCATGAGATTCCCATTGTCAGGGTGTGACATTTTTGGACTTTGCTTGTGGCTTTGTGTTTGTTTACCTTTTATTTAGATGTTTCTATTTTGGTTTTTGTATCATGTTTAGTAGTTCTTTTTCTCTCTCTACCGCCTCCTAGTCTTCTTAAGTTCCTTTATGGTTGTTTTCTTACTTTGTATGGTTTATTATTATTATTATTATATCATTATTAATATTATTGTAATTATTATAGTTCTTTGTCTTCCTTGGATTCTCTAGCTTAATTTCTCTTTTAGTATCTTTGTGTTTATTTATGTTTTAGTATTTGTTCCTTTGCACCCTTCTTGTTTACTAGTTTATTTTCTGTTTCCTTTCCAGTTAATTCAGTCAGTGTGGTTAGGTTTGTTTACTTTTGTATTCAGGTTTTCTTTATGGGTTCTTTGTTTGTTCTTAGGTTGTTATTGTTGTTCCTATGTTCCCTCTAGTTTCTCTGTTTACTTTAGTTCATGATTATTCTAGTTTTTGTATTCCCCATTTGATTATTTATCTTTGTCTATAGGTTTGCTTGGTCTGTGTTTCTGTTTATTTATTAGTTACTTTGCCCATGCTCATTCTTCGTATCTGTTTCACCTGTTCCTTCTGCCTCCCTGTCTCCTTGTCACACTTGTTCTCTGTTTCTTCAATTACCTGCCCTTTGTTATCCCTCAGTATATTAGTTGGTTTTATGTCATTGTTTGTTGCTGGTTCCTGTTCGTCACAACCCCGTTCGCTACCCTCGACTATGGTCCAAGGGTTACCCTGTTTCCTGCAGAGTCTACTTTGTAAGTTTTTGAACTTCGACTTATGGTTTGTACCTGCAGTGCTTTTGCTTAGTTTTTTTGTAAACCTTTGGAATTAAACTTGAAGACTCTTACAACATGCTGCTGCCTAGCTCTTGTCTGCACTTTGGTCCGATCCAAAACCCCACCTTGACACCTGTAGTCAACTTGGTTTCCAGGTACCCACACCAGTCATTCTTTTGCATCTTACATCTTAATTTCCTGTCTGCATACCTGCATTTATGGCCATAGAGGATATGGTTGATGTGATTGAATGCAATGTTTTTCTTTCTTGCAACAAAATGCCTCAAGTATTACTTTGGGTTCAAGGTTATGAAGATTTTGCAATAACCTTCCAGTTTATTTGCATTTTTTTCATCTGTATGATCAAAATTGTTCTGAAAAATGGATAGAGTATCCTTCTGGGTACCACTTTTGCATATCAACACATAGCTGTGTGCTTTTCCTGTTTTCTTTTCCTTGTTCCTGCTAGTTAATTAATTAAATAATGCAGCAGAGGGGTTTATACAGATCATGAAAAAAACATATTGAGTTACCATAGTCTGAACTGAGAGGTAATGTGCCTTTCCACAGGATTAAACAGCAAGAAAGTGACCAGACAGCTCTCAGAACCCCTGAAACAGTGAAATATCTACCCCCATCCCTACACTACTTGGCTCAGAACAGACAGAATAAGGCATTAGAAATAAATCAAACAAACAGCAAGAGTAGTCAGTACCAGGTGAGAAAACTGCTAACCCAGCAGCAGCTGCAACAAGATTGCAGGAGTGAGAATAAGAACATATTAGACTGTCCACCTCACAGTCTTAAAAATGATGCATTAGTGTGGATGACTTCTCAGTTTCCACAGTTCTGTGGGAAAAATAAAAGATGTCTCTACTTTATTTCCATCACCTTATCAGTATGTGAGCCAGAGAGCAGAGCAGGCTGAGCGTGGAGACTGGTCTGAGATCAGTTAGCAGCAGGCAGGGCAGAAGGAACATCAGTGACACCAGCGAACACGCTGATCTGGGAAGAGCCACTGCGGACAGACTGTCACACAGCAGAGTGGTGGAGACAAGCAGATACAGGGTGCAGGTCATCAGCAATTCAATTACCTAAAAACAGAGATTTTTTCTGTGTATAGTTACTGCATGTTGTTGGAAAGCAAAATACTTATCATTCACACCTTTTAGTCACGTATTGCAAGGCTTAAGACTAATGCAAGCTTTTGAAAACAACAATGTTAATAATTTTTATTTATAAAGAGCTTTACACCATACACAAAGACACTTTACAAACCAACACATAATGAAATATAGTTATAGATGATTTTGAATGTTGGCTGTAGAACTGAAAGAAGGAAAGTCAGTGAAGTTTCTAAAGAACAGGGATTATATAAACTCTGTTGCTGGAGAGAATGAGAAGATGTGGTGCTGCGGAGGTCTTGACGTACTGGAGTTTTTTAAGAAATTTGGAGAGTGAACCATAGATGATGCTGTCACAGTAATCGAATTAGGAAGCAATAAATGTGTGGAGGTTTCAGAGGTGGAGAAACAGAATGAAGTGTGAAAGCGAACAATGTTTTTGAGATACAAGAAAAGAGTTGTAAAGATGTTGCTGATGTGGTTCTTGAATGTGAAGATGAATCCAAGGTGGCACACCTGTCTGGCAGGTTTTGTGTGGACTGGTCAATAATAGTTGTGAGCAGATTCAGTGAGAAATGTTTGTTCAGTTGTTCACATATAGGTAAGCTGGAGAAAATTGTTTCGGTTGGTAAAAATGGAATGAGTCCTGGGGGGTTTGGATTTGGTTGAAAAATGGATTTGGATGTTATCAGCATAGCAATAGAAGTTAAGTCTGTTGTGACAAATGATGTGGTCCATTGGTAGAACTTTGGATAAATGTTGGATAAAAAGCAAAGAACCAAACACAGAACCATGCAGAACACCGTCAGACATGTGACAGGGAGGAGGTAGGTAAGGATCTGAACCAGGATAGAGCAGAGCTCTCCGAACTGATGTTACTTGAAGGTGCTAGTGTAAAAAACCAAAGAATTACAAAATTGTACCTGTTTCAAACACATTTATGTGCTATTGGCATTGTACAGAGAATGAAGAGTAAAGAAATTATGTTTTTGTTCATAGAACAAAGCAATGTTACCTGAGCTACATTGATCAGCCACCCTCCGACTACTGACCAGTATGGCCACAGTCCTTTACAGCAGGCATCCATGATATCCTGGTAGCTGTGTCGAACTCTGACCTTTGACACAGTGTCAGATTCTTTGCTAAAATACAGAAACACATCATTACTATGACATACTATGTAATAAACCATTGTGATTCCAAACTGAACCTGTTCTCGTTATGCTAGGACTGTATTTCTATTGCTAATTTCTGAAACTAGAATGGCTCTAATTCAGATCTAAAACTTATTCTAGTATGCTTTTGTTTTCAGGACATTATAGTTTAAAATGTCCTGGAAATGTCAACGCCAGTGACTGTCCACTGTCTCTACATGCTCATCCAGGAGGAGTGAATGCTGCAAGTCACTGACTGGATGCAATCTGCTGGGTTTCCATAGACAGAAAAACGTTTTATCCAATTTGAATAAATAACTGAATCTGACTGCACTGTTCAATGATTAGGATTAATTGGAATTTATGTACCTGACTTTTGTGAAGTGCCCTGAGATGACATGTGTTGTGAATTGGCGATATATAAATAAACTGAATTGAAGAGACAGATCAACAGTCAAAGCTGGGAATCAAACAGTAACTCTATGGCAAAAAGCTAAATGACAACAAATAAGTGTACCCTAATAGAAACTCTACCTGTGTTCCTCTTCATACAAACAGTCCACCAAGATCCTTCCTGTGTGGTTGCAGACCCAGGCTGATAGAACCAGAATCACCAAGCCCATATAACCAGATTGAACCAGAGCAAAGGGCAATCCCAATACAAATATACCCTGAGAGAGAGTAAAAAAGAAATAAGAAATTAATTTGACTGAAAAAGTGATATTAGATCAAGTGATATTACAGTGATTCAAAAACTATTCATTTAGAATCTTTGTGATTTATTGGTTGCAACAAGGAATATTTAACATGATTCATAGTAAAAACTTCCCTTTTTACTGCATTCTTTGCCTTTATATTTAATTTGAGAAAATGTTCTTTGTTATAGTTTTCATTACTTTCTCTCCCCCGCATCTTTATTCAACAATTTGTTGATTGTAATGTTCAGTAGTATTTAACAAATTTTGACAGATGTTTAAAGCACATCAATCAGCTTTTTTTACTTAATATTAAGTTAATTTCAAAATCCAGACCAAATAAATTGCTGCCTCCTAAGAATTGATGATAATTGTGGACAAGAATTTATAATCATACTCAAATAATCGTAATGTATTTAAAATAACAGTCCTACTGATTGGTACAATTAACATACAGTTATAAATTGCTGAGGTTATATGATTTTGCAAGCTACCACCTTCTTTCCAACTCTGTCTTTTTTATTTTGTCTTTCACTGTACAAAGTTATGCACTACTCTGTCATTAAACGTCAAAATGATCTGTATGTTGGACCCAGCAATAGATGGAAAACAAAGACCGATCTGCACATGGAGAACAGAAGAGACTGGTAAAACCTCTGAATCCCAGAATGCACAGTATTAACCGATTTTTATGGCAGTTCCCAGGAATTGGCCAGAGCATGCCGCCATCTTGGCAGGCCATCACTAAACTGAATTCCTCACTGTGATGACTAGTTAACACAACATACAAAATCAGCTGTTCAAAATGTTATTAATATCTAATTCAGCAAAAGATTTGTTTTACATTATTTTATATGAATAGTGTTTTATTTGCACATCTGCTTTGCATTGTGAACTGGTTGTCTTAACACCTAGCAGCTTTTGTTAGCTTCTAAAGCTCTTCTGGCCATATTCCAAATTTCTTAAAACAAACTGTGGTTCTAAACATACATATTCACACTGAATTGTGATAACACTGCATTGTTTTATTAGTTTTATTCTTTTTTGGCCCTTTTTATTATTATTTTTTTATAGCTATTGGTTTTATAATTCTTTATAAAATGATTTCCTAACCATTTGATTAAATCTAGATTCAGGAGTTCACAACAGATTATGCTACCTGAGTTATGGATCTTTTTTCGATTTACGGCATCTCTGATTAAGAGTCTACTTGCCCTGCTTTTTCAAACCATGTATCATTTTCCTACCACTTCACAATAATGCACTATTGTGTGTTGATCTATCATACAAGTCCCAATAGAACACACTGAAGTTTATAGTTAAATGTGACAAAATCTGGAAATGTTCACTTGGTAGAAAAACATTTTATAATTCTCTATTTTTACATTGCACCCATGAAATTCTAAAAAGCATGGGATAAGGACAGCTGAGCAGAAAAGGAAGAGAAAAGAGATGAAAGAACTGTTCATGGTTGGATGATGAGAAGGCGAGAGGAGAATTTTGGCGAGACGCCTGGAGAGTCTGAGGATGCAGGGGACCAGCAGGAGCAGAAAGAAGAGGCCAGTCGAGCTTTGGCCTGTCACCAAGACAGAAATGTAAGAGTCTGCCAGAGAGGGAAGATTGAGGAGAGGGAAGGGAGGTAAAAGTGGGAGGCTGGGCGGGGAGCAGTGGGGGACAAAAGGAGCAGAGGGACAAGAGCAAGAAAGAGGGTGGAAGGAGGTGAAGCCTCACTGTAAGACAGCACAAGGTTGGGTGATGGGAGATCAGAAGAGGCAACAAGCTATTACTTTGATGGAGTTGTGTTTCGAATGTTGGAACACGCAGCTACACAAACTCACCGAGAGATCCATGGAAGCACATCACACACCGCAGACACAAACATACACTGTGGATACATAAACAGACAAGTGAACATTCTTCCTTTTCAAGTTTCCATTTGGTAACTGCTGTCTGTTAGGCATATGCTGATGGAGCTTTGATGTTCAAATGGAGCGGCTGGGGATGAAAGCAGTTTGAGAGAAAACTCAACACTCAAGTATTTGATTTCATCTCCCCTTGCTCTTCCATGGCACTTCTTTTTCTCTCTGTTTTTGCCAGCTAATTTGTTACTCTGAGCAAATCCTGAAGCAGCTCCCAATCACAAAGGAGCACAATATAGAAAAGGAATGAATCCTTGATTGGGTTGAAAGAAGACAGACCTTTTTTTAATGATCTTTTCCCTCTCCGATCTCATAACCAAGACATCATGTTTATTTAAAGGCTACAACAAAGCGCACATACTCCGTTTTATGTATCAGACATCAAAAAGTTGCAATGGTATTTTGTCTGCACTTTTGCCACACCTGGACTTTTCCATTGTATAATTTCCAATGCTCTCCCCTTCAGGTCATGGCCAATATTTAATGCAAGCTCATGTCTTTTCCTTAAAAAAGTGACAGGAAATTGTCTTTTCACTGCCATGAGGGGATTAGGTGAAGCTGATATGAGCAGAACCAGACAGGTTTGACATTTAAATAACAAAAGTGCCATTTTTTTTTTAAATCAGTTAAATTCCCATATCCAAGTTTTATCAAAGTGTGTAATTATTCCAGAGTCAATACAAGAGAGGAGGAACTTCTGTCAAGAGAGAAAGGCTTACTTTCCTAGTCACATTGATCATTTAATATAATAAAAAATGAGTTGGTATAACAATCTTTATTGCTATTCAGCTACCATGTAAGTAATTAAATGATTGCTGAAAAGTCTAAGCAATAACATCTTGGCTGAATTCCTACGCTCATTATGTTTCGTGCTGAAAATTACTTTTAATCTATCATTTGACTCATTTGTACAGAAAAAAAAAGATGAAAGGTTATTTTTAGAACCTTGGTAAAGCATTGACACTTCTAGAACTTTTCACATTTTATGACGATCAAGTCACAAACATCTATGTATTTTTTTCAGATCATATTTAAAAGACAAACACAAATAGCACATCCTTGTGAAGTGGAGACTAATGTATTTGTAATTTTTTGTTTACAACTGAAAATTGAAGACATGTTGTGTGCATTTGTATTCAGCCCCTTATGCTCTAAAAATCCTACATAAAATCCAGTGCAATTGCCTTCAGATGAATTAGTAATCTAATTCTACTTTTGTATAATATAATATCAGTATAAATACAGCTGATCTGTGATAAAACAGCATCACAAAGACCAGGTAACACAGCAAACAGACCAGAGATAAAGTTGTGGAGGAGCTTAAAACAGGGTCTAAAAATGAAAACAGTTTGGCACAACTGCAAATCTAGCTCAGCATTAATCAGAGAAGCAGCCAAAGGTCCATGATTACTCTGGAGGAGCGGAAAGAATCCACAGCTCAGGTGGAGCTATCAACAGAACATGCAATAAAAAGCTATTGTTGGAAGAAGTGAAAAGACATTCATTTTGAACTTTGTTATCTGCCATTTAGGACACAGCAAAGATGTAGAAGAAGGTGATCTAGTCAAATGGGACTAAAACTGACTCTTTGGTTTTTTGTAAAACCCTGTGTAGTGGAAACCTGCACATCACCTTTAACACACTATTCCAGCATCGTGCTGCATTTCTTTAGCAGAGACAAAGTTATTCATTGTTGATGGGAAGATGGATTAAGCTAAATTCAGAAAAATCATCAACAAAACTATCAGGGACAGCAAACGACTTTAGACTGAGCCAGTGGTTCACCCTTCAGCAAGACAGCAACTCTAAACATACAACCCGAGCTACAATGGCACAGTTTAGGTCAAAGCACATTCATGTGTTTGAATGCAAGAGTAAATGTCATGACCTAAGTCCAGCTGTGAATCCACAGAAGACTTGAAAGTTGATTTTCACAGACACCCTCCATCATATCTGACTGCTGTTTTACAGATAAGAATGGGTCAGTCCCTTTTTGTGCAAAGCTGGTAAAGACATACAGTGTATGCATATACACAGGTAGCTGTAACTGCAGCACAAGGTGGTTCTGCAAAGACTTACAAAATCATAAATCTGTTTTAATCGATTACACAATGTAGTGCTTTTTGCTTTGCTGTATCCTGTAAAATTGTATAATACCAGCCTTACTCTCTGTGACATAAATAAATAAAAGAAAAATCTTATCATAGACATACGCTAGTGCTGCCTTATTAACAATCGTGTTTGAAATCAAACTGAGTTTCAAAATATTCCCACTACGCGAGCACTGAGAGACCCAGTCGCTTTTTTAAGCATTTTGGCAGCAAATTTGCTTTTTAATAAAAGCTTTATTAAGCTGGCAGAAATTGATTTATAGTGGTATCAATGAAGAAATCAAAGAAAAATACTTATTTTCTTTTCAGCTTCAATATAAGATCAAATTATGTCCTTTTTACCTGTATAAGGAGATGTGGTTATCAAATAACAGGATCTGACAATGTTTGTCTTCATCATGACCGAATACAGGAAAATTTAAACTAACCTTTAGCAAAAAACACAACAGCCTCGGAAAAAAAATTATACTGTTTCAGCTATAAGGCATAAAACAAATGAATAACCTGAAGCCGGGATCTATTTTACTTTATTTTTACGCCATTATATTGCTGCAAGAACTGGGAGTGCCCCATTAGTTTTAATAGGCAGTTTTAACAGGTGATATGGAATAGCACATCGACTGAGTATTTTTGCCTTGCCTGGCACAGAAACTTGGCTTATAAGGAAAACAGAAAAAATCCTGGCACTCAGATAAATATGCTCACATTAACAAACTATGCACATACTATTGTTGTTTATCCACTAACCATCATTTGCTGCTTGTAAATGATAACTGTATTGAGAGTGATTAAAAATAATTTTTTACATTTAAAACACAAAGACTTTGAATGCAAATTCCCCCCAGCTCCTAAAGGGTGTGCTTGCGTGCACTGTCAGCATTTGTGTGTTTTTTGTGTGTTTGTACAGCTGGATATTGATGCTCTAATGTCATAATGGATTCTCAACGGACCCGGTGACACTGTTCAATTACACCACAGCCATTCATTGAAAGAGTATTTACATGAGTGCAGCGGTTGAATACAGCACAGCATTTGCAGCATTATAAGCCATTCGCTTTACTGCAATGCAGGCACACTGTGACCAGGAGATTTATTTTCTTTTTTTGTAATAATTTGATCCACACTTAATTTGATAGTGAATATGAGAGAGTGTCTGACAAACATCCTGTGAGACTACAAAGCATTGTCTGGCAATGTAAAAGAAAAACACAGTAAGAGCAAATTAAATGGTATGCAAAATGCTTGATGCTTTTTTAATGTAGTGAGCAACTTAACACCCTGGCAATTTGCATTTACATTTTGCATTTGTCTTTTAGAGAAAGGGCTGAAGAACCATTTCCAACAAAAAGTGAGGCTCATGTGTGAAGATGAACTGAGAAAAAAGTGCATTTTCAATGTAATCAGAAGAGAAACACTAAAATATTCAATCAACTGAACTTATATAGCGATTTTTCAGTCTTGTCGACCACTCAAGAGTGCTTTACATAAGAGCCACATTCACCCAATGGCACTCACTAATGTGCACACATTCATACAGTGATACGCAGATCAGTTGGCAACTTGAGGTTAAGTGCCTTGCCAAGGGGTACAACAACATGTGGCAGGAGGAAGCTGGAATCTAACATACAACTTTCTAACCTACAACATTCCAATTGCAAGATGACTACTCTCTCCACTGAGCCACAGGCGCTTCTGATTAGGACTCACATTAGGACTCCTATATGTTGCAGCTTAAATTTCAAAGTATCACCAGTTTTAAATAAATGACTCAAAATGAATGGAAAAAAGAGGAACAACTGTACAAATAGATAACTGGAACATAAAATAACCTAGATGTCATTAAGGTCACCAACATTATTATGTCAAATGTAAACACAGTACACATCTTCCCTCAATTAAAGTGCCTGTGATTAATACCAAATAAAGTGAGGCTGTTCTTGTATATATTTCCTGACATTTTCTTACGTACATCTCCCAGCAAAAGCCACAGTCTGCAGAGGTTGCAAAGCATCATAGGGATTGTCAAAGGGTATCAGTCAGGGGAATAGTACAAACTAATTTCCAAGGTATTAGATACTGTATGTTGTGGAATACAGTGAAGATAGTCAGTATTTTTCATAGTATACCAAGAAGATCATTATCATCAAGGGGAGGAAATATGCCGCGCAAGTGACATTACCAAAATCTGGACATCCTACCAATACTGATTAACTTCTTAAGCCCCAAGGAGTTTTTGTGAAGTTTGTGCTCAAAAGAATACTAATTGATTTTTTCTCTGAAATTAAATAGTTGAATATTTAAGTACTCATTATGTTAGTAATGGTGTTTTTCAAACATGAGTAATAATTCTGGTCTTACATTGCTTCAGCTTGAATAAATCCTGGGTGGATTTTGACTAAATTTATATTCGTGGAATCTGTGATATTTCTCCTTTCAGAAGGCATGCTGGTTTTGTGTGTAAAAGCCATGTGGTGAATAGCTGAAACTGAGTTTTGGGGTGATGCCCGTACCCGGGCTTGTGGGGGTTAAAATGAATGGGCTATGGTGTGGGGTGGCGAGACAGAAGTATTTCCTTCTGATGAAAAAACACCAAGTGAAGCTAAATTTCCAAAAATACATCTGAAGTCTCTGGAAAGAATGTGAGAAAATGTGATATGGACTGATAAATGGAGGCTAAATCTTTTGAAGGTATGTTACAAAAACAACATTGCACATCACTAAATGAAGCATGGTGGTGGCAGCATAAGGCCCTAGGGCTGTTTTTCTTTACCAGGTATTTGGGTCTTACACCTGGATTATACCCTTTCTGTTCTCACAAACAGCATCTCTCAACAGAATCGTACACCTACACACTAACTGCACATCAATGTTTTTATAAATTTCCAAATATAACGTGAGTGACGCTCACCAAAAAGAAAGAGCAGCAGGGTAAAGTCGAAAGTCTTAAAGCATGTTAGTTCAGGTTTTGCCCAATTGTTCAATACTGGCAGACTGGATATGCATCCACTGTTTAACTCAGTAACTGTAGTGACTGCCATGAGTCTTAAATGAAGATATTAAAGTCAAAGGGAGGTTCATCTCGCCTGAATTCTCTCAAGCCATCTGGCTTGTGAAGATATAACTGAGGCGTTAGTCAATGTGGAGAGAATTATGAACAGTTCAAGTTACCAGTCAGCACTGGTACAAAATCCTTAGACTTCTTCCATAAAACTGAAGATGGAGAAGAACTTCATCTTTTGTCACAACAATGACCCAAAGCATACAACCAAATCAACAAGAATAGCTTCAACAGAAAAATCGGTGGGATGATCTGAAAAGGTCTGTGTACAGGTAAACCCTTAATGTCTGGCACATTTGGAGAGGGCAAATTTTGTGTAGTCTGGATTTGGTGAGCTGATAAACAGTTATGCAAAAAGATTGAGTACTGTAACAACGTCAACTTGAACAAAGAATTAGGGTGTTCACACCAACCACATTTCATTTTTTAAAGAATGGTTTCAGTGAGATAAATTAAAACATTCTGGCAAGAGGTCTTATATCTGTGCACAGTAAACTGACAAAAACTATTACATGAAGGAGGGTAGACCCAAAACATACAAATTGGATATGCAGGTTCAACTGGTTTTAAATAATTCAGCAAAGATGACACAATTATTTTCAATATTTTACTTGTGTTTTAAGGTGAACTTTTTCCATCTTCTAGTGATCTGATTTAGTTATAATTAGATTCCTGATGCACCATTCAAGGTTTAGTTGGTGAAACCTACATTTCTGGTTGTATTTGAGTTCTGGCCAGCCAATTCCAAAGTCGGACAATTCTTTTTAGAGCTGAAAGACATACAGCTATTCAGCAAACATTGGCCATAAGAGAAAATGTGCTGTGGATTCCTTGAAAGCATTCCTAGACACCATTCTTATACCTCCTACTGTGTCTTTCATATGTTATAGATTGACCTTTTCTTATTTTATGGCCTATATAGTCATTTATCTTGAAAGTAGACAGTGAAAACTCTTTACATAATAATTAAATATGTTCTAATGTTTTTGATTGCCTTTACAAAAGAAATAGCACATACAAAAACTACATATTTTTGACACTCACTCTTAAAGAATAAAACATAACCAATTTGATCTTGTGAATATATGAGGTTGAAGCAGTTAACAAGAGTAAGGAACATTTCTCAAGTTAATCCAGAGATCCAAAACACAGCAAAAAAGTTGTTTAAGTCTAAAAAAGCTGACACTCTTATCACTCCTTTTGTTAGTATAGAAGTGGTTATCCTGAACAAGTCATCGCCAGAACTGGCTCCTGATGACAACCAAAGCCCTGACAAATTACACCTGTACTACTCAGACATTTATAATTATAAGGTTTGGAGTGAAAAAGAGTATGTTTTTAGGGGAAAGAAAGATGTATGAAAAGAAAGAAAATCTCTTTAAGGGTTGTCCTTTTTTTTTTTTTTTAGAGATCTAGCATAAATAAACAAGCTCTGCAGGTTATTTAAGGAAACAAAAATCATTGTGATCATGCAAACTGTTTCAGCATACCTGTATGGCATTTGTGACATTCCAGCTTGCCTCCCAGGCCGTGATGGTGGGATGGGAATTCAGAGTTGTGGAATCAGTGCTGAGGCTCTGAACTGGAGAGGCCAGACTTGTGGTGGGATGCTCTTCTTGAAGTGAGGTAATTAGATTATAAGGGCTCACCATTTCTTCTTCATCTTCCTTAGTTCTATTTTCTGAGAGTATCCCTCTAGAAGGCCCATGTATCATGCAGAAATTGTTCTTTTTCTCTTGATTCTGGTTTAAACGTAGGCTCTTCTCTCTATTGTTGGCTTGCATCTCAGACACTTGTTTTTCCCTGTCATGGCAGCTTGTGTTTTTGAACAAACAGTAATCTGCTGACGTTATGGTGACGGAGGTGGGCAGAACTTCCGCTCTGGTTTCTTTTAATGTTGGATTCTCCAGCATGCCATTGACGGTGGATCTTGGAATTTTGCATTTATCCTTCAAGGTTTTGTCATCTGAATGTGTGAAAACCAGACTGGTTTCCTCTGTGAATAATTTGTTTCCTTTGGTGTCATCACTCTGGAGATTATTTCGGCTTTTTATGCTTTTAATGGGCAATCTCTCACCCTCAGTGTAAGTTTGATTCAATGCATCGTTGTGTGTAAGAACCAGCATCTCCTCATCTTCTTCAAAAGGCCTGTCCAGGAAAACCTTTCAAGTGAGTTCCTACAGTAGCATCATTCACTTGATGATAATAGTAAGGCATATTCTTACAATATGATTAAGCTAGAAATTATTCAGACAATTTAGGAATTCTCAATTATTTAGCTTAGTAAAATAATGAATATTAGCATATAAATGTGGTTTGAAGCAACAGAAAGTACATATCCAGATGTTTATAATGCAGTAAACATATAATTGTACACAAGAAAAGTAATTTATCCCTAATTAAGAAAATAGTTGTTCCTCATGATGCGACTCACCGTGTCCTCCAGCCCAAATGTAATCTTGACACAGCCCGCCCCCACAGAGACCAAACAACCCTCCAGGGCTGCCCAGAGCTCCGACCCCAGTGAGGAGACCCCATCTTCAACCTCGGCTCCAACACACCCTGCCTCTGTGTCTTGTGAGGTCTGACTTATAACCTCACTCACATTTGAACAAATATGTTCAGCCAAACACACACACAGCTACACAAATTTCTGGACCCAAACTAAAATAAAATTTTTCAAATATGGCATTCACAGACAGTGATTGACAGGTTGTTGAGCTGTAACTTTATAATATGCCTGTGCTTTCAGCAGTAAAGGACTAAACAACTTTAATGGCCTTCACAGCAGGATGTTTACACTCAAAGAGGCGGTCGATGGAAAAAATTCTTTGCAGCAAATTTATTTATTCAGATTTATGTGTTCATAAAAACAATCAACCTGAATCCTTTCTCTATTTTATACAAGTGGCTGTAAAAGTCTCAAGTCTTTAATTGATTTTTTTTTTTTTTCTTACACTTTGCTGTTCAAAAGCCAGATACAAAAAATAACCCTTTATGTTCGTATTAGGTGATTTTTTTTTTTTTTTAGATTGCTACAAATATTTCTTTTAAAACTGTTTTAGCTTTGTTACATCATTATAAAATCTTTCAGGCATTCTAAAGGCTCCTAAATGGTCAACACATAACAGATAACTAATAACTAAATTATTTATTTTTTTTAAACTTGACTTTCAAACATAAGATTTTACTTTTGTCTTCCAATCATCCACAATCTTCACTTTTATATGTGATGATATTCTAATGCTGGTGCCCAGCCTATACAAGTTCCTTTTATGTATGCATAGTATGAGTATGAAGGAATATAGACCATGGCGATTTAAAAATATAATTTCTTCTGAAATGATCTTTGCATTTGTCTTTCATAAATCTGTTCAATTCAATCCAATTCAGTTTATTTATATAGCAATAATTTACAACACATGTTGTCTCAAGGAACTTTACAAAGTCAATTCAGTTGGACCATACAGATCCAAGTCAAGTATATTCGTGTAATTGATCCTAGTTATCAAACAATGCAGTAAAATCCAATTTATTATTCAAATTGCGTCGAGTCCCTGACTTGCAGCATTCACTCCTCCCGGATGGGCTTGTAATGACCCTGGATAGTCTCTTGCATTTCATCTTTGGTGAGGAGCTCCAAGTCCTGCCATCACCCTAACCTTTAGCTCCCTTAACAGATTATTGATGTTTCCTTGATGTTAATTTTAAGCCTTTAGTTACTGTTTACCTTTGTATGCATTATTTCCAGTTTTATTTTGGTAGTCTGATTCCTTGTGCTCTGTGTTTCATTTACTCCCTGGTTTCTGTTACTGGAGGTTTTTACCATATTGTTTACACTTTGGTTTTGTATTTTGAGCTATCCTTTTGTTGAGTTATATTCTGCATAGTTATTATGTGGTTTTCAGGTTTCTCTGTGCTATTTTCTATTAACCAGGCCTCCCATTAAATTTCCTCAGTTGTTTGTCAGCCTCAGCAGTGATTAGTTTCACCTGTTTCAAGTCTCAGTAATCTCCCCTCCCCCCTTGTATCCACCTGTTACCATGTGGTTTGCACAACTGTTTCTTGTTGGCTTCCTCTTCTGTTTATTTTATGCTTGTTGTGTTAGAGTTTGGAATATAGATTTTGGATTTAATAAACATCAGGTATTTTCCTTAAACATTTTTGATTTGCATCAGCTCTGCCCCTGCCATTCTGCCTGTGTTTTGGTCCTAAAAATGTATTGTACAATACATTTGGAAGACTACACTGAAGTCTCGCTACTTGGAATTAGTGTGCTTCTTAGGTTCCTTAAAGAATTGTGATAGATGGTTTAACTCTGGGTAGGAAAAAATCTCCCACAGTGGTCTGCGTTGTAGCATATCTGATGACATTTTTCACAGAAGACGCTTTTGTGTTGCAAAGAGAAATCTCAGGATTTTCCATAATGGTCTTGATTTTGTGAACTATCTTTTCTGTGAATAGTAACCTACAATAAAGTTAATTGTCCTTATCAGCTTATTCAGCTTTTTTAAGTGACAGGTTCTGATGGCGTTGCTTCCCCAACAGATATGATGGCAGAAGGGATTGCACTCTCAACTGCACTTATAGAAGATAGAACACATTGCTTTTGACGCTAAAGAACCTAAACGCACTCAAGAAATACAGACATATATCAGCTCAGTCTCTGCTAATAAGCAACGTTACTGTTGCATCTCCAGTGCAGTCGGTTGCCCAGGTGATTAGACATTTATTTCTTGATGTTATATACTTGTATTCTTTTTTGCAACATAAATATTTTCCAGTTATTTATCTGTTTTGAGCGGCATTTGTTGTGATTAATTATGCCATATGCAAGTATACACAGACTGTTATATTGTTTCCTTCACTTTATATTTTTCAGCAGCATCCAGCTGTGCTTTAGTGGGTGTCCATTCTTTGCCCCAGAGTGTGGTAAGTTGTGCAGGGCAGCAGGAGGAGCCATAGAACAGTAATGTATGTAGCTGATAGGACTCCATAAAAACTTCTCCCAGTTCCAGATCTATTTCTGTACACAAATGCATCTTTTCCACATCTTTTCTATATTTTTCCCGTTATTTGCTCTGGTTGCATTAACGAGAACAGAGCTGATGTAATGTTTCATTTGCTTTGTAGCATTGAAGCTTTTATCTCCAAGCTCTGTTTTAGCAAAAGCATTGATGTATATTTTCTAACCCTTTTAGATGCCGTGTTTTAGTGCCCATCTTACCTCGAGGGGTTTTTATGTTCACATCTATCCATCTTTATATCTATCTGTCTCTGCACTATATTTGGAGAAGGAGAAAAAAAAGCGCGAAAAGGAGGAGGAGAAGGAGGAGGAGGTCTGCAGGAAAAGTTTGGCTCAACTTGTGTGAAACTTTTCTCTGTCATTCAACACCGAAGAACCGCAGAGGACGGCGCGCACTCCGCAGCGCGCAGCAGGGCATCAAACCACACAGAGCGAGATGGATCGACCACTTCTTCTCCTACTGGTGCTTATCGACGCGTTGTTATGGCAATGCTGCCATACCCAGCAGAGGGGTGAGTCACCAGAGACCGATAGATAATCGATGCTCCAATACGCGCCGCTGTTATAGGAGCCGTTTAAGCAGAGTGACATCCAGAACTCGGTGTCGTTTAGAAAGGTCCTTGTTCATGCCCCCAACTTTCCCTTTACTTTACAGTTAGGAAATGGGCAAAATATGGCAGAAAGTTAACAAAAACTCACCCCCTGCTCTGGCTCTACAATGTCTCGCCCGTTCATTGAATTTCTTAGCGCTTCATTAAATGGGCTCAGATGAAACTGGCGTTATCAATAAACACAAACCCACATGTGAGAGAGAAGGACATGCAGAGAGACGTTGGCCTGGATGTTTGCTCTGTGTTCGCACAAAGAAACACAGAGGGTCAGAGATTAGAGATGGATGTGTTGTTATTTCTAAAGCCATAAATTATATCGAGTGCTTGAACCTTTCTTTGTCATGACCTTGTAAAGCTGCTTCAATGATAGGCAAAAATGGCTGCTTTAGAAGGCAGTTGGCAAAACTATCAATTTTACTGTACCAGTCTATCAGGTTTAGATTTTTAATAGTATAATGAAGTTATCCTGCAGTATAGCATATGATCAAAGCCACTTGTTAAGTATTTTTTTTGTCAATTATCTTTTTTTTGTTAAATGATGGATTGTTTGACTTTTTGGGTTATTGTTAGGGTAAAGTGATTTAATACTGATATCAGATATTGGTCTGACACTGCCAAAAATATTGGAACTATGGGATTTGTCTGTTTAACTAATTTATTTAAAATGTGGTTTTAATGCTTATATGTTGTTTTGAAGTTCCTGATTTTTATTGCTGATAAAGGTTGTACTTGAAGGCACCAGTCACTGTCGCATTCGACGGGTGCATTTTTTTTCCTCTAAATGCAGAAGTGCTTTTTTGAGACACTGTCATTTATATGCCATAGATAACGAAAAATGATTTTTGCTCTGAAGCAACTGTTATAGTTTTTTTTTTTTTATCTTGCTACATATGATGGTGTATCTAAAAAACACCTTTTATGTAAGTCTAAATGTAAAAATAAGCAGACTTCATAAAACAAGTTCTGTGCTATCTATGAACTACAGGTGTTGCTTATGATGACCTGTTAGCGAGAATGTGTGTATTGGGATGAAGGATGTAGCTATTACATTATTGTCGATACGTGAAATTAGGAACGCCCAAGGGAAATAATCAGAAAGTTCGACTCTTTCGCCATCTGAGCCATTTTGAGCTTTCAGCGGGCCTTGAGAAATTAATTTTCATCATTACAGACAGAGCATATGCAAAGAGAAGCAATAGTAGATAAAGTGTTTTAATCACAACTCAAAAGATGCAAAAATTATATTAAATAAAATAGAGTTACAACAAATGACAAAGCAAAAATATTAAGAATCTTAACGTGAGAGTTCAAACGCAGGTGAGGACTGGGTGTTGCACAGTAAGAGGAATAAATATTGCAATATATAAACTCATATAAATAAATTGTGAACAAATAATATTAAGGTCAGCGTACGCATTTGCCCATGGTTTTTATTACAGTTGTAAATATGAATCATTTAGTTGGTAATGAGAGTTGAATAATAGCCACATTTACATAGTCATGTATTTTTAAAAGATATATCTGCAGGTGGGCATTTATTTATTTAAAATGAGGTAGTTTAGCAGTCAGTATTTTGGTCAGATTCAGAGCAGCAAATGCTGTGGGGAGGAAAACAGTTTTTGAGTCTGCTTGTGTTGGTGAAAAAGGCTTCGCAGCATTTGCTTGATAGCAGTAGATCAAAGAGGTGTTGGCATAAGTGGGTGGAGTCCTTACGTGGTCCTTACTGGGTCACTCCTGTAACATTTATCCATATTCATACTATGGTACTCAAAAAAATTCCAACAACATATCAAAAACACATCAGATCTCAATTGGAAAACAAAAGATTATGCTGGATATCTATACCAATATGGAATGGGTAATGTGTTAGGAACGAGAGGATGCCACATCAGTTGATGAAAATTAAAATTATCAACCCACACGGGGCTTAATCCAAGTCATGACCATGGTATCACTGAGCTCCTGGGCAATCTGAGGTGCAACCTGCATTTAGGTCAGGAAGGCAATGAGACCAATCAATGGTAAAATTTCCTTCATCCTCCAGAAACTGTCTACATGCTCTTGCCACATAAAATATGGCATCATAATGCACCAGGAGGAAGGACCACTGCACCAGCAAAGGGTCTAACAATGGGTCTAAGTATTTCACCCCGATACCTAATGGCTGTCAGGGTGCCATCGTTTATCCTGTACAGGTCTATGCATCTCTCCATTGTTATTCCTCCCCAGACCAACCCTGACCCACCACCAAATTGATCATCTTGAACAGTGCTGCAGACAGCATAGTAATCTCCAGCTTCTCCAGACCCTTTCACATGTGTCACATGAGCTCAGAGTGACCCTGCTCTCATCTGTGAAAAGAGCAGAGAGCCAGTGCTCCACTGAGCTCCACAGCGCTGGGCAATGAGCACAGGGCCTACTAGAGGACTTTGGGCCATCAGGCCATCTGGATGACGTCTGTTTCTAATGGTTTGGTCAGAGACATTTGTGCAAGTGGCCCACTTGGAGGTCATATTGTAGGGCTCTGACAGTACTCATCCTGTTCCCCCTTGCTCAAAAAGCAAATACCCGTACTGCTGATGTATTGAAGACCTCTGAGATAAATTCCTAGAGTAACTGCCTGTCTCCTGGAGTCTACTCCATGCTCTTTACAGTGTGCTGGGAGATTCAGAAAATCTTTGGGCAATGCCATGTATTGATGTGCCATCCTAGTGGAGGAGTCCAAGTATAACCTCATGCTATCAGTAGTGACACTGACCCGGTCAAATGTAAAAATACTGAAAAGCAGTAAAAAAAAAAAAAGAGGTGGGGAAAAAATGTCTCCATGTGCAAAACCATTTTTATTTTTGGGGTGGTCTCATTGTTGCCCCTTTAGGGCACCTGTTGGTAATTTCATTAACACCAAAACGGCTGACACTGATTAACAACCCCCTCCACTACTTAACTGACCAAATAAAAATTTCCAGGATCTTATCTGACTTAATATTATAGAAGTGTTCCTTTTAATTTTTTTGAGCAGTATACCTTTTGGTCATATGATCTACAATGTTCCACTTTGATGCTGGAGGGGCTGCAGATTAAATCACCAAACTTCAATTCAGGTTTAATCCAGCTCCTACTATTTCACTGCCTCACTTTATGTGTACAGTATGTGTTCAATTCTGGAAATTTGTTTTAAAAACATATAAAAAGCATAGCCAAATTAGATGTTTTCTAGATATTTCCAGTTTTATGTTGTTTATAAAATGAGCCTGCAGCCTTTGGCTTGACTTGATTTTGCAGAATTTGTCTCTTGACATATCATTTTATAAAATAGCAATAGATATGATTCATGCACCTCTTGTGCTTAGAATGCATCTTCTTGGAAATAGCTGTTATATCTTTTTAGACAAATAGACATAATTAGTGCTCTAAACAAAATGCATACATACTATCAAACACCTATCCAAGAGTTTCTCCTTCACACACATTTCTGATTGAAAAAGATAAAATTTTCTGTACGGTTGGAAGTAAAAAAAAAAAAAAAATCCTTACAGACTTTATTAAACTCCAGTGATCAAGGAATGAGACTTAACTTGATTAATCTACTTATGGAACAAATCATGCCATTAAAGGCACCAGAAAGAATGGTTGCTCTTTTATTTGGTGTGTGTGTGTATTTGTGGGTGTTTGGGTCGTGACATTTTCAACAATGAAAAATGAGCAACAAAGCCCGGTGTATAAATGAGGATTGACAGCTGAGACAGAAAAAAACAAAGAGGAAACAAACCACCACAAAATAGCTTGGCTAACAAAAACAGTCAAAGTATTATTGTAAGTATGTTTTTATTTTTATAGTTCTTAAACATGTGGGCAAATTTAGCAATAAATTACAGCAAATTGAGAATTTTCCTAAACATGGAAATAACAGTTGAAGGTGATCACCTGTTTCACCAATTAATAATCAGATAAATTGTTATACACTTTGCCAAATATTAGGTAGGATTCCACTTCAGCTTTCAGAAAAGCTCGGAACAGTCTGGGTCCGCATGACATAAACATGTCAAAAGGATTTGCATTTTACTGTTTCTCAGATCACTCTTCCAATGCTGTGGTACAGAATAGACATCTCCTGTCAAAGTAGTTTTTTTTTTTTTTTTATCTCTGACAGCAAAATGATGCTGATCAGATGGATACGTGTATGTCATTTTTCGAAGCATCTTGCAATTCTCACGGTAAATATGGTTCCATGTTCCGTATACTCATAATTTAAAGTGGCTGAAAAAGAGTATTTTAAAAATCTACCATAAAACTTCTCTTGACGCCCATGTAGCAGGAGGAGTTGCCTAAGATATTTGTATGAATCCTTGTGCAACAATGTCTGCCCATTAGGCTGCGTATAGTTTTCATGGTAACCAAATTTTATATAGCTGACAGGTGAAGGTAGTCTTCACAATTTACATTGCTTCTTCATGTTGTACCTCAGATAATAACCACAGGATTATGATGGGCTGCAGCAGACCTACGATTCTGTTGTCTGGACAGAAGGATTTTGGCTATCAGCACCAATTGTACATCAGTCTGGATTCAGAGATCTTGCTGTTGCCCAGCCTCCTTCTCCAGTGGGGTTATGTGCAAACTCAAGTCAAGTCAATTTGACTGACTTGAAGTTGCCTCTTTAGGAGTTGGTCACACAGCTTCTTCTCTATTACAAACCATTTATGACTTTCAATTCATCATCCAAGGTTCAGTTGCATGCAATCAGAATCGAACTCAAACATTTGGCAAACATCACTGTAGTGTTGATTCTAGAGCCAAGCAATAACTTTTTTTTGTATCATTATGCCAACAGTTGGCATTTGTTAACCCATTTTTTATAGTGCTGGCTAGGAAAATTTGCATTGCTTTTTGGACTCTGTAAGATTGCCTCAAAGTCCCATTGAAAACAAACTTCTTTATTCTCACCCAAAAAGGACATGGTGCTACTGTAGCACTAGTTTTCTAATGCAAGGGCTGGTGCTTGGGCAGATAAAAAAAATCTGGTGTTAAGCAAACACAGGCTCCCATCTAGCACTAAAGATGGTTTGGCTTAAATTCCCCTTTGTAAAGGCCAGGATCTAAGTTTTCCAAGAAGAATATTAGTTTCTAATTATACTTATGAGTGGTCATGATAATATGGTTAATTATTTGCTTCCATGTTTCGTGAGATTTGGTGCTGTTGTCTGTCTACTAACTGGTGAGAACAATATGTTGCTTGTCATACCTTTTTCTATTTATCTTCTTGAGAACATCCCCTGTTTGTGTTTAACCCACGAGTGCTCTGGACCTCCTGCTGAGGAAATGGAGGGGGCTGCCATCAGGACGAGAGTGTTTCTGCATATTTGTTTGTGTGTGAGGGAGAAGAGAGTGAGTTGAAGAAGGCTGGAGAGGCCATCTGTGTTAGCAGCCTCATTACTAGGCGTGTCAACCAGGCATGCTCTCTGTCAGCGACAGAGCTCAGACAGACACCAGGAGATAATCATTAGAGGAAAAAGGGTGGGGGAGGAGGGTCTGGTCTGAAAGAGAAAGGAAGGTTTGGTGTTCAAGAGTTGTTAGACATTGGAGGATACATTATTTAAAGAGAGAGGATGGATGAAATGGGTAGATGGAAAGTCCAAAAGAACTTAGACATAGGAGGAGATTTTTAGGCATGATGTTAACATAGATAAACAAGATAAACTTGAGGTATAAACAAACTGGAAGAGTCCAAAATGAAATCAAAGCATTCCAAAAATGTTTTCCTATTCTTAATTTGCCTTGGTTTTTCTGGCTGATAAACTGTATTTATTGGTGATGGTGAATGTTCATGCAAATTTGCTGGCAGTTTTGTTTTAGTGTTAGGACCAGACATACTGACTTAATGCCTTTGGCTGTGTGAGAAAGTTTCATGAACAGCATGTCATGAAGATAAAATATCCAATGATCAAAGGCTGTTTAGTAGGATTGTTTCTTAAGTCTGTGTGGTTTAGTCTTATTAAATTTCTTATTGAATTTACTGTTTTCATTCACTAACTGTGTGACTGCTTAAATAGGTCATTTGAGTTTTTTTTTTTCCATTACATTGCAAGACAGTGGAAGGGCTTGGTAGGAAAATTTAGGATTTATCTAGGTATATCAACATTTTAACTGGAATACTTTTTTATGCTTGACTGCTTCTGATGCCTTGGCATTTAAGTTACCATTTTTGGTTGGTTTCATCATCCAAAGTATAAGTGCCATCTGTTGGTAAAAAAAAAATAAAAATAAAATATATATACCCACACAAATACCTTAGATAACCCAAATATCCCTAAAGTTAGGGATATTTGCCTTCTGGATGAAATCTATGGGAAGCAAAAAGTACACAACACAGTGATATTATATAATGAAGGTAGTACATTTAAGTAGAGGTATGCTATAATGGAGATTTAGAACTTGACAACAACATCTCATTCTGTTCTTGTCTGCTGAGGCATGGCATCCCACTCTTCTTGAAGGGCGGCACTCAGGTCGTTGAGGTTCTGGGGTACAGAGTTACGGGGCTCTGGGTGGCGACTCAGCTGATCCCATGGATTTTCAACAGGATTCAGGTGTGAAGAAAGCGCAGGCTGCTCCATTCGAGGTTTCCCAGTCTCCAGCAGCTATTTTTAATGATGCAACCTCGATGAGTTAGGCCTAATTTCATCTTTATGGATGACAATGCTCCGTGTTGTTCATGCAGGGGGACAATGGCTGGATAAAATCTGTTATTCAGGTAGTATGGGCTTGTCACTGTACCATTCCCAAAGTGTACAGGTCCTTCTCAAAATATTAGCATATTGTGATCAAGTTATTTATTTTCCATAATGTCATGATGAAAATGTAACATTCATATATTTTAGATTCATTGCACACTAGCTGAAATATTTCAGGTCTTTCATTGTCTTAATACGGATGATTTTGGGATACAGCTCATGAAAACCCAAAATTCCTATCTTACAAAATTAGCATATCATTAAAAGGGTCTCTAAACGAGCTATGAACCCAATCATCTGAATCAACGAGTTAACTCTAAACACCTGCATAAGATTCCTGAGGCCTTTAAAACTCCCATCTTAATACGGATGATTTTGGCATACAGCTCATGAAAACCCAAAATTCCTATCTCACAAAATTAGCATATTTCATCCGACCAATAAAAGAAAAGTGTTTTTAATACAAAAAACGTCAACCTTCAAATAATCATGCACAGTTATGCACTCAATACTTGGTCGGGAATCCTTTTGCAGAAATGACTGCTTCAATGCGGCGTGGCATGGAGGCAATCAGCCTGTGGCACTGCTGAGGTCTTATGGAGGCCCAGGATGCTTCGATAGCGGCCTTTAGCTCATCCAGAGTGTTGGGTCTTGAGTCTCTCAACGTTCTCTTCACAATATCCCACAAATTCTCTATGGGGTTCAGGTCAGGAGAGTTGGAAGGCCAATTGAGCACAGTGATACCATGGTCAGTAAACCATTTACCAGTGGTTTTGGCACTGTGAGCAGGTGCCAGGTCGTGCTGAAAAAGGAAATGTTCATCTCCATAAAGCTTTTCACCAGATGGAAGCAAGAAGTGCTCCAAAATCTCCTGATAGCTAGCTGCATTGACCCTGCCCTTGATAAAACACAGTGGACCAACACCAGCAGCTGACACGGCACCCCAGACCATCACTGACTGTGGGTACTTGACACTGGACTTCTGGCATTTTGGCATTTCCTTCTCCCCAGTCTTCCTCCAGACTCTGACACCTTGATTTCTGAATGACATGCAGAATTTGCTTTCATCCAAAAAACGTACTTTGGACCACTGAGCAACAGTCCAGTGCTGCTTCTCTGTAGCCCAGGTCAGGCGCTTCTGCCGCTGTTTCTGGTTCAAAAGTGGTTTGACCTGTGGAATGTGGCACCTGTAGCCCATTTCCTGCACACGCCTGTGCACGGTGGCTCTGGATGTTTCTACTCCAGACTCAGTCCACTGCTTCCGCAGGTCCCCCAAGGTCTGGAATCGGCCCTTCTCCACAATCTTCCTCAGGGTCCGGTCACCTCTTCTCGTTGTGCAGCGTTTTCTGCCACACTTTTTCCTTCCCACAGACTTCCCACTGAGGTGCCTTGATTCAGCACTCTGGGAACAGCCGATTCATTCAGAAATTTCTTTCTGTGTCTTACCCTCTTGCTTGAGGGTGTCAATAGTGGCCTTCTGGACAGCAGTCAGGTCGGCAGTCTTACCCATGATTGGGGTTTTAAGTGATGAACCAGGCTGGGAGTTTTAAAGGCCTCAGGAATCTTATGCAGGTGTTTAGAGTTAACTCGTTGATTCAGATGATGAGGTTCATAGCTCGTTTAAAGACCCTTTTAATGATATGCTAATTTTGTAAGATAGGAATTTTGGGTTTTCATGAGCTGTATGCCAAAATCATCCGTATTAAGACAATGAAAGACCTGAAATATTTCAGCTAGTGTGCAATGAATCTAAAATATATGAATGTTAAATTTTCATCATGACATTATGGAAAATAATGAACTTTATCACAATATGCTAATATTTTGAGAAGGACCTGTAGGGCTGTCCTGTATTGACTGGACACACCTGCCCACACTGTAACACCACCACCAAAGGCCCATCTGGTGACAACAGTGGCTGATGTATAGCGCTCTCCTCTATGTCTCTAACATTGTTGGCAGCCAACATTTCTGCTCAACGTGAATCGACTTTTATAAGAGAAGTGCTCTGAGGCCCCTGGTTCCTCGTTCAGTGTAAATGCTGCCTGGCCCATACAAGACAATGATGCCTGTGCCTGGTGGCGTGGTACTCTTGCAGGTCGCCTAACACGTAGATCACGCTGATGTAAACTGTTTCAAATGGTCTGATGTGACATTTGGGTACCTATCACCTCCCATAAATGTGCCCGGAGTTCAGTGGCAGTTATCATCCAGTCCCACAGGGCACTTTTCACAATGAAGCAGTTATTAGTGTGGGATGTGGCCAAAGGACGTCCAATTCTATGCCTTTCTGTGACTCTTCCAGTCTCTCTGTATCTCTGTTGCAACCTCTTGAAATGGTTTTCACTTCACAGGTGTGCCCTGTCAGGTTTAATAAGTGGGATTTCAAGCCTTATAAATGGGGTTGGGACCATCAGTTGTGTTGTGCAGGAGGCGGATACAGTACACAGCTGATAGTCCTACTGAATATACTGTTAGAATTTGTATTATGGCAAGAAAAAAGCAGCTAAGTAAAGAAAAACGAGTGGCCATCATTACTCCAAAAAATGAAGGTCAGTCAGTCCGAACAATTGGGAAAACCTTGAAAGTGTCCCCAAGTGCAGTCGCAAAAACCATCAAGCTCTACAAAGAAACTGGCTCACATGAGGACCGCCCCAGGAAAGGAAGACCAAGAGTCACCTCTGCTGCGGACGATAAGTTCATCCGAGTCACCAGCCTAAGAAATCGCAGGTTAACAGCAGGTCAGATTAGAGAATAGGTCAATGCCACACAGAGTTCTAGCAGCAGACACATCTCTAGAACAACTGTTAATAGGAGACTGTGTGAATCAGGCCTTCATGGTAAAATAGCTGCTAGGAAACCACTGCTGAGGACAGGCAACAAGCAGAAGAGACTTGTTTGGGCTAAAGAACACATGGAATGGACATTAGACCAGTGGAAACCTGTGCTTTGGTCTGATGAGTCCTAGTTTGAGATCTTTGGTTCCAACCACTGTGTCTTTGTGCAGCGCAGAAGAGGTGAACGGATGGACTCCATATGCCTGGTTCCCACCGAGAAGTATGGAGAAGGAGGTGTGATGGTGTGGGGGTGCTTTGCTGGTGACACTGTTGGGGATTTATTCAAAATTGAAGGCATACTGAACCAGCATAGCTACCACAACATCTTGCAGCGGCATGCTATTCCATCCGGTTTGCGTTTAGTTGGACCATCATTTATTTTTCAGCAGGAGAATGACCCCAAACACACCTCCAGGTTGTGTAAGGGCTATTTGACCAAGAAGGAGAGTGATGGGGTGCTGTCACCGGACTTGAATCCAATCAAGATGCTTTGGGGTGAGCTGGACCGCAGAGTGAAGGCAAAAGGGCCAACAAGTGCTAAGCATCTCTGGGACCTCCTTCAAGACTGTTGGAAAACCATTTCAGGTGACTACCTCTTGAAGCTCATCAACAGAATTCCAAGAGTTTGTGGAGCAGTAATCAAAGCAAAAGGTGGCTACTTTGAAGAACCTAGAATATAAGATATATTTTCAGTTGTTTCACACTTTTTTGTTCAGTATATAATTCCACATGTGTTCATAGTTTTGATGCCTTCAGTGTGAAGCTACAATATTCATAGTCATGAAAATAAAGAAAACTCTTTGAATGAGAAGGTGTGTCCAAACCTTTGGTCTGTACTGTATATATGAACACACAGTGTGACTCAACTGGGAAATCAAAATTTTATTTGGCAAATCCTTGTGACTTACTCATAATATCCACTTCCCACAGAAGCCACATTATGCAGTTTTAAAACAAAAGAATCAGGAAGATTGGTAAAACTGATTTCCCTGTTGATGTTTATTATACTTTAATGTAATCACATGTGCAGAGTGATACTATGATTTTTTTTCTATCACAGGGTTTGCTTGGCAAACTTAATCTTTCTGCAGATAAAACATTCTTTTAGTTTCTCCAGATGGTTCATAAGATTAGTATACTGTTGATTTAGCCAAACTGGGCTGTATGTGATGAGACGATGTTAATCAGTTTGGTTATTTTTCTAGAAAAATCAACAAATTTATAAGGTAAAATAATTTGTCTTTGTTTCTAAAATATGTTGTTCTAATATGTGTATATGATAACAGGCAAGCTTTACTAAATGCGTTTGAAAGTATAAAAAACTCTTGTACTTATTCACCCTTTACTGAAAAAAAAAAATCTAGGACGGACTAATATCTGGGAGTGACCAAATAATTTTTATGTCTAAATATGAAATTCAGAATTCTTTAGATTCTCTTTTCTCCACCTTCAACCTTGCCCTAGACACATTGGATCCATTATATCTTTTAAAGAAAGGGGAACTGAAGCACAGCTATTATCAGTGTGATAGTTTTGCTCCCGTTAACCTAATTATATAAATTGTAATTACCAGCATTCATATCAGAGGTGAATAAAATTAAACAGTGACAATAATCAACTTATTACAGCATTTGAATGTAGCCTGTCTCTATGTTGCACGCTTCACAAACAAGGCTTACTGTTTGTGAGTCTGTCCTTAGTTTCAAGCCAGAAAAAATATCACCAATGACATTGTGTCAAAGACATTGATCACATGAACACCAACAGGTGTGTATATGTCTGGTTGTTAGAAGATCCTTCTAACTGCTAAAATTAGCCGGGTGCTAATTTATACCGGTGCTACATGTCTCCTAAATAATTAGAAAGGCTTTGGTCAGGAAGAAGGACTTGATAGAAAAGAGTTCATTGCTTTTGAAGTTCTGCGGTTTTAGTAAAAGAAATGGGCTCACAGTATTACAGGTCCCCCAACATACTTGCCCTGTGTGGATAAAGGGCTTTTCTACCTCCTTTAATTTATAGCAGATCTACTTGGTGAAGCTTCTGATATAAAGTTTTTAATCCTAGTGTCATCTGACCACAGCACATGGGTTCAGTTGAAGACACATTCACAGTTAGTAAAATCCCCTTTTTTATGTTTGTGATGGTGCGGCAGAAACAGCTTTTTTCTTGAATGCTTCTCACAAAACTGGTTGCCATGTGGATATGGTGATTTGTGACCCTAAGATACAGGAAGCCATGGAGATTTTCTTTTTTTACCTCTCTCAATTCCCTGCTCCCTGTGCATAGTTCCAGTGTAAAATACACTTGGTCAGTGCAACCTTTTTTTGTCTCAGTTCCAGTTGCATTAAACAGTTATATTGTCTGTATAGTATATATTGTTCTGACCGTAGGGGTTGACAAGTTTAAGTGAGTAACTATTTTCTTGTTGGCATGTTCTGACTACGTTAAGTGTAAGGCGTTCTTGTCTTTTCCAATTTGAAGAGGAGGTTAGAGTAATAGACCTCTGTGTCAAATCCTATTTAGAAGCTTTTTTTAAGTGTGCTTAATACAAGCAATACATTTTAGGTAAACATATGGTGTGGTTTAGTTGTTAAAACACTTTTGTTGTATAATAAATATTTATGTGTTATTAGAACATTAATCATATCAAGTATGGGAAATTTGTATTTAGCACTGTTAACGTAAAGGTCAGTGATCAGAAATTTTACCGGCTCTCTACTGTTTTATATTTTACATTGATTTGCAAAATTAGTTAATTCTGCTTGAAATATTTCAAATGAGCTCATAAATTACTTTACCAAAATCTAATATCCAAGTATTTTAATGTAATTAGTGTGAAATCAATGCAACTTTTTAGAGGCTTACAAATACAACATTCATCTGACTCTGACTGAGTTTCAACCTATCATAAATATGTTTGTCTGATATTTTACAGGGCTTTGTTTTTACTTCATGTGTGCTATGACTATAAAATGTTTGTTGTGGTTTGTTTTGGAAATTTGGTTATTTGCTTTTATCACTGTGTGGCAGTTTTTGTAGCTTTATTGCAACACTATGGTGTTACTTGACTTTCGGTCTTTTCTGTGAAACTGTTCTGTCTCCTTAAAAGCAAAATCTTTTTCTTAAAGAAAATCCAGGTCTGTGCATGTGTGTGTGCTAGTGTGTGTTTTGGGTGTTTTGCTGTCAGAACAGCATTGATAATGCTGAGGAGAAAATCAATAGTTAATTCTACCAGGGACACAATAGATGCTCTGCCCAGCTCCATTCTGCGATGGGCTTAGACAGAGAAACAGGGTATGGGTATGAGTTGATGAATTGGTATATGTGTGTGTGTGTTTGTGAGTTTATAGAGGGGGTTTGTATATATGTTGAGCACCAGCTACATGATACAGACTGTTGTGTGAGATATGAATGTGCTGGGCACAATTTTAAACATGATAAATACATTTAATGAGAGTTTTTAGTAAAGCTGCAACATCCAATTAGGTTTGATTACATTCCATATTGAGGATACATATTGCGTATAAATTATCCCATGTGTTTGCATAGTGTTTATAAAGCAATAGCAGATATTTCTTTTATGTTTATCCAGTAAAACCTGTTATCTTCAATTAAAGAAAATAAAGTATTTTCTGAAGTCACCCCATATTATGGTGCTCTTACTTGTTCTTGACATTACTGAGATAGCCAAATTACCCATCTTCAGTCTGATTAGTGCACCAGTGGACTCTGATGGTTTTGTTCCTGTGACCTTTTCAGATTGTCTAACACATCTGCAGCTGCTGTATTCGTAAATACATTTTGTTTGGCAGCAATTTACTTTTAGTTTACTTGGTAGCATGTAAAGAGTCAAGAGCAAATAATACTGAAACTTAGAACTTTGAGGCCAAACACCTTGGCAATAAGTCAGGTGGTTTTTGTATGTTAAAACCTGCTGAAAACAAAATAAACTTACCAGTAGAGGTTACTTTTGTAATTAGGTTGTCATGCCTTTTCCGAATCTCATACAAATTAATTGTTTTGTTGTTAATGTTTGATATTCCAAACACACTCTTGAGACTTTGTTGTAAATTCAATCAAACTGACTTTAGATATACAGTACTGTGTAAGTGTTTTAGGCAGGTATGAAAAAATGCTGTAAACTAAGAATGCTTTTAACAACGGAAGTGTTCATACTTTATTTTCATCAATTAACAAAATGCAGTGAATAAACAGAAGAAACATCCAAATCAAATCGATATTTGCCCTTTGCCTTTAAGACAGCATAAATTCTTCTATTTACACTTGGACACAGCTTTTGAAGGAACTTTGCTGGTACGTAGGTTATTCCAGACACCTTGGAGAACTAACCACAGTTCTCCTGTTAATGTAGGCTTCCTCAAATCTCTCGTTCTCTTCATGTAATCCCATACACACTCAATGATGTTGTGATCAGGGCTCTGTCGGGGCCATCCCATCATTTCCAGGACTTCTTGTTCTTCTTTAAGCTGAAGATAGTTCTTCATGTCCTTTGGGGTCTTTGCCCTGCAGAATAAATTTGGGCCAATCAAACTCCTCCCTTACATGATGGATAAGTATCTGCCTGTATTTCTCAGAACTGAATAGAACATTTATTCTGAAAAAATCACCAACTCCATTTGCAAAAATTCAGCCCCAAACGTCATGTGAGGTGGGTTTAATGATAATGCTTCAGAATAGGAATCTGTCAACGGTCATTCATTGACCAGAGTGTTGATTATAGTCTCTAAACTTGCTGCTTACTGTCCATCCTAATTGCTTGGTATTGCCCTCAGTGTCTAGTGTCAATTCTTACTGCCATACTGAGTGTTTTTTGTCTTTAGTATCTTTGTAAAATTCTTAGTAAATTATTTATAAGTGTTAATATTATAATTCTACAATTGTTAAAATGCACCGCAGACTAGAAGGTTTTATTTTTGTGACTAATAATCCATTATTAATCAATTTACTTCGCTTTTAACTCATTTGTAAGGAGCAATTGTTTCATTCCGGAATCTTAATGATCCTTGTTCACATCATTTGTATTACAACAGAATCTGCTTCACCCAGAAAAACAATATTAAACAGATGTTTGTTGAGTCTGTCTGCAGAAGCTGAACAGGTTTACTCTTGAAATCCCATCAAGCACAGCAGACGAGAGGTATTTTAAATATTCATACGTCTACAAAGGATAGAAGATTTGTTAGATAGATGGGCATATCTGTATATGTTGGCTGTGGGATTTGATGCTGTGAACTTGCTGCTGCATCATGGTACGCCTGACATAAAGATGCACCGCTGTGAAAACAAACGCTGCTGACCCTTACACACATAAACAAACAAATGTCTGCAGCTGCAAAGAGTTTGGAGTGACCTCAGCCTCTTCATCTTTCTATGCCATTCTCTCATCCTTCTCCCCCTGTTTGATCTTTTGGGGTGCTTATATTTTCCCAGAGGGCTTCCTGTGGTAACACATGGTGTCAATAATGAGCCCCCTCACAAAGGCGCACACAGACATTCTCCTCTGCAAGTCCAAATCTTCTTCCCCTCTTGTCTGACTCTTTCTTTCCTATCCCTCATCTCTTGTTTTTTCCCTCTCTCCTTTCATTCCTTGGCCTCCTCTTTGCTCCTATTTTCCACTCTTCATTTCTTCCCCTGCTTTTCCTCTGTTTTCTGATTTTGCTACCCCTCTCTAATTACACCAAAAAACGTGAAATATTGAATCAGAAAAAAATCATCACAGATTAAATATGTAATTTAATTCTTTAGGTGCACTAATTCTATAAGCATGCAGGACTTGTATGCACTTTTCTCTCTCCACTATTCCTCCTTGCCTATTCCCCCTGCGCTTCATCTCATCCACTCCACCGCCCCTTCGCTGTCTTCCTTTCATCCTGTGTAGGAGTATCGCTGACAACCTCTGCGGCCATAGCCGAGCTCAGTGTCTAGCCCGGGACTGTTTGCCTTGGTATTCTTCAACGTCAGTTCTGGAGGTCCTATTGTTTTGTTCTTACTTAAATCACTTCAGTTCAAAACCTCTGTTTATCCACAGTGAGCACACTGAGAGCAAAGCTGTCTTTTACAGGAGAAATCTGTCTGACACAGACATTTCAAAGCACGCCATAGTGCAAGACAAACACCCCCAGCTTTATTTTGGATTGTTTTAACTTAGTTGGATTCAGTTTGTACAAAGTTCTTTTTCTGTGCTTGAGAAACCCCAAAGTTTGGGACCTACAAAACAGTTCAATTTTTGCCCCACAGTTTTCATCTAAACTGGTTTGGTAAAGTCTAGATCACTTGGTGAATAGGGTTTTTCTAACTTGTACTTTTCTAAAGTAGAAATGACATTAAATGTTGTTACAGCTACGTTTGTTAACATAACTAATTGAATATACAGCCATTAACGCAATTGCATATCCCATGCATTCTATAGCATATTAAGATACATGTCAATAAGTTGATAATACACCAGCAACACCTTCATCATCAAATACTGAAGCACATGTAATGTAATTGCTGGATAAATTCTAATTTAATGATGACATTACTTAATCTTAAGGTGCACTATGCACACGCTTCGGCTACACCAATGAACATTCACTCACAGCTGCATGCTGAATGTGTGAAGCGTCTGAGATGACCTGCCTTTCTCTTCTAAGTAATTCATCCAACAATCATTTGAGCACTTCAGGGGCACTCATACACGTTGCATAGAACAATGAACTATTGGTCCTCTCTTTCGCAGAATTGTTTAAATTCACCCACAATGAAGAGTAGATACCTCTGAGTGTAAATGCAGCTTTAATTTTCTGAAGCTGTTCTGTCCTTTTAATTTCTGGGAGTTAAAATTGAAATTATGCAACCTGTTTTTTAAGTTCACACAATATGAGACACTTGTAGATGTTGAATGAAAGTAGTATCCAAACACAGCCTTGGGGAACTTCGCACTTGGTTTTCATGTTTTCTAAGATGTGCAACTTTTTTACTGAGGCAAATTCAGTCCTGTTTCAAGCAAGTTATTTGCTGTCACAAGTTTTATTCGGGTTTCCAGTGAGTTAAGATGTGGTTTACAGTCTCAATTATAAGAGATCAGTCAAATTCCAGACAAATAAAAAATGCCTTTTGCTATAAACTACTCAACTTTAATGACTTACAGATGTTGGTTTTGATAGGCTTTTATACATAGTGTCCTTTGCGTCAACTGCCAAAGATTAACTCTATGTGTATTGTAATGAAAAAAGTAAACTTTGGATCTTTTTAATTAACCTTTATTAAATTAGTCTATAATGGCTAGACCAATCAAAAATAAATTTTAGCACTGGCATTATTTTCACTGTGATAAAATTGTCTAAATAATTTTCAAGACACGTCTCTGTAACACATTATACCCTCAGACATAATTAAAAATGTCACTCAACCAGACTTTCACCAACATCACAAACATTTATAGACCACCTTCTAGTAGGGTAACCAGAGTCTTCTGCTCTTGTCTGCTGTGGGTCACTGTGTTGTAAGAATGTTTAAGTTGCATTTTGTTTTTAAGAACTGCGTTTCCTCCGAGTCTCTGAAGTTGTGTATTGATACCAGCTGGCTTCAGACATTGCTGGAAATGATCAGTTTCCTTACGTACAACATCCTTGTTCAACACATGGTCTCAATATGCTTTAAACAATATGGGGTTGTGTCTAAGGAACAGGAAGATATTATGTTAGGATGCCTTTGGACATTTGTTGACAAATTAGTTATTTTTTCTGTGTGTGCAGCTGTAATTATTTTGTGTCCTGACCTTTATTATTTGACAGCCTCTAACCTTTTACATTCCTGAACTTTGAACTGCCAAAAGTTACTTTAGATTGCCTTGTGTTTTGTGAATACAACCAACAATCTAGCACAGGACACCTCAAAAGTCAGAATATCTTGCATTGTTGTAAAAATACAACTCAAGGTAAGTTTTGTTAAAAGGATGTGGAAATAAATTTGCCTTTTCTCTCGTCAATGGGAAAATGTGAAAAACTTTGTATTATGATGTCTAAAGGGGGTTAAAACGTTGTTTGAGGTGACCAAATAGGCTTAATAATCTTGACTTTGTTCAGGCTAAATTTGGACAGAACAAAAAGCTTAAAAATCTATTTGGAATTTTAAATGGAGATGAGGACTGGCCAGGCTGAAACAGAACAGTTAGAAAATGTTGATGGATGTTATGTGTCTGGAAGAGTGCAGAGCAGTTGTGCATTATTTTGAAAAAATTAGAACTACTATTTAGGGCATTTGTTTTGTGTTGTCTCTACTAACACCTTTCTGTAATGAACATGCAGGCAACTGCTGAATTCAACCAAAACATAGCATTGTAAAATTGTATATGATGTTAAGTCTAGCTCAAATAGACTAAATAAAGCCAGTAAATGATGAGGCACATAGATAGTGCTTGAAAGAGATCTCCGAATACAGCGCCGAGGAACTCCCCACATTTCATTCATGTTTGCAGAGATGCAGAAGTTGTGTAGAAATGTGTATATCTGTCCAAGGCTATGGAGAATATTTTTTTGATATTTCTACTGGCAACACTGATCTGTATAAAACCAAGTTGGAAAACTGCAATCATTGGATCTCTATCTCAGACCTCCTGCTCACCCTTGAATTTGACTCAAAGATTAGTTTTGAATTAATTTATTTTAACAAAACCATGTGCCTCAGATAAAAGCATTTTTTTTTTTTTTTATTGACAAGTTCTTATTTAAGTATATGCAGTCAATTTGACTGAGAGAACGTTAAATACATTAATAGAAAAATTGGTTTTCCAAACCCAACAAATGCTATTTCTGTCCTTATTGACCAATCTGTATGCAGTGCACATGGACTGTGCTGCACAACTCTGAGATAGAGGGGCACACACATGCACACACCGAGAGGCAACAAACAGAAAGGCCATTATTTTGGGGCTGAATGTTTGTGTGATTGAGCTGATAAAGCGTCAGAGGAATAAGAGTCTATTAGGCTGGCCTGGTTAGCTATGGATTTAACATTTATACGCACCTCTGTCACTGTGTGTTTGTGTGTGGGTGTCTGACAAAGAGAGTGAAAAATGCCGGCAGAATGAATGAGGGCCAAAGACGCATGTGTTGCGTATAGACTTTTTGTTTTCCCGTTATTCTAGTTGTTTTTCTCATCAATATCTGCGTGTGAATGTATGTGTATGTGTGAAGTGACATATTCTGTATGTAATTTCACATTTCTATTATACTTTTTGTATTTCCATTATTCTGGTCCAAGGGAAAATCCATAGAGAACCCAATACAGAGCAAATGTGCACATGTGGCATGAGACGTAATCTGTGGAAAAATTAGATGTGTGTGTTTGTGTGTTGTGTGTGCATGAGTTTGCCAACAGGGCCAAAAAATCTTTGCAGTAATCTTTGTTAGTAGTAATAGACTAACAACACCTGGGAATTTTAGGTCCTGGCTTGTGACTGGGCAAGACCAAAATGGAGAAAAGTATTTCACAGTGTCCTTTCTTGTTCAGTTTGGTCCAGAAGAAGAATAGTAGTTTTTCTTGTAAATAGTATAATAGCTGTACTTATTTAGGCCTAGTATTAAGGGAGAAATCAAATAATGAAATATGCAGACTAACAGAGTTTTAAATTAATAAATCTTGCTGTGTGTCAGAATAATTGGTGTTAAATTTTTTTTTCTTTGTGTTATTACTTTAGCACTAATGAATACATATCTTTATACAATTTGACTTTTCAAACATATTTTAAATCATATTTTGACCTTTTGACCCAAAGCACCAGGCGTTATATTTAAAGGCTTTTACAACATTTACTTAATTTTTCAAGGAGAACGCTTAAATGACCAAACTTGTCTGCAGCGCCACAGTTCACTTGGTGTTTGCCATTTTCTGTCATATGCTCTTTGGTCTTAACATGGGTAGTCTGTGAACCAAAGACAACTACTTTTAATTCCTCAGAAGTTATGTTGCTCCTGATGAATCTCCCAATTATGCTTTTTATTGAACATTTAAACTTATCTTTCATGATGGTAAATTAAAATTCCTTATTTATTAGAGCCTGAGTTGTAAGGCCATACAACTGCAGTTAACAAGACTGGTATGTGGTAATAGTTTTGTTTTATGCACAGTGTCTTGATAAAGTATTCATTCACTTAACATTTTTACATTATGTGCTGTTACAACCAAAACTTGGTAGGGTATGATGCAGTGTTGCTCTGTAGTTGTACAACAGATATAAGGCATTTGGGTTTGGGGGCATGTGTTCGATATCTGTGTCCTGGTTGGGGGTTGCCCTCTGGGAAGATTCATGTCAGGGTTCATTGGGGCCAGGGGGCTCATGGGGTTGGGATCGGAATTCAGTGGGGGGTTGGGACTATTTTATTCTGTGGTGGCTCTGGTTGGCCGGCTGGTTTGGACCGTGTAGACCCCTCTTTTGTACATGGCCCCCTCTCCGGATGAGGATGGGGGTTGTTAGGGACTGGGGTCTCGGGGTCCGTGCCGGGGTCGCTTAGGACCAGGTCCAGGTGCTGGGGCAGTCTGCCTGTCTCCACCCCCAGAGGGAAGGAGACCACTTCCTGGGTCTGGGGGCTTGTTGTCCCTGTGGGGTATTGTCACTTGGACCTGAGAGTATAGACTATGTATGGGAAGTGTGAGTGAGTGTATGACGTTCATTGTTGTTTGTCTTTACGTTGGGTGCGTGGGTGTGAGTGTTTTTATGTGTATGCATGAGGGTGGCAATGTGTGATTGTGACTGTGTGTGCCTGTTTTTTGTGTCAAGTTGGGTCTTGGGCTGCTCTCTCTCCTGGATCAGTTTAGGCCCCGCATCAAACGTGGGGCCTATTCCCTCCCCGCCACACTACCTGCCGGTGATTGGTGTCTCTGCCCGGTGGTGTACTTGTGGTTCTCGGTATCTGGGGCTGGGTGCTTTGGTGTGTGCTGGCTCATTCCCGGTGGCTGCTTGCCGGGGCCTGGACTCCTGGGCTATGTCGGGCCTCTGATTGGGGAGTGATATGTTCCAGGGTCTCGGGTCTCTGGGTCCATGGCTGGATCAGTTCGGGCATGGACGGCTGCCGGCGGGACCTGTGGGCTCGTTGCTGCAGCTCCCTGGGGCTTCTGCACTGTGGGTGCTGGGTGGTTCCCCTGGGACTCTCCCCTGCTTTTCTCTGGGGGGGTTGTGGTAGTCCCGGCGGTGGTTCTCCTGGGGTTCCTGTGCTCTGGGGGACCTTTGGATGTCTGTGGCTTGGATCTCCTCTGCATCTGTCCGGGGTCCAGGGGGGCAAGTCTGTGGCTCCTCACACTCACTATTGCATATTTTTATGAAGAAACCTTGTATACATCAAGCAGAGCTTTAAAGCATTAGCTGTAATGCTCCACAGAGGGCTACTCTGCCAGACAGGACATGGTTAAAAAAATAAATAAAATTCTGTAACACATTTGCTGGTAAAACTGTGCTCCATGCATATTACAATGTCAATGGCAAAACTATAAATTCACATTGCTTTGTTCTTTTCAAAACATTAAAAAGCACTGTCATTATTAACCATTCAATCAGCTGTAGTTTTGGGGACAATTAGTCATCTGTACTGGTATGCCTCTTCTTCTGAGGCTGTATGTGAGGTGGAGCAATGGATGGTTGCGAGTCATCTGAAATTTCTCCACCACAAGATCCCTGGAGGCACAAAAGTAGAAATAAGCTACTACTTCAGCTAGCACATTTCAGCATTTTAGTTTCACAATGTTTTATATAGTTTATTTAAAGTTTGAAAAATTCTCCTCAAAAATAAAAAAAATAAATAAATATGTTGGTCAACAAAAATAGACATAATTGACTTAGACTTTAGTCCATCAACACCATTAGTTTTTTAGATATTCACATCTTCATCAACAATAGGAAAAACCCATCAAAATCGACCCTCTTGTGTGAAAAGACCCTTATTCTTGAGTGCAGCTGATGTTTTTCACTCCTCCATATTAAGATTTCCACTACTGGGATCAATACATTCTAAAAATATAAATAAACCCCTAAATCAGAAGCAAGTGTCACATTCTGAAATACAATGGGGAGCAGTTTTTTCATTAACTTTTTTTCCCTAAAAAGGCTGAAACATTCATCATCTTAATATCTGTGGGATTCATACTTTGTTTGTTCTGCTGACCTTGTTCGGCCCCACTGAAGAAAGCCGACCTAAGCATTCACCTGCGCCCAAGGCTTGATCTGGCAGTAGGTGGGAGGTATGTCAGCACATTTATTCCTACAGGAGACCATAGCTATCCTCTTGCAATTTATCTGACTCATTGTCTTCTGCTGGGCAGGGAATTTCTAACAAATACATTTGCCCTTTTGAAATGTATCTGCTCTGATATGAGGCATGACATTTATTGCTCTTTTATTACTGGATCTTTTTAAGTTACTGGTGCCAGTTAGTCTGGTTTTTTTTTTTTCAAAATATTCATTACAAAGTTTGATAAGGATTTTTGTGTTTCCATGCTTAATGTTCTGTTGAACCATAACAACTATCTTTAAAGAAAAACGAAGTCAAATTAATTTTAATCCGCACATGTACGGTACCTTGCACGAGTATTTACCCCCTTGGCATTTTTCATGTTTTGTTGCCTCACAATCGGAAATTTTAAAGGATTGTTGGAGAGCTTGCACCATTTCATTTACCAAAAATGCCTACAACTTTGAAGATGTACTATTTTTTTCTTATGAAGCAAACGATGAATAAGACATAATAACACAAAACTCCATCGTGCTTAACTGTTCACCCCCCTAAAGTCAGTACTTTGCAGAGCCACCTTTTGCGACAATTACAACTGCAAGCACCTTTTGATAAGTCTCTATTAGCTTGCTACATTTTGCCACTGGGATTTTTGCCCATTCCTCAAGGTTTTTTTGCTCCAGCTCCTTCATGTTGAATGGTTTTCGCTTGTGAGCAGCAATGTCTTAATACAAATTCTTAATTAGATTAAGGTCTGGACTTTGAATAGGCCATTTAAACACATTTAAATGTTTTCACTTAAGCTACTCCAGGGTTGCTATGGCAGGATGCTTCAGGTCATTGTCTTGGTGGAAGGTGAACCTGGGTCCCAGTCCCAAATTACAGGCAGACATACACAAGTTTTGCTCAAGAATATCCCTGTATTTAGTACCATCCATCTTTCCATCTAAACAGAGCAGTTTCCTAGTTCCTGCTGCTGAAAAACATCCCCACAGCATAAAGCTACCAACAGTATGTATCACTGGGGGGATGGTGTTCCTAGGGTGATGGGATGTTTTGGGTTTGCAGCAGACATAGAGTAAATTGATTCCAAAAAGAAAATAAAAAATTAAAATGAACTAATTCACATTTCAAGAAGAGACTTTGATGTTTGAAAAAACAGACAAATGTTTATATTAGGGATGTTCTGATCTGATTCCAAGTATTGGAGTCTCTGATTAACCTTGACTACTAATACGCGTTGTTGTTCACCCTCTACGATAATGTTTACAGTGCAGTGAATACAGTATTGGCTGCTGCCATTTCCTGTTTGTCTGTGTCATGTGATTTCTTTACATGTTATGTTCAGTGTTGCCAACTTAAGGACTTGGTTTCTATATCCCAGACAGTTGTTTGTGAATTGGAGAGCCATGCAGAACGCTAGTCATGGAATTTTACGATGTTCAAAGCAACAAGTTTATGAAGCAGGAGAACTGTTTTTTCTTAGTGTTTCTGCACTTGAATAACTAAAACTGCAGTGAATTAGTTGTGATTGACGTTTTCAATGAGTTGCATTTAAACAGTGCAAATACGGTGCCTTGTGAAAGTATTCGGCCCCCTTGAACTTTTCAACCTCTTGCCACATTTCAGGCTTCAAAACATGAAGACATAAAATTCTCATTTTTTGTGAAGAATCAACAACAAGTGGGACACAATCGTGTAGTGGAATGAAATTTGTTGGATGTGTCAAACTTGTTTAACAAATCAAAAACTGAAAAGTGGGGCGTGCAATATTATTCGGCCCACTTGCGTTAATACTTTGTAGCGCCACCCTTTGCTGCAATTACAGCTGCAAGTCTCTTGGGGTATGTCTCTATCAGTTTTGCACATCGAGAGACTGAAATTCTTGCTCATTCTTCTTGCAAAACAGCTCGAGTTCAGTGAGGTTGGATGGAGAGCGTTCGTGAACAGCAGTCTTCAGCTCTTTCCACAGATTCTCGAATGGATTCAGGTCTGGACTTTGACTTGGCCATTCCAACACCTGGATACGTTTATTTGTGAACCATTCCATTTTAGATTTGGCTTTATGTTTTGGATCATTGTCTTGTTGGAAGATAAATCTCCATCCCAGTCTCAGGTCTCTTGCAGACTCCAACAGGTTTTCTTCCAGAATGGTCCTGTATTTGGCCCCATCCATCTTCCCATCAATTTTGACCATCTTCCCTGTCCCTGCTGATGAAAAGCCGGCCCAAACCATGATGCTGCCACCACCATGTTTGACAGTGGGGATGGTGTGTTCAGGGTGATGAGCTGTGTTGCTTTTACGCCAAACATATCGTTTTGCATTTAGGCCAAACAGTTTGATTTTGGTTTAATCTGACCAGAGCACCTTCTTCCACATGTTTAGTGTGTCTCCCAGGTGGCTTGTGGCAAACTTTAAACAAGACTTTTTATGGATATCTTTGAGAAATCTTTCTGTATCCAAATCCGGCTTTAAACGTCTCCACAACAGTATCTTGGACCTGCCTGGTGTGTTCCTTGGTCTTCATGATGCTCTCTGCGCTTTGAACAGAACCCTGAGACTATCACAGAGCAGGTGCATTTATACAGAGACTTGATTATACACAGGTGGATTCTATTTATCATCATCAGTCATTTGGGACAACATTGGATCATTCAGAGATCCTCACTGAACTTCTGGAGTGAGTTTGCTGCACTGAAAGTAAATGGGCCGAATAATATTGCAAACCCCACTTTTCAGTTTTTTATTTGTTAAAAAGGTTTGACACATCCAATAAATTTCATTCCACTTCACAATTGTGTCCCACTTGTTGTTAATTCTTCACAAAAAATTTGAATCTTATATCTTTATGTTTTGTAGCCTGAAATGTGGCAAGAGGTTGACCAGATCAAGGGGGCCGAGTACTTTCGCAAGGCACTGTGTGTTAACATTAGCCTAACACTAGTACACTGCTTCACATTAAATTAGTCCCAGTATCTGGGACTAAAAATCCTGACTGAAATTACTTCACTTTAAGTCATATGATAGAATTGTAAACCATTATCATCATGATCCATTTCAAAATATTACAGTTTTATTAGAATTACTTCTAAATTTGTTTTTTGTATGTATTTTACCTAACACACTCCAACGGGTACATAACATGTCCCTCACAATTATAACCACATTATTAAATTGTAGAAAACAAGCTGTATTCACCTCTGAACCTCAGCCATCATTACTTTGAATGCTGTGACTTTTCTCAATCTGACACACTCTTACTTTTACCACTCCTTTCCCATGTGCCTACAATTCATTTCCCCCATAAAATTGAGTATTCCTAATGCATTAAAATAATCCATCTGTTTCACTGCAGACACGCCTATACTGTTTGTCTTGGTATCAGCAGCTGTTCACTGACTCAAAGCAATGGGAAAACTTTGAAGCTCTCTATGTACTTCCAGGCATATTTTCTTTTCGTACTTTGTGTTTCTTTTCTAACCAGCTGGTCCACAGCTGATATTTTCTTTCCAAGTTACTGAAGACGTGTGATGTGTTTTATAGTTTCAGGCCAAAAAATTTGTTTAGTTACTGTAAAATATGTTACAATTATGTCCCTTGCTAATAAATGTCCCTAGTTGTCCTGGTTATTGAAATCAAGTCTAATAAATTTTAGTAAAATTAATGTTATCAGAAGAACAACTCTTAACATTTCCAGGGAGTTTTTAATTGCACTTAATAAGAAAAGGAGATTTCTTTTAATTTTTATAATACTTGTTCAAAGAATAAACATAGGAAATGTATCAATTATCAGTTTATCAATTGTTATAAGGTGTCTCAATAAACATTAATTTATTGCAAACAAAATATAAACCAAATAAAACAAAACAAAAAGTAAACTCATGACAAAGAGAACGTTCTAATTAGTAATTAGCTACTCAGCTGGATTTGCATTTTTGTTCAGAACATGTCAACCAGGGCTGATCAACACATAAAAACTAAACATTTTAGCTATGTAGAAGTTGTCATTATTCAGCCAAAAAGTTAAAAGGCCAATTACAATTATTCTACCTCTGTGACATCAGAGAGCCTCACACATGTACAAGCTTATGAATGTATGTACCTTTTTGACTAAAATACTGGCTAATAAGAGTTACTTTATAAATGCTGTATCACAATTATAATTTTGACAAGATGTACATTCAGTATTGATGATACATCAAGATGAATAATTGTGAATTTATTCAATTATAGAAAATTAAGAAAAATAAGTGGTTAACCTTTATGATCTCATACTTTGTCTAAGTGAGTCCAGTGCAGCTGCATGTGGCTTTCATATATAAGAAAATGATATAATAGCTGGGAATGTCAGGAAAACATAATCTTTGTAAGAGATGCTTTGAGAAAGATACTTTGTTGGGGCTGAAGTAATTCTTTATTTAGTTTGCATTATAAAAACTAGCTGGTCAACTAAAGGTGAGCAGAAGACAAGAGAGTCTGTGTATACTGCTCAAAAAAATAAAGGGAACACTTAAACAACACAATATAACTCCAAGTAAATCAAACTTCTGTGAAATCAAACTGTCCACTTAGGAAGCAACACTGATTGACAATCAATTTCACATCCTGTTGTTCAAATGGAAAAGACAACAGGGGGAAATCTTTGGAGATTAGCAAGACACACTCAATAAAGGAGTGGTTCTGCAGGTGGGGACCACAGACCACTTCTCAGTACCTATGCTTTCTGGCTGATGTTTTGGTCACTTTTGAATGTTGGTGGTGCTTTCACATTCGTGGTAGCATGCGACGGACTCTACAACCCAAACAAGTGGCTCAGGTAGTGCAGCTCATCCAGGATGGCACATCAATGCAAGCTGTGGCAAGAAGGTTTGCTGTGTCTGTCACCGTAGTGTCCAGAGCCTGGAGGCGCTACCAGGAGACAGGCCAGTACACCAGGAGAGGTGGAGGAGGCCGTAGGAGGGCAACAACCCAGCAGCAGGACCGCTACCTCCACCTTTGTGCAAGGAGGAACAGGAGGAGCACTGCCAGAGCCCTGCAAAATGACCTCCAGCAGGCCACAAATGTGCATGTCTGTACAAACAGTTATTAACCGACTCCATGAGGATGGTATGAGGGCCTGATGTCCACAAACGGGGGTTGTGCTCACATCCCAACACTGTGTAGGATGCTTGGCATTTGCCAGAGAACACCAGGATTATCAAATTTGCCACTGGTGCCCTGTGCTCTTCACAGATGAAAGCAGGTTCACACTGAGCACATGTGACAGACATGACAGAGTCTGGAGACACCGTGGAGAGCGATCTGTTGCCTGCAACATCCTTCAGCATGACCGGTTTGGCAGTGGATCAGTAATGGTGTAGGGCAGCATTTCTTTGGAGGGGCGCATGGGCCTCCATGTGCTCGCCAGAGGTAGCCTGACTGCCATTAAGTACCGAGATGAAATCATCAGACCCCTTGTGAGACCATATGCTGGTGCGGTTGGCCCTGGGTTCCTCCTAATGCAGGACAATGCTAGACCTCATGTGGCTGGAGTGTGTTAGCACTTCCTGCAAGATAAAGACATTGAAGCTATGGACTGGCCCGCCCGTTCCTCAGACCTGAATCCGATTGAGCACATCTGGGACATCATGTCTCGCTCCATCCACCAACGTCACGTTGAACCACAGACTGTCCAGAAGCTGGCGAATGCTTTAGTCCAGGTCTGGGAGGAGATCCCTCAGGAGACCATCCTCCATCTCATCAGGAGCATGCCCAGGTGTTGTAGGGAGGTCATTCAGGCACATGGAGGCCACACACAATACTGAGCCTCATTTTGACTTGTTTTAAGGACATTACATCAAAGTTGGATCAGCCTGTAGTGTTTTTTTCCCACTTTAAGTTTGTGTGTGACTCCATATCCTGGCCTCCATTGGTTAATAAACTTGATTTCCATTGATGATTTTTGTGTGATTTTGTTGTCAGCACATTCAACTTTGTACAGAACAAAGTTCTGTACAAAGGCTGCTTTTTCTTAAAACATTGCATTTCTCCATAGTCCTCTGCTGATGTATATGTTTCTTTGCATGTCTTTGCTGAGTCAGCAGGTCTGTACACTAGTGGCAAGCTTACACTAGTACACAGCACTGATGATGCATGGAAAAGTCAGAGTTCTAACAATGTGTGGAATCAGCCTTTAACGTGGTAATGTGTCATTTAGGGCCTATTCATTTAGCTAACTACTTATTTCCTTTTGAAATCTATTAGCAGAATGGTAAATGGCAGCTCCCATTTCTGTTCACAAGTGATCTAATCCTTGTTTTCCTTTTCCTGTCAGTTAAATTTCCCTATCGTTTTTCTTGCATCACTATTCCTAATTCCATCATCTACATCATTTTGACATTTTGTCTTTTTTTCCTCTGGGTTTTTCTGTTTCTTTTTTCCCTTCTCCAACACACTTCCACATTTAGGGGTCCATTCATAACATGTAGCCATTACCCACCAAGCTATTAGGTTTGCTAACAGCCAGATCCATTGGGTGAAAATCAATGTCTATCCAGGGAGCGGTTTGTCTGTAGTGCCACTGTAACAAATGCTATATATTCCAACGCACACACACAGTGCTTTCCCACTCTTTCATTCACACACACTTAACTACACACATACAAGCACAAACGAATCATGTAAGCATGTGTAACAGATGGTTTGGTCAACCATGCATCTAAACTTGACAGAAAGAGCATTGTAGTCAAAGCTGTATTGTATTCAGTCAACCATTAATTTGTGTTTTTTCAAACCTGTTGTTGTAATAGGCAAATTTATCTTGTTACTGTTATTCTACACACCTGAACACACTCACTCAACCAGCCAGTTATGGAAAATGCTGAGAGTGTGTTGACTGCTTTCACAAATAAAATTGAAATTCCTAGTCTAATTAAACTTAAGACCTTTGTAAAGTGCTGTTGACATGCACACACATTCTATTAGGATCCAGTACATTCTCTTAGTCTAACCTGAACATTTCCAGTGGAACATTTAGTGGTAGCCAGGGGTCAGCTAATAGCAGATGTGAATTCATTAGCGGTGGTTAAAAGTGATGAGCTAGCAACCTGTGGTTCAGATCCTAATTATGTTAGTTGCCTGAAAGGAGTTTATTGAAGTAAAAAAAGAACAACAAAAAAACATCAAGTGTTTAATATTACCAAATAATAGAGGAAATAAAATTGCTTTTTTTAATTATTTTGATCAGGGCTGCTTTGTAGAATATTGGTTTAAACACTGGGTGATTTGGAGTCATGACAAAAGGCCTTAATGATTAACTTCAGGTGTATATTTGTGGGCTTATACATATTAAACTTAAACTTTTTTTTACAGTTTGCTTATTCTTACAACCACATAATTAAATGTTTTTTGGGGGGGTTTTATGTGATGGACCAACACAAAAGAAGTCATTTTAAAGTAGGAGGTAGATGGCACATTTTTTATAAATAAAAAACTAAAAAGTGTTTCGTGCATTTGTATTCAGTCCTTTCAACCAATATTTTGTTGCACATACATTTGCTACATGTACATCTGCAAGTTCCCAGAGACTGAGATTTTGGCACATTCTTCTTTGCAAATTAGCTCAAGCTTGTCAGATATGACCATCTTTCAATCAACTTTTAACAGCTTTGCTATTCCTGCTTAAGAAACGTTTTCACACAGCATGATGCCGCCACCACCTTTTTACATTGTGAAGAATGTTTGTTCTTTGTGTTCAAAGAACTAGGCTTTTTCGCACAGACCAAAAAGTTCAACGTTGGTCTCATCTGACAAGAGCACCTTCTTTCACATGTTTGCAGTGCTATGTCCGCTACATGGCTCGTGGCAAACCATACAAAGGCTTTCTTCTTGCTACTCTGCCATAAAGGTTAGATTTGTTAAATGCACAACTAATAGTTGTCCTTTCAAGAGATTTTCCCTCCTGAGCTGGGGATCTCAGCATCCCATCCAGAGTTTTCATAAGCCTCCTGGCTGCTTTTCTGGTTAATGGCTTTGTTACCCAGCCTGTCAATTTAAGTGGGCCACCATGTCTTGGTAGGTTTAACGTTGTGCCATAATCTTTCCATTTTTTAAATGATGAATCAAACACTATTTGAGATTTTAGAGGTTTGTGATATTGTTTTATAACCTAGCTGTGCTTTATAATTTATCCACAACTTTAACTTTTTGTTGTGTTCCTTGGTCTTCATGATGCAGTTTGCTGACATATGTTCTCTAACAACCCTCTGAGGTTTTTATAGGGGAGTTTGACATCAAATATAACCCACAGGTGGACTCCACTAATGTTGTGTCTTCACAATCTGGTAGCCCTGCATTTTATTTTGGGTGGGCTGAATACACATACACGTCACATTTTTTTGTTAGAATTGTTAAAAACGATTTATTTTTCTTCCACTTCACAATTAAAGACTATATTTTGGTCTATTACATCAAAACAAACATACATTTAATTGTGTGGTTCTTACATGACAAACTTTTGGAGATGAGGTCTGTATATAAATACATTCCGCAAGGCACTGTAGCTTTTATAGTTTTAGACTGAAATAAATTAACCTGCTAAATGTTGTTTTCAGCCAGAACTTCCTGTTTTGTACATTTGTGCTCAAATCAAGTCTCAACATGTGTTTTCTATTTTTATTAGCCTGCAGTGATGTTATCAATGTTGACTTTAAGATTGCAATCTTTATGCAGTCTAGGAATCGGCTACATTGTTGCTAACAGAAAACTAAAAGCTGAAATTCTTGCTATCATCAGACTCTTTCTAATGGTTTGCTCTGCACAGAAAAAATATTCTTACCCAGATAAAGAAGTGGTTCCTCAGACAAAGCAACGAAGATTGTTTGTTCATGTTTGGTAAATATTCCGAATGATTAGTGGGAGTTCCTTTAGCACATATTTAGTTGATTGGTCCCTATGGACCCACCCACTCACCTTGGATTGTATGCAATTTCCTGTCTCCCTCAGTGGCACTCATTGGTCGACTGAATAGAGAGCACAGGAGAAGAGAAGGAATGATGGCTGAAAACTTGAGGAAGATCTGAGACCAAGGGGAAAAGTTAAAGAATAGGAGTGCACAGACATAGATGAGCAACATTAATGCTGTGGAACGTGTTCAGTTTGATCTCTGTCGCAACCGTCTATTCCTAGAAGCACATGCACATCCATCTGGATTTCCAATTACCCACAATCCCTTGTGACCCCACTGGTCGCTTCTAGAAAATGTTATTTCCTGGCCAGACAAATGGAAAACATGGTCAAGGTGGGAAGCTCAGCACACTGATGAAAAATACATCTACATCAATACATTAGAAATCACATTAACTTAAACACACTAAGCTGTTCTCCATTCAAATCTTTGAAATCGAAGATATCTAGAAAAAGTTTAAATGTAAACAGAAAAATTTAATCTCTATTTGTTGTTATGTAAATATTATACTAAGGCAAAAACGTGACATGTTTTATCTGATTTAGTTTTCTTCCTAAAAGGTTTTGGTATAAATTCTCTTTTTAGGTCTTATATTCTTACATTTTGTATATCTTGTAGACCTCTGTTTAGTCAAATTCAATTTCTAATTTTGTAGGTATTACCATAATGTATGGATATAGAGTAATTTACTGCTATCAACATAAGAGATCTTCATGTATATAAACCCAAGAAACATTTCACCCTTTGAAAGCTTTGTTGCTAAAAGTGAGTTCTGATGGCTGGGTATATTAATATTTAACTATCGTTGGCATCGGGTGTTTGAGATTTATGTGTATATCTTTGCTTGTAATCAGCATAAGCTCTTTATTGTTGTAGTTTTGCAATCTTCAAGAGGCTAATCTTCATCTTTGGCAATGCATTTCTGGACCATCAGTGCATTTCCAATATACTGAGATCTATCTCTGGGTTTTACTCCTGTCATGGAGTAATCGTGACCTTGGACAAAATAAAAAGGTAATGTTTTGTAGCTTGTCCAGGGAAATATGTTACTATTTAAAGTTTTAGAAAACCCAAAAGAAATAACAAATGCGTTTGTCAGCTTTTGGTAAACTCGCTAAAAGTCTACCAACAGTGCCAATATTCTGTACCTACTGGCTACTTTTTTTGCATTTAAGTCAGGTCAGGCATTTTCTCTAACTGGCCTATATAATAATCCAATTTCTGTGATTGTTTGCCATCAAATTATTTTTAGACAAATGCTTCACTGAGGTCTATTCACTATTGGAGACCCTACCAGGCTCTGAAGCTTGCACTTGCACAAATAGCCTTCAGGGTAATAGTATTCTGTGAAAGGGTTGTCTCCCTATAACTTTATTCTGATCAAATGTTACACCCTTGCCATACATAGAATTGGTTCCCATTTTACCTCCAGAACATCCATAACATGGAAAGGCATTAACTTTCAGGCCAATTCACCTTCTTTGTTTGCTCTGTGGTTTAGCTGTAATGCTAACCTGCCCATTGTTGTGTCTTCCATTTGTGGATATCAAGCGACACAGGTCAGCATTAACACCCTGACCGGCATGCATCAATTTAGCTCTTACACCATATACTAGCTTTCACCTTTTTCAGAAGATCTACCCCTTCATTAAATTAAACAAGACTTTTGCTCCACATAAGCATCAGTGAGCCTTGACCCAGCTGTCTGTGTCAGTTCATTCTTTCCTTCCTTCAAACAATTATATTAGGTCCTGACCAGTACCTATTGGGAATATCCTTCAAGAGCTCTGGTTCTGTAGAGGCAATGACCCAACCATTTAGCTCCCACAACTTGCCCTAATTTAGATTACATACAAACAATATACAGTGTAAGGCAGATTCCTAAATACACTGCAAAAAAAGACACAACCTGTTTTTTTATTTTTTATTTATTTATTACAAACAACTTTCCTTGTATGGGGTCAGTTAGGATTACCAAAATTATTTCTATTTGCTAAATCCCAGAACAATGATAGAATTTACATAAATTTCTTTAATATTTGGCATCATTGCCTTAAAACTATATGACTTGGTCAAAGATTTTGGGTTCCTTTCCACAAGCTGCTCACAATATTTTGTTGGAATTGTGGCCCATTCCTCCTGACAGAAGTGGTGTAATTAAGTCAGGATTGTAGGCCGTGATGCTCGCACAAATCTTTTCTTCTCTGCCCACATATTTCTTCTGGGACTGAGATCATGGCTCCACTCTAAAACAATGACTCTGTTGTCCTTAGGCCACTTTGTAGCTATTCTGATGATATTCTAAGGGTCATTGGAAGACCTATTGGCAACAAAGCATTTCCTTCCTCTCTGATATCTTAAGATGTTGTTAAGATGATGTGCTCTTTAGACCACAAGACATATGTCTAAAAATCAAGAGTTTTATCCTTGTGTGCATTTAGAAACTGTAAATTGGCTTTTTATGCTGCTTTTGGAATAATGGCTTCATTTTAGTGTTTATGCTTGTATGTAATTGTTTGAACAAATAAATGTGGTTTCTTCAGCCATCTGTGAATAGAACCCAAGGATGAAACAGACTTGTGGAGGTCTGCAGTTATCTCCCTGACATCTTGGCTCATTTCTTTTGATTTTCTCATGATGTCACACATGGAAGCAGTTTGTTTACGGTGTTGCCCTAAAATACATCCACACATGTGCCTCCATTTAACTCATATGTTCTGGATTAACTAATAAAAATCATACAAAAAAAATTAGGTACTTCCAGTAAAGAACTCCTTAGCACATGCTTATGACATCTTTCATTGAAAAGAGATTTCTTTCTGGCAGCTATATTTTATTGTTGTTCATTTATGCTGTCTCCACATCAATATCACAGAACCTCTGGTAGAGTACCCCTATGGTTTTTGGACAGATCCGTTACTAAAAATTAAAAGTTATAGTAGCTACTGGGCATTTGGGAGTTATTATTCAACCATCTTTTACTTAAATGTGTTTTGCATGCAAGTCATTGATTCAAGAAACAATTTATTGAAATTCATGAATTGGCTTTGGTCATTTGCCCTTTTAAAAGGCACCCCTGGCCATGAAAGTGTATTCGGTACTCTTATTTTACTCTGTTATTGAGGAACATAGATTTTATTTTACACTTATTTTAAATATCAAACTTTAAAATAATAGATAATCTAAAAGATTTGGATGTTTAAACTGTGAAACTCTGAAAGCTTGAGGAAGTTCCTTTGACAAACTGGCTGTAACTACAAGATGTTTAAATAAGAACATCTAACATATTGAAATATTCTGTTATTTATGTTCCCACTGTGGTCATGTTAGCATTTTAATTTCTAAAAGGTTGAGTTGTGTTAATGTTTAGCTTTGTATGTTCAAAAAGACTGCACAGTTATTAAATTTTAGACTTTATCTCCACTCTCCAGGGAACATATTAACTTAAATAGTAAGAGCAATCAACAGTTTTAAGTTGACAAATGCAAATCCAAATATGACATTTACATTTTCCCAAGAGAGTCATTCGATTCTGTTCTGTTGTGTATTATTTGAAGGTTGCTGGAGAATATAGTGCTTGTAGCCATGAGAAGATTAGATTGTTTGTGGGATCAGAGGTCAAGTTGCTCTCTCCTGTAAATCTACTCACTGGCATGTTTTCATTACAAGTACCAACATCTCCACTTTATTCCCCTGAGAGTACGTAACTGTGTGTGTGTGTGTGTGTGTGTGTGTGTGTGTGTGTGTGTGTGTACTGGCCTTGGTTGTAGGTCGGAGTGTAAGTACATACTAAGGCTATCACCGATAGCTCCATCTTAAATCATACACAACCACAAGCATACACATTTATTCGTCCGAGGTGCTTGAGGATGATTTAACTAAGCTCTCATCACTGCCTCATCAGGTATGGATTGAGTGAGAGTATGTGAGAGAGCAGTTGGACCATCAGAGGACAGATTTACCACCAACTGATCTGAGCTCAGCTAAATCACTTCCAGCACTTTTCTTGGAGTTATTGCACGTAAACATTCCCCCCATCTCTGCCTTTTCCTTTTTACAATGTTGCTAGGTATTTTTTATTTTTTTTTGCTTAACTTGACATTTTCTAACCAGCTTTTTTTCAACATTAACATTTGCAGTTAAAAAAAAATATATATATATATATATATATATATGTATATGTACACTGCTCAAAAAAATAAAGGGAACACTCAAATAACACATCTTAGATCTGAAAGAAAGAAATATTCTCATTGAATACTTTGTTGAATGTGCTGACAACAAAATCACAGAAAAATCATCAATTGAAATCAAATTTATTAACCAATGGAGGCCTGGATTTGGAGTCACGCACAAAATTAAAGTGGAAAAACACACTACAGGCTGATCCAACTTTGATGTAATGTCCTTAAAACAAGTCAAAATGAGGCTCAGTATTGTGTGTGGCCTCCAAGTGCCTGTATGACCTCCCTACAATGCCTGGGCATGCTCCTGATGAGATGGCGGATGGTCTCCTGAGGGATCTCCTCCCAGACGTGGACTAAAGCATCCACCAACTCCTGGACAGTCTGTGGTGCAACGTGACGTTGGTGGATGGAGCGAGACATGATGTCCCAGATGTGCTCAATCGGATTCAGGTCTGGGGAATGGGCGGGCCAGTCCATAGCTTCAATGTCTTCATCTTGCAGGAACTGCTGACACACTCCAGCCACATGAGGTCTAGCATTGTCCTGCATTAGGAGGAACCCAGGGCCAACCACACCAGCATATGGTCTCACAAGGGGTCTGAGGATCTCATCTCAGTACCTAATGGCAGTCAGGCTACCTCTGGTGAGCACATGGAGGGCCATGTGCCCCTCCAAAGAAATGCCACCCCACACCATTACTGACCCACTGCCAAACCGATCATATTGAAGGATGTTGCAGGCAGCAGATCGCTCTCCACGGTGTCTCCAGACTCTGTCACATCTGTCACATGTGCTCAGTGTGAACCTGCTTTCATCTGTGAAGAGCACAGGGCACCAGTGGCAAATTTAATAATCCTGGTGTTCTCTGGCAAATGCCAAGCATCCTACACAGTGTTGGGATGTGAGCACAACCCCCGTTTGTGGACATCAGGCCCTCATACCATCCTCATGGAGTCAGTTTCTAACCGTTTGTGCAGACACATGCACATTTGTGGCCTGCTGGAGGTCATTTTGCAGGTCTCTGGCAGTGCTCCTCCTGTTCCTCCTTGCACAAAGGCGGAGGTAGCGGTCCTGCTGCTGAGTTATTGCCCTCCTACGGCCTCCTCCACCTCTCCTGGTGTACTGGCCTGTCTCCTGGTAGCGCCTCCAGGCTCTGGACACTACGCTGACAGACACAGCAAACCTTCTCGCCACAGCTTGCATTGATGTGCCATCCTGGTTGAGCTGCACTACCTGAGCCACTTGTGTGAGTTGTAGAGTCTGTCTCATGCTACCACGAGTGTGAAAGCACCACCAACATTCAAAAGTGACCAAAACATCAGCCAGAAAGCATAGGTACTGAGAAGTGGTCTGTGGTCCCCACCTGCAGAACCACTCCTTTTATTGAGTGTGTCTTGCTGATCGCCAAAGATTTCCTCCTGTTGTCTATTCCATTTGAACAACAGCTGTGAAATTGATTTCACAGAAGTTTGATTTACTTGGAGTTATATTGTGTTGTTTAAGTTTTCCCTTCATTTTTTGAGCAGTATTTATTTATTTAATTATTTATTATTTTCTTTTGGCCGAAAGTATATCCAGAGTGAAAATAAGTTGTAGCATATCTTGTTTAAAATTTGTTGTAAAATATATATATAAAAAAGCTGTTCTTGTTGGCTTGGGATCTGCTGCATTCTCTTTTGGTTTTTAGTTTGGCCCTAAAGTTTTTCAGTAATATTGTAATCAAGCATGTTTTTGTTGTTGCACTACATACAGTCATATTCAATACATTAGAATAGGGGTTCAAAAGAGGCTGGTTTGTCAGATTAAAAGCATCTTTTGAAAGTAACAACCATTTAGCAGGTGTTATACATATTTCTAATTAAGCCCATGTTTCTGTATTAACAATTTATTTGTTATTGGTCTGATGTAATATTCTAATCTTAAATGATGTGTTTTTATTAGCTGCAAGCAAAAAATCATCATAATTAACAAAGATAAAAGCTTGAAATCATCTGTCTGTAGTAAATTAATCTGTTTTTCATTTAGAAAATTCATTTACTGAAATGAATGAACTTTTCAATAATATTCCAATTTATTGAATATTACTGTCTGTAATTCCTTACCGTGGCAATGCATCTGTCTCTGTTCATGGTCAGAGACTCACACAAATACATGCACACCAATAAAGATTTGAAAATGAAACTTTCCTGTTACTACATAAGCTACTTTAGTAACCCGTTACATTAGTGCAGTTGTATTGCTAAACAGCACATAGTAATTGCTTTCAGTCATATTTATAAGTAAAGTATCATGGTGTTTAAAACAAAAAAGGTTTTGTGCCTTTTATGTTAACAGCTATGCAACAGTTATTCCTACTTAAACAATATCACATCAATAAATGTTACCTATAACATTTATTATGTTTTTAGTTTGATACATAGGCAAAATGTAGAATACCCACGCCTACTTAAGCTGTAGTTTTCATCTGCTTATTGTAAAAAATGTTGCACGTTTTTGCTATTCTGTTGTAACACAAGTGTAAGAAGCTGATATTAGCTAGGTAATTAGTGAAGATATCTACTCGGGCACCAGCCTGCTGTCAGCTGCTTGATAGACTGGCCACTCATTGCTTACCAACTGTAGTTTCCAAACAGCATTACCTTAATAAGAGGGATGGGCCCTTTGGTTTCCACACCACAGTTGACTCTTTTTTTAAATATTTCCAGTCTGCTAAAATTTGTCTTTAATGTGAAAATGTGTAGCAGGCTTCTCTCAGCCTCTCTCATCTGACTGGATGTGCGCAGTAACAAGCAGGGGAGGGTGACACCGTGCTGCTTTCTGATCCATACTCTTGAAGAAAACTTTTTCTGGCATCACATCAGAAGTGGCACAACGGATAATATTAGCCATTCTGAAACTGGAATCTTTAATACCTTAGTATACTGTACATTGATACCCCTAACTGGATCATGCTTAGGCTCACAAACTTAAGGAAACCTAAGGAAAACCTTAGTTCCAGAAGTGATGAGCCATCCTATCTTGAAAATCCTTGGGAAGTATAGAGAGCACCTTAACAACTACTGTGCCCAAAGGACTGCTCCTTTGTAGCCGAGCTATAAAGAACCTATTGCCTAGGTTATACGTTAAGACTCTTCTTGTTTTCAACTTCAGTTACACAATTACCAGTCTAACCAAACTGGATGAAAACCACAAACACTGGTCAAATACATCACCTGAGGTTTCAGTATCCCTAATTAAAATAGTTACATTCATAACCCCAGCCAGGAGAGAGATAACTGAAGAACGAGGTTCCTCCTGTCCTCTTGTTGCATGCCATGTCTGGGTCTCCCCTTTTCTTCATGGATGTCCATGACCCTACTGTGTTGTTAACCAGCTACAATAGTCTCATAGTGTGCTCTAAGTCACCCCAATCACCAGTCTATACAATTAGGAAAATGGTATTCATCAAGTCAAACAATGAGGTTTCTTTGTTGTGGCAAAGTTATTTTGTCAGAGACCTCACATGTCGTCATGTAAGGCTTTGTAATAAACGTAATTACTGCAAGCAAAACCAGTTGTCCCCCTGACGGATAAACACCCCCGAGTTTGGAGCACATTTGTGAATGTAGCCTCCGGTGGACATGTCTAGGTCACTGTATGTGTTTGTGTGTGTCTAAGTAGGTTATTAACTGTTTAAAGGTTATCCAATTTCCTGTTTAGTCTGAGTTTGAGTGCTTCTGGAAAAAGAGCGATCAAGCTTTACACACTTAAGCCCATGTTTGAGTATGTGGTTGATGTGTTTCTCTGTTTCGAACATCTGGGAAAGAACAGCATGTTAGGCTCAGATTTCCTTCAACTGAGTGCACATCCAGCTACTAAAATAATCTTTATTCTGTGCTCAAAGTGTATTTTTGTTAATTATATATAGTTGGATTAATAAATGTCAAAACAAAAAAAAAGTTTGTTAAAGCAACATTGTGCAGTCATACTGTAAAAGTAGGTAATGTTGAGAGAGAAAATGGGTTTGACTTCTTGTGAAATCATAAAAGTCTCTTGAGTGAAATTAAACATGTGAGCTTGGTCTGAAGCCTTTGATCTGTCCGCAGTTCTCCTTCCCTCACCCTTTGAAACGATTTCTGATTTTATTTACTTTGTATAACTCATTCGTTGCTGTCTCCTTATACAACTGCTTGCTTTTATTTTAAAGCTTCATTACCGAGAGTAACCCACACAGACATACACAGAGTAAAACACACTCCCAAGGCAGGAAGTCTTGGGGAGAGCAGGATGTTGATTTAGTTTTCATTACAGCTTTCCACGAGTACCCTGGAGGTCAAAAAAATAGCAGTCAGAGAATGTAAAGACAGAGGCGGATAAAAAAAAAAAGTAAAGATTAATATGCATGTTTCTTATTTTAGTAAGTCTGCAGAAGTAATACCAAGAAACTGTATATTTATCTAGAGCCATCTAAAGAGGGATCACACTGTGCAAACAGACACAGAAAGTTCAAAACTGCCAACTTGATGTCCACATATTCATGTTTTATCAATTGAAAAGATATTGACCTTTCCAGTGAGTAATTACAGTGCAGCACAAGAGCAAATTTTCAGTGGCCCTTTTTTACATTTTGTTTTTAATGAGCCAGACTTTCTTGTAACTTTTTCCTTCTTGGTGGTCTTTTATTATTTTATTTGGATATAGCATTTTTGCCTTTTGTTTTTTTTTCCCAACTGAACTGCTATCTCCAAACCTTTCATGCATAAAACAGAACTATACCCAAAAGATGAAAAAGGTTTGTGTGAAACATCAACAGTTTGATAAATAGTGTTCCTGGACCAGCAACTTTATAAACAAGATTAATTGAGGAGTTCTTAAAATAAACCTCACAAAAAACACAATTAAGTCTGGCTCCTTGAAATCAATATATAATAAAATAATGAATGGCTTCAAACATTTGTTGTAGATTAATGGTCCACCCCAGGGTTGGAGGGAATTACTAAATCTACAGTTGTGTCACTTTCAATATCTTGCAGGAAATATGCATCAAGAAAATGGTTGACAGGAGGAATCAGGTTATGGAACAAGACTAACAAAAACCATTTTAAAGAACAAACCACAAGTAAAAGAAAAAGAAAAACTACAGAGAATAACGAAGGCATTTTACGTGTATTTGAAAGTGAAAGTGTAGTTAAACACACAAAGTATTGTTGCATCTTTTATTATAAAGTTTCATGGCCTACAACATGACTTTAGCTGTGAATAGACATCAATATAATATAGGCAATAAATTGTCGCCTTAGGAAAGCAATATTCTCTCCCTGATTTTCAGAGGATACTCAATATATCCAGATAACAATTTTATTATTGTGATCATAGCTTTGGTTGATATTCACCTCCAAGAGTGCATTTTGATGATTTTTGTCACAGATTTTGGCATGCATTGAATATTTCTGCCCTTGCTAAATGGTTAAAATCCCATTTCCTGAATTCTAGTAACATGAAAGGACAAGAGGTAATTGTTTTCACATAGGTGTTTTAGGCACACCTTGGCTAACAATGTAGTTTTATGGTATTTTTATAAAGCCAACTCCATCTTTATGTTGCTTGAAGAATAGAAACCACTGTTTTATTATGGTCTATATTAATTTCTGTGCCTGAGTTTTGATTTGTACATTTTATTTTGAAGTGCCTTTGTACAGGATGAACCTCTGCGTGTTGATGCACGTACACACCTCAGTATGTTAATACCTATGTAAAAGGGTTCTGAATGTTTGTGTGTGTGAGTGTTACAGGATTATGGCAGCCTCATCCCTCATTCCTCTCCTGGGCCTGACCCCTTTTAAACAGTGCTCTATCTTTCTCTGGGAATCCCTCCATCCATCTCTTGCTCTCCATCAATCTTTTTTTTTTTTTTTTTCCTTTCATCCATATCTCTCTCTCACAGCCCAACACTCAGGATTGAGGGTGAGATGGAAAGTTACACAGGGATGCAGAGAGAGATGATCTTGTCTTTTTCAACCTTCTTTTTATTCCATCAAGCATACATCTAGCCTCAATACTCAACAATAATACATCCATCACAGATGCAACACACGCATGCAAACACACAGAGCAAAGCACATGCTGCATATCATCTTCTACCATGACAGAAAAAGCAAATACAATTTCACTCATAGTGAAATAAAAAATCTTTATGGGATGGAAAAGAATATGCTGTCACCTTGAGTCTGTGGACATGTGTAGAGTTTATACGATTTAATGTATGGCATGTTAATGAATTACAATTTTTATTGGGATATAGATAAGTATGGATGTCTAGTGTTTGGACAGATGAAGCGAAGCAAAACATTTTTTCATGACTAATAAGGTATTGTGTATATGGAATTAAATAATTTATTAGACAAAGTTTGCAAAAAATTAAGGTCTCATTTAAGCTTTCTCTATTATAGCAGTTTTAGATACATGGTATTACCACCGTTATGATGCTAACTAAGCTGCAAGTCACAGAGGAATAGTTTTGGTAATTTTACATTTCTGTTCCAATTTAGCAGAAATGCACTAAAGGTAACTATAAATTGAAATAAATTCTGATCTATCCATCTGTCTACTTATCTGGTATTGGTTCAGAGAGGTAACAGGTCCAGGAGAGACATCCAAAAATCAAACACCAGAAAGATCTCAAGCTGTTCCCAAATCAGTAGAGATTTTCTTCCAGTTGGATGTACCCAGATAACTCAGGACGCATCCTAATCAATTGGCCGAAACATCTCAACCAACTTGGTTTGATGTGGACAAGCACTGGCTCTACTTTAAGCTGTTCCTGGATAGCGAGTGTAAAACACTCTAATTACCTAATTATATATCATGTGTGTTGAAGCATATATGCATGTTAAAGCTGCAGAACACCGGCTCTTGAGGAGTGGAGCTTGACACCTGTGACCCAGATAAAGGAGCTCTTCAAATTATCTCTACAGTAAACCAATGTCTGGAAGCTCATGTCAGCTGGTTGTATTTGAAATCTAATTCTCTCAGCCATGATCCATATTTGTATTGCCATAGGTGAGATTTAGAACATAGAAGAATATAGTTATGGGAGAGCTTTTATGAACAAGCCGCCCAGATATATAAACTCCTTCACATGCGGTAGACTAGCCCCCAAACTGGACAGAGCATTTCACCTTTTTTTGCAAGAGAACCATGTCCTCACATTGCCAAGCACTGACTCATCCTGACTGCAAACTGCTTTGGCTACAAACCATTAATCTAGATCCTACCGTGAAAATGAATCCTATACATGCATTGATTGAAATGTTAAGTCAAAAAAAACAAACAAACATTGTATTCAGAAGTGGGTAATACAGACCTAGAAAATAAAAGCCCTGCCTAGTTTTCCTTGATTCTGTTAATTAACCAGGTGATTAGTCCTTGTCCAAGTTGTGGGGCTGGAAATGCAAATGGTTGGAACTAATCTCTGTACAGGTGTTTTACTTTCTGGACTTGGATTACCCACCTCTGATTCTATTCCATTACTTATGATCTCATAAAATACCATCTAGAAACCAAAACATACATTAAAAATGTTTGGGCCTTGATCCAACCACATAGAATTGTATCCACAATACAAAATATTTTTATTTATAACCAGCTATAATAACTGCTAAATAAAAAATAAACATGTAATGGCAAAACTTATTTGACCATGACACTGTCCAGTTCTCACCATACTTGTAGAGGCTAACAGCATTATAATTTAGATTCTGCATAGCAGTTAAGCCTCCGAGACGTCTGTGTAACAGAGCGTATAGATCGAGGATAGAAAGGCCAACAGACAGGTTACCATGGTTATCAGAGCAAAGAGAATGGAATGGAACGTGATGAACTTGAGCTCTATGTGTGTGTGGCTTTCATAGACCTATAGTCAGACAGTCATTGTGTCCTCATCATTCAGTGAATATGAAACATGAATCCTTGTCTTTTCCCCTCATTCCTTTTTTCTCTGGTTTTTTGCCTTATTGTTGAAACTTGCAAGACAATTGTTATCATTGGTTTAAGTCAAAATCATACAAAGGTTTACGTTTTTCTTGAAAATAACTTTGACTTTTGTCAGACGTTGTCATGGTAAATGGCAGATTTATGAACCAGCTGTTTTCAAACTGTGGAGTACCACTGGTGGTACCTGGGCTGCCGTTGCTGGGACCACTAAAGTAAGCTGTGATGTAGAACTACCAAACAGCTAAAATAAAAGCAATGTTCGCTCAAACTGCCTTTTGCTTCATCTGAAACTTCTCAAAAGAAAAGTGCAGTGAAGAAACATTCAAAACCTTCCTTTCAAAAAGCATATGACAGTGAACAAGGAACAAGTAATTTTAGCTACTTATGCCATGTTCCATTTGTCCCCAAAGGCAGAAGCTTCCGCCTTTTTTTGAACAGAAAAGAGACATAGAAAAGATGATCTTGCCTTCCATCTAAAAGATATGAAATTGTTATTGAAGAGTGTAAGATGAAAAGCCTTTTACAAAAATATATATTGACGTACTTGACGTACTTAATAATAAAACCAAAACAAGTAACAAGTTAGAGGTTTCAGTAAAAAACTTTTTATAGTAGGTAGTAATAAGTAATTTTTTATTGTTAATCAGTTTTAGTGATTCATTCAAAAGGTTCTGTTCTGAGAGAAAATGGGCAACATTAGGTGTTGAGTTTGCAGATTTTTGTTTATGAATAAAAACAAATTGGCATATATAATAATAAAATTCATCAAGTGATAGAGCTCACAATTTTCAGAGTTACTGTAATAACAAATAATATCTTTGAGTTTTAGAGAGTAAAATGGCTACCACTAGCATTAAAGACCAGACAAAGGGACACATGAGCTTGTGGGTCCCCAAACGTGCGGCAGTACTGATACGGGTGTGTGTGTGGGAGAAGAAAAAAAAGCAGGGTTTTCAAGGCTACTCACAATCTAACAAATCGTGCAGAGCAGACTCAGCGGCCTGCTATGAACTCAACCAGTTAAGCACAAAGCAAAATAATCACACAATAAAATGAGCAATATTCAAAAGAAATGGCAAGAGTGTCGGCTCAGCGTTCTGCATGCAACAATTCAAAACACACCAAACAAACACATTGAAACGATATCTAAATCATTGTACCTTAAACTATTTTATTTCTGTCCAGACTCAAGTCTGCTACTGTGAGACAACTCTTTGTAGTGTTCTCAGAATATGGAGTCCAGGAAGTCCAATGGCCAGATCAGGCTGTGTGGCACACAGCAGTTGCATTCAGTCAGCAGCTAGTTGGCTCGCGGAGCTGCGGTCCCGGTACCGTCTTCAAAGTTTCTGTTTGTACACCGACTTGAGTACATATCGGTGATGATAGCGGAATCCCCAGCACTACTGTGAATGCTGGGAGATGTAGTTTAATCAGTCCTTTATTTTTTTGTTAGCTTGGCAAATTAAATATTAATATAAATAGTGTCCTGCAGGAAAAAAAGGCCTATATTTGGAAAATTTGAAATTATTATTATTATTTTTTTATGCCAAAAGTCAAATATTTTTTCAATAACACTTACTGCATAAGCTGTAGATGCATCAGTTACTACTGACAGATTACAAAATATAACCATTTGAAGCCCAGTGTAGCTAACCATTAAATCAGACTAGTTGATTAATTACATTAAAATGATAATTATTTTTAATGAGATGCCGCTGTTGGAGGTGGAACCTAGATTATGTGCAGAAAAAAAGTGTTATGCAGTGTGCTGCTCCTGACTAAGGAAATATCAAATCCCAACAGGTGAATGTGAAATGAGATACATCTGCACAGAAAGGCAGATTTTAAGCAAGAGCCTTTAATATTTTACCCTCCTAATACTACCAAACAAAAATAATGCTACCCTGTTTCTATTTTTGCTATTTTCCCCTCTAGACTGAGAGAGCAAGACCAGCCAGATTTATTAAAAGGCTTCAAGTATTAGCTGACTCAAATGAAGGTAAACATTTTTTCTTTAAAGGTTTTACAGTCTACCACATGTATTAGTAAGCAAAGTCTTTTCCAGATTTTGAATCAGATCTCAGAATACACAGGATATTGGCTTGATTTCTTGGCAAGGTGTGAAGCAGAGCTCTAAAAATCCATCCAAAGGATCAGCGGGAAAGTCTCAACTGAAACTGGAGTCTGGATTATCTGTGTTGATCATATGACTAAAAGATGGTATGTCTTTTTTCTTTTCTTTGGTATTAAAAGGTTTAGGCGTGGGTATAATTTATATTTAGAACACATTAATGCAGTTTGTTAAATCTTAAGAACTGTCTAAATTAAATAATATGTTGGCAACAGAGTGATGTAACGACTTAATATATTCTCCACTGAAGGGCTTCTTTAGAGGGTTAACAAATATCAATCTTAAAATCTTGAGGCATCCAAAAGAACATTCACAATGGGTAGATATAACTGAAAAGGTTGTGATACAGCATTTACAAAAGTGACTTTTGCTGTTGTCGTGATCTTCAGTGAAAAAGGGTTGACTTTTACTTATCTTGTCTGCTTTTACAGCCCCTTACTCCCTTTCCCTCAGAAGGCCCTGCCTTTTACAAGGCTGCATTTGTAAATAGGAAATTCCTAATCTGCCCTGCCTGGTTAAATAAAGGTTAAATAAAAAATTATATAAACAACGGTTGTATTAATGCTAGGCGTTTTGTACATTTGAAGGCTTTGGAACACTACTAGGCTGAACATAATTTGCAGATTGAGATGCTTTCCCACAAATATCACTGCTTCTAATACTCATCTACAAGGGTCACTTATTATAGGAATGTTTATATATTTTATGTCTATATTAACATTAAACCAAGAGTGCAAACTCACATTTTTACACACTTTTAGTCATTAACTCTTACCATGTGACTCCTGATCAATGTGCAGCCCACAATCAAACATGTTTGTGAAAAGGTTTTTCCATATCAAACCAAAATGTAATATTTAAATATTATTATAGAACACTTCTTTGCATTAGTCTAGGTAAACCTTTGAATGTTAAAGAACACTGAGAGCTCCCCTTGAATGCTGTCAAAGTTTGCTTTGTATTACCTGGGTTAACTTTACCGGTCATTTATTTAAATGTTCGCTTGCAGCTCATTCAGCAGTTGGGGTTCTTAGATCACTTTCTTGCAGGATAAAACTTTTCTGCAACATCACTGAATTCATATTCACATTCAGATGTGAGCAATTCTATAACCAGTAGACATATTCCGCACAGTCCCAATACCATTTTACCCCTATTTACATCGCTGGTAAAGATTTGTCTAAAGCCTTAAAACAATTATTTTATTGCAATAATGTCGTGCTGATCTTTATATCTGATGATGGTTATGGGTGCTTGGTGACCCCAAGAGACGACTCTTACTGCACTCTTCTTTCTGTGCAGATTTTGTTTTACTTCCTTTACCGTCCTGCTCACTGTTCCTGGTAGCAAGATAAACATGGAGCTTGCCTAGCCATAGTGACATAGTGAGAAATGGGCCTCTCATAATTCAAATAATATCTCTAGGTACATTTCTATTTAATTCAATTCAGTTTGAATTCAGTTTTATTTATATAGTGCTAATTCACAACACATGTCGTCTCAAGGCACACAAATTCAGTTCAGTCAATTCATACAGATTTCAAATCGGGTACATACATTCTAATCGATCCTGATTATAAAACAGTACAGTCAGATTCAGTTTATTTTTCAAATTGGTGAAAACATTTTTCTATCTAAAAGCCCAGCAGATTGCATCATGTCAATGACTTGCAGCATTCACTCCACCTGGATGAGCATGTAGCGACAGTCGAAAGTCAAACTTCCTTTTAACAGGAAGAAATATCCAGCAGAAACCAGAACCAGGCTCAGTGCAGCCATCTGCCATGACCGACTGGGTGTTCGAGAGAACAGATCATACACAAAAGAACACAGAAGCACTGATCCAGAAGTACTTTCTATGAGAAAGAAAAGTAAAACATTAATGGTAGTAGCTCCTTTAGTGGCTTCATCTAGGAGAGAAAGACTGCTAAGCAGATGAACTCTGAGCCAGTTTTCAAGTCTAGAGTATGAATGAGAGCACATACAGTTAGTCACAGTAGAAGCTCAGCCAGTATGTCTAGGAGAGACAGGGATAAACACTTAAAGACAGGGCCAAGTGTATCATCTGTATAAGGACTTTTATTACTTTTCATAAAAGGATTTTCACATGCAATGAAATGTGATTTGTTTCCAGTTGAATCTTCTGCCTTTCTTTTTTTGTTCAATACATGAAGTTGCTTCATAAGGAGCCATTTAACAATTTGATCAATTCTACTTAAATAATAAGTAATTTTAAAATGACAAACTGGTAACTGGTAGTGCAAACATCAAAATCTAAATTGGATTTTTATACTCTGTCCAAAGCAGCCATTTACTAAAATTAGTTACACCCAAAAATGATGTTCTTATCAATTCTGGCTTGTTTTAGCAGTAAATCTTTAAAAGATGCTAAAATGTATCAAGTCATCTTTTAGTCTTCTGAGATAAATTAGGGAACGTGTGCAATCATGGAATTTAGAAAAGAAAAAAATGGGTTTTCTGGAACATTATCTGTCCAAAACTCTGAATAACAAGTGTGGGCCTCCTAAGTAGACAAGAGCTCTCAAATATCACTGTTGAAAGATTTGGATTTAGGTCTATTTGACTGATTATATTCATGACCAGCTGTGGGTAAATGTGTGAGAATATGTACAAACGTGGAAGAGCCTTTTGGTGTCGTAGATGTTCTTTGCAGTTCATCAGCATTGACATCTGGCCAAACAGCTGGACTACTTTGGACAAACACACGGACTGTCCACAGACTGATTCATTTTTTTCTTCACTTTAGTTTTCCTTCTGTGCAGATATGGTGCATTTCTGTGCGTGGTTCCATATGCATTCTGTTTAGCCATAACAGTTGTTAATCTTTATCCAGACCATCTTATGTAATGTAGTACACATTTGCATGTGTTTTGCAGTTAGTAAATTTGGACCATATGTATGTTGAGCATTCCAGTACTTGAATTCGTACAGGCCTGTCATACTGTCTAAACACGCCAATCTGGATTTTACAATGGGAACAGAACAGATGAGCAGCAGTTACAGTTCAAAAACCTTCCACATTGTCCCTCTGCACTTGTATGGTTGCGATTGGTCTGTGCAAGTAATCAAGAGCCAGGGATCTTGGCCTTTTAGTCACTAGTTACTTGCATTTAATGTTTTCAGAGCTGAACTAAGATGCTGTGATGTCATTAAAAGGTTTATGAATCACCTTTCTAATCTTATTCATTTTGGCATCAGAGATTTGAATATGAACTACAAATTGATGTTTGAAAGTAGGGTTAGGCAACATGACAATATAAGACAGTGAAGGTTTAGAAAATATTGCAGAGAGATCATGATATTGTCATGAGTTTGGTCGTTAATTGTATTTTGTTTTCTGTACTTATTGGACCAATGTAACCATTTCAGCAAATCCTTCTCATGCAGAACATAAAATGTCAATGCTCCTGTGCAGATGCATCAATTTTATTTCCCTTCTTTCTCTTTAGCCCCTTAAAATTACCTATATGTGCCAAAAGCCCACTTCACATGAGTTTAAATCCTTTAATAACAGTCTGAGACTAAAAATACTTCATGTTCTAAGCATAAAATCTCAATTGTACGTAACCTAAGTTGGAAGAATTGCAGAAAAATACAATAATCTGTGCACAAGTGTTCTTTGGTCTAAACGCACTATTATTTCTTTAAGTAAGGGCAGTAAACTATTATAAAGTTGTGATCATGATTTTATTATAACAGAATGGGATAAGATATTTTGCCATTTCAAGCTCCCCTACTTGAATTTTGATTGGGCAAAAGAACATTATCTACCTGCTGCCTATTAGCAGTAATTCAATTAAGGATGTCTTTTTTAAATGACCATACGTTTGCTACAAATTCCAATACTAATTCACAGGGTTGCATAAATTACTATAGTAACCTTTGAGTAAAAAAACAACAAACAAAATTAAGATAAAAAAAAGACAAAATGTATAACTAGCACTAAAGCTGAATTTCCACTGCAGGATCTGCATTTATATAAATTGATCAAATCAGCTAATAGTAATCGAAGCATTTCATTAAAGAAACCGTGGACTTCACAGTAACAGAGAGCGATGACACTCTCAATGTTTTTAAGCAATTATGTTCTGAGATGCAGATTAAAGCAATTAAAACTGTCCAGCATTGTTGATCATTCAACAATTGTATGCTTGAATGAACTAGATATGCTGCTGCAGCAGCTTCTGTGTGTGTGATGACTGTTCTTAACAGACACATCTGCAGGTTTTATTTATAAAATCTATAGATGATTTCAAACGTCCTCTTAGTTAGGAATGATTTTAATTCAGTTTCAAAGCTTAACTACTATAGAATTGTTACAAATGATATCTTTAGAAAGTCTATTTTGATCCTGAGCAGAAATGCTTTTTTCCTTTCTTCCCCAGAGTCGGGATTGGCAATGTTAATTAAAATTCTGTTTTATTTACACATTTTCACATAGTTTGGAATGGCTTTAAACAATAACAGCTTTGAAATAATCTAAGATAAATATTGTATTGGTTTGATTTCATAGCTTTTAAAAGCATTTTCAATTCCACTTGCCACGTGCCTTGCTGATTGTTTCCTTAAGCTCCTGTTCTGTGTTGCTAATTCTTCTTGATTTCCTATTTTATTTGGAAACCATGGTTTTCTTTGTCATTTTGTGTCCAAGCTTGGTTAACTCACTGTGTTTCACACCTTGGTTTTATTACCATCTGATCCTTACCTGTTCCTCGTTGTCATTTTAGGATTTATGTTGCTCAGATTGTTCTAATCTGAATGTGATCACTGTGTTTGTCCAGTCAAACATGCGCTTTCCATAGCATACCTTTAAATAGAAATTGTAAGATTATTAAGCAATGAGATTTTGGTGGGTTATAGGGTCATTCTTTGTTGAATTTCAGCAAATTTAGCGCACACAAAAAAATTCTGCATGTAATTTTTCATAGGGCAGTCCTCAGTGACTGTTGCAGTCTGTGGGGGTAAATGAAGGTAACTGTATTATGGTGTAAGAAGAAATCCAACTCATAAAACCCTTGCCCTCTAATGTTCAAGGTTAATTACTCAATACAATAGAAACACAGGTGTTTCTTGACTCACTTCCTAATAACTCCCACTGTAGTATTTTAGCAATTAAATGTGTGTTATTTTTGCCTTTAATTAGAGGTCATCTATAAACACAGCTTCTGTATTCTGTTAATTCTTTCCTCAAGCTTCATATTCACTAGGGTGATTGTTAAATTAAGGATACTTCTTCAAATAATTTGTCTTTTCTTTAAAAATGTCTGTTTATCAAAAACACATATACATGTCTAGCTTGTTTTGTATAGAAGGAAATACCTTTTTTTTTAATTTTCCATCTATTATTTCTTGTTGTAACTACTTGTGTGTTGCTTTTCTGTTTCACAGGACTGTTCCCAGCTGTGCTGAATCTGGCTACCATGGCAGACATAGCAACCAATGCTACCTGTGGTGCAAATGGTCCAGAGATGTTCTGTAAGCTGGTGGAACACGTCCCTGGTCAGCCTGTGACGAACCCACAATGTCAGATCTGCAACCAACAGAGTCCAAACCCAGTTGGTGAGAAAGATTCTTAACCCCACAAGAGTTAAAGTCTGGGAGATTACACACACTAATCATGTGAGATTCACTAATCAGAGGATGTTTAGGCAGATGTTAATCAAACATTTTGTCTGAGATGATGACTATCAAATCAACAAAGGAATCGGTCTCAAAATGACAAGATGACAAAGTAAAACTAGCCTGCAGGCTGTTTCAGAATAAATCAACTATTCAATTAGGCAGTTAGCAACAGCTGAAGAAGTCAGTTTATCAGTAAACCAGCAAGTTATTAACTCTACAGCAAATCACCCAAAAGGAAAAAAGTCTTTACACCAATTAGGTGTAGCATTATGACTAGCACAGGCACACTGACTGGACTTCAGCTCCGGAGCCCATTATACGACAAACTGTGATATACTGTTTATTCTGACACCTATATTGACACCTATATTCCACCCTCTAACATATGCCACAATGACAAGTTAACAAGTGTTATTTACTTCACCTGCTAGTTCTCCTAATGTTATGGTTGCTCATCATTTATGTGAAATAGCAGGAGGATAAATTATGTTGAGAAAGTGACAGAGACCACATTTGTGTATATTTTGATCTTTTGAGGTACTGTCCAGATATACAATCTGAAATGCAATTTTCTTTACAGTTACAAATTATCTGGACTCTCATTCAAATTTATTGCCTAGGATCTCCTGTCTATTAAAATTAATAGGTTTCTAATTCTTTGCTTGGTTTTGGTCTGTTTAAATGTATTTTTTGGCTCTGGTTCATTTCACCTCTTGCCTAATTTGTACCCTCATGTTCATGTCTGTAAACAAACCATTTAATCCATATGTACCCCAACATGTATCAGTTTATTTTTTTCAGTCAGTCAGTCAGTCAGTCATTTTCTACCGCTTATTCCATAGTGGGTTGCGGGGGAGCTGGTGCCTATCTCCAGCAGTCTATGGGCAAGAGGCAGGGTACACCCTGGACAGGTCGCCAGTCCATCGCAGGGCAACACACAAAAAACCATGCACACACTCATTCATACACCTAAGGGCAATTTAGTGACCAATTAACATAACAGGCATGTCTTTGGACTGTGGGAGGAAGCCGGAGTTCCCGGTGAGAACCCACGTAGTATTTTAATCAATTATGCGTAAGCCTATATAATTTAATTGTATATCTTGAAATAAAAACAGATTATACTATATTCCCATTTATTTTGCTTCTGGTTCTTGTTTGAGCCACTTAACTCTTATAATATATGATAGATTCTGACCCCATATAAAATGAAAATCACTTTAAGTGGCCTGCTGCTGGTAGATATTATTTATTGGAATCATATTACCATACAAGATTTCCTTACAGTAAGCTACGAGTATAATATAGACAATCATGTTAAATAGTCCATTGTCAAAATGGGTGTAAAACATCCCAAAGGTGTTTAAATTGCAATAAAGTGAAATGAACAGCATCAATTATTTTTCATTCATTTTTAGTTTTTTTTTAGATTTATAGACAGCGTCCTTTCTTTGTTTGTGAGTGTATTTGGCTTTGTGCCTGTGGCTTGCCTGTTCAAGGTCTCAGTTCAATTCAAGGCAAATATTTTTTATATCTCTTTTTTTCTGATGTATTTTTAAAGTTTTGATTCCAGGTATTGCCATCTACACAGCCACAAACAGATGCCAGCCTCAAATTGTTGATTGTTTATGCATTAAAAGGAAAGCTTTGAATGATGTTTTTATTTCTTTTTGGATGATCAAAAACAGATTTGAAGAAAATTTTAATTTCAAGCATTCATCTATTAAGTTAATAATTCAGATAATCCGCTTTAAGAATTTAGTAAATTACTTTGTTAATATTCAGACACTTTAATATACCATCCTCTGCACCAGTCTTAATTTATTAACAAGGTTAGAAACAATCAAGGATAAACCAAATTAAATAGTGATCTGGAAGTAAACTATAATTGGAAAAATGGCAAAAAAGATATTGCAGTAAGCTCACGTTTGACTCCTGCTGAGGTAGCTGCTGACCAAGACTTGCAAGAGGAATAATTTGACCTGATCTTTAAGATGGGCGCAAAGTACTGGATAGGGGGCTAAATAGCTTGTTTTAGTGTTTAAATTCAGGCTAAGCAACTCCAAAGGCAGTTACTGTGAGTAAATATGTTTTAATTGGCTGTTAACATGACTGTTGTGGTGGCTTTCTCTTGGTATAGACCTAATGGAGTGATGTAATTTGGCAGGCTCTAAAACTAAGATGTGACCTACCACTTGGCTGCAAATTATTTGATTAACAGTAAATGAAAAATATCCTTACTTAGTGGAAATCAATAAACTATGAAATTTTGAAAAGTAAAATCCAATTGGAGTGTTACTGTATGCATCTTGGATGTGAGTCTGTGCACATAAATTGTGGATGGACACAGATTTCTTTATATTTAGAGGTATATGAAAGAATTTAAAATAAAGAATTTTAAAATAAAGAATAAAAAAGTTAAAACCCACAACCTCGTATAATGGTATGCCGTTTGTATAAACACAGCCAAAATTGTGCAAAATAAAACATTAAAAAATAAGAGGAAGGTATAGGTGTTTTCCCAACAATCTGACATATTGTTTAGTATTTAACCATTTTTATGTATTCTGTATCAATTACACTGTGTGCAAAATGATTAAGCAAGCAGTGTTGTGAATAATTTTTTTATTTAACAACTACCATCCTCTATCAGTCCAAAATATAAATAAATCTTAGATAAAACTAGGTTTATGGCTTTCTTATGATAACATATACATGTGGAAATTATTGTGCAACTATTACTGTGAAGAATTTTTATAAAACCTAATGAATTTCTTTCTGTTAAAGTGAGAATATTAAATAAAAAAAGTTCAGATAAACATTTCAGACATTTAGAAAAATATACTGAAAATCTGTGCCCCATATGGTTCTTTTGGGGCACTCCAGGAGGGTGCATTTTCTGGGGTTCCTGGTGGCTTCATGCTTGATTTATCGCAAATCTTGGCAGTTAATGTGTGTCTTTTTTCTCATCCTATTGACTCCCTGTTGACTATTGGCAACAAAATGGTGGATGACATTACAATTTTTGATTTATCAGAATCAGTAAAAATTTCTGTTTTAGCTCATTTTCCCTGAGGAATATACACTCACCGGCCACTTTTTTAGGTACACCTTGCTAGTACCGGGTTGGACCCCCTTTTACCTTCAGAACTACCTTAATCCTTCATGGCATAGATTCAACAAGGTACTGGAAACATTCCTCAGAGAGTTTGGTCCATATTGACATGATAGCATCACACAGATGCTGCAGATTTGTTGGCTGCACATCCATGATGCGAATCTCCCGTTCCACCACATCCCAAAGGTGCTCTATTGGATTGAGATCTGGTGACTGTGGAGGCCATTTGAGTCCAGTGAACTCATTGGCATGTCCAAGAAACCAGTCTGAAATGATTCGTGTTTTATGACATGGCACATTATCCTGTTGGAAGTAACCATCAGAAGATGGGTACACTGTGGTCATAAAGGGATGGACATGGTCAGCAACAATACTCAGGTAGGCTGTGGCGTTGACACGATGCTCATTTGGTACTAAGGGGCCCAAAATGTGCCAAGAAAATATCCCCTACACCATTACGCCACCACCACCAGCCTGAACCGTTGATACAAGGCAGGATGGATCCATGCTTTGATGTTGTTGATGTCAAATTCTGACCCTACCATCCAAATGTCCCAGCAGAAATCGAGACTCATCAGGCCAGGCAACGTTTTTCCAATCTTCTTTTGTCCAATTTTGGTGAGCCTGTGTGAATTGTAGCCTCAGTTTCCTGTTCTTAGCTGACAGGAGTGGCACCCAGTGTGGTCTTCTGCTGCTGTAGCCCATCCACCTCAAGGTTCGACGTGTTGTGCGTTCAGAGATGCTCTTCTGCATGCCTTGGTTGTAACGAGTGGTTATTTGAGTTACTGTTGCCTTTCTATCTGCTCGAACCAGTCTGGCCATTCTCCTCTGACCTCTGGCATCAACAAGGCATTTGCGCCCACAGAACTGCCGCTAACTGGATATTTTCTCTTTTTCGGACCATTCTTTTTCCCAGTAGATCAGCAGTTTCTGAAACACTCAGACCAGCCCGTCTGGCACCAACAACCATGCCACGTTCAAAGTCACTTAAATCACCTTTCTTCCCCATTCTGATGCTCGGTTTGAACTGCAGCAGATCGTCTTGACCATGTCTACATGCCTAAATGTAGTGAGTTGCTACCATGTGATTGGCTGATTAGAAATTTGCGTTAACGAGCAGTTGGACAGGTGTACCTCATAAAGTGGCTGGTGAGTGTAGGCTGCCTAATAATTTTTCAGATCTTAATATAGTATCTTGATCTCCTTAAGCCACATCCTCTCACAAAACACATCACCATGATATGCATAAATCCAATAAGCATCCAAGTTTATGCAGCCTGGAATTGTGCAATATACATAAAAAATAACATGGTCATGAAGCTAATTTGACTAATAATTGTACACGCACTGAATTCTGAATTCTGTTTTCTTTTTTCTCCTGGAAAACAAGTCTTGAGGAGAAACTGTGAAATTAAAGTTGAGAAAAACAAAGATTTTTCTCAATGCTGTTTTCTTTCTTTAAGTAGCAGCAGTTGTCATAGTTTCTTTTTTTTTTTTTTTTTTTAGTCATGGAAATGTCAAACATAAGCAGCGGTTAGTTGGCAGCTGGCGTTCCAACCTGAAACTACACATCTTTACTTGGAAGTATTGATTTGCATACATGAACACTCAAATAGCCCCCCAAATACACAGCCTTCGAGTATAAATCAAGGTGTGCTTTCGTCATTTAAAAAAGTGTCTGTTTTATCCACCTTCTCCATTAAAGCTGTTGTGTGAGTTATACCAGCATCCAGAATAAGAATTAGGTTTTTTTTGGAAGTAAAATGTAATGATTAAACATCAAAAGAAAATTTTATAATCTGCCTTTTTCCGTGTATGTGCAGAGCAGCATCCTATTAAATATGCCATAGACGGAACCAACCACTGGTGGCAAAGTCCGTCTATCATGAATGGAATGGAATACCACTACGTGACAATCACACTGGACCTGAAACAGGTATACACCACGCACATTTATTAATTTGACATTAATTTGAAAAGAGGAAAACCCGATAGTGTGAGTTTTATCAACATCAACTTCCTAAAAAAATCCTATACCCTTGAAATGTTTAGCATATCATTAAAACAACAAGCTTGAATCTATTTTAATGGGATATTATGTGATGGACCAACACAACGTGATGCATAATCAGAATGTTGAAGGAAAAAGATGCAATGTTTTAACACATTTTTACAAATATTAATATAAAAAGTATAGAGTGCATTTAAATTCAGCCACATTCATTCAAGTCCTCCAAAGTATTAGGTGGACATCCATGGTTTAATAGGTTTGCTGTTGGGCCATACCGTTTCCATTTTCAAATGATAGATTTAAGAATGCACCATAAGATGACCAGAGCTTAGGGTATCATTTTGTAACCTAGCCCTGCTTTAAACATTTCCCCATCTTCTGCATAATTTATCCATGATCTACTTTGACTCATCATATAAATTATATTGAAGTTTGTGGTTGTAATGGGACAAAATAAGAAAAGGTTCCAAAGGGAGGAATACTTTTGCAAGGCCCTGTGAATGTAGTCTAATAAGGTATGAATTTTAACTTCAGCACTTTTCTTAAGATACTGTGGCATCATGGTGTTATTTAATTAATTATTACTGTAACCCTGTTTTTAAATTACCACTGCATCAAAAATTTCCTTTTTCTCCTATTAAACTGTCACTGTCAATAGACTTTTAAGGTGGCTGTGCAAAGTCTCTTTTCACACAGTGATAACTATAGCTTAAAATAGCTAGAAAAATGTTAGTGGTGACCTTTCATTTTTAAAGGAGATTGCAATTAAAGATGTTGAAATTCTGGCAAAGCAGAACATCAAGGAGCACCTTCATTTTCACACAATTATGTTTCAGCTTGTGTCCTCTTCAAAGTCATTCATTAAAACTGATGAATCATATCCAGCTCCAAAGCTTTTCTTTCTTTGTTGCTAAGACATATCTAATAACTTTCAAAATGTAAATATTTTGCTCCTAGTTGGTGTTTTTCAAGCATATTAAATTGAAGAGTTAGTTATTACTGTAGCAAAAAACCTTTCAGATAGCTCTGAGACATGGGGATGACATCTATAGGAGACATTCAGACGGAAAACCACACATATCAGTTTCCAGTTACCTTATTGTGAGTGTATTTGTTACTGTGGGAGGATGCAGACTCACACAGAACAAACCTACGCAGACACATGGAGGGATGTATGGCAACGCGAACCTCGGAGCTTCTGTTGGGGAGTATGATAAGTCTCAGTAGTCATATAATACCCTATTGTATTACACACACTGTTTGGGGGAGATTACTATTTGTCCTCCTATAAAAAACACAATTTGGCATTATGACAGGTTAAACGTTGTCATAGTGAAATCAATTTGTGTCATATTCTGTTTAACTGGATCCCAGTTAAACAGCTGGATCCAGCACAGAAACATAATATCACACTGAAAATTATAGAAGAAAACCTTAACCTTTATGAGGGAACATTTAAGGAGGTGGGTTCCAAAATGAATCATGCTCTTGGCAGTTTTTTTATATCTTGAACCAAGAACTTTCTTTCTGATTGGAAATTAGACAGGCATCTTTCGAAAGGGTATAACGCACTGTAAGAGCAATATCAGTTTAAAAGAAGATCCAATATCAAACTATTTATACCTTTTATACGTTATTTATCCTCATTGGTATTACAGCAGTCAGCTCCTTCTCTATTGCTGAGCAGTTTTTTTGCATGTTTCCACTTGTAATTTGACCATTTATTTTTGGTGATGAGCTTCAAGTCTTTGACCTTCTTGCCATCACCCTAATCTTTAGCTCCCTCTACAGATTCTCTGTAAGATTCAAGTCTGGAGTCTGTCTGGGCAACTCCAAAATTTTTAAAATAACTTTCTGTCAGAGAAAAACACGTCTGTAACATTGAAAGAATTTTTCAAACATATACTGTACCTTCCATGGATATGAACAATTTTGGGCTTTGCCAAAAATTACACAGAGATCCATTTCTCTAGCTACTGGCCACTTTAACTTGCTACCACAAAACGTGTAAGGATCACAATGTTACCATGACAACTGATAAACATCAGCTAGTGGTTGATGGTTGAGGAAAAAGTGTAAATGTGTGAATTTAATAAAAACAAAAGTAGAATTTAATTTTTAAAATCACAACTGTGTGCTAGAAACTACGATTGAAGTTTTCGGGAATAAAACTCCAGATGGGTGTTACATGAAACAAAAGATAAGTATGTGGAAAAGTACCTCATCCAACTGTTAAGTAAGTTGATGGATTTGTCGTGGTGTAGCGCTCGTCGTATACATTTAGGGGGCAATGAGCAGAAAAGAGCACAAGAGAGGGCAATGACTCTGGATATCTAGAGACACTGTGAAAAGAGAAAACATAAAAAGATCCCCCTCTAGCAGTACTAGAATTAGTTAAATCTACATGTTACATCAATCATTCATATGCATGTTTCACAACTTAAATACAATTTTAGTTTTTGATTTGGAATGCTAAACATTAACTGTATGATTGAGAGACTGTGTACTGGATATTTTACGACAAACTTTAGAATAGAAATTTAACAAAATAGATTAGTCAGTTGCATTAGAATTATTAGGAGAGAGAATAAAACCAATCCTGCATGGGGATTCAATTCATTAGAATCTCTTAGTTTACTGAGAAAAGCCAGTTAAAAGTTCCCACTAAGCTTTGTAGTAGGTTAACTTTGAGTAATAACACATAAATACTCCAGAAGAATACCACAACATAAATTGTTAATATCTATTGCAGAACATGCAATAATAATAATACAGCAACACCCATCTCATCTGGCTTTCATCAAAATGTACAATCCTGCCTGAAGAATAAAGTTAAAATAAAATGTGGGATATTAATGATTAATTAGAAAAGGAGGGGCACATATGAAATGGCACATTCATTTGATAAAAATGCATTTTTTGTTGCAAAAGGTTTTTTGAAGCATCAAAAAAAACCTTAAATTTCATTGGATCAATTGTTACAATAAAAACTTGTTTGAAATGATTATTCAATTTTTTCTTGTAAATACAAAGACAAAAAGAAGAGAAGAGTTTTATACACTCACCGGCCCCTTTATTAGCATCAGCTGTTCAATTGCTTAACACAAAAAGTGGATCAGCCAATCATGTGGCAAAAAGTCAGTTTATACAGTCTAAACATGGTGAAAATGACTTGCTGAATCTCAAACCCATCATCAAAATGAGCAGACTGATTTGAGATGGAAGGGCAACAGTTGCTTAAAGAACTACTAAGTACAACCAAGGTATCCAGAATACCATCTTGGAATAGACAACACATCAAACCTTGAAGCAGATGTGCTACAGCAGCAGAAGACCACCCCAGGTGCCACTCCTGTCAGCAAAGAACAAGAAACCAGTTGATCATTGTTTAAATAGGACAGCCTCCACAGTCCCCAGATCTCAATCAAATAGAGCATATTTGTTATATGGTGGAAGCTGGATGATGTTATCTTTTAAAATAGACACAAAACTCTGAGAAATATTTATGATACCTTGTTAAATCTTTGCCATGAAGAATTAAGGCCGGCCTGAAAACATTAAGGTTCCAGCCATGTTCCAGCAAGGTGTAACTAATAAGTTGGCTGAGTATATATCTGAACATTAAATTAAAAACGAGGCCTTCCTGATATCTTTCTGGCTTTCAAGCCCTTTAATCACAGCTTTCATTGCAGCAATAGGGCTTCTCCACAAATAATCAGCCTTCAAAACACATATACATGCAAACATCTTTATACCTCCTTAAATAGTTGCATACTCACTCACTTATTACCTTAATGCTAATTTGTGGAGCTTGTACAATATACACCCTTTAGCCACTGACTTTTGTCAGTGTGCCTACATTTCAGTAGGTGTTTTATGTGTCTGTGTGTGGTGCTCTATCAGTCCAACGAAAAGCTATTTACCCTCCAGTGGACAAAATTTCCCCTGCGACTACAGTCATCTCACTCAGAAAATGACAGTGCCCTTGTGTGCAAGTATGTGTGGTTTATCGCCTATGACATCAGCGCTCTCATTTCCTTCCTTGTTATTGTTGAGCCTCTCTGGACAGAAAGACTAAATAATGAGAGAGAAAGTGGGAGCTGAGGGGCCACGTGTGTTGGCGTGTGTGCGTGAAAGCGACATTTGATGTCTGTTTATGTTCCTCATCAATTTTTCAGATGAATTCTTCAACTGTAATTGTGCGTGGAAATCCATCAGACCTGAAAATACACTAGAAGTTGTCCACAGAGACCTGCAGAGGAGGACTGTGATTCATTTGTAACCTTGTGAGAACTTTTAGAACAAAATTGAATGATTTTTAGATTTAATGTAAAAGGCTGCATTTTTTTGGGAGACCTCCAACTTCAGTACTTGTAAGTGATGTCTTACAATCTTGCTGCTGTTATAGAAATTAACACATTTTCTACAGATTAAGTAATACATATTACAATTAATATGACTATTTTACCATAGGTACATTTAGGTGTAACTTGGTTTAAAAATAGGAAAATCTTTTGTGAGCCTCAGACAGAAGTCATTTACACTGTGGTTGTTATGGAAATCCTGCGATCAGTTTGATTGATGGATGGCGGTCAAATCACGAACCAGCTCTGCTCTCTTGGGAGGAAAAGAGAAGCTGGTGATCGGGGTCCTGAAAGCGGCTGCCACTCAAAAGATGTTTTTATCCACAGTTCAGAAATACCTCAAGACACACAAGCAGCCAATTTTGAATATTTGAAGGCTTCCACACAGAAGATGGGCATGCCATTGGTTAGGTTAACTTCATTATGTATGCATTTGTGGAAATAGCTTTTATAATTGCAAAATATTCAGATAAATTACTACATTTTTTTTAAAGAACACACTAGAAATCTTTTTTATTAGATTCGGGTGAAAAGTGCTTTAAACCTGGAGAGGAGCATATTTGTAGGAATGTAAAATAATTAGAATTTTTTTTTTCTTGAAATACTTATTTTGTTTATTTACATGTTTAGAATGTGTGTATATTGGATTTGTTTTTCCTTGTGAGGCAGAAAGATATTAGGGGGGTGCTCCATTACAGCAATTTATCATGACATGACTATTACACAAAAGTTATTTGTATAATATTCATATTTGAGTGATAGTTGCCTATAAATGGGTTTTCTCCGTTACTGGTTGGACTAAAACAAAACAGAACTCTTTCTTCTCTTTCTTAGTTTGTGCCTGGATGATGGGTTTCCTTGAAAACACAGCAATTACGGTTACCAGCTCTTTTTAGAAGAGTTCATAGATTATTAATTATCAGCTTGAGGTCTACCAAAGAGGAACTGCTAACAGGTTCTCTTCCAGGATTCTCTTGGCCTGTATTTAGTTTAATCCATCTTCCATTAGCTCAGACCAGCTTCTCTGTGCCTTCTGAAGAAAAGCAACCCCCAAGCATTATGCTGCTACCACCATGTTGCATGGTAGGAATTGTGTATGCAGTGTTAGTTTTTCACTATTCATTATGTTTTGCATCTAGGTCAGAAAATTCAGTTTTGGTCTCATTTGACCCAAGAATCATGTGGCAAACCGGCACCTGGACTACTTATGGCTTTATTTGAATGATGGGTTTCTATAAAAAGCCGCTTTGTGAATTGCCAAACTAGTAGTTGTCAACAAATGTATCCAAAATGAGCTTTGGATCTCCAGAGTTACCATGGCTGGTTTTATGATTACTGCTTTTCTTGCACAGCCTGTCAGTTTTAATATCTTTCCATTTTCAGATAATAGATTTAATAGTGCTCTGTGACGTTGTACGCTTCAAGTATTGTTTCATAATCAAACCCTGTTTTGAACTTCTCTACAACTTTATCCCTGACCTGTTGCGCTTGTTCATTGGTCTTGCATGTTCTGTTTCCTCAAGGTTTTATCTCTGAGGCCTTGACAGCTGTATTTCCTCTGAGTTTAATTTACACAGGGGTGGACTATATTTACTCATTAGGTGATCTCTGAAGACAGTTGGTTGTACTGGATTTTATTTGGGGGTATGAGAGTAAGGTTGATGGATTACAACTAATCTTTTGTAAAAACAAAACAAATAACAGAAAACCATATCATTCTCCTTCCATGTAATTAATTTTCTACTTTCTGTTTGTCACATTAAATCACATTAAGACTTTGAAGATTGGAGTTGTAACATGGCGGGTTTTTTAAAGGTTCATGGGGTATGAATACTTTTGCAAAGCACTGCACACAGTAGATGGCTTCGAAATGGGCCATTTTAGTAGATGTTGTAGATTTGTCTATGATGCTGAGAAACGTCAAACTTACCACAAACCTATATCACAGAATCATTTTCATCAAATTTAGTTTTTGCCTATTTTATGCAATAAACATTGAATACACAGAGCCTTAAGAGACAACAAAAATATCTAACAGAAACCGTTCACTAAGCATCTGTTGCAGCAAATGTAACTTTCTTGGTTTAATGTTGCACGGTAGCTTGTGTGGGAGAGAGTGTAGCATCTGGTGTTATGTGCTTGCTAAAAAGCATTCAAAAGCTTTAAATGCCAAATTAAGACCCAGGCTGTGAGCACTGGATGTGTACATGTAATGTATTTACATTTAAAAGGATTTTTTTGGCAGTATTGACAGAAGCAGACTCGCATATAGTAGATTTTAAAGGCCAATTCTTAACATATCTATTTTATATGTAAGGATGTACTTTTTAGTTTTTATTGTTTAAGCAAACCTAATAATACTTGTTCTTCCATAATTTCATTTTTTGTCTGCTGGTTTGGTCCAATATGAATGTTTCTATTTGCTGGTGCCTTATCAATAGGCAATCATTCAAAATACAGCTGCATTCAAAATGTCTCCTAATTTTTGTATTCATGTTTTTGTGTCAGCTCATTCAGAAATTGGGTAGGCTTTGCACTCAGATGGTTGAACCGAATATCTGCTGCTTGCTTGCATGAATTTAGTTTAGCAGTGGCCAGGAATTCTGGATGATTCACATAAGAGAACCCTGCCAGCACCTACTTTAATAGTCCAGGGAGATGTTAACGCATTTCATTTGAAGTGGCGGTACATTTTAACGACCCTGCATACCAGTTCCACTGCTCTGACGCAATGTCCACTTGTGATACTACACAATTGCATCTGTGTGTTAACACCTAAATCCTAAACAACAGTTTTATGTATCTTTAATCATATTCAGATTTTTCTCCACCTCAATCAGTCTTTTGTTCTCTTGTGTGCAAATTGTGGTGGAAAGTGCAATCTGGAAATGGAAGTTGATGCCAGTTTGCTGAGCCAGGGAGAATTTTAACACGTTTCCATTTGGGTGACCCGTAAACACCAGCTGTTCAGTTAAACCGCTGTAACTGTGTCCAAACAAACTCAGACAAAATGAATTCCTCAGTCTAATTGTAGGCAACCCAACCATACTGGACACAAGGCTTAAATGGATTGATATAGTACTAAATATGCTTATTTGCATGTTTTGCATAAATGTTCCCAAAGAGCGGTTTTGTGACCATCTTGTTAAAGTGCTAAAAACCCCAAAATGTTTAAACTGTGTGTGAATGATTTTTTGCTTTTGACACATAAATACATCAGTGAGATGAACCCATGCCCTACCGGAAGGTACATTCCCGCCCAGAAATCAGCATATACTCACCATAGACATGAATTTCATATTGATTTTGGTCTTTTATTGATTTATCTGAACCATTTTGTTTTTCAGGGTGGACAAATAATGGACTGTATAGTTAAAGTGATTTTTAAAAACAAGAGTTGGGTTCACAAATTTGAATTTATTGTGCATTTCTTCTCATTTATACAAGTTAATATCTATGCATACAACCCCCCCCAATATTTAGATAAATGTCCCTTAGCAAGTTGTAAAGAAATTACATGTTTTTTTGTAGCTTTAAACAAACTTCTAGTACTAATTTTGGTTTGATACTTACTTTTCTTGGTAGAGTTCAATAAATTATTTTCCTTGTACCAACCAATGGGGGTAGTTCAGGGCCAGCGACGCTGGCGTTTTGCAAGGTAGATGGTATAGTGAAAAATAAAGAGGACTTCCAAATTGCTGGTAATTGTTCGAGAGCCTAACCTTGACTCCTATAAAGATACTTCTTGCCATTGCTACCAACAAGCTTAATTTAAAAAAAACTTTTACCTTGTCCATGTGGGGACCTACAAATTTCAGTCTAGCTTCAAGGTGTCAAATTTGGATCAGAATATTTACTGATTCATTTATTTTGGCTCCCTCTCCGTCAATGCCAGTGGAAAAAACTTGCTGGCGTTTGAGCACTGTTAATGAAGTTCCAATAGTTTCCAGTTCATGGCAGGCTTGATCCATGATGGTTTTTGAGGTGTTTCTAAAGATTCTAACCACTTCCTGTTTTATTAGAGGGTGAAATCATGGGTCAGATACCAGAAGCTTGTTGGTGGCTACAAAATGTGCTATCACTTGCTAAGAAAGATTTCTCCCAATTTTGTACAGTCAATTCAAAAGTTGGATGTTCTGTAACGATTCAACCCTAAAAACGGAACACTTCAAATCCATTATTAAAAGCTAAAAAATAAATGACATGTAAATGATGAAAGTTTGTAAACTTACCTATGCTGTTTTGTAATCATTTCATGTAATACTTATTTCTGAAGCTCTGTTTCATATAACACTATCCGACTGAGTTGCGTTTTTTTTATGATCAATAAATGTTTCAAAAGGTGGTTGCTTCTATTTATGTAAAGACTTCAATTCAAACCAAACTCTGGTTTTTAGGGCCAATTTGCAGCTGTATGTTGAACCCAGTGCTTAGACAAGAGTGTGATCTCATCATCACTTCTGTTTTCATCACTTTGCTTTCAGCATTTTAAAGTAACATATTTACAGGTACCCTTTTCAAATATCAGATTTTAAACATTGTTGCCATTATTTTTGTGCCACTGTTGTAGATTAATAATAACTTTAACAAGATAGCTGTATTTGCCCTTTTGACTCATGTCCCTCTGTTTTATTATGAAGAATAGTCATTTGAACAAATGTCACAAAACAGTACATTAGAGCATTAGTTGAAAATAAGACTCTTAATTCTAAGAATTTAAAGTTCTATTTGTCCTTTAATTGGAACCATTAAAAGTTTAACCTTTTGACTGATACTGTATTCCTCTATGTTTTGTTGTGAGTGGAAGTGACAGGACCTTAAACTAAACCTGATGAAACTCCCAGACATTCAGCTGCTATGAGCTTGTAGTTCTTGCACTATAAAAGAAGAAAACTTAAAAGAAACTCATTTAAAAAAGGGGGGTTTGCGGTTTGGCCAATTAAAGTTTATTTTTGCAGAAGCTCGAAAATCTGTCATTAAATATTCTGAGTTTAAGTGACATTTAACTGCCATCTGTGTGATCTTCAGCTGGACGGTTATCAGCCGTTTTATTTGTTGATGCTATGTTGAGCTTTGGAGGCAGAAGAAATTTCCCGTTTGATCAACATCTGATCAAAACTGGGAATGTGTCTCAGTGAAACACCCCTACCCAGCGAAAAAAAAAAACATATACACTGTATGAGTTAACTCTGTTTATCAGAGTAGAGCTGGTAGAGCTGCTTGGCTCTATCAAAGTGTCACCATATAACAAGATACAGCTGAAAACTTTAATTCCCCCTGTCAGTCACACACACATTCACTCTCTTTATCCCTCAACATGCACACATACATCCTGAATTCTGGTAACAGTGACTCTTTGTAGGGGCCTTGAATAACTGGTATAAAGTTACCTTAAAAGACATTTTCTCACACACAAACACACTGTTTCTCTCCATTCTAATTGCTGCAATACGACACTGCTTCCCACATCATGAGAAGAAAGAAAGATGTGCCCACATAGAAAAAAAATGTAGAGGGAAAACAGGGTGGTGACAGGGAGACACAGGGAGTCCACATTTGACCTACATCTAATCTGTTTGTGTTTATCTGTTGGTTTGAGCTATGCCTGCATATTTTGCTACACCAGTTTTAAATTCTGAAATGTTTTATTTAATATTAACCACTTCATTAGTTTGAGATTAAAGATGTCTGCGGTTATGTGGTTATTTTTAAATTTTGGAAAAAGATTGACATGTTTTGCTACTACATGTCATCCTTTCCCTCCTTTATTTTGTTATTGTTTAAATGCATAAGCAAGTAAATAAAATAATGTTGAACTCTACCTCTTGTAGGCATAGTTTGTTTGAGGTCATTTGACAAGATAGTGGTTTCAAAGTTTAATGCCACCAGCCAGACTTTCTGTGAAATCTGTCAATATAGTCTTAAGTTTTGTTTATACTCATTCTTTATGCCTGCAGCAAATGTTATGTTGGAACAATGCATGGACTTCCGGTAAGTTTGGCAATAGGATGAAATGAGGATGAGCGCAGACTGGAAAGGTTAAAGTTCATTATCAAAAACCTTTAGCAATTATGACAGTGGCAAATGATGTATCCATCAGACTGAAAAAAATCAAACAGGAATTTAAAATGACTCGTACCAATGACATTGTGAAGATTATCATTGTTCTTGCCATCATTTGCTTTAGCTTTGTTGTCCAAAATAGTGTCCATCACGGCTCACAGATGGCATTTTGATTAATCGATTAATAATCAGATAGCAAAAGTTGCTTAATATGAGGGTTTTGTTTTTTACAGAATTTGAACCAGGTGAAGCTAAAACTATGCCACTTGAGGAGTTCTGGATAGAGCATATGTGTAAAGTTTTTGGCCTAATTACTGCTCTGAATGGGTTGTTCTTTCAGCAAATGGCATGTTTAAGAGTCTGTATACTCCAGTTAACAATTATTCGATTACTGAATTAGTTGACGATGATTTCAATAATCTATTAATCATTACTAATCTGATTCAATTCTTCAGCTATAGTCGAAATCTTTCAAAAATAGCTCACATGCCCTACTGTTTACTAACACTGATCAGCTTGATTTTATGCTACTTATGTAGAGTTAGCAGTTGTGGGATTTGTTCAATGTGCTTTTTAAAGAGAAACTAAACCTCAATTCAACTTTTTTTTTTTGGGAGATAAACTGTTTAAACTGGGCCTTAAGTGTGCTATCTTAAGGCCAATGCTTTTGTTACTGTGCTATTTTTAAAAATGTCATCTAAACTTGTTTAATTCTGCAATATTTGTCCTAAAACCGTCTTAGTGCTGCCCTCTTTGGGTTGAACGGTGGTTACTGCAGTAGATTTTTCCTAATGGTTCAATTGGTACAGCTAGGCATATGCTTACGTCACAGACCCCGCATTCGGGTATAAAACCATGGGTGTAAAACCATCTGTAAAGGCTCAGGCCCCCTGGGATCCGTAAAGCCTCCCTTAACCTCCGATGATGAGGGGGTTCCTTCTTGTGTCAATATATCAAATTAAGCTAGCTGCCACTATCCCTCGTCCTCCGGACCATACTCCTGTTTAACCCCCTCCACTCATCCCCACACTTAGTGCTGCCCACTTTGGTGGCATTTTTCAAACTTTGACTGGGGAGTTATTCTTTTCTATGGGACTTAGTTCCACTTTAAGAACTATTTCTGTGAAGTCCTGCTTTGGAAATCCATACTTCATTAACCAACATTATTTTACCCATATACATTTATCCATTGTCTATGTACCTTTGCTGAAAAAAATAAACCATATTCAAAATGTAAAGATGATTTAAAAAATCATCTGCAGAAACCATACTTATTTCTTTAGGACACAGTATAATTGTGTCATTTTCTCTTTTGTCTGCATTTTTCAGATTTTCCAGATTGCCTATGTGATTATCAAGGCAGCCAACTCGCCTCGTCCAGGTATGAATTCTTCTTTATGGGTTTTATTATGACGGCAATACACTATTTCCAGTTTTACAGCTTTGATTACGAAGCAAAGAGTATGTGATTAGAGGGGATTTTGGTAGCATATTCTCAGCCTTTGTTTCATGAGCAAGTAAATCCATTAAATACAATCTTAAGAGCAAATGATCCTCTGAAGAAGAATTTGCATGAATTAAGTGATTAGGCTTCCATTAAATCATTTGTGCTTTTGCTTTAGATTTTATTAATATTAATGTGTAACAATCTTAGGCTCATGGTTTCTACAGAGGTGCAAGATAATAGTACCTACATTTATTTAACAGCTCAGATCTTAATTTAATTATGTCAGTCTTTACTGACAAAAATAGGCTTTTGGAGGGCCCATATGTTGATAGTTAGATTTATTCTGTTCATGTGTTCACTGGTTGGTGCCATCTAAACTATCATCTATCTAGTCTGTTCAGCTTTCCCATAAGTATACTCTCCTCACCTTGCATGCAATCAGTCAAAGACAAATATGAAATTAAATGTTATGTCAATTTTCCATGTATAATAATCAGCATGACCCAAACAGCAGTTTCGATCATTGTTTATATGGATTCCTTTCTCATCTTCACGTCACGTATTTGATGCGTTTCATGATTAATGTTGTTGTCCACAGGTAATTGGATCTTGGAGCGTTCAATAGATGGTGTGACTTTTGAACCCTGGCAGTACTACGCAATCACAGACACAGAGTGCCTGACAAGGTTCAACATAAATCCACGAACAGGACCTCCATCCTACACCAGAGATGATGAAGTGATCTGCACATCATTTTATTCAAAGATTCATCCACTGGAGAACGGCGAGGTAATGCTCAAAATGTCCTGAATTCTCACTTAGGTAGTCAGCCAGCTCCAGCATAGTAACACAAGTAATATGTGGACATCTATTGTTGGGAGACCAAAATAAATTTGAAATTAACTACCTCCCTGAGTTGCAAACCCCTCCTAAAATTCAAAGTACAATAGATGGACTATACCAGTGACGTGATGTTATGGTACCATGCTGGTTGTCTGGCTGTGGATAAACCCAGTCAGTTCTTTTATTAGACCACTTAATACTGGCTCTAGCACTAGCCCTGGACCAGTTTTGAAAAAACCTTTGTGTGGCGCATGAATGACATTTTAGCTCTGTAAGAAAAAGGCATTAAATTAAAGAAGATTAAAGAAACAACTAGTATTATTGAACTATAATAATCTCTGGTCTGATTAGGTAATTTACTAATCAGTCATTCACCCATTCATACATTAAATGTTCCTTAGGGCAGACTGACAGAAGTGAGGCTGCCGTACAATCGGCGCCACCGAGCCCTCTGACCACCATCAGCAGGCAAGGTGGATGAAGTGTCTTGCCCAAGGACACAACGGCTGAGACAGACAGAGTGAGGTTTCATACCGGCAACCCAAAAGGTTACAGGACAAACCCCTACCACTGTTGCCCCCGTTGCCCCATAAAAGTGTCAATCAAAAGATTAATCGTAATATATCAACACTGAGATGTGAGATTTGAGATTGTGATTATTTAATTGGTGGAAAAAAATTGTTGTGCAAAATACCTAATGGTTTCAGAACTGATTAGGTTTATTGGCAACAGGTCAGTAATATTAATTAGCATAAAAGGAACATCTAAAAAGTAATATGTCTTTAATATAATGATTAGCTGGGTTTTACTTTTACAAAAAATATTTAAGATTGCTACTAAGATTGCTTTTCTAAACAACAGAAAAAATTGTTTTTGAAAATCTTGGATTTCACTGCTTCCATTTCAGACATTAAAACAAATGTATTTTAATGCAGGTTTATCATAAACACTGATCTCCTTCTCAAAAACTACTTTCTGCTAAAAAAGCCAAATAAATAAATGAGAAAACATGTTCCTTTTATAGCTAGAACAGTCAGTGTTGGTAGTTGCTACAAAATGTCATAGCCAATTTAACATAACTGGAAATATGTCCCTACTTTTTATAAACACTACCTTTTGAATTGTATTTGGTATTTTAAAAAAAGATTTGGGTATTTAAAACACTTCAAAACAATTGTTTGAATATTACAGGCAAGAAAAACATGAGGAAAATATAAGACATATAAAAAAACATCTTCCTGGCTATGACACATCAGATAATCTGGTGGATTAGTGGCTAATTGAAGGTAATTGGATGGGCTGAGAAGTAAATGTGGAGACAAGTGATGCTCTATAACATGCATAACCATAAAACATTTTAATCAAAAACAGAAGTCTTATTTTTGGCTAAGCACAGATTCACACAGCTTGAGTTCACCAGCATTTACTGTGATGCTGCTTTGATCAGCTTTATGTGATTGCAACCAGGATGAATAGAGGAGCATGCCCACTGTAAGTGACATTAATGAAGAGAAAAGGAACTACAAAACACACCAACATATTCCCATACACATAAATGAAGAGTGAAAACAAACCAATCACACATTCTCATGGCCTACAAAGGCTTCTAATTGTTAATTTCTCAAAGCCTGTGTGTGAGTGCATTTTACATGTGTGCTGGTGTGTGCACATTGTGTTTGTGCTGTTCATGGTTGTGTCCTGCGGGGGAGCACTAGAGGGGGTGTGAGCTGGGAGATGTCAAGAGCTGCAAGTAACGACGAAGGTGTCTGTTGGTGTGTGTGTGTGTGTGTGTGTGTGTGTGTGTGTTTGACAGCTCCCGAGCCGTCTGATCACAGTGAAACCATAATGAGTCGTAGGCGATGTGTCACTGCATCGCACACACATTCACAATGTCATCCGACTGCTGTACACACATGGCAGCGCACACATACACATATATAGCCATCTTCGTTACTTCCAAGTGTGCAGCTTACACCCATCAAGGGTTCCCCCTTGACACACACACACAGTTAGCTCTCTGTGAGACTTTTTTTTTTACAGATGCCAAATGTTGCTTTTGGCCACATTAACAAGACCGACAGATGGACAGGCAGGCAATCAGAACCTCGCCCTGCTCATTATGTGGCTGTTTGATGATTATTGGTGATGTGTGAAAGAAACTGAAGCAAATCACCTTTCAGGGTTCTTTAAATATAGGTCAGGGCTGGAACAATAATATGATAATAATATTTTGGTTTCCTAATGTATTTTATCTTGCGGTTTTCTTCTTGTTGTGTTTCTTTATTTATGTAAAGTTTTGGATACCCACATATGTCTACAAGTGTGAACAAAGACCAAGTCTCAAGATTATCATACCAGGATGAACATAACTTCAAAGCAAGGATTCAAATACACTAACCCAGTGGTTTTCAAAGTGGGGGCAGCGGCCCCCTAGGGGGCTGCCAGGGGGCGCTAGGACGACCTCAGAAAGGTTGGGGGATGATAAAAAAACAAAAACAAAACACTGTTCTTATTCTCAACAGTTTGTTCAGTGGGATTATAATTGTGTTAATATATTTTAATAATATTCTTACATTAAACAACTGTATTGATCATTGAATAATTAGTAAAAGACATTTTAAAAAGCTGATGTTTCTTTACATAATTTTTAGCATCGTCTGTGGGTTTGCAAAAGGGAGTCCCCGCCCAGAAGCTAATGCCGTTTGGGGGGCCATGGTATGGAAAAGTTTGGGAACCCCAACACTGTTCTAATGCTGTGGAGTTCTAGTTTCCTGCAAATAGATGTAATCATCAATGGTAATAAATGAGTTTACAACTGCAAGACACCACAGTCCGTTGTGGGGACTGTATCATCTCAAGTGTCTGCTAGCTGTCCTTCCATGGAATCATTTCTGCAGTTGCATTAGTGTCTAAAATGCAAGCATTTGATTTGGCACTGAATGGGTCTATTTCACTGCTTTTATTAAATCTGAACAAACTGTGGTCAGATCTTCTTCAAAACCTAAAATACTTAATGTAATAAATTACTTCTTTAAAACAGTTTATCATTTGAGAAATCTGTTTTTCTTCTTTGTGACAACATAGAGGAAGTGTGTGTTGAACAATCCAGTTTAGCAATAGATTTTGTACCTTCCACCCTAGACCCCATATTAGGTGGTTTACATCTGAAATAAAGCACTGAAATCATCTTTTTTCAATAAAAGGAATAATGGCTACACAATTAAGTCAATAATAATCCAGTTCAGGTTAAACATGTCTTAAATATTTTGGATTTTGAATTAAAGGTTATCAAAACAAGTAATTTAGTATCTAAGTTGTCTGTTTTCTACTACTCTGCAGGATTTTCTTGTTGTTCCTCATTGTTTTGTGGCTCCTATATAGTTTTTAATTTGCAATTTTATTTAGTTATTAAATTGCCTCGAAGTAATTGTTCTTGCCTCCTGCCTGCATTTGGGTGTTCTACGAACTCCCCATATGACGGCTGCTTATATAAAAGTTGCAGGTATAGACTGCTGAATTTTTATCTGATACTTTATCACAATAAACCAACGGTACTCATAGTATAGTACAGGGGTGTCAAACTCCTGACTAAACTACCTCCTCAGTATATAGTCATGTTCTCCAGAGTCCAATAATCGAATTATTTTATTCAGGTGGGTTGAAGCAGAGGCAAATCTTAAAGACGCAGGACACTGGACCTCAAGGACTGGAGTTTGACACCTATAGTCTAGAATAATCTGTGAGAACGTGCTCTTTTATTGTTTGAATACCTAAAATGTTTTTAAAAATGCTTAATGTTATAAGTTTGCATTGCTCATTAAAGTTAGCCTGGCCACTATGCAAACAATGATAAAGACCCACGTGTTTTATAACCAGAATGCACTCAACTCGAGTGTTAAATCCTAGATCAGAGACAAATGCAACATTATAGTCCCTGTACCACCGTAGGGTAAAAAGTCCTTAAACTTTAACTCATTACATTTATTTGTTATTTTGTTTAAGGTACATTTCTGTTTCATTCACTTGTGGTGTTGGACAAAACAACATGTAAAAAATAATCAGGAGGCCTGAGTTTGATACAACTACTTTTATGTCATCTAGTGTTTGGATTAGTTTCTACATTGCTCCGATCTGAAACTTGCGCTCTGATATAACACCAAGTGGTTTAATGAGGTCAGTTGTAGATCCTTTAAAAATCCTTCCAGCTATGTTATAGTGGTGATAAACTATTTGACCTTGTAAGAATTCTGTTAAATATAAATTTTATTACACTGTGTGTTTACATTGTCTACTTAGGCATTTAAAAAGTAATGGATCAAAATCACCAGTTCTGAAATGAAAACATTTCAAAGTCTACTTTGTGAATAACCTGCATCTCCTGCATTCTCATGTATAACTCATGTTCAGTGAAGCCTGCAGGTTATCTCTTGGACCTGCACTGAATTGTAAATAAATGGTGGTGTTCCGAAATTATTTTTCTATACTTACTCCTAAAATTTGAGTGAGCTTGGAATTCATTTGCTGACATCATTTTATGCAATAAAGGTCAAACATACAACTCAACAAATTTTATCTCAAGAAGAGGATTACTTTTAACATATTTGAACTTTGAAACTGTGTGAGTGGGCAGAGTGGGAAGAGAGTTTTAAAAACATCACCATGACATAACTGACCAGCACATTCAACACATAAATGATTATTTAGGTGAGATTTGTGAAAATGTATTTTGTGATTTCAATACAGACATCAAATATGTGTTTATATGATAGTAATTTGCAATATATTAAGGTACTGTGGGGGTAGTTGGGCCTTTTTTATTGGTTTTGGCAGCATGTCTTTGATTAGCTCTATATGTATACTTGACCCTCTGTCTATAGATCCATACATCTTTGATCAATGGGCGGCCCAGTGCAGATAACCCCTCTCCGACCTTGCTAACCTTCACCTCTGCCCGCTACATCAGGTTGGTGTTCCAGCGAATACGAACGCTGAACGCTGACCTCATGACTCTGACACTCAGCGACCCCAAAGATATTGATCTCATTGTGACAAGACGGGTGAGCTTTAAAGGCACAACACTGTTTTTAAGCTTTGTTGCTTTCCATTTTTTCTCAAGTAGGATTGGAAAATTTATGAAACTGATATTCACCATATTTTAAAGAGATAATATTTTCAATACCAACTTTTACATCTGGAAAACCTTTTTTTGTTCAACACAGTTAAAACATTATTTCACAAGGAGTGTTTTAACACAAGTATTTTTCTGATCAGTGCACTGTTGTCATCATTACATGTTTTTGCTTTCTCTTGTCAGTACTATTATTCCATTAAGGACATCTCAGTTGGAGGGATGTGTATCTGTTATGGCCATGCCAAAGCCTGTCCACTCAACCCTGCTACAAAGGTACAACACTCCACTCTTTACTTCTAAGTCCAGTTAACAACACCATGAATGCAATGAGGCACTTCTATAGTACTAAATGAGAGCAAAGAGTACCCTGAGGCTGCAGGTTTTTTTTATAACCTTATATCAAATTTCTGTGTGTTTGTGTGTGTGTGTGTGTGTGTGTGTGTGTAGCTGCCTTCAGCAACACAGGTGACACACAGCGAAAGGTGGTCTCTCATGTCACTTCAAACACAGATGTGTTTGATACCAGACATCTGATCTTCCTTTTTTTCTCTCTCTGACCACACACCAGCACTTAATTGTGTGTGATTTTTAGATGTCCTGAGGCTTAAATACACAGTGTAACTCAGATGTGACACTGGTGTCTGGTCCCTGTGTGATGATCTCAATGAAAAGAAGTGATATCGGTAGTGTGTGTGGAGCTCCAGTTTCCTACTTTCTTTTCTCTTCCCAGCCTTAAAGGTTATTTTCCAGAAGTGTTTAAACAGACTCGAAAGCACTATCAGCTTGAGCCACATTGACATTTACATGCACTGGTTGTTAGTTTAGTTTTTAGTTGTTTGTCTGGACTAAAGGTGGCATATTTACAGTGCTTTACAAAAGTACTAACTACTACAAAAGGATGACATTCACTAGTATTTACCCCTTCACTTTGATATCCCTAATTAAAATCCACGTTAACCAATTACATCCACAAGTCGCATATTTAAAAAAAAGAGTCCACTTGATCATAATTTAATCTCTGTACTAATACAGCTGTCCTTTGAATGCCTCTGAGGTTTGGTAGAGAATTTGGTAGAGCCTTATGACGACCAAGGTATACACCAGACAGGTCAGGGATAAAGTTATGAAGAAGTTCATAGCAGAGATAGGTCTTAAAACAATATCCCAAGATTTGAAAACATCATGGAAATCAATGGAAATAATTTGTCACAGCTGCATACCTCCCAAAACATGACCTTTCATCTAAACCGGTATGGCAAAAAAAAGCATTAACCAGACAATATGCCAAAATACCCATGGTAACTTTGGAGGAGCTGCAGAGATCTACAGCTCATATGGGATAATTCTTTGACACAATGAATATTATTTGTCCAGTCAAATCCAGCCTTTATGGTCCCATTTTTTTTATACAGCAAGCATGTGTCCACTTAAGGCCGGTATGAGATTCTCATGGTACACAAATTATGAGTAAAAATACTAAACGTCAAGATATCACTGGATCTAAGCAAAATTTAAACTAAACATAAGTCATATAATTTAACTGCTTGCATTTAAAATGCAACAATTATCAAATTGCGGCTGGTAAAGCAATGCAGTATATTAATTGTATATATGATAATGTGGTCAATGACACTTATTTGTGACCAAGAGCACAGCTTAGCATTTTCTATACCCGCTTCTTTGTACAGGTCCACGGGGGGAGCTTGTGCCTATCTCCTGCAATCTATGGGCAAAAGGAGGGGTACACCATCACAGGGCAACACAGAAAAACACATGACAAACAACCATGCACACACCCATTCATAAGGGCAATTTAGAGAGAACAATTATCTTAACAGTCATATTTTTGGACAGTGGGAGAAGTACCCGGAGAGAATGCATGCACGGGGAGAACATGCAAACTCTTTGCTCCCTGGCTGGGAGTTGAACCCAGGACCTTCCACAGTGCTACCTTCTGCGCCACTGTGCAGCCCTTACTCAAGACAATGTAATATGTTTTTTTCAACAAAAGATATTTAGAAAAATAATTGCACAAATAGAATAAAAGTCGGTGTCAGCTAAAAACAGTCATTCTAGAAGATGTTTTTTTTTTTAACAGATGCACTGGAGTAAAGCAAAACATGGAATAAACATGAGCTGAATTTGAGCTGAAATAAGAATGCATAATGTATATTGAGTACATTAAACTGTAGGTGCAGTATGATGAGAAATATCAATGTTTTTGAAGTTAACTTTTTAAAACTACGGTACACCTTAACACCAGTGACCAGCCCATGCATATGCTGTATGTGACAGAAGGTGCTAGGATCAGGTGAAACCAAAATTGAACATTTTTGGCTTACATAAGGGCAAACCTACAGTGCACATTACTCTGAAATCACCATCTCCACCATAAAACATTGTGAAAGTGACAAAATCTACATTGCTGGGATGTTGCATTGCATTTCTTCAGCAGGGACAGTGATGAGGTTTAGAGTTTATGGGAAGCTGAATACAGAGTAATCCTAGAGGAAAACCTGTTAGATGCTGCAAAACTCTTGTTCGCAGATCTTTTCATCTATCTGACCTTGAGCTATTTTGCCAAGAAGACTGGGCAATACATACAATTTCGGGTAAAATACATTGAAGTTTGTGATTGTTATATGAAAAACATGAAAACTTGCTCTGGTATAAACTGAATTTAATATGATTTTTTGCAAGGCTCTATAAAAATATGTAAGTTGGTAATTTTTGTGTATTCTTACAACTTTAAAATGGCTTATAAGGCCCTGATATGGGAATGTTGCCACCGCAGTATTAGTAATTTTGTGGAGGTCAGACTTGCCTCATTTTGTTTGACAAAAGCTCAAACCACCAATGCAGGAAAGTCCAGAAAAGCAAATAATGTTGGAACTCTGTGCTTTGATGAATGTGGCCGCTGAGTGTTTTTTGTTTCAGATAAAAAGGAGAATTTCACCACTGCCAACAAATCCAAACTTGGCTTTCGCCTTAGCTACTGTACAACAACCCCTCCCAGTTAAATCTAGCACACCCACAGAATAACCCAATTCACAAAAGATCCTCTGAATTGAACTGAATTACTGAACCTTGGAACTGAATTACTGAACCTTGGAATTGGCCAACATGCTGTTACATTCTGCTTTTTACTTGCTATGTTTGAGGTTAACATTTATTTCTGTTGTGGGAGAATAATAGGAAACCAATTTTCTGTTTACTAACAAGCTGAAAGGCAAACCAAATTCTTTCAGTGTGACTGGCTCTCCTGTGGATACATTGTTGTTTGTTCGTCTTTTAACAGGTCATTCTTGTTGTGATTCACTATTTAGTGTTGTCTTATTTTAGATTTGTGTGACTATTTCTAAACAAAAATATAAATTGTCCTCACCTATTGTGATCTGTTAGATATACAATTGTGCTTATAAATATACATACTCTGGTAGAATTTCAAATTCTGTAGTAATTTCTTCAGAGAATATTAATGATACAAAATATTTTCTGTTACCTATGGTGTTAGTGAAGGAGAGAAGTCATTTTATATGCAATGATTATATTTTGTCATTTTTTTTTGTCATAGTGAACACCATAAAAAGGGCTGCACTGTGTTACAGTTGGTAGGACTTGCCTTGCAGCGAGAATGTCCTGGGTTCGACTCCCAGCCTGGGGTCTTTCTGCATGAAGTTAGCATGTTCTCCCCGTGCATGCATGGGTTCTCTCTGGGTACTCCTACTCCCTTTTGATCTGGTTGCTTTGATGTGTATATAAAGGGTCAGTATGTTCCATGCTCCTCACACACTCCTGCATGTATTATCCAGTCACGTACTGACGTTGCTGGATTCTGAGCCATGAGGAAAGTTATATTATTATCACAGGATCTGCTGTAAAAGATAGTCAAACTTTAGAAAATATGAAATGGATATAAAAGGATATCCAAGGAAATTACATCAGCAGTGTTCAAATTCTACATAGTGGAAAATAAGGGATTGTGCTGAGAACAATTTATAACTGGGTAGACAAACATAATTGCCAGGCACAACTGCCATTTGAAGAAAAAATGGACTGAATAGTACAGTTACTGGCATTGGCTGTTATTTTGCCAATGCCAGAAAGCAAACCTGCTCACAATATCCCTCAAACATTTAGGCCAAAATTGAACTTTATGGCCCCAATTATCAGTTACACCAATTCTACTGTGAAACACCAAGGTTGTTCTCATGTTTTGGGGATATGTAAGCTACAAAAGCACATGAAACTTGATGGAAAATTGATGGCAAGTCAAATGCAGCTTGTTATCAGAAAATATTGGATGCCTTTATAAGTCTGGAGGCTGCACATGTGATGCACTTGGATGTGCTGACATGACAATGGTCCAAAACACAAAGCCAAGTCTAGCTGTCATTGGCTACAGCAGGGAAAAGTGAAGGTTCTAGGGTGGCCATCTAAGTCTTATGACCTTAATATCACTGTGGCACTTTTGGAAGATCTCGGGAGTGCAGTTAATGTAAGTTAGCCCAATAATTTACAGGAACTTAAGGCTTTTGGCCAAGAAGAAAAGGTATCATTACCATCTGTGTCTCATCCACAACTGCCACAAAAGTCTTTGAGCTGTCATTCCTGTTGAAAGGGGGAATAGACAATATTAAAAGCTAGATTATGTAAACTTTTTATCAGGGTCATTTAGGCAGTTTCTGTTGTCATTATGATTTGAAAAGAGCAAACACACCTGTTTGATAAAAATGGCTTCACACAACCACTAACCATGAGTGAATGAAAGGTTTTTATAATATTATTTAAAATATTCTCTGAAAAGTTTTCAGAAAATCTATAATTGTGCCAGGGTATGTAAATTTGGGAGCACAACAGTATTTCATTAGCTCACTATATAAAAATATGTAACTTAAAAAGGTGTCCAGGCTGCTTTTGTCAGTGTGAGAATACACAAAGGCAATAGTATAAAGCCATCAGAAAATGCATTTCACATACAGAATAGGAGAAATACTCAGTCAAGAGCAAAACAATAATTATTGCTATGATTCTTGAATTACATATTATTCTTGTAGTTACTTACTAAAATTTCCAAAACTTGGATTTGGCAAACTTGTTCATTTGATTGATATACTGTACATTTCAAGCAAGCTAAGATTTGAGTGTTAATTATTTTACCAGGAACTCAGTATACTGTGGTGAGAAAGTGACTAAAATGGAATTTTATACTGTGGTTATTCAGTTTGTTCAAATTTTTAGCAAACCTCTCATAACCAGCATCCAGACTGCAGAGGACCAATAAATCAAAACAGTTCAACATCTGTAAAACACATAGTGACTGTTTATTTCTTTTGTGTATCTATGTAGATGTTTAGCTGTGAATGTGAGGACAACACATGCGGGGAGAGCTGTGATCACTGTTGCCCAGGCTACCACCAGCAGCCATGGATGGCGGGAACCTTCCTCACCCGACACGTCTGTGAGAGTAAGAAAAAAATGCATACCTTATTTTCCCAAGTCTACTTAAGCTTTACATTCCATCCACAACAGGATGGACCAGGTTTGGTTAGAGAGCTCTTAGGTGTTGTGGCTGCTCATGCTATGCTGTATGTTTCCCTAAACTATATTGAAGCTAAATAAACAGATAACATGCATGTACTGTAGCCTTATATACGACTAACCAAAAAAGTGTACAGTACTTTGGACTTTGGACTTTGGCATATTAGGCCATTAAAAGTCACCTCTTTCTCTTTTAACCTTGATCAACAGCAGTAAAGAGACTAAGTCAGAAGCTGTTATCATAAAAACAGGTTACAACATGTAACATGCAACTTCCATTTTATTTTACACAGGCCAAGTTATAACCACTTTTACTGCACTGACATTGACATAACATCACTTCTATAAAGAAGGTTGTTACTAGAGCAAGCAATTAAAAAACCAGATGTTAAAGATTGAGTTGTCCAGAATATCTTATTGTTAAACTGCCATTTTCAAACATTACAGTGCAATGCACAAATATCAATGTTTTTCTTTTACTTTTTCATATTTTGTCATAATCACAATCAATGCATTTGATTGGGACATTTTTGATGGATCAATTGGATTCTACTTGTGATGCAATTAATTCAAGTTTGGCTTATTATGCTTATTGGTACAAAGTCATCTAAGGAGACCCAGCCAATTGCATTGAATCATTAACTTTGCAGCAGATTCTCATCCTGTGCAAGCTATTCATGACATGCATACATTTACTCTCAATGGGGTCTGAGAAATTAAAATTTATGTTCTGAAAACGACCCATCCCATCTGACAGTTTCAGCTACTTTGATATTAAATTATGCAAAAAGTTCAGTATGTAGATGTGCAAAGCTGTAGAGGCATGCCCCAAAAGAATTGTAGCTGTAAATGCAGCAAAAGCTGGTTCCATAAAATCTTATCGAGTCAGGGGTGCTACATTTTACACACCACACTTTTTCAGTACTTAACAATTATGTACTACTTTGTGTGGTCCATCACAAAAAATGCCAATAGAAAATATTGAAAGATGTGGTTGTTACATGACAAAATGAGAAAATACTTCTGGAAGGCACTGTAATAAAGTATGTTACTTTCAAATAAATTTAATAAAACATATTTTGAAGTAACTAACAAATTGAAACTTGAGGATGTCACATTGACTATTATGCAAATTTATTTTTGTCCTCTAGTACTCTTTAGCAGGTACATTCTTTAGGTTTGAGTTGCACAAGTTAGCCACTATTGGCAGCCAATGTATCCTTTTTGCTGTTCTTTAATGTTACTACTTAGATTTTACATTGTAATTTAAAATAACAGTCCTTTTATCAACGTAGAGAATTTAAGACCCCTTTTTTAAATGTAGCAAACTACATGTTTTCAGTGCACACTAAGTGAATGGAAATAATTTAGCTTTTTACTTCTTACTCATGGTCAGTATATGAACCTTTTGGGACTGTCTAAAAAGTGTAAAAACTTCTTTGTCTCAGTATGCATAAAACCCAAAGGGTTGAAGGAAAAGTTAGCTTTGGCTGCATATATTGTGTTGGAGTTTTATTCACTTTTTATTTATGTCCATGTGTTTTCAGAATGCAACTGCCATAATAAGGCAGAGGAGTGCTACTTTAATCAGACTGTAGCTGACCTATCCCTAAGCCTTGATATTCATGGTCAGTATCGAGGCGGTGGTGTCTGTATTGGCTGCCGTGACAACACAGCTGGAATCAACTGTCAAAGCTGTGTTTCTGGTTACTACAGACCTACAGAGGTATGCATATACACATAAATGCATCTATCGATCTATCAATCTCTATAATGTGTGTGTATATATATATATATATATATATATATATATATATATATATATATATATATATATATATATACATATACTGTACGTGGTCATTTACAGTAATGTTAATACTCCAGTTAAACATTGTCTTCTTTGCCTGTCCAGGTCAGTGTGGATGAGGAGGACCCCTGCATTCCTTGCTCCTGTGATCCATATGGTTCTATCAGCCAAACTTGTGTTGCTGATGAAAGTCAAGCTTTTTCCGGTACGGAAACAATTTTTTTTTCTCTTTTCTTCCTATGTCAGTCCATGTTTCTCTTAGAGACATTTAGAGCTTACACACACACACACACACACACACACACACATACACACACACACACAAACACACACACACACACGCACACACACTTCCCTCCTTTAACTGAGTTTAAAGTGAGACTTTGATCATCTTATTATAGTTCTTTGTTAATCCCACCTGATATCCTGTGGTGTTTATATTATTGGAATTCTTGTTATATAAATAATATTTTTGACAGTGCCAGACTATTTATATTAAGAGACAATTGTGCTTCTTTGAGTATTATTATTTTCATGTCACAAAAGTAGATCTATTTTAGTAGCAGCTGCTTTAGCTAGTTTTCTTTTCCTTTTTTGTCCTGCTCATAGTGTCTTTTAAAATGTTTGTCTTTGTATACGTTTGATTGGCAGGTCAGCCAGCAGGGTCATGTTGGTGTAAGGAAGGTTTCGGGGGTCTGCGATGTGACAGGTTAGAAACCCACATACTCACACACTGAAAGACACAGAAATGTAGTGACAGGTGAGCAGAGCCTTTCAGCTCCTGTCCGCTCAAATTATTGTTTGAAAATTGCCAGAAAGGTTCCATTAAGGTCTTAGATAATGATATCACACTGTGAGTTTATATAAGATATAAAAGTCACTTAATAAATGACCATGTATAGACGAGATGTTTGAAGTTGATGTTCTTTTGAGTGGCTCTGCAGCCTGACTCATAAGTGAATGTTGTTTCCTGAGAAAATAATTTTTACACTTTAATCTTTAATGAGCATAAATATAACCAATGATAATTAAAATTATCATATAATTAAAAACTTGATTTTCAAATCTTTGAATCTGCCATTGAGGTAAATCATGTTATTTTGTTGACCATTCCCAACTCAACTTTATTTATATTTCAATAGCGTTTTACACAGAAATGTAACACAACATGCAACTGAAAACGATAAAAAAAACTAAATTAAATTTGCTTTTACTTATTTTGAGAGTATGTGATAAAAACATGATCAGAAATTCAATGAGAGAAAATCTATTTTTGAATGAAATAGTAATTAGGTAAAAGCTCTTTCAAAGTGAAACCTTTAAACTCGTTTTCTAAAGCCTAGAGGGAGCAAGTTGAACAAGGAAGGAGCCTGAATTTAAAGGTGTGCTCTCTGCCATTCTGGTGTTGGAAATTCATGTTTCTCTGGTGAAGAAACCATGGACCATTTTTTATTTATTTATGTTTTTTTGTGGAAATGTCAGAGAATATTTTCCATATTTCATAGATGCTGTTAAGGTGAAAGGAAGCTGTTTGTTTTACTTGTTTAATCTGAGACCTGAAAGGTAAGTTTTTGAGGATCAAAACAATTACTTATTCAGTTTAACTTAATTTTTGTTTAATTCTTTGTCTTCAAGACACGTTTTTAAGTTCTACTGATGATTACGTTCATCAGGTTTCAGTGATTAATAAATCTGAGTGTAAATTGTATACAACAGCCCAAAGGATGCATATATAAAGGAAATAAAACTATTGCTACAGAAGAACCCTGTGGAACACCATAATTTATGCTGGAATTGGTTGCAGATGTATTACTAAATTTTCCAAATTTAAATCTGTCATAAAGATATAATGTTACCTAATTGAGTTCTACACCCGTGATCATGATGATATGCTAAAGTCTGTGGTCAGTGGTGTCAAAAGCAGCACTGAGCTCTAGCAAAATATGTATTGTAATAAGGTAGTTGTTTTATTGTCATGTTATAATACTAAACAAGTTGCTTTATCTTTTCTTACACTGCAATTTTTATTATATATATATATATTGCAAATATTCAAAAATAATCTAATTTAGTAGTACTCGTCTCTAGGATAAATTAAAAGAATAAGATTACAGCAGACAAAAATAAACGTTTCTGTATTCATTTTGCCGATAAACTGTGAAGTTTTCTTGTCATTTTGCATATGTGCCTTACCTTAGGTTACTGTATATAATAAATCAATGGCAGGCAAAAACATTGGCAGGGTTTATGATATTAACCAACATAATAGTTTGGTAATTTTATGATGGTGTTCTTTATTGTTAAATGTATCTGTGTCCAGATGTGCTATTGGTTATAAAGGCTACCCAACCTGTGAGCGCTGTAATTGCAGCGTGGAAGGAAGCATCAACGCTGACCCATGTGTAACACCCTGTATATGCAAGGTCAGAGACAGACTCACACACACTTGCATTCACACTCATTATGACAAGTACTTTGCGTTAACCTTTCTAGCCTTGTCAACATTATTTTCACCACATTTGCATTGCAACAGCATTCCTTGTGCTCATATTTGAGGACAGCTCATAAAGTATGCTTCATGCAGTTCTTTTCTGTCTGCAGGAAAATGTTGAAGGAGAGAACTGTGATCGCTGTAAACTTGGTTTCTACAATCTGCAACGTGGTAATCGACGTGGCTGCGAAAAGTGCTTCTGCATGGGAATTGCAAGCCAGTGCTCTTCCTCCCCATGGGACTTTGGAAATGTAAGCATTTTTACTTGTTCATATTCTTCTCTGATAATGTTTAATCACATATAACATAATAAAATGACCTTAAACAAATTGGCTTTCTATTATTTTAAAATAACAAAGAAACCTAAGAATGGTTTCTGCTATAAACATAAAAAACATAGCAATAGGGGGACATTGACATTATCTCTGTGTGCCAAAAATCATTTTGCAAAGTTTTTTGTAGTTTGCTTGCCATTTTGACTTTGTCTTGCCTGTATTTAAAAGAAAAACTGAAATTTATCATTTGATTAAAAATAATTTTACAAAAAAGCTGCAATTATAAAACCTGCTCAAATGGATGTAAAGGTTTAGTCACATTGCTAGTTTTGATGTGCACTTTATTAAACTTTGAAAGATAAAATTTTACTTTAAATGTTTTGTGTTCCAGACACTTTTGATGTTGGTGGAAATTACGAAAATTAAACAACCGGTCATAGTATTTTATGAAAATCTTTGGAAACAATTTCATTTTGCTGACCTCATAATACTGCATGAGAGGCTAAAAACAGTTGTTGATTTTTATTAATGAAAGTTTGAACATTACAGTTGAGGGTCAAAAAAGTAGCACTCTTCTTTGTCTGTTTGCGAGAGCCAAGCTCCTAAGCTCCGGAGCTTTCTGAGGCTCAACATTTTCTTGTTGTTCTGCGCACCAGACTTAAGACCAAGGGGGACCAAGCCTTCTAGTCTGCGGCACCAAGGCTGTGGAACAATCTACCTCTACAGCTACATTTAGATGACTATGTGGACTCTCTTAAAAGCAGTTGAAAACCTTCCTGTTTAAAAAGGCTTTCTGTTGAATGTTTGTATTTATTGTGTTTTATTGTATTTTATTTTATCTTTTTCATGGCACTTAATTTATTAGTAATTTTATTGGTTTTCTGTACAGCATTCTGTGATGGTTTTGCCTGAGAAAGGCACTTAACAAATAAACTTTACTTACTTATTTGCTAAGCAAAGATAACAGTGCAGTGCAGATGATGTAACAGCAGATGCCAAAAATATGGATGGAAATATTCTAAGATGATTGTATCTCATTGTCAAATATCAAAGCAGTTTGTGATTCAAAGCCAATAGATGGGCAGAATGTGGACCTGATGGTTCAAAAGGTGCACACATTTTTGAAGTGCCTAATTAAAAGGTCAAACTGGAAGATTTTGGTTTTTGCTTTGTCAAAAATTAAAAACAAATTGGTGTAGGCATTTAAGCATTTGCATACTTACAATTTTCTTTAAACAGAAGACCTACTTGTAGCCAGATTATATTAGGTTGAGTTAGAGGCACAGGTCTTGTACAAATCGTTTACTGTAGCTTTAGACTCATGTCTCTTATATAGTTAAATAAACCTAAAAACAGAAAAATATGTTTACTAAAGAGAAATCCTTTGCTTGCAATCATACCAACTGTATGCACACATATCCAGTTAACTAATCAGCTAGATCAGATTGCAAACTGTTAATGATAGATATATTAATACAGAATGTATTGCTTCAGTGTTTTCAGTGTTGGCAAATGGTTAGGCAACATCCCTGCTTACCAATAAGCTCTTTGATTAACTGTTGTGAAGCAATAATATAGAATGACTAGAGCCATAAGTTAGGGTCAACCCTAATCCTGTTCTCAATAAGGTAAAACACTTATCCTGGTGACAAAAAACCAAGACAAAATTAGGGGAACAGTGCCCAGAGATGTTAACTCTGTTGGTATTAACGTTTTACACATGTGGTATTTTAAGGTCTACAACAAAGAATCAGCCATTACAGAGTACAGCAAAGAGGGAGGTAGAATGCAGGGGAAAGACAAGGAGAAAAGTAAAAATGGTGTGGAAAGAGTTCAGAGGGGAAAGACAAGAAGACAAGTTTGGAAAGGAGAAGACACGAGGCAAGAGGGGGAAGAGAGGTGAAGCAAGAGGAAAAGAGTTCTTAACTGACAGGTGGGGTGGGAGAGGAGGAAAGAGGAGATGCTGACAGGATGACAGCTTTGATTTAGATACTGAAAGTGTGTGTGTGTTTCTGTGTGAGTGTGTGTTCGAAAGGGGAAGCCAAGGTTAGGTTAATTGTAAAGACACGTGTGTGTGTGTGTGTGTGTGTGTGTGTGTGTCCGGGTCTGGCTCTTACACAAGCACAGAGATGCACATCATCAGTTAGGGGTTTGGAAAAAAAACTTTCAAGGTGCCAGTTTAAGAGGTTATTGCTGACATATTACAAATATACAAAACAAATAAATGTGTTTCTCATTCATAGCATTTGTTGTGCAGCTGTACATTTAACTCACAGAAACATAAGAAATATTTAGCATTATTGACATTCTTGTCGCAGCTTGGTTTATATGGGCTGTGAAACCGGAGCTTGGATGCTAAATGAACCAATCTAGTTGAACATTCTCTACGTTGTCAGTTACAGTTGTATGGAGCATCAAATTAAGACCATCCACTGGGCTTAATAATTAAGCTCAAGGGATTAAAAAGCCTGGCTACATTCTACATGACTTAAATATGTTTTCAGTTGACTGCTACTGATCAGGTGACAACAAGCAAGTTACTTCTATTTAAGCATGAGGGTCATCTCTGTTTGAAACCAACAAAATACTCCTAATTACCTCAAACAATACTTTCTGCTTTATTTTTTAGTTCACTAACAAAAGATGCAATTTACTGTAAGCTTGCATTAAAAGACAGTATGAAGGTACAAAAAGCTGCTCATTTCAGGTTTAATTCATAATCCTTAAATATTCCTTGGAAATAGTCATCAGTCAGTCATTTTCTACTGCTTATTCCATAGTGGGTCACGGGGGAGCTGGTGCCTATCTCCAGCAGTCTATGGGCGAAAGGCAGGGTACACCCTGGACAGGTTGCCAGTCCATCGCAAGGCAACACACATACAACCATACACACACTCATTCATACACCTAAGGGCAATTTAGAGTTACCAATTAACCTAACAGGCAGGATTTTTGGACTGTGGGAGGAAGCCGGAGTACCCGGTGAGAACCCACGCATGCACGGGGAGAACATGCAAACTCCATGCAGAAAGACCCCAGGCTGGGACTCGAACCCAGGACCTTCTTGCTGCAAGGCAACAGTGCTACCAACTGCACCACCGTGCAGTCCTTGGAAATAAAATTGCACAAATAAATGGACCTAACTGTGGCCAGTATAGCATGATTCATACCCATGTACATAAATCACGAGGCAATATGTATTTTATTAATTATGGAGTTAATAGTATTAAAAATGCTTAAACCCTCTATAGATTTTATTTTACTCTTGTTACAATCCCATGAATGTTGGTTCCAATCTCTTTTTTAGGGCTCTCACTCTTGAAATTTGAGAGATTAGGATCCACAATCAGTCCAATTAGCGCCAAGAAACACCATGCTGGTGGATGTTATTTATGGGAGTCATATAACCTCATTTTCTTACAGTAGACTCTTGAAAATTCTAACCATCAGTTGTTACAGTGGGTACTAGACAGCTCACTTTTGCATATTAAAAAGGTTAAGTACCAAAAAAAGAGGTACAGAGGTATGGAAAGGCAATGGGGCAAAATGACCAGCACCCATTTGTGCTGTTTTTTCAGCTATATTTAGCTAACTTAAGATGTTTGGAGAAAAAAGGTAGAAGCGACAGAATGCATTAGGCTGCAGCTTCATCACATGGACCCACCAAGGGCAGGCTTCTGTCTGGCAACAATAGAACAACCAATGCTGACACAACTTGGCAACTTGATGGTCAGAGAGGGGTCTTCAGTTTATTTAATTAAGCTTAACACAAGAGGAGAACATTATTAATAATGGATTTCGACGAAGACAAATTTAGGTGATAGCCTGAAGCCTGTAACCACATATATGGGCAACAATCACCAATCAGTTGCCCCCAGTGCCATAACTTTGTCCAAAATGTTTCATTTTACAGCAGCCCTTCCCAGCCAAATATAACAATGTTTAGTGACACCAGGGAGCGCTGCACCCACTTCAGTTTCATCAGATGAAAAAAAACTCAAAGTTGTTCAAAAAAAACTTGATGCCACTTGTGAACATACACATTTTATTATTACGTTATTTATTTATTATCCATTACAATTTTCAGCTTTATTTATTAATGACTTTATTTATGTGTATGTTTTAATATTTTCTGTATTTTTTTTGTATTTTATGTTTGTTTGTTCAATGCTATTTATTTATGCCTGTGCTTTCTACATTTCTGTATGCATTTCTGCCTCATTACGCGAATGAGGAGGGCCTGGGTCTTCATGCATCAACTTCTGCCTTTTGGTTGGTTAGCATTAGCCTGCATAGCTCAAATCTCCATGGCTTTGCCCCACCAAAAAGCATTTAACAATGGCAAACTCAACAGGCAGACATTCGGTGTCCAACCTCTTAACAGCGTTGTAATTCCTCCAGTCTGTTAGAATCTTCCCTTAAGAGGTTTGACATCGTTGAGGTAGGTCACTGTTGGAGGTCAGGCACCGGGAAGCTGAGGTTGTTGCCTTGCTGTCGCAGCACGCTGTGTATTGGGGGATGGGATGTGGTGCGGGTTCTTGGAGCGGGGCTAAGTGCACTTGGCTCACTGAATGGAGCTTCAGAGCTTAATACTTCATAAGAGTCTTCTGGCAAAATGGAGATAAATATAAAAAATATATCATAATATGGTGTAATACAAATTTTTCTAATAACAACATACATTAAAATAAATTATACATTAGATCTGAGCATTTTAACAATTTTATCTTCATATTTAGTCCAAGTATTTAAGCATTTTAAGTATTAATATCAAAATAACCTGATACGCAATTTTTGAGTACATATGTACAAATAGGTTTGTTTAGGGCTAAGTAGGAAAAGGCAAAATGACAATAAAATATATGTAACTGTAACAGACTATGTATTGTAACATGGAGTTTAATTAAAACAGCATTCCAGCTGAGCTGTCAGCATGGTGGTGCAAATATAGTAAACTCTTTTTTTATAAAAGAAAATTAGGTTGCTGTAGGAAATGTACTGTACAGTTGATCTTGTATGTCTCGTGTTAGGGGTTAGAGACTTACTGTGATTAAAACTGAAAATTGAAAGTTGACCATTTTTTTTAAACATCCACTTGCAATATAGAGGGAGAACAGGGACAAGGGTGCAATTCAGCAGAAGCCCTTTCACAAAAATGACTTAAATTACAGGTCCTTCTCAAAAAATTAGCACATTGTGATAAAGTTCATTATTTTCCATAATGTAATGATGAAAATTTAACATTCATATATTTTAGATTCATTGCACACTAACTGAAATATTTCAGGTCTTTTATTGTCTTAATACGGATGATTTTGGCATACAGCTCATGAAAACCCAAAATTCCTATCTCACACAATTAGCATATTTCATCCGACCAATAAAAGAAAAGTGTTTTTAATACAAAAAACGTCAACCTTCAAATAATCATGTACAGTTATGCACTCAATACTTGGTCGGGAATCCTTTTGCAGAAATGACTGCTTCAATGCAGCGTGGCATGGAGGCAATCAGCCTGTGGCACTGCTGAGGTCTTATGGAGGCCCAGGATGCTTCGATAGCAGCCTTTAGCTCATCCAGAGTGTTGGGTCTTGAGTCTCTCAACGTTCTCTTCACAATATCCCACAGATTCTCTATGGGGTTCAGGTCAGGAGAGTTGGCAGGCCAATTGAGCACAGTGATACCATGGTCAGTAAACCATTTACCAGTGGTTTTGCTGAAAAATGAAATCTTCATCTCCATAAAGCTTTTCAGCAGATGGAAGCATGAAGTGCTCCAAAATCTCCTGATAGCTAGCTGCATTGACCCTGCCCTTGATAAAACACAGTGGACCAACACCAGCAGCTGACACGGCACCCCAGACCATCACTGACTGTGGGTATTTGACACTGGACTTCTGGCATTTTGACATTTCCTTCTCCCCAGTCTTCCTCCAGACTCTGGCACCTTGATTTCCGAATGACATGCAGAATTTGCTTTCATCTGAAAAAAGTACTTTGGACCACTGAGCAACAGTCCAGTGCTGCTTCTCTGTAGCCCAGGTCAGGCGCTTCTGCCGCTGTTTCTGGTTCAAAAGTGGCTTGACCTGGGGAATGCGGCACCTGTAGCCCATTTCCTGCACACGCCTGTGCACGGTGGCTCTGGATGTTTCTACTCCAGACTCAGTCCACTGCTTCCGCAAGTCCCCCAAGGTCTGGAATCGGCCCTTCTCCACAATCTTCCTCAAGGTCCGGTCACCTCTTCTCGTTGTGCAGCGTTTTCTGCCACACTTTTTCCTTCCCACAGACTTCCCACTGAGGTGCCTTGATACAGCACTCTGGGAACAGCCTATTCGTTCAGAAATTTCTTTCTGTGTCTTACCCTCTTGCTTGAGGGTGTCAATAGTGGCCTTCTGGACAGCAGTCAGGTCGGCAGTCTTACCCATGATTGGGGTTTTGAGTGATGAACCAGGCTGGGAGTTTTAAAGGCCTCAGGAATCTTTTGCAGGTGTTTAGAGTTAACTCGTTGATTCAGATGATTAGGTTCATAGCTCGTTTAGAGACCCTTTTAATGATATGCTAATTTTGTGAGATAGGAATTTTGGGTTTTCATGAGCTGTATGCCAAAATCATCCGTATTAAGACAATAAAAGACCTGAAATATTTCAGTTAGTGTGCAATGAATCTAAAATATATGAATGTTAAATTTTCATCATGACATTATGGAAAATAATGAACTTTATCACAATGTGCTAATTTTTTGAGAAGGACCTGTATACTGAGCAATTATAGTGAAAAGATTCTCTGCAGAATAAAGTAAATGGCCTATTTTTTTCTCCTCTGTGTGATTGCTGTGTTTCCAGGTGACCTCTCTGGCTGGCTGGCACCTGGTTGGAGAGACAGGAGGGAGGGTGTGGCCTGTTCACAGAGAGACACCTTTATTTCTGACCGTCAGACACTTGGATGTTGTGAACGATCTTGGATCCGCCTACTACTGGAACGCACCTGAAATGTATTTGGGCAACAAGGTTTGAACAGGCACATTCTGCTAGATCCTTTGAAACATCTGTAAAAATTAAAAGATTTCCCAAGTAATTATGATTACTATATTTTACCACTAAAGGCACACACTTATAATAATGTGTACTCCTCTGTCCTTTTAGAATAATGTTTTGATTGAGTAATTTTTGCTTAAACATTTCAGGATCACACTCAATTTTACAATTGGATAATAAAAAAAATGGTATAAATATGTAAATGCTCTTATGATACTGCATCATTAGCCCTGAATGCGTAAACACATCCAATTTGTGATCGAAAACAAAATGCCTCCTGGGTGGATGTCTGCTGTGAACATGCCCCGCTGGGATGTTCTCTCCCTCCTAGGCCTTCTTCTCTGGATCAGCTTCTGCTAATGTCGACACTTTGATATTGGACTGTGGTTTTCCCTGGGAACGATTGGACTTTTATCACTCCAGCTGGTAAATAGCTGCAGTCCATGTTTCTGAAGTTGTTGCTCTACTACTACAACAACAGACCAACTGTGATGTTTGTCTGCGTGTCGTGGCTTAGAGGGATCTACCACTGAATTTCATTACATAGCACCCTGCAGGCCTGGCTTGTCATCTCACTTTTTTGTCTAAGCTTCGATTCCTCCCTCCCCCTAACCATCCCTCCATCCCAGCTTCTTTTCATCAGCCCTGCTCCTCTAACTCTCGCTTCATCTCTCCAGGACTCCCATTTTTCACCTCGCTATTCCTAAATCACCTCCCTCCACCTCCTCCCCACCTCAACTCTCTTGTCTGCCTCTTTCTCTATCTCTCTCACTTGCTTTGTGTCTCACGGGGTAAACAGTGTTTCGCCTGTTGAACTCGATAATCAACTGTTTTTCTCTTAGCTCCGCACACATGCACACACCGAACACATAGCCATACACAGTAATGCTCGCACAGACTCCCAGGTCTACATAAGTCAGATAGTGATGTGTTTTGGAGGCATTAGGGATGACGAAGCAGAACCGCATGCCTCCAAACATGGGAAACAAACAAATTACTACAGTGTGTGTGTGTATGTGCGTGTATCCATCCATCTGCGTCCAATCGCTTGAAGCACTATATGCGCGTACTGTATGAAAAAGCAATTCTTTGCTCCACTCTCTGATTGCGTTACAGAGATGGATGCTCTTTGACTTGATGTGACTTTCACACACAGTGAAACAGCATTTTAGTGTGTGTTATTGGGAGTGACAGGCTCTGCTTGTTATAACAAGCTAGCAGTTGATGTATAAGAACGTAAATGTGTATGTGATAATGTTCTGTGTTCTGCATGGTCTCCAGTTTTATTATGGCCGTGAATGCTCCTGTTCCGTGGCTGCTCGTCGGACCAGAAGCATTTTCCACTGATGCTCATTGAGTATTTTATTACCCATGTCGGTCCAAGGATTTGTCATCCACAAAGATGGCTGTTATCATCGTTAAAGAACATGCTGTTAAAAGAATATTCACAGGGTTTAGAGTTTGTCTGACAGCAATGAGGCCAAGTGGAGTTTAATTTAGAGAGCCAAAAATAACCTCAGGATCTTGTCAAATGAGAGGTTGCATCCTTTTATTACTCTAATATATTTTGATGTAATTTTTTATGTTAAGAAATGGTTTAATGATATTTTGGTTACATTTCAACTTTCTCAGACTAGCTTTATTTCTTCAAATGATTTCTTTCTTTGCATGGGGGAGTTTGACTTTATTGTATTTTTTTTCTTCAAAATTATATATATAATGTAGGCTCAAATATATGCCTGCTTTGCATCTCAGGCAGCATTATGAGGTACACAAAATGAAATTGTTTCCACACAGCTAGAATAAAATACCACGACCAGTTGTTTCATTTTGATTAAAAATCATCTTGCAAAACACAACTTAACAATTTTTTTTGTGCAAGCTTCTCACATAATTCTGCCTAGATTTTTTTCTTGGAACAATTTGTTGTTCATTTAAATTGGATGGTTTCCTGGCTTTTAAACATAGTTAAGGTGAGAAGTTCCCAAACGTTTGTCTTTATCCTACTTTAATCTTTTCCAAAACCAGTTTGAATGTGTTGGGCATCATTTGTGCTGTTAGAACATTCAACTGTGTCCAGGTTTCAACTGTCTACCTGTTAATTCAAGGTAAAGTTAAAGAATTAAACATACATCTTACTCTCTTACTATTCCATCCACCTTGCACAAAGCACCAGTGCCACTAGCATTAAAACAACCCCACAGGATGATGCTGCCACTACCATGCTTGACAGTTGGTAGAGTTTCCATTGGTTTGCAGGCCTCAGCTGGACTCCAAACATTCTTCTGGTCATTTTAGCCCAGATAACTTAGTCTATCACAATCTGGCCAGAAAACACTTTTCTTTGAGGGCAGCTGCTAATATGAGTCAGCCTTTAAGGTGTTAATTTTGCAGCAGGATTTTCTTTTTAAGTCACAGCCCTCTCAATCCATGGTGAGGTGAAAGTTTATTTAAGATCCACAGTGGCACTGGCGTTCCAGCATTTTCCAGTTGATGATAGGGTTCAGCCTTGGTGGTTCCTGATTGTTCCTAGTTATTCAACCCAAATGTCTTTTACCTGAGTGGGATAATTGGGTCAGATGGCTGAGACTTAATTGGGACAGTGATCCCAAAGATGCATCAAAACTGATTTCTGAATAGATAAACCGGTTAATGTTTTACTTTTGAAATGGTCTTTCCAAACTATTGATATTATTCCTATTGAAACAATATAGACTAACTGTATAGATAGAAATCCACTAATTTAAAGGAACTCTGCCAATTCTGCTATAATGCTAACGGCAACAAAATTGCTTGTGCTAGAAGTGCATCGTGCAAAGGGACATTGAATCAAGTGTTACAATAAACTCAAATTCATGAGCCAATGTCTTTTTAAAAATGTATAATGTTTGGAAAGTTTCTGTAAAGTTAGGGGAAAGTGTTATTATGGTTTATATTAGAGTGTAAAGTTTCCTTAGGTGCCTGTGCATAAAGCAAATAAGGTAATACTAGTGCAGAATTTTCAGCAGCCTTCAAAATTCCAACTCCTTTGTATCCATCAGATACGCTGATTTAAAAAAAAAAAAAGACGTGTGGTCAAGACAGATGAAAGCTTCAAAGCCACAGAATTCTCATCATTTAGAGAAAAATAAGTGTCAAAATCAGACAAAAACAGAGCATTGTAAGATTGAGATACGCAATGGATAAACATGGACAGAAGAGCAATACTCTTTCCTGACAGATGATGAAAGAAACTCAAAATGTGCTGGAACTCATGTCCAAACACACAACTTGGCTTGCAATAACTTCTTCTCCTAACCTTTTTGATAACTTTTCTTTTGGGGCTTTACCATAGCTATTTTTCTTAATTTATGGGTTTTTGGTGAAAGCCATAATAAAAAAAATAAGATCTTGAATGATAAGGGAGAAAACCTTGTCCCGGCTGAAAACTGGAGACAAACACAGTAATTTAGGAGAAATGTTCCTATTTCCTTTACTTTGTTGTTAAGCTTGATGCTTCCTGTAGATGATGAGTAAATTTGATTTTATTATAAAATTTCAGATTTGCAATGCGCAGATCAACTTTTACTAAGCTGCAGAGTTGTAATCTGTTAAATAAACAGCAAAAGCATTGATAGTGTAAAAACAATTTTATTTATAATGTGACTCATCTGGCCTAGATCACATGAAATAAATTTTCTTCTAAATGTTCCCATTTTGTTTTCTTCCATATTTTTACTTGTATGGATTAAGATGCTCCTTTTAAACTGGACCATTTTAATAATGAACCTTCCTTGTTTTGTGGTGGAATAGTTATAAAACAACCAATGAATTTTAAAAGTAAGAAAGGGGTCACATGTATACATTCAGCCCCACGAAGATTTGTCATGTTTATGTACAATTAGCATTTACTGTGAACAATGATACTGGTGTTCCTGCATCTTTCAGTTTATTATAGTTGTTAACAGTGATAACAAACACACATGGCTTAGGATTGAATACATTTTTGTTAAAACTAACCATGTGAGATGCCCCTTAGCTCAAACCTATTGAAAATTTCTGGACAATGTTTAAAAGCTGGCTTTATCCCCAGAAACCAACTAGTTTAACAGAGCTTTCCCAATTCTCCCAGGAAGTTTTGTCAAATATCCCAACAGAATGGTGCCAAGACCCTGTTGATTACAACAAAAAGTTACTTTTCGTTGGCTTGCTTAGGGATGTTCAAATATCTGGAGCGGTTTATGTGTGTATTTGAGCCAGTAAGTATAATTTTGAACTTAACCATAGTAAAGAAAAACCCAATTCATGTTTTTAAAATTTAGTGAAGCTGTCACCATCTCACCCTGAAAAAGAAATTTGAAACGTAATTGAATGCCAAACAATTCAAATTCATGCTAATGAATATATATATAAGGCTTTACCCTCAATGCATAGCAGGACCTTATTAATGAAAGAAGAACTGATTTATTAATTTAAAAAACATAAAAATTAAGATGTTTTTATTCTTGAAAGTCAATGTCATTGCCCAAATCAGGGTTAAACAATGTCATTGTATACATTTAGAACAGATATTTGACATTCGATATTCCACTCAAAACTCAAAACGTCCACTCAAACATTTTGTAACATACCTCCTGTAGCTAAATATTTAGAAATATTTATCTACACCTTTATGCCACCTGGTGGTGTAAACATCATGAATAACTGGTACTAACCCTCAAGTGATCTGGTGATAACATTTGACACCTGTCATTTTGGGAACCTTGAAAACTCAACAGAGCGTCATTTGCTCAAAACATGCAGAACTTACCTTCTCCTTTATGTTTTGTAAAAAAAAACTCACCTCAGCTTAATGCGTATGTTTTGGTGTCTGCAGCACCCTGTGAGTATTTTTGCAAGAGAAAAATATCCAAAGTTTTATCTTATACGTACGTACGCACATACATACATACATACATATATAAATTTCTCAACTATAAAGTATCTTTCTATCTTTGTTAGCTTCTTTAAGTAAGATTCACAACACGATTTGCAACTGACTTTCAAGACCCAGTGATCCGTGGGAGTGCAAAACAATAATTGATTGGCTGCAAGACGACACTGGAAGCACAAAAAAGTGAGCTGCTCTTAGTCATCAGTCTAAATGAGATGTGCATACTGAGTTACAGTGCCTGTAACCTTCTCTCATCTGCCTCTTGCAATAATAATCATGCCATAGTCCTGCATACACCCACTTCAAAGTGCAATGTTGTTTTTAAGTGTTTTTAAGTTGCACCCTCTGCAACACTTGACAACATATAAAACAGTTAATACAGAGAGTAATGTTCATAAAGTGATATGTTCATAAATACCCAATGTCCTAAAAAAAAGTTTCTCCTGATAAGATCAGTCATTAGTCGTAATTACATTAGCAAAGTTATAAACACACTAAATGTGGTATGGGAAATTAGATTTCCTTTAGCAAGGACCAACTCATTCCAGGAAGCATGTCATTCCACTTTATTGCACATAACTTAACATGTGAACACAATTGTGTTAATTTCTTTGTATGTGTGGATTACTTTTTGTTGGCATCAAGTGTAAATTTCATGTCACTAGGACCAATAGAAATACATTTACTGAGAGAAATGTTGAACAGTTCATCACTTAATTTCTTCCCCTTTTTTCACAATTCGGATTATGTTTGAGGCAAAAGTCCAATTGGTGCTTACATTTTTCATATGAATGCAAATACATTTTTTACCCTAAAGATGATTTAAATATTGTGGTGTCTGAATGTTTGTATAGCTATTGAAATTACAATGGTTTTGCACAGTAGGTTCTTTTTACTGGTTTATTCTCACCAGAGCATTAAACTGTGGCATGAATCTGACCTTCTGAATACCTACTCTAAAATCAGGATGGAGTAATACTTTGTAGGTCATTAAACTTTTGACTTGGTTATGTAAAGTTATGGAAAAGTTATATTGCATCAAGGCTCTGCTGAGTACCCTGGAGGAATAGTGGGGTTGGATAGTGACTCATTTTTACTCCTCCTCTCACTTTCCGTGTCAAACCCACTCCTTGGCATAGACTGTAAATTAAATATAAGTTTACTCATCTTGCACCTCTTAAGCAAAACCCTTTTTTCTCTCATTGAAATTAGTTTTGGAAGTAATTATTATTGTTCCCTCAACAGACTGCCTTTAACCTAATGTGTGAATGCGTGAAAATCATTTCTATTTATTTCAGCACTTTTTTGTTGTTGTTTTATTGGAAATCTTTCTGTTTTGATTACTTTTCTTCATCCCTCCTTCCACCTGTTGTATCACAATAAGCTGTTACTCATAGCTAATAACAAAGCAGTCACTTTAATGAAAATTGAGTCAGGTTCCTTATTACAGTTTGAACAGTGAGGATTATGACTTTCTTTTGTCCTGACCACTACTAAAGCTAATAACAGGCTTATATAGCTCGCAGGGGTGCATCTAACCAATGTCTGTTTCAGCTGAGTGTTTATTCTGTGATTGTTTTTGCTACCCATAATTCCCTTCTCTCTACAGATAATTTCTCTCTCTCCTGCTGTGTTTTTTTTCATTGGTTTCTTGGGTTTCTTCCATTTTATGTCTTCATTTCTTCCCCTCCAAGGGTGGAGTTTAACATTCTTGTTGCTATGAAAAAGATTTGATTGGTGGCCAGAATTCAAGGGATGGCATCATGAAAACATGGTTTTCTGAGAAATAGTCAATAGTTTTGAAGAAAGTAAATTACAAAGGTTTGGACCCATTATTGGCTTGGGGATCATCTAACATTTTAGCTCAAGAAAACAGATATTCTATGGTATGCAAGACATTTTTTTCTCAAATGGATTACTTGAAATTTTAGAGTTGCGTACAAAACAAATTACTTTACAACTTGGGTCAAAAACTTCATTTTCTAGTGACAAAATACATTAAGAAAAATAAAATATTTACCAACAGATATTTGTGCTAAAATCAGGTCTTTCACTCTTCTGTTGCCTGTGGCAGCAGGTTTGTATGAGCGCTGGTTTTGACTGAGCACCTGAAGGTCAACCCTCATTCTGTCAAAATACTTTTTTTTTTTTTTTTTTTTTTCAAACTTGAGGGAACTGGCTTTATTGACTTACAAAAATAGTTATACCTGTTAAACCTTTTCATATTCCAGTCACAAAATTCAATGTATTTAACTAGATACAACCCAACATGTAATTGTGAAGTAGGAGAAAAAATATAATTCATTATTTGACAAAAAAAAAAAGTAAACTGAAAAGTGTAGAAGAACCAGAAAACATTTGGAAGGAGCTACTTCTCCGCCGAGTCAGATGAGACCAAAATGGGCCAACATGCAAAAGTCTTTGTGTGGCAGAAAACTGTCACTACACATCATCCAGAAAACCGCAAAGCTACAGTAATTGTGACACTTTTCCTTAGTGTCAAAAGGAATCTGGATGTTTCTTAACACTGGGCAATCCTAGTAGCAAAATATTTGAGGCTGAGCATAGGCTCACATGCCAGCAGGGCAAGAGCTACAATGAAATGATGTAGATCAGTCCATATTCATGTGCTAGAATGGGTTAGTTTCTAGATCTACAAAGCTAAATACATATTCATGCCACCCGTTTCAGATGTGATTTTGAAAAAAGGTGAAAAATCATTGAAAATAATTTTTTTCCACTATACATTTATACACCACTTTGTGTTGGCCTGTCACACATAATCCCTAAAAAATACATCAAAGTTTGTGGTTGTAACATGGCAAAATATGAAAAAAATGCATACTTTTGCATTCATATGCATTCTAGGTTACAATTCTGCTGTTTTGTAGGTATTAGATGAAAAGTTTAAATACTTTTTCATACTTCAGTTTAGATAATGACAAAAGGAGGTCAGGCAGCATAAGCGTTAGATAAGTGCAGGCTGCTTAGTATCCTCTGGAGTCCAAGTCGGTAAATTGAGGTAGATCAAGAATGAGTTTTATTGAATAAAAACCTCCACTGTAGCACCCCTGTAGGCCTTCCCTGGTGTGTGTATGTGTGTGTGTGTGTGTGTGTGTGTGTTCTTGTACTTGTTGCTGAGTGAGAAACATTTTTCGTATTTTTATCACAAAGTGAGGACATTTTCCTGGTCCTCACTTTTTCAAATTCCGTTCTTGGGACAGGGGTTAGGTTTAGGACTAGGGTATGAATTGAGTTATTGTTAGGGTTAGGGTTAGGTATTAACTGGTTAGGGTTAGGGTTAGTGTGAGGGTCAGGGTTAGGCACTAAAAATCAAGGAAAATGAATGGAAGTCAATGGAAGTAACCGAAAAGTCCTCATAAAGATAGTAAAACACGGATGTGTGTGTGTGTGTTTGTGTGTGTGTTCACAGTGAGAACCATTTTCCCGATTTCACCATCAAATTGAGGACCATTTGTACCAAAGTGAGGACATTTTGCTGGTCCTCACGACCTATTTTGCTAACGGTTAGGTTTAGGACTAAGGTGTGAATTGCCTTTAGGTTAAGGTTAGGGTTAGGCATGCACTGGTAATAGTTAGGTTTAGGGTTATTGTCAGGGTTAGGGCATAGAAAGGGTTGAAAATGACTGAAAATCAATGGAAGTCAATGGGAGTCAACACATGGTCCTCACTACATATAGCAAAACAAGAGTGTGTGTGTGGGTGTGTGTGCACGCTCAGAGCCAGTGCCAAATGAGTGATTCCCTCATCCTAGTTTAAGAAGTGTGCGTAATGATGCAGAATAGCGGAGGTTTATGGAGGCATTATGCCTACGTTTTACTTCTTCACTTACTCTCTCAAGGACCATTTCTTTATCTTTCTCTCCTCCTCTCCAGAGTGTCCCCTTCTCTCTGTTTTATAGTGGCATTATTATCTGACTCCCCCACCCATTACTGCTCAGGATGGAGCAGAATAATAAATTTCAGGATCATGCCGATGCAGCGTTTTCCCAGCTCAAGTTCATTTTGGTGGTGTCAACAGAAAGGGTGCAAAGAAACACCATTGGACAACAAAGACTTTGCTGAATGTTTGTTCTTGAGAAATTGTTACCACAAAAAATTTAGTTTTGTTTTAGAAACTTACAATGATGTTTTAAAACTGTGGTTTTAGTCTTTTTGGTGTGTAGCAGAATGATTATTTATGATAATCCCGGCTCTCACAGGCCTGTTAGTTCTTCTTTAAGAAGCCCTCCTGTTCTCCACTCATTGCCTATATTAGCTGCACCTGTTTGAACTTGTTGTCTGTGTAAGACACCTGTCCACATGTTCAATCGAACAAACTCCAACCTCTCCACATTACACTGCCATGGATTAAAATCCTGCAGCACAGCATGACAACAACCCGAAGCACACAGTATGGAGAACTAAGGAGTGGCTGTGTAAGAAGCATCTCAAGGTCCTGGAGCGGCCTAGCCAGTCCCCAGACCTGAACCCAATCCAAAATCTCTGGAGGGAACTTAAAGTCTGTATTGCCCAGTGACAGCCCCAAAACCTGAAGGATCTGGAGAAGATCTGTATGAAGGAGTGGTCCTAAATCACTGCTGCAGTGTGTGTGCAAACCTCGTCAAGATCTACAGGAAATGTCTGATATCTGTAATTGCAAACAAAGGTTCCTGTGCCAAATATTAAGTTTTGTTTTTCTGATGTATCAAATACTTATGTGATGCAATAAAATGCATATTAATTTCTTAAAAATCACACACTGTGATTTTCTGGATTTTTGTTTTAGGTTTTGTCACTCACACTTTAAGACTACCTATGATAAAAAAATTAAAGACTTCTACATGCTTTGCAGGTGGTAAAACCTGCAAAATCGGCAGTGTATCAAATACTTGTTCTTCCCACTGTGCACAAATAGAAGGCTGAGCATTTTGTAAAACAGAAGAACTTAAGCCAAAATAACTGATTTAGCATTCATAAATACATCTGGTCTGGAAATTAATAAATTCAGTTTATTTGTATTGCACCAATTAACAAGTGTCATCTCAAGGAACTTTAGAAGGCAAGTAGAATCAATTCATATCCAGCCAGAATCTAATTTGGTCCAAATCCATTTGTAATTAGTGCAGTCTGAACATATTATCAGATCCAATCACATAAAGGCAGTCCAATTCAAATTGTTATCCAACAGTTTTCAACACAATTCAGTTAATCAGTTAAATTGTGAATAAAAAGGCAGAAACATTGCAAATTACACTGACCGGTCAAAGTTGATGACTTTACAACAACCCCTCATTCTAAGCAAGCTTGTGGTGACAGTTGGAGAGGAACCACTCCCTTTTAACAGGAAGCAACTTTTCTGTTTAATTCCTGTTCCTACTGGCCGCCTGCTGTGACTGGCTGGGGTTCAGAGGACAGGAAGGCAGAAAGAAAAAAAAAAAAACACAGAAGTTGTGACTGAGAATTACCATCCATCCATTTTCTTTATCCGCTTCTACCAGACAGGGTCACGGGGGAGACTATCTCCTTTGGTCTACGGGCAAGAGGCAGGGTACCCTTGACATGTCACCAGTCCATTGCAGGGCAACACAGAGACACACAGGACAAACAACCGTGCACACATCCATTTGTACTTAAGGGAAATTTAGAGGGACCTACCAATCATGTTTTGGACTGTGGTAGGAAGTCGGAGTATCAGGAGAGAACTCATGCATGCACAGAAAGAACATGCAAACTCCATGCAGAAAGACTCCCGGCCGGGAGTCGAACCCAGAACCTTCCAGCTGCAGACAATAGTGCTGCTAACTGCACCACCGTACAGCCCACTTGATTAAAAATAACTTTTTATGGAAAAGAGAAACAAAGATTATAGAGACCTTTTGATAACAATGGATCCATCAATGTGTTCTTGGACTTTCTCTGAAAAAAAAAACTGTGACAGCAGAGGTTCTGTGAATGAAGCTGCTCATCAGGAGGCACAGCTAAGCATAGTAACACTAAGCCAGGAGAACCTTCTATGCAAAAGAAAACGGTATACACATTAATGTCAGCAAAGCTTGGTCAATGGCTTTAATTAAAAAAGAAACACAGCTAAACAAAAGCATTTTGCTGGAATTACTTTCTATGGTAGACAATAACAAACTAAAATAAATCACTGGCTGAGGAGTACTTTAAAATAAAAGTTGTACAATACATGACTAGATTTAAAAGCTTGTTCAGTGGCTTCATCCAGAACTTAACACAATTCCAGGGCCAGGTGTATCTTCTATGGAATGAAAAACACAAAGTTAATCCCACCCATAGCTTTGTGAATGATCCCTTCCAGGAAAAATAGCCTAACACAAAAGCTCAACCACTTCTATGAATATAAACCCAAATAATTTTAACCTATATGTGTTATTGCTTGTGTGTCTTCAGATTTTGGCATATGGAGGAGATGTGGTATTCACGGTGTCCTATACAACGCATCAGCAAGAGCAGGTAGCCATCAGAGTCACCTCAGAACCTGACCTTATCATAGAGGTAAGTTTTAAGTGTTTTTTTTGTGTGTTTTTTCCAGAGATCTTTCATGACGCCATCAAAAGATAACTATATGGGGTTTTATAGACACTTTGTTTTAACTGTAAAATTATTGTAAATGTAGCCTCCAGTTTAAGTGGGTGTTCAATTGATAGTGATTTGTTTTTTAAATATGGGTCCTTTTTTGTACCTAAATCGAGTTCTGCAACCACATTCACAGCAATAAATTGCAAGCAATCCCTTGAAACAAATACACCCACAGCAGGGTGTACCGTGGTCATGCATAAGTACCTCATACACCCCATTTACGGAGAAAAAAAGGCACTGACTTTGAGTGTCACCAAGCCCTGATGATTACCTTGCTTTGATGTTTGGGAAAAGTGTTCACATAACCCTAGAAACTGTTGTGCATGTTTATTTATTTGTGTCCTTAGCATATTTTGCTTTACCTACTGGCTTTAGCAGTGGTGAACATTAAATAATGCAGCAAAAAAGGTGGTGAAAAACTGACATGCACATATACACAAAAACAACCACAGCATGCAGAGAAGTGCTGAACTGAGCAATAAAAATGCAGATGGAGTCTTTCCCACCTTCTCTATTATAATGATCAGGTTGCAGTATGATGCATGGCAGCAATAAGCAAAGCAGCAACACTATTAGTTAACTGTTAATGTCTTCCTCATCACTAAATAACACTGCTAGTGTGTGCCAAATTGCGGTACACAAAAAACAAACGGGCTTAAAAAGCATAGAGAAAAATAAAATAAACAAACTTGTTAAAACGTTAAAGGCTGTTTCAAATTTGTATATATTAGGATATAATTAAAAAATAGATCTGGACTCGTCAAGAATCCGAAGACTAAAGGTAACTCCTAGTAACACCATTCACACAAAAATCTTAGAATGTCTCAAATTTTTCTTAAAATTTTCCCCCGCTAAGATACAACTTATTCACAATGCACCTTCAGGCCTTAAGAGAGCTCCCAATGTGCACAAATGTTAAGAGTCGTGAAGAGGACTGAGCCTGAGAGAATGAACCTGAGAGTGTCTTAAGCAGAGAAGATGGAGGAAAGATAGAGGAAAGCGACATATCCGCCGTACAATGAAGAACAGTGAATTAATAAAGGATCCACCCACTAAACAGTCGAGTAAATGAGCACATAAACTTCTATAACAATCATACAGTTATCAATATAGAGATAAAAACCTTATCATCCCCCTAGGGGAAAATGGAATAGTTTCAGCAGGAAGACAGGTTAAAGAAGCACCACTAGTAAGGTAATATTGTGAAGGATAAATACACAATAGAGAAAAAAATTAAAAACATGAATAAAAACTTAACAAAAATTACAAACAATATAGTAAAGAATTATTTAAATATTTACAGACTGTAAAATGCTTTCAAAAATAAAAATTTGGAATAAACTTGAATAAACCTCAAGTGTATATATATATATATATATATATATATATATATATATATATATACACATAAATACACACTAGACAAGATAAAGTACAATAATCTAAACATTGCATATATGGAATTTGACACATATTCATAGAAGGAAGATGTAAATGCGGTAAAGTATCTGCTGTATTGTACATGATGATGTCAGTAGCTCACCCATCTGTGGAGAAGTTTGCCGGTGAGAAGTCCTGGTACCTGCTGCAATCAAAAGCTAGAGAGGATATTGCAGCCGGTACAGCAATTCTCACATTCCAGGATGGTGCGTGAAAGCAGAGGGAATGATGCACTGATCTGTTCGGTTCCAAGTATGCCTGTTCACACCATGATCCCAGGACCCAATTAATCCTTCAACTCTCCTCCACCAGCTGTACCAATAGCAGGCACTGCTCATCTGTCCAATTCAGTTTTCTCCACCTTTTCTTTGTTTTGGTCATTTTACCAAATCAGACCTCTTCATACAAGAACGTAAAATGCTGACAGGTTAGTGTCAACATTAATATCAAATAGATGAAGTAGCAAAAACAACCTGCATGCCGAGTAAACATAATAACAAGCAAATCTAACTAATGATGAGCATGTAAATAAGCTATGATCAGTTAATTTCTCTCCATTGATTACCTAGAGCGCAATTGTTTTTTAGTTTTTTTTTTGCAACAGCCAATCACAACTCGTAGAAGACAGCATCACACCTAGCAAGGGGATCATCCACACCTCCTCACTAAGATAGGGATTTCTGTCGTCTCCCAGCTCATAGTCACTGTCAGCAACTAGCTGAATCACTCTTAAATCTAAGACTCCTTGGCAGGAATTTTTAAGCTGAGTCAGGAGCTTTCTGAGAGGACTCTGAGAATATGGGCCCTGGTCATTATCAGATCTTTGTATGTAAAGTATGAAAAACAATGTCACATGAATTAAAGATGACGTATTCTGCCATGTCATTATTTATGTCACAAAAAAATCTCAAATACAAAAACAGTCTGTAAAAAGTTCCCCAATAATTTTGAGGCTTGTATGATTAACTCAGGATACGATTTCGGCTTTGACTAGATTATTCCAACATCTCAAGTCTTTTAACTCACAATGTGTTAAATCTTGAGTAGTTGATTCTCTGGTTGCAAGACATATGTGTTTAATATAGTCCCTTTAAATTTAATTCTGGAATACTTGGTGATACAGAGGAATCCATGGCTCATCCAGTGGCCATAGGGAATCCAAATGCCTTGCAAAAAATTCCTTTGAATCATTAGCTGCATCTCCATGCTTGACTAAAGGTCTGAGGTGATTGTGATAATATGCACTAGTTGGTTTTTGGCAAAAATCAGAAAAAGGTTTTGAATTAAAACCAAAATGTTCAGAAACTTGATCTGTGATAATTCTCAGTGTGTGTGGAGGCATTTCACCACAATTTAAACAAATACGAAAATTCACACAGACATAAGAACCCTTCTGGATGTATGTTTTTACAAACTGAAAAAAAGTGAAAGGAAAGAAACTGCTTACAACCACCTTTTTTTATCATTTGCAAACTAAATCAAGGAATACAACAAAGACAAAACTTTAAAGGGGTAGAAATACATAGACAAATGAATTATGCAGAGTGGCTAAACAGTAAGCTTGTTTTTTAACACATGCCAGTGTGGATGGAATGGAAAGAGGAGAGGAGGACAATGTTTGGTTCTTGTCAACAAAAGGCCTCTTCAAATGATGAGAATAATGAACCACCTACACACTGTCAGCCAACTTCCCCCCTCTTCACCATCTCTCTTTCAGCCTTTTTCTCATGTTTGCCTCTTTTTTACCCCTGCTGTTTACTCTCTGCATATCAAGTTATGATGTTGATTTTTTTCCTTGCTTTTTATCATAAGTTGGATTTTTGCCTTGTTGTATATATTTGGGAAATTGTTTTAAATTAGCAACATTTTCTTACATCTTCTCTAGAATAAGTTTAAAGTTGATTTTCATCTGTTTCACGCTTAGATGATTTATAGACAAGGAGTTAAAATTCGAGGTATTAACAAATGGGAAACATTTTTATAAAGTGAGATAAATGTTATTTATATGATATAAAAATTACAATTATCAGTGAAATCAAGCCCTGCAACTTGAATAGACTCAGAACGTTGACCTACAAAACACGTTACAATTTTGTTACATTCAGTTTTGTTTTTCACCTGTAGATAGCTTGCTGAATTTTGTGCTGAAAATTAGAGATTTGCTTTTATTGAGTAAGTTGAAAGTCAAGGGCTAGTGATTGCATCAAATGACCAAACATGGATCTCTATGTGAACAATGTGCATCAAACGTAACTGAATAATCTGAAATAATAGAATTTCTAATTAAAATATAGTCTAAAAGGAACATCTGCAAAATAGTAGTTCATAAATGTGCTACTTAAATGAACAGGCAATATAACCACCTTGCCAATAAACATTATTAACTGCTAACTATTTGCTGTACATTTCTGGTGACAGACCAACTTTGAAAGGTATTTTTCGGAACAAGGGAATTCATCATATTTTATCTTTGCATCTTTCAGTCCTGCAGCTGCTTTCTCTGTTGTTATGACCAATTCCTACTTGTCTTTTATATCAATAAGTTTTTATTTAATGGTTCATTGGTGCAATTGCTCCCTCCTCCCCCATGGGTGGTTGTCACTCTGTTAGTTACTACATGCCATTGATCCACGGTTAACAAGAGATGGTCAGATACAAGGTCCTGGCTCAGTTCGCTTTGCATTTAGTTCATGCAAAATGTCAATAGCAACTGAAGCTCATTATCTAATGACCCATCATTCACCCTATTTTTAGGACTAGCTCACAGAGACACAGACACAGAGAAAAAGCAGTTTCCAATTTCATTAAACTGTATATATGTATATATATATACATATATATATGTATATATTTACCATGTAAATACACTAAATATATCTACAACTGTTGTATCCTATGTCTTTCTCTCTATCAGGGAGGTGGGATGAAACTCACAGACAACAGGTTTGGCCAGCCAGTGTATCCATCCTCAACCAGCACCAAACACATTGTTCTCCTTCCTGAGAACTTCCTGGTTTCAGAGACAGGACAGCCGATCAGTAGAAGAGATTTCCTGTTGGTGCTGGCCAATGTGACGGGTTTAATGGTGCGAGCCTCATACAGCACGGAAACAAGCGCTGTCTACAGGTTGGAAGAATACTCTGTTGGATATTATGTAATAACAGAAGCACACGATCTTACTTAGTATATTTATGAAATGCAGTTTTTATCTGTAATTAAATATATGTAATTATATGTAATTAAATTAAATGTGCATACTAATTATTAGTTTTATTACCTGAAGCTGCTCAAATAGTTTCTATGAAATTTTACTCCAAAACAAATAATTCTTTCTTATTTTTTAGGATGAAACTGATTGCTGTTAGATTACTTTGTGCCAGTAAGAATGAGCTCAGAGCAGAACGTTTTTACACCAAGCTAAATAAACAACCTTAAATTTAATTTCAAGTGTAGATAGATTGCCAGTGCTTAATTGTTTCATCTTGTTATATTCTGTACAGGCTCCACTCATTCTCAATGCAGGTGGCAAATCCTTTTGCCAGTGGAAAGAGAGCATCAGCTGTAGAAATGTGTGCCTGTCCTACTGGATATGGAGGATTATCTTGTGAAGTAAACACACACAAAATAAATTGCACACACATAGCTTGAACTGCAGATAAAATTGCTAATTCACTTTTGAAATTTGTGTTTCAGACATGTCGTCCTGGTTTCCGGAGGGTCCACAGTAAACTGTATAATGGTGTGTGTGAACCTTGCAACTGTAATGGACACAGCTCACATTGCCATGAGTTCACAGGGCATTGCTTGGTAAGAATATTATGAAATAAAAAATCTCTTGTATTTTGTATATTTACAATATGGAACAGAAGAACAAAAGATAATTTTTCTAAGGTTTTTTTTTTAACACAAATGAGATATCATGGCTGGCAAATGAAAGCTGGAATGACAGAACATAATATTTTATAGATACTGTTTCCTGAGATGTTTGATTTAGAAAAATTTGAATTACATGTCGTAGCAGTTTTCTGGAAAATATTACTGGGATTACTGTCTAATGTTCGACAGTAATCCCAAAAAAGTTTAGGTAGGTAGCAGAGCTGTGGAACTGTAAAAGGGGCATCTCCCTCTCCTACTCTGACCTACAGTGTCTTGCATATGTGTTAATGTCCCTGGAACCTTTCACATTTTATCACCCTGCAAGCACAAACGTCTGTGAATTTTATAAGCATTTTCTATGATAGAGCAACACAACATAGAACATATTTGTAAAGTGAAAGAAAAGGGATACTGGGTTGGCAAATATCTTTACAAATATATTAAAATCTGCAAAGTGTTTTGCAGTTGCTAAATGGTTTTCTTCTAGGATTGCCCCATATTTAGCTCTAGCCAATTCCCATGAATTCTGACTAGCTTACCTGTTAAAGAAAAGCTCTTCACAGCATGGTGGTGCCACCACCCTGTTTAACCAATGGACTGTTCTGTTTAGGGTGGTGTACAGTGTTAATTTTCAGTCACACACAGCATTCTGCATGTAGCCCAAAAAGTTACATTTTTGTCTCATCTGACTGGAGCACCTCTTTCTACATGTTTGCTGTATGCCTAAATGGCTTGTGGAAGACACTGAAAAGGACTTCCTATGGTTTGTCTCTTGCCACTCATCAATAACAGCCATATTTGTTGAGTGCATAATTAGTAGTTATCATTTCAACTGATTCTCCCACCTGAACTGTGGATCTCTGTTCCTCCCAAGTTACCTTGATCCTCTTTGCTGCTTCTCAGTGTTTATATACTAAAATTAAATTGTACGCAGCTGGACTGTATCTATGGATTAAGTGACATCTGGAGGCAATTGGTTGTACTGAACTGCTAGGGAGATTAGAGTAAAGGGTGCTAAATACCACTGCACACTACAATTCTCATATTTTCAGGTGTTAAAAAAAGAATTGAAAACCATGTATAATTTTTCCTTTCTCTTCACAATTATGCACAATGCCCTGAAAATACATTTAAATTTGCCATTGTAACAATGATAGCATGTGAAAATGTTTAGGAGGTATAAATACTTTTGCAAGGCACTGTATCAAATGGACTATATCCATATATATATTTAAGAGCAGAAGACAGATGATATTGAATGTTTTATGGGTGTTTGCTATTGAATTTACAAAAAAATTATTGCCACAAATGTCCACCATTTAAGTTTCAACTCTTCTAATAATATTAATTTCAATTGGTATTTGTTTTCATCTAAATCAGTAATGACATGACAGGGCTTTTGAACATCATCAAGTGCTATTTTATTCTATATGCTGTAATACAATATTTGAAACAAAATGTACATGACCTTCAGAAAAGAGTAACTGAAGCTCTTATGGATCTGCCATCTAGTTGTCATTACAGGAACTGCGAGGGGATGCACTTTCCTGCTGTTTACACACACACTCATACATAATATATGTACAACAGACACGTACATGTTACCCTCTCATGTGGATTTCCACACACTCACTCCCCACTCTTCCCACAGCCTTAGGCTAATTCTGTCAATTGCCATTGACTAATACACACACACTAAAACCCACAGGGGTGAGCATACACAAAGAACACACTCCCACACACACATCCACATATACACACACCTGTGGGTTTATTTTTCTGTGTTATGGTTCATTATAGAAGAGCAGGATGTGTCAAAGGTAGACGTGCATTCACAGAAAGATAGTCAGTCAGGGAGGCTATCTCTTACGTACACACACACAGTCTGACATTAACTCACTTAGAATCACACGTGCACATGTCCCACTTGTATACACAGTGACAGACAGGCGGCCAGATTCATCCACGCACACCTTCACTGACACCAGTGATTTGTAGCTCCAGTCGAATGACTGACTGACTGCCACAGACTTATAGGTTAACACAGTGTGTAAGTGTCAGCGTGTGTTTCAGCAGTGTAAGTCCATTTAACATGAGAAACAAAAGATTTGGAACATGCTGACATACTAACATTTTCCCACACATGGTCCCTGAAAATCTGAGAGTTGTTAAAGCTGGGAAACTGATTTCTGCAATGAAAACATTTAATCTTAGAGAAAACGGCTTTGAAACCAGTAAACTTTTCAAAGATTTATCTATTGGTTGAGGAACTGCCTCAAGGCAATATGGTCAAAACAAAGTCTACAGTGATGTTTTGCTGGAGAGGCTGAGAGCTGTACTTGTTCAGCTTGTTGTTTCTCAGATGTTTGGCCAAATTAGTCATATTCATATTGTGCATCTCGTTAGTAGTAAATGATGATGACAATGATGATTTGTGATATTCACAAGCAACTTGATATCCATTCCTTTGAAAGAATAAGACATGTAAAATAATAAAAACTAGATCTTTTGTCTGGCCGGTTTTCTTCAAAATGTTTTAACCTTTTATGTTGCATGTTTGGTCAAAACTATTCCTATGGATGTGCAGATTTAGATATAAAACATAAAAAAACGTGTTGTAGAAAGTGGGAAAACAGTAAAAACAGAGAGAAGTGTGGAGAGCAAGTATATGATACACTGCCAATTTTGCAGGTTTTCCCACTTGCAAAGCATGTGGAAGTCTTTAATTTTTATCATAGGTACTCTTCAACTGTCAGTGATGGAATCTAAAACAAAAATCAAACTGTGTGATTTTTAAGTAATTAATTTGTATTGTAGTATGGCAGAAACTGTAAACTTACTAAGTCATGGCAGTCTATGGTCAGATCAGTCAAGGACAGCATTAATCAGAGAAACAACTAAAGGGCCCAAGGTAACTCTGAAGGAGTGGCAGAATCTATTGACAAGTTTTGCACAAGCCATGTAGAGGACACAAACATGTGAAATAAGGTCCTCTGCTCAGATGAAACCAAGATTGAACTTACTGATATGCAGGCAAAACCCTGTGTGTGGCAGAAACTAACACTGTGCATCACTCTGAATACATCATCCCTAGCATGAAAACATGGTGGTGGCAGCATCGTGCTTTGGAGAGGCTTTTCTTCAGCAGGGGAGGAAAGCTTGTCAGAGTTGATGGGAAGATGGAAAGACCAAACACAGTTTAATCTTGGAAGAAAACCTGTTGGATGCTCCAAAGACTTGAGACTTGGGTGGAGGTTCACATTTCAGCAGGACAAAAACCATAAAAAATACAGCCAGAGCTACAATGGAACGATTTGGACCAAAATATGTTCACAATCAGCAAAACTCAATCAGAGTCCAGATCTAAATCTAATTGGTAATCTGTGGCAACAAGTGAAGATTGCTGTTCAAAGATTCTCTCCATCCAGTCTGACAGATCGTGAGGTATTTTGCAAAGAATGGGCTGAAATTTCACTATATAGATGGTAAAAGACATTCCAGCTGTGATTCCAGTGGAAGTTAGTTCTACTAAGCATTCACTCAATGGACCTGAGGGTAAATACGATTATTAGTCAAATCAGTCATTTTCAGTACTTTGTGTTGGTCATTCAAATAAAATCCCAATTCAACAAACAGAAGTTTGTGAGTATAAGATGACCAAATAGGAAAAGGTTCAAGGGGTGTGAATGCTTTTGCAAATCTCATGTGGTTTCCAGTTATTCTGTAATTGTAAATCCTCTGTTTGTTTGTATTATTATGATAATGAAATGCATTGCTAGTCCAGATACACATCATTAACCTTCAGAGCCCTGAGACTGATTATTTTCTTTTTTGCTTTTTCTCTAATAATACATTTTTTGACAGAAATCATTAATAAGGGAAATTGACCACCGATAAAAATGTATTAACATATATTATTCATTAATTCAATTCTGTTGCTGTAACATTTGTTTTTTCTAGTTTTTCTAATCATTTGAAACTAAATATTAATTATACTAAATAGTGTTGATAGTGTGAATCCTTAAATCCTTGTTATGCATTAGCTTGTATCACAACAAAATCTGCATCTGCATTTGCCTTCCCTTATATAGTCAGTATTCTACGCTGTCTATAAACTATGCACCAGGGCACAAGAAACAATCTGAAATTGATTTTGTTCCCTTATTTTTTACCTAAATGTGGATTTAATTTCTTCTCCTTTTCATAAATCTTTAGATTTCTCAAAAGGTTTACCAGTGAAAGGAAAATATTACTAGTTTTTAAAAAATTGAACAAAAGCTGTTTTTACACCAGTGACTTAGCTTCCTTAGTCAGAACTCAGTGATTGCTTAGTTAAATTTCAGTGGATGCAAATGACTGTTATTATTGGACTACAACTGCATTATACCAGCGAACCCAAGGATCATTCTCTCTTAGCACAATATGCTTTCCCTTACATAGAGGACTTAATGATATAATTACCTCTTTAGAAAGATTGGTTTAGAACCAGCTCTTACCAGTAAAACTCAAAGGATTATTAATGTTATCTACCTTCTGTGTTTATTTTCTTTGTGATTGTATTGTAATTGTTCTTCCTCATGTACAGCGCTTTGAATGTCTTGTTACTAAGTGCTATATAAATAAACTTACCTTACCTTACCTTACCTTACCTCTAAATATTTTTCAGTTCAACATTGAAGCAAAACTTTGATAAAGTTTTACTACAATTGAAGCAGACAATTTGTAAAACGTTGCCTTGCTAAAATGTTAAATCTGTCTTTCCTAGGATTGCACCCACCACACTGCTGGCCACCACTGTGACACCTGCACACCTGGTTACTATGGCAATGCCACCCAAGGGACAACCCAGGATTGTCAGCCATGTGCCTGCCCACTTAATCTTCCCAGCAACAAGTAGGTTCTGGAGAACCCGGGGTTAATCCTGCTCTGACAGGAAAATATGACCAGCCTGTCAGTGCTATCTCTTCACTGCTTCTGTTTTTTCAATCTTTCTTTTCATAATCTCCAAACACAATAAAAAGACTTCATCTTTGGTAGGATTTTAATTGTAGTGACATTATTTCAGAAATATCATCACCACAGGTAGAGTGGAAAAGCTTATGATGAGAAGCATCATCGCTGTGGGACTAAATGTCATTATCATTAGAACCATCAGAATGCACATTCAAAATGAATGCAAATTACACTCAAATCGTCTTGAAGAAAACTCTTTACAACAGCATTTTCTTTAAAAGCCCACTCACATTGTCCTGCCACCTTCTCGTATTGTATCACTAACTGTTTAATCTAACTCAGATTATTACACAGATGTAAAGATGTAAATTTATACATGCTCAACAAAACACAGCGTTTTGTTTTACATAATGGAAAAAATGAACTTCTCGATGAAACAAGGTTGTGTACTTAAAGCATCTTTTGTGGATGCAAACATCATAATTAAAAGGAAGGACTTTTAAACTTAATTAGAAAATTCCTAATAAAAGTAAGAATTTGACCTGTATAGTCATGTACTGGTATGAGAGACATTTCTTAAGTTTGCCAGTTCCATTTTGTTGGACAGTTATGCAAGTAATTGGCATGTTATTTTCACCTTAGCTCTATTTGTGTTTGAACATAGGTGACCCTTGACCTGTGACTCTTGAAAAGGCGCCGTTATTTGACTGAGGACTATTTAATGTTTTTCAAGATTGTCTCATTGTGAGTCAACATTAGGAAGCAAACTGGTTGAAGACTTGTTGGCCTTAGGTTAGGAATCTATGCGCAATATTATGCATGCTGTTGTTGGCCTAGAATAGGGATGTATGGGAGTAAATACAAGAAAGAGACATTCCCATCAGATCTTGGTGAAATGGACACATATATCCCCACACACAAACACGCTGTAAGCAGCAGCTGGGAATTTTCAAGCAGTCATGACGTGTCATTTCCACAACGCTACAAGCTAAAGAAAGACACAATTCACCGTTCCCATTTTCTGCCTCCTCCAACACTTGCAGTAATAATAGCTTGAGGTGCAATGCCTTTCAACCACTTAAAAATATTCATTCAGCCACTGATGTTCACTGAAGCCAGTGGCACAAAAAGGTAGCTGAATGTTTTGTATTTATTAACAACATCTAGGTTTTCCTGAGCATTAGATAAAGGGATTTAATAGTGTTGCTGTTAGAGCAGGATGGGGATTTATAATGCATCAATGGAAATCAGCTTGGTCCTTGAGTTTGGCTCATTTTATGTTTCCCCAACAGCTTAGAGGGTGTTTTATTCTTTTTTTGTACAATTTATATTAAAATTCTTGATGATTTACATTCAACAGAGGCTTTAATTTCCCTGATGGGCATAACTCCATTATGCAGATCTTGAACTGTAAAGTCAGATTGGATTTGTATCAACTTTATAGTTGTCATCTTTTAAGTAATAGTAAGGTTTCCAAAAATATTCCTAACAGGCTTTTCTTTCTTGTTACCTAAACATTAAGGAAACAGTATATTTGGGATGTGCAATATTGTGTTATTTACCAAGAAAGACAAGCTGGGATTATAACAGTTACCCCTAGTTCACGCTGTCATCTGTCGCAAAATGTGCAGTGTGGAAATTCACACTGGATGCATTTTAGGACCCATTTATGCATCTGAAAACAACTCAGTCATCTGTGAATTTTACCCCTATTGAAATTTACGCATTTTTGCTCTGCCATCCATCAAAAATAAACTTGATCTGTATCTCTGACGGACAATAGAGGATGGCTTTCCGTCATGCCATAGCACCACGGAGCCAGTGTGAATTACCACATTGATCAGAATGGCTTGTATTGGCGATGAAGAGCAAAACGCACAGATGACGGAATCACTGTGAACTAGAGGTTAGTTATCCTGGGATAATCTTAATAATAAACTCTTGCTGAAGTTAAAATTAAGCACATACACACTGTAGCAGATTTTTTAAATCTTTGTTAAAGAAGTGGGGATTTTAGAAATACTTGTATCAGAAGTGAAATGTTTGGCATTTTAGGGTCATTGGGTTCTGTTGCGATATGAACTTGATGCAAGTTGATGCCACAAATTCTTCGGAGGAACACCAAGTTTGAGAACTGTGGCGGTGACACCATAATGAATGGGAAGGGCAGGCTGGTCAGAGTTCATGGGAAGATAGAATTAGCTAAATGTAGAACAATCTTGGAAAATAATTGTTATTTATAGTAATGTATTGTGTTAGTATTTTAAAAAAAAATCCCAATAAAATATATTGAAGTGTTTTTTATACAATGAAAAAATGTGAAAAAGTTCAAGGGGTAGAATACTTTTGAAAGACGCTGTTTACACTTGAAACCATTGTAAGGTTAACAGGAACAATACAGGAGCCTGCCAAATCTTTTCCATATTTTGTTCTGATCAAAAATTATATTAACTGAAGAATACCACTATTTGTTACCACAAAATAATTACATTAAAAACACAAAACAGGCACAATTACAGGATATATTTTTAACTTAAACTTACCTTAAATGCATATCTAGCTAAAATACAAAGATATGTAGTTTTGTGAAATTGGTCATCTATATAAATAATCAGATTTTATGAATAGAAGTGGCTTTTGTTATGTTTTATGTAAGTCCATTTGCCAAGCAAGCTTATCTGGAACTCAGTGAGCAGCTCATAATGAGCCAGTCCGTCATCTAGTGAGTCAGTCTGGAGCCTGGAATCCGAGCCAACTGAACTATCTATAGTTTATGGAAGTGGGAGGGTGACGGAACAGGGGGCAAACAACTATCACATTACTTCGGTTCCCTATGTCTGAGTTCATTTAGGCAACAGTTTGTAGTGAGGGGAGTTTAAGGAGTTTGTTTAGATGTAGATGTGTTTGTTTGGCTATTAGTAAGAAATAAATGTATGTTATGTGTGAAAGCAGAACCAAAAGAACCGGAAAGTAAAAGCAGGGACGCAGGTGTGTCATTCAGGTAGCAAACAATGGCCTTAACTCGCCTGTGTGTTCTCTTCCTTCTCCTCTTCCACCTGCCTCTCCTTACACTGGGACAACGCTATCGACTTCAACAACAACTTCAACAACAATTACGCCAAAACAGCTTCAGTCCCACATGCCACCTTGCTGAAGGAGGAGAGCTGCTCTGTGACCGGTGTCAGCCTGGAAACACTGGGTCAAGATGTGACAGGTAAACACATTTTACACTCAAAACATGTCATTATTAAAATCAATAAATCTATAAAAAATATTTTTTTGCAATTTCCTGCCATTAACCTATCATCTAAACCAAATAGATACATATTATTTTTAAGATCTAATTGAATCCATTAAAATTGCACATAGATGTTCAACAAAATAAAAACTGTTATGTTTTCAGTTCAGGAACGGTCTATTTGGTAGTCAGGTGCAACCAAATATAAATGGAATATGCTGCTCATTAACTGTATTGAATACTGTGACTCATTGTCCATCCAGCTGTCTATCCATTGCACATTTCATTATCCTAGCTGACTGACATGTTTGTACCATTAGCTGTTGGTTTTTTAAGCAGCTCAACACTAATGAGAAGTCTTTCTCACTGGGTGGTGTTCTTGTTAAAACTTCAGGCTCTACTGTCATGTGATGATGGAGTCTGTGTAAATTGTCTATTCACCACCCAGGCTAAGTGAAATGAAGAACATTTTTTTTTATCAAAGTAAGGAATTTTGACCAAAGAAAGAGTCTGACTTTATTTTTTTACAATTTTGTGATAAGATTTCAAAAAAAGCTCTGGTGTGTATATTTTTAAAGATTAACTAGATCAGCAGTCCCAGCCTCGCCACTACTACCTCCCAGCTAACACAAACATACACAACATTTACCCAAACCAAACCTCACTAATTTAACATTTTGTTCTCTGTGACAAAATCCACAGATTTTATTTTCCTTCAAAACCAACAACCATCTTGCTCTGCCATTCCTCTGTTCAGCATCAGATGTCAGAATGTAGCAGCTGTTAGCAGCTAGGATTGTTGTAACTGTGAGAGCAAACTGAAATCTCCTGCGTGCATGCATGTTGTACGTGATGCATGTTGAACCTGAAATCAACAATCAAATTTGACAAACCAAGACGTTTTATTTCCATCCTGCTCTTGAAAAATGTTTTCTCATCAGCCTCTAAACAGTTGGGTTTAGCACAGCTGTTTGGAAGAATGTCCTCAGTGCACTATTTTCCTTGATAAACAGGCTTTCCATAAACCTTACAAAAACACAACTAAGTTTCCTCATAAATTGTATTGTAAACGTATCAAGAAAGTTATACGCATGAACCGTGACCCCCACCCCCAGCCAGGATTTTATATTCAGCCTCACTGCTTCCCAGTGACTTTTCATATATATATATATATATATATATATATATATATATATATTGCATCTGCCTCTAGATCTCACTCTGAAGAGTTTTTTTTCTGCAGAGTGCAGTATGAATGTAAAAATGACTTCCATACTGTTAATATAGTGTAGTTATATTAATTATTTTATCACTTATTTTAAGTTAGGGGGTTATATTTGTATATCTGCAAAACATGTTGAGTTTGGTCTTATTTGGTCTGCCTGATATATGGTCTGCATATTTAAATTTTAACCTAAGGAATTTAGAGGAGATGTTTTGTACTGCAAACAATTTACCTCATAGAGCTAATTCCTTTAGGGGTTTAGTATGTCTAGTCCATGGGGTCTGCAATCTTTACAGCCCAAAGAGCCATTTTTTGCCCCCAGTCCAGCTAAATAAGCCTTTAGAGACATTAATGTTGCATGGCTTTCTGAAAAAAAGTTATAATTAAAAAAAATCTTCTATGGGAAATTTGTTTCCATATAAAAATGTCTATTTTTATGTTTTAAAACAAAGAAAAACTTAGAAAGAGGATGGATAATTTTTAAAAGAATGTTGATATTTGTTCAAGATTATGTAAAAAAAGTGAATAATTTCCAACCTAATGACAAGAACAATAGATCCAGAACATATTACTGCTACTTTTAGTGTCATTCTGTTGTGAAAATTCAATGCAAGTATTCCAAAAAAACTGCTAAACCTGCATTATTATTGGGTCTATATGTTAAAACATTTTTAGACAGTTATTAAGAGCCACTGTGGCAGGTCCAAAGAAGCCTTGGAGGATCCAAACCCACATGTTACAGATTCCTTGTCAAGCTCCTTAAAAAGGGGCAAAATCGTATTTTTGTGTTAAAATTTCTCAAATACCGTGAACTAAATAATTAATTGGTTTTATTGCTTACATCCTTTGTTAGCATTGGGCATGTATGAGAATTTCATGGTATAACTGCCTTGAGTAAAAGTACCATGGTTTGATGGTATTTACAAAAACATGTAAAATGCATGTGGAACATAATCTAATTGTTTTTTTAAGCGAATAGTAACGATTGCTCCTGCTGCCAAAATGAAACAAACATCAGCAAAAAGTAGAATAAAACTTGGTTAGGCTTAGTAGTAATTTTTAACAGCAAGTTCATAACAACAGGTTAATTTGATAGGCTATTTGCTTCCGTACCCAACCTGCAGGTGATATCACTCTTAACTTTCCAGCTATAGTTTTCAAAAATGTTATCCTAATAAGAGTGATGGGTGGCACTCTTTTGTTTCCACACCATGAATATTTGGATTTTGTATTTCCAAACAGCCAAATATATTTTTCTTGTAAGCATGGAAAAAGGGTAGGAGCCTTCATTCAGTCAGCTGACTGGCAGTGTATAGCAATAGGTGGGGGAGGGTCAACAGAGCACCATGCTTAACACACCCAGAGAAAACTCTGATCGTTCCAGCTCTTTCTCTGGTATATTATTTAAGGAATTTAAACCAGTAAAAAATAAATATGATAGAAAACTTTTATGTGTTTTAAAATAGTACATTTTTATAACCTTAGCACCAAAAGTCAGCCCGTGCCTTCCAGTCCTTAAGGACTAATGCCTCATTAGGGGATTTGTGTCAGCTATAAGAAAGGTGTACACCCAGTTTTAAATGTTTAGGTGATACTTTATTCTCCACTTATTAAAACTTACAAAAGCTTTTCAAAATACACCAAAGTTAAAATTGGCAGACATTTAGTGTCAAACAAAATTGCTAGCTCCTTTCTTGATTTTTTGATTTTTTTTTTTTTTTGAGCCATAAAATCCTTTTTTTCTGTTTAAAGGGTTGTTTTGTTTATTTTGTATTCATAGATTAGAATAACCCTAAAACCCTTAAAATGTATCAATAATTTAGAGTTTCGCTTTTCTATAGCCTTTCTAATTTAGAGGAATGCTCTGTATGTCGCTCACTATTAGACAGGGAGATTAGATTCTTATGTTTGCAACTAGAACAAAAGTTGCAATGCTTTAGTGATCATATGATACTTAATCAACTGCCATGATTTTTCCATTTTTTATTACTGAAGTGTAAATTTTTGAATTTTCAAGGTGCCTGTTTCCAAAGCAGATGAAATGTTTTCATAACCTGGGTAAATGTTGTGCATCACTGTTTGCTGATATTACTGCCAGGCTTAATCTCTTAACATTGTGAATGTTGAGCCTGAAACACTGTGTTCCTGTAAAACTGCAGTTGCAAATATCCAGGCTGTTTATATTTGGTGCTGCTGGAGGAGTGCTGCATAGTCTGCATGCCTCACCTCGCAGTGCTGTCCAGAGCAGAATCTCTCTGTCTGTCTTTTAGTCTTTTTATAAACCTCATTTGTTGCTGAGTGGCACTCTGACTCACTGCGATTTTTATACTTCGCCACCAGGCTACCATCCAGGCTACAGCCAATATGATCTAGCATTGACATAAGGCCCAACTAAGATATTCTTCTTTAATGCAAACTTTTGTCGATATGAATTCCTATATTATCTACGGAACTAGAAGCTATTTTAAATGAAATAATGTTGTCTAACTAATGGCAGTATAAAGAGGTAATGAGCAGTAGTTTCTTGTTCTGTTAGTCTGATTTATACCTTCCACCTGCTATTCTACTTCATTATGTGTCCTGTTTTTGTTATTGTTTGTGGTAATTAATTGTAATATGGCAATTTGTCTGTATTATGGGCTTTAGCAAAATGGCCACTCTATTCATCCAATGCTAATTGACTATCCACTCGCTGCTAAGTGGTTATGCTTTTCAATTTTCTGTCCATAAACATCCATTTAAAATCTAGCTGAAAAGCCCCTGCAAGCCCCAACCTTGTCAGCTAAAACACTGTGTGAATCATAAGCTGCCTTTCGGGGTCTGGCAAGAATCTAAATGGTCCTGCACATGAGGTATTTTAAATAATACATATTATTTTGGTCTGATCTAGTGCCAATTAGCAGTTGATAATATAGCTACATTTTTAATGTTTGCTATTATATTCGTTGGCATTATTAAACCGACAGCATTACAAATGTGAGTGATAACCGGAAAGGAAAACATTTAACTCATTTGCCCCTTTTAAAAACACAAAAAAGGGATATCTTTTTTAATACAGTGTATGGTATTGAAACAAACTCTTGGATCACTATGTGGTCAGCTTCCAACTTTGTCTTATATAAATCTTACATTTATATTACATATCTGATCAGAGGTAAATAAAGTACTCAAAAAACGTTGCATTACTTTATTAGATCTTTACTCAAGTTAAGGTAAAACTTGCATAAAGAACTGTAACTGTTTGATTATAACATGTAATTTATTTTGTTAAAAATGCATAGGCAGACATAAAATAAATATACATTTTGTGGACATTCTGGTATTTTAAATAATTTTAAAAATGAGCTGAATTAAATAACATAATAAAAAAAAAAAAAATTCAGGGAGAAAGAAACAGATCTTTATTTGAATATTCTACATAATAATATACAGTGCTTATCAGAAGTTTACATATAATTATCACCACATTGTCATTGGTTTTTGAGTTCTTATTTGAATGTTTTTTTTTCAGGGTGGAATGATAATAAAAAAAAAAACACCTGCTTTTTCCATTCCAAAACCAGTATTAATGTAATTTGTGGTTATCCTGTTGAAGCGCTTAATTATCAATTATTGTCAAGCTTTTTCTGTGAATTTATCAATGTGATTTTATGGATATAGCACATTAAAGACAACATAAGTGCTTTACAATTCATTCAACGGACCCAGTGAGGCATAGACCATATTTCAGGCTTCACCTTTAACCCACTAGCGATAGCCTTAAAGGGCGAAGCCTACACAAAATAGAACGCTGGTTATGCATAGTAACCCCAGATTTTATGAGTTTAAGTGCAGCCCTTTAAGCTCTGGGTCTCATTGGTTCTTAAATGGCTCAAGAAAGAAATGCTATTTGGGAGCCGATTACCCAGTCTAAGCGCGATTTATACAGACTGAGTGAGGCCCGTCCAGCAAGTGGGGATGGACTAAAGTTTTTGCACCAAGGGATAAACCACTAACAATAGCCTTGAAGGGCTGCACCTATACTCATAGCTTCTGTGGTTACAATACATAGCCAACCATTGCTGTCTAACACAGGGGAGCTTTGGCAGGTAGTCACGGATATTAAGAAGCCTCGGTCACTCATTCACCAACAAGGAGTGGGTTTTTATCCCTAGTAGGGCCACCACTATGCACAAAAAACATTTCAGAACCGAGAGACTGCGTGCCATGACACCCGCTGCCATCTTGGCTCAGACTTGTAATAGGACAATGATTCCAAACACATAAAACATGGTTTTAGAATAAATTAGGCAAGCTATCATTAATCTTTTAAAATGGCCGATTATGGGTGTATATATATTTTTATTGAATATTAGTTTTAGCTACTCTGAGGTATGGAACAAAACTAAAAAGATTTAATTTGATTTCAATTGACGAAGAGGATATTGTACAAGAAATTCAAAGAGAAGAATCGTCAGTTAGAAATTAACACTTTTTCAGCTAGATGAAGTTGGTTATATTTTATCCCAGTAAAGCAGTTTGTAGTTAGTTTTTTTATGAGATTTAATTCAGTTTCCTCATCACAGAAACAGCATCTGTCCAAGTTTAGCTGCATAAATTATGATGCAGTCCAGTACTCTAGTAAAGAATCTGATTACTAACATTCAGAATCTGAGTTTTCTCTTTTGGCAGCCAAACGGATTTAGCGTTCCAACAATAGCCCCTCGCAAACCCTTTATATGAGAGGTTTTGTGGGTGCGCAGGGAAATCAATGACTGGTGCAAGCCAAAATAATTGTTTTGATGTATTTTGATGGCAAAAACTACATGAATGAATTTGGTGCCAAAATAGCAGGTCTTTTAGAGAGTAAAACACCCCAAAAAGGTTTTTGTTTAAAAGTATGTCTCACGTTGTATGTGAAAATGTTATAGTTTTCTCCCTAGTTATAATACATTATTTAAAATAAGTTTTGTTTTCACCATGGTTTATGGTCTTTAACAAGTATTTAACCTTCTGTTTATGAATACCTTGACCACATATTGGAGCTATACATGGATTACCAATTAATAAAATGGAATATAATTGAATTAAAAGCAACAGAGAGCTGAAACTGGGGAGTCATATTACAAATAAGACTCTAAGCAAACACATGCACTACGCTTGATGCTCCCTCTCTATCAAAAATGAGATTGATTTCTGAACAGTTTGCCACTTGATTGGGAAGATGTACTCCTGACACAGCAGACACTTAACACTCACATGCATACACACCCCAGCAACATGTGTATATACACACACACACAAAATAATAAACCAGTTCTATTGAGTACCAAGAAGGGTCAGTGGTAATAACGGCTTGCTCCTCTTGACTCTTTCCCTCTCTCGGTTATTTCTTTTCCCTCCTCTCTAAATTCAATTCTCTTTTGAATGTGAAGACCCTTCCACCCTCTCCATCTCACTTGCCTTCCTCTCACTCTCCCTTTGCTGACTTTCTCTATCCTTCTTCCTTTTGTTTCATCTCGATTCCCCTTTTCAGCATGTAGAGCTTTATTTCAGCAAAGGCTCTTTATTTGCTTTTTGTGGCTTTTTGTCCCTGTGCTGCACTCTTAAGTTAATACGTTTTCCCACATCTGAACATCCCACCCTTATTATTCATATCAAGAGTCTGAAAAAGCAAAAATAAAAAACTCTTGGAACGATTTTGACAGTAAACACCTATTCAACATTCCTTGATATCTAAAGTCCAAACCTTTTTTCTTGTATTTCTTTTACTGCATGTTTTTTGGTAAATGGTGCAAAAGAGCTTTGTTTCACAAGGAAATTAAGGACCTTTCAACAATAGATTAGAATCTCACACTAAACCTGCATGTTTTAGGTGTCCTACATGTGTTTAGACCTTCTAACACAGCAGAATTAAATGTTTTCTAGTTTAAAGTGAGAATTTTAGATGTGCATTTTTTTTTTTGCTGTAATAGATTGTTAATTATATTCAATAAAAATGCAGATGAAATTAAGACCAGTAGGTAATACAGTTAATCCTATAGGATTATCATTTTTTGGAATTAAAATAGTATTACAGTGGGCAGGAAAGATATTTTGTACTGGACCTTACTGCAACAGGCATTGGGGCTCTGACTAATGTTGACCTTTTATGTTTCACACATGTGCAACAAGTTTCTTTCTACTTTTAGCTTTTTACTCTCCAAAGAAGCCACCAGTACAGACACTGTTTTGTATACTAACTTTTCTTGCTCAAATCTAAAAGTAATTTTCTGTAGTTAGATATATAAGAGTGGCCGTCAATTTTACTGCAGAAAGCCACGGAAAAGTATATTTTCAAACGCAATTGCTACATAAAAGTGGAGAAAACCTGTGTTGTCAGGGAATATAGCACTACTGGTTCTTTCAATAGAAAACAAAATGGAAAACAACAGGAAATAATCTGATTGCCACAACTTAGCGGCAACAAGCCGAACTGATGATTAGGTCTTGAGGTATTTTAAAGCCCTTTCAGTTAAAACATCACTGCTCTACTCTTGGCATAAGTGTAAAAAGGAAATGTTGTTTATTCAGTTCAAAAATAAAACATGTTCTCCTCTTTATTAATTAAATTTTGGACAGGACGTGTATTTCTTGTGTGTGGCACCCAATACAAAGAGAACAAATGAAACTGCATTTCAAATGCATTTGAATATTTATCGTTTTTAGTTTCTCGTGCTTCTATAACCTAACACCAGGCCTCTGTCCAATGCTGCCATATATGATTTTGAGGTCAGAGTTGATGAGAGACCTACTTTGGGGTCATTCTAGGTGTTTTTCAGACTTGGACTTCAAAATTCAGACATCTGCTTACAAATGAAGTACACTAAAAACAACTAACAGGCCTCAGAAACAGTATAAAAATCCATGTCTTACAGCACCCGTTCGTGTACCCTTACAGGGAAGGTTCTTGAAGATGTAATAAAACATTCGCACTTTGTCTCATATGCATATTATTATAACTATTCAAACCTATTCTCCCGTCAAAGTGATTTATTCTAATGTGTGTAGCTAATGGTACTCAATCTCATTCTATTCATATTTCTGCTGCCACCTAGATGCTCCAATGGATACTACGGTCAACCTGCTTTACCAGGAGGGTCTTGCCAACCCTGCACTTGCAATGGCAATCTGGACCTATCTGTGCCTGATAGCTGCGATTCGATCACAGGCCAATGTTTGAGGTGTCGCCAGGGTTATGATGGTGTGACTTGTGACAGCTGTGCTGACGGTTACTATGGTGACGCCATCACATTACAAAACTGCCAACGTAAGTTTTTTAGACCTAATTATACTATACAACAATGACTTTTTAAATGTTTTATTTGGGAACTAATCTCATCATATTTTTATTCATTTGGATCAAGGACACAAAAGAATGTTATAAAAAGGGCCCGTATTCACAAAGATTCTCAGAGTCCTCTCAGAGAGCTCCTATCTTAGCCTAAATATTCTTGGCAAGGACTCCTATCTTAAGAATGATTGTGTTTGCTGGCGAGAGTGGCTCTGAGCAAGGAGATGACAGAAATTCCTGTCTTAATGTGAGCAGGTGTGGTTCACCCTAGGTGTGTCGCTGTCTTTTAAAAAACAAATGCACTCCTAGTAATTAATGGAGGGAAATTAACCGATGAAATTAACCGATGATTGAATTTAGACTGGATTCAGAAATGTTTAAACTATGATGATAAAACTTAGCAAGATGAAATTAATTGTCACACAGCATCAAAATGTTTAAACGTAGCTTATTTACATGCTAATCATTATTTTGATTAGCTTATTATGTTTACTCAACATGCTGGTCATGTTCGACATTTTCATACTGCATCTATGTCATATTAATTCACTAATAATAATAAAACTCAGCATTGTACTCTGATCTCCTTCTTGTATAAAGAGGTTTAGTTTGATAAAACAACCAAAACAAAACAGAAAAAAAGGTGGAGAAAACCGAACCGGACAGAGGAGCAAAGACTGCTGGTGGAGGAGAAGAGAGGAGAATTGAAAGGCAAGTTTGGTCCTGGGATCATGGTGCGAACAAACAGGTATTCCCAAGCAGATAAATGCGTCGTTCCCTCTGCTTTCAGCATGAGCCTGGAATGTGAGCAGCGCTGGTACCTGCAGCAGTCAGAAGCTAGGAAGGAGATTGCAGCACACCAGCAAACTTCTCCACAGATTGGGAGCGTTGTAGATGACCATTTAGTCTTTGGCTGCTGGCATCATCATGTACAATACAGCAAATACTTCTTCACCTCATTTACATTTTCCTTCCTTCGTTTTTTATTTATTTATTTTTTTTTTAAACGTGTCCTGTCCAGTAGAGTAGCGCTCAGAATTGTTGTCTGAGTGCCAAGAAGAACCCCATCAGATTTATTTTCACAAGCTTTAACATTCTGCTTGATATTTGTAAAATAAACTTTATTAGCAACTGCTTTGGGATTATTTCAATTGTTACGGACACGGAGACAGAAACAAAAAGGAAAAAATAAGAAGCACGAAAAAGAGAGAGGTGGGGCAAAAAGGAAAAGGGAGAGAAGGAGAAAAGAATAAAGGAGAGAAAGAAGGATGAAGAGATTACAAGATAACACCCTGCTTGCTTCTACACTTGCAGAAACATACATAATAACAGCTTTTTTACCGAAAAGTGCACGGTACTTATAAATGCAACATGTAATTAGTGGTAAATGCGATATATATGGAACAATATAGAACGTTTGTGTATCTGTTAGACACCTGAATATAAACACCTGTAGGTCTGAGTGTGAGCGCCCTTGTGTATAAAAGGTTTCTCCATAAAAATATGCATTAGTGAGTGTGAGGAGCCACAGACCTGCCCCCTGGACTTGGGACAGATATCCATGCCATAGACATCCAAAGGCCCCCCAGAGCATGGAAACCCTAGGAGAACCATCACTGGGATTACCGCAACCCCCACAGAGAAGGGCAGAAGAGAGCCCCAGGGGGACCACCCAGCAGCCATGGTGCAGAAGCCCGAGAGAGCTGCACAACGAGCCCACAGGCCCTGCCAGCAGCCGTCTACACCAGAGCAGATCCAGCCATGGGTCGAGACCCCGGGACATATCTCTCCCCAATCAGAGGCCCGCCATAGGCTAGGTGTCCAGGCCCCGGCAAGCGGCCACCGGGAGTGAGTCGGCACACACCAAAGCACCCAGCCCCAGACACCGAGCACCACAAGTACACCAGCGGGCAGAGACACCAACCACCGGCAGGTAGTGTGGTTTAGGCCCCACGTTTGATGGGGGGCCTAAACTGATCCAGGAGAGGGAGCATTCCAAGACCCAACCTGACACAAAAAACAGGCACACACATTCACGATCACACATTCCCACCCTGATACGTACACATAAAAACACTCATACCCACGCACCCTACATAAAGACAAACAACAATGGACGTCGTACACTCCCCATTCATATTCTATACTCCCAGGTCCAGGTGCCGACACCCCATAAAGGCAACCGGACACCAGACCCAGAAGGTAGTCCCCTTCCCTCTGGAGGTAGAGACAGGCAGACCGCCCCAGCACCAGCCCAGACTAGTGCCGGCACCGCCCAAACCCGAGTGACCCCGGCCCGCATCCCGACCTCCCTGCCCTGACACCAGTCCCCAACCATGAACAAAAGCGGGGTTTACCCAGTCCAAACGAACCCACCAACCAGAGCCACCACAGGATGAAACAGTCGCAACCCCCAAATGAATTCTGATGAGCCCCCCACTCCCCATGAACCCCAAAATGAATTTCCCTAAAGGGCCACCCCGAGCACATGCCCCTGAACCCAAATGCCATGAATCCCCTTCCCACAGGGGCACATCCCCACAGGTGAGCTCCATCCCTGAAAAGCTGAGAAAGCCACACCCACACAGAACAAACTCCACACACAGCCCCGCTCCAAGCACCCCCGCCGCATCCTGCCCCCATCGCGTTGCGATGGCAAGGCAAGCTCTCTTAGGGCCTAAGATCCTTTGTGTATAACTTCCCTATCTTACAGAGGGAAAATTCTAAGAAAAATTCGAGAAGGTTCTAAGATTTTTCTTAGAATGATGTCACAAGGAGCTACTTTTAGTCTTAGGATTCTTTGTGAATACTTGCCCTGTTACCTTAGCTCAACCTTTTTAGGACTTTTGGCAGAGCTTTTCAACATGACTGCTGTGGGAAATATGTTAGTGCTAGCCACTTATAAAATCTACAGATTTAGTGAGGCAGTAAAAATAGAGATTCAATCAATCCAAACATGTGGGTCAGATCCCATTTCAACCCTTCTCCCTACTTGGTAGCCACTAAACCTCATGTTCATTCCTGGGAGTCAAGGTTCCCTAATCCTTTTTTAGATGTAATGGGAGGGTGAAGGGGTAGTGCACTCAGGTTCATCAAACAATATTTTTCAAGTGCATAAATTAAAATAAGAGGTATGACCTGCACTTCTGAATCTTCTCAAAAATGCATGTGGATTTATTTTCCATTAGAAATATTTTACTGGTGAACAAAGGAAAATAGGGCTTGTTTGACATGTTCCGACATGCTTTATTTGGTATCATAGTTTATTATTTTTTAGTTTATTAAAGTCTGCCAATTATATATGATGCCATACCAACATTTTTAATATCTTGATTGATGTAGCAATTGATGTAAAACTGTATACTGAAGTCTGTTACAGGCTTGATAACTAATTTTACATGGTATATTTAGTCACGTTGATATGGTCATAAAATATGATCATATGTATCTGTATGTTTGCCTATTTAAGTGGTATCACAATGTGCAGTGGAATATTTTGCCTGTGCCTGTGACATTGTTAATTACTGGATATGGATAAAGGCATAGCAGGGTTTCTATGCACTAAAGTTGGGTAACTTATAGAATTAGCTTTTATTATTTTTTTCTAGTTCTGGACAAGTATGGAAAAAAGAAAATTGTGTAAAGGAAATTTTCATTTTCCAGACATTATTTTTTATTTATTTTCTAAAAGGAAAAACATCTACATTGCTAAAAAATTTCCAGTTTTATATAGTTATATTGAAGTCAATTCAATTCAGTTTATTTATATAGTGCCAATTCACAACACATGTTGTCTCAAGGCACTTCACAAAAGTCAGGTACATACATTCCAGTTAGTCCTAACCATTGATCAGTGCGGTCAGATTCAGTTATTTATTCAAATTGGATAAAAAGTTTTTCTATCTAAGGAAACCCAGCAGATTGCATCGAGTCAGAGATTTGTAGCAGTCACTCCTCCTGGATGAGCATGTAGAGACAGTGGACAGTCACTGGCGTTGACTTTGCAGCAATCCCTCAAACTGAGCATGCATGTAGCGACAGTGGAGAGGAAAAACTCCCTTTTAACAGGAAGAAACCTCCAGCAGAACCTGGCTTAGTGTGAGCGGCCATCTGCCACGACCGACTGGGGGTTTGAGAGAACAGAGTAGAGACACATAAAGAATACAGAAGCACTGATCCAGGAGTACTTTCTATGGGAAGGAAAAGTAAATGTTAGTGGATGTAGCTCCTTTAGTCGTTTCATCTAGAAAGAAAGAACAGATAAACTCTGAGCCAGTTTTCAAGGTTAGAGTCTGAAAGAGAGCACATATAATTAGTTACAGTCAAAGCTCAGTCAATTGCTATATCTAGGAGAGAGAAAGGGTTAAACACTGAAAGACAGGGCCATGTGGATCATCGGTAGAGGGTAAGCATTAAGTTGTTGCCAGCAGAAGCTTGGACAATGCCCCTCTCCAGAAAGGTGTCACAGTTAGACACAGAGTCAGGCTTGGTGTAGCTTCTAGGAAGAGAAAAGAGAGAGAACATAAAGTTAAAAACTGAAATAACAGCAACTAATGCAAATTGGAGAGTAGTGTGAGAATGTAGCAAAGAGGTTGAAAGTGGTCATTATGTCCTCAAGCAGCCTAAGCCTATAGCAGCATAACTACAGAGATAGTTTCAGTTTCAGTTTATTTATTTATATAGCACTTATTTACGACAATGTCGTCTCAAGGCACATACAAAGGGTCCGGAACGGCGCGGGGCCGCCGGGGAGGCCAGACCAAACCACCAAGTGCCAGAGCCTGGCCACCCCAGAAACGGGCCACATGTAGGGGTACTAAGTAAAATAATAAACTGATAAGGTTTGTCCATCTAGAGCCCACCGATGGCCATTGTTATACTAAAAACCACAAGGATCGGGATACCTCTCTCTGTCTGACTGATTATAACCATTGGAAAAGAGAAAGAGTCATACAGGTAGCAGAAATGGAGGGTGTGTTTGCACCTCAACCATAACTGAGTCGGTTTCAGGCTAAACCTGACTCCCCCTTACTCCATCCAACAGGGAGGGAGAAAGGCGGAGGTAAAAATAAGGAAGATAGCCTAAGCCACTTTAACTATAAGCTTTATCAAAAAGGAAACTTTTAAGCCTAGCCTTAAAAGTTGACAGGGTGTCTGCCACATGGACCAAAACCGGGAGCTGGTTCCAATAGACTTTAACAATAGACTTTAACAATTTAGCAACCATTAATTTGGTATTTCAGTTTTTGGCTGAGAACCTAGAGATAAGTGTACACTTATTGAAAGAAAAGGGGGAACATCTATATTTTTACAAATTCCTCTCCATTTTATTCCATCCATCCATCCACATCCATCCATCTATCCATCCATCCATCCATCCATAAAAAGCAATCAAACGTTTTGTTTCTTGATTTGTGGAAAACATTTATAATAAAATATGACAGCATTTTCAATTTAAATTATTTGTATCTAAATGTCAAAATTGTACAATTTTTGAAAAGGAAAAGATTTAGAAATTCTAGCATAGGAATAATGCTACCCATCATACTATAGCATATTTGCCTTGCGTTTTACTGGCACTGGAATATGTTCCCTTAGGTAAATAATTCTCCAGCATTGCCTTCCTATGCATCTGATACTCTAGCATTCAAATCACTAACTAAACTAGACAGCACAGAGTATTTGTTTTTTTATATATAATAAAAAATACTGTACCATGAGTGTCACATCTGTGATACTATACATTTTGCACATATGCACCACTGCTAGGGAATATACAGGGGTTGGACAATGACAGCTGAAACACCTGTCATTTTAGTGTGGGAGGTTTCATGGCTAAATTGGACCAGCCTGGTAGCCAGTCTTCATTGATTGCACATTGCACCAATAAGAGCAGTGTGAAGGTTCAATTAGCAGGGTAAGAGCACAGTTTTGAGATGATGTGGTCCTGCTGGCCCCCTCTAGCCAAGACCTACAGAATGCGCTGGGGCGGTTCGCAGACAAGTGTGAAGCGGCTGGGATGAAGATCAGCTCCTCCAAGTCCGAGGCCATGGTTCTCGACCGGAAAAGAGTGGCTTGTCCTCTTCAGGTTGGAGGGGAGTTCCTGCCTCAAGTGGAGGAGTTTAAGTATCTCGGGGTCTTGTTCACGAGTGAGGGAAGAATGGAGCGGGAGATCGACAGACGGATCGGTGCGGCTGCCACAGTAATGGGGGCGCTGTGCCGGTCCGTTGTGGTGAAGAGAGAGCTGAGCCGAAAAGCAAAGCTCTCAATTTACTGGTCGGTGTACGTTCCTACCCTCACTTATGGCAATGAACTTTGGGTCATGACCGAAAGAACGAGATCCCGGATACAAGCGGCTGAAATGAGCTTCCTCCGTAGGGTGGCCGGGCACTCCCTTAGAGATAGGGTGAGGAGCTCGGCCATCCGGGAGGGGCTCGGAGTAGAGCCGCTGCTCCTCCACATCGAGAGGAGCCAGTTGAGGTGGCTCGGGCATCTATACCGGATGCCTCCTGGACGCCTTCCTTGGGAGGTGTTCCAGGCACGTCCCACCGGGAGGAGGCCCAGGGAACGGCCCAGGACACGCTGGAGGGACTATGTCTCTCGGCTGGCCTGGGAACGCCTTGGGCTCCCCCTGGAGGAACTAGAGGAGGTGTCTGGAGAGAGGGACGTCTGGGCCTCTCTGTTGAGTCTGCTGCCCCCGCGACCCGGTCCCGGATAAAGCGGAAGACGACGAGTACGAGTACGAGAGCACAGTTTTGCTCAAAATATTGAAATACACACAACATTATGGGTGACATACCAGAGTTCAAAAGAGGACAAATTGTTGGTGCACGTCTTGCTGGCGCATCAGTGACCGAGACAGCAAGTCTTTGTGATGTATCAAGAGCCACGGTATCCAGGGTAATGTCAGCATACCACCAAGAAGGACAAACCACATCCAACAGGATTAACTGTGGACGCAAGAGGAAGCAGTCTGAAAGGGATGTTCAGGTGCTAACCCGGATTGTATCCAAAAAACATAAAACCACGGCTGCCCAAATCACGGCAGAATTAAATGTGCACCTCAACTCTCCTGTTTCCACCAGAACTGTCCGTCAGGAGCTCCACAGGGTCAATATACACGGCCGGGCTGCTATAGCCAAACCTTTGGTCACTCATGCCAATGCCAAACATTGGTTTCAATGGTGCAAGGAGCGCAAATCTTGGGCTGTGGACAATGTGAAACATGTATTGTTCTCTGATGAGTCCACCTTTACTGTTTTCCCCACATCCAGGAGAGTTACGGTGTGGAGAAGCCCCAAAGAAGCGTACCACCCAGACTGTTGCATGCCCAGAGTGAAGCATGGGGGTGGATCAGTGATGGTTTGGGCTGCCATATCATGGCATTCCCTTGGCCCAATACTCGTGCTAGATGGGCGCGTCACTGCCCAGGACTACTGAACCATTCTTGAGGACCATGTGCATCCAATGGTTCAAACATTGTATCCTGAAGGCGGTGCCATGTATCAGGATGGCAATGCACCAATACACGCAGCAAGACTGGTGAAAGATTGGTTTGATGAACATGAAATTGAAGTTGAACATCTCCCATGGCCTGCACAGTCACCAGATCTAAATATTATTGAGCCACTTTGGGGTGTTTTGGAGGAGCGAGTCAGGAAACGTTTTCCTCCACCAGTATCACGTAGTGACCTGGCCACTATCCTGCAAGAAGAATGGCTTAAAATCCCTCTGACCACTGTGCAGGACTTGTATATGTCATTCCCAAGACGAATTGACGCTGTATTGGCCACAAAAGGAGGCCCTACACCATACTAATAAATTATTGTGGTCTAAAACCAGGTGTTTCAGTTTCATTGTCCAACCCCTGTATGTGACTGGTACTTAAAAGTTGCAGTAATGTTCTAATAACAGCCTTAGTAAATCTCACACTACTATGTAGATGCTCTATTTGAGCTGATGATTTGGTTACCTCAGCATGGTGTTTGTTTCGAGCTATACCAGTTGTTCACAGTCTGTCCTACTTACTGATTAAATTAGCTAATAATAATTAGACCATTAGGGTGGCACGAATTGAACATTCAGATGTTCAGGAAAAAAATTGATTGTACAAGACATTTAGACAAGAGTACATCACATGTGATACACACACTGTATAGACAGGAAAGGAATTTCTATTTTGCAAAATGCGCTAAATTTCCTCACGTTTTAACCCACATTTGACACATTTCAAGATAAACTAAGATATGGGTGCGATGATGGCCGCCTCAGAGCTTTGTGCTCTCTGTAGGTATGAAAAGCACCAGTTCACACCTCAACCCAACCCCTCCACATCTTATTCAGATGCAAATTCTTCCCATACACCAACCACCCCCTACCTTCAGACATCCGCCTACCCTAAGGATCTCAGGGGAAAATGTAAATAGGCTATTTCAGCGCCTGAAAACAAGAAAAACCTAAGGACCTGATAATGTCTTCCCATCATGCCTAAGAGCCTGCGCCAACCAATTGGCACCCATTTCCACTGAGATCTATAACAAGTCACTGGAGCTGTGTGAGTTTCCCTCCTGCTTCAAATGCTCCACCATCATCCCAGTACCCAAAAAAACCCACCATCATAGGATCAAATGACTACAGGCCTGTCGCCCTGACATCTGTGGTCATCACAGGCTGGACCCACTGCAGTTTCCTTACTGAGCAAACAGGTCGGCAGATGATGCGGTCAACTTGGGGCTACATTTCATTCTGCAACACCTCGACCACCCAGGGATGTAGGCCAGGATCCTGTTTGTGGACTACAACTCAGCTTTCAACACCATCAACCTGATGAACACTTGACAGAGTCAGAGTTCCAGAACAGCACCATGCATACTTGGACTGATCTTACATCATCTCTCTTGTAAAGTCACTGGTGTATATATGTACATTTTAAAGATATTTATACTTTTTATTTGCATTTATGTTGAAAAAAAATCTTCACAGAGAGCAAAGTGTACCAGAGTCAAATTCCTTGTTTGTGTGCATAAACCTGGCAATAAAGCTGATTCTGATATATGGCCAGAGAAGAAACTGCATTGTGGCTTAAGGCTCAGCTGAAACATGATACAGATACTAAATCTGTTATTGTCTGGGACATTTTTAACTGTAATGTTGTCAAAACAAAAATGACTTGGACTAATTCAGAAGATGAGTCAAAAATACATTAGCAGCAGAACATTTTATCTGAAGAGGCAATACCTGTCAGTTGTCTCCACATTGGAGAATATATGATGTATACCAGTAGGAATGTCTTGTCCTCACTAAATAATTAAAATGAAAAAAAAGGTTTTGTGCAGAATGAAGATTCATGAAATGCTGTTTAAAAGTTAACTGTATTTGTATCAACATAATTTATTTGCAGTCCCTTGTCAATGTTGTTTTGTTGTTTCCTATTAGTGCTATCAAAAGAAAGAAACTGCACTGTGAACACTATATCCCTTTCCTAGATATCAAACAGCAGCACAATGACACTAAATCAGTGAATGTTACATACTGACTGAAAGGTTTGTCTAGAGACTGTAAACCAGTCCTAAGATGCCATTTAAAGAACCTGTATTCAGAAAGATACCCATTGGGTCTTAGAGACAGAATATATAATTAGCTTTTTGCGTTTTTCTTTTTTTGTTTTGTTTTTGTAAAGAGTGCCAGCAGGGTAGCTTTTGTAACCCAGTAGGGGTGTTGCTCTGAAGAGCACTTTGTCCTTAAGAAACATAGCTGAAATTATTTAAATTATACCTTTAATAGTCTCACTAAAACACTGAGTAGATGGTACACCATCTGGAGTGTGGATCTGAGTGTGTCAAGTAGCAGCTGTACCAGTAGGAGGTGTGATGTCTGAGCGGCCCACCGACTGCCAGCTGTGCTTAAACGTGAGAATAAAAAACTATACCTTGGAGAGAAAAGAAAAGAGAGACAGCAAGGCAGAGGGAGAAGGCAAGAAATACAAATGTACAGATGGCACATCTTGATGAAACTCTTCATTAAAGCTTGCTCTGTTGACAAAACCAGAAGCACAAGTAGGAAGGCAGAAAGCTCAACAGACAGGTAGAGTGATAAACAGACATAAAAGGATTTCAGGGCTGCACAAAAGCAGCTAGACAGCCTGACAAAGGGTATTAATGTGCATTTGATAGTTCATTGTTCTGTAGGTGTTTCCCCTCTCTACCCACCTAAATGGGTATTGATTAATCAGCCTGATCTATTGCTCTCCTGCGGTACTGATCAGCTGCTTGCGTCTTTGAGATGGAGGGTTGTTATTGATCCTGTACGAATGACAGAAGACCACAGAGAAGTATTAAAAGACAACAACTCTCTCTCTGTCTGCCTCTCTCTACCCATCACTCCCAGTCTTAATGAATTTTATTGAGTGGAGTAGAAGAGTTCAGACTGAGTCCAATTGTGCGCTATTGGAATGAAAAAATCCTTTTCCTTCTTTGTACATCAAAGTTCTTGCCGTTGGCCATTTTTGCGTACTCCAATTTGGGGTAATAACGGTTCAGTTTATTTCCTTTTGAAAAAGAAAAAAAATGTTTGGTATTTTGGAGCAAATCTGACCACCAAGCAGTTTGTCTGGTGAGTAAATTCAAATAAAATTACACCTTCATGCATTTCACACATAAGAATAAAATCTTTTGAAAATTGTTGTGGATTGTTAAATGTTTCTGTATTCACAAGAAGTAAGTGGACCTGTGGTAACTATAATTCACAAATGCTTCCTAAAAGTTTTGAAAATGCAATATTTAAGCTGTTTTATGGACGTTTGGGATAACTATTTTGCAGTTTGACTTGTCAAATAACTTTGGCACTCAACTTTGGCATTCAGTTAGAAAATTATTATGTTCAACAGTAAAAATACCAGCCTGAGCCAAGATACAGTCTGTGTTCACCAGTTAACATATATATCACTTTTATATATGTACATAATAATATGCAGGCATAAGTCAATGATTTTAGAGACAGGAAATATTGCTGTAAATTTGCATCCATGTTAAAAGTTCAGATCATATGTCTGATAGTATTTATATTGTTAAATTATACATACCCTTTACAAAGTCACTAATCAGGTGGTTTACAAGGTAGAAAAATTAGAGTTATACTTACAGCTTCAAACAGACCAAGATGGTCATGACCATTTGCCAAGCTGAAATACTTTAAAAATGCTGTTTCTAAAAAGTTGGATGCATGTGAAGGCAGTATGCACTATAATTATAAAAAAGGTAGTTGTAGTAAAGTAATTGTGTATCTATCGGTTTGTGTATCTGTTATGTTCAATGACAGTGGTGGCAGGGGTTTGTCCTGTAAAAGGTGGGTTGCCAGATTCAACCCCTGCTTCATCCATCTCTGTCTTCTTGTCTTTGGGCAAGACACTTCACCCACCTAGCCTGCTGATGGTGGTCAGAGGGCTCGGTGGTGTAGATTGTATGGCAGCTTCATTTCTGTCAGCCTGCCCCAGGGCAGCTGTGGCTACAAGGTAGTCTACCACTGTCATGGGTGGAGGATTGACTGTAGTGTAAAGCTTTTTTAGTCCTCTGACTTGATAAAAGTGCTATACAAGTGCAGGCCATTTACCAAATATCACATATTATAAATATAAATGGTAAAAACAAAAACTTTTGTTTTGTTGTTTGTCCACTTCTTTGTCTTTGTCACCTGTTCGGTTTGTAATTTTACAAGTTTGTTACAGAATACCAAGAGTCATTCCCATACAGTCTTACTTTTGAAGTCTAATTATGATACTCTGCATGACTTCATGTTTTTTTTTTACTTTAAGCTTAAATCCCAGCTGATGAAAAATCACACCTACATATGCCAATCAACCCCTCAGATACACAATTAAAAGCCCCAGCATCACAGCTTGCATCTGCTGCATAAGCCTATTAAAAGCATAGATGAGTACACACACATACATACACACACACTCAAAAAGAACATTATGTATACACTTTGTAATAAAATTAGCGACACACACCATATCACACAGCGAGGACATACATGAGTACTAGTCTGTATTGCCTCCTGCTGTTGCTTCATATTAAATGAAGAGCAGGCAGGACGACAAATGTGATTCCTAGTTAGGGAAGAAAGGAGTTAGCTCACCACAGATGTCCACACAAACACCAGAAATATGCAGAAACACTAATACAATTAACAGAAGGGCACCCATGCCGTCCCACAAATGTACACCTATTCAGCACTGCTATGTACTCACATTCAGGCATGCATAAACACAAACATATGCACAAAAAAAAAATGTGCAGGTATATGCTTGTCTATGTGTCTTACAGTCTCACACCCCATAGTGCCACCTTTTATCCACCATCTGGACTCTGTGCTGTGAGTCGCTACAACGTAAGCCTTATTATGGAATAAAATGTGACTTTCTCTTGTGTTACGCAATTATTTTCAGTGCTTGTCAAGATTTTTTCAGCTTGAAAAACATTTTGTTCTGTAATTTTGTAATAACCCATCTGGAAGATCAACAAAGTAAAGAAGTGCTCTTTGTTTATTTCCCTTGCATGATGCGTCTTTCCCCACAATAAAGCCTTAGTTTCTTTGCCTTATTCTGCAAAACCTGAAATAACTGTTTATCCATTTTTCGTCCTATTTGGTGTAAAATCAATGTTTATTTTTAATTCCCAACCAAGGAAAATAAATTATTAAAGTAGGTAGGGAAGCAATGGAAGAGAGATGTATTTGGTGTTTGTGAATACAAATTATATTTAGGCTACTGAATCCCAAAATGGTCAAATAAACTGAATCAAAAAACATCTGTTGAAGCATTAAACTACATACATTGAACTAATATTGAAGTTCAATATTATTACTGGTATTTTCCTCATTGTCAAAGGTGAATACAGCACATATGTTGTACTTTTACTGAATCGACGCAAGTGTTACTCAAATGTTACAGCAATTGCACAACAATGATGTTACTTAATCTTATGCTATACAATGCATACTCTTTGTCTGCACTGATATAGACTTAATCGCTTTGGAATGCTGGTTGCCATTTAACTGTTTACAACTTTGCAAAAAAAACCAACTTTTGGTATGAAAAAAGATCTTAGAACCTATGAAAATGTAGAACAGTTGAACGCTTCTGTTGTTTATGGGACATTTTAACTAGGAAAACCGAGGTGAACTTGTGGGAGTTCTTTACTTAAAACACTCGTCCAACACACGTCAAAGAGGAATCAACACCAGAAGTCATGCTGTTGTTGAATATTCATATTTTTGTTTTTTCCCCCTCTTTTTGCAGCCTGTCAGTGCCACACTAATGGTTCTGTATCAGAAGTTTGCAACAAGGAGAATGGTCAGTGCCAGTGCCAAGAAAATGTGGTTGGACAAAAGTGCGATAAGTGCATGGTAAGCATTCTTATTCTTTATAGTAACTGGTATGACAAATATAGTAGTTAGAGATGCACTCATCAGACTTTTGTGGATACCAGTTTTAGCTGATTAGCATTTCTGGTTAAAGACCATAATAACACACAGGAACAACTTTCAAAATATTTTTTTCTAGCATTCCAGCTTTGAAAACGATGAATTATTTACGTCAGGAGCAGAGGTAGTACCTCTGTGTGCGTGTGTGAGAAGAGTTGCCGCAAAACAAGGTGTCACTATTTTCATTCACAGAGAAAATTATATCAGGGCTGACAGTTTAAATGGTCGTTAGCATTCTATATTAGCAATTTCCACAATAAACGCAGCCAGCATTACTAAAACAGCAACATATAGTTCCTTACCTTAATACCTTAACCTTGAGGTTTCCAAATGGCAACCAAAATGTTCAAATCCAACATGTACCATGACAGATGGACTGAAAGCTCAGAAAGATCAAAACAGATCAACTGTGCTTCTCTCTGATCAGCTGTCCTGGTATCTGCTGCCATTCTCACTCAGTCTTGCTGGATCGCAGCATGAATGAGCCAAAAATTTGCTGCAACTCTTCATAGAAAATTTATATTTCTTTTAAATTGATTTTAACATTCCTTTGGTTCTTTTTAAAGCCCAATGATTATAGTTAACTGACTGTAGTTAACTTTCAGTCGTCTTTTATCAGTAATAGTGGTCATGCTGAAGAGTGTTGTTAGTGACCCAGTAATGCTTAGGAATGTTCACTGATCGAAACAATAACCGATTTCTTTGAATTTTCTGACAGCCTGGTCAAAAGCTAGGGCTAATCAAACTGAAAATTGACCAATACAATTGGGCCCTTTCTCGATGCATATCTAGTGTTGTGGCTTTTTTATATGTTTTGTCACTGATTTGCCATAGAGCATTCTTATTTGTTTTTTTCTGCTTCAATTTTTAAATATATTTTTAGTTCTTTAATATTATTGGGAATTATCAACAGTCCTAAATGACTATCTTACTGTACTCCGATTTCCTCAATATTTAGGTTTATTTATACTATCTGCTGTACTATTAGTGATAGCTTAGCCTACAATCACCCTCTCATCATTTAAACCTCAACATAATTCTACAGAAACTATTTTTACTGTTTTTTAAGCTACAAAACACAGGATATTTAGTTACACAGAAATAGCTTTTGTAATAAAGCATTGTTGTTGTCGTGTCCACACAAAGATTTTTTATAAAACAACTTTTTATTTCAACAGCCACAAACATTGCAGTTGTTTCTGCTGTAATTTTTGTTGTTATGGTAGGTGCTGTAGAATTTGTGCAATTTTTACTATTTAATTGATTCTCTTTTGTTTATCCTCACTTCATTTTCTTAATTTTACCTTCACTCCTCACTTTTTCCCATCCATCAATCTTGATTGTTACTGGTCCAGCCTAACTGCTGGTGGGATTCTGAGCTTCAGGAGTGTATGCCCTGTCGCTGCAGTCCTTATGGCTCTATCTCTCAGCGCTGCGACACTGAGGGTCGCTGCATCTGCCGCCCCGGCTTCATGGGCCGACGCTGTGACCTTCGTCGCCTAGGTTACGAAAGGCGGGAGACACGGCGGCCCGTTGAGCGTGTTCCAATGGAGTCTGTGCAGCAGAGGTGGGGGGGGACCTCCGGCACAACAAGGGGTTGTCCCAGGGGAGCTTACAGGCCTCAGACAGGGGTAACACACCCTGCATGTGGATGGCAGTGGTTGTGTTTGAGTGTTTTGCTTTGCAACCTAAGTGGAAAAAATGAGATGTAGAATCTTTTTTTTTTTTTGCTGAGAAATATATATGTAGACTCATCTCAGTCGTGTTTAAAGTATTCTTTGTGAAAGTTATTTGTTGTTGTGTTTTTTTTCATGAAAAATAGTGGCAATAATGCATGCTTTCTGATTTTTAATAACCAAACTAGCATCTTGCTGCGTGCTGTGTGGTGTCATTATTTGCTTTGGTGTTTTAGTTGCTAGAGCCACTAATGTTAGAAGATTAAAGACAAGAAGATATACATATGAAGACACACATTAAGAGTGAAATTATTAATGCCCTATTTTAGCGTTTTTTCATAGATTATTCTTTACACTTATTGTTTGAAGAAAGTCTTCCAAATCTAGTTATTCCTACTTAATTAAAAGTTGTTCTTTGCAACATTTTGTCCTTTCTGCTTTTGACCTTCTTAGCCTTCACTGTTTTTTATTTCAGCCTCAAACTCACGGCGTCACGACAGGTGGAGTGTGCGTCCCATGTCACTGCAACTCATTCGGTTCAAAGTCATTCGACTGTGACGAAACAGGTCAGTGTCGTTGTCAGCCGGGCGTCAATGGACCCAAATGTGACCGATGCTCAAGAGGATTCTTCAACTTCCAGGAGGGTGGCTGCACACGTAAGATGAGAACTTAAGTCATCTAAAAAGAAATTGATTTCTCACAAAAAGATTTGTCTTTGTGTTGTCCACTCAAAAATATTACATTAAATAAAGTTATTTCATGTTATTCTTTTAAGATTGTTTTATAGTTCATAAACATCTGAAATACAAACTTTATGCAAGACTTTCATCTAAAGAACAAGTCTAATCTTGAATATGCCTCTTTGCAGCTTCACCTGAATATCAAACCTTAAAGTTATAAATGCAAAATATTTGACTACTTTGTAAATGTGTTTCTTGTTATATGTTTAAACTTATTTTGTATATGAGGACAAAAACTGCCCTCTTGAAGCAAAAACTGCAGAAAAGCTCTTGTGAGTGTATAATACATATAAAGACAAGAATGGAGTGAAAAAAGTGGTTGTAACAGAAAACCAATAACCTTTTATGTACATGAAACCACCAGAAAGAATGAACTGTTACTATAGCAAACTAGCTGCTAGTAAAACAAAATACAGTAAACACTACAATAGCATATCCCTAATGCTTCAGGGGTACTGGCTTCTGACAAAGTTGTTCTCAAAATAGTCATGTTTGCAAAATTCAGCTTGCACGTAGGTTTGAAGTGAACATATCAAATTCAGCTTGTTCTGCTTATTGTGACTTTAGATAGCAGTCATCATAGCTTTTCTCAGTTGTGAAAAGTAAAAAGAAAAACAATATATGCAAATGTCAATATTAGAAATTGCTGGCAGTTGTGTGTGTTCATTTTACAAGTAGCAGAAGTGACGTTGGGGCTCTTGAAGAAAGAAAGTCAGTTTTTACAAATTTTGCAGTTTGGGTAAAACTAAAAATTGTTTTTGTAGGTTAATGAAAAATAAAATTGCAAAGTCAGTCATTCAGGAGAAACCTTTTACCAAAGATTACCAGGGTCAAATTAGGACCAGTTGTAGCTCTTAATAAGCTGCTTCAAAAAGTTTAAATGAAAAAGCTGTTGGTTTTAGTGTAAAGGATTATACCACTTCATGGAGGGCAATGAACACATTGAAGAAAAGATTATAATTTTCTCTCCTCAGTGTTACTTAAACTTTAGAGTAAAACAGCAAGACTGTAAAATGGATAAATGAAAGTAGACCAGAAAATTTCCAATAAGATTAGACAAGTTTTTTTTTTTTTGAGTTCATAATTACATTTCTTTGATAATGGGTAAAATTCAATTTATTAGTTTTTTCAGCTTTGACATTTTTAATCCTTTCTTTCCGTTTCCATTCACCAAAGACCCTCCCCTGTCTATTTTTTTCCTAGCTTGCAAATCATTACACCTGTTTCCTATTGTGAATTAGTACAGCTGTATCCAATCAGTGTGTCAATGGCAGCTTGAATGATCTTGAAAGATAAACTGTGAAATTGTTGAATTTCATTAAAATACTTTTTGTGTCTTCTACAATTTGTCCTACATTGTGCTCTTTGTAATGTTCTTCAATGATGTTGCTCTCCAATCTGACAGCCTGCCAGTGCAGTCATGTGGGAAACAACTGTGATGCGAACACTGGGCGGTGTATTTGCCCTCCCAACACAATTGGTGAGAGGTGTGACCGCTGTGCGCCCAACCACTGGGGCCATGATATCACAACTGGATGTAAGGTGAGACAGTTTTTTAATCAAAAGTGTTGCATTGGGATAAACTCCTTGTAAAATGAAACTAGGTAGCACAATTAAAAAAATTTGCAAATGCAAATTAGTATGTTACTGTTAACAAATCAGTGAAATCAGTAAATGAACTTCTCAAATAACATAATTGCACTTAAAATGTTTTCTTGTTTTCTTACTTCTGATTTTCCTCTTTAAAGTACCTTTTCTTTGATTTTTTTTTATTTTTATTTTTTCTTGTCCATAGTAACGTCACTTTAATGGTCCAGGCTAGTTAAAATAAATTTATTAGTATATATTTTTTTCAAGTTAACATTTTAAATTTTTGTTCTTTTTTATCAAATTGTGGGCAGATTTTTACCACAAAGAAATGTAAAAAAAATGTTTCCCGTTGTCTAAATGTTTTGAAACGATTATAGACAAAAAGGTTTATGTGTAATCCTGTTTGTGTTTCTGAAAAAAGGAGTGTGGCTGCAATGTGATTGGCTCAGTCACCCAGCAGTGCAACGTCAACACAGGCTGCTGCTTCTGTCTCAATTCCTTCAGAGGAGAAAAATGCGATGAATGTCAAATTGGGTATAGAGACTTCCCTCAGGTAAAAGGTCAAGATTAAACATGTTTAACGCGGTGCTGCTACTTTAGAGTGCCCTTTTTTTCTTTTTTAAAGATAATTAAACACAAATGCTGAGGTTTATTTTTTAGGACTTGAGTGATGTGCAACACTGTTTGGTTTGGCTATCAGTTAATATTAATAAGTTCCAAGGACAAGTATTAATAAAGTTAGTAAATTTTATTAAAATTATTAAGTTAGGGAATGGCTTGATTATCAGGAAATAATAACCAAACAGTTCTCAATCTATGTCAGTTATTGTTTTATGTATAGAATGTTATGATAGAAGTAAATAACATTTAGGACAATTGATTCTTAATGTTAAGTTAACTAGCCATCACTGTGACTGATTAGAGTGATGGACTACCAAGATGGCCACCAAAAAAACGCTTATGGACTCACAAGATGGCGAACGAAGAGATTGGCATGGTGATGTCACTGGGATTCCAGCTGTGACTCCTCCTCCCTGGGGGCGGTGATGAAAATGGGTTAATTACAGTGTATTCTGGGTTTCTTTCTTTTCTGCAGCATTCTGGGTTTCTGAGTTTTTACCAGTCTCTTTTGTTCTCTGTTGCAGTTCAGTACCTTTTTATTTTTTTATTTTATTTTATTTATTTTGCGGCACTGCTAGCCTTTTGAAAATTGACAGATGGGAAATGAGTTAGAGAGAGAGGGGAATACATGCAGAAAAGGTCAACAGGCTGGGACTCGTACACATGTTGAGGACTGTAGCCTCCGTACATTTGGATCACAAGCTTTACCTGTGCGTCATCGCCGCACCCCTGTACAGTACTTTGTATTCCTCCCATGATTAGGCGTGGCATGAGTATCCCCTGAGACTCCAGTTGGGCCACCGATTTTTGGCAATATAACATTTATATAAAATTTCACATTGGTTTAGTAACACATGTGACTTAAAAAAGGATCAAATTAAAGATAATTGATCATTTAAAAAATTTACCTTCTTTTTTAATATCAAAAGAAAAAACAACTGGTTAACTCAATTCTTTGGAGCACAAGTGAATTAAAGAACATTAAGATAGGATTTCTGTTAAGATGTTAAATTAATTAAACCATATAGCCGGCCAATACCTTATTATGTTCTTAGCTTGGGTTAATAGAACCCTTCGTCTGTATTGTCTGCATATTTCCAACAGTGCATCCAGTGTGAGTGCAGCGTTGCAGGATCAGACAGCCAGACCTGCGACTTGGAGAGAGGAGTGTGTGCCTGTGCAGACCGAACAGGAAAATGTAGCTGCAAGGTAAAGCTTACAGGCTCCTTTCTGCTTGTGTTGGTCACTTCCATGTTATTTTTTGCAATCATTCTGTTACTTTTGTTGCATGGCATCATACTGCTGTGCTCTGCTTGGCTTTACTTTAAGGTAATTCAGCTTTAAGTCTTTGAGTTTAGATATTTAAGCTAGGAGGCATAGAGAAGATGGAGTATGTGTGAGTTTCTGTTCTGTTTGATGGATATTTTGTTTTTGTCATTTCTGTCCCTGGCAATACATATGACATTTAATCCAGTTTCAATTCAGTTTATTTATATAGTGTCAGTTCACAACACGTTGTCTTAAGGCACTTTGCAATGTCAATTTAATTGAATCATACAGATTCTAAGTCAAGTACATATATTCCAATTGATGTTGTTGATGTTATCAAACAATGCAGTAAAATTCAGTTTAATTAAATCGGTTAAAAGGTTTTCTATCTAAGGAAACCCGGTAGACTGCATCGCGTCAGTGACTTGCAGCTTTCACTCCTCCTGGATGGGTATGTAGTGACAGTGGACAGTCGCTTGGATTGACTTTGTAGCAATCCCTCATACTCAGCATGCATGTAGGGACAATGGAAAGGAAAAGTCCCCTTTAACGGGAAGAAACCTCCAGCAGAACCAGGCTCAGTGTGATCGCCCATCTGCCATGACCGACTGGGGGTTATTTAAGCTAGAATAAAAGTTTCTGTAGTTTTTTGGTGTAAAAAAAAACGTTCCTTTTTTTCCTTTGGGGACGACTGTGGCTCAGATGGTAGACGTTCGCCCTGTAACAATTGGTTTGCTGGTTCGAACTCCCACTCTCTCCGTCTCAGTTGTCGTGTCCTTGGGCCAGACACCTTACCCGCCTTACCAGACGATACTGGTCAGAGGGCCAGGTGGTGCCAATTGCATGGCAGCCTCGCTTCTGTCAGTCTGCCCCAGGACATCTGTGGCTACATTGTAGCTTACTACTGTCAGTGTGTGAATGTGTGTATGAATGGGTGGATGACTGATTGTAGTGTAAATGACTGTGTGGTCTCTGGGGATTTGATAAAGCACTATACAAGTGCAGGCCATTTCTTCTTTATGTGACCTGTTACCCTTTCTCGCCTTAAAACATTTAGCTTGACACTTTATGTAAACATTCACCAACTACATACAAGGACGTTTGTGAATCATCACTTTATCACTTTGACAAGTTTCAATCTTTGACAAAATCAAGGCATGTGCAGATTATATAAAGACTTTCTCAGACAGATGACACTTTTGACCTCAGACATCTTATTATGCCTTACGGAAACAAGGTAGTTTTTTGTTTTCACTCATTTCTGTATTGATGCTCCACAAATTCGTAACCTTTAATGAGATGTCAGGTAATTTGTATTATGGTCTTTCTTAAAAGACATGAGTTTGAATGCTTGTCACTCATTTGTCACTTGTCTCATGGTTAATCTGTTTTGTTTTGTTTTTTTTAGTTCTGGTTCTCTGTTTGAACATTGTTATACAACTAAGCAGTACAATTGAATTTTATCATATCTTTACTCCTATTTGAAATTGTTTAAACCCTCCATTATTGGACATTTATTCCTTTTCTTTTTTTTAAATGTCCATGATGCCAAAGGTTTATTGAAAATATTATATATGCAGCTGAAACAAGATGTTCACATTCACTGTATTAAAGACACAACCTGTTTTTGTTCACCACTGTTTTAAAGCAGGCCAACAAACCTTTCCTGTTTTAGGTCAGTCAGGATTACCATTTGAATTTTGTTTTTGCCACATGGTAGTAAAAAAATAGATATTTTTTTATTCCTCCAAAATCAGAAGTTTACATACATTTCCTAGATTTGCTAAAGTTGCTGTATGACTTGGATCTTGTTTTTTGTTTCCATCTACAAACTTCTTCCAACAGTTTGCTGGAATTTTGGGACATTCCACTTTGAAGAAAATCTCTTCATGAAATCTTGCCTCATTATTTTGTCTTCCACAATATCACAGAAGGGAGCAATGTGTTTGAGGTGTTGTATCTGCTTCTGGTCTGCCTCTATATAACTCAAATGTTTTGAATCAACCAGAAGCTTACAATGCAATAGCAGCAGCAGCATCATCATCATCATCTGGGCTTTCCTTTAATTGGATAAGTTTATATCAATCTTAGTGAATTTAAACCTCTGGTTTTACATAAAGTTAAAAAAAAACAATCTCTTTGCAAATCTATTATTCTGGCTTTAGGTATTTTTGTAATGTCAGACAGGGATAGGGAAAAAGGTTATGGATCTTTTTTTATACAATTTATGTAAACATCTATTTCCACTGTAACATTACTCTGGCAACAAACTATTTTTGCCAAAATCAACAGGTGAAAGAACTTGAAATGTGAGCAAAAATGCCTTTTTCTAAACTTTCAGAAGAGGTTCAAAAGTATTTAAACAAAATTGATATTCGCTTCTGTGTCTCTCTTATTTTAGGAAAATGTGGAAGGGCACAACTGTGATCGCTGTAAGTCAGATACATTTGGATTATCTGTAAAAGATCCACTTGGCTGCAGCAAGTGCTACTGTTATGGACTAACACACTCATGCACGGAGGCACAAGGACTTATAAGGATGTCGGTGAGTATTCAAAATATAACTTGTCTTATTTGAGTAAAACTGGCAAAGCTAATTAATACTTTATTTGATATTTTTCATCAGAAAACAACAAAAAAATCCAGTTGTAAGAAATGTCAGCTCTTGATATACAATAGGGCTCACCACCCATAACGGCATGCTGCCATAACTAATGGGGAAAGATTTTGTCAGTTGCCCCACAAATTCAATTCAAATTCAGAAAGACTTTATTCATCCCAAAGGGAAATTAAATAAATCTGTGGCAGGACTTGAAAATTTCTAAACTAAAGGGCTATTTCATCATTTTAAGGAATATAAACTGTTCTACAACATCTAAAATCCTTATGCTGGCCAAACCTCATATTTCTCCTAAAATACTGTTAGACATTTATAAAAAAAATTTTTTTGTTTGTGGACAAACAAGTAATCAATAAAGTTGTTAATTTTTTTCCCTTCTGATAGGAAGTTAAATTGTTATCATTTATTTCATAAATCTTAGAAATGCAAACAAAGTGTGTTAAATTACACATTGTGTCCAAAAGAAGGGGTATATGTATGACTGACAAATTTGATGACAGATGACAAGTTTACATTTGATAAGGATAGGTATATTTCTAAAAATTACAGTACATCACAGAATTTGTTGCCTATAGAAATAAATTGCTGTTTGTGTTGTAAATGTTACAAAATGGGATGGCTCCACTTAATCAACAAACATTCATTTAAAGTTGACAAGAGGAGGATTCAGGGAGGGAAAACTGGTCAGAGAAATGCATAAAAAATTGGACGTTTATTGGGAAGAGGGAGATTTTCTCTGAACCACTGAATTGTGAGATTACACTAAGTGAAGTGGGAAATACAAGTGCCCACACACATCAAGACTTTATAGACACACATTCCACACAGGGGTGACATTTACACTGAAACTTGCACTACACAGGAGAACATGGAGTTTATGAAAAGACACACATCAATTCAAAACATTTTCCCCATAAACAAAGAGTGAAATGCTGAACTCTTAATCAGCAAAACTAAATAATAGCTTTAAAATGTAAAATTCATAAAACATGTATTTTTTACTTACCAAATGCATGAAGTAAGAGTGAAGTGCATATTTATTCAGTCTCCTTTACTCTCTGGAACCAACAGCTTGCAGAAGTCACTAAAATATTTACGAAAGTTCCCTTGTGTGTAATTTAATGTCAGCCTAAATACAGCAGCGTTGTGAATTCCTCAGAGGTGTGTTAGAGAAAATGTGTAATTAAACAGCATTATGAAGATCAAAGAGCACATCAGACAAGAAATTGGGTGAAGAGAGGGGGAAGCCATGTGTCACAGGTGACTGCTGGTCTGTTGTGGTGAACAGAGAGCTGAGCCGAAAAGCGAAGCTCTCGATTTACCGGTCGGTCTACGTTCCTACCCTCACCTATGGCCATGAACTTTGGGTCATGACCGAAAGAACGAGATCCCGGATACAAGCGGCTGAAATGAGCTTCCTCCGTAGGGTGGCCGGGCACTCCCTTAGAGATAGGGTGAGGAGTTTGGCCATCCGGGAGGGGCTCGGAGTAGAGCCGCCGCTCCTCCACATTGAGAGGAGCCAGTTGAGGTGGCTCGGGCATCTATACAGGATGCCTCCTGGACGCCTTCTTCGGGAGGTGTTCCAGGCACGTCCCACCGGGAGGAAGCCAAGGGGATGGCCCAGGACACAATGGAGAGACTATGTCTCTCGGCTGGCTTGGAAACGCCTTGGGCTCCCCCCGGAGGAGCTGGAGCTGGAGGAGGTGTCTGGGGAGAGGGACGTCTGGGTGTCTTTGCTGAGTCTGCTGCCCCCGCGACCCGGTCCCAGATAAATCGGAAGACGACGAGTACGAGTACATTAAAAGTCCAGGAGTCAATATATTTAGTGTAGCAGCAGGATTTGAAATAATCTTTCAGGTCAAAATCACATCATTAAATAAAGCATTATCATAATTCACAGTGTAAATAAAGCTTCAACTTACAAAGGTTTTCACGTTCTGTATTTGTCAGCTTTAAAGAAATAGTGCTGCTTCACTGTCGTAGTCTGGACCTGTATAGTAATCACCTTTATTCCCTTACGACATATGAAATACTGCAGGTTAGTATGTGCATGACCTGAAAAGGGAATAATATTGCATCTTGGGGTCTTATTATTCTACTTACTGCTGATGTTGGACAGAAAGCTTGTACACTTTATTGCCAAAAGTATTTGTCTGTCTACATGAACTTTGATGACATCCTGTTTTGAATCTATAAGGTCCAACTTGTTGATGGACTCACCATTGCCAACCATAGCAACTTTAACTATTCTGTAAACATCTTCCACAAGGTCTAGAAGTGTGTTCATAGATGAGATACCAGAATTGCAGCCTCCGCTGTAGTACCAAATGAGTTCAAGAAGGTTGAGGTCAGCAGTCTGTGCAGGGCTACCAGGTTTCTCCACACCAAATTAATAAAACTGCAGCCATAGAAGTGGAACACTGGAATTCATTGATTTGGTGGTGTGACCCAATACTAGAGTGTATCTCCAAATAGGTAACATTACAGCAAATGGAAAAAATGCATATTGCCTCTACACTTCAGACTTAGAAAAGTCTACAAAGTTACATCGTCTTTTTTTTTTTTACTCTTCCTTTTGAAATGTATCAAAGAAACTCAATTGAGATGTGAATGGTGATCAGTAGCTGATTTTCACAAGTAAATGAAACTGACAAAAAATGCACATTCAAGTTTTTTGCCCAACAGTGACAATATCTTATTTCTACCACTTTATAATTACACTTCACTATAATAATAATAATAATTAATAATAATATATTTTATTTATAAAGCACTTTTGATTTTAAAAAAGATGCTACAGAATGAAGTTCTAAAGGATAAAACAACAAAAACGTTGGGTTGGTCTATCCAATAAAATTCCAATAACACATTTTAAAGTTCATGTTTGCTCACAGTGTGGAATGTGTTTAAATGTTATAGTTTTACAAGACGCTGAATGTTCTGAGGGTTTCTTTTTAGTTAGTGCTGCTTGCAATCGGTATTGGTCATTTTCTTATCTCATTATGCATACATGAAGAGAGAGATGGCATCAGAGGGACAATGAATCTATTTTTAAATTGGTCCACTCAACTGCAACAATAAGCTCTAATATTATTCAAGTAATATTGAAATATCAACACATAAAACTCAAAAGAGAGCTTAAGAAAGAGAGGGTGAATTGTTCTTTCTAGAATGCAAATAACTGAAATAATAGCCGTATATCAAATACCAAAAATAAAGCTGACACAGTACATTTCAAGGTATGCCCAGAAAGAAATGAGATCCTTCTGACTTTCTTTAATAACAGAAATAAAAACAACCTAAGGTCATACCTCACTGTGACTGAAACTTAAATATGTTCAGTTATTTTCTCAATAAGTGATGGTTAATGTTTTTCTGTTTTCTATAGTACTGCATTCCAGTGGATGCATTTTAGTTGTATCACCAAAATAATTACCTAAAGGTGGAAAAGTAACTTTTTTTAGTTAACGCTAGTGTAACAAAGGATTTTGTTTTTCATATGAAACTGTGATGATGACTTTTTGCTATTTTGTTTCTGATATGAAACAAACGATATCCTTAAAAAGAAATTTACCTGTTGAACATAATTTGAATAACTCTCTCAAATGATTCTCCTATATTTGAGAGAAAAAACTGTAAAGTTCAAAGATTAGTTTTTAATAATTAAAAGAAAAAAAGCTGAAAGAAACAATTTAAAAAAGCAACAGGATTACGGTACCACAGCTCTGTTTCTTAGAATGGACTTCATTTTAAAAACTCAACTCAGCTCCTCTGCTTTTTTGCAGTATGATGTGTGTTAGCAGATTTTTGTACAGACACAAATTACAGTCACCTTTACCATTTTGTGGTTATGGATGCTTAACCCTTTTCATGCAATATTTTATTTGAAGCCAGAGAATAAAAATGTAGCTTAAAATATTTGTTGAATGCGTTTTATGTTTTTATAGGCCAGTGTTAAAGTCCTTTCAGTGGATTTTAAACAATAACCCACTGATTTTTTTTTTAAAGTTTCATCTTGTTAGTGAGTCAGTAGTGTGTTCATTGGCAAGCAGAAAATCTGTTGTTTTGCTTGACAGCTGTATAGTAAAACTTCAAATCCATGGATCGTTAATCATGAGTTTAATGTTTTTTTACTTGTATTCCAGTTGACACTGAAGCCAGAGCAGAAGGTGCTCCCTCTGGTGGATAAATCCAATACTGTGGAGAAGAGAACAGGAGTTAGCTTCCAGCACCCTGAGATCCTGGCCCATGCAGAACTGGTCACAGCAGCTCTGTCTGAACCATACTACTGGAAACTGCCAGAGCAGTTAACAGGCTCTATGGTAAGAGCACTCTGTGGTCTTGAAATGTCGCATATGCAAAATTCATAATTCAGCTCTGATTGTAATCAGCTCATATGCAATAATGGTAAAGTATGTCCCATTCAGGGATTTTGTTTTATTCTAGATGCCCATCTGAGTTATTTAGGCCTTACTGTGATACTTCATTAAATTCAGTGTCACGTGAATGCTTGAACATTCAATAGTTCAAGTGCAGTAAAATACCTTGCTCTATTTCATAAGCATTACATGGTCTACATTAGTATTGTGGTTGCATACCTCTGAACTCACTCACCAATGATATTCCAGGCACAGTTTACTGGCCAAAACAGACATTCTGTCCCAACTGGTGTTGTGTTAAAAACAAAACTTGAAAAGAAAAACATCACATTACTGTATCTATTGAATCTCATTGCTCATCAGTTAGGTAGTTTATCATTCATCAGTAATGTTGAGGCCATCTAGTTTGGTCAGACAGACGGACTAGGCTGCGAAGTTCGACATGTGCAGCTCAACAGGCATTGCCGCTCTGACGTCACCCAGGATTATAAAACAGGTGCAAAACCAAACTTTTTGGTCACGCAGGAAATGGCATGCAGACGCATATCTAGAGAGACAAAAGCTCGCAGGCGGACTTTTCCTCCACACGACTATTCCCGGAAGAGCTTGAAAGCTGGAAATCTGTCTGATACAAGAAGGCCAGAAGATTCATAAACCGATCGAAGACCCCACCGACACTCCGGCGCAGGTGAAAACCAACAGAGGTTTGTTGCCAAGGAGATGAGTTTTCCTCCTTGTTGATTCAATCAATTGCAACGGTTCCTCATATTTTCCCGTTTTGGACGGAGGAGAAGTTTACCATTTTTGAGTTGATCACAGACGCGTGACACTTTGGTCTCCCACCCCCAGTTTTTCTTCAGACCTACCCATCCTCATGCCGGTGAAGAGAAGAAGTCAACGTCAAAGTAATTTAATTATTTTTAAATTAAATCGGATCGGTGTATTTAGAGGTATGGGTAGGGTCAGGCATAGTTTAAGGTGATTTAGAATCACCAGTAGTTAATCCAAGGTATTAATTTGTTGCATGCAATCTTGATGGAAGTGTTATGCTGTGAAAGTGTTGTGCGTGTGTATGTTATTGTCTGGCTGATCTTAAATCAGCCAGGAGTTAGAAGTTGGACTTTTAAAAGTTTTTAATTCAAAGCAGCTGCGGTCTGGGCCTCGTGGCCTGACCACTCCTTTGTCCCAGTTTTATTACTGGAGTTTTTCCTTTTTTTACCATGTCCTGTCCAGCAGAGTAGCCTTCAGAAGTTTACTTGAGTTTTTCAACTGATTTCTCACCTTTGAGTTTTATGACCCTTTGTTCGAGATTTGGGGCAATCAGCTGTTAGTGGCTAAAGGGGCGTGGCCCTACTGTTCTATCAGCTGATCGCCGCCATCAAGACGCATCAGCGCACCAAGAAGGCTTCCCTGTACAGTGTTTCTGCTCCACTTTCCAAGTTAACCCAATTTGCACATTTTCTCCATAATTCATAATTCCATAGACACTCAATGTGCATACATTTTCTTTATTATTTTTAGTTAGTCTTTTTGCTCCTTTCTGTAGAATAGAGCATATTTAGTTAGGTGAGGTTTTTTGGACCAGAATAGTAATTGTATTGCTATGTTGTCAATAAATGTTCACATATATAAAGAGCATTTGTGTTTATTTCATGCAAGAGTGATTTATCTGTCAAAATAAGGTCAAAGTTCCCCCACAGTTCAGTGAAGCATCTGATTAAACAGTGACATTTTGTGTAGTTTTGGTTAATAATTATCAATTATTAATGACAATTAACTAATTGTAATTAAGCACAATACCAGAGGACATCTCTGATTTCTATTTTTAAGCAATGATTTTTGGTTAAGAAAATTATTGTTCTGAATTATGATGTCTAATTATAATGTTTGATAGATATTCATTCATAAATAATCATAATCCTTACAGTAAGAAGCAGTAGTAACTCACCCAGAGAAACATCAGATATTCACTGTACACATATCACCACTGTGAATTAAACTGGTTATTTAGGGAAAAAATAAAATGGAGACAGATTTGCATTTGATTTCCCAAATATAACAAAAAATGCATTTGATATGTATTCCCAGGTTGTAAATAGACTTAAAAACTCATCTCTGATCATGTTTTCTTGGACATACTGACAGGGAAAATACCTTGTCTGTTTCACTAGATCACAGCCTACGGCGGGCAGTTGAAATATGCTGTGTACTACGAGGCCAGAGATGAAACTGGTCCTTCATCATATGAGCCTCAAGTCATTATTAAAGGTGGTCCAAACCACAATATCATAATAACACGGCACATCCCAGGACTTCAGATTGGTCAGCTCACCCGTCATGAGATCGACATGACAGAGGTACAGTAAGGATAATGTTTTAAGAATACTATGTTTTAAGAACATTGTTTAGATAGATATCTTCAGAAAGTACAGTGTATTTTACCTAAATCTTGTGATGCAAGAAGTACTTGTTAAACTTTAAGGCTGGAGAGATCAAGTTTCTCTGCATGTTTTATCTGTGTGTTTGAAGCATGAATGGAAGTACGCAGACGGCCGGTCTATGACTCGAGATGACTTCATGGATGTTTTGTTCTATGTGGACTACATCCTAATAAAGGCATCACATGGCAACCTGATGAGACATAGCCGGTAAAACACTAACACAGAGTATCATAGATACCTCTGAAAGGTTTCTCATTGATCAATTGTTTTCTAACCTCTGTCTTTCAGTATTTCAGAGATCAGCTTAACAGTAGCAGAGGAAGGAACACTGACGGAGCAAAACGGGAAAGCCCGTCAAATAGAAAAATGTGACTGTCCTACTGGATACTCTGGGTTTTCTTGTGAGGTATGCACATATGTGAACACTCAGTCCTCTGCAAACAAAATGCATGTTGTGGGAAGCCTCTGTCTGTCATCAGTTTTCAGTAATTTCCCAGAAACAGTTTGGGGTTTTTGGTCAAAGTGGGATGTTCTTACATTTTTGTAACTGGTAGAGTATGACAAGAAGATTTCTTTAACCCATTTTAAGGCACATGAAGTAATTCAACTCACTAGTTTTAATCTTCTGAGCATCTCCTTTCCTCATGACTGAGGAAAGGAGATGCTCCAAGTGGTCAAGCTCCTTCTATTAAGCCACAAACATTCTTTTAGCAGTGACTTAATTTTAAATTTCCATGAAGACCGTTTTTGATACACAGACTACACATCTGCATAACTTTGGATAGAAGTCCCTGAAGTGTCTATGTTACAAGGGTGATCTATGTTGTTGGAAAAACTACAGGTGTATATAATTTAGAAGGTACACATACTGTTGAAACAAAGCCAAATAGAAGCCAACAAGCAAACTGCAGCTAAACTTAAAATGCTCAGGTCATACAGGGCTCGTCAGACAGATGGCTGTGCTATTTGTAGCTGCCGTCGTTGCTAATAAAGTATTTTTAAACGGGCATTTAGTGCTTGCAGAGGGAACAGATGGCTCTTTAAATGGACTCCATTAATTACTACTGAACAGGAGAGAGAGGAATAGAGAGTTACCTTGCAAGTCTGTGTGCGTGTGAACATGCCCAGAGATGTATGTTTGTGTCTTTGTCCAAAAGTTACTGGAGTGAATAATCTGTGAGAGAGGAAGGAGTAAACTGTTACCTAGGGAAGTAAATGTGTGACTTTTGCCAGAGTCCCTGCATGCATCTGTTTAGTTATGTATTCTAATATCAGAATTATTGTGAAAGCTGGATTTGTGCAGTGTTTCTTTTCCCCCATCTTGTTGCAGGAATGTGCTGCAGGTTTCTATCGTCTCCGCGCTGGGTCGCTTGTTTCGGTTCCAGCATCCAGAATGCCCACAGCTGCTGGCATGGGCAGCTGTGTCCAGTGTCAGTGCAGTGGGCATTCCTCCACTTGTGACCCTGAGACATCCATATGCCAGGTAAATGAGTATGCATGTGTGTGAGTTCTCTGCTGCTGGAGCTCATCATAGAGCCATATGTTGAGTAGTTTTCAGAGAAACGAGTGTAATGAGAAAGTGTGAGTGGATATGCATGAGGAGGGATGTCAGGTACTGCAATTAGCCTGGCAATAATTAACTACCACCTGGCTAACTTGTATTGTGTGTAGTTTTTTTTGTTCTCTACACCTGACTTATAAAGTTACATTCCTGCTTTACTTTAATGTATATTATTTCTGTAAATTAAAAAAATTAAATACAAAAGCATTTTTCATAAACAATGTAATTATCTGTAATTATATTTAACCGTGATGTATTTTTCTTGATCACCTTTTAATTGCCTCCAGAGCACCCTGGCTGCCCTACATGAGCTTATGTAAATGAGCGGTTTTTGGTTTTATAATTTTTTTTAAGCGTTGAGCAAGCTGGCAAAATACCTTTTGCAAAAAGGTCTGAATGCCTTATGTTTAATCCATAATCTGTGTTGCAATTCTTGGAAAATTGCAACACAAGATTTGTGAACATAGCTTTGTCACCTGCACACTTGACTTGACTTCGGTCAAAAGATTATCAAATCATTTTCCACTTTTGTCTTAGAAAACATATGAGAGGATTGCAGAAAGGGGGGGGGGGGGGGGGATCTCATATAAAACATAAAGACCATGTGAGTACTCACTTCCTTTGATTGCAAGATATTCATAAATGAACAAGTAATTTGTCATTTCACATACACCAACTAGCCAGGTAAATATGTACACCTGTTCAGTTGCAATCAACACAAATCAGCATCACATGTAAGGAACTCAATGCATTTAGGCATCTAGACATGATGAAGACAACTTTCTGAAGCTATAATCGAGCATCAGAATGGGAAAGAATGTTGATTTAGGTGACTTTAAATGTGACATGTTGTTGGTGGCAGACGGGCTGGTCTGGGTATTTTACAAACTGCTGATCTACTACGATTTTCATTCAAAGCCACCTCTTGCAATTTTTAGAGAATGGTCAATAAAAGTTCAAATCTAGTCATCAGGAGTTAGGGGGAAAATATTTTAAATCAGTGGGGAATTGGTAGAATGGTCTGGAAATAGAAAGTAAACAGCTCAAATGACCACTCGTTTTCACCAAGGTAGGCAAAATACCACCTCTGAAGGCACGTACCAGACATAGAAGCAACTGGACTACAGCTGCAGATGACCACATCAGGGGGCCTCTACTGACAGCTAAGAACAATAAACTGAGAAAACGCATAGGATTACCTACATTAAACATTAAATTAATTAATTTAACTTATTTAATTTTATTTAATTAATTAAAATAATTTTAAACTGGCAAACTTGAAATACGTTTTAGAAATAATTGCTATAGCAACAGTCTGTATTGGAAATAAAATTAACTTCATCAAACATGATTTGTCCTGCAGATCGGGCTTGGGGAAGAAAAGTAAATGAATCTGAATCAGCTTTTTAAGTGTTAAAACTGTCCTGTATTTCTGTCACAAAACAGGTAAATACAGCAGGATTTCTGTGTATAGCATTTTATCCTTTCAAGCCACCAAGAAATCACAGAGATGAACGAGTGTGGAATATGGAATAGTTAAAAGTGCCATTTCTTTTCATTAGTTATGTGTTGGAGGCTTTGTAGCTGTTGAGAATGTCAAAGGTCTGATGATGTGTGAAACAGCATCGGCAGTTAGCTGCAGCTGTTTTTTTCTTGACACCCAGACACCAGAGAGAGTTGCCTCAACATAACTTCTTTGCCAAGAACAATAATGTAGGTTCACCAGCCTGCTTCCAGTCTCCATGACAACCATCTGACAACCACTGGCCAGTGGGAGACATTAATCCTCACTACATTTATCAGTGTATATGGTTTTAACTCAAATATTAACCACTGGTTAACTGGTTTGCAAGGTCCTCAACATGTTACAGGTAAGCTACTTTAAAGGGACCACTACCGACCATTAAAATTATTCTTATAAAAAGGTACACTTATGACTACTGCCTCCCTCTGTATTAAACCTCCACAAAATACAGCCTAATTTAGAAATTCTACCTGTATGTTTTGAAATGGGCTACTGCAACAGTCCTTGTATTATTTAACTTCTCTTCAAAACAAAAACTTGTAGTTTTAGTCCATAAAAGCAGAAGGAGAATCTTTGTCTTTAGTAATGGATTAAGTTAAATTCAACATTTTCTCAGACAAATGTTATCTCACTATCTGCTGGTTCCCAGGAAACATGTACATTTGAGACACTTGGATTTCCTTTCTCTGTTTTAATATGTTAATGTAATGTGTTTTTCCCCTGATTTTCCCATTCCCTTAGTTTAGCTTTTACTCATTGAATGGCTTAATCATATCCCTTTAAGGTTTCCACCTCTCTTTGCTTGGTTATTCAGACATCATTTCTTCTATCATCTACATCTACATCCTTTTTCTTTTTCCTGTACACAAGACCACTTCACCTTGTCTCATTTTGTTTCACTGGTGCCTAATTTCTCGTCATGTACCAATTTGTTTCTCTCTTTCTGCGTCTTCCCTCCCTCTTGTTTAATTTCTGTCTCACTTTGCCTCCCAGCCCTTTTTTTCCTTGCCCATTTCTACTTCATTTTCCATAACGGCATCATTAGCATTTTCTAACCGACCAGGCTAAATTGAAAACGCTAAACGAGTTTGTTTCTGTGGTAATTAGCAGTAACGTGAAATTGAGGAAGGTAATGGAAATGACTTGCCTCGTTAAGAAAAAAACTTTCTGTTGTACCAACTAAAGTTCCCATTTTCAACAAACCAATGGAACACATAAGATGGGACCTTAGGGATATGAACAGTAGAGATAATTGATTTTGTGTGCAATAGTTTTGTTTCAGTTGTGTATGTGTGGTGGACGGTATTGTTAGTTGTTTACATTGCTGAGCATTTACCTCTGTTAATTTATTGTGTGCATATGTTCGAAAATTATTGTATTTATACTGTTTTGCATAGTTTCTATAAGAGTAAGAGTAGAAGATATTTTGTACGCTTATAAATTAAGTTACAAATGATCTGTAGAAATATCTATATCATTGTAATGTTGTGCCTATCTTTGCAATAACAGGTTATTGAAATCTTTTTTTATTTCTGTCTGCTTTTGAAGAAGGAAGTTAAACTCCAATATGTAAGATAGTACCTGTGCACCAACGACCAGTTGATTACTTCGGTGCACAGTCTTATTTACTACACCTCATCATGCAGAGGTGGGCCTGAGCATCATTACCGTGTGGACAAATGCATCTCTTATCCAAAGCAGCCCAGGCTAGATAACAGTTGAACTGTTAAAAAGGCAAGAAAAGCTGAGAAAATGAGGATGGTGAAGAGAAAGGGGCAATTGTTTCCCTGCCACCACTGTGGAGATACTAGGCACTTTAAAAGCAGTTGGAATCACATTGGGCACTTCCCAGTTATCTTTTAGATATATGCAACTGTTCAGTCAGTCCCTTCATTCATCTCTCCCTTTAAAATAACAGAAAATTTCAAGTAGTTTTAGAAAAGATTAGAATGGAATTGAAATCACCTTTCTGTCAAAATATTTCAGAATGATGCTCTAAATGGTTCACCTCAAATCCAAACACACCGCTTTGACAAATTTTGCTGTCACACCTTTCAATGGAAAACTGAAATATTTGTATGCTACTTTTTATTTCTTCTGACTTTGCCGCAGGTCAGCCAGTGGAACCAGCCCCCCTTTCTTAAAAAATATATACTCACCGACTAGTTTATTAGGTACACCTTGTTAGCACCAGCCTTCAGAACTGCCCCAGTTTTTCATTGCATTTATTTTACAAGATATCTAAAGCCCAACTTGGTGAGTTTTTACAAATTGTAGCCTCAGTTTTCTGTTCTTAGGTAGCAAGAGTGACATCCAGTGTGGTCTTTTGTTGCTAAAAACGATCTGCTTCAATGTTCATGTAGCACATTCAAAGATGATATTCTGCATACCTTAATAGCAATGAGTGTTTTTTTTTTTTTTTAGCTACTGTTGCCTCTCTGAACCACTCAGTCCATTCTCCTTTAACAACAAGGCCCTTTTGTCCTCCAAACACCCACTCTCTGTATATTTCCTCTTTTTCTGAACATTCTCTGTAAACCCGAGAGATGTCTGTTCTGTTCTGCTGATGCGCTGGTGAAAATCCCAGCACATCAGCAATTTCTGAAATACTCAGACCTGCCCATCTGGCACCAACAACATGCCACATTGAAAGTGTCTTACATCTCCCTTCTGCTTCATTTTGATGCTCAGTTTAAACTTCAAGTGATCTTCACCATGTCTAGATGTTTAAATTCGTTGAGTTGCAGCCTTGTGATTGGCTGATTCATTATAATCTATAGGACAGGTGTGCCTATTAAAGTGGCTGAGAGCATAAGATCCTCTACACTTGTGGAAACCCAACCATGTATGCTAGTATTAATTATTGAATAAGTTTCTGATAAACACTCTATAAAAGCTTCTTCTATCTTAATGAATACTTTGTTGTCTTAATCTTATTGGGCAGGTAGAAAATGCAACATTGAGATAACCATATGGCTTAACTTTTATTATTTTTTAACTTTGCAAAAAGCCCACTGACATTGAATATTCTTTTATCTTTTTCCAAACTACATTAATTGCATCAACATTATCCTTATAAAAACACACAAACAGAACTCATGCTAGGTGGAAGATGGACATTTCAGGACCTACAGGTTTGTGTGAGACTTCTAAAGGAGTAGGAATAAATGGAGTCTTCAAAATGGCAATGGATTTTGTGTATTTGTGTTGGTAGAACTGCCAAGACAACACAGAAGGGGATCACTGTGAACGCTGCGCTCCAGGATTCTACGGTGTGGTCCGAGGTTCTCCAGATGACTGTAAACCTTGTGCCTGTCCTCTCTCCATCCCTGAGAACAAGTAATATTTCTGGTTATTTTTTCCTTCTGTGCTTGCAATTTTGAAGGAGCATGCATCAGTAACTCATTTTTTGTAAGTTAATTAGGGTTTTTGCATTTGTATTGGGTATTTAAAATGTAATGTTTTAATTATTTAGTAATTGATGTACTTTTTTCTGAATCAAGTTTTAGCCCTACATGCATAGCAGAAGGATTGGATGACTACCATTGTACAGCCTGTCCTGAGGGATATGAGGGAAAACATTGTGAAAGGTGAGACTCATATACAGAAAAGAAATAAAGATCTTTGGACATTTATCTGCATTAAGAGAATCTCGGACAGGAAATAACGGTGCCATGGAGCTTCCATGGATGAGTTGTGGCCTAGTGGTTAGAACAGGAGGTTTGCGTTCCAGAGGGGACACAAGGGGCCAGGTTCGTATCCCACAGATTGCCACTCTGGGTCCCTGAGCAAGACCCTTAGCCCCAGAATGCTCCCCGGGCGCCGCACAATGGCAGCCCACTGCTCCCTATAAGGGATGGGTTAAATGCAGAGGACAAATTTCATTGTAATGTACATGTGCAATGACCAATAAAGATGATGATTATTATTATTATTATTATTAACATATTTGCAATTTCTTTACCTACTACTTGGTTAAATAAATATAGAAATGAATGGTGCACTCATTTTTTTTGTTTTGATTTTGGAGGTTTCTCTCCAAAAAATATTTCCTATGGTCACCTCATGACTCTCACACAATATGATGTTTTTGCAACAATCAGATTTTGTCAAACTTTTGACCCAGTCCTTCATTCTCAAAACTCTGGCAAGGGTGGTTACTTCAGATTGTGCAAAATTTTGCATTCAGTTGTTCAGCACCAATGTATTTATAAATGCATCCCAGGTCTGCACTGGTGCATGCTGGTTATTTCTCAAATATGTAAAAAAGCAGAACTTCATCTAAGAGAAATGCCATCATCATTAATACCACTGAGCTTGTTTTTGTCTTGTCTTCTCTTCAGATGGTCAAATAGTTCAGTTTAACACATGTAAGATGTTTTTTTTCTTTTCTAAATGAGTTAAATTCCTTTTTATGGAGATTAACTCTGTTTAGTCACTGACACTGACGCTTGAATAGTACTGCACCAGTGGTTGTCCAACTACAAGGTTGGACAAACATGAAGAAACATTAAATCTCACTAATTTCCAATGACCGATTTGTTTTTAATGCTATCTTGATTGTCCTTTCCTTTAGGTGTGCCACTGGTTACCACGGTAACCCAAGGATGCCAGGTGGTCGCTGTGAGGAGTGTAAGTGTTCTTCATGGGGGTCATTTCCAGGACCATGTAACCCTGTCACGGGCCAGTGTCGTTGCAGGGTTGGGGCATCTGGAATTTCGTGTGACCAGTGCATGGATAGGCATGTGTGTGGACCTTCTGGGATAATCAGTAAGACTAACAAGTTTTTTTGGGTTTTTTATGACTCTCTTGTTTTCATGTTCTTAACATTCTTAGGAAATGGAGTTCCTCTGAAAAATAATAATACCCACTGAACTTTTCACATTCTGTAACATTAAAACCACAAACCTCAATGCGTTACATTGAGATTTTATGTAAAAGGACCAATACAACATATTCCATAAATGTGAAATGGATATAAAAGCAAACATAGTTTTATTAGACATCATTAGAGGAATTGGATTTAACTGCGGGTAGTAAAAATAATCACTACACTACTACTTTCCAGATTTGCATTCTTACGGTACATTCTTTGAATAAAACAACAACAAAAAAATTGTTACACTTAGCAGTTATGAAACTCATACTTTTTAATGGTGAATCACATAAAACCACAATAAAAGACATTAAGGTTTGTGGCAGAATGTGAAAAGGTAAAATGAATTGAATATTTTGCAGCACTGTAGGTGAACATTTCTGCTTCATTAAATAGATATTAGATAGCATGATATCTATTATTTAGTTGATTTCACAGCACTGTTGTCCCACATTCCTAAAAGTTAGATGATTTGCCAAATTGTTTTTGTTTTGTAGTTAAGATTAACTTAGTATTGTAAACCTCTGGGCAACATAAAAAAGACTCATTACATCAGCTGAATACATTTTTAGTAAAATCTTCCCAATTCCCCAAAGACAGCGATGACTTTGGTGCAACTTCACAATAAATGAAGCTACAGTTTCTGCCAATGCAGCCCTTCTAAAACAAACAAATCAACAGACATAATGGGTAACTGCAGCACCAATAACCAGCATTTGTCGATAAAGTGTGATTACTAGGGTATAGTTGTGATCTGAAAAACTTGGAATTAAAAGAGGATATTTTATAGAGCTCAATGATTTTCTTTGATGGTTGATCTGTAGAATGCAAAGTCTATTGTATATCTACTTTTTCTTTTATGTTTGTTTGTTTTTGAAGTGATATTTTTTTGCATTGGTAACATGTAGCATTTTTTTGTCCCATGACTGGTTGGTGTGTACCTGCTGACCCTATTTAAAAAGCATTTTGAATTCAAGTCATTATACAAATTAGCCTCCAACTGCAGATGTTATAACAAACGTAAACCCCATTTCCATCAGAAGGTTCTGCACCCCATGAGTCCTACATTCAGTCTTATTTATTTAATTTAATTTCTGGTGGCTCACACATGTGCAGTGTCACCCGATGTTGTAATATTTGCTGTAATTTGGCAATGAAATGCAAATCAGAGGCCTTTCCTCTAGTTGCCATGGGAGACAAGAGATCATGGCAGAAGTCAGATTCAAGTCATTCAGAAAATAATTTCAAAGTCATTTGGATCTAATTTAAACTTAACATGAACGTAATGACAGTGCCTTTTTAGCGCCATTAGCTTGTCTGGAGGGAAGCGTGTGCATGTGAATAAGAACATGGAAGAAAAGGTTGTAAGACAAGAGACCAGTGTGAAATTGCTGCTGTCAGGTTTGTTCTGCATGTTTCGACATTGAATGTGTGCCCATAAAACGGAAGTGCTGCAGTGCCACCTCGACACAAAGCTGTTTGCCTTTGTGTCCAAACCCTAATCATAGGTCCTGGTTCTGATGATTGGGGGGCCAGTCAAACAGACGCTTACTTGAAACGTGATGCCACTCAGTGTTTTTCAAAAGCTCTGGCTTTTCTTACATTCCACCTGGCACAGCAAAGCACTTGTCCTGAATAAGAGAAAAATTAACATCTTAGCAAGTTCAGAAATGTAACTTAAATTTAACAAGTCATGTCATACAGTTTGTTGCATTATTAAAGTTGCCAGCATCGATCTACAAAATGATGCCCACAATGTAATTATTATTCCATTAGATGCAGATGTAACATATGAGTATCCCCAAGCCCATGTCTGGAAGGTGACTTAGGCCTTAACAGATTACCTTCAATGGGAAAAATAAAGGAGGTATCACATGCTCACTATATTGCTTAATACATCAGCTTAAAGTTGATCAAATTATATTGGTTTGAATTTGTTTTCTTTTTTTCTGGGGTTCTTTATTTGCTTTAATTTTATATTTATGAACAGTTGTATAGTTACAAAAGGGGAAAATGTAGATGCTAACATAAAGTCCACCATAACGATAAATTTAAAAATGAAAGTGCAAGCACTTGAATAGTCTAGGTTGATCACTTGTTATACTATAGAGAAAAAATACACAAACTCAAAGCAATATAGGCTTATTTATAATACATCATTCACACACCCACACATGGTTGGGGTGTGTAGGTGTGTGCAAATTATGCATGAGACAGCTTGGATGCAGTGGCCACAAACAATAGTGTTAGGTTTAGTGTGTGTGCATAAAAATTGTGCATGAGACTTCTTGAATGCAGTGCTAAATTTGTTTGTTTTTGGTTTTGTCAGAGATTGATAGACTAGAAACAGTTTGTATATTATTTAATTTATCTTTGATTTCTCAGGAATTTTAATTTCTGCCATAAATCAGCCCCAGGGTGAAAAGAAAAAAAAAATTCCTAACACTTCACAAAAAAGTAATTGTGTATCTTAGTGAATTCCCAAGTGTGCGCATGTGCATTAGGGTGTTTGGTTTTTGCCTGCAGAGTGTGTTCATAATAGGTGCTCTTTCCTCTCTGCGCTGATTTCATGCATCAGCAGCCTTGTCTTTCTGATGCTAGAATAACAAAACACACAGAAACATCCAGGCATAGTCACATATTGATATATTTAGAGGTTCACATTATATAAGACATACAGTCACAAAAAAGAGCTTACACTGAAACATGGCCAAAGAAAAACATCATTGTGCTGTCAGAAAATCTTTCAGATGAATTTAGTGGGGCTCATTACAAACTAATTGATTCAGAACTGTGTTTTTATTCATTTATTTTCTCCTCCAGCCTGTGACGATGAGTGCTCAGGTTTGCTAATAAGTGATATGGACCGTCTTTATCGCATTATCACCGATGTCACTCTGACCACACCCCTGCCACCACCTTATAAAGTCTTGTACCGCTTTGAGAACATGACGGAGGAGCTCAAGGTAAAACAATATATATAAAGCCACAAGCTTTCTTTGTTGCTATGTGTATTGGTTCTGGGTAACATTGTTTAATTGAACAAGGCTGGGTAACACTGGCTGTTTTTTAGAAAGATTTTTTAGATAGACAAGTAAACTTAAATGGGAACATGTTACTGTGCTTAGACATCCGGGGGATCTTTTGAAATGTCGTGTATTCTTACATAATCAAATTCACACTAGTAAAGAAAATTCAACCATACCTCTTTTCAATTAACTTTTCACAGGTTGCTCATTTTTATTTAATCTTAAGTAATTTTTTTAATAATTTGGGATGAAATTAATCTTGTCTTCAGTGAACTCACAGTGTGTAAAATTATTTTCATGTGTGAGAATTTCAATAATAATAACAGTTTCATACAGGAACTCATAAGTACTGTGAACAGTAATTTTGAGCAGCTGCCTGGCAATGGGGATTTTAGATTGATGTTTAAAGTCAAAATGGCTTGACTGCAATTTTAAAAATGATCTGCTGTTAAAAACTGTAAAGAAATACATTGTTAAAGGACAGGCATTTATGGTCCAACAACACTCATTGGGAAAGAAATGGTGGAGTGTTGACATTTTGTGTGCAGAACAACTGGCCTGTTTTCACCAAGTTCATCAATTAGTCTGATCAGTCACTTCTGCTGTGTTTACTTATTAAAGTTTTGTTTAGAAATGGATAGCTTGTTTATTAAATCAACACATTTGTTTTGACCAAATTGGATCCTTTTCCCCAGATAAATTGTCATATTTCTGCCTAATGTTAGTTAATTCTGGTTGGTCTATCATCATGAACACTAGATGTTTAGGTCTCATTCTCAAATTTTCAAGCTCTACTTTACATCAACAGTTTTCCAGTTTTCCAAGATTGAAATGAATGTTTGAAAGAAAAATCTTTTCCTTTCAGCTGACTGTAGGTTTACATTATGTAATATTTTTAAATGCACTATTTATGAGAAATTTCAAGTTTTAAGTGCTCTTCTCTTTATTTTTAGTTAGGGCATCTCTCTAACATTTTCATTCAACAAAAGGTAATCTATATAGAGTTTTTTGATAACTATTTTTAGATGTTTCTTAGTGCAAATTATTTTGCTTGTTCCTCTGTTTTTTGCCCTGCAGCAGAGGACTGGGTGGTTGTGAAAACATTGCTCGGGGCCACATTGTGTCAGATGTTCCTCTAATACTTTTATCTCTCTGTTTCTGCTTTGAAGCACATGTTGTCGCCTCAGAAAGCTCCGGAGAGATTACTGCAACTGGCCGACTCCAACCTAGGATCACTGGTTGTTGAGATGGACCAGCTACACAGCAGGGTACACATCCTTTTTTTTACTTCACATTAGATAGGGTCTGCTTTTCTTCTTTTCATCTCAATTTCTCTCTGTGTGTAGTCAAAGACATGGCTGAAGTTTCAGCTCGGGTGTAGTGACTTACTCATACCCTAAAGCGAGGGTTGGAAATTGCACTGACTCTAGAGTCAAGTAAATCTAGACATATCACAACTTTTTGAGAGCTGGTGAAATTGTAAAAGTTCAATACACAGCATTTACATATTGCTTGTCTAGTGTCATGCAAACTCAAATAATGCTTATATAACAGACAATGTAACCCACGGAGGCAGCCTAACGCCTAAATGATGTTAAATGAACAAAGTGAGGTACAGTTAGGTTGTCAATTCCCAACAATATCGCCAGTCAGTCTGGAGTTCCCCCTGAAACTGTGTAGCCTTTTAAGTTGTTAAAACGTTTTTAGAATCTGCTTGAGGCCAATCGAAAGTTTTTCTCTGTAGCCTCTTCCAATTCTGCTGATGCCTGAGTTTTTGCTTCTTCAACCACAGAAGCTGCTGTCGTTCTTGCCATCTAGCACTTCTTATTCTTTTTTTTTTTTTTAGAAGTTCCCCAGTGCCAACCAGGCCCTAGAGGTTTCCTTGTTTAGTTTGAAAGCTTCTAGCAAAGCTGGTGTCCAGCAACAGGCCATATTTTATATTTCTACCCTCCTCCAGAACATGAGATAAATCTTCAACCCTGACCATCAGGAGATGGTTTCCTCAGTTGCAGCTTCCACTATATGTTTTCAGTTCACCAGGTCTGTCCAGCCACTTCCCCATACACCGGATCCAGCTCTCTAGTAAAAATAATAAATGGCAACAGAAGACTAAATTTTGCAAAGACCCTGACTTTCCTATAGTAATTTTACATATTTGCGAGAAAGATTTTCGAATTTTCAGTTACAAAGTTGTAAATTTGCAAATAAAAATGAAAATTTTCCATGATTAAAGGCATAAATGTATAATATTAAAACTAAGATATCCTCTGACAGTGTAAAGAAGGAAGTCTGCAAGAAAAGATGTAAATGATATGAAAACATTTAAATTTATCAGAAAAAAAATAATTTTGCTGGGATTTTAAATCAGATATTTGCAATACAAAATGAAAGAAGTCTTTTAAGACTGAAGTGGTAAATGTATGAGAGAGCTCATCTGGATATTTACAAAGTGTAAGTGGAAGATCGGCTTTGTTATGGCATTAGATTTGATGCAGCGACATTGCAGCCTATTCCTTACTGTCTCAGGCGTGTATTCTGTATGCTGTTATGGATAAACCTAGCGTTAAAACAGTGTTAGCACAAAACTCCAACAACAAAATACCCAGTGGTTCATGTCAAGCAGTTGGCTGAGTTACCTTAGCAAGCATTTTACCAATTGGCATAATTAACCAAAGTTCTTAACATAGGATTGTGTTGGAATGTATGTAATGGACTTTGACTCTGTTTATATGATTAAATTGAATTATTGAACTATTCCTGTGTATAAATTATGTCTCTTTTTTGAAGAGTGTCTGGAAATGACATTTTTTTGTAAATTGGGGCTATATAAATAGGCTGAAATAAAATTTAATTGGTCTTGAAAATGCAAAGAGGTAAACATCTCACTCACCTAAAACTAGATCAGATTAGACATAGAGTCCCTGCCCTGAGATGGTTGGTCACATGTGGCAAGGTCCCCCAAAAGACCTTACTACATGACCATAATCTGGGTTTCCCCTAATCTGGTCGAGGTTTGCAGTTTTGTGTGGTTATCTGCCATTGAGGTCCATAAATCACATTCAGTCTGAGCCCTTCCCTGATGCTACCTTTAAATGGCAGGCCATACTAGTGGCCATAGCTCCAGACAAACCCGCCCACCCTATTTAGGTGATGATTCTGTGGAATGGCAGTTTCCTTAAATATATAGGCTGCCATGGATGGCTGTGAGAGGAAGTTAACCAAAATGGAAAAAACACCTTGAGTGTGGGTCTACACCTACCAAGTGAAAAAACATAGCCCCCCCTCCGGAGGTGGATGGGGGTTGTTGGGGACTGGGTTCGGGGCGGGGGCCGGGCCGGGGTCCCCTGGGTCTTGGCGGTGCCGGCGCTGTCTGCCTGTCTCTGCCCCAGGATGGAAGGGGACCACTTCCTGGGTGTGGGGGCTGGTTTTCCCTAAGGGGTACCGGCGCCTGGACCTGGGAGTATAGAGTATGCATGGGGAGTGTGAGTGAGTGTATGACGTCCATTGTTGTTTGTCTTTACGTTGGGTGTGAGTGATTTTATGCGTATGCATGAGGGTGGGAGTGGGTGATTGTAACTGTGTGTGCCTGTTTTTTTTTGTGACAGGTTGGGTCTTGTGCTGCTCCCTCTCCTGGATCAGCTTAGGCCTCCCCCATATTATGGGGGGCCTATTCCCTCCCCGCCACACTACCTGCCGGTGGTTGGAGTCTCTGACCGCTGGTGTACTTGTGGTTCTTGGAGGGGCTGGGTGCTTTGGTGTGTGCTGGCTCACTCTCGGTGGCTGCTTGCCGGGGCCTGGCCCCCTGGGCTCTGTCGGGCCTCTGCTTGGGGGGTGGTGTGTCCCGGGGTCTCGGGTCTCTGGGTCCATGGCTGGATCTGCTCGGGCGTGGACGGCTGCCAGCAGGGCCTGTGGGCTCGTCGCTGCGGCTCCCTGGGGCTTCTGCACTGTCGCTGCTGGGTGGTTCCCCTGGGACTCTCCACTGCTCTTCTCTGGGGGGGTTGCGGTAGTTCCGGCAGTAGTTCTCCTAAGGTTCCTGTGCTTTGGGGGGCCTTTGGATATCTGTGGCTCGGATCTCCTCAGTGTCCGTCCAGGGACCATGGGGCAGGTCTGTGGGTTCTCACACTCGCTATTGCATATTTTTGTGGAGAAACCTTGTATACAAAAGCGCGTCCACACTCATACTCACAGGTGTAAAGCTTTAGGTGTTGACAGATACACAGATGTTCTATTTTGGGCTGCACCTCTCACTAAGTACATTTTACATTCATAAGTACCATGTACTATTTTGTTAAAAAAAAAAAAAAACAGCTGCAGGTGTATAAGCAAGTAGGGTGCAATCTTGTATTCTCTTCATCCTTCTTTCTCTCCTCCACTCTTTCTTCCTTTTCTCCCCTTTTTCCCTTTTGCCCCATCTCTCTCTTTTTTGAGTTTCTTTTTTCCTTTTCATTTCAGTCTCCCTGTCCGTAACAATTGAAACATTCCCAAAGAAGTTTATAATAAAGTTTATTTTATAAATATCAAGCAGAGCTTTAAAGCATTAACTGTGATGCTCCGCTTGTGAAAGTAAATCTGCTGGGCAATTTCTTGGCACTCAGACAACAATTCTGAGCGCTACTCTGCCGGACAGGACACGGTAAAAAAAACAACAACACTCACATTCATGTTGTCAAGCTACACACTTTTAGGGACTGAATGCCTGACATTTGTTGACAGTGGTACTATCTCCCATACCCTATATGCTTACTCACAAATGCACACAAGCTAAAGTTATACAAGATGGTCTTGTCAAATCTCACCTAAAGATATACAGTACAGACCAAAGGTTTGCACGCACCTTCTCATTCAAAGAGTTTTCTTTATTTTCATGACTATGAATATTGTAGCTTCACACTGAAGGCATCAAAACTATGAATTAACACATGTGGAATTATATACTGAACAAAAAAGTGTGAAACAACTGAAATTATGTTTTATATTCTAGGTTCTTCAAAGTAGCCACCTTTTGCTTTGATTACTGCTCCGCACACTCTTGGCATTCTGTTGATGAGCTTCAAGAGGTAGTCACCTGAAATGGTTTTCACTTCACAGGTGTGCCCTGTCAGGTTTAATAAGTGGGATTTCAAGCCTTATAAATGCAGTTGGGACCATCAGTTGTGTTGTACAGGAGGTGGATACAGTACACAGCTGATAGTCCTACTGAATAGACTGTTAGAATTTGTATTACAGCAAGAAAAAAGCAGCTAAGTAAAGAAAAACGAGTGGCCATCATTACTTTAAGAAATGAAGGTCAGTCAGTCCGAACAATTGGGAAAACCTTGAAAGTGTCCCCAAGTGCAGTCGCAAAAACCATCAATCACAACAAAGAAACTGGCTCACATGAGCACCGCCCAAGGGACCAAGAGTCACCTCTGCTGCGGACGATAAGTTCGTCCGAGTCACCAGCCTCAGAAATCGCAGGTTAACAGCAGCTCAGATTAGAGAACAGGTCAATGCCACACAGAGTTCTAGCAGCAGACACATCTCTAGAACAACTGTTAAGAGGAGACTGTGTGAATCAGGCCTTCATGGTAAAATAGCTGCTAGGAAACCACTGCTGAGGACAGGCAACAAGCAGAAGAGACTTGTTTGGTCTAAAGAACACCAGGAATGGACATTAGACCAGTGGAAATCTGTGCTTTGGTCTGATGAGTCCAAGTTTGAGATCTTTGGTTCCAACCACCATGTCTTTGTGCGGCGCAGAAGAGGTGAACGGATGGACTCTACATGCCTGGTTCCCACCGTGAAGCATGGAGGAGGAGGTGTGATGGTGTGGGGGTGCTTTGCTGGTGACACTGTTGGGGATTTATTCAAAATTGAAGGCATACTGAGCCAGCATGGCTACCACAACATCTTGCAGCGGCATGCTATTCCATCCGGTTTGCGTTTAGTTGGACCATCATTTATTTTTCAACAGGACAATGACCCCAAACACACCTCCAGGCTGTGTTTGGGCTATTTGACCAAGAAGGAGTGATGGGGTACTGCGCCAGATGACCTGGCCTCCACATTCACCGGACCTGAACCCAATCAAGATGGTATGGGGTGATCTGGACCGCAGAGTGAAGGCAAAAGGGCCAACAAGTGCTAAGCATCTCTGGGAACTCCTTCAAGACGGTTGGAAAACCATTTCAGGTGACTACCTGTTGAAGCTCATCAACAGAATGCCAAGAGTGTGCGGAGCAGTAATCAAAGCAAAAGGTGGCTACTTTGAAGAACCTAGAATATAAGACATATTTTCAGTTGTTTCACACTTTTTTGTTCAGTATATAATTCCACATGTTTTAATTCATAGTTTTGATGCCTTCAGTGTGAAGCTACAATATTTATAGTCATGAAAATAAAGAAAACTCTTGAATGAGAATGTGTATCCAAACTTTTGGTCTGTACTGTAATTACTCTCACTCTCCAACTTTGTGTGTGTCTGCACATGTTAAATTAAGTGTATTGATATATTTTTTTCATCCCTGTCAAAATTTCATTCATCCTCCTGTGTTCTTGTACTTTTCTTAATCTTTGAATGTATGAGGTTGTGTATTCTCTTTTTCCAGTAAGTCTTCTACCTTTTTGCACACAATATTGATTTGTGTTTGTTGTGTATGTATTTCTCTCATGTCACCTTTTCTACATCTAGTGTTGTGTTTACTTTACTTGAATATATTCACTGATGTAATGCCTGTTTATTATTTTATGATGTTCCTATGCACTTTTTTTGTACAGGCAACTAAGGTATCTGCTGATGGAGAGCAGGTGGAAGATGATGCTGACAGGATTCATAAACGAGCCAATGACCTGGAGCAGTTCATCAAAGACACACTGCTGGGAGCTAAAGGTAAAAATTGAGCTCTGCATCTCTTCTATATGCTCCCAACAAATCCTGTCAACATTTTCTTGAATCTGCTGTCTATTGTTTTATTTAATTTCTCACTAGAGTTAATTTTACATTTTCCCCTTGTGGGGAATATAGGAAAGCATATTACACAAATGTGGATAAAGGAAAATACAATGTAGTAAATGGGGGGGGGGGGGGGGGGGGGGGGGGGGGGGGGGGGAAGAAACATCAAGTTTCCTAAAAATCTCAAGACTTAATAGTCCTTGAGATACTGTTTGTCAGCTTTTAAAGGAAGCTTTATATGAAGCCAGCCAAATGACTCACCTAATGGAGAAAAGCACCTGAGAAATTGTTGCCAATAGACAAATTGACAGTGCTCCAGATGGGCTTCTGGTGCAAGGTGTTGCTGTAACTATCAACAGATTCCTCAAGCTGCAGCATCAAAGTAACAACCATGATAAAGTGCAACTGTTGAAGAAAATTTATCTACCGGGCTTTCTCAACTTTAGTACTTTCCCTGGCAATTGGCAAGTTACTGTACTAATTAGAACAAAATAATTGGCCAGTGATCAGTTTTCTTTCATAACACACTCTTGTTTCTGGTCTCTTTTTGAATTTATTTTCCACTAGGTCCTAACTGAAGAACATGTAATTTGCTCATTTTTCCCATCATTGACTAGATGCTGATATTGTGTAAAGTGGATTAGCTTTTTGTAAAAATTATTTTCCAGCTAAACTTGGAGAAGGTTGACACAATTATAAAAGCACAGATGTGAATTACAATATAAAAACGGTTGTCAGTAGTTATTTGTTTTCCTGTTGAAAAATTATAGTATTGTTGCCTCTACCAGTCATTAATTGTAATGAATTACTTATTAACTTTATCTTACTCTTATCAGCATTTGAAATGAAAATTGAACTGCTTTATTTTATCTAGCCTTCTGCAGGAATTATTGTTTTTCCACACCAGGGGGTCTAAACTTGACCTCAGATTAAGGAATAGTGTCAAAGACAGCTAGATTATGGCAATGCATTTCATATAATAGATTAAGTTTTATCATTTGTTTAAATATGCTCTTTTCAAAAAATCCAAAAACAAATGCTCTTTGAGACTGTTTAAAACAATGTCTACGCTATTAAGGTCAGCGATAGTAGCATTAATTTTTAAAGTCTCAAACAAAGTCGGTAATCTCCTGCTTTGTCACCACTTCTACCCAGAAATAGGTTCAGTATTCCCTTCAGAAAAGGATATTTCACTCGGTCCTGTTGTTGAAATGAATTGACTCAAGACCTCTGCCAAAGCTATTCTAAAAGGGGCAGTCTGGGATATAAAGGTGAAAAGCCTATCATAGAGATACTGGCCTTAAATGTGCAGATTGTTGTTCATTGTGTGAGGGACAGCATTAGAACGTTTTGTTACATAGAAACGAAGATTAACTACAGGACTTATTGAACTGCCAGCTAGATATTTAAGATAGTCTGATAGCAGTATATTCAGAGGGAGAAAGTACAACTCCTTAATGCAGGCAGAGGCAGTTGTTGACTTTGCTCCTCAGCATTATAAAATGTAAAATTTAACCTAATCTTAGAACGGAAAATAATTATCCTATCAACTTCCGTAGTCTTTGCCTGAATCCAGTGCCCTAGTATAAAGCTTATATTTTTAATTTAATTCAAATATTCCACTACACAATGGAAAATCCCTTCCAACAAATTGATACATCAGGCATTTTCTCAGATTCCTTTGAACTAAACAACTACTCTGTACTTTGCTTGTGTTTTAGATGTGTCATGTCACTAGTAATCCGGCTAGAAACAGACATAATGTTATTTATGTTGTAAGGGATACATATTATTTCTAATAAATAAAATGCATTGCACCATATCAGATTAGATTATGACATTCTTTGCTAGTTCAAGGGTGCCCTACTTCTTTACCCTCCCTCTACATCTGAAATCACACAATTCATCCTACCCTCGCAACAATCAGTTAATCATTAAACCAAACTTTATTTATAAAACTTTGTTTTTAAGTCAGGTCTAACACAAAGTGCTTTACAGAGGTTAAAACGGGCCAGACAGACAGAAAAGGCACCGTCAAAGCATCAAATATGATGTACTTTTTGTAAACTGGATTAACATTAACAAGTTTCCTACTTTAAGGAACTCAGTCTTTCACTATTCAACCTAACTGTAATTGTATTCTAAGCAATTAGACTAATTTGTAGTAATGCATTGAAGGTATGATTGTACTCGAAGGTATGAAACACAAACGTGTTGTATGAAAGATTGTAGCACCAAATTTTCTTTTTTTTTTTTATTGCTTTTTTATTACCATTATAAAATTCTTGTGGTTTTGGGGAGAAAAGTTGCCAAATCAACTCATACTGACTTGCAGTGGTGAAACTGTCCTCTCTTTGTTGTTGCTCCCAGCTCTCTGGCCCTCTGACTAATCAAAGTGTGATTATGGTGTGTATTTGTATCTGTGTTTCTAGGAGAGTAAAAAAAGAGACCGTGTCCTGGCTCCCTGAATGATTGAGAGTAGCAATTAGAGACTTAATTAGTGGCCATCACAAACACACAAATGCACACCAATACACAAACTCCTTTGTGTGCAGAGTTGTACAAATGTGCGAAAACTGGCAGACACACAATAAGGCAGAAAAACACTGTACACAATTTCCTCACAAATGTTTGCCAAATACCTTAATATGATTCCGTCCGTGTTTTAAGTGTTTAATTGGTTTTTAAATCTTACTATGTAATTATATGGCTGTGGCACACACTTTTGTTTTCTCTGTTCACACACTGTTAGAGGAAACATGCACGCTCATACACACATACAGTCCAGATGTTCATTAGCATGATGGCTTAACTCCTGTCTTGGCTCTAATCACTTCATGTTTACACTTCAAATGAGTGAAATGCAGCACTGCCCCATCTCAGACACACACACACACACACCCACACAAATTATGCTCCTGCACTGATACATGTGCACAATCCTCATTAATGTCAGGCAGGTTGAGTTTATTTAAGTAAGCCCTGGTATGTTTCATCATTGATATATTTGAGATTGAGTTCAACTTCAACCGTGATTAAAGGAGTAAAGATCAAAGAGTGCAATTTTTCAGTTTTGAGTCATTAAAAAGATTCAGCGTGTTTACCAAATACACACAAATGTAACATACTATACTATGTGGTTTTGTTTGCAGTGCGATGATATCTTATTTTTACACAATGATTATGAATTTTCTGGCCCTTTCAAATCTAATTTTATTTTTCTTTGGACCTCACAGTATATTTCACTTTACTTTAGGTTGGTTGTTTATGGTTCAGGTGTTGTTTCAGTTCTAATCAAATGTTTTCAGTTATCCAAGTTATACTTTGATGAAATCAAATGAGACATTCATTTATTAGTGCATATATGGGATATAGTATTGGAAACCATTTGTAGATTTGCATAGCATGATGTAGAAATAAGAATTTCTGAGTTTGATTTTAATGGGTGATTTTTCTTCTTTCAATGCCATCCTATTTATATTCTATTTAGGTTTACAACTTTGATGAGAACTACTTTTCACCTCCACAAATTAAAAGAATTAAGCTGAATTTATACTTAATTTTAAGCCTTTTTTTAAGAAGGTCCTTCCATAGGAAGTTATTCGAAGTTGGTGGATAATATTATTCACGAGGTACATCACTGCCATCATTTAGTATCTGAAATCTGGTCTTTGCCACTTTACATCACTTTGATGCTCTAGATCTGTAATAAATTATTATAGGGCTATATTTTAAATAAATCTGGTGTTTTTTCACATCCATCAATCAGGCATAACAATATAACCACTGACAGGTGAAGTAAATATTATCTTTTTATCATGGCACCTGTTAATTCGTGGAAATCATTACGGAGCAAGCAGTGGAAGAAAGTGGTCTAGTCTAAAAATTACATGCACAGCTGGGTGCGTGTGTCACTTACGTCAAGAGCACATGGCACCAGGATGCACTTTTGGGAAGAAAATAAGCTGACAGAGGCAGAATGGCGCAATGTTTTGCTGGGAAACCTTATTCTGCCATTACTGTGGATGTTACTGTGAAACATACCACCTACCTAATGATTGTTGCAGATCATACACGACCTTTTACAGAAATGGGTTTTTCTGAATTCTATAACTTCTTTCAGCAGCATAATGTGCAAAGGTCAAGTGTGAAAATTGGTTCAGGAATGGTTAGTGGGACCTAACCTATTTCCAATGTTGACTTTGAATCCAATGCTCCTTTTCCACCGACTCGTTTTAGGCTCTGCTCCAATCGGCTTCGCTCTACTCTGCAAGGTACCTGTTGTGTTTCCACTGACCCACTCAGTGTAATGGGCTGCGCTGCTATTAACGTTATTCTCTGATATTGTCACTTTAAACTATTCTGTGTGAAACGATAAAAAATAAATAGAAAATAAAAACATAAACTAAGTACTAATAATGTTTGTATTATTGTATATGCAAGAATGTCATGTTTTTTCATGTATAAAATTATCCACTGGGATAATTATCTGAAATAAAACCCAGCCAGAAATTATAAAATAAGGCTCAGGGGTTCTGATGTGAGAGGGGTGTGACATGAGAAGCAGAGCGGAGAGGCGCTGCTGTTTGGACTGGTGAAGCTGCAGAGTTTGCCTGAAGAAGTTATAATTTTTGGCTTTATGATGAACCTTTTGTCTCAGCCATGGCAATAACGAAGACAATGACTTTTAAGCACAGAACCACAAACTTTAGGTTGAATATTTGATATTTATGCTCCACGGATTCACCGGTGTGTTCTTCCCGTTTGATCCAAAGCATGCAGTCTGATTACAGGCAGCTGCTCTCTGTCAGCTCCCTCCTCCTGCAGATGCTGGTTTTCTTAAGGAGCGTCAATACATATCTGCACCAAACACTCTGTTTCATGGTGATATTGTAGTGTGTGTTTTGGGGGAAATGTTTGTGCATCTAAACAGCTGATTTTATGTGTGATCAACTGGTACAGCTGATGTGTCCTTTTTCTTTTCTTTCTGTTTTCAGGCATGGTTTTTAAATTGTGAATAGTAAAATTAGATTTTGATTTGACCCGCTCCAGCAAATGTGGTCCTTTTAATATTATTGTAGTCAGTTTTGAGTTTTATGAACTTTTCCTGTACTACCTCATTGAAAACCTTCTTATTTCTCCTGGGCCAATTAGCAAACAGCAGTCAGTTCACGTCACATGTACTCACTACTTGGCGCCAGTCATTCCCGCTCTGGAGCAGGGACCAAAAAGTAGGTAACTGTACGGAAAATATCTAACCAATCCACTATTGACTGGGTGGTAATAACATTAAGCCTTATCAGTACATCTTAATTATTGTTTTCAGAAAGCAAAATATCAAAATCTAAACTCCAAACAAAACCATTGTCGAGTACTACTAGATTTTTAATTGACTATTCACTTTCAAAGCCCTAGAAGCTTGATGATCTACTTTCACAAAATCCTAGGGTGTATTCACACGTGCTACTTTTAGTCCGCTTTAAACAGATCAGAGTTCGTTTCCCCCGTTTATATGGACCTTTTGTGCAGGTGTGAATACACTCAAGCGAACTCTGATCCGGACCAAACCACCGGACTGAGACCCACTTTTTGAGGGTTATGGTCTGAATACGAACCAGCCCCAATCTGAACCAACTACAGAAAACATACGTCTCTTTGGACTTAACAAGCCACTGTAGCCAGTAGCAAAGGTGTACATTGTACTGAAATAGTACCTGATAAGCTGTATGGTACTTAGCAACGCTACTGGCATGTTGTGAAACAGGGCACATGCATTCTCCGCTGCCATTCTAAAATTATAAGTAGAACTTTGCAAAGTTGAGCTGCTCTTGACTCTCACAATAATATTGCAGCTGTAAAACCGGCACAAATATGCAGAAAAGAGTTGGTGCACACAGCACGTCTACGGTTGTTTTCCTAAATTTCCCGGGTCTGTGCTGTGTCCTGCCCTCATCATTTCTGTCCAATGGGAGCAATGACCGTCACTTGTTTACAAGTAATAGTTCACTTGCAAAAAGTACAATGTGAAAGCAAACCGCACCAAACAAAAAAAATAAAGTCGGCTTTTTGTCCGGACCAAACAAGCAAACTAAAGGACTTTCCTGGTGTGAATACATCCTTAATTAAACTAAAATTTGTCTATAATCAAATAGAAAGTGTAGATTAATGACATCCTAGCAGTGATTTGGGCTATTATTAAATGTACAGTGGACCAGCCTGGTAACCAGTCTTCATTGATTGCACATTGCACCAGTAAGAACAGAGTGTGAAGGTTCAATTAGCAGGGTAAGAGCACAGTTTTGCTCAAAATATTGAAATGCACACAACATTATGGGTGACATACCAGAGTTCAAAAAAGGACAAATTGTTGGTGCACGTCTTGCTGGCGCATCTGTGACCAAGACAGCAAGTCTTTGTGATGTATCAAGAGCCACGGTATCCAGGGTAATGTCAGCATACCACCAAGAAGGACGAACCACATCCAACAGGATTAACTGTGGACGCAAGAGGAAGCTGTCTGAAAGGGATGTTCGGGTGCTAACCCGGATTGTATCCAAGAAACATAAAACCACGGCTGCCCAAATCACGGCAGAATTAAATGTGCACCTCAACTCTCCTGTTTCCACCAGAACTGTCCGTCAGGAGCTCCACAGGGTCAATATACACGTCCGGGCTGCTATAGCCAAACCTTTGGTCACTCATGCCAATGCCAAACGTCGGTTTCAATGGTGCAAGGAGTGCAAATCTTGGGCTGTGGACAATGTGAAACATGTATTGTTCTCTGATGAGTCCACCTTTACTGTTTTCCCCACATCCAGGAGAGTTACGGTGTGGAGAAGCCCCAAAGAAGCGTACCACCCAGACTGTTGCATGCCCAGAGTGAAGCATGGGGGTGGATCAGTGATGGTTTGAGCTGCCATATCATGGCATTCCCTTGGCCCAATACTTGTGCTAGATGGGCGCGTCACTGCCAAGGACTACCGAACCATTCTTGAGGACCATGTGCATCCAATGGTTCAAACATTGTATCCTGAAGGTGGTGCCATGTATCAGGATGACAATGCACCAATACACACAGCAAGACTGGTGAAAGATTGGTTTGATGAACATGAAAGTGAAGTTGAACATCTCCCATGGCCTGCACAGTCACCAGATCTAAATATTATTGAGCCACTTTGGGGTGTTTTGGAGGAGCGAGTCAGGAAATGTTTTCCTCCACCAGTATCACGTAGTGACCTGGCCACTATCCTGCAAGAAGAATGGCTTAAAATCCCTCTGACCACTGTGCAGGACTTGTATATGTCATTCCCAAGACAAATTGATATATATATATATATATCAACATAAATATGCAAGTGTTCCACTGTAACAGTTGCAGATGAAAGCCAGGCTTAAAATTAAGTTTTTTTTTTTTTTTTAAATGTCATTTGTCGGCATTTATACAAACACAATTTTAACTGAAAAATATTTTCAATTTATTATAGCTGAAACCAAACAAGCTGAAATATCCTTCCTTATTGCTTTCACAATTGCAGCTACATGAACTCAATCTGTCCATTGGTCGCATCCTCACAGCAGTCCCTCTGTGTCTCTCTTTACATCCAGACCTCCAATCCAAGGCTGCTGAGTTGAACAGGACCCTCTTGCGGAAAGATGGAACTCCAGACAAAAGCCTTAGCGAGATGAAGGAGGAGATCCAGGCAATGCTAGCCGAGATGAGAAAACGCCAGCTGGGAGGGATGAAAAGCATTGCAGAAGAAGAGGAGGAGTATGAGAACGTGCACACACACACACACACACCACACACAACTAAGGTGTTGCACCTCTCTCCCACACAACACAATGTTTTGTCTTTGCAGACAAAGGTTTTTTGTTCTTTGATACATAAAGAAGTGTATACACAGGCTTTCTTTATTTATTAAAATGCAAAGTGAAGAGTTGTTTTAAAGCATAAATTTCATAATTTATATTTTGTGTAATTTCTTTTTTGTTCAGAATATGTTAAGGAAAATTACCACTCCTGTTGGCATAATGTCTTATTTATAGTGTTGCCCATTTCTTTCTCATTCATACCTATACTTTATTATTTTCAACTTGTCTTGTCTTGCATCTCTTGCTTGCTTCTGGGACTCTTTGTCACTTTTTTTTTCATTTTTATATTAATATTAACCGGACAAACGAAAGAGAAATGCAGGCCAACTACATCTGATTTCAAACCTTTGAATTTGTTTTATTTTTACATTCTTCCTAAACTCTGCCTCATGTATGTTTGTATTTTAAGAGGTAAATTAATTTGAAATTAATGAAGCAAATATTATTTTGCAAAAACAACCTGCATTTTATGTACTAAAATGTAGTTGTTTGCTTTTCAAAATCAGTTTTATCTCATAATTCTGAAAGTTATTTTGTAGCACAACAGATTTGGCTGTAAAATGTTTTATTTTAAAACATGGAGAACACATTTGGAGAAAAATGGGATAAATCATCCAAAATAACTAAAATACTATATACTATAATTGTTTTCTTGATTTGTTTCCTTTTTGACACTGGAAATGAAAAGAAAAGTAAGCAGGTATTTCATAGATGTACATCTGAAAGCCCTGTCTTTGTGTTTGATGTTGCAAAGATTGTTCTCACTGTTTCTCACTATCACTCATTAACGTTTTCTTTCTCTCTCAAGGCATTTGGTGGAATAAGTTATCTATCTCTTCATACCTCTTTCCCCTTTTGTCTCTTTGAGTAGTAAAGGTCGATGAGTTAATTAAAAATATCACCGTAGGGGCATAAACAGAGGCAGTTATAAAGATACAAAGAACATGTAATGAGACAGGAAAAAAAACAGCAGGAGAGGTGAACGGCTGACATGGATGAAGAGAATGAGTGAAATGGAGACAAAGAGAAATTACTTCAGCCACTGTGTGACTTTTTTTGCACTTCATTATTTGACTGAAGCCTAAGGGGCTATTTCATTCAGAGTCCCAGAAAATGTAAATTGTTTGTATATTTTTCACACTGAACATATTTTCAGTATTGTCAAGCAAATTTGTTCACATGTTGCAAATTAGATTTTATTTAATTCATACACTAAATTAGGACTCTATTTCCAAAGCAGTGGTACAATAGATGGGTAATGACTAGACAATCCTCTCCTTGATTTTTATTTTTTTCTCGTTATTTCCCACAGGGTTCATTAAAGTTTTATCTTATTCAATCATTGCATTCCCCGTATCCCCAAACACTGTGAAATTTTACCCCAATGTCATATTAAATGGAGGACACTAGTTGTGGTAATTATTTATGTTAAAGGAGAAAAAGTGGCTACTAAAGTATTTTAAATGCTTCCAAAGAGACTCACTAAAAGTCATGCCACTCCAACACATTATCAGAATTTTGAGAACCAACAGTTAAATATAAATATAAAGAAAAGCATATTGCTAGCAGTTTTGCATGTTTTCTAACCATTTATGTCTAACTACAAAGGTTTGTATTAGCCCTGCAGAAAAGCTGCATTTAAAGATGCTGTCAGAATCACCTTGCCAAGATGCAATTGGTATTTCGTATACTGGTGTGAGTTACCACTCTTCTTGGTCAATTACATTTAAGACCAAGTAGTATCAGTTGACACAATAACTTTTGTTCTTCAAAAACTGTTGTATTCCACAGAAATGATCAAATGTAATCGATGTCAATGATTAAAAATCACAAATTAATGTCACTATTGATAATATAACTCTCAGGTGCATAGCTGCCAAAGAAAATACAGAAAATAATCGCCAAATCATATCATCATCAAATTATGCAGTAGATATTTAGTCCTATATTAAATTATACTACTATATAAATTATCAGTTTCAATTATCAATCTCATATTTATACAAATATACCAATCTATCTGAACTTTGATGTACTGTATATATGTTTGTAAATCCTGAACTTTCCTAGGGTAAGATTTAATATCACATATTAAAAAAGAGACAAAGTTTAATTTATTTCTCATTGTTACGATTTATTTTGAGAGATAAGAACATGTTATCCAAACGCTATGAAAAAAATCTTAATGAGCTAATTGATACAAAGTCAACATTTATTCTACACTACTCAAAAAAATGAAAGGAACACTTTGAAAACACATCAGAAAAAAAATCATGCTGGATATCCATACTGATATGGAACGGGTAAGGTGTTAGTAACAAGAGGATGCCCCATCGTTTGATGAAAATCAAAATGACCAACCCACAGAAAGCTTAATCCAAAGTCAGTGAGAAATTTAAACTGACAAACATCATTGAGGCATGCTTCTAATGAGATGAAGGATGGTGTTCTGGGGTATCTCCTCCCAGATACTGACAAGGGCATCACTGAGCTCTTCGATAGTCTGAAGTGCAACGTGGTTGCATCGGATGAAAGCAAACATGATGTCCCAGAGATGTTTTATTTTATTTAGGTCAGAGAGTATGGAGCCCAGTCAATGTCATCAATTCCCTGATCCTCTAGGAACCACCTGCATACTCTTGCCACATGAGGCCGGGCATTATATTACACCAGGAAGAACCCAGAACTCACTGCACCAGCAAAGGGTCTAGCGATCAGTCTAGGGATTTTATCTTGATAACTAATGTCAGTCGAGGTGACATTGTTTATCCTGTACAGGTCTATGTGTTCCTCCATCCCAGACCAACACTGAACCACCACCAAACCAATCATGCTGAACAATGTTACAGGCAGCATAATTTTCAACACAACTTATCCAGACTCTTTCATATCTGTCCCATGAGCTCTGAGTGAACCTGCTCTCATCTGTAAAGAGAACAGGGTGCCAGGGCCGAACCTGCCAGTTCCGTTGTTCTCTAGCAAATGCCAGTAGAGCTCCACAGTACCAGGCATGAGCACAGAACTTACTAGAGGATATCAGGCCCTCAGGCCTCCCTCATGAAGTCTGTTTCTGATGGATGATCAGATGATCATAACAGAAAAAATTACCTTTGCCAAGTTTTGTCCAATAGCCATCCAACTTACCGCAGGAGATAATGTCTCATTGTGGCAAAGACAGACATGACGGCAGAAATGAAGGTTTAGAGACTCGTTCAGCAGCTTGTTTTGCAGTTTAAATGCTATAGAGGCAAAGTCATAATGTCATTACAGTTTTTTACTTTTGAATTGTTTTCACATTGGTAATGCATACAAATAAGTACTCCTTTCTTCTGAATCATAATATCCTCATACAATCTTTGAATATAAATTAACTCTTTTCCTTACCTACAGTCTAGCAGAGAAGCTGTATCAGAAAGTCAAAAGAATATTTGGTGACCCTCATCAGTCCACTGAAGACTTGAAAGCTGAGGTACCAATGATCTCTGGTTCCTAATCTTGCCTTCAAAATTACTAAATGACTTGGATTACTTAAATACCTCCTTGTGTGTTTCAAAGATAAAAGAGAAGCTGTCTGATCATGAGGGGAAGCTCCAGGAGGCTCAAGATTTACTGCACGCTGCCCAGGGAAAAATGAGGCAGTCTGGCTCGCTGGTGGAACAAAACAAAGCCAACCTTACTCTTCTGCAGGTGCAGCACAACTAAAACATAAAGAAGGATCAGACATTATTACCAGTCATGATTACAGTTTGGCTATTACATTTTTTTCCACGTTAAACATACAATGAATACAACATTTCTATAGTTGCAACCAAAATATGGACTTAATTTAGATCTATTTTCTCCTGTTAAAGAGCAGTAACGTAAATGTCCTAAAGCATCTCTACACTACCAGCTGTCAGGGTTTGCAGTGTAACTTTGAATGTTTATCAAATTAGGTTTAATGTGCACATTAAATCAAAAGAACAATCTTTCTTGTTTGTTGTGCATAGGTGCTGCTACTTACAACTTGTTTTTTCTGAAATTCACTTTTAAAATTCCCATTTATTTCTTAGATTATTTAATTGACTTTAGAATAATTCCATTTAACAAATAAGAACCACAAAGTGCATCAGAGCAAAAATATTGGAACAAAATAAAATAACAACAAATTGTAAAAATATTAGATAACATGTACACATCCAAGACTGTCAATGCAAGTCCATAATAGATAAAACTAACATCTTGGAATTAATTCCATGCAATAAATGCAGGGAAGCTAAAACTGGAGTAATGTGCACACTTCTGTTATCTTTATCATTTTCATTGATAGAAAGATTCGAGTAACGAACTCTATTTTTACATCAGACTGCTTATAACCAAGTGTAGTGCTCGAAGATACATTTAACATTGGTTCTTTGCCTCTTTGTCACATTGACATGCCTCACTGGTTAATCCATGCTTTTTTCATGACCAAATGACTTATAGCTCAGCTCTTAAAAAGTCCTACGAAGATGGTCAGATGGAGTTAATGTAGAATTAGTTAAAAGAAAAGCCAATGTCTAATGAAAAACTTTCAATAGCAGCAATTTTAAAAGATCAGGAGGCAGACTGGTTTTTTGAAAAGTAATTACAAAAAAACTAAGATAAAAATACAGTGCCTTGCGAAGGTATTCGACCCCCTTGAACTTTTCAACCACTTGCCACATTTCAGGCTTCAAACATAAAGATATAAAATTCTAATTTTTTGTGAAGAATCAACAAGTGGGACACAATCATGAAGTGGAATGAAATTTATTGGATGTGTCAAACTTGTTTAACAAATCAAAAACTGAAAAGTGGGGCGTGCAATATTATTCGGCCCCCTTGCGTTAATACTTTGTAGCGCCACCCTTTGCTGCAATTACAGCTGCAAGTCTCTTGGTGTTTGTCTCTATCAGTTTTGCACATCAAGAGACTGAAATTCTTGCTCATTCTTCTTGCAAAACAGCTGGAGCTCAGTGAGGTTGGATGGAGAGCGTTCGTGAACAGCAGTCTTCAGCTCTTTCCACAGATTCTCGATTGGATTCAGGTCTGGACTTTGACTTGGCCATTCCAACACCTGGATACGTTTATTTGTGGACCATTCCATTGTAGATTTGGCTTTATGTTTTGGATCATTGTCTTGTTGGAAGATAAATCTCTGTCCCAGTCTCAGGTCTCTTGCAGACTCCAACAGGTTTTCTTCCAGAATGGTCCTGTATTTGGCCCCATCCATCTTCCCATCAATTTTGACCATCTTCCCTGTCCCTGCTGACGAAAAGCAGGCCCAAACCATGATGCTGCCACCACCATGTTTGACAGTGGGGATGGTGTGTTCAGGGTGATGAGCTGTGTTGCTTTTACGCCAAACATATCGTTTTGCATTGTGGCCAAACAGTTCAATTTTGGTTTCATCTGACCAGAGCACCTTCTTCCACATGTTTGGTGTGTCTCCCAGGTGGCTTGTGGCAAACTTTAAACGAGACTTTTTATGGATATCTTTGAGAAATGGCTTTCTTCTTGCCACTCTTCCATAAAGGCCAGATTTGTGCAGTGTACGACTGATTGTTGTCCTATGGACAGACTCTCCCACCTCAGCTGTAGATCTCTGCAGTTCACCCAGAGTGATCATGGGCCTCTTGGCTGCATCTTTGATCAGTCTTCTCCTTGTTCGAGATTAAAGTTTAGAGGGACGGCCGGGTCTTGGTAGATTTGCAGTGGTCTAATACTCCTTCCATTTCAATATGATTGCTTGCACAGTGCTCCTTGGGATGTTTAAAGCTTGGGAAATATTTTTGTATCCAGATCCAGCTTTAAACTTCTCCACAACAGTATCTCGGACCTGCCTGGTGTGTTCCTTGGTCTTCATGATGCTCTCTGCGCTTTGAAGAGAACCCTGAGACTATCACAGAGCAGGTGCATTTATACGGAGACTTGATTACACACAGGTGGATTCTATTTATCATCATCAGTCATTTGGGGCAACATTGAATCATTCAGAGATCCTCACTGAACTTCTGGAGTGAGTTTGCTGCACTGAAAGTAAAGAGGCCGAATAATATTGCACGCCCCACTTTTTAGTTTTTTATTTGTTAAAAAAGTTTGACTCATCCAATAAATTTCATTCCACTTCACGATTGTGTCCCACTTGTTGCTGATTCTTCACAAACAATTAGAATTTCATATCTTTTTGTTTGAAGCCTGAAATGTGGCAAAAGGTTCAAAAGTTAAAGGGGGCCGAATACTTTCGCAAGGCACTGTACATTAAGTGTATTACTGCAGACATGCTTAATGATCCGTTTTTGGGTTTTTTTGCAGAGGAGGCGAGATGCAGTTGATGCTGTGAAGCAAGATGCACAGAAGATCCTTGGAGATGGAAATAATCTACTAGATGAGGCAAACGAGCTCTCTGACAACATCAACAAGGAGCTGGAGGTACTGAATTATCAGGAAAAGCACCACGACCTTTTAAAACTATTTTTACTGTTGTGCATTCTGAGTGGGGTGGGTGAGTGGGTTGGTTGGTTGAGAACATTTATAAAAAAGAAACTTATTTTATCTTGCTAAGTAAATATAAATGTAAGCTTCTGATCCCTATTCGTAGGACGTGGAGGAGATGAAGAGAGAGCTCGGTCGTCTTCATGCTCGGCTGGATGACAAGGTTCAGGGCCTTGCCGACGGCTTGAGTGATGGCATGCTAGCTGAACATGTCCACGAAGCAGAGGAACATGCCAAACAGCTAAATGAATCAGCAGCCATTTTAGATGGGTGAATATATTACAAACACATCACTGATTTCACTTTCTAATGTGTGTCTGAGGGCTCATTATATTGAAAAAACATGGTAACAGGTACAAAACAAACGATGGATAATTAAATAAAACTTATTTTTAATCCAACAGTTTAGATTGATAAAAATGTATTTCTATTGAAAGTGTTGTTTTACCCTAAGGCAGGGGTGTCTAATGTCAGTGCGTCAGTCCTGCAGGGTGGGTGTCCTGCATGTTTTAGATGTTTCCCTGCTTCAGCAGACCTGATTTCTGTTGATGGCTGATTAACAGGCTTTTTCTTAGCTCCAATCACCTGCATCAGGTGTGTTTAAAGCAGGAAAACATCTAAACCATGACACCGGCCCTCGAGGACCTGCTTTGGACACCCTTGTCCTAAAGGGTACAAGGTGGAATGTTTATTTTCTACCTCTTTTGCAATCCTGTTATTATTTTCAAGGTTGACATTTTAAAATTTGACAGAAATGCCAAATCGTTGCCATTAACACAAGCAAAAGTAGTATTTTTGATTGAAAAATGCCATAATATGCAAAGGTGTGCATACAGGTAATTTAATTTGTCATGTTTTTTCCCCCTCAATATTATGCTTCACCTCAAAGTATTTTGGCAGAAGCTAAAAACCTGTCCTTCAATGCAACTGCTGCTGTCCATGCTTATAGTAACATTAAAGCCAATGTTGATGCAGCGGAGAAAGAGGCAAAGGCGGCCAAACAGAGCGCAAATGAGGCTCTGGCACTGGTAAGAATTCAGAAACTCGCATCTTTTGAGTGGGTCAAAAAGTCTTATTTTCCATGTTTTGCATTCATTTTGATTCTTTAGGTGTCAAAAAATAAGTACCAAAAATGAAAATTTTTAGAGTAATATTTTATTAAATACACCTGAAATATACAGGCTTCAGAAGGGGTAGCAAGTACTACAGCCATCGAGACCCTAACAGTGTACTTTCAACACAAGAGATTTGTTGCGTGCGTCCAAGCATGCATTCAATAAGAAAATTTATGATTGGCTCCCCGTTGGTCAGGACTAAGGGATCATAGCATTTTTTTAAGCAGTTTTTGAAATATTTATCAAATTTAAAGGACGTTAAAGTTTAAGTTTAGGAAGATTTCAAAGTGAGGCCCAAGAAAGCTCTTAGAAGATAAAAAAGTAGTTTGATTACCTTCGCCATCCCCAATTATCACAAAGTAATAATGATTAAATTCCATGTAAAGTTACTAAATGTAAGTAAGTGTTTCTTTTTGTCATGAGGCAGTGTTTCAGTGTTATGTAACATCTAAGTTTGTGAAAGCATTATTTTCTAGCAGTGAAAGCAAAATTAAGTGACAGATTTTGCATTGCTGTTTTTTCAGGCTTTGGGTCCAGATGTCCCAGTAAAGGAGGCAGCTCAAAGTGCTCTCCAGAAGAGTCAAATATTGCTGAACAAAGCCAAACAACTTCAAAATGATGTTAAAGGTACTGTTTGTGTACAATGTTTACTGGACTCAAAGCAAAAACCTTTTCCTGAAAGTATGAAATCACCCTTGGAAAATCAATCCTTGATTATGAAATGTTTAATTGGAGCCCTACTCAGGGTTTTTAGTTTGGCATTCTTAATTAAATCCCTCTCTTTTTATTTACTGACCAATTATTTGTTTTTTTTGTTTTTTTCTGGATACTACTAGAGTTGCTAATGAAGCACAGAACAATAAAGAGATATTTACAACCTCTATCACGACCCTGTAAATGAAACATATTAACCATAAAAAAGATACAAAGTTTTAAAAAGTTTATTTATATTTGCTACCAAATAGTGGTGGTTGTTTTATTTGTTTGGAATATCATATCTGATAATTATTAGGTCAGCCCTAATAATTATCACAACAAATTGTGTTTAGTGTATGTTTGGGGCTGAAATTGTGACCCTAATTTATGACTGTTTAACAAACAAGGTCATTTTAAATACAGGTCCTTCTCAAAATATTAGCATATTGTGATAAAGTTCATTATTTTCCATAATGTCATGATGAAAATTTAACATTCATATATTTTAGATTCATTGCACACTAACTGAAATATTTCAGGTCTTTTATTGTCTTAATATGGATGATTTTGGCATACAGCTCATGAAAACCCAAAATTCCTATCTCACAAAATTAGCATATCATTAAAAGGGTCTCTAAACGAGCTATGAACCTAATCATCTGAATCAACGAGTTAACTCTAAACACCTGCAAAAGATTCCTGAGGCCTTTAAAACTCCCAGCCTGGTTCATCACTCAAAACCCCAATCATGGGTAAGACTGCCGACCTGACTGCTGTCCAGAAGGCCACTATTGACACCCTCAAGCAAGAGGGTAAGACACAGAAAGAAATTTCTGAACGAATAGGCTGTTCCCAGAGTGCTGTATCAAGGCACCTCAGTGGGAAGTCTGTGGGAAGGAAAAAGTGTGGCAGAAAACGCTGCACAACGAGAAGAGGTGACCGGACCCTGAGGAAGATTGTGGAGAAGGGCCGATTCCAGACCTTGGGGGACCTGCGGAAGCAGTGGACTGAGTCTGGAGTAGAAACATCCAGAGCCACCGTGCACAGGCGTGTGCAGGAAATGGGCTACAGGTGCCGCATTCCTCAGTCCTGGGCTACAGAGAAGCAGCACTGGACTGTTGCTCAGTGGTCCAAAGTACTTTTTTCGGATGAAAGCAAATTCTGCATGTCATTCGGAAATCAAGGTGCCAGAGTCTGGAGGAAGACTGGGGAGAAGGAAATGCCAAAATGCCAGAAGTCCAGTGTCAAGTACCCACAGTCAGTGATGGTCTGGGGTGCCGTGTCAGCTGCTGGTGTTGGTCCACTGTGTTTTATCAAGGGCAGGGTCAATGCAGCTAGCTATCAGGAGATTTTGGAGCACTTCATGCTTCCATCTGCTGAAAAGCTTTATGGAGATGAAGATTTCATTTTTCAGCACGACCTGGCACCTGCTCACAGTACCAAAACCACTGGTAAATGGTTTACTGACCATGGTATCACTGTGCTCAATTGGCCTGCCAACTCTCCTGACCTGAACCCCCGTAGAGAATCTGTGGGATATTGTGAAGAGAACGTTGAGAGACTCAAGACCCAACACTCTGGATGAGCTAAAGGCCGCTATCGAAGCATCCTGGGCCTCCATAAGACCTCAGCAGTGCCACAGGCTGATTGCCTCCATGCCACGCCGCATTGAAGCAGTCATTTCTGCAAAAGGATTCCCGACCAAGTATTGAGTGCATAACTGTACATGATTATTTGAAGGTTGACGTTTTTTGTATTAAAAACACTTTTCTTTTATTGGTCGGATGAAATATGCTAATTTAGTGAGATAGGAATTTTGGGTTTTCATGAGCTGTATGCCAAAATCATCCGTATTAAGACAATAAAAGACCTGAAATATTTCAGTTAGTGTGCAATGAATCTAAAATATATGAATGTTAAATTTTCATCATGACATTATGGAAAATAATGAACTTTATCACAATATGCTAATATTTTGAGAAGGACCTGTATCTTAAAGTTCATCACAACTGTCTTTTTCCTTGCAAACTGAAGAGGGAATAGATTTAGAGATGATCATTGATTTACTGGCTGTGTTGGATATGTTTATTTAAAGCCTCAATACAGTATTGTGTTCGGCTTGTAGGAAAGAAAAAAAAACTGTATGTCATACTCTGCTCTTTAAGTAAAGAAGTGAATCTGCTGCCTTTATCACCACCTGTCAGCATGTAGCTGCCTACACTACCAAAATCCTAAAGGTTTTTAATTTTTTTTTAATTTTATAAATTAAATTGAAGCTATATAAGTCAAAACAGCAGGGGTTGGGAAGCATTTTTTCAAAGGGCCACATATGCAGCTGTGTTAACTATTATCAATGGCCACTGGCTGAAGTAAATATTTAATTTAAACTGTATTGAAACTGAACAGTAAATGTTGACCCACAATATTGACAGTTGACGCTTTATATCTAAAACATAACCCTCGTAGGTCCTTTCATCTTGTGCTTCACCATTGTCACTTAGACACAATTACCTTTTAAAGGAGCATAGAGCATGATCCATTTTTCAGGCGTGTGCCCCCTCTGGCGACAAGTTGAAATGACACCAGTGTCAGTGCGTGCGCATGAAATAAGAGAAAAAAAGCTGTCCTCTGCCGCTGCGACTTCAGTTATATAATATATATTATATAATATTATACCGACTTTTCTGAGGTAAGAAAGTTAGAAGTATTATTTCATTATCTAATATTATATAGAAATATTTTAGTTTGTACCGAAATTTTTCATATCGAGTCCATAATCAAATTTTTTTTTAGAGGAAAAACTTAGCTACCCTTTTAGTTGGTCAGTAATGTAGATATTTCACTTGATAACTTTTGTTATTTTGTTTTGTTCAATGTATATAATGCAATGTGTATTTTTGTATCTTACCTTTTTTGCAAAAAAAGGGCCAAATGCTGGTCCCTTTTCATTCCCAGGGCAGATCTGAGCTCCCTCCATTGCTTCAAAACTCCCCCAATATTTACTCCAGTCTTGTTCTTGTTGCCGATCAGACTCCAACTTTGCCATTTTTATCCAGCTAGACTAAAGTTGTTTTGTCTTTTTTCTTCTCTTGTGTGGAGTCTGTGATGCGGTTTGAGATGCGGATGTGGCTGGTCTTTTGTGTTCCATCTTCTAAAACAGTTGACTCTCAACATAGTAGTAGCAGGTAGCACGTCACACCCATGGACACGCCCTGAGAATTCGACCCGAATCACTCTCTAATAAACTGACTAATCTAGCCTGTAGAGGCAACTGCGGTAAATAGAAGATAACTCATTTTACATGTCGGACAATTGGAAGGGCACGTATGGGAACGAAAATAAATAATATTTAACTTAAAAACCTGCACTATGCACCTGCAACTTATGCCTAGAAATATTTTGTGTTGACACAGTTTTTCCACTTCTGGAAAATGCCATTAATAACTCTTCACCAAATATATCAAATACTCGTGAATCTTTTTATATGCAAATTGGAATTGTTTGGTGGCCATATCTGAGCATCTGAGTGTCAAAAATTGGCAGCAACACTGGTCCTGATCCTCTTTCACCAAAGTCAGCAAAAGTTTCTTTTTTTTTTCTCAATCTTACACTAAAATAGTATGCATTTTGAACAGGAGTTGGTGGCACAAGAAATACTTAAGGGACACAAATTGCTTATGAAAAATGAAAGATTTGAAGAAAACAAATCATAAAAAATTTAAATCCACTTTAAATTTACCTTTCATATGCAATTGATTGCTGAATCGGGACACCTGAGGATCTCGTAAGGCTCTGTTTCTTTAAAACCTGTCTGCTCTCCTCCACAGGTATGCTGCTGTCTTTTGCCATCTAGATTATTTTGATTGCACCTTACAACACTTTCACATACTTCCTCCACTCATGCCAATACCACTGATTCAACTGACTTTCTCACTTCAAATTTGAAACTTTTGATTTAAACCTTAGTTTGTGTTGAATAAATCTATATTTTAGAACTCCTATACACACTGTCTCCCTTTTTGTTGTGGCCTTTGAGCCAGGTCATAACAGTGTCTTTTACAAAAATAATTGTCAAAAGTGAATTTGAGTGTATTTCACTGAGTTTAACCTCATATTTAAATTCTTGTTGTAAATCCTCAGAGCAAGTCTGAGGTTTTTTTGCATTTTTAGAACTAAGCACACCACTTTACCTTCACATAAATACACTGCTCAAGAAAATAAAGGGAACATTCAAATAACACATCCTAGATCTGAATGAATGAAATATTCTCATTGAATACTTTGTTCTGTACAAAGTTAAATGTGCTGACAACAAAATCACACAAAAATCATCAATGGAAATCAAATTTATTAACCAATAGAGGCCTGGATTTGGAGTCACACACAAAATTAAAGTTGAAATACACACTACTGGCTGATCCAACTTTGATGTAATGTCCTTAAAACAAGTCAAAATGAGGCTCAGTATTGTGTGTGGCCTCCACGTGTCTGTATGACCTCCCTACAACGCCTGGGCATGCTCCGGATGAGACGGCGGATGGTCTCCTGAGGGATCTCCTCCCAGACCTGGACTAAAGCATTCGCCAGTTTCTGGACAGTCTGTGGTGCAACATGACGTTGGTGGATGGAGCGAGACATGATGTCCCAGATGTGCTCAATTGGATTCAGGTCTGGGGAACGGGCGGGCCAGTCCATAGCTTCAATGTCTTCATCTTGCAGGAACTGCTGACACACTCCAGCCACATGAGGTCTAGCATTGTCAAGCATTAGAAGGAACCCAGAGCCAACCACACCAGCATATGGTCTCACAAGGGGTCTGAGGATCTCATCTCGGTACCTAATGGCAGTCAGGCTACCTCTGGCAAGCACATGGAGAGCCGTGCAGCCCTCCAAAGAAATGCCACCCCACACCATTACTGACCTACTGCCAAACCGGTCATGCTGAAGGATGTTGCAGGCAGCAGATTGTTCTCCACGGTGTCTCCAGACTCTGTCATGTCTGTCACATGTGCTCAGTGTGAACCTGCTTTCATCTGTGAAGAGCACAGGGCACCAGTGGCGAATTTGCCAACCCTGGTGTTCTCTGGCAAATGCCAAGCGTCCTGCACGGTGTTGGGCTGTGAGCACAACCCCCGTTTGTGGACGTCGGGCCCTCATACCATCCTCATGGAGTCGGTTTCTAACCGTTTGTGCAGACACATGCACATCTGTGGCTTGCTGGAGATCATTTTGCAGGTCTCTGGCAGTGCCCCTCCTGTTCCTCCTTGCACAAAGGTGGAGGTAGCGGTCCTGCTGCTGGGTTGTTGCCCTCCTACGGCCTCCTCCACGTCTCCTGGTGTACTGGCCTGTCTCCTGGTAGCGCCTCCAGGCTCTGGACACTACGCTGACAGACACAGCAAACCTTCTTGCCACAGCTCACATTGATGTGCCATCCTGGATGAGCTGCACTACCTGAGCCACTTGTGTGGGTTGTAGAGTCCGTCTCATGCTACCACGAGTGTGAAAGCACCACCAACATTCAAGTGACCAAAACATCAGCCAGAAAGCATAGGTACTGAGAAGTGGTCTGTGGTCCCCACCTGCAGAACCACTCCTTTATTGAGTGTGTCTTGCTAATCGCCAAATATTTCCCCCTGTTGTCTTTTCCATTTGCACAACAATATGTGAAATTGATTGTCAATCAGTGTTGCTTCCTAAGTGGACAGTTTGATTTCACAGAAGTTTGATTTATTTGGAGTTATATTGTGTTGTTTAAGTGTTCCCTTTATTTTTTGAGCAGTGTACTTAGGTCCATGTCATGTTAAAGCTATATTCTGTATCATCTTTCTTTTTTAAAGCATGAACTGAATTATTTTATCTTTTTCACTATAGAGATAGCTTTAAATGGTGCAGAGCTGGAGGACTGTACAAGGGGTACAAGGTTACATTTATTTTTGTTAAATAAAAGCTTTAAATACTGATTTGTGCACTGAATTTATTTATGCATTTTTTTATTTGAGCTGGGTATAGTACATTTGCGTGACATTTAACATAAGTAGTTTTCACATTAATAAAAAACATTTATAATAAGGACTGTTAAGTGAACAAACATCCATTAATCATCTCTATATTATCTTTGCAGCAGTATGTCTGTATTATTTACCTCCCCATATGTGATCGCAATTAATCTTCATCAGGGAGGGGAAGGAGGATATTTTATTACTAAAGAGCCCGACATATAACCATCATCATCATTTACTTTGTGTGTAGAAAATGCGGACAGCGTGGCTGGACTGAAGGGCAGAGTTAAGACGGCGAGAGACAAAACCAAAGGCCTTCTAACTGCTGTTAATGGAACCCTGGTGACACTCAACGCCATCCCCAATGGTAGGATTGTTTAAATACACTTATACTAGGTGTGTGTGGGTGTGGGCGTGTGTCATCATGCAAGTCACATATATTCCTGAGAGAGAGATAGTGGATAAGTACCATTGCAAAAAAAGAGGTCCCTGCTTTGCAGTAATGTTGAAGGTACATGACCAAGGTCATAAATCACCAAAATTAATACTACACTTGAAATTTGGGTTAAAAGCCCATTCAGTTTGGAGGCATTATTGCTAATGTAATTGCTAATTGTATGTTTTAGCATGCAGCTTGTAGTTAAAAATAACAGTCTTCACCCTATACTGCATATGGAATAATAATGTTTATAGATACAGTGTGCAGGAGAATCCTAGTCAGACACTTATTTGAAATCAATGCCATGCACATACTTTTTATTATAACTTGCAGTAGGTAACCTTTGTAAAAAATAATTTTTAACATATTAAAAGTGTCATTATGTCCTGATGGTATAATGTGAGACTGGTTATCTATGAAAAAATCACACTCCTCTGGCTTTTCCCAGTGATCCCACTGCCATTTACAGTAATAAACCGCTCCTTGGCAGAAGCTGGTCACAACCCTCCCCCACCATCCTTCTAGATTGCCAGTGTGCTGCAGCTGTATTAATGGCCCTCTGCTAATGATTTGACTACCTTGTTTGTAGTCAAAGTATGGGCACGCCAAACAGGCCATAGTCAATGTAAAGCATATCGTTTATGATTCATCCCTACCAGTGAATGTGCCATAGCTGTTTATCTGCCATCATCAGTGGCCCTGCTTACTAGCTTACTAGGGCTGTAAGCACAGCAGAGAGCAAGGTGGAGGGATCTATAAGGTGTGCTTCTTCAAACTTTCAGTTTTTTCCTAATGCAGCTTTAAGCCCACATTTCTGTAGTAAAAATGTTTTTTTTAATTTGTCTGATGTAATACTCTAATCTTAAATGTCTTGTTTTAATTTGCTGTAAATGGAAAAACATCATAATTCACAGAAATAAAGGCTTGAAAACCTCAGTCTGTATAATTAAATATTGTTACTCTCAGTGAACTGAATTACTGAAATAAATGGACTTTCAAATTATATTCTAATCTATTAAATGGGTCTGTATATATGTTTAAAATCTCAGAAGTTTTAAAATGCAGTAAAATAGTAATGTATTTAACCAGTATTGCCTGGTCTACATTGCGATTGTTTCCCACCTCACTTTTAATGGGGTTTATGATGCTGCAGTATCTCATTTTCTTGACAACTAGGATATTTTGTCCCAACATGAGTTTCTAAAGGACAACCTTATGTTTCTAAAGATATATCTTACTTGACACACAGAGCTAGAGTCTTTAATAAACTCATGTCCTGCTCACATTAAAAATGTTATGTCAGGCAGTGTGCTAAGGTGCAAAATTTATGCTTGCATGTTTACTCTTTGTTTGAAAGTATTCAGGTCATAACCTATTTTAGTGTGGTTCCAGTTAATTGTTTTGGAAAAAAACTAAAGAAAACAAACTGCTGTCTTTTGTTTCATAAACTTTGTGGTTTGCTTTGAACATCATAAATGACTGATGCTTTAGTGTTGTTCCTTGCAGCTCAGACACAGCTTTTTGAGAAGATAACATATATAGCATATACTTTAGCATGTACAAATTTTCTGTGTACAGCAGGCATAAAATCCCAGACATTAGATCAACAACAGGTATCAAGAGATAAGCTTAGACAGGTACTCTGATACCAACGTTTTACAATGCCCTCATCAGATAAAGCACCTAAACAAGTACTTGGGATCAGAACGTCCCCATTTTGGATACCAGTTTGCTGTTTTGTATTCACAGTTTAAAGTATTTGTAATTTAAAGCAATTCTTGAGTCAATATTGCTTTGTATTTAAATCCAACCTGACAGTTGTCTTTTTTCTTTATTTTAATCTGTTTGTGACCAAACAAATCATAGACCCTCTTCATTAAGCAAATTTAAATTAGACCCGCCATTTACCATTGTGGTCATTGTTAATTTGCAACATACATTTTTTGTGTCTCGCATTTTTCACAGATACGTCTGCTAAACTAGCAGCTACAAAAGCAGTAGCAGCTGATGCCAATGCTACAGCCATAGACATCTTAGAGCGCCTTGCAGATTTGAACCTGCGCCTTGGAGGCCTGCAGCTAAACTGCAGCGAGTTGGAAAAAACTGTTGATACAGCCAATCAGATGATCCAGGACCCTGAGAAAAACAGTAAAGTGCTTTATTATTGGGTATTGACATTAACTCACAAATCGTTAAATGAAATTATATATGCTTGATTTTTGGCTGGGTAAATTCATATTTCTGTAATTGTATACTAATTATGAAGACAACACTTTGTTTTTAATTTTATAATTTTTAACTGGTAAAGTCAACTTAATGTTTGATATTTTTTCTTTTTGTTTCTCTTTTTTCAATCCCCACAGCAATCAGTATGTATTTTTCACTTACCTTAATAGAAAAACATTAATTATTGTAACTGGTGCACCAATACTATTATATAGTACTATGTTTGGCTTTACAGATTTATAATCAGTTCTTGTTCTTGGACAAAAACAAAAAATCCTAAATTCCAGTTTTTAACACCATAAGGCAATCATTTTTGTTTAACCGGCTCAGTTAATACCAATATAAACTGATCTCTGCAGCTGTATTGATGCACCTTACACTAATTTATTGGCTGTCTTTCGTATCTATACAGTTGCTTCAATTAATGCCTCCAGTGAAAATGAGCATGAAATATCGGCTCATTGCAAGACATATAACGCCTTTCTGAATTTTAAAGTTCTTTCTATTACTTTGTCTTACACAATGTACACTATAAAATTAAAGCAGTTATCTTTGAATGCTATGCTACACTAATTTCTTTGGCTCTCACTACTTTTTTTGCTCTTCTTTCGTATTTCTGTCTTTTCAATTATTAAATTTCCTGCAAGCTTTCCACTTTCAGCTGAGATGAACTCTGTAGTATTTTTATAAGCAGTATTGTGCCATCGCTTAAACTCATTTTGCTCCATCTCTCTCTTCTCTTAGTCCATGCTGCAGGAGCTAAAGTAAAGGATCTGGAGGATGAAGCTGACAGACTGCTGGAGAAGCTGCAACCAATAAAAAAGCTTCAAGACAATTTGAGGCGCAACATCTCACAAATAAAGGAACTGATCAACCAGGCCAGGAAACAAGCAAATTCAGTATGTTATTTTGACATTGACACATGTTATTGCAGCCCATTAATGCAGAATGGGAAGTATATTAATGAGAAAATTTTATTTCCATACTTTGGAGCCAAAGTTTTCTTGTGTGCATTTTTTGTACTAAATGTTGGTACGTGACTTAGTGTTTTAATAATGTGTGTACATTTTCTTACAAGTGCATATTCATAAATTCAGTTATGTATGGATACATTACAAATAGAATGATATAATTGATTAATTAGGCGATTGTGGCTCAGTAGGAAGAGTAGTCGTCTTGCAATCAGAAGGTTGTGGGTTCGATTCTAGCTTCCTCCTGCCATATGTTGATGTGCCCCTGGGCAAGGCACTTAACCTCAAGTTGCCTACCGATCTGCGTATCGGTGTATGAATGTGTGAGCGTTAGTGGGTGCGATTGGGTGAATGTGGCGCTAGTGTAAAGCGCTTTGAGCGGTCTGTATGACTGGAAAAGCGCTATATAAGTTCAGTCCATTTACCATTTAATTGATGATTACTGTATGGCTCAAAACCTCAAAATTCAGGGTCTCATAAAATTACCGTAATTTTAATTTTTTTTACCTATTTTATTCAGTTTTTAGGGTTAGGGTTAGCAGGGGTTAGGGTGAGGTTTTTAGTTCTGTATTTACAAGGAGCTGCAAATTTAGTTGTATTTAAATACAGTGACAATAAAGTCCGTCCCTGTCTGTCAGTCTATCTGTGGCTCTGCTGAGGTGTAAAGGAGGCCAAAGTTGCTTTATTAACAGTCATCAGGTTGTTTGTATTGTTTTGTGTGGTGTATCCATCTTTCTCAATAACTCATAGCATGAAGTACTCTAAAATGTATTGGTAAACATCTGCTATGACATTGGTCTTGAGAAAACACACTGTGTTTTCTCAAGACCAGAAGAACACCAGAAGAACAATACCAGAAGAAACTCAATTGGGCTTTGGTTCACTATTCTCTCAAGGCTGCTGTTATCCCTGCTGCTTATACACCTTTTTCAATCGCATTGTTTCCTTCTACTCAACTTTTCATTGATATGTTTACAGCAGTTGGTGAACATTAATCTTTAGCAATGGTCTTTTGCCTTGTGGAGAGTATCAGTAACAGTCTGTTGGACAAATGTCAAGTCGGCAGTCTTCCTCATGATTGTGTAGGCTCCAATATGGCCATAAAATATAATTAAAATAAAGTTTTTATATCTTGTGTTATGTATTTTTGGAGAATATGCGTTTATATAAGCTGTAAGCCATAATCAACAAAGTTAACAGAAATAAACCCTTGAAATATATCTTTTTTTGTAATGAAACAATACATGTTCCCTTTTTGAATGGCATTTTAATGTACTGAGATTCACCTCTATATACATTATAAGCTTAAAATCAATCTCTTCATATTGTATTTGATTTGAAATTATTTTAATTTATTACAATAAATGTTCTGTCTTTACCATGAGGCTGTCCTGGACTGTTAACAAGTAAATGTTTTTTAACAAATTTTCTCCTGTTTTCCAGATCAAAGTCTCAGTTTCATCAGGTGGTGACTGCCTCCGAAGTTATCGCCCAGATATCAGAAAAGGGAGGTACAATGCCATCATCCTTCATGTTAAAACCACCACATCTGATAACCTCCTTTTTTACCTGGGATCTGTCAAATATGTAAGTATACAGTTTGTTTTGACAGTATAGGAATGCAGCACAAAAAACTGCATTTTTTTCCTTCATGTATTGTTTGCAGTCCCACACTAAAGACACTACATATATTTTTGCAGGCATATCTTGTATAATACTGTAATAAATTAAGGTTAATCTAATTTATAATAATAATAATAATAATAATAATAATACAATTATTTAAAGGTGCCTTTCAGGGCACACAAGGTCACCTTACAAAAGTAAAAGCAAGAAAAGTAAAAAAAAGACAAAAATCAGATAAAACAAAATCAGGAACAAAAAAAAGGATCATAAAGCTAATCATGGTAAAAATGCACGTTTAAACAGATGAGTTTTCAGCCAGAATTTGAGAGAGTGGCAGTGTCCATCTGTAGAGATCGACTGAAGGCCCTGAATCCCACAGTGGTCAGACGTGCAGGAGGCACAATGAGGCTGATGGAGGAAGCTGACCTAAGAGACTGGGAGGGAGTATAAATGTGGAGGAGGTCCAAAAGATATGTAGGAGCGAGGTGATGGATGGCCTTAAATGTATAGAGCAAGATGTTGAATTCCAGGCTGTATTTTATTGGAAGCCAGTGGAGCTGTTGAAGTACAGGTGAAATGTGACTGGTGGGTGATGTTCTGGAGATGACATGGGCAGCAGCGCCATGTCATCTTAAAGTTTGTGTCAAACAACATTTATCAAGTTGAAAAATGCTCTGTTTATCAAACACAAAACCTTGCATACACAAAGAGAAACACAAGTTGTATTTAAGTCTTAAACTAGACAAAGAAGCAGCTCAGTCTGCATATATTCCTATGGTGATATGTCTAATGGGAGAATAATCAATACATCTTGACACATACCCCTCAGCATCCTTAAAATACAACACAGCACTGTTTAAAGTTACTTCTGATAGTCCCAAACTGTGTGCAGTGTATTTGTGAGTGTGTTGGAGTGGAGCAGCAATTAACAAGAAGCTTGTGTTACTCTCTGCTCTACCCTGATTTCCCTGGAGAAATCTTTGCTTCGCTTCATCATACTGGGACATCTCGACACATATGTGTTTGTGTCTCTCATGGATATTCTAATTTAGTATAAATAATAATTCAGTGTGTCTTTTTGTTCAGATCTTACATTTTTATAATAGTGAAATGCTAGTTGAATAATAATGCTTCCCTGTGATCTCTGCTAATGAATAATTGCCTATACTCTGGAGAGACTAGAAAGAAGTGTGTTCACTTGTGTGTTTGTCTGTGATTTGTGTGTTCAGATGTGACTTCCTGATAATCTGTAATTGTGCGTAAGGCTATATGAATAATTATGTTGTGTAGTTCAAAGACAGCAAAAGAGGTTGCATGCTCAGAACTCACTTTTTTTAAAACTCATACATGAGTAATAAGGTTGTTAATCAAAACACAAACAAATCCAGGGAAAATTTAGTTAAAGGGGCCACTGGAGAGAGCTTCGGCTTTTGTTCTCTTGAAATAGACCCCAAGCTGGGTGTGAAATCACTTTATCATTCTCTTTTCAATTTACCTTCAACATAATTGCTCCAATTGGTTCAGTTTAATAGGTAATATATTGAGAATCTAGAGTCTTGTTACTATCCCCACATTATTTTCAACAAAAATCTTTATTAAAAAAAGTCACTTAAAGTGTCGAATGCTGATAGTTTTCCAAATCCTCCGTTTTTCAGTTAGGGAAATAGTCTTTCAAGACTGCAAAAATAATAATACATGTTGAACTTTTCCCACATTTGCCATGTTCAAACCACTGTATTCAATGTGTTTATTTGGGATTTTATGTAACAAGCACAAAATAGTCCACTTTTGAAGTCAATTGAAAGTGATACTTAGTTTTTAAAAATAGAAATGTGCATGTTGCATATGCATTCATTCTCCTTTAGTCACATACCTCTATTTTAAAACAAGTACAACCAATTGTCTCCAGCAGTCACCTAGCTGGAAAACAGTTTGTCTTTATATAATTACATTTTAAAATGTGAAAAGGTTCAGTTTGAATACTTTTGTGAGGCACTGAGCATTATTTTTTTTTACATCGGACTTGAGACCTTAACACTGCTAAATGCACTAAACATTTATAGACACATCCTTTTGTATGTTTCCTCTGTACCTCAGGTTGATTTCTTGGCCTTGGAGATGCGTAAGGGGAAAGTGAATTTCCTTTGGGATGTGGGTTCGGGGGTGGGAAGGGTTGAGTATCCCCATCACACAATCGACAATGGGAACTGGCACCGGATAGAAGCGTCTCGGTAAGAAGCCTGCATGAATAGACATTTATTAATCTAATACATATGTCCCTGAAAGATGTTGGATGTATTACGTGTAGTCACACCTTATATTGAACTTTCGACAAGATGTAATAATAAGCCAATCATTTAGTAGTTTATCACAAATATTACAAACCCAGCCGAACATAAATATGAAAAACATTTCTGCCTGTTTCCACAGTGCTTTTACTGATACTATATAAAATATCTGGTATGTTGTCTTTCCTTACTCCTCACTCATTATTTAACAAATAATAATCAATAGCAACAGCAAAGACAAAACAGCAGTAGCCCGAAAACATTGTCTTACTCATGCTAGAGTAGAAATTGTGTTTTCACACCTGGGAAATTTAGAGTTTGCAGTCTTGTCAGCCTTTGGCACATCATTACATAGATCCACTGTAATCTATTGTTTTCCTCCAGCTGTAAGCTGCAGTGTTGTTGTTGTTTACACAGTCTCATTCATATAAAAAAAAGAGTTGTCCCACCTGTTGCATTCATTTTCCATCCCAAAGGTGTTTACTGATGGGATCACACAGACTTTTGAAAGTGTTCTCCTACACAATGCATAATGTTACTCCCGCCTTGAAAACAAACTTTCAAGGTGGATGGTTCATGTGGCTGAGCAGCTCAGTGGCTCAATATACCCACATTGCTTTCCTAGTTTTTGTCATTAGTCTTTAGAAACAAAAGGTCATAAAAGAGGATTTCAGGTGAACACAATATCTTTAGTCATTGTAACTCCTCCAGAAAACATGTAATACATTGAAAACACTTGTACCTTTGTGCCTTGTTTTCATCTACAGTAATGGTCTGAATGGTACCATATCGGTATATCCTTTGGAAGGCCCTATGGCTGGCATGATGCCATCCCCAGCCAGCGACAACTCACCCACTACTTATACCATCTTAGACGTTGACCAGAATGCGTACCTGTTTGTAGGAGGGATCTTTGGCACCGCAAAGGTATCTGTCTGTCAAAGGCATCATGAACCTGGCTGTCCTTTTTTTTAAACCCCTTATTGGTTTCTTTTACTGTCCTGTAGAAGGCAGAAGCAGTCAGAGCATCAACATTTACAGGCTGTATGGGAGAGACCTTCTTGGACGGTAAACCAATCGGTCTATGGAACTACAGAGACAGACAGGGAGACTGCAAAGGATGTGTTGTCAGGTATACATCTATATTTATTATTTGTGTTTGTCCTTTTTCTTTATTTGTGTGTGATATTGTATCTTGGAAATCACTGAACATAATGAAATCTGATTATCCATCTGTTTTCTTGTAGTCCCCAGCGAACCGATGGTGAGGGGACATTTCAGCTGGATGGCGAAGGCTACGCTGCAGTTGGACGGCCAGTAAGGTGGAACCCAAATGTTTCCACAGTCACCTTCAAGTTCCGCACCTTCTCCACCGATGCTCTGCTCATGTATCTGGCCACTGAAGACATGGTATGTTGGCAACAGAGATTGATGATATGAAACAGAACTGCAAAGTATATCAAATATTATTGTAACTGCAATACTGGTGTGTGCAATAATAACATCACAAAGTACTGTTTGGAATACAATATTTGTTAGTTCCCAGTTTGGTTAACTCTTGCATTCCATACCAAAAACATATAAAGCCTGTTGGATAAGGTCTTGCTGCAGTATGACCACACCTGACACAGATATCAGGGTCCAACATGCTAAAGGTCACAGTCTATTATAAGCTTAGTGAGAACATTTTTGATTTCTGGCAACTGATATCATCACTACAATGTATAACAATACTATTCCAACTACATGACTTCCTAATATCTTGCCCGCAAGAATAAAACACAACACTAACTTAATCTTATGCTACATTAGGCAGTTACTCAGTCTGCTTATTGTAGCGGTGTACTTTTTCTAATTGTTTATGTTTAAGGCAGATATAGAGCACTGAAAATTTGTATCAGATGGTCAGTTGATCCTTAAATATGTAAATAAAATAAAAGATGGTGACGTCCTGACGCAGTAGAACACTGTGAATTCTATACCCTCTACACAACAAGGAAACATCAAAGGGTAACACACGCATCATAGAAATTACATATCGTAAATCTTTAATGGCCTGCACTTGTATAAGGCTTTATCAAGTTCAAGGACCCCAAAGTGCTTTACACTACAGTCAGTCATCCACCCATTCTTACGCATGTCCACACACTGACACAGCTGCCCTGGGGCAGGCAGACAAAAGTGAGGTTGCCATACAATCGGTGCCCCCGAGCGTTAATTTGATGTTTACCAAAGTGTGCTTGTTTTCTTCAGGTTTAGATCCACCTAACATGTTTTGCGATACAGCCCCATGCATGGCAGGATTGGAAAGTGGGTGAGAGCAGCACAGGCCTACCACTGGGAGAAAAAAAAAAAAAAAAACCTGATGTAGAAAGTTTTCCTTAAGCAATCATGTGGGAAGACACATTCTTTGGAAATTATATTTTTTGTTGCTTTTTTTTAGGATCAGCAAAGGCAAACAAAACAACTTGGAGAATAATCTAAACTCCTAAAAGTAGCTTGAAACACCTGAAAGTAAATACTCTATTTGTTAAGAAATCTGGTTTAACATAAATCTTGACTATTGTTTGTTACAGGTGCCTTAAACCTCTCATTAAGTCAAATCCAAATTTATAAATGTGTACAACTCGAATGAGTAATGTTTAGTCATAATATAATATATATAATATAATACTATAATAGAGAACTATTTAACAGTCTTAAAGAAAAAACCCTAAGGTTAGTTGAAATAGGATTGTTCATTTTGCTAGATCGGATAAAGAGTGGACCCTGGACAAATGGTCAAGAATCATGTGACCTAATAAGTCGAGAATTATCCTGCTCCACAGTGATAGTAGAGTAAGAAGTGCAGTTCAAAATAGCCACTGCACGATTTTGGAAAATCATTTGATGGTGAGATTATTGATAAAAATTGTGACAATGACATCAGTTGCAATAAGTCAAGGGTTTCCTTCCTCCTATCTTTTTCGGCTGTGCGTTTAAGACTGATATCTCGATCGTGGTAATCTGTGTCACGTGTGGGCATCTACTGCAGTGAGACTCCTTACAAAAAGCTGAATATCTTATTGACAAACCCAAGTGTGAATTGATGATACTTAAAGTACAGTAGCAATTAACAATTATTGCATTTTTAAGACTTGTATGTGAGTTGCAATATATTGTGCACCCCTGGTACAGATGTTCAGTTTATTCAATACCTGATATAACTTCATAAACCAAAAATCAGGGCATTCTCAAAGATTCTCAGAGTCCTCTCAGAGAGCTCCTATCTTAGCCTTAAAAGCCCTAGCAAGGAGTCCTAGCTTAAGAGTGATTCAGCTCAATGCTGAGAGCAACTCTGAACAAGGAAACGACAGAAATTCCCATCTTAGTGAGAAGGTGTGGTTGACCCCTGGTGCTAGGTGTGACACTGTCTTCTAAGAACTGTGATTGGTTGTTACAAAAAAATGCTCCTAGTAATCAATTGAGAGAAATTAACTGTTGATAAAATTTCATAAGGATTTAGAAATGTGTAAATCATGTTGATAAAACTCAGCAACATTAAATTAATTGTCCCACAGCATCAAAATGTTTGAACATAGCTTATTTATGTAATTATTTTGATTTGTTTATTATGTGTACTACTTTCTATGTATATACAGGTCCTTCTCAAAATATTAGCATATTGTGATAAAGTTAATTATTTTCCATAATGTAATGATGAAAATTTAACATTCATATATTTTAGATTCATTGCACACTAACTGAAATATTTCAGGTCTTTTATTGTCTTAATACGGATTATTTTGGCATACAGCTCATGAAAACCCAAAATTCCTATCTCACAAAACTAGCATATTTCATCCGACCAATAAAAGAAAAGTGTTTTTATTACAAAAAACGTCAACCTTCAAATAATCATGTACAGTTATGCACTCAATACTTGGTCGGGAATCCTTTGGCAGAAATGACTGCTTCAATGCGGCGTGGCATGGAGGCAATCAGCCTGTGGCACTGCTGATGTCTTATGGAGGCCCAGGATGCTTCGATAGCGGCCTTTAGCTCATCCAGAGTGTTGGGTCTTGAGTCTCTCAACGTTCTCTTCACAATATCCCACAGATTCTCTATGGGGTTCAGGTCAGGAGAGTTGGCAGGCCAATTGAGCACAGTGATACCATGGTCAGTAAACCATTTACCAGTGGTTTTGGCACTGTGAGCAGGTGCCAGGTCCAGGACACTGGACTTCTGGCATTTTGGCATTTCCTTCTCCCCAGTCTTCCTCCAGACTCTGGCACCTTGATTTCCGAATGACATGCAGAATTTGCTTTCATCCAAAAAAAGTACTTTGGACCACTGAGCAACAGTCCAGTGCTGCTTCTCTGTAGCCCAGGTCAGGCGCTTCTGCCGCTGTTTCTGGTTCAAAAGTGGCTTGACCTGGGGAATGCAGCACCTGTAGCCCATTTCCTGCACACGCCTGTGCACGGTGGCTCTGGATGTTTCTACTCCAGACTCAGTCCACTGCTTCCGCAGGTCCCCTAAGGTCTGGAATCGGCCCTTCTCCACAATCTTCCTCAGGGTCCGGTCACCTCTTCTCGTTGTGCAGCGTTTTCTGCCAAACTTTTTCCTTCCCACAGACTTCCCACTGAGGTGCCTTGATACAGCACTCTGGGAACAGCCTATTCGTTCAGAAATTTCTTTCTGTGTCTTACCCTCTTGCTTGAGGGTGTCAATAGTGGCCTTCTGGACAGCAGTCAGGTCGGCAGTCTTACCCATGATTGGGGTTTTGAGTGATGAACCAGGCTGGGAGTTTTAAAGGCCTCAGGAATCTTTTGCAGGTGTTTAGAGTTAACTCGTTGATTCAGATGATTAGGTTCATAGCTCGTTTAGAGACCCTTTTAATGATATGCTAATTTTGTGAGATAGGAATTTTGGGTTTTCATGAGCTGTATGCCAAAATCATCCGTATTAAGACAATAAAAGACCTGAAATATTTCAGTTAGTGTGCAATGAATCTAAAATATATGAATGTTAAATTTTCATCATGACATTATAGAAAATAATGAACTTTATCACAATATGCTAATTTTTTGAGAAGGACCTGTAGTGTTTGGATTATTGGACTTTATCTCATCAAGGGTTTGTATTTAGGTATATATATTTTTGCGAGTTTTTCCCAAATGTTGCCAATTTTTTTTTTTTTTTTTATAATTTTACAGTCTGTAAATATTTACATAATTCTCTACTGTATTGTGTGTAATTTTGTTAACTTTTTAGTCATTATTAATTTTTTTTCTTCCTTACTAGAGGTGCATCTTTAACCTGTCCCGCTGCTGAAACAATTTTTTCGCACTTGGGGGATGATAAGGTTAATCTTATCTCTATATTAATAATTGTAGGATTTTTATAGAAGTTTATGTGTTCATTTATTCGACTGTTTAAGGAGTGGATCCCTATGCCATCAAGCCGGTAGCGTTTATGAATTTGCTGTGGTTTTTTGTATGGAGATTATTTCTCCTTTCTCTCTGTCTTTCCACCATCTTTCCTATTTAAGACACTCTTAGGCTCACTAAAAGTCCTCCTGACTACTCTTAACATCTGTTCACTTTAGGAACTCTCTTAAGGCCTAAGGTGCTTTAAAATTTAAAGAAAAATCTTAAAATTCAAGAAATGCTCAGATTTTTCTTAAAAGGACATCACTAGGAGCTTTAGGATTCTTTGTGAACACGGGCCCAGGTTTTCACATAAATATATTTTTAATATTTTCTCTTAGTATAGGCATAATTTAGAATGAACGATGCCAGGATTCCAGGTTAAATTGAGAAATGTTTTAATCATTGTTCCTGTGAGGACTCTCAGCATCATTCCAAGTCTAATACCATTAGCATAAGAGTTTGGCATAAAAATAATGGAAATCATGAGCAGTCGTTTTTAGCATAGCAGTGTAATAAATTTTGTTTAGATACTTTATTAGCCTGATCTGCAGTTCATTTAGCAAAAAGTCTGTTACTGATCCCCACAGCTCTTTTTATGTTAATGTTATTCTTTGCAGAAAGACTTTATGTCTCTGGAGCTGTCGGACGGAAAGGTGAGGGTGAATTTTGACCTAGGATCAGGAGTTGCGAGTGCCATATCAGCTAACCGCCACAATGATGGACGCTGGAAAGCTCTCACTATGTCAAGGAACAAGAAACAGGGTACTGGCAAGACTACGTAGGCCTTAGGTCATGAAACAAGATGTCGGTTTAAACAAAGAGATAACGTATCTCAAGTTACTTTTCTGTTGCTGAAAATGTCTTTATTCATCTTGACATAGCCACTGTGACTGTTGTGGACATCGACAGTGGTGCTGAAGAAAAGATTGTGGCCTTATCTCAGGGTTCTGCTACTGGTCTTAACCTGAAGGAAAACCAGAAAATCTATTTTGGTGGTCTGCCAATGATCAGAAACTACAGGTACACACAGACGCAAACTCATTAAGCATAAAGATAGAATAAATGTACACGAGTACAATGTTTGTAAAATGGTGTTTATGCTAGAAATGTTAGAAGGATGTGAAATAGTTTTAACACTAGAACCACCACAATTGTCTGCAAAAATACCATTCAGCAATTATTGATTGTTAAAAAAATCATTAATTTTTTCCTGATTAAAATCTTTGTTACTGTACCTGGTATGCTTGCCAATTACTTTAGGTAATTGGCAAGCATACCCTGCCTGAAACCTCACGTATCACATTTTAATTTAGATAAGACCTAAAAACACAATTTATAGCCAAAAGAAAAGACGAAGAGTTGTAACATTAATGAGTTGATTTGCTTTTGACAACTCCATGCACAGCAGAGTAATTCTCCATAATTCAAAATATTGGCCATTTATTTTCTGGAGTGATGCCATTCAGTCTTTGATTATTGGTAATCCTGTCAACACCGAAAAATCTATATTATAATTTTTTCAATAATGATCTAATATTCAGTAATTAACATTTTTGACAATAATGACAATTGAACCCCCTGTGGCAGCATGAAGGGAGCGGGTTCAATTTAATTTCAGTTACACAAAGTTGAGAACTCTTAGGCAGTCAAATCAAATTGACTGTTTGGTGGTTGTAGTGTTAAATATGAAGACTGCATTTGTAGTGTTTGTTTTCCTTTTGAAAAACTTGTTTTAATATATTTTACATTATTTTTTTATTATTTGTGTGCTAATGCATTGTTATGTTCTATTTTAACAGCATGGCAGCCAGGTAAAATAATGAATAAATTTTGGATCTTTTGATTTAGAAAAAATGTACAGAGAGTTTATCACTGCATGATGCTAGCAATGCTGTGCAACCCACAATTATTGCCTTTGTTTTGTTGGCTTAAAGGTCTTTGCTGCAAATCACTTTTCTGTCCTTCATTAGCCAGAATTTGATGTTTGTTCCAGAAAACGTACAGTGCCTTCCAGAAGCCACCATACCTATTCTGTCATGTTAACGTTTTTAATTTAATGTATTTTATTGGGATCTCATGTGATAGACCACCACAAAGTAGCATTTAATTATCAAGGGAATGTAAGATGATGCAGGTTATTTTTTTTTTTTTCAAATAAAATTTAAAAAGTGTGGAATCGGTGGCGAGAATTGAAAATTGCTGGTCACAGATGTGCTTTATCCAGTCTGAGCTTTACAAAAGAATTGGCATATTTTTCAGTCTATTGATGTGCAAAGCTGAAAGAGACATACACAAAGCAGCTGTAATTACAGCAAAAGGTGGTTTTGTGAAATACTTCCTCTGAGGAGCTATATACATATGCATGTCACAGTTCTCATAATTTTAATTTGTAAAAAATCTGTGAAGACCCTGTAGCCTTTCCTCCCACTTCCCTATAATCCTCTGTATTGGTCTATCACAGTGGCCTACAACTTTTACAATCCAAAGAGCCATTTTTGCCCTCAGTCCAGCTACATAAAACTAATTTAGAGCTGAAAATGTTACAGAAGCTGTTGAAAAAGACCATCTCTAATTTTTGATGAACATTGACTGTAGGAAATTTGTTGTTTATTTCTATTTTTAGGTTTTAGAATAAAGAAAAACATAAAGCCTTTGCAAAAAGAGGATGTATACATGTTTTTCCATATGTTGATGTTTCTGAAAAAAAAAGCACAGCTTCCAACATTATGACAATGGAAAAAAGATCTAAAAAACATTACTAGTACCTTTCATTCTCTATTTTGGAAATTCAATTCAGCTGTCCAAATAAAAAAAATAGCTAAAACCTGCATTTGTTGTTATAAATATGTTGAAAATATTGGTTGGTCATTTATAATTGTTATCCAAAGTTATTAAAAGCCGTATTGGAAGGCTTATAGGGTTACTAGCAGCTCTGGAGCTGCAAGTTGCAGATGCCTGGTCTATCACATAGAATTCCTGTAAACTACATTGAAGTTTGTGGTTAAAACATGACAGACAATTTAAAAGTTTAACGAGTGCACATTTTTTTCATGGCACTGTTGATACCCTGTTGACATTACTATATTGACATAATATTTTTTTTTACTTTGTGGTTGGTCTTTGAGCCCAAAAAGGAGAGACTGTGAAACAGAAAAAGTGGATGATTATTTCGTCCTTCATAATCAATGCTGAAAGTCAAAATAAAATTTAAAAAATCCCAGAAATCCCTGAAAACTTCAGCTTCGATATGGACAAACAACATATTCAGAAATTTCTTATTGATTTCCAGACTTCACTCAGCTTCCTTCAAGATACTTAATTATGGTGTAATCATTTCATAGCTGCAGTAATTCATCTTCACTGCATAAAGACAAAGTCCAATAAGTTTGGAATTTCTCATGCTAACAATTTCATTTAGTTCATTTAGTAATATGGCTATTGTCTTTTTAGGTCAGAGGTGACCCTGAAGAGATATGCAGGTTGTCTCAGAGACATTGAAGTTTCCAGAACTCCGTATAATCTCCTCAGCAGCACTGATTATACAGGAGTCACTAAAGGATGTAATGTGGAGGTAACACTGATCACCAAGTTTATAAATTGGAGCTTTTATGGTATATCTTTACAGATATCAGACTATCTATTGGTTTTTGGTCAACTGTGGATTCTAAAGTGTTAGACATATTCCTCTGTTTACATGAATAGTTTACATGAAAATAATATAACACCAAAGAAATGAGATTTGAAAAGGCCTTGACATTTGTTAAGTTGCTGACCCGCTTCATCTTAATCCCTTTTTGACCCTGTCTTTCCTACTGGTTTCACTTTAGTGCATCATTGATTCTGTCATTCACCTTATGGCCTTCCTCTGTATTGATGCAAAGAATAAAACAAAAAGGCAGGACGTACGTGGAAGCAGAGGCCAGCTCAAGCTGTCTAACATTTTGTTAGTCATTACAGTCCTATTATTTGGCACACACAAGTTTGCACTGAGCCTGCTATAAAGTCTTCAAAGTGAGAAACAGGCTTCACAATGAAATCTATGCAGCTGCACCTTTCATGTATATAAGTGTAGAATATGTAAAGAGTTAATTAGGGTACTGGGTTGAGTGTTTTAGTTAGTAGTTTGTATTTTTCATGCGCATCTGAATGTTTCAAATATGTAGTATATTTTTACTCTGAGGGCATGAAACTATTTATACAGTCACATTGTAAGGATTTATTGTTATTTTGAGAACATAAGATTATAGCAGATACATCTTTTCTTTTTCAAGCTATGCTTTGACATTTTGATGGATTGTGGATCATTAACTAATACAACATTACTTGCTTATATTTCACAGAACCTGTACACAGTGAGCTTCAGTAAGCCAGGATACATGGAGCTGGGCGGCCTGTCTCTCGAAGTCGGCACTGAAATCAGCTTGTCCTTCAGCACTCTGTCGGACACTGGGATTATACTGCTGGCAGTGGGAGGGGCTTCACCAATCAGCCAGGAGGTTATCTATTTAATGTTTTTTGTTTGTCTCACTTCAGCAATACTTGCAGAAAAACCTCTGAGCAGATTGTGATGTGCAGTTTGCTAAAAGAAGCAGAGGGGCTTTAATTTATGCTGTTGGAAATTTATTTGAAGGTATTCTAGGAATTTGGTTCCAAATATCTTAGAGAAAAAAAGGTTTTGTAGTTTACTCTTACATATTAAATTGTAAATAGTCCACAGTTGTATTGTGCCTTAAGGATACCAGTAAGCTGTGGAAGGCTTGTCTTACATTCTTTCCATAAAACATGGAATATATATGAAAAAATTAAGGAAAACGTTTTGCCTTTATTTTAATTCTAAAGTAGCGCTATAAATAGATTTTACTGCAGATTTAGTAAGACTGTTTTTTTAGCTTTTAATGTTAAGCACCTTTGACCCATAATGCACCAAATGAGAAAGAACACCTTGAACATTACTGCTAATAAATATTTTTGTTCCAACAAACAAGTCCAAACAAGGAGATTAATTTACGATTAAAAGTAAATCGTGTAATAATAGGATGAGTTCTTTTAGTCAGTCTATGTTTTGTTCACATACAGTTTAGGAGGACGTTTGCGTACAATCATTTACATGAGTGTCAGTATTAAGTTATGATTTTAATGATTTATTTCAGCTGTTCTTTGTCCGAGGCTGAAATTGTCATCCAACAAACTGTTTCAATTATTTTCAAGTACAAGAACTGGGTACCCTCAATTTAAAATATTTTGAAGTGTTGTAATCCACACAAGGTCAAACTTATAAATTCCGGCACAAATACATGCCTATACCACAACTTATATTGGGTCAGATGTCTGTTACCTTTTGAACATAGGCAAGAAATGTTTTAAAACCGCTGATTTTGGTGTTTTAGGAAGGTCAGTCTAAAAACTTAATGTTGGCCTGCTTTTTTCCATCCCAAAGCCAGTTACCACCACCATGCTTGATAGTTAACACAGTGGCCCTAGGTTTAAAAGCTTCACCATGACTCGTTACAAACATACATTTTGCCATTGTGGCCAAATAGCTCGGTTTTTATATCATATACCATAAAACATTTCCTCAGAAGGCATTTCGGTTCTCTATGTTGGTAGGTGCAAATTTCAGTCAAGCTTGAAGGTGTCAATTTTGGAACAGGGACTTCTGTCTTGGTCAGCACCCCTTGTGGGCTTACTGTGGCTCAGTGGGAAGAGTACCGTATTTTCCGCACTATAAGGCGCACCGGATTATAAGGCGCACCTTCAATGAATGGCCTATTTTAGAACTTTTTTCATATATAAGGCGCACCTTCAATGAATGGCCTATTTTAGAACTTTTTTCATATATAAGGCGCACCTTCAATGAATGGCCTATTTTAGAACTTTTTTCATATATAGGGCGCACCGGATTATAAGGCGCATAGAATAGAAGCTACTGCAGTCAAACGTTTGACCGGGGTTGCGTTATGCATCCACTAGATGGAGCTGTGCTAAAGAGAATGTCAACAAAACAGTCAGATAAGTCAGTCAGTCAAACTTTATTAATACACTACAAACCAGCGTTCTGATAACGCCATTCACTCTAATGGTAAGGTCTCCTCTACATGGAATTCTATTGAATAGAGCCAACCGCACGTTAGGACTGCATTGGAGTCTATGAAGTTGAAGTTGAAATCAAACGTTAGTTAAAACGTGAAAGGGAACTTTTCCCTGATTCAGTAAACACGTAAAAGAAACAGTTTGATGCACTAAATCAAACGTTAGTACTGTTAACCTTTCCTGTTTCTGTCCCCTGACCGTAGTCTGATGACACAGGGGAGACGCTTTCTCCAGGGCCGAAGTTACTAGTTTCCTCGGGGTTAACTCCCTCACTCATACGTTGCTGAGTTGAGCATGAAGAAACAGCATCAAAACACTGAGTTGTTGACGAGATTCGGGGTTCTTTTTAATGACTTTGCAGCACGTAAAAACACAGGGCTTACAGACTCATACACCGCTGCTCCGGTCGCCGTCTCTACCCACCCTACACACACAATAATACCGACGTCACTCCTTCACTCTTGATTCTCAGCTACGGCAGCACACAGCGCCACCTCTGTCCGGAGGAGTAATGTCAACATCTTCCATATACACACACGAAACATACACCCCACACACTGAGCTTCTAATCACTTATAGTTCAGGCAATTCCTGCAACAGTACATTCAAACGTTATACACACACAAGTGGTGTTGGACTAGGAGTAAGCACAGTACAGGTGTTTACCGCTATTACTTCGGCGACGCCCCTGACTACGGTAGCCGTAATGCTGCAAGCGGTGCGGCTTTGTAGTTTACCAGTCGTACTGAAACATTTTGACAGAGCCCCGTGTACAACCAGTATGGATCAACCAATTAACCAATTGATCCATGTATAAGGCGCTCCGGATTACAAGGCGCACTGTCATTTTTTGAAAAAATTAAAGGTTTTTAAGTGCGCCTTATAGTGCGGAAAATACGGTAGTCGTTTTGCCGTCCGGAAGTCCCTGGGAAAAGTACATAACTCCAAGTTGCCTACCGATCTGTGTATTGGTGTATGAATGCATGCGCATTTGTGAGTGTGATTGGGTGAATGTGGCTCTAGTGTAAAGCTGTTTCAGTGGTCAGTATGACTAGAAAAGCTCTATATAAATTCAGTTCATTTACCACACTTTACTGTTGACAGTGATACTGGTTCTCAAACATATTCCAGTTCACGATGATCACGAACCTTGGTGGTTGCTATTTGTTCTTGAACATCCTAACCAATCTCCCTTTTTCTTAATTTGCTAGTATGTATTCATGTTCAAATGTGGAATACAACTGGTATTCTTCCAGAAGAAAAATTCAAAGCACACATCAACACTGGTTTGGAATAGATAAAGCAGGCTGACATGTAGCTTCTGGAATGCCCTTCACAAAGATCCAACCTTAACTCTAAAAGTGAGATTGTTTTCAATTCAATTCAGTTTTATTTATATAGCGCCAATTCACAACACATGTCGTCTCAAGGCACTTCACAACAGTCAGGTACATACATTCCAGTTAGTCCTAACAATTGAACAGTGCAGTCAGAGTTAGTTATTTATTCAAATTGGATAAAAAGTTTTACTATCTAAGGAAACCCAGCAGATTGCATCCAGTCAGTGACTTGCAGCATTCCCTCCTCCTGGATGAGCATGTAGAGACAGTGGACAGTCACTGGCGTTGATTTTGCAGCAATCCCTCATACTGAGCATGCATGTAGCGACAGTGGAGAGGAAAAACTCCTTTTTAACAGGAAGAAACCTCCACCAGAACCAGGCTCAGTGTGAGCGGCCATCTGCCACGACCGACTGGGGGTTTGAGAGAACAGAGCAGAGACACAAAAAGAAGACAGAAGCACTGATCCAGGAGTCCTTTCTATGGGAAGGAAAAGTAAATGTTAATAGATGTAGCTCCTTTAGTCGTTTCACCTAGAAAGAAAGAACAGATAAACTCTGTGCCAGTTTTCACGGTTAGAGTCTGAAAAAGAGCACATAGAGTTAGTCACAGTAGAAGCTCAGTCAATCGCCATGTCTAGGAGAGAGAAAGGGTTAAACACTAAAAGACAGGGCCATGTGGATCATCGGTCGAGGGTGTGCATTAAGTTGTTGCCAGCAGAAGCTCGGACGATTCCTCTCTCCAGAAAGGTGTCACAGGTAGACACAGAGCCAGGCCAGGTGTAGCTTCTAGGAAGAGAATAGAGAGAACAAGGTTAAAAGCTGAAATAACAGCAAACAATGCAAAATTGGAGAGTAGTGCGAGAATGTAGCGAAGAGGGTGAAAGTGGTCATTATGTCCTCCAGCAGCCTAAGCCTATAGCAGCATAACTACACAGATAGTTTCAGTTCAGATTATTTAGTTAAACGGCACTTATTTACAACAATGTCATCTCAAGGAACCCCACAAAGGGTCCCACTGATGGTCATTGTTATACTAAAAACCACAAGGATTGGGATACCTCTCTCTTTCATACTGATTATAACCATTGGAAAAGAGAAGGGGTTATACAGGTAGCAGAAATGGAGGGTGTGTTTGCACCTAAACCATAACTGAGCCGGTTTAGGCTAAACCTGACTCCCCCTTACTCTAACCAACAGGGAGGCAGGAAGGCTCCCTCCCTGATAAACTAAGCCACTCTAACTATAAGCTTTATCAAAAAGGAAAGTTTTAAACCTAGCCTTAAAAGTAGACAGGGTGTCTGCCTCACGGACTAAAACTGGGAGCTGGTTCCACAGGAGAGGAGCCTGATAACTAAAGGATCTGCCTCCATTCTACTTCTAGAGACTCTAGGAACCACCAGTAAACCTGCAGTCTGAGAACGAAGTGCTCTGTTAGGAACATATGGAACAATCAGATCTCTGATGTATGATGGAGCTAGATCATTAAGGGCTTTATATGCGAGGAGGAGAATTTTAAATTCTATTCTAAATTTAACAGGGAGCCAATGAAGGGAAGCTAAAATAGGAGAAATATGATCTCTCTTTTTAATTTTCATCAGAACTCTTGCTGCAGCATTTTGAATCAGCTGAAGGCTTTTAACTGCATTTTTTGGACATCCTGATAGTAAAGAATTACAATAGTCCAGCCTTGAAGTAACAAATGCATGGACTAGCTTTTCAGCATCAGTCCTGGACAGGATATTTCTAATTTTGGCAATGTTCCAGAGATGAAAGAAGGAAATCCTAGAAACCTGTTTAATGTGGGATTTAAATGATATGTCCTGGTCAAAAATAACACCAAGGTTTTTTACTTTATTACCGGAGGTCAATTTAATGCCATCCAGGTTAAGTGATTGACTAAGCAGTTTTTTTTTAAAGACTCCGGTCCAAAGACGACAACTTCTGTCTTGTCTGAATTTAGAAGCAAAAAATTTTAAGTCATCCAACTTTTTATATCTTCAAGACATGCTTGTAGTCTATCTAACTGGTTGGGCTCATCAGCATTTATGGATAAGTAAAGCTGAGTATCATCAGCGTAACAGTGAAAATTTATCCCATGCTGCCTAATAATTTGACCTATTGGAAGCATATATATAGTAGCATATATATAGTAGATTGTTTCTAGGAAACCAACCTTCTAACCTAACTACCAATTCTTTCAATAGAGGTTAAATATCCAGCCAGAATCCTCTCAAAGCTTTTATGTGTTTGAGTTGCAGCTAGCTGAGGGATTTCACCAAATGTTAGTATGGATATGTGAATATATTTAAGTCTAAAAAAAATGTGCCGATTAGAGAAAACCCACACTTGTTTCAGCATCGTTCCAACCTGAAAAAAAAATGTATTAAAAAGGAAGGCCCCTAAAAGTATTTGTTAAAAATGCTTATGAGTATGTAAACGTCTGACATGACAAATAAATACCTTGATGATTTTTGCATTGACACAACTGCCTCCTGGTGGGAGTAAAAAAAATGAATCTCAAAATAGTTCCTTACAATTTTTGTTTTTTTTTCTGTTTGTTTTCTAGCCAAAGTTTCGCAGGTCAAACTTAAGTTCCAAGAGGAGAAGAAGACAGTCAGGAGAGGTGAGTTCATATCTATACCCTAAGTGAATGATGATTACACACGTGCTTATTAATGAGATTTGCATTTGTTGGCAGCTTGGCTAATTGGATTTGGTTTCAAGCTAAAAAAAATCCACTCACTGATAACTACTGCACAAAAGACACATAAACTTTAAGATCTGCAGAAGCTGTCTTTGACTATGATCGCAGAGCTTGGCTGATTTTACTTTTTGGTAGTTATAATTTAGAGGTTTTTTCCCAGATGAAAATAAAAACCTCTGGCAGAAATGTGCAGATGTTTCTACCTATGCATAAACAACCATGCACTTGATGTGAAGTTGCTAGTTATTCATTCTACCAACACAAGTAGTTGTATTTATATCAACGTACAATGCTCATCATGTTGTATCGTTATGCATGCTTTTGTTTTTCCATGTACAGGGGTTGGACAATGAAACTGAAACACCTGGTTTTAGACCACAATCATTTATTAGTATGGTGTAGGGCCTCCTTTTGGGGCCAATACAGCATCAATTCGTCTTGGGAATGACATATACAAGTCCTGCACAGTGGTCAGAGGGTTTTTAAGCCATTCTTCTTGCAGGATAGTGGACAGGTCACTACGTGATACTGGTGGAGGAAAACGTTTCCTGACTCGCTCCTCCAGAACAACCCAATCAATAATATTTAGATCTGGTGACTGTGCAGGCCATGGGAGATGTTCAACTTCACTTTCATGTTCATCAAACCAATCTTTCACCAGTCTTGCTGTGTGTATTGGTGCATTGTCATCCTGATACACGCAACCGCCTTCAGGATACAATGTTTGAACCATTGGATGCACATGGTCCTCAAGAATGGTTCGGTAGTCCTTGGCATTGACGCGCCCATCTAGCACAAGTATTGGGCCAAGGGAATGCCATGATATGGCAGCCCAAACCATCACTGATCCACCCCCATGCTTCACTCTGGGCATGCAACAGTCTGGGTGGTACGCTTCTTTGGGGCTTCTCCACACCGTAACTCTCTCGGATGTGGGGAAAACAGTAAAGGTGGACTCATCAGAGAACAATACATGTTTCACATTGTCCACAGCCGGAGATTTGTGCTCCTTGCACCATTGAAACAGACGTTTGGCATTGGCATGAGTGACCAAAGGTTTGGCTATAGCAGCCCGGCCGTGTATATTGACCCTGTGGAGCTTCTGACGGACAGTTCTGGTGGAAACAGGAGAGTTGAGGTGCACATTTAATTCTGCCGTGATTTGGGCAGCTGTGGTTTTATGTTTTTTGGATACAATCCGGGTTAGCACCCGAACATCCCTTTCAGACAGCTTCCTCTTGCGTCCACAGTTAATCCTGTTGGATGTGGTTCGTCCTTCTTGGTGGTATGCTGACATTACCCTGGATACCGTGGCTCTTGATACATCACAAAGACTTGCTGTCTTGGTCACAGATGCAGCAGCAAGACGTGCACCAACAATTTGTCCTCTTTTGAACTCTGGTATGTCACCCATAATGTTGTGTGCATTTCAATATTTTGAGCAAAACTGTGCTCTTACCCTGCTAATTGAACCTTCACACTCTGCTCTTACTGATGCAATGTGCAATCAATGAAGACTGGCTACCAGGCTGGTCCAATTTAGCCATGAAACCTCCCACACTAAAATGACAGGTGTTTCATTGTCCAACCCCTGTATGTATTTTAGGAGTTTTTAATGTGCATGTTTTACCCACTGCTCACACAAATGTAAATTAGAAAGTGTCAGTGTTTACGTGTGAGATGAGAAGAGGGAGGACAGAGGGTTACCTAAAGCCATCAATGGTTGTTGGGCGCACAAATCTATTTTTACAAACTGTGCTGGCAGGCATAGCATGTGTGCCTAGGCTTGTGTGTGGAGAAAGGTTAAGCGAGGTTAAAAACACCATCAACTCAACTTGGCCCTGACTAATGGCTGGTTTAGAGAGGGACAGAGGGAGTGAAAGGACAGGGAGAAAGGACAAATCCAGCAGAGGCACAGGTGAGGGATTTAGAGAGAAGAGAACTGAAGCTAAAAACAGGAGTGGAAAAATTAGAGAAGATAGCAAAGTGGCATGTAGAAGATCTTTTCACTTTAACCGAAACAACACAATTCTGGAGATATTTTCATGCAACATACAAAAACCAGGTTTGGCCAAATCCAATCTGGAAAAATCTGAACATGAATTTTTTAGCAAAGAAATTATTTGGCATTATGTTATGCAGCAGTAGATCTAGAACTTGATTGAGGAGACTAAACTCTTTTTTGCATGAATAATTAATAAGAGTGTCAGATAGAAAACATTGTAATTGTGTCCACACAAGAGCATGAAATTCTCCAGATTAAATGTTTTCCCTCTGCCAGAATTGCAAGAGTTAAGACCTTTCCAGTGTTGTAGGTGACGCACTTCAAGTTTTTAAAATACACTGTGTGTTATGTCACCAAATTGTTCTGATATGTAAATGAGAATTTATCAGCTTTAGTAAGCGTCTTAATGATTTTTCTAAACAGAAATGTAAAAATTTGCTTTTTCAACCTTGCATAGGTTAATACTGTCAGACATTAAAATAAAGTTTCACATTATTTGGAATAAATATCTATAAAATGAGTGTAAAAAACTTTAGAATGTAGATAGGGACTGGAAGGACTCTTGTTTGCTGTGGTAAACAAGAGTCCTTCCAGTCTTTATGATGCTCTTTGTTCTCTGATGTTCTCTAACAAACCTGAGGCCTTCTTAGAATGGCTGGATTTATATTGAGACTTAATTACACACATATAGACTGTTTATTAATTGGGTGACTTTTGAAAGTAATTGGTTGCACTGGGTTTTATTTCAGTGGACCGGAGTAAAAGGTGCTAAATAAATATGCACTTAAATTTTTTTTATTTGTGAAAACTGGGCAGCAGGACAGTATTTTAACATGGTAACGACCCCAAACAAACCTCCAAAATGACCACTGCTTTGCTAAAGAAACTGAGGGTAAAGGTGCTGGACTGGCCAAGCATGTCTTCAGACCTAAACCCTATTGAGCATCTGTGGGGCATCCTCATACTGAAGGTGGAGGAGCGCAAGGTCTCTATCATCCACCAGCTCCATGATGTCTTCATGGAGGAGTTAAAGAGGACTCCAGTGGCAACCTGTGAAGCTCTAGTGAACTCTATGATCAATCGAGTTTAGGCAGAACTGGAAAATCATGGTGGCCACATAAAATATTGACACTTTGGGCACAATATGGGCATTTGTAGTTAAGGGTGTGCTCACTTTTGTTGCCAGCAGTTATTTTCAGAGCACAGCAAATTTTCACTGTTATACAAGCTGTACACTGGCTACATGGTATCAAAGTTTCATCTTCAGTGTGTTCCATGAAAAGATATAATAAAATATTCACAAAAATGTGGGTGGTGTACTCACTTTTGTGAGATACTCTATATTAAAATTTAGCATTGGAACATGATATAAAGTAAAGAAGCTCATCTGCAAGGCATTGTATAAAGGCCTGAAAGTTTACATTTTCAATGTTTAATGTAGAAAAATGTTTGATCCCATTTCTGCTTTCCACAGTTTTTAAAAATACACCTTATGTCCTAATTTGCTACATATTTTTCATGTATTTCCTTAACACTTATTTATAAGCATTTCTGAAAGTCTATATAGTCTCCAATATGTTTGACAATGCCAATTCATGTGTGTGTCTGTGTGTGCTCGTTCATCCTATTGTATCTGTGTATGAGTGTGAGATGGCACACCAAGAGCCATGATGTAGCTACATCTCAGTTCAATTTGTCCCCGACCTCAAATTGAAATTCCATTTTCAGGTGGTAAATTGTCTCCCACTTCGCCCTCTGGCACACAGTGAATTAAAATTCAAATTAGCCTGACCCCGCACCGCTGCTCCCTAGCACCTCTGTGGCTCTCACTTCTTCTCTCCTACCCAATCTCTATCTAGTTCGCTGTTTTGCTCTCTGCCCTCTCATCTCTCCCCCCATTATCTCCTCCTCTCTGCTCCTCTCATCTCTTGTTATCCTTTCCTCCTTGCTCTCCTCTCCTCTTCTTTTTCTCCCCATACACCCCAAATGTTTCTACTCATCTCTAGTTTATCTCCAGTTTCCTGTTTTCTCTTAACATCCAGTTTCTCCCCATTTTCGTCGTCTATTCATTATCAGTTTTCTTTTCAGATTGTTTCTTGAACCTTTTTTTTCTCTCCCACCTGTTTTCTTTACTATAGAAGTGTGAGACTGAGTCTATTCCTAGATACGATGGAAATTTTGATTAGTTTATAATAAAAAAGCACTTGGAATTCATGTAAAGTGAGACGAGATTGTGTTGATCCTTTTTAAAGATGTAATTCAGATGGCGGCTGCAAGTGACTTTTGCTAAGTTTTTATTAATTTGAATTTATTATGTTTTGTGTTGTGCAATTAGGTTTTAGAAAAATAGGGCAATTTACTGAAAGGTCATTAGCTTTTGCACACTGAAACTTTAGGACTGATTTATTATTGTATGCACTGAATTTTCTCTTTCCCTTTGGAGCTCACTCTTTAAAAGTTTGAAACGAGGTTAACTCAATCAAACAAATTGTGATCCGTTTGCATTTTAATGAAATTATATAAACATGTCTAACTTAGACACTTGTTTGGCTATGAAACCCATTAGAATAATTTCTTCCATCAAAATGCTATATTATTGACATGACCCTCTAACCAAAACATTGCATAATATACACTATATTGCCAAACGTATTTGCTCACCTGCCTTGACTTCAATATGAAATTAAGTGACATCACATTCTTAATCCATAGGGTTCAATATGATGTTGGTCCACCCTTTGAAGCTATAACAGCTTCAACATTTCTGTAAAGGTTGTCCACAAGGTTTAGGAGCATGTTTATGGGAATTTTTAACCTTTCTTCCGGAAGCACATTTGTGAGTTCATAGACTGATGTTGGACGAGAATGTCTGGCTCTATCTTAGCTTTAATTTATCGCAAAGGTGTTCTATCAAGTTGAGGTGCAGGCCGGTCAAGCTCATCAACACCAAACTTTCTCATCCATGTTTTTATGGACCTTAAAGTTGGGAGCATGGAATTGTCCAAAATTACTTGGTATGTTGAAGCATTCAGAGTTCCTTTCACTGGAACTAAGGGGCCAAGCCCAGCTCCTGAAAAACAACCCCACAGCATAATCCCCCCTCCACCAAACTTTACACTTGGCACAACACAGTCAGTCAAGTACCGTTCTCTTGCAACCGCCAAACCCAGACTCGTCCATCACATTGCCAGATGGAGAAGTGTCATTTCTTACTCGAGTAAAACAGGCCTCCACTGCTCTAGAGTTCTGTGGCGGTGTGCTTTACACTACTGCATATTACGCTTTGCATTGCACTTGGCTTGGATACAGCTGCTCAGCCATGGAAACCCATTTCATGAAGCTCTCTATGCACTGTTCTTGAGCTAATCTGAAGACCACATGAAGTCTGGAGGTCTGTTGCGATTCACTCTGCAAAAGTCGGCGATCTCCCTGCTCCATCAGTTTACGTGGCCTACCACTTCATCTCTGAGTTGCTGTTGTTCCCAATTGCTTCCACTTTCTAATAATACCACTGCAATACGATGGTAGAATATTTAGGAATGAGGAAATTTCATGACTTATTGCACAGGTGGCATCCTATCACAGTACCAAGCTGGAATTCACTGAGCTCCTAAGCGTGACCCATTCTTTCACAAACGTTTGTAGAAATAGTCTGCATGCCTATGTGCTTGATTTTATACACCTGTGGCCATGGAAGTGATTTCAATTATTTAGATGGATGAGTGAATGCCTTTGCCAATTTAGTGCAGATATAAATAGGAATTGATCTCTTAATTAATGATTTTCTTGTGATGTTATTTTTAATCCCTGGCTGTGTCTCAAGAGTTGTCTGCATGTTCCTCAGTTAATGTTTTATCTCCAACTCCTACAGCCATACCTTTCAGTCATGCTGAACAAAGGCTCTCTCGAGGTCCTAATAAATACTGGCAGTCCTAGTCAGCATCGTGTCATCAGACGACCTGACCAAGGAAACTTGAATGATGGCAGAGAGCATTCACTGCGTATAGAGAGGCTGGCTAGCAGGTAAGTGCATGATTTTTATAGGGAAAACTTTGTTTATGCTCCCTGTTGATCTCCCTGTTGATATCAGACTTTAAGACTTAATTAATGCCTAATCTTATTAATGCATGTAAGCTTGTCTGTTCTTTTCCAGGTCCTTTGCAGTCCAGGTGGATGAGGAACGCAAGAGGGATGCAAAGCTCCCAAATAACCAGCCAATTAGGCTGCAGCGCATTTTCCTTGGTGGTGTTACAGCAGAGGTGGAGCAGAAATCCAACAGAGTCAACGTTCCATTCAAGGGATGCATATGGAACCTTATGGTCAATTCAGTGTATGTAGCTTTTGTTCTTTTGAGTCGTTTTGTTTTGTTACTGCATGATAGGGCAATTCACACCTATAGTTTTAGTTTTGTTCGAATTAGTTAATGAGTTTAACTTGCAACTTTTCTGATGTTTTCGTTCCCTTTCACACAGAGAAAACTCCATGGGAAGCAAAATCAGTCATTACAAACTATGTGAGAACATTTATTGGTCAGATTTGTCAGGGGCAGGAGTACCAAATGCAAATACAGGAAACAGATGCTGTGTTCCAATCTAATAGAAAACAGAGAATTTAATTTTATCATTATTGTGTTTCTCTATACTATTCAGAGCAAAATTATGCGAGGAGTTTGTCGGATGATTTTGTGAAGACATCTTGAAAGTTGCATAGACCTTCATGCTTTACGAAAAAGATGGCGGGCCTTTGTTTGTTAGTTTGTTTACTCTACTACATCCCAAAATGCAACACAAACCTGGCTACGGGAAATCATTTGGATCCAGCTTGCAGCATACACCTGGTAGATGTGACGGATCGAGGTTGGATCACTTGCACACTAAAAATAAACCCATGGTTGTTTCGGTTCTCATCCTAGAGCAATTGACATCTACACAAACAAACCACACCAAGGAGGAAAACGAATCAGTTTGTTTTAAATAAACTAAACACCTTAGCTGTGAAAACCCCCATAGAAGTTGTCTAGTAAACACACTACTGAATCAAAGAGTATTTAATGATTGCAGGAGATCAATGATGGTATTATTACTGCTGCTGAGGAAAGCTGGTGTCTTTTTCTGCATGAGGAGTATTATTAGCATTGTCTGCCATCCTAAACATACTAATAACTTAAACTCCCCTGGCATTCTTTCTTTGTCCGTTTTGTCCATCAGTGACCTATGATCCCACAACCCGTTAAGATGTACCTTTAGCAGTTATCTTCAGTGGTTTCAGCTTGAAACATTTTCCATGTTTGTACAGTATGTACACTTAAATTATTTTCATTCAACCAAGAACTTTGTCACTAATAGGAAATGAGATAAGCATCTCTCAAAAGATAACATAAAACAAAAGAAATGTCAATTTTGAAAAGAATTTGCTTTTATTTACATACAAAAAAAATGGGAAGCCAATTTTTTTATTTATGATGTGTTGTTGGTGATGAGCTGGAAGTCATTGATGTTGGAAGACATCCTTGCCATCACCCTAATCATTGGCTCTTTCCACAGATTGTAGTTGGGATTCTGGCTAGGCCACTTTAAATGTTAATATTGCTTATATAGTCCATATTTGGTGGATCTGTCAGGGGTATGAATAACGGGGGCTTAACTGCATCATTTACAGTTTAATTTCCCTACTTTTCTCAATATGATTCCTGTTATAATGTATATGTATCCCTATAAATTGCTATAGAAAACATTTGGTCCAGTGTTACCTTGAATCTTGAGTAACATCTTTCACACCAGATTGAGACCTGTCTATAGGCATTGATGTTGATATCTAGCTGCATTGTGACAAATCTGAAAAACCTAATTTCAGTATAAGTGCAATCATGATGCTAGAGTCCTCTTAGTACTCACCAAACTGCTTTTTTCCATGCTGCTCTCTTGGACATACCACAGTGCTTTACCACCAGGAGTATTGAGTCTGTACTAGGATGTTTCTTAATTACTGACACAACCAGTAGCTTCACATGTACTGTTTGGAATGAAACACCATAAGGACTGTAATCAACTTATAAAAGGTTTGTGTGGATCTAGATGAGGGGGATTTCTATACTACCTGTACAGAAACCCCCTATATATATATATATATATATATATATATATATATATATACACACACAGTGCAAACCAAACATTTGGACACACCTTCTCATTCAAGAGTTTTCTTTATTTTCATAACTATGAATATTGTAGCTTCACACTGAAGGCATCAAAACTATGAATTAACACATGTGGAATTATATACTGAACAAAAAAGTGTGAAACAACTGAAAATATGTCTTATATTCTAGGTTCTTCAAAGTAGCCACCTTTTGCTTTGATTACTGCTCCACACACTCTTGGCATTCTGTTGATGAGCTTCAACAGGTAGTCACCTGAAATGGTTTTCCAACAGTCTTAAAGAAGTTCCCAGAGATGGTTAGCACTTGTTGGCCCTTTTGCCTTCACTCTGCGGTCCAGATCCTCCCATACCATCTCGATTGGGTTCAGGTCCGGTGAATGTGGAGGCCAGGTCATCTGGCGCAGCACCCCATCACTTTCCTTTTTGGTCAATGACCCCAAACACAGCCTGGAGGTGTGTTTGGGGTCATTGACCTGTTGAAAAATAAATGATGGTCCAACTAAACGCAAACCGGATGGAATAGCATGCCACTGTAAGATGCTGTGGTAGCCATGCTGGTTCAGTATGCCTTCAATTTTGAATAAATCCCCAACAGTGTCACCAGCAAAGCACCCCCACACCATCACACCTCCTCCTCCATGCTTCACGGTGGGAACCAGGCATGTAGAGTCCATCCGTTCACCTCTTCTGCGCCGCACAAAGACACGGTGGTTGGAACCAAAGATCTCAAACTTGGACTCGTCAGACCAAAGCACAGATTTCCACTGGTCTAATGTCCATTCCTTGTGTTCTTTAGTCCAAACAAATCTCTTCTGCTTGTTGCCTGTCCTCAGCAGTGGTTTCCTAGCAGCTAATTTACCATGAAGCCCTGATTCACACAGTCTCCTCTTAACAGTTGTTCTAGAGATGTGTCTGCTGCTAGAACTCTGTGTGGCATTGACCTGTTCTCTAATCTGAGCTGCTGTTAACCTGCGATTTCTGAGGCTGGTGACTCAGATGAGCTTATCGTCTGCAGCAGAGGTGACTCTTGGTCTTCCTTTCCTAGAGCGGTCCTCATGTGAGCCAGTTTCTTTGTAGCGCTTGATGGTTTTGCGACTGCACTTGGGGACACTTTCAAAGTTTTCCCAATTGTTCAGACTGACTGACCTTCATTTCTTAAAGTAATGATGGCCACTCGTTTTTCTTTACTTTGCTGCTTTTTTCTTGCCATAATACAAATTCTAACAGTCTATTCAGTAGGAATATCAGCTGTGTACTGTATCCACCTCCTGCACAACACAACTGATGGTCTCAACCCCATTTATAAGGCTTGAAATCCCACTTATTAAACCTGACAGGGCACACCTGTGAAGTGAAAACCATTTCAGGAGACTACCTCTTGAAGCTCATCAACAGAATGCAAAGAGTGTGCGGGGCAGTAATCAAAGCAAAAGGTGGCTACTTTGAAGAACCTAGAATATAAGACATATTTTCAGTTGTTTCACACTTTTTTGATCAGTATATAATTCCACATGTGTTGATTCATAGTTTTGATGCCTTCAGTGTGAAGCTACAATATTCATAGTCATGAAAACAAAGACAACCCTTTACTGTACTGTATATATCTGTATCTGCTCTAGATTTTGTCGATCGTTTTCTAAGACATAATTCTTTTACTTAGTACAGGGGTACTTAAAATGATCTGGTACATGATACATTTACATCTACATTTTGGCAAATAGTTTCATTTTGTGGTTGACAAAATTAATATTTTTTCACAATTTCGGTATATGCAACAGAAATAAAAATTAACAATGAAGTGTATTGTTCACACAGGCTGCTGGTAAAAAAAATAAACATTCACTGCTTTTAGGTGTCTTTTTTGTGATTGAAATACGTCAGTGTTGTGGCCTAATAAAACGAAGAAAATAAAACATTGAGAAAATTATTAGATATTAAATTAGATTACACATGTCCACTAAACTTCTAGAAAACCTGGAGAATTATTGTATCAAACCTGAAGAAAAAAAAAAAGATTCTCATTTGAAACCAAATTCAACAACAATTTGGATGTTATCTCACTTTGTTACTTCTCTCCGCCTCATTTTAATTGCCTTTATCTTTCAGTCTCTCAGATTTCTCCCAGCCTATTTCCTTTGAAAATGCTGAAATTGGCCAGTGCCCCAACTTTGCTCCACCACCACCACCTCCCCCTCATCTACCAGAAGGAGAAACTGAGAAAAAGAAAGTGGACTCAAAACCAGTCAGTCCTCCACTCACCCCAGCTCCTGACACATCTCATCCTGGTGGTCCAGACGTAAGTGGGAATGCTCACACTGTTAGACTAACAGTCTGTTACATAAATTTCTCAATACATGCAGAACACAAACTAAGGGTGTAAAATAAAGCGAATAAATAAGGGTTTTGCATATTAGACTAAGGGATTTGTAATTCCAGTAGTTAATTTCGACTGAATAATGTTTATATTTACTCATAAGTGTAAGTTGAAAATAATCCCATATTTGGGCAAATAGATGTTGTGCTCCACTAATGTTTTGTAGTTTTGACTGTCAGAGGTTTAACTTAACTTAACTTAAGCACAATCATGCTCCTATTTCTTTCTGATGAAACACAGCCATGGCCCACTGTGCTACCTTGGAGATTTATCACGCAGCAGTTGTACAGCCCATTAACTCTTTTTTATAGACGCTTTAGCCTTGAGTCACTAAACACCACCTTTGGCAGCTTGTCAGGCAGTGCAGAGCCATAGTCTTACGCTAGGCTAACTGTGCATGTCATTTATGTATTATGAGTGCACGGGAGCCAATGCTCTGAACTAACGTTTAGACACTATGCTAAAAACCTGGCAGCCAGTGGGCTATTAAATACATACTCTTAGCTTTGGGACACCTATTTTACATATTTAATAAATATCTCGCAGTAGCTATAGGTTATCTGTTACCAACATAGCTGCTAAACTATATCTCTTAAAGGACATTGATCATGAAGCCAAGAGGCAGCGAACTGTGCCAACTCTGCTGTAACTCTATGGTCTGTTGCTTTATGGGCTGCAAGTTACTTTTATGATATAGACTGCTGAATGTGATAAGGTATAGTTCTGAGTTCCCATCTGCCAGGCAAATAAGGTTAACTGCTAAAAATTTACTTAATTTTGCTGGGAACTAGAGAAAAATAGAAATTTAAGACTTCAGTGTCTCGGATGCATGGTCTTTATTCCAGTGTAAATGGATGGAATTCATATAATGCTTTCCCAGTCATACTGACGACTGAAATTGCTTTACCCTGAAGCCACATTCACCCAATCGCACTCAGAAACATGAACACGCAAATCGGATGGCAACTTGGGGTTAAATGCCTTTCCCAGGGGCCATCAACATGTGGCAGGAGGAAGCTGGAATGGAACCCACAGCTTTTGGATTGCTAGAAAACTACTCTTCTTACTGAGCCACAGTTGCCCATGGTATCACATTTGATGCTCAATGATTTCTTTAAAATCATAAAACATGTTTACCAAATATCTAGCATGATAAAACAGTGTAATTTGCTAATATTTAAAAGTTAATTCTGAACCTAATCAGAGAAAATGTAGTTTAATTTTGTTTTTGTTTTGGGGCTATAAATAAATAGGGTTTATAGACATTTAGTGGCGATGAAAATGTTTGTTTTGTCTTTAAACTGAATAAACAGTTTTAATACAGTACAGGTCCTTCTCAAAATATTAGCATATTGTGATAAAGTTCATTATTTTCCATAATGTCATGATGAAAATTTAACATTCATATATTTTAGATTCATTGCACACTAACTGAAATATTTCAGGTCTTTTATTGTCTTAATACGGATGATTTTGGCATACAGCTCATGAAAACCCAAAATTCCTATCTCACAAAATTAGCATATCATTAAAAGGGTCTCTAAACGAGCTATGAACCTAATCATCTGAATCAACGAGTTAACTCTAAACACCTGCAAAAGATTCCTGAGGCCTTTAAAACTCCCAGCCTGGTTCATCACTCAAAACCCCAATCATGGGTAAGACTGCCGACCTGACTGCTGTCCAGAAGGCCACTATTGACACCCTCAAGCAAGAGGGTAAGACACAGAAAGAAATTTCTGAACGAATAGGCTGTTCCCAGAGTGCTGTATCAAGGCACCTCAGTGGGAAGTCTGTGGGAAGGAAAAAGTGTGGCAGAAAACGCTGCACAACGAGAAGAGGTGACCGGACCCTGAGGAAGATTGTGGAGAAGGGCCGATTCCAGACCTTGGGGGACCTGCGGAAGCAGTGGACTTAGTCTGGAGTAGAAACATCCAGAGCCACCGTGCACAGGCGTGTGCAGGAAATGGGCTACAGGTGCCGCATTCCCCAGGTCAAGCCACTTTTGAACCAGAAACAGCGGCAGAAGCGCCTGACCTGGGCTACAGAGAAGCAGCACTGGACTGTTGCTCAGTGGTCCAAAGTACTTTTTTCGGATGAAAGCAAATTCTGCATGTCATCCGGAAATCAAGGTGCCAGAGTCTGGAGGAAGACTGGGGAGAAGGAAATGCCAAAATGCCGGAAGTCCAGTGTCAAGTACCCAGTCAGTGATGGTCTGGGGTGCCGTGTCAGCTGCTGGTGTTGGTCCACTGTGTTTTATCAAGGGCAGGGTCAATGCAGCTAGCTATCAGGAGATTTTGGAGCACTTCATGCTTCCATCTGCTGAAAAGCTTTATGGAGATGAAGATTTCACTTTTCAGCACGACCTGGCACCTGCTCACAGTGCCAAAACCACTGGTAAATGGTTTACTGACCATGGTATCACTGTGCTCAATTGGCCTGCCAACTCTCCTGACCTGAACCCCCGTAGAGAATCTGTGGGATATTGTGAAGAGAACGTTGAGAGACTCAAGACCCAACACTCTGGATGAGCTAAAGGCCGCTATCGAAGCATCTTGGGCCTCCATAAGACCTCAGCAGTGCCACAGGCTGATTGCCTCCATGCCACGCTGCATTGAAGCAGTCATTTCTGCAAAAGGATTCCTGACCAAGTATTGAGGGCATAACTGTACATGATTATTTGAAGGTTGACGTTTTTTGTATTAAAAACACTTTTCTTTTATTGGTCGGATGAAATATGCTAATTTTGTGAGATAGGAATTTTGGGTTTTCATGAGCTGTATGCCAAAATAATCCGTATTAAGACAATAAAAGACCTGAAATATTTCAGTTAGTGTGCAATGAATCTAAAATATATGAATGTAAAATTTTCATCATTACATTATGGAAAATAATGAACTTTATCACAATATGATAATATTTTGAGAAGGACCTGTACATTCCACAATTATTAACAACCCTGGTAAAGATGTGTAAAAACAGAATTATTGTAAATTATTAAATTCTTACTGAGAAATGAAAGATTCAACCTTTAATTTGAGTACATTTATTCAGTCTGGGTAGCCTATGTTTAGAAATGATTGTTGAATAAACTAAACAAACTTTAGTTGTTGTCAAAAGTTCCTATAAAATAAATGTAGTTGAAACATTTTTAGATTTATTCTTAACTTTTAAATTTGATGAGTGTGCGAATTGTAGTCTCAGTTTCCTGTTCTTAGCTGACAGGAGTGGGACCCGGTGTGGTCTTCTGCTGCTGTAGCCCATCCGCCTCAAGGTTCAATGTGTGGTTATTTGAGTTATTGTTGCCTTTCTATCAGCTCGAACCAGTATGGCCATTCTCCTCTGACCTTTGGCATCAACAAGGCATTTGCGCCCACAGAACTGCCACTCACTGGATATTTTCTCTTTTTCGGACAATTCTCTGTAAACCCTAGAGATGGTAGTGCGTGAAAATCCCAGTAGATCAGCAGTTTCTGAAATACTCAGACCAGCCCGTCTGGCACCAACAACCATGCCACGTTCAAAGTCACTTAAATCACCTTTCTTCCCCATTCTGATGCTCGGTTTGAACTGCAGCAGATCGTCTTGACCATGTCTACATGCCTAAATGCATTGAGTTGCTGCCATGTGATTGGCTGATTAGAAACTTGTGTTAACGAGCAGTTGGACAGGTGTACCTGATAAAGTGGCTGGTGAGTGTATCTTGGAAGATTGTTTATCTCACACTCTTTGTAATATATTTTTTTCCAGTTTTATCCCTTACTCAGCATTAGTTAAGAAAGAGGCTATGTGAAATATTGAAAAACCAGACATTTCCTGTAATAAAGAGAACGTTAAAGTTGACTCCAATAAGCCTTTACATGTAGTTCTCAGTTATAGTGTAAAGCAACCTTCATGAAAAACTTTTATTTGCAGTTGGGTGCAGGCAATAAATGTGTTATTTTATGAGTTATTTTAGTTGAACTGGGTTTTATTGTCTTCCATGTTAATAAAGTCATTGGTATAGTGAAATAATGGGAAACCTTTATTACCTGTCTGTATTTGACAATAAGTTTTATGGCCCTTCCTGATGAAATCACTGCTTCCTTTATTGCTGTTGTGCATTTCTGCAGCTGTCATTAAACTCTTCCTTTCTGCTCTCACACTGCTGACCTGCAGGAGGCTGCACCCCCTGTCCCTGGTGCTGCCACACCCACTGCGTCTGCTGCTGTAGCACCACCCACTGCTAAACTGGATCCCAGCACAGACCTGGTATTCACACTCAGACTGATGCATAGTTCCCTCATTATGTCAATATTTTATTTAAGTCAATATTTTTTATTAAAACACAAATTTAAACTATACATCAGTCTCCCAGATTTTCTGCCTCTGCCCCCAGCTTTTTTTTGTTAAATGTCAGGACAATCTGATGATAAAGAAAGTCATTCAAACTATATACACTAACAGTTCTTATCTTTGTTTTCCAGCATATTCTCTAAAGTTGCCCAAACATTTCATTGTCCCTCTTCAGGGCCTTTGTTTTAAAGGCTGAATCAATGAAGTGATCAGTTATACTTTCTCACAGTGGCTCAGCGAGCAAACTGTTTTTCAAAATGCATAAATGTAAAAATGACAATAGCACTTTTTTATAGAATGACCAAATGTGACAGACCTGATAGAATCACTTTTCCTTAACTATCCCTTTATACCTATGATTAACCAGTTAGAGATGTTAAAATTTCCTGCTGTGAAATGGGAAATCACTTCAGAAACCCCCAAAAAATATCATCTATCAGAATCTTTTATGTAAACAAACTGAGTGTCAATATGAGGATATATACCATCATATTATATAGCTCTGGTTATTTAGCATGGAACAAAAGTCAGCTAATGTTATTTTTATTTATGCTTAAAGGAGCCATGATATCATGGCTGATTTCCTTCAAAATGACATAACGAATAAGTAGTATTTTTGTTTGAATTTGCAGTTTGCTTGCTGAGGCTAATTGAAAATGATACCAAGCAAAATAGCTTCATACAAACCAAACTAGGCATTAAATCTGTTGTGGTGACAAAATTGTTTTCAGAAATAAAGTGCTGAGCAGGCTACAATTTGGTGTCATTTACATTAACACCAAATTAAATACATTTGCATTTGTCAAAGTATATTTCAAGGCATTGAAAATATTGTTGAAATAGGAAAAACTTGAAACCCATTCCAAGTTCCAAGTCTTTTTTTGCCCCTAAAAAATATTTATTGAAAAGATGGCGCCCCTACATTAAAACATTTTGAACAAGCTAGTCTCTCTGGCAGGGCCAGTCCAAGCTTTTATCAGGCCCTAAGCAGTGACCAATAAAAGAGGCCAACTTCCAACTAAGACTAGATTACTACACATTTGGGAGAGTCGGGGGGTAGTAAAGTTTGATATTTTGTTTCCTAAGCAACCATGGATATTATCTGTTGATCTTCTTACATACAATGTTCTTGAAATTTGACCCCACCCCAGAGACAAGCAGCAGAAATTAATATTTTAGCATCAAAACATGACTAATATAACTTTCTCATAGCAGAGGTGTTTTTGTATGAATACAGTTTGTGGATTTTTAAAGCTTTCCTGTGTGAATTCAACTGCCCTTTGGGCCTTTGCAACTAAGCAGTTGCAAAGTGTACTTGAACTTTAACCTGACTCTGCTCTCTGGCCTGACTGTGTAAAAAGCAGATGCAGGGCTATGTAGTATAGAAAAGAAGTTAAATGGGGTTTGGCTCAAGTAACTATGCTGATGCTGTTACATTTCGTTCTGGTTATTAAATATCTTTATACTATCAAGCCCAAAATTATTTATACCCCTGGCAGATTTATGTTTGAAGTAATCTTTTAATTTGACCAAAATGTTTCGTCTGACTGGAAGTAATAAACATTTTGAAGGGACACCACCAGAGTTCTGGCTTAAATTAGGTACAGAAAAATTTGGGGTCAAGGCAAAAAGGCCTTCCAGCTTAAAAGACTCAGAGCTCATCGCTAAATTTACTCATCAAGATATCAGTGGAAACATGATAAAAACTGGTTAGCAGTTATAAGAAGGGTTTGATTGCTTTAATTCAAATAAAGATTTTTCAATTGATTATTTAGAAGGATATAAATAATTTGAAATTCTGACATGCCAATAATTGTTTTGAATGAATACTCCTTTTACATTATTCCAGATGTCTGTCTCCTATCAAAAGCAAACTTCTTGGTTCAATAAAAATAATAAATCAGTCTACCAGGGGTATGTATGGGAAGAAACTTGTACCATCAGAAACTGAATTTGAATTTCACTTAACTGAAACTGCATTTAATGGTTTAAAACTGAATTTATTGGTTTGAAAATGAATTAATTTGCATTAAAATGTATTTCGTTGTTTTGAAAATTCAGTTTGCCCACTTCACTTTCAGTTCTAAAATTCAGATTTTGTGTCACACATCCGGGTCCTTGAGGATAGCCTTAGATTAATCAAACACAGATTCAGCGATTTACGTTTCACATCAGGTTAAACTTCCTTTACGGCAATTTGAGCTGGAGCAGTGCAGCATACATGAGCTTGGCGGATGTCCATCACAAATTCAAAGCATCTATAAGAAGTGTCATGTAAACAAATGATGGTCAAACAGCAACACGTATGCTACCTGTAGCTATTAGCTAGACATGCCAGATCAGCATGGTGCGGCCGGTGTTACGTCGGTCTACGTTTATCTTGCATTTACCTCAGCGTAACTTATGTTGCTTAGCAACAGTGATAGCGTGAAGCACAGAGCTGTGAAGCCGACCAAACGGAGCCCTAATGGCTAATTTTCTTGTTTTATAATCTTGTTCATTATTCAGCCATTTAAATTATTAAAGTTTTGTGTTCATAGATAAAAATAAAAAAAAAAGTAAAATTCTATTTGTAAATCTGTTTGTAAAAATGTAACAATTTCAACACTAACATATTAACTTTAGGAACAACGTTTAAATCAGTTTATTTGTAGAGCATAAAAATAAAAGAACCAAACATTAGATTTCATCTGACTGAATTATATCTGTGTTTATCTTCCATCCATTTGGAAAACCCAGCAGGAGCTTGAAAACAACGTGGCGGGAGTCAGCTGTTCTCTCGGGGTTCATCGTACTTCAACTATGGGGTAAGAACGCTGTCAAAAAACAACGTGTATGTAAAGACGGAAATGCGTGCATGTTGGTCAATAGTTGTGCATAAGTCAAATCCAAAAGAGGTATTGTATATTTTTTCTATAAGAATACAAAATAAAATGTTACAGCTTCAAGAAATTACAAACACAAAGTTCAAGTTTACAGTTGTGGTTTATTCTTTATGAATACAATATGAAATAACAGTTTGTGAATACGATTTCTTTTCTTTGAGAATACGAATTTACGTCACTGACTTGGTGTCACGTGATCTCAGGCTCAGAATATAGTGGGTGTAGTTATACAATGATGGACAGTAGGTGGCAGTATGCACCTCTGAATTTGTTGCGAACCGCCAGCAGAAGAAGAGAAGCAGCAGCACTAGCGCCAAATAAACAGACCAAGAAACTACGGTACAAAGACAGGTAATGTTAAAAAGTTTATATATGTCTTAATGTCGTTAATATATGCTCTTGGTCCGTCATCTTGGCGCTAGTGCTGCTTCTTCTCTTCTTCTGCTGGCGGTTCGCAACAAATTCAGAGGTGCATACTGCCACCTACTGTCCATCATTGTATAACTCCACCCACCATATTCTGAGCCTGAGATCACGTGACACCAAGTCGCTGATGTAAATTCTTATTCTCAAAGAAAATAAAGCAAACTGTTATTTCATATTGTATTCATAAAGAATAAACCACAACTGTAAACTTGAACTTGGTGTTTGTAATTTCTTGAAGCTGTAACATTTTATTTTGTATTCGTATAGAGAAAATATACAATACCTTTTTTGGATTTTACTTATGCAAAACTATTGACTAATATGCACACATTTCCGTCTTTACATACACGTTGTTTTTTGACAGCGTTCTTACCCCATACTCAATCCCCACGGACAGCTGTGCGCTGGCGAGGCGAGCCGGCTGTGAGTCCGGTGTCAGGGCAGCAGAAGCGGACGTCTCCGAACACGTCGGAGCACGTGTGGAATTAAGCGAAATCTTGATAAACCGAGCAGATATTTCAGGTTTACACAGCTACATTCTAGTCTAAAAACAAGTTCATTTTGTTTCACAGAAAGCGCAATATATCCAACTTTGCTCACAGCGTTTCCCTCTCCTCCAGGCTTTGCTACTTCCGTTAGCACAATCTACTTTGACCCGCAATGAATCATGGGATAGGGTGGCCTACAAAGGATACACTGGACCCATCCTTCATATTTGGGGAAAAGGAGGACGCATTTGTCGGCCCTATTTGGAGGAGCCTGCGATGCTGTAGTCTTCATTGCCTCACAATGACGTAATCGGCCAACAAATGCGTCCTTCAAAGAATGTAGCCCCTCAATTTGGACACAGCAATAGTGAATGACATCCGTGAATCGGTGAATCTGTGTTTGATTAATCTGTGGCTTCAAGGACCCGGATGTTTGACACAAAAAACTGAATTTTAGAACTGAAATTGAATTTTAGAACTGAAAGTGAAAGTAGTGAAACTGAATTTTTCAATTCAACAAAATACATTTTCAGAGCAAATGAATTCAGTTTCAAACCATTAAATTTAGTTTCAATTAAGTGAAATTCATTTCAAACCAATGCATTTAATTTCAAATTACACAAATACAGATTCAGTTTGAGAAATTCAAATTCAATTTCTGATGGCACACGTTTCTTCCCATAGGTATGAATAATTTGGGCCTTAACTGTATATAGGGCAAGTTCAATGGCTGTACATTCAGCACCATTACCTTCGCAGCAAGAAAGTCTGCAGTTTGAATCCTGGCTGGGACCTTACTCCCAATGCATGTGCTTTCTGCACTGTGCGAAACTTTCATGTTGGATTACTTAGGCACTCTGAACTGCCTTTAGGTGTTTTTGTGTGCATGAATGGTTGTCTGTTCCATGTATGTTTGTGCTGCTCTTTGATGGAATGGGAATTTATCCAGGATGTACACTGCTTCTTGCCCATTGACCACTGCATATAGGCACCAGCCCTCCTGTAACCCTGCAAGGATTAAGCAAGTATAGTCATTATGTTTAACAGCTTAATGCTGTCCACTGTCGTGGTGAGCTGATTCTGTCTACAGTTGTCAATGAAAAGGGTACACCCTTAACAAGCCCCCAGTCATACAGATGCACACAGCAAACGGCAATATAAACACACCTCAAAGCAATGTGGTAATTGGCTTTAACAGTAGTAAATATGAAGCCATTGTGTGGCCCTTGTTTGGGCAAAAAATGAAAAATAATTGTCTTGATTTTTCTTTTTTTTTTCCTGTGGAGGAGTAACATGTTTAACAAGTCTGTAAAGATCAGTGACTTTCAAGGTATGAGAGCCTAAATCTCATTGAGACTTAAAGCTATTAAATAGCCCTTCTTTACTTTTTTAAATCTGCAGCTTAAAAATTTACTTCTCTTCAATTGTAAATGTTTTGGATATCAATTAATCTAATGACTTGCTTAAAAAAAATCAGAGTAACATTTAACGCTTCAAACTTTTGTTTGGTATTATATGAAAAGGCACTTAGTAGTTTTATCTGCATCCCGCTGTACGTCAGAGTGGTGGAAAGTCATGTGCATACACATAATTCTGACTAAATGCCTTGGTGTGACCTCCAGCGAAAGACCTGAATGGAGAACGGCTTTCCTATTGTTAGCTTAATGGAAAGATGCTGAAGGGAAGAAAAGGAAGGATGAAAGAGGGTAGAAGGGAGAAGACAAGGTAGACAAAAAAAAGGTACAGCCTTGGAGGAAGGGATAAAAACAGGGAGAGTTCTTCTGAACATAATGCCGCTCATCTTTTGTTGACTTAATGGAAAGACGAAGGAGAAGAGCTCAGAGATGAATTGAGGGAAAAGGCTTCTGAACGAGGGACGTGCCTCTTTTTTTGTTAGATAGCGGAAGCATAAGACAGCAAAAGGAGAGAGAGGTTGAGGAGGAGGAGTAGTGGATATGAGGACGGAATGAGATAATAGGTGAGTGTCAGCTGTAACAAAGCAAGGTCACAAACGGCGAATGTCTTTACTTGAAAGAGAACGAGGATTTGAGAGACATGCACATACTGTTGTCTCAGATTGCCTTAAATCCTAACTTTGTCTCATACTGGGAAGGAAAGCGGAGAAATAGGCAGTCTAATGGCAACTCTGGAGGAGCTGCAGCAATATATAGCTCAGGTGAGAGCCCGTTAGCAGAAAAACTACGTGTTCACTCAAAAACTCCTCCCCTTCATGTATAGATGACAAGAAGAAAACCATTGTTTAAAGGAAGCTATAGAAAGCCATGAACATACAGTATGAACAAAGGTGCCAAAACTATGTGACAGAAAATGAAAAGCAAATTCTTTTGAACAAATACAGTGGTGGTAGTATGCTGTTGGAATGATTTTTTTAGCATTGACTTGGAGGATGAACTGAGCTAAATACAGCCTGTCAGAGGTTAAAAAAGACTTGAAACTAGTGTGGGGGTTCACCTTCCAGGAGAATAATTACCCCAAATGTACACCCATACACTGTAGTTACTGGTTTATACCAACGAATAACAATGTGTTCGAATGATTGAGAACTAAATCAGATTAAAATCTGTGGCAAGTCTTGAAAATTGATGCTTACAGATGCTCTTCATACAATCTGACTGAGCATAAGGCAGTTTGCAAAGAAGACTGGGCAAAAATTACAGTGTCTAGATGTGCAAAGCTGGTAGAGACATACCCCAAAAGACTGGAAGTAGCAGTATTTCAGCAAGTATTAAGTCACAAGGCCAAACCACACTTTTTTTGTTTTATAATAAAGAGAAAAAAAAAGTAAATCCCCATTAAAGTACCTATTATGAGGTTGTGACCATTTTTATTTATACCATTTGAAAAAGTTTAAGTGGTATAAATAGGCACTGTAGATTCAAAAAAAAGAGAAGGGGATACTTAGGGAAAAATTAGTTGCGTCAGCACAGATAGGAAGCTGTTGGTACTTAAATTTGGGATGGAGCACAGGATGAGGATAGGAAATTAGATATTAAGTAACAGAAGCAAAAGGAAAAGACTTCTGGTGACTACAAGGGTGAGATAATGTGAAAGCAAAAAAATGGATAACGGCCACAGAGAAGAAGTGGGCAGAAACTGAAAATGAGAGAAGAAAAATAACACGCTAAGAATAGTGGAGGAGGACCTACTCAGGAAAAAAAATGTTGAGAGGATAAAACTGGTAAGAAAGGATTCAGCAGAAAGAAAAAAAGTGGCGAAAGAGTCCCGGTTTAATGTTCAGGATTGAAGCAGAGTGGAAAAATCTAGACCAACGTAAGCATGAGGAAAAAGGATTTAGTTAAGAGTAGCTGCACTGCAAACTTAGACTTTAGCTCTCCTCCTTTTAGCTCCTGTGGTTAAGTAAAAATGAAAGGTAAAATATGGAAAATGGCAGACACATGTAACCAGAAAAGAGCAGGGTTGACAATATTTAGAAAAGGAAACCTTGGTATTGTAAAAAATCCCCATTATGGGAAGAAAATACTTTAAAGATAAAAAGGAAAATAATAGTGAAGTTCAATTTTGCTCAAGAGAAGATGGAAAAGTTTAAAGTATAAAGTGGTGACAGTTCCAGACAAAACACCAATTCAAAAGCAGGTAGTTTGAACAAAGGAGACAAGAAGAACCTAAAAAGAAGTGGAGGAGGAAGAATGATTAGAAAACTACAACAATGACATCTTGTGGGTAAGAGCTGAACTGCAATCTGGGATAAGAAAGGGAGTAAATAAACCCAAAAAACAAACTGTTAACTACCACTTGAAAGGGGAATTATTTTGAAAATATAAGTGATTCTGCTGAGGAAATATAGGAAAATGTGTTGGATTTATCAAAACACTAAATGTAATAGATTATAAACACTATAATTAGTTCTAAAAAATGCTAATTGTACTATATGATGCTCAGGGTGATCAATTTTATGTTGATTCTGAATTTTTGTATGTACTTATAATTAGCAATTCTGGGCTGCAATCATAAATCTACAGTATGAACTTAGACAAAAATAATATTTGCAGTTGTATAAAGAGCTGTTTAATAACCCATAGTGACCTACCAATGCCACAGTTACTTCCATATCAGAAGCAGGGATCCAATTAGAATGATTGGCAAGTGTTGAACCTGGGTGTTAAGGCTCCTGTTGACAGGAGAAAATAGGAGCAATGTTGTGAGACCCTGTCGGTGGAGCTGACATGTCATGTCCAATCTCCAGGACTCTTGTGCATCAGCTGTGGCCCCGACGTCGCTTGAAAAGGCCTATCAGTTTGGACTGAACAGAAACAGTCACATGAGCTTCGCCTTTGATGACACCAAAGTCAGAGAGAAGTAAGTTTGAAGTAAATCCTAATTTTCAGTATATTTTTATTTTTCATGCGCTTGATTTCTTGTTACCAGTTCTCTACCCCTCTAACATAAGAGGAAATATTGTGGCTTGTTATGTAGATAATGAACTCACATAGAACTAGCTATACTGGTTAAACTTCCCCACAGCATCTGGAGACATCTACTTGTCAAAGGTAACATGTACAACACGAAAAACCCAGCAAATGAGTGATAGTTTTGACAGGATAAGATACCTACAAATGCATAAATGGCCACCAGTTTCAAATCTTGTTAAGGTGAACATGTTGACTGAGCCACACATTAATGTACTCCTTGTGTATGTGTGCATTTATGGTGAAAATAGGGAAATATAAACCCACCATCCAGAGGAAAGGCAATAGTTTGTGTATCTTTATGTAAATGTAGTAAAGAAGGAATTGCATCCATTTTAGGGTCAAACTTGATTTTATTATGCAGCATATTGTCTAAGTCCTTAGCATTTACAGTAGCTTTGAAAAGTATTCATACCTTTTGAACGTGCTTTTTGTTTTAAAATTTTCTCTTTACAACCGCAAATGTTTTTTTTTTTTTTGTATTTCAGCAAGATTTTATGTGAAAGACCAACAGAAAGTGAAAAGAAAAAAGGACATAGGTTTTAAAATACAGTATTTTACAAATGAAAATCTAAGAAGTGTGATGGGCATTCTTATTTTAAAATATTGGGAAATATTGAAAACAATGTAATAATAGACAAATTAATACCCACCAATAATGCAAATGTGTTGACCATTTTAAATGTAATACAACTAATATGATAAAAACTAATAATTGGTAAAAGGTATTACATTAGTAGCTTGTTAATGCTGAACTTAAACATGTGAGTCACATGACCAGTGTTCTCTAAATATACACCTTCCACTAAATGATAAACCTTTTCCATATATAAAGTTTTACATTTAGATATTTAAGATGAACAAAGCTTTTGTACAATAAATTCCTAAATTGGTTACAAAATCATAGGAGAGCGTTGTTTATTGCATATCCTTGCCATCTATAACCACTATACCTTTTTTTGGCAAGCAAACTGTGCCAAAACCTGAAAGAATAACATATTTTATTTCCGAGAACTTAATTTGTATTTATGGATCATATTATCAACAGTTGCAGAATATGTATTTGGCTAAATAAACGTTTTAAGCATTATTACATTTAAAATGGCCAAAATAATTACATAATTGGTTGCTACACCATTCTAACATGAATATGCTCAGATGTAAACCGACAACATCCTCAAGAGAGCGTGTCCTGCAAGATCTAGATGTGTCCCTGCTCCAACTCAGATTTACATTCAGAAAACCAATAATCGCAAAGAACAATTCAATTACAGTTGAACTCATTTAATATTAGAAAATAATTCTACACAGCCTGACTAATGGCTGAAAAACCTCAGAGTATCATCAAAATCTGCGGAGACCGGGTAATGAACCATTCATTATATTCAGGTATGCTGAATCAGGAGAAGATCTAAAACATTCAATTGTAACTTTGGCTGTATGTTTAGGGTTGTCTTCTTGCTGTAAAGGTCAATCCTCCACTCCACCTATAAGGTTTTCTTCCAGGATTACCCTGTTAGTTTCATCCAGCTTCCCTGGATGCATACCAAACTTAGACCATGCATTATTTTCCTTTCACTTTATAACTATACTCTTCTTTATGTTGGTCTATCACATAAAATCTATGTAAAATACATTTAAGTTTGTAGTTAGCATGAAAAGATTTAAGAGGTAAGAATACTTTGGCAAGGCTGCTTTAAATCTTAGATTTTTTAATTATTTTTTTACAGTTTCATCCTAATTTTGCTCTGTATGAATATAGCTGTTACAGAAAAACATAACAGAATATAGGCAACAAAACTTTTCAAACAATGTAAATACATTGAAGTTTGTAGTTATAACATGAGATAATGTGAAAAAGTTCAAGATAAGATGACACGGCTGCTTGCTTGCTTAGTGTTAGCTGCTAATAGTGGCTATTAGCAGAGAAATACTCAGGTTATTTATTTCTGCATTAAGCGAGAAAAACATTAAAAAGCCTTTTTACACGTAAAATTCAAAAACAGCTACAATTAGCAGTACAGCAGGGTTTGAATATTCCTGGTGTACGTCTTGTGCTGTATTTGATAACTAATTTTTATAACTAAAAAACTAACTTTTTAATGCCGCAGTAACTAAATACAATTTAAAAGGTGATTTTTAAAATATTTTTTATGCTAAGCTTTAAAACCAATAATCGTTTCATGCCTAATACCTAAAGGGTAGTTTAAGCTAAAGGAAATGGAAGACAATAAAATTAAGATTAAGAGTATAGAACAGCATCCATCTTAATCTGACATAATCCTGCCACTCACCCTTAATTTACGATACAAAATAACATGTGGAAATAACATCTTTACAATAAGATAAAAGTCACGACAATACACAGAAAAATATGTTGACTGATTTTATTGCGACTGCAAAGGGGTACATGGTTTAAAACAAAAGTCTTTATGCATGTTTGTCCCAGGTTGTTTTTGGAGTTCGAGCTGAGGACAAAGGAGCTTTCTGGCCTTGTGCTCTACATGGCAAGAATAAACCATGCAGACTTTGTTTCCATACAGGTATGGTCCTTTTGTTCTCACATAGATGCAAATTGTGCTTTGCTGCTCGTTCAGGCACAGCATTTGATTCCTAATTCCCTTTAGGAATATACAACCGTTCTAATTACACTGAAAAACATGACCGATCACCCTTTTAATGTTAGACAATGCAGAAATACTTGAAAGAAACAAACTGTTTGGATGTAGTCCATTTTACAAATTGTATATCATGTCTACTGACTTTATTATGAATCTCTGCTTATAGATCAAGGAGGGTCAAGCTTGTCTTGGTTATGATCTTGGCCATGGGAACATCTCTGGTTGTGTTCCTTTCTCCATTAATGATGGTACTTGGCACAAGGTAAAACCCCTTACACTTTTTTCTTTTGGTTCATTTTTATAATAAATGGATAAAACTGGTATTTTTGAACGGTATCAGATCCACATTAATACCTTATTGCAGTAAATATAAGCATTGTGAACATCTTAGCCATGTCCAGAAGTGAAATACAGGAAAAACTATTTAAACTTGCACATCAGATCTGATATTTAGTCATTTATAATTGTAAAAACATCCATGTTATATTGCTTCCCACAAATATCTGCAATAACTGCTTGGCAGTTACATGACTCGGTCATTTAAAGTTGTTTCACTGCATCTCTGCACTTTTAAAAGGATTTATTATTTTACTGTTGCTAAATCTGAATTTAGAAATTATACAGAATGCCTTTTTATAATATGCATTTGGTTGGTTAAAACTGTCCCTGTTATCCCTGCATAACTTTTTTAATTTCTTTTTTTATCTATACACTGGCTGCTCTGTTTCCTGTTAATTCCAGATCCGTGTGCAACGCACTAAGCAGAGAGCTGTGCTAGCTGTGCTAACTGTTGAGCGTCGATACATCAAACAGATGATCAGTCCAAAGACAGTAAGCACAGTCTTTCACACAAGATAACTTTAACATTGAGTCAGATATAAGTTGCTGCATGAAACCAATTGTATGTCTCTTTTGTTTTTGCTGTAATACAATTAATGGCTTCTTTTTTACCAGGCGGACCTTTTAGATGTGGTTGGAATAGTGTATGTTGGTGGATTACCGCAAGACTACACCACCAAGAGAATAGGACCAGTAAGGACCCTTGGTCTTTCCATCAGTCAGCAGGATACACAGAAACAAGTACAATTAAGAATGTTTTTATCTTGACTTTTTTCTGTCTACAGATTCTCTACAGCATCAATGGGTGTATCCGTAACTTAACGATGATTGGAAGTCCTGTAAGCACTACAACAGGTATGAACTCATGCATGCTTTGCTTAATACACTTTTCTTTTGAATTTATGAAACTACTGCTGTATTTAAAATGTATTTCACTTCTTCCTCTCTCTCTGGGTTGTAATGAAGTAGTAAATGAGGACTTTAAACTGGACATGGCTGCACCCACCTCCAGTCATATGGTTGGAAGGTGTTTCGTTGCGACTGAAACAGGAACCTATTTTGATGGCACTGGGTATCTGAAAGCTGGTGAGTTCACCCAGGGCGCTTCCACAAATTTTAGCCATTAAGCAGCTGTGTTGCAACACTTCACCTGCAGTTCATAAAAGAAAAAAAATCATAATTCAAGTTATTTGTCTGTTCAGTTTCCTCCTATAGGGTGGGTCTGGATGTGTCAATCACATTCGAGTTTCGGACCAGTAAAACCAGTGGAGTCCTTTTGGCAGTCAGTAACCAAGCCAATGACGGACTGGGTTTGGAGATTGTCGAGGGCAAGGTAGTTTTATTTCTTCCCCCTACCGCTTGCTAAATACATTTATTGCCTTTATGATGGAGGTTGAAGTGCTCAACCACCAACAGCTTTCCTGGTAGTAAGTAGTCTCTAAGTAATTTGAGACATTTTGTGCTGGCTGTCTTCATTCTAAGCATCATGTAAACTGTTTCCTAACACTGGTTTCTGGGGACTGACTGCTTACAAGTTTCTAAGATTTCTATAGTCTTAATTGTAAGCCTTTCAAAAGTCCTACGTTTGTCCAGATTTTCCAAACTAGGTTTTTAACATTTAGTTTTGGTCAGTCTTCACTCCTTTTTATAATTTTTATTGCATGTTTTGACAGTTTAAAACATGCAGTTAATTGGTTTTTTAAAAAATGACAATATTTGAGGGTTATAAATGTAAGTAGTTGTATTGTTATACAGTATCTGCCGTTTTGTTTTTCTTTCCTATATTGTAAGAATATTAAGGGGTAGTTTAATTTGATGTGTAGGACAGTCACAAATAAGCACTGTGCTTCTGCACACGTTCGCACAGTCATTCTCCTGTTATTGTCGTCAACTAATTATTGATTGACTGAATAATCAAAACAGTATTAACTTCTACAATAGGAAATGTAGGTTAAATTAGGCTTACTGTATATTGTTTTTGGTCATTCATATTTAACTTCCTGAAACCCATGTACAGGTCCTTCTCAAAAAATTAGCATATTGTGATAAAGTTCATTATTTTCCATAATGTCATGATGAAAATTTAACATTCATATATTTTAGATTCATTGCACACTAACTGAAATATTTCAGGTCTTTTATTGTCTTAATACGGATGATTTTGGCATACAGCTCATGAAAACCCAAAATTCCTATCTCACAAAATTAGCATATCATTAAAAGGGTCTCTAAACGAGCTATGAACCTAATCATCTGAATCAACGAGTTAACTCTAAACACCTGCAAAAGATTCCTGAGGCCTTTAAAACTCCCAGCCTGGTTCATCACTCAAAACCCCAATCATGGGTAAGACTGCCGACCTGACTGCTGTCCAGAAGGCCACTATTGACACCCTCAAGCAAGAGGGTAAGACACAGAAAGAAATTTCTGAACGAATAGGCTGTTCCCAGAGTGCTGTATCAAGGCACCTCAGTGGGAAGTCTGTGGGAAGGAAAAAGTGTGGCAGAAAACGCTGCACAACGAGAAGAGGTGACCGGACCCTGAGGAAGATTGTGGAGAAGGGCCGATTCCAGACCTTGGGGGACCTGCGGAAGCAGTGGACTGAGTCTGGAGTAGAAACATCCAGAGCCACCGTGCACAGGCGTGTGCAGGAAATGGGCTACAGTTGCCGCATTCCCCAGGTCAAGCCACTTTTGAACCAGAAACAGCGGCAGAAGCGCCTGACCTGGGCTACAGAGAAGCAGCACTGGACTGTTGCTCAGTGGTCCAAAGTACATTTTTCGGATGAAAGCAAATTCTGCATGTCATTCGGAAATCAAGGTGCCAGAGTCTGGAGGAAGACTGGGGAGCAGGAAATGCCAAAATGCCAGAAGTCCAGTGTCAAGTACCCACAGTCAGTGATGGTCTGGGGTGCCGTGTCAGCTGCTGGTGTTGGTCCACTGTGTTTTATCAAGGGCAGGGTCAATGCAGCTAGCTATCAGGAGATTTTGGAGCACTTCATGCTTCCATCTGCTGAAAAGCTTTATGGAGATGAAGATTTCATTTTTCAGCACGACCTGGCACCTGCTCACAGTGCCAAAACCACTGGTAGATGGTTTACTGACCATGGTATCACTGTGCTCAATTGGCCTGCCAACTCTCCTGACCTGAACCCCATAGAGAATCTGTGGGATATTGTGAAGAGAACGTTGAGAGACTCAAGACCCAACACTCTGGATGAACTAAAGGTCGCTATCGAAGCATCCTGGGCCTCCATAAGACCTCAGCAGTGCCTCCATGCCACGCTGCATTGAAGCAGTCATTTCTGCAAAAGGATTCCCGACCAAGTATTGAGTGCATAACTGTACATGATTATTTGAAGGTTGACGTTTTTTGTATTAAAAACACTTTTCTTTTATTGGTCGGATGAAATATGCTAATTTTGTGAGATAGGAATTTTGGGTTTTCATGAGCTGTATGCCAAAATCATCTGTATTAAGACAAAGACCTGAAATATTTCAGTTAGTGTGCAATGAATCTAAAATATATGAATGTTAAATTTTCATCATGACATTATGGAAAATAATTAACTTTATCACAATATGCTAATATTTTGAGAAGGACCTGTATTCTTGCTTCAAAACACTGGATTCAAATCCCTGAAATACTGCTTAGATCAAGTGCAACAGAGCCCATTTACCTCCAAATCTGTTTAAATCGTTATGTTTTAGCAGAAAAATATCTAAAACATGCTAGTTTATGGTGCTAAGAAGTTAGGATTGGGAAACACTGCTGAAGACTTATTTTTAGATCTAATTTGTTGCATTGGTTGGTAAATCAAGCCTCCTGTATTGGGCTAATCACCTGGGCTTTTCAGTTAACCTAAAGCTTCTGATTGGTACATTATCAAACATATGCATTCAACAGTTCTGTAATCAGGAATAGGAATAGGAAAAAGTGAAGATATTCTCAGCACAGTGAACGACCAACAACTAGTCTTGGTTTCTCATAGATTGGTTCCACATTTTTTCTTAAGCAGTTTTAACAACTCTAACTGAAATTGTTAATATTCACAGAATATAGTAGTATATACTATACTTTATTGCCATTTCTTCTTGGAAACAGTTAACCAGGCCAATTGATGGAGCCGGCAGTCATAACTAATTAAGTTTTACATAGTAACAACAGGATTTTGTTTGTCTCATGCAAAGTCGACTGATGTATCTTATCAAGATCAGATAAAATGAAGTATTCATCTGAGTAGCTATGAGCCTTCCATCACTCTGAGGATTCCTTTGCATTTCTAACATATTTACTATAAAAATGACAAATGAGGATTTCCATATGTGCAAGGTTACAGCTGACAAACTGTGATATTTTAACAAACCAGCAACCAGCTCATCTAATGGTGAGACTAAAAAACTGTAATATATGTTTATTAAACATGCTAGAAAAAATTGTAATCAGTTTTAGGCTGCTGAAACTCGCACTAATCTTCCTGACAAAGCTTCTTCCTCATTCCCCAATGTCTTTAAAATTCCTTTTCTGTCATTTAGCTGCTGTTCCATGTTGACAACGGAGCTGGTCGAATTACTGCAGAGTACATGCCTGAAGGTAGAAGCTTCTGTGATGGCCAGTGGCACAACGTCACTGCCAACAAGCTTCGCCACAGGCTGGAGCTGGTGGTCGATGGGGAAAAGATCCAAGCACAGTCTCCTAATGCTCGCTCCAACATCTGTGATACCAACGATCCCATCTATGTTGGAGGATATCCTGGTATGAGCAGCTTCCTAAAACCATTCAGTAAAAACAGTGTATAAAATATCTAAAATTCCTATATTTATATATATGTATTCTACATAAATAACTCACCAGCAAACATATTTTCCTCAGCTGGAGTTCGCCAGGCAGCTCTTTCGACCATCTCATCCTTCAGAGGTTGTATGAGGAACCTAAAGATTACCAAGGCCTCCAAGACCATGGATGTGCAGTTCAACAAGGCCCTGGAAATTAAAGGAGTCCAGCCTCTCTCCTGTCCTGCTGAAGCTGCTTAACACTATCATCTTCTTCCAGTAAAATAGTTCAAGAGCTACATTTAGGAAAGATCTGTGTTTGAAGCTGGACTGTTCAGACCCCATTTTCCTTTCATCGGTGCAACTGCGGTTATACCTCCAATGGACCTTTCTTTAAGTCCCTCTAACAAGGCTGTAAACCAAGTAACACCAAACATTTATCCTATTTGTTGTATCTGTTGGGGTCAGCATCCTTTTTTAAAGTATTGTATATGAAATGGGGGGAAAAAAAACTATACATTTTTAGTGTCATACTCCATTTGACTACAAGATCATAAAGAATAATAAAATTGTAATGCTTAGAATGTCTATTTCACAGCAGGGGAATTTTCTGTATTTGCTCAATTACAAACAAAATCACAGAATGTGAAATTTATTTTAGTTTAATTTTAATGCTGACAGAATGCCTATGTGCAATTTCTTTGCATGTAGTTGCATGAATTCAGTATTTGATCCCTTAACTCTGGTTCCCATTGATTAGTTACGTGCTGATGTTGCAAACAACTCAATTTATAGATACTCTTGACCTTAAATAATATGTATAAAACACCAGTTCACAGTATTAATTTCAACCTCTCCACCACCATGGGCAGTCCAAAGAGCATTTAGTGGGGCAAGATCTTAACTAAGACTGGAATGGGCTCTAAGAACATTAGCTAGATGTTTAGTGAGATGGCTGCAGCTGCTGGAGCAATTATTTGGAAAATAATATTAAATTCCCATCAGTTACCCTTGGGGCTTATTTGGTGAGACCGTTCATAAGAAAATTGAGAGATCAAGGTCACAGCTAATCAGTAGGAGCTTGTTAATGATCCAAAGGCATGTAGGTCCACAGTCAGCAAAAACACCACTGCTAACACGCTATGATATAATGGACTGAAAATCGTAAATTCCCCTGCTATAGGGACACACATACAGGCCCTACTAAGGTTTCCATTGAACATCTAAATGACGCAGAGAAGGCTTGGGAAAATGTGTTGTAGTAAGGTGAGACAGAAATTTAGCTTTTTTTTGCATCAACTACTGAAGTATGACCTGAAGAACACCATTTCAACGGTCGAGCAAGGAGGTGGAAATGTTGTGTTTTGGGGCTGTCTTTCTGGAAGGGGGTATGGCCAATGAATTGGGTCATTTGCTGTGAAATTTAGGATGAGAATACTAAAAGATTGGTCATAGATGAGTCTTCCACCATGACAATGACTGAGGATACACTGGTGAGACAACCAAGGAATGGGCTTGTCAGTATCCAGACCTCAATCTAACAAATCTATAGAGGGAGCTGATCTTTGAGTAGCCAATCAACTGAAGGATTTAGAGGGTTTCTGAAACAAAATCCAAGCAACAAACTACAAAAAATGCATTACAACTTTGAGGAGAGATGTTTACCATTAAGCACAGCACTAAGCTTTGATGGTTTGTCTTTGTGCATTAAAGTATAACTATAATATTTGAGACTGTGCTTTTTTTAATAATGTGAGCAAACTTGGACAATCAGCATGACATTAAATTTTTATTTCCCCTGTGTTTCTTATGATTTATCAATGCTTTTTATGATGCTTTGTCAAAATTACTCATCTCCATTTTTCACAAATCTACTTATGTGATAGACGACACAACGCAGGACATAATTGTGAAGTGAAAAAACACTGCATGGCTTTAAAAAACTTGCAAATAAAATCTGAAAAGTGGGGCATGCATTTGTATTCAGTCTCTCTTCCTCTGATACCTTTAAATAAAATCAAGTGCAACCAAATGCCTTCATCCCCTTTTTTCAGTCCTAGTGTGTAATTTAATTACTGCTTAAGGACAAGTGATATGTGAGAGCCTCAGGTGTCAGAGAGCATTAGTGAACAAACAGCATCCTAGAAACACAACAAATTTTAAAGCAGGGTTGGGTTATAAGTAACATCCCTGCAAACATCCTTAACCAATGTTTAGTCTGACAAAGTATGTCTCAACTGAAAACCTAAGAGGACACGGCCATGCAGCTGAGTTGACAAGATGGCAAAGAAAGCCTTAATAACAGAACCACCAGAGGTAGATGGTAGCTTTAGAGGAGGTGCAGAGATCCACAGCTTGGGTGGGAGAATCTGACAATTATTTATTGTGCACTCCACGATTCAGGCCTTAACAGAAGAGTGGCAAGAAGAAAGCTACTGCCGGGACCCAGCAACAGGAAAAAACTTGTTCTAGTAGGATGAAATCAAAATGTAACTTTCTCAACCACATGGGAAGCACAATACATCACCATGAACATGGTGGTGGCAGCAGAATGCTGAGGTGAAGTTTTTCTTTATCAGTGACAGGAAAGCTATTTGGAGTTGTTGGGCTATCATAAATTACACTGAAGTCTGTAGTTGTAACTTGACAAACTGTGGAAAAGCTCAAGAAGTATGAACTCCTGTGCAAAACACTACATTAGACAGCATGTAAACTTATATACCAGTTAAACTGGATCTGGGCTTAGATACAGTCTAAAAAGGGCTGCCAAGCGGTTATGTTTGCAGCGTTAAGTATGACCAGACCTCACCTGTAGTCTGATGGGTGAAAGGTGGACAGAGAATGTGCCAATTCCACGCAGAGGCCGTAACAGAGTGACTCCTGCTAACTAACAGAATAAAGCAAATGCATTGATTCGCAGAAAGAAATTACTGTCACATTTTAAACAACCGATGGAGTCCATAAAGGGACAATGATTAATAAAGAAAACCTTCTCATGCACACCACATACTTTTATGTGCCTCTTGCGCCAAAATAGAGTGCAGTATTTGAAAACTCATTTTAAATGTTCTTAAATAACATAACGTTGACGTCTGACAAGCAATGCAGCAATGTCATTGTACTGCAGCCCAAACTAGAAATATAGCACAATTAGGTCAGGTAGTTACTCAGCAGCCCAAAATACTCGGAGTTACACAATGAATTGGAGAAATTATCTGGTGCACACTAGAAGGATGTTTGTAGTTTTTATTTCCTGCAATGTCTATTTATAGGCTTCATAAACAGCAGCCTTTGTGTTAATCTAAAGTAGTTTACCGATCACCTACTTAACAATAAATTTGATATAGAAAGAGATATGACCATGACACAGTTCTGGAAAATTCTAATGTTAATGTTCTTAAATCTTGCGTAACACTGAAGTTCCAATTTTTACATTCGTTTCCCTAGTTACCAGAAAGGTTGATGTGGCTGCTTGAAGTTGCAGGTTAAATACAGTAGAGGGCAGTATGTACCTTCTTCAACAGCAAAGCAGAGCCCATTACATGAAAGTGTATCTGCAAGAATAAAAAAATAATGTTTCAAAATCCATCTTCATTGTGCATTCCTGTTTATTATCATGGTCCTCTTTACATAGGGTGAAAAGATGGTAAGACACCAGCCCACAAATTTTCACTGTGGCTGCTTGAAGTGGAATGTTTAGAAGACAAAATAAAGCGTACAATCATTTCCACAGAACTGGTTTACAATAACACAGCTGTTTGAGCTTCTGCATCTATATGGTCAAGTAAGAACTGATGCACCTGTGATTAAGTAGATATCTAGTGTCAATACTGCTTTTGTATTGCACATTTATATTGAATGTGCAAACTTAGTTTAATAAAGTAAGCAATATCACTTTTTTCAGGTTTAGGTAATCAATTTCATTTCTCTCAACTTTTACAAATCCCTCAGACATTTTGGATCATGGGTTACAGTCACTGCTCAAACAGGCCCGATAATAGAAAAAAAAATTTTACCTTCCTAAATATTGATGTTTCATAATAAAGTGTTCTTTAGTGGCAATTTGTAAGAAAATTAAGAAATATATTTAAAAAGTTAAACTTCAACTAATAGAATTTTAAGATGTTTGTTAATTTAATATGTCCCATTACAAATAAAAAAAAACTCCCTGCACTGTTTGTGTGGGGCACCCAGTGGCATGGGACACTTTAATTTCTAGATTGGCGGTTGAAGAGCTTCCAAGAGTGTCTTAAAGGTATAGAAAACAAAGATACTGGGGAAAGAAGATCAGTTAAGCCACATTTCTTTTACGTTTACCCACCAGCCTATTTATACCACTGTGTCCACTTGTGGTCAGAGGGTTACATACACTCAACATCGGGATCTCTGTCATTTTCGGCTTTTAATTATTAATATGTCCTGTTCTGTGTTCGTGTTGAAGTAATATACAACATACAACTTCAGTAAAAAATTGGATGAACAGATTGGAATTTATTTTAGACACTGATGTAATCAACGCAGGTTCAAAGTTTTACATACAGGGTGATATACATACAAGTACATAAACAAATATTATTGTGAAAAAGTTTCATGTTTTTGTCACTTATTTCAGAAAGTGAAACTCTTATGGATTAATTAAATAGAGTAAAATATTTTAAGGCTTTGTTTCTTGTCATTTTTATGATTGCTTACAGATAATGAAAACCCAAAAGTTCAGTGCCTCAGGCTACTACAAAAGACCAATAAAAAAGGATTATTTTAAACAGAAATGTCATTTCTAAAAAGTATTTTGATTTCTATGCACTCAATACTTGGTTAGGCCTTCTTTTGCATGAATTACTGCATCATTGTGGTGTGGCATTGAGGCGATCAGCCTGTGGTTCTGCTGAGGTTTAAAGGAAGCCCAAGTTGCTTTGATAGCGACCTTCAGGTCATCTGCAGTGTTGGGTCAAGTGCCTCATCTGCCTCTTGACAATACCCCATAGATTCTCTCTGTGGTTCAGTAATGGCAAGTTTATTGGCCATTCAAGCACAGTAACATTTGGTCTTTGAACCAGCTTTTGGTACATGTGGCAGTGTTGGCAGATGCCAAGTCCTCCATAATGGTTTTCAGCAGAAGGAAGCATGAATGAATTTATGAGTTGAGTTTATGACTAACCTTCTAAACAAATATTGAGCTTTATCATATTCAAATTTTCCTAATGTACCTGTACATACACCCCCACTTAGATTTTGTAGTCCACAACAGGCTTCTGTCAAAAATCTCGCTGAATATGACATAGCTCTTGGCAGAACTGGTAGAACTCATTCCATTTAGTTGATTTCCAGGCATATACCTTTACACACCTCTTTACACGCAGTCCACAAATATTCAATAGTTAAGCTTTTCAAAAAGCTTAACATTAGCCTGCTTTTTCCATTACAAAATCGGTTTTGGTGTGCGTTTTGGGATAATAGGGAAACATTTGTGGTTGATTGGTACAAACTTGCTATTGAACATATAATCAAATACGACTGGAACAGTATGTTTGATATAAGACTGTATATATTTTTCAATACTGTGAGAATCAAGAGAAACACAGAGTAAAACAAAATTTATAAACAAGTTTTGTTTTCTTTATAATTGCTATTGAATATTGTATTATCATTTCCTCCTCAGAAGAAATATAAAATAATGGTTCAAGGAAATCATTAAAAGCCAAAAAATATCTATGATATTTATGGTAATGATGAGAAGATTTGATTTGCTAATTGGAACTGTATGTATTGAGAGAAATGAAATTAATTACCTAAACCCTGTTTGCGCATAATCTGGTCCTCCTTAAAGGTCAGTCATATATATGTTATATATGTAAGAAGGGATGAACATCTCAAATAAAAATACTATTTGATTTAGTCGGTATTTATTGAATTTTTTCTGGGGGGCTTATCTACCTGGTGCCAGAACATAAAAATGACAGCTGCTTGTTAAAAATAAGAGTCCTTCCTAAGGAAATTACAAAACTCATTAGGTTAAAACTGATGTTTGCCATCTTTGCTAAAACTAAACATTATGGAAATAAATGTGTCTTTGAAACCGGTTAAAATATTGGCAACCAGTATTGGCATGCCCTTTGCCTCTGAGCAGTACAAATTTTAAATTTTCCTTTGTTCTATAGGAAAGAAACAAATTACTAATATTTATCACCATTTACTAAAATGTTGATGCACTACTCTACCTGTCATTTTTTCAAGTGTTGATCACGGTAAACCCGTCATTCCGCTTTCCCTTTTTACATCCTAGTGAAGTGAGATAAAACACCAAGCTACAGCATTAATCTAAGTCTCAATTTGACACCAGTCAAGGTATTCAAGCATTCCGTGTAAAGATCACTAAAAGTAAAGCATTAACCTCTTCAGCTACCACAATAAAATGAGTTTAGTTAGAGAAAAATCGTCTAGTCTTGTTCGATACAGGCTTCTGAGCGGAAACCTCCAAAGCAGAGTTGCGGTAAATCGTCTGTACTATAATAGAAATCCCCTGGTGCCAGGTCTGGTGACTTATTGCATGCTGTTGGTCCTCTTCCCTTTATCTAAGGTGAGATCCAAATGTGTTGGGTTTCCATCTCAGCAGTCTTAGCTTGTTTGGCACCCTCATCAATCCTCCCAATGCTACACCCACCCATACAAGTGTCTTTTTCCTAAAGCTTCTCATCTGCAAGCATCTGCTTTGGGTATGAATCCTCCTTTTCTGGATCCAGACCTTGTCAGGATGACTGCATGAGGCCTGTGAGTCGTTTGCCTGTCAGCGACTTGCCCTGGGTACAGACAGAGAGGAAAAGAGATACAGAGCATAGTAATACTATTTGCCACTAACAGATTCCTACTGTTTTTGGTTTTGTCCCGGTTAAATGTTTTAAATCATCAATATATTTATTATTAGACCTGCACGTAAACTGATGAGATGAGTAGTTACCCTGACAGAATAGGAAGAAACACAAAAGGTATCATTCAAAAAATATAAGCTTGAAAGAGTGGTTATACTTTGAAATAATTTGGGAAATAAGTGTAAATAAAATTGATTGTTACAATAATAATAATGCTTTTTTATTTATGGTTGCACACTAAAGACTTCGGGTATTAAGGTAAAGGAAAGAATCCCTTTATAGAGCAAAACAAAGAACTCCAAAGCAGGAATTTATTAATCCCTTTAATTTTGTTTCACACTCTAAAACATTCTTTGTTAAATTTATTCCTAATATCCTCTTGTTAATTTTAATAGCAATTCTTGTCTCACAGTGATACTTCTGGATAAACTAATTAGTGCCATAAACAAGTCAGCTAATCTCAAATCTTTTCAATGAGCACACTGTTAAAAGATGGAGTCCCCCTTATGGAAGGAGCCAAAGAGCAGTTAGTTATAAAAAGCAAGTTACTAGATTAAAAGTTCCTCAGAAACATTTCAATGTGTTGCCTCCTTGGTTATACAACTGAGCAAATATAAATACATTGATCTGCTTAATGTTTTATAATAGATCATATTAACCAACCCTCTTCCATTATTGACGTCAGATTAACACGGTCTACTTCTTACTAGACGTTACAGCAGCAGCATTTAGCATAACTCATCGGGGTTCTAGGAGAGGCAATAACACTCTTACCATACTGCGAGTGAACTTCTCCAAGGAGGTGCGTCGCCCCTGATCCGTTTCAGGCTACCGGGCCAAAGAAAAGAGGAGAGGACAGAGCTGTTATTAGTAAAAAAAAAAAGCTAAAACAAAAAAAATCCCAAAAGCACAAAATGGTAAAAGGCCTGAACTTGTATAGTACTTCATCAAGTCCCCAGAGACCCCAAAGCGCTTCACACTACATTCAGTCATCCACCCATTCATACACACTTTCACACACTGACAGTAGTAAGCTACATTGTAGCCACAGCTGCCCTGGGGCAGACTGACAGAAGTGAGGCTGCCATACAATCTGCACCACCGAGCACTCTGACCACCATCAGCAGGCAAGGTGGGTGAAGTGTCTTGCCCAAGGACACAACGACTGAGACAGACATAGAGGGGCCTCAAATCGGCAACCAACAAGACGAACCCCTGCCACAATCGCCACGGACAGTATAATACTAAAGTGGATGGAAAAGTACTGTTTTTTTTGTTTTTTTTTTGTAAAACAAATATATGGTAAGTGAGTCATGCATACTGTATATATTTGGCCCCCCTGAGTCAATACTTTGTATGGTCATCTTGTGCAAGTGCAGCTGCAAGTCCTCTGGGGCATGTCTCTATGGGTTTTAGATATCTAGAGGCAGAAAAGGTTGCCTGTAAGTTTGTAAGTTTGGCCTCATGTGACCAGAGCACCTTTTTCCACATGTTTGCTGTGTTCCCTACATTGCTTGTGACAAACTACAAACATGGCTTCTAATGTATTTCTCTCAATAATTGCTTTTTTCTGACCACTGTTGAATGATGAATGCACAACTAATGGTTGTCAACAAATTCTTTCACCTCAACTGTGGATCTCTGCAGCTCCTCCAAAGCCACCATGGGCCTCTTGGCTGCTTCTCCTGATTAATCCTCTCCTTACCTGGCCTGTCGGTTTCTGTGATGTGTTCAAAGCTTTGGATATTGTTTTATAACACAACTCCACAACTTTATATTCGCTAAATATCTGCTGTGTTTCTTGGTCTTCATGATGTTGTTTGTTCAATAATGTTCGCCAACAAACTTTAAAAGGCCTTTACAGAACAGCAGTATTTTCACTAGAAATAAATAATGACTAATTAGGTGTATGATACCAATCAGCTGCACTGGACTTTGAGGTATCAGAGTAAAGAGGGCTAATGCAAATGAAAGGCAAATATCCCTTTTCCTCCACTTGACAATCATGTGCTACTTTCTGTTTGGTCTGTCATATAAAATCTCAATAAAACACATTGACGTTTGTGGTTGTAATGTGACAAATGTCTGCAAGACCCTGCAAACTAAACAAATGACCCATGCACAGATGACAAACACTCACTTTCTTCCTTGCCATTAGCAGGTCCTGGTACACACTGGAGCGTAAGAAACGTGGATAACTGTCACTTTTCATCAGTTTGTAAATATGGTCCTAAATAAACAGTAAAGAAAAAGAAATGAGAAAATTTTTTTTTTTAATCAGAAACTCTGGTGTGGGTAATAAACTTTCATATGGCTTTAAGCAAATTGCACAAAAAAAAAAACTGGCAAAGTCAGAGAAATTTAAAGACTATTTCTGCAGGGTAAAAAGGTTTGCAGAGCACTGCCAGGCAACCGGCAGACCAAACATTTTCTTTATTAAGGTGTTCCTTTATAGGTCTGTGGCAGGAGAGGGAAATTGATAGACATAACCCCAAACATCTCTCTCCACACTCACTGATTCATCTGTCTTTTAGAAAGTCGTATTCTCCTGAAATTACCCCACAATACAAACTCATTAAAACTGGTGAAGCATGTAAGAAAGACAAATTAGGCAAACAATGGTGTATTACATCGCATTACAAGAAGCGTCTATGACATGAATCAATTGAATAGACATGTATTAAAAGAAAATTACAGTGTCCAAAGGCCATTTACAGCCTAGGACCTTTCAATACCAGTTTTGGCCCATATGAAGTCTTTCTATAAATGAATCCAGAGGCACAAAAGTACTCTGGCTCTGCTCAATATTGTTCAAGATAAATTTAGTGGCATTTTACCTTTGCTTGAAGCAGAGTCCTACAGACACTCATGCTGTAAAGCCACAAATTGACATTTTCATTTCTTGATTTTAGAAAGACTGAATACCAATTTTCTCACTTTACGTTTTTCTGTGCACAGTGCTGCGCATGTTGTTAGACCCATCAGGAATAAAATTGCAACATTGTTCCCCAATTAAATGACAAACACCACCCCTCTCAGCTTAACGGGGAATCCAAAACCATTCTATTTTGCAAACTCACAGTTCTTATATCCTGCTGCTCCTTGGTCAGAACAGTGAAACCTTCCACAGTTAAAGCAGTCAGATTTTCTAACTAAACTAACAACTCATTAATCCTATGGACTACATTAACAACACCATAACTAGGAATAAGTGTACCCAAAATCCCTTTCCAATATGGAATCCTAGCTCTCTTTTGTCGTTTGAACATTGTCTTCCTTTCTAATAATGGGCTGATTGAATGTTCTTAGGACACGAGCACCCATCTCTACTACGAAAAGTAACAAGAACCCGAAAGCCTTTGAATAAACTTTAGAAGATAAAGTCTATTCAAAGGCTTTCAGCATTGGAATGACTCTGTCACTGAGCAAGTCAGAAAGACAGAGCCCCGAACAAGAGTTTACAGACAGTATTTAAACAGTATGTGGGTGTTACCTTGACTTAAAAGAGTTTTAGAAATATGATTCCCAGACCCCACCTTGGGTCAGAAGTAAGAAAGTTATTTATGAGGGCACCCATCTACCATCCCTTGAGATATAACCCTTCAGGGAGTGTTAACCATAAAACTACTGATAATGAATTTACAGACCAACTCCTCTAGGAGTACAAAAGGTAAGGTAAGGTAAGTTTATTCATATAGCGCTTTTCAGTAACGAGACACTCAAAGCGCTGTACATACAATTACAGTACAATCACAAAGAACACAGAAAAACAATTCAAATGCTAAGAAATCAAAAAATCTATGAATCCTTCTGAGAAATCTAAAAATCTCTGGTCAATATTACAATGATACAGATAACATTAATAATCCTTTGGGTTTTACTGGTAAGAGCTGGTTCTAAACCAATCTTCTTCTAAAGAGGTAATTATATCATTAAGTCCTCTATGTAAGGGAAAGCCTCTTGTGCTAAGAAGTCTCATCATTCCACTGAATTCTAACTAGTGAAGCTGAGTCACTGGTACAAAACAGCTTTAATCCACATTTTCAGGTGCTAATAATATATTGCTTTTACTGGTGCTGAAGTTGAACTAAGTAATCTAATTAAGAAAGCTGGGTCATTGGTGTAAGAGCAGCTAAAGTCCAAGTTACTAATAATGTTTGGTTTCGCTGGTAAAATCTATGAAAAGTAATGAAATCCCACATTTAGGTAAAGTAAGATAGGAGGGAAAAAAAAATCATATTTCAGACTCTATTCTTAGCAGAATAGAGTCTGAAATAGTACAAAAAACCCCAGCAGGGGTAAGCAACACACACAAAAGTAAAGATTTAGCAAGGGTACAGTGCAATCTTGAGGGTGCGAATATATATATAAGTCTGAGTGTGTTGCAAGAATTAGACTGTCAACACTGATAGAAGCGCCATTGTCCTTGAGAAGAGAGGTGGAAGTTTTATCAATCGGCCGCATAATCCTATCAGCACACAGCTGGTAGGGGAGCGCTGGGGAAGAGCGTTGTGTTTATATAACATCCAGGAGATATTTTGTCGATAGCCAGTTGGCAGAAGTTGCCAAGGCCACATTGGGGCGCCAGATTTAGAAACACAATAAATGTTGTGGTTCAGGCAGTTGTGAATTTCCAACTACCTTAAGAGTTTTACTGGTATGTCTCAATTGCGAATCCAAATAGCCAAATTTCTGGTACTTTCCGCAGATCTGGAGCGTACAACTTCTCCAAGATTATATCCTTTAACCTCTGAGTCCAACCGCTGCCAGGCTGCGATTCTGTTCAAGAATTGTGTCCAGCTTGCGATTCTGCTCTCTTAATATTCCAGTCTGAGTGTTGATTGCTCTACAGACTCCATCTAACATCGCAGGCAGCTTTGGAATGCCCATGTTTTGCGAATCACTCGATAAGCCAGGTAACCACCAACTCCAAAAAGCAGAAACCCTGTTATCAAAAGTCCAAATATGTACACATTTTCTATGTCCTCAACCAACATCGTAGTCAGGCACACAATCCTTTACTGCTGCCAAGAATTCATTGTGTTTCCAGAGAAGAACGTCCCACCTGGACAAGAGGGTCTCCTTTACCCTGTCTTCCCGTAGGAAAAGAAAATTTGACCAATTACGTTGAGAGTCCAGCTGATCAAATCCATAATTTACAAGTTTGGAGGATATGCAAAGCGAGGCTCTGAGAAAAATACAGACAAAAGCAGAAGCAGGGATCAGCACAGAGGGAGGGAGAGAAAATGCGTGTGTCTTCCACCGAGAGCAAGAGAAAAACACAGAGGTCAGAGAGGAGATAGGTAAAGAAAAGTTCGGAGCACTAAAAAGAATTTTCCCATAACAGCATAACACATGACTTTTAGCAATTATCATTGTTTGCATGATTGTGCCACCCCCCAAAACCATGTCATCCTTTCCAGTGAACCAAATAGTGGATATCAAAAAGTACCACTGGGTTTCACAAAGCAAGAAAAATTATAGTGTATCAACACATAATTGACAATAAAATGTTTGGTGCTAGAAATCCAGTCACTGAATTATAAAGAAAACCCAAAAGGACCCTTTGTGTTTAGGCACTGTAGTCTTATTGCAAACTATTAAATAACTTTTTTTTATCTGCTAATTCACTATATAGAGGTCTGGTAGGATATTCTCACTTAAGTAGTTTACAAATCTCCAGTCACACATCTGAACTTCAGAGTGTCTTACTTTTGTTTTGCTCCTACCTGGGCATCCTCATAGCTATATCGTCCAGGGTCTTTCAGGTTCTGGCTGGTGATTTCATAGCTATGTGAGTCCAGGTTGATGGAGCTGGGTGCTCCCTCTGCCAGAAACTCTGCCCAAATGTCTTGCACCCTCTGTGCAACATCCTGCTGGGGGACACTCTTCAGACCCTGTACTGCAAGCCAGAATCTGGAATGGAAATCACAAGAAACATAAAGTGGATAATATGGCAACATTTTTTTTATTTTGTTTTTATCTTAAAGCATTTTATGCATGTGAAAAGGTCTGTGCTCTCATAAAAACCAACGTCAAGAGCAAAGGGAATGGAAGATGCACATCATCAACTGCATGAACTGTCTCATCAAGAGTGGTGTTTTGTCTTTCTGATTTGAAATATGTAACACCTTCCTGAAGTTGGCAGTTCCTGAGTCTGAGAAAAGTCTTGCACCTTCCATTTAAACAATAAGTGTATCGATAAGAATAATATGGACTCTTCAAACAAATTCCACATGCCAAACAAAATTGTATCAAGGGATCTTTGTTGTTGATTCTATATTCTCCGAGTAGCTAATTGGACATTTTAAGGGTGAGCAGCTTAACACTGTGTCTTGTTTTGTATCTGCTTGTTAATTATTATCAGCCTGTACCTCTTCACCTGGTAGCTGTTATTGTGTTAAAACCAATATCAGGTCTACATCACTTTATTGAGAAGAATGAAGGTCATTGTGTGTTGTCTGTTTTCATTTGCAATTAGGCTGCAAGAACGTGAGAAAGAGCGAGATCTTTTGGAGATAACAGGAAAGTTGAACAGAGTTCAGTTGCTCTGGTATATCATTTTGAGCTTTCAACCTCTGTCGGTATTGGAACATACTGGATTTGGAAATACTGGCAACATTTTGAACATCTCAGTGTTAAGGTACGGATCTGCACTGCTCCCCAAAGGTTTCGACCCACACCATTTTGCCTACAGAGCTAATAGATCCACTGAGAGTGCAGTAGCCATAGTCCTCGATGTTGCACTGTCCCATCTAGAAGAGTTATGTCCTGCAGCCTTTTGTGACTATAGCTCAGCATTCAACACCATCATCCTCCACAGACTGGTGGACAAACTGAGGGACATCCACAGTCCCCCTGCATGTGAATTCACAGCTTCCTTTCGGCCAGTGGGCCAGACTGGGTCAGCAGACATCTTCGGCCCTCAGCACCAGCTCTCCACAGGGTTGAGTGTTGAGTTTCCTGTTCTATATCCTCTGCAGCTACGACTGCAGACCCTGTTCACCACACCAACAACACCAATGTCAAGTTTGCAGATGACACCACAGTGGTTGGGTTAATCTATGGGGGAGATGAGTCCGTCTGAAGAGACAAGGTGGAGCGGCTGATGGCATGTGGCACAGAGAACAACTTGCTTCTCAACATCTTCAAGACTAAGGAGATAATATTGGACAATAGGAAAAAGAGAACAAACATTTTACCACTGATCATCAGAGACTGTGAGGAGAGGGTGGCTGACTTCTGCTTCTTAAGAGTCCACATCGAGGATGACCTGACCTGGAGCATGAACACTTCTGATCTGCTGAAAAAGGCCCATCAGAGACTGTATCTCCTGAGGGTGCTTAAGAAGAATAGCATCACACAGAAACTAGTGGTGTCCTTTCATCGGTGCTCTGTTGAGAACATAATGACCTGTGGTTCACCAGTTGTGCAGTGGCTTAGAGAAAAGCACCAACATTAACACGGCCCAAAAATCATTGACTGACCTCTCCCAACACTTATTATCATAAAGGACACTTCTCACCCGGGTCACGCTCTGTTTTACCTTTTACTGTCAGGCAGACGCTACAGATCAACTGAATCAAGAGCAAGCAGATTCAACAACAGTTTCTATCCGAAAGCAAAAGCTAGACCCAATACAGCCAGAACATAAAGGAGATGCAGTAATGGGAATGTGTAAACAGTATGAATGTGTGTACATATGTTTTTATTTTACATTTTTAACAAAATGCTTCCATCTTTCTACTTTACATAAATAAATTATTGCTCTATGCATTGCGAGATAGTTTTTTTTTCAATTTCGTTGTTCTTGTAACAGTGACAGTAAAGGATATTATAATTTATTCTCTTGTAGCACACATGAATTTATTTGTTTTAGCAATGTTAGCCGCAATAATTTCTACAATACAATGCCAAATTTAACTTAAATTTAACTTTGAAATAAATTTTTTTTGGTTCTTAAATAGTAAAACACTGCCTTTACACAGGCTCCTCAAAGTTGCTTCAACACCTAATATAACTCATTAAAAGATTGATCACAACAGGAAGGCTAGAAAACGTTTCAGCTCAGAAAAAAAATCAAAGTTGGCTTAAATCGGTATGGGCAGAGCCTTATAAACCCTTGACATCAGAAATCAGCCCCTGGTTTCTGCTTGGAGCATCTCTCAATATGCCCTTACAACACATATTTTACTAAAATAAATGTTTTACTGATCTTACTTTCCCTTACCTCAAACTAAAAGCAGTTGTACAACAGCAGCAACCACATGGGATAAACACAACTATAGTATATTTCCTTTCGGTTTTTTCTTTTTTTAAAGAAACAGGAAGTAAACTCATTTGGACAGATCAGTTTAAATATTCAGGGTCATTCAAGTATGTTTCAAAGATACTTACAGTGTCATTGATAACTTACTTGAGAATAAATAGGTTGTGAACACATTTTCAGAACAATCCTACAAACTTCCTAGTGATTAAAGACTGTGATTCAACTGAGGTAACCAAAAGTCACAGGATGACTGCCTCTAATATTAGTTTCTCTCTCTACTGATCTGAGGACTGACTTAGCAATATAGAGGGGAAACATCTCTGGGGTCTACTTCTATGATTCACTCTCAGTTTCTCTAGAAATACTCCCAAGGTTTCATCATAAAACTCACACAGCTCAAAAACACAAACATTTATTGCTGCCTTGAGCATGAAAGGCGGAACAATATGTTATGTGTAAACCTTTTTTAGGGCAGCGCCTGTGAGTGGTCAGCAAAGCCTCGGTGACCTGTCCCCCCCTTGTCATGATGTATGTTTGGATGGGTTGTACTGGAATTTTAATTTCCCCTCGGGGATCAATAAAGTATCTTCGAATTTGAATTGAATTGAATTATGTCTAAATGAAGGATGAATTTAATATTTTCTCTGCAAATCAAGAAACTGCAACTACAAAATTAACACATTCATTAAGTTGAAGGTGAAACACTTGTCTTTCTTTGCATGTAGCATTGTGTCTATGAGTGTCAACCTGGTTCTATAGCAATATAGAAACCGAGCTAAATGATCATTGTGAAGAAATAGTGCATTCATTGATTACCCTGAAAAACAATTACATAAGAATTTCATAAAAAAATTCATCTTTCAATTATACGTTTTATGCAAAAGAGCAAAATTAAAACATCTCTGGTATTTAACCCTATCAACAACACAATTTTAATAATACTATGCTAATGTGCAAAAGCAGTGTGAAACAATTTGCACCATTTCAGTGCTTCTGCAGGCAAGCAGCAGCAAGCAGCAGCTCATAGATTATCGCCATCAAGGTTGAGCTCTTCCGTAAAAGCAGAACATTTGGCAGTTACCAGCTCCTAAGCATTTTGATGTTTGTCAGAATATAAATGTTATTAGCATAGAAAATTGTTTCTGTCAGATCCATTCTAAAGCTGTTTCTTTTACAAGAAGGATAATTCACAACAGGGAACTCAAGATAATTATCAATTCTCTTAAGTGGGTGTTCACACCAAGTTCCATCAGGTTCACAGCAAGGTCAGGCAGTGCAATGTCACAGTGGGAACAACAGTGGGAACACTATCAAGAACAGAGCGACAAGGGTAATCACATAGGCTTCCTATGCAGCCACTTGACCTATGCAACTGAAATGTGAGACTCTCTTTTTTATACCTAAAGCCTGACCAAATCTTTCTTTTAAGACAATAATCCTAATCAAAACAGAATATCTTCAACATAGTGTCTGAGAAACAGCATTGTGTATTAATAGCCTGCCAAAGACCTGCCAAAGATCAAATTATAAATATGAATTTATCTTGATATCAAAACTCAATCAACTTTGTAAATAAAATTGGGCCACAAATTCCTTACCAACACCATGAAAGACTGTGAAGGTCTGTGAAGGAAGAAATAGTACTAAATAATAGTAAATAGAAATATTAACTATTTGTATATCAATTTGAATTGTGATATGTTTATCCTGCACACTTAGAGCCATGTTTTTAAAGAACCTGCAATGTTTAAAAATAATACTGTACTGGTTTTTGAATTTGTTTTTGATATATTAAGAAAAGAATGACAACTTTCTGAAAGACTCTCTGCTTGTAAAACCCGTCGTACTCGTACTCCGGAGACCTGTGCTGCATGTTCCCCCTCTCTCCATCCCACTTCCTGTCTTCTGACTTTTGAAAAACAACAAAAATAAAAGCAACTAGTGCCACAAAAAAATCTTTAAAAAAATAAACATTTCCATTCATCCTATGATTTACGACATTACCTAAGCTTGTGTTTTGGCTCACCTCAGGTTTTCCGAGCTAAACTCGGACTCTAAAAACTTGAGGAACAGGTCCTGTCCCGCTGGATCCTTTAGGGCCTCCTCCAGGGAGAAACCCCATTTCTTTACCCTTTGTTGACTAGGCTCTTTGCTGGGAGAGATGGAAGAGGGTGAAGAGAAAATGAAAACAGTTTAAAACGTCCAGATTTTTTAAAACAGTGAATTTAATAATAAAGTGAAGTACAGAAAAGACAGGCATCAGAAAGAAGCAGGCTTGAGTGTTGGTTGTTCTGATAAACACCCGAGGGAAAGAAATGTTTCAACTTAAAATGAGGTTTGTCTTTGACATGGCAAAGGGACAATCTTGTTGGGATGTTAGTGACTGCAAAGCTCCACATGATGACAATGTTCATCTGGAACCACATGATTTAGATTTCTACAAGAACTAAATTCTTCTGTGCCAAATTTAATCAATTCTGATGATTTATTAAGAAGCATTAGGCTCCATGTTTACGTCTCTGCTCTAATTAATTCTTTCATTATTTAGTGAGGCCAGCAGTTCAGAGCACAGTTCAACTTCTTGGAAGTAGTGATTACCCACCCAATTTCCGTTTATCTTTCATTAATAATTCAGCAAACTATCAGTAGCATTATGTGGCTGTGCAGACTTCTGGAACAGAAAAAAAAAAAACATCTCTTATTTAGAATAAGTAAGATGTTTTCATCTAATTTTTGTAATACAAAAGAAATGACTGACTTTGTCCTGCCGACCCAAGGGAAAATTGGTAATGTGGGTTAATGGTTAGGTTGAGGACTAAGGTATTAATTGAGTTTAGGTTAGGTTTAGGGTCAAATTAGTTTACTGATGTTCTTGGTACAAGAGGTACCATGCTATGCACATATTGCATTATTATCCCAAACACACTAAGCAACTCAGTGCAAGCTAATTGCTTGTTTATTCCTTTTCTGCTTTAGATAATGAGATATTGTCCAGCTGCCAAGAACATCAAGACAATGACATTTTTTATATATACATTTTTTCATAGTGGTAAAAGAAGAAAATGTATTATTTTAAACAGTAGTCCTGTCAAACAAAGACTTTGTGCCATCACCTAGTTTTAGGACACATACAAGTTTTTCCAATAGGTTGGGTACTGAATTTTGAATTGAAATTGTGGCTTAAAAAGGGTTAAAGGTCTTTTTCTGATGTTGCTTGGTAAATGAGCTCTGCATGCATTCAGGCGTTAAAATTCCTCACAGGTTAAACTATTTTATCACCTAACCATTGTTCAAATTTGTTAAGCTAACTAAAGAAAAAATGTCACAATGCGGTGGTGTTAAGAAATTAAACAATAAGAAAATGTCAAGATATTTTTTTTGGAAGAAACTTCACTCCACAAGTGTGAGATGCTTAAAATCTCAGAGCACCTAAAAACATTTCTAATGAAATGCACAAATGAAACATTTATTTAGTATTAAGAGCCACATCTGTAAATGGTTTTGGACCAGTAACTATATAAGGTCTACAAGGTTTTTTTTGTGATTTCTGAATAAAAAGTTATTTTAAAATTTAAACCTTACTATCTTTCAGTTTTTGTTACCTTAAAAACCCCAATGTTGTGTAGACACCTAATATGAAATACTGAGTTTTTCATGAGTTTCTATAAATGTTAACTGGCTTTACAGCTAAAAGTGCTGTTGTTTCTGCTTTTGTACCTCATCTCCAGATCCCAGAGAGTGGGATCATCACTGGTCCAAGGATTGGATGGTTCTGGTGTGGTCACAAACGGGTCATACTCCATGAACTGCTCAGTGTAGGTTATCAGACTGGTATACAAAAACACACATGAACGCACAAAACAGGGTAAGATCAAACACACTCATTCATTAAAATCACTGTTCTCAAAGTGTGGCACAAGTCGTGCTTCTGCAGGAACAAAGGTATTCTGTTAAATTGAGGGCTATATATTTGATTCTTGTGTACCTCCTGCCATGATCTAAGTGGTATTTTGGTGTGTGTAAGCATATTAATTATTGAATGTTACTTGTAGTGTATAAGCACTTTGAGTGATAGGTATGACCAAAAAAGCATTTTACAAGTTCAGTCCATTTTCCATTTATGTACAAGTGGTTGTATCTGGGCAGGCTTCAGTTTTACTAAGAGGAATCTTTGGTATCAACTATTTGAAAAATAAAGATGAGGTAAAGTACAAGCTGAACTGTGATATAAAGCACAAGCCTCCAGAAAGGTGAACCGTTCAAGCACATTAATCTTTGGCTTAATTAAAAGCATGTCATATGTGAAGTACAGGTCCTTCTCAAAATATTAGCATATTGTGATAAAGTTCATTATTTTCCATAATGTAATGATGAAAATTTAACATTCATATATTTTAGATTCATTGCACACTAACTGAAATATTTCAGGTCTTTTATTGTCTTAATACGGATGATTTTGGCATACAGCTCATGAAAACCCAAAATTCCTATCTCACAAAATTAGCATATTTCATCCGACCAATAAAAGAAAAGTGTTTTTAATACAAAAAACGTCAACCTTCAAATAATCATGTACAGTTATGCACTCAATACTTGGTCGGGAATCCTTGGCAGAAATGACTGCTTCAATGCGGCGTGGCATGGAGGCAATCAGCCTGTGGCACTGCTGAGGTCTTATGGAGGCCCAGGATGCTTCGATAGCGGCCTTTAGCTCATCCAGAGTGTTGGGTCTTGAGTCTCTCAACGTTCTCTTCACAATATCCCACAGATTCTCTATGGGGTTCAGGTCAGGAGAGTTGGCAGGCCAATTGAGCACAGTGATACCATGGTCAGTAAACCATTTACCAGTGGTTTTGGCACTGTGAGCAGGTGCCAGGTCATGCTGAAAAATGAAATCTTCATCTCCATAAAGCTTTTCAGCAGATGGAAGCATGAAGTGCTCCAAAATCTCCTGATAGCTAGCTGCATTGACCCTGCCCTTGATAAAACACAGTGGACCAACACCAGCAGCTGACACGGCACCCCAGACCATCACTGACTGTGGGTACTTGATACTGGACTTCTGGCATTTTGGCATTTCCTTCTCCCCAGTCTTCCTCCAGACTCTGGCACCTTGATTTCCGAATGACATGCAGAATTTGCTTTCATCTGAAAAAAGTACTTTGGACCACTGAGCAACAGTCCAGTGCTGCTTCTCTGTAGCCCAGGTCAGGCACTTCTGCCGCTGTTTCTGGTTCAAAAGTGGCTTGACCTGGGGAATGCGGCACCTGTAGCCCATTTCCTGCACACACCTGTGCACGGTGGCTCTGGATGTTTCTACTCCAGACTCAGTCCACTGCTTCCGCAGGTCCCCCAAGGTCTGGAATCGGCCCTTCTCCACAATCTTCCTCAGGGTCCGGTCACCTCTTCTCGTTGTGCAGCATTTTCTGCCACACTTTTTCCTTCCCACAGACTTCCCACTGAGGTGCCTTGATACAGCACTCTGGGAACAGCCTATTCGTTCAGAAATGTCTTTCTGTGTCTTACCCTCTTGCTTGAGGGTGTCAATAGTGGCCTTCTGGACAGCAGTCAAGTCGGCAGTCTTACCCATGATTGGGGTTTTAAGTGATGAACCAGGCTGGGAGTTTTAAAGGCCTCAGGAATCTTTTGCAGGTGTTTAGAGTTAACTCGTTGATTCAGATGATTAGGTTCATAGCTCATTTAGAGACCCTTTTAATGATATGCTAATTTTGTGAGATAGGAATTTTGGGTTTCCATGAGCTGTATGCCAAAATCATCCGTATTAAGACAATAAAAGACCTGAAATATTTCAGTTAGTGTGCAATGAATCTAAAATATATGAATGTTAAATTTTCATCATTACATTATGGAAAATAATGACCTTTATCACAATATGCTAATATTTTGAGAAGGACCTGTACATAGGGTACATAGAGTGTTGGTATTTGAATGAACCACAGTTAAAAGATGAGGTTAGGCCATTTTATTTGATGCAGATGTCAATAAACAAAACCTGTAAAACCAGTATTGTCATTTGAAGTGAAAAAAATTAAATAAAATTACAAAATGTCTACAAGCACATGTAAATCAACTACTTCTGAAAAAAATAATTGCACAAAGTAATAATGTCATTAGAAAAATAGTGCATCTTGTGTTATTGTAACCATCAGCTCCCGTATATGTAAGCCATTTTCTCCGAAATTAAGGATGAAAGTATATTAAAAGTGTTTTAAAAGTGCCTCCATTTCGGAGCTCTATTCTGAATTATCAGATTAATCAAGGAAGCAGGAGTAGCACCATTAGAGTTTTAGTCACTGCTTGTTACTCCTGACCACTTTTACCCCACAAATGCCATAAACACTTTTGAGGTGAAGGTTTATTTTCTTCCTTCTCCTTTTATTGTAGTCTGTCTGCCATAACTACAGTCTCCTAAGGATGAGATGGAGCATCAACATTTGAAAGGATACCTAGTCCTACTTTAACAGAAGAAAAGGTAAGCCTGTAGAACATATGTTCAATACAAATATTAGCTCCCTATGTGTAATGTTCATTATGTTTGTGATGTGTGAATTTTCTTTACCTTTCAGCTACTTTGGACATTTTCAAACAATGGCGATCTAGCTGGGTGTTCAGGAATAAGATCTGTAAAGGACAAAAAATCATTATTTAAGTTTATTTGTAAAAGCAAAAAAAGCAAGGCAGACATTGAATGTTTTATTTTTTTTTTGTCATCAACATGCAAAGTTTTAATAAATTCTTACCTCTTTTTCTACATCCTCTTTTGTCCCTTTTCGGCAGTGGTGCAGCAAAGTGTGTATGGGACTCTGCGACTGTGTTCCCTCCTCCACCACACCATACACTGACTGGATCATTAAAAAAATAAAGAGAAGAACATGTAATTCAGTTTAATGCACTTGAGTTTTCTTTTGTTACCGGTGGAGATTGTTTGATTAAAAATATAGGGGAGTGACATAGGTTTTTTTTTGTTTTTTTTTATTAAAACAATATGTCTCCCTGATCATGAGTCCTACCTTTTTAACTCGATGAGGATTCTTCATGCGTCTACATTTCCTTATGTCCATCTCTGTGGTGTTAACACATCCAGGCTGAAGAAAAATGAACAAAAATATTTTTTTGTAAATACTGGTAATATATGCAGCACCTGAGGAGTTTTTTCAACCATGCAGTAAAACGTTGGTAAACAGGGACTGCAGGTGGAAAGATAAGTTAGTCAGCCACAAAGAAAGACATTTACCACTGGTCTGTGGACATCCCAGAAGGCTCTCTCCTGGCTGTCAAGGATTTTCCTCTCAATTTTATCCTTTTTTCGGTCGATCCTGCAGATGCGGTGATGCAGAGTGAGAAACAAAACATCCGTGTTGTCATGATTGCATAAAAGATTCAAGTCAGGACTGAAGGATTAAAAAGATGAATAGTGGTGAGATTATGGAGTCTTTAAATTATTTTCTTTTTGAAAGAAAACTATGCTGTGGCTAAGAATATGTAATGCAATGTGATGATATTACATTGTTTTATGTACAGTCACTGGAGTGCAGAATATCAAAGGGTTTTAGGAAGATCACGTTTACACATACCATTTTTACAGAGGCTTGCTATGTGCATAAATCTAAGCAAGTAACTGTATTCAAGGTAGATGCAAATTTAAGTTGAACCACAAAAAAGTGTGATGTTTTCAGAGTTCATGCGTACTAATTTCATGTGCTGCCTTGGTCACTAACACTTACTTGACCTGCGCCTCAGCCTGCATGTAGATAAACTCCCACTTTCTCGCAAAGGCCCTCTGTAGTCTTGCTAGGTTCTCCTGTTGGGAACAAAGCAAATACTTTACATCAAGCCTATAATTATCTTAATACAAACAATTATTATAACATTTTTATCAGATTCAAACTTTTATTACAGTATAATCTTTGAGAAATAGTACATGCCTGCCCAAAAGGTTACTCAAAACAACATAATTATAACTTAAAGGAACATTTCAGCACTCACCGCCTCATAATCTGCCAGCTCCAGCCTCGTCTTATTCTGCATGGTGCGCTTGCACAGATAGATAGCTGTGAAAAGGGATCAAAACCAGAATTATTGGTGAATAACATCCCCTTAATCCTTTATCTCATGTGTGTCCTATTATCAGTGGAGACTTGTGATTCTTGAGTGCCTTTCCTCACATATTTCCTGCACCAATTTCCAGTGTGAAGGTGTTTGATAATTTTTAAGATTATTAGGATGTGAAGATATTGTAACCCTCACCCAAACCCATGAGTGCAGGCCCTGTCTCAGTGTTTTTCAGTAGACATTTCTTTGTATTTAAAGTAGTGTTCAAAATAAACCTGACAAAGCAGTGTTTTTGGTAGAAATTATATAATCACATGGCAAATAATTTACTAGTAGTACGAAAATACAAGAGTCATAGGCCACCAACAGAAACAACATTCAATATATGCATGCTCTTGATTGTGAAGACAGTGAAGCATGGTGGTTCAAGCATTATATGAGGATGTTTCTCTTGCTATGGTGTCAGGCCCATTTATAGCATACAGGGGATCCTGGATCAGTTTGCATATATCAAAATACTTGAAGAGGACATGTTGCCTTATGCCAAGGAGAAAATACCCTTATAAAATAAAAATGATAAAACTGGTGTTTCAACAAGACAACAAACTCATACACAACAGTAAGCAAGCACCATCTTGGTTCCAGACCAATAAAGTCACAGTTATGAAATGGCCAGCCCAATCCCCGACCTTAGTCCGATTCAAAACTTGTGGGGTGACATTAAAAAAAATGCTGTTTTTGAGGTTAAACCCAAGAAATGCAGAGAAATTGTGGAATGTTGTCAAATCATCCTGGGCTGGAATACCAGTTCACAGGTGCCAGAAGTTGGTGGACCCCATGCAACGCAGATGTCAAGCAGTTCTCAGAAACAGTGACTATACAACCAAATATTACTTTAGTGGTTCACAGGAATGATAAATCCTAAAGATTTTTCAGTTTATACAGAAAATATCTGAGTTGTTAAAGAAAAATTCTGACACTGCCATTTTGCTGTATTTGTTTTCTGTAATGTGATTAAAATATTGATACATTTGTCTTTACACAAGTTAAAGATTCAACTTCCAAAACTTATTTCACATTATGGTGGAACACTGCAATTCTTCACACATAAGCCAATAATTATTTTTGACTGCATTAGACTTTATTAAAGGCTCTGCTCACATTTCATCTATCAACATGCATTTATACTATAACTGACCAAGAGGGTTGCTCCAAATATTGCTGTCAGAGCTGCAGTTAAAATACATCACATCCAGCAGCTTCAGAGTGGATCTTAGTTACTTGTTCTATTTGCAAACATGTATACTGACTTAAATGAGCAAACAAGAGACCCATGACCAGGTTTACTGACATTTTGGTAAAATTTTAAATATTTATTGACACAAACAATGCTGTCATTTAGACATAAGCACATTGCAATTTTCCTCTAAGCCAAATTGTTGTGAATTCTTCACCACCATGTTGGTGTGTTCAGTATAGTAGCCCTGCTAATACAGGGGCATAATGAAAACCTGAAATAAAAAAATAAAAAAACTTAAATGACTCCTCAGCAGGTTTTTTAGCTGTTTTCATTACTTTAATATGTGTAGGTACACATGATTGCTTACATTATCTAACAAATGCTTAAAAACTAAAGACATTGGGTGATTTAACTGATTAAAGTACCGATAGTTTTAAAGATGGTGATCAAAGCAGATGCAATCTAATTTGGACAAAGCATCAACAGAAATGAAGCTCAAAATCCTAAATGCTAATCTTAATACATCTTGAGTGGGTTTGCACCTTTATTTAGTGCTTTCCAGTTCTGATTATCTTGTAAGCATGTTATTTCTAATATAACACATTTTAATTACCCTTTAGAATACAGTCAGTCTTTAAAGAGTAAAATATCAATTTCATTTACCAGAATCTTGAAGCAGCTCAAGAAGCAGCCAGATACTCAAGAGCTGCAGCATCAGAAACCATATATTCTAAACAGGCTCATTGGAGACTTTTATAAAATTGTACCAGAATACTGTACCAGTATAACATATTTTGTTAAAATCTAAAACAAGACAATTTATACACAATGCTACATTATATAAATTGCAAAGAGATACACTGATTTTTATATGAAATAGTTTTCAAAACGATTCATCCATTTTCTTCCACTTTACAGATCTGCACTACTCTGTACTGGTATGTCACATAAAACCCAATAAAGTGTAATACCAGGCAAATGTTTGGACACACCTTTGTCATCCAAAGGCTTTTTCTCATTTTTATTACTTTCTGCATTGTAGAAACATAGTGAAGACATCAAAACTATGAAGTAAAAGTATAGAGATTATGCAGCAAACAAAAATTGTGAAATATCTCAAAACATCTTTTAAATTTTAGATTATTCAAAATATCCTCTCTTTGGTTTGATGACTGCTTAGCACACTATCATTGAGCTTCATGAGGTAGTCACCTGAACTGGTTTTCCAACAGTCTTGAAGAAGTTCCCAGAGGTAGTAATAAAAATAAAGACAAACCGTTGAATGAGAAGGTGTGTCCAAACGTTTGACTGGTAATCTACATTGAAGTTATGGTTATAAAGTGACATAATGGGAAATTCCTATGGCTATCAATATTTGTATGTAGCACTGAACGACTGTGTAGAGCTAGCATAATTTTTGAAATCTTTAGAGGAATGTGTGAAAGCAAGGATTGTTTAGTAAGCAGAACCAGTTCTGCCCTAACTGCTGATCATTGAGAAATTATGGCTTCCTTTGAGAGTCAAACTCATTCTTTCTGTAGCCTAAAGCCTAATGAATCAAAGTGTTTGCATACTAATCAGGACATCCTCTATATCAGCAGATTCTCAGCATGTAAAACACAAAATCTGAAAAGTACTTATTTAAAATTAGGCTAATCGATAATTTTCTTCCGTCTCAAGCAATTATTTTCATTATTTAAAAATGTTCCAGTGTAACCTTGCACCCAAACTGGATTTTAAAATATTGATGATACACAGCATACCAGGTCAAAATTAAAGCAATAAGATAGAAATAGGTTGTAATAGGCTTCTTATGTAGTATGCATAAATTAGACATTCATTTTATTCAAACCAGTAATCATTAGAAGCATTTAGACATCCAATTGAAGTAAAAATTAATCCAAACATATTTTAAAAAAACCTTTCAAATTGAATGCTCTGAGTTATTATCCTAATAACTTTACTGGTCTAACTATCGCTCCTTTTAAATTAGGTACAGCAGTATAGCATTTTGTTCCTTCTATGAATATGCTAAAAAATAAACATTACAAGTTTGCATAAGACCTTAAAAAAATGTAATCTGTTAAAATTAAATATTTTCAAAAATGTTAAAACGCAAACATTTCTTACCATAATCTGTGTTCTCAGGCTCCCAGCAGTTGGATGGCCAGAAATATGGTGCCTGAAGCAAGAAAACCCAAAGAAAATGAAAAGTTATGCTGCCTTGATCAATACATTGAGTCTATCTGTAAGTCAAAAAACATTTCAAAAGGTCAAGAGATGACGATTACCTTTAGTTTTTCACTGTGACAATGCACAATATATCAAATCAGACAACAAAAGATAAAACTATGACCAACAATGTGAAAAGAATAAGTCTGAATTGACTTTTTGGAAGAATCTGCATGTTCTGCAAAGTTTCATAATCATCTGTACTGAGCAGACAGTGCTTCACAGCACCGTGCAAAGGTATTTGTACTGTGAACCTGAACATTTGTTGAAGGCAATTATTAATTATTAAGTCATGTATCCCTCCTCTTCACAACACACTATTTTGTGTTGCTCTTTAAAAAATCCTGATAAATAGCATTGAAGTTTGTTGTATAAACAGTTAAAGGGATTATGAGTCAAGTCTATTGATTTCTTTATTATGTGGGTGTTTGTCTTGCAATGTTTGCTTCACTTGAATTAGAATTGATGTTGTTCATTAATGTTTTTGGCCTCCTTCAACACTCCTCCATTTCACTTTGAAAGACAAGAATGAAGGTCAAAGCACCGCAGTGAACTGCTGTCTGCTTTAATTAAACTGCTGCTCATGTTCTGTTTTAACTTCTACTCTCCAACAAGGCTCTACAAGAACAAAGACGACGTTCCACAGAGATAACTCTAATCTTAACTCATGCAGGTTTATAATTGTCAGCTGAGGACATACACAAGTTATTTCCTTTCTAAACTAGAAAATTCAGGGAAAAAAATGAAAGACCACAGAAATTGTGATTTCATTGTCATTGTCTCATCTGTGATGGATGAATCATGTCCCCTTCTTGTGCTTTAATGGAAGTGGTTGCTTTAGGAGGGTTTTGGGAGAGGTCCACTCAGCTCAAATCCAGAGCAGCTTCCTGTTGTATCGATTAATATTTTAACACATCTGCCTTGAGATCAACATAGCACTGAAGAGGCTGCAGCTAATGAACAGTAACTTTTATCAGTAAGATTGAGATAAGGCAATTTTAATATAGTATGATTTTAAAGGTATAAAGGTGCTAATTACAGGGGAGGGGGTTACCAACTCTGTACCTGATGTCAGTTTAACCTCCCACTGTTGGCATTCAAATTCACCACTTTGGTAACTTCCTTACCAAAGTGGCAGAATTAGCTGGGATATTTACCAAAACTGCTGAATTGCACCCTTCAAATCAGAGTCAACTTCTCTGTCTTAAAGAGTTGTGAACTACTTTTTGAGACGCGTATTAAAATAATTTTACTTCAGTTCAGACCCATTATTACTTGCATTGAGTAACCTATATCAAATACTGCCTCTGTGTATGACACAGTACATTGTGTAGGTATACTCTTATTGTCTGTTCAGGCTCTTTCTTTCTCATAGTTATGCATCAAAAAAGTTAATAATTACAAATATTAAAGTGCCATTTTAAATCAAGAAAACTTCAGAAGAAATTAGTTTACTGAAGGGTAGGCCTGTCTAGTTTGACAGAATGAAGAAATAAGTGTATGTAACCATCTCAATCCATTTATAATATTGGTAAATGGCCTCCACTTGTAAAGCGCTTTATCAAGTCAGACCCCAAAGCTCTTTATACTACAATCAGTCATCCACCCATTAGTACACACATTCACACCGTGACAGTGGTAAGTCTGGCACAACCACTGAGACAGGCAGAGCGGGGATTCGAACCGGCAACCCACCAGTTACAGGTTGAACCACCTGAGCCAGAGTCGCCCCATATTGGAAAATGTATTTTTTTCTAACCTTGCTAAAATGCAAATATACATATTTGTGACTGGAAATTGTGGAGCTTTATCACCTGGCTTCATAAACTCTGCAGCATGAGTCTTGGCAAGTAAACATAGAAAAAAAAATCCCACTATGGTGGCTACATTACACTGGGGTTTTACTTTGTTTTTTTGTTTTTTTATTTAACATGCTTGAGAAAAGAGATTTACTATATTAATCTTTGTCATCTACACTATTTTTCAAGTTATTTACATTATTTGCATCAAACTAATATTTTGCACAACTTTGTTTTGCATTTATTAGTTATGAAGTATGGTTTATGACTGACTCACTATTTTGCTGTGTTTATATATGTTTATAAGCAAAAAAGCGTATTTTTAAAATACAACAATAAGGGATTAGGTCAAGAGTTTTCCAAACTTTTCAGCTTTTAACAGCAGACACAAAAAACAGCAAATGTTTCAGTTTGTGAGGTATAAAAGTTTTGTAAAATTTCAGAGAATTACCATATATTTTAGAAACAACAAAAATCCACAAAAGAAAAAACAAAACAAAACATTGCACTTCAAACAGCAGCACTAACATTTTAATAGTAAAAGACACTGTGTAATATTCTGTTTTCTGCATTCTGTATTTTAAAATCTTGAATAACGTAAATGTGTTGGTTTCTGCAGCTTCTTACTGCACATTTTTGAGGTGTCTAAACTTAACAACTGCAATAAGGAATCATTTTTACCTGTAAACCTCTAAGTGAATGTTCAAAAACATAAATGTAATATTAGCGAAAACATCTACATAAGATGTAAAATAATTATTTTGTCTTTGTTCTCTTTGTTCTTTATATATATTTATGTATCAGTATTTTTGATTCAGTTATATTGTTACTTTTACTTTAGACAGTAACCTTATTGTTTTTTAAGATTCAATACATTTCCTTTGTTCTTACTGTAATAAGCAGCATTTCTTCATTTCAACAATAACTGTAGTTTGCAGCATTCCAAGTAACATGCGCTCTAACATATTTTCTTGATGTTTTAATTTAAACTTCCTTCTCACCTGGAAGCGGTATAAAGTGCCATCATCTCTGAGGCAGAGGACGTGATCAGAAATGGGAAAAAAGTACCCCTGAGCTGCAATCAGACTCCCAATGTGCATGGCCTCAGCTGTGGGGGAAAAAAAAAGTACAAATCAAATACAGTTCCTTTGGATCATACATGAGAGATCCAAGGTATAATCTACACAGTAAACACAAAGTTAGAGCAACAAATTCTGATTTATTATACGAAGCCCTGGCCAATTAAACAAATAATCTACCAACAATCCCTGGGTCAGGCCACTAGCCCTAATTAATGTTGTACTCTTACTTCTTACAACTGTTTCTAAATGCTCTTCTACAATTTTAACTTCAGTGTTCCTACGCATTTTTATGTTAGAATTTAAAATCTTTCTGGAGTTAATTTTTTCAGTCCTTTAAACCACTTTTAAAGCATAAAACAGAAATGCGTTTTGAAAACATGACATGTCCCACTGGGAGGAGGCCCAGGGGATGAGCCACGACACGTTGGAGGGACTATTGTCCCTTTTCCACCTGCTCGATATGGCCCTACTTGACTCCACTCGGCTCTTTCACATGTGATGTTAACAGACTGCTGTTCACTGATTGGCCATGCGAAGAGGACAAATGAGAAGGTTTTTGTTGAGATTGTGCTGGGAAAAGTTTATAAAACTCAAAAGCGAATACAATTATATTAAGGACCACAGTGGCAGGAGCAGGTCATATATGTAACTTTACCATTTACAAACCATAAACCATGCCAGAAGGCTGACAGAAAAGGAAAAATCAGCTTTCTGAATTACATGCAGGCAGAGCGATGTATTTAAAAACACCCTACACCAACTAATCACACATGGAATCACCTGTTCAGAGACACAAAACAATACCACCATGAACAATGTGTTTGGTTCAGACATTTTATCTACGGTCCTTTAGCGAACCAGCGTCTGCAGGAGGAGGGAGCAGGCAGAGAGCAGCTGCCCATAATCAGACTGCCAAACGGAAGGACGAGGTCGCTGAATCTGCGGAGCACAAATATGCAATATCCAACCTAAAACTGACTTCAAATGTCATAAGCCCGTGGTTTTGCGCTTTTACGCTTGTCCTTGTTATTGCCATGGATAGGACAAAAATGTCCTCATCAAGCCCAAAATTGTAACTTCTTCAGGCAAACTTTGGACCTTCACCAGTCGAGACAGCAGCGTCCCTCCTCTCTGCTTCTCCTGCCATACCCCCTCGCATCAGAACCTCTGAGCCTTATCTATAAGTTCTGGCTGGGCTGTGGTCCAGATAATTATCCTATTGGATCATTTTAGACATAAAAAGCATAAGACAGTCTTGCATATATATTAATACAAACGTAATTAGTATTTAGTTTATGTTTTTATTTCTATTTATTTTTATCATTTCATGCAGATTACTTTAATATGACACAGTGACGTTAATAGCAGCACAGCTCTACACTCATGGCTGGAGGCGGGGCTTCAGCCACCATAGCTTCAGCCGTTGGCGGGTCAGTGGAAACACAACAGTTACCGTACCGAGTAGAGCGAAACCAAGTGGTGCAGAGCCAGTGCCGGCTAAAACGAGCCAGTGGAAAAGGGGCATATGTCTCCAGGCTGGCCTGGGAACATCTTGGGCTCTCCCCAGAACAGCTGGACTAGGTGTCTGAAAATAGGGTATCTGGGTGTCTCTGCTGTCCCCGTGACCCAGTCCCAGATAAGCGTAAGATGACAAGTATGAGTACATGGCAGATATTCCTTCAGTGGGCAGGCTTTAAATATGGAGCATGGATGTATGGAGAAATGTAATAGGGAATTAAAGTAGAAATGCAAATATTTACGAAACTTTTTCCTTTTACAAAATTCTTCCAACTAGGGGATTACTTTTTTCTCCATACTGCAGAAACTCCATACCTTAAAGAAAAAAAAAAGTTTCCACCCTAATGTTTAGATTAATTTAGACAATAAAATCTTGTAGTATTTACAAGGTCACCTCCACTGTGTGGACTTCATATTGATAGTTAACACAAATCTTGTTTTCAAAACATACCTGAATCCTCTACGGTCAAATTCTTCATCAGCCACTGTACTATATCTGCACCTGCAAAAAAAATTAAACCATGTAACTTACATAGTTAAAAATTGATTGTGACATTTTAAAGGCTAAAAGTAAGTGAAAGAAGCAAAAATTCAACTTTGGCCATTTTTGTGACAACTTTTGGGAGTTTTTTAATCTTCCTGAAATCAATAAAAGATTTAACTGAGTGTTACGCTTGTATTGTAAAAACGGAAAAAAAAAATTTCCATAATTGTAATTTTTGCACAAGGGATCAATATGTCAATGTGATGTGCAGACCTCAACTAGACATGCCTAAAAAGTCTTGTTTCTCCTGCAGAGAATTATCTCATTTATGCTTCCCTGCTGCTCTCCTGAATGAGACGCTGTTTAATTCCCCATCATTCATTAATTCCCCAGGCTGAGGCACATGGATGCAAACATTTCAGCTTCTCCTCATCACATTCATCCACTGCTGTAGTATTTGTGTTTATTTATAGGCTCAGCTCATGGCATTTTGGGTGATACATCTTGCATTGAGAGAATGACAAAGAAAAACGGTGGAATGTTAAAAGCTTCCCTTCGTTTCCATTGTTTGTTTAGGATGTTTCATAGCCGACTACAATACATCCTTCCTGCAGTTTTCAATCATAGCCTACAGATAAGGTGCACAACATACAAAAGGTTCAATAGGTTTGAAGTCTTTTATAGCTGATTTTACACTGTATTTACACATTTTGACCAGCATGCACAGCAACAATCTGACAGCACTGAAGCAGATAAACGTTGACTGCCTTGCTTAAGGGTCCTATGATAGGAGGACATTACTCATTCTCTTCCTGCCCTTACACAATCTTTTCCAAACAATTATATGTTGTCCTCCCACCTTCTCTTCAGCTATGGAGAAATTCTGCTGTGAAGTAGGTGCAGAGTCTTCACAGAACCAGAATATGTAACTAAAGTCCAAGGGTGCGACTCAGCCAAACACAACTGCTGTTTTTTGTTTGATTGTTTTCATATGTAAGATTGTCGTTTTTATTTTGCTTGGTTCGACCCATTATTTCTTCTTCTTTTATCCATTTATTTATGATTGTCATGGCCTGTCCATTTTGCTGACCCACTACTGCTCTACTGATACAAAGTTATCCAGACCCACTATGCTGTTTTCCCTAAGCTGCCAGGACAACAGAACCACAAAAAATATGTATCAAAAAGCATTTGATGTCCAATCTAAAACCTGTTCCAAAGTATGCTACAAAATACATAATAAAGAGCGAAGAGCAAAGATTTGCATGAATGAGAATGTCATCCCTATCAGAACTGTGGTCTGTCTCTTACACACAGGCAAACCTTCAACCCTAATTATAGGAGACAGATTATTCAAGAGAATCTATTCAAAACCCCCAAGTCTAAAGCCTGCGTCTTTCATATGCAATTCTTAGTCCAATATAAAGGTTTTAGTTTATGCCACTTTAAGTCTCAACGTGATTTACACTTAAGTCACCAGCATTGCCACTGATTGACACACTGATTCAGATGCCATGGGGCTTTATTGCTGCAGGTCATATTTTGGCTGATTTTTAAGTTTAAGCTGGAGGCAAAAGGTTTTTGCACACATAAAAACACTCGAATTATGTTATATAGATATATAGATCAATAAATTGATAGCTATAGATATCTATATATAGATATCTTCTTCCACTCCTCCAGGATGACATCACAGAGCTGGTAGATGTTAGAGATCTTGCCCTCCTCCACCTTCCATTGGAGAATGCCCCACGTCTGTTTCATAGAGTTTAGGGCTGAAGACATGCTTGGCCAGTCCAACACATTTACCTTCAGTTTCTTTAGCCAGGAAGTGGTCATCTTAGAGGTGTGTTTGGGATCATTATGTCATAATACTGCCCTGTGGCCCTGTTTCCAAAGGGAGGGGATCACACCCTGCTTCACTATGTCATGTTGGCCTTCATGGTTCTCTCAATGAGCTGTAGCTCTCAAAAGCTGGCAGCACTCATGCAGTACCAAACTATGACATTCTTACACCATGCTTGACTGTACTCCTCAGCTGGTTGCCGCCACACATGCTTGACACCATCTGAGCCAAACAAGTTTATCTTGGTCTCATCAGACCACAGGACATGTTTTCAAAGATCCATGTCCTTAGTCTGCTTATCTTCTGAAAACTTTGTTGTGCATCATCTTTAGAAAACGCTTTCTTCTGGTATGACAGACATGCAGACCAATTTGATGCACTGTGCGGCGTATGGTTTGAGCACTGCCAGGCCGAACCCACCCCCACCACCCTTAACCTTTTCAGCAATGTTGGCAGCACTCAATACATCTATTTTCAAAAGACAGCCTCTGGATATGATACTGAGCACCTGCACTCAACTTTTTTGGCAGAGCCTGTCACTGAACCCTGAATCAGTGGACAGTCTGCCTGCTGCAGTGTGAGCAGTCTGCATTTTCACCATTATTTCCTTTTAGAGATATATTGAGAGGGAGAAAAAAAGAGCGGTTTGGTTTGTGCCTTTTGCAAAGACTGAAGATTGTAAACTGTGATGGATTCTTACTATAAACATAACTGAGGAGAAAACTCTATGCAATGAAATTCATATTTTACAGATGCAGAAAAAAAGCTTCAGCAGACAACAGCAACATTTTATTATGAAATAAATTGGGTTTTTGTTTTATTGTTTGGGGCTTTTAGCATGCTGGCAGCCTTTTAGAGTGGTAAAACGTAAGGGAATATTTACAATCAAGAACATATAGAAAATGCTAACTGTATATAGAAGTCTGCTAACTGTTAATTTCTAATAAACAGTTTGAAACACTTTATATGTTCTTAAGTTTGTTTCACTAAAATACCAAACTCCAACTTTGAGCTATTTGTTACCTTTGCTAATCTCTAACATACCCAAACAGCTCAACAGTGCAACTCTTCATGAATAAATACCATTTTTTACAATTAGTTCTGAAGTCCATTGTGGCCCAACCCTACCTTTCAACAGTTCAGATTCAGCAGCTCTCCAGCTTAACAGTATGAAAGGATTATTCTGATGCACATGATATAATCATCAGTCTTGTAAATGTAAGATTAAAACTAAATATTTGTGCAAAACTTGCAGACAAAGCTACATGAGTGGTTTATACCTATATGGCATGACCATTCTGGATGAGTAAATTTCAGTATTAGCAGCAATTTAAATTCCAATATCTAGATCAGAACCAAACCAATGGATGTGAGCATTTCTAGAAAAAAACATAACTGCACAAACATCTAGTATGTTTTTGGCAAATGGTTTTAAAAAGGCATCTTTGTAAAACATAAATATTTGGCTCTGAACTGAAGATCAAACTGTCTCCAGGTTTTTACTAACTATTCTTTCAGTAACTGTTGTAGAAAAACAACTTCATAACATGACGGTGCCACCACGCTGTTTGGCATTAAAGATAAGATATATAATGATCATATACAGAATTTGATTTCCTCCACAAAGGTCATGACAGTTATGATCAAAAAGATCTTTTTCATTGGAAAGTTCAGTTTCCCAGGTTCTGGGACTTATTTTAATTCCTTTTGTAGATCCAATGACTTTGTTATGAATATTTAACTGAGATGGGATGGGACAGCTTTTTTTTTTTTAAACATTCAGTACCTTAAAAAATGCTTTTTACTTTACAGAACATTTCAGATACTTTTAATGTTTCTTTATGTCAGGGGGCACAAAAGGTATTTCTGAAAGACTTGTTAACAAAACAGTCTTAGTACAACAATTTAGAAAATTGCTTAAAGATGGAGAGTTCAGCTTACTGGCAACTTTGGTGACACATTAAAATATGTTTAACAAACTTACCTGAGACTAATTAAACTGGAGGCACGGTAAACTTTTAAGCTTTCCAGAAAAATGCTGAACAAAAGAACTGAGCATTTTGCAGGATGTCTTTGTCTTTCACTCATCTGTTCACCAGACACTTACTGTCATTCAGTAATGTACCTCCACAGGTAACGTTTGTACCACTCAGTCCCTGTCACTACAACTGTCATTTCTGCTACTTCATGTGTCATACTTTCCTCGCTCCATTTTTTACCTGTAACAACACTGGGGATCTTGGTCATGAAACTTTTGACGGTTCTGATGGGCACACCCTCTGTCTCGTCCTGGATACGAGTGACAATGTCTTCAATCTAAAGAGAACATCAAAGATCAAAATCATAGAAGAGAAAACTCAAAAGGTTAAACAGGTTAACATGAACAAACATCATTTTGAACAAAGGGACTGTTAACTGGGCTATATTTAGCATTTTAAAATCAACATCACTGCTATAGTATTGGGCGGCATCTTTGCATTATGTGACATACTAAATCCCTGATATACTAAATTACCAAGTTTGCTTGAAACACTAACATTTATTGGTCTCATTTCACTTTAGCTTAGCTCTACCATCCTGCATGTAAATACAGATATACTGTAGCTGATGCCTAATTAAACTTAAACCTCTTTATGAAGAGTTGCCAGAACCCTTTTTCTAGGACATCAGCCTCTGTGTTGATTAGCCGTGCCCTAGTTACAAGTCTGATATACACAGTTAATACTGTTGTCGTAAGGTGTCTGGTAGTAAATTGTTAATTTAGTGTGCAAGTCCATGATTAATGGACCAGAACATAAGGCCAAATGTGGATTAGTGAAGGGAGATGTTGCTCCTGCTGAGTTTTTACCTTCAATGTTTTGCATCATTCTCATATTTCTTCTCATATCTGCCTTTTATTTTTGCCGGGATTTTTCTCTTTAGTTAAGTTAGACTTTTTCAAGTTCTGGTCATTTCACCCCTTCGTAAATAATCTGCTCACAGTCTTCAGGAAGGAAATCATTAATATCTCCCAGCATAATCTGTCTCATGGTATATTCATACAAGGAAAGACCTTTGGTCCGCTTGTTTGGTCCGGATCAAAAACGGACTTAAATTTTTTTTTGGTTGGTGCGGTTTGCTTTCGCATTGTACTTTCTGAAAGTGAACTATTAACCTACTTGTAAACAAAGCCACAAGGGTGACGATCATTGCACCCATTGGACAGAATTGACGGGGGTGGGACACAGCGCAGACCTGGAAATTTAGGAAAATAACTGTAGAAGTGCAGCGTGCAGCAACTCTGTTCTGTATATTTCTGCCGTTATTACAGCTGCAATATTTATGTTGAGAGTCAAGAACAGCTCATTCAACGTAGATTTTGCAAAGTTCTATTTAAAATTTTGGAGAATGCATGTGCCCTGTTCCACAACATGCCAGTAGCGTTGCTAAGCAACATACAGCTTTTCAGGTATGATTTTACGACAACGTATGCCTTTGCTATTGGCTACGGTGGCTTGTTAAGTCAAAAGAGACGTACGTTTTCTGTAGTTGGTTCAGATTGGGGCTGGTTCGTATTCAGACCATAAGCGAACCGCACCAGAGTCCGTTTGGAAGCTACCGAGACCCCATCAAAAAGTGGGTCTCGGCCCAGTTGCCTGGACCAATGGAGGAAACGAACTCTGACCTGTTTAAAGCGGACTAAAAGTGGCAGGTGTGAATACACCCTCAGTTACTTTGATTTGATCTGGAGTCATAATCTGTCCTGTTTTGCAGGAGTCAGCTGGTCTATATAGGGATCATAACCACAATAAACGGGATCAAGTTGTAATGTCATGTTGAGGAAATTTAATCTTAAACATGAGATAAACATTTTTATGATCATCTACATTGTTCATCTACTACCAACAGGCAAAAAGCTGATAAAATTGTACTGGACGTCAACATGTCACACTGTTAGCTCAACTAAAAATCTTGAACAATGAATGCACAGCAGGGAAGCTGTCACATGACAAGACAGTCCCAGAAGGTTTCTGATATTGTGTTGTATTTGTCGTAGGTCGTCTTAGTTTGCGGGAGCTGCTAAATCGACAGTCGGGGCATTTGTCCCATGGAACAACTACAGAACATTGTTACAAGGTCGCAAGGAGAGAACAAGGGGGAACCCAGCTTAAAAAAATGTCATGTTATAGATAATATTTCACGTTTTGTCTTGCTAACTCCTAGATAGACCATCACATTTTAACAACCTGAGGACTGTATTCTCTTTGAAGCAGTGGTAACATTGAACTACAGGCTATTTTGTAAAGCAATGTCTTATCTTAGAAATACAAGCTACTAGGGTCGTGCAGAGAGCTAATCCCAAAATATCCCAACTAAAGAGTTTTTTTATATTGTTGAACTAAGTCAGCTATAGCAAAAAAAAAAAAAAAGGACAATAACTATAACAATGACAATAACTTCAGCTTAGATAAGTGCATTCTTCTGATTTAAAATAGGTTCAATTAGAACAGCTCATGCTTGTGGACCATTTATGAGTGCACAGATGTAAAATACAATTTGTTTTTCACTTTGCACTGAAATAATGAGATAATACTTTATGTACTTTTGTTTTGATTGCAAGGTTGACACCGCCTCTCTGCACAGATGCTTTTTGTCTGCGGCAGAGAGTGGGAAGTGAGAAAATTGTCGCTTTGGAGACAGCTATCGCAAACTACCACACCACTCAGCAGCTATATTTAAACCCTGAATCAAATGCTGACCTCTGAGGATGACAAAGGGATCTGTGTTTTTTTTTTTTTTTTCTCTCAAGCGCACTTGATCAAAGTAAATTTCATTTGAACAAAAACGTGCACACCCAGACATGCATACACTGAGCTCTCATTGAAAACGTATTCAGGTTCACCTGGGTCTCACCAAATGTGTTGTGCAGCAAAGTCTAATTTTTTGTGAATTTCTGACCCTCCAAGCTTTGAATATATTTATAAAGGGAAAGTCAGCTGTCCGTGGAGGATAGCTCCAGCAGGCAACTTACCTTTAATAAGTGTTAATATGGTTTCATTATCTGCTTATTTAGTTGCAACTTTTGCAGGGAGTTGCCTCAGCTTATTTTCGCAGCCAGGTCAGAAGTTGTTAAAAATATTTAAAAAAACATTTCCAGAGGAAACAAAAACATTTCTGAGATTTTTGAAGCTGGTAATCCATTCATCTATCCAAGTTTGTGTCCTGGGGCTGACAGGTCGATAAAAGAAACCAAGACATCCCTATCTATCCTCATTGGGACTTTTCAGCTTACTCTGGGAGATCCAAAATTGTCAACAGACCAAAAAGGGTTTCATAGTTCCCCCCCAGCAAGTTTTAGATCCACTCCGGGGTCAAATCCTGTGTGAAGTGGAGCTTTTTGATAGAATGGTCCTGTGGGCTATTTTCTCTTTCTCCACTCCCCTCGGCTCTTCCTGGTGATTTCAATAATCTCAAAGTGCTATGTAGAACAATCCAGTCTAGGTTTTATTAACTGAAAAATTTTACAAAACAAATTAATAATTGGTCGATTGACAGTATATACGGATGAAAAATTAATGGCTGCATTGATTTCATTTGACAATGAGAAAGGGAATACATTTTTTTACATAGATTTTTTTAGCTAAACATCTCCAGACGTGGAAAATACACCAATCGCATTCCTTGAATATGCAATAAGCAATAGAATTCAAGTTATTAAAACCTTTTTCACATTGATTGCCAATGCCACCCTGGGAGGTTAGCTCTTACAAACAACCACCACTGTGTGTGGAAAGGAACATTAAGATCGGATGACCTGCAATCTGGCAGCCCAGAGCACAGCGTGGGAATGCTAAGTACCGGCATCATAATCTGGCTTTTGGAGACTTTCATCAAGAATTTGATCAAAACCTGAAAAGATATCTGCAAAGTAAAATCATCTAGTGAGAAATGAAGTCATGAAAAATTACATCTCTTTCGAGATCCTTTAGGCATTTGGTGAACACAAAAAATGAATGGTTATACATACGAGGCAAAAAATAGCATTTCAAAACAAAGCAGAAAACGTTTCTGTCACACTTTGTATAAGGAGTACTCAAGATACTGGTGGACCACAGGAGATATTTTTGGAACTGCATAGCTTAAGTAAGCATTTCTTTTTTTTTTGTTTTTCAAACCGTGTCCTGTCCAGCAGAGTAGCGCTCAGATTTGTTGTCTGAGTGCCAAGAAAAAGCCCAACAGAATTACTTTCACAAATGGAGCATTACAGCTAACGCTTTAAAGCTCTGCTTGATATTTATAAAAGAAACTTTATTGGAAACTGCTTTGGGATTATTTCAATTGTTACAGAAATGGAGACAGAAACAAAAAGGAAAAAATAAGAAGCACAAACGAGAGAGGTGGGGCAAAAAGGTAAAAGGGAGAGAAGGAAAAATGAATGGAGGAGAGAAGAAGGATGAAGAGAATACAAGATAACATCCTGCTAATAAAACAATCCTGATGGCAGTATAAGTTATTTAAAAACCAATGTTTATCTTTCTGAAATAATGGTTTCTTCATAAATTTCCAAGTGTCTCAAGATATCTGCAGTTCTATGTCTTTATACCAGAGTAAAGGGCTATTATATTTTTTGCCCCACTAATATCAGTGATAGGTTAACTTAGTTGTAAACTATAGGGCAACAATGCTTTGGTTTTTTTTCTTGAATGTATAAAAACATGTTTGTCCTATATTCTCCTTTTAGAGGTGTTCCAATTAAAAACAAAAAATTTCCATCAAATTTAGAACAAGGAAAGCATAGGTCAAAAGAGCTTCAAGAAGCCCTTGAATCTACAAAACGACAGCAAACGATTTAAGACAACAGTTCCAATGCCAGCAGCGATTTTTAAAAACAAATTTTTCTTACATTAGTTGACTGATGGAAAAAAATCAGTGCTATTAGGAGTATTAGGAGTTGTTCTAATTGCATACTTAATAGATATTTAGTAGTAGTAGAAAGCTTCATTAATCATGTATGATTGAAAAGGGCTCTTGGTGATATATACACTTCAACCGAGGTTTCTTAGATATCAAAGTGCATTTTTTCTGGTGAAATAAAAGCAGACATTTATGGAAGAAAAGCTCAAAATCACATCTTGTTGACTTTTCAGCACTTCCAAGCAGGTATGAGATTTTAGAGACAAGGCTTCTGCTTTCATCTCTGACCATCAGACTGCACTCACCCTCCTTGTTTTTTGTTGTCCAAAAAAGAAGCTGACCAGCACAAGCAGAAGCACAGGCTAAGCACTGTGCTTCACAATCAGTGTGATTATATGATTCCAAAAGGACCTTGATGGTGTGGAGAGAAATGTTCAAATGACTAATGGCTTCTGCTGTCATGACCAATCGATTTCTTCTATACCAACACAACAGAGTTTGTTGAAAATCGCAACAGGGAAAAACAAGCTGGATAAATAAAAAATATATTAAACAAACCACATTTCTATAGAACTATCCTTTTGTATAGAACAGTTAAAAACCTTTCATACAAGAAGTACGACAGTAACCTTATGTAGACTGAAACACCAAGTGAGATGTTCTTCTAGTACTGAGGTACTCCCATGATCTGCAGTTCTATAGTATGCCTGGGTAAATCTCTTGTACACACAACTAAGTTGTTCATTGTATGTTTGTTCACACAGCGTTTGCATAGTTCATTAAACACTTTTCCAAACTTCTGCACAACTCTTCCTCTTTACTATGTTGATACCTACAGGTCCTTCTCAAAATATTAGCATATTGTGATAAAGTTCATTATTTTCCATAATGTCATGATGAAAATTTAACATTCATATATTTTAGATTCATTGCACACTAACTGAAATATTTCAGGTCTTTTATTGTCTTAATACGGATGATTGTGGCATACAGCTCATGAAAACCCAAAATTCCTATCTCACAAAATTAGCATATTTAATCCGACCAATAAAAGAAAAGTGTTTTTAATACAAAAAACGTCAACCTTCAAATAATCATGTACAGTTATGCACTCAATACTTGGTCGGGAATCCTTTTGCAGAAATGACTGCTTCAATGCGGCGTGGCATGGAGGCAATCAGCCTGTGGCACTGCTGAGGTCTTATGGAGGCCCAGGATGCTTCGATAGCGACCTTTAGCTCATCCAGAGTGTTGGGTCTTGAGTCTCTCAACGTTCTCTTCACAATATCCCACAGATTCTCTATGGGGTTCAGGTCAGGAGAGTTGGCAGGCCAATTGAGCACAGTGATACCATGGTCAGTAAACCATTTACCAGTGGTTTTGGCACTGTGAGCAGGTGCCAGGTCGTGCTGAAAAAGGAAATCTTCATCTCCATAAAGCTTTTCAGCAGATGGAAGCATGAAGTGCTCCAAAATCTCCTGATAGCTAGCTGCATTGACCCTGCCCTTGATAAACACAGTGGACCAACACCAGCAGCTGACACGGCACCCCAGACCATCACTGACTGTGACGGTCTCCGGGCAAGCAGAGCATTAATCAGAAAGGCAGCCAGCAGTCCATTAGTAACTCTCGAGGAGTTGCAGAGGTCCATAGCTCAACTGGGAGAACTCATCAACAGGCCTAATAATCATACATGTTAATCACCAATTGTAGGGGACACAGTAAACATGCAGAAGATGGTGCTATGGTCAGATAGGACCAATTGAATGTTTTGGACTCCATGCCAACATTGCATGTGGTAGAAAACTGCAAACCATCCTTAACACACCACCCTGTGATAAAGTATGGTGGCAACAGCATCATGCTATGGAGATGCTTTTCTACAGCAGGGACTGGAAAGCAGGTCCGTGTTGATTGGATGATGGATTGAGCTAAGTACAGAGCCATCCTGGAAGAAACCCTGTTAGAGGCTGGAGGTTTGGTGGAGAGCTTCACCGTCTAGTGGGACAACAACCCTAGACATACAGATGCTTTCAATCTAATCTGACTGAACTTGTTTTGGGCAAAACATCTAATCTATAGATATGCAAAGCTGGTAGAGTCACAACTTAAAAAAGACTTACAGCTGTAATTGTAGCGAAACATAGTTCTACAAAGTGTTGACTGAGAGGGTTGAATACAAATACACATCACACTTCTAGATTTTTTTCCTTTTCTTTTTCTTTCCATTACACAGTTAAGCACCATTTTGTGGTTGCGCATCAAATACCCTGTCTCCATAATGAAGCAGGTATACAGGTCCTTCTCAAAATATTAGCATATTGTGATAAAGTTCATTATTTTCCATAATGTCATGATGAAAATTTAACATTCATATATTTTAGATTCATTGCACACTAACTGAAATATTTCAGGTCTTTTATTGTATTAATACGGATGATTGTGGCATACAGCTCATGAAAACCCAAAATTCCTATCTCACAAAATTAGCATATCATTAAAAGGGTCGCTAAACGAGCTATGAACCTAATCATCTGAATCAACGAGTTAACTCTAAACACCTGCAAAAGATTCCTGAGGCCTTTAAAACTCCCAGCCTGGTTCATCACTCAAAACCCCAATCATGGGTAAGACTGCCGACCTGACTGCTGTCCAGAAGGCCACTATTGACACCCTCAAGCAAGAGGGTAAGACACAGAAAGAAATTTCTGAACGAATAGGCTGTTCCCAGAGGGCTGTATCAAGGCACCTCAGTGGGAAGTCTGTGGGAAGGAAAAAGTGTGGCAGAAAACGCTGCACAACGAGAAGAGGTGACCGGACCCTGAGGAAGATTGTGGAGAAGGGCCGATTCCAGACCTTGGGGGACCTGCGGAAGCAGTGGACTGAGTCTGGAGTAGAAACATCCAGAGCCACCGTGCACAGGCGTGTGCAGGAAAAGGGCTATAGGTGCCGCATTCCCCAGGTCAAGCCACTTTTGAACCAGAAACAGCCGCAGAAGCACCTGACCTGGGCTACAGAGAAGCAGCACTGGACTGTTGCTCAGTGGTCCAAAGTACTTTTTTCAGATGAAAGCAAATTCTGCATGTCATTCAGAAATCAAGGTGCCAGAGTCTGGAGGAAGACTGGGGAGAAGGAAATGCCAAAATGCCAGAGGTCCAGTGTCAAGTACCCACAGTCAGTGATGGTCTGGGGTGCCGTGTCAGCTGCTGGTGTTGGTCCACTGTGTTTTATCAAGGGCAGGGTCAATGCAGCTAGCTATCAGGAGATTTTGGAGCACTTCATGCTTCCATCTGCTGAAAAGCTTTATGGAGATGAAGATTTCATTTTTCAGCACGACCTGGCACCTGCTCACAGTGCCAAAACCACTGGTAAATGGTTTACTGACCATGGTATCACTGTGCTCAATTGGCCTGCCAACTCTCCTGACCTGAACCCCATAGAGAATCTGTGGGATATTGTGAAGAGAACGTTGAGAGACTCAAGACCCAACACTCTGGATGAGCTAAAGGCCGCTATCGAAGCATCCTGGGCCTCCATAAGACCTCAGCAGTGCCACAGGCTGATTGCCTCCATGCCACGCCGCATTGAAGCAGTCATTTTTGCAAAAGGATTCCCGACCAAGTATTGAGTGCATAACTGTACATGATTATTTGAAGGTTGACGTTTTTTGTATTAAAAACACTTTTCTTTTATTGGTCGGATGAAATATGCTAATTTTGTGAGATAGGAATTTTGGGCTTTCATGAGCTGTATGCCAAAATCATCCGTATTAAGACAATAAAAGACCTGAAATATTTCAGTTAGTGTGCAATGAATCTAAAATATATGAATATTAAATTTTCATCATGACATTATGGAAAATAATGAACTTTATCACAATATGCTAATATTTTGAGAAGGACCTGTATATCTTGCTGAAAGATAAAATGTCAGCCATGACAACAAGGCTTAACATTTTTAAGCAGCGCTACCTAGGAACTACATTTTAGTGGAGATCAAGCTCCTCTAAGCAATGATGTTCTACATGCTGACTAATTGATGGCTGAGGGCAGGCTAAAAAACAAGCAGACATAACTAGCAATCAGCAGTTTGTAAAGTATACCTGCAGCATTTCAAACAGCCATTTGCATAGTTTAACTCTTACTCGGATTTTTAAACAATAAATTCTCATGATGCCCTTGTCAAATGTAGGCCATCCTTTCCTCTAATTTCAGAATAAATAGGTTGACTCACCGTGCTCGGTTACGCAACATTTTAAGAGAGGTTCTCAAAGAAATGCTACAGGCAGATCCAAGTAGTGAAATCATGACTGCAGCCAAACTTAAAACCCACTTTAAACTGCCAGCACAGGACACTGAGTACACTCTTTTTTCTAATTTGTGAAGAATCTCAGAGTTTAAGTATTAGCAAGATGGATTTGTTTTATTTTTAAGTACAGAGATGTGATCAAGCTGCGAAAACTGAAAAGGTCACTGTAGAGACATTTGTGGCTTATTCTTCAGATGTATGATTAAAAACAAATACTGCTGCAAGACTGAATACACCTCAACTCAAAAAGATTACTTGGAAATATTGATATTCACATGTGAACTAACCAACTACATTAGTACATCTGCAAATTACCTTCACAGGTTCCTGTACAATCAACTGATTGCAGCATGTTTCTCAGAGCTTTCAACAGCACTTACACAGAGCACTCGCAAAAGGTCAAGTGCCAACAAGGAAATAAGAAATGGGAGAGTGCATGAAGGGAAATATTGAGAGCAACCACAAAAGATGGAGGATTTTAAAGCTGCAATTAATGCTGCATCATCTTTCCAAGTTATTTCATGTTCAATAGACAATTGCTATAGAAAACCATAAAAAAAACGTCATAATGCAGTAATGGAAGTTTGGGAATGCTTGACATTGACCATAAATTATCTTTCAGCTCCTTGGGGAAACCAAAGGAAAAAAAAGAAACATTTATCTGCAAAGTATTTGAGTTTAAATCAACTATATGAATTTAAGGTAATAGTTCCTTTCTGAGATCAGCATTCCTTCCAGTAGCTTCCTGCATCCTAGAGTTAGAGCGTTAAGTTCTCTGTACAGTCACAGATAAGTTTTCTTACCGTAAACCTAATTACAATCACACTGAATTTTAAAGATTAGGACTGTCAAAACTCATTCCACAGATTATGACTACATAATTATTCTTGATTCTGCTGAATCATAATAGTGGCTATAATAGCGGAGTTAATAATACCCTTTTATTCTGTAAAATATTTTTTTTTCTTAGAATGCATTCCATATCAAACATCCTGTTTTCTAGTCATTTATCCAATAGGACTGACATTTCTAAAAATAAAAAAAATTGCTTTCAAAATGTGAGGATCTTCAGAATGTTTTCATTTATATAGCCACTGCAGGACTTTAGGAGTCAGGAGGCTAAATTTCCTGTTTTCATTGTATGTTTATCATTGTATTTGCTTGTTGTTCCCACTTGGTTCTATAAGGGTTGCAAAGAGGCTGGAGCTTGAGTAGACAATCGGTGAAAACCCTGGACAGGTCCACACTCTTCCAGCCAAACAGAGACAAACAAAGCAAACCCTAGACATAGACTTGTTCCTAACATGCACCGTTTTGTACTTTGAGATGAATTCTGGAGTACCTGGGGGAAAACAAGCACAATCAAAAGACACAAGCTCCAAATAAAAAGGTTCCAGCCAAGATTTGAACTGGTGAACTGTCAAGACTACAGCATTAACAGCTCGACACACTATGTAGCTATTTAACAGGCAAGAAATAATTTAAAATTCCCCTTGCACATTTTCATTCCGTTTATTTTTTAGAACTAATGTCATCTCAACGTCCTTACAAAACAATAATGTTAAATTCATGTCTAAATATATATTCCAAATAGGTCCATTTACAATTCTAATTAAATTCATTACAATACATGCAATTCATCATCAGGTTAATGTACAGTTACATAGAAATTAAATTAAAGACCCATACTACAACATAGATTCAAATTATCATTAATTCACAATTAGTAACTCAAAGGAGGTCTAACCAGTTGCATTGAGTCACTGACTTTTCAATAATTCCCCATCCTGAGCAAGCATGCTGCCACAGAAAAACATGCAAACCTTGCGTTTGGTTTGGATGGGAGTCTTTTTCCTAAAATGTCTATGAATAACCCACATCCTCTACCCATGCCTGTGAACATAGCCTTTAAAACTTTTTATCTTTAACACCTGAACTTGATTTAGAAAACCTGATTCACACCTTTACTCCTAGCAGATTCCATTAATGCAGAAACTAAAAGGTTGGAAAACATCACACCCATCTCTCCACTAGCTTCCTTTTTAAAAGTGATTTTCAAATACTTTTATTATTTAAATGACCCAGCCCCTTCTTATGTTTCCCATCTCATGGTTCTTTATGTCATAGTGCAGTTCTCTCTAATTATCTATTAAAATACCTCAGATTGGTTACTACACTGTTTGGTTATAAAAGCAAACCCCTAGCTTTTAGCTACACTAATGCATTTTCCTTGATTTTATGTGTGATCTTACTTCTGTATGTCGTTTTGAATCTCTATTCACTTTACATACATTTGCTTGATTTTTTTTTTTATTATTTCCATTAGTATGATCCGAACATGAGGTCTTGAAGGAAATGAAACCAGGTTGTTTTTTCTTAGATTTTTTAACCCTTTCTCAAACTGCAGCTTTCTAAATAGTAAATTGTTCACAGCTTTTTACCAATATCAAAATTGTACTGTGCACCAGTGCCATGTTTTATTAAACATAAAAACATTTTTACATTTTCTCTGCAAAGTTTGCATGTGAAGTCATCTATTCAGTTAGCTTTATAGATACAATAGTCTAATGTTTTCATCTTGACATTTTTATGTTGTTTTTATACTCAACTTTGGACACTGAGTATAAAATACGTTATTTTATTATTAATAGGTTATAAAACTGGTTATTTCAAAAGATTTGTTTGCATTTTTATATTGCAAAAATATAAATTTCTTAATATTTAAAATAGTTTATCTCTTAATTACAACATATCAGTAATAAGATTATTAAATACAAAAATTACTACATTTTCACAATTTGTCATCAATAGGAAATTATTTGCATATATTTTATTCAAATTTTAAATAGAAAGGTTTAGATTACAAATATCTTTTTATATATATATTTCTAATGCAGGACTAGTGGTGCTTTTATTTTATTTTTTTCAACAAAGTTGGCAGACAAGAAGTGGGTTGAAGAGAGGGGGACATGCAGCATAGGTCTCCGGGATCAGGACTCCAACCTGGGATGAGTCCCAGTTGCGTCGAGGACTGAGGCCTTCGTATATGGGTTGCGTGCTCAATAATTTTTTATTTTTTTTAAAGGAAATTGTCAAATCAACTCTGGGCATGCACAGCTCATGGTTATATACTTCCCATGAGAATACTGAGATAAAAGTACTTTGATGATCTAATATATCATGCAAGATATCTTTCCTCATTTGAGACAAGAATTACCATACCAACCAGTCAAACGTAAAAGGTAAAATTAGTTGTATCAAATACTAAATGTGGAGACTTTAATCAAAGTTGGTGTGTGTGCTCATTCTATTGGTGCACACCATCACACAAAAACTGAGTTGATGTAATGACTCATCATAGAAGTGGTAAAACCGATTGCCTGTGGACTGCACAGGTTCACATCTGAAGGTCAGATGCGACGGCTATGTGACGATAATGAGATGTCCTGCTGTTTTCAGGCTGCTGCATCTGGCAGCAGGTTGACGAGACTCTTAATGGAAGTTTAATGACAACAGGATGGCTTTGCCACAGCTGACTACCAATGCTTCACTGTTTGACAGCTGATGCCACCCCAAAGTAATTTTTCAGGCTTTTCAAGTGAGCACTAAGATTTGTCTTTGCAAAAATAGAGCTGCAAATCTTTCGATAGCAGCTGATTTATTTGAGAACGGGAAACAAAACGCCAACATTCTTTTACTTTTTGACTCTGGCAAATTCAAAGGCTGTTTTATACAGAGAGAAATGTGATAATTCACAGTAAATACGTGCAATTCATCTAAAGTGGCCTGTGGGGAAACAACAATTCTTTAAATCTGTGTAATGGTGTGTATGACTTCAACAACCTTGACAGAAACATGTTTTCTATTCTGAATACAAATGTGGCCTTGAACACCAGCAAAGCAGAAGTCCAGATTTACAAAACACAAAAATTAGCGTAACATAAGGCTAAAAAGTACGTAGAGTTCTTTGCAAAAGTATTGACACCTGTTGAACTCATATTTTGCTATAACTACAAACTGCAATTAATTTTATTAGTGTTTAGGGGTTCACCAACAGAGTTGTGCATAACTGAAGTGGAAGAAAATTATGTATGGTATTCAATTTTGTTCAATCTGAAAAGTGCGGCATGCATTTGTGTTGAGCCTCCCTCAATCAAAACAAATCTATAGAGTAAAGTTCTAGCCCATTCTTCTTTGCAAAATTGCTCAAGCTAAGTCAGCCTGGTTGTGAACAGCAAATTTTAAAGTTTGCCCATATATTCTCAGTTGGATTTCTGTCTGGACTTTGAATGGGCCATTCTAACAGTACATTCGTGGTCTGAACCATTCCATTGTAGCTGTGTTTGTGTGTGTAGCATTCCTGTCTTACTAGAAGGTGAGCCTCTGTGGAATATAAACATCTGCACCTCATGATACTGCCACTAACCTGTTTCATAGCCGGGATGGTGTGTTCATTGTGATGTGCAATAATAGTTTTCTGCCATACAAACTGTTACTGCACATAGCATTTTACATGTAGGTCATAAAGCTTAAATTTAGTCTCCTCTGACCAGAGCACCTTACACATTTTTTCTGTGTCCCCCTAAATGGTTTGTGGCAAACTGTAGAAGAGACCTCTTATGACTTTCTTTTAACAGTGGCTTTTCTTCTGCCACCCCTCCAAAGCCAGATATGCTTGACTAATAGTTGACCTGTTGGCTTTATATAGAAGCATTAGAGTAAAGGATGAAGAAGCAACTTGATTTGAGCAAAGAGAAAGTATGTGTACTAATGTCATGAGGCTGTCTGACATCTGAAGCTTGGCCATGCAACAGGATGGTGACTACAAACTTGTCATTAAACCTAAATCATCTGAATGAGTAGATATTAGTCTTAATAGTCTGTCTTAATTTCAAAAAGGCACTAATTGCCACTGGAAACAAAACTGGAAAACTGTCATTGAAATCCTAGGAGAATAATTGCTTTAATTTTAAGTTTCAAACTGTATTTTTAGCAAATGCTCAGGGGAGTTTTAAGACATTTGTGTCTTCCTGAAAACAATTCCCCTCATTATTATCAGCTGATGGGTGCTGGATTAGAGGTCTGCTCTAAGACTGTTACACTTTTAATTGTCTGATGATAGCTCTTGCCCTTGCAGGACAATGACAAACCAGAATGTACTCAGCAGCATAACTCAGCTTGGTTCTCTTTTAAATTGGTTGCAGTCAGTGGTTGTAACTCTATAGATTTAAGGACTTTTAAATCTTCTTTAACACAATTTTTAACCTTTAAATTGAAGTCAATGTTGTAATGACTATACCTTTTACTGCAATTAAGGATTTGATTATATGCATGTTCCATGAAGGTCTGCACATTTAATAAAAGTTATCATTGGAAGTCCATTATTCTGACCCATGACATATAGTCTTTAACCTAGATATGCATAAACCCCCCATTCTCCCAAGGAAAATGTGTTTTATTTGTCCACAGTGGTCCAGAAAGGAAAGTATTCCATTTACCAATGTCCTGCAAATGTGGATGTGGCCCTTTATCACACCTGAATAATATGAACAGTCATCAAGGGTGTCTGCAAACCTTGATCCCCTGCTCTAAAGGTAATTCAACTATTTGGATCAGGTATGCTGAAACAAGAAAGCCTAAATCTTCCACGATCCCCAAGTGTACAAAAGATATCAGGATATTGTGATATAAATGAATGCCACCATGATAAAAACATTTGAAAACGTTTTTTCCCTTTAATGACACATTCTGTACAGTACAACTTAAAAACAAAATCATTAATGGGACAACATCTAATCTTAAATCTGCACACACAAATACTTTGTTGAACCTTTTCACTCATTTTCAGCATTCACCTCCATTTGGTAAGATTCTATGAACACCAAGGTTTTCCAAATCTATGAGATAGTAAGGGTAGCTTCCTGTGCACAACCCTGTTCCTGACTCTGGGAATGCTTTTTCCAAAACTTTATTTTTCTGATAAAGCTATACTTTTGTTGATTTGGATGTATCCTTGGATTCACTGTGAAACTAAAAAAATCCCCCTTCATCTCCATCCTTCTTAAGATTTAAACTTGGAACAGAATTTGAAACTTTCAAGTTTTTTGAAACTCTAAATTTGAGCTAATGAAGATTAACCCTAGAGCCTGATGTGGCCAACAACGAGTCACGGTGGGTACGGCATTTCTTTGATGATGCACAGTATTGGTTGTAACAAACATATCAATTGAAATTGTGGCCCAGATGTTTAGGTCTGGTTACATTAGACCACAAAACATTCTTTAAAGTAAGATATAGGATATTTAAGCCAAGTTTAGCTTAAATCCTTGGAAGAAAAGGATGTCATTTTGCAACTCCAAACCTGACATATGTACTATACAGCTGATTTTTGTAAATTGTAGAATACAAGCTGTACATCTTGGAAATTTCTGCATTTCCTCTTAGCAGCCTCTCTGAAAGGTTTCTATTTTCTATCTTCAATAATTCCTGGAAATCTTCCAGTGTTTCTAGTAGCTTTACTATATTTTCTTCAACCACTGACAACCATATTCACAGTGCCATGTTGTACATATGTGGTGGGTTTTTGTGCCCTTCTCATGAGCGATATCTTTCTAGAATGAGATCATTTGAATCCTTTATAACATTTCTGCAAACTGAGTTCAGCTCAAGGATGCAAAAGAGCAAATGTCAGCAGAAACCTTATACAACAATTGAACTTTATCGATGTCAGAGGGGTATTAAAAAAGCCTAAATATGAAACTTGAGATAAAATATGCCTCAAAGTATTAGCTTGTCATGCTAAAATTGGAAAAGAAAGTTCAAATGAAACATGTAATTTTTAAAGTCACAAATGCCTGGCTTGGTGTGCCTGGTGTGGACACCTTTAACAGTCAGTGCAACCTAAAGCGTAAGGTGGACATCTTAGACACACATATTTAAATGCAACTCAAATATTGAAGAGCTTTTGGTTTTTAATCATACAAATAAATTCAAAATGTTTTGATGCTTCCTTAAAAATATCTAGCTACAGTGATACAGCAACAAAAACCTTCAGAGATACTTCGAGATGCACAAAAACATTGTACTGCCATAATTGTAGTGCCAGCAAACAAATACTGCGAATGCAGATGGAATAAAAGGGAAAAGATATTGTTTATCACCAATTACGCCTGTGAGTCCTCAACTTTCCTAAAGCCACAGGAAAAGTCACAAAGTGCTCTGATAATTATGCTGGTCAACAATAATATGCCCCATCATTGAGGTATAAATTGCATTTCTGTCTCAATGCAGCTTTGCCAACACAATTTAATAATTTAAGCTGAACTTGCAATATACCTCAAGTCAAACAAACACCATTTTTTGACTGGGGGACAAAGTTTACCAGTGGAAAAAAGCGGAAAATTAACCTAAATCAAATGCACTCTGAGAACGCATCAGTTCAGCAAAGTTTTTATTGGTTTAACATGGTAATTTCTCCATTGTGCTATCAATAAAGTCCATCTTACAAAGAACACCAATATGCCTGAAATGACACTTCCAATCCTGGCATATTCAAAGTAAACCAAAATCTCAACAGAAAGCTCTTGAAGTCCAACTATATCAAGGTCAAAGTTAAAAAACAGCAAATCATCATTTATTCTCAAAATGAATATGACCCAGAAAATGTATGCATTGTACACATACATTTTCATGACATTTTTGTATCGCATCGGTTTTCCTTTTTTGAAATGACATTTTTGACCATAAAATAAAATAATCCTGTAAATGTCCTTTTCAACATTTGCATAATTATTCCTTTTAGTAACGTGACCTCTGATGCCAATTCACAACATTTATTTCAGAGAAACTGCATCTTATACTAACATAAAACTAATAAGAGGAGAAGCACTGATGATTTTCTCTCCAGAAGAGGATTTTTTTTTCACTTCCATCTGAGTTTGTTGGCAAAATTCATTAGTTTACAACTGGTGATCCCCTGCTGCACAAACTGAGTGAATCAGCACAAAGCACTCATTAAAACCTTTTATCGCAGCAAAAATTTAAAGGGTTCCAGACACACACAACAAAGAACATAGACAGTGGAAGTAAACAGTCTCACTTGTTTTGGACTTGGTAAGACTCTCCTTGAAGCTTGTGGAAGTCTCATTAATCTTAAAATCAATCAGGACAACATTATGACTGACAATTTCAATATTTCTGCAACATAATGTTCAACAATATTTTTCTTATGCTTGTCTCTCACACCAAACCTCAGAGTGAAACATGTAAAGAAGCATTTGTAGTTTATTAATATGCAGCTGAGAGCATCAGCCTTGAAACCTCCACACATCATCTTTCACTCCATATACAGCTTCAAATATTTCAGCCGCAACTGAAAAATATGTGATTTTAAAAAAAGCATACATGGCACCAATATACTTCAGTCATACCCTGACTTACACCAAACAAACCGAGCACACATTTCATGAATGAGTACTTTGAACCATTTGTGTTGTGTTTATGTGTCAGGAATGGCAACACTGTGCCCAGTAATGTCTCACTGCGCTGAAAGCATGGCTGTAACAAAATACTTCAACTTGATAAGATGTCAGGTTTAATTCAAACCTTGTTCTGTATAAAAGAGAAGGTTGAGATGTGTTGGTTTTGGAAATGGGACTCATTTCTGAAGATGGAGCAGAGAGTCCTCAAAGTTCCTACAATCTCAGAGAGAAAAATAAACTAAATGTGTATTTAAATACACATAGATGTGCGTTGAGAGACAAACACTGAAGGCCAAAGTTCATTTTCTATATAAACAAAATGTCCAAAACAAGTTCTCCATTGTCTTAATACCAGCATAGCTTATCTTATTTATTTTGTCTAAACAAACCAGTCAGGCAGGCCTGGCTCAGTAAAAAGTTGTTTTAAAACAGCCAGAAATATAATTTAGTCCAAAACTAACAACCTGTCTGTCTGTGTTGTTTAGTCCTTCATTTATGTTCAGATCATTTAAAATTCCCACCTAGTGGGTGGCACAGCCGTCAAGGACAGGCATCTGGCTTCTGTTAGATGTGATGCAGGCTGTGTCTGATCAAAGCCCACTGGCAGAACCAAAGAAAGAAAAATGTTGATGGACGTGACTGGAGGTTCCCGCAACCCAGACTCTGGGAAGTAGTTTATATGCAACAGAGAAAACTAAGATCAGAGAAATTGTCAATATCCCAGCTCTTTCTGGGATTAAAGGCTGAAATTTCAATAAGGGACCATCTTCCCCTCTTCCTTCACCTATATTTCCTTTCCTTGCTCATCTTTTGTTCCCATGCTTTCTCTTTTTTTTAAAAGATCTGCCAAAGATGAGAAAAATGTTTACATGAGTAAGATTAAAGTCTTATGGTTCTCTGACTCACTAAGTGGAAAAGATGATGTGCACAGAAGAAGCTAATGTGTGAAATATGGTGAAAAGAGCATGCCACTGTTCTCAAAGTAGAGTGGAAAAAAAGAGACAGAACATCTATGGATACAATGGTGTTTAGTTGTTAGTTCTTTAAATGTAAGTTCAGACCAACACAAATGTAATCATGAGGGGTTTGTTGATCTTTACTAGGAATTTGTGCTTCGGTCAGATGAGAATAAGACTGAACGTCTTGGCAATAAACACTTCAGCTGGCTCTGGCCTGAAACACCAGATTACTTTGAGAAAAAGCAACTCATGCCTACTTGTTCAGTTTGGTGGAAGCTCTGTGATGCTGTGGGCCTTCAACTATTTTTCTTAGTTTTTTGTTTTCCTCCAAAATGTGCTGGGAACCATGTTAGAGTGCATGGCATCACCAACTCTCCATACATCACACACTCTAATAATGGGATATTTTAATAAAAAAATATGATGGACTCCTACAGAAAACTAAAACATTTTCATTATTGGGTATTTTAGCAGCATAATTATCCAAAACACATGCCCAAATCTACGAATCTATGAATCTATGAAGTCAACCTTCTTCCATGGTCATCCCAGTCTCCAGGCTTAAATCCAAAAAAACATGAGAGGTGAACTGAAGAAAGAGGGCATTAAGGTTGATCCCAGATACATAGACAGCATAAAGAGGAATTGTCCAAGACCCCTTTCAACGTCTGCTCTAAACCTTGTGAAATGCTATGGGATACAAACTGCTATTCTGTTGGCAAAAAAGGTTTGTACAAAGAATTGAAACTAGAGTTACCAACAATTGTGACAGCAAAAACAGTATTTTTTATGCAATTGTAAAAAACAAAAAAAAAACATTTTGGTAAAAACGTCCATAAATTAAAGATTTTTTATGTGCAGTGTGATAATATGCTGCTGCACCTCTATTTAAATGCAAAGTTTTTTGATGTCAAAACCTCTAAATGTCGGAGAAGGATCTTGGGTCGGACCAAAGTGCAGACAAGAGCTCGGTAGCCGCATCATAGTTATTTCCTCAAAGGCAAAAACGTAACAAAAACACTGCAGATATGAATCAGAGTCCAAAATACAAAACTTACAAAACTCTGCAGGTACTAATGGTAAAACGTAGCATAAAATCCAAGCGAAGCATGAACCAAGCAGACGTGATAGGGAAGGGGGTAGTAACAGAAGGAACCAGCGAGGAACTAAGCACAGAACAACTAATATACACAGAGCACATAGAAGGGAACAAAAGGCAGGTAATCAAAGAAACAGGGAACAGGTGAAACAAATACAAAGGCTGAGGATGGGTGAAAGGACTAAACAAACAACAGAAAACACAAACTAAGCAAGAGAATAAATCGGAGGAGGAAATAAAGAACTAGAATAACTATGAACTAAAGTAAACAAAGAAACTAGGAGAACATAGAAACAACAACCTAAGAAATAAACAAAGAGCCATAAGGAGAATCTAAATGACAAAATAAACCATCACAAGAACCCACAAAGTCCAAAATGTCACTCCATGACACGAACTTAGATAAATCCTTTCCAAACTTTTTCTACATGTGGTATGTTTGCATAAATGTGCACACCCTTAAAAAACTTTGTAGAATTACCTTTTAATTCACCATTTAGTCTTCTTAAATTCGCACCTGCCAATTATGCTAAATCTGATAAACCTGAAATAAAGTCCAGCGGTTCATTTTTCTAACAATTGCTTTTTCGCATTGTTTATTGACAGAGGATCAAAGTGAAAGAATTATGGGATGTGGACATTATAAAAACTGTACACTAATCCAGGACAGATGAAAAGACTAAAACTGGTCAAAGAGGTTGTCAATAAGCAAACAGCAACACTAAAGGAGCTGCAAGAATTTCCAACAAAATGGTGGTTACCTTCTAGATATGGCAACAAACGTCAGAAACCTGAAATAAGGAGTAGTGCTACCAACTATCCCACCGTGCAGCCCCATTAATGAGTTCTGCAAAACAATAAAGAAAACAGGAGGTCTACAAAAACATTCTCAGAGGCCCAATTAGAGTTTAAACCGAGCTTGCACATATTCTACCTGAGATAATAAGCAGATCAATACCTTATACTTACCCATAACCTTTAGCCTAAAGTGACTGGTCCACCTAATCTATTATCAATTATCTTCTACCGATAAAAGCAGGTAAGGAAAGGAAGCAGGCCTTCAATGTTAAAATTCAAGGTGGAAAAACAGGTTTCTTCTGCTATTGTTAAAAGAGCCTCCTTTTTTAAAACTTGCACTGAAGACTGCCATTTATTGCTTTGACAGACCACCTCACAGCTGAGTTTGTGATAGCAAAAAAGCCAGGCATCGCTCTTCCAGCCTTCTGTGTTCCCTTTTATTCTTCAATTGACTTTATTATCTCTTGAGGCTTTTCTGCCTTAAGAATCAGGTGCAAAAGCTGCATGTATGTATTCTCCCTCGGTAGGAGAGCAGATTCTAACATGCAGGTTTTAACAACAAATGCGTAAGACAGCACTTTGCATATGAACAAGCGTGTAGTGCCGGGGGGATTTGCAGACAGGAAAAGCACATCAAATACATCACAAACGTTCATACCTACTTTAAAAGCACTGGATAGGAAGACTTCCTTCTACATACAACTGACTGCAGTAAAACATCAGCTGAGGACTAGGAAAAACACTATCAGTCTAGTTACACAGCAGGTAATGTACAGTCATTGCTGCTTTTCATACAACATTAAAAATAAGTTTGGAGCCCAGTAATCAATTTCCAACAGTCATTACAAAGAGCCAGAAAATATACAGGATATGAGAGAAGAATTTAAATTAAAAGTGTATGAGGGGTATCCAGACTAATCTTATATGAAATCACAGAGTTAGAACACAGATTTCACCCCTTCTGTTGCTCTCACTATTGCTTCTACTATTTGCTGCATATTCTCAGATAAAGCAAACACACTATAACAAGTAACTTTTAATAAAAGGAGACTGACAAGAGTGTTGGGCTTCGCAGCTGAAGCTTTATTCATTGCTGCTGAAAATCAGGCTTGAGCAGTCAAGGAAAGCTATAATGTTGGAAAGTCATTTCTTTTCAGCGCAGAGAGACCGATAGCAGCAAGCCATTATCAGGCACAGGGAATGTTCTTGACAGTTATTCCTCAGGGAAGTCATGGAGAGATAACACACACGCACATACTTTCAGTCACTCTGACAGATGCACACACATTGTCCATTTGTTGTAGTGTAAAGTACTTTCTGACAACAGTGTCAAAGAAACAAAGGAATGGATGAAAACGTGTTTAAGCCTTCACTGGTTCAGGATTCGGGGAAAAACGAAAAGAAAGCAGTAAATAATGCTGCCAACAATCAACAAAGTCAAAAGATCCTAAAATTAGAAACCAAACAAAATATTGAAACAGTTCAGCTGATGGAAACAAATCAAATTCAAAGTTATCAATATTTTAATGGTCAGAATTCCACAGGCCATGCATAGCTTACTGGATTGTAAAAAATAGGATTAGCTCCCTGCCAATTCTAATTATAAAAAGCTAAAATTCCTAAAAGATTCGATTTTTACCTTCCATAACACCATTCATAGTTTTTAAAAAGACGAATGCACAAAATATAAAACAACAGCAGTACAGTCATCCTTGGGTACTGAGCAGTAGGTAGATTACTCTAGAAGGGTTCAAAGGGTTACCCAGATGGGTTCCACTAACAATGTTAAGATCTCAAAACAGCCATTTTAAATTCTTGAGTTTTATTTAGGCATGTTGCCAAGGTGATCCTTAAACTTTAGGTCAGATTAAAAAAGTAAAAATCCTAACCTCACTTGGGATTTTTTTAAACAATCTAATAGTCTAAATTCATATTTTCAGGTACATATACAACAAAATTCTGCCAATTTGATGTTAAAAGGCATTTATAGGGCTGGAAATAGCGTCAAAGATTTTACGAACTTACTGACTGAGTTTATAAAAAAATTAACTGTTTTGTGGTCAAGCAGATGCTAAATTAAGTAGAGGTTATTTATTTGAATATACCACATACAATAGATATAAATTTTGGTCTTTGGTACAGAAAAAAGAAAAACTAGGCATAATTGGGTAATGCTCCAACTGCTAGATGGTGATAAAGTGCTTACAATATGATCTGTAGTATATGTAGAATATACATCAACTGGCATTAGTGGGATACATATGCAACCTTGCTTGGATTAGGATAGGAAGATGTTTGTGGGGGTTTAAAATACTAGAAAAATTACACTTTTGACTTGACTATGTAATCCTTGTATCATTTGTGGGTGGGGCCAGTATTGAATGACAAATTGAAAAATATGTGTCCCACCCCCACAGTGTTACCATTGGTTGGATGTTCCACTAGTCTGCAATGATTTGCCAGTACAGCTAAAGAATATTTGAATATAAAAAAAAAAAAACGTTTAACATGTTTTGTCACTCATTTCCGAAACTCAACTTATAAAGATTAGTCTTTATTATTTGTCATTTTGATGATTTTGGCTTACAGATCATGAAAACCTAAAAGTCAGTGCAGAATATTACATATGGTCAATAAAAATGATTTTTTTAATCCATACATTTTATGTTATGGTCTACACAATTGTTTGGAAGACTGCTGACCTGCCAGTTGTCCAACAGACCATCATTAGCTCCCTCCACAGGAAGGGTAAGCTACAGAAGGTCATTGTTAAAGAATCTTACTTTTTACAGATTGCTGAATTCAAGCATATCAATAGAAAGTTTAATGGAAGGAAATGGGTTGATAGAAAAAGGTGCACAAACAACAAAGAAAACCACAGCCTTGAGAAGATTGCCAAGCAAAATCCAATCAAGAATTTGTGGAAGCTTCACAAGGAGTGGACTGGGGCTGGAGTTGGTACGTCAAAGGCCTCCACGCACAGATGAATCCTGCACTACAAATAATACATTCTTCATCCTAAGCCTCTCCAAGAGATAACGTCACAAGCATCCTACCTAGACTATTGGGTAAGATGGTAGCCCACCCCCCATAATTTCACATTAGAAGAACCTATATTTTTAAAACAGTATAAAACTGAAAATGCAAAAATTGAAATCCACCATTCATCTAGGCATAACGATGCATTCATGCCTTGCACCCCCACAGTTGTTGGTACAACGGTTTCATCCAATTTTGTCCATAAAAAACTCTTACGTTTTTGAAAAGAGTTTGAAATGGGAAAGAGGGGCCGAGCGCCACGTGGTTTGTAATAGAGCTCACAGGAAAAAAAGGAGAGAGCAGGGCAAATGGCAGCAGAAAGAGAAATTCTGAGAAAAGTTGGATTCAGATGGTAATAAATACCTTCTGGTGACGTACCCCCCCCCCCCCCCCCCCTAGAGCTTTGCAGCTGTTTACATTTTTTCTTCATGTATTTTACTTGAAGCCACTAAAGAAAGTTGCGGGGACTGTATTGTCTCAAACTGACTATAGCAGAGTTCCTTTTCATAGTACTTACTCCAATCCATGAGTATCTAAAATGCAAGCACTGAAGAGCTGCATCCCAACTGTGAACAAGTACAGGTCCTTCTCAAAATATTAGCATGTTGTGATAAAGTTCATTATTTTCCATAATGTCATGATGAAAATTTAACATTCATATATTTTAGATTCATTGCACACTAACTGAAATATTTAAGGTCTTTTATTGTCTTAATACGGATGATTTTGGCATACAGCTCATGAAAACCCAAAATTCCTATCTCACAAAATTAGCATATCATTAAAAGGGTCTCTAAACGAGCTATGAACCTAATCATCTGAATCAACGAGTTAACTCTAAACACCTGCAAAAGATTCCTGAGGCCTTTAAAACTCCCAGCCCGGTTCATCACTCAAAACCCCAATCATGGGTAAGACTGCCGACCAGACTGCTGTCCAGAAGGCCACTATTGACACCCTCAAACAAGAGGGTAAGACACAGAAAGAAATTTCTGAACGAATAGGCTGTTCCCAGAGTGCTGTATCAAGGCATCTCAGTGGGAACTCTGTGGGAAGGAAAAAGTGTGACAGAAAATGCTGCACAACGAGAAGAGGTGACCGGACCCTGAGGAAGATTGTGGAGAAGGGCCGATTCCAGACCTTGGGGGACCTGCGGAAGCAGTGGACTGAGTCTGGAGTAGAAACATCCAGAGCCACCGTGCACAGGCGTGTGCAGGAAATGGGCTACAGGTGCCGCATTCCCCAGGTCAAGCCACTTTTGAACCAGAAACAGCGGCAGAAGCGCCTGACCTGGGCTACAGAGAAGCAGCACTGGACTGTTGCTCAGTGGTCCAAAGTACTTTTTTCGGATGAAAGCAAATTCTGCATGTCATTCGGAAATCAAGGTGCCAGAGTCTGGAGGAAGACTGGGGAGAAGGAAATGCCAAAATGCCAGAAGTCCAGTGTCAAGTACCCACAGTCAGTGATGGTCCGGGGTGCCGTGTCAGCTGCTGGTGTTGGTCCACTGTGTTTTATCAAGGGCAGGGTCAATGCAGCTAGCTATCAGGAGATTTTGGAGCACTTCATGCTTCCATCTGCTGAAAAGCTTTATGGAGATGAAGATTTCATTTTTCAGCATGACCTGGCACCTGCTCACAGTGCCAAAACCACTGGTAAATGGTTTACTGACCATGGTATCACTGTGCTCAATTGGCCTGCCAACTCTCCTGACCTGAACCCCATAGAGAATCTGTGGGATATTGTGAAGAGAACGTTGAGAGACTCAAGACCCAACACTCTGGATGAGCTAAAGGCCGCTATCGAAGCATCCTGGGCCTCCATAAGACCTCAGCAGTGCCACAGGCTGATTGCCTCCATGCCACGCCGCATTGAAGCAGTCATTTCTGCAAAAGGATTCCCGACCAAGTATTGAGTGCATAACTGTACATGATTATTTGAAGGTTGACGTTTTTTGTATTAAAAAGTCTTATTTTATTGGTCGGATGAAATATGCTAAGTTTGTGAGATAGGAATTTTGGATTTTCATGAGCTGTATGCCAAAATCATCCGTATTAAGACAATAAAAGACCTGAAATATTTCAGTTAGTGTGCAATGCATCTAAAATATATGAATATTAAATTTTCATCATTACATTATGGAAAATAATGAAGTTTTTCACAATATGCTAATATTTTGAGAAGGACCTGTATATTCCACACCTTTTAAGGGATCCACACCATTTATTTAGCTCCAAGTGTTTCGGATTTTAGACTACACTGGTCAAATCTGGTCAATTATTTTACACCAAACAGATATTTATTAAAACAAAGTTTGTGATTTGTAAAACTATTGCAGTGCAGAATAAAAAGTTAAAAAAAATATATATATAAAACAGTTTAATTAAGATACATGAAACTTCCTCTGTTCTTTATTACATTTAAAAACAATGAGAACAGTTTCTGAACACGACCTTTGAGTTTAGGATTTGATTAGGCGCCTAGTGCTACTGCAGTTGATACACTAATGAGCTATAGTGTTTAAAGTAACATTCTGCTAGAATAACCTTCAATTTGGTATTCACACATTTTAATGACTAAATATTTTTACATCACACATCATACATCCACACTGCTACATCACTCTACATGGCACCCTTAAAACTTCAAGGTCAGGTTGATTGACCGTATTCAGTAATTCATGTTTAGACCACTTCAAAAGGGAATTCTCTCTCTCTCTGGTCACATTTGTCACACAGTCAATTGTCATTTAGCCCTCGAAGTTATTTATCTCCAAGTCTCCACGAAAGCCAGTGGGCCGAGAAGTTACCTAGATTATTATTTTTTGATGGCCTAAAAATTAAGAGATCCGTCGACCAAAACTTTGGGTCTTAGATAACTTAACAAAAAGTTAAAGAGCTTTCTTTGTAGTTATCTGGTTGGTATTGTGGAACAAAAAACACAAGTGAGGGCAGGGCTGCTTTTTTCTATGCTCCACATCCCCAGAGAAAATTCTGATCACTCTGGACTGTAAGCCAAAGTTTTATAAAACACTGGTTTACCTTAGTACATTTAAATGGTCCATGCCTTCAACAAATCAACCCATGAACACAAGTGGTCAGTTTTCCCTGGCTTTCGAACTTCACACACATTGCTATACTATTTAATGACTCTGGGTGCAGGATCAAACCAAGGAGACCCCCATAACCCTCAACAATCTACAAAGTCAACATGTATTCTCGTTGTCCAAGCAAACTACCTTATCTTCTCTCATCATGACCTGACCTCTGCAGTTTTTAGTAGGTAGTCAAAATGCCAAGACTGATTGGTTTCTGGCCTAAGAAAAAAACTTCTGCATTCAGATTACTTTGAATGAAATATAAATACTCCAACATTAATAAGAAACGCAATAAGTGATATTTTCTATTGGCCTAAACAATGCATCATATGACAAACTGACTGCTGATTAACAAGTTATATTACACTGTGTATGAACCCTGCTACATCAGGATGACAGTATGTAAAGGAAGAGCTCCAAGCCGACAGTAATTAGGTATATGTGAATCCCATTGATGGAGCTGATGCTTTAAAGAAAAAGACCAGTTTGCGCTCAGTAGCAATTATAAACATATATACAGACTTGAAGAACAACTGTCAGGATCTGCAGACTGTAAGCTTTTTAACAAGGCAATTCTACAAGAGTTTTGCCTTTTAAAACCCTAGTGTGCATACTAAAAGGAGAAAAAGGGATTCAGATAACATGTTAGCATGCACAACCTAATGGCAGAAAGATAAACATATTAAAAGCATAATAATACAGTCCTGCACATACTCAACCAGAATGCTTGGTCAATTAGGAATCTAGTTTAAGTCCATCCTAAGAGTAAATTCACATATCAGAGCAACAAGAAAGATTGACTCCCGTGTTAATACACACTCACCACAATTTAAATTTTTTATTTTATTAATTCTAATTAAAAAACATATATATTCTTGTATCATGCAACAAAGTGAACTCAAATTTATATCAGCTCACAGGAAACATTCTGAGTTGTTAATTTCAAAGCAGAAGCTGCTTCTGAGATCAATAGATCATTTGTCCCTAAGTGGGTTTTTTATCTTTGTTACAGGAAGTGTTAACATCAATTATTAAAAGCTTTGCTTAAATTCTTTCTCTAACCTCAATAAACTCAAATGTCTCACTCACTAATTAGAAAGTTGCTAAAGAGCACATTTATGCAGTCATCCTTAATTTTAATCCAACAATCCAGATCAATTATTTGTCATCCTTTCTAGCATCTGAAATTAAGCAGTTAACATTTATACTTGTAACCCACCTTCTAACATGCAATTTTTCTGTGTGAATAAAGAAAATGAATATGTTTGTACCCCTCAACTTCCATCACAGCAGGTGGAGTCTAAATGAAGATTAGACTAAAGTACTGCCAGAATCGTTGTCCCATTCTGCCAGTTCTTTTTCTCTAAAGTACATCTGAAACATTGTCAAACATTTACATTGTACTTTAATGACCTTGTTTGTAACCAATATGAAGGAAATTTTAGACATTTTACTCTTACAACCATCTATTGTAGCATGGAACAAGTCTTACAATTTGACCTCATCTCAAGAGCCTCACTGCTCTTCTGCTCACTAACTGACCTGCTATTTTTTATTATTTTGTCTAATTAAAACTGTTTTGGATAAAATATCAGCTTTCACAGCACTAATTTGTTTTCTCAAAAACAGAATCTTTGATTGCAAACCGCCAATATAGCCGCCTGACATGAAAGTTAAAATTATAGTTATTCAGAATTTGAGAGAAACATTCAGATGATGAATGTGTGACTACTTTTGTTCTGTAGTATAATTATATGTTTATAACTTGAATATGCAGAACAGTGTTTTACAGAGCAAAAATATTTTTCTAAAATCAGGCATCTTTAAACACCTGATGTCATAAAAGGAAGAACTCTGATTGAATAACTCCAAACTGTTTTTTTCCTCATTGACTGCATAATTTCATGCAAATCCCATGTGGTATAAAAGTCTGTTTTGTACAACCGCTGGAAGTGTAAGCTTTGGTGGGACAAGGAACCCGGATCCAACTGAGTCAACCTGGACTGGTCACCCTGTGAACTACAGTACTGAAATTTGTTTACCATTATACAATACATTTTTTATTTTGAAGTAAAACTATGTGAGATAATATTTTTGTTTTTTTTTGCTTATCTCAGACAGGTTTAATATTTCAGAAACTGTTTGCCAAGATGCAGGATACATTACGGAGAGATAGTTGTGGTCCTGTGAACTGAAGGCAGCAGCATGTACTGGATGCAATGAACATGTTCCTCAAATTTCCTGAGCAGATGCCAATGTGAATGTTGACAGATTCTCTGGGGGTTTACCAGATGAAACATTTTACATTTTCACGACCGACCGATCCCATTTTTCCCATTTTTTCTCACTTTCCCAAACCTCCTTCAAATCTCTGTTATATATTGCTTAGGGTTGTAAGCAGCATAATTCTTAGGGAGAAAAGAGACTGTCCTATTTTAACTTTCGGTTAAATGGTATGCATCGTTTTAATTATTTGTCCTGAACCATTTATAATTGCCTTGTTTTTTTAGTTAGTGTGGTTGCTTGATCATTCACTTTAGGTTTCGGTTAATTAAAAATGAGTAGACATTGATGACAAATACAAACAATCTTTTAAACAGACTCATGTCTGAACGATATTCCAAATATGCTATGTGGCCAATGGATTTAGGGATTAGGCTCTGTGCAGAGATAATTAGTTTGATTACTTGTCTGTTGATTTATTTTATAGTCAAGTATGTATGGATATGAGTATGTATGCATGTAAATCTGCAGTGTGTACATATGTGAGAACATGTGAGTGAGGATTGCATTGAGACAAGTTAAACAGGAAGAGAATTAAGAATTCAATAAGCGTATGCCTCTTTCTACTCCTTTTTAGCCAAATTATGTGGGTCCATGCATTTTAAGTATTAAAAGCACGTGTCTGTCAAAGAGAGTTACAGAGCTCACCTGGTATCTTAATATACACAGAGTGCATATTACCTACAGTGAGGAAAATAAGTATTTGAACAACATGCGACTTTTCAAGTTCTCCCACTTAGAAATCATGGAGGGGTCTGAAATTTTCATCTTAGTTGCATGTACACTGTGAGAGACAAAAAAAAATTCAGAAATCACAATGTATGATTTTTTTAATGATTTATTTGTGTGTTACTGCTGCAAATAAGTATTTGAACACCTGCCAATCAGCGAAAATTCTGGCCCTCAAAGACCTGTTAGTCAGCCTCTAAAAAGTCCACCTCCACTCTTATTATTCTAAATTAGAAGCACCTGTTTGAGGTTGTTAGCAGCATAAAGACACCTTGTCCACCCCACACAATCAGTAAGACTCTAACTACTAACATGCCTAAGACCAAAGAGCTGTCAAAGACACCAGAGACAAAATTTTAGATCTCCGCAAGGCTGGAAAGCGCTACGGAGCAATTGCCAAGCAGCTTGGTGAAAAAAGATCAACTGTTGGAGCAATTATTAGAAAATGGAAGAAGCTAAACATGACTGTCAGTCTCCCTCGGACTGGGGCTCCATGCAAGATCTCACCTCATTGAGTATCAATGATCCTAAGAAAGGTGAGGAATCAGCCCAGAACTACACGGGAGGAGCTGGTCAATGACCTGAAGAGAGCTGGCACCACTGTTTCCAAGGTTACTGTGGGTAATACACTAAGACGTCAAAGTTTAAAGTCATGCGTAGCACGGACGGTTCCCCTGCTTAAATCAGCACACTTCTAGGCCTGTATTAAGTTTGGCCATGACCATTTGGATGATCCAGAGGAGTCATGGGAGAATGTTCTGTGGTCAGATGAGACCAAAATAGAACTTTTTAGTCTTAATTCAAACTCGTCGTGTTTGGAGGACAAAGAATGATGAGTACCATCCCAAAAACACCATCCCTACTGTGAAGCATAGGGGTGGAAACATCATGCTTTGGGAGTGATTTTTCTGCACATGGGACAGGACGACTGCATTGTATTAAGGAGAGGCCATGTATTGCGAGATTTTGGGCAATAACCTCCTTCCCTCAGTTAGAGCATTGAAGATGGGTCGTGGCTGGGTCTTCCAACATGACAATGACCTGATGCACACAGCCAGGATAACCAAGGACTGGTTCCGTAAGAAGCATATCAAGGTTCTGGAGTGGCCTAGCCCGTCTCCAGACCTAAACCCTATAGAAAATCTTTGGAGGGAGCTCAAACTCCGTGTTTCTCAGCAAGAGCCCAGAAGCCTGGGTGATCTGGAGAAGATCTGTGTGGAGGAATGGGCCAAAATCCCTGCTGCAGTTTGTGCAAACCTGGTGAAAAACTACAGGAAACATTTGACTTCTGTAATTGCAAACAAAGGCTACTGTACCAAATATTAACATTGATTTTCACAGGTGTTCAAATACTTATTTGTCGCAGTAACACACAAATAAATGATTTTAAAAAAATCACATTGTTATTTCCAAATTCTTTTTTTTAGATTATGTCTCTCACAGTGACATAATCTAAGATGAAAATTTCAGACCCCTCCATGATTTCTAAGTGGGAGAACTTGCAAAGTCGCAGGGTGTTCAAATCCTCACTGTAACAGTAATAAAACCATTTTTCCAAACCCAACTTGTACAAAAAAAACTAGGCAAATATATGCTGAAGTTGCTTGGTTCATAACAGGGGTAATGATTATAATAAATATCAAGACTCCAATAAAAACTCCATAAATTCTTTCCTGGACTGGTCTAATGTCACAAACAGTTTCCAAAATTACATTTCTGTTCAGGGCAAGTGGTCTCTTGCCGTTTTCAGCATGACACTGAAAGTGCTCTGCAGTATCGTTGCAGCACTGTGCTGCTGGTAAAATGATCTGTGCTACTAAAAACCTGAGTCATAGTTGATGTGTTGTATTATTATTTGATTAGACAGAATCAAACAAGTACAGCATTTGAACTTTGAGAAAAGAATCATCTTTATATAATGTAGTGCCAAACTACATTTTATGTATTCGTTTCCTCTCACAGGAAGGACACACAACGCTTTTCCCTCACAAGACGTTTACAAAGCCCTTTTTTATATAGAATGAATTAGACCCTGCACTAAAGATGCAGTCACCAGGTACTTGTGTTTTTCATTTTAGGACTTTGATGCTGCATTAAAACCCTTCTTCAAAGTCGAATGATATACAACACTTCCTCCACTTTGAGAGGAGCCAGTTGAGGTGGCTCGGGCATTTATAGGCTGCTATAGGCTTAAACTGCTGGAGGATATAATGACCACTTTCACCCTCTTCGCGAGATTCTCACACTACTCTCCAATTTTGCATTATTTGCTGTTATTTCAGTTTTTAACTTTATGTTCTCTCTCTTTTCTCTTCCTAGAAGCTACACCTGGCGTGACTGTGTGTCTACCTGTGACACCTTTCTGGAGAGGGGCAACAACTTAATGCTCACCTTCTACAGATGATCCACTTGGCCCTGTCTTTCAGTATTTAACCCTTTCTCTCTCCTAGATATAGCAATTGACTGAGCTTTAACTGTAGCTAATTATATGTGCTCTCTTTCAGACTCTATCCTTGAAAACTGGCTTCAAGTTTATCTGTTTTTTCTTTCTAGATGAAACTAATAAAGGAGCTACATCCACTAACTTCCCATAGAAAGTACCATAGAAAGTACTTCTGGATCAGTGTTTCTGTATTCTTTGTGTGTCTCTGCTCTGTTCTCTCAAACCCCTGACACTGAGCCTGGTTCTGCTGGAGGTATCTTCCTGTTAAAAGGGAGTTTTTCCTCTCCACTGTCGCTACATGCATGCTCAGTTTGAGGGATTGCTGCAAAGTCGATGCCAGTGACTGTCCACTGTCTCTACATGCTCATCCAGGAGGAGTGAATGCTACAAATCTCTGACTCAATGCAATCTGCTGGGTTTCCTTAGATAGAAAAACTTTCCATCCATTTTGAATAAATAACTGAATCTGACTGCACTGTTCAATGGTTAGGATTAATTGGAATGTATGTACCAGACTTTTGTGAAGTGCCTTGAGACAACATGTGTTGTGAATTGGCGCTATATAAATAAACTGAATTGAATTGAATCTATATGGGATACCTCCTGGATGCCTTCCTCGGGAGGTGTTCCAGGCACGTCCCACAGGGAGGAGGCCTAGGGGACGCCCCAGGACACGCTGGAGAGACTATGTCTCTCGGCTGGCCTGGGAACGCCTTGGGCTCCCCCCGTAGGAGCTGGAGGAGGTGTCTGGGGAGAGGTACGTCTGGGTGTCTTTACCGAGTCTGCTGCCCCCGCGACCCGGTCCTGGATAAAGCGGAAGACGACAAGTACCAGATGATATACAGCAATCAACTGTAATGATTTTTAAAAACAAGTGTATGAAGCTTGTCGTCTTCCGCTTATCCGGGACCGGGTTGCGGGGGCAGCAGACTCAGCAGAGACACGCAGACGTCCCTCTCCCCAGACACCTCCTCCAGCTCCTCCGGGTGGAGCCCAAGGCGTTCCCAGGCCAGCCGAGAGACATAGTCCCTCCAGCGTGTCCTGGGCCGTCCTCTGGGCCTCCTCCCGGTGGGACGTGCCTGGAACACCTCCCGAGGAAGGCGTCCAGGAGGCATCCGGTATAGATGCCCGAGCTACCTCAACTGGCTCCTCTCGATGTGGAGGAGCAGCGGCTCTACTCCGAGCCCCTCCCGGATGGCCGAGCTCCTCACCCTATCTCTAAGGGAGTGCCCGGCCACCCTACGGAGGAAGCTTATTTCAGCTGCTTGTCTCTGGGATCTTGTTCTTTTGGTCATGACCCAAAGTTCATGGCCATAGGTGAGGCGGTGGGCTGGTGTGGGTTTGCTTGTTGCCCCCCAGCTCAGCCGTCCCGTGTTGGGGTTTACCCCAGTGGATGAGAAGGTCGTATCCCTGCGCCTTCGGGTTGGGGATAGGTCTCTGACTGTCGTCTCGGCCTATGGGCCGAGCGGTAGTGCGGAGTACCCGGCCTTCTTGGTGTCCCTGTCGGGGGTGCTGGATAGTGCCCCTCCCGGGGACTCCATTAATCTGCTGGGGGACTTCAACGCCCACGTGGGAAACGACAGTGACACCTGGAGAGGCGTTAATGGGAGGAATTGCCTCCCCGATCTAAAGTGTATGAAGCTCATGGCAAAATTCTGGTTGGATACAAAATTAATCCTTCCTTTAAGCATTGTCCAAAATGGTTATGGACTGAGAAGGTGCCAACCAAGGAAGAAGCCCTGCTGCACAGACAACATCTTTCAAGCCTCTAATGCAATTTAAAGATGCTTGCTGACAAGCCAAATGCCTACTGGAGAAATCTTATTTTGGTCAAATGAGAAAGATTGAGCTATTTGGCAACAATGAAGAAATGGACATGTAGAACAGTCAAGTTAGGTCTTTCAAACCTAAGAACACTCTTAATGGTCTAGCATGATAGTGGAAGCATCATGCTCAGGATGTGTTTCACTACCACTGGTGTACTGCTCAAAGTCAATTGAACAATCAAGAAGGTCAGCTCCCCCAAAATATTTTCAACTTAACCAAATCAGTTTAAATAAGCACTGACATTTCTGAATGAAAAAAATTGTCTTAGTCCATTTGTTGTACTGTATATAATTTGGGCCAAGTGTTCAAATAAAAAATAAAAATCTAATATTTTTTAATCCATTTAAAAAATAGGTTTTTTTGTTGTATCACTAGTCACACCCCAAACAAAAAATAAAACAGTGAAAACCCCCAAATTAATGTTCTTGCACTACATGCATCTAAACGTCTGACCAGTACTGTACACCAGACTTCAGTGGCCAATGTGTATTCACTTAAAAATCCCAGGTAATCTCCCAGGTTGCTTCTTTCACTTTTTAATATGAGGGCTGTGTGTCATATTGCGTGGTTTGTGGTGGGTAGGACCAACGTGCAGAGAAGAGGCCAGGAGCAAGTAAATGAAGATCAGTTGAGTTGAATATTTCCTCACTCACAGAACCAGGCAGGAAAAACAGGAGTTCCAGAACCAGACCAGAACTGAGAGTAACCCAGCATAACGAGGTGCAACACAGGATATCAAACAACAAGGAACCAGCGGGGAACTAAGGCAACTAAGGAACTTAAATACAAATAGGAAATGCAGTGAAAAACAATGAATGACAAGACCAGGTAATCAAGGAAAACACAGAACCGGTGTGGGTGACACTACTGGGAGACAGAGGGAGTGAGACCAATTAACAAGACAAGACACAGAACTAAGGGAAAACAGAGATCCAGACCGGGTACCGCCAGAGTTCAGGCGGGCGGCCCGGAGGATGTCCAGAGCAGACACAGAGTTCAGGAGGACGGTCAGGAGGCCAGCCGAGCAGAGTAGAGGACCTTGGAGCAGCTGACCAGAAGGACAGTCACGAGGAAGCCGGCAGTGGAGCTCTGGAGAGCCGGAACCACAGTGAACCCCTGGCAAGCGGTGCAGAAACTACTGGGACCCTGGCGAGCCATGCTTTGGAAGTCTGCGGCGGAGTCGCTGAGGCACAGCAGATTGAGGAAGTGCGTCCTCGCACCCCTCACGGACAGGAACAGGGAGTGGAGGCGGTCCGTCCTCAAGCCCCTTGGGGAAAGGAACCAGAAGTGGAGGCAGCTCGTCCTCGAACCTCAGCCTGGCGTACACAGCTCTCCGCAGCACGCCAGAGATACTCCCACAGAGTGATCAACTCCTTTCCTTCTGCTTATTCCATTTGGCTGGATCTTTCTGTCATTTTGTGGGTTGAAGTAAGACCAACGTGCAGTGAAGGAGGCAGGAGCCAGAGGAATGAAGGTAAGACAAGTCTTTAATTGTTCTTGTACGCAGACCAGGCAGGAAAACCAGAATCAGGCCCAACCAGATCCAGACTAGGACACAGTGACCAGACATAACAAGGCTAACAACGACAAACAACACAAGGATCTAGCAGGGAACTAACGCAACTAGGGAACTTACTGCACTGAAAACCAATGAACGACAAGACCAGGTAATCAAGGAAAATACAGAACAGGTGTGGGTGACACTACTGGGAGACAGAGAGAGTGAAACCAATTAACAAAACAAGACACAGAAATAACAGTAAACAGAGATCCAGACCAGGTTTAAAAACAAAAAAACAAACCCAAAACTCAGTCATTGGCTGGGTATGACACTGTGTCTTATTTGAAGGTACAAGGACCTTTAAATAATAAATCTAAATATTATAAAGACCAAGCTACATCTTTGGTCGCAACTTCCTGTGTAGCAATTAATCTTAAAAGAAAAACAAACTATGATAAAACTTTACCTGTAGAGTTTGAATATGTCAGTGAATTATACTCAATCTTCTGTACCACTATTTGGGCTGCACTTTCTTCAAAACTTGAAAGAAAGCAACTTTCTTCCTTTAATACCCGTGTATAGAGAGGCTTCAGCCCTCGACGCAGCTGTCCCCTGGTTCGAGTCCCGTACACAGTGACCTGTGCTGCATGTCCTCCCCTTGTCTTCACCCCATTTCTTGTCAGCTTACCATCAAGAAATTACAAAAATAAAAGGCTACTAATGCCACAAAACAAATCTTTAAAAAAGGAGGGTATCTACACAGTCTAACATGTTAAACCTCTGCACCTATTAACCACTCAAATACAAGTAAAACTGTGAGGTATCAAACGTTTTTCATCTGAAAATACCAGAATAAAAATCATGGTTTTTTTTTTTTCTTCAGTATTTTAGATGAAAATCTTAGGATTTATTTGACAGCTGTAATAGAAAATTGATATTTTCCAGGTAGCCAGTCCCACAACAGCAGTTAAATGTTAAATGATGAATTATAGCACAGCAACTCACACAATTAAGGTTTAAAGAAAATATTTTTCCAAGTTACTGAGGCAGATAACTTGAATGTGTGTCTTATTCCTTTGGAGGCAAACATGTATACCATTTCCTACACAAATTAAATTTTATTTGAAAATGCCCAGAGAGCAAGGCTGCCTTCAGTGAATTACTGCTTGAGGTTAAGTACTTCAGGTCTATTGCAGTTAAGCAAAGTAAAGAGGTGGAAAAGGCAGTAAGCATAGAAGCATAATCACCATGGTCATTTGACATTAGCCTTCTAGTAACCCTTTTAAACCTTCAGATTAAAAATTTAAAAGGGTAGAAGTCACGTTGGCTCCATATAACTTGGGTTAGAGAGGTATTTAAAAACAAAGGACAAAAAATCTAAAGCAAATATCAGTTAATTACATTTCACTTATTCATTATTGCATAGAGGAAATTCCCTGATTTAGGTTGGTGTTCCTGTGTGCAGTATCCAACATAGTAAAAGCCCTTTTTTTTTTAGAAGGTAAAGCTTACAATCATTTAACAATCAGTTTTAGGCTTTTTGTGGAACCACAACACTATCATTTGTAAAAATTTCAACTATTAAGCTATTCAATTAAATTAATGGATGATGACAGAGATTATAAATAGCGGCAGTTTTCCATCTCCAGTGAGATGGCTTTGTCTGAACTCCGAATAAAAGTCAAGATTCAGTACTAGGTATTATTAGATGCTTAAAATATGTATTCTCAAAAACGTCAAAAGGTTAGATATAGACTACTATTCTGAGGCAAGAGCATCTAAAACAATGCATGGCAACAGTATTCATACTTGAATTAAGATTCTGGGGCAAGACTTGTAAATAGCTGTTAAGGTTCTCCATCCAACATGGCAGAACGTGATGTACATTACCACAATTTGCTAAACTTTCCATTTCTAAAACCTTAAATCCACTGTAAAGATTATTTGCACCATAGCTCAGACTAAAAGTGCATCTCTAAGTCATGTCTACATGGATCACTCATTTCTATGCCATGGTCATTTGTGAAACCAAATCTACTTTTCTGTAAAAGCTTCATCACCTGCTTTTAGGTTATTAACCTGGTCATTCATTTCTTATAGTTTTCCCGTCTGTTAATCTTATAACTAGCAATTCTTCTAAATATTAGCACTATTTCTCTGAGGTGCAGGAATGAGTTCAACTGTGACAACAGCCTTGAAGCAAGACTCTAATATGAGCTCGAGTTTGGAAACAGGCTTGTGGTTCCCCAATGGCATCAGCACAATGACTACGACCTTCTCATTAGGAAGTCTATGCAACATTGCTGTAGCAATGACCCATGAGGCTTGGAGCCGGATGGGAGGGCAACGTTCTGGTCGGCAAGCGGGAAATTGACAGTCTCATTACAAGAAAGCATTCAAGCTGGTCTTGAGAGGAAATGACGGCTCTATTAACCACGAATGCCACAGGAAAAAAAAGCCTTTCACATGCCTGCGTGCTTGCACACACACACACACACACACACACACACACACACACACGGACTCTAATATTAAAATGGTTTTCTTTCATGCAGATGTTGTGCAGTGTAATATAGCATTATGTTTATTTCATTTGTGATGAGTTGCTTTAACGTATTTTATTGGGATTTTTCAGACAAACAAGTAGCATAGTGAAATGAAAGATTTTTAAGGTTTCTACAACTCAAAATCTAAGATGTCCTCAGCCCATTGAGTCAATATACAGGTCCTTCTCAAAATATTAGCATATTGTGATAAAGTTCATTATTTTCCATAATGTAATGATGAAAATCTAACATTCATATATTTTAGATTCATTGCACACTAACTGAAATATTTCAGGTCTTTCATTGTCTTAATACGGATGATTTTGGCATACAGCTCATGAAAACCCAAAATTCCTATCTCACAAAATTAGCATATTTCATCCGACCAATAAAAGAAAAGTGTTTTTAATACAAAAAACGTCAACCTTCAAATAATCATGTAGAGTTATGCACTCAATACTTGGTCGGGAATCCTTTTGCAGAAATGACTGCTTCATGGCGGCGTGGCATGGAGGCAATCAGCCTGTGGCACTGCTGAGGTCTTATGGAGGCCCAGGATGCTTCGATAGCGGCCTTTAGCTCATCCAGAGTGTTGGGTCTTGAGTCTCTCAACGTTCTCTTCACAATATCCCACAGATTCTGTATGGGGTTCATGTCAGGAGAGTTGGCAGGCCAATTGAGCACAGTGATACCATGGTCAGTAAACCATTTACCAGTGGTTTTGGCACTGTGAGCAGGTGCCAGGTCGTGCTGAAAAATGAAATCTTCATCTCCATAAAGCTTTTCAGCAGATGGAAGCATGAAGTGCTCCAAAATCTCCTGATAGCTAGCTGCATTGACCCTGCCCTTGATAAAACACAGTGGACCAACACCAGCAGCTGACACGGCACCCCAGACCATCACTGACTGTGGGTACTTGACACTGGACTTCTGGCATTTTGGCATTTCCTTCTCCCCAGTCTTCCTCCAGACTCTGGCACCTTGATTTCCGAATGACATGCACAATTTGCTTTCATCTGAAAAAAGTACTTTGGACCACTGAGCAACAGTCCAGTGCTGCTTCTCTGTAGCCCAGGTCAGGCGCTTCTGCCGCTGTTTCTGATTCAAAAGTGGCTTGACCTGGGGAATGCAGCACCTGTAGCCCATTTCCTGCACACGCCTGTGCACGGTGGCTCTGGATGTTTCTACTCCAGACTCAGTCCACTGCTTCCGCAGGTCCCCCAAGGTCTGGAATCGGCCCTTCTCCACAATCTTCCTCAGGGTCCGGTCACCTCTTCTCGTTGTGCAGCGTTTTCTGCCACACTTTTTCCTTCCCACAGACTTCCCATTGAGGTGCCTTGATACAGCACTCTGGGAACAGCCTATTCGTTCAGAAATTTCTTTCTGTGTCTTACCCTCTTGCTTGAGGGTGTCAATAGTGGCCTTCTGGACAGCAGTCAGGTCGGCAGTCTTACCCATGATTGGGGTTTCGAGTGATGAACCAGGCTGGGAGTTTTAAAGGCCTCAGGAATCTTTTGCAGGTGTTTAGAGTTAACTCGTTGATTCAGATGATTAGGTTCATAGCTCGTTTAGAGACCCTTTTAATGATATGCTAATTTTGTGAGATAGGAATTTTGGGTTTTCATGAGCTGTATGCCAAAATAATCCGTATTAAGACAATAAAAGACCTGAAATATTTCAGTTAGTGTGCAATGAATCTAAAATATATGAATGTTAAATTTTCATCATGACATTATGGAAAATAATGAACTTTATCACAATATGCTAATATTTTGAGAAGGACCTGTATAACCATCATTTGTTGCAATTACTGCTGCAAACTTTTTTGGGTATTGCACTACCAGCCTTACAAATTTATGAGGTTTTAATTCAGTCCCCTTTGCAAACTAGCTCAATTTAAGTCAAATTGGATGTAAGGTCTGAACAGCTCTGTTCAAGACGGCTATAGTTTAACATGTTCATTTAGGTCTAAATTTTTACTAGGCCATTCTAAAAATGTTTTAACGCAAACCATTCCATTGTAGTTCTGAATGTATACAGGTCCTTCTCAAAAAATTAGCATATTGTGATAAAGTTCATTATTTTCCATAATGTCATGATGAAAATTTAACATTCATATATTTTAGATTCATTGCACACTAACTGAAATATTTCAGGTCTTTTATTGTCTTAATGCGGATGATTTTGGCATACAGCTCATAAAAACCCAAAATTCCTATCTCACAAAATTAGCATATCATTAAAAGGGTCTCTAAACGAGCTATGAACCTAATCATCTGAATCAACGAGTTAACTCTAAACACCTGCAAAAGATTCCTGAGGCCTTTAAAACTCCCAGCCTGGTTCATCACCCAAAACCCCAATCATGGGTAAGACTGCCGACCTGACTGCTGTCCAGAAGGCCACTATTGACACCCTCAAGCAAGAGGGTAAGACACAGAAAGACATTTCTGAACGAATAGGCTGTTCCCAGAGTGCTGTATCAAGGCACCTCAGTGGGAAGTCTGTGGGAAGGAAAAAGTGTGGCAGAAAACGTTGCACAACGAGAAGAGGTGACCGGACCCTGAGGAAGATTGTGGAGAAGGGCCGATTCCAGACCTTGGGGGACCTGCGGAAGCAGTGGACTGAGTCTGGAGTAGAAACATCCAGAGCCACCGTGCACAGGCGTGTGCAGGAAATGGGCTACAGGTGCCGCATTCCCCAGACCTGGGCTACAGAGAAGCAGCACTGGACTGTTGCTCAGTGGTCCAAAGTACTTTTTTCGGATGAAAGCAAATTCTGCAAGTCAATCGGAAATCAAGGTGCCAGAGTCTGGAGGAAGACTGTGGAGAAGGAAATGCCAAAATGCCAGAAGTCCAGTGTCAAGTACCCTCAGTCAGTGATGGTCTGGGGTGCCGTGTCAGCTGCTGGTGTTGGTCCACTGTGTTTTATCAAGGGCAGGGTCAATGCAGCTAGCTATCAGGAGATTTTGGAGCACTTCATGCTTCCATCTGCTGAAAAGCTTTATGGAGATGAAGATTTCATTTTTCAGCACGACCTGGCACCTGCTCACAGTGCCAAAACCACTGGTAAATGGTTTACTGACCATGGTATCACTGTGCTCAATTGGCCTGCCAACTCTCCTGACCTGAACCCCATAGAGAATCTGTGGGATATTGTGAAGAGTACGTTGAGAGACTCAAGACCCAACACTCTGGATGAGCTAAAGGCCGCTATCGAAGCATCCTGGGCCTCCATAAGACCTCAGCAGTGCCACAGGCTGATTGCCTCCATGCCACGCCGCATTGAAGCAGTCATTTCTGCAAAAGGATTCCCGACCAAGTATTGAGTGCATAACTGTACATGATTATTTGAAGGTTGACGTTTTTTTGTATTAAAAACACTTTTCTTTTATTGGTCGGATGAAATATGCTAATTTTGTGAGATAGGAATTTTGGGTTTTCATGAGCTGTATGCCAAAATCATCCGTATTAAGACAATAAAAGACCTGAAATATTTCAGTTAGTGTGCAATGAATCTAAAATATATGAATGTTAAATTTTCATCATTACATTATAGAAAATAATGAACTTTATCACAATATGCTAATATTTTGAGAAGGACCTGTATTGCCTCCTCTTAATGTCATTGAGAACATGTAAGCAAGATAGAATAAAAATAAGGCAAAATACACAACAAGACTAAATTAAGTACCCAGTTTGTACATTTTGTCTTCCGCTGCCCTAAACACATTTTTTTCCACAATTATCCTAGCTCCATTTATCTTATTAACACTAAACAGCTTCCCTGCTACACAAAATCCCCACAGCATGATGTTGCCACCACTGTATTTGAGAGTGGGGAATTTTTTCTGGCCATTTTTCCTGTTACAGCCATCTTGTCCACAGATTCTCCTGAGCTGTGGACATGTGCTGATTCTCCAATCCGGTAACTACTACAGTCAGCTGTTTGTGCTAGATTTTAATTAGGGGTATAAGAATAAAGGACTGAAATCAAATGTGCCCTACATTATAGAGAGGTTATTCAAGAAAAAAAATACATTAACTTTTTCCTCACAATTATGGGCTACTTTGTGCTGGTCTATCACAAAACATTGAAGTTAGTGGCTGTAACATGCCTAAATGTTCAGGGGTTACGAATAATTTTGGAACACACTAACTGCTCAAGTGATACATCTTTGGAGCTGAGATGAGACATAATAAGGTCAAGTGTTCCATATTAGTTGGTGGGACTCAAAAAATATGCTAGGGGTTATGGATTCTCATGTTCTTGGAAAATGCTAATTGGGAATGAAATCCCGCCCTCGGTCCTGTTAAAATAGGAGGCTGCACAACATCGAAATACTGAAAATAGGAGGTTAACAATACACCACTCAACCATACTATTAAAAGCATTCGTCTAACATTGTTTGGGTCATCCTTACACTGACAGCTTGACAAGTCCAACACATCCTACAGATGAGTTGCAAGAGAAGAATCTGGTGAGTTTGGAGGCTGTGCTAACAACTTCCACTCACATTTCCAGAGCTCCCCTGAGCAAATCTTAAAAGTGCTGTGAGGTACCTGTTCAGAAATTTGACAGTTGTTCAACCTGTGACTGTTTGCTGGTTTATTTACCTTTTGATTATTTTATTTCCTTACTTTAACTGTAAGGGTAAAAAAGGAGATGGTAAACAAATTAATCTCAGCTTAAAATGACAAATATGCAGCTCAATAACACATTTACTCAAGAAAGTTATTCGGCAGACAGATGGACAATTGTTTACTTCCTCTACAGCTGTTCTCACGTGTACTTTATAGCAGAAGATCTTCTGCTATAGATGCACACTCAGACCTCTACCCCTCCCCTTTTTTCACACCATTATGAACGACAACATGCGAGTCCTTGAACTTGTCAGACAGATTTACATTAGAATATGTACATGATCTCATTTTTTTAAACTTATTTCTTTTAGCTGCTTCCATATACTGGTTGGGCAATATTAAGTAATGATACATTTTTTGCATTTATTTAAGCCCACCTTGACAAGAGGATTTACACGAGAGTTTATCAAAGATATCACCTTGAACTCTATAACATTTTATGAAAATAAAAGCCAGAGTTTGGACGGTTGTTTGTATAACCCATCACCTAATCAGACAACAGTAGAAGCTAGTCAGGTAACAAAGATTATCACTTGGTCTACAAATGAAAACTTTATAACTTTATAAAACCTTCCGAAGTGTTTTCTGTGATTGTGAATGCTAAGAACTGCCGTTTTATTTACTAACCCTAGTCAAATAATACATTCAAACATGTTCTGATAAACACATCAAGGAGCCTTAGGCTACATTCACAGTGCAGGTCTTAATGTTCAATTTCAATTGACTGTTTACAGACGTAATTATGAATGCCGACGTCTCTGTGTGCCGGGAATATTATGACCACACCATAAGACAAAGGAAGGTATGAAAAAACAGAGCACAGCTATTAGCAATTGCCCTTTGTGGAGCACTGACTGCTCCTTCTGTAGAGTCTGTGTGGATATGCAGTCGGAGCCAGGACATTGACATACAAGTCAGATGAAATGCGACATGACTGTTCCTTACTGCGGAGACTTTGACATGTGATACTAAATTGGATTTGTATCCGATAGTTTTCAAAGTGCCACAATTCTGATTTGTATTTTTATTTTTTTTTTGGAGTGAATTGATCAGAATTGGGCTGTTCAGACTGCCATGAAAAAGTCAGATATGGGTTGCATTAGCCTGCAGTGTAAACGTAGCCAAATTCAGTTTTTATGTGCAGGAACTAAGTCACAAATGTTTACAACCTTTGGCAGGTGCATAATGTATGTCTGCAACTTTGACAGAAAGGGAGAAGGTCTGTTGCAAAGAGTTGCAAAGAATGTGAATGTCCACACCAAGTCTGACTTGTTTCTCACATTTAATTCCTCCGAGACGACAACATTTTAAGATTACAAGGTTTGTGTTTAAACAGCTATAGGTGCTGGGTTCACTGAAGGGGTTATGCATTTTGTTTGCCTGCCTTCTTCAAATACCATACATGTGGCTTGCTTAATTTATTTCTGACAAGATTGTGATGCATGGTTGTTGTATGAGTCAAGTCAATTTGGGTTGAATTTAAAAATATTCATATAACGGTGTGGCATGGTGTAGCGCTAAAGCGTGTAACCAACATATGGAGGCCTCAGTCCTCAATACAGCTGTCCCAGATTTGAGTTCCTGACCCCAGAGGCTTGTCCCCGTCCTGCATGTCCTCCCCCTCTCTCCACCCTGCTTCCTGTCTGCCTGCTTTTTAAAAAAAATAATAAAGGACACTAGTGCTCCAAAAGAAATCTTAAAAAAAGATATTCATATTGAAATTAACCAGTCTACCATAACCGTCTCAACAACATGGTAAACCGCCTTACAATCAGTTTAACACCCTAAGTTGAACATGTACCTGTGCATTGGTTGAGAAAGCAATATTCCACAACAAGACTAAGAATAATCCCATAGGCCCAAAACTGTAAGGCTTTATAATGTACTGAAAGCTCCAGCAAATAAACTGTGTATTTTAGCAATGAGCATCAGCTTTGAGGACCACAAATCCATAAATAATTAATCGTTTTAAAGATTTGTTGTTTTTGTGCTTTGGAGCCAGGAAACTTGCGGTATAAGCCTAAACACTAACAAGTGAGGGCATGGCTGAAGAAACAATTTAATAGTCCCAGTGAACCCTACGGATAAAAAGAGCTTACAGACTCAGTTACACGACGCAATGTACAAACAATAATATTCCCTTAAAGCAAAATACACCAAGTTCATTCTCTGCCAGATGAATAATTCATGGAGCTTTTCTGCAAATGATCAGTCAGTGTTTTAGTTATGATTGTTTAACCACACTAGATTACCAAAAAAATAAATAAATCTAATTCCAAGGATAAAAACAAGGACAAAACAGGTAATTCTGCCTCAAAAAGCCACTTCAAACTAATAACTGAAGTGATTGGCTTATACGTGAAAAGGTAGAATACCAATATGTCTGACAGAGTAGAAGCCCTTTCTGAAACACAGGAAAAAGTCCAGACAAAGCATTTATTATGTATCAATTAAAATATGATTCATCTAAACGTATCAGAAACCTAATTACCTTGTTAGTCTGTCTGGTAATGTAATGATATGACTCCGGTTTGATAGCATTAAGTATTTATTTTTATCACAGCCAAGAAACTCTTAAGTTGTTAAAAGGTTAAGTACAAGAGTAATGTGTGCCTAACATTCAAATACTTAAACAAAATTAAATTTATATTTTCCAGCTCCCCACCAACAGAATGGTTGCAGTCATGGTGCTGAATGAAAAGCTCCCATCTTAATGACAGGAAAAATGGATTTTGCGCACACCAACATTAAACAGGAGCTGTCCAGCTTTCTGTCAATACATGCTCAACCAAGAGGACTGAATGCTGCAAGTCACTGACTCTATTCAATCTGCTAGGTTTCCTTGGAATGTATGGACCCGACTTGGAATCTGTATGATTCGACTGAGTTGACTTCATAAAGTGCCTTGACATGTGTTGTGAATGGGCGGTATGTAAATAAACTGAATTGAACTTGCATTATTATATCATACCAAATCGACATACAGTAGCTCTGTATCCATTTATGAGATAGAGGAATTAAAATATTGTGCAGTGTCATACAAAAAGCAACATCTGATACCACCAATATTACCTCCGACTTTCAGCTTTTCGTCAGAAAATATTAAAGAAAAGTAACATGGTGTGATAAAGACATGATGTAAACTGGGTCAAATTTCCACAAAATAGATGGATCTGTGGATTGTAGTTAAGGCTGCTATGGGTGGTGATTGAAGTTGAGCATTTGCAATAAAATCATGTTATAGGCTAAGTAATGCGTATTATGATATATTAATAGACCTATGCCTTAGTTTCTACAGTTAAAGCTGATTTGTTAACCAATATAGTATTCCTACTTTGCATGACATAGCATGCCAGTAGTATTTCAACAAGTGAGTTCTTTGCATTAGTGACCCTTAAATACAGCTGCCTCAAAGATTCGAACACAAAAGGTATCCTTACTGTGGATTTTTACTGTCATGCAACTTCTAGGAGCAGATCCATTGGGCTATTACTCCAACTAAAAGCTAAAGGTTAAATGGTAAAACAAAAACGTCAGTTTTCTCTAACACATCTGGCATTGAGAATACAATATGTGTCACTGTAACAAAGTAAACAATCTGCCGAATCTTACACTACAAATAGTTTGAGGCAAAAATAAATTGCTAATATCTTTTGCATCCTGTAGATCATAAAAGCATTACAATATCATAATGCATAACATTATTCTTTCCCTTTTGCTTCTGAATTTTAACAGCTCTCTTTGTTTTCCTTGCTGAGACACTCTGAGATACTTGACTCTGTTAGAAACCTAACTAAACAGAAAAGGAAAAAGCTGACAAGTTGACCATATGCTAGCACTTGGTTGCTCAGAAGGTCCACCTGCTACTGTTTGAAAGACATAGTACCAGATGTCTGAGTCCAGGTGGCAAGCTTATAAAAAGCTCCACTCAGAGACTTGAGGTTTTTTTCCATCCATTTTCTTTTAGCAAAGATATCTTCAGATATATCTCAGTAATCTGCTGAGAAACAGTTATGATATGGACACAGTTTGCATGGTCTTGCTCACAGAAGGCCATTAACAAATGTGTTGTGTAATAACTGGAATTTGCCAAGTTTAAAGAATGGGTCCGCCAAAGTTAGCTTTTGACTGAAAGTAACTGGATGTGTGAAATTTAAACACACAGATAATAAAATATATATTATTTGTGCTGTCTTTAGAATCCTCTCATAGTGGAAAATGTTAATTTGCTATTAAAACTCACGCCCTTATGGTAAGATACTTTGTCCAATAACTGTACCTTGAAAGTTTTAAAAGTGTCTATCTGCATGAACAGTCAGTACTGTCAAACCAATTCTATACCCCTCTGAAATTGACCTTAGGAGGGCTAAAGAAAAAAATATTATTCCAAGGACCACAAACAGTCCATGGGTATCCAAATGTTGTCCCAATGGACAGCTCATTGACACTTTAGTGAAAGGTTTTTGTTTTTTTCCAAAGGGGCCAATACTTCAGTGATCTATAGCATTGTAAAATAATGCTTCACTAAAAGTAAGAGATCTAAATTATGCGACTGCTTTTGATCAGCTCAAGTCCATCAGCTCTCTACTTTATATCCAGGGTTTCAATGACTGAACGATATCGATTACCTTCTTTCAGGTCTGTCGTTTTGTCTTAGTCTAACCATCTGAATCCCAGCATCGCTTCAACCTTCTTTAACAACAGCAAGACCAAGTCCATCTCATAATGCATCTCAGTAAGTTAGTACTGAAACCTTTGAAAATGGATTCGATGTTTAGCCATCTTCAAAGTCACCTTTTTTTTTAGAAGTCTTTAAATGTATTATTTCTTTGCCAAGCTTCACCTCCACAGATTAAAGGAAAGGCAAACTACCCAATCACTCGAGTTAGAAAAAATGATTGCTTTCACCTCAAAAAACTGCTAGTAACACCCACAGAAAGTATTGCATTTAGTACAGCAAGGCCTCCTATAAAGACCTTCAGGAATTATGGATTGGACAGGAGGTAAAGACACTGCAGAGTCCTTGCTCTGAGTACAAGATTTGTGGAGAAAGAAGAGTTAAAAAGCTTGAAGCGTAAAATCAGGAAGACATTTTCTCAAAAAGAGTTAAGTTTAAGAACCTGAAAAAGCATTATGCCATACTGTAATGCATCCAACTGACAGACCAGAACATTTTGATGAGGGGCTCAATGTCACCAACTTAAATACTATATTGATAGACGAGAAAAGAAGGCAGAGGTCAGCAGAACACACAATTCACAAAATGTAACATTTAATAAATAAGTAGCAAAGGTTCAGTTAAAAAAAACACACTAAAACAGAAACGTAAAACAGAAAAAAAAACTTTGCTAAACATTTTAGAAAAGCCAGAAGAAAAACAGCATTGCACAAAATTCTAAAGAATATAGAACAAAGTAAAATATAAAACCTTTTAAGTGGCGACAAGAAAAAATATTTTATTACAGACTAATAATTCCAAAATAGCAAAGCAATAAAAAAAAGACAAAAATTGTATTTTTCACTAAAAGTTTTCAAATTTTTAAAAAAGGCACAAAAGAAAAATTATAGACATTTTAACATAAAAAAACTTTGACCAGGAACTAGTATTACCTGCGAGAAAGAGCAACCAACAGCATTTCATAATACTATAAATAAAAAGCAAAACATTTCACAAAAACAAAGCATAGTTTGGGACAACCCACTTACAGCAAATCAATGATCCCCGTTTGTACTGTACGCCTAATTTTGAGTTTGGAGAATAAGAAAATATTCAAAACAGAGACGGTTCCATGATGTGATCGTTGAGGTGCTTCAAATGCATTACAGATCTTGGTAATAACCCTCACAGTCTAAGGAGTTTGTTTCTTCACATGTTTACGCATCAGGTGTTCATCAACATCACAGTTTGGGCTTTCTAGTTGAGGACACAAACCTCAGAAGCTGCAAAATCAAACCTGCTGAATCACACATCCTGAATTTTATTTCTCTCCTGGCTTTTGAAATGAAATGTGATAATGAGTTTATGGTCAATGGGTCAAAAGGAAAAAATTTCAAAAGTTCTTCTGGTGCCGAGTCAACTTTGTGAAACCCCATCAAAACTACCACTACTCACCTCTTTTTAAAACTCTACCATCAGGCTGTTTTGCTGGCAGAGAGGTATTGCCCAGTTTAGAAGCAATAGACTTAAGTTATCTCACATTTGACCCATGCTTTTCTTATTTTCAACTATTTCTTTCCATGTTAGGCACTAGTAATTCATCTCCTAGTGTTTAGAGATTCAGTGCCTTGTGAACGTATTCATACACCTTGAACATTTTTGCATTTTGTCCCATTACAGCAAACTTCAACGAATTTTATTGGGATTTTATCAGAAAGGAATCGAAAAGTTTCTGCCACTTGGGCTTCTACAAAGGTGCACAGTGTGGTATAGTGGTGCTCTGGTAACATGTACAGGTCCTTCTCAAAATATTAGCATATTGTGATAAAGTTAATTATTTTCCATAATGTCATGATGAAAATTTAACATTCATATATTTTAGATTCATTGCACACTAACTGAAATATTTCAGGTCTTTTATTGTCTTAATATGGATGATTTTGGCATACAGCTCATGAAAACCCAAAATTCCTATCGCACAAAATTAGCATATTTCATCCGACCAATAAAAGAAAAGTGTTTTTAATACAAAAAACGTCAACCTTCAAATAATCATGTACAGTTATGCACTCAATACTTGGTCGGGAATCCTTTTGCAGAAATGACTGCTTCAATGCGGCGTGGCATGGAGGCAATCAGCCTGTGGCACTGCTGAGGTCTTATGGAGGCCCAGGATGCTTCGATAGCGGCCTTTAGCTCATCCAGAGTGTTGGGTCTTGAGTCTCTCAACGTTCTCTTCACAATATCCCACAGATTCTCTATGGGGTTCAGGTCAGGAGAGTTGGCAGGCCAATTGAGCACAGTGATACCATGGTCAGTAAACCATTTACCAGTGGTTTTGGCACTGTGAGCAGGTGCCAGGTCGTGCTGAAAAATGAAATCTTCATCTCCATAAAGCTTTTCAGCAGATGGAAGCATGAAGTGCTCCAAAATCTCCTGATAGCTAGCTGCATTGACCCTGCCCTTGATAAAACACAGTGGACCAACACCAGCAGCTGACACGGCACCCCAGACCATCACTGACTGTGGGTACTTGACACTGGACTTCTGGCATTTTGGCATTTCCTTCTCCCCAGTCTTCCTCCAGACTCTGGCACCTTGATTTCCGAATGACATGCACAATTTGCTTTCATCCAAAAAAAGTACTTTGGACCACTGAGCAACAGTCCAGTGCTGCTTCTCTGTAGCCCAGGTCAGGCGCTTCTGCCGCTGTTTCTGGTTCAAAAGTGGCTTGACCTGGGGAATGCGGTACCTGTAGCCCATTTCATCGGCCCTTCTCCACAATCTTCCTCAGGGTCCGGTCACCTCTTCTCGTTGTGCAGCGTTTTCTGCCACACTTTTTCCTTCCCACAGACTTCCCACTGAGGTGCCTTGATACAGCACTCTGGGAACAGCCTATTCGTTCAGAAATTTCTTTCTGTGTCTTACCCTCTTGTTCGAGGGTGTCAATAGTGGCCTTCTGGACAGCAGTCAGGTTAGCAGTCTTACCCATGATTGGGGTGTTGAGTGATGAACCGGGCTGGGAGTTTTAAAGGCCTCAGGAATCTTTTGCAGGTGTTTAGAGTTAACTCGTTGATTCAGATGATGAGGTTCATAGCTCGTTTAGAGACCCTTTTAATGATATGCTAATTTTGTGAGATAGGAATTTTGGGTTTTCATGAGCTGTATGCCAAAATCATCCGTATTAAGACAATAAAAGACCTGAAATATTTCAGTTAGTGTGCAATGAATCTAAAATATATGAATGTTAAATTTTCATCATGACATTATGGAAAATAATGAACTTTATCACAATATGCTAATATTTTGAGAAGGACCTGTATAGCGCAAAGAAACCAAAAAAAGTTTAAAAAAAGCATCTCAAGTGTGGCAGACATATCTATATAACGCCACATTACTGTGACACACCTGAACATAATCCAATGCAACAAATTTCCTTTAGAAGTCACAAAATTATTAAGTTGAATTCTACACCACATAGTCTGCTGATCAATGTTCTCTAACAAACCTCTGAGGGCTTGAGAAATCTGTAGGATTGATACTGAAAGTAGACAGCTTAGGGAGAAAGTTTTTAAGAACTTCGGAGCAAGGTTAGCTAAATGTAGATCAATCCTAGAAGTAAACATGTTAAAGAATGCAAAAAAGCAGAAACTTGCTCAGAGATTCACATTCCAACAGCAAAACCTTACCAGGCATACAGCATTAGCTTAAATGGAAAAAGTTGGATCAAAGCATGTGCGTGTGAACAAAATACTGATCTAAAGTCGGCTGGCAATCTGTGGGAAAACTTGAAAACTGATTTTCACAGCCATTCCCCACCCTATACGAGTCTGAGCTTTTTTGCACAGACTAAAGGGGCAAAAGTGTAAATTTGTAGATGTGCAAAGCTGGTTGAAACATAAGACTTGCACCTGTAGTTGCACCAAAAATGGGTTGACAGAGGGGAGTATTATTACAAATGCATGCCACACAGATCTGAAAAAAAAAATAAAACACGAAAACTATGCCTGCAAAATTATGTGCTACTTTGTGTTAGTTTATAGCATAAAATTTAAATGAAATACATTAAAGTTTCTGGTTGAAGCATGGCAAAATGCAAAAAATGAATGAAGGCACTAATGTAAGTCAGCTGATGCTAGAAAAGAATTTTCCACAAACTAAATCAATGCAGCAGCTAAACAAACAATATATTACACACACTTTGTACCATTTACACAACATCAAATTGTAAGGTTGCAGTGCCATCTTATACAGACATTATGGCACTAAAATAAGTAGGGAACATTTCAAATAGTCAAGTCACACTGTTTAGCATTAGATGTCTAAAGTAATAAAGGTCACCTATTTTCTAGTGCACACTCAGAATGTCAAGCAGATCCTTGAACTTGTGATTGCCAGCAGCTGATGGCACGTCATGGCTGACTCACTAATCGCACCATCACTCTGCTGATCATATTACCCTTGCTCTGGATGCACATTACAGTCATCTCTCCCCATCAGCACAAACACATCTCTGTAATAGCTTTTTCTCTTTGCCAAGCAGGGTATTACAGAGGCATCTCTGGTTTTATCAAAATTTTTTACATTTAATAAAATTATTTTGCACAAATACACCCTTTTCAGCAGGTTTGTTGCTAAAAAACTGTTTTTAAACAACTGCTGAGATGTGATGCACATGTGATGCGCCTTCGTGTGGAGTTAAATTAGCTTTAGTGACAGCAACAAGGAAATTGTCACACTGAAATGTTGTTTAAACTCTTCTTTCAGTAAAGAGACTTTGTTTTGTTCTTGATTAAACCCTGTCAGATGATTTCATTTCTATGCCAATGTTGTATATATAAAAAAATAAATAAAACAATTCACTTAATTTGTTGTGAATAAATCTTGCTCTCATCATAATTAAAAGATAACATTGGTATGCCAATGCCTTTCTTGTACAGTTTTCTGACAATAGCCTGGTTCTCATTTCAAGCTAAAAAAGTTACCAATTTTTAAATGAAGCCCATCATTGTTTTAAAACTCACTCTGGTGCAACATCTTTACAAAATGGTTGGCTAGCCAAAAACCAAACAAATAAATAAATTATTTTGAGTTTTGATGGCCATATTATCAGGTGTGACTGTAGCCAACTAAAATGTAGAAAAGAAAGCCAATAATGCAACAATTAAATTAAAATTTGCAGTTTGTCACTAACCAGATCAATTACTCCTAAGCAGAAATGTCATTTACACTAGAAATATTGTTCCAGTAGCAGAGTAATAGAAAAACCAGTAGTTATCCTGTGTATTCAGCTGATAGTCTTGGGGAGAATCATTAATAGAAAGGGACATTGTTCAAAATGGTGTTTAATTCAGCAAGTTGATTCATTCTGTGAAAAAAAAAAAACACGTTTTAAAAAGGAGTTTCTTATTAAAATATGACGGCAGAAAAAGTATGCGTTGGGTAAAGTGCGTATCTCTTTGGAATGGCCCCTCCAGACTGAAGAATAGCCAAAATGGCCAAGACTCAGGCAATTATCAGCACCATTGTGATCAAAGACCATCTGCAGCTACCTGTGAGTGCTGTAGAAGTTAGGAGAGACCTATTAGATGCCATGAGATTGGCAAGAAGCCCTATTGTTGCAAAAACAACATGTGCTGAGATTGTTTCCCTTAGCCAAAAAAAACAAAAAAAAACACACTGGGTTGCTTGAAGAAAAATTTGACATTTTATGATCTACATTTAGCAAGATTCTTCTTTGTGCATGCTATAGCAGATGTTTCTCATACCGCTTTGTTTAATCTATTTCTCTCACACTAGGAATAACAGATCAGTTTGTAAGTAAGTCTTTTGACTGCTCCCACCCGGGTCTCCTGTACCAAAGACCCACTGGTTAACTGAAAAGTTAAGCTAAAAAAGCTTGACGATTTATGTAGTAAATGTCTTTTTTCCCCAAATGTTTGTAGAGTAATTTGCATGCATTTTGTTCATGTAGTAATGTCGAACAAAACAGTGAAGTGTTACTTGTGCCTTTATGTGTACAGAAAATAACAGCTATTATAAGAATCTTGAATTTTGGGAAAAACTAAATTGTAAATGGACATTTTTTCATTCTCATGCCTTTTTGTAGGCATTCAAAAAAAGCTATCATTTCCCATTTAAAAATTCTCTGTAAAGCACAGACACTACAGCTCACAAGAAGTTCAGCATACCAATTCTGATCAGGTAGCAAGGGAGAGTCAAATGAAACCATTAAACATATGACCTTCTGCTGCACAGTTGGAGGAGGCAGACCCCAGACTCTGTCAATGTTTATCTACCAACAGTATGAGAGAGAAAAAAAGCATCAAGTACTGAATGTGTTACAGACTGAAACAGAGATAGTGCAAGTCGCTTAAAAAGTAATTGGAGATGAGCTCTCAAAAGTAAAATACAAAACATTCAAGAGAATGCACCATTTAGCTTTCTGTAATGAATTGTATGTAGAGACCAACTTGTTTATAAAAAGTGCCAACTCTACATTCCTTTACAAATGTCTTTAAAAATTAAGCAACACCATGTCAATTAGACTCATGACTATAACTTGGCCACTGCAAAACCTTCATTTTTTATGTAATTTAATTTTTTGAGGCATTCAGAGGGGAAATCATATTACCCAGGAGTGTCTGAGCTTAAGGCCACACACTAATGGCTTTAAATTCTACTACTGGAGATTCTGGTAGAGCTAAATTCATTATCGCCTCACTTATGGCAAGTCTTTCAGGTTCCAAAGCAGCCCCAGATCATCACATGACCACCAACATGGTTTACTATCGATTAGTTACTTCCCACCTCTGCGGACACCTTCCAAAAACATCCACCTTTCTCTGAAACTTTGAGTCAGTTTTTTAGGCCAACCACTACTGGAAAGATTCACCATTGTCCCATGCTTTCTCCATTAAAGTATTACAAATGGCTTTGTAATACTTTCCAGGCTGATTTAAGTTAATGTTCTCAACTGTTAAATCACTGTAGACCAAGGCAGGATGTGTTTTTTGAGATCTGTTGGTCTGCTTCATGTTGTCAGACAGGTTCCGTTCCGTTTAGTTTATTTTTTTTATTTTACATTTCTGGCAATAATCACACTTGGGTTTAGCTAGTGAAATTTAAGTCATACAAAACAGAGTTATTATATTTTCACATAGGGACTGATTGGTTTAGATAGCTTTTGTTCCTTAAAGAAAATGATCAGCAAACAGTTTTTGTCTAAAATGTTTCAGTGGGCAAAAAACCATAAACGGAAGAAACCTGCAACTACTTTTTCACCACACTATATTTGGGCTTTGGGATTTCAAGCAAAAACTATACACACTATTTAGGCAACAACGGCAGGATGAGACTCGGTGGTGAAGGAACTTATTTTAGCCTAGTAATAGATATAAATGTAACATCCTTAACAGTTAATACACTACAGTAACTTTCTGCCTAATGGGTACCAAAGAATAAGGAGTGAAAAAAAATGTCTTATATTCTGCTTCTGCTGGAAATCTAAGCCTTTGATTTCCCTTTGTTTTGCATACAATGAGGGGCTTTTATAGGCTTTGTTGGAGTATGGGGCATCTACAAGGGCATAAATGTACTACTGGCAGTCAATACTTAAAGCCCCCACCCCTTTGTAAAAACTGATTTCATTAGTCATGTTTTTGCATTGAGAAGCCAGCCTCCCTGCTAAACTGGTGAAGCTTAAAATCCTGGACAGTTAACCCCAATAGTTCATCTTGCACCGAGCTTCTGAGTTTTCCTTTCTGTGTTCCAAATGGAGCTCAGTCATAGGATGGCCTACTTCTCTCTTTGCTAAAGTATTACATCTGCCAACACTGAATCCACACGGTACAATATGCGATTTATTGCAAAGAGAAGGAGAGGAGGGAGAGCAATGCCAGAAAAAAAGAGATGGGCTGAAACTCAAAATGGGGACATCAAATCATAAGCAATAAATAAACACCCTAAATTAAACAATGAACTTTGTTGATGAATAAAAATAGCAAAGAGACTTTGCAATACCAAGAGACCTAAATAATGAATCATATCACTGACTAAATGTAGCCTGCTCCAATTATGTTCAGAACAGATTGTGAAAGAATATAGGAGACTTATCTTGGTAACATGTCAACACAACAAGATTTATTTCCCAAAGGAGAGTCAAACATTTCATCTGTGACATTTAAAATTTAAAGAAACATTTTCTAAACAGTCATCAGTCAGTCATTTTCTCTACCGCTTCTTCCATAGCGAGTCGGGGGGAAGCTGGTGCCTATCTCCAGCAGTTTATGGGCGGGAGGCGGGGTACACCCTGGACAAGCCGCCAGTCCATCACAGGGCAACACACAAACAACCATGCACACACTCATACATGCCTAAGCGCAATTTAGTGAGACCAGTTAACCTAACAGTCATGTTTTTGGACTGTGGGAGGATTTTCTTAATCTAGATAAATTCAGATACTTGTAATTGAAAAAGCAGGGTTTTATAAACTCCCCAGAACAACCAAATTAAGTAGAAATACAGTTGTTCTGTGAAGGCCTCAGAGCTAGAACATTAGAGAATTAACAGCATTATAAAGACCAAGGAACACAGCAGACAGTTCAGGGAGAAGGTTGTGGAGAAGGTAAAAGCAGGGTTATGTTATAAAACAACGTCCTAAGCTTTGGACATCTTGAACAGCACTGTTTGTCAATTAATATGGAAAAGAAATGAGCACTCGACCAGAAAATGGACAGGAGAAAAGGACTACAGATCCACCCTGACAGTGCCATCTACAAATCTGGTGTTTCTGGAGGAGTAGCAAGAAACAAAAACAACGCTAATACTTTACCCACTAGTGAATGAGAGGACACAACATGAAATGGGGAAGATAACACACTGGTGAGATGAGACCAAGATTCAACATTTGAACCTAAATGCAAAACGCTATGAGCATCAGAAAGCCCTGTACATCACTGAACTAGGAAAAAAAAAAGAAATAAAAATCATGACTTGGTATGTATTTATTACGCTTTAGTCAAAAATAAATCTTATTCATGTTAAAAAAGCATACGCTGATGTAAAGTTTTGGTTCCGTCCACCTCTTTTCACCATGGTAGCTGCATGAGAAACAATGTTATGACAGGGTATGAACATTTTTGCAGTTTACTGTACCTGTAGATCGTAGATTGCCAATATTGGTTTTATTCTTAAATGTAATCTTCTGACTATGTTGTTAAAGACAATTGCATTACATGCCCTGTCCAAACTGAACCAATGATTTATCATAAAATGTGCAAAGTACTATTGTGAAGAAGGCTGCAGGTATTTAAACTGTCATTGCTACATCAATAATGTCTTAGGGGTAGTTATTATTAATGTTATGTTTAGCTTTGACTACTGTTTGACCTTTCCAGGTTTCATGTCAAAAAGAAAAACAATTAAACCAAAAGTGCTGTTTGTTGCTAGGAGGCAGTGAAGGCAAGAACCATGTCAATGGGCTGAAAGTAGAGACACAAAGGCATGCAACTACTGATTGATTGGTGCAGACAGAATGAGAGACAGCATACTGAGAGGAGACACTAATGTAAAAACAATGTGCAGTCTTACGTCTGGGTCATCCATCAGATAAATGTGAACTGTCTTTTTCATCTGTGTTTTTTGTTAGTCCATCCAAGTTCTCTAATGGACTCTGGGCTACATGAAGAGCATGCCTGACAAAAGTTCACATTCATTAATCATTACCTGCCACTTGCTGCTGCAACCTCTACCACATTTAACTACCTCAGACTGAAAACCCCATTATATACCTCTGCTAACTCTTCTGTGCAGCCTTTTCCTTCATCTTTGCAGGCATAAAGCCTCAAGTATTATACCTTACATGAGTATTTATTCAGTGCCTACCCATAGGATAGAAGTCTAGATATCAATTGAAAGATTAGCTAGCAGTGTGAATATTTAAAAACAAAAAACCTTTATGGCAGCTTGCATATAATCACATTTTAATGTTGATAAAATACAATTCAGTAAAACTTAGTCAATCAGCTCCAGGGTGATCAAAGAAGGGTTACAGCTACCTGTGAGTACTGTAAATTAAGATACCTATAGGAAGCCAAGCTATTGGCTCTGAGAAGTCAAATTGTTGGAAATTATTACGTGTGCTGATGAGGTTACAATTTGTTGAACGCACTAAGGAAAAAGCCACATTTTGTGTTATGATGAAGGCAAGAGTATTCCTTTCAGGTCTAAGAGCTGCAAAGAATCATCGACCCGCATCATTGTTCCAGACCAGGAAGATTAATTGTATGTCGTGGGGTGACATCAGCCATACTGTTTCTAAGACAAAACCTTGGAAACAGCATGAATATTTCTCATATTTACATGCTGTGAACTTTTTGAATAATGCTTCAAACTGTTTTATGTTTGGACATTGCTTGATTTCCACATTTGAACTGTTCCATAGTTTCACCTCATGTAATGATATACAAAAAGCTCTTTTTAGTTTTGAATTCACAAGTTTTAAACTTACATTAGTCCCTTAAGTTACATAGTCCTTCCTTTTTAAGAAAAAACCTTTGAATTTTTTCAGCTAAGAATTTATTTTGGGCTTTAAATAAGATAAAAACTGTTTTTAGTTTTACTAGTTTTACTATGTCAGTAAATATGAACAATTTTGATTTTATGAATAGTCCAAATTATTGACCTCATTGATTACTTGTATTGCTCATTTTTGCGATGTTATGACTGTTGTGAAGTTTTGTAACTATTGCCCCATATCTCTGCACAGTAACTCAAGTAAGGTAAAACTAGAACAGTAAAGAATGCAGAGATTTTTTCCATGACATGTTTGGCTTTATTCAGTATGAAGAGACCATTTGACTGTTTACTTTTTGTATTTCTAATATGGGGTTTCAAGTTTGTTTTATCATCAAGAAATGTTATCATCAAGAAATTTGTATTCATGTAGCCTACTCTTTCAATATTTACCCCATTTAGCTGCATTTGGATTTCTTTGTGATCTTTAGTTCCCAATTAGCATTATTTCTGCTTTGGTCAGGTTTAAGGACAACTTGTTACCATCAAACTTGTTCATTAAATTTTTTTTTTTTTTTTTTAAACCTGTGAGATTTTGAGCTCTACTCAGAAATGCTATTATTTTCAACACAACTGTACATGAAGCCCCAACACACAACAAAAAGAAAAACTGTACCCTTATTATAAATCTACACAGTCAACAAGTTTTTTTACAGTTAGAACAAAGACTGTTTAAACAATATGTCTAACTCATATTTTGACAAATGGTTATATTTGGTCTCAGTTTGCCAAAATGTTTCAGCTACTATATGAGACCTGGTCATTTGTGTTTCTTCACTGTGGGATACAAAGCCATGCTGTTTAGGCAAGTTACTCCTACTGTTGCATGGCTATTTTGGAGATTTGTTTAACTGCTGCGTATGTTAAAGACACATTTAATTTTCCTTTGGGATTAATAAAGTATTTTTGAATTGAATTGAATTACACTATGTAGTATAAAATGTTCCTTCAAACTCTGTTGTACCGAGGGTTAAAAGGATTTCACTGACATGCCGTTCCTTTTTACTCGCTTTTAAAGAGAGGAAATGAGAGAAGACCTCTTCACATAAAACTTTCCAAAATTGCAAGGTAGATTCCCAAAAATGGCTTTGATGAGCGTTTCCTCTCAAAGTCTTCACAAATATCAAAAGCAGAATTCTACTATTCATTGAAATACTTTCATTAAAGTTAGATTTTATTCAAATGTTGGAATATAGGAACTATTAAACATGTTTTAGTGGCTCGGCATTTCAATATTGTGTTTGCAATCTATAATATAAATTATATCTGTTGCTCAATCAATGGAAAAAAAAGAACTTTCAAGGCGATTATTTAGAAATGGTTGGAAATAAATGCTGGAAACATTTATTTAGTATGAAGTGTTTAGCACCCTCCCAACAGTTTCATTATTTATCAAAACAGTTTATTTTATAGGCCAACTCTGCAGTTGGGACAATCCCATCCCAGTTGGAGGACAAAAAGAGACAGCTTTGAATATAGTGTACAGCCTCGCATGTCTGGTGGTTTTGCTTTGGTAGCAGCTAAAAACAAAAAAAACTTATAATAAAATTCAGCAAACAGGTGTCACCAGATCAGGTTGAAGCAGCTTTGTCTTAGATTTGCACAATAATGGCTGCAGGTGTACTTATTCACAGCTCAGCTCCACCGGCAATCAAAATATTAAACACCTTTCTGATTGTATTTAATTCAACTCTGCAGAACTCTCTGCCATCTCCCTATCTTCTCACTACACCATATTTTTCCCTAATTGAGTCTGAATGTGGGGAGGACATGTATGTGCATGTTCATTGTGCATTTGAGGTCCTTTGATGTGCTTTCCTTTGTAATTTCTGCCAAATTTGACAAGCGAGTAAGGAGGTTGTACTACGTCTCATTACAGCCCAGAAAACGGCTGCGTCATTGTTCCGCCAACAAAACAATATGTTAATCCGGTTGAGGCGTGAATATCTGGAAGATTAATTAGGGATAAAACGATTTCCTCAGAGGAAAAAGACTACTTTGTAAACAACATAGAATTATGGTGCCACAGACCCCCAGATAAACAAAATGCTCACTTATCCCATGCTGTTAAGACATTTATTATTTGCAGTTAGTTACCATCTGCATAAATACATTTCACATGCAGCACATAGTCATACAAAAGCAAACACTGCAACACCCACACAGAAAAGGCTCTAATCCAGCAAATACACACAATAAAAAAAGGTTCAAAAACATTTTCTTTTGTGTGTTTTTTTCTTTTTATAGCTTTAATTAAAAATTTGTCTCGCTGGGATTCTGGCCATTGATCTGTGTTTGTCATCAACAATACCTTTGTGTGAGTTGCCTTCCTCATCCCTGGCAGCAAATAATAGCTGTTACAACTTGAATAAACTCAAATACTAAATATAGCAGCTTTATAAAAGCTGATGACATTTTATAGTGAGATGGGAAATGTGGTTCTTTGATATTGCTTCAAAACTGGTCGTGTATTTTTTTTTTATGCATAAAAAACATTGTGCCACATCCAGATATACATAAAAGATGACATTCTGAGCACTTGTGGAAGCGTTTGCAACAGAAACTAAATAAAACCAATGTAATAAATCTAGTGTTCACTTGATTTTTGTCACAGGTAAATAAGACAACTGTGAATCTACTGGAGCCGCTTTACAAACAGCTAGCAGGAAAGCATGGCAAAAATCATTGTCAAACACTTACTGAATAGTGTTAAAATTTAACATTATATATGCAAATGTATGTTTAACTTTAAAACAATAATGAGTACTATGGCTTCCTCCTACACCACCCATGTTTACCTTAACATTTAAACAGATAGGAATAAGACACAAAAGAAAAATAAACATGGCAATCAGCTTTTCTTTAAACATACCTTTCTACATCAGCTCACAGACATCCAGGTTCACCCCGCTGATTTTATGAATTAAAATGTATTGACATAACAGAATATATTATTTTCCATGATTTAAGATCAAAGATTAACATGAAGCAATGGTGTTGTGGGGTCAGAGGGAAACGTAATCACTTTTAATACGCCTCAGTGTCCAGTGTCAGCTCATGAACAGGTACGTGGTTTTAAATATGTGCCAAAAAGAATTTTATAAAAGCTTGTTTTATTTCTTCATCTTTTAAACAAAAGCACAAACAACAACCCCTGGCTGAAAAATGGTTGAAAATGAGACTTTCAACGTCAGCAGACACATTTTAACTCTGTCCAACACCTAACTCTGATTCCTTTCTTACCTACAAACTTTTATTCCACTAAACCTTCTCTCCAGTACACACAAAATAATTTTTTCAGTCTTATAATTATAGTATAGTATAAGTTCTTAAAAACTTTCTCCCTAAGCTGTCTACTTTCAGTATCAATCCTACAGATTTCTCAAGCCCTCAGAGGTTTGTTAGAGAACATTGATCAGCAGACTATGTGGTGTAGAATTCAACTTAATAATTTTGTGACTTCTAAAGGAAATTTGTTGCATTGGATTCTGTTCAGGTGTGTCACAGTAATGTGGCATTATATAGATATGTCTGCCACACTTGAGATGCTTTTTTAAAACTTTTTTTGGTTTCTTTGCGCTATACAGGTCCTTCTCAAAATATTAGCATATTGTTATAAAGTTCATTATTTTCCATAATGTAATGATGAAAAGTTAACATTCATATATTTTAGATTCATTGCACACTAACTGAAATATTTCAGGTCTTTTATTGTCTTAATACGGATGATTTTGGCATACAGCTCATGAAAACCCAAAATTTCTATCTCACAAAATTAGCATATCATTAAAAGGGTCTCTAAACGAGCTATGAACCTAATCATCTGAATCAACGAGTTAACTCTAAACACCTGCAAAAGATTCCTGAGGCCTTTAAAACTCCCAGCCTGGTTCATCACTCAAAACCCCAATCATGGGTAAGACTGCCGACCTGACTGCTGTCCAGAAGGCCACTATTGACACCCTCAAGCAAGAGGGTAAGACACAGAAAGAAATTTCTGAACGAATAGGCTGTTCCCAGAGTGCTGTATCAAGGCACCACAGTGGGAAGTCTGTGGGAAGGAAAATGTGTGGCAGAAAACGCTGCACAACGAGAAGAGGTGACAGGACCCTGAGGAAGATTGTGGAGAAGGGCCGATTCCAGACCTTGGGGGACCTGCGGAAGCAGTGGACTGAGTCTGGAGTAGAAACATCCAGAGCCACCGTGCACAGGCGTGTGCAGGAAATGGGCTACAGGTGCCGCATTCCCCAGGTCAAGCCACTTTTGAACCAGAAACAGCGGCAGAAGCGCCTGACCTGGGCTACAGAGAAGCAGCACTGGACTGTTGCTCAGTGGTCCAAAGTACTTTTTTCGGATGAAAGCAAATTCTGCATGTCATTCGGAAATCAAGGTGCCAGAGTCTGGAGGAAGACTGGGGAGAAGGAAATGCCAAAATGCCAGAAGTCCAGTGTCAAGTACCCACAGTCAGTGATGGTCTGGGGTGCCGTGTCAGCTGCTGGTGTTGGTCCACTGTGTTTTATCAAGGGCAGGGTCAATGCAGCTAGCTATCGGGAGATTTTGGAGCACGTCATGCTTCCACCTGCTGAAAAGCTTTATGGAGATGAAGATTTCATTTTTCAGCACGACCTGGCACCTGCTCACAGTGCCAAAACCACTGGTAAATGGTTTACTGACCATGGTATCACTGTGCTCAATTGGCCTGCCAACTCTCCTGACCTGAACCCCATAGAGAATCTGTGGGATATTGTGAAGAGAACGTTGAGAGACTCAAGACCCAACACTCTGGATGAGCTAAAGGCCGCTATCGAAGCATCCTGGGCCTCCATAAGACCTCAGCAGTGCCACAGGCTGATTGCCTCCATGCCACGCCGCATTGAAGCAGTCATTTCTGCAAAAGGATTCCCGACCAAGTATTGAGTGCATAACTGTACATGATTATTTGAAGGTTGACGTTTTTTGTATTAAAAACACTTTTCTTTTATTGGTCGGATGAAATATGCTAATTTTGTGAGATAGGAATTTTGGGTTTTCATGAGCTGTATGCCAAAATCATCCATATTAAGACAATAAAAGACCTGAAATATTTCAGTTAGTGTGCAATGAATCTAAAATATATGAATGTTAAATTTTAATCATGACATTATGGAAAATAATGAACTTTATCACAATATGCTAATATTTTGAGAAGGACCTGTATATCCTTCAACATTTCAATATTAACTACCCAAACAAATTGAGTAAACATCCTTGCACAGAATTTTATCTGATCGAGTCATTTAAAACTATCCCTAAATCTTTATCTTGATATTTTGAATATCTTGCATTTAATGTTGTAGCTACATCAAATTCTAGCTTCCTTTCACTGATTTGGGGCAGTTTTAGATAGAAAATTAAAAAGAAAAAAAATCAAACAGAATTCCAAATTTGACAAAAACATTTTAAAGACAAACATGCCATCATGAATTTGATAATTTGGCTTGATTCTCTCCACAGCAAAATAATATTTCATTTTCTGTAACATTTAACATAATTGTAAGGGAGGGAGAAAGTTAATTTTACTTTCAATGTTTGTATTTTTTATTTGAAGTTTTATTGTCAGTCATTTCTACCGCTTATTCCATAGTGGGTCGCGGGGAAGCTGGTGCCTATCTCCAGCAGTCTATGGGCGAGAGGCAGGGTACACCCTGGACAGGTCACCAGTCCATCGCAGGGCAACACACAAACAACCATGCATACACTCATTCATACACCTAAGGGCAATTTAGAGTGACCAATTAACCTAACAGGCATGTCTGTGGACTGTGGGAGGAAACCGGAGTACCCGGTGAGGACCCAAGCATGCATGGGGAGAACATGCAAACTCCATGCAGAAAGACCTCCGGCTGGGAATTGAACCCAGGACCTTCTTGCTGCAAGGCAACAGTACTACCAACTGTGCCACTGTGCAACCCCAAGTTTTATTGTATGTGTTTAATTATTGTAACTATACATCGTCTGGTTTGTTTTCTGTAATTTGTTTTCAGGAACGGTCAATGGAAATTACCTTTGAGAGCTACAATATGGCAAAAAGCATATTTTCCTTTGTGATCAGTGCTCTCATACATGGTCAAAGGGGAACTTGACTCAGTGAATAGAGTCTTGCAATCCGACCATTGTGGGTTTGATTCCAGCAGCCTCCTGCTTCGTGTTGATGTGCCTGTGGGCAAGGCACTTAACCTCAAAATGCCTACCGATAAACGTATCTGTGTGCGATGTTAATGAGTGCATCTGGGTGAACGTGGCTCTAGTGTAAAGCGCTTTTTGTGGTCAGTATGGCTGGAAAGGCGCTATATAAGTTCAGTCTATTTCCATTTACCCTGTTCAATAGACTTTACAGAAAAAAATAGATTACTGCAATTTATGTCACTCCCCTAGATAGTTTGGCCAAGACTGCACAGTTTAATTTTACTTTTTTACAGCTGCCCACTTCATTTCTGCACTTCCATGATTCATATTTACCTCAAATAAAAAAAATTAAAAAAATTAAAAACGATCTATTTCCCAAAATTGCAAAACTTTAATGGTAACATTTAGCTTTAAAACGAGATCAGAGATTTATGTCAGAGTTACACCTCTCGCTAAATATTCTATTATATTTTTATCACAACACTGAAGATATGACGCTTTGAGACAATGTAGTCATGGTACAGCTTGTATAACAGTGTCAATTTCCTGTCGCTTCAAAATAATTCAACACAGTCAATAAGGTCTCAAACGCTGGCAACGAAAGCGAGTACACCCCTAAGCGAAAATATCCATTGTGCCCAGAGTGTTGATATTTTGTGTGGCCGTTATTTTTCCAGCAGCGGCTTAACTCTCTTGGGCATGGAGTTGACTAAAGCTTCACAGGTTGCCACTGGAATCCTCTTCCACTCCTCCATGACAACATCATGGCGCTGGTGGATGGTACAAACCTCTCTCTCCTCCACCGTTTAGGGATGCCTCAAAGATGCTTCTTAGGTTAAGGTCTGGAGACATGCTTGGCCAGTCCAGCACCTTTACCTTCAGTTACTTTAGCTAAGCACTGGTCGTCTTGGAGGCGTGTTTAGGGTCGTTCTGTTAAAATACTGCCATGCTAGTTTCCCAGAGGAGAAACTGCTCTGGTTCAGTATGTCACAGTACATGTTGGGATTCATGGTTCCCCAAGTGCGTCAATAAGTTTGTCTTGGTCTCATCAGATTACAAGACATGGCTACAGAAATCCATGTCCTTAGTCTGTTGTATGTGGATCTTTTTATGCATTATCTGATGAAAATGGCTGATCTGGACAAATTATATTGAGGGTACAGCAAATTTACACTGTTATACAAGTTGCGCACTGACTACTTTACATTGTATCAAAAACATATCTTCAGTTTTCTCCCATATCATAGCTCTGAACTTCAGCTGACAGATGTGCTGTAGTCAAATGTCAGTATTCTACAGAGAAGTTCACCATAGAAAAGTAGCTGGTAATTCAATTTTCAATGGTTAGTGTTCTGCATAATTATGTTATCTTCCTTGGCTATTTAAAACACATCACATATAAATGATAGGGTCATTAGGATAATCGTGCAGAACTTTAAAAAAGGCTTATGAGATAATTACCAGTCAGGTGTTTTAGACCAGGGAGCTTGAAGAAAACCTGCTATCATGTTAGCTCTTGGAACAAGACATCGTCACTTAATTCCACTTGTAAATACTAGTAAGAAATGGCATATTTATGGACTCAAATAACTGCTCCTCTAACATGACAACCGATGTCAAATCTAATTTTAACAGCTTCGGACCCTCTGCTAAAGCTTCAAATGCTATTGAGGTTTTCACAACTGCTGCTCAGTGTCCACTCATAATCCCTTTTAGGAATATTAGGATGGACTCGTACTTAGATTTTCTTAAACAATATTGTAGTATTGTATTCAATGTTCTTCTGACATTGCTTTAAGAAAGATAGAATTTGACACCTTAAACTATTGTATGACTTCTTAAAATTTAAAGCTGTAGCTATTTTTTAGCAAAGCTCTGACACCCTGCTTAGTCTGCTGAGGTACAGCTAGTGCGAAGCCTGAATTTTTAACCACCTTTTGTGAATGCCTTTACCGTATGCATCAGTCTAAAAACAACCAAAAGGATTCACAGATGCATTGACAAATGCACCACACACACACCTACAGACTGGTTACAATCTCAGGTCAGTACCGACAGAAGCAAGGTCAGGTTGGGTTCCTCAGACACCTGATGTCCGACACAACCAGAGCATGACAAATACATTGATGCCTCAATAGATTCACAAAACCAACTCGATCTTCACTGTCACTTTGGAGTAAACAAGGACTATCTTACAGGAAATTCTGAGTGTTTCAGATCAAACTCATTCAAGTGTATCTAGTTGTAAAGTTGTTTGTGTTTTTTTGACAGCTCTGGTGCCTTCATGCTTAAATATAAACTGACACTTTCAATGGCATATTTATATCCCTGAAACAGACCCATTAGTGGTAGATTACAAGCAAACTAGATTACATATTTAATCAACGATGGCATGAGAATTAACTGATTTTTTTTTAAATAGGTCCCGGAAAAGTTTTTTGTTTTTTTTATGCTTTGAATCAGAGAAAGAAAATGCTTTGAATTAAATTGTTCACTTATCTCAAAACTAAGTGAACCTGAAAACTGAAGGACTGCTTCAGTGTTTGTACTCTAAGGAGGATTAGTTTGGATTAGACCTTATAGAAACAGGAACTCAGTGGGGACTCAGGATGTCATTATTTCTGCAGGCCCAGGGAACACACTCTCCAAGGCAAGGACTGCTGCCACTCACTTGTCTCTGGCACCAGATTCTGCTACGAATAGTCAGCCATGCCAAACTGTGCTGATGTACTAAAATTCCCTGAAAGGGGGACAATTCTGTAAGTGATTTGTCGTTCAAAGCAAGGAGTACATGACCATAGCAACACAATCCAAGGCAACAGAAGGTAAAGTTTCTAATTCGTAATTTTGGTCAACAAGGACAGAATTAAATTAAAAATAAGAAAATTACCTCATCTGAAGATATTAGAGAGAAATTTTATGACACTTTTTAAGCTTAAAAAGAGAGCAATCCTGTTTAGCATATTAATCAAATTTGCTTGAAATGTACTTTCTTAGAATAAAGCAAAAAAACAGGTCATATGACAAAATAAAGTACGGTTGTAAATTTAAAGAAATTAAATATTTTCTACCTTTTTAAAAGCATTTTACAAGTTAACTTAATTTATATTGTTAAATGTAATTAAAGACAAATTTGGTTAATTAACACCCTTTTGAATCAGTTTCAGCATTCAGTCTGCTTGAATCAATACATACCATAACTGAATAATTTTAACCTGAAATAAAGTTTAGCAGTCTTAGTAGGATTTTCCTCAACTTTACCCTTTCACTAAAGCCACTGTTTGCAAAAAGGTTACAAAGGATTACAAGAATATTACAAAATAAAGGTATCTGTCAGGAGAAGAATACAGAACAGCAGACCAGTGAAAACAATCATGAAATAACTGGCGAATAATTGGGACAAGGGGTGCATTAGAAGAAAAAAGAAAGAATTGATGGAAAGGGTAGACTGAAACATGTCAAGAAGGCTATTAAGCCAACAGCATCACTAAATGAGATGCAGTAGTTTCTGACAATTACTGGTTGTGCTCCACATGTAACAATCGAACATGTTTCCCATATCCCTGAACTATTGAGTAAGGTTGCAGGCTGAATCCTTTTCTAACAAACAAAATCTCGACTCAGCTAAACTTCCCTAAAACAGGCTTGTCCAACTACAGCCCTCTGGGTTTGGCACCCTGCATGTTTTACACATGACCTTGTTCCAACACATCTGTTTTAAATTGCTGAATTATCTCTTCAGCATGTCAAAGTTTTGTGAAGGTTCTGTAATGAACCTTTTATTTATGCATGTGCAAGACATTGGACATCGAGGACCAACTTTGGATATCTGCAGCCTAAAACCTTGTAGGAAATTTTTTTAACAATGACCAACACTGAACTTTTGGGACTCTATTCCAAATGGTACATTTGGCACAAAATACCCAAGATCAAAATTAAAACAGTGATGCTCTGAATTTACATTTATACACTTTTGCAACCAGATTTTTGTAGCTTCACTCCCCAGAATCTTTTTTATATAGTTGTCTACTTTTATCCATAAAAAGTCTGGCTTTTTAACAGTGGTGTGTTCTAGATGATCAGATATTCAGATGGATCATGCCACTGAATTGTTCTTTACCCGAAGTGAAATCAACAGGGTGAAATAAAAATGGCCCTACAAAAGTCTGTAAAAACAATTTGAAACTAATCTGTAAAGCTGTCATCGCTACATTCATCTTTTGTGCTGTCTAGATTAGTGATATGCAGTTATGTTTTACAACAGTGTCAGTTATTTCTCCTACTTACAAAAATTACAAAAAATCTGATTCAAAACAATGTTTTTATCAATAGCATATTTAGATTTTTCATAATTTTGAAGCCGTTTCTCTTGAAAAACAATCCATCCCAATGATGCCCAAAACCTTGTCTATTTTAGGAATCCATTACCCAAACTGCACAAATGGTTCAACCAAAAACAAAAAGGAAAAATGGAAAAGTGATGACATTGTCATTTTTGAAATTTGCAATTTCACCTCCTCCAATTAGCCTCTTCCTAACAACTTGATTTGATTAGCCTGCCATTTTCTAACAGCTCTGTTGCAAAGAGCTCTTCTCAGAAATCTGAGATGTGCTGTGAATACACGTGCTTAGTCATCCACTAATTGACAAGAAGGATGCAAACCTAACACCAGCCATACATAAACACAAATCTTCTGATGCAGTGTGACCCATTAGCAGTAGGAGACTTTGCACGCACACATACCATTTCAGCTCAGTTTTCCTTTAGTATTTTTGGCTTAAAGTTGTCACAATATGAAAATTAAGTAAACGTTTCTTGCAGTTATAACAGTTATATATACAGTTATAAATATGAACCTGTAGTCAAATATAGCCGAATTATCTGCTTGGATATAAAGAGCTGTGTTGGGATTCTCTGAACAATGCTTCATGTCCTTGTTCTCCCGTCAACATCTTTGATATGTGAAATTGCCTAATAAATATAAAATGGATTGCAGTTACAAAGCGTGACTAGAATCTATGGCACGTAAAGGGGCTGAAACGCTCAAAAGGTCAAAATAAATCAGACTGGGAAGAGGTAGATTTCTCATTAACAAACAGTATTCTAATTAATTTTAAGAGCAGCACTACATCAGACCAAAATGCATTTGAAAGTGTGCAAATCACCAGCCGGATGGGCATTTTGTAGTTTCACTGGACTAATTCGTAGAAAATTGATGGCCAATTGTGACTGCTGATACGTGTAGAAAATGTAAGTTTAACTGCTCTTGTGTGCAAAAGTAATTTATAAAAATTATAAAGTAATTCCCCAAACACACCTCCAGGCTGTGTAAGGGCTATTTGAGCAAGAAGGAGAGTGATGGGGTGCTGCACCAGATGACCTGGCCTCCACAGTCACCGGACCTGAACCCAATCGAGATGGTTTGGGGTGAGCTGGACCGCAGAGTGAAGGTAAAAGGGCCAACAAGTGCTGAGCATCTCTGGGAACTCCTTCAAGACTGTTGGAAACTCAAGACTACCTCTTGAAGCTCATCGACAGAATGCCAAGAGTGTGTGGAGCAGTAATCAAAGCAAAAGGTGGCTACTTTGAAGAACCTAGAATTTAAGACATATTTTCAGTTGTTTCACACTTTTTTGTTCAGTATATAATTCCACATGTGTTGATTCATAGTTTTGATGCCTTCAGTGTGAAGCTACAGTATCCATAGTCATGAAAATAAAGAAAACTCTTTTAATGAGAAGGTATGTCCAAACCTTTGCTCTATACTGTATATATAGATATCGATCTATATCTAGAGTTGGTCATAGAGGGAGGCGAAAGAATTCCACATTCTCAGTGACTACTCCGAACGTCACCATTGATGGACCCGCTCTCTGTCGCTCTCCGTGAAATTATGGAACAACTCCAGTTTCTGTTCCATTTCGGTCCGTCTTGCTCCGGCCGGGTCAACCAATGTACTTCTCGCGCATGCTTTCTTCGGGCTCCAAGGAACTTGGCGGACATATGTTGCATTTGAATGACAGTGATGTAGTTAATTAATATAACTTTTTCCTTAATGCGTAATGTTTCAGATATGTTTTGAACAGCATGACGTAACACCCCCCCACACCGGGCAGCCCGCCGTCACGAATAAAAAAAACAAATCCAAGAGGAAACCCTGGTGTTCTGTCAAGTGTTCATCAGAGAAACAGCCTGGGGGAATAAACTGTCTCTGTGGTGGCTGATTTTAGCGCCAAACTGGAGGTAAAACCCTAAACAGTTTATGTGCAGGGTGTGTGGGTCTGCAGAAATTTTACTGTCTTTTTACTGACCCTACACCTGTATAAGTCCTGAATGGAGAAGAGATCAGCCTCTCTGCAGACCTGATTGGTGGGAAGAGAGGTTCTGCAGGATTAATATTGTCAAAATTCTTGAAAATGAGATTGCACAGCTTTTGGATAATCTCAATATCTATGACAAAGTGGTTTTTGTAAAAGCCGCTCCACTCCAAGTCAGCTGTCCTTGAAACCTCTGATGACTTCTTGTTATGCAGACATGCTGGGAAATCTGGTCTTAGTGAGCCTAGATTCATGATCAGCACATGATACTGTGGATCATTCAGAGTTGCAGTGGAGACTAAAACGTCCAGTGAGCAAATTAGGTACAGCTTTGTATTCGTTTGCATGTCATTTATCTTTCATATGCATTTCTGTTGGAAAAACAGAACTTCAAAAGGTTTCATGTTAATCTTGAGGATAGAGTGCCACATGTTTGTGTTCTTGGCCCCATTTTATTTGTGTCTTATTCTATTCTGTAATACAATCTTAATATTGTTCAGCAACATTTTCCATCACAGAGATTATTAGTCTTGCTCCAGACAGAAAACTTGATTCATTATCTGTACACATAAAGCCCACCATTAAAAAGTTGGGTCCAACTTTTAATTGGTAAACCCATCATATCATAATAGTTAGTTTTCTTATGTGCCTTACAAAATAATCACTGGATCACCAGCAGCAAGTTCAAAATGCAGCTGCCGAGGTAAAAAAAAGGAGATAATTGTAGCCCCTGTGCTCTGGATATTGTTATCCTTACATTTGTTCCACGGACTCAAAGTTGTTTAAGAAGAACTGAAGACATGTATTTTAGCTTTTTTAAATCATGTTAATATTTTATTACTTTTCTTTTTAAAGTGAGCCCACTGGTCATTTTTATCTGAAAGGCTTCTTAAAAACCCATTAAAAACAGTCAGCTCTTTAAATGTGCATCAGCTTTTGAAATTTATCGAAACTTTTATTACTTTAGCTAAGGTCAGCATCCAAAGCCTGCAGCTCTTTCTGAGTGGCCCATAGAAAAATATGGCAAAGGTATGTGTGCAAACAGGCTGATAAGTAAACAGGCTCTCAGTTCAAGAGCTGCTATTGTTGCTGAATAATCACAAATAATGAAAACGAAGGCCCAATATGTGGAAGTCACACACGCGTCTCTACACAGACAATAAGCTGCATGCACACATACACTGCATCTCTTTCTTTCCTTATGACACATGCACACAAATACACACACACAGTCCCAAGCACTGTCTACGAGGAGATACTGGCTGACAGGTTTGAATTCATGCAGGAAAAATATGCAAGTCAACACTCTTGGCTCTTGTCAACAGCACTGACTCTCCTCAACCTAATAGCCTCCATGCATCCATGTCTATGTACGCTGACAGGGGAAAATATGAATTTGTGACGTAAAATATTTTCTCATTTATAATCATCTGCAGGCCATGTTTATTTAAGTAGCCTCTTGTAATGTAAAAGAATACACATTAATACAGTAAAGCAGAACTGGAACTAATCTGAAAGAATTATTTTGATAACAAATAAAAAAACAGAATTCAGTGCTACAGATGTTATATCACAGAAATAATCTCAAAGCTACAATTAAACATGGAGACAGAGTCCATCCAAGCACTGATTTTTAAAAGGCCCTGGTGTTCCTCAGTGCTGTTTAAAGTCTGATTTTACTTTCAAATGGAAAAAATACTTTAAATAGTACAATAGTGCATCAGTACAAGAAATGCATACATCATACAAAGCATCAAGAAATATACATAAAATGAGAGTTGTAAGAGGAGGAGGAAAGGGAAGAGTGAAGTCGTTCACCTTTCAGGCACCATCTGTATAGCAGATTAAATTGCTCCCTGTAGAAGAGAGGCTTCATTTCTCAGCCTAATTACTCCTGAAGCCCTGACCCAGTATCAGTTAGTCTCCGCCGTTATTTAACCCGTAAACCATTAGAAACTGACCTCAGCTCAGTTAAAAGTCAGAGTGTAAAACTTGGAGGTTTTAAGTAGGTTTTAAACAGTTAACCATTAAGCACTGCTGTGTTCTTGCTTTTGTGGACGTTTGATGATTCATCAAGAAATACTAATAAGAATGCAGTGCAGGATACACACATTTTATTAAAAAAGCAGACTTTTGTGTAATGGCAAATCCGCTTTTCCATTGCAGGGGCTTTCAGCCATTACCCTAGATTTTGAAAGCTCTCAGTGCATTTTGACACAATTTTATCTGAATAATTTCAATTTCTTGCAGTGCTGTGACTTATGCACACAAGCCATATTTTAGACCTTTTATACAAGATTCATATTTAAGCAAACTTCTACAAAAGTTAGTTTTATGTTTTGTGAAGAAATAGCAGGACATACCCACACTACACCCTACGCCCCTCTATGAAGTGTGTACTTTGTACAAGTGCATGTAGGGGTTGAAGTGTGCAGGTTACAAGCGTGCAAAATTGGAGAATTGGGACAGTAGGGGTTACATCATCGACTTGCACCTCTGCACCGTAACTGCAACTTTTAAAAGGGCGGGAACCAGCGCTGTTTTCACAGTCTTGCTGCTAAAAAACTATTTAAAACTGCAACAAGCAATTGTTTTGAGGAGAAGAAAGTGCAGGGAGCGAAGGAGGCTTATACACCAGACTCTCGCTGCGCCAGTGTTTGTTTGAAAGGTAACTTCAGTGTTATGGCCTACTAACTGCCCAGACTCACTCTGAATCCAGTGGTTTCTTACAATGTTGAGCCTGGAAAACCAGTGAAAAAATATATTTGTTGGCTTGCTATCTAAAGTTTACGCAGTTCTTATTATTCTGATTTGATGGCTGGTTACGTTGATGGTTGTGATTGGTTTTTGCTCAGAACGTCATCTGCAGCAATGAATTGTGGGTAATATACTTTGGCGAAGTCCGCTTAGATGTGGGCTTCCCCGAAGGGCGGATGTGGGGCACAAATGGGGCGGGGCTAAGGACGACTCTGGAGAATTGGGACACACTACGCACTCGAACCCATCAACAGGAACGCGCAATTCAGGGACACAAGGGTGGAAGTGCGGGTATTGGGACAGGGCCTGGGTTCTCAGTTGGGTTTTGCTTGTTTGGCCTCTAGATTCTTATTGCCGCCACCTGCTGGACTGGAGGTGCAGTGCAATTTGGGTGTAGCTATGTTCTCTGTATCTGTACTAGAGGGTGACATGGGAGTGGATTTTCTCTCCTGTCCCATCCCGCCCCCACAGAAAAATGTCTTGTCCCATCCCAATCCCAGGCCTGCATAACAAAAAAAATCCTGTCCCAACCCACTCCTGGTAAATTGACTCCCACTCCTGTGCCACTCCCAATTTGTTTTCTTCATTTAGTCTTTTGGCAATTTCTTTGAAGGACCAGTTAGGTCCCTGTTTTTAGCTGTATTAAAGGCCAGTTAAAGTAAAAAGAATAATATTTAAGAAATAATAAAATATATCAAAACAAGGAAACAGACCATGCCCATCTTAGTTGAATAAACAAAATGTACATAGTTGTATTTTACTCAAACAATAAATGTACCATTATATCATGAAATGGACTATAATGCAATTAAATGTACCACTGAATAATTAAGTATAATTTTAAAGACGACATGACGTAATTAGTGGTACACTTAGAATTTAATGATGTATTAAAATAAATTGTACATTTAATGGTATATTCAATTTTTTTCTATTTCACAACGTATTTATTTAATATCTTCCCTTGATGAAGCCTTTCTACGGAGCCTGCGAGGGGACATGGGGGAGTTTTTTTCTTTTGCGTCCCCACGCAATACTTTTTGCGTTCTCACGCAATAGTCTTTGCGTTCTCATGCAATACTTTGTGGGAGACCCGTTTGAGATTTATTGAGTTTATTTTGAAATTTGCCTTAAATAAAATGAACTTCAATCAGACTCAAAGACAGTTATTATCCACATTTTGTAAAACTACTAAACTCTGGACAATATTACAGCACGAAACCACATCTGTGACACTTTATTTGCTTATTACTGCTGCATGATGTGTACTTTTTTTGCACGCCACTTTTGTTTTTATAGAGAGTTGAACTGTTCTTCTTATCCTAAGCATTTAATTGCATTGTTGACTGCGTGTTAACCTGCATATGACAAATAAACCATATCAATGCCATATCAGTGCTATTTGTTTTGTGAGCAGTTTGTCATCTGTGCTGCTGTTCCAAAATGCACAGCTTTCTCAAGGTGATTAACAACTTTTGCGAGCAAACGCAAAAGTATTGCGTGGGGACGCAAAAGAAAAAAAAAAAATTCCCCCATGTCCCCTCACGGGCTCCGTACCTTTCCCCTCTACTGTGGCAATGGCTCTTAAATCTTTAGCGCACATGCGAGCAGTTTTGTTGGTCAGATGAGACTTGACACATGATGGTACTTTTGGTTTGACGAATGAAGAGATGCAGGGCTGATTTAATCCAGAATTTGCCTTACAAGTGTCCCTTTATCACTGGTGAACTTGATTACGACTAAACACGTTTTACAAGCAGCACTTGAGGAGAGTTGAATGCAGCGGTGTTAACACGCAGTAACGCCGCTGCATTCAACTCACCTGAACTTCGGTAATATTTGTGACTTTCTTGTCAGCTCTATGAGTTTAATAGATAAGTCCTTACTTCTTACTTTACGCTGCAAATCCAATTTTACCACGTCCAGTTCTCCACCTGCGTTTGCTCCCTCTATTGTGAACGCAGGTGGAAAACATCGATCAGAAGCATTGTTGTCTTGTGGGTCGTGTAGTTCGTTTGACCCGCATTATACTATATGCTTCTTGGAAAAAAACTACACAATGACAGCGTCGATCCAAGTTTTTTTTTTTCTTAAAGTTTATAACAATTCAATTCAAAGATACTTTATTGATCCCCGAGGGGAAATTAGAATTCCAGTACAACCCATCCAAACAGACATCATGACACAAGACAAGGGGGGGACGGGTCACCGAGGCTTTGCTGCCCACTCACAGGTGCTGCCCTTGCTAGATGAGAAAAGAGGCCACATTAGGAAAGTAGAGGGAAGAAATCATATTTCACACTTTATCCTTAGCAGAATACAGTTTGAGATTGCAAAAAAACCTCAGCACAAAGAAGCAATAGGTTTACAAAACATCATCCAAATAGACAAATTCCTGGTCTTTCGCCAGATCTGAGCAAACAACTTTCTCCAAGATTTATCCCATTTCACCCCTGAGTCCAGGAACCGCAACCTGCCTGCGATCCTGTGTAAGGATCACATCCAGTCTGCAATTCAGCTCACGTAACATCTCAGTCTGAGTGTTGATCGCCCTGAAGATCCCATCATACATGCCAGGCAGCCTCACAATTGCCAGAACAGCTGCTGACATTCTCCAAATTTCTCAATATGCCAGGTAACCGCTGATTCCAAAAAGCAGAAATCCTGATATCAAACATCCAATTATATACACATCTTCCACATCCTCGACTGACATTATCGACAAACACACAATCCTCCACTTCTGCCAGGAGTCCATTGTGTATCCAGAGAAAAACGTCACGTCCGGACAAGAGGGTTCTCCTCCACCCTGTCTTCTCGTCAAGAAAATTTGATCAATTGCATTGACAGACCAGCTGACCAAATCCATAACTCAGAATTTGGAAGATATGCAAAAAGAGGCTCCAAAAAGAAGACAAGACACAGAGCTGAAGCAGGGCAGATATGGGACGGTGTGGGAGACAGAGAAAAAGCGTCCTCCTCCAACGAGAGCAGAAAGAAAAAAAAAAAAAGTCTCAGTTTTACGTTTCCAAGGACAATTGATCCCAGTTTATTTTCCCTCCTATTGGTTAGCTCCCGCTCCAGTCTGCTCCCGTTCATGTTTTATCCTGTACCGTCCCAATCACATGATCTTTACTAACGCTGTCTCCCATGGGAATCCCGTGACCTGTGGGATTCCCGACTAATGCATTGGTCAAGTGTCCACTTTTGTTCATTCTGATCTTCAGTTCTTTCTCTAGATTTTGAATTGGATTTTTACCCAACTATTGCCTAGGCCATTTTCTCACAAACCATCAAAGTTTCCTTGGCTGTGTTTCGGATATTTGTTTTGCTGAAAAATACACCCTGGTTTCATCTTGAGATTTGTAACCATAATATCCCGGAACATTTCGCCACGAACCCACCATAATTTATGTGAGGCCTGTTGGTACCATATCCCAAAAGAAAGCCCCACACCACCTCCAAGCTTCACTATCAAAACAATATACCAACAGTAATATACACAGCCAATTCTCCTCCAAACAAACATCTTAAGAGTTAAATTCTGGTCATATCTTACCTGTTTTTCCTTAGTATTTCACTGGCTTGTCTAGATGTTCTGCAGCAAACTTTAAATGTGATTTAGGAGTCATTTTCTTCTACATTGGAGTCATGTGATGTGAAGGCATAAGGCCCATTGTTGAGTGCATTGCATATTGCTTTCAAGGGAAAAATGGTACCCAATAAATCCAGGTTTTTCCTGAAGCTCTATAATATTGGTCTTTTGCTCTTCTGATTAGTCTTTTGACATTATTGTCACAAATCTTGTGAGGAGCACTTGGTTGTGGCTGGTTTATAGTGAAATGATCCTTGCACCTCTGGATAATGTCCCCAACCATGTTAAAATGAACATTCAGAAGTTTAGAAATACATTTGCAACAGAAGGCATGAGTATACGTAGCAAAAATCATGTTGAGCAAAAGAAAAAGAGGTATCAAGACCTTCAACCTGAGATGTTTCTTTTGCGATAGCTTGGTAATAAACCCTTTTATAGGCCATCAGTTATTATATAACCAGTTTGTAATTACTGGGACGGATAGGATTGTATTGCTTTTTAGATAACAGATCAGCTGCCTTTGCTTTTCTGCCTTTTTGCAGCTTTTTCTCTTCATGTGTTTGTTACTTATTCCCGGTCTCCTTACGCTTAATTACACACAACCTAATTTATGGAGTCATCTAAATTTCTTTGAATCGCTTATATTCCCTCTGACATCTGTTGTAAATTTACTGTTCATTGGCCCATGTGAAAGATTTTGTCCAAGAATGTTGCATTCCAAACTTAATTTTTCCTGCTGAATGTTTTCAAGCAGATAAGAGCTAGTGGTCACATTTGACAATATGATTGACTAAAACATATTGGTCTAATAATGCATTAACTATGGCTGTAAACCGCCTTTTTATAGGAATATAGTGTCCAACAGTCTCTGCATGTTTAAGCTTCTTTCCTTCTTCCACCATCTTCTTTCTCTATATTCATGGTGTTTTAGCCTTGATCCCTGCTTTCCCTTTCTATCACTATACCCTCCTGCACCAGGAACTCATTTTTCAGAGCCGACAGTGGCTGTTGGTATCTTGTTATTCCTACTGACTCTCCAGCTTCTTTCATTTGATGTAGATTCTAGTGATGTGAAGTTCACAAAACACCACGATTCTTTTGAATGGCTCTTTACCTTAAACGATAGGATTCGAGTCTCAGCAATATAACAATTAGCGAGCAAAGTGGTAATGGCTCTCATTAAGTGTAATTTTCTCCTCTTTAATATTGCTACTTTTTGCTCTATTGTGATGTTTTATATTAACGTTTTTGAAAATATATACATAAAGATTTTTATTTTGCATGAACTCACCTTGGTTATATTTTGAACCTTCTAAATAAAAATATTAATCTCGTCTAATACAGATGATTCAATTTTTTTTGTGAATTTCACCAACACGTGCCAGGTTTCCCAAAACGAATATATTAAACATTATTTTAGGGATAAAATAGCTTGTTCTTTGAAATATGTACATTTTCAAAAATAGATCATTTCAACAGCTCTTTGAAGTGAACGAACCCCGAAGATTTGGTTCCCTTCAAAAGACCCATAAGTCCCATCAGTAGTAGATTCCTAAAGCCTGATAGATTGCAGGTATTGAAATTGTCCAAAACAGTAATTTATTGTCCCACTCTCCCCCCCCCCCAATTTATACAGGTCCATTCTTGAGGTCATGAAAATGGAAAACTGAGGTCATAGACAACCTATCATCCCTTTTCTTATAACCATGATTGTAGTTTCATAATGTGCATTTTCTATCACTTTTCAGTTTGAAACAGCAACAGTAAAATAAAATAACAAAATAGGAAAATATTATGAATTCAGGCTGTTATGGAAATTTTTAGTGCCTTGCTTGATTTGCTCTTTGATACTCTACAGGAACTGACAAAAGTATTAGAACCCCTTAGTGTTGTTCCATTCTTCTCTTATTTGGTCTTAGAGTAATGGTTTCTCAGCCTTCTGCTTGCAGCTGTGTGAGATAATATGTACGCCACACTGTTAAGATTATATCTAGGACAACAGGTCTCATGAGAGGCACCTTGAAAACTGTTGTAGCTCATAGGAGTACTTTTGCTTTGTCTAGGCAGAACGATTTGGCAGCACTACTGAACACATTTCCAATGCTGTAAAAAATCCTTCTCTCTTGCAAGATTAAAATAAAGCTGATTCTGAGTGACAATCATCGGTCTCTGTCTTGGTAAAAACTAATTTTTCTACAACAAATGGCGACGAGGATGGGATTCCTTGACTGGGTTCTTCCAAGGACATCGGCAGGAGTGTCTGATCAACCTGGGAAGAGCTTCCCTGCCTCAAACCCTTTTAGTGTTAAGGGGTGGAGGACTGCTCACTCCGTGTTCTTGGAGACTCAGCACTGGAATCCAAAAGAACCAAATTTATTTTCTTCCCTAGACGGTGAGAAACAATGAATCAGCATAATTTAATTAATTATCATCAATATTAATTTGCTTAATAGTTTGATAATTATAACCAAAGGCCTATAAATTAAATAGCAAAATATATTTTTTTTAAAAAGCAGAAATAGAGAAAATAATAAAAGGGTTAATAATAATGACTTCTTAAATTTTAACTAAAATGTTAAAACTAACAGTTTTCTACTGGGGACAAAGGGGATCTGGGATTTTTCCCGCCTTGGAACAGGAGCGAGGTGTACGGACCTCACTGGTGCGGTTGATGTCACGCTGCGCGCGGGTGAACCAGTAGAGACCCCTCCCTGTACGGTTGAGTGAGGCTCCCCTAACCAGTAAGTTAGGGGGAAGGCGATTAGGGTGCCAGAAAGCTCTAAACTCTTGTGGAGACGTCTGCAGGTTTTAAAGGTATTTTCCCCCCATTTACCAGTATGTAAAGGGTGTGGCAAGGCTGTCAGTATAGGACAGCAGTTCATTTCTAAGGGATCAACTCCTCCTCCCTACGGAGAAACATGTGAAAAAATATGGACCACAACGCACCAAGTGCATCAATATATGGGTTAAAACATTTGCAGCTCTACAATATTAAAAAGGACTGAGGAAACGAAAAAAGAGAAAATAGGGAAAGGAAAAAAAGACAATGGATGACAGGTATGTGAAAAACTAACTGACCGACTGACAATACCTCTGTTTGTGCAATATCTGAACCATGTATTAAACTTTTTTCTCTGCCTCTTACACACATACACATGGGAATTTCAGCGCTCCCTGAACATTAGACACCTGCCCTCCCCACGGCTTCACTCCACCAGAGACGCTTCTTCAGCATGACCTGAAAGGGAGAGGTTCTGCCCGCCTGGCTGCCTGCTGCAGATGACAGCGTGAGAGTTTCCACCAGAACAAAACTCAGAAGAAGTCTGGTAAAAAGCCCAAACCCACTGAGATGGGCAACAATCCATACTGTTTGCCAGAGCCAGAAGAGCGTTACACTGGACTCATCTTGAGAGCACATCTTATGCAGACAGAGGAGAAACAGGCTGGAGCAAAGTTTTCCCTCCCTCCTGAAGAAGTTAAAGTGGACAAGGAAAGAGCAAAGCTGGCAGATTGCCATGCATTTAGCTGACTAGCTTCCTTTATCATGCTAAGGAAAAAGCATCCCCACAACACGATGCTGCCAACAATGTGCAATGTTTGTTTTCCTGAACATATACCATTTTACAAACTTCACTTTTAAAGTTTTTTCTTCCCAAATACTGGATGAACATCTTAGATTATGAACATAAATGAACAATTTGGATAAAATTTGGATAAAAGAACTTAACCCAAACTCAGTTTAGACTCAACTTTCTCCATTTTCTGACTTAAGTTTAAGGCTTCCTGCTGTCAAACTCAAACTGAGGCACAAACTGTGGCATACAAATAAAGTGAACCTACTCCCAAATGTGGTTTTCTTTTGCCTCAGAAAAACAAATTCCTTACTGGGAGACTTCATCTTGTCAACTAGCAGTGCTGCCATAATTACATTTTCTCAACAGGGATCAGAAAACATTTATTCAGATTTGCTGAACAATCTATTAATCTGATATAGTCAATATCGTTTGTCTGCTCATATTTAGAGTCAACATAAAATGCAACACTCACTGAAGGAGAAAAATATGTTTCTACTCTCACATTCCAGACACTAATGCTATAATCAGTAAACATTATGGAATAATTTCACTCTCCCTTATGCACAATTTAATCTACAATCCATCAGAAAGTGTTTTTACCACTTCCATCAGAAATACTGCACTGATTTCTGCAGTGAAAACAGTACAGGATTTGACCCCTTCATTTCCCAGTAAGATCAGAGTTCAGGGTCAAAAAATAAATCTCCTCTTTGGAGGAACATGAAAAAAACACAGGAACTGAATCTCAGACTGTTCAACCACTTCATAACTGCAAAATTCATTGCGTTGTAAAGAAATAAGTCGGGGATCGGCTCCTTAAGGACCAACATCCATCCAGATTTCCTCCATCCTAAACGTTAATGAACAAGACTTTCATCCAGACAACAGAGATGGCTCAGCGCATGTTTTATTTACCACTGGAACTGAATTCTTTTGTGATAATGAATCACTTGTGTCATAAATCTGAATGTGTGATGAGTGTTTTATGGCTTGAGTTGATTTTAAGGCACCATGGAAATAAATTAAAGTCACTGCACTGCTCTCATTAAGAAAGAAAAACAATGAGGGTGATTGCTGACTTTAGAGGCTGATGAAAGACATTACAGAGCAGTAACACCATGTTGTAGAGTTGAGGGTTACTTGCCCTTTCCGTTTTATAATAAATATTTTGCATACAAATAAAGAACAATCAGCATTATTAAATGCATGATTCAGAAAACAGTAATACTCATTACTTCACCTTATATTGTGTGTAAAAACTTACTTCTGATTCAAGCCTGTATGATGACTGACTATAAACTGTACAGCCAGTATACAGGTCCTTCTCAAAATATTAGCATATTGTGATAAAGTTCATTATTTTCCATAATGTCATGATGAAAATTTAACATTCATATATTTTAGATTCATTGCACACTAACTGAAATATTTCAGGTCTTTTATTGTCTTAATATGGATTATTGTGGCATACAGCTCATGAAAACCCAAAATTCCTATCTCACAAAATTAGCATATTTTATCCGACCAATAAAAGAAAAGTGTTTTTAATACAAAAAACGTCAACCTTCAAATAATCATGTACAGTTATGCACTCAATACTTGGTCGGGAATCCTTTTGCAGAAATGACTGCTTCAATGCGGCGTGGCATGGAGGCAATCAGCCTGTGGCACTGCTGAGGTCTTATGGAGGCCCAGGATGCTTCGATAGCGGCCTTTAGCTCATCCAGAGTGTTGGGTCTTGAGTCTCTCAACGTTCTCTTCACAATATCCCACAGATTCTCTATGGGGTTCAGGTCAGGAGAGTTGGCAGGCCAATTGAGCACAGTGATACCATGATCAGTAAACCATTTACCAGTGGTTTTGGCACTGTGAGCAGGTGCCAGGTCGTGCTGAAAAATGAAATCTTCATCTCCATAAAGCTTTTCAGCAGATGGAAGCATGAAGTGCTCCAAAATCTCCTGATAGCTAGCTGCATTGACCCTGCCCTTGATAAAACACAGTGGACCAACACCAGCAGCTGATACGGCACCCCAGACCATCACTGACTGTGGGTACTTGACACTGGACTTCTGGCATTTTAGCATTTCCTTCTCCCTAGTCTTCCTCCAGACTCTGGCACCTTGATTTCCGAATGACATGCAGAATTTGCTTTCATCCGAAAAAAGTACTTTGGACCACTGAGCAACAGTCCATTGCTGCTTCTCTGTAGCCCAGGTCAGGCGCTTCTGCCGCCGTTTCTGGTTCAAAAGTGGTTTGACCTGGGGAATGCGGCACCTGTAGCCCATTTCCTGCACACGCCTGTGCACGGTGGCTCTGGATGTTTCTACTCCAGACTCAGTCCACTGCTTCCGCAGGTCCCCCAAGGTCTGGAATCGGCCCTTCTCCACAATCTTCCTCAGGGTCCGGTCACCTCTTCTCGTTGTGCAGCATTTTCTGCCACACTTTTTCCTTCCCACAGACTTCCCACTGAGGTGCCTTGATACAGCACTCTGGGAACAGCCTATTCGTTCAGAAATTTCTTTCTGTGTCTTACCCTCTTGCTTGAGGGTGTCAATAATGGCCTTCTGGACAGCAGTCAGGTCGGCAGTCTTACCCATGATTGGGGTTTTGAGTGATGAACCAGGCTGGGAGTTTTAAAGGTCTCAGGAATCTTTTGCAGGTGTTTAGAGTTAACTCGTTGATTCAGATGATTAGGTTCATAGCTCGTTTAGAGACCCTTTTAATGACATGCTAATTTTGTGAGATAGGAATTTTGGGTTTTCATGAGCTGTATGCCAAAAACATCCGTATTAAGACAATAAAAGACCTGAAATATTTCAGTTAGTGTGCAATGAATCTAAAATATATGAATGTTAAATTTTCATCATGACATTATGGAAAATAATGAACTTTATCACAATATGCTATTTTTTTGAGAAGGACCTGTATACTTCGAGTGAGATAAATATTACTTTACCGAACTCCCAATAAGGCAACACCACAAAAGAAACTAAATAATCAAAGCTCAAGCTAAAGCCCCATCAGCGCAGGAAAACATGTCTTTTATACTCCAATATACTCAGTCATGCTAGAATTTCCACACAATGTCTCTTTTTATGTTCATGGGACAAATATCTTATCTTAGAGCCAGACAACCTTTAAAAACCTGTATGAAGTACTTAATATGAATCTGCTTCAATGGTTTTTAAAAACTAATTATTTCCAGTTTTTATCCCAGAGTGTATGGAACCCTGATTGAACAGAAGATTTTCTTACCAGATATCTCATTGCTTATATCTAATTCCATGATAACTACCTGCTATAGCCATCTGCCGAAAGGGAGAAACTCTTGTCACCAGAACTTTGAGGTGACCGAAGGGGTTTGTGAGAACAAAGTTGAAAATTTGTTTTTACTTTTTCAGCACAAAAGGTTTAATGGGTGCAGAGTATCTTCTTAAATCAATTCACAAATCTCTAAACTTTTCTTCTGTATGTTAACCAGAAATTAGTGTGTTAACCGTTTGTTGGTTTTTTCCTCCATATTGCAGTCATAGTGATCAGAGAGTTTGACTGCAGCTACTTTATGGTTTTATATCAGTATTTTGACTTCGCTTCGAACAAACCCAGGTGTAACATTACTGTTAGGTAATGTTTTAGGGCCAAAGAACATGTTATATGTTTGATTAAATGTTATTACATGTGATAAATCAAACTAAGCAACCTTGGCGTTTCAGTGGCATAGCAGTTTTCCTAAAATAACAGACAGACACATTAATTTAGAGCAGTTAAACCCCGATCAGCTACTACCATTCACTGCCACTATGTTTTACAGTACCTGCACAGCTTAGTAATATAGTGCAAGTTATTTTCTGACAGTTTTGAGAAATAGGAGTGCTGATGCCTGTGTGTGTCACAGTAACAATGTTGGTAAGAAGCAAGTTAGAAATGGTGACTGCCTGAAAGCTGCTAAATTTTAAATCTCTGGTGATAGTTTGTTAGTTCTTCAAAATGCGGCTCTCAGACGATATGTCCCCCGACTTCCTCCTCACCACCATCTAAACCACCATGTAAACGTTTGTTTTGAGTGGGAATTGAGTTATACAACTTTTGCCTGCATTCTTGGCCAGCTTCTGGTTGCTGTTTTGTTTTTATATATATATTTTATTCTTTTTTACTTTAGACATGGAAGTCATAATTCTTCTATATCCTACAAGGATAACAAATCAAAACAATTAAAAAGTTCATCATCTATACCGCTTATTCCATAGTGGGTCTATCGCCAGCAGTCTACTGGCGAGAGGCAGGATACACCCTGGACAGGTCGCCAATCCATCGCAATTAACCTAACAGTCATGTTTTTGGACTGTGGGAGGAAGCAGGACCTTCTTGCTGCAAGGCAACAGTGCTACCAACTGCGCCACCGTGCAGCCCCACAATTAAAAAGTGTTATATTAAAATGTATGATCTGCCTTTTAACAATGCAGTACAAAGAACAATGATTACAGGGGACAACATCAGGTATTTCACACTGTAAGCTCTAAGTGTTTGACTTTGCTCCTACCTTTCGGTAAATAATCATGTTCGGATAGTCATCATCTGGGTGCACGGTGCTCATGGACCTCATGGAGAGAAGTGGTCGAGCTGTTTTGACGACTTCATTCGGTTCCTCTGAGCTCTCATCAGGATCTATGGTCTCCACAGAGCTTGGTAGCTGCTGCTGCTGCTCTTCTTCCTGCTCTTCTTCTTCTTCCTCCTCCTCCTCCTCCTCCTCCTCCACCTCCTCGTCCTGCTGCTGCGGCCGTTCCTGCTGAGGTGCCTCAGCCATCACTAGTGTCCTTTTAGGGTGAGTTAAGTTATCCTCTCTTCCTTATCAGCAACAGACTTCTTTTTTACGTCTTCTTGTGCTCTTTCCTCAGTGTCTGGAGGGTGCTGCAGGGAGAGAAAGATTAATTGGACTCCATCTCCCATAAGTTTTTTTTTCTTCTTATGCTTCTGTCAGGAGGTACAGGATAGATGAAATGGACGCATCATAAATTCTCATTTTCTCCATCAATCGTACTCTATCATATAGCATGGTGTTGAGCATTTTCTAAATCCTTTAGCTCAAAATTCATAAACCATATCAGCATGTAGGATGTTACATCGCCACATTAAGACAATCAAACCTTAGTTTAAAAGGTCAATTATTTATTTCTCATTCTTATGATTTGTGGGACTGTTTTCAAACCTTGCAGGGTTTAGTATGTTTAGTTAACATACTAAAGCTAAACATTTGTCGTCTTACCAACCCCATTACCATGCTTTCACTTCTCAGCAATTCATAATGAAATTAATCTGACCCAATCAAAGAGTTTCTCTGTAAAGGCTTAACTTAAACATGGCAAATTAGCCATATTTTACTCAACTGAATTATATCACCCAAATAGTAATAAAAAAATTCAACAATTAACACAAATTATTGACAACGTGTAGGATCAGGAATATAAATAAATCCAATTCAGGGTTAAAAAGCAGATAATATTCTATTTCACTGATAAACAGTTCAGCTCAAATGTTCACATACACCTAGCATGGGAGTGACTCATTAACTTTGGGTTTTTAATTATGCATTTAAATTGGTCTTAATCCACGATGGGATGATTTTACGGCATACAACTTTAGTGAATTTTAAAATTAAATAATCAGGCTTAATTACACACACATACACCCCACAAATATTTTGATAAATAACCTTTAGGAAGTTGCAGACAAAATTACAATTTTGAATACGAACTTGACAATTCTGGCTGGATGTTCAGCCTCTTTTGGCAGAATGAGAGTTCACTTAAATTTTTCCAGTTGCAGACCCTGCTTTTAAACCAGTTTACATATAGAAATAGGACTAAAGTTATGGCTTTTACCAGAACTTTAGCCTGATTGGAGGTGAAATTAAAGGGGAAAAAAAAACGGTCCTCCTAAATCATTATTCCACTCACTTTATGCAAAGCACCAGTACCACCAGCAGCAGAACAGACCCACACCATGAGGCTACAACCACCATACTTAATACTGGTTACTGTTTTCTAAGGGTTCGACTCCAAGCATTCTTTGTGATGTCTTGGACAACTGAACCTTTGCCTTCTATGACCATAAAACTGTTCTCCACAAGGCATTTGGCTTGTCCATTTGAACAGCGGTAAATTTCTGTCATGTTGAAAGGGATTTCCGAACAGTCTTCTTTTTGCTTGGCACACTCTCAGTTCATGATGTTTAACTCACTTCACTTTAGATATTGAACCTGGTTGTTCCAGCGATATCCAGTTTATTGTAGACTTTGGACTTGATTGCTCCTGGGTTGTTTTAAACATCCAACCAATTTTATTTCAGCTTTGGGGAACAGTTTGGTCACATGGTTAAAACCTGGATGCAACTTCGCCAACAGGAAAATGATCCCAAACACATCATAATTTATCTACAATAATTTATGTTGGAATAGCTAAAGCAAACAAACACCAAGCTTCTCAAAAACCCCTTAACCCCTGTGGCAAGTTTGAGAATTGTGCTTAAATTTTGCTAAAACAATTTAAAAAACAAAACTGTCCTGTGATCCTGTGGGGAATCAGTAATATTCACACATTCCAACTTGCATGCCCAATTCCTGTTTAAGTAAACAAAAATAAAAATGGTTCAAGTTGGTCATTACAGGCCCAAAATTAGTGTGACATTAATACCCTTGAGTGGATATAAACTGATGACCAGAGCTGCATAACTCGTTCACAAGCATGCAGATACTCCAAGCATCCTTTAATGGATGTCTGAGATAAAGGATGCGTTTTTTTCCTATCTTACGAATACCAAAAATAGCCATCTTTAGACAGCTCAGGTGAGATTTATTAAGAGAGCACAGAGAGGAAAAACAGAAAAAGTATATGGATCTCATTTTTTTTTTTTTTTCTCAACAAAAGTTATATTGTTCTTGTATATTACATCCTTACCTGTGGCCAAGTCTCTTCCAGTAAATTCATCCTACAAGGAGCTCTTCTGCTGGTTTTTAACTGAAAAACCTGAGAGTTCAGTTCAGTGACTGAAATTGGCTGGCAGCGACTAATAAATCACTAAGTTTACATTTTATCCAGGAAGAGTTATGAAACAGTCTGTACTTTTGCTGCAGACAACTCTAGGGATCATATAAAAAATTATCACTTTATAATTATACACTATGCAGTGCCCCTCCGTCCCGCACGCACAAGTGGATCCAGATTGCAGACCCCTCATCTAGCAGATGAAAGCTGTGATCCTATCTTAATATGGTTGAAGCTAAAAGTACATTAACAGTGAATTAAAAATTAAGTTGAAGTAAAACTGTAAAAGGTAAAAAATGAAATTGCTGGGCTCGGTGGGTACGGCATAGTCCTCGTTGCTCCCGTCGCCTGCGCTGGTTCAGCGGGGACTGGAGGTGTGGGGATGGCCTGGAGCTCTCTGACGGCACGAAGGTGAGGTGTTGTTTGTGTGGGTGCTTGGGCCACGTCCTGGAGTGGTGGGATCTGAGGGGGGTCTCTGCCTACTTGGTGCTGCTCTTGGGTGTAGTGTGTTCCAGGGCTTCTACTGCTTTTCGTCTCGCCAACAACTGTGCAACTCCAAGATGACAAATTCGCTCACATACACCTGCACAACACACACATCTACACGTACGCTCACCCACCAACCCACACAGGGATAATCCAAACAGCTGAATGTCACATAATGAGAAAATGATACATTTGTTACTGTGAACATGTTTTTTTCCCATATACCATTAAAAGCCTTGCTTGTAAACTCTAAAATATTAATTTTGTGGGCCACTAATGAACTTTTGAATAAAGATATGGCCAATTTGGAAGCTAGTTAAACCAATGGAGCATGCTTAAATTAGATTTTTTAACACAACTAAACAAGATATCTAGTGGAACTCAAACTGAGCTGCCATCTTACAAGAAGAGAGAAACAGATCAATGTTTGCCTCTAGAACATTCACTTTCTGTTCTTTAAAAACAATTAGATGGACTCACTCATGAGTATACGAGTACAGACTACCTACATTTCACCTTGTGCACCAAAGTGTCTAACTCCCTTCAATGTGTACAATATGGAATGCCAAAGTGCTCAAAATTAAACAAATAAATGAAACATTATGAAATAAATATCTACATCAATAAATAATAGATAAACATATAATGTAACAATGAAATTGTGAAATATTGAATGCAGATCCTTACATAGCGATTAGTTCCATTTCGTATTGGTTTCACCCTTTAAGTTATCGCTAGTGGGTTTATCCCTTCGTGCGTAGCCATTTTCTCCCCGCTAGAAGGGGAATTCCCCATAGCAGACCAATGTTCACTGGAAGAAGCATTGAATATCTTTGATGCTGAGTGGGAATTGGACGATTCTTCCTCCGAAACAGTGACTGATAGCACCTCTGCTCCACTCCACCGAACGGAGGACACGGAGACAGATGGATCACCAGCCCTATTTGAATTGCACCTTCAGCCCTAACTCGATACTTCGTGTGGGATTGCTTCTGTCTTGGCAAAGGAGCGGCCAATCAAAAAAAAGCTGGTTCTGCCCAGTTTCCCCTGATTGACAGGTCAAGTCATTCAGTTGAAAAGTGGAATTATGAAATAAATAGGCCAAGGAGAGAAATTACCCTTTTAAAATAAAAGCTGGCTGTTTTAAATAAAAGCTAACTTTAAGAAAATGGCATTTTGAAAGAAAAAAAACTGCTGATATTACATAAAAATAGCTTCAACAATAATGTCAATTATTGAATAAAAATGTAAAACAATTTTATATCACAAAGCTGATTTTAAAAAGGAAAATGACATATATTTCATAATAATGAGCTGAGAATGTAATATGCATTCAATTATTTCACAATTTCACTGTCACATTATGCGTTTATTATTTACTGATGTAGATACTTATTTCATAATGTTTCATTTATTTAATTTTGAGCACTTTGGCGTTCCATAGTACAAGACCTGTAGCTGATATATTACAGTGGCACCTGTGACTACAGATATTTCATGCCAAAATGAATGCTGAATCCTTAGTTTCACATTTTACTGAAAAGATATGTTAACATAACAGAAGTCATGGGGCTTCTGAACTAGTGTACCACGGTCATAATATAGAGCTATAAAAAGAGGACAGGGCTCCCACGCCAAAACTGTGTGAAAAAAGTGATAGTGAAAAACAAGTTAGCAGTTCTTAACTGGGTAAATTGCAGCAGGTAACTTATGCACACTGATCCAATTTTATTTGGGCCTGATGCCCAGCTGTGTGTGTGTTGTTTTATGCAACTCAGACACACATTTAAGTCCATATCAGCTGGCACTTTAGATCAATGCTCTCATCAGCCAGCTGTTTGTTCCTCTGAAATTCTCAAAGTACACACACACACACACACACACACACACACACAGTGTGTGGGCACCAGAGCTTCAGAGGGCTGCTTCCTGGAAGGAAAGGAAAATGTGGTGTTTGTTTGCAATTGCAAATTAGAGGGGGACAGAAATCATCCCAGAATTAATAGCTTCCAACCTGCTGTCATTATTCCAAACATACCATCTGCTTGGTCGGTGTCGCAAACCTGCAGCTCGCCGTGACAACAAAATGCCTCAATTGTTTTCCCTGTGATCAAGTTCACACATTGATTGATCCATCCTGCTCCCAGGATTAGATGTTTGCTTGTTAAACTGGGATCAGTATCAGCATTTGGCTTATAATCCACCAAAGTTCGCATGAAATATGGAAGCGATTCCGAGCTGCAGAACTGTGGGCTTGGCAGTGAGATTAAAAGGATGCAGGAACACTCTAGAAGAAAGTGTCAGGTACTCAACAGATGCTCAAATGTCCAAATTTAATACTCACATCCACCATTATCACTGATTTTAAAAGCCCGTGGCAAGTTTTCTTTTTAGAGATTTTGACTAAATCTATTTTCACCTTTTGTCCTTCATTCTAACCCACAAGCCTATATTTTTAAGTAGCAGGGCATTCCAATTGCTTTATTGAAGTAGGGGGAGTTGATTTATTACGAATCTTAAGTTTGCTTTGAAGGTTTCTGAACAGTTTAAAAGAAATCAAATCATTTTCAAAGTTATTGTTTTAGGTTTTACAAGAATTGGTTAGTGTGGCTGGCTTAATCAATTCTGCTGCTGGAGTCAACAGTAATGACAATTTTCAAGGTATGCTTTTTTAAAAACAATTAAGCTGGCCTCCCAACATCAATGACAATCACATTGAATTGTTCCACACTGGGCATGACTCCCAGACAGAAGAAAAAACAAAAAGTATCACTAAAATTGTATTTACTGTTAAAAGTTTAAGTTAATAAGATCTAGATGTTTAAAAAAAAGATCCACTTATTAAAAGGGCAAACACACCAATTTTTGCTGCTTTTATTGGATACCACTTTTATGTTAAGCCCTTGGCATTAACTTTAAGGGCAGTTTACATGTAGCATCTCAGTTTGTCACTTACTGGTCCTTCTCAAAATATTAGCATATTGTGATAAAGTTCATTATTTTCCATAATGTCATGATGAAAATTTAACATTGATATATTTTAGATTCATTGCACACTAACTGAAATATTTCAGGTCTTTTATTGTCTTAATACGGATGATTTTGGCATACAGCTCATGAAAACCCAAAATTCCTATCTCACAAAATTAGCATATCATTAAAAGGGTCTCTAAACGAGCTATGAACCTAATCATCTGAATCAACGAGTTAACTCTAAACACCTGCAAAAGATTCCTGAGGCCTTTAAAACTCCCAGCCTGGTTCATCATTCAAAACCCCAATCATGGGTAAGACTGCCGACCTGACTGCTGTCCAGAAGGCCACTATTGACACCCTCAAGCAAGAGGGTAAGACACAGAAAGAAATTTCTGAACAAATAGGTTGTTCCCAGAGTGCTGTATCAAGGCACCTCAGTGGGAAGTCTGTGGGAAGGAAAAAGTGTGGCAGAAAACGCTGCACAACGAGAAGAGGTGACCGGACCCTGAGGAAGATTGTGGAGAAGGGCCGATTCCAGACCTTGGGGGACCTGCGGAAGCAGTGGACTGAGTCTGGAGTAGAAACATCCAGAGCCACCGTGCACAGGCGTGTGCAGGAAATGGGCTACAGGTGCCGCATTCCCCAGGTCAAGCCACTTTTGAACCAGAAACAGCAGCAGAAGCGCCTGACCTGGGCTACAGAGAAGCATCACTGGACTGTTGCTCAGTGGTCCAAAGTACTTTTTTCGGATGAAAGCAAATTCTGCATGTCATTCGGAAATCAAGGTGCCAGAGTCTGGAGGAAGACTGGGGAGAAGGAAATGCCAAAATGCCAGAAGTCCAGTGTCAAGTACCCACAGTCAGTGATGGTCTGGGGTGCCGTGTCAGCTGCTGGTGTTGGTCCACTGTGTTTTATCAAGGGCAGGGTCAATGCAGCTAGCTATCAGGAGATTTTGGAGCACTTCATGCTTCCATCTGCTGAAACGCTTTATGGAGATGAAGATTTCATTTTTCAGCACGACCTGGCACCTGCTCACAGTGCCAAAACCACTGGTAAATGGTTTACTGACCATGGTATCACTGTGCTCAATTGGCCTGCCAACTCTCCTGACCTGAACCCCATAGAGAATCTGTGGGATATTGTGAAGAGAACGTTGAGAGACTCAAGACCCAACACTCTGGATGAGCTAAAGGCCGCTATCGAAGCATCCTGGGCCTCCATAAGACCTCAGCAGTGCCACAGGCTGATTTCCTCCATGCCACGCCGCATTGAAGCAGTCATTTCTGCAAAGGGATTCCCGACCAAGTATTGAGTGCATAACTGTACATGATTATTTGAAGGTTGACGTTTTTTGTATTAAAAACACTTTTATTTTATTGGTCGGATGAAATATGCTAATTTTGTGAGATAGGAATTTTGGGTTTTCATGAGCTGTATGCCAAAATCATCCGTATTAAGACAATAAAAGACCTGAAATATTTCAGTTAGTGTGCAATGAATCTAAAATATATGAATGTTAAATTTTCATCATGACATTATGGAAAATAATGAACTTTATCACAATATGCTAATATTTTGAGAAGGACCTGTATGTCGTGGAATGATCTTTCCTGTTGGTGCATTGCAGTACTGTTGATTTCTATCACAAAAAGCTGAAGTCACTAAAATAATATTGGCTAGAGAAGGCTTTTTTTCTTATTTCCTTCCATTGGTCTCACAGCCCCTCTACCCACCACTGTTTTTAACTCAAAGTTGCAAAAACTCACAAGACTGCACAAAAATTAAGATCAGAGGGTCAACCCTCATTTAGTCCAAATCATAACTGAAACTAAATGCTGTAGGTGAATCCTATAATCCAAATTTTTATTTTGTTTCTCTTTTTTTAAGTTAAATATTCATTTCAAATAATCTTATGACAGAGATGCCATTGTGTGTTAGTCATTTATTACTGCCAACTACACTTAACTTGTGGAAAACCCATCGGTTGCAACTCAACTTAGAAAACTAGTTTCTAAGAACAGTGTTGGTTAGTAAAAGCAACTGGGTCCAAAAAGGAACAAGTAAAACAAAACACTAACTGGTCATAATGAACCCCATACTACATGCATCTATAAAACAAATATTAAAGATCTGATTTACTGCTCCAAATTTCCAACTACAGAGAGCAAAGCAGCATCAGAGACTGAAAAATGCTACATTAATTTATCCTGCTAGTCTTCGATTGTTAACCCAATGAACCAGATCACATACAGAGCTGAATATTTATTTGCCCTTCCACTTTCATCTCACCACATGCAATGATGACAGCTAGAAGAAACCCAGTGAGATCTCCAGCAGTTCCTAAAGTCTTTTTTATCTTTTCCCCTCAAGACCCTTTGCCATGCAACACACACACAAACAGGTGGTGGTTTCTGCAGCCCCTATTCCCACCACCTCCCAGGCAAGACACTCGGCAGTTTCAACACCGGATGGCAGCAAATCAAGGAAACAAATCAGTGGTCCTGGCCAGTTTAATGGCAATCTGCAATTCTTAAACGGTTGGAAAAGAAGATATTTACCAGCGAAATCTAAGCTTTTGCCTTCACTTATAAGAGCATAAATATTAAAGATTACACAACAGGTCATGAATAACCTAATGCATAAATATTACGTAAACTAGTCACCTTTAAGCAATGTTTGTTTGGAAAATTAGACCAAAAATGTTTCAGCCACACCGAGCATTTAGTACTTCACGTTGTAGAAGCGGGATTTCCAGGAACAAAATAAACAAAAATCAACCTTAGTAGCTTTCATACCAATATGGGACCAGTTTATGAAGGCATGCAAATCTGATGTCACTACTCAGGAAATGTGAAGAAAAGTCAGAGAAACTACCAAAATTGCCCATATTTATCAAAGATTTCAACAAGCTTATTTTAAAATTTAAAACATGACAAAAATCATCAAGAGCTGAAAGGAAAATAAGCAAAAGGTCACAAATAAGCAGACCTGTTTGTAGGCAATATCCCAACACTGTCTGTTATAAAATCATGTTTGCAAACCATGATGATCCATCACACCCATTAGGTTGTTAAACATATTTGAGCTGTTGGTTTTAAATTAGTTTGTTAAACTAATTTGTTTAAAACGTCCTTAAAATTTAAAGTGTTCATTATTTTTAACGATCCTGTACAGCACCATGGATAATCAGTCATTAATTAGTAAAAATGCAAGGTAAGAGAAATATTGAGTTTGTCGTAAAGGTGCCCGCCATCTACTCAGGTAACACTAATGAATGCTCCCAAAGTAAAGCAGAATTGCCAGTTATAATTTAGTTAAAACTTGATTGCATGCCCTTTCTTATTCATCTTACTTAATACTTAAGAGTCAAATTTATTTTTAAATCTGTATTGCTGGAGGTCCCAGACAGCCTTAAATTTTTCCAAATGAACTGAAAAATAATCTGAACATTAAATCCACTTGTTGCAAAACAGTTTACAATATCCTCTTAAATGTTGGCCATATGTTTGTCGATGGATTACATACATACGTTGCAAAAAAAAAAAAAAAAAAAAAAGAAAAATGGTATTTTGAATTTAAAGTAGCATGTTTAGAAAAAGCCCCCAGAAAATCATTGCAGAAAGGGTTTAAAAAAATCTGTAGCAGCTGAAGTTTCCAGTCAGATTCCAATATTTGAACCAACACCATTTTACTCCATAACATTTTTATCTTCCAGAACACTGATCCTGTAGATTCACTTTTGTCTCTACAGGTTGTTGTTTTATTAAATTATATTAAAACTTCTTAAAACATTAAGGGGGTCAAATATGACAAAAACTATAATTAGCTGAAATTTGTTTCATGTTTAAGGGACCTTTAAGGACCAAAACAAGGATGAACCTATTCCTAATTGTATGAATAGTCAATTATGCACATTACTTTGCAAAAGTATTCATAACCCCTCAAACTTGGTCACATTTTGTGTCATAACAGACTTTAGTGCATTTTATTTGGATTTAATGTAAGCTAGAAACCAGTGCAACCAGTTGCTTTCAGGAGTCAGTATATAATTTAATATCGGGATAAATACAGCTATTCTGTGCAGGCCTTTGAGGTTGTTAGTGTGTTACTTGGTCTTCATGATATTGTTTGTTCACCAATGTTCTCTGAGAACCTGCAAGAAGGAACACACAGGTCAGTGAAAACAATGTGGAGATGTTTCAAGCAGTGTCAGGTTATGAAGCAGTTTCCAATGCTGGATAGAGAGAGTATGGCACAACTGTATTTGAACAAAGACATGGTTGTCCAGCTAAACTGAAGGGTCAGGCAGGGACAGGATTGTCAGAGAAGCAGCTAACATGACCATATTAACTCAGGAGGAGCAGCAGAGATCCACAGCTCAGGTGGGATAATCTGTTGCTAGGACAACTATTAAATGTACACTCTGAAAATCTAACCTTTATGGGAGAGTGGCAAGAAGAAAGGTTTAGGAATGTGTTCGTAGATGAGAAACCCAGAATTGCAGCCTCCACTGTAATACATACCAACAGTGTTCAGGAATGTTGAGGTCAGGACTAGTTTCTCCACACCAAACCTTATACACCTGCAGCCATGGAAGTGATTGTAACACCTGAATTCATCAATTTGGTGGTGTGACCCAATACGTTTAGCAAAATAATGTGAATGACTGGCCTAGCCAAAGTCCAGATGCAAGTCCAATTGACAATCTCCAGAAAAACTTGAAAAATGTATGTTCCGACTCCCTCCATCCAATCTGAGCTTGATCTTATTTTGCCAAGAAGAATGGACAAGAAAAAAAAAATAGGATCTACATGAGCAAAGCTGATAGAGGCAAACCCCAAGATATGTAGGGCTAATTACAACAAAATATTGTTTTACAAAGTTACAAATAACCCCTCAGTTTGTTTCTAAAAAGGAATAAAATGTGAAAACCCAAATACCATTGTACAGTGGTTCAGACATCAAATTTCAATAAAACATAAAACATACATAAAATACTAGTTTGTGGATGCAATTTGAAAAAAAAAATATATGTTTTTTTTTTTATTCTTGAAATGAACGAAGAATGAAGCAGGAACTAATTGCTGAACCATTGTATAATCATCCTTATTTAACAAAATGTGATTAGGACTTAATAAGAAGGTCATTATCAATTAGTACCAATTCTATTCTAATGAAATTATGCAAATTTCCTAGCCCCCAATGTGAATTGCCACCAGTTTCTCTGAAGAGTTTAAATGTCAAAAACACTGGATTAAAAAAGGCACAAAAAGGCCATTCTCAAATCTGTTAAACATTTTTTTGACAATCAGAGACATTGGAAAATATTCTGTGGAATGATGAGACAAAAAAAAACAAAACAATTTGACTTGCGTCCCTTTACATGATAAAGCACAGCAGCAATTCAACTACCAAATGACTCAAAAACAAAAAGGAAAGCTTTGGAGTGGCCTAGTCACAAGTCCAGATATTGTAACATGACTACAAGCAGGTTTCGTGTTTAGAAACCACCCAGTGAGGCTCAATTTAAAAAAATTCTGCAAAGAGGAGTGGGCTAAAATTCCTCCATAGTGATGTGGAAAACCTCATTGCAAATTATTGCTAATGTGTGATGGCAGTTGTACAAAGGGTGGCGCACGGTTACTTTTCCCAGAGAAACTGGATAGCTTTCCCTCCATAATAAATTCAATCATTAGAAATAAAGTTTACCCTGAACAGTGGGAGTAGGAGAGAGGAACAATGTGCAAGAACAACAACCAAAAAAAAAACAACTGGGGAAATAAGTCAGGAAGAAGCAGAACAGCCAGAGCAGGAACAATGTGAAGACAGCTACAGTAATACAGAAAAATTGAGAGGCAGATCTCAATTGGGACATAGAACTTTCTTAAATCTACCCCCCAAAGATAAATAAAACGTCTCATAGAAGGACACAAACACTGAAGAATGGAGGACCATTGCCATTAAACATTTCCACAACTCAAAGTACTGGGATGCACCAATCAACAAACAGGACACAAAATGTGTTTGTATCATCTGCAATAAAATAAAATGAAAAACACTATCATATATGTATTAACATTCCCCCCCCCCCCCCCCCCCCCCCAACACACTGTAAATCACTGCTTCCAGAAATGTACGACACCCTGTGTGATTTTTTAAAACCTGACACTAAAATTGATGTTATGACACGACCTTCAATATATAGAAATATGATTCGCCTACCGTAGTTTAGACAAACAGCGTGTCAATCCATTTAAACCAACACATTAACGTCTAATAAAAAAAAAAATAGAGAAATTTGAATGGTATGCGGTGACAAAAAACAGTAACATGTATGGAGAGGTTCTGCAAGATGGATCGTTTGGAAAACTGAAACATTTCCTTTCAGGACGACCTACTCCTTGAACGCGCACGCAGCCAGAAGCCTCATTCATCCACTCAGACGTGTGTTCCCACTAAAACTCTTCAGATCCGTGAAATACCCACACAGAAACACCCGCGGTGACTCCACTAAGCAGCCGAAGTTGAATAAAACCAAGGGTGAAATTAATATGACTGCCCAACATCACCCATCATCCCGCTGATCAGGCACCTCAGCGCATTACTCTTCCAACATCGCCGCACTCGCTATTTTTTCCTCCTCCCCATCTTCTACACATCTTCCTGACTCCAGCGCACATCTTTCTTTTTCCATCTTCTGAACCCCTCCACCACCCTGATTCTTACCTCTTAACGTCCGCTGATGACCACCCTTCGCAGGGAGCTCCGGACACGAGAAGCGCCTTCACCACCGACCCAACAAGCGCCTGAAAAGAGAGGAAGAGGAAGGGAGGTATAAAACAGACAGGAGGAAGAGAGGGGGGGGGGGGAGATTAAACAACTCTTTCACACCCACCAACAAAAAACCGCTTCAAAAAAACACTTTTAGTACCTCTTACCAAAAAGAGTTCAGGCAAAAAACAATGCAATAGTATTTTAGGTCATTATGTTAATAAATTAACTAATTTGATGCCAGAACATTTATTTCGATATTATATTTTAAGCAAAGTGTTTATGAACTTAGACCACCTGGTGTTGAAGTTTTGACATCAAACTATGTTTAGGTATAGTGCATTTAAGAAATGGTTCGTTAATGAGGCAACCAACACTTTTTGAATTGCCTGTATACCTAAAGGCGTTTTCTTGACAATCAGGTCACTTCGCAATATTTTATAAAATCCATAACATTTGGATTAAAGTGTTTTATATCCTAGCGTCTGAAAAGAAGTGATCTACCTCTTATTTACATGCTTATTTGTCTAGGCTTTGTGTGGTCAATTGGTTATTAATTCTGAATTATTTATAACTAAAGTTTACCTAAATGTTGTCCAGGCAGCAGGCATTACCAGACTTGTTAAATTATGACTTAGTTAACTTAAGTTTACCTTTATAACTAGTACACTAATCCATTTTTTTAAAGTGTCTGAAACATTTTGAATGATAAACCATTTTACTTATTAAAAATGGTCAGAGCATTTTAAAATCTTATTCTTGAAAACAAAATATGTATGAAATCAAGCAATCTAGGGCCCCCGCTGGTTTGGGAGCCCCAAGCAGTGGCTTTGTTTTCTTATGCTGTCGTCTGGCTTTGCCTTTATCCATTTGGCTGCTTATGAAATGTTCTTCCTATCAAGTGGCATATTTGACCTGCAGAGGGAATAATTTTGAACCTCTGCCATATATAGTTGAAACACGTCACTGACTTGAACTAATGTAGAAAATAATCACAGACAACATTTCAACTTTAACCCAAAAAATTAAGTCTACCAATTCTCAGCTGATATTATCGGTCATTTTCAATTCAGTTTATCTACACAAATGTTACCCCAAGGCACTCAGGATGAACAGACTTTGTTTATTTCAAACAAATTTACATTCATACACCATCATATATATTTACATAACCATTTGTTTGAATAGGAGGTAGGCAGAATAAACTTATTTGACTCTACCCCCTTCCTTTCATATGTAACTTACTTTACACATTATTCCTTATTGAAAACAAATCTCTCGTTTCCAATTACAAATTCAATCCGGTCTATTCTAATACATTCCTGACACAGATTCAGTTCAAATTATATGTAGACCTATTCATTCCAACTATTAATACAGTAAGAGTCAGTTGATCGTTTGAGGTCGGTTGGTTAAAGCAGGTGATTATTTTGTGTCATTGCCTTCAGAGCAATCCCTCATTCTAAGTTAGCGTTTGGTGACAGGGCTGAGGAACCACTTCCTCTTGACCGTTCTGAATCTTATTTATTCCCCATTGACTGGCATAACATTAACATTGTTTGAGGATCTTAAACCTCATCAGATGCATACAGAAATGTATCCAAATCCTTTTAAAGTTTTATGATGTGTAGATTTTACAAAGCTTATCAGCTATCTTACATTACAGGAACTTTCCATGTCTGTTTTTCAGTTTGAAAGGGTTTTATGTTGCTTCAGGTTTTATGAATAGGCCCAAGTCTACTTTGACAAGGTTTTATAAACCATAAATGTGTATAAAGAGTTTGGTCAAAACAGGTTAATATTTCGCCATGTAAGATGAAGGTGTTTTTAGTCAGAGTTTCTTTGAAAATAATTTTGTAGGCCACTTGATTCTTAGGAGCAAGCATTTTTTAACTCAAAGGGAGAATCTATCCTAAGTTTAAAAAGAAACGTCAGAGGAACATTAGCACAAGGACTCCCTACTTCCTGTAATGAGTCTTGGAGGTTTTACAGCTAGCCTTTTTTTTTTAAAACTAGGTTATTTCAAGAAGCGCGAAAAGATCAAATAGAAAAAAAAAGTTTGACTCCTTTCAAAGATATTGCCAAGTTAAATTATGAAACATTTAATCAAATAATTCAAAAGTACCGTTACTGACCAGAAAAATATGAAGCTCGCAGTCACAGAAAGTGCTGGAAGTTGATTCAAATGTAAAACTCACAGGCCGAAGGCAGCAAATGAACAGCAGCTTATCCACTTCTTATCTATTAGTAAGAATAAAAATAAAGTATGCTGCAAGTAAAAAACAAAGCTAAGCTTGAAAAACAAGAAAAATGCTAAGTTTAGAGACTAATTACATCAAATTTACTGTGCTCCCAAACGAACACAGGAGAGAGGCTGAGGGAATTATAGCAAATAAACAACAGGTGTGTTATAATTGGTAAATTAGTGTGACAATGCAGGAGCAAAGCACCGCTAGGGTGGAGGGCAGGATTTAAACCTGAATAGGGATAATTTATGTTTTGAGCTCTTTTTATCCCCCAAAGAATCATTTAAAAAGCATCAATACAGGTTGTTTATATGAAGGGTAGCTTTGGGGATGCTATACTAAGACCATAATCCCCTATAGCAATATAAAATGCGCTATCTGGTCAGATCACCAAAGAGTTCAGAAGTATATTTGGAAGCAAAACCATGCAAAGCTTTAAAACCAATAAAAAGCAGTTTAAAATCGATTTTACACTTTACAGAAGCCAGAAGATGAGGAGTGATGATTAAAATGCAGGTCTTCATGTCATTACTAGTGAGAATGGATTTATGTTTTGGAATGTTTCTGAGTTGTAGGAAACAACTCTTTACCACAGAGTTAAACTGCCTGGACTCCTAGATGAAACCATAAGAAATTACAATGATAGAAGCAAGATCCAATGTTTTAATAGAATTTTGAAAGACTAAAAATTATGCAAACCATCCAGAATTTCACAAATGTAAAGTCTTATAAATGAGTGTTCCTGCATAACAATGAATTTAATGTCAGTCAGTCGTTTTCTACCGCTTCTTCCATTGTGGGTCACAGTGGAGCTGTTGCGTATCTCCAGCAGTCTGTGGGCAGGAGGCAAGGGTACATCCTGGACAGGTCACCAACAGGGCAACTCATTCACACACTGTAGAGAGACCAATTAACATAACAGTCATGTTTTTGGACTGTGTGGGGAAGCTGGAATACCCAGGGAGAACCCACGCATGCACGGGGAGAACATGCAAACTCCGTGGAGAAAGACCCCAGGCCAGGAGTCAAACCCAGGACCTTCTTTCTGCAAGGCAACAGTGCTACCAGCTGCACCAGTGTGCAGTCCTATGAATTCAGTATGTATTAAAAAACATTACCCTCAGTAACCATGCATACTGTTAATAAAGATACATCCTTGAGGGACACCAACATTTGCAGCAGATGTAGAGGAAAATACATTTTCCAGTTTTCCAGAGTAGCTGCCAGATAAGACATGAACCACTGAAAACCAATGTTTCCAACCTGGAAACTAGAGAGGATTTCAAAAAACCATATCAAAAGCTGCCCTTAAATCCAACGTAATCCAAATTATGATGGTGCAATTTATTTGAAGACAGGATTAAGTAATTACAGTTCTGAAGCTTGTATGGATTTTGTTTTCTCCATTTTATTGTTGTTTAAAAAAACAAGGAAATTCTAACTGATGGAAGGTGACACAAACTACAACACATTGCTTTGAAAAATATTCCAGTTTTGTCAAATTTTCTTAAATTGTTCACAATGGCTATTATCAGCATTTTCTATGCTACAATGATGTTGGATATGGAAAACATAAACTGTACTTTTATGAATAAAATAAAATAAAAATTGCAAAACTGCTACTCCAATAATCAAAGCTTCCCAATCAAGCATCAACCTAACAGAAAATGATATAACCACATTGTTGTTTCATGTTTTTGGTTGCTGCCTCTAAATGTGTTGCATCTGCAATGTATTCTAACCGGAGGATCAAATAGTAATTCATTTCTAAATGCTGGTGTGTGATTTGTTCAGCAGCACTGAGATAAACTCTTTCAGTGCTGCTGAATTTATTTCCTGTCAAGCAGTAGGCTTTATCAGGGTCGCAGATGGTGCAGATTTTTTAATATTGAAGCTTGATGTTGTGTATTTCAACTCCAATAATTTAGGTACAGCACATGCTGGATCAGACTGCTTCTATTTGCAGCTTGAAGCATGCCATTTTCATCACACAGTATTTAATGCTGCCTCACAAATATTAACTCATAAATAATCTACAAAGGAAGCAGGAAATAAATGTGAACATTAAAGATTTGGCTTAAAGAAAAGAGCCAAGCTTCATCACACATTGTTGGAACAGACATTTATTCAAAGGATTTATTGAGTTCAAGTGGAAAGACATCAAATTCTGTTTCATCCTGTTCATCATCAAGGGGGTTTACACTTCTCCACAGATTAATATTAATTATTGCATGCTTTTCCACCATCCAATGTAACTCTAACTGAAAAATAAATGACTGCTATTTACGTTTTCTATACTTTCTAGGGCAGTTTACTTTAATGACACTAGAGCTGTCAGTGGTATCACAGATGTACTTATGAGAAATTGGCACACTTTATTTACATTTGTATGTCACCTGTGTTAATTGAATCTTCATATTTTTCAGTTGTTTTCAAAGGTTTGCAAAGGATTGATTTCAAGATTATTCATTTTTGATAAAAATCTCCTTGATGTTTGTCAGTCCGGTTTTCAACCACATAACCGGTGTGAGAGTGCAGAGCTAAATGATAAGAAAAACATGTATTAAAAGCCATGCATCAAAAACCTCTGCCTTGGTTCTACTAGATCTGAGTGCTGTGTTTGTTAATTGTTCATTAATGCAGTTAATCACAACATCCTAAATCACAGACTGTAAAAATCGGGCAGGAGAGTACTAGTTTTGGTTCTGTGTCAAACTGGTTCTTATCTTCGACAGTCCAAAGCTAGTGTTTGTAATTTGGTCATTATAAATTAGAGCAAACAAAATGACATGTAGGGTACCTCAAGGCTCCATTATCGGGCCACTTTTATTCAACATATATATGATCTCACTAGCTCAGATTACATAGAAGTACATCTACAATAATTACTGATGACACAATTTTGTATTTTTTGTCACTCCTTTACCATAGCCCACTACAGCACAAACTTTGTTTGTCAAAAATATTCCTTCAGTTAATAAGTCAGAATTTCCTCGATCTATAGCTGAAAAGACAGAAGTAATTGAAGTCCCACAAATACAAGGTTGGAAAACAAAACTCAACTAGATTCTTTGGGGCTAAAGACCACTGAGCAAGCCAAAAAACTAGGTGTCATTGTAGAGCTAGACCTGAATTTTAACAACCAAATACAGTCATTTAATAAATCAGCCTAGTACCAGCTTACAAACCTTATCCCTCTAAAGGGTTTCTTATAACAACAGGACACAAAAAAAAACTTCTTTATGCTTTTATTTTCATTAGGTTACAATATTATAACCGTATCTATACAGGTAACTGTAGAAACATCATTCAGGCAGCTGCAACTCATCCAAAATGCTGCAGCCAGAGTCCTTATCAACTCCAGGAAAGTGGATCATATCAAACCAGTCCTTATGTCACCTCACTGTGTTCTTGTTTGTAAAAAGATATAATTTAAAATCTTGCTGAACATCTATAAGGCACTGAGTGACTGTGGGTCTAAATACATGTAAGAGTTGCTGGTCAGACATGAACACCCGAGACCTGCTCAACCAATGTTTGCAGGGCGAGAACTTAACATGGGGAGACAGGATTTAGTTTGTATGCTCATCAGCTCTGGAACAAAGTCACTAAAATCCTGAGACTTGCAGAGATGGTTGACTCCTTTAAATCAGGACTGAAAACACAACACTGTTTACTGCAGCTCACCTATAAAGGCCAAAGACTTCTTTGTTGTTACATTTCTACCATATCTTTTGCTAAAATTGACATTTACATATTTTTTTCTTTTTTGTGATCATGTCTGATGTTTTTATTTTTTATGTTGTGTTTTAATGCATATTTTTGTGTTATTTTGTGTCTCTGTTCCTTTGTTATCCTGCATAAGAATGGTGCTATACAAATAAACGTACCTTACCTTGCCTTGAGAGCTCACAGAAGTCACCACATTGTGATGCAGATTTCTAATTCAAGGTCTGAACAAGTCATTTGAATAAAAGAATAAATACAAGAATTCATTCACTACGCAACCTTAATGAGTTCTACACTAACAGAAAGACATCATTACTTTAAAGGGCACTGTTTGAAATACATTGCTGTGCATTTGAACAAACAGCTCCTGATCACAAAACAATGCATGTTCTGGCAATATCAGGAACACCATCTGAGAAAATAAAAATTATTTCAGATCAATCTCACATCATGATGAAGGCTTCCTGTGTAAGTCTTGGCCAGAGAGAGTGAAAGGTGCCAAAAGTCAAATTGTTGAGGGTTCATACCACTACACTGTTAAGAAGTGATGTTTTCTCCAGTTTCCTCAGAAGGTATTGCCTCTGCTGGACCGGTTTCGTGATCCCAGAAGTGTTCTTCAACCAGGTTAGGTCATCAGACCTCTTTATGTCTAGGGATTTAAGGCTTCACACTGATTCTAAGGAGTTATGACCATCATATGTTTAGCCATACTCAAAGTTCCTGCAGCATTGCTGTTTGGTTTCTAGTAAAGTTCCACCTCTTTGTAAAACTACATCAAAATACAGATTTTCAGCATATCCGGCCACTCAACATAGTGTTTGATTATTTATTAACAATTTAAGCATAACATTAGTTTAAATAAGGTAGCTTTGCAGTCATGTGGGCGTATGTTTACCATCCTGAAATTAAAATGATTAAGTAATAATCTTGAGACACCAGGATGAATATATTTAAGATTCTGCTAATTGCCATCTCTGATGCATAAATGAATACTACAAGCCTGCAATCTTAAGAATGGTTGATAAATGTGACAATTTCTGAAACATACATTTTCTTTGTACCTACTTTTTCTTCCCTTTTCAATCCATCCCTCTGTTTGAAGTAATCTTCACTAATTTCTCATCCTGAAAATGTGCAAAACTTATAGCTCAGCTTGCTTGGCAGTTAGAACCCTTAGCTGATGGGGACTTTGGCCGAGCGCTAAGGCACATCAAAGCGACTGATGCAATGATGGGCCGAGGGAAGAAACTGAGAGTTTATACAGTCAGAGAAGGGAGGTTACTCTGTGTGAAAACCAGTCCCACAATAAGGATATCAACTGACAGCCCATTTACTGCAATTCAGGCAGCTTATTTTCCCAACCAGTGCTGCAGACTAAAAATATTTGCTGCCCTGATTCAATAAGCCATTACTGGGACAGGGAGTGAAGGGGGTGGCTGTTGGGGGGCTGGCTTCAAACAGCCAGCTGTTTCTCTTTTTTTGCTTTCTCATGTTCATGCTGATCTGTTCTGTGCAAGTGAAAGAAAATAAGCTTAAAAATCAATACATGCACTTACGAGGATACTGTCGTCAAAAACAAAATTGATACTAATGGGCCAATCTGCTCAGGCCGACACAAACACACACAGACACACACTGCATCTACTCATGGATGAAAGCTATAACATTCACTCTGGACTGAATTATTGAGCATCAGTAAACAGGAAGAGAAGTTCCCACTGGGTTTATGAGAATATAAATGTGTGTGTGTGTGTGTGTGTGTGTGTGTGTGTGTGTGTGTGTGTGTGTGTGTGTGTGTGTGTGTGTGTGTGTGTGTGTGTGTGATAAGTGGTGGTGGTAAAAAGCTGCCAGAAGGATGTTTCACATTTGTTCATCTTTTATAACTAACACGATTACATGAGCACATGTTAACGGCATGTTTTTAGGGTGTTTGTGAAGACGCATAAGTTGCACAGGTCGTCACTTGAGAATTAGATACCTTGCAAAAAGTTGGGATTTTCCGACACAAAGCATCTAACTGAATTTGAGGAAAATGATGCATGGTTTTCAAAATGTTTTAAAAATAAAAATATCTTAAAAACATGGAATGCACTCATATTGAGCCAAAAGGGCCATGGTAACTATGGAGTAGGTGAAGAGATCCATGGCTCAAGTGGGACAATCTGTCAACTGGAGAACTGATATTTATGCCCATTACAAACGTTATTTTTAAAACTTTGAAAGACAGCCATAAAAGTCCAATTTGCAGCCACAAGCAATGTGGAGGACACAACAAGCTTGGAAGAAGGTGCTCTGGTCAAATAAAACTAAAATTAAACTTTTTGATCTCCCTGCAAAATGCTTTGTGTGAATACCAGCACTGCACATGCCTGTTACAGGCCACAAAAGACTTTGGGCATGATCCCAACCATACAGCCAGTGCTACAGCTGATTGATTTGAATCAAATAACACTCATACATTAGAATGGCCTAGTTAAAGTTTTAACTGAAACTTAAGTTCATCAAAACAATCCATCCAGTCTCACTGAGCTTCAGTTATTCTTGCAATGTGGAATTTGCAAGCCTTCAAGTCTCTAGATCTGCGAAGCTGGCAGAGACATACTGAAACCCAAAATGTGGTTCCATAAAGTATTGACTCAGGGGTGCTGAAAATGCATGGCACCCCTTTGAAGATTTTTACTTGTAGAAAATGTATTGATTTATCACATAAAATCCCAATGAAGTATATTAAAGTTTATGACAAAATCATGAAAGGTTCATGGGTTTTACATTTTTCCAAGACACTATACAAATCCAGAATAAAAATGCACTACAAACTGCTCTGTTTACTCCTATTTAGTATTTTGTATTTGTACCTTGTTATTTTAAATAACTTCATAACCTGACAAGAATAGAACAATTTTATTTTGACCTGATACCTGATGTGTTGCCCTGCGATGGATTGGCGACCTGTCCAGGGAGTTCCTCGCCTCCTGCCCATAGACTATTGGAGATAGGCACCAGCTCCCCCGTCACCCACTATGGAATAAGTAGTATAGAAGATGAATGAATGAATGAATGAACATGAGGCCCTAAAACTGAAAAAGGATGTATTATCGTTCTCCTTAACTGCATCACAATACAACACTAATAGTCAATCAAGCATTCCTTGTGCCACATCTGACCCTTCTTAAAATGCTGTTTCCTTTAGTTTTCTTCGTCCTTCAAGGAACCATACAAAATCTCTTGTGTGCTACAATGTTTCTTCAGGTGTTCTTCCTTTTGAATGTGGCTGGAAATGGGGAAAAAGATGAATTCATTATCTTTGATAACATCTGATACGATAATTTAAGGTAAGACACAAACTCTAGTTGTTAGAGACGGTTGGCACGTTGGGTTTAAACGTTTACAAAGCAACGTATACCACAGAAAACATTTCAGTGACTTGTTCTGTTTCTTTTTTCATAAAAGCAGTCCACATCTTTGTAAATGGATTGATGAAAGCAATTGTGGAGATATCAAAGATGTGTCTGAGGGCGTCTGCTGCAAGCCAAGACAAGACGGCGACTGACAGGAGATGCGTAAATCGACAGGCAGGCTTAAAGCCCGCAGAGGAGCGGCTCACATCTCGAATGACACTGAAACAACAAGGCTCTGCCACTGAAGAACAAAACACCTCGACTTTCTGGTCTCTGCCTTTTGAGTGCTTGATGAGAGCCGAAGAGTTGCACAGAGACATGAAGGCGTTTTGTGTGGGCTGCTGGAGTGTGTGGGATAAAAGCACTAAGGGTCCACACACAACACGGGAGAAAGAAAAAAGAAGGAGAGAGTTAGGAGGTAGCTAATTCTTCTGGCAAACAGGAATGGTTCAGTCGTTTTCAGTCAAATTGCATCAGAAAGGATCTGGTAGTAGTAAGATTCTTAATAAACATATTAAATGAAATCTAAAAATTATGAGTGTTGTAGCACACGATAATACAACTTTGTTACTGACATTTCTGAAATTGATGGATAAGTGAAAGATAGTTAAAACTATTACAGAATATTGTTTTATCTTATTTATTTTGTCTTTACAGTAGGACCAATTAAACTAAAACACTGGCACTAGAGAGGGTTTTTATTATTATTTTCTATGTCTACCATAAATTCTCCTTCAGACATTGAAAGTAAGGGTTATATGTATTATATATGTTCACCTTTATTTTAGCCTGATTAGATAAATCCTATAGATCCTATACTTATTTCACTGTATGTTTTGTGGATTCATTCAGCTGCAGACAAGAACAAAACACAGACTAATTTCATTTGGTGGTTTTACTTTAGATAAAAACGTACTAGTCTTGCCGTTGTTTTAAACCAATAAAGTTTTTCTAGTTTGAATCGCAGCAGATCATCGCAGCTGATGAAGGAAAATGTTTACTCTCCATTTTGTCTTTTTAAAATTTATAATTAGCTCAAAACATACTTTGCTTCCTGCCACCAGGCAGGCATAGTCCAAAGATGTTCACTGCTTAAGAGGTGGATATGACTCTGATCAAGCAGGGTTTCAATTCAGTAAAAAAAAATTTTTATCAATCCACAACAAATGTAAAAAAAAAAAAAAAAAACAGGTCCAACTCAAATCAAACGAATTCACTGTAATCCAATCAAATGGTCACATTCAGATCTAATTATATAAAGTATTTTCTGATTCTAATTATAACAATACAATAAAGGTCTGGGGTCTCAGGTACGAAGCGTACTTACGCACAAAAACCTTGCGGCGCAATGTTTTACGCGCAACTCTGAATGTACAAAATTGAACGTGTAGGTGTGGGAAAGCCACGCAAACTTTTTCAATCGACAATAATAAACTACAGAGAACTAAAGCTCACCTAAATCCACAGAAATATGACTCCATTCAGTTTTATTTAATTCATGGAGCCTGATGTTTTTTCGTGAGTTGAAAACAACCGCATTCGGATGTGAACTATGAATATTCCTGTGTTTTTGTCACCTGTAGATGGAAATGCGCGTCGGTCTGTGCGCTGAGGAGCATAAAATGTGAATCATCTAAGGGGACACTTTCATTCTCAATGAAAAATAAAAAAGTGTCTGATCAGCACATTAGTTCCGAACAAGTCAGGTTTGATGATTCCTAAGGGGGACAAGCTGGAGACAATCACATGTTCATAAATAGATGCGTAAAGTTGCGCGTAATTGTGGAACGATGGCAGTTTTGGCACAGCTGGAGGACATCGCCAATGGAAGATGTTGGAGTTTGTTTTGTTTTTTTCAGAGATCGTACTAACCTGCCGGCACATGATAATGCATAACTTATCAGCCGGTTTAGATTGCCCAGGCCAATTATTTCGAAGCTCTGCACGGAGCTGGCCTCTGTGTTACAGAGGGAAACCAGGAGGAACCGTGCGTCGACGGTCCCGGTTCCAGTTCTCACTACTCTGCGGTCCTTTCAACTGGAGCTTTTCAGAGGGAGCTCACTGACAGGTCATCCCTGAGCCGGACCATGCCAGCCATATGGGACAGACTCCTCCTTTTGTTGCTCATATAAATAAAGTTCTCCTAAACTGTGGCTCTTATTTGCAGCGAGGAGCCGATTTCTGAATGTAATCAGACCAATGGACTAGACTTATATTGATATATGGGCCCTTTGTGAACAGAAAGCATTTTCATTCAATATATGTGCAACCTATTTGTGACGCGCAAATGTGTCTCACTAAAGCAATGGCATGTTGGCCTCTTCAACTCTTTTTACACTCTAAACATAATTATAATTATTCTAATTATAATAGTTGTGTTGGGATGGCTGGCTTCTGGGTCAATTCTATTTTTATGTGACGTCCTGAATAGTTTTAAAGATTTAAAATACTTCAAATGTGTGTGGTGAGTCTTCCTAATAGAAATATAGGAGGCATTTCACGTCATAATAATCAGCATTGAGCAATGATTGATTTAATGCGGACATTATAGAACTACGGGTTCGAGTTTCCAGTCAAGTTTGAGTCGCTGATGTCATTCAAGTAGTTGTTGGTTTGCTGTCTACAAACATTCCTCATGGTGTGTAGACACGGTCTCTCTTAGCGTTTTATTCGCCGAAAGGAACCGGTTCGGGCTGTCACAACGGCGTTGCCATGGTTATTTGGACAGGCGGTAGGTGACTTCCGGATATTTATACATACTTCACCGGAAATTGAGACGTATGAAAGCTACGTGTGCGGTGACGTGTCCACGCACAGTTTTTTGTTTTTATTTTCAATTTTAAGTATGGAAGCTGCGCACTCTTTCGTATATGAGGCCCCAGGTGATTATTTAGGTAATCCGTTGATCTTGTAGCAGCCTTTGATCAACATGTAACCTATAAAATATTTAAGGTTTTACTGATATGAAGTCCTTTAAATAATGTAAACTATCTAAGAAGCTAAGCCAAGGCTGGTATATTTGTAAGTTAACTCTTAGAGCCGCAGAAACAAAGCAGATTTACTTTGGTTACATTTATTTGGGGTTCATTTGTGTAAAGCACTTTGTAAGATGGTCCATGTGATTCAGCTCTTGTTAAACACCTTCTCTGTACCAACCCAGCAGGGACTGCACCTTTGAAGGCAAAAACAGCTCTGGGCATCACTGCAGGTGGACTGAGAGACAATATCACACCCAGCTGTTGGCATCAGACTTTCAACTGTCTCAACTGCAGCTCTGGTTTGCAAAATATTACAACAGTCATAGATGAATTTGTTACTTGGAGTAAAAGCTTTCGACCTAGAGAATCAGTGCAACGATGTCTTGTCTGGTATACGTACTGTGCAACTTGCAATCAAAGCATCTGGCCAAAACTACAGGTCCTTCTCAAAAAATTAGCATATTGTGATAAAGTTCATTATTTTCCATAATGTCATGATGAAAATTTAACATTCATATATTTTAGATTCATTGCACACTAACTGAAATATTTCAGGTCTTTTATTGTCTTAATACGGATTATTTTGGCATACAGCTCATGAAAACCCAAAATTCCTATCTCACAAAATTAGCATATTTAATCCGACCAATAAAAGAAAAGTGTTTTTAATACAAAAAACGTCAACCTTCAAATAATCATGTACAGTTATGCACTCAATAGGAATCAGGAATCCTTTGGCAGAAATGACTGCTTCAATGCGGCGTGGCATGGAGGCAATCAGCCTGTGGCACTGCTGAGGTCTTATGGAGGCCCAGGATGCTTCGATAGCGGCCTTTAGCTCATCCAGAGTGTTGGGTCTTGAGTCTCTCAACGTTCTCTTCACAATATCCCACAGATTCTCTATGGGGTTCAGGTCAGGAGAGTTGGCAGGCCAATTGAGCACAGTGATACCATGGTCAGTAAACCATTTACCAGTGGTTTTGGCACTGTGAGCAGGTGCCAGGTCGTGCTGAAAAATGAAATCTTCATCTCCATAAAGCTTTTCAGCAGATGGAAGCATGAAGTGCTCCAAAATCTCCTGATAGCTAGCTGCATTGACCCTGCCCTTGATAAAACACAGTGGACCAACACCAGCAGCTGACACGGCACCCCAGACCATCACTGACTGTGGGTACTTGACACTGGACTTCTGGCATTTTGGCATTTCCTTCTCCCCAGTCTTCCTCCAGACTCTGGCACCTTGATTTCCGAATGACATGCAGAATTTGCTTTCATCCGTAAAAAGTACTTTGGACCACTGAGCAACAGTCCAGTGCTGCTTCTCTGTAGCCCAGGTCAGGCGCTTCTGCCGCTGTTTCTGGTTCAAAAGTGGCTTGACCTGGGGAATGCGGCACCTGTAGCCCATTTCCTGCACACGCCTGTGCACGGTGGCTCTGGATGTTTCTACTCCAGACTCAGTCCATTGCTTCCGCAGGTCCCCCAAGGTCTGGAATCGGCCCTTCTCCACAATCTTCCTCAGGGTCCGGTCACCTCTTCTCGTTGTGCAGCGTTTTCTGCCACACTTTTTCCTTCCCACAGACTTCCCACTGAGGTGCCTTGATACAGCACTCTGGGAACAGCCTATTTGTTCAGAAATTTCTTTCTGTGTCTTACCCTCTTGCTTGAGGGTGTCAATAGTGGCCTTCTGGACAGCAGTCAGGTCGGCAGTCTTACCCATGATTGGGGTTTTGAGTGATGAACCAGGCTGGGAGTTTTAAAGGCCTCAGGAATCTTTTGCAGGTGTTTAGAGTTAACTTGTTGATTCAGATGATTAGGTTCATAGCTCGTTTAGAGACCCTTTTAATGATATGCTAATTTTGTGAGATAGGAATTTTGGGTTTTCATGAGCTGTATGCCAAAATCATCCGTATTAAGACAATAAAAGACCTGAAATATTTCAGTTAGTGTGCAATGAATCTAAAATATATGAATGTTAAATTTTCATCATGACATTATGGAAAATAATTAACTTTATCACAATATGCTACTTTCTTGAGAAGGACCTGTATATCATTACTGCGATGATGAGAATTAAGGAAACCTGGGAAGGTAAAACAAACTCAAGCTTAATTATGGGGTTTCTTTTCGTTCAGCTTTAATTCTCAGTAAATAGAACCTCTGTGCACACAGCAGTCCTGGGCCTCTGTTTTTGTTTCCTTGAGGAAATGAAAATGTGTTATTTGAGGATGATTGCCTGTATATTTATTCCTAGCCCAGCTGAACAATCTTATCAAATATGATTTGCTTTCAGAGCAGTGTGCAATTACACAAAACCCAGGTCTTTACATCTGGTTGTGCACTCTGTATTGTTTGTGAGGTCTGAGATAATTTAAGTTAAATATATTTATTTTTATGCTAAAAGTTTACTCTCACATTTTATTATATAGAGCAGTCCAGATTTATTTTTAGAAATGACTAAGAAGTATTTTAATTAGTAAATAGTGTATTATATGAACATATTTATACCCGTTAAACTTTCCCACATTTTGCTATCACCAACTTTAGTGTATTTTATTGGGATTTTATCTGATAGACCAACATGAAATAGTGCGCAATGGTGAAAAGGAAGGAAATTAACATTTTAAAACCATTTTTACATATCAAAATTTGAACGGTGGGGCATGCATGTTTTTACGCCCTTTACTCTGATAACTTATAAAATAAAAACGCAACCAGTTGCCTAAAGAAGTGAGGTAATCATTAAACAGACCATCTGTGTACGATTTAATCTCTCTGTGAAGGCCACAGAGTTTTGTTAGAAAGAATTAGTGAAACAACAGTAGAAGACCAAGGGACACAGCAGACAGGTCAGGGAAATAGCTGTGGACAAGTCTAAAACAGGATTAGATTAAGATAACATCCCAACTGTGAGCATTTTATGGAGTACTTTTCAATAATCTAAACTGACAAGCTGGGCAAGGAATCCGGACATAACGGAGTAATCTGCAGAGATTCTCAGCTCAGATGGGAGAATCTGTTAAAACAACAAGTGTACGTCACCATTCTGGCCTTTAGGTAGAATGGCAAGAAGAAAGCCATAATAGGTCCGGTTTGAAGTTTCCCATAAACCATGTAGAGGAAATAGCAAAAGGTGCTCTGGTGAGATGAGCCCTACTGCATACACCATCCCCAAATGTGAATAAAGGTGGTGGCTGAATCAGGCTGTGGGGATGCTCTTCTTCAGATGGAAAAGGAAGCGAGACAAAGTCGATTGGACAATAGATTGAACTTAATCCAGGGTAGTCTTGGAAGAAAATGTGTTGTTCTTTTCAATGTAAGGAACTTGTATCTGAAGAGCCATTTTCTTCACCCCATTTCCTTACTCATGCAGATTTTTTTTTACCCTTTTATTAAACCAGTGGCATACATAGTACTCTAAAATCACTAATTATGAACAACACAATTCGATTTTTGGTGTTTGAATGCATAAAAGCATTCATTACTTCATTTTGTACGATTTATACACAAACATTAATGCGCTCCCCTCCAGTGAAAATGTACTTTACTCAAAGGTTGAATTTTTCATTTTTCAGTGTGAAATTATGCTGCTGCAAAACATTTTTTGGAGCCATTTTACACATCTCTACCAAACATACCAATTATTGTTGTAATTAAAACTTCTTGCTTGTACCAATTCTTTAGGACTGCATTTCTGCCTCAGTGTGAAAATAAGTAATTCGCGAAATGACAAAAAGATAGATTTATACAATGGCCCCCTGAAATTTTGTTTGAATATGTTAGTAGTGGTTTTCCTTTCTCCGTTTAAGCAATGGCTACCACATACCAAGAGAAGAAGAAAATGGAGGTAGACTGATTTCTTTTCTGGATGTGGGAGCAGTTAAAATCCAATCAGATGAATCAGTGAGAAGAACAGGGGGAGCCTGAGGCCTCCACAGGTCAGATTTAACTTCCCTCAGCTGCTCCTTTCTCTGCAGCTACTCACTGAAAGGTACAAGCAGACAAGACCAGCACAGGAGACAGAGCAGACAACTAAGAGGCTGAAAGTAAGCCGTTATCACTACATTAGGTATGAAGAGCACAAATAACACACCAAACTGATAGAGCATTTATTTATTTCAGAAACTTTAATATTGTGATCACTGCAAATGTCTTGGTCATACGTTTACATCTTACAAAGACAATGCATCTATGTAAACAGTATTTTTCAAATCGTGTAAAACGTCTGGTCCTCCATTAATGCTGTGTGCTTTATTTTCAGTGGCAGCTGATCAGCGTCCAGCCAGGTTTGTTTCAGGAAGAGGAGCTAACAGAACACCTCACGACACAGCAGCGCAGCCTGCATCTCTGAGCTTTGCGAATCCGCCCTCTCCTGCTGCAGTCACTGACCTCGCAAGCTGTGCGTGACAAGCATCCTGACGAGACGTGCAACATCCCGTCTGTTCCATTTCCCACCTCAGTGGTGCATTGAGGAAAAGTAGGGTTCCTGTTTTATTAAAGGACTAAAATTGAGCATCTTTCTTTGTTGGACAGGAGCTGCACAGCAACATCTAGACAAAATTGCACTGTAAAGGAAACTAAACCTTCTTATATCCGAAACTTGTGAACACTGCACAGGATCTCCATAACAGATCTTCCGAAACGGACCTTTTAAACACCTTTACATTCACATTTCCGATATCCGTCTGTCGAGCAAAACAAATCAAACCAAATTTATGAGTAAATTGTAAAAATAATACAACATTCACAAATAAAAAAAAATTAACTTTACTGGTTTACAGAATGAGATCTTGTCTTAGATACACCAATATTTGCACGGCACATTTTGTCATTCCTTGTTGGAAAAGCAGAAACCAGAGTTCTTCCCATGTACAGAAACTTAATGATGACTTCAGTTATTCAAGCATTTATGTTTAAATTAAACAGAACACAGGTTAACTCTTAGTGAATCAAGAACATCTTCTGGGCTGATTTCTACTTATGCATACCTTGTAAAATTATTAAAATGACATGAAATGGCAATTATCTACTGGTATAACTTGTTGCTGAAGACGAAGAAGAGATTCTTAAAACAGAACCGAGACTGATGCCGGGATCCCCTTTTGCAGAGACAAAGCAACAGAGCTGAATGGATAAATTGGTTATAATAAAACATCACAATTCTTTAAGCTTGTTTTACTCTACATTCAAGTTTCTGTAAAACTGTGGTAAACACTGCAGGGTGTTCACCTCACTAATTATACATGGTAATACACTTAGGGTTTGTAAGAACCGGGGATGATAATTAACATCTCTACTGAGAGAGTGAATTGTTGAAGCATTTTCAGAGCATGCTCAAAAGTGTACACACCCCTGTTAAAATGTCAGCTTTTTGTGCTCCGTTTCATAACTCCACCTTTAACATGACATAGATGCTGTATTATTCAGCTGGAAAATAAATTAGTGAGGTGGAAAAATATTTTCTTTAAAAGCTGCTATTACCACCCTTGGTAATAGCAGGTAATAGTGCTAGCACCCTTGGTCTAACAAAGTCATGTTCTTAAGTTCACCCTTGCCATAAATTACAGTGAATATGATTAATTATAAATAAAATTCCTGTTCTCACAGGATAGTTTGCTAAAGGTTAGAAAGGATCAAATGGATCCAACTGTTCAAAGTTATCGGTCAGAAAATGGGCACGACTGATGAAAAAACAAGATTGAAACTGGTCAGCGAGGCTGACTGCAACACCAAAGACGCAGTACAAATTTCCAACGAGTACTGGTCGTGTACTACATGTGACAAGAACCTTCTGCAATCCACATATGTCTGGACTAAAGAGTAGTGTTACAAGATAGAAGCCTTTTCTTCTACAGGAAACATCCAGCATTGGTGACAATCTCTTTAAGCCTTGTTGGAGGATGCGTTCTAGTCTGATAAAAACCAAACTGCAACTTTTGGGCCACAGTTCCTTAACATAAATACACAAACAACACCTAGCATAACCTAAAACACCATACCCAGAGTGAAACACATAGGTGGAAGCATCATGATGTGGGATCACTTTTCGGATGAAAAAAAAAAAAAAAAAGAACAAGAAAACGCTTTGGTGGTGGTATTCAAAATAGTTATACTTGTCAATTTTGACACAAAACATTCAGGTGTTTGTTAAAAAGCTGAAGAGGGATTACATTTTTCTGAATCATAGGGGGAAAAAAAAAGACTTTAAACAGAACAAAATAACATGGCCAAAGGATGTTCTCATTATTCGACAGATATGGAGAAATTCTGTAGAATGGGCAAATATTGCCAAGTCAGGATGCAGCTGATCCTGCTAAAAAAAGACAGATTGCTGATATTCAGTCAAAATGTATTTCAACAACTCATAAATATAAGGGTATGCACACTAATGCAACCATGGTATGGCAGCCCTTCTATTCACAGATTTGTTTCTTTTTCAGTTGGATTATATGGGAGGAATAAGTTCTGAAATTATCACCGTCTCATTTTATTATGTCACAACAATCTGCCATTTTAACAGGGGTGGGCAGACTTGAGTCTCACTGTGACTCTCTTTACTAACTGGCTTCATGGCTTGGGGGAACACAGTCTTCTAATGTTTGCTTTCCAACATCATTTTGCTCAATTTTCATACAAATAAAAAGAATGCAAAGGCACACATATCCAAACACACTTCCCGTCTCACATTACTGACCTGCCTGATTGCTTTTAGTCACCAGACATATTTACCGCCTCACAACAGCAAACTACGATAAGTGTGGAGGTGGCTGAACAAAAACAAAAGTGTGTTACTGTATCTAGATGAACATCAAGAGGTTTTCCCTTTTATCTGCTCCCCAGGTGCTGTTTCAAAGGCACGTCCCTGCTCTGCCTGGGAGTAAATGACCTAAAAGAAGTGATTGTGTTGTAGGCACGGCTGGGTAGACTTATGGACATTCTCACTATGGCAACACATTTCACATCCTGAAAAGATATATTCTTTAACATGTGCAAATTTACTTTCTGACAATATTTTGTCCCCTTAAACCTGAGGAAAACTGTAAATGTAATGCACAATCATCCATGCACACAAACATCCACACTGTCTGCTCCTTTTCTTCTGATTGTCTCTAAATGCTGGCTGCTAGTTCTTCTCATTCTTATTCCTGTTCTAAGAGTTTTTGTGGCCTCGAATCAAGAAGCATGAGGGTAAAAAATTAAATAAAAAAATACAGGTGATAGGCAGCACATTTACAAATCATGACATTTTTCACTGGTCACCACTAGAGGGCACTGTAAGCAACACAACAGCAGGCTTGGGCACCACAAAATACAACATAATAGAGAATAAAAAGCATATAGTCGGTCTTTAGGTAGAATTAGGAAAGAAAGCCATTTAAATAATATAACTATTGATCAATAGTCTTGAAGAACTAAACACTGATATTGGTTGTACTGTACGAATAGAACAACTCATTTATTGGAATTATAATACAAGGAAGTAAGATAACCTGGGATTCAGACGACTCCAAACATTTCAGCCCATAATTGTCTGTTATTTATAATCAGCTGGCTCTCTATTTTCAGGCAGTGGGACGATGAGTCCTTATTTTCACGTTTCTCTCAGGAAAATGATGAAGGATCTTGTGCAGTTGAGATTTGAATTCTTGCAAATATACCTTTTTCATGTTATGTTTTGTTTCTCACCTCAAGCTTCTTCTCAGATAAAGCCAGGAGTCCGAACTTCTTCCTATTGCTTTTAAGACACGTAGAACTGAGATGGACCAACTAACACTGGATCAGTCTTGGTTTATGGCACTGCTTGCCGATGGCTTTTAATACACTCCTATTTCAGGTGTTGGTGAGTACAAAAAAATCTGAATGAAGGAGGAGTAAAATGGAGAATAAACATGTCTGAAGCTGGATGTCCAGTTATTTTAGATGCAAAAAATAGATTTACTCATTTAACATGCAATGAAAACCTCTTTCTTGCAAAATGTTTGGCTTCAGATTTATAATGTGTGTATTTGTTAGCTGCTGCAGCAGTTACGTATATGTCTGTGTGGCGTTTCAGTCCTCTTCTTTTAAGACAGGATGTCTGAGTGACCCCATGCTGAGGCCTCTTTGATCTGGTGCAAACCATGTTTGCTTTTTCAGAGCAGCTGAAAAATGTTTTAAAAGAAGTGGGAGGAGGAAAATGAACCAATCAATGCGTAAAAGGCCAAATGTTGGTCTAAACAGTGGATCGTGTCTCAAAGGAGAGATTCTTCATTTTGACCACTTGAATAAGTGCAAAAGTCAACATCAAACATCATGAGAATGAGAAGATCTGTTTGGCCACTGAATGAAAATTGAGAAGGCAAACAAGTAGAAACGAGTTCCACCAATTTCCTCCTCCTAATTAACCAGAGGTCCAATGATGTTAATGCAATGATTTTAGAAAGGGTGTAGTTGATCCCCTCTGCCTCTTCACAAAGACTGGGTGTGCAGATGAGCTGTGTGTGCTTGTAAGGGATTAGATGAGCAGGTCAGTTCATGTCAATAGTGTTGAAGACCCACTCTGTGAACTTCTTGAGCTTGGCAGCAGATGTCTGGGACTCCTCCTGAAGTCTCTGGTTGTCCTCCCAGAGCCTTTTGATCTGAGATTGAAGCCGCAATTTTTCTTCCCGCTCCTGCGCAAGAATAAAAGGTCGGAAACAATAACCACAGCAGTTCTTCTGGGGGAAAGTAATCGGGATGTTATATGTACGGTGGGTGTTTGTATTCTGATTGCCTGAGTCAATACTTTGCAGAAGTCTTTCAGGGTATGTCTGTAACAGCTTTGCACGTCAACAGACTGAAATGTTTGCCACCTCTCTTTACAAAGTAGCTCAAGCTCAGTCAAACTGAATGGAGAATGTCCATGAAATCAGTTTTTAAGCTTTGACACACATTCTTAATTGAATTAGGCCACGTCTGGACTGGGCCATTCCAACACATGAATATGACTTGATCTAAAACATTTACTTTTAGTTCCGAGGTTGCTGTCCTGTTGAAAGGTACATTTCCGCCTCTGTTTTTTAACCTTTAACAGATCTTGCAGTATTGCATTATTTGCTTCTATCAACTCTGCCTAGCTTGCTTGTGCCTGATGAAGGATTCATCCTCACAGCATGATGCTGCTACTACCATGCTTCACCATGGGTAGGGTGTGTTCATGGTGAGGTGCAGGACAGTTTTCCATTTTGCATTTAGACCAAAACAATCAAGTAGATATATCTACAAAAATTAACTATCCTTAATTCGATGTAAAATAACCGCTGACTTTCCTAAAACTGAGTAGGTATTTTTGTGTGTTTATTTAAACATTTCCTGCCTGCCGACCAACAGTCACAGCTAGATTGAATCGCTCTGAGGGCAGATTTCTTCTGTTGACTTTAAAAAAAAAAAAAAACCTCCAGACGTTTCTGGCAGTTTTGTAATATTTAAGACAACCGAGTAGAAAACATTCTTGAAAAAATGCTGAAGCTGGCTTCAGAAATAGCACTGTGCTAAACGGCTGGCTCGCTGCTCTTGTGGCATCTGAACCAACTCAGAACAGCTCTCTTTCATAATATATGACCCTCACACTGGACTTGATTATCTTACACTGCATACAGATTCTTTAGACACAGTTTGTGACATCATACCCTTTTTATCTCTAAAATTAAAAAAATAAACGAGGGTTTCAATGCTTTGTGAGGTATCTAAACCAGAACCAGTTTTGGTTTTTGTATGACTGTGTCCTTCATCTTTGGGTTTTCTGGCATCAGCTCAAAACCTGAACTCACCAATGAGTTGGGCAAAAACACAACCTATGATGTGGCAAATCAATAACAAATCATATCATTTAAAAATAAATGAAAGTTAAAATGCTATTCTATTCAAGAAATTCAGATTTTTAACCTTTATGTAACAGAATAGGAAATAAAGTCTGAAAACTAAACATTATTCCATACTCGTTTACACACAGGATGCTAAATCTAGGAGTGCAGTATAGTACTGCACTACTTAAGGTACTTAAGTACAGGTACTTAACATTAGAAAAAAAGAATCAATGTAGAATACAAGTAAAATTTAATGAAAACATACTTCATGACAACCAACCATCCTTCTGTGCATGAAAGAGTGAAAAAGCACTGTACAGGTCCTTCTCAAAATATTAGCATATTGTGATAAAGTTCATTATTTTCCATAATGTCATGATGAAAATTTAACATTGTCACCATGGTCAGTAAACCATTTACCAGTGGTTTTGGCACTGTGAGCAGGTGCCAGGTCGTGCTGAAAAATGAAATCTTCATCTCCATAAAGCTTTTCAGCAGATGGAAGCATGAAGTGCTCCAAAATCTCCTGATAGCTAGCTGCATTGACCCTGCCCTTGATAAAACACAGTGGACCAACACCAGCAGCTGACACGGCACCCAGACCATCACTGACTGTGGGTACTTGACACTGGACTTCTGGCATTTTGGCATTTCCTTCTCCCCAGTCTTCCTCCAGACTCTGGCACCTTGATTTCCGAATGACATGCAGAATTTGCTTTCATCCAAAAAAAGTACTTTGGACCACTGAGCAACAGTCCAGTGCTGCTTCTCTGTAGCCCAGGTCAGGCGCTTCTGCCGCTGTTTCTGGTTCAAAAGTGGCTTGACCTGGGGAATGCGGCACCTGTAGCCCATTTCCTGCACACGCCTGTGCACGGTGGCTCTGGATGTTTCTACTCCAGACTCAGTCCACTGCTTCCGCAGGTCCCCCAAGGTCTGGAATCGGCCCTTCTCCACAATCTTCCTCAGGGTCCGGTCACCTCTTCTCGTTGTGCAGCGTTTTCTGCCACACTTTTTCCTTCCCACAGACTTCCCACTGAGGTGCCTTGATACAGCACTCTGGGAACAGCCTATTCGTTCAGAAATTTCTTTCTGTGTCTTACCCTCTTGCTTGAGGGTGTCAATAGTGGCCTTCTGGACAGCAGTCAGGTCGGCAGTCTTACCCATGATTGGGGTTTTGAGTGATGAACCAGGCTGGGAGTTTTAAAGGCCTCAGGAATCTTTTGCAGGTGTTTAGAGTTAACTTGTTGATTCAGATGATTAGGTTCATAGCTCGTTTAGAGACCCTTTTAATGATATGCTAATTTTGTGAGATAGGAATTTTGGGTTTTCATGAGCTGTATGCCAAAATCAACCGTATTAAGACAATAAAAGACCTGAAATATTTCAGTTAGAGTGCAATGAATCTAAAATATATGAATGTTACATTTTCATCATGACATTATGGAAAATAATGAACTTTATCACAATATGCTAATATTTTGAGAAGGACCTGTATATATGCTATGGTTTTGTGTTTTGTCTCACCTTCTTCAGGTCCTCCTGAAGCATCTTCACCAAGGCCTCTAGTTTCGTCACCTTCCTCTCCAGTCCTATGTGACCCTCACTATAGAAGTACAAATACATCCCAGAAAGTAGGTTTGTAAAACAAAAATCAGCATTACAGAGCAGATTTTCATGAAGCTGAGCTGAAATAGTCACAGAAACATTGTCACACTATTGAGTTATTGATAAACTACAAAAGGCTGTAGGACCCAACCTTGATGAGGGTCTTGACAATGGAGCAGGCTGCAGCTCTATGTGTGGCTGCTGAGGACTGGATGCTCCACTGGTTCGGTGGTTTGAATCCCCAAACACATAACTTCTCTGGACTGGAAGGAGAGAAAAAAAAAAGCTATAAGTTTTCAAAATAAAACATTAACAGAAGTCTATGTTGATTTGCTTTAAGTGGTAAAACAAGTATTTTTATTTTACTGTAATGTGTGTTTCTCTCATTCTCGAAGGTACTGGCCACATCCACCAGGTGAGTCCACTCAAGAGGACTGTCTCTACCTGAAGATGGGAGGGGCATCAGCTCCTGAGGGAGGGGTCCCCGATGACGCTCCACCAAATCCACCAATGATGTGTCAGACGCCGAAAGATCCCCTGTTAATTTAAATTGTTTAAAGGAGAACATATGAAGACAAACGCTCACATCAAGAAGCACTTCGCTGTTCTAATCAAAAGTGGGCAGCAGTTCCACATCTCTAATGTGTACATTTCCCTGGCTTTCAAGATTTAAACAACTTTAATGTCTTATTACTGTTCATTTGGAAAAGCTTAAGATGAAATATATGAATGTAAATAAAGACATTCTTCCATTAAGTTTACAACAAAAATTCTGTTACAGAATAAATTATTGGAAGGCAAAGAAATGTTGTGTTAAACCATACTCCTCCTTACCGTGAAGTTTAACTCCCAGCTTATAGGAAGGCCGTCTCAGGGGCACACCGCGAGTGGTGGGAGAGCGAGGAAGGGTGGAGCAGCTGAAGAGGACATCAGTGCTAAGCGTGGGCTCAGTGACTGAGTCACTCAGGGGGGGGAGCCGCTGACCACGGTAGATGCTCTCGTCTGACAGGGTACGGTGCAGCGAGCGGCGACGGCTGAGCGGCTGGCTTGGAGGCGACTTCTGGCTATGCTGAGTCACATTGAAGAGTACAGGGTGAGGGTGGTGAGGACTTAAACTGAATATCACTTTTGTTCCTTGTGTGCTTCTGTACAAAGATACCTTTTCCTTGTGTTTTCTTGGTGGTGGTGGAGTGTCATGAGCAGGATGCCTCTTAACATCATCCTCCACAGTAGATTTAGCATGAGTCTGGGGGGAGTGCATGTCTCTTAGAGATGGCCTTGCTGCCGGGGTTGGGGCCACTTCTCCTCCACTTTCTCCTGGAGATTTCCTAAAAACAGACAGTCAAAGTAATTAAGAACAATAGAAATATATATGCACATGATATAGGGATAACCATATGAGGTCAGCTGGCTTCAAATACACAGCAAATCACATTCATGTAAAATGTTAAAGTTATTGCTGTACACTTCTCAGCCACAGGGAGGCAATCAAGCAACAGCCATGTTGTTACTGACTGAAATGTGTGATAGGACCTACATGCTGTCATGAAAAGACGCGATAGGAAAGTGTGATGTTCATTTTGTCAGCCCAATACAGGTCCTTCTCAAAAGATTAGCATATTGTGATAAAGTTCATTATTTTCCATAATGTCATGATGAAAATGTAACATTCATATATTTTAGATTCATTGCACACTAACTGAAATATTTCAGGTCTTTTATTGTCTTAATACGGATGATTTTGGCATACAGCTCATGAAAACCCAAAATTCCTATCTCACAAAATTAGCATATCATTAAAAGGGTCTCTAAACGAGCTATGAACCTAATCATCTGAATCAACGAGTTAACTCTAAACACCTGCAAAAGATTCCTGAGGCCTTTAAAACTCCCAGCCTGGTTCATCACTCAAAACCCCAATCATGGGTAAGACTGCCGACCTGACTGCTGTCCAGAAGGCCACTATTGACACCCTCAAGCAAGTAGGTAAGACACAGAAAGAAATTTCTGAACGAATAGGCTGTTCCCAGAGTGCTGTATCAAGGCACCTCAGTGGGAAGTCTGTGGGAAGGAAAAAGTGTGGCAGAAAACGCTGCACAACGAGAAGAGGTGACCGGACCCTGAGGAAGATTGTGGAGAAGGGCCGATTCCAGACCTTGGGGGACCTGCGGAAGCAGTGGACTGAGTCTGGAGTAGAAACATCCAGAGCCACCGTGCACAGGCGTGTGCAGGAAATGGGCTACAGGTGCCGCATTCCCCAGGTCAAGCCACTTTTGAACCAGAAACAGCGGCAGAAGCGCCTGACCTGGGCTACAGAGAAGCAGCACTGGACTGTTGCTCAGTGGTCCAAAGTACTTTTTTCGGATGAAAGCAAATTCTGCATGTCATTCGGAAATCAAAGTGCCAGAGTCTGGAGGAAGACTGGGGAGAAGGAAATGCCAAAATGCCAGAAGTCCAGTGTCAAGTACCCACAGTCAGTGATGGTCTGGGGTGCCGTGTCAGCTGCTGGTGTTGGTCCACTGTGTTTTATCAAGGGCAGGGTCAATGCAGCTAGCTATCAGGAGATTTTGGAGCACTTCATGCTTCCATCTGCTGAAAAGCTTTATGGAGATGAAGATTTCCTTTTTCAGCACGACCTGGAACCTGCTCACAGTGCCAAAACCACTGGTAAATGGTTTACTGACCATGGTATCACTGTGCTCAATTGGCATGCCAACTCTCCTGACCTGAACCCCATAGAGAATTTGTGGGATATTGTGAAGAGAACGTTGAGAGACTCAAGACCCAACACTCTGGATGAGCTAAAGGCCGCTATCGAAGCATCCTGGGCCTCCATAAGACCTCAGCAGTGCCACAGGCTGATTGCCTCCATGCCACGCCGCATTGAAGCAGTCATTTCTGCAAAAGGATTCCCGACCAAGTATTGAGTGCATAACTGTACATGATTATTTGAAGGTTGACGTTTTTTGTATTAAAAACACTTTTCTTTTATTGGTCGGATGAAATATGCTAATTTTGTGAGATAGGAATTTTGGGTTTTCATGAGCTGTATGCCACAATCATCCGTATTAAGACAATAAAAGACCTGAAATATTTCAGTTTGTGTGCAATGAATCTAAAATATATGAATGTTAAATTTTCATCATGACATTATGGAAAATAATGAACTTTATCACAATATGCTAATATTTTGAGAAGGACCTGTATATAGGAATAACCCAGGGTGTAAATATGAAAATACTTAAATACTAAAAAACAGGATTGATTAAGGATTTCTGGTAATAAATAAAACGATGTTAATTTACTAGTATATTATTTGTACAGTTATTATATGAAGTTGCAGAATCAAAACAAAATCTTATTATGCCAGCAGACAGCTGGTAAATGTTATACTGTTAGGACAAAGATCTATCAGCTGTGAAAGACCTGTGAGTCATAATTAATAACTTGGTGGTTTATTTCTCTTGGTCATGCTGGTTTACATTTTGTAATAGGATTTAAACGAATGACCACGCCTTATTCATTGTACCAGCAAACTTCTGGTAGAGGCAATCAGTTTTTTGATACTGTGATTTCTGTATGTCTGTAGAGTTTGACCAATTACAATCAATTGTCAAGTCACTAATCTGCAACTCAGCTATCTAAGGTTTACACTGAATGTTTCTAAGAGCTCAGAAGAATGTGTTTCACTGCTATTCTTGTACACAAGGCAGTCATTGTTGAGCTGTTTTGACTATTTGGAGCTCTAAAACAAATTAAATTCACCAAGGACCCCCTTCTCCACCTTTAAGAATCTCATTCAAACCTGTCTTTTGAGAACATCTACATTTCTGATGTCTCTAAAATACTAACATGGCTATCTGGAAACTACTTCTATCTGTCTGCATTACTTAAACTGATGAACCACGCCTAATACTTTCTCTAGAGTTCCCAGCTACACTGCAGCTTAAACATGAAAACTTTGTTTCAAGTTGCCTTAGAAAGAAGCATTTGTTAAATAACATGATGTAGAAAGGCCATGCATTTGAGAGTCTGATATCTGCTTCACTGTGCAAGTAATTTAAAATACACCAGGAAATGTACATTTACTATGGGATAATGCTATGTGATTTTAATAAGCTGAGATGACAGAGGGAAGCAGATATCCATATCGGGTTTATCTGCAAAAATGAGCAGAACCATTGAAATATTTACATTTTTATTAGAAAAATGCGAAAGAAGTTCATATTCAAGCAGAAACAACAGTTCTGCAGTGTTTTGAAAGGCAAAGGTAAGTTGCTGTAGATGGGATTTGGGTGGGATGAAGAAGCACCTGAGTCAAACTTCCATTAAACTTTCAGGAGACCCCGTTAAAGATTTGCTGTGATGTTTTTTAGTCTATACTTTGCTCATCCTTACTTTCGTGTGTCTCCAAAGTCCACAGAGTTGATGGTGGACCCAGGCTTTCTCCAACCAATCAGATACTTGGACTGAGCTCCCTGACGGGGGTAGAAGCTCTTGGGCCCGGGGGAGACTGACGACTGAGACGAAGGGGAGGTGGCTGAGGACGATGACTCTTCCCTGGGCGAGCTGTGGCCAGAGTGCCTGAAAGATAAAAAAGGAAATTAGATAATTGTGTCAATATGTAGAGAATAAGGAGTAAATGTTTGACCCTTTTCACAAAATTAAACCTTCCATCTAGTTACTAAATAATATTGACTAGTAGCAATAAATCTAGGGAAAGTCCAGTGCCTTGCAGAAGTGTTCATACCTTTTACTACATCTTTGTATTTAACAGAGTAATGTGTGACAAGCCAGCATAAAGTATTAAATCATTCAAAGTGGAAAAGACAAAAAAATCATACTTGATTTTGAAATCTTTTTACCAATACAAGTCTGAATAGTGGGGCATGGCTTTGTGATAAACCTCTTTTACTCAGTTGCTCTAAAATAAAATTCAGTTCAACCCAGTGTCTTCATAAGTCGCCTCATTTGTAAACATTCGAGTCTACCTGTGTGTAAATTCATCTCAGTATCATAAATACAGCTGTTCTGTTCTTCTTTGAGGGCCAACAAAGTTTATTAGAGAACATTAGTGAACAAACAGCTTTATGCAGACCAAAGAACACAGCAGAGAAAATGTCGTGGAGAAGTTCAAATAGTATTAGGGTAAAAAACATTATGGGAAGTGTTTTACATCTCATAGAGAAGTGTTCAACCCATCACTGGAAATGTAAAGAGGTCCAAGACTTAGCCGTCACCTTTTCTGACAGGGCTAGCAAGGAGAGCCTTATTCAGAGAAGGAACCAAGAGACTGATGGCAACTCTGGCGGAGCTGCAGTGATTGACAGCTCAGGTGGTAGAATCAAATTACCGTATTTTCCGCACTATAAGGCGCACCTTCAATGAATGGCCTATTTTAGAACTTTTTTCATATATAGGGCGCACCGGATTATAAGGCGCATAGAATAGAAGCTACTGCAGTCAAACGTTTGACTGGGGTTGCGTTATGCATCCACTAGATGGAGCTGTGCTAAAGAGAATGTCAACAAAACAGTCAGATAAGTCAGTCAGTCAAACTTTATTAATACACTACAAACCAGCGTTCTGATAACTCCATTCACTCTCATGGTAAGGTCTCCTCTACATAGAATTATATTGAATAGAGCCAACCGCACGTTAGGAATGCATTGGAGTCTATGAAGTTGAAGTTGAAATCAAACGTTAGTTAAAACGTGAAAGAGAACTTTTCCCTGATTCAGTAAACACGTAAAAGAAACAGTTTGATGCACTAAATCAAATGTTAGTACATTCACAATATAGTAGCGTTAACTGTTGAATTCTCTCGCTGCTGCTCTATTCTCATGTTCGACTGCGTAGCTGACAGCCTTGAGTTTGAACTCAGCATTGTAAGCGTGTCTCTTGAAAGGTGCAATTTTGGGGTCGTTATACACACACAAGTGGTGTTGGACTAGGAGTAAGCACAGTACAGGTGTTTACCGCTATTACTTCGGCGACACCCCTGACTACGGTAGCCGTAATGCTGCAAGCGGTGCGGCTTTGTAGTTTACCAGTCGTACTGAAACATTTTGACAGAGCGCCGTGTACAACCAGTATGGATCAACCAATTAACCAATTGATCCATATATAAGGCGCTCCGGATTACAAGGCGCACTGTCATTTTTTGAAAAAATTAATGGTTTTTAAGTGCGCCTTATAGTGCAGAAAATATGGTACATGGAAGAAGGAGCTCTGGTCTGATCAGACCAGAATTAAAGGTTTTGGTCTACATCCAACATACTATGTACCATGGAAAGCTAAACTTGCACATCATCCTGAACATCCACACAATGAGACATAGCAGCGTCAGCATGCTTTTTCAGCAGACAGGGAAACTGGTCTAAGTACATGGAAAGATGGATGGAGCTAGATACAAGGAATAATGAAAGAAAACCTGTTAGAGGCTGCAAATGAACTGAGACTGGGGCAGAGGTTCATTTTCCAGTTGACAACAGTTACAATAGAGCTAAAGGTTGCTGCTCACAGATGTTCACCAGTCATTCGGAATGAGCTTGAAGCTATTTGCAAACTACAATGGACAAAATTAAACAAAATGAATAGCAGGATTACTACACCATTTTCTGATAAACATTCAAGAGACTCAAAATTCAAAATGTCTTAGTCCTTTTTCGTCCAAATATAAAAAACAAATACTAAAATATGAATCTGCTACAAAATATGAATTTAAGCACTTTATGTCTACAGAGGTCAGGCGTTACACGTGGAACTAGCAAAAATCCTACAGGAAGGAAAGAAGGGCACAACAAATACAATTTTCAAATAAGGCCAGAGGAACAAAAGTAAGAAAAAAAGCGACACAAAGGACAGAAGAAGGTAACTAAGGAAATATAAAAGTAAGTAAGGAAGAACACAAGGTAAGAAGAAATGAAGGACACAAGGGACAAGGTAGGAAAGATAGGATGGAAAAAAGGAGGAAACAAGGAAGGAAGGAGAAACATAGGAAAGGAATTAACTGTGGACCGCTGAAATGAAACTCGCTTCAACAGGAAGAGTCGGACACTGGGGTTCTGCTCAAGACACAAGCTCAGCTATGAAAAGTAGGACATGTGTTCCACATTTCCTGGGGCCTAATGTGGAAAGATAAGAGGGAATTAAAATTTACTCTTTACGCTTAGTTTCCAGAAAAATCTTGCTGAGAAGGTGGCTGTCTGGTATGTGATCGTTCTGGGTGTAGAATTGTTGGCCTTAGGAGTAAGAACAGGAATCAAGCTGCAGCGGTGAGGCACGTGCCGAGACGACTAGCTATAAAATAAATGAATCAAACTCAAAAACCAAAGCTGAACTTTGTTAAATTATAGAGATGAAACATTGATATGATATAGAAACTAAATATATATGAAAACACTGTTGCTTTTTAATATAGTTTTGATGGATTTCTGTCTGTAAGTGGCATCTAAAAGTTATTAAGAATATCGTTTGCTTTGGCTGCTTGTGAGCAGATAGTCGACTGACTGTTAAAAGTCAATAACAGTAAAAAATAATGAAAAGCAAAGAGTAGAAAACGTTACAAAGCAAGCCAAGCAAGTTTATGACTTTAAAACAACACAGTTTGTGTTTTGCCATCTGCTTTATATTGTTACCTCGGCCTCTGGCTGGTTTCATGTGTTGGCCAGCACAACCAGACCCAAAAACTGTGCCAGAAATATTGTATGAAAATGTTAGGCTGTATTTCAACCAAACACTGAATTCCTTTCCTCTCCAAAATGTTTAGTCTGTTTAAAGTTGACAACCATGTCCCAAGTCATAGGATTTATTTTCCAGCTGCTTTAATTGTCCCATTCTCTTGTTTTGAATCTTTGTAAAGTAGCGAATAGTCAGTTCAAAACTGCATGAATGGAAATCTCAGGAATGCGAGCCCTCTGCCAAACAGAGACAGAATGAGCTAGTGGTGTTGACATAAGCGGATGTTCAGACCAGTTTCATCCGTGAAGGGGTTGTAGGATCCAGATGGAATTCCATGTTATCTCAAAACATGGAGGAAGATACGATAAAAAATCTTTGGATTAACAAGAAAGGGTGGCTTCACTGTCAAAACAACCAGCTCTGAGATGGTTTGTCTCAGTAAATATTGCAAGCTACATGGTTATGGTTGTCTTCATGTTTATTTAGATATGATGATGGTAGTTTTAACACAAATTATTCACTGTTACCCTCACAAACATAAGGAGCCTTATGAAAGCATTCATACAACTTTAACCTTTTCAGATTTTGTCATGTTATGTGCCTTGACACACGTCATTATATTTCAATGTAATGTTATATGAGTGATGCACAGTAGCACATAATTGCAAAGTGGAAGGAAAAGGATGGACCATTTTATCACAAATGTACTTAATCAACTTGTCTCGATGCTTTAAAGCCATCACTCCAGAGTTTCTTTGTACACTGCTGTTTGAACATTGACACTTCCTGCCAAGTCGCTTTTGATAAAAGCATTCGCTAAATGAAAAATTGTTGTAAAAATTTAGGACATATGCAAGAGCTTTTTTATATCGACAGTAGTCAGAACCTGCGGTAGGGTTACATGAAGACATTTTAGGTTTTTGGAGGGTAAACTTGCTTGGGCAGCCAGACCTCAGCATGCCAAACGTCCAACTATATTAGAAAAGCACACAGGATAGGGTGTTCCATTTTTTCACGACTGTCTTGAGTCTCACTTTTTGAACTGAAATACTTAAATGAACTTTTCAATAATTTTTTATTTACTGAGATGCACCTTGCATTAACTGACCTTGAATGTGATCCACCGTCAACCAGGCTGAAAGTACTGCTGTCTCTCACAAGGAGATGAGTTGGTGGGCTTCGACCCACTGATTCATGGCTTCTTTCTGCTGGAGGTCCCGGAGACTCAGCAGCAGCTGTTGACCTCTCCAGCATCCTGCGCCCTCCCTCAGTCGGACTATGCCATGGAGATGAAGAGCGCTCCCTGCTTTCTCTGCTCCCACTGGGGGCCAGCAGGGAGGTGGTGCTGCCATGGTGGGAGTGGGAATGATGCGAGGCTCCGTGAGAGCCAGTGTCAATGCCACTGTCAGCCGAGGCACCCTGGAGGTAGCCTCCTCCACCCAGGCCATTTGGTTCTGTTTCACCCTGGTCGCCACTGGAGCCTCCACCTGTCCCAATGTCGTACCATTTGTCACTGTCGCTGTGGCCCCCACTGGAAGCGGTGCTGGACAGAGTGTTACTACTGGAGTGACCCGAGTAGGGGCCATCTGACTACCAGGGCAAACAACATGACAGTTAAGTTTCAATTATTGGAGAAAAAGTATGCTGTTATGTAAGCAAGTGACCCATTGTGACAAGATATTACGATGTTATATAAGCACTAAATTAATTAGTTAGCGGTTTAAACTACATGTAACAAAGATTAAGTCCCGTGAAAAAAAACAACTGGGTTTTTTGGAGCAAACTGTCAGGAGAACACTTCACAAAGAGGTTGTTAATTCTGACCTGACTGCCCTTCTTTGGGGAGATGTGGATGACTTGTTCCTGCCTCTGGATACGGGGAGCTCCAGAGTAGCCTTGGCCTGACTTGGAAGCTGGGGCCTCTGTAATAACATTGAACAAAGACAAGGTTGGTGACAAACACATGGACAGACCCTGCAGCACAGAAAAGCTGCCGATAATTCAACAGATCGTTATGGGACAAAACCTCCAGGAAGCACACAGCACTCACTCGGTTTTAATTTTGCCTTTAAACCGTCTATTAACAAAATCTCAGATCTGTTGTCATCAAAAGCAATGCACATCAAACAAAAATACATCCCCTGTTGGCTGTGCTTGCTCTGGGCAAGATGTGCTGCATGACAAGAGTCCTGAAGTAAACCGCGGTATAAATGGGACTATTGTGTAATTGCCTATCTGTTATGCAATGAGATATACAGAGCAGGCAGTTAATGAGCACAGCAGCACGAGATAGAGAGAGAGGGCTGGAAATGTAACATCTGTTGGGATGAATCTAAAAACGTAGTTTCCATCTCATTTAGAATATTTATTACGTTGTATGGTTGCACTGCAGCCCACAGGGCTCTCTGCACTAATTAGAGTTGGGTGCACACGTGTAAGCCAGATTGTTCGAGTTCCCGTGGATTTAAACCAGTGTGCTGTAAATCATGACTGATTTAACGTGCTATAGATAAGCCAGGTAAACTAAACGCTTTGGTATTTAAAACCTTTACAATAAATAAAAATGCTCTCCTTAAGTGATCATGAAATCAATAAATGGGAAAGAGCTACATGTACAGCATCTTGCAAAAATATTCTTGTCATGTTACAACCACAAATGTCTAGGTATTTTACCTAGATTTTATTGTGATAGACAAACACAAAGTAGCACACAATCATGATATATAAAAAAAAAATCTGACATGTATTTGAATTCAGCTCTGTTTACTCGAATACTCCGAAATAAAATCCAGTGCAAACCAATTGCTAATGTTGAAAGAAAATCATAACAAGTACTATTTAAAGTTTCCCTCAACCCATTAACCCATAGCTAAGTGAGTAGTATAAAGATGAGAATAAAAGCTGTTTAAAATAAAACAATGCCAAAAATAAATATTTCATAACAGCTGACAGTATTACAGAGCAGGTAAAAGCTTAGCGTTTATAATAACAATGTAGCGACAGTTTAAGGCGAACTCAAAGATCCGCTAAAGATCAGCAAAGATAACAATAAAAGCTGTTTCACATGGTTGAGCAAACTATTTACAGCCAAATTATTACCACTTTGAAGAAGAATGGTTGAGGCGCAAACACACCCTCCATTTCTGCTACCTGTACAACCCCTTCTATTTCCAATGGTTATAATCAGTCTGACAGAGAGAGGTACCCCCAATCCTTGTGGTTTTTAGTATAACAACGGCTACCAGTGGGATTTACATGGACACATTTGATCAGTTTATTGTTTTACTTAGTACCCCTACACATAGCCCGTTCTAAAATGGCCAAACACTCAGTAGTTTAATCTAACCTCCCCAACAACCCCGCACCATTCCAAACCCTTTGTGAAGTGCCTTAATATAAAGTGCCTTTATATGCACTATACAAATAAAACCGAATTGAATTGAAAAGAAAAGAAAGCAATAACAAAGTTCATCATCCATAAGTCAGATCAGCAGTCAAACCGTAGCTTTGACAAGCCCAAGTGATTTTGATGGAGACGAGCACAAATCTCTTATCTGTCTGACTTTGTGCTAAAAGTCCCAATGAGATAGATGGAGAAGGACAATGGTTGCATGGGAAAATAGTCCGAGTATTGTAGTCATTACACGTAAAGCAAAGAATTATACGACAAATACATTCCTTATACTGCCCAGCCCTACTCTAAACGAGCAAAACTGGTAGAAATATACCCCAAAAAACCTGCAGCTGTAATTCAAGAACACAAATGTACACCACACTTTTCAGATTTTTAGCTGTGGGATGTTTCCTTTCCTTCCACTATTATAATTATTGGTCTATCACGTGAAATCACAAACAATACACTGAAACTTATGGTTGTAACAACACAAAATGTGGGAAAGTTTAAAGGTTGTGAATTCTTTTGCAAAAGATGATCAGGAAATAAAAAGTATCCCCAACACTGAACACGATGCACTCTGTGTGACTTCTGATATTTCTGGATAGAGCCTGGCCACATCATCCTTGTTGAAAACTAGAGGGTCAGGAGGTAAAAATGGGAGGAAAAGGAAAAGACAGAACTCTAAACCACACCGCAACAGAGCAGGCCTCTTGTGGGCTGGAATCTTGGCTGACTTCAGCTCCGCTGCCCCAGTATGGATCGTTCCTCCCCAAGCAATCATGAAATAAATGCTATAAACAACCACAAAATGAAAGACTGAGGCCTTTAACTGTGATTGTGGTGGTCAGAAACAGGTTGAGGACATGGCTGAAACTAAATTGGTCAACAATCAATCAAAGCAACATTCTGCTCGGAATCAGATGAAAACGGCTGTGGCTTTCAGAAGCAAAGCTAGAATATAAAGAGAAAGAGAGAATGTTAAAAAAAACTGGATGGTAAAAATTCTTGCAATAGCATAAAAGGGAGTGAAAAATAATTAAAAGATGAATGAGAGGAAAACATGAGAAGCAACGGAAAATGAGGAAGAGACTGGAAGGAGGGAGGGAAGGAAGGAAAGGCACACACAATGATGGTGTGTTGACAAGAAAGACGGACGTGTCATCCGTTTCTCCTTTGCTTTTCCTTTAATAAGGATAATGAGAGACGAAGATCTATTCATTCTTACTTACAATTAACCTACAACATTTCTCTCTTTTTCTACTTGTCTTATTATGTTTCCACCTATTTTGTTTGCAGAGACTTTAAGACATGTATGAATGCTCTATAATTCACAGCTTGCAGGGGAGGAGGAGGAGGAATAAGGAGGGCAATAGCAGTGTTGAGTAAGGCTGCTGTCAGAAATACATCTTTCGCAAGCACTGTTCACATACTCCTCATGATACCTGTCAGTTGAAAGGAAATTAAAGCACAGATAAATATGGAAGATTTCTTTCGTGTGCTGTCTCCTCCTCCACTGCATATATCAACTGCACCCACTCTTTGCATATATAAAATTACTATTTGCATACAGACATATATTGCAGCAAACATTGTGTCTTACCAGACAGGACCCTGCACATTTGAGCTGACTGTCAACAACATGCATTATTGAATAATTTACCTGTTGACCCACGTTCACCTCCACCTTCCTCCATTCTCGACCAGTTGGGAGTGGACTTCCCACTGGATCCGCCCTCTCCAGCCACATCTCGTCTCTCCGATGACATAGGTGAATGTCGGCTGCTTGCAAACCTATGAAAACAGAAAACATGCACAAAATCTGAGACAATACTTTTTAAATGTGTTATGAGTGATTAAAGATGCAGAGCAAGAGTAGACAGAAAGATAACAAAAATTTGCCTCAGGGTTTCAGATGGGGGAAGTAAACTGAGAGGAACTTGCTTTGAAATATTACAACTGTCTAACAAATATACAGTATTTTCAACCAGATAACGATGTAATTAAATTCTGTGGGATGAAATGTCATGGTCTATATATTCTGCGTCATCTAAATATGAAAACTGATGATTGCACCATAGCTTATATGCCATTATAATAAACATAAGATGAATAATGATGACAAAGTAAGTGCCCTGGGGCAAGTTAAACATTAATAGAATATAACTGTGTGGAGGTATGACACATTAGACAAAATATCACCCTATCTTTCTTACTGCTCAGGCATGGACTTCTGCCTCCAGTGAGCAGAACTTCCAGAGGCATCACTGGAACAGGACAGGTTGCTGGGAGAGCTGCGGTTGTGAGGAGAACGACCTAAAGCCAGGGAGGAAGCCAGGCTGTAGCTTTCGCTGCCAGGAGACATCCTGGAACACAAACAAGCATAAAGATACACTCGAAAAATTTATTCACTGGAAACTGAAAATCCATAACATCAGTGAATGAAGAGATAAAAAACATTCAAGAGTAAATATAGTGGATGTTACTCCAGTTTCCAACAAAGTCAGAAAACAGATGTCGGAAGAACTAAATAAATATCCTGCTAAAACAATACATAATAGCTGGCTCTGAATATGTGTTTTGTTGAGGCATTTGTTGTTTGCAATATGTTTCCATTTCATGAACAAGATAAATTGTTAGACTTTAAAAGCTAAAATGTAAAATACCCCAAATTCCAATTAATACAAAGGGCTGCATCTGGCTTTCTAATTAAATATTTTCAATTTTGCACCCTTTCCAAAAAAATTTCAACCCTCTTTCAATATTTTTGTTTTCTATCAAGCCATATTTAAAAAGCTAAACCGCTCTGACCTCTTGGGGTCCAGAGGTCGACCATCGCTGCTGACGCTGCGTGGTATGGCAGCGCCTCTCTCCAGCCTCTCGGCAGACAGGGTCTTTCCCACTGAGCTGCCCAGGCTGATGGCTCTGTTGGGTGTATGGGGCTGTGGTGAAGCAGTCAGGGACTGCTGAGGGCTGCTGGACGTCCTCTGCCACTTGTTATTGTTGCTGCGGAATGGGAACTTGTACTCGAAAGAACCGCTGTCTGTGCTGCTGCCCTTGTATTCAGACACTGGCACTCGATAGAGTTCTGAGCAGCCCCTGCAAAGACGAGGACAAAAGCTTTAAGTTAAAATGTTCCTCAGTATTCACATAGCTTTGGGATTTTGGACTATTGAATGACACAAATAAAAGGCCACAATTGTTCTATTGCCTTGAAGCCTCAGCTTTTTCAGTTTGCACATTAACGTGGTTTGACCCCAGTGCACTTATAAGCTGAAGCTATAAAACGTAGATTGATTTTATTACCTAGTCATTACATGCATGCTTGAAACATGACGTTAAGCTATGTGGAAACAAAATTAAAGTAGGTTTGAAAAGCATTTATTTTTGTCTAATCAGATTTCAAGTACTCCCCTTAAGGACCACCTTCTACTCTAAAATTAGACTAAGACAGTGATGCCAAACGCTAAACCTACAGCCTTCATGGCAATCGTTCACAGAGAAATAGCTGGTATCAATGTGAGTTTGTCTACACAAATCCCCCCCCTCAGACTTACCTGCGTGGAGTGGAATCATCATGTGGTGGGATGACGACAACACGCACTGTCACAGAATTCCTGAGGAGGTCAATCATCTGCTCGTGGGTCAGAGTCGCAACTGCGACTTTACAGATTTCGACCAATCGGCTGCCCTGACGGAGTCCCGCCTGCCAAGCGTATCCGTATGACTCCACCTATGAATAACAAAGTTTGATTGTATGACTTCCAACCAGCAATGCAGAAAAGGAACACTAGAACCTTTGAAGTTTTTCTATGGTTTAGATAAATGGCAACTGGCTTTTTGTTGCTTAAACTGGAAAAAGATTGAAGAGTTGTGCAATAATGTTTCCAAACAGAACTGTTGTTTGATTGTCAACTGCACCCTCAGTGAGCTGCTTGGCTGCAAACTGCACAACCAATTTTCAACAATCAGAGCCTATTTTTGTTTGCACCGTATCTTTGCACAAATTAGGTGATTTTCTAACTGTCCGGGAGTTTATCACTCTTTACAATGCTGTTTACAGTAAACAAGAGACTATTGACTGCAGCAGTCTCATGTGACCTGCTCCTGGACATATCCCTAGATATTTGTGTCAGAAAGGGTTCCATCGAGCGCAGCTAAAACAGGATTCACTGAATTGTATGATGTTCAAACCAAAGTGCTAAGTTTATGAAGCAAAACAACATTGTCTCTGGGTTCTGTCCACAAACGATTAACTGGAACCATTGTAAAACATGTAATCAGCCAAATTATAAATGAGTTATATCAGAAACAGAGTAAACATGCTAAGGTTGACAAGAGGCGAGTTTATTGAGAACTCCAGCTGTATCTGTTGAAACTGAAAGCAATGATAAAGCAAAAAGCATACTGGATGATGAGCTGTCAGAAAATTATATTGGCTGCCTCAACAGTACATATTCAAATTTTTTTTTTTATATTTTCCATAACTTCAACTTCGTATATAAGCAATAACCTGAAAAACAAATCTTTACTTAGGCCTTAGTAAAACATATAATTGCAAAATGACACAAAATTAAGGCATGAGCAAATATGCAATGTTCTTTACAGTTTTTTAAAAGAAAATATTTATGATATAGAACAATACCTCTGCCACAATGCCTTCATAGTTTACGTGGAAGCCGAGCTGCCCCAGACCATTTCGGCGAAGCGTCATCTCAGATGTCTCACAGCCCTTAGTAAGAAACTGGACAAACCGCGGGCAGAGAGAGAATCAGAAACATTAGGAAATCAAACAGGTCCCGATTTCCTTTTTCCAAGCTGAGTTGATAACTGTTTGGGAAAACTTGGACTGTCTGTTTGTAAATGTATGTTTATTTTCATGTTTCTGTAAACATGGTTCTATTTAAGTTGAAAGATTTTACTAAGGAACATAAGTGAGCCCCAAGAGAGTTTAGGGGAAAAAGTATGCAGCCCCGTCACAAATACGCGTTTCTGAATTCATTTGCAGTCAACAAATGAGATACATGAAGGAAAGTTCTCTTTTTCAGTGAAACCCAAGTCTGTGTGAACACAAAGACTTGTTACAAAAGAGAAACCTTCTTGATCGTCTGTTTTATCATGCGACTCCCATTGTTCAGGCGAAGATGGAAGAATGCTGAGAAGCAACTGTGCTCCCTCTCACAAGGGCTGAAAATGAGCACACTTGAAAAAAGAAACTCAACCAATGAACTTACAACAGATCTGCAAAAGTATGTCTAATTCCCAAATAACACCTTCCTATTGTTTGTTGCTATCCATATCATTTTTTTCACCTGTAGTGATGCGCCTTAAGGCTTCAGGGCACCATCATATTTTTCTGTCTCAGCAAAGAAGACAAACCTCACTTTAAAGCAACTGACAAATTATTATTGCACTCTAATATTTTTGTGTGAACAGGGCCAAATAGGGGTATTAGAAAAAAGTGTGAAAATATGAAATCTGGTATAAAAAGGGGTATAGAGACAGAAAAAAAAAAGAAAAACCTAGATGGCTCCCCATTTCCACTCTAAAGCAGTCAACCTGATCATTAGGGTCAGCACCATACAAAACAATACTTCATTACCATAAATCATTGGAATTCCTATTGAAATGTTTTGGTATGCTAGATTAAAAAATACAAAGAATAGCAGCTCAATTCGGGTTACATAAACGCAAATCAAAAAGGCACATGTGCATGTAAACACGCATGCATTATACCTTTCAAAACCAAAAGGTAACAGAGAAAATGAATGATTTTTAAAGCTCCACTCATTACATAAGAAAACTCCTCTCTTCCTGTCCAGTTTCTATGGAAACAGATAAGAACGAACAACCATCATTTCACTGTATGTGTAGGTGTATGAGCCATTAGCAGAATGTTGTCCAGAGGTGTTTCTCAAACTCCCCTCAATAAACTGAGACCCATGAAGAGATGGTGGGCTGGCATGTGGATTTCATCCTGAAAGGCTGACGGCCATCACTGAATAGTAGGAGTGTCTGTGCGTAGGTCAGGTAAGTGGCAGAAGCATATTTCATTTATTTGCCATTTAAAGTGAGTGAGATCCAATTTTTATTTTTTTATTTTATCATGGCCACTGTTTTCTCTTTCTCAAAGCTATCAAAGCGCGTACAACATCTACAAAAACTCTTTGTACTCAGTGTATTCATTTGGTAATAGTAAACAATTTTTTTTTTAAATTAAACCCAAGTCAGCAGTTTTATGACATATGAAATGTATTGGTATGTGTAGGTCTGTGTCCTCTTACCTCAAGACGTTTGACCACTTCTTTGAAATCCTCAGTATTATTACTGATGCTCCTAAGAGACACACTTTCTCCCCGCTCATAGAAAATCTTTAAAGAAGCAGGACTGCTGAGTGTCCAGCCAATCACATCCTTAGTAGCGCAGTTGAACACTACAGCTTTGGCTTCCTGGTCCAACAGGATCAGAAAGTCATTGGAAACAGCCACCAGGGCCTCAATTTCCCCTCCATTCCCATGATCTTCAGCGTAAACTGGCCAGGTCACCGCCCCAAGACTCCGCAGCTCCGCTCCTTCATATGGCCGCGTCTTCTCTTTCTTTTTATGAGCCAAAGAAATGAAAGGAAACTTTCCTGAGGGATCAATCGGAGTGCTGGTGGTGTGGCGCTCTGCAAGGTCCCGCAGGTACTCCTGGCGCGTTCGGGTGGCCATGGCACGAAACTTATGTGATTTGTGGGCAGCATTCTCCGCATTGATCACTTTGGCCAGCAGAAACTCCCGGAACACAGATGACTTGGGAAAGATCACGCCCTCTGGGATTGGGGGGCCGAATGAGGGCATGTCTTTGGAACGGGTGACCGCCACACTACAAGAAAAGAAAAAAAACAAAAAAACGACAACAAATAAGGCAGGCAGGCAGATGTAAAGAGAGACACGAAATACAGATTGTTACCAAAACTGTTGTTATACCTGGTTTAGATTAGCCAATTTGTACCCAGACATCATAGATAATTTTGTTCTGATTTATTGTTTTGTTTGCAGAAAAATCCAACAAGACAATTTCCATTAATACCTTCAACTATTTATATCAATGACTTTTAATTAAAAGGTGGTGGCATTCACTGCATCAGAGATAACTAATGATAAGCTTTAAGAGATTTTCTTACCAAAGCAAACAAAAAAATGACTTTTTTAAAAGCCACACTTTCAACATTCCTACATCTATTTCGAAAGTCTGTTCTTTTCCTGACTCAAATTCTACATTTTTTCCACAAAATTTGTTTTTTTACATTGTGACATTTTAATACTAATGTTTCGAATAGTTGGATTTAGTTGTATTTTGTACAAATGATAAAACAAAGCAACGCTCAAGCTAAGATTTGATTCAGGAATGTGATGAAGGGCTAAGCAACTACTTTTTATTGCATGTGAAGGAATTTACTGACATCAGCTCCGATTCAAAATCTATCATCAATCTATCCTTGGAGATGTCAAATCTAAACTAGATTGCCCTGCACTAAATACCGATTTGTTAAAGTGTAGTCTGTGAGGAAAAAAAAAAATCGAAACAATAGAAGCTTAAATGTTTGGTTTGCATTTTTAACCAGTTAAAGATCCCCTTGTCTAGTTTTAAATACGATCTAAGAAGGTCTGGAGGTTAAAAAGAGCAGTAAAATTTACCTTTTTTATTTTTGAATGTGTGCATTTATCTGTAGATTTTCTGCCAAAAACCTAAAAATTAAAACAATCAAAAAGTTGGTGATGGGATGAATAGAAAGATAAAGGATGTCCTCTACAAATAAGAATAACAGCTGCTGCTCAGTTTAAAACAAAAGCAATTACATCATGTACTTACACATTATATTATATACATTATACATTATATATATACATTATATTGCCCTGTCAAAATTTGGTGTGTTTACTTAAGGTATCATATTGTGACAAGGTCATACTTTTCCTACAATGCATTACGGCATGTATATAGTGCATTATGCCTTTTTTCCTTTAATGAGACCCTGGAAGGGCCATTTGAGGCACTTCGCCCTTTCTGGTATGTCAAGAATTCAGCTGAGTAACCATGGACAGAGAGGAGGAAAAAAGAAAGATGCACCATGACTACTTTTCCAAACCTCTTGCCAAATGTGACTCCTGGGTGAAAAAAAAAAAGGAAAAATGCATCTGAGAAAAGACAGAATAAACGCTCAGGAAAAAGGAAAAAAAAATGTGAAAGGATTTGGAATGAGAGACAAAAAACACAAAATATAGTAAAGTAACATTGTGGCCTGGAGAGCTCATATTCCTACATGGCTTAACTTTTCTAGTGTCAACCAAAAGAGCTCAACCACAAAAACCTATCACAGGTGATAATTGCCAGGTGACAAGAGAAGCACTGGAAGTCGGAGCCCCCATCCCACACAATTCCCTGCTGACAAGCATCAGCACACATGTTGACACTGGGAATAATCACACTGCCTAATAAGAAATACCTGTGTCACCCACCCGTTTCTAAACATACCTTAGAGACAACCCGTCTTCACTGGAGACATGTGGTGTTCAATTATACTAGCCTTCAAATTGATGACAGCTTATTTTCCACCTTCACTTCTTTGTGACAGACTGATATGAAAGAGGAAACATTTTTCCTTGGCTGGAATAGCCTCGCAGGATGAACAAACAAATGCAAACAGGGAAAAGGGATAGTGTGTCAAAGGTTTGTCTCCATTTCCATTATGGTAAAACTGACAAAGTCTAGTCAATTAGAAGACGGAAAAGCAGTCATGACACTGACCAGTGACAAGTGAAGTAAAAAACAAAATGTTTTTTGACAGATGCCATTTAGTGAGATACATAAAGCTGCAACTGAACATTTTTCAGTTAGGTTGCTGCATTGAAAGTGAAAAACAGGTCAGTATAGGATGTGAATTTTGACAGCTGTGATGTTTTGTGGACTCAGAGCAAAGAGTGCAGCTCCTATGGCATATTTCCATTCTGTCCAAGTGAAGGTAATGTTAAAAACATATCTATTGTAAAAGTGGCCAAAGTCAAGCATCTATAGGATGTTTTTCACAACCAGTCCATGCCAGTCCAGTCTATCAATTACGTGTCAGAATCTATAAAAGGTGGCTCAAAGGAAGGAACAGCTGTGATCCAGCGATAGGCCCCATGATGCTTGTCGGAAGCAAAGGCTGACCCCCATGGTCCAATTCCAAAGACAGTGTACTTTCAATTAATCTAGTGAAGAAGATCATGATGGTGTTCACGGAAACATGTAAGCGTTTACACAGAGCATAAGGGTCTGCATAGCTGCAGAACAGGCAGAGTGATTATGCTGGTCATAACGCTATGCCCAATGTGTGTTCAAAACCTCTGCAATGCCGCCAGCTTACAGAGACTTTTAGTAACACACAGGCAATCTGAAAAATGGTGACAACTCCCACGCAAGAATTGACAGTATTGTAGCTATATATGCTTGGGACTCTGCAAATGAGTAATGAATCACACGGGGTATTTTAGAGAGGAGAGCTGAAGTGTTTGCAAGCAGTCAGGACAAAAAGAATGAGACCTTTTATTTCTATTATTTTCCATCACTACAGATGCTGTTAAATGCATTACACTGAAGCTCTGAAAGCACTTGTTCTGATCTCAAACACCTGTGAGTCATTCGAGACAGGACCTGTGACTCATACAGGCACAGTGATGGTGATAAACAGGTAGGGATAGAAAAGCAAAAAATTAGACTGCATGCAGGGCCATGAATTAAAAGGGGGAGAAGAGATGGGAAAGGCTGGAGATGACAACAGGGAGAGGAATGCTGTACAATGAGAAATGCTGGACTATTAGGGCAGGAGGTTGAGCAGAGGAAATCAGAAATTCCTGTGGTTTTAGTGATATTGCGGGCAACAAATAGCTGCCCACCAAGCCAGGCCAAGAAAAACATAAGGGGAAAAAAAACAAGTCAATAATTTATACTGTGGAAAGTTCAGAGGTGGACTAACGTTTAGGGGGAAGGTACATGAAGTTTACCATGTTTCTGTCTTCTTGCCACAAGTCAACATAGCAAAAACCTTTCTAAGTTAGATTGGTTTTTGGCTCAGAAGCAAGCAAGGATATATTCATGATAAAAAATAAAATAAAACATTTGAAAAATGTTATAAAATCTTGCAAACTTTCATTCAGCATGTGAAAATGTAAGAGTGGGCTCCTCCACAACCAAATGTTTCTTTGCACATATGTACTCTTGGGTATTTTAGCACAGGTGAAGCACAATATATACTACATTGCCAAACATACAGGGGTTGGACAATGAAACTGAAACACCTGTCATTTTAGTGTTGGAGGTTTCATGGCTAAATTGGACCAGCCTGGTAGCCAGTCTTCATTGATTGCACATTGCACCAGTAAGAGCAGAGTGTGAAGGTTCAATTAGCAGGGTAAGAGCACAGTTTTGCTCAAAATATTAAAATGCACACAACATTATGGGTGACATACCAGAGTTCAAAAGAGGACAAATTGTTGGTGCACGTCTTGCTGGCGCATCTGTGACCAAGACAGCAAGTCTTTGTGATGTATCAAGAGCCACGGTATCCAGGGTAATGTCAGCATACCACCAAGAAGGACGAACCTCATCCAACAGGATTAACTGTGGACGCAAGAGGAAGCTGTCTGAAAGGGATGTTCAGGTGCTAACCCGGATTGTATCCAAAAAACATAAAACCACGGCTGCCCAAATCACGGCAGAATTAAAGGTGCACCTCAACTCTCCTGTTTCCACCAGAACTGTCCGTCAGGAGCTCCACAGGGTCAATATACACGGCCGGGCTGCTATAGCCAAACCTTTGGTCACTCATGCCAATGCCAAACGTCGGTTTCAATGGTGCAAGGAGCGCAAATCTTGGGCTGTGGACAATGTGAAACATGTATTGTTCTCTGATGAGTCCACCTTTACTGTTTTCCCCACATCCGGGAGAGTTATGGTGTGGAGAAGCCCCAAAGAAGCGTACCACAAAGACTGTTGCATGCCCAGAGTGAAGCATGGGGGTGGATCAGTGATGGTTTGGGCTGCCATATCATGGCATTCCCTTGGCCCAATACTTGTGCTAGATTGGCGCATCACTGCCAAGGACTACCGAACCATTCTTGAGGACCATGTGCATCCAATGGTTCAAACATTGTATCGTGAAAGCGGTGTATCAGGATGACAATGCACCAATACACACAGCAAGACTGGTGAAAGATTAGTTTGATGAACATGAAAGTGAAGTTGAACATCTCCCATGGCCTGCAGTCACCAGATCTAAATATTATTGAGCCACTTTGGGGTGTTCTGGAGGAGCGAGTCAGGAAACGTTTTCCTCCACCAGTATCACGTAGTGACCTGGCCACTATCCTGCAAGACGAATGGCTTAAAATTCCTCTGACCACTGTGCAGGACTTGTATATGTCATTCCCAAGATGAATTGACGCTTTATTGGCCGTAAAAAGAGGCCCTACACCATACTAATAAATTATTGTGGTCTAAAGCCAGGTGTTTCAGTTTCATTGTCCAACCCCTGTATATGCTTGTCTGCCTTCACACACACACACACACACACACACACACACACACACACAAGCTTGAGTGACATCCAACTCCCAATCCATAGGGTTTAATATGATGTTGGCCCAGTCCATGCAGTTAGAACAGCTTCAACTCATCTGGAAAGGCTTTTTAGGTGAATTTAAGTTTAACTTTATTTTATTTTTACCTCTTTCCATGCAGTTATATTCATGTTCTTATAAATGTGAATTAAATCTACTCTCTACAGTAATTTGATAAGCTCTATTTCATGTATCAAATCTTGGTCCATGTGCTTTTTCTCGGATTCATATTTGACTTGTGAAGCATTGGGTTCTCATGTATGCATCATGTCAAGCTCCGTTTCAGATTTATGAATCACAGACAGGAGACATAAAAGGATTTGTTTAATATTCACTGTGCAGCAAGGCTCATGTGTATTTATTTGGGTTGTTTCTCTGTAATGAAGTAGCCACATGGGGAGAGATTAAGGCCTCAGACAGCAGTTAAAAACAGCTTGGAGTCAAACGGAGTGCAACTACAAAACAGAATATTACACAACAAGATAAGACGGAGGTAATAACTGGAGTCTAAGGCAATGTATGCTTATAGGTGTTTGTTTTTTGCATTCTGATCATATTACACCTTTCTGACCGAGGAGTAATAATTCTTGAGCTACAGAGAAGGCTCTCCAGACTCCCAGCCAGTTTCATGATGGATTGCTGAAAGTACAAATCTCTGTGGGCAACATCATTCGGGCATCATTCTTTCAGCTGTGATCAAAGGGGATTTATGAGAAACACACTTTCGTGTTTACCAGAGGTTTGATAAAAAAATATATATATAGATTAGGATTTAAACTTATTCCAAAGAATTCCATAAAATCTTGTGGTTGGTTTTTTGTTTAACGTTTAACTTTTTCCTCAAAAGAATGATTCCTCCAGGACTAGATTTGGGCGTGTTGTCAGTTGTTTTGAATGCGTTCCACTTGTAGGCTATTTTCCGTACAGTGAAACTGCTGATTTTAAATTCCTTGAATTCTTTGAGACAACCCTTACCGGACTTAAATGCTGCAACAACCGTTTTTCTCAAAGCCTCAGATAGGTCTTTCAAGTGGAATCTCACTCCAACCTTCTGGAGCATCCAAACTAAACATCTGAGGTTTAAACAGGATAAACCTCCTACAATTGACTAAACATTTAAAAAGTCTTTCATTCTGTCAGTCAGTCATTTTCTACCGCTTATTCCATAGTGGGTCACGGGGGAGCTGGTGCCTATCTCCAGCAGTCTATGGGCGAGAGGCAGGGTACACCCTGGACAGGTCGCCAGTCCATCGCAGGGCATGGACTGTTTTTATAAATTGTATTACTTAAATCTTTCAGCGTTGTTAAAATGTATAATAAATATCTCTGTGTGGAAGTATGTAGAAAAAACAGATTTCAATTTGCCCATTTATTTTTTACACAATATTAGGTAAAAAATAGCTAAAAAGTTATAATTTTATAATAAGTAATCAGTTAAAAAAAATGATTTTACTATTACTGTAGCTACATACAGGTCCTTCTCAAAATATTAGCATATTGTGATAAAGTTCATTATTTTCCATAATGTCATGATGAAAATTTAACATTCATATATTTTAGATTCATTGCACACTAACTGAAATATTTCAGGTCTTTTATTGTCTTAATACGGATGATTTTGGCATACAGCTCATAAAAACCCAAAATTCCTATCTCACAAAATTAGCATATCATTAAAAGGGTCTCTAAACGAGCTATGAACCTAATCATCTGAATCAACGAGTTAACTCTAAACACCTGCAAAAGATTCCTGGGGCCTTTAAAACTCCCAGCCTGGTTCATTACTCAAAACCCCAATCATGGGTAAGACTGCCGACCTGACTGCTGTCCAGAAGGCCACTATTGACACCCTCAAGCAAGAGGGTAAGACACAGAAAGAAACTTCTGAACGAATAGGCAGTTCCCAGAGTGCTGTATCAAGGCACCTCAGTGGGAAGCCTGTGGGAAGGAAAAAGTGTGGCAGAAAACGCTGCACAACGAGAAGAGGTGACCGGACACTGAGGAAGATTGTGGAGAAGGGCCGATTCCAGACCTTGGGGGACCTGCGGAAGCAGTGGACTGAGTCTGGAGTAGAAACATCCAGAGCCACCGTGCACAGGCGTGTGCAGGAAATGGGCTACAGGTGCTGCATTCCCCAGGTCAAGCCACTTTTGAACCAGAAACAGCGGCAGAAGCGCCTGACCTGGGCTACAGAGAAGCAGCACTGGACTGTTGCTCAGTGGTCCAAAGTACTTTTTTCGGATGAAAGCAAATTCTGCATGTCATTCGGAAATCAAGGTGCCAGAGTCTGGAGGAAGACTGGGGAGAAGGAAATGCCAGAAGTCCAGTGTCAAGTACCCACAGTCAGTGATGGTCTGGGGTGCCGTGTCAGCTGCTGGTGTTGGTCCACTGTGTTTTATCAAGGGCAGGGTCAATGCAGCTAGCTATCAGGAGATTTTGGAGCACTTCATGCTTCCATCTGCTGAAAAGCTTTATGGAGATGAAGATTTCATTTTTCAGCACGACCTGGCACCTGCTCACAGTGCCAAAACCACTGGTAAATGGTTTACTGACCATGGTATCACTGTGCTCAATTGGCCTGCCAACTCTCCTGACCTGAACCCCATAGAGAATCTGTGGGATATTGTGAAGAGAACGTTGAGAGACTCAAGACCCAACACTCTGGATGAGCTAAAGGCCGCTATCGAAGCATCCTGGGCCTCCATAAGACCTCAGCAGTGCCACAGGCTGATTGCCTCCATGCCACGCCGCATTGAAGCAGTCATTTCTGCAAAAGGATTCCTGACCAAGTATTGAGTGCATAACTCTACATGATTATTTGAAGGTTGACGTTTTTTGTATTAAAAACACTTTTCTTTTATTGGTCGGATAAAATATGCTAATTTTGTGAGATAGGAATTTTGGGTTTTCATGAGCTGTATGCCAAAATCATCCGTATTAAGACAATAAAAGACCTGAAATATTTCAGTTAGTGTGCAATGAATCTAAAATATATGAATGTTAAATTTTCATCATTACATTATGGAAAATAATGAACTTTATCACAATATGCTAATATTTTGAGAAGGACCTGTATGCAGTATAGATAAACACTGCACACTGTGTTCCTGAAACTCACCTGTAGGAGCAGTTTTCCGAGCAGGGGTTATGAGCCCGCACAACCACAAAGACGTGCTGGAAGTGAGAGCGAATGTTTTTAGGAGTGAAGGGAAGCGCTCCCGGCTCCTGGAACACAATTGTGACGATGTCATTCCCTATGTGGCGCTTTCGAAGTAACTGCACGAGGTCGATGACAAAAACAGAAAACAGACAATAAGTTGTTAGTAACCTAGAAAATAAAACTTAATCTGAGACATATTTTACACAGTGAGCACTTTAAAAGCTGCATTCTAGTAACTTGATACATTATACAAGTCCTTCTCAAAAAATTAGCATATCATTAAAAGGGTCTCTAAACGAGCTATGAACCTAATCATCTGAATCAACGAGTTAACTCTAAACACCTGCAAAAGATTCCTGAGGCCTTTAAAACTCCCAGCCTGGTTCATCACTCAAAACCCCAATCATGGGTAAGACTGCCGACCTGACTGCTGTCCAGAAGGCCACTATTGACACCCTCAAGCAAGAGGGTAAGACACAGAAAGAAATTTCTGAACGAATAGGCTGTTCCCAGAGTGCTGTATCAAGGCACCTCAGTGGGAAGTCTGTGGGAAGGAAAAAGTGTGGCAGAAAACGCTGCACAACGAGAAGAGGTGACCGGACCCTGAGGAAGATTGTGGAGAAGGGCCGATTCCAGACCTTGGGGGACCTGCGGAAGCAGTGGACTGAGTCTGGAGTAGAAACATCCAGAGCCACCGTGCACAGGCGTGTGCAGGAAATGGGCTACAGGTGCCGCATTCCCCAGGTCAAGCCACTTTTGAACCAGAAACAGCGGCAGAAGCGCCTGACCTGGGCTACAGAGAAGCAGCACTGGACTGTTGCTCAGTGGTCCAAAGTACCTTTTTCAGATGAAAGCAAATTCTGCATGTCATTCGGAAATCAAGGTGCCAGAGTCTGGAGGAAGACTGGGGAGAAGGAAATGCCAAAATGCCAGAAGTCCAGTGTCAAGTACCCACAGTCAGTGATGGTCTGGGGTGCCGTGTCAGCTGCTGGTGTTGGTCCACTGTGTTTTATCAAGGGCAGGGTCAATGCAGCTAGCTATCAGGAGATTTTGGAGCACTTCTTGCTTCCATCTGCTGAAAAGCTTTATGGAGATGAAGATTTCATTTTTCAGCACGACCAGGCACCTGCTCACAGTGCCAAAACCACTGGTAAATGGTTTACTGACCATGGTATCACTGTGCTCAATTGGCCTGCCAACTCTCCTGACCTGAACCCCATAGAGAATTTGTGGGATATTGTGAAGAGAACATTGAGAGACTCAAGACCCAACACTCTGGATGAGCTAAAGGCCACTATCGAAGCATCCTGGGCCTCCATAAGACCTCAGCAGTGCCACAGGCTGATTGCCTCCATGCCACGCCGCATTGAAGCTGTCATTTCTGCAAAAGGATTCCCGACCAAGTATTGAGTGCATAACTGTACATGATTATTTGAAGGTTGACGTTTTTTGTATTAAAAACACTTTTCTTTTATTGGTCGATGAAATATGCTAATTTTGTGAGATAGGAATTTTGGGTTTTCATGAGCTGTATGCCAAAATCATCCATATTAAGACAATAAAAGACCTGAAATATTTCAGTTAGTGTGCAATGAATCTAAAATATATGAATGTTAAATTTTCATCATGACATTATGGAAAATAATGAACTTTATCACAATATGCTAATATTTTGAGAAGGACCTGTATTTACTATAGTGGATCTCACAGGAATCTCTTATCAAGGTGCATCTTCAAGGCGCTGATACAGACAAAGCTGTTATCTTCCGTTTCCATACCTGTTGCTTATTGTTGGGTGTGTAGGGCAGCATGGTGGACACGTGGAACATAATTTCATAATCCTTGTGAGTGGTATACAAGGAGTGGGTGCCAGTGGAATCAGCTTAGGAAGACACAAGTGTAGGTTAATTTCTCATGTTTACTGATAGAAAGTTACATTATTGTAAGATACAACAAATAAAATATTTGTTAAACGATTCAAAACTATAGCAAAAGAATTCTATAATTCCATGACTGAAAAAAGCTAATTTTAACACGCCGTGATTTCATATTAGTAGAAACAACTCAATATTGTGACTATATTTAATTTTCCTGAATGAACTTCTTAATAATATTAAACTCCACATTCTACTGGTTTCCTTTAGTCTGACTGCATCACAGTGACCGGGTGTCCCACAGCACATGTCGGCTACCTCAGTTTATTACAGCATTCACTTTTGGCATTTACTTTACAAGGCTTTATTAGTTTCACCCCAACATTCCTAAGACTTTCAGATGTAGCTTAAAATCTGGTGATGACCAGATTGGCCAATAAAAATTGTACAACAGTTTTAAAACAAACTGTTTTCTATGACATGTCTGCTGTTTACTCAAGCTGCAAGACTGTGATTGAGAGAAAACAGAAAATTGCTAAATACCAATATAAGATGCTAAATACAGCTTTAATTTATAATGTCTATATAATATCCTTGCATCTGAGCCATGTTCCTATTGATATGCAGCCCTTTTAGATTTTATCAGCAAAGCAGACAAAGGAAAAACAAGCAAGAATGTTGGTGTTTACAAATTTGTACGAAAAAGGCAACTTTTCTGTCACATCCGCACACATACATACTCTTTGTGTCCAGTTGAGCTCGATACTTGTTGAAACCTTTAAGCCTAACCCTCTCGCCCAGAAGATGGAGGAACTCGTCCAATGCAGGACCGGCTGCTTCATTATTGTACATTTCCTCCTCGCTGCTCTGGCCTGCCATGCAGTACATCACCCCCACCTTCCGCTGGAAACTCAGCTGTACAGAGAATACAAATGAAGAAGGAGAGACTGCAACATTATCTTGTAGAACTCAAGTCAAAGTCACTGTGTTGACATTTTAGGCAGAACTCGCGTTGGCATTTTAGGAACAACCTTGATTTGTTCTGTTGTGATCATGGTACTATTTTCCCAAGAAATTAAACTGACATTTTTGGAAATTTCCACTAATGATGATTGCACCAGGGAATGTAAGCATCGTGAGCATCAAAGAACATGTTTTCCTCTATTTGTTCAGGTTCAGATGAATGTGATGCGAGTTTGCTTATGACAGGCTACACATGCGCATAGTTTCAGTGTAAATTCCACATAAACAGATTATACAAATGATACAGCTAAAAAGGAAGGAATGATAAATAATATAAGGCGATGATATAGAGCCACCTCCTGTATGAAGGGGGGAAATACCACGCACAGCAGAAATGATTCATGATTCAACTCCAAGCAAAGTTAGTTTGCTCTACACAAACTACACCATGTGTAGATGGCTGACAAAGTCCTGTTGGTGAATACAGATCACCCTCCACAAATACTGGCATCCATGGAAAAGATGTGCTATTTATTTTATAGAAGTAGCATGAACCTCACAAAAAAAAAAAAAAGAAGAAAATACTATTTTATACTATTTATTCAGTAGAAAATCCACATTGAGCATCATCATCACAAAATCCACAATGCCACACTTATTTATTCTAAAAATCCAATAAAAGTGAATGTTGTGTCTTAATTGCTAATTTTTTAAGTTGGTCAGGGAGCCTATGAACTTTGAATTAGTAATTCATGATTTCTTGGAGTATAAATATGGAGGTAAGATGAAGGCCCATTTCTCCTGACGACTGGCCATTAGGCTGTACATTGGCCCATATTTATCTTGCCACCACACAAAAAAATGAGGATTTAAACGGGTAAAAACATCCCCAACAGCTCACAGTTACAAAACTGCAGCAACAATTACATCTCAGGGTCCCCACGTCTCTATAACAACCATTATATGCTCTATAAATGTCAGCTAGTTGTTTGGGAGGTATGACAGGTAGAATACAAAACGCAAGATTTCCAGATTTCCCTTCCACCACGCACACAAACATGTGGAGTTCGCCAAATGCTACTGATGCTTAAACTGAAACTGAGTTTGGAGACCAGTACAGGATGGACAACATAACATAATATCTTTCTTCAAGGCATAAAAACACCTCCTGGCACTCTCCAAGCAGGTAGGCATCCCAGGTAATTTATTGTTTCATCATTATTTCACCATACAATGCTTCTAGCAATGTTATAGCATAGGGTTCACTACGCTGTCATGTTGAAAATTATATTGAGTGCTGTGCTTGATTTTGCAAGTTTACAGCTAGGGATGGGTTCTATTGACCTAAAATGTTATCATGATATTCTGTGCTATTTATTTTTTTATGGAAACTGCATAAGGTAACTGCCTTTAATCATCCTTTGAAATTTATTATTCATTGACGCTCTCATGGAGCCAGCGGTGAAGAATATGGTTAAAGTAACAATCCAGACAAAACTGTCAGATTTTGGGGTTTGTCATAAATTTCTCATCAGGAATTTTTCACGATAATAAATACAATAAAATGCCCATCCCAGGTTGAACAAATCATTTTTATCTCTATTATTTTTCATGGGGAATTAAAGGTGTTTCCAGGTACAATTCTTTAAGACACAATCTGACTTGGTTGGAAGATTATGCTGCTGCAACAAGTGTGCAGGATCCATGTAATGATGCCTGAATCGTGTTTCTAAAACACTGTCAGGACAGGAATCCTTCCATTTTAGTAAACTGATAGCACCAATCAAAAGTACACAATCAAGAGAAATAATCAAGAAAATGAATGCAGCAGACTTATCCAGGCATAAACTCTAAATTTCTTAATTATGTCTTCCTACCCCCTGCTCATCCAACTTCATCAGCTGATCGGTGACCTTAGGCGTGTTGAGTGCCAAACGCAAGCAGTGCACATTCAGCTCAGGAACAAGGTATTCCAGTACTTCTTTGAGGGGCAGACCACGAGCAAGACCATGCTTGGCCGTTGATGGCACAGCATCTTCAAGGATGGAACCACGCAGGGTGCTAAGCTGGAGACAACATGAACAAGAGAACATAATTTGTTAGTGGGTTTTACCTATATATTTTATAGCTACTGTCTTATCACAGGCACATCTAAAAGAAATGTAGTACAGTTTATAATTCCAGGAAAATGTACTCTGTTGACAGAGACGTATAGAGATGGTCTAGCTAAAGCAAAAGGGAAAGAACATGTGTAGATTTTAACTCTGAAGTGTCTTAGGCTTTGGGGTCAAACAGATACAGAAAGAACTTCCATAAATAAATCAAAAAAGGCCTGAGTATCTATCATGAGCAAATAAACAGAGCAGGCAGTCTCTAGTTGTCTCAAGGCACTCAAGAGTGTCTGTGTTATGTTTGGTAGTGCCTGTGGTGGTGTAAACACACTCAGTTTTATATAAAGTGTATTGGAAAAATGCTCTTAAATCAAGAGCGATGGACAGTAGTAAAGGCCCTTGATGCACAAAACTTTGTCTTCAAAACAAGTGCATTCCACTCACTCCCACAAATATTCACGTGTACCTTTAAATCTGAAAAGCTCTCAAAGCTTAAAAATTAGCAATTACAATTGACAGAGGGATGCACAGTAAAAAGATTAAAAAACATCACACTTGGTTGTGTGTCATACTTAGGAACACCCAGGCCAATTACTCACATTATGCTTTAATGCAAGAGCTATGCTCTACCTTTGATATGTTAATAATTAGGATCTAAAATTAACCTTTTTAGCTGCAAAATGGCACAGCTCAGTCCTTCAGTGATGAAAGCTGACAAAGATTCTGGGTGGGCGTTCAGCTCAAGGAAGGAGCACATGGATCTTTAGCAATAGTGTGCACAAACTATAGAGATTTAGAAAAGACTCACTGAAAATGGCTGACTGAGAACACATAGACTCAACTGAAAGAAAACATTAAAAATCTGATCAAACATGCAATGATTTGAGGTGGTGGGTGAGCAGAGGCGGAAGAACCTTGAGCTGACAACCATGAGCTGAAGCTTTTACATTGAACCCCTGCCGAGTGAAGATCCTGTGTGTTAACTCCTACACAATCTGAACTCATAATAGCTTCTCTGTAACGTCACTCAGAACAGATCATACTAAATATTGACACATTTAGGAGGATGAACATTCATATAAAAAGCAGCTACTAATGCAGCAAATACAGATGAATGGAAAGCTCAAATAAAAACAAATGCTTTAGCATAATAAGCAGAAAAACCAGCAGAGAGAACACACCATACACCAAAGGACAGGAGTTATTATTTTGATGTCTTTTTACCTCACTCGTTCTGAAGATGACTCTGTAATTATACTGCTGGCCGTGCTCCTTGTGTTCCTCCAATTTCTCCTTCCTCAGACTCACAGCCACTGGACCCAAGTTCTCATCTACCCCCAGATAGTTCCAGTGCTCTAAGGTTTAGATTAAGAACAAAGTCTATTTGAGACAGGTGTGGCAAAGAAATGATCAAAATAAAATAGAAAGAAAGAAATCAAGAGAACAAGGTAGACTACAGTTCAATTAATATGGCGGCATCAAAAGATGAAAAGCTAAAGTTATAGTCACATGTTAAATATGCTAACTTCAAAACATGAGCCGGTGAAAGACATTCCCACAGCAACTACAATTAAGAAAAGAAGATTTTTAAAAGTTTAGAACCACAAGTCATACCATACCAACAAGGAGCTTACCAACACTTTTCATGGACATGAATGTTTGCATAATTAATGACATTCAGGTTGCATAGTAACCACATGCTTTTTGGGGCAATCAAAGTAGTGGCATATTTGGCTGGGTATTTCACCAATCTTCTGATCATAAATGGCAGAGTTCATTGAAATTTGTTACTTTTCTGTCACTGTCAAATAGCTCGGTCTTTGTTTTCTGAACAGAGGGCTGTTTAGGTACAACAATTTAGTGCAGCTGTGAACACTTCAGGACCAAAGCAACACATTTTCCACATAATCCAATGGCAAAAATGATTTTTCATCAATTCAGTTTCAATACAAATCTGCAGTTGGGCTGCGCATTTGGAAAAAGTACATTAGACTTGACAAACATAATGTATAGTGACCAGTGACTGATGGAGCGGCATTTTTCACATGCCACATTTTTAGGTTTAAAATAAATACTGTACAATGTGACCAAGAACTCTGTTAAATGATGAATATTTATAGCATTATAAGTCAAATAATAACTGTTCCAAATGAACACTGACAGAAGCTAGAGGACCCCAGTGCTAAGATGTTTTCTTTATAATGCCCAGCCTTTAACTTAACCTGATTACAAATGAGTGGACTCTGCTAAAAAAGTCAGTTAAATTCCAGGAAAACATCCATTTTAACTTAGCACTACCACCTTTGATAAGACGAGTGGCTAAATATCCCACATGAATGAGCCAGGACCTTGTTGGTAACTGCAGAAAGTAATATTATTATCCCACCCAGAAAAAACTGTAAAAATGCACCGTTAAAAGACAAAAATTCATTATGACGTTTAATCCCATGATATGTGTGTGTCTAAATTTCTAACCGGCACTGTAAAAGCCTAACCTGTCTATTTCTCTTACCTCTGAGATAGAAATACTTTCTATAGTAATAGGCACCAAGGTCAACATGTTCCACAATATATCTTTTGGACCTGACATCATGTTGACTTGGTCCATCTTTAGCAGCCTCCAACACGGCCACTCCAGCATTGGTAAAATGGGTTGTGAGAGTGGCATCCAGGGGTCCTTCCTCTGTACTACCAGTGGAACTGCTGGAGCTCCCACCACTACCAATGCTGCCCTGCTGGAAGTCAGATTACAAAGAAAAGTGAGACAAGAAATCAACTGCAGACATCAATCTCATCAGTTATACATCTGCTTTCTTGAACTCAACCTACCTGTTTAGCAGGAGAAATGGTCCTCTCACCTTCTCCGCCAATCTCATTCCTGAAACAAGGGCAGCTAAGAACCAAATCATTGCTCTTATCATCTCCAGGGTCCAATGCAGGGTTGGTACCATGTCCTCCGCCAGTACCCTCCTTGCTCAGCTCTTCCTGTGAGCCACAAGGGGAGCCATAGGTTCCACTCTGATTGGAGGAAAGAGAGGATGTGGCAGAAGCCGAAGCGGCAGCAGCGGCTGAGGCACCGGTAGTAGTATTCTTGCGTTTGGAGCCACACTGGCGGTTTTGGATTGCCTCATTGAGATCGAATAGAAGAGACTGGATGTCAAAATGGGCAAAGCCTTTTTGGCATACCCATGGTTTGGGAGGTGGGCCACTATCATCCCCTTTCCCCCCATCTTCAGCATCTGAGCCAGCCCTCGATGTGTCACCCTCCACCTTTACACTGCGCAGCTTCCGGAATATAGACTCTCCACCCGTTTCTGACTTTGACCTTCTCTTCAAATGCTTCTCCCGTTCCTTCAGTCGACTGGCGGGACTGCCTCGAACTGGACCGTCAGGCAGATCCAGGGCAGCCTGTTTTATGGGGGCCACAGTAAGGAGTTCTGACAGTCTTTCTGGAGCCGGGCTTCTCTGATCAGGGGCCTCAGAGGACTGGTATCCCTTTAGCATGTCGAAGAAGCTCTCTCCTGACACACCGTGTTTGTCTATCGAAGAAGTGCTGCCATATTCACGGTGCATGGGTGTCCATCCAGAGAAGGACCAGCCCTCATTGCCGTCACCATCCAGCTCACTGATGGTTATATCACTGTTACTGCGCTGGCGGATGCGTCTCATCCCTTTACGAGGAGAACCCAGATAACCATCTGGTGACAAAAAGCGATTGTCCTTTCCCTTGCTTTGCATCTTGTTCTTTAGCGTGTTCTGGATGTTGCGCAGCATCGATGAGTCTTGTGGGCTTATCAGGTGTCCTAACTTAGCCGAGAGGTTGCTGTGGGCTGTGACGGCTGACACATTCCCTCCTCCTCTTTCTCCACTACTGCCCAATCCCCCATTTCCACCTCCTCCACTTCCACCTCCTCCACTTCCACTTCCTCCTCCTCCCAGGATCCTTTCTCTGTCTCCACTTCCTGATCCTGAAGAGCTGGTGGTGTTTGTAGAGCTAGGTGAGTCCGTTTCCACCGTAATATGCCACACACCTCCTCCTCCATCTTTCCTTGGGGGCCAGTCAGCCACACGAGCTCTAACCCCCATTTTGGGGACACCAGGATTGGTGCCAGTGGTCGAAGCGGAGGAGATGTGTGCACTCTCACTTCGAGGTGGCGGTGCTCCTCCATTGGGCAGTCGGAGGCGGCGGGTATAGAATTCATCGGTAGCCGGGACCGAGCCCCCGACTGACCGCTCTGTCTGAGAGCGCTTCAGACTAGTCATGACGAAGAATGGGGAAGGATGTGGGGAGAGGAGATGGGAGGGAGAGGGAAAGGTAAAGATAGGATGTGAATAGGGTTAGATTTGGGTCCACATAATGCCCACTGAGTGAAGAGCAGAGGGAGATTCACATCTGGTTCTGAGGGAAGAGAAAAATGAACAAGTTAGTTAATGAGAGTATAAAAAGACATAGGTTTTAAAATAAATAATTTCATAAAGACAATAAAACAGTAGAATATTGAAACACTTAAACATTTTACTTAAAATTGCAAACTTTGAACTATTAGAGGCCCCACAATGAGCACTCCAACAATTATACACTATAAACAAAAACACTAATTTCAAAGGTTAAAGATTTGTTTTTTATTCCAAGAAGATCAGGATTTTGTACCTCATCAAAACCTCAGGTATGAAGACACTTTATGAGGTGTCAAAATGTTACAGCTGCAGTCATTAGAAAGCCATCGAGTTCGCCTCAACTGTAAATCTGGAACACAGCGACGGAGAACAGTGGTGCAGACCACCTGGACAAAGAAAACTGTGAAAATTCAAGTTAATACCACACATCTTGCAAAATTAAATTACATAACTCAACAGAATACCACAAATTTAATTGTAAAAACTGAAACATTTATAAATCTGAAAAAGTAATGAGCATAATGGAATGTAGTGTTTAGGAAAAAAAGTGACTAAATAAAGCAACAATTTCCTATTTTCCAGCAGGTTCATAGAAAAAAAAAACATCTAGTTAATTCTGAAAAGATGCATAAGCTATTAAATTTCACCAAATTTAGATGTGCATCACTTTGAGAATAAAACATTAAATCACGAAAGCTTTAGATTACCAAACATTGTGACACCAAATTTTTCCAATCTCTTAAAAAATAAACCAGTTACAAACTCACTGTTAATGGATGTTTGGAATGCCTTTAGAGCTAAATGAAATACAGAATATGTTCAGGGTCAACACGGCAAAAAGTTGTGCAGCTTATCAAGTCAGTCAAAACAATATGACACGTTTTTCCTCCAGCAGACATAGCTGCAGCCTCAGGGTGTCAGACTGTCTGCCTTCCAACTGGTTTGTCCATGATGTTACAACACCTCTCTTTTCTAGAAGAAACCTATTGAGTCACCATGGAGATAAAGCGGTCTTGCAGAGTCCATGTTTTTCAGTCTTACGATTGTGTGTGTGTGTGTGTGTGTGTGAGTGAATGTGAGAAAGAGAAAATAATTAAATAAATAAAAATTGGCAAAACCCTGTTTTACAGTAACAGCTCTCATAAATGACATTGCCTTGGCTCCTAAAACAGATTATTATCAATTCAAGCTTACAACAAATATTGCAATTATGTTGTTAATGATAATTAGAACCAGATGAGACTGGTGCATTAAATATTGTTAGTAAAATTAACCACATAAGAAGCTAACAAGGATGTTTTATTGCACTCAGATTCATGAAGCTTTCATGTCTGTTGCAGTGATCTAGTCAGCAAGTATGTTTTATGTGATACCCATGGCGCTTATGTCATGGTTTTAATAAGTCCTATGGCAATGTAACATGCTGTGTAAGGAAACGTTTTACTTGTATGTATGACCATGAAAGGAAGAAACTGATCTAAAAATGACAATGACCTGCCTACAATGACATTTCACAAAGATTTTTTTTTTTTTTTATGTAAATCGGTGTCTAAATTAAAGAAGCTGGATCTTGGGACATGGAATGTCACCTCTCTGGTGGGGAAGGAGCCGGAGTTGGTGTGCGAGGTAGTGAGGTTCTGGAACCAGTCTCCTTGAGAGGGGTTGGACACTCTTCCACTCTGGAGTTGCCCCTGGTGAGAGGTGCCGAGCTGGGGTGGGCATACTTGTTGCCTGTACATTGGGGTTCACCCCGGTCAACGAGAGGGTAGCCTTCCTCCGCCTACAGGTGGGGAACGGGTTCTGGCGGTTGTTTGTGCTCATGCACCAAACGGCAGTTCAGAATACCCATCCTTTTTGGAGTCTTTGGAGGGGGTGATGGAGAGCGCCGCTCCGGGGGACTCCCATGTTCTGCTGGGGGACTTCAATGCTCATGTTGGCAATGACAGGGAGACCTGGAGGGGTGTGGTTGGGAGGGATGGCCCTCCCGTTCTGAACCTGAGTGGTGTTTTGTTATTGGACTTCTGTGCTCGTCGTGGATTGCCTATAACTAACACCATGTTCAAGCATAAGGGTGTCCATATGTGCTCTTGGCACCAGGATACCCTAGGCCGCAGTTCGATGATCGACTTTGTTGTTGTGTCATCCGATCTGCGGCCGCATGTCCTGGATACTTGGGTGAAGAGGGGAGGGGAGCTTTCCACTGACCACTACCTGGTGGTTAGCTGGCTCCAATGGTGGGGGAGGATGCCGGTCAGACCTGGCAGACCCAAACGAATCTTGAGGGTCTGCTGGGAATGCCTGGCGGAGTCTCCTGTGAGGCGGAGCCTCAACTCCCACCACCGGGAGAGCTTCAAACACGTTCCGGGAGAGGTGAGGGACGTAGAGTCCGAGTGGACTATGTTCCGTACCTCCATTGCCGAGGCGGCTTACCGGAGCTGTGGTCGCAAGGTTGTTGGTGTCCGTCGCGGCGGCAATTCTTGAACACGCTGGTGGACACCGGCGGTGAGAGCTGCTGTCAGGCTGAAGAAAGAGTCCTATCAGGTATTTTTGGCCTGTGGGACTCCGGAAGCAGCTGATTGGTACTGGCAGTCCAAGCAGCTCGGGTGGTTGGTGAGGGGGGGTGTGACCTCAACTCGGGATGTTGTGGGTCGGTGGGGGTAGTGGTGAAGAGAGAAGTGAGTCAAAAAGCGAAGTTCTCGATTTACAGTCCTACCCTCATCTATGGTCATGAGGTCTGGGTCATGACCGAAAGAACGAGATCACGGATACAAGACGATGGATGGATGGAATGATGGAGGGAGGGAGGGAGGGATGGATGTCTAAATTACTGAATGTTGTCGCTTTATTATCCTGCTGCAGAACTTGTACATCTCATGCCTGAATACAACTTTAGAAAACATTTTTTACACTAAACGTGTGCAATCCCATCAATAAAGAGCTGTCACGTTGTTCTGCAGCTTTGAAACCAACTGCTTATCACATTACAATGTCGCCTTTACTCATAAAAAATAAAAATTGAACTCCATGTAGCCTGTAAGTCAGTCTGGCTTTAAACAGTGAAGTGTAACAATGAGACATTCAAATGTAAAACATCCCATGGGCACACAAGATGGTATGGTGAAATTAGTCATTTCCAGTTGTAGAGCGAGGCATTTCTCTTATCTTAAAAAGGTATTTCGCTTGTTCTAGATAATTACAGTTTTCTTCTCTGGTAAGTTTTTACTCTATGTAAAAGTAAACAGCTATCTTGGGTGCAATATAAACCATTTCCGTTGAGGTTTTTAAAGGGACTGTGAACTTCACTGCAACTATCTAAAATTACAGAAACATTTACAGCAAATGTGCTAGCACTACACTTACGATAAAACCAACATGAAATAAAAGCATGCTACTGCAAGCTGGGTAAAGCAATAAGCAATGATACAGTTCTTATCAAGCAGCTATTCTGTAACACAGTGCAAGATAATTTGTTTCCCAATATCAAGATAGGAGACAGTTTCTGTCTTCTATTTTCTGTGTTCAGATAGAACTGGTCTGCAGAGGCTCTCTTATGTATGCAGCAGTCCTAGTTTCTCTTGTAGATTCAAAGCTCTTGCTGTGCAAATGGCAAGCTCAACCACAATCTAAAGACTCACTGGATAAAAAAGCAAAGAACCTACGTGATAATGCCACACAGTTTGATACTGATTACTACATTTTTACCAAGTGAGATCAACATTTCTCTGCCTCAAAAATCATGCAGCTAAAATAAAACTGTTAGAGATGAAAAATTTGGCTAAGCTGTGGAAGACTACATGCTTAAGTTGCATCCCGTTGTTTATTTTAATACCCATCCATCTCTCTGGTGTACATGCTGGACAGATTGCCAGTCCATCAGAGGGCAACACAGACACAAATAGGACAACCACGGACTCATGCACGCACATGGCTTTTGAATATCTGCCTAAGGGCAGTTTAGAGAACCCAGTTTAGCGAACAACCATGTTTGTGGACTGTGGGAGGAAGCCAGGGTATCCATAGAGAACGCAGACAGAACATGCAAACTCCATACATTAAGGCCACAGTGCTAACAACTGCCCCACAGTGCTGCCCTGCTGCTCTGATATCACTTGTCACACTTGTGTTTACAGCTGATATTTTCCACTGGTTTCATAGTTACAATTTCCAACTCTGTTCTCAAACCCTTTTGGTCTGTTGTTTTTATTAATAATTATTTTTTAAACCTTTTTTTTTCTAATGGGAAGGTCCTATTGAGGTTCAAAACCTCATTTTCAAGAGAGTCCTGGCCAAGATAGGCAGCAGCAAATACAATGAAGTTATATTGCTGGGTGGTGGTTTTAAATAACTTAACATTTACCATAGCACATATCTACAATAGACAGAAGGAAAAATAAGAAAACAAAATATAATTTCACCACTTCCACACCTCACCCAATAAAAGGACACATAATTAGTACTCAAGAAGCAGCACGGTGCTCTGATCTAATAAGAGCCAGTGATGTGTCTGAACTCAGATTTAAATAGTGTGCTACAAATAACACCTGCAGAGTAGGCTCCCCCCCACTGGGGATTGGGTAGTACTTCTAATGAGAGTTGGAGAGAAAAAGGAAACCAGACAAAAACATGGGTTGAAGAACAAATCGCGTGGAGAGAGGAGTATACTATGGGTAAGGCAAGGAGCCTTGGGAATGGAAACAAACGAGCCAGGTATTGCTTCCCGTCCTGCAGCCGCTGAGGGCCAATTACACTGACAGACACTCTGTAACCTTTAACGATGTCTAAATAAGGTCAATTTATGAGGTAAATATGCAGCATCAGTGCTCAGTGCAGCCAACTACTGCAGAGGATGTCCATTACTGTAAAATGTCAACAGAATAACATGCATTCCTCTCTCAGATAATAGGGGTTGAGAGAATAAGAAAAAAGACTGCCACACAATAGAAGTATTGCTGTGACACCCAAGTGAGCATTTGATATTGCAGATGACAAAAACTGCTCAACTATAATGAATTAAAGTACAGAAACTATTAAGTCAAAACATAGAACCATTAACCACAAGCTTTCTGAGGCCATTTTAAATGGAAGAAAGGTCTGCAGTAGTTAGTTACAAAAGAAAAATTCATATGTCCAATATCCCCATATTGTTTTTCATAATGTTCTCCATAATTTTGTGCAAATATCAAGGCTGACCACAAAAAGGAATGGTTCACCAAAGGCAGGATTGTAAAATCCACAGAAATACATTCAGTTTGCCTACCTGCTGGACAAATTTCAACCAACAACTGCTGGTGAAATTACAAGCACACCAGTCCTGTAATTTTACAGTGAGGTTCTTTCTGAGCCTGCAGATTTGTATTAAATATTAAAACATTAATGTCTAATTACATTGTATTTTAAAAGTCATTCTAAATATTGCATGTCTTCTCTTATTGCATTCTATGTTTCTAATGGAAAAAAAGGTGTAACTAATCTTTTAAAGGATTAAAAGGCGTTTTGTTTATGTGTCAGGCTAACAGTACATTGTTGGAGAGTGAAAAGGAGACTGAAACATGGTTTTCAATTTTTTCTCTAAAAAATAAAAGATTTAATAGCTTATGAAAACCACCTTTTACTGCAGTTCATTGCATCTAAATACTACAATTTTGGCCAATTTTTCCTCATTCGCAATTCCTCAGTCAGATTGGATTGAGGTAAATTGCCATTTTTCATTGGCATAAATTTAGTTCCATGTTAAACTAAATGTAGGTGTAGGCCATTCCAACATGAATATGCTTAAACCATTTCTTTTTCGGTTTTGGATCCATGTTTATGTTTGTTCTGCTGCAAAGTGACGCCTTGCCCCTGTATTTATTCTCCATCATCTCTGACCGGTGTCTCCATCTCGTGCTGAAGCAAAGCCTCCCCACAGCCATCATATTTCACAATGGACATAGTGTATTCAGGATGTCAGTTTTCAAAACATAGTGTGATGCATGTAGGTTAAATTTTATCATTTTATTCTCTTCTGAGCAGAGGAGACCCTACATGGCCTTTGGCAAGCTTTAGAAAGGACTTCCTATGTCTCTTTCAACAATAACTTTCTTCTTACCCTGCTTTCATAAAGGCCGGATTCATTAGATTATCCAAGCTGACCTCCTTTGGTAGGTTTGCAGGAGCATTATTTTTCAGATAATGGATTGAACCATGTTCTGTGAGGTGCTTAAAGCTTGTTTTAGAACCTAAAATTACTTTTAACCTCTCCACAAGGTTATTCCAGGCCTGTCTGGTGTGATTCTTGTTCTTCATTGAGGTCTTTGTTCACTAATATTTTCTGACAAACCTCTGAGACCTTCAGAAAAAAAGCTGGATTTATACCAATGAAAATAATTACACACGCTTAATTACCAACAGGTATTCAACAACTGGGTGACTTTGGAAAATTGAGTTAGATTTAGAGTAGAGTTACAGTAAAAGGGGCTAAATAGAAAAATGCACGTGAAATCTTTGAATTTGTTTTTATTAAATATTATTTAAATCATCCTTGCTGCTTTAGTCTAAGACTTGATATCAAGAAGAACAGGTGTGCCAGTGCCCACCACTGTGCGACTATGACTCTGCTCTAGTCCACGTTGAGACATGCACACCTGAATTACAAACAGAAACCACAACAGAAATCTCTGTTGCCTAATCAGTCTGCATTGTGCTGCAAACAGATGGCTCTCTCTAACCTGTGTTTAACAAAGATCTCCACCTTCTAATCACAGAACAAAGCATAAAATGACAGGACTAGATGCGTCTGAATTAAGAGAAAAGATCAATTTAAAACCAAAAATGAAAACTGATGGTTCTTTTTTTTGTTGCTAAATCTTTGACAATTATACACCCATTTCTCCACTCAGACATTACCGCACAGACCGGTGAGTCAAGTCAAGTCACATCATGTTTGGATCAATGATGACAAAACAAGTCACGTTACATCTCAATGGCTTTCACAAGTTCATAACAAAATTATTTACTGACCCTGGTAGTCAACAACTAAGGATACAGAAAGACCTGCTGTCAAAAGACTTTCACAAGAGCCACTATAGGCCACTAAGGCCAATATACACTTAGGAAAAGAAAACAAGGACAATCTAGAACATGACTCAGACTATTAGAGAATACCTTTTTCTGTCTCTCACAACATAACACAAGGGACCCAGTTAATGACAAATGTTACATCTCATTACTTTTTCTCACCAAGTCATCTTTCCCAGACTTTGCAACATTAGTGGTTCTCGGGTCTCAGTTGGTTCAAAGTATGAGTCAGTGAACAAGAGGAAGCATCAAATATTGAGTCAGTTTAAAACTTAGTTTAGTAAAGTAAAATTACATACCAGCTGTTTTCAACACAACGACTGCGTATTTATTTCATGTTAGGGCAAAATAACTGCATGCAACAAACCAAGGGCACTGTATTAACTTCTCATCTTTAGATGTTACCAGACAATCATCAAACTGAAATTTTTAGAAAAGAACAATTTTGGTAAATAACAACAGAATACAATGATTTGCAAATCCTGTTCAAACTATATGCAAATGAATGCACCACAAAAACAAGATATGACACCTTCAAACTGATAAAGTTTATTTCTTTTATGCAAATATTTACACATTTTTAATATGATGCTTTCAACATGTTTCATAAAAGCTGGGACAGTGGGAACAAAAGACGGGGAAAGCTGAGGAATGCTCAAAAAACACCTGTGGTGAATAGGTTAATTGGAAACAGGTGAGTGTCATGATTGGCTAAGTCGTTCACAAGCAAGGATGGGGTGAGGTTCATCACTTTGTTAACAACTGCGTCAGCAAATAGTCCAACAGTTTAAGAACGTTTCTCAACGTACAATTGCAAAGAATTTAGGGATGTCATCATCTACAGTCCATAAAATCAAAAGATGCAGAGAATCTGAAGAAATCTCTGCACGTAAGTAGCAGGGCCAAAAACCAACATTGAATGCCTGTGACCTTCCATCCCTCAGAAGGCAATGCACTAAAAACCGACGTCAGTCTGTAATGGATATTACCACGTAGCCCCCGGAACACTTCAGAAAACCATTGTCAGTTAACAGAGTTTGTCGCTACATCTACAAGTGCAAGTTAAAACTCTACCATGCAAAGTGTAAGCCATATATCAACAACACCCAGAAACACTCTGGGTGTTGCTTCTTTGGGCCCCAGCTCACCTGAGATGGTATGATGCAAACTGGAAAAGTGTGCTGTGGTCTGACGAATCCACATTTCAAATAGTTTTTGGAAATCATGGACTTCGTGTCTCCCGGGCCAGAGAGGTACAGGACTATCTGGATTATCAGCACAAAGTTCAAAAGCCAGCCCCTGTGATGTTATGGGTGTGTGTTAGTGCTCATGGCATAGGTAACTTGAAAGGTACATATGGAGCAACATATGCTGCCATCCAAGCAACGTCTTTTTCAGGGACGTCCTTGCTTATTCAGCAAGACAAAACCAAGCCACATTCTGCACGTGTTATAACAGTGTGGCTTCGTAGTAAAATAGGGCTGGTCTGCCAGCAGTCCAGACCTGTCTCCCATTGAAAATATGTGGTGCATTATGAAGCACAAAATATAACAATATATATAACAAGTGTGACCCTGGACTCTTGGGCAACTGAAGTTGTTCATCAAGCAAGAATTGTCCTCAGTTCTCGAACGTTGTTCGACGAGTGTTGCTAAAGGAAAAGTGATGTAACACAGTAAAAATATACCCGTTCCAGCTTTATTGGAACATGAACCAGGCATCAAATTCGAAATGGGTGAATAATTACCAAAAAAAACAATACAATTCATCAGTTTCTACATTAAATATCTTGTCTTTGTAGTGTATTCAATTGCATCGAGGTTGAAAAGGATTTGCAAATCATTGCATTCTGTTTTTATTTCCATTTTACAAAACTTCAGTGGAATTGGGATTGTAGATGGTATTGTGTGGAAAACGTATCTTTTTCATTCTACATTTTATCATTCTTAGTGTGCTTCAATGTAAAAGCTCTAGCTTTGTATTTCTAAATTCTACAGTCATTTAAAAAACAGGCAACTTTAAATCTGAGAGCATAAAGGAGCCAATGACAAGCCAAGACTTGAGGACGAACAACAAGTAGAGAAAAAAAAGGAACAAAAATAAAATTTTAATTTTAACAATTTAAAAAAATAAAACTAATTCTCTTTGAAAACTGGCAGGCAGCAGGCAGTCCGATTTGTGGCTTCAGCTCAAGACTAAGGCTCACAAAGAAACCGTAATTGTGTGAAAAGATAAATGTAGTTTGCTGTTTTTTTTTCCCCTCTGCACACTTTGACAGCGTGGTGGGGTCCACGTAATGGCTCAGTGAGATGTGAGGGGACTTTTCTCGACCTCTGAAGTCTGCTTTTGTCTGCTTTTGCCTTTTCCTCTCAAGTGTGAAATTGCTGATATTGTTTTCTATATTATTGCGTGATCTGCGGATAATACAGAGAAGCTATGGAAGTAGTGGCAGCAGATATAAAGCGTAAAGATTTCAGAGAGGCGTCTGTGCGCCTGTGTATGCAGGTCCATACAGTGTTAGCCATTTAACAGTAATGTGTTTAAAACAAAAGGGCTTTATACAGGTTTTAAAACATTTACTATGACTGCAGTGCCTTTTCTTTTTGCTGATTCTAAACAGTAGCTTGCAGGGGCAGGATCTGCTTTGCACCAGAGTCATCAGTCCATATGTCCACCTCCATTTCAGCAGCGGCTTTTAACTGTCTCATTAGCCAACAGATGTTTTTGAAGCTCTGACTCACGAATATGCAACAGCTCATTTCCATTTTTGTGTCATTTCTCAAAACCCCATTTACAATTTAATTGCTTTTATTGTTTCTTGTGGTTTATCATGATTTCTGCCTTGTATTTTACAAATGTTGGCATATACACATTACCTTTAGGAGGTAGAAAAGAAACCTTACCTTGATACGTTAAAACTGGTGCTCCCTTATTTGAAGGTGTCTGGATCTTCTGCCTAAAAAAATATAAATATTGATCAGTTATTCTTAACAGTTAGCATTACAGTAGTAAACCAATATATTTAAACTCAGGCATTAAATCACCATGCAACACTCTTTCTGCAGAAGAAATGACAAATAAACTGAACTGAATGCAGTCACAATATACATGCAACACTGATGATGAGTAAATGTAACGCTACCCTTAATGACACTTCGAACACCAAAGTGAAGCAGGGTAAACTTTGGTCAATCAATATCTAACCAGATATAAAACCCCAAACATTTATGCTCCAAGCATCAACCTGTTCAGACAGAAGAATCTGGGCTGCGAGAGCAATAATAAATCAGATCGGTACAGCCCATTGGCCCTGTGACAAGCTAATCAATTATTTATGTAAGCACAGAAATTTTGGGGAGGGAGAGGAAGGCATGGTTAGAGGATAGGTACATTCATTTCCCCCTTCAGGCTTGTATTTTTTATGAGCCAAAATCAGTGATGTAACTTTGTTACCTCACAACTATCACAGTTTTCTAATGTTTGAGTTATGGTAATTTGATACTTGCTCTTAACCTAAACAGATTTGTCCAAAAAGCCTCCCATAGTTCAAACAACAATAAAACGTAAATAAAACCAAATATGTGTGCTGAGTTTGGTGGATGGTTACAGCATGTTAATTAAACTCTTTTCTAGTTGTCTTTAAAACTAGTTCCCAGTGAGCTGTTGGGTCATTTGCCTCAGATTTTACATCATGTAGCGGTTTGTAAAAGCTGAATATTTAGTCATATATAATAATCTATTCAACATGATTTCTGGGTGCATTCGGCTGCTTTATACCCTTATTTTCCACAAAGGTAATTTACAGTATGGTTCAGCTACATAGCAATTAGTAAACTGAGTCACTATCTGCTTTGGTTTCATTGTGGGCAACAGAATGCCTCCTCCAACATAATGTGTGAGCCTGTACTTAGTGGTGCTTCATGTGCAGGAGGTTTTAGTAACAGCGCAAACCTCCAACAAAAAGTATAAAATCTCAGTCTGTCTCGGTTTGCATGGGTCTGCTGATGCACACTCAGACATGTGATTAGCTAACAAATGATTTCAGCTTTTATTTTTTCACTCGTGCACATTGTGCTTTAACCACACACTAAGCAGAGTGACTGAGGCAAAAAGAAACCATTAAAAGCAAAGAGGCTACATCTAATAATTGCAAACTCTGCTTTTTTTTTTAGCACAACTTTCAAAATAATAATAAATGTTTGAAATAATTTATTAAATAGCGTAGAAATAAAGAATTGATTTAATCTATAACAAACGGTTTTCTGTCAAAATGTAATTTTTTAATGAGTCACATTAGAGACTTTTCTACTAGTTTCAGAATTAATTTAATCATAATAAAAAAAACTAAATCTCAGTTGTCAGCTAAAGCGTCTCCTACCCACAGGAACCAATGATCTGGTGCCAACTTGTTACACTTTTTTTTTTTTTTAAACCTGTTAAAGGCCCTGTTTAGAAACAAAAGAAAAAACATGATTTATATCCTTGTATTTATTTACAACCCCTGGGGGAGATGGGCAGTTGACAGTGACTAAATGTCCAAGCTGAATTAGCAGATGATTAGAGGTAGAACATCCTTAAATAGCGTAATTCAGACTAGATCCAAGAGACACGTTCCCCCCCATCATCGGAAAATTCAACAACAGTTTCACATTTAAATGTTTTCCTGGTATCCTGCAGACCTAGTAAAAAATATATATTTTAATGGTTTTTATGGTCTGTACTCAAACATTGAAGTTCCCTTTCAAACATCGCTCGGCATCTATGTCACTATGGGAAGCGCCTTCAGTGGTGACCAACCATGGAAGCTCTAATACCACCACATCTGTCACTGACAGACCACTCCGTGCTTGGCACGAGGGCGCTCTCTCCTTTATAAGCGCTCCTGCACTACTCTTGGTATTCTTGCTTTCTTCCATTTGATGATCAAAATAGCTCCTTCCGCTGTTTCGAAGCCTGGATTATCCATTTAACTGTTCGCTGACTCAGCTGTCATGGTTAGTCCTGAACTTGGGTTCTCCTGGTTTTTGGACCTTTTAAAAAAAATAAAAATGAACTTTTTCATAAATAGAACTTTAAATTTTTATTTTTCGTTAAGAAAATGTTTTACAGTGGAGTGTTTCTTGCGTCACGGCAGACCTCCATTCTAACACTTGGATCCTATCTCTGATGTCGTTAGCTAAATGGCAACTGCTGGTTCCTGTCAGGAGAAAATGTGTAGCGGCAGGACTAAGGACGTCGGGCCCCGACTTTGCCCAGCCTCCTGTGGACTGACCATCGCATGGAGGTATCCTCATCCCCGTTGCATAGTGTGCATGGGGGTAAAGCATGCGCAGGAGTCATTGGCTGACCCTAGATCATGCAACCACTGCTGCGCTATGGCACCGCGGATTTAACAGCGACGCTTGCAGGTTTCAGCAGCCTCAAAAGCCGATTCCCCGTCGAGGAGTTTCCCCCAGAGTATGGCCAGCTTCTCGATTCTGAAGACGAGGGTGGCTGCGGAGAAGACGAGATGAAGATAAACCTGAACCTGGTTAGCTCACCTCTGTCCAGCCAGCGGTTGTGACGTTGGATTCTGAAGGCAATCAGGGAGGCCTATGGATGCCTGGGGCTGCAAGCCTCAGAGCAACAGACAGCACATCCCACCAGATGAAACCCCCACACTACAATGAAGAATTGTGGTTTCTTAGAGCTAAAATATTAAATGAAAACCTTCTATGCCTGTTTAAAGGCTAGTCTGACACTTTTAAAAATGAAATTACTAATCGAATAAAATTTGGTTTGATGTGTGCACTTTGACCCTTTTTCCACCCATTCCATTCATAACAAAGCAGGCAGGCATCAATACATTAGTTAAATAGACAAATGGAACAGAGTGTTGTACTCAGACACCAGCACTGAAGCCACCTGATCATCTTCAAAAGCTCCCGCTGCACCGCCACTAAGAACCCTCTAATCTGTGCCCATCAGATGACGCTAAACAACCGTTTGTTATGAACTGGACAGAAGTGAACGCCCCCTCCTCATTTTGACAACCACTGTAGACCTTAGCAAATAGCTGGCGAAATAGCAAAAAGCAGGCGCAGCAGTCACAATGACAGAAATAGCAGTGGTGAATAACAGAGAAAAAAAACTGTGGTGTAATTAACATGGTGGCTGGGGGCTGATGCACTGCAGAGAGAGAAAGAAAGGAACAGAAGTGAGGTTTTTTTAAAAAGGGAAGTAAATGAAATGCCGAAAGAAACGAGGAAGTAAATACTAGCTTGATTCAGAAGAAAAACATATTCTGGGAAAAATCTGTAAACAAATCTCTAAACAAAAACTGAGAGTTCAAATTGTAAACAGTCAATTAGACTATAATTATACTTAACTGTGCTAAATGACAAGAATGACAGACAGATCTTATAAGACAATCTAACAGGATGCATAAATCAATATATGTTGATGTATGTAAACTGTACATTTTAGAAAAAATCTAAATCCACTAAGATGTGGCAAAATACTGCATAACGCAGAAATAGACAATAATTACTTGTTTTCCAGAGGAAAATGCTGTCACAGTTTATATCTGTCATGCAAAGATCTATTATACTAATAATACTAAGGTAATGCTTTACTTCTGCTTTATTTCAAATTGCCAATTAAGAATGTTTTTTTCAGTCCACTGCAGAGAGAACGCCATCGATTATTGCCATTATAAGAGAGCTGCAGATTTCCAAAATGGCGCAGCACTGCGTGGGCAACAGTGAGCTGGAGCAGAGCAGTAAGAGCTGAGGGAGAGGGATCAAGAGCAATAGCAGCACAGAAGCAGGGGAAGCAAAGACGTACAGCAGGTGAAACATAAAATAAAAACCTCCCCAACTTCATAATCTCAAGTTAAATACTTGGATAGTGGCATCTAACTGCCAGCAGTGGGCTTAATTGAACACAGGATCTGTCCAAAGAGTAGAAACTGGAAACTAATTCAACAATTATACATTTCTTTAAAGCTAGGTATTTAACTAATAGATTAAATAAAATAAATAATTGATCTTTTAGTGGTTACAAGGAGTCAATCTAAATACTGACACATGGGCAATGTGTATAGACAAAATGTTCCACCCAGCAGATATTAATCCCTCAAGGTATCTGCTACACAAAACTGAATGTGAAGTTCTTTCCAAACATATTTATACACTTATAATATCCCACATTTTGTCCCATAACAACCACAAACTTCAACAGATTTTGTTGGGATTTTATTTGACAGAACAACAGAAAATAGTGTACAATCAAAGTGGAAGAAAAGTCAGATCTAAACATTTTAACAAATACAAATTTAAAATGGGTGGTGTACATTTGGGGTACATCACTACCAGCTTTAATAATCTAGAGACAGACATTTTTTAAGTTCTTCTTAATAAAATGGCTCAGGGTCAACCAGACTGAATGAAGAGTGTCTGTGATCTGTCTGTTATTAGCTACACCCGAGTACTACCCTCTGGTACCTTATTAAGAAAATGCCCGATATAATACCACCAGCTAAAGTCGTTAAAGGATGTTGACATTTCTTAGAAAAGATTAAGGAAAAAATATATAAAAGTGAGTGTTTGTGCACTGTAATAAATGTAGGGAAAAAACACAGCTACCTAGGAGAAGCCCCAAAGTGAAACGAATATATAGAGTGTGCCAACATGTACTTTTGCCAAGGAAGTTGTCCCACACTCCAACAGGAAACACATCTAAGACACTTCCTGCTTCCCCTGAGGAAGTCACAAGTCAGACAGGGCACCAGTGATCTGGTCACACTCAAAGACCTAAGTCTGGGTGAGTGTGAATTTCCAATAAAGTAATCGGTTTAAGTGTTAAGGTATTTTAGCACTACTCTTCTGTTTTCCTAACACATCCTTTTTCCACTAAGACAAACATGTCTTAGCTTTTCTTTAACTTTTGTTTTTTTTTACAAATGTGTTGACACTATTTTTTTCCTCTTCCTACTGTTAAAATATCTATAAATGTGAGCAACTTCAGTTTGTGGTGTTTGTGGTGTGGTCGTTTTTTTTCACTGTGTTGAAAGGGTAGTGAGATATATATGATATATAATATCGATAAATATCAGTTATCGGCCATAACAGCAATTTTAATATCGGTTGTCGATATTAGCCTGAATTTTGATATCAGTGCATCCCTAATTCTACCAGTTGAAAATGGGGGTAAAACAATGGGCAGATCCTTTTGTCTGTTGCACAGACTTACTGCACATCTTCTTTCTCACAGAAAAATAGCATGAATAAGCATACAAGCCAACAGGTATTGTCAAAAGATTTGAGAAATAAATCTTCTGAAACAGCAAACATTTCATTTTTCAAAAGCATCCGATCTCTGCTGACCACAGTCATTAGCCATAAACTGGCAAAGGTGGTGACTGCCCTGAGTAAGATTTGATTTACAATGATACACTAATTTGTTGGAAAACTGCCGGACAGCATTGGCCCATGGTTACACCGAGGCCACTGCCAACTCCTATACACAGTTGAATAAATTGCATCATTTGCACTGGGACTGCTGCTGACAGGTAGGCAAAGGTTTTTGCCCAATTACCGAAAGAAAAGGGATGAAGCTGGATAAAGAAAACCACTAGACTGAACCTAACAAGGATGTGGTATGATTGCTGTGGGACTCAATTGTGCCCACAACACAGCTATTCGATTGGTACAAAATGGCCAGAATTAAGTGGCAGAGAGAGTGACAGAGATACAGAGAGGGAGAGAGATAATGGAAGTGAGAAGGATTGATTCCTCACTCAATGTGAGAGTATGTGGGAGGATATGAGATGCTGCGACCTAAAGTGGGAAAGAGATAGATGCACAAAAGTAAGTTAGCAGTCACTCCATCAAGTCAGCCATGTTCTACTCCTTTATAAACCGTCCAGCCATTTATCAAGCAGTGATAATAAAATATGCATTCTTTAATCGGCAGATTTTTACCAGTACCTTATCAATATTACAAATAGAGGCGATCAAATCCGGATCAATTTGTTTATTAGCTGGCATTCATTCACCAAAATATTGGTCACGATATCTTCTATTTGCATTTTTCATGATTTTATATTTGTCTGGGCTTGTAACTAACATTAGTAAAACATATTTCCATGTCTAGAGTGAAGAAACATGTAAAAAAGAAAACAAAAACTGCATACGACAGCCAAGGATGCAGCTGACAGTTGTTGAAGAGTGATGTTGTCAAATTGTAGCATCAGCGCCACACAAGTATAACAAAATGGCCTCTCAAGAAGAAAGTAGTGACAGTCTTCACTATGAAAGAGAGGACATGATTAAGATACATGCTCACTGGCCGCTTAACTAGGTTTACTTATTCAATTCCCTGTTGACATATTATCACAATCACATGCCAGACACTCCATGCATTTAGGCATTGTCCCAATCAAGCAACCTAATGGGAAAGAGACGAGATTTAAGAGACTTTGAATGTGGCATGATTGTTGGTGCCAGACAGGCATATTTCAGAAACTGCTGATCAACTGGGATTGTCACACACAACCTTAATCTCTCGGTTTTATAGAGAATGGTCCAAAATGAGAGAAAATATCCAGTAAGCCACAGTTGTGAGGTCACAGTATAGGCAGACAGCAACAGTAGCTCAAATAACTAGTCCTTATAACAAAGGTATGCAGAATACTATCTATAAATTAACAACGCTTCGAACATTGTAGCAGATTATGACAACAGTAGAAGTCCCATCAGGTGCCAGTCCTGTCAGCTAAGACAGTAAACTGAGGCTACAGTTCATCAGGCTCATCAAAATTGGACAATAAAGAGACTGGACATACATTGCCAGGCCCAATAGGTCACAACTTCAGCTACAACATTTAGATGGAATCTAGGGTAAACCACATTAAAGCCTGGATCCATCCAGCCTTTTTTCCAATAGTTCAGACTAGTAGTGGTTGTGCTATGATGTAGCGGATATTTTCTTGGCAAACTTACTGCTGTTGACTGGATCCATCCCTTTATGACCAACAATAATAATACTCAATGCCACAAAGCTCAAATAATCTAAACTTTTTTTTTTAACATGACAATGAGCTCATTGTACTTTAAGGCCCTCAACTGTAACCAAATCTTAGTTTAAGAGGGCACCTTGAGGATGTGGTGGACCAGAAGATCCGAATCACAGATGTGCAGATTGCATGATGCTACCAAGTCTATATGGACCAAAATCTCTGAAGAACATTTCTAACACCTTATTGAGTTCTACACCTCCTGCAGCTCTGAAGCCAAAAGAGGGCTCCACCCTGAAAATAGCAAGGTGGTACAAATAAAATAGAGTTTGAGTGTATTTAGCCATTTGTCCTGAGGAGGACAAATATTGTCTGGGAAGCAATAGCCTAGAGGACTACAGAACCGGCATATTACCAATTCAAACCTGTCCTTCACGACAGGTCTGCAATGACTAACAAGGTAGAAGCTGCAAACAAAGCCAATGGAGGAAAGAACCAAAGGCCCATTCACACTGAATTAAGACTGTCCTGTGATTTTCATGACCTCCATACCTATTCGAACATCGTTGGATTGCAGCAAATTTTTAAAACTGCTTTCCAGGTATTTTTACTTCACCTGAGAACACCATTTTTGCCCATTTGATATTAATCAGCTTAAATATTAAGTAAAATAAAGGATAAAGTGCTGCAGCTAATTATTATAGGCATGACAATGAAGAAAGGTTTGGAAAGCACTGATATCCATTTAATAATTCAAGACTTGTGTTTGTGTAATTGACTTGGGATGCCTGCCCGAAAAAGATCAAAACCTGCTAAGTGATTGCTCTGTTCAAAAGGGAATTGATTTCTATTAGAGCAAGGTTTAACAAGCTGTGGACAAAGGCCTACATTGTTCAAATAATATTTACCATACCCAGTATGTGAAAACAGTACATTCATGTGAAAAAAGCAAGCACAATTTGACCTTTGAGTACCAACCTGGACCGCATGGGAACATTTCTGTCCTAAGAGTGCACAGAGCACAATCACGAGAAAATTGCTTAGGCCCTACACCTTCACTGCATGAACAGATGTAGACACGGACACTGGGTACTGATGAGCGCATGTTCAGCTCTGTGTTTACCTACAGCAGCTCTCCCACTCTCTTTTATTTAGTTTCTAGATGGGATGCTGAGTTTGGTCTTTACGCGCCTCTAATAACTGCGTTTTTATACAGTGCTGTGTGCTAACCGGGCAGTAATCAATCCCTTGTGAGAACAGCTGTGCACTCAAAGGTATTCTTCTACAGTTGAGTTTAAAATTTATACACCAAATTTCAAATGTGTGTAGTTTTAAACCAAATACCCATATACTGGTGCACAGGTAGAAGATGGTGCCCAACTATAGAATGTGCAAGCCAAATTTCCACGTGTTTATTTTAAAACAAATACAAGTCCATCTTACCAAAGCATTTCAGAAATGATATTTACTGTATTGTATATAGTTGTTAAATGTAGAGAGTGCTAAGAAAAACATGGTAAAAATGTATTGGTGTTAAATTCTGCCTTGTGTAAAGTATTTTTCTAAACCTTCATGTACTTCCTGTTGCCTCTACTTTCAGATGATTTCAAAAAATTAACAAAAGAGTTTCTCACAATGCCAGTGGACCTGACCAATAAGAGCATGCTCAAATTTTTTAACTATTTTAATATCAAACAGCTAATAAAACCTGAAATGCTCAGTATTGGACAAAAAAATCTCAGTTTGTACATTTGCTTTTAGAAGCTCAAATAACTTCAGTGTTTTAAACTTAAATATTTAGATCCTATCCTCCCCTCCTAGCAGCTAATTTGTTCCCACTGTCTTTCAGTTTTATCTTTGTCTAATTATAAGCCATTCTCCCATTTCCATTATCGTCATCTTCTCCTCTCTGGTGTTTTTCTTTAACCCTTCTTAAGAGTTTTTCATTTTTTCCCTCCTTTATCTCCCCCTTATACATTTGTGAAGATAACAGTTTTTGTATCTGTGTGTGTGTCAGTCTGTGTAGGAGGTGAACAGCATTGAGGGCTGGAGGAGGAGGTGAGAGAGAAAGAAAAAGAAGCGAGAGAAATACGGAGGGAGAGGGAACCAAAGAATTTACTGGAACAAAACATGCTGTTTCAAACTCATAGATAAGAGCCGCCTACTCACTAGTTTCACTTCAAAGCAGATTAGTCTGCGTTTTTGTTTTACATGATATATTGCCATTGGTATTTAGTTATTACTATTAGTTTTTTGCATCATTATTATTTTTAGCCCCCTGTGGAGCTATACAGAAATAACCTCACTTTCATCTATAAAGCTTTATGAAAGCAAGTAAATTTCAGGTAGGTAACTCATGATGAAAAAGGCAAAAACTGCATTTGTAAGACATTTAAAGTCAGGCAACGCTAAGCAATTTCTCTGTTAATGCAAAATGGAGTTTTCATCTGATGATATGGTTACTATTTGAATGTATGTTTGCCACAACAGACATATGTTCATCCAAAATGGAAGAAAAAAAAAAGTTAGTAGTAACAAGTTTCGAAACAGTTTCAGAATTATAGGCAGTTTAAAAAAACCGAATAATAACCACTGAATACAGATTTTAAATGTCAGACAAAAGGAATAAAACTTAACATAACACGGGCAACGTTAGGTAATACATCTGCCGTAAAGTTTGCAAACATCTAGGATGGGTATGCTGTGGTCATAAAGAGATGGGCATGGTCAGCAACAATACAGTGGGCTGTGGTGTTCTAACAATGATCAGTTGGTTCTAAGGGGCCCAACGTGCAACAAGAAAATATCCCCCAGATCATTAAACCATCACCTGCCTGAACTGTTGAAAAACACAAAATGGATCAAGGCAATCACGTTTTTCCAAATTCTGACCACCCCATTATAATGTCAGAGACTCAGGAACAGATATTTCCCAACCTTTAACTGCCCACTTTTGGTGAGAATTGTGTGAATTGCAGCCTCAGAGCGGCTGACTTGACTGACTCAGTTTATCACTACAGCCTAGAATTCCCATTGACAGTCGAAATATTTCTATGGCAAACCTGAAACAAAAAGACCCACACTGCAATATAAAGAATGTGAAGTAATACCTCATTACTACACTACACTACTACTATAGGACCTTACAATAAGACTACAATAAGACCCCTCTAATTTGTAATAAAAGTCTAAATAAAAAATATATTACTTCAAAACATACTAAATGTAGCCGTACATTTAGTAAACAAAACATTAGAAGCTAAACATTAAAAACAAATGAGAGGCAGAAAAATTTGTTAGTGTGAATGAATACTATATAAACTATTTCAGCTTGCAAATTCAAAAATCAAACCAAAACATGCCTCGAGCCAGTATAGACAGAATGTCCATTTGTGGTTGGAGCATGTATTTATTTCATTTTTAAAAAGATCTCTTAAAAGAAAAAAAAAAAAAAAGGTCAAAAATGGAATCTGTCCAGTTTTACCAATTCCAAATTTTAAGTGTTTGCAAATTGTACATTTTCAATAATCTTATTAAAATAAATATCTCAATGTGAAACCAGGCAGATGGTGAAAACTCTGCAGGTTTGGCTATCTTTCTGAGAGAATCTCATGCACCATTTTAAACTAAGATTCAATATTAATTTCCAACCAGTTTAAATTAACAGGATACAGTCTTTATCTTTTTTGATTTTTTTAAAAGGTGTTACAGAAACATCTTTATTATAATGAGCTCTAAAAGCCCTTGGGAAAATGACAGTGCTAATTTTAATAGTCTCTCTCAATATGGTAATAATCCCAGTTCAAGGACCATCACAGACACTAACAAGACCTTAAAAATCATCATGTCTGTAATGAAGCACAAGCTTTAATTGACTTAGTCTAATAAATTACATCCATTAGTGTAGTTACAGAAGTGATCTAAATGTATAATCCTCCATGATACCACTTATAGATGGATGTCAGAGAAGTGGGTGATAAGTAATATCCTAAAGCAAATGGTACAGTTAGTTAAAGGCTATACAGAGCGTAGCATCAACAGCACAAATCAATCCTCTGGCACTTACTTTCAGGCATACGCATACACACCGACGCACACATATTTAATTTCCTCTTCACTCTGGCTGGGGTTCCTGGAGGACCAAGGCAGAAGAAGCTGCCAGCTCTACACACTGCAGAAAAACTTGTCATGAGCTCCATCTGTGTGATGTTGTGAATCCACTTGACAGGACTTTAAATGCAATTAGTGCTTAGAACTCTGCTTTTATATAAATATAAATAATTTAGTTTCAGTATTCTCAGTATTAACAGAACACATAAAAGCTGGGACCTGTATTTTATCCTGTAACACATCTCAATGATAACAGTGACCTAATATTGCAGTTAAAATATTGCATCTAAGAGGTTGAATTTTAAAAATCAAATAATGCAAAAAACTTCACCTTTAATTAAAAATAATCAAATTAGTCCATAATTAATTTTTGGCTCTTCTCAGAAAAGAGATGTGTAACATCTAAGTATCATTAATCTGTTAAAGCAACAGTGTCAGTTATGAAGACAAATCTATTTATACACTGATATTCAACTACTAACTTATTCATGCCCAAAGTTTTTGGGCATTTTATGCATATTAAATAAGGAATTGACTTGTCTTGTAACTTTTAAGGGTTGAATTGCATTCATAATGTTACATTTGGTGCACCTAATAACTGTAATAAGTTTATATTGTGTCTTCGCTGAAGTCTTATCCCTCATTTTGCTAATCCATTGTTGCAAAAAAGAAGGTGCGCACGATATCGACAAAACATATATGCCAAACTTTGGTAAAGAATAGTTTTATGAAAATGAAACATTCTCAGAGTTATTAAAGTGTCAGATTTTTTAATTCAGAGTTCAAATGAAACTGCCTGCATACAGTAAAGATGTTTGCTGTTATTTTACAGTGATGCAAAAAGTGCCTGATGGAGAGCGACTGAGATTTTGATTTGTAATGAGAAAGCACAAGCCTGATGTTATGTGTCTGATAAGCCTAAACAAAATAACGGATACTTTTTATGGTCAGCTGAGTTTCTACGTTCTCACATATAATATAGTGCATGCACTTCACCATGTGGCATTATAATTATTATTAGGTTAATTGGTCTAGGTTAATTGGTCTCTCAAAATTGCCCTTAGGTGTATGAATGAGTGTGTGCATGGTTGTATGTGTGTTGCCCTGCGATGGCCTGGCAACCTGTCCAGGGTGTAACCCCGCCTCTCGCCCATAGACTGCTGGAGATAGGCACCAGCTCCCCCGCGACCCACTATGGAATAAGCGGTAGAAAATGAGTGACTGATGACTGACTGGTCAGAAACATTTCAATGATGCAAAAAGCAGAAATAGAAGAACTCTGGAATGAGGGAAATACTTTTTTTAAATCACCGTACTGCACTGTACTAAAAATATTCTTCAGATATATTGTAAAGTATTTAAAATAAAAAAAATCTTCTAAAAAATGATTTATCAACTTTTTAAGAAGCAGCTTGGCATAAATCATGTAATTTTTGGATCTATACAGAGCCTTAGCTTATAAAAAAAAGTCATAAAGCAGACAATGTCCAGATGTCTGGCAGGATGCACAGGAAAGCAGAAGAGAATTAAAATAGTTTTCCTCCCAGTTTACGACTGATTTTCATGGGACCGTCTGCTGTTGCAGACTTCAAAAAATAACCCTTGAAAAGCATACAGTGGCAGGGAATATTTGTTTCCAATAGTTTTAAAAGATTTCTTTAACACGCAATGAGAAGCTTTGTCAATGGCCGCATGAGAATCAGAATCAGCTTTATTGCCAAGTTCGTACATACAAACAAGGAATTTGACTCCAGTACACTTTGCTCTTTGGTTTTGTTTTTGTATTACAGAATATACATATTTACAATGTACAATATACACATATATAATAAAAAGGTGCATTTGCAACATTTGTATGCTGTTGTTTTGTACTCTATTGAATGTTCAACAGAGAAACAGCCTGGGGGAAGAAACTGTCTCTGTGGCGGCTGGTTTTAGTGAACAGTGCTCTGTAGCGGCGGCCTGAAGGTAAAACTCTGAACAGTTTATGTGCAGGGTGTGTGGGGTCTGCAGAAATTTTAGCAGCTCTTTTCCTGACCCTAGACCTGTATAAGTCCTGGATGGAGGGAAGGTTAGCCCTGATTATTCTCTCTGCATTCCTGATTATTCGTTGTAGTCTGGACCTGTCCTGTTTTGTTGATGAGCCAAACCACACTGAGATGGATGAAGACAGGACAGACTGAATGATGGCAGTGACCTGTGGAAGGTTGTACTTCTTGAGTTGCCTCAGGAAGTACAGTCTCTGCTGGGCCTTCTTTCGAACAGTGTCTATGTGTGAAGACCATCTCAGGTCCTCAGAGATGGTGGTTCCTAAGAACCTGAAGTGGTCCACGGCCGATACAGTGTTGTTGAGGATGGTGAGGGGGGTGTATGGGGGTGGTGTTCTCCGAAAGTCCACCACCATTTCCACAGTCTTGAGTGGGTTGAGTTCAAGGTAGTTCTGACTGCACCAGTGTACCAGCCGATCCACCTGCTGTCTGTATGCAGACTCATCACCATCCTGGATCAGTCCAATGACAGTGGTGTCATCTGCAAACTTAAGGAGTTTCACAGACGAGTCCGATGAGGTGCAGTCATTTGTGTACAGAGAGAAGAGGAGTGGGGATAGAACACACCCCTGGGGGGCACCAGTACTTATTGATTTGGTTCGGGAGAAGATGCTCCCCAGTCTCACCTGCTGCTGTCGGTCCATCAGGAAGCTGTTGATCCACTGACAGGTGGAGGCCGGAACGTTGAGCTGGGTGAGCTTCTGGTGGAGGATGTCTGGTATGATGGTGTTGAAGGCCGAGCTGAAGTCTACAAACAGGATCCTGGCGTACGTCCCTGGGTGGTCGAGGTGTTGCAGGATGAAGTGTAGACCTAAGTTAACAGCATCATCTGCCGACCTGTTTGCTTGGTAAGCAAATTGTAGGGGGTCCAGCAGGGGGCCTGTGATGTCTTTCAGGTGCTTCAACACCAGCAGCTCAAAGGATTTCATGACCACAGACGTCAGGGCTACAGGCCTGTAGTCGTTTAATCCTAGGATGGTGGGTTTCTTGGGCACCGGGATGATGGTGGATCGTTTGAGGCAGGAGGAGACCTCACATTTCTCCAGTGATTTGTTGAAGATCCTTGTGAAGATCGGAGCGAGTTGATTTGCACAGGCTTTCAGGCATGATGGGGAGACGTTATCAGGTCCTCCAGCTTTCTTTGTTTTCATGCGCTGAAAGAGCCTATTTACATCTTCCTCGGAGATATTCAGTGCAGGCAGAGGATCTAAAGGTAGGTGGTTGGTAGCTTTGTGAGAAGAACTTGTTCCTGAATGGGATGTGGAGGGGATGATTTGAGGTGTGAATGGCTTCTTGTCATGTCTGCAGTAGAAGCCATTCAGACGGTTGACCAGGAGACGACTCTGTTCAGGAAGGGTGGGGGGGCTCCTATAGGCAGTCAGGTTTCTCAGACCAGTCCATACAGCTGAAGCATCGCCAGTAGAAATGCTGTTCTTAAGCTTCTCACTGTAGCTTCTCTTGGCTGCTTTGATATCCTTTGTTAGTCTGTTCCTGGCCTGCCTGTACCGCGCCCAAGCTCCACTGCTGTGAGCTTCTTCCTTTTCCCTGCGCAGATTCCTGAGGTGTGGAGTAAACCATGGCTTGTTATTCCCAAAGGTGCAGAAGTGTGTGGTCTGCACACACATGTCCTCACAGAAACTGATGCATGATGTCACCACATCAGTTAGTTGGTTTAGGTCAGTGGCTGAGGTTTCAAAAACAGTCCAGTCTGTGTATTCAAAGCAGGCCTGTAGCATCTGCTTTGATTCCTCAGTCCACTTCTTAACAGTGTGAACCTTGGGTTTGGCAGCTCTTAGTTTCTGTCTGTAGGTTGGGATGAGGTGGATTAGATAATGATCCGAAAAACCCAGAGCAGCCCTGGTAACAGCATGATATGAGTCCTTTAAAGCTGTGTAACAATGGTCCAATGTGTTTTTGTCTCTGGTGGGACACTTAATATGCTGTCTGTATTTGGGGAGTTCATTTGAGAAGTTTGCTCTGTTAAAATCTCCCAGTATTATGATGAGAGTCTGTGTATTTTTTCTCCACATCTGTAATCAGCTCAGCAAGATGTTTTTCCGCGGCAGAAGTGCAGCCATGCGGTGGAAAATATGAGCAGATTATTATAAACGAGGAAAACTCTCTCGGTGAATAAAATGGTTTACAGATTATGGAAAATTACTCCAGATCCGGGCTACATGTTTTTCCCAGCACTTTTACGTCTCTGCACCAACCTTCATTTATATAAAAGCAGATTCCGCCTCCTCGCTTCTTCCCCGATAGCTCCGCGCTGCGATCCGCTCTGAGCAGCTGGAAGTCCGGCATCAGTAGTGCACGGTCCGGGATGTTTCCACTCAGCCATGTCTTGGTGAAGCAGAGAATCGCTGATCCGTGGAGGTCCGTGTTTTTACCGGTGAGAAGAAGCAGCTCGTCCATCTTGTTGTTTAGAGAGCGGACATTTGCCAGGTGGACTGAAGGCAGTGGTGTGCGAAGTCCTCTTTTGCGGAGCTTTACCAACGCGCCAGCACGGTTTCCCCTCCGACGCTTTCGGCGCAGTATCCCGTATAGTGTTGCAGCTCCGCTTGCCAGGAGCTCAGTGAACCTCGGATCAATGAAAGATGGTGAAAAAATCCCACGAGAGGACTTTCTGATGTTGAGAAGTTCCTCTCTACTGAATGAGACCACAGGATTGTGGCCCGACACCACAGTACTGTGGCTCAAAAGACATAAAAACACACAAACTACAAAAACAAAGAAAGCGAAGCTCCGAGGCTGCCATCGTCAGCGCCATCTTGGTGGATAAGGTGGATGAGATATTTGATTATATCGGCTTCTTAAATACAAACTGACAGCTTATGAAATAAACACTACCTTTCTAGCGTCTTCCCTGTTCTGTCATAATCACAAATACCAATAATCCCTGCTGTGTTCCAGATTGCTGGCTTTTACATTTTTTGTAAAAGCCATGTAAAAAGAATTAGGCTCAAACATAATTTGCTTGCCCAGAATTACTCGTACAACCAATGACACAGACCTTGCAATGTGTGTGATTAGGTTCTTACTTCCTGTCTACATGGGAAACCTTTAAGCCAAAGGAATAATTATCACCTTTCAAGACATTTCCATGTTACCCACTCGAACTTTGAATTCTAATGCTCAGCTTTCTTTTACAAATGTCAAGACTGTGGAAAGACATTTTCCCGTACACAGGTGTAAAATCAACACCTTTCATTAAATGACCCATAAAAATACCGACCTAACAACCCATAATGAAGGAATGAACCACATAACAGAAGCGACTCCATAAACAGGGAGGAAGGCACCACTGCAAAGACGGTGATGAAGAGTGTAATGTGGAAAGCCCCGTGAAGGTTTATGGGGTAACTGAGTCCTTGCAGAAACTCACGGTGCATCAAAATCTCTGCAGATGCCTTTTCAAAGCCATTTCAAGGCAGCAGGAGCAGCTTTGTTCCTCTGCCACCTGTCTTAACTCACTGCTCATTTTCGGTCTAAATTCATTGTTTTAGGTGCAGCTCCCTATCTCAGCTAAGTCTCAACTGTCTGCTCTTCACATTCCTCAGTCATAAGTCTCAGTTTTCTTCCCTCACATTCTGCAGCCCTTTGAAAAACAGGAACACGGGCTGGCAGAGTCACTGTATCAAATCTGTCTGTTGGTTAAACCTTTTCAATGTGGAGCCTGGATTAGACATGTTTTTTTTTTTTTTTTAAATCTGGACAAACTCTTGTTTGCACTGGCATCCACTAAGAATTGACAAGCCAAAGTTTATTTTTTGTTCTTCATTTGGCAGAGAAGTTCATCCAAAGGCCACGTTAGCTTTAAATGTCAGAATGAAAATGTGCATTTGTAACCACTGAATCCATCTTATTAAAAAAGATGAAAAAATAATACAGTCTTTCAAAGCTTTGGGTGTATGAAATGGTGATTAAGTCAAATAAAGGCCAAAAGAAAAGAAGACAAATAATAATAAAAACATCTGTTTGTTCCAGAGAAGCCTGGGAATCTCCTGGACAGAGGAGAATAGAGAAAATGTGGCAAGAAAGAAAAAACCATGACCAAGTAGCAGATCATCTGCTATGACTATAAATCACACTAGGGCTGCGATCTACAAGCAGGAAGGAGAGAGGCCAATGAGAAACAGAAAGAGGGAACCAATGTGTTATAGATTTTAAGTTTTAGACCGGAGCAGCATTCAAGGCTGTTGTTAATTTAGGGTTTATCAGTACACCTCAATTCCAAGTCTGTTTTACACTACAGCTGTCTTATCACTGTAGCTTAAACCAATCGCCATTTTAAGCAAAAATACTTTAACATTTGCTTTACATCGGGGATATCCCAATTAGTAATGTTTTTATTTATTCCTGATGAAGCTTTGAGCTTCAAAAACATTACATCTTGCTCCTGTCATGTTTTCATACAGATCGTTTTGCTGAATGCTAGGCTAAAACCAGCATGTTTTCTCTTTGTTTTGATAAGACTCATCAATAATTGGGCTCGTAAAATATTTTAGCACTGTTTCAACTGATTGTGTGTGGACAACACTACAACACTACAAAAGTTGTTCATTACAACAGTTCACACCATCAACCACAGCAGTCACAGAGGTCGCTATGGCGTCGCCAAGTTGAAATCAAGACTCTTGTCGCTTGTCTTCACCTGGGACTATGTCTTCAAGGTGATTTTGAGCATAAACTTTATCTAATAAAAAGTAAAATTCTTACTTCAAAAAAGGACCTTGCTAATTTGTTTGTGCCAACATTTGTTATGCACAACAAATTTGGCCAAACTATCAGTCGCTCTGCAAACTTAGCAAGATCTGCAATGCATCTACTGTTCTACTCAGCATATCACTTACTAAAAATATGTTTAGTTTGAGCACAGGGGCAGGGAAAGTTCATCCAACAGACCAAATATATAATTGGGATGCCGTATTTGCATGCATGGTGAATGAAATATAATATCGTCCATTACATTGCGATGACCAATGAAATTTGATATATTTTGCAGCTCATAATGAATCTAAATACTTATATTTGTTTCAATAGTAACAAAAAAATGCAACTTGCTGACAACCAGTCTTTGCAAATGCAACGTATTCTCCACAATAAACTAATTTCTAATTGCACTTTAAGTACAGGAGTCTGCATTCAACTTGTATTTAAAATAGTAGTGTTAGTTAGAATTATATAATTTTACAATCTCCAAACAACAGCAGTTCTCAAAATAAACCAGAAGAAAATGCATTCAGCGGAAGGTAAATAAAAGAGAAGCAAGTGTGAGGAATGTGTGAGCAAACGCTTTTGAACCCGACATCTGAAAACACAATCTCTATACTTATAGCAATTAGCCCAGTGTTCTCTCTCTCTCTCTCTCCCTCCTCTTTGTCTGTCGCTTTCAAATCGTTTGGAGTGTCAGCACAACAAAGTACTCGGTAGCATCATTACAGGCCGACACAAAAACAAAGCCTGACAAGTTTTGTATGGGGACAGTTTGAGTTAACTAAACAACTGAAAAAGAGGAGAGGTAACAACTGTATATTAAAGCAAGCACAAGTTTTCATGGTTGAAAAAAATTAATTTTAGATTAAGAACAAAGAATTACACTGCCAGTTTATTGATTTATTTTTTTTGCAAAACACGAGCAACGGTTTCAGGAAATAGATTTAATGGATTTTGTTTTAAAAAAAATACAAAAAGCAAATTGGTTAATCTTCCTTCATTCATGTAAATCTGATACTTTTGTAACTCTGAAAACCGGCCTATGTTGGACCTGGACAGTTGGAAACTCAGAAATTTGATCTTTTTCAAACCAGTGAAGGCAACACACCTTAGTTCTACCAGTTCGCAGCAACAACAACCTTCTTCAGTGTAGACGTTGCAATTAGGAGAAGAGGACTCAATGTTAAATGTAATGAGTACCCAAAAATGAAGTCGGAGAAAATGAAGGGAGGTAAGAATTTAAACAAAAAACAATTTTTCAATCAGAAGCAAGAAACAAGAAAAAGCAAATACTTTTAGGAGATAGCAGGAAGGCTTTACCAAAGTTCTTGTTTGCTCCTTTTGAGCTTTCAAAAGAACATTATGGATTTGGAATGGCAACATTTTGAAAATCTCAGCGTTAAAAGGTAAGGATCTACATTCTTTAGTGAACACAAGAAGAAATTCTAAAGACAGCTTAAAATGTTGACTCAATAATTTATTTTCTGATACTGGGTTAAAAAATGTTTTACAGCTACTGCTCTCCTACAAAACATCTACTCTTTCCTCCTAATAATAATCATTAACACTTACAGCAGGAACACATATCTTGAATGTTGTTCTTGAATCAAAGGGAAATCCATATTGGGTAAAAAAAATCGGTATTGGCAGGTCAAAGCTTTACAAAAAAAAAAGCTCTGCCACTAAATTCAGACTGGTGCATGTCTTATTTCTATTATCGGTCATTTAAAACATGAAAATTCTTAACCCATCTCTGCCTTACGACACAAAGGTATTTAAAATACTAGTAGTCATGATTATCTATTCTTCCAATAAGCTCAGTGTTGATACAGTGCATAAACAAAAATCTTGAGTATAGGATACATAGAGTAGTTGATCAGTGGTTGACAGAACAATACCTCAGCCATTTTTATTTCCAGAATTACAACTTTTCTGTACGTATTGTAAGCACATGATTGATTGGATGCGTAAGGACACATGTGGCAACCATTTTCAGTGAAAGTGTCACGTCAGAACCAATGTGAGGACCTAGCTAGCGGGAGCCAGTCGTGCCTGCAAACTATCGAACATTCAACTAAATCAGCAGAAAATTTTAGTACATTTTTAGTAATTTGTAAACAATGCATGCTTCAAGCATAAAAAAAATAGTAACACCTGCATTTATATAAGTAGTTGCTCTATATAACTAAATATAAGGGCCTGCTTGAATTAATTAGGCCTTGCCAGCTGAGTGGCAAAATGCTACATAAGCCATCTGAGCAAAAGATGTTGAGGCAGATTGACGTGTGCATGCTAAATGATCGTGAGAAAGAGTATGGAGGGGTTCCTTGATAAATGCTGCTTTTAAAAGGAGGAGAGGGCAGTAGGATTAATGCTGCAGACAACAAGCCCCATGACACTTTGACAGATGTGATGGTGTGCACCTCCCAAAGGGATAGCCTCTTTGAATAAAAGGGTTACTGCTATGGTGTCTGAGCAGTGCCCTCAACCTCAGAGCTCAAACCCAAAGAAAGGGTCAGGCTGTTGGCTTGACTACCGGCATTTGGGGCTTTTCCTGGCAAAATAAAACAATTAAATGCGAGGGCTGGATATTATTGGGCTTCACCTTTCCCACCCTCCCACACAATCACAGTGGGTACCCTGTTTTTTTCTATATTCATATGTTTTAGTATTTTCTAAGTAGTGTTTGACGTTAGTATCAGATGGAACATACTAAATTTTTTGCAGAGCAAAGTGGGAAAGCACCTACTGCTTTCCACCAAATTCCTGCTGATGTTTTTTAAATGATTACTGCTGGGATAATGTCAATGGAAGCAAAACAAAGGAAAGGAGTTCCTTTTGGGTCTTTCACAGCAGTGCCAGAGGCTTTTCTAATAGGTCCTCTGTCTTTCTTTCAGATTTTATCAAGGGGACATGCCAAACAAGAGAGAAAATCCAGTCAAGGAAATCTACATAGAAACAGTTCTACTGAACATGAAGTCATTTATTTAGTATTTTTTAAGTCAGACAACATTGGAATCAATATAAACAAAGTACCAAATTAGCAAAAAGAAACGGGGGTTACATTTTAAATAGCTGCCGTTTCTTTTAGATAGAGAGGTTTTCCAAAAAAATAAACAAAATAAAACAAGAGCGTTACACCTGTGATTGTTGCATCATGAAAACACAGTTTCTCTAAGATAGTTAAAACATTTCAAACATCTTGCTTGGTAAGGATTTCAACTTAGACACCTTTTGCATATCTTTCAATCTCCGTCCATTTCAATGTCGGTCCAGCATCATTAAATGATGCCAACATGAGGCTAAATTGTGTGTAATGGCAGCAACATGTATGGACCGTCAATTCCTATAAAATAGTATGAAAAGAGATTTCTAGCTGGCACGTTGCTCCACTTTAGTTCAAGCTGTGGGCACAAGAATGTGCTGCAGGAGAGAGCTCCATTTATTATGTTAAAAAAGAAAGAAGGAAAGGAAAAACAGCTTCTAATTACTGTTGTTAGAATCCTGCATTATCATTAAACCCCAAGGTTTCTGACAACACAACTGTGCAGCCATAGCAACAGAGTGCTGGAGGAGCAATTTCGGTACTGCGGCTTCATGCTTTGCCCGTTTTGCTGACTACAGCCCGGTTGATGTAAATCCGTTCGCTGACCTACACCCTAATCCAGATAATATTCTGACGAGCACAGGTGGACACATCAGTCAGCTTGGCTGGCAGTTCTTCACCCATGGGCTAAACAACAGAACGCAGCTGGGTTTGTCTGATATTATGTAACCCAGCACAACCCCCGCAGGCCTTGTTCACACCATCTCTCTCCTACTCCACCTCCCTCTTGTGCACCATTGGCTATTTGAAACAATAGGTGCATTGAGAGACAAGTGTGTTCAAATTGCACATCTCCACAAATTTTAGCTAAGAATATAAAAAACAAAAAGTCAAAATGATGCAGAGAGAAAAGAGAGCACTTTCTAAAAATCACGTTAAATCATTGTTATCATTTACCCTCAATTTATGGGCTATTTACGAGAATATTTACAGCATGTAACAAATGTAATATCTATCTAATATATATATATATATATATATATATATATATATATATATATAAATAATTGCAGTGGAAAGAGCAATCAATATTTCACCACATTTATAATTGAAGCTAATGTATAAACTACATATGCAGCTTTAAATTCTACACATAACTGATAAGTAAATTGAAAAATTGTATTCATCATTATTTCTAACACAGATTCTGCCATTATTCTAAAAAAAACTATTTTGTTACCAAACAATAGTACCCAAAAGTGGAATAGCACCAGTTGCCTGGCAACATTTCCTTATTGAATTTCAGATCAGGAAGCAATGGTGCTTTGAGCTACTACCCTCTAAATACTTTTCTCATCGCTGGCACAGACTGTAATGTCCAACTACAATCATACTGTTCACGTCCTCTTGGAGCCTATTATAGCTTTACCACTGACATTTCAAAAGTACCGTACGATTTCTGACACTGGCACAAACTTAATTTGTACAGCTATAGGTACTTCGGTACATTTCTCTATTAAAAGGAAAACAACTATTCCTTGCATCCTGCACATTAGTGGTGACACTACAAAATATAAAGAACTGTAGTGAGTTCTTTTATGGCTACGTTGCTTCAAAAGCAGCTTTTTCATCCTCAAGGGCATGTAGAGATGTTAACGGGCTCCTGACATTCATTTCATTTAAAAACCACCCAGTGGGACCTCAATGAAAAAGCTTTCCCTTCCACAAAGGTCTGCTGTCATTAGAAAATACCACAGGGGCAACAAAACTCATCTGATGAGCCAGTTAATGAAAACCATCAACATCCACAAACCACTCATCAAGCATTTCTCTCCGCAGCTGATGAGACCCAATAGAGGCATTAGGTAGAAGCTGTCAGAAGGCTACTGAAATGGATCAAAGCGCTATGAGGTAAATCTGCTCCAATGAGCGTTTGCAACATCAACAGCACAGAGCGGCCCACTCAGTCTGGGTGATTAAGCAACATACCAAGATGAACTCATGATGACAGGGTGAGATCTATGGGAGGCAGATGAAACAGCAGGAAAGCCTTTTTGGAAGACACTGCCACAGTTTGCGAATAAAGGATGACAACGCTGTTGTCCACTTTAAATGTAAAACAAAGTTTCATGACAAAGAAAACGGAAGACCAATCAGGATGTTTTTAAGTCTTTAGGTGTGAAAAAAGTATGTTCAATTTCTGACTGTCCATATAAAAAGGTGAAAATAGAATGTAATTTACAGTCATATCAGTCCAGTATCATGAATATAAAGCATCACTACGTTTTCTTCTTACTACACATGTATATGAGATGTTATGACTTTAAAGTTACAAAATATACATAATTTTTAAGATCACAGTAATCATCAAATCTCCAACGTTTTGTTCAAAAGAGTTCATTCTTGAGTACAATTCAACTCTTACGATGTAAAAAAAAAAAAAAAAAAGTATCTCAGTACTGAGAATAAACAGAAGGGTCAAGCCAGGCTGCTGTTAAAACCAAACTGACACAAATCTCTGGGCAAAATGAGGACTGTTCACCTAATTTACAATCCAACAATCCAGCAATCCAAAAGGGCTGCCCTTTGATTTTGCCTGTGTTAACATGCATATTACGGAACTGGATGCTTTCAGGTTTAGGTTTTTTTCAATCAAAGCAGAAGTTCACGCTCTCACCTGCTTGAAGATCACCATAATTAGGACAAAGTTCAGTGGAGGTTGTTGCTTTGCTGCAGCATACCTCAGTCTCTGAAGCCCAACACTTCCAATCCCGCTTGTTCACATAATCATTAACTAATTCAACCCAGAGTAAATATTTTAAGAACCTTTCTAAACCATGAAGAAAATATACAACTCTGTGAAGGGGGCAGAGACACTTGCATATACCCGAGAGGGGTGGGAAGTGGGGCATTGTTTTTCAGCAGGCTGAGCTTGAATAAAGATGAACAAGGTGAGGTCATCCCTATTGTGTACACACAACACTGTCACACATTCCTCTGTCTGTGAATGTAGACTTGTGGCTAAAGCTGAGATAAAATGAACCTAGTAAGTGAAGGATACCATGTAACAAAGCATTTTCACTCTAAACAGCCCTGAAATTTTAAACCTTACTGTAGCATCCAAGGCCATTACCTTTTAAGCCAAAACACACTCTTTCTTGGAGAGATAGCATAAAGGTTGCAGCATGCACAATATACACTGCTCAAAAAAATAAAGGGAACACTCAAATAACACATCCAAAATCTGAATGAATGAAACATTGTCATTGAATACTTTGTTCTCTACAAAGTTGAATGTGCTGACAACAAAAATCACACAAAAATCATCAATGGAAATCAAATTTATTAACCAATGGAGGCCTGGATTTGGAGTCACACACAAAATTAAAGTGGAAAAACACACTACAGGCTGATCCAACTTTGATGTAAGGTCCTTAAAACAAGTCAAAATGAGGCTCAGTATTGTGTGTGGCCTCCACGTGCCTGTATGACCTCCCTACAACGCCTGGACATGCTCCTGATGATATGGCGGATGGTCTCCTGAGGGATCTCCTCCCAGACCTGGACTAAAGCATCCGTCAACTCCTGGACAGTCTGTGGCGCATGGCCCTCCATGGGCCATGCGCCCCTCCAAAGAAATGTCACCCCGCACCATTACTGACCCACTGCCAAACCGGTCATGCTGAAGGATGTTTCAGGCAGCAGATCGCTCTCCACAGTGTCTCCAGACTCTGTCACGTCTGCTCAGTCTGAACCTGTTTTCATCTGTGAAGAGAACAGGGCGCCAGTGGCAAATTTGCCAATCCTGGTGTTCTCTGGCAAATGCCAAGCGTCCTGCGCGGTGTTGGGCTGTGAGCACAACCCCCATTTGTGGACGTCGGGCCCTCATACCATCCTCATGGAGTCGGTTTCTAACCGTTTGTGCAGACACATGCAATTTTGTGGCCTGCTGGAGGTCATTTTGCAGGGCTCTGGCAGTGCTCCTCCTGTTCCTCCTTGCACAAAGGCGGAGGTAGCGGACCTGCTGCTGGGTTGTCGCCCTCCTATGGCCTCCTCCACGTCTCCTGGTGTAGTGGCCTGTCTCCTGGTAGCGCCTCCAGGCTCTGGACACTACGTTGACAGACACAGCAAACCTTCTTGCCACAGCTCGCATTGATGTGCCATCCTGGATGAGCTGCACTACCTGATCCACTTGTGTGGGTTGTAGAGTCCGTCTCATGCTACCACGAGTGTGAAAGAACCAACAACATTCAAAAGTGACCAAAACATCAGCCAGAAAGCATAGGTACTGAGAAGAGGTCTGTGGTCCCCACCTGCAGAACCACTCCTTTATTGAGTGTGTCTTGTTGATCGTCAAAGATTTCCCCCTGTTGTCTATTCCATTTGCACAACAGCTGTGAAATTGATTGTTAATCAGTGTTGCTTCCTAAGTGGACAGTTTGATTTCACAGAAGTTTGATTTATTTGGAGTTATATTGTGTTGTTTAAGTGTTCCCTTAATTGTTTTGAGCAGTGTATTATACAGAGTGCATGACTGATAATACTGGTCTTTTTCCTGTTTTAGTTTCTGTTCATCACCTGCAAGCCAGATGTAAACGTCTTCATTTCATTCCTGGTTTTGTCAACAGGTCAAACCTAAACAGTTCTATTATCTGGCCTAAAGTAGGTTTGTCTGTTTCTGTCTAACATTAACAATCAAAGACAAAACAAAAACTTGCCAATCTTGTTGACATTCATCTGCAATTCAGTTTGATAACATTACCATCGTATTTTTTCAAAGCACGGATACAAAGAGTAGTTGATCAGTGGTTGACAGAGCAATACCTCAGCAATTTTTATGACCAGAATTACAACTTTTCTGTACGTATTGTAAGCACACAATTGACTGGATGCGTAAGGACACACGTGACAACCATTTTCAGTGAGAGAGTCACGTCAGAACCAAGGTGAGGAGCTAGCTAGCGGGAACCAGTCGAGGATGCAAACTGTCGAACATTCAACTAAATCAGCAGAAGCGAGGCTTAATTTATTGCAGATTTTGTTGCTGTGTGTGATGAATCTGATAATTCTTAGGAAAAGCAGGAAAAAATTTTATTTTTGGTAAATAATTGCAAACAGGCGGATTTGAGGCACTGTGAACACAAGAGCTTTGTTTTGTACATATTTAGTTTTTTTTAAATACCTTGCAAAAAGCTGAACCACAAAACTTTGTTATATTAGTGAAATTTGAATAAAGGTCGTTGAATGTGGAACTCTTTGGCTAGTGATTTGTGGAATTACTTTTAATTCTCTCCAAAATTACACACTTTTTGGGTTTTCACCATGTATATATAGTACCGACAAAAAGTTTGGAAACACCTTCTCCTTCAAAGAGTTTTCTTTATTTTCATGACTATGAATATTGTAGCTTCACACTGAAGGCATCAAAACTATGAATTAACGTACATGTGGAATTATATACTGAACAAAAAAGTGTGAAACAACTGAAAATATGTCTTATATTCTAGGTTCTTCAAAGTAGCCACCTTTTGCTTTGATTACTGCTCCACACACTCTTGGCATTCTGTTGATGAGCTTCAAGAGGTAGTCACCTGAAATGGTTTTCCAACAGTCTTGAAGGAGTTCCCAGAGATGCTTAGCACTTGTTGGCCCTTTTGCCTTCACTCTGCGGTCCAGCTCACCCCAAACCATCTCGATTGGGTTCAGGTCCGGTGACTGTGGAGGCCAGGTCATCTGGCGCAGCACCCCATCACTCTCCTTCTTGGTCAAATACCCCTTACACAGCCTGGAGGTGTGTTTGGGGTCATTGTCCTGTTGAAAAATAAATGATGGTCCAACTAAACGCAAATAGCATGCCGCTGCAAGATGCTGTGGTAGCCATGCTGGTTCAGTATGCCTTCAATTTTGAATAAATCCCCAACAGTGTCACCAGCAAAGCAACCCCACACCATCACACCTCCTCCTCCATGCTTCACGGTGGGAACCAGGCATGTAGAGTCCATCCATTCACCTCTTCTGCGCCGCACAAAGACACGGTGGTTGGAACCAAAGATCTCAAACTTGGACTCATCAAACCAAAGCACAGATTTCCACTGGTCTAATGTCCATTCCTGGTGTTCTTTAGCCCAAACAAGTCTCTTCTGCTTCTTGCCTGTCCTCTGCAATGGTTTCCTAGCAGCTATTTTACCATGAAGGCCTGATTCACACAGTCTCCTCTTAACAGTTGTTCTAAAGATGTGTCTGCTGCTAGAACTCTGCGTGGCATTGACCTGTTCTCTAATCTTAAAGTAATGATGGCCACTCGTTTTTCTTTACTTAGCTGCTTTTTTCTTGCCATAATACAAATTCTAACAGTCTATTCAGTAGGACTATCAGCTGTGTACTGTATCCACTTCCTGCATAACACAACTGATGGTCCCAACCCAATTTATAAGGCTTGAAATCCCACTTATTAAACCTGACAGTGCACACCTGTGAAGTGAAAACCATTTCAGGTGACTACCTCTTGAAGCTCATCAACAGAATGCCAAGAGTGTGCATAGCAGTAATTAAAGCAAAAGAACCTAGAATATAAGACATATTTTCAGTTGTTACACACACATAGTAGGACTAAAACGTTTCCCGACTCGCTCCTCCAAAACACCCCAAAGTGGCTCAATAATATTTACATCTGGTGACTGTGCAGGCCATGGGAGATGTTCAACTTCAATTTCATGTTCATCAAACCAATCTTTCACCAGTCTAGCTGTGTGTATTGGTGCATTGTCATCCTTATACATCACACCGCCTTCAGGATATAATGTTTGAACCATTGGATGCACATGGTCCTCAAGAATGGTTTGGTAGTCCTTGGCAGTGATGCGCCCATCTAGCACAAGTATTGGGCCAAGGGAATGCCATGATATGGCAGCTCAAACCATCACTGATCCACCCCCATGCTTCACTCTGGGCATGCAACAGTCTGGGTGGTACGCTTCTTTGGGGCTTCTCCACACCGTAACTCTCCCGGATGTGGGGAAAACAGTAAAGGCGGACTCATCAGAGAACAATACGTTTCATATTGTCCACAGCCCAAGATTTGCGCTCCTTGCACCATTGAAACCAACATTTGGCATTGGCATGAGTGACCAAAGGTTTGGCTATAGCAGCCCGGCCATGTATATTGACCCTGTGGAGCTCCCGACGGACAGTTCTGGTGGAAACAGGAGAGTTGAGGTGCACATTTAATTCTGCCGTGATTTGGGCATCCGTGGTTTTATGTTTTTTGGATACAATCCGGGTTAGCACCAGAACATCCCTTTCAGACAGTTTCCTCTTGCGTCCACAGTTAATCCTGTTGGATGTGGTTCGTCCTTCTTGGTGGTATGTTGACATTACCCTGAATACCGTGGCTCTTGATACATCACAAAGACTTGCTGTCTTGGTCACAGATGCGCCAGCAAGACGTGCACCAACAATTTGTCCTCTTTTGAACTCTGGTATGTCACCCATAATGTTGTGTGCATTTCAATATTTTGAGCAAAACTGTGCTCTTACCCTGCTAATTGAACCTTCACACTCTGCTCTTACTGGTGCAATGTGCAATCAATGAAGACTGGCTACCAGGCTGGTCCAATTTAGCCATGAAACGTCCCACACTAAAATGACAGGTGTTTCAGTTTCATTGTCCAACCCCTGTATATATGTATGTATATATATATGATGAATAAAGTGAAATTCAGAAAAATAAAAACGGCAAATTTTGGGGGGGGAATATACCTCAAGTACGTGCGGACGTCCGTGGAGTCAAGCATGCCCGACTCTGTGGGAGCCTTTAGAGGAAGTCTTCATCACAGAATTACAAGCTGCAATTTTAAGCAATAAAACCACAACTGGTTATTGGGTCACATCCACAGCACTTTATAACTTCTATAATGTCCAGCAAATAGTGTAAAAACTCAGAAGGATTTTAACAATGCAGACTCCCATTTAGGAACACTTCTGAAGCAAGAGGATAGGCAGTTGTGGGCAGGATTAAATCCCACTTTTGAAGCCATAATCTTGTGATCATTTCATTTCTTCAACCCTGTAAAACTGTATCATAATCCCTTCAAAGTCAGAATAGGTTTCTTAGAAATAACTGAATGATCCACAGGGGTTATGGTCATTTTCATTCGAGTTGGAACCTAAATGATCTAAAACAAGAAAATACTCCTTTGAATGAAGGATATACTCCTCTTTTGCTACAGACACAGACCATTATCATTTGAAGTGAATGGTCAAGGAAAGTTTAACCAAAATGAAAAAAAATCTCTGCTCCTTTGTACAGATATTATTCAGACAATTGTTTTGTTCAATTCAATTGAAATGTTTTCATTTTTCATCTCGTGAAGATTGAAGTATTTTGACCAATATGATAATATTGTTTATTGCAGCCTGGAATGTTAGTGCCATAAAAGAAGTAACAGACGTATTCACCGCTCTAAGACGCATTTTTCAGTGTGCTCATGGATCTGCAAAGCAGGAACACTGGTGAAGTTCAGCCAAAAGCTGTTCCAGCTCTCAGTAAATCAAAAGGGATTTGTGTGTTTTACAAACCATGGCACAAAGTAGCACCTCTTTGGAACTAATAAACCCAAGCAAGATGTCCTTAATTATTAGGCTCTCTTGTCTTGAATTACGTTCTGCTCACAAAAAGATGCCTTCAATATCCATCCAAGCTGATTTTTAGCAGGCACCCTGAAATTAACACCTGACATATGCGATTTGGTAAAGTGCAGACACACTCTTAAAGCCCACGGATGAATGAAAAGTGGAGCCTTTACTAAACAGTCAAGTCAGTCAGTCATTTTCTACCGCTTATTCCATAGTGGGTCACGGGGGAGCTGGTGCCTATCTCCAGCAGTCTATGGGCAAGAGGCAGGGTACACCCTGGACAGGTTGCCAGTCCATCACAGGGCAACACACATACAACCACGCACACACTCATTCATACACCTAAGGGCAATTTAGAGTTACCAATTAACCTAACAGGCATGTCTTTGGACTGTGGGAGGAACGGGGAGAACATGCAAACTCCATGCAGAAAGACCCCAGGCCAGGAATCGAACCCAGGACCTTCTTGCTGCAAGGCAACAGTGCTACCAACTGCGCCACCGTGCAGCCCCCTTTACTAAACATTCCTGGACAAATTAGTTTACATAAGGACTCTTTTCTAAAAGATAAAAAATCTGTAACTTCTCATCTTTACATACACTAAATGTCAGAAAGATAAATTGGAACTGAAAGCATGTTTTCAGGGTAATCAACATTGTTTGACCAGAAGCCAAATTAACATTTTTGTTCTTTTTCTTCTTCTTTCAAGAGAAAATAAGTCCAGCTGACGTTTCAAATATTAAGGATGTCAGGAAATCTAGACCAACGTGTATATATTCAGGGATACTGATAATTTCCTGCTGAGATTACAGGGAAAGATTGAAAACTATGTGCTTACTAAAGTGATTAAATAAAGCTAGTCGGATGAAGCATGAAAGTAAAAGTTCAAAGCTGCCCTTGGATGGTGAACATTTGCCAGCAGTGGAGAGTTCTTGTTTTGACAGATGTATAAAGCAACAGCCCACACTACTGTATAAAATCTTTGATCCAGTCTCCTAACCCTCCCTAAGCGACATTACTAGAAACCTCAACTACCCACAAGATCATTGGTTTGGTTTGTTGAAACTCAGTGAGGCAAGGAGAACAGCCAAGAAGGAAAATTCTGTTACATTTGACAGTAATGGCAAGGCCAATTACTAGATATGTAATCAGTTTTAAAACTGGGACAAAGTTAAAAACTCCATGATGCACCTCTCCTTCCTTAGAACATCTGCACTGGGTGGCATGACAATGCTGCTTCTTCTGCTGGTTTGTTTTATTTGCAGTTTTTCCCTTTTAGATATTGCAGTATTTCACACAAAATCAGATAATACGTCATATCAGCCTGGGGACATTTTAAAGGACGCTTTTTCCCTTTCAGTCACATCCATGTCAGCCGTCTTGCTGCTCCTTGTCCTCTCTGCCACTTAGTGAACGAACTGCTGAAGTCAGCTGCCACAGTTTCTTGGTGGTAACTCCGTGTTTTTTGATCCTGAATCATGGGTGTGATGTCCTCTGTGGGTGCTTAAAATGCCAGCTGAAGAAACTTTTTTCCCCACAGAAAGAGGTTATGGTATATTCAAAGTAAAAACAAAATAAAAAATGTTGTGAAAAGGTTCCCAATCAACGTCATTAGATCCAGCAACAGAAGCGTTAGCAAACTGCATTAATGCACTTTCATTCAGCTTGTGTGAAGAGGGCGCGCTAATTCTATCTGCAGGAGTGTGTGAGAAACAGAGAGCTTAAAGTGTATGCTCTCTTTAAAAATTAAAACAAACTATGAGAGCTAACTTTAGCAGCAACTACCCATCTTTCTCCTCTCTAAATCATCAATATATAAACTAGTACAGTGGCCTGAGGACACATGCAGCTTTTCAAAAGGAATACAGGATTTAAAAAAATGATTATGGTCATTAGATGGCTAATTCATAACGTCACTTCAAATTTGGAGCATACTTTGGGAAAACCTTTCATATTTGCTTTCTTTCAACCTTCTCTTTGTTCACATTTTATGTTCATATTGCATAATAAAAGATTAAGTTCTAGTTTTTGCAATTGACCTGGAAAGAGTTTAATCACAGGTAAAATTGGTCAAATTCCATCACTGGTCGATGAATTGGTGCCATTCCCAATACTGTCCAATATTAGAAATGCTTATTATTCATGTTGCTCTTGAAAATGGTCTCATGAGCCCAAATCTATTTGCCTGTGCAGCGATAAGTAAGTACACCCTCTTTCTAATCTGAAGGTTTACATATCTGGAAAATAAAATAGAATGTGGTTCTTAGCAGGCGTTAGAATTAAATAAACCTCTGATAAACAAAAAAAAGGTGAAATAATGTAGCATATAATTTCTGTTAACTAAAACAGAAGAAAAAACATTGAACAAAGTAAACAAATACAAAAGTCTTCTAACATTACAATTTTGCAACAAATAAATTTTGAATAATTACAAAAGCAAGATTTCAACAAATGTTTTTAAGTAACTTTAACTGTACTTTAGCAATGTGAAACACATCACTATGGGAGACAATACAAGCATGGGTACCTTCAGTATGGCCCAGTCTCCACTAATGTTTAACAAGTTTTGATCTAAATCAAGTCAAATCCCTTAATATATTCACTTTCATATATGTTTCTTTATGTTAAGCCTTAGAGACAAAGTGCTGTCAAGGAGAGTAACATAAAATAATGCCGTCGATAAGCCCCATCTGTACTAATGCCTGTATTAAAAACCCTAATGATTCCCAGCTCTTCTATAAAGACATTAGCAATTAACAAGCCCAACTGGGTGAGAATAGCACTTCTTTCACAAATACCAGCACAAGCAGTCAACAGTAGCAACATCCTTTTAGTCATACACCACGACAGAAATTTGAAGCTCTCTCTGCTTGGAAACAGATGGCAAGACAGTTGGTAGGAATTTCAACAATGTTCCCTAGCTTGCTAAGAAGTTAAGCTTTACAGTTCTTGTGCTCATTTGCGTTGTTCCCATGTCATAACTGAGTCAGAGAGGAGTGGGGGAGATCCCAAGAAAACAACTGGTGCAATAAAATCATTTAATACATAAATAAACCTCCAACCTTGAATTTTCATTCAACACGTTGCAGACATTCTCAACAATCTTTTAGAAGAGCTAAAATATTTTGTATGACTGAGAAAAAAAAAAAAATCAAATAAGCAGACCTCAGTAAATGAAATGAGCACCTAAAATACCTGCTTTTAAAGCCTAATACAAATCCAAAGTTAGATCCCCACAATTAGTTCACTGTAGAGACCATTATTCAACTATTATTTAGTCTGAATGATAAATTTTGGAGACAAAAAAAAAAACCAGGTCGACATTGTGGCCAATGTAACAAAATAATTAGAGGGAAAAGTCGGCATCTGATTAATCTACAATTAACTTAAAAACTGATTTTTTCAATGTTTTAAATGTTTTATTAGATTTCAGTACGACATTGTTGTCCAAATCTAAATATTAAAGCACTGTGTTGCCATACATATCGGCCTTGTTCTCTCAGGTCTTTCCATTTGGACAGTACAGTTCCCTCAGTTTACTTCTGCATGGATTAGCCTGCACAGTCATTGTTTCTTGATGTTCTTTCAATTGTAATTAAGGAATTATTTCATTAGACATACAAAACTATGGAAAAAGGAAAAGAGGTACAACAACAGATAAATTTAGCTTTTATGAGCTCACATCTCAGGTGAATTGGATATGAGTAAGTGCTTACCCTTGTGCCCCATTTCTCTCTTTCTAGCAGCAATGAAAGGCCCTGTCAAAGCCTCAACGGGGCTTCAGTGCCATCCTTTGCAAAACACTATGGATCAAAGAGATATGCAATTTCACATATCAGAGAAAACACTGCAAGGGCTGGTTGCCATGAGAAAATGAAATGCTGGCCTGCACTTCAGAAGAGCAAACATCCATGTCTTTATATAAGGTCCTTCTCTGTTTACCATTTGAAACATTTAACATTTATTTTTGGAATTTGCAATCTGACCAAGACAGCTTGTATGTGCAAGTAATAATAATAGTCTCAATTAGGCTGGATAATATATTTTCATTTTGTATATACTCATGCAGTGTAAGGCAAGTTAACATGTCAGCCTTACAGCTTAACTTAAAGTTTGGTTTCTACCCACCTCCTTCCATCTTAATTTCTGAGTTTATATGCAACTATTTTCAGCATACTGCTTTAATAAAACCAACCACCTGTCTGATATTTGAAAAGTAAACTGCTCTGTGGTTAAGTAACACTGCTCTACTACCATTCTTACACCATCCATCAACAAGAATAGAGATGTACTAATAGATAGCCAGATATGGGAATCAGACCATAGTTCCTAGACATTTACCTCTATGTTTTCTCCATATTTCTTGTTTGTAACAAGCAGAAATTCTAATTCCATTTCCTAGCATTGAAATGGATAATAAGGACAAAGAGTGGGAAGTTCAAAGGTTTAAAAACTACATACACCTAAAAGATTAGTGTAGTCCTTTCAAAACGTTTCTGAAATGGAGAGAAAAGAGGGGTGAAATAAGGTGAGAGTTGTGAATACAAATGATGAAAATGTCAGAGTCATGGCATGCCTTCAATAATAGAAAGAAAGTAAGACTTGGAAAAAAAGACACTGGCAGAGACAAAAAACGGGAGGGAAAGAGGGAGGGATGGTACGTGGTACAGCTGGAGGAATGAGCAACAGAAATAAAACAGTTACTGCATGGGAGTTCAAAAACAGGTGAAACCCCATTACCAGCCACTGTTCGTGATGAATTACACATGTGTAATAAAAGCTTCAGCTGCAGTGTTGGGTTATTCAAAAGGACCTCTTTTTCCTGAAAAACCATTTGTAATATTATCCACACGCACAGCCAAATACCCTTTCTTCTCCAGATAGGAATCACAAGCATACTGAAAAAACAAAACTGAAAAATTTTGCTTTCAAGAAATAACTAATGTCCTGAGGGATTAAAATGAAATCCTCTTCTGTGCTTACAATAAAGAGGGCCTGGACATTTTCTGCAGTCTAATCAAGGAACATTAGCAGATAATTCAGATATTCTACATCATCAGACCTTTAAATAATCTTTTAGCTGTCCATCAAAGGCTCTGATACTTTTCTCTTTTCTGTTTTCCCACCTCCTCCTTTATTCACCAGCTCCATGTGTGACTGAACATGCACGCCTCCACCTACACAAGCAATTTCAGCAGCCTACTTGATATTGTAAACGCAACACAGCCTGCAGATCGGCTCAGCCTTGCCATTCACCGACTCTCACAAGGCAGATCTGATAGCATGAGATGTTTAACAGCTAATATATAGAAATTTGTCGATTTGATGCCGAAAACTCATCAATGGACAGAATCACAATTCAAATGCTTTCCTGGACAAAAAGCTTTGATAATGCTGCAGTTGTGTTTCAAGCTGAAAATGAGCCCGTTTCTAGTTACTCATGGAATAGGGATGTCAACTTTTTTGATATGCTCATTTAGGACTTGACAAAAGAAGGAAGCACTTCTGCTGTGCATGCTGGCCCTCTGAGGGGCTGGAGCTGGTAGCATGAGGGAAGCCACAGGTGGACAGGGCAATGGCAACAAAAGAAAGATCATCTATGGGGGGTCCATTTACAATGAACCTCACTCCCAGGATGCCATCAAGGCAAAGAAAGAGGTCCGAGACAAACAAACTTCAAGCAAATTCCAAACATTTGTGAATTAAACTTAAAAGCTATTTTCTGAAAAACATGTACATTTCATTGCTATCAAATCCTTGCATCATAAAAACCATTTACTCCACCCTTTGGATGTAGCATTTACTATATTTCACTTTTTAAATCTATCTGAACAGACCGCCATTTTGATTAATGACACAGGTCTTGACAGTGTCCAACACTCCAACAACTTGATGCTTTAGTTTCATGCAAATTCCGCGGCGGTAGCTTCTCTTTTTAATTTTTAATTGACAGATTGTGCGCGATGAATTACACTCTCCTGGAAGGAAGCTTAAAGAAATGTCCCTGCAAGAACTCACATTTGCATCTCTATCAACGACTGCAGCGTAGTTGAACATCTTCCAGGACTCCAGCGAATTTCCCTTCAGATAATATGAAAGCCTTGGTGTACCTTTGCACAAGCATTCCTCTGACGAGAGCCCAAAGTCCCAGAGAAAGAGACGACCAGCGAGACAGAGACAGACAGGAAACCCACGACAGCGGCTGCAATTTTGCCGTCGCAAATCACCCTGCAGTGACTGAATGACTTAAACAAACAATTATCATTATCCGTTTAGCCAGATTTCCTGTTCAGTTAAGAGCAAGGGGTGAATCGTCTTCATTTTCAGTTGTGTTGTGCGTTAGGGGGATGTACCAAGAAGGGGATTGAAAGCTACGCAAAATAACAAAAGCATAACTGGCACAATTAATCTGAGAGATACAGCTAATTGATTTGGACGTTAGCTAACATGCACGACCAAAGAGAAGCGGTTTTCTGACCGTTAGCTAAACTTTCTGTTGAGTTTTTATCTACTAATTGTTACCATGAGATTGGTGCATGAATCGACTCAAAATACACAGAAATACCGACAACAAGGAGCCTGTGGCGTTTTTTTTTTTTTTTTTTTTGTCTCCTGTGAGTCAATGTGAAAACCAACGGAGTCGTGAACCTTCTTACCTTTATTCATTTCCACCTTGTCTGTCTCCTCGGGAAGAAGATAAAACGCCGCTCTCGCTGGTCAATTTACGGGAATAAATATACCGTCTCTGCAATGTCTGATACATTTTACAGAAGAGCGGAAATCTGTGGGGAATTCTGCAGGCTTTCTATCTACCATTCCGTGCGCTTCACTAACCGCTTCTCGGTTTGTTCATATCAGAACTTCATCCAAAGTTGCAGCGGTTCGCTCCGCCTCGCCACGATGATGAGGTCACCGCCTCTCCCCCTCTTGAAGTCTCGCGATACGCTTCAGCGGCTTCGTGTTCCTAACTGAAGGCATTTTGTGTTCTCGCGATAGAACTGTGAATGAACGATAAAGGACGAATGGGCAAACCGCTGGGTAAAGATGGCACAGAGGGAGACCGTTGCTCTAGCAACAGATTCGGATGCAGCTCTCAGGCGACGTGCGGTTTCTGTGGTGGGTTTGAGCGCTGTTGGGCAGGGCAATTCCTACACCCAATAGAAGTGAAAAAAGCAGGGGGGGAGGGGGTGGCCAAAATCTCTTAAATATACAAAAGTATTTTTTTAAATATAAATATTTGTTTTATTTGAATGGCAAACGCATTATTGTCACAAGTGAACACTCAAACCATGTTTTAAGAGCTTAATGTTGTTTTAGAATTTTGCACATTGTGAGTCATATCTATAACTTATCTAATAGGGTCGATATTTTCAAGTTATCCAGGCACAATTAATTATCTTGTATTACTCAATTTCATCAACACCACAAATAAAACTTGTTTCAAACTTGAGTAAAGTAAAATATCTTATTTAGAGGTCTGAGGGGGTCTCGTAGTTGCTATAAATAAAATAAATTAATCAATTAATGATATTGTCTAAGTATTTGTCTCACATTTTTTTCTGTCTTGACATTGAAAAACCAAGATTTCCGTTAGGAAATTGTTCATTTATTGCATTGTGCAAGCCATATGCTCCTTTCGTCCACCAACAAAATATGTCATATAAACTGCATTATATTTATAAGTTCCTATAATTGCCCACTCTTTAATATCTATGTCATATGTATTTTGCTTAGCTTATATAATTGTTCTATTCTTACTCACAAAATAATAAAAAAAAAACTGGATCTGACTACTATAAGAGGAGAAAGTGAGTTATTATTATCATAAGGTATAACACATCATGATCATTATGTTTGTATAACTCCATGCCTTTCCTCAAATTCAGTCCAATATGTCCAGCTTAACCTCATATTAGACCTATTGTGGCTCAGCTGAATCTAGTTTGTTATTTGGTAACAGCATATATGATATGCATCTGATATTTTATTCTGAGAACAGCTACTTTGTGATTGGACATGACATTAAGAGTTTTGACAAAATAAAGTTGAATTGTGGAACATAAAGCAAGTTTAACAAAATTGAACCCATGCATCATCCAGAAACCCTGCATACATTTGTGCATACATAGTGTATGTCTTATTCTGCATGACATGTTGACAATGAAAACAAAAACCTGTCCTTTATTGACCATTGGGATCACTATTGTTTAACAATTCAGTTGAAACTCGGGCAGTGCATAATTTTCTATAACATTACGGACAAAATTATATGTTCCTCAACTAGAATTCTCTGAACAAGAGGAACAATTAAGCACTTTGTTTTGAACAATAGGACAAATGCAGAGTAAAATATGGGCATGCTCGCATGATGTGAAAAAACATGGTACTTAAAAAAAACATTGATGGTTTTTTGTTTAATTGGTATTCAGAGACTGAATAAAATTCATCTAAAAAGTAGAGCTAACTGAATTAACAAGATATCTGTTCGTACTAAATGCTCATTGTAACTGAAAATACAGTTGAAACTAGATGCTTACATAAACTTACATAGGATTACTCAGAGTTAACACTTCTTGTATAAGGTCGGTTAAAATTATTTCAGTTATTTCTATTTGTTAAATGCCAAAATAATGATTTTTCTACAGATTTTTCAAATTCAAAAGTTCACATACATTTCCTTGGTATTTGGTAGAATGGCCTTTTGAACTGAGCCAATTGGTGAAAACATAAAGGGGATTCTTCCTCAAGCTTCTCATTATAGTTTGCTGGAAATTTGGTACATTGTTTCTGCCAGAACTGGTGTAACTGGTGTAGGCCACTTTGTTTGTACAAACCTTTTTAGCTCTGACCACAAATTGTCTGTGGGACTGACATCAGAGTGTTGTGATGGCCACTGCAAGACAATGACTTTATTGTCCTTAAGCCACTTTCCACTGCTCACAAATTTTGCAGCATGAGTAGTTTATATTGAAAAGAAAAAAATATTCACTGACAGCAAAGTGAACTAGAGTCAAATTCCTTGTTTGTGTGCACAAACTTAGCAATAACGCTGATTCTGATTATTGTCAATTTGAGAATCCTTTTCTGCCCAAGCTTTGACTTCTTGACGGGTGTCTTGAGATGTTTCTTCTATATTTCCACATATCGTTTTTCCCCATCATGGTATCTGCAGTATTTTGAGAAGTGTATCAGTCCCTCCTGCACCCAAACACAGACACTGGTTGGGATGGTATTCTCAGAAATGCTAGCCGCCCCCTTTTTCCGTGCAGCTGTAGCAATGATCATTATGGGCAAACACATTTGAATTTCCTCTGCATTATGCTTCCAAAAATTGGTGCCTTTGTCCCTGAGTGTTTTTTTAAACTGTAATCTGGCTTTTTATGCAGCTTTATGAGCATTGGCTTTCTCTTCTCTGAGTGGCATTTCAGCTTGTATCCGTACAGAACTGCATTTTACCGGTAGTAATTTCACTCTTATACCAGCTTTAGTTAGCATTTTCTCCTTCCTGGACATCGTAATAGCCAACATGCCCATGCTGTTTGAACTTGCATATAACTGAGTAAACAAATTAACACTGCACCTTGAGGCATTTGGAGATTGCGAGGTATTCTTCCTGATATCTTGTCTGGTTTCTTTTTATTTCCCCAAAATGTTACACAGTAAGGCAGCATATTTGAGGTGTTGCTGTAAAAGACATGCATAGGTGTGCTCCACCAATGCATGCACCTATGCATGGTGCTCCAATTAACTCAAATGTTGTGAGGTAACCTATCAGAATCTTTCAAAGCCATGACATCATCATCTGAGCTTTACCAAATTGTTTAATGGCATAGCAAAGTCAGTTTATGTAAACATCTGACTTTGAAGAAAGTCAGAATAAATCTCTCTCATTGTCCTGGCATTTAGAAAATGGAAAAAATTGGTAATTCTAATGTAAAACAACAAATTTTTAAGTAAGACAGTGAGAAAAAAAGTTTTATAGGTCTTTTAATACAAAGTATGAACCCAGCATTTGGTTTAGATAAATAATCTAACAGTTCTTTTGTGTGTTTAAACTCTGTTACCTTTGTACAAAAATATCAAATTTTTGCAGTATTCAATAGATGTTCCTTTAAAATACTGTTGTAATGCTTGCTCTGACTATTTTATTGTTTACTATGTACTAGAAATCTTTTAGTAGACGTTAACCTTTGTGATACCTAATGTTTGTACAACATGACTCTTTTGAAATTTCAGAAATTACGCACAAAACAACCCAACAATTTAGATTTAGAATTTTGTAAATCGACTCCCATCTGGATGCTTTGAAACCAAAAATCAGTGTCATATAAATCAATAATGTGCCTTAGCATCACTTTGCAACATAATCTGCCAAAAAAAAGGCTATTAACAATTTACCTTCCCCATATGTCTCATAATTGTTTGTTTAAACCAAGAAAACATGTCGGAAACTGGATGGTATTGTACGTTCTATCAGTAAGCAACATATACAGTCCTTCACAAAACTATTTACATCTCCTTCTACATATTTTCACATTACAACTACAAAATTCTATGTATTTTATTGGGATTTTATGTTAGAGACCAACCACAAAGTATTTCAAAATTGTAAAGTGATATGTGACTTTTCATGACATTTCCCCCCAAAAAAGTCTAGCATTTGTATTCATCCCTCTCAGTCAATGTTATGTAGAACTACCTTCTTCTACAGTTTCATGTGCAAGGGGTTATACCTTTTGGATTATGACTCTATTAGCTTTGCACATCCAGAGACTGATGTTTTTTTACCCATTTTTGTTTACGGAATGGCTCAAGCTCGCTCCCAATAACTAAATTGTATCTGTAAATAGTTATTTTCAAGTAGGTTTTCATTAGGATTTAGGTTGGGACTTTGACTGGACCATTCTAAGACATGAATACTCTTTGATCTAAACCATCCAACTGCAGCTCTGACTGTATGTTTGGGGTTGTTGTCCTGCCTCCCTCAAAAAGGTTTTCCCAAGTTTTAGTTGCGTCCCTCTTGCCATCAGCTCTATGGTCCCTTCTAAAGAAAAGCATCCCCACAGCACGATGCTGCCAGTTTTGCCATAAAATGGTGTGTTCAGAGAGATGTGCAGTGTTAATTTTCTGCCAAACATAGTGTTCTGTGTGTCAGTCAAAGTGTTCAAATTTGATCTTATTTAAACATAGCATCTTCTTTCACACAGCTACCTGGTCCACTTTTTATCATTTATGGCAAAATTTAAATGGAACTTCCTATGGCTTTCTTTTAGTTGTTTTTTTCTTGCCACTCTTCTGTAAAGGTCAGATTTGTGGAGTACATAATTAATAGCATCCCCCTCAACCGTTTATCTAACCTGAGCTGCAGATCTCTGCAGCTTCTCCAGGGTTAAAATGGATCCCTTAACTGCACCTCTGATTAAGGCTCTTCTTACATGGCCTGCCAGTTTACAGCTTGGAAGTTTCACTATTTCCTTTTAAGGATGATAGGTTGAACAATGTTCTGTGAGATTTTCAAAGCTTTCAATATTATTTGATACCCTAACTTTGTTTTAAACATCTCCAAAACTGTGTTCCTGGACTGTCTTCTGTGTCCCTTGGTCTTCATAATGCTCTTTTAAAAATAATCATAAATTAACTTAAGTCTCAAACTCTTCTGATGCCTTCAGAAAACACCTGCATTTATTCCAAGACTAATTCACACAGAGATGGACACTATTTACTAAATATGTGACTTCTAAAACTGTTTGGTGTTACTGGATTTTATTTGAGAGTGTTAGAGTAAAGGAGACTTAACTTAAATGTACGGCAGACTTTTTATTTGTGACAATAATCTGAAAATCATGCATCGTTTTGCACTACTTTGCGTTATGTGGCATCTGTCATGTACAATCTGAGTAAGGTACGTCCAATTCTGGTTGATATAAAATGTTCAAGCTGTATGAATACATTTGCAAGACACTATATATTTTTATATTGTATACTATAATTTCACAATAAATTATAGCACATACTATAAATGCATGCACAGGGATTGATTAGGTCTTTACAACACACATGACCTTTTCAAATTCTTCCAGCTTGCTTTCTTCACAAACATTAATTATGGAATCATGCATTTTTAATAAGATAAGAGAAAGAACATTGGACTAATTAAAGCTGCTCAGCAGGTACCCACATGAAGAGTGGCTGAATGTTATGAGAATTAATTTCTCTTCCTCTAACATACATTGTCACCTCTGAATAGTTGCAACTCTGTTCCATACTGTTTGCATTCTCCAGTTTCAGTCTGGTATTTTTGTTCAGTGATTAATATTTTGTTTTCAGTGACAATACTTCATTCTTCATTCACACCACCAATCGCTGATTTCCACTTGCCATCAAGCCTCCATTATCCTAAAGTGTCATTCAGAATTACATAACAATCTAATAAACACAACAAAAAAACAGATTACTGTCATTAAAACCAGTCCTGTAGCTATATGAGTCCTGACGCTACCCCAGTCTGTCATGTGGCAGATATTTGTGTGGGCGGTTTGTATTGTTCTCTAGAGATCCCCCCCACCCACCGAGGATTAGCTTTAGGAGTCTAATTGGGTTAGCCACGTAATATAATTCAGTTTAGATTAAAGAATTACACAGACATATTACCAGTAACTACTGAAAGGGACACTTTCACTCTTGCTTATGCCAGCAAACTGGAAAGATATCTGATATTTAGGAAGCATAAATACAACTTTAGGAACTTGGTTTGAACAGTATAAAATTACATTTATGACCTTCAGCTCATTTGAAAGTGGCTGTATGAAGCTTAAGTTTCTAAATTTAGTTTTATTCCACAAAAACATTGATATTGTAATTTTACAGCAAACATCCATCCCTGCTTTTCTGCACAACCAATGAATCTTCTTTGTTATTTATCCTAAAAATACTAAAAGATGTGCATTAGCCTCTGAGAATAAACTTTTTAATATTTACAAAATCTCAACTATAATGAACAAAATCTGCTTCATTTCTGTCCTGCATAAACAAATAATGACTGGTGTGTAATTTGACATCGAGAACTAGGGTACAGTTCTTGCCAAAAACGTAGAATGTCCCAATTCCATGCTAATGCCATGTTATACTTGTCTAATTAAATGTGGTAAAGGTTCAGCGTTAACTTACAATTTTCAGTCTCTTTTCATCACTTTTGTGTCTTCGGCGGAAGGAATGGGAGCTGTGGCATATTAGACTAAAACAGGGGGTTTTCATACTGTTATTCTGTGAGTTTTTAATTCAAGCCATGATGTTTTCCAAAAAATATTACTTCTTTATATGACCAATATAAGCTTTAAAGGAACAAAAGTCCTACATACAGAATTTCCACAAGTTCAAGGTGAATGTTTTCTCTTTCTTTGCAGTCTCACAATGAAACACTCACTGTGTGTTCCTGAAAGCAAATATTTTTGTCTGCACAATAATGTATATATATATATATATATATATATATATATATATATATATAAACATTTTTCAGGAACACCATTTCACTGGATTCTTCACAAACCTCAGTAAAAACATTGATGTGGTGTTGCTCTGCACTCATGGTTTTAATGAGTGAGTGCATGTAGAGGACAAATGCTTCAAGGAAATCTTGTTTTTTTTTGTGTGTTTTATCTATCACATTTTCTTTTTGTGAATATGTGATTAAGGGACTTTATGATATGTCAAATCTCTATTTGTTTTAATAATTAGTGAGCATTATGAACAAAATGCTTGTGCAACAATGCAGTCTGATGTATGTTTCTATATTGATGCCCGTTACTCTGTAATCTTGGATGTATATTGTATTTTAATGTGTTGAGTGAAATAAAAGTTTATGTCTTAAAAAATATATATATTTTTTTTAAATACTGTACTTTATGTTGCTCTGTTGAGCAACATAAAGTACATAAAGTATTTTAACTATCATTATGTACCAAAATTTCATTCTGCCATGGTAATAATATTATAGTTTGCCTTAGCATCATGGCATCATATGGAATTTTTCTATAATGTTATGTAATTATCTTGTATCAACAGGTGTATTGTAACACATGTCCTTTATTTTATTTGCAAATATATAAAACTAAACTATTAAACATGAAGGATTACTCACTTAACAGTCTTAATATATATTTTTGAAGGAAAGGAGCAGGAAATTATGTTTTCTGACTATTTTTGTGGAACGGACTTATATGGAGTTAAATTTGTCTCAATATTATTCAATCAAACAAAAAACTAATCTCAATAAAAAAATATTAAGTTGTGATCAAAACTTTCAGAGTTTTTTCTCACAAAGAGAAAAAAGTTATTTGCAAAACATAAACTTTGATTTGCGCGTGTCAAAAATCTTTGTTCACGAGTCTCGCTTTTTTGGTTTTGACGCTCTCTGTTTTTGGTTGAACTCAACGAATTTTGAGTTCTGGAAACATGAACATCCTGGGCGGGGCCTAAAGACGAACGCTGTAAGACGTTTCCCTATTGGTTAGCGTTGACTAAAGCCGCAGACTCTGATCCCCCGCATGTCTGAACTTCTGCTCGAACTGCAGAGCTTGCAGCGTCGCTTCAGTGAGGAGACATCAACTCTACAGAAGAAAACTGCGGTCAAGTGAGCCGAAAGTCAGAAATACGCGGTCACGCCAGCCGACACCAGCTCTCTCTTAAAGATTAGCGTCACGCATACAAGGTGCATTATATATACTACACTTGGGGTAGTTGTGTATTTCTCCAGAAACCTACAGTGAAATTATGAAATACTAATTCTGGTTATAATATAGATGACCCTCTAATATAATCTGAAGAGATTGTGTTGTCACCTCTCTTGGTTTTGGAGAAATAAATTCCTGAAAGTGGGACAAATGCATATAATGGTTGAGCATTTTGAGGTATTTTGACAAGATATTTATCCAAAACTGTACAGTAAAATATTTATTCTTTTACATAAAACATGAATGTGAAAGTTGTAAAAATGTAATTAATATAAATGTTCTGTAGGTTACTTTTCTGTTTTCCTCTTATTTTCTCAACCGTTGCCAGGATCTGCGTCCTTTCTGCTCCATTACCGTAAAGCACCTTGTATGCCCGACGCTAATCTTTAAGAGAGAGCTGGTGTCGGCTGGCGTGACCGCGTATTTCTGACTTTCGGCTCACTTGACCACAGTTTTCTTCTGTACAGTTGATGTTTTTGTTTGATTGAATAATATTGAGACAAATTTAACTCCATAGAATTACAGCTTTGTTTTCTCGGCTTGAATATGGCTTCCTGAAAGTCATGTGACATATTAAAGCACTAGTATTGGTTCTTTATGGTTTTCTCTTTTTTTAAGTGTTGCATCTGAGAGATATGGTACCCTATTTAATAACCAACAATTTAAAGCAATTTTCCATATTCTACTCATTCTCTACAGTCAAAGTGATTATGGTTTGATCACAGGTCATAAACTGTCATATAATTTTAGAGTCAATTGGTCTAGAAGCTTTTAGATCATAAAATACAACCAAAGTAAATAAACTAGGTTTGAGCATTTTTATGACTATTATAACATTATGCATGATTATGTTTATTTCAGTAGGTGATGAGACACTTAACTACAGCAAAAATAAACTTATTCATTATGGTTTAAGTGCATGAGTAAGATGTGGAAGAAGGAAGAGGTGAATTTTTAAGTCATATGAACAAAATGGAGGTAAGAAATGACCCAGAACCCTGGAAACTTCTTTCTATATTTGTTTACTAATGTTTTGCTTACATGTTTTGTTTTTCTAGAGTTGTATTTTAAGTATTTCTTTTCTAAATGTTTCTATGATATAAATTTTGTTTGGTTTTGGTTGGGTTTGTTTAGGTTTGATGTTTTTTACTTTGCATTGCCTGAGCAACATTGGGTAAAGATATTTTCTCTTGCAGCTTCGTTTTTTATGCTAAATGCTTACAGCACAGACTGTACATATGTATTGGTGACATTTCCGTGTCAGAATTATACTAAGATGTCAACTGGTTAGATGCAGTCTATGCCCCCAACACATAGCTGCAGTAACCCAGAGAGGGAGAGGGGTGAAATTCCTGCTTCTGTTACCCCTGGAAGTAGATGACTGAAAAGAATGAGCCCTATTCACAAAGGTGCACTCAAACGGCGCTCCTGCACTAATGGAGATTGACACGACGTAAGGCGACAAGTTGTGTTCACACACACTGGTGCTTTTGTCCTTGTTTCAAAGGGGTGTAATGCAGACAGTATGCTCTGAAAAACGACAAAATTTGATGCGCTCGTTTTTCAAAAGTGGAGACCACTCCATATGGATTGGAGTGTGTGAGCAATTAGTGCTTTGTTGCAGTTTTCATTGTGGGAATAAACTGGTGGCATTGGAAGGATACTGCTTCAGTTCATGATGTACTGTTCAGTTGGTACACAAAATTAGAGAGCAAATTATCTGAGATGGTTTTTGTACTCTATAACTAAATAAATTTTTCACGCTAAAGGCCACAATGTTTAGCTTAATTCTGAGTCTTGTCTGCAGAGGATTTTGCATAATTGGACTATAGGTTGACAAACGTACACACAGAAATGTCTTTAGTGTTTGAAACATTTAATAGATAAGGAGGATCATTAAATAAGATCTTAACAAAAACGTCTTCTTAACTAAGGAGGACATTTCAGATATGTTGAATGGTAATCTGCCTAAGTACACTAAATATTTTAGATGTTGCATGCTGTTATCTCAGTTCCTCAATCATGTGTATTGCAGCAGTAGAAATCCAAAACCTGAACTTTCTAGATACCTAAAATGAAATTCTCAAAAGGTGAAACTCTGATTTCAGATGTCTATAAACAAATTATTACTTGCAATGAGTTTTATTTTTGATAAAACTATTTCAGATAACGCAAAACATAATTAGAACCCCAAATAAATTTCAAATAGGAAAATCTGTTCTTGGGATATTCATTAACTGGTTTTTTCCATCAAATATGGTAGTGGAGAGATAAGAGATAAATATAAATGAGTTCCTGCTCATTTAATCAGTTTTAAGGCAAAACATTCTGTGAAGCAAAAATATTCAACATTACTGTGACACTGCAAAACAGAAAAAAATAGTAGAGGACTAAAATAAGCTGGATTTTTTTCTGGTAACTCACAGGAGTTTTCTGCCAGGCTAAAATACTGGCTCCCCCTGAACACATCTCAAAGCAGACAAAATGTTCTGGTATATATTTTACCATCTATAATTCTTTTGTGAGAATATTCCCATTTCTCTGGTTCAGTCTGAGATCACTGGAGTTTATTGGCATTCTCCAGCCCTTTTTATCTTTATTTTCCTCCTATGTTTGTCTTCATTTTGTTTTCTTTCGCTGGAGCTTTAATTCTTAGGAGTTCTTACTAGGTTTGTTTCTCATTCTAGGTTCTGCTGTCTTTTGCAACATTTTTCCATTGTCCCTGGTAATCCTAAAACTGATGTTTTGCATCGAATCACCTAATTCTAGCTCCCCAAGTATCTCAAGTCAAGTCATAAGGCTAATGTTGCCACCACGACCCCAAGCATGAAAATTTATTTTTACACGGACAATGCAAATATTAAAGACAAAACATATAAATGAAATGAATTGCAAAAGTTTATATGTAAAATATATAAATATACTGTCAATCACTCTAAGTATTAGGCTTGATAAGAAGCATTAGTGTTTTAATATGCTAAAGCATGTAGTATATTGTAAGCAAGCACGAGGATAGATCAGATGCTATTTCTTTTTAGCACTATTGTCCTTTTTTGTGGCACTAGTGGCCTTTATTTCAAAGTGGACAGCCTTGAAATGGGGCGGAGAGAAGGGGAGCACATGCAGAAAAGGTCTGGACGGGTCAGGCCTCGAACCCGGGACATCTGCGTAGAGGACTGAGGCCTCTGTACATGAGTTGCACGCTCTACCACTAAGCCACGTGCCGCCCCCATCAACATTGTAAATTACCTATTCAAGCGTTGCTAGACCTGGTTGTTGTAGCATTTCTGTAAACAAAGCCAGACAGGTGAGAAATAAGCTTAAGATATAGCCCATACCCACTGTATTGATTTCAGTTTTAATAAATTAAGCTGTAATGTAGATGCACAACAGGAAATACTTTTAATACAATTACAAGCAATGTAACAAGTTATGTAATTACAGCACACACTTATGCATCAAGTTATATTTAGACCTGCAGACTTAAACTGTACAATTCAGTTTCTACTCACTCAAGTCAAGTTCAATATTGTATTTATCATAGTGTTACGTATGGCTCTGACCCACTAGCAGATTCACGCTCAAGGGAAACGGGTACAAGTTTGAAAAAGGTTTATTTAAGGAGAATGGATCGGTATGGTGTGCGGGAACAACTGTAAGGAAAAACGACAGGTAAGTGGCACAGTAAACAAAACCAGAACTTAAATGTGAAATGTCTTACTAGGAGGGAGTAGGCAATCCGCCAGGAGGAGAGGGATTCGGACTGGAGAAGAAGTGAATATGGAGACAATGGTAAGTCCGATGACTTCTTAGTTACTTGGGTTAGAGCTTGGAGTGCAGGCGAAGCATCAGCGGAGAGGTGGAGGGTGGACAGGTTAGGTTGAATGGTCTCTGGAGAATCTGGGTCCGGAAGCAGCCAGACGGGGAAGTTCCAGAGTTCGGCGTCAGGTAGGTGTGTGTGGAAGATCCTTCCTGGGGAGATCCAGGAGCGAGGCTAGTGCAAAACAAAGCCACCGGTGCCAGCTTGGGTAACCTCCAAGTAGTCGCCGGTATAATCCTTGGAAGGTCCTTGAAAACGTAGTTAACGTTTGAACGAAGCCACCGGGGCCAGCCTGGGTAACCTCCAAGTAGTCGCCGGTATAATCCTTGGAAGGTCCTTGAAAACGTAGTTAGTGTTTGAACGAAGCCACCGGGGCCAGCCTGGGTAACATCCAGGTAGTCGTCGGTATAATCCTTGGAAGGTCCTTGAAAACGTAGTTAGTGTTTGAATGAAGCCACCGGTGCCAGCCTGGGTAACCTCCCGGTAGTCGCCGGTATAATCCTTGGAAGGTCCTTGAAAACGTAGTTAGTGTTTGAATGAAGCCACCGGTGCCAGCCTGGGTAACCTCCAGGTAGTCGCCGGTATAATCCTTGGAAGGTCCTTGAAAACGTAGTTAGTGTTTGAACGAAGCCACCGGGGCCAGCCTGGGTAACCTCCAAGTAGTGGCCGGTATAATCCTTGGAAGGTCCTTGAAAACGTAGTTAGTGTTTGAACGAAGCCACCGGGGCCAGCCTGGGTAACCTCCAGGTAGTCGTCGGTATAATCCTTGGAAGGTCCTTGAAAACGTAGTTGGTGTTTGAATGAAGCCACCGGTGCCAGCCTGGGTAACCTCCAGGTAGTCGCCGGTATAATCCTTGGAAGGTCCTTGAAAACGTAGTTAGCGTTTGAACGAAGCCACCGGGGCCAGCCTGGGTAACCTCCAAGTAGTCGCCGGTATAATCCTTGGAAGGTCCTTGAAAACGTAGTTAGCGTTTGAACGAAGCCACCGGGGCCAGCCTGGGTAACCTCCAAGTAGTCGCCGGTATAATCCTTGGAAGGTCCTTGAAAACGTAGTTAGCGTTTGAACGAAGCCACCGGGGCCAGCCTGGGTAACCTCCAAGTAGTCGCCGGTATAATCCTTGGAAGGTCCTTGAAAACGTAGTTAGTGTTTGAACGAAGCCACCGGGGCCAGCCTGGGTAATCTCCAGGTAGTCGTCGGTATAATCCTTGGAAGGTCCTCGAAAACGTAGTTAGCGTTTGAACGAAGCCACCGGGGCCAGCCTGGGTAACCTCCAGGTAGTCGCCGGTTTAGTTCACTAACAAGAACAAAGAACAAGTTAAAGGTTGTCGAAGGCAAAGTATACATAAACTTAATTAATACGAGGCTGGCTGAGTAGCTACCACAGAGGCTAATACTCGAGCGACGAGATGCTGGCTGCTTCCTGCTTAAGTACTCCAGGACTCACCGAGATGGAAAACACCTGTCGCCACCACTGCTGAGCACTAGCGCCTACTAGGAGTCAAAAAACAGACAAAAACATACAACAGAAACTCGAGCCCCGACAGTTTTTTTCATAAAGCAACATTAATTATTTTTTAACAGCCAAGTTGGCAAAATCTAAGCTTTTATATAGTGTTAGGGTTAAAGCATAAAACAGAGAGTTTTCTCTTGTAGCTCATGTCCTGCTTCACCACAACACATAGAAGCGACACCCTGGTTACTACAGACAAGACCCTGCTTCATCTATCCAGCTCCCACTCTATTCCAACAGTGCAATTACCATTTTTCTCCATATGTATTATATTTACTCTTATAAAGAGTTAGAAGAAGCAGTTCATTTCTTAAATAATCCGCTGAATGCATGTAAAGTCTAATCTTCCTTGTTTTTCTCCAGGCTTTTCTGTGGCTTAAGCAACCTTCTGACAGTCACATTCTCTGACAATGTTTGTTATTTTTATGCATCTGGCATTACGTTTGTTTCTCTGAAAAATGTGTTGCCTCTGAAGGAGACATTTTTATATCCAGTTTTTGTTGTCTGCATGCCACAAAGAGACTGGGGATTACCGTCCAGGCTCTTTGTCAAAAGTCGTTCAGCGCTGTGATCTTTGCAGTCCCATCTTTCCTTTGTGCCAAACACAAACTGGCAGAAAACTCTTTCAACATATGTTTTAAAAAGCGAAAGCATTGTCTGAAGTTCAAAATATCTCCTGGTTGGTGCTGTTCGCATACATACGTCGCCTCACAAAGGGTGCAGGAGCAGGTTGACTCACGTTGGTGTGAAAACACAGAGCATAGGTGGGAGGATGACATCACAAACAGAAGAACAAGTGCCTTGGAGTTGGACCCTTTTCAAACACGCACATAAGAGGACTCACACACACACATGGTCGCCTATACATATAAGTACACACAGTCCTCTTCTGGAGCCTCTCAATCACACTAGCCTCCCCCGCTGCATGTGCGTGCACAGCACACACAAACAGAACATTTCCTCTCCAGAAATAACACTGATTGTCCTGAGGAGACATTTTTGATATCCCGCTTCACATGGGGCCAACGTGGGCAGAAGCAGGCTGGTGGTTGGCCAGGATATGGCTGCGGTTTGATTGGATTTGGGGGCTGAGGTTCGAAAAAAATAGATATTAAAAGTGGAAAGGGTACCATTTAGCTCCACCAGTGTGTTATGTTCTTGCATCCACCTGAATTCAGTTTGCCCAGCTCATGCTGCATGGGTCAGCTCTAGTTTTTGTGATGCTAGCACATGTGATTGTCAAAAATAAATGCCATCACATATACAGAAGTAAAATGTAAGAACACTCCCTTCTCTGTGCTTCTAACATGATTAAAAGAGGAAATGAGGATTATAGCTTCATCTGACATGTTGCTGATGCAGTGATTCATCAAAGCATTTCATACAAGCTTTGTGTCTTCATTGGCGCTGATTAAAAATAGTTACGCAGGCTGAAAAATGCACGTTTGAGTCATGCAACAATAGATGTTGGTAGTTTTACATTTCTACTGGAGCGTATCTGATATGATCTTGATGTTCTTCAGTAGTGTTTGGGTTTTGATAGATTTTTTGCCATAAATTGCAAAGTAAAACAGTAAAAATTTAATTAATTTCTTTACTATTTAAAATAGTTTAACCAAACTATCTGATACAAAAAAGTTTTCTTTACTGCAATTTTTTATATATTAACATATATATATGTATATATACATATATATGTTTTACAATTGTTTCTGTTAATAGTTATAGAAAATTACTATTTTTCATAACACAAATGTTATCTATCCTTTAACAGCTGCTGGATTGTTGCCATATTTCAACTGTAATTCATGTTTTTACAGTGCATATACTGCATTTGTTGCTTATAAAGTTCATACTATTGTTTATTTTAACTGCATTGCAAAGGGAATAGAGCAACACGTATAAACTGTTGAAGTGACAGGTGTAATGTATTACATTGTTACGATGTTAAAACTGTCAAGTTGTTAAAATCTTTCAGATAATTTAATTCAAATAAAATATAAATGTTTCTTACAGTATTATGAGTATTAGATGATTGTTTAGTTTGATAGATTTAAGTACTTCAAACTAGTCTGAAGCGCTAACAATAATTCTCATTTATTTGCAAAAACACATTTAGTTGCATTTTTGTGTTGTCTAAGAGAGCTTTATTTTATACATCATAATGATTATTCCATTCAAGGCTGAAACTAACAATTATTTTGCTGATCAATTAATCTGGCGACTATTTTTTTAAATTAACAGATTAATAATCAGATAGCAAAAGATGCTTAAAAGGAGATTTGTTTTTTTTTTTTTACAGATTTTGAACTAGGTGAAGCTAAAATGTCACATGAGGAGTTCTGGATGGTAATTATTCCAATAATAGATTAGTCACAATTAATCCGATTAATCCAATGTTTCAGCCCTACTTCTATTTGTTGTGATTATGAATTTGAGAATATTATTTAATATTATTTAAATATTATATCAAATAATATTTCGGTCTGTTAAGGGTTGTCCTGTGAATACCAGCCCAGTAAGGCAATGGTAATGGGACAAAATCAAAAGGGTGAGCCAAGCTCTGACATTTTTGAACAGCAAAACTCTGCACACATGGAATGAATTCACACAATTTCTTAAAATACAAGAATTTATTAACAAAAATAAGTCAACTCAAAGTCAAACATATTTTAATCAACAAACTCTTTACTATGCTAAAACAATTCAACTAAACTACCAAGCAGAATTAAAGAATAAGGAAGACTAATGGGCTATGTACAATATAAACAAGTTGATTAAAGATTGAAAACCATGACCAAAAGAGTGATGCAACATTACCATGCAATGTCTATGTTTGAGAACCAAGGATTATCTCGAAGAATCTGGAGGTGACGTGAAGTTAGTCTTAGAACTAACTTAGACAACCATTCACAAATTCCTTGTATGTCCAAAACCGTACTTGGCAATAAAGCTTTTCTGATTCTGATTCTGACAATGCAAGATCAGATAAAATATTTGAATAAAATAATGTTTTAAACAAGGACCGCGGAGCCGGTAGGGCTGGTAGGGCCAGAGCCCTACCTACTTTTGGTCATCAAAGATGTAAAATAATTAAAAAAAGTTACACAAATAAAATGGAACTCTTCAATAGATAGGCTTTTTAAAATACAGATCAGACAGCAGCATCATTCTCCAATGAGAGCGATAAATGATTCTATCTAAACATTTATTGGCTCTTTGTGTCATGTGATGTGAACAAAACTTTTCCCACACAAACGTTAGCCAACTAGCATTGCTTCTGATCGGTATCAGTTTGATATCCTCGTTAGAGTCCATTTTTATTGTTTACGATGAAACGTAAAATAACAGATTTTTGTGGCACAATGCCACCGAAAGTGAAGGGAATTTCGGTGGCATTGTGCCACCTGTGGTTTACTGTACTTTAACCCATGGAGATGCTTCAGCAGATGGGTCTGCAATTTAATCTACAGCACATGTTAATCTGTCCGCCTTTGTTAATTTGGTCACTCTGTTCTTTCACCGTGATAGCCACTCCTCCAGAAAAATATTTGCCCCCTTCCGGCCCGACTGTATAATCCTCCATTGCTCCAGAGCTCCCACCTTCCACATCTTCTTCTTCTACAAGCCAGGCAGAAGTTCACTGCTCCAGCGACTGTTGTAGGGATCTGACAAAGTCTCACCAACCAGACGACCCAGCAATTATTTCTGGAACAAGACGGGTACAAGGTGTAACACAGAAAAGCCGGTCTGTTCAACCACAGTGGTTTCAAGATTTCAAGTGGCTAACGCTGTGTCAAAGGCGGTCAAAAATATTCTTTGGACCTTTAAAGGACTGGGTTCGGGATTAACCAAAACTAATTAAAACGCTTTCTCTGTGCTTGGATTCCAAAACTGGAAAAATGCTGTGTGCTCTTTTCGAAAACATGAAAGCAGCAAATATAGAGAGGCTGTAGTTTATGACAACATGTATTCATCCCAAGAGCAGACTATTTGGTCCCAGCTTGACGCCCAGCTCATAGTTAAACAACAGCACAGACGTGTCATGCTAGTTAAGGAGATAACTTCCATCATGTATCCCATGGGTCAGGGCATGGCACTAGTTAGTAATAATCCAACAAACTGCAACCTGTACAAGCTGTTGGAATTACGCACACAAGATTGTCATGAAATTTTACCAGTGGTTGGCAGACAGAAACTATATGAGCCATGACATAATAAATGAACTGAGTAATTCAGTTTCTCATTCAGTATTGTCACAGATTATTTCACCTATTCATGGGGAGTTTTATGCAATATTAGCAGATGAAACTTGAGACATTTCAAACAAACAGCAGTTAGTGGTTCTTTTCCTCTGGGTTGAGGACAGTTATGTCCCTCACCAGGACTTTATTGGCCTATTCGACTTGCCGCAGGCTGACGTCTCCACCATCCTCACTGCACTAAACGACGTTCTTGCACTGCAACATTTTGCCCAGTATGTGCCGTGGACAGGCATATGATGGGGCGGCAAGTATGTCTGGACATTTGAATGGAGTTGCAGCAAGCTTCAAACGGGACAATCCGGCAGCTGTTTATGCATTGTCTTAATTTATGTTTGCAAGAAACAGGGAAAAAATGTAAAGTCATGAGAGATGCGCTGGATTTTGTGCAAGAAGTTGCACATATTGTGAAACAATCTCCCAAACAGAGCCACAAGTTTCAAGACTTAAAACATGGTAATAGTAACCTGCGCACTCTTTGCCCAACGAGATGGACAGTGCGCACAGGTGCAGTGAAATCTGTCCTTGATAACTACGCTTTACTTTCCACACTGATGACTGAAATAAATGAAGAATCATACAGTAGGAAAGCTGGGGGAATTTTGGCTGCGCTGGCACATTTTTTGGTCTGCATCTGGCGCTCATGTGTTTTTCTCCGACTGAGCAGATGTCTAGAACCTTACAAACTGTAAACATATCATTACAGAGTTTTACCAAAACGTTTTGAAACACTTGCAAGGTCTCAAAGATGCCCCAGTGTTGCCCCGGCAACAGAAACGCCATGCTAGACTAGGTTCAGGAAGAGAGTCTGCACACACATTCCAGAACCCAGTGGATTATTATAGAAAAATATACTTTGAGGTCCTGGATCTACTTGATGGTGAATTGGAGCGGCGTTTTGAACAGAGAGACTTGCATGTCCCAGCTGCTCTGGAGCACATGATTATTTCCGCCGCTAAAAAAAAAAAAAAAAAAGAGACTCCATCTTTCCCTTCTCCAATAATGGATCTCTACAAGAGTGATTTTGACGGTGACACTCTCCGTGCGCAGCTGGGAATGTTGTGATTCAGACTTCTGGGATTGAGCGAGGCCCAATAATAGCCTCAGTAGCGTCGGCAATTAATAAAAAAAAAAATAATAATAAATCTACTCCCAGAGGTGCACAAACTGTTAAAATGATTCTACACCATCCCTGTGTCCACGGCCAGTGCTGAGAGGTGTTTCTCATCCCTTCGTCGTATCAAAACGTATTTAAGATCAACAATGACCCAGAGAAGACTGAATAGTTTGATGTGCGCCCACACACACACAGGGAGGTTTTGAGGATAGCCAGAGACTTTATCCAGCATAATGACAGGCGGAGACACTTCTTCGGAAATATTTAGAACTGGGGTGAGTTTGACTTTTTATTTAGATTTTTATTCGGAGTGTTAATACCTTTTTTGTTAGCTGTAGCCTAATATTACGATCACTGGTGAGAAAAAAAAAAAAAAAACGGCGTGTTTGAACGTGTTTTTTAGTGTCCCTTCTGTTCCCTCTAATGAATGAACATTTGTAGAAAAGCAACACAGCAAACCTGGAATAATATCTCTGTTAACTTTGGAATTGAGCAGGATAGGGTTGCTTGTTGTGGAAATATAAATGCCTTATTATTAGTAGCTAAGACTAAGATATATTTGGGACTTTGCTGTTTATAGATTGATTTTTATTATGAGTTTTTAGTTATGATAGTTAAAAAAAAATCATAACAGTAGCCTCTAGTATTATAGAGTCCAGTTTTTACACAATGAGTGTTTATTATTCAAGGTTAAAGGTTGCAGGTGTTCTTTGTCTGTATCGTGGGGAGGCATGGTACTCCTCTCCCTGAAGATTCCTGAAGACGTGTGGGAAACAATTCTTTCATTAAATGATGAAATGTATCTCTGTTTCTTTGATACTGTTGCTGGGGAGACATCCACAGACAGAATGATTGTGCATGTGTACTGCATAGCAGCGTGGGGTATAAAATGTAATGTATGGCAGCGCCCAGTGAGACAACACACAGACATTTCCAGGTAGCAGTGTAAATGTGATGTCTCCCTCTCTGAATTCAGACTGGTTTTAATAAACTTGTGGAAACTACAACTGATCTCTGACTGAGGATTGTCCTTTGGGGTGCCAAATAAAAAGAGTCGATGAGAGGTGAGGAGTAATGTAAGAGTTAACGGACGGCCAGTAAAGTTTTCCTACCTCGATATTGTCTAACAGGACAGGTGAGATTAGAATTAAACTGTAACTAGACACCTATAATTTAGTTCAAATTTGATGTTTTTTAAACCTACAGTGACAAATTATTTAATTCGTTGGGCCCTCAGTTGTAAAAATAGCAAATGTATTGGATATGAGTGAGTCTGAAACTTATGCTTTAACACTGATAAAACAGAAAGCTGGGTTCTCTTTACCATTGTTTATCTTTTACTGCAGGAAGCAAAACTGTCCCTGTGGTGATCAAAGGGTTTTTCTTTACTCTTTTCTTTGTTTTGTTCTTCAGCTTGATTATTGCTCTTTCTTTGTTTTGTTTCTGTGTTCTAGTTCTGAGCTTGGGTTTCATAGTTTGTATATTTTAGCTTTACCTCCTCTTCTAATCAATAGATATTTTTCCCCTGTGACGTCTGCTCACTGTACTTTTTTTTTTCCCATTCCTATTCACACCAGGGACCTGCAGTAAAAAAACAAGACAACAAGAATGTGTGGTAATTCATGCTAAATATCTATCCAGACATGCAAAAAGAGCTGCTTCCTGAACTATCAACTGTCTCAGAAAATAAAAACATAAAAATAGCAGTGATAAACACAAGAACAGAAGCTGATTAAACTAAAACCGATACTATTAACTGTTAGAGATTGGGAACTTACATAAATTATGTTATTCAATTGCATGAGCGCACACTGTCAAACTGAGTCATACTGAGGTTGTACATTCACATTCGGATCTATATTAATCTTAGTTAAAAAACAGGGGTCAACCAAAACAGCATTACCTAACCTTTTGGAGGGGTTACAAAAAATAGACATTTGCAACACTTACTGGACTGAACTGTTTTTATCTTATTTTCCTTGTTTAATGCAAAAAGCTTTGCTTTTAACAAATGTGCATAGATAGATAGATAGATAGATAGATAGATAGATAGATAGATAGATAGATAGATAGATAGATAGATAGATAGATAGATAGATAGATAGATAGATAGATAGATAGATAGATAGATAGATAGATAGATAGATAGATAGATAGATAGATAGATAGATAGATAGATAGATAGATAGATAGATAGATAGATAGATAGATAGATAGATAGATAGATGCTACTCACCAACCCTTGCTCTTATACTGTAAAGGAAGCTAAATGTAGTTACTTTTCAACAACACAAGTCATTTTAAAAAGCACCAGGCAAGGACAGGTGGCATCAGAAAATGGAGGACCAATTGATTCAGTATAAGATCTGGCTGCACAAAACAGCATCCGCCTACACTGCTCCATCTGAATGTGTGATTTAGCGTCTATTTTCTCCTCACATAGTCTGCTGCGCTGTGACCATAAAGCTACAGCTCTGTTTAGAATGGAGAAACTGATGAGGATGGGGCGGGTTGAGTGTTCATGGGGGTCTTGGTCTGGCCTGGCATGATGCAAAGGTATTTAATTAAAGCTTCTGAGCAGGTATTTCAGGATTAGGAGTGGGTGTGTTGAAAGTGGCCTCTGTTGGCCTTTGCATGAAGTCATCATCTCATGTGTAATACTGACTTGTGTTGAATGTGTCTCTAAATGTGCTGGTCTCCATGGAATTTGCTTGATGTGGTTAATTTCTTTGCTATGACTGGCACTTTATTGGACTATTCATGTTTACAGGTAAGACTTCTCATACATACTCTGTAACGATGTCATCCTGGCCAGTAAATAACAAATCCATTTCAGAACACTATGAAGAAATATTTCTTTTTTTGTGATTTTTGAACATAAATAAAACACGACATCATTTTATCCATTGAAACAACCAAGCAATAGAAACAGATGCTTTCTTCTTAGACTTTTTAAGCCTCTGACCACAAAAATTAGATTCAAAAAATTGGTTTTATATAAAAAAATAATTTCAATTTCTTAGATTTTTTTTTTAAAACTTTTGACATGAGACACTGTGGTCAGTTTTTGGAGAAAATCAGGAAATCAGTAGGGATCAAATTGGTCTGAATACCTTCCCATGTTTTCCGACACTCTCAGCCTCTCTACCAACATTTTTCAACTTTCAGGAAAGTGCACCACAGCTGCATATTGACGAAAAATCTTTTCTGATAATTGATGCTTTAGCTGCACAAATAGCAGGGATGTAGTACAGCATATCATTTAGCGTGTTAACCTATGAATATCTCAACAAAAATGCAGGTCTGATGGTAAGGGATGAGTGACTGGACTATCAAGCAGACAGGTTATGTGTAGATTTAGGAAGCATTTAGTAATGCTGTCTGAAATTAGACAATTATTGCAGAGTGAAGATATTCTTCATATTGGACCTGTGACACACCAGGGATCACTGCATTAAAGAACCAAAGTAACATGCACATCTAAAAGTGATGCTTGGGGGTTTAATTAACGCTAAACACCAACACAGATGGCTCTTACTTAAGCATCAGTGTTCAACGAGTCTGTAGTGGAAAAAATGATGGAAATGTGGATGTCTGTGGGAATATTTGGGATCTTGTTTGTCGGTCTTCTATCATCCCACTCTTCTCCACACAGATTCGGTTATACCACTGCAACACTGAAAAATTCCCTTATTTCCTTTCACGATTGCTCTCTCACTCTCTTTCTCTCTCTCTCACACACGCACTCACACTCCATATGGTTGAATGTCAGACAGCTGCAAGACCTGAAGGAATGTGGTTGGAATTGTGTTGCAGGAAACGCTGAGGCTGACAATTATAATTGCTCGCAACAGCAACAATGAGCTCCCCCTCTGCATGCATGTATGGGTAGTGTTTGTGTGTGCGTGTGTGCGACGTGTCAGCGTGAACGGCGACTTGTTATTTTGTACGTGTGTCTGTGTGTCACTTACTGTTGTGAGAGATACTCAGCTGTCACATTTTTCCACCAGACACCATTCCCTTTGAATATTCATTATTATGGTGAAATCATCCCAAAACGCCTTAATGAGTTCACAACATTAACAGCGCAGAGAAAGAAAATCCTGCCACTACATAGTAAGGATTTATATTACATAATTTTATTTGTTAAGAATATCCTCTGCCTGTTGTATTGTATTTCACCTTCAAATTTATGAGAAGAATGTGATCACTAACATGACAGTAACATGTAGGGTAGCTTATTATGCTGTGTAAATTATAATACATCTAATAAAATTCAGACTATGTCATGTTTTCAGTGCTTAGAATGAAAACAGCCATTGACAAGGAGAAGAAAAAGCTAATGGGATGAATCTGTCACCTAGTGGTTAGTTTAAGGCACGACAGAAAAATCTGAGATACATAATTAACTTGTACTCAGAGAGCATAGCTCAAATGTAATGAGGTATTTAACAGCCCTTCCTCTTAGTAAAATGTTTGCTGTTAGCATTCTAAAGATCAAATTCAAGACAGTTAAGATAAAAACAATGAGCCCAAGATGTGACGTGTGAGTAGGGCAAAAAGCTAACAAAATGAATGCCAAAATTGTCCTAAATTGTTAAAACATTGAGCTCATAAAACGCTCATTAGTTTTCATACTCATAGCTCCCACCCTTTCCTCAAATATGATACACTGTATATATATATATATATATATATATATTTGTATATATATATACAGTGTATCATATTTGGGGAAAGGGTGGGAGTGCACTAGGTGTCACTACCAAGGCGGTGGCTGTCCTGTGCTTATTAGGTCTTCACCAGGTAAATAATAATAATATAAGGAAGTTATAAGGTACAAAACGACTTCCATATAATTCCATATCTCACAGATTATGTAGATTACAAAGCAGAGAAAACCAAGTTCTCACCTTACACTACTAATTAATTTGTCAAACAAATTCCTGGGCTCTGGCAAGACATGCCTCAAAAAAGACAGTGTATGCAAGAAGTGACATGTCTGTTGCTAAGATGAAAGAGCATCACACTCACATTTGACCTTCTGAACAGTAATGGGTTGTTTTCCGCCTCACTTTCTTTAGCAAATGCATTTGACATTAAAAGCCGACGTTCAAACATCTGCGAATGAACATGTCAGAAAATTGGGATTTTCTTCAATGTGTTTACAATTTCTGTCTACGCACAATAATTGAGGTGTTTTCTCTGCCAAGCTGTGATCGTTAGAACTCACTGAACACTGTATTTGTGCAACTAATGTTTCGCACGCGGAAATGCTTTTATCTAAACTTCACCAAGAAAAACAGCGCAAAACACAAGTCTTCAAATATTTACTCATACATGTTTGGCATATTTTTTCTAAGAATAACAACTTGCATTTTACATGTTTGCATTTAACATAGTTCCACAATTACCATTTATGTAGTGCACAAGAAACAAAATGTTCCTGAAAAACAACCCGATAATACATTGTGTATCTACAACTTACATCACTCAGTACCACGTACTATCAGAACTATCATATCACATATGGCACACATTAACACTTGTTTTAAGTAGCATTTAGGAATTCTAAGTTGCAAAAATGTAGTCAGCCAAGCTCTCTTACATGAGAAATACTCTGTGTAACCTTCCAAGAGGCAACTCTGGTCAAGTGCTCTGTTTCTGTTATGCTGAATTGATGATTAACTTCACTGAAGTTGCAGTAAAAAATGAAAGAAAATTGACCTGCATGGAAAACCTTCACTTGTTCCTTCTGAAATGGGAAAAGAGAAAATTGCTGCTAAAATCTGTACAAAGACACAAAAATCAAGAACTTTTCTCAACAACGTAAATATTTTAAAGAATCTGTGTTTTTTTTCTGAGGACTGTTTGTTCCGAACAGTATAGTTGTAAAGTTCATGAATGACATATCAGTTATATTTTTAAAACATCTGCTAAGTAAAATGCAAAGAGAGGCTGTCAAGCTGTTTTGAGTGCAGCATATTTCATGCTAAAACAGACTGAGAACATAGAAAAATACATTGTTTTGCTACAGGGAAATAGAAGTTTTGTAATTTTGCTCTCAACTCTTATCAAACACCTTAAGAAGGTAGATCTGACCTACAAGAAGTCAACAGGGTTTTTACAAGAAAACAAAGCAAGGAAATTAAGAAATGGCTGCATATATTATTATTTTTTTATGTCCATTAAAGGTAGCTTCTGGAGGTGTAATTAAAAACAAACACAATGGAGGAACTTCAAAAGAAAAGCCCTTGATCATGTCAGACCATTGAACATACATTATCTCCAGTGTTTGCTGCTTTTCCAAGTCACCTAGCACCATCTTGTGGTAACTTCTCACACAACATTATCAGAGAATGGATGCAACTAATCCATTTGCAGCATTTTTGTGTGGTAGCCAGCCCCATGATTGATATCAGAGACAAAGCTTTGAAATGAATGTGAAAACTAATGTGGTGAAATAATTCCAATTAGTCACACGCCACCATCTAAAAATGAACATACTATGAAAACAGAAAAAAAGATGATTAAATCTACATTTGCACCTGTCCTGGAAGCTTTTGAGCCAAATTGGTGGATGGGGATTGCATTTGGTTAAAGTGACCCTGAACTTTACAGAAAACTCTTAGTTATGCACCTAGTGCATTAAGGCAAAAATGTTTCTCTATATATATCCTTGAAAAATTTATCCATTTTGTGATCCTCCAAATCTGATTTAAAGTTGGTCTGTTTTATTTCAGACTAAAACCAAATTCAAGCAGATTTTTCCAAGAGTGTTTGCAGACAGGTGGTCATATACAGTTTACACCATTCCTTAACACCAGCAGGCTTTGTGCTGTTCGCCACCTGCACTGTCGCACAGTCCCTCCTCTTCCTCCAGAGCAGTAAGATTCAGCTCGTCATTGAGGGATATCCGGAGTAGATCCAGGTCCTTCTTGTTGGCTGCCAGCACCTGCTCAGCCAGTCGTGTAAAAGTCTTTGACAAACATACCAAAGAAAAAGAAAAACATTGGAATAATATGACAACTTGGTCTTGATCATGAATCTTCAAGGTCCCTTCAGATCATCTCACCTCTGTTATGTTGTTGTTAGTGAAGGCACTTGTCTCATAGAAGTCCATTCCATAGGCCTTGGCCAGCTGGAAGACAGAAAAACATTTTAATTTAAGTTATTTGGAGATCCTAATTAGTGAATAAACTCTTTTAATTAAGTTTAAATTTAAGAATTGGAAGCGCATGTTTGAATTTATTGTGGATAGAGTAGCCAACAATTTGTACTCAAGTAAGAATAGCATTACTTTAATATATCTACTCAAGTAGAAGTTAAAATTAGTCATCCAAAAGATTACTCAAGTAAGAGTAACAAAGTATTTGGTGAAACAGTTAAAGTACTGAGTTACTGATTTGATTTCATTTGAGAAAATGCAGTCATTTTCACCAACAGAGAAAAATAAAAAGTTATGTTCAAATTCTGTTTTTTTTTTTTTTTTCAGAACCAAACAAAAACAAATAGTTAAAATAGATCATTATAAAATAATACATTCAGACAAAAGAAACACACATTTCCAACATAAAGCTACTAAAACCAATGCTTGTGCTAAAGGTTCTGAATAATTATGATTGACTACTGCTTGATTGGCCACTGTCCAAAGGCACTGCAGTGAATATAGAGGATCTGTACAGGTTAAGAAAGTCTTTTATACCATTTTTCAAACAACTGGAGATCCTATGATCAAAAGATAAGAATGTAAGTTAGTTGGATGTGTCGCAATTCAATCTGAAAAGACTCTCAATTAGAAAAGTTTTAATGATGTTAAATTACATGGTTATTTCTTTGGCGTTCGGACCTGGGAGGAAGACATGAATGCTGAGAATGACATGAGCTAAGATGATCGTTTGTAAGGTTTAGATTTAGAGATGTCTTCCCCCTGATCCGACACTGGTGGTGGATTGGCGGCCAGGGAGCGAGGAAGCCAGGAGTAGATGTGAAGGAAGATGGTGGAGGTGGGGTAGAGGAGGGATGAGCTCAGCTGACAGGCGAGGATGAACACAGCTGAAGGTCCTTTAAAAACAAGGCGTCGGAAGGTGATTGGATGAAGGATCAGACGGACAGGATGCTGATTGGAAGGCTGGGAGACGCACAGAAGAGTCATTGGAAGGTAGAGGCGGTGAAGGTGAGTCTTTCATTCTGAATTTTCGTTTAAACTCCATTTTTGCCGAACTCTGGGAGAAGACCCAAATTGTCACCCTATGATCAAAGGAAATCAGCCAAGATCTTCTGGAAAACCAAGAAAATCTGTGATGAACTGCTCCAAAATCTATTCTCAGATATCCAGAAGCTTCTGACACAACTTCACTTACTTCCAAAGTGCATGAAGATGGACAAAAACCTGATCGGATTCCAGCAACACTTATTTTTAGTCCTTTTAAATTCCATCAACATTTCAAGTTCAGTTGTTTTCCTCTAACATTTTCTCATGTGCTGAAAATCTACAAATTTGGATATTTGGAATGGGGGGGAAAAAATCCACCTTTGCTTTTTTTTTTTAAGGAAAAAAACAGATTGAGAAACTTAAATCCTGACAAAAAGCGTTAACTTAGAAAATATGTGTTTTTTTTGTGATGGACTGAGGTTAACATGCCATTCCTGGCAAGTCGAACAAACTTTTCACATCTCTAACTGGATGAGGTGGGTAGAAGAAAAGAGGGGCCAAACCCCAAAACCAGAAAAGAAAGGTAAACCCGAGCACACTGCTTAACTTTTAATATGACGTTCGGTCACCTATTTGATTGAAATGTTACACCCCCCCCCCACACCCACCCCTCGTGTTTTTAACTAAAACATTTTACACATTGCACCTTAAGTGGAAACCTGCTGCATTTATTCTTTGGGTTTGCAATCTGCTTGGGTTACTTTGCCTCATCTATGCACATAAATTGTATTGTAAGACCATGCCATAGTTAATCAGAACGTTCAGTTCATCAAACCATTATGAGTCCAGTTTTTTTGGACCAAAAACCTAAACTCAGACAGAAAAAGTATTTTTATTTTCTTTATGAACACGTGGGCTCTACACTCTTAATGCCAGGGTAATTCAAAGCGTGTGGTAGGAGCCCCCTCTAGTGGGACCTTTTCAAACTGCATCTATCTTGGTTCGTGCCAATTTCTCCCACAATTTAGCTCTGCATAATTGAAATATACTAAAGAACTGTATTTTTTCCTTTAAAATTTGAAATAAAACTATAGGTTTGGGAACAGCAATTCCACTTTTAACCAAATTTAAAACTCTTCTTGAAAATATCATGCACACTAGTCCCAGAATCCTCCTGCAAAAAATTGCAAAAGACAGATTGTAGCTGACTCACCTTGACACCTTGCTCTGTGGCCACCTGCCTCTTCTCCACATCGTCTGACTTGTTCCCAACGAGAATCTTCTGGACCTTTTCTGGAGCGTACTGTATATGTTTGTCATGGGGACATTAAAGGAGATTCAAAACAATAATAAAGAGACCGAAATGGTCATTTTAAATGTCAGGAGAAGCTGACAGGAGAGGAAACACAGAAGTGACAGCATGCAGGAAATATGGGCATGATTAAAGGTAGGGAGAGGCATGCCAAGATCAATAGAGACTACAGAGCAGCAAAGAAAATTATTCTGATAATGACTCAATTAACAGAAAATATAAGAATGAGCGAAAAGACAGTGGAAAGTAGTGGATGGGAAAGAGCTTGTGAAAGACAAAAACCTGGAAAAATGTTATTTCCTTTAGTAACACTATTAAAATTTTTCCAGACACTGGATATTAAAGAGGATATCTCATACATGGTTTCCATCTCACCACATTCTCTGTCAGAAATGCCTCTCTGAACACTCAGCAGATCTGTTAAAGTGGCTTTTTCTAAAATGTGGAAAACATGCTTTCTGATTCTTTAATGTGCCTGATATATTCTTAAAAGCGTAGAGCATGAGTCACCTCATCTACATCACTGGCCCACTTCATGATGTGCTGGAAAGATCGCTCGCTCGTGATATCATACACCAAAAAGATTCCCTGTAGAGAGAAAAGAGACGGTCAGAGCCCTTCAGACAGTAAACTTTACATCTATGTGTTTATTTAATTGTTCTTGAATCAAATTAATTTTAGCACGGCAGTAAAATCTCAAAGATTTTCAGATGTGATTGCCTAATATATTTAGGTTGAGCTAGGCTAAAGTAATATGATTCATGTAAATAAATCTGAATACTGCCAGGTAATTTGGAAGCTTTTGCAGAAGCTGTAAGCCATCTGGTCAGTGCTTTATCACTAAACAGGAACAAGATGATTTCACTTAAATTTCATTACCAGCTTCTGGTAAAAAGACAATTTAGTTTGGTCCCTTCTAACCTCATATCAGCCCAAGGCTAAAGAAAAAGCAACAGAGAGCAGTGCTGCCTGGAATAAGCATGACTTATATTGTAGATGACTCATTTCTAAGCAGAAACGGAATATTTGCATTTTTAGCTGTTAAAAATATTATTAAAAGTTGTATGTTTTCAATAGTGCTATAAATAAATGTACCTGTGCTCGTCTGTAGTACTGCTTGGTAATGGTCTGGTACCTTTCCTGGCCTGCTGTATCCCTGCACGGAAACAAACGCACAGAACATTTAGCATTTTAGGAACATCATTTGTGAGTGTTTCCAAAGAAGATTTGCTCTTTTTACTCCATTTTCACAGCTGGTGTTGCTAGATAGAAACCACAGGAAGGGTGCTTTGGTTCAGCAGCTGATGCTTTTAACTTAATCTGACCCCAATTAGACTCTGAACCAGTGACTCTTAAATTCAACATCTTGTGATCTGAGAACAACTGAGAACCAGAATATTTAGGATACAGCTCTAATAAACATTATATTATATCTATTCATGGGACAACACTGAAAATATGACACTTTGATACAATGTAAAGTAGTCAGTGTAAAGCTTGTATAACAGTGTAAATTTGCAGTCGCCTCAAAATAACTCAACACATGGCAACAAAAGTGAGTACACCCTTAGTGTAATGTCACTTTTGTCCCATATTTCCCCCCAATTACTGAAAAATGTCTTTACTGCTCTGTGAAATGATTATAACGTGTATATACTTTTGTACTCTTCTCCTGACTGATATTTGTGCACAATGAGATTCTTTAGATCTTTTGTAATCTTCTCTCCAGCAATGGATTTATTGAAAGGATACAAATGGAGAAATCTAAGAACAATCATCCTAGGACAGCTAAACTTTCATTCAGGTTAATCAGATTCATTATAATTGATGGCATGAAGAAAAAAAGACTGAATGCTAAACTTTAAAAGACGGAGCTTCAACTAAAGTGTTACTTTAGATTTGTGCACCAATGTGTTTTTGAACATTTTTTTACATTTTTCTCCCTAACAGATTTGTTAATTTTTGACTTGAATTGAAAATTATTTGTGTCACATAAAAGAGCAAAAGGTTTTGAAATTATACATCATTTCATTTTTCAATGTCTAGAGGTGCAGCAAAATTAAACTGGTCTTATTTTTTCACCACATGCAAACGCATCTTAATTCCAGATCCATAACTTGTTATTTTTTAGCTTGGACCTACTCAAATGTAAACATAGCTAATCCTAATAAGCAAAACAGATAACTGGTAAATATAAACTTCGCCAAATTCCTAATTTCCTATAACAAAAAGACAACATTGCATCTAACTGTGCTGTATCATTGTTGTTAGCTTTAATGGAAGCAGTAAAAATCTCAAAACCTTGTTGAAACATGTTGAACACTAAATCATATCCTGTCAAACAGATCTTTGCATTCACACTATCTCCTGCAGAAAGCCACCAGACTTCATGCCTCATTCCAATATCTTACCATATCTGTATTCGAACTTTGATACCATCTATTACTAGTGTCTTCATTTTGAAGTCCACTCCTACAGGAGAGAAGAGATAGTTAGAAAAATATTACATTCACAGGGGAGTCCTGGGTTTATTTAACGTTCTCCCAGTGAGAACATCAGTGCTTAAAAGCCCTGAGATGCCCATTTGCTTTCTCTCAACAAGTGACTGAAGGAAGATGTGTTTTACAGACAGTAGGATCACCACTTTTCTCCTGCTACGTTGTAAACATCACAGAGAGCGTTGACATAATGAGTCCCACCATCACAGCATAATCTGCCTGTTAGGAGATCAAGGCACTGATCCAGAGGACCGCTAAGTTAAATTCTCTGTCTTGATAAAACAAAAAAGATGTTGAAATGATAACAGAAAAAAGGAGAAAAATAAAAGGATGACTGAAAGAGAAAAAAACAGGATGTCAGAGGTCTATTACAAAAAGCTGAGGGTTTTATTACTTCTGAAGCTTAAATCAATCAGTGAGATGTTTTAGTTTGTGTTATTCACTTATACAAAATAACAAGAAATTAATTACTTACACTGGAAGTTATTTTTGATTTAACATGTAGTTATAACAACTTTATCAACTCTATCTGTACATAACCATTTATATATATATATATATATATATATATATATATATATATATATATATATATAATATATATATATATATATATATATATAATATATAACAATATAAGCCAGCAGCACTGTGAGGATCATGTTCTTTGATTTCTCCAGTGCATTTAATACAATCCAACCTGATTTGCTTTGTCAGAAACTCCAGAAGACTCAGGTGGAGGCCTCAACAATCTCCTGGATCAAAGACTACCTGACAAACAGACCACAGTTTGTGAGACTGAAGGGTTGTGAGTCTAACCAGGTAGTCAGCAGCATAGGAGCACCACAGGGGACTGTACTCTCACCATTCCTTTTCACTCTGTACACCTCAGGCTTCCAGTGTCATCTGCAGAAATACTCGGATGATTCTGCAGTCGTGGGGTGGATCAGAGATGGACAAGAAGCTGAGTACAGGAAGGTGGTGGACCTCTTTGTGGCATGGTGTGGAAACAATCATCTCATTTTGAACGTGACTAAAACAAAGGAGATGATTGTAGATTTTAAGAGAAACAGGAATAAGTCAAAAACTATTTCTATCATGGGAGAAGAAGTGGAGGTGGTGCAGGAGTATAAATACCTCGGTGTTCACCTGGACAACAGACTAGAGTGGAGATGCAACTGTGAAGCCATCTACAAGAAAGACAGAGCAGACTGTACTTCTTGAGGAAGCTTAGGTCCTTTGGTGTTTGCAGCAAGATGCTGCATATCTTCTATAAGTCTGTTGTGGAAAGTGTGATCTCTTCTGCCATCATCTGCTGGGGAAGCAGCATCAGAGCCAGGGACTTAAAAAAGCTCAACAAGATGATAAAGAAGGCTGGCTCTGTTCTGGGGACTCCTCTGGAACCTCTGGAGATCATTGTGGAAAGATGGATTCTTGATAAAATGAGGAACATTATGGAGAACCCTGAGCATCCTCTTCATGAGACTGTCCTACAACAACAGAGTGTCTTCAGTCAGAGGCTTCTTCAGATCTGCTGTAAGACGGAGCGCTACAGGAGATCCTTCCTGTCCACAGCCATCAGCATCTACAACGGCTCTTTGAAGAAACCTTCATAATATGAGCTATAACAACATTTAATTTCCCTTCGGGATTAATAAAATATTTTTGAATTGAATTGAATTGAATATATATATTGTTGTTTTTAGGCTGTAGAGGCCTTTATTTTTCAAAGTATTGTTTTGACAGTAGTCAGTAGTAGACAGGAAGATGGTGTGGAAAGAGCGGGGTAAGGGAGCGCAGAAAGCGTCAAAGAGCCGGGATTCGATCCCCGCGACATCTTACGTCGAGGACTAAGGCCTCCGTACATGGGTCACATGCTTAATAATAACAATAATGATAATGTTTAAAATGTTGTGATTTGTTTTACAGGGAGCCAATGTAGGCAAGGTCAACACTAGCATTAAGGCACATCTCTTGTCATGGGGTCTCTTGTCAAACTCTGTGCAGCATTTTGAATTTAATGCTGAATTTTTAGTGTTCTTCAAACATCAAGCTAAAATTGCATTGCAATAGTCCAGCCTGGAAGTGAAATCTATATGGACAATTTTCACCACCAACGTTTTCGAGAGGTTGTCTCTGATTTTGACCATATTTGCTAGATGAAAGAATGCTGTGCCTTTTATTTTTTGGGAACAAAAACAATGACTTCTGTTTTTTCTGTTTTAAGTTGCATGAACATTTGAACGGCCCACTCATGCATATTATGGAGACACTAGCTCAGTGGTTATAGTGGACTGTAGTTTTGTGGTGACACAGATATATGAAGTTGTGTGTCATAACGATATTTATGGTAGGAGATGTTTTAATACTAAAACATCTTAGCTAGGGCGAATCATGTAAATGCTGAATAAAAGTGGCTTGAGAATGGAGTGAAAAGTTGTTCACTCAGATTTATAATTCAAAAATTACACAAAGTAGAAAAACAGATATATAGAGTGGCTTGAAACTCTATATCAAGTTTTCTGATAATATTGCCAAGGGGAAGCAAGTACATATTGAACAAAGTAGGTCCAAGTACAGATCCCTGTGGAACACCCCTCAGAAATGTTGATAGGAACAGATGATTTCTGCTGTGCATGAAAACAAATCTGTCAGACAAACTTGTTGAATAATTTCAGAGCAGTCCCTCTTATACTAACAATCTGTTAGAGTCATTCTTCAGGAATACTATGGTCAACGGCAATTTCAATTCATTTCAATTTATAAAGCGCCAATTCACAACCCATGTCGTCTCAAGGGACATTACAAAAAAAGTCAATTCAATCAAATCATACAGACAGATTCCAAGTCAATTACATACATTTAAATTGATCCTAGTAATCAAACAACGCAGTCAAGTTAAGTTTATTATTCAAATTGGTTTAAAGGTTAAGGACAGTATCAAAAATAGACTCTTGTTAGGACACAGTATTAAAACCCCAACACCATCAAAGTTTAGCCAGGTTTTATAGAAACTGAGAGAAAGTCTGCCCAAAGAGCACAAAGATCAGGCACAACATTATGTACACATTTCTTTTAGTAAGTAAAAGAAATGCTTCTTTGGTAGTGAAATGTTGTTTATCGTTCATTAATACAGAAAGTTGGCTTAATGAAAGGTATGTGTAATACTTGCTTAAGTTATTTAAAAAAACAAAACAAATTATCCTCATTGGAGAACATATTCTAATTTACTGAATATGTTTGTCTATATTGGTTTCACTAACTCACTTATACAGGTAAGAACAATTTCTCATCATAATTGTTTATCATGGTCGTTGCTGATTGGTTTAAATTCTTGCACTACAGGAGAGGCAGTTACCCTAAGAGTTTACTACCACTATCAATTAAAACACAAAACAAACACAGTATAGCATGTAAATGCCATCTAAATTAAATATATCTTAAATATATAATTAAACAGAATCAAAGTTTTCTAAAATAATTGGGTTATTTTTCTTCATTGATCTTCTCTGACTGGTGACTTTGAGTTAATAAAAAAAAAAAAAAACCCTCAAGCTTCTAGACCATTTTAATCCCAGAGGGATCAATTAGAAACTCAACCCAATTACCCTTATAGTCAGCAGCACCTCTGTGTCACAGCTGGCATTGCACTGTGAGAAAAATTAACTGACTCCAATCGATTCACAGGAGTGGGAGATCTGCAGTTTGTGTGTGATTTTTTTTTATTGTTGCTTTTCAGCAAGGTTCTGCATAATTTAAGAAGCAGACATGAGAAAACAGCTGACAGATGCACAATAGCCTGCCAGATTTTTTAGGCCATATATTTGCAGCAAGCTGGAGTCAAGTGGGGGCTGGAGTGCACTGAACTGACACCATGAGACCTCATTGAAGACGAGATACGGTGTTAACTTTAAGCTACAGAGCGCTCAGGCCAACTGGAAGGTCAGCACAGCAATCAGTATCTTGACTTGCCACGGGCGGCAGGGGAGGCTATTGAAGAAGAAACTTCATGCATTATACATTAGTTTTATTAGTAGGTAAAGTCAGAATCTTTTAATTAAAAGAAGTGAAGAAGTAATCAGGTTTTTGGTTTTACAAGAAAGCTCAATTCCAAATGTAAACGAATAAGGTTAAATACACAAATAAAACCAAACTGAATTATGTAATTCAGCCCAAACATCTGAGTCAACTTTTAAGGAGCAAACTACACGGTATGCTTCAGGTTTTTTAGAAAATCTTCTTGATCTGAATACCTATGTCATTTTTCAAAATAAAAGTCAAGGATACAAAGCTGAAATGCATATCATACAGCAATCAAAGAGAGACAATGATTTTCGAATAAATGTCATATTTGGAGATCAAGAACATAAATGCATAAATTCTCTATAGCTTTAGGATTCAAATCAAGCCCCATTTTAATGTTGCAAACACTGATATTACAATGAAGACTGTGATTCCATTTATTGTGCAGCTCCACATGACATTATTTTTGTTCTACTATAAGAAACTGCTGCCACTCTTATTATTTTTGTGAAAATAAGATGCGTTGTATGTGTTCACAAAAAAATGTATTCAAAGGCAGATGGTTCCACTGGAACCATAATAAGAAATGTGTATGTCCTACACATAAATCCTAGCTGCATTAACAAAACTATTTATCTGCACTTCCAAATGTTTGCACTTCTTTAAATCAGTACCTAATCACAGTCCTGTACAATATCTTGAAAAGCACTCAAGACCTTCTTGCTGTAAGGTAGTGCTAACCAGAGCCAGCCCTAACCAATGTTGAGCCTGAGGCAACATTTTACATGGCGCCCTCCTCCATCGACAATTTAAATACGCTCACTAAAGAAATCAAATTGCATTGCTATTATCACTGCGTTTAATTTATAAGCTAACTTGTCACCCAATTTACATGCTCAACAAATTACAAATAAATACAAAAATACCCTGAAAAACAATATGAATACTTATACCGCAAAATAAAATTCCTGTAACTAAGTGAATAAATAAGTTAAATACAAAAGCCAAAATTAAATATCAAAATTAAATAATTTCACAGTTTATACACGATAACTCAGTAACACATGTGCTACATTAGTTAGTTATAGAATGACTATATAAAAAACGAAATTAAATAACTAAATACAAACACTACAGAAATTACCTATATACAACTATATACAAAACTATGTACAAAAACGGCATTTCAGAGCCATCTAGTGGTGCTTTTTATTACTACATCGACTCGATAAACTATACATTACCTACTCAACCTCACCTCTCCTGCTACAGCTGTACTTTCCTAGATTTTCTGTTGTAGTATTAATTAGGCATTGCTTTACATTTGATTTTTTTTGCTTTTATATTTTAGTAGGTAATAGTAATAACTAGTTTTAATATAATTATATTGTAGGTGATTTCTTCCAATTTTGTGGCGCGCCCTGAAGGCTATGGCGGCCACAGCATTTGATTTGGTGCTAACAACTGTGACACAGTTCAGAATATTTAAATATTTGGTCTGAGTCAGATGCTTCCTTTTTCTTAACTTAATTATTATAGCAAAAAAAAAAAAACATTCAAAGTGCAGCTTTAAAAAAATCTGAATTTAGTTTCCACTTTCCCTCACTGGTAACTGTAACAATGCTGGAAAATGTGCACAGTGTGAGAGACAGCAGCTAATTTAAATTGACATTGTGAGAGCCATGTAAAAATGAATGTGTACACACCCCTAAACTGACTGGACTAATTGACTGTGTTTGATAATATAAGATGGATTGAGCAGTAACGCATGTCAGTGAGCTGTAGGTGATGGCGATGGCCTCAGTAATGGATGGATGAACAGGTGGATGACATTTATTCAGTGGAGGACGGATTTGATCATCTATGACTGTCATAACCAGCAGAGGATAGACAACAGCTGTCATGCCCTGTCATTGTGCAGGCGCTGGAGATGAAAGGCCGAAACCCTTTATTTTATTTATTTTTTAACTTAATTGTCATTGATCTGCCTTGAACAGCTAAGCTCTGTATTAACCAAAATATGAAGCAACACACACCTACATCACTTTTCCACTAACTGACTCTTCTATGTATAAAAAGCCTTCAAATAAATTAACCTTTTCTTGCAGCAGCATAATCTGACACTGAAATGTAGAAAAAATCCCACCTTTAAAATGAAATCTTATGTTTAAAAAGGTTAATCTGCATTGAGCAGATTTTTATTAATACATGATGTCCCTGGAGATTTATTATGAGGTATAACAGAAAGCCATTTCTCCTAGCCATTTGAGCCATATGATAGCAACTCGGCTAAACTTGCCTACATCTTAAAAAAAACCCAACTGGAACTGAGACAAACAAAGCTGAACGTTTACCCATGTTTATCTTGCCACTACAGACAGTGGGGTGATTAGTAGGCAAGTTTAGAAAGTTCTCTGTTAGAGAACTGCAGAAAAGAGCCCCAGTATTTGGTCACCTAGTCCCCATAACAGCAATTAGATGTTATCTATACACCTCCTATTTAATTGGGAGTGATGCCAGGAAACTGCCTTTTCTGTCTCACAAAAAATTTAAGTGTGGATTTTGCTAAATGCACTTTGATCTTAAGTAGAACCCTGTGCTTTGATTGGGTTGAGAGTAAGATTTAGCCTTTTGGAAACACACGATACAGGTGGGTCTAGTAAAATAAAATAAAAATAAAAAGTATGTAAAAGCACCACGTGCCGACTGTTAAGTACGGTAAAGGATCTGTGATGTTGTGGGCGTGTCTCACTATCAAACGCATTGGGAACCTTAGAATGTATGGATCCATCCACACATTTTTAATAAAAATTTGGCAACTGCTACTAAAAAACTGTAAATACACAGTGATAAGCCTAAAGTTGTGGCCATATCAACACATAAATGGCTCACCAGACAAAATAATTAACCTTCTCCTATGTCAGCCTCCAGACCTAACCCCTACAGAAAACCTGTAAGGTAAGCTAAAAATAAGATAGCATAATGAAAGACCTGGGATTCTAGGTTATTGTGCATCGAGAAATGGTCAAAGATCCCTCTCTCTGTATGCTTCAATCTTACGAAATGTTACAGTGGGAAGACTAGAATGATTGTACAAATTGTAACAGCATTGGGAGCAACAATTGTGAGACCAGGGGTTTTGTTAAAAATAATACATTCCTATCATGTGGGGGATGCTGTATATCAAACAAGCCAGTATCTGTACTTCTTGGTCCAACTAGATACATGGAAGGTTAAACAATATAATTTAAAAACAATACAATACAATTTAAATGTCTCCATCTAGGGGTATTGTCAGAGGGTTTGAGTGTTTGGAAGCACATCTGCTAAAGGGCTGAACAAAGTTGAGTAAGACCTTCAGTGGCCGTTACACACGTGGACAAAATTGTTGGTGCCCCTCGGTTAATGAAAGAAAAACTCACAATGGTCACAGAAATAACTTGAATCTGACAAAGGTAATAATGAATAAAAATTCTATGAAAATGAACAAATGAAAGTCGGACATTGCTTTTCAAACATGCTTCAACAGAATTATTTAATAAAATAAACTCATGAAACAGGCCTGGACAAAAATGATGGTACCCCTGAAAATAATGTGACCAAAGGGACATGTTAAATCAAGGTGTGTCCATTAATTAGCATCACAGGTGTCTACATTCTTGTAATGAGTGGGCCTATATATAGGGCTACAGGTAATCACTGTACTGTTTGGTGACATGGTACCACACTCCACATGGACCAGAGGAAGGGAAGGAAAGTGTTGTCTCAGGAGATTAGAAAGAAAATTATAGACAAGCATGTTAAAGGTAAAGGTTATAAGACCATCTCCAAGCAGCTTCATGTTCCTGTGACTACAGCTGCACATATTGTTCAGAAATATAAGATCCATGGGACTGTAGCCAACCTCCCTGGACGTGGCCACAGGAGGAAAACTGATGACACAACAAAGAGACGGATAATACAAACGGTAACAAAAGAGTCCAGAAAAACTTCTAAAGAGATTAAAGGTGAACTTCAAGCTCAAGGAACATCAGTGTCAGATCGCACCATCTGACGTTGTTTGAGGCAAAGTGGACTTAATGGGAGACAACCAAGAAGAACACCATTGTTGAAAACAAATCATAAAAAGCCAGACTGGAATTTGCCAAACTACGTGTTGACAAGCTACAAAGCTTCTGGGAGAATGTCCTATGGACAGATGAGACAAAAATTTAACTTTTTGTCAAGGCATATAAGCTCTATATTCGCAGACGGAAAAATGAAGCATATGAAGAAAAGAAAACTGTCCCTACTGTGAAACATGGAGGAGGCTCTGTTATGTTCTGGGGCTGCCTTGCTGCATTTGACACAGGGTGTCTTGAATCTGTGCAGGTATTATGAAATCTCAAGAATATCAAGGATTCTAGAGAGAAATGTGCTGCCCAGTGTCAGGAAGCTTGGTCTCAGTCGCAGATCATGGGTCTTGAAACAGGATAATGACCCAAAACACACAGCTTAAAACACCCAAGAGGAATGGCTAAGAGGAAAACATTGGACTATTCTGAAGTGGCCTTCTATGAGCCCCGACCTAAATTTTATTGAGCATCTTTGGAAGGAGCTGAAACATGCCGTCTGGAAAAGGCACCCTTCAAACCTGAGACAACTGGAGCAGTTTGCTCATGAGTAGTGGGGCAAAATACTTGCTATAGAGGAGCAGAAGTCTCATTGACAGTTATAGGAATCGTTTGATTGCAGCGATTGCCTCAAAAGATTGTGCAACAAAATATTAAGTTAAGGGTACCATCATTTTTGTCCAGGCCTGTTTCATGAGTTTATTTTTTAAAATAAATCTGTTGAAGCATGTTTGAAAAGCAATGTCTGACTTTCATTTGTTCATTTTTATAGAATTTTTATTCATTATTACCTTTGTCAGATTCAAGTTATTTCTATGACCATTGTGGGTTTTTCTTTCATTAACTGAAGGGTACAAACAATATTGTACACGTGTGTATGTAAAACAATAAATGTCCTCTTTTGATTTTAGGTGAATGAGCTTAAGGCTGAACATCAACATTTTTCCACCATTTATAATATAAGTGCAATAGGTATCTTTACCACTGTAAGCAAATAGCAGTATTTTAATATACATTGCACATTTACTATGCATTTCTTTGCTTTGTTTGTTATACTGTCTTATTTTTTGGCTCATAAACAAGATAGTAGATGGAGTGATGATGTATATTATTATACTCAAGGTGCAATATGAGGTTTTAGATTTACCTATCCAAAGAGGTTAAATCAGTTACAACCGATAGTGGATAAAAGTCAACAACAACCTGCAGCAATTTGCCAATCAATTAAAACCTACATGTAAATGGACAAAAAGAAGGTCAAAAATAAAAATGCAAGAGGAAATATTGTAAATATTTTGTGGTCAAGACCAAAATATATCATAAAATGTTAGAAGAGGGACAAAGAGAGAAGTCAAACATATTGTAAAGAATACAGCTTAAATGACAGCTCATCCTGCAGGGCTGTGTTTTTTTTTTTGATGGGGAAAACGCAAATGCAGTCTGGCCTTTGGAAGCAGCTGGACAGACGTATGAATATGATTTATTAAACAAATTGAAACCTGCTGATGACAGAGGAATTCCAGCAGTTTAATCCTAAGAATGAAAGTCAGAACACGGCAAGACTTGATCTGACAAAACACAAAGGAAAGAGTAAACCTGACACAGAATAGAGATGTACTCTGAAAAAGTGCAAATTACCTTCCAGTTAGGGCTGCACAATATCAGAAAAGTATTTAATTATGTAATGTTTTGCTGAAAATATTAATTGCTTTTTGATTGATTGCAAATAACATTTCTTTGAAACTTTCTTTTGAAATCTTTTTAGACGCCTGTGTGTTTTAGCATCTCAACTAATAAAGATATACATCAGGTGTGGGCATTAAGGAGAGTTAGAGTCTTTGCAGTTGGCCAGATATATTATCAATATGTAGAGAATGAATGCATTACACTGAAATATAATATTCTATCAAAGCAGCCTTTGGTGGGTACAATAACGCACACACTAATGTTGAGACGATTACTGCATTTCGAAATATTACTCTACTTCCATTTGATATTTTCTTGTAATCATTTAACATGCTCTTTCAAATATAGGTGTACCTCAGTAAATAAGAATACTATCAAAAAGTTCATTTTAGTAATTCATATTACAAATATCAAACCAATATTATACACATTCAATACACACAGAGTGATATCTTTCAAGCATTTGTTTCTGTTAATTTTGATGATAATGGCTTACAGCTAATGAAAACCCAAAATATAATTAAATAAGAGAAATGTTTGCCTCCTGAAAAGTATGTGTATATACAATACAGTATATGCAATAACTGTCTTAGACTACTTTTGCACGAACTACTGTATCAGTGGTGGCATGGAGGGACCAGTCTGTGACTCTGCTGTGGTTGCATTACTGTCTGCATTGTCTTTATCTTGACAAGTTTAGGTCAGGTAGGTTTGCTTGCCACTCAAGCTTCGTGGTCATTAATCCATGTAGTGACTATTTTGGCAGTGTAGACAGGTCCCAAGTTCTGCTGGAAAATGAAATCAGCATCTCCATAGATCTTGTCAGCAGAAGGAAGCATTAACTGCTCTTCGATTAATGGCTGTGCTAACTTTGGACTTTTATTTGTTCTTTTTATCCTTGGCCCAGGTAAGATGCTTCTGATGTTGTCTCTGATTTAGGAGTCTCCCATCGAATGTTACAGTTGTAGCCTGTGACCTAAAGATGTCTCTAGGATAGCTCCTGAAGCCATGACTCAATATCTCCAACAAGCTTTGGAATGCGTTTTACAATCCTTTTTCTACTAGACTTTTTTCCTTCCACCTAACTTTCCATTCCTGTTAATTAATAATACATTCTAAAAATCTTTAGAAAATACCTTTTATGACTTATTCTCCTTGAGGATGACAACTGTAGAGATCAGCAGTCTTACCCTTAATTATATAGGCCATCACCTAACATTTATGTGTTAAAAAAAATAATTTTTTGAATTATGTCAGTCTGTGTGTAAAAAATTATATAATTTATGAGCTTCACTTTTTGACCTAAATGAATGAAAGAAATCAACTTTTTATTGATAATCTGATTCACTGAGAAGTCCCTATATAACTGTTTTGAAAGATAAAGTAGTATTTTAGCACCAACAAATTGATTCCCAAAGACATATTAGTTAAACGTTTAGATGATCAACTGAACCGGTGTTTCTGGCTTTAAACAAAAATTATACTTAGATGCTGCTCATCTACCATGGACAGTGTCTTACCCCTGGTACTATTTGTTTTTTTCTACACTTGTCTACCATCCTCAATTGTCCTTCAAAGACCGAACAGGAAAAAAAAAGAAAACTTTCAAAGCCGAGAGAAAACTCTTCAGAAAGCCTGAAGAACTTTGGTAAATGATAAGAAGGCCTGGCTCCTTGGAAGCACAATATGCAGCATTTGGGATGGCTTAAAACATTTGCACTGTACTGTTTAAATGCTTAGAGAGGCAATGAATTAACAAAGGCAGGTGTTATCTGTAAAGCAACACCTAGTGTGAGGAGCAAAGCAACACCAACTGAGAAAAACCAACAGTGATATAAAACATGAAAATCAAAGCAATGAAACACAAACACATTGCAACTTAAAACATTCAGGCTGAGACTCAAACAAAGCAACCTTGACAACATCACAGAGAAGAGATTGTTTCTGAAACAAACTATGCAAGGACGTAAGCCTATTTTCCCATAACTAGAAATGAGAAACCCTACACCTCTCTGTGGCAGACCCTGAGGGCAAATACTGCTTTAACACACACAGAAAGTAAGATTATGGACTAAATTATCAGAAGTATGACACTGAAAATGTTTGATAAAAGCTGCATGATAATGAAAATGCTGGAAACCAATATAAAATGGTTATGATCTTCCACCTCAGACTATTCCAGGATATAACAAGGAGACGATGCTGCACCTGACAACATTGAATGTTCTGTAATAACACCCTCCATTTCTGCTACCTGTCTGACCCCTTCTCTTTTCCAATGGTTATAATCAGTCTGACAGAGGAAGGTATCCCAATCCTTGTGGTTTTTAGTGACCATCAGTGGGACCCTTTGTGGGGTTCCTTGAGACGACAATGTTGTAAATAAGCGCCGTTTAACTAAATAATCTGAACTGAAACTAACTGTGTAGTTATGCTGCTATAGGCTTAGGCTGCTGGAGGACATAACGACCACTTTCACCCTCTTCGCTACATTCTCACACTACTCTCCAATTTTGCATTATTTGCTGTTATTTCAGCTTTTAACCTTGTTCTCTCTATTCTCTTCCTAGAAGCTACACCTGGCCTGGCTCTGTGTCTACCTGTGACACCTTTCTGGAGAGGGGAATTGTCCGAGCTTCTGCTGGCAACAACTTAATGCTCACACTCTACCGATGATCCACATAGCCCTGTCTTTTAGTGTTTAACCCTTTCTCTCTCCTAGATATGGCAATTGACCTTTACTGTAATTAACTCTATGTGCTCTCTTTCAGACTCTAACCTTGAAAACTGGCTCAGAATTTATCTGTTCTTTCTTTCTAGGTGAAACAACTAAAGGAGCTACATCCATTAACATTTATTTTTCCTTCCCATAGAAAGGACTCCTGGATCAGTGCTTCTGTGTTCTTTTTGTGTCTCTGCTCTGTTCTCTCAAACCCCCAGTTGGTTGTGGCAGATGGCCGCTCACACTGAGCCTGGCTCTGGTTCTGCTGGAGGTTTCTTCCTGTTAAAAGGGAGTTTTTCCTCTCCGCTGTCGCTACATGCATGCTCAGTATGAGGGATTGCTGCAAAGTCAACGCCAGTGACTGTCTACTGTCTCTACATGCTCATCCGGGAGGAGGGAATGCTGCAAGTCACTGACTGGATGCAATCTGCTGGGTTTCCTTAGATAGAAAAACTTTTTATCCAATTTGAGTAAAAAGCTAACTCCGACTACACTGTTCAATGATTAGGATTAATTGGAATGTATGTACCTGACTGTTGTGAAGTGCCTTGAGACAACATGTGTTGTGAATTGGCGCTATATAAATAAACTGAATTGAATTGAATAGTTCTGTAAACAAACATGGTTCAGAAATGGACCATCTTCTTTGGGAAGTGACCAGCAATACGTAACCACATTCTGGATTTATACTTACAACGCCATGTAAAATTATTCATGTGCCTTAAACTTTGGAAGTGTATGGAAAAAAGACACATTGTTTTCCTTTTTTTTTTTACAAATGAAAATCTAAAAAGTGTGGCATGTTTTTATAATCAACAATATTTTGCTGCGATTACAGCTAAAAGTCTTTTTTGCACGTTTGCTTTTTTGCGAAATTGCTCAAGCTCATTCAGACTGGATGGAGACCATCTCTAAGTCTTGCCACAGATTCTCTGTTGGTCTGGACTTTGACTGAGCCTTTGTAACATATAAATATTCTTTGATCTAAACCAGTGGTTCTCAAAACTTTTAGAACAAATACCACCTTAGTAAATACTAAGGTTTCTGAGTACCACCACACTGACAGACATTTTGAAGCCCTAGATGCTGGAGTTTGGAATGGGAAAGTTGGAGGCTCTAACCAACGTTAACTTCCAAATCCAAAATTGCATCTGAAACTTGTGGTAAAGTCAATGTTTATTTGCTATTCTTATGATTTGTATGTCAATACATCTTTCATATATAGTACCGGTCTATGTTCTTTGCGGCCTCAAACAGGTTTTCATTCAAGATTACCCTGTTTTTAGCTCCATCCAGCTTCCGATCAGGTCTGACCAGCTTCCCTTCCCTTTTGAAGAAACTCATCCCCTTAGCATGATGCTGCCACCACCATGTTTCAGTTTTAGTCTCATCTGACCATAGCATCTTCAGTGTGTTTGCTGAGTCCCCTATGGCTTACTTTCATCAATAGCTTTCTCCATTTTCCTTCCACAATTATGCGCCACATTGTGTCAGTCTGTAACAAAATCTGGGTTCAGGATGTATAAATACTATTTAAAGGCCTTTTCGAGACCAAACAAAAACTTTAAAAATTAGAAAATGAAAGTGGGGACACGTTTCAATGCTGTAGAGTTCTTGAGATCTTCTGCTAATGCATAGGAAACAAGAAAGACCACATCTACAACTTCCTTTACAGAAATATTATAAGCTCACACCCGCAGTATTTCTGAAAAACCTGTCAAAAGTCAACTGTCAATGGCAAAAATATTATTTATTTTTACTTTCTTTACAAGGTGATAACCATCTGTAGTGGCCGTGATCCCTGCCTTAACCCTCAGAGGGATGAGCAGTGGCCAGCTGACAAGCCTGTGACCCAAACAACACAAAGACGTAAAATGATATAGAGATGGGTAGAGGTGGGGTTTTTTATAGCTGATTTCACAGCCAGGGGATCCAGAGGGAGTCTAGTGGTGGGACCACTGAGATGAGGGTGAGGAAGATTAAACTAAGCAGTGTGACTGAATATCAATATCATCTCAAGAGTAGCTCTGTGCCAGAGAAATGTGCACTCTGAAGACCAGGGCATTCTGTTTTGTGAAAATAACATAGAACACCTTACTCAGTAAGGGCCTATTTTTATGTCATTTATTTTATATTATCTTAAAAACAAGCTATATTTTTCAGATACAACTTCTGAGTTTAGCATGGAAAGCCAAGCTGACACCTCTGGGACAGCAAGCCTTTTACGAATGCAAATTCTACCAACCTGGCTAAAAAATCATGCAGATAATCTCCCAGAAGAACTGAAATGGGTGGAACCTGTCCTAAAACTCTCAATTTAAGGGCCAGTTTTATTTCCTGTTGAAGTGTTGGGCTTTCATCACTCGAAGACACATAGAGCTCTCCCAGGTAATGTAAAAATAAAATGGTGTGTGAATGCCAGAGTCTGCCAAGGGGTTTAGAAAGAACTCATACCCACATTTTAATGACTGCAGATTTATTACATTTATTTTTGTGGATAGACAAGACAAAATAATGCTATAAGCCTAAAGATTTAGCACATATTGGTGCAAATTCAACCAAAATACTGAGTAAAAGACTGAATAAATCTGTGAGTATCAACATTGCATTACAGTTTCTTAATCTGGTTTATGCACATGCTAGTGAAAAGGCTCAATCTTAAAAGAATTGTCAAGTAAAGGGTTTTGTTGTCTATCCATCCATTGTATATATCTACTTTTCCATGCAGGGTCACAGGGGCACTGGTTCCCATCTCCATCAATCTTTGGGTGAGAGGCAGGGTACTGTTAGGAATAACCTTTATTAATATGCTCAAAGCTGTTTTTTCCATTTATACCGTAGTGAAATAAAGTAGAAGTTCCCTGTTTCCCTTTTGTTAGAATAGGATACGAATGCTCATAGACATACAGTACAAGGATAAATGGCCCAAGGTTTGTCATAAGTGACCCGGAGCTGGGGCACTGGGGTTGATAGTGGAGCAGCCGGTATAACTGGGTTGATTAGAAAACAGCAGCACACTTAGATTAAGGATGGACACCAGCTATTACACAACCTACCAGATAGACACCACAATGGTGACACATAGTCTACTGATAATCACTGAGGGAGGGCACATCCATTGCATTGGAGTGCCAGATATAAAAACTATATGTGACCTTTTATCGAGGCTCTTCGTCATGCTCTAACAGACGGCAATGGTCCGAGACGGGAGCCTCAGCGCTGATCTCTGTAATCATTCCTCTGCCTTAATTGAGATTAAAGGAGCTAAAAGTCAGAAACTGTTTGAGAGTCATTCCTTTAAGAGTCAGTGTTAGATATAGTGTGTGATCGCTTCTGGGGTTCAAGTACCGGAGGAGCTCCGAGGCGTCTGACCGCCAACACTCGGACAGTACCCCCTAAACAGGTTGCTAGTCCATCATACGGCAACACAGAGACACACAACCATGAATGCACACAATCATACCTAAGTAATCAATTGAAGTAACAGTCATGTTTTTGGACTGTCAGAGGAAGCCGGAGTACCCAGAAAGAACCCCTGTGGAAATGCACATGGAGAACATGCTAACTCCATGCAGACCCCAGGCTGAGATACAAACTAAGGACCTTCTTGAGGAAAGGCAACAATGCTACCGACTTGCAGCCTGGGCTTTGCTGTCTGAAAGGAAAATAGGTCCATGTGACAATGACCGTTTGCCAGACGAAGACCTAGACATTTTAGAATGCTGCAATTTGGGGTGCAGCGATGGTGATGTAGGGATTAAGCACGCAACCATGTGCACCTCGATGTGGCTGTCCCGGGTTCGAATCCCAGACCTAGCAACTTTTGCTGAATGTCTCCCCCTCTCTTTGCCCTCTTTCCTGTCTACCTACTGTCGAAAAATGAAGGGCTCTAGTGCTGCAAAAAACATATATATTAAAAAGAATGCTGCAATCTGGACAGACAAATCAAAGAGCAGTTTGATGCAGACCATCACAGTATGAGAACTAACTGTGAGGTGTGGTTTGACAGAGAAGCCTTTTGGGAAAGCTTGCAATCGGAACTTCAATAAACACTTCAACATTAACTCTGAGATGAGGACTTCATTGTTAATCACAGACTTGTCAAAAATGTTTCCAGGAAATAAACAAGTCTCATAAGTCTTGTGCTAAGATGTCATCCAATGAGTGGATGAAAATAGCTAAAGCCCAGATAAACTGGGAAGCATATTGTATCCTTTGCAAAGGTTTTACACCACCCCCAATTTCTTTACAGTTTACTTCCAAGAAGGGATACTTTCCTGTAACATTTTCTCTGGAACCAACTACCTGAAAACCTGAGATGTGCAGAAACTGTTGGCTCTTTTAAATCAGGACCAAAATCATTATTGCTTACTAAGGCTTACCAATAAAGACCAGAGATTGCTTTACAATTTCTTTCATTCCTCAGCTTTTTCTTTGTCTAAATATTCCCATTTTAGCACTTCATTCTTTTATCTGATTATGCCTCACGTTTTTTTTTTTCTTTATATTTTTGGATAGCTTTTTCCATTTATCAGGTGGCTTTTTTATCTCTATTTTATCTCTGTTCTTTAATTTTTTCCTGTAAAATACTTAAATAACCTGTGGTGCAATACAATAAACTTACCTGCTTATAAAACTTATATGCTAACATATATATTATATTTTTAAGACATTTGACTAAAACAACACATACAGTATTTTGGCATCAGTAGGTGACATCTTTGGGTCCTTAAGTGTCAACAACCCAAACAGTGACTCTTGTAACCTTAACAGCCCCATCAGTGACCTTAAGGGCCCATTTGTTGAGATTATTCAGACTAGTTTTAAACGTGGTACTTCCAACCAATGTCCAGAACTGAAAAAACCTTTTGGACGAGAGATGAAACATCTTCAAGGAACAACACTAGCAGTCCAGTTGCCGAATGAATCCTGAATGAATCAACACCAATGAAATTCCAGGTTTACTCCCATAGATTTCTGCTAATTCCTATGGAAACCTTTTGGAATTTGCAGCCCTACTCTTTATCAATAGACTTTCAGACTTTCTTTATGTATAATAAGGGTCTTTTTAAACTTTTGGACGCATAAAAAGTAAAAAAACAAAAATTTGTTTCTGAAAAAAATGCAGTTGCATAAAAACAACTATTACAAGCAAATAATACTGTAACGTTCAGTTATCAGTATACTGCACATAACTTGCTGGTAGCTAAAGGGAAAATATGAGTGTTTAGAGGAATAAACAACAAAACTTGTCTCATTGACAGATACATATCTGCCTTCTTGCCATCATGTTTTGGCATTATTATACGGTATGGGAACACAAAAACTGAGGTGTGAGACATTCTGCCAGACTTTGAGATAATAAGACATTAAGATGAGTGATTGTAATATCAGTGGAGCTGATGAAAGATGAGGGTCCACATGGAAGAAAATATATATCTCTCTGTCACTGTGAAGGTTGGAGGAATTATATACTGATCCTCAGGACAGCACTGATGGTCGATCTTCTGGACACTGAAGTGTTAATCACGGCAAGTAAGAGATAAAACCTCTAGCGTGATCTGTAGGCAACAATTCCTGCCTTAAACGCATCTATCCGGGGTGACTGCTTTGACTTCACCACTTGCACAACATCAGAGCCTGATACTTCTATGAGCCATGGTGAAAAGTTCACTGCAAACAAATCTCAAGCAAAATTACTGGATTCATCAGTTTTAACAAACACTGGCACAGAGAGCTTTGCTAGTGAGAGAAATAAGTCTGGAAATGTAAGCATCCCTTTACAGGGTGGAGACTTCCTATAGAGCGCTATGGAGCTACAACTTAAAATAGCATACTGCAGACGTTGCACACATGCGAGCATATGTCACAACTGACTAAGGCATTTGGACCTCGTGGTCAAATTATTAATTACATGCACAGGCAACTCCAGGTTATAAAAAACTTGGGTGGAACACAAAATAAAATGATAATTAAATGGGAACTGAAAAAAAAATCAATGTGAAGCTAAGGACGAATTATCGCTCTAACATATGAAATTAGAAAAGCAACCTAAAGATTTTTCAAAAGGTTTACAGACAGGTGTGAGTTATTGTTGAAGCTGTATTCAATAAAAAGATCAGATCTCTTCTGTTTGAGGACAAACTCATCAAATCCTTCAGCCAGATTCTTAAAGAAACTTCTTTTTCAACCAGTGCTGAATTAAGAGATCTGCTGCACACAAAACTCTCCGCTGCTTCACCAATAAAAGCTTCATCAGACCACAGAGTCATAACCACAATCCCTGGGGTAGAAGATTTAACACCAGCCATAAAAAATTCATACTTGGATGTAACTTCTTGCCCAGAACCGGATGAGAAGAGAAGTATTTTGGAAGTTACAAGAAAGAAAAGAGTTACTACTCTGCCTATTGTGTCTAGAAGAAGTTTTAACCACAAATACAAATTTCAATGTATTTTATTAGGATGTAAAAAATAAAACGGTCCACATAATTGTGAATTGACAGGAATTTGATATATGCAGTACATTTGCATTTAGCTTCCTTTTCTCTGACACATTTACAAAAAAGGAAAACACCATTTGAGATAGAAAACTAGCACCCTCAACACACTATCCTCAAGGTAGCACATGGTGGTGGCAGCATCATGCCGTGGGGCTGCTTTTCTGCTGGAGGGACATTGAAGCTGGTCAGAGTTTTTTTTTTTATATATATTTTTTCAGCACTAGTGGCCTTTATTTTTCCATTTTTTGACAGTAGGTAGACAGGAAAGAGGGGTAGAGAGAGGGGGAGATATTCGGTAAATGTCGCCAGGTCCGGGACTCGAACCCGGGACAGCCGCCATTCGAGGACTGTAGCCTCTGTATATGGTCGCGCGCTTTCACCCCTACACCACCAGCGCCGCCCCGAAAGCTGGTCAGAGTTAATGGGAATATGAATACATTGTGATCATCAAAGAAACCCTGTTAGAGGCTGCAGAGGACTGAGACAGAGGTTCACCTTACAACAGGGCGACAACCTCAGATATAAAGATTTCAGTTTCTAGATGTGCAAACGAGTCATGCCTGGAAATACTTGCAGCTGTAATTACACCAAAAACTTGTTCTACAAATTATTGACTAGAGGTGTTGAATACAAATGGACTCCACACTCAACAGTTCAAGGGGAATTGATAGTTTTGCAAGGCACTGTAGATATTTTTCCTATAAAAAAGATTCAGTTTTGGTTTGTAATAACAATTTGGTTTTTATTTATTTATTCAATAAGAAAAAATAATTATTTTACTTTAATGTTGGGATAATTTAACAAGCAAGCATTCCATAAAGACATTCATTTCAAACCGTAGAACAAAAATAGGGTTATTTCATAGATATTTATTTAAAAATAGGGACACCATCGTGTATCACATTGTGCTATCTGTCTGGCAGTTTCTGTCTCAAAACACATCAATTAAAACAACTCACAAATTGTCTGTGCTCAACAATATTTTCTAAATATGCTCTTTTTTTGTTTTTAAAAGTTCAAAATTTCCCGACTGGATTTTGTCTTCTCCATTCTGTGCCTCATTACTGCAAACAATGTCAGAAGGAAGCCTCTGCAGAATCTCACAAAAATAAGCTTACAGGGGAGGAAATCAGTCTATTACCTGAATATGCACGCACACAGAAAATACAGCTGCTGAAAGAAAGAGATAAGAGCCTCAGCCGCAGTATGTGGGGGGTGCCAAAATGATGCCAAGTAATGTGCTTGCCATGGTCCGAACTCAGATATTCTACAAACCCAAATGAAACCAAGGAGAAGGGGACCTTCTCAGCAAATAGAGAAGGAGGTGAAGATGCCATGAATGGATATTTTACTGCATGCAAATACAGATCACTAAGTTTGGGAAAAATGAATCACTACAAAACCTAATGAAGTTAGGGGGTATTCAGTTATGCTGCGTGTCATGCTGCAGTGCAAAAATAAAGCAATAAAGAACAGATGAACCCTATATTTTTTTTTTTATAGAAACATGGTCTGCATAGGAAATTCTGCAGTAAGTGGTTTTGCAGAGTGTTGCACAGTTATTGCAAAGTGCTCCTACTTTGTAAACTCATCTTCATCCCTCCCAGTGTTTGTTCTTCACCATAAAAGGCACATATGATCAGTTCTGTCACCCTGCCTGTTTTATTTATTGTTTTTCAGCTTTGTATTAATTTACTGCTTGGATTTAATTCCAACAAACCCCTTTGGGATTTTCTTTACAGTCGAATTTGTGGAACTAAGATTGAAATATGATGAGAAAAAAATTAATGTGCTGCAAATTTCTACAATATAAAATGTTAAAATAGCATTTTATTTCAAATAAACAATAAAGGCAGTTGATAATAATAGGGAAACAAGAGTCTTACCGATGGTGGAGATGTGAGAGGGATGAAATTCGTTGTCCGTGAATCTGCATAACAAACATGTTTTCCCAACCCCCGAGTCCCCGAGGAGCAGGAGTCGGAAGAGCACATCGTACTGCTTAGCCATGGTGTTGTTTCATGGGCTGATGAATTAAAAAATAAATCAAATTAAGAACAGGGTCGGCTAACTCCTCGATAAATGGCCACTCTCTCCCCCCCCGGATCCCATGTCTTTTCAGCAGGGCCACCAAAGGCTGTGGTTGTGCGTGTTTTTGTTCACTGGTGACAAAAAACTGGGGATGCTCCAGCTTCCCAGGCAACCTTCAGCTTCCAGTGGGTGCGGTGGACTTCTTATCAAGTTAGTTTCTGTTAAAACATACACTTCCGGTTACGCTTTTCAAAATAAAATCTTTCAAGACGCGCTCAAGTCACAACTTTGAAATACTCGTGGGAGAAAGGGATCATGCTCTTTTAATTTTGTGGTTTCATGCATTAGACCATGGTTACTAAATTAAAGCCGCGTATGTAGTCAGGCACCTAATATCAACTGTTTTGCAGTTTGCTGGTCTGGAGCATACAGTTATGTGCTTAACGCAATGCCAAAGCGTAAAGATATCAGCATTGGGAGTAGCATTGGCTCCAAATTACTCAGTGTAGCTAATGAGTTCTTTAGCTCATTTGCTCTACAAATGAAGGAAAAGAAGGAAAAATGTTTTTCTATTCTGCTTTGTGTAGTGAGACATGAAAATGTACCAGCTGCGCCTGGGAGAAATGTTAGTTTTAATCATTAGTTCTTCAACTGTAATTACAGTAAGCACTTCAATGACATTGCATAATATTTGAATGCACTTTTATGTGAGAAATAAAACAATGAGGACTGAGAGTAAAGGGGCAACATTCTGAGATTTAGAGGAAAGTGTGTGATTTACCCTTCAGCATAAACCAATTGTGCCAAAAAAACTTAAATTTTATTGGCTCAATAAGATTTTCTGAGGAGTTCCCTTTTAGTCCAGAAAATCTGAGTCACGGAAAACATGTTTAATGCAAAATTCTTCAGGTGAAATTGATTGAAAATACTCGTACTCGTACTTGTCTTCAGCTTTATCCGGGACCGGGTTGCGGGGGCAGCAGACTCAGCAGAGACACCCAGATGCCCCTCTCCCCAGACACCTCCTCCAACTCCTCCAGGGGGAGCCCAAGGCATTCCCAGGCCAGCCGAGAGACATAGTCCCTCCAGCGTGTCCTTGGCCGTCCCCTGGGCCTCCTCCCGGTGAGACGTGCCTGGAACACCTCCCGAGGAAGGCATCCGGTATAGATGCCCGAGCCATCTCAGCTGGCTCCTCTCGATGTGGAGGAGCAGCGGCTCTAGTCCGAGACCCTCCCGGATGGCCGAGCTCCTCACCCTATCTCTAAGGGAGTGCCCGGCCACCCTACGGAGGAAGCTCATTTCAGCCGCTTGTATCCGGGATCTCGTTCTTTCGGTCATGACCCAAAGTTCATGGTCATAGGTGAGGGTAGGAACGTAGACCGACCGGTAAATTGAGAGCTTCGCTTTTCGGCTCAGCTCTCTCTTCACCACAATGGACCGGCACAGCGCCCCCATTACTGTGGCAGCCGCACCGATCCGTCTGTCGATCTCCCGCTCCATTCTTCCCTCACTCGTGAACAAGACCCCGAGATACTTAAACTCCTCCACTTGAGGCAGGAACTCCCCTCCAACCTGGAGAGGACAAGTCACCCTTTTCCGGTCGAGAACCATGGCCTCGGACTTGGAGGAGCTGATCTTCATCCCAGCCGCTTCACACTCGGCTGCGAACCGCCCCAGCGCATGTTGTAGGTCTTGGCTAGAGGGGGCCAGCAGGACCACGTCATCTGCAAAAAGAAGAGACAAAATACACTGGTCCCCAAACCAGATTTCTCACCCACCCAGTTTAAATTTCATTTCATTGTCTTGATTTTACCTAAATTCTTTGCGCAAAATTCAATTTGAGCAGATTAAAAATGGTACTTAAATCAAAATGGAAAAAATTGAAAAAGCTTTCCTAAAAAAACTTTTTCTTAAAAAGTGTTTTCTGTTAATCAGTATTTTCTGCACCAAATGCCATCAAAATGTTAACGCATTATTAGTTTATTTTGAAGGGTCAACTGCACCGTTTCCTCAAAATCTGTTTTAAAAAATACAATTATGCGGCTCTTTTACATTTCTTCCTCATTGTCTGAGTTTCATTTTTAATAGTGTATAAAAATAATCTCTATTGCCATCAAAATGCTCGCAATTATTAAAGGTGACAATTTATTGATAAGAAAAAAAAAAAACCTTTCAGGTGCGACGCGTATCTTTTATCTTTTCGCGTTTCGGTGAATGAAGCGAAAAGGAGATTTGTTCCCTCTGACGCACCGTAGCTGGTTGTTCACGCAGCTTTTTACGCTTACTTGATCAAGAAATCAGAAAACTATCAAAACAACGTGAGAGTGTGGACAGTCCTGCTCCGTTATTGAATCTGTGCTGGCAGCGACGGTTTTCTGTCACCATGGACGGTATTCCCAGACCTCTGCGGTGCTTCGATGAGCAGCATCCGGCAGAAATGTTTGTGGATGACGGGGTGGAAACGGTGACTTCAGCGGAGCAGGTGAGCTAATGCACAGATTAGCTACATTGGCTACTTTGGAGCTAATGCTACTGTGTTTTTCTGTGTTTGGGGCTGGAGGTGAAAGTCGACAATAAAGTGTCTAGATTCTTCCTCAAAACACGTTTTGTTTTTATTCAGCTGATGAAAGGCGAAAACTTTGTGTTTTTTCCGTTGTAATCTCTGCTTTATCCTTCTTCGGTTGGCAAACTTTAGCCTCTACTTAGCTAACAATGGAAACATAATGAGATTACGTTTTTTATGCTTGGGACTTCACTGTTCGCCACTTCAGCTGATGCTAATCTTAGTTTAAAGACTTTTAACAACATTTTAACAACAAAGTAATTACCTCTTTGTTATTTTACAACTTTTTCTTAAAGAAAGTGTAATATTCAAGTAGAAAAACATAACGATAACTTAAATTTACTAATTTCTGAGTGTGCTGCAAGTCCAACTGATTTTTTCTTTTACTGTTAATATGTACTCTGACTCTTAAAAGTGTGCTTTTGTGTTTTTCTTTCTCTCTTAAATTTAGACATGATTCCATATAACCTGTACAATTCAACTGTTACCTTGTGGAACCACCTTTTGATTCAGTTGCAATATTAAGTCCTATTTTGTTCACAAATGTCATCAGTAATAATGGATCTAATTAACCTGAATGAAAGTTCAGCTGTGCTGGTAGGAGTTTGCTGACAATTACTCAACTTCTGTTATTCAGCAAACCTGTTTGTGGAGGATACAAAGGGTCAAAATGATCTCATTGCATAAAGGCGTCAGTCAGGAGAATGAAATGAAAAATTTCAGCACACAGTTACCAATAGTGAAAGACGGTACAGGACAACGGTGACATTTCATGACTACTACTGGTCAGTGAGGTTGCCAAGAGGCTGATAAGCAACAACCAACAAGCAGGGGTGAAAGTAGTTTTAAATTCTTGCCAGTACTTAGGGGCGGAGATAGAGGGGGGTCGGGGGAGGCACTGGGGGCATATATATATATATATATATATATATATATAATTCAATTCAATTCAATTCAGTTTATTTATATAGCGCCAATTCACAACACATGTTGCCTCAAAGCACTTCACAACAGTCAGGTACATACATTCCAATTAATCCTAACAATTGAACAGTTCAGTCAGATTCAGTTATTTATTCAAATTGGATAAAACGTTTTTCTGTCTAAGGAAACCCAGCAGATTGCATCCAGTCAGTGACTTGCAGCATTCCCTCCTCCCGGATGAGCATGTAGAGACAGTGGACAGTCACTGGCGTTGACTTTGCAGCAATCCCTCATACTGAGCATGCATGTAGCGACAGTGGAGAGGAAAAACTATCTTTTAACAGGAAGAAACCTCCACCAGAACCAGGCTCAGTGTGAGCGGCCATCTGCCACGACCGACTGGGGGTTTGAGAGAACAGAGCAGAGACACAAAAAGAACAAAGAAGCACTGATCCAGGAGTACTTTCTATGGGAAGGAAAAGTAAATGTTAATAGATGTAGCTCCTTTAGTCGTTTCACCCAGAAAGAAAGAACAGATAAACTCTGAGCCAGTTTTCAAGGTAAGAGTCTGAAAAAGAGCACATAGAGTTAGTCACAGTAGGAGCTCAGTCAATTGCCTTGTCTAGGAGAGAGAAAGGGTTAAACACTAAAAGACAGGGCTATGTGGATCATCGGTAGAGGGTGAGCATTAAGTTGTTGCCAGCAGAAGCTCGGACGATTCCCCTCTCCAGAAAGGTGTCACAGGCAGACACAGGGCCAGGTTTAGCTTCTAGGAAGAGAATAGAGAGAACAAGGTTAAAAGCTGAAATAACAGCAAATAATGCAAAATTGGAGAGTAGTGTGAGAATGTAGCGAAGAGGGTGAAAGTGGTCATTATGTCCTCCAGCAGCCTAAGCCTATAGCAGCATAACTACACAGGTAGTTTCAGTTCAGATTATTTAGTTAAGCGGCGCTTATTTACAACAATGTCATCTCAAGGAACCCCACAAAGGGTCCCACTGATGGTCATTGTTATACTAAAAACCACAAGGATTGGGATACCTCTCTCTTTCATACTGATTATAACCATTGGAAAAGAGAAGGGGTCATACAGGTAGCCGAAATGGAGGGTGTGTTTGCACCTCAACCATAACTGAGCCGGTTTAGGCTAAACCTGACTCCCCCTTATTCCAACCAACAGGGAGGGAGGAAGGCTAAGCCACTCTAACTATAAGCTTTATCAAAAAGGAAAGTTTTAGCCTAGCCTTAAAAGTACACAGGGTGTTTGCCTCACGGACTAAAACTGGGAGCTGGTTCCACAGGAGAGGAGCCTGATAACTAAAAGATCTGCCTCCCATTCTACTTCTAGAGACTCTAGGAACCACCAGTAAACCTGCAGTCTGAGAACAAAGTGCTCTGTTAGTAATATATGGAACAATCAGATCTCTGATGTATGATGGAGCTAGATCATTAAGGGCTTTATATGTGAGGAGTAGAATTTTAAATTCTATTCTGGACTTAACAGAATATATATATATATATTTTTTTTTTTCAATTGTTAAAGAACTGCCATGTATGAAACAAAGATAAACCGTTTTCTGATGCATAACTTTTCTTCAGCTTCCGTCTTCTCTTATAAACAAATATATTATTGTTCTCTGCTTTTTGGTCAAGTTTTGATTTAATTTAAATTAAACATTTGACAGTTCGGTTGTTTTCACAGTTTTATTTAAAAGTGTAGATGGTAAGTGATTTATTGTTCGTCCTGTCGTAATGCAAGCTGCGGGTTTTATGTCTGTGCACCACCTGTGTAAAATCTCCCAGTCCATTAAATCGAATGCACCAATCTCCATGGCAACCGCTCTGTTTTGGAGGTAAGTGCGCATGCGCTCTCGTGTAGTGTATGTGAAATCTCTTGTCATAAGCGGGGTTTTCGAGTTGTACTGTGTTGTTGTAATTCAGCAACATAACATGAAACAACTAGTTTCTCTCCCTTTGCTTTTAACGCGGGTATTTAGCAGCGAGCAGACAGACGTTAAACGTAGCGGTGCTCGTTTTAAAGGCTGGCCGTTCACAAAAACCTCGATGTCCGAGAGGAGAGAAGCAAAGCAAGAGCATTGAGGCTCCAACATAGCAGAACAGTTCAGAAACTATTTGGAATGAGGGGAAAAAAGCTATATTTATAAACAGATTAAGTCGTGTTTTAGACTGCCGTCGTTTTTAGATCTGATCTTCTTTGTGTGCTCGTGAATATTTGCAGCTGTAACTGGTTCAGGATGACGGCTTCATAGCAGACAGCCGTTCTTCCCGGTACTGTGTACCGGCGCAGAGTCTTTTAGTGGTACGCAGTACTGGACCGTACCGGCTCACTTACACCCCTGCCAACAAGGGCTGGTTGTCTTCTACGTGTGACAACACTCTTCAGTATTCACCATATGTCATATCAAGACTAAGAATTAGGGTTGAAAGACATCTTCTAAAGAAAACACCCAGACTTTTAAATCATCACAATCTGCTGGACTAAGAATGCATTTGTAAGGTAAAGTAGGCAAATAGTACCAAGTAAAGAAATTGGGTGTTGATGGACTCCTAACAACAAAGGCTGAATACTGAACTTGAATTAAAAGGTGCTTTAATAAAGTATTAGTGTTTGTACCCATATACGACCAGGTTATTACACCATTTTTATTGTTTCCCTTCTAATAGATTTGTTTGTTTTTCAGTTAAATTGTACAAGATAATTGACAAATATGTGAAAAAAGTTTTTAAATAATTAATCACGGCCTCAGTTTTTTACATCTTAAATCTGGCATTTTAAAAGGGCTTCAGTAGCCACTGTATGTTTATTGTTTTTTTATATATTTCCTATTAAGATGCACTTTTTCGCTATTGATATGGTTGTTACCTAATAAAACCTTTTGGCAAAATTATTAATTATGTATAGCAAAATCTCCCAAGAGTTGTATGTAAAAAAAAAAAAGATGTGTACAGAAAGCTGAAGTTCTGGGATATGCCCCCAGTTTGAATGGAAACCATTAAAGTCTGTGACCCCAAATGACTAAAAACCTGAGAAGATATTTAAAATAATGTTGAATTTAAGAGATATTGAAACATTAAACTCTTCAAAGCAAGCTATAAATTATTTACAATTTCTGATAGAATCTGGATGTTGCTTGGGATAATTAAGTATGACACTAATCTATTTTCCTACTGGATGTTTAAATGCAGTTTAAGGACTTGATCTGACTGTAGGATTTCCCAGTGATGAACAATTCTGGTTAAAATCATCCTCCATACATAAGCAAGAAGTGATTAGAATTAAAATATCTCTTAAAAAATATAATTGATAATGGGGTAGAAGACAAGAAAATACGAGCTAAAAGTTATTTCACTTGAAAGAAGAAGATCAAAATGGATATATGGTTTGTGTAAATAAATGGAAATGAAAAAAATCCAGCCTTGCACCTTGAGGAGGATGGTGAGTAAGGTAAAAAAATATCCAGCAGCAAATTCTCCATTGTTGAGTTATTCTCCTCCTCTAAGATACATTTATTTAATGCTAATCTTTACCAGACTGCCAATAAATGTGTACAGCATAAAACTAATATATTACAATGAGGGGTGCACAGATTGAGCAGCTCCGATTTCCTTAATTTTGAGAGATTGGTGATTAGCCAATATTTGTGTGAAACCAATCTTATCTAGCTGTCTAACCTGTTGCGCAAGTTTTGTTTCTTTTTTAAATGTGAAAAATGAAAGACTAAAGGAACTGCAGTGCTCTAAACATTTCATTTATAATTGCGGTTAAAACAAGTTTGTATTGTTTCACGGGTATTTTTCTACGTTTTTAATAAGATTGAAACGTTAAAGGTGTATTGTGACCTAACACCTGATAGTGTCAGTTATAAAAAAAAATAAATCGGTCAAAATCAGAATCAGCAGGTAAGGCTTTTTAAAGAACGTTGATCGGCCAGAAACTGCAATCGGTGCATCACTATTTATAATGAATGTGGCTGCCTCGTTTCTTATTTATGTTTTGTTGCCATATACGCAACACACACCACTGCTCTGTGTTTGAGTATCTCCACTAAGGCTTTTATCTCATTATTTTTGTCACAGTTGCTGTTTACACTCTGCTCTTTATTTTGTGTAGAAAAAAGTGGAACACGCCATTGAAGAAACCATCAGTGTTTACAAGCAGATACACAGCTTACCACAGTAAGTTCCTGCAGAACCATTTTTGAGGTTTGTGGGTTTCTACAATATTTATAGTGCAAATGATCACTTTTGAACTTATTTTAATATTCAAATCACATTGTAGTTTAAAGATTTGATTTTTCTTATTGATATTACAGTAAAGCACATTTGCATGACACCTGCTCAGAGCTAAAGTTGGCAAAACATGTTGCAGCAACATCCAGTATGTGAAAACTTTTTTCTAACTTTATTTTCTGGAGGGCTCTTCCTATTTTTTTGTTTCATTAATTGTTTTTTTCTGAAATAAATATAAGACAGGTGAAGACTGTATGGCTTAAAGGGAGTATCGCCTATTCTAAAAGTAGGATATAGACAGTTGACAAAGCTAACATTTGGAAATGTTTATTGACAAATTGGTCAGATTATGTGAAGCTCCAGCTGTTATAGTCACATATTCATTGGACCGGTACAACGATGACAGCTTTCATAGACCCTCCTGGAACATAGCTGTGATGTATGATGGCTGTTATCTAAAACGCTGTGCTGATCAGCCCACATACTTTGCTGTTGCTATCAGCTGTCATCCTTTCTCCGTGTGTCTGACTCATCTCATTTCTATGACAACTCTGCTTATGTGGAAGTATATTTGGTTCTATGAGAAAATGAATGTTATTGGTCAGAAAAGGATGTAGTTTTGTTAGTCAGCATCTATTCTGGGGTTTCATGGCGACAGTTTAGGGGTTGAGTATATTGAGTATATGACAAGCTGGAGTGGATTTTAACTTTTGATCATGCTATCCATCCATCCATCCATCCATCCATCATGCTATCCTTCCATCCGTCCCTCCATCCATCATGCTATCCTTCCATCCGTCCCTCCATCCATCATGCTATCCTTCCATCCGTCCCTCCATCCATCATGCTATCCTTCCATCCGTCCCTCCATCCATCATGCTATCCTTCCATCCATCCGTCCCTCCATCCATCATGCTATCCTTCCATCCGTCCCTCCATCCATCATGCTATCCTTCCATCCGTCCCTCCATCCATCATGCTATCCTTCCATCCGTCCCTCCATCCATCATGCTATCCTTCCATCCATCCGTCCCTCCATCCATCATGCTATCCATCCATCCATCCATCCATCCATCATGCTATCCTTCCATCCGTCCCTCCATCCATCATGCTATCCATCCATCCATCCATCCATCCATCCATCATGCTATCCTTCCATCCGTCCCTCCATCCGTAATGCTATCCTTCCATCCGTCCCTCCATTTATCATGCTATCCTTCCATCCGTCCCTCCATCCGTAATGCTATCCTTCCATCCGTCCCTCCATCCATCATGCTATCCTTCCATCCGTCCCTCCATCCATCATGCTATCCTTCCATCCATCCGTCCCTCCATCCATCATGCTATCCTTCCATCCGTGCCTCCTTCCATCCGTCCCTCCATCCATCATGCTATCCTTCCATCCGTCCCTCCATCCATCATGCTATCCTTCCATCCGTCCCTCCATCCATCATGCTATCCTTCCATCCATCCGTCCCTCCATCCATCATGCTATCCTTCCATCCGTCCCTCCATCCATCATGCTATCCTTCCATCCGTCCCTCCATCCATCATGCTATCCTTCCATCCGTCCCTCCATCCATCATGCTATCCTTCCATCCATCCGTCCCTCCATCCATCATGCTATCCATCCATCCATCCATCCATCCATCATGCTATCCTTCCATCCGTCCCTCCATCCATCATGCTATCCATCCATCCATCCATCCATCCATCATGCTATCCTTCCATCCGTCCCTCCATCCGTAATGCTATCCTTCCATCCGTCCCTCCATTTATCATGCTATCCTTCCATCCGTCCCTCCATCCGTAATGCTATCCTTCCATCCGTCCCTCCATCCATCATGCTATCCTTCCATCCGTCCCTCCTTCCATCCGTCCCTCCATCCATCATGCTATCCTTCCATCCGTCCCTCCATCCATCATGCTATCCTTCCATCCGTCCCTCCATCCATCATGCTATCCTTCCATCCGTCCTTCCATCCATCCGTCTCTCCATCCATCATGCTATCCATCCATCCGTCCCTCCATTCATCATGCTATCCTTCCATCCGTCCCTCCATCCATCATGCTATCCTTCCATCCGTCCCTCCTTCCATCCGTCCCTCCTTCCATCCGTCCCTCCATCCATCATGCTATCCTTCCATCCGTCCCTCCATCCATCATGCTATCCTTCCATCCGTCCCTCCATCCATCATGCTATCCTTCCATCCGTCCCTCCATCCATCATGCTATCCTTCCATCCGTCCCTCCATCCATCATGCTATCCTTCCATCCGTCCCTCCATCCATCATGCTATCCTTCCATCCGTCCCTCCATCCATCATGCTATCCTTCCATCCGTCCCTCCATCCATCATGCTATCCTTCCATCTGTCCCTCCTTCCATGCGTCCCTCCATCCATCATGCTATCCTTCCATCCGTCCCTCTTTCCATCCGTCCCTCCATCCATCATGCTATCCTTCCATCCGTCCCTCCTTCCATCCGTCTCTCCATCCATCATGCTATCCTTCCATCTGTCCCTCCTTCCATCCGTCCCTCCATCCATCATGCTATCCTTCCATCCGTCCCTCCATCCATCATGCTATCCTTCCATCCGTCCCTCCATCCATCATGCTATCCTTCCATCCGTCCCTCCTTCCATCCGTCCATCCATCATGCTCTCCTTCCATCCGTCCCTCCATCCATCATGCTATCCTTCCATCCGTCCCTCCTTCCATCCGTCCCTCCATCCATCATGCTATCCTTCCATCCGTCCCTCCATCCATCCGTCTCTCCATCCATCATGCTATCCTTCCATCTGTCCCTCCTTCCATCCGTCCCTCCATCCATCATGCTATCCTTCCATCCGTCCCTCCATCCATCATGCTATCCTTCCATCCGTCCCTCCATCCATCCGTCTCTCCATCCATCATGCTATCCTTCCATCCGTCCCTCCTTCCATCCGTCTCTCCATCCATCATGCTATCCTTCCATCTGTCCCTCCTTCCATCCGTCCCTCCATCCATCATGCTATCCTTCCATCCGTCCCTCCATCCATCATGCTATCCTTCCATCCGTCCCTCCTTCCATCCGTCCCTCCATCCATCATGCTATCCTTCCATCCGTCCCTCCATCCATCATGCTATCCTTCCATCCGTCCCTCCATCCATCATGCTATCCTTCCATCCGTCCCTCCATCCATCATGCTATCCTTCCATCCGTCCCTCCATCCATCATGCTATCCTTCCATCCGTGCCTCCTTCCATCCGTCCCTCCATCCGTCATGCTATCCTTCCATCCGTCCCTCCATCAATCATGCTATCCTTCCATCCGTCCCTCCATCCGTAATGCTATCCTTCCATCCGTCCCTCCATCCATCATGCTATCCTTCCATCCGTCCCTCCTTCCATCCGTCCCTCCATCCATCATGCTATCCTTCCATCCGTCCCTCCATCCATCATGCTATCCTTCCATCCGTCCCTCCATCCATCATGCTATCCTTCCATCCGTCCCTCCATCCATCATGCTATCCTTCCATCCGTCCCTCCTTCCATCCATCCCTCCATCCATCATGCTATCCTTCCATCCGTCCCTCCATCCGTCATGCTATCCTTCCATCCGTCCCTCCATCAATCATGCTATCCTTCCATCCGTCCCTCCATCCGTAATGCTATCCTTCCATCCGTCCCTCCATCCATCATGCTATCCTTCCATTCGTCCCTCCATCTATCATGCTATCCTTCCATCCGTCCCTCCATCCATCATGCTATCCTTCCATCCGTCCCTCCATCCGTCATGCTATCCTTCCATCCGTCCCTCCATCCATCATGCTATCCTTCCATTCGTCCCTCCATCTATCATGCTATCCTTCCATCCGTCCCTCCATCCATCATGCTATCCTTCCATCCGTCCCTCCTTCCATGCGTCCCTCCATCCATCATGCTATCCTTCCATCCGTCCCTCTTTCCATCCGTCCCTCCATCCATTATGCTATCCTTCCATCCGTCCCTCCATCCATCATGCTATCCTTCCATCCGTCCCTCCATCCATCATGCTATCCTTCCATCCGTCCCTCCATCCATCATGCTATCCTTCCATCCGTCCCTCCTTCCATCCGTCCCTCCATCCATCATGCTATCCTTCCATCTGTCCCTCCTTCCATCCGTCCCTCCATCCATCATGCTATCCTTCCTTCCATCCGTCCCTCCATCCATCATGCTATCCTTCCATCCGTCCCTCCATCCATCATGCTATCCTTCCATCCGTGCCTCCTTCCATCCGTCCCTCCATCCATCATGCTATCCTTCCATCCGTCCCTCCATCCGTCATGCTATCCTTCCATCCGTCCCTCCATCCATCATGCTATCCTTCCATCTGTCCCTCCTTCCATCCATCCCTCCATCCATCATGCTATCCTTCCATCCGTCCCTCTTTCCATCCGTCCCTCCATCCGTCATGCTATCCTTCCATCTGTCCCTCCTTCCATCCGTCCCTCCATCCATCATGCTATCCTTCCATCCGTCCCTCCATCCATCATGCTATCCTTCCATCCGTCCCTCCATCCATCATGCTATCCTTCCATCCGTCCCTCCATCCATCATGCTATCCTTCCATCCGTCCCTCCATCCATCATGCTATCCTTCCATCCGTGCCTCCTTCCATCCGTCCCTCCATCCATCATGCTATCCTTCCATCCGTCCCTCCATCCGTCATGCTATCCTTCCATCCGTCCCTCCATCCATCATGCTATCCTTCCATCCGTCCCTCCATCCGTAATGCTATCCTTCCATCCGTCCCTCCATTTATCATGCTATCCTTCCATCCGTCCCTCCATCCATCATGCTATCCTTCCATCCGTCCCTCCTTCCATCCGTCCCTCCATCCGTCGTGCTATCCTTCCATCCGTCCCTCCATCCGTAATGCTATCCTTCCATCCGTCCCTCCATTTATCATGCTATCCTTCCATCCGTCCCTCCATCCATCATGCTATCCTTCCATCCGTCCCTCCATCCATCATGCTATCCTTCCATCCGTGCCTCCTTCCATCCGTCCCTCCATCCATCATGCTATCCTTCCATCCGTCCCTCCATCCGTCATGCTATCCTTCCATCCGTCCCTCCATCCATCATGCTATCCTTCCATCCGTCCCTCCTTCCATCCATCCCTCCATCCATCATGCTATCCTTCCATCCGTCCCTCTTTCCATCCGTCCCTCCATCCGTCATGCTATCCTTCCATCCGTCCCTCCATCCGTCATGCTATCCTTCCATCCGTCCCTCCATCCATCATGCTATCCTTCCATCCGTGCCTCCTTCCATCCGTCCCTCCATCCATCATGCTATCCTTCCATCCGTCCCTCCATCCGTCATGCTATCCTTCCATCCGTCCCTCCATCCGTCATGCTATCCTTCCATCCGTCCCTCCATCCGTCATGCTATCCTTCCATCCGTCCCTCCATCCGTCATGCTATCCTTCCATCCGTCCCTCCATCCGTCATGCTATCCTTCCATCCGTCCCTCCATCCATCATGCTATCCTTCCATCCGTCCCTCCATCCGTCATGCTATCCTTCCATCCGTCCCTCCATCCATCATGCTATCCTTCCATCCGTCCCTCCTTCCATCCATCCCTCCATCCATCATGCTATCCTTCCATCCGTCCCTCTTTCCATCCGTCCCTCCATCCGTCATGCTATCCTTCCATCCGTCCCTCCATCCATCATGCTATCCTTCCATCCGTGCCTCCTTCCATCCGTCCCTCCATCCATCATGCTATCCTTCCATCCGTCCCTCCATCCGTCATGCTATCCTTCCATCCGTCCCTCCATCCGTCATGCTATCCTTCCATCCGTCCCTCCATCCGTCATGCTATCCTTCCATCCGTCCCTCCATCCGTCATGCTATCCTTCCATCCGTCCCTCCATCCGTCATGCTATCCTTCCATCCGTCCCTCCATCCGTAATGCTATCCTTCCATCCGTCCCTCCATTTATCATGCTATCCTTCCATCCGTCCCTCCATCCATCATGCTATCCTTCCATCCGTCCCTCCTTCCATCCGTCCCTCCATCCGTCGTGCTATCCTTCCATCCGTCCCTCCATCCGTCGTGCTATCCTTCCATCCGTCCCTCCATCCGTAATGCTATCCTTCCATCCGTCCCTCCATTTATCATGCTATCCTTCCATCCGTCCCTCCATCCATCATGCTATCCTTCCATCCGTCCCTCCATCCATCATGCTATCCTTCCATCCGTCCCTCCATCCATCATGCTATCCTTCCATCCGTCCCTCCATCCGTCATGCTATCCTTCCATCCGTCCCTCCATCCATCATGCTATCCTTCCATCCGTCCCTCCTTCCATCCATCCCTCCATCCATCATGCTATCCTTCCATCCGTCCCTCTTTCCATCCGTCCCTCCATCCGTCATGCTATCCTTCCATCCGTCCCTCCATCCATCATGCTATCCTTCCATCCGTGCCTCCTTCCATCCGTCCCTCCATCCATCATGCTATCCTTCCATCCGTCCCTCCATCCGTCATGCTATCCTTCCATCCGTCCCTCCATCCGTCATGCTATCCTTCCATCCGTCCCTCCATCCGTCATGCTATCCTTCCATCCGTCCCTCCATCCGTCATGCTATCCTTCCATCCGTCCCTCCATCCATCATGCTATCCTTCCATCCGTCCCTCCATCCGTAATGCTATCCTTCCATCCGTCCCTCCATTTATCATGCTATCCTTCCATCCGTCCCTCCATCCATCATGCTATCCTTCCATCCGTCCCTCCTTCCATCCGTCCCTCCATCCGTCGTGCTATCCTTCCATCCGTCCCTCCATCCGTCGTGCTATCCTTCCATCCGTCCCTCCATCCGTAATGCTATCCTTCCATCCGTCCCTCCATTTATCATGCTATCCTTCCATCCGTCCCTCCATCCATCATGCTATCCTTCCATCCGTCCCTCCTTCCATCCGTCCCTCCATCCGTCGTGCTATCCTTCCATCCGTCCCTCCATCCGTCGTGCTATCCTTCCATCCGTCCCTCCATCCGTAATGCTATCCTTCCATCCGTCCCTCCATTTATCATGCTATCCTTCCATCCGTCCCTCCATCCGTAATGCTATCCTTCCATCCGTCCCTCCATTTATCATGCTATCCTTCCATCCGTCCCTCCATCCATCATGCTATCCTTCCATCCGTCCCTCCATCCGTAATGCTATCCTTCCATCCGTCCCTCCATTTATCATGCTATCCTTCCATCCGTCCCTCCATCCATCATGCTATCCTTCCATCCGTCCCTCCATCCATCATGCTATCCTTCCATCCGTGCCTCCTTCCATCCGTCCCTCCATCCATCATGCTATCCTTCCATCCGTCCCTCCATCCGTCATGCTATCCTTCCATCCGTCCCTCCATCCATCATGCTATCCTTCCATCCGTCCCTCCTTCCATCCATCCCTCCATCCATCATGCTATCCTTCCATCCGTCCCTCTTTCCATCCGTCCCTCCATCCGTCGTGCTATCCTTCCATCCGTCCCTCCATCCGTCGTGCTATCCTTCCATCCGTCCCTCCATCCGTAATGCTATCCTTCCATCCGTCCCTCCATTTATCATGCTATCCTTCCATCCGTCCCTCCATCCATCATGCTATCCTTCCATCCGTCCCTCCTTCCATCCGTCCCTCCATCCATCATGCTATCCTTCCATCCGTCCCTCCATCCGTAATGCTATCCTTCCATCCGTCCCTCCATTTATCATGCTATCCTTCCATCCGTCCCTCCATCCATCATGCTATCCTTCCATCCGTCCCTCCTTCCATCCGTCCCTCCATCCATCATGCTATCCTTCCATCCGTCCCTCCTTCCATCCGTCCCTCCATCCGTCGTGCTATCCTTCCATCCGTCCCTCCATCCGTAATGCTATCCTTCCATCCGTCCCTCCATTTATCATGCTATCCTTCCATCCGTCCCTCCATCCGTAATGCTATCCTTCCATCCGTCCCTCCATTTATCATGCTATCCTTCCATCCGTCCCTCCATCCATCATGCTATCCTTCCATCCGTCCCTCCATCCGTAATGCTATCCTTCCATCCGTCCCTCCATTTATCATGCTATCCTTCCATCCGTCCCTCCATCCATCATGCTATCCTTCCATCCGTCCCTCCATCCATCATGCTATCCTTCCATCCGTGCCTCCTTCCATCCGTCCCTCCATCCATCATGCTATCCTTCCATCCGTCCCTCCATCCGTCATGCTATCCTTCCATCCGTCCCTCCATCCATCATGCTATCCTTCCATCCGTCCCTCCTTCATCCATCCCTCCATCCATCATGCTATCCTTCCATCCGTCCCTCTTTCCATCCGTCCCTCCATCCGTCGTGCTATCCTTCCATCCGTCCCTCCATCCGTCGTGCTATCCTTCCATCCGTCCCTCCATCCGTAATGCTATCCTTCCATCCGTCCCTCCATTTATCATGCTATCCTTCCATCCGTCCCTCCATCCATCATGCTATCCTTCCATCCGTCCCTCCTTCCATCCGTCCCTCCATCCATCATGCTATCCTTCCATCCGTCCATCCATCCAGGCCGCCTGCCTCATACTTAAGAATGAGCCAAACAAACAGAGAACTGTGGAAATGTGAGCCTGGAAAAATGTGGAATTTTAACATGAGGAACTTTTAAGAAAATTTGTTCATGGTTGATTTAACAGACCTTTCCTGGCTCGTTTATTTGATGTGAAACATGACATTTAATGTTTTTCCACATCGATCAGCAAAACTAAATGCTCTAGCTTACAATGTAAATGAAACGTATATGTGCAAAATATTGTTAGTGAATTTCCCTGCCTTTTGTTATTTAAAATCGTTCAAAATCTTTAACAGCAAATTGGATGTATTGTAGCATTCATAGTCTGGATGCGTGAGCTCATCCGATATATCCAGAGACTATACGTGTCATTTTTCATCTTGTCATCCGAGGCATCGTCTGCCCTCAACATTTGAAAGGGCGTGGTGAATCCTTATCTGACGCGGTGGGGCAACTGGTTGTTGTTGTGTTTCATATGTGCTGCAACAAAAACATGACACCTTGTGACTAACCCTGTGTGGGAAGAGTATAATTACAGCTTGGAAGCAAACAACGATTAAAAGGGCAGATGGAGCTCAAGATTAGGTGGGTGAAGGGGAGGACGGAAGTTTCGGTTGACTCATTCAGCATATATGCAGCCATATGCTGGTTTGCAATGAGATAAGGATGCACATGAAGGTTGAAGGCCTTCACTGATGGTGAACACGTGCACCTTGACATAAAAACAAACCAGGAGACAATGTGACTTTTAGTCCCAGTTAGTTTCATTTTGTTTAACATTCTGTTTGCATCTTAATTTACACAAAAAGACTTGGAGATCTATAATAGATCAGTGGCGGATTTTTTTAAGTTTGACATCCTTGATTAGGGACAGTTCTTTGTATGAAAGTAAACAACCAAAGTAAAATCACTTGTTTAGTTGAGCTTCATTGTGCATCTGCATCCTAACCCAGAAAACATTAAACAACTCCACTGTTCAGAGTAAGAGATGTTACATCAAAACATGAAGAACTTGATTATTAAGTTCTGGGATGCATGGGATCAGAAATATAATAACCAGTACAAAAAACAAAAATAATTCCTGTCCAGTTAGGAAAAGTATAGAGGTAAGTTAATTATTATTTTTTGCAGGTTCCATATAGTCTGACCATTGCATTAATATCTAACCTTATTGAACATATTGAAGTCTTTATGCATTAAAAATGATGTAAGAACTCTGAAAATGAAAATTTTGACCCTGTATCTTTAGTGATGTAACTTAAAACTATACATTGTTAGAGTGACTAAATATTCGTTATGTTTCTTCAGGCCAATGTTGTTGCGGGACCAACATTACCAGTATCTCAAGAAGGGTTTACGTCACCTATCGGATGCTTACGAGGTACAGTAAGCTTACGTTTAAATGTATCACCAGATTTCTTTTTCTCATAACTATCTCAGCATGCATACTTGTTCTGATTTTCATTTCCTTTATATTTTTTCCTTGTAAAAGCACCACTAAATGTAACTGCCGCTACCTAGAAAAATGATGTTTGATGGGGCGAAGCAGTGAAACAAAGTTAGGTTTTGCTTCATAGCTGCATCATTATTGTAGGATTAGAGATGGAATATTATCTATGTTTATGACCCATAATGGGTCTCTTGTCGCTCCTCCATCTGGCTTCCATGTTTTGTTTGTGATTCTATCATGTTCTCAGCACCGCGTTTGTGGCTTTATGTGGTCATCCGATCCCCCTTTGTTCATGTGTAGTGTGTTCTTTCGGGTTAATGTAGTGTCTGGATGCGAGCAGACCGTGGCTTTGCTTCTGGATTCTTCACAGTCTGGAGTTACTGGAGGAGCCCATTCCTCCGGCCGTCGCGTCTGAGTGAGTGTCACGCAAACACAAACGCACACAGATGCCACAACCACTGCAGAGAACTAGTTTATAGCTAGAGAAATGGTAACACAACAAAGCCTGTTGGAGAATTCACATGCCATGATCAAGTCACAAAACAAATATTGGATCAGTTTCAGACAGATTGACAACATCACATGAAGACCCACAAAACACACAATCCCAGAACCTTTTTATGCCGCTGTGAATTAAACCAAACCTAAAAATAGTAAATAAGCTCCTTAAAAATATTTCTCTTATAAGTGGAAAGGCAGTAAATTGCTGTAAAATTGATCATAACAAGCTCTAAATGAGTTGTTATATGTAGCTGTTGTAGAAACTAAGAAATCTATTTTCTATCTATTAATTTTACTGAATCAAAACGTTTCCATGTTTGCTGGAACAAAATTAAAGCTTTTTATGTGCAGCTTGGTGAGAAGCTGAACAGCAACACGGTTTCTTTATAATTCTACACAAGTTTTCATCAGAGCCTCATAATGGCTCTGATGTTTAGGATAAAGGGTAGACGATGTTTAACCGTGCTTTCGGTTTCCTTTGAAGCTTCGATATCCTTTGTAATCAGAACCTTATTAGTAACCTTAGCCTTTTTTTTTGTTTCCACAACTTCCTTGGTTTTCCTCTGTTATTCTGCTCACAGAAGGTAGTCGCTTTGATCTCTGAAGCTTTGAGATGGAGGATTTTACTGTAATTCTACTGCTCACTAATAACACTGCAAGGTTTTGTTTTGTACAACTGTTTTCAAGCAGTCAGAAGTTAAAAACTGAAACACAAAAACTGCCATTTGATCAAATTAGTGCCTTTGAAATGTATCGCTCAGCGAGCAGCGATGCCAGGTCGCCAGCCTACGCTCTCATTATAACTGCGAGGTGCGCCAGCTCGAGCGGCTGCGACCGCCCTGTGCGTGCCGCACGCCGCCCTTTTCCTCACACAAACGAGCACGCTGGCTCCCCTCAGGGTTTCTAACAATGGCAGCCCGACGACAGATTGCTTCCTCTGTCCCGTGACTGGGCCCAGGTCAGAACTGGCACCAGACTGCCTGGTTGGTCAGAGTTAATGAAGGCATCTCTTCCAACTCATTTGGCTCTTGGGTCCTTGCAGTTTTGTGATTCCTCAACACAACGGAGGCCGGAAAGAACGTTTGAGCTTTGCTTTGTTCTTGCAGCTATAAAGAAAGGTTACGTTAAAGTTGGACTGAAATATTTTTCTGGCTTGCTGTGTTCATTTTATCACTGGGAATAGATCATAGGAAGAGATTTTAAAGATCTGTAAAATATAACTTAGTCTTCCTGATCATGCATTTCTTTTCTTTGTATGTAAAAATCTATTTTTTCAATGTTATTTTAAAACTATAATAATGCATCCAGACCCAGATAATCAGATAGAATGACACATTCTTTTTACAATTTCATTTTTAAAAGCTTTTAATGCAGTATCTCACAAAAGTAAGTACACCCCTTTTGTAAATATATTATATCTTTTCATGGGACAACACTGAAGATACGACACTTTGATACAATGTAGTCAGGTTGCAGCTTGCCGTCCCCTCAAAACAACTCAACACAGCCTTTAATGTCTAAAGCGCTGGCAACAAAAGTAAGTACACCCCTAAGGGGAAATAATTACGGTCGAGATGCAGTGGCATGACCTTAAACGGGTTGTTTATGCTCAAACCCTCCAGTGTAGCTAAATTAAAACAATTGTACTTGGAAGAGTCAGCCACAAGTCTTGCACAGCGATGAAAAAGACTCATTGCCAGTTATTGCCAGCAAGTGGGACACAACCAGTTATTACGGTTAGGGGGCAGTTACTTTTTTGCTGGAGCTAGGGTGGTTTGGATAGCTTTGTTCCCATAATATATGAAATCATCATCTGCTTTTTTATTTTTAGTCTCGTCATCTTCATCTGATAGTAGTAATTGTTTGATTATCTGAAACATTTAAGTGTGACTCAAAAAAAAATAAAAACAGGAAAAGAAATGGCGAATACTTTTTCACAGCACTGCTTGTTGCTGAAAATGCTTTGTTTAAAAACAGATCTTCTCTCTCCTCAGAGTGTGTCAGTTTCTGGCACACTGTCAGAGCTCAACAGGGGGGTTTGCTGGAGGACCGGGGCAACACGCCCACCTCGCACCCACCTACGCTGCCGTCAACGCCCTCTGCATCATCGGCACAGAGGAGGCCTATAGTGTAATAGACAGGTACGATCCTCAGCACACAACTACGCTATCCCACCGAACTGCACGGGCTAATGATGAACCAGTAAAAGGTATAAAATTAGAATAGATTTGAAGCATGCGTTTAAATTCTCCGTTTTGTAGACGTTTTGTGGGATTTTAATACTGTAAAGCTGAAACCAGATCTGTAAACTGAGCTTAATTCATGTTTCATCTGCTTAAATCTGTATTTTGGAGTTGTTTACATTGGACTTCAGTTCATTAGGGCTGTTCGTAAACATACGAGGGTGTTTATCTGTTCAGTGGTCTAAAACTGGGAAAAAAGCTCATACAGTAAACGTTAGGTGGATCTATCCAATCTTTCTCGGTATTTCGTCCGAAACCTTCAGTTCACACCTATTAAATCCATTTTTGCTACAATCGATTTTGTTCTGCAGGATTTTTGCCACCACCATGTTTTCCTGTTATTCAAGCAGAACTAAACATTGGAGCATTAAGAGATTATTATGTGCTTTTTAAATTAATTATTACATTTTCTATGTGACTAACATGCTGATTGTTTTGCAGCTTAAGACCCTTATATCCTATTTCTTCCCTCTGTTGCAACCTTCCTCAGGGAGAAGCTTTTAGATTTCCTATGGTCATTGAAGCAACCGGACGGCTCCTTTGTGATGCACATCGGAGGGGAGGTGGATGTCAGGTGAGAGCGCTGAATAATTGGCTAATTCTGCCTTCTATTTTCTTTTTTCGGGTGTATATTTCATTCATTATTTGTTTCTTTTCTTTTTTTAATAAAGTTTAGCTCCCTTTTCATCAGTAGAAAATTCTACCACACAGCCACAGTTATTAATACCTTTAGGGTTGTTTTAAAGCACTTTATAAATAAAGTTGGTATGGTATTAACACCAAACTATAAACAAGCTGAGGCTCGCTGAAGTTAAAAGCCAAAGAATAAAAATGTTTTTTTTTGAGACACGTTTTAAAGCAGGCTCTCTAATGTGCAGAGGTAGCTTATTCCACAGGCCTTGCCTCCTCTGAGCTTTCTTCTAGACCTTGGAACCTGCAGGAGCTGCGGCTCGGCCGACCCGAGGGACCGAGGAGGTAAGTAGGGATGAAGAAGCTCAGAGAGGTACGGCGGGCCGAGATCATTCAAACATTTAAAAATTAATGAATTTTAATATGTGGAGCGCTGTTGTTCAAGATCTGCCTTACAGGCAAAGTCGGACACACGTTTCCTCATAACCGTAATTTATTTTAATTTATTTAGCCTTTTAGCTCTATTTTCTTTGGCCTTGTCATTCTCCCAGCAACAACGCTAAGAAATGCCCACATCTACAGGTCCTTCTCAAAAAATTTGCATATTGTGATAAAGTTAATTATTTTCCATAATGTCATAATGAAAATTTAACATTCATATATTTTAGATTCATTGCACACTAACTGAAATATTTCAGGTCTTTTATTGTCTTAATACGGATGATTTTGGCATACAACTCATGAAAACCCAAAATTCCTATCTCACAAAATTAGCATATCATTAAAAGGGTCTCTAAACGGGCTATGAACCTAATCATCTGAATCAACGAGTTAACTCTAAACACCTGCAAAAGATTCCTGAGGCCTTTAAAACTCCCAGCCTGGTTCATCACTCAAAACCCCAATCATGGGTAAGACTGCCGACCTGACTGCTGTCCAGAAGGCCACTATTGACACCCTCAAGCAAGAGGGTAAGACACAGAAAGACATTTCTGAACAAACAGGCTGTTCCCAGAGTGCTGTATCAAGGCACCTCAGTGGGAAGTCTGTGGGAAGGAAAAAGTGTGGCAGAAAACGCTGCACAACGAGAAGAGGTGACCGGACCCTGAGGAAGATTGTGGAGAAGGGCCGATTCCAGACCTTGGGGGACCTGCGGAAGCAGTGGACTGAGTCTGGAGTAGAAACATCCAGAGCCACCGTGCACAGGTGTGTGCAGGAAATGGGCTACAGGTGCCGCATTCCCCAGGTCAAGCCACTTTTGAACCAGAAACAGCGGCAGAAGCGCCTGATCTGGGCTACAGAGAAGCAGCACTGGACTGTTGCTCAGTGGTCCAAAGTACTTTTTTCGGATGAAAGCAAATTCTGCATGTCATTCGGAAATCAAGGTGCCAGAGTCTGGAGGAAGACTGGGGAGAAGGAAATGCCAAAATGCCAGAAGTCCAGTGTCAAGTACCCACAGTCAGTGATGGTCTGGGGTACCGTGTCAGCTGCTGGTGTTGGTCCACTGTGTTTTATCAAGGGCAGGGTCAATGCAGCTAGCTATCAGGAGATTTTGGAGCACTTCATGCTTCCATCTGCTGAAAAGCTTTATGGAGATGAAGATTTCATTTTTCAGCACGACCTGGCACCTGCTCACAGTGCCAAAACCACTGGTAAATGGTTTACTGACCATGGTATCACTGTGCTAAATTGGCCTGCCAACTCTCCTGACCTGAACCCCATAGAGAATCTGTGGGATATTGTGAAGAGAACGTTGAGAGACTCAAGACCCAACACTCTGGATGAGCTAAAGGCCGCTATCGAAGCATCCTGGGCCTCCATAAGACCTCAGCAGTGCCACAGGCTGATTGCCTCCATGCCACGCCGCATTGAAGCAGTCATTTCTGCCAAAGGATTCCTGACCAAGTATTGAGTGCATAACTGTACATGATTATTTGAAGGTTGATGTTTTTTGTATTAAAAACACTTTTCTTTTATTGGTCGGATGAAATATGCTAATTTTGTGAGATAGGAATTTTGGGTTTTCATGAGCTGTATGCCAAAATCATCCGTATTAAGACAATAAAAGACCTGAAATATTTCAGTTAGTGTGCAATGAATCTAAAATATATGAATGTTAAATTTTCATTATTACATTATGGAAAATAATGAACTTTATCACAATATGCTAATATTTTGAGAAGGACCTGTGTTGCATAATAGTCCATTTTAATGTGCTGTGTGCATCTGAAGTTAGTTGAAGCATTATGATAATGAGTGGCCAGCTTCTTTTCTCATAAATATCAGCTTCTAGTGAACAGAGAAAGGCATCCATTATGTATTTTGGGCAGATTAGGAAGTTGTGATGTTTCTGTTATTTTAATCAAAATTCAAGCAATGTTCAGAATGTCTTTAATTACCCAAGCCTTATTAACAGGCAGGACGACACCTTCTTTTTAAATTTCATCAGTTAAATTCTAAATGATATAGAATCTAAATATAGAATAAAAAATCAGAAAAATGAAACTTTAAATGCCAAAGGAAAGAGAAACCAAAAGATAGCGTGTGTGTGTGTGTCATTGTGGGTTTAAGCAGTGGAATGTGGCTATTGTACGTTCTGGATGTTTTTGATGTGATGCAGTGATATCGTTGTGTTGGATGGAGCTTAAACAGCTCGCAGGAGGAGTGTTGGTGTTTTCTTCCAGTCTTGTTTCTCTCCCTGAGTCTGTTCATGAACTGCACGCTCAAACAGTGAATCTGCTTTTGCTTTAAATTTAAAAATAGAACAGAAATCTGAAATGGATCCTGAAACCAGAGCAGAAACACTGTTGTGTGTTTAAAAGAAAAAAAATCAACACGCGCAAATTCATTGGGAAAACTGCACAATCTATTCCAAATCACATGAAGAAAAGTTGCTCAGATTTATTATCACCCGACAGAATGTGAGGAAAGAAGTAATATTTCTACATTTTCTTTAGAAACATTTGACAGTTACTGTATAAACTATAAAATGCTGGAAGATTTAACTTCCCTGAACTAATATTTAGTTGTTTAACCACTGAGAATAGGTATTACAGCCCAGGATGACTGGACTACATTCCCCATTAATGCTGCATTTCTTGTTTCTGCCTCAGAAACAGAAGGTTTGATGCCACCGCCGTGTTTTCTATTTGATTGAGGTGTGGTGATCAGGCCGCCCCTAACGTTAAGCTTCCTGGTCTGGAACCAAGATGCTGTTCGCTTACCGGTGTGTTTGGGGTTGTTGTCTTGCTGAAACACACTTTAAAGATATTTTGTCTTCAGCATAAAGCAACATGGCCTCTTCGAGTATTTGGATGTATTCAAACTGATCCCTTGTGTGGATTAAAAAGCCCCAATGCAACAGTATGAGAAATACCCCCATATTATGATGCCTGAGCTGCCTGCTTTACGGTACTGTGGTTTGAAAATAGTGTTTGGGGGTGTCTTACAAACTGTCTGCGGACTCTGGACCTTCTCTGATCACCCTGCAGCTGATCCATCGTTTTCATTCTTGAGTCTATTCATTTGGTAGTTTCTAGTTTTCCTCCACATCTTTTCTGTTAAAGCATTTGAGATCATTTCAGCAGAGCAACATATCCTTTCCTGCGCATCTCTATATGTTACCTTTCAATCTAGGTAAACTGTTCTAAAATTAGGACTTTGTCTTTTTCTTAATTGGGGGGAAAGAGGAAGTACTAGAGTTGGCCCTTTTACTTTTTTTTTTCCTGCAGATGTTACATCCTGTACACCGATTTATATTTGTTCCCAATGATCTAATGTTCTCCAACTTAAAACTTTTAATTTCTTGTATTTTGGCTGGAGGAAGTTATTGTAATGTAGCTTCTTCTCTATGGGTTTTTTAAGTGTTTTTGTCCTGTAGTAGTGCTCCAGTTTTTTCTTACTTTAGCGGGACAGAAAATATTGCATCAATTGTCATTCATCATTATTTTTTTTAATATGTTTTGGAGCATTTATGTTCTGATGCTATAATAAAACTGGCGACAGCTCGCTGTATTTTGACTGCAGGCTGTTTAAATAAGATTTCTGAACAGAGGCTCTCTGTGCAGTTCTCATCTCAGAGCATAAAAAAAAAAAAAAAACAAGCAGCAGTAAAAATACAAAACCCTGCCCATATCCATTGATTTTAATCCTTTATAAAGCTTTAGTTTGTTTTGGTAAAAAATTGCCACTTAGAATAACTTTAAAGTTAGCATGTGAGCGTCACGTCAAATAAATGGATAACTGTTAGGTTTGTTTGGCTGGAAGAAGAAGCCAAGCAGACCTCCTGCTGATCCACACCTGTGTGTTGATCTGATTCAGGTTTCTGTTTTCTCCTCCAGGAGTGCTTACTGTGCAGCTTCTGTAGCGTCGCTCACAAACATCATGGCACCTAAACTGTTTGAAGGTACAACCAACTGGATCCTCAGGTACAGCCACGGTGTCGCCACAAGAGCTTTTTATTTTTATTTTTCAGCAGCCAGATTTTATTCTGACTGCAGTTTTTTTTTGTTGTTTTTTTTCTGTGGTTGCAGCTGTCAGAACTGGGAAGGGGGTCTGAGCGGCGTTCCAGGCTTGGAGGCACATGGCGGTTACACTTTCTGCGGTATGGCCGCCCTCGTCATCCTGGGCAAAGAACACATGCTGGATCTAAAGGCCTTGCTAGTGAGTGACCCCTCTTCTTCTCTGTTTAGCTTCCGAGTTGGCCTGAGTTGAGGTTTTTACCTAGATTATGTCACTCTGCATCAAAGCATTGTGTATTTTCTTGTAGACAGAAGCAGAAATGCGAAGATGTGATGAAATAAAATGAAAATATTAGGACCCACAATAACATTTTAGAAATCTAACTTTTTTTGTAGATCAGGAATGGATGAAAATGGCATTTACCGAGCTTTACCACTGTTGGAGCTCTGACGGTACATTCTGCAGCAGCACAGATGTTTGCTGATCCTAAGCTTATTTAAAGGAGAAACAGAGATTATCAGTAGGCTTCTCAACAGCAGTGTTATACATCTACAGGACCCGGTTTCTGTGCTGTTGGTCTGTTCAAATGCTCCGCTGCTGCCATCCTACTGCAGCACCTATTCAAATGCTAAGCAGTTAAAATTCAAATTTGCATGCGATGGACTCTCTGGTGCCTCATTGCCTCATTAGCCGTTAAATGTTAAATACTAAATATTGCTGAATTTCCTTTTAATATCCCTGTAAGATGATATTTTTTTATTAAAAAAGACAGAATTAATTTAGGCCCACTGTACAGGCGCTCATTTTTGCACAGTTCTTCTCAGGTTTGTGCAATTTCAGCACCTTGATTTTCTCCTATTTTAAGCCATTCTGCTGTAGACTTGCTGCTGTTTTTAGTGTTGACCTTAAGCTTCCTTAGCCGTACCGATGGCCTCACATTTGACTCCAGAATACATTAATATGGAGAGGAGTTCATGGGGGAACCCAAGGTCCTGCTGCTGCTGCTGCAAAAAAAAGCCCAAACCATGCCTCCTCCACCACCCTGCTTAACAGTTGCTGAGGTGTTAGTGCTGATGGGGTTGATTGGATTTCACCAAACATGGTGCTGTTCATTAGTGTTGTAGTCAAGAAGACCACCTAATCAGAAACCAAGTTCAAGACCAAATCAATGCAAGACCTTTTTCAAGACTATTGTTGCAATCATGATGATAATTTAGTTGTTGGTGCCAAGGTTAACATCTTTACTGGTTGCATTTGGACCCAGCCACTATGTAGCGGTAAAACAGGAGTTTGGAGCTGTAGTTTTCACTGGTCATGACAATTAATCCTGAGACAGGACTGAGTAAAATTGTAGTTGAGACCCAGACAAGACCACTACTTTGAAAATGTGGTCTCAAGACACTACTGTGGATCATGGCCAAACATCCCCATGATGACCCTAATCTCTTCATTGGACAGTGTTCCAGGAGGTCTTGGTGTTCGAAGTCTTGCTGCCCTTTTTCCTGGCACCCATTCTGATTGAGCCATGAACATTTAAAATGCTGAGGCCTGCGGATTCTGAGCACTGTTGCACCGGTGTTGTCATAAACAACAGCTTTCACTCTGAGGGGGAAAGCCCAGGTAATCATGGACACAATCATCCAGTTACAGTCATTTGAATGACAGTTTCAGCCCTTGATGTGTCACAGAAGCTCAGGTTTCAGTGAGGAGTCTTAATCTTGAGATGAACCTGATTCTGCCTCTTATTTTGGATAACTTTTTTGTTTTGAGTCCTCACTATTGAAGTAGATTTATTTATTTGAATTTGGGATTTTTCTGTACCTCCTGCTTCATTTGACTATAGGAAGTAGAAGTGGTGTTGCAGGTTGGCGTCCATTGTGTTTAAAAGGGGAAGGGGAAAAACCCCACAGCGCATTTTTGTTCACGTTTAACCTCTCTGTAACACGGATTAAAAACGATTTTCAGCAGCTTTGGTTTCTTGGACACATGATGCAGGGACCTAACCTACAGTTAAGCTCCATCTCCTACGAATTAATAAGCTAAACCTCAAGGCAGGGTTGATTTGGTCAGAGTTTTAAACAGTCTCCCATCATTTCGTCAATAAAATGTGTTTGTTGCTTCTTCTTCTTCTCCTCCCCAGCGCTGGGTGGTCAGCAGACAGATGCGATTTGAGGGAGGTTTCCAGGGTCGCTGTAACAAACTGGTGGACGGCTGCTACTCCTTTTGGCAAGCTGGACTCCTGCCTCTTCTCCACAGAGCCTTATTCAACGATGGTACATGTTCATGTTGATCTACGAACTGATTAACAGTGTGTTGGGATACAGTGATCAGTGTCCTCTAACTTAATTGGTCTGGCAGATTGAGTGACTTTGAGAAAATTTCCACTGATGTATGATGATGAGTTATTCTTCATCCCTCGCTGAAAAAAGGGTCCCCATTCCTAAACTACAAGGACCACCACCCCAGTGTGCCACTGCAGCTGTGTGAGGGGATGCATCATTGAGATGCTCAAAGCGGTCCATCCACCCCTTGACGTTATCCTTGGTCCAGTCCCAGCCTCACACACAGCTTGGGATGGTCCCTGATTCCCCTTTCCTCTAAATGGTTCTCCAGTATCCGAAGAATTTCAAACTTGATTAAAAGCACTAGGAGCTCTGGAAAGTTGAGTTGGGAAAGTATGATATTTTGTTAACACTTAACCACGCTGTAGTTTGGTGTTAACAAATGTGAAAGTGCCTTTCAGAGCTATAAACAGTTTCATTTTAACCAGCAGTGTCTGACTGGTGTTGTATAAAAGCAGATTATTTCATCTTTGCACTTGACTGTATTTTATTACAGCAGCGCTAAAATTCAGTTTATATGTAGCAAAGACTGAAAAGCAAGGAAATCTGTCATGGTTCTTTGAATAGGTTTGTCTCTTTTAAGGGGGTTTAAATTGTCCCCATTCTTTTCACATTTTCAAACTTTCCCTTGACAGTTTTATTTTTCTGTTGTGTTTTTTTTTGTGTCTTGTGGTGGAGTTTCACTCTTCTGCGGCACCCGTTTGTGTGCAGGGGAGTCGGAGCTCAGCCGGCAGTGGTGGATGTTCGACCAGCAGGCCCTGCAGGAGTACATCCTCCTGTGCTGTCAGAATCCAACAGGGGGGCTTTTGGATAAGCCTGGCAAGTCAGTACCCCACCATCTGTCACACATTCATCCGTGCAATCAGCATGTGCGCGCACACACACTCACAGACACAGACAACACAATCAGATGGGATTCATGTGATTTCATACGTCATCGTCTTGCATGATTCCTCCATGTGTCCAGATCCAGAGACTTTTACCACACGTGTTACTGCCTCAGCGGCCTCTCCGTAGCACAGCACTTTGGGAACATGGAGCATTATCACGAGGTGATCCTTGGCAAGGAGGAGAACCGGCTGGTGAGTGCAGCCGCAGTGTGAAAGGTGGAGCCAGTGAACGAGGATTTAAGACTGAATATTGAGAATAGATTTGTCGAACTCATAAACTGCTCATCTGTGTCTCTTAGTGTCACCTAAAAGAATAAGATTGTTTATTTCAATTGCGATGCATTAGCAACATAATGTCTAAGCAGAACTGTGAAGTGGACTTATTAATTTGTTGTTTCCCTCCCTTCTCTAACATCTAAAAGCAGTTAGTTCACCTAAATCTAGGAACAGATCCTCCCAGGAACCCAAGTTGTTCACGTTATTATAGAAACATGTACAGGTCCTTCTCAAAATATTAGCATATTGTGATAAAGTTCATTATTTTCCATAATGTAATGATGAAAAGTTTACATTCATATATTTTAGATTCATTGCACACTAACTGAAATATTTCAGGTCTTTTATTGTCTTAATACGGATGATTTTGGCATACAGCTCATGAAAACCCAAAATTCCTATCTCACAAAATTAGCATATTTCATCCGACCAATAAAAGAAAAGTGTTTTTAATACAAAAAACGTCAACCTTCAAATAATCATGTACAGTTATGCACTCAATACTTGGTCGGGAATCCTTTTGCAGAAATGACTGCTTCAATGCGGCGTGGCATGGAGGCAATCAGCCTGTGGCACTGCTGAGGTCTTATGGAGGCCCAGGATGCTTCGATAGCGGCCTTTAGCTCATCCAGAGTGTTGGGTCTTGAGTCTCTCAACGTTCTCTTCACAATATCCCACAGATTCTCTATGGGGTTCAGGTCAGGAGAGTTGGCAGGCCAATTGAGCACAGTGATACCATGGTCAGTAAACCATTTACCAGTGGTTTTGGCACTGTGAGCAGGTGCCAGGTCGTGCTGAAAAATGAAATCTTCATCTCCATAAAGCTTTTCAGCAGATGGAAGCATGAAGTGCTCCAAAATCTCCTGATAGCTAGCTGCATTGACCCTGCCCTTGATAAAACACAGTGGACCAACACCAGCAGCTGACACGGCACCCCAGACCATCACTGACTGTGGGTACTTGACACTGGACTTCTGGCATTTCCTTCTCCCCAGTCTTCATCCAGACTCTGGCACCTTGATTTCTGAATGACATGCAGAATTTGCTTTCATCCAAAAAAAGTACTTTGGACCACTGAGCAACAGTCCAGTGCTGCTTCTCTGTAGCCCAGATCAGGCGCTTCTGCCGCTGTTTCTGGTTCAAAAGTGGCTTGACCTGGGGAATGCGGCACCTGTAGCCCATTTCCTGCACACGCCTGTGCACGGTGGCTCTGGATGTTTCTACTCCAGACTCAGTCCACTGCTTCCGCAGGTCCCCCAAGGTCTGGAATCGGCCCTTCTCCACAATCTTCCTCAGGGTCCGGTCACCTCTTCTCATTGTGCAGCGTTTTCTGCCACACTTTTTCCTTCCCACAGACTTCCCACTGAGGTGCCTTGATACAGCACACTGGGAACAGCCTATTCGTTCAGAAATTTCTTTCTGTGTCTTACCCTCTTGCTTGAGGGTGTCAATAGTGGCCTTCTGGACAGCAGTCAGGTCGGCAGTCTTACCCATGATTGGGGTTTTGAGTGATGAACCAGGCTGGGAGTTTTAAAGGCCTCAGGAATCTTTTGCAGGTGTTTAGAGTTAACTCGTTGATTCAGATGATTAGGTTCATAGCTCGTTTAGAGACCCTTTTAATGATATGCTAATTTTGTGAGATAGGAATTTTGGGTTTTCATGAGCTGTATGCCAAAATCATCCGTATTAAGACAATAAAAGACCTGAAATATTTCAGTTAGTGTGCAATGAATCTAAAATATATGAATGTTAAATTTTCATCATGACATTATGGAAAATAATGAACTTTATCACAATATGCTAATATTTTGAGAAGGACCTGTATTATAGAACCAGGAAAACCCATCTATAATGAACATGAATAGTAAAAATCTAAATAAGTCAGAGGTTTAATAATAATAAATCTCTTGTGTCATATCTTTGTGTTGACGTTACTCTTCAGTTATAGTAAGTGTATTTGAAACCTTCACATCATTGTGTATACATCAAATCCATCTGTTGTTCTGTAGATCAACTATCTTCTGAGTTAATTAACATCATAATTATAATTTGTGGGGAAGATGATGTAATCCCACCTCCAACAGGTCATCCTGGTTTCTCCTTGAATGCCTAGAGGTTGCAGTAAGTGAGGTTTGAACATGGTGCTGAAATCTAACAAATGGATGTGGTATCAGAAAGATGTGGGCAGCAGCATCAGTTGTTTTTATTTTCCTGTTGGGTTACTGAAGCTCTGAGCTCGTCACCGTCAGTCTGCTCTCTGTACAAACTAATTATCAGCTGGGGGATTAAAATGGCCCAGATACATGATTCCAGGAGTCAGGGTGGTTCTAAAACAGTGGCTCCAGATATTTTAATAAAGCTAGACAGGCTGCACAATTCAGTTTCGTTTCCCGTCCTTGTTTTTATTTTATTTTTTTAGGCTCCCACTCATCCAGTTTACAACATTTGTCCTGAGAAGGTGGCTCAGGCCGTGCAGCACTTCCGCCGGTTGTCCGTTCCCGACTCCAGCAGGCAGGCGGGCCCTTCTGCTGACTCCGAACCATCGGAACCAGCCTCTCCTTCTGCCGGGCCTCAGTCATAGGTCGTCCTAGTAGCAGTCCTGGTACGTTGCTTTCGACCTCCAAACTCTGGGTGCTGAACTTGATCCAAGTAGGGACTGGTATGGATGACTAAGGGAGCACACACGACGACGGACCCACAGTAGAGACGAGGGCTGGAGTTTAGGAGCATTTTTCTTGCAGTATTATACGGACAAATTCAGAGGAACTCTTGCCCATGTTTCAGATGGTTTTTGTCCTATGAAAGGATATTGTAACTTTGTAAGATTTCAGTATCACCTGACTTAATAAAGGTTTATACAGCAGTTCTCATCATGGTGCTGTCATGTGTTTGAATCCTGAAACCATCAATACACCCTATTGTCAACCTAAATAAAAGGTTTTCTGATTTTTTTAAATGAAAGCTACACATTTAAGAGTTGTGTTCACCCCTGCAGCAGTGACAGGGTTTCTACACATTTTAAATGTCTAAATGTTTGAAGTACATATTTTGAACTGGCGGAAGACATTTCTTTTGAGGTCAGGGGTTAAATACTTAAAGAAGGGAAGGTTGGAAAGAACATAGGGAGGGAAGCTGGCTCCATATTTAAAACCTGAGCACAAAAAAATAAATCTGGAAAAGTGTGAAATGTTCACTAGCAACCCATAAAAACCCAAACTGCAAAATACAATGAGCGTCATAAGGTCCAAACCCATCAGTGGGCATCTCTGATCGGCAAACATTGCATTTCTTTTCGTCAGGAACCACAGGAAGCTTGTTAAAGGATAAAATAGTTTATTTCATAGTAAAGGTAGGCCTCAACTTGCAAGACAATTGTTGGCAGTATGTACAACATACTTGTAATTTCCATGGAATGGAATCAGACAAAGACCTACCACACTAATTATATCCTCCTAAGGGGAAATAAATTGGAAACAATATACATACATACACACGTCTCCTAGAGATGTTTTTCCTCGGGGAGGTGGGGGGAGGGGTTAAGCAACATTGATTTTAACTTTTTAAAGCACAACACGTCGACAGGGACTCATCTGGCCTCAGTTTACTGCAAACGTCTGGAGCTATCTTGGACATTCAATACCTAGTTCAAACCCTTTAACAACTCTACGTGCGACGAATTGGATCTTTCCTCCATGACTTGTGTGGTTACCACGAAAGAAATGCATAACATAGTTTTGAAAACATCCAATTAATGCTCTGAATAATATATAAATGAGATACCTAACGTATCCAGCCACCTAAAGTCATTCACTACTTCAAGCTATAAGGACAAAATACAATACAAAGTTCAGGAATATTCTCCTTCAAAACATCAATTTCAACAAAAGGACTTATTTTTTAATATATATATATATAACTTTGTGTTAAATGTGAGAAAGAAAACATCTGCAATTCAGTGGGCCTGAGGTGGGAGATGGCTAACATTTGCTCAAAGCATCTTCACATTCTTGAGTGGAAAAAAACAAAGTAAGCTAGAAATGTTTTTACATTTTTAAAAAGGGAATTTTTTTATTCAAGGACAATTTATCTAGGTGTGTGTAAAAACTTAAACAGTTTATTTTTCATTCATCAAGCATAAAAATAAACAAAATACAATAAAGCGGTACTTGGAGGAGTACACCTGGTTCCCCTCTCTTGCCCCATAAATCATCTTCAGGAGAAGAGATGGGGAGCTTACTGTAGGGTACAAAAAGCATCGAGTCCTTAAGTTGCCAAGCTGCCTTTTTTTTTTTGTTTTGGATTGTTGTTGCTAAGAAAGAGGTCGGGATGGGTACGGACAATGGAGGAGAAAAAACTAAGACGACAGGATAGGGAAAGCTGGGGAAACCTGAAGCTCTCGAGATGGACTGTAGCAGTCGTCCTCTGCCCTGCTTGCTCCCTCGTCTCTGCTGGAAGGACAAACAGTTGCTGTGGTGGAAGATTTCAGGGGACACGAGTCTCCACCGCAAGCCCAACAAGAGACAGAGGAGAGAAAACGACGAGGGGCGCTGGAGGGGGGATGAGCTGATGCACAAAGGAGGGTGAGGGGCTTATCGAGAGCTATGAAGGCTTACTTCCTCTCACCCGTCCTTGTGCCTCGCCGCCCCATCCTTAGCCAGTTTTCAGCTTATTGACTCTAGCTGGCCTCCGCTCGCAGCTTCTTCCTGGTGGGTGGCTCCTCCGCCTCCGACTCGGAGCTGGAGTCAGAGCCGCCGTCGAACGCCGACACGGCGCTGCCTTTGGGGTTGGTGTAAAGGCTGCTGTCAGGTGACGAGTAGTTAGTCTGGAGCTGCGTGGAGCCTTTTACTTTCTCCAGAGCACGGACTGAAGGAACACACAATAAAAACATGAGAAAATAAAAATAAGGGAGATACAGTGCCTTAAAATAAGCAGCCATTGAACTTCACATCCTCTCATGGTACAACCGCAAAAATCACTGCATTTTATTGGGCTTTTGAAGGAGCATCAAATTGTTAGGTGGAAGAAAACATTTTTCCTACAAATACAAACCTAAGAAATGTGCCTGTGTATCAATCCCCTTTTATTCTGATACCCCTAAATAAAGTCCAGATCAACCTAATGTGTTCAGTCTGAAGCAAGACTTAGATTCCAACATCTCAAGCAGAAAATCTCAATCCATCGCAAAATGGTAGCATGACATGACTGAAAACCTATGGATGTCCACCTAAACTGAAGAGTCAGGCAAAGGGCATTTATCAGAAAAGTAGCCAAGAGGCTCTTGGCAGCTCTGGAGGAGCAGTGGAGAGCCACAGCTCAGGTGGGAGAATCTCCAGACAGGACAACTATTAATCTAACCTTGGTGCTAGGGAGTGACATTTTTTATAAGAAAGCACTAAATAGTCTCGTTTAAAATTAGCTACAAGCCATAGAGGGAACAAAGCAAACATCTGGAATAAGGTGCAAAACACCATTTTTGTCTTAAAACTAACAATGCATCCTCCTGAACACAACATGCCTACTGTGGGGCAGCCTTATGCTGTGGGCAAGTATTTCTTCTGCAGGGAAATGGAAGCTGGGCTGAGTAGAGACGATGGCTGGAGCTAAATACAAATTTTCTACTCTGCAACCAAACAAGTCCATGCAAACAAGCTTGATCTGCACTAGCCAGGAGTAAACCGTCATTTAATCCTGGCATCTGTTCAGACCCGACACTAATGAGTCTACACACTCCAGCTTCCGGCAGTGGTTACCTTGCTGCTCCAGCAGAGCGTTCTGCCTCTTCAGGTCGTCAATGTCCTGCTGGTGCGTGTGGTTTTTTCGCCTCATGTACTGGATGTATTCTGTGGCTTTGTCTAGGATTTGAGCTCGAGACGCCTGTTTGGTAGACTGCTGTTAGTGACACATGCAAAAAGTGAAGCAATGAAACACAACACAGAGAATTCATCACATTTCACAGTGTTTCCCTGCTTCTGTCATGACTGAAACCCCTGCAGTCTCCTGCAGGGAATCTGGTAGAAACGTGTGCTTTTTGAGCCGTTCCCCTCCCGGTTAACCTCTGCGGTCTGCTCACATTTCAGTCTGACAGAACGGGTCATGACTCTGCAACTGAGCATGCTCCTTAAATGACTGTTGGCTGACTGTCTGTCTGAGGAACTACAAACACTTCACTGACAAGCATTCCCCTCATTTCTAGATGCATTTATGCAACCCCAACATCTTTAACTGATTGGGAAGTTTTTACTATACCTGAGAATTATTTATTCATTCAATATAATAAACAACAAATACTCCAAATTATCTTTTAAATGCAATAAAGTGAAGGACCAATTCTAAAAAAATAGATTAGTGTAGTTTTATACATTAAGATTCAATAACATGTCCAATAAATCCCAACCGAATTACATATTTGTTCATTTTGCAAAGTCATTTTTTGGCACATAATATATTAAGACTATTACATTTTAAAAAAAGATAATCATCACAGTCAGCCCCCCAGCGAATATGTGTAAAATGCCTTTTTATTACCAGTTTTCACAAAACAAATACACAAAAAACATTTTTATCATTTCGGTTTTTTATTTCATCAAAGTGTCTAGAAACATTTCATTGGTAATCCATGACTACCACTCCATAAAATTGGAATGACAGGCTATTCAATTAGGGAACATATCTTCACAAGTAAAGAAAAGACCCCTAAACTTACCTATAGCTACAGTCAGAAGTATACCGTTTAAATTAACTGGATGAGGCTGGATTTTACCAACGTTTATGTTGCCAAGATGCAGAGGGGAGGATGGTGAAATTTGCTCTCTGAGTGGGGCTGACAACCATTAGGAGCTATCTAAATCTCAACCAGCTGTCTGGAAAGCATGCCAGGAAAAAGCCTTTTCTCTCAGAAATGTAAATCTTTGCACTTTGTTAGACTTTACTGGGAATTTAACTGGAAATTTCTCAGTTGAGACCTTTGGCAACAAACTCTCCAGGTGGCTCTTATGTGAAACAAAGGATGAACATGCCCACTGCTAAGTATGGTAGACGATCTGTAGTGCTGTGGGCCTGTTTCTTTTTCCAAAGGCCCTGGGACCCTTGGTACAGTGAATTGCTTCATTGTCCCTTTGAAACACCAGAGTATAGTAGTCTTGAGATGCTGCTCCTGCAATAAAAGATTATTTCTTAAAGGGATTTAGACATCTTTCCCAGGGAGGCCAACAGGCAGAACATCCTGTTCAGAAAGGCAGGATTGTGGGCGATGTGGTTGTCAGTGTTTTAGGCAGGTTGGATGAGTTTGAGTGAGGCTCTAGTTGGAGATAATTGAATTACTCATAAATCAGAAAGTAAACGCCCAGATCCAAATTTCAGCATGAGTAGTCCTAATGTTCACAGCTTTTCAGTAGAAATAATGCCCCAGCTAATGCAAAGTTATGACATCTGAGTGTCTTATCTGTAGCTAAATGCCTAATTATACTGAAATATTGTAACATATTACCTATAATGAACATGTCCCGTGAATTATTACAATATTTCAGTATAATTAGGCTAGTAAGCTAGTAAATACAAGTTTATCTGCAAAGCACTTTTCAAACCTAGCTTCTAAGCAGCAAAAATGTACCAAGATAAAATACAAACAGTGAGACAACCAAACAATGCAGATGGTAAAGAAGTATTGATTCAACACTTGCAAAAGAGATTAATGATCAAATATGATATAAAACAATCAGCGAAGCCTGCCAACCTAAAGCTGGGAAGAAGACTCTTCCACAGCTTCGGACACAGCACAGAGAAAGAACTATCATCACGTGATTTTGGACATTAAGAAGATCTCGATCTGAGGACTTCGAGGTCTAAAGAGAAGGTATGGAGCTACAAAGTTTTCGAAGAAAGTAGGAGTCAGGTTATGCTTCATTCAACGGCTCAGCAAGAGGGTTTTGGTACCAAATCTTAAACCTGACAGGCAGCCAGTAAAGGCACATATCAAGGCACAGCACGAGGTTTTGATAAGTAGTCCGAGTGCAGAGTTTTGGACCATCTGTAAGCTGCAAACTAGGTTAAGATTAGCAGAAGTTAAAAACATGAATTACTGTACTTGCTTGTAAGCCTGCTAATTTTTATAATGGTCCAGAGATAAGGATGGGTAAGCTAAACGATGAGGTAATTTATTTATCAGAGGTGACACAAATGTTTAGCTGAATAACTGACATTAACATCTAAGCTTCCTATTGGGGATATTATTGGGAAGTTACTCAGCTTTTCCAGGCAGTGGTGTAGAGTAGAACGGTTTGTAAAATCATCAGACTTAAGAGATATGAAGATGAGTGTATCATCAGCACAGCATTGATAAGAAACAACTGGATTTTTCCATGAGCTGGCACAAGCGAAGCTTATATAAAGAGAAAAGTACAGGTCCAAGTATTGACCCCTGAGGCACGACACAGGTGTAGAAATGGTATCACCAATCATCACATAAGTTAGAAGATAAGTAGGTGATGAACTACTGAAGAACATCAGAGATCCTTTCTCAATGAAAATGGCTTCATCAACAGTATGAAAAGCAGGAGAAAGACCCAATCAAACCAAAATAACGCTAATTCTGAAGTGTGCCGTCTCTGTGCCATGTCTGTCGCCACAGGTATATAGAAAGTTATGGGTCAAATATATTATTTTAAATGTGTAATTAGTTTTCTGCAGGAGAATGTGTTCCTGGCTGTAAACCTGTATACTGTTGTGGAGAGCATGCAATGAGAGTACTCAGTTCAAACAGTGGCAACAAGTTGCTTATATCAACTGCATCTAATCTGGTACAAACTACGTCTAGGAAGGAATGTAGCAGATAACCATGTCTGTACAGTGTCGTTCTAAGAACCGTAGGACGGTTTCCTGCAAAGACAGCTTTTAAAAGAAATACTTCAATACACTATCAACAAGTATCTTACACAGCGTACAATATGCACATGAGTTTTGACATTATGGTATAAAGGTTAAATATATGACTTGTGTAACAATGAGGAAGAGAATTTCAAATTCACAAAAAAACATGGCGTTTAAAGTATTATGGTTTGGGACCTCATTTACCATCTGTTCTAAATGAACTCTGACTTTACACAGTGGAGGGATTGCAAACTTTAACGTGCAAGCTCTTCAACATCTTATTTAGATTCTTGTTGGACATATGGCCTTGCCGAAGTGGCTGAAAATCTCGGGGAAAAGAGTAAAGACTGACATTTCTAAAGCAAAATCTCCCTCCCATCATAAGATCTGCTCCTATCCCTCATTGCCTCAGATTTCTGGACGGGTTTTTGTGGTGTGATGAGAAACTTTGGGCCCGAAAACTGAACCCAGTCCAAATTATCTCAATGTTACTGATGTGAAAACAAGAAGAGAGCAGCAAAATGTTCTCATAACTTCCTGACACTGGTCCAAGTATTTAGGCTGCCTCATTGCCTTGGAGCTGCCAATCTACACTCTCCCACCATCTGCTCTTTTCCCAGTCCTTGCAAGTATTTCCTTGACACACACAGAAAAAGCCTCCCTGAGCATTTAAACGTTTGCAAAAACAAGATGAAACTGTCCTCATTCATGAGTGTCTGAATGTTACTTGTGTGCTGAGCTTTACCAACCTTTTCTCCCTGCAGGGCGGGTACAGAGTCCCGCAGGCTGTGAAAGCTGTCTTTGATGTGGTCCCTACGTTTGCGCTCCAGTGCATTGTGGTGTGCCCGTTTGTCTGCCTGCAATGAGAAGTCACAGGGCCTTCAGCCTGGCAGCAGAGCAGCGTGGGTAGGACAGCGGGTGTCCGGCCAGCCGTCCCCGCTCACACCTTCACAAGCTTCTCTGCTGCAGTCTCACAATGCGGTGTGAACACAGCTGCTACAGTGCTTTTAATTCACTCTATTTGCTGTTACTTAAACCACCAAGGATGTAATTCATTTTTTTAAAGCAATTTAATATGAAACAACACATATAACACAAATATTTGGAGAAATATTTATATGATCATAAATCAGCTTGTTTGAAATTACTAACCTAATATCATCAGACCAATATTGATCAAATTCAGAAAACCGTCACACAAAACTGACAAAATAGGGGAAAACGTTCTTGGAAGATGTCATAATGTTAAAATTCAGACAGATTCAAATTTACAGTTAATATATATGCAACAATTGGGGAGCATGGCTTGAAAAGCTGCATCTAATCTAAGTGTTTCCCTTAGAAAATGACGTTTGCAGTGACAGAGAGACTGTATTAGCTACTGGCTGTGGTACAGCAACGTGCACAAGTATTCATACGTCTTCTGTCAAATTACAACCACAAACTGCAACACCTGTTATTTGGATTCGGTGTGATAGAACACAAAGTAATTCATATGTGTGAAGTGGAAGGAAAAAGATGCACGCTTTTTAATTTTCTTTATAACTGAAATCTTCAGACCCTGGGCCATTTTAAGACAAGAATAGGCTTTGATTTTAAACCCTTCCAGTTCATCTATGGCTATATGTTCAGGCTAGAGGGTGGACTTCCTCCCCCACCTCAAGTCTTTTGCAGCCTCTAACAGGTTTTCAGAAGAAATGCATCTTTACAGCATTATTCCTCCACTACTATGGAAAAACGTAAAACTTGAATGATTATTGTATATAATATGTATATAATTCCTACAACTAATCTCAAACAAAAAAAATTCAAGAAAGACAAACAAAAACAAAACATGTCTGCAGTTTACCAAGCAACAATTCAAAAAGCAAACCCTCTAAGCTTCAGTTTTCCGCTCAAAGGAAAAAATACCTTTGACTTCAGCGGCTGTGGCCCTTCGCCACATGACCTGGTCATCATCCTGACACGCCATCACTTTGCCCCTGGGCTGTAATTGCACATCTGTCCCTCACCCTCCTGAAAACCCACACTGCATGTCCAAACCCAGGTCAAAGTTACAGATGTCACTCAGATCTGTCAGGAGATGGGCACCAAATTACACACCAAACCACAGGAACTTTCTGACCAAAACAAAACGGTAAAAACTTGCAACAAAATCTCAATAAATGGCAAATGTTGTAGTTTTAACTGTTTCCAGTTTCAGAACAAAGACTAATTATATTATTTTGTTGGATTTAGCCAAACGTACAAATAAATTCAAGCTTCTAAACACTGCAATTCTCACTTCTTGTACATTTATTTAACACCAGCCTGAAACAGCCACAGATCTGCCTTATAATTGCCCTTTAAAGGCACAACATGGCTGCTACTGTTACATGGCCAGAGCCAGCTCGGAGATCGGCTCACTTCCACGTTTTTAGGCCAAATCATCAAACCCTCCAATCAAACGTGCGCCTGGACTAATCCATGCTCTCAGGGCACATACAAGCCCAACACTGAAACCAGAGGCAGAACCGGCTATGCTGAGCGTCTTCAACAAAACAGAGGCGATGTGGGCAGCAGTCGAGCCACAGAACACCGCTGCACACTTGGTCACGGGACTTCTTCAGCCGAGTTAAGGACAAGGTAGGAGTCATGTGACTCATGCTGTCAAGGATCAAAGTGGCCACAAGCGAGACATAAAGCAGGCTGAAACAAGTTCACAGTTTCAGGCGTAATGTAGGAGGGACGACATAAAACGTTTGCAGCGCTACAGTAGAATAACCAACAAGATACGACAGTTGGAAAATGCTTTAGTAGGAGGGAATGCTTCCAATAAAGAGACTTAATGTCACTTATATGAAAGTGAAACTGTAATAAAAACCAGAAATATTCAGCCAGCACCAACCACATCTGAGTGTCTTGTGACTACCATAACATATGTACACTGTCCACACGCCTCCTGACATCACACACTCCACTCCCAGCATCAACCCAGCCATAAACAAACACATGACTACCTCTCAAGGTATGTGCATTTACAAGTCTGGCGGCCGCTCTGACGGGGACGGTTTCAGTAGAAACGAAAAAATGGCAGTAAGGCAAACGTAGCTGGTTTCCACGTGTTTACCTGGTTGACTACGAGGTTGACGTTGCTTTAAAACGGTGATTGAGATTTGGGCATGTGTCCTATCCTAACGCAGAGATACTGCACAACGCTGGAGAGCTTTGATATTAAAACCATGCATGTATGCAGAGAATTATTAAACTGTATGTATAATGAAAACTATTACACAAATATAAAAAGGCTTCTCCATTTTCCTAAATCACAATAGTTTAATACATTCAGAGGAATAAAAATGTCAAACATTTGCATTATTCTGAGTTTAATTTTAAAAACGAGCTCTTCTTTTCACATTATACACTAAAGTTTAAATGTTCAGATCTGATTTTTTTATTCGGTTAATTAAAACGACCTAGTTCTGGAGGCCTCCTGATGCTGGCTACATAAGAGGACATGCTAATTGAGCTGCTTGCTCCGTTCTTTATATACTTGACCACGAAGTACTGCACAAAAGCTCCAGGTGCCGAGCCCAAAGCTTCCTGGTTTTACCATTTGCATATGAATACCTGAGCTGCGTCTTACTAGAGAATACAGAATGCCTTCCTTATGTAACATGGAAACACCTATAAAAAAAACAAGTATAATGTGACGTGCTCCTAATGTCTCGTCTTATCTGCAACTGTAAACCCATAATTGCTGCTAATCTTATAATTAAACAAATGACACGAGTTCGCTGCTTTATAGGCATACACTGCTACAGAGCAGAAGTCTAACACAATAAGAAGCTATAAATATATGCAATTTGTCCAGTTTAAAAGAGATAAGCACCCAACATTATGCTGTTGCATAAAACAGTCATGATGTAGAAACTCACTTAAGGCCTCCTCTTATAAAGGTAAAGCTGTTGTCAGATTACAGTTGGTAAGTTATGACCGGCATGTCTATTTAACACCTGAAAACTACTACGTTTATCAGGTGTTTGTCTATTAGATAAATGAATGCACATTGAGCTCAGTGCAAACACATTCACAGAAACGTTTCTCCTACTGAAGTTTTCAAAAATAAGAATCTGAAAGTGGCATGCATTAATCTTCACACCAGCTCCAAACAGCTTTCACGTACCTGAAGAAATGCTTCCCAAAAACATCTTTTCTTTAGATCGTTTCATTTTAAGACTTACTCCTCCTGTCTACTTCTCTAAGAGTGGAACGGAGTGTGTTAACTTGTATTCCACATCTTTTAACCGAGATATGTGCAGAACCATTATAAAGTATTTTTATTGTTTTATCTCACCAGAATATTTTGTTTGTTTTCCTTTTGGGTTTGTTGCAATTCTGTGGTATTTTTTTTTTTATATATATACTTTAGTCCTAATATTAGTTTTAAAATCTACCCACGCGTCTTTTTTGAAACTGAACTGAAACAACTGAACTCGTTTTGTGCAGCAACTTAAGTTCTGCACTGGCTGCATCTCTCCACGGTTTGAGATGCAGCCATACGTCATTCATTTGGCCGCCTGTAGGGAGAAGATGGCTCTAATCTCTGGCTGCAACACAGGAAAAAAAAATAATAATAATAAAACATCCCGCCGCACTCCTTCCGTGACACGAAGCCGTGTCCGAGATGCAGGGGAGCGGCTTCACCACACCAGCAGGAAAAAAACAAAACAACAACAACAAAAAAAAGCCTCTTCCCCTCCAACTCCTTCTGCATCCCCATCCTAAACCGACTCTTGTTTACCGAGATGATGATGTTAGATGTTAGTAACCCCTGGTCATAAGAGGAATCCCCGTGGTGTGAAGTCAAAGCGCTGATAAGGAGGGGGAGGCGGAAGGCTGCTGCCACGGAGGACACGCAGCTTTGTGTTCACCGGAAAAAATAACAAACCTTCAACAAAACCAGCCTTTGTAGCCGGATAAAGCTTTGGTCTAAATATAGACGTTGTGGCGAGTGTACACAGTATGGGGAGCACCCTGCGACGCACAGTACGAGCCTCGATCGCTTCAATAGTAGAGACGCATGATGACTTCAATTCTGGATATATCATGCACACATAAGAGTTTTCTAATATTGGCCTGGTTCATCAATGCTACTTAATTCTTTAACATTACAGCGATGTCCATGAAGCAACAATAAATACCACAAAAAATAAATAAATAAAAAGACAAATTTGATGAATAAAATAACTACAACAGCACTGTAACATTTTCTCGACAGTGGACAAATCCCCCCACAGCTTTACGCACCACAGAGTGATATCTCGGTGATTCTTCCTGCAAAGAAACAGAACAAAAAGTACAATTGTAGCCATAACTGTTCGGCAAATCTGAACTGTTTCGCTGAAGTAAGGAAAAAGGAACACAATTCAGCACATTAGCAACAAGGCACGCTAAGTGGTTTCGTGAATTAACCAGAATCCAGATAAATTACTCAGAGAAGAGCAGCTAGTCAGCTAGCTGGGCAGCTAGTTGAATGCTAAATCGCCAGCTAGCCTGGGCTTAACGTCCCTAAAAAGCGAAAAAGCGGGTATACTCACGTCACTATCGACTTCGATGTCATCGTTATCACTCATTCTCCGCTGAAATAGTCTGGTTTAAAGGGACGGGTGGCTACAAAAACAGCATGGATCAGTTGAGCCCCGAGCGGCGCAGCTAGCAGCACCTCACCTTCTGTTTGGACAGAACCGTCTCCACGTGACTACACTACACTCGCACGACTATTGCTAGGCGGCACGCATGCGCACATATTTAAAGCGCGCATCTGGGAGTTATAGTCAGCCTACCTAATTTCTCACAAATCACCATAAACATATATTCTTCACGCATTTTAACACTTAACGAAAAGGACACGAACGCGATTTTTAAAGTGATTTGCGCTATACTAATCCGTAGGAGGCTCCACATGTTTTATATAAAAGGCAACATTTAATTTTAAAACTACAATGCCCAAACTTCCGTCCGTCTGGCTGTTACGTCACCGCATCTACTTTTTCGTGTTGCTGTATGGGAATTGTAGTTTGAGCTAAATTTGTACGTCAAAGGAGCTAGAAGAGGCCATAGCTGAGACACGTGGATTTCAAGAACTGAGGCAATGAGCTGAGCTCATATAGACTTGCTGGCTGTAAAGTTAATGAACAGCATTAGCAAAATTAACACGAAATTTGGCCCCTAAAAATAATATTTTACCACAATACTGTGCCTCCATTACTTCCCTTGCTATATGTCTTAAAAATTCTATTAGCATTGTAAAATCTCCACAGATGGTTTGAATAATTCATTAGGATTCAAATTAAATAGCTAAAAAGGGTAACAGTTGATGTATCTTTACAATAATTGATTTTAATACGAGCTTTCACCCACCTATCCATCCATCATCTTCCTCTCTTCTGAGATTGGGTCAGAGAGCTAACAGGTGCAGGAGGGGAAACACTCAAATTATTCTTCTTCACCCCTTCAAGGGGCTAAAGTATTCACACCCCTTGAACTTTTTTATACTTTGTCACATTACAACCACAAACCTCAATATATATACAAGTGATTTTTGTGATATAATCACCGATGAGTGCGTAATTATGTAGTAAAAGGAAAATGTTTTCAAATAAAAATCTCAAAATTATGTTTTGTATTAAGACTCCTTTATTCTGATACCCGTAAACAAAATCAAATGCAAGCTCCTGTGTTAGTAAATAGTTAGTAAATAGAGTCTACCTATGTGTTGAATTTAATCTCAGTATTCAGCTGTTCCGTGACGGCTTCAGAGGTTTGTTAGAGAACATTATCGAACAAACAGCATCACTGTAACCATGGGACACAGCAGACAGGTCAGTGTTAAAGCTGTGGAGACGTTTAAAGCAGATTTAGGTTATAAAACACCATCTTTAGCTTTAAAAATCTCACAGAGCACCGATCAATCCATCACCTGAAAATGAAAAGAGTATGGCATACTGCACCAAAACATGGCCATCCACTTAAACTGACAAGCCAGTCAAGGAGAGCATTTATTAGAGAAGTGGCCAAGAGACCAATGTGACTCTAGGGGAGCTGCAGAAACCTAAAGCCCAGGTGCGAGAATGTGATAACAAGACAACTATTAATTGTGCTCTCCAGAAGTCTGACCTTTATAAAACGGTGGTCACTTTTAAATGAAATTCATACTAAATCGATTTTTCAGTTTGTCGGGGAAACAGCTAACATGTAGAAGAAGGTTCTCTGGTCAAAACTTGACAAAAATAGCATCATGCTGCACTGAAGCTTTTCTTCATCAGGAACGGGGAAGCTCGTCTGGGTTGATAAGAGGACAAATGTAGGTGAATAAAGGACAATCCGGAAAGAAACCTGTTTGAAGCAGTCAAAGGCTTTAGACTCAGGTCAGCAGGGCAACAGTGCTAAACATACAGCCAGAGGCAAAATGGAATGTTTCAATCAAAGCGTATTTACAGAATGGCCCAGTCAAAGTACAGACCAAAATCCAATTCAGAGTTTGTAGCAAGACTTGAAAAATGATGTTCACAGATGTTCATCCAATCTGACTGAGCTTTAGCATTTACCATGTTCCTTCAACTGCACTTGCTCTAGACCTGGGGTCAGTAACCTATGGCTCCAGAGCTGCATGTGGCTTTTTAGACCATCTGTTGTGGCTCTTGATAACTTTGGCCAAAATTGCTAAAGAATTAAGTCATATTTTAAAATGCAAAGGTAATAAGAAAGCTTTTTTGCTAGGAGTTTCGTGCAATAAATGCACAACATTCCCACATAGATAATTAACACTAATCATGCATTATGAATATTGTTTTTCATTAAGTAATTATTTTGTCAATGGTTGCAAACTACATGCTTTTTACCCTAATTTTCTATAAAAACGTCCCCTTGCAGATAATGTATTGAACTTAAAAAAATATAAAATTGCTGTTCTTTAATTTAAAGATCTAAACTGATAAAGATCTGGACTGAAGGCAGAAATGGCTCTTGGGGTAATAAATGTTGCAGACTCCTGCACTAGACCAACATAGCGTCAACCACATCAAGTTATAATAATATACATTGAAGTTTGTAATGGTAACATCACAAAGTATTTTCTGCAAGGTTCTGCGTCTGCCCAGAGTTTCCTCCCATAGGGACATGTCCTGAAGCCATCCTGATCAGATGCCTAAAATACCTAAGCTGCTTCCTTTCAAGGCAGAGAAGTAGTATCTCTACTCAGAGTTGCTCCCAAATAAAGAAGTTCCTCAATTTATTTATAAAGCTTAGCCACTAACCCCAAGTCTCTATGATCGTGGCCCATTTCTTGGCCTTTTGGCTTAGCTTCTTTTTCATTACAGCAGACTGGAGCAGCACCCGTCCTACTGCAGGTGAGGCTCCAGTCCCTCTGTTCATCTCCTCCTCTGCCTCTCTATCTATTTTCCATTTGAGGATTGTCTGCTGTGTAGCAGAATTTCTTCCTTCATGTTATTTGGGGTCGCATCTAACAGATAATGCAGCTTTTGGTTTTCTGCTATAGTTACTTTGAGCATATCATGGTAGCTAAATGAGTGTTATGTTTACATGGGGGTGGGGGGGGGTGGGGGGGGGGGTGCATATTCACAATAATCTGCTTTTGTGCTTCCTATTTGTATCTGGATATTTCTGTTCATTTTCGCCAAGCCACTGTAGATAAGGAGCTTACACTGTGGATTATTTGCACAGCAACAGTGGATCAGAGAATGTGTGTTAAAAAAAGCTGGGAGCAGCCTCTGTCTGATTTTGCCAGCAGGCCAAGAGGTCACAGTTTCAGGAGTCACCTTTCCCCCCAATTCTTTTTTTTTTTTTTTTGCAGATACACAGCTTCATATCTGCACTAACGTCCATCTTATCATCTCTTCTTTAACCCCAAAGAATCTGCAGATCATCTTATTAAATTGCTCACTTGCATCTCAATCACTGTTGGAAACAAATTACACAGAAGGCCACGCAATGGAAACACAAGAAAGGTTTACCAAGAATGTTGCATGTGACAGCGCGGCCTAAAATATGAAAATATAATAAGGCCAGGCTTCAATAATAAATCTGATGTAGAGGAGACTCAGCGTCTTCACAGACGACAACAAGAAATCATCCAGCTATAACTGTGCGCCACAATTATATTCTCATTCCCCCAAAGTAATGGAGAATGTTGCAAAAAAAAAAAAGTGATAATTAAGATGAACATATTTCTCCACTCTTGCCACATGCTCAATGCTATTTTCCTCTGGTCTGAGCTTAATAATGAAACGTTGCAGCTCTATTTCAGATTGTAGTGTTCAGCTTACTGATTATAAGAGGTAAGAACTGAGAGAGGAAGCAAAATTGTTGAAATCCAGGCATCTGAAGTCCTGCTGGGATTAGAAATGCACAGACTTTCCTCTCCTCTCCCTCATCTCCCTGTTATTTCCACATATTATTTCCACATAGAAATACATGGGAGAGCAAGCTGAACAAAAACCAACTATATGGGCATCTTTTCTTCTTTTGTTATTATTGTGAGACAGGACTTGAAAGGGATTGAAAATAATAGCATCTGTAATTTGAGAGATCTTAATGAGAATCATTTAGTCTCCAATACAGGCTATTTAAAAACCACAAGACTCAGGATTGAAGTAATAAAAGAACTGTATTTGGGTTTAATAATGGACACAATTTGGACTGAAGGGGATGGAGAAATCTTTTTCTGCTACACAATAATAATAAAAGCTTTTGACCTTTAACTAAAACAGGATAGCTAATTCTTTTCTAGACAATGCATTTTTACTTCTCTCATCCATATCTATTCTACCAACATGGCACACTTCCTTTATAGCTAAATACTAGAAAAAGCAGAAACCAAACTCTGCAGAACCACCAGTGCCAAAGCTGGAAGCGCAGTTGTTGATTCAAGAGGGACTCTCACAGCTTGATGCATTGCGTAAATGCAAGCACTGAGAGTTACTGCAACAAACCACGCATTCGGGCAAACGTGGGTAATGATTGCCAAAATGACAAAAACCTGAGTTGCAAATAAAATTTAGTTAACTTCATCAAAAAATATTACATCACATTTTCTTTTAAACTTTCCAAATAGAGGCCTTTTTATTAAAGTGAGTAAAGATAGGACTAGCCCTTTTACTTCAGCCATTCTTACACAAGACATGCATTTCAGGTAATAAACTTTCATAATTTCTTTAAGAGAAACATTACAATATAATAACCACTCTGAGTTTAAATGCAGCATTGGGTGAAGCTATGAAACAGCTAAAGCGAATTTAGATGTTGGCATAAGAGATCTTTCATCTAAAAACACAATTTTAGGTCCTTCCATGAGAGTTCCCCTTCATGTTCAATCTGTGCAGTATTCAAACAACAGATTTCTGGTTGATTGTCAAAAACTACCACAAGTATTGGTACCATTCAAGCTTTTAACAATATATAATGTATGTCTATTTGTTAGAGCTGACCATTAAAGCAACATAGAAAATCCAAAATTGACTCTCACCAAGAAAGGAAACTGTCAACCTTTTTTGGAACCCATAAGCAATATACTATATATGATTCAGCAATATACATTACAAAGGACACATTTTAAAGTTATCAACCGAAACAAGATAATGTTTTACCAATTTGTTGCTACGATTTGTTGCAACGAGTTGTGATCATTTTGCTGTGTTTTTGTAAGATGTGAGCTCTAAACCTTAATTTTAAAATCTAGTCTTTTGGATTGTATGATTTTCTGTACCACTTTGAAAGAAAATTGTTGTTAAATTCCTTCTTCAGATATATGTTGATGTGTTTGTGTACTCATAAATTCTCACTTCATTTATCACTAAATCCAACAAGTACATGATCTGTCCTCCCACTGTCACGTGGAATAAAGGAATCCAATTCAATTTAATTCAGTTTATTTATATAAAGTTCACAACACATCATCTCAGCATACACTAAGAGACAAACGGGTCCAATCAATAAGAGATTTTACGGAATCTAATTTGGCCCAAATTCAGTTGACATCAACCCAGTTAAAATACAAGTAAACTCATGGATTTAGCAGAAGCGAATTTAAAAGGGAATGTAAGAGGATTAACTTTATTAACTTGTAATGAACAACTGTGAATACATCTTTAGTCAGGAGTGTTGGCAGGTTGCTGCACTGGAGCACCTGGGTGTGTGTATTATCACAATGCCAATGATGAAAGACATCAACAGGGACCTCAGTGAAGCAACTGTTGTTGCTTATCAGTCTGGTAAAGGTTAGAAGGACATTTCTGAAATTGATGAAGTACATTATTCTGCAGCAAGAATGATTATTCACTAGTGGAAAAACGTCGAGGAAAGCTGCCAATCCTCCCAGGATATGGATGTCCCAGCAAATTCCACCCAAAGTTTTGCAAAAACACAGGAGCTACATGTCAAGCTGGTTGACAAGGGTTGTTTACCTATAAAGACATGTCTGCACAATCTCCTTATACCAGCTGTTTTGGGGTAACAGGAACTCTGTATTCTTGATGTTCAAATGTTAACAGCTAAGACTTGGATCAAGCCAAGTTGTGCAAGCAATGAAACAATGATGTGACAAAAATTAAGGCATAAAACTTGAATCATAAAACATAAAATAAATCAGAAAACAAATACAGCAAGTTCTCACAGCTAACAGTGGTTCTACAAACTGTTAGCTCATGAGCTGTAATTACCATGTTCACGTGATTTTCTGTGTTTTTGTACAGTTACGGTTAGATTGAAGTAATTTCAAAACACCCATGAAGTCCAGATGATTTTCATTGTGTCCTGATACATAAAATCCTAGAACAGATGTTGCGGTTTAATGTCCTATCTGTTCCAGTGATTGTGACGATCTATCTAGTTTATGCTTAAACTGATAGCTTCTCTCTTTTATAGAAGCACAGAAGAGAGCACTATAGGGCACTTCATCACAGCTGGTCCTTTAGTGCATGATTTGTGACTGATAACACTGAAGAAATGTGTTAATGATTTGGTTTTGTCCTGGAGTGGAGTAAAGTAGGAGGAGAGAAGACAAGAGGAAGCCTCTTGCCCAACAGGTAACCAAAGTATAAAAGAAGCCACAAACACGTCTGCCAGCTGAGAAGTGATTGTTTCTGGGGAAATCAGTCTTCCTACAACCTGACCTCCTCAAATAGTTGAGCAATTTTCACCTTCAGCACAGAGCAGTAAGTCTTTAATAGTTCCATGTTTTGACAACGCTCTTGCTTTGGTAGTTTTGTTGCACGTTTGTTCGATTTCACAAGTGTGAAACAGAAATGCAAAATCCTGTGATAGTAATTTGTTTGCACACAGCATGCATGTACGCCTGTAGGGAGGATGTGGTTGTCAGTTCTGGAGATGGAGGAAGAAACAGAAAGAAATGTGAGATTTAAATAGAAACATCATGTGATGCAATTTCTTTGTAGATGATGCTTAAATTATCAGATTTAAGAAAGTTTTGGTTTTTAGTATGTATGATTTTTTTTTACTGAATATCAGTATGTTTTTTAAGTTAATTATTCATGTTAAAATGGCTAAAGAAAACTATTTGAATTCTATACCTTTGGTTGGCCCTGCATTGGACCAGCGACCTGTCCAGGCTGTACCCTGCCTCCTACTCATAGACTGCTGGAGAGAAGCACCAGCTTCCCCACGACCCACTATGGAAGAAGCGGTAGAAAATGACTGACTGACCTTTGGCCAGATTCATCTTACTCCAACTTGAACCAGCTTGAACATGAATTCTGTGTAATTTCCGTCTTTATAAGCATACTGGAAGCTATTAGATTCTTTAAATGGCTTCACTTAAATTAGTATCAGGAAGGTCCAGCCTACAACAGCACAAGGAAAAAATAAACACTACATACCTTAACGGATTGCTTGATTGTCATCCAAAAAATGTCAGCTTCAGAATGTGTCGCAACACAGCTCATGTACTATAAGTTCAAAGACTCTGGGATGATAAAACATGTACTCTGAACTAATGTACAGGACGCTTTCTAATCAAAGCTCTGCTGCAGCTTGACAGCTCTGCATGTAGGCAACAGTAACAGTGAAAGAGAAAACAGCAAAGACTTAAAAATATGTCAGGTTCTGCCATTTTGGATTCTGGTTTGTGTTTTTGTTCTGTGGGGTTTGTTAGTTTCTTTTTCTTATTTATTCCCGAATCCTTGTTTGTGCTTTATTTCAGCAATCATTAGTTGTTTGGGTTTGTTTACCTTTTCAGTTAGGGTTTCCTTTATGTCTTCAAGTTACTTTGTTAGTTCTTATTTTCCAGATTCTTTTATCTTATGCTGTTACAGTTTTCTTAGATCTGTTTTCCTGAGTTTTGTTATTCGGTTCCTTTCCTCCATTGTTTAGTTTTGTAATCAGTTCCAGCTGTTCCTCAGCCTCCCTGCATACCCGGTCCACACCTGTCTCTAATTCCTGCTCATTCCTTTGTTCTACATTCACTTCCCTCAGATTAAAAGCTCAGTGTTTCTCATTACTGGTTGCTGGTTCCTCCTGTTCACTACCCTCTTGTGTCTTTGTTGGCATTATAGTTCATTTTGGAAACTTCATGTAAGTTTTGGATTGCTCTTGTAAATTTTGGAATTGCCTCTTGTAAAGCTTTTGAAAAACCTTTGGATTAAAAAAAGAAACTTTCCCTCATCATGTTGCTGCCCAGTGCTTGTCTGCATTTTGGTCCACTACAGCCACAGACCGTGACAAAAAATAGCATCATATGAAGAGTTTCTTCTGAATGTGGATGCACTTCTTCATGTTCAGGATTATCTGCACTCTGATAATTATGCTTGCACTGTTGCATGAGGAATAGAGGAATCTGTAGCTTTCTGGAAAATTTGTAATGTGGATTGATGACGAAATGACAAAATAATGCATCTTAAAAAGCTTTTTAAATCATAGCTGTTGAGTTTAACTTGATTTATTTCTGAATACAGAATCTTTTTACCAGTTCTGGTCAGAGGTTTGACAAACAACCATAAGTGGCACATATGTATGTCACATTACGTTTGGGCTTTTAATGATTTAATTTGACTGTTCCTGTTGTGGTGCAAACGGATTTTACAAAATACAGCTTCAAAATGTATTTTAACAAAAATTATGCACACTAGATTGAATTTATTGGAGATTTATATAAAAATATATATACAGGCTCAAATATATAAACATACACTCCCACTAATATTTGTTTAAATCTTCCTTAGCAGTTTGCATCCTAAACATGTAGCCATTAACAAGGTTCTTGCATAGTTTTTGCCTAAACATTAGACCATTCTTCTTAGTAAATCTGATGAAGTTCATTAAAAAATGTTTTTCTGGCACAGATCATTTTATAAGGTTGAGGCCAGAATTTTGGAAAGGTCATTCCAGAAGCTTAATGTTAGCCTGCTTTATCTATTCCAAAAGCAGTTTTGATGTGTGTTTGGGATTAATGTCCTGTTTAAGACCCACATGTGTCAAAGTGTCTACCATCTAGCTGCTGATTTAAGGTGAAGAATTTGCTCCATCTGTTTCACTGCCAGACCCTCGGTATGATGGCATCACTACTATGCATGTTGGGACCATGTTCTTAGGTGTCAAAGAATAACTATGGACTCATCCAATAATTTTCCTTGCTACTGTGGCCAAATAGCTCAATCTTTGTCTTGACTGACGGTAAAAGATTTCCACAGAAATCATTTGGCCAACAATTACTGTGTAAAATAAAGCAAAACATGAGTACCAAATAGTTTTATTTAAAAATAATTGCAGTTGCATGTCAAATTATTAGGCAGCATGGGATAAATTTTCACTGTTACGCTGATGATACTCAGCTTTACTTATCCATAAATCATGATGAGCCCAACCAGTTAGACTACAAGCATGTTTTGAAGATATAAAAACTTGGATGACGTTAAATTTTCTGCTTCTAAATTCAGACAAGACAGAAGTTGTCGTCTTTGGACCGGAGTCTTTAAAAAAGAAACTGCTTAGTCAATCACTTAACCTGGATGGCATTAAATTGACCTCTGATAATAAAGTAAAAATCCTTGGTGTTATTTTTGACCAGGCCATGTCATTTAAATCCCATATTAAACAGGTTTCTAGGATTTCCTTCTTTCACCTCCGGAACATTGCCAAAATTAGAAATATCCTGTCCAGGACTGATGCTGAAAAACTAGTCCATGCATTTGTTACTTCAAGGCTGGACTATTGTAATTCTTTACTATCAGGATGTCCAACAAATGCAGTTAAAAGCCTTCAGCTGATTCAAAATGCTGCAGCAAGAGTTCTGATGAAAATTAAAAAGAGAGATCACATTTCTCCTATTTTAGCTTCCCTTCATTGGCTCCCTGTTAAATCCAGAATAGAATTTAAAATTCTCCTCCTCACATATAAAGCCCTTAATGATCTAGCTCCATCATACATCAGAGATCTGATTGTTCCATATGTTCCTAACAGGGCACTTTGTTCTCAGACTGCAGGTTTACTGGTGGTTCCTAGAGTCTCTAGAAGTAGAATGGGAGGCAGATCCTTTAGTTATCAGGCTCCTCTCCTGTGGAACCAGCTCCCAGTTTTAGTCCGTGAGGCAGACACCCTGTCTACTTTTAAGGCTAGGATTAAAACTTTCCTTTTTGATAAAGCTTATAGTTAGAGTGGCTTAGTTTATCCTGAGCTATCTTCCTTATTTTTTACCTCCGTCTTCCTCCCTCCCTGTTGGTTGGAGTAAGGGGGAGTCAGGTTTAGCCTAAACCGGCTCAGTTATGGTTGAGGTGCAAACACACCCTCCATTTCTGCTACCTGTATGACCCCTTCTCTTTTCCAATGGTTATAATCAGTCTGACAGAGAGAGGTATCCCAATCCTTGTGGTTTTTAGTATAACAATGACCATCAGTGGGACCCTTTGTGGGGTTCCTTGAGACAACATTGTTGTAAATAAGCACCGCTTAACTAAATAATCTGAACTGAAACTATCTGTGTAGTTATGCTGCTATAGGCTTAGGCTGCTGGAGGACATAATGACCACTTTCACCCTCTTCGCTACATTCTCACACTATTCTTCAATTTTGCATTGTTTGCTGTTATTTCAGCTTTTAACCTTGTTCTCTCTATTCTCTTCCTAGAAGCTACACCTGACCTGGCTCTGTGTCTGCCTGTGACACCTTTCTGGAGAGGGGAATTGTCCGAGCTTCTGCCGGCAACAACTTAATGCTTACCCTCTACCGATGATCCACATAGCCCTGTCTTTTAGTGTTTAACACTTTATCTCTCCTAGACATGGCGATTGACTGAGCTTTTACTGTAATTAACTCTATGTGCTCTCTTTCAGACTCTAACCTTGAAAACTGGCTCAGAGTTTATCTGTTCTTTCTTTCTAGGTGAAACGACTAAAGGAGCTACATCCACTAACATTTACTTTTCCTTCCCATAGAAAGGACTCCTGGATCAGTGCTTCTGTGTTCGTTTTGTGTCTCTGCTCTGTTCTCTCAAACCCCTAGTCGGTCGTGGCAGATGGCCGCTCACACTGAGCCTGGTTCTGCTGGAGGTTTCTTCCTATTAAAAGGGAGTTTTTCCTCTCCACTGTCGCTACATGCATGCTCAGTATGAGGGATTGCTGCAAAGTCAACGCCAGTGACTGTCCACTGTCTCTACATGCTCATCCAGGAGGAGGGAATGCTGCAAGTCACTGACTGGATGCAATCTGCTGGGTTTCCTTAGACAGAAAAACATTTTATCCAATTTGAATAAATAACTAACTCCGACTGCACTGTTCAATGGTTAGGACTAATTGGAATGTATGTACCTGACTGTTGTGAAGTGCCTTGAGACAACATGTGTTGTGAATTGGCGCTATATAAATAAAACTGAATTGAATTATTACCAGTTCACCCTGGTAAAAGAACAGTTCAAATGAATCAAATGAATCATTAAAACTTCAAACTTAATTTCTATGCAAGTTATAGTTGCATTTAAACCGTTGATTTGACCAGTACCACCGCTTTGTTTCATCAGCCCGATCTTTGTTTGTGTTTCTAGGATTCAGGCCTGGGTCTGTAGCGCCCATCTCAACATGGACAGCACAGAGAATCTGTTTCCTGACTCAGGTTTTCAGCAAAATGATGGCTTCACATCCAATCTGACAGCTGTCAACACCAGCTTGCTTTACACATCTCTACTGTCACCAATGATGGATAAAACCATCAACATTCTAATGATCGTCATGCTGTTCATCACCATGGTTTCACTGGGATGCACCATGGAGGTGACCAAGATCAAGGTAAAGCAGCTCATCCACATAAATCCATCTGTTCTACAGCAATATCTACCTGTGCGTTAAGACATGCATTTATGATCACGTTCATATTTCTACACTGCTGCTTTCCAGGATCACATACTGAAACCTAAAGGTGTGGCCATTGCAGTTCTTTCCCAGTATGGCATCATGCCTCTCACAGCCTTTTGCCTGATTAAGGTTTGTACTGCAGCTTCAGTCCAAACAAATAATAAAATCTGCTCATTTACTAAGTTGCAAGTGCTACAGACATTATGCAAGCCTGCATCAGCTGATAATCTATCATAACCCATCACAAGTAGGGCTGCAACTAATGATTATTTTGCTAATCGATTAATCTATGGACTATTTTTTTGATTCATCGATTAATAGGAGATTTGATTATTTTTTTACAGAATTTGAACAAGGGGAAGCTAAAACTACGCCACTTGAGGAGTTCTGGATAGAGAAAATGTATAGACAAAGAAGGTTTTTCATCTGAAATGCAAAATGTATATATTTGTTGTACAATTTTTGCCTAATTACAACTCTGAGTGGGTTGTTCTTTCAGCAAATGGCATGTTTCAGAGTCTGTATACTTCAATTCAATTTAATTCAATTCAGTTTTATTTATATAGCACCAATTCACAACACATGTTGTCTCAAAGCACTTCACAACAGTCAGGTTCATACATTCCAATTAATCCTAACAATTGAACAGTTCAGTCAGATTCAGTTATTTATTCAAATTGGATAAAACGTTTTTCTATCTAAGGAAACCCACCAGATTGCTTCCAGTCAGTGACTTGCAGCATTCCCTCCTCCCGGATGAGCATGTAGCGACAGTGGACAGTCACTGGCGTTGACTTTGCAGCAATCCCTCAAACTGAGCATGCATGTAGCGACAGTGGAGAGGAAAAACTCCCTTTTAACAGGAAGAAACCTCCACCACAACCAGGCTCAGTGTGACCGGCCATCTGCCACGACCGACTGGGGGTTAGAGAGAACAGAGCAGAGACACAAAAAGAAGACAGAAGCACTGATCCAGGAGTACTTTCTATGGGAAGGAAACGTAAATGTTAATGGATGTAGCTCCTTTAGTCGTTTCACCTACAAAGAAAGAACAAATAAACTCTGAGCCAGTTTTCAAGGTTAGAGTCTGAAAGAGAGCACATAGTGTTAGTTACAGTTAAGCTCAGTCAATTGCCTTGTCTAGGAGAGAGAAAGTGTTAAACACTAAAAGACAGGGCCATGTGGATCATCGGTAGAGGGTGAGCATTAAGTTGTTGCCAGCAGAAGCTCGGACGATTCCCCTCTCCAGAAAGGTGTCACAGATAGACACAGAGCCAGGCCAGGTGTAGCTTCTAGGAAGAGAATAGAGAGAACAAGGTTAAAAGCTGAAATAACAGCAAACAATGCAAAATTGGAGAGTAGTGTGAGAATGTAGCGAAGAGGGTGAAAGTGGTCATTATGTCCTCCAGCAGCCTAAGCCTATAGCAGCATAACTACACAGATAGTTTCAGTTCAGATTATTTAGTTAAACGGCGCTTATTTACAACAATGTCGTCTCAAGGAACCCCACAAAGGGTCCCACTGATGGTCATTGTTATACTAAAAACCACAAGGATTGGGATACCTCTCTCTGTCAGACTAATTATAACCATTGGAAAAGAGAAGGGGTCATACAGGTAGCAGAAATGGAGGGTGTGTTTGCACCTCAATCATAACTGAGCCGGTTTAGGCTAAACCTGACTCCCCCTTACTCTAACCAACAGGGAGGCAGGAAGGCTCCCTCCCTGATAAACTAAGCCACTCTAACTATAAGCTTTATCAAAAAGGAAAGTTTTAGCCTAGCCTTAAAAGTAGACAGGGTGTCTGCCTCACGGACTAAAACTGGGAGCTGGTTCCACAGGAGAGGAGCCTGATAACTAAAAGATCTGCCTCCCATTCTACTTCTAGAGACTCTAGGAACCACCAGTAAACCTGCAGTCTGAGAACAAAGTGCTCTGTTAGGAACATATGGAACAATCAGATCTCTGATGTATGATGGAGCTAGATCATTAAGGGCTTTATATGTGAGAAGGAGAATTTTAAATTCTATTCTGGATTTAAGAGGGAGCCAACGAAGCGAAGCTAAAATAGGAGAAATATGATCTCTCTTTTTAATTTTCATCAGAACTCTTGCTGCAGCATTTTGGATCAGCTGAAGGCTTTTAACTACTCCAGTTATTGTCATTGTTTTAGGAATTCTTTTGACCCACATGCAAAACTCACTCAGGAGACCAGACAAGTTTCAAAGGTTTATTTAAACACACAAGGAGAGTTCTACTGGAACGAGGGTTGGAAGGTTCTTCGGGTCCACTGAAGAAAGAGGCAAGAGTTAGTTCAGATCTGGGGTGGAAGTGCATCCATATAGCTCCAGAAGTTTTGCTTACTTGATCACTGGAGCAGAGAAATTCAGGAGGGTCATACCACTGGGCTTGGGAGTCAGGCAATCCAAATAGCTTGTCCAAAGTTCGGTCCAGAGTTCTCACAGAGGCAGATGTTAGGAAGGTTAGGAACCGTGCCACAGTCAGAGAATAATAATCCAAATTCACAAACAGCAGTAGAAGGTGTAGAATGTCTGAGTCCAGCTCCATAGGTAACAGCCCACACCTCACAGGTTTCTAACAAGGAGCAGGGAAAGATAAACAGGATTAGCAAAAGCCAAAAACAGACTGGTAAAGTTTCTCTGGCTTGGTGTTTTCCACTAGGGCAACAACACTCAGGCACTGAAGGACTGGTGGCAGGTGAAGTTTTCTCTGACTGTACGGCTAAAGCACAAGGTACCATAGAGCTGTCCCTCCCCCACCTGTTGCTTCACTCTGTCGGTCAGCTGGCTGAAAGAGGGCTAACAAGACAAATTTAGCTATTTGGAAATGCTATCTGTCACAGAAAACACAGGCAGTAATGTTGCGGATACTAAAGTATCGCCAGCCATCACTTCTATTAAAGTAACACTGCTTTAAAATTACAAATAGGAAACTACACACAGTATGTATGTTCATCAGGGAACTGCAGGCGCAACCCAGGCAGATAGTCAGACTAATAAACAGCTATTTATTAACCAGTCATACTTGTGTATCAATATAAAGAGCAAACCTACAGCTAAATTTAGTAAGTCCTTATGCTTAAGTTTATGAATGTTTTGCTTCAGTCTTTATCAACATAATAATAAAGAGGGAAACTGCTTTTTTGTTTCTTTTAAAGCAACTTCATGGCCATGGTTAATATACAGATGTATGCAGAAAGAGGGCTTCCTATAAGTTCTGCACTCTTGTGAAGTATGACATATCCTGGTCAGACATAACTTTGATCTTCCTTTGGCTACCTTCAGTAAAAAAAAAAAAAAAACTTTTTCACAGTTTGCACAGGTGAAGATTTCTTGTGGGGTTCTGGGGGACAATCAGACACGAGATGTGCCGTCAATAGCCTTAAATCAAATCAAATTTAATAGACTATTTATGGTATATAGATAATAGAATGGAGTAAAATAAGACAGCATTTCTCTTGGATTTATAGAGAGTTTCGCAGCAGTCTGGTGGTTCTGCTCTTAATGCTGACCGTTGGCCTGGTGGCAACATTCAGTGAAGATCTTGGAGATGAAAACAATGCTCAGTCTTAAAAGACAGCTACTAAGCTTTTAGTTTCTTTCTGTGCAGGTTTTCAGACATAGGTTTCCCCTGACAAATTTGTAAACTCTTTTAGATGTGTACTTTGAGTTAGAACATTTCTACATTTTTTGGTATTTTACACAGAGTAACATTATTGTTAAAATATTTTGAGGAATCATGTGAATAAGATGAAGTCATAATTTTAAAATCCGGCAGGTTTTCCTGCCTGTCATTCAACTGTAATGATTTATGTTGTACTGACATGCTTTAATAATCATTAGCCATCATCTTCTTTATTATTTATGAGTCTTTCACAGACAGACTGGTGGACTGATAGCTATTTCCTTGATTGTTGATATACTGAGTTGAACGACCTTCAAGACATCACCTGCCTGGTCATAAAGCCCCTTATTTTTCTTATTAACACGACTCATCCATATACTTTCTTCAGATTTCCTGTGTTATTGTGTTGCAGGGGTTCCAGCTGCCTGAAACCACAGCTGTGGTGATTCTGATCTGCGGCTGCTGTCCTGGAGGAGCCCTCTCCAACATCCTGGCACTCGCTTTGAAAGGAGACATGAACCTCAGGTACACAGATCTGTCAACACTTTTTGGGCAACTCTAAACATGCAGGAGAAAATGTAAAGTGTGGTTACATGAATGTTGGAACTGAGCTTTTCTTCCTTTTTGGAGATATGTTTGGCAAAATGTTCATGGAGTCACGGTGCTTTGAAAAACAAGCCTTCCTTCTTTTGAACTCATAAGAAACCATATTTATGTCTGCTAACAACCATGATAATCATGAACCATGATTATGCATCATAACAAGTAGGAAATTAGGTTTCTGTGTGAACTGACCTTTTACATTTAGAGTCAACAACCTCACCAGATGTTCAAAACGCTACATCTGATAATCACTGTACATCCTGTGAAATACATTATTAGAGTTGAATGACCTACAGGGCATCCCCAGCCTGATCAGAAAGCCAGGATTTTATCGTAATCTGATGGCAACAAACCCCGTCTTTCTCCCCGAATGCATGTCCTTTTCTATGAAAGGCGTGAACTTTATGGTGGCATATTGCTCAGGACATTCCAGCTCTATCTGATGTCTGGTGATTTTATCTGACCTGGAAATGTCCCAGATTAATTACGGCCAAAGTATTGAGGCAAGAAAAGTCAACATCTTATTAATGACCGACTAAAGAAATGTCAGCAGTATTTGTAATATTTTAGATCATTCGAGATTTGAGGTACATGTTTTTACGTCTTTTAAGACTTAATGATTAGACATTGAATTTCATTGTGCAGTACTACCTGAGCCACTAAGATTTAACTGTGGTCTCCAGCCATAGCACAAAAACAAGAACATTTCCTCAAATTTCCTCATTCACCTCACATTACAAAAATACTTCAGATATTATTGTACTTAATAGAAATCTAGAATTGAAATTATATTTGAACTGACTGATGTATTTAGTCAAATGGTGGTCAGGCCTGACCCACATCTGCTCAGAAAGACCAAGTCTTTTGGAAGATGCAACTTTAATTTCCACTGGAGACGATAGTTCTAGCCTCCGTCCACATAATGTTTATTTGCTAAAAAAGAAGTCATTTATTTTTTAATCCTATCCTAAAGTAACAGGTCTTTTACACACGGCATGGTGGTCACAGGTCTTTGCACTAATGTCATTTCATCTTTATTGCTGATCTACTTTTTCCAATTTTTTAATCTTAAAAATGGTAAGAAACAAAACATACTTCCTGCTCATTTTGTTTTCTGCAATTCAATCTACCATATTGTCGTAATTGTGAACAGAAGTGGGAATAGAAAATAATTACTGCATCTGTTATGCAATGTTATGGGGGCCCATACACATTCTAATAATGACCTGGCAGTTCACTTGATTAATCTGAGAAAACAAAACCTGGAATATGTAAACCCCACTTGCGGCACCTAGAGGATTTAGTGTTCATGACATGTAACGACAAAACATAGAAAAGCCATTCAATTTGAAATTGTGTTGTTTCCTCAGCATTGTGATGACCTCCTGCTCCACGCTGCTGGCTCTGGGCATGATGCCTCTGCTGCTATATCTGTACTGCCAGGGCTTCTCCAACCTGCAGAAAGCAGTGCCGTATGTGGACATTATGGTGTCCCTGGTTGCGATTCTGGTGCCTTGCAGTACCGGCATCCTCATTAACTACTTTCGGCCACATTATTCAAAGATAATCTCAAAGGTCGGTGGAATGAATTCATTTTTCTACAAAAAGATGGAAGTCTGACTCTAACGCCACTAAGACGTTAGTCTATGAATATCCAGTCATTATTTTTCTCAGATTCTTGTTAAAAGGTCAGTTTCCTGGGATTTTTTTTTTGAAAAATAGAATATGAAAAATAGTACTGCGCAAAACCTTTTAAACCTTATCTAATTTTTCAAACTTTTCTTTCAAGGAGCCACAGGTTTAGTCATCTTTTCAAGTAAAATTCGTTGAAAATGGGTGCAAAAAGTGACCAAAGAAAAAGCTTGAAAGACCTCCACAGATCCTAAAGAAGAATTTCTCAAGTCCGCTTTAAAGGATTAAATTTAGTCCCACTTCTTGGAAGCAGGAGAAATGGTTATAAGACATCATCGGAAACTGCATACCACTGCATGTTGTTTTCAGGTGGGCCTCGGTGTTCTGATGATTTCCATTGTTGTGATTGGCATCATTTCCAGCGTTGAAATTGGAGGCTCCCTCTTCAATGTGCTCTCGCCTCCTCTCATGACCATCGCCGCCCTCATGCCCCTCGTTGGCTACGCCTTTGGTTACATCATCTCCTCGATCTTCAGGCTCAACCAGCCGTATGTTATCAAAGATTTTACAGTGCGTTAATAAAGATTACAAGCATTTAAGTAATCCGCATTTTGTCACGTTGCAGGCACAAACTTTAGCACACACTTATGAAGTGGGAAGGAAATGATACTGGGATCACATTTTTTTTTTTCAACAAAAATTGGGACTGTCTTATGTAGTTGTATTTAGCGTCCAGATGTTTCTTAAAGAACATCACTGCATCATGCAGAGCAAGGAACATAGCAGACGGGTCAAGAATGAAGCAGGATTAAAGCACATTTAGATTATGAAACTACAACAGTTCAACCCATTTTACAGTGTGGAAAGAGTGTGGGCATACACCTAAATTGCATGCTGGGCACGGTGAGCATAAAATCCAAGAGGCCTATGGTAACTCTGGAGGAACTGCCGAGATCCTCATGCTGGCTGAACACAAATACACACCAACTTTTTCTGATTTTTATTTGTAAAAGCAGGATATCGTTTTCCCTTCCCCTCACAACCATGCACTTCCTAGTGTTGGTCTATCACACAAAACACCAAATATAACACCTTTAAGTTTGTGGTTTTAATGTAACAAAATGTGGAAAGGTTCAAAGAATATCAAAGCTTCATATGACTGATACTGTGTCGGCTAAGCATCAAACCATGAGCTTTTCTCTACATACATTCATGACTTATGTATAAATCTACCCCAACCCTCAGAGAGCGGAGGACCGTTGCTATGGAAACTGGCTGTCAGAACATCCAACTGTGCGCCACCATATTGAAGGTAGCCTTCCCCCCAGCTGTGATCGGACCTATGTACCTGTTCCCCCTGGTCTACGGGTCCTTCCAGTTGACTGAGGCAGCAGTGCTCATCGTTCTGTTCAGGTGTTACCAACGGTTCTCCAGAAAATGGAAAAGTGACACAAACTCCAGATGTCAGTAGGCCTGCTTTGCACATACAAAAAATGTTTTATGGTATATTTTTTTCTTTATCACAGAGGATAAAGCTTCTGAAGAAGGGAATAACACCCTGATTTGATCATTTCTGTGTTCAGTGACAGTGAAATCTGATCTGGCAAAACCACATATTTCTACCTTAGGCTTTAATTAAAACTAAAACAAATCAATTAAAGCTCCCGATGTGCCTTTACTGCTACACAAATTTGACCTAAGCTAAAATGTTGAGTTCAAAATCTGTTGCGGAGCAATTATTCAACAAAAGATGTCATGCAAGGTTCCGCGTGGAGCTTTGATTAGGACAGGGGTTCAGTTGGGGTCAGTATTTAAAGAAAATGCAATGAAATAAACATTTTGACAGAAATAGCACAGTTTGTCACATTTATATTCAAGATTGCTAAAAGGTTGAACAAAGATAAATGTACAGTGCCTTGCGAAAGTATTCGGCCACCTTGAACCTTTCAACCTCTTCCCATATTTCAGGCTTCAAATATAAAGATATAAAATTCCAATTTTTTGTGAAGAATCAACAAGTGGGACACAATCGTAAAGTGGAATGAAATTTATTGGATGAGTCAAACCTTTTTAACAAATAAAAAACTGAAAAGTGGGGCGTGCAATATTATTCGGCCCCTTTACTTTCAGTGCAGCAAACTCACTCCAGAAGTTCAGTGAGGATCTCTGAATGATCCAATGTTGTCCCAAATGACTGATGATGATAAATATAATCCACCTGTGTGTAATCAAGTCTTCGTATAAATGCACCTGCTCTGTGATAGTCTCAGGGTTCTGTTCAAAGCGCAGAGAGCATCATGAAGACCAAGGAACACACCAGGCAGGTCCGAGATACTGTTGTGGAGAAGTTTAAAGCCGGATTTGGATACAAAAAGATTTCCCAAGCTTTAAACATCCCAAGGAGCACTGTGCAAGCAATCATATTAAAATGGAAGGAGTATCAGACCACTGCAAATCTACCAAGACCCGGCCGTCCCTCTAAACTCTCATCTCAAACAAGGAGAAGACTGATCAGAGATGCAGCCAAGAGGCCCATGATCACTCTGGATGAACTGCAGAGATCTACAGCTGAGGTGGGAGAGTCTGTCCATTGGACAACAATCAGTCATACACTGCACAAATCTGGCCTTTATGGAAGAGTGTCAAGAAGAAAGCCATTTCTCAAAGATATCCATAAAAAGTCTCATTTATAGTTTGCCACAAGCCACCTGGGAGACACACCAAACATGTGGAAGAAGGTGCTCTGGTCCGATGAAACCAAAATCAAACTGTTTGGCCACAATGCAAAACGATATGTTTGGTGTCAAAGCAACACAGCTCATCACCCTGAACACACCATCCCCACTGTCAAACATGGTGGTGGCAGCATCATGGTTTGGGCCTACTTTTCGTCAGCAGGGATAGGGAAGATGGTCAAAATTGATGGGAAGATGGATGGGGCCAAATACAGAACCATTCTGGAAGAAAACCTGTTGGAGTCTGCAAGAGACCTGAGACTGGGATGGAGATTTATCTTCCAACAAGACAATGATCCAAAACATAAAGCCAAATCTACAATAGAATGGTTCACAAAGAAACGTATCCAGGTGTTGGAATGGCCAAGTCAAAGTCCAGACCTGAATCCATTCGAGAATCTGTGGAAAGAGCTGAAGACTGCTGTTCATGAACGCTCTCCATCCAACCTCACTGAGCTCCAGCTGTTTTGCAAGAAGAATGGGCAATAATTTCAGTCTCTCGATGTGCAAAACTGATAGAGACAAACCCCAAGTGACTTATAGCTGTAATTGAAGCAAAGGGTGGCGCTACAAAGTATTAACGCAAGGGGGCCGAATAATATTGCACGCCCCACTTTTTAGTTTTTGATTTGTTAAACAAGTTTGACACATCCAATAAATTTCATTCCACTTCACGATTGTGTCCAGCCTGTTGTTGATTCTTCACAAAAAATTAGAATTTTATATCTTTATGTTTGAAGCCTGAAATGTGGCAAGAGGTTGAAAAGTTCAAGGGGGCCGAATACTTTTGCATGGCACTGTATGCCCAGACTAAATAATGTATAAGATGATCTATACATATTTCTGCTGTGATCGCTTTGTCAAATTTAAAAGTGCAGAATCCTCATACAAACCTTATCGCAAGTTTTCAGATGATGATTTCACCTATTAAGGAAAAGCAATCATTCAAACCAATCTGGCCTTATGTGAAAAAGCAACTACTCCTAAACGTAATAGTTGGTTTTGCCAAAGGAAGAAAATGTTCTTCCTTGCAGAATGGTTTTATTTCAACCACCAGGAGGATTTTCAATTGTGAATGATCTATTTAAGGTCATGCCACAGCATCTCTATCGGATTTAATTCCAGGCTTTAACTAGGCCGTTCCAAAACCTTCATTTTGCCATTTCCCCCCCAGATTTTCAGAGGTTTACTTGGTGGTGTGTTTAGGATAATTGCCCTTGCTGGATAACCTACACATATTTGAACCAAACCCTCTCCCTCAGAATTTTATGATAAGAGACCAGAATTCCTGGTTCTATCAATTATAGGAACTCATCCAGGCCCTTTAGAAGCAAAAACCATCACTCAACCACCATGTTTGATAGACGTCATCGTTTTATTTTCCTGAAATGCTGTTTATTGCCAGATGTAAAAGGACACAGAATATTTTCGCTCAAGTCTCAGGGATCATCAAGATGTTCTGGCAAATGATAGATGGGCCATTGTCTTATTTTTGCTCAGCAGTGGTTTTGGCCTTTGTGTTGAGGTCAGTTCATGAAACAATCTGACCTCAAGTGAGGTCTGCTGAGCTTTAGATGTTGTTCTGGGGTCTTACCGACCAAAGAGCCTTTTACCAGCCACAACATGCGCACATTCATGCACTGAAACAGATCAGTAGACAACTTGAAGTGCCTTGCCAAGGGACACATTGACATGTGGCAGGAGGAAGCTGGAATCAAACCCACAACTTTCAGATTGCAAGACGACTACCCCGAACGCAAATTGATCCAACTTTAATAGTTAGTATTTTCACACAAAACTCTTTGCGGATGATTCCTCCGTTTGATAACTGACATTTAGATGAAATGCTTTAAAACCCTTCCAAAGGAACAGGTGGGATCTGGTCTTTCTAATTTACTTATCTGATCAACAGACGAACCAACCAACATCGAAGGAGGAAAAGCGGACGATATCTGAAGACTGTATTATCATCGCATCATACTTGCCTCCCCCCATCACTTTGTTCATTTCACCTGACAAACTTGAAAAGACTGGAAAACAGTTATGTAAATGTCATAGTAGTGCACTAATAGAGGCAAAATTCAGGGTTTATTAAAATTGATTTATTCATCAAGTCTATTTTTAATACACCATACAAACGTCTATCTTCACTGAAAATAAAAATCCCTCATGTACAAAACAAAACGTCTCCCTCAGATCATTGTATGCTCAGATCACCCACAATAACAGCTATCAAACTACCCTAACGGTAACATGTGTATATATTTGAACACTTAACAGAAAGCTGCAGTATGTACATAAATCCCTAATTTAAGAAATATTACTCCAGTAAGCAACATTATTGCTTAAGAGTGCAACTGAAGGGTCGGCTGCATCCTCAAGAGTTTTGCCTCTGTACAAAGTCATTATCAACAGTGGTTGCATTAAAACGGTAGCATAAATGAAGTCAATTCGCAAGTTTTAAATCAGTGGAATAATGTGCACATTTTGCAGCCAGGTGAAGAAGCTGCCAGTGCCAGATATATCTGCGTTTTATTTGAACTTTAAGCACAACTAGGAGAACGAATTGCCATCAAACAGCAGCACATTCAGGTATCTTAAGTACGTTTGGATATGTGCAGCTGGATGGTAAAGGAGGAAAACTCTGAAGAACAATCGAGCAGGGCATGAACACTGATGCGCCAGAAAGACAGGATCCCATAATTCATCGAGAATCACCCTGAATAAAAGAGCCTGTTTAAAAGCGCTGCAACAGTGAGGTTTATGGTGACTTTTGCATTTTAGAAGCTCAACTGCATTGCTGTATTATAACACATGGATAGGTTTATAGAAGTGAGGCGTAACTCTGAGCACCGAAACATTCTGGAAATAAACTGCCAATTAAATCGGAAAAAACAAAAACAAACAGCTAATAATTTCAACAAGATTTGCGCAAAGAAAATTCACGTCCCGCTTTCAAAAGGAGGCAACGGGAGCTCTAGTAAACCAGCCCCTCCTAGTTACTTCTACCGCTGACTTTTACGAACTCAGCGTTGACTGTCAGTAGAAGGAGAGCGGGAGCGAGGAGATCTAGAGCGAGAACGGGAATGTGAACGGGATCTTGACCGAGAACGGGATCTGGAGGCCCTCTGAGCTGGCGGAGGTGACGACGGAGTTACTGATTTGCTGGTCTTGGATGAGCGCTTGTTGGGTTCCTTTGATTTGGGGCTCGGCGAAGAGGTGCCACGTGCAGGCGTGCCGCTGCGAGAGCGGGAACGGTGGTGGGCCTTGGCAGGGCTTCGGGAACGTCTGGGAGAGCGGGACTGGGAGCGGCCACGGGAACGAGAGCGTGAACGGGATGAGCTCTCGGAGCGTGAACGGCTTCTTGATCTATTTAAAAATAAAAATAGGATCATTAGCAAGGAAAAACAATTAGACAACTGAAAATGAAATATTAGAGCCAAATCATATCAAGTCACAACAGTTATTGTAACTGAAATGTATGCAATATCCAAACACAGAGGGATGCCATATTTCTTGTACGTCTTGCAATCAAGTGATTGAAATTTGATGCCCTAAAGATCCACTTAAAGCTAGTGTTTTTAGAGAAAAATCAAGTTCCAATACATCCTTGCCCAAATCTTGACTTTGCAATGCTTAACTTTAGATAAGTGGGGAAATCAAATTACCATCTCCCCCCATTGATGCAAGTTGTTTTTGGTCAAGCTTCATGCAGGGAACTCACCTCTTTTTGGCAGCTTCAATGAGTTTGATTTTCCTTCCATTGATTTCCTTTCCAGAAAGTTTGTCAAGGGCATTTTTCAAATCGCTGTGAGAGGCAAACTCAACCACCCTGAAAAGGAAATAGAAAAAGCTCTCTTTATAATGGAAGCTAATCTTGTACAAGATACAAACTCTAGCAGTGACATTTCTCATCTAGGAGACACAAATATGGTCGTCTTACCCTTCGTTGAGCTTTGGGCGATGTGCGTCTGCGAATGTCACCTCTCCAGCTTGTCTCATGAAATCTTTCAGGTCCTACACATGCAAACTCAGGTCAGTTTTTGGAGGGGTTCGGTGAGCAATAACCACAGGCTGAGACATAAACTGGACTGGATTTACCCAAAGGGAGAGATGGTTAGAGTCTCAGAACTACACAGGCTACTGCAATTAAAGATGAGGATGAGTCCAAGAAACTAAATGGCTGTTAACCGACCTGGTGCTTTTAACACAATGGGTTTTTAGGTGAAACAAATTAAAAAACAACCTCAATAAAAAAAAAAAAAAATTGATAAGAAATTCACAGGCTTTGGCATAAATCCTTTTCTGCCAGGGATCAGTGCAGCACAAGGTCAGTTTATTTCAACAGCAATGAGGTCTGTGAACTCATCCCTCCTTTAAAACTACAGAGATTATCACCATCTTCATCAACTGGGCAGCATCTGGCACCAAGAGCCCCATTTTCCCGACAAAGAGGGCACATGTGTTGGCGCCGGGACCGCCCCATCTCGGCACCCCACCTCAGCAAAGAGAGTGAACAGGGTGGAAGAGAGGAAACTACTACCTGAGAGCGATACCCTTTGGGGTGGGCCGCAGGCTCTCCGAGCCCACCATTACCAGGATAACAGCAGATTATATCCACGGGCACCTGGGAGGAATTCACACTCTCTCTCACGATGTGAAGGGACACCACAGGGGGGAAGGAAGGGGGGATATCGATCGATCGAAGCCCCTCAAATTAACGAACCATCGATCAATACGCCACCACCATCGACTCTCGCTCTCTCCTCTGCTTTCTCTCTGCCAACTCTGTTTCCTCTCTCTCGCCCTCAACCACACAGCAGGCGTTGCGAGCGAGCGAAGGGCCGCCAGCGCCTCTAGTGTGGAGCGAGCGCTCACATGACCAGCAGGCATCAACTAGGAGTAGGACACACTGGCTGACAGCACAGGCTCAACCCAGACAGAAGGACCCAGAAGGGGTTAGCTCCACCATAAGCGAGCTCTTCCACATGACACAACAGTCAAGCTGGCAAATAAAGGGGTGGAGAATTGGTTAAAATTTGAAAACAACAAATTTGGTGTTTTGTTTTCTTTGTGTTTTGTTAAACTGCATAAAAGATTAATAATAGTTCTTTCCATTCTGAATAAAAACGGGTTTAAAAACCACAAATTTACTGAAACCAACTGACCCAGCTATGTCTGATATTACAATTGAATTTTTAAGTTGGTTTTTAGCAGCCAATTTTAAAATAGTATGTATATTGTTGGAGGCAGACAAATGCAGGTGGTGACATTTGTAAAAGCAGTTACATTTAAAAGGCAATACCAACCTGCCAGCTGACACGGGAGGACAAATTCTCCACAATCAGACGGTTCTCAGTTCTCATCGGAGGAGGGTTTCGGCTGGGAGGGAACCGAAAAACAAAGAAACTCCAGTCAAATGCTGGGAGGCAAAATGAGCATTGACACTTTCAACAGCAACTCTGAGGTGCCGGCTAATAAAATCCTCTCTTTACCTCCGACTGTTCTGGGAACCTCTGCCGTAGCGGTCAGAGAAACGTCCGCCTCCACCGCCACCTCCCCGCCCACGGCCACCCCGCAGACGCACACGAGCATGCTCAATGGTGACCCTGTAAATCAAGGGAAGGTTTTGGTTTCAGAGAAACTTCCTAGGGAATACTCACACAAGCAACAGGGAAACTCAAATGACAGCCACACCATAAGCAAATTAAGAACTGAAACTTGGGTTGCAAATAAGTGCTTTGTCAAAATATTCAACCCCAACGCCTTGAACATTAATCTTACAACCACAAACAGAACATTTTAATCAGGATTTAATGTACAGACTGTAGTACATGGCTTATGAAAAAGTGGACAATGGCTTTTCTGTCTACAAATTCCCCCCACCTGAGTTTTGGCTCTACAGCTCGTCTCAAGACACCATCAGCCATCGGTGCAAGTTGGGGAAACAGTAGGATTTACCCTTTGTTTTGATGCCAACCACTGTTAGCATTAAAGCTAGAAGTTAATTAGTTTTAGCTGTTATAACTAGTAGTGTATACCTGCAACCTCTTTTACATTTTAAGCGTGTGACTGCAAAAATCACGACAGCATGACAAACTCAGAAAATACAACTTCAGAATATGAAGAATCTAGACACCATAAAATCAGTTGGTTGCATGGGATTTTATTTAAGGATATTAGAGTACAGGGTGCACACAAGGCACACCACAATTTCCAGATAATTGTAGAAACCATATTTAAAATTCCCTTCGACTTCCTCATCCATGCATTACTTATTGTTTTTTTTTTTTACAAATCCCAAAGAAGAAAAAAATACATCAAATTTGTGGTTACACCCAAACATGGGGAACACTTTTCTAAGGCACTTTGTGTACAAAATCAAACAGCGTATATGATCTGAGAGCACCAAGTGTGAATAAAGAGGATGCAATAAAAATGTATCAACCTACAGCAGGAAAATCTTACCTTTCATTGCACAGCTCTTTGCCATCCAACTCATATACAGCATCTTCAGCATCCCTGGGATCGTCAAACTCCTAGAGAAAATCAAACATACAGAATCATTCATAAACTAGTTGCGCAATCTTAACTTTAGTATCTTTTGCTCCAGCAAAAGTGATATGCTACTAGACGCATGTTTGTGTTCCCCATTGCTGGCAAAATTGAAGGAGTATGTAAATGTTGCTTCAGACTGGGCTTACTGCTGCCTTCCAGTAGTAATAGGGAAATAGAAATAGCCCAGGTTCAGCTGGGACCAACTTGAAGAGTGGAAGCAACTCCGACTATCCCTGGTTAGGAATTCAAGATGGCTGCTACTCGCATCGACAATAGTAACACTGTCTTTGTTTCAGCATTTCTTTATTACTTATGTGACTTTCAGTCAGTCGTACACGTACCATTTTTTCAGAGTTTATAAAGACCGGGTGTTTTTTTTTTTGGGTTAAGCGCACAGAATACCGCGTAGAACAGCGTTATTGTCATCATTATTGTCGACACATGCGAGCAATACAGAATACGAGCGTCCATGTTATTTCCGACTTTCAGACAAGCGGGAAACTTCCCCTCGGAGATTTCTCCGACTTCCTGGTATCGAGCTTCGATGTAAACGGAATGCAGCGGGCTAACAGAGATGCATGTTGAGTGTTTTTTGGAGGATCATTTCTAAATAGAAAGTCAATATGCGGTGCAAAAAAACAAACAAAAAAAACCCCCAATTAATTTCGCCATCAAACATTATGTTTAAGTGGTAGAGTTGATGAACTTTCAATAATAAATGATCCCCAGTGTGATCAGATTCTCTCCAGCTCACAGGACGGAAATTTTACCGTGGCCTACTTTCCACTGTGGTGACTCACCACGAAGCCGAAGCCTCTCTTTAGATCGATGTCCCGAATGCGACCGTATCCTTTAAAAAACCTCTCCACATCCTTCTCTCTGGCCGATGGGCTCAGGCGACCGATGAAGATACGACATCCACTCATGTTGATAGTCTCGATGAACCAACTGCAAACAGAACAAATCACTAGTTGTTTTTATTCGTTAACAAATGCCCCACTTATGCTAGTCAATGGCGGGGGCCTTCAGTGTGTTACAAGCTAATGCATCAGGATATCACGGCTAAAACGATATACAACGTTATTCCCACTTATGCAGAATTGTTTTTAAAGTAAATATGGCAATTTTAATTTTAGATACCTACCGCTAGAGAATCGCAGATCTATTCTATCTTGTTTTCTCCTGTGTAGTCACAAAACCGTCGACTGTAATGCGGGATAAAACAAAATGGTGGCTGTGCTGTTTCAGGGCGGAGTCTTTTTAAAGAAAAAAAATCCACGTGACCCAAGGCGACTGCAGAACACGAACAAAACCGAACATATTCCGAAGCTTTCCGAATCTGACGTCATTAACGCGAAGGTAGCGTTCTTTGGTGTCGTTATATTTTTGACCACCGGGTGTCAGTACGACACTACACTGTTTAATCAGACAATGGTTGCTGGCGTTGTCGTGACAAAGTGAACAACAAAAGACACGATAAACTGTAGTCAATACTAAAATAAATATTTTTAAAGCTTTATAATTAGGTTAGAAAAGATGAGTTATATAAAACTCTTTTACCAGGACATTATGGTCTGCTTCCACAATAAATTCGTAAATGAGTTATGAATTTATCAAATGAACACGTTTTGAAGTATCCTTAGCTGCCTAAAGATACTTGGATTTATCAAGCACTTTAAGTGACATTGTTTATTTTTACTGATATGAAAGATAAACATAAACCAACAAATCTTTCTAAAGTTCAAAGAAAAATGATACATTGTTTTCCCAAATGTTTCTCTACAACCTGAAAAGTGTAGTGTACATTTGTATTTTTGCCCATTCCCCTTTGCCAGTGTAGTGTTTATGTGGCCAATAGTTTTTGAGTCTTGCCACAGGTTCTCAAATGGGTTTAGAACTGGGCTTTGACTGAGCAGTTCGAACACATTCAATTCAGCTCAATTGAAAAATACTTCATTTATCCCAAAGGGAACTTTAATGTTTGAACTCATAGTATCCAGGTTTCTTTATAGACTTGCAGATGGCGATGGCTGTGGGCAGGACGGATCTCCTGTAGTGGTCTGTCTTGTGGGGTATCTTGAAAGCCTCTGACTGAAAACACTCTGCGGATGTATGACAGTGTCATGAAATGGATGCTTAGAGTTGTTGGTAGAAGATGAGATACCAGGTGTCCGGCTTGGATCAGTGTGCATCAGAGTGTGGAAAACTGAGCTTCGCTGATTCCTTTATGCACCTTTCTTTGCTACTCCAAGGCAGAACTTCAATTGGTGGAATTTCATTGAAGAAAATTGTTAGCCTAGTTTTTCATTTTGGCCCACTGTGTTTTTGAATTTGACACCTCTGGTATAAACCAATCCATTGTAGCTATGGGTACTGGGCTCAAGTTTGCCTCTAGCATTGCCTTGTATTTAGCCTAATCTTTTTTCCCCAGTTTTACTATCCCCGCTCAGGCATCCCCACAGCATGATTCTGCCACCACTATGTTGCACTGTCATAACTGAGACTTTAGAGTCACAAGAAGTGTTATTTTCCCCGCCATAAAGTTTTGCATGTAGGCCAAAACATTCAATTTTTTTCACTAATCTGACCAGACCTTTCAGATATTTGCATTGTCCCCTCTACAGCTGATGACCAACTTCGAATCATATGGCTTTCTTTGAGCAATGACCTTCTTTTTGTCAGATTTCTAGAGTGCGGGACGAATAGTCCTGTTGATAGATTCTACCACTTGAGCTGATAATCTCTGCAGCTCCTCCAGAATTACCATGGGGGTCTGTCAGTTCTTGGTGGATGGCATTTTCTTCATAAGTTTGCACTTGTGCCATACTTTTTCCACTTTTCAGATATGCGAGTCATTTTATTTTTATAGATCATGTAGCGTGTTCCTTTTGTTTGAGTTAAACTTTCACATACAATTGCAATAAATTTCATTAAAACTTGTGGTTGTGGCATGACAAATGTGAAAAAGGTAAAGGGGTATAAATACTTGAAACCCCACCCATGTGATAAACTTGTCAGAAATCATTCGCTTTCAGTTAAAACTGGTATACAACTGGGTCAATGTGAAAATGTTTGCAAGCATCATAAGATTTCAGTGCTGCATGAAACAGAAATGAGTTGGACATTAAACAAAGTTCACACCTTATTCCACATTTAAAAGAAAGCTTTAATTAGAAAGTTATATACACACTGTAAAATTAAATTAAACTTTATACAAATATTAAATTACTATCTTCACACCCACTTCCATGTACAGAAAGAAAACACAAAGCTTAAAGCATCGAAATTAAGAATCCAGGTGGCTGATGTGAACCTGTTATTTCTGAGACCTAAACACCGTACAACAGTGCTTCTTATGGAATTTTCTTCCTCCAGTCGTCTTGAAACTTGAAACATTGCAGCCAAAAAAAAATTAAAAGCCAAAAGGTAATGAAATATAGGTGCTTTTAGGTTCATTGTTATTATCGTCATAATCTTTATCACAGTCACTGAAAAAACAGTGGTGGGGCGAAGGGGGGGCATAGACAGACAGACATTCGCTTAGTTGTGCCCACAACAGAAGTAAACTCACTCATAAATAAAGACAATTTTATGCATAGAATAGAAAAAGAATAGAGTAAGGCAATTGGGAAAACAAGTTGCAAAACTGTAAAGCAATCAATTTGGAGGTTTAAGATTATACATAATAAATGAAAAGAAAATGTACAAATCTAAGGCAACATTTTGTTTGCATGAATAATGTAGCCACCGACAAAGACAGGCCAAAAAGTGCCACAAAAAAAAAAAGGAATAACATATTTCGATAGGTCGTGTGTGTCTGTGTGTTTTCCAAGCTCAAGAAATAATTGTCAAGATTTGTCCGAGCCATGTTGTTTCCAGGGTGACCAGCTCAAGCACTGAGGCTTTTCAGGCGTTAATAAAAACAGATGATGACTTCTAACAGGACATGTTTTCTCTCTTTAATTTGCACTTGGCGTTAGAGGATTGAGTGTATGTCAGGGGAGGTATATTGCTATCTAACAAAGCTTTTATTCTTTTCTTTATTCTACTGCAACCAGTTGCAGTTTGTGTCCACAATTCACAACAGTGGAGAGTCTTTAGTTCAGCACGAAAATGGGTGTGAGCCAGTTCCTCTAAGGAGAGTAATGTTTTACAGCCATTCAACACTGGGAAAATACCCATATTGTGTTGCAAACCCAATGCCAGAAGTAATGCTGGTGACTTTTTGAGTGTTGGGAGGGATATTTTCCTATGGTGAGAGACTGGGACCATGCCGGCCTCAATCTGAGCACAGGCAAACCAGGAAAGGGCCCTATCAAGGCCTACCATATCAGGACATATTTTCTCCTGCCTGGCTACCCCAAAAATACATACATACTCAGATTCAGCAACTCAAAGCAAACAGTCACACAAACAATAAATACAGTGAGGAGAAAATTAAACGATAAGAACCATAAAAGTTTAGCCAACTGTCCAATCACATCAGGCCTCTCTCTTCAGACCATGTCACCCTTTCTCTTGTACGAAAATTTTCAGATGTGCAGTCAAGACACCAATAAATCCATCTCATGCAATAGAAGAAGTGCCTTCTAGATACCGCTGCAGCTAGTGGCGGAAAATAAAAAAAAAATAGGTCTTTTTATGGCTGTGATGTGGTGTTTGGTGACATGGTTGTCACTCCTGCTAATCCATTTGCTAGACAGCGACAGCGAACACACACAGAGAGAGAGGGGGCTAGAGAGAAACAGGGGAGGCTTCATGCTTTGTTCAGTGCGCCGTGACAGCAATTAACTGAAAAACAACATGCAGCATTCGCGGAGAGGGCCGCGAAAAGTCAGGTGTGCCTCACAAGTTTTAAAATACAGCGGGCCGAAGCTTTAAGAGCCAGAAATCAAAAGCTTTTCAAGCTTTTTTTTTGTATCAACAGAGATCCCGAATAGAGCTCATGAGCCTAAGGCTTTTGCCGGAAAAGAATCACAAAAATAAAAGAACAAACTCTATTTGCAGTGGGAATACAGATGATTACACTGGGTGAGAGGCAAGTGCATGGTAATACATAACCTATGATAAACAATCCTGACTCAATAAGTAATTTTTACTCTTATTCACAGGATCTACAGGATTTACGTCAATCGGGCTGTACCCAATGCATCTGGCCTTTCCTAAGTTTCAACCAGTATTTGGGTCCTGTGGGCTCAACATTGCTCATGTTGCAGTATTGGTACTGGCTGTCGGTTTTGCTTTGAAACGGGAATAGCAGAAGAGGTTGCAGTAGGAGACTGAGCATTGTTCTGGTCATTTCTCTGCTGGCTGCTTGGAGGACAGAGGGGAGTCAGGGGAAGTAAATAAACAGCCACAGTCAGTTCTGGACAGCAGCGACAGATAGGGGAAGGAGCTGCTCCTGCTGATAGCGGGCCACAGGCTTCATGCTTCCTTCAGCAGAGGGATATCTGCAGGGGAACAGAAGAGTCATATGAGAACAGACCAATAGTTCTTCCATCAACTTTGGTCCAACGCAATACATCAAACAAGGAGCATATTTGCATTTTATATTGTTTTAATGTTTTTGATTTTTTCGTTCAAGGAAACTGAGGAAACTGAATGCATTTCAATGACTAATCTTCTGAAAAGTAATAGTTGGTTGCAAAAATATTCATACCTTCAACATTTTCATATGTTGTTAGATTTAAAGCCAAACATGTCAACAGATTTAAGGATTTTGTGAGTTCGACAGAAAGCAGCACATGATTGTGAAGTCAAAGATAAAAATAAAAAAATATTGTAGTTTAAAGGTTTTTTTTTTTTTTTTTTGTGTTTACAAATAAAAGTGTGCTGTGCATTTGTATTCAGTCCCTTTTACTCAGACACTCTAAAATCAAATTCAGTGCAAATACCTGCATTCAGAAGCCACCTAATTGGTAAACGGAGTGCAAAGTAATTTCTTCTCAGTATAAATCCAGCTGTTCTGTGAATGCCACAGAGGTTTTTTTATAAAACATTACCAAACAAACAGCATCATGAAGACCAAGGAACACAGCAGGGTTAAAAGATGTGGGGAATTTTAAATCAGAAGCTTGGATTATTGTTTTTTAACCTAAATCTGTGAGAGATCTAATCCATAATTCAAAAATATAAAGAGCAAACCGACAGGCCAGGCAAGGAGAATATTACTCAGAGGTAACTCTGGAGGAGCTGCAGCGAATGCCGGTTCAGGTGAGAAAATCTGTTGACAAGACAACTATTAAACGTGTCCTCCACAAATCAGGTCTTTATGGACCATTGGCAAGAAGAACATTGCTATTCAGAGCTGACAGAAAGATGGATGGAACTAAATCTAGTGCAACGCTGGAGGAAAACTTGTCAATCGGGCAAAGGTTCACCTTTCAATAAGACAATGACCCTGAACAGACAGTTACAGTGGATTAGATCATGTGCTGGACTGGCCCAGTCAAAGTTCAAGCAGACATCCAGCTGAAAAATCTGTGGCAAGATTTGAAAACTGGTGCTCACATACTCTCTCCATACAATCTGACAGAGCCTGAGCATTTTGCTTTCACTCCACATGTTCTTCCCTGTGTTGGTCCATAACCTAAAATCCCAATAAATCACGTAGGCGTTTATGGACTAAGCTTCAGCTATTTTGCAAAGAAGAAAGGGCCAAAAGCTGGTAGAGACATACCCCAGAAGACTTGCAGCTGTAACTGAAGCTAAAAGATGCTCTAAAAAGAACTGGATCAAGGAGGCTGAATACAAAAGCACTTGATTGTAACATGACAAAATCTGGAGAAGTTCAAGGGGTGTGAATACTTATGAAAGCCAGTGTAAATAAAAATAACTGTAAGTGTAAGCAATGTATCATTTGGGGATATTTGTGAAATCTTAAGTAGCAATCACAGCATGTTATGCTGAGGAAGATTTGTAGTTAGACTGCTTTCTCTTACCATCAGCAAACTCGTCTACAGAGGTGACAGAAAGCAGACTGTGCTGGTCGCTGCTCTCAGAGTCTCTACGGAGAGGTAGGGGGCCTGCACAAGCACCCACAAGGTGCTCTCCAGACCATGAAGTTGAAGAAGAGCAGGAGGAGGATGAGGGGGCTTGATGAACCAACACTGTCTCTGCGTGACGGCGGGTGCAGAAGGAGGATGACGAGGTTGAAGGGAGACAGAAGTCTAATTCTCTGTGTTGGCGGCTCCTGCTGGAGCTTTGGCCCCCTGTGGCTCCCTGAGGAAGCCCCTCGGAGAGCACGATGGGGACTCGATCTGGTGGTGCTATAGGTGGTGGTGGGGAAGGAGGAGAACCAGACATACCACTGCTTCCATATACAGCCTCTTCATAGGAGGGCAGCGACACCTGGACGCCCTCCACCATGATGGAGCTAGTCTGGCCTGAGACTCCCGGCTCCCTTCTAATGACCAAATAGATAAAGAGAATGAATCAAAGCCTAATGCACAGGTGAATGTGGACAAAGTGGATCAAAAAACAAAACTCAGTTCTGGCTTAAGGTCCAATGTGTCACAATGAAGCAAAATCTTTGATAAGTGCTGAATGTACATCCCTTTGGCCTATTATTCAATCAACAGGAGTGCCAATGAGTATTATATCAAATCATCCTGGCTTTTCTATCACACAGCCCCTGCAGATGTGGTTGTCAAATGTGATCAGAGGAACTATTTCTATGCTTTCGCTTTCATTTATCAGGAAATGACATCTTGCAGAACGAGTCACAGATGAGCGACATTACACCACAAGAGTCAACCAAAACTCGTCTTCAATATGTTAGTTCACAGAAGCAGTGGACACATGGTCCTTCTAATGTTACAGCTTTCACAAATTCCTGTGAAAAAACATAAAGTGTGATTACTAACTATGCCTAGGAGAAGATAGGGAAAACATACTCCTCATAAATAAAGAAAATACGAGGAGCTGTAGCACTTTATTTTTGTGGTATGTGAAAATGACAGGGCGAAACTTTGAAGTGTAGGCATCTTACCTGTTGTGATGGAAGGACTTGAGTTTTGGCTGTACTAGAACAAACAGCACCACTAAGAGCAGGATGAGCAACACAGAACTTGCTGTGGTCAACACGATGGACAGAGCTGGCATCCCTAAAGGCAAGCTTGGGTCCTTGTCTGAATGACCCACAAAGACAGATTGAAAGATAAATAGTTAAGAGTTTGCACCATTTTCACAGAGTCCAACACAGTTTTCATGTTAAAATGCAATAATATTTCATACGTAACTTTTGAGAGATCTCTCTAAATTTAACCATTTCTTTAAAGAATAAAATATTAAAGTTCACAATGAATTTACAGCACAGTACAAAAAAAGAAAAGGTAACAGACCTTGTGTGAGTCTGCAGCTGATCTGCATAGGACTGTCCCACTCGCCATTAAGGCAGGTGAGGTACTTGTAATCTCCCTTCATCGTGTATCCCTCGTCACAAAAATACTCGATGACGGTGTTGTGGGTGAGGCGGTGGCAGGGAGTCGGGTGACAGCGGTAGCCTCCATTCTCTGGTTCCGTAGGCGGCGAACACACTGGAGAAAACAAGACAAAATAGATATTTGATGGGTACCACTGTGCCCCGAAAATCTGCTCGTCATTATTTCTACCTGTGGAGAGACTTCAAAGCTCAGAGTTGACCTAAAATGAAACGGTGCTCCCTGCTAGCTCTCAAGGACAAACCTTTATGGTAGCGCGGTGAAGTGAAATTTCAGTCTTAGTTGACTCGTGTGTATTATGTGCACAAGTTCAACTTTAAAAGCCAATGCTAATGTCTGAGAAGAATTTTAAGATATGCGTTGAAAAGCTATAATTGATTGTTTAAATATACAGAAGAAGCATGATCCACCAAATCATATTTAATAATAAAGTCAACAAAACACTGAAATGCATGGCATGCGAGTGGGTTAGTACATATACATGCCACAATCTTCAGCATGTTATTTTAAACCAAGTATTATTGTGCTTCCACTTTAAAATTATGCACTACTTTCTGTTGGTTATTTACATAAAATAAATGAAATACCTGTAACCACATATGAAGGATTTCAAGCCATATGAATAGTAATGCAAGGTAGGGATGGGTACCATTCCCTTTTGAACCAATACGGTACCGATACTCTATACCTGGGAATCAATACCGGTACTCAACGGTACCAGTTTTCGGTACTTTTGTGTGTGTGGTAATAAATGTTAATTTGTTTAATAATAAAATCTTAAATATTTCAACTTAACATATTTATTTCTCAATATATAAACTTGAATGAATATATCAAACATCCAGCTGTTTGTATTGTAATATCTCAGATGTTTCAAACATTTCTTCAACATTTAAACCCTTAACTGACGCAGTGAAATGCACAAATTAAAATCCAGCCATGTTGCTGGCTGCCGACGACGAGCTGCTAACGAATCCAGGCCTGCAAACGGTGCTGAATGCCGTAGATCTGAGGCTGACAAAAATCTTGTGCTTAACCAGGTCCGTGTGTATACACACACTCAGAAGATTTTTTTTTAATGTATTTACATGAAATGACATTTCTTTTTAAGTAGCAATAAAGGTTATTGCTCACCATTGTTTTTGATACAGTTTGGAGGTGGATGGGACCAAGCTCCGTCGCTGGTGCAGAAGATAGTAGCCTGTCCATCTGGTGTGTATCCTGGATCACAGCTGAATGTAAGATGGGAGCCAGGGGGATAAGAGGCCTGGTTGGATTCGGTCTGGTTCAGCAGGCTCCCATGCTCCACTCCGGGTGGAGGCGCACAACCTAAAGGCACAGAACACAATTTATTGAATCGCTGCTTAAAGGTTTTGATGGAGGATTGCATCGGAACAGGACACAAATTGGATTCGAACCTCTGTTCCTCTGGCTTACATAACCAACTCCCTGCTACAGCCAGGCAGCCAATTTGAGAGCATAATCCATATTTAATAATGCAAGATAAAAAAGTAATTATGTGCTGTGTAAGTAAACATAGTTAGGTTGCCTCAAGACAGGATGTGTATCCTAATTTTTAATTCAAGCAGAGATTTTTGTGTACTAGCCAAGTGGAAAATCAAACCGTTTACCTTTGTTCTATTTATAATTTGTATTTCCCTGAGTATTTACACAAAGTCAATCAGTGTGTGGACAACTATAACCGTTTTACAGTCACTGTAACTTTTGAGTGCTGCATGTTGTGCGTGCATTCTGCTGTATTTTTAACGCTGACATAAACCTTCGCCTGGCCTACCCTAAAGGCAGCTGCCATAGGGTCAAACAACCTTTCCAAGGGAAACTCTGTCAAGTTGACAAGTAGAGCTGATAATTAAAGCTCAAGGGTATTGATACTTGAAACTCTGCTGTATGTCACACCAGGTGAAGGAAAAAACTGGATCATGATGAGGAAGCCATGCTGCTGTGTAGAGGATTAAAATACCAAAGGGAGATTCATATAGATCTAATTCCTCTCGATTAGCTCCTGTTCATTAAACCGTTCACACACTAGTAATGGTTCTATCTGGCAGCAGGTCTGGATCCTTCTCTGGGTTCATTTACTTTGTGTTAATGGCAGACTTCGATGAGAGCCAGCCAAAAAACACAGGATGAGGCAGTAGCCTAGAGTTAATCATGTTTTGATCCACCTTCCCAGGCTTTGTCTGCAGCACGGCAGGGCCATGCCAGCTACTTGTGGAGCCTGTGTTTGATTGCTGTAAGAGAAAATCATCTAGATGTGTGCTGTGTGCCAACAGCTTCCCCCACACACACATTTAAAGTTACAATCTGGCGAGAGAAGAGCATCTAAATCCAGCACCTGTGTAAACTGAGATACACAAGCACCAGAGTTAGTGAAACTCAGGCCCAGAAAGTCATTTGAATAAATCTAATGTGGCGCCACCTGATGGCAGGTAAAGTAAAGCAGCTGTCACACTGTTTCTTACCTTGCCACGTAAGCGCTACCAGGAGACAGGCCAGTACACCAGGAGACGTGGAGGAGGCCGTAGGAGGGCAACAACTCAGCAGCAGGACCACTACCTCCACCTTTGTGCAAGGAGGAACAGGAGGAGCACTGCCAGAGCCCTGCAAAATGACCTCCAGCAGGCCACAGATGTGCATGTGTCTGCACAAACGGTTAGAAACCGACTCCATGAGGATGGTACGAGGGCCGGATGTCCACAAACGGGGGTTGTGCTCACAGCCCAACACCGTGCAGGACGCTTGGCATTTGCCAGAGAACACCAGGATTGGCAAATTCGCAACTGGCACCCTGTGCTCTTCACAGATGAAAGCAGGTTCACACTGAGCACATGTGACAGACGTGACAGAGTCTGGAGACACCGTGGAGAGCGATCTGCTGCCTGAAACATCCTTCAATAGGATCGGTTTGGCAGTGGGTCAGTAATGGTGTGGGGTGGCATTTCTTTGGAGGGCCGCATGGACCTGCATGTGCTCACCAGAGGTAGCCTGACTGTCATTAAGTACCGAGATGAGATCCTCAGACCCCTTGTGAGACCATATGCTGGTGCGGTTGGCCCTGGGTTCCTCCTAATGCTGGACAATGCTAGACCTCATGTGGCTGGAGTGTGTCAGCAGTTCCTGCAAGATGAAGACATTGAAGCTATGGACTGGCCCGCCTGTTCCCCAGACCTGAATCTGATTGAGCACATCTGGGACATCATGTTTCGCTCCATCCACCAACGTCACGTTGGACCACAGACTGTCCAGGAGTTGGTGGATGCTTTAGTCCAGGTCTGGGAGGAGATCCCTCAGGAGACCATCCTCCATCTCATCAGGAGCATGTCCAGGCGTTGTAGGGAGGTCATACAGACACGTGGAGGCCACACACAATACTGAGCCTCATTTTGACTTGTTTTACAATCCCATTTTACTGATGATGAGTAGTCTATCTAGCTTATGGAAAAAATGTTATATTTATTATTTCCATCTTAGCAACCAGGTTTTATAGAACAAGCTACTTTTAGCTGAAATACTGGCAGTTTCTTAATAGACTTTACCACCTCTTTATATGCTGCAATAAATCAACAACTATATTACAGACATAGGGGGCCTAAAAGCATGGTACTTAATTAGCTAACACTTATTGCAGTTCTTGATATGGATATTGCATACGCTGTTATTGCGAAAACAATCTATTTGTGATATAATGTGCAGCCCTATTTGTTACAGTGTAAAATGCTATTTTGACACTATATTTAAAAGTCTAGCAGGTCTTTTTCTATTACATATAAATGTATCTTCCAATAATAGGTTGACATCAGTGTTGTGACTGTTCATTTTACTTCTTTGAACTTATAGTAAGCGTTTTATAATTAAAAATATATTAAAAAAATGTCTTTCCTCATTTAATTCTTCGTTTGAGTTTATAAACAAAATCACATTAACCATACTCTATTGGAAGCTTGGACAACTTGCCTGTCACCAACAAACAAACAGAGCAAACAGCCACATTGCTCCACTTCAGTGTGTATTTAGAGATCGAAAAGAGACCATTTGCACAGTAGAGCCTCAGACATCCTCTAATCTCCAGAGAGAAACGACGCTTTAAGCTGGCACCAGAAGATTAAATGCAAATACTCAAATGTGCAAAGCTTTCTCTCGCTCTCTTTCTCTCTCTCACACACACACACACACCCAGGCACGAAAACAAAGTCAACACCCATAAACAAAAGGCACGCCCAGGGCTGACAAGACTGACACCAGTGGGTGTGTTACTGAACTGTGCTGTAGAAAGATTGGATGTGTTTGCTGAAGAGGTGAACAGAACATGCAGTTACCACAGGGTTATTAAAGCTGCATCATAAAAATCTAGTTTCATACTGCTTTAGAAATAAAAACATGCAACAATTCTTGGAGAATTAAAACAAAACAAACAACCACAAAAAAAAAAAATCACCAGATTTCTTGCTAAACAGATTAATGAGTTAAGACAAATCAGTGTATCTGTAAAATGTTATCACTTAGAAAATGTAAGATTCTTAAAGGGTTGAAGAGAATTGTTTAAATCAAAATATATTTATGATTATGTCTTAAAATTAGTTAAAGTTGCCTTTTTCGAAATTGTTATAAGCTTGCTCGATTAAATAAGACTTTTAGCCTCCATTACCCAGTACAATGGCTTCTGCAAGTGCAAAGTAAACATTTAAAAACTAAATCAATCATATTTTCTGCCCTTTTATATATATATATATATATATTTTTTTTTTCTTGTTATTTTTTAAAACAATTCTTAAAGAGTTATTTCCACCCTAAAGAGCGCTTCATTTAATACCAAAATATATAAAGACATGTTTCCGTTTGAGTTACACACTCCAACACTGTCTGCACATCCACATTACAGGATGCTATTTGACACCATAACCAGAGCAGATGTTCCCTGAAAGGCTGTGGAGAGAGTAAAGGTTCTCCAAGGAGAGGATGGTGGTAATGGAGGTGGTCAAGGTGATTAATTGATTACCCCTGACTGGGAGGCAGGAGGGGACAAAAAGGCCTTAGGGGGACGTTCAGGCCCTTTGTGGTGCCACACATGGCAATCGATGAAGCTGATGTAGACAGAGGAGTAGTAATTAAGGCTGCATAATATATTGCGATCACAATATCAGTGCGTGCAATATTCATATCGCAAAGGACTGTTTGGAGTGCACTGACTATTGGCTAATGTATTTCAAGTGTTATGAACATGCATTTTAGATGCTAATGTAATATTTAGCCAGTTGGACAGAGTCGCAAAGCAACGGATGCTCAATCTGGACACAAATGACCTTGCCCAAAATGCTGGAGGTGACAAAGTGATGGAAGCACAGATGAGAAGAACAGAAAGAAGACAAAAAGGGATTTATCACAACTGGCATCGTCATCACAATATTTAGCAATATTATTGCCATTGCAAGCTTTAAGTAATAGTGTGCAGCCCTAGTAGTAATGGTACTAATTTTTTCCCCTTTGAAAAGCTTTTATTTGAGGGACATGTTTAAAAATAGAAACAAATGTATGGTTGCTCACCCGAAACCCAAAGACAGATTGAAAAGGTTGCATTAAGCCTCAAATATTAACCCATGCATAAAAATAAGAGTGGATTACATTGGCCTCAACTAGAAGAAAGGCTTGGTGCACGATTGGTTTGTCAATAATTTATTCATAATGTATACTGTATTAAAAACGCCATTTAGCTCCAACTGGAATATCTTCAGTACTGCCAATAGTCTCACATTTGTACCTAACATACAAAAGTTCATTTTCCTCCTATAAATTTATGTTGTCAAGGACTGTTATAAAGAAAAACAAAAATGTAATGCATTCATTGGCATGAGGTTAAGGGAACATCTGAAGTAACCAGCAAATTAGAGGTTATTTAGAAATTAAAGCTGACCAAACATAAAATACTAACAGCAAAAATCAACAATAACAAAATGGTCACATTAAAGATTTTTCACATAGTTATAAAGAGTTGTTATTGAAAACAAAAACCCTCCAAATAACTGGATCACGATTGTTGTGGACTTAAAAATAATTTGAACGTCCTTCTAAAGGTTTATGGTAAATAGATCCCTACAGCTAGGATAGAAACCCTGAGGGCAGAGAATGCAGGTCAAGCATTCTAGAGAAACTTACAATTAAAAATGAATGTTTTTGAATTTTAACATGTTACAACATCCAAGTTTCTGCAGCCTCTAAGATGAAATGTGAGCAAAAAATATTGTTGACAGCGAACCTAAACTGCCTGCGGGACTAAATGGTTTCAGTGAGTTAATCACTGTCAGTGCTACCAAGTACAACGCCACAGCCTGCATAAGAATAGACAAAAAAAAACAAAGGATCTAAATATAATCCAGCTAAAAATAAAACTATCCCTCTACCATAAACACACACACACAATTTTTTTTTCGAGGAACGGAAATCCAGGTCATCTTAAAAGCAATCCAAAGAATAAATTGTAATTCCAAAACTGATTGTAAAATGTAACTTTACGCCACTGAACATGTGGTTTTCTTTTGAAAGTACATCATATACCAAAAGCATTGGGTCCCACCACCAAATCTGGTGTTAGAATCACTTTCATGGATGCAGGTGTATAAAGTTTGGTGTGGAGAAACTTGATTCGCCTGCACAGAGTCCTGACCTCAACCTTCTTGAACACCTTCTGGATGAATTACAGTGGAGGCTCTCATCTTACTCTGAACAGCCTCCTAAACCTTGTGGAAGATGTTTAAGGAATAAATAAAGTTGCTATTGCTGGCAGCGGTGGGTGCATCAACAAACTGGACCTTATAGATTGAGAACAGAATGTCATCAAAGTTCATGTACATGTAAAAGTAGACAGACAGATACTTTTGGCTATACAGGTCCTTCTCAAAATATTAGCATATTGTGATAAAGTTCATTATTTTCCATAATGTCATGATGAAAATTTAACATTCATATATTTTAGATTCATTGCACACTAACTGAAATATTTCAGGTCTTTTATTGTCTTAATACGGATGATTTTGGCATACAGCTCATGAAAACCCAAAATTCCTATCTCACAAAATTAGCATATTTCATCCAACCAATAAAAGAAAAGTGTTTTTAATACAAAAAACGTCAACCTTCAAATAATCATGTACAGTTATGCACTCAATACTTGGTCGGGAATCCTTTGGCAGAAATGACTGCTTCAATGCGGCGTGGCATGGAGGCAATCAGCCTGTGGCACTGCTGAGGTCTTATGGAGGTCCAGGATGCTTCGATAGCGGCCTTTAGCTCATCCAGAGTGTTGGGTCTTGAGTCTCTCAACGTTCTCTTCACAATATCCCACAGATTCTCTATGGGGTTCAGGTCAGGAGAGTTGGCAGGCCAATTGAGCACAGTGATACCATGGTCAGTAAACCATTTACCAGTGGTTTTGGCACTGTGAGCAGGTGCCTGGTCGTGCTGAAAAATGAAATCTTCATCTCCATAAAGCTTTTCAGCAGATGGAAGCATGAAGTGCTCCAAAATCTCCTGATAGCTAGCTGCATTGACCCTGCCCTTGATAAAACACAGTGGACCAACACCAGCAGCTGGCACAGCACCCAAGACCATCACTGACTGTGGGTACTTGACACTGGACTTCTGGCATTTTGGCATTTCCTTCTCCCCTGTCTTCCTCCAGACTCTGGCACCTTGATTTCCGAATGACATGCAGAATTTGCTTTCATCCGAAAAAAGTACTTTGGACCACTGAGCAACAGTCCAGTGCTGCTTCTCTGTAGCCCAGGTCTGGGGAATGCGGCACCTGTAGCCCATTTCCTGCACACGCCTGTGCACGGTGGCTCTGGATGTTTCTACTCCAGACTCAGTCCACTGCTTCTGCAGGTCCCCCAAGGTCTGGAATCGGCCCTTCTCCACAATCTTCCTCAGGGTCCGGTCACCTCTTCTCGTTGTGCAGCGTTTTCTGCCACACTTTTTCCTTCCCACAGACTTCCCACTGAGGTGCCTTGATACAGCACTCTGGGAACAGCCTATTCGTTCAGAAATTTCTTTCTGTGTCTTACCCTCTTGCTTGAGGATGTCAATAGTGGCCTTCTGCAAAAGGATTCCCGACCAAGTATTGAGTGCATAACTGTACATGATTATTTGAAGGTTGATGTTTTTTGTATTAAAAACACTTTTCTTTTATTGGTCGGATGAAATATGCTAATTTTGTGAGATAGGAATTTTGGGTTTTCATGAGCTGTATGCCAAAATCATCTGTATTAAGACAATAAAAGACCTGAAATATTTCAGTTAGTGTGCAATGAATCTAAAATATATGAATGTTACATTTTCATCATGACATTATGAAAAATAATGAACTTTATCACAATATGCTAATATTTTGAGAAGGACCAGTATAGTGTAAGTTATACCTTAGATAATACATTTTTTAAGAAACTTAAAAATGTTTGTACTACTGAAAAATACCAGTGACTAAGAGTAAGACTGCAAAATTGACAAAGGGAGTAATTTCCAAAGGAGAAAAAAAAATGGAAAGATGCTGTAATAAAATATGTTCATCACCCACCAAACAGAGAGGAGGGAAAAAGAGGATAAGGATCTTCAAAAATGACTCCATGACGTTCATGGAGCAAATTATGGATGAGCAATTACAAAGACAACATATTGTGACAGGTTGGCGTCAACCAATACCTCTGGGTGTAATGCAGATATATTGTAATAGTATGAAGACGAGGCTGAAATTCACCACAGCACTTAGGACCAGCCCAATACAAATGAAGAGATTCTGTTAAAAGAAACAATAAACACTGTCCAGGTGCCCAGAAATAGCACAATAGTTAGGATATAACCCCTGCTTCCCACTTTAGCAGTAAGCCAAAAGTTAATATTGGCGATAAAAACAGAAGACGGAAAAACAACTTAAATCAAAAGCAAATAAATTTGGTACACCAAAGTACACCATGTTCTGTGGATAAGGAAGGGAATGAGTCACACTTAAACACAAGCTGTTATCTGAGCCTTGCAGGAGAGAACTGGTTTTTAAGTAATGTCAAAAAACAATAATGACTAAAACAGAGTTGTGTGTGTTCTGAGAACGCTAAACAAAAGTTAAAAAGAAGATAGAGATCCAAGCGTTCATGTTCTGAAATGTACTTTAAAGCAAATGAAGTAGACATTTAAAAAGGTTAAACTATTAGAGTCCATTTGAGCACACAACTGTAAGCTGATCAAAGCGCTTAGTTGCTTGAAGATCAGAAAATAACTGCACGTCGAAGGTACTCTCTGGCTGGACACACTACCCGTGAATCAGATTCCTAATCCCAACAGCTACAGCCTTAAAGCCGTGCTGGAGGACGCTCAACCCACGGGTGGGGGGCATCAAAATCCCCGTCCTAGCCCTGAGGTGCCGGACTGCCTGTGAATATCTCTCCTTTCCCATCTGTCGCTAATGGCACACGTCTGGTAAGCGCAAGAGGGGGTGGAAGGAGGAAAAAAAACTGAAAAAGGAAGGTTGAGAGAAAGATGTCGGTTTTAGCAATCATTGCCCAGGCAAATTAAATTTCTAATTGTTCTCTATTACAAGCTGGGAGCGCATTACAGCAAATCAGACACCGATTACTTAAACAGCCAGCTGCTAGGTTGCTTTATACAATAGACCATAAAAGAGGGTGTGTTTTCCTCTATGTGTGTGTTTGTGTGTGTCTAAATGTGTTGGGAGTGAGGGAATTTGAGTGCATGAATATACTAATGGGGGGCTGTGCATTGGATTAGGCTAAAAACTGAAGAGATGACGATGCAGTCCCTTTTCCAGATAAATATGTTTTGTCTATTAGTTGGCCTCAACACAATCCCTTTGTTGTTGTTTTTTGATGATGCTGCAGTCATTTTGGGAGCAAGGATGTTTTTGTTTTTCCATGTTCACTTGTCTCTCCAGCTAATCCATGGGATTTTTAAACCAAGCTGTTATTATTAGTGTAGTACAGTGAAGCAGAGCCCACGGGATGGTAGTGTCTTAAAAATTACACCACTCACACTAATTTCTGCCACTAATACATAAGCTCCGTTATTAATAATAAAAAGGGATTAAAGCTTTCATCTTTGGTTAAAAACCTTTAAAAAAAAATGCATGAATACGTTTAATTATAATGCATGAATACCTTTAATTATAGCTTTTTCCTTGTGTGTCTAAATAGTTTAATGGTAGGTAACTCAGTTAAAGAAAAATGAAGATTACAGTACAACGACACAGATTTGTCAAACAAAACAAAGGCTGTACAGAAAAAAAACTAAACTTTGAAATTGGCAAACAGAACTAAAATCTTAACTGTAGATGCATTGTAACATCAGCTGGTGCCCATAATTGTCCAGTATTATACTTGACCGACCCTGATCAGTGATGAGCTGGTTGGAAACTAAAATATTTTTCCCCTGATCAGTAAATGTCCTAAAAAGTCGTGTTGTCAACACTCATCGGTGATGTTGTTACTGAAGGAAGTGGACTCAGCTTTTCCAGTATTTGAAGAAAGTCAGAGGAAGCACAAAAGCTATAGGCAGCTTTGAAAAAAGAAACTATTCTCTCCAGGAGCAAGCCAACTGTTCTATTAGGGTGACAACAGTAGGTGAGACTTCTTCAAATCACACAAAACAACAGAAATCTCAAAGTATTACAGCACTGTTATAGTTCAGCCTTCCAAAAAATCCAATATTCTCTGCCATGGGACATGTTGGATTAGGAAATGTTGGGAATCTACAGGTAATCTATGTTAAGATAATCTATGTTATTGCTATGCAGCTAGCAATGCTAACCTCACTAATCATGTTAAATGTGCTGAATACCAATTATGAGATCCTAAAAACTGTTTAAAATGCCAGCTAGATTACATTTTACATTTACATGTATTGAAATAAAGAAAACCTGTTAGCTGCAGAGCTGAGTTACACCAACTGTTCTCCTTTACGTACTTTTGCTTCTCGTCCTACTATAAACAATTGTTTATGATAGAAAGATTGTTTAGGCTACGGTACAGTTACAGTAATAATTGAAAAATCTAAACAATAACTGCAAATCAGAGCTGTTCCCTTTTAATATGAACTTAGAAACACCTATTTAATTTTGAAATGATCTTATAGCCAAAATATCTTATGGCGCATACATTTTAAAGTGTGCTAAATAAAATAAAATAAAAGGGGGAAAACAAGTGAACCAAATGCAATGTAATGTAATATTAAGTAGTACAGGAGATATGCTGTATAGATATTTTTGTTTTATAACTTGGAGTGTTTTACTGTATTTGTTGACTTTCAATTATGCAGAGAGAGACAGATAGTTTTGTCATAGTCATAGTTTATAGAAACATTAAACGTTTAGTAAAAAGAATGATCATTAATCAAGGCAATTAATATTTTATTATATCAATCACCACATGTGAGAGAGGGTAAAGGGAAACACAAATTAATCCGGCTCAGTTGAACCTTTAAACGGCTCTAGAAAAGTCAGGTCTTTCAGTTGGACTATAGGCAACTTGGTAATAAATATAGAAAAACTCAATACTCCAAATGGTCACATTGAGCTGTATTATGTGATGTGAGAGTCTGCATTTCCAATTCATGCAATTTAAATCTTTTTTTCCCATCTCCCTTCAACTCATATATCACAGAACAGCCAAGGGAGTCAAAGCAATAAGAGGTGTAATTTAAGCTGAGAGACTCACATGGACTTGCAACATTGAAGATAGCGTGTGATTGATACTAGCAGTGTCGTTTTCTTCTCGGAACAACTTCCAAATTTCATATCTACAATAAAAGTCTACTAAACCCTACTCGCTGCCTCTTTTGTATTCTTTCAGGTCGGGAAAACCTCACTGCAGAAGACAGAAAGAGGATGAAAAAACAGGGTGTTTAGTAAAAGGGAAAGGGGAAGGAATAGAACATGCTGAGGAAAAACAAAATGAGAGCAATAACCACATTATGGTAGGTGTTAGACATCTAGATCTGCAAGCTGGAAATGATGCAGAACAAAGCTGAAACCTCAAAACATGACATTCTCCAAAAATGAGCTACTGAGAGAAGATTTAGCAACCTGATAAAGAAAGAAGTTTGAACAGAAAAGGATGAAGAAAAGAAAGGTACTGAGTGTGTGCAAGTTCCTGGCACTTAGATAAAAAAGAATACGTTTGTGCAAAATGTAAGAACTGGTGAAGACTAAACTGACCAATGCCTACTTTATAAGCAGGACTGCGTTTAATTTGTGTCTTGTGTGTGAATGGCTTAATGATATAAACATAAATATCAAACAGAGCTGTGAACTCGTAGTTTATTTACATGCATTCTGTAATGTTAGCATTCCATATTAGTGACCAAGTCAAAGTCTCATTCAACAGTTAATAGGGAACCATCCAGCAAACCTAAGTCAGGCAGCTGCAGGTCCCAAAAGAGCATTAATAGAAAACATCTCTTCCTGCAGCTGCAATACAAGGTTGCAAAACACAGGCAAAAACCCAGAGATAGACACCTCTAAATAAATAGGAACATTCTCCCTGCCTCTATTCAGTCCATCCCTGCTGTTTCAATGCATTTAGTAAGCCACGTGTGCTGCCCGTGCACCCCATTGTCCTCGCTCTGTGTGGATGGGGCACAGTGACAGATTTAAGCAGCGTGCCTCTGAAAAGGACAACAGACAACTTTGCATTTGAAGGGTTAAATATGCATGTGAGGTCAAAGCGGGTGAGGGCAGGCGGGGGTACAACCATTGTGTGACCCCCAACATGCAAACATGTACACACTCTCGACCCTCACACAACAGATGGGAGGACGTTCCGAGCTCACGAACAGCGAGCACCCCCTTCTCTCTTCCATTACTGTCTCTGTCTACGACAGCTGGGAGGCAGACATTCCTACTTCTCAGCTTTCAGAAGAAAACAAAAGAGTGTGTGGGACCCCTTCCACACACACACACACACACACACGTGCTCAGCAGAACACATCCCCCTTACCGAAAAACTGTCAAAAGTAACTGTGGGTTGATCATATTTCAGCAGTTTGATGCTGCCAGCTAGAAGAGGTATGAGTGCCAAGTCCCGGACGCTCATTGAAGGTGAAAGTTAGCATATTGCAACCCTGCTTACCAGAGCTTGCATGATGTAGGTGCTTAGAAGTCAAGCCACTGGTAAGGTGAGAGAATCAAAACTAAGGAAATTCAGTCTGAAATAGATAGTTCATGTATATTTATAGAATAATGTTAAGACTGCAACATAAGATAAATTATGGTAAAATATCCTTGTTGAAAGCCAGAAATAGTAGCAGTCTGCAACATCTTTTTAACAATGCAGTCCCTGTTATTACCCTCAGTCCATCATCACAGTAATGAAGTCCAACTGGACTCTCAGACCAACTGCATGAACAAGTTTCCATGAGGGCGAACAAATGGCAACAAGCATCTCTGTGTATAACCTCTTAACCCCAGCAGCATTTAATCATGTTTTAAAGGTACTGATATTAATTAATGCTCTCATGGAATCAACTGTTAAGAAAATAGTAAAAGTAACAATGCCTGCAATAATGTCAGTTTTGGTGGTTTTCAGATATCAATAATTGGAATTTATTGTTGCCATGATAAACCAAAATTCTCACCAGAATAAGAACATTTTTAAGATAACAAAACGATAAACGCCCATCCCTACTTCTGAGCGACTCAAACACAGCTTTAGTGCAATTAATTATTTTAATAAAACTTACGAGACATATGTTTGGTGCATGAATAGGGATAATCCTATAAATCCTTCATTTTCTGTTAGATTCAAAATTAGCACATCTACAAAAAGAGCCTGCAGCAACGTTGCATTTAGACAAAAAAAAAAAAAACTAGAGTCAGCACATCTCTACTAACCCATTTCATCCCCTTTGCTTGCTCACAAATGCATCTTCAGATCAACACTACATGAAAATTATAACAGCAACTTTTTAAACAATGCAGCATATGCAAAACATGCAGGGAACAACTATCAGCAAGTAATCAAGGTAATTTACTAAAATATACCTACAATGACAAAAAGAATGAAATTATTACAGGCACCTAAAATAAAGCCTCAGTTTTTCTTTCAGCAATTATGAGTTAAAGTAATGCAATGGTTGGCTGCAGCTTAAAAAATGTTGTAGGTTGCTGACATTTCTCAGTACACTGAAGCCTGCATAAAATGCTGACACGATAACCCAAATGGATACATGGGCAGCCTATACAAAGACCATCAGTGTTGCTGTGGTTCTGTTTACAGATGAGGCAATAAGGACAGAGGGCATCAGTGTAGAGGAAAGGCCACTGGCAACAAAATATCGCAACACTTCAGTTTAAAGACTGTTTACAGGATGAAGATTTAATAGTAATTACAGAATGTTATTTGGGGCCTCATACTGGTAATATAAAGAAAAATTCCAGCAATGTCCCAGTGGAAGCTAGGAGGCTACATTTAAGAGTAAACTCTAGCTCATGTCTATTGTCTGACCGCTCTTCAAAAGCAAGGTAGATGAAAATCAGGAATGGCCATTGTTCTCCTCTCCCTTCCCTATTTACAATCACTGTTAATCATCTACTGAGGAAGCAACGGCCTATAAATACAGCAGGGAAAGAGTCCTTTCCACTGAAATGCAGTTAGTTAAAGTGAAACAGCTGTATGCCGACTCCACCCCAGACAACAGACTGCATAAATGCAGCAGGATAGCACATGCACAGCCCAGCCTTTCCCTTAAGCAGAGTGTCAGCAAGTTTGCCATAACAACTGTTCTTTGCTGTCAGCTTTTGAGATGTGCCCACTTTAAAGAAGTTATTTAAAAAGTGAACGAAGACAGATTCATTTTTTTAAAGCTTTCAACAAAGTTGAAGATGTAGCAAAGAGAAAGCGGAAAAAACAGGAAGAAGTTGGTGGGAAGCTGAAAACTGTTGCCAAATTTCCACTCTACCCACAAGCAGGCATGCTGAGGCCTGAATGGAATCGTTATGTCTTGGGTCCGATCGTGAAAGTTAATATTCAGTAAAAGGGAAGACATTTTGGTTTTGTCACTATAGTCAATGATCAACTAAGCTGCAGAGTAGGGAAATAATATTATTGCTCAAATATCCTAATGGTAAGATGTGTAAACAAAAACCCTTCAGCTAAGATGTGTGGTTTTCCTCTGACATAGCTCTGTGAGGCTAACGTTTTGTCTGTGCATCAGCGTCATGAGCTCTAATTGTGGTTGCTCAGAGTCTAAAACAGCTTGAAGGTCTCACCAACAGGCAAAGTCAGCATGTGTGTAGGATAACTTGTGCATCATGTGCAAGGCAACGAGCTTGTTTGAACAGGATGCTGGTGTTGACCAACTATGCGACGACAAAAACAACCCACACTGTCGGTGGGTCTGGAAAAAAAACCAAAAAAAAAACCACACAAACACAAACACGAAGGAGGAAAGCTACAAAGACAAAAGAACACAACCAGAGAGGAAAAAGAAATTGAATACTTAAGTAAAAGGCTTGACAGTGCATATCTAGAAAACAGACAAGAAAACCAAAATCAAATTCCAGGAACAGTAAAATAAGTACAATATAATCCAGTAAAATTCAAGAACAGGAGCGAGAGATTACATCTAAGAAAGAAAATGAAGTAAACGCAGCAAAAGACAAGAGAGGCTGGGAGATATATTTAGCAGCTCATTAGTTTGAGATGTCCTCTACTCAGCGGGATGGTCCCTTTGACGAGGCCCTTTGGAAATCATTATGACTGCCTGCTGCTTCAGACAACATGCGTTTCCCAGAAAAACTATTTACAAACCATCTTTCTGCTGACTGGCCTTACTGCTGCTTCAGAACCATTCTTAATTTCAGCCAACTGATCTCGAACAAACTCACTTTTTAATGAAAACATAGCTACAATAACACTAGACTTAGCTGGAAGAGTAAGCCTACAATCAGAACTGGGTATTATGGCCAACAGAAAATCAAAATATAAACATTCATAAAGTACCAGTTCTGCCGGCAAATCTGAACATGTTGCTTTTGGATTTTTGTAGGTGGCTGATGTCAGTTCTTATTAAGTAGCTAAGCTAGCTTCCTGGTAAGGGCCAGCGTCTCCTCATGCTAAAAAAAGAGACTAATACACAATGTAGAGGTCACGCCACATGAACTTCTAGGTAAGGGCTCCACAATACACCATCGAAATATTAGTGTGTTCATGATTATGCTCTGTAACAATCATTCATGTGGACCTCTGGTAAAATTAACAGCCTACCGCTGCCTTATATGCTACACTACAATCTAGCCTTTGTGTTTCAGCTCCATTTGTAAGGTATCAGCTTTTACAACGGTGTATCTAGTGCCATCTCTTCCTGCTTTGACATTCATTAACCTTTACACTACAGCAGGTGTCATAAGGAAGAACCTCATATTTCAAAGGTGCTAAATGACAAAATTGTAATTACCAGGGTGCATTATGAATATCAAGAAGAAGCATTGTAAGTGGTTAAAAGCAACAAGAGTCAGTCTACAATGAGCTTTGCGGTAGCTACCAAGCTGTGTGGTGGCGCTGTGTAGCCAACAATAATAAGACCATCTGTGAACTACTCTAATATTAGAACAATCCAGACAACACTTTAAAGTGAATGAAATGCCCCTGCGCCACCTGTAGCATCTGGTTTTCTTTGCTTGGTGACCCGTTTAAAGTTTGCCTTTAGGGTTTTGGTTCGATTGGCTGGGGGACCTGTTAAATGGCACAGGGTGAAAGCAGAGACTGATGGTTCAAGTGATAAACACACAGGTAATAAAAGAGAGAGGCTGATGGATTTGAGCGTGCTTCTCCTAATGGCCTTCAGTGTCAACTGGCTAATGGCTGAGGCCTTTGAGAGATGGAGAAAATCAGAAAGAGATTATAGAAAAGGAGCTGCACAGAGTACAATTTGCTCTGTCACAACAGAAACAGTGAGTTAGCAGACCTAATTGCTAACTGGTGACCTGGTGGAGTTGAAGCTTACTGTGGCATCCAATATCCTCTAAAAGCACTGTTTGTGTTTAGATTTCCAAAACTAGCCAGACATCAATGCATTGCTTTACGACGGCCGTCTGCAAAGTGCCTTGCTAATAGGACTTCAGGGAACTTATGAACTTATGACATTGTGACATTATGTTTGCCACTAAAGTCTTCTCTGTTGCAAAAAAAGGAGAGTCGTCAAGTCCTGTCCCTATGAACAGTCTTCAAGAAAACAACAAATAGACTTTACATACCAAGGATATTTCAACACAATGATTCATGACCGAACAGAGGAATCTGTTCATGCATATTTGTTCATCTTTCACAACCTCAACTATCAAATATAAAAGGTCAAAGAAATCCAACAGGCAGCCTTCTGCTAACAGTATCTTCCCTCCCACTTCCCTTTTCTCACAAAAGAACATATATTAACGTCACTGGCAAACAGAAAACACAGCAGGCTCATTTGTGGGAGATTTCTGTTCCTTTTCTTGCACTTTCATGCACAGCTTTAGATCAACTCCAGATAACAATGGGTTTTAGAAGCCAGCACTTATTCCATTTAACTGGTTATAGAACGATGGGTTGAACATTTTTTCCCTTCTCCGCAGATGGAACAATATTAAAGCAGAAAACACGCTGCGCAAATCATGTGAAAAGACCCTTTGGTGCTCAAAAGTTCTCATCTCTACTCTTCTAGCTCTGACTCACTGTCTGGGCGTACTTCCTCAGAAATATGACACAAAGGCTTACTGTAAAAAATTGACACCATATTAGGACCTGAGCTCAATGCAGCCAACTTAAGTGGGAATGTCAGATATGTTCAGAAAGAGGTTATAAACAAGCAACAACCCTGCAGGCTTTCATCCACCAGGATTTTCACAAAACCAGAAGTGCTCTGCTTCAGTGAATGTGATGCTTCATTAGGAAAGCAGCAACATCCAAAGCAGGTCTAAACCATAAACATAAATGTAATCGTGAACAATGATCACAAACATGAATCAGAGAAAGCCACTTGCACGAATTCAGGAGCTATGCTTCAACACTGATTGGTTCTGAAAATGTTTTCCTTACAGAGAAGAAAACATTTAACTTTACAAACAATTAATAAACTCAACAGAGGCATATGCTTTCAATAAGTGAGCTAAATTATGACTGAAAGAAATGAAAACAAACAATACTCGACTCTGCTGTTACTGTTTTTCTGTCACTAAAAGAAATGAGTTGCTAGAAAGAAACAACCACAACACTGATACAGCCAGCTGCTTTTTATTCATGCCTGTAACAGACCAGCTAATGGTGATGGAATTTCATATTCATCCACCATCTATAGGACGTGTCGGGGGATTACCTATGTAAATTATGCATGTTGAGAGGCAGAGAGAGAGGCCAGTGATTGAAATGACTAATGACCACTTTAAAGCCTTGGCTATATGATTATATGTCTGATTATGAATTAAATTCATACTTTCACATTATAAATGCCACAAAACACATTTTATTTTTTATGCTATAGTTGCCATCTCTTGTTCATGCCAATACACACCATTTGAAGTCGTTTTCCTTGCTGATCATTGTAATTGACCATAATTTTCTTTTCATAATAAAACGTCCCAGTTTCTTATAATTAAATATCATTAATAATTAATGCATTCATTTAAAAATGACTGATTTATTTTTTACATTCCGAACTACCTAAAATCTGTCTTTTGTTGATATGATGGAAGAGAAAATGGTTAAATATAAAGAATCTAATATTTTGTGGTGCTGTTCCAATCTAATCCTGCTGAATTCATTTTTAAATGATTGTTAGCAGACTCCATATACCTGTCGCTGTTGTACAGTCTGTGTTTTTCTGTGAGACGCATCCCTGGCGAATCATGCGACCACAACTTGGTGGCCAACTTTTAAAAATCACAGCATACTTCCATGTGCCTTCCTTGCAAAACTATATTATATAGTTATGCACATTATTTTGTAAGGCATGCCTTTGCTTTCATCAAACTGACCTCCTCTGGTTTCAGCGTGGCACATATACCATATGCAAACAGCAATTAGTTTTTTTATTTAGCACTGAAGTTATGACTCGTCCAAATCTTCAACAGCATAACCGTGTAATTTTTTTCTTTGTGAACATGTATTCTGAAATGACCTGGTAAAATTGTGTACCTAAAGGTAAACTGAGGAAAAATGGTGAATATGAATGAAAGCAAAGACTGATTTTGCAGTAAACACATCCCAAGCAAGACAAAAGCATTGAAGACTGCAGCTGCGTCACATGTCTTTTCAGAAATTTAAGACTCTCCTTTTTAGCACTTCTTTCAAAAAGGAATGGGACTGGCAAAACAACACTGATTGCATATAAACGTATTGTGAAAATGTAATTATAGTAGAAATTAGAGCTGCACAATATAACAAACAGCATCATGACAATATCAAGGCATCCCAATGGCACGCAGCATTTGGCAGTTCTATTATTTCAAGCCCTGAATTTAAGCTCTGCATGTTGATCAATATATCTGGCCAGCTGTAAGGACTAATTGCCATTAATGTCCACGTCTGATTTACATCTTTAATGGCTGAGGCACTAAGGCCCAGAGATTAGTGTGTAATTGTAAAGAAAAGTGAAATTATGGGTTAATCATTATCACTATAGCTGGGGCAATTTCAGCAGTAATATGGTAATGAAATATTTGCCGAGCTGTCCTAATAAAAATACAAAAAAAATAAAAATAAAAAAATACACACTTCTATACATACAGCTTAACCTTGATCCCTACAGGCATATTTATCTGATAAACAGATAATTAACAGAAAACAGCAAGCATGATGAAAGCAGCAACAAAACAAAGCACCAGCCTCATTGGCCTTAGCATGAATCATGTGTTACATAATGACACGATGCGCTTCGGTTCAGCAGCTCCACCTTTCCTTACTCACTGGCTCATCTCTGATTTTATTTCTGAATGTTGCCTTTTCTCTTACCCATAATGACAAATATTTTAAAACGCTAAAAAAAAGACAAGGCAACTAAGCTCCATAAATTATGGATTGATTATGGCATAAAATGTGCAGTCGTGAAGAAGAAAATGCAAAAAGGATGATTGATTACTAATTTCATTTATGAGTCAAACAATGCAGCCACATTCTTAAAATGAAAAAGCATTTCTGAAATATGGTAACGATTTGGTTCCATAATAAATATGTCTGGATTTTGAAAACCAACCCTGACTTATTCTTACTAACAATGTGGCTCTGGGTGGCAAGGACATCTGGCACATTTCACCAGCCTGTGGTGTGTGGACTGTGCACGTGAATGACTGCGGATAATACATGCCAGGAGGATAGGCGTATGGGGAATGATACTGAAGCGCTTAGGGGTCAAAGATAAAGTAAACTGGGTCTTTGGTGAAAAAGTGAAATGGTCCACATTATCAACAAAACATTTTTGAAAACAATCTTGTATTAGAAACTAGCAAAACCAAGTTTTATGTATAAAATAAATGCCCCAACCTAACATTTCACATTAAAACATAGTATTTGACCTCTTGGTATAACAAAACAAAATATCCAAGGGCTGTTCCAGGTTGATTTGTAAAGTTTGTTAGATGTTCTAAACCTCTCAATAGACAATAAATGTCATGATTAAATCAAACTTCATGGGTGGAAGATGACCACAGGCAAAATTATCTCCCCATTTAACTTAACAGCTAAGGAAAACTGTTCTGACTCATTAGGACAGTGAATGGATTCACAAGAATGAGATCCCAGCTGCTGCCCTGAGGCAAAACAACCTGAATGACCCCAAGGGTAGAGAAAGAATTTAATCTGACTCGCAAGACAAGGTGAAAATAGCCCCAATCAATTCACAAGAGATGGTCAAAGATGGCGGTTTATTTGGCTTGTATCATTTCGGGAGAACGGACAAAAAGAAACGATGTGTGCATATGTTTGTTTGGGGATCTGACTTACCTGATGCGTAACCATGAGGGAGCAGGATGAAGAGGAGAAGAAATGCAAAGGCCGCCAGTCTGTGGGCTACAGAGGAGGAGGAGGCACCAGAAGAGGAGGACGGGGCTCTCGTCGGGAACGCTACCATTCCATCGCACATCTTTTCCTCCGACAACCAGCGAGAATCCTCTACGGCTTAACCTGTCCGAGCCACATTGACAGGAAGGGACATGGGGGAGGGGGAGGAAGAGAGTGGATTACCATCATTATTCAGCCAGGATTACGTAACCATATTCAACACAGAGAGGAAGAAGGGAATAAAGTGAGGCAGCGATACAGATTGGTTGACAAACTGAGTGTGTCAGAGAGAACTCCATGTCTGCAGCTCAATATTTAGTTTGCCAATACCCATAACTTTATAAGTTTATTCCTCTTCTATGAGTTTCACAATCAGTGAACACCAGCAAAAGCACAATTGATACGAGTTCTTATCTGGCCTCAATCCTTAATCTTTGCTTTGGCACAGGATCTATCTGCATAAACTCTTACGTCACATACAACATGGTGTACTTAACAACATCATAGATCAGTGCAGCTAATAAGGTGGCAAAAGGCAGCTAGAGGGGACAGGCAAAATTTGAATTTCTATCAAATCCAGTTTTTATCAAGACAAATCTGACAGTAAAATAGAGCAAAAACTGTTCAGCATCTATCTTTGATTGTAGAATTATGACAAGTAATCAGCATATGTTCAAAATGTATGAGTCTGTGTCTAATGCTAGAAAAGCAAAGATCTCTATGTTTCATTATTAATTAACATTTGTTCATTACAGACTCAAACAAATGCCCTTTTCAGAAGGGACTTATTTGTAAGACAGAGGCTGCCGGCTGTTGCTGCATTATAGTTCAATGAATAAAACAAAGAAATATAAAGACAACATTATGGGGCTTTAGAATTGCTGTGAGAATCTTTTACAGCGCTTAAAAATCAATATCATGCTACAAAGTTTTATTTTCGTTTCTTTGACTGATTATTTCAGATGTTATTCTATGGTTTTTGTCCAGCTTCTTTAGGAGTGGAAGTGGATTAGCATTTATGTTGTTTGCTAAGGTGCATATTGCTCAGGTAAATTTGGATGGAGATACAGAAACTACATTTTCTGAAGAACATGCATGACGGCAGGTAAAATGTTCTCAAGAAGGGCAACAACCCTGTTACCATTCCAAAAGGCTTAAGTGTACATGCCAACACTAATGGCACGTTTTCACTGTAGCCCCATTCCCATAGGTCAAAACACATGCTAATGCCTAGCTTTGGAGTGCACGTGTGAAATGTTGAACTGTCATTCTGTCCTGCTTCAAAAGATTCAGCAGTAATGGATATCAATCAGATCCACTTCACCTCAATGTTGAAGGGAACAAATCACCCAGGTGCAGAAGCTAGTTTTTACTGAAGTTGCTGAACTTCAAGCTGGAAGAGTGATAAAAGCTGTCAAATTCTTTATAGAAAAGCTTTACTGGATGGGTCACATGGAGGCTATAAAAATGACAACAACTGTTGGAAAAATCCAGTCAGCTGGCAGCCAACACCTGCTGTGCAGGGTCAATATGGCAATGAAGTAAGGTAACAAACTAACCGTACTTGTTACAAATAGTATTAAAAGGTTATGTGATACAGCCTAAGGGGTACTATGGAAAGCTGCTATCCACTCATGTTGTCACATAGGCTGTTCCTCTAGGATGTAATGGTAGCTTCTAGATGCCACTCCGATTCAGTGAGAATCCTGTCCCTGGTGGCGGCCTCAACCATGGGAGGAAACAAGAACCGAACTACACAGAGAACAAAAGACACTCAGAATCCCAGAATGCACAGTATTAACCCATTTTCATTACAGCTACCAGGAAGGAAGAGTCGCAACTGAAACCCTGTAATGCCGTAGAGCTGCAAAACTCTGCTCCTAGCAGCATATCTTTCTCTTTACCAGCAGCGCTCCAAAGGCTGCATTAGGGAGGACACGCGTGTGAACGCCTTGATCTCGCTGGTTGAGTAAAAGACTGCATCTTCGAAGAAACCTTGGATCCAAAGTAAAGCGCTGACTGTGTAACCTGCGGCTGTACTCCAGCCGAAAATATGACTGGCTGCCTGAAACTGGCTGTCTGAGCTCTAGTTGAATGTTACTGGCCTAGTTAAACAGTTCTTCTTTGATGTAAACAAGAAGTTTCTTGGCAGAAGCATTTTAACTGGAAGTTGAAGTATGTTATTAATAAATTTTTGTGTTTTGGCGAGACGTTGTGTTCATTCTATATGTGTGCAGTGACAATAAAGAATTGTTGTTTAAGAATGCCAATGCATGAATTCACTCATATTGTTCTAGAAAGGACACCTCACCAGGCAGGTAAAAATGTATTATATGTAGATATTAGAAAGTTTGGAATGGCAAAGTAATTCCATCACTCGGTGACCTTTGACATTTTTGGCAATAGCCCCTTTTCCACTGAAAGTCCCAGGATTTGTTTTACCCAAGGAAAATGAATTTGTGTGCCTTCTGTTTCAATTGCTGAGAAAGGCCCTGGTATATTTATCTAAATTAGCCTAATGACATATGAGGAAGTTGTGAAGAAAACCACGATACACATTCAGTCCAGCAGGTGGAGGTTATAGGAAAACAAAGACCAAACAATCAAAGCCAGACTAAGAAACAAAATCTTTTTCTTTTTTTCAAACTTTTAAGAACAAATCAGAACCGGGCACAAATCAAGTTGATGTTTTTCTTTTTCATGATGTCTATTATTGAGAAAATATAGTGCATTATAAACAAACGTAATTCTGTGAAATTTGGCTTACGAATGGAGAATTTGGATTTATGAATATAGAATTTGGGCAGTACAATTTGCAGGTTAGAAATATAAAAGTGAGAACTGAGTTTACTGTCAATACCTGTGTAACCAAAGATGTGTAAACAGTGAAGGTAAGGAGCAACACCGGGAGCTTTTACAGATGAAGTTTTTAGGTCTACTTTCTCGCTTAAAACCTCTTCAAACTATTTTTCGTGACAAATTAATGGTATAAAAAAATAGAAAATGGTACAATCACCTCCGCCATTACCACTGCTGGTGGCGTGATGCCTTGCTGCACACAACCCCACCCTTTCAACAACCTGCACAATAGCCGCATGACATTTAATAAAACTTCCTTAAATATATCAAATATGTGTTATAGGTCAACTGCGACATATAAACTAAAATACACCTGCTTATGACTTGTCGACTATCAGCAACTGTCACTTTAGTAGAATGTGAAACACCTGCAGTGGCATTTATTAACCAACCTCTTTCACATAAAAAAAAAAAAAAAAACACACACAAGCATTATCCCTCACTGGACTTTAGCTTTCTGCTGTCCCCATGAGCAGGAAAGAGGCATATCTGCATGTAGGTCCATGCTAGCAGGAGAGAGTGACGCAAGTCAGTTTTGGCAGGACAACTGGGGTAGTGTGTTCAGCCAAAGAGCAGGTAAATGCACACACCAGGGACCAGAGCATGCCACCTGGTGCATTGATATTTTCTCATTTGTCCATGAGGTTGCTTGAGTTTGAGTTATAAAAAGCCTTTGCCATTTTAGAAGATGTTCCTCATAAACTGCACGAGAAAAGTATAAAAAAGATGCACTTGGTGGCTGTAAATAGCAAAAAAAGACTGAACACGCTGCAGGACTGGGCTCTTGGAAAAAGCTGAGAAGAAAGTATTGACCAGCCAGTTCATAAAAAAAAAAAAAACTAAACAAAAAAAAAACATAAGGAGAATTATTTTTGCTTTCATGCAAAACCCTTAATTGGTCTGTGCTAAAACAGCCAAACGGTTTGCAGATCCTGTGGTTTAACATGTTTTAGCAGCCCAAAACCACAGAATAACACCAGAGAAGCACAGCGATAAACACTTGAAAAAGAGACAAAAAGAAAGGATTTCAAATGACAGAACAGATAAACAACTAAGAGCCATAGCAACTAAGGCACTACATATAGGCGTTGCCGCTACAGAAAAAAAAAAAACAACACAACGTCTTTAAATTATGAAACATAAATGAGTGAAACCATCACAAAGGCTAAAACAAACAACACATATTTGACATTGCCCATGTATGCGGTATAGTTAAGAGTTTTGTTTCCAACATTATCTCTTCCATGTATTTAGAAACTCTGATGTGAACTGCCACAACCTGCCATGCAGCTACTTATCAAAACTGGCACTGCCAGTTTTACCTTACAAATATGTTTCGATGTAGGGCTACAGTAATGTAAGGGCATCAGTGATTTAAGAAATGGAAACTATACAGGCCAAGACAACTGTCTATAGTCATCTAATTAGAGGGGGGCATGCAACTCCCCACTTCAGATAGCAGCAACACAAGCAGCCAACCAGCAGGCTGCTACTGCGGTTTTTCAGCTGCCCGAGGCTCCTGGAATGCAAAGGGAGCCAAGGAGAGCAGCAGCATAGACATGTGTCCGGGAACAGAGAGCACTCAGTGTGCCAAAGAAACAGCCGAGAGGAGGTTTCCACCCAATAGGACTGCTGCTGCTGGTTGAGCCTGTGTAGGCCTGTGGAGGGAGCCCAGAGAAAGGACTTTGCATGGCAGCAGAGAAAGGGCCCTTTGTTATGCAGTATTTTGTACTATCAAGGCCCAGAGCTACTCAGCATCCCCATCCCCTGCTGCAAGGAAGAGTCAGAAAAACGGACAAAAACATGCAGAAAGATTAAAGAGTGAGAAGACAAAGAAAAAAAAATCATGTAAAAGAAAAGTGAGATGAAGCAAGAGCATAATAGATAATATATCAAAAAACAGGGCATGGAGATCACCTCTCCCAACCAGCCAATACAAGTAAAATAAAAAAATAAAAATTGATTTGGATCAGGACAAAGCTTAAACTATTACTATCTGTCCACAATCCACCTCACAATCAGGTTAAAAAACAGGGACTTATTTGTCATTGTTTAGTTGAGTTAACATGTGAATAAAAATTCAGGCAAACAAACAGCACCTAGGTCAATTTTCTACTTGTAAACCAGGACAAAGAGACAGGATAACACCCCCTTCGTATAAGGTAGATGTATGTCGATATCCATAAGTCTAGAAATGGCTATTAGAAATAATAAAGAAGAAAACAGCTTCGGACCCAAAAATGCAGAAATTATTTATTAGTCCGAGAACTAATTAAAACGTAAAAAACAAATGGAACGGTCACAAACAATGCTGGATGAAGACCCATGTTTACCTTGCTATTTTGCATTTGGTAGACATTTTACACCCATGTACCTGACCATTAAGCATTAGTCTGTTTCTCATGGTAGCATTTTGTTAAAATCCCTAAATCAATCATCCTAAAATAATCAAATCACATATAAAAATGTATCTAACTGTACATTTTCTGAAGAATGTATATTACAGCCCATTTCCATTGACTGTGGTTCTCTTACCAGTTCTGTCTAGTTGACTTCAAGAGAGATTACTGCCCACAATAAATCCAAAAAACACTTGATTACGATTAAGATTACCGATTCCTGTTTGGTTGTAAAACGTTATTTATAAAATGCTATCCTGCGAAAAACAAGCTTCCCAATTCCTCTTGTAACATCACGAAGGCAAGTGATTAGTGTTTATTCCAGTACGTCAATTTGTATGTTTTTGTTATTTTCTACTCCGTTATTTAGGAAAGTTTAAGAAGAAGACTGGACCAAGATTAGAATGGAAATCAAATGCTTCATATTTTATGTCAAAAACTGTTGAAAGTCGCCTATCTGCTATAATTGTTTACAAATGCAGATTAGCTGGATTTTGGTGCATCCTGTGATGTCATCAAAACCAGAATTGGTAGTATTTATTATTTTGTGTCTTTGAAAAAATGTTTTTATATTATATGAAATTTTGCCATGGAAATCCATATTTCATTACCCATCCGCGTTTTAAATATCAGTGTACCAGATACACAGCTAGATAGTATATTCAAACCATTTTAGTATATAGTACAATATGAACCCCAATACACAGGTCGCTGCTAAATCTGACACAGCAAACAGTTATTGGTGGAGGAACAGTCTTTTAATGTAAACACGTCACATTTGGACTTCCCTGCTCTTTGCAATATCAAACGTCATATCTTAAAAAACCCCGCTAACAGGAAGAAAGTCAGTCCTTAACTGGAACAAAGGCCAGTGAGTGGGAAATGACAACTTCCGGGGCTGATCACTAAAAACGGAGCGACAGAGTTCAGCAACAAATCCTTGCAACTGCATCAAACATGATTCTAACGCAGAGTCACACGCTTCGACACGTGTAACTGTACTGCGAGGTATTTAAACAAAGACTGCGGTGGGCTGCCTACACACACACACACACACACACACAAGTTGTTAAAAAAAACAACAACAACAACAACAATCAATCCAACTCAAATGAATGAACAGGGCACACAGAAGAGTTAAGACTTAACTGACTCACCACAGATAAAGTCGACACTCCTCTGACTTCCTCGTACCTTTTATTGTTCGTGTGACTCGTCCAACAATACAGCAAAACCCTCACAGCTGTTAGATCGGACCAACTAGCTGCTGTGAATCTTGCTGTTTATATCTCCAAACATCACATTAAGGTTTTCCTAACAATTAAAACTTAAAACACGAGACGAGTACGTCAAAATAGACACGTTACGTCTTTAGACGAACGGTTTTAACGTCCGTGGAGGCACACGGCTAGCTTAGTTTCAGATCGAAAGACAGAAAACTGACAACTCCTTATTCTCCTTGGCAAAACAGTAAATGTTGGCCCCGCATGTGTAATCACGTCCAGCCTTGTTTGTTGTTTCGAACGGAACAAATTCAGACGAACAAAGACCGAATGGTGAGATCTTCTAGTGGCCTATGTGTGCTTAGCTTGCGAAAAGACAAAAAATAAAAAAGACTCACCAACGTAAAGGTTAACAGCGGAAAGCCCTCCTCTGGCCCGGCTCACATTAGAGGCATTAAATGCAGTTTTAAAGACGACACCCACAGACTAAATATGAAAAAAAGAGATTTTTGCCGTCGAGGTCCCGTCTGCCCTGCTCCGTCACTCCTTGTCCGCCTCGACTCGCCAGCTCTTTATTTTAGGTGAGCGGAAACATTCGCTGCTGTGAGAACTCTACTGGGCTGCTCTGCCTCGCTCTCGCGTGGTCTCCATGGATACCCCTGTGAAGGGGGCGGGGCCCAAGCGTGTCATAGAACTTCAAAATAAAAGCTCGAGGGTTAGTTTAGGAGACAAAAGAAAATTGAAGAGCACCTAATCAACAAAAATACCATTGAAAACAGTCGGTAGATCAAATATTGTGGTGTGAGGTTAAGGATGATTCGGCTTTCAATGTCCACCGGTTAAAATCTTTATGAGAAAAAAAAAAACAAAGAAAAATATTTCGTAATTATGCATTTATAAAATTAAAAACTAACCCACAAAAAAATACAGCTAAACCTGTTTAACACAAAATTACGCGTGGTAAATCGTCTTACTATACAAACAAAACCTTTACCTTTATCTTCACAAAAAGGCAATGGTGAGTATAATATTCAGATGTTTAAAATGAAAATCATAACATAGTCAGCATGACGTATAAGTTAAAAACAATATGAAATATACTTAAACAGATTAACATTTTATATATCTAAACATTAACATTTGAGTTTAGAGAACTAGGTTCTCAGGTGAGCCTTTAACATTTTAAGGCAGTTATTATAGTAAGAAGAAGCTATAATAGTAAGCTGTGGCACATGCCTAACTTAAGTACACAAGGATGGCATATGGAAGCAATATATGATAACTACAGAATAATGCCTAAAATTTTCACTTAATTTTGATTGAGAATCAAATTAAAGAAACCTAAAATATACCAAGCTAAAACACAGATACAGATTTAAAAATCCAAAAAACTTTTTTTTGATCCCACAAGAATAAAATATACTTAGACTACAATGATACTCATGAATCCTAGTTTGTGTGTCTGCTTTGGCAAGTTAAGTGTTCTTCCTATTATAAGTTTCATAGTTGTTTCAACTTAAAAAGGCATGCTGCCACAGGGTACATGAGCAGAAGACCTCACTTGATTAATTAAACTCAAAATATAATCTAACGCAATATAATAATAGTATACTTGGTATAGAATATTGATATTTTATACCATTTATATATCGCATTGTTGCAATAAATGAAATGTAGAATAACTATGAACCACCAAGTAAATATTACATTAACTTAATATTGTAGTAAAATAGTACCATAAAGAGTTAGTTTCCAAAAGAAGGTGTAAAAACCATAGCGTTTTATTCTCCCTCACGTACTGTAACTTTGCATGTTCCCTTATTCTGCATATCTCTATTTCCTAAAGTTCCATTATTCATTGGGGTCTTTTTGTCATGCTCCACTCTCACCCTTGTCCTGTCTTTGTAAATGAAACATTTATTTATCATCCCCTGTCTCTTCCTTGTCACAACATTGGTTTTAGAGCCCAGCAATAAACTGCCAGTGAGTAACAGGATTAAAGTCCAGAATAACACCGTGACTTGATATGTCCTGTACCTCTAAGAAGATACATCTAGATCTACTCTATCTAAAATCAACATGCAGTGGGCCTGTATTCTTCAAGTTTGCCTATTGAAATGAAAATCCACTTAATATAATAGCTCTGCTGTTATTGTAATTAGATAATCTTCGCCATACAAAAAAATATGTAAATTAGTACATCAGAGCTTTTATCATGCTTTGTTTTTATATGTCTGCGATTAAAAGGAAAATATTAGTTCCCATTCTCTAAATACTTTAAATATTTTACCTTTCAACAGAAAAACTGCGTGGAATCCCTCAGCCGTTTCCCGCGTTTCAATGCTGACATCTAGTGGCCATTGTAGGCTACTACATGTATACATTTTCCGTTTTAACATCTTTCTAAATAATGAAATATTAGTAGTAGAATTCACTATTATGGTTTTTAAGAACTGTGATCATTGATATATATATAAATACACTTATATATATATATTATTGTTATATACCAATGACTATAAAAACGCTGTGTGATTCTAGAAAATAAAAATCAATTCACAGATAAAGTTTGCTCTAGTTATGCAATGATGGGGGAAATATTAAAATTTGGGCTGATTCTCACCTGAATGATCGCCATATTAGATAAAATCCTAAACTTTAAATATAAACTTCTTCATGAGTTCATAACAAAAGAGAATTGGATTTTTTTTATTGATATGTCTGTTTTGTTCTTGAAATGTGCAGATTATATATTTTGTTTTTAGCATTTGGATGGATATTTATAAAACAGGAAAAATAGGCAGTGTAAGGTGCTCTCGACTCATCTTTTCTTAATTTCAGTTTACTTATAAAAATGTAAAAGAATACATTCCTATAAATAAACGGCACAAAAAGCAGAGTGCTTTTTACATGTTTTACTAATAAATGTTTCTTTTTGCTGACCTACAGCACAGTATTTCTGTGAAAGCTTTCCATTTAGGTTATTTGTGTGAATTATGAGGATTTAATGAATTCACAAGACAAAAAAAGAACATATAAATGTATATAATTACATTCACATAACCTTTTCTTGTTTGCTGTCATGTTTGATGTGTATAAGCTACAGTGCTGCAATAAGACATTTTTTCAGCTGTTATTTGGCAGAAAACTCAATGTAGTTCTTATGGTTCAATGGTTATTTACCCATTGAAGCCCAGCCGATTTCATTGTGCTATTGACTTTGCTGCAATTCCTTTTCCTCTGCAAATACAGTGATGGACTGGTGACTTGTCCAGGATCCACTCCATCTCTTGCCCACTGGCCACTGGAGATAGGCGCCAGCCCCCCGGACACCCAACAGGTTTAAACAATCGATGGATGGATGCATTAGCTGGGATAATTTTCTACAGTAAAGAAAAACAGAGACTAGACTGAATTATGGAAGCGCTAGCTCTTTCAATGGCTCTGTCCAGGACATAGGCATAACCTAAAGCGCTGATAAAGGAGTACTTTCCAAGGGAAATAAAGTAACAAGAGTTCACTGAATTAGTGGAAAACAGTGGCTCAGGAAAGAGACACAGCTAGACTGAAACACTGAGCGAGGAGTACTTTCTATGGGAAAACAATGCAGACTATACACAAAGTTAATAGCAGTATTAGCTCTGTTAGTGGCTTAATCCGGGACAGAGCTAAACAAAAACAGTGAGCCTGGAGTACTTGTCATATGAAAACAACAGAGAGGACACATAGTTAAGAAGCAGCAATATCTCCTTCTCATTGGCTTCATCCAGGAAAGAGACACATCTAAACATAATATCACTATCAGGTGTATTTTCTATTGAAGAAACAACTCTGTGTGTCAGATACAGATTATTTCATACTGTACGTTCAAAACTATTTATCAGTATTTAGAACATGTACTTGTACTTGGATTTAGAAATTGGCTAAAAAGAAAGACTGAGAAAACAGTCAAATTTAATCTGGAAATTTAAATATACACTGTATGTAGGAACCATGATGTTAGCCACAATAATGCTATTCTACAGATATCCGTTCGTCTGTCTGTCCCTTTAAACCTTGCAGGATAGCGGGGTCTCCACATACCCAAATATGACACCCACTGTATGGTTCATTGTTTTTACAGATTCTGTCACATCGGAGTATATAAAGCACAGTAAAAGTGAAGCAGGATTGAGGTGAGCCACTAACAAGAACAAAATGGGATTCTCACAAGCATGCTTGAAAATTCTCCCAAGCGAACTCTGCTTTTTTGATAAAATGATGCATATAAAAGCTGATGGGGGCTTTTGTGGTTTTGGCGCTGGCATACTATTGTTACAAAGATTTGCCAAAAAACTCTCAATCTTTGGATCTGGAGCACTTTGAAGAGGTTCTAACATACCTGATGAGTCGGGTAGAGATTAGCATTAAACATTACAACAACAAGCGATGATGAGGTTTCCATTCTCAGTTCATCCTGTTCATCCATTGTGTTCCTTACTCCTTTAATACCTGTGAAAGAAACGTTCAAAAATAGAATATTGTGAGATAAATACCAAATATATTATAAATGTCTCAGTGTGGCCATTCCTTTTGGAACAAACAAGTGATCCCAAGTTTGAACTATTTAGCTCTTGATTTGAAGAAATATTTGAGAACTTTTAGCTATGCATTTTCTTCCTTGTTCCACTCACTGTGTACAATGCAACTGTCTTGCTGGCAGTAAAACAGCCCCACAGCATGATGTTACCACCACCATGCTTGACACTGTTTTTATGGTTGAAAGCCTCACTTTCTGGCCAGTTAGTTACAGTTTTTGCTGCAGCTGACCATAAATCTAACAAAGACGGCGTTTGCCTTTACCTTGTGAGCAGAAGTTTATGATGGTTACCAAAAGCAAGTGGCTGAAGTACAGTTTTTAGAATAAATATTAGTGGGGGCCATATTCAAGCATGTATGTAAAATGTTGTCTGTGTGTGGATTGGAGAAAATCCCAAATAAATTCAAACTCGTTCACCAAGATCTTGTTTTTTTAATGTATTTTGTTTCCTTAAAGCGCTTAAATCTTTACAAATTACTATATGTTTTTAAAGATATTTTTCAGCACTAGTGGCCTTTATTTTTTTATTTTTTGACAGTAGGCAGACAGGAAAGAGGGGGAGGGTCAGGGACTTGAACCCGGGACGGCCGCTTCGAGGACTGTAGCCTCCGTGTATGGTCGCGCGCTTAACCCCTACACCATCAGTGCCGCGCCCTACTATATGTTTTAATGTAAAAATAAAGCATGGTTTGGAAAGCAGAGTCAAACCTCTCACCAAACATTAAACGGATCTCTATAATCAACGCATTATTTCTCCTTACAGGTGAAAGGTCCTTGGATCGGCATCATATCCATCTCACAAAGTTGTGCTCTGGCTCTGTAGATGTCTTCCTTCCTCTCTGGGATCTCAGCTACAGTCTGTATTAACGGTTGCAATGCAAATACATTGATTTCTTTACGAAGGACACTTTATTTCCTCCCCTTACTCCTGTCTTTAAACATGTTAAGGTAACCCCCTCTGGACTCCTAGATATATAATGCCCTAACAGACCCCACTCTGGGAAATAACAAGACGTCTTTGATTCCAATCGAACGGGCCAGTTGCCAGTTCCTGTTTGTCGTCTCTGAAGACGGTTACAACTGGAACAGTGTTTTTTAATTTTTTTGCCAAGCAGGCTGCTGCAGTTCGTAGACGTCATGACAAAAAGTCATTTCAGCTGGTCACCTATCGAAGGGCTGGACACTTTCACTTGGGTGTCTGGATGGATGTTGTGTTTGGTGGGGAGCCAAAAGCACACGTTGAAGTTCAGCTGGATCTGTGGCATATAGTCCAGCAGTTCTTCAAGAGGTACTTGGTCAACAAGGACACTTTTTAGCCAGCTATGTTGTTGAAAGCCTTTCCTCTGTATGTTTGATATTGCTTTGAGATACCTAGTAGTAGAAACATCATTGGACAAGTCATTGAAACAAACCATGCTGCAAACCATGTTGCCTGCTGAACCTGGCAATGTCTGAACTCAGGCTGTCCTCATATGTCTGCAGAAAGAACTGGCACAATGTTGATTAAAACACATTTTTGATGATTTCATTTACTTTCAGTGATTTGTCACCTGGGCTGCACAGTGGTGCAGTTGATAGCACTGTTGCCTTGCAGCAAGAAGGTCTTGGGTTTGACCTCTCCAGGGTGTACGCTGCCTCTTCTACCTAGACCGCTGGAGATAACCCACCGGGATCCTGTACGGTGGGCATAGAAAATGGATGGATGGATTTGTCACCAGTGTGCAGTTGTTTAGATAATGTGAAATAACATAAATAAACAAAAGTAATTAATCTGAAAGTATTTATAGCCCCTTGCTGTTTGTTTCTTCTTTGCACTGTAAAGTTTAAAACTTTATAGAATTAGAGTCGTTTTCTGGGATTTCAAACTGCAACAAAAGTCTATCCCTGTTTTTGTACTCTGCCTTTATGTCATCTGTAGTTTTGCATGACAATTCTTGTAGTTGATGCAATAAAGAACATACCTTATAACAGTATTTAAACTCATTTCCTATTTAAATCACATCATATTTATCCAGCACACATTAAAAATCACCAACCTGTGCAAAAGTCTCTTCATCACTAATTTCTTTACATTTTGCCTCCAAGGAACCAGACTTTTTGTGCTTTTTTCCCTAAACGTAAAGACACAGAGAGACAGAAAATGTGTGGAAAAAGCAGCCAAAGTTATTAAAAATCTACAGAACATCTACAGAATAGCTGGAGATCTATTTATAAAAAACATTGATTGATGTCTGTCTCATAATTGGAAGCAAAGTACACGAACGGGGTGCGTTAGAAGACTTTTGTGAATTGTTCGTTATGTAAACTGTTTTGCATTACCGAAGTACGTCCTCTCCTTCTTCTGGTATTTTCGTCAAACCCAAGAGGAATGTTACATGCTCCTGTTAAAGTGTGAACTGGAGACAACAACTGCAGTGTGAAAGGGGATCCTTAAGGGTAAGTATTTTCCGGATGTACAAACAATTCAATTCAATTCAATTCAAAAATACTTTATTAATCCCAAAGGGAAATTAAATGTTGTTATAGCTCATATTATGTAGGTTTCTTCAAAGAGCCGTTGTAGATGCTGATGGCTGTGGGCAGGAAGGAAAACCAAGCTGTCTTTAGCTTTAATGTTAATGCGTTCACTGGAATATAGCATGCAGCAGTTTATTTTTATCACTAACAAATGTGCACTAAAGAAAACAGCCGGGAGATGAGATATTGATTTCTACTGCAGGATTTCACAAAAAACACAGCTTTAAAAAGACTTAGATAGATATCAGCATAGATTCTGTTTGAATTACTTTAACTGGTAAGAATCTGTAAATATTCCTGTTTAAATTTGTCTGATTAGTCTGATTAATTTGATTAATTTCTATGTATATTTGCCACTTATAAACGAGTAAACGGGATATTTTGCTTAAATAATTATGTGATTTGACAGTACTGGGGCACTGCATGTACTCATTCTACAGAATATCTGAATAAGTTCTCTTTTTCTAAATGCTGAAAGATGGGATTTATTTTCTTTCTCATTCCCTTTGGTGTTGCAGGTACATTTAAAAAAAATAAAATCTAAATATCATCAGAAACTTTAATATTTTTTGGCACTCATCGTAAAGTAAAAATTAAATCTTATACTGTATAGATTAAATACACATAGAGTTAAATATTTCAAGCCTTTATTTCTTGTAAATTTGATGATCATGGCTTAAGGATAATAAAAACATATAATTCAGTGGATGGCGCAGGTGCTCAAAAAATAAAATACATTTTTCAGTTGCACTCACAACATAATGTTTATGGCTTATTGGCATGCCCAGTCAGTCAGAAGGGAGTGGATGCCCTCTAGTGTTGTGCACAGTATAAGCATTGCAATAAAACATGACTGCACATCCCAGCTGGCTTACAAAGCTGAGGTTGGTAAATGGTTCAAATTTCTGAATCAGCACTAAATTAAATCAAAAAACTCTTTATTGAATTCTACCATTAACTGTATCTCCAAAAATATTATTTAAAACACAGACTGAAATTCATTCAATTATTATTCTTTTTGTGAAAAGAATAATAATAATAAAAAGCTTTTTTCTACTTTTTTTGGAATAAAGAAAAGCTTAGACTGAGATAAACATGGAAATTGCAATTACATTGCAAACCTGGACGGATTTATTCTACATCTATCACAGATTCACTTTGGGTTCGTAAAAACTGGAGCAACTTAGTTCTCTCAATTAAAAAAAAAGCAAATACAAACATCTGGTCACAATCTAGGGGTCACCCAGGGCTGCATACATGCAAGAACCGACTCTGAAAGTGAGTGAGTTGGATGATTTTACAGAAAAGTCTCGCTTGTTGCGTAAAAAAAGCTATAGTATAAAAAAACTGGCTTTATCCCTTAGGACGTGTTTAGCAGTCCATTCATCATTAATTAATTGGAATGCAGTTTGGTCATGCTGTATGTCATTCATAAGATTTAGTGGCGTTTGTTGGTGCAACTGCAGAAGGAGGGGCTCTGCTCTCCATTCTTTCACCTCAAGCTGGGAGATACTGTATTCGGTCGCAGTCTCACCACACCACTCAGTCTGTAAAGAAAACAGCCTCTACAGCATCTACCAGCCTGCAGCCACAAGGTTTTTTGCCAGGAAATAGAGAGGGGGCTGTGTTTTTAGCAGTGCACGCTTCATTCCCCTCTGGATCGGCGTTGTTTTAGGTGCTCTGGATGTCAGGGAGCACCTTCCAGCCATCCACAGCGTGCATGGTTTGCATTGACCTGTATTTTCTGCCATGCATTCATTTTGGGAAAATGTGGCTCGGAAGCTGCAGCTGAGGTTCACCTGGTGCTGCGATGAGTGAATATTTTTCACGTTTTATCTCGTATTTACATATTTACTAAGAAAATATTCCCCAATATACTGGGTGCACGTATTTTCCTGCCTCTCCGTTCTGCATTTTGTCATTCTCAGCCTTCCATATAGAGTTTTTATTTCTCTCTTCGCCGTAATTTCCACGATCCGAACATGCTCTTCCAGTTTTTGCGACCAGAACCTTCCAACCTTACCTGGAAATAATTGTCTGGGATCTCTGTGGTCGACATGGATGGCTGGACCCGGGCAGCGACGGTGGGGGACAGTGCTGTGAATTTCACAGCAGCCCACCTCTGGCTGGATCTCCTGAATGCATCGGACCGGTGGGACAGCAGCAGCAATCCGCCTGCAGAGGGAACCGGGCTGGAAGAGCAGCAGGAGCGCCTCATCCGAGAGCAAGCCTACAGGGACTTCACCACCACGGTTCAGGTTTTCATCCTGATTGGGTCGCTGCTCAGTAGGTCCACTCATTGTGCATTTAGACAAGTCACAAATGTTTGCATTTCTTGTTTATTTCAACACGTTTTAAATTGAATTTTCAGTTTGTTAAATGTGGGTCATGGGAATCTTTTTAGTGGGAGAGGCTGTATTCCAGTTTAAAGAGACTGTCCTGATGTGTATTTATTCCCTACAAATAGCTAACACGGACTATTAAAAGACAGCTGGGTGATGAAGTATGGATTTCCATTGCAGGAATTGGCCAAACACAAGGTTTTTAAAAGGCACACTGAGGAAAAAGAACTACATCTCATTTGTGCTTGTTTGGTTGGTGACATCACGAGAGGCACAAGAAAGTAGTTGGCATTTGTAAACATTAGTATTTATGGGAAAAGGTGACTTTTGATTGATTTTAACATAGATTCTCAAGCTATTAATAGATAGCTGTAGATATCTTTTTCAACCAGCTATGATCTTCTTTATAAATAGCCTTAATGTAGGGTAACCCCACCAGTCATTTTCTTTAACTGCCTATATTTGTTTAAATGTATGCTATAAGCCAGTCAACATATTGGTATCTAAATTTAAATGAAATAAGTTTTTAACATCAAGAAACCTGTAAAAGATTTGTTTCATATTCAGCATTTTCAACTCTTAGTTTGAGTTTTAGAAATGTGTTCTTTTTTCATGTTCTGTTTCATTGAACCATAAAATAACATCTAAAACATATAGAAAAGTACACAACAAACAGTTATTATTCTGAAATGAATATTAAAGATAAGTTTAGCAGGTAGTGCAGGTTTAATTTATAAAAAAAAACAATCAAATTGCAGGACATTGTCTCAGTTGGTGGGCTAGGAAAAAAAGGGCAAAATTGCACGAAGCAGAACACCCGACGACCCTATTTCAAAGTGTTTTATTTCTGCCAAGCTTTCAAGAAATCCATACAATGTTCTGCAATCATACAGTAGAAAGAGAACATCTTTGGAAGAGAAATTTGATTAAAACTTCATAATAAAGAGGAAGAAACAATGAGGAAACTACAAATTATTGTACTCAAAGGAGCTGTGAACAGTTAGCTTATGTGTTGTCACCATCAACATGAACATGTGGAAGCTTGTTTTTGAAGACCTTGGTTAATCAAATGCAGCAACATTGTAGAAAATAATTATAAATTATCAGAATTTCTTATCTAATTTAATCTGTTTTGTTTGTTTATTTAGTTTATTGAACACAGACCATATATAAGAACGTTAATCTCAAAGGAAAATATGACTTACACCATCTACACACAAAAACATATATCACTCAAAGAATAGCGCAAAAAAACAAAACACAGGATAAACACAGTTACAGTTATGAAATTGTGCATTACCTAACAAAAGTTCAAAATTAAAAGCATTAAAAATAATAAAAGTATTGCTATAACCTCCAATTCCCATATTTTTTTGTTTGTGTAGATAATAACATGTTTATTCTTTAGAGCAAAGAAACCTCCAATTCCCATAACCCATTACCCACCCTACTTCCCTCAGAATATATGCCTAAATGCACAGAAGCTGACGTTTAGGAATTAGCAAAGAAAGTGTGTCACATAAAATCTACTGATGTGCAAACACTTCAGACAGGTTTTGTTAGTGAGAGCTCTCAGTATGATCCACCACTTGCTTGTAACATCTGATTATAGAGCTTAACAAGGCCAAACAGTCTGTAAAATCTTTTGTAAAGCCTAGGTTAACGTCACTCATCTCTAAAAATCGCTAAAAGTCTTTTGTTTTGCAGTATTAGTTTGACTCAAACTATTTCAAAACAAGCAAACACACACTAACAGAGCCCATTATTAGGTACACCTTGCTAGCACTGGGTTGGACTGACCCCCTTTTTCCTTGAGAACTGCCTTAATTCTTTGTGCCATACTTTTACCAAGATGTTGGAAACATTTCTGAGAGATTTGGGTCCATATTGACACCCAGTCTCTCCCAGTTGCTGCAGATTTATCGACTGCACATCCATGATGCAAATCTCCTGTTCCACCACATCAAAAAGTTGCTCTATTGGATTGGGATAATGTAGGCCATTGGATTACAGTAAATTTATTTTCACATTCAACAGGCCAGTTTGAGATGATATACAGGGGACAGAGAGTGTACATTTTGAGTTATGTTGGTGTCCTCATCTGTGAAGAAACATTTTACCGTCCAGTTTGCAATTATTTCTCATATAGACATTTTTAAACATTTAATTTACTGTAGATCCACTCAACCTCCAACCTAATTAGGTTTCTATAATGTAAATGTGTTTGATCATGTTTAAAATAAACCAACCTAAACTAAACCCATAACATGTTGATCCATGGAGAGGCAGCATAAAGCTGCAGCAGATGAAGTTGGAAGGCAAATTTATTTAATATTTGTTGAATTTCCGCCTATTCAATACCGAAAACACAGAAGTGATTGTTTTAGGTCCCAAAAAGCAAGGTTTGAAATCAAAACTGAACTGGACTCCATGGGGCTAAAGAACGCAGAGCAAGCAAACAAACTAGGGTTTTTCATGGACTCAGACTTGAACTTTAACAACCATATAAAGTCCATCAATAAATCAGCGTACTACCACCTTAAAAACATTGTCAGAGAAAATATTTTCTTATAAAAAAAAAACAGTACACAGAAAAACTGCTGCGTGCATTTAATTGTCAGTGGGATAGATTCTTCTAATGGTGTTTGAACCGGACTCATTCAAAATACTTCTGTTGGAGTCCTCACCAACACTAGGAAAATGACTCACATCACACCAGTCCTTAAATTACCTTTCAGAGCCCGCACCAGGTCCTACATGTGATTTTGAACCTGTTCAAAGGACGAGGACTAAACGAGGGCAGGCAGCATTTAGTTTCTATGCTCCTTGGCTCTGGAACAAGCTGCCTAAAAAACCTGAGATGTGCAGAAACTGATAAATCATTTGAAACATTACTGTTTAATACAGCTTAGCCATGAAGGACTAAGAATGCTATATCATTTCTACAATTTCTTAACTTTTTATTTTACTCATATTTTGTCATTTTAATGGTTCTTTCTTATGCCTCTTTCTTTTATGCAAATACATGTCATTTGGTGTTTTATCCTTGTTCCTTGGTTCTACCCATAAAGCACTATGAGTTACCCTGCTAATAAATGGTTCGGTACAAATAGACTTGCCTTGCCTTAAAGGACCACTATCACATCCGCCTTGCACAGACTTGGCTTTGACGTACGCGCTGTTATATGAGCAGCCAGAAACATAGTCATCCTGGCCAAAATGAAAGCTGCAAATTAATGTTTCATTTGTCACAAATGTGGTCGTGACATCCTGTCTCTCCACTTCAGAAATCACACTCGTCCCTGATTCCTAGTGTATCATTGGGAAAGGTATGAGATCCGTCAGAAGCTGGATGTTTTACAGAGTTCACAAAGTGTCCGTTTACTGTGATGAACGATGGTTCCATTGACTTAAAGAAACTGGCAAAACAGAATAAAATGACATGGCTAAGAAAATATTTTGCGTAACCGTTATTTGCAATAGTTATTAGTTACTAATAAGGTGGGAGCTACATGAAGTATAATTAAAACTGATTTATTTCCACCATGAACTTGCAAAGACAAGATTGTTTTAAGTAAGAGACATGTATATAGTGCATCAGTTAAAATGCCAACAATATGCAGATGTGTGACAGGCCATTGACCTCATTAAGGAGCTGAAGGAAACAGGGTAGCTGCAAAATTATGCTTGAATTAATAATCCATGCCTGGAATATTTCATCATGTTCAAAATGGGAATTTTCTTTAGCCATTGCCTGCTTCTACTAAATTAAGTCAATGACTTTTCCGATTTTTGCATATTTTAAACATTATTACTTTGCACATAAAGTCACGACTATCCATGCATATTTTTAAACATAATCTGCCTCACAGCTTTCTCACATTTTCCTCATACATATGGATCTTATGTTGAGAGCTGCAGCCATCCCATTGATGAATCTAATATTTTATGTGCAAACCTCCGTTAGTTTTGCCATTTTATTACTGATTTACATGTATGCAGTAATGTTTTTCAAGCTAATTCTCCAGATAAATGTACTTGTGTGCAATGCAGCAGTAATAAACAGTACCAGGAGACGGTGAAAACATTTTGTACCTCTAATTCAAACTGCATGTTCACATGAATAGTCTAACAGTGGTACTAGCCAGACTGTCAAAGAAATGCATAGTTAAAGTCCTTTATGCATCCTTGAATGTTGTTATCAGTCTCTCCTGTGGAGATCAGCAATTATAGACATTACATTTTCTTTTACACCTAAGGCTGCTGAAAAACTCATCCCACCGTTTGTGTTTAAACCATTCCAGCCTAAGTTGTTTTATTGAGCCTTTGTGATTGCACATTTCCATCAAAGCTTTCAGATCTCCAACTGCTGCAATGTAGGTGTATGGTTTGGGAACCTCAGGGGTCTCTGCTTCTTTTAAATAATGAAGTTATATTGTCCTCTCCATGCCATGACCTTCAGCATGCATTGAAGAAGTTTGCAGGCGGTGAAATGGCCAGGATAAGGGTCAGCTCCTCTTAATCTTAGGTCATTGTTCTAAACCAGAAAAGGTCGACTGCCCCCTTCAGGTTTGGAGGCCAGTTTCCGCTTCAAGTGGAAGAGTTTTTCTATCTTGATGTCTTGTTCTTGATTGATATAAAGATTGGGCAGTTGTTGGTATGATCTGATTCTTGTTAGCAGCAATGTTTGCTGTTCTGGTCCATTGTCATAAAGAAAGAGCTAAGGTAAAAAGCAAAGCTATTGATTCTGCAGTCCACCCCTCACCTGCAGTTATAATAAATGGATAATGACCGAAAGAGTGAGCTCTCAGATACAAGCTTCTAAAATGAGCTTCCTATGTAAAGCAAATGGGCTTTACTTTAGGTAGCTTTCACACCAGAGCTGTGCACTTAAATGGACCAGACGTTTTTTACCACAGATAGAGCGAATTATTCGGACAGGTGTGAAAGATCATCTGAATTATCTTCTTCTCCTGAAAACATTGCAAATAAACAACTGTTCTTTAATACAAAGAGAGGAAGTGATGTTTATACATCTGATTTACGGACATATATGTGATCTGAATACTTTTAAATCCTCGTTCAGCATCTGTGTAGCCACATCAGCATGTTGTTGTCTCTCACTCTTTATGTTATTCTGTACTGCTGCATTCGTCTCACATATGCAGAGCAACAAGCTGCTAGTTTGCTGCCCTGTCTGCAGCTCATACTGGGGAGCTTCGTGTGATAACACCCCCAAATGAAGAGCTGCTGTTACTGCCTGACACATTTAAAAGTACATTGTAACCAAACCAAATAGACTAAGCAAAATTATTCAGCATCCCTCACCTAGTCAAACCAGGTGTAAGAAGCCGATCCTTCTCCTCATCTAAACCTGCAGTGGTTTGGGGATCTGATCAGATCCCTTTTAGGGATTTCCTGGACTGGATTGAGACCCCACAAGGAAACGTAACTTCTTCTTCTGACCTTTGGGATCACCCAGAATGACCTGGAGAGTGTCGCAGGGAAGAGAGATGTCTGGGTTTCTCTTCCGGACCCTATCTCAGACAAGCACAACAGGATGGATGGATTTGAAACTGAGCTGCTTGGCTTTGGGCATAATTCACTTGTATTGCAAGACATCATAAGCTGCTTTTCTTTAAAATGTAAATCATATATGATAATTAAGCGAGTTGAATAATTGAAGATAAAATCTTCTTTTGTTCTTTGAGCTCTAGTTATCTTTACACCAAATGTACAAAAAATTAAATTTTCTTTATATATTTATTGTTTTACAGTAGATGAGAAGATTACCTGTTCCTGCTTTTTCAGACTAAGGCCTGGAGGAGATTTGTGTAATGTAGTTATTAAGGATTGATATTGTCTGAAGGAGGAAAGCTCCAGCGTGCTTTGAAATCTCAAATCAAACTTTGAACAATAAAATAGACATAATGTTTATTGCTGCTCGATGTTCCCCATAGGGTCTCATTCACAAATGGAAAACAAAATGAATGCAAAAACAGGTGGAAAAATAGGAGTAGTTTTTACTTATGACTGAGATAAATTTTAACGGTCATTTCTCTATTGTCTGTCTTCTGGATGAGAGCAATAAATTCAACAATGGCTTCCTCCTACAGTCCAAAAACATGACTGACGAGTGGGTATAGACAATAGATGGACAGTTTTAGATAGTCAGGCTGATCAAAAAACATTTTGCTTTTCAAGCTTCACTTCTGAGGTGGTTAAAAGTTTAAGATTTAGTAAAAGCTAAAAAGCATTACTGAAATATCTGTGGTAAAAGTAAAACTGTACCTTGCAAAGGTTTTTTGCATTTTGTTTTGCTACAAAAACAAATTTCTTTGTAATTTGTTGGAATTTTCGGTAATAGTCCAACACAAATTTACACACAAATGTAAAGTGGAAGGAAATGTATACATGGTATTTGGGTCTCTTTACTCTTACACACCTAAATAAAATCCAGTTCAACTTATTATCTTCAGAAGTCACCTCATTAGTAACTAGAGTACTTCTGTGTGTAATTTAAATTCAGTATAAATACAATGTCCTGTGAAGGCCTCAGAAAATTTGTGAACAAACACAAAGACAAAGGAACACAGCAGGCAGCTCAGGAATAAAGTTGTGGACAATTTTGAAGCAGGTTTAGGTTATAAAACAGAATAGTAACCTTGGAACAGCTCATGGAGCACTGTTCAATTACTTATCCATCAATGAAAGGACCTGGCACCATTGCAAACCTACCAAAACATGTCAATCCACCTATACTGAAAGGGCTTGGAAGGAGAACACTAATCAGAGAAGAACCCATGAAGTCCATGGTAATTCCTATAGGACTTGGAGAGATACACAGCTCAGATGGGGAAATCTTCAGACAGGAAAACTATGCACAAATCTGTCCTTTATGGAAGAGTGGCAATAGGAAAGCCCCTGTAAAGAAAGACATAAGAAGTCCTGTTTGCAGTTTGCCAAAAGTATGCCAAGTATGGGACAAAGCAAATGTGGAAGAAGCTGCTCTGGTCAGATGAAACCAAATTCAAACTTTTTGGCTAACATCGCTATCTTTCCTCCCCATGATGAAACAATGGTTTCAGCATCGTGCTGTGGGTAGGTTTTTCTTCAGGAGGGACAGGGAAGCTGTTGAGAGTTGATGGAAAAATGGCTGTGACTAAATAATTCTGGGGAATTCTGGAAGAAAACCTCTTAGAGGGTAGAACATCTGATTTTATTTGTACAAAATCATGTAGTCAGATTGACAAAAATTAAAAGTTATTTTAAAGAATAAAATCCAAAACGAGTCAAATAAATAGCATCATTGCATCATAAATGGTACTCAAGTAGAGTAGCGTTATTTCAAAATACTCAGTTACATGTAACTAGGTACTACCCACCTATGTAAGACAAAAAAACTTTTCACCAATAGTCTTGATTTGGCCTATATAAAATGTTACACCTCATCGGACCACTAGTTAGACTATACGATACCCCTAATGTTCGGGGCAATAGGGAAAGACAGTTATCCAGCTTCACAGTGAAGACAGAGCTCCGGGTTTTACTATAAATACATGTCCTGCTCCACAGCACACATGGCCCTGGCTGTTACTGACAACAGCTTCATTCAGCGCTATGGGAAAGTAGGTGTATTAGCCATTTGGTACTCATCATTCACAAAACATTTCTGCCATGGGAAATAAAGCAATTAAACACCACTCGGATGCAATAAAAAAAAAGAAGCTGTTAAATGTGTTAATAATGAGTCACAGGTTTAGTCTTAATAGCTTGTGCCACTATCTTTAGACACATGGATGCATCTCACTGAGACCAGCTTATTAACAATAAATCCAGAGAATATACAAGCTGTCCTTTCTGCTAATGTTGCTCCCTGTAGTTGAACTAACATTTGATGGGTAGAAAGAACAGTCAGGTTTAGTGTTTGGTCTCTATCTCTATTGGCTGCTGTGTCTGTGGTTGTCACAGTATTTGCAAAGTGGCGGGTGAGTATTTTAAGCTCAAAAGGACATTGGTGTAGCGATAAAAGCAGGTTGTGACTACAAAAGAATGAAGGTTAAATTGCTGTCTACATGAAGACATCACTTTGTGAGCAAGTCACTGTTTCGTCTGTGAGAAGCACATGATATGAGCAACCTGCAGCTGTTTAGAGCATGTGGGATGTTCTTGATAATGCATCAGAACAACATGTTGTGTTATACACTGATCCCACACATCACTTTGCTGTCGATACGACTTCACGTATATCATCTTGTTGGTACCAGATTATGATGTAAAACGTGGTCATGATGAACAGTCCTCCACACTTATTGCCACCCTGGTAAATATGTGTAAAAAGACTTAAAATGAATGCATATTTTCATAGTAGGAAAATCTAAAACAAAAAATAAAAATAAAAAACCTTTGAAAGTTTAGACCATTTTGCAAAACCCGTACATAAAAGCATACCCAGAAAATACAAATTTTAGGTAAGATTTTTCTATGAAGGCTTTTCTATTTCATCGGGTGCTGTAAAATGCATTGATTGAACCATTTAAAAAAAATCTTTTCTATGTAATGTGTTTCACATAGTGAATTGACATACTGAAATGACATCTTGGGTCACCAAGTCTTCTAAATAACCACTAGACACAATTTACAAGCCAGAAAACTAAGCCTTTTCTGTTCTTACATCCCAAATGTCAGTGTAAAGTTTCCGAAATGCTGCTAGGACTTTAACTGAAACCATTTTCTTTGGTTGGATGAGACCAATAAACTCTGTCAACAATTACTCCAGATTGATCTGGTATAAAGCAAAGGCTAAACATGTGGGAAAACACCTAATGTCTGCTATTAAATATGGTGGAGGATCCGTAATGCTGTGGGCATCACATCATGAATTCTTTGAAATAACAGAAGAAAAATAATGAAAAGGCGTCCTCTTTGGGTCTTCAGCAGGACAAGTTTCCAAAACATATGGCCAAATGAGCCCAGAAATGGACCTAAATGCTGTAGAAGAATTGTGGGGTGAAATGAAGAGGGGGACTCAGTCCAAGGACAATCTTTAAAAAGATTGTGCAAAGCAGACTGGCCATCCCTCTCTCTGTCTGCTCCAACCTTGTGAAATGTGGTAGAACAAGACAAAGTGCTGTATTATTGGCAAAATTTGGTTCTACAATGTATTAACACATTTTCTGCAAAAATTGCCAATGTATGAAAGAGAACTGATTCATGGCCTTGTTTGTTTTGTATTGTATTGGATGCAACCAGCTAACCACCAAACCAAACCAGCTAATCTGCTATCTTTTGGCATTAAAAGCTATGCTTGACCATGATTCAGCTAAATAAACCACTTTATGCAAGCACAAAATGCGATCTTGTTCTGAACTCCCTTTCTCCTTTCCACAGGTAATGCAACCGTGCTATGGTGCACTTGCTGCACGAGTGTCTTTAAATCAGTGACCAACCGATTCATAAAGAACCTGGCCTGCTCAGGCATCTGCGCCGGCCTAGTGTGTGTTCCCTTCGATGTGGCGCTCGGAGCCAGTCCACGCTGCTGCCTGTGGCTTCATACGCTGGTGCTCTGCAAGGTCGTGAAGTTCCTGCATAAACTGTTCTGCTCCGTTACTGTGCTCAGCTTCAGCGCCATCGCACTCGACAGGTACATTTAAAAAAAAGGAATGACTGCTTTATACAGTTTTGTGAATATAGGATTTGCCCCTGTACAAATTTGCTATGTTCTTTTTTCACACTTAACAGTTTTTAATTTGAGACAGAGTAAATACAAAATTCATTTTTCAAATGATTATTTCTTTTAATAAATGGAAAAAAGCTTTCCAAACCAATTTGCCTCTATGTCAAAAGCTATTGCTCCCTAAACCTAACTGGTTAACCAGCATTGGTGGCAACAACTGCCATCACTAATTTGTGTTAACTGGCAATGAGTCTTACACAATGCTATGGAGGAATTTTGTCCTACTTGTCTTTGAATAATTGATTTAATTCAACCTAATTGGAGGGCTTTTGAGCATGAACCACCTGTTTAAGGTGATGCCACAATATCAATTGAATTCAAAAATACTTTATTAATCCCAAAGGGAGATTAAATGTTGTAGCTCATATTATAAAGGTTTCTCCAAAGAGGCGTTGTAGATGCTGATGGCTGTAGGCAGGAAGGATCTCCTGTAGCGGCCTGTCTTACAGTGGAGCTGAAGAAGCCTCTTACTGAAGACACTCTGTTGTTGTACAAAAGTTTCATGAAGAGGATGCTCAGAGTTATCAATAATGTTCTTGATTTTATGAAGAATCCTTCTTTGCAAAATGATCGGCAGAGGTTCCAGAGGTGTCCCCAGAACAGAGCCAGCCTTCTTTATCAGCTTGTTTTAAGTCCCTGGCTCTGATGCTGCTACCCCAGCAGATGATGGCAGATGAGATCACTCTCTCCATGGGGTTTAAGTCCAGTCTTTGACTGGGCCACTCCAAAGCCTTCTTTTTTTTCTTTTCTTTTTTTTTTTTTCTTTGAGTTATTTGGAGGTGATCTTGCTGACACACTTCAAATCATTGTCCTGGTGCACAAATTCCCTTTTAGCTAGAAATTATCCTTTGTGATTTTCTGGTAGAGAGCAAAAATAGATTTTTGTGACCAGAATGTTTTGTTTCCAGCCGAAACAACCTAAATGTCAATGCGTAGTTGAAAAAGATGAAGAGCACCTGCTGCTCACTTCAATTGGAAGCTCTCTGAAGAGCTCAAATTTGGTTTGAGCTCTTCAGAGAAGGGGATCCTTGAAATCAGTTCATTGATCAGTTCAATACATTTCTCCTGCTGACTGCCAAAGTGATTCTCTTTCTGTGAGCACTCGAAGAAGAGGAGCTTCACATTATATCGAAGCCTCAAATAAGAACAGTTGTTTTTCAGGCTGTCAAAAGAGTCTTTTTTAGCCTCCATCTACACCCTGTGATGAGAAGAGAAGATGGAAGACTGGGATCGATGGAGCATGTGTTCTGGCCTCTCTGCAGCGTTAAGTGCTGCAACCAAAAGCAGTCAAAGATAGCAGTTTCTGCCCACATAAAATCTCACAGTCTTTAAAAATGTAACTATGTTCTTTGTCATCTGGGAAAAAGAATCACAGTTGTCCTCCTTGTTGTTAGAGTTAGATAATACGTTTTGGGAAACACCACCCTGTTCAGTTAAGAAAATAATGATGCAGCAGCCCAAAAGTGACAGAGTGTGAAAATTTAAAAAAGTGTTCGCTTGATACAAATTGATAGATGAATGTATTTCTGACATGTTTCCATTTTAAAAATCGCAGTCCTAAGGGTTGTGCAACTGCAAGTTGCATGGTAATTTCAATAACTTTGATCCTGCAAAGACATTTATATCTGATATTTTGATATTTGGTCAAGGGCTGAAACAATTAACCGGATGTATCATGATTAATTGATTATTGAAATAATCATCAACTAATTTAGTAATCAAATAATCCTTAACTGGAGTATACAGACACCAAAACATGTCATTTGCTGAAAGAACAAACAACTCAGAGCAATAATTAAGCAACAATTTTACAAAAAATATATCTACATTTTGTATTTAAGATGAAAAACTTTCCTTGTCTTTAAATATGCTCTATCCAGAACTCCTCATGTGGCATAGTTTTAGCTTTACTTGCTTCAAATTCTGTAAAAAAAATCTCTTATTAAGCACCTTTTGCTATCCAATTATTAATCGTGTATTTGAAAAAATAGTCGACACTTAAGAATAGTGTGAATATTAAGATGCGCCACAAATCTGTGTTAAGCAGATAAACATGCAGGTGTGAACACTACGATACAATAGGCGACTGTGGCTCAGTAGGAAGAGTAGTTGTCTTGCAATCAGAAGGTTGTGGGTTTGATTCCAGCTTCCATGTGTGATGTGCCCCTGGGCAAGGCACTTAACCTCAAGTTGCCTACTGATCCGCGTATCGGTGTATGAATGTGTGAGCGTTAGTGAGTGCGATTGGGTGAATGTGACTCTAGTGTAAAGCGCTTTGAGTGGTCTGCATGACTGGAAAAGCGCTATATAAGTTCAGTCCATTTACGCCCTGTTGGATGAAACATTAAGGGACTAAAGGGCGAGCGACCTCGAGCCCCATAGCAGTGTATACTGCGCTGTTCTCTCAGCTGCAATGGTTAACAGCTGTGTTATCCAGTAAATTTGTTTAAAGTCACTTCTGTAAGCCTTATTTGGATAAAACAACATAAGCTGATAATTATTGTCAGGCCATTTCTGTGAGATTCGTAGTGATAAGGTTAGAGTTAAGGTGCATGCTGTAAATACCACTGCTGGGGGACTCAACTATGTTATAGGATGCTTCTATAAAAAATTACTAGTTAAAATAAAAATGAAGTCTCAAAACACAAACACAGATAATGAATTTTTTTTGCTAGGATCCTACAACACTCTTCAAATCTCACATAATAACCACATTTACTAGAAATAACACAACATACTAATCTGGGCCATGCAGGCGTCAGCTGCTCAGTAAGCTTAATCATCTTGTTGTGACTTATACCTGTTCTGCTTCATGTGTTCAGACATCAGTATCAACATTCTCTTAACCTCACACAGTCATTGCAAAAAAAATTCTTGCAGTTCTCATTTGTTTTTAGCAGAAATTCATTATGCTGCCACAGTCTTTCTCCCACTATGTTGCCCCCTATTGGCAACCTTAGGCGAGTGTTTTGCTATTTCTGTACCCATGTCATATTTCATATATCTATTTTCTCAAACCAGTGCAAAATGGTATAAAAAGTGTCAAAATTTTATTCTAAGGTCAAAAATACACAAATCACTCAAAATAGGTGCACAGTGGTGTTGTGATTATTAATCTGAGATTATTTAATATTTAATATTAATATTTTATCAAATAATATTTCGGTCTGTTAAGGGTTGTCCTGTGAATATCAGCCCAGTAAGGCGATGGTATTAGGACAAAATAGAAAGGTGTGAGACGAGCTCTGACATTATTGAACAACTTAAACTCTGCACACACATGGAATGAATTCACACAATTTCTTAAAATACAAGAATGTATTAACAAAAATAAGTCAACTCAAAGTCAAACATATTTCAATCAACAAACTCTTGACTATGCTAAAACAATCCAACTAAACTTCCAAGCAGAATTAAAGAATAAGGAAGACTAATAGGCTATGTACAATATAAGCAAGTTGATTAAAGATGATTGGAAATTATGACCGAAAGAGTGATGCAACATTACCATGCAATGTTTATGTTTGAGAACCAAGGATTATCTTGAAGGATCTGGAAGGGAAGTTAAGTTAGTCTAGGAACCAACTCAAGCAATAATCAGCAACGTTTAGACAACCACTCACAATGCAAGATCAGATAAAATATTATTTTAATAAAATAATGTTTTAAATAATGATCTGGTGAATGAAACCAACCTTCTGGATGATTAATTCTCAACAGTGTCTCATGAGCTGCCTTTACTTATTGAAATAATATTTGAAGAAATATTAAGGGAATATTTTGGAAAGGGCCAAATCTTTCTGGAGAAATGGGGCTTAATGATGTTTACTTAGTTATCAGATTTAGTGAAATAATGTTTAGGGACTATTATTCACTAGCTTGAAACTAACAACCCTTCTGTTAAATATTCTTTAGCACCAGAATCAAACACATACCTTTTAAAATACCAGGGTCAATAAAAGGGTTAAATTGCATAAGCGCGGACGGCGCGTTATGAGCAATCTTCTGTTTAAAATCACCCTTCAAGTAAAGTTTGTCTTAACTTTAAAAACATACAAACAAAGAACACAACCTGAGCACCTGTGCTGTACATAGCCTGCTAGCACCAAGATAGCTGAGTTCAACACAAACAAAACCAAATTTCATAAAATGAAAAACGTTTAGATAATTTCAATCTAAATCACTTCTATATTATTCTGCTCTGCCCAAACCTAACCTCTGACCATGCTTTCTATTATTGTTCTGCTCTGCCCAAAACACTTAACCTCATGAACTGTGGTGAGGAATGTTGTCCAAGCGACGATAAAGTTTGAAGAAGGTATCCACAGTGAACAATGGTTGGCTACAGCTAACCTCCTTAGCTTTGGGGGTTGAAGGCGTTCTGTGAACAAAGGGTTAGCTTCCCGCTAACTTCCAGCTGTGGATTAAAAATGGCTCGTTGTGTCAGCCAACCACGCTGCACGTTAACACGGTGATGCGGTCTCTGCTGTCTTCCTTCCAGACTGGGAGACCGCTCCGCTTGGCTTCATAGATACCGCTTCTCTGTAGGGAACTTCTCTGGGACAATTTGCTTCACAGGCCTCAGAGAAAAAATAAGCAACTCTTACACCTTAATTTCCCCGTTCATGAATGAAAATACCGGATACACAGACAGTATTTCATTCGTACTTATCTTTGCATATGATCGTATGACATCCTTGGATCCAGTTGAAGAGTTTATGTCTGTTTGCCAGCAAAGAGACATCAGCGCGCTTGTCTCCCCTATCCGGTCCCTTTCAAAGGCCGTGTAGAAGAGGGCGAATGTAGCAACAGCTGTGCTTTTATTTGGGCAGTAGCGTCACAGGAAGTCCGCAGTTATCCCGTTTCCTGGCTGTGCCGGAAGAAGGTTAATGCACTTTATTTTGAAAAGTTCCAGAAAAGTTCGTACCGGAGTTTAATGTTGAAATCCATGGCTGGGTCCCAACAGTGGTGAGATAAAGTCTTTCATAACCATACCAATGGCATGTATTACTCTTAATGCTGATTGGCAAATTTCTGATGAAGCTGAAATACTACTTTTATGTAAACAATGAATGTGTCAAACCATATAAATGTTAGTCATGTCTCTAACTTATCACTGAAACTGAGTGGCAAATCAGAGAGTGAAACCATTTCCATAGTGACTGTTTAGAAACTGTATTACTTCTCAATTACATTGCATTTGAAACTTTATTTTTATCCAGAAAAAAGAAACCATTAAGGGTATAATCAGTGCTCCGCAAAGATGAAAATTTACTTACTTCTAAGTCCTAAATTCACTGTTCAGCTAAATAAGTGTAAGTCATGCTTATTTTTAGTCTTGGGGTTGCAGACAGCTGCTACATTGTTGCAGCATCGTCTTAACCTGGATTTTACTGCTTTAAAGATTGTGTTGGCTCCATAGCAACTGCAGTCAGAATAATATGAAAACACTTAATAATTCATTCTTTAGAAGGGTAATCAAGGCCGGAGATATACAGACAACCAGAGACTGCAGCACAGCTGGCTCGTTTACACGTTGATGGGATGCAGCAAAATAACTCACAAAATCTTCATGGGATTTTTTCTTGCTATTAACACAAAAGCCTACAAATAATAAATGTCATTTGGGAAGTTGCATACATTTTTTTAACCATGAACAACCTTTTAGCATGAAAGTGTGGATATTCGACAACTCTTCCTGGCAGAATTGATAGAACTTATTTAAATTGCTCAATGTTCTGCCACCGATCCAGCATAGCCCACAAATATAGACTGAGAGAGAAGACCCTGTTTCAAAATTAACCTTAAAAACCCAATAACTGTATCAACTACGAGGCATGGTGCGGGCAGCATTAGGCTGTGGGGTCTCTTTTACGGACTAAGGTATTTGAGCATGCACAAAACAAATGGAATAATAAAGAACCAGGATTACCTCCAAATGTTGCCTCTGCACCTGAAATCAACACTAAACTTGCCAAAGACAGCCCTATTTATGCAGAAATAGGCCTAGCTTGGTTAAATGTCCCTGAGAAAGTTCCTGTGAAATCCACACACTTCTGGATTTTTTACTGCTCTTTTTGGCAGAATTGGTAGAGCTCATTTAAATTGTTTTGCTGGCACTGGTCTGGCTTTTACAAAGCATAGTCTATGAATCTTGATGAAATATTGGGGCTGTTGCAGAAACTTAAATAGAACCAGGTAGATGCCTCTATGGGCATACAGGCAGAAAAATCAGTCAGTTGCATCTTAAGCTGGTTTACTATTGCTTTTATACATTTGCAGTCAAGAGTTGGTACCACCTGCTTGCGGCTGAGAATTGGGATGCTTATGCGGCACTGCGCTGCGCTTTACCCCGCCCCATTTAGACAATTTCCTGCAATTTGAGTGGTTATGGTATGGCAGAAGGAGGGGTTTGGCCAAGACACGACTCATGCATGAAAGTGTAATTAGCGATACAAGCACATTGAAAGAAGCCACAAACTGGATAGCATTTTGTGTGATTGCAAAAAAAGAGAGAAAAAAGCTGCATATGTCCTTTAAATATTCCTTTTAGTCCTTCCCTTGCAAATTAGCTGTGGCAAATTAACTCCCTCTAACACAGCAACATCATAAATGTTTTGCAGAAAAAAATGAACCTCTTAGCAGTTTTTCCTGTTTGCAGCAAATATAATGGATTCATTAATGTTGTACCTGTTCTATCTTTCATATAAAACCACTTGAAGCTCATACATCAGTAAGAGATTGTCTGAATTTCTGTTTTGCTTGCCTAACTTCACATAACAGAATACATGTTGTTTCTGAACCATTCTGCTATTGATGTGGGTATTTTAGACAGACTCTTTAAAATTCCACCCTGCTTATCTGTATTTCCACATAAATCCTCTTAAGAGAGATTTTCATAAGCCGTTTTAAGCGTGACTGCGTTCAGGCAACACTCAACGAAAAGGCAATTTTTTCACAGCAGAACACAGCTTGAGCAACACCAGGAGCACAAAACTACTTTTTTTTTAAACACCAATGTAACAGTTTCTTCTACATGTAAGCTGAAACTTTGTCTTTATTTCTGCAGGTACTACTCAGTGCTGTACCCATTAGAGAGGAAAATCTCTGATGCCAGATCTCGAGACCTGGTCATCTACATTTGGGTCCACGCTGTCGTGGCCAGCCTCCCTGTGTTTGCTGTCACCAACGTTACTGATGTCTACGTCACATCATCCTGCTCTGATGACCATGCCCGCTCCCTGGGTCACGTGGTCTTCGTTTTGATCTACAACGTCACTACGGTGATCTTCCCCCTGGCCCTGGTCTTCCTGTTCATGATCCTGATCCGCAGAGCGCTCAGCGCCAGCCAGAAGAAGAAGGTGATCATCGCGGCGCTGCGGACGCCGCAGAACAGCATCTCCATCCCGTACGTGTCCCAGAGAGAAGCCGAGCTGCACGCCACCCTGCTGGCTGCCGTGCTGGCTTTCTCAGCCTGCAGCGCCCCCTATGGAGCCTTGGTGGTTTATCGTACTATTTTTGCAGACACTAAAGAGTTGTCCGTGTCGCTTTATCTCACAGCCCTTTGGCTCCCCAAGGTTTCCCTTCTTACAAACCCTGTCCTGCTTCTGACGGTTAACCGCTCAGCTCGCCACAGCTGCCTGGATCTGCTGTCCAGGATTCACAGGCGGTACAGCCGCCGTAACATGGTCAGCACAGGTGGTTTGGCCTCCATAGGGGGCGAAGGGGTAATCGGGGAGCCTGTGGGACTAGATACAGCTGGTCGGTCTGGGAGCCAGCTTTTAGAGATGTTTAACATTGGCCAACAGCAGATCTTCAGACCTTCTGAGGAGGAAGAAGAGGAAGAGGATGCAGAGCATGAGATTCCTTCTCAAGGATCAGAAGGAAACCAGAAGGATGGGTCAAGACTAGAAAGCTTGAAGGGTGAAGTGAATACATCGAAGGACCCTGTTGGAGGGCTGGTCATTACTAAAGAGGCCCCTGCATCAGCTAAAACAGTGCGGGCCTCTCCTGTTCACACATGCGCGTACACTTCCTCATCACAGGTGGCGCCTGCTACGCCCACAGAAGCAGAGGACTCCCCACAGTTTGGTTTCGGACCATTTGAGCTGCCACCTCAGTGGCTTCCTGAGACCAGGAACAGCAAGAAGAGACTGCTGCCTCCGCTGGGTAACACCCCAGAGGAGCTGATCCAGACCAAACTGCCCAGGCAGAGGCCTGAACGTCGGATCAGTAGGAACAACAAGGTCAGCACCATTCCTGTTGTGGATCCATGAACTGAGTCTGCAAGACTTCAGTCTGCTCCACTGGCAATAACTCAGAGCAGGACGGCCTCTTCGGCCAACAGGCATTTAACAATGATGGTTTTATATGATGGGTTTTAACTCCTGGGTTTTCCCCACCAGATTTTTCTTTTCTTTATAGAATTCTGTGGACTTCATACTGGAAGAAAATCTGTTTGATATAAAATATTTATAATGATTTAGCAAAGCTGACAGGTTTACCACAGTTTTGACTCATCCAGTTTTATAATTAAAGAATTCCAAAATGTATAAGAAGACAAATGCCTTGAAGAAATACTGATAGCATTGGAACGTTTTTCACATTTTGTCACATAATAACCTTTAATGTACTTTTGGGATGTTTATGTGATGAACCAACGCAAAGTAGCCCCTAATTGTTGAGTGAAATTAAAATAAGGCATGGTTTTCTGCAATTTTTTACTATAAGAAATCTGAGAAATGTGAAGTGTGAAAAGTGGCTTTACTGTGTCTGCTGAAAATGAGCACCCTGACAGCATGATGCTGCCACCACCGTGTTGTACAGTGGAAACAATGTGATCTGGGTGACGTGCCGTGTTTCTGTCTGCATGTAGTGTTTTACAAAACAACTAAGAAGATTAATTCTGGTTTCATTTGACCAGAACACCTTCATCCACATATTTGTTGTGTCACCTGCATGGCTTGTGGAAAATTGCAACTCTTCTTTAAAGGCCAGAGGTTTGGAGTGCATGGCTAATTTGCTTTTTGTCAAAAGATTCTCCCACATGCAGCTCCTCCAGAGTTACTGTGGTCCTCTTGGCTGCTTCTCTGATTAATGCTTTCTTTGCTGGGCCTGTTGGTTTAGGTGGAAAGTCAGGTCTTGGTAAGTTTATAGTTGTGCCATACTGATGATGGATTGGAACAGTGCTCTGTGAGATGTTAGCGGATCCACGACGGGAACGTTTTGAAGCCATGCAGCATTTTCCTTAATTATGAGTTACTTTGTGTTGGTCTATTTCATAAAATCCCAATAAAGTACTTTTAAGTTTGTGGATGTAACATGATAAATGTGAAAATGCTCGAGGGGTATGAGCAATTTGCCAGGTGCTGTCTATGCTTGTTATAACTGTGTGTCTGTGATTAAAAACGAGAAATCTAATCATCATGACGGATGTTCTAAAGCTTCCGTATATATTCACACAGGTTATATTAGGCCTTGCAGAAAACTATCCTGGTTTGAGGATTGTGCTCCGTTTATGAACAGGTCAGATCTTTGTCGTTAACTTTCGTGGAACGCCTTTTTGGAATTTAATAATTTTTACTGAAATATTTGGAATCAGCATACAACATTTTACTCTTCGTTCCCTACAGGTTTCTATTTGGAAATGGTCCCGTCTGTATTACATGTTATTGTTCATACTTTTAATGTATGTGGTTTCATATTCTGAAATCTGCAGATGTTGATTATGCAAATACAGGCTTGAAATGACTTAAACTGGTGTTGTTTTTATTTTCTGAGACCAAAAGTGAGTAAAAATGAAGAATAAAAAAAAGAATACAAGAAATCATCAAAATTATTTAAATGTCTTTAATGGCCCTTTAGATTTGCGACCATCATCTTCTCATTAAAATCTCAGCATAAAAAATAGTAAGCAGAGAGACAAGTGTTAAAAACGTTGTGATCCATTCCTTCTACTCATGTCCTCATGATGCATTATTCAATAGTAGCCGCTTCTTCCTTAACCTTTGTCTGAGGCAAACAGAGCTGGGCTGCACCTCAAATATTTGCCGATCAGTATCTTCTCTCGAGAATACCCACAATGCTTTGCTATGTCCACAAAGAACTTGAATGTCTTATTCATCCCACCTCGATGTTATAAGGAAAAATCATGTGTCATGCCTGACTTAAACGAATGTTGACAGCTATCTTCTTTAAGCACAAAAAAATATGTAATTCTTATATTTGTTTGGCCAGTGTCAGCCAATTAACAAACTTTGAGAATACAACATGTCCAGAAAGCAGGAGGTTGGTTTATAGTGACATAAAACCATTGGATTATTGATTATATTCTGACTTTGGCCTAAAATTGGCCACTTGATTTAACTAAAGGCTTATTCAAACATGGCAACCTTGTAGTTGTGCAGTCATAAAGAGCCTAGGAACACAAAGATGGTTTTGCTTTTTATGGTTATGAAAGTAGTTGCATTATAGCCAGGTTGTTTTGGAAGGAAATATTTTAACACCTTATGATAAACTGAATTTTACAATGCATTATTCTGCAATACATTGGATGAGTTGTAGGATTTTGGGATTAAAATGTTGTTTCAAAAATGTTTTTTATTTAAATCTGTAGTACCTTAAAATTCTGGTCAGAAGTGTACAAAAATTCACTGGGGCGAGAAGCTCATATTAAGCTACGAAATGCGAAAAGAAGAAACAGGAACAAAAGACAAATTGACTATAGGCAAATGATTGAATTTGGATTTAAATTAAACAAGCTGTTCATCACCTGATTGAATAGCCTTAAAAGTCAAAATATGTGCAGAAATGTTGCTTTCATGTCACTTTTTGGTCAGGCATCCACACTCATCTCTTCCTGATGGCGAAGGCAAAAAGGATTTCTGTATTTGAATGTAGCAGGATTGTAAAAATGTACATCAAGACCGCACCTCTTGCAACATGCCATGAGTTATGGAGTTGAATGCAGTAAGACAATTATTTTCGGCTTCTTTAAAGACCATAAGAGGTTATGGTACAAATAATTTAAGTGGTAAACCACCCCAAAAAAACATGTGCTGAAGTGGAGGATCGAATAGTTTCTCCATAAAGATACAACTTGATCCCAAGGTCCTTACTGATGCTTGCTGCTGCCAAATAATCATCAGATGGGATCTACAAGAGAAGGGTTTAAAGAACATTATGAAAGCATCTCTACATCTGCTCTCACACCACAGACTTCCCCAGGTGGACATTGCAGCTGAGCACCGAACATGTGATTTTGAAAGGTGGAAGAAAGTTTTTTTCTGACAAGAAAAACAAAATAATAATCTGGACATTCCTGATGGCTTTCAACTTTTCTGACAATAAGGGTAGAGTTTTGAAGTGATCAACAGAACAGTGGGGGTACTCACTATAAAGTCCTTTTTTGACACTTAGTTCTGTCATGTTCTTTGGGCTATGGTCTAAAACCATTGAAAGGTTTTCTTACAATACAGGTCCTTCTCAAAATATTAGCATATTGTGATTAAGTTCATTATTTTCCATAATGTCATGATGAAAATTTAACATTCATATATTTTAGATTCATTGCACACTAACTGAAATATTTCAGGTCTTTTATTGTCTTAATACGGATGATTTTGGCATACAGCTCATGAAAACCCAAAATTCCTATCTCACAAAATTAGCATATTTCATCCGACCAATAAAAGAAAAGTGTTTTTAATACAAAAAACGTCAACCTTCAAATAATCATGTACAGTTATGCACTCAATACTTGGTCGGGAATCCTTTTGCAGAAATGACTGCTTCAATGCGGCGTGGCATGGAGGCAATCAGCCTGTGGCACTGCTGAGGTCTTATGGAGGCCCAGGATGCTTCGATAGCGGCCTTTAGCTCATCCAGAGTGTTGGGTCTTGAGTCTCTCAACGTTCTCTTCACAATATCCCACAGATTCTCTATGGGGTTCAGGTCAGGAGAGTTGGCAGGCCAATTGAGCACAGTGATACCATGGTCAGTAAACCATTTACCAGTGGTTTTGGCACTGTGAGCAGGTTCCAGGTCGTGCTGAAAAATGAAATTTTCATCTCCACAAAGCTTTTCAGCAGATGGAAGCATGAAGTGCTCCAAAATCTCCTGATAGCTAGCTGCATTGACCCTGCCCTTGATAAAACACAGTGGACCAACACCAGCAGCTGACACGGCACCCCAGACCATCACTGACTGTGGGTACTTGACACTGGACTTCTGGCATTTTGGCATTTCCTTCTCCCCAGTCTTCCTCCAGACTCTGGCACCTTGATTTCCGAATGACATGCAGAATTTGCTTTCATCCAAAAAAAGTACTTTGGACCACTGAGCAACAGTCCAGTGCTGCTTCTCTGTAGCCCAGGTCAGGCGCTTCTGCCGCTGTTTCTGGTTCAAAAGTGGCTTGACCTGGGGAATGCGGCACCTGTAGCCCATTTCCTGCACACGCCTGTGCACGGTGGCTCTGGATGTTTCTACTCCAGACTCAGTCCACTGCTTCCGCAGGTCCTCCAAGGTCTGGAATCGGCCCTTCTCCACAATCTTCCTCAGGGTCCGGTCACCTCTTCTCGTTGTACAGCGTTTTCTGCCACACTTTTTCCTTCCCACAGACTTCCCACTGAGGTGCCTTGATACAGCACTCTGGGAACAGCCTATTCGTTCAGAAATTTCTTTCTGGGTCTTACCCTCTTGCTTGAGGGTGTCAATAGTGGCCTTCTGGACAGCAGTCAGGTCGGCAGTCTTACCCATGATTGGGGTTTTGAGTGATGAACCAGGCTGGGAGTTTTAAAGGCCTCAGGAATCTTTTGCAGGTGTTTAGAGTTAACTCGTTGATTCAGATGATTAGGTTCATAGCTCGTTTAGAGACCCTTTTAATGATATGCTAATTTTGTGAGAGAGGAATTTTGGGTTTTCATGAGCTGTATGCCAAAATCATCCGTATTAAGACAATAAAAGACCTGAAATATTTCAGTTAGTGTGCAATGAATCTAAAATATATGAATGTTAAATTTTCATCATGACATTATGGAAAATAATGAACTTTATCACAATATGCTAATATTTTGAGAAGGACCTGTATATGTTGAAATGTATTTGAAATAATCCATCAGATAATCTATGGACAGAAATTGAACAAGTGCTATGTAAGGAAATCTCAGATATTCTGTTTATTATCCCTTTAATTAGGCAACACAGCTGTTTTAAAACATCAATATCAGTATGTCTCTGACAGTCTGGTGGGAATATCTCAAAATTGATGGGTCTTCAGTTTTCTCATGTGGAAGAATACTCATTTGGAAGAACCCAGACATCCTGCAAAATAAAAGGGCTCTTAACTTTTCATCACGGAACAGAAAAAAAAAAAAAATCATTTAGGGGACATATTTGATGGAAAAGATTTCATACCATTTAATGTTTTAAAAGAATCATATGGAATTGATAAAAAGGGATTCTTTAAATATCACCAACTAAAATCATGATATTGTGGCTTTATTTTTGTACCTGTTTCAGATATTTATTGATATCTGTTGGACAAACCATATTTGGAAGGAAGCTGGTTAAAGAGCTAATGTGTGATCTGTAATCATGTATTGTATTTTTTAATGGTCAAGTAGGCACCGTCACACAATTTACCGACATACATACTATGTATGTAAAGTGTCTTGAGACATGTGTATACGCACTATATAAACAAAGCTGAATTCAATTGAATTATTTGACTATCTACATAAAAATTAATATGAAAAAACCACAAAACCAAAAATTCATATTTTCCCCTTCAGTTTCATGTTGAATGGAAACTGATGAATACTTACAGTATTAATTTTTAACATGAATTTCATTTCTAATTGCATATATCTATTGCTTTTATGGGCATTTATTGTACACAAGGCAACAGAAGGAACATAAGGAACAAAAGGAACGTTTCTATATGCATTATATTTTCACAGTTATGGCTCTTTGGGGAAGCAGTAGCATTGGAGTGTTTAAAGACTTCTATGGGTGACTGGTCATGAACCACTGAACAAATGTATCACTTTACTGCCTCTGCTAAAGCTGAAATCCATTGTAAAGGCAGACTTTTCTCTAAATGTCATCATTTAACAGCATCTTAACAAAAAACTACCATATCCCTTTGGCATTGAAGAGTATCTTCAAAGCTAACATGCAGAGACATCAGAGGAGATGAGAATGGAGGTTGACTACAAGCTCTTAGAGTGTAGGAAATTATATGGGCTTCAATCCAGACTGTGTAAGCAGAGTTTAATCTGCTTTGGAGGCGGCGTAAGAAAAAGCACATGAAGAATTATTGAGTAACAGAAGAACAAGTCTGTATTTGTTATCAGCATTGGCTATTTGTGACCAAAGTAGGAATTGCTGTAGACGGTATTCAGGTTATCATTGTTTCTGCTTTCCATGTCTTTGCCTCTATGGAAAGTCCTCTTAGTAGAGTAAAACTGTGTTTGCAGTGTAGTTGCTGTGGGTACACAAAATCAATTCAGTGGTGTTGTTAAGCTATAAAACAAGTTACAGGGAGAGACATGCATACATTTGGGTAAAATACAATAAAAAAATGCATCATTTGCTAATAGGTTTCAACACCAGAAAATTATGTTAAGTTAGACTTTGTTATATTTTCTCTGTTTGGTGATGCTTCTCCTTCTTGCTGGAGGAGAAACATCACCAACTTAAAGTAACGTATGCCAATAACAGATTACTGGCACAAGAAATGTTTTCCTTTAGTTTAAGAAGCCAGAAGTCAGCTCTGAATGAGTAAACAACAATGATCAACACACAGCAAGTGAAGGGCTCGGATGTGGCACAGGGGTAAAGGGTGCAACCCATGTATGGAGTTTACAGTCCTTGACACAGCCGTCACGAGTTCGAATCCCAGCCCACTGACGTTTGCTGAATGTCTTCCCCTCTCTCTCAACCCCAATTCCTGTCGGTCAACTTGCAAAATAAAGGCAAAAAAAAAAAAAAAAAAAACACAGCAAAACACCATGTAACTATATTTTTCTAAACCGATTTTAAAACAGTTTATGTAATCATGCAGTATTTTCTGCTTTTTACTTTGCAAACTCCGGCCCTTGGCCCTGATTTTTCAATTGCACAATATTGAAAGCTTCGACTGTGTGATAAGTCAAGCTGCACAAGTGTTTCTCTACATATTCAACCCTGATCTACTACCTTAAAAACTTAGTTTTCACCTCTGTGCATCATGTGGCATAATGTAGAAATATTTTCAATTGTTATTAAAACTAAATCACAGTAACAGTACAGGATTAAATTTGACTGGTTCATATGAATGCATAACAAAGAAGAGTGTTTAATATACCTCCTCTTTCCATGCAGTTGTGAGAGCTTATTTATAAGTAAATAAATCATAATGATGTAAGTAGAATTTTTTGTTCTATTTTCAATCAATGAAAAACAGATGCAACACGTGTTTTTGACCACTTCCTTTTTTCCCCCTTTCTCTCATTTGTTAAGTAGCTATTACGCTGAATAACTGGAAGCAATGCCTGATTTAAATAGGCTGGTTGCTAGACAACAGGTAACCCAGATGCTGTGGAGCATCTCCCGGTGTAAACAGCTCCAGTGTTTCCCTCTGTGCTGACGTAAAGTGTGGGGACATGTCAGGGACAAAACACAGAGTGATGGTATTACGGTGACTCAGAGCTTGATGGCAGATGGAAGCTGCCACTCCAGCTTGGTTTGAGCTCTCCAGAGAAAGCAAAGTAAAATTTATATTCCAGATTGTTTATCTATATAGTTGATATTACTTGTAGATAAACTTCTGAAACATAAAATGTTAGCTAACACATCAGGACCCCATAAGCATGTTTTTTCCTTTTCCTGTGCTTAAATAAGTAAAAGAAACTTTCAAATGTGCCAATGTAAATTCAATGTGTTTATACAAATGAGTGAGGGGTTTGCTTGATGATGCAAAGGTGCCATAGTCCTTTGGCAATAAAATGTTCCCATATCATCACCCCTCCACCACTGTGCCTAACAGTCAAGAACTATGCATGTTGGTTAAACTTGTCAGCATGGATGTTATCTAAACATAGGTAACTGCTAAGATCAGACTCTGGCCATAGATGACCTAGAAAACCTTTGCAAACTGGATGCGGCGGTGGCGCAAAGGTAAAGCAAATTGACGAGTAGTTGCTACTCCCCAACGTTTGCAGAATTTGTTTCCTCCTCTGCATTAAATTTTAAGTACTGCTTTGGCACTTTTGACATATTTTCATATTATTAATAAATTGTATGTATTTTTTTTTACAAATGAGTAGAGTTGACAGAATGATTTGAAGGTACCAATGTCTTTGGGCTGAAAAACATTTCCATTTCATGACCCTCCACCACCGTACTTAACAGTTGGTGAAAAGTGTCCTTGGCAAAAGTTTTGCTAAGGACTTTGCTAACATTTTGTAATTGTTCAAATTAGGTACAATAAAGCACTGCTGCCATGCAGAAGGTCCTGGATGGGAATCCTGGCCTGGGGTCTTTCTGTATGGAGTTTGCATGTTCCGCCCCATGGATATAAGGGTGCTCTCTGAGTAACCCAGCTCCCTCCCACAGTACCAAAACATGACCGTTAGGTTAAGTAGTTTCTCTTAATTGCCCTTAGGTATGAGAGAGTGTGTGTGCATGGTTGTTTGTCCCGTGTGTCTCTGTGTCGCCCTGTGATAGAGTGGGCACACAGTCCACTTTCAAAAGCTTGCACATATTCAAGTGCTTATCTTCCGAATGTATTTGCAAACAAGTTATTTATTGTATTGATATATAGCTTCAGCATGTTTGACTTTCAAATAGTCCAACTGCTTGTGGTGTTAGTTTTATTTTTTTTTTATTGTTTTGCTGACACTAATTGAGACTGTAATTCTGTTACGTAAATGCTGAAGAATTTATTAGCAGATACAGGGGTTGGTGCACGTTGGTGCATGTCTTGCTGGCGCATCTGTGACCAAGACAGCAAGTCTTTGTGATGTATCAAGAGCCACGGTATCCAGGGTAATGTCAGCATACCACCAAGAAGGACGAACCTCATCCAACAGGATTAACTGTGGACGCAAGAGGAAGCTGTCTGAAAGGGATGTTCGGGTGCTAACCCGGATTGTATCCAAAAAACATAAAACCACGGCTGCCCAAATCACGGCAGAATTAAATGTGCACCTCAACTCTCCTGTTTCCACCAGAACTGTCCGTCGGGAGCTCCACAGGGTCAATATACACGGCCAGGCTGCTATAGCCAAACCTTTGGTCACTCATGCCAATACCAAACGTTGGTTTCAATGGTGCAAGGAGCACAAATCTTGGGCTGTGGACAATGTGAAACATGTATTGTTCTCTGATGAGTCCACCTTTACTGTTTTCCCCACATCCGAGAGAGTTACGGTGTGGAGAAGCCCCAAAGAAGCGTACCACCCAGACTGTTGCATGCCCAGAGTGAAGCATGGGGGTGGATCAGTGATGGTTTGGGCTGCCATATCATGGCATTCCCTTGGCCCAATACTTGTGCTAGATGGGCGCGTCACTGCCAAGGACTACCGAACCATTCTTGAGGACCATGTGTATCCAATGGTTCAAACATTGTATCCTGAAGGCGGTGCCGTATATCAGGATGACAATGCACCAATACACACAGCAAGACTGGTGAAAGATTGGTTTGATGAACATGAAAGTGAAGTTGAACATCTCCCATGGCCTGCACAGTCACCAGATCTAAATATTATTGAGCCACTTTGGGGTGTTTTGGAGGAGCGAGTCAGGAAACGTTTTCCTCCACCAGTATCACGTAGTGACCTGGCCACTATCCTACAAGAAGAATGGCTTAAAATCCCTCTGACCACTGTGCAGGACTTGTATATGTCATTCCCAAGACGAATTGACGCTGTATTGGTCGCAAAAGGAGGCCCTACACCATACTAATAAATTATTGTGGTCTAAAACCAGGTGTTTCAGTTTCATTGTCCAAACCCTGTACATAAACACAAAGATCATTTAGTTCATTTTTTTCTGATGACACTAACTGAGTACAAATTGTGACTTCAGACTGAATGTGGTTGGCAGATGTTGCACGACTCTGCCAAAAAGTGTATAAAAAAATAAAGAAAGAATATTTGGCAAAAATGTAGTAAAGAAATATCACAGTCTTATTCAGCTTCTCAGATTGAAGAGCCGTTCCTCTGTGTGAGAGCTCGTACTTCAGGTGTTAGTGTCTTTGTACCAGGTGTGATAACTCTAGGGTCATTTTGACCCCCGTGTTTCACCATGTCTAAGAGGTCTTGACAGTAATCTCAAAATACCCCATTTTCTCCATCAACAGAGCACGTTTTTGAACCAACAACCATCATTTCATTGAATTCTGTTTTCACAATGTAAATAAACAGATGCTTAGGTTACACTCTGACACAGCTGCAGTATTCAGCCTGACCCCTTCACTCATGCACACTAACCTGTGCTTCTCATTTCTCATTAGTGTTTTTTTTTTTTACATAAAAGCAAGCCCTGATGAGTGCCTGAGGGCTCTTGCAGAGGTGATGCTGAATCACTCACAGTCTTGCACGCTTCTCAGAAACGCCTTGTTCCTTCCTGAAAGTACAACTGTGTTCACTCACTTAAACTTCATCTGATACAGCTGAATACAATGAAGCTGTTTAGGTTTGCCCCTCTGAAGATATGCTTTGTATAAAAATATATATGAAGTACACACTTTACAAAGTTGCTCATTATACCTTTAAAATATATTATTCTTTCTAGAACATTTTTGCATAATAAGCAAGTAAACATTTTCTTTACCTCACCCTTTAAGCTCCCTGATTCTTGTCTTCTTCCTTTAACAATTTTTGAGCTTTTTATTGAGCTAAGGAAATGTCTGAGAGGAAACATAACTATTAACAGTATAAAATCTGTATGACTCCTTGTCAGCAATGTTTCTCCACCAGCTTGAATATAAAGTCTCCACGGTAACCGACTGGGTGATGGGTGGTAGCAGTTTCTACTACTTTCATTGCACCCTTGCCTCCTAGGTCAGAGTTGCACCACAGATCAAGCACAGGAAGCTTATTCAGTAGAATCATTGCTTGATCGCCTGGTTTGAAGGACTTTAGCTGCCAGCCACCTTGTAGGTCAAGCTGGATTCAGAGAAGGCCCTATGGAGCTGGTCACAAACAACAATGCAGCATTCTCCTACTTGAGTGTGCAAATGTATGTATGTAATCTATGTAAATCTTTTAGCTGTGATAACTGAATAAACAAGAGTATGGAAATGTGTGGTGTTACTATTTTCTGCAGGTCAGTTTTTAGCTGTGTCCAGCCTCTGCCCCTAAGATCGCCTCTTTCTGTGCACTGTCACCCTGATCAGCCATTCAGTATCTTCCAGACATCAAAGGTGCATTAAATGCATAGCACCCAGCCCTGAATAAACAATTATTTTATGCAGGAAATATTTGGATGGACCTTTTGCAGATATTAATCTCAAAGCTTTAGTCAGAGAGGCCAAGAAATGATTAACAGAGAATCATAATATCTTTGTGGAGTGGTACTCCTTGTCACAGCTGTGATGACAAATCAAAGGTATGAGAAGCGCCTATTACTGCTTGTTATAACAAAACCTTTAAGTCGACATTTTCTGTTTATAGAACCATTCTGTTTCACTAGCATTAATGTGAAGCAGCTACAGCAACAAAGAACAAAGCAATTCAGATAGAAATACATGTTTCTGTAAGGTTAATATCTTTATAAGGTGATAGTAAAGTGCTGGAATATTGAGGGCTACAACAACACACTGAACCTTTTGGTAGGGTGGGAACACATTAAACGGATCAATTTATTGACATTGCTGTGCTCCACAACTTCAGCTGAGGGATTGATTTTCTACATCTATGCTTCTCTGTCCCTGCACAAAATTCACTCTATGCATCACCTTTGAGAATACTTGAGTTTTTAGTGACAATATCCACAAAAAAAAAATGTAATTCAGTTCATTTCAGTTTTATTTATATAGCGCTAATTCACAATGGACCTTGTCTCAAAGCACTTTACAAAGTAATTTCATTCGAATCATAGATTTCACGTCAAGTATATACATTCCTATTAATCTTAATTATCAAGCAGTGTAGTCAAATTCAGTTTATTATTCAAATTGGTTAAAAGGTGTTCCTATCTAAGGAAACCCAGCAGATTGCATCAAGTCAGTGACTTGCAGCATTCACCTCTCCTGGATGAGCATGTAGCAACAGTCAAAAGGCAAACTCCCTTTTACTAGGAAGAAACCAACAGAACCAGAACCAGGATCAGTGTGAGCAGCCATCTGCCAAGAACGACCAGGTGTTTGAGGGAACAGAGCATAGACACAAAAAGAACACAGAAGCACTGATCCAGGAGAACCTTCTAAGGGAAAGAAAAGTAAAACATTAATGGTAGTAGCTCCTTTAGTGGCTTCATCTAGGAGAGAAAGACAGCTAAGCAGATGAACTCTGAGCCAGTTTTCAAGTCTAGAGTATGAATGAGAGCACATACAGTTAGTCAAAGTAAAAGCTCAGCCTTTAGCTATGTCTAGGAGAGACATTGGTAAACACTGACAGACAGGGCCAAGTGGATCATCTGTAGATGGAGAACATTCAGTACACCAGTAAAGACTATCATCTAAATGAATTATAAGTAGAAATGATTTGGAATTAGCCAAAATTCGTGCAGAGATTTTACAGTTTTAAACTTTGGTACTTTAGGAAAATATTTTGAGCCTTTATTTAACAAGGAAAGTCCCATTGAGATTAAGAACCTCAAGGGAGTCCTGGTTGAGACACGTTTGCACATGTCTTGCACATCCAGGTCCAGGGGACACAGCGCTGCAGGCTTGCTGTCATCATCCCCTGCCGGAGGCTTTGCAGCTTCACGCAGCTAACGAGGACGGTAGACTCTTCATCTTCATTGTCCGACAGCATAAGCTCTGAGTCATCTGACTCTGCACTGTCTTCATCCCCATCTCCTTCCAGGAACGACTGAAAGATTGCCAGGCCATCACATATTTGGTCTGTCTGTAGCACTGGGAATGCTGAGGGCATTAGCTGAGGGTCTGCATCCGCCCAGCTGGGACCAGGTGTAGCGAGTGGTTCCACCGCGGCCTCGCCCTCGAGCGTGGCTGACCCACACATAACCGGGTCTCCGCCGGACAAGCTAACCTGGCGGGCTAGCCTGCGGCGGAGCAGCTTACGGGGAAAACTCGCACAGTAGATACACTCCTCTGTGGAGGTTAAGGCCGTACTTGCATGGACCACACCCAAACATGCCGTACATACGGGATGAGTGTCCCATGAGGACATTTTGTTACCGCAGGGGCAGAGCTTGGGGCCTTCCTCGTCTACACCGACGTTCACCGCGGTAGCCATGGTTAGCTAACGGGGCGTTTATGCTAGCGGGGCTCTCTCAAAAGCTTGCGCAGCTAATACGTATGAGCTAGCTTGCTGTACGGTATTGCTACCCTCAAGTATTGCCACTTGGTGGATAATTGTGAAAAGTATTGCTACTTTGCACTTGTACTAACCACGAGAAGTATTTCTACTTTTCGCAGGCTAGCGAACAACCATACAGCTGGGTACAAGAGCTCGGTGACCGAGTTGTTCACCCGGTCTATGGACAGTATAGCTTAGCACCCAGTAGTACAGTTGTTAAACAGTTTCTGGGAGAAGCGAGAAGAGGTTTTTGAATGACGAATGACACTATGTCTACCCTATTTATAGGGTAAGAGTCAGGGCCGCTCCTGAAATAGACGTCACTGATGCCAGCCATTCAGGGCTGGCGTAATGACATTTAAGCTTCTGTCGAGGTCACGCAGGAGGCGTTCCCCATAGTGAGACCCGAAACGAATGCTATGAAAGAGAACCCACAAATATTCCAATAGAAACCTTTTTCTCAGTTCATAGAATTATGATGATTATAGAGATGTCAGAAACAGGCGTGGGACAAACTCATATATAATTTTTTTGCATTATTTTCAGAAAATAAAAAAAAGAAATGTTAAAATGTTTTTTTTTATTCACATGTAACAATGAAAAATAGATCATTTGTGCTTGTTAAGCTCTAATCAAATGAAACTCTAAATATCTTTAGGTTTACAAAATATACATCAACTTGACACAGTAAAAAAAGTGCTTTTCCCAGCCTGTCAGGGATATTTAGGTAAATAGGCCTCCTACCACTGGGAGGTCAGTGATCGCCCAGAGCATCTACTGCTCTTGGGGTCTCATGCAGGGTTTGAGTCAGAATCAACGGGTAGCAACATCAATACACATCCAGAGATCTGTGGGAGGAATGGGTTTAGAGCAAGACAACTAAACGGCTTCTGGTGGTTAGGAATAATTTAAAGGCTGAACTCAATCAATACCTCGGAGTCTAAACACAACAATGTCAAGTATTGCCAACATATAGACTAAATATACTTTGTAAGTTTTTGTTTTTATGCAAATAAAGTCTCACTGTTTACTGTTGCAGCTGAGTCAATGTTCTGCTGCTCCTTAGTCATGTTTCCTGCAACATTCAGCTAATTAAGATTCGCCTGTTCCAGTAATCATCCTCCTTTGTGCTTTGAGCCATTTGTTTTCTTACAGTCATGTCTGGATTCTTCCATTGTGCTGGCTCTGGTTCCTGGTTTTGCTAAGCTTTGTCATCTTTTCACCATGCACCTGATTCTCTCTGGTTAGCATTTAGGTCCTCATCCACAATACATAACATTTTTAATGTGTTTGAAAATGTTTAATGAGAATTATATATATATTTTTCAGAATTTCTGCTGTGGTTTCTAGAGCTTTGAAATTAATTCCAGTTAAGCTGAAGTTGAAAGTAATTAAACTGAATGCCCGTTTTGTACGAGTCTTCTGATGTTTTACTTGCACATTTGAGAACAGATTCTCTGAAAGTGCTTTATTCTTGGGGGCCCCCTATTGGTGTGGAGGTCTTAAGCAGAGTTCATTTTTGCCTTGGACCGGCTTTTGGTAATTTTTCTAAACAATTAATTTAAATATAGTGGCCATCACTGGATAATAATGTTTTGTATCACTGAATGCAGGCATGTATAATTTAAGAAATTTAGTTTTTTTTTGAGGAATAACTTCACGAGCAGACTATGTGGGATTTGATTACGGGGATGACAGAGTATAGATAGCCAAATGTTTAGCTGGGATAATAGTTTAAGAATGATAGATCATTTGGTTTAGAAATATGTTGCACTACTTAGAAATATGGCAAGCACTATTATGGAAATTTTTCCACAAAGGTTGCTAATTATGACAGTAAATGGTTACATGTGTGACCTGGCCAGGAACAACCTCCAACAGTCTCAGTAGCATCAGGAAGTTCCTGCACATCTGTGGACTTCATCTCCTTATTCATCTCCCTTCTCACGTATTGTTTTGTTTTGTAGGGCAACCATAAGCAAAACAATATGCTTAAAATTGTCCAGCAACATTTTATTATGTGGTTTCTTTATCAGTCTGGATCACTGTTAAGTGTGGTCTTATTTTTGGAGGAGAAAAAGGAGTGCTTGGAACAAAATCCGTATTGTTTTTCTGACGTAAGCCAGTGAGGAGGATTTAAAGAACGCACTGTTCCAGTGTTAGTGGAAAAATATGTGCATGACAAATATGAATGAAAAATGAAAGAAACATTTGTACTCTATCTAAAGGCAACTTTATATCTAAGAACACATCATTGTCACACCTTTGTTTAAACTACTCCCCACCCACCTTCAAAATTAACTCAGAATGCTGCATAACCAATTATTATAAATCAGATTTATGCTTTTATTCAGGCTCTGTTAAAGCATGCAGGTATTAACAAGTACTGAAAAGAGTAAACAAACAAGCCTTTGTTCTTCTCTAAAACCCCAGTCAACTAGCAAGCAAATAGCTGCATATTTTCCCTCTTTTTATTTGCCAGAGCAGACAGATGACATTTAGTCTTGAAACATGAATGTAATTCTAATTCTTTGGCACTGATAGACTTTGACATTTTCATTTTCTAAATTTATTTACAAGTAATCCAGACTTATGAGGTAAAATGCTGAGGTGTTTATCTCTTTATATGATTTACCTGACCTTTATTTATCCACTTTTGACATTATGATGCAGGGAGAGACTCAGCAACCCCATAAAACACGCATGATAATGGTAACACCCCGTTGCACCCATGTTTTTGATGCATACAGTTCGTTGCCTAAGCAACTGGTCTTTGACCAGTAAGTGTACAATACTGAGAGTCATTTAGAGCATAAAAATACCAGCTGAACCCATGAGAAAAACTTGTGGGGGAACTAATCAAACCACCGTGTTCCTTGCAGCCTATCACCAAAACACACTCCATCCCTTTTCTTTAGCGCAATTTATAACACAGTTTGACAGACATAAAATAGTATTTTACCACAAACAATTTAAGTCGCTGAGAGTTATTTACTAACACCTCAGCATCCAATAGGTGGTAAACTAAAGTGTGATGCATCTTAAAGGTTCTGCAAATTCCAGCAAATGCCTTTCTCTAAAAAATATTACCTTGGATAAAGAAAATTGTGTGTGATTTAAAACTTTTGCACTAGACCGTTAACTTACAGGGGAAAAAAACATTTTAAAGTTATAAAGGGATCTGAGCAGATGTTAATGATTTAGCTGAAAAAAATCATCAGCACATCAATAGGGGGCAGTAGATACCCATGGTTAAGACATGGCTCTTCCCTCATGCTTTTACAGGCTACTGCTGTCAAACCAAGTATGTCCTTCTAATATATATTACTCTGGGCAGGAAAATAAGACATCTATTACATGGACATATCTGATTTTCAATTTTGAGAAAAAGTAGGAAGAAGAGTTGATTTAGTTGAAAACATTAGTGTTAAAGTTCATCGTGAGTCATTTACAACCTGTGTGTTATGATGTTGAAAGTTTGGCCATTTTCTCCTCCAGGCGTATTTCTGACAATCAAACTTATGTTACAGAACAGTCATCACATGCACACAAGGCTGCAATATTTTTGCGTTTTTCATGGTCTCGTGAGAGCTGCTGTTGAAGCATCGGTGTTTTGAGTCGATTTAAAGCAGATTTTCATGTGGAATTTGAGTAGGAGCATTGTGACTCAGAGATCAACCATTAATCTGACAGATCGATCTTTTTTTATCAGCCTGACCCTCACAGACTAACTGGCAGGCACTTGATGTGTGGATGTGTGCAATTGGGCAGAAGCTGATCTAAGCTGTATGTTAACATGGCAGGTGGTTTTAAAACGTATTGATATTATGGGACAATGACAGAGAGTGAAAAGTTAGTTTATACATAAGAAAAAACTAGGATTCAAAGTAAAATGCATGAAATATCTACAGTACATCTAAACAATCCAATGGATGTCAACACAAGGTGGTGCATAATTGTGAAGAAAAATTATGGTCTTCAAAGTTTAAAAAACAAAAAATGGAATATGTGTGGCATGTTTTTGTATTCAGTCTTTGAGTCAATGCTTTGTAGAACCACACTTTGCAGCTGGTACTACTGCAGGTCTTGTGGGATATGCATCTATCACGTTTGCTCAACCCGAAAAACCAAAAGAACTACAAACTTAACCCAAAGAAATAAACCTATATGGAAAGACCTTAGTGACAATAATAGAGCACTCTAAAAAATAAATTAAGGGCAATAGCTGGGTTATTGTACAAAACAAATGTAGGACGTTTGGAGTTTTTAATTTAAAGAAACTAGAAGAAAACAAGCACAGTAAACCCCAACCAGTACATCGCAACCACCTTTTTTCATGCATAACTTCTATAAAGGATCCATCTGGATAATTAACCTTTGTGTTGACTGATTTATTAGGTTTAATTTAGCCACAGAGTTGCACTGAGCATCCTCTTAGATTTTAACCTCGTTTTAAAAAGGACGCAAATGCCTCCATCAGGTCTACTAAAAGAATAAATGAAGGTCTTATTCATGTGGTGCTCATTAGCAAGGTCTCCTGCTCTGGAGTCATTATCACTTCAAAGTGACATGCCTGAAATCCTGCTTCAAATCCTTTTTACAACACAGTCAAATAGTTTAAGCTCAAGACAAAACCCTATGCTTTAAAATGAGGAGGAGCTAAAAAATTAGGGAAAAGAAAGTGAATAGATAAAAAGAGCAGAATAACATGGTCCAAAGGTTCAAGGGTGGACCTCTGATGTAGAAACATCAATCTGAGTACTTCACACCCATTAAACCAGCAACTGACAAAATTCTTAACTTGTCACTTAAAGTGTCCAGTCCAAACCTTAATAGAAATGATTCAAAAAGCAAACTAACACTGTGCTAAACAAATAAAGAAGATGGTGAGTTTTGCTTTTAAAATCTTAGAGGCAAACTTATAGAATCTTCAAAGACAAGATATAGATTAGGAGCATCTGGTAGTTTCACAATGAGCAGAGTGACTGTGAATATTCTGCAATTTGCATAATAAAGTCTAAATGTAGGTTACAGAAAATAACAGATTCAGTTTAAATATTAAAGAAACAAATTTGAAGACAAATGAAAAATATTTTTTTTTCTTTGTCAGGGTGAGAAATGGATTAAAGCAATTAGGCAGGTATTTGTTCATATAAATGTGAAAATATGTCATAAGCCTTGATCTTACAGCCAATTTCAGCTTTATCTATTTTGTTCACATGTCAAACTGAATTTCTCTTAAAAAAAGTTACTATATGACTGCAATATTAAAATTAGATAGGATATGATGTACATGCATGATTTGGACAGCATGAGGAGTTTAATAAAAGCCCATACAGGTGTAAGAAACAAACCTGCAGGCTCCACCCTGAAAGAAACTAAGTTCCATCTGCAGTACAGCTAACACCATCATTTTAGAGATGTGTGTATCACCCTTAAAGGTCAACATAACAACGGGCAAACACTAGAAGTACAGTGTCTCCACTATTCACTAATTATAGTTGGCAACTAACAGTTGTGCATGTAGACTGAATTATAAGGGAGTATTATCAAATCAGATAAATTATGCCATAGCTGCAAGACAACGTGATTATCTATAGTGTCTTTTAACTTTTTAATCACCTCTAATATTTTTATCACAGGCTTCAGAAGCCAGACTCTGGTAATTTTTAAAAATTTATCTAATTCAATACTGTATTTTTTCAGGCTTTTTAAATGATCTACCAAACTTGTTCTTTACAGTTCAGCTGCTTCACCCATAGTTGTAGTGATGTAACCTTGTAAAGGTTTTCATGCCTCTTGGGAGTGTCTCACTGTCTGTTATCTTACAACCATGCATTCAGTGCATTTTATTGGGTATGTATGTGATAGACCAACACAAAGTGGTGAATTGTGAATTATTAACTGGAAGAAAAATGATGCATGCTTTTCAAAATTTGTATGCGTATGGATGCATGATGAATGCAAATCTTAAAGTTGCGGTGTGCATTTATTGTATATTCAGCCACTTCACTCTGATACCCCTAAATATAACCCAGTTCAACTAACTGTCATCAGAGGTCACCATACTAATAAATACTGATACAGTACAGCACAGCCCTTTGATAACTCTGAAGGAACTGTAGATCGACAGGACCGCTATTTGAGCACTCCACAAATCTAGCCTTTATGGAAGAGTGGAAAGAACAAAGCTTATGCTAAAAAAAGATGAAAGAAATCATGTTTACAATCTGCCATAAAACGCAGAAAACGTAGCAAACATGTAGAAGAAGGTGGTCTGGTTAGATAAGACCAAAACTGAATTTTGTTTCAAGACCTACAGGTCCTTCTCAAAATATTAGCATATTGTGATAAAGTTCATTATTTTCCATAATGTAATGATGAAAATTTAACATTCATATATTTTAGATTCATTGCACACTAACTGAAATATTTCAGGTCTTTTATTGTCTTAATATGGATGATTTTGGCATACAGCTCATGAAAACCCAAAATTCCTATCTCACAAAATTAGCATATTTCATCCGACCAATAAAAGAAAAGTGTTTTTAATACAAAAAACGTCAACCTTCAAATAATCATGTATAGTTATGCACTCAATACTTGGTCGGGAATCCTTTGGCAGAAATGACTGCTTCAATGCGGCGTGGCATGGAGGCAATCAGCCTGTGGCACTGCTGAGGTCTTATGGAGGCCCAGGATGCTTCGATAGCGGCCTTTAGCTCATCCAGAGTGTTGGGTCTTGAGTCTCTCAACGTTCTCTTCACAATATCCCACAGATTCTCTATGGGGTTCAGGTCAGGAGAGTTGGAAGGCCAATTGATCACAGTGATACCATGGTCAGTAAACCATTTACCAGTGGTTTTGGCACTGTGAGCAGGTGCCAGGTCGTGCTGAAAAATGAAATCTTCATCTCCATAAAGCTTTTCAGCAGATGGAAGCATGAAGTGCTCCAAAATCTCCTGATAGCTAGCTGCATTGACCCTGCCCTTGATAAAACATAGTGGACCAACACCAACAGCTGACACGGCACCCCAGACCATCACTGACTGTGGGTACTTGACACTGGACTTCTGGCATTTTGGCATTTCCTTCTCCCCAGTCTTCCTCCAGACTCTGGCATCTTGATTTCCGAATGACATGCAGAATTTGCTTTCATCCGAAAAAAGTACTTTGGACCACTGAGCAACAGTCCAGTGCTGCTTCTCTGTAGCCCAGGTCAGGCGCTTCTGCCGCTGTTTCTGGTTCAAAAGTGGCTTGACCTGGGGAATGCGGCACCTGTAGCCCATTTCCTGCACACGCCTGTGCACGGTGGCTCTGGATGTTTCTACTCCAGACTCAGTCCACTGCTTCCGCAGGTCCCCCAAGGTCTGGAATCGGCCCTTCTCCACAATCTTCCTGAGGGTCCGGTCACCTCTTCTCGTTGTGCAGCGTTTTCTGCCACACTTTTTCCTTCCCACAGACTTCCCACTGAGGTGCCTTGATACAGCACTCTGGGAACAGCCTATTCGTTCAGAAATTTCTTTCTGTGTCTTACCCTCTTGCTTGAGGGTGTCAATAGTGGCCTTCTGGACAGCAGTCAGGTCGGCAGTCTTACCCATGATTGGGGTTTTGAGTGATGAACCAGGCTGGGAGTTTTAAAGGCCTCAGGAATCTTTTGCAGGTGTTTAGAGTTAACTCGTTGATTCAGATGATTAGGTTCATAGCTCGTTTAGAGACCCCTTTAATGATATGCTAATTTTGTGAGAGAGGAATTTTGGGTTTTCATGAGCTGTATGCCAAAATCATCCGTATTAAGACAATAAAAGACCTGAAATATTTCAGTTAGTGTGCAATGAATCTAAAATATATGAATGTTAAATTTTCATCATGACATTATGGAAAATAATGAACTTTATCACAATATGCTAATATTTTGAGAAGGACTTGTATGTGTTGAGAAAAACGACCAATGCACATCACCTTAAACACACCCCTCACACCGTGAAACATAGTGGTGACAGAGTCATGCCTTGAGAATGCGTTTCTTCAGCAAGCACAGGAAAGCTGTTTAAAACTGATGGAAAGATGGCAGAGCCAAATACAGGGCAAACCTGAAAGAAAACCTGTTAGCAGCTGCAAAACACTTGATACTGGAGCAGAGGTTCACCTTCCAACAGGAAAAGGAAACAATTTATACAGCAGGAGCAATAATGAAATGAAATGAGAAATGGAAAACTTTTAAGTCTTTAAATTCTGCAAAGCTGGCAAGGAGATACAGTAAAAGTCCCTGTTGCAGTTGTTATGAAGAAAGCATTTGATCAGAAAGGCTGTATGTAAATAATTGGCATTTCAGGTTTTTATATATAAAAAAACATGTAGAATTTTTCTAATACTACTTTAAAATTATGGACATATTTATGTTCATCTATCACCTAAAATCCCAACAAAATATATTAGAGCTTGTGGTTGTTATGTAACTATATTTCAACAAGTTCACGAGGTATGAATACTACAAGGCATTGTATTTGCGACAGAAGGGACTGTTCCTGTCTTGAGTCAGCCTCACATGAGCATGGACATTTTTTGGATCCATGTCTGATGTGACCCAGTAAGACAGAACTGGCTCTGCTTTGGGCCCTGTGGATTTTCCAAGCTCAGAAACTTTGTTGTTGAAAGCAAATTCTTTCAGGATTTCATTAGGAGTTGTGGCCAAGTGTTGGAATTTGGCAAGACTACTCTTACATTCCTGTTAGCGTTTAAGGCCTTTCACGAGTTTAGGCCTTTATCATCAATAAGTATCCCTGGAGGGTTTGTAACAATATACTCCAAGCAGTTAGATAAAAACTACGAGTATTTTAGACCAGGGATTCCACTGTTTTGGAGTTTTATCCCCATCTGCTGGATATAACGTCAAAACACTGCATTTATTTTGCTGTTTCTAACAGCTGATTATCTTTATAGTAACATATTGTACTCTATGCTTTAACAAGCAGCATGTCTGACACAGAGGTCAACATGGGAACAACATTAGACACATTGGTCACATTAATTATGATGACAATACTTACGGATATGATGCTGATAGATGGGTTTATTTTAAAAGTCTGATAAAATTTTTGTGATGTTTTACTTTGGGATTCTAGGTTAAGAAAACAGGGTGGATATTTAGGAGAGTAAAAAAAGGGTTTCAGCTACTTATGCACCTCTGGCTACTTACCTGTACGATGGTCTGAAAGAATACTGTAATACAGCTGATTCTACCCACAGTACCTGTTTAGCTAGTATCAAAACCTTACTCTCTGGTCAAAAATACACATAATATTTAAAGAGGGATGTGGTGTTGGGATAAGGCCTTTTAATCTATTCCTTTTAAAGGTTAGAGCAGGATGATTCAGTGTATATTCTTACATTTAAAGCCGAATGCATCTTTCACCTCTTAATGTCCCCATGACCAGCTTTATCCCTGTCAAAGAAAAAACATCCCAACAGCATGAAGCTGCCACTACTATGTTTTATCATGGGGGCAATGTTATCTTTATATTTACATTTTGCAGCACTTATGACTTTTATGAATAGTATTCAGATGGGAAACAGGAAGAGGGAAAGAAGGGTGCAGCAAAGACCCTAAGGTCAGGAGTCAAACCCTAGATGGCTGTGTGAAAGACAAATGGCCTCTGTGTATGGCTGGCTACCCTATTGCCACATTTTTCTTTTGATTTTGTCATCTAAAATCATGAAGTAGGTGATACAACATGATCATTTTAAAAGACAGCATTCCGTTTTAGACCTTAAATAGACATTCTGGCTATCTGATGACATATATTTGATGTTTTGAAAGTTTATAGTGCATTTTTAAACAAAGCTGGCTTCACCTTCACTTTGCTAAGACAGTAGGCTACTGTGTGTAATTACATCTTTTGTAATGGATCTTTAGGTGCTTTGTTGTTTAACGGTCACAGCGTTTTGGTGAAATTTAATTGGGAATTTTACTAGGGAAAAAAAGAAATCTCCTGAGGCCTGTTCTAGTAAAATGGGTCTGGCAATGTGTGAAGAACTATAAGAAATATTTAAACCTGGTTTTATATGCTCTTTACATGCATTTATATTTGAAGGAAGTGATCATTGTGGCACTGACAACAAGACAGCTGAAGTTCTTTTGTGAAAGATGCAGCAAAATAAAATTGGGGATATTTCAAAAGATTAAACTTTTTTTTAAAGATAACATTAAAAACCACAAACAGCCCCTATTAATTGTATTTACTGATGCAGGAGCCTTTTTTATGGATGGTTAATGGGTGTATTCATAGCTTCATAACCTTTTCCACCATCTCACTCTGTTCCTGGCTCCACAGCTCGTGTTCTCTTGCTTTCTTGTCATTTTTAGGGATGTTTTTGGGTTAACAAGTATTCTCCAATCCCTAGAGTGACTCAGATCTTGAGTTCCTTCTTTGTTGTTTCCAATAGTTACCTCATTGTAGCACAAACCAGCTTTACTGTGGCCCACATAAAACATCCACAATGGTTCTAGCAGTCTGTATTTTTACATCTGGGCATTGCTGATGCTAAGGTACAATTTTAACTGCAAGGAACTTTGTGTCATGTTTGAAAAATAAGAGAGATGAAATTCAAAGGGGTTTTAAATGTTACTATTTAGGTATTTTTTACCTAATTCAAACTAAATAATGCAGTTTTATAATTCTGAATCTTATTACAAAATCACTGAATATGTAAAATCCCTTCTTTCTTATGTTATTTATAAAGCACTTTAAGACAACCACAGCTGCAACAAAGTGATGCACATGTAAAATCAAGGAAACATTAACACATAAAGAACAGAAAGAATAGGAACAGACACTCGAAAACAACAATAAGCTCAATAAACTAATAAAAACAAAAGTTAAAAAAGTCTCATGCTGCGTTAAAAGCCAAGAAATAAAAATGTGATTTTAGAAGAGTTTTAAAAGAGGACAGTATGAGGGCTTGTCTGATATGCAAAGTGAGATCATTCCATAAGCTTGGAGCAGCAATACCCTCTGAGCTTCCGTTTAGACCTCCGTACCTCCAGGAGCAGCTGATCAGCTGACCTGAGAATATGGTTGGAGCAGCTCAGAGAGGTAAGGCAGGACAAGAACATGTAAACCTTGAAAAACAAATAGGACATTTTTAACATGAACTCTAAAATACACAGGAAGCCAGTGGAGAAAAGCCAGAGTGGTATGGAAGCAAATCGTTACCATATTTCAAATGAAAAAGCATTTTCAGAAATGCTTTTTCATTTTAAGAATGTGGCTGCATTGTTTGACTCATAAATGAAATTAGTTATCAATAATCCTATTTGCATTTTAATTTTCTTCAAGACTGCTCATTCTTTCACTTAATTAAAATGAAAAAGAAAAAGACATTTGAGATTTATTTTTCAAAATGTACTCTAGCAAATAGATACCAAAATTCAATTTGAAATGTAAAATTTGAAAATGAAAAAGCATTTCCAGAAATGCTTTTTCATTTTAAGAATGTGGCTGCATTATTTGACCCATAAATAAAATTAGTGATCAATCATCCTATTTGCATTTGCATTTTCTTCTTCATGACTGCACATTTCATGCCATAATCAAAAAGAAAACAAAGCAGACATTGCTTTTTCATTTTCGTGGTCTGCCCGCAAAGTACTGCCCAGAACTCGAAAACGAAAAAGCATTCCGAGCTGCGGGCGCAGCAGAGTGACGTCAGCAGCCGCTCTTCCTCAGCTCCCTGCTGACCGAGCTACCCATCTTGTTCGGTAGGGGGCGCTGTGCACGTCTGCATTGCATTACATTGCAAACGTGCTGAGAAATTGATTGAATTGCAGCAGGTCCGAGTTCAATTTGTGGCAGTGGCAGGCAGAACTGGTAGTTCCGGTGGCAGACTGCAGCACAAGAGCACCACAGGGGACTGTACTCTCACCATTCCTTTTCACTCTGTACACCTCAGACTTCCAGTACAAGACAGACTCCTGTCATTTGTGGCATGGTGTGGAAACAATCATCTCATTTTGAGCGTGACTAAAACAAAGGAGATGATTGTAGATTTTAAGAGAAACAGGAATAAGTCAAAAACTATTTCTATCATGGGAGAAGAAGTGGAGGTGGTGGAGGAGTATAAATATCTCGGTGTTCACCTGGACAATAGACTAGAGTGGAGATGCAACTGTGAAGCCATCTACAAGAAGGGACAGAGCAGACTGTACTTCTTGAGGAAGCTTCGGTCCTTTGGTGTTTGCAGCAAGATGCTGCATATCTTCTATAAGTCTGTTGTGGAAAGTGTGATCTCTTCTGCCATCATCTGCTGGGGAAGCAGCATCAGAGCCAGGGACTTAAAAAAGCTCAACAAGCTGATAAAGAAGGCTGGCTCTGTTCTGGGGACTCCTCTGGAACCTCTGGAGATCATTGTGGAAAGACGGATTCTTCATAAAATGAAGAACATTATGGAGAACCCTGAGCATCCTCTTCATGAGACTGTCCTACAACAACAGAGTGTCTTCAGTCAGAGGCTTCTTCAGATCTGCTGTAAGACGGAGCGCTACAGGAGATCCTTCCTGCCCACAGCCATCAGCATCTACAACGACTCTTTGAAGAAACCTTCATAATGAGCTACAACAACATTTAATTTCCCTTTGAGATTAATAAAGTATTTTTGAATTGAATTGAATTGAATCAGTGCACTTGGCACTAAAGCTGAAGACGACGAGTATGAGTACGAGTATGTTTGTGTTAATACAGTGAATATACGGTATTTTTACTGAAGGTTATTATAATGTCAATGTCACATACCATCTCAGGCCTAATAAAACATATCAATATTCAATACACTAAATAAAATAAGGTTTTAAAGAAACGTATTGGAAGCTGCCATCCATATATTCATATTCATGTGGTATATGTTTTTAACTTGCATTTTGTTTTTTGTTTGCAATATTTTAGCAAAGAAAACCAGATGTTTATGCAAACATAGTCTAGTGCATTCAACTAAGTTGCATTCTGCAGTTGCAGGAGTAAAGCTGTTTTGCCATGCATTAAGCACAAACCAAGGATGATTTTGGAAATGATGACTCATGAGGGATTTCATGTTTAAATCAACAGCACCTTGTTTTGAAGTTTGTGCGGTTTGGAAAAACACATTTTATTCTGTGTCCAGTCTGATCATGTGAAAATGTTTGAGGGATGAAGGATTGGTTATAATTCTTTCCATGTTTTTTGTTTGCATTTCGTTCAGCAAACCTCACGTGCAGAGAGGGGAATAGGTCTTCTCTCATTTGGAAGTGTCTCATAACGCCACTAACATATGCTTGGGCACATAGGAAGGGAACAAACACAGAGCCTCTCATGTGAAAGTGGTTTCCTGAAAGACCAGAGAGAGTCCTTGTTCTAATTAGCAGGAGCAACTTGCAGCTGGAAAAGCTGAGCTCAGGCAGGCAGGGTGAGGTGAAGCAGCAGTAGCCATGTACACATGCAGCAACTGTTTGGTTCAACACTAAGACCGCAAGCCAACGGGGGCTTCCTGCAGCACATAATGGAAAGCAGCTGATTAATTGCTGACACAGGACAGGTGGGTCAGATTTTAAAACAACGGTTTGGTTTAGAAAGTGTTAGGTTACACTTCAAATAACTTTAGCTTCTGTGAGTATGGTAAAAAAAAATCTAATTAGGGTTCAGTCAAGGTACAAGTGTACGACAGGGATCTTCCACTGACCCTTCCAGCAATTGGTTCAGGAGCTGTAGATGATGTAAGACCAAACGACAAAGACTTATTTGTGTCACAGAATGTCCCAATGCACCCACCGTATACGGCATACCTGTTGAGGTTGTATTTCATGAAAATGACCCTCTGGTGCAGAAACAGTTTAAATATGTGTCTACTGTTTTTGTCCTGCCTGGTTAGGGTTGCACCCTCAGGCTGTAAGTGTATCAACGTTAAAGCTTGGGGATGTGGCTTTTTGCTGGTGGTCTCACCTCCTTCAGAAGACAGTAGCATGTGGTGAGCCTGTGCAGGACTGTATGCTGAATCCCATACTGTGCTCAAATAAGTTGTTTTGAGCCAGTGGATTATTTTTGGTCAACTCTACATCAGCAAACTTGATAGAATATGCTGTTACTGGTTTTAAAAATAAAAGTCCTTAAATGCTGCTGCAAAATAACTTGCATTTAAAAAAAACACAAAGCTTCAATTACCAATTGATGTTTTAGTGCTGCTTGAGAAAACCTCAATTTTTACGTTTTTGGTCGTTTAACCACAAATGCAACACAGATGTGACTCACTCATCTGATATCATGTAGGTATGTTAAAAATATTTTTGTAGGTCAAAGCAAACTTTAGACTTAATCAGAAGAAGCCTTTAAAAAACTTGCAAACGATACAAAGATCATGTATGGACGAAAAGAACTAAGACTACTGCCGTATTTTAAATGCTAAAATTCCAGCAATTTACATTGAAACCAGTGAAAGGTTCTGATTCAAAATCACAAAAAATGTCAGAATTCATTAAAAAAAAAATTTAATATATTTTTAGATATTAATAAATGTTTAACTGACTTGTAGTTGTACCTTTATTTGGAATAAAGGTCACGTTTCATATTTAAGACAGTATTTTTAAGACATTGTTTCAACGAAACCTTATACTTCAAGTCAAGTCAATATATTATTTATTATTTCCTCATTTTCTATGGAATCTGAACCTTGCAGTGGCTAATTAAGCATATGCTCGCACATCAAATCATCAGTCATGTTTTTGGATTATGGGAGGAAACCACAGTACCCAGAAAGAACCCCCGCATGCACAGGCAGAACTATGTAAACTCTGCAAAAACACTCCAAGCCTGGATTTGAACCCAGGACCTTCTTGCTGCAAGGCAGTATTTGTGCTTCATTTTGCATCGAAAAGACCTGGTTATGAAATTACCACTAATGGAAACAATTTAGAAATATTCTGGGAAATTCTTGAAACTGTGCCACATAATGAAATTTAATTCTAAAAAACAAAAAGCAGATTCCTCTCTCAGCACCAGCTGGTTATACGTTAAAAGCCTAAGAAAAGCACTTATAGACAATTGATGGATGTTTTTGAGGGGGTGGCACTGCCAGTAGCATAATGACCCATCAAGCAACCAGAGCAAAAAGCGAACCTGTAGACTCTCTCATTGAAACACACTTTGCTTATGGTACCAAACACAAAATGAAAGTTCATGTGCAACAGGTAAAAAGCCTTCGTATGTAAACTTTGTTGTTAAAAAAAACCAACTGAACAGTGTGTAATTTTGTTGTAATTGATTGTGTAGCTGTTGATTGTAATTAATTTTTTGTGGGAGTGGGGGATTTGTGATGGTAAAGTTTCTAAAGACCTACTGGGGGTTGTGAGTTTAATTTAAGCTTCCCCAGAGCCACATGTTCACATTGAACCCCATATTTGCTCTGTCTCATGTATGAAAATGTGCAGATGGGTGAAGCGGACTGACATTAAAGTCTTTTGGGTGGTCTGTCTTGAAAATCTCAATATAAATGTAGATAATGTATAATTTTCAAAGTGAATGCTATCATGCCATTAAAACCTTAGTATCCAGATGTGTTTATTAGCTTTGAACCTTGATTAAGTTCAACACCGAGATGACATGTCTATCATCTCTTCATTTTGGCTGGTAGAAAATATTTTTTCTAAATGACTGCTGCAGAGTGTTGCAGTTCTCAGCACTGCATGAAAGTCCTTGTTTGTATTCCAGTGGTGGCCTGTCTGTTTGGGGTTTGTATGTTCTCACCTTGTATGATCCATCTCACCCTGGGAACTCTAATTTTTTCCTACATTTCAAAACCACGCAAGTCATGTTACCTGATCACTGAGGTGTGGGTGTGTGCGTGGACCGGTGATCTGTTCAGGGTTTGCTCTGCCTGTTTTCCAACACTACCCCTGCAACTCTGTAAGGTTTAAGCGGTATAAAAGATGGGTGGATGTTTGCTTTATAGTTTTTTGCAGTCTCACTATTTTTCAAATTTTCACTTCTAATTGGAAGAATGGTTTAAAATTAAACACAAGCTGAGCGTTAAATGTAATAATTTGCGGTAATGTGCTCATAATCTATTTGTCCAAAAAAGAGCAAAAAATTATTTACTGCAGGTATATATTTGTAGAGTTTAAACAAGTCAGTAAATTAGTGTTTTCATAGTATCTAGATTTGAGTTTTTGAGTTCCTAAATGTTTAGTTCGGATTACTTTGATGTCTTACTCTTATTTTTCATTTTCTTTGCATTGTTCATTGTTTCTACAAACATGTTTATTGAAACATTTATTCTATCTAATGAGTCTGCAGTACAATACCTTAATATTACTACAAAATGCATTTATACTTATGGACATACATTTATAATTCATACACACAATCCTTAGTGCACATAGTGCCCTTAGTCACAAAACCACACAAAATTTGCTTGCTTTTCTACAGAAGTGCTCTTTAAAAACAATCATAAAAAAATGAACAGCTTTTAAATGAAATGCATTTTCTCCACTGTGGTCATCATTCCACCAACTTCAACAGTAAAAACATATAACCAATCGGTTTTATGTCCCCGCTTTATTGTTTTTCCTCTAATTTTCAGGTATGGCCCTCTGTTAATTTTGTGCTTTTTCTGCATCACTTGCATTCCATTTTGCATTGGTAAAGGGCAGTGGATTTTTTTCTTTGGAAGCACAAAGTGGGTTTTCCATGGTACTGAGCAGGATGTCCAGGAAATGTCTGGGTATAGCTGGTGAAACAACACATTCCTGGTTGTTGCTTTTGCTCTGCAGGATGACACAAAGGGCAAAGGGCAATTTATTTACCTGTAGAACTCCTCTCTACATGTGTATGTCATGTATGTGTACATGCAGACCACATTTGTGCTAAAACACATCTATTAAAGATAAATAAAGCTGGTAATAAATCTGAGCCTTTGTTCTTTTTGGAAAAGAGCTAGTTCTACATATATCTGTATCTGCGCAGTAAATCTATATAAACTATAATGTTTCTTGCAGCCATGTACAGTTAAAAAAACTGAATGTCCCGACCAGTAACACCTTTGAGGGTTGATATGTAGAGCTGCTTCAGTACATTTTAGATCAAAGCTTTCCAGACTTGAATGCACTGACCTATTTGGAATGCCTTAACAATTCATCCATCGCATCTCTACAATGAATGTGGAGTAAATATTTAAACTTTTTCAAACTGAAATTCACAACCTTAATATCTGTGCAACTAAGCAGTGGCAACATTTACAGATCTTGCAAAATCTTGTTTATGAAAACTTTCTAATAAGCGTCAGAAAAGGCTTTTGAATAAACATAAAATACATCTGAAACATGTTTAATATATTCTTAATTTCTGCATTTTACTGTAGTAAGTTCAAACTATTCTGCCCTGGCTAAAGATGCCTTATTTTTCCCCATCTGAGGAGTTTGTGTTTTTAGACTTTATAAATAAATATCACATTTAAAAAAAACAAAAAAACAAAAAAAAAGCTTAAATTTTACTTATACATAAGACCTTTCTGACATGAGTTAAAAATAGAAATGAACAAAATCTCATGCGGGAATGTGAGTGTCAGGATCTGGGTTTGTGTTTGTGTTTTTGTGGTTGCTACATGTGCTCATTCTCAGGTGGTGCTGGAGCTCTCAGGTGTGCTGGGTGACAGGTGTGACTTATTCCACTGATTGCCAGGAGTACTTAAGCAGGAGGCTGCCAGCACTTCAATGTGAGAGTGTTTTGCCACAATGGTACAAACTCGAGCCACACTCTAAGTCTATGCTTTGTTCTTCGACCTTGTTTAACTTTGTTTTTTGCTCCTCTGCAGATTTTGAAAGCCTAAGCTTTGGATCTATGTCTGTCTTCGTTCTGAGGATTCCTATCCTGTGATCTACCTTCATTTGGATTCGCATCAAGCTGGCAGCTTCCTGTCCTCTTCATCTCCTGAGCCAAGCCACAAGCGTACCCTATCCACCCTCCAACGCAAGCCACCACATACACATCGAACTTGTTTACGGTAACCTAAGCTCCACAGAACAGCACCAAGTGAACTCTCTAAGGATATACCTGCTTAAGACCTGGATCCTGAATCTCATTCCCCCTGGCGACCTGACCATCATAACTCAGTAAGCCGATCTCTGTAACCAAATAACTATCTGCTCTTAGTTTTGTTTTTCCCTCCGTTACCCGTACTCATCCATTCTCTTCACTTCTCTCCTTACATTGAGATATTTCGTCCGTTCCGTTCCTGACTATATCTTCAATAAACAACCTTCATTTTACTTCCCCCTCCTGAGTGTTCTCTGTATGTGGGTCCGAGCTATTTTCGAGCATAATGACAGAGGTGTTAAATCTGCATGCATGGACCAAAGAAATAATAGCAACTAGAAAAATCAAACCTGTGGAAACCTGGGAAACACCTTATTTAACGGAGAAGCCATAATTATCTGGAAATCCCCTTTTTGCACAGAAACAACAAGATTAAAGGATTAGGTGAAAAAATGCCTATGGTTGGACAAAGAAATGCCTGTTTAACTCTTATAAGTAAACAACTTTGGTTTATTTTTAGGCTTTAATTATGTTCTGAACTTGCCATCTTTTTTTGATCCCCTATTCCACCATCTGTCATCAAAATTCAATCCACTTTAGTTTAGCGTACCGTTAGAGCTGCATGGAAAACAGTACTAATTTAACTGAATCTGTCAGTCTCTCTGTCCATTCATTTGTGTCCATTTCCACCTATCCTTGGAGGCTGGTGCCTAGCTAGAGTAGTCATTGGGCAAGAGGCAGGGTATACCATGGACGGATTGTCAGCCTATCACAAATGTTGTTTGGCATGTAAGTTCTTTTGTGTTTATATTCTTACTCATTTCTGTTTGTGAATTTAGGTTATTCTCTTAAGAGTCTGTGTTGTAATTCGATTGTGCTTTGGTTCATCTCCCTCTGTTTGAAGAGTCTCCCTTTGTCAGTTTATTTTCAGGTGAACAGCAGATCACTTCTCTAACTCGGTTCTGCTTGCATTTAAGTAAAACTAAACAAAAAACATAATAGACAGGGTGTTTGGCTCATGGATACAAGCTGGTTGCACAGGACCTAAGTGTACGTTACTTAACGTCCTAATACTGTCTTCTGATTTAATTTGGAGTTTACTTTATTTATTCTTTATTTCCAGCCATCACAGTCAGTGTTCTAATGTTGGGCAGTAGTTCCTGGTTAGTTTTAGGAACCGAATTAACACATGGTAACAGAAAGTGCTTTCTATATTTGTGATATTCACTAGTATCTAAAGGCTAGTATCAGCCAATTGTAGACTGATTATTGTCTTTGAGGTTTTATTTTTTTTGAACAATTCAATTCAGTTTTATTTATATAGCGCCAATTCACAACACATGTTATCTCAAGGCACTTCACAACAGTCAGGTACATACATTCCAATTAATCCTAACCATTGAACAGTGCAGTCGGAGTTAGCTTTTTATGCAAATTGGATAAAAAGTTTTTCTATCTAAGGAAACCCAGCAGATTGCATCCAGTCAGTGACTTGCAGCATTCCCTCCTCCCGGATGAGCATGTAGAGACAGTCTACATGCAAGGTTTCTTTTTAGTACAGTTGCTAAACTTACACAGAGTCATAGCTCTGTTGAGCCATCCATTCTCTAGCTCTTAGCAGTCATGACTTTATGGGATTCTTCTTAAATAAAATTGATTCTATTAAAAAGAAAATCTTTGACATACTCCCGAAGATGATTACTTCATCCTCAGCAAGTGAGACAACATTGGAAATAACTGCAGAACCTGATTTGTGTTTTGACTGTTTTGATCCTGTGAAGCTTCCTGAGTTATCAGAAATATTAGCTTCATCTAAACCTTCAACTTGTATGTTAGACCCAATCCCAACCAAATTATTTAAGGAAGTGTTCCCTCTAATTACCAGCCCCATTTTAGATATGATTAATCTATCTTTAGTAAATGGATATGTACCACAGGCTTTTAAGTTAGCTGTAATTAAACCTTTACTTAAGAAACCTTCGCTTGATCGAGATGACTTGAAAAATTACAGACCTATATCCAATCTTCCATTATCTAAAATCCTTGAGAAAATAGTTGCTAATCAAATGTGTGAGCATTTACACAGCAATGACCTGTTTGAAGAGTTTCAGTCAGGCTTCAGAGCTCATCATAGCACTGAAACAGCTCTGCTGAAAGTCACTAATGATATTCTTATGGCCTCAGATAATGGACTTGTGTCTGTTCTGGTTCTGTTAGATCTCAGTGCTGCATTTGATACAGTCGATCACAAAATTCTCTTAGAAAGGCTGGAATTTGCTATAGGTATCCGGGGAACAGCGTTAGGCTGGTTTAAATCTGATCTGTCTGACAGATTCATGTAAATGATAAATCATCTTTAAACTTCAGGGTTAATGGTGGAGTACCACAGGGCTCAGTACTTGGGCCAATTCTCTTTACTATATATGCTTCCAATAGGTCAAATTATTAGGCAACATGGGATACATTTTCACTGTTACGCTGATGATATTCTGCTTTACTTATCCATAAATCCTGATGAGCCCAACCAGTTAGACTACAAGCATGTCTTGAAGATATAAAAACTTGGATGACGTTAAATTTTTTGCTTCTAAATTCAGACAAGACAGAAGTTGTCGTCTTTGGACCGGAGTCTTTAAAAAGAAACTGCTTAGTCAATCACTTAACCTGGATGGCATTAAATTGACCTCTGATAATAAAGTAAAAAACCTTGGTGTTATTTTTGACCAGGACATGTCATTTAAATCTCATATTAAACAGGTTTCTAGGATTTCCTTCTTTCATCTCCGGAACATTGCCAGAATTAGAAATATCCTATCTAGGAGTGACGCTGAAAAAGTAGTCCATGCATTTGTTACTTCAAGGCTGGATTATTGTAATTCTTTACTATCAGGATGTCCACAAAATGCAGTTAAAAGCCTTTAGCTGATCCAAAATGCTGCAGCAAGAGTTCTGATGAAAATTAAAAAGAGAGATCATATTTCTCCTATTTTAGCTTCCTTTTATTGGCTCCCTGTTAAATCCAGAATAGAATTTAAAATTCTCCTCCTCACATATAAAGCCCTTAATGATCTAGCTCCATCATACATCAGAGATCTGATTGTTCCATATGTTCCTAACAGAGCACTTTGTTCGCATTACTACTGTAATGCGACTGTATAGCTTTTAACATGTTAACCATGAGGTAGCCAAGAAAAACTGTGAGACTTTGAGCAGAATTTGGCCATCTGGGAGCATCACCCACAAGAGCCTTTTCATCACTGAGAGTCACTCTCCAGCAGGGAGATGAAATTGGGCAGCTTGCAAAGAGACCTGATCCCGGCAGTCATCAGCTGCTGATTATTGAGCATCTTCATGCTAACCTTGCACACACAGAGATGAGCAATCTTCTTTTGAAGAGCGTCTTCACTGATCTTTGACATCTAAAGGAAGGCAGAGCTATCTGGAGTTTTTATTTGCTCTCATTTTGGTGGACAAGATAAGAGGAAGGAGAAGGTGTGCAACAATTGGAGCAATGTTGATGCATAATGCAGTCATATGCAGTTATTGTGTGATTCAGTCAAAGTTTTTTCAAATTGTTGATCATTTGCTATGTATAAAAATCTACCTTAAAACACCCCTTCTACTATTATGAACAGGCCATTATTTAAATAGTCACAAGATTTTTATTTTTTTATCTTTATCCCATTTCATGACACACCTGGATTTCTTGACACGGACCAGAAAGCAGCTTTGTGCCACAATTCTCAAATGTCAGCACCAATCATCATTGACCATTTCACAGACTAGTTTATAGGTGATTCAATTTCATAATGTAGATACTTTTTAGAGGCAGGGGAAAATGCAAGTTAATATGATTCAAAGTAAAACCACATCTGTTTCTCCAGAACCACTGTTCAGATGTAATTATATCGCGTTGCCTGGGTCAAGGCTTTTGTTCTGCTTCTGGGATTTGTCTTTGCCTGACTCCTGGTTTGGTACAGACAGTTTTAGGTTCTCGTGCCTCGTCTCTGTAAATATTGGATTTCCCATTAACTGTATTTTCTTTGGTAATAAAAAATATTTTAGCCACAAGTCATAAATCACATCTACTGTGTGAGGAGAGGTCTTCCCATAATCTCTATAATACAGAGATATATTGTTGCTCTTGTATAACACCAACTATGGATATTAACAAACTTATAAAGAAATCAGATTTCTCAGACAAATTGGCTGGACAGAAAAGACAAAGCCATACTGTCTTTTCTGAGTATATTAAGCAGCGAATATATACTTTTATTCCGTTTGGAGAATAAAAGTATATGGGTTGGGTCTAGCCTTACAATTTTATTTAATAATTCTAGCTCTATAATAATTTCCAAACATCAACTGTAAATAAATATAAATTTTCTTGGTAACACTGGAGATGATACAAATGAAAAAAGAGCATCAAATGTGTGTGCCTTTTAAAGATAAGGGTTTCCAACATTTAAAAAACAATTGGAGCTCCAGTTCGATGTCCAGTAAATCTTGTGAATGTTAAATACCGCAATATGAAATTTTCTATTTCACACACAAATGGTTCTTGGTTCCTTTATTTATCGCAGACCTGACAAACTTGACAAGCCGCAACCAAGATCAAAATACACGTATGAGCTAAGACTGCTACACGGAAATCTATTTTTCGTTTTTCTCTAATATCTAACACAGTGATGTTTAATTAACCCACAAATCTGCTAAGTAAACTGCTAAGTAGTCCTATCTTGTACTTTGCTTCATACAGAACTTGTAGAGGTCTAGGGTCAAGACACGGGCAGCTAACATCCCTGCAGACCCTACTGTTGGGCCATCGTCCATTTTGACAGGAAACGAGCTGCTACGACAACTCCCAGCATGCATTGCAGTTCTGACAGCACCGCCAGAAGTGATAAATTGCTAGTTCAAGCTCATGCTAACTGCCATTTCTAGCCATAGTATCTAGCAGATACGATGCTTGGAGGCGATCTCTGGAAAAAGCCTGCGGGCGGGTTTACTCTTTCCTCCACACTGGTCATCATGTCTGATATAAGAAGATCAGAAGATTTATATCCCGATCAAAGACCGTAGCCGCTACCCAGGCGAAGCTGAAAGCCCACAGTGTTTGTTTCAGTTGTTCGCCACGGTTCATCCAATTTTTCCCCGTTTAATTATGTTCCTTTCGTTTATGGCGATAACTTTATAACGTCTGGGCAGGGTGAGGTATAGATTAAGGTGACATAGGATCACTACTAGTAAATCCAATGTATTAATTTGTTACATACAATAAATATGTTTTTGAAGTTTATGCTGAACTGTTCTGAGTGCTGTTTAAATACTGTTGTACTATAATGCGGCTGTGGTCGGCAAGTTTGGATGTCAGTGTGTGTTTTTGTCCTGCTTATCCCCAATTAGCCAGGAGTTAAAGTTGGACTATTTAAGTTTTTAATCATAACAGACTGAAGCTGCTGTTTGTACCCCTAGCCAATACCTGATCATCCCATTGTCTCACTGTTTATGGCCCTTTGTGTTTTTCACTGAGCTCCCACCTTGGGGGTTATGTATGTGTGCTGGAGCTGCTCGCTCTCAGCTGTAAGCAGGTAAAGAGCTAAGCCGCTCCCAAAGGCGTCGCCTATGTGTTTAGTTTGTGTGATAGTGTTTATCTGTCAAAATAAGGTCAGTGTTCCCCACCGTTTTCTAAACGGTTGATAACACAATGACATTTAGCATGATTTTGGTTAATAATTATCAATTATTAATGATAATTAAATAACTGTAATTAAGTGTGGTGAGCCCAAGAAGTCACACAGATCTCTGATCTCTATAAGATATGATTTTTGGTTAGAATTTATTCCTTATGAATTATGATTTTAATTATAATTTTTTTATAAATATTCATAATCAATAATCATAAACCCTTGCACTACGCACCCTGGACACAGACTCTTTAGACCTTTACCTTCATGTTGGCGCTAAGAAGTGCAATTTCTTACCCCGGGCTGTCACTCTTATGAACACTTAACGGTCGAGTACCAAGTTCAACACTATGCATGTTTGCACTAATTCAACCGTTTTCTTCATTTGTAAAAACACTGTTTACATACAGGGGTTGGACAATGAAACTGAAACACCTGGTTTTAGACCACAATAATTTATTAGTATGGTGTAGGGTCTCCTTTTGCAGCCAATACAGCATCAATTCGTCTTGGGAATGACATACAAGTCCTGCACAGTGGTCAGAGGGATTTTAAGCCATTCTTCTTGCAGGTTAGTGGCCAGGTCACTACGTGATACTGGTGGAGGAAAATGTTTCCTGACTCGCTCCTCCAAAACACCCCAAAGTGGCTCAATAATATTTAGATTTGGTGACTGTGCAGGCCATGGGAGATGTTCAACTTCACTTTCATGTTCATCAAACCAATCTTTCACCAGTCTTGCTGTGTGTGTTGGTGCATTGTCATCCTTATACATCGCACTGCCTTCAGGATACAATGTTTGAACCATTGGATGCACATGGTCCTCAAGAATGGTTCGGTAGTCTTTGGCAGTGACGCGCCCATCTAGCACAAGTATTGGGCCAAGGGAATGCCATGATATGGCAGCCGAAACCATCGCTGATCCACCCCCATGCTTCACTCTGGGCATGCAACAGCCTGGGTGGAACACTTCTTTGGGGCTTCTCCACACCGTAACTCTCCCGGATGTGGGGAATACAGTAAAGGTGGACTCATCAGAGAACAATACATGTTTCACATTGTCCACAGCCCAAGATTTGTGCTCCTTGCACCATTGAAACTGACTTTTGGCATTGGCATGAGTGACCAAAGGTCTGGCTAAAGCAGCCCGGCCGTGTATATTGACCCTATGGAGCTCCCGACGGACAGTTCTGGTGGAAACAGGAGAGTTGAGGTGCACATTTAATTCTGCCGTGATTTGGGCAGCCGTGGTTTTATGTTTTTTGGATACAATCCGGGTTAGCACCCAAACATCCCTTTCAGACAGCTTCCTCTTGCGTCCACAGTTAATCCTGTTGGATGTGGTTCGTCCTTCTTGGTGGTATGCTGACATTACCCTGGATACCGTGGCTCTTGATACATCACAAAGACTTGCTGCCTTGGTCACAGATGCGCCAGCAATACGTGCACCAACAATTTGTCCTCTTTTGAACTCTGGTATGTCACCCATAATGTTGTGTGCATTTCAATATTTTGAGCAAAACTGTGCTCTTACCCTGCTAATTGAACCTTCACACTCTGCTCTTACTGGTGCAATGTGCAATCAATGAAGACTGGCTACCAGGCTGGTCCAATTTAGCCATGAAACCTCCCACGCTAAAATGACAGGTGTTTCAGTTTCATTGTCCAACCCCTGTACATAATTACATAGAAAATCCCTTTTTATTCCCCCTTAAATTTATATTCATATCTGAAATGTCTCTACATTAAGAGCAAAATGGAACCAAAGTCAAATTTCTTGTTTGTGTGCACAAACTAAACCAATAAAGACGATTCTGATTCTCTGAAAGTTATTTATTTATTATTCTTTTAACATTGTAATGTATAACCTCACATCTTCTGATTGGCCAAAAAACAAAGAAATAAAAATAAGTTCATGAATGCTAAGTAGTAGCTTCAATTCAACCTGGAAAGACTCACATAACGGAGAAACAAGAAGAAGATGGTTAAAGAATTTATTAATGAAAGATTATTTCATTGGCGCTCGGACCCCTGAGGAAGACGTAAAGCTGCGGATTAAGTGGGTTTGAATAAACAGGAGAAGAAAAAGGAAATTAGGAGAAGAAAAAGGAAATTAGTTATGAATGATCTGAGATGAGCAGGGAATGAAAACTCAGACCAAAATGTTTTTATGGATTACGCTCGAATTGTCAAGGCTTTCGAAATGGAGAACCCCAGAATGCAGACTAGAAGGCAGCATGATGGTAAGTGGGAAAAGATTTAATGAATAAAAAACGAAAACTCACTCACAGATGAGGCAGGAACAAAACAGAAACAGGCAGGCGAGATAGGCATGGCATGATCCAAAATGCAAGACATGAGCATGATTCAGAAAGCAAGACTTGAGCATGATTTGAAACCGTTTCCGTGACGAACAACTGAACAGTGTGTGAACCAGGTGAAGCAAGGAGATCGATTAGCTTGGAGCAAGTGAACCGGATAAAGTAAATTGACAGCACAAAACACAGTTTGAGCAGAACGAAAATCCAAGGAAACAAACTAATAGAAATCATAACTAGAAAAACATGAAACTAAAGCATAACCAGATCCAAAAACCAAACTTCACAAAACATGAACAAGATGACAAAACTAAAGCATGATTCAAAACTTAATAATTATTATAATAATAATGATGATAATAATAATAAACAGAAGAACGATTCAAAACCTTAACTGTGAAAACATAAAGAAAAAACCCGAAACCAAAAACCAAACAACCCCAAATCATAACAGAGCCCCCCCCCCCCCCCCTTAAGGGCAGATACCAGATGCCCACAAGAGTCCAAAAAACAACCCAAGCAGGGTGGGCCAGAAACAAAAACAAAGTTCAGGCGGGTGACCAGGAGGTTGTCCCGAGCAGGCACAGAGTTCAGGCGGACGATGCGGAGGTTGTCCCGAGCAGGCACAGAGTTCAGGCGGACGATGCGGAGGTTGTCCTGGGCAGGCACAGAGTTCAGGCGGGTGACTTGGAGGTTGTCCCGAGCAGGCACAGAGTTCAGAACGAGTCCAGGACCTGCTATTCAGAAACCTGATCAGCCGGCGACGGCGGCGAGGACCTGGATACCGGTAGAGACGTAGAGACCTAGGCAGCCAACGGTAAAGACCTGGTGGAACTTTGGAGGCAGAGGCGGCACCTGGCGAACCCACAGAGGCAGAAGCGGCGCCTGGCGAACCCTCAGAGGCAGAAGCGGTGCCTGGCGAATCCTCAGAGGCATAAGCGGTGCCTGGCGAACCCTCATCTCTGGGTTCAGAGGCCAGAATGAGGACTAACTGTTCCTTGAACCCCTCAGGAACAGGGTTCGACGGCATTTCCTCCTTGAACCCCTCGTCTCTGGGTTCAGAGGCCAGAACGACGACAAACTGTTCCTTGAAGCCCTCAATGACGTGAACAGGGTCCGGGGGCAGTTCGTCCTCGAACCCTTCATCAGGGGATTCAGGAACCAGGACAAGGACCAGACCTTTAGAGAACCCCTGGAAGACCTTCAGACCAGGAGCAGGAGCTGAGGCGTCAGCCGGACCCTCAGTGGCGTGAGCAGGAGCTGAGGCGTCAGCCGGACCCTCAGTGGCGTGAGCAGGAACTGAGGCGTCAGCCGGACCCTCAGTGGCGTGAGCAGGGGCTGAGGCATCGGCCGGACCCTCAGTGGCGTGAGCAGAGACTGAAGCGTCGGCCGGACCCTCAGAGACGTGAGCAGGAGCTGAGGCGTCAGCCAGACCATCAGTAGCGTGAGCAGGGGCTGAGGCATCGGCCGGACCCTCAGTGGCGTGAGCAGAGGCTGAGGCGTCGGCCGGACCCTCAGTGGCGTGAGCGGAGGCTGAGGCATCGCCGAGACCCTCAGTGGCGTGAGCAGAGGCTGAGGCGACTTAGGGTCAGGCTTGGAGTCAGGCTTCATCCCAGGCTGTGGTGAGTCAGGCTGTGGTGTGTCTGGCTGTGGTGTGTCTGGCCTGGTGTCAGGCTGAGGTGTGTCTGGCCTGAGTTCCGTGAGCACCCCCCAGAGGAAAACAATAAGGTGCTCAGAACCTGGTCGTGGAGGCAGCACACCCACGGGCCCCTCTGGAACATGGCAAGAAAGTGGCCACAGGCCCCTCCGGAAACTCTGGAGCAGGCTGTAGACCTGCCGCGGCCTGTTCTGCAGCAGCAGCAGCAGTTTGGATACATGATGTGGGCTGGACTGCAGCAGTTCTCTGGAGACCTGACATGAGCTGAGCTGCAGCAGCTGTCTGGAGACCTGACGTGGGCTGAACTGCAGCAGCGCTCGTGTGGCTTGGTGTGGGTGAAGGAGGACGGCAGTAAAACCGCCTTACTGCCGTTTCAGAATCCTCCTGCTTGATTCTCTCCATAAGCTCAGGAGAGGAATACAAGAGAGAGGCTTCCTGAAGCTCTTTATTTGGTGAGCAAAAAACCTTAAATGCTGCTCCAGCTCGTCAGGTGTTGCCTCAGAACACTGGGCTGGAACGAGCGAAGACGGCATGGGCGGAGCTGCAGTGAGCCCGGCAGACAGTGCAGTGGCAGACGAGGATGCGGGCTTACTTGCCGCAGCCCTCACGTCGGCTGGCAGGGAAACCACCTCCTCACCAGCCGAACCACAGGAAGGTGAGGGGAAAAACAGCCCTCCCGAACTCTCTGGCGCTGGGCCACCTCACGCTCCATCTGCTCCAGCAGCAGTGGAGACCGCAGAACCTCCAGGTCGGTCGGCAGATATTTCATCGCCTCCTCCATCTGCTGCTGAACCCATCGATCCCTGCCACTCTCCTGCCTACTGTCCGCGTTGTCCATGCATGGTGGAAACATTGTGTCAAGGCTTTCGAAATGGAGGACCCCGGAATGCAGACTAGCTGGCAGCATGATGGTAAGTGGGAAAAGATTTAATGAATAAAAAACAAAAACACACTCACAGATGAGGCAGGAACAAAACAAAAACAGGCAGGCAAGACAGGCATGGCATGATCCAAAAAGCAAGACATGAGCATGATCCAGAAAGCAAGACTTGAGCACAATTTGAAAATGTTTCCGCGACGAACAACTGAACAGGTGTGTATATATGGAATGTGAACCAAGTGAAGCAAGGAGACAGATTCGCTTGGAGCAGGTGAACCGGATAAAGTTAATTGACCGGACAAAACATGGCTTGAGCAGAACGAAAATCCAAGGAAACAAACTAATAGAAACATAACTAGAAAAACATGAAACTAAAGCATAACCAGATCCAAAAACCAAACTTGGCAAAACATGAGCAAGATGACAAAACTAAAGCATGACCAGAAGCATGATTCCAAATCTAAGAATAATAATAATAATAATAATAATAATAATAATAATAATAAACAGAAGAACAATTCAAAACCTTAACTGTGAAAAACATATAAAGAAAAAACCCGAAACCAAAAATCAAACAACCCCAAATCATAACACGAATGGGCTTACCTGAGTTATGACTGAAGAGGCGTGGATGGCTGATGACAGGTCAGACGAACATGGGGCTGCACATGACTGGGCGTCAAGGCGGCTAGATGGATGCCTGACGAGGCGTAGGATTGAGATGCCTGCCAAGGCATGTTTGTAAACGCCTGCCAGTGGCGTGAGTGAGCCCGACGGCTGAATGAAATGCCTGCCAATGGCGTGACTGAGCCTGATAAGGCTGAATGAAACGCCTGCCAATGGCGTAAGTGAGCCTGACAAGGCTGAATGAAACGCTTGCCAATGTCGTGAGTGAGCCCAACGGCTGAATGAATCGCCTGCCAATGGCGTAGATAGTGATAAGCCTAAAGAGGCTGGATTACGATGCCTGCCAAGGCATATTTCGATACGCTTGCCAATAGCGTAGATGGAGATGAGTCTGAAAAGGCTGAATGAGGACCATGACAAGGCTTGGTTGGATATGCCTGCCAGTGGCGAAAATCCAGGAGCATCTGAAAGAGAGAAAACTGAGAAATAAAACTGTCTAGAAATGTGGTAAATGAATTGGAATGGGAGAATAAAACATGCGGATTTAAGAGGTTAGATGTGAGAACCAGGAATAGAGAAAGAAGATTAATAATTGATTTAGCTAGAGGAAAGGATTGGATAAGGCCGACCACCACCAGTAAGTGTGAGCGTTCTTACCTAAGAACTGATAAATCCTTGTGCGAATAGGACAGATAGGAGATCAGGACAGACATACAAAGAGAACGCTGAGGAGGACCAGCGGCCAAGTTGTTGGAGCAAAGCTGTCGAAACTCTCCTAATGAGGCGGCTGTAGTGGGAGCCCCGATTCAAAATGAGTGACCCGAGAACTGACTTGGGGGAAGACTGCATTGAACTAAAATTTGTCTCAGATGGTTGAGGAACCAAAAAGCAGTCATGGGAACTCCTTCTGGAGTAAGGAAGAGGGGCAAGGAGGTTGGAAAGAGTTTGTGGCATTTTTGTGGCGAATTTAAACATGGCATGAAAAGGGCAGAATGGACCGTTTTTAAATGAACAATGAAGATGAAGCAAGGACCTTTTCCTTTGGAATGTTTAAGATACATTTTAAAATGATCGGGATAGAACTTTAGATCAGAAATAGTTAGGTCTCTAGCAGGATCGAATGAGCTTGATGGGGTAGTAAATTTCCCTATTCTGAGGAAGCCATAAAAAGCTAAAAGCCAGGTGCTGGAGAGAAGAAATTTTAGGTAGGATGAAGAAGGGCCTGAACGGAGCACTAGGAGGAGATCTTTTTAGATGGAAAGAGTGATAGGTCTCCTGGAATCTGGCTCAGGAATGCTATGATTTTTTAAACCTTTGAGTAAAAGTTTGATGGAATGATTTGACAAAAGGCTTGGAGTGGGTTCAAAAAAGTGGCCTTTAGAAAATAAATTTATGCTGGCTAATAAACTCTTGATATAAGGGAGTTTGAAAGTCACTGCAAATCACTGACTGGATGCAATCTGCTGGGTTTCCTTAGTTAGAAAAACTTTTTATCCAATTTGAATAAAAAGCTATCTCCGACTGCACTGTTCAATGGTTTGGATTAATTGGAATGTATGTACCTGACTGTTGTGAAGTGCCTTGAGACAACATGTGTTGTGAATTGGCGCTATATAAATAAAACTGAATTGATTTGAATTTAATTGAATTGAAATGCCGGACATCAAAGCAATAAGTAATAAAAGCTAAGACGGTAGGAATGCAAACGGGGTAAAGAGGAGTATTATGAACGATGCAAAATTTTGGAAAGTTGGCCAAGAAAAGAAATAAGACCTGAGAGTGGAGGGAGCCAAGCCTGAATTACAATAATAATTGGCTGATTGGATTAAAGGACTGAGGGATGAGTTTAGTCTAGTATCAGGTCTTTGAGAGGTGGTATCTGTGTTGGATGAACATTGGCTGAAGGACAGAGACGACAGAAGACCTGGAATTTTAAGAGAAAGAGCATCAGTAAGTGAATTATGATGACCAGAAATATGGCGGGCAGTAATGATAAAATTGCGAGTTACAGCTTGCCAGGTGATGCGGCGCATGAAGGGCATGATTGACTTAGAAGAGGAGCCGGCCTTTATTGATTACTTTGACTACGGCTGCATTGTCGCATAAAGCGGCTATGCATTTTCTTTTCCATTGGTTGCCCCAGACACAGCATGCTATAGTGATGGGGATTATTTTATAAAAGGCTGATGATTCAGATTGGGGAAAGAAAGGTGGCCAGATGCCAGCTAACCATGCACCCTGAAGAAATCCCCCAAAACCCACGGACGGAGCTGCGTCCGTAAAAAACTGAATGGAATCTGCTGACGTGACGACGTCATCATAGAAGAAAGATATACCATTCCACTTCTGGAGGAAAGAGGACCAGAAAGACAGGTCAGAGTGGCAACTTCATCTAAAGAAACCAAATCTAGCAGAGAGGGGACGGAATTAGCCAGATCCAAAAGGCGAGAAATAAAGAAGCGACCTTATGCGCATTGTGGAATGCAATGTTTGAGATGCCTTTGAGGAGAAGTTAATGCGTAATGAGTGAAAAGGCTCGGAGTGGGCTCAGAAAGATGATCTTTCGATGAAAATTGATGCCTGCTAAAAGGCTGCAGCTGTAGGGGAGCTTAAAACGATGGTGTTCAAGCAATGAGTGATGAAAGCTAGGACTGGATGTAAACCAGGTACGATGACGTGTTATTAGCAAGGTAAAATTTTCAAAGTTTTTCAAAGTTTTGCCAGGCGAAGGAATAAGGTTTGAAAGTAGAAAGAACTAGACCTGAGATACAGCAGTGTTTGGCAGATTGCGAAAGAGGAAGGAGAGACAAATAATCGGAGTAGGGTAAAAGTAGGCTGATGGACAGAGACAGCAGAAGACCTGAAATTTTTAAACGGGACAGGGCATAAGTGACTGAATTAGAAACCTGGAACATGACGGGCAGAAATGATGAAGTTATGAGTTACGGCCAGCCAGGATTCGCCGGAGGTAAGAGCTACGTCCGTGAAATGAACTTACTAATATTGACTGTACGTAGATTGTTTAGTAAGAGTTTGTTATTTTGCTGCGGCAGTAATGCAGTTAATGCTTAAATTTGAAAACACTTAGACCGGGAAGGTGCTGTAAATCAATTGTCTCAAACTGAACAACACAGCGCCGACCCGATATGCAGAAAGAAAGTGTGCTCCACGATTAGACGGGATAAGATGTATATTAAAACAGTAAATGGTTCCTTAGCGCCTGGTTAATAAAGAAAGAAGGTTGGTATAAATGTTCGAATGTGTAAATGAATATTTAGATATTCTATGGAGCAAACAGGTTGCTTTTAAAAGTACATCCCCCCAGTAGAAGGAGCTAATACAAAGGTTTACTAGTTTTAATATAATAAGCTAAGTAAAGTCACAGACAATTAAAATAATTTGCGTGGCATTTAATTTATTGTACGGACAAAATATAGAAGGCAATAGTTACAAATTTCATAAATATACGTGGTAAAAGCACTCAAAGGAAAGACTGTCAAGGATAAATATTTGTTCTAAATATTTAAGGTAAAATTCATTTATGGTAAATAATAAGGCAAATGATTTAAAGCAGCATATTGTTAGTTACTCAAGGTGTTTACGTTCTATATATTTTTTTAGCTATAATGATGTGTTCACAAGCAAGGCTCTGACAACGAAAGGATTGAGAATCATCCATTTGAGAGACCCTCTTTTTAAACCGGGATGGAACAGAACGTGAGGAACTGCAACGATGCCAACTGAGCCACAGGAATCAGAGGTAGCTTGCGTCATGACAAAATTTCGAGAATAAACCAGTCTAGGCAAACTCCTGATTGAGTGAGTTTGGACGCAGCTTTGGCAGAGAAGTATTTGTGATATGATAGAAAAATCTGGAAGCCATGTTTGAAATATAGATCGACTATGAGGGACGGATAGGTATCACGCTTATTCTATGCTCAGATAACAGAGCAGAAGACGTCTCTGAAATGCTTAAAGGCGGCCGAAAGCTTGCCAAAGGGGATTCTTAGAAAGGTGGGGGTAGATGATTTAAATGCAGCATTAAAGCCATCAGGGAAGGCGATACAGTGTTCAACCTCGGGAGATAGTAAAATGAGAGAAACCAGATTAATGTGCTGCCCCTGCAGGATTTGGAGCGGAGCCTGAGTGAGATGTTAGAATGCATGGGAGTATATGATCTACCTGAATGTAAAGAAGGCGTGGGAAACACAGCGTGCTTAAAGGGCATATGAATGAGGAAACATGAGAAAAGAGAATGAAGTCATACATCTCACCCTCAGAGACGAGCCAGGACGAACGTTGCAATGGTGATTGTCAGTGGGAGGGGCCAAGGAGCGGGTTGAACGTTGGCGGAGCGAGAAGAGGAAATGGTTATGTGGCAGAATTGGAGGCCAACTCCCGGAGAAGCTGAGTAGAAGATATGAAGCTCTGGAGAGAATCCATAGACAAGATGAATGTAGCAGGGAAGATTGTGGGATGACCGGAGTAGAAGAAGACGTCGGAGCCTGGGGAGCGGGAAGATCGGCTTGAGAGACGAGATTGGAGGAGAACCACTGCAGGAGCCGAGCCGGGTGACGCGGCGGCGGGAGCCAGGGTGCGGGCAGGGCGACGCTTGATAGGAGGATTGACTTATGTCAGTCCTCCTACTAAGGGCATGTGGAGTGCTTTCCACATGCCCAGAGCTGAGACAGGGGAAAAGGGGCCATCAAGGCAGGAGGCCAGTCGAACGCTCCAAGAAGCAGAGGAGGAGGAAGGAGGACGGAATTCGTCACAAAACAGTGCGGGGAACCACCAAGTCGCCAGAAACTAGTCGGACATGTCGCAGCTAATTGATGAAGCTCAGCAGAAGAGCGGTGTTTTCCATGCACAGGGTCACATGGTGAGTCTTCCATGTTGAATTTTCGTTTAAACTCCATTACTATTTTTGGGAAATCAAAGATGCAAGAACAACTGGAGCAAAATGCTGCTATGCGATTTTTAACTGGAACTGGTAAACGTGACCACATGCCACCAACTTCGGCTTAAAGGGATGTTGGGACCACAGCCATGGATTTCAACATTAAAACTCCGGTACCAGCTTTTCTGGAACTTTCAAATTAAATTGCATTTAACCGACTTCCAGCACAGCTTCAGAAGGAGGAAACGGGATAACTGGGGACTTCCTGTGACGTTACTGCCCAAATAAAAGCACCGCTCTTGCTACATCCTGCCTCTTCCACGCCAGTGATCATCGGGATAGGAGGGGAGACAGCGTGCTAATGTCTCTTTGCTGGCAAAAAGACATAAACTCTTCAAACTGGATCCAAGGGTGTCATAAGATCACGCGATCATATGCAAAGTTAAGTACGAGTGAATCACTGTAAAGAGAGAAAATTAAGGTATAAGCATTGCTTTACTTTGTCTCTGAGGCCTGCAGAAGCAAACTGTGTTCCAGAGGATTCCCCGTAGAGACGCTGTCTCTACTAAGCCGAGTGGAGCGGTTTTCCCGGTCTGAGAGGACGACAACAGCGCCATCCGCGCTTATGCATTTTAACCCTTTTATTGATGTTATTTTTAAACGTGTGTGTTTGATTCTGGTGCTGAGCTATCAGCCTCCTTTGTTAGCTTCAACTGCTAACAGCTAAGGAATATTTACCCAGAAAGGTTTAGTTTTCAATCCAGTAAATAATGTGTCCCTAACATAATTTTACTAAATTTGATAACTAAGTAAACACCATTAAGCCCCATTTCTCCAGAAAGATTTGGCTCTTTTCCAAAATATTCCCTTGATAATATTTCTTTAAATATTATTTTAATAAATAAAGCTAATGAGACCCCGTTGAGAATTAGTCATCCAGAATGTTGGTTTTATTCAGCAGATCATTATTTCAAACATTATTTTATTAAAATAATATTTTATCTGATCTTGCATTGTGAGTGGTTGTCTAAGTTAGTTCTAAGACTAACTTCACGTCTTAGAACTAACTTCCAGATTCTTCAAGATAATCCTTGTTTCTCAAACATAAACATTGCATGGTAATATTGCATCACTCTTTCGATCATGGTTTTCAATCATCTTTAATCAACTTGTTTATATTGTACATAGCCCATGAGTTTTCTTAATTCTTTAATTCTGCTTGGTAGTTTAGTTGGATTGTTTTAGCATAGTAAAGAGTTTGTTGATTGAAATATGTTTGACTTTGAGTTGACTTATTTTTGTTAATAAATTCTTGTATTTTAAGAAATTGTGTGAATTCATTCCATGTGTGTGCAGAGTTTAAGTTGTTCAATAATGTCAGAGCTCGTCTCACACCTTTCTATTTTGTCCTAATACCATGGCCTTACTGGGCTGGTATTCACAGGACAACCCTTAACAGACCGAAATATTATTTGATAAAATATTAAAATATTAATATTAAATATTAAACAATATTCTCAGATTCATAATCACAACAGGGACAAGGAAAAAGGGGAAAATAAATCTGCATGTGCCCTGTGGACTAGGAGTCTGGAGTGTGATTTTAAAGAAAATAACCTATTATCTGTTCTTGATACTTCTGTTTTTGCTCAGACCTTCCCTGTATAAAAGGCCCCAGTGATGTAAATGTATCCTGTACTCAGTCCATTGAAAAATTGCTATGCAATTTTTCCTCTAATGCCTTCTAGTGTAGCTAATTACATCCACATTTTCACTTTTTGATTCATATCAGAGATCCACTTCCATCAGTGTGCCCAAGGGCAGCTGTGGCTGTCAGTGTGTGAATGAATGGGTGGATGGCTGATTGTAAAGCGCTTTGGGGTCTCTGGGGACTTGATAAAAAGCTATCCAAGTGCAGGCCATTTACCATTTACCATCCAGTACTTTAATTTAGGAAAATTAGTCTGGCTTTTGACTTGCAGTTCTTCCATTGATAACATCTAAAAGACTCAGCCTTTTTGTATGTTTACCCTGCTGCCACTCTAGATTTAAGCTAATACCAACAGACTGACTGTATTTGAAGCTTATCAACAGTATTTAATTTACATGCTTTGTGCTTAAAGGTATTTTAGCAGTGTAGTGAAAGTACTGCTGTAGAGTTGCAAATGAATTTTAGTTTTTTCTTTGTGTAATATTTTTTTGGATTCTGCTGTGCATTGCTGTCTACATAGTTAATTATACCTGGTGACTTTTACATCAGACCTCTTTATGTTAACAAGGCAGCTAAACATATTACAAACTACCGTCTCTTGGTCATGCTTATGTTTTAGAAAATTCAGATGTGTATTTTTCTCAAGATTTATACAAGAAAATCTAGTGTATATTATTTAGATATTTAACATGAATTCATTTTGAACTAATTTATTACAAAGTACAGTAGATGCCCTGTAAAATAATTGTAATTATTGCTTGAGTTGGCTAAATTATGCACATATACACTTAAAAATCTGACAAAAGACTTGGCTTATCAGTGTATGTGTATTGTATCCTAAAGTGTCATGTTGATACTTTAATAATGTGTGGCCTTCACCTGTGTTTGAGCTTCTTAGGATCAATGGCATCCACACCCCATAACTAACCCTGACCTGTAATTCTAACTCTTGTAACTTGGTCATCTGTGAAGTAGTTTATACTCCTATTTGTCACACTCAAATCCCACTATGACCTGTGCAGACACTACACCCTATTATTCAGTTCCCTTCACGGTAACTATGCTCATGGCCTCAAAGAGTGTGTTGTGATGTTTAATCAGCAGTGGAGCTCATGTTTAGCTCAGCTTGTTTGGAGAACCTACTGGGACCTTGTCCAGAATGATCCTGCACAGCTTCAAAAGTTTATCAACAGTTTCAAATCAGAACAGTTTGTCAAAGAGCCTCTTACAGTGGCTGTTTTGTATGCTGAAAAAGCTTTTCTGTTTCTTTTTTCTTGTCTTCACTTCTGTTGGGCGCTATCAGATGGTAGTCTGACAATAAATGGTTGTTTGGATAGGGGTTGAGGTTTTTGCAACCTAGAAGTTCTCTTGTGTTTTCAGATCACGCCATTTGCTTTACAGGGTGTAATGGTAATAAAAACACACACACACACACACACACCCGCGTTTTACTATCTTTATGAGGACTTTTCGGTTACTTCCATTCATTTTCCTTGATTTTTAACCCTGACCCTAACCCTAACCAGTTAATACCTAACCCTAACAATAACTCAATTCATACCCTTGTCCTAAACCTAACCCCTGTCCCAAGAACGGAATTTGAAAAAGTGAGGACCAGGAAAATGTCCTCACTTTGTCAAAATGTCCTCACTTTGTCAAAATGTCCTCACTTTGTCAAAATGTCCTCACTTTGCGATAAAAATACGAAAAATGGTTCTCACTCAGCAACAAGTACAAGAACATACACACACACACCTATTTATATATATGTATATATATATATATATATATTGTGCACATAGACACGTAGGGACAGAGCAGACTGTTCTTCTTGAGGAAGCTTAGGATCTTCGGTGTTTCCAGCAAGATGCTGCATATGTTCTATAAGTATTCTGCCATCATCTGTTGGAGTTGCAGCATCAGAGTAGGGACTTAAAAATGCTTAACAAGCTGATATCTAATAGCTAAGTCTGTCTGTCTGTCTTTTTATGGTTCCAAAGTTTGAATTTATAGTGTACTAATTATCAGAATTATACATACAGCATGGTGGTGACAGCATCATGCTGTGGGACTGTCTTGCTTCCAGTTGCACTGGTGCACAGCACAAAGTGTATTGAATAATCACCAAAGACCTCCAAATTCTATAAACTTACTTCAGATCATCAGCTAAGATTATAACCTTGACACAGTCAGGAAGTCTAACACAAAACTACATCAGAACTGATTTTGGAATCCTAAAGACAAACATGAAGCTTCTGGAACGACCCCGACCTCAACCATATTGGGACCCCAGTCATGGGTTACAACATGGATGAACATGGACTCTGAACTGTACACACAATGGCTGGTATGAACTTTTCTACACCTTTCATTATCACACTAACATACGGCTAACCCTGCCCAGGCAGAGCAGGAGTCATAGCTGACTCCCCGTGATGTCACTGTTTGAGCAAAAACGCTGTGTTTCATCATGGTGGCCTCTTTCCACGCTGGTCTCAGATGAGAACCGGTCAGGAGAGGCACACCGTGCGAATGTCTCCTTGCAGGCAAGCAGACATATCCCTTCATCCTGGATCCACAGTGACTATAGACGAATCCCAGACGATCATGTGCACACAAAGTTAAGTAATGATCTGCTGTTCAAATAACCAGCATTCATTCATAAAACGGGGGTAGTTGAGACAAGCTTGACCTCTCTTTTTGATGCCTACAGAAAGCCCATGTCCCTAATTGAAATGGTTTTTCCCTGCCTGAAAGTGGAAAATGGGACCACAGCATCGTACGCCTTCCTGCGTGCATGTCCAGGTAGCAAGAGCAACCCTATGGCACCGTGGTCACCGAAGTAACAACGTGCCGATGTACAATTCAGTCGTGTTTTAAAGTTAAGACAAACTTTATTTAAAGGGTGGTTCTTAAACACAGATCGGCCAAAACGCGCCGTCAATGGTTATGCATTTTAATCCTTGGTAATGGTATTTTAAGGTACATGTTCGACTTTAAGGAAACTTTGGGCTTTCCTTTGTTAGCTGAAACCGCTGATGGCTAGCAATGGTTAAGCAAGGGGTAACACGTGACCCCTGCCACCTTATGAGTCCATAAGCTTTATCCAGAAAGGTTATTAATTTAGGAAATATTTTCCTAAATATTTTCCTAAATGTGATAGCTAATTAAACACCATTAGTAATCATATATCCAGGAAGGCTGTTGGCTCTTATTCAAAATAATATTTTCTTAAATACTTTTTTAATATTTTCTTAATTGCAGCACCTTTGTGGTGGCTGAGAGATATAAAAACAGAAACTTTACAATTAAGAAGTAAAGCAGCCTTAAAGAAGGTAATTTTTTCTTATACTTGCACATTTATGTTAAAAAGGACAAAATTAAAGGTAACACAACTGAAACCAAGTGTCACTGTTTATGTACAAGCTAGTGTTAGCGCAGCAGCACAGCTAGCAGGTACATGATATGTAAAAAGCAGTAGTTTAAACCTCTTGGCTTCAAAACCATGACACAAATTATTGCTTGTAATCCCTTACCTGATTAGCTGCAGATGATTATTGTAGTGGCTCTGATAAAAGTTGCTTCAGCAATGGGGTAAATGCTGGTCTTGTTTGTTGCCTGTTCAGGTTTGTAAAAAACTGAAACTGTAAATGTTTTTTCAGCAAAGCATCGCTAACAAGCATAACCATGAGCACACATAAGTCAAACCTGAAGCCAAACTTGGAGCATAATTAATAGAATAAACACAAACAAATAAATCATGATAAATACATAAACAAAACTTGACATGGTTCCCTCAGTGTAACTCATCTGGGATTATGATAAAAGACAATATTGGCTGTGCAGTATATAAGTGTCTGAATTTATTTGGATCTCTTTACCCCTTCTGTTATGAATACAGATAAATATTACCTGCTACAGAACTGCTGTTTCATTTATCACTGCTATGATTTCCCTTAGAGAGATACAGCTAAATTAAACATCACTAAAAAGCAATCATGAATGTCTCATCACACTAAAGTCTACAAAGATTGTTTAGGAAAAACAGGTAATGATGACTCTAAGAACTAAATATCAAATGTCAGTCTGTCATTAAATACGTTCACAGTACACCTAAGGAAGTCTCATTTTATTGTCTTTTGCTTTCACACGGACTTTAAAAAGTGCATATCTTCAATTATCAAGATCTGTCTTCTTTCATTCTATTGATACCTTTGCAGGTTCTGAATAATGTTTTTCAAAAATGATCCTTGTTTTGTTCACAAGCTAATCTTTCTGACTAAACTAACGGCGAAGGCTGCAATGTATATCAAGGCAAGAAACATTTGAACTAAAGGGTTTTTTAGGAATGAATCAACAGTTGAACAATAATTAGTTGCAGACGGACTACTAAAACCATTTCTCCCAAGAGCTGCAGTGCCCTGTTCTTTTTCTACATGCTCCAGTTACACAACAAAGACCAGTGAAATAATCATCTTTAGAGAATTATACTGAATGTCTGGTATTTTTTGGCTTGGGTATTAGGCTATTTTAGTTAGTGGGGGCTGAAATATCTCCAGGAGCACTGGACTTAAATTCTGTGCACATTTGGTACTGGTTGTTCCAAAACAATGGAAACAAGAGTTTAAAACTGCGTTAGAAATAATTGAAAGTAAAATTTAAGCTGAGCAGCACATATTATATTATGATCTCTATGACCTATTTCTGTTCAGAAAAATTATGAAGCTTACCAAAGACATGATTTTGATTTCTCATAAGCACAAAGTTTTTGACCTACTTCTGTATGACCTGAATCTGTAATTATTTTCAAAAAGCTCGGCTTCCATCTGTTTTCATGATGGTTCTGGCATTGTCTGCAGACTTTAATGAATTATCTTCTGTTTGCATTTGTGTGGTCTTTCATGACAACAATTTGTCTGCGATACTGGCAGCAGCGTCTCCAGAGACCGTTGTGGATCCACGACAAACATTTTGAACCACTTGGATTTTAAATCTATAGTGGTTAATTCTCTGCAATGTGTCGCGGCCTCCCATCTGAAGCACAGTAGTTATCCGAGCATTGATGATTTGACCGACACAGCATATGATAATGGAAGGTTGGTTTGTATAGTCCTATACAGATGACAGAAACTGATGACAACATTGTTCTTGTGTGGTGTATTTTAGAAACTTTGTGGTCAAGCAAAGTCTCTTCATGGAGTAGAAGCTGCATGATATAAAGGATATAAAGGTAAGCTTTTATCAATCCTGGAGGCCTCATGATCTTTGATGTGTATAAATCTTGATCATCATTTTAATTGTTTCAAAGATTCAATCATCAAATTGTTGATTTGACATGACTGGACATCTTTAAGCCCATAGCGATGTTAAACTCACTTTGCTGTAGTTGATCCCTGCTTGTTATGGGCTCGAGCGTTGGTGGTTCCTGGATTGTTCCTGAATACCCTTTCAACTGACATGACAGTTTGAGTCAGACTAGTGATTCCCATATATTAAAATATGGTGTTCCTGCACTAAATTCATATGGTCCACAATCACACAAAAATGTCTTCAGGCACTTTACAAGACAAACAAATAGATTAAAAGTCAATTAAAACAGTATAATTTGTTCCCAGTTATTTCCTAGTTTACTGTGCCGATTGGTAAAAGATTTCCATCTATGGAAACTCAGCCAAGTTACCGACTTTGCAGCAGCCCTCCTCCTGAATGATCATGTGGTGACAACACTACAGGAGTGCTTTCTATATCTAAGAAAAAGTAAACAGGTAATGGCAGCACTAGCTCCTTTAGTTGTGTCATCTAGGAAGGAAGCACAGCAAAATAGATAAGCTTTAATTCTGTAGTAAAATCTATATGATGGAGAAAAAAAGCACATATAGTTAGTCGCAGTAATACTTCTTTGCTTTCTCTTCGCTTTCTACAAGATGGAGACAGGATTAAACACAATTCTTTATATGTATTTGCACGTACTGACTCAAATTATTTTCATGCTGCTGTGTGGTAAATGGACAGAATTAGATATAGAGCTTTTCTAGTCATACCGACCACACAAAGTGCTCTACACTAGAGCCACATTCACACAGTCGCACTTACCCCGTTATGTAGATTGGTAGGTAACTTGGGGTTAAGTGCCTTGTTCAGGGCCACATCGACATGTGGCGGGACAAATCTAGAATCCAACCAACAACTTTCAGATTGCAAGGCTCTGGAGCCACTGTCGACAGCTTTAGATTGCTGCTTTATCTGCATCATATATTTTACAATATAATTCATATTCTTGCAGGATTTTGTCAGTAAAATAAGTGATGACATTTTTATGAGCTACTTTTGCTGCAACTCTGCAGAGCGGTTATCAGTCAGAACATAATGGTATTGGCAACCAATGCAACTACCAGATTTTATTGAAGCTGCTTGAGACATTGCTCCAGTCTTCACCCAGTGTGCTGCAGCATGTTTTTGAGAAGAACACAAAGTTCTGCTCATCCAAAGGTTTCCCTGTTCTGAAACTCTGCAGACAGAAGCTGTCAGATATGCATCCAACATTTTATCTCCTGTGATTGGTGTCCCTTGCTTCCAAATAACTATTTTCTTTCTAGCGTGCTTCATTTTTAAAGCATAACATCCAAGTTATTATTTGGCTTTTATTTGAAGTATATGACACTTTTAATAAATCTTTGTCTTTTTTAAGATGTTGGCCGTGTTGCCTTAAACATGATTGTGATTTTAAGCTTTTTGGACAAGCATTAAAACCTAATTACAAGGCATCTTGCTCTCATTTTAAGCCTGCCTTGGCAGATACATTTGTTATGCGAAGCGCAGATATATTCAATTATCACTGTGGCATTGCACAAAACATCTTTTGTCTGATTTTGATTATTTGTGCTGGCTTTAGAATTACTTTTTGAAGAGATTTTATTATTTATAAAGTTTAAATGTTATGGGGGCATGTTTTTATTTATACAACAAAAGGCTTTAGTTCTTATATTTTTTATACTTTTTCAGAATCTACTCAAATTTCATCAAATGTCTGTCAAATAATGACTTCAGTTGCAACATGTCAACTAAATGTATTTAATGCCCCCCAAAAACAGACAAAAAGATCAGTTTAAGATAATTGGTGTCCTATACAATTGAAGCCATATACAGTGCCTTGTGAAAGTATTCGGACCCCTTGAACTGGTCAACCTCTTGCCACATTTCAGCCTTCAAACATAAAGATATAAAATTCTAATTATTTGTGAAGAATCAGCAACAAGTGGGACACAATTGTGAAGTGGAATGAAATTTATTGGGGCGTGCAATATTATTCGGACTCTTTACTTTCAGTGCAGCAAACTCACTCCAGAAGTTCAGTGAGGATCTCTGAATGATCCAATGTTGTCCCAAATGACTGATGATGATAAATAGAATCCACCTGTGTGTAATCAAGTCTCCGTATAAATACACCTGCTCTGTGATAGTCTCAGGGTTCTGTTCAAAGCGCAGAGAGCATCATGAAGACCAAGGAACACACCAGGCAGGTCCGAGATACTGTTGTGGAGACGTTTAAAGCCGGATTTGGATACAAAAATATTTCCCAAGCTTTAAACATCCCAAGGAGCACTGTGCAAGCAATCATATTGAAATGGAAGGAGTATCAGACCACTGCAAATCTACCAAGACCCGGCCGTCCCTCTAAACTTTCATCTCAAACAAGGAGAAGACTGATCAGAGATGCAGCCAAGAGGCCCATGATCACTCTGGATGAACTGCAGAGATCTACAGCTGAGGTGGGAGAGTCTGTCCATAGGACAACAATCAGTCGTACACTGCACAAATCTGGCCTTTATGGAAGAGTGGCAAGAAGAAAGCCATTTCTCAAAGATATCCATAAAAAGTCTCATTTATAGTTTGCCACAAGCCACCTGGGAGACACACCAAACATGTGGAAGAAGGTGCTCTGGTCCGATGAAACCAAAATCAAACTGTTTGGACACAATGCAAAACGATATGTTTGGTGTCAAAGCAACACAGCTCATCACCCTGAACACACCATCCCCACTGTCAAACATGGTGGTGGCAGCATCATGGTTTGGGCCTGCTTTTCATCAGCAGGGACAGGGAAGATGGTCAAAATTGATGGGAAGATGGATGGGGCCAAATACAGGACCATTCTGGAAGAAAACTTGTTGGAGTCTGTAAGAGACCTGAGACTGGGACGGAGATTTATCTTCCAACAAGACAATGATCCAAAACATAAAGCCAAATCTACAATGGAATGGTTCACAAATAAACGTATCCAGGTGTTGGAATGGCCAAGTCAAAGTCCAGACCTGAATCCAATCGACAATCTGTGGAAAGAGCTGAAGACTGCTGTTCACGAACGCTCTCCATCCAACCTCACTGAGCTCCAGCTGTTTTGCAAAGAAGAATGAGCAAGAATTTCAGTCTCTCGATGTGCAGAACTGATAGAGACAAACCCCAAGCGACTTGCAGCTGTAATTGCAGCAAAGGGTGGTGCTACAAAGTATTAACGCAAGGGGGCCGAATAATATTGCACGCCCCACTTTTCAGTTTTTTATTTGTTAAAAAAGTTTGACACATCCAATAAATTTCATCCCACTTCACAATTGTGTCCAGCCTGTTGTTGATTCTTCAAAAAAATTTGAATTTTATATCTTTGTTTGAAGCCTGAAATGTGGCAAGAGGTTGAAAAGTTCAAGGGGGCCGAATACTTTCGCAAGGCACAGTATATTTACATACGCTGTGTAAAAAAATACTCTTTTTTTTCTCTCTGTCTTGACATTAAATCAATTAAATCCTGTTCTAGGTCTGTTAGGATAGAATAATGAGAAATGAATTTTTATATTATATTGTATTACTTATTTTCAAAGTCAGAGGTTTACACACACCAGGATTACTATGCCTCTAAACTCACTTCTATAGCTTATTTCTATAGCTCCAATTCCAAGCAAATATCAACAAAATAATCCCAAGGCACTTTACCTAAAATTAATCCAATCATACAGACAGATTGAATGTCAATTGCATGCATTCCAAAGTGAACATATTTATCAAACAATGCAATCAAGTTAAGTGTATTTTTCAAACTTGATTGAAACCTTTCTACCTAATAAAGCCTAGCAAATTGCATTGAGTCATTGACTTGCCGCATTCATTCCTCTTGGACAAGCATGCAGCGACAGTGGAAAAGAAAACGTCTCCTACAGGATGCAACCTGGCTTAATGACTGGCCATCTGCATTGAACGACTGGGGGGTTGGATAAGACAGCATACACACAGAAAACACAGAAGCACTGATCCAAGAGTACTTTCTGTGGAAAAGAAAAAAGTAGAACGTTATTAGTAGTGGTAGCTCCTTTAGTGGCTTTGTCTAGGATTCAGACAGATAAACTCTGAACTGGACATCAAGTCTATAGCATGAAAGAAAGCACATAATACAGCAAAAACTAGGCCAACTGCTTTGTCTAGGAGAGAGACAGTGTTAAATACAGAAAGACAGGGCCATTTATAGAAAGGAAACATGAAGTTAATGACAGCAATAGCTCAGCTGATTCCCCCCTCTAGGAAGGTACCACAGCTAAACACGGAGCCAGGCCAGATGTAGCTTCTAGGAAGGGAAAAAAGCAGAGAGAACATAAAGTTAAAAGCTGAAATACCAACAAATAACTTTAGAGTAAAATTGAAGAGTAGTAAGAGAATGCAAGAGTGAGAAAAAGTGGTCCGCATGTCCTCCAGCAGCCTAAGCAGCCTGCATACCTACAGAAATAGCATAGGATAGCCCAAGCCACTAAACCTATAAGCTTTATCAAAACATGCCAGATCAGCATGGTGCGGCCGGTGTTACGTCGGTCTACGTTTATCTTGCCTTTACCTCAGCGTAACTTATGTTGCCTAGCAACAGTGATAGTGTGAAGCACAGAGCTGTGAAGCCGAACAAATGGAGCCCTAATGGCTAATTTTCTTGTTTTATAATCTTGTTCATTATTCAGCCATTTAAATTGTTAAAGTTTTGTGATCATAGATAAAAAAAAAAATTAAATTCTATTTGTAAATCTATTTGTAAAAATGTAACAATTTCAACACTAACATGTTAACTTTAGGAACAACGTTTAAATCAGTTTATTTGTAGAGCATAAAAATAAAACCAAACATCAACATTAGATTTCATCTGACTGAATTATATCTGTGTTTAACTTCCGTCCATTGGGGAAACCCAGCAGGAGCTTGAAAACAACGTGCCGGGAGTCAGCTGTTCTCTCGGGGTTCATCGGACCTCATCCCCCCGGTCAGCTGTGCGAGGCGAGCCGGCTGTGAGTCCGGTGTCAGGGCAGCAGAAGCGGACGTCTCCGAACACGTCGGAGCACGTGTGGAATTAAGCGAAATCTTGATAAACCGAGCATATATTTCAGGTTTACACAGCTACATTCTAGTCTAAAAACAAGTTCATTTTGTTTCACAGAAAGCGCAATATATCCAACTTTGTTCACAACTTTTCCCTCTCCTCCAGGCTTTGCTACTTCCGTTAGCACAATCTACTTTGACCCGCAATGAATCATGGGATAGCGTGGCCCACGAAGGATACACCGGACCCATCCGTCATATCTGGGAAAAAGAGGACGCATTTGTCGGCCCTATTTGGAGGAGCCTGCGAAGCTGTAGTCTTCATTGCCTCACAATGACGTAATCGGCCAACAAATGCGTCCTTCAAAGAATGTAGCCCCTCAATTTGGACACAGCAATAGTGAATGACATCCGTGAATCGGTGAATCTGTGTTTGATTAATCTGTGGCTTCAAGGACCCGGATGTGTGACACAAAAAACTGAATTTTAGAACTGAAATTGAATTTTAGAACTGAAAGTAAAAGTAGTGAAACTGAATTTTCAATTCAACAAAATACATTTTCAGAGCAAATGAATTCAGTTTCAAACCATTAAATTCAGTTTCAATTAAGTGAAATTAATTTTCAAACCAATGCATTTAATTGCAAATTACACAAATACAGATTCAGTCTGAGAAATTCAAATTCAGTTTCTGATGTCACAAGTTTCTTCCCATAGTCCTGTACCAGCATTGGCTAAAAGGCAATCCAGAGAGGTAGATGTTCCTGCTTCAAAAGCAACATGAAAAGGCAAATTTCAGTTTGCAAATCTCTGCAAAAACTCTATAACAACTACCTAAATCTTTGGAGAAATGTCTTGTGGTGTGATGCATTTTAAAGTGAAGTTTATTGGCTGCAATGACCATTCTTACATTAGGAGGAAAGAGCTTGCAAGCCTGAGGTCACCATCAGAACTTTGAAGAATGGTGATGGCAGTGACATGTGGTTTTTGCTGCCTGAGACTGGTGCACTTCACTAAATAGATTGAAATCTGAAAAAAGAATATGTTGATCCAAGATTTCAAGACATCAGCCAGGTTAAAGCTTTGCAGAGATGTTTCTTCCAATATCAACACCACTAAATTAGTTATAAACTGACAAAGTGGACAGCAAAGTCAAAATTGTGATCTCACCATTACAGAGACCTGATCTCGTCCAAAGGAACAATTATGTCTGTCCCAGCAGTAGAAGCATCTGATGAGAGAACATTTAATTCAGGCCCTAGACGTTTGGGAGTTTGCTTGGGAAAAAGTGACTTGTGAAAATCTCTGCTACACAGTAAATAACTATCAAAAGCTACTGTAATTATAAATGCTAGAAGTACCACTATCAAGCAAAGAGCCATTTAGGACCTGGAATATACACCTCTTTAACTGTCAATTGGTTTCTGACAGATAAATCAGTCCCATCATTTATGTTTGCCAGTGTGGTTAAATGTGTTCACCTTCACAAAGCTAGATTAATAAGATTAATATGAACTAAAATTAATTGATATAACTTTACATTGATTATAATTTAAATTTGTGTTTCTTTCCTTTGTGACTTTTAAACACATTCTAAACAAAACCCAGTTTATAATCAATTTGCATTACTTACAAAGTCATGCAGGACCATCCTATAATAGATACAGAGCCTGTGAGAGCAGATCAACAGATTTTGTATGCAAACAATATCTGCTACAAACACAACATCAGAATTTTCCAAAAACTCAAAATGCAAACCTGGCCTATTGTCAGGTTGTGTTGCCAGGCTTTGACTGTACAGACATGGTGTTAATGTGGCATACCTCCCTGCAGAGCCTTGTTCTTTGTGTCTGCCCAGCTTCCTGCAGTAAGTTTGCTCTGTTGTTCGGGCTCCTTGCTGCGCTTGTTTCCTTGTCTCAGATTCAAACCCTGTACTTGGCAGTGAGCAAAGTGATGCTAATGAAAAGCAGGAATCATGCATGGCTAACATTAGGTAAACTAATCTCTTGTACCTTTTCATGCACCCACTACATTTACATTATCATTCTTATTGTCAATTGAAACAGAATATGCCATTTTATTATCAAGACAGTTTGGGGACTTTTAGGATAAAGGGTACTGTTTTCGTAAGCCAATGTTTCTTAATGTTCTGCGCCTAATGAACATGCTCTAAATGCATTGAGTGTAGTGACAAGACAGGGAAATTCTTTTTAATGTCAGGTTACTAAACTACTCCGTTTAGTCAAGCCTTTGCAAACTCCACACACTGTGGCTTTCCTATGCACGTGACAAAACCACAACCAGCAGCTCATACTATGGAGCCACAGGCAGTTCTGTGATTTTTTGCAGAATGTAGGGCCACTGTACACTCATTTATAGCCTTGCCCACATTAAAGAAGATATAAACTTGAGAATGCCTCAGAAAATCTAAAAAAAAAAACATACACGGATCAGGTAGAACATTATGACCACCACAGGTAACGTGAAAAACAGTGATAATCTGCTTATCATGGTAAATGTTGGTAGCAAGTGAACATGTTGTGCTCAAAGCTGATTTGTTAGAAGCAAGAAAAGCGGGCAAACATATGGATTTGAGCAGGTTTGACAAGGGTCAACTGTGGTGACTGAAAGCACTGGGTCAGAGCATCTCCCAAACTGAAGCTCTTGTGGGGTCCTTTGATTCTGCATTGTTCAGAATAGATCAAAATTTGTTTAAGGATCAACCTCCGGTAAGTCAGTGACAGAATCATTGTTGGACAAGGTTTGCTGATGCATATGCAGAGCAAAGGCTGGCCTGTGTGTTGCAGTTACAAGGCGCACATACAAGGTACTGTAGCTGAAATTGCTGAAGAAGATGCATATGGGGTTACCCATACACATAATACCTTCAGGCAAGCCAGAAGAGACAGTGTAATGGTTAAGACCTTGGGTCATGCCAGTTATCTATATGTTACTTTGACACGTACCACTTACGTAAGCATTGTTGCAGACCGTTTACAATTTAGTCAGTCTAATTGACCATGGGATGTGCTATACAAACAAGCATGTTCAATGGAGGCCCCATTTCGCCACTTGAAGGCTTTAAAGCAGGTCGTGTCCAACTCCAGTCCTTAAGAGCCACTGACTTGCAACTTTTAGACACATCCCCAAATCAATACATGTGAATCAATTTGTTCAACAAACTCAGCCACACAATTCTGCAAAGGCCTATAATGAGCCATCCATTTGATTCACGTGTGTTGAAACAGGGATGCATTTAAAAATTACATGACAGTGGCTCTTAAGGCCTACAGTTGGAGGCCCCTAACTTTAGGGCTCTTTGTTTTAGAAACCACAACACACCTTTAGGGGTCATGTGGAGTCCATGATGAGCCAGGGCAGTCTTGGCAGCAAAATGGGAATAAAACCACAATAAGCAAAGTGTTCATAATGTTATGCCTAATCTCTGTAATAGGCAAGCCGTTCCTTGAATTATTGTCTGTGACAAGTTTGGATTGTAACCCTTAGAAGGAATAGGGTTTGTAAATTAAGTCCTAAGAGTGTATATATTCACGTCACTACATGCAGAAATCTTAAACCGTTTACAACTTTTGGATTAATTTAAAGGTGTCATGATCCACACCTGTTTGTGTTTTTGTTGATTGCGCTCACCTGATTTCTGTTAATCCCTGTTGTATTTAAGTCTGTGTTTTCTGTTACCTCGTTATCCGGTCATCTGTTATTGTATTGTGATCATCCTGTTTGTCATTATCGGTTTCTGTTGCCTTCATTAAAATGCATCCGTCTTCAATGCCTCTGCTGATGTCCTGTTACCGCTTCAGTCCCTTACCACCACACACTGTGACAGTACAACCAAAATATCAGAAGAACGAGGTAGTCATCACGTTGTTGAAATACTTAAGTCAGCAGGCAAAGAACACCTTGCCTCCTGTTCCTGAATTCCTTTTTGGGTTTCTTTGTGGGTTCCTCTCCGAGCTCCTTAGTGTTCCTGTCTTTGGAGTCCCTTATTGTTCCTGCTCCAGAGCTCCTCAGTTAGCCACCAGACAAGGTTCTCTGTGGGTTCCTGCATCGCTGCTGCTGCAGACCTCCTGAACTCTGGTTTTTGGTTTTGGTTTTCTTTCCCTCCTTCCAAGTACCCCTCTGCTTTTTTTATTTTCGTGGACTCATTGGGACATCTGGAATCCACCCTTGAGGGAGGGGTATTGTCATAATCCACACCTGTTTGTATTTTTGATGATTGCACTCACCTGATTTCTGTTAATCCCTGTTGTATTTAAATTGGTGTTCTCTATTACCTTATTGCCTGGTCATCTGTTATCATTATGTGATCATCCTGTTGTCATGTTGAAATTACCTATTCATCTCTATCGCAACCATTTTTTGTAGCAAATATTGTAAGAAATGAGAGATGACAAGATGTCATTGTTGTGGTTTGTGGATATGCCAAGGAGGTAAGATATCATTACAACTTCCAGAGAGAAGATAAAAGGAAATATTCTAAGTTCCAGCAAGAGCCAAGCTTGACTGTTTCTATCCTTTTCACATAGACAGTGGAGATCTGCATCACATTAAATCCCCAATGTACCCTTTGTAGTTGCGCATCAGTAAGCTGCCGAGCTGGCTCTGTGTTTCCAATTTTATTTGGAACGAAACATGTTTTGGCCATTTGAAGTATAAATATGAAAATGTTTAACACATGTTTTAAGGCATAATCTTTTCATAAGAGTGAGACACATAAAAAAGAAATATAAACCAGCTACATCCTAAACTAGCCGTACTCTTTCCTAATATTCTTGTTTATTGTATTTTAAAAGGGAAAATGAGGATACTCAAAATGCTACTCTGGTACCACAATAGGAAGAAATCTTTTTGAATGTTATCTGTGGAAAGAATGGGCTAAAATGACTTCTAAGAACAGGTTAGAGGCTAATTAAACAAGATCCAAACTGATACAAGGAAGATCCCTATTCAGACACAATCTATCAAGCTGTTCACTGACGTTAGAGACGTAATTTATAATAGTTTTGTTTTTTATATGTCACACTATTGAGTATCTGCCTTTCGTTTCAATGGTGTAGGAAGACACAGTGGCACTGGAAAATAATGCAAAATCTTATCTAAAGCTGTTGTATACACAGTTTAATCACCTGATGAGCCAGGCTGCAACACATTTTTGTGTGTGGATAACAGAGTATTTGTGCCATGGCTAAAGAATCAACATAACTACAACTCAAATACTGCAACAAAGACCCAATGAGAACATAAATTAATCTCATACTAAGCTACGCAAATATTTCACTCACCTCAGCATAAAACAAACAAAAACACAAATGGTAACATCAGAAGTGTTTTTGTATTTCTCTTGGTGTCAACTTGAGCGTGACTGCAAACAAAAGGAGTGCCTATAGACCTCCCCCTTCATTCACTTCATTCAGCATGGATCTTTCTGTTATGGTCATGGCCATTGTGCCTTATTATCCCAAAGAAATACAATTAGAATTGGACTTTATTATTTGTTCATAAAAAAGATGTTGATAATGAGACTTGTTAGCTTGTCTGATCAACTCTAACATTAAAGTCCCCAATTATCCCGTTTAAACTCATGGCAAAACAAATTGTTCTTTAGCTTTGTTTTCTGGTTACATTTAAAGTTAGATTTTTATAATGTTGATTTAAACTTTGTCATGGCCTTTTTTTAGCTTATTAGTATTGTCAGCACAAAATGATTATTAAAATTGTAAGGGGATGCGTACCTTTCACATTTGAACCAATACGGTACCGATGCCCGGTATCTGTGAATTGGTATCGGTATTAAACGGTACCACATTTTGGTACTTTTGTGTGTGTTTATCTGTTTAATAATAAAATTTCTAAATTTTCAATTCAACATATTTATTTCTCAATATATAAAATTTAATAAATAAATAAAAACAACATCCAGCTGTTTGTATTGTAACATCTCAGTTTCAAACATTTCTTCTCCCATGTTGCTGGCTGCAGTTGATGAGTCGCTAACGAATGCAGGTGTGCTAACAGTGCCGAATACAGAAGTTGTAGCTGTAAATCTGAGGCTGACAAAAATTGTGCACTCTTGAGCCTTGAAAAAAATCTTGTGCTTAACCAGGTGCTTCCTCAGATAAGAATTATTCCTGCCTTGCACTTTGCGTCACAAATATTGCAGCAAGTGTAATCTGCATTGTATTTTGAAAGTGGAGCCATACTTTTGAGTGCTTTGTATCAGCTGTGCTTTGTTGACTGTACCATTGGCTACTGACGTTATTAAGCTCTTCTGTGTGCAATGCTGTGTTCATGTCCAGCATGGAAATTGCTTACTCTTCCAGTCCCTCAGTGTCACGATGATGCGTTTAGGTACCGAAACATGGCACCGTTTGATTTTACGTGAATAGGTACTCAATAGTACAGAAGGAATTCGGTCGGTACCTATAAAAGTGTCGGGCTTGGGAGTGTCATGCTGTGTTTTTTGATTTTTTGAAAGAACCTTCCAAAGTAACCTGTGCTTCTCTCTCCAGAGAATCCTAGAAGCGTGTGTTCATACCCATGGTTGCCTGACCAAGGAACTCATGAACTTAAATCTGAGCTGTACAAATAAACTTTTCTCAACTTTATTTTTCTCCTGAGTGTGGCTTGCATGTGGGTCAAATCCCAAAAGAGATGACACATGCTTGTTTTTGAATGGTGGAAATACACAAGGAGAATCTATGTATGCACAGAGGGGCAGTATGCAACACAATCAGTGTAAATGTAGTAAGAGAGAGAAGAAAAACTTAACGTCACACAATAAAAATGGCTGCATGCACTACCGAAAATATTATCAGCATGATTCTGTTTTCTGCAAAGTTTTAGATCCATAAGAGTAAAACAATGAAGAGGAAACAACTTTTTGACCTCTTTGTAAATTAAAATGTCATACTCTTTACACTGTTAATGCATACAATCTATCTTTGTAACTCGGATTTATGTTTCTCTTATCTTTTTTAGTTTTTCTTTTCTGTTACACTTTTCCTTGTGTTCATGAAGAACTGATTTCTTTGTGTGTGAAATGTTTGCACCTTCAACTTTATTCATTCTGAATAGAGGGCGTAAATTCTGAGGTGCACAACCAGGTGCCGCGACTGTGCACGGGGCAGGGTTGGGTCAGGGCAGGATCACTGTTCAATGTGTTCAGTATAAACCTAGCTTAAGAGCCAGACCAACACTTGAGATCGCTAAGAGGATGGTCACAAGGGGTTCATAGCTGAGAGTCAGTAATTAGGTTTACACTGTAGCTGTTGTATTAACATAAAATACCACTAACCCGATTATTGTTATTGTCTTAAAACTTCTAATTTATTTTTATAGAAAAGGTTTTCAGCTTTAAAAGTTACAATTACCGAAAAAGTATTCCGGAATATGTTACACATCAGTGTCTGTATATTTTATTGTAAAACCTTTGTAAACATATTTTTGCAGTAAACCATGCCGTTTTTTTGTTGTGCATTCAAGAAATAAACCAGGATTCGGGCAGAAAAGTTGTTTGCAATGTTGTTTTGCAATGTTTCACACATCCTTTCATTTTTTAATTTCTTTTTCTTGCACCACTTTATTTAAACTTGTAAAACATGACATTTCCCAAGTCTCTGTTTATGCACTGTAGTAGATCTTCAGGAAGAGTATGTGATTCCGTCTTGTGTTGCACTATACTGATGATGGCCTTTGTGGTCAATATTTTCACTTTAATTTCCTTGATGATTCAAAAGACCCAAGTTACCATAATTATTCGTCTGGGGTGTGTTTAGGTTGTGAATTGCTGCTGTGGTGTAAATTCACAAGCAGTTGGCTGCCAGTGGGACAGCTTGAAACCACATGAAAAGGTAAGAGGCAGCTTTTCTTCTGTAGACCACATTCACTGCTCAGCTGCTTCCCATTGTTTTTCTTCTAGGATCTGGATGCTGCAGCTGCAGACTTGAACTAGGCATTAAAGCTTTTTCACATTTCTTCACATAACGTGCTCCCTGTGTCGGTGTTTAGGTAGATACTGTAATCTAGGTCACAAAAAGGTGCAATATTTTATAGTTTGTTGTGAGAATTTCAATCTTGCTATTAACAAAAGTCAGTTTAGCATGTGCAATTAAATAACTGAATACCTGTAAAGATTCAGGAGAGCAGAGGTTTTGCAGTGAACATGTAAGGGTGACGTTGACTAAAAAGAATAAACATAGTTCCTTTGCTCATATAATACAGAACCACAGCCACGGAGCCAGACTGTCTGAGCAGGCCTACTTTTAGGAAAAGGGAAACTCTTAGCACGTGCAGAAACAGTTCACTTTACAGGTCAACAAGCCTGAGAGAGAAAAATTGCTGGAAAAATGTTAAATAGAAATGGGGAACAGGAACTGCGGCTGTCAGGACACAGCTCTCTCCCAGAGGAGATATTTATACAACACTCCCAAGGCTATAATCGTGGTCTCTTAACTATGTCTTCGAGACTGCAGAATGGAAGTGTTTATCCGAACCCTGTGGAGAAGTGACAGGAATAGCCAGTAGCAGTATAACATGAAACAGCCTTTCTGCTGGCTAGCTAAACTATGCTGTAGTTATTTTTAATCAGGCAAACCCCTGCTTATTTTGGGGTTTTCAGCAGACTACGTCTCTAATCAAAGGATCCGAACTGCTATATTTTGGAAATGACACGGGCAATTATAGTACCAACCAGATAAAAAGGATATCAAAGGCCTCAGCAGAAATTCACGCATTTTTGTTGACAAAGTAGGGTTTTAGGGTTAGCTGCTATTAATCTTTAAAAATGACCCTATGTCTCCGGGCCGGCCGCCTCCGGGCCGGCAGTCTGAACTCTGGGTCTGGGTCTGCCGGGGACAGCCTCCGGGTCGGCCAACTGAACTCTTTTTCTGTTTTGTATCCTATAGATATGTAAATATTGCTTTTCTCACATTATTAATTTCTTCTTTGTCCCCTTCTTTTCCCAAAATTCCTTTTAAACTCCATTTTCACCCTGCCTCTTCTACCGCTTTCTTTAGCTTCTCTCTTTCAGTTAAATATATTACACATTTCATTAGTACATGTTCTACAATTTCTTTTTCTCCACAACCCTTATACTTTTGTTTTTTCCTGTTCCCTATTATATAAAGAACATCATTGAAAAATGTATGACCTACCCGTAATCTCATCATTATCACGTCTTCTCTTCGAGATCTTTCTACAAAGTTGTTTGTTACTGCTGATTTTTATATTTTATATACATTTTTTCATTCTTGTCTTCATTCCACCTTTTCTGCCATATTTCTACTTGTTTTCTTTTGGTTATTGATTTGTCCTCACCTTTCCCATATAGAATATGTAATGGTATTTCATTCCCCAAAGCCTTTTAGCCAGTTTATCTGTGGTTTTGTTTCCTTTCACCCCTCATGTGCTGGCACCAAACAAAACTGTATATCCAAACCACCCCTCTGCAATCTAAACAAACTGTGATGAATTTCTAATAAAAGATCCTGCCTGTTGTTTCCTATACACCTTATACTTTCTATGACTGCTTTTGCATCTGTGCACACCACCACCTATCCGGTCTGACCTCCTCCACCCACTGCAGACTAATAATGACTGCCACCATTTCTGCTGTGAAAACCGATAAATTATCTATGAGTCATTTGGAAATGCATATTTGAAACTATATTATAAATATCCCTATTCCTACACATCTCCTTAATGTTCTTTGATCCATCTGTGTAAATTTCAAGGTAAGTGTTATAATCATGTCCAACATATACACTAGTTTTCACCCTATTTCCTTTTATTTCCATACTTTTTTCCTTTCAAGTAAACTCATGTCTACTTTTATCTTTGGATACAACCACGAAGGAATAACACTAACTGGATTATTCTGTGAAAATATTTTATTATCTAGTTCATATACTTTACCCCACTGGGTAAAGTATATGAACTTTCCTTTCAACTCAAACTAATTTCTTTGAAACTTTGAGTATTCCCAACTGTTCTGTAATATTTTTGATGAATGGTTATCTTCTTTACTTGCCTTTTAATTTCCAATATAATCCAATATGTCAATATTGGATTACCTTTTTTTGTTTTGTTTTATTCTTCTCAGGTCTAACAGCGTCTCACCATTTTCTATTAATAATTCATTAATGGGAGTGGTCTTTATTGCTCCTGAACACACATAATGCCCTGTATTCAAATTTTTAAAAATCTATATTAATATTTCTCCTATTTGTTATAACCATGTAGCAGGACTTGGTTACTGATAGTTTAAAACCCCATTCATATGACCATTTCTCTATTTGATTAATTGCTCTTTTAATGCTTCTTACTACATGTGACTCATTCCTTCCCCTCATCCAGATTGCCCGGTCATCTGAATATAATGCTAATTATAGTTAGCTAGTTATCCAATTGTACAGTTTTCCACCTATTCCCATTTGATCTAGTTTTATTAATAGTCCTTCGCTCCACAATGAATCATGTGCTTTTTTGATGTCTAAGACTAAAATGATCATCATTTATTTCGTTTTTTTAAAAATGTTTTCTCCATATCACTGCATACCCTAACCAGGGCATCTACTGTGGATCGACCTGCTCTGAAACCACACTGACAGTTACTAATAATCTCTTTATGTTCAAGGGTGTACATTAACCTGTTGACTTTTACTTTCTCCATTCATTTATGCACATGGGATGTTAAAGCTATTAGTCTGTAGTTATTTGGGTCAGTAGCATCCTTCCCTGGTTTATTAAATGGCACAATTATTGCTTTTTCCAGCTTCTTGGAATGATGCCTTCTCTCCAAATTTTATTCGTTTTAATACTAATATTAATGATTCTTCTGGAAGCTGTCCGAATATGGCATAGCACAAATTGTCCTCCCTTAGAACTGAATATCCTTTATCTTTTATTGCTTTTTTAACTTCTTCCATTGTTATATCTTGATCTAGTGCTGACATACTGCTTCTTCTCTTCTCATCTATATCACTGCAGTTTCTGAGTTTTTGGTCCTTCTGTTGTCTATGTAAATCACCCAGATGTTTTCTGCTATGGACTGCAGCAAATACCTCACCCAGAACATCAGCCTTATTTTATGACACTATTATGTCCTGATTTCTAATCAGAGCTGGGATTTTTACTGGACAACTTTTCCCTCTCATTCTCTTAAACATTGACCAGACCTGTTGAAGCTTTATTTCAGAACCTATGGCAGAACAATAGTCTCTCCGTGTTTTCTTTTTTGCATCTTTAATAACTTTACGAGCTACTGCCCTTTTCTTTTTCCACTCTGTTAGATTTCTGTCATATTTTTCTGTAAGGTTTTAAGTGCCGCATTGCGTTTTTTGACCACTTTTATCTTTCCTTTTGTTGTAACTGTGGAAATACTTAATTCTGCAGCATTTATAATGTGTTCAGTTATTTGATTATTACATTCCTCTATATTCCAGATTAATGTTGCCCGCTGACTCGTTTTATCACAATTAGTTAAAAAAGTTTCCCAATTTGCTTTATAAAGGCACCATTTTGTTAATATATACTCTTTTAGTTTGGATAAATTGTCATAAATGATTGTACTTATCGGAAAATGATCACTCCCTAATGTAGAGGCTCCCCTTACACTCCATTCACACGATTTTGCGAGAAAATCAGAAACTAAAGTGAGATCAATACACGAAACTCTACGCTTATTAATTAATTCTTGTACCCTGACCATTATTCAGACATACTAGTGACCTTTAAACTATTATGTCTTCCACGGTATTACCATTATTATTTGTTTGACTGCTTCCCCAACGGCTATTTGCATTAAAGTCTAAGTTTTAACCAGGTCTCCTGCACACATATTATATCTGGTATTGTTTCTATTTCATGTATACATCTTTTAAGTTATTGTCTGTTTGCTATTAAGCTCCTAGCGTTCCATTGAAGTATAAGTATAACCATTCTTTAGTCCCGTTGTACATTTTCTGTTGCTTCAGTTGAACTTAGTATAGAATGAATCTGCTTGGATTTCTTTCATATTTAGAAACTTTTCTGCTGCTGTAACAACTGCCTTTATTTTATCACTTTTCTTGTCATTTGTACTGTTATATTCACAATATGTCAAATAAATGCAATAAAGTTTTCCATATTAACTATCATTGTATTTTCATCCACTTTACACTGGTGTTTACACCCACTACATTCAGCAGCTGGAGGAATGAGGATTTGCATCTGATTGATCTAATTATTATTTGTATCTTGTATGGTGATTATCTGATTTGTTTCTCCAGTACTCATGATTCTTGAACCCTCCATTCTCACTTTTGTGAGTGCTTCAGCATATGATATTCTTTGTTATCTTGATTTTCTGAGCTTCTCTGGCCTCCCTCTGAACTATACATCCTCCATATGCTGCACTGTGTTCACATCCACAATTAAAACATTTTATTTTAGCATCTTTACCACACTTTCAATACTCATGAGGACCTCCACATCTTTGCTTTTCCCTTACATTCTTTAGCTACGTGGCTCATTCTTTGCCATATAAAGCATCTGATAGGATTTGGTATGTATTCTCTTACTTTCACAAAACCCATTTGCACCGACTCTGCAGAGCATTTTCAAACTGCATCATGACTGATTGGTATCTTTTACGATTCTATCCCTTTACTCTTTAATCTTGTTGCTTCTGAAACAGTCTCTACTCTTATTTCCTGTTTCACATCTTCCATAGTCATATCCAATAGCACATCTGAAATATCTCCTCTTGCAAAAGACCCCGAAATATATGCTTTTATCATTTCCCCTGCTAAAGTTGTCATTTTGATGATGTTTTTCTTGTTGTGCTCTGACTGCATGCATTAACATTTTTCTGTTAAGAAGTCTGGCTAGTTTGATATTGCCAATTTCCTTCTCGATTGCTTTAGTTAGTTTAATTGGATGAAAATGTCCCCCTTCTCGTTGAAACTCTACAAAAACTTTCCACTCCTCTTCCCTACTTTGCTCTACCTGGGTCTGATTGCTCGGACTTGAATTTATTTTTGTTTTTATACTGGCGTCACCTCTTTTCTCACTCTCATCTGACCAACTCCTCTTTCTCTCTCTTGCCTTCTCCTAAATGCTCTTTTCATTTTAGACAATCTTGATATCATCCACTTCCTTTCATTACCACTATTCCCTCCTGATGTGGAGGCCATGAAGCTACTCTCAGAGTACATTTTATGCAATCCACCAAATAACTTTTGAAATCCTACCGCCCTGAGAAACGTTCCCTCCCACTTCCCACCTCTGCTGCTGTCTTCACCAACCGACGCTTGGCACTGTACTGGCATCATGCTCTGGGAGTCCGCTCCTCTTTATGCTTCTCCTGATTAGGCTTGATGAGCTGCTGGTGAGGAAGCACATCTGCCAGTCACACCCTGCTCACCAATCTGCAAAATTGTATGTATGTATTTGTTTATTTAATTCAACTGTCTGAGTCAAAATTATACTCTGTCCTAAACTACCCTATAGTTTGTACAGTGCTGCATAGTACCAGAATCTTTGCTTTAAAATACTTAAAAAGTACTTTTAAGATTATTAAAACGTTAGTAGTCTAAAAGTTTTAATTTTCAATTTTCTTATTGTGATAACAGCATGTTTTCATGCCCAATTTCCACATTTCAGATGGTGTCAGACTTGACAAACGTAAAAAAGTCCCTCAAGAAAGTTGTACCACAAGTTCATTTTGCATCATAAACACTTTTCTAATTACAGTTAATCCAAAAGTTATTCAGATTTAGGTTTAAAGTAATCTTTTTAACATTACCAACATGTTCTTCTGAGTGGAAAGTATATAGATGTGTGCCAAAATATAATACTTCAATGTTCCATTGGTATCTATGTTTGTCTTACTATTTATGTAGGGCAAGTCTGAAATTATTCATACCCATAGCAAATTGTGAGAGTCTGTGGGAAAATTAGAGGTTCTATGCCATGCTGTTGTAAATCATGGTATTTACCCTGGTAAAAGGTGTTTTCATCAATTCAACAGGTGAAAAACAGCCGCTGTCTGCAGTTGGTTTGTGGCAAGTCATGGATAAAACGAGGCTCAGTGAGGACCTGCGGCTGTGAATTGTGGCTGCTTGCATTTTTTGAGAGATACACGTGTAATTTCCAATCAGAAAACAACTTCTTTCTTGAATGAAAAAAAAACAACTTAATATCAGGAGTGTGACAAATCTGTGATGTCATATGTCAGCATTAGAGAATATTTGTGGTGTGGTAGTTTGTTTTTTCTCTACATAAAAAAAGTGTTCAATCTAATCTCTAAAGTAAAGCAACTTTTGGGGTGAATAATTTTTGCTTTTATATCTCAATAGTTCGTAAAGAATATCAAAAAAATAAATTTTGCACCTTGATAAATATAGTGAGCTACACAGAACAGCTTCTTGACATTCATGAACTTGAATCCAAAGACTGAAATAATGAATGGTTAGCGTGAAGAATGCATTCTGTTTCAGCATTGTCATACCACCCCATAGATACGTCTTTCAGCTGTCAGTTTTCGCTCAGGCTGGATAAAAAGTGGTCGGGTTCATTAATCAAACTTGTTACCTTGTTTTGATATTCAGCATAATCACCATGTTTGAGTCTTTGGCAGATCTCCCCATCCCTCCTGCACCCAAATACAGACGTCTCAGGCGGTCAGTCCTACCTTTAGAAACACTAAACTCTGTGACAGGCTGTCAAACTGAATCCCCGTTCTTCCTTAAGTCCCGGTTGCTGGGTGCGAACATCAGGAATGTTGCTGGGTGACAAAAGACGATTAGTGGCCTGTTTTCTTTGTATGCTGAAACCTGTGAGTCGTATGTGTTGTATGGCATTGAGACTGGATGGGATGCCACAAAGGTTCTAAAGGTTTTCTTTCACACTGTTCACACAAAGAACGTTGTTGAGACATTTGTACACAGGCAGAAAGTAGGTCTGACAAATAAGAGAAAGTGGCTTGATAACAATATCAGGACTCATCAGCTACATTTATGGCAAACAAAGGATTTTTTTTCCCTATTTTGGGCTTATTTTGTATTCATAAGGATCAATGGAGATCTCTTGTATGTTTTTGTACACTAAATGTTAGACTTTAGAACCTGGCTAAGACCTGATCATTTATATAGTTCTAGTCAGATATTGACATACACTTGTCACTTGCTGGATTTTCATGTTTGGGAATGAGTGAATTATTTAAACCTTGCCGCTTTCAGAATAAAATACTGAAGTGACAATGTTGAGACTAACAAAAATTTGGATTCATTCTAAATTTTCCCATTTTCTTTCATCCACACATTATCAAACTTTACATTCAGGTTTAAATATAACCCAAATAATATCTTAGTTGGCTTTTTATCTGGTTTTATGGCACAGGCTCAGTTTTTAAGGACATAGTTGAAATGCTAGCCTGTTTTATCTATAACAAAACTGGTTTAGATGTAAGTTTGGGGTCATTGATTGTTTGGAAAACCCCTCTGTGTCCAATTTGCAGAAGTCTGACTGAAACTTGTTCAGGAGAAACCAAAGCTGCCATGACCTGGAAACTGCTGCAACACCAGTGCCACTTTCAACAGACAAACCCCATTTTCTTTATCGTAGCTTGAGAGGAAGCTGACCAAGAAAAAAATCCCTGTTCCAAAATTGTCACCTTCAAGCTTGGCTAAAATGTGCATCTCGTTGTATGGACAAACAAAAATGCCTAGTGGTGGGAAGTTTAAAGGTCAGACAGGACCCAAGAGCTGGGATGAAGATCAGCTCCTCCAAGTCCGAGGCCATGGTACTCGACCGGAAAAGGGTGGCTTGTCCTCTTCAGGTTGGAGGGGAGTTCCTGCCTCAAGTGGAGGAGTTCAAGTATCTCGGGGTCTTGTTCACGAGTGAGGGAAGAATGGAGCGGGACATCGACAGACGGATCGGTGCAGCTGCCGCAATAATGGGGACCCTGTGCCGGTCCGTTGTGGTGAAGAGAGAGCTGAGCCGAAAAGCGAAGCTCTCAATTTACTGGTCGGTCTACGTTCCTACCCTCACCTATGGCCATGAACTTTGGGTCATGAAGGAAAGAACAAGATCCCGGGTACAAGCGGCTGAAATGAGCTTCCTCCGTAGGGTGGCCGGGCACTCCCTTAGAGATAGGGTGAGGAGCTCAGCCATCCGGGAGGGGCTCGGAGTAGAGTCGCTGCTCCTCCACATCGAGAGGAGCCAGCTGAGATGGCTCGGGCATCTATACCGGATGCCTCCTGGACGCCTTCCTCAGGAGGTGGCACGTCCCACCGGGAGGAGGCCCAGGGCACGGCCCAGGACACGCTGGAGGGACTATGTCTCTCGGCTGGCCTGGGAACGCCTTGGGCTTCCCCCGGAGGAGCTGGAGGAGGTGTCTGGGGAGATGGACGTCTGGGTGTCTCTGCTGAGTCTGCTGCCCCTGCAACCCTGTCCCAGATAAGCGGAAGACAACGAGTACGAGTATGAGTACAGGACAAATAAAAAAATAAATGGCCACATTTACATTCATACGAGCTTGTATGTAACATGTTCCCCCTGAATAGAGAGTATTTGAATTGACAGTAAATTCAAACCTCTGCACACAGTTGTTGCTTGTAAAAGTCACTGAAGCTCCTGGCTGATAAAGAAGCTTCAAATGAATCATAAAAAGCACAAATTGTGTATGATCTTCATGCCCATGATGAGTGTATTAATTGGTTGAAGGTTTGCCTTCTTTTTTTCAGATTTTTGTTTTATGCCTAATAAAATGCAACAAATGACATAGGATTTATTTACTTAATAAACCAAGCCTAAATAAAGAATATTATAAAAGTATTTTCTTCAATTACCTTTTCTTTTAGTACATAACGTACATTTCTTGTTTACAAGGATAACATTGCAAAACAATTGTACTTCAAACATGTTGTAAACACAGCCAATTTGATTTATTTGTTTCCACAGCGATTATCCATTTTTATCCATTAGCAATTAAGGACCTTTGGTTTTATAAAGTCTGATCTTAAACTTGGTTGTTTTGGGATCCTGCAACAGCGACACAAACTGCAATCACAACCCTGAACTTTGAGTCTGAGCAATGAAGCGACATATACAATTTGTGGTTGAAGTCATTGGTCTGGATCTGATCCTCTGATACAGGAGGGGCAATTAGATGTTGTTTGTTGTTCTCTCTCGAAATAAAGCCTGAAGCAAAGGCAGGCAAAACCCACCATTATTATTTCTGGTTGGTTCAGACATACAAATGGCTTCATAAGTGAGAAGAAGTCCAATATTTAACCATCCTAATTTACCATAAAGTCCAAAGTTAACTGTAGGTGTTACATAGCTATTAAGGGCTCATCTCAAGATTAATTAGGTAATTAGGTTTTAAACCCTCAAAATGTCGGCTTTATGAAATATATGTTTAATAGTTGCTTAAAGGTTGTCATTTTCAAAAGGTACTTTTAATCTGACAAATGGGCCTCATCAGAAAACATATTCTAATTTATTAAATAGCACCATACATTTTTTAAATTTTGTGGCAATGGGAGCGTTTATTTTGTAAACTGGCCAACAGGAAACGGGGTGGAGAGAGAGGTTGATGGAGCTGGGTCGATGGAGCTGGGTCTCAGACCTGCAACGTCTGAGTCGAGGACTGCAGCCTCTGTATATGGGTGCATTACCCCTGAGCCACTGCCACTCCCCCAAATAGCTCTATGATTTGATTGGCATGATCATAATGTTATGATTATGTTAAATCCACCTCCCAAATTGAGACTGAACACTGAGAGTCTACGGTTTGTTCTGTTTAGACAAACCTTTTGCCTTTTATTGGGGTGTTGTATCTGGGATTTCTCACTGCAGGCTTTCATCACTTGGAACACCCTGCAGCTGTGGCATTCACCGTCAATTATTACCCAGGCAATTTGTGGCAAAACCAAAGTGAACTGAGCACAATCCCATCTGGCCAGTGCAGCCACAGTCTGGTTAAACTGGGCATTTCTGACATTCCGACCACCTTCTGCCTCTCAGATTGGACTCTAATTGCATCCAGGCCACCCTGGAGCCGAGGGAGAAGGACTTTCTCTTTCTTTCATTTAACTAAACCCACCAGGAAGACCAGATGTTTTGTACATATACGCTCTCATGCATCTACAGGTGCACAAAAATAAACACTCACTCTGAAGAACTATGTGTAGATTTTAGAGTTCTGAGACTAAAAGTGCCGCTATGATTATTTACTGTATAAAGAAGAAAACAGTGCTTCCCAAATATTTTGTATATGCAACATCATTTTAAAGATTAAACTTAAAGCTCCTCATAGAAGAACGATGAAAGACTCTACAAAGAAAAGAAAGAAAAAAAAAGATCAGAGGATTTGTTGCAGTCCAGTGGAGCAAACAGAGGGAGAACAACAGAGCCTTGCCGTGGCTTTTTTTAGATAAGCAGGAGCTGATGTGGCGTGGTGACCCTAAGAGAGGTACGTTTTGACTGAAACACACTGGTGTCACACACAGACAGAAACATGTCAAACAATGACATATCCTTACCTTCCTCCAGCAAATTAAAATAGAATAAACCATCATTGTTTTATTGGAAAAATGTCTCTGTGGAGTACCAGCATGTATTTATTGTTTTGGAACTGTGTGTTTGAATGGTCTGTCAAACTGTGACTGACAGAGCATTTACAAAATAAAAGCACTCCTGCAAAACATCAGCAGCATTGTTATGCTGAGCAATATCTGGTTTATATGAAGGATAATATTTATAAAGAAAACAAGATTAATAACAGGCTTAGCCATTTTTCTGTAAGTCAAAATATACTGGGACACATTTATTTGCATGCCTCATAATGATCTATGAAAGCCTTAATATAAATGAAACTTTAAATGCAACAGTGTAATTTCATGTAAAAAATGTAGAAGAAGCACAAGTATTAATTGTGGGAACAAATTGAAAGAATCATTGTTTTTACCATTTTACTAAAACATTGGAATATATTTAATCAGTTTTTCAGTCAGGGGAGGAAGATTATTTCCTCAAACCAGCTCTCACTCCAGACATGAAATGCAGGTCTACAATAATTCACACCCTCTGATCTCATTGTTTCAGTCAAACTGAGTTACCTTTAATTGAACTTAAAAAAAAAAAACAGCAATACAATATGTGCTTTTTTTCCCTTGGACAGATGTCTTTTCACCAACCTTGAAAAATAAATCTTTTAAATATCAATATGTGTTTGTAATCATGCATATTAGGGGATATGTATTTGCTACGTGTGCAAGTGCATACTTATGAGGTAGGGTATGTATTCCTTACCTTTATTTATGCTACGTATAGGGTCTATTTTTCTTTTTTTTTTCTCTTGTTTAACCACATAAGGATATTTACATATAACATATAAAGTATCTTTTTTCCTGGTGTTTAGACCATGCACTTCTAATTCACCCAAAGATATTTTTTCATTCAACTCACACAAAGCCTATGAACCTAATAATTTTTCATTTAAAAAAACAACTTCCTTCAACATGTTTCTTAGCCCTATGCGGCTTGGTAAACAGCAAAACGTTCTAAGCAAAAAGGGTGGTGGGGGGATGGGAGAGGGAGAAATTCAGTGCTTACTTGTGGCCTGTGTCCTAAAACGATTGGATTCCTTAATTGCCATGTTGATAACAACATAAGTACATGGTTTAAAACCGTCAATGTTACACTATAATTACAGAAGAGTTTGGGATTTTAAGAAAAGACAAATATGAAAATACATGAAGTATACTCCTAGTAGACCAATGATTTTAAAAAGTTTGCAAGTTTTCTACTGGAGTGAAAAGAGTTTAGAAATTTCCTGGATGAGCTGGATTCCATCTGGGATATTTTAGAAAGTGAAAGTGTACCTTAATTCCAGTTATCTCAATATTTTGAATTCTCAGTGGAATAATAAACCTTACAAGCCTTTTATGACACCTCAGTTACCTTATTCACACCACACCCCCTTGTGGTTATAGGTTTTTGGAGAATCCATGTAATTACGAAGTACGTCCCACTCCAGCAAAAAACTTCTAAAGCCTCTTTCAAATTAGGGTCATAATTTCTTGCTTTTTTGTCTGAGCCGGTTGATGGCTACAAAGTATACAGTAGATGAAAGACACTGGCCCAGATTACACCACTGCATCCCTGTCATTTTCAGGGTCTGCCATGCTGACAGGAACAAATCAGGTCATTGTGTCTGCTGTCTGAGTCTAAAGCAATCTATTTAACTAGGGCTGAATAGGCTTCGTCCAGAAATCATTCATAAAGTAACTACAAAATCTTAACAGAAGGGAAACATACACATGTGCTGACTATTTCATTGTGTTTATTTTTTTCTATCTATTATTCCTTTATATTAAGTTTCTCAGTTCTATAGCTATTATTTTGATTACTAAATACTAATACCAAATAAGGTATTGCAATTGCTAATGCCTTTGTCACACCTTTGTGCATCTGTCTTCTGTGCAGTTTTAAGGTATATGAAGATCCATGGCTTTAAGTAAATGTTGATCCAACTTTGCCTTTCTAAGCATCCAAAACTTTAGCACAGGTAATTTGATCTTCAGGAAAATCCTGTGGACTGAGGCAAGGCAAGTTTATTTTTATAGCACATTTCAGTTTTTCAGTAGCAAGACAATTCAAAGTGCTGTACATGAAAAAAGACAGAGAGACATAATAGGAAAAGTACATTACAGTGGCATAAAGGTAATTAAATAGTTAACGTACACAAATAATTATAGAGAATAAACATGAAAAATTTAAATGATAAGACAATAATAAAAAGATTAAAAATGAAAAATGAATGATAAAGTAATTGATAAGAAAATGAAAGGAAAGTTGAACTGAAAACTTAACTAATAATGTTTGGATGGCACAGTCAAAGGCCACTTCTAAGCAAATAGGTTTTTAATCTTGATTTAAAGCAACCTAGGGTTTCAGCACTTTTACAGTTTTCTGGAAGTTTATTCCAGATTAGTGGAGCATAAGAACTAAAAGCTGAGCATCACAACTCAGAGGCCCCAAAGAGTACATATGGAACACTGCTGCAGAGTTTATGCAATAATACTCAAATGTTACAGCAATGCTTTGTTAATTACAGCACATTTTTTCAACTGCCCTAGAAATACAACTTAGGCAGACATCTTTTTTATATGCTAAGGACAGGCATATTCAAATTGAGTAGAAAATCCGTATGCACGGAAACTCTGCAGGGAAGGAGCGGGTATCCCCGCCTGGACTGTCGAGGGCTGCATGAACTTAGCTTGATATGCACTGATGAAAATTCAACATGATTGCATTTCTATATTGTTTGATGAAAAAGAAAAGGTTACATACGTCATTATTATTATAAGGGATTATGTGGCAAAAGATCAGGTTTTTGACTTTTGATGACTCATCTCTCGCATAATGTTCTACAGGTTGTGTGGTTAATGTTAAAGAATGGTACTTATTTTGCCCTACAATATACTATGATTTTTGATTCATCATCAAAGTCAGTGTAATTCTATTACACGGGACGCTAAACACACACGCACACACACACACACACACACACACACACACACACACACACACACATAGCTACCCCGTGACCCACTATGGAATAAGCGGTAGAAAATGACTGACTGACTGACTATATATATATATATATATATATATATATATATATATATATATATATATATATATATATATGTATATATATATATATATGTATATACATATATATATATATATATATATATATATATATATATATGTATATACATATATAAACAAACACATCATGCAGTTCAGTGCCTTGCAAAAGTATTCATACCCCTTAAATTTCATGTGTGGTCACATTCCAATCACAAACTTGAATGTATTTTAATGAGTTTTTTATGAAAGACCATTGCATAGTAGAGCCTAATTGTGAAGTGGAAGGACAGTGGTACATGTTTTTATTAATGTATTTAATTCTGCATTTTTTCACAAATACATTTTGTGTGGTGTACATTTGGATTTTTTCTGATTTTGTTTCTGAGAAACATGGTAGTGGCTGCATCATACTGTAGGGTTGATGGGAAGATGGGTGGAGTTAAATATAAGGCAATACTGGAAAAAAAAACAACCTTCACACTGACAGAGAAAGTCAGTGTGAGACTGGGACAGAGGTTCACCTTCTAGCAAGACTCTCAATATACACCCAGAATACAATACGGTTTAGATCAAAGCATTTTCATGTGTCTAGTGTCAGAATGGTCTAGTCAGTCTCTAAACCTAACTGAGAATCAGTGGGAATACTGTAAAATGTTCATTAAAATCTTTCCATTAAATCCAACTTAGCTTTGCAAAGACAAATTGTTTTAGTGAAGTATTAATGATTTGTGGCTTTAATCAACACAAAAGGTGGTTTTGAAATGCACTGATTCTGGGGGATGAAACAAATGTAGGTCACATTTTCCAGGTATTTCTTTATTGAAAACCTATTAAAATCATATATCCATTTTGTTTCTTCAGTTAGGATCTACTTTATGTTGGTCTATCACAACCAGTTCCAAAATAAATACATTAAAGTTTGTGACTGGAATGTGACAAAATGTGAAAAGGTTCAAGGGGTGTAAATACTTGTGCAAGGCACTCTATTTTATTATTGAGTTTTACTCATTTTGCAGCAAACATTTTGTAGTTGTTTACAAAAAAAAATGCATTGTGTTTGGACATGTAGCAAATGATTAGTTAGTACAACGGGATGTCCAGATCTAATCCCAAATATCTGGCCCAGGTTTATGGGTAGGGTTGCTTGTTTATGGGAGAAACAAAATACCTAGCTCTTTCTATCTTCCCGTCAACTTTAATCAGGTTCCTTCTCCCCGCTGAAGAAAAGCATCCCCTCAGCATTATGCTGCCACCACCATGTTTCACCGTGGGGATGTGGGTTCAGGGTGATGTGCAGGGTTTGTCTTCTGCCATATTTAACATTTTGCATGATCAAAATGTTCAGCTTTGGTTGTTTTTAAACATAGCACTTCTTCCACATGTTTACTGTTTCCCCTACATGGCTTATAGCAGCCAGCAAATGGAACTGGTTGTGCCTTTTCCTTCAACAATGGCTTTCTTCTTGCCACTCTTGGGTATCTTTGTGGGATGTCTGACTAATAATTTTCCCGTCAGCAGATTCTGTCAACAGAATTACCAGGGGCTTCTTGGCTGATTCTCTGGATGATTTCTGATTATTTCCTGTCAGTTTAGGTGACAGCAATGTCTTGGTAGGCTTCAAGTTGTTTTCTATTCTTTGCATTAAAATATACTGGATTGAACAGTGCTCTGTGAAAACTTCAAAGCTCGGGGCATTGTTTTAAAATCTACCCTACTTTAAATTTCTCAACAGCACTATCCCTGATCTGTATGATGTGTTGCTTGGTGTTCATGATGCTGTTTGTTCTCTAATGTTTTCTTCAAACCTACAATGCCTTTACAGAACCGCTTTATTTGTACTGATGATGAATTTACTCACAGGTGGGGTCTGTTTATGGGTTAGAGATCTGACAGCAGTTTGTTGCTGATGTAAAAAAAATTTGTGTTAGGTTCTGTGATTTTTCTATTATACATTTTGATTATATTCTGGAGGTATGATTATTTCTTTCTTGAATGGTTTATGGGTATTCATTGCCTGAGATCAATGTCAGTGTTAAAGTTACCTGATATTCCATGTGGAAGGTGATCACCAAAGTAACACAGTCATTTTGCATGTAGGTATATATAATCCTTTCCTGAAAAAGTTTTTTGTCTGCAACATTTTATATCCAGTGCATGGTTCACTTGTAGGACAGAACAACATATTGTTTGTCTGCTACAGTGGTGTAGAAAGAGCCTACTGTTCTCCTAAGCTTCCATTTTCAGTGCAGAAGTCTGTAAGTTCCTGAAGGAATGCCAGTAATTAGCTCCATAATCTTAAGATTTAGGAAATCTGCAGGAACACAGACTTTATCGTTGTGTAAAAGTCTTCCACATGCAATACTTTATGCAATGGCTTTATTGTGAAAAGAGTGATTGTTAATTATCAACAGATTGAAAATTCGACGGGTTGAAACCAAATACTTAAATTAGAATAGGACAAAACAGATAACAGATTTAAATTATGATTTAGCATAAGCTCATTTTTAAAATCTGGTTGAGATCTGTGGTCTCCAGACCATGACATTGATATCAAAGCCCTGTCACATATAGTCTTACTATACCTCCTTAAGACCTGTTAAAACTATTAAAGTAGACATCATTAGATTAATTTGGATTTCCCCTAAATTAAACCTGCAACAAAGAAGACATTTTTATTGTACTGAAAATAGAATATGTAAACAAACAAAAAAAAAAAACCCACTAAGAACTGCACAAATATAATGAAATAAAGTATGAAGAATGCAGGCAACGAAAGGTTTGACTTGTGAGACATGAAGCACAGGATGAATACGTAAACTGGAAGGCAGACACAGACGTAGAGCAGAGGGGCTGGTGACTGAGTCAATAGTGTTGGGGCCAATGAAACGAGGAGGCAGTTTTTTGGACATAGCCTTCAATGGAATGTCTCAGGAGGACAACCAAACTTTTCGGCCAGGATAGTACGTTGGTGCAGACTGCCGTCTGCGGTCAGCGTACTTCTTGTTCTGGTCTGCTGTACGAAGGAGAGCTCTGGTTGTATTTCCCCAGATCCATTTACAACGGCGTATGTGGTGCCGAAAGGATGCTAGACCAATTTCTTTTTCATCAGCAGGGAATAAAGAAGGGTGATAACCCAGGGAAATCTCAAAGTGTGAGAGGCCTGTTACGGATGAGATTTGTGAATTTATTGCATATTCTACCCAGGGAAGAAAAACACACCAGTCAAGTGGTTCGGTTGTGGACATGCATCTGAGAACGGACTCCATCTGTTGGTTCATGCGTTCAGTCTGTCCATTAGATTGGGGATGACAACCAGAAGTAAAGGAGGCTTTGGCTCCAAGAGCTAAACAAAACTGTTTCCAAACACGAGAGATAAATTAAGGACCACGGTGTGACACAATGTCCTGAGGTATGCCATGAAGGCAAAAAACATGCTGAACCAACAACTGGGCAGTACGAAAAGCAGATGGGAGTTTCTTTAATGGTACAAGATGGCAGGACTTGGAAAAACGGTCAACAATGGTGAGAATGACAGTATTCCCTTTTGATATGGGTAAACCTGTAACAAAATCCAGAGTGATGTGCGACCAAGGGCGTTTGGGTGTATTGAGAGGCTGAAGTAAACCATAGGGAGGCTGGTTGCTCAATTTTTGTCTGGCACATACCAAACAAGCCTGTACATACTCAGTAACGTCCTTATGAAGAGCTGGCCACCTAAATCGTCTTGAAATGAATGATATGGTTCTGCTAACCCCTGGGTGACCTGAGAATTTGGTGGTGTGAAACCAGCAGATGAGCCTAAACCTAACAGAGGTAGGTAGATACTTCCTGTTGGGAGGACTAGTACCAGGGTCCGGTTCGTTTCGTTGGGCATTGTCAATAAGGTCCTCTACCTCCCAAACTAAGGCTCCAAAGGTCCAATGGGACGGCACAATGGGCTCGGTCTCTTTTTCAGTGGAATCCCACGTTGCAACTCCTTTCTGTGTTAGTAAGACGACGAGAAAAAAAAGCACATGGGTGGAGTTTTCCATCTGTGGCTGACTGCTGAGATAGTACAGCACCAATACCTGTATCTGAGGTGTCTACCTCTAAAATAAACTGTCTGGAAGAATCGGGTTGAACTAGAATGGGTGTTTGAGAAAACCTCTCTTTTAATGCTTGGAAGGCCTTGTTAGCTTCGGGTGTCCAGGAAAACACAACGTTTGTGGAGGTCAAGGCAGTGAGTGTTGCGGCGATTAAACGAAAGTTCTTGATGAATTGTTGATAAAAGTTTGCAAATCCAAGGAACCGTTGTAGCTGCTGGCGAGAGTCTGGAACAGGCCACTCCAGCACTGCCTTGATCTTCTCAGGATCCGAGCGAACCTGTCCACCCTCCAGGATGTAACCCAAAAATGTGATTGAGGTTTTGTGAAATTCACACTTCTCGGCCTTTACAAACAGTCTATTTTCCAAAAGTCTTTGTAGAACTAGACGGACGTGACAGGTATGTTCTTTAATGTCTTTAGAGTAGATCAGGATGTCATCCAGGTAGACAAAAACGTTCAAAAAATCCCTAAGTACGTCATTGATGAAAGACTGAAACACTGCAGGTGCATTACTTAATCCAAACGGCATAACCAGGTATTCAAAATTGCCCAACGGGGTTTTGAAAGCGGTCTTCCACTCATCCCCCTGGTGGATCCTTACTAAATGGTACGCATTACGGAGATCTAATTTAGAAAAAAGTGGTTGAACCGTGTACTGGTTCAAAGGCCGAGGACAGAAGAGGAAGTGGATATTTGTTTTTGACAGTAATTTGGTTTAACCCCCTATAGTCAATACAAGGGCGTAGTGAGCCATCTTTTTTCTCCACAAAGAAAAACCCAGCACCGAGTGGAGATGAAGAGGGTCGAACTAATCTTGTCACCAGAGACTCATTAATATAATTCTCCATAACTTTTCTTTCTGGTCCTGAGATGTGATAAAGCCTACTGGAAGGCAGGGGGGCACCGGGAAGCAAATCTAGCGTCATAGCGTCTATGCGGGGGTAAAGATAAAGCTTTGGATTTGCTGAAACCTAACCTGAGGTCATGGTACTCTGGAGGAACGTTAGTGAGATCGAACATCTCGTTATCTGCAGGATCTGACTCAGAGGGGAGGGAAGCTACTGCTGACTGTAAACAAGAGGAAAGACAGTTAGTGGACCAGGATTCAATTTGGCTTTCTGCCCAGTTAATGTGAGGGTTATGTTTCTTGAGCCAAGGGAAACCCAAAACTATTGAATTCAACGCTATGGGAAACACAAAAAAGGAAATCTCTTCCCTATGATTTCCCGAAAGGATTAAGGTCAACGGTTTGGTTCTATGTGTGATTCGGGGTAATCTTTTCCCATCTAGCGAAGAAACAGACTGAGGTATGGGAAGTGGCTCAGTCTCAATTTTAGCTTCAACAACTAACCTCTGATCAATAAGGTTCTGGTCGGTACCTGAGTCAATGAGCGCGGAAAGATCCTGAAAAGGACGGTGAGAAATTAATGTGGCAGGCAAACTAAATCTGGGGGTAAGAGGACGGTCTGTCAGTATCCCCTCATTTACTGACGGACCTGGCCTTTTGGTCCCGAAGGACGAACAGGACAGTCTGCAAGAAAATGATCAGTTGAGCCACAGTAAAAACACTGATTTGATTGGCGGCGTCTCAGTCTTTCCTCTGGGGAAAGCTGAGTTCGCCCGATCTGCATAGGTTCAGTTCCAGAATTCTGTGAGGCAGAAATGGAGCGAATAGTTTCTGGTGTAGACCAGAGAAATGAGTCCCAACTGCACTCCGTTCTAATCAAGATCTTTTTCTCTCTCTCATTCTGTTATCTAATCTGACGGCTAGCTTGATTAACCCATTCAACGTTTTAGGCTCATCGACTAATGCCAACTCATCCTTTAATGATTCATTTAACGACTGGAAAAAAGCTGCTCTAAGAGCACAGTCATTCCATCCAGAAGCTGCAGCCAGGGTGCGAAAATCAATGGAAAACTCAGCAACAGACCGGTTTCTCTGTTTAATTGACCATAGACTTCGAGCGTTAGTGGTTAAGTCTTTCTCACTAGAGAAAACCTGTTGAAACTCCTCCTCAAATTCAGAAAATGTGCAACCAAAATCCAAACAGTTAGAAAAACGGTCCTCTGCCCATTTCAAAGCTTTTCCAGAAAGTAACCCAAGTCAAAAGAAATCTTAACGGAATCATGTGGAAAGGATTGTGGGGAGCGATTGAAAACTAGAAAACCCCTACAATCTTCTTTCTCACCAGATAATTTTTCAGGATTTGGGGAAGTGATCATCATTGATCATTTCCACTTCATTCATCTCCAGTTGTACTTTAAACAAACAAACACACATGAATTGTGAGTGCAGAAGTTGCTGAGAAATCGGAGAGGCTGAAGCGCCCTCTACTGCCGGGGCGGAGAAATTACTCAAAGTGTGCTGAAACAAGGAGGCTAGTTGTTCGACTTGCTGATTGGTCTGTTTCTACTGTTCAAACAGAACGGAGGGAAGAATCATGTGTTATGATTTGGTGATGTTGTTCAGATAGAGTTCTCCTGAACGCTTCTGCTGGGTCTGGTTGGCCAGAGTGTTCTGTTATATTGTTTTTAACAGATTCAACCCATATGCAGAAAGCAATACAGGAGACAGAGTTTTACGGTAAAGTGTTTATTTACAGTGTAGTGACATGGGCAGGGAAACTGGAACCGGGAAACCAACTGTAAAAATAAACAGGATGGTAAGCAGGGAATACTCAGGGTCAAAACTAAAGAATAATAATTCAGCCTTACTGGGTTGATAGAATGATTTGCCAGAGGGTGGGGAGCGAAGAGACCAAATAGTTGTTTACCCGTGAGGCAGATGAGGGCGGATTATGGTGTGCCAGGATGATAAGATGGTCCAGGGTTTTCAGAAGTAGGTACAGTGGAAGGAGGAGGGTGGACAGGGTTCTTGAATGGTAATCTAAGGAGCGAAGAATTCAGGAGGCTGCCAACCGGTGTGGTCCAATGAAGTGACGAGAGGTTAGAGTCTTTGATCATGGAGCTGGACAGCTTCTTTCCAGAAGTTGTTAATCCAGGCAGAGTTCCACACGAAAAGGCAAGGTCAGGTTCTGGTAATCCTGCAAGGTAACAAAATTCAAATTACTAAACATTCAAGGCAAGAACAAGACAAGGTAATGTGGCTGGAGCTGTACCACTAAGGGACAGCACTCTGGCAGTGAGTTGCTGGCAGCCTCCTCCTAATATACTCCTCAGCAGGTGATCAAGGGAATGATGAACACCTGTCACCTCTCCTCCAGGTTCCATGCCATCTAGGGGCTAAGCACAGTAACAGCACCAAACAAACAGACAAAGCACAGATCCTGACAATCTGAGACACTGACAAATTTTATCCATAAAAGTTGATTCCTTTAAAAAAACAAAACAACTAAACCATGGGCAAAATGACACTTGTTGATTTGAAAGGATTTTTTCCTTCATGTTAAATATGTGAAATATTCTGAGGTTTATTTTAGACTAAAATTCAGATTTTTTCTCTATTCCATTCTTTTGTATCACTATGTGTTCTGCAAAATCTATTTGCCTTTCACTTTGCTGCTAAAACACTTGAATATCCAAACTGAGGAACAAATAAAATGAGGTAGTGGAGGAATAAGTTCATAGTACCCGATTAAGTTCATATTCATCTCAACAATTCAAACATATTTGATAGACTGTGACTAACCCCCTCTCACACAGGCCTCTTTGGGCAAATTGGCCCCGCTGACTGTCCCCCACTAGTGTGGACTGATGCAGACCGTTGCATACTGGGAGATGGGGGGTAAAATGGAGGTACACAGTCAGACCTGTTTTTATCATTTGGATCATGTATTTCTAACTTCTAGAGATTGTTTTTGTTGTGTCACAAATATCTTTGATAAAATTGTGCATAGTCCTCGTGGGATGATTAAAACATTCTGCAGAACATTTTCTAAGCCATGAGAACAACACCTGCTAATTTCTTCTATAGACATCTCTCCAATTCATTGTCTAGGTGTGTGAAAGAAGCACTGAAACAAGTCGGATCTCAAAAGCTCCATTCACTCAGTGTGCTGTATATGTGTCAGCACGACACGCACAGTCTCTGAAATGACAAAAAGCGGTGATGAAAAGTCATTTTTTTCACAAAAGACTGCAGTATCAGATGAGACTATGATGATAGTCCCCCTCACAGTCTGAACTTTCGCCAAGCAAACATGATTGTCAGGATTCAGAAAGGAGATGAATTTTTGCCAAGACAAAGTCCCTTGAACTCCACTGAGCTTTTCTTTAAGGCTCTAGAAAGCAAAGATGAGCCTGAAGAGGATGACTGTGTGTGTGGGTGTGTGTATGAAAAACAACCCATCTCCCTTTAGCACTGAGTGCTTCTCTGAGGTGTACAGTACAGGTAACCAGGATGAACAGAGAAAGGACTCCTTTCTTCTACCCCTCCTCACTCACAGTAAAAGTGCAGCTCTACCTCAAGCTCTGGTTTCTGTGCCGCTTTTGTCCAAGGCCACCGATTGTGGACAGAAAATGGGTCTGGAAGGAACCCAATATGGCGTCCTCACAGGTCTCATTGGCCCCTGTCAGAGCTGCTGTCACAAAAATGGAGAATCTGGACATGTTTCTGAAACTGAGAATACAGAACAGCTGTTGAATAATGCACTTGCTGTCTCAGTGTACAGAAATGCTAAATTTTTACTGGGAACTTGACAATAAAAACAGCAATCCCCCCTCCTTGTAACCTTTAAAGTGGTATTTCCAGCTTACACTTGAAACTTTCCCTGGTGGGCTGCATAGTAAAAGCAATGCCACTGACCTAGTAATGTGAGCAGAATGCCTTCCTTTGAGTAGCTCCGCTGTGCTGGCACTGGACCCAAATTTTACAGAGGACCTATTCCAACGATGGCTTGAAACTGGAGCTTTTTATTGGTAAAGGAATGTTGCCGGTAAACAGATTTGCCATCAGATATGTGTGGTGCCAAAACTGACCTTCACTATCAAAGGTATGAAGTGCCTGAAAGAAGTCACATGCGAACAGCTTTTAATGGATCTGGTTGTGAACTAAAAAGAACACAAAGTAATTCAATATTTCCCACAAAATAAATAAAAAATAGACAACCATCTGTCTTTAGAAAAATGTTTAACAGTGTTTGCCTTTTTTACCCCAGTGTGTTAAACGCTGCCAGTCTGAGTAAAGTACCAGCCGTACTCAGGTCTCCTTTTTTGTCTGTGCTGTTGGTTATTTTCATAACAAAACAGATTGGGAGGTGACTTATGTTCACACCAGCAGGATTTTGAATCCTTAAAATCTAAACTCAACATTTATCTGAGAGAGACTTAAATAGTTGGTGCCAAAATCTACTGGTGTGGTTTAGATCCTAATACTGTTTAGTCACAGTTAGGAATGTTGTAGTTTGGTTTTGATAATACATTTTGTTCAGTTTTAGAACATTTGCCAGGCATACTGAACTCTGCAATCCCATATTGGGTTGTGAGAGCTTTATACTGTATGTTTGTATGCTGTTTTACACTTTCCTAAATGTGAAAAGCTTCAAAAACGCATTTTGTTCCTCTTAAATCTGTGATTTTGTCTTGTTATTTACCACACTTTTGTCATTAATTTATGTTGCACCTACATCGACCAACAAAAAGGAAAATCATACATGGTTTTCACATTTTGTAGGAATAAAAAATCTGCTTGCATTTCTTTTCAGCCTCCATCACCTTGAAACCCCTAAATAAAATGCAATGCTTCAGAAGATACCTAACTGGTAAATAGGATCCACCTGTCTGTGATTTAATCTCAGTATAAATCCAGCTGTTTTATGAAGTCCTCAGAGGTTTGTAGGAGAACTGCAACATGATGACCAAGGAACACAGCGGACAGGTCAGGGTTAAACCTGTGCAGGGTTAGATTCAACCCAACATTTGAAAATGAAAAGATTTATTGCATGACTGCACACCTAACAAGACATGACCATCCAGCTGAACTAAAAGACAGAGCAAAAAGAGCATTAATCAGAAAATCAGCCAGGAGGCCTGTGGTAACCCTGGAGGAGTTGCAGAGATTAACAGTTCAGGTGGAAGACTCTGTTGACAAGATGTGTTTGCAGGGCTGTTAACTAGAGGCCTTGCAGCTGGATTACCAGTGAGAAATAATAGTAACGGCAGAGGAAGTTTGAAGTAGCAGTTGATTTATTCAGGCGCACACCATCAAGCCTAACAGCATCAAGCCTCTTAACAAGACACAATTGCAGCCTTAAATAGGCACAGCTGATAAAAAGGACTAAACCATTCTCCACATGGAATTTAACATCTCACAACTTCCAACTCAAACATACATTTTATCAAATATATACATATTCCCCCTTACTTTTCATAAATATTTTATACTTTTTTAAACCTACACACCCAAACACCATAAAACCTCACAAATACTAAGTGCACAAATCCCCTACATTTTCCATGGTCTCTCCTGGAACCTATAAATGGTGTCTGGACCCCCAGGTAAGTATTTGTCCAAACACCCTGGAGAGGACACAGAAAAGACAAGTGAGTCACTTCCTTAGCACAACACTTCTCCTTCACTGACACTTTTAAACAGACCTTACACAAACACTTGCTCAAGTTTCACAACAGTAGACCTTGTTTGCTCTGACTAACAATTATCCTTTCACAGACATCCACGCCACTTCTTAATGAGGAGCAGCTGTGCAGAGCCTGGAACAAAAGGCTGCATGCTCATCACCAAAATACTCAATAAATATTAAATAAAAAGTTAAACTTGTGTGCAAATGATTATGTGCAAACCCATGCCTAAAGTGCAGTGCTAAATAAAGTGTTTGTTAAAGTGCTAGATAAAGTGCTTTTAATAAAGTGCAAAGGTGCTCTTAAAGTGCTATGAATTACTTAAATAGGGATAGTCCACGTAATGAAGACCTCTTCATTACAAGGGCACTCAACTATTCTTGCCTTTAGAAACCAGTTAAAAGAAGAAAGCTAACCAAAACATCCACACCTGAAATGTGGTGGTGGTATCATCATGCTGTGGGAATGTTTTTCTTCAGCAGGGAAATGGAAGTCGGTCAGTTTGATGTGTGGATGAGTGGAGTTAAATAGAGAGCAATCCCTGAAGAGAATTTTTTAGGGCCACTTAAATCTGGGACAGAGGTTCGCCTTACAGGAGGACAACGACCATTAACAAACGTTAATGCTTAAAGCAAAGCATTTTCAGGTGTTAGGGTGACCAATTCAAGGTCCAGAACTGAGACCGTCTTCAGAATTACTGATCAGACACTCTCAGTGCAATCAAATTTGAGCTAATTTACCAAGAAAAATTAGCAACAATATAGTCACTAGATGTGCAAAGCTGGTAGAAACATACCCCTTTCAACCCATGTTCAAAACCATGTGTTAGTTCCAGTTTACAATAACATGCTACTTCATGTTGGTCAGTCACATTCAGTTCAGATAAAATGCACTGTATTTGATCAGGATTAATAAATACAATGTATTTTATCTGGATTATCTGCTCTTTTATCCCAAATTGTGAAAAGGTTTATCTGAATCGTTTTTTGGGGCACAGTAAAAGAAAATTATAACTTCATACAGGATAGTCCAATGACAAAGATCCGACAATCCTACATCAGTAAGAAGTAAAGAAAAAGAAAAACTGTTCCCTGAATTTTTAACTGTAGACAGAAACAGTTGATCAACAGTCTGTTGTATCACATCTTGGGATTTAACCATATTTTGGCTTATGCTGGTGCCCCAATTTCATCCAAAAAAAAATATAAACACATTTTTGGTTTTCAAACAAGCATGTCCAAGCAATAGATGTCAGGCTTTATGCATGCATCTTTCTGAGATACTGTTTATGTTTTACCATGGAACAAAATTGAAAACATGATGAAGGCCATGAGTGACTCTTTACTCTGTATCCACCCAAGAGACACTAAGACCTTCTGATTAAAGGGGCTGTTTTTTGAAAGTCTTTTGGCTCAAAGGTGTCACTGAGTTTGTAATGAGATACAACTTGGTTGGAGATTCTTTTATATTCCTTCTCGACATACAAGTAGTTGGAAAAGAGGTGCTGTTGAAAACAGTCACTAACAGATGGACCGAACATGTTGGAACAAGATGTTCCTGATTCTGCGTATTTTTGCAGAGCAAATTCAGCCTTGTAATAATTTTTACTGTGCCAATGGATATTCCAATTTCTTGAAAATAAAAAAACTGTTTTATGGGTCTCTGGGTCATTTGTGACTCTCTCGGCCTACTTTAAGTGTAGCCAGTTTTTGTACAAGCTTCCAAATCCAAATCATCCTGTTTCAGGTCATTGAAATGTCAACTTCAACCTACATTAAGCCCCTTCTTGTGACGAACAGACGAGACAGTTTCTGTCCTAACTGTTTACATCTGAAGAAATCCCAGCGTCTCATTCAACACCGTCCTGCCAAGGCGTTCCGTGTGTGCGAAAATCTGTCTACCACAACTATCTCTCATATTTCACACCCCAGTGTTGAGAGTGAAAGGTAGCTGATTTCAGCTCAAACACACGGATAGTAGGCACCCTGTAGACACATTCATTTTATGTACATAAATGTTCCATTTAAATAACATATAATAACTTGTAATTTCATATATATTCAAACTACCTAATAAAAAGGAAATTGTTTAGATAATTTCCCCATAGTCTCAAAGCGTTAGTGCCGTTAGTTTTTGAACTTACTTCTTTCATTTTTACTCTAAATTTATAACCTTTATTTGACATGTAAGTCTGGAAACTACATAAAAACTAACATCTTTTGTTCCCCTTGATTAAAGTTGATGATAATGTAATGTTTTTTATTTTATTTTCTGTCAAGTTTGGATGCTTAAGTATGTGACCTATATGACGTTTATTGTAACATTTGAACAGTTTTGAAGCAAGAAAGTCTGAGAACATTGTTTGTGGTCTAGTGATTGTTCTGAAATGAAGATGATGGTAATTAGTCCAGCTAACAGTCTCTGGAGGAATACCATGGATCCAGCGGTGGCTGGTGTGAAGGATGACAGGTAGGTGGTGTCGTATATTTGACTGATCTTCTCTTGAAGCTGTTGATGATGGCGGACAGGCAGGTAGGGTGTATTGAACATGTTTTTAGACCAGTGGTGAGCTCCGTTGTAGGTTAAGGGTTGGTAAGTGTCTCAGGTGAGTATTGCAGAAGTTTGATCAAACCAGGAAATGACAACAGGATCGAGATAATGCTCTGTTAGAGAGACAACATAGGCATCTGCAACAGACAATCTGCCACTGGATGGATTCCTTCTGGTCTTCATATACAATATCTTGATGAGCTGGTAATTCTAGAGCACAGGGAAAAAAAGATAGCCATGACAAAAAGTTTGCCTGAGTTACTTAATCTAAGGCTAACAACCTGGCACTGGATAGGAGTCCTATTTATACTGGGGCTTGATACACACGGGGGTATTGGAATAGAGATAAGAGCATACAAACTACCCCAGGACGTATCCTTCATTACATGTTAGAATTTCCTTTTTGAGCTCCTTGGGACAACAAAGTCCCACTACCTGGGCTTGGGTCTTTTGTGGGTATTATAAATCTATATGTTTTGTATTATTTGTAGTCTACGTTTGAGTTTGGTTTTCTTCTGCTAAGGTAAATTTCTGGTGTCCCTACCCTTCTTAATCCCTCTTCATCTCCTCCAAATTTGATTAAAATTCTCAACGAAACCCTGATTTCATCAACAAAAGTCAATAGGTTTTAATTTCTCACCATAATAAGATAAATGTTTTCCATTGTTCTACTTTAGAATAGAATACATAACAGACTACATTTATTTTGAAACATCTGATGGAAAGAATGTTAAGATCAACATTGGCCAATATCTTTTGCAAGTTTGCTGATAAAAATAACTTAAAATAGGATTAACACACTCACAAATAGGCACTACTAACACAGCCCTCTCAAATAATTGTAAACCACTGCAGCTGACCCAGTGGTTCTAACAGTCATTACTAGACCCGTGGTTTTACAGTAATGTTAATGCATGGTTGTGCTGCACTTGCTCAGAGAGAGGAGACATACTGAATGTGCACAGAGTGACTTTGCTGTGGCAGAGGTGCTCTTTTTGAAGCCGAGTCTGTGACTCAACACTAGGCCAGGGCCAGGAGGAATTACAGGTTGACGGATAAACAGACGCTACTGAGCAGCAGCAGGGCGTGCTCCCTTCAGGAAATTAAAAGCTACTGCTTCTTCCTTCAGTCTGCCCATCTTCTCTCATCTGCTGCCAGCTCAGTCAATGAATAGCACTCTAACAGCGTCTTGGTCCATTCTTCTCAGCTGTTGTCTCTACTGGACATTGACCATTGTGCTTTTAGCATAGATGTTGTTTGCTGCTCTGTCTGAGTCCACTGACAATAAAAGTAAAACAATACAGCTAACAAGTTCATACAGTTTATGAGACCATGGGATGTTTTTACTTTACTAAAAAAGGAGGGAAAAACATGTTCTGCTGGAGAAATTGTTTTCAATTTTGTAGTATAATGAATAGATAAAACACTTGAATTTAAAGGGATAGTTCAAAATTTTTTGAAGTGAGGTTCTGTTAAAGGATTATAAGAAGGTAATATCTTACCTACAGCAGATAACCTTCTGGCGTCTTCACTTTGTATATATCCAGATTAGGTCTTCCCAGAGGCTTAAGCAATCAGAACATAAATAAAAAAATGATTTGACCAATAAAAATTTTTAATTTGAGTCTAGTCAGAGCTATGTCCATCAGCTTTACATGTACAGGGGTTGGACAATGAAACTGAAACACCTGTCATTTTAGTGTGGGAGGTTTCATGGCTAAATTGGACCAGCCTGGTAGCCAGTCTTTATTGATTGCACATTGCACCAGTAAGAGCAGAGCGTGAAGGTTCAATTAGCAGGGTAAGAGCACAGTTTTGCTCAAAATATTGAAATGCACACAACATTATGGGTGACATACCAGAGTTCAAAAGTGGACAAATTGTTGGTGCACGTCTTGCTGGCGCATCTGTTACCAAGATAGCAAGTCTTTGTGATGTATCAAGAACCACGGTATCCAGGGTAATGTCAGCATACCACCAAGAAGGATGAACCACATCCAACAGGATTAACTGTGGACGCAAGAGGAAGCTGTCTGAAAGGGATGTTATACACGGCCGGGCTGCTATAGCCAAACCTTTGGTCACTCATGCCAATGCCAAACGTCGGTTTCAATGGTGCAAGGAGTGCAAATCTTGGGCTGTGGACAATGTGAAACATGTATTGTTCTCTGATTAGTCCACCTTTACTGTTTTCCCCACATCCGGGAGAGTTACGGTGTGGAGAAGCCCCGAAGAAGCGTACCACCCAGACTGTTGCATGCCCAGAGTGAAGCATGGGGGTGGATCAATGATGGTTTGGCTGCCATATCATGGCATTGCCTTGGCCCAATACTTGTGCTAGATGGGCGCGTCACTGCCAAGGATTACCGAACCATTCTTGAGGACCATGTGCATCCAATGGTTCAAACATTGTATCCTGAAGGCGGTGCCATGCATCAGGATGACAATGCACCAATACACACAGCAAGACCGGTGAAAGATTTGTTTGATCAACATGAAAGTGAAGTTGAACATCTCCCATGGCCTGCACAGTCACCAGATCTAAATATCATTGAGCCACTTTGGAGGAGCGAGTCAGGAAACGTTTTCCTCTACCAGTATCAAGTAGTGACCTGGCCACTATCCTGCCAGAAGAATGGCTTAAAATCCCTCTGACCACTGTGCAGGACTTGTATATGTCATTCCCAAGATGAATTGACGCTGTATTGGCCGCAAAAGGAGGCCCTACACCATACTAATAAATTATTGTGGTCTAAAACCAGGTGTTTCAGTTTCATTGTCCAACCCCTGTATATGTGTATGTGTATGCATTTAATACTTTGTTGGGGTTCTTTATGCATTAATTACTGCATCAGTACGGCGAGGGATGGAGGCAATTAGTATGCAGTACTGCAGAGAGATGTCAGTAGTGTTCTGACTTCTACTGCGGTTTTAAGGAAGCCCTAACTGCTTTCATAGCAGCTTTGAGCTTGTCTACATTGTTGAGTGGCAACCTGTGGCTCTGGAGCCACTATTGGCTCTTTGGACCATCCACAATGACTTTTAATAATTCTAGCTAAGAATGACAAAGAACCAGCTAATGTTTTTAAATATAGATATAACAATAAAAGCAGATTTAATGAGTTACAGAAAAGTACCAGTAATATGTTTTTATATCTATTTTTCTTGTCACTAGGTTGGAAACTATGTGCTTTTTTTTTTACATAATTCATCTTATAGAAGAAAATGTACTCATCCTCTTTTTGTTTAATGTTTTTTTTAATATATTAAAAAACCAAACACAGAAATAAAATGGTGGTTCTTTAAAAATGACAAGTTTCCTATGGCAGATATTTATCAAAAATTATAGGTTGTCTTTTTTAAAAGATTGTAATGTTTGTGGCTCTAAAGAAGTTTTATTTAGCTGGACTGAAGGCAAGAATGGCTCTTTGAGTTGTAAATGTTACAGACCCCTGAGTTAAGGTCAGGTGGGTTTGCTGCCCAATCCTTTACAATAATACCAAGATCTTTAAAGCAGGTATTGGCAATTTTTTGCTTTTCAAGCAAGTGCCGAGACCTGAAAATAAAATCAGCATTTTTCAGCAGAGCGAAGCAAAGTGTTTTAAAGTTTCCTGGTAGGCAGCTGCACTGACTTTAGACCTGATTAAACAGTGGACCAACAGCAGCAGAAAACATGGCTGATTCCAGCGGCTGTCCACACCTTGTGAATGTCCAAATTCATAAAATGGATTCACTTTACAATACTGTCAAAGATGTGGTTATCCCTATTGTTTGTGCATTTTATTCTACCACACGTTTTACTTCCAATCAACTTTCCATTAATTAAAAATAAAATTACTTTTTGTGTCATACAATCCTTTAGGAGGTTGTTGGTGACTATCAGCTGGACATCTGTCTGTACAGCAGCCTTCAAAATGATTGTGAATTAAATGTCCCTTTTATTGGTATCTTGTAGTATTCAAAATGTCTGAGAGACTGATTTTGAGTTTATGCATCAAAATCTCCTGAAATATATTCTTCAAAATAATCATTCAATATGCAAGAAGTCCACACGAGTTTCAGATTTTGAATTCAAATACTATTTTAACTGTTGGTATTATTCCTGTGTAGTTGTAGTAAAATGATGTATTTTAGTTATTTCAACTGTTGGATACATATAACACTTAAGAATGATTAACTTAAATAAATTAAAGTCACATTTCTGCTTGAATCAGTCAATCATGTGACCTCTGTTTTCTTAGTTTATTTTTTGTTTTATGCAACAGAGAAAGCAAAAAGCATGTCACACACAAGGGATTTAGGAAATAAATATGTGTTCAAGAACTGAAACATAAAGAAAATCAATACCCTATCCTCTAAATAATTAAATTTTTTCTGTCATTGTTTTTAAGTCGGATTTTTAACCAACTGACAGTCAGTAAAAAAACGTAGGAGGCCCGTAATGGCATTTATAAATCAAACCTTCTATTGCGTCACAGGTCAATTTTTTTTTATTTTCCAAAAACAATATAGGCTTATTGTTAGAGGTGTTTAGGTTTAGGCAGTGCCGGGGTCAAAGGTCAGAGCACATACTCGTCAGGAATCCCGACACGCCTGCCAACAATCACAGGAACTGTTTTGTTCTCTTGGGGGATTTACAGTTTTTCATGACAGCTTACGGAAGGTAATTACAAAAAAGTAGCCAAGGTGTTTATGCGATTATGTGGCAGTTATGTCACCTAATTAAAAGAATAATGTCTCTCTTTCCTAAATGCAAAGATTGTTGTAATTTTCTTAAACTAACTGGCCTGGGCTTGTGCTAAGGGGTGGATTAGGGGCCTCTGACCTTAATGTTCTGAAAATCCAGCCTTAAGTGTCCCGGAAGAGAGTGGCAGTTCGGTTAAAAAAATTGTAATTATTTAAATTAAACATCTTTATCTGAGCTTAATGCTTCAGAGGAGAACGGTTCTGCAAACAGATGCACCAGTTTTTTTTGTAACAAAACTTGACACTTGCAGAATTTACAGACCCCAATCCAACATCCTGGTTACTACAAAAGAAGAAAAAAAATACTTTTTCCAAACCACACTCCAGACTGTTGGCCATAGATTTATAGTCTTAGAAAATGTTATTCTGTTCTTATTTAAGTCTCAAAAACTGCATGTTCAGGTGTTACCCAAAAGCCCTTGTTTTTACAGAAGAAGATTGCAGGGAACCCCTCCTTGAACCACCACCTTAACGTGGTGGAGGGGTTGTGCTTCGCCAACACTGTTTATAGTGGGGGCGGGAGACTGCTGACCTCGACTGAGGACATTATCGGGCGGTGGAAGGAGTACTTCGAGGATCTCCTCAATCCTGCCATCATGCATTCCGTGGTGGAAACAGAGGCTGGGGACTCGGGGTCGGACTCTTTCATCACCCAGGCTGAAGTCACCGAGGTGGTTAAAAAGCTCCGCGGTGGCAAGGCTTCGGGGGTGGATGAGATCCGCCCTGAGTACCTCAAGTCTCTGGATGTTGTAGGGCTGTCATGGTTGACACGTCTCTTCAACATTGCGTGGCGGTCGGGGACAGTGCCTCTGGACTGGCAGACTGGGGTGGTGGTCCCCCTTCATAAGAAGGGGGACCGGAGGGTGTGTTCCAACTACAGGGGGATCACACTCCTCAGCCTCCCTGGTAAGGCCTACGCCAGGGTATTGGAGAGGAGAGTCAGACCGATAGTCGAACCTCGGCTTCAGGAGGAGCAGTGTGGTTTTCGTCCCGACCGTGGAACACTGGACCAGCTCTACACCCTCTACAGGGTGCTCGAGGGTTCATGGGAGTTTGCCCAACCGGTTCACATGTGTTTTGCGGACCTGGAGAAGGCATTCGACTGTATCCCTTGTGATGCCCTGTGGGGGGTGCTCCAGGAGTATGGAATTGGGGGCCCTTTACTAGAGGCCATCCGGTCCCTGTACGAGCGGAGCAGGAGTTTGGTCCGCATTGCCGGCACTAAGTCGGACCTGTTCCCAGTGCATGTTGGACTCCGGCAGGGCTGCCCTTTGTCACCGGTCCTGTTCATAACTTTTATGGACAGGATTTCTAGACGCAGCCAAGGGCCGGAGGGGGTCGGGTTTGGGGACCAGTGGATTTCGTCTCTTCTTTTTGCAGATGACGTGGTCCTGCTGGCCCCCTCTAGCCAAGACCTACAGCATGCGCTGTGGCGGTTCGCAGCTGAGTGTGAAGCGGCTGGGATGAGGATCAGCTCCTCCAAGTCCGAGGCCATGGTACTCGACCGGAAAAGGGTGGCTTGTCCTCTTCAGGTTGGAGGGGAGTTCCTGCCTCAAGTGGAGGAGTTTAAGTATCTCGGGGTCTTGTTCACGAGTGAGGGAAGAATGGAGCGGGAGATCGACAGACGGATCGGTGCGGCTGCCACAGTAATGGGGGCGCTGTGCCGGTCCGTTGTGGTGAAGAGAGAGCTGAGCCGAAAAGCAAAGCTCTCAATTTACTGGTCGGTCTACGTTCCTACCCTCACTTATGGCCATGAACTTTGGGTCATGACCGAAAGAACGAGATCCCGGATACAAGCGGCTGAAATGAGCTTCCTCCGTAGGGTGGCCGGGCACTCCCTTAGAGTTAGGGTGAGGAGCTCGGCCATCCGGGAGGGGCTCGGAGTAGAGCCGCTGCTCCTCCACATCGAGAGGAGCCAGTTGAGGTGGCTCGGAAATCTATACCGGATGCCTCCTGGACGCCTTCCTTGGGAGGTGTTCCAGGCACGTCCCACCGGGAGGAGGCCCAGGGGACGGCCCAGGACACGCTGGAGGGACTATGTCTCTCGGCTGGCCTGGGAACGCCTGGGGCTCCCCCTGGAGGAGCTGGAGGAGGTGTCTGGAGAGAGGGACGTCCGGGCGTCTCTGTTGAGTCTGCTGCCCCCGCGACCCGGTCCCGGATAAAGCGGAAGACGACGAGTACGAGTACGAGTACGAGATTGCAGGGAAATGTATTAATAAAACTCTACACTCAGTTGGGTTCAGCATGAATCAGACATTGTTGGATGATGGAGTAGGCGGCTGGCCGCATTGAATTGAGTATTTCAGGTTTTAATCCTGAGGTGTGAGGACGGTCCATTTGATAGTTGTCCACATGTAAAAAACAAATGTGTAAAAAAAAATGTATGATGTGGCCAAATGATGTTATTGGATGTTTTCCTCAGGATTCAGAATTTATTTTAAATCAACACAGATATTTCTACTTTAGTTAAAACATTTAATGTTGACAAGAGACATCAAATTCACTATCAATCAACTTGTAATCCACACTCATTGAATAATTTACTGCTTAATGATATTTAATAATTTCCAGGAGTGATTCTTGCTCTAAGAAGGTCAAAGAAAATAATTTTGTATATATGAATATGAATTCTAATAATTAACTTTAAAATAAGAGAGAAACTAAGAAATGAGACGTTGGTCTATCTTCAGAACCACCTTTGTGATCAGCTAACTTCACCAGCAGCAGGCAACAGCCTCAGCTGAACACAACAGATTTCCTTGCTTGAGGACCGAATCATGCTGTTTCACTCTCACTGTTTTGTGGTTCCCCGGGATTCCCTGCTCAGCCTCATACCTTCAGTTGTCTTACTCTGTCCCCCTCACCAGCTGTTATAGATTTCTCCTGATTAGCTCCCATTGTTCATTGGTTCATTCTCCACCCTACCCCAGTATTTATACTCTATGGATTTTATTTTATGCCACTGGATCATACTGTTTGCTAACTTGTTTCATGTCTGATGTCTCCTCATTTTCCGTGTCCTGCTCCTGCCTGTAAGTTTTCAGTCTTGTGTTATTAAAGAACTGTGACTTACCACGCTGCTCTGAAGCTCCTGATCTGCATGTTGATCCTGCTATACCTCCACCCCAATTAAGATTGCTGACCAGATTTTCGAATGTTTTCACTTGTATTGTGATGACTTATCTTTGAGCTTAGAAGGCCTCCTTGCCGTCACCCTAATCTTTGGCTCTCACTACAGATGCTCTATCTGATTCAAGTCAGGATGTTAATGTTGATATTACTTCTAGTCTAAAGAGTCACTGTATTAAAATTAAAATATTACTTTAAACCTAAATCCTATAGGTATGTATTATTTTCAGCTTAAATGTTGATCTTTCGTTTTAGCATCAGAGAAACCCCTCTAAGCTTAACTAAAATGAAAAATAGCAATACCTCACTTTAGCCATAACAGCTCTATTTTAAGCCCGTAATTACATAATTTAATAAAATACATAATTCAAATTCAGTCTGAAGTCTGAAGCAATCAACAATCAATATTTCAATGTAAGGATAATTACGATTTATTTCATAGCTTTCTAGATTTTTAAATTAAACAAAATGTGATTTTTAACTTTAATAACGGTCCTATTTTGGGCCCATCTCAGAGATTTGCCCACATGTTGTAGTGTCAAAGTTCGGGTAAACTGTGGACATGGATTCATGTAAAGCACTTTAAATTGTCTTGATACTGAAATGTGCTATACAAATAAACTTGCATTACCTTGCCTTGCAAAGTTTTAAAATTAATCAATACACTATTGATAAAAACTTAATTAATTAATTTGACTACATTATTTGAGTTTTTGGAAAAAGCTACATTTTTTCAAGTATCACCAGTGCCACTTTTACTGGCACCCACACTTTTTAATGTTCTTTTTTGTAACCCCTTTTTGTCAATACATCACCTCATAGCCTTCAGGCAGGCAATTTGAAGAAAAAGAGGCTTGTTTTACACTAAACTCATCTGGACTGCTGCTGAAAAGATTAATCAATGAACTGTATATTTTGCTATTCTGTTGTATCTGATTGGTAAGTATTGAGCAGTTTATTGGGATTCATAAGTAAGCTGAAACAGACATTACTCTAACTCACTGGAAATTCATCATCATTTGGACTTTAGTTAGCTTTAGCTAATAGATTGACATGTCTTTAAGATTTAATGTATTTAACTTTGATTGTCTTTATATACTATATTTGTATGTTTTAGGTGACTATTTAATGCAGAAATAAAGCAAACAAAGGCATATTACATATTAGCAACTATTTATTTTCTAAAAGTTGGTAACAAAACATTAACAATGAATAAAAACAGCATTTTGGTTTTTACAACTAAGAAAATGTTTACAAACAAAAATAATAGAAACAGATACAGAAAAAACAAACAAACAAGGTGAAATGATAAAGAACAGAACATCCTTGCGTCACTGTGCAAACTGTTTATACAGACAGACATGTGCCATTTTAGGAGGCAACACATCCTGATAAATTATTTAAATAGCATGTATCTACACGCACGCACAAATCAAGCTCTCACAAACAGCTTAGACAAACAAAACAATAATTTATTTGCTAAAAACAGCACAGAAAATAAGTGGCAAAGCAAATTTATAAAAATCTCCCATTTTTGCTGGGGTACATCATGGCCCTGGAAACTCCGCTCTGTTTCTTAGATACAAAACTATTTACAGCTTATGCTAGAGTAGCACTAGGATGTGCATCATTTCAGAAGATTGTGAAAAAGCATTGGTTTTGTTCTATCAGATTATAAACAGCAATGAGGTAATAATTGTACATTAAAAATGTAACATCTCTTTCTGCAGAAAAGGTACAAAAATTACACCAACTTCATATAAAAAGCTCTATGTGAGGAATACCCAATTTACCTTGGAAAGCAATCTGTATGAGCTTTTACTGGAACAAAGAAACTGTTGTTAGGAGTTTTACTTGTTTTAGTATTGCTTCTGTTTGCTGCCTACATTGTAGGCAAGAGTCAATAAGCTAAATGTATTTACATAATTTTATCTTGAAATCCTCAAAAGTTGAGGGAGAAATCTCTTCAGTGAACAAGTGTGGTAATTTTGTAAGGAATACTGGCTTTGTGATATCAGGTGAAGTGATTTTCTCATTGGTTTAATATCGGAAGATCATTACTTCCATCTTATCCTGAGTCAAAAAATCAGACATCAGCAAAGCGCATGGTTCTTCCATGTAAACTAGAACAAAGCAAAGTTAAGTTCTCTACTCAACAGAGATTCTTAGGTAGACAGGCGAGGGATTTTCTTTGTCCTTTCATGGCGAATCTTCCACACACACACTGTACATGAATAAACACATACTCCCACAATTTAACATTCCCCTTAAATCACTTCAAGTCCTTAACAGCAGAAAAGCCTTAAAATGTATTGTGTTCATTCTTTGAATCCTCAAAAGTATCATTCACAAATCATACAATGAGTAGTCTGGTAAAGGAAAGAGAATATATTGTTTTCTTTCTTTGGGATGGCTATCCAAAAATTGGGAAAGAAAGGCACACAGGCTGAAGATGTGAGACAAAGAGTAATACAAAAGCTTTGAAGTGCATTTTTTTCGGAGGAGCCCTTCGAATTGCTGGTGTCCATCTTGCAACGCCAGAGTTTTTTAGCTCTCCATGATCTTTAATCCTCAACCAGAAGTCTGCTAATTGGTGCCTTTCCCAAACCAGCTTCAAGTAACCCTGAGGCCAACAGTACGCCCCTACCCCATCCAGAGTGTGTGCCACAGAAGAAAGTAATGCAGAAATAAATCAGTCCCTGGACTTTGCAAGAGAAGATATGTTCTTACTTTACAAAAAAAGGTGCATTCCTCAGAGATTTTGACCGTCAATTTATGCGTCTGTCGAAAGATAAAAGATGATATAAGGAGTTAGGATATAAGCTAATAAGTGCATCAGTTAAGGCATTTAATGCAATTTTTACACATTATTCAACGTTACCTACCTCTGCATTCATACTTGAGGTCTGAGAAATAAACCATCTCTTGTGAGAAGACAAAAAGACCAAGCCTGCCACCTGCATATGTCTTGTCATAGATGCTACCAGAATCTGCCATTATCTTCTTACCCTCATACATTACAACTCTGTGGAAAGACAAATAGAAACAATTGAGCTCAAAGCTCTACATTTCAACACCTGAAGTCCATGGAAAAAATATGCTTTGAAACTTCTTATTCCCACCTAATAAGTCCTGTTCTTGGCCTGTGGATCAGATGCCACCTGTAGGCAGTGAAGTCTTTCCATCCGACATTTTTAGGGTCATGCCAAAGAGTGCGGACCTAACAACCAAAAAATAAGGATTAGCAGTTTGATCTGACTGACAAAACTCTAATTACAATGAGTAACACACGTCTAGCGTACCTGTCCTTCAGTGTTGCCTGTGTGCCAGAGGGCATTTCTGAGGTGCTCTCCTGGGCCGGTGGTGGAGTTAACTACTTTGATGGACAGGCCTGAGTAGCCCTGGGCCTTGGTAGGTTTACTTGACCAGTAGGTCTGAGTGATCTGCTTCCACATCACAACGTAGAACCTAGAACTGGACTGGTAACCAAACACAAAGCCAGCGTAATCATCATCTCTCTCTGTGTTGATAAAGAAAGTTCCACTGAAGTCTACGGCGTTGAACTCATGGTAACCTATTGAAGAAAAGGGGGAGTAGAAAGAAAGGGTTCAAAAAGAAAGGTATTCATGTGAATTTTCAAATTGTGTATTAGGATTAAAGAAAGAGGCATAACAACTTCACCACAATCACTAGAGGACTTTTTCAAAACAGTTTTTTTTCCCAAAGGTGGGTTTAAAACAGGAATAAATTAAAAAGTAAAGGCATTGCTATTGAATACTATTGCTTTGCATAATAATTATTTAATTAGTAATCAGTATAACCAGTCACTTGACTCTGCCGGCTAGTTTGTTGAGCTTAAACCAGCTGAGAGTTTAACTACAGGTCCTTCTCAAAATATTAGCATATTGTGATAAAGTTCATTATTTTCCATAATGTCATGATGATAATTTAACATTCATATATATTATATTAATTGCACACTAACTGAAATATTTCAGGTCTTTTATTGTCTTAATACGGATGATTTTGGCATACAGCTCATGAAAACCCAAAATTCCTATCTCACAAAATTAGCATATCATTAAAAGGGTCTCTAAACGAGCTATGAACCTAATCATCTGAATCAACGAGTTAACTCTAAACACCTGCAAAAGATTCCTGAGGCCTTTAAAACTCCCAGCCTGGTTCATCACTCAAAACCCCAATTGTGGGTAAGACTGCCGACCTGACTGCTGTCCAGAAGGCCACTAATGACACCCTCAGGCAAGAGGGTAAGACACAGAAAGAAATTTCTGAACGAATAGGCTGTTCCCAGAGTGCTGTATCAAGGCACCTCAGTGGGAAGTCTGTGGGAAGGAAAAAGTGTGGCAGAAAACGCTGCACAACGAGAAGAGGTGACCGGACCCTGAGGAAGATTGTGGAGAAGGGCCGATTCCAGACCTTGGGGGACCTGCGGAAGCAGTGGACTGAGTCTGGAGTAGAAACATCCAGAGCCACCGTGCACAGGCGTGTGCAGGAAATGGGCTACAGGTGCCGCATTCCCCAGGTCAAGCCACTTTTGAACCAGAAACAGTGGCAGAAACGCCTGACCTGGGCTACAGAGAAGCAGCACTGGACTGTTGCTCAGTGGTCCAAAGTACTTTTTTCGGATGAAAGCAAATTCTGCATGTCATTCGGAAACCAAGGTGCCAGAGTCTGGAGGAAGACTGGGGAGAAGGAAATGCCAAAATGCCAGAAGTCCAGTGTCAAGTACCCACAGTCAGTGATGGTCTGGGGTGCCGTGTCAGCTGCTGGTGTTGGTCCACTGTGTTTTATCAAGGGCAGGGTCAATGCAGCTAGCTATCAGGAGATTTTGGAGCACTTCATGCTTCCATCTGCTGAAAAGCTTTATGGAGATGAAGATTTCATTTTTCAGCACGACCTGGCACCTGCTCACAGTGCCAAAACCACTGGTAAATGGTTTACTGACCATGGTATCACTGTGCTCAATTGGCCTGCCAACTCTCCTGACCTGAACCCCATAGAGAATCTGTGGGATATTGTGAAGAGAACGTTGAGAGACTCAAGACCCAACACTCTGGATGAGCTAAAGGCCGCTATCGAAGCATCCTGGGCCTCCATAAGACCTCAGCAGTGCCACAGGCTGATTGCCTCCATGCCACGCCGCATTGAAGCAGTCATTTCTGCAAAAGGATTCCCGACCAAGTATTGAGTGCATAACTGTACATGATTATTTGAAGGTTGACGTTTTTTGTATTAAAAACACTTTTCTTTTATTGGTCGGATGAAATATGCTAATTTTGTGAGATAGGAATTTTGGGTTTTCATGAGCTGTATGCCAAAATCATCCGTATTAAGACAATGAAAGACCTGAAATATTTCAGTTAGTGTGCAATGAATCTAAAATATATGAATGTTAAATTTTCATCATTACATTATGGAAAATAATGAACTTTATCACAATATGCTAATATTTTGAGAAGGACCTGTATATGGTGGACACTGGCCTGAGTTTTATGAATTCACAAAAATGTGGATGAACTTGCTTGGCTTAAAACATTTGTTAACATACCGACTGCAATGCCCGGATCACAGTTGACAGTCTGAACCAGCTCTTTGCCTTGATGGCGGACAACCCAGTTAGGATCAATCTGGGAGGTGCCTTTTGGGTCCAGAGGAACCATTTGGAACTTGCGGAAGTCTGTCTCACTGATATCAAAGTTCTCAGGACACACATCATAGATATCAGGCACGTTGTCTTGGTCAAAATCATCTTTGCAAGCGTCTCCACGACCATCGCCTGAGAAATGTGCATTTGGTGTTAATGAAGATTTTTCAAGGTGTTCTAGCACACTATGGGATATATTTCAGACTTTTCTCACCATCAGAATCCAACTGGTCAGGGTTGAAAGCCAGTCTACAGTTGTCTTTTTCATCAGGGATGCCGTCGTTGTCGTCATCATGGTCACAGGCATCTCCCTTGCCATCCTTATCATGATCAGCCTGGTTGGCATTGGGGATATATGGGCAATTGTCCAGGTTGTTCTGGTGTCCATCCTCATCAATGTCCTGGTTACTGTCACACTTGTCTCCCACTCGATCATCATCTGAATCCACCTACAACAATTAATGTTCAAAAATCTATATTATTGCGTAATACAGGTTTTGACTGGATAGAAAAACATGCATGTTTCACTGACATGTCTTGTGTTTTTGTTGAGGGCTTTCTTTGAATTTGCTCTCAATTTGCCTCAAAAATCTCCAACTGTTTTAACATTAAACCACAATAGCATTGCCTTTCCTACAGATTTCATGTTGAGCATTCTACATTTCACATCTGGGTATAAGCCCTCTTTGTTGCACAAGAAAAGAGAGTCAGAGCGAGGTTTCTGACTTCAAATTTCCTCAGTTTAAGACCTTTTGAAAATATTAAACTGCTGCAGCTAGCCATTTAAAGCTGCATGCCATTTGTTTTTAAAAAACACTGAAACTAAGGCTTTGACACACCCTATCCTTCCTCCAACCTTCTGCCCAATTCCTGTAGTTCAACACATTCCTATTTCTCAGTGTAGCATGGCACAGGTGGACTGAGCAGGCCTGTGCTGCATTGACATGGCATGCACATACCCCAGGACCTGCCAATTCCTCCATAATATCCAGCCTAGGGCCTCTTTCCTCACATTAGCCAGCCAATGTCAATGGGCCAATGAAAAGAACGCCCCCACCCCACCCCACCCCCACGCCTTATTGAACTAATGTGCCCTTGAGCTGCATACAGGATTTGCTTCACCATTACATGGCGTGATAAAGCTTAGACAGCCACACAGGGCTAATCGCCGAGGCTCTCTCTCAATTGAAAGACAGATATATGCTGAGTTAGAGAGAAAGGCAGGGAGCTGAACGTGGATTATTGTTGGTGGATGAGGCGGAAGGAAATGGGGAAGGGTGTTTGTGTCTGCGTTCACACACCTGATCGGGATTATGTTCCAGAGGACAGTTATCACACATGTCTCCCACTCCGTCCAGATCGGTGTCTCTCTGGTCAACGTTGTATATATAGGGACAGTTGTCCTTCTCATTCAGTATTCCTGGCAATTAAGCAGAAAGATGTTGAAAAAACCTTGAAAAAACAAAATAATGTTTTTAGGTATTTATATACAAAAATACTTCTACTCCTACCATCTCCATCAATGTCCACAGCACAGGCATCTCCCTCGCCGTTGTTGTCTGTGTCTGTCTGGTCTGGGTTACTATTGTAAGGGCAGTTGTCACAACGGTCCCCCACGTCATCGCGGTCATAATCATATTGCCTGGGATTGTACACGAACGGACAGTTGTCCTGTTTCACAAAGACAAAATGATGAGTTGATGACAGGTTTTCAGTTGCAGTGCTTATCTTTTGCTGTCTGAACCTGTCTATTTGTGCAGGATGAAAAGGGGCTTAATTTTCAGGCTCAGTCCTAATGTTGGGATTAGTATCAGACAATGCAGATGCCTTTGCTTGATGCGTTTGCTTTGGAATGTTTGGTTTTGGCTAAAAATCAGTGAGAAACATTTTCTTTCCTGCTGTGCCCCACCTCAACTTTAGTGCTAGACAGCATGAGGGCTAAGATATCAGAACCCAATTACTAACCCTGTCATCAGGAATGCCATCATTGTCATCATCGTCATCACATGCATCCCCAATTCCATCCTTATCATAATCTTCCTGCCCTGAGTTTGGGAGATTGGGACAATTGTCCTGAATAATGGAAAATATGGTCAGACAGTTAGAAAGTAATATTACATGTAATTTGACCTAAACCCTGGAATATTTATCTCTACTCTGACAAACCTTTTTACAGTGGTAGGTGGCATTCTCCACACAGACCAGATCAGCATTGGGCCATCCATCCAGATCTGTGTCCTCTCCACAGATATGACCATTGCCAGCATATCCAGGCTTGCACTCACAGCGGAACATGGGATCGGAAAAGTGTCCAAGGTAGTTACAGCGGGCGTTTTTGTTGCAGTCATGGCTTCCATCAAGGCAAGGATTACGTGGTGTGCACATCTGCAGATTGAAAGGTTTAAACAACAGGTATTCAGACTAACTCTGTACAGTTCTAATTCATTACATTTTCCCTCATACCCCTGTGACACCATTGCATGTCATACATAGTTTGTTCACCGCTTCAGCCAGCCTGCCACAAAATATTTATACATTGAAAAAACTGTAGCATGAGCATTGAGGCATATTTCTTATCGTTACAGAATATATACAGTCATATTCAAAAAATTAGAATGTGTTTCGACAAGGCTCATTTGTCAGATTAAAACTACCTTCTGACAACCTTGAAACAGGTATTAAACATATTTGTTACACACATCTATGTATTAAAAATGTTTTTTATTGCCGAGATGTAACATTTTAATCTTAATGCTATGTTTTATTGGCTACAAGCAGAAAATCATTGTGATTAACAGAATTAAGGCTTGAAAACACCAGTCTGTGTAATTAATGTCTATAATCTGTTTCACTTATGGAATTGATCTACAAAAAAATATGAGATTTTCAATAATATTCAAATTTATTGAATATGACTGTACATGTGCTAATCAAATGTTGCAGTAATGACCCATAATTACTTTATTTCACACTACACTATGCAGACGTTTTGTCTGCTCTAAAGAAGATTGGCATTCAAATGCACAGCTTGTTTCAAACAGGGCATTCCAGCTTATTTTCTAAACAAATCAGCTAATAATGATTTAACCACTTTCATCCCCAGATGGTTAGGTGATTGTTAAATACTGAAAAAAAGAACGCAAGAGTAAAACTATACATCTCTATCGTGACACAATAGGACAGTATTAATTTTATAGCCTTCATCCCTTCAACACTGGAAGTGATAGGAACATATATTTGATATGTTATTATATATGGAAGGGGAAGAAACGGTGCGACAACAGATTTACTGAGAAATATATCAATACAAAAAATATTTAAAAATAGTTTGTACAGGTACATATATTTTTTGACTATATCTGATCCATTCTTTGACAGAAAAGCCAGTTCTGCACTTGCCTGTTTGTTAGTAGCAGCTTGCTCCACACCTTTGCCAAATGGTTGGGGTCCTGAGTAGCGAGGAGGGCAGGGCAGACAGTTGTAGCCTGGCTCTGTATTCTCACAGCGGTGCACACCATTAAACTCAAAGCAAGCATCTGGGACCTCCTTGCACTGTTTTTGTGGTTAAAAAAGTGTTATTTTCAAATAAGAGATTTCAAGGAATCCTTTTTGCTCCTATAATTATAAATTCATACCTCATCAACATCTTTACACTTTATGCCATTGCCTGAGTAGCCAACTGGGCATTTTCCACACTTCCAGGAACCATCAGGGAAACTAGTGCATTTGGCTCCAGAAAAGCAAGGATTGGACAAACACCCATCTGAAAACAACAGTGCAATCTCATATGATGACCCTTAAAATGTACTCTGTTTTCAAATACTTAAGAGAGAAGAAAAAACTCAACCAACCTGTAGGGCTTTGGTAATGATTAAAATGACTCACCTATTGGGCAAGCTTTCTTGCTGCACATCTGTCTGTCTATAGCATCCCCAACACACTCTTTACCACCATACTGTGGAGCAGGGTCATTGCACTGGCGCTTACGAGTTTGGACTCCACCACCACAGGTGAGGGTGCATGTACCCCAAGGTGACCAGGGTCCCCAGTTCCCATTAACTGGAGAGAGGAAATCATTATTAATTTCTACCCTTGCTGCAGAAAACAACAATGGAACCAAGAAGTTAATGTAACCAGTTAAAACTTACTGGGACATGGAGACTTCTCACACTTTTCAGTTTGTCGGCCCTCTCCTACACAGTCCCTCCCTCCCAGCTGAGGCGTGGGGGAGTTGCAGAGGCGGATACGAGTGATGACACCAGCGCCACAGGTGACAGAGCACGACGACCAGGGTGACCAATGACTCCAGTTTCCGTCCTGCTTGACTGAAGATTGTAAAAAAGAGGTCAGAGGTCAGTAGGCAGAAAGTAATGTGCTGGAATAATAACTGAAGCAAATTATGTTTTACAGGTGACAGAAAAACAAAACGTTGCCTAATGTTGCTTTTTGAATGATGTGACAATATACTTGGCAATGTTTTACTCACAGCGCTTGTCACACTCCTGGAGATAGCAGTCACGGGTTTGCACGGAGGTGCCCTCGCAGATATTATTGATGCGGTCGCAAGAGCGCCCACGCTGCTGGATGCCCCGCCCACATGACACCGAACAATGAGTCCATTCAGACCAGGGCGACCAGCCGTCCTCGGCATAGTCACTCGCTGCGCAAGGGAGAGAATATGAAATAAAGGGAAACAATTAAAGTGGTATTCCAGAGAGGCACCGCCCCTTTTTAAACAGCAATGAGCATAAACAAAGAGGAGAAGTTCCTCAAGTGAGAGGGCTAATAGAGAAGATTTAGCTGGGACTCAGATGCAGAACAGATCTTCTGTTTTGAGCTAAGGCCGAGGACTAACACTATGAGAAAACCCAGGGAAACATTTACTGTATTGATGAGATGACCCAGTGGACCCTGTTTTTTCCCACTCGGAATTGAAATTACTTTAGAGCTGAAGCCTCTTTTCACCTCAGCTGGTGTTATTTCAGTCAAATTTTATTTAAACTTAGCAAGCCTTCTCTTGAATAGAAAGCGTAACATATAGGGAATTTTTTTGTGGTTTTTCTCGAGTATGGTACAGCAAACACAAATGGGTCTTTCCGGGAATGTGGCACAGTTCTAGTGTGTCTTCTGTTGGCTGAATTGTATACAAGCTTATGACTTGAATTTATCCACACAATGACATCACATACGGTCAAATATGCACAGTAATCTTCAATGGTCAATAATTAATGCTTGCAAATATGATTATCATCAATTCTTACGTGTTCCACAACGTGGACAGCACTCCCCATCGGGAACAGTGGCATTAGCACAGGGGATCAGAGGGCAGGAGATCTTGCGGCACACAGTGGCAGAGTTCTGCACAAAGAAAACCTTATAATAAAACAAATGGATCAAGTGGATCAAGGAAAATCTTTAAATGTAATTTGATTCCAGCTGCATCTAAACTCATATTAATCTTAAACACTAATGATTGTCAAAACCATCATATCAGGTGCCACACCAATAAATTTGCTGATGACTGTCATTAAACACCATAAGAATGTGGTTGACAGTAACTTGTACGTCAGTGTCAACATTTCTGCTTAAATATTGAAACAACCTATCTGTTCTGGAACAGATCCTTTTTTGTCAAACAGAAAAGTCATCTTCATTGTATTGTAAAGGTGTGTGCCCACTGGAGATTATAAAGATACGTTGAACCTTGAACCATGAAAAGAAAACAATGTTTTAACTCATACTGTGCTTTCCAAAACGATTTAAATCAGTTTGCATGTTTGTTTGTGCCACCAATGCATTCCAACCTCGGAACAAAACAACCATGCCGGAAAAGTTAAAAACACAGAGCTCTGACACAGAGTGGATACCCTCTGTAGACAACCACCTGCCCTCTGGGTCAGGGGAAGGTGGGCATAAGGCCGAACTCCTGAAAATATCAGTATCACACTGGTGCTAAAGATCTTTGGAGACAAACAACTAAATAACACCTTACACCAAAACCTCTATGAATTTCCCTTAAGTGACTTTGGGATCCCAACTGCACTATATGTTTGCATGCTAATACTCACCTTCCTGGATTTGATTACTGACAGGAAACAATGAGGATATAGAAGGAGGAATCAAAACTGGATATTAGATCCACTTGTTCACAGGATTCCTACCAAGTAGCCCCTCTTTGTCAGAGCCAAAGTCTTGTTCCTAACTATGGACGTCATTTAAAGTCTGTTCAAGTCCCTAAGGGTCACACTCATTCTGAACGTCTAACTAGAGACATGTAATTACAACACTAAAGGCTGTCGGCCTGCTGCCGAGCCAACAAAATACTAATTACCAACCTAAGCTGCTGAGGTGATAGTTAAGGGTTCATCCTTAAGTTTGTATAGCCCTAATATAAGAGTTTGTGTATACGTTTAATACCTTCATATTTGTCTGACTATTTGAAATGCAGCAGACACAAATATAGTAGGTCATTGTGGGAGGGTTTCACCTGACAAGTGCACTCAGTACAGTCATCGACGGTCCACTCGTCTTTGTTTTTGCGCATAATGCCATTGTGGATGCAGACGCCACTATGTATGCCAATGTGGTTCTTAATAAGCTTGTTCTCATTCGTCTGGGGTTGTTGAAAAAGAGAAAAATACATTGTAAAGAGTTTTGAAATTATATTATAAGGAGAGAGGTGATGAAAATTAGGAACATGGTGAGTGTAGGTAATTACACTAAAGTGAAAAATGTTAATGGTCCTTACCAGCTGACGGAGCTCATAGGACAGCTCCTTGACCACCACACCGAGGCTTTTCAGCTCCTTGAACATGCTGATAAGATCCTCGCAGGAGAAGCCACAGACCATCTGCAGGTCTTATCAGAAAAAAGCAGAGCCTGTTTCAGACATGGACTGATTATAGGTTTTAAGCTATACCATACTATACTACTATACTACTATATATACTATATTTGTTTTTTGAGTTACGGTTTCAAAACTGCTAAAATTCTTCTACTCCATCTGTGTGGAGCATAGAGTAACACAACACCGCCCTCCCCCATATGTTGCTGCACACTACTGGCCAGCTGGCTGAAAGTAGACAACTAAACGTTTCCCTTGCTTAGAAGAAAAAAAAAAAATGTTTGGAAACATTTCCAACCAGGTAAAATAAGGACATATTTGGTGTGATAGCTGAAGGGGCACAACCCATCACTCTTACTAGGGTAAATTAGTATTAAAAATAAAGTTGGCAAGAATCTAGTGGCATATCCATATAGCAACTAACTGCATGCCTGCTACCAGTGCATAATAAACCTAATTGTGTCCAGAACAAAACAAATTAACTCATCATTACCTCAACAATTGTTAAACTATGTCATTATGGCAGTGCTAATAATTGCTGGTTTTCACATATTTCTGTATACACTGTGAACATCTCATACCAGCCCATGCCTTGATAAAGCCCAAATGTCAGCACCCTCTGTGATGTTTACCTTTAGTCTTGTGTCCAGTGTACTCTGTTCTGATGGCAGAGGAACCGTTTAGATTCGTCACAATCATTGTGTCACTTGGAGCAACTGAACGACAAGACAGGACATCACAAATGTAACAGCTAGAAAAGTTATTTATATGTATCCTTACTGACAGATCTAATCCCCTTTCAAATTAATGTCAGATGTAATTAGATAATACATCAGACGCCAGAACATAGACCACAGCACCCTGGGAGATTTGTACCCTGACATTCCTCAGAGACAAGTTAACCACTTGTGAGCTTTCAGAAATAAATGAGCATGCAATTTACAAATAAAACAGCTCATTGACAGGGGCTTGCTTTGTATCGGCACTGCCTGGCGCGGATAATTAAGCGCAATTGGCTTCTTGGTCAGGATTACTTACAGCTCTGGCATCCTTTGTTGCGCAGGATTGCGTCCAGTGTTGTTCCAAACACAAACCGCACGTTTTGCAGCACCCCCTGCAAACATCAATGTTCCAAAAAATCGAAGTCACAAAGGAAAAGTGGTTATCATTGCTGTATATTTTAAAACTTTTAAAAGCCCAGCGAGTCGTTCATGATTTGTGTGCGTTATTACGCATACATAGAATGTTTTAGACATATTTATTCTCTAAAAACTTAAAAACACAAGGCATTCCAGAGTAAAAAGCCCATTCTTCTGCCTACAGTGCTCCGTCTTCTTACCATGAACCTGTCGTTCACTGCCCCCTTGCCGACTCGGAGCTGCGCGCCGGCCGGGGTGCTGTGCGTCAGGATGTTCTGGATGGGCGCATCCAGCTCGGCGGTGTTCACCTCCTCGCATCCGGCGAACAGCTGCGCCCGGTCCTCCTGCACGAACAGCGTGATGTTTTTCCAGTGACCCGTGGCCAGATCTACCTCTTCGATGGAAACCACCTGCTGCTTGTTCTCGGTGGAGTAAACGATGTCCAGGGTGTTCGCCTTGCCGTTGGAGACGATCTCGAAGATGGGTCCGGAGCCGTCTCGCTTCTCCACGGTCAGGAGGCTGCCTCTGGTCCGTTTGAACTGCTTGAAGTTGAGCAAAAGTAGGAAGCCCCTCTCTGCGTGGATTGAGTCGATCAGGTCCCTAAAGGCGCTCTCGGGGACCGGGGGGATAAGGTCCGGGTTAAGGATCCTGTAGGCAGGGCTGTATGGGTCGTCTCCCTTCGCCAGGGCGACCCCGTGGTTCTTACTGGGGACTCGGATGAGCTCAAACAAATCAAACACACTATTGTCGTCTCGATTCTCTGCGGGTGAATAATAAGATGCAGTGAGCATTTCTCTGCAGGATTACTGAATATTGTTTTAAGGCGATGCAAACTTTTTTCTTTTAATTCTAGGATCAACTTAATGCTGGAAATGCTGGAAAAAAATGTAATAATCTGGAATTTAAATAATTCAAACTCACCTGCGACTCTCGCACCCTCACAGGTCCAAAGCATCAACAGCAAAAATATTCCAGTCACCTTCATGGTGCTGCACGAATCTGCTGCCGCAATTAAATCGAAATATCCAGCCATTAAGGACTGGGTTGTAACAGGTACACTATATGAGCAAAAGTTACAACTCAAAGAGAAATATTTTGCCACTAACCTTTTCGCCTTGATAAAAAAAAAGAAGCTTTGAAATCCCTTGAAAATATGTAAAACAACCAAAGAAAAAAAAAAAAAAAACCAACAACAACAAAAAAAAAAAAAAAAAACAAGCAATAATTCCAAAGTTCTTATTTAAAAAGTAAAAAATCCGCAGCGAAATGAGGAATAAAAAAACTGGCTCTTCTTTTTCCTCTTAGCCTCATTGAAAATGTGCTTCCTCTGGTATCTACCGCTAAAAAACTCCCGTTTTAACCTGAGGGAGCACAAAGTGTTATTTAAATAGTTTGATGGCCTTCGTAAAGACGTGGCCTCGTCCAATCATGGTGAGGAGAGAAAAAGGGACGAGCTTATCCTTTTTAGAGAGAGAGGGGAAACGAAAACAGGGCGTCGTGGAGGGAGGAAGGGAGGGGGGAACTGGACGAGGGACTTGAGCTGCAATCAGACTCTTAATAGGCCAGTGTTTCCTCTCCCCGCTCCCATCCATCACCTCTGGGGCGTTTTCACCTCACAGAGAATGTCTCAGAATATTTCAAACTTTATATTTTCACTGCTTTTTGTATATTAGAAATTACATTATCTTTAAAATTATTTACACAACCCGTTGTGCTAAACTGAATATTAGTCTCATGTGGATGTCTCCTTTTCAAGACCTTTAATAAAATTTTGTTTGTTCATTTTATACATGTGTTCAACCGAATTTCTCATACATTTCAGGATTTTTCCCCTATATTTTCTCTATATTATTTGTTCGTCATGTTCTCTATATAATAAACTGATGAGCTTCAGTTTTTGGGATTGCCTTTCAACCACCTTTTGCAGTTCCAGCTTCAACCACTAGGAGCCGACGTGAGTTTACTGCAGAAACTGAACCTGAGGCATTTCAAGGTGGAGGTGCAGAATACCTGAAGTGCTTTATGAATTATGGGGAGTTCGTTGGGATTTTTATACATATAATTGAATAATTTTATGTAAAATGTTACATTTGTAATACGTTTATGGTTATTTAGTAGTAGACTAAAAAGAAACCTTAAGAGGACACTTTTCCCACAAGCATTGAAAAATATTCAGCTCAAGATTTTTTATTATCATCTAGTGTCATCCAACACTTTTCTTAGTAAAAGGTGTACTAAATCAAGTTCAAACCAAACAAATGTATCAGCTGTTATCTGAAAGACATGCAGAGTGATGAAACTTTTTCACATCACCCAGTTACCCACTAAATATTTTTTCTTGTTATATCTTTTGAAAACAAGTGTGATATTGAACAATAGCTCTGTTTTATGTATTTCATTGGGTCAAACATCTTGAGTCTCCTTCCACAAGATTCAAACAACAGTTTGCTCAAATGTTGGCCTTTTCCTCCTGACTGAACTGGTGTAATTTAACCATATTTGTATGCTGACTCACTTGCACACACTTTTTCAAATCCGCCCAAAAATCTTCTATGGGCTTGAAATCAGGGCTTTGTTATGGCCACACAAAAACATTGACTTTACTGTCCTTAAGCCACTTTGTTATTTATTTGGCAGGAGGGTCAGTATCTGTTTTGAAGATCCATTTGTGCCCAAATTTCCTGGGTGATATCTTGAGATGTTTATACAAATTGTCCAATTTGATGATCTGTTCTTACGATGCCATTTATATTCTGAAGTGCAGGAGTCCCTTTTGCATTAAAATGCACCACCCCCATACTTCACAGTTATGAGGGGACTTTTTACTCATTATAAACATAAACTTTATTTGTCTCTAAAAATTGTGTCTTTCTCTTTGAGTGGCCTTTTGGTCCATGTTGTTACAGGATTTGGAAAATGACACTCTCTTACCATCTTGAACCCACATCTTCACCTTTACAGTGTATGTAAATTTCTAGTTTTACTTGTGTATTAGGGTGGGTTTTTCCTAACAAAAGTCAACAGAACAAAAACAACAAGTGACTACTAGGCCACTGATTATGTCCTAAGATCATGTCGAGTAAAATACATGGACAAACACAGTGTTCTGCATCATTTTACCAACTTGGGTTTCTACAATATCAACAGCACTTTTACAGTTTTTCTACAAGGAAATAGTAACATGTGAAACTCCTTTTGCCAATAGTCTGGCACTCTCTAGAGCAGGGATCTCCAACTCCAGTCCTCGAGAGCAACTGCCCTGCAGCCTTTTGATACATCCTTGCTCCAACACAACTAAATCAAATGATTGAATTACCTTTTTAGCATGCCATCAAGTTTGGCAAATCCTGGTAACAAGACATTAATTGGATTCAGGTGTGTTGGAGATGCATCAAAGAGCTGGAGGATAGTAGCTCTCAAGGACTAGAGTTGGAGATCCCTTCTAGAGACTTTAGATCAACGAGAGTCCTGGGTCCTCTGATATACTCTCCTCTTTTTAATTTACACTATATATTTTCTAAAGGATTTAGGTCTGTAGCCTGAGGTTACCAGGGAAGGGGATTGGTTTGATGCCTTGGATTATTTTCCAGTTGAAAGACCCAGTAATGACCCATTTTCATGTTTTTTGACAGAGGCAGCCACATCTTTATTTAAAAATGTGTTGGTATTTTGAAGAGAATCCAGCCCTCAGCCTTACAGATCCTCTGCCATACTTAACAGCAAGAATGATAATCCAGTTCTACATTTGAATGATCTGCTTTATTCCAGACTCAACCTGGAGTACAGAGGCTAAGAAGATTTGCGTTGGTGTCTCATCATATGCATTCCCCAAGTGAACATGAATACACCAATTACAAAGGAAACCTTTCTAGATATATTGATTAACCTAAAAAAGTAAACTATGAAATAAAAACTGTGAACTAAGAGATCAAAAGGAAATAAGCAAACTCAATTTATAACTTTACTGAAAGCCCAAAACTTCAAACTCCATTTCTTAATCCCATCAAACCATTTTTCTCAGTACAACAATTTGTGATGTCCAATGTGTACCTCTTTTAACAACGTGAAGTGTTTCAGCAGATTTTTTCAACAATATTAGATCATTTAAAATGGGTCCTCAACATCAAAAATAAATTTCATTTAAATAAATGCTTTTTAAGATATTTAGAAGAAAGTACTTTAGATAAACAAGGGAAAAAGTGTACAAAGAACAAGAAATGAAAGAGAACCACCTCTTATCAGTGGCATGAAAACAGATAGTTTTGACTATCTTTCTGATGGTGCACAGACCCACTATCAACCGACAGGTTTTCAGAAAGTGAACTTCTTTGAGTTACATCGTTATTTAGTTTTTCTTCTTCATTTGCAAGACCCACATATCTCTCAATGGTGTGTAGCAGGTTTCAGAGCTATGTGCTTTGACAGACATGGAGGTATTGGATGATGGTGAAGGTCGGTTCAGATATCCTGGGATGAAGTGGTACCCTGAGGGGTCCTAAGGTCAAAGTCAAGCTTTGGTGCCAAAGAGTCTGTCTGGGATCAGGGACCCTATACGGTGCTTGTTTCAGCATGGAGAGAAGAACGTTTCACTCCTACAGGTACCTTGATTGTTGACTAGTCTGCTGTGTAATACGAAAGATTTATTAAGTGTTAATCTGTGTGAGCAAAAGGGCCAATTTAAATTTGAGCCAAAAGCAATCTGGTTGATTTCTTAATCTGAGCTCCTATACATGTCAGTGTTTTGGTCTGGTTTGGAAGCTCTGTTAGGGAAGAAGGCAGGAAATGCTCAGAACATAAATAATCTGCTGATCCGCATATCAAAAAATTTATAGTAAATGAAATTAATCCCAAATATAACTAGTTTGAAATGTGAGTCTACTTTGGAACGCGAACACGCATGTTTCTATACTTTAAAGTTGAACATACTCTCTTAATCACTTGCAGAGGTCCTCATCTATCCATCCATTGTCTACACCAGCTGTATCCTTGTAGGGTTGCGGGGGGTGGTGCCTATCTCCAACCGTAATTGGACGAGAGGGGGTACATTCCTGACAGGTCGCCACGGAAAACACATTAAATGTCAATTTGAAAAAAAATGTGCTGGATATCCATAATGATATGGAATGGATAATGTGTCAGAAGAAACAAATGCCACATTGTTTGATGAAATGAAAATGATCAACCAACAGAAAGCTTAATCCAAAGTCACCGAGAAATTTAAACTGAAAAACTGATGCGGCGAGCTAGTCCAATTTGCTGAAATGTCATTGCTGCATCTTAAAATGGTACTCAATAGTTTGTATGGCCCCCATGTGCTGCTATGCATGCCTGACAGCATCACAGCATACTCCTTATGAGTTGACACCTGGGGTATCTCCTCCCACATCCTGACCGGGGCATCACTGAGCTGCTGGATAGTCTGAGGTGCAACCTGGTGGTGTTGGATGGACCTAAACATGATGTCCTAAAGATGTTCTATTGAATTAAGGCCAGGGGATGCGCTGGATCAGTGTTGTGTGGCTCAGAGACCAAGGTATTAGGGGCACATTGTATTTCATCCTGGGGGCCCAGTCCCTGAGAGGTCTTGAGGGTGGGATGCCCAACAGAGCCCAGCACAGCCCCCGTGGCGCCACCACTCTGGGACATGGCCCGAGCACCCACACAGACAACACCCCACCATTACAGACTGTCCCCAGAAGGGCTTCCCCATGGCACTGCCATGATCCCTTGGCCATCCCCAGCCCTCAGTATCTGCTAAACTGACATAAACTCCGCTGCCAGAGCCAGGGAACCACGTCTTGGGGTCCCTCACACCCCAAGACTGTGTGATGTGAGGGACGAGGGTGCCAATATTAATAACCGATGTTTATTTCCATCTTCTTTTTATTTTGTATATGTATTTCAGGACGGAGAGGGAGACAATTATATCTTTATATATATTGGACATTCATGCCAGTGGCCCAATGGAGGTAAATTTGTGGGGGTCTGACAGTACCAAAGGAATGAAACAAAAAAAAACCAAATATGGCAAAAAAATATACATAATCAGTATAAAAACAGAAGGAATAATAGAAAAGAAGAATGGAGAAACAAGAAAGCAAGCCGAAAAGGAGGGACATAACTAAATAAAATAAAAAACATTGTGAAGTACAAGTATTTACATGCCATGCAACTTCACCTGAACAGAATAATCCATTAGAAAATACACTATACACATTTATGTACAGGAAGTTGATGAGTGACATTTTATGACAGCTGAACAAAACCTTCCATGACCCCCATCCTACTGCAGAGGTTTAGCTTCCAGACAGGTCCCAGTCTGGCCTTAGGCTTCTTTCTGATTCTTGACTCAACACGCCTTCCTGCAGTAAGTCACTTTCCGGTAATGTAGCATCAAAAGGGAAATGAGTGAGGAGTGGTAAAACATGTCAGTCATCTTGAGGGCTTCATGTGCCCTTGAATCTATATGACACTTCATTGGAAAAACATGTATGCATGGTTGGCTGTGTTGAAGCTAAGAAGAAGTGATAGTTGGTGGAATAATTTGCTTGTTGACTGGGATAAATTCCAGCACCCCTCACAGAATAAAGCATTAATGGGATGATGGAGTAATATCCTGTAAAACCAACCAACATTAGGATCTTCCAATTTTCTCTAGGGGTCTTAATGTTTGTCCATCCCCTCCTTGCAATTTATCACTGATAAGGTGATTTTTTTTCTTGTCAGCTGCTCATGTTTACATTAAATCCGGCAGGCTATTAACTTTGCATATCATCTTTCCTATTTGATCATCAATGAACTGAAAGGAGTGTTTGGGTTAACACAAAAAATGGATAAAAGAAAATACATACAAAGCCAGTGCAAAGTATACACACACTCATCATTAGCAGGAGTAAAACTGAGGAGGTAGTATTATGCTCTGGGGCTTTTTTTTTGCTGAGGATGGAGGACTACCTACAAGTTCTTTAATTTCCTTTCAAATCAAGAGCTACAGGGTTGAAATATGGAAATAATAAAAATAAACAAAAAAACTGTTCTTTAAATAGATAAAGTAAGGTAACATTGTCTAAAATATCTTCCCCCAGCCCTAAACTCAACCCTATAAAAATGTCAGTCAGTCATTTTCTACCGCTTATCCATAGTGGCCCGCGACCCTATAAAAATGTATTGACAGTAATTTAGACGTTAGCAAATAGAAGAAGGACTAATTCCTACTGTTACAATTTCAAATCAACAGCTAGATGGTGGAAACCTGGACACAACTCTGTATAAAAGATATGAGGAAGGCTAACATTAAGCTTCTGGAATGGCCTTGACGTTTTGTAAATTCTCAGACTGTGCCTAAAAGTTGAATCCATAGCAGAAAACAAACCAATTTAAATGAGCTGCACCATTTCTGATAATAAGAATTGTCCAATATCCAGCTTATTGCAGGACCTTGTTCATGGCTACAAAAGCATGTGCTTTCTTTTGCATTATATTGAACATTTAACCAAATACTAGTGGGGATGTACCGTAGGTATATTTTTGAGCCCATATGTAAAATTCTGACCCTGTATGGATTGAAGAACTAGAACTCGTACCCAATTCTTAAATAATTTGTTTTCATTTAGTTCTCCTATTTGCGATAATGACAGTGTGTAAACTTCTGATCTGCACTGTGGGTACATGTTTTTAATGTTCAACTTGAGTTTAGCTTGCAACAGAGACATTTGCTTTCTATTTTATATCTATCACTCTGAAAGTATTTAGAAAATAGTTTTAAGTCCAAAGTTATTCTTTCCAGATGAGCTTGAAAAGAAAAATGACCTAGATTTCATCATCTCACTTTTATCATGCCAGTGAGTTTCTGATAACGGCCAATGACAAATCTATGACAGTAATCATATGATCGTGTTGTATCAACAGAGCAGCATGCGCACGTGTGTCTGCTTCCATCATCTTTTGGACTTGCTTTTGAAGAGAAACTCAAACCTTGGCTTTAATGGAATGACTGGAAATAAAGTATATGCTTTCATTTGCGCCCGACCTGCACTTAAGTTGTTTTAAGCTAGTCAACAAAACATACAATGCACTATATAGTTATTAGTAACCCTTTCAGAAATGTATAATGCCTTAAAGTAAATTAATATTTCATTGCAGCAACATCAACTCACTTTGAAACTTTTAAATATCTGACTATGTATAGCAATGTTATGTTGATGCAGTTCCATTTTCAGCCTACTAGGTCGTTACGGTGTGCCAGCTTCTTTTTATGGCTTTCCATGGACAATGTTCTTTGCATCCCTTAGTACTGTGGGCTGGGGAGGAAAAAAGGCGTTTGGATGTTCTTTATCATCTGATGTAATTGCTGCTGAGAGTGTAAATGCAGATCCTATTTAATTCTAATTGGGCTTCCAGTAAAATGTTTTCCCCACATTTGGTCAACTAACACAAAGGGCTGTTTTGAGCATCAGCAGTGTTGCAGCTGTTGAACCGCTGTTTACTCCTAACAGTGTTACACAAGCAGCAGTCGTGGAATTAACATTGATCCTGAATAGACTGTATGCATTGCAGTTTACATCATAAAGTAAAAATGTAATGCCAAAATTCACAGTTTGTGACTGGGGTAGCATAGAACATAGAGACTAAATGCATATGGAGTATTTTGGTCTAATAAGAAAAAAACAACAATTTGTTTTTGTCAACAATTTGTGCTTAAATTTAATAGCCATATAGCACAGCTGGTACTAAGAAATTATTATACTATTAATGAGCTATTAGCAATGTTCATAGATCAACAATATTTGTGTTGGGAGTAGCACCTGCCACATGTCTTGATGTCCAAGCAGCAGGAAAAGAAAAACAGTCCTACTCCTCTAACAGCAACAATGTTTCACCAGCCTGTGTACCGTTTCCATGGCAATCAAATGCAGTACTGGCTCAAAATATTAGCTTTGCATTTCTTCTATTGATCTTCACCTAAATTAATAGCCAATTATTTCTCATGATTGGCTATTGTCTCACTAGAATAGTCAATCATTAGGAATTGATTGCCTGGCAGTATTTTATTTGCCATTGTATTTATAATGACATGATTGTGCGTCATATTTTTCAGGATATTTTGGTTGTAATTAATACTTCTTTGGGCAGATGTTGCCTTTCTCTCTTCTTAAACCTTGAATGTTTTCTATTTTTTCTGACCATTCTCTATATCATATCACTTATATCTTAATCACATCTAGATGCCTAAATGCATTAAGTTGCTGCAGTGTGATGGGCTGATTTGGTGTTTATGTTAACAAGTTTAACAGGAGTATCTCATAAAGTTGGCAGTGAGAAGTATGGGTTGGACAATGAAACTGAAACACCTGGTTTTAGACCACAATAATTTATTAGTATAGTGTAGGGCCTCCTTTTGCGGCCAATACAGCGTCAATTCCTCTTGGGAATGACATATACAAGTCCTGCACAGTGGTCAGAGGGATTTTAAACCATTCTTCTTGCAGGATAATGGCCAGGTCACTACGTGATGCTGGTGGAGGAAAACGTTTCCTGACTCGCTCCTCCAAAACACCCCAAAGTGTCTCAATAATATTTAGATCTGGTGACTGTGCAGGCCATGGGAGATGTTCAACTTCACTTTCATGTTCATCAAACCAATCTTTCACCAGTCTTGCTATGTGTATTGGTGCATTGTCATCCTGATACCCGGCCGTGTATACTGACCCTGTGGAGCTCCCGACGGACAGTTCTGTTGGAAACAGGAGAGTTGAGGTGCACATTTAATTCTGCCGTGATTTGGGCAGCCGTGGTTTTATGTTTTTTGATACAATCCGGGTTAGCACCCGAACATCCCTTTCAGACAGCTTCCTCTTGCGTCCACAGTTAATCCTGTTGGATGTGGTCCGTCCTTCTTGGTGGTATGCTGACATTACCCTGGATACCGTGGCTCTTGATACATCACAAAGACTTGCTGTCTTGGTCACAGATGCGCCAGCAAGACGTGCACCAACAATTTGTCCTCTTTTGAACTCTGGTATGTCACCCATAATGTTGTGTGCATTTCAATATTTTGAGCAAAACTGTGCTCTTACCCTGCTAATTGAACCTTCACACTCTGCTCTTACTGGTGCAATGTGCAATCAATGAAGACTGGCTACCAGGCTGGTCCAATTTAGCCATGAAACCTCCCACACTAAAATGACACGTGTTTCAGTTTCATTGTCCAACCCCTGTAAGTTTTGCGGCAGACCCAGTGGTTTGTTGTATGGCTTAAAGGACAAAAGCCCCTCCAGTATGTCCAATTGGATTCAGAGGCATCTCTATCGAGATGGTCAAAACCGAAAACATGTGTGTCTTACTTGCGGGTGTCAATGACCCATCTTTTTATCTAGGAGAAACAATAGAAGAAACAAAACAGTGCTATAGTTGTTTTCAGCAGGTCAGTGTTATGGTTTGCGAGATAGAACCCCAGAATGCAGATGAGCAGGCAGCATGATGGTAAGTGGGATGGTAAGCAGGAACAGAACAACGAACGGGCAGGCAGAACAGGCAAAAAACAGACTTAGCCAGGCTGGTTGAGACAGGCGTGGCGTGACTACAGGACAAGAGCAATATTTGAATAATGTTTCCGCGATGAACAACTGAACAGGAGTGAATATATGGAAAGTAAACCAGGTGAAGCTAGGAGACAGATTAGTTTGGAGCAGGTGAACCGGATAAAGATAATTAACAGACAGAACAGAACGTGGCTGGAGCAAGAACAGAGACTCTTGAATACAAACAAAAACTAAAGCATGACCAGAACCAAAAACCAAACTTGACAAAACATGAACAAGACTAAAACATGACCAGAAAAATAATAAACAGAAGCATGATTCAAAAACTGTGAGAGAAATATAAGAAAAACCCAGAAACCAAAAACCAAACAACCCCAAATCATAACAGTCAGCTCCAAGTCTGGCTCAGTTAATGGCTCCACTGCCATGCCTCCATCTCTAAGCACACCATACTCCCTGCATCCTCACTCTGTCAGGCCAGTAAACTGGCTTCCTCCATACTGTTCATGTCCGCCCTCCAAACTATAAACGAACTTCAGCACAATGGGCCACAAAAATAATTTTCCAGTTTAGGAGATGTGTGCATAGATTCTCAAATCTGTATTTAACTTTTAAGCTGTTCTATAAGCCACTGACATCATAAGTCCTTTATTTGACCTAATTAAATGTAACAGGATACTATTGAAGTCAAGAAAGTGACTGGAATACAAAAGGCATTCTGCGACAGGTGGTTTGAGTTGAGGCTGTTTTAACAGATGTTAATGCAGCCCCACTGGTCTGGATTCAGTCTCAGAACTGATAGACTGGGTCCCTTTGAAAAGAGTGCGACAAAAGACTCAACATAGGACTCATTTTTCAAATCTGCACATTAGTTTATCTACCGCAGTCAGTATCAACTCACGCTGATTTTCTATTTTTTTTCTTTTAACATTCTTTTTAAGCCCTTGATAAATGTAATCATTAAATGCAAAGTCTGGATACGTTTCAGATTCTGTCTTATGCTTTCTGGCTGGTTATGCGCTCCCAACACCACACACATTTGCACACCATAATACTAATCATGTTCAGAGGTTTAAAATTCTTAGTTTTTGTTCTCTCTTGGAAAATGTCAAACAATCGATGGCCTTTTCTGGCTCCATAGTTCATAGGTCCATTACTCTAAGAAACAAACAAACTGTATTGACTTTAGCAAAAGCAGCAATAGACATTGTCCACAACATTTATTTGAACATACAGAATAGGTCCCCTTCTACGTCAACATTCTTGGCATACCTTGGCAAAGCACGTAAATATCCCCAGAGGCGCATTCCAAACAACATGTCTTTTAATGTGCTGTAAAAAAAGTATTTACCCCGTACAGATTTATTTGTTTTTGTTTAGTCACATTTACATTTTTCAGATCATCAAACTAATTTTGATATCAGACAAAGATAACTTAAGTAAACAAAAGAGAGCAGTTTTTAAATGACTTCATTTATTGAGTGAAATAAAAATATTTAAATCAGTGTATAAATACAGTATAATGTGTAAATATAATGGCCCCTATGGTTAAATGTTGAATAAGGTGTGAATTACCACAATCTTATTGGTCAGCTGTGTTCAAATTCACTAGTAACACCCAGATCTGATAACTGCTAGACCTGTGAAACCAAGAAATCAATACAAGCAAAATAAATACAAACCTGTCTGACATCAAATGGGCTAAAAGATCTATGATCTATTTTACTACCTAGGCGTCTTCATACAAGCAACACATAAAACCCAGCTATAAAGTAATTTAAGAACACATCAGAAGTAAAGTCAATGGCATATGTCACCCTGAATGGGTTCCAATGCCATATTTTTAAGGCTTTGAGACTCCAGCAAACAACAGTGACAGCCATTATCTATCAATGGAGGAAACATGGAACAGCAGTGAACCTTTCCAGTAGTGGCCAGCCTACCTAATTACTCCAAGTGCTAATCGGCAGGAGGAGTTGTTGGGAGAGTTTCAAGGCCAAAACTGCTGCTGACCAAAAAGAATGCAAAGGCTGAAACAACATTTGGCAAATAGCATCATGATGTTTCCCAACACTGTTGGAAGAATATTCTGTAGACTGATAACTCAAAAGTGAACCTTTTGGAAGTTGAACATGAGTAGTGTGATAATAGAGAATAGAATATGGTGGCAGTAGTGCAATGAGGAGTTGCTTGGCTGCTTCAGGACCTGGCATACTTGCTGTAATTATGGAATCATGAATTTTGCTCTCTACCAATATCTAGAGGATTTTTATCTAGAAGTTTAATGAGAATGTCATCAATTATTGACATTAAGTCGAAGTGCAAAAACCACAAATAAGGTTGAGGAGAGACCAAGTCAAAGTCAACAAAGTAAACTCATTCCAATAGCAGTTTTTGGCTATTATTTAAAATGTCTATCATGTTCAGAGGTGTCAAAGTTTTCTTTTCTGATATCCTAACTGCTGTTTCTCTCTATGGTTTGACTAGATGTCAGTGCTCCCACATTTCTGGAGGTCATTTCCAGGTTTATTTATATAAAAGTGTCCATGAGCAATAATGAATACATCCAGACATGTTGAGCCAAACAAAGCAATGCAGTTAGATGAGTGTTGTCAATCGCTTGGAGTTCTGTGAAACGGGTGTGGATAAAATATTAGTCGAAACAGTTAAAAAAAAAAAAAAAAAGTACATAAATGCTCTGGAAAGCAAAGGCTGCCCATCCTGACATCCGAAGGTTGCTTTCATTAGCTGTAATGGTTTTGTTAAAGGATATTTGACATGCTTCATTTATTCATTCTGTCTAAGCACGCTGTATTCACTGAGCATCATTGACTTGTGTTAGACTTGAGGAAATATTAAGTTGTTTTTTTTTTTACCTGCAGCTCGTGTGAGATTTGGTTCATCAATGTAAGTTTGCATGAGTTGCTAATTAATTGTTCAGTGAATCCTCCCAAATAAATTAGATTAAGTGATTGCTTCATCAAGTTATCTTTTTTGTGCAATATTCAGTGCCTTGCAAAATTATTCATGGTCTTCCTTCGAACTTTTTAAAATCTTTGTCACAGGTCAACTTCAACCTTTAATGTGTTTTTTTTTAGGATTTTATGCAAAAAACCTACACAAAGTAGTGCATAACTGTGAAGAGAAAGGAAAATTTATGTATTTTCATTTTGTTTTTTACTAATACAGTCTACCTTGTATTTGTATTCAGCCTCCATCAGTCAATGGTTTCTAAAACCACCTTCTGCAGCAATTCCAGCTGCATTTTTCAACTTTTGCAGATTCTCCTTTGCAAAAAGCTCAGTCAGATTGGACAGAAGTTTCCATAAACATCCATTTTCAAGTCTTATCATGTAAATTCCTAACACGGATTTGTCTCTCCCAAATTAACACATGGGTACATTTGAAACCAGTTTTGTACATACTCTACAAAAAATGGCAAAATCTTTTGGCCTCATTGTCTCACAAATGTTTTTTACCCCCAGCTGAAGGCCTGAATGAATCTAGAATTTTGGGAGTGTTCCAGTCTGGATTCAAAGCATACCACAGCACTAAATCTGCTCTTTTAAGGGTTTTTAAATGACACATTTCTGGGAACTGTGTTTCACGTGTGTTTTTAGATTTAACAGCTGTTTTTGTTACAGTGAACCATGATATCCTCATCTCCAGACTGGAGCAGAGGGTGGGCATCACTGATTCAGCTCTGCAATGGTTTAGGTCCTACCTTTCTGATAGGAGCTTCAGTGTGATGATGGATGATTTTACCTCTGCATCTGCCGCCCTTCCCTGGGGGGTACATCTGTGCTCTATTCTTGGTCCTCTTCTGTTCTCGCTTGGCTGTTTATTTGGTCAGGCCATCTGCTCAGGTAGCCAGTCTGCAATTAGCTGCTTAACAGATATGCTCTTTGTAACTTTTAAACCATAGTTTTAACCGGAAGATTGGATGGCTCTGCTTTATTAGACTATTCATGTGGCCCGTTGACGCTTTCTGCACTCCCTTACCCTATTCTTTCTACACCATTTCCTGTCTGACTACTGTATAAAAAATATTTTGAAAAATAAGAGAGGATACTAGAATCTAAAAATAATTTGGCAGTGCATGGCCACATATGGGTAAGGGGCAGTGCTAAATTACTGTATATAAACTCAATTCACTTAGACTCTTTCTCTGGAATCTCATTAAAAGACCTTGTAATGGCATTATGCATAATTTTAGCAGTATTGAAAACTTGGTAAACCTTGATACAAGTACAGAGGTACTAGTAACCGGTACCTCGATACTAGTAACCGTCTACTAGCCTACTAGCCAATGTCAATTACTTGCAGTCAAATCGTGCATTTCTTATATGGGTGGCTAATAAAGATACCTTGACAGGGAGGATCAAACATTTGCATTTCAGCATTTATGCTTCTGCAACACCTCCAGCAATTATTTATTTAGCCCGAAGCTAAGCAAAATCTGCACCAAAAAAACACAGTATCAACATTGCATGTCTTTAAGTCATGCACATACACAAAATGCAATACTAAACATGCCATTAAAATTAAGTGGATAATTATGTGATTTCTCACTGGCTTAACAGTTTGAATGTACGTTTTATTAGTGTTTGTTTTTTCAACATTACTTTCACCAGGAAAAATCTAATTGGGATAATGTGTTTTACAAAAGCGTCTGCTTTCAGACTGACAGCAGTACAGGTTACGACAGGGCAAACAACTACATAACAATGAACCATATACAAAATTAGATTAATTAATGAGGAAGAAACATTTATAGCTAGATGTTTATGCCTTAAATTAATTGAGAAGTCTTTAAAATGTGTTCAAGGACGCCGTATTCTTATTATCCAGGTACCTTGCTAGGCTCAGAGGAGTCCAAGGTATTTAGATGGAATGTTATTGAGTAGATTTTGTGAAAATACTCCTTCCAGAAATGTTTTGAGGTTCTGTTCTTTATCAGTTGCACACTTCATCAGCACTGGGGAAAAATGACCTCCTGGAACATCTCATTAAATTACATATCCAAGTAAACAGATGATAATTTTTTAAATATCTTACACAAAATATAGGAAATGATTCCTAAAAGATTTTTTATTATTTCTCATTATTTGTCAGAGTTGACACTAACCAGGCTTATGTTAGCAGCTCTGTTGATGAGGTATCCAAGCAGCAGAAAAATACAGGACAACAACCAACAAAGGGAGCCATCTCAGGGTCATGAAGCCTGAAAAAAAGGATACAAACTCCTGGGGAGGGGGCAAATCGTTGACATATAGAAAATTCTCATCTGAAGAATTGTAAAGCATATGTTGGTGCTTGAACTCAAAAACCCCACGGTACAACCAAATTTAAAGCTCTGACGTCCGTTTTAAAGATAAATAGTCAAAGCTCCGTCACTCACATGGATGCTATCTTCCACGGTTTGACATTTGCAGTTGTTATTTCACCTTCTAGATTTACAAACATGTCACTGAGACTGATAAAGTGACAGTGATGAGATAATGGGTCAAAATAAAAAAAATAAAATGCAGAAAGATGGGGGGGTGGTCAGTGTTTTTCATGCGGGCACAGAACAAAACAGTGAAACAAAAAAAAAAAACGGGGCAATATTTTATTGTTTCATGTGTTAAGTGAGCCACAGAGCCAAAGAGCTACTTGCGGCTCTGGAGCTGCAAGTTGCAGACCCCTGATCTAGCAGATGAAAACTCAGATCCTATCTCCATATGGCTGAAGCTAAAAGTGTTTCAACTTCACTTTTAATTCATTGTTAAAGTAAAACTGTAAAAGTAAAAAAATGAAAATGGTCCAAAGGAGGAATCAGTTACGGTTTTGTCCCAGTGCATATCAACATAAGAAATTGATTTTGTATTATGTCTTCAGTACAGGGGCCCTAACAGGGGCCAGGACCAGTTCTACAGGGGCACTGGCCTCTATTGGCCCCTGTCTAGAACCACCTATGTGTACATGTTAGCACAATATTGCTGTGGCAGTCAGCTTGCATTAATTAACTAAAAAGTAAAAACAAAGTTAGACAACCTTTATGACATTAGGAACTTTTTGTTGTCACACATTTACTGCCTCACTCCCTATTTTAATAATGTTTCTGATATGTATAATTATTTGTAATTTTTGCATGTGGGAGAATCTACCAGCAGATTTTCCTTTATTTGGAGCTTTTCTCCTCCACCCATAGAAGCGCTTTACATTCTACGTCTTTTCTTAACTGAATCATGATTTGCAACAAAACTGATTAGCAAACTGAGAAACATTTTGGGAACATGTTGTCAAAAATTTACTTTTGTTAAGGTTGATTGATTTTCAGTCTTAGTGTGGGCCAGTTTTTCTGCTTTTTTTTGTTTTTTACACTTTTTGACTTTTCACTTCAGAAGCAAACTCATGCAACCCTGTGCTGTCTTGGTTTGAAAGTGTTTTATAACCATGGTGAACTCAAGACTGATTTGTTTCTACCTTCTTGTTTTTTTCCGTACATAAGTCAAATTACACCTATGGAGTCGAAATATAGAAATGCATACAGCTTTCCTATCCTGTTGATGACCTCATACGTCTTAGATTTTGGATGTAATTGGATGTAAGTTACGTAAATACCAGATTTATTGAAAATAAACAGGATTTACCTGCTTAATATTAGCAAGGAGTCAGAAAGGAAGGCAAAGTTAGGCCATGAAAAGTATTTTCAGTAAATGTTAAGAATTTAGGTTTTATCACACATCAATAATCTTTGTGTCAGGGGACTTTCTTTGTAGCTGTAAGAAGAGAAGCTGTGCTAAGCCGCTGCACCCCAGTGATTTACTACAAGGCCTTCGGCCCTGTTAGTCAAAAAGTGAGTAAGCCTTTTCCTTGCCTTTTTTTTCTGTTCCCAACCTGCTACTACATGCCAGGTGGATTACCCCCAGTTGTATGCAGGATATTTGTCACTGGGATTGAGCATGTAATAATTGTATTTTCTGAAATATGAACAAGCAAAGTGTGTTTACATATGCATCAATCTCTGCTGTACACTAAGTGTGATTTACTGTGTCTGAATGTGTGCAGAAGCATGTATTTGGACCAGTGATAAAAACCTTTTTCAACACACCAAAGACAATTTATTTGATAATATTAGAAGCTGGTAGCATAAATGTGGTCATAAAACAGAAGGCAAATAAGAGCATCATGCCATTACATGTGTCTGCCTCCTGCAGTATCAATAGCCACAATAGCAATACCTGCCTTGGAGACTCACCTTGGTCCATGGAAGTCTACTGCTGGTCCTACTCCTTACCATAATTTACCCAGCTGCTTACCTTAGCCAATAAACCTTGTACAGAAATCTGCAACCTTGTTTGAGGAAACATTAATCAGATACTCAGATCACCACCTGCCTAAGGATCTACAGCCCTTAATGTAATCATTACAAATGAAATAAGACCAAATGTATATACTCATCATACATATCCTCAGAGCTACGCAAACCTCAGTCTCTTTCATCTTATATCATTTTATAACTTCACAGATTGGTGTGCAGCTGCGAACAATGGCTTCTTTAAGACTTTCTAACGTAGCAGATTTTTACAATAAACCTCATCCTAATCTAGGCAATGAATCTCCTGCATTACTGCATTTGGTTTAAAGGAACAAAACGTCTTACCATGACCTGGCGGTGATAAAGCGTTAAGCCACTTCTGTTTGTAATAGCAAGCAGTTCTATCAGGATAGTCATGACACTTTGTTCCACGGCAATGTCAAGGCCATATAAGAACCTATTACCTTACTTAAAGCTAAAATTAAAGTATACAAGTATCGAGGTGACCAAGTCTTGTTCTGAATCCCAATAATACCTGTTAGTCCCCCTAATCTTTGCAAGAGCTTATTAGCTAAATAAAATCACCTTTCTTAACATTGGACATCAATAGTTGTACATCACACTATGCCTATGATCTTCCTCGTGTTTCCATGATGTAAGATATGAACTCTGTCTGCATGAAGAATACTTGCTCATATGCTCTCATGCTGACAGCTTGGAGTATCTCCAACTGACAAGCGCCTCAACTATTCTCTGAATAATTAAGCTAATATTTATTTGATCACTTAGGGGTCAAATAGTAATAGAGGGCTGTTAATGTTACACCTTTCATCCCTGTGCACATGTACTATTCTGAACATGATGACATCTAAAACAACATGGCTTGATGTTTCACAACATGCTGTTCATTTGCTCATGTTCAGACCCACGACACACTTTTATGTAACAAGAAAGAAAGCAGTGACAGGAATTACAAGATGCCCTGAACAGCAGTCAGTTAGGCATGAAACAATGATTCAAACCTCTTTGTCCAAACGTTTAAAGTGTCGCTTTGCTCATTTAGCTATTTTCCTCAGTAGACTAAACAGGCAAAGTGCAATCGAAATAATTAGATTTCTGTAAATGTTTTCCATCTTTGTTGTTGTTGAGACTTGGCAAGAAAAATGACTACACCTGTGGAAAGGGACCATTCATAAAAATAAACAATCAGAAATTTTAGGGTTGCATTGAACTCACAACAAGTCCAACATTTTGGCAAACAGAGTTTATATGGGATTTATTTATGGTGATTGTGAATAAGGGCACCAATGATGAAGCAATAGCTCTGTATATAGCTCTGTATATTCTTTGAGTACTTTTGAGTTGGATGCCAGAATGAAAGTATTAACTCATATAGGAAACTTCAAATTGCACTCAGCCATATCAATACCCAAAAGCACAATGTGGTTTTTTTTTTTGGTTGGTTAGGATGTGACTTCTAAAATATGTTTTCTTTTTCCATTTTCCAGGTCCCTATTTAAGCACCTGAAAACAGTTGCAGCAGTTTGTTCATGCAAACAAAGCATTACATTCCTGGCTTTGTAACAGACCATTATCCTCCACTTCCAAGGGTTTTCTCCCACCTAATTTTGCACAACTTGGAATCTAAATAACTTTTTCTATACTTTTCTTTTAATCACGACTATTAGTTTCCCAGGCTTGTCCAATTCAACATAAAGTCACTGAGAAGGTTAGCTGTTAATAGGAATGCTTACAGAGGAAAAAGTCTGAAAAATTGTGGAGTGTGTTCTCTGGGCTGAAGTTTGTGGCATGAACCCTGAATGCCAGAATCCCAAATCTCCAGCAGTCCGTGGACCAGAACATTATTCTGGTTGATATGAAATGAATGTGGAAAGCTGTGGGTTTTTATTTATTTATGGGGGAATTCTGGAGTTCCCAAAGGAAAAAAAAACTAGACAAGCAAAAATTTAGTTCACGCATTTTTGAATTACACTTTCAGATTTTACTAGTCTGCATATTTTTGAATTGCACCAACAACTTTATTTCTAAATTAATATTAAAACTGACGAACAGGATAGTAAAGAAAATAAAGGCTAACGTGAGAAAAATACAATGCAATGGTTTTCACCCATATACCATGAACTGTATAGTTATTTGGCATAAAGATAATGTCTGATATATTTTTGAAAATAGATCAAAAGATACGTTTTATTAAAATTTGAAAGAATGCACTTTAAAATTCTGCAATTTATCTATAAACCACTAAATGGTCCTGGGCCAAAATACCTGAAATACATAAGTTGGTTGTATGACTAATGTAGACAGGTGTTCAGAGACCTTCTTAGTGTTCCCAGAACCAGGACTAATTAAGGGAAGAAAGCATTTAGTTTCTATGCTCCTCAGCTCTGAACTTCCTAAAAACCTGAGATGTGTGGAAACTGTTGTTTCCTCTAAATCAGAATATTTTTTTATTTTTAACAGCTTTTGATCATATAATCTCAATAATGAACTGACTGAAAAATTCATTTATTTTATGCCTTTCACATCTTGTTTTTTTTTTTTTTATCTTTTTCTTTTATGTGGTGCTTTTATGCTTATGCTTTGTTATTTTCTCCAATTTTCTTCTCGAACTTTCTCATTCTCTTTTAATGTTTTGATATCCTTGTATTTGAATGGCACTGTATAAATAAACTTGCCTTGAAAAAAGTACTTTTTCTCTAAATTAAAATCACTCAGTTCAGTAGTAAAAGTAATAAAACATAAAAACGATCTTCTCTTAATTTAAGAATGAAAGATGATCATATTGGCTCTATGAGTGTATGAATGAGTGTCTGCATGGTTGTTTGTGTGTTGCCCTGCGATGGACTGGCGACCTGTCCAGAGTGTACCCCGCCTCTCGCCCATAGACTGCTGGAGATAGGCACCAGCTCCCCCGTGACCCACTACGCAATAAGCGGTAGAAAATGACTGACTGACTGATGACATATTGGCTCTTTCCATTAAAATGTAGTCATAAAAATAGTGCAAATATTCACACATCCTTGTGCTTCATAATGTGTCAACTTGTTTTGTAAAGGGAAACTTTAAAGGAACGCCCTTATAATTTGCATTTTTCTGGCATTATGTGTTTGTCACCATGTGTTGCCTGTACCTGCCCTCAACCTGCTGCTTGTAATGATCTCTTGCTTACCACTGAATCATTCTCAGACATGTTGTGTTGCCAGAAGCATGTTAGCTCTGTCTGTTACAATAACCTCGTATTTGTCAAAGTTCAGCAAATATCAAAACTTGATACAACCAGAATCTATCAGGTGGTCAGAACCTGGGCAGCAACCATGTTTTCTTAAACTTGGTTTGGTTCTGTGGTCTTTTTTTAATTCAACTAGCTGCATTACTCTCTAATATTTCCTTTTCATTCCTTCAGTATTTTTGGGATGATTGGCTTCCTGAAATCACAGCTCCTACTCACTCTTTAGCAATGTTCCAACTTTATACAGTTGTTTAGCTGCTGTTTTTCATATCCCTACCACTAATAGCAGCAGAAGATGACATATTTGTAATTGTGTTTATATTGAAATTACAGCTGCGTGCCACTGAAGTGTTGGATCACTGCTTCTAACTCGCTGCTTCAGAGAGCAGTAGGACACCACAAGCTTTGGAAGAATGTTATATGCAAACATATCAGTTTAGGATTAAATATGCACAGTTGCTAACTGTGTGTGTTGTTTTATGTATTGTTTTACAATACATGCATGTATGCATGCTTTATAATATTCCATTTAGGTCAATGAGTATAGATTAGCACCTCATTTTAATATTTGAGTTGATTTCAAGACCTGCTGCATCCACTGACAATGACAAATCATAGAAAAAAAGATGAAATCTCTGAAAGAATCACAATTCAATTCTTATTTTCACAATTTCAGCACTTTTTTTGCCAACCAGGAAAACTACTGCAAATGTTGACGCTACCTTAAGACATAAATCAGATAATGTCCTAAATAAGACCTTGCAATGTATTTCCGAAGTGATTGACGCCACATGTTAGGCTGTAGTTGGTGTATTAGGCATGCTTTCATTGCGTGTTTTAAGTTGTCAGAGGGAGAATCAAATCTGACTCCTGACTCCTTTAAATACTCAAGATGTTTTAACAACCTGCAGATTCTTGGCTTGGGGTGCACAGTTGTCCCAGTCTGAACCTCTCAACTGGTCTGGTCACAACTGGTCTGCAATGTAAAAAGCTCAGGTGTTCCCACAATTTTGTACCTTTCCAGTTTTGGTTGTTTCTGACTTTTTTGGAAACAAAAGGAGTTGTCTTGTCTAGGATCATTTCCATGGACCACACATGTGTTAAAACCTGCCAAGACAATTTCTCAAACCTGCTTTCATGACTGACAATTTAAAGGCATTTTCTATCCTATGGCCATTTTAATCTTCTCTAAAATTAAAAGAAAAATCTGGCAACCCAGGTATGAAATTGGGGCTAAGAATTGGCCCAAAGCTTAATGCTTGCCTTTTGTCTTGATCACAGGTTTTTGTTTTCTCTTGTTGCCTTTTCCCCTCCTGTTGTTTGTGCAGATCTCCTCAAAGCATTTCCTTTATCTTTAAGCCGTTTTCTGTTTTTTTCCTTTGCTGAAATACTTATCATTGTTCCTCTGAGAACAATGATGAGGCTCTTTGAAGAAACCTACATAATGAGCTACAACATCATTTAATTTCCCTTTGATATTAATACAGTATTTTGGAATTGAATTGAATTTGAATTGAACCAACTTACCAAAGCTTACCTGCCTCTCTGTTCTGATCTGCATCATTATCACAGGAGACTATGGTCTAAAAAAGTCCAGGTCTGGCCAACCTTAAATAGGGATTTAATATAAGGGATATAAAGGATTTGTCTGGACGTCAGTGTTTAAAGGGTAGGCACCGCAGCATCAACAGTACCCCCCTTGTGCAAATACGTTAAAATCAACAATAAAGAAACTGATATTCCACATTTCATCTACCTCTGTTTTACATGAGCTAACCTAAACAGCCTCTTCTTTCCTTCAGAAAGGTTCCTCAGTGAATGAATGTGTCTGGGTTAATTGCTAGAGTCTATCTTTAAATGGTGCAAACATAACACTTTTTAGGTCATTCCAACATCTAACTTGGTTGTGCTTTAGTTTGCCTTAAAGTTTCTAAATTCCGTAATTATTGAGAGCAAGTTTATTGAATTTTCAATACAGCTAGGGACCGAGCACTGCCTGTTGATCTTCTGCTGGGTAAAAAGAAAGTGACAAATAACACCAGTACATTATGAAATCCAAATATTTTGTGTAAAACTGCCTTTTCTCTCTTTTTTGTTCACACATGCTAAAAAAGTAAATTTTTTTTATTTATTAGCGAGTGTTTGCCCTCTTCAACATAGGCTGCAGTCATTCCCACTCCTCATAACCTCACTCACAAACAAGCATGTCATTAGTTTCTCTCTTTCAATAATTTTACTATTCCGCTCTTCATCCACCTCCCTCTTCTTTTCCTGCCGTGCTGGCAATCAGTGTGACTTTCTCTCAGCGGATCAAAGAAGCAGTGACCGAGTCAAAGGAAACATTGCTAATGATGCTGAAACCGTGCCGTCAGCCTATTTGTAGAATGTTCCCAATAACAGGAAGCCAGGAGAATGAGTTCTCCCATAATTACATTGAGCTTGTTTCCCCCCTCTTACCCCTACATATAGTGTTCTTGCACTGAGATCAAATGCTAGAATGTTGAATGCTGATCTCATGTAAGATGAGCCTTCCAGAGCACAGCAGCAGTAGTTTAATTAACCCCAATGCTATAAGTGGGACTATTAGTGCCATATGCATGCAAAGGCTTGAAGCCTCATTTGGAAAAGATGCTTTTGCCTTCATTCACATTGTCTGCATGAATAGATGACAGTGCAAAGCCTTACCTGAGCAAAGCATGGAGCAAGACCATCTGGATTTCTTTCATTTTCACATCCTTGACTCGCACCAGTAGCATTACTACTTCTTTATTTATAACTGTCTGCATGCCTAGGAGATGCTTTGACCCACAATAAATGATGGACAAAGGATGGTGTGCAACTTTCCTGGAACGTTTTGCGTTTTTTTTGTTAAAAGTTTGCTTTAAAACTTGTCGAATGGAAAGGGTACAAACGTAATGTTCAGTCCATTTCAATTTGGTCCCATTTATGTACTTCTGTCCAGAAAATACTAAGAGGAAAAAAAGTGACATTGCAAATCAATGGTTCACAGAGAACAACTTTAAAGTTGAGACCAAGTGGACCGTGTATATATTCTCTGTGGCTTTGACTTAAGGTTGGAAAATTAGACATGTAGAAGAAAAACTGCCAAAAATTTATGTTTTTAGAAGTTTTAGCCAGAAAAGCTGCCAACAGATCAGTATCAGATGGGAAGTATTATCAGGCACATAGGAAGCCACCAGATTCATCAGATCCAATTGTGATAATCTCGCCTTCGTGCATTTCTTATGTGAACTATTTGACAACCCATTTTTGTGTTTTAAAGGGAGGCAAGGGATATGATGTCAGAATGGATGCGGCTCAAAACGTCCATCATGAAAACAGCTGCAAAAATGTGGGGCCACAATGTGGTCATTAAATGCCAGGGCAGGCACCCAATAACTTGTTGGAGGCCAATAGTGAGCAATGCTGCTGTAATGAAGAGTCCTTCCGAATGTGGTTACTGGAAGTTAGTGCTGAAAGGCTCCAGAGAAAGGGTAATGTGGGTGAAGCAGATAAGCCTTGACTTCACATAGACATAGCTGGAACATAAAGGCAGAATTTAGTCAGGTCTTAAATAGCTGATGTAAATCACCTCTGCAGAATAAACTTAACTAAAAAAATGCTGATAAGGGGTAATGTTATGATATGTGGTTGTAGAAATGATTTAGTTCACACAAGGTTAGAACTACCGGCTTGTTATGTTTATTTGGAAAATTCACATTTGGCAGGCTGTAACTGTAGCACAAAGTGTCACATTAACCACGATATTAATACCACTGAAAGTAAATAACACCTGATATTACCTTAAAATTCAGTGCAGTGTTGCTCCAGGTAAATCTGAAACTTGGCAATCAATACTTTTTTTTAATAGAGGCAATGTGACTCACCGCGCTTGAATCTTAGCCTAGGGGGCACCACAAGCTTCGAGAAAGAAAAAAAAAAACTATGTTTGTTGTTTCTAAAATGTCAAGCTGATGCAGAATGGACAGCCCCAATGAACGTTAACCTTAAGCAATGTAGAAGAATATGGCTGTCCACCATGGATGGCTAATGATGCTGAAGTTGGTGTCTGATTTACAATTTTTGTTTCAGTTTAACGTGTTCTGTTTTGGTATTTAGGTTACTTTGATGTATTTGCCATTAAGGGCTTTCCATAATAGTTAATTTCTTTGTGTTGAGTTTCATTAATTTCCTTATGTTCTGTTCTCTGTGCATTTTGGTTAACCCTCTTACATTAGTATAGCTTTTTGTTAGTAAGAGCCTTTTTGTGTCCTGTTTGTCCCCGCTGTGTTTAGTCCTGCATTTACCAGTCACCTTCCCTGTGTTGCCAGCGAAACGGTGATTGTTCTAATTCTTACAGCCTCTGGTAAAAGAACAAATTCAATATGTATTGGACTTTTAATCAAACCTCCATTGTATTAAATTGTTGGTTTTCTGTCATAAAGTGCTGAAGTAGAGCAGGACCAAAATGCAAACAGAAGGATGGGAGCTTCATGGTGAGTCGAAGAGCTTTAATATTTACTTAAATAAAAACTTTACAGAACGGAAACAAAGGCAGGGACATGGAACAGGGAGGGCTACTAAAGTAGGGAGGAGAATGGGCCAATGAGCAAGCAAGGTTGATCGGAAGGAATCGGGAGAAGCTGGTGCAAGATAATGAATGACAACTGAATAAGGGAGGCTAATTAATTCAGATGATCAGGGAGCCTAGGGAAGTAACAAAACATCTAAATGAACAGAAATACATAAACAATGGAACTAACAGTTTTTTAAAGCTGTACACATAAAAATAGGCAGTGATTGGCTGTGAGAAATGGCTGTGTCTGGTAAAATAACAGATAGCAGACCCACAAGGTCTTCTTTTCAGGCACTTCACTCATTTAAAAAAAACCGTGATCAGGATCCTGAGCCAGCCGGGGATTAGATGTTGACATCCATAGTTCCTATTTTCTTATTGGTTAAGCCCAGTCTCTTTTTAGAGTACAGATGTATACCTGGTCTTGTTGTAAGTTGTTTTCATTTGTACATTATTGATGCTTCTATAATATTGATATGGTTCCAAATGATTTGGTAATCATGGTACTCGTGGCTTCTTTAGGTCTCTCTGACTTTATCGGATTATTTCCAATGTTTTCCAAATGTTATGAAACTCAGTCCCTGGGATCAGAGCTCGAATGAAATATTTACATCAATGAATAATTGCTTTTTTATCCCATCAAAGGCCCTTGGAAGAATGTCATTTACCTTTGTTTCAACTTTAAAATGGTCTTCAGAGAGGTTTTAATACCTTTTAAATCTGTGATTATACGCATTCATTAACTCAGAGGTTACAAGGCTTCTCTTTGAAATCATTCACGCTCTTTGAGTCATTAAAGCACTTTATGGCCTAGCCAAGCAGTTAACTGGGAGCTGGACAGGAAGGAGAATAGAGGTGTTGTGTCGCTGACCAGCATGTGAGATAGAACCGACAGAAATAAAAGGAAAGCGAGAAGATGTGAGAGGAGTAATAGCTAGTGGGAAGATCTTCTGGACTCCTTTTTCCCCAAAAATGAGAAGGAGGATTTGGAGGTGAACAGCAATTATCTCCACACTGACCTGCTGTTGACTGTAATCAAGTACAGTGTGAGTGATGCAGTGATTGGTCACAAGGTGGAAGACGGTGACAGTAATCCTTGGGAAAATGTGGACCACAATGAAGAGGTTGTCGTTACAGATGACAGCAGTGACGCCATCATTTACAAGCGGAGATGGGAAAAAAAGATGTTTTGGAAGAAGGGAGAAAGGGAGAAAAATTCTTGTTCTCTTGACATCTCTAAACCTTTCCGGGATAGCATCTATTAACAATTCAAAATTATTCCCTTCTTTACAGTTTGCATTATAAGAGCCCTCAGTAAAGTATTTAAATGTAATTTATCCACACATTATCACACACAGGATGAACAGTTTCTTGTAATAATTTAAACCAAGAAGATTTTACTTTACACTTTTCTGTTCTAAGGAGCCTTATACTTGGAGCTAAAATCATCTGTAGTGTTTTATGGGTTTGTTTTTCATCACATTTGCACTCCAGTAGCTGCACATGTATTGTTAAAATATACAGATTTTCTCAGGGTGTGGTGTAGGAGTAGACCCCCGAATGCAGACAGCAGCAAGCAGAGGTGGTGAGTAATGACTTTTTTTACCAGACTCGCAGGTGGTAGCAGAGGCATGCTTGAACATAGACAGGCCTGGTAAACAGGTGAGCACATAGACAGGTTTGGCAGAACAGGCTTGGCATGAACAGGGTAAAAGCAGAGTGAATGTTTCCATGAGGAGTAAACAGAACAACAGAGTATAAATGGGCAAGACACAGGTGAAAACAGAGAACTGATTGACATGAAACAGATCGACCAGATGAAGCTGATTACAGGCTGTGGCAGGAGTGAACACAAAACATGGCTGGAACTAAAACAGGAATAAGACATAATCAAACCTAAGAAACAGCTATAACCGAACACAAACTTAAATGCACTCACAACAGAATACAAGAATCATGAGAAACTAAACCTGAGGAAAGAACTAAAGCACTACCTGGGAAATGATCAGAAACAAGATCCAAAACACAGCTCAAAGAACATAATCAGAATAGAGCCCAAAACCAAAACCCAAACACCTTCAAATCATGATAGATTTAAGCTTATCATTGAAGTTAACATTTTCCATACCAAATATTGTACAGGTCCTTCTCAAAATATTAGCATATTGTGATAAAGTTCATTATTTTCCATAATGTCATGATGAAAATTTAACATTCATATATTTTAGATTCATTGCACACTAACTGAAATATTTCAGGTCTTTTATTGTCTTAATACGGATGATTGTGGCATACAGCTCATGAAAACCCAAAATTCCTATCTCACAAAACTAGCATATTTCATCCGACCAATAAAAGAAAAGTGTTTTTATTACAAAAAACGTCAACCTTCAAATAATCATGTACAGTTATGCACTCAATACTTGGTCGGGAATCCTTTTGCAGAAATGACTGCTTCAATGCGGCGTGGCATGGAGGCAATCAGCCTGTGGCACTGCTGATGTCTTATGGAGGCCCAGGATGCTTTGATAGCGGCCTTTAGCTCATCCAGAGTGTTGGGTCTTGAGTCTCTCAACGTTCTCTTCACAATATCCCACAGATTCTCTATGGGGTTCAGGTCAGGAGAGTTGGCAGGCCAATTGAGCACAGTGATACCATGGTCAGTAAACCATTTACCAGTGGTTTTGGCACTGTGAGCAGGTGCCAGGTCGTGCTGAAAAATGAAATCTTCATCTCCATAAAGCTTTTCAGCAGATGGAAGCATGAAGTGCTCCAAAATCTCCTGATAGCTAGCTGCATTGACCCTGCCCTTGATAAAACACAGTGGACCAACACCAGCAGCTGACACGGCACCCCAGACCATCACTGACTGTGGGTACTTGACACTGGACTTCTGGCATTTTGGCATTTCCTTCTCCCCAGTCTTCCTCCAGACTCTGGCACCTTGATTTCCGAATGACATGCAGAATTTGCTTTCATCCGAAAAAAGTACTTTGGACCACTGAGCAACAGTCCAGTGCTGCTTCTCTGTAGCCCAGGTCAGGCGCTTCTGCCGCTGTTTCTGGTTCAAAAGTGGCTTGACCTGGGGAATGCGGCACCTGTAACCCATTTCCTGCACACGCCTGTGCACGGTGGCTCTGGATGTTTCTACTCCAGACTCAGTCCACTGCTTCCGCAGGTCCCCCAAGGTCTGGAATCGGCCCTTCTCCACAATCTTCCTCAGGGTCCGGTCACCTCTTCTCGTTGTGCAGCGTTTTCTGCCACACTTTTTCCTTCCCACAGACTTCCCACTGAGGTGCCTTGATACAGCACTCTCTGAACAGCCTATTCGTTCAGAAATTTCTTTCTGTGTCTTACCCTCTTGCTTGAGGGTGTCAATAGTGGCCTTCTGGACAGCAGTCAGGTCGGCAGTCTTACCCACGATTGGGGTTTTGAGTGATGAGCCAGGCTGGGAGTTTTAAAGGCCTCAGGAATCTTTTGCAGGTGTTTAGAATTAACTCGTTGATTCAGATGATTAGGTTCATAGCTCGTTTAGAGACCCTTTTAATGATATGCTAATTTTGTGAGATAGGAATTTTGGGTTTTCATGAGCTGTATGCCAAAATCATCCGTATTAAGACAATAAAAGACCTGAAATATTTCAGTTAGTGTGCAATGAATCTAAAATATATGAATGTAAAATTTTCATCATGACATTATGGAAAATAATGAACTTTATCACAATATGCTAATATTTTGAGAAGGACCTGTATATGTATATATATCCATATATATATAGATATATATATCGGGGCATTATAGAGAACGTCGTAATGCTCCACTGGTGAAAGTTAATCTGTTTGGCTTCTTCTTGACACTCAGACAACAATTCTGAGTGCTACTCAACTTTTGTTTTCTGTGTCTGAGTTAAATGAACAAGGGACTCTTTGACAGTTTCTTAGTGTTTTTACTCTTTTCCGATCCATTGCATTTGTAGCAGCTTAGAGGGCCAAATGTTTGGGGGCCAAATGATCAAAATTGTCCTAAAAAGGACATTTTGACAGCTACATTTGTATTGCGGGTACTGTTTCTGTATCTAAATTTAACACTTTTGAAAGGAAGGTGCTAATCTGCACTCAAAATGTTGTGTGATGTTATTGAACAAACAACACTGAACAATAACAGCCACCAGTGACCTGAAAACTATCACGAAGCCAAATGCTGTTGGAGCTGTTGGGGTGCGACAGGGGAGTGAGGGAAAGGCGGATGTTTTGGTGGAGGTAAATAAAGCAATTTAGAGCTGTATTTCAATGTCTGACAGTGACAGCTTTTCTAGATTTTTTTATTGATATTTCATGGTTTAACTGTAGCTTTTAGTATTTCAAATTTTTTTAAATGTTTTTAGTTTTTCTTTAACTTAATGTTACTTTTACGGCCGCTCTGCTCTCCAACACTGACAGCCAGTAGCACACAATTTCCTAATTTAAATAGGGGTATCTGCTCCTCCCTCTCAACTGTTTGCACATGCAATCTTTGTAGATTGCATGTAACTCCTCCACTTATTGTACCAGCAGTTTGTTTTTTCACAATCAATTTAGCACTCCTTATTTGAAATCTTTGAAGATCAGGCCCGTACTGTTTACATTTAGGCTAATATGGCAATACAGTTGTTACTGGTCTTTTGTAGTACCGGCTGACGCATTGAAAACAACATAATTATTATCCACTACAAGCCCAAACACAACAGGAAAAGAAAACCAAATCCACATCATTCCTATCCTACATCATCTCACATTGAGAAATAAATGTTCTATTTGTAGTGTCTGGAGGAAACATTCCTGCTTGAGGAGACCTTTTCTGCTTGATATCCTCTGGGATGTGAGTTATAAAACTTTACATCACTGAAAAAGAGATGAGATCAGACATCCTTTAAGCAATAACAAAATGAGAAAGACTGTCGCAGACCCAAATAAGGCACAAGGATGGATGAGTGTTTCTGTGTTTAAATGGTCTGCAGTAACTGAGCCATTTTTGTCTGTGTGATATGATATGATATGATACCACAGAAGCCACATATTGAAAAACAAGAAACCTTCAGTTAACAAAATGGCTTTATGGAAGTCTAAATCCTGTTTCTCGTTTACTGACATAATGTGTTTTAGTCTGAATGCACATTTTGAGAAGAATCAAAGTGTAACAAATCAAGTATTGTTCAAAAAAGTAGTTCTCTGAAAGTCTTAATATTTTTCCTTTTTTACTTAAATTATATGAGTCCAAACTAGAAGAAGCATCTTGTTTGCTTATATAAATTTTTATTTTTATTTTATCTAATTTCTGCCCAATCTTCCCTGGCCCACTGATATAATTCCTACTAATTTTCTAACCATTTTAAATTTATTAAAATAGTCATGAACAAATTCTAGATGCTCCAAAGTTTCAGGTCTATTTCCAATTTAATTCCTAAAATGTTATTACTGGATTTCATTAATAGATGGACACAATATATTTGACAAATTTAGTTGAGGCTTTCAGCAGAATCATATCTCTTTAACTGCTGCTGAAAGTGAGGTGTTTGGATCACTGTCAGGGTTAATAAAGTCATATACCACAGAGATAACCTGATTAAATTAAACTCGTTTTGTCATTCAGGAACCTTGGGGTTTAACAGTTCAGGTGACCTGGTTTCTTCACAGCCCCCGAACACATCCTGCATGTCTTGCATGCTTGAAAGATCCCAGGTGCTAGCTTGCATAAGGCTGCCGTTGACACTTGCCAAATCCAGTTATGCCCGGAATGGATTTTTTTAATTAACTTGTACAGTAAGTCTTTATCTTTTTTGTCCTTCTTTTCCCTGTGAGGCCATGTGTCAGGAGTTCATTGCCGGGCATTAAGAAAGGGAAAGCAAACAGTAAAATGCAGTTTCCCCAAGTTTTTAACATTTTTATACTGCCTGAAAGTCGAAAAAGTTTCTTAACCTTTAAACATTTCAGACTCATTCAGATCTGACCTCACTTTTAAGAGCTGTTAGCTGGACTTAGGAGAGAAGTCTTATGTTTTTCCAAACTAAAGTTGTTTAAATAGCAAATGAGTGAATATATTGGCTTACCACATTAACAATACCTCAGTGTAAATGCGTGTGAAGATAATTAACGCTTATATATGCAATAACATTGTATACAGGCTCCAAAAACAATTTCAAACCAGTAATTATTTGGAGCAATCTAAAATCCATAACTGTTAATGTTTAATAGAAAAATATCAACCATGGAGGGGTTTAAACATTTATGACAGAATCATAAATGTAAGTGAGTTCTTCCAGTTCCCCCCACTACCTGAGCTGCTTTCTGGTCTAAACCTCTGTTTTTTTCTTCTGGTTGCTGCAGTTTAACCGAAGGGGGCTAAAAGATTCATCCCAAAGATACTGTTTTAAGTTCCTGGGAGAAGTTCCCTAAAGTAAAAACACATCTTAAAAGTAACTGCTCTAGCAATGGTGAAGATGGTGAGTGAAATGATAAGAAACACACTCCTGTTTCAACCAAACAACCTGTGAATTCCTGTCAGTCCTGTAGTTAAACTGAAACTATTATTACTTTGCAGAACAAAAAGAAGTTTACAAAGCTCAGTTTTTTAATTTGCTAAGTGTAAAGGTAATGGATTCATATTCTTTTTGGATGCATGTGCTGGTCATCCAGAGATGTAGACCTTTGACAATTTGGTGAATGTACACTCACCGGCCACTTTATTAGATACACCTATCCAACTGCTCGTTAACACAAGTTTCTAATCAGCCAATCACATGGCACCAACTCAATGCATTTAGGCATGTAGATATGGTCAAGATGATCTGCTGCAGTTCAAACCGAGCATCAGAATGGGGAAGAAAGGTGAATTAAGTGACGTGGAACGTGGCATGGTTGTTAGTGCCAGACGGACTGGTCTGAGTATTTCAGAAACTGCTGATCTACTGGGAGTTTCACGCACTACCATCTAGGGTTTACAGAGAATAGTCCGAAAAAGAGAAAATATTCAGTGAGCAGCAGTTCTGTGGGCGCAAATGTCTTGTTGATGTCAGAGGTCAGAGGAGAATGTCCAGACTGGTCCGAGCTGATAGAAAGACAACAGTAACTCAAATAACCACTCGTTACAACCAAGGCATGCAGAAGAGCATCTCTGAATGCACAACACATCGAACCTTGAGGCGGATGGGCTACAGCAGCAGAAGACCACACCGGGTGCCACTCCTGTCAGCTAAGAACAGGAAACCTAGGCTTCAATTCACACAGGCTCACCAAAATTGGACAATAGAGGATTGGAAAAACGTTGCTTGGTCTGATGAGTCTCGATTTCTGCTGCAACATTTGGATGGTAGGGTCAGAATTTGGCATCAAAAACATGAAAACATGGATCCATCCTGCCTTGTATCAACGCTTCAGGCTGGTGGTGGTAGTGGTGTAATGGTGTAGGGGATATTTTCTTGGCACACTTTGGGCCCCTTAGTACCAATTGAGCATCGTGTCAACGCCACAGCCTACCTAAGTATTGTTGCTGACCATGTCCATCCCTTTATGACCACAGTGTACTCATCTTCTGATGGTTGCTTCCAGCAGGATAACGTGCCATGTCATAAAGCATGAATCATCTCAGACTGGTTTCTTGAACATAACAATGACTTCACTGGACTCAAATGGCCTCCACAGCCACCAGATCTCAATCCAATAGAGCACCTTTGGGATGTGGTGGAACGGGAGATTTGCATCATGGACGTGTAGCCGACAAATCTGCAGCATCTGTGTGATGCTATCATGTCAATATGGACCAAACTCTCTGAGGAATGTTTCCAGTACCTTGTTGAATCTATGCCATGAAGGATTAAGGCAGTTCTGAAGGTAAAAGGAGGTCCAACCCGGTACTAGCAAGGTGTGCCTAATAAAGTGGCCGGTGAGTATATTTCCATGTCTAAAGAATTAAATTAGAGAAAACACATCCTTGTGGTCTTATTAAAGATTTCAGTCTTCTTTTAGTCTAAAAAAGGATTGCAAAGATAGCTTTACATTTTTGAGGCAATGATAAAAAGGCGCCTATCAACAGGAGGCTCTGTGAAATAACCATGAATTTGCATCTTCTCAGTCTACTGGGAATTTATTTCCTGCCTCTGCCCTTCGTCATACGTCTGATGTTTTTCAGTAACTGGCCAAGGGAACCAGTGCATTCTCTTTATCACTTTTCTACTTCAATACTTATTTTTTCCATGTAAGGAAATTGGAAATGCTGTTTAAAGTTAATGTTTGGTGAGTCATTATTTCCTTCTTTACATTCAACTATGAGTGGTATTGTACAATAAAGAGCAGTAACCCCTTTGGGAGCTGTGGGAATAACTTTTCTACCAAGTATGAGTGGTGCTGAAATTAAATGTGTTATCTCACTTCTCGTGTATTTATTACTTTAAATTTTTACTTTCATCTGGGTTTTTTTCCCCAGCTGACAGACAAAAGGTCCTAATATATGAAAAAAGCAGAGGGTCAGTGACCCCATTTGCAAGAGAACTTGTTAAGTTTTCCTAAATTTCTTGCTGATTCCAGTAGAAACATACATTAAAAGATTTTTTAGCAAACAAAAACTTGACCGAGCCTTTCAGAGAGGGGCTTTGGTTGACAAAGGTGGGGTTGTGTGTGCTGAAAATTCTACATAGAAGCCCATTGAGGAGAAATTGAAGGAAATAAAGTTGAATGAAAAAGGCGTGCTGGGACGGGTAAGAGGATATTTTTAGAGCAGGCGCTCAGCTGTGAAATAGACATAAAAGAATGAAAGTGTTTGGTTTCCAGAAGGGAAAAGAACCCTAATTACATAGAATTACATAATACTATAGAAGCTGTGGTAAATTTTTTGCATTCTTTGAGATATAACCTATAACGCTTAAAACCTACAAAACAGACTTCTATCTTACTAATTCTTCCTTCACCTGCTAGGTGACTTCTACGGTTCAGAAATTTAAAATACATTTTTATGTTTTCTCCCTCTGTCTTTAGATGGAAGAGGGAGATCTATGGCAGTTTTTAATCAGCTCTAAGATCCTGGGAGGACTGGCCAAGTGCTCCCAGTAGGTTGATTACCACAGCTGATCATGACCTGAAAGAAACGGCAAACACAAAGGCAAGAAAACAGGCCCTGCCCAAAAAGACTCCAACAATAAGTCAATCGAAATGTTTATTTAACATTGTGTATTCTTTATAGTGTTTGTTAATTTGCTCAGTGATCGAAAAAAAAAGTTTTTTCTCCTTGGTGCTGTTTTTCCACACAACTGGTTGCCATTACCAATCATCCTAACTTTCTTCCATCCATCTAGTGTCAAGACTCATTGCCCTTACAGGGTCGCGGGGGGTTAGTCCTTATCTCGAGAGAGGCAGTAAACACCATGGACAAGTCACCGGTTCATCACAGGGCAACACGGAAACACATAAAACAAACAACCAGGCACACATACGCTCATACATAAGGTCAATTTAGTGAGACCAATGAATCTAACCTGTGGGAAGAAGCCGGAGTACCTGGAGAGAACCCACACATGCAGGGGGAGAAAATGCAAACTCCATGCAGAAAGAGTTGAACCCAGGACCACCTTGATACAAGGCAACTGTGCTACCAACTGTCCCACTGTGAGACCATCTTTGTTTCTTTAATCATTGTTTGCTCTCAGCAACTGTTTAAACTTCTACAGTGGCTTTCAAAAGCTCACTTGCAAATTTGATCTCGGATCTCAATGAGACAACCTGTATAAACAAAGGTTAAATAAAAATGTTATTTCCCTTTTATGAATCCAGGACGATACCATTTAACCTGCTTTAGTTTACCTTCTGTTGTCCTACTTCATTAACATGATGCCTGTTGTTAGTCATGCCTGTTCTACTACTATGTGTGCACATGTTGCACCTGCACATACTCTTAGATTTCAAATGTGCTCTTCGATTCCTGTCAGCGTAAACCAAAGTTCAGCACCATCAGAGTTCAAAATGACTGCTCTGTTCATAAAGATCAGTAGCAGAAAATAAATTGCATTTTAGTTGCTTTATTGTCCATGTGAGAGTATCCATTAGCCTCCTTTTTGCTTCTTGTCTCTGACATGGAATGAAAATCCTCAGTGTCTCTGCCAAACTATAGACCTCAGGACCGAAATCTGACCAAGTCTGAAAACACGAGCAGGAAATTAACGACATTCCTGAAAGAAAGTGGCTGCCTTTTAGAAAGTCTGAAACGTTAAGACTTCACTTGTACTTTAGCTTAAATCTGAGACTAAAGTGGTTGGTTAAGATGTCTTTAGTATTTGAATGAGTTGTTATACAATCATCTCTTGGGGGAGAAAGATTAATTGTGTTTTGCTTCTTTGAAAATTAAATATAAATCACTGCTGTACGGATAATCCATTAGATCCACTATTCCATAACATCGCTCAGATGGTCATATGTGGACAGAGGAAAAACACAAGCATGGCTGAGGTCAGGAGGTTAAGGCATGCCAAAACTGATGGACAGAATCAGATCTTCTTTGATGGCATGGAAAATCATCTGACAGTACACCCAAGTTAATGAAGATGGATTGCACTTGGGAATCAGGATTCAGTACAGACATTTCTTCCAAGAAACATGTGTGTGGACCCTGAATTGGGATTTGTCTTCATTAACAACACAGTTTTATTGTTTGAGTTTGGATTATTTCTGTGCTGAGAAGGGAAATAATTGAATTAAATAAAATACAAGAGAATGTCACAATATCCTGCTTTTGACTAGATACTGAGCAACTGCAACCCTCTGCTCCACTTGTTCTTTAGTACTTTCTGGTAATGATCATCCCCCAAGCCCAGTATACTAAATGTTGCATCTACCTGTAATTATCTGCTGTACATCATGAGTGTAGACGTCCCTATGCACGCTTTTAAACTGGAGCTGTGCACTCACCCTGCTGTTTGTTCAACTAGACATCTGTCTAACAAGTAATTAAAATATTTTGTACTGTAAAAATCTTGCAGACGTTTCATACACCAGATCCAGAAAATGAGCCCATTACACTGTCAGCTAGTTGATTGATTTCATGTGAGGGTCTTCTAGCACCTTTGTTCCCAAACAGATGGAATACGGGAAAACATGCATGACTGTTTCAGAGAACACAGTATTGACCTCAGTTACAGCAGAGAAAATACATTCAAACAACTTTTTTATGAATTCAGTTTGATCACAGGGCATTTGGCAGATTTTTGTAAAGTGTCCAGTTATCGACCTGTTTTTTGTATCTGTCTTAAAGTTCTAGGTGTAAAAACTAATGTCAAAATGCTGCCTCTTGTATTTGTGTTGGGAGGCTCTGATTGTTGTAGGAATGCATTTCAAGCCAAAAGGCCTGTGATGAAACCCTTTTTATCATTTTATTGACACTGTAATACATACACTCACCGGCCACTTTATTAGGTACACCTTGCTAGTACCTGGTTGGACCCACTTTGGCCTTCAGAACTGCCTTAATCCTTCATGTCATAGATTCAACAAGGTATTGGAAACATTCCTCAGAGTTTGGTCCATATTGACTTGATAACATCACACAGATGCTGCAGATTGGTCAGCTGCACAAATACAATTACACTTTGGTTTGATTCATCACATTTGTTGTAATAGTTGTTAATCTTGTGAATGTGTCATGCAGGCCTGCTGTCTACGTTCACTGGCCACTTTATTAGGTACACCTGTCCAACTGCTCATTAATGCAAATTTCTAATCAGCCAATCCCATGGCAGCAACTCAATGCATTCAGACATGTAGACATAGTAAAGATGATCTGCTGCAGTTCAAACCAAGCATCAGAATGGGGAAGAAAGGTGATCTAAGATTAAGGCAGTTCTGAAGGCAAAAGGGGGTCCAACCCAGTACTAGTAAGGTTCTCCTAATAACGTGGCCAGTAATCAGAATCAGAATCAGCTTTATTGCCAAGTTCGTACATACAAACAAGGAATTTGACTCCGGTACACTTTGCTCTTTTGTTCTGTTTTTGCATTACAGAATATACAATTTACAATGTACAATATACAATGTACAATGCAATATTCTGCATTACAGAATATACAAATTTGCAATTTACAATGTACAATATACACATATCTAACAGAAAAGGTGCATTTGCAACATCTGTATGCTGTTGTTTTGTACTCTATTGAATGTTCATCAGAGAAACAGCCTGGGGGAAGAAACTGTCTTGTGGCGGCTGGTTTTAGTAAACAGTGCTCTGTAGCGGCGGCCTGAAAGTAAAGCTCTGAACAGTTTATGTGCAGGTTGTGTGGGGTCTGCAGAGATTTTAGCAGCTCTTTTCCTGACCCTAGACCTGTATAAGTCCTGGATGGAGGGAAGGTCAGCCCTGATTATTCTCTCTGCAGTCCTGATTATTCGTTGCTGTCTGCACCTGTCCTGTTTTGTGGATGAGCCAAACCACACTGAGATGGATGAAGACAGGAGAGACTGAATGATGGCAGTGTAGAAGATGACCAGCAGCTCCTGTGGAAGGTTGTACTTCTTGAGTTGCCTCAGGGAGTACAGTCTCTGCTGGGCCTTCTTTTGAACAGTGTCTATGTGTGAAGACCATCTCAGGTCCTCAGAGATGGTGGTTCCTAAGAATCTGAAGTAGTCCACGGCTGATACAGTAAGTGTACTTCTGCATACTGTGCTAAAAGTTTAAGTTCATATCTTGCATTTCTCTTCTCTTAACTACTGCCCAGTAGCACGCTGTGAGGATGCTGGTAGAGAGGGGTGTTTTTTCTTTACCCAGGGTTTCTACACTGTCTGGAAAAGTGGTATAGCATAACATTTGATTTCAGTATGTTTCACGCTAGAAAAAGTATGGAAAAAGAAGTAAGAGTATGGTAAGAGTAAAAATTATTTGTAATTTTAGACTTTATTCCCTATCCTTGTGGCTCTGGAGGCTCTGTCCTTCCTTCCTTACTTCCTTCCTTCCTTCCTTCCCACCTCCTTAAGTGCTTCACTCCTCATTCCCTCATGTTCTTTCTTTCCCTTCATTTCATTCTCACTTTACCATCCTTCTCTTTCCTTCAACCTTTCTGTATTTCCATGCTTCTTTCCTTCTTCCCTTGTTTCCTTCAATATTTTCTTTTTGTTTCCTTCTATCCTTCCTTGTGTCTTTCCTCCCATGTAATCTCCTTCCCTTCCCTTCATGTGGCCCACCTCCCTTTCTAATGTCCTTCCTTTTTGTCCTGTTGTCCTACGTTTCTTCCTGTAATTGCTGGGTGCTGCTGCACATTTAAATTCTGCCCACTTTAGAAGTTTTAACTTTAGGATTTTATGTATTTAAATAAATGGAAACGACTGAGAACTTCGGAAATTGTGTCTTAGAAGTTTTGCAATTATGAAACATGAAAAATGTGCATCAATGCAGATAACCAACATCTCTTGCTTTAAAAACCATCAATCCTTCAATCTCAAAACAAACCAGCATTGAAACGATGGGATTAAATGTTTTGGACTCAAATATCTCTGAGCAGGTGTATTGCTAATCGTATGCTGACATCATTCTAGTGTTGTTGCTCCAATAACGTCTGTTTGAAAGTTTAACTTCCAGATACATTCCTGAAGTTTGCTGCAGAATTAAAGTAGCAAGGCGATGGTATTTTGGATAAGTGCCAGTTTAGGAAAATAAATAAAAAGCTTAAGTTTCACAAAGCGAAAGTCATTTTTGAACATACTTGATGTTTACAATTACTTTGTTTCTCTTGGAATTATCATGATGCTCTTACTGAAATCAAATGATGTTATAGCTCACTTTCTAGTTTTTCTTTCAATCAAATAAAAATCCTAAACACATAAATAAGGAAGAACAGTTTTCAGACAAAAAGTGACACATCTCCATCTTTAGGTAACCCCAACAAAAGCCAAGACATGTTTCATGAGTTTGGCAAATATATCACAAGCCCAATATCTGCAATTCCAGTTTGCTATGTGCTTTAATTGTTATTACTCAAATTTACAGTGAAATGACTATCCCTGGCTTGGCATGACAGTAAAAATTCAATAAAATTCTGTTAAATACTAAGTGTAAAAGGTCCGGGACCAGCTATAGCTTTGCAGCAGTAAAATGTGGATGATTTAAGGCTTGTCTTCTTTTTTTATGGCTGCATATTTGAGTAAAAATATGTAAATCTGCCAGAATTCTGCTGAGCATCATTTAAAACTGCACACCAGCACTCTTTGGTTAAAATGTTGTGCGAGTGTATGACAAATCAATGCAAGTTCATCAAAAGATTTTTAAAACCGAAGGCTTGACGACACCAAACGGAAAGGAAAAAGCTCATCAATAGTGGTGCGAGCACTGGTGGCTGTTTGGGTTTAGATGCAATCATACTGGGAGTGTTGAAAAGAGCACATTCCACTACAGTTCCTTGTCTGCAGCCTAATCTGAGAGCTTCTGTGATTTATTCTGTGCCTGTTGTTATTAGCTTTATATGCACCAGGCCTGCCACTAAACTATGCAGCTCTTCATTGCTTGTGCAGCCTTGTTTGCAGATATGATCTGGACTAACTGGATCATGCGTCTGCAGAAGGAGCATCATACCAACAGCAGGGCATCCCTGACTAATCTGAGCTGTGAAAAGGGTCAAGTTTTCTGCTGTATGTTAACCTAAGAGCACATACTAAGTGTAACAAAGAATTTAACATGATTTTGTTTTCTTCTACAGTAGCAGAAAAAACAATTCCTCTATAAAATGTGGTCATGATGTATATTGTAATGAAACAGATGGCCTATTGAAATTTGTGCAGTTGCTTTGCTTGCTGGACTGCCCTCCTATGAGGCTTTTTCATCCCAAGGAGAAAAAGAAATTGCTCAAACAGTAACCCCCAACACACACACACGAACACACTCCTGCTATACAGCAGATGGAATTTGAGCTAAAGAACTTGCAAAACACACTTCAATCAGTACTTTTTATCCTCTCAATCTAGAGCATCTCTTTCATTTGTACCAGGGGACATAGCAACAATTGTCTGGTTGACAGATGCTTATTTGTGGACAAGGTTTTAATCATGTTTTTGTTTTTCACACAATAATTTGCATTGTAGGCTGCATGCAAACCTCAGCCTTTGCACTATGCTCTGTCGCAGTCTTTACTCGCTTTAAAGAGACGTTGAAAGAAAGATGTAAAAACGTTACAATTGCAGCAGAGGGGGTAATTATTCTGATGTGGTTTTGTTCCAAATATTTGGTCTGAGTTGGTGAAACAGCCGGAGAGACCCAGCAGGCTGTAGCAGCTGAGTTTTTCCAGTTACAGTAAATGTGAACCAGAAGAAATCATTAGAGCGTGTGTTGTGTCTACTGGCCTTTCAGGGTGTTCGTCATAATTCATTCAGCTTTGAAGAGGAGAATAGATGTATATTATTTATCATTTTGTTTGAATTCTTCTAAAGAGACAAAAAGTTGAGTGATTTCTCCAGGGAGCTTTTACAGGCGCTGTAAGAAAAACAATTAAATTTAGCCACAGATGAGGCCCTGAGGTCAGTATCCAGAATTTAGATGTCAGGAAATGTTACAGGCAAGTTTTTATTGGGACAAGGACCTAAATTCCCTGACAGGCAAGTTGTCCTGAATGAAAGAATAACCTAGACCAGATCTGTCTGAGGACTTTGGTTTGGCCAATTTCTATTTCATCTTCATGGTACATTTTCTCACAAGCAACCAGTTTGAAAACATTTCAGTTAATCACAGCTCAGCTTTTATGTCTTCAATGGGGCATATGATAAGCAGCTTCTGTGAAAACATCACTGAAAGCATCAGGGCCTGTATTCACAAAGCTCCTAGTGACGTCATTTTAAGAAAAATCCTAGAATTTCTCGAATTCTAGGATTTTTCTTAGAATTTTCCCTCAGTAAGATAAAAGTGATTCACAAAGCACCTTAGGCCTCAAGAGAGTACTTAAAGAGAGCAAATGTAAGAGTAGTAAGGAGGACTTAGTGAGAAGATAGCGGAAAGATCGAAAGAGAGGAGAGACAATGAACAACAGCAAATTCACAAGATGTTACCAGCTACACCACCCCCTAAACAGTCGAGTAAATGAGCACATAAACTTCTATAACAATCAAACCATTGTTAATATGGAGATAAGATAAACTTTATCATCCCAATAGGGGGAAATTAAATAGTTTTATCAGCAAGACAGGTTAAAAATGGACTTCTAGTAAGGTAATATTAGAAAGGATAAATAAATAATAGAAACAATAATGAATAACGATGAATAAAAAGTGAACAAAATATTTATAGTGTAAAATGCTTTCAAAAATAAAAATTTGCAAAAAATTGTAAAAACAAAAACCAAAAACCTAATTATACACTCTAGACAAAAGAAAGTACAATACACTAAACCCTAGAAGGAAGATATAAATAAGGTGAATAAGTATTTGCTGTATTGTACATGAGGAATGCCCATAGCCACAGCCTAAATGAACGTCTACAACGCTCCCTTCTCTATGGAGAAGTTCGCTGGTGGGCTGCAATCGCTGCTCTTGCTTCTGAATGCAGCTCACATTCCAGGCTGGTGCATGAAAACAGAGGAAACGACGTACTGATCTACTTGGGAAGGGGCTTCCAAGTATGCCTGTTTGTTCGCACAGTAATCCTGGGACCAAATCTACCTTTTAACACTCTCCTCCACAAGCAGTGCCAACAGCAGGCTTTGCTCCTCTGTCCAGTTCAGGTTTTTCCACCATTTGTTTCTTATTTACTTCTGAATTTTTTGCCAAATCAAAACTCTTTATACAATAAGTTAATCACAGTAAAATGGTGACAGGTGAGTGTCCACATTAATATCAAATAGCTAAAATAGAAAAATGACCAACATGGCGAGTAAACATTAGAATAAGCAACTCAAAAGAATGACGGGCATGTAAATAAGCTACGTTCAATCATTTTGATGCTGTGTGACAATTAATTTAATTTTGCTAAGTTTTATCATCATGATTTACACATTTCTGAATGCAGTCTAAATTCTATCATCGGTTAATTTCTCTACGTTGATGACAAGGAGGCATTTGTTTTTGTTTTATTTTTTGTTTTGTTTTTAACAACCAATCACAGCTCTCAGTAGACAGTGTCACACCTAGCAACCACACCTCCTCACTAAGATAGGAACTTCTGTCATCTCCTTGCTCAAAGTTGCTCTCAGCAGCAAACTGAATCACTCTGAAGCTAAGACTCCTTGCCAGGATTTTTTAGGCAAAAATAGGAGCTTTCTGAGATGACTCTGAGAATCTTTGTGAATATGGACTCTGGACTTTATCTCCTCCCAAAGCATGTTGCAAATGTGGCACACATAAATCTCAGACTTTTTAATCTGCCTGTTTGCTACCCACATGACCTTTTTTTTTTGCTACATTATATTTGATGCAGGACACTGATTTTATTGTAAAGATGGAATATATTAAAAATACAAAAGGTACAGGTGGCATGGTTTGTAGCACTGTTGCCTTGCAGTAAGAAGGACCTAAGTTCAACTCGTGGCTGGGGGTCTTTCTGCATGGAGTTTGCATGTTCTCCCCTTGCATGTGAAGGTTCTCACCGGCTTCCTCCAACTGTCCAAAGACATGCCTCTTAGGTTAATTGGTCTCTCTAAGTTGCCCTCAGGTGTGTGAATGAGTGTGTGCTTGGTCGTTTGTGTGTTGCCCTGCGATGGGCTGGCGACCTGACCAGGGTGTAGACTGCTGGAGATAGGCACCAGCTTCCCTGCGACCCACCATGAAAGAAGCAGTAAAGAGAATTACTGATTGACTGACAAAAGGTACAGCACAAAACCAGTTGATTTTGAGCATTGCCAGTCATTTATCCAGAACAACTGTAGCTTTTTTCTATTGGAATATTCTAAGAATATCAAACATGTTGTCTTGATGAGGAAAAATCTTGAAGGACGCTGAAAAAGAATTTTCCTTAATTGAAATAACTGCGAGGAGTTCGTTGTAGACATCTACCAGTCTCTGACATCAGTCTAAACAAAGTTTACTCAACTCCTTGCTTTCAGCTGTGAGATGTTTGAGGAGTTTTTTTCCAGGTTCAGCCTGTTTTAGGTCAGATCACACCACCTCAATGAGATCAATATCTGGGCTTTGACTTGGCACAGGACTTTCCATTTCACAATTCTCAGCCAGTCCTTGGTGGACTCACTGGTGGGTTTGGGGTTATTGTGAAGTTAGATGGTCCAGTTCTGCTTTGGGTTTAATTTGTTACAGATGGTCTCACATTTTTCTTAACCACCCTCGGATGCACAGTAGAACTCATGGTAAATTCAGAAAAAATCATCCCCAAAAACATCCACCTCCATGCTTCGCAATTAGTATGAGGTTGTTTTCCTAGAATGCTGTAGTTAATTTATGCCAAACATGTCCTCTTCTCTGGTGAATTACAGAAATAAATAAACTTTTTATTGATATTCTAATTAAAATAAGATGAACCAGTATTTTCTTTATCATTATAGATAATCACACACAAATAGTTTTCTGTTCTTAGATTAGTATCAACAATATGGGTGAATCTTAGTACCAGGAATCTTTGATCCTGAACTTTTATGGCTGTAAAGAAAATTATCTTTCAGTCATCTTTAAAAGGTGCATATATTTTTGTTGTTTCAGAAATGTCGCAGTCTCTAATGATGGGTCAATTAGTCTCGAGGCTTATTTTCTAAAAAACCTACAGCACTGAAGGAATCATTGTGAGGCACATCTGGTAACATTATCTATGTTTGGGTTTGCATTGTTGGCATACCTCCGTGGCTTTCGCTTACTGTATGTCTGTGTTTCACACCACTGCTCGTAACACAAGTTGCTTTGTACCCCATACCAGGAGGCACCGAAGGAGACTTCTGTGTATGTTAAGCTGATGCAATGTATAATCAAAACTAAGATGAATGGAGAGTTTGTTTAGCTACTGGAAGGTTTCAGTAAATGTGAGAGATCTTTTCATTTTAGTGTTTCTGTAAGAATTGACCCCCAGAGTTTCTTTGGCTGAAACACAGCTTTCCAAATATTTGCATGGGTCTGTATTTCGGTGAATTTCAAGTTAAAAAGAGGATCAGATGTTTTTCTTTTCTGTCTCAGAGGTAAAAATGTTACACTAGTACCCAGACTGAAACACTCAAGGATTTCCTAAAATATCTCACTAAAGTAAGAAGAGACAAAATATTTCTAGACACCTGCGAAATAACAGCTTGTACTAAGTCCTGCTTTTTTGTGTAATTTCCCATGACCCCCTGTCACAGGCCAATTGGGTTTGAGTGAGTCTGTGATCTTGACCCAGAAAGCTGAGAGCAGTACAGTCATTATTAAACCACCGGAACAGCCAAAAGGCTTATTCCCTCAACAACCAGCAACCTCACTTGCTAAGTCAAGCCACAAGGATGTGAAAGGGTATCCGAGGTTTCAGTTTCTCCCGCATGTTTTCCAAGAAAATATCGTTTCTCTACATAAAAAGTTGGAAATCTGGTGCCCTGTTGTTTTACATGTTTACGCAATGTGCAGCTGCTTTACTAGCCGGAATAAAGATAATTTAAAAAGGTGCAAAGAGAATTACATCATTCTGATTGTTATGCAACACAAAGTTTTGGCAGCGAGATACAAACTATCTTGGCAGCTTGATCATGTGGTAATAAATGCATCATCTGAGCATGCAACCAAACAAAACAAAAACATAAAAAAGGTGAATGAGGCATACGATGATTTAAAAAACAAAGAATGTTTAGGATGATTAGGTCCAACACCTATGGTTTAAACTGTACATCATAAGAATTTAGGACATATTCTATTTTATACCCTTACTTATAAACCACGTTAGACATCGGAACTTTGTGGGGTGGCAAGAAGAGAGATCTTGTAAAAAAAAACAATAAAAGTTCAACTTTGCCTTAAGCCATGTAGGGGACACAGCAAACAAGTGGAAGAAGGTGCCCTATAATCAGATCAGTCATTCCACAAATCTAAAAATACAGCCAAAATTACAAGGGAATGGTTTAGAGCAATGCTAATTAATGTAATCTTCAGTTTTTTTTATTTACAAGTAATGGACAAAAAACAAAGCCTCTTAATCATGGTTTGGCACATTTTGTCCTTGAACACTGGTGTCCTGCATGTTTTAGTTGTGTTGCTGCTGTAACACACCTCAGCCAAGCATGCTTCTCTCCACAGAATGTAACAAATTCTGCATGAGCCTGCTAATGACCAGTTCAAGTGATTCAGATGTGTTTAAGCAGAAAAAGTTCTAAAATGTGCAACACTAGGATTGCCCACCCCTGCTCTAGATGTGTAAAGCTAGAAGAGATTTGCAAAGTGACTTGCAGTTGTAAATGCAGCAAAAGGTGAGTCCACCAGCCATTGACCTTGGCTGTGTGAGTACTAATGCATTCTACACTCTACTCTTGATTACACTTCACAATTATGCAAGACTTCATACTGTTCTTAAAATAAAAAGGTCAAAAAGGTTTTGGTTGTAATGTGACAAACTGTGAAGAAGTTCAAATGGTAAGAATTTGTTTGAATCATTGTACCAACTGAAATGGATTCCTTCAGCAATCTGCCCATATATGCCATATAGACACCAGGCCTTCGAGACACATTAACAAGATGTGGTTTTTAAACTGGAGGATTAACAACTATTGCGACAAATGTGATGCGTCAAACCAAAGTGTAGTTGTATTTGCTAACTTATAGTGCTATGATAGAAGAAGAATGACTTGCCTGCAGTTCATTTCACAAAAAGATTTGGAATGCCTCTATTGTGACTATGCAAACTACAAGAACAAAATTTAGGAGAAAGGATTTTATTTGAATAAAATTTTAAAGTGGCATCAAATGCTTTTGTTTTTGGTACAATGCTCATGCATTGCTTTAAGAGTGCTTTGACAGTATGTCTAGAAATAACATACTGTGCAGGCATATGAAAATACATTTTATGAGTAGTAGTTTTTGATATAAGGCTTACCTCACAGGGCGACATAGCCTAGGAGGGCGCTTAAAGAGACCTTTGGAAATAAATAATTGGCAAGTGTAATATTACTTACTTGCATGTCGACTCAATAGAACAAAGTGCCACTTATCTGATTTCCAGGATTAAATAGAACAAGTATTTTACTTGTTAATTTTTAAATTGATATGAACTGTTTTTGATGATCACACTGGTTGGTGAAACCTGAACCGAGTGATTCCATGTGGATTACAGATTCCGATTACAGTGAAACCTTTAGACTACCTTTTGGACAAAAAAAAAAAAAAAATTCAGATCCCTAGTTTTCGAAGAAGGGGAGACACCCTAGGTTGCTATTTATACATAAATTGATGCTGTCCACTGCAGCTGCAGTTAGATTATTAAATGTGTGATGGTGTACATTTAGAGCCATTGCATTCAAATCCAGGCTTTCTGTTTTTGGACTCTGTCTGATGCTTGTAGCAATGAAGTGGTGAAACATAAACTACCGTATGAGACTGGCAGTTCACACCTCTCCTTTTAGTTTTAACTTCAAGGGGTCAAGTATGTCTGCAGGTTGAAACTGAAAATCCAGTTAACAAACACCTTGTTATTGTGCATTTCCAAACATAAATCAGCAGACACTCTTCAGGCAAGTGCAGAAGCTAAATTGAAAGGTTGTGTTAGGTTATCATTTGCCATCTGACAATCTGTTGGTGGTTGTAGCATGATGGGGTAATAAAATCTGACTATTTTAATGTTTGATAAAATTTTATGTATTTAATGTTTGATAAAATGACTTTTTGTGCCAAAGGAATTTTGGCACAATTTTAAGCCAAACAGTGATATAAGGTTTAATAAAACCAACTTTCCCCTTTTAGGTGACTGCAAACGGATGAATAAGGACTTACCATCTGTGATTTAGTAACTGAAGACATTTGTGACTTTGGGAAAAGCTTCACTCGAAATTCAATTTTCTGAGCCCTCCTTTCCTGGGTATCACTTCATCTTTTCTTTCAGGCACAGTTGAACTCTATTGGACCATGCTGCTTCTTATTTCCAATCTCATTTTACATTAAGAAGTGAGGGCTTCACTGAATCCCAGAAGGGGTGAAGCAGTTCATGTGTGCAATGTGACCTTCTCACACAGAAAACCGTAAAGGCATGCCTATTTACAGATGAGGACTTTTCGCACCAAATATTGACAAAGTGTTACGTCAAACTCTCAAGGTCATACCTTACAAAACCCCAGTGCTTTGTTTAAAATTGCAGAATAGACCATAATTGCATTCCTGTGTCAGTCCTGAGACAGAAATGTTCAAAGTGTAAAATAAGGATAAAGAGGGTTTGCTATTTTAAGTGTCAACACCTCTGCTTGTACTCTGATACACCCTGGCATCAATGTAATGTTACATAAGTGTTCAAATTATCTGGGAATTTTTTAAGGCTTTTAACATATTTGACCAACACCACCCCACCCCATCACTATTAAAGCTCCCAGTCAACACAGGTAAATACAGCAAAAAAAATCAATCAAAGAACGAGCCGTCAGCAGCATAAAACTGTAGAATCTCCACCTCTACCTGGCTTTAATGAGGAGCATGCTATGGTGCGTCCAGCTGGCAAGACGAGAAAGTTTTCATGAAACACAAACTATTAATAAATATGCGATCAGTCCAGGATATCTTGGTTCAGATTTGAGTCTCAAACAATAAAGTATTCACGTTCAGTGTTTTTACTCCATACCACAAGTCCTCATAACACAAACTCTGGTTTGTGGATATTTAGTCCAAGCAAATATTTTTCATGAATTTGCCTGTCAATGTTAACATTCCAAAAAAAGAGATAATACTTTGATCTAGGCAAAGCAAAATGCCTTTTTCACACACTTTCTAATTAAAACTACAGCTGTTCCGCTTTCAAAAACCTGCACATATACAATACAAAAGCTAGGTGTCATGATCTATGGGACAATGTTTTTGTGTTTAGCTTTATTTTGGTATTTTTATTCTGCTTCCTTGTTCCATTAGCCATTTCTCCCATTTCCTCAGTTCTACTTCCAGCTGCATCCCTTATCTAATTGCTCACCTGCTCTTGGTTTAGTAATCAACTCTCCAGCTTCAATATTTCTTAGTTAGTCAGGTCTTAGTCAGATTTGAATTTCCTTTTTTTAAATTGTTTCTTTTCACCAGTTGAGAAACATAATGGTTATGGCAAACATGTCATGTAACAGATATTGTAGAACAAAATTCAGATTAGTTTAATGCAGTCTATTTATATAGTGCCTATTTACGGCAAATGTCATCTCAAGGCAATTTATAAGAAAAACAGATCAAATTTATGTGCAAAAATGCTGTATATGGTCAAAACAGTCCATTCTTTTTGATGTTAGAGACATTGTACAACTAAGATTATTTTGTTATGTAATTCCACTGTTAGGAAATAGCAAAGGCTTACACAACTCCAGGGTGAGGGGAGGTGCCATGACTACCTGCTGCAGTCAGAAAACAAAATTAAAAGTGGATTCTTTAACATGCATAACTTTTCTTAAATGAGAAAGTATGCATAAGATGCTATATTTTCATAAAAACTTAATGAAAGATGTTAAGTAATGCAGTACCACTTTACTTTCAATGACTAATATTAAACGTATTTCAGGCACTGTCATTGCGGTAAATTGATTTACAGCCTTGTTTTCATTTAATAATTATCTTGACTGTCAGCACATTATTTCTCAATGCCATGAACTAATCAAAACATTGTAATAAAACTTTGACAAGTCACAGCAAAAAAAAAAAATAAATAAAAAATCCTTAGTCAAAGGAAAGATAAAAGACCTGCAGAGTCTCTGGGAAAGTCTTGTCTGCACTCAAATCATCTGCAGGACAGAGGTCCAGGCTTGTCAGATCATGTCCAGTCACTGCTCTGCATTCTCTTTGCTTTTCTCTGTACAACAAACATGTCCTTGGAATGGTTTTTAGCGAAAATCATTAGCAGATTGTTTTCTGTCTTTGCTTGTCTACTGTTTCCTCTTAAGTTTGGCATTTGTTAAGCTTGCCACACTATGATGTTCCTTGTTGGGGAGAACACTGGAGAGGTATTTGTGCCTCCGGGGTCAACATACTTTTTGGATTTTATATGTCCCTCAGAACCTGAAAGATAAAAGGATTTATTCATGGGTGAAGCAGAAAATCTCCATAACAGCACCTTATTAATGAAAACAGAGAGTGTCATTAACTTTCATGGGATTTCAGACTAAAATGTTGTTTGGGTTTACCAAAAAATAGTTAAAGTGTTGCTACTATTTGTAGAAATTAATTTTGGAATATTATTCACTTTATTTTGCCAACAAAACTACTTAATTTAGTGAAAAGACAGGAAAACTACTTGATAGGAGGACCCAGTTTTGATCCTACAGTAGAACTCCACCTTGATTTACTGAATCTTAGGCTCAGGTGTCATTTTGACTCGGTTGAGATTTTTAGGCAAAGTTTGCAAAGTTTAGACACCAGAGTTTTTTTTTTTTTACATCAAACATATGCCAAAACTATTGGGTCACACCACTAAATCAATTAATTCTGGTGTTCAAATAACTTCCGTGGCTGCAGGTGAATGAAGCTTGCTGTAGAGAAACTTGACTGGCCTGCACAGAGTCCAGTCCTCAACCTTCTTGAACACATTTAGGATGAATTAAAGTGGAGGCTGCAACTCTGCTTTCCTCATCTAAATATGGACGCACTTCTAAATCTTGTGGAAGATGTTTATACAATAGTTAAAGTTGCTATTTCTAGCAAGGAGGACGACAGGATGTAATCAAAGTTAATTTATGTGTAAAAGTAGACAGACAAATACTTTTGACAGCATAGTGTATTAAGTAGGGTCAGATATCACACCCTGATCAATGCATTTTTAAATGAAATGGTGGCCAATTTTTAAAATAGTGGCCTATTTTAATTTTTATGGCTTTCAAAACTGGTCTATACAGTGCACAGGATGAAACAATTCCTATCCTGACAGAGAGCAACATGCTAGCGTTAGCCTAACATTTAACAAATTGTGCCTCATGAAACACCATGGACACCAGCAGCAAAATGCAAGTTCAATGAAGACTGTAGCTCTACAGCATGTGTCACAGAAACAAAAGGCTTACATGTAGCAAGTTGTTGGGGCAAAATATGTTGCTGTCAAGAAAAAGTGGTACTACAGTGTCCTAGAGGTCATTGGTGAGATATGTGGGGCACACTGACAAACCTAATGTGGACCATGCAATACAGCACTTGAACCACTGCACACTAATACGTATGTACAAGGCAATTAAGATATTCAGAGTTTCAGCATCATTGTTGAGTTCTAAAACTTTACTTAAACCATTATTCTGATGCTTTAAAGGTATTTCTAAACTATTGCCTTTTATTTTTTACTGCTGCTCTAATTCTGGTAATTTTAGAACCCGCAACAAAGTTACATCAACCTACCTGAGGCAACAGAAATACTACGCTTAAAGCAGCAATTCTGAGAAACAATGTTAAGAAGTCTAATCTTGGGAGTTGAGTTCAAGCCAAACAGTAGATGATTTAATTTTTGTATGCTAATGATGTATTTCAAAAAACTATTCCAAAGATGAATAAAAATAAATATTAGTTTTTCTCTTAAATCACAAACATATTTATACATTTATGCTCACTGAAGGCTGATTGACTGTGTGTCAAAACAGCAGTTATTTCAAGTGAAAAAGCTATTCCTGCTTTATACTGTTCCTTGGCTTCCATAGATCATTTAAACATCTCACCATAAATGTTAATGAGTGAATGGCTTTAAAAGAATTACAGATGGAAAATGTTGGTGCATATCCTCATTTAACCTTTCTACTCATAAAAATGTTAGCAGACACTTGAAATACAAGCTGTCATAATAAAATATTGCCCAAAATCTATATAAAAATAAAAGGCACCTCCCATATTGTCCTGATACTAAATTACATGTGCACACATCTTGTTCATTGTTGCAGTTTTTTTCTACTAAAACAAAAATGAAAACTTTGGAAATAGTTGCAGATTCACCCACAGAGGATTACTGCCCATTATTCATTATTTTCTCTTTTATAGACGTTCTGACTCTGAATTGTGTGGGACCTCCTCTTCTTTAATTTCTGTTTCATACCCGGTGAGACTGATACTCTTGGGAATAACTGAAACCGTTCGGCACATGAAAAGCGTCATGCCTCTGTGGCATTGCTCAGACTGTCTGGCTCTGTCTTTGTCCTTGTGACTCACTGTCATTGCCATCATCGAGCCTCCTCTCATCCACTGTTCCTCTCCAAGCTTCTGTCTGGAGCGATGCAGTAAAATCTTTCTTGGGTCAGACTGCATCATGGTTCTCAGAGCTCAAAACTCCAGCGCTGACTTCCAGTTAAGTTTTTGAGTCTTTCCCACTGCTTGAGCCAATGAATAAGCAAAAACTTGACATGGACTTTGGCAGATGTTGTCAAAAACGTTTTCTCTCCAACTGTGACAAAATGCAAGATGGTGTGAAACTTTAGTTCTTATAAATGTCATCATTATTGAAGCAGAAAAAAAACAATATTAATGTAAGTTTTTTTATGTTATGTTCACATTCCTCTATAATTTTCCTTGTGACTCATTAAGATTAACAACCGATCCAGGACTGAAAGAGCACACAGTTCTGTTGAGGGAGGACTGCCTCCTTTCTGAAAAAAACAAAACAAAAAACATTTATAATCTCTTCCTGCTTTTTAGATATGTCTTAAAAATTGACCCTCAAAAATGTAATCAACACTGAAACCTCCTTTTTATTTAGATGTTCATTACTTTTGAATTGCAGCTGTCTGATTTAGACTTGATGTTGCACAGCTTCAAAACGCAGAACTGCACTCGCTGTTCCCTGCTGTCAGCTATGCCAACTGAAATTATGAACCCTGGCAGACTTAAAAAACAGAACTATGACTGTTTACCATTATCAAACTTACTTAATGTGGTTATAGTGTTTTAATCTTCATGCCTCCTGGCCTTAGGAAAAATGGATGTTTTTTTAAGTGAAATGGAGGGGTGGTTTTTTAATAAAATACCAAATACCCAGCGCCACAATTATTGAACCTCCTAACCATTCGAATAGTGTTTGTTTTACTTATTTAAGAGTACCAGTAAGCTCCAAGTTTCAAATTTAAAACTTTCCTTTTCCCTGGAGCGAAGGATCAAAATTTTAACTGCTTCTTTTCAGGTGTAGCCCAGTCTAAAATGTGCTATTTAATACAAACTGTGATGTTTTTCTGGTCAACAACGGAAACACTCCTTCTCCTGACTGCAAGGTTCCCTAAGGGCTTTATCCTGTGTCCAGTTCTTGTCTCCTTGTACAGTATATGCTTCCTCTGGGATCAAGTAATTGAAAGCATATTATGACATTCAACAGTTTCGCTGATGATATTCAACTTTTTTTAACTGTTCCAGCTAACAGCCACACTGCTATTTGAGCCTTACAAACCTGTCTTAGAGATGTTTAATTATGGATCGAGATAAACTTTCTTAATCTGAACAAAAATAAAACTAAAATCCTATTACTTGGACAAGTCAAATTTCTAAATGGCTGTGATTGTGTCATTGGACTATTAGATTCATAATGTCATCTATTTGCCTACCAAAGTGTGGGTAAATTTTGAAAAAGCTTTTGAATCTGACAGATTACCAGAGTTATAATAAAAGGATTTTTCCAACTTCATCAGTCCAGTAGAATTAAGGCTTACATCCCTCCAGACCAGTTTGAGGCAGTAGTCCCTGCATTCTTTTCATCTCGTTTGGATCACTGCAATTCATTCCATGCTGGTGTTATCAGGCATTGCTAATGCGTCTGCAGGCTTTACAAAATGCAGCAGCTCACCTCCTGACTGGAAGTAAAAAGCATGATCACATCACCTATGTAGTTGTATCCTCGCACTTGCTTCCTATAAACTACAGAATTCAGTTTAAAATCTTGCTGCTTACTTTGAAAAGTATTAGGTCACTTCATATCTAATCTGCTTCACCTTCACAATCCAGCCAAGGCTCTTAGATCCACTGGTTAGTTGCTCTTGGACGCTACCAGATTTAGACAAAAAAGAGAAGTGACAGAGCTTCTTCTGTGGTGGTCTCTAAGCTCTGAAACATCCAGGCTTTGAAAAGAATAGAGGCTCAAACTACCGATAAAAATAAATCTCTGCTAATAACAAATTTCTTTTCATTGGCTTTTAGTTATAGTCAGGCAGAATATCTCTGCATTTCTTTTGCCAGTTTTATTTTTTAATTATGTGATTTGTATGAGTTGCTGATTTATTTTACCTTGGAAAGCTCTTTGGCCATCTGTCGCTTTTTCTATACAAATAAACTTCACTTGATTAGGCATGTTGTAATAAATTTAATTTAAAGCAAGGTTCATGGTTACTTTATTGAAACCAGTAGGTCGATTTGTTTTACAGTGGTTCAAAGTATTCATACATTCAATTTAAGTGTTAAATGTGTGCATGATTTATAAATGTGACAAACAAAAATGACAAAAATGATCTGTTAAAACTACAAAATCTGCATTTTTTTGTGCGTTTTGTTTTAAGAAAGCAGTTCATGATTGTTCAAAATAAAACTAGTCATTTCAATTCCGTTTTATTTATATAGTGCCAGTTCACAACACATGTCATCTCAGGGCACTTTACAAAGTCAATGTGGGCCGAAATTGTAAAGTGGAAACTACACACGGGCCACAAAAACTTAAGCTTTAAAATGCTAAGCTTTCACTGTTTTTGTTTATTCTAACATTTACATGTTCAACAGTAAACTAAACATTGAATATTTTTATGAAAGCAGTCTGTTTTGTAGAAAGTTCTATTATTCATGTTAGATCTGAAATATAAAAAGGGTCATACAATTTTACCTTATTGAATGAAAGGCATCTAATTTCAGATAAGTTTTGGTCAACTGTCATAGGCTATTTTCAGCAACAGGATAAGGGTCAGTCTTTCTTGCTTGCTGCAACTTATCATCTGCATATATATATATATATATATATATATATATATATATATATATATATAATTAAGCTCTCACATTCTTGGTAAGAGAAGTAAATTTCTTGTCTAAAAGAAAATTAAAGGAACTAAGAAAACTGCTGATGTTTGCAGTGGACCTGCTAGAAGAGCAGATGTTCCTCGTTCAGCTGCTTTGGCTTCACAAGTGAGACGGTTGCTGCCTTGGGGGACTTTGAGGAAGGTTTTGCCTCTTGCCCTGCTGCTCATAGATGCAGTGGCCATCTACACATCTGTTGTAAAATGCAAGGATTCTGTAAGTACATGCACCACTGCACATACTTTTATTTTATTTTGCATAGTGAACAAATTTAAGGCTGGCTTTTTGGCCACAATGCACCCAAGCAACAACTCCTGTAATGGCTTTTTATAATGAGTTTAAAGGACCCTTCTTTGGTTAGATAGTATCAGAGACTTTTGAGTTTTTAGTGATGGTCTGATACTATGGTTTGTTTTGATAAAACCAAAACGTAAATATTGCATCTTAATTATTCCAAAGTCTTTATATTTAATTAGACTGTATTTTACATACTTTTAAAAAAAGTCAAATAAGTAACAAATTGTTTCTCCTGTGAACCCGTAGTATGGTAATCCATTAATACCAGTACCCAGGGTCCTGTCCATAGGGTCCTAACTATATTTGATCTTATAAATACTAGGACTGGGGGACCATGAAAAACAAAGCTTTTCTGGTGGGGTTTACTAAAAAATGTATACCTCTTATTGCAATTTTGGGTTTTAAAAGATTTATTAAATATTGTGTATTTTCTAGCATCAAAATTGAGTTAGAAATTATAGTTTTACACCAATATTCTCCATTTTGTCCAACAGTCTTCCATGCACAATTTGCCTTGTTTCTCCACCAAATTACCAATGCAGATATATATCTATATTTTAAGCCAAAAAAGGAAGCCTATAGGTACAACCTGCTCATGTCACTTTAACCAGATTAATTTTCATTTACGAAGGTATTTTAGATAACTAAAGCCATGTCTTCCTGGGTAGACCAGGAGGAAAGTGGTACTGAAAACTGTGCCCAAAGATGTAAGGCCAAGACTGTGGGTAAAAAAGGACAAAAAATTCACTTTACCTTGCTAAAATGTTGTTACATAATGATCCTAATACATTTCAGTAGCTGAAGAGAATTACTGTTTGGCTGCTTAGATTGCACAAGTGTGCTGTTATTCTAGGGAGTCTGCATCTGAAAGAAGAAAAGGTTCCAAGCACAGTCCATGTTTTTATTATTATGATTATCTGAGTGTCTGATTGTTCTTCAAATGTGCAACAACAAAGAACTCTACATTAAAGTATTTATATGTGTTCTTACATTTAGTCTAGCCAAACTTATTGTTTTATATATTATATTTCAGTTAAACTATTCCTGCTCTTTGATTGACTGGTTTACCTTTCTTTGTAGTTTGTTCACAGAATTTTAAGGCTACTATAAAAAAGTGCATTGGCTGTTGAAAGATTAGCATTGAACTTAAACAGCTGCTGTTTTTCTCACTGTTTGTTCTGCATAATGAAATACGAATAAACTTGATTAAGGTTGTCCTTTGTAGGATTTTTCTGAGCTGTGGGTTTCTGCAGCTCTTCCAGAGTTACCACAGGCCTCTTGGTTAATGTCTGATCCTTGAACCCACCAAAAGCCACAGATTATCGTTTTTGACTAAATGTCAAAAAGCACAAGGGCTAGAAATACTTTTTCTGTGCAATTTTAATTATTTAATTTAACTCTATGCAAAATTCTGTTACAATGAATTACCAAAAATTCCTCAATCCATTGAAAGTTTCCTTCAGCTGTTCATGAACAGCCTGTACCCTGATTAGAGCTTATTGGAAAGACCTAAGGCCACCTTTGGAGAGAAAATAAGCAGATCTTACTCAGATTAGGGCTGAAACCACCAGTTTCTGTTAATTTTTTGTTTCTGAGCAGACAATAGACTCTGAGGTCTGAGGAACCTTTTAAGCACTTTCTGTATATGAGGGGGAAAAAGGGAGAGGTGCACGTTACATAACTTTTTCCAAACTGAAACAGATTTCTGGCAACTTTGCGAATTCCTTTTTTTAATTTTTCTTTTAATCCACTTCACAATCCATTAAAATTTGGAAAGCTTTGATGTGATTTCCCCTAATATAGTTCTGGCCCATTTGCTTCTAATTTGATGGTTTGTAGCACACTCTGCTTCCACACTCTTATCCGTTCCCAGAGTTTTATTCTGACAATTTTCTTAAGACTTTGAAGAAAAGTCTCGGAGCACTGGACCTTATTGTTTAGAGACTAAATTCCTTGTCTAACTATAAATTGGCTAAAATATGTTTGGAAATCTATCCAGACTAAGAATAGAAATGTGTTAAATCAGGGTCGAGGGTTTAATAAAATATATTTGTTTGTTACCAAGCAATTACTGTAAATATGCCATAAATTATGGCATAGCTTCAGAAATTAGTAAATGCAAGTTAATCCTTTTTGTGTTCAGATTTTAGTCTTGGATGAACTGGAACTGTTTCATTAGTGATTTTCTTGCATTTGTTTAGGTTGCATACGGAGCAGGTCCAAAGCAATCTGCCAGCACATCTGTCTCCAGTGATTGCTAACTCTGCTGCCTTCTGTTTGCATGACTGAAGATTTTGGTTTATGATGAAAATCAGCATGCTCTGGTTTTATTACTATACGTTTATGAAGAGATAAGGAGATTATCAAATAGTTTTGGTATAATATTCTGCCAGTGTTAACAGGTGGTAATATTTTGCTCAAGCATTTATTTGATACATCAATATAAGACATTGTTATTGGACATGGCCAGCGGCTGCAGGTTTCAGTCACTTAGCAAACTTATGTTTTTTATATTCTGGTACTACAGTGGTCTTCTTTGCTGCGAACTATCCTTTCTATATTGGTAAAACTAGTGGTTCATTATCACAACAAAGCTGAAGCTGCTGTCCAAATCATAATTCCTCTGTGCTTTAAAGAGTTTCAAACCTTTTTAATCCCACCCTTAAAAACAGACATCTATCACCAAATGTGATAGTAAATGTGAGTAAAATAAAATCATTCAAATTAGTTGTTTGTTCTGTTGTATAGAGCAGAAGAGTTCCTTTGGACTTCGGGTCAATTTCCCCCTTCACTAGTTTGTGCTCGTAATTATCAGTTGTACTTGTTTTCTTGTGCTTATTTTAGTATATTGTTGTGATCTGTTCCGTCTTAGTTATTGCTTGCGTATTCCTAGCTATTGCCTTTTGGGTTTATTCAGTCACTGTAAATTTTCAAAAAAAAATCCTTATTTATTTCAATCACAAACTCTGCAATATCTATGTTATGCCAGAAAGTGGCAATATAGATCATTGTGCAATGCAGTTCAAGGCTAAAGATTTTCCCAAAACAGTTGATGCAGATCCACTTTTCTTTGTCACTGTTTACCCTTTTCTTGCACTAATCAACTTCTTTAGCTTATATTTAAAGTTTAATCAAAAACAGAGTTTGGACAACCAATACAAATTGCGTCTTTGTTTTTTCTAGCACAGATTGTGAGGATGGACATATGCAAAGTGGGCCTCTATGATATATTTTCTTAATGATCTCTGTACTTGCACTCCTACGGCACCCGGGAACTGACATGGGGGGATAAATACATAATGTGCACACGAAATACTGATTTGTTCCCATGATTTAATTTAATTGTAGGTTATTTGATGAAGACTTTAAATTGCTACGTATTTCCATTACTTGTGGTTTTAATCCAATTTGGGCCATCTCACTCCGAGCGATTTCATGTTGATAGATATTTATTGGAGTCATATAACTATATTTCACCTTAGTAGACTATATGCAAATTATAAAAAATGATCTTTGATCATTGATTGTCCAAACAGGTAGAAAACATCCTAAGGTACGAATTGACACACGGTTAGTATGAAATGTCCTATGAAAAGATAACCCAAAAAAAGTTGGGTCCAAAAAGGCTGGAATTGCAGTACTAGAAAGTGACTTGCTCGAGGGGCTTTGTAAACTAAATGATTTAATTGTATTTAGCTGTGTTCTATCTTGCTTTCTATCTATGGAAGCAAATCGTTACCATATTTCAAATGAAAAAGCATTTTCAGAAATGCTTTTTCATTTTAAGAATGTGGCTGCATTGTTTGACTCATAAATGAAATTAGTTATCAATAATCCTATTTGCATTTTGATTTTCTTCTTCAAGACTGCTCATTCTTTCACTTAATTAAAATGAAAAAGAAAAAGACATTTGAGATTTATTTTTCAAAATGTACCCCAGCAAATAGATACCAAAATCCAATTTGAAATATATAATTTGAAAAAGAAAAAGCATTTCCAGAAATGCTTTTTCATTTTAAGAATGTGGCTGCATTATTTGACCCATAAATAAAATTAGTAATCAATCATCCTTTTTGCATTTGCATTTTCTTCTTCATGACTGCACATTTTATGCCATAATCAAAAAGAAAACAAAGCAGACATTGCTTTTTCATTTTTGTGGTCTGCCTGCAAAATACTGCCCAGAAATCGAAAACGAAAAAGCATTCCGAGCGGCGGGCGCAGCAGAGTGACATCAGCAGCCGCTCTTCCTCAGCTCCTTGCTGACCAAGCTACCCATCTTGTTCGGTAGGGGGCGCTGTGCACGTCTGCGTTGCATTACATTGCAAACGTGCCGACAAATTGATTGAATTGCAGCAGGGCCGAGCTCAATTTGTGGCAGCGGCAGGCAGAACTGGCAGTTCCGGTGGCAGAATGTGGCATCCTCGTGGCTGCCTTATGGCCTGGGACATCCAGCGTGTTTTTAAGCATTTATTTATAATTTTCTGTGAGTGACAATTCAGAATAGCCGCTCATGCTCTATAATAAACCGGCTGTTTGTGCAATAAATCTTCGTCATCCTTTCAACACGTCACACATACACATAGTGCTATTTATTTTCCATGACAAGTAAATACAATCACCTTATGTTATGGGTCTAAAGCTGTTTATTAAATAATAATCAACAATGAAATCATTATTTAAAGCTAACAGGCTATAACAACAACATCCCGTTTGCTGATAATCAGCATCAGCTTCCACAGAAACAGCGGCAACCGCATTGGCAAGCTTTTTACGGCCGGTCTGGCACCTTCTGGCATCCTCGCGGAATCCCCTGCCACCCTGCGGCAGGCTGTGGCAGCTTCGATGGCAGGAAATGCAGACGTGCACCCCTACCGAACAAGATGGGTAGCTCGATCAGCAGGGAGCTGAGGAAGAGCGGCTGTTGACGTCACTCTGCTGCGCCCGCCGCTCGGAAAGCTTTTTTGTTTTTGAGTTCTAGGCAGTATTTTGCAGGCAGACCACAAAAACGAAAAAGCAATGTCTGCTTTGTTTTCTTTTTGATTATGGCATAAAATGTGCAGTTGTGAAGAAGAAAATGCAAATGCAAATAGGATGATTGATTACTAATTTTATTTATGGGTCAAATAATGCAGCCACATTCTTAAATGAAAAAGCATTTCTGGAAATGCTTTTTCATTTTCAAATTTTACATTTCAAATTTAATTTTGGTATCTATTTGCTGGGGTACATTTTGAAAAATAAATCTCAAATGTCTTTTTCTTTTTCATTTTAATTAAGTGAAAGAATGAGCAGTCTTGAAGAAGAAAATTCAAATGCAAATAGGATTATTTATAACTAATTTCATTTATGAGTCAAACAATGGAGCCACATTCTTAAAATAAAAAAGCATTTCTGAAAATGCTTTTTTATATAATATGGTAACGATTTGCTTCCATATCTATCTGGACCACACCAATGTTTTCTTTACAATTATTTTCAGTCCTGTACATGACCAGCTTTAAGCTCTCTTTTCTTGTGACATACCACATAACTGACATTCTGACATGAATCATTCAGGCATAAAATTGCTCCTAAACTCAAGGAATGCACCAGTGGTGTGTTGACCTAGTACAAAATAAATGTGCTGTAAATTCCTTTACTTCATTCACATCAGATCTCAAACTTAAAACTTCTATTACACAACAGGAAATACACTTCCGTTCATAACTCTATTGTGTTCACCCCCTCTTTGATCACTTCACATCCGACGCTCAGTCAACCTCCTCTGAGCAGCTGCCTATAATCCACGCCATCCTTGTCTGGCCCGCAAGCTGAGTCATCTTAATTTGGGGACCAACTTTTTCAAGGTATCATAACATAAAATCCTAAAAATAGCTAACCTTTATTAATTGGCTCCAATTTACATTTTAAATGACAGCTTATAGTAAAGCCCTGAATGACTTTTTGGTATAAAGCATCATAACTTACTGTTGAACAAAGTCCTTCTTACATACAGACGTGTCTGTTTCCCCATGCTGAGATAATTGGCAGTTGCTTCCCTATGTGGAGCCCAGAGCAGGAAAACCAGCCTGTGACAGAGTTGGGTTTGTTTGATGGGTACAGTGGGTGGCCTGAGCCTTTCCGAGTGGGGCAGTGGGCCAGGGGGGCTGATGTTTAGAGCATGTGTGCGGGTGAGGTCTATGCCAAGCAACACAAGCCAAAGATAAGATTGTGTCTATATGCACGTTACACACATATGTTACATATCATTTGTTATTCTTTTTTTACTCACTTTGATTAGTTAAGGTAATGTACAAGGTGTTATGACTGAGAAATTTACACGGTCAGTAATTTGAGTTTTAGTAATAGGCTTCCTCTGCCTCGAACAGGCTTGCATGTTTTGCAGATGAAGGGGAAGGCCTCATATACAAAGTAAAAGAAAATGAAGTTAGATATTTTTTACATGATTAAGACACTGTGAGATAGTCTGTTTAAATGCATGTCAATAGATTTTCCTAAATGTTACCAAGTGGTTTTTGATAAATAAATCCAGCATTGGATTTATTTATCAAAATTCAACCTATTTCAACTGAAGAAAATTATGGCACATCCACGCATTGATTAGTTATTTTGCATCTACCCAATACTTAGATAGGTTCATATTCACCTGGTGACATTGTAATGCAGAGCTGAGTATCATCTGTGTAGTTATGGCAACTTACCTTGTTGTTTGTTATAATCTGAGCTATGGGGAGCATGTAGGAATAGGAGGGGCCCTAAAAAGGAACCTTGGGGAACCCACCATGAGATTTTTGTGGTCTTTAATGACACAAAAACTTTTGACACAAAAAAAGTTTCTGTCCTTTAAGTAAGACTCAAACCAGTCAAGTGCTTTACCAGAAAGACCAGCAGTTTCCCAGTTGCTCCAGTGATATACCATGGTCAACAGTGTCGAAAGCTGTTCTGGGGTCCAATACTACCAGCACTTCCACAGTCTGCATTTATTCAGATTTCATTGAACACCTTGACAAGTGCAAGCAAGGAAACCTGACTGGATTAGCAAAATTCTTAGTTTTGACCCATTTTAAAGTACTAATACAAACACGTCCCCCTACCTATAATTAATACATTTCCATCGAGACATTAAAAAAAAAAAAAAAACTTGGATAGATGTAGGGGTGGATGGACAAATGTAGATGGATAGAGGGTTGAAGAATTAATAGACAAGAATTAATAGATAAATAGATGGATGGATGGATGGATGGACGGACTGAGAAATGAGGAATAAAGAAAAATAAATACTTTTCCATACTTGTCCAGATCTGGAAAATACTTTAAGGACGCTCATGTTTATAACTCTACAGTCTGGTTTGTATATGTTCAGTATAATACAAGTTTTATTCATTCAAAAAATTTTGTATGCATTTAAAAGAAATGCTGAAATGGTGGTCAATGTTTCTGGTTTGTTCATGTTTCGTGAATACAGTAGACTCTCAAACTGTCAAACCATAAAAGATCTTTCTCATTTTGACTCTTGTTTTGTATGTGTAAGCAAGCATTTTCTGTCAGTAAATTTTCTTGCTACCAGTTTATGCTGTAGCTGCAATTCTGAAAACGTTCCTGTTCTTTTATGCATTCTACGCTTTCTTAAAGTGATCTGGTGCAGGTCTTGTTTTTGCTGCATGAGAATCTGGAGAACTGTTTTATTTCACCAAACATCCTGTGAGATGTGCAATGGCAAGGATAACCCTTTCTTCTTTTTGGATGGGTTTCCACTTGCTGCGCTTGCCTATCCCCTGCTGGCAAGGCAATGGAATGAACCAGGCAGATGAACTCTTGAGATTATCAGTGACTTGCAGAGCAAAAGAAAACACATTCTGTTTTCTGCGTCTCTGTTTTAACACGGGTGCACTTACTGTCAGGAGAATTGTCTTTCACTGTTTGATGAATTCAAGGAGGTCTAATTAATTTATTCAAAGGGTTGGAGGCAGACTTACTGCCTTAATGCGGCTACCAAAACAGCTTTACTCACCTGGTGAGTTGGAGTAGCTTCCCCTTCTGCTCTGAGTAAAGCAAAAATCTGTCTCCCATTATAGGTTTGCAATATACACTTCCGCTCAAACGTTTGGGGTCACCTAGAAATGTCCTTATTTTTCAATTAAAAGCACAACTTTCTTTAATTAAAATAACATTGAGTAATTTAGAAATACAGTCTAGAGAATAATAATGTGGTAAATGATCAGTATAGCAGGAAATGACCATTCTTTGTTTTGATATTTACATAGGTGTACAGAGGCCCTTTTTCAGCAATAATCACTTCGGTGTTCCAGTGGCACATTCTATTAGCCAAAGTGTATCATGTTAAAATGCTTATTGATCATTTAAAAAGTCTTGTGCAATCATGTTAGTACAGCTGAAAACTGCTCTACTGATTATAGAAAACATAAAATTGGTCTTCATTTGGCTAGTTGTGTTATGATTCTGCACTGGTTGTCTGCATCACCTCTTTTTGCCTGCTCTAGGCTGCAGCTTTTAGGAGGATTGGTGACACCTGCTCTTTCCCAGCCAGCTCCCTAATTACTCCTCATCTGCACCACCTGTGCTCCTGCCTTTATATACAGCTCTCTGACAAACAACCAGTCCCAGATTTTCGAAAGCTTTTGTGTGAGTAGTATCCAGCATTCCTTCCTTGCCTGTCTGTCTGATCTTGTTTTGCTTCATGAATTTCCCTGCTCTGCCTTGCCAATGCCAGATAACTCATTGGCTTCAGCTTTCTGGACAAACGACCTTGCTTCTGCCTCCTGACCAACCCTCTCTGCCTAACCCTTGGATCCGTATGTCTGAATTTGCCTCCCCGTTCATGACTTTGCTTGTGCCCCGACCTACGATTCAAGCCTTTCCCTCGGATCCTGACTTTGTCCTCCCGGCTCTGACCCTGTGTCTATTCCCTGACCACCGCATTCTGCTCAGTCACTGGGATTGCAGACCTGACAGCCCTTGTGACGTAACCCTGCTGCTATAAGATGATCACACTGAGAAGCCGAAATTCAGCTTCCTGACTCTCCCACGGATTCTGAAAAGGTTAGTGGCTTTATTCCTGAGTCTGGCAATATTCTCATCTCTTCGCTCAGCCACCATCCAGTCTGCCTGTCCTCAGAGGTTCCTGTGGCTGGCGTTTTCCTGCCAAATGTATGGGGTCACATTCCTGCCAAAAATCCGAGGAGCGTTTTAAGCAATCACAACAGCGCATCCTTTAATCGAGAGAGCGCATATCTCTTCACAGATGAAAGCAGGTTCACACTGAGCACATGTGACAGACGTGACAGAGTCTGGAGACACCGTGGAGAGCAATCTGCTGCCCTCAACATCTTTCAGCATGACCGGTTTGGCAGTGGGTCAGTAATGGTGTGGGGTGGCATTTCTTTGGAGGGCCTTATGGCCCTCCATGGGCTCGCCAGAGGTAGCCTGACTGCCATTAGGTACCGAGATGAGATCATCAGACCTCTTGTGAGACCATATGCTGGTGTGGTTGGCACTGGGTTCCTCCTAAAGCAGGACAATGCTAGACCTCATGTGGCTGGAGTGTGTCAGCAGTTCCTGCAAGATGAAGACATTGAAGCGATGGACTGGCCCGCCCGTTCCCCAGAAAAAAAAACGTTGCCTTATAGGAGAAGAAGAGCAGGGAACGTGACGTGGATTCAAAGCGGTGAAGAAAACGAGGGATAAATAAAAAGGTAAGGAAAGGAAAAGTTAGTTGTTGATTGGGAATTTTTTTTTACCGGTGACATTTATTTTATTTATTTTTTTCAAGGGTGTCCTCTAAGGATACTTATTTCTGACTGTATCCTATGTTGCATTCTGAGCTGGATGTCTCAACAAAATTTTATTATGGTCTCATAATGACAGTAAAGATTCTTGAATGATTATTGATTACTTTATTAGCAATCGGTTAGCTGTGGATATGTTAAATTAATTAGCCTGAGACAATTTCTAATTGTAGATGTCAAAATCTCAACACTAACAGTATGCCTCTGAGAGAGGTTTTCTCTAAACTCTGGATGCTGATTATAATAACCGTTTTATTGACATTGTCGTTTGATACAGTTGAGGACAGCATTGAAGAGTTAATTTTGGGACATGTCAGAGGAAGTGAGTTTCACAACACTCTTAACATCTGTAAGAATTTTTATTTCTTTTTGAATAAATGTCAGGGGTAAAACCCCTCCTTGAACCGCCACCTTAACGTGGTGGAGGGGTTTGAGTGCTCAAATGATGGGTCTAGAGATATTGACTAGAGATAGTCGTGTCGCCTCCATACACAATGTGGGCTCTAGAACCTGTCTCCTCGAGAGGGACTGGACTCTCTTCTACTCTGGAGTGGCCCACGGTGAGAGGCGGCGGGCTGGTGTGGGTTTGCGTGTTGCCCCCCAGCTCAGCCGTCTCGCATCTCGAAGCGATTCTGGCAAACCGTCCGGCGCCTCAGTAGGGGGAAGCAGTTCTTCGCCAACACTGTTTATAGTGGGGGTTGGAGGCGGCTGACCTCGACTGAGGACATTATAGGGCGGTGGAAGGAGTACTTTGAGGATCTCCTCAATCCTGTCATCACGCATTCCCTGGTGGAAACAGAGGCTGGGGACTCGGGATTGGACTCTTTCATCACCCAGGCTGAAGTCACCAAGGTGGTTAAAAAGCTCCGCGGTGGCAAGGCTTCGGGGTGGATGATATCCGCCCTGAGTACCTCAAATCCCTGGATGTTGTGGGGCTGTCATGGTTGACACGCCTCTTCAACATTGCGTGGCGGACGGGGACAGTGCCTCTGGACTGGCAGACTGGGGTGGTGGTCCCCCTTTATAAGAAGGGGGACCGGAGGGTGTCTTCCAACTACAGGGGGATCACACTCCTCAGCCTCCCTGGTAAGGCCTACGCCAGGGTATTGGTGAGGAGAGTCCGACCGATAGTCGAACCTCAGTGTGGTTTTCGTCCCAGCTGTGGAACACTGGACCAGCTCTATACCCTCTACAGGGTGCTCGAGGGTTCATGGGAGTTTGCCCAACCAGTTCACATGTGTTTTGTGGACCTGGAGGAGGCATTCGACTGTGTCCCTCATGATGCCCTGTGGGGGGTGCTCCAGGAGTATGGAATCGGGGGCCCTTTATTAGGGCCATCCGGTCCCTGTATGAGCGGAGCAGGAGTTTGGTCCGCATTGCCGGCACTAAGTCGGACCTGTTCCCAGTGCATGTTGGACTCCGGCAGGGCTGCCCTTTGTCGCCGGTCCTGTTCATAACCCTGGAGGAGATGGAGGAGGTGTCTGGGGAGAGGGACGTCTGGGTGTCTCTGCTGAGTCTGCTGCCCCTTCAGCCCGGTCCCGTATAAGCGGAAGACTTATATTATATACGTATGAGTACGAGTCATGGGTAAAAAAGTGTTGCAATCAACAACCAACTTTTCCTTTCCTCGCCTTCTTATTTATTACTCATTTTCTTCAATGCTTTGAATCCACGTCACTTTCCCTGCTTTTCTTCTTCTCCTATACTCCAAAAAAAAAAGTCCTGTACTGGCTGCGACCGGATATGAGCTGAAAATTCGGCCAATCAGATCAATCAGAAGAGTTTCTGCCCCCAACTGACAAATACGCCCACTAAACAAATCGAGAGAACATAATTTTTCTGCGAGAGTGAACAGATGGGTGCAGGGGGCGTGTTTTACTGCTAGCCGTGCTGCATTCAAAGGCTCTCAAATTAAGAAGCACACCCGCGATCAGAGCTATGCGCTCTCTCGATTAAAAGATGCGTTGTTGTGATTGCTTAATACGCTCCTTGGATTTTTGGAAGGAATGTGACACCATACAAACGCCTTCCAGAAAGCTCAATAAAGCTTCTGAAACGTATCAGTTGTGTCCGGTTGAAATTTTAGGTCTCCTGAACTACCCATTACAAGTTGAATATCTGGAGCATTCGACTATAGTTTTAAAATGGCCAGAATAAAAGAACTTTCAACTGAAACTGGTCAGTCTATTCTTGTTTTGAGGATTGAGGGCTATTTTAGCAGAGCAATTGCCAAGAAACTGAAGATCTCATACAATAGTTGTCATAAAGTGTTGTTGAATGGAACCGGAGTACAGAAAAACACTTGACAGCAGCATAGTGGATATAAGAATCTTGTGGCTTTAATAACAAAAGATGAACTTACACGAGTTTCCAAAATTACAAGGAACAGGGATCAGCATGGAAGTAACAGGAGGGCCGAGCGAGGAACAATGAAAATAATCAAACATATATACTGAAGGAGAAAGGAGTGAGGACCAATGAAAATAGGTGACAGGTAATCAAAGGAACTAAGAACAGGTGAGACAAGAAGGCAGGGAGGCAGAGGGAGCAGGTGAACCGAAAAAAAACTAAAGCATGAGGAAAGGGACTAATTAACGCGACCGTGAGCAGACCTAAACAAAACTATAGACCAAGATAAATAAAGCATAAGAATCAAGAATAAATATGAACTAAAGAAAACTGAGAAAAACAGAGGGAACACAACAACCTAAGAACTAGCAAAACCATAAAGAAACCCTGACTACAAAAGTAAACAAACCTAAACCCCACTAACTGAATAGACTGGAAAGGGAACAGAGAAACAGGATATGTACAAACCAAAAATAACAAAAACTAACCTATTAGGAAGAGCTGGAAAGAGACCAAATACCTAACCATAAATAAATACAGAGATACTAAAAGAGGAACTAAACTAAAGAATGCAATAAAGACAAGAACTATAATAATATTAATTATAATAATATCACACAAACTGAAAACAAAGCAACTACTAAGAAACTAAAAACGAGAGGAGAGAAACACAACACACACTAGGAGGCGGTAGAGGAAGAACAAAACTAACAGAATAACTGAAAGAACAAACAAACAAAACTACAAAGCCCGAAGAGTAAAGACACCAAACTGAAAAGTAAACAAACACAAAACCAAAACAGATTCAAAAATGGCAGATCCTAACAATAGTGTGTACTGTTGTGAGCGCAAACTGGCTCTAACCAGAATAGGAAAAGTGGGTGGCCCTGGTGCACAACTGAGCAAGAGGATAAGCAAATCAGAGTCTGTAATTTGAGAAACAGATGCCTCACAGGTCCTCTACTGGCAGCTTCATTAAATGGTACCTGAACAACTCCAGTCTCAATGTCAACAGTGAAGAGATGACTTCAGGATGCTGGCATACTTGGTAGAATAGCAAAGAAAAAGCCATATCTGAGACTGGCCAACAAAAGGAAAAGGTTAAGATGGGCAAAAGAACACAAAGACTGGATGGAAGAGGAAGATTGGAAAAGGGTGTTATGGACAGATGAATCTAAGTTTGAGGTATTTGGATCACAAAGAAGAACATTTGTGAGACACAGAAAAAATGAGAAGATGCCGGAGGAGTGCTTAACGCTGTCTGTCAAGCATGGTGGAGGAAACGTCATGGTCTGGGCATGCTTTGGTGCTGGTGAAGTGGAAGATTTGTACAGGATAAAGGGAACATTGAATAAGAAAGGCTATCGCTCCATTTTACAACACTGTGCCATACCCTGTGGACAGTTTGGAGCCAATTTTGTTCTACAAGATGATGATGTATAGCATTGTTATAAACTGTGCAAGAACTATTTAGAGATGTCATAGTTTTACGGATTGTTTTGACCCACATGCAGAAAGCAATTAGGAGACCGATGAAGTTTTACAAAAGGTTTTATTTTACAGTGAGCAGGTAAAGGGAAGTGTAGCTGGAACCGGAAGACAATTGCAAGGTAAGTTGACACGGTAAGAATATATAAAGTCCAAGATGGTGAATGCAACAAAATAACAAAATCTGTCTTACTAGAGAGTGGAGTTTGATACGCCAGGAGGGGGTGAGACAACAATGGAACTGCACACTGAGATGAACGGAGCTGGTAGGTAGTTGGACTCACTTTGAGGTAAGTCTGAGGTTCGGCTGATGATGTTATTGTGTGGAAAGGTGGTCAGGGTTCGCTTGTACAGTCCGTAGTTGTTCCAGGAAAGGCACTGTCGGAATAGCCAGTAACTTAGGAAGCAAAGTGTTGGCAAACCAGGTATAATCCACGTGGCTAAGAAATCCTTCTCCAGTGACAAAAACATCCAATTTGATGAGGATTCTTCAAAGACAAGGTCAGGTATAGGAATCCAGAGCTTAGGCAAACTGTGGCTTGAGTCAATACAAGTGAGGGCAACACTCTGGCGCTGAACTGCTGGCAGCCTCCATCTTAAGTACCTTCCAGGGATGATTGGGGAATATGGGACACCTGCCACCACTCCTCACGAACCCAAAGCCACCTAGAGGCCAGGTACAGTGCAACAACAACAAGACAACACCCAGACCCTGACAAGAGAGAAGCAGTCAGATGGTATTGTCTTTAATAGAGTGGCCAGCGCAGTCACCAGATCTCAACCCTATTGAGCATAATAAGTGCGCATTAAGCCAATTCAACTTGTGGGAGGTGATTCATGAAACATGGAGTGAAATTTCCACCGATTACCTCAGCAAACTGACAGCTAGAATGCTAAAGGTCTGTAAAGTTTTAAATGCTGCAAATGGAGGACTCCTTGATGAAAGCAAAATTTGAAGGACAAAATTATTTCAAGCGCAAAATTGTATTTCTGATCTGAACATTGGTCTTACTATGTTTTCAATTAAATATGTGTTTATTGTATAAGTATATAATCCTCCATCCAGGTTTTGTCTCTTACTTATCCAGCTCTAGATCTCCTCACAGAGGGATGTACTCAGAAAACCTCCACAGTTAGACATCCAGGAAGCACCCTGCATCTAAAAACCAATGGTAACTCCCTTTGACTTAAAGGAGCAGTGGCTACATTACAGAGCTCCTCACCTTGGCACTTTTACAGGGGTTGGACAATGAAACTGAAACACCTGTCATTTTAGTGTGGGAGGTTTCAAGGCTAAATTGGACCAGCCTGGTAGCCAGTCTTCATTGATTGCACATTGCACCAGTAAGAGCAGAGTGTGTAGGTTCAATTAGCAGGGTAAGAGCACAGTTTTGCTCAAAATATTGAAATGCACACAACGTTATGGGTGACATACCAGAGTTCCAAAGAGGACAAATTCTTGGTGCACGTCTTGCTGGCGCATCTGTAACCAAGACAGCAAGTCTTTGTGATGTATCAAGAGCCACAGTATCCAGGGTAATGTCAGCATACCACCAAGAAGGACGAACCACATCCAACAGGATTAACTGTGGACACAAGAGGAAGCTGTCTGAAAAGGATGTTCGGGTGCTAACCCGGATGTATCCAAAAAACATAAAACCACGGCTGCCCAAATCACGGCAGAATTAAATGTGCACCTCAACTCTCCTGTTTCCACCAGAACTGTCCGTCTGGAGCTCCACAGGGTCAATATACACGGTCGGGCTGCTACAGCCAAACCTTTGGTCACTCATGCCAATGCCAAACGTCTGTTTCAATGGTGCAAAGAGCGCAAATCTTGGGCTATGGACAATGTGAAACATGTATTGTTCTCTGATGAGTCCACCTTTACTGTTTTCCCCACATCCGGGAGATTTATGGTGTGGAGAAGCCCCAAAGAAGCGTACCACCTAGACTGTTGCATGCCCAGAGTGAAGCATGGGGGTGGATCAGTGATGGTTTGGGCTGCCATATCATGGCATTCCGTTGGCCCAAAACCTGTGCTAAATGGGCGTGTCACTGCCAAGGACTACTGAACCATTCTTGAGGACCATGTGCATCCAATGGTTCAAACATTGTATCCTGAAGGCGGTGCACCAATACACACAGCAAGACTGGTGAAAGATTGGTTTGATGAACATGAAAGTGAAGTTGAACATCTCCCATGGCCTGCACAGTCACCAGATCTAAATATTATTGAGCCACTTTGGGGTGTTTTGGAGGAACAAGTCAGGAAACGTTTTCCTCCACCAGTATCACGGAGTGACCTGGCCACTATCCTGCAAGAAGAATGGCTTAAAATCCCTCTGACCATTGTGCAGGACTTGTATATGTCATTCCCAAGACGAATTGACACTGTATTGGCCGCAAAAGGAGGCCCTAAACCATACTAATAAAGTATTGTGGTCTAAAACCAGGTGTTTCAGTCTCATTGTCCAACCCTTGTATCTGTCCATTCATTGTCTTTACCTGCTACAAAATGAATTTAGAGTAAAAAAAACTGAATTTTTTTAAATATATGTACTAAAAAAATGCTTTATTTTGAAACCTAAGGATATTAAACAAAAATGTATTTATATTTTCCAATTTTACAACAAAATCCATCATCTAATTAAAAAAAAAAGTCCTAATTTTATAGAATGAAGCTATAAAGCCATAAATATGGAAATATAAAGCACATAGGTTAAAGCAAAAAAACCTTTAAGTGTTGTGTTGTAGATATTCTATGTCACTATTACATAAAAATATACAGAAGAACTACTAAGAGATCACCCTTTCTTGTTACCTTTTCTTATCAAAAATATTTCTTATTGGGATTTATAAGAGCTACAGTGGAGGGGCCAAATAGGAATAGAAATAATATGGAGCTGTAGCTTGTAGACCCCTGGGTTAAGAATTAGGTTTGGTGACAAATAACGCTAAGAGATACAAGAAACTCGGTGGCCTCAGTGGCTCCATTTATGCAGGTGTCTCACATCTTCAGCTTTTAAATGTGGATCTCAGATACTCACATTGTTAACTGCTTTAATATTTTCCAACAATCTCTACATTTGAGATTCATAGAGGTTGGGAAAATTTAGCTGATAAAAAAAATTTCTGTGTGCACAACTTCAAAGTAAAAATAAGTAGATGGGTGCATGGTGCCGAAGGGCTTAAAAATAACGAAACACATCCACCTTGCACGCATTATAGAAAGAATACAGAGTGCTGGATATCTATTTTTTAGATTTAGGGGATCATGGTTTTCTAGCAGATCTAGCCCAACCAGTGATATTTTGGTTTTACTCTGTGGCCCCTTTTTGTTTTAGTTTCAATTTCATTTGGATTTTGCATTTAAACAATCTTTGTTCATATCAGCCATCTATATATTTAATATGAATAATTGGAATTCTATAACGTTAGCTCGTTCACTTTTATAATCCAAAAATATAAAAATTTATATTTTGATGCTGCCACAACACAAAATGGAGCTATGTATGTGATCAAACCCCCTGATGCTTTTGAGGAACCCTCAGTCATCATCCCAGCTTTATCTCATGATGCTCGGCTTGGATGTTTGACGTGTGTTGCATGTGCCTGTGGCAGATTTCAGTGTAAAACTGAACAAACAGGAAAAATAAGTTTCCTGCCACATGGAAAAGATTGCAAAGGAAGTCATCGCTCACAGTCTGACAGAAGCTGTGCACTGTTTGTACATATTTGGTTTCTCAATTCAGAGTTGGATACAACAACTGACCACATTCAAATTCTGGGAAAAACTGATGGATCTGCCTTTGTTGTGGAATATCAGCCCATCGGCCTTTCATGACAGTGAAGATAAACACTTCTCATTGTGGGAGTCAAAAATACTGGAAACACTCATCATTGAAATACAATTAGATAAAAATTGGATGCAGTTTACAGTTGCGGTTGGTTAGGAAAATTGAGAGGAACTGAGTAATTATCATTAAACACTGATGGTTGCTATTAAACAAAAGACTAGATGGCAGAGGAAGAAATGAGTAAAACAGAAAATTTGGTTTTATACATGTGTACTGCCAAATTATCACTGTTAATTTCCCACTTTCAGTAGAATGGCTTCCTTTTCATTTGATCTACATTCTGCTACCTCATCTGGACCCTTAAAATAAGGGTCCAGATGAGATACTGTAGATACTGTACCCTTACTGAGTACTGTACTGAGTACTGTAGACCAACAATTTTGGGAAATAAAAAGTTAGTGGAAAAAGTTTTGGACTTAAAAAACCTAATTCTTCAGTGCTCACTAGCCTATTTAAATCTTTGTAATAATTTGCAGATTTGCGGTGTATGTCTCACAAATTTTATGTTGTGTGTTATAAACATGAATGTGGTTCAAACTGACCAAGAAAGGTCTACAATCAGACTCCAGTTTATATCAGATATAGCAGATGAAACCGGCACTCTTTATGCCTCTCTGTGCTCTGTTATTACACAAGAAATAATGAAATCACTGAGATTAAAGACTCTATTTGGATTAGGACTATTTTAAAATTAATTGTGGATCTTGTGGATTGGTTACTGAGCTTTGGGCAAATAACAGCATCATTTGAGTTCTGTAATCCTCTTTCAACCAAGACCTTTTCCTCACTCTGCCCTGTCTGCTTGTCACAATACTAAAATTTGAAACTCTTTACCAATACTAAGAAAAATACTCAATACCATTTTCAAAACTGTTGAGTGTCTCTGTTATTGCAGCGCTACTAGTGGAAGAAGTGCCACAATTTTGGCAAATGTGAATTGGTCGGTTTGTAATGATTTTAAAGCGAATGACTATCTTTCAGTAATTTATGTTTTAGTGTCACTTATTTTGAATTTGATTATTTTGACAGCCCTACCACGTGCTATCAAGTTGCCTTTTACTTTATCTCACCATCTCTGCCCTCCTCACTCTTGGTCATATGCTCACATAAACTCTAAATAAAACATATAAAAATAGATTAGGCACATACGACATTTTATTGCTTGCCTGTGAACCTTTCTGTGCTCTCCGTGAAACTGAAGCCATCAGCAACTGTCTACCTTAAACAAGCAGGGTGCACAGGTAAGAGAGTAGGCTCAAACACAAGTAATATCATGACATAAATTTAAACAATACATAATTGAAATAGGCTAAAATTGTATGTCAACATTTTTCCTGTCTGCTTTTAGCTTCACTTCTAAGCTTTTCTTAAAAAAGGAGTCCGTATTCTCTGGCTTTTTCTTTTCTGCATCTTACTGATCTTGCTAAAGGACAGTAGTACATTTATTAGTAACATGGGTCTGGCTGGCAGGACCGTGAGACTGCTAAATCGTGCTAGCATGCCCACAAAAACAATATGTAGGCTTTACTTAAGCCCAGAGTGTGTTCTCCTGAAGCAGGGAACTAGATTTTGTTGTGGTTAACTACCTTGGCATGACACCTGTGTGAACCATCAACCTAACTAGTTGACCTTGCTGCTGAACAAACAACAAGATTATCTCATTCAAAGCTAGTGTCGTCTTGCAAGCATCAACAGGTGGGGGAGAGGAGCCAGACAACTTCAGTGCAACACACAGCGTGTCCAGAGAAACTAAGCGACGGCAGTAAAACCTAAAGAAAAGACAATGGTAAAATTTAAAACTGTGGAAAAAGTTGGCAAGTCGAATTACATTACCGAGAAATTGTTTTTGTTCAAATCCCCATATACCCGATGGGTTTGGTGCTTGTGGGCTTCATATCATAGTTTTACACTCAGTGGCCTCCCCTGGCCCTCCCTTGAACAACATTGGCCACTCCAGGACATGTCAGTACATAATTATCGCGCACGCTTGGCAATGCAGAGCACTCTGTTCAGAAAACCCTGATAACTTCATCATGGTGTCAAAAGGCTGCTGAAAATACTGATGTTTGCTCCTACGCAGCATGGTTAAACTTATGGTGGGGGTGCAGAAAACCCGTATATTAATAATTAGATAAATTTTGTAGATTGTGACGAAACCTCCTTGTGCAGCTGTTATTGATAGAGATGTACCAAGGAACTTGGAAGTTTTGTAATTAATCCAGTGCAAAAGAACCCTGAGGGTGCTGGCAGTGATCATAAAGGTAATCCATAAAGACCATGCATGTTCAGCTGCTAATTTCATAATATTCTGACCTAACATGTTCAACTTGATAACCTCTTGTAAACACTAAAAAAACACAAAGATGAGCCATCCTGTGAAAACTCACAAGCTGAAATCTCTTTAAGTTCCTAAAATGACATTTTGTTGCATAAAGATGACATTTGGGTTGAAGATCAAAGTATGACATCTTCCTATCCATTAGCTGCAGGTGTAAGGGTTTTGATTTGAACAGCCACCTTGTTGCCCTTCTTTAACCAAGTTGTGTTGATATGATAATCAACAAGGTTAGTTTAATGAAGGATTTTAAAACCCTGATGGCTAAAAGTTCTTATTTCAGCTTTTTTAATTTGTATATTTTTGTAGACAGAGACAAATTGGTAGGTAAACGATTAAAACAATTCACATAACATAGAAGTGGTTTCTTTTTCCTTACTTGCCAGGTAAATTGTTTAAAAATACTCACTAAATATGTCTCTTTGGTTTGTCTTGTCTGACAGAGATGCTAATAAATCTCAGCCCTTAATTTTTCATTATGCCTTAAGAATCCCCCTAGCTTTGCACACCTGATGACATAAGTACATAAGCTAGATAAGCTTTAATTATATATCTCTGTCATTCTCTTTACCTGACAAATCTTGGGTAAATTCCAGTAAATATAAAGTTTGCTCTTGTTAATATTGCAGTCTTTTCAGTGTTAGGCCCATCTTTGGATTTAGGGAGTTCAATAGACATGAAATGACATGTCAGTCTACACCCGATACAGACTGCTCAACATTCAGCTCCAAAAAAAAAGGTTTGAGTAGTGAGAAAGAAAACACATTTTTACCATGTACAAGGCAGTTTATATAGTCCTGTTTTTGGTTTTCAAGATTTAAGTGATTCTGGCAAATATTTTGGCAGCTAGTTAAGTAAATTGACTGTAATGGGGTTAGTGCCAACTAGTGTTCCTTGCACATATGTCATTTTTAACTATTTTAAAATGGAGAATGAAAGCAGTTCAGTCGCCACTTGCAAACGTATCAGTTTTTTTTCTGTGAGGCAGTACTGAACAATCTACATGGCCAAATATATGGTCAGTAAGCTAACTCTAAAGGCATGTAATGTATGTTGAAAGAACATACTTTAGAAAAAAAAAAGAGAAGAGATAAGTTTCCAAGAGACAGCAACAAAATAAAAAGGATTATAGAACATGAGAGTGAATTTATCTCTGTGCTGAAGAATGGATGTTTTGTTTGCCTTTTGCAACTGTTGAAGCCACAGTACATCTTTGTATCGGCAAACACAGCACCAAGCAGGTATAAAGTTTGCTTCGCCTAATCATGTTATCTGATGTGACTGTTAGTGGCTAAAGTACAGACATTTGATGTTTGGTTGTTTGCCCAGTGTCACTGGTGATCTTCAAAGCACATTGGATAGAATTTTGTTTTTATTGACTATGTGCTGTTCTACACACCCAGCAGTTTAATGGATTTTATACTGCAGCACAAATGAGCAACCAATCAAGAAGATGCTAAATGCTAACTTACATAGTATTGCAAGAAATCCCAAAAAGAGGGTATAGGGATTCCAAGCGTGGGCTGCTTTGTGCATGTGCTTTTGGTGTCAGTGCATGACCCATTTCACATTGTAAATGCACAAACATTAATATACCAATATAAAATGGCAACTTAGGGTTCAGTATCTTACCTGAGGACATGTTAGGTCAGATGCTGGAGTCAACGTTACAATCTCTTGATTGCCCAGTGACTTCTCTAACCAGTGAGCCACACCCTCCACCATCATTAACTCATGTAATCTCGACTGGTTTTTGCCTGTATTTCCTATCAGATCCTTGTTCTGTCATACTAACTATAAATACAGTCAAACAAACTACACGACCCACAAGCCAACAGTGCTTCTGATCGATGTTTTCCACCTGCGTTCAGAATGGAGGGAGCAAATGCAGGTGGCGAACTGGACGTGGTAAAATTGGATTTGCAACGTAAAGTCAGAAGTAAGGACTTATGTTTAAAACTCATTGAGCTGACAGGAAAGTCGTCTGACAGGAAAGTTGCAAATATTACCGAAGTTCAGGAGAGTTGAATGTAGCGGTGTTAACACGCAGTATACTGCTTGTGAAACTTGTTTGGTCGTAATCAAGGATACCAGTGATTAAGGCTCACTTGTAAGGCTAATTCTGGATTGAATCAGCCCCGCATCTCTTCATTCGTCAAACGAAATGTACCATCACGTGTCAAGTCTCATCTGACCAACAAAATTGCTCGCATGTGCACTAAAGATTTACGAGATTTTGCCACAGTAGAGGGAAAAGGTACAAACGGAGCCCGCGAGGGGACATGGGGGAATGTTTTTTTTCTTTCGCGTCCCCACGCAATACTTTTGCATTTGCTCGCAATACTTTTGCGTTCGCTCGCAAAAGTTGTTAATTGCTGTGCATTTTGGTACATTTATTGTTTCTAATGATGTATTAAATAAATAAATGGTACCTTTAATTTAATGGCATATTTAATGTTACATTTACTTCACTTATGTGACATTCACAACATTTATTTATTTAATGATGATTTTATTGTATTAATTTTGTCCAGTTTGACCCTCCATTCTTCATGCCTGTATAGGAAGTCATGTCAGAATTTGAATCAGGTGTGCTGGAGCAGACACACATCTAAAACTTGCAGGGAAGGGTTCCCTGAGGACCAGGGCTGTGAACCATTGAGGTACAGTTTCTAAATTGTGAAGGTAATGCCTTTTTGCCCTTTTGTTCACCAAGTACAGTTCTCTTGCTAGGTGCATTTTTCTTTCGTTTCAGCAATTTGAAACATAAAAGTAATGTCATTGTTCAAAGGAAACAATCACTTAATAAATGAGTAAAGTACAATTATGTACATTTTGTTTATTCAGCTAAGATAGGCATGGTCTGTTTCCTTGTTTCATATTTTATTATTTCTTCATTATTATTCTTTTTACTTTAACTGGCCTTTATTACAGCTAAAAACAGGGACCTAACTGGTCCTTCAAACAAAGAAATGGCCAAAAGACTAAATGAAGAAAACAAAAATGGGAGTAGCATAGGAATGGGAGTCGTTCTAAATGGGAGCGGGATGGGAGTGGGAGTCAATTTACCAGGAGTTGGATGGGACAGGATTTGTTTTTTTATGCTGGCCTGGGATTGAGATGGGACAAGACATTTTTCTGTGGGAGCGGGATGGGACAGGAGAGAAAATCCACTCCGGTGTCACCTTATGATTTGGGGATGTTTGGTTTTTGGTTTCGGGTTTTTTCTTATGTTTTTCACAGTTAAGGTTTTGAATCGTTCTTTTGTTCATTATTATTATTTATTATTATTATTCTTAGATTTTGAATCATGCTTCTGTTTATTATTTTTCTGGTCATGTTTTAGTCTTGTTCATGTTTTGTCAAGTTTGGTTTTGTTTGTATATTAGAGTCTCTGTTTTTGCCGCAGCCACGTTTTGTTCTGTCTGTCAATTAAGTTTATTCGGTTCACCTGCTCCAAGTTAATCTGTCTCCTTGCTCCACCTGGTTTTCACTCCATATATACACACCTGTTCAGTTAGTCATCGCTGAAACATTTCTCATATCATGTCTTGTTCTCAAATCATGCTCTTGTCTTGCTTTGTGGTTCATGCCAAGCCTGTCCTGCCTGCTTGTCCGTTTATTGTTTTGTTCCTGCCTCTTCTGAGAGTGAGTTTTTGTTTTTTATTAAATCGTTTTTGCACTTACCATCACGCTGCCTGCTCGTCTGCATTCTGGGGTCCTATATCTCGCAAGCCATTACAGAATGTTTCCGCCAACAATGGACCTCGCGGATGAGCATCAGGTTAGCTCCATGGACCTCTTTACTTTCCTGTCTCGGGAGGCGGAGAAGACGCTGCGCCGTTCTGCAGGGCTGTCAGTGCCGCAGTCGGCTTATGATGGGTCAAGGTTGGTGATTCCGTGTCTGGGGACAGGTCCCCTTCGTCGCCGTTCTCCGCCTGCTCCCCTGGCTGCGCACTCCGATCCAGCAGTGAAGCCCTCGCCCTCCTTCCGCTGCAAGAAATGTCGGCGCGGAGCACTTTCCTGTTCGGCTGGCGAGGAGGTGGTTTCCCTGCCAGCTGACATGAGGGCTGCAGTAATGGTGCGTTCACACCAAACGCGATTTCTGCGAATTTTTCGCCTCGTTTGTGTGCTTTTGCCCGCTTCACATTCCGCGTGAACTCCGCGTTGGCATTCGGCAACAAGCGGCAACGCTTCGCCGCGTCATCAAATAGGAGGAGTTTCCATCTGCTGCTTGTTGGTTTCAACTGAACATGGCGGACATGGATTTCACAGATAATCATGGTGTTTTACCTGTGGAGAGCCGAAAAACGCTGCCGACGTCAACGTCCCTGGGTTCACCAGATTCTTCAGGGACGGGAACAGTTCGGAGAGTACCACCACCTACTCCAGGAGCTGCGTCTGGATGACGGTCGATTTCAGCAGTACGTCTGTCTATCCAGGACCCAGTTCGAAGATCTGCTGCCCCGCGTTGGGAGATGAATCGGCCTCCGGGACGCCAACTACCGGCGACCGCAGTGAAGTCAGCCCGAAGCCGGACACCGGACACTCAAGCTCCGCGGAGCCAGCAGCATCCAGCCCACGGCCGATCCGAGTCAGGCCCCCAGATTTCGGCTAGCTGCTCTCTGTTGCTCCCTCTTCTGACGCGCGGTGGTTTACTAGGGACCGTCAATAAGTTTCCGAACCAAACAATCGTGGAAAATCTGAATGCCTGAATCGGATCGACCGTGAGCTAGATGCCGCTAAATCCGCGGAGCTTGAACATCCAACTTCAAACTAACTTCACCGTGGTTTACCGGCACTGTATCCCCGCTGCTGAACTCCTGTCCATCTGTCTTCGGTGAGTAAATAAATCTCAGCTCAGTAAAAAAACAGCCGATTTTTAATGTCCACATCTCCTAAATATAAGATATTTGTGCCTAAGCATAACCAGGCCAGGTCCTTTCTGTACTGTCTCAGTACAATTAATTACTTGAGTCAAACAACTCTGGCTTGCCACACACCGCCTCTATGATCTGGTCCTCCATCTTCACTGACAACCGCTTCTTCTCCGCTTTGGTCCTTCACCCTACGTCACAGCCACATCCAGTCCCTGATTGGTTGACGCAATGCGAATTTAGGAAAAAGTTCAGATTTTTCAACTCATCCATCGCTCCGCTCCCGCTTCGCTTGCCGCTCCTTCCGCGCCGCGCCCTTCGCACCGCACCACGCCGCTCTGCTCCTGAACGCGCTTCTACATAGGGATAACATGTAAATTGGCTGCTCCTTTTGCAGAAATCGCGTTTGGTGTGAACGCACCATAAGCAAGCCCGCATCAGTGTTACCAGGTGAGAAATGTAGGATTATCGTAGTAGAGACATAAAATTATCGTATTTTGAGGGAAATAATCGTACACTCGTCATAACCAAAATAACAAGTCTGTTGATGTGTTGAATAGCGTCTAACAGGTATTCGCAGCTTTGTGGCATCAGAACGGAATGGATTTATCAACATCTGCAGCCCCTCAGTGCCGGACTCTGCTTCTTCTTCTTTTCTTTTTTTCTCTTCCTCAATCATGGGCGGGCGCAGTGGACTATTCACCCAATCATGGTCGTTGTTCTGAGGCCAACACATTACGTCACACGTAGGTCACATTTAGAAAAGCACGATTGGCTGGAACAGCATTTGTTTCCGAATCCGGACACAAATGCCTTCAAGGTTCACAAAAAAACTCCGACAGACTTTGGCGATAGGCCAATGACAACTGATTACAACCACACATTCACGGAATGGTCAAATTATCGTACATTTGGTCTTTTTTAGGAATATTGATTGTACATCGTACAGAGAGCAAAATTATCATACAAATACGATAATTATCCTACACCTGGCAACACTGGCCCGCATCTTCATCTGCCACAGCACTGTCTCCCAGGCTCGCTACAGCTAGTAGTCCCGCATCCTCACCTGCCACAGAACTGTCTGCCAGGCTCGCTGCAGCTCCGCCCATGCCGTCTTCGCTCGCTCCAGCCCATAGCACTGAGTCTTCGCCTGATGAACTGGAGGAGCGGCTAAGGTTCTACGCATGCCAAATAAAGAGCTTCAGGATGACCAGCATCATGTATTCCTCTCCTGTGCTGATGGAGAGGATCAGGCAGATGGAGAGGGACTATGAGACTGCAGTAAGGCAGTTTTACTGCCGTCCACCTCCTCCCACGTCAGGTCTCCAGAGCGCTGCTGCAGAGCAGCCCACGTCAGGTCCACAGAGCGCTGCTGCAGAGCAGCCCACGTCATGTCCACGGAGCGCTGCTGCAGAGCAGCCCACGTCAGGTCCACAGCCAGGTCTACAGCCTGACATGCCTCAGCCTGACACACCACAGCCTGACTCTAGGCCAGACACACCACAGCCCGACTCCAGGCCAGACACACCACAGCCTGGGATGACGCCTGACCCTAAGTAAGCCTCAATCCCCTCCACACAGCGCAGAGGACATCGTAAGAGGGACGCCCCGGCTCAAGTCATCGAGGGGCCCGGCGATGCCTCGGCTCATGCCACTGAGGGTCCGGCTGATGCCTCAGCCTCGGCTCATGCCACTGAGGGTCCGGCCGACGCCTCAGCCCCTGCTCACGTCACTGAGGGTCCCGCAGACGCCCCAGCTCCTGTTCCTAGTCTGCAGGGGTTCAGTGAGGAACTGGTCATGTTTTAGTCTTGTTCATGTTTTGTCAAGTTTGGTTTTGTTTGTATATTAGAGTCTCTGTTTTTGCCGCAGCCACGTTTTGGGTAAGGATGAGAAAATGGCTTACGCAATTTTGAGCAAATGCCAGTTAAACAGCACTCATGGCAAATGAGAGCTTTCCATTTTCCTTTGTTTCAGCTTCTTGGAAGCTTTTACCCACCTGTGTGCGTTCAAGGTTTTTTCTGTGTTGACTCGTTTGGTAATAAAGCTTATATTTTGGGGAAAATCTATTAACTGCCAAAATTGAACTGATCAAAAGATGAATATTCTATATTCCTCTTTGTTTCATAAAGAAGTTCATATGCTTTGAATTTTGCTTTGAATTAAGACTTGTGAAATACAGTTTGAATTTATCAATCCTACATCATTAAAATATTAATGCTGATACATTACAGGGGAATGTATGCTAAAAGGCTTGTACAGAATTTTTTTCTTGTTAATCACCATTTAGCTCACTACACAACAGTAAAAGTAACTTTAGGATTTACTTTTTTTGACACTTCAGTAATTAGTGTTGTCATGATAATTATAGATAATTTGGATCTTCACATTGGAGACTCTCACATTAGAACAAAAACATTCTGTTCCAAAACATGGGGAGTGTGGAAGGCAGCTGCTAGGATCACTGCCAGAAGGAACAATCGTTGCTTTGTGATTCTCTCTTGGCCTTGAAAGTCTTACTGGGTTCCTATGGTCACCGACTGGTGCTCTTGTTTGTGGGGCATTCCTTGCATACTGCAAGTCCACAATTTACATGATAGAAACTGATATTATGAAGTTTTTTTTTTTTTTTACCTTGACATTGAAACAAACAACAGAAAGGGATAAAAGTATTAGAATTGTTTGCATTTTGATTTATCCCAAATGTTTTTGTCCCCTCAAGTCCTGAAGTCCTACTAAATTTTCAGATGAAATAAGGAATAATTTGGCACCTGTTTCTCTGTTCCTAATTCTGAAAATCTTAAAAAAAAAACACACACACACAATTAGTTCATGTTAAATGGTGGTTAATATGTTAAACTCTAAAATTTAAACCTGTCCATGTATTCGAAAGGGAGACCACATCTAGACTTTGAATGTAGAAATACTGTCAGCCTGGAGATGGGTAGATAGTTTATGCTTTGTTTTATATTCTTGGTCTCCCCTAGAGCCAAAAAGTAGAAAATGAAAAAAAACAATTCAATTAATATTCTCCTATCGGCTACAACTGCTTGATCTGGCCCTTATGATGGCTTCTTCTTCTAGAAGCTGCCGGCTCCTGAGTTCTGAGACACACTCAGCGAGAAAACTACCACTTTGTAAAATTTCTGCAGAATTCTGTTTTTCCTCCATACTTTGGACATGCTTTGTGCCAGTAATAATCGACTTTAAGCACCTCACCCAATTCCAAATCCAAAGTGCTGACTTCCGGACATCCCAGAAGCCAGGACCAAGTACTTATAGCTTTTTTATTAGACTCTTCCAAGAAGACAGAACTGCTATTGGAGATGAAGCTGACTGAGGTGACAGAACGGCAAAGTGGATCAGAGAAAGTAGACAACCTTGTCTGATCTACAATAGGTACTATATTCCTGTTCAGTCCCTTGCATTGTGTGGCTAGAAGCTGACAGAAAGTGGTTGGGAAATTGAGGTAGGCAATATATATATTGCCGACAATAATATCTTAAATGTTGCTTTGATGCTGTGCAGTTTTACATTATCAACTATTACATGGTACACTTTGCTTTATTTGTAAAACCCCCATCCTATTTGGTGTCTTGGATTTTAGCACAATAACAGATCTTGGTGTGGTTTCTACATTTTTATTGGTTTGCATGGTAAAAAATAAAAATGACTAAGCTGCTGAAGCTAAATGAGGTTTAAATTTAGCTAGATATTTTTGTCTAATGAGGGCTCCAACTAATCGAAACATAAGGAATTCTAATGACACCATATGGTTACCAAATAGCATTAAAAGATGTGCTGACTTTTTGCGGGCTCAACAATAGGCCATTTGTGCCTCTGACAGTTTTGCGTTTTCATGCAGTTATTGTGATGAGGGAATTAGTCATCATATCCTGAGGAAAATAAGAAGTCCAATATGACCTTATTTAAATGCTCAATATCAGCATGAGACAGCATATCTGTGTGCGGGAAGACCATAATTTGCTTCTGTGGCATTACTAATGTCCTTATCTGAGTTGCAGCTTTTTGGTTTGACAACAATGACTGTCATCTTACACACAAAACAAACTAAACTTTTCAAAACCCTCTTGTCTAAATAAAGGCAGAAGCAGCTGTCAAAAAAGCTGTGCATTTTCCCATGAAGGTCGCTCAGCTGAGAAAGTGTTTGCCCACTGTCTGATAACTTGTCTGTCATGAAAAGTACTGAGTCTGACAGTTCCGTTTTTTTACAGTAGTTACAGTTTATGCAAGAATCTTATTTGGTTTATTGAAAACCAGCAGCTCTGTTGAAACTGAAATAACTAATGTAACTATTAGTCATTTACTGTCTTATTGTCCTTGGTTTAGGATAATATTAAAGGATCACCCATCTAGATTACAATGCTATGTGTTGCATATTTTGGTATGAAGTTAAATAGACCTCCTTTTGGATCCCATTGTTTAAGGTGACAGCATTTGAACACTCTTGAAAAAGTATAAGCGCTTTCATTTAAATTGCATTTCTTTTCATTTTATACAGCAACAATTTCAACAAATTACCTTAAGAGACTTTACCAAGCTAGCTGCTCTTATTCATATCAGGTTATATGTTATATAGAATCCTAATAAGTTTAAATTCAATTCAAATTGATCCAGTTCATTGCAGTGCTATCCAGTAATATAGTCCACTTTAGATTTAATTACATAAAGTCCAATTTAATCTAAATTATAAAACAATACAGTCAAATTCAGTTGTTATTAAATAACAAATAATAATTAAATGTAATGACAATAAATGCCTGTAAAAAAAGCCTCACAGAGCCAGGAGTACTTTTCTGTTGAAAAGACAAAAAAAGTAGATTGAGACAGGAATATTTATTTTAGGAATATTATAGTATATAATTGGATAGTATTTTAGGAATCCTTTGTAAAATTGAGGTATTAAGAAAACGTTTTGGTAAAAAATATTTTGAGGGTGTGGCTCAGGATTTTTTCATACTGAGAATACCAAGTTGTACAAAACTTCCATTCAGTACCGGTTGCTAACTTTATACATATAGCCATTTTCACATTAATTTGTCTCATGTATTGTTATCCCTGAAACAGTAGGTGCCTGGTGATACCTCAGCTGTATAACCAGTCTGGGAAATTGTGAAATGGTTACACTGATGGTTGTCTTTTTCATCTTGCTGCACACAAATGTATCACCTTCTGCATACAGTGAGTTAAAACCTCTTAAGCCCCAAGGGGTTTTTGTGAAGTTTGTGCTTGAAATAACATGTCCAAATCTAACTGAGTTTTTCTCAGACATTACAAACCCTATTCAAATAATCATTATGTTAATAATCATGTTTTTCAAACACAAGTGATAATTCTGGTCTTTGCTGCTGTATGAGTAAGTAGTAGTCCTAGGTGGATTGTGACAAAACATATGTTTGAAATCTGTGAGATCCCAGCTTTCAGCAGACTTACTGGTTGTGGGTGTAGAAGTCGTTTGGCAAAAACCTGAGACCAAGTTTTACTGTAATGTTATTCTAACATGTCAGTGGATACCACACATGTTTGTGTTTAACTAAGGGGACTTGCAGTAATAAAAGTGACGGAAAAAGTTAAATTCTTCCCCCAGTACCCGGGTTTGGGGCTTAAGAAGTTGAATGATTCATACTTGCTATTTACATCAATATCTGTGCAAATACATGAGAGACAATGAATGGCCTTTCCAAATCCAAGATAAATTTATGAAAGCTTGATTGTAAAGCTGAGATAATTACCTTCATCCTTTTTATTTCACTGTGATGTGCAGATGTTTAAACTGAGATCAGACATTAATCCTAATAAATTCACAATTTCCCAGAATTGTGCCTACTTTGAAGAGCTCACCTCATGATTTATCACCCTGAATAAAAGAAACAACTTTATTAATGATTAAATAAGCATATTATTAGAAAGTCATCAAGTAGGAGTAGTAGTTATTAACACGGTTCCTTTCCAGTCTGACAAATATGGGATCTGAGTTAAATATTTTCCAAGATAAGTCAAAGTAAGGTAGAAAAAAGTCATTTGGTCACCAGTCCATCACTGGGTAACAAAGAGACACACTAGAAAAACAATGGAAAATATTACCCACGTTTAATTGCCTTTCCCATTGTCTAAACGTTGTATCCATCCATGCATCCATTAATCTATTTATTTATTTTTTCTTAGTCGTTTTTGTAGGTTCTGTCTTTAAAGTCTAACCAATTTTGACACATTTTCTATAAATTCTACGTCGGCTAAAAGCAGACTGAGGATTTAGTAAATTTGAGTCTGAAAAATTAGGTTTTTACATGAAAACATTTTGAAAGCATGTCATAATACAACAGTACTTAAAAATGTCCATGGGGGGGCTAAATGTCACAAACACTTAAAGAGGACTTCAATGCCCACGTGGAAAACGACAGTGACACCTGGAGAGGCATGATCGGGAGGAATGACCTCCCCAATGTGAATCCGAGTGGTGTTTCGTTATTGGACTTCACCGGCAGTAAGGGACGCTGTCAAGTTGAAGAAGGAGTCCTATCGGCTGTGGTTGGGTTGTGGGACTCCTGAGGCGGCTGATGGATACAGTGAGGCCAAGCGTGCCACGGACTGGGCTGTGGCAGCGGCAAAAACTCGGGCCTAGGAGTTTGGTGAGGCCATAGTGAAGGACTACCGGTCAGCCTCGAAGTGATTCTGGCAAACTGTCCGGTGCCTCAGGAGGGGGAAGAAGTGCTTCACCAACACTGTTTACAGTGGAGGTGGGAGGCTGCTGACCTCAACTGGGGACATTATCGGGTGGCTGAAGGAGTACTTCGAGGATCTCCTCTACCCTGCCATCATGCATTCCCTGGTGGAAGCAGAGGCTGGGGACTTGGGCTTAGACTCTTTCATCACCCAGGCTGAAGTCACCGAGGTGGCTAAAAAGCTCCGCGGTGGCAGGGCTTCAGGGGTGGATGAGATCCGCCCTGAGTACCTCAAATCCCTGGATGTTGTTGGGCTGTCATGGTTGACACGCCTCTTCAACATTGCGTGGCGGTCGAGGACATTGCCTCTGGACTGGCAGACTGAGGTGGTGGTCCCCCTTCATAAGAAGGGTGACCGGAAGGTGTGTTCCAACTACAGAGGGATCACACTCCTCAGCCTCCCTGGTAAGGCCTACGCAAGGGTATTGGAGAGGAGAGTCCGGCCGGTAGTCGAATTTCAGCTTCAGGAGGAGTAGTGTAGTTTTCGACCAGCTCTATACCCTACAGGGTACTCGAGGGTTCATGGGAGTTTGCCCAACCGGTCCACATGTGTTTTGTGGACCTGGACAAGGCATTCAACTGTGTCCCTCGTGATGCCCTGTGGGGGGTGCTCCAGGAGTATGGAATCGGGGGCCCTTTATTAGGGGTCATCCGGTTTCTGTACAAGCGGAGCAGGAGTTTGGTCCACATTACTCGGCACTAACTCGGACCTGTTCCCGGTGCATGTTGGTCTCCGGCAGGGCTGCCCTTTGTCACAGGTCCTGTTCATAACTTTTATGGACAGGATTTCTAGGCGCAGCCAAGGGCTGGAGGGGGTCTGGTTTGGGGACCAGTGGATTTTGACTCTTCTTTTTGCAAATGACATGGTCCTGCTGGCCCCCTCTAGCCAAGACCTACAGAATGCGCTGGGGCGGTTCGCAGACAAGTGTGAAGCGGCTGGGATGAAGATCAGCTCCTCCAAGTCCGAGGCCATGGTTCTCGACCGGAAAAGAGTGGCTTGTCCTCTTCAGGTTGGAGGGGAGTTCCTGCCTCAAGTGCAGGAGTTCAAGTATCTCGGGGTCTTGTTCACAAGTGAGGGAAGAATGGAGCGGGAGGTCAACAAACCTCCGGCGCACATGGGGCGCCGTGCCCGGTAAATCGAGAGATTTGCCTTTCGGTTCAGCTCTCGATTTACCGGTCAGTCTACGTTCCTACCCTCACCTATGGCCATGAACTTTGGGTCATGCCGAAAGAACGAGATCCTGGATACAAGCGGCTAAAATGAGCTTCCTCCGTAGGGTGGCCGGGCACTCCCTTAGAGATAGGGTGAGGAACTCAGCCATCCGGGAGGAGCTCGGAATAGAGCCGCTGCTCTTCCACATCGAGAGGAGCCAGTTTGGGTGGCTCGGCCTTCTATACCGGATGCCTCCTGGGTGTCTCTGCAGAGTCTGCTGCCCCCGCAACCCAGTCCTGGATAAAGTGGAAGACGACGAGTATGAGAAAATGAGAGTGATGATGTTATGAGCTTTACAAAGGCTGAACAGTTCGTTACTAAGTCTTAAATCTTTAAACACTAATTTATCAGCTGGTGTAGCAGTTCTTTTCATCAGGGAATTTCATCTTCACTTTGTGGCCTACTTTTGTTTAATGCAATCGAAGTGTAGGTGAAATGTTTCACATAAAGCTTCTGCCATGTGAAACCTAGCCATCCCACTTTATTTGACAAATGCCATTAAGAACCACCAAAGTTGCTAAATTTAATGCCAAGCTAATTACTTAATGGTACTTTATGTGCTGTGTACACTTGCCCAGTTGCCCTTTCGGGACTTGCCCTTTCTTCAGCCTTTTCCCTCCGTGCCAGAACGTACACCAAAACGTCCACTTGTTTTTTCTCTTTTTGCTCCTTTTTTAAAATAAGAATGGTGTTTTCCTTAAAGGTCTAAGTGGCAAGGAGACAGAAGACTCACTCTCAAATATCTTTAATGAACCTTATGAATCTGTCTAACTGCAATATGTTTTTGCAGTAAGACTAGTCTTTCTCCTTGTCTTCAATGGGCTCCAGTCTGATCCACTGTTGATGACACAGTTGTGATGACACTAACTCACCTTCCTGCTGTTGTTTGATAGTAAAGTAAGGGCTTTCCTGAAGAATGTGCCCAGGCAGAGGACTCTATGTATTGTCTTTGAACATGCAGCGGGTTTATATTAGCAAGATGTGAGAGGAAAAGAGTGCAGGGGATGGTGCCCTTCACTTTATGAGGCCCACTTCTCATCGTATTGTTTTAAGGTGAGGAGAAAAATAGCAAGGTGTTATTTAGGAGAGGCAGAAATAAAACAGATGCCGGAGATTCCTGATGACTAAAGAAGATTAAACCCCCAAGGATTTCATAGGTTTCTTCTTTCATTTCCTTTTTTCTTTGATTTTTATCATTTTCAGCAATATGCATTACGTAACAAAATGTCATCTAAAATGGGTTTATAGTCACTTGGAGATTATTGGTTGGTCCTTTGCTGGACATTAATAATACTGGAAATATAAAGCAGCAGTATTAGAAACCCCAGCATTTTTCTAAGTAAATATATTTTTAATATTTTCTTGGCCATGAACTTCCCACCAGATGTCAGAAACAACCCAAACAATCAATACATAACACACAATAAAATTATGGGTATAACATTAGAATGACGCAGGGGATAAGAATTGAAATCAATTACTTACTTACTTACTTAATCACTTATCATGTGTTAAATACTTTGTGGAAAAGCTTTTTCTAGGAATGACAAATTCAAAACATCTTCTGTATAGAGAAACTAGTCAAATGCCTTGTTCAGGTGTTATTTTGATCTATTCTTTCACAGAAAGTTTTAAAATTCTGAAGGTTCTGGGAATATTTTATATTTACTCTTATCTTTTGTTCTTTCCATATATTTTTGATTGGATACAAGTCCTGGTATATTTCTCCATTCATTCTGTTATTTGAAGTCTGCCAGTCCCATATGCTGTAAGACAACCCACACCATGAGGTTCCCACTTGCAAACTTCACTTTTGTCTTGGTGTTTTTGGGGTGATGTGCAAAGCCATTCTTCCTGCAAACATCTCGTCTGCAATGGCATCAAAAGAGTTCAGCTGTGCCCTTACCTGACCAGAGTTTATTCTTCCTGTATTTTACTGGCTTCTCCAAATCTTCTGAAGTTAACTTTAAACAATCTTCAACATGCTTTTATCTTCAGCAGTGGGGTCTTACGCAATGAGTGTATATAGAGGCCATTGTAGCTGAGTGTTTTCACGGGAAAAACTGCCTGTTTTTCCAGGTCTTTGAGAAACTCTCTGCAAGTGCTCATTGGCTCTTGGACAACTCTTATTATTTTGACTCTTTACTCATAAATCTCATGAGGAGCAGCTGGTTGTGGCTGGTTTATGGCGAATTGATGTTCTTTCCTCTTCCTTCTCACTGGAACATTCAGAAGGTTATAAACACAGTTGTAACCATAATTATTAGTATGTTTTACTGGAGTCATGTCTCTTTGCTTTTACCAGTTGTACATCTCTGCAATACTTTGGAAATGAGAAATTATAACTGAGGCCATCAGTTATAATTAGACCAGCTGATGTACATTTGCACATAACAGTAGGAATTCCTACTAAATACAAACAGATTTCAGCTGGTTTCTTGTACTTTCGCACATTCTTTTCTTCATGTGTTCAAAACGTTTCGTCTGTATTATTCCAATTCATGACACATAACTTAATATATGGACTAATGTGTTTAGATTTAATTTTATGTGTGCATTACTTTGGTTGTTACCAACATCTTATGTGAATTTAATGTCAACAAAGAGAGTTTTATACTGACAAAAGGTAAAAACCATCAAACTAACCAGTTTCTTACCTGCTCACACTGTGCTTTGACACATCTACATAACAAAAAAATAACAGATCTCACCACTCTTTCTAAGAAAGTTTTGCAAATTTAACCATGCAGAAATAAACCCAAATTCCTTTATTTACAGCCTGCAGAGGCGAGTGTTTTTTCAATTCAATTCAATTCAATTCAATTCAATTCAATTCAATTCAAAGATACTTTATTGATCCCCGAGGGGAAATTATAATTCCAGTACAACCCATCCAAACAGACTTCATGACACAAGACAAGGGGGGGACGGGTCACCGAGGCTTTGCTGCCCACTCACAGGCGCTGCCCTTGCTAGAAAAAGAGGCCACATTAGGTAATTTTGCTGCTTCTGCACAGTACATTCTGCATTTTTCATCACCAGGTCTCCCATGTGAAGATGCAGAAAGCTCTCCTGGAGAGAAACCGCCTTCAGGACAACCACTCATACGAAAACACTTTTGAGTGTGAGAATGAAAACAACTGCTCAGTCTGGCTTCACATGACAGACGTTATCCACTGTTACTCTCACAGCAGTAATTACCATCCATATGAAGCACATAAATTGACTCCAGATGTTGAATAAAACATTCCCAGCCTTCTTTTTGAATTGCTTTCACATTCAAGTTTTGCAACTTGGTAATGGTTCAGTCATAGCCTCTCACACCAACATCGTGTTCCTGCTCAGTCATAGAAGAAGATTGCATGATGCCACATGAATGAGACCGATAGCAGATGTGGTCTGAAATCACTTTTAAACACTTGTCTCTTGCTGCTTAGAAAGGTGAGGCAAAAACCCATTCTGTTTGTCATCTCCTGTGTTATTTTGTGGGACAGCTGAGACAGTGAGTCATGTTATAAAGACTGAATCTCCTGTTTATATGACATGTTTCTCCTCCTTAATGTCACTTTTTCTTAAAAATTCCAGTGTACAGAAGCTATATATAAGTAAAATGCAAGCATGATGTATTCTTATTATTTTTGGCTTTTAATATATTTAACTACATATCATAAACTGAATGACCCAGTCAGGAAAATTTAACACTATACTACCCTGAACCTCTATCCTAAACTCACCTGGATTGCTAATCTCCCTTGGGCTGCTTTTTATTTGCATCACAACTGCAGGATAAAGTTGTGTTTAAGTATTTGTACGCTGATGCTGAGAAAGACAGTCCTCCTTAATACTACCTTCAGGAACTTTGTTGCTTTAGACAAAAAAGTCACAACCAATAGAGGTCCTCCTTAATCTGTTAATTAATTTCCAAATGTATAGCAGGTATACTGCTTATTGTTTATAAACCATATTTAAAATTCATGCCCCTTGGATCAGTTGAGACGCATCTTCAAAATAAGACAGACATCACTTGGATCTGACCAATAGAGCATTAATCTCTGCTTCACAGCAGTTATTTAGTAAACTCGTCAAACTTCGTGGTGATGTGTAACTGTAATAGATTTTACATAAATTCTGACTTTAATCTCAGTGCCCTGATCATACTGTGGGAGAGGAAATATGACATATTTACCCCTCCTTCCTCCACAAAGCCCCACTTCAAAAGTTTTTGGGTAATTTTTAAAGCATTACTCAGGTAATCTTCTTTTACCATGGTAGATGCACTGAATCCGAAGGTTAATATTAGGCAGAGAAAAGAACCCTGCTTCCTAAAAAAAACGTTTCCTGAAGTGAACATGCATCGAGCAGCAGTTTTCCACTTCATAAAACACACAGTGATATTCTAGAAGTTTATCAAGCTCCAAAATCGGTATATGTACCCATTTCTATCAAAATTGGCACATCTGCCCTTCCATTCCTTTTGCACACTTTCGTAATGCTGCTGCCTAACTCTGGATAAGTACAACCTTGTTAGTCCATTTTACATTGTGTATCCTCAAAGAAAAACTATCAGAATAAATTGTTGAGAAAAACAAAGTAATTGGTGACACTAAAATTAAATTCAAAAATACTTAAGTAATTTCAAAGGAAAATTAAAAGTTGAAAGGTTGTTGTAGATGCTGATGGCTGTGGGAAGGAAGGATCTCCTGTAGTGGTCACTATTACAGCGGATCTGAAGAAGCCTCTGAACTGAAAACACTTTGTTGTTGTATAACAGTCTGATGAAGGAGATGCTCAGGGTTGTATTTTGCTCAGATAGATTCTAAGGTGTTGCCACACTCCTATTTCAGATGAATGGCGGCTTGATCTGAACAAAGAAAATGTGTTGTACCAACACCTAACAAGCTAAAATTAAGTGCATTAACCAATATCCAAATTAAAAACAATGTCATGTCATGGTTTGTAAAGGACCTAAGTTCTGACATTGACTGTGGCAAAACAGCTAGTTAATGAAGAACAAAAGGAGAACTTATAGGGGAAACGCTGGAAGAGCAGGACATCGAGCACAGGTAGTTAAACGGGCACGGTAACTTCCACCAATGGACAATGAAGCAATGGACAATGAAGAACCAGGAGTTTGAACATTGAGACAGAGGTGGAAAATGACTAATGAATCTAAAGAGCTAATCACTGGAGATATGGATCAGCTGTAGCAGAATGAAAGCAGGGAAGCTGAGAGAGGGTGACTAATTAACACTGAGAGAGCAGAACTAAGACACAATCAAGGGACTAATTGTGGGAAATGAACTATAATACACAGAGAACAGAATATAAGAAATAAACTAAGACATTAAACACAAAGGAATTAACTAATATGGAAATAAATTACTAACAATAACACAGAAAATGAACTGAATATGCAAAGACCTATAGAAAATAAACAAGGAAATGATGAAAACACAAATAAAAACACCTGTGTATCGTGACAAACTCACATTGAAGAATAAAAACCTGCTTGTAAATTTGTAAATCAAGGCCAAAACTGATTGTTTCAACTCTCAGTCATCTTTTTTGAATGTTTTTTAAAAAGTGGTAAGGAACCACCGACCCAAATTACTGTCCCAGGCTTACATTTACAGTACACTTTATAAGAAATGTGCCTGCACTGCGGACTCATTCATTTACAGGTTACTCGTCCAACCTCAAATGTTAATTTACCATACTTTTCTGGACTCTGAAGTGTTCCTTTTCATATATAGCATCCTGCCAATAAAGACAGACATATCACTGTGATATATGAACCCCTGCTTTATTTTTCCGGCTGAAAATAAATGTTGACTCAAGGCTGCAGAAGGTTAGAGAAATACTTTTCCTGAGTAGCAAAGAGGGAAGTCTGTAAATCCAACATGGAATGATACAGATTGTGGAAGGGTGGGCTATGTGGGACAGAGATGATAGAGCACGAATAAAGCTCCGGGTGGTGAGTTGATCTTACAAAAATCTCCATCTTGTATTAGATCCAATTGAGTAACAAGGTATTTATATATATTTCTGAATGCTCCATTTATCTCCGGTAAATGAGAATATTTGTTTTTTTAATTTCATATTACTTAAATAACTGAAAAGTACATCCAGTGTATCTGGCCCAGAGGGAATCCAGAGATTATCCTGTATGGATATCGGGAATAATGAGCAGAGAAAAGTAATACATGATGTGCGCCAGTCTGGAGAATTTTTCTTTATTTGCGGGGGATTATCCCTCATATGAGAGGAGCTTCTGGCAACTTTTAACATTATTATTGCATGCTTGGGATTGTTTACGATTAAATAGTGTTAAACTGTTAAAACTAGTAAGACCTTCCAGGTATAATTTTACAAGACAAATCTAAAGGTAATGTCTGATGGCTTCGCATTTTGTCAGTGTTACCACCCATGTCTGGTTAAGCTAAGTTAATAAAGGCTGAGCCACTGCAAGAGACCAAAGTAAATTCACTTAAGGTTTTGGGGATTTTTTTTAACAAAAAAACGTTATGCTTCAATATCAGACGTTGAGACTGCAGCCAATGCCCGTGCTGCTATGTTACAGCTGCACATATACCCTTAAACGTACTGTAGCTCCGAGGATAATGTGGTGCCTCACACAACTGGAAATTGAATGGCTCCCCACTTAAATTGACAGGCTGTGCAAGGAGATCATCAATCAGAGAAACAGCCAAGGCACCCATGATAATTCTGGAGGAGACACAGAGATTCACAGCTCAGGGGGCAGAATCTGCTGACAGGACGTATAGCCTTTATTAAAAAAGTGCCAAGAAGATAGAAGATCAGTTAAAAGATTGTCCTAAGATGTGTAGGGATGACGGCAAGCATGCGGAAGAAATGCTCTGATCATATAGGGCCTAATTTAAACTTTTTGACCTACATACATAACACTATGTGGGGTGGAAAACTAACACTGGACATCCACCTGACCACACCATCCCCACAGCAAAGCCTGCCAGAGGCGATATCATGCTGTGGGGCATGCTTTTGCTTCAGCAGGGGCAAGAAAGATGGTTAGAGTTGATGGAGCAAGATACAGAGAATTTCTGGAGGAAAACCCATAAAATGGAATGATTTAGATCAAAGCATAATCACATATTAGAAAGCCAGAGTCAAAGCCCAGACCTAAATTAAATTCAAAATCTGTGTCAAGATTTAAAAATAGCTGTTCATAGATTATCCTGATACAGTCTGACTGAGCTTCAGCTATTTTTTTAAAGAATGGACAAAATTGTCAGTCACTAAATGTGCAAATCTGTTCAGGAAATATTAAAACTTCACTGTAACAACATATAATTAATCAGATAATTACAAAAAGTGATTATTTACTTTAGATTTTTACATAATATGGCAAATAGTTAAAATTGGAAAAAGGCCTGCACTTGTATAGCGCTTTATCAAGTCCCCAGAGACCCCAAAGCACTTTACACTACAATCAGTCTCCAGCCCATTCATCCAAACATTCACACTGACAGTGGTAAACTACATTGCAGTCACAGCTGCCCTGGGTCAGACTGACAGAAGTGAGGCTGCCATACAATTGGCTCCACCGAGCCCTCTGACCACCATCAGCAGGCAAGGTGGGTGAAGTGTCTTGCCCGAGGACACAACCACTGAGACAGACAGAGCTAGGTTTTGAAACTGGCAACCCACTGGTTACAGGATGAACCTCTACCAGCTTCGCCCCAAAATGCAGAGTAAAGCTGCTGTCAAACTGTTTCTTGTGTTGCGACTTATTTTGGTGTGGCTAAAAGCACCTTATGTGAATCCAAACATTAAGTATGTGTGTAGTTATGTGGAGTACCCTTTTTTATAGTGCATGTGTATTGGGATACACATGCAATAGTAAGTTACTTTTCACTTTGGGGCTGCATGGTTGCGCAGTTGGTAGCACTGTTGCCTTGCAGCAAGAAGATCCTGGGTTCAATTCCCAGCCAGGGGTCTTTCTGCATGGAGTTTGCATGTTCTCCCTGTGCATGCATGGGTTCTCACCGGGTACTCCGGCTTCCTCCCACAGTCCAAAAACATGGCTGTTAGATTAATTGGTAACTCTAAATTGCCCATAGGTGTATGAGTGAGTGTGTGCATGGTTGTTTGTGTGTTGCCCTGTGATGGACTGGCGACCTGTCCAGGGTGTACCCCCCTCTCGCCCATAGACTGCTGGAGATAGGCACCACCTCCCCCACAACCCACTATGGAATAAGCGGTAGAAAATGACTGAATGACTTTTCACGTTGATGTCATCATATTTAGTTTTTCAACACTTATTAGCTACTTGACAATCTGGGGCTAAAGGTGTAATGCTTTATACAAAGCCTAAAAAGCAAGTGGTAAAATAAAATAGATTAATTACTGTGGCATGACAACATCAAGCATTTAGCATGATGAGGTGAATGAACCTTCAGGAACACACTTTAATTTAATGAACTGATATGCTTGCTTTTGTCACTTTTTTGAAATTAATTCACATAATTTTTAAATACACCATAACAGTTTCCAACAGGCTCGGAAAGTTTTATTGTGTGTCTTGTCAGGCATATTACTGTAAAACTAATCCTTTTCCATAAACACAAGCTACTGCACTAACGCTTTTGAGGAGAATCGATTTAAAGGCCAGATGTCAGGATGAAAAGAAAACAAGAACAGGCCATAAAAAAACCATAAAGACAGGATAAAGGAAGATAATTTATGTTCGCTGTCTGTCCAGATTATAGATTCCTTCAGTGTCTGCCAACCCAAGTATGTTTGCCTTTACAGTTAATAAATCTTTCGTTCACTTTCACGCACACATGCTTGTTTTGCTAAATCAGTGCTATTTTCCCCTCTACATCCAGTAAAAGGCCAGTTTCTCTGTTGCTGCTGAGGATATTAAACACAACCTTCCTGTATCCAGATCCTCTTGGCTTCACGGCATAAGCTCTGTGCCTACATCCAGTGGTAGTTTATGTAGAATCTTCCAGCTGCCAACACCCCAGTATATCATATGCACTGTAGGTCCAGACCTCAGGTTTAAACCGAAAAACCCAGATGTGTCAACTGTGTGCCGGATGATTTTCAAACATAGCCTCACCTCATCCAGAACCAGATTGGAACATGTTCAAGTATTGAAATCTGCAGCAGGTCACACAGTGGAGGAACTGAAACTCATCACAGATGATTTTGTTCAGTTTTCGAGCACTGCATAACACTGAAGATCTTAAAACAATAGACCAGTTTTCTATTATATTTTCCAAATATAAACCTCAGTCAGGTTGAAAGGAGACTGTCTCTGAACCGCCATTTTGAAGTTTTCCTATAGATTCTTAATTGGATTTAGATCTGAACTTTGACTGGACCATGTTTTGATCAAACCATTCCGTTGTTGTTGTGGTTGATTGTTTCAGGTCATTGTCCTACTAGAAGGTGTAGGTGATTCCCCTGTAGTTTGCTGAATTTCTCTTTTCCGTAGCTCTGATTAGTTTTCTTGTCCCTGCATCCTCACAGCATGGCGTTGCCACCATTCTGCCACACTTGGCATTTTGCATGTAGACCAAACTAATTGCTTTGGTATGGCCAGAGCAACTTCTTGCATATGTCTTCCTATATGTGTTCCCTACAAGAATTCTGACAAAATGCAAACTGGGCTTCTTTTGGCTTTCTTTTTGTCACTGTTCAATAATGACCAGATTTGTGGATGGTACAACTAAAAGCTGTTTTATCAACAGATTCTCCTGCCAGAGCTGTAAGAGAGGGCCTTGTGGTTTCTGTAAAACATTTTAAGGAGTCTAAACACTTATGCAAAGAACAATTCCTACCTTTTCTTGTCTTCTCCTGTTTTTATACACTGACATTTCAAATTTCGCCAGTTGTGGATTAATATTGTCACCAATGACCATTATGTCTCTCTTTAGATGGCTATAATCTACTAAAAAGGAGACCATAACATCATTAACAAAGCTTTTATCCTGGATAAAATAACGTACACCCCCTTTAAATTTTCTATTTTTACATATATCTGTGATTTTTATTGCACATAATTTTTTGGTTTTGACATTTAAAACTTAAAACTGACAAAGGGTATAATTTCAGACTACTTTTATGAAAGCCAGCTCAATTGAAAATAAGGAAAATCTAATTTTGTCCAGTTCCGTGTCAATCAGTTGAGTTTATATTTGGGCAATTAGTAAAAAGAAGCCTTGCTAACAACAACAAAAAAACAAAAACACAGATTCAATTGCATTTTCAAATTATTCATCCATCTTGTGCATTTTTGATGAAGTCACCAGATTATTCCCCAGGTCCTCTTTAAGGCTTCTGCTGCAGCCCATTTATTCTGAGTTCTAAAGGCACATCCCTAGCCCTATTTATGCAATGCCTTAGTCCTGGATGTATTTAAATACCAAAGATTATTTAAAATCAGTCTAAGATAATTTGAGCTGCAAATTAAATATTTAGGTTTTAAATGACAAGAACAAACTGACAGAATAGAGAAATTTAACCATCTACAGTAGTTTGTTTTTAAGATGACTTTGTGCAATAGTACATACTTGAAAACTTGAAACAGATTTTTCGGTTGCAAAACCCACCTACCTGAAGCAGGGAAACATGTTCTGTTCAATGCAACCTGAAAAATCTTTCCAAGACAACATGAATCTTACAACTTGATGCACATTTGGTGAATCCATGATAGTGATATTCAATCTTATAAGTTTTCAACAGACTTCTTCTTATAGTGATTTATGAATATGTGAAACAAATTTCTCTTTCAAACAATGCAGACTGAGGGATCATATCAGTCTCGAGTGTGCAGAAATTTAAGAGTGATAAAAAAGTCAAGTTAAAGTACATAATGAAGATAAATTAGAAATCAGGAATAAATGACCTCATACAATTGTCATGTTGCTAGATAGTTTGATGAAGACACATTGAGCTCTGGGGAATGATTTGAGGAGCACAGAGAGATCAGAAGGTAGGTCTAATTTGTCTCTGTCTATGTGAAAAATTTAAAGCATCATCATCATTAAAAACAAGCCTTGGTACACTGTTTGCAGTCTGCTTTCTTGACGTTAGATTCAGGAATTTATCAACCACTCAGCAAGATTGGTAAACTAAAATAAAAGCAAGATGGTACCAAATACTCATTTCTGTGTGAAACTTATTCTGTGACTTGGTAGATTGATCATGCTGCTGTTGCTCTGCTCTCCAATGTTTTATATTTCATACAGCGAAGCATATAGCTTGCAAAGGTACTATTTGCAGAATTTAAACTTTAGTCATTTTGGACCTCAGCACACAATGATAAAACGTGTTATATCAAAGATTGCTTCTTCAACAGAGAATAAAAGTCATAAACACACATTTCCTTTTTTAACGAAAAACATTGCTTACATTTACAGAGTCAATGCTTTAAAAAAAACTAGCTCACTGAATTGCTCTGAATTGGTACAGCACTTTGCGTTTCTTAATTCTCAGCCAGACGTCCTTGGTGGACTTACAGGTATGTTTTGAGTCATTGCCATGTTGCAGGGTTCAGCTCTGTTACAGCTTTTTTTTTTACAGATGGTCTCACATTTTCTTCAAACACCCTCTATGAAAGGTAGAAATCATGATTTGATTCTGTGATTTCAAGCAGACCATGTCATGGTATAGCCAAGCACCCTGAGGCATGCCACTTACTGCTCCATGCTTCACAGTTGGGCATGGAGTGGAGCTCACATTTTTGAGAACTCTGAACCAAATTATACAATTGTTTTACATGGTGAACTTGAAGTGAGCACAGCTTATCCTGTTGTCATCTAACGACGCTGTATTTGGAGGTGAATTAAAGATTTATATAGCAGAGAATAAAACAGGTGTTAGCCAATGACATAATCCGTATGCTAAACTGTGACTTTAGTTCAGAATGCTATGATGTAGAACTATGAAGATAAATTAATCCATTTTAAACTAGTTGAACTGGGGTGCGCCGGCGGTGGTGCAGGGGTAAAGCGTGTGCCCAATGTATGGACCAATGTTCGAGTACTGGCCCGTTGACCTTTGCTGCATGTCTTCCCCTCTCTCTACACCCCATTTCCTGTCAGTCAACTAAAAAAATAAAGGCCACTGGTGCATCCAAAAAAAGTTGAATTAAAGTAGCTGATCCGAATTTAAGTATAGTTCTTGTTGAGGGCGAACTGACAGTTGGTATGACATTTCCTAGAGTGCTATTTTTGGTTTATGTTAAACATGTAATCCTTTCTGGATATTAAATAATTCAATGTTAGACTCTGTCCAAAAACATTATTCAAGAAGTTCTGTTTTTTGTCTATGTCCTCCCTGGCAGATTTTAAATTGAACTTTTATGTTTTACTTAGAGAGCAAAGGTTGCACATCCTGCAAGAAAATTAAACGTCTCACTGAACTCACATGCACTTTCATATAAACGGCAGCAAGAGTCTACAGTCTGTCTTGTGATGACATTTAAGGACCCTTGGAGACTTCTAGTATTTTGTGGTCTAATTCCCAGATGAACTTGCTTTGAAAGACATTCCTGAACATGTTGGCAGTTGTTTAGAATGATCTCTACTCGTAGACTGTTTTCTGTACAATGGAAGGGCTAATTTCCAACTCTTTTGAGACACCTTTAAAACCCTTACTAGATACATAAATGTCTTTCTGAAGACTTCTGTGTCAGTGCATCTTAGCATGGCACATTTAAGGTGTGTTAGGAAAGCAAATTAAACAACACAACACACTTATGTGCTTCCCACTTCTGTAACTGTTAGCTTAATCTCTCAATAACACTTGATGAGTTTCTCAACAGCCCCTTTTCCACCAAAAACCTTCTAAAAGGTTACAGAAAATATCTTTAAATCAGCCAAATGAGGTGAAGAAAGTTGCTGTACACCTCCTGTCCAGCTGGTGGCAGTAATAACAAACCGAAGGTCAAACAAGCAAATCCTGACCTAGATGCCTGTATCCTATCACCAGACCACGACCTTTTATCAGGGGAATTGTGGACCCGTTTAATAGAAATTACTCGGGTAAAATTGTGTCAAAACTGGCGGAGCGCTTTTAAAATACCAGCTAATAGATGAAAGTCCCTGCAATGAAAACAGGTAGACTTTCTAAACTGAGATTTCCCCTTACTTCAGTTCACTATCCACACAGTGTATTGTCCTATAAAAAGCAGCATCTAGCTTTGAACACACTGTACAGTAGATGTCCCTGCATGCTGCAATTGAGGGAATACAGTTCCAGTGTTGCAGGGTGGGGACCCCAGTCTCCTCTTCCTGCATTCCCTGATGGAGAGTGTGTCTCCTCCGGCAGGTGTGTACCAACCTCATAAAGAGATGTCTGTCTGCATCATGTTTGCCCCCTGCACATATTGTCATTAATGTAGTGAGATGAGAAAAAAAAGCGCTGAGGGGGAAAAAGCAACTGGCAGCCAGCCTTCTCAGCTTACCAATTTATGAAGCAGCTTTCAGGAGCACATGGGGGGCCTCTGCAGCAGTCTTTGCTGAACACACGACTATCTGTTTACAAAGAGGTCGCTCGCAGCCTACCTTTCCTGGCTTGCTGCCCTGCATCCATGCACTCCTACTTTGCAAACCTTTGTACATACCACTAACTGCACTTTCCACCTTTTAACCATTCATAGCTCCCCATGGCCCTGCTGCCTGGAATGTTTTTTTCCACAGAGAAAAAATATACCACTATGTACAAACACCAGACCCTGAAAATCTCCCCGATTTAGAGTGGGCTTTAAGGTGCTGTTCCTCTCCCAGTCCCTACAGAATGGGGGCCTTTGTGAGGAAGGGGTTAGCCCTTACAGCACCTTCCTGGCCACTCAGCCAGTTTCTAAAGCAAGTGCTTCATCATATCCCCTGCTCATAGGAATAACTCTTACCTGCATGGTCCCCATAAATCCGAACAATGGCAGTCATGCCCATACACATATGTCCAAACCTTTAGGAAATGTGCTTTCTAATCATGTCAATCTACCTGTTCCTCATGGACGTTCTTATTTGTATTAAATTAGCAGAAGGGCATTTAAGGACTGACTATATATTTTGTGTAAATTTACTTTGGCAGATGACAGATGAAGGAACAGAAGTTTAGACAAAAATGAAAAAGAAATTTACTGTTGCCAAAACAATTTTCTCTCCAAATCTATTTAACTAAAACTCTAGAGGGATTTTAGTTTTTTGTTACAGCCTTTGGGTGCACCACTCTTTCTGGTTCTGTTTAGATCCATTCTCAACTGTTCTGTTTAGTTGTTGAAATTGTATTCTGATATGTAATTGTATACTGATATGAAATTGTAACTGTAAAATGCCAACAAAAGTTAGCAGTAGGGATGGGGGATATGGACTAAAGTTTGTCACAATATTTTGTGGCAGTATCGTGGTGATATAGATATATTTTTGGCAATAGATCATATGGCAGGGACAGCACGTAACTGCCTTCAAAGCCAAATACTGCTCTTCTTATAAAAAACAAAAATCAACAAGAAACGAGAAACAACTTATAGATTATAGAATAGGTTACTTCTGGACATAATTTACATTAAGCAGTGATGTTTTATCACTATAAAGCAAACAATAGGTTCTATTAATTCTGCTTTTTTACAACATTTATATTTATTGCTGTTGTTCTGGTACCAACTGGGGATAAAATAGTCAAAGTAGCAATCTCATTAATATTTTGTGTTTTGGGTTTGGTAAAGATCATACTGTACAGTTTTGTTTTTTTTTTTTTCACTCAAATGCTCACTTCTCTTCAGCTCATCCCTGCAGGTTTTTTGAAGGATTTAGGTCTGGGGATTAAGATCACTGTGGTAAAAGGCTGTTTTTTGTGGCTGGTGAACCATTTCTGTGTTCATTTTGCCACATGTTTCAATCAGTTTTCCTGCTAAAAGACCTATTGTCAGTCTTCTGACTGAAGCCACCAAGGTTTTTCAAAATGTCCAGCAAGGTTCCCAGAGCATTTTAAAGAGAAATAGGCCCATAGCATCATAGGTCCTCCAGCATACTTACCAGTGGCCATGACATGCTTTTCCCCATATTTGTTCTTTGTTTCACAGCCTGCTTACCTGGAGTGTTTGTTTCCAAAAAGCTCAATGTTGCTCTTATCTGACCAAAGCACACTGTTCCAGTTAAAGTCAAAGTTCAAACAGAGAAGACTTTTTTCCTGACTTTACTCCCAAACTGCTAGTGTTCAATAGTTGTTATGGCTACTCTGTGACCACTAAAGTCACTTTTTTGTGTGCACCAAATCGTACTCTTAGACAACTACAGCACTCTGTAGAGATCTATTTTAACCACCCTTTCCATCTTCTTCATTATTTATAATTCCAAGATAAACTTTGGCCCTCATTCACTTATGCTTGTCAAAGCTACCCTTGTTTTAAACGTTTTTATTATTGCTCTGACTCTAGATAAGGCATGTTTAGGTGGGAAGCTACTTTTTGTAGACATTTTACTGGCTTGTGAAGTCAGATTGGTATGGAGAGAAAATAAATGGGAGCAAACAAGAAAAATGATGCATTTGCTAACGTGGCAAACATAAAACGAACTGCAAGAAGATACATTCAAGGTCTAAGCAACAAAAACAACAACTCAGACTGAAAAGAAAAATAAAACAATTAAATGTGGCTTACTGAACAGATATCTCTCTTCAAAGACTTTGCTAGTTAGTGACCTGATTTGTGACAATCAGATTGATTTATTTTGCCTCACAGAAACCTGGCTGCAGCAAGAGAATTATGTTACTATAGACAAGTAAACTCCTTTCAATTATTTTAATTTTCACATTCCTAGAAGTACTGGGTGAGGAGGAGGAGGGGCAACCATCTTTCAGTCCGGTTTATTGTTTAGTCCTGGACCAATTGATAGCTACAACTCTTTTGAATATTTAATCCTTAGTTTCCTTCATCCAAATTTCAAAGCATTAAAACCACTTCTGTTTGTTGTTTTGTACTGTCCACCAGGCCCTTATTCTTAATTATTAGATCAGTTATCAGGCTTCTTATCTGATTTAGTGTTAAATACAGATAAGGTTGTTATAGTGGGGGATTTTAACATTCATGTTGACACTGAAAGTGATTGCTTAAATATAGCCTTTAATGCTATTTTGGACTCAATTGGGTTTGCACAAAACATTAACAAACCTACCCACCTTTGTCTTCATTCTCTGGACCTTGTGCTGACATGTGCTATTGAGTGTAAAGACATAACAATATTTTCTCATAACCCTGCCATGTCTGACCATTTTGTAATAACTTTTGAGTTTCATCTAGCTCAGTGCTCCAAACATGAAAGAAAATTTCATTACAGCAGATTTAACACACAATGCTGTAACAACCTTTGAAGAATCTGTTCCATTTTAATTTCCTCATTATCACAGAAAAACACAGCGGAGGGCATGATTTTGTTTCTTCCTGTTCACAAATTGATTCTCTTGTTCATAGTGTTCATAATCTTCCTCGTTGTGCGGTGCATTAGACAATGCAGCCCCCTTGAAAAAGCAGGTAAATATTCATAGGAGGATGGCTTCCTGGTTTAATTCAAAGATGCTTACTTTAAAGCACAATGTTAGAAAATTGGACAGAAAAATACACTCTACATGTCTAGAGGACTTCTACTAAATCTGGAAAAATAGCCTACTGTTGTATAAAGAGACACTTCCCCAAGCTAGAACAGCTTATTTCTCATCATTAATTGAAGAGAACAAGAATAATCCTAGGTTTCTCTTTAGTACACTTGTTGCTAAACTTACAAAGAGTCATAGCTCTGTTGAGCCATACATTCCCTTAGCTCTCAGCAGTCATGACTTTATGGGATTCTTTTTAAATAAAATTGATTCTCTTAAAAACAAAATCATTGGTATACTCCCAAACATGATTACTTCATGTTCTCCAAGTGAAACAGCATTGGAACTAACTGTAGAAACTGATCTGTGGACTGTTTTGATCCAGTGGAGCTTCCTGAGTTATCAAAAGCATTAGCTTCATTGTAACCTTCAACATCCAAGTTAAATTACAGACCTATATCCAATCTTCAGTTCTTATTTAAAATTCTTAAGAAAATAGTTGCTAATCAAGTGTGTGAGCATTTATGTAGCACTGATCTGTTTGAAGAGTTTCAGTCAGGTTTCAGAGCCCATCATAGCACTGAAACAGCACTGGTGAAAGTCACTAATGATCCTGGCCTCAGACAATGGACTTGTGTCTGTACTTGTCCTGTTAGATCTCAGCGCTGCATTTGATACAGTCAATCACAATATTCTCTTAGAGAGGCTGGAACATGTAGGGATCAGGAGAAGAACACTAAGCTGGTTTGAATCTTATTTGTCTGACAGATTCAAGTTTTTTCATGTAAATGATAAATCATCTTTAATTGAACCCTGTGGAGTACCACAGGGTTCAGTGCTTGCGCCAATTCTCTTTACTATAAGATTCAATTGACCTCTGGTAATAAAGTAAAAAACTTTGGTGTTATTTTTGACCTTGACATGTCATTTAAATCCCATATTAAATGAGTTTCTAGGATTTCTTTTTTTCCCCTCCGGAATGTTGCCAAAATTAGAAATATTCTGTCGAGAAGTGATGCTGAAAAACTAGTCCATGCATTTGTTACTTCAAGGCCGGACTATTGTAATTCTTTACTATCAGAATGACCACAAAATGCGGTTAAAGGCCTCCACCTGATCCAAAATGCTGCAGCAAGAGTTCTGATGAAAATTAAAAAGAGAGATCCTATTTCTCCTATTTTAGCTTCTCTTTATTGGCTCCTTGTTTTATCCAGAGTACTCTTTAAAATTTTCATTCTCACATATAAAGCCCTACATAATCTAGCTCCATCATACACCAGGGATCTGATTGTTCCATATATTGTTAACATAGCAATTTGTTTTTTCTTAGACTGCAGTTCCCTGTTCCTAGAGTATCTAGATGTAGAATAGATCCTAGAATAGTCCATGAGTCTTCTTTTAACATGGCACTTCGTTCTCAGACTGCAGGTTTACTGGTGTTTCCTAGAGTCTCTAGAAGTAGAATGGGAGACAGATCCTTTAATTATCAGGCTCCTTTCCTGTGGAACCAGCTGCCAGTTTTAGTCAGTGAGGCAGACACCCTGTCTTTTAAGGCTAGGCTTAAAACTTTCCTTTTTGATAAAGCTAATAGTTGGTGCGGCTTAGGTTATCCTGAGCTATCTCTGTAGTTATGCTGCTATAGGCTTAGGCTGCAGGATGACCACTTTCACCCTCTGCTACATTCTCATACTACTCTCCAATTTTGTGTTGTTTGCTGTTATTTCAACTTTTAACTTTATATTCTCTCTGTTTTTTCTCTTCCTAGAAGCCACACCTGGCCTCACTCTGTGTTTAGCTATGGCACCTTCCTGGAGGGGGGCGTTGGCCAAGCTACTGCTGCCAACAACTTAATGCTTGCCTTCTACCAATGATACACGTGTCCCTGTCTTTCAGTGTTAAACTCAGTCTCTCCGAGACATAGCTACTGGCTGAGCTTCTACTGTGACTAACTGTATGTGTTTTCTTTCATACTCTAGACTTGAAAACTGGCTCAGAGTTAATCTGCTTAGCAGTCTTTCTCTCCTAAATGAAGCCACTTAAGTGAAGGAGCTACAACCGTTAATGCTTTGCTTTTCATTACCATACCTGGTACCATACCTGACCATACCAGTTTTCCCTTTCCACTGGTGCTACATGCATGCTCACTATGAGGGATTGCTGCAAAGTCAATGCAAGCAACTGTCCACTGTTGCTACATGCTCATCCAGGAGAAGTAAAACCTGCAAGTCACTGACTCTGTGCAATCTGCTGGGTTTCCTTAGATAAAAAAAAAAACAACTTCTAACTTCTAACCAATTTGAATAATAAACTAAATCTGGCTGCACTGTTTGATAGTTAGGAATGTATGTACTTGACGTGAAATCTGTATGATTTGATTTTATCAACTTGTAAAGTCGATTCAATCAAATCATATAAATAAAAATTTAATTGAACTGAACTGAATTTAATTGGGTTTTTTGCTATAATTACATCAAATTAAATCTTCACCAAAACAGTTTGCATACTTGCCTGTAAATACCCTAAAAATAACTGTGCCTGTTTAGAACATTACTGTGGCTCATTAGGTAGAACAGCCATCTAGCCGTCTTGGGCAGTTGTGGGTCGATTATAACTTCCTCCTTCCACATGTTGATGTGTCCCTAGGAATGACATTTAACCCCAAGTTCCCTTCTGATCTGCATATTGATGTATGAATGTGTGTTTGTTTGTGAATGTGATTAAATGAATGCGGCTCTGGTGTAAAGTGCTTTGAGCAGTCAGTATGAATGGAAAAGCACTTTGTAAATTCAGTCCATTCAACATTTACTTTTTTTCATCAAAATGCTTTTAGTTGGATGCATGACCTATTTAATATTTGTTTCTACGCATTAACATGAATATACAGTAATATTTATGGTTATAAAGTTGTCTTTTTGAACTAAGTGTTATTAACCTGAAAGCAACATGAAGTCATGCTGACTTGTTATGCCCAGAGTTTGGACTGGGCAGCGCATAATGTGGATGTTTTTCTCTTCACTGTTAGTCACAACAAACAGGAAACGAGCCTCTCCAAAAGTTGACTCTGTGTCACAACGAATTCTTCATTGCATACGATCTCTTGTTAAATTAAGTTTAGAATGTTTAGAGAAGAATCAACAAACAAGGTTTGACTTTAGAAATCACAATTTCACAAACGATACCTGCATCTTGAAGGAAAATACAAGCATGGTAAAGATCCGACTGTTAAGGTGGGATAAAGATTTAGAAAGCATTGACTGCGGTTTGAGCCAAAGGCCTCAGACAGTCTGAGTCCTCATGGACATTTAGTGGTACAGACTGTCCCCAGGACCAAAGGCAGGTTAGGTAAGTTTACCATGCAGCAGTACTGCTAGAGCCCATCAGATAAAATGTCCCAGGACATTCCTGAGTGCCCAGCCGGAGCAAGAATTCCTGCAGAAGGCTGGAATGCCTGGACTGGACTGATCCACTGGAGGATTACGTTAAACCTGGAGGAGCAGAGCCAGACCCAAAGGAAACACTGGAGCTAATATTCGCGAGAGATTAATTGTTCTTGTCTGTATTAACATACCACAGAATGATGTTGGTATTGTGTTTATTTCAAGGGATCAGACATGGAAATTAGACAAACATGATCCAATAAACTTTATATAACGGTATTTTACATAATTCTGACAGATATGTTGGAAAATAGTTACTTTTGTGTAATTATCTAGTGAGGTTCATCATTAGGTGTCAAAAAAAAGACTACATCTCAAAGAATTTGAATGAGATTGAGTTTAAAACAATTGAAATGCTGTAGTAAAGGAGTGTTACTATACAACAGTTACAACGTTTTTTATTTGCAAATATCTGGGCAAGAGGAAGAAAGCTACTAGCTACTACACATACAGGCAACTTTATGGGACTTTACGGGCTAAAAATTAAAATATTTCAGAAAAATTAAAGAAGACATTGTCTAAAGCACAAAAAACAATCAAACAAAATATACACAAAATGTAATTCAACTTCAGAGAATCTAAAGACCAAACAAAAAAAGTTTGGGCAATATTTTTCTCATCATTTCCCCAAGCCTGAGCATGACAGGTTACTGAGTTTTGTGCATCAACAAAAACACAAAGTTGTTCAAGGCAAGTTCAAGGCAAAGAAAATAAACAGTAACTGAGATAAATAAAAATATCATGTCTTAAAGAAACAGGGGAAATACATATAGAACATATTTAAGGGGTTTGTGAAAAAATAAAAATATAATACATGGTTCATTGGTCTTTGTGTTTGCAAAGGTGTTTGCACTCTGTTGGTATAATTCATACTGATTGGACCCTTTCTCTGTCTGTCATAGTGAGTTTTTCTCATACTCTGAGTTTACACAACCACGAGACAGCGTTTTGACAGTTTATTAAGTTTTACAGGTCTAGATTGGACAGGAACCAGGACTTGATCAGCGGGCAGAATCGGGATCCCACTGAGGAAGGAGAGGAGAGGCTTAGAGAAATCCAGAATGTGAACGGAGAAATAATCAGAATGTCTCTCAGGGTTTGACATACTGAAAAAGAGTTCTCAATGTGGCTGGGGAGGGATCAGTCTTTACCCACGGTGCCTGAGGCTGACAGGAAGGGTGCAGCTAAGGCAGAATTCTTTTCTCGCTTCTATGATTCTGTGTTTCACTTTTCCGGTATTCTCCACTGCGATTGGGAAAAGCCGTGGGAGCGTGGACAGGCAGGTGGATGATCCTAAGAGGCTCGATGAAGGGGTCACCTAGGAAACTGGGTTCAGAGTTGGAGGCAGAGGGAGGCTCAAGGCAGAGGCGTCGAGGCTTTCGTTTCCTCAATCCTCTGAACATGACACGAGTGGAGACAGGAGACAGAAAAATATCCACGGTGGCTTCTGGCAAAACCAGATCTATAGGCAGAGGAGAAAAAAACAAGATGATCAGGAGATCGCTTAGGAGCAAGACTGCAGAGCAGCAGAGGTCTAGCTGTTTACCACGCTGAGTGAGACAATGAGCTGACGCCTACCTCTGGGTTTCCACTCCTTAAGAGCCCAGGTTCATTGCTCACTGATGAGTGATAGCTGTGTAGCAGCACCTGCCAGTCACATCCTGTGTAGGAGAAAAAACCCAGCACAAAAAACCCAGCCTGCACCCAGCCAGCAATTTACCAAGAGAATTGCTCAGCGTCTGCCTCATGGAAGCTGTATAAACAGAACTTTAATGTCCTGCTGTAGTTTTTCTCAATTGACCGTTGATCAGAACAGTTGATCAGAAATTTGTTTTTGCTGTCTTTTTATGTCCATCCATCCAAGCTTTGTCTTCTGCGTATCCTAGATCACACGGTGGAGGTAACAGGAAAATCGGAGAAATCCATACATTCCTCTTCCTATCAATACTATCTCATTCTTTGGGACCCCAAGGTGTTCCCAGGCCAAAAGGTGTATAAGGTCCTTCCAGTAGTTCTGATTTTAGTGGGACCTTATTTTATTTTGGTCATGATCAATATTCCATAATGATGGACAAGGTCGGCAAGATGGTGAATTAAGAGTTTCCCTTTTTATCTCTATTTTTGCTATCCCTCTACTCTGTTTGCTGCGTAAGGTCATTAAAAGCGGGAGGCACCTTATCTTCTTACTTGGAAATATTTTATCATTATTGCTGTTAAAAGACACTAGTGTTCTTAAACTAGTGCATTTTATCTATCTTGTTGTGCTTTGACATTTTAACTTTCTGATTAATTCAACTTGCTCAGTGAACAAAGGTATACTTTATAGAGTCAAAATTATACTAAAATATAATCTTATGAAATAATGTGGAAATTTTATTTTTTTAAGGTCAGAAATGATTGTGAATATTTTGGGGATCAGAGTGTAGCCATCAGGGGAATACTGGATCTTTCCTAAGATAGTAAGAAAACATAGATAAGACTTGATTAAGATTTATATTTGGCCTGATGTGTTTCATGAAAGATAAACTGTTGGGGGAGTGTAAGGAAGGACTGGGAGAGAACTGCTTCGTGATTTGAGCAATGTATTGCATGCATTAGGCATGTGAGAAGTAATCTGTCACAACACTACCAGCATAAAAAAAGCATAACGTTGTGTGACACAGAATAACATGAAAAATGTTAAAGCTCTGATTGCCTTTTATAGTGCCCTAAATAAATAAATGAAGTTGTGGCTCAACCATTTATTTAAAGCCATGTTCTGTTCATTTTATAGGTGATATTTAGTTTTTTTAATATGACCACCATGTTGTATGCTGTGACATCGCTCAAAAGCAGCAGTTGAAAACAGTGAGGATGGCCAAAACATAAAATGTGAACCCTAAAATGCAAATTATCTATAGTAAAACTTGTTTATTTTACAGTCAGATTCAAAGTGGCTTGCAAAATTTCATTAAAAATGTGTAATGTTTTGTTTAGAAATGCTTTATAATCTTCGGGTCCATGGTTAAAAACAGGTAAAACATTTTTATTTTGTTAGGTAAATATTTTTACAATTATTGTACAGTGAGAAATAAAAGTACAGAGAATGTTAATGCAAGCTGTTGTGCTATATTAAAAGTTACAAATTATATTTGGTTTGCTATTTTGTTTGGCCATAAAGAATTTGAATTCAGAACCTTGGATAGTAATAACTTCGCTTCATCCAGGCTAGTATTTTCAATGTCCTAGAAACCTACTGGAGCTTGAAATTCTTGAGATGGCAAGCCAACCCAGAACCAACCAGTTTCTTTTTCACAGGGGGTGAATGAGATTGTCTATTTGACTAAGAAGCGAACCAACTGCACCTTTATCAGCAAAATTCACCAGTGTGGTAGGACTTTTGAAACCCCACATTCTTTACCCGACTCATCAGAACGTGCTGACAATGACATGGTTTTACCTGACTGAACCACTGAACTAACAACAGAGGAAGTAAATAGAACAGAACCTAGAAAATGGTCCATATTTACACGGTCACCTGGCTGACTTTGGTTTAGCAATTGTCATCTTTAAAATGGATCATGACATGATCATACTACATTCACTGTTGCTAAATACTTATCACAAAAAGTTTACTTTCTTCAAAGAAATAAGAGAAAAATGTTTAGCCATATTTGTGTAAATGGTTTACATTCTAAATAAAAGGCTGGACTTACTGTCATTTATAAAAGCTTTACCAGCTGGAGTATAAAATAAAATAAAATGGTTCATTTTGTAACTAGTTTCGTATCTGAATCAAGCCATTTGTTTACTCAGTGACAACCAACACAATACTTTGGTAATAACTAAATAACCAACCTAAAGAACTTATCTGGTGTCCATCCCATCCACTTTTATTTCCTTAGCTACATTCCTCCTTTGCCTAAAAGTATTTGCTCTCACAAACACATTTAGGAAAAGGAAAGAAGGAACATAATCTGCTGTCTCTGAAATGGTCCGACAGAGACCAGAAAACGTGCCAGAAACATTGGAGCTGCCAAAATACTTTTACAGTATCACCAGCCATTCATATGCACAAGTGTGGAGCTTCACTTCTAAGAGATGCTGAAAATGAGCAAACTGTTCTCACACTACCCTGCAGGGAAACAGGCAAGCAGTTATGCATGGTAAGCAATTACGTTTTTGGGACATTTTGCACATTGATGCAAATGACACGGGGTGGAAGCAAATACAGAGAGCTTTTATTTAAAACTGCTGTATGTCTTGTGAGTGGCAGCAAAAACGGAATACATATATTAACTTCAGTACCTACATCCTTTACTGTAACATTTTATCTAGAAAGCCATCAATTTGTGAAATAAAACAGAGCTCTTCTTTCTCTTCAGGCCAAACATCCATCTGTGCCAGCAATGCTTGGACCTCAAGTATCAATAGCGCAGTTGTTTGTGAGCCATGTAGCAGAATTACTTTTTTGATTTGGTCTATATCCTTTTTCAGTTTCTTCGGCACCACAAGTAGGTGTTCCAGAGTAAATCTAGTTGGTCTGAGGTAGTTGTAGCAGGACCTCACTGTATTCTTCTAAGGTTCAAAGTGCATGTGCACAAGCTTTTCAACTATGAAACAGCAGTAGCTGCTGGCAGTGTGACAAGCCAGGATTTAGGCCAGAACGTCTGGTGGGTTATATATAAAGGAGGAGAAGAGAGTGGAATTGATTTATCGTGGGCCAAAATTTCCAGTCAGTGAATGAATGAATGAATAAAAAGAAGAAACAAATCATAAATAAATCCTCAATTATTTATATTTATAAATCTATTACTGTGAATACATTAATAAATAATTCTTAAAAAGCATTAAATTATTTAATGTTAGAAACATACATAATTCAATATTTATTTAACAATTTTTTCTGTTTCTTGTGCTGCATTCCTCGATTAAAACATTAAACAGTGAGATGTTCAAAGGTCCGGACGTGATTTCTGATTGAAGGGCCGGAACAAGTGTTGATGAGCAAATCACATTAATTAGCGCTTTATGCCTATAACTATCTAGCTGTGACTCGAGGCTGCTCTAATTTGGCAGTGAAATCCAGTGAGCTCTCTAACTTTATAGGAAATTGGAAATTAAACTTGACCAACTTAATTACTTTTCATGCCTCAACAGAAAATGTTTAGGTTGTAAACTTAAATTTCACACTTTCAGTATAAGATGATCCACAATATTTTTGTAAATGTCTTCTAACTTGTGCATCAATACGGATTATCAGGATGCTGTTTTCCTTTTTATTTGCTTTTTTTAATTGACATACCATTTAGTCTGAACCTGGACCAAAGCCTGGTATCAATATTTTTTGTAATTTTATAATAATTTTTATTAATGCACAATGCTGCGATGTGCTGTCAAGTCCTTACATATTAAACTCATCAAGCCATGTTTTTGCTTTATGCACTGGGGCAGAGTCATATTGAAATAAAAAGGGGCATTCCAAACTCAGAACCTGCCATCTTTTTCCCAAACAGAGCAGCTTCCACTGCTCTAAAGTTTTGGTCTGTTTAAAACCACTCCATCTGACTCTGTGCGTCACATCCAATTACATGAAGCACCTGTCGCAGGTTTGGTCCTTACATTAATTCCAGTAGAAGTCTGGAACTGTTGTTCTATGAAATGAGCTGAATCTTGGTGACTTTAATGGACCTCTATGCAATCTGAATTGCTGTTGTTTTAAAATGCTTCAATTTCCAAATTATATCATTTAGTTGACGGTTAATTATTCGGCAGGGATTATATTTTATAGATTATTGCAGTAGATCTGACAGAAACACATAAATTCAGCAGGGACCAGGTGTGGTCAAGTATTTTTTTTTTCTAAATAACTAATTAAAATTACTTTTTACCTATTTATTTACTTATTTCTATCTGTATGTTGTCCATTGATTTAATTAACTTAATTTATGACAAAACGGACATGGTAACATTACCTTGATTGTTAATGTTTATTTAATGAGGCTTTCATGGTTATAGTTGAAGGTGCGTGACTGACAGCCACTGAAGCAATTTCTATTAAAGTCTTTTGCTGTCATGATTGACTAACATGATTATTCAACAATCAAATGTGCTGAAACGAACATGTGTCATGTTCTATATCCAAGGATGGCTGCACTGATTAAAGGCTGACACACACAAAGACAACCAATTTCAAAATTAGCCTAGTATGCCCCTTTGTTGAAGCGATTGTTGTTGTTGTAATCAGTGAAATTCTGTCATTTTTCTTATCTCTTTGCCAAACTGAAGACCCTCATTTAACTTGATTTCTGTTGGGTTTGAACAGACAGCCACATGTTTGTGGTGTGGCTTCATCTCCAGTTCCCCCTACATCTGCTTCCTGTGGATGGTGTGAACAGAATATGAATTATATTCTGCTGCTTGTGAGGACTTCTGTTTCAGATTTCGGTCAGGAGTGCCTGTACTGCGGTTCATATCACTTTAACAAATTTACTCTCTGGTGCAGAGCCAGGACATTCACCCACAATACGCTCCTTCATGTTCTCCATCCACCAGCTTGCAAGACTGCTACAACAGTCTCCTATGCTTTAGAAGTTTCTAACAGCTCCAGGCAATACATAAAGATTACTAAAGTAAATAATGATGTGATATGTGATATCCTTAACTGTAACTCCTTCGTAGGGTTTTTATTTACTGGCTCATTTGCAGGTTTTTCCTCACAGAAAAAACAGGAACTGTATCCCTTCTGAGGTGAGGCCAATTCAGCTTCACATTTTAAAAAAGGTATCTGCCTATTTAAGAATAACTTTTTAGATCTAAAACTGTAGGTTGTATAGTTAGAAAGTTGGTGGGTTGCACATACAAAGTTGCAAAGAAAATCATCAAAACTGTCTTCACAGAAAGAGTTTGTTGGCTTAACTGTATCTACACGACCTTGCAGCATTCTTTATAACTGTTTACTGTTTACATTTTGTCAACCACAAACTTCAATTTATTTTATTGGTAGTGCACATTTTCCTGCAATTAGAGCTGGAATATTGCCAAAGCAGAATAATGCACTGGCAATATTCCAGAGGTGAATGAAGGAAATCCTAGAAATCGGTTTATTATGGGATTATTATGGAATATATCATTGTCTAAAATAACAACAAGTTTCTTTATTTCCTAAGGCCAATTTAATGCCATCCTCATTAATTCATTGAAAGCAGGTTTTTTCAAAGACTCCGTTCCAAAGATGACAACTTCTGTCTTGTCTGAATTTAGAAGCTGAAAACTTATCCAGGTTTATAGTTTTTCTGGTTTTATATCTTCCAAGACATGACTGTAGTCTATGGATATATAAAGCTGAGTATCATCAGCATAACAGTGGAAATGTATCCCAGGCTGTGCTCAAATAATCCTAGAGGCTATGTTGTCTGGGGCTTGAATGCCCCTGGTAGGGTCTCCCATGGCAAACAGGCTCTAGGTGACGGGTCAGACAAAGAGCGGTTCAAAACACCTTCATGAGGACCACAAAGACGGGGTCCCACCCTGGAGCCAGGCCTGTGGTGGGGACTCGTCAGAGAGCGCCTGGTGGCTGGGTTGCTCCTCGCGGGACCCGGTGAGGCCAAGCCCGAACGAGAGACGTGAGTCCATCCACAGTGGGCCCTCCACATGCAGGGGGAACCATAAGGGATCGGTGCAAAAAGGATTGAGCAGTGGACGAACGTGAAGACCACGGCGGCCCGATCTCCGGATGCTTAGGCTGGCTCTAGGGACATGGGATGTCGCCTCACAGGGGGGAAGGAGCCTGAGCTTGTGCAGGATGTCAAGAGATATCGACTAGAAATAGTCAGTGCACAACGTGGGCTCTGGAACCCGTCTCCTCGAGAGGGACTGGACTCTCTTCTACTCTGGAGTGGCCCACGGGGAGAGGCAGCAGGCTGGAGTGGGTTTGCTTGTTGCCCCCTAGCTCAGCCATCTCGTGTTGGGGTTTACCCCAGTGGATTAGAGGGTCGCATCTCTGCGCCTTTGGGTAGGAGACAGGTCTCTGACTGTCGTTTCTGCTTACGGGCCGAGCGGTAGTGCAGAGTACCCGACCTTCTTGGCGTCCCTGTCGGGGGTGCTGGATAGTGCCCCTCCCGGGGACTCCATTATTCTGCTGGGGGACTTCAACACCCATGTGGGAAAAGACAGTGACACCTGGAGAGGCGTAATCGGGAGGAATAGCCTCCCCGATCTGAATCCGAGTGGTGTTTCGTTATTGGACATCTGTGCTAGTCACGGATTGTCCATAACGAACACCATGTTCAAGCATAAGGGTGTTCATTAGTGCACTTGGCACCAGGATGCTGTAATGGAAATTCTTTTATTAAGTGTTCCAAAGTGTGTGACCTTAGGGTTACCTCACTTCTGTGAACATCTGTGTTAGGGAGTAAGCTGTAAAAGCCATTATCAGAAGTTTAATGGTTAAAACCCACAGTTAGGATGATGTGTTGGGAAGGACAGATGGGTTCCCAGATAACTTTGTCACCTCTGAACTCGAGAAGGGTCTAGGGTCGTAAAACACAGACTCTTTGAAGTTGAGATAACACTGTCATGTTCTGGTATAAATACTGTGTGTAAATGTTGTTCGGGGCTCTGTTTCAACTGACTTGCTCGGTGACAGAGTCATTCAAACGCTGAATGCCTTTGAATAAAACTTATAAAGACAAAGTCCGGATTTTATCTTGTTATGAGTCAACTTCTACCCACTTTGATAAGAAAATTCCACAACAATACCCTAGGCATTAGGTCGATGATCGACTTTGTTGACGTGTTGTCAGAACTTTGGCCGGATGTTTTGGACTCTCGGGTGAAGAGAGGGGCTGAGCTGTCCACTGATCACCACCTGGTGGTGAATTGGATCCGCTGGAAGGCCTAAGCGCATAGTGAAGGTCTGCTGGGAACGTCTGGCAGAGCCATCAGCCAGGAATGTATTCAACTCCCACCTCCGGGAGAGCTTTGACCAGATTCCGAGGGATGTTGGAGACATAGAGTCCGAGTGGACCATGTTCTCTGCATCTATTGTCGATGCTGCTGCCTGTAACTGTGGCCAACAGCTGCACCTCCAGTCACCAGTCTGTCAAGCTTCTGAAGTTTGCGGACGACACCACCCTGATCGGACTCATCTCTGATGGTGATGAGTCTGCGTACAGATGGGAGGTGGACCATCTGTTGGACTGGTGCAGCCAGAACAACCTTGAGCTCAACGCTCTAAAGACAGTGGAGATGGTTGTGAACTTCAGGCAGAACCCAGCCCCACCTGCCCCCATCACCCTCTGTGACTCCACAATTGACACTGTGGAATCTTTCCGCTTCCTGGGAACCATCATCTCCCAGGATCTCAAGTGGGAGCCAAACATCAGCTCCCTCATCAAGAAAGCCCAGCAGAGGATGTTCTTCCTGCGGCAGCTGAAGAAATTCAACCTGCCAAAGACTATGATGGTGCACTTCTACACAGCCATCATTGAGTCCATCCTCACCTCCTCCATCACCATCTGGTACGCCGCTGCTACAGCCAAGGATAAGGGCAGGCTGCAGCGTGTCATTCGGTCTGCTGAGAAGGTGATTGGCTGCAGTCTACTGTCGCTCCAGGAACTGTACACCTCCAGGACCCTGAAGCGGGCAGGGAAGATTCTGGCTGATCCCTCCCACCCCGGTCACAGACTCTTTGAGACTCTCCCCTCTGGCAGGAGGCTGCGGTCCATCCGGACCAAAACCTCACGCCACAAGAACAGTTTTTTCCCATCTGCCACCAGCCTGGTTAACAAAGCCCGGAAACCACCCTGACACTGTCCCTTTCCCCCACACCCCCCCTTTTTTTGCTGACAGGACACTTGTAACTTGTAACTCTATGAGTTACATTAACGCTCAGCTTGGACTCCTGCTTTACTTGCACTGCTTTACTTGCACAATGATCACCTGCACTGTTGTATTGCTCTTGCATCTTATACTGCTCTGTATTTACTCTCACTCACTTAAAACTGTGCACATATATTTAAATTATATTGTAGATATGTTTATACTGTTTAATTTGTACTGTATTGCACCGACTACGCCAAAACAAATTCCTTGTATGTCCAAAAACGTACTTGGCAATAAAGCTTTTCTGATTCTGATTCTGATTCTGATTCATAAGGTCTGTGGTGCCCGTCGTGGCGGCAATCCCCGAATCCGGTGGTGGACACCGGCAGTAAGGGATGCTGTCAAGCTGAAGGAGTCCTATCAGCTGTGGTTGGTTTGTAAGACTCCTGAGGCGGGTACTGTGAGGCCAAGGGTGCCGCGGCCAGGGCTGTGGCAGAGGCAAAAACAATGGCGTCACATTCTATCCAAAAATCATAGGAGCATATTAAGCAATCACAACAGCGCATCTTTTAATCAAGAGAGCGCATAGCTCTGATCTTTGAATGGAGCACGGCGAGCAGTAAAACACGCCCCCTGCACCCATCTGTTCACTCTCGCAGAAGAATTACGCTCTCTCACTCTGTTTAGTGGGCGTATTTGTCAATTGGGGGCAGAAACTCTTCTGATTGATCTGATTGGCCGGATTTTCACCTCATATCCGGTCGCAGCCAGCACAGGACATTGCCTTATAGGAGAAGATGAGGAGCAGGGAACGTGACGTGGATTCAAAGCGTTGAAGAAAACGAGGAATAAATAAGAAGGTAAGGAAAGGAAAAGTTGGTTGTTGATTGCAACACTCTTTTACTGTTGACATTTATTTTATTTATATTTTTCAAGGGTGTCCTGTAGGGATGCTTATTTTTCTTTTTCTATGTGTTTTCTAAGTGTTTTAAATTTCTTGAATAAAGGTGCACGCCCGCGATCAGAGCTATGTGCTCTCTCGATTAAAAGATGCGCTGTTGTGAGTGTGCACCTTTATTTGAGAGCCTTTGAACGCAGCACGGCGAGCAGTAAAACACAGTGTGAAGCGGTTGGGATGAAGATCAGCTCCTCCAAGTCCGAGGCCATGGTTCTCGACCAGAAAATGGTGGCTTGTCCTCTTCAGGTTGGAGGGGAGTTCCTGCCTCAAGTGGAGGAGTTCAAGTATCTTGGGATCTTATTCACAAGTCAGGGGAGAATGGACATTGCCAGACGGATCGGTGCGGCTGCCGCAGTAATGGTGATGCTGTGCCAATCCCTTGTGTTGAAGAGAAAGCTGAGCCGAAAAGCGAAGCTCTCGATTTACCGGTCAGTCTACGTTCCTACCCTCACCTATGGCCATGAACTTTGGGTCAAGACCAAAAGAACGAGATCCCGGATACAAGCGGCTAAAATCAGCTTTCTCCGTACGGTGGTCAGGCACTCCCTTAGAGATAGGGTGAGGAGCTCGGCCATCCGGGAGGAGCTCGGAGTAGAGCCGCTGCTTCTCCACATCGAGAGGAGCCAGTTGAGGTGGCTCGGGCATCTATACCGGATGCCTCCTGGACGCCTTCCTCGGGAGGTGTTCCAGGCACGTCCCACCGGGAGGAGGCCCAGGGGACAGCCCAGGACACGCTGGAGGGACTATGTCTCTCGGCTGGCCTGGGAATGCCTTGGGCTTTCCCCGGAGGAGCTGGAGGAGGTGTCTGGGGAAAGGGAAGTCTGGGTGTCTCTACTGAGTCTGCTGCCCCCGCGACCCGGTCCCCGATGAAGCAGAAGACGACAAGTACAAGTATATAGTTTGAAGATTTGTTATTCATATGAACAATCTGGAATATGTCAGACAAATAGGTTTTAAACCAGCCTAGTGCTGTTCCCAAGATTCCTACAGCGTGTTTTAGCCTTTCTAAGAGAATATTGAGATTGACTGTATCAAATGCAAGACATTATCTGAGGCCATGAATATATCATTAGTGACTTTCACCAGTGCTGTTTCAGTGCTATAAGTAGCTCTGAAACCTGACTGAAACTCTTCAAACAGATGTTTACTGCGTAAATGCTCACACACTTGATTAGCAACTATTTTCTTATGAATTTTAGGAAGAACAGAAGATTGGATATAGGTCGGCTAATGTTTTTGATAACTCAGGAAGCTCCACTGGATCATAACACATTTCCCTTTGTTATTTTTGGTGAAATCACCGAAAACACCTTTAAGTAAAACAAAATGATGAGAGACCACCTGAAATAATGATTATAATACTATTACAAATGGTATCACAATATAGGAAATACTATTTAAATTTTGTATGTTATTTGCACTACAGAGCCAGGTCCAGAATGATAAAAACAAATATCATTAAAATGCATAGTTTTATTTAAAACGGTATCAAAATGAGGCCGGCTATGGGGGGGGGGGCCCAGAAAGATTTATTTTCATGAGGCCCTAAATCCCTGGCAGCGCCTGTGGCTACTCCTTCTTGCCCAGTGTTTTGAGATATGTAAAAATGTAAATAATTAGAAGGAGCTGACTCCTTTATACCAACATAATTCTCTTGCTGCAGCCAGGTGTCTGTGAGACAAAATAAATAAATCTAATGTATTACAAATTAAGTCATTAACTAACAAAGTACAGTCTCTTCTTCTTTTTTTTTTTATTATTATTTGTTCTCCATTGTGTGTATCTACATGCTTCCATTTGCCTGTCACTTTGCTGCTGGTACACCTGAATTTCTCCCCTGATGGACAGGATATTTCTATTTAGTATGAAGCATAAACTGTGATGAGCACCAGAATACAGTGCAGGCACATTACAAGCCCACACCACAGTGCTGAGTGTGCCACATTGCTGTCCAGGGCTGTTTACACAGTAAACAGCCCTGGACAGCAATGTGCAAGACAGAGTTTCTGCAAAAAAAACAAAACTGTCATTTTCACAAATAGGTCATCCAGATACTAAAACCAATGTAAAAACACTTTAACAAGGTGTGACTGAAATTGGTGGTGTTATGTGGTCACAAAATCATTCAGAGACTACAATAGCAAGCATTTCCAAGCTGTCTTTACACCACTGATGTTAGCAGCTGCTTTATGGTGGTGTACACAGCTCTGATGGTATCAGATGTGTAACGGTTCTGCAGTTTGCTTATTGCTATGGAGTTAAAGTTGTTGATGCCATCACACAGGATTATGTTCATTGACTTCTCCAGTGCATTTAACAGACTTCACCATTATATGCTTTGTCCAAAACTCAAGAAGAATCAGGTGGAAGCCTCAACAATCATCTGGATCAATGACTACCTGACAAACAGACCACAGTTTGCGAGACTGAAAAGTTGTGTGTCTAACTAGGTGGTCAGGAGCCAAATAAGGGACTGTACTCTCACCATCCCTTTTCACTTTGTACACCTTAGACCTCCAGCACAAGTCAGAGTTATTTCACCTGTTGAAATATTCAGATTACTCTGAAACTTTCTATTTTTTGAGAGAAGGACAAGAAGCTATGTACAGAGAGCTGGTGGACCAGTTTGTGGCATGGTGTGGAAACAGTCATCATATCTTGAATGTGATTATGTTAGATTTCAAGAGAAACAGGTATAGGTAAAAAACTATCCATCATGGAAGAAGAACTGGTAGGGGGGTGGAAGAGGATGGATACCTTAGTGTTCACTTGGACAACAAACAGGACTGGAGACGCAACAGTGAAGCAGTCTAGAAGGAGGGACAGAGAAGACAGTACTTCTTGAGGAAGCTTTGTGTCCTTCAGTGTTTTCAGCAAGATGCTGCATATCATCGATTTGTCTGTTGGAGAGTTTGATCTCTTCTGCCTTAATTTGTTAGGGTAGCAGCATCAGAACCAGTGACTTAAAAAAATTCAATAAGCTGATAAAGAAGGCTGGGTTAGTTCTGGGGACTGCTCTGAAACCTCTCGAGATGATTGTGTAAAAAAGGCTTTTTCATAAAATGTAGAACATTACAGACAACCCTAAGCATCCTCTTCATCAGTCTGTCATACAACAAAGAAATGTTTTCAGTCAGAGGCTTCTTCAGATACAGAAGATCCTTCTTGCCCACACCCATCACTATCCACAACAACTCTAAAGAAATTTGTATAAGTTTTAACAACATTTAATTTTCCTTTGGGATTAATATAGTGTAAATTAATTGATTCATTTCTCTTTTCTGCACACAAGCTGCTTTGTATCCCCATGCAATTGTAAACCTATGCATAAATGGCCAAAAAAAACAACATCTAAAAACCATTTTTATATTCAGAACAACTCTGCATAGGGCAGATTATCAAAGGAATCAACCTGAGAAGACTTCACAAAGTGGCAAACCACCTTGCCAATTGTCACATGCTTGCAATATCATGTCTCTTCATCGGTGTGCTCGCGTGACTTTGCTGACCTGTCCAAAGAGCTGCAAAATCCTAAGGGGCAGGTGTGCCAGTACTAGTATACTCGTCATTCATCTTTTGCACAGCCCTGTTCTGTCTCAAGCCCCAAAACCACAGGCTCATTAAAAGTTACATAACAGCTCAACAGATGCTCAGTGTGATGGTCCTTTGACCGAGCACAGACGCCTCTCTAATACACACTGATGTATGACCCTAAAACAGCCAGACTTTACAATTCTCTCCTGATCGAACACATATGGGAAATTCATCCACACGGCATCGCCATCTCCAAGAAAATAAAGCATTACTCTTACAGTTTCAATGACTTCAAGTTGTACTTGAAACAACATTATGAACCAAAAATAAACAGGGCGCTTAGTAGCTTTGGTGTGGCCTGACCTGCCTGCAGCATTTTTTTAAATTAACATTTAAACACTGAGCAGTTGGTGCAGATACGTGCTTAAACATACACAAGACGGCAGTGAAAGCGAAAAGGGAGGGTAACTTAGTTTTACCTGTGAATGTTGCCCTCAAAGCACACAGGTGGAGAATGGATATTTACACAAAACAATCACTTAAAGCTTGTTTTAAATGAACGAGATGTAATTTTGTATGATGGAGACTTGGCTTAAATTACCCATGATTCTTTAAATATCAGCAAGTCTTGGATATGTCAATTTCTCTAATAGCAGTACTCATATCAAGACAGTATGAAATTATTATTTTTTATTATAAAAGTATTTGGTGAAGACCAGGAGACACAAGAGCTTTCACCTTTAGTTCTATATAGCTTAGTTTATTTCTGAACCTGCTTTCATGGTGGCCTTCTTCATATTATTCAGTTTATTCAGGTAAGAAATTTGTTCCAAAATTATTGCAAACAAAGAATGCATTTCAAGAACGAACCTTCGAAAAAAATATGTTTCAGAAGTGGAACTTCGAAAAACCTTTCAATTTTCGAGAGTAATTTACAATTTGTATACAAATATTAAACCTTCATTTTTGCGGTTGGCTGTTTTCTCAGATTTTCTTCTTTTTTTTTTTTTTTTGAATGGCATTCTTTTGAAATCGCTTTTTACGAATTACATTCTCTTTGTTTCTTGTCTCCACAGTTCCAGAGGCAGGGCTTGCTCTGAAGGCTGGAGCGAGGAAGTATTTCTGTTGGTCGGTGTGGATGTTAGAGATTGCATTTCTATTTGTCAGTGCTGCAAGCAAGCGCTAGATTAAAAATCTAGTCTCAGTTTCATCCAAATCCGGTAATAAAATGTATTTGTGACACTAGCATTGTGTTCTGTGATGATGAGCACACAAGAGGAAGAAGATTTTCAAGCTACTAGGGTGTCATAGGGTATATTATACAATAAAAATGTATTGTAGTACAACCCATAATAACAAAACTTGCTCTAACTATTGCACTAACTGAAAATGCACACAGAGGACTGTGCCAGGTTAAAGAGTATTGCCACAGGATGGCATGCTCAACAGTACATCTGCAAAGCAACCTAACCTATTCGGCAAGTACCAAGGTTGCCGTTACATAGTTACACAGAATGCTCGTGGATTTTACAGATATTGCAGGAAAGTATTAACCTGATATGAAGGGAGTTTAGGGTTGATGAAGATAATTAGAAGATAGAAAACTGAAGTTCATCCAAACATTCAAAACAACCATGTCAAAGGTATAGATCATAAAGTTATGTTTATAGATGTGTTATCACATCAATCCAGCAGTGAGGTAATGACAAATGATTACCATTACATTTTAGTCATGGTGGTGATGGTTATCACTGCAAATGGCAGTGATTGGTGCATTCGGGCCTCTTTAAACAATGCTGTTAAACTCATATCTAACCCAAAATGAATGAATAACACACTCAATTTTCTAAATCAGCTAAAATAATCTTTTACATGATCTTTTGGTCCAAGTTTGCCTTCTTACATCTATTGTTTCCTGCGTTTCTACAGTTTTGTGTTATTTATGTTATGATTCTGGCACGTCTGCTCTACCCTGTCTCCCTGCCTGCAATCAGCAGATTAGATGCACCTGGTGGCTGCTGCTGTGCAGTGCAGTCTGTGGCATGCCATACACCTGATATATCTTCCCTGATATATACTGACTCTGACAAACAGACGGTGCCAGATTTTTGAAAGCCATCGTGTGAGTAGATATCCAGCGTTCCTTCCTGTCTGATCATTGTTCTTGACCTTTGCCTTTCCTTTTGGATTTATGCCTCTGCCTGCTCCCTGTCGGATTATTTGGATTTTGGTTGTCGACCTTGTTTCCTGCATCTGGTTTATGTCTCTGCTTGCCCCTTGCCTGACGCCTCTTGTTCCGATCGTTGACCCTGTTTCTGTCCTTGGATTATTGACCCACCCTAGCCCTCGGATTATTCAGCCTGGAGTCACTTCTTACCTGTGCTGTGGAGATCACCGCCTGCCGCCCACTGAGGTTTCCCCTCTGGGTTTCAAGTTCCACTCAAGACAAAAGCAGGTTAGTGACTTCTCTGATCCCTGCAAAATCTGGAGAGACTACAAGTCACTAACCCCTCTTTCTGCCTCAGTGATTCCTGGAAGCTGTGAGGAGTGTTACCTGTGTGACGTTTTCCTGTGGCTGAATAAACCTTTTAAACTTTCAGTACTGTGTCCGGCTGAATCTTGGGTCCGCCTTTTTCTGATTTATAGCAGAAAAATCTGGCCAAAAATGGACCCATTGCCAGCACAACAGTGGCATACCCACATTGATGAGACCCTTTCCTGGTTGGGTTCCGGCATGGAGGAAATAATTTCCACATTACGTTCTGGCAATCTTGTCTTTGAGCCGCCACCGTCACAAAGAAACCACGCCCAAGTGACATGGACAACAGCAGAGGTAAGGGAGCCACGCCTCTCTCCACCTGAGATGTTCAGGGGAGACTCAGACCAATGTCGAGCTTTTCTAATTCAGTGTGAAATTAATTTTGAGCTTCAGCCGTCATCCTTTCCCGCTGAACGTTCCAAGGTGGCATTTGTTATATCTCTGCTGGCAGGAAAGGCAAAACAGTGGGGAACTGCTGAATGGCATAACAGGTCTGCATCTTGTAATCTTTATGAAACTTTTTCCAAGGAACTCATTCGAGTTTTTGACCCGGTCATTCCAAGTCATGAGGCCGCAAGAGGATTATTGTCCCTCAAACAGGGTGATCAGCCTGTCTCGACCTATATAATTGACTTTCATTTGTTGGCTGCAGAGAGCCGTTGGAATGAGGCAGAACAAATGGATGCATTCATGAAAGGATTAAACGAAGACATCAAGGATGAGCTAGCGACCCGTGACTATCCTTCTTCCCTGAAACAACTCGAGGATTTGGCTGCTCGCATTGATATTCGGCTGGCAGAGAGAAGGAAGGAGAAGCGCCATGAGAAGGGTCGCTCATCATTAACTCAGGTTTCTGCACACCAGTATGAGAGAAGGAGTTGGTCACCTCTCACTGAGGAAAATGATAATTGTGAGCCCATGCAATTGGGCAGAACCAAGATTACCCCTGAGGAGAAAGATCGTCTGAGAAGATTCAAGCTCTGTTTTTATTGTGGAGAGAAGGGACATTTAGCACTCAGGTGTCCACTAAAAGGACAGGCTCAGCAGAGGAAGGGAGGTCTCTACTGAGCCAAAGTCAACTATCTGCCTCCTCCTTCTTGTTTCCTGCCCATTTTCAAACCTCTTCTTTGCTTTTCCAGGGGGCCGTGTTTATTGATTCAGGAGCAGATACTGAATTCATGGACGAAACATTTGCAAATAAGAACGGCATAAAACTTATTCCGTCAGCTGACACAAGAAACGTGCTAGCATTGGATGGTCACAGCATGAACAATTCACATCTCAGGACGGAGGAGATTACCTTAACAGTTGGAGGTAATCATCAAGAAAAAGTAACTTTCATGATCATTAATTCACCTGAACTTCCTGTAGTCCTAGGGGCCTCCTGGTTGCAGAAACACAACCCTCACATCGACTGGAAGAAAAAAGAAGTTCTGGGTTGGTCTGAGTCATGTTCCACTGACTGTCTTTTGTCTGCTGCTACGGATGTCAGTGTGGAGAATGAGGTTGAGGAGACCCATCCGGATTTATCCAAGGTACCGCAAGAATACCATAATTTAAAGGAGGTTTTTAATAAAATCAAGGCCACAGCTCTGCCACCCCATAGACCTTATGATTGTGCTATTGATTTGCTTCCTGGCACATCACCCCCTAAAGGCAGAACCTATTCATTGTCTGGTCCAGAGCACAGGGCCATGAAGAGTTATGTTGATGAGGCATTAAAGGCAGGGCACATTCAACCCTCTTCCTCTCGTGCAGGTGCTGGATTCTTTTTTGTTGGGAAGAAGGATGGTTCATTGAGACCATGCATTGATTATAGAGGCCTTAATGAGATAACAGTTAAAAATAGATATCCCTTACCACTCATGAATACAGCTTTTGATCAGATCCAGGGAGCCAAGATATTTTCTAAGCTGGATCTAAGGAATGCATATCATCTGGTCCGAATCAGAGAAGGAGATGAGTGGAAAACGGCTTTCAACACACCTACGGGCCATTATGAATACAAGGTCATGCCATTTGGACTTACTAATGCTCCTGCAGTTTTTCAGTCATTGGTCAATGACGTTCTAAGAGACATGGTGGGTCAATTCGTATTTGTTTATCTTGATGACATACTGATTTATTCTCAATATCTGGAAACCCACAGAAAACATGTCAGAGCTGTTCTCCTGCGTCTTCTCCAAAACCAGTTGTTCATCAAGGCAGAGAAATGTGAGTTTCACATAACTACCACTTCCTTTTTGGGCTTCATCATTTCCCCAGATCAAGTGTTTGTCGGCCTCTCCAAAGTTAAGGCAGTATTGGAATGGCCTGTTCCAACTGATCGCAAGCAGGTTCAAAGATTTCTGGGCTTCGCAAACTTCTATAGGAGGTTTATTAGAAATTACAGCCTGGTTGCTACTCCCCTAAACGCTCTTACCTCTTCCAAGGTGAAATTTGTGTGGAATAAGGATGCAGAGAAGGCCTTCAATAGGTTAAAGGAACTCTTCACGTCAGCTCCAGTGTTACGGTCTCCTTACCCAGAGAGACAGTTTATTGTGGAGGTGGATGCCTCAAGCACTGGGGTCGGAGCTGTATTAAGCCAAAGAGGTGAGGATGATCGTGTTCACCCATGTGCCTTCTTTTCAAGGACTCTGTCACAGGCTGAGCAGAATTACGACATGGGAGACAGAGAGTTATTGGCTGTCAAGTTGGTGTTGACAGAGTGGAGACATTGGCTGGAGGGGACTAAGGAGCTGTTTATGGTGTGGACTGACCATAAGAACTTGGAGTACCTGAAATCAGCAAAACGGCTAAACCCCAGACAGGCTAGGTGGGCTTTGTTTTTTGGTCATTTTAATTTCTCCCTATCTTACAGGCCACGGAGTAAAAATGGCAAACCTGATGCCCTATCCCAGATTCAAGAGCCTGAAGAATCTCAGTCTGCGGGTGAAGAGGAGTTTATCCTTCCTGAAACCGTCAGGTTGTCTTTGTCCCGAGTGGAGGTGGAAAGGGAGGTCCAGGAAGCCATTAGAGATCTGCTTATCCCACCATCATGTCCACCTGATCACTGTTTTGTCCCTGAACGCCTTGTGCCTAAGGTACTGGAGTCTTGTCATTGCTCTCGTTTAGCTTGTCATCCAGGAATCAGCAGAACCATTCAGACAGTTCGAACTCAGTTTTGGTGGCCATCGCTGGTCAAGGATGTCAAAGGCTTTGTTGCTGAATGCACTCAATGTTGTTGAGCCAAGCCTTCTCATCGCCCCCCTGTGGGGTTGTTGCACCCTTTGCCAATTCCCCCTCGCCCATGGTCACATATTGCGATGGGTTTTGTGACAGGTCTACCGGTTTCTAATGGTAACTCTGTACTACTAACCATAATCCATCATCTGGTGCCATTGGAGAAGCTTCCATCTGCTAAGGAGATGGGTGAGATATTGACCCGAGAAGTTTTCAGGCTCCATGGAATCCCAAATGACATTGTTTCCGATAGAGGACCCCAATTTGTGTCACGTTTCTGGAAGGAGTTTTGTTCTTTGTTGGGAATTTCTGTTAGTCTTTCCTCAGGGTTTCATCCTCAGTCTGATGGCCAAACCGAGAGAGCCAACCAAGAAGCTGAAACCAAACTTCGTATCTTATGTGATCACAAAATTTGCCCCGGGTTGAATACGCCATGAACTCTATGCAAGTGCCACTGGTTTGTCCCCTTTTCATGTTGTTTTTGGTTTCCAGCCACCCATGTTTTCAGTTCAGGAGAGAAAAGCTAATGTTCCGTCCGCCCAAGCGGCTGCCCTGAGGTGCCAAAGAATATGGAGAAAGGCCAGGAGATCGATGATCAGAATGTCACTGGTTCAGACAAGAATGGCCAACCGGAGACGGATTCCTGCCCCTAAGTATCAGGTGGGGCAGAAAGTTTGGCTCTCCGCCAAGGACCTCCCATTAAGATCATCAACCCTGTCGCTGTACGACTGAGATTACCCAACTCCATGAGGATTCACCCCACGTTCCACGTTTCTCAGGTCAAGCCCTTCGTGGAGCCCCGACTTGGGTTGCATGCACATATAATTCAGAACACATTAGATTAAATGGCGAATCTCATCGCACTAAAACCTCCTGTACCCTGCCCAGACTTTCTAAGAAAGAAATAAAAATAAAGGATGGGTTTTACTTGTCGTTGTCTTCCTTCTGAGCGGGGTTGAGAGAGAGTGGGGTGGAAGTTGGAAGTTACTGTGCGTCCACAGTTAACTTCAGGAAAAGCGGTCATTCTTTGTCCTCTGGCCTCCTTGGAAGGGAAAATATGATCTGACCGTCACAGTCGACTAGAACAAAACAAGGTGCCGATTCATCTCCTTGAAACTCCGTGGTTTTTTGAGTTACGTGTTAAACTCACAACTTCGATCGGCAAAGTGAAATTTCTGGCCTTCTCATTCCAGAAACCTCTTTTATGAATTTTCGTTGGCCAACGAAGGTGAATAAATTAAATCCACTCGGGACTCTTCTCCAGGTGATGCTTCAGATGTTGGTAACCGTGTCACGGTCTCCAGCTGAAGGCAAATGGTGGGTCGTCTCATCCTCTGTTAGTTGACGGTGGCCTCAGGGCTGCGACGCCCCCGTCATATCAGCCGCAGGGGCCGCTGGGTTTTGTAGGACAGACTATCCTGCGGTACAAAATGGCCGATGCCGTTGGAAAGGCATAGTGGTGTCCAACAACGTGCAAATGGTCCAATATTCAGCAAACAAGTGGTCCAACAAGGTACTGGGTCCATGCTTTCTGCATGGAGTTTGCATTTTCTCCCTATGGATGCGTGGGTTCTCACCAGGTACTCCGGCTTCCAAAAACATTACTGTTAGGTTAATTGGTTTCTCTAAATTGTGCTTAGGTGTGATTGAGTGTGTGCGTGGTTGTTTGTCCTGTATGTATCTGTGTTGCCCTGTGATGGATTGGCGACCTATCCAGGAAGAGGCAGGGTACACACCGTGCCCGTAGACTACTGGAGATAGGCACCAGCTCCCCCATGACCCACTATGGAATAAGCGGTATAGAATATTAATGAGTAAATAATCTTTTGGTTCAAGTTTGCCTTTTTATATCTTTTATTTCCTGCTTTTCTGCTGTTTTGTGTTAATTATTGCTTTTGCATTTACTAGATTACTTAAAAGAATGTGTAACATAAATAATGTATATGTACTCAAATGTGGAAGCATTTCATGTGCCATACTTTCAGATAAGCACCACCACCAGAAAATCAAAATATTTCTGTGGGCAAGCGGAGATGTCTCCTGTTGTCGCTTGGATAGTGGATACTTTTGTGAGGTTTTGTTTTAGTTATCCTCTACCAAAAATGTAGCAGTTTCCCACTCTGATGGCTTGACTGTAACTTGACAGGGCACTTGTGACTCTGACCCTGCAGGCAGGCTGCATGTGACTGCTGTACACAGTACAATACAGGGTTATAGATAATGTTCCTTTTTGGAAGGATATAGCTATGTTCCCCAAAAAACAGGAAAGGTAGATTTGATCACAAGGTCACCAGACAGAGTTCTGTTTGGAAGGTAAAGTATGCAGAAGCCCTGGGCCCCTCTGTTTCTGTAGCCTCAGAGCATATCTGATGGTAAATGGGGTGGTGAAGAGTTATGTGAGCAATATTGGACCATAGCTGGTTGAGCCACCCAGACAGAGAGGGGCATTGTAAAACAACCTCTGAGTCAGCTCCTAAAGTGCCTTACCATCTGACACTCTCCAGACTCACCACGCATCTAACTCAGTGTCTTTCTTTTACATTAACCAAGATAACCCTTGATTCACTATTCAATAAACTTCAAAACAAAGCTTTGCTTGAAGCATATTTGGTTTTCTTTCATCCCAATTCCCCTCATATTCAACCCCCTTCATCCACTTTAAATAAACTGCTTCTCTCTCAGTGCTATGAACTAGTGGAAGCCAATTATTGCCAATTGCTTAAATGGAACAATTAACTTCTTGTGTGTGAAAATTAACAGAATTAAAATAAAGGCTTTAGAGACTGTTATAGGCAGGCATAAGAAAACAATAGTAAGGTCAGCTCACCTGCACCTCCATTTACTTAGCCCTCTAGAAAGCATGGTCTCCTCCATTCTCTGTTCTTGTTTTGCATGACAAACCCACAGGTGGTGGGTTTGTCATGCATGGTGATGCATTTGTTGCTGCATGACATTCGAGCACCAGACAGGTGTGGTGTAGGACACCTACACCACACACCAAAATGTAGAGGAAGTTTCTGAATGCACTTCGATACAAGGAAATAAAAGATAATCCTTTTTTGCAGGCTGTTGTACAGTTTAAGTTTAGACTCTTGCTTGCAGATTTTATGCACAGAAGCATTGCTGCCAAATGATGCAGGAGGGCGACAGTAAGCCAGCAACAAAATGGTCTGGCTGATGTTTAAAAGATTAGCTCACATTATCCAAGAATCTGTGAAGCAGCTTGTGATTTTGAGGGTATTAAAATAGGCTAGTTAAAATTTAATTGCAAAAGCTCTGACGCATGAGTTTAACCTCTTTGGTATCAATCATTTAATTTCACCAAGTGTTGAAATTATCACATAAATTCGGCTTGATGTCTGTTTCCAACAAAACATTTGCTTCTGGAAGTCTTTATAAAAAGGACAAAAGGAAAATTCAAACTGGAAAACTCTTTTTCAAAACCAATCACTTGTGCTCAGAATTAAAATACATATTTTCATTTAACTGAATTTTCCTACCTTCCTCCCTTTGAAGATAAATTTTACAATTTAAAATTCCATGCAGGCATCAAGTTTAATCACGGACTTTCATTTTTTAGCTTTAGTAATGTTTACAAAAGCAATAAGATGCCACCCCCATTTTTATATGTCCTGGTTCCCAATGCCTGTTAGGTTTGCCTGTGTCAGTAAATTTGGCCCCTCATCTGGCATTATTTGTGTTCAAATTTGGATCTCTTTCTGGTAGGACAAGCTTGTAATACTTCATCTGGAAGCTGGCAGCTTCTTGTGTATTATTATGAAAACAAACAAAAAAGAAAAAGAAAGTTCTTGGCTGCTCTTAAGAACATGTTTGAAGGGTCTTGCAAAATGGCGCCCTGGGTGATCCCCTTTCTCTGTGCCCGATGTGCAATACACAATGTTGGTTCCACAAAAACAAGGTGAGAAGCATAATTTATGTGAGACCTTTGAACTATTAGGAAAAGTAGGAATTTCCTATTTTATTTTCATAAATCCAAACTGTATTTCAAAGAATCTGTAGTGTAAAATAATTTAGTCCTGTTCGACCCGTCTATATACCGCAGCCTACATGATTCTCATTTAAGGTTGTCTTGATGCAAAGGCAAAATTCTCTTTTTTATGTTTTCACAAAGAGAAAATATTTGTTATCTACCACTACTAGAATCTATGTTTTATGTAGAATGATCCAGTTCAGGTTTAACCAGTCTAAGTATTTTAGCTTTAGAAAGTTTAGACTCCTTAAAAACCAGTGAAATACCCCTTTAATTTTATGTGGAATTAGGGAATTTGAATAAGATGCCAAGCTATAGTGTACCGTGTACTATAGTGTACTATAGTGTACTATATGCACACACTCATTCATACACCTAAGGGCAATTTAGAGTGACCAATTATCCTAACAGGCATGTCTTTGGACTGTGGGAGGAAGCCAGAGTACCCGGTGAGAACCCACGCACGCACGGGGAGGACATGCAAACTCCATGCAGACGCCACCGTGCAGCCCCAAATATGTGTTAAATATGTACATTTTCAAATTTCCCCTTTGCTTTGGCTCAGTTGACCTACTCCTGTGCACAAAGATGTACTTGGCATCGAGGATTAAAAAACTTCTGTACATGGGTCACGTGCTCTACCCCCTAACATTTTCACTTCTAATAATTTGTATCTCACTGAATCTTTCAATCACATGCAACTGCACAGCCTCTTTTGTGACCATGGTCCTACCATGTTTAATGCAAAAATATGCATGTTTGAAATGCAAAATACAGAGAACTATATTGTTACTGGCCCGTATTGCTAACTCTGATTTAGATGTTGTCCCCAAGCACATTAACTTGTAAAATCCAATGATAAGTAAAAAAACATTTAAAAAGAAGGGAAATTCAAAGTGTGGGAACCACCTTTATCTGTTAGCTTCATCCATCAATACTTCCACAGTAAAAAAGAAAGGAGAGCCTACTTTGTAGTCTAGACTGTTCGCTCACACATTGAACTTACTGGAGCTTCGGATCATACAGTTCCCACAGTCCTTTTTTTCCTGTTACTCAGCTTCCCCTTTTTTCTTTCAACTGTAATGATGGCGATTGTGGACAAACACTTAAGTTTTAGTTTCATCAGACCAGGACATGCCTTGAGAAATTAGTAATTTGTCTATGAGGGCATTTACAAACTGTAATCTGGCTTTTAATGTTGTTCATGGAATAATGGCTTCCTTCTTTATGAGTTGCCTTTAAACCCATGAAAAAACTAATTTCACTCTGGATAATGACACCAAAGCATGTCCATCTCTGAACTTGTTTCCTTCATAAAAAGTATTATGGTTTGGTGTTAATATTTTCATATAATTATTTGAAGAGATGAACATGGTACTTTCAGGCATCTGGAAATGGTACCCAACAATCAACCAGACTTATGGTGATCCACAGTTCTCAACCTTTTATCTTGCCTGATTTCTTCTGATTTTTTTTCAAGATGCCAATCAAGAAAGCACTGATTTTAAGACGTTTCCTTAACAGGTGTGCCTCCATTTAACTCAATTAACTGGGGGATTGACCTGTCAGAATCCTACAAAGCGATGGTATCATCATCACCTGGGCTTTCCCGGTTTGTTTACAGGCACAGTAATCTAAGAAAGTGTGGGAAAATTATCCAGAAAACTCTCATTATTGTGGCATTAAACAAATAACAATAATGTTGGTTATCCTAACTGAGCTAAAACAGGAAAAGCTTTGTCTGATTTAATGACAGACAGTGAGGAAAAAATTTTCTTTCAATACAGTGTGTGTAAATACTTGTATCTGGGTTTATCTATGTAGACATATTAAAACCTACATATGTACAGTAGTACTGATTGCAAGTCAGTTCATGTTTGTCTCTTTCTCAGCGCACCTAAACCAACATGGTCATCAACAAAAAAACTGTCTTGCTTTCAATACATGCATCTTCTGCATCTTCAACCTTATGAATGGACACAGTCAGTGCATAGTCACGCAAACCACTGAACATGGATGTTTATACAAGAAAATTTTTTTTTTTTAAACTGTCAAGTCTGTTTGATTATCCCGTAGTTTTAGACGGTTTTTTGAAGAGTGGGTTGTGCCATTTTTTGCTGATGCATGCTGAAACTCCGCTGTAAGGTAAATACCCTCAACTGGGACATAGGCAAAGCTTTCAGCCGATTCAAGAGCAGACAGTGAAGATTAGATGTGCAGACAGATGAGGATGAGGCGGAGATGTCTTTTCAAAAGGGGCCCATGGCTCCCTCATGGGATTTGGGTAAAATAAACTGAGACACAATATTTTTCTGATGGATTTAAAACAAAACATGTACAGAAAAAGAAAAGAAAATACAATTTAAAGTAATCAGCACCTTTTACGATATTTACGATATGACGCATTTACTTCTCTCAACCAAAGGGGAACTCGCTCCCAAAAATCACCACAAGAAAGATCCAGCGCAGCGTTGATGGCAGTGATGTCAGGAAGAACCCCCAATCCTCCAGATCCTCAGGCAGGTTGCGTTAGTGTCGGTAACGTTACCAAGCAGTCCAAAGATGAGTTTCAGGCTAACTGGCTCAGAATATATTTGTGGCTTGAACATTATAATGATTAAATGAACTGCGCCATTTTTAAAATGTACTGTGCTGTGCATTTTACTAGCTGTTGCTACAAAACAAATCTACTTTCGATGCCATTTGGATGGTGATTCGGATCAGTCATTGTGATTTGGATGGTAAAAAGAGGCAGATTCAGCAAAAAAAGAGGCAGATGCACCAAAACCTCCGATGGCTAAAGCTATTGAAGATGTGCAGTTGCAGTGTGTAGAGGAAATTAAGTAGATTCTAAAAACTTCCTACTTTTTTACAGAAAACAAATTGGCCAAAGCAAATATTTGTCACCTGGTTGAATTCATGAACGAAATGGAGTGTCCTATTTTCAAAAGACCTATCACAGAGAAATCAATGGTAGTTACATTAATGAAAAGGACTGTCACAAAGGCACCTAGCTATTGCAAGTACACATGTGGAAGACGTTGACAAAGCTGTGCGAAGAAGTCCTGTGTTTTTATTAATACTGGACAAATCGCCCGGCATTAGCAACACCAAGCGACTAATAATGACAACAAACTGTTAATAACAAAACTATTCTGGAACTCTGATGGAAGAGCTTATACTATTGTTGAGGATGTGAAGCTGCTGTTGACAGAGAAGAATTTGGATTAAAAAAAACTTGAAGCAGTTTTTACTGACGGAGCTGTTGTTATGACATGATGCTGGCACGGAGAGAACTCAGGCTTGGTAGCGGTGCACTGTACAGCTAATCATCTTGCACTTGCTGCCAGTAATGCAACCTGCTCTGTGTCACAGATGAAAAAGTTTCAATAGTAAAAGAGAAGAGATAGCCTCAGAAAAAGTACATCTATGATGAGAGAAGAAGATTAAAAAAGCAGTAATGAATGCATTGATCTGAGGTAAGATTATGACAATGTCTTCCTGGATAGTTTTCCATTTCTTACAAATATTTTCTTTCCTTCAGCCCTGTGTTATAAAGTGGAAAGAGATGATGAGAGAGCCACATAGGAAGAAAACTAGGAAGGGAGAAAGTGAAAACAAAGCTGCATAATAATCTGTGGTATGAGTGGGATGATGTAAGAACTGTAGACATGTTCACAAGTAATATCCCCACAAAAGTGTATAAATCCCCCACACTGTAAAGCATATAAGAAGGGAATTCCCCCAACCTGGAGGGAGCAATCCACTTTTGTCTGGACCTACGGCCTCAAACGTCAAGGCATTGATTCATATATGATGACATTATCTCCTAAATCATAGTAGGCTACAAGTCAAGCCAGAATCCAAACACTGCAGTCATGATACAAGCTGGTCAACAAATGCGACTTTGATTTTTTTATTGAATTTCTTTTGAAAGCAAACTAATCAGGTAAATCACTTAGATCACCAAATAAAACAATGAACCATGTATTGTAGCTGTTAAACCAGCAGCATTGTCTTCTTGAGGAAGAACTTACTGGTTTTAAAATGTTGTCTGAGTAACTTAAAGAAAGCATAAATGAGATACTGGTTAACACTATGTTTATGGGTGTTTGACACCCTAGTGGCACTTAAATTATTTTTCCTTTTGAGATTTTCCGTATATTTTAATACCGTGAAAATCGAAGTACCATTACTTGTTTCATCAACATTTTCTGTCATGTCTTGAATCTCACAATTGAAATTAATAGCTCTGGAAACAACCAATGCAATAAAAACAGTTGATACAACTTATGAGGCACTGTGTTTATTCAGTTTCTAAAAGTGCCTGTGATTTATGCAAACCACCAGACTTGATTCCTTTATTGTTATTTGTTTGGGTGTATCTGACTTTACGAAGTCTGAGTGCCATGTTGGCAGGAAATATTTCTCTGTTTTTGTTTTCACAGCGTCCACATGTGAGTCCATAATTTGACAAAATCCTCCAAGCATGTGATTTCCTCTCATTCTTTCAGTGGGATAAACATTTCGCTCAAGCTGGCTGATTGTTGTTAAGATTTCGGGCTTATTTCACTTTGTTGTGCTCTAACCAATAGTATTTGATGTGGAAGGCTGTTGATTGGGGTTTTCGTGTTTCCTTCTGATCAAAAAAGCATGTAGAACCTATTTGGGTTTTTTTGTTCTGAAAGTCAACAAGGAGCTACCTCTACATCTGTGTTGATCCCATGTTTGCATGTTGCTATGATCATACTAAGAATTTAATGTTGAGTCTTGAGCCTTTCCTGTGAAAATCAGATGTCAGAGATTGGTTTAATTTTTGCAGATTTGTGCTTCAGCTGCCAGGTGGCTTTCTCCACCACCTTTCCAGCATCACGTTGTCTCCAGAGAGCTGCTGTTGTCAGTTTCATCATGTTTAATCATGACCAAAGGTCAACCTCTCAACAGCTTCTGGTAGTGAGCTAATAATTGGCAGTATACACCAGATTTGTATTGGCCTTACATGGGTAATATGATCCTGTCTACAAAGATCCCAGGTGATTAGGTTGCATGCTTGCTTTTGGACTGTGAACATTTTGTTAATAAAAGTTGCAAAAACAAATAAAGGTGGTCAGATCTCCTAGCAGTTTGTTCTGAGGGTGCAGCATGTGCATTGCCAGTCAGCCAGCTCTGGGATAGCTACCACATATTTTCTTTGTTTAAAATCAACAGTTTGGAAATATTTCAAGACTTGAAAAACATGTACAGTCATATCTAAAGGAGTACCATCCATCACTCTTATTCATGTAATGCTATTTTACAGCTACAGTTAGCAAGCTAAAAGCAGCATGTGAAGAAACTAACTACAGTCTCTTGGGGATTGTCAGCAAACCACTAAAGATGTAAGATGAAGTGCTTTCATAAAAAAATATGTTTCATCTTAGGTTTGCATTTCAGTTTGCATTTCAGACAGTAAAACTTTTATTTTTATTTAAATAATAATATTATTACTATTCTTATGAAACCACAAACTCAGAGGTTGGTTATCAAGTATCTATGGATTTCCCTGCAAAATGTATTCCCAGATAATTTAAGCAACCACAAAGCATCCACCCTGCTCTATAAAGGTGTGAGCTGTATATGATTTAATAACCATCTGTAAACCACTGAATAGTATATGCAGACTAGCCCATGTCTGGACACCCACTCTTGTCATGCTTGGAATTGCTCAGGAGCTCACAGTATTAACAGACAAAACCTGGCAAGCAGGAGTTAGAGGTCCAGAGGCCAGGTATTTGCTGGTGTTAAAGTCTTATGACCTCAGATACTCTGGCAGTAATAAATTGAAAGGTTTTCAGACCAATCAAAGCCAGCAATGTGGAGCAGGCAAATATGAAAGAGAGGAACAAATCATATTTTAATTCTCGGTGAAGAGTGTGTGTGCTATTAATCTGTTGTTAAAGGTTTGTAAAATACCGTTTGCTTTAGCTGCTTTGGCATGTTTGACTCTGGAATTATTTTGAGATGGTATAAATCTTTTCTTTTTTCTAGTCTGAGTAGCCACTGCCTTGAAAGAAAATCCAGCATTTCATTAAAAGGTTCCTGGAGTCTTGGAAATATAAATGAGCCTGCAGCATCACCTGTTCTCCACCATACTTAACAGTGAGAATAAAGTACTTTTCTGCTTAGTCATTCTTTTTCTTGTGCCATACCTACCTGGAGTGTCTTAGAATAAATCTTTTAAATGCTTCTATTATATTTATTTTACAGAAATCATTAGGGGTGCTAATACATGTAGCCTGAGGAATTTTGTTTTTAAGCATTAATTTATTGAAGTAGTTTTTCTGACATTATTGTGCTCAAAAAAAAGGTGTAGCGGCTTTTTACAAATCTTTACCAATACATGGGGAGGTCATTATGGGTTCAGATTTTTCTGGTTAATATGGTTCAGATTTTCCCAAGGTTATTTTGAAGACAAAATGAATGCTGGGAAGTTTTGTGCTATTTGGCACTAGGTGTTTCCATTTCAAGGCAAACCAATAAGGCGAACCATCATCACACTGAGACACAATAAAAACATACATATTAAGGGTCTGATTTCCTTGTTGTGTCTTGAGTGACTTTAGTTCAAAGAGTTGGATGTTTATTATTCCATCTTTGGTCACATAGCTTGTCCTGGAGCATGATGGAGACTTCTCTGTATGTATAATGTGTTTTTTTTTTTCCCGCCAGGCAATTAAGTTTATGTTTGTTTTTTTTAGTTCTTTAACTTTCTCATCAGCCAACACATACATTCCCTGTGGAAAATTAGCATTATAATCGATTTTCCATCAATATTATGGCAGTCTGTTTGTTGTTACAACTCGTGTTTTAAATGTTTTGAACTAAGAACACAAGTTCAAACATGCAGGTGAAAAACTGGCTCTGAAAAAGGGAAAGAAAAAGTTTCAGAGTACCTTTTGTGCTGTTTTTATAGCAATAACAAGCCTTTTTGTTTAGGGTCTGTCAAATACTTGTGCAAACACCTCTAATAACCTTCCTTATAAGGATGCCTGCAGTCTTTTGTCAAAGTACATTTATTTCATCAGCTTTTGATACACAAATGACAGCTTTGACCTCCAACTTTTTTCCCTCTAATCTTTCAAACTGAGGCTGTTTCTCTTATGTCATTAAGTTGAATATTTAAAAGAAAGAAAATACAAGTTCTGCACTATTTTTAGGAGTTACAGCAAAGTATAATTACAACTTCTGTAAGCCTGTATGCATTTAGGACAACGTTTCTGTAAAAAAAGAATCCTCCAGGATTTGTTCAATATGTGCAGAAGGTGGAGTTTACAAATGCGAAAACGTATTTATCCCCTTACATATTTATTTTGTTTTTAATTTGTTTTGTCACAGTTTGTCATTTTTATATCAGACAGTCACCTTCCCACCAGAATTACTCCAAGAGCGACTTATGTATGAGGTCAACATAACAACCAAGAACAACATCTAAAACCCTGCAGGCCTCAATTGTCTCATTTAAGGTCGGAGTCCTTGATTCAACAATAAGAAAGAGACAGGGCAAAAGTGGCATACACTGCCAACGGTCCAGTGTGTACCGGCAACTATAAATGGTTTAAAAGAATACCTAAATAAAAGGTTTTATGGTCAACAAGTCAATATCTAGACATAAATCCAATTCGGATGCTGTGGCATGACCATTAAAAAGCTCCAATGCAGCTGAAAAAAAAAATTCTGCAAAGAAGAGTGGACCAAGACTCTTTCCCAGATATTGTAAACACTTGATGCCGGGTAACACAACCAGTTATGAGATTTAGGGGGCAATTACTTTTTCACATGTGGTGTGATTGGTCTAAATCCTGAATTGAAAACTTAATTTTGTACTTAGGGCAACCGTGATGATAGTGGCAGGGCTTGTTCTTGTAACCGGTGGGTTGCTGTTTCGAGCCCCCGCTATGTCTGTCTCAGTCGTTGTGTTCTTGGGCAAGACACTTCACCCACCTTGCCTATTGATGGTGGTCAGAGGGCTCAGTGGTGCCTGTGTGGCAGCTTCACTTCTGTCAGTCTGCCCCAGGGCAGATGTGGCTACAATGTAGCTTACTACTGTCAGTGTGTGAATGTGCATATGAATGGGTGGATGACTGACTGTAATGTGAAGCACTTTGGAGTCTCTGGGGACTTGATAAAGCACTATACAAGTTCAGGCCATTTACCATTTACTTGGGTTTACTTGGTCTCTTTTTTTAAATTTGTTTTATGATCTGATAAATGTAGGAAACAAAGCAAGCAAAATAAAATTGTTTCACATCAATGTATATAAAAATAAAGCTAAATGTTTTTGGTTTAGTGTACATCAGCCAGAACTGAGATGTTTCTCACGATGCTTTCAGACTCACGCTACAAGAAATAAGATTCAAGACGAGCATATCTCCAGCTCCCAGGAATTACCACAAATCATAATTTAGACAGTGCCTCGTGTCTGTGGACTTTTTTTAATACTTTACACATGAAGATATTTATTGAGTCAACAATGTATTCTTTGTAAATAGTGTGTACTGTCACTCAGTGGAGTTATCATCATCTTATTTGACCACGAGTGCAGCATTAGGTTTGCATTCAGCCCCGGAGTTTAAGTAAAGGAACAAGCAGGCGCGTTTACCCCCTCACCCGTTCTCAAGTGACCCTCCCAACCTGCAGGACGACAGACCGACATGTTGCCAAGAATGTGATCTCTTTTTTTCTTCATACAGCCATGTGTTGAATGGTTATCGAGCAGCTTTAAAGGCTAAAGACAGGTTTATCGCAGCTGCCCAATGTGTTGCATTGTATTTAGTTCCTGTAGAAGGAAAGGGCATTTTTTGACAGAACATGATGGCAGTGCATAAAATAAGCCCAGTGGATGGAGCTGGTGGTCTTGTCTGCTGATTGGACTCATCAGCCCGCATGGCATCGAATGCTTTCCATTAAAACACTCTCCTGGTTGAACACATCACCAGATTTCTGGCTCATTGACAGAGATGTTTACCTCTTCATGGATGATTGTACATGGATGATGTACATGGATTGTGGAGAAGAATGTGCCCCCTCAGCTCCTTTTATCCCTGCATAATTGATTTAAAGTGTAGTTGGATATTTTTGGGTGAAGTGATCCATGGTACATTGCAAATGTGCCTCATTACTATTTCAGCTGGAATTGAAGGGTGAGTGAGAGAGCAGCAGTGGCAGGATGGTACAGCTGTGAGCACCTGGTGTTGAAGAACAGGAAGTAGCAAAGACAATGGGGACATGGGTGTGTTTACTGGAAGTTGGTGAACTGAGTAAATTCTTCCTCTAGACATATTTGCACCCCTGGTAAAGGATGTGCGAAAAAAAAACTAAAATGAATTCATTTCTTTTTGCAGTGCCAATAATTCCACACTTTATATTTAAGTAGGACCCCATAATCAGTGTTGAGCCAGTTTATCATGAAAAAGGACTAGTTTTAAGTTCAGTTCAGATACATAAAATCTATTAATTCATTCCTAGTTCACAACCTAGACATTATGCACTTAGTTCAGAGCTCCAACATGAACTGGTTCTCATTAATTTATCATATTTTGTCTGAAAAAAGGTTAATCATTGACCAAGTAGTATATTGATTGTCATTACCAAGCACATGGGTCATCAACTTTACACTGTAAGGTTGTCTGAAGCTGCAAAAACTACATGTTGTTTTAAAACGACAATCATCAGGTTTCCAGGTTTCCTACTGAATAAAATGTGTTTTAGGGTGAAATTCAAGAATCACAAGCTTATACCTCATTCTGGGTTTTAGAACAAAAAACATCACATTTACAAGAAGTGCTGAAGATATCTTTTGAATAAAATTTTCCTTATTTATGGTAAATTATGAAAAATAATGCATACAGTTTAATTTTTTGTTCACTCTAAAAACTGAGTGCCATTAAATTACATCAGACTGAGTTGTGCTCACTTCATGTTCTGAAGCATCATGTTCATCATGTTAAAACCAGTGTCGTTCAGTTCAAAGTTCTCAAAAAATGAGGTCCACTCATCAACCTGTTTATTTGAGCATCATTCATCCTTTAATTGAACCTGTTCAAACACTTCAAAACTTCCAACTTTAGAAAACATTGTGCCTAATGTGAAATATGGTAGATAGAAGATCTGTGATGCTGCGGGCTCTTGTTAGAGAGCATTAAACAAAAAACTGGTTGAATCTGCCAGAAACATATTTACTACTGGTTGGTTCTTTAGGATGATAACCCAGAAAATAGGGCCTAATTAAGACAGAAATAGTTCACTAGACACTGATAGAGCTGAGGAAAAGAGAATTTAAGAGACTGTTGATGATCAAGAGAGATTATGCAAAGTGGAATGGTCAAATATTCCTTGTATACTTGTTAAATGTTATAGGAGAAGGCTAAGTGCTACCCTGTTGGCAGTACTTAGCTCGCTCGCGCGTGAGGAGAGAAACCCTGCTCGTTCGCGCTCGCAGGTTTTTGACAGTCATATGCCACCATACTGTAAGGAGGCAAATAGTTTTTCATGTCACTGTATCATCTCTAGTTAACCAATACACTTCTTTATTCCATTATTTTAGTATATAATCTTGTTTAGCAACTGTATTTTCTGTAACCGATCCCTACATTCAACCTCTTCTCTTTCAGAAAAGAGTGTCTGAGAAACTCAACCTAAGAAATTAGCACTTAAACGTGCACATGGTAGCTTCCTGCAGAGACGGGCATGGCAACGGGAGAATCCAGCAGGAAGCACTGAGAACCAGAGTGCTGATATACTGAGGGAAGTGTGGAGAACAGCATAGAGTGCAGGCGAGAGCAATCAGGTAATAATATGGAACTGTGGAGCGAAGACCAACTAACACAGAGGAGCTGAATAGCAAAGCAAAGAAACCCAGAGTAAAATCTAACAGAGATCTAAAAGTACAAAGAATACATGAATCAATTGGGAAACCAACACACAAAGGAATGAACTAAAATAGTAAAACCTAAGAGAGCATAAACAACAGGGAACTGAAAATACAGACACAAAAGAAACCCAAAAACTCACCTAAGGATTGTAACATTAAGTGGGAGGTTCGAAGGTTTAGGTTTTTCATCTGTACAGTGATTCAGTTGGCCCTGTTTTCCATTTTTTATTTTTTTTTTCTGTTTTACCTTTATATTTACTACTGACAATTGCAAGGCAGGGCAAAAAGAGTAAGCAAACAAAAAAATATATAAGCAGAAGGTACGCTTATGGTGATATGCTCATCCAATCACATGTCGCTTTACTACCATTATGCCTTTCCTTTAACTTATGGCTTCCCTTGTTGCAGAGGCATGTACTTGAGGTTTGGTCCGTGCAAGGTCTTCTGAATGTAAGTGATTTTACCAGAAAGGTTCCTTATTATGCAACATGAACAAGTTTCCAGATTGAAAATAAAGTGTTCTTTAACACATCTTTATTACTTTTGCAGACCTGCCTAAACAGAGGACCATCAAGCTGTAAAAGATTATTATACTGAACATGAGTGAGCTTACTCGGCCCTATTAAATGCATTTTTGTAGATTAGGTTCTAACTGATCAGAAACAGGAAATTCTTCGCTGGCATTGCAACAGTAACTGTTACTGACACATATCCATCCACATCCTGTACATGTATGGATTGTAAAGATTAAAGATTGTTTATTGTAGTGATGCCAATAGCATTACTGTCTATAGTAATAGGTAGCAGTAATGTTTATTCATCTGTACATACACTCAACTGTATACTGTCTTCATTCCTAAATGCTGGAAAAGGCACAAAGAGCCTCCTGTGCCGGGCCACTCTTGCATGTCTTTTGGCTTCTTTCGGGCAAGGATCTTTGATTCCTGGATTTACCAATACACAGCAGGAAAGAGGCAAAAAAAAGGCTTGTGGTTGAAAAAAATGTTCTTGTCCATCATCAAAGAGTCTAAACCTGCTGGTTCTGCTTTGATGAAAGGAGGTTTCCTATTTGAACAACTAGTGTGAGTGTGGCAGTGTGGTTAAAGGTTTTAACAGGGTGGACTGTATCTAACCTGGAAAATGCTGCTCCTGTGTTGAATCAGTCTACTATTTTAAGTCATCTGAATGTGGGAAGTTCTTGTTTGCAAAAATCTTTCCCAAAGAGGTCTTTGGGTTTATGCTTATGACATTTTTGTTGCAGTAAGAAACAAGCTGGGCCTACTACTAATGAATTAAAGGCTTTAATATGATGTTCAAAAACTGTATTAGCAGAATATTACTGCAACATTTGCTTAGCTGGATATTAAGTTGTGTTTGCTACTATGTAAGATATGTAAAAAGGCAATTTTGGGAAATTATTTACTTTGAACCACTACTTTAAGCCCATCTAATAAACTATGTTTTATTATGGCAAGAATGGGAACTTAATTTCATAGAACTACCTAGGATGTTTCTTGTGTGAGTTTCCACTGTTGGGTCCAAAACCGGGCTGTTAACACAGATTACATCTATTTAGACTAATGGATCCTCCTCCTGCAGGACAGGTCCGCCGCAATAACAGAGTCCAGAATGTGATAAATAACAGCAAAATCAGAGATATAGAGCATTATTTCCCTAATATTTCATAGAGGCTTGTGTTAAAAGCCATGTGAAAATGTGTAAATAAAATACTAACAATTAATGAACTGAATCTCAGCAGTGGATGGAAGGCAGTAGAAAGCAGTTCCAGCCATGGAAATAAATTACAATGTCACAGCATATTCAGTTTATTTCATAATGTAGTATCACTATAAATCATACAGAAAGATAAAACTGTTACCAACTTGACTCCTTTTGAAGGTTGTTTTTTGGGGAAGATTGCTACACATTTTGTCCAATGTGGGCCTTATTCCTCAAGTGCGAAAGCAGGAGGGAGGCAAAACTACCCCAGAAAACTACTCTGGTTCCTGAGAAAGGTTTCTGCATTTGGTCCTTTGGTACTTTTACACTGCTGGTTTTCTAAGTTTGTGCTTTTGAGCAAAATAAGAAGGAAGCATGGCAGCAGTAAATATCCCACCGTTGCTTTCAATCATGACCTGCTGTATTTTTTTTTTTTTTTTTTCATTTGTTTTAATAAATGATTCTCTTACAGTTTGACTTACTAAGATGCATTAAGTCGCAGGACAAGAGCTCTGCTCCGAAACAGAAACTTCAAAATAAAGGTAATTAAATCAGAAAAGCAAAACTACATTGCTTATTAAAATGCTTTTATTCTGTGAAACATAAAACTTCCTCACATTATCTCATGATAACAGTTTGTTTTGTTGTGATAATGCTCTTATTAGGTCACTGCCACAGGCTAATAAATATGTTTTTAAGATAACAGATGCATGTTTTTGTTCTTTTGACCTAGAAAGGATAGAAATTGATTATTTTAGTCAAACAAATAAGTAATTATTTATCAGAAATCAGGAATTTCATGCAAGCAACTGGTTCAATCTGTAATTGTATATTTTGACATTACGGAACATCATTGAATCAATTATCAGCAGTACCGTATTAAATTCTGCTGTTTGAAAATTATATTGGAAAGTGATTTTTACCTGCAATTTACTGGCTTGGTTTAAACCCTCTGATCTCTGTGAAACATGTGACACATACCAGGTGGTGCATAGCTATTCTTATTAAGACACAGTCATTAAATTCCTAGCATAACTCCTGTAAATACAACCCTAGGAGTGCGTTATCTTTCAAGTTTAAACAGATGACATTTAGCCGTCAGCATAAATACACTGTGCCTTCTTGTCTCTGGTTTATGTTGTCAAAATGTATGACCAGACACTTTTGTGCTCAGAGGTATAAACCTCTAACTGCCCTGGTTACATACACATTAAAATAAAGCTATATGGCATCTTTTCCAGTTAACATTTAAAACCCCTTGGAAATCAAGTTAAAACCTAAATATAATAAAGCAATCAGGTAAGATAAAATATGTGACTATTGTCTATGCCAAGTCTTTGACACAGTCTTTGTCTTATTTTGTCACATGAATTTAAAACGTCTCCAGGACTTATGTAATCATTTGGCTGCCCGAAAGTCACAGTGAAACCATTAAAGGAAGCCTGAACACCTGGCCAGCATTAACCAAACAGTTACAGACAAACGCTGCCATCTAGTGCTGGAGTGTGCTAATAACAAGCTCTCAGAGTTTCTGCCATCAGCATCTGTTTGCTCCGATGGGCCACCTACTTTGAGATCCATCTGCCACGACTCAGACTATCAAAAGCGATTCGCTGCTCATCCACACTTGGCTGGAAAAAAACAACTTATTCCAAAAGTTGACAACATACTGTAAAAAGCAGTGCCTTTCAAAAAGTAATCAAACCCCCACCATAAACATGAATGTATTTTATTTAGATTTAATATGGTAGACCAACTCCCAGTAGGACACCACTATGAAATGGAAGGAAATGATACATAGTTAAAAAAATTATGTGAATTGTGTCAAACGTTTTTATTCTGCCCCTTTACTTTGATACACCCAGATAAAGTGTCACCAATTCCTCTTCAGAAGCCACCTAGGTAAACAGACTTTGTACCTGTGTTTAATTTATTCTCAGAGCACTGTTTAATCCATTTTCCAAAAAACGGAAAGAGTGTGGCACAACTGCAAACCTACCTTGTCATGGCTCTCCACTAAAATTGACAGGCCATGCAAGAATAATATTTATCACAAAAGCAGCCAAAAGACCTATAACAAGACTGCAGGAGCTGCAGAGATACATAGCTCAGGTGGAGAATCTGTTGACAGGACAACTATTAGTAATTGCTCCACAGAATTTGGTCTTAATGGAAGAGTAACAAGTACAAAGTTATTGTTGAAAGAAAACCTTAAGAGGTCCAGTTTACAGGTTGCCACCAACTAGGTCGAAGACACATCAAACATGTGAAAGAAGGTTTTCTAGTCAGATGAGAATAAACTTAAGCTGTATTTTGATGTTTCACAATGTCTCTCCTAGACATAGCTACTGGCTATGCTCTCTTTAGACTCTAACCTTGAAAACTGGCTCAGAGTTTATCTGTTCTTTCTTTCTAGGTGAAACGACTAAAGGAGCTACATCCATTAACATTTACTTTTCCTTCCCATAGAAAGTACTCCTGGATCAGTGCTTCTTTGTTCTTTTTGTGTCTCTGCTCTGTTCTCTCAAACCCCCAGTCAGTCGTGGCAGATGGCCGCTCACACTGAGCCCGGTTCTGCTGGAGGTTTCTTCCAGGTAAAAGAGAGTTTTTCCTCTCCATTGTCACTACATGCATGCTCATTATGAGGGATTGCTGCAAAGTCAATGCAAGCGACTGTCCACTGTCACAAAATGCTCATTCAGGAGGAATGAATACTGCAAGTCACTGACTCAAGGCAATCTGCTGGGTTTCCTTAGATAGAACAACTTTTTAACCAATTTTAATAATAAACTGAATCTGTTTGATAGCTAAGATTAAATGGAATGTATGTACCTGACATGGAATCTGTATGATTCAATTGAATTGACTTTGTAAAAGACGATATGTGTTGTGAATTGGCGCCATTTAAGTAAACCTGAATTGAATTAAATAAAACTTGTTGGCCTACATGCAGCTCTCTATTGAATCACCATTTTGAAACATAGTGGTGGTAGCATAGTGCTTTGGGGCTACTTTTTTCAGCAGGGATAGGGAAGCTAATCAGATTCAATGGGGAAATGAATAAAAAAAATGTATGGCTAATCCTGGGAAAAATTAAAAACCTGTTTTGCCTGGTTCTGACGGCAGGGTTTTTATGACAATTTTTGACCCGATTTTGCCATTCTGACCACGTCCTGATCATCATGATGGTATTCCTGCTGTGTGTGGTGTGTTAAGAGTGATCTAGTTTTCTCTAGGATGTCGGGACCGCTCCAGCCTCAAATCGGGGATATTCAACATGTTGGATTGTCTTGGCCCTATATCCTACCCTGCGGGGTGTTCCTTGGACAAACGAGCATGCAGCCTGTTGAATGAGATGTGTAGCCAATCAGAAAGTGAGGTGACAAACACAGAAGGGAATTACTTTGAACTCACGTTTAATCTCAAGAGGGGTTTTCGAGATTTCCCGTCTGACATCTGAATGTTTGTGAGTAAAATGTGTTCGTGTTTGATGTGTTGTGCTTGCCGTGTGGCTGGACACCACACACTGTAGGACCAAACCTGTTGTAGTTACGATTTTTTTTATCATCACATGTGGGGTCTCTCAGGTTTTGAAAATCAGCAGACAATTTTAAAGTCCAGACCCAAAGCCAATCAAATCAGTGGCAAGACTTGAAAACTGATGTTCACAAATGCTGTCCATCCAATCTGACTGAGCTTGTGCCATGCTGAGAAGAATGGGCAGACATAAGAAATGTACAGCTGGCATAGACCTACCACCACTAACTTGGTGTTTCATGAAATTGTTTACTTGAATGAATCATGATTCATTTTCACTCCACTTCACAATTAGGCACTGCTTTGTGTTGGTTTATCACACAAAACCACAATGGAATAGACTTGAGATTGGGGTTCAAGGGGTGTAAATACTTTTTGCAAAGTATTTTAAGTTATGTGTGGCTGGTAAAAGTCTTTCCTCTGGCTTTCTGGAGCTGCATCGATCTCAGGATCTGTAGACAATCCTGGAAATATAAGCTTCAGCAGAGGTCAGGCTTAGAGGAAACTTTATGTTTTTGGAGCATTTGTGCAAAGATTCCTCTGGAAATTTTAGTCTGGACACTGTCTGTCTGCTTTAATATTTACCTAGAAATGTTGAAATCTCTGCCTCCCCTGCTCTCTTGATGTCTCTGTTCTTTTTTATTTCATGTGATTTTGTGATTTGCAGACAAAAGAAGCCTTTTGTTTGTGTACTAAGCCATTCAAACAACAGAGGTACTGTCGGGACTGCATGTTTTAAAATGTTCCTAAATGATGTCAATGCAATTATTTACTGTATACAAAGGTATGGCTGCAAGGGCAGAAGGCCAAAACACTTATACTCCCTGCTGAGAGGGTGTTTAAAATGCCATGCAGGAAAAATGTTTTATTATTTTACATTATACAGACAAGCAACAGGGAGAATAAGAGAAACGAGACATTCTGCAAAGCAGAGATGAGTAACATTCAGGCCACAAATGATGCAAGGAGGAGAGGAACTGTAAAAATCTCAGCTTTCCAATGTATCATTTCTGTGACAATGTTCCAGAAGTTTTGACCATATTTTGCAGAAATTTGGTTTTTGCAGGAAGTAGGAGCATCTGATTGATTTTTTTTTGAGCTTCGTTTAAATAACAGTTTAATTCATACTGAGCCGGAAGAGATTTTTCTGCACTTAAAATCCTTCTTAGCAGTAAGCACATCCTGCTAACAGAGACTAAACAGCCTTTCTCAAATATAGAGGGGGATTTTCTGCACCTCAGCCAAGTTCCAGCTTAAATTTCAAACACCCACAGACTCCAACAATCACTCTGCTTTTATCTGGGTGAAACCTTGTAATGCAAATCCTTACTTGCTGATGTAAATCTTTTAATGTTCTTAGTTTCTTTGTGGGTGGTTGTTTATAGAGAAAATTAGATTTAACTCTGTTATCCTGATTTCTTTAGAGAAAAATGTTACAATAAGCCAAATGTCTGGAATAAATAAGGTACAAGGGTTATTGTAATAGTTTTTAGTAAGTAATTTATATCCAGTCCTCAGACTGCTGGATGTAGAAAACTGTAACAGAACAACCAGAAAATTTTTCTATCAGTAGGACTGAAAAACGCTGCTAGAAGTCCCCGGTTCCAATATTTTTACAATTGTAAGCAATGCAAAAATTATTAATTTAGGCCCTATTTTTTTAAATTGGGCCTGTGCATAACATTTCATCCCAACCTGCTTTTACCTAAGCTCATTATCAGTTAAATTCGAATGTTATAAATTTATTGTGATTTCATTGTATAACAAATAAAACACAATTTCTCGAAAATCCGTGAAAGAATTCTCTGATAAAAACACAGTATATGAAAACATGTGAAACAAGCATTGTAATATAAAGTGCATTATCTTAAAAGGACACCTCGACTGATGAAGATGCAGCTTTGGTTGTGTGAGCTGGCCCACCTGGCACTTTCCCCAACTGTTGTAGTACTCCACCTCGCCCCCATTGATCACCTCAGTAACCCTACAAGGATAAGCAGGTATAGACAATGGATGGATAGATGCTAAATATTAAATGTGATAGTTCCCCCTGTAATTCCAGTAAACTGTTAGACTTTCTATGTTGTTTTTTTTCCAATGATTATCATCCAAGTAAAAAGAAATGTTTTTCTGCAAAGTGCTATTGTCTAAAAGTCCAAAAAGAGGTTGAAAATTCATCTTCAGGTATATTTATTGTTATAAATACACTATAAGTCTGATCCGGTTTGTGATAACCAGTGAGATTGGTTCAGTTGGGGACATATAAGTGTTTTAAAGGCCCTAATAGTCATATGTTTACTAATGCTTTCCTGCAAACCTCCGAGGCTTTCACAGATCAGCTGGATTTCATACTAAAATTAAGTTACACAAAGATGGACCCTATTCACTAATTAGGTGACTTCTAAATGCAAATGGTTAAACTGGAAAAAATATGAAAATCTTGCATTATTTTCCTCACTTTTCACAATCATACATTATTTTGTGTCGTAGAGCTCTGCAACCCATGGCCCTGGAACCACATGTGGTACCTAACAACTTTATCATTCATTATTTAGAACTCATGAGTGTTTTTATTATAAAAGGTATTTAAAAAGGCTAGTTTGGGCTTCATTTTTAAGCAATTTCTAGTAATATCTGCATGGAATTTACACACCATGACACGAATAGTGCAAGAAATATATATATATATTTAAATCTTTTTTTTTCCTGGAATTGGCTGGTCATTATATGCGGATGATGGAGCCTTGTGGATCTGACGTCGTAACATACATTAAGGGTAAAATGTAAAAGGCAATCTGTGAAGTTGAATCATGTCTAATAAACGAAGTTTAAAAAGGTCCATAACAAAATCTCAGGTTAGCTCGTACTTGTCGTCTTCCGCTTATCCGGGACCGGGTCGCGGGGGCAGCAGACTCAGCAGAGACGCCCAGACGTCCCTCTCTCCAGACACCTCCTCCAGCTCCTCCAGGGGGAGCCCAAGGCGTTCCCAGGCCAGCCGAGAGACATAGTCCCTCCAGCGTGTCCTGGGCCGTCCCCTGGGCCTCCTCCCGGTGGGACGTGCCTGAAACACCTCCCGAGGAAGGCGTCCAGGAGGCATCCGGTATAGATGCCCGAGCCACCTCAACTGGCTCCTCTCGATGTGGAGAAGCAGCGGCTCTACTCAAAGCCCCTCCCGGATGGCCGAGCTCCTCACCCTATCTCTAAGGGAGTGCAAGGCCACCCTACGGAGGAAGCTCATTTCAGCCGCTTGTATCCAGGATCCCGTTCTTTCGGTCATGACCCAAAGTTCATGGCCGTAGGTGAGGGTAGGAATGTAGACCGACCGGTAAATTGAGAGCTTTGCTTTTCGGCTCAGCTCTCTTCACCACAACGGACCGGCACAGTGCCCCCATTACTGTGGCAGCCGCACCGATCCGTCTGTCGATCTCCCGCTCCATTCTTCCCTCACTCGTGAACAAGACCCCGAGATACTTAAACTCCTCCACTTGAGGCAGGAACTCCCCTCCAACCTGAAGAGGACAAGCCACCCTTTTCCGGTCGAGTACCATGGCCTCAGACTTGGAGGAGCTGATCCTCATCCCAGCCGCTTCACACTCGGCTGCGAACCGCCACAGCGCATGCTGTAGGTCTTGGCTAGAGGGGGCCAGCAGGACCACGTCATCCGCAAAAAGAAGAGACGAAATCCACTGGTCCCCAAACCAGACCCCCTCCGGCCCTTGGCTGCGTCTAGAAATCCTGTCCATAAAAGTTATGAACAGGACCGGCGACAAAGGGCAGCCCTGCCGGAGTCCAACATGCACTGGGAACAGGTCAGACTTAGTGCCGGCAATGCGGACCAAACTCCTGCTCCGCTCGTACAGGGACCGGATGGCCCCTAATAAAGGGCCCCCGATTCCATACTCCTGGAGCACCCCCCAACAGGACATCACGAGGGACACAGTCAAATGCCTCCTCCAGGTCCACAAAACACATGTGAACCGGTTGGGCAAACTCCCATGAACCCTCGAGTACCCTGTAGAGGGTATAGAGCTGGTCCAGTGTTCCACGGCCGGGACAAAAACCAAAAACCTTGCCACCGCAGAGCTTTTTAACCACCTCGGTGACTTCAGCCTGGGTGATGAAATAAAATAAAAAAGGCCAACATTTTGTTTAATTGTGCCAAAGACTGCCATGTCACGACAACCTTCTAAATGAACATGTTATTTTCTTGTGTAAATAACAAATTCACACCCAGAAATCGTCATTTGTCCTTGGACCTGACAGAATATGGTTGGGATCATCTCAGTGTGTGTCTGCCCCCCCCATGTCAGGGCAGTCAACATAGCTTGTGACATTTGGGCATTTTATTTCTAACAGGCCAAACGTTGGCTGCCTCTCAAAATCATACACAATGCCATCGGGTGACATCAGCTGACAACCCCATCCATGGTGCGTCAGGTTGGATAAGGTAGTGGGTAGAAGATCCCAGCCTGTAATCTGACAGTGGCAGCTTTGTGGGAGAAGGGCGTCATGTGGACAGGTCCTGGGGACCTTGGTTATTCTCCAACAAACAGATATTTTTTGTCCGCACCACTATTGCTCACTGGAAATTCTCATTTTGAGCATAATTTAAAAATGTACTAAAATGTATTTAAAAGAAAAATAATAGAATCACTTATTTTGACATTTTACAATCAAACAACACGAAAACAGGCAAAACAACAACAACCAGCACTAATAACTTAAAGACTTGGAGATTCAAGTTCCTGATTCCAAAGAAACCAGGCACACAGAAGAAAAAGTAGGACATTCAAAACAAACAAGTTGTGTAGTGAGAGACAAAGACATTGGCACTTCATCGAGCAACATAACGCCTCGTCTCATGAGGTCCACTAAACATGCCTCTTCACAAGACGGTCCACTTCAATGTGAAGCAGTCATTTGCTGTGCAGGCTTGCTGCTGTCCTTCAGAGGAGTCCCCAGCTCTCACCGAAGAGATTTGTCTGAAATGTCAAGTTCGGTTCGAGTGTCCATAGAATGAACCAGTCCATTTCTCAGGCAAACATTATCAGTTCAACATCCAGCCGTGATCAGCAGTAGTGGTTGCATGGTCAGAGTGCTACATTAGTTATTATCAGGGCAGCTGGGACAGACGAGCTTCGATGGCCTGGAATGCAAATGAGAAAGCACACGGCATGCATGAATTAAACGATTCTCTTCGTTTTAGACACAAGACAATTTTTAACATAGATAATAAACCCACAAAAGCGCCTGAGACTGGAGTTAAAGTGGACTCACTTTTGCCAGCTCTCCCACAGATCCTGGAACCAAACATAATTGAGATCCTTCTTTCCACAAGTCTTTCAATCGCTGCTTCATGATATCGATATTCCTGAGACGAACAGAAAAATGTTATCAAAGCGTTCTCTAGCGTTTGTCACAAGCTGACAAGTGATGGCTGGCAACACCAATACTTAACACTGCCTTTAACTCTGACCTGGAGAACAAACAGAACTTACAACAACCCACTCCAGTCCATGACGTACCCACCTGTCTTCTGAACAACTGTCCTGCAGTCTCTTCTCAGCTTTGGAAAGTTCAGGCCACCATTTCCTGATGACGGACTGAACCCAGTGTAAACCCACCGTTATGTGTCTGTCAAAAAACAACAAACTAAATGCATTAATTAGGCCCGACTGGTTTTCTCCTCATTCCAAGTTCTAAAGAGGTAGGACCCCCTTTGTTTCTGTAATGCCAAACGGGCAAAATTCAGGTCAGCTCTTAAAAACTGGTGGTGAGAGGATCTAAACATTCTCACTGGCTGAATATCCCCACTGTTTTTATTTCACTCTTCTCCTCCTTTGTATTTTTTACTTGCACACATTTAAACCTAGCCACCAATGCTTAATATCAGTGTTTTACAGAGTTTACATTTAATAATTTATCTCTAACAACCTAAGTGGAAATATTTAAATGATGCGTGAACTTCCACTTCAGCGGCTCCTCAAACATGGAGGCAGAGAGAGAAACGCTCTCTCCAAAGCCTTAACATGTATAGTTCAAATATTTTTCACCGTTCATGTTCTGAGATACAGATTAAAGAGACCGCAACTGTCCAGGATTGTTGATTATTTACTGATTTTAAGCAGAACGGACCAGGAGTGCTGCAGGGTGCCGTTACAAGACGTCTCAAAGGCTTTAATTAGAAAAGATCTGTAGATTATTACAAACTTCGCCTCAATTAGATGTGATTTTAATTACGTAATAATTCATTAATGTAGATCAGGGGTGTCCCTGACTTAAAGTGTGGCAAGGAACAGGACAGAAGAAGCCATGCAGCCATCAATCAGGAACTGGACTTTGAAACCAGGACAGCCACATAGAGGACTATAGCCTCTGCCAGGGGTGTTTTTGGGGTCTCAAAACATTGGGGGCTTTAGCTCAAACCCAAAAAATTTAAATTTCCATGAGACAGTTTATAAGTAATTTAAAGTTAAAATAACATATTGTACCAGTTCTCTGTCTCGGCTGGTTTTAGATTGAATGTAAATTATTGTGAATTAAACAAAAAAGGTTAACAATAACTTTACTTGGTTTTTATTGTTGTTAGAAGCTCAATGAAGGATAAGGAGAAAGAGTTTAGGACTGATGAAAAATCATTTTGCTGAAGAAAATAATGGCACATTTTGAGGTATTTAGAAAAAATTGAATCTGAATTTTTGGTGAAAATTACTCTTAAACTCAGAGATGTTTATAATAGGCCAGAAAAATGTGCTTCTTTTGTCATCTACATAAATTAACTTTTTAATCATTACATTCTTATCAAAGTGTTCCACTCCTAAGGCTCCATTTGTCATTCTTACATTTCAAAAAAGGGAAAGTGGTGTAAAGTCTGGAACCTCTGGAGATCATTGTGGAAAGACGGATTCTTCATAAAATGAAGAACATTATGAAGAACCCTGAGCATCCTCTTCATAAGACTGTCCTACAACAACAGAGTGTCTTCAGTCAGAGGCTTCTTCAGATCTGCTGTAAGACGGAGCGCTACAGGAGATCCTGCCCACAGCCATCAGCATCTACAACTCTTTGAAGAAACCTTCATAATATGAGCTATAACAACATTTAATTTCCCTTTGGGATTAATAAAGTATTTTTGAATTGAAGTTGATTTTTCTAAATCTTAGTCAAATGGTAAAATCCTAAAACACATTTTATTTTATAATGCCAAGAGCTTTCAAAACATTTTATTAAAATTGTTCCTTCTTTTATGAACCTGTTCTCTTTTATCGCCATCTATTCAGCCCTTCATTCCACTTCTGAAGAAATTTGGCCTGCCAAAAATAATAAATAAAAACATTTTCAACAGTCTTTTGTTCTGTACTGACATTAGTGGAGTTCTTACCTTTAAACACTGAGAGGAAAGGGTGTTAAGTTGTGGTGTTTATAATATAGCATAGAGCCTCATCCTGGACCTTATCAGTACTAATATTAGTTATTAATAAATGTATACATATGTCTCACCTTCAGTAAAACTGTATCCTTGTTTAATTAGTTTAGTTTATATAATATTACATGTGTGATTCAGTAAAAATAAAATAGTTAACTAATCAATGGTCCACCTGTGATTAATTGCTATGATTTATTTCTTAATTAACCTGCATCTTTAAAGCCAGAGCTGCATGTTTAGAATCAGCACAGAAGATATGAAAGAGAAGAGGGAGGCTTACTTTTGAACTTTCTACGACGTCTTACTGGAACCAGGAGATATTTTCCTGGTTTATTGAGAAACACATTTTCTGTCTACATGAAGAACTAGACTATAAGACTGGATGCAGCAATGAGATGCAATGTGTTGATCTGAAGGACCTTTTAATGTGTTCAGCTACGTTAGGATTAAATGCTTTTATATTGACTGAAGGACCAGATATTTTCACATTATGATGCAAATCCAGCTAGAACCTCACAGAAAAGGTTGCTACTGTTTTCTATCACAGACAGATCATTTAACTTCTGAGTCAGCATTCAGGTTTTACCGCTATCTTCAGCCACACACACACACCCCCACCAGGCTCCCACTCTCTGGTTGGCTCCGCTGTTGCTCTGAAATGAGCCCTGTTCGAGGCGCTCAGTGTAACGTTTCGGGTAATGAACAAGGCAATCGACGGCCCTGGAGTGAACAGGTGTTCTGGACGTCTCCAGAATGGAGTCGGCCTCTGCCTGTGCGCGTAGTTGCACATTTGCGGTGCCTCGAGTGCGCAAATAAGTATTTTTTGTCTTCAGCCCCGGAAGCCCGGGTCTAACGACGCGCCTGCACATGGTGCTTCTGGTCCACCAACTGGGCCTCACAGTGCCCACAACTAAATCTAAGAAATCTCTCTTAAAACATATTTAGATATTTTTACTGGTATAAAGTTGGTCCAAAACAGCAAGTTAATAAGTATACTACTCTTCAAACATATTTGGGTATGTCAAAACTTTATATACTATATTTTAGTACAATAATGTAGAGAAACATTTTTATTTTGTCTTAGTCATGTGTTAAACTACACATTCTAACAGATTTTGGTTGAAGTATTTTAAATTAGGTAAAAATTGATCTGTGCTACTTAAAATGAATAATAAACAGTGATATTAAACATGTTGCAACATTTAGAATAGAGATTAAAGTGGTTATTATGTCATTAAAAATGTTAACTGAGAAAATATTTACATTTGCCAAGGGACTAGAAAGTGTGGTTTCTACCTCCGTGTTTCTAAGTGCACCAGTTTAAAAGTCTCCCTTTTAAGGGCTAAAGCCTCCCCCCTTTGTTACAACTACTGGTTTGATCTACCAGTTAGAAACATATGGTTAAGGGCTAGGAGGGAGAAGGAAGGGAAGAAGTGGGTTCAGCCTTAATAGCAGTTCTTTAGTTATTGACCAGACCAACTAAAACTTCTTGGATGAATAAGGTGACGACTGACAGGAAAAGATACAATAAATTGAGCAAATCCAAGAACTTTAAACTCAGCTATTAAAGATACAATATTGATAATCAGGGGTACTTACTCTTCATATTTACTGGAAATAACGACTTTGACTTGGGGCATGAGGTCAACACAGCAGCCAAGCGACAAACATGGTGCTTCAGTTTGAAGGCTAACAAAATCAAAGACAAAAGAAGCACAAACAGTGAATGGATGATGATTCATGGCTGACAGAAGGTAAAGTAATGATCATAGTCTTAAAACCTCTGTAGAAAAGGCAGAAAAGTACCAGACCAGAGCTCATTTTTACTTATTTCATTTAAACAGTCGTTTTTACCACGTGAACTCTACCTGGCATTCATTTATATTATTCTTATAGTTCAATCATACAAATAAAGACAGATATATTTAAATGAATTGAGACCAAAAAAGTTTAGTGAGCATAAAAAAGTACTGATTTTAATTGTTTTTCATGATATTAATATTTTATAAGTTTTCCTATTTTTAATAATGTAGTTATACTATACCATGACTAGGTATAATCCTACCCCTAACATGATCTTTTCAAAACCACTAGTTGTTAAGAAAAACCTTAAAAATGCAACAGTTGGAATGTAAAAGTCAAATGTAACTTACTTGTTTGTTAAGACAGGTAAGCAGTCAAGCAGCACCCCAGTGTCTTGTATTCTAGGGAGCAAACACAACCAAACATGAGTGCTGCACAGTTTGAGAAAAAGCCCAAAGCACCAAATGATAAGATCAAAGTTCACCTTATTAGGTAGGACACCAACTCGCAGGCATTTCTTCGCCATAGCGTCAGGGCTACTTTAAGTCGGAGATCTCTTCCAAAGAGAATGTGAGTCATAGCTTCGTGGTCCTTTGATAACTTGTGGGAAAAAAACATAAAAACTTGTATTTTTTTGATCCAACACCAAGAGAAAAACAAGAAGGTAAAAGTTCTTGTAATAGGTTTCCACTTCAGGTCTGTTTCTCACCTCGGTAAAGTCAGCGTACTTGGAGCTGGCCCCTGTCATCTTCGAAGCATCAGCAGAGATCGTCGGCAGCCCAGCGTGAAGGGCCCGCACATCATCGGAGCATGTCACCTCATTCTCTTTGTTGGCCATGCCGGGGCCACGGAGACGGCCTACATTTGATGACCTTCGGTTCAGCTTTGCGCCCACCTCAACCGATGAAGAGCTCTTTCTCTTGCAAGGCGACGGCCGTGTTATCTTGTCGGATCTCTGCACTACGCGATGTACCTGGAAACTGACGAGGGAGACACCAAGATGGGCCAGAGCTGTGGTTGTTCAGAGAGCAAGTAAAATTCAAAGCCATGAATAAACTGTGTTGATGGTCATGGAAAGATGACTTACAGGAGCATCTCAATAACTTAAAATATCATCGAAAACTTTAAGTAACTTTGTTAATGCTAGATTATTTACTGCAGAGTGATATATTTTATGTGTTTGGTATTTTTTAACAATTATTACTAACTGCTAATAAAATGCAAAACTCAACTTTCAAAGAATTAGAATATTATCCAAGACCAGGAATGTACAATCTGTGCCTCCAGAGCCGCTTGTGGCTCTTTATAATTTTACCTATGAAGGATAAAAGACCAATCATTGTTTTAAAATGCATACATTGAATCTCTACAACAAAATCACACTAAAAGTACCGGTAATATTTTTTAGATGTATTTTTCTTGTCATTAGGTTGGAAACTATTTCCTTTTCTTACATAATTTGTCATGCAGAGGTTTTATGTTTGTCTTCATTTTAAAATCTAAAAAAGAGGGCCTGAAGATGTTCTTGTAAAGTCATTGAGACATTAACAAAGTTGTTTCCTTAACAAAACATCTTTGTCATGCAGCCCAATGTCTGTCCGTAATGTCTGAATCTTTTTCTACCACCGTTTCCTTCCACTTCATTTGAATGAATATGCTGGGATACAGCACTGAACAGCCATCTTCTGCAGCCATTACCGTTGTCTGCAGTCTTCCCCATAACTGTGTAGGTCATAACAGATCTCTAAAACAATCCCATAACAAAACTGACGTTTGTGTGTTGATTTGGTGTAATCAAAAGTCCTCCAAATTAACAAAGTATCTTGAAATATGCAATTCTTTAGTTAATCTTTGCAGCAAATGAATCCTAATTTTTGAGTTTAAGTAGTTTCCAGTAATATTGTAGTTTGTTGAGGTCTACCTGTAATATTCCAGTGGCTGAGAGGGATTCATCTGTGGGACAGAGACTGAATGAACCCCATGGATATGAAATTAGAGACTCACCTGTCCTCATTTAATTCTTCCTTATTATTAAAATCCACCTAAAACAAAAGGATATGGGATGAGGGCACTACCACTACTATAAACTACTGAACTCTTCTTCACCATCACCAGGATTTAGCACACAAATTTACTGTATTTCTTACATTAAACCAGAGGTCTTGGGATTCATACCTGCTTCATGTTCTTTTCAGTAGAAACATGCAGACAGGACCGCCGAAAGCCATTGGATTTATTGCAGCTGACTTTATAGACTTCCCGTTGCTTACAATGCTTGCCAGCTGCCATAATAAGGGACACTGTTGGACAAAAATTACAATCATTGCTAGTGTAACTCACTCCGGAGATGGCAACTAACATTAAGGGTATTTCTACCCACCCAAAGAGACAAATGCACCAGCAAGAATAAACGTTTCAGGTAGAAAATAAAGTAAAGCTATTACATTTACTGCCTTGCCAAACATAAAAACAACCGATCAGGTTGGAAATGAACTGCATTATTCCCCTGAAAGTCAATTAAAGTTGCTGCAGCGACGTTACATGTAGCTTTAACCTTCAGCATTTAGATCAACTACGAGGAAAACACGGAAACGTTCAAAGTAACGAGCTGGAGGGCTGCTACGAGCTAGCTAGCTAACAAGTAAGCCACTTCAGGGCACATACGGCTTCACAAAAAGAAATGTAATTCTATCGAGCTACTATTTTCACCATTTACATCATTGATTTAATTACCAACCAAATATTTTTAGAGTTTAGTGTGGGCTCCTCATATGTGTAATTCAAAAACGTAAAGAAATGGTTAAACTCGAGGCGAAAACTGCAAGTCCGTGTTAACGCCTCATAGTTTTACCATTCGAATAACTACACCACCGGTGTGGGGGGATTTTCTTTATTCTTTTTCTTCTTCTGGTGTTTTATGTCCGTTGGCAGATCAACGATGATGATGCTTACCGCCACCAACTGGACTGGCTTGTGGACAGAGATGTAGGAAAAAAAGATTCTACGTTTGTATTTTTCCAAAATAACATCATTTGATCTTTTATTTTAATTATATTAATTCCAAAAATACTTTCGTATTGTAATGTTGATATTTATTTTACTAAGGGCTTCTTTTAGCTGTCTCTTTTCTAGTTGTGTTGCACTCAATGAAAACATACTGTACCAGTGAGTCATTTTCTATACCTCTTCTTCCATAGTGGGTCGGAGGGAAGCTGGGTCCTATCTCCAGCAGTCTATGTTTATTGCTAAGTTTATTGCTTTACTGCCCATACAGCCGGCGTTTTACTGCTTACAGCTGCTGGGAACATCTTCACCTGAGATTAACCCTTTCTCCAACCTGAAGCCTGCTGTGACCTCTGACTTCTCCCACTCAGGCTCACAATACATGTTATGTTACACATGGGAACGGAACTCATATATGAAACTAAATGATTTTAATCCTCAACATATGCTTTCCCATTAATCTAAGTGTTTTATTAAGACATGTGTGACCTACTCTGACTGTCATAACTGATATGTTTTCTGCTTTTTTCTGTCTTCCTTGCCTGTCCTACAAATCTCTAAATGCTGTTCAAGTATCTTCCTGTATTACTATAGCTCATATCTCAATATTCCTGCCAGATTTTTTTAACATATATATCACTAATTCGGAATTCAGCCTTACTCAATGAAATCTGCAGCTCTACACTTTCAGACTTCAATGACTGTTTATCAAAAATTGTCTACATCTTCATTTCCCTCCACTCCCACATGTGCTGGAAGCCAAACACTACTGTTACTGTTTTAGTGTGAAACTTGTTCAGAGTACAATTAATATCTTTCCTTGTGGAGTTATTTGATTTAATCCTGGATAAAGCTGATCTACTATCAGAAGCTATAAGATACTTTTGATGTTTCTGTTCTTCAATCCAAATTAAACTCATGAGTTGCCACTAATTCTATTTTATATACTAAGTTGCAGTTCTTTTCTTCATTCCTATGTTGTGATATGGAATGTATACTGCTGCTCCAGTACGTCTTGATTCTGAATCTTTAGATCCTTCTGTAAATATAAAAAAATGTATAAAAAACTGTTTATTAAAATGTTATTGTACAATAAATCATTCTATAATATGCTTTTCCTTATTCTTGAATAATTTATGCAAGTATAAAAACACGGCTGGATTAATAAAGAGCCAAAGTAGAATGTCTAGGTCAGATATTGTTGGAAAAAAAATTTTATTGCAAGTAATCCTGCATATTCAGTTTTTATATTGCCAATCCAACCAAATATGCTCCCAACACTCCTATAAGATATTATTTGCAGGATGTGATTGATTGTGTCCTTGAACATTAACCCAGTTGTTAACCGAACAGTTGTTGTAATGATGTAATTTGTAATGGCATCTCTCCCATTGCAACTTGTAATGCTTCTACTGGTGATGTTCTAAATCCCCCACAAAATAATGTAAGCGTCTTTGATTGTTCTAATCAATAAGTTTTTTATTGGTTTCTATTTAGAAAAATAGATAACCTGAGAAAAAAATGTGTTCACTCGCCTTAGCACCAGTTACTGTTCTAAGACATAAAAACATGATTTTTTAAAACTATAAAACACATTATATTACATAGTAGGTATTTATAAACCTAGATTTTGCTGCTCCAGACAAATTCTATTCAGGTGCGGTGTTTCAGATGTCTTCCGGAAGCTGTACTACAGACTACCTAACAAATGATGGCGCCAGAGCGCCAAGTTACACGTGTTTGTTTGATTTCGTCCGGCAGTAGTCGCTAAAACAACACAAACCGCATCTTTTCTTTGTCAAAATCAGGCCCCCAGTCCCAACAGAGAATATTGGAGAAAATATTGTTCAACTATTGAGGTCTTGACAAAACACTTAGAGCATACAACAGGGTTATGTGATCATTATAATTTGACTCACAGCATGTTTTCATGGAGTGCAACTAATATAAACTAGGAAAGAGACAGATAAAACAAGAACCGAATAAAATATAAACTTTACCATTACATTTTTTGAAATTAATATCATTAAAATCAAAGATCAACTCATATTATTTTTGAAAAATGCAAACCTATTAGAATCAATTTTTTTTTCCCTGAATCTTCTGTCCACACTCCAGTCTAGTTGGTGGCGGTACTGCACCATCATAGTTGGTCTGCCAACTGCAATAAAACACCAGAAGAAGAAAAAGAAAACAATCCCCACACACCGATGGTGTTATTTGAATGGTAAAACTATGAGGCGTCGACACCGATTTGGAGTTTTCGCCTTGTGTTTAACCAGCCTTTCACGTTTTTGATTTGCACACACAAGGAGCTCTCACTACACTCTACAAAATTAATCGGTAGGTATTTGAATCCGTGATGTAAATAGTGAAAATAGTAGCATGTCAGAATTACCTTTTTTCTGTGAAGCCGTATGTTCCCTGAAGTTGCAAGGCTAATTTGTTAGCTAGCTAGCTAGCTAGCTCGTAGCAACGGCCCAGCTCGTTACTTTTCTCCGTGTTTTCTTCGTAGTTAAGCTAAATGCGTTATTGCAGCAGCATTGACTTTCAGAGGAAGAATGCAGTTCATTTCCTTACCTGATCGGTTGTTTTTATGTTTAGCAAGGCAGGAACTTTTTTAGCTTTATTTTAACTTGGACTTTTGTTTGAGCTTTCCGAGTTGAAGTCGGACGACGCCTATTTAATTAAAAGATTTATCCTTACAGGTACATTCTACTGAATCGTAGTTGAGATGTTGTGTTAAAAATACCCATGATGTTAGTTGCCATCCCCGGATATACGAGCTATACTAGCAATGATCGCTGTAATGTTTATCTAACAGTGTCCCAGCTGGCAAGCATTGTAAGCAACGGGAAGTCTATAAAGTCAGCTGCAATAAATCCAATGGCTTTCGGCGGTCCTGTCTGCATGTTTCTACTGAAAAGAACATGAAGCAGGTATGAATCCCAAGACCTCTGGTTTAATGTAAGAAATACAGTAAATTTGTGTGCTAAATCCTGGTGATGGTGAAGAAGAGTTCAGTAGTTTATAGTAGTGGTAGTGCCCTCATCCCATATCCTTTTGTTTTAGGTGGATTTTAATAATAAGGAAGAATTAGATGAGGACAGGTGAGTCTCTAATTTCATATCCATGGGGTTCATTCAGTCTCTGTCCCACAGATGAATCCCTCTCAGCCACTGGAATATTACAGGTAGACCTCAACAAACTACAATATTACTGGAAACTACTTAAACTCAAAAATTAGAATTCATTTGCTGCAAAGATTAACTAAAGAATTGCATATTTCAAGATACTTTGTTAATTTGGAGGACTTTTGATTACACCAAATCAACACACAAACGTCAGTTTTGTTATGGGATTGTTTTAGAGATCTGTTATGACCTACACAGTTATGGGGAAGACTGCAGACAACGGTAATGGCTGCAGAAGATGGCTGTTCAGTGCTGTATCCCAGCATATTCATTCAAATGAAGTGGAAGGAAACGGTGGTAGAAAAAGATTCAGACATTACAGACAGACATTGGGCTGCATGACAAAGATGTTTTGTTAAGGAAACAACTTTGTTAATGTCTCAATGACTTTACAAGAACATCTTCAGGCCCTCTTTTTTAGATTTTAAAATAAAGACAAACATAAAACCTCTGCATGACAAATTATGTAAGAAAAGGAAATAGTTTCCAACCTAATGACAAGAAAAATACATCTAAAAAATATTACCGGTACTTTTAGTGTGATTTTGTTGTAGAGATTCAATGTATGCATTTTAAAACAATGATTGGTCTTTTATCCTTCATAGGTAAAATTATAAAGAGCCACAAGCGGCTCTGGAGGCACAGATTGTACATTCCTGGTCTTGGATAATATTCTAATTCTTTGAAAGTTGAGTTTTGCATTTTATTAGCAGTTAGTAATAATTGTTAAAAAATACCAAACACATAAAATATATCACTCTGCAGTAAATAATCTAGCATTAACAAAGTTACTTAAAGTTTTCGATGATATTTTAAGTTATTGAGATGCTCCTGTAAGTCATCTTTCCATGACCATCAACACAGTTTATTCATGGCTTTGAATTTTACTTGCTCTCTGAACAACCACAGCTCTGGCCCATCTTGGTGTCTCCCTCGTCAGTTTCCAGGTACATCGCGTAGTGCAGAGATCCGACAAGATAACACGGCCGTCGCCTTGCAAGAGAAAGAGCTCTTCATCGGTTGAGGTGGGCGCAAAGCTGAACCGAAGGTCATCAAATGTAGGCCGTCTCCGTGGCCCCGGCATGGCCAACAAAGAGAATGAGGTGACATGCTCCGATGATGTGCGGGCCCTTCACGCTGGGCTGCCGACGATCTCTGCTGATGCTTCGAAGATGACAGGGGCCAGCTCCAAGTACGCTGACTTTACCGAGGTGAGAAACAGACCTGAAGTGGAAACTTATTACAAGAACTTTTACCTTCTTGTTTTTCTCTTGGTGTTGGATCAAAAAAATACAAGTTTTTATGTTTTTTTTCCACAAGTTATCAAAGGACCACGAAGCTATGACTCACATTCTCTTTGGAAGAGATCTCCGACTTAAAGTAGCCCTGACGCTATGGCGAAGAAATGCCTGCGAGTTGGTGTCCTACCTAATAAGGTGAAATTTGATCTTATCATTTGGTGCTTTGGGCTTTTTCTCAAACTGTGCAGCACTCATGTTTGGTTGTGTTTGCTCCCTAGAATACAAGACACTGGGGTGCTGCTTGACTGCTTACCTGTCTTAACAAACAAGTAAGTTACATTTGACTTTTACATTCCAACTGTTGCATTTTTAAGGTTTTTCTTAACAACTAGTGGTTTTGAAAAGATCATGTTAGGGATAGGATTATACCTAGTCATGGTATAGTATAACTACATTATTAAAAATAGGAAAACTTATAAAATATTAATATCATGAAAAACAATTAAAATCAGTACTTTTTTATGCTCACTAAACTTTTTTGGTCTCAATTCATTTAAATATATCTGTCTTTATTTGTATGATTGAACTATAAGAATAATATAAATGAATGCCAGGTAGAGTTCACGTGGTAAAAACGACTGTTTAAATGAAATAAGTAAAAATGAGCTCTGGTCTGGTACTTTTCTGCCTTTTCTACAGAGGTTTTAAGACTATGATCATTACTTTACCTTCTGTCAGCCATGAATCATCATCCATTCACTGTTTGTGCTTCTTTTGTCTTTGATTTTGTTAGCCTTCAAACTGAAGCACCATGTTTGTCGCTTGGCTGCTGTGTTGACCTCATGCCCCAAGTCAAAGTCGTTATTTCCAGTAAATATGAAGAGTAAGTACCCCTGATTATCAATATTGTATCTTTTAATAGCTGAGTTTAAAGTTCTTGGATTTGCTCAATTTATTGTATCTTTTCCTGTCAGTCGTCACCTTATTCATCCAAGAAGTTTTAGTTGGTCTGGTCAATAACTAAAGAACTGCTATTAAGGCTGAACCCACTTCTTCCCTTCCTTCTCCCTCCTAGCCCTTAACCATATGTTTCTAACTGGTAGATCAAACCAGTAGTTGTAACAAAGGGGGGAGGCTTTAGCCCTTAAAAGGGAGACTTTTAAACTGGTGCACTTAGAAACACGGAGGTAGAAACCACACTTTCTAGTCCCTTGGCAAATGTAAATATTTTCTCAGTTAACATTTTTAATGACATAATAACCACTTTAATCTCTATTCTAAATGTTGCAACATGTTTAATATCACTGTTTATTATTCATTTTAAGTAGCACAGATCAATTTTTACCTAATTTGAAATACTTCAACCAAAAACTGTTAGAATGTGTAGTTTAACACATGACTAATGGTGCGTTCACACCATACGCGGATTCTGCGAATTTTTCGCCTCATTTGTGTGCTTTTACCCTCTTTACATTCCGCGTGAACTCCGCGTTGGCATTTGGCAACAAGCAGCTACGCTTCGCCGCGTCATCAAATAGGAGGAGCTTCCATCTGCTGCTTGCTGGTTTAACTGAACATGCTGGACATGGATTTCATGGATAATCACGGTGTTTTACCTGCGGAGAGCCGAAAAACGCAGCCGACGTCAACGTCCCTGGGTTCACCAGATTCTTCAGGGACGGGAACAGTTCGGAGAGTACCACCACTTACTCCAGGAGCTGCGTCTGGATGACGGTCGATTTCAGCGGTACTTCCGTCTATCCAGGACCCAGTTCGAAGATCTGCTGCCCCGCGTTGGGAGATGAATCGGCCTCCGGGACACCAACTACCGGCGACCGCGGTGAAGCCAGCACGAAGCCGGACACCGGACACTCAAGGTCCGCAGAGCCAGCGGCATCCAGCCCATGGCCGATCCGAGTCAGGCACCCAGATTTCAGCTAGCTGCTCTCTGTTGCTCCCTCTTCTGACGCGCGGTGGTTCACTAGGGACCGTCAATAAGTTTCCGAACCAAACAATCGTGGAAAATCTGAGCGCCTGAGTCGGATCAACCGTGAGCTAGATGCGGCTAACTCCGCGGAGCTTGAACGTCCAACTTCAAACTAACTTCACCGCGGTTTACCGGTGCTTTATCCCCGCTGCTGAACGCCTGTCCATCTGTCTTTGGTGAGTAAATAAATCTCAGCTCAGTAAAAAAAAAACAGCCGATTTTTAATGTCCACATCTCCTAAATATAAGATATTTGTGCCTAAACATAACCAGGCCAGATCTTTTCTGTACTTGTCTCGGTAAAAGTAATTAGTTGAGTCATACAACTCTGGCTTGCCACACACCGCCACTATGATCTGGTCCTCCATCTTCACTGACAACCACTTCTTCTCCGCTTTGGTTCTTCACTCTACGTCACAGCCACATCCAGTCCCTGATTGGTTGACGCGACGCAAATTTAGGAAAAAGTTCAGATTTTTCAACTCGTACTTCGCACCGCCCTGCTCCTGAACGCGCCTCTACATAGGGATAACATGTAAATTGGTCGCTCCTTTCGCAGAAACCACGTTCGGTGTGAACGCACCATAAGACCAAATAAAAAGGTTTCTCTACATTATTTTACTAAACTATAGTATATAAAGTTTTGACATACCCAAATATGTTTGAAGAGTAGTATACTTATTAACTTGCTGTTTTGGACCAACTTTATACCAGTAAAAATATCTAAATATGTTTTAAGAGAGATTTCTTAGATTTAGTTGTGGGCACTGTGAGGCCCAGTTGGTGGACCAGAAGCACCATGTGCAGGCGCGTCGTTAGACCCGGGCTTCCGGGGCTGAAGACAAAAAATACTTATTTGCGCACTCGAGGCACCGCAAATGTGCAACTACGCGCACAGGCAGAGACCGACTCCATTCTGGAGACGTCCAGAACACCTGTTCACTCCAGGGCCGTCGATTGCCTCGTTCATTACCCGAAACGTTACACTGAGCGCCTCGAACAGGGCTCATTTCAGAGCAACAGCGGAGCCAACCAGAGAGTGGGAGCCTGGTGGGGGTGTGTGTGTGTGGCTGAAGATAGCGGTAAAACCTGAATGCTGACTCAGAAGTTAAATGATCTGTCTGTGATAGAAAACAGTAGCAACCTTTTCTGTGAGGTTCTAGCTGGATTTGCATCATAATGTGAAAATATCTGGTCCTTCAGTCAATATAAAAGCATTTAATCCTAACGTAGCTGAACACATTAAAAGGTCCTTCAGATCAACACATTGCATCTCATTGCTGCAACCAGTCTTATAGTGAAGTTCTTCATGTAGACAGAAAATGTGTTTCTCAATAAACCAGGAAAATATCTCCTGGTTCCAGTAAGACGTCGTAGAAAGTTCAAAAGTAAGCCTCCCTCTTCTCTTTCATATCTTCTGTGCTGATTCTAAACATAAAGCTCTGGCTTTAAAGATGCAGGTTAATTAAGAAATAAATCATAGCAATTAATCACAGGTGGACCATTGATTAGTTAACTATTTTATTTTTACTGAATCACACATGTAATATTATATAAACTAAACTAATTAAACAAGGATACAGTTTTACTGAAGGTGAGACATATGTATACATTTATTAATAACTAATATTAGTACTGATAAGGTCCAGGATGAGGCTCTATGCTATATTATAAACACCACAACTTAACACCCTTTCCTCTCAGTGTTTAAAGGTAAGAACTCCACTAATGTCAGTACAGAACAAAAGACTGTTGAAAATGTTTTTATTTATTATTTTTGGCAGGCCAAATTTCTTCAGAAGTGGAATGAAGGGCTGAATAGATGGCGATAAAAGAGAACAGGTTCATAAAAGAAGGAACAATTTTAATAAAATGTTTTGAAAGCTCTTGGCATTATAAAATAAAATGTGTTTTAGGATTTTACCATTTGACTACGATTTAGAAAAATCAACTTCAATTCAAAAATACTTTATTAATCCCAAAGGGAAATTAAATGTTGTTATAGCTCATATTATGAAGGTTTCTTCAAAGAGTTGTAGATGCTGATGGCTGTGGGCAGGATCTCCTGTAGCGCTCCGTCTTACAGCAGATCTGAAGAAGCCTCTGACTGAAGACACTCTGTTGTTGTAGGACAGTCTCATGAAGAGGATGCTCAGGGTTCTTCATAATGTTCTTCATTTTATGAAGAATCCGTCTTTCCACAATGATCTCCAGAGGTTCCAGACTTTACACCACTTTCCCTTTTTTGAAATGTAAGAATGACAAATGGAGCCTTAGGAGTGGAACACTTTGATAAGAATGTAATGATTAAAAAGTTAATTTATGTAGATGACAAAAGAAGCACATTTTTCTGGCCTATTATAAACATCTCTGAGTTTAAGAGATTTTTCACCAAAAATTCAGATTAAATTTTTTCTAAATACCTCAAAATGTGCCATTATTTTCTTCAGCAAAATGATTTTTCATCAGTCCTAAACTCTTTCTCCTTATCCTTCATTGAGCTTCTAACAACAATAAAAACCAAGTAAAGTTATTGTTAACCTTTTTTGTTTAATTCACAATAATTTACATTCAATCTAAAACCAGCCGAGACAGAGAACTGGTACAATGTACAATATGTTATTTTAACTTTAAATTACTTATAAACTGTCTCATGGAAATTTAAATTTTTTGGGTTTGAGCTAAAGCCCCCAATGTTTTGAGACCCCAAAAACACCCCTGGCAGAGGCTATAGTCCTCTATGTGGCTGTCCTGGTTTCAAAGTCCAGTTCCTGATTGATGGCTGCATGGCTTCTTCTGTCCTGTTCCTTGCCACACTTTAAGTCAGGGACACCCCTGATCTACATTAATGAATTATTACGTAATTAAAATCACATCTAATTGAGGCGAAGTTTGTAATAATCTACAGATCTTTTCTAATTAAAGCCTTTGAGACGTCTTGTAACGGCACCCTGCAGCACTCCTGGTCCATTCTGCTTAAAATCAGTAAATAATCAACAATCCTGGACAGTTGCGGTCTCTTTAATCTGTATCTCAGAACATGAACGGTGAAAAATATTTGAACTATACATGTTAAGGCTTTGGAGAGAGCGTTTCTCTCTCTGCCTCCATGTTTGAGGAGCCGCTGAAGTGGAAGTTCACGCATCATTTAAATATTTCCACTTAGGTTGTTAGAGATAAAGTATTAAATGTAAACTCTGTAAAACACTGATATTAAGCATTGGTGGCTAGGTTTAAATGTGTGCAAGTAAAAAATACAAAGGAGGAGAAGAGTGAAATAAAAACAGTGGGGATATTCAGCCAGTGAGAATGTTTAGATCCTCTCACCACCAGTTTCTAAGAGCTGACCTGAATTTTGCCCGTTTGGCATTACAGAAACAAAGGGGGTCCTACCTCTTTAGAACTTGGAATGAGGAGAAAACCAGTCGGGCCTAATTAATGCATTTAGTTTGTTGTTTTTTGACAGACACATAACGGTGGGTTTACACTGGGTTCAGTCCGTCATCAGGAAATGGTGGCCTGAACTTTCCAAAGCTGAGAAGAGACTGCAGGACAGTTGTTCAGAAGACAGGTGGGTACGTCATGGACTGGAGTGGGTTGTTGTAAGTTCTGTTTGTTCTCCAGGTCAGAGTTAAAGGCTGTGTTAAGTATTGGTGTTGCCAGCCATCACTTGTCAGCTTGTGACAAACGCTAGAGAACGCTTTGATAATATTTTTCTGTTCGTCTCAGGAATATCGATATCATGAAGCAGCGATTGAAAGACTTGTGGAAAGAAGGATCTCAATTATGTTTGGTTCCAGGATCTGTGGGAGAGCTGGCAAAAGTGAGTCCACTTTAACTCCAGTCTCAGGCGCTTTTGTGGGTTTATTATCTATGTTAAAAATTGTCTTGTGTCTAAAACGAAGAGAATCGTTTAATTCATGCATGCCGTGTGCTTTCTCATTTGCATTCCAGGCCATCGAAGCTCGTCTGTCCCAGCTGCCCTGATAATAACTAATGTAGCACTCTGACCATGCAACCACTACTGCTGATCACGGCTGGATGTTGAACTGATAATGTTTGCCTGAGAAATGGACTGGTTCATTCTATGGACACTCGAACCGAACTTGACATTTCAGACAAATCTCTTCGGTGAGAGCTGGGGACTCCTCTGAAGGACAGCAGCAAGCCTGCACAGCAAATGACTGCTTCACATTGAAGTGGACCGTCTTGTGAAGAGGCATGTTTAGTGGACCTCATGAGACGAGGCGTTATGTTGCTCGATGAAGTGCCAATGTCTTTGTCTCTCACTACACAACTTGTTTGTTTTGAATGTCCTACTTTTTCTTCTGTGTGCCTGGTTTCTTTGGAATCAGGAACTTGAATCTCCAAGTCTTTAAGTTATTAGTGCTGGTTGTTGTTTTGCCTGTTTTTGTGTTGTTTGATTGCAAAATGTCAAAATAAATGATTCTTTTAATTTTCTTTTAAATAAATTTCCTAGAAAAACATTTTTGTTTTTTTCTCGTTATGGTCTGTTACTGCTGAATCTAAATGAGAGGTGGTTTGGCAGGATGTTTTTCAGTTGTTTGTGTATATTTTCAAATGCAAAGGGATTATGTTGAACCAGTCTTCTGTGACATTTAACAACAGTTCTCATAATTCATGTTGGGAATGTTCCTACTGGTGAATCTTGCCCTACCATCTCTACTCCAGTTGAACAACTGGTTGTGACACTAGAAAGATAATTGTTTGATTTTCCTCAAAAAAGAGTACATGGTAAAAAAAAAAAATTCCAGCCAGCGACAGTGGTGTATCTTGGTCAGAGAGCCTCCGAAGTCACCAGATCTCGGTCCAATAGAGCTCATTTTGGGTTTGGTGAAATATGAGATTTACATGGATGTGCAGCCAACAAATTTGCAGCAGCTGCATGATAAAGTATTTTTGAATTGATTGATGTCTTCATGTTAATATGGGTCAAAATTTCTGAACATATGCTGTAAATAATGGTTTTTCTGGAGGCAAAATGGGTCTAACCTGGTAGCCTGGTAATAAAGTGACCAATTAATATTTTTGTGATTTTTGTCAGTTTTCTACAAGTTGTCATGTAAACTGAGTGACATAAATCACCCCAAACATTTTAAATTCTCTTAATTTCACACACACAATGTGGTATGGACTTTTACTGCCCTTTTAAATAAAATTGTTTAATGCTACATACCTCCCTTTTAAATATTTCCATAAGTTACTAATTAATTATGCTCCTGAGTTTTAGTTATCATTCATACACTCAACACTTTAAGGGACCTTTCTGCGTAGATTTAACTCACATCTTGCCACTTAAAAGGACAGCTGTAAATGGTTAAGCCACTGCCTTTAACAAAAATTGATTTTGTTTGAAAAAATGAAAGTGTCACCTAAAGTATGCTGGCCATAGATTCCATTAGTTGTGGTAGATTTCAAGGAAAACACACTAGCTGATTCTATATTGTCAACTCTCTTGGTGCCAGTCTACAAAACCCCCATCAAGGAAAATTATAAGCTTGTTTCCTTGGCTAGTACTGTTTGCTTGCTAGAGTTTAAAGGAAATCTTCTGGAATACGTCTGAGCCACAGTTTTGTCTTGGATAAATGGTCATGCAGGACCAGTTATTATTTGCATATAAAGCATGCTTTTATGAGGAGCTTTATATGTAATTTTGAATATTCCTTGAACTATAACTAATGGATTTAACTACCAAAACAAAGTGATAGAAGAGATTGCTCATGTTTCTTAAAACACTAAAGCTGTATCTACTATAATAACTGCGCTGTTGTATTAAATGTAATGATTTTTTTGTTCTTTTAGACATCTAAAACAAAGATAAAATCTTCTGGGAACATGTATACATATTTTTTTCTCAAATTAGTATTACAATTATTTTTGAAATGAGAAAAACAGCTTAACTTTACAAATATTCTTTTATATTTTGCAAACATGTCCTCATTAAGACAACATACAAAAAGCAAATGAAACTCGAAATCACTAAACATAAACTAGAAACGCATTAATGCATTAATGCATCTCACTGTCTAACATAACGATCATTATAAATAAAATAAAAAACTAAATCTGAATAACGACCAGAGCAAGCTCCTCATAAAAATGCTAAAAAGAAAACAAATTCATATTAAGATTATTATTTTAATTATCATTATGCTTTACACGACTGTGCTCTCGGTTTGGCATGGGGACGCTTTTCCGGACGTGACGTCATCTCCCGCAGAGACAGCTGTTGAAAGAAGCGTTTCTCCCATAACCTGTCATCAAATCCATGTTATTGCAACGTTTGATAAAGTTCGCCTTAGTTTAACAAAGACGGACAATATGTTCCAGAGGGGAAGCGTACCGCTGTTGTGGTTTTTTATGCAGGCTGCGCTCGTCCTGGTCAGCTGTTTCACCGACATTGAAACGGGGCCTGGTGCTTTCGTATCGACGCAACCGAACGGAGATAGGTTCAAAATTGAGGGTAGAGCGATAGTTCCCGGCGTGAAAACGCAAGACTGGGTCTCCACGGCCACAGTCCTGGTTGAGGGTGAGGAATACGTGGGGTTTTTGAGGTAAGAAATGACCGAACGTTAAGACAGCCCACCGGTTAGCTAAGCGTGTAGCATTACTAGTTAGCATCTCACACAATCAGATGATCACACTGCAACTGCTGAGCACTCCTGCTTGAAACGGTCCTAGATCATTTTCAGGTTAATATGCCTGGCTCTAACGACATTCAGCCTATCCTCGAATTTGGTTAATTTCTATATAAACAGTACACAAGGGCATCATGCTAAAGCTGCAATGCTAACAATTTGGCCTCCTGAGAGACGTTTCTGTTGTCAACATGGTAACAGAATTCAAAACAATGTTTAAAACAAAACATCATGACTAAATGATACATTACTTAGCTTTCCTGTTATAGAAAGGTTTCTCTGGAACGTTAAAGGTTTTCAGATACATAGTTAACGACAATTATAAATTTGTTGTACTTCTGCTTTATTTGCTAGGGTTAGCCTCGACTCAACAGGGTTTTTTCATTAGAACAGCCTATTCACAGCACATTTATAATCACCTTTTAACGCGGTGCTGTTATTCTACAACGAAGCTTACTTGATACAAACCAAACACTGGTTTCTGATCTATATCTGTTTCTTTTTCGATTACTGTAGTTCTATCTACCCCCACAAACTATGTCTATATGTCGTTATATATCACGATAGACTAAAAACCTGGCTTTAATTGTCGGATATAAGTGTGTTCAATCAAATCATTTCTCGGGTAACTAAAGATGCATGTATTGTGCCGAACATTTTTATTTTTCGTTCATCAAAGCCCAACATTTAAAGCCCTGCCAAGGCACTCTTACATGAGGCTGGTATCTTTCAGAAAATTGTGTATGGAAGTAAAATGATCTCAATCTGTTTTTAATGATACAATTATCTTAAATGTAAGATTTTTTATTAGACCGAGTGCACTAGGTTCAGTCCATGACAATGTTTCATTGTTTTTATTTTTTATTTTTGCAGAACTGATGGAAGTTTTGCTGTGAATGACATCCCTTCAGGGTCTTATGTTGTGGAAGTTGTTACCCCTACATATAGATTTGAACCAGTACGTGTTGATATAACTTCCAAAGGGAAAATGAGGTAAGGTTTTATTATTATTTGAGTCAAAAAAATATGCTGTATTTCTTTGTCAGTATATTTTAATTATTATATTGTCCTGTTACAACTGTATCCCATAATAAAGCCTTGTCTCTTCCACAGGGCACGTCTTGTGAACTACATTAAGACTTCAGAGGTGATTCGTCAGCCTTACCCTCTACAGATCAGAGCTTCTGGTCCTCACAGCTACTTCATGAAGAGAGAAACTTGGGGGTGGACAGATTTCCTCATGAACCCAATGGTGATCAAATTAATTACTGCGTCACATAGAAAGGATAATTACAGCAATGTAATACGAAAGTTGTGAAGATTAAGGAATCTTTTAGGTCCTGTAAAAATGATAACGGATCGTTTATAATTTCAGTAAAATAAATTATGTCTCTACCTATAGGTGAATTAGATTTTTTGATCTTCAGTTTACATATGAACATTTTTGTTAACAATAAATTGAGTTGCATATGAATTTTCTCATTGCTTCTGCAGGTAATGATGATGGTTTTACCCCTGCTCATAATCGTTCTGCTGCCTAAAGTCGTCAACACCAATGACCCAGAGATGAGAAAGGTAAAGAATATCTTTAGGTCTCTTGTTGCGTGTTAGAATAAGCAGCATTTTTAAGTGTCAAATGTGTTCTGATGTTTAAATTCTCATCGAGAGAAATCTAACCTAAATCTCTGATGAACTGATCAGAGTTTGGTGGCTAATATCCGATTGGTTCTGTAAAGCCTTGACCTGCTTATACTGATTGTAGCTGAATAAATGTATCTTTCAGAACTAGAATATCTTTCTAGTTTACTGACCATCTGTGGTATTTAATTATTTATATTTGAAAACAAAGTTAAAATGATAATGAAGTCAACATTTAAAAGTGTCTTTAGTATCTTGCACTAATGAATAGCATGGTTAGCAATAACCCTGTGTCCAGTGGGGATGTTACGGCACATGTATCCAGAGTGAACATTTTCTGTACGGGCCTTTCAGTTCAAGACGCACATGTACCAAACTGATGCAGCGGTCTTTTAAACCTTTACACATACCAAACGTTTGGCTGTAATTCCAGCGGTCAACGATGGCACTCAAACAAAGTTTAAAGACTCTTTCAAGTAGAGCAGAGGTCCCCAAACCATTTTATCCAGACCGCAAAGCATTTTCTCATTGACTATGTAGATCTTTTATTCTTGCCGACTGCAGCGTCTGACTTTTGAACAGGCGTGATGGGCAGCTATGTGGGTCAGAAACATTCTGGTCAACACTCCAAGCCAGCTGGTGGCAGTAATGTTTAGCAACCTCAAGAAAACAACAACAAAGAAGAAGCCATGCAGGGTCCTTGAAACACGGGTTGCTAATGCCCCTTTTCCACTGGCTCTATTTAGGCGGCGCGTCTCCACTTGGTCTCTCTCAACCCGATACCGTACCAGTTGTGTTTCCACTGACCCACTGACGGCTTGAGCTATGGCAGCTGAAGCCCTGCCTCCAGCCGTCAGTGTAGTGCACTGTGGTGCTTTTAACGTTCTCGTTAATAGCTGTTAAGTTACTAGCTTGGCAGCTCACACTCACTGACAGAACAATGACTTGGTGGTTCACAGATGAGTGAGTAAAAGAACATTGCTTTGTCAAAAATACATAAAGTGGACTATGAATATCGCACATTAAAAGATGGATGGATAGAAGCATACGCTTTCTTTTTAACTTCCATAAGGTGTAAGACCAGTCTGCCTTATACGATGTGAATCAGTTGGACTTATAAAGAGTGGAAATCTAAAGAGACATAAGAACTTCAGTCAAAGCTATCCACCTAAGTCTGACGGTAGGACAAGGAGAATAAATGAACTGAGGGGACAGTATGAGCGAGCTACACGGCCGATAACAGTCTTACAGCACAACAGCGAGCATACGAATGTTCACTGAGTACACTGGATTTTAGGAAAACACAAAAAACCTTTCACTGACTGGGAAATGATCAAAGAGTGCATGGCAGCTGTGGCAGAAACACTTTTAGATGGAAAAGAAGGACAATAACTTAAGGTAACTGTGAAGCAAATTGCCCTGCCTGCCACAAGGACAAGGAGAGCAGAACTGTTCTACCTAGATGTACACACCCAGCTCGACTGTGCCATTCAAAGTGCGTTTAATAATGGTACTTATGTTGGATCGCATTTTTCTGTTCAGCAGATGATTTCATGGATCTATGAATAATTGATCAGTAGTTAAAAAACAAAAAGTCTTGCGTTAATTGTTAAATAAAAAAGAAACAAAATTTATTTGTCATTTGATTTAAAATGTTCAGACCCCAAATGTTTGAATGATGGAGGTAGTGGACCTCCTGCTATTTTAGTTGGGGACCCTTGAACTAGAGGGAGGCTGAACCAGAATTTAATGTTTAAGATGTTTAACAGCAATAAGGTACGTTGCTCGCTCTACGTTAAACGTAATTACTCCTTTTTATTTCATTTTTTTAAGTTACTCACTTTAAGAAACGTTGAGGCGGATGTAATCAACACTGGTAAGAAGGGGGAGAAAAGATTATAAAGTGCAAACTCAGCTGTCTGGAGCATTCAACCACCCCTAAATACCACAGGAGTCTTTATACCAGCAGACTGGCAACCATACTCTGCAGAAAACACCATTATTGCTTCCTCGCCAGGTGCGCTCTGGCATCATCTCTCCATGGTGCAATCAAGTACAATTAGTGCATTGGAGCGTTTATATTAAAATGACTCAAACGATTCAAAAATCCTAAACAACACACTTTAGCATTTTCAGCTGGTTTTATTGTTGTATAATAAATTCATTGTTGATTAAATTCTGACCAAACCTCTAATCGGTAAAACAAACCAACTACTGACCAGAAAAAGATTTGCAGCTGCTTGTTAACCAGAAAATGTCTTGTTTAATTCTGTATTTAGAAACAAAAAAGAGCTTTTCTGCAGTTTAATGTAGTCATTGATAGCTTCTTAAATCACTGCCATCTTTGCAGGAAATGGAGCAGTCCATGAACATGCTGAACCCCAACCCTGAGCTTCCAGATGTCTCCGAGCTCATGACCAAACTCTTCTCTGGTTCCAAGGGCTCCAGCAAGGCAAGCAGCAGCAGCAAGGGCAGCAGGCCTGCAGCCAAGAGGAGGTAGTACTGTACATGCCTGCTGGAACTGACTTACTACATTAAAGAAAGATTTTTCAAGTGTCATTTTTTTTTCTCCTCCATCTTAGTCTGCTGTACAGATTTCTCTATCAGTAAACGTTCTGAGCGCACCTTGATTTCTAATATACAACATCTTTGTTTCAAGCTGCACTGAAGAAAATTTCTGCAAAAGCTATTATTCCTACTCTGCTCTATACATAGTTCCTTTATGTAACAACTGTTTGTCAGTCCTACTTGTGTATTTTTACCACTGCTGCTAAATTCCTTTACCTAAAAAAAGAGCCTATATACATATTTCGATTTTTTTCTTTTCTTGGACAGTTTTGGTAATCCGACTGTGAATGAAGATGAATTGAAATTTTAAAATGAGGAATTCTTATTTAAAAGTTTAGATAAATAAATAAAAAATATATATAACAGTTTTTTTTATTTGAGAATCTGATTTGTTTGGGAGTAAACACATGACCTCGTTCTATGAATATTATGGTGTACTATATGCTTACAACTTACTTACTGTACATTATGTGCCTGAGGTGTATTAAAGTGACAGTGGTTGACAGCTGAAAGAGTAAAGGAGTATTTTGGTTGGTTATCCAGATATCTGTGGAGTGTTGCTTGTCTTTTAATAAAGTGGGGAGTGAAACAAATATTAAAATTATTGGCACAGTTGTCTGTAGAATGTCTTTATTTCCTTTCTTAATATTTAAGATTTGTTACCTCATTATTGTTATGACCATCATATTCCTGCATCCAAATAGATTCCACCGTGAAAGGAATAGTGACAAATTAAGGTAGGGCCCCGCCAAGAAGGGGGCCAAATAAAACGACTAAGGGTTATTCCCCTGCGAGGGAATAGAATAAACGCTATAAAAGTAAAAAGAACGGAGTAAATTGAGCTCATAAAATAACACCAAGTTAACTTAGAAAAATTACAAGGTACCTGAAACTAACTGTGTGACTGTGTTGTGTGTGTATGGAGGACTAAGCATTTTAATAGAATCATAGCAGGATTCTGCTAGTCCTGTGTTTTCTTTTGCCCAGATTAAAACTACGTACTGGTGACTTTGGAGATTCAGGTCGGATTTTATTCCAGAAAATTAACACCGCTGCGAATTAGTCGCAGTAGAAGGCCGTGTTAATGTCCTCTCCATAAGTCTCATGCCAGTGACCTTTTATCTGGGACATTTATACTACAATTAAACTAACATAAAACATAATGGGGAAGAAACAAAGTAAACTAATTGACTTAGAAGGGGAGGTAAAGTTTATGGAGAACTATGTAAAAGGAGCAGGTATGATCTGTCATAGATAAAAAATAAAAAACATGGGTTTTTGGGCAAATTAGATACAAAGGATGTCTTAAAATTACAAGGGGATCTAAAATTAGAAATAATGAAAACTAAAAAGAGAAAAATAACAAAGAACAATGGGGAAAGAACAGAGAAAAATCTCTGATTTAACAGAAATATGTACACGATGGCATAAAAATACGGATTTTCAGGTAACATAATTATCACTGAAATCCTAAAACTACACGGGGATCTTAAACTGGAGATTATGCATTCAAAAGATTCAAGAGACAATAAAAAACCTTGCCAGATTATAATTTCAAAGGGGACTTTTCAGTCCCTGAGTGCTCACAGTTGATAAACAGATTAAAACAAAAAGTTTAATTAAAAAAACAACAATAAGAGCAGCTTTTAACTGACATAGCCATAATACTGAGGCCTTAAGAAAAGCACAGAAAAAAACTTTCAGCTTAACTGATAACAAATAAAGGGGGGCGGACTGCCACCCATCCCAGTTTAGAATACCAAGGTAGCCCCAAATTATAAAGACTAAGAGGTGGTTTTAGAGGACGTGGTAAAATAAGTTAAAAGAGGAGGTGACAATGTGGACAACATGGAAACTGTCCAACTGGACAACCCAGTGAACAATGACTAGAGTTGTTAAAGAAGTAATCTGAGAGTAAAAGATTTTGTAGGCAAGCATTAGTGAGAAACAGGTGCTTTAAAAATCATTCTATGGTGTTATACTACCAACAATATCATGATAAAATGCAAAAGATTCATTTTACAGGGAAATAATTCCATATTTGGCTCAGATTGTGTGCATTCTTGATTTTTCCTCTTTGAGAGAAGTTAAATTTCAGCTCTGTGAAACGACCTTAACAAAGAGATGCAGCTGCCTGAAAACAAAGATAAAACTTCTGCAAACAGCAGAAGCCTGTCTCTGCTGAAAGGTCTGAAAAAAAAATTGTAACTCTACCCTGCATGTGTCAAACTCAAGGTCCGCGGGCCAAAACCGGACCCCAGAAGTTTAGTGATTCTCTAGAAGTAGAGCCTTTTAATATGGTGATTGTGTGCTTGAATGTTATTTTGTCAATCAATAAGCAGTTTTGTCTACATTCTGCCACAATCTGCCTTTTGAAAATGTTTTGAATCTTGCTCTTTATGTATAAAAAAAAAAAAAGAAAAGAAAAATTGGCTAAAGTCTGCAGACACAAAATGAACCTGGATTGAAGCTCTAACTATGTTTATTTAATCTGAGATCCTCTCCAAATGCAACAGTATATGTCAGTCTACATGAGATACTAACAACTTCACCTACTGGTATAATATAAAGATCTGATTGAATATGTGAAACAAACAATGATGAAAGTTTTTCAACAGGTGATGCTCATCCAGGAGGAAGACAGTGTTCCTAGGAAATGCAGCTCATTCATTAACAATCAATTTTTCTCCTATAGGTGGAAGGTTTGCTGACTAATCATAGGCTGGATCTACCAAACATTATGTGCACAGAACAAATGACCAAGGTTCTGACTGACTTATGAACCTCACTGACCTGACAATGATAACATGACACCCAACAGACAACACCTTTAAGGTGGACCCACTAAGACCACCTTATTGATTCTTGGTGAATAAAAAAAAAAAGAATTGAAGCGTTCAAAACAGACCTTGTGGAAACAAAAGGGGTTATGAGGAAACAATGTGCATTTTAAGAATAATAGAAGTCAAATTATGCTCAAATTTTTGCAAATAAAAATTACTCTGACAGAGAAATAAGTAAGTAGTGTGTGAATGTGTGTGAATGGGAATGACTGATTTCATTGTAATGCATCTTTGAGGGACCTTAAAAGCGCTAATAAAGGTCTGATGTTCTGATGATCTTTGCCAAATTTATATCTTAATAAGGTTTCCAGAATCTTTTTCGAAAAATCATATAAAGATGGCAAAGGTTCTACCTCTATTGAAAATACTGATAACCATAAGAAAGTTCATAGACCCGTCTTGAATTTTTCCTAATTCTTTTACAAACAGGTTATTTAAACTTTCATGTGGCCAAATGTCTGTATTTGACTTTCTGTTTTTGTGAAATAAATGTCTGTTTCATGTTATGTAAAAATTAGAGTCCTCAACATTACCATAATAATATTAGGTCAGTTCTCTATGGTAAAACAAAAAGATTTTAACAGATGTTTAGACTTTTTCCAGTCAGGTTCAAAATGATTTAATTAGACTCAAACTTAACATAAGATTAAATGAACCTTAACAGAATTACTGGACTGGACTGAAATAGAGAAAACTTGAGTTAATTGAAACAAACTTTAGTTACTTGAACTAAATACAAAGCTGACTGAAACTGTATGTTGTATCTATAAAACTGGGTAAGACAAACTAAGATTATAAGATATAATATGCCCTTCATTTTTTGTGTTCATCAGTGAGTGAGTTTTTATTTTTAATTTTTAATAAGAACTAAACCAAGCATTATTTATAATAATAGCAACTACCAAAAATAGTGATCTCATTTTTAAATGTAATAAGGACTTACTTTATAAAATATGATAAAAAAGAATAATAAGAATTTGGAAAAACAGAGGCTTTAAACCTCTGCAGGAACAGCACTGACACTGTCAAAGGTAGATCCTAATACAGGAATCTGGAAGCTCATTCTGGCATGGATAGTCAAAGTCCATCCAAGGACACATTTAGATGAGGCAGAGGGACAAATACAGGGCTTAGCTGAGAGCAAAGAGAGCAACATGCATCCTGCCCTAGCTGCTGTCCCACCTGAACTGTGGTCCCAATCATCAACTGATGTAGGGCTTATAAAGGGGTTCCCACCGTACAAGGTTAAACTAATATCTGAAAAAAGGCCATTAGTCCGTCAATACCCCTTAAAGCCAGAAGCTGAAGAAGGTACTAAGCCAGTAATACAAGATATGTTGAAGTCAGGAATATTAAGAGAAGCACCTGACGCTACATGCAAGGCATATCACACTGACATCACTATTATTATCACAGCCAAACATAACTCTAAAAAGATGTGCCCTTTAAATCCAAGTACTCTAATACCTACTGCAGAAGATGGAAAACCACATTCTTATAAAGCAAAAGTTGAAGAAGACACCAAACCCAGACAAGACATTTCTCAAACCCTTATACCAGATTCATGTGTTGTGTTTGTAGATGGCTCAGCATCTAAAGATGAATATGGAAAGAATAGAGTTGGTTATGCAGTAACAACCATCGATAGGATAATAGAAGCTAAATCTCTACCCAATACATGCTCAGCCCAAACAGCAGAATTATATGCTGTAGTAAGAGCATGTGAATTACATGAGGGACAAATACTTACTATATACACAGACAGCCAATACGTTTTCGGATCAGTACATCACCATGCTAAGATTTGGCAAAATAGAGGTTTTAAAACATCATCAGGGACAGAACTAACTCATTTCAACCTATTAAAGAGAAAATGTCAGATCTGCTATTTATAGACACAGACGTGCTGAAAGACGCCCAACAGTCAGCAACCAAGATAGAAATAAAGGCCTGGCTAAAGAGAGGAGCACAGAGAAAAGATGACATATATCAGATAGAAGATAAACCAATCCTCCCAAAACATTTATACAACACAGCGGCTACAGTGACACATTGGGAAGACCCACGTGTCAAGGGGGGAATATGTCACATCTGGTAAAGCATTAATGCTACACTATAAATTTTTCTGACTATGCAAAGAATTTTTGCAGATCATGCATAATTTGTTGCAAACACAGGAGAAGAAATATTCCCTAGTTGTAATAGATGAACCTAGTGACACATTTCTTCCCCACATATGGTATCCCACAGATTATAAGGTCAGATAATGGAACTCATTTTGTAAATAAATTAATAGAACTAAGTTCTAATGCATTAGGGTTTCAGTTAAAGATTAAGGAAAACAATGGAAGAAACAGGGAGGCCATGGCCCGAATGCCTATCCCTGGTTAATTATGGATGAGAATAACTCCAAATCAAACTGGTCTTACTCCATTTGCCACCTACTGTACATCATTGTATAACTCCACCCACTGTGTTCTGAGCCTGAGATCACGTGACACCAAGTTGCTGATGTGAATTTGTATTCTCATAGAAATAGTACATGGCAGACCGTTTTCTCTGCCCTCTGACATGAATGAAATAGAGAAAGCACAACAGGAAACTTCATTAGCTGAGTGGATGAATAAAATGTTGCAGACAAAAGAAGAACAAATGTCCAGTGGTCTGCCGATAATCTCTGCTCCTATCCCACAGAATGAGGCCTGGAGACCTGGTCCTGATTAAGACACTCCACCGGAAGGATTGGAGCACTCCTTGGTGGAAAGGGCCGTTTCAAATACTCCTGACAACGCCCACAGCTCTGAAAATAGCAGAGAGGTCTTCCTGGATCCATAAAAGCCACTGTAAGCCAGTTTTGCCGTTACAGGAGCCAGATCAACCGACGGGGTAGCAGAGGAAGTCCGGGTTCAAAGATGGCCCAGCGTCTCAAACCGGTGAAGAAAACAGCTGATCTGCGCCCAATTATAAAATGGCTCTCTGTAACATGTGGACAGGACTGATAAGCCTGAGCTTAATTCTGGTAGCAGGACTCTTTCTCTATCTAAAGCAGGATCCACAGGAGGTGATACCGAACCAGAAGAGATGGACGTCAGACGGGACCCATCTCAGAACACTGACGGAAGAACATGACGCACATCCATTCCTACAGAATATCTGGTATTGTTCATGGTGGCATATGCAACACTGAACCAGGTAGAAATGCACGAAAATGAAGGGGACGATTATGATGACATGTTGTAAATAAATCACATCAAAAGCCTGAGTGAACTCATACATTATATTTCATAAAATGACCTTACAGCAGAAAATCGAAAGAAGTTGTTGCTTAAGTGAAATGAGAAAAAGTACAATGATGACATAAACAGGGCAGATTTTTTAATTCTTTTATTTTTTATGATTTCAAGTATTATTCTTTTATTTTTATGATTTCAAGTATTATTCTTTTATTTTTATGATTTCAAGTATTATTCTTTTATTTTTATGATTTCAAGTATTATTCTTTTATTTTTATGATTTCAAGTATTATTCTTTTATTTTTATGATTTCAAGTATTATTATTTTATTTTTATGATTTCAAGTATTATTATTTTATTTTTATGATTTCAAGTATTATTCTTTTATTTTTATGATTTCAAGTATTATTCTTTTATTTTTATGATTTCAAGTATTATTCTTTTATTTTTATGATTTCAAGTATTATTCTTTTATTTTTATGATTTCAAGTATCATTCTTTTATTTTTATGATTTCAAGTATCATTCTTTTATTTTTATGATTTCAAGTATTAATCAACATTTAACTTTTAATGGTCGCCGAGGGCGGCGGGGCCGTATGAGTATTTCCCACAAAATATAATCTGTTTACCGTCTGTGGGTTTTCGCTCATACAAAGTATTTTTCTTACTCGTTTTTATATTAAATGTTTTTACTTGTGATAAAAGGAGGGACTGTTGGATGGGTGCAAAAACTTGTTATCACTCATGTAAAAACTTTGTGTTGCAAGGCACCTGCACTATGCCTTCCTCCCTGTGTGTGTGAGATCATTGTTATCTCTGTGTGAACCAGCCTCCTTTCTGTCTCACACACATACACCCTGTCTGAACTGTCTGTTGAACTGTGCATATAAATAAAGAGATAGGGTGTCAAAAACTTTGTAGTTTCACTGCAAAGTGGGCTACCCTTGCTGCAAGTAACTATGACTGTATCGTTCTTACCTCTGAGTTGACTAAATAATACCTAACAAGTGGTCTGTGGTCCCCACCTGCAGAACCACTCCTTTATTGAGTGTCTTGCTAATCGCCAAAAATTTCCCCCTGTTGTCTATTCCATTTGAACAACAGCTGTGAAATTAATTGTCAATCAATGTTGCTTCCTAAGTGGACAGTTTGATTTCACAGAAGTTTGATTTACTTGGAGTTATATTGTGTTGTTTAAGTGTTCCCCGTTATTTTTTTGAGCAGTATATATGGCTAGCCTCAGTGTTTAAACTCTACACTCCCATTATTCTGAGCTTACCGTTTCATTGTGCTGGTCTTAACTATTGACTTTGTAGGTATTCCCTTACTCTACTGCACCTTCTAGTAAATTATATACTGTTGGTTAATACAGTTTCTACCAAAAATAGCAATTGATCCGCTTAGGGATTTATAACTGCTTTTATAGTAACAGCCAAATGGTTTCAGCCTTTGAATTAAATCCACAGTTCTGGAGTCTTAACTCTTGCTAGATGGAATCTGCCTTTTATTGTTAACTCACAAATGACCTCAACAATTTTCAAAATGGGTTTAAATTAAAAGCAGCGCAGGAAATGTTGCAGTTAAATTTCACTTTAGAAGTCAATTTTTGTTCCAAAATGTCAAATGCTATACATTTGAAACAAAAACATACTGAGCTGCCTAATATTTGGATTAATTTCTTGCCTTTTTAGTATAAGACTGAACTCTTTATTTAATCTAAGAGGGTAAAAGTATTATCTGATTTTCAAAATCATGTTCTACCTGAGACATGGTGCTTTTGGGGAGTTTAGACCAACAGAAAAACTATATATATATATATTCTTAGTTTTTCATTTGACCAACATGTTTCTTCTGACTGGAAGCAACGTTTATGTTTTGCAGTGGTCCGACTAGAATCAGATAGAGGATCTGTGGAGGGAGCTAAAGATAAGGGTGATGGCAAGGAGATTTTCCAAACTCAAAAGCTCTTAAAAAATGATAAATCGTTAAAATACCAGTGGAAACATGCAGAAAGCAAAGCTGGTCAGGAATTAAGAGGGATTTGATTGCTGCAACGCCAATAAAGATTTTTCTATTGACTATTGAGAAGGGTAGAAATAACTTTTGACATGACATTTAAATAAAAATTTGTAAAGACCAGATGTTTTTCAAAAATAATACTCGTTTTACATTTATTACTATATTTTCAGAGACGCTAGTCTCATTTCCAATTAGAAAAAAACTTCTTGGTTGAACAAAAATGATTTGAAATTTTAATTTTGGCCCTAACTTATGATTGGAAATCTTCCTGGAAAAACAGTGGCTCAAACAATTAATAACATAATTCTCACAATGAATGCTTATAAACTTCTGTCTCATTTATTTGGGTTGTAAATGTAAAAGTTCAGAGCAGCACAGATTCAGTCACAAAAATATAACCAAAACAAAAGGCCCAGAGTTTCTAATTAGATTTGACGATAGACGGTGAAAGATTTACAACTGGAGCAGTATACAAAAGCATCACTCAAACATGTAAAGAGTCTTTTTACATCATGAATATGGGCGCAGGTAGGGATGTTAACCTTAAATAATCTCACGTGTACAGTAACTTTCGAATTAAAATTCACAAAATGTGCTAATTAGCCCTTAAACACAAGATCAGTTATCAAAAGCCAGAAACAGGATAGAATAAAACATCACTAAACCTATATAGAGTAAGAAATTTACATTTAGCAATCATGGGTGTAATATTAAACACAATCCATTAAATATGTCCTTTATACACAAATAATTAAAAAAATGTAATTTATGTACATAGAGCGTGGATAAGATTTAATGGGCGTGCTCAGTTAAAGTCCTTAATGCTCCTAAAGTATGCAGGTTTAAATATGGGTAGCATGGCTCACCACCCAGGATGGCATTCTTTCACGGGTATCAATCAGTTGTGCTCGTAATGACTTGTGTTGCTTTTTTGCATTTTCATTCAATATGGATTGGGCACCCCCATGTGTTGTACTTATCTCTAATTGAAATTATAAAAAACTATTAGAATAATCTGCACAGAGTACATTCTTTCAAACAGGTAGGTATTGATTTAATTCAAATTGCATGGGGAAAAGAAGAAAAATCATTTTTCTCCTAATCTATAATATACCTGATGACCACTTTTTGATAAACGCTATCGAGAATTTTACTTGAACCGTGTGCGGTTTGGTCAAGTGTGACTGAAATTTTAGCTTTTCAGCATCAAACATTTAGTAAATTATACTTTTGTTACTGTGGGATTTATTGTGAGACATTTTTCAGTGTGAGATTTTGCAATAGCAATAAAGTAAGAATTTATTTGAAGGCTTTTCACACATTTCTTCCAGTCATGCAATAAATGCAGAGGACGTTGTATGCAGTAGCTCTCAAAAGTGAACACATCGCAGTTAAAAAGCCAGGTTTTTGGAATACAAAAAACATAACTAATAACTAAATAATCCCAAACACTTTTCATAATTTAATAAAACATACTGTACAATTCAACTGAAAAATGAACAAATACATCAGGGGAAAACTTTAAACACTTTATAAACTGCAATAACCTGGTTGCATAAGTCTGCATACCCATGAACCTTTGCTTTATTGAAGCATCTTTTATTTCACGTACTTGGCATAAATCCCAGCGAATCTGATTAACCTAAAGTCCAATTTTCTTAGAACAATGTACCAGACATTTGCTTGTTTGCATCCTTTATCTAAAGCCACAGTTTGCAGAGATCTTACAAATAATCAAAAGCATCTCATCATATTAAAGTATCAGTAAGGAGAAGAACACTAACAAAAATCCACACCATTATATGTAGAACACATGAAAAGCAGTGACAGAAACAGGATGTTTTTCAAAATTAATTTAAAGACAGCCAACATTGAAGAAGCTGCAGGAATTTCTGTTTCCTGTATTCTCCACATGTCTGGACTAAGGAATAGAATTGCACAGCGGAATCTTTTTCTTGAAAAAAAAAAAAAAAAAAAAACATCCCGGCATGGATAAAATCTCCTACAATCTGGTAGTAGAATGAAACCAGAGTTGAACATCTGGAGCACAAGTCCAAGGTATGTTTGCCACAAACTAGGAAGACTATACACACAGTGAGGCATGATGGTGGCAGCATCATGCTCAGGGGCTGCTTTTATTCAGACTGAGCAAGACTTTTTGTGGTGGATAAAATCGATGGCTGGAATTAGACTTTTTTTCGGTATTCGTGCCCCCGGTATGGCACCAGAGCACAAGCAGATGCCATTTTAAAAATATTATTCCTCCAAACAGTTTTGTTTGTGTTTAAGGTTGAATTGTACAGAATATATTTCACATTAAAGGTAAGAAAAGCTTTGGAGTGATTTATCTTGGTCTCATATTGTACATCAGAGCAACCTGGCAGGTATGTACACACTTTTCAGAGCTACTGTATAAATTATCTGCATTTTTCTTACATACTTAAATACACAAAATCTAATGGTTTATTTTCTCCAGTCTTACATTCATGAAAAGTGGCTGAACTCCACTTTTATTTGTAAAATCATAATCCAAGATGTTGAATGTGCACCCATTGACACACTCGTGGTTTGAATTTTATTGAGGAGGGTGAATATAACAGCTGAGTCATCTCAAAATAAAATACTTTTCTAGATAAAACAGCATGAAGCAGTAAGTAAATAAATACTGTAACTGTAAGCAGCATTAGCATCAATAAGCGCATGAATGATGGATTTGGTTAATCTTGTAATAAGAAAATGCAAATTGATGTGACCGGACAAGGAATGAGCACATTTTCAAGATATAAAAAAATCCATATTAATCTGTCTTCTAAATTTTTATTTTTGCAAGTCATACTCTATATCTAAATCAGCATGAAAAGAGATGAATGCTTGTTTCATATGTAACAAATACAGTGACAAATTTAATTTACATGTTTCTATTGGTATCTCAGTAATTCAAATAAGCAATACCAGAAGAGCACTCCATACTTTTTGCACTTCTGTTACTCATGCTGGACCTAGAAGCAAAGATTGACGACAACACCTAGAAGAGATATATTTCTTATTTAGTGTTTTTTTTTCTTGCTGTAAAAAGTGGTACTATCATTAATCACCATGAAGCACAACTACAAGTATTTCACTCTGAGATTTGAAGGTGTCCTGCAAGCAGAGGGTCACCGTCGGAAGCCATCAGTTTCAAGCAGGGGTAAGAGGTTTAGTGGTGGCTTCTCAGGTTTACAGCGGCTCTTTTATGTATAAGTACATCATGAGTTTGAAAATTTAGAGGTATTTTCATTCAGGATTGATTTTTAAAACAAAACAATCAGCTGTCCTGGAAAAGATGCGTAAAAAGCCTTAAAACAAAGTTTAATTTATTGCAGTAGCATACTCTCACAATTACAAATGTAGAAAATCCGGTCTTTATTTTGAGCACATTTATTGACTGTTAAAAAAACAAAAAGTAGAGGAAATATATGTACAGAACAAAATCTATTGTGTTATATTTATAAGCACCTCTAAGAATTTTAAACGGTGGAGAGCTTGTGATGCTGTGGGCTTGTTTATCTTTCAAAGGCTCCGGGAAGCCTTGCTTAGAGGGCATGCCGTCATGAATTTATTGAAATACATATGTGGTCTCTGTCAGAAAACTAAATGCTCTACTAATAATGCAGATAATAATCCATAGCATTGATGGCCTAATCAGCACAAAAATGGTTCACAAGACACAAAATCAAACTTGTTCCATGGCCATATCAGCGACCAGACCTAAACCAAGAGACCAGACTGACCAGCTTCTCTCTTTGTCCACTTCAACCTTGTGAAATGGTATCGAAGACTGAGTGCTATCCTGTTGAGAAAAAAGGATTGTACAAAGCTTAAATAGCAGAGCAGCCAGTAACAGTTGCAACAGTGAACCATGTTTTTTAATACTTTTGCTAACATGGGATTTTTTTTACCCACAGAAAAAAATTTACTTACATAAAAGGTTGGATTTTATTTAAATTCTCAGTGTGAGATTACACTATTGCCATCAAAGTTAGTTTTCTTTTACACATCTTTAGGTGTGGAGAGTGCTGTATCTACTTTTATGTTCTGAGTAAACTTTCCTTACAGTCATTTTGACTTGTGCTCATTTCCTACATACATATATTAAATACAGAAACCACCTGCAGCACAAGACACTGGATGAACACTAGCAAATATCAACAGATGCTAACATGTGGTTAAAGAACTGTTAACTACCACATCAGTTCATTTTATTGTTGACGTTTGGATTCTGGGCCCTCCAGCACATCTTGTCCTTGCCACGCCTCCTCTTCCTCCACTGGCAGAGCAGAAGCATGCGGAAGGTCTTCTGGAAGGTTTTGTTGCACAGAGCGTAGCACATTGGGTTGATGGTGCTGTTTACGTAGCAAAGCCAGTAGCCCAAGTGCCAGAGGGACAGAGGGATGCACTCGGCGCAAAATGTGGAGATGAGCACCATGATGTTGTACGGCGTCCATGTTAGGATGAAGGCCAGGAGGATGGCGCTGAGGGTCTGGGCTGCCTTCTTCTCCTTCACAAGCACCATCCTTTTCCTCTTGGTGATCTGGTTCTTCAGGGCAGAGTCTATGGGCTTGGAGGTGGTGGAGGACGAAGAGGTGGAAGCCTTTTTGGCTGGCCGCTCTGGAGGGCATGATTTTGGACTTGTTGGACTGTCATTTTTACCCTTTGAGCTACGTTTGAACTTGTAAGAAATTAAGCTTTTATGGTTCTTCTTCTGAGGAGTGGAACAATACTCCTCCTCTGTGTAATCTGGAACCTCCCCATTCTTATTACTTTGTCCAGTCTGCTGCTCTTTGAATGACCCTTGTGGGGTTTCTATTGAAACATGATGTTCCTCCTCCTCTGATGATGTGTAGCTGTTAAAAGAAGTAATCTGATCTGCTTTTGCCCATGCTTCATCTGACCTGGTGGTCATTTTAGTAACATTACTTTGATTAGACGAGGACCAGGAGGCCTGGCTCTGGTCTTTTCTCTCTCTGGGGAAATGAAAACAGGAACGAATCATTGTCTTCTGTGGTCTAGTCCCTTCTGAGACATTCCCTGTTGTGAGTCCTTGAAGCTCTGCCAGGTCTTTTGTTCGTTTTTGTGTCTCCTTGTAGATCCTGCAGTAGAGGATGGTCATAACTGAGACCGGGATGTAGAAAGCAGCGATTGCTGTTCCAAACGTGATCACGGGCTCGGTTAAAAACTGGATTTGGCACTGGTCTGGAGGAACGTTTCTCTCTCCTACAAAGTACTGCCAGCATAGAATGGGTGGTGCCCAGAGGACAAAAGACACCAGCCAAGCCAGACCAATCATAATGGCGGCTCTCTTTGGAGTCCTCTTTGCCCTGTAAGTCAGTGGCCTCGTGATTGAGAAGTATCTGTCAAAGCTGATCACAAGCAAGTTCATGACTGAAGCATTGCTGGCCACATAATCCACTGCCAGCCAGAGATCACATGCAATGTTCCCCAAGGACCAGTAGCCCATCAGTATATATGTGGTGTATAAGTTCATGGAAAGCACTCCTATGATGAGGTCAGCAAAGGCCAAACTAAGCAGGTAGTAGTTGTTTACGGTCTTAAGCTGGCTGTTTACTTTGAATGACAGCAAGACCAGTACGTTTCCAACTATAGTTATCAAGCTGACGATGGCTGACACCGTAGCGATGGTTATCACCTCCCAAAGGCTGTGAGGATGTGACGTATTGCCAAAAGTGCTGTTTTGGAAATCCATTGTTTTCTGTTATTAGTTTTTCTTGCAGTTGTCAGTCGCCTCTTTGTGACCCCATAAGGAAGAGCTGGTTGCCTAAAAGAAAGCCAAAACAATGTTGAGACATATATATTGAAAGTATATTATAAAACCAAAACACATGTATTTAATAAATCATTTGTTTCATGTGTGTTCAAGGTGATAATGCAAACTAAAAACAAGCCAATTGTTTATAGAGATAAAGGGCTACTAAACATAAGGGAGAAGCAATGTAGAGCTGAATTATTTCAGATTTGTAAAGATACTAACCAGTGGTGTATTTTTTTTTTGTGATGAATATACATGGGCAATAAATATTTAGTTGGTTAATGAAGAACTTACTGCAGGATCTCACTGTGTGTTTTTTTGTGTTGATGACATAACAAGAGGCAAAAGAATCAAGCAGATCAGCTGGCATTAGGAAACATTATGACAGACAAGCTGATTCTGAACTAATTCAGTTGCATTTAAGGTGGAAAGAGTTCAACTTTTCATGTTCATGAACAATACTGCCATGGATGGTGAAGCTGAAGCAAACAGTGATTCAATTCAATTCAGTTCAAAAATACTTTATTAATCCCAAAGGGAAATCAAATGTTATGGAAAAGGGTGGCTTGTCCTCTCCAGGTTGGAGGGGAGTTCCTGCCTCAAGTGGAGGAGTTCAAGTATCTCAGGGTCTTGTTCACAAGTGAGGGAAAAATGGAGCGGGAGGTCGACAGACGGATCGGTGCGGCTGCCGCAGTAATGGGGACGCTGTGCCGGTCCGTTGTGGTGAAGAGAGAGCTGAGCCGAAAAGCGAAGCTCTCAATTTACCGGTCGGTCTACGTTCCTACCCTCAGAAGAACGAGATCCCGGATACAAGTGGCTGAAATGAGCTTTCTCCATAGGGTGGCCGGGCACTCCCTTAGAGATAGGGTGAGGAGCTCGGCCATCCGGGAGGAGCTCGAAGTAGAGCCGCTGCTCCTCCACATCGAGAGGAGCCGGTTAAGGTGGCTCGGGCATCTATACCGGATGCCTCCTGGACGCCTTCCTCGGGAGGTGTTCCAGGAACCTCCCACCAGGAGGAGGCCCAGGGGACGGCCCAGGACACGCTGGAGGGACTATGTCTCTCGGCTGGCCTGGGAACGCCTTGGGCTCCACCCAGAGGAACTGGAGGAGGTGTCTGGAGAGAGGGACTTCTAGGCGTCTCTGCTGAGTCTGCTGCCCCCGCGACCCGGTCCCGGATAAAGCGGAAGACGACATACACACACATCTTTCTTTCTGACTGCCAAGCAATGGGATATTTTTCTTACTTTTTACCTCTGGACAGGATTGATGGTGATGATATAGGCTGTACTGCAGGTGCATTCATGGTGAAGATAACTTTTAGGATCGGGTTCATCTTTCTGACGCCAGTGATGCAGCTGTTTTACAGAAAACACTTCTCAATAGCGCGGATCGATCAGCCAGATGTGTTGCTGCTTGGCCAAGCTTGAAATGATCACCAAAAGGTCTTTGATCATTAAATCTGGCCATTCCAGTCTGCATTAGCCCACTTTATAAATCACCTCAACGTTATTGTTGCCAAATTCTCCATAAATCCATGCAATCATCTCGCATATGGATTAACGTTCAGCTATTAAAAACACAGAAGGATGTACACAAAAGAGCTATGATTAGTTGCGCTAAACCTTATCTGGTGTCACTAGAGGAACGTGCATGTTGAAGTTTGTTTCTGTGAGGGTAATACGTAAAATTGGAAATCGCAAAAAATAGCAAAACCAAGACACATTGTTCTAAATGTGAAAATATCTATTTTACAGAAACATCTGGCTAGTAACTTTAAAGACACAACTTTCAGATGGTGTTCCTCTCCCTCAGACCCTTTATTTGAAGGCATGATACTTCATTTTCACCCCACATTTTGAAATGCTACGCCACACAAAAACACTGTGGGGTTCATATACAATAGGAGACGTGGAGTGCAAAAGCAGAGAAAAAGTCAAAGGAAAACTTCGAAAGACCTTCTGAAGGCCTGAAAATCTATTCATGACAGCTTTAAATGAATACAATAGTCTGGATCCTTGGTAGCTTTTGGACATCATTGTAAAAACTTTACTGTAAAACTGAGCAACTGAAATGTATTGGATTGCTTTTTCTTTTCATATTTCAAGTTACATATTTTCCTTGGTAGAACTAGTTTCCTGAGCTTTCATTAAACGTAATTGATTCCCATATTTCCTTTCTCACAATTCAGACTACCACAACAAAACAAATTCTTGATGCTTTTCACTCCTCTGGCTGGACTATTGTAAGGCTTTGTATGTTCTAAATCAAGCATTTCTTCAACAGTTACAAACTCCACAAAGCAGCAGCTTGTCTTTTAACTGGGACTAAAAACCACGAACACATATCTCTGACATATAAATCTTTCCATTGGCTTCCTGTTCATTTTTGAAATTACTTAATTTTTTTTTTGCTCACTTTTCACGTTTTATTTGAAACTTGAAGTTTCTGGCCCCGTTTTATTAATGTGATTTCCTCACCATCCAAACTAAATTATTGACGAGATGCTTTTAAATGTGTTTTAATAACTAATTCATTTTATTGGCACAAGGCGGTTGTTATTTAAATTTTTTGTGGTTATTTTATGAATTTTAATTGTATTTTACCTTTTATTCTGTGTCTATTTTACTGTTTCATCAACTTTTGTTGTTAAAGGTGCAACACAAACACATTTGACATTAACAGAAAAACAGCATTTTATTGTAGTGTGTTTTACGTTTCGTCCTTATGTTTTTTCAGATTTGCTTTGTTGTGACATCTATTTTGTTTTATATCTAACGTTTTTAATGCGGGAATGTTAATGCGTTTTATATGTTAAATTAGGTTGCAAAGTAGCTGTTACACAAAAACGTTTAACATTGTAAAAAAAATGTAAATTGTTTACTAGAGTTTTTTGTAATTAGTATTTTATTTTTATTCCTTAATAGACACTTTAAAGAATAAAAAAATGTCTAATAGTCAGGCATTTTATCAAACGTTAATTTGATATCTATTTTATTTTATAACTACTGCATCCTAAAGGTTCGTTTTATATCATAATATGGTAATGGATGTTTTTATTTAATTTAACTGCTGTAACAGAAAATAATGCTCAACAGTTGGAACCGGAACCATCAAAATATTTTCGGGATGCCTTTTAAGGTGGTACCACAGACCACTCATTTACGCGGTGTTGCATGCAAGAGTGTCCGTTCGCGGTAAACAACAACTGTAATGGAAGGTAGAGATGTCCGTGGCAGGGGAGGCGGCTGGAGGAGAGGCGCCCGGGGCGGACACGAAGGTGACGGTCATAATGAACACAGAGGCCGGGGGAGAGGAGGCCACCTCCGCGGCAGGGGCAAGCGAGACCACCACCGGGGACGTGGACGCGGTGGCGGCTACCATGCAGCAGCAGACTTCCCTCAGCGGGTGAGAGCTGCTGTGCCAAACTTCGTTGAAAATATTGAAACTTTTTCTGTTTTTTTGTCTGTGAGCAAACACACTCGATCCTAGACAATATTTAATGTTAAAAACATCAATGTCTTCAGTTCGGCTTGTTAGAGCACACAGTAGATTGAAGTGGCCCGCTCCAGTCGTCATGAACCGATGTCCTGCATGTTCTCCTTGTTCAACACACCTGAATCAAATAAATGTTTCATGACGAGGCCTCTGCAGAAGGTTGATGACATGTCGAGGTAATTCAGCTGTGTGTTGGAGCAGGGACCTATCTAAAATATGCAGGACACCGGCTCCTGAGGACTGGAGCTACCGCTGGTTTAGATAATGGTCCAGGTGCAGAAGTGTCAACACTTATCCTGACAGTTACAATGAACAAGCAGAATCTAAGCCTTTGATATTACACCTAATTTCCTCCAGGATCTTCAGTCATATGATGCCCCTGTCAGGATTAGGGAAGAAACAATAGGGGCTCCTTGATTGCAATCATAGAAATAAGTTTTGTTACATAGGGGCTCCTTGATTGCAATCATAAAAAACTCCCTGCTGCATCCATGCCTGCCATGTGGTCTGTGATGACATGGCTGGGGGGCAATGGGCATCCTTTTGTTTGGCGTAAGATAAATGAAATCTACAGCATTGTTGTTCCATGTTGATTTCCATAGCCTGCTTCCAGAGAATCAGTCCTGGAATATTTCTGCAGACAAACAGGAAGAGCCATGACTCAGCTTCAGTGAGTCCACTATTGACATGGCAGTAGGACATGCCATTTATCCTGTGATGGTAGCGATTGTTTAAAATTGTAAATTATAGATATTATGTTAATTGATTATTTTAATGGGTTATTTTGTGATAAAACATCACAAAATATCAGATCATTTGAATGTAAAATACAAAGGATGGATGACCTAAAAACATTTTTTACAAATACAAATCTAAAGTGTGCCATGTAAAGGTGTTCAAACGCCTGCACTCTGATGCAACCTAATAAAATTGCCTTTAGAAGTCATGTACAGTGGGGAAAGTAAGCATTTGATACAACACCAATATTTCCCACTTAAAAAGAATGCAGAGGTCTGTAAATATCTTCGTAGGTACACTTCAACTGAGACAGAATAATAAAAAAAAAAAATCCAGAAAATTGTATAATATTTAAAGTGCCTGTTACACATTTTTCCCACAAAGGTATAAACTGAAAGAAAATATCTATATTGAAGGAATTGGGCAGTGATTGGCATGATATTAGGATTAAAGATACAAAAAAGATAACTGACAACCAAATAAGCATATTTGATGTTAAATTTTGCAAGTCCAAAGTCGTCCGGAAATGACGTCTAAGGGGAAGACTCTGGTCATTCACTGTGTGAGCGTCAATGATAAACAGTTCAGGTAAAAGCCAAGCTGCATGAAAAACATCTTTAATATGGTGAAATGGTGCATTGCTGGTGGTGGCAGCCGTTAGTCTGCACTTCCTGAAGTGAAGAGGTCCAGAGCTGCCTGGATCAGAACTGAAAAACTGAGGAGAGAGAAATGGGCTGGTCCCACCAAGCACAGCCAGTTGTGATCGAAGGACTTCTCAGCAAATTGCTTCGAACAAGAAACCTCTGAATTCACAAGAGAATGATGTCAGAAGTCAGGATATCAGACAGACGAAGGAGAATATTGAAGCAGCTGCTATAGGCTCGCTGATCAGAGCATCTGATGGGAAAAGATCCAAAGAAAATGTTGTTGCTGCTGTTCCTAAACAGATCAAGGCTCAGCAGGTAAGAACATGTCCTTGTCGCAAAAATACATTTAGATATCGGCAGTTATTGTTGATAATTAAATTATTATTTATAATTATTAATAATAATAATCTGACATTATTATTAAAATAAGATAAATTCCACCCGCATACAATAAATTTAAATAAATGTTTCTCTAAAGATTCTGATATAAAGTAAAAAAATGACACCAGGTAGTGTCTTCAGATCTTGAATCAGCCTTTGTGTCTGCTGCTGCGGCTCCATACTGCTCAGCTTTGCCTCCAGTTGTTTGACTTGGTGCCATATTTACTGTAACCCTGAATTTACACTGTATCTGCTCTGGTCCGGTCCACAGCAAAGCCCGGAGGAGCTCCAAGAACCAAACGCAGATCATGCATTAAAAGCCAGTGATAAATCCGGTAGCCGGTCCAAAACAAGTCATTCTGTGGAAGTTAGACCAGTTAAACTGCTTCATTTTTCGTTTTATGCATCCAGATATTTTTGTGTGTTTAGTTCTACAATGAGTTCACTGAAGCTATATTTGTTACTTAATTTGGTGCATTTAATGTTTCATTGGTTTATAATACCTTAGTTAACCCAGTTACTGATGTAATTGATTTAATATTAACAAATACTAATATATAGACGTGTATATATAAATTTCTGTGTGTATTTATTAATATAGCGAGATTTAGTCCACCTTTAGTGAATTATTTTGAAAACCCGGATGTTGTGTTTGTTCTCTTTCTGGGTGGTGTGGTATGATTCTTGCATATTGACTCCAGTGTGCTCCGGCATTCGGCAACAATAGACTCTGGTGGAATTGGATGGCCGTCCGCAGAAAGCTGACTTTCTTCTCCTGACTCAGTTGCGTCTCTCTGATAGTGTCTGAAATATATCTAAAGAAACATCAGATTCTTCGCTGCTGTCTGTTGCTGGCCACTGTAGCAGCAGTCAGTTTACCTGCAGGTGTTCCCCCCTGACGTCATAAAAGAGCACAAGAAAATCACGAAGGAGTAGTCTGGAAATTCCTTTATAGTGAAGTTTATGACCATATACAGGTCCTTCTCAAAATATTAGCATATTGTGATAAAGTTCATTATTTTCCATAATGTCATGATGAAAATTTAACATTCATATATTTTAGATTCATTGCACACTAACTGAAATATTTCAGGTCTTTTATTGTCTTAATACGGATGATTTTGGCATACAGCTCATGAAAACCCAAAATTCCTATCTCACAAAATTAGCATATTTCATCCGACCAATAAAAGAAAAGTGTTTTTAATACAAAAAACGTCAACCTTCAAATAATCATGTACAGTTATGCACTCAATACTTGGTCGGGAATCCTTTTGCAGAAATGACTGCTTCAATGCGGCGTGGCATGGAGGCAATCAGCCTGTGGCACTGCTGAGGTCTTATGGAGGCCCAGGATGCTTCGATAGCGGCCTTTAGCTCATCCAGAGTGTTGGGTCTTGAGTCTCTCAACGTTCTCTTCACAATATCCCACAGATTGTCTATGGGGTTCAGGTCAGGAGAGTTGGCAGGCCAATTGAGCACAGTGATACCATGGTCAGTAAACCATTTACCAGTGGTTTTGGCACTGTGAGCAGGTGCCAGGTCGTGCTGAAAAATGAAATCTTCATCTCCATGAAGCTTTTCAGCAGATGGAAGCATGAAGTGCTCCAAAATCTCCTGATAGCTAGCTGCATTGACCCTGCCCTTGATAAAACACAGTGGACCAACACCAGCAGCTGACACGGCACCCCAGACCATCACTGATTGTCGGTACTTGACACTGGACTTCTGGCATTTTGGCATTTCCTTCTCCCCAGTCTTCCTCCAGACTCTGGCACCTTGATTTCCGAATGACATGCAGAATTTGCTTTCATCCAAAAAAAGTACTTTGGACCACTGAGCAACAGTCCAGTGCTGCTTCTCTGTAGCCCAGGTCAGGCGCTTCTTCCGCTGTTTCTGGTTCAAAAGTGGCTTGACCTGGGGAATGCGGCACCTGTAGCCCATTTCCTGCACACGCCTGTGCACGGTGGCTCTGGATGTTTCTACTCCAGACTCAGTCCACTGCTTCCGCAGGTCCCCCAAGGTCTGGAATCGGCCCTTCTCCACAATCTTCCTCAGGGTCCGGTCACCTCTTCTCGTTGTGCAGCGTTTTCTGCCACACGTTTTCCTTCCCACAGACTTCCCACTGAGGTGCCTTGATACAGCACTCTGGGAACAGCCTGTTCGTTCAGAAATTTCTTTCTGTGTCTTACCCTCTTGCTTGAGGGTGTCAATAGTGGCCTTCTGGACAGCAGTCAGGTCGGCAGTCTTACCCATGATTGGGGTTTTGAGTGATGAACCAGGCTGGGAGTTTTAAAGGCCTCAGGAATCTTTTGCAGGTGTTTAGAGTTAACTCGTTGATTCAGATGATTAGGTTCATAGCTCGTTTAGAGACCCTTTTAATGATATGCTAATTTTGTGAGATAGGAATTTTGGGTTTTCATGAGCTGTATGCCAAAATCATCCGTATTAAGACAATAAAAGACCTGAAATATTTCAGTTAGTGTGCAATGAATCTAAAATATATGAATGTTAAATTTTCATTATGACATTATGGAAAATAATGAACTTTATCACAATATGCTAATATTTTGAGAAGGACCTGTATCTCAACAACTGTTCATTTCAGTGGCAGGAATTTATTTTTCTAAATATTTTATCAATATTTTCCTTTCCATTACTGGAATTGGATTTATCATGAAAATTCAATGTCACAGGGACTTTAAACAATTAATTAGCATTTTGATTGTATGAAATAAGTATTTGATACAATAGAAAATTGAACTCAATATTTGATATAGAAACCTTTGTTTACAATTACAGAGGTCAGACGTTTCCTGTAGTTCTTGACCAGGTTTGCACTCACAGCAGCAGCAATTTTGTCCCACTCTTCATACAGATTTTCTCCAGATCATTTAGGTTTCACATCCCTCCTAAGATTTTCGATTGGGTTCAGGTCTGGAGACTGGCTATGCCACTCCAGGACCTTGAAATGATTCTTACAGAGCCAGTCCTTAGTTGCCTTGGCTGTGTGTTTTGAGTCAATTCAATTCAATTTAAAAATACTTTATTAATCCCAAAGAGAAATTAAAAGTTCCCTTTCAGTCGATTCACTCAGTACAACACATGAGTATGGGATATCATGCCCTGCGTGTCCTGGCTGAAGTCACCTCTAATCACGCCTCCTAGGCAAATGATGTGATGACAACAGGTGACAGGCCCCGCCTGCACAATATACCTGTCCATCATCGTCGTCATTACTCAGTTCTTATACTCTTCACCTCGCTAATAACACCTCTTTGAGTCAGGCTAGCTAGCTGCTGCTGGTTAGCTCTGTGTCTCTTTCTAAAGGCTATTTGGAACTAGTTCAACTGCTTTTGTTGGAGTTAGTCACTGCTGCCTGCTGGTAAGCATGCCTGCCCGCAAAGTGCAAATTTCAAGCAGTTCTCTCTGACTTTCGTGGTTTGGGATGAGCACAAAGCTAACGCAAGCGAAGCAGAAGTCTTCTATGCGTCCCCTGTCCTCAGGGGTGCAGCTTCTCGCTTCATGAGAAGGACCAGCATGAGGCTTGTCCCGTCTGTCTCGGGATCGTTCATGCTCATAGAGCGTTGGCAGAGCCCAAAGGATGTGCGTTCTGTTGCCAGCTTCGTCGCTCAACCCTGGAGAGGCGGGTTAAATTCCTCAAGAAGGTGCTGGGAGAGGCTGCTGTCTCACGGCGAGACCCACTGCTCTCCGAGGCGGGAAACCCAGTTTCGTCCGATTCTGACGAGGATGGCTTTTTGGTCGAAGTCCCCGCTTCCAGCTGGGCAGACCATATGGAGTATGTTGATGGGTTAGCCGATAATGCAGGTGCTCGGTCTCAGCTTCAACTAGAACCCCTGCAGGGAGAGGAGGACGTACTGGACATGGATGTCCATGGTCTGTCCGATGATGAGGATGAGTCTCTGCCAAGTCAGGCTGCTGCTGCTGCGCCAGCAGACCCGGGCGACACGTCTTTTTTCTCTCTTTGCTGCCGTGCAGCTGATACCTTGGATGTGGAATGGCCCTCCCCACCTCCAGCGGAGAAGCCATCGCGATTCGCGGGGTTTTATCTCCCCTCGGAGCCGGCCACAGTCAAGCACCATCTACCCATGTTCCCAGACTTTGTCTCTGAGTTGACGTCTTCATGGAACAAACCACTGTCCACCTGCGTCACTTTGCCGGGTTATGGACAGTATCTGGACCTGGAAGGTGCCGAAAAAGCCAGACTGGTGAATATTCTGCCTATGGAACCGTCTTTGGCAGCATATCTGGCCCCGTCCCAAAATTATGGTGTGGGTGGTCCATCATCGCTTCCGTCTAAGCACTGTAGATTCTCCGCTGCTCAATTGGAGAAAATCTACAGGGCTCAAGCTACCACCGCTCGTGCCCTGAGCTCCATTACCATGCTGCAAACATACCGAGCTATGCGCTTGGCGGAGCTTGGAGCCGCAACACCGCCGGAAAGCCCTTTTATGCTGCTCTTGAATGAGGTGAGAATCACCGCTGACTACATCCTCCATGTATCCCGCTGTGCTGCTCTGTTACTGGGCAGAGGGATGGCATCAACGGTGGTTGCGCAAAGGCACCTGTGGCTGACGCTCTCTGACATCCCGGATAGGGATAGAGCAGTCTACCTGGATGAATCAGTGGTAGCTGACGGGCTGTTTGGGCAATCTCTCGACGCAATACAGGTGAAATTCAAGTTGAGGAAATAGCAGACTGAAGCACTGCGCAGTATCATCCCCAGGTGAGATGTTAGACCCAAATCCAGCTCGGGCACTCGCAAACCAGCTATACCGCCACCCCCACCGAAGAGGATGACGTGGCCCATGAGCTTGAGCCCTCAGACGGCACAGCCACAGAACCACGGCCAAGCTCCCCAAAAGACGGCCTGGAGAAAGGGTCCTCCTCCGGGGCTCCAGAGGGACTCCACATCCCGGAAGAAGAAGACACGGTCCTCCTAGCTGTGGCACTTGAGATTCAGGAGTTTCAGGAGCAGGGAGACATGTTTGCCAGTTTTCGGCGGGTGTCGTCCAAAAGATGTTTTGCTGGTGTTGTTCGGGATCCCAGTCCCAAGAGGCGCTGCATTTCCCCCACACAGTCTCCCAAGCACAATTCCCCCACAAATGTATTTGCACTAAAAGCCCCCAGTTTGGGTGCGTTGAATGTGTTTCTGGGCACTGCAGTTGTTCCAAATGCTTGTATGTATGCTCCAAACGTTTCAATAAAGACAGTTCTTTCTATGAAAAAAAGTCAAAATCAAAAGCCAGCAGGCGACAGCCAAATGAAGCTACACCTCTCTCGCACGTCGGGAGAGGGCAGCACTGTTCCACCAACAGTGCCTTTGGACAGTCGCCTGGCTGCATATCTCCATATGTGGCGCGCATGCGCATTCCAACCTTGGGTGGAGAGGACTGTTGCTATAGGTTACCATTTACAGTTTCGCCGGAGACCACCCCGCTTTCTTGGTGTGGTAAACACGGTGGTAATGGCACAAGCAGCAGAGGTTCTGAGAGAGGAGATAAATATACTGTTGGCAAAAGGAGCTATCCGTGCGGTTCCCGAATTGGAGAAGAACAGAGGTTGGTACAGCCATTATTTTGTTATTCCAAAAAAAGGGCGCGGGCTTCGTCCAATCCTGGACTTGAGAGTTCTGAACAAATACCTCCGAACATATAAGTTCAAAATGTTAACACTCAAGCAGCTTCTGAGTGCTATCAGCCCGGGCGATTGGTTCGCCACGATCGACTTGACAGACGCTTAATTTCACGTAGCGATGAACCCGGACCACAGACAGTTTATGAGTTTCGCCTTCGAGGGCAAGGCATACAAGTACCTCGTACTGCCTTTCGGTCTGTCTCTAGCGCCTTTCACCTTTACAAAATGTCTAGAGACAGTGCTAGCACCTCTCAGAGAAACAGGCGTCCGCATTTTAACTTATCTGGACGACTGGGCTTTAATAGCCAGTTCCAGAGAGCAGGTGACAGTGCAGGTGTCTTGGGTTCTGTCACACCCTAGGATTTTTGGTAAACTCTCAGAAAAGCTCAATGATCCCAAGCCAGCAATTTTCATTTCTCGGTCTGGAAATATGCTCGCTTACAAGCAGGGCACGTCTTTCCGACCACAGAGTGGCTTTACCGCTGCCTCGCTCAGTTTCAGTTGGGACACAAACTGCGTTTCCAGACTATCTTACAACTGATGGGTATGATGGCATCTATGATTGCAGTAGTACCACTCGGTCTACTGAAGACGCGCCCGTTCCAGTGGTGGACCCGCTCTCACCGGTTGTGTGCATTGCGTCACTGCAGCAGAAAGCTAACGATAACCACTGCCTGTATGTCGGCTCTCAGCCTTTGGCGGGAACCAGGACTGTTGTGCCGAGGTTCGCCAATAGGGAAAGTAACCTTTCGCAAGGTGGTATCCACGGATGCCTCCCTGAGGGGGTGGGGGGCTTTGTGCGATGGCGTGGCCGTGAAGGGGGTTTGGACACCAGCACAATCCAAACTCCACATAAACTACCTGGAGCTCTTAGCGGTTCTGCTGGCTCTGCAACATTTCTGCCAGGTTCTGTTAAACCAACATGTTCTGGTCAGGACAGACAACACCACTGTGATTTCATACATAAACAGACAGGGAGGGACTCGTTCACTTCCTCTCCTGAAGCTATCTCACACCCTCTTGCAGTGGTGCAGCATACGCTTTCTGTCTATCAGAGCTACTCACGTCCCGGGACGACTGAATCTGGGTGCAGATTTGCTCTCCAGAGGTGGACCTCGGGTGAGAGAGTGGAGGCTTCACCCCTCCGTGGTGGCACAGATATGGTGTCAGTTTGGGACAGCAGCAGTAGATCTTTTTGCCACCAGAGCCAACACCCACTGTCCTCTGTTCTTTTCCATAACAGATCAGGATGCTCCACTGGGAGTGGATGCCCTGGCCCAGCCATGGCCCAATGTACTCCTGTATGCATTCCCCCCAGTGGAAATAATACTACCTGTACTAGAGAGGGTGCGCAAACAGGGTCTGTCTCTAATTTTGGTAGCACCCCGTTGGCCTGCAAAATCATGATATTCCGAGATAATCAGCCTGCTGCAGCAGAGCCGTGGCAACTCCCCGTTTGCCGGGATCTCCTCACTCGGGCAAGGGGGGAGATATTTCATCCACACCCAGAGCTGTCGTAGCTGCATGCCTACCTGCTGAAAGGTCCAGCTTGTTAGACAAAGGCCTCCCCCCGTGATGTGGTGGCAACATTACAGAATGCAAGAGCATCCTCCACTAGAGGCTTATATGCTTATAAATGGAAAGCTTTTGAGCAGTGGTATGAGGACAAGCACATTGTTCCATTTCAGTGCTCAATGGTAGAAGGTTTAACGTTTTTGCAAGATCTGCTGGATAAAGGTCCTTCCTTTTCCACAATTAAGGTCTACTTGGCTGCCATTTCTGCCTGCCATATTGGTTTTAATGGAGTCACACCAGGTGCTCATCCTCTGGCTGTACACTTCTTAAATGGGGTTCGTAGACTCAGACCTGTGATTAAACCCAGTTTTCCTTCCTGGGATCTCACATTGGTACTAGAAGCTCTTTGTGACCCTCCATTTGAACCTTTGGAGTCAGTAGATGTGAAGTTCCTTTCATATACAGGTCCTTCTCAAAATATTAGCATATTGTGATAAAGTTCATTATTTTCCATAATGTCATGATGAAAATTTAACATTCATATATTTTAGATTCATTGCACACTAACTGAAATATTTCAGGTCTTTTATTGTCTTAATACGGATGATTTTGGCATACAGCTCATGAAAACCCAAAATTCCTATCTCACAAAATTAGCATATCATTAAAAGGGTCTCTAAACGAGCTATGAACCTAATCATCTGAATCAACGAGTTAACTCTAAACACCTGCAAAAGATTCCTGAGGCCTTTAAAACTCCCAGCCTGGTTCATCACTCAAAACCCCAATCATGGGTAAGACTGCCGACCTGACTGCTGTCCAGAAGGCCACTATTGACACCCTCAAGCAAGAGGGTAAGACACAGAAAGAAATTTCTGAACGAATAGGCTGTTCCCAGAGTGCTGTATCAAGGCACCTCAGTGGGAAGTCTGTGAGAAGGAAAAAGTGTGGCAGAAAACGCTGCACAACGAGAAGAGGTGACCGGACCCTGAGGAAGATTGTGGAGAAGGGCCGATTCCAGACCTTGGGGGACCTGCGGAAGCAGTGGACTGAGTCTGGAATAGAAACATCCAGAGCCACCGTGCACAGGCGTGTGCAGGAAATGGGCTACAGGTGCCGCATTCCCCAGACCTGGGCTACAGAGAAGCAGCACTGGACTGTTGCTCAGTGGTCCAAAGTACTTTTTTCAGATGAAAGCAAATTCTGCATGTCATTCGGAAATCAAGGTGCCAGAGTCTGGAGGAAGACTGGGGAGAAGGAAATGCCAAAATGCCAGAAGTCCAGTGTCAAGTACCCACAGTCAGTGATGGTCTGGGGTGCCGTGTCAGCTGGATGAGCTAAAGGCCGCTATTGAAGCATCCTGGGCCTCCATAAGACCTCAGCAGTGCCACAGGCTGATTGCCTCCATGCCACGCCGCATTGAAGCAGTCATTTCTGCAAAAGGATTCCCGACCAAGTATTGAGTGCATAACTGTACATGATTATTTGAAGGTTGACGTTTTTTGTATTAAAAACACTTTTCTTTTATTGGTCGGATGAAATATGCTAATTTTGTGAGATAAGAATTTTGGGTTTTCATGAGCTGTATGCCAATAAAGTTTTATCGTTTGGATTTGACAACCCCTTCTGTGGCTCACTCTGTTCTTTCTGCTGGGTCTGAAGTGCTGCACTAGTATGCAGTGCATGATCCAGGTTTGATGGCTGTTCTGCGGGGTGTTTATATATGTCCCGTACTCATGTGTTGTACTGAGGGAATCGACTGAAAGGGAACGTAAAGTTATGCATATAACTACTGTTCCCTGAAGGAGAGTAACGAAGTACAACACATGGCTGCCTTGCTGCTCAGCTGGGCTCGGTGAATAGCAGCTATCAAACTGAGTAATGATGACGATGACGGACAGGTATATTGTGCAGGCAGGGCCTGTCACCTGTCGTCATCACATCATTTGCCTAGGAGGCGTGATTAGACGTGATATCCCATACTCATGTGTTGTACTTCGTTACTCTCCTTCAGGGAACAGTAGTTATATGCATAACTTTACGTTATTGTAGCTCATATTATAAAGGTTTCTTCAAAGAGCTGTTGTAGATGCTGATGTCTATACACAGCGAGTGGAGTTTTGACCAAAAAGCTCTATTTTTTTTCTCATCAGACCCCATGACCTTCTCCCATGCCTCCTCTGGGTCATCCAGATGGTCATGGGCAAACTTGAGATGAGCCTGGACATGTGTGCTGGCTTGAGCAGGGGGACCTTGCACACACTGCTGGATTTTAATCCATGGCGGTGTTGTGTGTTACCAATTGTAACGTTTGAGATTGTGGTCCCAGCTATCTTCAGGTCATTGACCAGGTCTTCCCTTGTAGTTTTGGGCTCATCCTTCACCTTTCTCATCATTGATACTCCACCAGGTGAGATCTAGTCTGGAGCTCCAGTCCGAAGAAGATTGACAGTCATGTTGAGTTTCTTCCATTTTCTGATAATTGTGCCAACAGTTGTTGCCTTCTCACCAAGTTGCTTGCCTGCTGCCAAATCTTTAAAAAATAGAAAACTAAGAAATCACATTTATGTAAGTATTCAGAGCCTTTGCTTAATAAAGTATTGGTCCACCTTTGGCAATAATTACAGCCTTAAGTCTTTTGAATATGATGTCACAAGCGGAGCACACCTATCTTTAGGCAGTTTCGCTCATTCTTCTTAGCAGTACATCTCAAGCTCCATCAGGTCGGATGTGCGAGGTCTGTGTACAGCCATTTTCAAATCTCTCCAGAGATGTCCAATTGGATTCAACAAATGAAACATGCAAGGTGGATGCAGTGCATTTTCAAAGCATGGTTAATTTCCTTTGCTAACTTTTTAGCAACAATAGTTTAATAGTTTTTTACTCTGATACTTGATGTGAATTGATTAGATTGGCAGAAAGAATTAAAATAAAGCTTTGAGCAAGGAAACACTGATCCAGCATTCCCCACTGCCATCATCATTTTATTAGATCCTGTTGTGAGCTATTCCTGTCCCTGCATCGTCGTTACTCTACTTTCTATGGCCAAACTTGACAAAAGCTGGACGAAAACACACTCCTGAAACTGTGTTACCGACGCTGACACGCTAAGTTACGTGCGCTCGGACATAGGTGAACATACACTCCTGACAGCGGAGAGAGAGCGCACAGAAAAACATGCCGCTAAAACCTGGAAAGCAGGCAAGGACATCTGCGATTTTGAAAAGTGGCAAATTTTCTTTTGCACTTCCTCTCCTCCGAGTAGCTGCAGGGCTAACTCTTCTACTCCTGGTACACATGGTGAGGGTAGAAGTACACAAAATAGCCTGCAGCTAAAGTCCAGTCACCACTTGGCTTGGTTGTCGAAGGTGAAGAATCCAGGTACTGTTCAAGAATATAATCAATGCAAGTATATTGTTTCGAAGGAACAATATAAAAATATTATAATTTGTTTTTTGTCTTGACTTTGTCAAGGATTCATCTTTTTTTAGGATTAATTTTTTCCAAATTACCTCACCTCTGCTTTGTTTTCCTTCAGCATCAAGAAGGGGGGCAGAACTTTGAAGAGGAAGATGACAGAACAGTAGTGTTTTCCAGAAGAAAACTGGAGTCCAACTGGGACCGTTACGAGGAGGCGGAGAGGGCGCAAGAAGATGAAGATGTGCCGTCTCAGAGAGGAACGGACTACCACGTGCTGCTGGAGTCAGCAGGTAAGATTTGACCCCCATTTGTTTTGTCTCCTACTTTCTCTGCTCAAAGGGCTCAATTGTTTGCTGCTGTTGTTGCTGGTTGTGTTGGATTTAGTGAAAATATGTTCTGGTGCATCTAGTTTGTTATTCTTGACCTTGTCTCTATATCCTAATTATTTATGTTGGGTTAGAGGAAAGTGGTTTCTGTGTATGGATGCTGATGTCGGATGTGCTTCCTAGAAGATAGTTTTGTTTAGTTTGAATCAAGAAAAAAAATTCCAGTGCTGGCTTGTTGGAGTCAGGTTAACTATTATTAATCTTACAGTGGAGGGAAATAAATATTTTATTGGTATCTAGTTTGGTACGTTTGTTTGCTCCAATTTGTGGAAACTCTAAATCCTTCAGGTTTTCTGGTTTTCACTTGAAATGCCAAAGCTTCAGCTCCCTCTACAGATTTTTTCGTAGGATTGAAATCTGGAGATTGGCTAGGTCACTCTATGACCTAAACGTGGTTCCTTTAAAGCCACTTTGGTGTTGTAGTTTAGGTTGTTGTCATGCAAGGGGACTCAACCAATACCCATCTTCAGTCTTTTGGCTGAGGGCAGAAGGTTCTAGATTTATACTGCATGGATCTGTTCACTGGCCCTTCAATGCACCAGCGTAGAACTGCCAGTGATAATTAAATACAAATTTATTTATCTATTTTTACAATAAACAGTTCAGGTTCTTCATACAACAAAATGAAATAAAGTTCTGTATAAAATATGTGAATAAAGGGCAACATTCGACCCTACAAAAATAAATAAAACAAGCTCTTATTTATTTATGTTTATACAAGTAAGTAAATCTTATTAACAATGTCAAATATAGGGACTGAACTGGAAATAAACAAGAATAGGTCTCGGCTCAGTCGGAGTTCAGCTCAAAAGGAAAGCAAATTATTACATAGGTAAAATGTAATATTATAGATTTAACTATTAAAATTATTTGTATTTATTAGTATTTCAATTTGAGTATTATTTAGGAATTTGTCTTGTTAAAATTAGATTTATTCAGTTATACACAATAAAATGGTGTTGAAACAGGATGAAGAAAAGTTCATGTAATCTCTTAATTCTGTGTGTTTCTTCTGACTTTATTCTAAACATCCCACTGATACTGAAAATGGCTTAATTATTGTCTTCTTGACTTAGTAATGTCCTCCACCCTGAAGAGGGTTGTTGGAATATTGGAAATATTGATGATTTTTGAGTTTGCAAATGGCCGATCAAGCTGATTTCTTGATGCTTCTTCAGATCAACTGATTGTTTGTCTGATTGATATGCAAATATCATTTTAACTTTTAGCTTTTTAATTTTTCTCTGGAACAGACTTTAAAGGTTTTGATTTTGATTAATAACACATTTAATCCCACTGGGGAATGTGAACACCTCTGGCGTCTGAACTAGAAATATATGAATTGAGATATAACTTATGAGCTGCACAGCTCTTTCCTTTTTTCGTGTGACAAGCGAGGAGAGCAGCAGGGTTTATTGATGGTGTTAGCATTTGAGAGGAAACCTTATGGATGATTATCGCTACAGAGCCCTGATATTCCAGTTTCCACTAAATACTTAAAGGTAAAAGTTGTTGTACATCACATAACAACTCATAAGTCGATTTATTGATTCAGCCATCAACTAAAATTTACTTAAAGTAAAAAAAAAAAACTTTGCGTATTGCGTCAAATATTGTTATTTAATGAAAACTTTATTGATCGAGATTAAATAATTATTAAGCCTCTATTTAATTTGAATAATTGTTTTGTGTCCCACCACTACTTTTACATTAAAATGAAAGGATCATAAAAACTGGATACTGCTGTTTTAGTGAACAAACATGCAAACTCAGCAGGTAATTATTAATAATGATGCACCCCACAGTCCTTTCATATCTGACTCAGGTTTGTGAAGTGAAAGTGAGAGATATCTTCTAAAAATTTGTAGAATTATTAAATGAATCTGCTGATTTGCTCGGTAGGTTTTTTTTTTTTTTTTTTACCAGCATCCTGATTATTCCTGGACTGCACGCTGTGGTCATGACCTTTAAACCTCTGCCTGCATTCATACTTCCTCTGCGATTTGTGCCTTTCATTTTCAAAGATGCTGGTTTTGTCACATTTTCTGACGTTTTGCAGTTGGAAGCCTGAAGCAGTTTTCTTGTGTCAGTCTGGATCTTTATCGTTTGTGTCATCTCCGACAGAAGTACTGTCGATTTAACTTCCCCAGAAATCCAAACCAGCGGGGCCTGGGGGAGCTGTGATTGGTTTGCTCGGGTTGTTTGTGTTTCTCTGTGGCACATGCCAGCTTTTGAGATTGTTAAAGTGTGTAATCATTTCTTTTTCAGTAATGCCGGTCGACTTATTTTGCAGCTGTTTTTTCAGCCAAATCTTATTGAGATGAAAGATTAAAGTTGTATTAGAACTTGATGCTAAATGTGCTTCTTAGTGTTGTTTTGTTTTGTTTTTTAGGAATTGCAAGGATAAAAACACATATTTTGAACATGCTTTTTTACAGATACTAAAATTCATAAACTTCTCTTAGATGGCCTACCGTAGCTTTGTTTTTTCCAACAGGCTCTTTATTTATCCAGTATTTTCCACACAGTCAGTAGATTGACATTATGAAATTAAACAACCTTTTTTTCTGGCCCATTTAGCTTTCCTGTAGCCAGTGGCTACTGTGCTTAGTTTCTTCCTTGTAAGTAATTCTGCTCTTTGCAAAACAACTTCCATGTCTCTGTTTGCTTTGCACACGTCACAGTGAGTTGCTGTCTTGCGTTTCTCTGTCAACATTAGAATATCTCCAAAGGAGGACATACTGAGCTAACAGACTGCTCACTCTGCAGCAGGCAGCCTGTCTTGATTCTTGCAGCTGGTTCACTTTAGAAACTTTAGGAAATCCGATGAAACAATTACGGCACACACAAATTGAAGTTCACACTACTGGATATATTCATCAACTTGCTAACAATGAGGGATTACTGTGATCTGATGGTTTCTTTAGATGAACAACAGTTTAGTAAATGGCTGTAATCTAATTCATGTCACTAATTGGATTATATTTATATTTGTATTTAAATATCAATTGAAGAAATGATATAACCAGATATGAATGAAACTTTTTATCTCAAGGTACTTCACAGAATGTCTTTTCCAATTTGGTGTTTTATACAGCACCTGCCACTTTTATTGGCAAACCCATTAAAAATGTCTAAAAAGCCCTAAAAAGAAAATTGAGCTTTATTGAGCTTATTTGACTCTAACACTAGGTGTGTTGTGGCTAAAGCAGTGGATAAATATGTGGAAAGGTACCTTATGCCCACTGTTAAGTAAGGAGGAGGATCTGTGATGCTCTAGTCTTTTTTTTTCAAAGGTCATAGGAACCTTGGCTGCATTTTTGCATGTAGCATCATTGTTTTGTTAAAATGCCAAGAAAGTTTAAACAGCATTCTGGTGACCTCTGCCAGAAAACTGAAAATTGGTCGTCATTTTAAAGTTTGGTACTCTAAACTGTGCCGTAAATACACTGCGAGTCCTCATCTTACACTATAAAACCAGGCAGTTGATAATCAGTGGCATCAGACTAAAACACTGGATTGGTTGATAAATTGGTGACTCCAGCTCAGTTTCTGATATTGGATCGGATCAGTCCAAGCTTTAACCCACATGTTATTTGGGTTTTGATCTTTTTGATGAGTTTTTTTTTTATATTTTCATAAAATATATCCATTATAAATGACTAGCAATCTAACTTATAGTTTACTTGATATTTACAAATTGTATGTGTCTTAGGGGGTTCTGCATATGATCCAAAGTCAAGGAAAATAATCAAATGAGCATCTTGGTACACTTATTCATTGATATTTGTAGACATGGGCTTCTTTCTTAAGGTCCCACCAAAGCAATTCAAGTAGGTTGATGTCTGAACTTTGACTGGGCCATTATGCAGTCTTAACCAAGCTTCTTGTGTCAAAACAGAACAGTCTCATATTTTGACTGGTTTACTCATTGACAGCAAGGGGCCCAGGGCCTGTTGCTGCGAATACAAAGAAATCCTAACCCCTCCACCACCATGCTTGACAGTTGGTATGTCTTGCTTTGTTTTGGTAGGTGTTTGTGGTGATATACTGTTTGGTTTCTGCTAAGCTCTGTGCTATGTATCAAATACCTCCACTGGTCTCATCTATTCAGAAAATATTATGCTAAATATGTGATCAGATTAATGCAGCAATAATTTTTGTAGATAAAATGCTTTCTCCTGGAACGCCTTCGAAACCAAAAATCCTTGTTCGCTTTGTTTTTCCTAATTATACAGGTGTGCACAATCGGAGATGTAGCCCTTGGATTTAATTTTTTTGGTAACTTGTCTTATCACGCTTTCTGAAAACATTGTCCACTCATGAAAAACGTTTGCAAGGATGTACTTATTTTTCAACACATGCCTTCTCCATTTTAGTTTAGTTTTTGTTCTCTTAATATGACATGGCAGAACCGGTGAGTTTTGTAGGTTGATTTAAATAACTTCAGACCTTTCTGAAGACCTGATCATCCCACTAATTGAAACACAAGAAGTGAATGCAGGTGTACTTTCTTTTTTACCATAACTGTTTATATATTAAAGAGTGTCACACCATCATGGTGTCTTCTTACTTTTTGTTGTAGTGTAAATGTAAAGTTGCTCTTAAGGTTTTTGACTCCTCTTCCTTGCCTCTGTTTTGCCTGCATTGTCAGATTAGTCATGCCATATACAGCAAGAGGCTACTGCTCTCTAGAGGAGACATAATTATACGTGGGTGGTAATGCTTTCACAAGTTGTTCTTTTGTATTATTTGGCCAAATAAGATGGGTAAAAAAAATCAGGAATCCACAAAAAATATACTTTCACCTCTTGGCTGAAGCTGCTATAGATTACTGCTCATGGTGCTACTTTGTGCTCAAAAGAGAGATGTGTGTTATGGTGGCAGAATATTACAGTATTTGGAGGTTTTATGTATTTCAGGAGAGGAATGGCCTGCAGCAGTGTTTCTCATCATTTTAAAATCATAAGGCTTACGAATTTTAAAAATCTGAGGGCAGAAAGGTTGAAAGCAGAGCTTTACTTACGTCAGTGGTGGAGGCGTTAGAAGTGAGTTACATTACACGAAGGTTTTGTAACGTTTTAATCAAGAAGATGCAATATTTTATTTAGCAAAATAGGAGCTACAGAGATTCAATTAGTTATAACAGTTTTTAAACTGTGCTTGTTGACTCAAGTCTAAACTTAACTCACATTTCTAGGATTAATTCCTCCAATTTTATTCATGACATTCTGAGAGGAATTGGTAAGTAATAGTTTTAGAGGTTTGACTTTTTGGCCCATTCTTCTGTTTTTAGTTGGTTCTTCTTTTCATGCAATTTCATGGCTCTAATGAAACCTATACAATGCTTTTTGTTTCCTCGTTTGAGGTTCACAGTCGTTGAATATTTAAATATCTGATAACATATCAGGATCCACTCTTGCTGCTTGTTGTTAAAGACATTTTTAATGCAAACTAGTTGGGCCAGGCCGAAATTTAATTATATGGTACTTCTGGATATGCAAAAATAGCAGTGGTGTATACATAACTTTAAATAACTTCATTAAAAACTAATCCCAATTTTAAGTAGGGCATATGCAGAGAGTTTTAGTGTGTTGCTTTTTTTTAATGTATTTTATGTACGAAGGGCTGTTAGTTTGATATATTTTTATAGGGAAGTGTCCTCTGTCCTCTGAAATGATGCACAGGGAAGTTTTACTCTTTAAGGCCACTTATATAAAAAACACGTGATGATAACATGAGGAAAAATTAGTTTATATAGTTAATGTCGTGGATCTACAGGGGTTGGACAATGAAACTGAAACACCTAATAATTTATTAGTATGGGGTAGGGCCTCAACTTCACTTTCATGTTCATCAAACCAATCTTTCACCAGTCTTGCTGTGTGTATTGGTGCATTGTCATCCTGATACACGGCACTGCCTTCAGGATACAATGTTTGAACCATTGGATGCACATGGTCCTCAAGAATGGTTCGGTAGTCCTTGGCAGTGACGCGCCCATCTAGCACAGCTATTGGGCCAAGGGAATGCCATGATATGGCAGCCCAAACCATCACTGATCCACCCCCATGCTTCACTCTGGGCATGCAACAGTCTGGGTGGTACGCTTCTTTGGGGCTTCTCCACACCGTAACTCTCCCGGATGTGGGGAAAACAGTAAAGGTGGACTCATCAGAGAACAATACATGTTTCACATTGTCCACAGCCCAAGATTTGCGCTCCTTGCACCATTGAAACCGACGTTTGGCATTGGCATGAGTGACCAAAGGTTTGGCTACAGCAGCCAGGCCGTGTATATTGACCCTGTGGAGCTCCTGACGGACAGTTCTGGTGGAAACAGGAGAGTTGAGGTGAACATTTAATTCTGCCGTGATTTGGGCAGCCGTGGTTTTATGTTTCTTGGATACAATCCGGGTTAGCACCAGAACATCCCTTTCAGACAGCTTCCTCTTGCATCCACAGTTAATCCTGTTGGATGTGGTTCGTCCTTCTTGGTGGTATGCTGACATTACCCTGGATACCGTGGCTCTTGATACATCACAAAGACTTGCTGTCTTGGTCACAGATGCGCCAGCAAGACGTGCACCAACAATTTGTCCTCTTTTGAACTCTGGTATGTCACCCATAATGTTGTGTGCATTTCAATATTTTGAGCAAAACTGTGCTCTTACCCTGCTAATTGAACCTTCACACTCTGCTCTTACTGGTGCAATGTGCAATCAATGAAGACTGGCTACCGGGCTGGTCCAATTTAGCCATGAAACGTCCCACACTAAAATGACAGGTGTTTCAGTTTCATTGTCCAACCCCTGTATATTATAGTTCCTGTCTTTTTTCTCTAAAGCTGCATTTAAAAACTGTGTTTTACTGTGTAACATTATGGGAAATGCAGCCTGATATGGAAATCATGTAAACAAACTGTTTGCTTTAAATTAAAGGTCATGCACATTTTTGTTTCATGGCCCCATGGAGTGCTTTTATGTAACATTAGGGTGTGTTAAAACATCCCTGGCTGTATTTAATAAATGTATTGTGTTTGACTCACTGCTGAGATTTGCAGTGATGGAAGGCAGCAGACATTTTTCAACCCTGTGGCTCTCAGTCTTTGGTGACTTTTCAAGGATGAAAGCCTGATGAAATATTTTAGCACATTTTCAGACCACGTATGGGTAGAAACGTTTTCATCACCAGGTGAAAGTGTACGGAAATTAATTTTGGTGTGCAACAGTTTAAAAAAATAAACTGGTTCTGCTTGGTTTTCATCAGTGTTCCTGCGATGCTGGGGATTGATTGTGCTGTTGCTGAAGACAATGCACACATGGTGTAATCCTGGTATTATGAGTCTGTAGGACTAGGGGAAATTGCTGGCCAGTTATTTTCATCCTGACGAGGTAATCCATCTGTACACATTACCACAAGGATCAATCCTCCTCCCCCGCAGCCGTAGTTTACTGAGGCTGCTAATGGGCACCTATCAAGGCTCAATCATAATGAAACAAAAGGAAATCACATTATGGCTTCAGTGATTTGGCCAAGTGGATTGACAAACACAAGGACGATTTCCTAACTGAGATGAATATTCCCAATCATGTTGTTGATTAAGGTTTTCCAGTGTGGTTAAGGATACTTGATTATCTATGCAGAGTGAACAGGTTGGACTCAAAGCAGAGGAATGATCGTTTTTCCAGCTGGGCAAATATAGGATGCGAAGCACCACAGGTGTTTTGTCTGTTTCCCTACAAGTGCTAATTAAGATGATCCCCTCAGAAGATGATGGTTTACTGAACAAAACCACAGGTGGATTAGTGACATGTGGAACGGCCCACTGGACAATCCATGCAATTGTTCAAAAATGCGTTTGTGGAAGCTAGAATAAAAAAAAAAACATCCTAATTTGGATTCATAGCTATTCAGTAAGTGAATGTTTGATCTACTGCTTTTGTGTAGCACTTTTACTAATTTTCATATTTCAATCAAATATACTTATTGTAAATTAACTAAATATGCTATTGGCCACAGAACAGGAGATCATTTGCGTGTATTTTGAGTGAACGTTTTTTTGAGTTTGCTGCTTACAAGGACCCTGGTTCTGCTGCAGATTTCTTGTCAATAGGAAGTTGTTTCTCTCCGCTGTTTCCACATGCTTGCTGTGGAGGGGGATTGCTGCAATAGTAATGATGGAGTCGGCTGGGCTTTCTTAGATGGAAAACCTTTTGGTTTGTTTTTTTAAGTTGACATTTGTATGCGGATAATCTTGTAATTGCTTCATTTTCTGTTGCATTTAAAAGTAATCCATCTGTTAAAGAACCTGCAGCATGTTTTTTTTCCTCTTATATGTTATTGATCTTACAAATAATAAACAAAAACTGGCAGGTCAGACCTCAAAGAACAACTGAAATTGGTATTAGGCAGCTTGATTGGTGCATTTGTAAAATTAAAGGAGTAGATATATGGGAAACCTTAAAAAATATCCAGATCTTCAACAGTGTCTATGAGCCAGAATGGTAGCCCCTTTAATATTGAAATTTAGTGTAATGGTTGTTGTAAAAATGATTAAAATATTGAGTTTAATGAAAGCTCAGTACTTGGGTTTCTTTGCGATTATCCTTTCAGGAAGTATTCTGAGGACTTGATGGAAACGTATTGTAATTTGTTTTTGCAATTTTCTGATAGTTGAAACATGTAGTAACATGATTGGATGTAAATACAAATCTTTGGTTGCATTTGTTTTTTTGCATCAGCTGCAAAAAAGCTGCATGTTTCAACATTTCACAATAAGCAGAATATTGTTTTTCCCTTGTACCATCCCTAAAATTATCATTTTGGGTTTTAAACATGTTTTGCTTATAGTGTACACAGGAAAAGCTACTTAAATACTCCTTATCCTTGAAGTATCTTAAACAAATTCTGTCCCTAATAACGTTCAGCACTTTGAGCGAGTTTAAGATTGATCAAATTACCTTTTGTTGCATAAATAAATGCTGTTTTTAACTCGAGATCAATGAAAGATCTACTGACAGTTGACGTACCCCATAGGAACTCTAACTGCATGTACAATTCAGCAATAAAAGAGAATCATGTAGGAATTTACATTGTGAAAACACGGACCAGTTTAGCTCTTATACTAACTGTTTAATTCCCTGCCATTACAGCCACTTCAAATGGTATATATACTTACCCTTGATGGCTCTGACAGAACACAACACTCCAGAACTAAAAGGGCGTTTGATCAAATCTTTGTTAGTTTTTCTTCCTCCCTCCTCCTCTGTCTGTCTGGCAGCGATCACTCAGTCTCTTCTCCCTACTGTGCGAGTCATTTTTTCTCTCAAAGCGTTTGCCTCGCACCTTTCCCGGCTGGCTCTCTCCTCCCCTGTTCCCTCTTGTAGACCTTTTCCCTCCGCGCTCTTCTCTCCAACGAGGTGAAAAACACACTTGTCAAATACAGGTAGGTCACCACGCCATCTCTCATCCTCATCAGTTGCTAAGAACGAGGCACTTTTATGCAAACAAGTTTGTCAGGAACGTATGAGTGCTGCATCCTGTAGCTTTTTTTCCCCCTAAGACGAGGTGGCAGAAGCAACAGCTGTTCAGTGTCTGCGTGACAAAACCAGCTGAGGTGCTTTGAAGCTTCTGCTCAGACCTTTTTGAAAAAAGTCACAAATTACCATGAAGAGCTCCTGGTTCTTGGGAGCAATAATCAGAGTTCACTAACGATGACCTTTCCAGTTCTATATTTTCAAGAATCTAAAAAGAAAAGGCAGGCCGTCTTAGTTTCTGTAAAGTTTCAACAACTCCAGTTCGAAACACAGTGAAGATAAAGTGTTAATCCTTAAGGCTGCACAGGATGAATCACTTTTTGTCACCTCTGTTTGCAGCCGTTTCCTCTCCTCCTGCTGAAAAAGCTGCTTGGATGCTGATTTATCCGTGAGCTGCTATTGCATGAAATTCCCTTGTAGATGGACCTCTCATGCTGCTTCAGAGCCCCGAGCAACATGCAAAAGAGGAGATGGAGGAGGTGGAGGAGTTGGATGAAACAGGGCGGGAGTAGCTGCAGGAGGAGCTGATGTGGGCGTCTGTCGTGCTTCAGGAAGATCTGAATCTTTGTCAAAGCAATGACGGTGCAGCAGAAAAAAGAAATTTCTACTTTTTAGAGTCAAGGTCCGCTTCATGGAGACTCCAGATAAATTTGACTATCTTTAATAGGCTGACAATCAGTATTATATATTAAAACTGTACTTATTTAAAACGATTACTCACCAGGTTTGGGAACACCAAGGCACTTTTTGCTTTTGAAGAACAGTGTGTTGGCTTGAACATTAAATTTTGCTTGATACCTTCTTTATAAATCTTTAAATAAAAAAAAAGAAACTGAGAAACTGAGTTTTTTTTTTACAAATGTAGACTATCGTATAAAAAGCAAACTAAAATATGCAATTAATTGTACTTTAAATCTTTCATAAAAACAAAATACTAAATTTGAAATAACAGCAAAATATATAACCTTATAAAGCCATAACTAAGTAACAAAATTGAGGATTGCTGAGTGGTGCTGACACTACAGAATACTTAATTTTGCAGATCATGTGTTTTGATCATCTGCATCTTTGATCCAAAGTGTTCCCACACAAATGAACAGACGCCACCTTATTTATTTACTAAACTCTGCTGCGCCTACTCTGCTCTTTATGCCATATTTACTTGCGCTGGTTCTTCAAAATACAACCACACTATGGTCAGACTTTGAAAGGGGTAGAGGCCTGCATCAGTTAATCAGATTAATACAACATAATAGCAAGAATAATATGCCAGCATAAAATATATATTCCGTTTTTATTTGACGATTACAATTGTGTTTGGCATCATTATGGGCCAAAATCAAAATTGAAAGAGATATTTGATAAATTGTATATCCTTAGTGTGAAGGAGTCGTCTTATTAAGGGTTCAAAGAAGACTTGGGACAGATATTTGCTGTTTACCCTTAGAAGTAAGATCTGGGAGTAACAGGACACCTAATTTAACTATGTTCCAATTGCAGATAGTGAAACAATTAGAAATTAAAGTCGATAATGTTTTCTACTGTGTTTTATTCATTCACACTAGTTCACAGATGGATGTTGCCTGATACTCTGCATGAAACTAATTTAAATATTTGCTATGTGTTAGTTGTGCTAATAATAGGCGTATTACTCCCATCATCACGATAAATTAGATCAGAGTTTGTGGCCAACTTCCAGTCTCCGTTGTTAAAATTCTGATTTGTCAATATGGATTTTATTCCACTCTAACTTATAGGCTTAATTTAAAAATCTCTGAGAACAGAGTGAAAAATATTTCTTCATAGCCTTCCTGCCATTAATGTTCATCCCTATTTACATTAGGAGCTGAAGTAATGTCACACCATGTGCGTGGGAGAGCAGTCAATCTCAACCAAGGTGTTACTTTTTACAGTTCAATTTAGTATCCTATAGTAGAAATTAAGTTAGCATGATTAATTGGAAAATGCTGATTGCTACCTTAACTCTGAGATTTCCAGAAGACTTCCAACATTTCCAAATCCAGCATGTTTCAACAGACAGTTTGAAAGCTCAAAAGAATAAAATGGAGCAACTTTGCTGTGATAGATTCAGCCGCCCTGGTCGAACTCTACTTTGGGTGAATTTGTCCCTTCCTAAATTGGATGAAACATTGGGTACAAGTTGACATCTTGTGGCAGACGGTTGCTTTTCGTTCCTGAAGTCGAGCGTACAACCAAAACTTTTAAAAAGGGAGAAATGGCGAAGGAACAAAATGACCAGTGCTCATTAAGCTCTGAAATACTGGTGGGTCAAAGGCTATTGCTCAGGAGAAGCTGAATTCCATATTTTGTTATAGTTAGGTGAAAAAAAGCCTTGTGAGCATAGCTTATTTAGAAATCAGATCAAATCTTATCAAAGTGAAAGTATCTTGGTGTGTATTCTAAAAATATCTGATTATCCAGGTAGATTATAGTTATTTTTTATTGTCAGTAGATTATATACAATTATATCAGAGGAGTGCTGTGTAACACCGCTTAATTTTCAAGAGCTGAGCCAGTTATTTCAAAAAGAGTGTCTTTCATAGAATATAAAAAAACAAATTAGTCATTTAATGATGCGCTTCCCTGCCTCAATTAATGATAATTGCTTTGTGTACTTCACACCTCCCACACTGCTTGTCTTCTGGTAAGTAACAATAGCAGCGGCGATAATTACGTCGCATAAACCTTTCCACCAGCAGCATGGTTTCATCCTCTCCTCAGAATATTTTTTGCTTTTTATTATCAACTCAGGCTTCTCATTAGCGGTGGCCAACCAAACGTAAAATTTCTCATCAGTCAGATTCTCTTTCTGACAAACATCAAACACTTTGGAGCCAATTTTCTGCAAACAGACACTCGTGTCATTAGTTAACCAGGACAACCCATACTTCAAGGAGCATCTCAAGAAGCTGTAACTACTTTTGAATACTTTTGTGGCAATCTGCCTGATGTGGGGAATGCATTATTAACTTGATTGATTGCAATCTTCATTACACGTAGTCCAAGTGTCTGCCTTCGAATATGGAAGTAACCTCAGTTTGAAACTGAGGCAAACGGTATGAATGACTGTCATGAAAAGACAAGCTTGAGAAGAAAGACATTAAATTCTGAGTTCAACTCTCTGTTCTTCTTAGCACTTCTGTTTATCATTTGAAAGTCCAGATTTATAGTGAAATATTGGTTGCCGGACGTCATTGAAAGCGGAAAGATGGAAATATGAATGGCTTGTCTGGGATAATTGCTTTTGACTCGTCCTCTTATTTGTTGACCCAAGCCTGACGACCCGTGTATGACAGTTTGAACCATGTGGGTGAGTGGATAAGGATTTTAATTACACGGAAACATTGCTCTTTCTCAAATTTGTTAAAAAAACTTGCATCCTCTGGCCTTGCAGAATAGATTTTGAACTCCCTTGTTTGCTTGTATTAGTCATTGAAGCAATATGTTTGCATGGCCACCATTAGTCGGTGTGGGTGTGTGTGTCCTGTTAATTGTAAGGATGGGATTTTAAAGTCCCTCTTCCCTGTGGACTTGTTATCTCAAGTTGATTTCCTTAATGCATCTAAAGAATGCTATGGTAATTTCAGAGCCAAGCATTATTTTTTTTTGATGGGTTTTGAACTGCAGCATTACAGCTGAGGCCAAAATCATCACAAGGCTGTTGTTTGAGTGTGAAATATAATTTTAGACATCTTTCTGGTGTTAGGTTGAGCTAATCTAATCAGCCAGAACATGAATTCTGTTTGCAGAAACAGCTCTGACCTGACAACGTGGGACCTCTGTTGTAGTCTCGCGGTATTTGGCCCACCAGCCGGTTCTGGATTTGTTTTGGCTCCAGTTGTTGGTAATATAGCTAAGCTGTGAATAAGATTTATTTTTAAACATATTGGTGTTGCTTGATTATAGTCTCCGAAAAATTTATTCACAGCCCTGGTCCTCATTTTGTTTTAACAAATGACATGCTAAAAAGCGTGGCGTGCATTTGCATTTTGCCCCCTTTTACTTTGATATTCCTTTAAAGAATCATTAGCAAACCAAGGCTCTGTAGTAGAAGTTGTGGTTTGAAATTTGGGTCACAGTTCCAAACAGGTAAAACACCGACGATACCATAAGAACACCGTATCCACAGTAAAACGTGGTGGTGGCAGCATCATGATCTGTGGTTACTTTTCTTCAAATGGGTCCTTGTAGAGCTGGGTGAAAATGTGAACAGTTTCAAATGCTAGTTAGTTTTGACCCGAAACCTGGTGTCTAGTACAAATATGAAACAACTTTAGATTTTTTCAATGTGTGGCGGTAAGTCAAAGCATGAATCCAAATAAATTAAAGTAGGACTTCATGATGGTAAATGAAAGTTTTGAAATGGCCTAGCTATTAATCTGACAAGTTATTGGTGTGTACAAGAAATATCCTCACATATGATAGATTTTGAGGACTTTTGCAAGATGGAGTGGGCAAATAATGCCCAATGAAGATGTGGGATGCTGATGGACTCTTATAAAAGAAAATTAAATGCTGAATTTGGTTCAAAAGGTGCTTCAGTAAAGAAAAAAATCTAATTTCAATAATCTATATTATTGAAATGCGTTTACCTGCAGCAGATTTGCTTGTTTTTTGAATTAATTCTACAGTATAAATATCACATCGTTTTCAATGAAAAACAATTTAATGATTCAGTATGGTCTCACTTTTTTAAATGTGCCATTTGTATGTTTTTAGAGAGTATTTGACCATAAAAGCCTGATCAGGGCATATGTATGTATCATCAGGGTAGGGTTCTTTTAAGAAGTAAAGTTTTACCAAAATAATATGTTGGAGTAAATTCTGTTACTTGCTGTGGTTTCAACAAAGCAAGAAAAGCAACGTCATATAACCCTGAACAAACCTTTCATGCAAGCGGCGGCGGCTTTCCAGGTTCTTTGGGTTGAACGTTTGAGTAGCCATGAGCACAGTGAATGATCCTGCGGTGTATATGTCATGTGGGTGTGCCTTTGTGTGGTTTGTCTTAGCCAGGCTGCAGCAGCATCATGATCCAGGTTCTCTCAGGGGAGGTCTCAGCATCTCCTGATGGTTCAGTCCTTGAGCAAAGGGAAACAGAGCTTTCCAAAGTGAAGACACCAACTTGTTCGACCGCTCTGGATATATTGCTTAAATTCCCATCGCTTAGTGTTTGTCACGTTCCACCCGCTCATGCTTTGTTGCAGTTGTGCTTATTTAAGGCGATCCACAGATCTTTATTTAGCTGCTTGTATGCTTATTGTTCACATCTTCCTCTGATCGTTTGAGTCCATCTTTTTTGTGAACGTAGAAGAAACACGTGTAATGCTTTTATTGTGCCTGAATAACATTTATATTTTAGAGTTTAGACTTGTACACCTTCAGTTTACATAAAACAATAAAAAAGAATTAGTGAATGTTGCAATATCTTCACATACTTCGCAGGTCAGTAATATAGAGGCTGCTAAAATAGATTAAACTATAAGATTGCATGAAGAGACATATTAGGGTTAGTTTTGATGTGAGGATTCACAGTGACAGTACTGCTGTAATTTGTATTACATTTTAGAGAGTTTTTCCCTTTCTGATTCTAGGAATCATTTCATGTAAATTTACTGCCAGACCTGCTCTCGACTAACAACATCCAGCAGAGAAGATAACAGGGAAATGAGAATGTACCTCTCTTACACAAATTTATTAAGATTAATGAATTTTAAAGTAGGATGTTGTTGAGCCTTAGCATCTCACCTCTAAACAAGCTGCAAACCAAAAACACATCATGCCTAATGAGAGCAAAGCCTCGGGTGAATAGGAGCTCCTCTGATTTGTGACTTTGACACGAACACAGCCTCACACAATCACCATTAAAAAGTTAAGCGCAAAGACCTTCGGTCCTCTTCATTGTCTCGCCTGGTTTGGTCCGGATTTTAATTGCAATTAGCTCCGACAGTGATTTATAGACGCGTAGTGGGTTTCAGCGCCATGTCATGGTGGACTAATTGGTTTGGTTAAAAAGGCATGACAGGGAGCGCACTGGAGGTGCTGCGGCTCCCAGTGGGAAGAACGGCTCTGCAGGGAGTTTGTATTTGCCGTATCTCCTCCATGTTTTCCAAGTTGACATTATTCCTTTTTCTTTTCCTCTGAGTTACCTTTCCATCCTGTCTCCAGTTTATCAACTCATCCAATAGGATTTGTTATGCTTGTAATGACATTCAATTGCTCCCAAGTTTTCTTGAAAGCTGCTTTGCTTTATCTCATCTGGTATCATGTGAGGATTTCCTGACAGCATGTTTAAAAAGAGAAGTAATCATTCTTTGATCTCAGACTATTAATCTACCAACAAATGGAGGATGAAGGAGGAACAGGGAATGTGTGTTTTCCTTCTCACGCCACATAAAATGTCAACATTTACTACAAGTGTTATTGGAGACCGAGCAGTGGTACAGTTGCTCTTCCAGGTTCTTTTCAGTTACCCATTGCTCCGAGCTTCAGTGAAAATCGTGTGTGTTTAGGGTGTAGCTTAACCATTAAGGGTAAACAGCTGTGGTGTTTGCACTGTCAGAACAGTGACAAAGTTTGGATGAAGTATTTGCAGTGCTGCACACAACACAGTACAGCCCTGTAGAATGGCACGGTGAACTAGGGGTGTTCTATTGTAAGTCTGATACAGATCAAATATTTACTGATACAGAGACATGGTCCAAAGTAACCCATGTTTATAATACATCCATTCTCCATTGGTTTTTTCATATTTCTTGCATGGTCTAGTAAAACGACATGTAAAGATCAGTTAATTTCCAATCTCTTCTCTTTGATTGCTTGCTTGCTCTGTGTGCATGCAGCACACATGTGATCAATGAGGAATCTATTCAACGTGCCCTGAGGCTAAGCAGTGACATTAGGCAAACCTCTAAACTCCCAATACCCTCTTTTCCCTTTTGAAAGCCCAGGGCGTCTTAAGCAGGTAATTTCACTTTCCCGAGGCCTTTCTTTCACGGGTAACAGGGGTAGGTCTTTCCAGATTTCCCCGGGGTTGTTAAAGGGTTGGGATTTTGTGCCGCAAGGCATTGCACCACCAGCAGCGGTAATGGCTGAGATGAGTGTACAAATATATTGGTTTTATACCATTAATTGGTGACAAAATGTAGTTGTAAGATGTCATTAAGGGAGAAAGTGGACCTCAAAACGTCATCTGTGCAGTCAGTTCATCAAGAATGAACCTACCTTGAAAGGTTTCGGAGATGGGAGCTCAGCTTACAGGCTGGTCAGAATTTAAAGATATTTTTTCGGCACTAATGGCCTTTTATTTTTTTTATTTCTTTGACAGTAGGCAGACAGGAAAGAGGGGTAGAGAAAGGGGGAGACATTCAACAAATGTCGCCGGGTCCGGGACTTGAACCCGGGACAGCCGCTTCGAGGACTGTAGCCTCTGTATATGGTTAACCCCTACACCATCAGCGCCATGCCCCAGGCTGGTCAGAATTTAAAACTCTACTGTAGTTATCAGATATGACTTCACTGGTTATTGGTAACTGAATCATGCAGTCGTAAAGATATAACTTTGGCCAGATGCAAAAAAACTTATGTAGAATAATGACTTGAACTTTTCCTGCCAATGGATACAATGCAACATAAGGAATAATAGAAGAAAGTAGCCAACTTTAAAACTCTAAAGTAAAGCTGCTCATTATCTACTATTCTTAAAAAAAAAGAATTTGTTAGCTGAGTGTCTTTTAAAGAGAGTAAATGGAGTAATGCTATCTGCTGGACTGAAGGTGTACTGCATATTTTGTGACAACTTCCCCATACGTCAATAGGCTGATTGAAATAAATGTACCAGGACCTTTCTGAGCAATGGAAATAGCGGTGCCCAAATTCCCCGGGATTTATTTTTCCTGGCTAAAACAAATTCTGGGGCTTTAAATCCTTTTAGTTTTTGGTGGAAAAGGGGCCATTGTCTTTGTAAAGCCAGCAGCAATCATATCACACAACATACCTTGGTGGTAATGACCCATTTATTTGTGCAGCTCAGGTGGTGCTGTTTTGGCTATGCAGGATTGAGAAGGAAGGGCCTCCTGTGACTCTAGCAGCTTCAAAAGGAAATATAATCCAACATTCTCCACCACAGATCCAGAGAGATAATCATTAGGTGGTCTAATGAAATTGTTTGTGTTGGATTTAGCTCTTTCGCTACAACCCTGAGTGATACCCAAACTGCTGATATTACAAAAGGAACTGTTTCCCATTTCTGCTTAAAAATGGCTACAAGCCTCAAACATGTTTACACTAGTTTGCACGTTTCATAATTTTATTTTACAACAACTTTATTAGATACAGCTGACAGTCATAGGAAGTAGGGCCACAACAGAGATTGGGTTTTTGAGCGGCTCACATTAGAACTGGATGGTATCAGTTTCTGTTTTATACAATACGGATTGCCCGGAATGTTCTGTTTTAATGAATTGTTAAAAAATATCAATTTATTGCATTTATTTAGTTGTTGCAGTTGCGTTTGAAACAAAACAATTTATTAAAAACTAGATATAGGCTCAGTACGGTAGCTATACAGTTTATCTATTTCTTACTTTAGCTAACCACTTATGCCTTTTCAGATTCTTATTTTTTTAAACAAGGTAAGACGTTAGTAGTTCTGTTTGTGTTAAAGCAGTTTTACTCAACACTGTTCGAGGGTTTTATTTGTAGATGCACACCAAACTGTGATTTATTATTATTTTCTATTTTTCCCTCATAAATGGTATACACGTCTTTCCATTGCAAGTGAGACAGAAATAAACATGTTTTAACAAGTTCCAGGTTTATCGCAGCCCAGCTCCGGTGATTTTATAAAATAAACACTTTTCCAGCACCTTGTTGGTTTTAATGTTTGGGCCAAAATTAGGTGTGAGATTCAACACAACACTGTCTTGAGAAACATGTCTTTTGTGTTGGATGTCTGTTATCTCCAGCTTGAGTAGCAGTTTTAATTCTTGTGGAATAGTTGTATAAACATTCTGATGAGGGATGTGATGATCATGAAAAGTCCATATATTGTGGCTTTCATACCAAAAAGCATTCAAAATGCTCATTTTTTTGTGTTTTCGCAGGTGGAATAAAGGTTTCATAAATGTCAAACTATTTTTAAGGGGTCTCTATGTGTCTAAATGCAGTCCAGATTTGTCTGTGCTAACAACATCCTATTTTCTCTCTGTATTCGGCATTTCGAAACTCTTGACTGAAGAGATTAGTTGCTCGAGTGAAGCAGCGGATGTGCAGAGTGTAAATAAAAAAAAAACAACCCCACTTATTGAATGTGCACAATCTAAAACTCATCCAGATCTACTTATACTCTTCAGAAAGTTTTCCTTTTATAACTCAATTGTTTCAGCACTATTGAAAAGTTTAAGGGTAGAAATGTTTATTTGCTTTTGTTATATTTACTGCGAAATTACAACAAATGTAATCTAAAACACTTCACAATAGAGAGGATCTTAATTCATATCTAGGTTTATAGGATCTATTCCAATGCAGTTTGTATTGCTACTTTTAGATTAAATCCCATACAGCCTAAATTAATCTAAATTAGTTCATCGTAGAATGCCAGCTGGTAGATATATATATATATATATATATATATATATATTGTCAAAATAAGGTGAGATCTTTCCATGTAATCCATGCAACATTTAGTAACTGCTCACAGTTAACTCCATAAAAGTTACAATAAATATCCTTATGTCCTTATGTGTAATCCATGCAATAATTATTAAAAAACACAGTTGACGCGGTGGGGAGTGAAAAAAAGCATGTTCTCATATTCTTGAGCCGAGAGACTGGAAAGACCTGTGTGGAGCCACATGTTATCTGACTTATTGTTATTTTGCAAATATATAAACAAGTATATCCAAAGAAATGATGTATGATGATTTTACATTATTTCACATGTATTAAATAAAAATAGTAATCTTTGATTCACAAGTTAAAAGATGTATGATTGAAATGTGGTTAAGAACTGAGAATTAGAGGAAAAACATTAAGGTTTGACAATCAGCTATATATGAAAGAAATATAACATTAATCATTTGTAAAGCATGTATAAAAAGAATGAAGTGATGGTTTTGTAACTGTGTTTTAAAGTAAATGCTGAAAGCTGAATAATGGAATGTGTAATACTGTGTAAAGTTTAAAACTGAGCAGATTAGGGAAAGAACGGTAGGATGACTAGGAGTGACGAGAGCCAGCTGCATGCTGACAGCGAACCTTTTTGAGGCTAACCGGAGGAAGGGAGGATGCGACTACAGCCAGCTGCGTGGCTATTACCGGCATCTCCAAGGCTGAGAAACAGAATCAGTAGGTCACAGTGACCGTGACTAAAGTATTGAGCAATAATCAAGAAGCTGAGCTGAATAGGTTGCGCAATAACTAAGAAACCTAATAAGGGGCTGACTGGTGAAGGCATCAAACTATAAAAACAATGCTGAGAGTTTCATCGCCGAAGACCAGCGAACAAGATCGAACGGAGAAAATAAGCTTGGATGGAAAAGGAACAGAGACACAGCCCAACTGATCGACTGCATTAAAAAAGAGGATCAACCTGTGGGCCCAGAAAGGACTGTGCCTCAAAATTAAGAATCTGATTTCATCTAAAGCCTTTTTATCTAGACAACAAAGGTGAACTTGATCGGTGAAGAGCTGATTGCTCTAAGTTTCAGGCTTCTGGAAGTCCTGAATCAACTTCATTTATGTCCCCGGGTTTCCTTCAACTCTGCAACCTCTGGAAACTACTGTCTTCAGAGACATATAACAACAAAGATCCTGTTTAACCTGGAGCATCAGTCCCTGCCACCTAAAGGAAGAGAACTTAAGATTAAGTCGTATTCCCTTCAAGAAACCACTCGTTACCAGAAGAATCTTCTCGATCAGGTGCATGGATGAGCCTCCTTCTTCAAAGCCTCTCCAAACTCACTAGTTTCAGCATCAGGGAAAGACAGGTTGAGTTGATTGATTCATTTCTATTATTGAAATTATTTTGTGTTGCCGAATTTAAGCTGTTACTGACCCCTGCAAAAGCGTTACTAATTAAAGAAAGCATATAAAATTCTAGTTAAATTGTGGACATTCAATTATTTGAGTCACCGTATTGTTGGTTTTTCATTGGTGGTAAAAAGTCTTGTTGCCTGGTTCTAAGATATTTTAGGAGGTTTTTATAGGTTGCCTTAGCCTAGTTTGTTAAAACAGCGCCTTGGGGCTCGTGCTGAGCTACTAAAATTAACCTAGCCCATATACCAAGAGCCAGTTGTAAATAAGGGAATGAGCAGCCGTGAACAAAAGTGACTCTTGAAAGTGTGGATGACTGTGAGAGGCTACTCGGTCGCCCGGACCTCCAGTTTAAGAAGGCCGAGACTTTTGGATAAAGGCTGTCAGAGGCTAGGCGAGTGATTTCCCTGGTAGCCTGGTAGCCAGTCTTCATTGATTGCACAATGCACCAGTAAGAACATGAGGGATACAATGTTTGAACCATTGGATGCACATGGTCCTCAAGAATGGTTCGGTAGTCCTTGGCAGTGACGCGCCCATTTGCACAAGTATTGGGCCAAGGGAATGCCATGATATGGCAGCCCAAACCATCACTCTGGGCATGCAACAGCCTGGGTGGTACGCTTCTTTGAGGCTTTTCCACACCGTAACTCTCCCAGATGTGGGGAAAACAGTAAAGGTGGACTCATCAGAGAACAATACATGTTTCACATTGTCCACAGTCCAAGATATGCGCTCCTTGCACCATTTAAACAGACGTTTGGCATTGGCATGACTGACCAAAGGTCTGGCTATAGCAGCCCGGCCGTGTATATTGACCCTGTGGAGCTCCCGACGGACAGTTCTGGTGGAAACAGGAGAGTTGAGGTGCACATTTAATTCTGCCGTGATTTGGGCAGCCGTGGTTTTATGCTTTTTTGATACAATCCGGGTTAGCACCCGAACATCCCTTTCAGACAGCTTCCTCTTGCGTCCACAGTTAATCCTGTTGGATGTGGTTGGTCCTTCTTGGTGGTATGCTGACATTACCCTGGATACCGTGGCTCTTGATACATCACAAAGACTTGCTGTCTTGGTCACAGATGCGCCAGCAAGACGTGCACCAACAATTTGTCCTCTTTTGAACTCTGGTATGTCACCCATAATGTTGTGTGCATTTCAATATTTTGAGCAAAACTGTGCTCTTACCCTGCTAATTGAACCTTCACACTCTGCTCTTACTGGTGCAATGTGCAATCAATGAAGACTTTCTACCAGGCTGGTCCAATTTAGCCATGAAACCTCCCACACTAAAATGACAGGTATTTCAGTTTCATTGTCCAACCCGTGTGTGTGTGTGTGTGTGTGTGTGTGTGTCTGTGTGTGTGTATGTGTGTGTGTGCGTGTATGTATGTATGTATATATATATATATATATATATAACCATTTCAGGTGACTACCTCTTGAAGCTCATCAACAGAATACCAAGAGTGTGCGGAGCAGTAATCAAAGCAAAAGGTGACTATTTTGAAGAAACTAGAATATAAGACATATTTTCAGTTGTTTCACACTTTTTTGTTCAGTATATAATTCCACATGTGTTAATTCATAGTTTTGATGCCTTCAGTGTGAAGCTACAATATTCATAGTCATGAAAATAAAGAAAACTCTTTGAATGAGAAGGTGTGTCCAAACTTTTGGTCTGTACTGTATATATATATATATATATATATATATATATATATATATATATATATATATATATATATATATATATATATATATATATATGTATATATATATATATGTATATATATATACATGTATATATGTGTATATATATATATATGTATATATGTGTATATATATATATATATGTATATATGTGTATATATATATATATATGTATATATGTGTATATATATATATATGTATATATGTGTATATATATATATATATGTATATATATATATGTATATATATATATACAGGGGTTGGACAATGAAACTGAAGAGTGAACTGAGAGTTACGGTGTGGAGAAGCACCAAAGAAGCGTACCACCCAGACTGTTGCATGCCCAGAGTGAAGCATGGGGGTGGATCAGTGATGCTTTAGGCTGCCATATCATGGCATTCCCTTGGCCCAATACTTGTGCTAGATGGGTAGTCCACTGCCAAGGACTACCGAACCATTCTTGAGGACCATGTGTATCCAATGGTTTAAACATTGTATCCTGAAGGTGGTGCACCAATACACACAGCAAGACAGGTGAAAGATTGGTTTGATGAACATGAAAGTGAAGTTGAACATCTCCCATGGCCTGCACAGTCACCAGATCTAAATATTATTGAGCCACTTTGGGGTGTGTTGGAGGAGCGAGTCAGGAAACGTTTTCCTCCACCAGTATCACGTAGTGACCTGGCCACTATCCTGCAAGAAGAATGGCTTAAAATCCCTCTGACCACTGTGCAGGACTTGTATATGTTATTCCCAAGACGAATTGATGCTGTATTGGCTGCAAAAGGAGGCCCTACACCATGCTAATAAATTATTGTGGTCTAAAACCAGGTGTTTCAGTTTCATTGTCCAACCCCTGTATATGTATCTGTTTATGTCATTTGTATTATTTTGTTCATGTTACATCAGAAATATTTCTAATCTCCAAAATATCCACAGTCAGGAAGTTAGATAGATTAAATGTGCAACATTTAGGACAGTCTAAAAACAACTGTGTAAGTTGTGCTTAAACAAAATAAAGAAACTTTATATTTGATATTTAACTGTTGCTCCTAAACTGCTATTAAAACTTTAAATGTTAGTCTCAGACCTTTTTGCATGAGTAGGAACTAATAATCTAGTTGACTCAGTCTCTTTTTTTTTCCATCACACATCCTCCTCCTCTTGTCCTCCCTGTGTTTTCTGGAAATTTGACAGACATGTCTCTCATCCTGGCTAAGATATGTTGCTGTGGTTCTGTCAGCCCCCCTTGATGGTTTACATGTGATGCTATTTTCATGGACACGCATCAGGAGGATACGGGGGTCCGAGGTGTAGGTGGGAGACACTTCACCACCTTCAGCAGGTCTCTGTGTTAGACTGAACAAAAACGGCGAGGATGGAGGAGGAGGATTAAGAAGATATTAGCCAGAGAGGAGCAAGAGCCGGAAACAGATGGAATGTGAGAGTGAAAGACTGAAGTGCTTTTTAAACTCCGAGGCAGTTTAACTTTGATGTAAATTTATCTTTTTAAAACGGAAGTTTGATTTAGAAAAAAGAACAAGAGGAAAAGAAGTGAAATTTTTGCTGCATGATATCTTGCAATTGCCTAAAAACCAAAGTCTCAGTATCAATAAATAAACTGATGTGGGGATATGGTAAAGAATTATGTTTAATCCTGTTAAAATAATATATGATGACTGTTGTTTGGATGCAGATGTCACTGTGAGATGTGGCGTTTATCTTACTGTGAGTGTGGATTCACTTAAGATCAGTGTCATGGCTAGAAACAGGAAGTGAATGAGACAAACCAACTACAGCATTTGCATTAATTAATACAACTGTGATTGATGAAAGAAAAGCTGACGGATCGCTCCGACCTTATTTAAATGTGGTCTGCATCGTATATGGTAACTTTTCTTTTAGCGGTCTGAGCACAAATGTGTTCTGGACTTCATTCAACCGTCACCCACGCATCTGCTGTGCCTCCGCTGACTAACCAGTAATGTTTTAGACAAGATTTGTCCTTGTCTAGAAAAAAAATGTGTGAAACATAGTTTTAATGCTTCTGATCACTTAGGGAGATTATCTTCATTCGTTTTTCATTTAGTCTTGAAATGCTTTCGTTTAGACATGCATCGATTGCAGCATTCTTGGCCAGTTCTGACATGTAAAGTTTTTTTTTATACATAAATATAGACATCCCAGGATTTTTTTCTGTAGGACTTGAGTTTAAAGTATGTTGCCATGATGTCAAACAATATTTTGTTGGGAAAAAAACCAAAAAAAACCTATGTCTCTATTATAAGCTAATTTATTTCAATGTGATGCTTCCATTAGTGACTACTTTTTCTCACAGCTATTTTATTTCAGTGTATTATTTCCCAGACAGATTTTGCATTTATTGCACACCTCAAAAAGGCTCAACAAAGACTTAAAGTACAAAATAGCCTTTTGGTGTAAAATGCTAAAACACCAGCAAAAAAAATAAAAGGTATTATTTTTAGGTGTTTAAAAACCCTGAATGTTCATCTTGTGAAAAATGTAAAATATGATGAAACTGAAGAGGAAATAATCAAAAATAGGACACATTTTACCCATGAATGTCACTCCAAAAGAAAAAACAAACTGCTTACCTTTTTAAAACACTAAATAAAATGTAACAAGAGATTTTAACATCTCCATGCAACAAACATATCAGTTGTTTTTACTTACTGTATGTATTATTAGATTTGGTTTAAATTTTATGTGTTATTTTATTAAATCAGCTGGTCCGTTTAATGTGGTTAAAACTAATAGAAGGAGCATTGATGCGGACAGTTGCATAAAGTCAAAACTAGGGATGAACTGGTTACCGGTTCCCTGGGTGTTCTTGTGAGGTTATTGAGAAGTTATCATTATCACATTAGATCCTGACTTTTATGACAATAGAAATCATGTTAATGGTAATAATAGTAATACTGATTTTAATAATAGATATGATGCTGGAAAAGAGCTTTCTATTGTCTTCACTTAGTGTGTGATAACTTCAGCCTGTAATATTGTGTTTGAATATCATGAAATTTTTCACAATAATCATGATACAAAATTTTAACATGGTGATGTTGCTAGTTTGATCAACTCTGTGCATTTCAGAATTAATATTCAATGATTTATGGGCCCAGATTTTCCTATAAACTTTTATTATTTTATTTAGAGGAAATGGTAACAGTCAGATGTTTTTACTCCATTTGGCAGCTTAAACATAAACCTTGAGGTGGCTTCACACCTTTCTGCCAGCTCATCATCTACAGCTAACGGTCATGCATGGTGCTGTGCTTCTGTGTTAAACTGACAAACCTTGCAGAGCTCCCAAACGTAATACCTCAAAAATCTTTTATGACCTGATTAATTTGTCTCCACCATGACTGTTTTTGTTAAAAAAGATAAATAAAAATAAACCCATTCATATTTATTGCACATTTCCCATCTCCTTTACCTTCTGGCTGTATTGAGTTTAGCTATCGATGCTGTAACCATTCAAACAGAGTGTGACCCGGTTGAGACATGTCATTTATAAGGTTATGGGCTTTTTGGAGAATAAAAAACAATGTGTTCATCCGCCGTGTAACTAATCCATGCTTGCTTTTATCTAAAGTAACTTACAATTCCTGCAGCTGAAGATGGTGACTGTAAAAAAACTGGACTCCATCTGCAAATCTTATAAAGTCCAACACCCAATGACCTAAAATTTGAAATGCCATGCCTTAATAGATGATCTTTGAAACAAATGTTATTGCGTAACGGAGAAGGACTTAAGACTGAAGGGAGAGGGCGCTTTGTTCTGAAATCAAGAATTACGGATGTTGGTGCTGCGCGTGGTGTAGTGGTAGAGCGTGTGACCCATATACAGACACCTCGGTCCTCAAAGCAGCCATCCCGGGTTCCAGTCCCGACTCCGGAGACCTATGCTGCATGTCTTCCCCTCTCTCCAATCCACGTCCTGTCTGCCTACTTTGGAAAAATAACAAAAATAAAGGCCAGGAGTGTCGTTAAAGACACTTTTTTCAAAAATCGTACCAGTTTCCAAGGTGTCAGGCTTTTCTTTTTGTTTCTTTGCAGAAATATATTCAGAATGAAACAAGGGGACTAAAGGCCTTGGTTTGTATTTCTGTGATCAGCAGTGAAGCTCTGGAATCAAACAACATGACGGATCAGTATAAATTCATGTCCTTTGCTGTTTTTTAATTCTCTCTATTATATCATCTATTACATAATGAAGCCAGGTTTGATGAAATACTGCTATCAGATGACTCAGGCCCTCTCAAACTTAAGTCTGTGCCTATATTTGAATATGAAATGAAACTTAAACCTACTGGTGTTCTGTTGCTGAAGAAAAATGACTGCGTGGGCTGATGGTTGGATTTATTTCCAAATCAAGGAAGACATATGTTGCACATTAATGCCAGCTGTCCGCAGCCACATTTTCTCTTTTAAATGTGACTTTAAGTTGAGTCATTGTTCAAGGTTGACTGTTTATTCAGTTAAACTTATTGTTTCAGTCTGTAGGTCATGCATATGACATCATCATTTATGCTTTATAATGGTATCGCACTCTGAGTGCTCCACAGAGTGGCAATGATCGTAAACACGCGGCTAAGGTGGTAAAGTACTGTCAAATAAGATGTATTTGCTTTTAAAACATCAAAATAAAGAGAAAGCCACGGTTTAGGGAGAAGTTCCGTTTTCACATAGAGTCCTGATGGTTTGGATAACATTCAGTTGTCTGAAAACAGTTTTTTTCTATTTACCCATGGTTTATTAGATCTGAAATAAGTGTGACAAAAAGGCGAAAATGGAAGAGACTTGTATGGGGTCAAATATTTCATTTCACTATATATTGTTAGCTGTTGGCATTTGATCAGCTTAAGATACTAGCAGGAACTAAAATCGATTTCATGTCCACCCCAGGCAGGATTTATGTTCCAAGATCGGTAAAAATCAGCTGTCATTGCTGATATCAATCATGCTCATGGCCAAACATAAAGGCATCTGATGCTGAGCCTTCACTTCAAGCTGACGTTCACATTTCCTCCTTTTATCCATTTGCGTCACGGTCATTGTATTCTCCATAATGCTTCTATTCATAAATTGTCTGTTTGACGGCCGGACTCGGTCTGACAGACACAAAGCCCTCCTGTAGCTGCTGCTTGTTGACCTCATTTACTTTTTACTCACAAAGATATCAAGGACAACTGCAGATGGTGCTGATGCTTGCAGATGAAAGCTGAGTAATGCAGAGAACCTGGGAGCAAACAGAGCAGCAGCTTCCTCTGTCAAATCTCCCACTCACTGCCCATCTGTGTATGGCAAGGTCACCACCACCTAAATCTTGTTCAGCATCATGCTGCCTTAATTCGTAATTAAAGATAGGCATTACTTTAAAAGGAAGGAAATTAATATTAAACCTGAGTTCCCATATTAGCATCGCCAGTTTGCTGGTTATGTCCTGTATTTCCTCCAACAACTACAGAAGGGTATTCCACTCTCTGAGAAAATAATAAAAGAAAAGTAACATTTATGGTCTGATGAAAACAGTAACATTACTTGGATTACTGGCACATCCTTTCATCTTGTGCAGGGGTGTCCAAAGGGAAACCCAGGGGAAATTCGCTGACATTGGAATAACTTTGTGTGGTTTGTGGAGATTGAATCTTTGATGAAAAATGTATAATTTCCTAAATGGATGTTAAAAATAAATGCTAGATGCTACACAAAGTAAGTAGGGTCATAGACATCCTCTGAGACCCTTGTTTGGACCTAAAATAATGTTTTTTGTTCTACTGTGTTTCATTAAAATATTGCATGTTTAATTTATTGCTGTGCAGGTAAAAAGAAAAGAAGTCGCTTTTGAAGTGGACAAAAAGGTTATGGCCCTTAAGGACTTTGAATTTAACTATTTTTGACTCGCAGTGCTAAAAGTTTGGAGACCACTGATCTTGAGTTTTCTTATGCAAATTTCATTCAGTTATTGTGCCCTTTTAATGAGAAATGAGACTGGAAAAGAAAATATGTGAGCTATTCATTTTTATGTTTATATGATGGTTTTAGTGAGATAAGCTTCTAAGTAGTTCTAATTAAAATGGTAGATCTGATGCACAAAAAACAAAGTAGGAATCTAATTAATAGGGACATACAGGGGTTGGACAATGAAACTGAAACACCTGTCATTTTAGTGTGGGAGGTTTCATGGCTAAATTGGACCAGCCTGGTGACCAGTCTTCATTGATTGCACATTGCACCAATAAGAGCAGAGTGTGAAGGTTCAATTAGCAGGGTAAGAGCACAGTTTTGCTCAAAATATTGAAATGCACACAACATTATGGGTGACATATCAGAGTTCAAAAGAGGACAAATTGTTGGTGCACGTCTTGCTGGCGCATCTGTGACCAAGACGGCAAGTCTGTGTGATGTATCAAGAGCCACGGTATCCAGGGTAATGTCAGCATACCACCAAGAAGGACGAACCACATCCAACAGGATTAACTGTGGACGCAAGAGGAAGCTGTCTGAAAGGGATGTTCGGGTGCTAACCCGGATTGTATCCAAGAAACATAAAACCACGGCTGCCCAAATCACGGCAGAATTAAATGTGCAACTCAACTCTCCGGCTTCCACCAGAACTGTCCGTCAGGAGCTCCACAGGGTCAATATACACGGCCTGGCTGCTGTAGCCAAACCTTTGGTCACTCATGCCAATGCCAAATGTCGGTTTCAATGGTGCAAGGAGCGCAAATCTTGGGCTGTGGACAATGTGAAACATGTATTGTTCTCTGATGAGTCCACCTTTACTGTTTTCCCCACATCTGGGAGAGTTACGGTGTGGAAAAGCCTCAAAGAAGCGCACCACCCAGACTGTTGCATGCCCAGAGTGATGGTTTGGGCTGCCATATCATGGCATTCCCTTGGCCCAATACTTGTGCTAGATGGGCGCGTCACTGCCAAGGACTACCGAACCATTCTTGAGGACCATGTGCATCCAATGGTTCAAACATTGTATCCTGAAGGTGGTGCCGTGTATCAGGATGACAATGCACCAATACACACAGCAAGACTGGTGAAAGATTGGTTTGATGAACATGAAAGTGAAGTTGAACATCTCCCATGGCCTGCACAGTCACCAGATCTAAATATTATTGAGCCACTTTGGGGTGTTTTGGAGGAGCGAGTCAGGAAACGTTTTCCTCCACCAGTATCACGTAGTGACCTGTCCACTATCCTGCAAGAAGAATGGCTTAAAATTCCTCTGACCACTGTGCAGGACTTGTATATGTCATTCCCAAGACGAATTGACGCTGTATTGGCCGCAAAAGGAGGCCCTACCCCATGCTAATAAATGATTGTGGTCTAAAACCAGGTGTTTCAGTTTCATTGTCCAACCCCTGTAGATATATATTAGAGGAAAGTCTCTATGGGGATTTTTAAAAATTCCTATAAAAATGGCTTTTAATCCTTTTTTTCCTGAGTTAGGAATATTTGGATATTTGTTATGGTTAGATTTGATTTAAATATCGGCAGCAATATGCTTTTTAGATTAAAGAAATGCAACACAATTTACTGCTCAGAACAGCTTTATCATATAGTTACCCGCTTGGATTACCAATCCAATCTGATTTCTTTATTTCATAATAATGTTTTATTAGGTCAATAACAAGAACAACTTTGACAAAAGGCAATTTCTCTTTATAATTTGTTTAATCATGTTTTCTGCTGAACAGTTTTGTCAATCCTTAATGTAAATACACTATTCAGTGTGGTGGGTGTATCAGTCAGGGGGGAGGCAGAAGTCCCTAGAGCAAATGGATCCCATCAAACACATCCCTGTGTTGTGGTGCATCATTAAATTGTTTAAAAAAAGTCTCTCTGGCACATCAAATAGTCCTCATCATCTGATGGCTAACTTGCCCAAAAAGCATCCTCAGACCACTCACCATATAGCAGTGGTGGTCCGACCCACTGGCTGATAGGGAAAACTGAGAGATAAAATTAATTTATGATATGCTGCAGCACAAGACTTTAAGATAATTTGGTAGTGTAAAATTATATTGATTTTAACATCTAATACTTATTCTTTTGTAATTTCTATGTTTAAGTTATTAATTTAAATTATTTATGATATTTAGTTCAATTTTTCCATATGGTTTGGGTAAATGTACTTATTTGAGTTTTGTTTATTTATTTTTAATTTTTGCACTTTTGGCACTTCATATAGTAACAGCAGTTGCAATATGGATGCTCCAGATGTAATAATCCTTAACAAAACACTTATTTTTCCAAGTCCTTTTGTATTCTCAAATTTATTAGCGCTCATGTAATTTTATTGACGTGTCCTAGTTATGTTGTTTTCTTTTGATAGTTAAAAGGTTTCTCCTCTCTTTGTAACTCAAAGAAAGGATTGACTTGCTGTTACCTCTGTGTTTTGTTGCATTTGAGAATTTCTAGCTTCCATTTTGAACAAAGACGGCCTTTCATCATGTTTTGTTAAAATACCCACGAGCTCCCTTTTATTCCATCCAAAGTGACATCCTTCTGCAACCCTGTGGAGAGAATCTCATGCATGAAGCGAGCAGAGTGGTGCTTCACACCTGACACTGTGTCCTTGTTGTGCTGGATGTTGTGATTTAACTCCGAGCTTCTGCTGTGCCCCGTTCAAACAGCAGAAGTTTTCCCACTTTTATCTGCCTCTGTCTGCCTGCTGAGTTTTAGCACCCTGATTCTGTTTATTAATAACACCTTCTCAGTGTCTGTGGAGTGTTGTACACTAGAGTAATTGCTGTTAATGTTGTGAAAGGTTGGTGTTGCTGTAGCTCTCCAACAGTTCACACAAAGCTGCTGACTTTCTTCCAACACATTTTCAGATATTTTTGCAGCAAAGTCTTTGTCCTCTGAAGCGACAAATAAATTGAAGCAGATGCTTATAAATTTATGTTGCTCTTTGTCTTCCAGGGGATTCGTTCACTCAGTTCCGCTTTGCAGAAGAGAAGGACTGGGAGATGGACCCATTCACAGCCAGTCAGGTAAAACTCTGACCTTGATTAAATCATTTCTGGATCTCACCAGTTGAAGTTACATTTACCATAATGTAAATTTTAATAAGCTCTCAGAAGTAATCTAGCAGCTGAAAAACTGTGTCTTTATGGTTGAGTGAGGAGATCAATCCACACCAGTTTTAGTGAAAAGCTGCATGGACTTGCAGCCAGTCTCAGAAGCATGCATGAATTTAGTTCTGGAATCTGGCTTTGTATCTCCCGAACTTTTATTTTCTTCAGGTGAAGCCAGTCTTTTGTTGCTTTGGATACACTTAAACCTTCAGTGATGCAACAGAACAAAATCTCTCCTCATTTTCAGCTTTTCAGGTCTATGGACATTTTAACACAAAGCCAGAGAAAGTGACAGAGTGACTCAAGTTTCCTCTGGTTCAATGGAGAATATCGTAATGCAGCGTTGCCCCTCCCACACCTGTTGCCTCGTACTGCCAATCAGCTGGCTGAAATAAAGTCCTACACTTTAATCTTGCTTACAAAAAGTACAAATTCAGCTGTATGAAAATATTTCCAGTTGCTATCAACCCAAATAGTCATGGTGTGGAAACTAAAGGATCATCACTCATCACACATGTAAAGGTAATGCTGTAGGTGCAGACTGGCCACTGGCCTACTAGTAATAGCCCGACTAATATCAGCTTGTTGTTCTTCTTTTTTGTATACTTGAGAAAAAACACATACATTCATTCATCTTCTATATAGCTTATTACATAGTGGGTCACGGGTGAGCTGGTGCCTATCTCAAGCAGTCTATGGGTGAGAGGCAGGGTGCACCAGGTCGCCAGTCCATCGCAGGGCAACACAGAGACATACAGGACAGACAACCATGCACACACTCATTCACACCTAAGGGCTATTTAGAGAGATCAATTAACCTAACAGTCACATTTTTGGACTGTGGGCGGAAGCCAGAGTACCCGGTGAGAACCCACGCATGCACAGGGAGAACATGCAAACTCCGTCCAGGAGTTGAACCCAGGGCTACCAACTGCACAGAAAAAACACAAAAAGTCTAATATACTGTAAAATGAGTACTAGTAAAATTTAGCAGGTGGTTATTCAATATTTTTGCCCAAAGCTTCATATTAAAATCAGAGCAATATAAAAAACGGACAACAATACAAATTACAAGTATGTCATCATTATTTGAGCATCATTACATTTTTTTGCAGCTTTTCTGCTTTGCATCATATATTTTTAAATAAATATTATGATACAGTGAAATAGTGGTATTTTCACTCATGGTTATACTGGTAGAATCACATTTTGGCCCTTCTCTAGTGAAAGGTCACATTTTTAAGCAATAAATTCAGTTAATAATTGCTGATTAATTAATTAGTCATCATTTTATTTAAATGATCCTTTATTTATAGGTTGTAGAACCCCTAAGCTGTCAAACATAGGTAATTAGTTAATAATTACATTTAGGGTATTTATTCTGTTTTCAATGAACACTTTATTTGTGTGTTACTGGTAGAATCTTATTTTGGTCCATATCTACATTCACCGGCCATTTGTTTAGGTACACCTGTCCAACTGCTCGTTAACACAAGTTTCTAATCAGCCAATCACATGGCCGCAACTCAATGCATTTAGACATGTAGACATGGTCAAGACGATCTGCTGCAGTTCAAACCAAGCATCAGAATGGGGAAGAAAGGTGATTTAAGTGACTTTGAACGTGGCATGGTTGTTGGTGCCAGATGGACTGGTCTGAGTATTTCAGAAACTGCTGATCTACTGGGATTTTCACGCACTACCATCTCTAGGGTTTACAGAGAATGGTCCGAAAAAGAGAAAATATCCAGTGAGCGGCTGTTCTGTGGGCGCAAATGCCTTGTTGATGCCAGAGGTCAGAGGAGAATGGCCATACTGGTTCGAACTGATAGAAAGGCAACAGTAACTCAAATAACCACTCGTTTCAACCAAGGCATGCAGAAGAGCATCTCTGAATGCACAACACATCGAACCTTGAGGCGGATGGGCTACAGCAGCAGAAGACCACACCGGATGCCACTCCTGTCAGCTAAGAACAGGAAACTGAGGCTACAATTCACACAGGCTCACCAAAATTGGACAATAGAAGATTGGAAAAACGTTGCCTGGTCTGATGAGTCTCAATTTCTGTTGCGACATTCGGATGGTAGGGTCAGAATTTGGCATCAAAAACATGAAAACATGGATCCATCCTGTCTTGTATCAACGGTTCAGGCTGGTGGTGGTAGTGGTGTAATGGTGTGGGGGATATTTTCTTGGCACACTTTGGGCCCCTTAGAACCAATTGAGCATTGTGTCAACGCCACAGCCTACCTGAGTATTGTTGCTGACCATGTCCATCCCTTTATGACCACAGTGTACCCATCTTCTGATGGTTACTTCCAGTAGGATAACACACCATGTCATAAAGCACTAATCATCTCAGACTGGTTTCTTGAACATGACAATGACTTCACTGGACTCAAATGGCCTCCACAGTCACCAGATCTCAATCCAATAGAGCACCTTTGGGATGTGGTGGAACGGTAGATTCGCATCATGGACGTGTAGCCGACAAATCTGCAGCATCTCTGTGATGCTATCATGTCAATATGGACCAAACTCTCTGAGGAATGTTTCCAGTACCTTGTTGAATCTATGCTACAAAGGATTAAGGCTGTTCTGAAGGCAAAAGGGGGTCCAACCCGGTACTAGCAAGGTGTACCTAATAAAGTGGCCAGTGAGTGTAGTTTGAAGTCAAAGCTTTAAGCATGTGGTTTATTCACCTGATTTTAGACGTTTGTGCGACAGTTGGAGTATGATGTGATTTCTGATCTGTAGCTGCTTTTGATCTTTGTGATTTAATTTTTATTCCTGATGCCTTTTGCCTTAAGTTCAGTGTGACTCACATCACCTCCTGCCTGCTTTCAGGTCGTTATCTTTTTCTTTTTTATATCTTCAGATGTCGGTGGTGTGTTTGGACCTCCCAGCCCTCGCCCAGAGTCTCCAACAAGTGCCTCTTCATCAAAGACTGAATCTAGAAGCTGAGCTGGTTCAGGTATGACCTTTGCTTCTCTCCTGGTGTCTCAGATGAAAATGAAATGAAGCGTGGAATGTGGTGTAAGAGAAAATAGAGTTATACAAATTTCCTTTAGGACATTTCCCAGAATGAGAAATAAGGGATTGATTACAAAATGCAACACTTTTAAAATTTAAAAGGTTATTGAAGTATGTTTTTTTTTTCATGGGACTCTTGGATTCCTTCAAAATTTAAGAATATAAAATATGGTTTTAAATGAACATCTACCCTTGTAGTGTAATACCTCTTTTCCATTCAGGGTTCCAACACCACACGGCTCCACTCCGCTCATCCTCACTGTACTCCACATTAAACCTGTTGTTCCCAATGACACACTGATGGCTGGAGTTATGGCTTGGTTTTCTTTTCTTTTTATTGGTGTAGAGGTGCTGGAGAGGTGGAGTTAGGTGGAGACAATTATGCACTACACTAAATGAGTTAAGTATTTATTCTGTTTAGTGACCTCCAGTGTTGGTTTTGTGCGTAAAATAATAAAACCACCTTCCAGGGATTCCACTTTAAGCAACAGCTAAAGTGCAAGTTAAGCCAAAGTGTAACTTCATTCAGTCCTGCTGAGTCTGACAAGCAGGTTCTTAGAAAGCCAGTACTGGGTAGTGGGGCTGGCCTAAGCAGAGCCCGTGAGAAAGGGGAATAAGTCTCATTACAGTGTTTACAATTAGGTTGAGGCCTTAAACTCGACTGGATCATTGCAACATCGTGATTTTGTTCTTTACCTATTGTATTTTAAATAGAACTTGGACTCTAAAACTGCAAGGTACGTCGGTAGATACCTCTAGCAGTGTGCTAGACACCTTTACTGCCATGCTCATGTTTGGTTTCCCCTTTGAACTTTGCACAGTGTATTATGGCCAGATATATTTATTTTATAAAGCTAAGTTGTGGTATCAATTTGTCTTAGAAACAGGATGCTCCTTTTGGTATCTCATCTAACTAGTGTTACTTTTTGACTCTTTCTAATCGTATTATTATGAACTCTGTTTAATTAAACTTTCCCCGAAAAGTCTGAGCTGTAGTTCAGCTTTAATGATTGTTTCCTATTTTACATGTCAGACCTCAGACCTCGCTTTTGTAGTGATCAGTTTCAGCACCCACTGGTTGCTTCCTGCTTTCTTAATAAATATTCAAGCAGTATAGGTGAATACTGCATTTTAGAAGTAAAGAACATGGTGTAATATGTCATGTGATGTCTGAGTTTACCTTGTGCTGTATGGGAACCAGCTGATAAAGTTTACTTGCTTCTCACATGGCTTTAATTTTATAAAGGTAAAAATTAACTTGGAGTTATACTGATCAGTACACAGCTTTATTTTTGAAGAATTCTTACATAATGTTTTACTCTTCAGATCTTTGACACCAACACGTCTTTTCTTTGTGTTTTAGGCCTTGACACCATTAGAGCTGCCAGCTGTGACCCTCACTCCTAAACAGGAAGTCTCCAAAACAGAGAAATTCCCTCCTTCGTCTGCTGGCTTCAAATGCCTTGGGACAAATCAGAACCGCCCCGTGGCTCGAGGGGTGGGCTTAGACTCGCATGTCTTTTCTGTAGCAGTTAAACCTGTGGAGGATGATGGTGATGAAGAGTTAGATCAGCTGCTGGGTTTACAGAAACCTGCTTCAGGTGATGCAGGACACCAATCGACCGGTGGTCCAGTTGAGGAGAGAGGTTCTCCAGAGAAAGGCAAGTAGAATTATCAGTTGTTCTGCAGGTTGATGACATGCATTTTTTAGATGATTTCTGCCAAATTTAAGAGAGTGGAGGTGGTTGAAGAAAGTGGTGCTCATATTTCATCAACATTTAAATATTTACTGATGAGAATTAAATGATCCTAAGACTGTCTTCTTTCAGCCTTTATTTTATACTAAAGACCTCCTAATGATCGATGTGGGAGTTTGACTAAACTTCTGATATCGTTATATCAAAATAAAGAGTAAGCAGGCTAACACTAGCCTATTGCTTCACATAACATTATCAGCAATGTGTTAAACTAATAAGATTTGTGCTATTAGGTGACCCATCAGAACACTATAAGACTATCCTTTAGAAAATCCAGCTAGGACAAACTATTGGTACTGCTACTACAGTGTCAAATAGCATTGGGAGGGCTGGCCTATATAGTCATTGTGTGAGATTCAATACTACTACTTCTGTGCTCTTTTCAAGGGTTTGAAGAAGTAAAGGAGGTTGTACCAGAGGTGGCTGAAGAAGCAGCTGAAGATGAGATTGTTACCTCTCCAATGTCTGTCCCCGTCAAAGAACTGATGACTGAGGAGGATCTGGAGGACTGGCTGGACAGCATGATCTCCTGACCACGAAGAAGGTGATGATGAAAGTAAAACTGGACTCCAATGGAACAGTCTACTTGAAAGGATGTTGTAAAGTTTACAGAAATGTGTTGAATACTGGTGTTTCTTTCGTGGTCTACTTGGCTGGAGACAGACAGAAGCATGCCATCTGTCTCCAGCCAGAGAGTGTAGAGAGAGGACAGTGTGTCCAAACCTTTGATAAAAACTGTGTTCACCACTGTACATTTAAGGGAGAAGGCTCTGTGAAACAGTCTGCAGATGACACAACATATTGTATTGCATCAGTTTATTATTTTCCTCCTTTCATCAAAAGAAATCAAATCTTCTGAAGCTACTACATACGTACAAATGGCCATAAAGTAGCAGTTAACTGTTCAGCCCATAACCAAGTTTTATTATTCTCCTCTGTTGTGGGATTGTTCTAATGTGGAAAGAGGTGCAGTGTGGGCAGGACGCCACCAAACTAAGCAACATTTACACAAGAAATGTCTAGATTTTATACAACAAATGTATTTTTTTTGTTCATTTAAAAGCCAAAAACCAATGTAAATCTGCTTGTTATTAAGACCAGAACTAGAGCATTGCTTGTGTTAAGAGGAACAAAGATTAGTCTTTTGCATAGTTTTTTTCCAAAGGCACATTGGCACTTGATTAACACTTAAACAGTCTCATCTCTGGTCCTGAAGGAACCATATTCATTTCATTACACACTTCAGCCAGCTTTGAAAGGCAAATCATTTGACTTTAACTCAGTCAGCATTGATCAATTCCAGGAGCAAACATCCACTCAGGTTTGTAGTGACACAAGGATCCTGACAAATTGTGCATACACAGGCATTCAGTTGTCATGCTGTAACCCACAACGTGTTTAAGTAGTTGGGTTTAAGCAAGTTTAATGTGATTCAGAATCAAACGAAGAGTCTGCATAAATGAGGTGTCGCTGCAGGAAGTAAAAGGAACTTGATGCACAAATCCGGAGCGTCCAATCATCAGTAGAATTCAAGATGTGTTCAGGTTCTGTTAACAGGGTGACATCGACTAGGGAGGGGTGTGGGGGAGGTGCCAGCTGTGGCCGCCCTCTCCTAACCCAACTGGTCCTCATATTGCTTACGGAAGCAGTCTCCTGTAGGGAAGAAGTCCCAGCATCTCTCCTGGTACATCTTCCACACATACGACTCCTGCAAGAGGACGTGACATGAATTTAGGAGTTCTTTGACCCAACCAACCCAACAAAAAACAAAACTAAGCTTTCTGCAGGGAAGCCGCTATCGAAACATGTTGTAATAGGATTTTATAAGATGATGAGACACCTTGCAAAGTATTCATATCCCTTAAACCTTTTCACATTGTTTCTAATAGATGAATGTGATGTAAAAGGAAAATAAAATATTTTTTTACCAAAAAATGTGGCATGCATTTTTAGTCAGCATGTCAAACTGCAAAGGTTCTGCTGGTATGAATACTCTTGCAAGGCACTGTACATGGTAAAATATGACTGATTAAACCACCCTATTAAAATTATTTTCTGCAAAATGTCTGATTTTTTTTCTGAAGTTTTAGATAATGTACATCAAAAACAACTTAAACCTCAGGTGGACCTCAATTGTCAACGCAAACCCACGCATTGCTTCATTCTGCTGCAACATTTCAAGTGGGTTGAAATGTTGCATAAGTAAATCCTACTGAAATGGGTGTGCTTCCTGTCCATCCTTTGTTGTCTTATTGTGCAAAGGCAGCCATTAGAAAACAACCAGATTTGTGTTTTCACATACCTGACCGGTGTGTTCAGTCTCATCCTTGTTGATCAGGTACATCAAGAAGAACCTGCACAAGGGAGGAGAGTATATATTCACACTTTATACCGGAAATACCCCAAAACTGTACTGTCTGTAGCGGCACTTACAGGTAGTTGGCCAGGTTGTGCTCTTGTAGGGTATGAGTTTCAAACCCATGTGGTGTTCGATCAAAGTAGTCGTTCCCAATGCCACAGATGAAGCATTTGGTCTGACAAAAATAATCAGAGATAATGGTTCAAAAAGATTGTTTTCTAATATAAAAAGACAAGAATTACCGTAAACTCCGGATTATAAGCCGCTACTTTTTTCACACACTTTGAACACTGCGGCCTATACAACGGTGCGGCTAATGCATGTTTTTTCCAAGCCGCCAAAAACATTTTGCCTGGTAACAGTAGACCAATCAAATTGATGAGTAGTTCAAAGAGGTCCAATGAACTTGTGCAATAAATCAAGAGCACTTTCACTACTCAATTACCGGTATTGTAAATCAGACATTTATCTTCACCCTCATCAATATGGAAAATCACCAACGGGTTTCGAATAGCTGGTCTGCTGCGTGATTAAGGGGACCGTACTCGTACTCGTCGTCTTCCGCTTTATCCGGGACCGGGTCGCAGGAGCAGCAGACTCAGCAGATGCCCAGACATCCCTCTCCCCAGACACCTCCTCCAGCTCCTCCGGGGGGAGCCCAAGGCGTTCCCAGGCCAGCCGAGAGACATAGTCCCTCCAGCGTGTCCTGGGCCATCCCCTGGGCCTCCTACCGGTGGGACGTGCCTGGAACACCTCCCGAGGAAGGCGTCCAGGAGGCATCCGGTATAGATGCCCGAGCCACCTCAACTGGCTCCTCTCGATGTGGAGGAGTAGCGGCTTTACTCCGAGCCCCTCCCGGATGGTCGAGATCCTCACCCTATCTCTAAGGGAGTGCACGTGATGTCGCCCGGTACGGCGGAGCTGGGGTCCCACCCTGGAGCCAGGCCTGGGTTTGGGACTCGTCGGAGAGCGCCTGGTGGCTTGGTTGCTCCTCGCGGGAACCGGCCGGACCAAGCCCGAACGAGAGATGCGAGACCATCCCCCAGTGGGCCCACCACCTGCAGGGGGAACCGTGAGGGACCGGTGCAAAGAGGATTGGGCGGCGGACGAAGGTGGAGACCTCGGCGGCCCGATCCCCGGATGCTTAGGCTGGCTCTAGGGACGTGGAATGTCACCTCGCTGGGGGGGAAGGAGCCTGAGCTTGTGCGGGAGGTCGAGAGATATTGACTAGAAATAGTCGGGCTCGCCTCCACGCACAGCATGGGCTCTGGAACCCATCTCCTCCAGAGGGGCTGGACTCTCTTCTACTCTGGAGTGGCCCACGGGGAGAGGCGGCGGGCTGGGGTTGGTTTGGTTGTCGCCCCCCAGCTCAGCCGTCTCGTGTTGGGGTTTACCCCAGTGGATGAGAGGGTCGCATCCCTGCGCCTTCGGGTTGGGGAGAGGTCTCTGACTATCATTTCAGCCTACGGGCCGAGTGGTAGTGCGGAGTACCTGGCCTTCTTGGCGTCCCTGTTGGGGGTGCTCGATAGTGCCCCTCCTGGGGACTCCATTATTCTGCTGGGGGACTTCAACGCCCACGTGGGAAACGACAGTGACACCTGGAGAGGCGTGATCGGGAGGAATGGCCTCCCCGATCTGAATCCGAGTGGTGTTTTGTTATTGGACTTCTGTGCTAGTCACGGATTGTCCATAATGAACACCATGTTCAAACATAAGGGTGTCCATCAGTGCACTTGGCACCAGGACACCCTAGGTAGGAGGTCAATGATCGACTTTGTTGTTGTATCATCAGACCTTCGGCCGCATGTTTTGGACACTCGGGTGAAGAGAGAGGCTGAACTGTCCACTGATCGCCACCTGGTGGTGAGTTGGATCTGCTGGGGGAGGAGAAAGCCGGACAGACTTGGCAGGCCCAAGCGCATAGTGAGGGTCTGCTGGGAACGTCTGGCGGACCCCTTGGCCAGGGATGTATTCAACTCTCACCTCCGGGAGAGCTTTGACCAGATTCCGAGGGATGTTGGAGACATAGAGTCCGAGTGGACCATGTTCTCCGCATCTATTGTCGATGCTGCTGCCCGTAGCTGCGGCCGTAAGGTCTGCGGTGCCTGTCGCGGCGGCAATCCCCGAACCGGGTGGTGGACACCGGCAGTAAGGGACGCTGTCAAGCTGAAGAAGGAGTCCTATCGGCTGTGGTTGGCTTGTGGGACTCCTGAGGCGGCTGACGGGTACCGTGGGGCCAAGCGTGCCGTGGCCCGGGCGGTGGCAGAGGCAAAAACTCGGACCTGGGAGGAGTTCGATGAGGCCATGGAGAAGGACTACCAGTTGGCCTCGAAGCGATTCTGGCAAACCGTCCGGCGCCTCAGGAGGGGGAAGCAGTGCGTCGCCAACACTGTTTACAGCGGGGGTGGGGAGCTGCTGACCTCGACTGGGGACATTATCGGCCAGTGGAAGGAATACTTCGAGGATCTCCTCAACCCTGCCATCACGCATTCCCTGGTGGAAACAGAGGCCGGGGACTTGGGGTTGGATTCTTTCATCACCCAGGCTGAAGTCACCGAGGTGGTTAAAAAGCTCCGCGGTGGCAGGGCTTCGGGGTTGGTGAGATCCGCCCTGAGTACCTCAAGTCTTTGGATGTTGAGGGGCTGTCATGGTTGACACGCCTCTTCAACATTGCGTGGCGGACGGGGACAGTGCCTTTGGATTGGCAGACTGGGGGATCACACTCCTCAGCCTCCCTGGTAAGGCCTACACCAGGGTATTGGAGAGGAGAATCCGGCCAATAGTCAAACCCCGGCTTCAGGAGGAGCAGTGTAGTTTTCGTCCCAGCCGTGGAACACTGGACCAACTCTATACCCTCTACAGGGTACTCGAGGGTTCATGGGAGTTTGCCCAACCAGTCCACATGTGTTTTGTGGACCTGGAGAAAGCATTCGACTGTGTCCCTCGTGATGCCCTGTGGGGGTACCCCCCCACAAAACACATGTGTATGGAATTGGGGGCCCTTTACTAGGGGCCATCCGATCTCTGTACAAGCAGAGCAGGAGTTTGGTTCGCATTGCCGGCACTAAGTCCTAAGTCGGACCTGTTACCAGTGCATGTTGGACTCCGGCAGGGCTGCCCTTTGTCACTGGTACTGTTCATAACTTTTATGGACAGGATTTCTAGGCGCAGCCAAGGGCCGGAGGGGGTCTGGTTTGGGGACCAGAGGATTTCGTCTCTTCTTTTTGCAGATGACGTGGTCCTGCTGGCCCCCTCTAGCCAAGACCTACAGCATGCACTGGAGAGGTTCGCAGCCGAGTGTGAAGCGGCTGGGATGAAGATCAGCTCCTCCAAGTCCGAGGCCATGGTTCTCGACCGGAAAAGGGTGGCTTGTCCTCTTCAGGTTGGAGGGGAGTTCCTGCCTCAAGTGGAGGAGTTTAAGTATCTCGGGGTCTTGTTCACGAGTGAGGGAAGAATGGAGCGGGAGATCGACAGACGGATCGGTGCGTCCGCCACAGTACTGGGGGCACTGTGCCAGTCCGTTGTGGTGAAGAGAGAGCTGAGCCGAAAAGCTCAGCTCTCTCTTCACCGGTCGGTCTACGTTCCTACCCTCACCTATGGCCATGAACTTTGGGTCATGACTGAAAGAACGAGATCCCGGATACAGGCGGCGGAAATGAGCTTCCTCCGTAGGATGGCCTACGGGGACCGGGTGCGTTCAAATGAGATCCTGAGACTGTTCAATTCGGACACTGAAGAACAGGACTCTGATGGTTTCAGTGCGCAGGAAAAAAATGAAGAAGGCAATCAATGAGTTTTGACCTGGTAGGCTGCAGTGTAAATCAGTTAGGAAATATTGGAATGTTGTTCGTACACTGTTCAGTAAAAAAGCATTAGCAACTAAATTTGTGTGTTACTGATAACGTACGTATATTTAAAGGTAGCCGTGTTACAGCCACTGTTCAAAAAAAAAAAAAAAAAGCATTTGCAATATGCATTTTTACATATTACCATACGGATTAAGATTAAAAATTCCTCACATGTAATATCTTTCTGTGTAAATCATATTTCAACGTGGGACACCCGCGGCTTAACATCCGGTGCGGCCTGCACAAAATTGGTTTTCTTTCTAAAATTAGAGCATGCAGCGTTTAATCAGATGCGCTCTGTAGTCCGGAATTTACGGTATATGTTTGCATTTTGAATCAGTTTTTGTGGGCTCTCCTAAAACTGAGACCGAAATATCTTTACACACGTTTTGAATTTGAAGGTTTTGTGACAAAAATAGGAAAAAGTTGGTTCAAGAATTTTTTTTTCAGATACATCTAAAACCCTTTTCACACAAATACTTGTTTTAAGTGCATTCATATGTGCCGAGCTTGTGCCAGAACCGCCAGAAAAATGGTGCACCCACATTTTAACCAACTGATCCACACTGTCAAGTATGGTGGTGGTAGCTTCATGCTGTGGGGCTGCTGGAGGTAGTGGTGCATTGTAAGAAAAAGGGGTACTTGGGTATTCAGACAGGAAAATGATTCCTAAGCTGCACCAAAAACCTAACCTGTATAAGTAATACTTAAATAGAAATAGTTGAATTTGGTTGTTTTATGATTATTTTACCCTGAAAAAAATGGCACAGATCAAGTAAGAAAGCCTAAAATATTGACCATAACTGTATATAACTGGAATCTTATCAATAATCAAATCGGACAGCGTTATTTTGGATTATCTTTCTTATGGGTTAGACCCGAGTCTTACCTCCATGTCCTCCTTCACTTGCTCCTGCTGGTCTCTCAGCTCACCAAAGGCATCAATGATCAAACCTATAGGAAGTTTGAAAGTTCTGAAAAAGCCAAGAAGTACTTCAAGATCTGTTATGATGAGAGTAAATATTTACCCTGAATGATGGCCAGCAGGATGACAATGACAAAGAAGAAGAAGGTGATGTCAAACAGGATGCGGTAGAGTTCATAGGGATCTCCAGCCGGGTCCTCCAACTCGTCCCCGATGCCTCCACCGGCTCTCACGCCCACATACATGTGGAACAGGTAGCACTATGCAGGGAAAAATAGAAAGAAAAAAATCAACAGCAGCTTAGTTTAATTAGGATCAATTATCCGGTTGCACCAGGATTTCTTCTCATTTAAGTTTCATTCCCTCTCTTTCCGGGTTAAACTTTATTTTGTTGACCGATTTTGACTAACCCCTTGCTGGAGTTGGAAACCTCATGCTTCTGAACGCTGCTTTAGTTATGAGGCAGTGACGTTTTGTAATGAAGGTAAAGAGCAATTGCTATGGAAACTATCAAGGTCCTGAAGACTTCAAAAGGATGCAAGAGTCTTCTATTGATAGGCAGTAAATAAAAAAAAACATTCAAGCTTCTTCTCAGTTTAGTGTCCTTCATACACTGATCAAGGCCATTAGGATGTGATCGTCATTCATTCAGAATAAAAGCCAAAGAATCTTTTCAGCTCCAAACATTTGCTTCAGCTGAAAACAAATTGAAGTTATTTTCCAATTTCCTGCCTATTTGTTTTAAACAGACGTACCGTCATCATGTCGTCACACTTCATGTCAGGCTCGTCTTCATCCTCACTCTTATTGTAGAACTTTCTAAAGAAGTTGAAGGCCACCACACTATAGAGGTAGACGACTACGGCCAGCAGACCCACAGTCAGCACCAGCTGCAAGAACAGGACGCTCATTAAAAAAAAGCTAAAAGGACAGCAGACTTCACAGGTTTCAATTCAGGGGATTTTTGGATCAACATTTTGCCGTCTGAGCATTTTTCTTAGAAAAGTGAGGCACTTTCAAGGTCTACACAACCATGAGGAGGTTTTTAAAGAATTATTTTAATATTCAGACTTTTTAACCTTCAGATGTGCATATAATTAAATTCTTGGTGTTGCAATAACTTCCTTATGCAAGGATGGGCTAAAATGAGTTAGACCTAGTGGTTTAAAATTAGAGATGCAACAGTGAGACTTCTGGTTTTCTATTCCTGTTCATATTTTGGAAGATTTTAACTTTCTAAGAACTGTAACGCAAATTCATTCTGTAATATATTCAGCTCTGAAGAATACACAATATCCTTCTGGGTTTTTTTTTTGGACACTAAAGGTCTTACAAATCAGTCTACAATCCCCTTAAATTCATTTAGTCCATGTTTGACCTGCATCTAATTATCCTGTTTAGTCTTGTTTTAATCTCAAGTGCTTCAAATGTAAAAAAAAACACACAGAAAATACAGAAAATGCTGCTCTGTTTTTCCAGATAACATTAAGGTTTAATAAAGCCCTTAATAATCTAGCTCTATTATACATCAGAGATGTGACTGTTCCACATACAGGTCCTTCTCAAAATATTAGCATATTGTGATAAAGTTCATTATTTTCCATAATGTAATGATGAAAATTTAACATTCATATATTTTAGATTCATTGCACACTAACTGAAATATTTCAGGTCTTTTATTGTCTTAATACGGATGATTTTGGCATACAGCTCATGAAAACCCAAAATTCCTATCTCACAAAATTAGCATATCATTAAAAGGGTCTCTAAACGAGCTATGAACCTAATCATCTGAATCAACAAGTTAACTCTAAACACCTGCAAAAGATTCCTGAGGCCTTTAAAACTCCCAGCCTGGTTCATCACTCAAAACCCCAATCATGGGTAAGACTGCCGACCTGACTGCTGTCCAGAAGGCCACTATTGACACCCTCAAGCAAGAGGGTAAGACACAGAAAGAAATTTCTGAACGAATAGGCTGTTCCCAGAGTGTTGTATCAAGGCACCTCAGTGGGAAGCCTGTGGGAAGGAAAACGTGTGGCAGAAAACGCTGCACAACGAGAAGAGGTGACCGGACACTGAGGAAGATTGTGGAGAAGGGCCGATTCCAGACCTTGGGGGACCTGCGGAAGCAGTGGACTGAGTCTGTGCTCAATTGGCCTGCCAACTCTCCTGACCTGAACCCCATAGAGAATCTGTGGGATATTGTGAAGAGAACGTTGAGAGACTCAAGACCCAACACTCTGGATGAGCTAAAGGCCGCTATCGAAGCATCCTGGGCCTCCATAAGACCTCAGCAGTGCCACATGCTGATTGCCTCCATGCCACGCCGCATTGAAGCAGTCATTTCTGCCAAAGGATTCCTGACCAAGTATTGAGTGAATAACTGTACATGATTATTTGAAGGTTGACGTTTTTTGTATTAAAAACACTTTTCTTTTATTGGTCGGATGAAATATGCTAATTTTGTGAGATAGGAATTTTGGGTTTTCATGAGCTGTATGCCAAAATAATCCGTATTAAGACAATAAAAGACCTGAAATATTTCAGTTAGTGTGCAATGAATCTAAAATATATGAATGTTAAATTTTCATCCTGACATTATGGAAAATAATTAACTTTATCACAATATGCTAATATTTTGAGAAGGACCAGTATATATATATATATATATATATATATATATATATATATATATATATATATATATATATATATATATATAATGGGTAACAGCATCAGAGCCAGGGACTTAAAAAAGCTCAACAAGCTGATAAAGAAGACTGGCTCTGTTCTTGGGACTCCTCTAGAACTTCTGAAGATCATTGTGCAAAGAAAGATTCTTCATAAAATGAAGAACATTATGGAGAACCCTGAGCATCCTCTTCATGAGACTGTCCTACAACAACAGAGTATCTTCAGTCAGAGGCTTCTTCAGATCTGCTGTAAGACGGAGCGCTACAGGAGATCCTTCCTGCCCACAGCCATCAGCATCTACAACGACTCTTTGAAGAAACCTTCATAATATGAGCTATAACAACATTTAATTTCCCTTTCGGATTAATAAAGCATTTTTGAATTTGAATTGAATTAAATAGATCCTTTAGTCATCAGGCTCCTCTCCTGTGGAACCAGCTCCCAGTTTTGGTCCGTGAGGCGGACACCCTGTCTACTTTTAAGGCTAGGCTTAAAACGTTCCTTTTTGATAAAGCTTGTAGTTATGCTGCTATAGGCTTAGGCTGCTGTAGGACATAATGACCACTTTCCTTGACTATGTCACATTCTCCTACTATTTTCCAATTTTGAGTTATTTGCTCTGATTTCAGCATTTAACTTTATGCTCTCCCTCTGTTTTTTCTCTTCCTAGAAGCTACACCTGGCCAGGATCTGTATTTAGCCCCATCTGTCAGTGATTAACCCTGTCTCTCCTAGACATAGCTACTGGCTGAGCATTTACTGTGGCTAACTGTATGTGCTCTCTTTCATACTCTAGGCCTGAAAACTGACTCAGATCTCATCTGCTCACCTGTGTTTCCTACATGAAGCCACTAAAGGAGCTACCTCTGCTCTTAACCTTTTACTTCTCTTTAACATAGAAAGTACTCCTGGATCAATGCTTTGTGTTTTTTATGTGTATGCTCTGTATTCTCAAACCCGAAGTAGGTCGTGGCAGATGGCCACTCACGCTTAACCAGGTTCTGCTGTTTCTTCTTGTTAAAGGGGAGGTTTCCTTTCCACTGTCGCTCTATGCATGCTCAGTATGAGGGATTGCTGCAAAGTCAATGACACAATGCAGGCAACTGTCCATTGTCACTACATGCCCATCCAGGAGGAGGGAGTCACTGACTTGCAGCAATCTGTTGGGATTCCTTACATATAAAACTTAACTAGACTCTATTGTTTAACTAGGATTAATCTGGAATGTATGTACTTGACTTATTCTGTAAAGTGCCTTCAGACGACATCTTGTGAATTGGCCCTACAAGAATAAACTGAATTTAATTTATTCTCACTGTGTCACTGTTGATTTACAACCACTGGATACAAAGAATGCTGCCAGACTGGTTATTTTCAATACTTTCTCTAGACAGTTTATCCCTCCTCAGTGGTCTGAATACATGAACCTCGACCGATCAACTCAGTTTCAAAAATACAAGGCGCTGTGCTGACCTTTTGTAATCCAATTAATTTTCCAAAGTAAATCTATTCAAAATACCGAATTGTGAAACATGGATTATAACTAGGCCAAAAAGGTTACTTTATCTGTAAAACATTGTTTAAATTGCTCTGCAAGTCTAACTAATCAGCAAATCCACTTACTTTTTTTATCCAGATTTTTTTTTAAACATTCTCATGTCATTTGGTTCCTCTTCTTCAGAAACGCTAAATAAATGTGAGAGTATTTTTTTATACTTATGATTTTTGTCAACATGGCATTTTCTTCTGTTGTAATTCTGTCTGATTGTTGAGTAAAGTGTCTTAGGAAAAAGAAAAGGCAATTGTTAATACTAGTACTTTGGCTCCCTCTGCTGGTAGAAGCACTCACTTGCTTGCCATTATGAGTGACAGAGGACAGGATGGTGCGAAGTGTCTTGAAGCCCATAGCAATGTCCAACAGATGTGCAGCAAAGAAGAAGTTGTTGAAGTGTCCAAAAATGGACATGGTGGTATACCAGATCAGATACAGGAAATACTGGAGGAAAGAGACAGAGACAAGCCCTTCTTTAGAGAAAACATAGGGGCTTCTGTAGATACAATTTTACACAAATGAATAAACTCACATTGTCAGTCAAAACCACTCCCAGTTTCCAGATGTGGTACTTTGTGTCAATGGAGCTTAACCTGTTGGAGAAGAAAAGGCTTATTAGCTCTAACACTGAGCAGTAGCCTGTGTTATCTAGGAATACATTATGTCTATGATTAAGAAAGGTTCACTAGTGTTGGTATATCATTTTACATGCTATATGAGGGGTGGGCGGTATGGACTTAAAATTTTATCACAATATTTTTTGGTACTATTGTGATAACAAAATTGATGATAAAAACTATAACTTCTTTTCAGTCCTCAAGGGAACTGCGCGACTCTCACTGCATGTCACAACAACTTGGCTCCACAAAACCCAAATACTGCTCTTGAAAATTATACCCATTTTGACATAGGCTTCTTCAGGACACCAGTTACATAATTAAGTGTGATTTGTATCACTAAACTGCACACAGTAACTGTATTCAATCATATTTTCAAATTTATTGATGCACTCATGAAATAAACTATGGAGAAAATAGTAAACATAACAGTTTCAACAATATAGACTACTATATATATATAGTTTTTGGAGCTTTCAAACATCATTAATTGGAATTTATTGTTGTCACAATGATTCAAAAGTCTTAGAATGTTTTCTCAATACCGATGAGATAAATGCCCTTCCCTATGCTATATTGTGAAATCTAATGTATAGCTGTATGTGTAAGTTAAATGACTACAAGTAGTATAGTTGTATTTCTGCCAGATCCTGCAATAATCAGGTTTTATTTAAAGCTATCGAGTCTTTGGCGTTTCAGCCTTCATATAAATTTAAAACTGATATTTTTTTCTTTTTTGCAATGGACCCATGTGTGTTTTTAATAAAGTGAACTAACATACAGTGGGGAGAACAAGTATTCGATATACTGCTGATTTTGCAGGTTTTCCCCTTTGCAAAGTAGAAGTCTTTAATTTTTATCATAGGTCCTCTTCAACTGTGAGTGAAGGAATCTAAAACAAAAATCCAGAAAATCACATTGTGTGATTTTTAAGTAATTAATTAGCATTTGATACATCAGAAAAACCAAACTCAATATTTGGTACAGAAATCTTTGTTTGCAAAACAGATATCAGATGTTTCCTGTAGTTCTGGAGGAGGTTTGCACAGACCGCACCAGGCATTTTGGACCACTCCTCGATACAGATCTTCTCCAGATCCCTCAGGTTTTGGGGTTGTCACTCCAAAGTTTTTCGATTGGGTTCAAGTCTGGAGACTGGCTAGGCCAGGACCTTGAGATGATTCTTACAGAGCCACTCCTTAGTTACCTTGGCTGTGTGCTTCGGGTCGTTGTCATGCTGGAAGACCCAGCCACGACCCATCTTCTGTGCCCTTACTGAAAGAAGGTTGTTGTTGGCTAAGATCTCCTGATACATGGCCCCATCCATCCACCCCTCAATATGGTGCAGTAGTACTGTCCCCTTTGCAGAAAAGCATCCTCAAAGAATGATGTTTCATCTTCCATGCTTCATGGTAGGGATGGTATTCTTGGGGTTGTACTCGTCCTCCATCTTCCTTCTCCACACACGGCATGTGGAGTTTAGACCAAAAAGCTCTATTTTCATCTCATCAGACCACATGACCTCCCGTTCCTTCTCTGGATCAACCAGATGGTCATTGGTAAACTTCAGACAGGCCTGGACATGCGCTGGCTTGAGCAGGGGGACCTTGTGTGTGCTGCAAGATTATAATTGATGGCAGCGTAGTGTGTTACTAATGGTCTTCTTTGAGACTGTGGTCCCAGCTGTCTTCAGGTCACTGACTGATACCTGGGCTGATACCTCACCTTCCTCATGATCATTGATGCCCTAACATCCCACATCATGAAGGTCCTAGAGAGACTCCTGTTGGCCCAGCTGAGTAAGCAAACAAACTATCAGGAGCCTCTTTAGTTTGCTCATCGTGGTGGGGTTGGAGTTGAAGATGCCATCATTAACCTACTTCAACAGTGCATTTAACACAATTTAACCTGATTTTCTTTGTCAGAAATGCCAGAAGATTCAGGTGGAGGCCTCAACAATCTCCTGGATCAAAGACTACCTGACAAAAAGACCACAGTTTGTGAGACTGAAGGGTTGTGAGTCTAACCAGGTAGTCAGCAGCACAGGTGCACCACAGGGGACTGTACTCTCACCATTCCTTTTCCCTCTGTACACCTCAGACTTCCAGTACAAGACAGACTCCGTTCATCTGCAAGAAGGGACAGAGCAGACTGTACTTCTTGAGGAAGCTTAGGTCCTTTGGTGTTTGCAGCAAGATGCTGCATATCTTCTATAAGTCTGTTGTGGAAAGTGTGATCTCTTCTGCCATCATCTGCTGGGGAAGCAGCATCAGAGCCAGGGACTTAAAAAAGCTAAACAAGCTGATAAAGAAGACTGGCTCTGTTCTGGAGACTCCTCTGGAACCTCTGGAGATCATTGTGGAAAGATGGATTCTTCATAAAATGAAGAACATTATGGAGAACCCTGAGCATCCTCTTCATGAGACTGTCCTACAACAACAGAGTGTCTTCAGTCAGAGGCTTCTTCAGATCTGCTGTAAGACGGAGCGCTACAGGAGATCCTTCCTGACCACAGCCATCAGCATCTACAACGGCTCTTTGAGGAAACCTTCATAATGACCTACAACAACATTTAATTTTCCTTTGGGATTAATAAAGTATTTTTGAATTGAATTGAATTACCAGTCCAAACACCAGCGTCTCTCCTCTCTGCTTAATTAGTTTATTTATGTTTTTATTTTCTATTTAATTATTTTTATTTTTTTTATCGTTTCACACAGATAATTTCAATGTGGCAATGTCACACAGTAACTGACGCCTGGAGGTGGGGCTTCAGCCGCCATAGCTTCGGCCTTCAGTGGGTCTGTGGAAACAACTGGTACCGTACAGAGTAGAGCGAAGCCGAGTGGTGCAGAGCCGCACTGGCTAAAATGAGCCAGTGGAAAAGGGCCATTACAAATGTGGATGAGTTTAAAGATTTTGTAGTTATTTTAGATTATATGCTCTGCTTTAAAAAAGGAATGAAAGGTTTGCCATACTCTAAAATACAATTTGTATAATGTTTAAGAAACTCTCTGACAATAGAAGGAGCAAAAACATACATGCATGCAATGATTATGTCTCACTTCTTCTTTGGTATATCATGTTTATCACAGGCAAATAAGACAACTATCAAAGCACCGGAGAGTCTTTTCTAAAAAGAATCCTGGACAGGAAAACCCAACGATAACATGATCATCCCAGTCTTACCAAATACAGTTAATGTTGGAAAATAACATTTCAAATGTGCATTTATGTCAAAATAATCAAATGTTATTTTCAAACCAGTTTTTTCAAGCCGAACTTAAAAGGTTTGTTAAATTAACACAGAGATCAATGGGCAGTGTGTCATGCCACAAACAAAAAAATGCTTGTGAGTCAGTCCATCAGATGGTGGTTTTATTTGAAAATATAAATAAATTTTCTTGTGATGTAAATTTGTCCATACTCTACAGTCTCATATTCTTTATGTTTTTTACCTTTGCGTAAATCTGCATGCACTCTACTGACTGTAGACCAGATCCTCAGTCTAGAATAGCAATGGAAAGTGTGGACACATCTTCTCATACAAACATAATTAAGATGATGGAATAACTGTCTATGACCTGCTGGGATACTTCATCCCATGTGTTCACATTCGGTTTATAGCTGTACAAAAAAAAAAAATCAAGGTCTACGTTTTTTACTTTTTAAGTAATGCAATGTTTGAGCAAGGAACAAAAATGCAAATCAGTTTTCTTTTCTGTTGACACAGTCGTCTTAGGAGTATGAGTCTCACCAGGAAAGCAGGGAAGCTTCCTTCTCAACAGTTTCTATGGTGGGGTCAAAGTCCAGAGCGCTCTTATCCAGACCTAAAAGCTCGGCAATGCGTTCAGCCCCATACATGTCACCATATTTGTTGATCACCTACATGCACAGAGGGAGTACAGCAAATATACCTCTCATTACTAAAACTGTGCTAAGGAAAGTGTCTATAGAAGGAAGACAGGAAAATAAAAGTTTAATTGTATAATTTCTTGATGCAGGTTTTTACCTAAACGTTTGATCTGGGACTTTAATTATTTAACATTCATACAGACATATGTGTCATTGTAGCGAACACTCACCTTGCGTTTGATAAACTTATCCCAGTAGTTGTTCGGGAAAGATCTGAAATCCAAACGATAAACTGTAACTCCAGAGGTTAAAAACATCAGTAAAACAAGAACAACAAACCCAGACAGCGACTCACGGCGTGTTGATGACGAGTCGATCCCACTGGCCTTTGATGTCATCATCAGACGGCTGCTCGGTGATGTACAGACCGTCAAATTCCAGCTTCCTGGCAATCTCCTTCTCCCTCTTGAAGACTACCAGAGGAACCTAACAGCAAAACAAAGTGTGCAATAATTAAAAGATCTAAATGAATCCAGATTGCTGGGAGGATAGTGGTTCATTAAAAGCCGCACCTTCAGACAGTAGTAGCCGACCAGGCAGAGGAGCGAGATGACGGTGTGGAACACAGCCATGAAGCGCAGTGTTGGCAGCATGTAGCCTGTGCTCTCCTGCAGCACAAATTCATCCATGTCGAACAGCGTGTTCTCTTCGTCATCATTGCCCAATGGGTTCTCATCGTCATCCTCTTCATCGGTCTCACCAGTGACCTAAACAGGAAAAATGCAAAGGATTTTTAAAAACATAAAATATTCTATGCCATTTGTGGTATATTCTGGGTGGGTTAGTGGTATCTTTTTTATTTTGACATGAGGATTATTATAATTATATTATCTATTACCTTGTAAAAGAGCAGGATGAAGTTGATGGCGAAGCAAACAAACAGAGCCAGGAAACGGAGGTTGTAGAAGTTACGAGCCAGGTAGTTCTGCAATGAAAATGTTTGATATAACTAAAATTGACTATCCATTAATAGTACTGAGCGCAAGCCTCGAGTCTTCCCTGATATTCAAATGGATTTTCTTGTGACCTCCTAAAATGGTCTTCAGTAGAAAAGCACCAATCACGCTTGCCCTGGTTTTACACCATGTTGATTATTTATAGGTTGAAAATAGTAGACATTTTTATGCATTTAAGAAATAGGTAGAAATGTATCAGATTTGTTTGTGATCATGACCAATTGAAGGAAAATTAGCCAATTCAGATCTGTGGCTGATATATTTGTGCATTTAGATCTGAGAAATACTTTTTAAACCTGTCTAGAAGTATTTTTTTTGTTTTACTTATTCATTTTCATGGTCTTTTTTTGATTGTCAGTTTACTTATAATTTGACTTGTAAATTCTTCAGCGATAAAAAGGTTCCTAAAGCCAAGCAATGTGTCAACTTAAAATAGCTTAGCTAGATGAATCTGCAATTTATTTTAAGGATAACAATTTGACACACAAAATAGTATTTTAGCACCAACAATGTGATTCATAAGGAGCTTTCATCTGAAATGAATTAGCAGTTGGATCCCTCAGGACCAGGATCAGATCGATTTTATGCCAATTCTTAAGACATGACTCAGGTCCTCTAAGCTTGAGATCAGGGTTCTAAAGTTGAAAAAAGGTTGAAGAGTGATCCCTCCAGCTTCGGGGTTAGTTCTGGTAGGACAGAGTGGACGATGGATTTTTGTTTATCGTGTCAACTATGTTCCAACCCTCACTTATGGGCATTACATATGGACCAAAGAACAGGATCCTGCATACAAGTGGTTGAAATGAGCTTCCCTGGTATATTGGCTCAGCTCAATATTAAAGGAGCTCCGCCATCAGAAGACTGCCGCTGCTCCTCCACATAAAGAGTCAGTTTAGGTGGTTTGGGAATCTTATTGGGCTGCTTCCTACACTCCTCTCGGAGGTTTTGCAGGATCTTCCCGAGATTAGATAAATGGGAGACAATGGATGGGTGGATAGATGAATTTCTAACACTGTCTGCTTGAAAAACAGCTTAAGATCAAAGCTACTGTAAATGATGGCAAGAAGGTCTGAATCTTCGACTGCAAAATATGAAGAGATTAGGATAAAACAATTGCATGTTCTGAGGATTAGTCTCTAGAGGAATGAACATACTGATCAAAGAGCTCACCAGCATCTTGTTCAGGTAGACATCAAGAACCGCAAAGATGGTTGTCATGAAGGCAGGAGATGCCACTTTAGGTTGACTGGACCTGGGTTTGGGTTTCTCCTCCACAACTGGCTCCTTAGCCTCCTCCTCCTTTGGTTTGTCCTCCTTCTCCCGTTTCTCTGTGCTGTAACATCATATGTGTTTACACAACATGTGATATTACTCTGTAAGACAGTTACCTTAAGTTCCAATTCATTCTTCTACTCACTCTGCTTTTTCTGGCTCACTTTCAGAGGTTTCCGCAGTCTTGGCAGCAGCTTTCTGCAACACATTTTCAGTAGACAACAGAAATGATTTAGTCCCTTTTTACATGACAACGATCCAATGAAAACGGAATACATTTTTCTGTTTCTGCTAATACGTCTACACAACAACGTTTTAATTACAATCCCAGTTCACAAGGCAACAGTAGAGAAGTGATGATAGTGTAATTCCCCTGCTACGCCACTAGTTGGCGGTATGTTCTTTGAAACTCAACAACGTGCACACTTCCTGCTTACGAAAATATTTATTTTTCCCTGTCTACACAACAACGAAGACCAGGACTTTTTTAAACCATTACACTCTGGAAATTGTGCCATTTTCTGAGAAAACTTGCACCGTTGTTGTGAAAACGAACAGTAGAAACTGAACAAAACTGTCCCGTTTTCACCAGAAAACGTTGTGTAAAAAGGCTTCAGTTTGGATAGAACAATAAAGACTAGATGCCTAGAAAAAATGCCGAAGCACCTTTTTACTATCTGCAGTGGAGGACTCTCCACTCAGCTCAGACACATCCCCCAGGCCGGGCTCCACATGTTTTCCTCCTTCCTTTTTAGGTGTCAGCATCTCCAGCATTACGTCCACCTCTGTGCTGTCCCCTGCAGGAGTCATGGCTTTGTCCAAGCTTCCTGATGACTCCATAGCCTCCACTTTGTCTCCTTCTCCCACATCTCCGTGGATGCCAAACTGAGTCGGGTCAGGCATGTTGCCGAGGATATCTGTTACCTTTATGTTCTTTGCTCCCTCAACGAGCCCTCCCCCGAACATGGAGGACCAGATCACATGAAAGAAACCAAAGATGAGGCTGAAAATTCCTTTAAAGAACCCAATAGAGATCATCCAGAAGAAATAGAAGAAGCCTGTGATCAGCTCCTTGATGCTCAGTTTCTTGATTTTCTTGAACTGCTTGCGTGCGGTTTTAATGGTAAAAATCTGCCGGATGTCTGCAATCTTCTTCTTAACTGAACGCCACGCAGTGGTGAAAGCTGAGGCAGACTCATGGACACCATCTTCTGCCGCAGAAAGTTCCTCGAGGATGCTGTGCACTTCTTCCTCTTCCTCCTCTTCAGGCTGCTCAACAGCGTCTGGTTCAGATATCTGTGAGGCCAGCTGCATCTCAAAGATGGTGTCCTCGCAGAAATTCACAAACATCTCCATCTTCTCGCTCTCTCCTCCCTCATTCACTACATCAAAGATGAACTGGCGCTTGGATTCTTTCACCTGCGGCTTTTCCCACTGCTCACGGCTCGACTCACTGATCTCAAAGTAAATCCTCTCGATTCGCTTTGCACTGCCCAAGATTTCAATACGACCCAGGTAAGGCTCGAAGTAGCTGAGAACACTCTCCGCTAGATCCAAGAAGGTGGCCAGTCGGGAGTCGTGGGGCATGTGTTCAGACAGGTTGGTCAGCAGCACGGCCACGTTGAAACCAATGTCTTTGGCCGGCTCATGGAATCGCTCCACAAACTCCTTATAATTAAACATGTCATTCTCATCGGCCTCTGCACAGGAGAGCAGGAATTCGATTTCTGACTGGTTGTACTGCTTCTGGCTCTCCATTGACTTCTGGAACTCCTTCTTTGAAATAATTCCTTTAAACTCTGGGTCGTACTCCTTAAAGTTGTCAGATGTTGTCAGATCCTTCAGCTTGAGGAACATATCGAAGAATTTGAGGATCATCTCCACATTGCTTGAAGACTCCACCAGAGTGTCAACCATCTGCTTTCCAATTGTTCCGTTTACCACGTTTCCTGAGGAGGTATGAAACCCTTCCAATTACTTTATGCTCTATATGTTTAAGATTATATTGAGTTAAAAAAATAACAATTTTACTGTGTTTTACAGTCTTACCCTCAAGGAGAGACAGCAACATGACAACCATGTCCTTCTGTAAATCCATCAGTTCCTTCAACAGCTCAATCTGACTGGCATCCTTCAAGGGGATTAAAATCTTTAGGATTTGTTTCTGTGGACATTTTATACCTAAACAGACCAATTGTTTAACATATGCAAACAAACACAGAACATAAATGCTAACATTGTTGACAGTAATAGCATCACTGAGAAAAGAAAAAAAATGAATGAATGAAAATCTGTATTTATTGCTAAGATCTGCCCTCAAGTTAGCATTGGCGCTGCAGCACAGCTAGTTGCAACAAGAAATTATGAGTTTTAAACTTCCATCTGGCATTGTCTTGTAAATAAGGCAACTGATGGAAATACATTTATTGATCTTTGCCATGTCAACGATTTAGGCAGATAATCATTGCAAGTGGTTTTAGTAGGTTTCAGTGATTGTGTGTCTGTTTAAATTATTGCTGGTGATTAATAGTCCTTACAATTAAAGTCCTTACATTAAGGAATCCAATATTGCCACCTTTGTTAAGCAAGCCACTGAAATCTTAGTTTCATTATCCTACTATAAATCTGAATTAAAGAAGTACCTGGTACAAGGCTCTGTAGCTTTATAGAACATTGGTAACAACTATGTCCAGAGTCACTGATGGTAACACTGTAGAGATGCGGAAAGAAATCGGCTGGTGACCAGAATCAGGCGATTTTACATCTTCTTCTGCCTTGAACCGGTGACAGAAAGTCAAAAGTCCAATCTTTTTTCAAACAGTAAATGCACAATGCCTAAGCGCTAACATGTTGCTCAAACAACAACGGTCTTCGGTGTGTATGTGTGTTACAGTGTGAAAAAGTCTCGAAGTGAGCTATTTTCCACCGAAGCTGGAGGAAGCACAAAAGGTGTAAGAAGTTTATTTTAAAGGAGACTATTTCTTCTGCAGGCATGTCAGCTATCTAAGCAGGCCACTAAATTTAAACAGAGAGTTTGATTTCAGCAAATTACAGCAAGCTGCCCCGCTTTTATTTGATCTTTAAACCTGCTGTCATTGAACATGCTGGATTTGCAAATGTAAAATTTTAGCTCGGTAGTCATTTTATCTTTCTTTTAAAACATTTTACAGTAACATGGTCTAGATTTCTAATATGACAAAAGAATGATCACCAATGGCAGGAAGGCTCAAAAAATTTCTTTAAGAGAAACTGGAATCAGCTCAAATCTGTATCGGCAGGTCAACATTTTATTATATTCTAAATGGGATACTATAATGTTTATCAGAAATAGACGAATAAATGAGCACAGCTTATTCTGCATTATCAATTCAATTCAATTCAAAGATACTTTATTGATCCCCGAGGGGAAATTAGAATCCCAGTACAACCCATCCAAACATACATCATGACACAAGACAAGGGGGGACGGGTCTCTTATTGTGCAAAGTTAAACAGCTTATTTACAAGTGATACACCAATAAAGTCTAATTTTAATCTACTTCCTTTTATTCATATCATACCAACTCCATCAAATTACAAATAACCCAGTTCAGTTCAAATTATTTAAAGTCATTCCATTTCAAATCTAAACACTGCTGGTTTTTAAGACACCAAGGATCATGCTTCAATGTAACTTAAGGTAATTTGTGTAAAAAGCAAAATAAATGAAAACCGCTGGTTTAGTGTACCTGTGATAGCTTCATTTGCATGTTTGCAAACACATGCAAGAAGCCAACAACTGCATCCCACAGTCTGCTATGAGCTAAGCTCTGCTGGTTTCCAATACAAGGGCCCTGCAGGTAGGAAACGACAAAAAAAGCGCCATAAAATATATGACCAGAATTATTATTAAATTACATACTTGAAAAATTCTTACCTGAATGTATTCAGTGAGCGAGTTAAATATTTGCTTGGCTACAGATAAAGCTTTGGAGAAGTTGTACTTCCCAGTCTCATCAATTACATCTTTCCCAGAATAATACCAATAAAAGTCACTGATTGATTCCTAGAGACATGAAGAGTATTAGATATGATCACAATAATAAATACAGCACCGATGAAAATGAAGATGATGTCAGATGTTGAGTGTTAGCCACCTGGAGACGGAGCAGATAGTCCACAGTGCTGATAATGATGTTGACTGTGGTTGTATTTCCAGTTTGGGTTCTCAGAAAGTTTTGGAAATCTGACAGAAAAAATACAAATTAGGCTTCATTTAACAATTACTACATATTATAGCCATAGTTTTAAATTGCTTCCTCACCTCCATTGTGCCCCTCACAGAGAAGTTGCAAAAAGCGGAACAGACCTTTGGTGAACTCATCATTCTGAAGTACCTTGGAGCCTTAAAAGACATATTTATAAGAGATATTTATGCATCTAAAGCTCAACATCTTTATTTGTTTAATACAAATGCTATAGTGCCTTGCAAAAGTTTTCATACCCACTGGTATTTTTCATGTTTTGTCACATTTCAGTCACAAACTTTACCGTATTTTATTGGGATTTATCTGATAGACCAATACCGACAGAGTACCACATAATTGTGTGGTGTGTGCAAGGGAGAAGTTGCTTTTGTTAAGAAAAGACAAAAACCAATTTTTTGTAGCAGAAAACTAAAACTTCACATCTCCGTGAACTCGCCATCTCCATGGTGATGCACGGTGGTGGCAGTACAGTGATGCGGGGATGCTTTTCTTCAGCAGGGACAGGAAAGCTGACCAGAACTGATGGGAAGATGGATTAAGCTAAATACAGGGCAATCCTGGAAGAAAACCAGTTAAAGACTGCAAAACACTTTAGACAACAACCCTAAACACACAGCCAGAGCTACAATGGAATGGTTTCTATCAAAACATTTTCATGTAATAGAACGGCCTAGTCGAACTCCACACCTTGACCTGTTTTGCAAAAATGACTGAGCATAATTGCAGCAAAAGATGGTTGATTCAGAGGGGACTGATACAAACACGCTAAAACACCTTTCATTTTTATTTGTAAAAAGTGATGAAAACCATAAAATTTGTATTTCCCAATAATTAATTGATCTGTCACAGAAAATCCAGCAAAAATACAACGAGGTTTGCAGTAGTAATGAGAGAAAATGTTAAAAGGTGGAGGTATTAATACTTTTGCAAGGCGGTCTATCATATAAAACTTTCCTGGAAAGCATTTATAATAATGCAGGCCGGGCATGTCTTATGTTCAAATATTTTAAGCCTTTAGATTGCAGGTGGAAAACTGAATCCAAAGTGTTTTTTATAAAGAAAAAAAATGCTTTTATATTAAAACAAGAATGAAACACAAGGACATTTCCTTAAGCTGGAGAAAGCTGAATAACTTTCACATGCAGGCCGTGAAGAGGCCTGATGAAAGCCATGAAAGAAGCGGACAGACGGGTTTATAATTCGCTTTAACCAGCTAATCCAGTCAGAATAAAGAAAATGAAATGGATTCCAAATCTGAAAGCAGCTTGTAACACCATGTGACAGTTAAGAACTACGAAACATGGCCAGCTGTGTGGAATAGGCCCCAATTTTAAAGCAAGCCAAAGCTTTGCTTGAGCTGCGGAAGAGCCCACAGACCTTAAGTCAAACCTGTTTGAAGTGGCATAGAAAGCCTTACAACATATCTGAGCAGCACTAATCAGGATTGGCATTAGTAAATGTTAACATGGGAGGGAAATTTGAACAAAAGCAGGATAAAACAAAACAGGCAGTGAATTTTAATGGCCCACTTTGAGTGTGCTCCATCAGCATGCACAGGGTCTCCCTTCAGACATCTAGAGGAGATGACGGAGGAGCTTCAAAAATAAAGTGGGAGTATAGACCACAGATATGGAGGGGACATTCAGGGTGGAAGCATAGCCATATCACGATGATCTAAATTTGCTATTTACCCCGCTGAGTGTGGACTGCCATCGATGGGTTTTTAAAATGACAGGAAGGAGACAAACGGCACACGAAGACAAGCAAAAAGAGAGGACACCGAGTTACAATACAAAGAGATATGAATACATCAGCTACGAGTAGAAAAACAAAGACATGCTGTTTAGGACAAAGGGGGAAACCATAGGCCTTGGTTGCATCTAACAAAACAAGAACTCGGTCAAGGTGAAAGGTTCAGAGACAACAGTAGTTACAGTGAATTGTTAAATCTCAGTGGAAATGATGAGCAGAAGGACTGACTGATGAGGAGACAAACAGTTTGATGAGAACGGAGGTTGTGTTGAAAGTTAGAGAGGTGAGAGCTTTGAATGTTAAACCAAAAGTTCCTTTTCTCTGCTCCTAATATGTGGACATCAAACTTTTACTCAACTAAATCCAGTGAGACTAAAATTGGGCCTCCAGTGAATAACTTCTCCCTACTGTCATCACATTCAAAAGACACAAAAGACATCGCACCCACAACTTCACTGACTCCAAGAGAAGCAGGAAACACACAGATTTCATCTTTATCTCAATGAGATTCTGATTCTTTGAAAGGCCAGACAATAATCAGATTTTCGCATTTATTCACACATTTCAAACACTAATATTCAACAGCTAATATTGTTCAGCTTTACCAGAAAACTGTCTTTACAAATGCAATTGTGAGAAATTTTTATGTCTATTATGACTTACTTGAACCTTCTTCTGTCACCATGCCAAGTCCCTCTGCCTTGTTTTGCCTCTCAAATGCATTCAAGTCCAGGACACTGGGAGAACAAAGTACGATATTAAATCCATCTATTTAATAGAACAGTGGAAATAGTGACTAAAGGTTCTAAAACTGACTGAAATAAATGTTTTTGTGCAAGCTTTGTTGCTTTACTGCAATGTTTCTATGATATACTGAAGTTTAATATTAAACATTTCATACGTTTTAATGGCTTTGATTGAGAAAGTTTATCGAGTTTATTCAACGAGTCAACATGTACAGTGTTGACTTTTTTCGAGACTTTTACAATTTCACCCCGGCATTCTTTATATCAACTTCTGGGCCAAATCCTGCATGATGGTAACTGATTTGTGCTTTATCAGTGCTGGAGCTTGTCACATTTTTTTTTAATCCACTCACTTTATGACTTGACCACAGCTTCTCAACAGGATTCAAATCATAAATGTTTCCTGACCGTAAACCCAATTTTCCAATGTTTTGATCCCTGAGCCACTAAGAAATTACTTTAACTTATGACGTGGTGCGCCATTGTGCTAGAAAAAAATTTACATTACTCCTGGATTGTTGGGCAACGCTTCACCTCCAGCATGTTTTAATTCCATTCATTACTAATGGCAGTGATTGTAGGCTTAACTGGTGTTGAGCGCACATCAATATTCTCTTGTTGCTTTGTTGCAACAGAACTCAGTTTAGCAATCACCTTTACTTTTGCTGCAGTCCTATTTCCAGATTCATCTGAGAAATTAGCTTTACCTCTGCACTCCAGGTCCCAGTAAACACACCTGCCTGCTGTCATTGCTCAGCAAGCTCTGCACTGGTGGCAATCTGATCCTTGAGTTAGATCCACTTTTGGAGATGGTCACTTGCTATTCTTTTTTTTTCCAAGCATCCTGAACCTGTTTGAACATCTTGATGATTTCATGAATCAGGATTGCTACATATTTCTCATGTAAAAATGTTCGTTCGTTCGTTCGTTCGTTCGTTCGTCGTCTTCCGCTTATCCTGGACCGGGTCGCGGGGGCAGCAGACTCAGCAGAGACGCCCAGACGTCCCTCTCTCCAGACACCTCCTCCAGTTCCTCCAGGGGGAGCCCAAGGCGTTCCCAGGCCAGCCGAGAGACATAGCCCAGGCCAGCCGAGAGACATAGTCCCTCCAGCGTGTCCTGGGCCGTCCCCTGGGCCTCCTCCCGGTGGGACGTGCCTGGAACACCTCCCGAGGAAGGCATCCAGGAGGCATCCGGTATAGATGCCCGAGCCACCTCAACTGGCTCCTCTCGATGTGGAGGAGCAGCGGCTCTACTCTGAGCCCCTCCCGCATGGCCGAGCTCCTCACCCTATCTCTAAGGGAGTGCCCGGCCACCCTACGGAGGAAGCTCATTTCAGCCGCTTGTATCCGTGATCTCGTTCTTTCGGTCATGACCCAAAGTTCATGACCATAGGTGAGGGTAGGAACGTAGACCGACCAGTAAATTGAGAGCTTTGCTTTTCGGCTTAGCTCTCTCTTCACCACAATGGACCAGCACAGCGCCCCCATTACTGTGGCAGCCGCACCGATCCGTCTGTCGATCTCCCGCTCCATTCTTCCCTCACTCATGAACAAGACCCCGAGATACTTAAACTCCTCCACTTGAGGCAGGAACTCCCCTCCAACCTGAAGAGGACAAGCCACCCTTTTCCGGTCGAGTACCATGGCCTCGGACTTGGAGGAGCTGATCCTCATCCCAGCCGCTTCACACTCGGCTGCGGACCGCCACAGCGCATGCTGTAGGTCTTGGCTAGAGGGGGCCAGCAGGACCACGTCATCCGCAAAAAGAAGAGACAAAATCCACTGGTCCCCAAACCAGACCCCCTCCGGCCCTTGGCTGCATCTAGAAATCCTGTCCATAAAAGTTATGAACAGGACCGGCGACAAAGGGCAGCCCTGCCGGAGTCCAACATGCACTGGGAACAGGTCCGACTTAGTGCCGGCAATGCGGACCAAACTCCTGCTCCGCTCATACAGGGACCGGATGGCCCTAATAAAGGGCCCCCGATTCCATACTCCTGGAGCAACCCCCACAGGGCATCACGAGGGACACAGTCGAATGCCTCCTCCAGGTCCACAAAACACATGTGAACCGGTTGGGCAAACTCCCATGAACCCTCGAGCACCCTGTAGAGGGTATAGAGCTGGTCCAGTGTTCCACAGCTGGGACGAAAACCACACTGAAGTTCGACTATCGGTCGGATTCTCCTCTCCAATACCCTGGCGTAGGCCTTACCAGGGAGGCTGAGGAGTGTGATCCCCCTGTAGTTGGAAGACACCCTCCGGTCCCCCTTCTTATAAAGGGGGACCACCACCCCAGTCTGCCATTCCAGAGGCACTGTCCCCGACCGCCACGCAATGTTGAAGAGGCGTGTCAACCATGACAGCCCTACAACATCCAGAGACTTGAGGTACTCAGGGCGGATCTCATCCACCCCCGAAGCCTTGCCACCGCGGAGCTTTTTAACCACCTTGGTGACTTCAGCCTGGGTGATGAAAGAGTCCAACCCCGAGTCCCCAGCCTGTTTCCACCACGGAATGCGTGATGGCAGGATTGAGGAGATCCTCGAAGTACTCCTTCCACCGCCCGATAATGTCCTCAGTCGAGGTCAGCAGTCTCCTGCCCCCACTATAAACAGTGTTGGCAAAGCACTGCTTCCCCCTCCTGAGGCGCCGAACGGTTTGCCAGAATCGCTTCGAGGCCAACCGGTAGTCCTTCTCCATGGCCCCACCGAACTCTTCCCAGGCCCGGGTTTTTGCCTCTGCCACAGCCCGGGCCGCAGCATGCTTGGCCTCACGGTACCCGTCAGCCGCCTCAGGAGTCCCACAAGCCAACCACAGCCAATAGGACTCCTTCTTCAGCTTAACAGCATCCCTTACTGCCAGTGTCTACCACCGGGTTCTGGGATTGCCGCCACGACAGGCACCGCAGACCTTACGGCCGCAGCTATGGGCAGCAGCATCGACAATAGATGCGGAGAACATGGTCCACTCGGACTCTATGTCTCCAACATCCCCCGGGATCTGGTCGAAGCTCTCCCGGAGGTGGGAGTTGAATACATCCCTGGCCGAGGGCTCCGCCAGGCGTTCCCAGCAGACCCTCACTATGCGCTTGGGCCTGCCGAGTCTGTCTGGCTTTCTCCTCCTCCAGCGGATCCAATTCACCACCAGGTGATGATCAGTGGACAGCTCAGCCCCTCTCTTCACCCGAGTGTCCAAAACATGCGGCCGAAGGTCTGATGATACGACAACAAAGTCGATCATCGACCTCCTGCCTAGGGTGTCCTGGTGCCAAGTGCACTGATGGACACACTTATGTTTGAACATGGTGTTCGTTATGGACAATCCGTGACTAGCACAGAAGTCCAATAACAAAACACCACTCGGATTCAGATCGGGGAGGCCATTCCTCCCGATCACGCCTCTCCAGGTGTCACTGTCGTTCCCCACGTGGGCGTTGAAGTCCCCCAGCAGAATAATGGAGTCCCCGGGAGGGGCACTTTCCAGCACCCCCGACAGGGACGCCAAGAAGGCAGGGTACTCTGCACTACCACTCAGCCCGTAGGCTGAAATGATAGTCAGAGACCTCTCCCCAACCCGAAGGCGCAGGGATACAACCCTCTCATCCACTGGGGTAAACCCCAACACGAGACAGCTGAGCTGGGGGGCAACAAGCAAACCCACCCCAGCCCGCCGCCTCTCCCTGTGGGCCACTCCAGAGTAGAAGAGAGCCCAACCCCTCTCAAGGAGATGGGTTCCAGAACCCACGCTGTGCGTGGAGGCGAGCCTGACTATTTCTAGTCGATATCTCTCGACCTCCCGCACAAGCTCAGGCTCCTTCCCCCCCAGCGAGGTGACATTCCACGTCCCTGTGTCGTCTCAAATTTCTAGAGTTCTTATTCCTTTTTCAGCCAACATTTAAGATTTGAATTCAAGACTTTGTACTGACTTTAAGCACCATTCCATATTCTACTCTTATAATTCACTCAGAATAAAAAAGTGATATCTGCTGTCCTGTCCTCTTTAACACTTCTCCCTTACACTAAGATCACTGAAATGATGCACACAGGTCATTTTGTTGCAGGGCTTAAACAAAGTCACAATTATGTTTTTGTAATTAAGTTACTTCTCATTAACTCTGCCATTAGTTGCAGTTCATCTTTATAGCAGCCTAGAACACAATGGAGATTGCAACCATACATTGTGAAGCAATAACGTTAGTGAAAATACAAGATTTCTGTCTCTTAAAGCTTCTTGCCACAACAGTATACATTAACAATCCCTACCTGCAAGACTGCATCAGTCCTGACAGACTCTTGAAAAAGCCTGCATCTCTTTTTTCCTTCAAGTAATCGAGCATTTTCTGTTTAAAGAGAAGATTATAAAATAATAGAACACTGACACATAATGCAGCACATGGTAGCTTGTTGCATGGGAGCAGATAATTAGATCAGTGATGCACAAGTTCACCTGTTGAACTTGCACGTTGCCTCCATTTAGGATGGAGATGCCCAGTTTGAGGGTGCAGGTCACCATGGTGCCCAGACGACCTAATAGTAGAGATATAAAGGTAGTAGTCAGCTGCTTTTTATCACGTTTCCTAAAAATTCTCATGAAAACACCATCCTATAAGAATTTCCACACAATGTTATGCTTCAGTTCATCTATGGGCAGGATTCCTATATGGTATAAAAAAAACTGGAATCCTATTTTAGTATTTTCCAGGTCTGGATGAAAATGGAAAAAAGAACTTAAAAACTAGGAAATCAAAACTTGTGTTCTTTCGTCCTTCCCTTTTTACTTTTCTCCCTCCTTTATTTTCTTCTCATATCCTTCCTTCTTTACTTATTCCACAGGTGCCACCTTCCTTCCTTCCTTTCTCCCTTGTGTCCTCCTTCCGTCTTTCTTTCCTTGAGTTATTCCTTTTTACTGCCTTGTGCACTTTCTACCTTACTTGTTTCCTTCTTCCTTCCATTATTCTTTCCTCCGTTTCTTCCTTTTATTATTTCTTCTTTTCTCCCTGCCATTCTCATGTCCTTCCCACTATCCGTCCTTCCTTGTGTCTTATCGATTATTTCCCTCCAGCTGTACTTTTTTTTTCTTCTTTAGGTCTTTCCTCCCTTCCCTTCTTGTGTCCCCCCTTCTTTTCTTTGTTTCATCCTTCCTTACATCCCTCATTGTGTCTTTTGTTCTGTGCTTCTTTCCCTCTTTCTTTGAATTTATAGTGAACTTTGGTATTTTCTATTTTAAAATTAAAGTAAAGGACTAATCGTTCTGGCAAGTTTTCTGCATAAAAATGCATGTTGGAGATTTTGATTCAGATTCAGATCAAGATTTTCACATCAATGTTAGAAACAGAAAATAATCAGCTTGGGAGACCAAGTTTTAGTTTGGTTGTTGAAAGGCCATTTTACGAAAATATCAGAACATAAACAAAGATAATTTCTAAATGATTTTAAGACTTTTAGATGATTACAAGCAGCCAGAATATTCATCTTACACCCCTGAGATTTAGAATCTCCTTTCTGAAAATGTTCAACAGAGCACCATTGGTCCAGTTTTACCTTTACTGGCGCTGATCATCTGTAGCACCATTTCAGCAGCCCCACGGGCGTGCAGCCTCGCTTGCTGATATAGGATCTTCTGCTTTTCCATCTCCTTCTCCTGAAGGTGAAAAGCATATGTGACTCACAGAAACATATGAAAACTGTTTGGCAACCGCTGCCCCAAGCAGCCTGGATCACAGTACCTCAAATGTCTTTTCCCGCTCTTCTTCCTCTTCCTCCTCATCCTCTGCACAGCTCTGACAAAATAAACCGACACAATTTAAAGTCATTGATTACTCTGGGGCAGAAAGAATATGTTGAAACAATTTAAAAGATGATTACCTTTGCCATCATGTCTGCATATGCAATGTATAAAGGATCTTCTTCCAGGTGGCTGAAAAAAAGCAAAATCAAATTTTCCTGTGAATAGTCACAGTATCTTGCAAAATCCCCTTGAACATTTTCACACTTAATCACAAACTGCGTTGCATTTCATAGAAATTTTATGTGATAAAACGTCACAAAAGTAGTGGACAATTTAGAAGTAGAAGCCTTTTTTTATAAATAAAAATCTGAAAAGTTTGGTCAACGTTTCTATTTAGCCCCTTTAACTTTGATACCCCAAAATAAATTTCAGTGCATCTGACTGCCTTCGGCAGTCACCTAATAAGTCAATAGGGCCCACCTGAGTGCAATGTATTACCAGTTTAAAAACAGTTGTTGCAAAATGCAATGACATGGTTTAGATCAAAGCATATTATTATATTAGAACGCCTTAGTCAAAGTCCAGACCTAAATCCGATGGAGAATCTGTGACACGATTTGATTTTCTCCATTCAATATGACAGATTCTAAGCCAGTTTAGTAAAGAAGAATTTGTAAACATTTTAAGGTTATGTATTCTTATATGTAAATCTAGAAAAACACCCAAAAGATTTAAAGTTGTAATTGTGGTAAAAAGATGGTTCTTCAAAGTATTGACACGGGGAGGCTGAATACAAATGCAAAAAACACCTTTAATGTTTTATTTGATAAAAAAAAATTAACCATGTAATTTTGTTTGATTTCCCAATATTTTACTGCAAGTTGGTCTATAACATAAAATCCCATTAAAATGTTGACGGTTTTTGTAAAGCACTGCATGAAATGAGCATCAAGCAGTTGTGGAGGACTCTTTATGTTGCAGTTCTGAAGCCTATTTTCACAATTGAACTTGTCTCATTCAGTTATTTGACCTTCTCACCTTCTCTCTGTCAGAGCGTTGTGACTGAAGTGAAGGATGAGCTGGTGGAGAGGGTCTGGCTTGATCTCATCCACCTCTTCTTCCTCTTCCTCCACAATCTTCATCGGGGTCTTCTACAGAAGTCAACAATAGAAGAGGTTAGCTCTGCCCAAGCTGCATCTTAATTAACCACTCTTCCCACGGGAGCTTCTCTTACTCAATGTGTTTCCTTTCAAACGTGCACATATTTGCAAACATTTTTTAAAACATGTAAATGAGTCACAGTTATCTCTCACCAGCATGCAGATTTTTTTTTTTTGCCTGGACATTCCTGGAGAGAATGAAGAATTTGAACTGTGTTGGAGCAGGTTTCCAAAAACATGCATGGTGCAACAAACAGATGCAAGCAATAAGCTAACATGAAGAATGATCCTCATCAATAACAGTAATCCTCAAAACTGACCAGACCTAAAATTAGACTCGGGAAGTTAGGAAAACAGGGACGTTTTACAGTTTCACAAAGATCAAATATGAAGTGTGACCTTCAACAAGTCTAGGCGAGCATGCCACTGACGATATGGCCACAGAACGCACTACAACGTCACTGTCACACACTTACAGAGTACAGCGAAGAGACAACTGATGGGTTGGATCTGCATCTGACAGCTACAACAGTCCCCCACTGTAGTGTGAGGCCTTTCTTACCACTGCTGTCAGAATGCCATAGCCTGCTTTTCTGGCCCTGTGCCTCCTGAGATGATCATGCAGCCTCTGACTCTTGACGGATCTCTGCCTCAAGGATTTAGCATGCCTGGAGCGGGGGCCCCTGGGCACCTTGGGCGTGGTACCCGCCCGGACTCGCTCCCGAGGCTCAACTGGCATGAAGCTAAAGAAGCATTCTGCAAACAGGACCGGCAGAGGGGTGCCAACACAGGGCATGTTGCGCACGGGCAGGATGAGCCCAGTACTTACTGCCAGGTCCTGAACTAGCTTTTCCTCAAAGGAGTACTCCTCTGCATCTATCCAAAGCCTCTCAAAGGCCGGGATGAAGAAGTTGATAGCACGATGCCTGGGAAAGGAGGAGGTTAGGGGAGATGGGGAGGAATGAAGAGGAGATGGGAGGGAGGTACAGTGGCATTAGGATGGATTCTGGTGAGGTTTTTCTCCTTTTTTTTTTAGGAGACAGGAAAGAGATGTCAGAGAGGAGGAAGGGGTTACATGACGTGCATTTCAGGCAGGGTTGTGATTGGTCAATGTAGGATCCACTGGCTCTTCTGACTGGTCAAGTTTGGTTGCTATATAGACTGCAGTCACACCTATGTGCTTGGGAAATTAATTTTAGGCATTTCAATTTCACAAACACATTTCCTCAAAAGGATGAACACATGTAGGGAGATCTTTCAAAGGTTTATATGAAATCAAAACAGGAGGACAATTACTTCAGATTTCATGAATTCTGCACTAAAAGAACTGGATATACATTTCTAACAGTATTTCATTTTTTCACCATTAATTAAGTATTGCCTTAAAATCAATTTCCTCATCAGCTTGTTTCAGTCAATTTTCAGGCTTGTTCTAGCTGACCAATCAGAATCAACAGCTGGTTGCTAGGCAGACGTTGGTCCACAGCCTGGTGGATGAAAAGAAGGGGTTTGAAGGTATGAAGCATTCGCTTTTAATGTCACTTTACCGTCAGCAGGGAGAACAGGCGGTCAAAGCTCGAGGCTTTGAACGCCCTTTCCAGCCAAACCTCCCGATAGCCATTCAGGAAGTAATTATTATTTTTGTATCTGAGAGAAGGGAGGGTGAGGTAGTGTTATGAAAAAAAACAACAACACAGAGGAGAGAAGGTCAGTGGGGAGGGGATGGAGGTTTAAATGGGTAAAAGACCCTACATCTACTTGTTATGCTAATTTAGGATGATATAAAGCAGTATTTCACAGAAGTCTTTTAAAGGCAATATTTAAATGTTGAAATTAAAAGTTTCGTAAGAGTGACCCGCCCAAAAATAAATGTTCACCTGGGTAAATTGTAAAGTGGAGCCATGCGGAAACAAGCCACCACGGCACGCTTACGCTGTTTGGACAGCAGCTTCTGCATGACGCACTTTTTATTCCTCAGAGGTTGTTCTACCTGGGAGGGAACAAATGTTCAAGAATTACATGATGGGAATGCTTGTAACACTTAATCTTCAGAAATCATTTTTAAAAATATATGTAATTTATGATTATCATTTAACTATTTGGCAACTTGAGCAACTGCTATTTTGCTTTCCTAGTTGGCTTAATTGTTTAAGACGGTATTAAAACTATAATAAAAAAAATCTGATATTAAATATTACCAATTTATTCCAAAAAAACTGTGGTTGCAAAATGCTAAAGGTGACCTTTCTGTGCAATTACATGTATAGTATACCTGAGTTCAAATGAAAATGTACAGTGCTTTGCAGAAATATTCAAACCACTAGAGCTTTTTCGCATTTTTTCACATATTGTATTGAAGTAGAATTTTATGCAATAGACCAGAAGAAGCAGATTATTTTTAAGCTAAATGTAAATAACAAATGCTTAGAAAATGTAAGCAAAAAAGTTAAAAAATTTGAATAGTGTGATGTGTATATATATTCAGCCCCTTTAGTCTGAAACCCTGGAAAAATGTAGTAAAATTGCCACCCGAAATCATCTAATTAAGAGAGCCTACCTGTGTATATTTTCATCTGAGTACAAATTCACAGTAGTGGCAGCATCATGCTGTGGGATTGTTTCTCTTTAACCAGGGAATCGGATTAGAACTGATGAGAAGCTAGATGGATTAAACTAGATTAAACTGCAATCCTGGAAGAAAAGCCGCAAAAAACTAGATACTGGAATGGAGGTTCACTTTCTGGCCCCAAACATACAGCCAGGTCTAAGGTTGAATGGTTTACACCGAAGATTATTCATACTTTATATTATCAAGTCTAGACCTAAAACCTGTTGATAATATGTAACAAAACTTAAAAAACAAACTCCTTAGATGTTATTGGTTGAATCTGAGCAAATATTTCAGATCAGTTTCATTTTCTAAATATATACAGCTGGCAGAGACACACCAAGAAAGACTTGCAGCTGCAACTGCAGCAAAATGTGGTTCTTCAAAGCATTGACTCAGAGGGAACTTAATACAAATACATGCCACCATTTTTATATTTTTATTTGGATGTATTAAAGTTTGCAACCTGAAGAAAATGTAAAGGTTTCCTAAGACTGAAGGCTCAGCATGTATATATAAATTTTAAGAGCAAAGGAGTAACTATTTTACAGTTTTTAATGCTTTTGTGTCCCTTTCTATGTCTATTCCTTGTTTTGAATATATTTTAAATTGTTTTTACCTGCTCCAAGTGGAAGACTGCAGCAGAGATGCTCTGGATTCTGTCCACTGTGTGCTCTGAATCCGACGGTTCCTCAGACTTCACCACAACATCTTTATAAAGGTTCAGCTGCCAGTAAACTGCTGGGTCATCAGACTAGAATAATAATAAATAAATAAAAATCAATCAAGAACATTATGGTCAAGGGAATTCTGTTCTGATTCACACTTGCTGCTTAAAATGCTGAATATGATTTTACCTTTTCCTGAAGGTGGACGTTCTGACGCAAGTACTCCTTTACTTCATCATCTGTGTCTTTCTATGAGGAGAAAGCATACACAAAACTATTATTGCAAGTCAGTATAGTTAATTTATTTTTATTAACTGACCCTTAAATAATTGGGATGCACATTTGGATCCACTGTGGGGATTTTTTTTCTGTCCTCTTTGTTTGCATAGTTGGAAGTTTATTTCAGCTTTAGCTCTCTGTAAAAGTTGTGCATAAAATGCAGCAACACACTGTTTACCAGTTAGAGCACCTTAAATCTACCTTAACTACAACCATCACTCAAATTGAAAGGCCATTAATAGCTTTTAATCAGGCTGTGTAAATGAATAAATTTGTTATACTGCAGATTTGAACAATTCATGAATTAAAGTGCCCATTTATCACCTAAAAGTAACAGCTATGAAAAGTGAACTTGCACTTAAATAGTTAAAAAATCTTTGCACCAGGTCCAGTTGGCGGCTCACCAGACTGTAGCGTATCTTGGCCAAAGAGATGAGCTCCTGGTCTCCAGGGGTGCACATGTTCAGGCCAATAGGCAGCAGCTTCTTGAGGGCGGCTACAATCAGAGACGTTTGAATGGAGTAGTATTCACCTCGACGGCGCTTGTGTTTCCTCTCCTGGTCCCCACCAGACTAAAGATGGAAACAAGAGTTAAAAGATTTGGATTAAAATGGCAAATTAGTGATATTCTTTTACTGTATAAAGAATTCTCGGGCTTTAATGAGGAAAATGGTTTTCTCACAGAGGAGAGTAGTTTCACGCATATGTTGCATGCTAACACAATTAATTAAAAGCACACTGGTCCTTAATAATGAAACAATTTGTTTTCATTTTCTCTCCTTTCTTAAGCAGGTAGTCATAAAATTCAAGAATAAATTAGTCTTTACCTTGGACATTTTGGACTTGCCCTCCTCGGTTAGGAAGCCCAGGTTGTTGATCTCGTTCTGAATTACAAAGTTTTGCTCCTCGCGCTTGAAGTTCTATACCAGAAGAGGAAAAACAAAAGTCTAATAACAAGACTGTTGAGCTAGTATAACGGGGTAACATGACAGACTGAGCAGAGGGACCTACATTGGATTTGCACCAGAGGATGAAGATCTCAGCAACCATCCTGAAGAGCTCAGTGGAGTCTGCATCTGGCTTCTTCAGCCACCTGGACCTGGGTGGGATAAAGAGACACTTTCAGCTGAGGTAAAAAGTGCATGTTCCATTCTGTCTCATTTACATGAACTGTACCATACAAAGCAAACTTTATGAAATACACTATATTGCAAAAGTGTTCGGCTCACCCATCCAAAATAACTGAAATCAGGTGCTCCAATAAAAAAAAAAAAACATAGTAAAAAATTTAATAAAATTAATAATAAATTGCATTTATATAAGTATCTCAGCCTACTACAAAACAACAATAAAAACATAAAAATACTAAAGGCTGCAGTTAAACTAGGAAATATCAATTATAAAACCTAGAAAACTGACAGCCACTGTCAGACTCGCATCTAAATACAGCTTTAAACAGCTGTATTTACCTCCGCCACACATTTACACACAACCCCACTCCCATAGGGGCGTGCTTCGACAACTCAGTCAACAGTATTGTTTGTTTTTCCTTCATGTCCCTTTGGCTTCATGATGGTTTTCTGGTCTATGTTGGCTTCTAATATTTTGTTTGCTGAATAACATGGCACAATATTTGCACGTGCCAGTTTGGACAGGCCTTTCAAAAGTCCTAAACATAGACGCAAAAACAGCACTGCTCCATTTCAGGTTTGATAGATCGCATAGCATGTAGAAAGGAATTACATTTGCATATCCTCCTCCCATACATTTGCCCGTTTGGGTCATTATGTTATGTTTTGCACATTTATGAAGGCAAATATGCTAAGAAGTTTGCGCTCGCCGTTACACTGATTTTACACACGCAATTCAATTTGCGCTGTTTGTTTTTAAACATGCAAACCTTTTGAAATCAGGCACATAGTGTGTAATGTCCAGCTAAGAGGAGAGGTCTATACATATATTGTACCTGTTGTTGTCTACATAACGAATAAGCATGGGGTAGAAAGCATAGAGGTCCCTGCAGAGCACAGCAAACTCATCCAGAATGAGCAGCTCTGCTTCTTGGATGTCACCTTTACTGTCAGCCTTCAGCAGCTCCTCCTCAAATACAACCTGCAATCAAAGCACAAGTCCATAACAGAAATCTGTTTATTTTTGGTCATGTTTTAACACATCAGATGATCATTTGGTTTTACAGCCTTCTCTCATTACGCTGGAGTTTTTACACTTATACAAGTGTTATTTGCAACAGCTTTTTCTTTCTTCACATAGCTTCAAATGTACATAAGCCATTACTGAAGTTAGCTAAATAAATCTTTTAAGGACAAGACTGGCTTACCAGGCAGGTAAAGTACAACTTACAGTGCATCTGTGGTTCCTACCTTTACTGTCTTTTTCTTTAGTTTCTCCATTGTGGGCAGGAAGTGTGTTCTCAACAAATCGGCTCCAGCTTTGCAGATGATTGGCTGAGAGTAAACTGGAGAGCAGAATGGTGAAAGTTATAATTGGGACAGAGAGATGGGTTATTTAACAAATACAACTGTAAGCAGGAAGAATCTGCAGAGATTTTTTTTAAAGACACTTTTTCCTACAGACAAAATTGTAAAATCATTGTTTCTGAGGGTCAAGAAGGTTTTGTGTGTCAATCCAACTTTTATTTAGTGTGATCAGAAACAAAAATGGCTTTTCAGATTTATTTTTCTGCTTTCGCTTTAAACCAGTTAACTCTGACCAAAAAGTCAGGCTTAAGCTTCTAGACTTAAATGATTAACCAATGTTGTGTCTGCACTGACAGGCAATTTAGCAAAGAAAGAACCAGTCTTAATTTAGATCTTTAGGCACTTCATTATCTATAGGCGGTTATAAACAACACAATTTGTTCCCATTTAGCAATATTTTCCATTATGTTTAGTTGGCTTTTAAGAAAATAGACAGTTTGACTGGTATTAAGTGACATTTTAAGTCCAGTGGTGATTCCCAGAGAGCTAAAAACTGAAATCTTATGCATAGTTGATATACCTGCAATCCTCTTCATCCAAGGAGCATCATCAATGCCGAGGTTGTTGTTTAGGATCTTCAAGATGTTTCCCAGAATAATGCTGAGGTGTTCAGAAGTCACCACGGTGCAGCACTCGGTATCTGGGGGCGAGTTCTCCGGGCCTTTCTCCCACCAGTAGGACAAATAGTTGCACAGCATGGGGAGGACAACCTCAATAATCTGCAGGAAACAGGCTGCTGAACATTAAACTTTGAAACATGGTTCAAATGACTTACTTAAAAGTAAGAAAATACAACACAGCTCTTGCAAATTTGCCAGAAGAATAAGACAATCTGAAATATATAGGGTACCAATTGATACATTGGTTCCAGTGAGGTCAAGCGCCATAAAAAAAAGGGGCTGCAACATCATGACTTTAGTCCTAATGTTATATAACCTCTCAAAAAAGGCAGCTTTTTATATGAAAATCCCTTCAGACCTGTGGCATGTCACTGTAGCGAGCACCGGACTCCGACACGTCATTGACGTCCTTGAGTAGTTTGTCAAGGCGAGGCATTTCTGGACACATCTCCTCCACGGTGTCGGGCATGCTCAGAACTGCAACGGTAAAACATCAGTCACTGTGAGCAAATGCAAGGGCTGCAATCTCAGCAGGGTCGATGAACGTCAAACATGAGACGAGGATCAGCTGGACACTCACTGGCTCTCTCTCGGGGGGTCTTGGTGTTAAAGACTGAAAGCGGGTTGTGGGCATTTAGGTGAGGCTCCAGGAAAGCTACAGGTATTGCTCCCACCAGGGTTGCCAGACTCTCCCCAATCGCTGGCAGATGCCTGTGTATAACAACACATAAAGAAATTGAATTTTTCATACATTAGGATAAAATGCTAAACAGTTGACACAAAGTATGATTTAAAGATTCCCAGGTATCAAGTGTTGGTAAGTAAAAGCTAATTTGCAAAAAAAAAAAATATATATATTTTGTCAGCAAATTCTGAATGCAGAGCAAAAGACAATTATTTACATTAGCAGTATTTTATTTTAGGATGAGGATATTTTATAACAGGAGATGGGAAAAGGTAGGGAAATGTTTAATCAGCCTTGGTTTAATAACATTTATGGCTAAAAATGTTTTCCCCAAACAAAACATCATCATGAAATATAGGATTTGTTTAACTTTTCCCTAAACTTGACTTAAAAAAAAAACTGATCAGGGACCATTTTGAAATGCATACTGCCAATAACTAATAATGGACCAGCCATTTAGCCAGCGATTAAAATCTGGCAAATTTTCCTTAATTGGCAGTGCATTACTGCTAAATGTGAACTTTCCCCCCGTTTTTCTAAATGCATCAAATCGTAAAACACCAACTTACTTTTACTCATTAAAACACCAAAACACAGATTGTGTTCTGATAAAATTTAGTTTTAAGTTAAGTAAACCTCAGATAAAGGTTAGGGATATATGCTTTGATCCATAGATTGGGATGATCTTGAAATCTCAAAATTCAGCTGGATTTGAAACTTCAACCTCTATCAACCTACCTATGAACTGCAGTGTTTTTTTTTTTTTTTTTTTTAGTCATTGTTTGTGTAAAATCATTGAATCACTGAAAAAAATTCCATTCATTATAGTTTTTGCAAATAAAATCATAATTGGCCAAAATTATAATTAGCAGGGAACCCCTTGAAGAATAACAAAAATCAGTATCAGCATTTTAAAAACCTCATCATGGCATCTCTACCGGTAACACGTAGCTTTACAGCAAATGAGTTGACCTCCCACCTCTCTACGAAGACATTCTTGCCAGTTCCCAGGCTGTAGAAACACATCAGGATTCGGTAGCAGGACAGCTGCACATCATCCACTAATGAATAAAACATGCACGGTTAAACATCGATTAAGAGGGGATGGAAATTCTGGTGGGAAATGGTATAGATTAGATTTGATTGATTTGGCCTTACTCTGTTTCAGGTAAACTGTAATCAAACTCTCTTGATTATTTCTTATTGTTTCAGGGTGATTATATATTAAGCAGGAAGTGTCGAAGTGAACTTACAAAGCAGGTCCACATCAAACTCGTGTGTCGTAATATGTTCAAACAAGGCAGTGAGGATGGGGAGCAGGGCCACAGTCACATAATTGATGCTTTGAGTCACACTCTTAAACTGGGCACGCGACTGCATGAACTTCCCCAGCTTCAGCATCTCCACCAGCTTCTCCAAGTCCTCAGCTGCATTCTCAAAGAAGGCCTTGAACCCGACTTTGACCAGATCTGCGCCAGATTTCATCACTGTTCTGGAGAAATATTGGACGTTTTGATAATTGTAAGTCACATGAAGACAATTTCCAGAGCTTTGTTAATGTTGATAGTAAATAAAGGTTGCGTACCTTGTGTCGAGTGAGTGGGACAGGATGTGAAGACAGCTCACCATTATTGCTGAGTCACTTCCTGTAACAGGAAGACATTTTTATGGTGTCTGCTGGAACTGATTCAAAATCCTGACAGATCAAAAGCAAACAGGCACAGACAGTGCCAGTCTTACCAAAGAGAGAAATCCTGTGTCTAACAAGAGCTGCCATCTTACAGAACAGGCTAAAAAAAGGAGAGGAAATAAAGACAGAACTGAAGAAAAGCTGATAGAAAAGTGAAAGAAATGAAGGAAAGGTTTTAGGAATATATTACACTGCCAGATAACTCCACTCAAGCAATTCAAAGGAAGAAGAGACTAAAAAAGATCATGCTTTGTTTTTTGGTGATACCTGGTGACCATCTCCTTCTCTTTGTTGGAGGCACAGCCACAACTGCTCAGGTTCTTGCTAGGTGTAGACAGGAAGTAAAGGCAGTGATTCTTAAAGGTCTGGTCAATTAGTGGAAGCAAAGTCTGAGGAGAATAAAAAGAAAACCTTAATAAAAAAAATGTTCTGAAATAAAACAGTATGTGAGTGGCATAGTTCTAAATACTCATCCCGACCTTTGCAAAGAACTTGATTTCCTGATCATGGGGGGACTTGTCAGTTTTCCCACTGGTAGCCATTGCCTCTGTAGATGGTTAAGTCGTAATTTGAGTGTTCGTGTTTTTGCAATTGGTCATATTACTGTTTATGCTGAAGACTCACCAAGATGGGCAATAAACTCCTGGGCAGAGTCAACATTTTTCAGCACCCTCTTCAGGAACTTGTAGGCAAAACGCTTTTCCATGGAAGACGAGTCCTGCTCCATGTCCTTCAGACCTCTGAGAGACAGAAGAACAAGAGGTAAAGAGATCTGACACAACTTCAATCCATCGTTTCAATTCATTTTTATTCATATGATATATTTTAGCGCAAAAACATCAATATTCCATAAAACTCACACACATCTATACACAATCAATAAATGGAAACTAAACTAATTTCTAATCCTGTTTGTTCTCGTCAATCCCAATGAAAATCTAAATATCTTCATTGTATAATCTTGTAAACTTTCCCTTTACCTTTTGCAGGTATCTTTCTGTCATAAACCATCGACACTCATCTCCAATCACTTCACTCCACCATTGCTTTGTACGGCTGACTCCAGGTACCTCAACAGGTCCACTTTTACATTCTCCACTCCTTGCATCTTTTCTCTTTCACAAAAATGAATCCTATCTTGCTGCTAGTGACCAACATCCCTTTTCTTTTCGGACCATACGTCCAACTCTCCAGGGTCTCCACTACCCGCTCATCACTGTCACTACAGATAATCTCAACTGCAAACATCATCATAGTCCAGGGGGACTTCTACCTGAGCTTATCTGCCAACCTCAGAGCCGATACTTGATTAAATACCACTTCTTGCACATACCTCATTGCTTTCTCACTGTTGTGCATTCACCTAAAATATCTTACTGCCACTCTTGTCTTCCTTTAACAGAAGCATAGTCCCTCTCTGTTCAGCCTATCATACGCTGCTTCTAGATCCTCAAGGATACAATAAAACTCCTTCTGACCTTTTCTTTAATTGTTCATCAAGACTCTTAAAGCAAACATTGCATCTGTAGCGTTCGTTCTCTGCATGAAACAAAACGTTTGCTCACTGATTACTGATGTCTTTAAAACCTAGCTTCAATAACTCGTCGTAAGTGTATCATCAACACTTACGACAGCCCTCTTTATGTTGATTAAAACTGATACCAGTACACTTTATTCTCCCATCTTCAGGCATCCTCTCCCTCTAAAGTATAATGTTTAAAAATTTCAACAAATAAAGAACAAGAGTTTCCTAAATAAAATGTTAATGTGACTCCAAGGTTTTACTTTACTATGAACTAAGACAGACCTATACCTATCTGATTTAATAAGAGCACATTAAAAATTAAAAATCAAACGTTAAATCCTATAACAATACAGCATTCTGGGAAATTTAATGGTGACAATATTTTACAATAATTTTTGTGAGTTCATAAGATGTATATTTCAATTTCAACAAATTAATAATCTGTAAACCTTATGGAAGCTTCTTATTGCTTTTAGTATTACTTAATGTCAGTTGTTGGTATTTCTAGAACGGTTTTTGCTTTATTTAAACATGCATCATATTTTTTTTATTTCTATCATTTGAAATAATTAAACTCAAATTTAAACAATTTAGAATTATTCACTTCAATCAAAAAAAGAATAAGATGAGGACAAAGCTCACCTATTCAAAGATTACAGGGAAAATTAAAAAGCAGTTAATTTAGCATTATAAAGCAAGGAGATACAAACTTTACTTTTTCTATCCAGGATAAAATTATAGGTTTTGAAAGAGGCTCACCTTGTGATAGCATAGCCACTTATCTGCAGGAACTTGAAGAGCTCTTGAGCCTTTTCTTTGTCTCTGTACTTCTCTTTAGCAGTCAAGGTATCATAGGGAACAAGTAGCGGATGAGCCAGTCCTCCTCCTGCTCAAATAAGAGTCATTTCAAATGTATTTTGCAAAAATATAATAGTTAGAGAAATGCTTATTTTTAGCGGAGCGTTTTAATTTTGACACCTTTACTAAGAAGTTCTGACTTCTTCTTCTTAGCCCAGATGTTGTGGTAATTTTCTGCAACCACTTCCACCATACTCTATAGAAATAAAAGAAAATATCAAAACCTGAACAGTGGAGGGTATTGTTTTCCCAAACTAACACGCTTTAAAACCTACCTGTAACTCTCGGGACAAAGTGACATTGTGCAGGTCCATCGGAGCAGGACTGAATCCATTAGACTGCACAAATTAAACAAAGGGAATACAAATAAGGCAGGAGATCCATATCCTTTTCCAGGTAGAGTTATCAGTTAACCTGCTTTAATCAGAAACACTATACAATATTCTAGAATTTAATGCAACTGTCTGAAACTTCCTTTTTTATCCCATGTTGATTTCTGTAAACACACTATATGAAAAGGTTGCTATGGTTTCAGGCACAAGCAATTAAGAAATAAATCAGGTAACGTTTTTTTTATTGCACCTGTAATTTAAATAAGGCACATTACAACTAATGAAGTAGTTGAATTGTTGGATACTGGATCAGGAGCAAGCTAATTTTGTGAATTACCACAACATAAAATAAATTACATACCAGTGAAATCAACCCAATCTCAAGCAGAAACAAAGAGTAACCTGATCATGTTAGAGAGATTGTTAAAAAGGCAATATCAATACCTTAACATTTGGGTTATAATGCTGAGTGATTTATGATAAACTGACTCAGTTGGTAAATAAAGGAGTTACTTGAGATTCTGAGAGCTTTCGCTGTTTGTCATTCTCTCGTTGTTGGAACATGGCTTCTCCCTCCTTGGTCCTCTCAATGTTCCAGCTCATAGCCAGCATGCTCTTCAAGGACTCTTTCACAGGCCAGCGGTAGGTTTCTCTTTCCTACAAATTACACACAAACGTTGAACTCAATGCTCAACGAATCACTATGTGTTCACTAACTTTTAAGGTTTAAATATGCTACAAATATAACTATAACTATAAAAACTATACCTTATAATTAACAGTTCAGCTGCACAACATATTGAATTGAAATCTGCAATTTCACTATGTGCAACACAATGCAATCGTAAAGGATAGTGCTCAGTAGGCTGTAATATTTACATTTAGGCTGCCATGTCTTCAAACTCTGTCTGACAATATTATATTTGGCCATTTAGATGGACCTTCACTGACTTTTAAGTCCACACCTGATACAGATCTTAGCGACCATGAAGCTAAAATTCAAAGGAAGTAGTAGAGAGGTGATGATAGAAAAAAAAAGGTGTGGAAAATGTGGGATTATCACGATTGAAATTGCAGTAATAAACAATAATTTCAAATTTCCCTCAAAGTCAGAATAGACTAAGTTATGTTTATCCACAATCTGATTCCGATCCTTTATTTTTGTGGTGTCAATAAAAGAAATACTATCATTTAAATATCTAATTTCCTTTCTAACCAACTTTAGAGTGATCAAAAATGTATCTATATATACCAGCTAAAATGAAATCAGAAACTGTTTCTTTCTAGTAAGCTTTTCTTCCTCTAAAAGAGCAGGAGTTTTTACATTATTACACAGGTGTGGCCCAAGGCAAAGTGACCTAAGCAGCTTTTAACCAACCCACACTATCAGGGTGCCAGCAAGAGCATAGATTTACAAATGTCAACATTGTGATACATCACTGGCAGTTGTGCAAAAGAAAATGTGTAGTGCTTATCTATAATGGGGCATTTAAATCCTCATAGTTGAACTGTTTTCTGATATTGTTGCTGAACAGCTTTTAATGCTTCATCTTTTTACTACTTCTTTTAAAGAATCTTTGTTAACACAAGCATGCACAAATCAGAAGACAAAATTTGACAAAGTATTTGAAGATACATGGGTTTAAGACAAGCAAAGGTTCCGGGAAGACGTTCTCTAACGTTCACATACTTCTCTGTCCTGAGCTGTCAGTCCTTAACTGTCAGTAAGTCTAATCAATAAACATTGCATTTCTTGTCTAATGTATTGCCAACAATGGAACTGATCAGCTTAATCAGTTCTTGCTTTTTAGTGTTATAATTTTATTTCAGATAACAGATGGTAAATAACAGAGTTCACATTACATATGATTTTGAAACTCTTCAGTTTTGCCTAAACATCATTGTAACAGTCAATTAAAATATGTTTTTTTTTTTTTTTTACATTTAATTATTTGGCATTTTTAGTTGTAACATAACTCCAAGAAACCACTCCTTGCACAAGAAGTCTATTCACTGATATCAGCCACAGAAGATCCATCATGCTATCTAAAAGCTTTTTAACCTTCCTTATTTTTAATTATTCACCCTTCTTCTATTGTTAATAATGGCGCAATATTTAAAATCAATTTGTTTAAAAATAATTTTACACGATGTTAAAGGCCATTTGAAGTTTAAATGTTGATGTTCATGGATGAACTGCAGAAGTAAGGACATCGACCTATCACCTAAAACTTTGGCCACATCAGGAAAATAACAGCGGAAGAAAACAAACAAACAAAAGAAAAAAACATAATGGTGTTCTCCCAAATGTAATCATTTGACACAAGATAAAAGTCAAAATGCATTTTGCTAGATCATTTTCTGTCGACTTACTTTTAATGCATTTTAATTTGCACACTTCATCCCAAGTGCTATAAGTATATAAATCATTTGGTGTGAATGAAATTCATGCAACACATTTGATGGTCCCCTCCTTGAACCGTCACCTTAACGTGGTGGAGGGGTTTGAGTGCTCAAATGATCCTAGAGGCTATGTTGTCTGGGGCCTAAATGCCCCTGGTAGGGTCTCCCATGGCAAACAGGTTCTAGGTGATGGGTCAGACAAAGAATGGTTCAAGAACCCCTCATGAAGAACACAATATCGAGGCACGTGACGTTGCCCGGTACGGCGGAGCCGGGGTCCCACCCTGGAGCCAGGCCTGGGGTCGGGACTCGTCAGAGAGCGCCTGGTGGCCGGGTTGCTCCTCGCGGGACCCGGCCGGGCCAAGCCCGAACGAGAGACGCGAGGCCATCCCCCAGTGGGCCCACCACCTGCAGGGGGAACCGTGAGGGACCGGTGCAAAGAGGATTGGGTGGCGGACGAAGGTGGAGACCTCAACGGCCCGATCCCCGGATGCTTAGGCTGGCTCTAGGGACGTGGAATGTCACCTCGCTGGGGGGGAAGGAGCCTGAGCTTGTGCGGGAGGTCGAGAGATATCGACTAGAAATAGTCGGGCTCGCCTCCACGCACAGCGTGGGCTCTGGAACCCATCTCCTTGAGAGGGGTTGGACTCTCTTCTGCTCTGGAGTGGCCCACGGGGAGAGGCGGCGGGCTGGTGTGGGTTTGCTTGTTGCCCCCAGCTCAGCCGTCTCGTGTTGGGGTTTACCCCAGTGGATGAGAGGGTTGTATCCCTGCGCCTTCGGGTTGGGGAGAGGTCTCTGACTATCATTTCAGCCTACGGGCCGAGTGGTAGTGCAGAGTACCCTGCCTTCTTGGCGTCCCTGTCGGGGGTGCTGGATAGTGCCCCTCCCGGGGACTCCATTATTCTGCTGGGGGACTTCAACGCCCACGTGGGGAACGACAGTGACACCTGGAGAGGCGTGATCGGGAGGAATGGCCTCCCCGATCTGAATCCGAGTGGTGTTTTGTTATTGGACTTCTGTGCTAGTCACGGATTGTCCATAACGAACACCATGTTCAAACATAAGGGTGTCCATCAGTGCACTTGGCACCAGGACACCCTAGGCAGGAGGTCGATGATCGACTTTGTTGTCGTATCATCAGACCTTCGGCCGCATGTTTTGGACACTCGGGTGAAGAGAGGGGCTGAGCTGTCCACTGATCATCACCTGGTGGTGAGTTGGATCCGCTGGAGGAGGAGAAAGCCGGACAGACTCGGCAGGCCCAAGCGCATAGTGAGGGTCTGCTGGGAACGCCTGGCGGAGCCCTCGGCCAGGGATGTATTCAACTCCCACCTCCGGGAGAGCTTCGACCAGATCCCGGGGGATGTTGGAGACATAGAGTCCGAGTGGACCATGTTCTCTGCATCTATTGTCGATGCTGCTGCCCATAGCTGCGGCCGTAAGGTCTGCGGTGCCTGTCGCGGCGGCAATCCCAGAACCCGGTGGTGGACACCGGCAGTAAGGGATGCTGTTAAGCTGAAGAAGGAGTCCTATCGGCTGTGGTTGGCTTGTGGGACTCCTGAGGCGGCTGACGGGTACCGTGAGGCCAAGCGTGCTGCGGCCCGGGCTGTGGCAGAGGCAAAAACTCGGGCCTGGGAAGAGTTCGGTGAGGCCATGGAGAAGGACTACCGGTTGGCCTCGAAGCGATTCTGGCAAACCGTCCGGCGCCTCAGGAGGGGGAAGCAGTGCTTTGCCAACACTGTTTATGGTGGGGGCGGGAGACTGCTGACCTCGACTGAGGACATTATCGGGCGGTGGAAGGAGTACTTCGAGAATCTCCTCAATCCTGCCATCACGCATTCCGTGGTGGAAACAGAGGCTGGGGACTCGGGGTTGGATTCTTTCATCACCCAGGCTGAAGTCACCGAGGTGGTTAAAAAGCTCCGCGGTGGCAAGGCTTCGGGGGTGGATGAGATCCGCCCTGAGTACCTCAAGTGTCTGGATGTTGTAGGGCTGTCATGGTTGACACGCCTCTTCAACATTGCGTGGCGGACGGGGACAGTGCCTTTGGATTGGCAGACTGGGGGATCACACTCCTCAGCCTCCCTGGTAAGGCCTACACCAGGGTATTGGAGAAGAGAATCCGGCCAATAGTCGAACCTCGGCTTCAGGAGGAACAGTGTGGTTTTTGTCCCGGCCGTGGAACACTGGACCAGCTCTATACCTTCTACAGGGTGCTCGAGGGTTCATGGGAGTTTGCCCAACTGGTTCACATGTGTTTTGTGGACCTGGAGAAAGCATTCGACTGTGTCCCTCGTGATGCCCTGTGGGGGGTGCTCCAGGAGTATGGAATCAGGGGCCCTTTATTAGGGGCCATCCAGTCCCTGTACGAGCGGAGCAGGAGTTTGGTCCGCATTGCCGGCACTAAGTCGGACCTGTTCCCAGTGCATGTTGGACTCCGGCAGGGCTGCCCTTTGTCGCCGGTCCTGTTCATAACTTTTATGGACAGGATTTCTAGACGCAGCCAAGGGCCGGAGGGGGTCTGGTTTGGGGACCAGTGGATTTCGTCTCTTCTTTTTGCGGATGACGTGGTCCTGCTGGCCCCCTCTAGCCAAGACCTACAGCATGCGCTGTGGCGGTTCGCAGCCGAGTGTGAAGCGGCTGGGATGGGGATCAGCTCCTCCAAGTCCGAGGCCATGGTACTCGACCGGAAAAGGGTGGCTTGTCCTCTTCAGGTTGGAGGGGAGTTCCTGCCTCAAGTGGAGGAGTTTAAGTATCTCGGGGTCTTGTTCACGAGTGAGGGAAGAATGGAGCGGGAGATCGACAGACGGATTGGTGCAGCTGCCACAGTAATGGGGGCGCTGTGCCGGTCCATTGTGGTGAAGAGAGAGCTGAGCCGAAAAGCAAAGCTCTCAATTTACTGGTCGGTCTACGTTCCTACCCTCACCTATGGCCATGAACTTTGGGTCATGACCGAAAGAACGAGATCACGGATACAAGCGGCTGAAATGAGCTTCCTCCGTAGGGTGGCCGGGCACTCCCTTAGAGATAGGGTGAGGAGCTCGGCCATCCGGGAGGAGCTCGGAGTAGAGCCGCTGCTCCTCCACATTGAGAGGAGCCAGTTGAGGTGGCTCGGGCATCTATACCGGATGCCTCCTGGACGCCTTCCTCGGGAGGTGTTCCAGGCACGTCCCACCGGGAGGAGGCCCAGGGGACGGCCCAGGACACGCTGGAGGGACTATGTCTCTCGGCTGGCCTGGGAACGCCTTGGGCTCCCCCTGGAGGAGCTGGAGGAGGTGTCTGGAGAGAGGGACGTCTGGGCGTCTCTGCTGAGTCTGCTGCCCCCGCGACCCGGTCCTGGATAAGCGGAAGACGACGAACGAACGAACGAACATTTGATGGTATATATACTGTGTGACTGACATAATTTTCCATTCGTAAACTATAGTAAAAGTTATGTTAAATTAATATTCTCATAACATCATAATATGTATTATGATAGAAAGAGGAAATTAGCTGAGTTGAGGTAACTCATGGTAACTGGAAAGCCCCTAAATAAAATTCTGTTCAGGACCAGTACAATACAGATTTTTGGACCTGTTAAGTTTTTACAGGATTTGCCTTTTTTTGGTTGCTTTGAAGGTGTGTTTTGCTTGAACAATTACAATTTTCAGTGTCCACACATATGAGGGAGGATTGTGCTTCACAAAACCTGTCGAAGTTCGGTGACGATAAAGGCCGGTTTCAGTAAAGAATGCGAAAAATTGAGAAGAAACTCAAACAAGTTGCCAAGAAACAAATTAAACTGATGATCCATCAGAGGGTACCACCTTTTATATAATTTATCTGCTAAGTGCTGGATAGGAAAGTTGAAAATTGATAGGATAAGAAAGAATGATCATTTCTCATGAATAAAACTATCATTTCAATTTGCTCCATCTATTTCTATGCCATATTCATACCAACACATTGTCATTTAGCCCCAAACTACTTCGGATCCTGCTAATATACTTTTTTTTTTCTGTCTTCACCTAAACATTTTACACTTAGATAATTAAATCCTACACATGCTCAAATCTCCCAAAATGTCAGTTATTTCCATATTATTTTCTGAAGATTTTACATCAACCCTTATTTCTATAGATTTCAGTTCTGAAGCATGTTTGGGCCAGTTAACTCTTATGAAATATGACAGATTGTGGTTACTTGATCAAGCCAAAATAAGTGACCTTCTGTTGGAAGATAATATTTCATGAAGTCATGTCATCACATTTCCTTAGAGATCACATTTTATTAAATACTGATACCGAAACACTACTATGTTACCTTTGCCTTATTTTCACTCATTCAGAACATCATCTCTTTGCTGCAAATTTGAATATGATTAGAATATTGCCACTTTAAAGCAAACAAGCTGTCCAAAGTGCCGCATAGCAAGAGCAACAAGAGAAATCTCATAAGAATGAGAAATAAAGTAAAAATAACCAGAACTTGAAAGTGTCACGTTCAGCAGTAACTGAAGTTCTCTTAAGGAGTTTAAGTCATGTCTGAATTATTTTACTTCAAAATAGAACAGCAAACTTAAAAACTGAAGAAGAATGGTGATTCTTTGTTTATGGAGATTGCGCTACCCTCCTATAGCAGCAGCTGTGTGCACAGATCCATACCTTCTCACTTAAAGCTTTGTATGGCTTCAGCAGTGGATGGGTTCTGGTCTGCTCGTCCAAACTGTCTCCATGTTTCCAGCCAGCTGACATCTAAAGATGCAGTTTATAATCGTCAGTGTTGCGCTACTGAACAACAAATAATGTATGTTAAGAGCATGGAGGAAATATATGGAGAGGGGGGGGGCTAACCTTTTCTGAAGCCCACTTGTCATGGGAATGTTCTGCATACTTGTTAGCAATGTACTCAAGTTTTTCAGGGAGGGAGATACTGAAAAAGGTGCATAATGTTTAAATATTTAACATTAATACAAAGTCACTCTGTGAAAAGGTACTTTTTTCTGGTTTAGAGCAAGTTCTCAATGTGGGTTAAATAAAAGATAGCATGATATTGTGTCAGTGATGGAAATCCCATACTTGGCAGTATTGATGGGTTTGGGTTCAAAGTTTCCCTGTGCGTCCACTGACTCCTGTTTCTCCAGCGTCGACCCTAAGCTGGTATCCACAAAGTCTGGAGGCAGGGCTCCAGCGATGGCAGACAGACACGACTTGGCCATTTTAAAAAGTTCTGAATCATACTTCTTCATGGGGGAGAACACAGAAGAAATGCTTACGAAGCAGATTTTTGCCTTTTCTTTGGATTTCCTGAAGAATCCATGTAGAATATCACAGTGTATCACAAAAGTATTCATGCCCTTTAAACTTTTCCACATGTTGTCACATAACCACAAACTTCAACATACTTCATCAGAACCCAATCTGGAAGATCAACACAAGCTAACTTAACACAAACTTCTACTTAACATAATTGTAGAAGTAAAAGGATACATGGTTTTCCAAGGTTTGGTTTGAAAATACACTCAGACCCCTTTACTCTGATACTCCAAAATAAAATCCAGAGCAACCAAATGTCATCAGAAGTAAATTAGTAAATAGAGTCCACCTGTGTGTAGTTCAATCTCAGTACAACAGCTGTTCTTTGAAGGCCTTACAGGTTTTTTAGAGAACATTAGTGAACAAACAGCATCATAAAGACCAAAGAACACAACCGACAGGTCAGAAAGAAGGTTGTGAAGAAGTTTAAAGCAGCTTTAGGGTATAAAACAATATGCAAGGCTTTCAACATTTCACAGAGATCTGGTCAATCAATCATCTGAAAATAGAATGATATAGAATCACAAAAGCAAGCCTACCAAGACATGGACGCCTACTTAAATTAATAGCCTAAGTATTAATCAAAGAAGCAGCTCAGAGGGTGCGCTGTAACTCTGGAGGAGCCGCAGAGATCCACAGTTCAAACGGGTGAATTTGTTGACAGGAGAACAATTAGTATTGCTTTCCATCAATCTGGCCCTTATGGAATAATGGCAATCAAATATCCAATGCTGAAAGAAAGCCATAAGACGGCATGTTTGCAGTGTTGCGTGGCAGACAGCTAACATTGCGCCTCACAATAAACACACTATCTGTACTGTAAAACATGCCGGTGGCAGCATCATGCTCTGGGCCTGCTGTTCTTCAGTAAAAATAACAACAGGTAAATAAGTCTTGGGTAATAGGAGAATGGATGGAGCTAAATACAGGGCAATCCTGGAAGAAAAGACTGTTAGGGACCAAGCTTTTAGCATGAAAGCTACGAATGTATTTTTGTATCTATTGTATGTCCAAAACATACAATCTTAGCTACAATAGAATAGTTTAGATCCCATGTTAGATCCCCACACTTAAGTCCAAACCTAGATCTATATTAGAATGTGGTAAGAATGGTAAAATTTTGATATTTATGTTTGTAAAACATGTTAGAAACCATACATCTTTTTTCCTCCACTTCATTTTTATTATCAACTTTTAGTTGTTGATCTATAATTTACAGTCTGGATAAAATACATTGAATCTTGTGGTTATTATATGGCATAATGGGAAAACATTCATATTTTATGAATAGGTTTAAAAAGGGACTGAATAGTTTGGATGGAACATAAACCAGACAAAGATTTAAATTGAAAGCTGGTAAAGTCTGTGCTGAAACACTCCCTGTCACAGACTGATAAATGATCAATCTGGGCTTTGATTCAGCTGCACTGCTCACTGCACTTCATTATGCATTCAGTACAATACTGTCTCTGTCTGGAAAGCAACGCTTGAGTGTTGAAAAAGCAAATTACCATATAAGAGCAAAAACATAACACAGAACGCAGGGGAGAGCCTAATTGGTGGAAGCATTTTCTTTAGCAGAAATGCTACTTTTAAAATACTGAGTTGCCCCCACATTTAAAGAAGCAGCAGCAAAGGAACAAATGTAGAAAATAAGGTATTGCAGTTTTTTTTAAAGAAATTAACATATTTTAGGGATAATAAAGAATATAAATTAAATCCTTGTGGTACCTACCTTCTGAGAAAGAGAATCAAAAATTCCCCAGAAGAGTTTTTTCGTGAGAAGAAGTTCCTCCTCAGAAGCCATGCCGAAGCCACCCATTCCAGATGGGAGGCAGTAGTACTTCCAGTTCTGCTCATAGTGGTTGGTAAGCAACTGCAGAGTAGAGATGCAAGGAACAAAACAAGTTACAAATATATTGGGGATACTATAATGAAACCAAAAGTTTTTTTATTCCAACTTTTTTGTAAAGTATTTTAAGCGGATTTTTTTAAATATAAACAAGGAGAACAGAGAAACATGAGTTAATGCTGTAGGTGGGTAAGGTGACATGTTAGATGTCAACAACAAGAAAACAGATCTGCTTCCTCACCCGGAGAGGCATCTTGCAGTATTCAGTGAGCATAGGAACATCAAACACAAGTCGTCTGAGCAGCTGCTGCATCATGGATGGACGAAGATGCCTGAGTACAGATAAGTAGAGTTAAATATGAAGAAAAAAGGTCTGGGTGGCCTCTGACGACAGCATTAATAATTAGAATTAAATACAAAATTACAAGAAAAGGGAGTAAGTCAAATAACATCAATGGGCCTTCTTTTCAGCCAATAACATCCCAGTTTAATACATTTATAACTAATGTTTGTTTCCTGCAGGATGTAGGATTGCTGTTCCACTAAACATTCACAAGACCTTATTTTTGCAATAATTATTTGAAAAGTCTTGCAATAGAAGCCCTGTAAATCTGTTTTTATCTCTAATGTTTTCACCTCAAGAGAGCACATACTTGCAGATTGCCAGCAGACACTCCTCAATGGCGTCCCGCTGGGCTTTGGTGAGCGAGCGACCTTTGGACAGCCGGTAGATGGTCTCCAGCGTGGAGTTGACCAGCTGTGCGTAGTGCTCCGTGTTGCCGAACAGAGCTGCACAGCGGGTCAGCAGAGGAAGCAGGGCAGAACCGATGTAGCGATTCATGGCCAACGCCGTTTCCGTGGTGCTCAGCACCTCCTGCGGGACAGAGAACCAAACATGTGGTAGGCACAGTTTTCACATGAAGATTAACAAAAAGTAAAATTATTATTAGTATTATTATGAACAATATTAAAGAACCAATATTTCTGTATGTTTTTCTTTTTAAAAATGTCTAGTTCACATTACTACGTCATTCACATATTTGACCCTATGCAAAAATGCATAGATGCAATAATAAATAATACAACTATTGAAATGAGTTACTTTGTTTCAGCTATATTCACTCACTGTACTTTTTTCTTCACTTCGATTCATTTAAAACTTCTTCATCACTAAGTGGCCTTTCAATCTATGTTGATACAGAATTTGTTTCGCTGTAGATAGTGCTGCTTTCATCCAGCACCAGCTTCACCAGCACCTCCACAAGCTCTTTTGGTTTTATTCTGAGGTTGAACCACATGTTTACCACCAAAACACAATCATCTCTAGGACACAGAAACCATCTCTTTCCTGAACGGTATGATGGCTATACATTCGCATGGTGCTTCAACTTTTATATTATTTGTTTGAACAGATGAATGTGGTCATCTCAACATTATACCCAAAGATAGACTAAACTTCTGGAGGTCTACAATTCCCTTCTTGATATCTTGCCTGATTTGTTTGGATTATTTTCATGATGTCGCACCAAGAAATAGGGTGTTTCAGGTGTTGGCCTTAAATGCACCCACAAGTGTTCTTCCGTTCAACTCACCTTTTGCAAATTAACCAATCAGAAGCTTTCAAAAACCTAATATAATCACCAGAGTTTTTCCAAATAGTTTAGAGGCATAGGAAGTTCAGTTTATGTAGAGTTCTGAATTAGAAGAAATTTAATTTCAACTCACGGTGTCCAGAGATGCTGAGGCTTTGAGGTCAGGCAGGAACCCGACTTCCAGCATCTGAAGCAGAAAGCTTTGGTCCTCAATGCCATACACTCTGTCCAAAAAGAGCACCATGGGGGCCTTGTGGTCCGGACAGAAGCAAGCTGACACGTCAGGTTCTGTCACGGTGCCATCTGCAGGTCAGTTTAAATAACACAGAGCAAACACTGCATTTAATATTTCCACTTTTACAGTATATTACAATGGCTGCTTCTGGACTGTACGACGAGGGTATGAGGATAAAATTTACTGAAACTAAAAAGTTAATAACTCAAAACAATCTCAAATTATGCACATTTCACGATCGAAAAGTGGAAAATAAAAGTAAAGTAATTAGACAAGAATATAGCAATATAGGTGTTTCAGGCATACTTCAGAATTTACTACAAGGTTGAGTGCTGTTTGCACAGTATTGGTTACAAAGATATAAGATTCTTAAAGGAAAGATTAATCAAACTATTTCAGATTTATTTACACAGAAGCATAAAACGAATGCCCCATCTGCAAAATTGTGTTTTCGGAGTATTTAAGTTATCTGACTTGTTAGCCTATCAAAAAGCAGCAGAATGGATTGTAAAAGCCAAAAAATAGTATAACATTATAGCTTCTGCCTTAAATCAAGACCAAACACCATTTTCTGCTGCAGCTGAAAGCATTTTACTCTTACTTCTGATTTTCCTCTTCGTGAATATTTTGCTGGAGCATTCTTATGTCCAACAATCACTACACTTTTTATCTGTTGTTTTGTAACCACTGGGAGCTGCTTAACTTCATGCAACAAGCAGCCACTAAAATATGCATACCTTTATTAACCACAGGCATCTTGAGGGGGATGCTAATGATGCCAACCAGGTCTGAAGTGGGAACAAGAGAGCGCAGGATGGCTCTGATGCGCAATGCTTCACCTTTACCTGCATTGATAAGCTGTGAAGAAAACGTATATTTTGGCCTTCAGCAGTACAATAAGCAGAAAACTTGATTCTCTATGCAAAGTGCAAAAGGTATCCCCCCAGTTGTATACCCCATCCCCATTAATCTATCCATTTATCCATCCATCCATCCGTTCTTGCAACTTCCTTCCCTTGTTGCAGACAGTTGTTTTTCCAGGCTTTGTACTCTAGTAAACAGTGGACATTTGCATTCATACTGAGAACTTTTGTGTCTGGGAAAATATAGAATTTAGACATGACAATCGTTCAGGAACACTGGCATTTCATTTATAAATAATTATTTAATAGCTAACTGTTCTAACAGACATAGTAACTGAAGCATGAAAATAATTTAGACAACAGGCTCTCTATGCTGCACAGAACTCTCCACTGAGAGCCTCACATGCATCTCTGGAGCGCAGCGTCCCAACAGGTCAATGAGGGCTGAGTAGAAGGACATGATGGCATTGCCCATGTGGATAACTTCTTTCTCCTCTTCACCAGACCTGCACAATGCAAACATTGACCTTAGACAAAGTCTCTTTCCTTCATATCACTTCTACAAGAGAATAAAATCAGCAGCAGGGGAGCAGTTGGTGTGTAGTTTTCTTGGTATGCAACTGTGTTTTGAGCCCTTTCTGGTCTGCCACTTTATATGCATCGATTCTGATGAGCTTCCAATATGCCCTTCATCACCTGAGGCAATAATTACATTCAGCATTAAAACTCCACTGTGTTAGAGCCTTTGCATAACAATGCGAGCAGCACGAACAAACACTAAACAAAGCAGCCACTGCACCAGTAGACATCAAGGCTACTGACTTTTTTCCTAAAACCGCCGAGACCTGTACCTTTGTAAATTTTGCAACAGAGACTTGCAAAAGGATTCATATCCCTTACTCTTTTTCAAATTCTATCTAGTAAAAAAACGCAAACTTCAGGGTATTATACTGGGATTTTCTAGATCAACACAAAGTATTGCATAATTAAAAGTGGATGGAAATAGTAAACTGTTAAACTCTTAAAAGACTGGGATTCATTTCTCCTAAGTCCCCCTGATTTAATATTTTATACAACCACCCTTTTCTGTAATTACAGCTGCAAGCCCTTAAGGGTATGTCTTTACCAGTTTTGCACATCTCATACTAAAGCTCAAGCTCAGTCATGTTGCATCTGTGTACTACTATTTTGAAGATCTGCCATTGATTATCAATAGGATTCAAGTATGGAGCTAGGCTATTCTCATGGATATGCTTTGAATATGCAACACCACTGCAGCTCTGGTTGTATGTATTTGGTTCTTTGTCCCACTGGAAGGTGAAATTCTATTCTAGTCCCAAATGTTTTGCAGCCTCTACAGTTTTTTCTCAAAAACTGTCCTGTGAATGCTTGTCCTGAAGAAAAGCATTCCCACAGCATGACGCTGCCACCATCATGTTTCACAGTGAGGATAGTGTGTTATAGACGATGCTCAGTGTTAGGGTTTTTTCACACATATTGCTTTCCATGTATGACAAAAAGTTCAATTTTGGTATCATCTGACTGAAGCACCGCCTTGCAGATGTCCATTGTATCCATTATGTGCTACATTGAGTTTGTCTATCAGATAAAATCCCCCTAAAACACATTTGACCACAACAAAAAGTAAACACGTTTAGGGCACTGTATGATCTAATGTTTAGCAGCAAGAACAGGGTCCTCTGGATGGAGGAGGATGCAAGTTGTCTGATTCTTTAGCAGCACAATAAAGTCATAATTAAACACAAAGACTTGTACTGTAAAACAGCTATATCCCTGATTTCTTTGAAAGATCTAATTAAACCCTGAAGATTAGATTTTTTAAAAACAGTCAGTCAGTCAGTCAGTCATTTTCTACCGCTTATTCCATAGTGGGTCACGGGGGAGCTGGTGCCTATCTCCAGCAGTCTATGGGCGAAAGGCGGGGTACACCCTGGACAGGTCGCCAGTCCATCGCAGGGCTTTTTTAAAAACAATTTAATCAATTCAATGTAACTGATCAAAGGTGCAATGAAGCAGCATCTACGTTTCGTGCAAAATCAAATTACTACATTACCCAACAGAATCTAATAGTAATAAGAAGTGCTGACATTTTTTGTTTTACAACAGACTCGTGAATGATTTTGAACCTTTGGGATTTTGACCATCTAACTTTTTCATTAAATTACTGACCAGCAGTGGTTTAAAAGCAATAAAGAGCCAATATAATTGGACAAATTCCCACCCCGCAGTGGCTCCAGCTGGAGTCTTCGGAAGGTCCAGAGCGGGATCCTCAGAGATCTTGATGGCCTCCTTCATGGCAGCCAGCAGACCCTGTCCTCCCTCTCCCCTCAGGGCAGGGCCAAAACACTCGGGACGTCTGATCAGCAGCTTCACCACCAGGTTGGCATTTTCCTCCACACTCTCACCTACAGCCAGAAAGGCCTTCACATTAATCTCTCTAACACATTAATGATTAATATCACACACAAAATGAATGGACAGAGTCAACTCGAGCACAGTTATTGCTGGAAGTGTTGAAAAAACTGACCAACATTTTTACTTCTTAGTCCTGGCTAGTCAGCAGCACTTTGGCAGCCTTTCTTGGCAGATGTTTTTAGTAATGCTTTCAATTTCAAGCTAATCATTTACTGCTCTTCAGTTACTCCATTATAGCTACACTATTTACTTTATTTGATGCACTGAAAGAGGGAATGTTTATAGAATAGGAAACTCAATCACGATGGAAGTTGACAGACATACCATTGCAGAAGACAACAAATCTCAGGAACGAGAGGTAGCGCTCTCCCTCTATGGGGTTCCAGCCCAGGTCCGGGTAACCCTTCGCGACCAGCATGGCACAACTTTGAAGACCACAGCCTGCCAGATACGTCACCACCTACGCACAGACATCTGGGTAAGACTCCAGGCAAAATCATGCTGCAATTCCCAGGTTCTAAATGGGTGAAAATATGAGTTTGAGTGTTCTTCTAATTCTGAAATGAGAAGGACGGACAAAAATATTCCTAAAATAGAAATAGCTGTCTTGAACAAATTGCTTTCTGCTCTGATGCATTTTGCCCACATTCAACTGAGGTATTATCCGTGCATTTAGGGGAATATTCACCCATATTTATGTATATTTAGACAAATTACAACCAGAGTGAACTAAAACACATTAAATTTACTTTTATTTATGAATAATGCCTTGTCAGGTCAGGAGCTGAGAGAACTTAGTAACTTAGAGAACTAAGTTACTCAAATAAATTAACTTTTCAATAATATTCTAATTTACTGAGAAGCGCTTGTAACTTTTGTGACTTTATATAATGTTGGAACAGGTCTCTCTTGAACATGAGAATTAGTTGCTCAATGAGATTTATCCTGTGTAAATAAAAGTCAAATAAAGTGTTCTGCTCTAACTAGAGTTCACCCTATCATTTTTTACTTAATTTATCTTACTACTCATTAGTAATGTATTTTTTGCAAAAGAAACCCATATATAATACATTACGGATGGCCTGGTAGCCTGTGGTGTCATTTGGATGCATTCATTGCGCTGCCAAGTCACATTTTGTTTTTTAAAGTCTGTTATTTAGCCAGTGATTTTCCAGTGAAGCTGTTGAACCTTCTCCAGGTCAGGTTCCTCCAGAGCCAAAGCCAGACCGTTGTTGTCCATCACTGAAGATGCTGCAACATCCAGAGGAGTGGAGCCTCGCATCGCTTCGGAGGCTAAACACACAAACAAAAAACAGCAAGGCAAACAAAACATTAATCCTATATAATCCACACATTAGATTCAATATTTTTTGGTTTATTGCAGCTCAAGTACAGAGCCTTGCAGAAGTATTTACATCCCTTAAACTTTTTTTTTTTTTCACATTACAACCACAAACCAAGTATTTCATTATGATTCTGTGCAATATACCAAAATAAAATAATGGCTCATTATTAAATGGCAGGAAAGTGAAACATTGTTTTCAAATTATTTACAAGTAATCTGAAAGGACTGGCAAGCATTTTAATTCTGCCCCCTTTGCTGTTATACCTCAAAATAAAATGCAGTGCATCCAGTTTTCTTTATAAGTCATCTTATTGGCACATTGAGTCCATCTAAGTGTAATTTAATCTTAATGTAAATACAGCTGTCAGGTTATTCAATTCAATTCAGTTTTATTTATATAGCGCCAATTCACAACACATGTTGTCTCAAAGCACTTCACAACAGTCAGGTACATTCATTCCAATTAATCCTAACCATTGAACAGTGCTGTCAAAGTTAGTTATTTATTCAAATTGGATAAAAAGTTTTTCTGTCTAAGGAAACCCAGCAGGTTGCATTGAGTCAGTGACTTGCAGCATTCACTCCTCCTGGATGAGCATGTAGAGACAGTGGACAGTTACTGGCGTTGACTTTGCAGCAATCCCTCATACTGAGCATGCATGTAGCGACAGTGGAGAGGAAAAACTCCCTTTTAACAGGAAGAAACCTCCAGCAGAACCAGGCTCAGTGTGAGCGGCCATCTGCCACAACCGACTGGGGATTTGAGAGAACAGAGCAGAGACACAAAGAGAACAAAGAAGCACTGGTCCAGGAGTACTTTCTATGGGAAGGAAAAGTAAATGTTAGTGGATGTAGCTCCTTTAGTTGTTTCACCTAGAAAGAAAGAACAGATAAACTCTGAGCCAGTTTTCAAGGTTAGAGTCTGAAAAAGAGCACATAGAGTTAGTCACAGTAGGAGCTCAGTCAATTGCCTTGTCTAGGAGAGAGAAAGGGTTAAACACTAAAAGACAGGGCCATGTGGATCATCGGTAGAGGGTAAGCATTAAGTTGTTGCCAGCAGAAGCTTGGACAATGCCCCTCTCCAGAAAGGTGTCACAGGTAGACACAGAGCCAGGCCAGGTGTAGCTTCTAGGAAGAGAATAGAGAGAACAAGGTTAAAAGCTGAAATAACAGCAAACAATGCAAAATTGGAGAGTAGTGTGAGAATGTAGCAAAGAGGGTGAAAGTGGTCATTATGTCCTCCAGCAGCCTAAGCCTATAGCAGCATAACTACACAGATAGTTTCAGTTCAGATTATTTAGTTAACCAGCGCTTATTTACAACAATGTCGTCTCAAGGAACCCCACAAAGGGTCCCACTGATGGTCATTGTTATACTAAAAACCACAAGGATTGGGATACCTCTCTCTGTCAGACTGATTATAACCATTGGAAAAGAGAAGGGGTCATACAGGTAGCAGAAATGGTTATGGCAGGATAAATCACACACAGCAGCAAGGGAGGAGAGAGTAAAATATTTATAGTTTAAGAGAACTGTCACAGCCACTTAGCATCTCTGTGGTACAGTTATGAGCCATCCAAGAGAATAAATCATCGTATTCTTAGTTGTACATGTTGCCTAGAGGTGAGGGCTAAAAATAATTTTCTTTTTTTTAACAATAAAATTGTAACTATCACCATTTCTCATTCTAAAAACATTTAAAACCCTCAAGAGAATAACGTAAAGCAGAGTGGGCACTAACATACAATAACATAGTTGTGCCAAACTGAAAAACTGAATTTTAATTTAAAATGTTAACGCAATCAGGTTAAGAGCACTTTTGGTAAATAAAGTTAGTTTATAAAGCCATAAGAAGAAGAATAAAACTAATGTGTTTGCAACAAAGGAAATTATCTGTCATCCAGATAATATAATGATCTTCCCAGTTTGGCAGATCGTCAGCTTGTTCAAATACTTTGTGATACATTGCTATCATACCTCCCAACCCTATTGTTACATGCTCTTATTTTGAAAGTCATGATTAGTACTTTTGCATGTTAGCATGCTAGGTCAGTTCAGCCTGTGGCCCATTTTGACCGATCGACAGACTCTGCTCATTAATTTTAATTACAGTTGGAATTATGAACCCCACAAAGATTGGGTGGTTTATGATGTGGTGCACAACACAATGAATGAGTGGACAGTTCCAACAGAGCTCAAATCCTTGACTACATGCAGCTGACCATTGAGTGATGTGACCTTATCAGACTGAGACCTCACCACACTGGGGCACTCCACAGATCAGGCCATCAAACCCTTTTCTCCAGGGTTTCAGATCAGATTATGCTTTTCAACAGAAACATCTAATGTGTCATGTTTGGACAACAACTGGTGTGTGCCATCATGTGTCCTCTTCAGACCAGTTGCTTCAGTATAGTTCCAGGGACCAGCGCTCAGTGACGCATCGGTCCAACCCTGCATGTCTCACAGTTTCCTCTGGCCCTCTCTGGCATCTTGATCACCTCACCAGCTGCCTCCCCCTGTACCTCCTTTCACCTTTAACCTGATATCTTGGCATTTGTAACCACATCTTGTTTATGTGTGTGAATTTTATCTTTGATTGGCTGATAACACTTTAAAATATTTCAAACAATTATTTTTATTTGGTATTTTAAGACAAAGTGTAATATCAGTAAATATCGTGGTTCTCACACAATGCTACATGCATTTTGAAAATCCATAATTTTCTTGGACCTCTGCAGTTTTTCTAATATTATACCAACCTTAAAAGTACTTCAAGACAACACAATGTTGATTTTCAGAGGTTTTTCTGGCATCTGGGCCAACTTAGATAGACTGTAGTGTCTACATTAAATGCAGATTTTTGAAAGAACAGTTTGTAAACTTTCATTATTATTTCATTTATTCCATTTGTACATATTCAAAAAATATCCATTTAGGCAAATTATTTCACATTTTAACCAGACAAATAAAAAATAAAAAACTGCAGGTCCAGTTCAAGCTGAATTTAGGGTTTTCTAGAGTCCATAAAAATAGTGATATGGCCCTTTTTTATTTCTCCATTTAGTCAGTTGTTAAATGACCAAAATACTCACAGACAGAATGTTGAAATCAAGGTGTGACGTCTCAAATCAAAGATAAAGCTTGCAGATTACATATACATCAATCTAAGTTCTTTAGTAAGCATTTTTCAGTTTGCGTCTTTTAGAAAATGGAAAAAGGAAATTAGTTGGTAAAATTATATATTTCTAATATTTTAAATACCTTTAATACCTTATTTTTAGTTTTTTTTAAACTAATCCACACCTGGAAAATGACTTTATAACACTGCTTAGGAACCCTGAAATACCTTTTCATTTCATTACAGCCTTTTTCCTTACCTTTCTTTTGCTCATACTTGTGTTTTCTAATATTTTCTTGATCAGGTAACATTCAAAAACTGCTGTGAATGTCAGATGCCATGAGCATAAATAATCATGTTAAAGCATTACTTACCTAGTCCAACGCTGCTGTTCTCCAACAGGTAGCTCAGGTGGTCAAACATGGCTTTCTGGTTCTGACGGCTAATACGACAGAAATAACACAAAAATCGACAGCAGCTGGCCACCATTTTGGGAAAGGCAATCTCCTGTGGAAAAACAGAGAACTCACTTTAATACATCTGAAGGATGCAGAGAATAACTTTCTGATACAGTTACACCCCTAAATTCATTATGGACACAACCTAATATTGTGTGAACATCAATCAGCTGATTGATGTTTTTTTTCTCGAAATGAAAGAAAAGTACTGGAAAGATCAACAAACATTATTAAAATGCCATTTTTTATTTTAGCAAACTCAATTTCTAAAGCTGCACCTTCCAGAAAATCTCATCAAGCAACAGCTTAACTATTAATCACACCAAATCCGTCCTGCTTTGTGAGCAGATCTTGATGCCTAAAGTAATTTGTCTGAACGTGCAGCTCCTGGAGAAGGATAGCCATGTATTAAATGTATGTTAGAAAACCATCGATTATAAAGCCTTCGATGGTTACATGTTATTCTTTTATAAACCATAAAAATTTCAATACAATTTATGGGAGGCACATTAATGATGCAGCATATTTGGCCATAAAATAGATATTACAACCCCCTGGAGCTTCAAATGGCCACAGTAAGAGACAAGCACGTATCAAGTGGCAGGCTGGAATTTATCTCTGACTGTGATCATAATGTCAGTGTCAGTCATCAGGGTCTTAAAGCTTCCTTAAGGTTTGTCTGTCAGGCTGAGGATAAAATCGTGTCTGATTCTGGCATCTAATCCCAGCTGGCTCCTCCAGCTTCTGTCAGCACACTTGAAGAGGTCTCCTCATACCCCTCTTATGCCTGGTCCACTCCTCTGGCGTCTCTATTACCCTTGTGGTTTTTCACAATATTAAGCTGTTGCTTTTGGCTCATCTTGCATCTTAGAATAAAAGTTGTTTTAAACACAACCTAATATGTATTTAAATATAGCCTTTGCTTTAGCAGCGACAATACCTGAATCTATTGGAAATGCTATGACCAGACAATTTTATTAAAATATTATATAACACCCACCAGGTGCATGCTAGAACTTGACTTCCAGGGCTGAAGCCCCGGATCTCTTAAAAGACGAAATTTAGAACTATTAAAAATAAGCACATAGCCACAAAATGGCATTGGATTTCACATTTGTATCTAAAAAACAATCAGATTTATTTCCATTGTGCTCCATATAATCACTGCACGCTTCACCTAACCTGGCAATGAGTTAAAAGAAAAAAAGAAAAAATTGTTATTTGAGCACACACTGCGACTGCACAAATACATGCATAGGCACTGGAGGACTGGCACTCTGTTCATCCTGGAGAAGTTCAGGACGGCTGTTCAGTCCAGAGCCGTCGGCCCTTCTCGATCCTTACTCGAAAAGTTACACTGAGCGCCTCGAACTGGGCTCAAACAGGGTGGAGCCAACCGGAGAGCTGATTCTGGTGCGTGTTTGCACACAGGAACAGGTGGAAGCAGAGCAGCATAACTCAGGCTTAAGTTAGCGATAAAACCTGAATGCTGACTCAGAATGGCCTGAGTAAGTTAAAGCTAATCACTGATTCACCCAGCAAGACATGATGTGGAGGTTTACTCTAATGAGCATCATCAGGGTCATGATGAAGAACAGAGTAGAGGGACTTTCGCCTGAGCTACAGGTAAAATTAAATGGCCTGGCAGTGATAGAAAACAGTAGGAATCCTCTCTGTGAGCTTCTAGCTGGATTAATCATGATGTGAAAAATATCTGGTCCTTCAGTCAAAATAAAAGTTACTGAACACATTAAAAAGGTTCTTCAGATCATAACATAACATAACATCTCATTGCTGCAGCCAGTCCTATAGACCAGTTCTACATGTAGAAAGAATAAATTGTTGCTGAATACACTGGGACAAAAACAACTGGTGCCACTAAGACATAGTGGAAAGTGTAAAAGTAAGCCTCCGGCTTCTTTTTCATATCTTCTGTGCTGATTCTAAACATATAGCCCTGCGTTGTTTAAAGGTGCAGTATGAGAAATAAAAATCATAGAAATTAATCTATCATCAAGGTGTACCATTAACTAGTTAACAGTTTTATTTTTCTGAATAACACATGTGATATTATATAAACTAATTAAACAAGGATATAAGATTACTCAAGGCAATGTATTCATACTATATGTATACAACTATTAATAACTGTAATAATACTAATAACAGAACAAAAGATGACCGTTCAAGAAAGGTCCAGGATGAGGCTCTATGTTATGTTTCAAACACCACAACTTAACACCCATTTCTCTCAGAAAGTGTTCAATAGTTAGAACTTAACTCATGGCTCACATGCTCAGTGGAGAACCACACAATGTTTCATTTAATATTTTTGGCAGGCCAGATTTCTTCATAAGTGGAATGAAGGGCTGAGAAGATGGCAATAAAACAGAACAGGTTCATGAAAAAAGGAAACATTTTAATGGAATGTTTGGAAAGCTCTCAGCATAATTAAATTCAATAAATGTGTTTTTAGGACCTTATCGTTTGACTAAGTTTTAAATAAATCTACTTTATACCAGTTTCCTTTTTTGAAGTGTAAGAAATTGAGACCACAGAGCCTCAGGAATTAAACATTTGGATGAGGGCGTAACGTTTAAAAAGGTCACTTACATAGATGAGAAAAGAAGCACATTTATTTGGCCCACAGTAAATATCTCTTTTGTCAGTAAAAAAATAGATTAGGTTTTTTTCCTAAATACAACAAAATGTGTCATTATCTGCTTCAGCAAAATGTTTTTTAATCAATCCTAAACTCTGTTTCTCCTCCATGTAGCTTCTAACAAACAAAAACCAAGTAAAACTATGTAAACCTTCTTTGTTTGATTCATAAGAATTTACATTCAATCAAAACCCAGCCTAGACATAGAACTGGTACAATGTCCTATATTATTTTAACTTTAAATGACTTAGAAACTCGGCCGCTGTCTTATGAAAATTAAAATATTTTGGGTCTGGGCTAAAGCCCCTACTGTTTCAAGACCCTAATACACCCCTGGCACCCACCATAATTACTAAAGACATGTAAAAAGCTTTCAAATAAATTATCTTTAACTGGGTCATTTTGTCTATACAAAAATATATATATTCAACTAAATTATATTTGTTAGAGTGGCATCTTGGGGTCACTAGTTCTCAAAATCAACCATTGTACACTATTAACATGAAACCACTTTCATGTAAAGGATAATTCAATGTTAAACAGGAAAAACCAACATAATCAGAGGTGGTGGTTCTAGATTTCATCTTTCTAACACCTACTCTGCATCCCTGGCTTGTCTCCCCATGTGGTTTTTCGGCAATTCACACATTGTGACCTGTGACCAAAACAACTCACATGGCATCATTAATGACATGTTTGGATTGTCAGGCAACACTGACCCAAACATTAAGCTGAATAGAGGATAGGACCAATGACCCACATGTCCTAACTGTCCCATTAGTGACTTCAATGGCTCTATTAGTGTGATTGTTCCGACTATAACTTCTGTTACTTCTAACCATGTTCAGAACTGAAGAATGCTTTTGGATGAAAGGCTATAGGTGTTAAGGAAACAGGAGAAGAAGTTGAGTTGCTTTCTTAGAAATATGCCAACTTAAGGAGTCCGGCAAGTGTCAACGGGTAAAAGAAAAAACAAAGCCGGTGGAAATCCGTGCTCACACTTTACTTTAGTAAAGTGCTCTCGGTTTTGCATTCCGTCTGCACGGATTGATCAACTGTGGATCAACTTTGCGCTCAGTTTTGTAATCCGTGCGTGCAGATTACTCAGTAATAAAATATATACAACATCTACATTTGCCTGGCTCTGTACAAATTACTTGTGTGGAAGGCATCCAAGGAAAAAGCCTTTTCTGTCTTGCCATCACAAACACTAACATTCACAGTTTACTAAAGGCTGCTGGGACTTGGTCCTATGGTAAAATAAGACAAAGGTTTAATGGTCACATACACCCAAGATGGATCTAGTGTAAAATAAAAAATGAAGACATGGAAAAGTAACTACTGTCCACTGTTAAGTATAGTGCAGGAACAGTGGTGCTGTGGGCCTGTTTTACTCCCCAAATTTCTGTAAGCCGTGTTAGAGTGCATAGATTCATGAACTCTTTGAAATATGTGAACATTTTAGATAAAAATAAACAGGAAATACTGTGGTGTAATCTAGAAATTTATTTATATAAAAAAAAAAAAATTGCTCTGCAAGACTTCTTGAAGAAAGAGTGACCCACATCCTGTTGCTTAAAGTAGACAGGCAAGTTTTTGTAGATCCAGAACCCCTCTCACCTCCTCAAACATTCAGACGTTTGCGTTTCAAGGAAAACACAAGAGACCCTTTCTATGTTTCAGATCTATTTTAATCAACAGATATACTGAACAAAAAACTGTGAAACAACTGAAAATATGTCTTATATTCTAGGTTCTTCAAAGTAGCCACCTTTTGCTTTGATTACTGCTCCGCACACTCTTGGCATTCTGTTGATGAGCTTCAACAGGTAGTCACCTGAAATGGTTTTCCAACAGTCTTGAAGGAGTTCCCAGAGATGCTTAGCACTTGTTGGCCCTTTTACCTTCACTCTGCGGTCCAGCTCACCCCAAACCGTCTCAATTGGGTTCAGGTCCGGTGACTGTGGAGGCCAGGTCATCTGGCGCAGCACCCCATCACTCTCCTTCTTGGTCAAATAGTCCTTACAGAGCCTGGAGGCGTGTTTGGGGTCATTGTCCTGTTGAAAAATAAATGATGGTCCAACTAAACGCAAACCGGATGGAATAGCATGCCGCTGCAAGATGCAGTGGTAGCCATGCTGGTTCGGTATGCCTTCAATTTTGAATAAATCCCCAACAGTGTCACCAGCAAAGCACCCCCACACCATCACACCTCCTCCTGCATGCTTCACGGTGGGAACCAGGCATGTAGAGTCCATCCGTTCACCTCTTCTGCGCCGCACAAAGACACAACGGTTGGAACCAAAGATCTCAAACTTGGACTCATCAGACCAAAGCACAGATTTCCACTTTGTCTAATGTCCATTCATTGTGTTCTTTAACCCAAACAAGTCTCTTCTGCTTGCTGCCTGTCCTCAGCAGTGGTTTCCTAGCAGCTATTTTACCATGAAGGCCTGATTCACACAGTCTCCTCTTAACAGTTGTTCTAGAGATGTGTCTGCTGCTAGAACTCTGTGTGGCATTGACCTGTTCTCTAATCTGAGCTGCTGTTAACCTGCGATTTCTGAGGCTGGTGACTCGGATGAACTTATCGTCCGCAGCAGAGGTGACTCTTGGTCTTCCTTTCCTGGGGCGGTCCTCATGTGAGCCAGTTTCTTTGTAGTGCTTGATGGTTTTTATGACTGCACTTGGGGACACTTTCAAAGTTTTCCCAATTGTTCGGACTGACTTAAAGTAATGATGGCCACTCGTTTTTCTTTACTTAGCTCCTTTTTTCTTGCCATAATACAAATTCTAACAGTCTATTCAGTAGGTCTATCAGCTGTGTACTATATCCATCTCCTGCACAACACAACTGATGGTCCCAACCCCATTTAGAAGGCTTGAAATCCCACTTATTAAACCTGACAGGGCACACCTGTGAAGTGAAAACCATTTCAGGTGACTACCTCTTGAAGCTCATCAACAGAATGCCAAGAGTGTGCGGAGCAGTAATCAAAGCAAAAGGTGGCTACTTTGAAGAACCTAGAATATAAGACATATTTTCAGTTGTTTCACAGTTTTTTATTCAGTATATAATTCCACATGTGTTAATTCATAGTTTTGATGCCTTCAGTGTGAAGCTACAATATTCATAGTCATGAAAATAAAGAAGACTCTTTGAATGAGAAGGTGTGTCCAAACATTTGGTCTGTACTGTATATATATATATACACATACACATACACATACACATACATACACACACACACATACATACATACATACATACATACGTACATACATATAAACCTCCATCCATAAACACACACATGTGCATATGGATGGTTGAATGGACCGATTTGTTTAGTTTTACCTGTGACTTGTCTCCTCCCAGGACGTTAACCATGACCTCCATGACAGTCTCATGCATTCCCAAAACTCTCATCAGATTGGGATGCTGGTAGAAAACTTTATTGTTCATAATGTCCCTACGACCACAAGAATGAAAGATATTTTTACATCCTGAAACAAATCACTAATAAACTTTACATTACTATTTAGAGCTCCTAAAAAACAAAGAAATGCAGCTACTGCATTTCTAGAAACCTGTTCCCTTACCCGAGCCCATCGATCATTAGCTTCTCCTCTTCCTTGCCCATGCGCACTGAAAGCAGAGACCTGATTTGACCTAGAGAGGCCAGCAGGCTAATAGCATCCTGCACGGAGGCGGCACTGATGGTGTAAGATTTCTTCATGGCCCAGAGCAGCTCGCCGATGCCATCGTACTGCCTCCTCAGCAAGCTGAACATGACTCTGACTAGCTCCGGGTCTTGGATGTGGGACTCCTGAGCCCAGCTGGTTATAGTCTGAGAAATGAGCTCCTTCAGGTTGGCTAAAGGAGGAAGAAAAGCACATGGAGAAATGAATAAAGGGACAGATTCTGTACTACAGCTTTAGTGCTGCATTTTATATGGTCTATTGCGTTGCTGCCAGTGGGTACTCTCTATTATTCACAAAAGATACATTTGAGAATGAAATAATTAGAAGCAGAAACTGATGGTATTCTGTAGTAATTCTTTTTTAAAATATACATAGTTGGCAAATAGTTTTTTGGGTATGACTTTCTTTAGATCGGTGTATGATGTGTTTCTTTTAGAGATTTTGTAGCCTACTTCAGGTCTGGGTGTGGCAAGTGAAACTAAACTTAAAAACTGTTGGTTAATCACTGGGAAGCAATCATACCTTCACATTTGGCCAGGCTGGTTTGGATTGCCTTTTTTCTCTAAATAAATTAGATAATAATTTAAAAACTGCTTTTTGGCAGCGTGGTGTAGTGGTAAAGCGGGCGACCTATATACAGAGGCTTCAGTTCTCAACGCAGCTGCCTGGGGTTCAAGTCCTGACTCTGGAAACCTGTGCTGCATGTCTTCCTCCTCTCTTCATCCCATTTCCTGTCTGCCAACTTAAAAATAAATAAATAAAAATCTAAAAACAAACCCAGCTTTTTTATTTTTCCTTTTATCTCTGTCTGATAAAATTAATTTTTTTATCTGAAAATCTAAGTCTTAAATCTATAAAGAACCAATTGCTTTTCCCACTGCACTGTAACAAACCTGACATTTCCTAACACTTCAATAGAACTTTGAAAAGACTGAAATATCTTTTGGTTTGACCTTTGAAATGAAACTTCATTAACTTTCAGAAATGTCCTTAATAAAACCTAATCATTGAATTTGACAAGTTTAGGTATTTTGTAAATTTGAAACACGCCAAAGGATAAATACACATAATTCAATATTAAAACAAACAACCTGGGAATGATTCTAAGATGAAAGTCCAGCTTGTCTGTGAAACTCAGCCCTAAAGAGTCATTAAAGTGTCATTAAACTTTCGCATTATAGACGAGGAGTAACAGGGCATCGCAGGCAGTCTCGCAGACCTGTAGTACCCAGGCTTTAGCTAAACGTTCTACAACTCTCTCTATAACATTGGTACACAAAAGCCCTTGCTGAACTTTGAGTGTTTCAGTCACACTGCATAACATCTGTAGCAAACAAAGGGTTGTATTCCAGCAAAATCCTAATGAGGGACGAGGCAGGGAACGGGATGCCCTAAAGGTGAAACTCCGACCGCCTCACAGCTTCCTTGTATCATCTCAGGCTATCGCACTTTTAACGAGATAGATTAAACGCAAAATGACCTACCATCTCTGCATTATCTGCATTACACAAGCCTTTAAAGCTCACACTTGCATATAGAATCTTAAAAGTACATCTTTAAATGCTCAGTGTTCATAGCATCTGAAACAAGGTTTAACAAACCTATTAACCAGAGAAATCACCTAAATTACAAAAAATGTATGGGGTTATTCAAACCTATTCAAACTCAGTTTCAAAAGGTCCGAAATTTAAATCGTAAATATATATTAAGTCATTTTAATTGTAAATGTTTTCATTGACAGCTGATAACACAATACACAGCAAATTCCTGAAAATACAGCATAGACATTAAAACAGTGTGTGAATAAAAGTCTTTCAGAATCCTCTCAGTCATCATTTGTCACCTTTATGTAACTTTTCAATAATGCAGTCTAGGCTGGGCGAGGAAGGAGTACAACATTAAAATTCATAGCCTGAAGCCTTACAGACTCTGAACAATAGTCTTTATTATTTGAACCTGAACAAAGCCACACATTCAGCAAAAGGCAGCAGAAAAAGTGTTAAAACATCTGACCCTAGCCTGTACTGAAGAACAGCCCTTGGCAGCAAGAAACTGGGAGGTGTACATCTATGATAAAGAAATCTCTTCTCAGTTTTGCAAGGTCAGGGATGTGTTTAATGACATCAGATTGATCAAATTTCCTAAAAATAATATATTTTGATGGTGACCTTGACTGAATCCTTTAAAAATGAAACTCTTAACTTTTAAAAGTAATTAATCTATATGCTTTTATATTGTCTTGAACTGAAGATGACAAATTCCAATGACCTCTGCTGCGATGTTTTATGTGAAACTGAATAACTATTTTAACATTTTACTTTAATACAGTAGACAGATGCTGGGGTGATGCTTTGGTGCATTTTTCTAACACCAAACAACTCAGCTTGGTTTTGATTTTATAAGGAGGAATTAGCATGTGAAGGATTTTACAACTTTAGCCAGTCGCAACAGAGCCTAGCCCTGTTTTCTGATGTTCAAACAGAGCTGGCTGCTAATTGGTCAGGAGGAATCACTGCCTGTGGGTGTCACTGTCCACATATCTGCAGCAGATATAACAGATTTCATATTGTGAAAAAGCATTTGACCCCACAGTTTTGACTTGGAGGATCAACTCCTCCATGTCCAAGGCCATGGTTTTCAATCTAAAAACAGTGGCTTGCCCTTCCCAAGTTGGAGGGGGGAGTCCTTGCCTCAAGTAGAGAAGTTTAAGTTTTTCATGGTCTTGTTCGCAAGCGAAGCAAGAATGGAGCAGGAGAACAATAGATGGATTGGTGTGGCTGCTGCAGCAATGCAGACACTGCACCAGTCTGTTCTGGTGAAGAGAGAGGAGAGTAGGGCAAAAACTCCTCATTTACTGGTCGGTCTACTCTCATCTCAGGCCATGAACTTTGGGTCATAACTGAAAGAACGAGATCCCAGATCCAGCGGCTGAAACAAGCTTCCACCCCACGGTGGTCAGCACTCCCTTAGAGATAGGGTAAGTAGCTTGGCCACTCAGGAGGAGCTCGTAGTACACCTGCTTCTCCTTTACTTCGAGTGGAGTTAGTTTAGGTGGTTTGGGCATCTGTTACGGATGCCACCTGGACGCCTGGGCATCTCTGCTGAGACTGCCGCCCCCTCAACTGGGTCCTGGTTAAATGGAAGATGATGAGTACGCCTTTAAAACATTTAAATTTGATTACCAAGTAGCAGAAGTTGTTAGAATATGAACTTGCATTTTTTTAATCTTCAAAGTCCAGCATGTTCTGTTAGATTTATTCAGGAAATTAAACCAGTGTTAAATAGATGAGGTTTTTGTAAAAATTGGATCTTTGGGCAAACAAAAGCAAAACAAAAACTGTCAGAGACATAAAATGACTTTCACCACCAAGATTATTCCCTGAAAATTTGACATCAAGTAGAACTGAAGGATGATGCATCACCTGTGTCTGGTGTATTCCTATTAAGACCCAAAGACCTATTTATCAAGGTTTTCGAAAGGCTACAAGAAAAAATCTGTCTCCTTGGAAGCAAATGGAAAAAACTACATTGCTCAAAAAAATAAAGGGAACACTTAAACAACACAATATAACAACTCCAAGTAAATCTAACTTCTGTGAAATCAAACTGTCCACTTAGGAAGCAACAGTGATTGACAATCAATTTCACAGCTGTTGTGCAAATGGAATAGACAACAGGGGGAAATCTTTGGTGATTAGCAAGAAACACTCAATAAAGGAGTGGTTCTGCAGTTGGGGACCACAGACCACTTCTTAGTACCCATGCTTTCTGGCTGAAGTTTTGGTGACTTTTGAATGTTGGTGGTGCTTTCACACTCGTGGTAGCATGAGACGGACTCTACAACCCACACAAGTGGCTCAGGTAGTGCAGCTCATCCAGGATGGCACATCAATACAAGCTGTGGCAAGAAGGTTTGCTGTGTCTGTCAGCGTAGTGTCCAGCAGGTTCACACTGAGCGCATGTGACAGACGTGACAGAGTCTGGAGACACCGTGGAGAGCGATCTGCTGCCTGCAACATCCTTCAGCATGAACGGTTTGGCAGTGTGTCAGTAAGGGTGTGGGGTGTGGCATTTCTTTGGAGGGCCGCATTGGCCCTCCATGTGCGCGCCAGAGGTATCCTGACTGCCATTAGGTACCGAGATGAGATCCTCAGACCCCTTGTGAGACCATTTGCTGGTGCGGTTGGCCCTGGGTTCCTCTTAATGCAGGACAATGCTAGACCTCATGTGGCTGGAGTGTGTCAGCAGTTCCTGCAAGATGAAGACATTGAAGCTATGGACTGGTCCGCCCGTTCCCCAGACCTGAATCCGATTGAGCACATCTGGGACATCATGTCTCGCTCCATCCACCAGCGTCACGTTGCACCACAGACTGTCCAGGAGTTGGCGGATGCTTTAGTCCAGGTCTGGGAGGAGATCCCTCAGGAGACCATCCGCCGTATCATCAGGAGCATGTCCAGGCGTTGTAGGGAGGTCATACAGGCACGTGGAGGCCACACACAATACTGAGCCTCATTTTGACTTGTTTTAAGGACATTACATCAAAGTTGGATCAACCTGTAGTGTGTTTTTCCACTTTAATTTTGTGTGTGACTCCAAATCCAGGCCTCCATTGGTTAATAAATTTGATTTCCATTGATGATTTTTGTGTGATTTTGTTGTCAGCACATTCAACTTTGTACAGAACAAAGTATTCAATGAGAATATTTCATTCATTCAAATCTAGGATGTGTTATTTGAGTGTTCCCTTTATTTTTTTGAGCAGTGTATATATACTGTATACTTTACATATAAAAACCATGTTTTTTTTTCTTTTCCAGTGTGAAGGATGATATAGGGGGGACAAAACCACCCTTGTAATTTGCAGAGCCCACAGAAATGTCAGCTTACTAGACCCTTTTTCTTAGCAGTGTTAACAGTCGCTTACTCGGAGCAGCCTGTTCTGTCTCTGCAGGCTCCTCTTCTGTCTTCTGAGGGGGGCCCTTGATCTTGTACAACAAAGCCAGGAGCCGACCTTTAATTGATGTATCCTGCTCTTCTTCCTCCTCTTCCACTGGAATTCCTGCCAGGGTAAACACCCAGTTTTAATGTGATTTTGCAACTGCTCAAGCAAGGAAATCTCATTTACAACAGTGCTGCTAAATCAGGCATAAATAAAGCAAGTCCAGTCTTTAATATTAGGTAAAAAAAACTAAAAAATTGAACCGAATATTTTTTTGTGAAAATACTGTTTAGTCATTGTCACACTGAAATGCATATCAACTGTTGAGCCAGCAGCGGAACTCTACCACAGTGCAGCCGTAATTCTTCATGGAAAGACTTGAGTTCATCCTGGATCTCCTCGGGACAAGGGCAGTCCTCCCCTGCACTGAAGTTCAGCAGAATATTGATCTGCAGGGAAAAAACAGAGAGATGAAGGAGAGAAGGGAAGAAAGCTTATAGAGGATGAAGTGAGCAAAAAAGATGCATGTGTGGAGACTGAATCTATAAGAATGGTCGAGATCACATTCCCTAAGTCACAGTCACCTTAATAATTAGGCCCGAGCAGCAAAGCAGCTGCGAAGGCCTATTGTAATTCGAATGTTTACTTGAAAGTGTGTCAGAAGACAGACAACTAGTGGGTCTAACTTTGTTTGAAGCACAGTAACTTTTCAGAAAAGGGCATGGCCGTGGTGGCGCGGCGAAGTCAGACGTCACGCCATGGCCATACGTTTGGCTCTAATTTCCACATAGATCATCTGATCTGCACAAAATTCAATGTGATTGATCCTTGTCCAGTCCCCAACAGAGATCTGATGACATATTTGGTGGGCGTGGCCTAATTCGTCCACAGCGCCCCCTAGACCATTTAAAAAAAACAGCCCCAAGCCATGCTTTGACCAAGGAATCTGAAATTTGGTACACTTATGTATCTTCTCTGGACCTACAAAAATGTCTCTTGTAGCATTGGTCTAAACCCCACAGGAAGTCGGCCATTTTGGATTGAAGTTGCCATTTTGACCCAGTTTTGACCGTTTCTAGCACGCATATTTGAGCAAACTCCTCCTACAGCTTTTGACTTACAGACATCAAAATCACTCAGTATACTCTTAAGGGATTGGGGATTAAAAGTTATCAAAAGCTTTTTGATACATGAAAGCGTGTGGGAGTGGCCACGCCTCAAAATATGACTTCTCGCCATAAAAGACTAAATTGACATAGCTCCTACAAGGAAAGTCACAGACACATGAAACCTTCTGGGATTGATCCGCTTCTTGGCCTGAACAATATTCACTGATCAGATGCTGACATCATTGATGCCCCGCCCCCTCAGAACAGGAAGTATCACGTTTTCCTTTACAGACTCAATGTTTGATGTTCTTCACCTAATCAATGTGAAACTGTCCCAAGTAACAGATAACATGATGCTCTTAGACAGTCGACAGTACTTACTGCTTTAGCTGGAGGGTGTGAATATGATGGGGTGGCGAATTCTGATGTCACGCCACCGCCATACGTTTGGCTCTAAATTACACATGCATGGTCGGATTCACTCAAAACTGAATATGCTTGATCTTTGTCAGCCCCCAAACAGCTCTATTGGATTACATTTAAATTTGGATCAACAGCACCCCCAAGGACACTTCAAGGGCTATATCTCCCTCATACATCCTCGGATCTATTTCAAATGTAGTATACATGATCATGACTTAATGATGGACATGTTGACACAGTCAGTTGATGATGTCGTTTTAGCCCCACCCACAAACAAACAAGTGAGTGCAGCTTCCATCTGGAAGGTCCGATTTACTCCAAATTTTGAATGCTTTTTGCCAGACTGAAACTCTGCATGACCAAAGATCATATGACCTGTTGCTCAAAGTGCCATCTACTGGCGACGTGTTGAAGTGAAGCAGTGTCATCGTCGGTGGCGTGTATGAGGTGATGCCAAGCTCCTGCGGTCGCTCAACAGCCCGAGTTGCGCTGATGGGTGCGAGGGCCTTCAAAGCTGCTTGCAGGTTTCTAGTTATTATTATTCTGGCGACAAATGAATCGCCTTTTTCGCAGCTTTAACATATACAAAAAGTCAGCAAATTTGACGGAGCTATCAGTCGTGTGTGAAATTTACGTATTTTAAGGGTTTCACGAAAGTCGCAATAAAAATGGCTCAACAGCGCCCCCCTGAAATTTTCAAAAAACCATCTGCATTGACCTTACTTTATCGTACAGTTATGAAATTTGGAACACTTGTAGAACTCCCCGAGAACTACCCAAAACTCTCTTGCACCCACATCCTACAATAAACAGGAAGTCGGCCATCTTGGATTGAAGTTTAAATTTTGACCCCATTTTTGCCGTTTATAGCCTCCGTATTTGATCGAACTCCTAGAGATTTTGAATGATCGCCTTGAAATTTGGTCAGTTTGCTCAGAAGGGATGGGGGATCTAAAGTTATCAAAATTGTGACTTTTTGACCATGCTGAGGGGGCGGAGCCAGGCCTCAAAATTTCACGACTCGCCAAAAAAATTGAAATTGTTATAGCTCTTACAAGGAAAGTTGCAGACACACAAAACATTCTGGTATTGATCCACATCTGGCCCTGAACAATATTCAATGGTCACATCCTGCCATCATCTAAGCCCCGCCCCCTCAGAACAGGAAGTGTCATGTTTTACTGTGAAAGGTCCAAATTTCACCCCCGTCACCTAATCAACACGAAACTGTCCCCAGTGACAGATAACAAGATGGTCTAAGTTGGTTTGGAACACAGAGACTTTAGGCGGGAGGGTGTGGCCATGGCGGCATGGCGATGACAGACGTCACGCCATGGCCTTACGTTTGCCTGTTATTTCCACATTTCTAAGCCCATCGCCACCAAACTCAATAGGATTGATACTGGTCCAGCCCCCTAAAGATTTCCAGTGATAAAATTGGTGGGCGTGGCCTAATTGCTCCACAGCGCCCTCTAGGAGCACTAAAACAACCAGCCCCAAGCCATGCTGTGTCCGAGGTGTATGAAATTCAGTACACTTATGTAACTTCTCAGGACCTACAAAAAAGTCTCTTGGACCCATTGTCCAAACCCCACAGGAAGTCGGCCATTTTGGATCAAAGCCGCCATTTTGTCTCATTTACACACGTCGAATCTGAGCGAACTCCTCCTACAGCTTTTTACTTACAGAAATCGAAATCAATCAGTATGGTCTTAATGCACTGGAGATCAAAAGTTATCAAAAGCTTTTTGCTACATTAAAGTATGTGGGCGTGGCTAAGCCTCAAAATCTGACTTCTCGCCATGAAACACGAAACTCTTATAGTTTCTACAAAGAAAGTCACAGAGACATGAAACCTTCTGGGATTGATCTACCTCTGGCCCTGAACAATATTCACTGATCAGATGCTGACATCATCGAAGCCCCGCCCCTTCAGAACAGGAAGTGTCATGTTTCACTTAGTGTGGGCCATATTTGATCTCCTTCAACTAATCAACATGAAACTGTCTCCAATGACAGATAACACGCTGGTCTAACTTAATCTCCAGTACTGACAGGTTTGGCTGGAGGGTGTGGCGGTGGTGGCGTGGCGAAATCTGATGTGACGCCATGGCGAAACGTTTGCCTCTAAATTACACTATTTACTCCAAACTCAATATGGTTGATCCTTGGCAGTCCCTAAACAGCTCTATTAGATTACATATGAATTTGGCTCAACGGCGCCCTCTACGACACTTCAAGTGCTATAGCTCCCTCATGCCTGATCGGATCCACTTCAAACTTCCTATACATCATCATGTATCGATGCTGGACATGTTGACACAGTCAATACATTACATCACTCTAGCCCCGCCCACTAATAAACAAATGACTGTAGCCTCCATATGGAAGGTCCGATTCACTCCAAACTGAATATGCTTGATCTTTGTCAGCCCCCAAACAGCTCTATTGGATTACATTTAAATTTGGATCAATAGCGCCCCCTAGGACACTTCAAGGACTATATCTCCCTCATTCATCATCGGATCCACTTGAAATGTAGTATACATGATCATGAGTTAAGGATGGACATTTTGAAACTGTCAATTGATTATGTTCTTTTAGCCCCACCCACAAACAAACAAGCGGCTGCAGCTTCCTTCTGGAAGGACCGATTTACTGGACATTTTGAATGCTTTTTGCCAGACCGAAACTCTGCATGACCGAAGATCATATGACATGTTGCTCACAGTACCACTTAGTGACGACGTGTTGAAGTGAAGCAGTGTCATCGTCGGTGGTGTGTATGAGGTGATGCCAGGCTCCTGCAGTCGCTCAACAGCCCGAGTTGCGCTGAGGGGTGCGAGGGCCTTCAAAGCTGCTTGCAGGTTTCTAGTTACATTTGTAATCCCCCAAAGAAATGTACCTCAAAGGCTTACTTAATTTATAAAAAAAATGAATGCGAAAGTTAGAATTTCTAGCAGCTTTTCTTTAATCCTCTAAGAGTAAAATTATCCACAAAAACTAAAATATATACATTAATTTACCTGAATGTGTTGCTAAAAGTTATAGAATGGCTTGAGTTGACCTAATAACTTCATGTTAGTGATTAAGATTGACAAATGCTGGTAGTTTCTCGATTTAAGCATAAAAAAGGTTTATTACAAACAGAAAAAAAACCTATTTATATGATGTCCAGGAAAAAAACTGCAAAACCCAAACCTTTAATAAATTGGAAACTACTGGAGCAAACGTGTAACTGTCTACAGTCATTTAAAAAAAATCTTGGAATTGACTAACAGGTGCTTTAATGTTATGTTTACAATCTTCCACCATGCATCATGACCTTCAAACTTTAAATTAAAAACATAAAGCACCTTAAACAGTGTCATTTCAAATTTTCTTGCTCTTAAATGCCAGATGTTAAGCTCGACTGCACAGCCATTTCACTTTGTGTTCAATTTAGCTTCACATTAAACCACAGATGCCCTTTAGGTATTCCAACTCAAAGTGATCAGGATCAGGTACGCTAAGGTTTTACTCTGAATCAATTGATGAAACCGCCCCTAAACAGGCTTTACATCTTAAACTTTGTGAGATCTATGAACAAATAGATTAATGTGAGCAAAGTTTAGAAGCTAAAATCATCAAACTGTGAAAATAAACTTATTGATTTAACAATATGTGGCCAAAGGCTTATCAGAGCTACTGCTGAGCGAAGCCTTGGTAATAAACTTGGACCACATAGGAGACTCTTGCCCCTCTGACTGTCCTGTAGGGTCTGCTATGACAGTGGTCTGTAACTCTTAATTACGTTAACCAAAAGAATGAGAGAGAAATTAGCAATGTTTTAAAGGCATTACCAAGGTGTAGTTTTAGCAGGAAATCTATCTGATCTTGGCAATATCTTTTTTTCAGTCCTTTTATGCCATGAGGGTGTAAAGTGTGTTTTATTCCTGGAAGTGGGGTACATATGTTTGTGTGAAAAAGGACTCATCAGACCTTGGTCTACTCAATAAAATAAATTCTTCCATTTTTAAAAGTTAGATGTTATATAGTACATATTTGTAAAATTTGGGAGTTTGTTTTCGAAGGGTGAAGTAGGTTTTTGGGATTTATCGAGCAGAATTAATTTAGTAGTAACAGAAAATTAACTCTTTATTGTCTTGATTGCTGAAACATGTACGAGAACATAGCCTGTGGCAGAAACACTTTTAGATGGAAAAGGACAACAACGTAAGGAAAAGGTTCAGCAAATTACCATGCCTGCCACAAGCACCACAAGAAGAGCAGAGTTATTATACCAAGATGTACAGACCCAGCTAGACTGTGTAATTTAAAGTGCATTTCACATAAATTGGTTTGCAGTTTTCTGTTCAGCAGATGATTTCATCGGCTAATGAATAATTAATCAGTAATTAACAACAAACTCTTGTGTTAATTAAATGTTAAATAAAAACGAAAGAAAATATTTTTGTCAGTTAATTTAAAATGTTCAGAACCCAAACTGTTTGTATGATGGCGGTAGTGGACCTCCTACTATTTTAGTTGGGGACCACTGAACTAGAGCCATTGAGGTGCTGTACCTGCTCATGTGGTGGTGAGCGGAACTCCTTGGTCTTCTTGGCCGTTACGGCGGCGGACATGTTGAGAGCTAGCATCAACTCGTTGTAGCGGAACTTCTGGTTGTACTGCAGCTTGGAAACAAAGCGGTCAGAGAAAGAGACGATGGACTCGATGCGGTGCTGTAGCTCGCAGTCGCAGAAGTAGTGCAGCAGCTCACACATCTGAAAATAGCAGAAATCTGCTCATCAGATAAAGATCTTAATGTTTAACTTAAACATTAAGACCTTTAACTTAAGGTATTGACTGCTGAAAATTTAAAGGAAAGAAACTGAGCATTTATGGTGCAGACAGGTGTGTTAGTGTTCAGTCAACACCACCCTCAATCGTGAACATAACTTAAAATAATGACAGATGAAAATTCAGTTTATCAAATAAGTAAAAGAAAAATTTTGAATTAAACCTTAACAGAGAAAACGAAGGACCTAGAATCATTTTCAGTTCAAGTACTTATTCACTGAAATTAAAGATTTCTCTACAATGGCTTCATCACCTGGCGTTTGACAGACTCCGGCAGGGACTTCTCCAGCAGACCTTTTGGAGTTGGTTTGCTCTCCTTAGTCTCCTCCTCTCCTGCCTCCACAGCCTTTTCCTCGTTCTTGCTCACCTCCTCTTTCTCCCGTGCCATGACAAGCTCACCCCCACTCCCTTCTTCTCCCTCCTTGGCCTCCCCAAACACGTTGGGCTCAATTAGGAGGAGAATCAGCCTCACTTCATCACTGGTCAGGACTCCCATGATGAGCAGTGTTGCGATGAGCTTCAGGATAGGGACGAACTGGTACTCTAAACTCCCCCCTACCGGGTCTCGGATATGGGAACCTCCTCCCTGCACGGCCTCTGTGAGCATGCTGATGGCTTTCTCCTTCAGGATGCCCAGTGGGATCTGGGGGCTGTAGAGGTACTGGTGCCGTGTAGTGTTGATGATGCCGACCGGGGAGAAGTTGACTCGAGATTTGAGGGAAGTGCTCAAGCCCACTCCAGGAAGAGAATGTCTCTTGGATTCATCTGGGAACAGCTTGATAGAACGGGTCTCATCTGTCACAGGGATAATGAACTCGTTGTTCATCATTAGGCGTGCTTCTTTCGCCGTCTCAAGATGAATGCTGGAAAAAAAGAAGAATTAACTTCACTCTTGCATATCTTGATTTAAACTGATGGTTCTTTAAAAATCACCATTATATATCTAGTGGAACTGGCAGGATAATGAGTTTTTCAACCTTTGTGGACTAAACCTGTGCAATAAAACGTGGCTGTAAACGTATCTACAGCTGAAACCAGATATTTACTGTGTAAGAAGGCACAATCTTTTTTAATCCCTGTCTGCCATTAAATCAGATTCAAATTTACTAATTTTGTGTCAGTTGGGATTACCAAAACTATTCCTATTTCCTAAATGCCAGAAAGATTATGAAGATATTTTTATAAAAATGTATTGTTACTTTTTGAGAAAGTAAGAGATTTACACATCCTATGTTTTTAAACATTTAAGTCCAGATGATGATGCCATGGCTTTGGAAGCTTCTGATAGGTTATTCCACATTATTTGAATTATATGGTGGCACACCTGTAGATGTATTTTAAGGCAGCACCTCAAACACACTGCTAACTTGTGTGACATGGGTAAATTAAAATAAATCTGTCAAAATATCAAAAAGAGAATTTTGGATCTCCACAAGTCAGGTATATTTTTGGGCACAAGCATAATCTTGCGTATGTGCTTTGTGGCAGAAAAAATACTGGCCCCCTTAAAAAAACAGATGCCTACATGAGTAAAGAATTTATGGGGAAATATGGAAATAAAACCTCAAAGTGTCAGCCAGAAAATCCAAGTTTGGGCATAAATGGGTCTTCCAAATGGACAATAAGCATACTGCTAAATTAGTTATAAAGTAGCTTAAGGGCAACAAAGTCCATGTTTTGACGTTACACCAGTTCTGTCAGGAAGAATGGGCCAAAATTACAGCAAACTACTGTGAAAAGCTTGTGGATGGATACTTAAAGTATTTGACCCAAATCACACAGCTTAAAAGGCAATCCTAACAAATACTAAGGAAATGTGTGTAAATTTTCAAATGTAAAGACATTTTTATACATTTTCTAATTAATCTGGCATTTTGTAAATAGAAATAAATTTGGAATTCCTAACTGACTTTAAATTTAGCATGATTTAAACAGTGAGAAAAAGTATTTCTGTATAGTGGATGTACAAAAAAGGGCATTTAAAAGTGCCAGGCATAAACAACTGCATACAGCTGATGACCAATATTAAACTTTTTGCCATAAAGAATCACGAAAAACAGCAAATGCCCAACATGAACCCTAATGCCCTCTGGTACATTATTGTTTTTTTAATTAATTAATGTGATCTTCAGCTTAGCGAACTCACTTTTGGACATGTTGAAAAACTCCTCTGCATGAGTGTCACATTCCTCCAATAAAATGTATGTCACAGAGCTCCGCTGTTATGGATGTTTTGCAAGTGCTACTCAAATATTAACGTCACTAATCTCTGTCATATGCAGATGCTATGTCTGCACTGATGAAGATTCACAAACCTTGGCATGCTGGATGCTTTGAGCAGCTCCAACTAATGACAGTATGACCTACTTTCTGATTAACTCATAAAGAAACATCTGGCCACTTGAGGACACCCAAACACTTTGTATACAGCTTGAACTTTTATCTTCCGATGGTCAACAAAAAAACAAGAGTGACATCATGGCAAAAATAACTTGCTGTGTTTTAATGCAGAAGAACTCTAAACTTTTTACATTACATTACACACACACACACACCCACACACACACACACACACACACACACACACACACACACACACACACACACACACACACACACACACACACACACACACACACACAAACACACACACAATGCATACATACCAGGGACCCATTACTTGTAACAACAAACTTCAAAGGACAGGACTTTTCCACAAAATGTGCTTCATTTGTTCATTTTTAGCCCAATGTTTAGAATTCTGATCTATGCCAATATATTTTGCACAAAAAAAACACTGTGTGACAGCTGCTTTAACACTTGTCATCCTTCAGAGGAATGTATCTTTTTACTGTATGCCAAGTTTTTCATTGTTCATTGTGCAGAGTCAAAAGAAAAGCTTTAAAAAGAGCCTAATGCAGAGTTACAAATATTACATGGATTTTTTTTCATGTTAAGTTAAAAGGGATGCAAGTCGGCAACACAAATGCATCTATTGCATTAGTATAATTTACTGGATAATAGTGCTTGTTGCTTGTGTGTACAGCTCCATCACATTAGCAGTTATTGGCACTAAGATTGACACTGAAATAGCCATATATCAGAATAATTTGTGTCTCTATTCTTTGTGGTGTGGCTGAGGTGTAGGTATAAGGCCAGTTGTAATTTTCTGCTTTCATTTTTCATCATCATCTAAAAGAAGGAGAAATAAATAGATATTTTATTTAGCAACCAGTCAAACATAATGAAAAAGCAAACCCACCTGATGAGGACATCATAGAAGCCTTTTCTGAGCATGCCTGATAGGTACTGGTTGTCGATAGTGTAGAGAAGCTGTGACTGGTCTAAATGGCTGCACAGAGCGTGAGCGACACGGGTGTTTCCAAGAGCACAGAGGGCGCAGTACAATTTCAGAGTGTGGAAGTGAAACTTCCTCAGGTCCTCAAGCTCTGACAACTCCATGATGTCCAAACACCTGAAAAATGGCATGAAAATAAGATATCAGCTTTTTGGTCCACTTGTTGATATGTTTATTGACCCTTAGATTTAGGTATGTTTTCTCTGTCTGTGTCTCCTTTGATCTGTGGAGTTCTACAAGTGTAAATTTTAGGTTCCATCCTCTTTGTTGAAAAGTTACCTATTTCAATAAATTAGTCCACTAAGTGAAACATTATATAGATGAACTGCACACTAACTGCTGTTTTCAAGCCTTTATTTCTGTTAATTCAGATTTTCTGTTTACAGCCTAATAAAAACATGACATTTAGGATTAAAATATTATATCAGACAATTAAAAAAACATTTTTTAATACAGAAATGTGGCTTTTTCGAAAGATATGTTGTATACCTGCTTAAAAATTGTTATTTTCAAAAAATACTCTTAATCTAACAAACAATCCTCATTGGAACATATATTCTAATTCATTGAATATGGCTGTATGCTTCCTTTGGGGTCTGTTTGAGTAATGCAAACCCTAACACAGCTTTGACAGTGCTATTGACCTAATAAGTACATTTTCACATTCATTTAGACAAAATGTTGGTGTGACCTTTGGCTTAAAATTTGACAAATGATCAACACAGTTGAGAAGTGGAGCTTTTTCCAGCTACTGTTCCTCAGTAAAATCCTACATACCATTAAAAGACTTTGAGAATATAATCCATGTTTTTATTAAATTTCGCTTGGAATACTGTATCTTTCTGTATGTTGTTACTGATAAAACCTCAAGTCAATGCCTGAAAGCCATGCAAGCTGCAGCTTCATACCAACGTGATTTCCTGCTCCTTTCAGGATCCAATATAAACGGTTTCTGCTTGTTTTTAAGTGTCTTAAGGGTATGATACCCCTTTGCCTGTCCGAACCTTTGCACCCTTACAGTCAAGCTAGAGCAATAAGGTCAAAAAGTCAGCAATTATTAGACACCCCTTGATCCAGGCTCAAAAGTGGCAGAACTTTCTCCACCACCTCAGAGCAAAGCAACTGCATTTCCATGCACCTTCATCTTGAAACGATTGTTTATTTAAACAAGAATTGGTTGAACAAGACTAAACTGGCTCAAATATATACATGCAGCCCATCAAATATTTGGTTAAAGGTCCCTTAGCTAGATGAAAAGTCAACAAGCTTTCTTCATGTATTACATTTGCTATTCGACCAATCTTATCAGAATTTAAAGAGCTCATAGTTAGTTTTTTGTAATGCACAGTGCATAAATCTCCATTAGCATTAAGGTCAAAGCAATTTTACAAATTTAATGTTAACCTGCCTTAAACATTCATAAATAATTTTTCATTTGTGTTTTGGATTATTATCCTGTTGGAACCTACAGTTGTTTTCCAACTTTCATCCACAGCTGTTGATTTTTAGGAGACGTTGAAGAATCCAGAGTTAGTAGAAGAAATTGGTAACCTTGCTTCCAAAAGTTCATTTAAAGTTATATTCTGTTTATGGACTAGGAAAATCGGGTTAGACTGAGCAAAGTGCTTGAGGTTGGATTTCTAAACAGGTTGCACAAGTTGTTTGATTGGGTGGGGGTGGTTTGGAAACATGAAGAGTCTCTTTAAGGTGCTCTTTAGGAGTATCATATGTGATCATCAGCTCTAGGAGTGCATTCCAATATTAACTCCTGTTTGTGCAACACATTTGTACTACTGGCAGAGCAATAGTACCTCAGCATGATGCTGTTACCACCATGCGTGACAGTTGGGAACAGTGTTTTTATGTCTGAAAACTTCACTGTGATACCTTCCTGGGTTATTGCTTCATATATTTACCAATTTTATCTAATCTGAAGGGTACAGTTTGGATCAGATGGCTAAATTTCAGCACAATATGGTGTTCCAGTAGGAAAGTGATACCATAACATACCTAAACTGGTTTTGGAATGCTTATGTTTAGCTTTCTGAATGGCTTCATTCATTCAAATTGAAAATGTGAATCATGCTTAAAAGCCAAATCTGTGTCACTTAAACCAATTTAAATGCAGTACACTAATTCTTGCAAGAAGAGTGGTGAAATACCCAGCCAGAATTATATACAGTAACACGCTTGTTGATGACTGCAAAAAGTGGTATCTCTACAGCGTGCTAGGATTCATCAAAATATTTATTAGGGGTCAAAACTCTACTCTATGTAGGGCTTTGACCCTGTCTGGATTAGATAAAACCTAATTCATGTCAAAAACTAAAGTTTTTTGCTGTATAATCATTTGACCCAAGAAGAAAAGCAGTTCAAAGATGTCATTAAAAAAACTCAAAATGCCTTAATGACTGTATGTAAACTTCTAAATGACAGAAAAACTTGATGGTTCAAAATTACCATGGGAAGACTGTTCAAACAGATAAAAACAGATAATGTTCTGTATCCAACAGCATTTTATTTATATTACCTGTTCTCTTCAGGTATGTGCACAGCCATCATCTGCAGAGGCTCCAGACACTGCACCACCCAGCCGTGCCTCTCACTGACCCGAGCTGTCTCCACATTTAGGAAGGTGTTCGGCATCCGACTCCAAAGCACAGCCACGATTGTCTGCACATCTAGACGTGGTGGACACTGAGGAACTGGGTTCCGTTGCTCGCTTCGGAACATGGCTGATGAGAGCGGCATAGCATCCTGGGATGTGAGATAGATATCAGGAAGAATTTTCTAGGGTTCCTTCAATTCATATTTTGACACAAAAGTGTATCCTTCACTGACGCTTTAAGAGGCAAAGAGAAGCATGAGGAAAGGTTAACGTTAATATTTAATATTCAGCTGCGCTGTAATACAGCTATCTATATTTTAATAGTGCCTTTTTATAACATACACTTGCATACAGTTATTCATATTTTGCTTCTGTTATATGATGTGTTTAGCAGAAGCAAATTGAAACAAACCTTTATCTTGACAAATTCAAACTGGAAGAGGTTTGAACTGGTAGGGCAGCAAAACACAGCAGGGAAAAGCTTGGTGTTTGGCTCCACCTGAGAACAAATAAACCAGAATTATCCACATGTATCACTAAATGCATAGAAAATATTGATTATAAAACTCAATAATGTTTTAAAAATATTCAAAGCGGCAAAGCATTTGTGATCCTTGATATGTGGAAGATTAACCATGATGAGCACAGAGGTGGACTTGTGGTGTTGGATCGCAATTGGTGTTGGACATTGTATACTTGACAATAATTCTGAACCTAGTCACAGTGATCATTGATAAATGTTACAGGCAAAAAGAAACACCAAGAGCTTTAGTATGCTAGTAGGACAATACTTTTTAACATTTTTATAATCCTCTGCCTTGATAGTGCTGCTTCTTCTGAAGAAAAAACTACATATTAATCAATTAACCACGAACAGTCCGACAAAGACTCATATATTACAAGAGCATGAGAAACTGGAGATAAAAGCTATTTGGTGGAGAAATTTAGAAATGTCAGAGGTATTTGTGGTGGAGATGTGCTGTTTCCTGATCAATACCAAATTTTTGAGGTCTGTTTATTCCTATTTGCTTTGAGCAACCTGGTCATATGCAGACAGAAAAAGTGGGAGCATTGATCTATTTAGTGAACGGGGAAAACTTGCAACTGTATTTGACCTGCTGATCACTTACTTTGGCAGATTTTACTCACTTTCTTATTGATCCATCCCTAATTAAGTGTAATATAACATAGATATCAGTAGAGGAAGACCACAATCATTAAGGTGTCCAACAGTGTTATGACTCAGAAATCAAAAAACGATCAGAAATGTGTTTTTAATTTTGAAACTCACTTTCTGCAAGTCCACTTTAATGATGTTGAATTGTTTTATTTTAACCCAAAATAATCCTGGAAAGTCTTTGTAAGTTTATGTAGCCTTGATTAATAAAAAAAAATGGTTACAAATGTTTACAAAAAATAATAAAGAATTAATGTGGATTTCCAATTCATTTTTGTTTTGCCATTAGGGTGAATTGGATGGATGTATTTTGATGCAAGCATAAAATAGCATACATACACATTGAAGCTTATGCCCTGTGGCTTCCCCCACTATATAGGACTGTAGAGTCTTATTAACCTGATACGCTGTAGGCAGTTCTTTTCCGTTGGCAGTGAAGGCGACGAGGCCGGTGGCCAAGTCAACCAGACAGCCGATTTCCAGGTCGGTGTTGGAGCGGCTGGAGGAAGAGGGGCCGAGAACATCTGCTGCACACACCATGTAGCAGTTACTTCTCTGAATACTGCAGCAAAAGCAATCACAGGAAGAGTTTAGAAATAAGACAAAGAACTTTATACCTATCTATGTTGTTGAAAAACATAAAATAATGGTTTTGCAAGCTTTACATCACACCACAATAAGGTAATAACCATTATAATAACCAAAAACAAAAATAATAACCATCAGAGAGACTCCTAACTGCAAAACACAATGTGCTATACTAATCGATCGCTTTAAATCTAAAGCTAAATAATGGTTATGCATATCTTTAAGAATTTATTTTCCATGAAAGAGGCTTTTTTAAGGTACTGCAATGGTCGCTGGAAAAAGTAGTTGCTTCAAAAAACATAATACTTTTTAAAATAGAAGCCAGAGATGATTATTTTGATTATAAATGATCCTGCAGAATGAAATGCAGCAAAACCGACTGTAAACGCTTACAATGGGCTATGTGTTCTATTTTCATTTGATGTATTTTGCTTAACACAGTGTGCAAAGTTAGTTACACATCAATGCCATTATGAAACCTTCTAAAAAACAGTACCCAAATAGTTCCCAAAGTTCAGACATACTGTGACACATTATCCTTCTCTAAAAGACTAAATTTCATTTTACTGCACAATTTCAAAGTTTGGTCAGGAGACAACAGACAAATAGGTAAATATTAGAGCGATTATCTTCACAGAAACATTGTACTGAGGAGCTTTGAAAATTGCTGGATTCCCAGATTCCAAATAAACTGCAGCGGTTTAAAAAGCAGCAACATCTTGCCTCTCATGGACCCGGCCTCTTTCGTCTCCCAGAGTGACAGTGACAGTTTGTGTTTTGCTGAGACTGAAGTTCTTGTTGTAGTAGTGATAGTCTGGTGTGACCCAGCCCACCCACACAGAGGCTGGGTCCTGTCCAGCAAATACTCTCACAGAGTGGAAGTACTGCAGATTTAAAAAAAATTAAATAAATGAATGAATGAAAGGGAAGGTTAGTGTGCATAGTGTAGTGCTTAAATGTGATACTTTGTCCCTAAGTTTGAGAATAAATAGTAATTTACAGTTGTGATGCTTCCATAGTCAATACTTCCATCTTCTTTTGGAGGATGGCTGAAAAAAAAACAACAATTGGATATTTGACAACTTTTGGAAGAAAGGAGGGATAAACAGATAAACAGAAGGATAAAAGGGGGATAGATAAACATCAATCCAGGTGGATGGATGGATGGAATGCTTTTTTGCATGGATAGATATAACTTTAGGACATTGAAAAGGGTATTAAAGTCTAGAACCAGAACATTTTCCATTTTCTATTTTCTTTTGCCAAACTCATCCATACCTGCAAAATACTTCTAGTTCTATACTTTTTCAGACAGTGGTAGAAACTTGAACTAAAGTGATCTTTGCACATCCATTTAAAACCTAAAACTCAGGCACAAATGCCTAAGCAAGGGCCTTGCCTGAGTTTCAGTGACTCATCCAGTAGCCTGTCTGCAGAGTAGAACTCCACCGGCATGCTCAGTCTGCAGTAAACCATGTCACTGTTGCTGTTCTGGGTGCCAAATGTCTTATGTGTGACCTTAAGACATGGTGGGCTGTCTACTGTTCCGTCAATCCTCGTAACCTAAGAAGAAAGGATACAGAAGGCAAGAAACAAATCACAAAAGTAATTAGTATAGAAGAAGTTTCCATCACTGCAAATTATTAAAAGCATATCTGTGGCCATTGTCCCAAATAAAGAATGCTGTAAATAATAAAAGATGGTCTCCTCTACCTCGATATGCATGTGGTCCTGGGGCACATTGAAAAAGGTGGGCAAACGCTTGCTAAACCACATGGTTATTTCCCTGTTCATGTTGACAGCAAAGGGTTCAAAACCCTCCTGGAGACCACACATGGTGTAGTACTTAAAAGTGTTGGCATCTTTGCCAAGGTTCATACGGCCGATCTGAGACATGCCCAGACTGCATACCGGAATGAAACCTACACAAAGGTAAGGAGTTAGTATCCAGTTAGTTTTGGTTGCATTTTATAGATAATCAAATGCTTCCTCACATCTAAGTCATATTTTCAATGTCTAACAACAATGGAGATACTGTGGTGAAAACATTTCATTAAATAAATCATTGATTAGACAGACTGAAGCCCTCACCATCTTCTGTTTCAAAGTCTGTGAAGCATAGCTCAGAACCCTTGCTGGTAATGAGGAGCTCTCCATTCAGAGTGAAAATCATGGATTTGTCCTCCATGTTTATCATGCAACCAACCACGTCGCCCTTCTTCCAAGGATGCCCAAAGTAGCGGCTACCAGCATGCATCCGTCGACCCTTAAGAAATGAAAGCATAGTCAGAAATGAAATCTAAACAAAAGTAATGGGGATCTCTTAAATTTCATTGTAAACCATGTGCAGCATGAATTGCTGTTTCAGAAAAAAGGCTCATGCAGTTTACCCTATATCCATCAAAGACAAAGGCCTGATCATCTGTTCCCAGCTCCACATCAGGCCTGCAGCCCGGCCTGGCCCAGCCAACCCTCATGTCGCCTCCACTCAGGACCTCAAACTCAAAGTACCACTTCCCCGTCTTCACAGCATACGTTTGTTCCACACGGAAAAACCGGATTGTCTCGATGCTCTCATTATCTAGTGCATGCACAACTTTGGTCCAGGAAAAAAAAGAAGAGCCATGTAATTTATAAATGCAAACAGAGATGTATGAAGATACTTTTAGAAAGTGTGCTTAGATTTAACAATACTAGAGCAATGAACTGAAGAAGAAACATATTTCCAAGACATGGTTTCTAACTTTAACAGATAAATGACCATATTATCTGCACTGCATTGATAGCTCAGATCATCCCGAGTTATCTTTAGTGTTATCCAGCTATTTTTGTTTGCTAATCTCCATTCTTGCATTAAGTACAAATATGGCTACCATTCAATTTGTGTTGATTCTTCCTCTTTCCATAAAAACTATGGCTGGCTCAGTTCTGTGGTGTTCCGCTGTTTATCCTTTCTGTCCTCTAAACACCCAACTATTTGTGGGAAATGGCAGCTGAAACTAACTTTCTGTTGAAAGTTAGTTAGTTTCTCTCCACTATCAATATGCTTACCAAGGATGCATTGGACTCTGAAACAGAATTTGGAGTGAATTGGATTGTATACAATTTGAAATGAACAGGATGCTAGATGTCTGTTGAGATGCAATTTGCCTGTGGAAATTTTTCTTACGCTTCTTTTAGTCTGGCTTTTTTTTTTTTTCAGAATATTTAGATTATCAAAACCAGAATCTCACCCTCCTGGTCTGGAGGGTCAATGTCATATCCATATCCAACCATAGTCCTAATGGCTTCTCTCAGACTGTCTCTGTTAGATTTCTTTGTGCGTTCATCCAGTAAAGCATATGGCACCAGGCGAGGATTACGTCTGCTCTTCAAATCCTGTCAGAAAGAAAAATAAAGAATCCAGTTTACGAACTCTGCATCAAGATTATAATTCAACTGCACAGCACATGTCAAATGTCATAATTTACCTGCTGGATGCCATAGGTCCATCCTTGTTTGATTCTGTCTTTGGCCCAAACATTATGAGCGTTTTCGGCCAGTTTATCAACTAGAATCTCTTGACCTAGAGTCAGTTTCACATCACAGAGTTCCAGTGGCGCAGGCTTGTATCCATTAGACATCATGTAACTGGAAAAATCAAGGGGAAATAACAAAATGTGGACATTTGCAAGAATATAAATAAGAAATAAAATGCTAAAGATGGAAAATTTGTTGGCTATATTGGCCATACTCTTTTGGTAATTTGATTTTCTTCAGATCCTCCTCAGCGTGAACATTAACCTGGACAACATGGCATCCAAGAGCCAACAGAGTCCTGCCGTAAATGAGAAAAACGGACCAAGAAATTAACTTTCAGACATCTATGCCCTTTTTCAGATAAAAATACCTTACTCTTTGATCTAAAAAAAACATTAAAAGACATCTGCACTTTTAACACGGCTCATTGGACACTGATAAGTTTTGATCAATAAAATAACACTGGACTTCATTCAGCTTTGGCTCTCTGAATACATGACATGTCAAAGTTTGCTGCAAGAGGAAGTTCCTTTAATGAGCTGAGCCAAATGTTTTACCGTAACAGGACTCAGTAATCAGCCTATGGAGGCAATATTTCAAAGAAATCAATGCTGGAACTGTACCAGATGACAAATGCCATTACAAGTAATGCTTTAATCTTTTTTTTAATCTTACATTGTTCAGCATTATGCAGGAAACTGCTGCACCAGTTGTAGGAATGGGTAATTGGATTATTTAACGGCCTAAAACATATAACCATGTTCTAGTCGCAGACAACCTGAAAATCTTGGAAGCATTCCTGTGGTGAATAACACAAACTGGATTGTTTTGTTGCAAACAATACAATTCTATACCATAGGAACATGCCGAATGGATTTGTAGCTACTTATCGTGGCAATAGGGGATGGTGTGAGCACTCCTACTTTCCTCAAAGATCCATCTACACAGGTAGAGTGGACATTGTTTGTGAACATGAAGAGGACCTACCAAAAACAGTGTTTCTCTGTCCGAAACACTTCTTGATACAGTACAATCGATCAAGTCCTTTACAGAATCTTGCCTTAACAACACACAGCAAAAGGGACAGGGCATACGCCACAGGTCGTTACAGAGCCAAGACAAAGTTTGAGTGTTGAGTCAGCAGCCCATCCATCAGAGCGATTGGGAACTCTGACAGAAGGGATGTGTGAAGTTTATCGAGTAAGGATGAGTTATTTTAGCATGTTTTTTATTTTTTTTATTTTCACATGACCTCTGTCATTTAATTGCCAAAACAAAAATATCAGTAACTGCTCTCTCCAAACTTAAGTACTTTCCAAAGATAAAAGGCTGTTGCAGCAAAAAATTATTCCACAGTATCACATTTTTGCTGTGATAGACTGGCGACCCCTCCAGGGTGTACCCGGCTCTCACCCAATGACCCCTGTAGATATTCATCAGCCGCCCTGCAAGGATAAGCAGCTATAGACAGTGGAAGTAGGATGAATGGATGTCAAAAGTTTAACTTCTCCCACTAACCATGTATGTTTCTTGAAGCGGTTTTAGAGCAAAACGACAGTTTGTGAAAAAAAATGTCAGACGGACTAACGATGATTGAGTGGCATTATAGATAGTGTGCCTGGAAAAAATCTACTTACAAATTACTGTTATATACACAGGAGGAAAACACAGGAAACCTAAACTTTCATCTGTTTCTATTCACTGCTGCAGAGCATCTGACTCTCTCCTTCTCACTTGAAATCACTACATGTATGAACGCTCATTTCAGCTGCAGAGTTTGTATTAGCTACTTTTCCTCCTCGCTTGCTAATTTGTGATGCATTGCAACCTGCGGTCTTCTTCTGTATTGCAACTCACAGGTATGTGATGGGCTGGTCCTTCACCCTTTTTTCTGCACCAATTTTGATTTAAGGCGTACAAATAAATATCATTTAGGTTAACTCTAAATGTAAAATGTGTTAAAGCCCTGACGTTTTATACATTGAGAAACACCCCATCCATACTTTAGTGTTTCACTTGACATCTGCACATTGTAGTTCTTTTCAGTTTCAGGCAGCTTGCTGAAATCCACAAGGCAAGGGTGCTGCCTCTTGTTGTCATCACGAACCTGAGGAAAAAGGACACAGGAATCTCTGTTTAATGTTTCATCTCACAACACTTCCTTTTTGCTGCAGAAACTGATTTTAGAAGCATCTAGCGTGGCTCTGCATTCAGAGATAGGAAACCAGAATGAAGCCCGATTTATCATGGAGAAGCATTTGTTTATGATCTCTTTGCTTTTAGAATTTTACGAGCTGCATTGACCTCGTTGTTGCACTGAATTTTGTTTCTATTAGGTTTTTACTGTCGGCAGGAGAGCTGATCAAGAGAGATTTACTGCTATCATGACATCCACTAAGACTCTGCCCAGGATTCTCACTGATACTGAACCCTGCTACTGAATGCACCAGAATTACATTGAAGTTCTAAAAGTAACAGCAATAGACAGTAAAAACAAGCAAACAGATACAATGTATAATACATTTTGGCTACATCCACATCCTGCATGCCAAATATTTGCTGCTTTTCCAAAGCATCTGATGAGGAATTATTGGAATGTCCCTCTGGGGTTAATGAGCTTGTAACAGCAAGATTTTCTACAAAGCAGCCACTTGGGCTTAAATATTGCCCTTGATAATTTTTTTTAAACCTTTCTCCCAGTCTAATTAATGTGGATGTCACATTCTTCAAAAAAGTGAGATTCATTAATATTGGTTAAATAGGCTCTGTGGTAGCAGACTTGGAGGGACATTATTCTGTGATAACTACAACAGTAAAAAAAAAGGGAAACTGTGATCAGACTTCTGATGGGTGTTTCTGCAGTGATGAGAGGGAGAGAGAGAGAAGTACCGACTGTAAAATGATGGAAGGAAACCGTGGACACAAGAGTTATGAAAATGTCTTTGGATGCTGAACACAGAAACAAATTAATTCATATTTATGCTGTTTTACGGTATTTGTATTACCTTAAGCATCCTAACTGAAGCCCTGAAACATTTAGTGTGTATTTAAGAGGCTTTTATGACCTTGTATGGCCAGTGACTCATTTCTGCTCTAAGTGGTTAAAAAGGACACAAAACAAGTCCTACAATAATACAAGCAGAAAAATGACTCCAAACCAAAGGTGCACCAATACCTAGCTATTCACCTATAGTGAATGCGTGCTTGACGTAACTTCAGCTAAGCGATTAAGGGAAGACCAACAATATTACCCAGCATTTGTCATTGACACACAGAGATTTTCATGAAATTAGTTTAACAGAAACAAATACCTTTGACATTGGACCAAACAAAGTTTTTCCTGTTTTCACAGCACTTTATAAGACAAATGAGACAACATATTATCCCATTACAATGTCTCTCAAAGTGTACACACTCCTGTTAATAGGTCAAGTTTTATGACATATAAAATTAGACCATAATAAATCATTTCTAACTAGAAAAGCACTTAGAGAGCATTCAGTATTCTTGACTTTACCCTTTTTACTGGATGCACTAAAGTGTAATTTGTCTACAGGAGATACCAGTCAAGTATTTACAAATGGGTGCGATGCCAATAATCAACCTTTAAATGAGTTGTCCTGCAGATTTCACAGTAACAATGGTGAGCAGTTTTACCAGCCTTAAATTCGGAATCTAACTGTAGAATTCCAGTTGTGTTTTCAAATGCTAAGGTGTTATTAGACTAGATTTGACAGTAGGTTTTATTATTTCAAGAAGGAGGAGATGCAGACTAGTAAATCCTGTTTCAAACTGTATCGTGACGCCTACTTCATAGCTGAAGATATTATATGCTCACTATTTGCCAAAACATTGTTGAAAAATAATTTTTAAGATAATTTCCACTGAGAATAATGAACATGGATTTTGATTTTCTTTAAGCATAAAATAGAAATATGATTTAATATGCACATTTCACTCAACGTAGCATTTATTTGAAAAAATATGCACCTCTAAATGCACCTCTAAAGAACACTAGGTATATTTTGCAAAGGCTTCTCTGTGATTTTAATTTCTGTCTTTTTTCTTCTTTATTGAACGTAAGGAATAACGTCTATTTGATTTATCTCCTTGAACAAAATACTTTTATGTATCTGAATGCAATAAACGATATTTTAAAGGGGATGACATGCTGAAACATTACGTAAATGTCTGTATCTCAGCATCATCAGCCATTGATTTCAACAACCTGCAGTATTTATATCTCATTTTTGCAGCAGGTTTACCTTGCCATAAGTCCAGCCCAGTTCAATTTTGTTCATTCCCCAAAGCTCATGGATGTTTTCTGCCAACTTGTCACGGATGTTCTCCAGATGAGGGGGAAGAACAAGCTACAGAGAACGAGCAGAAACATATGGACCATTGAATTAAGATAGAAGTACTGATAGTTTCAATAAACCTTTAAAAAGAAATATAGAAAGTCATTATCGCACTTTGTTCCAGAGTCAATAGCATAAATTATTACACCTGAAAGCAACCTTTGATTTATGTTATAAAAGGGGGAGAAGCTGCACAGTAATATTCAATTCAAAAATACTTTAATCCCAAAAGGAAATTAAATGATAAATAAATAATAAATATCAACAAAAGTAAATCGGATTTTCAGAGTTTGTTACAACATCACAATTTTTCTCAGAGATACTTCTGCGGCTAGGCTACTGAATTAATAAGCTCACCTGGCTGGTGTCAACTGGAGTGGGAATAAAGGAGGCCTGAGACAGGAACTGGGTGGTTCCCAGCAGATCACGGACCCCATCATGATCCCTCTTGTACTCCTTCACAGGCTCCACATGCATCTTCTCCTTAGGCAGGAGTGCTTCGTAGCACGGAGAGTAACCGGCTGGCGGCAGGAACTTAAAGTCTCCGTGACGTCCTCCCAGCAGGAAACGGACTCTGAAAAGAAAGGTCACAATAGACTGGATCACACTACAGCACAAGCTGTATATTACAGAACATAAACTGTATATTTAAGTAAAATATCCATTATATTGCTTCCCAAAATATTTGATCTATACAGTTCTCTAAAATTCAGTTTTGAGGTATTTGATTGACTGGGGTACCACTGGATTAAGGCTGATTTCAATTATTTTTCCTAATTTGTATTTTATTAAATGGCTGTCTAATTGGCAGCTTGTTGGTTTTCTTTTCAAAAAATTTGACTATTTTAAAAACATTTCATAGAAGGAGAAAGGGAATTAAGCAAAGATCCCATAATAGAATTGTATTGAAGAAAACATTCCTAGGAGTTTTCAGAGCAGAAAATTTTTTTTTTAAACACAGGTGTTTGCCTAAATGAAGGCAGGAATTTACAGAGGAAAATGGAGTAACCATATATGTAGTATAAATATATCTTCCAAAACCATAAAAAAGAAAACAGTTTGTTTTCTTGACAAAAAAGACTTTTCAAAAGGGAACTTGTTGAATGGATATATGCCTACTTGATGGCAACACAGTGAAGGATGAAGTGAGGATGCTTAATTCCTGTTTAGGAGAAATTCATTAAAGCAAACAAATGAAAAGGGCAAAATTCTCCCCATCACTAAAAGCTATCTGTTAAACCTCTTTTCTTGTCCCAAGATTGTGACACAATCTTGCTTTTAAGGAAATCAACATCCCAAAGCTGAAGAACATAAAGTAGATCATAACACAGTGATGACAGATTGCTCTAGAGGAAACAGCAGCCAGACCATTGAGGTACCTACAGTAGCTTGATCTGGGGAAGCATGGTTTTGTGGTTTGTTTTACAGCTTTTTTTTTTACTTTTATGTGTGCCATGACATCACAAAGTTTCTGCCAATATCTGTGGATTGCATTCTAAGTTAAATCAATAGCAGCTCTTTCCATAATTTCGGCTAATTCAATTTACTGGTGGTTTGGCTCCCAAGCCTGGTCCTTAGGTCCCACTGTCCTGCATGCTGTAGATGCCAGAAGCCTCCATCGTGGTGAACTAAAGTTAGACTGGACTTGGTTAGGGTGCTGGTTTGTCTCCAAGCTACTGCTTTTCACCATACATTTGCTTAAAAGGAATGTTCTTTTCTTAAAAACCTTACCTGCTCAAGCTAAAGACAACAGTTACAAGTGATTAATGCTGGCAATGGTTTTAATGTTTGCTATCCAGTTTTAAAGGCCTTACTTGACTCCTGCAGAGAAGCTGACGACGGGGAAGAAGAATCCATCGGTGTTAAAGTCCTCGAACATCCCCTGCACTGGTTGCCCGTTGATCCTGTAGGACATACTAGGAGCGCCCAAATCCAGACAGCAACTGACCACATCATCCGAGTTCAGCAGGTGCTGGTTAATGGAGGCCACGGCCCTGGGGATTCGACCTGGGGCACAGAGTTGATCTCAGTTGCAGCAGCAAAGTCACAGTAAATGAAGGACTGAATGATAAGTGAGGAGAAGAGATGGGGCAGAGAGGAGGAGAGAGGGGTGATGAATGTTTTAACAGGAGTGGCATAAAATGGATGAGAGGGGAGTTGTAATGGATCTTTTAGAGACTTTGAAAGAAAAAAAAAATGAAGCTGCAGAGCAGAAGTTCAGTCAACTGGAACTTTTGGTGATAGCATTTGCATTATATTTGATGCAGTTAGACAGGCAGTGTGTTTGTAACAGTTTGTCCTTCATTAGAAAAGAAACCTTGATATTAAACCAGCCATTATCCATGAGCTAACTCGGATTTACATGATTGAAAAGCTTCAATTTGGTACTAAATTATGTAGATTAAAACCTCAGATTTATTCAGGTAAACTGATATATGGAAATCAGACACTGGTTGTCATTTCAGAGTTTAAAGAAGAAAGACTAATCTATTTTATTCTGAGATTTTTTAACGCAAACGTGACATACTTCAAACTTATTTGCCTCTTTTCATAGTGGCAACCAACCCGCTTTATGCAGATATCAACACTAACTATTTAACTTAAGTGTATAAAATGTTTACATGAACTATTTAAAATTTCTTGAACAGACTAACAAAACACCAACAAGTTTAACTGAGATCCCCACCTGACCACAGATGAAGCCCATCAAAGCTGTAGGAGTACAGGTCATCACCAACGCCGTTTCCACCCCAGCCCTCTCCTCCACCGGGATACGGAGCGTAGCCTTTAGTGTTTGCCCAGCCTATTCTAAGGTGGGTCGGCTCCCCAGTTACAAAGTGGTCCACCTGGTCGATGACCAGCTCATAGTACCACTTCTTATACTGTGCAGAACCTTCAGCGATGCCCAGGAAGATGTTGGGCCTCATACTAGAGTCAAAGACAGAAGATAAAAAAAGGCAGATTATTAAGGTTGAACAACATATCACTAATATATCGTTATTTCAATATCAGCAATATTCATATTGCAAAGGACTGTTTGGAGTGCAGTAATTGTTGGCCAATATATTCCAAGAGTTATGACCTTGCATTTTATTTGCTAATGTAATACTTAGCTAGTTGGACAGAGTCTAAAGGTAGCAGATGCGAAAGGTCACAGAGTGATGGAAGCATAGATAAGAGAGCAAAGAAGAATATATGCATATATATCGCAACTAACATCATTGCTAAATTTACCAATATTATCGCCATCTCAAGATTTTCTAATATCGTGCAACACCACAGTATCTCTTTCTCAAGGAATAGTCATGACGTCTTGTTGTACATAAGATGACAGTTTCAGAACTACTTTTTTGAAAATAGACACCATTACCCGTTTTGCAACTTCCAAGGTAGAAAAACACAACCTTAAAAGAAAAACCTTTCATCATATTTCCACTTTTGTACCTTTGAACATCATTCACAATTCGGGTCTGGAGCAACAGGTCCCTTTTTGGCAGCAGGTTGTCACAGATCAGATTTTGATTGGTTCTCACTGCCACCCCATTGCACACACAGAGAGAGCACAGGACATCCAGAATCTGAAGAGCAAAAGCAGAGAAGACATTTGTTAAAAGTATCGTTTGTTTGTTTTGAACATATGCTTTAAAACTGCACAGTATGCATCATTTTCACACTGCATAAAAGGGACAACTTAAACTCAGCAGGACCCTTGTAGTCAGACTGCCTCTCATGATCAGTATCTGTTGTGTATGAGGATGCCCTTTCATGTCGGGTACAATTTACAGCGCAAATATTAAAAGACTGTGACATTTAAACTCTGTAGGTCAAACACAAGGCTGGAATGTCAACTACAACTGCTGATAAACATTTTGTTTTTTATACATCCTGGCTGTTGACTTGATTGTAGGTTAGCAAAAATGTATGTTACAGAAAGAGAATTTGTTTATATTTGCTCAGGCTGAAATACTTTTGCACTGGATTTAGGTGTGTGAAAGAGAAAGTAACAGGTTTAAGAAGCTGAAAGCTCACATACTTCAACTGGGAAAATACATTATTCATCCAATGTTGATTTTGTAGGTTTGCTCACTTACAAAGAAAGGAACGGTTTCAAATATTTATGGCTTTCCTATTTTAATGTAGAGCGAGAGAATTTCAACCAAAAACCTAGAAATTCTTATGGTATAAAAGTTAACTTTATTCCATTCACACAATGAATTTCATGTCATTATGTGAAATAAATGTTTGATCTCTTACAACCTGGGCATACTACCAGCTCACATAGACTGCTTTTGTGCCCATATTACACACAGATTAATATAATCTCAATCAATCAATCAATCAATGAAAAGCGGTTTCAAGACATCAGGTAAAAGTTGATTTATCTAAACAAGCCTGGAATGGGATACAAGAACATCAGTAAGAAACCTGGTTAGAAGGTGACATTTGCTAGCATGATTATTTGGAAATGGAAGAAATGTAAATCACCAGTTGCCCATGGGTTGGAGTTCCATGCAAGACCTTGCTCCATGGGGTGAGAATGATCATGAGAAAGCCCATAAAGCCCAAGAATCCCCCTGCCATGTACAAGTATGCCAGAGGACATCTAAATGATTCAGAGAAGACTTGGGGGCAAAGTGCTGTGGTCAGATGAGGACAAAATCAAGATTTCTGACATTCAGTTGACCCATCATGTTTGGAGGAAGAGAAATGCTTAATATAACTCAAACAACACCATCACCACAGTTAAGCTGGAAACATGATTTGGTACTGCCTTTCTGTTAAGAGTACTATAATGCCTTCACCACTTCGAAGGGGCCAATAGACATAAAATCTTGGAGGAGAACCTTCTTCCCTCACACTGTGCAGAAAACATGGGTCATGGATGGGTCTCAAAGACAATGACCCAAGGTTACCGCAAAGGCAACAATGTAACGGCTGAAGAAGAAAGACCTCATTCATTCAGAAAGTATCTGGAGGGATCTGAAGCTGTGAGCTGCTAAGGGGCAGCTAAGAATTTTAAAGGAGTCTTAGCACTCTAGTAAAAAGCAGAAGGCCAAAATTACCTCCTGAAGTGCGTGCTAACCTGGTTCCCAGCAGCAACATTTCTGCACCAAGTTCTAAAACACCTTTTTAGGATCAAATACTTAAGTCCCTCAATGATATGATGCAATGTTATAATGTATATGAAATGTGATAGATGTTTGGTTATTTTTCTATATCCCTACATTAAAAAGATTTTTTTATTTTTTTGTGAGCAAAAAGAGCAAATGTATAAAATCAGGAGGAAATCAAATATTTTACTTGTAGATATGTGCTATAATAGGTTTTATAATGAAATCTTGTTTTGTTTGGTGGTGTTTTGTTTAAATTTATAATGAATCCAAAATATTTTTTAGACAAAGATGCATCCAATTAAAGACAAAAACCTAATTAAGTTTACTGCAACCATTACATGCGCCAATCTTTTCTGTGTAACATATGAAGACATTTATGTTTTCCACTTTTTAAATTTTTTAATTGTGGAATAACTGAGAATTAGTAAGTGGACTTGCAAACGTGATAGCAAAGGTCCTTTTTTCAGCCCACCTTGTGGTTGCGTCCATGCTTGTAGAGCAGAGAGATGATGGATTTAATGTGCCCTTTCTGAATGATGTTCAGGGCTTCTGGGCTTTCTACCAAAATACAATGGAGGACTTCCAGGATTCCTGCAAAGCAAAGCAAAATAATAATAATAAAAAATCCCCCCTAAACATTTGTGATTGCATGTTGTATTAATTAGTGGCAAAAAAGAGACCCAGGATACCTGATGATGACTCCATTCTCTCCAGTTTGCTGACCAACCAGTCCAAGTTTCGGGAGAACTGGGTACAGTTGGTCCGGTTTCCACGAATCAGGGCAGCTGAACAAAAGGCAACGTTTGAGTAAAGTACCTTTAAGGCTTTGCCGTATACAAATATCACTAAGTTTTCAAATACTCCATCCAGGTCAAGGTCTGACAAGATGTTCTATTGCATCCAACAGCTGATGATAAACTGTTAGGTGGACATGAAGCCTAAGGCTAGTATTAGTTAGGATCCCTTTTACATTTTCTTTTCCACATCCAGGAGCCTCATTTCACACCAATTTGTTTCAGGGACAGCAGACTGACTACATGCAAGAGAATTCCTTTAACAGCACCTTCTGAATACTGATTGAGACCAACACTGGGATTCAGCCTTTTCAGGAAAGCTCTAATCCAGCATGAACACATGAACATAGCCACACAGGCGATCAAGGGCAAAGTGGGTCAATGTAAAGGAAAGGAAGGTGAAATTTTCAATTTAAAAGATGACAAATCTTGATATCATTTGCATACCACTCATTTAAGAAGGACCTTACCGAGTTAAAATTTCAAGTTGCTTGGAATGTCATACAAACTTTAGTTTAGCTCAAAATTATTCATACCCCTGGCAGATTTAGATTTAATTTTATAGTTAACTTTAATTTGACTATCATGTTTCTTTTTAAATGGAAGTAATACCAGTGGCAAAATGCAAATAACTGGCAAGCATTTATGAGAAGCATTTGATTGCTATAATGCCATTACAGACTGTTCCACAGATGAAATCGTTTTTGACTTATCATTTTTGTTAAAATATAACTAAACAGAGAAATCGATTTTTAAACTGATACACCTCTAAAACTATCTTATAGATGCCTGTGTTGCTCTCAAAAACAAACAGCTTGGTTGAATAGAATAACTCAAAATTTAAATCTTCCAGGGGTTTGAATACTTTTTAGCCTTACACATAACTCAGGGTTTCTGCATATTTTTATGTCAAATATCTACCATTTTAAGGGTTCAAATTATAACAGTTATAAGTCCTTTTTAGTTCATTTTAATTGAAAAGTGAAAAACGTCGGTATGGATTCATCCAGACATTTCTATTTTTGATGCACAAATAGTGAGATACAACTTTTGGAGAATGAGATACAGAATACAACCTGAAAAAGCAATTTTTTTTCCCACGCTATATTTTCTTTTTTATACCTATCCAGGAAAATACTTGAGTTCTGCTCTCTCCAGACTGCATAGGAACCTTGATAATGGAGAGTCATACTTTTTGAACAAAACCATCTAACCTTCAACGCAGCTTAATGACAATCTACTGCAAATGTGTCCTTTGGACCCAGCTAATATTTAGGTGGTCACAGGTCTTACAGGAGAGACTCTGAACACACATGTATGAACTCACAAGAAAACATTGATGAGACCAGTAAGTGTTTCTATCTAAACATAAAGATGACTTTACATTTTGATATATGCAATCCCATAGAAAACCAATAGGTAGTCCCACAGATTAGACATGATAAAAAATCCCAAGATAAAAGATAAATGGAAAATCTGCTTTCTCAGACTGCCCTCAGCAACCTTGGTGGCAACCCCACTGAAGGGACGGCTATCATTTACTATTAGCAGTGTACTTGTGGGTTGTAGGCTAAATCTGTGCACATATGTGAGCATATGCAGGAGAGGGAATGATCAATATAAGGGTAGTCAAGGTGAACTGACTGGGGGGAAGGTAATGGAAGAATGCCAGCAACAGAATAAACAAACGATTCATTAAACAGTAAAAATCGGACTAGTCAGAGTTGAAGATGCAGAACCTTTGACCCAATATGGGCCATGAAACATGGGGATAAAGCCACTGGATGTGATGACTAACATTGTTTCAATTGTGATATAAAATTTCCTTATTTTCTGATACGCTAACCTGCAAAAAGCTTGGAATTGTAAGCAACTTAAAAAATATGTAAACAAAGGATAAAATGAAGGACTGTACAGTGAAGAGAGTAGTGGAGTCCCAAGGGAAAAATAATAATTCAGTGAGGGATGATAACTACTTCATGTCCACACAGACTGAAGAGGTGCTGACAGACGATATTTTATGTGATCCATCACTCACTCACCCAAGAGTTCATAGAGGAGGTTGAGGATGTCCTTCCACGCTACGCCAGCTTCCTCCCCAGCCATCTCTCCGAAGTGGGCAGCACTGTCATACAGGTTCATCCGGTCAATGCACTTGGACAAAAGGGCCAGCATGCCCTGACAAAAAAAAAATATATAAGCACTTTTTCACATTTTGTCATATTAGAATCAAAAACGTCTGTGTATTTTATCAGGATTCTATTTAGCAAACCAAAACAAAGTAGTGCATTCATTTGAAGAGGAGGTAAATTGATGGATGACTTAAAAGATTTTTTACAAAAAGCATAAATGTGGCAAGTGTTGCATGCATTATATTCAGCCCTCTTTGATTTGATAGCCCAACTGCCTACATAAAATACATAAAGGCCACCTGTGCATGGCATAGTATTGAAATACATGTATGTGTGTGTTTTTGTGTATGAAAATCCATGTATATTAAGTTATTGTGGTCATACCGGTCATGGACATTCTATCATTGCTATCCTGTTGTCAGGTTAGACCTATAAGAATTACTGCACCTTGACAAGGATCACAGACCATATGGGCAGTTTGAAAACACAGAAAACAAAACTAAGATGGGGAAAGGTTGCATGAGATTTTTCCTTTGGTTCTCCAAACTAAGATGGATGCTAACAGTGTCTTTAAACCAGAACATAACCATATTTACAACAGGAAACAAAAAACCATGCCTCAGTGGAGATTTGGCCCACTCACCTCCTCCTTGAAGAGGTCTTGTCGTTTGATGAGTGAGCGAAGCAGATTCTGTTTTTCCTCATGCTCAAGCTCTATATCGGGCTGCTTGAAGTATTCAATCAGATCGTTCAGCGTTTGCAGCACTTCTTCAACATATCCGGCCACTGCATTCATTTCTCCAGCTGCAGTGGTGTCCAATGCCCTGAAAGTAAAGAATCACATTTTAAAACTTTAATTTTATTGGCTTTGCATTTACACTTTGGTATTGTATTTTTTTTTAGATATGCAGAGGAGCTTTTTGTGAATACTACTTCTGACTCACTTTATGAAGTTTTTGAAGAGGAATGTGGTGTTTCGGATGATGCGAGCAGCCCGAGATTCCTCATGCTGGCATCGCTGTAGGATGAGACCATCATCCATGTGGCCCTCAGAGTGAAGGCAGGCCTAGTCCAGGAAATACAAGGACATGTGTGTGATGTAAAAAATAAATTTAATTTGTCAGTAGTCCAACTCTTTTGATTGAAATGACTGAACAAATGATAAAACATGTGAAATCTTTTCACTTTGAAGGTTATTTAAAGACAGCTGAGTTTCATCTCAGCATTGCTTCAGATTTATGGGACCAAAGTTGCCTTCCTCAGCTTTACAGTGTTGAAAAACATTCTCCAACCAATTGCCAAACTTTGAATTCAGGAGGAACAGTGTGGCTTCTGTTTGCCATGGACCAGTGGACCAGAAATTTATTCTCATGGAATTGCTGAGTAGGATCGTGGGAGTTTAGTTTTTCAGCCCACATGTGTTTTGTGGACCATAAAATTGTCCAAAATGTTTATCAAGTATTAATTCCTTTCAATAGAAATAACGGGCCAAGCCCAACTCCAAACCACTCAAGTGGTAATATTAAGAGAATAAAGTCGTAAAATTACGACAATAAAGTCGTTACATTACAAGAATAAAGTTGTAACATTACGAGAAAAAAGTAATGACAGCTCATCTTCCACAAAACAAGCAATTTCTTCCAAGTCCGTGTGGTTCTTTCTTCGAAAAAGACACCAGTAATAATTTGATGCTGAAGTGCTAAAAGATTAAGAATGTCCTTATTTGTAAAACCCATACTAAAATATAACTGCCCAAGATGCTCAACATTCCTCATTTTAGCACATGGAAAAGTGTGCTTTTTGTAAGAGCTGTCATAAACATTCTGAGTTTATTCTTGTAAAATTCCAACTCTATTCTCATAATACTCGTACTCGTAGTCTTCCGCTTATCCGGGACCGGGTTGCGGGGGCAGCAGACTCAGCAGAGACGCCCAGACGTCCCTCTCTCCAGACACCTCCTCTAGTTCCTCCAGGGGGAGCCCAAGGCGTTCCCAGGCCAGCCGAGAGACATAGTCCCTCCAGCGTGTCCTGGGCCGTCCCCTGGGCCTCCTTCTGGTGGGACGTGCCTGGAATAACCCCCGAGGAAGGCGTCCAGGAGGCATCCAGTATAGATGCCCGAGCCACCTCAACTGGCTCCTCTCGATGTGGAGGAGCAGCGGCTCTACTCCGAGACCCTCCCGGATGGCCGAGCTCCTCACCCTATCTCTAAGGGAGTGCCCGGCCACCCTACGGAGGAAGCTCATTTCAGCCGCTTGTATCCAGGATCTCGTTCTTTCGGTCATGACTCAAAGTTCTCATAATATTAACACTTTATTCTTGTAATTAAACAAAAGAAAATCTCTTAGCCTGGCCCTAATACTCAGTGGTACTATAAGTGGAACTAAACCCGAAGTAAAAGGGGTTAAGCGGGGGTGTGATCAGGAGGATGAGGGAAAGTGGCAGCTAGCTTAATCTGACATACTAATACATGGAGAGTGAACACAGTGATGCTGGTGGTTTCGGCACGGATCGGTCTTTTGAGGTGGAGGATTTTTTTACCCTCCTTGTCACCAGAGGGAGGCTTAGTGGAGCCCAGAGGGCCTGGGCCTTATCAGTTCGAGCCACTGGCTCGAAAGCCGCCACTGCTGAGGCAGTGGGGGACAGAATGGGTCCAATTTTTGAGTGGTAAAGTGATGTTAGCTGCATCATCGCTAACATCGGCTAACTTTCAAAGCAGTAACAAACTTTCAGAAAGATTACATTCTCATGTAGATTTATATTATCTCCAGTAAAGCATATGATTGAAGGCATAAAGCATTAAACAATATAATCAATGCTCACAATTCCAATTCCGGAGTCACTACAGGGGCGTGCGTCTGAATGAGATTGGTTTTACACCCAAAAGCAGGCCTATGACGAATACATGTACCAAGCTGTACCGTTTGAACCAACAGGAAAATTCAACTCCAGTGACCACCGTTCAACCCACAGAGGGCAGCACTAAGAGGGTTTTAGGACAAATATTGCAGAATTAAACAAGTTCAGATGAAAATGTAAAAAATTGTACGGTACCATAAATGTAGCACCCTCAATGCCCAATTTATACAGTTTACATAAAGTTACAGGGAACCATAGCGGAAGGGCTAAAGAGCTCTGAGGTTTGCAACCTATGACTTTGGAAGGACTGTACGTCATTAAACAGCTTTTCCTAATTACAAGATGAGTGAAATATTTATTCCCACTGTCCGTAAGCATAATATTTACCCTTCTTTTCAGGGGACCAAGGCGAGACGATTTGGCATCAGGCGCAAGGTAGGAAAGCCACAGTCCAGTTGCCACATGCATGACAAAGCAGACAGAGTCTCCATACTTTATATCTGGAACTCCCATCCCATCAATATCCCTTTTTATGCCAGGATCGCCTTTTTCCTGGTTTATTTAGAATGAAAAGAAAAACATAACGATTAGCAAATAAAAGCAGAAAAACAGTATTCACTGACACAGGGTTGGAAATATGACAAGATGTGCAATAAGTATAATAAATTGACATTAGATGGTAATGACAGTCTGAGGATAAGAATCTCATTGGAGACAGGGGCAGGGATCATTAGCTTGGCTACTTTTCAGGCAGAGATGGAGCAATTCAATTGATTAATGTCAACAGCAAGTCAGGAGGAACATATTAATGCAACGTGCGGCATGATGAGGAGCTGACCTTCCTTTATAAAGGAGCTGATGGGCACAGGCTGATGTGGTTAGAAGATGGAGGGATTGGCTAAAAAAAAAAAGTAAATAAAAACTATACCTTTCCCAAATAAGTCCTGACTAATAACTCATGGCCTCTGTAGGAGGGGTCATTGGAGGAAGGATCATTACTCTTTGTTGTCAGGAGTTTTATAAGATTTTAAATGAAAGGATCTCAAGGTGGCTTATTCACCTCATTTCTGAGAGTTTATGTGAAGGATAACAAGCAGGCATTGCTTGCACAACAAAACATAAGATCAAATAGGAAGAACAAGAAAACAAGTTAATTGTGTATTATAGTTCAACTACTGTGAAGCTCCCTACAAACAACTTGTAAACCTTTGGAGTAAATATGAGCATTGATTCACTAATTATGCTATTTTCAGTCATTTTTCCAATAGGCCATATGCTTGATGGCAGTTTAAAATTAGGTAAACAAATCTTCATGCATTATTCTGTTACTCCAATGTTGGTAGATTTCTCTCAGCATTTTCTGTGAAAAGGGGGCTGAATTAGAATGGACTTGGACAACATGAATGTTTGCTCTAACACGTTCACATGGTAGTTTGCTCAGCAGTTGTGGAAAGGTCAGATTATGATGGTGACACAGCAGCTTATTAAAAGCTTCCTGCAACAGTGAAAATACTGCAATATTATAGGTGCAGCACAAAAGCAAGCTTAAGGAGTACAGACATGCTAGAGTTAGAGTCTAAGTTGAGAAGATATATTTATATAGAGTCTGATAAGAGTAACCTTAGATGACTTAAAGCAGAAAGCAGTGGCTTTGGTGTCAGACTTCTCTCTGTCCTGCAAGACCAGTCCCCGGTCTTCAGTCAAGGCCAGATAGTGTCCAGTGGAGAGATGGCGAAGGCGGAATGGCTGGCCCCATCGAATATGGCTGCCGCTCCAGCTAAACATACAGAATAAATGTCAAAAAGCTCTGAAACATGAATCATTTATATACCAAAACTAGAGAAGAAAGAAAAGAAGAAAGAAATCACCAGTCTGTTCTCTCCTATTTGACAAATTTCAAATACAGCATTCTACTTCATCTGGAGTGTGTCAGCAGTTCCTGCAAGATGAAGACAATGAAGCTATGGACTGGCCCGCCTGTTCCCCAGACCTGAATCCGATTGAGCACATCTGGGAAATCATGTCTCACTCCATCCACCAGCGTGGAGTATGTCAGTAGCATGCCCAGGCGTTGTAGGGAGGTCATACAGGCATGTGGAGGCCACACACAATACTGAGCCTCATTTTAAATTGTTTTAAGGACATTACATCAAAGTTGGATCAGCCTGTAGTGTGTTTTTCCACTTTAAATTTATGTGTGACTCCAAATCCAGGCCTCCATTGGTTAATAAATTTGATTTCCATTGATGATTTTTTTTGTGATTTTGTTGTCAGTACATTGAACTTTGTACAGAACAAAGTATTCAATGAGAATATTTCATTCATTCAGATCTAGGATGTGTTATTTGAGTGTTCCCTTTATTTTTTTGAGCTGTATATATATATATATATATATATATATATATATATATATATATATATATATATATATTTTTTTTTTTTTTTTTTTTCTTTTCAAGGAGAGAGACAGACTTTATTAATCCACAGGGAAATTAGATCTCCATAGCAGTCTATTATCAGTATATTTAAATACAAATACATATACTAAGGTAGAAATAATAAAAAGGTACAAATAAACCTATAAAACACAAGATAAATAGGTACATTAAAGTGCAATGGCAAGACGATGATACTAATGATATAATAAAGTAATTGTTAGTAACCATATTTATTATAATTGTAATATTTGTAGCTGTATATAATACTAGCAACAAAAGTAATAGTACCAATAGTAACAATAATAAAAAGCAATCATAATGAGTAATGGTAATAATAATGATAGTACAGGTACATAGTACAAAATGTGACAGATAGTATGTAGTCCAATTCTGTGATAGTGGCTCTAACAGGGATGGATGAATTGTAAAATCTATTTGCAGTTGGGAGGAACGATTTTCTTTATCATTCCTTAGAGCAGCGTAGTTGGATGAGTCTGCTCTTTCATTTGTCCACTGTTTTGTATTTGGGGTGAAAGGGACTATCCCGATTGCCAGCAGATCTCTCAACATCCTGTCCTCCACCACCTCTTCCATAGTGACATGTTTAGAGCCCACAATAGATCTGCTTTTACGAAATGTTTCCACAGATAATAGTTTTAAATTATTTAGTACCACTGCCTAATTTTACAAATGTTTTATTCTATTATGCAGTTTTATTTATAAAACACAAACAAAAGACAGCAGAGGAATGCCAAATAGGGCTTCACATTCTGTAGGATTTAGCCAGCAGTGACAGCTAAGAGCAGTGGCAGGAGAGTTTTAAATACAGTCTAGAGTGCTTGAGACATTCAAGAAAAGGGACTGATATAATTTATGAAGCTTGAAAAAGGTGTGTGTATGTTAGTATTTTATGACATATAATCAGTTCATTCAGTCATTTGTTTCGTCTTACCTGATCCTGAGAGGCTCCAGTCTCCAGAGGGAGCGGGCTCTTGATGCTCCCTTCCCCGCCTCATAGTTTACTATTCTGTCAGAACGACAACAAACGTAGGCATAATCATAATTCTAATTACTCATATCACTAAATTACTCATATCACACAAAATGAAGAGGTGGAAAGGAAACATCAATCAAAACATTTTACATAATTTTAACTCCCGCAAAAAGCAAAAAATGTAATAGAAATAAAATAGAATTAAAGCAACAGTATTTTGTTGCTTCATAATGTTTTTTCTATAAAAAGCTAATTTGTTGCTGAATTTTTATACCCAACCTTTTATTAAATTTGACTGAACCTATACTGTTTGGGTCAATTAGGATAAACACAATTATTTCTATTTGCCAAATGCCAGACACATTTTTTATTTTTCTGTTATTCAGAAAGCTGAACTCTCATATTTTCTTAATATTTGGTAGAATGACAATAGCTTGCTGTAATTTTGGACCACAGCAGCAAAGTTCCTTATAGCATTCTAACGTTTTACATGAAAGATGAAAAAAAAATGTTTTCCTTGTGACATAATAACGTAAATGCGTTTCTTCCTGTTGGATTTAAATCTCTTAGGCAGTTTATTACAAACCTCTGCTCTTCTTCACTCTTATCTGCTCCAGGGATTGTCAAGCTCTCGTCGTGACCATGACAGAGACGCATCACATGCCCGCCAATCAAAAACCCTTTAACAGCAGAAACAGCATGGAGTTAAAAAGGTAAATGGACTGAGTTTATATTGCCCTCTTCTAGTCATACAGACCATTCAAAGCCCTTTACGAGAGAGCTACATTCACCCATTTGCACTCACAAATGTGCACACATTTAAACAAAAATATGTAGATTAGAGCACCCTGATATGTGGCGGGAGGAAGCTGGAATAAAACCCAATCTCACTGAGCTGTGGCTCCTCCCACTGAGCCACTGTTGCTTGCCATAACCTTACAGAAACTGTTTATTATGCGTTTACAGCTTTACATTTATAACGACATGTTGGGAATATATGAATCTGAATACTTCAAACACTATTCTAAAATAAATGTTATTCTCAAATAAAATAAGCATAAATTGTCACATCCAATTGTCTATGGTTGTCGCTGACCTTGACGAAGGTTGAAGGACCCACCTACAGCCATGTTGCTTGATGAACAAGTAGGCTGGACGTTCCACAGGGTCTGCATGAAGGAGGCGTCTACCTGAATGTTGCCGTTAGAGTTGGAGAGATGCTAAAAGACAGAAGCAGGTTATGCTGGACTTCAGAAAGATAGAATAGTAAACTACAGCTGCAGAATAGGTACAAACAAATCACTTACATTCAGCCATATTTAAAAGGAGATATTCAAGAATTTTATTCAGATGCATTATTTTAACAGTTTTGCTTTCTTTAAAGCTGCTAAACAACATTTTAAAAGGTATGAGCTAAAACTCTCCTAAAAGAGTTCTATCGATGGTACTTATGTAATCGCACCTGTTTCAGATCATCAAATGTTAATATCTGACCTACATAACTTGATTAAAAACAAAATGCAACTTTCATATGATGATTTCATTTATTAAGCCATGTCTGATTGTCAGTGTGACATTTTTGTCCTAAAATGCTATGTTAATTTTATATCAGATATGACCGGATGCACATCTGACAAAGTTCCTTTTGTGTCTTGTCAGACCACCGAGTGTTTTCCCAAAGGTCTTTGGGATAATTATTTAGGCGTTTTGTCGGCAAATATTAGATGGGCCTTTGTGCTCTTTTTGGTTAGCAGTGGTTTTGTCTTTGAACTCTCCCAATGATGCAATTTTTGCCAAGTCTCTCTCTTATTGTTTAATCATGAACACTGACCTTAACTGCAGAGCTTTAGATGTTCTGGCTTCTTTTGTTACTTTCTAGATGAGTCATTGTGTTGCTCTTGGGTTAATTTTGGCAGTCCTGGGAAGGTTTTTTGTTTTCACCATGTGGATAATGTTTCTTACTGTAGGCTCTGAAGTCACAAAGCCATTCTGAGGCCATTACCAGACTGATTACAACAATTTTGTTCTTCATCTGTTCTTGAAATCTGCATATCTTTATATTACTTTTTGAGATTGTTTAACCTACTACATGCTGTCAGATGGGCTTTATTTAGCTCATATCTTGATTCTCCAGGTCAGGCAGGAATTAGGTCAGGGTGTGACAAGTAAGACTTCTGTATTAAACCAAAACTGATTAGATTAAATTAAACACTGCCCACACGAGGAATCACATTCAAGATCTCTGCACTGATGTCTCCAATATGTTACTTACAGTTGGCCTCTACGGTATTTTTGGCAGCAGATTTTAACCCATGGGTTACAGCAAAAAAGTAAAAACATTCACTAAACCAATTTAACTGTACAAAGAGAACCAGATTAACAACTATGTGGATCACAAAAAACCTCTTCAAATTATCATATGTTCTATACAACTCACTTTTGAAAATGATGTTTGTTCAGAAGAAATAAAAGTCTGACTCTTTGGCCAGTTTGCTATAATTTAGCACCTCTCTCCCTGGAGGAGGTGTTGGAGCACCCACCCGAAAATATTATATATCAAAAAGTTTCATATTCCTGGCATGTCAGAGCGGATCCCTTCAGGCTATTTCACTTTCTGCCTCTTACTCGCCCTCTTGAAATTCCCCTGTCCCTTTTCGCAGAGTAAGTTAATTGAGGTCGGGAGTGGAGCAGAGCTTGGGAGACAGCAATAACTTTAAACCCATTAGTCAGACTGGTAAGTAAAATGCAAATGTTTTCAATATGCATAGAAGTGTTTTACAGGTTATCTGGTTTCCATCACAAGTAGCAAAGGTTCCCCGCTTTCATTTTAAATTGCCTTGTCACTGTGATGTTAGCTGGAGCTGTGATCAAAGCTACCATGAATAGGCTGACTAATGGTGAGCCAGACCAGGGCACCTACAGACATGGGTCAAAAAAGCTGAAAAACTATCACCTTCTTTGAATTGCTAACAGTTCTGTTTAAGAGGCAAAGAGAAAAAAATATACAATATTTTACGGATACATAATATGTGCAGCTCTAGATGCAGCTGTGCTTGTACTATTTAAAGCTTTATAGTCAACTAAACAGCTTTACATTTTATCGACAGGTTCATCTCACTAAATTGGAATATGTGATCAGATGAGGCTCATTTGTCAGATTAAAAGTACCTTTTGAAATCAATCTTTAAGTAGATATAAAATATATTTCTCATTAAGCCCACATTTCTGTATTAAAGATGTTTTTTAATTGGTCTGATGCAACACTAATCTCAAATGTTTTTTTTTTTTCATTAGCTGTAAGTGAAAAACAGAAAGAAAGGCAGCCATGTTGTGGGAGGTTTGCATCTGTGGCAGACTCTTTCCATTTTTAGTGGATAAATACAACAGTCCTCTATGAGATGTTCAAAGTTTGAAATGTTTTCTAACCTAACCCTGCTTCAGACTTCTCTATACCTTTATCCTTGACCTTACCTGATGTGTTCCTAGGTGAGAACCTCGGTATTGATCCTGAGATTAAATCTACAAACAGGTAGACATCTGAAGGCAATTGGTTGTTGGATTTTATTTAGGGTGGTATTTCAAGGTGCTGTATATCGGGGTAATTATTGCACATAGTTTTATACTTTCACTATAAAAAGGGTCCTTACTAAAGTTACTATTATTATTAGCTTTAATGTAACTGCTTAACCTTCTTGTGGACAAAATCATCATTTGGGGCTGCTGCTACAATTGAAATTTAGTTGTCTAATTGAGGTAAATTAATTAATAGTACATTCATCTCCGCTTTCTCAAAATGTTTTATTTTTAGGTGAGTACTGAAATGCAACTTGCCAGGTATCTTTCAGTGGACACGCTGACGAGAATCAGATCATCTCCAATGCGGACTTTCTCTCCCTCGGATCTCTGCTTGGATGCAGGATGAATTGTCCACCAGCAGGATTCTCCTAAAGGCATAAATACATTGAAAAACTCAAACTGCTGATTAGGTGAAACCTGAAAGCTTGAACAGGTCTGTAAATAAATGCACTCATTTAAAAGTAATTTTAATAGCATTAAATTCTCATCCAAGAGAGCCATTGTGAAAAAATTGCTGAGTTTGATAAATCTTCAGTTCAGCTGTTATATAAAAAACTACACTCAGCACACATGGAGTTACAATATTTCAATAATATAAAGTATTTATTCAATCTCAAGGTTAATTCAAGGTGATTCATACTCATTCAGTGCTCATTAGTCATACTGTACCTATTGAATCTTCTTGCAGTCCGACATCAAATGACAGCTTGTCTGTCAGAGACCTTGATGTCTTCAAACAGGTCAAGTACTGGTGAGTAAAAAATGAATTAGTGTTGGGTCAAAGCTCTGAGCGGCTTTCAGCTCGTTGAATTATGAAGTAAATGTGAAGCAAAGTTGAAATTATTAATATTTTAGAAGATAGGATGTGAAGTTTTAGTGCTGAATAATCAGTATATTAATTTATTAGTCAATTAAATCAATTCAGGAACCAACTTACTATGTCAAGTTATTAATAACAGTACTGTGAAAAAACCTAAAGAGCTCCTATTTTGTTTTTTGCTTGTCTTTTTGCTTCTAAGCAGACTTTCTCAGAACCTTTTAAAGTGGTTTTGATCATTGTCACATGGTGCAGTGTTAGGTGCACCGTAGGCTACGGTCTTCAGCGCAGTTGTCCCCAGTTTGATTTGCTGCATGTCTTCCCCTTCTCTCTCTGCCCTTCTTTCTGTCTAGCTACTACTGAGTAAAGGCCACTAATGCCACAAAAAACCTTAAAAGTTTTTTTGTATTTCCTCTAATCATTTTCTGTCCAGTTCTTGTACATGAAGTCCCAACTTGCACAATGTGTGCTTTATAAAATAAGGAACATAGGCAAGTGGAGGACAGTATCAGACCTCTAAAACAGTTTCCAGATGTGCAGGATCCAAATCTGACATGTTTTGGTCATGGAGAAACAAAATATCCAGCAAAGACCTGGGAGAGTATCTGAGCGATGCATCATTCTTCTGTTGATCATCTATACTTTATGCCAGTTTGCAGGCAACACTTGCCTATCCTCTGATTATAGGAGCCTTTATATGCCAAAACTATTCATTGTTCAGAGTTAAGGGGCTTACAAAAAAACTAATTTCTTTGGTCATGGACAGAAAATGAATAAAAAGCAACAACAAGTTTAAAGAGTAACATTTAAATACCTTCAGATTACCAAAGGATATATTGAGACCACTTTACAAGGAGGAGTTTTTTTTTGGTCATGAGTTCATTAAGGGAATGTATGACTATTATCAAAATGAGTTTCATCCCCATCTTAGTGATTTTAACATTGACACTCACCATGCCACTGAAGGAGTGACGTAAGAGGATGGCATGACCATAAAGCAGGGTCCGGTGTCCACCTCCCTGACCCGCCTGGCAAGAAACAAACAGATTAATATCACATAACCCCAAAATCTAGATCCTGTTGATGTACAAGAGGAGAAATTGAGGTACTTGAATGTAGGACTGCACATAAAGAAAACATGCGATAGTATTGGTGAAGGTTGCTTTAAATATTACTTGTGATAAACAAATAATTAAATATGTTATTGCCTTTCTGCTTTCGGTTAATATATTTGCAAACACAAAGCCCAGCTAATCTACCAATCATTATCAAGTAATCTACTCACCAACTGGGAAAAGAAAATTCTATATTATATTTATTGAAAAAGTTGCTTTTGGCAGACCTCAGCTGTTTCTCCATTGAAACAACTTTTTAAAGTTTCTCACCACCTCACCATCTCTTTGCCTTTGAAAACGTTTTATGCTGCATTAGATAAGGAGTGTCACCAAATTTGTTACAGGCACAGACAGTCTGAATCCAAGGTACTTGAAAAAGTAGCTAGTATTTATTGCAACCCAGGCAGTTATCTATATTACAAATAAATAAATATATTCATAATATATTTTGCAGCCCTACTTGATTCCCTATTGATTTTGCAAGTTTGCTCACTTACAAACAAGTCATTAAGCCAGAGTTCTGGTTCTCACTGCAGTGGCAAATAGATAATCAATCATTGAATCTATTACAGACTCTTAGGGCTCAATTTGTGTATAAAGCACATTTGCCCACACAATTAATTTATTCCATTTCTAACTCTTACTGCAATGGGCAATACCAAACAGCTGTGAAAGGACATCAAGGACAAGATAGTCAATCTGCACCATGCTGGGATAAGAAATGAGACCATCAGCAAGAACACCAGCGAGAAGATGACAATTGCTTGTGTAAATAAAATAGCAAGAAATATAAAATAACAACTCCTTGTAGCTTCATAAAAGATATTTTCTCATTGGGTAAGAGTGACAATAGGAAAGGTGAGGAACAAGTCCATAACCTTCACAGAAGGAGCTTATTATTGCCCTGAATGCAGTTGGAACTATAGTCTCCAAGAACACCATAGGTAACACACTACAGGTCCTTCTCAAAATATTAGCATATTGTGATAAAGTTCATTATTTTCTATAATGTAATGATGAAAATTTAACATTCATATATTTTAGATTCATTGCACACTAACTGAAATATTTCAGGTCTTTTATTGTCTTAATATGGATGATTTTGGCATACAGCTCATGAAAACCCAAAATTCCTATCTCACAAAATTAGCATATTTCATCCGACCAACAAAAGAAAAGTGTTTTTAATACAAAAAACGTCAACCTTCAAATAATCATGTACAGTTATGCACTCAATACTTGGTCGGGAATCCTTTTGCAGAAATGACTGCTTCAATGCGGCGTGGCATGGAGGCAATCAACCTGTGGCACTGCTGAGGTCTTATGGAGGCCCAGGATGCTTCGATAGCGGCCTTTAGCTCATCCAGAGTGTTGGATCTTGAGTCTCTCAACGTTCTCTTCACAATATCCCACAGATTCTCTATGGGGTTCAGGTCAGGAGAGTTGGCAGGCCAATTGAGCACAGTGATACCATGGTCAGTAAACCATTTACCAGTGGTTTTGGCACTGTGAGCAGGTGCCAGGTCGTGCTGAAAAATGAAATCTTCATCTCCATAAAGCTTTTCAGCAGATGGAAGCATGAAGTGCTCCAAAATCTCCTGATAGCTAGCTGCATTGACCCTGCCCTTGATAAAACACAGTGGACCAACACCAGCAGCTGACACGGCACCCCAGACCATCACTGACTGTGGGTACTTGACACTGGACTTCTGGCATTTTGGCATTTCCTTCTCCCCAGTCTTCCTCCAGACTCTGGCACCTTGATTTCCGAATGACATGCAGAATTTGCTTTCATCCGAAAAAAGTACTTTGGACCACTGAGCAACAGTCCAGTGCTGCTTCTCTGTAGCCCAGGTCAGGCACTTCTGCCGCTGTTTCTGGTTCAAAAGTGGCTTGACCTGGGGAATGCGGCACCTGTAGCCCATTTCCTGCACACGCCTGTGCACGGTGGCTCTGGATGTTTCTACTCCAGACTCAGTCCACTGCTTCCGCAGGTCCCCCAAGGTCTGGAATCGGCCCTTCTCCATAATCTTCCTCAGGGTCCGGTCACCTCTTCTCGTTGTGCAGCGTTTTCTGCCACACTTTTTCCTTCCCACAGACTTCCCACTGAGGTGCCTTGATACAGCACTCTGGGAACAGCCTATTTGTTCAGAAATGTCTTTCTGTGTCTTACCCTCTTGCTTGAGGGTGTCAATAGTGGCCTTCTGGACAGCAGTCAGGTCGGCAGTCTTACCCATGATTGGGGTTTTGAGTGATGAACCAGGCTGAGAGTTTTAAAGGCCTCAGGAATCTTTTGCAGGTGTTTAGAGTTAACTCGTTGATTCAGATGATTAGGTTCATAGCTCGTTTAGAGACCCTTTTAATAATATGCTAATTTTGTGAGATAGGAATTTTGGGTTTTCATGAGCTGTATGCCAAAATCATCTGTATAAAGACTATAAAAGACCTGAAATATTTCAGTTAGTGTGCAATGAATCTAAAATATATGAATGTTAAATTTTCATCATGACATTATGGAAAATAATGAACTTTATCACAATATGCTAATTTTTTTAGAAGGACCTGTATGTTATTATGAATTAAATCTTCCAGCACCCTGCTAGAGACAGTTCATGTACAGGCCCTTCTTAAATAGTTATTATTAAATGAATAAGAAAAGGTTTGGGAGAAACTGCTATGGCCAGAAAAGACCAGAACCAAGCTCCTTGGCATCAATCTGGAGCAAAAGGATGCTCTGTGTGTTTAAAAACACCAACCCCACCATGGAGGTGAAAACATGATTTGAGGCTGTTTTTCTGCTAAGGATACAGGGCAACAAACCAATTTGTCTAACCTTCTTTCTTAGCCAGAAGATGAGAATGAGTATGAAAATGATCCCACAAAAAACCCCATCGGGGCAACAAAAGAGTGGCAAAAGAAGAATCACGTTAAGGTCATGCAGGGGCATAGACATTCTCCAGACCTCAATCCTACACAGAATCTGTAAAGAGAGCTGATACATTGCATAGCCAAAGTATTTAGAGTTTTTTGCACAAAGTGACGCAAATCTTTCTTGAGGTGTGAGCAAATCTGCTGACCAGCTACAGAAAACGCTTTCGCTCTGCAGCAAATAAAGGTTTGTCCTCCAAGTTATAAGTTATGTTTTAGGATAATCAAGTAGAGATTTTCCCCAGTGAAATGCAGATAAATCAATAAAACTGTTATATAATGCAGATTTTCTTGATATTTGGTTGGTATTCTGCCTTTACATTAACATCAAGTTACAAGGAAATTAGAAACTTATTTTCTCGTCAATTGAGCAAACATACAAAATTGGCAGGATGAAACACTTGTTCTTCCCCAACGTAACATGTACATTTCAAGTTAAGATCTTCCACTTCATCTTTGTGTGAGATATTAAATCAGAGTTGCTATTACTTTACATCTTCTGAGTAAAGTCTCTGAAACTCGAGAGGTTGTATCGAGGGGTTGTATTTTTGGTACTTCATTCAAAAGGGCAAGCAGCAAACAGAAGAACTAACAAGAATACAGTCAACTATACTCACAATGAAAGGTGAAAATAGACAAAGAAATGACCACACTTAATGTCAATACATACTCTACAAGAACAGATAAATTTGTTCTTTTTTGCCTGAGGCTGCAAGAACAAGAACTTTGCTGTTCTTTCTGGCCTGGACATTTCATGCTTCACAAGAACTGAAGTGCAGAACTCTTGGGAAGTCTTCTAAGGTCTCTCCCACTGCACACATAACCTTCACATTTCTCTGACATCACACAAGAAAAAGGTTATGCCCAGAATATGGGTCAAACACAACCTATAAGAACAGGGGCTGAAAAAACAAAATTATATTATTTAATTCTTGCAGCCCTTGGAGAGAGAACATATTTTTCTGTTTTTGCGACGTTTGTACAGGCCTTTAGACAGTTAATTCTTGTGATGAACAAGAATAGGTACAACATACACTAGCCAAACACCTGAGGAAACGTGAGGAAATGTTATGCAAAAACGAATGAAGTGGGATTTTTGTCATGACCTACCTTTTTGATTAACCTCTAGCAGCAGGGTGAAAAGGGTACACAATGAAATGGATAAACACTAGAGTTCATGTGAAGTTTCTAACATTTTGATTCTACTTAATTTAACGTTTGATTTAATATTGGGCTATTTTAAAAGTCATTCAATCACCTGATTTCTTTTTTCCTGCAGGGGTAAACAGTATTAAGCTCCTCCTCATAAAAAAACTCAAATGATATCTAATTTCTTTCCAAGCTATCAGACCTAATTTGTTTGAAGCTAAGGTTATATTTAAAGAAAATGAAAGGGGACCCCAGAGTGTTTCATGAACTTGACCATCTGCTACTTCTTCTTTCATTATCTCTTCATTCTTCACAGCTTATTTGGGATGGACAGAAAAGGAAATTGAGGGTTTGGTCACCTCATTTAATCCTTTTATCCTAACTTCTTTACTCAGTTCCGTCCTTCCTTCTTAAATTGATTACTCAGTCAACATCTTCTTTCCTCAATTCATTGCTAAATAAATTCTTAAAATTCTGCTAACTAATATTTTACTTTCTCGAAGATTTATGCCATTCCTCGATTTCTCAGTCAATTCTTGCCTTACTCTAGCTTTCATTTTCTCAGTTCCTTAGTTCATTTAATATTCTGAATTCCTTACACTATTTCTTCCTCATCTCCTAAATGCCTTACTCCATTTCCCTAATCCTTACTCAACTGCGCCCTAATTTCCACAATTACTAAATCAAATTCTCCCTAATTTTCTCAATTGATTCCTCAACGTCTCTCCTAATTCCTTCCTTCCTTTGCTCTTATTTCCTTTTTCTTTCTTCCTGTCTCTGTCTATTTACTCTTCCAGTCACGTACCTACATGTTCAACTAAGATCTTGTCTTTTTTACTAGCAACCAGGGGAGGGTTAAAAAAAACAAATCAATAGTCAACTGAAATAAAGAAACAATTTATGCCAAATATATTGTTTAAGTGTGATATATTGTTTTGTACAGTATTTATGAACTATCCATCAAATCATTGTTAATACAATTCATGTTAAATTCAACATTTTCTGTCTGGTAAGAAATAACAAAACCTGTTGAAAACATTTACAGTTTAAAACCAGAGTGCATAAATAATAATTTCAATGAAATCAAAACTGATCTCAGAACATTTCCTCTTGTCAATACTTTAGACTTTTGGTTAGAGATCAAACTCAGATAAAACAGAGCAACACTCCTAGATAATAAACCAATGCCTCTGTCAATTTTGAAGCCTTTTAGATCTGTTCACCAGTTCGGCTAATTACATTTAGAGTTGTTGTTTGATTGAATTTACACAATCTTTTTTTAACTAATGCAGCTAAAAAGGAATAAAAACTTATTCTGGATGTTTTTTTTTTAACCAAACAAGAAGCAAACCTTCAATTTTAAAAGCCTGGACATTTGCACACTGAGCAGTCTCTAAAGGGGTCAGGCTACACATTCACTCATGTAAACAACATGACAGCAACAATGCATCTATTTCAAGACTGCCATATTTGAATTTATTTGGTATTTATGATAAGTTAACTAAAAGATTCCAGAATGACTTTAAGAAAGAGAAGCTATTATGAGCTGAATGGTAAATTTACAATCTTGAAGTTTACTTTCTAGAATGAATTTATTCAACATGCGGTGAGAAATGTACCAGTATAAGGATAATCTTTCACTACACTTTAAATTCTGCCTCATCTCTATTGATTAGATATTTTATATTTAAAAGCAGCTATGACCATCAAGAAATAGGCATTACATTGAGTGAAAGTGCCTGAAGATAAGCCCCTTGAGTTAGCAATCTGTCATGCACACTGACAACATGATGGATGAACAAACTGATGGACCTACCCATTTTTCATGTTCGGCTTTCTAGTGACAAACAAATACAAGTAAAAAGAATGTGTTACTGGGGTGTAAAGTGGTTGATTACACAAGTCTGAGCGACAAAAGGGGAGAAATGGGCCCTTACAGTGGGAACTAAGGGGATGATTTATTAGCCTTGCTATCAGCGAGTTTGTATTCTAGCCAACATCATGTTGTCTTGCCAAACAAGGCCAGCCAACAATGTTGCACTGTGGAGCACAATACAAATCTGCTACTCAGGCTAATAACAATGCAGGTCTAATTCCCTGACGGACACGACCAAGCGGTGCTCAATATAAGATACTTAAACAATTGTCTGTGCCAGAGGGCAACGTTGTGCATGTAAGGACAAATGTGGTTACAGTAACCCAGAACAGCATGTGATCTTTCTGTGAAAATATTGCAGGTATTTTGTGCCCAATTTAGCACCAAAGTTTGTGTACTTTCCACATTGGTCCTTTACGACAATTGCTAATTTAGCAACTTTATTCCTAGAATACCAGTGGTCTCTTAAAGAAAATCCAATAACAATTTGGTTCAGTTGGTGGGACTGCTTTAAATATTCATTCAGACCACATGTATCCAGTAGGAATTGTGATTTATTTTTTTCCTAAACAAATAATAATAAACACAAGCAATACCAAGCAACTTATTTCAAATAATGAGCTAGTATAAGAAGTAAGTGTTGTTTTCTCTTTGTTTTCCCAGAACAAATTTGAAGGAAAGACATCTCAAACTAATTTCCCATCTCATGATGTCATCATTTAAATGTATAGCTAAATCTCTGAAGTGTGCAGAAACAATTAAATCTGAACAAGGCATGGGTTGGATTCTAATAAAGGTTTTGAAACATTAAAGCCTCAAACCCATTAAAACGTTTCATCATATATTTCCTATTTTAAGTCGCTGTAAATGGATTCCAGAGAAAGTCTCAGAGTACCCAGAGTATTCTTTAACTGTATGGTGCACAAAGAAACACAGACCTGACCCTCCCCCACCTGTTTCTGTGCAATCCTGGTCCCCTGGTTAAAAACAGTGTGTTACACTTTCCTCTCATCTACAAGAAAGACAAATTTGACTGCCTGTAAATATTTCTGGTTCATGAAATCATAGGAATGCCCTCATCAGTCTTATCAAAGGAAAACTGTATTTACACTAAAACTGTACGGCTCACTACATGAAGAGATAGCCCAACTAATTAATCATTTAATTTGTTATACTTTCGTCAAGCTATGAAGACTGGAACGACAAGATATAATGTCCTGCTTACTGTGAACAGACTTTTACCAAGCTTCATTGAATATTTCTACTTAAAACAGAACTTTCACACAACATATTTAGCAGTAAGTAGCTAATTTTTAACTATGAAACATCTGTTGTAAGAACAGAGTCTACAAGATCCAAGATTACCCTCTCTGTCATGATAAAGATGAAGAGTGAGCTCAAACAGAGCCAAGAGAAAAGGGTTTGAGCTTTCTAGTGTAAATCAAGGATATAGGGAGTGAGGAGAAATGATGCAGCAGGTACAATAGTGCACCCACACAATTTCCCTCATTTGTTTGCACTTAATAAATCCTGATCTATTTTTACTGCAGGAATATGTGATAAAGAAGCTTTAGAAACAGATTACCTGCAGAATTAAAAGGTGTGGGATGCTTTAAGTATTGTAAAGATAAGGCTGTCTACAAAGTACACAAAATCAGGTTTAGATCTACTGAATACACAATACTAACTATTAAATAGAGGGACAGTATTATGCAAACGTCCTAAATCCAATGGGTTAAATTTGTTTTTGTTAGATCTGACTCTCCTGATACAAAGACTAGAATGGTTTAAAACTTTTGCGCAGTACTATATGCAAATGATTATTGATAAACACTCAATCAGCACACCTATTAAGTCATTTGGCTCAAGTAAACCTTTTTCCAATCAGTTTATTCTGAAAAGGCATGTAACAATTTTATGGTGCCATTTTTAAATCACTCATAACCTCTCATAACATTTGGAATTGAAGTGAACATAGTAGATGAACCTTTTAAAATCAAATGTTTAGTGTTCAGCATCAAACATCCAAACTCTTTCTATTAATTTTTTGTCCTGTCATCTTAAAATTATTGGTACATCTAATTCATTTGGATAAATTTGCTTCTAAAAGCTGTGCTAAATCTTCGTTTTATTCTCCTGTTTGGACACAGCAATTATAAACCTTGTTCTTTATTGTGTGACAGCATTTTAATGATTTTTTTTTTTGCCATGACACAGGGCAGGACTTAGCCCTGATTTGGAAGAGAAGGTATCTCTGATATGTCTGGCACGCTTCCAGCATTTAAACGTCTGCTTGGTTCACACGACAGAATTTTCAAATTGTTGGGTGATTCTCAACACCTGAGAGACCCCACACGTGACGATTAAAAAAAATCATAGTTTTAACAGGTTTGGACCAACAGTGTGTGGTGTCCAGTCACACTGCAAGCGCAACACACCACACAAACAGATTTCACTCACAAATATTCAGATTCCAGACGGGAAGTCACAAACTCTCTCGAGATCAAACGTGTTTCTTCCATGTTTCTGTCACGTCGCTTTCTGATTGGCTATAGGTCACCTTCAACAGGTTACGCTGAAGCCTGTTGAAGGGTCGTTTGTCCTCAGGGAACACCCCACATGGTAGGATATTGGGCCAAGTCAATCCAACGTGTTGAATATCCCCGATTTGAGGTTGGAGCGGTCCCAACGTCCTTCTGAGCAGACTAGATCACTCTTAACACACCACACACAGCAGGAATATCTCATAAAATTATTTAAAGAGCCATCACAATAATCGGGGCATGTTGGAAGGGGAAGATAGGGGCAAAAATCGGCATAAATATCCTATTGTGTGAACCAGGCACTAGAAATTAATCAGTAGTTTTGCACTTCATTACCTTTAGTGACTCTGCCTAGAAGAGTTTATTTCTGGGTGCATTTAGTAAATTATGTTTCTTGGACTTTAGTGTGTCCACCGACACTCTGTCACATTATACTCTAAAGAAGACAAAAGCAGATACTTCAACTGGTGACTTGGCCTTTGAGGAAGAAAAAACTCATATCTTGCACCGGGACTAATAGATTATGCACCAACTTATTTACGCAACTACAGTGTCTGGCAAAAGGGTTCATACTTGAATTGGAAGGAAACTAAAAATATTTTTCACATAAAAACTTGAAGTGTGGTATGCATTTGCTTCTTTTTGCCCAGCAAAAAAATGAAATGTAAATAATTCTAGGAGTTACATTTGACCAACATCTATTTCTATTTTATTTCAGAAACATTTCTAAAATATGAGAAACATTCTCCTGAGTAGATCTAGGGAACATTATCATGTGGGTCATTACGTTTCGACTACTGTAATGCCTTTTTAACTGGTCTTGACAGATCATCAATTTCACGCCTGCAAGCTCTTCAGAACACAGCAGCCAGACATCTTACTAAATCTAGTGAACCCACTTATATCACCCTGGTCGTATACTCTCTACACTGGTTCCCAGTGGATTTTAGAATCTAATTTAAAGTACTTGATCTCACCCACAGGGCTCTAAATGGCCATGCTCCTGATTGATTGTCTCAGCTTTTAACCAAACACTCTGCTGCTCATAGCCTTTGATCCCAAGCCCAAAGTCTCCTAGCTGCTCCTTGTACATAGCTAAAAAGGAAGGGGGACTGAGCCTTTCGGTCTGTGGCTTCTAAACTGTGGAAGTTTGGCCCTGCAACTTTGCTTTGCTGATTCTGAGGAAGTTTATAAAAATTAACTAAAAACATGCTTCTCTGTCACAATTTTATTGTGGTTTTTTTATGCTTATTATACTATGTATAACTTAAAAATGATTGATGTTTGGCGCTGTGTGTCTTTGTGTCTGTGAAAGACCCTTTTATTTAACTTTACTTACTTACCTCAATACTTTTTTTTTTCCTCCGTGTCCTGTCCGCAGAGAAGCACTCATAATTGTTGTGAATGCCAAGAAGCCGCCCAACAGATTTACTTTCACAAGTGGAGCATTACAGCTAACGCTTTAAAGCTCCGCTTAGTCTTAATAAAAGAAACTTTATTAGAAACTGCTCTGGGATTATTTCAATTGTTACGGACACAGAGACAGAAACGAAAAGGAAAAAATAAGAAGCACAAAAGAGAGAGAGGAAAAAAAGAATGGAGGAGAGAAAGAAGGATGAAGAGATTACAAGATAACACCCTGCTTGCTTCTACACCTGCAGAAACATTTATATTAACAGCTTTTGTACCAAAAAGTGCACGGTACTTATGAATGCAAGATGTATTTAGTGGTAAATGCAGTTCAATATAGAACATCTATTTATCTGTTAATACCTGAATCTAAGCAACTCTGAGTGTGAGCGTGCTTGTGTATACAAGGTTTCTCCATAAAAATATGCAATAGCAAGTGTGAGGAGCCACAGACTTGCCCCCCTGGACCTGGGACAGATACCGAGGAGATCCTAGCCATAGACATCCAAAGGCCCCCCAGAGCACAGGAACCCCAGGAGATCCATCGCTGGGACTACAGCAACTTCCACAGAGAAGAGCAGGGGAGAGTCCCAGGTGAACCACCCAGCAGCCACAGTGCAGAACCCCCAGGGAGCTGCAGCGACAAGCCCACAGGCCCTGCCAGCATCTGTCTACGCCAGAGCAGATCCAGCCATGGACCCAAAGACCTGAGACCCCGGGACATATCACTCCCCAAGCAGAGGCCTGACAGAGCCCAGGGGTCCAGGCCCTGGCAAGCAGCCACCGGGAATGAGCCAGCACACACCAAAGCACCCATCCCCAGACACCACAAGTGCAACAGCGGGCAGAAGCACCAACCACCGGCAGGTAGTGTGGCGGGGATGAACTAGGCCCCACATTTGATGGGAGGCCTAAACTGATCCAGGAGTCGGAGCAGCCCAAGACCCAACCTGACACAAAAAATAGGCACACACGGTCACAATCACACATTCACTACCTGATACGTACACATAAAAACACTCACACACCCACACACCCAATACCCAAGCCAATACATTTTGGGGAATGTCTCTACCAGCTTTGAACAGATACAGACTGAATTTTATAAATCTTATTCTCTGCAAAAATAGCAAAAGCTCATTCAGTTTGGATGTGGAGTGACAGATTTCCATTTGGATTCAGGTATGAACTTGGACTGGACCATCGTAACACAAGAATATGTTTTGATTTAAGCCATTACATTGTAGCTCTGACTGTATGTTTATGGTTGATGTTCTGCTGGTCTCCAGTCTCATGTCTTTTAACAGGCCTCCAATAGGTTTTTTCTTGAGGAGTTCCCTGAATCCATCTTCCCTCCAGCTCTGACAATTTTTTCCTCTTGGTCCCTGACCTAAAAAAGCATTCCCCCAGCAAGTTGCTACCACCAACGTGTTTTACCATGGGGATGTAGCGTTCAGGGTGAATAGTTTTCCTCTATTTAGAACTTGGGCTCTACTGACTAATTAGGTACACTTACACAGGTAAGTGTGGCTGAATACAAATGCACACCACACTTTTCAGATTTTTGCTTCGTAAAAAAAGTTTGAAACACTGTGCATCATTGTCCTTACACTTAACAATATGTCCACCACTTTGCGTTAGTTGAAATTTGTGGTTGTAACTTTACAAAGGTGAAAATGTTCAAGGGCAATGAACTCTTTTGCAAGGTGCTATATGTGTTAAAAATGTTAGTTTATGAAAGCATAGGAATATGAAAGAGACCAGAGGGTTGTCAGTGGGAGGAAAGAGAGTACTCACCCCTTCGCTGCTCTGCCCAGTGTTAGCCAGCATCTCCTGCAGGGCTCGAACTGACAGGGACTGCTCCAAAACAAAGTTACAGATACACATGTCTGGGGGAACATACTGCAGAACAGAGGGAGAGAGAGGCAAAAGGACAAAGAAAAGGATGCATTAATTAGCTGTGAAAAGAGCATCATGGTTCCAACGTTAAGTAGAAACCCACGTTACAGACTTTCACGCTCCTTGAATTTCTTTTTATGTTACCTGAGGGGCCTCATAGAGAACACAGCAGTGACCCCCTCTCACCTTTCTCCGCTATCTGATATAAAGATGCTCAGTTAAACACGAGGCCAACCTGAGACCCAATGCTTTAGAGTGAAACTATTTTAGAAACACTTTTATGATTTAAAATGTAGAATTTATGTGGGTGGTATCTGATATGCAAGGGGTGACCTACATAGAAAACAATCTGTGTGTCACTAAAACCACAAACCTGCAGAAGCTGCAAAATGTATGATCATCTTTTGTGTTGGTCACTATGGTTCCACACAGGGTTTTGTGATTTATTCAAGCACAATTATAAAACATATTTTAATAAACAATTTATCTATATGGTTCAAAATTCACAGAATTTTTTATTGCAGTATGATTTAAAATAAGCAATGCATCCAGGTTGATTCTGGAAAAATAAATTTAACATCTGAGGTTGTATGGAGTCTGAATTACATGCAAAAGGTATTTCATATTTAAAATTGTTTGTAAATATCAAATGGAGTAATGTAATTATTGAGTCAATTATGCATTATTTTGGATGGCACCAGACAGATGTACACAACATGGACCTAAACTAGCATATTACCGTCACATCTGATATATCACACATATCTGAATGATCCTGATCCCTCTGGTACAGTAAAGCAAATCAGATTTCCTATAATGCAAATGTAGTCAGGGCCTTCTCTCCTTCTGTAACAGCCAGCTGATTCCTAACCTCTGCAGCGAGGTGAGAAATATGAACAGGGACCAGTGTTGGTGGTGATACAGGGAATGTAGTTGATCTGGAATGCAGCACCAAAAAACAAGCCTCAAAACAAAAAACAGAAACACCACAACGAATGTAAATTCTCATTTCCTAGTTACTGATTGCTTAAACAGACAACAGATGCTGGACTACCAATATTGGAAAAAAACAAATCATCCCAGAAAAGGCTTTAAGATCCAGTTTGCCATAACTTAGATACATCTGTGCTTTTCTAGGATTTTGAAAGATCATAGTCTGATGAAAATATGGAACTTCTTTTGAATTGTTCACAAATTTTATAAAACAGCTTTAGAAGTAAGTAAAATGATTATGAAACCAAACTGTGTTTTCCTATCCTGGTAACCAGGGCACACTGATTTGCGTGTGCTTGATGTTCTTCTGTTCTTACACACGCATACAATCAGTTAAACTAAAAACAAATGCTGAATCACACTGCAGAAGGAAGCAGGGAAACACTAAAACATAGAGGTCAGTTTGGCCCAGGCTTGGAGCTGGGAAACACGTGTCTAGGATATTATAGTCATATTAAGATCTTTTAATAAAAGACAAGTGTGGTGATATTTATATATTATATTTATTATCTCAGAAAGAGAAAACAATAAGACTAATCAGTGGAAAAAACTTTGACAAAGAAAGGGTTTCGTTTGAAAGTAAATTTTCCCTGTGGGATTAATAATTATTTTTGAAATTGTTTAAAAAACTTTTAGGTGATACCAAGGTCATGTATGTAAAACATTTTTAAAGTTACAACACTTTCAAATTACCAAAACTAAGCCAAAAAAGTATGTACCAACAGATCTTATTAGTTGGGTTATTTTGTGTATATGGGTACTTTAAAACATTAACTACTGTTCTTAAGAAACATCAAGACGGTTTTACAGATGTGAATTTTATAGTTCCTCTAGTGTTAAATATTAATAAATATTACCCTTCTATACAAAGTCTGATGTTGCCCATGACTATAAAGTTCTGATTTTAAATAAAAACCTACTAAAGAGCCACAAAATTGCAATGTACTTATGATGAAATGGCTTAATTTTAATCACACAAACTCCTGCCAAGAACACTTACATGACAATGAGTGTGCCTCTTATCCATGAAAAGAAAACACCCAAATTACACATTATTCTCATGAAAAAATCTAAAACTGTCCCCCTTACTGTTAAAGCCCTTTCATTAGGTGCAAACATAACAACCTAAAACAGATATGCTACATGTGAGAGAGGCATGAAAAGAAAGACAAATAAAAAAGACCCAATAAATGTAAATAACTCAGTAAAAGATGGGAGCAATAACAGATCAGGGAAGCAGGCTGAAAACTGACAAACCCATGAGAGAAAGAGGCTGAAGAGTAATGAGACACAGGTGCAACAATCAAGCTGAACAATCAGGACAACCAGGAAGGGGCACATAGAGACGTTTACTTTCAAAATAAAACAGGACCATGAAAAATACAAAGTAAATCTCTGCAGTAAATCATTTTTGGCCTTTTAGGATAACAAATGAAAGCGATATTTTTAGTTTTAATTCAATTCAAAAATACTTTATTAATCATGAAGGGAAATTAAATATTATAGCTCATATTCATTCAGCAGATCTGAATAAGCTCTAGATCCAACTTTAACTCATTAGCCAAAGCATGGTTTGGTTTTGATTTTTTTCTTTGCATAGCTGCCTTGCTGCAAATGGCATTAAAGTTGGCCAGGTTGTGCATTTTGAGGTGAATAAAAAAATGTATAAATAATTTTCCCAAGCTTTGTATCTGTCTTTTGAAACTAGACAGAGGAATATGCTTCCCTTTGGCATTTTCTGTACAAGTAAATCCCATTAAAAGTGCATTTTATGCATACACGATAAGAACACTGATTTCTCTTCTTACTTTGCTTAATTCTCTGCTATCGAAATTGAAACCTCCCCACAAAAAAAGAAAAAAAGACAAATAAAATGTTCATCGATATATAAGGAAAAATAAATGACAACAAATGACAAAATATGTCGATATATAAAATTTCTCTGCTATTATTTAAAATAGCTTTTTGTGTCCAAAGATGGAATCCAAAATTAGGGACTCCAAGGGTTAAAAATCAGTTTTTCTGGGACATGGAATTTGATTTGCTAATAGTTGGTTTAGTTAAACTGTTTGGTGCAAAATTGGAATTAAACGTTTGTGAATTACCAACCATAAATAATCAGTTATTATAGCAAGAGTGCCTTAAAGGAAGAAAGTTTAGTTTAGTTTAGTTTCTGGTTGATTGTTTATGTGAAAAATATAAAAATCTATTAAAATATCTCTCCGAACTCCATGGAGTTGTAACAATCTCTCTACAGATTTTCCTATATTACCATCAACAGGAATATTTTTTAGTCACAAGGAAGAACAGTGATACACAAACCTGAATGCCAGCATCCATGCTGTTTTGTTACTGCATGACAGTGAAATCATTCAGGATAGTCAGGATAAAAACGTTTTATTCCTCTGTCAAACCAAAGTGATTAAAACAATCAGTGAACTTTGTAGTTCACTGTCAGTATTTGCCAGCAGTGCTTTTTCATGCAGAAGCATAAAAATATAATAGGGATAAAACAAACTGGAATCAAATAAAGATGGAAGAAAACTGCAGATACTTTGGTCTCAAAGATTTTCAAAATAGGAACAGATTTAAGAAATGAGTTGGTGTTTGGGATAATGAAACAACTGTTGGTGTTGTTATTAATAAGCATCACATCCTGACAACCCATCTAAAATGATTTAAACTTTGCCTACAAACAAAACAAAAAGAAAAATAAAGAGCTTTAAAAGCAAAATTCTTCTGACTAAAACTGGGATACGGTGCCTACTGCAACAAAATGGAGCACAAAGCAAGCAATTGAGGGGTCTAATGGCTTGATGGTGCTTCAAAACCCAAAACGTTTGGGCTTCCAATGCATAAACTTATCTATTCAACTGAAGCATCCGCCACAGCGATTATTTATCCATAGTAAAAATGTACAAAAAGCCCTAATATAGATTTATCTTTTTTGAATTATTCTTATGACACACAGAAAACAAATGCAGAAAACTCTAACCTTTAATTTCAGTACATTTATTCAGTGGTAAATAAATTAATAAATAATTGTTTATTTATTTATGAATTGTGATAACAAAGAGAACGCGTCACTTATATAAGAAAGATGTGTGATGGTCTCTATTAATTTAGGAAATGGCTGTAGTAAGAAACACCTGGCCATATTTATGGCCACATCATCAATAAAAAGTCTGAAACAGAGCCACTCTTCCCTAATGGGAAAGACAAGACAACATGCCACTAATGTAAAAGAGATGTGTGTGCTACAAATCAGGAATGGACTACAGCAAAATAGCTACCTGCAAATATCTATGACCAGGTAAAGCAAATAATAAAAAATTTAAAAGGGCCGAAGCTGTGACAGACAGGGCTCAAGTGTGTACCGCCACAATGCACAGTTAATAGAATGTAAAGGCAGGTATAGAGAACTCCAAAGCTCACTGTTACAACAAATAGTGGCATTTTAGAGGTCGTAGAGTCACCTTAACAACAGCTAGTTTGAAAATGCCAGGAAGAGCCTGTTCTTTCCGACCATCAGAAGGCAAACCTGTTGAGTTTGCTAAATCAGAGACTAACGGTGCTTGGATCAGATTAGACTAAGTTTTTATGTCACCAAACATTCCAAGTGGTCTTGACGTAAAACAAAGAATTAATATGGGGGACACTGAGCATGAGGTGCTCAGTGTAAAGTATGATGAAGGATTTGTGATGCTGTGGGCCTGTTTCTGTTCCAAAAACCCCTTGGACCTTGTTAGACGGCAGGTTCATCAGGAGCTTTTTAAAAAAGCAGGAGATTTTAAATGCAGATCTGGTGGGATCTTCTAACAAAATTTAAAAACAGATCATCAGAGTCTTTCAACAAGTTAATCATCCAAAACGGAGGGGAAAATCAACACAGAAATGCTTTACAAAACTCAAAATCATCCTTTTCCCAAAGTTATCTCAATCTCTAAACCGTAATCTATTAGAAAAGCTGAAGAGATGACAACGTGAGAAAGGTGTGAGGATTGTGATCGATCTAGAGATTGTGCAAAGAGAAATGGTCAAATATCTTTCTCTTTGCATGGTCCAACCTTATGAAATTGCCTAGGAGTTAACTGATGTCCTCAGATTCTTTGTTGATTTTTTTTTAAAGTGATGTTAAATTATGTTACTGCAATAAAATTGGATTTTTACTAATCCTTTCCAGGAGTGGAGATTGTACTGTAACTTCCAATAATGCCATTTGTCCATGAAATTTTCATCCAGTCAAACATTTAGGTTTAAACAAAGCTGTGCGCCATCCTCACCTTAGCTTCAGAGGTGGGTTCCAAGTAACACAGACGGTTTCCGAGTCCCTCTGCGGCCAGGCAGAACTTGCGATGCTCCTTCTGGATGGTGGCCACACTCTGAAGCACCACCTCATCATCCTGTCAGGGTGGGAGGGGAGAGAGAGAGGAGTGTTAATGCCAAAAATGCTCTGACAGTGACCTAACTGAAATAAACAACATGCCTCCGTGACCGGGAATTTACAAAAGGATGACAACTACTTCATCTTGTATTTAAAGAGTTGCAGTGAAGCATTTGCAGAAAAACATTGATTGAAAAGAAAACCCCTTCAATTTTGAATGATGGCATGACCACCACAAATCTGTAATTAGAGCAACATGAATTTGTTTGGACAACTAATACATCAGTGGTAAAGAAGTAAAACTACGTTAACCATATCTAGAACCTGACACACCGTAAGGGGGAGAAGAATGCCTTGATTCAACCAGTCCAGCCAACATTTGAACATCTGTATCTGTCAGGATGCAGAGGGTTAGGCTCTACTTAGCAACACATGCACAGATATTGATTTAGTTTGTATGTGTGTAGCATGCATGACTCCTGGCAGCTTACATCCCACACTAATCTCAGTTAAGGGTTGCCATGGTGCAGAATAAATTCAATAGATTTAGATATCGGCTGAGCGGAAAACACTATGGGGATCCGGAAAAGGGGATAATTGGTCCTGAGAATGTTTAAAACAGTAGCTCATTGGTTCGAAAAGTAGAAAATCTGGAGTGAATGCAAAGTTAAACCCATGGAGAAAGGTTTTGGTATGCCCTATTATGCTTTGAGCAACAACTTTGCATTAGAAAATCTAAAGATTACTAATCTTTCAAGTGAAGCAGACTGAAGGTAAAAAGGGGAGCACCAGTTTGATGTTTCAAGATATAGATAGAGAAACCTAATACAGCCAGCAGGATGACCAAAGGCTTGACACGTCATTAAAATAGAGTAAATAAATCTCTTTCTATTTGGCTGTTTAGGATTCTAGCGGCCTTATGACCCAGCAGGGTCTGGCAACATTACCCAATAAACTATCTTTATGCCTACATGTGAACAAGCAAAGAGTTTTTACATATAAAAACACATACATACGATAGGGTTGGTAATCAGTTTCATGCATGTCATTTATTTTTTTGTTCAGCTTTAGAGTCAGATGGTACATGTCTGAATATTTAAATATACCATTGTTCAGTTTAATTAATCTACAGTAAAGACAAGAGCCCTACTTTAAATCTAAGTAAAATGTGAAAGCTTTCCTGGGGCGCCCTGTGGCTCAGTGGTAGAGCAGGTGCACCATATGAACATGCTACAGTCCTCAGTTGTTCCTAGTTCAATTCCCAACCCAAGGCCAATTTCTGCACATCTTCCCCTTCTTTCTTGGCCCTTCTTCCTGTCCAGCAAATGAATAAAGGCCACTTGTGACACAAAAACCTTAAAAAAAAATGTTAAAGCATTCATGTCAGCAACAAAGTCAAATTTAAAATTTAAAAAGGATAATGACTGTTCATTTTGACCTGAATTAGCTGGGACTCTTAACATATCTCTATCTCCATCTGGTTTTCTTTAAAATTGTGACTTTAGAAATTACAGATATCTCACTCACATTTATATGTTTGAATAATTGGCCATTGCTGCTTATTCTTCAAGTCAAACAGGCAAGTTCATTGTAAATCATGTTTTCAATTCAGGCTTTTTAAATCCATAAACATTCGTTGGCAACGTGTTAAATCGCTCTTTCTTTACATCATTATATTTTATTTGATATGTACATGGAGAAATAGCAGATGTTGAATATGTAGGACAGAATAACAATGTTGGTCATAGATGCTTTCAGAATGCTTAAACCTGATGGCACTCGTCTTTTAAATTTGTGCTGCTAGAGGACCACTTCCTGGTTCTGGGGGCTGATTGCCCCTCTGGGGTATCAGTACATGGACCTGGGAGAATAGAGTATGTATAGGGAGTGCGAGTGAGAGTGAGTTTACGGAGTCCGTTGTTGTGTGTCTTTACGTTGGGTGTGAGTGTTTTTATGTGTACGCATGAAGGTGGGAAAGTGTGATTGTGACGGTTTTTGTGTCAGGCCCGTTTTCTCCCTGCCACACTCCCTGCCGGTAGCTGGTGTTTCTGCTCGCTGGTTTTTCTGTGGTTCTCGGTGTCTGGGCCTGGGGGGTTGCAGTAGTCCTGGCGGTGGTCCTCCTGGGGTTCCCATGCTCCGGATGGCAGGTCTGTGGCTCCTGACGCTCGCTATTGCAAATTTTTATGGAGAATACTTATAAACACAAGCATGCTCACACTTACAACCACAGGTGTTTAGATTCAGGTATTAACAGATGCAAAGATGTTCTATATTGAGCTGCAGTTACCACTAAATACATCTTGCATTAATTAGTACGATAACGATGCTGTTGTTATATTTGCTTTTCTGCAGGTGTAGAAGCAGTCTTCTAGGGGGTTATCTTGTATTCTCTTCTTCCTTTCCTCTATTCTTTTCTCCTTCTCTCCCTTACTCCTTTTGGCCCCACCTCTCTCTCTTATTGCTTCTATTTTTTTTTCCTTTTTGTTTCCATCTCCATGTCCATAACAATTGAAACAATCCCAAAGCAGTTTCTAATTACGTTTTTTTTATATATATATATATATATATATATATATATATATATATATATATATATATATATATATCAAATGGAAGATTATAGCGTTAGCTGTAATGCTTCACTTGTGAAAGTAAATCTATTGGGCTTCTTCTTGGCACACAGACAACAATTTTGAGTGCTACTCTGCCAGACAGGACACATTAAAAAAAATATTTCTGCTGCTAGAACAGAGACAACCTACCTTACAGAACCGTTCTCAAGGGTTTCAGCACTTGAATACCAGATCAATCTTTAATGTCATGAAAAGAACATTCTTTTTCATGTGTTGTTGAATCAACATAACTTTATTGTGATTTGGCCAAAAAACATTAAGTGCCTAGCAAAATTATTCATACCCCTTAAACCTTTTTACATTCTATCTTGTTACAACCACCAGCCTAATTTTTTGGTATTGTTTATGGAACTTATGTGATAAACAGAGATTTCAGAATTTTTCACAAACAAAATGTAAAAGGTGTGGAGTGCATTTCTATTCAACCCCTTTACATGGCGGTGGTTGCATCATAATGTGGGAAGGTTTTTCCTCAGTAATGACAGGGAAGATTCATGCTGAGGAGACGATTAAGATTTCTGATTCAGATGTGTTGGACCAGCGACACATCTAAAAGTTGCCGGACTCTGGCCCTTGAGGACTGGAGTTTGACACCACACGACTGTTTTAGGTCAAAGCATATTCATGCGTTAGAATGGCCTATTCAAAGTCCAGTTCTAAATCAAATTGGGAATATATGGCAAAACCTGAACATTGATGTTCACAGACACTCTTCATAAAGTTTTACCCACCTTTTACTGTTTTGCAAAGAATTGTCAGCATCTAGATGTGCAAACTTTGTGGTTCTACAAAGTATTAACTCAGAGGGACTTAATCCAAATGCATGCCGCACTTTTTTGATATGAAAACCATAAATCATTTCCATGCCTCTTGACAGGTATGCACTACTTTTTGTTGGTTTAGCACATAAATTTACAATAAAATACCATCATACAACACAAATACATACTTTTCCAAGGCACTCAACTACATGTAGGTTTGGTGAGTAGGAGTTGATGTTGGTTTTGGCTATGGATGCTTTCAGACCCGATGGAGCCGACAACTCTCATTTGTATTGCAACAACTGGCCCAATATATCCCTAAAACTGATTTTAGAGTGTCTCTCTTACCTTTTACTGAAGAGACAGAGCTTATATAGCCAGACGGCTATAACGGTTTAAACTGCATGCATGGGCATACAGTATTGCAGGATTCATCTGTTTCTATAAATAGCAAAAGCATTTGTTTTTCTCAACAACAGCTGTTTACATTAGTCTCTAAAACCTGGAACAACACAAAGAGACAGTGAAGCCTGGTGTTTATAGAGAATATATGTGCATTTGATTAATCCTTGGAAGTTGAACATTCCACGTTTCAAGCCAGTAAAACAAAAATAACATCTCCTGATGTTGGAGGTCTCTGAGCAGCTCTAAGTTCAATATCCAATACAGCACAGACAGTATCATAGGTAGTGAAAGTTGCAAGTATGAATTATTTATTAGCACTTTTGACATTTTGCACCTCATTAAACCAAAATTCTACGCAGCCTTTGTCAGCATATTCTTTTTCTGTTTGAGAGCCTGAAATGCTATCAAAAATACATCCTTACCTGCTGCTATTCCTAACAGTAACAAGCAACAAGTACATCCCACTGGTTTTCCAACTTGGATTTGAAATGCACCAAATTCTCAGAGCACCAACTTCAAAGTAAAATTAAATGCAACACAAATTATTACAAACAACACAAAAAATTACAAAAGTGGTTTCCATTTGTCTGCAACAATGCTTGGCTGCTGCCTACTTTTGACTTCAGTATTCCTATCTAAGGGTTAAAGGCCAACAACGAGAACACTGTTCTCATTGTTGGTCTGAAACCAAACATTTGACATTAACTGATTTTAATTAAAACTCCTGGCTTTGGTTGCTCACTACAGACTCACCTCAGTTGCAACTTGCTTCATCTGTAAGATCTGTAAACTATCTAGTCATATCACCATTTCGTAACAAGGGCGAAGGAGGAAGAGCAAGCATAAATGGCTGACATAGTACCTAATAAATAGAAACTCGGGAGGCGCCATATTTGACAAGTTTTACGTGGATCTAATCACCAATATAAAAAGGTGCAGAGCACTAATGAAGTGGCCATATGTGCCTGACATTTTAAGACAGTTTCTGCCTCTGCACTCCTGACTTGATTCCAAGCCAGAGAATCTGGTGACTGTGAGGCAAAGTGATCGTTGCAATAGCAGATTGACCATCTGCTAGACAGCTAGACAGATAAGAAGCTGCTTCATTACTATGTATAGGGCCCTGGAGCTCTGGTAGGAGGAGGTAAGTGAGGGTTGGGTGGATGTTTCAGCCTGCTTCCAAGTGCAGAGGGGGGAACTTGACCCTGCACTCTCCCACCCGTCTTCAAGATCTTACAGCTCCAGTATGTCTGCACACCAACATCAGTATTATAGGACAGCAAGAACAGAAAAATGTGTTGGTTTCTATGTTTACTGATTCCTTTCTCTTGACTCTACTGGGTGTGTTGACCCTCCTGAAAAAACCCCCAGTATTTCCCACCCTGTCTTTTTTCCTGTTCTTCTTTGTACTAAACGACCAGTGTGTGTGTGTGACAGCAACAGGTGTGTGCATGAGTGTGTGTGTGTGAGACCTGATGCATCCACCAAACGAAATCTGAGATCTCTCCCGATGCTCCTGCATGCCAAATAAACTCCTACAATTCACCCTCCGTTGCCACCAATGTGAACTTGAGAAAAGTTGAATCTGTTCAGCCCCTCAGCTTCTATTTTGATGCACTTGCTTCTCAATATACTCAACAGAGAGCAACACTTGTTGAATTTTCGAGAGGAAAAATATATTAGAAGAGGGTTAGGAAATAAAATGAATTAGGAGAATTTACAAAAAATGTGTTTCCTTGTTCACACGGTCTCCAAATGTAGTCTGTTTAAACTGGTCTGACTTCACAGGAGTCATGTTTCCCATAAATGTCAGGCAGGGTGCTAAGTACAGCCTGAGCTGGGTGTTTTTAGCAAAGCTTTGCTAACAACACTTAGAGTGAAGCAGATACTGTGTAGATGTGTGAAACAGGAACCTGATAAACTGGATTAAAACTGGAATGATGCAAAATGAAATTATGTTACAGAGAGAACTTTTATGTTTGAAGTGAAAAATCAACTCAAGTTGCTGAGATAAAAAAAACAAAAACAATAAAAATAAGATGCATTCTAAGGACTGAGAGAGTGTTGTAGCATTCTTAAGCACTGCTTCTTGCAAAAGTTTGAGTACTCCTTAAAATGTTCCATATTATGTCAAATTACAACAAAACCCACATGCATTTTATTACCGTATTTTCCGCACTATAAGGCGCACTTAAAAACCTTTAATTTTTTCAAAAAATGACAGTGCGCCTTGTAATCCGGAGCGCCTTATATATGGATCAATTGGTTAATTGGTTGATCCATACTGGTTGTACATGGCGCTCTGTCAAAATGTTTCAGTACGACTGGTAAACTACAAAGCCGCACCGCTTGCAGCATTACGGCTACCGTAGTCAGGGGCGTCGCCGAAGTAATAGCGGTAAACACCTGTACTGTGCTTACTCCTAGTCCAACACCACTTGTGTGTGTATAACGTTTGAATGTACTGCTGCAGGAATTGCCTGAACTATATGTGATTAGAAGCTCAGTGTGTGGGGTGTATGTTTCGTGTGTGTGTATGGAAGATGTTGACATTACTCCTCCGGACAGAGGTGGCGCTGTGTGCTGCCGTAGCTGAGAATCAAGAGTGAAGGAGTGACGTCGGTATTATTGTGTGTGTGGGGTGGGTAGAGACGGCGACCGGAGCAGCGGTGTATGAGTCTGTAAGCCCTGTGTTTTTACGTGCTGCAAAGTCATTAAAAAGAACCCCGAATCTCGTCATCAACTCAGTGTTTTGATGCTGTTTCTTCATGCTCAACTCAGCAACGTATGAGTGAGGGAGTTAACCCCGAGGAAACTAGTAACTTCAGCCCTGGAGAAAGCGTCTCCCCTGTGTCATCAGACTACGGTCAGGGGACAGAAACAGAAAAGGTTAACAGTACTAACGTTTGATTTAGTGCATCAAACTGTTTCTTTTACGTGTTTACTGAATCAGGGAAAAGTTCCCTTTCACGTTTTAACTAACGTTTGATTTCAACTTCAACTTCATAGACTCCAATGCATTCCTAACGTGCGGTTGGCTCTATTCAATAGAATTCTATGTAGAGGAGACCTTACCATGTGAATAGAGTTATCAGAACGCTGGTTTGTAGTGTATTAATAAAGTTTGACTGACTGACTTATCTGACTGTTTTGTTGACATTCTCTTTAGCACAGCTCCATCTAGTGGATGCATAACGCAACCCCGGTCAAACGTTTGACTGCAGTAGCTTCTATTCTATGCGCCTTATAATCCGGTGCGCCCTATATATGAAAAAAGTTCTAAAATAGGCCATTCATTGAAGGTGCGCCTTATAATCCGGTGCGCCTTATAGTGCGGAAAATACGGTAGTTTTATGTGTCAGACCTGCACCAAGTAGCATGTACTTGTGAAGTGAAAGAAGGAGGTTAAAAATGTAATAAGTGAGTCAACAGTTATAATAGAACAACATTTAGCTGCATTTAGAGATTTAAGTCTTTTAGGGCAGTGGTTTTCAATCCTGGTATTCAGGTCCCACTGTCTGTGCTCCAGCACACCTGAATCAAATAACTGCATTACCTCCTCAGCAGCCATCGAGTGCTGCATGTTAATCACCCATTTATTTAAGTCAGGTGTGTGTCAGCAGGGAAACATCTAATACATGCAGGACAGCAGGTCCTGAGGACCAGTATTGAACACCATTTTTTGCACTGTGTCTCTACCAGATTTACACATCTAGAGATTAACATTTTTGCTCATTTTTCTTTACAAAATAGCTTAAGCTCAATTGGTCTGGACAGAGGGCATCTTTGAACATTGAAGTGTTGATGCAAATTAAAAATGTAGGTTTGGACTTTAACTAGGCCACTCTATCACGTGAATATGCTTTGATCTAAATCAGTCCAGCTTCCGACAGCCAATTTTATTTCCAGGTTGCTCTGTTTTGTGCTACATCCATGTTGCTCTTATCTCTGATCAGCTTCTTTGTCCATGTAGAAAAGAAAGCATCTCACAATTTGATACTGCCATCACCATGTTTCATAGGATGATAGTTAAGCCACATGATGTGATGCAAGCATGCCAAAATATTTGGTTTCGGTCTCGTTTGACCCAATCACCTTCTTCCACAGTCTTGCTGTGTTACCCCAACGACTAAAAGCAAGTCATCTAGGGATTTATTTCAAGAATGGCTTTCTTCTTGCCACTCTTTCATAAGAGCTGATTTGTGGAGGGCATTGCTAAAAGTTGTTCAGATTCTCCCACCTGAGCTGTTGATCAATGCGGCTCTGCCAGAGTTACCACGATCTCTTGGCTGTTTCTCTTATTAATGTTTTCCTTGTCAAACCTCTCATGTTAGATGGAAAACCACATCTTGATAGGTTTGCACTTGCCACACTCCTTCTCTTTTTGGATCACGGATAGAACAGTGCTGCCTAAGGCTTAAGAAACTGTTACATGACCTAACTTTTATTCATCACCTTTCTGGTGTTTCTAGTTGTCTTTGTGGTGCTGTTTGCTCACTAAAGTTCTTTAACAAATCTATAAGGCCTTCACAAACTAGCTGCACTGATCCTGAGATTAAATTTCAAACAGGTGGACTGCACTTACTAATAAGGTAATTTCTGAGGCAATGGGCTGCATTGAATTCTATTTAGGGGTGTCAGAGTAAAGAGGTCTGGATACAAATGCGTCACATATTTTTTAGATGTGTACTTTGAAAAAAATGTTGGGTATGCTTCACAATTAGGTGCTTCTCTGTGTTGGTTGATCACATGAAATACAAGTAAAATACATTGAAGTTTGCTATTGTCAATTTAAGGAGTCTGAATACTGTTGCCAGGTACTGTAGCATAACAGACATATTTAAAAAGTCACAATGTCACAAAGATTAAATAGATTAAACCCTAAGGTTAAAGTTGCTGAGCCGCTCTAAGCAGTTAAGGACTAACTAATCAATGATTTTTCCCTTTCTGTTGATTCACTGTTTGATTTCTGACAAATCACCTTTGTTTCTTACAATGAATCTGCTTTCGCCTTTAGATAGACTGTAAAGCGCTAAAGGTTACCTGCAATGACTAATATATTCTCTATCACATTTTGAGACCCAGTGAAATGTTCTGAAATGGGGCAGATTTAATGTTAACTTGTCATGCCTGTTACAGAATCACTGCTTGTTCCAAGGCAGAGCTCTCTGTGCATCAGTATGCTAGTATATGACATGAGCAAATTAAATTGAGTGAAGAAAATCTGGCAATAAAGACCAGACTGTTTTTGGAGTTTGCCATGGTGAAACTACAACTGATGGAAAACAAAAAGTGGCCAATCATTTTAACATTATTAAGGACAAGGACTAAACACATAAGCAACTATATCAAATTAACAAAAATAAAAGAAAACCACAAAGTAATATGAAATTTTATAGTATCCAAAAATTGAAATGATTCCAAACCAGTTGGAAAGAGCTGATTTATACCTTTTGCCTTTTCAGATTTTTTTTGCTGATTAATCTGTGATGTGTAAGGGTGACAACACAAGTGGTGCACCAAAAAGGTTTAGACTGTCTAAACACTCATGGTCAATACTCTTTACTTTTTGCTAAACTGTGTTAGAGAATTCTTGTTCAAAAAGGATATTCCTCTCTACACTGCAAAGACATTAGCTCTCCTAACATCTACTATGCATACTACTGTAAAAATGTTCAGGGACATGAATATGACATCTGCATAGCTTGAGAACTGTATTGAAAAGTAAACATCATATTTGAGACCCGGAAAACCTAAATAGTCATCACAGTATGAAACATAAGTACATCCCCACAAGTCTTTCCATTATTTACAATGCAGATGAGTAACCTTAAAACACACTTTTCTGACACAAAAATAGCCTTGGTAAAGTCCAGGCTTTCTAAGACAGAATTCACATTACCATATATGGATGATAATGCAGCGTAAAGTAACAGCAAAGCACAACTGTTAATAGTTTTACACAGAAAAACCAATTGCTTTCTTTACAAAAAAAGTTTTCCTTATGGACTTCTATTAACGGCAACACAGAAATAGATACAGGTGAGACTCATAAAATTAAATAAGTGAAGGAAATGGAGTTCTCCTCACCCACCAAAAGCTTTCTGTCTTGTTGTTCTAAACACTTTTTTGCTCTGGAGTAAGAAACAATTGGAAGAAACAGTCCAAGAGGAATCAGGACACAACACAGTTCATACCAGGGTGATAACAGATAATCCCTGCTAACCTATCACTTCGAATGTTCCTCCAACATGTTTTTACAAACAACAATTAGCTTCAGCTGTAACATGTTTGACAAATGCACAACAGAGATTACAGATTACAGAGATTACATATCAGTATTTTCCCATACCATCCATCGTAATATATATATATATATGATTACTTTTTTAGGGACGTTTTTAGGGTCAAATCACAATGTAATAAAACCAACTATGCAAACATTTTAAAACTTTAAGTGGTTTGACAGACAGTGCCCTCAACAGAGATGTTTTGACTTCTACATCACCGTATTGCAGTTTCATCTCAGGTACAACACGGACTGATTATGTGTGGAAAGCTGAGACTTTCTGCTGCTTTCATTCACTGCAACTATGTTTTACACAACCACCGCATAGCCCCTGAAAGCAAAACATACTCTGGGGACACAGTTTTTTGGAAGAAATGTAGTGCTGAGGCATGCCCATGCACCTCAGTGTAAAATGCAGATTAGAATTGGAGCAGAAATTACAATCTACACCAACATTCTGACAGAATATCAGTTTTCCAAGTTACATTTACCAGAGTGTTTTTAAATGTCTGGGTAGGGTGGCGGTTTGTTAGGTCTTCAAGCCACTGATCGTAGCATTCTCCTGATGTCCTTCTCCTCACTGGACAAATCACCATATGAATCATAACTTTATGAAATCATATCCAAGATGGAGACCTTGATATTACTTATTTCTTCCTAACTTGACATTTTTTATGATTTCTAGCTTTGACCAACGCTTTCAATCATATGAATTTGCGCAGCAGTGCTTTGTATCAGTTGCAAATCATTTATGATATTTTTCAACCACCCATAGAGGAAAGTATAACAACAGTGATCTCTTTATTTGTTCTAAGACAGGGGGCTGCAACTCCAGTCTTTGAGTGCCACTGTCCTGCAATGTTTGGATGCATCCCTGCTCCAACACACCTCAGGAATCAAATGAATTGTTATTGACCAGACCTTTGCAAAACTTGCTGACATGCCAAGGAGGTAATTCAGCCTTTTGATAGGTGTGTTGGAGCAGGGATGCATCCAAAAGTCACAGGACAGTGGTACTCGAGGACTGGAGTTGCCCCTGTTCCAAAAGCATGTATATCTATAAGTATACCTTGGAGGACTTATAGATGGATGCATCTAATATGCAGCAGGTGTGGTTCTTTATGCACAAATGTATAATCATAAATTATTTGTGTAGGTGGGTATACAAGAGTATTATTGTATAGGTCAACATGAATAATGCATTGCAAATAAGGCAATATGTTAAAAGACATAAATGATATTCAGCTGTCTATCATAATCCTTGGGTGTTTGGGTTTTGGTCTTCATTAATGTTTGTGTTTTGATCACTTGTGAGTTCTTTATTATTGTTTAAAAGGTATTGCTGTTTTCAGTTCATTTCTCTGTGTTCATTATAGCTAGAAAGGTATTGCCATATTAGTTCATTCCTATGTGCTTAGTTTCTTATTTTATTCTTGTGTTCTGTTCTTTTTGTATTTTGATTTATTACTCTTAGATCAGTGTTAGACTTTTCCCCTTGGTTTTTAGTTTCTTTGTGTCTAGTTCAGCTACCTTTGTGTCAATTATTCACCTTCCCTCACTCTGCCAGTTTGCTCTCTTCTACAGCTATTCCTAAGTCCCTTATTACTACATCTGCAGACAATGCCATTCTCCACTATACCCTCAGTATATAAGCTCACTGGTTTTCATTGTTCTTTGCTGGTTCCTCCTGTTAATCTGCCAGGGTTCTATGTCCTGTTCTCCTTTTGTAAGTTCTGTACGTTTTGTGTTTTAATTATTAAACCGCCATCGTGCTCATCCCAAGTTCCTGTCTGAATATAGGTCCTACTCTCAACATACAAAACCAGACACTGTCAGGCTGCCTCACAGTCCTCCTGCAAAGGATGACAGACTCTGAGATGTATAGGGTGTTCTCCTAACAAATTGGATTTTCTTGGCTTAGGTTGCATGCATATTGCCTTTAGAGCAGCTCTGATTAATGGAAGCTACCATGTGTGCAGGTACAACTCGTCTACCTAACCAGAAAGAAACAATTGAGAGAATATCTGCTTTAGAGGGAAGATATTTTTATGGTGTATCACCACATCTCTTGAGAGATGGTCCACAGGCAAGCAGAAATGCTGTGTGAAGAGGCTTTGAGAGTTGTTTATGTCTGAGAGGTGTAAAAGTGCAGAGATCAGGAGAAGTTAAGACATCAACTAAGCCAAAGGTTGACTTGAGTTTTCTTTTCCACTGTCTGGATCCCACCTCCTGAAAGAAGCCAACAACTGTTAGTGCTGTTTGTGTATAAATTTAATGTGCCGAATGACAGCTACATAATTACGCAAATAAATTTTCCTCAGAAAATACCTCTCTTAACAGTTGAAGAAAGAAAAGATGCAGGATAAAGCGTAATGCTCTAAAGGAAGCAATTTAACAAAGCTGTCTCTGGAAAAGCTAAGATAGTTGGTAATGATTTGTAGGTCTATCTAGGAGTACAAAATGTCTCATCTAGATTATAGCTCCTATGGCTAGATACACATATCTAACCTACGGTTTCTCCAAATTTACATTGTGCTTATTGAAAAACCCAAAATGAATGATTAAATAAAGGCTGTAATTTATCATAAAGGGAAAAATGAAAGTTATATTTACACATTTTTAGCTTTAATATGATTTCAGCTCATTCTGCAGCAGTCAAGTCAGAGCATATGAGGGAAGCAGTCCCTCTGCAAGTATGCAATGACAATTCTTTGGTTTGTAGATGAAGGACATGCTCAAAGGAGTTCAACGGATGCTACTCAGAACCTGACAGGTAAGGGGAACTTTCATCCCATCAAATAAGTTATGTACTGATTCTAATCCAGGTAGTGTCTCCTTTAAAGCATTTTTAAATGATCTGTGTTGGAGTCCTGGACGAAACTTGGCTACTAAGCTACTGTGCAAACATAGGTCTAAAGTCAGCTATTTAGCGGTTTTGCATAGAGAGTTTAAAAATCCTTGCATGTTCTCATGAGGATGACCTGCAAAACTTCATTTTGCTGAGCTGTTATTTTGTTGATTTTCCAAATCTGGATTTTCCTTAATACTTAAAGGTTTTTTTTCACCCTTTACAATCAAATTGATGGTGATAGAGACAACTCCAGATCCCTACTTCCTGTCATATGACCTCCTCTGCATGCTTTGCTCTGATCAGAAATAGCCAGCATCCCAGTATAGATCCACAGAGCTGAAACACCAGTCATTACATTTTCCAACAAGTTTTGAAAAAGAACAACTTTTTTCTATGAGCTATGTCTGTACAGAACTTCAGTAAAACACATATGTGCCACATTATCAATAAGTCATATGAGAGAGGAAACATGCTATCATTAGAATAACACTTCAGCATATGCTCTACATGAAAACATTATTAGCAAGAGCTAGAGAAGAGTTTACATAAGATTGTAGCTGTATGAGTTTAGTCAAAAATATATATCAATGCTGCATGGTTAGAACATTCTAACTTTCTTAACCCATTTTGAAACAACATATTCAGACTATTGTGCTATTGTGCAAAAAACCCCAGGGTGGGACAAAACATCTGTTTCTATCTGAAAAGAAACAAGACTGCAACATCTGTTAAGTCGTAATGTGGAGCATGTAATGTACAGATGGAATGTAGTGTTAATTTACTATATATACATGGTGCCGATTTAAGTATTGAATTGGGGCTTGGTATTGAAACATACCAATTCTTCACTGACTCAGATCATTATTGGGAGCAAAAAAACTGATTGGGATATTTTTCATCTAATACATACTGAAATAAGTATATTACAAATGTTGGCACAATACATATTACTACAACTACTACATTCAAAATTGAACAATGTCTCTGTTGCAAGAACAAAGTGTTTACTGAAGCTAATGAAGAGCAAAACCTACATTGTTCATTATTGTATAGCTATATTTTTAACTGCAGAAAACGAGTCCTTCTGCCTGTAGTTGTTTAAGGGTTGGGCTAAAGGCACTGAAGTGTTGCATGCCTTTGTTTAGATGGCAGAAACTCTGCCTTGATTAGACTCTGCTCTGAGTAGCTGTTAGCTTGACTTTTACTTGAGAGTTCCTCTCTGATTCTACAAGCTAAGGTTACTCTAAACACTTTTTACTGAATGTAACATACTGACTGACCATAACCACTCCACACAGCCCCACTTCAAGCCAATGAAACTATACAATATAAGGAAAAAAATAAAGACAAAAAAAATGAATGCAGATCCAACAAAGCTGAACTCTCGTTGGATTCCACCAACAACCAAAATCAACCAAAAAAAACTAAAAAACTAAGGGAAACTCAAATGCAAAGAAACCCAACAGTTGTGCTTGTTTCTGTCTTCTATTAATTATTGTAATGAGTCCACCCACTGTGCTAGAAGCATTCTGCTATTAAGAGTCTAGCCAACATTCTGCTCAGTCTTTCTTGTTACCTGCTACATGTAGTTGTGATAATTGTAAGGATGTAAATTGTAACGAGTTTACATGTGTAGGTTCAATAATTTAAACAGTACATCAGATTGAGAGCATTAAATATCATTCAAGGTCATTTGTTTACTAACATACTTATCTCTTCCTGCAGCTGTTAAAGATTAACTTACTTAGGATTTGTAGATACATGGAAACTGAAATGCTTTTTTTGCCTGAAAAGAGGAAAACCTTGTCATATCGCCCTTGTTTTATATAGCCATTATGTAGCAGGTTGTACACCAGCTGAAATCCAAATACAGCATTCTGCAAACTTAGGGCATCCTTTACAGTGAAAAAAAGTTAAGCAAATGCAATTCCCTCTGATCTTGCATAATTTTAATGATTAATTAGTCTATTATTCATCTGAACAAGATACCCCCGTCAAACCACTGACATCTCATTGACAAATAGAGGAGGAATCATCGTAATGCTGAATCCAGTTAGTGTTAAATCACGGTTCTTTAAATGATGACGATGGCAGCAGCCTCCCTGTCCTTCATCATAGATGACTGAAGTGAGCCAGATAAATGGTCCTCTGCCATCCAGTCCTGCTAAATCAATATGGAGGAAATCCTTCACCTTTAATTTGGATCCAGCTGAGGGAGGTTCACCTGATGTTTTAGGACACATCCACAGGAGAGGCAAACTTTGCAAGGACATCAGCTAGTGCCATGAAAGAAATGCAGCGTACTGGAATAATGATGCAATGACTCAGACTGGATGCACTTTTTTTAAACTCTTTTAAAAAAAATGTCCTGTCCATTGAGCTTCTTATGGTGTTTCTTACATCTATGGGTGCCTTTTCATGCTTCCATATATCATATATCAATAGTCTATAAAATACAGATTTGTAACATTTACTTTACTTTTTAAAATTATCCGAAACCTTTCATTTGTTATGTATGACTTCCATTTTCCAAGGTATATAAATATATGACACAGAGGCCCATTCCTCTTTGCAACTCTTCAAGTATGACAGATATTTGTTGATCTTTATAACTCAGAAAAAGGCTACAAGAATATAGCTACATATCTAAAAGAATCCATCTCTACAGTCAGGGCAATAGACTAACTTTATAATTTGATCTGTGCAAACAGAACCTATACCTATCTTGTCACACCCAATGTCAACCATCAGACGTGAGCTATTTACATATCAACTAGTTGTTTCGGAGGCATGCCAGGAAAAAGCCTTCTCTGTCCCACCATCACAGATTTACAGCGGAGTTTGCCTAATAATACTGAGACTTTAACTGGAATTATTTGTTTGGAATATATAAATCCAAAATTAAGCTTTTAAGCAACAAACATTCCAGGTGGCTTTGGCATAAAGCAAAGGATGAACAGGTGGAAAACACTCCAAGCTTACTGATAAAAGTATAGTGGAGGATCTGTGATGCTGTGGTTTGGTCTCTTTTAAAGTGATCCTGGAAGTCTTGTTGGATTGCACTGCATCTTAAACTCTCTGAAATGCCAGGAAGTGGATTATCATAGGATCTGTCCACATGATAATGATCAAAAACATGACAGAATCAACAGAGAAATGGTTCACCGAAACAAAAATAGCAATCTTCAACAGACCTTCTCAGTCCCTAAAAAAACCTCTGCAATTTGTTTATAGGTTTAATTTTCCAAAATGGTTTCGGTGTTGGGGGCAACATGGTGGCGCAGTTGGCAAAGCACTGTTACCTTGCAGCAAAAAGGTCCTGGGTTTGACTCCTGGCTGAGGTTTGCATGTTCTTCCTGTGCATGCATGGGTTCTCTCTGGGTACTACGGCTTCCTCCCAAAAACTATACTGTTAGGTTAACTGGTCTCTCTAAATTGCCCTTAGGTGTGAATTTGTTTGTATTTATTCATATTATGTTATAATCATTTGTGGGGTTTTTTTTTCTCTCGTTTATATCATCACCTAACCCATGCAGAATGAAAACTGTTTTGGAACTAATCTCTTCAAGCCACACTACAATTTTTCTTAGGAAAGTTAGTTTTACTTGTTTATTTTCACAGATTTCCTATTTTTCTATTCATCAAACCTTTAAAGGAATGCAGTGTGCATAGTATGCTATCTTGAAGCTACCCAAGCAATAACTGTGAAAAAGTCAATGGGTGAGCCTTTAAACTGTAGACATTGCATTCATTTCCTTATGACCAAATGGATTTCAATGTAAGGGATGTGTGTTAATAACGCTTATTGAAAAGCACGAAACCCTAACTATTACTTTTAATTTAAAATCTGCCAAACAGTCCATTGCCTGATGCCTGTTTGACCCTATCAAAGACACACTAAGCTCCAGAAAATGTGTACTATGTAGTGGTTTAAATCATTTACTTTTTAAATGTGACTTTATCCCCATAAAAATTGTGTTTAAGTGTCTCAAATTGTATGCTGTCATGGCTAAAGCAGTTCCCCTTGGTGTTGTTTAATGCCAGGCCAGCAGAGCTGTATGTGCTTGGGAAGCATCATCTTTAAAAAGGCTAAATTTAAACCCCCAGAGTCTTCAGCTTGGTATGCACAGGGCTTCCAGAACAACATAAACTCCAAATAAGCCCAGAGGAGCTGCTGCTGCCATACAAGCGTCAATCACCTGGTTTTGAAAAAAGGTGCAACTTACCTGCTCTGATGCAGGCAGAAACAAGTTACAGTTGTCATATATACTGAAAGACACTGTGAATTAAATCCAACTTAGGTAATTAACTGAACACCAGTCAGGGATTTCTCGCATGTGCATTTGCAGAATACAAAGATGTTGGTGAATATTTCACCAGCTGGAATGAGTTATAATTTTGTTTCCAACCATCCATAGTTGATTTTTGAAAGCATTACCTCCATCCAATTCTTTTTTCTGTTGCCTAAAGCTCCAAGAATTCAATTGTGTTAAATTTCAACATTTAATACCTTAATGAACAGCCTGACAAGCTAATCTTCAAATTGTTTCCAGATTTGATGGTGGTGACAGCTATGCCTCTTTTATGTTTGTTCCTCTTGTGGTTGGCAGGATTACCCAAAAGTCTATGGACTGATCTGCAAGATCAAGAGCTGTGGCGAGACCCCTAAGTTTCTAAATCAATATCTGAATCAGTCTTGACACAGACATTCAGAATGTACTCTTGAAAGTTTAATTTCTTTGGATTTTTATTGTTAAAGAAGATAAACGATTAAGGCCAGCAAGGAACAAATTGGTTCAGTACAGATTATTTTGCTAAAATGACACATGAGACAGATTTAGCAGCATAAGCTTGGCATTAAAAAAACAAATTATTTTGTTATTTGTAGAAATGCCTCTTGAACCTGCTTGCCGAATTCCACCATATTTTTAGCAGTAACTACCTATTTTGAAAACACAAACCAATCTGAGTGAAATTGTCACCATAACTGTAGAAAAAGCATAAAAATAGACTGTTTAGTTGGTTTATTTGGAATATTTTAATTAGCATTCCTCTTTTAGGGTTTCCTGTAAAAACACATTTCTCTCAGCTCTAAGAAGCTCAGGGGAAGCCCCCCCCCCCCACCCCCCCATACCAACTCCACCACTCTCAAATCGCTGTTGGCATCAGATAACCAAGATGCCAGTGTGACAGAAGAATCTGAGAGGCGTGGGTCAGCATATCACTGGCATTACAAATAGTAGGGGCTGTGAAGAACAAGGTCCCCCTCTGCTTCCGACAACCAGCCAGGCCTTCAGAGTCCTTATAAAATAATGCATGTGTCAACACCTCCAAACCATCAGGTAAACAGACAGAAATGGAAAACAGAGGAGTATGCCTGTGGGCTACCAGTAGTTCAGATGGATCTTCACAGAAAACAGGATTGAAATTGTTCTAACAGTCAATTTTTTTATTTGCCATACGAAGAACCAAAGCGGTCTCAAAACAACTTGGTACATTATTGCCACCTTGAGGTAGTAGCAGTGTGCTACTATGTATAAAAAAAGAATGGTACCCTAAATTGTTGTTCTCTTGACAGTATATGTAAAACCTAAAACCATTTTTTAAGGGATCTGAATGTAAAGACCAATTACATTTTGTAAGCCATCAGGTCCTGTCCTACAGATAAAATGCGTTGTTGTTTAGGATGCACCCGTTACATACAGTAATACTTGCTGTATAAAAATACAAAATTCCTCTCACTGCCTCACATTAAGTCCCTGTTTACACGACAATGATCCACTGAAAACAGGAAAATAACTCCTCCCTAAATGTTAAAAGCAAAATCTGCTTATCACCTAATGGCATCTTGGCCTGCTTGGGAAATGGTCGACAACACCAATCAAAGAATAATCTTTGAACGCTTGAATTGCTAGCATTTACGAAATACACAGCTTGAATGAGAAATTTAAATGAGAAGTACCACAAAAACATGGCTCAAACTGTGGCACGATGTGTAATCCAGTTGAAAGAGACTAATGCAATCAGAGAAGAATGCTTCCATCAAGAGGTGTACAAGCTGATGAAATTCAGTCGGACAGAACAGACCAGCCTTTATCTGCCAGTAATCCTTGTTCACTCATGATTTAAAATGGGTTTACTGGTTATACTCCATCAGATCATCAAGTAGCTATTGAGCATTGTGGAATGGGAATGTAACACAAGAATGACTATGACCAAAATGCTTTGCAGTCATACTTTTGGTCCTGTCAAAGTAACTTTCAGTACTTATGCCTCCATTTGTCTCCTTACATTACTAAGGTTATTAGCAACCCATGGCATCTGAGCAACTGAAGAAACTGAGAAAAATCAATGTTCTTTTACTTCATGGTAATGTTTTGGTAACATAAACCATATATCTAAAATAAGTGTGATTTTTTTTCCCAGGCTGCACTGTGGTGCAGTTGGTGGCACTGTTCCGCTCCTGGCCTGCATGGGTTCTTCCTACATGTTCTCCCCGTGCATGTGTGGGTTCTCACCGGGTACTCTGGCTTCCTCCCACAGTCCAAAGACATGACTGTTAGGTTAATTGGTCTCTCTATGGGTGTGAATGAGCGTATGCATGGTTGTTTGTCTCATATGTCTCTGTGTTGCCCTGTGATGGATTGGCGACCTGTCCAGGGTGTACCCTGGACCCTCTTGCCCATAGATTGCTGGAGACCAGCACCAACTTCCCTGTTTTCCAACTATGGAATAAGCGGTATAGAAGATGAATGAATGAGTTTAATTTGCCATCTGAATAGGTTAAAAAAAATGAGCCATCATATAAAAACTAACAAAAATGCTTTAACATGTAGCATCTCTATGAAGTTTAAGTTTGACATATCCCAAATTTAAGTAAAAACAAAGTTTTAAAATGACCAAAAATTTATTTATTTTTAGTCATGAAATAGAGTTTAGAAAAAAGAGATACATGGAAAAAATTTAAATTCAGCATCTGGAACTGGAAAAGTGGAACATGTAGCCCAAAGTTATCATTATCCTCCTGGGCTTACATGACTGTTCAAAGAGTTTTTTTGTTACTTAAGGTTAATCCTTTTTTTTAGAATCAGTTTCAGAACACTCCAACATAAAACATCCAGATGATGTGAAGAATCTGCATTTGAATTGCAAGACTTTTCAAGCAATGAAATTGTCAAAAAATCATTTTCGCAAATCAGTAAGATAACATATGCACTCTTTGGTTGTCATATCTTAATTAGACATTTGCTAATTGTGACGTATCCAAATTAGAAAAAAAAAACTAGAGTTTCAACATAAATATTAAGACTATCTGCTGAACACAGACGACTCCTGACAATATCAGTCTTCATGCCACACCAGGGTAATAAAGCTTCATGAAGCGAGAGAATAAGAATGTGTGCTCTGTAAGGGCACCGCTATATCTGTTCCCACCACACCAACACACAAGCTGTCATATCATTTGCAATGCCGCACAGAGAGGGACACTGTAATCAATCTGCGCCAAACAACTAAAATAGTTACTTCGGAGGGCGGTTTGCGTGTAAGGACAACTTGCGCTAAAACTCTTCTCCCTAAAGTGGTGAATGCGCCCATAAAAAGTCAAAACAGCGGGGACAGACCTGCTGTGGCTGAAATAAATGTCTCAGCGCGACTCATAAAATAAATCAGGGTGCAGAGACATTGGAGCTCGGGAAAGGTGCGTGGATTTTAACACGATAAGGTTAATTGTTTCGCCCTTGCACCTGCAGACTGGATCTTCCCCACGCGACAGGTGCGCCGTGGCCGCCGGTTGCGGCGTGCAACCTGCGGCAACTTCCACACTCATCAATAGTGCAGACGCACAAGCGACACTGAGGATGCAGTAGAAATACACTTTGGATGATTCTGTAGTGTTTATGGGACTCAGCATGAGAAACTGCGTGAATCGACTCAGTCTGCTTGAAACGATTAAATGATAATTATTTCTTTTTACTTACAGTTCTCAAGAACTGGATCTCATCCTCCCCTTCTCCGCCCTCAGCCATGGCTGTGAAGGAGCCTCCTCAGACTGGAAACCACCGCTGACTGCCGGCAGAAACGTAAGCAGAGCCTTTCAAGCCGATATTAGCATAGAGCTCAGCCACAGCCATATAGGGCAGCCCGGCCGAGCCCCCTCCTCTCCTTTTACAACCCCACACTAATCCACGAACCCCACACCCCCTCTTCTGCCACGCTGCACCCAGTAGCAGTGCGGAGCAGTGCACGGTCTGAGCCGGGGAAGTTGGGGACGAGTCACCAAGGGAGGGGGATGCTGCTGGTGCTGATAATGGTTGCTGTAATAAAATGTTTGCAGTTTTATCAGTGTCTTTAACAGTGACGCATTCTGGTGTTGAGTAGCAGCAGCAGGTGAAGTTGTGAATGACTGTTTACACAGATCCATAAAAAGCAGAAGGGTTTGCAGGCAATTGTAATTACTTAGGTGCATCTCAATGTATTCGAATATAATTAAAAAGCTTTTTTTTAAATTCAGTTATTCATTTCATGAGGGAAATTCAGATATTAAGATTACTTACAGTACAGACCAAACGTTTGGACACACCTTCTCATTCAAAGAGTTGTCTTTATTTTCATGACTATGAATATTGTAGCTTCACATTGAAGGCATCAAAACTATGAATTAACACATGTGGAATTATATACTGAACAAAAAAGTGTGAAACAACTGAAAATATGTCTTATATTCTAGGTTCTTCAAAGTAGCCACCTATTGCTTTGATTACTGCTCCGCACACTCTTGGTATTCTGTTGATGAGCTTCAAGAGGTAGTCACCTGAAATGGTTTTCACTTCACAGGTGTGCCCTGTCAGGTTTAATAAGTGGGATTTCAAGCCTTATAAATGGGGTTGGGACCATCAGTTGTGTTGTGCAGGAGATGGATATAGTACACAGCTGATAGACCTACTGAATAGACTGTTAGAATTTGTATTATGGCAAGAAAAAAGGAGCTAAGTAAAGAAAAACGAGTGGCCATCATTACTTTAAGTCAGTCCGAACAATTGGGAAAACTTTGAAAGTGTCCCCAAGTGCAGTCATAAAAACCATCAAGCACTACAAAGAAACTGGCTCACATGAGGACCGCCCCAGGAAAGGAAGACCAAGAGTCACCTCCGCTGCAAACGATAAGTTCATCCGAGTCACCAGCCTCAGAAATCGCAGGTTAACAGCAGCTCAGATTAGAGAACAGGTCAATGCCACACAGAGTTCTAGCAGCAGACACATCTCTAGAACAACTGTTAAGAGGAGACTGTGTGAATCAGGCCTTCATGGTAAAATAGCTGCTAGAAAACCACTGCTGAGGACAGGCAACAAGCAGAAGAGACTTGTTTGGGTTAAAAACACAAGGAATGGACATTAGACCAGTGGAAATCTGTGCTTTGGTCTGATGAGTCCAAGTTTGAGATCTTTGGTTCCAACCATCGTGTCTTTGTGCAGCGCAGAAGAGGTGAATGGATGGACTCTACATGCCTGGTTCCCACCGTGAAGCATGGAGGGTGTGATGGTGTGGGGGTGCTTTGCTGGTGACACTGTTGGGGATTTATTCAAAATTGAAGGCATACTGAACCAGCATGGCTACCACAGCATCTTGCAGCGGCATGCTATTCCATCCGGTTTGCGTTTAGTTGGACCATCATTTATTTTTTAACAAGACAATGACCCCAAACACGCCTTCAGGCTCTGTAAGGACTATTTGACCTAGAAGGAGAGTGATGGGGTGCTGCGCCAGATGACCTGGCCTCCACAGTCACCGGACCTGAACCCAATCGAGATGGTTTGGGGTGAGCTGGACCGCAGAGTGAAGGCAAAAGGGCCAACAAGTGCTAAGCATCTCTGGGAACTCCTTCAAGACTATTGGAAAACCATTTCAGGTGACTACCTCTTGAAGCTCATCAACAGAATGCCAAGAGTGTGTGGAGCAGTAATCAAAGCAAAAGGTGGCTACTTTGAAGAACCTAGAATATAAGACATATTTTCAGTTGTTTCACATTTGTTTTGTTCAGTATATAATTCCACATGTGTTAATTGATAGTTTTGATGCCTTCAGTGTGAAGCTACGATATTCATAGTCATGAAAATAAAGAAAACTCTTTGAATGAGAAGGTGTGTCAAAACATTCGGTCTGTAATGTACAGGTCCTTCTCAAATATTAGCATATTGTGATAAAGTTCATTATTTTCCATAATGTAATGATGAAAATTTAACATTCATATATTTTAGATTCATTGCACACTAACTGAAATATTTCAGGTCTTTTATTGTCTTAATATGGATGATTTTGGCATACAGCTCATGAAAACCCAAAATTCCTATCTCACAAAATTAGCATATCATTAAAAGGGTCTCTAAACGAGCTATGAACCTAATCATCTGAATCAACGAGTTAACTCTAAACACCTGCAAAAGATTCCTGAGGCCTTTAAAACTCCCAGCCTGGTTCATCACTCAAAACCCCAATCATGGGTAAGACTGCCGACCTGACTGCTGTCCAGAAGGCCACTATTGACACCCTCAAGCAAGAGGGTAAGACACAGAAAGAAATTTCTGAACGAATAGGCTGTTCCCAGAGTGCTGTATCAAGGCACCTCAGTGGGAAGTCTGTGGGAAGGAAAATGTGTGGCAGAAAACGCGGCACAACGAGAAGAGGTGACCGGACCCTGAGGAAGATTGTGGAGAAGGGCCGATTCCAGACCTTGGGGGACCTGCGGAAGCAGTGGACTGAGTCTGGAGTAGAAACATCCAGAGCCACCGTGCACAGGCGTGTGCAGGAAATGGGCTACAGGTGCCGCATTCCCCAGGTCAAGCCACTTTTGAACCAGAAACAGCAGCAGAAGCGCCTGACCTGGGCTACAGAGAAGCAGCACTGGACTGTTGCTCAGTGGTCCAAAGTACTTTTTTCGGATGAAAGCAAATTCTGCATGTCATTCTGAAATCAAGGTGCCAGAGTCTGGAGGAAGACTGGGGAGAAGGAAATGCCAGAAGTCCAGTGTCAAGTACCCACAGTCAGTGATGGTCTGGGGTGCCGTGTCAGCTGCTGGTGTTGGTCCACTGTGTTTTATCAAGGGCAGGGTCAATGCAGCTAGCTATCAGGAGATTTTGGAGCACTTCATGCTTCCGTCTGCTGAAAAGCTTTATAGAGATGAAGATTTCATTTTTCAGCACGACCTGGCACCTGCTCACAGTGCCAAAACCACTGGTAAATGGTTTACTGACCATGGTATCACTGTGCTCAATTGGCCTGCCAACTCTCCTCACCTGAACCCCATAGAGAATCTGTGGGATATTGTGAAGAGAACGTTGAGAGACTCAAGACCCAACACTCTGGATGAGCTAAAGGCCGCTATCGAAGCATCCTGGGCCTCCATAAGACCTCAGCAGTGCCACAGGCTGATTGCCTCCATGCCACGCCGCATTGAAGCAGTCATTTCTGCAAAAGGATTCCCGACCAAGTATTGAGTGCATAACTGTACATGATTATTTGAAGGTTGACGTTTTTTGTATTAAAAACACTTTTCTTTTATTGGTCGGATGAAATATGCTAATTTTGTGAGATAGGAATTTTGGGTTTTCATGAGCTGTATGCCAAAATCATCCGTATTAAGACAATAAAAGACCTGAAATATTTCAGTTAGTGTGCAATGAATCTAAAATATATGAATGTTAAATTTTCATCATGACATTATGGAAAATAATGAACTTTATCACAATATGCTAATATTTTGAGAAGGACCTGTACATGGAGAGTTATATTTCAAATTCTGTTTAAAAAAAATCAGGCCTATGGGGAAGATTGCTTACCTTACATTTGTCCATCCACAAAGAGGGTAAACTACAAAAGGTTATCACTAAAGAGGCTGGATGTTCACAGAATGCTGTATGCAACTATGTTAACTGAAAGTTAAGTGGAAGGAAAAAGTGTGGTGAACAAAGCTGCACAAGGAACAGAGACAACGGCTGCCTTGACAGGACTGAGAATCAAACACCGTTTAAAGAGTTTGGTGGAGATTCACAGGGTGAGGTCTGCAGCTGGAGTCAGTGCTTCAAGAACCACCACACACAGACGTAATAGGCAACTGTCGCTTTCTTTGTGCTAAACCACTAACATTCAGTGATGATTTGGGGAGCCACATTGTCTGGTACTGTTGGTCTACTGTGTTTTCTCAAGTCCAAAGTCAGCACTGATCATCTAGCAGGAAACTGTAGTGCACTTCACCTTTCCTTTTGTTGACAATGTTTATGGAAATGCTACCTACCCACACTGCCAAAAGTAACACCTGCTTTAATGACTATAGTTCCATTGGATTTAATTGGCCAGCAAACTGGCCTCACTTAAGCCCCACAGAAAATCTATCGAGCATTTGTCAAAAGTAAGACGAGAGACACCAGATCCAACAATGTAGGCAAGCCTAAGGCTGCTTTTACAAGCTGCGTTTCCTTAACATGTCAGCAGTGCCACATGCTGCATGCCATGCTGTATTGATGCAGTAATTAATGCTAAAGTGTGTTGCATTTACATTGTGTTACATTAACATACAATAAAAATCTCAGCTGGTGCCAGGGACTGCCAGGCTGCCACCATGATCCTGTGCTGGAGGACAGCAGACTACTTAGCCCATACTAAACAGATCACATCACATTGCAGCAGGTTCATAACTGAGTCAAATATTTAAATAATATGCCAGGAATGACCCTGATCTTATCGACTTGTCACTCTGATTGTGAATGGGACAATGGATCTCTGATGTCAGACAGTATGGGTTGGTAGGGCAGCTATAAAGAGCTATTTTTTTTCGGTTTAATGTTGTGTCAAATCCATATGCATTCACATATAACAGACATATTGACAACAGACTGGAGTGGCGATGCGACTTTGAAGCCATCTACAAGAAGGGACAGAGCAGACTGTACTTCTTGAGGAAGCTTAACTCCTTCAGTGTTCACAGCAAGATGCTGCATGTCTTCTATAAGTCTGTTGTGGAGAGTGTGATCTCTTCTGCCATCATCTGCTGGGGTAGGAGCATCATAATCTAATGCATAAACAACATTATACGAAAAAAAAAAAAATGTATTATAGATAGATACCTGCAGATGTATTTGCCAAAATTATACTTTTACTTAAATGTTACTGCAAGGAGGTGTTGTTTTTTTAATAACTGCCTAAAACAAATTATGTTAAGGTAAAATAAATAAAAAAATGTGTACTAAACATGACTGCTGTTTATGAATGGCAAGCACCATAAACTGTATTCAAAAAGTATGTTTTTATTTGTAATTTATTGTGAGATTCAAGCAGCCGTGTATGCCAGAACTGTGATGTATAACAGATTTAAATTTTCTTGTGTTTTATTATTGCCAATTATTGTAACAAAGAAATGCCGCATCACTTTTTATAGTAAAATACATAATGGTAAATAAAACATGGAAATACAGTAATTATTGTCCTCTATTGGCAGTGGACACGCCACTCATTAATCAGGTGGCTGGAGAAATATACAGGCTCCAAATCATGTTTTCCGTTAATACATGACCACCATCTATTGGCCATGTGGTGTATATCAAGTGAAAATGAGCAGACGGTATGATTTCATACTTGTCCCAAGCATCTTACACTGTATTGCCAAAAGTATTTGTCTGTCTACTTTTACATTTACATAAACTTTGATGACATCCTGTTCTTAATCGAGAGGGTCCAGTTTGTTGATGGATTCCCCATTGCCAGCAAAAGCAGCTTTACCTCTTCTGGAAACATCGTCCACAAGGTTTAGGAGAGTGTAAGAAGTTACACGAGAAAACCAGAATTGTAGCCTTTGCTTTAATTCATCCCAAAGGTGTTCAAGAACATTGAAGTCAGGACTCTGTGCAGGCCAGTCAAACTTTATACACCTGCAACCATGGAAGAGATTCTAACCCACAGTCAGTGATTTGCAGGTGTAAACCAATACTATTAGCAATATAATGTATATCTAAATCAATCCAAGTCATAGAAGATTTGTAAAAACTTCTGCCTTAGCAACTTTAACTTGGAGAGTATTACTTATTATTATTATTATTATTGTTGCCCTTGATAACATTTGACTTCAATGTGAATCATCAATATTCTAAAGGTCTCTGAAGTTCTGGTTGTTTTGATAGTGTCAGACACATGAGCGGTTGTTTGTTTGCTTTAAATGACAGTGATGACACTGAGGCAGCTGGTCTGTGGTCAGATTACCTTTCCACGCAGCACAGCAAGGGGCACAGCTGACCTCAATAGAGCTAAAAGTTAGTAAACTTCAGCCAAGCAGATGTGACTTACAGTTGCATAGTAAATTGGCATAATTTTCTTTCAGTTTGTTCTGACAAAATAAAATTTCTGCAAGGTTAACTTTGTGACTTCTGAAAGATTGGTAAAATAGACACTGATCGACTTATAATTAAAGCACTGATTGAAGTCCAAAAGATTACACTAATTAGAACAAATCCCCTCCCGTCTGTTTCTTTACTCCCCTCTGGGGGATTAGGTTCACAACACTTTGGAAGATGGACCAATGGGAGATGTTTACATTTACATCCTGAGTTGTTGATTGGTTGAAAGCTGGGGGTTTCCTACAAGGACATAGAAACATTCCTTTGATCACTTGAGCATCACAGAAGGTGCAACAATGAAGAGACCTGCTTCTGCAAGTAGGGATGCTAATTTGATGAAGGTAAGCGAATCCAGAGATATGTTATGTTTTTTTCTGAATCCCTGTTAAGGAGAAACGTATTTCTAAACTGATTATTTAAAATAACTCTGTACTATTTTGCAGTATAATTTATTATGAACCTAAAAGACTGAGAGCCTTGAGAGTTTTTACTCTTGTGCTAATTGTATTCTTGTGCTAATGGTTCACCTTGTGGGCTTCAAACAAATTATTTGAACTAGTCTTTTTCCTGGGTGATATAATAAAATAGCAAACAATTAATGAACTGTACCTTATTCATATGCTGTTCGTAGCCTTAGACAAGGTTCTGGCATACGTCTAGCTACATATCTGACCACTCTTCTTATCAGAATTGGAAGAATTTATTTGAAATGGTTGGGTTCCTGCCTTAGATCCAGTTTTTAACACTAGCCAAAATATTTTCCATATGGACGAGGTCAGGTCCATTTCAGAAGCTCTAATTTCAGCCTGCATTATCCATCCTTAAACCAGTTTTGATGTTTATTTGAGATCATTGTCCTGTTGGAACACCTAAAGTTTCACTCATGTGAACAAACGGTCCCCCTCTGATAAAAAGCAATTGTTTAGGATGCTCGGGAACACACCAATGATAAAGTCTGCCATGAACTGCAAATAGCTATTGTACACTGTCCAAAAGCAAGATAGTTTAACATCACCTTGGACAAGGAGAATGTCGAGCAAAAATAGCATCCTCTACTTCAAAACAGACACCTTCAAGCTCAACTGAATTTGGCAACTGCTTAAACAGACAAATCAAATGCCCTCTGGAGAAACGTTATATAGTTTTTTTTCATCATACCAACCACCCAAAGCTATATAAACTAGAGCCACATTCACCCAATTGCACTCACAAACATTTATACACCAACAGGCAGCTTGGGGTTAAGATACTTCCCCAGGGGCTCATTGACATGTGACAGGAGAAAGCTAGAATCAAACCCACAACTTTCAGACTGCAAGACAACTGGTCTTCCCACTGAGCCACAGTTGCCCACAAGGACTGAGCAGATTGACGACAGTGAGAAAAAGGAGACTTTTATACTTAAAAACACTGTGCCAGCTGTGAAGCAAGGTGGAAGCAGTATCATGCTATGTGGCTATTTCATTGTCAGAGGTACTGGTGCACTGCAAAAAGTGGGCAAAATAACGAAGACAGAGGACTACGTCCAAATGCTCCAACTTCCCCTCAACCCAAAAGCTAGACATGTTAAGGGGAAGTTGACAGAATAAAGTGTTCCAGCAGAACAGGGATCCCAAGCGCACATCAAGACTGGTTTTGAAATAGATAAGGTGGACCAATTTAAAATTTCTGGAAAGACGTTCTCATAGCTCTGACCTCTATTATATCAAACATTTTCAGGCTTAAAAAAGCAGCTCTGTGCTAGATTAACTAATTCCACCAATCCGGCCAAGAAGAGTTGTCAAAATATCCAACCAGAATTTTGCCAGAAGCTTGTTGATGGCCACAAAAAGTATGTGGCTGACATGTGACTTGTTAAGTAACATTTAGCCTAAAATATATATGGTGGAGCATATATATATTTAAGCATGCATGTATAATTTTTTTCTGTCTGGATTTTAAAAAATTTAAACGTGTGCACCTAGTTTTCATGTTATAAAACTCCTGGGTGGTTATGGTGCGTTATTATTCTGCTGTGCTAAAAGAATTGTCCAGATAAGTCATTAAAAGCATGAAATGAATATGACATGCCACCTTTGAATGGATATAAACCTCTCAATAACTGTAATTCATAGAAAACTGAATTGAGAGCTAAATAAAGTGAGCAAAAACACAAGTTTTCTTTCTATTTCAGGTCTAACCATCATCACCTACAAACAACACCATGGAGAGCACTTATTCTTCTTTAAGCCTTTACAAACTTCTTAAAGAGAAGATCTTTCAAAGTTCATCTGTCTCCTGGAGCCCATCTACCCCCTTTGATGCTCATTCATGCACCCAACAAACAGCAACCTCTCAGCATGAAGAGGAGGGACCAGCTGAACCAGCAAAGCATGATCAGGGAGACAAATTCAGCCTTGCAGACCTTAGAGAAACCCTACAAGCCTTGGATGCCTCTGAGAACTGCTGGCCAAAATTTTGCTCAGAGTGCCAGGCCTTTATTAGGATGGGCAACCAACAAGCAACAAAACTGAAGCCAAATTATTATATGGAGAGCTGGAATGCCTTACAAATATCACCCGGAGTCCATATTCCCCGTAAGAGAAGGCAGACAGTGGAGGAGGCGTCATATAACCTTGGGGTGACACCAGGCCCAACAAGATGGAGAAAGTGCCAAATAGTGGACCTTCAATCAACAGATGAGAGTGAGGAGGAAAATGGCCTAACACTGGCTCCTTTAGAAGCTTTTCAACAGGTTGCATGCTGGTTAAAAGATCAGAGCAGAGCATCTGTAGAAGAAGCTGAGGAGCTTTGTGCCCTGGGTGACGCTCACAGTCTGGACCAGACCTGGAATAGCAAGGCAGGAAAATCAGAGTGTGAAGGTCAGACCAAGAGGAATACAACATCAGATTATCATCACTGCACCTGTCCTTTTCCATTCCATCACCCATCGCACAGTCTGTCAGGGAGAGAGGATATCTCCCCCGCACCCTCCCCCACCCTCTCTGCTTCCACACGGACATCCAGCAGCTTGGGAAGTTTGTCCCCCATCCTGTCTTCTCCTGTCACATTAAACCTGACTGACAAGACATATTGGCAAAACATATCCAATAGGAAAAACGTTTGGACCAATTCAGGAAAACCACAGCTGGATGGTTTGGAGACCAGAGGATGTGAAAGGGTCACCACAAATCCTGAAGGAGCTGAAAATGATTTTGGGTCTGCAGAGGAGAAGCTAATATGGTCAACTCTACAGCTAAAGGAAGATTATCTGCTATCTTCCGGTAAAAAATGTCTCTAATCCTTACAATACTTCCCATATTATCATGAGATTTTTAAGATAGAAACGCGAAAGCTAACAATGCCGAGAAAGGATTACCTTTTAAGAATAAAGCCTTATAGAATAGTGTAATAACTAAAGTAGATATTTTTTAATCATCACAGATTGTTGTGACCAAGATGCTGAATGACACGTACTATGGATCTCAAAGGTGTACACATGTCTGACAAAATTTCTGTTTTATATATAGAAAAAGTACACCATGATCAAAGATTTTAAACCTCTTTCAACACTTTCATGTGATGTTCATCCAGTATAACTAGAAAAGGAAACTAATCAATCAGGGGAAAGAAAAAAATTCAATGACCTGGCTCCATTATTCTGTACAACCTTGAACCAATAGTTCTTCTAAGCACCTTTTGATTTTGTTTGAGCATTCAGTCTTTTTGTTGGTTGGAGAACATCAGCACGGCCCATTTTGACCCGGTGACATTTGCCGTCTCTACCTTGAAGATGTTCTCCAAATCTGTCCTATCATAAGGACAAACATCTCTTGTCCACAGCCCTGCTTAGGTGACCCCACATATTTACTGACTAGTATTTGGAGCTGTTCATTACTTCATCCACCTCACACAGTCGTCTCCATATGAAGAACTCCAGAGCATGATGCTGCCACCACCATGTTTGTCTGTGGATGGTGTTTTTTTTGTTGATCATCAGTGTTGTTTTTGTGCCAAATACGAATTTTGCATTTGTTTGTGACTCAAAGAAAGATCAGCATCGGTTTCATCAGGCCACAAGGTTTTTGGGTATTTTAACCAGGCCTTGATATTTTCGTTGAAAGAAAAGACCTTTGTGATTGCACCTGTACTTCTTAACCCACACACAAACAAACAGGAGAATGTTGTTAAAAGGAGAAAGCAACTTGTCTTTGACATACATTCCAGCAGCTCCTTCAGTGTTGCTGCTGGCCTGTTCGAAGCCTTTCAGACCTGTTTTATAATTGTTTTTTTTTTTTTACTTGACTGAAACCTTTGTTAATTACGATCATTTTAATCCTTTGTGATCTCTCTGCAAACTATGCTTAGGTATGCAAATGAGAAAGTGTCAGAAAGATCCTAATAGGACAACTGAGCGGTATTTAGGTTAATCTGATCATTGTAATTGGTGGCAGGTGTGAACTCAGGAAACCTGAAGGCTGCACTGAATCAACAGGTTCTTCAGCAAAGTATTAGTTTAAGGTTGTGCATGCTTATGCAGCTAGATAATTGTAGCATTTGCATATTTTTCCTCTTGCAGATTCATTTGTCTTTCACAAGTGATTACATCAATACTAAATAACATGTACTGTATGTTCAAACTTAAATGGATTTGGCTTACATTTGAGAGATGGAATTGTAAATGGTAAAAGGAAAAATATAATTAAGTAGACATTAAATTGCTCATCATTGTTGTCCTACATCAAACAAAACATTTATTTTTTATTCACATAATATGTTCATCTTGGTTTCTGCTAAGTGATTCCCACGTGCTTTAGTCATTCTAGATAGAGTACGGGAAATAAGTAATCAGGGAGAGTAACATCTTTACAAAGTATTCCCTAAAGGGTAGAAAGTGTGGGTGAAACAAGGTGACTTTGACTTTTAATGGTTGATCACTCTAGTGAACATCAGAGGAAAGAGCAGAACCATGCTGAGTCCAGACTGTCAGATTTACACATTGATTTAAAACAAAGTCAATGCTCTGACCGCAGCCTGATTATGTGCTCCGGTCTGGTGCTGCAGTCTCCTCTTGGTCGTTAAATGCTCTCAAAAGACTGGAGGATGTGTAGCAGTCTGAGAATAATCCCCCCTTGCTGTTTGACATTCCCATGCCTGCATGTCTGAATGTGGAAATACCTCTTAGGTTGTGATATGAAAACTCGTGCAGGACTAGAACTGGATCAGGCTAAAAGAAAGTTGCCGAGTGTACATTCGCCAGGTTTTATGCCTGAGGAGTGATTAAACATTTGCAAGTGAGAACATTTGGGCTGGGGTCTTATTTTAGGGATAAATAATGGGTTCAGGCATCACTTTGATGATTTAGGGTAAAGTTAATTGCATGCTCACGTGAGTTGAAGGACATGCGAGCTTAAAATTCATAAGTGACCTCCTGTTCAGCTAGTTTTCTACCCTTGTATTCAGCCGCTCCCACTGACATGACCTAATGCAAATTTTTTGTTGCCCAGCACAGCTTAAACAAAAACTGAAGGGGTCTTATAATGGTTGGAGTATGTCTGTTTCCCAGCTGTGGTCAGAAAAATGCCTTTGAATCTTTGACATAGTTTGCATCGTTTTGTTTCCAGAGGAAGCCCTGCAGAGGCAGGAGGAGATCTGGCAGCAGGAGGTGGAGGAGTCTCTGTCTCGCTGCAGGTCTCTTTTTCATCCATCGAGACCGAAACACGTTGACTTCCTGCACATCACTGCTTCTGATGATGATCTCACTGAATCACCCTCGACCACAACTCTCCTCCACCTGACAGTAAGTCCAATAAAAGACAGAATGTTTTTTACTGTAACTGTCTCAGCTCCTGATTTAAAAACTGATTTATTAATTTTACGTCTCTTGTTCTCACGGTGTATTTGTTGTGTCGATGATGAGGAAATCTCAAATGTTTTTTTTAGAAGAAAACGTGTTCATGTTTAAAAACTAAAAAGCATCACATATACTTAAACTAATTGCAATTATAAAATGTAGCCCAGTTTGTGTATAGCTTGTAAGAAATATGCTTACAAAAATCCTTAAACTGTTTGGACCAAAATGCCATCTGCTGCTGATGAATGGTAAATAAATGAATCTAACAGGAGATGATGCTTTTTGTCCACTTTCAAGAAAACGTTTCTTTACTGGTAATTGCCTCGGGTGAAAAGAAACCACATCAACATAAACATGCATTCTTCATATTACAGTGAAGTGTTTCAGTTGATGTCCATGTTCACACTCTGGCCTGAAGCCTTTTTGCAATGTTACAAAGAGTTCTGTGTTGCTGATGGTTGCTTAACTGAATGAAATGAATGAAAATCTGTACGTGCTTTGCATAGGTAATAACACAGTGAAATACTGGATTATTTTGGGGCATGCTTCAAGCTTTAAAGTCTTGCTTCATGTGAAAATCGTAGTTCAGTTTGAACAGTTTACCTTGTTGAATTGTGTGAGAAAGTCACAGAGGTGACCCAGGGAAAACCTATGCATAACAAAGGCAGAAAACACAAATATGACTCTATCCACTTCAGGTTAGAAATGAACACTTGTGCTGCAGAAAATTGATTAGATTAGGCATTATATTCTACAGACAGTAGATTGCAAATAACAGAGTAAATAATACTTTGCAGTATCTATGTTTTTATAATTTCTTAATAAAAGTAAAAAAATATTATACTTTTTCTTTTACAATTCTGTGACCTACATCTACTGAGCCAACATGGACTAACCTCTATGTTGCATTAATGCATTGCAAGGATATTGGATGAAAAATGTCCCTTTACTGTATATATTTTTAACCCAATATTCTCAATTTTTCAGTCCCTGATGTACCTCTACCAGCAGCTGGAATGGGTTTTATTTTGCTTTGGTGAAAAGAAAGAAATAAAGAGCCCCCATCCCCCCAAAGTGAGATTCTTGTGTTCCAGCAGAGTAATAATGTCAACACAGCTGACTATAACTTCTGCTCTGGTGTCACAGCAGAGATAAACAACAGAGGGTGATTTTTTAAATCAATGCAGTACGCCCAATTTTTGAATAGATTTTTATGCACTTTCTGCTTCGTTGTACTAGATGCAACAAGCAGATTCCACAAAATAATGTATATATAGATGCCAGCACAGGTTTTCACTTAATAAATGAAATAATATATGTCTTTAGTTTCTATTATGGGTTGCTGCCTGTGTGCTCACTCATAACCACCCTGCTCCTCCCTCATTTCACCCTCAGCCCATCAACTGAGCAGAGATTCCTCAGTGTGCCGCAGCCCTGTTGCACAATTAGGATGGAGTGAATAAATCTGAGTGCGGTTTTATTATCATATGTTTGTGAAGCCATATCTATGAAGTTCCACAATAACAAACTTCAAAACAAGACATGGGTTATAAGATTAGGATCACAGTTTAGATATTTTTTTTATGTGACAAATTATTTGTAAATTAATTTTTTGGGGGAAGCCATCAGTTATGCATTTTTCCTTTTTCCTTCTCATTTCTTAAAATTACCACCTGTTTTGAGCAGATAATATTTATTTCACACAAACAGCGCAGGTCTTTGAGAATAGTATACAATCTGCTCTGGTAAACTGGCTGAATTTATACAGTACCTTTTTAGTCATACTGACCACTCAAACTGATTTAAACTTAGAAGTTTCATTCACCCAGCAACACTCATTATGTTCATACACCGATACACAGAAACTTCGGGTTTAGTACCTTGCCCAACGGGCAATTAACATGTGCCAGGGGAAAGCTGGAATCAAACCCCCAACCTTCTTATTGCAAGAGAGCTACTCTTCCCACTAATATGGAAAAACTGCATCAGTACAGAGATATGCTATTTGCTTGTTAGCGATATTTTAGGCGCACATCTTCCACTGTCTGCAGTTTTAGATTTAGACAAACTCAAAAACTATGATCTGCGTTTATTTTACTCACACCAATAACTGTGAATTTGCCCTTGCATTCACTCAAATACCTAACAAACTGACAAAAATAAAGACTGAAATAGCTATAGATATTGAATATAAGTAAAAACAACACCAGGATCATAAGTCAGTAGAAAAAAATTATAAAGAAAAAAGTGGACATTTCCTATAAACTTACAACACTTGCAGCAGTTGTGATTCTACACTACATCATTGCTTTTCTTATGCTGGATATCATACTGGATTATCTGGATGCATTCTTTTTGCATAAACTCAAATAAAGCTCAATGAAAGCTCTATCAAAAAATGCAAAAAGCCCCTCAATAGTATTAGTATTCTAAAGTGCTGCTCATTATAGCCTCGCTGCAAAATGTACGTGCAGAGCTCACATATAGGGAAATGTCGACATTGTATCGAAGTCCACTAAAACTGTTTTCTCTCACATGGTTTGTCACTAACCTGCTGGCTGTAATAACAAGAAAGCAAACAAAGGTGGAACCTGAACATGAAGAATAGCTCAAATAAAAGTTAGATAACAAATAATAAAATAGAAGTTTATTTTCTCATTATGATATCCTGTATTTATACTATTTAAAGTGTATTAATGTTTTTTCAGTTGAGTAGTAATGATTTGAATGTTAACTGCAGCGATGGTGTGAATACTTTAACCCCCTATACAAGGTTTTAGTAGCATAACATTTTTTTTGTTTCATTAAAGTTTAATTTTTTCCAGCAGATTTCTTGTAGATTTAGGATTTTTTTCCCACATCAATTTTTTTATTATTTCTGAGGATTTGCATACTTTTTTTCCAGTTATTTTTGTTATTAAATATTCATGTTTAATATATCATTTTGTTTAATTTTTAACAAAAATTAAACATATTTTTGTTTAAATTCATAATTTTCCTTGAATCAAGATGGGTAGTGCATTGGTGTAATATTTATTTTATAAAATAATTATATATTCACTGTATAAATACACTATGTATTATCTTCTGTTACTGTTTGTTATATTCGTTGTTTTGTTTGCTGCTAAAATCCCAGTTTTTACTATTTGTAGCTTCATTTGAATAATATGTGTCTTTTCTTGTCTTTTTCTTGTTGAAAAAGTTACTTAATTTTCGGACATTTTTAATACTTAAACGTTTTTTTTATGTATCACATTTTAAATTGAGTGGAGTGAAAGTTTGACATTCAGTTTAAATGTAATTCAGAATGTAAAATATTTCCTAAAAAGAATGTAAGTAATTCATTGCAGAAGTATTAATTAGATCATTACACAGCAAGGAGTCCAACCAGTCGTCCTTGTTCAATGATCATATGTAGGTGGAGTTATGGCTACTCTGGTCAGCCAGCTGCAGTGAGGATTGTGTTGGCAGTGGATTTACAGACCAAATGTTTAACAAGTGATCCCTGGCAGTCTTGTTTACCCTCCTTCTGCTGTGGGTGTGGTGCTCCTCCATCTGTTCTGCATGGCTACTTTTAGGAAGTTTAGGGTGTTGTAAAACACATCCTCAGCTTGAGACACCATCTGTCTCATATGTATGTGCTCCAATCTGCAGGATGATGTCCAGGAGGTAAATTATCACAACAGGTCGAGACGAGCCATAAAGAGAAAACAAACCAGGGATCAGAGGCTAAAGCTGGGACTTGGAACCGAATTTAACTGCATGTGGCTTAGCTGAGTCACCCTAACCAGCAGCGCCATGGAAAGAGAGTTGGGAAATGTTCCATTACTTCTTTGGATTTCTCTCCTACTAATAGCTCATCTGAATCACAGAGCTGCTTCCACTTTTAGGTTTAATACATGAAGAAAAGCAGGAACTTGTGGAATACAGAAAGGATTCATTGGTTTATTTTCACCAAACTGGAGGACCTACAGGTTCCTGGATAAGACTACTGCTGAAACAATTTCTTCACATAAATAATATGAATTTGAAGTTGCTTGCTGGAAATATTGAAATAATTTAATCCATGCTGGACAGATGACTCATAATACTCTCTCAAAGTGCATGTTTTTGCACTGAAATCTCTGACTGAAGCAAATGGAAGATCAAAGAACTTCAGGTATCGTCACAGAGGGACCAAATGAAGAAATACTGACAAAATAGGAAGCTGTTAATCTGATGTTTATTTCAGGAAAATGAACTTTGAAGATGCTTTTAACCCTTGTAATGGTTCCTTATTTACAATGCCTTTGGAAAGTGTTAATGTGTCTTTTATAGAAGGAGGAACTAACACAGACACAACAAGGTCGAAGCAGTACATCTCAGAACAGAAAAATTGTACTGAAACAACTGAAAATGCTTTAGATAAAAAGAGTTGGATGTCAAGTCATGACCAAACAAACATTTCATTGGAACAGAAAGTTAATAACTGCAAAATAATGGATATATCACTGGATAGATTTTCAATAAATGGAGTTCTTTCCCCAAAATGTCAACATGCTTCTGCAGACAGCACTCATGCAGAGTTGAATGGTTTCTCAATAATATCTAATGAGCAGGATGATGTAAAAGAAGCCACTGAAAATAATAATTGTACATATTTTGAGAAGGATTGTGTCCCAATTTTACATTCTGAGGTGGATCCCGAAAGGAACGTACAACCTAAAACCAAACATCCTGCAATAATCGTGGCTGTTCATGCTGTTCAAGTACAGGAACCGGAGTTGGAGGATACTGGAGATAAAGAGAAAATAAAATATTTTGAAAATGAAGATGAGAAGGGAAAAGATTCCAGCCTTTCCAGTCCACGTGATGTTTCACTGAATATTAATAAACAAACTGCTAATTATCCACTTGGGTCCACTCTGACCAGAGCCACTTTCTCTCCAGGCTCCCCAGCAGACAAACAAGTCCAGCTCCCAGCTCTGTTCAGTGGCCTGAGGGTCCTGCAGAAGGGGGTTATTGGGCCTGAGCACGACACACTGGCTCAGATCAAACAGTCTCCTCAGGGAGCAAAGAGTCCAGTCTTCATGGAAAAGCAGAGTGACACAAAGGCCCAGGGGGGCTTCCTGGACCAAATTTCCCAGTTTCTGAAGCGAGAAAAGACTCTTGCTGATAAAGAGGATGAAGATCTGGGCACTAAACCACATCAGGATGAAATCATAACCCCACTGGATGGAAATGGGGAATGTCCAGAGAGTAAGAGGAAAGAAATTCAAATAGAAGAAGATACAAAGATTTCAGAGCTAGTTGAGCCAACCAGACCAGTGTCAAGCACAGAAGCTGCTTTTGACGCCTTCAAGGCCTTTTTCACCCCAAAACCTCTGAAGAAAGACTCAACAGAGAGGACTGACGTGGAGGCAGTGAGGAAGAAGATAAGAAATGATAGAGATGTGCTAAGAACGCTTTTTGAGAGAACCTCCAAAAAGACAATAGAGAAGAAAGACACATGCGATGAAAGAGTAAGGAAGCATCAAATATAGCATTTATGTTTCTTTTTTACTGTAAAATCTGTGTATTTTAATATAAAATCCTACCAAAACTCTTGATGAAAGCAAAACAGAACGTTTTAAGCCTAATACTTTGGAAAATCCTTTATTGGATAGCTGTGAACTGGCCAGACATGAATGTCCTAGGACTCTGAATGTAGAGTTAAAAGCAATGTGTAGCTTTTGGTGAAGGTTAGAGGGAGCAGAAACCATATTTTAAAAGTTAAAATAACTCCATGGTTGATGTCTTCCCAGTCAGAGGCACCCACACCAGGAGAAGGAGAGGAAAAAACTCCTGGTCGTCTACAAGCCGTGTGGCCACCTCTTAAGGAGGAAAAGGTTGGCCTGAAGTATACTGAAGCAGGTGCTGACTAATATATAATAGTGATATTTTTGCCTATTTTAGATCATTTTAAAATTCTGTTTTTTTTGGAGCATAAGTATTGCAAGAGCCATTCTGAGTCATAACCAAACTAAGTCACTGCTTAGGATCCCCAAAGCAAGTAGGAGGCTCTGCTAGAGCCCTTTAATTTTCACTTGGTGTAGATCTCAAGACTTGACTTGTTTTTTGTATATCAGTGATATAACAAATGAAACTTACCTATGGCTTTGATAAACTAAATTTGATTTCCTTCAGCATTTCATTGTTAATAAAGTATTGAATTGAATTGTTATGAAGAATCCAAGAAAAGGAAAAGGCAAAGAAATAAACAAATCTTTCATAAATGTTGAAAGTATATTACTACATTATTAGTTTTATATTTTTGATAAGTTGATGAAATTCCCCTATCAAATATCAACATCAGTCTGGTTATGAAACCTTTTCTGAGCAAAGGTGAAACTGAGCTTCACTGTACACACCCACATCCCTGTAAACACAGTGAGAAAGGCGGCACTAAATTTACTTTCTAATTTACCTTTCAGTAACTTCAGTCATCCATTAACAGATGAATGTTTGCTTAAACAGTTTGCTTAAAATGCCAGTCAGCTGCCACCTTTGTGGTTTAAGAAAATGTTTATTTTTGGATAATCTTTAGGAGTCTGAACAATCATCTGGTCATACTGATGAGATAGTTACATTGTTGTGTTTTTTTCCAATAATTATAAACTTAAGCATCCCTTTGGCTGCAGCATTAGTAAAATGTTTGAAATTCTGAGTGGTCTAGTTTTCTTTTATTTTTATGAATTTAAAGATATTTTTGTAATGTTCTGTTTCCTGTCAGAGCACCAGGCCGCTCTCCTGCTGCTGAAAAGAAAATGCAGACAGGAGCTAGAGACGTTACAGGTCAGTATGAATGATGAATGAATGAATGCATTAAGGTATAAATAAATACACAATTATATAAAGATATCTTGATTTTCAAGATTTTCTGAAAATTCTGCCTCTTTACATATTTTGCACCTAAATACAGCAAATGTCATCTCAAGGCATTTTACAAGACAACAGGTCCAATTCATATTTTGTCTAACTTCTGTTCAAATCAATCCAATCTATTCCAATACAAATGACTGATTGATTTATTATGAATTATTATGTCCAGAAGATTCAAAGATCTGTTATTATAGTCACATTCAGAATAAAGTCCATACAGTCCAGTAAGATTCTAATAAAAATTCTGTGCAGTCAGTCAACTGTTCATATAAAGCCAATTGGTGGAAAAAAATGTGTCCAAGAAAGCCCAGATGGTTACATCTAATCACTGACTTAGCAGCAGTCATTCCAGCTGAGCAAGCAAGTGGAGACAGTGGAAAGAAATAAACCTCCAGCAGCATACAAACCCTGAGCCAAAAAAGAGACCACACAGCGTTAATGGCGCCAATAGCACTTTTAGGGGCAACAGCTAGAAAAGAAACCATTTAACTGAGAATCACTGAGCCAGTACTACTATCTGTGGCATGGAAAACCACGGTTAACATAGTTTAAACATGAAGTATATAAAGATTCACTGTAATAAAATTTTCTTTCAGGGGCAGTGTCACAGGGTTTTAAGACTCATTCGAGCCATTCTTGTGAGGAAGTATTGCGATTTGTTCACACTATGACAGCTAATAGTGCAGGATCAAGAGTATGATAACATTGTGAGTAGGTCTGTCAACATTTTGGGTAAAGCCAGTTTAGGCTTTTAGCCTAGCTCTTTCAGTATTTACATAAGTATTAAAGTACACCACTATAATGGCATTTCAGTATTAGGGCAGAATAAGCAATCTTTAAATATTTCTTGAAATTGTATTTATTATGTTAACAATACACGTTATGAATGAATACTAATTGGCTTGATATTGAGAATACAACATCTATGATGTAACATCATAAAATAAAAATTACCTAGCAAAACTTAGTATGAACTGAGCAATTAAGGCATTGTTTGTTGTCTTTACAACATGATTGTCTCTTAATGCCATCATGATTTTTTTTTCTCAAAGAGGTCAAAGACAATTGGAAAAAATGATAGATCAATGAATTAGTGGTTTGTTGATTTTAAGTTTTCCTTCTTTCTAAAGTTTTTTTTTAATCCCACAACAATCTCATTTGCAGCTCTAGCCCTAAGAAGATTAAATGTTTATTTGCTGAAGTAAGCAGTTAGTCTTTGAGAAGTCAGAAAAATCACCTTTATGTGTTAGTTGTGCTTAAATGTTTATCATCATGTTGTTCAGAAAACCATGTGTGACACAATATTTTTTTACAAATATTATTTTCAGGGGGATTATGAACTTCAACTCTACAAACTAAGGGAGGAAAACAGAGACAATGTTTATCGCCTGGAGTTGATTATTGCTGAACTACGGGCCAAGGTCACACAGGTTCAGAGTTACAATCAAAGGGGGCTTAAAGATGTTGCTGTTTCCACAGCAGATGGCTTTTTACACAAATCATTCCACACTGTCAGCATCCAGACTGACGAAGAAAACTTCAATAACAGTTCTGAAGATGGTGAAGTTAATCTTCAGCAGCAAATGGGAATCCCCAAAAAGCTGGACATGGCTTGCATCTGTCTCAACCTGTCTGGTCAGACAGGAGATGTTTTGTCCTCTTCTTCAACTTTCACATTTCCTCAGACTCTTCCTCCTGGAGAGTCCTTACCGCAACCAAGAGCTAGTTTTCAGAATTCACCGCCAGCCAAACAAGACTGCCTTTCTCCTCCTCCACCACCACCTCTGCCATCTTTTTCACTGTTTTTGCCACCACCTCCACCCCCGCTTCCTCAGTCAGCACTAGGTGTTGCTCACCCACCACCTCCTCCACCAGTAGGGGGTGTCATGGTTGAAAAACCTCCAAGGAAGCCAGCAGTGGAACCTTCCCGAGCCATTAAGCCTCTTTACTGGACCAGAATCCAGATCCAAGATGACAAGTAGGTTTATATGATAGACAATTGGAAAAGTTTGGCACCACTTTACTGAATGCTAAACTAATTAGAAGTTCACACAAGACGTTTTACAGCCTTTGCAAATGGCCTAAATTACAGACTTTTTTTAAGAAAAGTAATAAACTATTTACTAATGTGATTAAAATGAAAGTTAAAGATTAGAAATATTTTCATTCTACAAACATGACAACATTTTAATGAGAGAGAAATTTATGACCAGTTAATATACTGTACCTTTCCCGCTTTCAGTAACTACTCTCTGTGGAGTATCTTAGAGGAACCACACATAATAAATGCCAACGAGTTTGAGGATCTCTTTGCTAAAACAACTACGATGGGAAAAAAGAAGCCGCTGTCACAGACTTATGAGAAGAAAACCAAAGCCAAAAAGGTATGACGCATTCTTCATACATAATACACAAGCCACTGTTTCATTTTGGATATACACTGTGAAAGTCTTTTCTCCACTAGAGGGAGTTAAAATCACTACTTTTGGAGACCAGTTTCTGGCCTCGTCTCATTTTGTGATCACATTTCTTATTATAATCCCATCAACTAAAGTAAATTAAAATGCTAGTAGCGATCATTGGCCTAGTAAATGTAGTTTTATGTTTGTTAACTAGAAGGGTTTGTCCTATTAATGATCTGCATAAAGGTTCCAATTGCAATTGTTTGTCCGGATGGTTTGATTTATTCTTGTCCCTTTCAAATATTTAAAGCAGAAATGAACAGAGTGTATTTTCAATGACACTGCAATTAAAACTAAATTCATGAAGTAAAATAACAAAATATGAAATTGATACGTAGGAAATGGTGTAATATAATCTGCGTTTGTTCAGTTCTGTTTTACACTCATTACCCTCTTCACTAATGCCTCACTAATGGTTTCTGATGGTCAGGTAGTCATGGTAATTGTTTGTTTTAGCTCATTAAGCTGCTGGACAGCAAGCGCTCTCAGGCTGTGGGCATACTCATATCAAGCCTCCACCTGGAGATGAAAGATATTCAGCAAGGTCAGTGGATTTTATTCATTTAGATGTGTAACAAGAAGCTTGAAAACACACAAGAACTGTTTTTATCCAGTTATGACTCATACATTTTGATTAAATACTAGTTGCATAATGATATACAGTTAAACCAAAGATTATTCATACCCCTGCCAGATATAGATTAAAATCTATTGTGAAACATTTGTTTCTGATAGGAAATGAGACAGGTATCTCTCAGAAAATTATAAAACAATGTAAAGTAGTATAAATAAAAACAACAACTTCCTTTATGTGCATTTCAATGAATACTGGCATATCAATATTATTAATACCCTTCTTAATATTCAATGAAAAAATTACAAAACAATTACAAAAATTGCAGCAATCCAAGTCTTATAATTGCTGACCAGAGTTTTGCATATTTTCAATGATATTTTGACCACTTCTCTTTGGTGATGGGCTCCAAGTCTTTGAGGTCGATGGCCTCCTTGCAATAATTATAATTTTTAGTTCCATTAAATTAAATTCGGGATTCTGCCTGGACCTCCAAAATATTAATATTACTTTGTCAGAATACAAATGTTGGTAAAACTAAAGTACTTTAAACCTAAATAATCCTGGGGTATGAATTATTTTGAGCTTAACTGTAATAGCTTTGATTTTCGGCATTGTGTAACTGAATTCTTATTTCATTTATTTTTTAAATTAATTTAGGAATAATTAAGGCAAACTTGAGTAAGATTTTTTTTTCTATGGAAAAGAAAAGCAAAGATAATAAGCTGACACATGGTCATGGAAGCAATAATAATAATGAAAATACAGCTGCAGTGGACCAGGTGTACCTTCTATGGGAAAGAAAAAAAAACTAGGGGGATCACAACATTAACAGCAACAAAAATTGCTAATTCTGTGCCAATGAAGATTAGCAATAGAAAATAGCAAAGTGAAGAAAAATTAATTTTTTCTACCAGCCTACGTCAATACACTAACAATAACAAGTGGTTTAAAAAGGTAATTTGGAATTTAGGAACTGCTTTTTGTGTATCTATCATATGTTAATTATAACTTTTGACCCTTTTCCGTCATGTTGAAATGGCATTAAACATACCTTTGTATTATAATGCTTTCAGCTGTACTGACTGTGGATCATTCTGTGGTGGACCTGGAGGCCATTGAAGCACTTTATGAAAATGTTCGTTTACACACAAACCTTTCTGAATTTTAACCAGGTGAACAAATATTCAGAGTTTTTCCACATGTGATTTTGCTGTTATAGAGAGCTCAGCCGGATGAACTGGAGAAGATCAGGAAACACTACGAGTCATCTCAGGAGGAGGATGTTAAACTGTTGGACAAGCCTGAGCAGTCAGTATTTATATTGTCCATTCTTTTTGTTTTTTGACCAGCTTTGCTGAGATGAAATGGATTAGAAGATTATTATTTCTGTGAATGTTCTCCAGGTTCCTGTTTGAACTGTCTCAGATTCCAGACTTTGCTGGGAGAGCTTGCTGTATGATCTTCCAGTCGACTTTCACTGAAGGGATTGCCTCAATTAAATGCAAGCTCAGCTCTGTCTCATGTGTCTGCAAGGTAGGTGAAACACCTAAAAACAAAGCCCTAAAAGAACAGCAAAAAAAGCCCAAACACCAGCCTACCAGCTTTCAGTCACATGAGTGCATCTTTTTTAAAGGTTCTGCTGGAGAGCAGTGGTGTCAGGGAGGTCATGGGACTGGTGCTAGCTCTAGGGAACCACATGAACGGAGGCAGCAGGATCAGAGGCCAAGCCGACGGCTTCGGTCTGGAAATCCTCCCGAAACTTAAAGATGTCAAGAGCAGGGTAAGCGCTGATATCTGCAGGTGAACAATAGCTTCCTTTCTCCATGCTTTAACTGTTCATACGTTTTGTAGTGAGTAGTAGAAACATAATGGCATGTAGGATTTCTAGGGTACAGCAAGTCATCTAAAAGTGAGCAGATTTTTATAACAAATAAAATATGCATGGATGATTATTAAAATACTAAGAAAAAAAGAATCATATTTCACATCTCAAGGAGAGAAAAATTTATGTCCCTCAAAAATTAACAATCCACTGAATGGATTCCTGGCTTTTCGTGCATTTTTTATTTCAAACTTCAGAGATTTTACTTTATACTTAAATGTGTATCTTTGATGTGGTTTTAATATTTCTTCACAGGACAACCGGATCAGCCTGGTGGACTATGTGGTGTCATACTACTTACACAATGTGGACAAGGTATTGAAAAATGAATCATTTTAATGATCTATATGATTCGCTTCAGTTGAAGGATTTGTGGTTGTGTGTTTTTCTAGGGGAAATTGTCAAAATTATGAAACAGAATAAGTTTTAAGCTTTTTTAAAGTGATAATTAATGACACTAACTGCAGACTTTTAATTACCAACATTTACCAGCTACAATCTGTATGTCAAAATCAAAACAGACCAAGACAACTTAGTCGATTCGTTTTATTTCTGCTATAGAATATTAACTCAGCAGGATGGTATTTGGAGTTGCTATGACAAAGCTCAGTAGAACCTATTGTTTCACGTTTGGCTTGTATTCCTCCAGAACGCTGGAACAGAAAAGAGCATGTTTCCTCTTCCTGAACCTCAGGACGTCTTCATGGCAGCTCAGGTCAAGTTTAAAGACCTCAGCAGAGATCTAAGGCAGTTCGAACAAGATCTGACAAGTATGTGACACTAACACAACCTCTCATTATTGATGAAAACAAAACATACAATTTCAATCAAGATATTAAAGGTTTCCAGACATTTAGCCCAAAACATGGCTAGTCACAGCCTCCAGTTGGCTGACCAGTTAGTGTTTTTGTTTGAAAATCGCCCATTTTACCATATCACAGCAGAGGCTCCTACTGACCTGACCTCAGCTCTGCAGGTCTTTACTGTAAGGTTGAAGTGCAGAAGAAATCTTGCTCATCCTTTGTTTTTAGTTTGTGATTGGCTAAAAAGGAATGAAAATGTGTTTTTCCCTGCAGTGAATTTTTGATACCCAAAGTGCTACCAGTTAACAAATTGCTCATTTGTGGTGCTCATTGACTTTCACAGTTTTTGCAAAGTCATCACAATCAAACACAGAGGCTGCTTTTATCCACTGTTGTATTCCAATAAGCTGATTAATACCCAAGTAGGTTTTGATTTGTTGGGTTTTTTTAAGATGAGAACCCTTCTTTTATTCTAACTGGACAGTTGTGCTGACAAACAAGAGCATCGGCTGACATAAGTTTTATGTTAATAATGGTGAAACCTCACAAGCGAGCAAGTCCTTTTTCCGCTGGTGGACACAAAGCTGCAGCAGCGCTCCACCACCATCCCTTCTTAAATATTGCCACTCTGGTTTCCCACTGCTGGCCCCAGTCACTCAGGAGCTGTTTATACTCTGGACTGAAAGTCTGCATCTGTGACCCAACCAGTGTTCGAACAAAGTTTGATCATAGAACAAAAGATTTCCTCTTCTCTTTCTTAGCCCTCATGATGCCATTCTGCATGCCAGTCAGCTACATGCCATTTTGAAGACAATGCTTATAGTACATGTGCATGATTATGATTGAGTGTTTTTGTTGTGTCCCTGTGAGGTTTTTCATGTGCATTTTAGTTCGTGTGCACGTGTGTGTGTGTGTGTGTGTGTGTGTGTGTGTGTGTGTGTGTGTGTGTGTGTGTGTGTGTGTGTGTGTGTGTGTGTGTGTGTGTGTGTGTGTGTGTGCGTGTGTGTGTGTGTGTGTGTGCGTGTGTGTGTGTGTGTGTGTGTGTGTGTGTGTGTGTGTGTGTGTGTGCGTGTGTGCGTGTGTGTGTGTGTGTGTGTGTGTGTGTGTGTGTGTGCGTGTGTGCGTGTGTGTGTGTGTGTGTGTGTGCGTGTGTGTGTGTGTGTGTGTGTGTGTGTGTGTGTGTGTGTGTGTGTGTGTGTGTGCGTCGTCAGCGACTCTTGCTGCTGATATAATGGCCTGGCGCCTTTCAGATCTAGCTCCTAATCCCTCTGTCCATCAGATTTCCTATTGTTGTGCCCATGTCGCCAGTGCAGGGAGACTGTTGCCTTCTACTTATGTAATCTCCAGACCTTCAGTATCCGCCGCATCTCTGCAACAATGCATGCATCCTTAACCTGCTCTGTTGCATCACCGGGACACCCGTGTGGCCCTGAGATGTGTACAAGATAGCTTTATTTTCCTCTCAACACAGCTTTGTCTTATCAGACCATCAACCCAAACTACCAAGTGATCTCCTGTAGCAGCTTCCTTTTGCTCAGTCTGTTTGAACTGCCCTCATGCCTGGTTACCATCTCTGCTTTTGTCTTTCTTCACTCTCCCTGTGTATGTTTGGTATGGACCTTTTTATTCTGGTTGAGTTTCCCTTAAATGATTCAGCTTGAGCCCATTTTTTTTACAAAAAAAACCTTTCGCATTTCCAGCAGGATGGAAACTGTCTCAAAAGTTACCCACCTCTGTTAAAAAAAAAATGGCAGGTTTTGTAGACAAATAATTTTTCCACCTTTTAATTATCATACATCCTGTACAATTTCACTAAAACACAAAACAAAACTGCTGGGGGAAAATCTGAAAAATAAATAAGTGAGCACACAGTAAATTAAACTTTCTCAAAGCACCTTTTGATTCCGTTTCAGCATTCAGTCTTCTTAGTTACGAAGTGATTTGTAACAGCTTGACTTAACAATATTTACTATATGTACCTTGCAAAAGCTCCTAAATCTGGAGAGCATCTTGTGTCCACAGGCTTCTTCAGGTGAGCCCGAGATTTTCTGTCAGATTCAGTTCTAAGCTTTAGCCAAAGTGTTCACAATCGTTAATCTAAAACTAGTGTGAGGCTGCAAAATAACATCTCTCTACATCTTCAGCTTGACCCCACCAAACAGCCCCACTTCCTGAAAACCTTTCATGTGTCTTGCACTGTCTGTCAGCAACAAAGAGGATATGCCTGCTCAACACGGGGGACCCCAACTTCTCACTGACTCTTACTAGTGCCTTGGGTGTCTGTCTATGTTGCCAATAAGAAAAATCACCACTGGCTGCACCAAGGAATGACGGTTTGTAGTGTTGTTAACAGGCAGAAGGTCGACAGCATAATGCTAGCACTGGCTGTTCTGTGTGGACTCTGCACATCTTGTGCACTTAAGAGTTTTATGTGATACTCCATCAAGAGTCCCAAAGCATCCCTTTCTGATAAACTGGACTCCACATTGTCTCTGATTAAGAGTTTTCATTGTCCGATGAGCTAACCCCTCCCTCCTACTTCCCTATGTCTAAAGGGTTGCTCAAACCAGCTCTCCATCCAACGGGTCCGGACTTCCCTAAACCTGAAAGGTCTTGCTAAGCAGGTTTAATGAAAGTTCTGTTTAAGCTGGTGTCGGGAAATGACTCGCCTAGCCTCTGACAGCCTTCATACAAAAGTCTCGCCCTTCTTCAACTGGTGGTCTGGACGACTGAGTAGCCTATCGCAGTCATCCACTCTTTCAACAGTCACTTTTGTTCACGGCTGCTCATTCCCTAATTTTACAACTGGCTCTTGGTATATGGGCTAGGTTAATTTTAGTAGCTCAGCACGAGCCCCAAGGGCGCTGTTTTAACAAACTTGGCTAAGGCAACCTATAAAAACCTCCTAAAATATCTTAGAACCAGGCAACAAGACTTTTTACCACCAATGAAAAACCAACAATACGGTGACTCAAATAATTGAATGTCCACAATTTAACTAGAATTTTATATGCTTTCTTTAATTAGTAACGCTTTTGCAGGGATCAGTAACAGCTTAAATTCGGCAACACAAAATAATTTCAATAATAGAAATGAATCAATCAACTCAACCTGTCTTTCCCTGATGCTGAAACTAGTGAGTTTGGAGAGGCTTTGAAGACGGAGGCACATCCATGCACCTGATGGAGAAGATTCTTCTGGTAACGAGTGGTTTCTTGAAGGGAATACGACTTAATCTTCAGTTTTCTTCCTTTAGGTGGCAGGGACTGATGCTCCAGGCTTTGCTGGTTAAACAGGATCTTTGTTGTTATATGTCTCTGAAGACAGTAGTTTCCAGAGGCTGAAGAGTTGAAGGAAACCCGGGGACATAAATGAAGTTGATTCAGGACTTCCAGAAGCCTGAATCTTAGAGCAATCAGCTGTTCACCGATCAAGTTCACTTCTGTTGTCTGGATAAAAAGGCTTTAGATGAAATCAGATTCTTAATCTTGAGGCACAGTCCTTTCTGGGCCCGCAGGTTGATCCTCTTTTTTAATGCAGTCGATCAGTTGGGCTGTGTCTCTGTTCCTTTTCCATCTAAGATTTGTTTCTCCGTCCGATCTTGCTCTCTGGTCTTCCGTGAGGAAACCCCGTTTCTGCTCTCAGCATTGTTTTAGCGCGTGATGCTTTCACCAGTCAACCCCTTATTAGGCTTCTTAGTTATTGCGCAACCTATTCAGCTCAGCTTCTTGATTATTGCTCAATACTTTAGTCATGGTCACTGTGACCCACGGATGCTGTTGTTTCAGCCATGGAGATGCCAATAATGGCCACACAGCTGGCTATAGTCGCCTCCTCCCTTTCTTCCTTTTAAAAGGATTCATTGTCAGCATACAACTGACTCTCCTCACTCCCAGTCATTCTACAGTTCTTTCCCTAATCTGTTCAGTTTTAAACTTTACACAGTATTACACAATCCATTCTTCAGCTTTCTGCATTTACTTTAAACACAGTTACAATTCTTTTTATTCATGATTCACAAATGATTAACGTTATATTTATTTCATATATAGCTGATTGTCAAACCTTAATATTCTTTTACGCTAATTCTCAGTTCTTAACCACATTTCAATCATACATCTTTCAACGTGTTAATCAAAGATTGCCAATTTCATGTAATACATGTGAAATAATTTAAAATGATCATACATCAATTTCTTTAGATATACGTGTTTATATTTTTGCAAAAAATAAGACAGATAATATGTGGCTTCACACAGGCCTTTCCAGTCTCTCTGTGCCAGAATATGAGAACACGCTTGTTTCACTCTCCACTGCTTCAACTGTGTATTTTAATAATTATTGCATGGATTACACAAAAGGATATTTATCGTAATTTTTATGGATTTAACTGTAGCAGTTAATGAATGTTGCATGGATTACATGGAAAGATCTCACCTTATTTTGACAGAGTGTATGCATGATTGTTTGACTTCTGTATTGGCTCTCTGATGAACTGTTAATATTTCAAGGCAGTGCCCTGCTCTTCCCAGCTAATTCCAGGAGATAGGCATTAACCACTACACAGCTCTGGCCATGATTAAGTGGGAATAGAAAATAAATACAGGTCCTTCTCAAAATATTAGCATATTGTGAAAAAGTTCATTATTTTCCATAATGTCATGATGAAAATTTAACATTCATATATTTTAGATTCATTGCACACTAACTGAAATATTTCAGGTCTTTTATTGTCTTAATACAGATGATTTTGGCATACAGCTCATGAAAACCCAAAATTCCTATCACAAAATTAGCATATCATGAAAAGGGTCTCTAAACGAGCTATGAACCTAATCATCTGAATCAACGAGTTAACTCTAAACACCTGCAAAAGATTCCTGAGGCCTTTAAAACTCCCAGCCCTGTTCATCACTCAAAACCCCAATCATGGGTAAGAATGCCGACCTGACTGCTGTCCAGAAGGCCACTATTGACACCCTCAAGCAAGAGGGTAAGACACAGAAAGAAATTTCTGAACGAATAGGCTGTTCCCAGAGTGCTGTATCAAGGCACCTCAGTGGGAAGTCTGTGGGAAGGAAAAAGTGTGGCAGAAAACGCTGCACAACGAGAAGAGGTGACCGGACCCTGAGGAAGATTGTTGAGAAGAACCAATTCCAGACCTTGGGGGACCTGTGGAAGCAGTGGACTGAGTCTGGAGTAGAAACATCCAGAGCCACCGTGCACAGGCGTGTGCAGGAAATGGGCTACAGGTGCCGCATTCCCCAGGTCAAGCCACTTTTGAACCAGAAACAACGGCAGAAGCGCCTGACCTGGGCTACAGAGAAGCAGCACTGGACTGTTGCTCAGTGGTCCAAAGTACTTTTTTCAGATGAAAGCAAATTCTGCATGTCATTCGGAAATTAAGGTGCCAGAGTCTGGAGGAAGACTGGGGAGAAGGAAATGCCAAAATGCCAGAAGTCCAGTGTCAAGTACCCACAGTCAGTGATGGTCTGGGGTGCCGTGTCAGCTGCTGGTGTTGGTCCACTGTGTTTTATCAAGGGCAGGGTCAATACAGCTAGCTATCAGGAGATTTTGGAGCACTTCATGCTTCCATCTGCTGAAAAGCTTTATGGAGATGAAGATTTCATTTTTCAGCACGACCTGGCACCTGCTCACAGTGCCAAAACCACTGGTAAATGGTTTACTGACCATGGTATCACTGTGCTCAATTGGCCTGCCAACTCTCCTGACCTGAACCCCATAGAGAATCTGTGGGATATTGTGAAGAGAACGTTGAGAGACTCAAGACCCAACACTCTGGATGAGCTAAAGGCCACTATCGAAGCATCCTGGGCCTCCATAAGACCTCAGCAGTGCCACAAGCTGATTGCCTCCATGCCACGCCGCATTGAAGCAGTCATTTCTGCCAAAGGATTCCCAACCAAGTATTGAGTGCATAACTGTTCATGATTATTTGAAGGTTGACGTTTTTTGTATTAAAAACACTTTTCTTTTATTGGTCGGATGAAATATGCTAATTTTGTGAGATAGGAATTTTGGGTTTTCATGAGCTGTATGCCAAAATCATCCGTATTAAGACAATAAAAGACCTGAAATATTTCAGTTAGTGTGCAATGAATCTAAAATATATGAATGTTAAATTTTCATCATGACATTATGGAAAATAATGAACTTCATCACAATATGCTAATATTTTGAGAAGGACCTGTATATGATGACCTTATGAGGTCTACAAACTCAGGTTTTCTGTATCTTGGTGTTTTGTTTCTTGCATAGTTTATCTTTCTATGAATTCTGACTGGTTTAGAGAGTGGAACTACTCTAACCTGTCACCATCCAAGCCCTAAAAGCCTCTTGAAGAAAGCATTTGGCAAACAGACTGAATTTTGTTTGCACATTTCTGGTCATACTGAGCACACAAATCACTTTACACTAGAGCCACATTCACCCAATCTTACTCACATTCATACACAGGTGGTTAAGTGCCAATATGTGGCAGGAAGAAGCTAGAACTGAACCCACAACTTGTAGATTGCAAGACAACTGCTCTTCCCACTGAGCCACAGTTGCCCACAAGTCTGCATAGTTTGTGTAATTGCAGTCCAACATCAGACACCACCATATTTTCTTCAGTCGTCTGTGTTTATGTGAAGTTTATGTGACCTCTTCAGTCTGAAATAAGCATACTTTTGTTGGAACCAAAGTTAGACAAAAGGAAAATGAAATTCAGAGATAGCCCCCTTAACAGTTTACATGAAGCCTAAATGAAAACACTATTCTTTTGTAATCTTATCTTGGAGATGTTGATCAAGCGTCAGGGCAGGGGGGGCCTGGGGCCTGGCTCTATTATGACTGGCTCCAGAGACTGGCTCCTCTGATCCACTGATTGGACATAGAGCCCCAGACGGGCTCAGAAAAAGCACCAGGGAGCGTAGTTATTGAGTCGCCATCTCTGGGTGAATCTCGATGATGATACCTGCTGCTAAGCCACATGTAGAGTTATTTCAACCCCAACCTCTCCAGACATTGTATCTACTTGGAAAATAACTTTAAGACTAAAATGTAATTTTCAAATAAAGTTTTGTTCAAGGTATTTTTATTTAATTTAAAAGAGGGTATGAATATTATGTAAATGTGTAAGATGTATCTTTATGGGCTGATTTCCACAAAATTAAATTCAAGCAGTTAAATCATGAATCATAATCATTTATGGTGGCTGCAGCTTAAGTACTTAGCTGTACTTATATGGATAAGTATTTAACAATTTAACATTAAATGTCTCCATTTAAATCCCATGTTTTGACACTAAAAAGCTACATTTAAAGCCTGGATGACTCTTCTGATATTGACAAACCATGGCAGATATATAGTTGAAACTAAATATACTAGATTTATATCCACTGTATAAAAAGACACATAATCTTTTTTTTTACTTGCAGTCATACATTAAATTAAACTAAATGTTTTCTGTTTTAGGTCAGTTTGGATCACCAAAACTATTCATATTTGCAAAAGAAAGAGAGAGACCCTTCAGAGAGATTTTTAAAACCTCTTTGAAAAATAGATGTTTAGGGCACGGCGCTGATGGTGTAGGGGTTAAGCGCGCAACCATATATGGAGGCTACAGTCCTCGAAGCGGCTATCCAGGGTTCGAGTCCCGGACCTGGCGACACTTGCTGAATGTCTCCCCCTCTTTCCTGTCTGCCTACTGTCAAAAAATAAATGGCCATTAGTGGCAAAAAAAATCTCTTTAAAATTAGATGTTTACATATATTTCCTTGCTTTTTGGTCAAATTGCCTGCTGTACTGTATGACTTTAGTCAAATTTTTTGGATATCCTTCCACAAGCTTCTTATAGTACTTTTCTGGAATTTTGGCTCATTCTTCTTTAGAGAACTGGTGTAACTAAGTCAGGTTTGTAGGTCGACTTGGTCACGCACAGCTTTTCGGCTCTGCCTCCCATTTTTCTATGAAATGGAGATCTGGGCTTTGGGATGGCCACTACAAAACATCAACTTTGTTGTTCTGAAACCACTTTGTAACAAATTTGGCGGTATATTTATGTCCACCGTCCATCTGAAAGACCCACTGTGCACAAGCTGAGATCTTGAGATGCTGCTTCTATATTTTCACGTAATGTTCTTTTACATGGTGCCTTCTATTTTGTGAAGTGCACCAGTCCATCCTGTTGCAAAACATCCACAGAACATGATGCTGCCTCCCTCGTGCTTTACAGTTGGGATGGTGTTCTCAGGCTTGCAAGCTTGCCCATTTTCCTTCAAATATACCTTTTAGTCATTATGGGAAAATTTGTGAAGGTATCTTTCTCTGAAAGCATTTGAAAACTGTAATCAGGCTTTTTATGTTGTTTTTAGAATACATTTGGAAATACTTTGTAGCTTCACCGCAATGTTCAGATGTTTTGATGCTTATGTAGTCAGGTCTGGCCTCAGACATTATCTATTTTGATTCACTTTATCATTGGCTTCCTTTGTTATAATAGATGGCTACATTCATATTATTTCCAGTCGTCTTGCCAATTGTTGTTGTTGTTGTGTTATTGTGGGATAAGGTAAAGTTGTACTTGTTTTGTTTTTTTTAATTTTAGGATGTGAGAAAAATTTACAGAAAGCGTGTTCAGAGTCTCCTGATGAATACCTGCAGCCGTTTAAGGACAAGATGGAAGCTTTTGTTCTTACCGGTGAGAATATGAAATAAAATCACTAAAACTCCTTTATTATATGTAGCATGTTAAAGAATGTTTGTTAATAAATAGGTTGCTTCAAGAATAAGACAACCTGCCTCCACAATTCACCCTTCTTTGGTCAGTTTAAATCTGCTTATCCTGCTTAAGATAATCTTTTTCATATTGTTTCTCTTTCTTATCTGCTCACTTTGTACTTTCTTTTATTTGTTCTAGTCCTGAGTTCTTTTTATTATATTCCTGTTTATTCTTTTCTGTTTTTTCTTTCAGTAGATATATACAGTATGTTGGTATCACGTGTGCCTCTGTAGAGCACAGACAGATGTTGTGTAGGAAACTGCGTTTTCTTTTGTTTGCAGAGCTGCTTATACAGAGCTCTGAAAAAGTAATTGCCCCCTTCTTTTGTTGTTGCTTTTTTGTCATTTAAATGTTTAAAACTGCCAAACAAATTTTAATATCAGATGAATATAACATGAGCAAATACTAAAAGCAGTTTTCAAATTAACATTTCATGTATTAAGAGGGAAAACAGGAATCCAAACCAGTCTGGCCCTATGTAAAAAAGTAATTGCTCTCTAAACCTAATGACTGGTTGTGCCAACTTTGACCCCAACAACAGCCGTCAAGCTTTTGCAATAACTGGCAATGAGTCTTTAACATCACTGTGGAGGAATTTGGGCCCTCTCTTGTTTTATTTCAGCCACATTGGACTATTTTCAGGCATGGACTATGTGCTTAAGGCTGCATCTCAATCATATTTAAGTCCAGGGTTTGAGTAGATCATTCCACAACCTTTGGTATAGAGTAGAATTCATAGTTCATCAATTGAAGCAAGTTGTCCAGGTCTTGAAGCAGCAAAGTAACTCCAGACAATCAAAGTGCGACCACAATCCTGTTTGTTGTTTTCTTTAGATGCTGCGTTAGTTTTAAACCAGATGTAATGTGATGCAAACCTTCCAAAATGTTCCCCTTTTATCTCTTCAGTTTGCAGAATATTTTCCCATAAATCTTGAAAATCTTTCAGGTGTTCTTTGGGGAAAGTGTTTTAGACGTTGCTCTGGGTTCTTTTTTACCTCCTGCATGAAATCATCGCTAGACCCTTGGAGTAATTTTAGAAGGCCAGCCACATATGGGATTGGATCACAACTGTTCTATCTTTTCTCCATTTGTTGATATTGTCTCTTACTGTTTTTCACTGGTCCAAAGCCTAAGAAATGGTTTTGTAACCCGTTCCAGGCTGATAGATGTCAGACATTATGTTTATCATCTATTCTTGAATTTCTTTTGGGGCATCATGTATTGCTGTTTAAGATCTTTTGGCCCACTTCATGTTGCTGTCAGGTTGGTTTGGATAATTTGAAAACTGCATTTTGTATTAATCAGAATTTCTGTGTCTCATTTTTAGGTAAGATGATCATTTTGATATGATATTCTCATTTATAAAAATTTTGCTTCTGATAATTTAATTTAAAATTTAGCTAACAGAACCATTGTGCTCTGTAGGCTCCCTAAATAATCTTCCCATGTCCATAGTCATAAGATAATTGTTGCTGTCATCACTTCAAGTCCAAAAACTGAGGCATCTGTGTGTGGGGGAGATAGGAGGGCTAGACACCCAGATAGGGATCAGGCAGATTTTGGCATGACCGGGTGACTTCTGCCTCAAACTCTTGGTCACTGAGCCTTCTTACCTGCTTTTTTACAGTCAAAATGTTTTATCTGAGGCACTTAATGAGATGGAAAGGCTTTATTTTGATACACATCAGGGTCTCAGTATTTGTCTGAAACCTGGGGCAGACTGCTAAAACATTTAGTGAGAGACAGGTACAGATAATAAGTAGACTTATTTTGTCATAATGGCATTGCAGTCTCAATGGGCCCACTGTTGAAAGACTGACTGTGTAATTGACGTTTTTAAGAGACTAAATGATCGTCTGGCTCCATTAGACAGAGTCATCATCATACTAGAGCTCTTCAGTGTGTCCTTACAAATATCGAAATCCAAACGGTTTTTATGTGGCCTATAGCAGAATACAGCCTTCAGAGAAGGATTGCACTAAACGCTTCTCCATGTGTTTCTTTGCAGCTCGAAAGGAGCATGCAGAAGCTTCCTACCAGCTGATGACTGTGCAAAAAAGGTGGGCATATTAAACTCTTACATGCAACACAGTGTCCTTAATTTTAATGCCGTCTGTTAATGCAATAATTGCAAAAATTAATAACATTTTCACTTTAAAGTGCAGGATACAAATACTCACAAATAACTACTGCTATTAAAATTCTTTCTGACAGACTCGCTTTCATAGAAAATAAATACTGTTGAGGCATGTTAGTTGGGAAAAGTGATGACTTCCTTTGCTTGAAAAAAGGAAATAGCATCTGGATCTCTGCCATACTGTTTATTTTAACACTATAAAAATCTAAGATATCATAAAGCTTAAATGGTTTTATTAAAATAAACAAAGATCCCTCTGTTTCACCTATTAATCATAGTGTATGAAAAAAAACCTGCTTATTTTCCTCATTTTGCTAGTGATTGCTCTTTTCTCACAACATCAGCCCCCTGCTGCTGCAGCTGTTTGGAAGCAATATTTAAAAAATATCTAGATGCATGTGTACAGTTATGGTCATTTCAGCAGTCATCTTTAAATAAAAAAGTCACTAAAACTAAACTAAAGTTTCCCTTTGCTGATGTTTCTTAAACAATTTTGAAAACAGAAACAATTAAGTAATTATAACAGTGGTACTAATAGTGATGCAACTATAACTTAGCAGTAAAACAGAGATGGAGATTAAAAATTCTTTGGCTGGGTGTTTATTATCTTTAGTGATTTTTGAAACTCCGGTCTTCTCTGTTCAATGTTCTTTTCTATTTACAGATCTTTATTCCTGTTTTCTTTTGTTTGTGTTTATTTTAAGTTTTTGTGCAATTATTATTATTTTTTTTTTTTATTGTTTAGAATCTCAGTTAATTATTACTTTTTTTTATTCTGTGCCCCTTGTATTCACTGGCAATTCTTTTTCATTTTATTTTTGGTATTCATTTTACTTTTCTCTTTTCAGATGTGAATTTTCTTAATATTTTATTCAGGATATTTTTATTCAGGATATTTTCTTGCTGCTTGTCTGCCCTTTAACATGATTTATTATTTGGGTTTAAATATCTTGTTTAAATGTCTTGTACTATCTGTGAATTTGTGTAAATCAAACAATGATTGAATTTAGTTTCATTTAGTTTACCTATTTAGCTTCAATTAACAGGAAAATCCTCTCAGAGCTCCTAACAAAAACATCAAATACATGCAACTCAATGTAATGCAGTTCATTACAACTAACCTGCAAACCATTGTGTGAACAAATCAATTATAAGTTCAGTTATTCTCAGATGTAATATTCACAATCAGTTCATAATAAATCCAATATTAATGGCAGTCATCTCACACATAAATTGCATTATTTACCTGTGACGTTTTGCAGCTGCATTTGAACGTGAGACAAGGACTTATTTTTTTAACCATTGTCTGCGTTGCAAAGATCAACACACATCTATTTTACCTAAAATAATGTTCCCTTGTCTTTCCCATTTTGAAGAGTGTCTAAGAGAAATAGGCGTATGTGACAAATTATATATATATGCCCCAGGGACATAGGAAATCATAGATTACCAATTCAAATATAAAAATAATAATGATAATAATTACAATGAGTCCTGTTAAATTTTGTAAAACAAATTGTTAATGTAATTTTTTTTCTATAAATCACTAAAATTAAGTATTCTATTTTCTACATTTATCAATGTGAGATCATGCTACTGCAGTAAAATATGAATTTTCTTAATGGATTGTGAAACATTTTCATCGGGTATACCAACAAGTGTGAAGAATAATTTCCACTTCCATCTTGCACTTATTGTTATTTGTATTCAGTTTTCAGGACGTTGCTCTGTACTTTGGACTCAAACCCAAACCAGGAGAGGAGGAGGTGACAACCAGTCACCTCTTCACGCTTTGGTTTGAGTTCTGTGCTGATTTCAAGGTCAGGTGGAAGAGGGAGAACAAGAGTTTCTCAAAAGAGAGGTTAGTAATTTGTTTGAATATGTACTTTTCATATTTTCAATCCAGTTTGCTTTAGCTCCATTTTTATTCAGGTAATTATTTTGGTTTTCCATTAAACTGGGATGAGACATTGCAAGATTTCTGTTGCACATATGGTTATCAGGGCACTCATCCCTTTCAGGGCATCTTCCAATCCTTTTCCAACACTGGTTTACTTTGATGTCTTCTACACATCCATAAAACCCTTTATGACAGCATTCTGGTGCCATAAACTAGCCACTTGTTTCTGCAACAAATGGTATCTTCCATTTTCTGAATTACCCCACTGTGACCCAGCCATTTAATCAAACAGGTTAAAACAGGCTCAGCTGTCAGTGAAGAGGATCACTGGAGAGAAAAAAGTTGAGACAAAAAAGATCAACCCCAACAGTCTGGTAAGACTGGAATGAAATCCAGACATTTAAATATGCAGCCCTGATTAATATATGCACATTGGGGCATTTTTTCTAATCTAATCAGTATGTTTATGTATTGGTTTGCTTGTCTTTACTTCTAATCCAATACTTTGCTTCCAACAGAAGGAACGACTGCGTCAGAAAGAAGCTCAAGTGACTTCACCTTAAAACATTCTGGCTTATAATAAATATCCACAGAAATCTGGAGCTAACTTATAGTGGACCATGACAGTAAATCAACATTTTTATCAATCATCCATAACATTTTTCACTTAATGTCACTACAACACTTACTCTAACTTTGACAACCCTGTAATTTATGTATAAAAATGTAGTTGGTCAATATCTAATTATTAAATAATTTAATTGTATTTCTTAATTAATATTACTTTTACTAAAATATACATCTTGTATGGATTTTTCCTGTATTTTTTCACAAATAAAACAAAAATCAGAAAAGAATTATGTGATACAATACCTTTTAATTGTGTTTTATTTACATGTAACATTAGAATACATGGTACACAAATCATTCACAGCTGTCACAAATTGACACAGAGTAGCATCAGGTTCTGCAGTGCAGAAAAAAACTAAAAGGAAACAACTCAATAAATTAGAATATCATTAAAAAATTTATATTTTTTAATAATTCATTTTAAAGTGAAACACTCAGCATTTATGGATTCCTTACATGCAGAGTCATATATTTTAAACATTTACATCTGCTTAGTTTTGATAATAATAGCTTGGAACTAATTGAATACCTAAATTAAATATCTTAGAAAGCAAAACATTTACATTAGATTAATGCAAATAAGATTTTTTTTTTTTAAATACAGAAATGTTTTGTCATGACCTACACAATAATGGGAAAGAATGCTGACTTGACCAGCAGACAATCAGACATCCTTGACAAGGAGGGGAAGCCACAAAAGGTAATTGCTAAAGAAGCTGGCTCTTAGAGTGCTGTTTCTTTATTTATTAATGGAAAGTTAAATGGAAGGAAGAAATGTGGTAGACAAAGGTGCACAAGCAACAGGAATAACCAAAGCCTTGTCTGTAAAGCAAGGGTGTTCAAGAATTTTGGGGGAAATCCCACACAGAGGACGCAGCCTTTGAAGAACACTCCTCCAGACTGGATACATATCAAAGGTACCCGAAGTAACCTCTTGAACTATAATGGTATAATGGCATCTAATAATTGTATCCGTGTATGGCACAATCCCGTGACATGCCCAGGTTGTGAGGAACCATTACTAATTGCCAAGATCTGGGTCCATGTGATGAATTTCACCTGCAGATGACCACCTAAAACACTCTAAACGTCTGTTAAAATCTTCTTTCCAGCAGTACAATAAACAAGTTTCATCAAGTTCCTCACTCCGGTACCCTGACTCTGTTTTTTTATTTATTTATTGTCGTTCATTTTTTATTAATGAACGACAGTGTCATCCAGCTGGGGTTCAATCCGTTTTAATATTTACGCAGCGACACTGTTTTACGCGTTGGATCCTCTTCCTTCGAGTACTGGGCGTCTGTCCCGGGCAGAAGAGGGTGTAAGTAACGGTGCTAAAGGTTAATGGTTTGCAAGCGGAGCAGGAATGAAAGACGCTGCCGTCCTGGTAAGTGTGCCGCGGGATGTAAAAAGAGTTGCACTGTCCGTAGCAGAAGCGGTTGATGATGGTGCGGCTCAGGCAGCCTGCCTCCTGGATGGTCTGCTTCAGCGGCTGCGTCTTGCACCAGTCAAGCCGGAGATAACGGCGCTCCGTTACCAGCAGCGCTTCCTGGCTGGACTCCAGGATCTCGTCGGTTGAGCCTGCAGAAGCGGCACCGCGGGAGAGAAGAGCGCCGATGGGTGGCTGTAGACATCCCTCTGATTCATTCCGTGCGTATTTGTTCGGATACGGGTGAACGCCTTGGAATGTGTTGGTGTCAGCGCTGCTCGGTGGTGGGAGTAGCAGAGCCAATACTGCTTTAAATATCAGCCATGAACGTGAATGCATCATTGCAGCTGAAATAAAACAAGAGTTAGTCACTGATGGAGAGCATTTTACGCACAGCTCTTACGCTCGCCATACGCATCAAATTGAATTTATTCCCAAATGCAGGAAATAGAGTCTGACATAGTAGCTCAATTTACCTGCTGCGTGTTAAATTCCGAAAGAAATCTTTGTCCTGTCAGAGTCAAAAAGATGTGCTCACTCAGTTAGTCCTGAGTCCTCTGAGGTGGCTTTATGACCCTTACGTTACAGCAGAACACTCCCCCAACCCCGATCCTCACTTAATCTGTCTGAAAACGGAAAAAGGGGAGGGAAAAAAACTCCTCCAGACTTTGTCAATGCAGATAAGTCGTTTATTTGACTTTACAGAACAAAAACAGAACACAAACATTTTGACAAGATGCAGTAAACAAGATAAGTCGCTGCAGAGAATCCCAGCTGCAGAATATACTTCAAATATTTGCCATGCTACAGTCAAGATGTTCATAAGCATCTTTTAAATAACAAAGCAAGATTTAGGGATATGAACTTATGAGACAAGAGAATCATGTTGGGACATTAAAATTTAACAAAATGTGAGTAAAACTGTTATCTGGACAGCTGTTAATAAATACATTATGATTTAACCTCCAGATCAATATGTCTTTATACATCTAATAAAACAGAAGCAGATTTACTTTACACTGGTAGATAAATATTTATCTCTACACATTTTGGGTTGAATCTGTAATTGTGGAATCTTAGAATTAAAATTGGTACAAGTGACTTTAAATGGCATCAATCTTTATCTGTGAAAGGATGTATGAATACCTTTATTTTCTTTTTAAATGTAGTTTCAAGCTCAAAGTTTGAAATATTGTCCTGTTTAAAGCTTGACGTATTTTCTTCATAAAAGCATTTGCCAAAAGAGTTAAAAACAGACTGTTACTAAAGTTCTGATTAAATGTTCCACAACAGAGCATTAGGATCATGTTTTCATTGTTTCACTGAAAAATAAGTTTTTATAACCAATTGTTTATTTTTTAGCTTCATGTTTAAAAATTAAGATACTTTAGGTGCATCACAAGATCAGGGCTGGTTTATATGCTGAAATATATGAAAATAAACAACACTTCCAGCATTTATTCCAAAAACACGATCCCTGTGACGAGTGATAGAAATCCTTAAATGTGCAGCGTAAAAACATTTATTTGAGAGAAATACATCTTCCGAGTTTGAATTCCCAAATATCAGATAGTGGGTTTACTGGGAGCTGCGGTGGTCGATGCTTCTTCCTCATCTTCCTCTGAGAAATGGGGAACAGATTTCTTGGCGACCACATTGTCCAGCCGCTGACCCAGTAAATAGGGGTTGATGCTCTGTGGACACAGACACGATGAATGTGGATACAGTTATGGTCAGGAGTAAAGTACACTCATAGACATTAATGTATTAATTTTGGACTTATATTGGTTAATTTGAAGCATTCTTTTTCAGAATGGACTTGTTCTATAACAAACTACTTGATTTAATTTAGAAAAGCAAGAATTAGGTACTCAAACTTGAAATAATTGTATATTTTTTCTAATCCACACAGGGTTAATATTATACATAGGCCCTCATATATACATACTCAAAGTAATAATTGGATAATTGTCTGTTGGCACATTGCATCTGAGCATTGCATCTTTCTGTAACCCTCAACAAGAGTCTGACTTAATTCTCACTGGATGTTAATTCTTCTTGGTAGAGATAGTAAAACTACACTTGGTTTCCTGATCGATATCCAGCTTTTAAAGCCTATTCCATAAACTAGAAAGCTGAGGTTAGGGTCATTCCACAACTTCACCTGAATCAGGTTTATCCGTTCTAAACCCAGTTTTGATGTGTGTTTGGGATCATTGTCCTTTTGTAACACTCAATGAATTTGAGACAATTCAATTTGTACACAAAATTTTAAAAAATCACTAAAGTTGTGTTTTTTTCATTTCACCCCGCAAGCGCACCATCATCCCAGTAATGAGTCTATGAGTGATTAACGTCTGACTGGAACAGGGTATTTTATGAAATAATTCAATCTTTTCAAATTCAAAAATGATTTACTCAAACAAAACAAAATAAATTAATGTTTTGTAAAACACTTTGAGGTTTCTCAGATATAATGCCACAAAGGAAAAAGTATTTTTTTAAAAACTACAGAGAAATATCATACCCTTTTTCTTCTCTTTGGTCCTCCCTTCAGCTTTTGGTATAAAAGCTCCTTGTTCTGAAAGAAAACAAAATAATTCATTTGAAAACAAAATCCCGATTTGTGTGTCTTTGGTTGATAGATAGTCCCCATGCTCTCAAATGAAAAAAGACAAAACATGAAATTACTCATTAAAGGACATAAAAATGCTCCAAACTTAAAGTACATTGATTAAAAACATAAATTAAAAAGTTAAAACAAAGAACTCACACTTTGTAATGTACCCTGAAGTACAAAGCATTGGTCTGTGTCTGGTTCCATGTATGAGGGTACAGTCAGAAACCACTGTGTTGTACAGGATATCTCAATCTAAAGTAAAGTCTTTGTTTTTTGTCCTATCTAAACTTATTTTTGCAAACTACTATGGAAAAAAAAAAAAACCGGAAATAAAGCACAAAGAAGCACAAAGATCCAGTAGTGGCGCACTAACCATGCTCTAAATTAAACATTTTTGTTGGAGCATTTGAGGGCTGCACGGTGGCGCAGTTGGTAGCACTGTTGCCTTGCCCTGGGTCTTTTTGCATGGAGTTTGCATTTTCTCCCCGTACATTGCGTGGGTTCTCACCGGGTTCTCACCGGGTTCTCCGGCTTCCTCCCACAGTCCAGGGAGGTTAATTGGTTTCTCTAAAATTACCATTAGGTGTTAATGAGTGTGTGCATGGTTGTTTGTCCTGTATGTCTCTGTGTTGCCCTGTGATGGATTGGCGACCTGTCCTGCCTCTCGCCCATAGACTTCTGGAGATGGGCACCAGCTCCCCTGTGACCCACTATGTAATAAGCAGTATAGAAGATGAATGACTGAATGAATTTGAGACAAACTAATCAGTTCGAAGCTTCTGGTAAGAAAACAATTTGAAACTATTCAGAAATTAATTTGTTTGAGAGTTTATAATATCTACTGATTTTCCAGGCATGTACTCACCCACTTTCCCAGAGCTGGGTAGTCGTGCTCGGGGTCAAAGAGGTGCTGGTGTTTCTGAAACTCCCTGCTGAACTCAGCTGTGTCAGGAGCATGTTCCAAGCATCCATCTGCTGCTGCGAGCACACAAAGACAGAGTGTTCTGCTCACTGAATAACTGTGAATGAAACATGTTTTGCAGGTAATAACAAAAAAATTGTATGTATTATTTGTCGTTCATATATTATACCCTCAATTTTCACTCTCTATACAATTGACATTTACAAACACTTCAAAGAGACACCACCAACATACTTCACAGTTGGAATTGTTTTCTCAGGTACCCAAGCGTTTCCTTTCTTCTTTCTCATAATGTAACGGTAGTTATTATGGGCAAACACTTTTTTTAATTTTAGTTTTATCAGGTCACAGAAATGTTTCCAAAAATTCCATAGGTGTGAATGAGTGTGTGCATGGTGGTTTGTCCTGTATGTCTCTGTGTTGCCCTGCGATGGATTGGTGACCTGTCCAGGGTGTATCCTGCCTCTCGCCCGTAGACTGCTGGAGATAGGCACCAGCTCCCTGTGACCCACTATGGAATAAGCGGTATAGAAGATGAATGAATGAATGACCTTCTCTCCCACATTATTTTGGCATTCATTAATTTTTTATTTCAAAGTCTGTACGAATATTTACACTAGTGGTTCAGAAGACATGGGAAATGAAGGTTACAGTGAGAACTTCTACCTGTCTTTCCCAGGGGACAAGGATTTGGAGGGTCTGGGTAGCTGTGGTCATCACTAAAGTCTTTGGGAACATTGTCGCCTGTCAGCTCAGCCACAATGTTGGGGATGTTGCCATAAGGACCCAGGTGCTGCAGGCCTTCATGAGCACCACCTGGTGGGGGCAAAAGACATTACAGGCATCTGTCTTCTTTTTCTACGTTTAAAAAAACAGCATAATTCTTAGCTTAATTCGTACACTAACACCAATATCTTAACATAATACGAACCTCTATTTTACTACAGTAATTAGGACAGTATGTGTCCAATTTGATTCTGGGTCGTATAGGCCTTCCTGTCTATACAGAAATGTACAGCTTTTAAAAAAACATTCAAATCAAAGCTGGCAGGGACAATACGGGCAATTCTACATTGATAAAGAATGTGCTTTCATATGATCATATCTGTCAATGGAAACACAGAAAACCCTCAAAAACAGGCTTTTAAAATTGTATTTATTGTAGATTCTAATAAAAAAGGGAGAAAAGTTCATATTTTTTTAAAGATGATTAGAAAAAATGAGAAAGGTAGGCTTTAAATAAGTGATAAATTAATGCAACCGATAAGTGATTACCCTGTATGCTCTGAGGCCCGACGATGTTTGTGGCCTGATGTGCAGGGTACTCCACCCGGGGCCGAGCGATGCCTAGCTGCTCCATGACGCCATGCAGCAGCCGCTGGATGTCGGCCTCTGACACCTGGTCCACCGCCGTGCGGGGATTGCGGGCTGGGGCTCTGCCGAGCTGCAGGCACAGCAGTATACCGAATAAAGAGAGCCGAACCGAGGGTCCCATCTCTGTCATCTGCGGGGGTGAAGTGCACACTAAACATATTTGCACAGATGGCGCATAATCATGAGCAAACAGCCTTTTTACCCCTATCAGAACATATCTAACCTGAAGGGTGACCCATAAGGGATGGAGTGAGCTGTGGCCCATACAAACCGTAAGGGTAAGGTTGTTGTTTGTAAAATGGAGTTTCACATTGATGATGCGCCATTCTCTTTGTGGACAGCCTTGGAATTAGCCCAAATGATCCGAATACACATTAGATTAAACTACTTGCCCTATTCATTTGTATATGTTTTCATTATATGTATGATAAGAATTTTACTCAAGCACTGAAAATAGCTAAAACTTAAATTTCTGTTTTTTCTTACCTTGAACGCGTAGACCGAAGGAGTTGCCTACTCCTCTATCAAGCAAGCCATTATGGAAACAAGGTTTTCAGTTTTTCTGTCAAAGTAAAATGTTACATCCCACAGCTGTTAGTAATTCAGAAGCAAATTTCAGTCTATTTTAAGCTGATTTTATAAGTTGAAACCAATCTAGGAAGCACCAAACTGTCGATATTGTATAAGGATTCAGGTTATTTTTTTCAGAGGTAACTTGCAGCTAAATTTTCTATGCATTAATACATTATATACGGCTTGGCAACCATTTTTTAATTAATAATGCGGGCTCTAAAATAAAACACGGAGGTAATATTAATTACAGAAAATAACCAAGGACATGGGCAGTAAAATGCGTCAGACTCGGCAGCATAAAAGCAAATGTACAAAAAAGATTAAAATTTAAAGTTATAAACACGTTTAAAAATATAGAACATGGTATTACGATTAAGGCATTACCGTTCGGCTTGCAACAATTGGCACAATAACTCATTTTTAAGCGCAGATTTGTTGTAACCGTCTGCATGATGGTGCTTTATTTTGAAAGAATTTGTCACATTTCCGAAGTTCTGCAACGTTTGAACGCGCTTCACGGATTAGATGCAGTTGCTAAGAGACCACATTTCCTAATATCTCATTGGTGGCGCACAGTGCCAATTAACTCACAACATATTTCCGCTGACCTAATTATTCATAATACTTATTCCTAGTGCCAACTTAGGAATCGTGCAAAAAACAAAATCAAGAGGTAGGCCTTTTTGAACAGCAAAGACTGATTAATCAATTTGAATTATTTGCATTTTAATTATATTGACCTTTTCTTTCACTTTTCTATACACAGCACCTTTCAAAAGTATAAATCTTGATCCTTTTCACATTTTGTCACGGTACAGATACAATCTATGCATTTTATTGTAATCTTGTTTGTTAGACCAATACTAAGTAGTGCACTATTGGGATTTAGGAGTTTATTACAAATAAAAATCTGAAAAGGTGGGTTGCACTTGTGTTCATTCTCTTTAATTCTGACATCCCTAAATATGATCAATTAATTCCATTCAAGACTGTAAAAAAAGTTAATAGGTATGTAATCTAATCTCAATTTAAGTACAGATGTTCTGTGAAAGACTCAGAAGTTTGTAAAAGAATATTAGTGAACAAACAGCATCATAAAGACCAAGGGACAGTGCAGACAGGCCAGGGAGAAAGTTTAAGAGACGTTTAAGCAAGACTTAGTTTTTAAAATCAATATCCTAAACTTTGAACATTTCACAGAGTTCTGTTCATTCCATCATATGAAAGTGGAAAAAATGTCCTAAATTGAAACCTAAAGACGTGGCTGCCCACCTAAGCTGGCAGGGTGGGCCAGAGGACATTAATCAGAAGCAACCAAGAGGCCATAGCAACTCTAGAGGACCATGAGAGCACACAGGTCAGGTGGGAGAATCTATTTACAATCTACTTTTATCGTGCAAATTACAAATGTGACATATATGAAAGGGTAGCTAGATGAAAGTCATTGTTGAAAGAAAGCCACAAGAGGTCCCATTTAATGTTTGCCAAATTGCAGATAGGGAAAACAGCAAACATTAGAGAAGGTTATTTTGTCAGATAAGACCAAAATTGTACTTTCATGCTAAAAGCTAATGTTGGACTTCACTCTGAACATACCATCCCCACAGTGATGCATGGTGGTGGCAGCATCATGCTATGGCAATGCTTTTCTTCAGCTAGTCAGAGTTGATGGAAAATGGCTAAAACTAAATACAGGGAAGCCTTCAGAAAAACATTTTCGTGGCTGAAAAAGACTGGGGTTTAAACCAAAGATTATCTTCTAGCAGCACAATGACCCATGTATACTAGAATGGTTCAGAGCACAGCATGTTACTGAGGACTTGCTGTAATTGCAGTGAATGGTGGATTTTACCAAACCAACAAATGATTTTGAGGGGACTGGATGCCATACTTGTCAGATTTTTGTTTGGAAACAAGTTTGAAAAACATGTATTCCTTTTTCTTTCCATGTCACAATAGTATGCTAATTTTTGTCAGTCTATCAAATGCATTGAAGCTTGTTGATGTACCATACATAACAAAATATGGGTAATGTTCAAGGAGTATGGATATTTGCAAGGCACTGCATTTGTAACTGTGAGAAGAAAGAAAACAGTTCAAGTACAGAAAGGCAACATTTATGTCTCATAAAAGCATTTATTTAAAAAAAAACATCTTCAAAGATATAACAATAGCCACTCTGTTCGGAAATATTATTCAGAGATGCACAGACATGAGACAATCAGCAACATTGGTCGGATCATGGTGAAGAGCGCCTCCTCCAGTTTGTGAGCTGCAGTCTCTCCATGGCAGTGAGAACAGAAGTCTTGTCTGGAGTGTTGAAATATTCCAGAGCATCTGCCGCAGGTATGAAACCTTGTTCTAGAAACATTTGTGTATTAATATTTCTTTCAAAAAAACTGAAATGTCTTCAATTTTAAAACTATGTTTACCTGCATTAGGCATACAAGTCCTAAACAGCTGGATGTTGGGGAACATTCTCAGGCCAAGGCTTCTCTTCAACTTTGGTCCATCTCCTGACATAGAGCTTTGAGTTGGAAGAGTAGGACTTACCTTTGGTTTACCCTGAACCCAGGACACCGTCTTCACATATCGTTTTACTAAGAAATTAACAAGCAACTTTAATTACAATTTGCATTTAAAAGCCTTTGAGGAATAACTGGTAACATTTTACCTTTTAAACTGTGTCTCTTCTGGTTTCCCTTCTTCTTGAACACATCTCTTAGATGATGGATATTCATAAAATACTCCATGCTGTCTAGAACAGCTTTGGGAATAACACCTAAAATGGGATGTGTTTAGAAGCAAGTAGGCAGAGACATTTTTAAAAACAAACACAAAGGATGAAATCTATTACCAAACAAATGAGGACATTCCACGAAGTTGCGCAGGACAAGAACTCGAAGTTCAAGTCGTCCTTCAGACATTTCTGTTTTGTTTGGGGGTGGTAAGAGACAGGGAACAAAAACTGTGGCCAGATTGGTGCTGGTCATCAAGTTGTCAGAGCATCTGATTGAAAACAGAGAATGAAGGGAAAAAATCTATGTATAAAACATACATAATGTACATGTATAAAACTCTGAGAAAAACAATTCTGTAAAATTATGTAAAATTATGTAAAACAAGAATTAAGAAAAACAAAGTGCTGAAGCCAGAACTGATCGACAGTCAACCTGGAAGTTCATGCACCAAATGAAACTCTAAAATAAAAGTAAAAAAAAAAAAAAAAAGAAATCAGCATTTAGTTAAATCTAAAAGATTTTAACGATGTGCAGTAGTGTTGTTTACAGTGGTCCAATACGCCTGTCTCGCGTTTTTAAGGTTGCAGCCCCAGAATCTGGAAGCAAATAAAACTGACAGAAGATGCGGCAATTAACCAGGAGCTGAAAAGATGTTTGATTTACTAAGACTGCGTCTCTTTGTTGGAAGAGTTCATTTCTAACAAACAGCAACAGAGCAACCTCATGTTTTACATTCAATGTCTGCCCTTTGATTGTTTTAACTCAAACAGTATGGTCGCCAGGAAACAAAAGTTTCTTAATCTTACTTTTCTCTCTTGTGTTTCAACGGCATAAGAAAATGCTCTCCCTCAGTGCAATGTCCAATCATTGCCCCGATTATTGATGCATACATAATCTGATAACCAGCTAAGCCTGGCTGTCAAAGTGTTATTGAGATAATGCTTTTTTGTTCTTGATGACAGTGTTAATGTTGCATAACCTCACTTTGGCATGCTGAAAACTTCAAGCAAATCCTACTGAAAGCAGTCCAACCTACTTTCTAATTAATTCCGCTAATATTTGTTTGCCCACTCAGGCGCACTAATATACTGTAAAGGAAACAAACTTTACCATACTTAACTGAGTATGGTAAAAAGAAAAAAACTAGACAGGGATGTTTGGACAAGTATACATCCTAATACAAAACTTTTTATACCTTTGAGAAACTTTGTGAACAAAATCAAACAAATAATGTAGACAGGAGGAATTTTTGGCTGGAAGCAAACAGGAGAGTAGCTGAAGGGCTGCCATCCTGTCCTGCAGGTTGGACAGTGCCTGGGCTTTTAGCAGGGCTACATGGAGCTCAGAGGGGAAGAGTGGCTCTGGAAGCTCCCTGCAAAACTGTTTGATGAGGGTGGCAACATCATAGGGGAGAGCGGTGGACAGGGACTCCTCCCCATGATTCAACTTAGCCTAAACGAGAAAATGTTTTAGTGTATGGTATCTATAAACATGGAAAATAGATAAAATAGTACTGGATCTGACCACTCAATGGCACCACAGTAAACGGTGTTATTAGAGGATAGAATTTACCCTTAGGACCTTGATGCGATGAAGAGAGCCTGGTTTTCTGAACAGGCCGACAGTACAAATACGATCCAACAGAAAAGAGCAAGCATCCACTAAGAAGCTAAAACAGAAACCAAAATCGAAACTTTGGATTCAACCGAGTTGATCAAGGTAATCGGTCTTTACTTTCTGCATCCACTTACCAGGGTACAAGACCAAATTCTGGAATGTACTTTCTGGCTACATTTTCCAGAGGGACCCCAAACACCTTTGCTCCACTGCAGATCAGTCTTCCTTTCTTCTTCTCAAAGTTCTTTACAGAAATCCCATAAAGAACTTGAAGGTGAAATCGAATCACATTACTGTCTGTAATCTTCATTTCACTACCAAGACGTTAAAAACTAGCAATTTTCAGTTGGTCACCATAAACTGTGGAAATCACTGAGATAATTCACTTGTGGACATGGACTAGGTTTTATTATGCTCATCAGCTACACCTGGGACACAGAAGGTGAAGAGAAGTGTTGCATTCAGGTGACAAGAAGAAGATAGTTGAAATGAGTTGCCATCCTAAGGTGAAGATTACCAAACATTTTACACTCACCTTTGTCTTGTTTGAAATAAATGCCTGTGGTTGCTTGGGAAAAACTGTATTTTACTCATTAATTCAGTGGTTATCAATGTTAAGATAAAAATAACACATTACATAACTTTGAAGGACTGATGTGCAAAACAATTAAACCAAAAACACAGTCATTGAAATGTATAAAGACATACACAATGCATCAAAATGCAAAATTTCATTTAAAAACACTTTTTTATGTTTTCTAAAGGCTCTCGGTCAACAATTCGTACGTCCATTTGATACATATGTGTTTCCATTTTCTCCAAGCCTAATGCCATAATTGTTTGGACCAGTCGACTATTATAAAAAAAACAAAAAAACACATCATGAGCCCCGATCAAACCAAATTAACCATACATGACCACCAGCTGGTAGATATAATTTATTTGTGTCAAATAACAATTCTTAATTATCAACTATGAGTATCTTATAGAAAACTTCCTGAGATCCTCAGTTATCAATGCAGGAACTGAAATGATTTGAAATAATGAAGGAGCAAAATGACCGACTCCTGCTCTGTGAGTGCATTGGTCATTTCACAGTTTTGTAAAATTTCAGTGTTTGACATTTTGTAGCTAACTTTTTCACACTAGAAAAGGGAATGCTTGCTATGCCAGTTTTTTGCTCCCAGCTTTTTGTTCTGTACCTATGTCATTGCAGTCATTTGGTACCTGCTTTGACAACAGGTGATTTAAAGTAAATCTCTTTATTATACCCATAGCTTACAGTACGGAGATTTGTTTATGTGCCCCCACAAATCCTATCCACCAGCAGGAGGTCACTCACGGTAATTTTGGTATCATTTGGGTTCATAATCTGTCATATTTCATAGTATTCTTCTGGCCCAAACAGAGATCAGATCCACAATGAACGGCAATAGGGTATAATATAAAATTGTTAGAATATAGTATGTAATCAATTCAATTTGAAATGAGTTTTGAGCATTTTTTTAGTTACACGTTTTCTAATTCATCAAAATATTTAACTACAAAGGGAAAAACAAATGGCTTGTTTAGATGTACAAAATGAAAGTAGGTTGGGATGAAATAGTGGTATGAATTGACTGAGCTGTTTCTGATATTCCAGTCTGTTTATGGAGTGCTTTCTTGTATTTGTGCATGGAGGCTTCGCCAAAAGTTATGACTTTGAACCCCATGCACTGAAAAGAGAGTAGACAAGTTTACTGATGTTTGAATGCCTAGTGTGGAACATCTTTGGAAACATTTACTTTTTTTTTTTCACAAACTACCACATTAACATTATATTTTGAGAACCTGTGTGGCTTAGTAGTAACATAAACCTCTAGGTGCACTTGTAAACTAGTATCAAATGAACAGCTTTCTGATGAATGAACTGTTTTTTTTTTAAAACATAAGATATACAGGTCCTTCTCAAAATATTAGCATATTGTGATAAAGTTCATTATTTTCCATAATGTCATGATGAAAATTTAACATTCATATATTTTAGATTCATTGCACACTAACTGAAATATTTCAGGTCTTTTATTGTCTTAATACGGATGATTTTGGCATACAGCTCATGAAAACCCAAAATTCCTATCTCACAAAATTAGCATATTTCATCCGACCAATAAAAGAAAAGTGTTTTTAATACAAAAAACGTCAACCTTCAAATAATCATGTACAGTTATGCACTCAATACTTGGTCGGGAATCCTTTTGCAGAAATGACTGCTTCAATGCGGCGTGGCATGGAGGCAATCAGCCTGTGGCACTGCTGAGGTCTTATGGAGGCCCAGGATGCTTCGATAGCGGCCTTTAGCTCATCCAGAGTGTTGGGTCTTGAGTCTCTCAACGTTCTCTTCACAATATCCCACAGATTCTCTATGGGGTTCAGGTCAGGAGAGTTGGCAGGCCAATTGAGCACAGTGATACCATGGTCAGTAAACCATTTACCAGTGGTTTTGGCACTGTGAGCAGGTGCCAGGTCGTGCTGAAAAATGAAATCTTCATCTCCATAAAGCTTTTCAGCAGATGGACGCATGAGGTGCTCCAAAATCTCCTGATAGCTAGCTGCATTGACCCTGCCCTTGATAAAACACAGTGGACCAACACCAGCAGCTGACACGGCACCCAGACCATCACTGATTGTGGGTACTTGACACTGGACTTCTGGCATTTTGGCATTTCCTTCTCCCCAGTCTTCCTCCAGACTCTGGCACCTTGATTTCCGAATGACATGCAGAATTTGCTTTCATCCGAAAAAAGTACTTTGGACCACTGAGCAACAGTCCAATGCTGCTTCTCTGTAGCCCAGGTCAGGCGCTTCTGCCGCTGTTTCTGGTTCAAAAGTGGCTTGACCTGGGGAATGCGGCACCTGTAGCCCATTTCCTGCACACCCCTGTGCACGGTGGCTCTGGATGTTTCTACTCCAGACTCAGTCCACTGCTTCCGCAGGTCCCCCAAGGTCTGGAATCGGCCCTTCTCCACAATCTTCCTCAGGGTCCGGACACCTCTTCTCGTTGTGCAGCGTTTTCTGCCACACTTTTTCCTTCCCACAGACTTCCCACTGAGGTGCCTTGATACAGCACTCTGGGAACAGCCTATTCGTTCAGAAATTTCTTTCTGTGTCTTACCCTCTTGCTTGAGGGTGTCAATAGTGGCCTTCTGGACAGCAGTCAGGTCGGCAGTCTTACCCATGATTGGGGTTTTGAGTGATGAACCAGGCTGGGAGTTTTAAAGGCCTCAGGAATCTTTTGCAGGTGTTTAGAGTTAACTCGTTGATTCAGATGATTAGGTTCATAGCTCATTTAGAGACCCTTTTAATGATGTGCTAATTTTGTGAGATAGGAATTTTGGGTTTTCATGAGCTGTATGCCAAAATCATCCGTATTAAGACAATAAAAGACCTGAAATATTTCAGTTAGTGTGCAATGAATCTAAAATATATGAATGTTAAATTTTCATCATGACATTATGGAAAATAATGAACTTTATCACAATATGCTAATATTTTGAGAAGGACCTGTATAGGGCACAGGTGTTGGAGTAGTTGCTATTAGTAGTACAATATTTTGTTTGTTTGACACAATTTTGGGTTATGAATGCACAACCCAAAAAAAAAAAAAAAAACAAACGAACTGGTCATCTAGTTAGATTATTGTTATGTTAGGTCATTTCAAGTTAGGTCATTACAGATGTTTCTGTTGGAACATTTCAGTGGTGGTAACTCCACTAACCCACATGTATAGTCCAAAGAAGCCTTTCCTTTGAACCTCAGAACATCAACATGCTAAATTTCTTTGCAGCGCTCCTATATCAGCAGCTCCTGACTTCCACAAGCCCTTCAAGTTGAAGGTGGATGCAAATGCTGTTGGAACTGGAGCGGTGCTCCTACTACATGGATGTGATGGCATCAGGCACCCTGTGTCCAACTTCTCCTATAAGTTCAAGCAGCATCAGCTTAACTATTCTATCAGAGAGAGGTGGAGGTAGAGACTTTACCAATGTTCCTTTTATTTCAGCATTTTGAATTTTATGTTGGTTCTAGTACAGACCCTGTTGTGGTTTATACGGATCACAATCCTTTGGTGTTTCTAAACCGCATGTACAACCACAACCAGAGACTGATTTTCCGGACCCTACTAGCTCAACATTATCTCGACATCAGACACAAGAAAGGAGTAGACAATATTGTGGCCGATGCATGGTCTAGGATGTAATTTGAAACAATCTGTGTAGTGGAAAATTAGGGGTTGATGTTTTTGTGACAGGTTTATTCTCATGGAGAATGTTATGTCCATTGACATCTTGGGGCTCTCGCTAAAAGAGAGCTTCTGTCTTTTGTTTGCTTGCAGGCCTGTTGTGACACCTTGATGAACAGCTTCGGTCATCCATTGCCACACCCCTTCCCCTTGGGCATCTGTGATTTGGTTGACTGTGAAACTTAATCCTGTGTACTGAGTGTCTGACAGTAATTCTGTGGTTAGATTTCTTGTTTTGGTGAAATGTTTTAATTAAAATATTTTGTTTTAGAGGGGATATTTGGTAGGGGTTATCTGCCATTTTCAGTTTGTGGCCAGCCAGGGAGCTTAGGCATAGTACTTTGGTTTTGCTAGATAAGAATTGTTTTTATTTTCAGTCAGAAGGGGGTCTTTTTGTTTTTTGTTTCGGGTTTAAAGACTCTGATGTTCATTGCTTCCATTCTGTTTTGTGAAGTCCAGTGTGAAACCCAGAACTTGTGAGACTAAATGTCGTTTATGCTGAGCTGGGTTTAATTCAGTAGTTTTCAGTTTGTTGGTTGCTAGCTTTATTCTCAAACTTTTGTGTTACACCCTGTGCTTCCTAGATTTCCATTTTAGGGGTTGGAACATAACATAAATAATCCAAAACTCAATTTAAATAAAATAAATTATTGCTGATAGCATATATTTATGCAAAGCTATTAATACAGATTATTGTGTGAGTTTGTTTTTAATTGTGTCTTTTTAAATCACTTGTTAGAAATTAAATTAAAGAGATGTGTTGCCAAACCCACCAAGTAGTTAAAATTGCTTTAAACAATAGGGGCAACCAAAACAGAACTTTACCAAGACAAAACTCCAATGCTCTGGATTGCATTAAAAAAACTATTCATTATTACAACAGTACATGTATATACATCATAAGACAGTAGAAATAAAGATATGGAAATTAAACTAATCCCTCGTGATGAAAGCTATGGAGAGAATTGTTAAACAGCATGTCATCTGAGTAATAAACTCACTGATTGATCCCCTGCAATTTGTATATTGCATGAACAGAGGTGTTGATGACGCCAAAATATTCATCCTGGACAAGACATATTAAACTTCTTAAGTCCTCAGCTAGACTATTGTTTGCATTCAACACCCTTCAGTCTCACATCCTAGCCAACAAACTCTCCTCCCGCTTTGTCTTGGAAGACCAGCTGGTCTTGTGGGTATTAGACTTTTTAACTCACAGATCACATAAAGTGCTGGTCAGCTCAACCTTATCTGACATACTCTACACTTTCACTTGCTCTCCATAGAGCTGTGTTCTTCCTCCGCTGCTCTTCATTCTTTATACTGATGACTGCAGATCAACACAGCCCAACTCTTATCTGGCAAAATATGCTGATGACACAGTTCTTCTGTCCCTGTTGTTAGACCTTCCACAGCATTATGGATCAGCTCTTCAGGAGTTGAGGAGTTGAAGCTGAGTTCAGGAGTTCAGCAGTCACTACATATATTCATGGAGAGCCTGTAGAGCTTGTAGAGGAGCACAAATACCTGGGTACCATCTTTGACAGTCTGCTGAAATTCTCCGGCAACACGAAGGAGATCCTCAGGAAGTGTCACCAGAGGAAGTACCTCCTTAAGAAGCTCAATTCCTCTTGAGTAAGTAAGACTATTCTCCAGATATTTTACTACTCCTTCACTGAGAGTTTTATCACTTTTTCCATAACTTGCTGGTTCCATTCTACCAGCCTCCAGGGACATTATCTGCTTTTAGACACTGGCTGTTCTAAAATTATTGGATTACCCTTTAGGACTCCGTCTGCTGTTTATGAACATTTAACATGCAGGTTAGCGAATGGGATCATACAAGACTCTTTACATCCCCTCTTCTCATCATTTGAGTGGCTTCCATCGGGTCGCCAACTTCACTGCCTGGCTTGCAGGACACAGAGGAGTAGGGCTACCTTTGTGCCCAGGTCTGTCCAGCTCTTAAACAAATACTCTTGTTTTTTTCATATTCATATATACATACAGTATACATATTCATTCTTCCTCCCAAAACATACATTCACACCCTACATGCCCACCCCTCGTATACATACACAAACACATCGTCACAGGACTTTAGTTGCACAAAAAACTTATGCTAATGTAAGCTAATGTATACTGCACTTTTTTTCTGTTTCGGTATTTTATTTGTATTTCTTTTATGTATGCTCTACATACCTCTTTTGATTGCCCCCCTGGTGATAAATAAAGTTTTTTGATTTGAATTGAATTGAATTGAATTGATCTGAACTGAATTGAATTGATCTGAACTGAATTGAATTGAATTACCAAGACAAAAACGTCAATGCTCTGGATTGCATTTAAAAAACTATTTATTTATTACAACAGTACATGTATATACATCACAAGACAGTAGAAATAAAGACATGGAAAGTAAACTATTTCGGTTTTGGTTCAGATTGGCAGTTTAGAAGCACTTTCTGTGGACGATGGAGGGACCAGCCTCATCGTACTCCTGCTTGCTGATCCACATCTGCTGGAAGGTGGACAGAGAGGCCAGGATGGAGCCACCAATCCAAACGGAATATTTCCTCTCAGGAGGAGCAATGATCTGCAAGGAGAGAAGAGAAGATAAAGAAAGTGAGAGACCATAGAAGTATATCGGAACAGTTAATAACTTCACAAAAAGTCATGCTCACCTTGATCTTCATGGTGCTTGGGGCCAGGGCGGTGATCTCTTTCTGCATGCGGTCAGCAATACCAGGGTACATGGTGGTACCACCAGACAACACATTGTTGGCATAAAGGTCCTTACGAATATCAATGTCACACTTCATGATACTGTTGTATGCAGTCTCATGGATGCCAGCAGACTCCATGCCTGGGAAGGTTAGACAAGGAAGGTTTTGTGCCTGTACAGTAAACTGTAAAGTTTGGTGAAAGCATGTGAAATAAAATAATTTACAACCAAGACCTAAACAGCTATATGTTAATACTGTATGTAATATATTGGTGCAACTGAGATCCCTTAATTCATTCATATATATGAAAACCAGAAATTCACCAATGAAAACTTTTTACAAATGTATATTTGTAAAATAGGGGATGAGTAAGTTAACTATAGCAGATTGTGTTTATTTTTTATAGTAACTTCAAGATCTTCTTAAAATATATATTTTTTACTATGAGAGCAAAACAGCTTAATTTGCTAGTTGTCAGGTTTTTTGTAAAGGGCTGTGGATGTTTGGGTCTTTTTCTGTTTTTGGCTCACCAATGAAGGAAGGCTGGAACAGGGTCTCTGGGCAGCGGAAACGCTCATTGCCGATGGTGATAACCTGCCCGTCCGGGAGCTCGTAGCTCTTTTCCAGGGAAGATGAGGAGGCAGCGGTGGCCATTTCATTCTCAAAGTCCAGTGCTACATAGCACAGCTTCTCCTTGATGTCTCGCACAATCTCACGCTCAGCTGGAGAGAAAGAATACCTCAATTCAGTCAAAAAGCATCACAATGCTTTCATCATATGAAACTCAAATAAACTACATAATCACATGATTGGTTTAATGCACTGGTGGTAAATGTAAGATTATTTACTCACCAATCAGTTTTTTATCCTCTTAATTAAAGGTTGAACTTTAATTAAACAAAATGTAACAATGCTTAAAGCTTGGTTACATAATATTACTACTTAAGCAAACCTAATCAGGTATAACTATTAGCTTATGATAGCTAGCACAGGTTTTCTGGCTTCATCTTGAGCAGTAGCTCAATTATATCTAGCTAACATTATATGTTGTAGTCCATATATTTTTTTTGGGAAATAGCCGTTTAAAAACAATTACAAAGTGCTTTAGAAAAACATACAAACATTCAATAAAAAAAACACATTATTTGTTTGCTACTACTTCTCTAACACTAAAAACAGTGGAGTCTGCTGGCAAACTTTAGCTTAAAATGGGTAGTTTAAAATAAAGAAATATAAATTTGTTAACTTTTAAGTACCTAATGTTTTAAAGCTTAAAATCGTTGACTTTTTTTGGCATAAAGTTTAGGCTAAGTTATATTAATTTTGGTTCAAAGGATATTGTTATGGCCCGTTGTAGTTAGGTTATAAATTTTGTTGAAATGACACTTGAAGACATTTTTATGCTATTTAAAATGTTTCTTATAAATCCATCTTCCATTGTTGGTCTTTAACTAAACTAAGGGATTTGCTATGACTAGGGGCATTTGAGGTCCTCAGGTTTAAAATATAAGTGATATTTCTGTATCAGTTAAAATTAGAATTCTGCATTCATTTTTATTTCATTTATTTACTCACATTACAGTGTAGGCTAAGTGTAAAACAGAGAATATTGATGTTCAGAAATGCAATGTGATTTATTTCAAATTAAAAACTTGTCTCATTATAATTTAAATGCATCCATGAAATTATGACATTTTTCACAAAAATTTATTTTTGATACCTCCATATCACACTTTGATTTTACTTTTAAATTTGTTAATATTATCTTACCTGTGGTGACAAATGAGTAGCCACGCTCAGTCAGGATTTTCATCAGATAGTCAGTGAGGTCCCGACCAGCCAGATCTAGACGCATGATGGCGTGGGGCAGAGCATAACCCTCATAGATTGGTACATTGTGAGTCACACCATCACCAGAGTCCAGTACGATACCTGATAAGGAAAAACAGCATTTTCTCAATCTAAAATGTAAAGTTTACTTTTACTGTGATGTTCCAGAGTAATCTGTGGTAGACTCACCGGTGGTACGTCCGGAGGCATAAAGGGACAGGACAGCCTGAATGGCCACATACATGGCAGGGACATTGAAGGTCTCAAACATGATCTGAGTCATCTTCTCTCTGTTAGCTTTTGGGTTGAGGGGGGCTTCAGTCAGCAGGGTGGGATGCTCCTCTGGGGCCACACGGAGTTCATTGTAGAAGGTGTGGTGCCAGATCTAGTAAAGCATTAATAAGTGTCATGAATTACTCTTGATTTTCCACCTCACATTTACTGTTGATTTATTTTTATTTTTATTTCTCACCTTCTCCATGTCATCCCAGTTGGTGATAATGCCATGCTCAATAGGGTACTTCAGAGTCAAGATACCCCTCTTGCTCTGGGCCTCATCTCCCACGTAGCTGTCCTTCTGACCCATACCCACCATCACACCCTATGAGAGACAGAAATTAATTTCAGATTCTCAAGATGAAGACAGACACAGGAATGTGTGTACAGGAATTACATCATTGAGAAACTTTTTGCTTATAGTAGTTCTCTCACCTGGTGACGGGGGCGACCAACAATGGATGGAAAGACAGCACGGGGGGCGTCATCACCAGCAAACCCCGCCTTAACCAAGCCAGAGCCATTGTCGCACACCAATGCGGTGGTCTCGTCGTCGTCACACATGTTTGGTCTGTTGTGTTGGCCTTCTCTAAAACCGATAATATGGGAACACACCCAGACTATTAGTATGTAATGTTAAAATAAATGTTTTCTTTTTGTCTGGAAAAGAAATGCATTGGTTGTGTAAAACAATGTGGCACTATTTTTGATCTGTAGACACTCTTTAGTTCTTTAATCTCCTCTTTAAGTTCTCCAGCTGCCTGAAAAGCTAAAACTGGATGTAGCCCAATCCCCTTAAACAAACATCCACATCTATTTTAAGCCTCAAGATATCCCCCCTTTACCCTGAACTCCTGCTGAGTGTCTCATTGTTAAGTCAAAAGCAGTTCACAGCTGATGCAGTGTGTCTTTAGACAAGTGGCACAGGAGGCCTGGGTCTCGTTTCAGCTGTCGCCACATAGTAAACTCCAGTTTGGATCCAAACCATGTGCTCAGATCTTTCTAGGATATCTGGGATGCATCAGCCCCTGTTTAAGACTTCCCCATTACACAAAACATCTGATGCTGTAGGTTAATGACTGATTTTGGATGCTTGGTCATTTTTAACATAAACCAAAACTTTTAAAATGCAAATGAGGCTTAAGAATAATTTAAAATTCAGATGAGGCTATCTGACTTGTCTAAAATCACTCCCCTGAAGTTATTTGAGAAGAAGGATACGTAACTGTTTAGCCAATGCAGTTCAGTTTGAAAAATCTTTCTGTTTTTACGAGTAAAGTAAAGTTCTGAAAATGTATTTAATTTTACGTAGCACAACTAAGATTACAGTTTTATAAAACTACTTTCCCTGTAAGAGTTGCTGAAAATTATTTAAATTTATGTTAAATAAATACCAAAAAAGAAATAATAGTAATCCTGGGTTTAAAATACAATTACTCCAAACCAATTTGAATGTTAAATTTACTTCCTTGTTTCTTTGTTTTCAAAATTACAAAATCTATATGATATTAAAGAGCATTCAGACATATTTTTAATGAATGAGTGTCAGGAATGCTACCAGAATGCACAAAGATATTAATGTACAAAGATAATTTTTGTTTTCTAGTCAGTTTTAAAATGTTGGATTAAAAACTGTCAGCATTTTCCTTCTCTACAGCAAGCATCCCGTTTCCTGCATCCTAAAGCTAAATTGAGAATCGCATATTTCTACAGTTTTGGATACCAACAATCTAACATAACAAACGAAACCAACAGCAAAAAAATAAAAGTACTCTGCATCTGCTTTACAGCTACAGTATTAGTATCTTCTGAGCCGCAGAAAGACTTACCAAGCTGCTACTACAAGACAGGAGCTTCCTCTGGGATACAGGGGCAAGGGTGTGAGGGGCTCCTTAAATATGATTCAGCTTGCTGAGGCTGGGGGCTGGTGGGTGGGCTCACGACTTCACGCAAGTCCAAATTAAGTGTTGCTCAGCAAAACAGCAGCGTAAAGTGGATTCCGTGTCAGGGATGCCTCCAGACTGGAGTGACATTTTCTTAGGAAGTTTGAAAGTCCTTGATGAGCTATAAACAGAAGCATATTGGATTTTTTATTGGTAAGATGGACTATAAAAATAGCAGCTTTTATGGTGTATGTGACTATTATTTGTAATGATTTAGGATAAATATATATTTTTAATGTAATAATTTGGATTCATGAATGATAAAATCTTCACTTCAATTTGTCGAGCTGTAATTCAGACCCTTATGAATGAAGTTATGTGGCATAAATTGGGGATGTGGATGTTTGCAGGGAATGATTTTTATGTGAGAACTTGTTTGAGTAAAGCAGTTAAGGAGCATTCCAAGGAGACTTGCCAGAGACAGTCTGATTGTGTCATGTCATGGTATGTGTGTGTGTGTGTGTGTGTGTGTGTGTGTGTGTGTGTGTGTGTGTGTGTGTGTGTGTGTGTGTGTGTGTGTATGTGTGTGTGTGGGGGGGGGGCAGACCTCCAGAAAGCTGTTATGACATATGTGGGGAGCGACGGCTGACGCTTCTCAGCTCTCATTGGCTCCAGTGTCTCCTTTTAGGGAAATGGATTGCGGCCAGTGCCATTAGCTGTGCGTCGCCCCACACTGAAGGTAGAAAGATGACAAGGTCCTTATTCGTCACCTTGTACCGCCTGCATAGTGCCTATGTCCCCTTACCGAAGCCCTATCAGGCCAACCGTGAGAGCTGGACAAAAGTAAATACCCCGTCTCCACCTTACTCTACGGACACCCTGAAGTATTCCATTTGAAGACATGTGCTGCAATGTGCAGGAAGAAACACTATTAACCTACTTGAATGAAACTATCCCATGCATTGAAATGATGGTAGTACCTTTGAATATAAAAAAAATACTCATACATGCAACACAGTTAGGGAGGACTACCTTCTAATATAATTTTTTGTCCTGGAACCTTTCAAACAAATGTAAAAAGGATTGTGTTTTCAGCATGTACTGTACAATTCAGCACCATCAGTTATTGCCCACCCCGGTAAAGATGTATATAAAGTGTTTAAAAATTTTATTTTTTATCATAACAGCAAAGCCCAACTTTAATTTGAATATATTTATTTATTTGGGGGGAGGGGGCTAAAGAAATAGTTGCTTTTAACAAAATCACCAATATTTTGTCTCCCTTAGCAATTCCCATAAAAATAAATGTAACTGAAGCACATTTAAATGCTTACTTTAACTAGTTTTTTAGTTGATCCTATGGTCAAGAAACTTTATGTATGGTAATCTATGACTTCCTGTTTCCTGTGGGTATACAGTAAACATGATGTGACTTAGTGGTTAATTTATTTTACCTTCTTCAAAAGTGTCAGTCAGTCAGTCATTTTCTACCGCTTATTCCATAGTGGGTCACGGGGGAGCTGGTGCCTATCTCCAGCAGTCTATGGGCGAGAGGCAGGGTACACCCTGGACAGGTCACCAGTCCATCGCAGGGCAACACACATACAACCATGCAGACACTCATTCATACACCTAAGGGCAATTTAGATTAACCAATTAACCTAACAGGCATGTCTTTGGACTGTGGGAGGACGCCAGAGTACCCGGTGAGAACCCGCGCATGCACGGGGAGAACATGCAAACTCCATGCAGAAAGACCTCCGGCCAGGAATCAGACCCAGGACCTTCTTGCTGCAAGGCAACAGTGCTACCAACTGTGCCACCGTGCAGCCCTCTTCAAAAGTGGAAAAGAAAAATAACATCACCTCGAAGTAAGGATGATGTGTCTAACACTGATAAATTTTGAAATGGCAACAAGAACTTGACAACTATGTGAGCAATTATTGCTCTGGATATGTGACAAGCACAGCTGCACAAGAATCTACGTTGTCCTTGCAAGCAAACACAATCCTTTTTAGTTAATCAGAATTTTTAAAAGCCTTAATTTGCACTCAGTGGTGGGGAGCTTCTCCTATAGCCACTCTTCAAAAACTGAAACCCAAGTAAACTTGCCACTGAAGTAACACAGATGTGTGTTGATCTTCACAAATGTGAAAATTGCTGCATAAAAAAAGCTTCTTGCCTAAACCCGACCATATTTAGTCAGAGCAAGAGTTAAAAAGTTTGAAACAACTGAAACTGTGACAAACGAGGCTAGACAAGGACTCGTGTCTAGCTCGCCAACACATGCAATGAGGAAGATTATGACAAAAGTGAGAACTGCGGGGATTGTACATTTATGCTGCAATAGAACATTTTTACACATCTTTACCAGGGGGTCCAATTTATTGTGGCTGGTGCTGTATATTTGTCCAAGCAAAGCCAGATAAACGTCTCTTAATCTTGCATGATCCATGCATATAGTTTGTATGCAGTCATACCTTTAACTAGTCCTTGTTCCCAAGGCTACAGCATAGCTTCTATATTTAAATGTTTACAGCAGCAGCTTTAGAGATAATGTGTGACCAATCACTTTCAGGAGTTATTTGCTCCATGATGGTCTGAAATAGCAGATAGTGTTCAGCTTTAAATTCTAACTTGTTAAATCAATGTGAAGCTTTGACTAATAAAAGCAAAGCAGAAAGCCCCACATCACATTAGCCTTGGATGAAACCAGTGCTGTGTTTTGTCAACAGCTCTGTTCAACTCAAAGAAGCACTTTTTGGTAGAATTTCTGCTTTACCACATGGCCTTTATCAGGATGAAGCTGATTGCTCCTAAATGGGTCATGGTTTTGAGGGACATTCGTCCTTATAAGGTAAAGCAGGAAGTCCTTCTGTCTTGACAGCTGCCTCCTCTGTATTTCAAACCTCCCACACATAAACACACTTAGGCAGCTGTTAGCATCAACTGCTGCGTAACAGTCTGTCTAACACAGACAGGGGTCTGTTCACCGTTTGATCTGTGGCAATAGTAATGTTTTGTGCAAAGTTAAACGTCAGCATAGCTGGTTTTAACTCTGGTTTTGAATTGATGAGTTAATTCTGCTGCTCTTTAGTGATTAGTATCACCAAGAACAAAGTGAAATAATCTAATAATGTCAAAAATGAATTATTGTAGTGATTCTGATGATACTAGCAGACGTTTTTAAAGTCACACCTGCCTGTTGCAAACAGCTGACATGTTTAACAAACTGTGTGCTGAAGGAGATGTTGTATGCCTTGCATGAGTATTCATACCCCTGAACCTTTTCACATTTTGTCACATTACAACCACAAACTCACATGTATTTTGAAATTTTATGTGATACACCAACACAAAGTAAGTTAAATGCAAATTAAATGACATACAGTTTTCAAAATATTGTAGGAATATAAAAATCTGTATTAATTTGATCTCCCTTTTACTCTAACACCCCTGAATTGTCCCAGCAGTTCTGTGAGGGCTTCAGAAGTTTGCTAAAGAACAGTATCAAACAAAAACATGAAAACCATGGAACACCACAGACAGGTTAGTGATAGAAACGGAAAGGTTTAAAGCAGAGTTAGGTTATTAAACAATATCCCAAGCTTTGGATATCTCACAGAGCCAGCTCATCTGGGAATGGAAAGGGTATGGCACAGCTACAAACCTACCAAAACATGGCTGTTCATCCATACTGACAGGCTGGGCATGAGATCATTAACCAGAGATGCAGAGAAGAGACTCTGGAGGAGCTGCAAAGATATCTACTCTACAAATGTCATCTTTATAGAAGGATGATGTCAGTTTTGACCAGTGGGGATTTGATGTTTAATGGAGAGGTATGACAATAAAATAAAGCTACATTAAGCTTTATTTTTGAACTGCTGGTCGTGTACACCACCAACATCACGCACTGAAAGCAACTAGCTGCCTTTTATACTAATTCCACCCTGAGTGATTCACAGGAAGAAACCAAGAAAGATGTAAATCAGAAAAAAGAAATAAATAATATTTACCCCGAAACAATAAATAGTACCTGACAAACATTTACATAAATATAAATCATTATAGCTCAACAAAAGTAAATTGAATGAAAAGAATAAATCGAATTTAAAATGACTCTTCTAAGCACTACTCACCTTATCTCACTGGTTTGCTCCAAGAGCTTTTAAGCTGCACCTGGAGCATTTCTCACCATTTTGCGACCCTGTCCTGCAAAGGAGACAAACCAGGAACAGATGAGTGCTTGTTCCGCTAAACCGTTACTATGTTAAACTGATAAGTTAAACCAACAGAAATGTAGGGAAAACACAAATCGACATTTGTAACTATTCTCTTTAAACAGGAAAAATGGCCAGTCCCTCTGCTTCTCAAGAATGCTTCCCCAAATGTCTGAACACAACTACAATAAAATCAAGTTACCCAACCATTTGGACTGTAACTCAATCATTGCACATCACCTGTAACACACCACCCATACGATGGAACATGGTGGGAAATGAGTCATGCTGTTGGGATGCTTCTCTTCAGCAGAGACAGGGAAGCCAAGCACAGTTGATGGAAAGATGGATGGAGATAAATACAAGGCAATCCTGCTGGAGGCAGAAAAAGACTTAACTGAGCCAGTGATTCACTTTCCAACAGGACAACAACCCTACATAGACAGACACAGCTACAATGGATTGATTTAGAGCTGTTCTTTGAAAGCCTCAGATGTGTGACAAAGAACATTAAACAAAGGTGGAAATAATTGAATATTTAATTGTTGATTTAGGATAATTGTTTTTTCCCGTTTCTATCTAATCCTAATATGTTTTGAACAAAGCTCTGATGATTTAAGAAATAAATTTGAGTTGGAATTATAGTAGTTATATTACAAAATAATTTCACTTGTTTGGCTTTCCTTTTAGTGTTTTTGTTACACTAGTATAACACAGAGGAACATACAGATAAAAATTGTTTTGGGTTGATTTAAATGGAAATCTTTTGTGGCCCCCTTACTTGCACTTTATATATAATCCCTGAATAACCCACAGGATTTTTGTGCTGTTGAAAGAAGTCATTGTACCTTCAAAAATCCACTCAGAAATAGAGCCTATGTGAAGACAGAATTGATACCAGAGACCCTCTTGCTGTGAGCTAAGAGCTAATTACTCCACTTTATTGTCTTATTAAGAACTTATTACTATACATGGTAAAAAAAAAAAAAAAAAAAAAAACAATCGATCATCTCCGTCTTCATACAGTATCATTGTGCTTTGAATAAATGACTGGCGTGTTTCAGTGAGTGCCCAGATCTGTGCAAAGCAGACACCATCAAGAGCCACCAGCAGTTGTGCTGATAAAGCCAGCTCTATAAATAAACGGGGTGCTTTGAAAGTTTCCATGTCAGCACTCCATTGTCCTGCAAAACGAGGGGATCTACAGGACCACAGGTGGGGCTTGTTAGTGCAAATAAGCAAGCAAGAGTAGAATGTTGCACTGTCTGGAGGGTGTTAATTTAGCATTCCCTGCAGGAGCAAGACTGTAACATCACCGGAATGGTTTGGTGACATTAAACTTCCAAAAGCATAATGGGAAAAGAAAAAAAAAGCACACCATCCTCAAAGTTTAAAGCAAAGGAAATATGATTTACAGAATAAATTATTTCACAATGACAGAGTAGAAGTTTTTTTAGATTGGCTTACCTCACAACCACTTCCTTGATACAAAAACAACTAAGAACAGGAAGCTGAGGCTGTAACTCACACCGTTTACCTGAGTATTTTTGCTGACCATATGCATCCCTTTATGCCCACATTGAACCCATCTTTCTGACATGCTGCATTATCCTGTTGGGAAAAAAAACCCATTAGGACAATCTTTTTAAACTGGCTTCTTGAACGTGACATTAAGTTCACCGAGCTCAGTGGACTCCACAGGGACAAGTTCTCAATCCATAGAGAACATTTAGGATGTAGTAAAGTGGGAGATTCATATCATGGGTGTTCAGATAACAAATCTCCAGCAACTGTGATATGATGTCAATATTAACCAGAATCTTTGTTTCTAACACCCTGTTGAATCTTTGTCAGAATTAAAGAAGTTCTAAAGGAAAGAAGGCTGGACCTAATGAACTGACTGGCACTTGTATTTCTCTGTGGAAGATAGTGGAGTACCCTGAGAAAACCCACATGGTAACTCAACACATGAAGGCTGCAGTCTGCATTTGAACCAAGCACAAATAAACAAAAATGTTTCATAAATAAAAGGAGCATTCTGATATTCTAACAGAAAATATTGATATCGTGCAAATCATGACATTATGAAACTATGAAGTTTGTATTTTTTCTAAAATTGATAATTGCACCAAATAAGAAACTGGACTAAGCACATTCCATTTGCGTATATTTCAGGTTAAAACGAAAGCAATTATAGAGAAAGATACTTATTACGTAGCTTACGTATTCAGCGTATCATTGGCTGAGCTGTTTTCGAGTCCATAGCAACCGTAAAGACAAACAGGGCCGAACTGGGTTTTGTTTCAGTAATTTTCCACTGAACCGCGGTCATTCTGTGTAACTGTAGTAGTTTTTGTAATGGATGATAGAAAGCAACAGACTCTTAAACGGGTTTTTGTAAACGACGTCGACGCGTATTCTTCAAGGCACATCGCCGAGGTAAGGAGAAAAGTTCGCAGTTTCGGTACCAATTAATAGCGGGTAACTGCAGCATTTTCTCTGACTTTACCTGGAAAGGTTTTAGGGAAATGTGAAGCTGAAGAGGACTCGGACATTGATGGGGAAGTAGAAGAGACACCGTCTCCCCGGGGTGAACCTGCTTTCCAGGTCCTGGGAACGGTGTCCTCCTCCTCCTCCAAAGATGGAAAACTACCGTTTCTACACCTACAGCATGTGGTGAGTCAGGTGTTTAAACTGCAGGTCCTTTGTTCCCATTCTGAACCATAACCCTACATTTCTAAATTTATTCACACATCCTCCACTAATGTTTGGCGAATTAGTGTTTATACCAGCAGAATTAGTAAAATTCCTTAGGCTTGGCTTTTAATCAAGCTCTCAAATTTTTGACAGAGGTGAGGTCTTTGGGAGGGCAATACCCTGCTTCATCCCTTCCAGAACCAGTTTTGGTGTTTTGGGGGGCTCACTGTCCTGTTTGAACACCCACTTATTCTCATATCTATACCATAACTGTTACCCTTAGATGAACACCAGTATCATGGTCCACAAAGAAGCAAGTTTTACATCATTATAACTAAGAAAGTGCCAACCAAGCAAGAAACCCATAGATTGAATTATTTGGTCACAATGATGAGAACAGTACTTGGAGGTTGTAAGCAGAGGCCTTTTAACTTAAGAACACTGTGCCAGCTGTCAAGCGTGCAGCTACTTCCATATTTTCCAACTTCATCTGAAACTAACAAAATATAGGGAAAATTAGGTATTCCAACAGGACCATGATCCCCCAGAAAACAGCAAAGCCTTATGTAGGTTTTGGAATGGATAAGGCGGCCTAACAATAAGCTTCTGGAATGTCCATCCTAAAGCCGCAACCTATAACCTGCTGAACATGTGTTGACTGAACTTAAAAGCCCAGTCTCTCCCAAGAAACCAAGAAATGAAAATAGTTCTTGATTGCTACAAAAATCACTTGGTGAATTTTCAAATTGCTAAGAACTATTTAATCAAATCTGTCTGTCTGTCTGTCTGTCTAGTTTTTAAATATGTGTAGTTTAATGGTTTAAATGAATGTCATTAATAGCCTTTTATATTTTTTCATCAGTCCCCGGCCAGAGATGAGCTTTTTCAGCTGCTGCTAGGGTGTGATGTGGTGGTGTACAACATCACTGAAAGTTCAACACAACAGGTTGAAGAAGCAACATGGGCAGTTACAGGTAATAGTCAAGAAGTACAAGGATAGCCTTATTGATTATCTTTTTGATGACTGTCAGTTTGATACGGGAAAAAATATCCGATATCTGATACAGTTCACTGATAAATGCTGCATGTGTTTTTCGTCTTTTTACAAACAGTCCTAAGGGATGAAATGCAAAACTTCAACTCCCGGAAATGTTTCATCCTTATCTCCTCAGTGATGACTTGGGCGATGACCAAGCCTTCAGATGTAGTAGATCCTAATTATAGAAATTAATAGAAATTCTGATCTTATGCAATCCCAGGTATTTTTCATAGTTATTCATTTTTATTTCAGGACAAACCACAAGCCCCTTTCTCAGAAGAAGACTTTATCCGAAGGAGGCCTCATCCCAGTTTCAGGAACCACAATAATCTGGAAAAACTTGTACTGAAATTGCCCAGAGGTGTACGTGGCATTAATATTATTGTGTATATTTCACTCTCCCCCAAAGTATATTACATCGAAAGTTATGGAAGTTTTAGAAATACAATATTCGCATTTTTCAGAAAACATCTAAGCTCAAAGGTTATGTAGTAGCTGCAGGACTTCAGTATGGAATGGGAGAGAATATCTTTCACTACTTTTTTAAGGTATATATTACTATAAGAAATCTTTTCTCCCCACATAGTTTGAATTTGTTTTAAATGTTTTAATTTGTATATTTTTAGGTTTCATGGTTGATGCAGGATCCAAAGATCCCCATATTTGGAAATGGCACAAATCACATTCCAATGATTCATGTTTGTGACCTTGGAAGGTAAAATTATGCATGTGTGTGTTTTTTTGTTTTGTTTTTGAGGGGGGTCTATCAGTTTAGAGCTGAACTGACTTATTTTATTACAGAGTGATCCGAAGCATCATTAAGCTGAAGCCCAAGTCAAAGTACATCCTTGCCATTGATGATGCCAAGAACACTTTAGAGGATATTGTAAAGGTAACATTTTACGTCAGAATTAGACCTTTAGAATGAACAACAAACTGTAAGGGCAAAATGAAAATGTTTAAGTCTTTTTTGCTTTTAACTCTTTAGACAATAAGTGATGTTCTCGGGCCAGAAAAGGTCGACAAGTTAACTCTGCAGGACGCCATCACCATGAAAGCTTTTAAGGTACAAGACTGTGTACATTTTTATTATAAATGTACTCAAATAATTCATATTCAGAATTATTTTCATTGCTTAACTTTTTAATGACTGTATTTTTCCCTTTTTAGTTTTTCTAAAAATCCTAAAACTTGAGATAGAAAACCAAACATGCAAAAGAAATCGAATCGATTATTTAGGCGATAGTTCAGTCTAACATGGTTCTGATTAGTTTGTGCCTCATTCCAGCCAGAGGAACTGGATTGTCTTAGCATCAACCTCCGCCTGGATGCTTCTATTGTCAGCGATACGTTCAACTTTGATTGGATATGTAGAGACGGGATGGTGGAAAACATGAATAGGATTGCAAAGGAGTACAAACACACCAGGCAGCTTCTTGTAAGTATTTGAACCTTCAAATGAGTAGTTGCACACATTTTATGTCCTAATTGTGTCAAAACACTCCAAAGATTTGATACTGTCAGAGCTGGTTAAGCATGAGGACACAGTAGTAATTTAGTAAGTTTTCTTTCCCCAAAGTAACAACACTCAAAATTTTAATGCAGGACCCTTAAAAGAGGACAAATGAAGAAACGAAACTCAAGCCATAACATAATACAACCTCAAACTAACTATTCAAACAAAATGAACTGACCTAACACACAACAAACAAAGGGGGTTTAAATACTGGCTGATCAGACCAGACTGACCCACATGGGAGTAGGGAAGAGGAACATCTACTTACTAAATTAACCCCTTCTCTTTTCCAATGGTTATAATCAGTCTGACAGAGAGAGGTACCCCCAGTCCTTGTGGTTTTTAGTATAACAATGGCCACCAGTGGGATTTACATGGACAAACCTTATCAGTTTATTATTTTACTTAGTACCCCTACACATAGCTACACATGGCCAAAGTCTTAACACTCAGTAGATTAATCTAACCTCCCCAACAACCCTACACCATTCCAAACCCTTTGTGAAGTGCCTTGAGACGATGCGTGTTGTGAATTGGCGCTATATAAATAAAACTGAATTGAATTAATTGAACAAAAAAGTAACTAAACACAGTTAGTTTAGGAATCAAATTAAATGACTAATAACTAAACATAAAAGTAACCAGCTAATTAAATCACAAAGCAAATAACTTATGCAAGAATAAGTAACTCCATGGTCCTCCCCCATGGTGCAGCTCTGCATGGTGTCACCCAATCAACACTTCCTGCAGAGTGTGCCAGCCAGAGTCCATCTTTTTTGTCCTCCATAGTTTCAGCTCTCAGTCCAAAGAACCCTCCCCACAGCACTGTCAAAACTGGAAAACACAACAAATATTAAAAGACAGAATTAAATTTACAAAGGTTAACTAAATGTCCGCGCTACAATTAGAACTAATGTATTTCAATTTTGCCAAAGATATGAAAATACACAAACAAATATATATCTTTAAAAATAAATCTTTGTGCTACAGTGAGTTTGATGTATGAAACTAGGAAGCTCAAAGTGAAAAGGTGTCGGTGCGCGGGGTTACCGACTGTGTGGCTGCAGGTGGGGCCATCACAGATACATAGAATAAAAATGCCTCTTTGTTAATCAGATCAATTTTGCTAATTTCTCTACTTTTAGGCTGGTTTTTATATGACTACAGTAGGTTATTCTTATACCTATGCCTTATTTGTTCTGTAGCCAGTTAAAATCTGCCTGGTTGGCCCTCCGGCTGCAGGGAAGACGACTGTTGCCAAGAAGCTCTGCCAGCACTACAAAATACACCACATCAACATCAACAGCTTGATTGAGGAGAAAATTACTCAGCTGGTCAGTGGAAGCAGAAATGTCGCAACACGGAGACATTATACTGCCCACTCGTGGAAACTTAAAAGTCAATATATATTGACATGTACAGTGCCTTGGAAAAGTATTCATAGAGATGAAGTGTTTTCATATTTTTTTATGCCAAACATTGAAGTGTTTTATTGTGATTTTATGTGAAAGACCAACACAAAGTAGCACCTGTTGAAAATGATACAGGGTTTTCAAACCTGTTTACAAATCAAAATATGAAGTGTTACATGCATTTCTATTTAGCTGCTTTACTCTGATACCCCCAAATGAAATTCAGTACATGTTCATTCTCAGCTGATCTGTGAAGTTCTCTTTATAAGAGAACATTGGTGAACAAACAGCATCGTGAAGATCAAGGAACACACAATATAGGTCAGGCAGAAGATTTGGACAAATGTTTAATCTATACTAGGAGACTGGGCAAGGAGAGCATTAAGAAGCAGCAAACAGGGCCAAGGTGACTTAGGAGGAACTGCAGAAGTCCACAGCTCAGCTGGGAGAATTGTTGACAGGACAAGTATTAGCTGTGTACTCTACAAATATCTCCTTTATTGAAGTGTTGGAAGAAGAAAGCTATTGTTGAAAAACAGCCAAAACAAAGTCCCAGTTGAACACTGCAAACATGTTTAAAAAGGTATTGTGGTCAGAGTAGACCAAGACTCAACGTTTTGCTCAATCCCCAACATATCCCCTATCTTGCAACTGTAGCGAAGGGTTGCCTACCAGAGCTTCTCCATCCAGTCGGACGAAGTCTGAGCTATTTTGCAAAGAACAGTGGGCAAAAGTCTCAGTTTGTAGATGTGAAAACTAGTACAGGTCCTTCTCAAAAAATTAGCATATTGTGATAAAGTTCATTATTTTCCATAATGTCATGATGAAAATTTAACATTCATATATTTTAGATTCATTGCACACTAACTGAAATATTTCAGGTCTTTTATTGTCTTAATACGGATGATTTTGGCATACAGCTCATGAAAACCCAAAATTCCTATCTCACAAAATTAGCATATCATTAAAAGGGTCTCTAAACGAGCTATGAACCTAATCATCTGAATCAACGAGTTAACTCTAAACACCTGCAAAAGATTCCTGAGGCCTTTAAAACTCCCAGCCTGGTTCATCACTCAAAACCCCAATCATGGGTAAGACTGCCGACCTGACTGCTGTCCAGAAGGCCACTATTGACACCCTCAAGCAAGAGGGTAAGACACAGAAAGACATTTCTGAACAAATAGGCTGTTCCCAGAGTGCTGTATCAAGGCACCTCAGTGGGAAGTCTGTAGGAAGGAAAAAGTGTGGCAGAAAACGCTGCACAACGAGAAGAGGTGACCGGACCCTGAGGAAGATTGTGGAGAAGGGCCGATTCCAGACCTTGGGGGACCTGTGGAAGCAGTGGACTGAGTCTGGAGTAGAAACATCCAGAGCCACCGTGCACAGGCGTGTGCAGGAAATGGGCTACAGGTGCCGCATTCCCCAGACCTGGGCTACAGAGAAGCAGCACTGGACTGTTGCTCAGTGGTCCAAAGTACTTTTTTCGGATGAAAGCAAATTCTGCATGTCATTCAGAAATCAAGGTGCCATAGTCTGGAGGAAGACTGGGGAGAAGGAAATGCCAAAATGCCAGAAGTCCACTGTCAAGTACCCACAGTCAGTGATGGTGTGGGGTACAGTGTCAGCTGCTGGTGTTGGTCCACTGTGTTTTATCAAGGGCAGGGTCAATGCAGCTAGCTATCAGGAGATTTTGGAGCACTTCATGCTTCCATCTACTGAAAAGCTTTATGGAGATGAAGATTTCATTTTTCAGCACGACCTGGCACCTGCTCACAGTGCCAAAACCACTGGTAAATGGTTTACTGACCATGGTATCACTGTGCTCAATTGGCCTGCCAACTCTCCTGACCTGAACCCCATAGAGAATCTGTGGGATATTGTGAAGAGAACGTTGAGAGACTCAAGACCCAACACTCTGGATGAGCTAAAGGCCGCTATCAAAGCATCCTGGGCCTCCATAAGACCTCAGCAGTGCCACAGGCTGATTGCCTCCATGCCACGCCGCATTGAAGCAGTCATTTCTGCAAAAGGATTCCCGACCAAGTATTGAGTGCATAACTGTACATGATTATTTGAAGGTTGACATTTTCTGTATTAAAAACACTTTTCTTTTATTGGTCGGATGAAATATGCTAATTTTGTGAGATAGGAATTTTGGGTTTTCATGAGCTGTATGCCAAAATCATCCGTATTAAGACAATAAAAGACCTGAAATATTTCAGTTAGTGTGCAATGAATCTAAAATATATAAATATTAAATTTTCATCATTACATTATAGAAAATTATGAACTTTATCACAATATGCTAATTTTTTGAGAAGGACCTGTAGAGATAAACCCCAACCCCAAGATAGGCCGCTTTATTTGCAGCTAAAGCTGCATCTGCAATGTATAGACTCAGCGGGGCTGATTAAAAATGCACAATACATTTTCCTGATTTGTATTTGTCCAAAAATGTAAAAAATCATTTTAGGGCAGCACAGTTGTTAGCACTGCAGCAAGAAGGTACTGGGTACTGTGTGTGTGTGTGTGTGTGTGTGTGTGTGTGTGTGTGTGTGTGTGTGTGTGTGTGTGTGTGTGTGTGTGTGTGCATGGTCGTCTGTCCTGTGTGTGATAGATTGGTGACTAGTTCAGAGTGTAACCCAACTCTTGACCAGTGACTGCTGAAGACATGGATTAAGTGGGTAGATGATAGAAGATGAATGAATATATATTTTACTTTCACTTCACATTTATGCTGTTCTTTGTGTTGATCTATCACCAAAAATTCCAAATAAATGCATTGATGTTTGTGCTTGTAACAAAAAAATTGAGGTAAGAGTAGTTTTGCGAGGTTGCATACAGCTGCTGCAGCTAGCTATCCTTATATGAAAAACATAAACAGATGTTTTGTGTTCATTATGTTTATTTATTGTTTTTGCAGAAAGAGATGATAAATGGAGCTGATCTTGATGACATTAGTGAACAGGCTGCAGCTGCTGCAGAGGAACAACTGGAAATGATTAACCAAAGCATGGAGACGAATCAAGGTTGGTAAAAAAAAAAAAAGCAAATACTTAATTATTTGTAAGTACAAATACCTAAAAATAATAAGTTCCCATCAATTAAGGCTGAAAACGAAGTTTTGACCCTACTGTAAAATTTTTGACGAGATTTTATTAAGTCCCAAATCGTAATGTATGAAATGTGACATAATTATTCTTGAATATGAAGCAGCCTGGGGAAAAGTGGGGCAGTTGTATTAAATTCTAGAATGGCATGTATAGTATGTAAGGAAACCTCTTTGAATGAAATATTACAGAAAAGCTCAGATGTGATTGGATTTTTTGGTGCTTTTTCTCTGTTTATTCAGGTCAGCTTGCTGAGGATCAGTTTTTTGACATTTTGCGAGAAAAACTGTACTCCAAGCCATGTAGGAACCAAGGCTTTGTTCTGGATGGCTTCCCTGAGACTTCTGAGCAAGCAAAGCTGTTTTTCTCTGGCAAGTTTTATTAGTCACTATAGTTTTAGTAAATGAATGAAACAGCATCACTGGCATTAGTAAAATGGTGATTTTATTTTGTTCAGATGAGGAACCAGAGGACAAGGATTCAGATTTAACGTCCAAAATACCATGGTACAACAAAATCATCACCCCAGGTTGTGCTTATGACATCAGTTCATAGCCAGTGTTAAAATTAATTAACCCAGAATTGCTCAAATGTGTTTTCTTCACACTTGCAATATAGAGCATGTGTTTGCCCTAAATGCATCAGATGATTTCCTGACAAAGCGAGTTCAAGGACTTCCAGGAAGCCTGGCTGAGAAAATGTGCTACACCCAAGAGGAATTTGTGCCTCGTCTGGCTCAATACCGGCAACTTTTTAGCGCCGAGGAAACTGTGTTGGACTTCTTTGATCACCGTGAAATTCACCCAGAATATATAGGTACTGTCTGCAAAAACCATAATTGGCCACAAGGGGTCAACACAGCACTCCAAATCGTTTTTCACCTGACTTATATGTACAAGGAGAAGCACCTTGTATAAAATCCCTGTGGTAGAAAAAAAGAAATCCATACATTTGGAATATAAAGGGAAAATATAATTTTTTCATTGTTTCAGTTGTTCTACTTTACCTGTTCTTCTCCAGAGATCAGCTCAGATGATTTAGAGTACACACTTGTTATGAAGAAGATAACAGAGATTGTGGGGGTTCCTAAGAACTACGGTCCGAGTCCAGAGGAGCAGGAGGAGGAGAATCAAAGGAGAGAAAAAGAAAGAAAGCAGAAACTGGCTGCAGAGACTGCAGAGAGGAAAAACAGGAAGCTAGCTGCGCTGGCTGAGATGACGGATCATTATGAAGAGTGGGTAAGTTCAGAAATTAGTTGCTTAAGAAAGACATCCAAAGAAGAGCTAAAAAGAATGTTTAACAAGCCTAATTGCTTGTGAAAATACGTTTGTCAGAAGAAGAACCTGTTGGTGGTGAAGCAACAGGAGTCCGAGCTGCTGGAAGCTAAAGCTCTTCCTCTCAGAAACTACTTGATGAAGTACGTGATGCCTTCACTGAGCGAGGCCATGCTAGAGTGCTCCAAAATCAAACCAGATGACCCCGTCGACTTCCTGGTACTTACACAGCAGCCTGACACAAAACTGATCAGTGTATTGACATATCTGGGCCTTTAATTAGATTTTGTTTTGCTTTTGCAGGCTGAACATCTTCTACGGAACAACAAAGAGGACTGAATAACATTTTACAACCCTTAAACTCATATCTAAACTTACATGAACATATTGTGATGACCTGTTCATGTGGAATCATTTTCAGACTCTCTAAATTAAAGGTTTAAATAAAAAGTTCAGTTTGTGGACACTTAATCCTATAATATTGCCATTAAGTTCATCTAAATTTAATAAAAGCATATTCAGTAAAATGTGTAATGTTGGACTTACAAGAAAAAAGTAACTTCAACCACCACATTTGTGCAAAAATTTTAAAATCTGGATTTGTCAGATCAAAGCACAGGTGCCCAGCATCTCTTTAAGAAACTCACATCCTGCATGATTGGCTCTCATTTGTGAAATGTTGATGCCCAGCAGATCTAGAAAACCAACTGGAGAGATTTGACCAAACCTTTGTGCTCAAAGGTCAATGTTACTGAACTGAAGTTCTCCTAGCCACTCTTGCAAATGGAATCCAGGGACCAGGACCCACATTTATCTTATCAGACAGAGCAATCAAGATGTTAAAGGAGGTAAAAATCTTCCAAACTTCCCAAAGGTTGTAGCATTTTTTTCTGTATGTTTTGATTTATTTGACATCTTTACCATGGGTGCCAATAAATGTGAAAGGCACTGCAAAAACTGCACTGCATAACCCAAAAATATGAACATTTAAAGTTTTTCTTAATGACTAAAGTACACTTTAAAACATCTTAAAACTGTATTGTGCACTATGCAGATGGAATAAATGACATTTAAGTACATTTCACCAAACATACTCATTTTTTGCAGGTTTGCACTCATCGTAGCTCTGTTCTGTTTGCGGCTGCAGATGGTGAGTGATTCAGCTCTGGCTGTGCTACAGAGCCAACACTTACTGGAAGAAGGATTATACCCCTAATGTTTCCAGTAAATTGCTGAGTAAAGTTCTCAAAAAGAGTGAGCCAACTTGTGAAAAATGTTTCATTTCTTCAATTGCCACAATAAAGTCCCAGATTAGTACATTCCACATATTGTCACTTTAAGATATATGATAATGACAGACTCCTCTTTGACATTTGCAGTCTTTGCACATAATACACATGTGTTTTGAGTTTATTCTATTGTTTGAAATATCAGTCAATCAATCCATCCATCCATTGTCTACCTCTTATCTAAGATCTAGTTGTAAAAGTTACAGATCTAGGAGCAAAATCCAGATGTGTCTCTCCTCATCTCTCCCCAACAATCCTGGGGCATCCCCAGGGCATTTCCAGAAAAAGAGGAAACATGTGCATCCTTCTGCCAAGTCTGGCTCTGCACCCAAGTCTCTTACATTGTGATGTGCACCTTTCTCTACAGAGAAAGTTGTCCAGGAGGCATCCTGGTTAGATGCCTGAAGCAGCTGATTTTACTTATTTCTTTGCAAAGGACCAGAGGCTTTGCTCCAAGATCTCCTCTGATAGCGGAGCTTCTCCCCCTTTTTTAAGGCTGAGCTCAACCACCCTATGGAAGAAGATAATTTCTTCCGCTTATATATGGGATCCTGTGAGGATAGGAATAGTTGGCAGACCATCTAATGTGCTTGCTTTCTTAGTAATGCTACTACTGTCAAAGCAAATTTATAAACTGTAAAACTCACAACTGACCCATGTTTCCTTTTTAGTGGGATTTAGGAGAAAATGGGACAGAGTTTACCTCCATGGAGCAGGTCTAGCTCTGCAACAGTTATTTACTTTCACTTTTGTGGAGAAAAATGTCAACATTTTCAAGAACAGACATCTCTCCTTTGTGTAAGTCAGTTTGGATAGCTCAGCTTTTTCTGGATCCCACAGACACCCAAACCATTTCTTATTCATACAACAGAAAGGTGGACTGTAAAAAAAAAAAAATGCTTTTCCAGTACCTGAACTCAGTACTCCAGAAGTGTCACCTAAGCTTTAAATTAACTGAAAGTGACAAAGTTTTGATGATAGTTCAGATGAGGACTTTTGTAAGAATAAGGTGTAATAATCAGAATTTTTTTTTAAATATATAAATCAATAACCAAATTTTTACATGTATAATAGTAGGTGTCAGTTGTTAAATGTGACTTCCAATAGAAAGTAAAAAATCTGCGCTGGTCATCTTTATTTGTGCGTGCGATTGAATGTGCATCATTGTAGGAAATACGTTGTAATCATCTCTAAAATATCATCTATCCTCCATCTGTTTTTATAGATGAAAAGCTCTGTTGACTCCTGTAAACTGGTATAATTACCAACACGGCCCTGCAGTCTGTACATATGTCACAAAGGCATGTGTGGACATGCATTACTCATATTTAGTGGACATAAATGTGGCACAAAACATGTATTTAGTATTCTATTTTTTTATTCTATTTTTATTTTATTTAGTAATAATGGCAAAGAAACAAGAAAAAAAGTTGGAACAGAAGTAATGTGTGTTTACCCCTGTGGAAGAGTCAGTAAGAGGACTGTGGTGGTCCTGACAATGTTTTATCTGCTACGGTTCCAGTCACAACAGCTTCTACCACCCCAGTGGTGGTCACAAAAACACTCACACAAACGTTAGAAAATGCCTGCACTGCTCTTGTGGTGGTCACCCAAACATCTGCTTTTGGCTGTATATGTTGGGGGAGGACCACACACACACACACACACACACACACTGACAAGCAATGGCTTTAATTGGACTGAGGAGAGCAGTGAACCCTCTCAGTGTTGGTTGTTGCGGCACACACGCACATAATCTTGCATATATTGTTTTTAGGTAAATAAAGTATGACATTATTCTGACATCTTCATGCAAGCCCATACAGACTCCCCCAAACTACAACTACACTGAGAGTTGAAGGAACCTGGGTTAAACAGCACGGTTTGCTTTTGTTGGAGAATGATGGTGAAATGATGGTGTGAGCTTCTAAACACATACATGCTTTACTGTGCATGCAAAGTATTCAGCCATAAGTAGCCCCCAAAGGTCAAACCTCATGTGTTTCAACGAACATGTGCTCCGTGTTGTCAGGGAAAGTGTTTTCAGTTGTTTCCAAAACCCAAGCTTCAGTGTCTCAGAAAATTAGATTACATCAGATCAAATAAAAATAATATTTTTAACAGGAATGTTGGGCTTCTAAAAAAGTATGTCAATTTCTCTGCACTCGGTTGGGGCTCTTTTTTGCATGAATTACTGCATAGATGCGGTGTGGCATGGAGGCGATCAGCCTGTGGTTCTGCTGTGGTGTGAAGGAAGCCCGGGTTGCTTTAAAAGCAGCCTTCAGGTCATCTGCATTATTGCATCTGGTGTCTCTCATCTTAACAATTCTCCATAGACAGGAACAACATGGTCACTGAACCAGTTTTTAGTAGCTTGGCAGTGTGGGCATGGGCCAAGTCCTGCTGAAAAATGAAATCAACCTCTCAATGAAACTAGTCAGCAAAAGGAGGCATGAAGTGCTGGTGGATGGCTGTGTTGACTGTGGACTGAGGACCAACACCAGCAAATGGCACCCCAAAGCATCACTGACTGTGGAAACTTCACACTGGCAGTGTGGATCCTGTGCCTCTCCACTCTTTTTCCAGACTCTGGGACCTTGATTTGAAATGCAAAATTTACTTTTATCTGAAAAGAGAACCACTGATCAAAAGACCAGTTCTTTTTATCCTTAGCCCAGGTAAGAAGCTTCTGATGTGTCTGGTTCAGGCATGGCTTGACACAAAGAATGCAACATTTGTAGCCCATGTGTATGATTTGTTTGTGCATAGCCGCTCTTGATGTGCTGACTCTAGCCTCAGTCCACTCCTTGTGAAGATTCTCCAAATTGTTTAAAGATTGCTGTTGGTGCAACTTACCACACTTTTTCCTTCAGCTCAACTTTCCATGAATATGCTTGGATGCAGCATTCTGTAAACAACCAGGTTCTTTAGCAATGACTTTTTGTGGCTTACCGTCCTTGTGGAGTGTGTCATCGATGTCTTCTAGGCATCTGTCCAGTCAGCAGTCTTCTTCGTGAAGTTGTAGCCTACTGACCCAGACTGAAAGACACCTCAGAGGTTCAAGAAACCCTTGCAGGTGTTAATTATCTGATTAGGGTGTAACACCATGAGTTTCCAATACTTAACTTTTTCACAATTTTCACTGGATTTTGGGTTTTCATTATCTGTAAGCCATAGTCATAAAATGTACACAAAAAATGCTTGAAATATTTCACTCTGTGCAATGAATCTATGAAACATATAAGGTTCAAATTCTGAAATGAGTGACAAAAAACTTTTTCATGATATACATTTTTTTGATGTACCTGTATCCCAAGTGAGGATTCCATGACTTAAACCTTATAAAATAAATTCAGATTTTCAAAAGATTTTACTAACTGTAACTCCTCACACTCACAATACAGGTCCTTCTCAAAAAATTAGCATATTGTGATAAAGTTAATTATTTTCTATAATGTAATGATGAAAATTTAATAATCATATATTTTAGATTCATTGCACACTAACGGAAATATTTCAGGTCTTTTATTGTCTTCATACGGATGATTTTGGCATACAGCTCATGAAAACCCAAAATTCCTATCTCACAAAATTAGCATATTTCATCCGACCAATAAAAGAAAAGTGTTTTTAATACAAAAAACGTCAACCTTCAAATAATCATGTACAGTTATGCACTCAATACTTGGTCGGGAATCCTTTTGCAGAAATGACTGCTTCAATGCGGCGTGGCATGGAGGCAATCAGCCTGTGGCACTGCTGAGGTCTTATGGAGGCCCAGGATGCTTCGATAGCGGCCTTTAGCTCATCCAGAGTGTTGGGTCTTGAGTCTCTCAACGTTCTCTTCACAATATCCCACAGATTCTCTATGGGGTTCAGGTCAGGAGAGTTGGCAGGCCAATTGAGCACAGTGATACCATGGTCAGTAAACCATTTACCAGTGGTTTTGGCACTGTGAGCAGGTGCCAGGTCGTGCTGAAAAATGAAATCTTCATCTCCATAAAGCTTTTCAGCAGATGGAAGCATGAAGTGCTCCAAAATCTCCTGATAGCTAGCTGCATTGACCCTGCCCTTGATAAAACACAGTGGACCAACACCAGCAGCTGACACGGCACCCCAGACCATCACTGACTGTGGGTACTTGACACTGGACTTCTGGCATTTTGGCATTTCCTTCTCCCCAGTCTTCCTCCAGACTCTGCCACCTTGATTTCCGAATGACCTGCAGAATTTGGTTTCATTCGAAAAAAGTACTTTGGACCACTGAGCAACAGTCCAGTGCTGCTTCTCTGTAGCCCAGGTCAGGCGCTTCTGCCGCTGTTTCTGGTTCAAAAGTGGCTTGACCTGGGGAATGCGGCACCTGTAGCCCATTTCCTGCACACGCCTGTGCACGGTGGCTCTGGATGTTTCTACTCCAGACTCAGTCCACTGCTTCCGCAGGTCCCCCAAGGTCTGGAATCGGCCCTTCTCCACAATCTTCCTCAGTGTCCGGTCACCTCTTCTCGTTGTGCAGCGTTTTCTGCCACACTTTTTCCTTCCCACAGACTTCCCACTGAGGTGCCTTGATACAGCACTCTGGGAACAGCCTATTCGTTCAGAAATGTCTTTCTGTGTCTTACCCTCTTGCTTGAGGGTGTCAATAGTGGCCTTCTGGACAGCAGTCAGGTCGGCAGTCTTACCCATGATTGGGGTTTTGAGTGATGAACCAGGCTGGGAGTTTTAAAGGCCTCAGGAATCTTTTGCAGGTGTTTAGAGTTAACTCGTTGATTCAGATGATTAGGTTCATAGCTCGTTTAGAGACCCTTTTAATGATATGCTAATTTTGTGAGATAGGAATCTTGGGTTTTCATGAGCTGTATGCCAAAATCATCTGTATTAAGACAATAAAAGACCTGAAATATTTCAGTTAGTGTGCAATGAATCTAAAATATATGAATGTTAAATTTTCATCATGACATTATGGAAAATAATGAACTTTATCACAATATGCTAATATTTTGAGAAGGACCTGTACATGCAAAGAAATTGGTTAGAGCAGGCTCCCCATCGAAGGAGATAAAAACACTTTCGAATTGCACACAAGCAGGTTTTTGGGATTCTGAGAGAAGACCTGGGTTCTTCAGAGTGCAGCTCAAATGCAAAATGTATTTTTTATTGTCCTAAAAGCAATCCTTGGCAACATATTTAACAATGGGTTTACAATAAGATTTCAAAAGTCACTGCACTACAAACATAAAAAAAAAAAATCATAGTCTTGTGAAAAAAAAAAATGCCCTGATTTATTTTAAGAGCACTCACCAATATATGTGCACAGAAAGGCTTCTTTCTTTTTATGACTGAAACTAATGATGAAGCAGGAGAAACCTCAAACAGAGACATTTTAGTATGAATTGTGAAAAAGAGTGTAGTAGCATCACCACATCATTATCCAAACCAGCCACATTGAAAAAGCAATGGAGCCCAGCCCAATGACCTAACAAAGACAAAAGATCAAGGTAATCTATTTTGGCAGCACATGAAAACATAGGTAACTTTTAAACTGTCATAAATTATAAATAAATAATTTATTAAATTACAAATATACTTCAGATAAATAAAATGATTTTTACCATACATATACATAATGATAAAAATGAACTGCACACACAAACACATGCCAGATGGAGCAGCAGGATCCCACATGCCTAAAAGAATAAAAAATGATCTGACAGAACTTCACAGCCCAGCAGGAACTGGTTTGAGTTAGCTGCTCATTCCTAATAAGACTGCCATATGATCATAAACTTAAACAAATGTTCACTCAATTGTATTGTGGATGAGGTAAAGTATGTGAGATGAACTGATCACAATCTGTTTTCATCTGGATGGAGTTCAGAATAAAAGAACAACATTATACGGAGGAGAAGCTGTTTGAAGCAAATCTGGAACACTTGAAGATGGAAGGCAACATTTGTATAGACATGCTGTCTTTTGTATGACAGCAGATATTTATTGTGTTTTTCTGCTAAATTATGACAAACTGAGTTAGAAAAAATTTAAATGTTTTGCGGTTTCTTCTTTGCAGTCTTGCAACAATCAGACTTACAGGTCCTTCTCAAAATATTAGCATATTGTGATAAAGTTCATTATTTTCCATAATGTCATGATGAAAATTTAACATTCATATATTTTAGATTCATTGCACACTAACTGAAATATTTCAGGTCTTTTATTGTCTTAATACGGATGATTTTGGCATACAGCTCATGAAAACCCAAAATTCCTATCTCACAAAATTAGCATATTTCATCCGACCAATAAAAGAAAAGTGTTTTTAATACAAAAAACGTCAACCTTCAAATAATCATGTACAGTTATGCAATACAATACAAAAATAATGAACTTTATCACAATATGCTAATATTTTGAGAAGGACCTGTACACAAAACCTGGTCATTTCATTTGAGCCATAGTAGCAGTGGGTTGTGGGATGTGATACACATAACTTACAATAAATGTCTTGAGTTCTGCAATCCTGGGGCAGGTGTAATGAGATTGCATTCTTGGCGTGAGGTTTGCATGGTTAATCAAATCACCATTCTCTGATGATCAAAGCACATCAATGTGGGCAGGCCACATATAGTATCAAGGATTAGATGCCACTGCTTCTACCAGGCACCCAGGTATGCCTCCACCACAATAACAAACCACCACAGATGTTTTTAGCTTTCTCAAAACAGCTTGGAAACTATAACGTTCCATCATGCATAATGCAAAGTACATACTACACTTTATGCTCCCTATAACAGTTAATGTTATGTAATACTCTTAGATTAGTGTGAAGGCAGCCTTTTACAGAAGAAATATCTGTCTTGTTGTTGATGACTCAGTGATTTATGACACTGACCTCCAAATGACTCATCACATAACATTGTAACTACATTTTTTCTTGACAGTTAACATATGTATGTCTGTGATTCTTTACTGAGTAATACAAGGACGTGGAGCAGCTCATGTATGAAACGGAGGTTATTTTAATGTGAAATGACCAGCCTTTCTCCCATGTGCTTAACAGCTGCTGAGTCAACTGCTGTTGAGCTTTGCTTGAAAAGAAAGAAAAGAGAGCGTAAAGTACAAAAAACAGAGCAGAGAGGCAGAGCAACCGAAGGGCAGAGCAAAGTATATAAATGCAGCACTTTCCATGCAGAGCAGCTGGATTTCACTTCATCTAAACACAAGGAGAGAAAAGGAGACAGAATTTAAGACTTGCAACTCCTCCCAAAAACACTGGCTGAGGGTTAGATTTGGATATGAGTATTTGTCTGGGCCAACTTTTTATTCCCCTAGCCTTTAAAAGGCTTTGTTTCTCTTTGCTGCACCGATAATACTATTGCACATCTCCTCATAAAGCCCAGTAACACCTCTGGTCTATCAAGGGCAAATGGGTGGCCGATGTGAAGAAAGCTTGAACAGTTACTATCTTGTCATCTGTCTAAAAACTGGATTTAGAATGTGTATTAACTGATAAAGCCTTTCAATCCCTCTTTTATCTTGTAATACATGACAATGGCACTTGTACCTGAATAATGACAGTATACTTGCCCTGAGGTGTGACCACTGTTTGTCATATTGCTTTTGACTCTTAAAGAAGGTAAAGTATTTGATAAAATGCAAGATGTATACACATAAAGGCAAAGTTTAAATGCAACTTAAGTCACCAGATTGCAGGTTTAACTATCAAAGCTCATTATCAAAACCTTTAGCTTTACCAGGCTCTGACACAACATGGCATGTTTAGGCAGTGAGAGAAACACGCCAACCGACAACAAGACCACCATTGTATTGCTCCCAAATAGCAGTGATGATATACAAAACCAAAAAGCTTCAGCAATTACATTCATATGAGCTGTTTGGAAAAGCTGAGGAACTAAACAGGACAGCAAATTAGTTCATAAACAACATCTAAGATGACCAGTTTCCACTGTAATCACAAAATCCAAGACACTGTAGGTAAACACCTCTCACACACATAAGCAAAAGAAATTCTTTTAACATTCAGAAGTACTGATTCTGAACTGGAAATGTCGTACACATTCCCTCAGATGGGTGTGGTTGTGGAGGGGTTGGTAGCATGATGAGAGGCAAATGTTATTTTCCCAGTCGTCAGGGGTGAAAGTGAGCCGGTACGGTCCAGTACTGCGTACCACTAAAAGATTCTGCGCCGGTACACAGTACCGGGAAGAGGGAATGGCTGTCTGCTATGAAGCCGTCGTCCAGAACCAGTTACGGCTGCAAAAACTCACGAGCACACAAAGAAGATCAGATCCGCTACCAATAGGCAGTCTAAAACAGGACTTAATCTTTTTATAAATATAGCTTTTTCCCCTCATTCCAAATAGTTTCTGAACTGTTCTGCTATGTTGGAGCCTCAATGCTCTTGCTTTGCTTCTCTCCCCTCGGAGATCGAGGTTTTTGTGAACGGCCAGCCTTTAAAACGAGCACCGCTACGTTTAACGTCTGTCTGCTCGCTGCTAAATACCCCAGTTAAAAGCAAAGGGAGAGAAACTAGTTGTTTCATGTTATTTTGCTGAATTACAAAAACACAGTACAGCTCGAAAACACCGCTTATGACCAGAAATTTCACATACACTACACGATAGCGCATGCGCGCTTACCTCCAAAACAGAGCAGTTGCCATGGAGATTGGTGCGTTCGATTTAATGGACTGGGAGATTTTACACAGGTGGTGCACAGACATAAAGAACCGCTGCTTGCGTTAGGACAGGACGAACAATAAATCACTTACCGTCTACAGACTTCTAAATAAAACTGTGAAAACAACCGAACTGTCAAATTTTTAATTTAAATGAAATCAAAACTTGACCAAAAAGCAGAGAACAATAACTTCTTTGTTCAAAAGAAAAGACGGAAACTGAAGATGAAATGTTATGCATCAGAAAATGGTTTATCTTTGTTTCATACATGGCAGTTCTTTAACAATTGAAAAAAAAAAAAAAAAAAAAAAATATATATATATATATATATATATATATATATATACACTTGGTCTTCCATTCCTGGGGCGGTCCTCATGTGAGCCAGTTTCTTTGTAGTGCTTGATGGTTTTTGTGACTGCACTTGGGGACACTTTCAAAGTTTTCTCAATTGTTCGGACAGACTAACCTTCATTTCTTAAAGTAATGATGGCCACTCGTTTTTCTTTACATAGCTCCTTTTTTCTTGCCATAATACAAATTCTAACAGTCTATTCAGTAGGACTATCAGCTGTGTACTGTATCCACCTCCTGCACAACACAACTGATGGTCTCAACCCCATTTATAAGGCTTGAAATCCCACTTATTAAACTTGACAGGGCACACCTGTGAAGTGAAAACCATTTCAGGTGACTACCTCTTGAAGCTCATCAACAGAATGCCAAGAGTGTGTGGAGCAGTAATCAAAGCAAAAGGTGGCTACTTTGAAGAACCTAGAATATGAGACATATTTTCAGTTGTTTCACAATTTTTTGTTCAGTATATTATTCCACATGTATTAATTCATAGTTTTGATGCCTTCAGTGTGAAGCTACAATATTCATAGTCATGAAAATAAAGACAACTCTTTGAATGAGGTGTGTCCAAACTTTTGGTCTGTACTGTATATACGTATATTCTACATTGTCAAGTGATTCTTATTTCTGCCTTATACAGACAGCCTTCAGTAAAGTAAAATATTGATACATTTTAATTAGTTTGAGTTTGGACTTTGCTGAGAGAGATCTCGAGGGGGGCACAGATGAGAGTAACAATTAACACACACACATTTTATATATACACACACAGTATATGTGCATGCATATATGCCCCCAGTGCCTCCCCAGCCCCCCCTCTAGCTCCGCCCCTAAGTACCGGCAATAATTTAAAACTACTTTCACCCCTGCTAGTCGTCAAAATGTTGCAGGTAGAACTTCTGTTTACAGTAAATTTTCTGGACTTATTTCCATGTTACGCAATGAACAAACAGATTCCATTGTCACTTTAACTTTTGTATGTCAGAAATAGGAGGAGTCACCTAAAACGTTTGCCGCCTCAGCTGGTAGAAAGTGCCAGGATCTATATGACTTGTTAAAATGTGGTAGGACTGCAGCAAATTCTGCAAAGTCCTTCAGTGTGAAAGAAACCATGGCAGAGTTATGCTCCAAGCACTCACCGGTGTTTCTTCCAGTTATTATCTGGGTTCTTAAAGCACCGTAGTATGCTCCTTACTTGAGCACCACGTTCCCACGATGATCCTTACACACCTTCAATCACATCATATCTTGAGCCCTGTCAGGTCCTGACACTTTAGGACTGAATCAGGATGCAGCATGGTAGCCAAGACTACTACCCCAAATCCCTTTGCATTGGGGAGGACACACACGTGAATGTATTGATCTCGTTGGCCGACTATAAGACATTCAAAGAATAATCTTGGATCCAGAGTAAAGAACGGTCTGCTGTGTGTGTATCCAGTGACCCTACCCCTGCCAAAAATAAGATTAGCCACCTGAAACTATCTGTCTGAGGTCCTGCAGAAAGCCTGGGTTGTTGAATTTACATACAAGTACTGGGCAACTGCCCACTCCAGCCGCTAGACCGGGAGCATCCACCGATGCGCAACTCACTGACCCATCGGATGTGCTGAACCCTTTACTGTTCATCATAACAGTCACATTAAGAGGTTGGGTCTGGGTAGAGATAATTAATTAATTAATTTATTAGGGTAGAACAATTTAAATATTGTTTATTTCACTGTATTATTTCACTTGTCATTTTTCTTCTTTTATATACAGGTCCTTCTCAAAAAATTAGCATATTGTGATAAAGTTCATTATTTTCCATAATGTCATGATGAAAATTTAACATTCATATATTTTAGATTCATTGCACACTAACTGAAATATTTCATGTCTTTTATTGTCTTAATACGGATGATTTTGGCATACAGCTCATGAAAACCCAAAATTCCTATCTCACAAAATTAGCATATCATTAAAAGGGTCTCTAAATGAGCTATGAACCTAATCATCTGAATCAATGAGTTAACTCTAAACACCTGCAAAAGATTCCTGAGGCCTTTAAAACTCCCAGCCTGGTTCATCATTCAAAACCCCAATCATGGGTAAGACTGCCGACCTGACTGCTGTCCAGAAGGCCACTATTGACACCCTCAAGCAAGAGGGTAAGACACAGAAAGAAATTTCTGAACGAATAGGCTGTTCCCAGAGCGCTGTATCAAGGCACCTCAGTGGGAAGTCTGTGGGAAGGAAAAAGGGTGGCAGAAAACGCTGCACAACGAGAAGAGGTGACCAGACCCTGAGGAAGATTGTGGAGAAGGAAATGCCAAAAAATGCCAAAATGCCAGAAGTCCAGTGTCAAGTACCCACAGTCAGTGATGGTCTGGGGTGCCATGTCAGCTGCTGGTGTTGGTCCACTGTGTTTTATCAAGGGCAGGGTCAATGCAGCTAGCTATCAGGAGATTTTGGAGCACTTCATGCTTCCATCTGCTGAAAAGCTTTATGGAGATGAAGATTTCATTTTTCAGCACGACCTGGCACCTGCTCACAGTGCCAAAACCACTGGTAAATGGTTTACTGACCATGGTATCACTGTGCTCAATTGGCCTGCCAACTCTCCTGACCTGAACCCCATAGAGAATCTGTGGGATATTGTGAAGAGAACGTTGAGAGACTCAAGACCCAACACTCTGGATGAGCTAAAGGCCGCTATCGAAGCATCCTGGGCCTCCATAAGACCTCAGCAGTGCCACAGGCTGATTGCCTCCATGCCACGCCGCATTGAAGCAGTCATTTCTGCAAAAGGATTCCCGACCAAGTATTGAGTGCATAACTGTACATGATTATTTGAAGGTTGACGTTTTTTGTATTAAAAACACTTTTCTTTTATTGGTCGGATGAAATATGCTAATTTTGTGAGATAGGAATTTTGGGTTTTCATGAGCTGTATGCCAAAATCATCCGTATTAAGACAATAAAAGACCTGAAATATTTCAGTTAATGTGCAATGAATCTAAAATATATGAATATTAAATTTTCATCATTACATTATAGAAAATAATGAACTTTATCACAATATGCAAATTTTTTGAGAAGGACCTGTACAAGCATACAGATTTGCGCAGATATGGATGTAATCATGCTACGGTAATATTTATTTAAATCAAAAATTATTTTTCAAAAAGGAACTGTCACTTTTGCTGTTTCCAAAGAAATGGTTTGCTAGATTTTAGCAAGAATTTATTCAGCTTTTAATCAAGGAATGGCCTACAAAACTTGATAGTAAAGCATGGTGGAGGGAGGATTGACACCAGGCAAGGTAGGCAACTAGTTAACATGGAGCATGTGTGCTGGGTGAGTAGACTTAGGACCAATTAAAAAAACAAGTAAACTATCTCTGAAAGTAAAGGGATGATACAAATAAAAGCAAAAAGAACATTTAAAGTGATAGAAACATGATTAAACAGAAAAGCCAATTGCTATGACAAAGGAACCTACACTGAAGTTTCACCCCTGCACCCTCTGGGTTTCTCTGATTTTTTTTCACCCATTGCCAAATATCCGTTTATTTTCTGGGTTACTCGCTGACTCACTTTAAACAGGTGTGATTTAATCTTCACACACATACTTGGTTACCTGAGCCTGGTTGAAACTTCAGGAGGGTTTTTACAGCTGTGAATGCAATGAGCTGTTTGGGGGATTGTCAAAGTCAGTGCTTAGCTAACGTCTCAGATTTTGTGCTGGTGAAGGTTAGGTAATGTCTCAATGTGCCACGTCCCTTTTTTTGCAGCTCTAATGACTGAAAATTACACAGCGTGGCCAGAATAAACAACAGCTGTGTCACTGGTCCTTGTAATGGTTTGGATATAGCCTGGAATCCCCGGATGGACACTGAAACTAGTCAATTACCTATGAATTTAATAAAAAGTTTTCAAAGGATAATGTCAATGAGATGAACTAAAATACTAAGAACAACCAGGGCAACAAAACAAATTAGATACACAGAAGATGAAGCATCAGAGTTTTTTTTGGTAATTGTAATTCTTCTCTTATATTCAATTCAATTCAAAAATACTTTATTAATCCCAAAGGGAAATTAAATGTTGTTATAGCTCATATTATGAAGGTTTCCTCAAAGAGCCGTTGTAGATCCTGATGGCTGTGGGCAGGAAGGATCTCCTGTAGCGCTCCGTCTTACAGCAGATCTGAAGAAGCCTCTGACTGAAGACACTGTTGTTGTAGGAAATTTTCAGTTCAATTTACTTTATTTATTTGACACCAATTCACAGAGACTTTCATTTTAGCGAACTTTACAAGAAAAACAGGCCCAATTCTTATCCATTTAGGCTGATTATTACAAAACTAAGTCTTTACTAGTGCTTATACTAAAACTAAGAGGGATGCTATTTTTAAACATCATCCGTCTTTCACTGTCTGATAATGTCTTGGTCAACTGGTTCAAACTTCACATCTGTGAATAGATAAGCGTTTCTACTAAGTTATAAAAAAGACGATGAACAGCACCTGAACCTAACCATCTGTCTAAACCAACTTCTTTGTGGTCAGATCTGAATTATACCTTGATGTAATCCTTCGTAAACATGTGACACCATTGTTTTTGGCTAGATCCAGTAACAGCCAATTACAGTATCATATCTCAGTTTATTCAAGTGCAAGCACAACATTAGATCACTGATTTAAAAATAGGCAGTGGTCTTGTTGGTAATTTAGGCAGCAAACACTTACTCAATTACACCATATCTTAGCTACAAAGTTCTCTCAGCCTATGAGCAGTTATGTTTTCATGTGGACAAAGGTCCTTCAACCCTGCATTAACAATTTCCAAATGGAAAAAGAACATTATAAAGTTTTTCTTTCTGCCAGTGAAACAGTCTGCTGAAAATATAAGCTTACATGTATTCGTCTTGGTAAATTCAGGCTGGTTAGATGTTCCAATGAACACACCTAAAGGCAGGATTTATATTGGCACGCCTTGAAGCACCATTCCCACTATACATACTTGTCTCTGAGTTGCTGGAGATTTTGGAGATTAACTTAAGAATGGACAGTGAGTTACAGTGAAAGACTTTCACATTCCCTTTAGAATAAACTAAACCTTAGTTACAAGCACTTTTGTCTGTCATAGACAGCAGAAAATATACATTCAAGCTTTTTCCTCTTGAAGAACATCTCTGTATCCCTACTATATGTGTACTGGTGTCATAATGATGAGCCAATACACAAAAAAAATTAAATGGCTAAAAAAATCTCCACTAGAGAATTCTAGTAAACTAGGCAAACTGTTTTTCTGTGCAGCTCACTTGAGTTATTCTAGTGTTAACTAACCAGAAACCACAGCATTTCTTTACCTCTGTTTCAAACTGTTGTAAAAACTGAAAGGGATTCATAACAATTGTTTCAAGCTTGAAGTCCTCCATCTTCAGAAAAAAGTTGGACTATTAGGGAAAGTTTTCATTCTGGATCAGATTTCTTAGATATCCCACAAGGACTGTCACGTCCCAGTCCTGAGAAAAGGAGGGAAATGCCTAAAAAACACAATTCAAGAAGGCATAAGGCAAGTCCTCTGCAACAAGGCATTCATTTGTTTTCTCCCACATATGTTTTGAGGTTTGCCTTAATTTAAGCATTCACAGATCCTACCATGTTTAAAGAATTTGTTTTACTGGAACATAAATCAGATGATATTTAGCATGCAAAGGCAACTCTGTACCATTTCAAACAGAAATCAAATCAAGGACCACATTTTTGAGTGCAGGCAGTAAGTTACAATAACAAGCTAAATATAGAAAACTGGAGCATAACGGTAGGGGTTGACATGTGCTTTTGATTATTAACAAATTCATCCTCTTTCCATGAGAGCAACAATATGCTTTAAAGTCATGAACTGATGCTGACAAACTGAAAAAACAAGTGTTTTTATTGAAGTTCAACGCAAACCAGTTGCATTTCATCACAACAAGAGATTACAAAAAATAGATGCTTTACATTTTTTTTTACATTTTTAAACACATAAATGAATATAAACAAGATCATGATATTTAACTATGCCATCAACTAACTGTATTGTAACTACTAATTTGATGTTTTTTTCTCATTACATATTTACAAATATACCTATTCATGACATATTTGCCTTTTTATGTTTACATTTTTTTAAATTTGTTAAGTATTTTCATTTATTTTATTTCCAAAACTAAGGTGAGATGATGAATCCTTTCTCATTAGTTAGCTATTTAAGCTGGGGATTACCAAAACATGTTTTAGATAAAAACTGGAGGAAGAATGGCTTTATGGCTTTAGCTGCTCCATGGGTTTGAATAAGACTTGTTCAACCACCATTAATTCCAAAACAGGGTAAAAAACAAAACAACTGGACTTCAGTACTTGTATTTGAAGAAGTTTCAACCCTTTGTCGGATTTACCATGTCCTGGTAGACGGAGACTCTTCACAAGCATATAACCACCATTAAGCTGTTATTCCTACAACACTTAGAGACAATCCGTATTATTAGCATTTTTTTGACATCAATCTGTTTAATGTCAAGAAAGCATTGAAACCTGATTCCTCTTAAAATAATTACTTTTTCTTTCAGTTCATGAATGACTGTAATGACTTCACGCAGGGCAACTGATTTGCACTCTGGATATGGATGGGTTCCAGCTGGGAGGGACTGCTGTAAGAGGACTAGGCAGCTAGTGACTGCTTTGGGATGGGGGAGGGGCCAAAAGTAGCACTTGCTGATTGGTGAGAACAACCCGTGCTTCACATCAGAGCTTCCAAACTTCTTCAACAACAGCTGAAGTTGCATTGTCTTTAAAAGGAATCACTAGACGTTTCTAAACACACATTAAATGTACTTGCTAAGTTGGAACACTGGAAAACAATTGTAGTTTCTTGTGCACACCAAACAGGTTTCTGGTTCTTAAAGGAAACTTTCTCATTCAACAGATTTGTACTTGAACTTGTGTTAAATTTAGGTTTAACTAAAAGTTTTTAAGAGGAACTAAACCCCAAATCAACTTTCTTTGCAGATAAACTGTACAAACTAGGCCTTATGTTACTGTGCTATTTTTTTAATTTCATGTAAACTTGTTTAATTGTGCTTAGTGCTGCCCTCTTTGGGTTGAACGGTGGTAACTGCAGTTGAATTTTACTATTGGTTCAAATGGTACAGCTTGGTACATGCTTATGTTACAGCACATGCACTCGGGTATAAAACCGTCTCACTCAGACACACGCCCTTGTGGTGAGTCAGGAATTGGAACTGCTCCTCCACTTCTGCAGCAGCACCGGCTTTGGGCATCGCCGAGTCAGCACCTTAAGCCATTGGTACCAGCTGATAAGGCTCAGGCCCGCTGGACTCCATTAAGCCTCTCTTTACCTCCGGTGACGAGAGGGGTGAGAAATCCTCCACCTCAAAACTACCAGCGTCGCTCTGCTCACTCTCCATGTTTCAATATGTCAAGTTAAGCTAGTTTCCCTCATCCTTCTGACCACACCCCCGCTTAACCCCCTCCGCTCATCCCCGCACTTGGCAGGACTAGCCAACGCTTGTGCAGCCATTCTGCATAGTAGTTTGAACTCACAGCAATTTTTTTCACATTGGTAACAAGGACCTAGCGCTCACATGGTTCTTCACATGAACACTTAATACTTTCTTGTGAATATTAGAAAGTTTACTTTAGCACCAGAAATGGCTCTCAGGTGTGTCAGATAGCATCTCACGAAACCAATTGTTTTTTTTATTTATTGTCAGTGTCTCCTCATGGGCTTTCTATTTTAAAATCAAGAAAACAGACTGAAGGTTATTTCTTCATTTTCTCTCAAACACCAGCCAGGTGATGAAAGTGTCTTCAGAGTACCTGCTCTGAAATCTATCTTTAAGTGTCAGTTTTTAGAATTAATAAAGTGCTCTAAAGTGGATTTTTTCTGTGTATAGTAAAGAAGCAGATCATTTTTTAACTTCAAGTGATTAACATCTGGTTGCTCTTTCCAAATTTGTGGTTTCCATCCTAGTTTTAAAATGTTTGTTGCCTTAACAAACCCATAAGTCACATTCTTTTCTTCAGGTACATTCTAATCAAAATATTTATTAGGTTACTTATTACTAGCTAATTTGGTTGATACACATGAGCTGTATGAAGAACCCAAGGATATAAAGTCAAATTTTTGCTTATATGTTTTTTCATTTCTCAGCAATTACTCATGCAGTAATTAAGCTGCTTTGGTCTTCCTTATTTTGTTTTTTATAGCCAAGTCTTGTCAAATTACATCCTGAAGCTGGTCTGTTGCATTTTTTATTCAGTCTTCATGACTTTATACAAACCAATTAATGAATACTTATCAATTAAAATCAGTATATCAGTTTATGTCTGATCATTCCTCAGCTTCTTGGTATGAAAACAACATGACCATCAGACTCTTTTCTTCTCTATTGTCTCTTGGCCCCGGAAGCAGGTGTCACAGTTTGCTGTTGAGGCCTGTTTGTGCGGTCATGCATGTACGGCAAGCCAGGAGGTCCAGGTTTACCTGGTGATCCAGGCGGCCCTGCTGGCCCAGGTTTTCCTCTTGGACCTGTATGCCCAGTGATTCCAGGTAGCCCTACTTGGCCCTTGATCCCTGGAGGTCCTTCAGGCCCAGGTAAGCCATCAGGGCCAGAAGAACCCATATCCCCTTTTTGGCCCCTTTCCCCTTTGGGGCCTGGTAGACCAATTGGCCCCCTGGCTCCATTCATGCCTGGGGGCCCTCTGCTGCCAATTGGGCCTGGCTCACCTGGTGTGCCCTTGGGACCAAGAGAACCCTTCACACCACTGGTTCCACGACTTCCTAGAGGGCCTCTGTCACCTTTACTGCCAGTCAGTCCCATGGGTCCTTTTGGGCCACTCTCACCACGGTTTCCTTTGGGCCCAGGTGGCCCAGGAGCACCTGTTAATGAAAAATGTGGTTGTTAATTTGAAAATTGAAGTGAAGCCACAATGTTTTGGTTTTATTAGAAGATTCAAAAAACTGCTGTACCTTTAAGTATAGTGAAATTGTTTATGAGGTTTATGTGAAAAACATCAACCAGCTTCATCTCCTCCATCACCATTGACAGGTTCCTTACATCTATATCTAGTCGATTATTTAGCAGCATGTTCTGCTGCTTCAGCGTGCTGGCCAAGTTCAGCAGTAAGAAAACTGTGGTGTTCATGTTCTGCATAAAAAAGGACATTTGATAGTTAAACAGAGTAGCTGGAGCAACATCATGGGAATGATTGGATAAAACTGTAAATGTTTTAAAAGTTTTCTTACTGTGCTACTTGATCTTGTTAGTCTTCATTCATGCATTATTTGCAATTATTGCTGCTTTTAACTTTGTCTTTTCTGCAAGTTTATTCATTTCATAGAAAGTATACTTGGCCCAGGACTTACATGATTTTCGGGATTGAGTCATTAATAGAGCTATTGCTGCTATTACCCCTGTGGTTCCTTTGTTTTTTTCTTTTTCACAGAATGTACTCCTGACTCAGTGTACCTCTGGCTTGCTGTGTGTCTTCCCCAGATGGAGCAGCTGACTTGGTAAGGTATCTTCATAGAAAGTACCTTCCCCAGGGCTTTCTTGTTCAGCTTTGTGTCTTTCCTACATTCAGTCATTGATGGTGCTATTGCTGCAATTAATTTTCTGTAGTCTTTGTTTTTCATCTCTTTAGAAAGCTCTCCTAGTGAAGTTATTTTCATTTTTGAACTTATGACTGATAATCTTTGTGTATTTTTTTCTTTCCCATAGAAGGTAATTCTGGCTCAGCTGTTTAACGCATTATTTGCAGTTATGTTTTGCAAATAACTTTGTTTTCTATCTTAGTTTTTTCATTTTATAGAAAGTACACACCCCAGGATTTCTGGATGGAGCTATTGCTACCATTAACTTTCAAAACATTTACAGAAACCAGTTACAATAACTCAAAACCTACTTGACCCAATACAATTTTAAACCCCCTTGTTAGGAATAAAACGCAACCAATAACATTAAGAATTTAAGATAAGATGCAAAGTTTCCAATTATAATTATTATGATGCAGTCAAAGATCTTAACAGGACATCCATCCATCCATTGTCTATACCACCTTATCCATTCAGGGTCACAGGGGAGCTGGTGTCTATCTTCAGCAGTCATTTCATGAGAGGCTGGGTACACACTAAAGAGGTCACCAGTCCATCACACGGCAACACAGAGAAACACAGAATAGACAAATATGCACACACATACCTAAGGGCCACTTAGAAAGACCAGTTAACCTAACAGTCATGTTTTTGGACTGTGAGAGGTAGCTGAAGAGGACCTATGCATGCAAGAGAAGAACATGCAAATGCTATTCAGAAAGACCCCAGGCTGGGATTCGGACACAGGACCTTCCTGCTGCAAGGAAACAGTGCAACCAACTGCACCACCATGCAGCCTCTGAGAGGACAATATTTCACAAAAGAAAGTGTGCTCATAACTGTGGCTGTGAAATTCATCATATAATTTTACTATTCTTCAGAACCTGTAGGTCTTCAGTGTGTCTGCCCAGGCGACTCTTGCAGGAGGAGCTCTCAACATTGATGTATTTGTACATGCTCTGGACGTGGCTGACGGTGGCGTTAATGCTTGAGGCAATGGTGTCAATCTCCATCTCGATAGAGTTCAAACGGCCATCTAAGGCTGAGAAACGCTCACCTGTTCGGTTCTCGTAATACCTAAAGGAAACAGTTTACATTTAGTCTGAGGGATATTTTCTCCCAAATCAGTGTACATATAAATTTATCAATGTCAATTTTGGGGGCAAAACGCTCCACAAGTTGTAAGACATATGTTTAGTTTAGAAAGAAATGTAAGCATTTGTGTTAGACATATATACTGCGAGATCAAATAAGCTTTTATGACAGCAATTGATCAAAAGAATGTTTGCATAATGAAATGTGTTTCTGCATGTCACCTTGAGTGATAATGAAGATCATGCATGTTCTCCTCGTTTTCATCCATGAGAGAAGTCACATTGTCAAGTTGCATCTGGAGGTTCATAACCTGCAGGAAGAAATAAAACAGTCTTTGGTTTATAACGCTTAGTAGCCCCTTTCACAAAATAATTGAAGATGAGACGATGCCTTCTTGGTCTTTCTGTGTGGTTGCTGAAACGACCGAGGGTCAATGATGTCAACATGCAGCTGCTACGCCTCAAAGCCACCATGGAAGGTGTTGTGCTGGTTAAACTATGTATGGGTAAGTCCATTTCATGGCTCAGTGGTTATATGTGGCGATGATAGACAGTCTGTGCGTCCAGTCGAATGTGGGTTTTGAGGCCAAAACAATGGGAGCGCTATGTTGTAACATTTGATGTGCATAAACTCTCTCCATTGACACACAGAGTTCTCAAAGACAGAATAAATCACTGGTCTCTGTAGAGTCATGGAGCAATTCAAAGGTTACATCTGTGCAGGTCATGGTCAGCTCTGTTGATAAAATGGCTGGTTGTGAAGGAGACTAAAGTCTGTTTAGTTAATTTGAAAAATACTGCTGCTTTCATGGTTTATGTTGGTCTCCAGATTGATGTCAGGAAACCGACACCAGAAAGGACTCAGCTGAAGGATTTGTTTTTAGATATTGGACCATCTAAAGATACAAAAACTTTGCATTTTGAGTACTAAAAGAATTTAAAATTAAAGATGTAACCATTTCCTCCAAGCAATAACACCTTCATCAAACCAGCTTCCTTCAGAAATATACCAGCCTACTTTAAATCTAGTCTTACCTGTTGTGTAAGGTCGTAGATCACCTCAGAGGACATGGCCATTCTCTGCTGATCTATTATGATGCTGTTCTGAAGGAAACGCATTTTTTGAGAGGTGCTGCTAATGTTGGATTTGATGGTGCTCAGAACTCGACTGTAGTTCTGCCAATCGCTCGTAAACTGCTGGAGAACAGCAGTCTCATCGTCTGCTTTTTTTTGGAGGGCATCTATCCACATTGTGCTGAACAAAGGAGAAAGTAACACAGATATGAGGTGCAGTGCATGAAACATTAAACTTTGATTATGTTTTTTTAAGAAAACAAAGGCATGTATAAATGGAAAAGGAATTGTGGTTCCAGACTGAAACTTTCAACAACCACTAGATGGATTACAGAGTCAAAATGTACATTTATATTGTATGCTGTCCATGCTCCTCTCTGCTGCTCAATCACCTCAGTGCCACTGTTGTGTTAATTTGTTGTGCCGTTGCTATTACGTCATACTGATCCTCCGTCAGAGATGTCATCTTTTCCTCTGTTTCATCAATCACCTCCTTCCAACCTGCCACCTGATTTGTGAATCTCTCCAGAGACTGGTTGAGGAGCTTCAGTGACATGAGGTGGTTTTGGACTTCCCGTGTCAGCTTGTTGCTTGCGGCTTTTATAGTGGTTTGTGTTTGGGAAGCCTGATCCAGGAACTGGGTAGTTTTAGTAATCAAAGAGAGATTAGTCAGACTCAGAATATTAAGTCCTTTTACTCATTTTATATATTTAATAGTGTTTGTTCAGTTTTTAAATGACTGTACTAAACAAAATGAAAAACCTTCCTCACTTTGAATTTGGTTTAAGATTAGTCATACCTGCTCTTGACCCAGTATCATCTTCTGGATGTCTTCAAATTCTCTCTTTAGCCTGTTGATCTCTTCACTGTAAAAGGAGACATCCAGGCAGTCTGAACTGTTAGAAACAGACCTCAGATCTAAGACATGAAGGTAAGAAAGGAGGTGAAAGGGAAGAGCAAAGAGGCAAGATGAATAACAGCAATAGCTAAGTGAACATTACAGACTTTATAAAGACTATATGTGAGTTGGATGGTATATATTGGTCAAATGTTCAAACTATAACTCAAAAACTGTTTTTTTTATTTGTGGAAAAAAAATTGTAATTTTTTTTAAACAACAGATTCAGAAGTTGTATCTATAAGATGAATGAAATGAGCCCCCCACAATGTGTTACGACTTATTTACAGAGGCAATGAATATAATAAACACCTTAAAGATCACAGTTTAAGCAAACGTCATAGTACAGACTATTAACTCTTGTTTTTAACATTTAAAAACTACGTTTTAGTTGTTTTATTTGTAGGCAGGGCAACTGATACTGCAGCCAAAACTGGAAAATAACTGGAGGCTTCTCTTAGAAATAAAGTACAGTACATGTGTCACTCCACAAATTAAAAAAATCCCTACCGCTCCCCAATAGTTGGTGCTATAGTGGTAAATGCATTTTGGGTTATAACTTAAACTGTAAGCACAATACCATCAACACTCTTTATGTATAGAATCTAAAGATGATTGTGCATAAAACAAACTAGACTCCACCCTTCTGCTGAAATGTTGTATGCGCTTCAACAAAAACATGCAAAGCCTTCTAGCAAAATCTTGCCCAAGGGTTTAAGCCTGAAATCTGCGTATCGTCTTTAGAGATAAATACAAAGAGTCTTGTGGAGGCTGACCTTTGAAATCTTAGAAAATGAGAAAGTTGAATTGCTAAAAAGTCAGTTGTGCATTTCTCAGACATAGTGACAGATGTTTAGATAAAATTAAAAAACATCCCAATGCAATTATTTTGTTTGTATATTTGTAACCAGTTTATATTTGACATTAACCATGTTTTTAATGTTATTATTTCATTGTAATATTCTGTTTATGTCCTGTCTTAAATCTTATTCTTGCAATGTGCATAAGAATTGTGTTTAATTACCAATAAAGAGCATGAACCTGTAGAAAAACTGTTCTAGTTTTATAGACTTATATATTTACACCGCAGATTCATCCAACTGTGTCCATAAGAATAAGTGCACAAATTAATTGCACAAATTGTGTTTGCATGGCATTTGAAAATTTTGGAGTGCTTTGAAATTCAATGAAGTGCCAAGTTGTTCAGCCAAATTTTGACTTGAGAAAAGGAAATATTTTACTAAAGCCTAAAAGAATTGCACACTGAAGGTATGCTTCCATGGCATAACATTTTTAAGCTTAGAATATAAACATCACTTGTAGCTGATCTGCCAGATATTAATTTGTCTGTTAATTCCTTATTTGTTTGAAACCATGAAATGTAGAAAAAACTATTTCTAACGCATGTTACTTTACCTTCTATTCCTTCTTGAACTTTTACAATCTTCTTGTTGTATGCTGATTCTTCTTCTGACAAATTGTCCACCTTTCTGAACACTAAAGACACAGAAAAAATGAAAGAATTAAAGAATGACATGAAAGGTCATACGTTTTCATAAATTTTATTTGTTTGCTTAATTTCATGATTAAGTGAGAGAAAAACAGAGAATAATACCAGTTAGATTAAAACGTATACATTTTCCAAATCCACAAATTATTAACACCAACTAACCTTCAGTGTTAACAGGAAATCGGAAATATTAAGCTTTCATTAGCTTACAAAACATGGACAAGTTATTGTTTTACCTGCTGGCCGGGTCTTGGCCCCTACCATATATCCCAAGAGAGAACTAAGAGTTTAGTGGGTGTGAGAGTTTTGTGTGTGCAAGCTTATATTAGGGAGAACGCAACAATGTGTGGTGTGTATTTTCATGGTATTTTTCCCATTTAAGCTCTGACCTAGAGGATTGATGGAAGTCTATATAATAGGTTGTTTGCATAAATACAGATAAATGCTTACACATGTCCAGCACATACTATCTCTCAATTGTCAGTTGTATTAGACTTCAAGATGCAATGATATGATAAAAAGGGCTAATACTATTGGTTACAGATTGTAGAAAATTACTTCAGTAGAGGTAAGAAAATATTTCTGTTATTTAGTCAACAACGTGTTTTTTAGAGTTATTTTCTTTTACAAATATTCAGTTGAGGAGCTGCATGCTGATACAGTTGGTAGCACTGTTGCCTTGCAGCAAGAAGGTCCTGGGTTTGAATCCTGGTCTGGGGTCTTTCTGCATGGAGTTTGTATGTTCTCCAAATGCATGCATAGGTTCCCTCCGGGTACTCCGGCTTTCTCCCACAGTCCAGAAACTTGACTATAACGTTGACTGGTCTTTCTAAGCTGCCCTTAGGTGTGAGTGTGTGTGCGCATGGTTTGTCCTGTGTCTCTGTGTTGCCCTATGAATGACTGTTGACCTGTCCACGGTGTATCCCACCTCATAATGTGCTGAAGGTTTTCATGAAATTAATGCTCCATCTTCATTATAGAGATATTTGACTTCATCACAAAAGGAAAATGTTTATTTGGTTACAGTCAACATAACATGCCACACTCCCAGTGTGCAAGGATATTCGAACAATCCAATGAATTCAGTGAAATTTTAAGAATTAAAATACTTTAAACAAAAAGCAATCACTGATCGTTTTAATCCAAAAAATACATCTGCAGTTTATTTGAATTTCATTTATCTGTGTGATATCTTGAAAAATATCTTGTTTTGGTTCAAGAGAACATGCATATGTGTTTATCCTCATAAGTTAAGAAATAAACACAATAGCTACAAATATAAGGACACATAGGTATTTACCTACAATCTCCATTATTTACTATTGCTGCAGTAATTGAATGGTTTAACACAACTGGAACTGTGACAAAGATGACTGTTCCAAGTTAACTGTTCCAAGGATCCAAGTTAACTCATGTCTTTATAGCTAACCATTAGTTGGCCACAGCTTAATAAGCTTAATAGTATATTTAGATATATTTGTGGCCTGTCAACTGATTATAATCTTAATTTACGATCAACAATCAAAAATACTAAACAGTTGGTGTGTCTATTTACAGCCTGATCATGGACAGTTTAGCGATACACAATTTGAGTCAACCTTAGACCTTAAAGGACATTGTGCAGTCTGTTGTCATGATTCCTGCACAACAAGAAGTTAAATGTACACACACAGTTCACAGTTTACTTAAAACAACCCCAATGTTATTATTTTATCTACCTGAAAACATGTTTTTATTTTGAACTGGTTTGGATCACTCACCAGGCTTTAAATCTCTCAACACCAGTTAAATATAAAGATTTACGGCGCTTAGTTGCAGTAAAAAAACAAAACACTGCTAATGTAAAAAAAAAAACGTTAGTGCTGAGTGGCTGTCAGGTAAAACACACCAGGCATGGTCTGCAATTCATAAAGACTCAGCAATGTTTGGCAACGTGTTGCTTAATATTACATATTTCAGCAATAATGAGTTGAACTAAATCAGACATCAGTCATAGAGGATGTTTTTTTTCTTCTGTGAAGACAGAATCAGGGACAAAATAGCAAAACTAAAAGTAAAACAGAGCTCACCAAGTGATGCCAGAACTGCAACAGTTATGATGAGGAAAGCAACAAAACCATACAGGACTTTGACAGCCAGCTGGAGAGAGTGGCTTTGCTGACATTTCATACAGCCAACTCTTGAACGACCTGGATATACACAAAGGTAATATGATTAAAGGTACGTCTGTCAATAAACATGTGCACAACAGCTTCAAATGAGTGAATTTATGAATGGTATTAACATTTTGTTAACTTTAAGCATCTGGGGAATCTGTTGCAACATTAAGCAGTGCTCTTTTAAGTAAGTCAGTAAGTAAGTAAGTAAACTTTATTTATATAGCACCTTTCACAAGTTGAAAACCACAAAGTGCTTCACAATAAATACAAGCATAAAAAACACAGCTGATACAACATAAAAAAAGGACTAATAACAGAATACATGTACAATATATGTACAAAATATGGATAGTACATGAATACATCATACATCATAAAACTAGTTAAAAGCCTGTCTGAATCAATGAGTCTCCAACTGCTTCTTAAAAGAATCAACAGAATCAAGACAACACAAAGATGAAGTTAATGCATTGCACAGTCTGGAGGCCACAGCTCTAAAGGGTTTTCCCCTCTGGCCTTAAAATGTGTTTGTGGAATTATTTGACTGAAAGATCTCCAACTACAGAAGAGTGACTGGCTGTGTAAAGTAAGAAAGCTTATAGCAGAAGTTTGATCATTTCATATATGTACAATTTTCATTCACATTTTCTTGGTGAGCAGGACCTGGTTGGCTGCTGTCTTCATACTGCATTAAAATATTGCAAATCTGCATGCATGTCTCCTCACCTTAGCTTTAACCTTCAAAACAAGTCTTAACTCATAGAGTTGTGCTTGTAGACCCGATTGTTTTCTTGTCTCTTGAAGAAAAATGGAACATAGCAAGTGTATAAAGCAGAAGGGCATGAAGATTTACAGAATGCATGAAAATATTGCCAGGAGTGTTTTTAAGAAATCTAAAATTTATGTTTCTATTTATTGTAGTCCATTTTAAATGTCAACAGGTGGTCAAAGAGGATTTATATCAATAGGAGTCAAAATATGGATAGTATTTCTTTAATAATTATAATGAATAATCTTGGAAACTGACAACAGTTAATATGTGAATATGTTGTTGATTTACGGCTTTTTGTTTGGTTTGTATGTAAATATCCCGCTGCTGGTTGCTGATTTCTTTTCTTGGCTGTGCAGTTCCTGCTTGATCCTAACCGCTGCTTCCTGGACACCGACTCTGTTCTCTGATCAGATGTACTTTGTCCAATTCATTGAGTTACCAAATATGTTTATGTTCCAAGAACTGTTGCAGTTTTATTCATGATTAGTTAAGCAGGTTTTATATGCTCTACCTTCAGATCACACACTGTGGTAGACCACTGAATAAATGAAGGAATTATAGAAGCATTAATAATACCATATTCAAATTTGTTTTCTTGTGAAGCTCACCTCTGAAAGAAGGCATCTCCTCCTCCTCGCCCATGAAGTCCTCATCTGAGGGGTGAAGGAAAATGTAGATAGTACAGTTTTAGGTCACAGTTTTTTTTATTGACAACACTAATGTTTGCTTCATAACCCTGTCGGTTTGATACAAAACAACAAAGCTGTGTTACAGTCCCTAACCATAACAGCTGAAACAGTGCTGGCACCCCTTTATTATTTTCATATTATTACTCATTGTAAAAACTGATTTGGCTTTCCATCCATCCATTTTCTATACCCGCTTCTTCCATACTGGTTCACAGGGGAGCTGGTGCCTATCTCCACCAGTTTACCCAGGACAGGTTGCAAGTCCATTACAGGGCGACACACAAGACAAAAAACCATGCACACACCCATTCATACCTAAGGGGAATTTAGAGGGACAAATTATGTTTTTGGACTGAGGGAGGAAGCCAGAGCACCCAGAGAGAACCCATGGATGCAAGGGGAGAACATGCAAACTCCATGCAGAAAGAGAGTCAAGGAGCCAGGAGTCAAACTGAGGACCTTCTGGCTGCAAGTCAACAGTGCTACCAACTAGAGCCTCGTTTTGGTTTTGTTTTGGTTTTCTTAAAAAAAAACACACACACATACTCACACAAAATAGCCCATAATCACAAGGTAGAAAGGATATTTTCAGACGTTTTTTTGCAAATTTGTAAAGTAAAATGCATTTATTTTAAAATGATAAGAACAAAAGTATTTACACCCACAACATAGCTTCATATTTTGTTGAAGTTACTTTCAGCAGTCACAGCTTCAAGACATTTTGGGTATGTATCTACAAGCTTGGCACACCTGTTTTAGGTACTACCGACTACTTCCCATTCTTTTATGGAGATCCTCTCAAGGTCATTCAGATTGGATGATCAGTGTCAGTAAAAGCCATTTTTATGTCTCTCCAGTGATAACTAAGTGGATTTTAGTCTTGCTGCCATTTCCGTTTGGCCACTACATTGAGGCCTAATTGGTGGTGTACATTAGCAATGCTTGACCTTCTGGATGAATGTTCTATCTCCACAAGGTAACATTGGATACTTGGTCAGCTCCCTGACCAAGGCCCTGCTTCCCTGATAACTCAGTTTAAGGCAGCCTTAACTGCAGGTTAATTGCAGCATTGTAGGTTCATGCTCCCTAGCATTCTAAGGATCATACTGATGGTTTGAAACTTTTTCCAATTATTGCAGGCCACATGATTTTTTTAGGACGCACAGTGCTGCTAAAATGTTTTTGTATCCTTCCCAGAAGTTTGGCTTTGATACAATTCCAGTCTTTGAGGTCGACGGACAATTCCTTGCTGGGTTTCTGCTCTAATACTCGTACTCGTACTCGTACTCGTCGTCTTCCGCTTTATCCGGGACCGGGTCGCGGGGGCAGCAGACTCAACAGAGACGCCCAGACGTCCCTCTCTCCGGACACCTCCTCCAGCTCCTCCAGGGGGAGCCCAAGGCGTTCCCAGGCCAGCCGAGAGACATAGTCCCTCCAGCGTGTCCTGGGCCGTCCCCTGGGCCTCCTCCCGGTGGGACGTGCCTGGAACACCTCCCAAGGAAGGCGTCCAGGAGGCATCCGGTATAGATGCCCGAGCCACCTCAACTGGCTCCTCTCGATGTGGAGGAGCAGCGGCTCTATTCCGAGCCCCTCCCGGATGACCGAGCTCCTCACCCTATCTCTAAGGGAGTGCCCGGCCACCCTACGGAGGAAGCTCATTTCAGCCGCTTGTATCCGGGATCTCGTTCTTTCGGTCATGACCCAAAGTTCATGGCCATAAGTGAGGGTAGGAACGTACACCGACCAGTAAATTGAGAGCTTTGCTTTTCGGCTCAGCTCTCTCTTCACCACAACGGACCGGCACAGCGCCCCCATTACTGTGGCAGCCGCACCGATCCGTCTGTCAATCTCCCGCACCATTCTTCCCTCACTCGTGAACAAGACCCCGAGATACTTAAACTCCTCCACTTGAGGCAGGAACTCCCCTCCAACCTGCTCTAATATTTGCTGTCAACTGAGAGACGGTACATAGACAAATGTGTTCTATTTCAAATCTTGTTCAACAACTGAATTTACCATAGGTGGATTCCAGTCATATTACAGAAGCATTTTGTAAAATTCTCTGATTAAAAGTTTATAAATACATTCTCCCATTCACAGGTGAGGGGAGAACAGAGCAGGAGATCGACAGACAGATCAGTCCAGTCGCTGCAGTAATGAGGGCGCGGTGCCGGTCCGTTGTGGTGAAGAGAGCTATGATAAAGCGGAAGATGATGAGTACAATTACGAGTACAAACGTCTGAATGCATTTTACATTTACATTTTTACATTTCTATGTCGGTACGGGCTGTTTTGTGTAGTTGTTTTAAGAAAAAGTGAATGGGTGTCGATGCTTTCTAGTGGCATTAAAAAAGCCCCCTTCATCAATGATGCGTAGCCTTTTTGCCTTTTAAAAAACAAATCAGGTGTGATAGTTTTAAGCAGGCTTTTTGTTTTCAGAAAAAAGTTAGCAAATGTTATAGTGTGAACGAATACAAGGACAAGAAAACCAATTGCCACTCATGGGCTTCACTTCATTATTATTAGTACCTTTGAAAAGCTGGTTCTCGTATCCGCCATTGTCTGCAAAATAGAGACAAAGATACAAAGCAAATGTTAGAAAATCTAGTCAAGTGAAACATTTTTTTCTAACTCTATCAAGTTTAATTAGTTCTATCAAACCGCAACAAACTATCTGCTTCTTCATCTCTCCTACAACGCAGCATTTGGCCCCAGCCTTGTTTTGTCCTGCTCAAATGTTTTCTCAGAGCTTTTCCCACTCAGAAAGCAGGAAAGCAGCTGTAGGTTGTGTGCTGATTCCTGAGGGATTTTTGTGTGTGTTAAAAGTCTGAGGAGGTTGTCATCACAACTATTGTAAAACCACAAGGGCTAATAAACCTAAAGTCAGTTTTTATTAGGGGTCCCACAAAAGGATTGGCTTCAGGTTTTTATAGCTGTAGACTTTACAAAACTTGTCATCAACTGGACACCTTCCATCTCCACACCTCAGGCTATGATGAAACAGAACCTGATGGTATGGAAACACATAATTAAACCACAGGGGACTGGGTGAAGAAAAAGGACAGCGGAACATCCTTATATACAGTAAAAGGTTTGACAAGCACCTGATGAGAGATAGTTGGACTTTACAGTATGGTCTGAGCTGGTCTTTATGCAAACAACGTCACACTGGGCTGCCAGACTGCTGAAACAGTGTCATATAGTCATAATATTGATATTACTTTTCTTTCAATCTGAAATATTTGACTTTGCATTCACGTTTCTGAGACAGATGTGGTGCTATTAAGTTTACAATGCTGGCATTTTGCATTTCTTGAAGCCACAGATATATTTGTAATATATTTATCAGATTCAGTACCGCATTGTTAAAAAAGAAATAAATTAAAGAAAAAGAATAACAGTAAGCTCTGCTCATTATCACAAACTGAATCTTCCAGGGAAGGAGCATTATAAATGAGTCAACTCCTACTAATTATTTTAATTTTCACATTCCTTGAAATACTGGGCGAGGAGGAGAAGTAGCAACCATCTTTCAGTCCAATTTATTGATTAGTCCCAGACCAATCAATAGCTACAACTCTTTTGAATATTTAATCCTTAGTTTTCCTCATCCAAATTGCAAAGCACTAAAACCACTTCTGTTTGTTGTTTTGTACCGTCCACCAGGCCCTTACTCTCAATTTTTAGATCAGTTTTCAGACCTTTTATCTGATTTAGTGTTAAATACAGATAAAGTTATTATAGTGGGAGATTTTAACATTCATGTTTGACACTGAAAGTGACAGCCTAAATATAGCGTTTAATGCTATCTTAGACTCAATTGGCTTTGCACAAAACATTAATAAACCCACCTTTGTCTTCATACTCTGGACCTTGTGCTGACATATGGCATTGAGTGTAAAGACATAACAATATTTTCTCATAACCCTGTCCTGTCTGACCATTTCTTAATAACCTTTGAGTTTAATTTAACCGAGTACTCCCCACCTGAAAGAAAATTTCATTATAGTAGATCATTATCAGACGATGCTGTAACAACCTTTTAAGAATCTGTTCCTCTTTTAATTTCCTCATTATCACAGAAAAGCACAGTGGAGGGCAATAATTTAGTTTCTGCCCCTTCACAAATTGACTCTCTTGTTTATAGTGTTACTTCATCATTGCGTGGTGCATTAGACAATGCAGCTCCCTTGAAAAAAAAGGTAATTATTCACAGGAGGCAGGCTCCTTGGTTTAACTTAGATCTGTGTCCTTTAAAGCACAATGTTAAAAAATTGGAGAGAAAATGGTGCTCTACACACCTAGAGGCTTCCTATTTAATCTGGAAAAATAGCCTACTGTTGTATAAAAAGACACTTCGCCAAGCTAGAACAGCTTATTTCTCATCATTAATAGAAGAGAACAAGAATAATCCTAGGTTTCTCTTTAGTACAGTTGCTAAACTTACACAGAGTCACAGCTCTGTTGAGCCATCCATTCCCTTAGCTCTTAGCAGTCATGACTTTATGGGATTCTTCTTAAATAAAATTGATTCTATTAAAAATAAAATCTTTGACATACTCCTGAAGATGATTACTTCATCCTCAGCAAGTGAGACAACATTGGCAATAACTACAGAACCTGATTTGTGTTTGGACTGTTTTGACCCTCTGGAGCTTCCTGAGTTATCAGAAATATTAGCTTCATCTAAACCTTCAACTTGTTTGTTAGACCCAATCCCAACCAAATTATTTAAGGAAGTGTTCCCTCTAATTACCAGCCCCATTTTAGATATGATTAATCTATCTTTAGTAAATGGATATGTACCGCAGGCTTTTAAGGTAGCTGTAATTAAACCTTTACTTAAGAAACCTTCGCTTGATCGAGATGACTTAATAAATTAGAGACCTATATCCAATCTTCCATTCTTATCTAAAATTCTTGAGAAAATAGTTGCTAATCAAATGTGTGAGCATTTACACAGCAATGACCTGTTTGAAGAGTTTCAGTCAGGCTTCAGAGCTCATCATAGCACTGAAACAACTCTGCTGAAAGTCATTAATGATATTCTTATGGCCTCAGATAATGGCCTTGTGTCTGTACTGGTTCTGTTAGATCTCAGTGCTGCATTTGATACAGTCGACCATAATATTCTCTTAGAAAGGCCGGAATATGCTGTAGGGATCAGGGGAACAGCGCTAGGCTGGTTTAAATCTTATCTGTCTGACAGATTCCAGTTTGTTCATGTAAATGATAAATCATCTTTAAACTCCAGGGTTAATTGTGGAGTACCACAGGGTTCAGTACTTGGGTCAATTCTCTTTATTATATATGTGCTTCCAATAGGTCAAATTATCAGGCAGCATAGGATAAATTTTCACAGTTACAATGATGATACTCAGCTTTACTTATTCATAAATCCTGATGAAACCAACCAGTTAGATAGACTACAAGCATGTCTTGAAGACATAAAAACTTGGATGACTTTAAATTTTCTGCTTCTAAATTCAGACAAGACGGAAGTTGTTGTCTTTGGACCGGAGTCTTTAAAAAAGAAACTGCTTAGTCAATCACTTAACCTGGATGGCATTAAATTGACCTCCGGTAATAAAGTAAAAAACCTTGGTGTTACTTTTGACCAGAACATGTCATTTAAATCCCATATTAAACAGGTTTTTTAGGATTTCCTTCTTTTACCTCCGGAACATTGCCAAAATTAGAAATATCCTGTCCAGGAGTGACGCTGAAAAACTAGTCCATGCATTTGTTACTTCAAGGCTGGACTATTGTAATTCTTTACTATCAGGATGTCCACAAAATGCAGTTAAAAGCCTTCAGCTGATTCAAAATGCTGCAGCAAGAGTTCTGATGAAAATTAAAAAGAGAGATCATATTTCTCCTATTTTAGCTTCCCTTCATTGGCTCCCTATTAAATCCAGAATAGAATTTAAAATTCTCCTCCTCACATATAAAGCCCTTAATGATCTAGCGCCATCTTACATCAGAGATCTGATTGTTCCATATGTTCCTAACAGAGCACTTCGTTCTCAGACTGCAGGTTTACAGGTGGTTCCTAGAGTCTCTAGAAGTAGAATGGAGGCAGATCCTTTAGTTATCAAGCTCCTCTCCTGTGGAACCAGCTCCCAGCTTTAGTCCGTGAGGCAGACACCCTGTCTACTTTTAAGGCTAGGATTAAAACTTTCCTTTTTGATAAAGCTTATAGTTAGAGTGGCTTAGGCTTTCTTCCTTATTTTTTTTACCTCTGCCTTCCTCCCTCCCTGTTGGATGGAGTAAGGGGGAGTCAGGTTTAGCCTAAACCAGCTCAGTTATGGTTGAGGTGCAAACACACCCTCCATTTCTGCTGCCTGTGTGACCCCTTCTCTTTTCCAATGGTTATAATCAGTCTGACAGAGAGAGGTATCCCAATCCTTGTGGTTTTTAGTATAACAATGGCCATCAGTGGGCTCTAGATGGACAAACTTTATCAGTTTATTATTTTACTTAGTGCCCCTACACGTGGCCCGTTCTGGGGTGGCCGGGCTCTGGCACTCGGTGGTTTGGTCTGGCCTCCACGGCGGCCCCACGCTGTTCCGGACCCTTTGTGGGGTGCCTTGAGACAACATTGTTGCAAATAAGTGCTATATAAATAAATAAACTGAAACTGAAACTATCTCTGTAGTTATGCTGCTGGAGGACATAATGACCAATTTCACCCTCTTCGCTACATTCTCACACTACTCTCCAATTTTGCATTATTTGCTGTTATTTCAGTTTTTAACTTTATGTTCTCTCTCTTTTCTCTTCCCAGAAGCTACACCTGGCCTGACCCTGTGTCTACCTGTTACACCTTTCTGGAGAGGGGCATCGTCCAAGCTTCTGCTGGCAACAACTTAATGCTCACCTTCTACAGATGATCCACTTGGCCCTGGCTTTCAGTGTTTAACCCTTTCTCTCTCCTAGACATGGCAATTGACTGAGCTTAACTGTAACAAACTCTATGTGCTCTCTTTCAGACTCTAACCTTGAAAACTGGCTCAGAGTTTATCTGTTCTTTCTTTCTAGATGAAACAACTAAAGGAGCTACATCCACTAACATTTACTTTTCCTTCCCTTAGAAAGGACTCCTGGATCAGTGCTTCTTTGTTCTCTTTGTGTGTCTGCTCTGTTCTCTCAAACCCCCAGTCGGTCGTGGCAGATGGCCGCTCACACAGAGCCTGGTTCTGGTTCTGCTGGAAGTTTCTTCCTGTTAAAAGGGAGTTTTTCTTCTCCACTGTCGCTACATGCATGCTCAGTATGAGAGATTGCTGCAAAGTCAACGCCAGTGACTGTCCACTGTCTCTACATGCTCATCCAGGAGGACTGACTGCTACAAGTCTCTGACTCGATGCAATCTGCTGGGTTTCCTTAGATAGAAAAACTTTTTATCCAATTTGAATAAATAACTGAATCTGACTGCACTGTTCAATGGTTAGGATTAATTGGAATGTATGTACCTGACTTTTGTGAAGTGCCTTGAGACAACATGTGTTGTGAATTGGCGCTATATAAATAAAACTGAATTGAATTGAATTCATGAGGCATGGATCAACCAACCAGAAGCGGACATTGGAGATCTTGCAATGCCATGCCATGTAATCATTCTACAGATAATTAAGAGATTGTTCAGGTCAAACGTTTTTGTTTTTTTACTGTTGTATCCACAGTTGAGCCCCAAATTATTTATAATCCTGGGAGCTTTAGATTAAAATATATTTGTTTTCAACCAAGACATTTGTTTCTGAAATGAATACCAACAGGCATCCCTCAAAACATAATAAGGCTTTTTAAAAGGAATATCAAGTAAAGAAAAAAATGACCTGTTTTATGCAGATTTTATTAAAATGCTAAACATTATTTCCACGCTTCCCAACAATCAATGGAAAAATCTTTACTGACATTACAGCAATCAAACCAAACTAACTGCTGACCAGCTTTTTGCCTGTTTCCCCCACTATTTTGGATGATTTATCTATGGTACTGATCTCCAAGTCTGAGGTTGAATGGGCTCCTCGCCGTTTGGGCCGCTCCAAAATTACTAATTTTACTTCCAGTCAGAAGAACCATGTTCATAATATTAAAATATTACTTTAAACCTAAATGTGCCAGAGATTTAGATTTAATTTTAACTCTTTAGTTAAATTTGGTTTTCTGATTCTAAATCTTCCAGTTAAGCCCAAAATAAATGGAAATACACAGCAAAGAAGTTGTAAACAATGTAAAAAGAATCCTGTTATAATAAAGTAGCACAATTTATTATAATTATGGTTTAACTAATGCTTTGTGCTGTTTGCAGCAACATAATTGATTAAGATTTGAAATAGAGTTGCCAAAAACAAATTCATGAGAACTCAAAGAGCTGTTTTTTCCTGTTTTTCATACTTTGGAAACTGAACTTTTGAAATGTAAATTGTATGAGTGGGAAAAAGCATATAACGGGGATTGTGAGCCTTTTAATTTCCTGTTTAATTCAGTTTTGCTCCAAACTTCTGAAACCTCTGAGTGTGGTTCAGTATCTGTGGGCCACCACATCACTAATTAAGAGGAGAGGTCTAGATTTTATGGTGCGGAAACAAAACAAAAACTGGGTGGCATGAGAACACCGGCAGAGGTTTTTAGTGTCAGAGCATAACTGAGGCATACTTCCAATGGTTATATCCCAAGTAAACATGTTCAAAAATCATTATTTGGGGGGTGGTTAAAAAAAAAACAGATCTCTGCTGGAAGGAAATTAGAGAATAGAAACATTCAGTTTTCAAAAACCACGCAAAGACAATGATGTCACAGGATAAATCAACAGAAACATTGTTACTGTGCTGGAAACGCTACATAAAAGTCCAAGTTTACATGAGAGAGGGGTGGAACATCTGAGGTCAGTTTGGACGAGTCACAAAATAGCAAAGGTTACATGTTACATAACGAAACTAGGAGGAGGGAGAGAAAAACACAGAGGAGCAGTGAAAGGGGAGAAGAAAAAACACATTAAAATCAAGCATAAAGTATAAGACACACAGTAAGTAAAAAAACTAAAAACAGCTACAGGGTTAAATTACGAATTTCTTGACCTGGTCACTGAGTAGGACAATTAATACATTTGGAAAGATAAACAAAATCTACATGGGGTGTTCAGTTTGGACTGAATATTAATTCCAGTAGAAGTTTCATAAATTTAACACAAGCTTTTCCAAAAATGTATGTATTTCTTTGGTGATTTTTGAAAGCATTTAACAGAATGTTGCCAAGCTGTTTGTCCTCTTTGGTTTAAATTTGGTTTTTAGGTTCATTTTTAAATTAAAAGCTAAGGTTCAAAATCAGTACTTATACTTCCACTAGTTCCAGGTTTACACCCATCCTTTTCACTGTCTTCCCACTACGCCTGTGGTTTTTGACTGCACTGTGTTGGAAAAACGTAGTCTGTCTCATTAGTGAGGAAGTGGACTTGTCCAAAGCACACAGAGCAGAACTAAGCTGATCTGACTGCAGCACAGCATGACCAGGGCACACCTTTTCAGTCAGGCAAAGCACTTAGGAAATATTGTTTAAAATGTGCCTGGCTTCATTGGCTGACAGTGTCCCAAAAAATGAAAGAAATTAAGTACGGGGTCATTATTGGAATCTTTAACACTTGACTGCAAGACTTCAGCTAGTTGCACTCCTAGACTCAAAATAATTTCAGTTGTTTTTTTGTGTTTTGTACAGTTTCACCTAAAAGAAAAAAACAGATCAATTTCTGTCTGTTTAACAGACTGCTAATAAAATCCCTCTAAAATTGATCAGGTTCTGGACTGAAAATGAGTTAAAACAAAAGTAAATGATAGAAGCCACATTAACAGGTTATAAGTATGTAAGACAAGACCAATGACTTTTGCACAATTCTGTTTGTCTCTGGCTTTGGATTTAAGGTAAGAGAAAAGAGTCTTTTGAGAACAAGATACTATTTAATGTCAATAAAATATAACACTGTGACTTTTCATGTTCATGCCTGTGGCCTCAGGCCCAGATGTTGTAGATCAAGCAGTTCCAACAGCTATGAAAATATTGAGCCAAGCAGCAGTTTACAAGAGCAAGAAATGGCTGACATGTAACAGGCGGTGTAAGTGTGCTTTTACAAACATCTCCTGTTTCTTTTCTTCTTGCCTGAGAGATCTTTGCAGGTGAATGCATGGTTCTGAAATATAAAAAAAGGATACTTAACATCTAAATTTTTATGTGAGAGAACTGCTCTCAGCTTACATGAAGCTTCCAGCACAGAACATTAATGTTCTTTAATGCAACATTAGAGACCTGCTAACCATCACCACCACTTCATGTTTGTGGTTCCTCCTTTTGTGGTTTGATTCCAGAGGTTCTGGACTTTCCAAACCCTTTCCCCAGCCTCTCCTCTACCTCACCCACCCTTCTGCACTCTACTTCTGTCACAGACTGTGACAAATGTAAGAAATGAGCATTTCTTGCATGAGCATGCCACATCAGTTGCTTCATAATGAGGAATCAGCAGTCCAATAAAGATGCTTACACCACAAAAAGATCCAAGGAAATGTGTGAAATTTTTCATGAGCCACAGATTTAGAACTGGATTTAGGACTGGACTTTGGGCCATTCTAACTCATGAATAACTTTGGATCTCAAGGCTTTTGCAGCTTCAAACAGGTTTTCCATAAACTCTGACCAGCTTTACTGCTGAAGAAAAGCATACCCACAGCATGATGATGACACCATCGTGCTTTACCTTTGGGATAGCAAGTTGAGGGTCTTGTGCAATGTTCTGCCAGACATAGTGTATTGTATCATAATAATATTAATAATAAATTTTATTTAGAAGCACCTTTCAGAACACTCAAGGACGCTGTACAGCTAAAAACCAACATACAATAAAAACAAATATCTTAAACATGTATGTTGGTCAATACGTTAAATTATACCCTTTATGGTTGGAACACCTTCACCCTGAACTCTCTGCTGTGTTCCTTGTTCTTTGTGATGGGTTTTGTTCACCAACGTTCTCAAACAAATCTTAAGCCTTCAAAGAACAGCTGAATTTATGCTCATATTGAATTACACACATTCTAGCCATGTATTTAATGATTATGTCAACTTCTGAATGTAAATAGTTGTACTAGAGTTTATTTGGGAGTGTCAGCTTTAAAAGCCTGACAGCAAACTTGTCCCTGCAAGGACATCCACAAATTTAGGCCTTATGTGAAGCTGGAGTCAGAAGATGGGACCCGCTTCAGATCTGAGTGGGGGTCTAGACCACAGCTCATAAAAATTAAGATTCTCCCTTTTCAAACGTTTCTTGAAATGTCAGCCATTTGGGTCCTCTTTGACTGGAATGTGTGGTCTCTTCACAGAGCTCTCTGGTATGCACTACTGCAGTCTGCAAAACTATAGACGGGGCTATCACAAGAGACTTCTCTTTTACTGTGGTGGACAGTGAAACAGGAGGGTTTGTTCCCCGTGAATGTTCTCTCAGAACCTAACTTTGTCTGGACAACCAAATGAGACAGAAAGACAAGCTTGGTTAGATTTTACAACGCTGCAAGGGTACAGGGTGTGCACGACACAATTACTTGCCCTCCATGTGCCTGCAATGACCACTATGTAAGAGGACTGGGATGCAAGAACTGTAATTATGAAACCAAGATATTTAGTTTCCATTTGTGTTAACGAGAACATTTTGGGTTTTTCTTGGTAATAAAGTCAAGAGCTCTTATCTATATAGGTTTCTGAAGGTCTTTCAGGGGTTTTCTTTGCTCCTTCACTCATTTTCTGGCAGTAACACATTATTTTCAGTGGAATGATGTTTGAGGCCACAAAGCTATATATATATATATATATATATATATATATATATATATATATACACAGCAGCCACCTGCCTCCTGTCTCCCCTCCACCTTCCTTCTCTTCCCATACTCTCCAAACCCAGAGAGGATTGTGTGAAACAGCATGTTTTGTTCTGCATGGAAGAGGCTGGAAACTACATTAAGAGACCACCTGCACCTTTTGGCTGCGAAGAGCGCTTCAGATGTCCTTTTAAAGAGTTCATTTATTATTTTCTTTTGGTTTCACTTTAACACGCACCATGTCTGCATGAGCTGATGGTTTAGCTCAGTTATGTAACGTACAGTAAGTCATTTGTTGTTTACTTCTGACACAGTTAAGAATGAAGTATCCCCTAAATGCAATGCTTCAGAACCACAGTTAGCATTACTAATTTGAAGTAGTTGTTTTCAGTATGGCTTTGTCATTCTCTTATATTGTTATTTAGGTATTTGGTTAGATTTTACAAACATTTATTGGTGTACGTCTCTTATAAGCTCCTTCCACAGCATTTCAATCAGGTTGAGGTCTGGACTTTGACTGGTCCCATTTCAACACTTTAATTCTTCCTTATATACTTGGGATCATTGTCTTGTTTGTTTCTCAGGATTTACCCAAATTTGACTCACATTGTTTTTATGCAATAAATAGTATGCAACCACCATCCTCTCATTATGAATCACTTCGTCATTCACCTCAATCAAATTGATCCAGCGAGATCGCGGGTCTGTTTGTTGCTGGGATGCTGAAGGGATCAAATGAAGCAAAATGAGGTAACTGTGGCTCAGTGAGAAGAGTAGTCGTCTTGCAATCTGCAAGGGTTGTGGGTTTGATTCCAGCTTCCTCCTGCTACATGTTGATGTACCCCTGGGCAAGTCACTTAACCTCAAATTGCCTACCGATCTGCGTATGAATGTGTCTGGGTGAATGTGGCTCTAGTGTAAGCACTTTGACAGGTCAGTATGACTGGAAAGGAGCTATATAAGCTCAGTCCATTAACCATTTAACATTTACCTGAACAATGTGCATTTTCTCCTATACTCAATATCTGCCTGGGTTCAGTGTTAGATTCTAGTGTTAGATTAGATTATAAGGCAGAATGTCCAAATGCTTTCTCAAGTAAAGTTGTTGTGAACCATCATCACATCAGATTCTGCACAACAAAACATGTCTTTGTTTAGATTTACCACTTGTCTTTCCATGCCACTACATTCCAGCTGATCACAATTCGTGAATGTATAGATCCCAGATCTCAAAGGGGTTAATGACTGCAAGAGATCTAGGTCTTGTGGGTGCAAATCAAACCCAAATCATCACCTCGCCACCACTAATCTTGATAGTTTGTATGTTTGTGCTGAATAGCTGTTTGTTTTTCTTCAAGCATAGCACTGTGGATTACAGGCAAACATCTTTTCTTTGGTGTCATCTGTCCAAAGAACTTTGTTTTCATGTTTGATTGCGATGCACCTTTGCAGACCTATCTTTGTACTGCTATATTGTTTTTAGAGAAAATATGCTTTCTCTTGGCAACCATTGCAAACATGATCTACTTGTCAAGTTTTTTTTTCGAATTATCCTTTGATGACTTTAATATTTAACATGCTGAGTTCAGTAGGGTCTGAAATGAAACTCTTGGATTTTTTTTTTTTTGTCATCATAATTGCACAGATCTTTGGTTGAAGTTGCTTCCCAGGAGAAAATCACCTCCTGGGAAGAACGGAAACTGCTTTAAGTGTCTTACACTTGCAAACGATCTTTTCCTTTGAAGAATGATGGACATTAATTGTTTGACAATGGCTTTAAAACCCTTTCCAGATTGATAAAACCCTTTCCATCTGGGCTTGGTGTTAATTAGCACCTCTATGCACCCAACCAGCAGACTGTCAAAACTCTTAATTATTATCATTCAAAACTAGCTTGGAGATAGATTTGGTGCACATTTGCAGGCTTTCACATTTTATTAATTACACTGTTTGGCCTAAACAGATTGACAAATGATGCATACTTTTTGTACTATAAGACTGTGACTCTTCAAAGAGCATCAACACCATTCAACGCCATTGGAGGCTCTTCTTTCATGTCCTGTTGTGATAAAACACACCTAAATCCAACTCCTATGTTTTCACTCGCCTACTTTTTGGCAGGAACACTAAGTCAGGTTGTGTGAAACTGGCAGAGGAAAAGCAGTTTTTGTGCTTTACAAAATTGTCCTGTTTTGCAGTCATACACAGTTTTAAAGCTGACGGATATGAGTCATGTCCAACAACAACAACCGCCCTCTTTCTCAGGATCTGCGCTGCCAAGTTTGGTGCTGACGAGAAGCATATGGGTTGGCTGGTGCCCCATGCAGGTGCTGACCTGCATCCCACAGTGACAGATATGGCTTCTCTTTGCATGATAAATAAAGAAATCCCTCCAACATTTCATAAAAAGGAAAAAGTCTTTACCTTTCATGATTTCTTTCTCAGGATGCCCGCCAGGTGATGCCGTTCCTGATGCTCAGCCCGATGATGAAAGTGATGATGCAGTCCTTTTTTTTTACAGTTTTTCCAACAAATCAAAGGTTCTAAGTTGTATTCCAACCATCAAAATCGGTGTAAGTGCACTTACACAAATTTTAAATGAGTGCAAAGAATATGAAAAGAGGCATTCATGTGCATCCAAACTGGATAAAAGTATACATAATAATAAAAAGTAGACCTATGTCTAATAAAGAATTATCCCTATATTAATACAATTAAATGAATTAAATGGTCTAGATTTCTGAAGAAAACTGGCAAAGGCTGCTCTAACGTCTGAACATGTGTTCAGAGCTTGAGAACACTAAACCTCCTCAGACTGAAACCATGAGCAACTTCTGAAGGGGAGGGAAGGAGAAAGAAAAAAGAAGAGTAGTTTAATAGAAGCAAGGAGTGAAGAGAGAGGGAGAAACATGGGAGGGGAACAAAGGGAGTAGAAAAGGAGGGAGGAAGCAGAAAGGGGACGGGGTGAAAGAATGGGAGGGTGAAAGAATGGGAGGGGGAGGAAAATAGGGAGGGTCTGTGCGTTTTGTTGAAAGTCAGGTTTGTGGCCGAGGCTAATTGCCAACAAATGTTGCAGGGTGAGCACCTTGAAAACCCACAGCCTTGGCCTCTGTGATGCAAAAAAAGACACATGTGTCTAAGCTATTATCGCTGCATGGCACCACTCGTCTCAAGTTGCTCCCAATAACCTAAGCTCACAGCATGTGGAATAATGGCAGGTGTTATTCCCGCACCAACCTACACTCACATCCTGCCATGCGGCTGACGAGGCAGCTTCAATGGTCGTCTGGCTACTTTGAACTTCAGCTCGTTTACGTTTTTTTCTCTCCTGCTCTTACTTTTCCTTTTAAAGTAATACGCCCATGAAATAATTTGGAAATCTTTGATTTACACAAAATAAAGACATTCAACTTCAACAACACAACATAAAATCCTGTTAGGCTCAATTATAGACTTTTAAAATATAATGTAATAGTAATAGTTTTTAATAAAACCTCACCCTAATGTGATTGAAATCATTTGTTTTCTTATAGACACCTTATGAAGTGACTAATTATTAATTTAATGGATGGGACCGATATAGCAAGAACAATGCGAAGTGCAAGGGTTAGGGTTTTTTCGAAATATGCAGAAACAATGCACTGCTGACCAACCACCTGAAGATGACTGCTCATTTGGCTGCTCGGTCAGCTCATTCTTCACGGATTTCATACACCCCTTCAAGTGTCCAGACAACAGCATTAATATCCCCTTAATCACTTCCGGTTTGTCTACGCAAAAATTCCTTGCAGTGTCATGGCTGAAATTCTGGTCATCGTTTACTTTTACCAGAAAGCTCTGTTTCTATGTTCTATGCTGCTCCCCAGTGGTGACCTTAGGAAGATTTTCGGCTACTGCTGTTTTCCTGTCACATACTTGTTCACTTTTCCTCAAAACCTTTGCTACTGCGATAAGTTATGTTTTTCATTCTAATTTTTCAATTTGTAAAATATGGTGGTGCATTGTTTATCTCATGCCCTAATAACTAATCAACATCCATTTTTATGAGCTTCTTTATCAACTTGACCATAAACATCCTACAGGACAATAAATGCATGTGGACAAAATCAGCTACATCAAAGGGAACAGTTCAACTCTTTATTGTAGCAAAAATGTGCTGCACACAATTTATCAGGGTCCTCATATAAAATGCTCTTTTATGAGAGTACTTAAAATGTGGCTATGACATAATGCAAATCAATTTGGTGTAATCAGAATAATGAAGCCCTCTGACCTCTTTTGTTTAATTAAAAACAGGAATGAATTATAACCATTTTGAGCATGGTTTTTGAACACTAGGAATCCACAAGGGAATGTAATGACCAACAGTTCTCTGTCTGGCTTTAAATAAAAAGCCTCCAGCTTTTGATTACAACTTAAAGTTGCCAAACCTACTTTGTTTGCACACACTCCAGCAGACTAATAGATCTGCATTCCTGAAGTGACACAAATTTCATTTAAATTGATCCCAGAATCCCTTTAAATGTTTGAATCTGTGAGCCACGGTCGTGCATGGTCTGCCAGTGGAAACAATCAAAGGCTTTGATAAGATTTTGTGTTAGAGACAAGCACACCAAGTTCTTTCTGCAGCTTTTTCCTGTCAGCAATAAAGAATGGAAGTTTAATGGTTTAGTGCAAAACAGCACAATTATGGCTGCAAAGCTAAAAAAGGAAAGGTGTTCGACAACTGTTGCTTTCAAACTGGAGAAAACTAATTATTTTGTGTCTGTAGCCAAACCTATTTGTTGTAAATAAATACTTTTGGGAATATCTATTAATGTGAATAAGTAAGTTTTCTCAGATTCTGCAGATTCTGATGTTGCTACAACATACAATCACTAATTTTAATAACCTTGCTGTAAATTAAAACAAATGACAATCCAAACATCCTCAAATCCATAAATGTATGAGATGACTTTTAAACATAGTTTTGTCTTCAGATTAGCAGAAATACTTCAAGCTCTCCTGTTAAACTACTTTTGTTCCCTCAGTGTGATAAACTGCACATGTCATCCATGTTCATGTTGATTGTAATTGAGTGAGCTCTGGTAAGAAATCAAAATTGCAAAAACAATTTACCGAGGCTGTAAATCAGGGTTAAGAACAAATACCACAAGATTGTCTAAGAAATTCATCTTTTACTGCCTCCTACAGCAGTCCCCTCTCCTGCAGACATCTTCATGTAATAAATCTCCAGCTGGCGTGTGTTACATTCGTTATAGTTACATTGAAGCACTCAGATCCACCAGTACAGATGAAGATATTTGATACATGCACCTTTTGCTTCCAAGCCATTTGATTTTCTTGTAGTACAATGAAAAACTGTTTACATGTTTTTTTTTCTGTTTTTGCCTTCTTGTCCCAGGCCTGATTGCAGGCAGACCTGCAAAATCAAGGCATCACTTAAATAGTACCTGTCTGACAAAATGAAGTAGGCTAAAAGGTCTCAATTAGCAACACAGCATGTCCCAATCTAAAGAAATTCAAATGAGAAACACAGTCATTGATATCTATCAGTTTGGAAAGGGTTAAAAAGCCATTTCAAAGGCTTTGGGACTCCAGTGAAAACCTTAATTAAAACATATAATTGTGTTAGGCCAGCCACTCCTGGGAAGGTTCACCACTGTTCCAAGTTTTCTCCATTTGGGGATGATGTTTCTCTATGGGGCATCAACTACAAATCCAGAAGGTCACAAAAAAAACCCAGAACAATATCAATCAAGAGGTTAGAAACTGCATTTTATTTTTGAGAAACTAACTTAAAAATGTAGAAGAATGTAAAGCAGTGGCGTCTAGTATCTCAGTCCGTTAAAGTCAGCTGTAAAGAAAAGAGCTCTGGAGACAGAGAGCACACAAAGAACATTAGTAATGTAATCCGGTTGCACCTTTTTATAGGTTTTTTACAGAAATGTCATCTATTCCTTAGCTAGTTGTGTCATCTTGAAAAGACAAGCTCAACAAAACATGATAAGTAATAAAACAACTTTCATTAAGTTTCAGTTTGCTAGTTTGTTTTAATTGTCAAGTTCAACCATACTATATTTCCTATAGTTTTCAACTCACTTAACCACATTTTAAACTGGAGACAATAATGATAAAAGATAATGCAAACCTTGAATATTTGGGTAGAGAAAGATCACAGTAGGCTTAGTCTACAGGAATAAGATCTAATCACATTTACATAGGTGCAGCCAGTTGAAATAATATAAAAACTTGAGCATAATGCATTAAGAGTCTCCTGCACTGCCACACTGACTATTTTGCAAAGAAATGTCTGAACCCTCATTCTCAAAGATTATTTAATTTCGGTCAGATGACAAAAATGTATTGAAACAATACTGAGTTTCTCAGGTTAGTGCGAGTGCAATATTAAGAACACAGCAGTAGAAAGAGAACAGTATACTGTAAAAACAGTACTAAAACTGTAACATGCATTGACTCTACAGAATGTTATATAAAAACTAACTATGCAAAACCTGCAGAAAAATCTAACAAACATATTTCAAACTATTTCACCCCAGATAGTGGGTAAAATCACATGGATCTTAATTCTTAAACACATCTTGACCTCATGTTATCTGAATCTACTCATTGTTGTCACAAAGAACCACAAGCTAAACAGATGAGTCATGCACACTGGACAAAAACAAAAACCAAGCGATCTATTGTTATCGCAACACAAACATTTACACACAGTGTTCATTTAACAAAAAAGAAACACAAGGAAGTTTGGACATCTTCATTCGACACCATTTATTCCAACAAAAGCTCCACATCAGATTTATCTTCACCCAGATGCGTAGACACATTTATTTTAGTCAAGATTGAAGGGAGATCTGTCACTATCTTTTCTAATTATAGAAGATCATAATCAATAAAAATAGAAAACAACACATTTCTTCATTTTTATGCTTTCAGTGCAAGGTTTAAATCATTTATTTAAATACATGTTTAAAGGAATACACGTATTCAATTTTAGGTTGGCTGGCATTAAACATTTAAGCAACAGAGTTGATTAACATTTGAATACATTGACCTTACTGTGTATTATTTGTCTGAATATACTCCAAATGAAAGTCATATGAACTTTAAAGAACTTGAGCCTTCATGAAACGTACTTCTTCAAAAAACTGAGAATTTTCAAGAATTGATTTTCTGCCATCCAGTGGTAAATTTGTTTATTGCAATTTTTCAGTCCTCAGCAAAAGCATAAAAAACTGCAAGACTAATAAAGAATTAGTCCTCGACTTCTGCAGAATACTGGCAAATGAACAACAGATGTTTTAAGTACATCTGACCATTCTGTCACTGCTTAAGAATAAAAGCTAGAATGGAAGCGATTGGGGTCTTTTATGCAGGTTTTTCACTTTACAAGCTTAGTTGTGATAACATTTTCCTTAACTGCATCTCTATTAACTCTAGTATTAACTACTTGCATTTGCTATTTCATTTTGCTCTACTGTCTGCGGACAATAGTAACAAAACTGACTCATGTAACAAGTTCTAAGAAACAATATACAACAACTGTTGCAGCTTTAGTTCACTGTTTTGCAGGTGATACATGTAAACTGTGCTAAAAATCCTATTGTTTTGTATTCTCAAGTAACAAGAATAAAGATTATGATGCAAATATTTTCATCTTGGCAAAACAAAAATGAGTTTGCCTGTCTTGAAGATCTAAAGACTAATTACAAGGCCTCAAATCTTTAAAATAACTTAAAAAAGAAATTATGGTCAACTTTTGTTTTTAACTGTGGCTTTAGTCCATGAGCAGAGGCTGTTGCTTGAACAGATTTTTCAGTATTAATAATCACACCTTTTCACATCTTTTTTCTATTGTGCAACATGTTTTTTTTGTAAGGTGAGAGAAGGCTCTTTGCCTGTTCTACACATGAAGTCATGAACAAGTTATGAACAAGTTTATTTCTGCCCCTTAAATAAAATCCAGTCAGATCTGACAAGCATTGTGTTACACTTTCTAGGCACTGCAATGAAGTTTATTGGATTAGAAATTGGTTTTATCTGTATTTTTCTCCACTTTTTGCCTGTTAAAAAAAAAGAGAACCATAAATGAAAAAATGGCCTGCTCAGAAACACTGCCTCACAAAACCATAAACATAGGATTGGTAACAATCTCCAGCATGCAAATATTCATGCATGTTATGTTGTGGTCCAGTCAGCATTTTAAATATACTTTCATAGATCCAGTGCAGAGAGCTGACCTTTTAAACCACAGATCCTCTGCAGAGACAGGACTGCCGCTTACACACTGTGAAAGAATGCACTGATGTAGTGCGTGTGAGTGTGTGTTCATGCAGGTCCTGGTGTGTGATTTACAGGAATGCCCAGCCTCTGAGATGACACAGCATGAATGTGGTGCTAATCAGAATTAAAGAATTTATTCCCGCTAAAAGAGCCACCATCTACAATAACACCTAATCAGATAAAGAAGTGATTGATAGTCTTCAGCTTCAGCTAAGCTGCTGTTAGAAATTTGTCTGCGTTTTATATTTTTTATAAAATTCTTATTCTGTTTATTTTGAGCTAATCTATGAAAACCTTCCTCCTTCATCTCCTATATGGTCAGTTGCATTTTTGAAAATGGCTGGCAACTACTTAAACAACCATGGCAGTTATTCACACCCTCTCCTTGTCAAATTGTTTTCAGGACCTTATGTTGATAAAGAAAAGGCTTTTGAAATATTTTTGAAAAGTTTATTTATTTGACTAACTCTATTCAATAAGTGAAACACATTATATAGATTAATTGCACACACATTGATGTTTTTAAGCCTTGTTTTTCCACTGACATTGACTTGAAAACATTAGAATATTACATTATACCAATAAAGAAATGTTATACAGAAATGTGGGCTTAATCAAAAGTAGGTTTAATAACTGCTTAGAGGTCATTTTCAAAAGGTACTTTTAATCTAACAAACGAGCATCACCTGAATGCATATTCTCTTTGCATGTTCTCCACATGCATTCATCCGGGTGTGTGATACATAACTGTCATGAATCTTTATTTTTTTAGTGTTTGAAAGATTAAATGTTTAATATTTGTTTACAGGATACACGTTTCACTGCTACTGGTGTGAAGCTGCTTATTTAATGGGGTTGGTGAGTAACAAACACATTTTAAACGATGAGTCAGAGTGAATCAGATGTTTGTCTCTCTGCTCAGCAGCATCAGCTCCTGCCAAAAAATCTGAAAACGTCTGGAAAAGTCCACAAGCCTCATGCCTGTCAATTGGCTGGAGATAAACAACATGGGTACTGGAAAATGAACTTACATTTCAAAATAAAGGTTTTCTTTGATCTGAATGGGGTGTTTGATCAGAGGGGAATTTAAAGTTATTGGTAAAAAAATACCTGATTAAGCAAAATAATTCATACAGTAATAACTGGTAGGAGATTGATGAACTTTATGTTATAGTAAAATATGCTTCTTTCAAAGTTACTCTGTAATAATTATTATCATTTCTGTTTGCCTATTCAGTAAATAATCATTTGCCATGTATACTGAGTGGAATTATGATAGTTAAATAGAAAATTAACTGTTAATTTCATTTTGAAACTATATACTAAAACAATCTCAATTAGATGTTAGACATTTTTACTGAGCAGATATTATTATTATATTTTTATTTTGTTTAAGTTCTGCTGATCCTCTTAACTAAGCCTTCTGAGAGAGGGGGCCAAGTTTAATTGGCTGAGTTTAAAATCAGTCAATTGGTTATTATTTGCTGAGATGTATTTGAGAACAAAACGAGATCAAACAAGGAAAAGATTAAACTCGTAGCATTAGATTGTAACTATGTTAAAGCAACAAAGATTAGTCTTTGTATTCTTACACAGTAAACTTGCCAATTCCTTTAAATCTTATATTTACATTTTAAACAATTTAAATTCTTCTAATTTATCAAATAAAAATTTTTTCTTACCCTCCTCTATGGGAGGTCCCAGATAGTTTGGTGGTTCTAAGTAGAGTCTTAGTTCACTTATGTCCTGGGATGGCTCTATCCACTGAGAACGCTTTTAAACCCTGTTTACTTTCACAAAAATGCAGTAAGCCATAACTTTTCTTTGAACTCAATGATTCAAACTTGGATGGCAAAGCAATTGTTCCTACGGCAACAATAACCACTCAGCCTGCAACTCTTTCCTATTATAACTAAACCAGCTAACAGGAAATATCCTTTACTTAAAACCGAATAATAACTGAAAATATGTGCTGAAGGTGAGATGACTTTGTTTACTAATGAACAATATCGCTATAGTTACCTATACAGAAAGACATTTTTAAACACTATATTACTAAAATATATCTACTTTTTTTATAAATCCAACAATGTTTGACATATTTTACATATTAACTAAATTAGAATATGCATTCCAATGGGACTCATTTGTCGATTAAAAGTACCACCTTTAGACAGGAATTAAACATACTTTTTGCTAAGCCCACAATTCTGTTATAAAATAGTTTTAACTAGCTCTTAAATAGCCTACTTTGCTAATCTTAAATGTCGTTTTCATTAGGCTACATAATTAACATCACAATTAAAGGAAATTAAGGCTTGAAACTATACTGTGTAATTAATCTATCTAATGTGTTTCGCTTCGTGAATTGAGTCCCTGAAATGAATGAACTTTTCAATATGATTCTAACTTATTGAATCTGACTGTAAGCAACATGCGCTTCGTATGACGTAAAAACATGGGGCTTTATTTTGAAGGGTCGCACAGGAAGTGTGATCCATCCAGAGGTTCTTTGACGCACTGGATGCTGCAGCAGAGCCTCTCTCTCTCTGAATCACATGTCCTCATCGTCCCGTTATCCGCTGGGTGGATATAAATACAGGCTGCAGCGCTGCTGGTACAGGCTCCACAGTTTCAGCCAAACAAACAGCAAAGGTGAGTCAGAGAGGATTTTAACTGTTTTTATATCTCTGCAGCAAAGTGCTGCACAGCAGGAAACAAGCGCTTCTTAATATTAGATCCTGATTGGTCGTGTTTAAATGCATTAATTGGTGCTACGTCGGTAGCTGTAGTTTGATGCAAATATGCTGACTTTATTTTTGATGTCTGCTTATAATGCATGGGTGTGACCTCCATCTCTGGATAAAAACAACAGGATTAGGGTTGATGACGTCATCCTGTGGTTGATTTACTTATAATAGTAGCCTTTAAAGGGGCATTTAGAATATAAACATGCAACAAAGGTAGTAACATTTTTTAGTATTTTTCTTTTCAATGTTACATTCTGTGAAATAATAAAGGATGCATACACGATGTTATTTAATTTATCTTGTATTATAACATACTAGCCTTGTTACACAGCACAGAATGCAAACAGTCTTCATATTTCCTAGATAAGACGTGACCTTGTTCCCTGTTACTATATAGTGCATCCTCAGGGTGCATAAATCCCCAAAGTATTAAAATAAGGTGGAAATGAGGGCACATCTGCTGCTGTCCCATTTTTCACAAAATGGAGCTTAGATCTTCAAGGATTATTCTTTATTTCTAAAACAAGCATCACCAGGATGAACCCCAGAGGATCAGATATGCAGTATTCCCGAAATGAAATTAAAAAAAGAAAACATAAAAACTCGGACATTTTGATTTTACTGTGCACCTCTATTCTAATAGGAAATTATGACATGAATAATCTGGTCATAGCAAAATTTAATTTAAGTAGTATTTCAGTAAAAATGTGCATAAAAAACATTAAATCAAATTTGCATTCCAAATTTTACTTCTGATTTTTTATTGAGTCATCATTTTACTCTTTAATAGTGAAAAAATATAAATTTAAAGTACAATTTTATCCCCTAGATGTCTCATTTTGTCGTCCCACAAGAAAACTCTTATGTGTTAGATGCTTTAACTACCTCAAGTTTCCTTTAAAACAAAAATATTAAACTCTATATTACATTGCTGGAAATATTTTGGCTCTGAATATATTACAAAATATTACTTTAGCAGTATAACATCAATAAACTGAAGGATAAATAAGAGTATTTGTTGTTGCTTTGTTAAAAAACAGCTGGACTTTCTGGAAGGTCTTGGAGGCAACATCTGGAGTGGAACAGTGTTGGTATTTTGATTGTGTAACCAGAATGGCTGCAGCTGCAAGTTATTATATTAGTGACTAACTGGGCTTTGACTTTCTGTTTCACACTTCAACCTTTTTTTTGCATTTTGACATTTTCTGTTATCAGCTTGCCTTGATCTTGATATATCATGTTGCTGCTTCTGTCCCAGAAACATCTACTGGGTTTCAGCAGCAGCCCCTTCCTGTCCTAACAGCTTTATGATTACGTGAATAATGAACTTGCCGTAGTTTTGGTGTTGAAATCCTGAACATGGACAAACAGGGAGAAGAAACTGCGACAATTGACGGTCCCCGGTGGCTTTAAAACAGCTGGGTGAAGCGTATCACATAAACAGATGTTTAGTAGTTTGCAGATCTTCTCACATTTAAAATCACAAATACTCCACAGTCCACAATTTAAAGATGTCAGTAACACAGTGATGGAAATTTATAGTTAGAGTTTATGCATTGTAAAACACGTCAGATCATTATGTGCAGCCCTAAAGTCTCGGACTGAGTTTTAAACATCAGAGTTTGGTAAAAAAAAAAAAAAAAAAAGCTGATGCTGAAAGTAACTCAAATGACAACAGGTTCAAACATAAAACAATTATCAAATGCCAAATTAATTATATTGTTGCATGTGTACCCTACGTATGTGGCAAATGGAGAGATTTAAAAGCTAGTCAACAACAACACACTGTACATTCTGTACTTTTCTTATTACCATAGAAACCTGAGACGGTGGTGGACAAGCAGATAACTGTGAAACAAAAACCCCTAACAGACGACTTGGTGACATAAATTCACCAAAACCAGTAAATAATCATCGTGTTTATGTACAGTTCTATTGAGAAGTTTGCATCCCCTCATCATGGTCAGGGATGTTTGAACTATTCTTTTCCCAGATTATACAACATTAGACTTCAATTATTTTTAAAACAATATCTCAAATGTATTGTGGATTTTTAATTATCTATGATAAAATATTTACACACTTGTCAAATAGCATGTTGCACCTCATTCTTTTTATCAACAAGCTTCTGACACAATCCTAATGGGATATATGTTCACTCTTCTTGGAAGAAATGGTGTAGTTCATTAAACTGGTTGATTTCTGACACGGAAACAGATGTAAACTATAGTCTATAAATTTTCAGTAGAGTTGAGCTCACGTAAGTCAGGCAATTCCAGAAAGGAGATGTTATCTAGTTGCCAGTTGTGATGTATGTGTGGGAAAATTAACATGTTGGAGCACCCAACTATGTCCAACTTTCAACCATCTAGCTTTTTATTACGGAAGGAGTTGGGGACTTTAAATGTTCTCACACCGTTTTCAGTTTTTCATCCACTTTGGTCTATGCTTCAACTCCCCTGGCAGCAAAAGACCCCCACATCATCATGCTACTACCACCATGCTTGTGAGTAGTGTTTTCATATTTGGAGGCCTCACCTTGACTCCTCCTAACAAATGTTTTTTTTTTTTTCAGTCGACATTAGAGGTACCGTGCTCTTCTTTCTTGGTCAGCATCGCCACGGTCCATGCAGATTTACAACTCGCCTCCCTGTGAATCAGTGACACTGTTGTTCATGGCATGCGTATGCCTTTATGACTCCTGGGTAACCTGTAGTAACCAGTTTTATTTATTTGGGAATCATGAGAAGGGATGTCATGTGCCTGCAATTTCTGCCGCCTGTGGATTAAAGGCTGTCTGGTCTATCCTGACTGGTCCCTCTGTGTGCAGATTTGACAGTGGTATGGCAGAATGTCCTGAAACAACGCTGACCTTCCCAGATAATGGAAACAAATCCCTGCAGCCATCTCCAGATGTTTTCCTCAAAACTTAGTTTTTCCTCTCATTCAATACATAGAAACAATTGTATGCACATTTTATGACAGTAATTTACATAAGGAAGAAATTGTGCAACAACTGCACAAGTGGGAGTATAGCAGTAACAGCCAGAGGCCTTGGACAGAATAAGCTGCAAGTCTTTAATTTCGATTTGCATTCAGGAGTAGATCTAAACAACCAACCCTGCTTTTAAATTGATGTTAATCATAAAACTACCTATTGGCAATGTCAACAGTGTGTGTCATGCTCTGAAAATTTTTTTAAGTAGTTGTGGGTGAATAAAAATGTGCAGAGTTGTCTTAATGTGATCTTTAAAAATGGAGCGGCTTGACACATTCTAATATGTATTTTAAAGACAGATATTTCTTTCATTCATGCACATTCAGTGGCTGATGGAAGCAAGCATGCATGCAAATCTTAACAATCTGCTGTAAAACAACATAATATTGTTTAGAGATTAACATAAATCTAAATTTAGAGATGTGCTGCCTAGAAAAAGCTGCCAGAATATGGGATCAGTCCATAATTATGGGTTTTCTCAGAGAGAAGATGCGGAGGGAAAAAAACGAAGACACAGTCTCCCTCTGATGAATCTGTCATTGTTAATAAACGGGCAGCTGACCAAGCACACATCAGAGGCAAAAGAAGATGGGGAAACAGAGAAAGGCCCTGCTGTTCCTCTTATATAATACTTTTGAAAGGCACAGCCTGGTCAGTGTCACAGGAAGGGCTGATTAGAGGTCAGTTTGGTCACAACATCTCTGCATCAATTCGAAACTCGAGATAAAAACAAGCACCAGTTATTTTTGTGTTTGCTGAGTAAGAAGAGAGGAGACAGCTCGTTTTCCTGCTGCGTAGGTCCCTGACAGGCTGCCCTCTGCTGGAGACTTAAAGTAATTACAAATGCTTCAGATGAGTTGGGAACAATGGTTTAAATATAACATTTGTTTCCAGGTCATCATATCCTGCTCCCTCTAAGGGTCAGAGACGATGTTAATGATGATGATGATGATGAAGAAGAAGGGGTCCAAAGAGTCCCTGGCTTTGCTGGCCTTCATTCTGGCCTCAGCCAACTGTATTCTGCAACCATCCAAGGAAGAACTTAATGGTAAGTTTACAGATTCAGTTTATTGTTGATTTATGGATTTGAAAAAAGGAAATCGAGTCCACAGCATCACTGGCCCTCCACCATACCTAACAGCGGACATTATGTTATTTTCTTTTATCCTTTACTTTTGACCCACCTGGAGTGTTTCATGTACCTAGCCTCTTTTCTTCAAAGCACAGATTGCAGTTACAATTGCAGTTACAGTCCCAGTAACAATCAGCAAACTCCATGTGAATTAGAATTGTCATCTTAGGACAAAAAATTTATTATTTCTGCCATGCATCCCAGACAACCAATTGGAATAAAGCGATCATGCTTGTTGTGGAGACTTGGAAACCTACAGATTTCCCTCTTTGCTCTAATTTTTTAACAGTTACTTACTGTCCTCCTTACTGTGCATGGTTGCAGAATAAACCTGGGTCCTCATATAGTCCTGTTAGTTACAGTTTGAGTTGTTTTATCACATCTGCCTTACTTGAGTGACATGTTTTCTTCTCTTTCCCCTTGTGAAGAGGCTAAGGAAAATGGGCCTTTTGGTTATATCATATTTGTACCCCAGAGATAATAACAAGTCGTGGATTACTAAAAGGTCAGACAAAACATAAATCAAAAGTAAATAAAATACAATTAATTCAATTTATTGGTTTGATTGATTTTATAGGAATTGTGGCAACAATACATAACTTATTCTACTGCACAGGCACCAATTATTGTTGAGGAAGATGCATTTGGCATGCAGTGATTCCACCCACTAGATGGCATTCTAGACAAAGCACTGAAGTTGCCCAGACCAGGACAAGCTTTAAATAAAATGTACATAAACTCAAACGTTTTTTTAACAGGGAGGGACACGCATTTTAAAAGTTGGATGTTATTTACAGAGATCTCCATCCAGGGTGAGAAGTATCTGGATAAGCAGATTGAAATCGCCATCGATGGCGTGAAGGAGATGAAGACTGTGATGCAGAAATCCTCAGAGGACCACAAGTTGTTTGTGGATGCTCTGGAGAAAACAAAGCAGCAGAAAGAGGTAAAGAGACACCATAACCAAATGTGCAGATTTGTGTTCCTGGGAAGTTTCTTCTCTATCAAGCAGACACCAGATGATCGACTTTACTGACTGAAATTTTAAACTACCTCTTTGAAATGTTAATATAATGTCTTTCCAGTGAGATGTGTTACATCTGCCATGTTACAGGAGCAGAATTTTACCACACATCGCATTAATTAATCAGTTTTGCTGCTGATGCGTACTTTAATGCAGGAGGCAATACATGTAGCGGAGGAAATGGAGGCCAAGCTGGCGAAGGAGGAGGAAGTTTGCAATGACACCATGAAGGCTCTGTGGGAGGAGTGTAAGCCCTGCCTGAAGAAGACCTGCGTTAAATATTACTCCAGGACCTGCAGCAGCGGATCCGGATTGGTGGGGCGTCAGGTCGGACATTTAACAGATCAACTCTCACTCTGAGACTGGAACTAGTTGGATTACTGAGTTAAAAAATGTAACATCCTCCTCACATTTTCTGTTTAGCTGGAAGATGTGCTGAACAGAACATCTCCCTTCTCCATCTGGATCAACGGGGAGAGGATCGACACTCTGGAGCAGGAGGGGCAGCGACAGACCAAACAGTTCAAGGACCTGGAAGAAAAATACACAGAGATGGAAGATGGAGTGGATAACATCTTCTCAGATAGCATGAAGGTGATTGTTTATTTCACAGAATCACACAGATACTAATCGAAATGCTGATGTTCAATTGCAACATAATGAAATTCATGAATTTAACACATCGCCTTCTAAACAAAGAGTGTTATCAATTTGTGACTTTCTAGAGACCAGATTCAAAATCATGTTTGTATCACATTTAAAAGAAAGTGTAGTTGACCAAAGAGTTTTTCAGTTTAGCCAAAACATTATAAAGTCAGTCAGTCATTTTCTACCGCTTATTCCATAGTGGGTCGCAGGGAAGCTGGTGCCTATCTCCAGCAGTCTATGGGCAAGAGGCAGGGTTTACCCTGGACAGGATGCCAGTCCATCACAGGGCAACACACAAACAACCATGCACACACTCATTCATACACCTAAGTAAGGATAAAAAACTACAATCAGCGCCTCTGAAGTATTGTTGCTTTAAGCCTTTCAGTGCTTATATAGCCAAATTGTTGTGTCTCTATTCCAACACAAAGTTCATCTTGTTCCCAGTTTGAGTGGTGCTCTCTCCCCTGGGCCAATGATCATATTTCCAGTGTTCATGGACAGGATCTCAAGGAGTCGTCATAGAGAGCTGAATGTCTGGACTGGGAACCTCAGTGTCTCACCTTTTGCAGATGATGTGGTTCTGTTGTCATCTTCAAACAGTGGACTTTAATTTGCACTGGAGGTTTGCAGGCAAGTGTAAAGCAGCTGGGTAGGATAGTACTAACTCCTCTAGGTCTGAGGCAGTGGTTCTCAACTGCAAAAAGATGGATTACACCCCATCCAGGTCATGAGTCAGTCTTCGCCCCAAGCTGAGGAGTTCAGGTATCTTGGTATCTTCTTCACAAGTGATTGTGGGATGGGGGTGGTTAAGGATACACAGGGGACTCATTTGCAGCAATGCAGGTGGTGCTCTGGCCTGTTACAGTGACGACAGAGCTGAGCCAAAAGGCAGACCTTTGAATTTAACAGCCCGTCTACATTTTGAATGAAAGAGCTCTTGAGTGGCTAGGCCAGAGGTCTGCAACCTTTACAATCCAAAAAGCCATTTTGCCCTCAGTCAAGCTGAATACAAACTTGTTTAGAGATGCTAATGTGACTTTTTGAAAAAAAAAAACTTTCTGATAAATATCTAATATAGAAAATGTGTTCTCGTCTTTAAAGAGCCATCATTTTATTTATATTTTTAGGTTTAAAGAAAAGAAAAACATAAGACCTTTGCAAAACCAGAATGGATACATTTTCCTATATTGGGAGTTGATATTTGTGGAAAATGATGTTAAAAAAGGCACATAGTTTCTAACATAATGACAAGAAAAATAGCATTATTTAGCAAATGCAAAACATACACTTATTATATATATATGTTTAAAAGCATTAGTCATTTTTTTAAGCCAAAGTTATTAGGAGCCATTGTGAGAGGTCAAAAGAACCACCCCATTTGAATTGCTGAAGGCATCTGATCAGCATCAAAACGTCATTAAATACATAAGCTCTGTTACATCTTTATTCTTTAGTCTTGTTGTTGGAAAGCCTGAGAGAAGAGATGACTCCTAAGCAGTGTTTTAAATATCCCTTCAGGCTGATTGGGGTGTATATGGAAAAATAAACAATTTCCCAGATTTTGGACAACAGCAGCTGCCAGGCAATTTCCTTCTCTGCTCAGACATTTGCAAATAAACTGAATGCCTGCAGACTTGGGAAAGAAAAAAGTAAAATCTAAAGGAGAAAATCTCCTGCCAGGAACATTTGGCTACAATTACTAGGCTATACTTTTTTTTTTTTTTTTCTAGCCAGGTAGCTTTTTTCATCTTTAGAAGTGCAGCAGTGATTTGTAACCTGTCAGATGAAATGCATTGCAGTCTGGTCTTTTGGCTTACGATCCCAATTTACGTGAAGTTTATCCAACTGCCGTATCTGTTCAAATCGCAGGTGTATTTAAGCATGAAAAAACATGTTAGCATACTGGATTGTAATGAGACCTTGAATCACTTGAAAAATCTGACCTACTTTCAATTCTTTGTTAAGAGGGTACAGAAACTCAATCTAAAATTTTTTAACTACTAAAATAAAATTTTGTTTCCCTGCTCCCGAAAACCTGAACCTCAAACCTAAAAGTCCATCTTCAATAACGAATAAGTAACAGCGCCAAAAGGTTTAAAAGAAAAATTATTTAAATTGTATTCCTTAAAATGTTTTCAGATTCTAATGCAGCAAGACTGGTACCTTAGAAACATTTAAAGTGTTATTTTTTTGCTTCTACCTTTACATTTGAAATGATTAAAAAGGAGCTCTTCTGTGTTCGTTCCAGGCTGCCGATCACATCAACCCTCCAGGGTTCTTCTTTCCCAAATTCCTGGCTCCGGTCACTCGTCGTGCCAGAAGCATCCACATGCTTTTCCATGATCCTTTCCACAACTTCCAGAGCTTGTTCTCCCCCATGATGGGAATGAGCAGGAACCTGTTCGGCTCTATGGACTCCATGATGGACTTAGACTCTGATGCTGCCCCTAATGAGGGTATGTTTTTATTCACTGGCGAGAGCTGACGCTGATGAGGGAATTCAGGAATTCTAATACGAAAGTACAGTCTAGTTACAGTATTGCCGACCTTTACAACTGACAGTTTGAAATCTGCCCTTTGTTTGTCGGCTATAGATGGAAATGTCAACGAAGATGTGATCATCACAAAACCCTTCGGCGATGGGAGGATGACCTGCAGGGAGATCCGTCGCAACTCGGCTGGATGCATCAAGTTCCGCGACGAGTGTGAGAAGTGCAAAGAAATCCAGCATCTCGGTGAGAAAATGCCAAAATGCATAGATGATAAATGCAATTGAAAACAAACCATAATGTAAGAAAAACAGCATTAATTAATGACAAATTTCAAGTACAAAAATCCTGCTCGAGCCATGAACTACTCTGTAGAGCTGAATAGGACTCAAACATGTTCACATTAGAGCACAAAAATGAGCATTTAACCAAAAACCGTATGGTTATGAGTTAATAAGAACAGAGATTTATGATCAGTATCACTATACACAATTGTGATAATAAAATCCAGTTAAAACATTTCTTTCTCTCCTTGTTCTAAATCAGTAAAATACTTAAAATGTAAGATTATACTCTAACAGACTGCTCTGGGAAGAAGCCTCTGGAGGGCCCACTGAAGGAGGAGCTCGAGGCTGCCCTGGCGATGGCTGAGCGTTTCACCCAGCAGTATAACTCCCTCCTGAAGAGGTTTGAGGAGCAGATGTTCAACACCTCCTCCATCCTCGACATGCTCAACATGCAGTTCGGATGGGTGTCGTCTCTGGCAAACAACACCAAGGATGGCATCTTCAGCGTGAAGGGGGTACGTAAGTCTGGATTGTAGGCTGATCAGTAAGACTCTGCTGACGTATCCTCTGTGGATAACAGCCATGTCTTCATGGAATCTGGTGGACAAACATGATCCCTCTTTGTTATTTCGGAGAGTTTTAGAAAACAGAGAATAACAATGAAAACATCAAAGTTAAAATACAGGATATATTTACTGGATTTCCTTTTGTCAATACAGACTCAGGTAGATCCAGGCATGTTCACTAACATTTGATTAAATGTTCCTTAGGTTACACCTTAAACGCATTCTTTTTTGACCTTCAATACGTCTGTCTAAATACTTGAATGCTCTTCTTAGAAGCATGTGCAGCATTCATTTATGTTAGTTTCCTGACACAGACCCAGCTTTCATGCATAGTCCATACATTTTCAATTTGGTTGAGGCTAAAGCTTAATTTTGATCTGCTTTTATCCATTCCAAAACCAGTTTTGATGTGTTTGGGATCATTGTCCTGAGTTTCAAACGCCTTGCTGTGGATTTGAGGTAAAGTTGAGGAATTAGGAGGTAATCCCCCTTGTTCATTATTCTATCCACTGTGTGTAATGTCGGTCTTAGTAGATGACCTCTCCCACTGGGTCCGGTTCTGCTGGAGGTTTCTTCTATTTATAAGGACATCTTTCCTTACGAGTGTCGCCACGTGCATGCTCAGTATTAGGTACTGTTGCCAAGTTTGCGACTTGATGCAGTCCGCTGGGCTTAGTCAGATAAAAAAACTTTTTACTAGTTGGTTTGATAAACGGAACTTGACTGCACTAGATTATAACATGGATTGAACTGGAATGCATGTCAATGAATTTGAATCAGTCTGATGATTGGAGTGAATTAACTATATAAATCAGAATGTAAATTGGGATTGTTTGTCTTGTAAAGTGCCTTGAGAGGACATTTGTTGTGAACTGGTGCTCACCATGATGCTGCTACTACCATGCTTCGAAGTTGGTACAGTGTTTTTACATTTGAAAGCCTCACCTTAACTCCTGCAAGGATGGTTCTTGTCATTTTGGCCATATAGCTCAATCAGTATCTTGTAATTGAGTTTGGCCATGTGAGCAGCTTGCTGAGGAACATTTAACCCAACATTATGTAAGGATTATGATTATTGATTAATTTATATTTATCAATAATTATAATTAAAAATCATAATTTGAGAAAATTAATTTCTTAACCAAAAATCCTCATTTATGAATCGAGACCAGAGATGTCTTCTGGTGTTGTAATTGTGGCTCAACGCCTTTGATAATTACAACTGTTAAATACTCAGTAATAATTGATAACTATTACCAGAGATGTCACTGTTTAATCAACCGTTTCTGCCAAAACGTGGGGAACGTTAACCTTATTTTGACTGACAAATCACAGTTGCACAAAATAAACACAAAACGCCTTCTCTTTATCTACGTGAATATTTATTAAACCAATCAGCCTGATACAATCAGCTCTTCGATCCAATAATCTTCACCTACTCAAACATGCAAAGTTCTACACAAAAGGATAAAATATCTAACTAAACAAAATAAACAAAACCGCAGTGCATATGGGATCAAACCAGCAGTTATGGCAAAATAAAAGGGGAATATGGTTGAACAAAGCTTTGGATGCGCCCCTCCCAAAGTGTAGCTCAGCGGGACACGGGCAGTCATAAACCTTCCCCCAGCAAGGTTGTAAAACTCAGCCCACACAAAGGATCACAAACCCTTTTGGTGGCAAACCAGTAAAACATGAAGTTGAAGACAAAGAAAATGGTTGATTTTCACCATAAGGTTATTATAGCAGTCCAGTTTCACGGCGCACCTGCTCTCAGGTGTTTGCACAGTAAAAGCACAATACTGCGAGACTCGGCGGCCTCAGACAACAACAGTAATCACGTTTCGAAAGAACAATGGCATGCACATACAATTCAGAACACATTAAACTCTAAGTGGCGATTCTACATCGCACTAAATCTCCTCTATCCTGCCCAAGCTATTCCTAAGAAAACATTTAAATAAAAGGTGGATTTTACTTGTTGAAGTCTTCCTTCTGGGGCGGCGAGTGAGAGAAAAAAAAAAGGGTTGAAGAGCACCTGCGCATCTGCAGTTATACTCCAAGAAAGTGGTCAATCTCCGTCCTTTGGCCTCCTTGGCGAAAAGGAAAAATATGATCTGACCGTCAGCAGTCGACTAGAACAAAACAAGGAGGGAAAGTTGCGTCTCCTTGAAACTCCGTGGTTTTTGGTTACGTGTTAAACTCACGTCTTCGATCGGCAAAGTGAAATTTCTGGCCTTCTTATTCCAGAAACCTCTTTCATGAATTTTTTGTTGGCCAACGAAGGAGAATAAATGAAGAATCCACGTGGGACCTCTTCTTCTCCAGAGAGATGCTTCAGATGTTGGTCCTGTATCCAACGTGAAAAGCGCTTCTTTCAAATGTTCGCCATCCTATATTGCCTCCTGTGACGGCCCCGTCATATCAGCCGCAGTGGCCCCTGGGTTTTGTAGGACAGACTATCCTGCGGTACAAAATGGCCGATGACGTTGGAAAGGCATAGTGGCGTCCAGCAACGTGCAAATGGTCCAATATACAGCAAACAAGTGGTCCAACAATTAGTAGGGGTGTATGTATATATTCGAGCTGTTATGAATAATTTTATAAATAGTGAATTAGAGTGATTTTACAATAAATGTAAAATTGCACATCACATCATTTGTTAGACGATCATGCGGCTTTGAAACTAGAATGGCTTAAGTACATAATTAAAAGACTGAAAGAAATATGAAAAAAATGTAAAAGAAAAAATGTTAGGACGCCCAATTCAGTATATAGTTCAAAAAGAGATCTCTAACCGTTTTTTTTCATCTCTGGAAAACAAAGTAGTTTAAACATAGATATACAACAAAAATGAACCCTGTTATTGAACAATATCAATGTTATTTTGACTGTTTAAAAAACTTTAGAAGGTATTTATTTCAGTTGTAGTTGTTTGGTTGTATAACCTGAATCTGCCAGTATTGTTAAAATTGATATTAAATATCCATATGTCTAAACATGTTGGAAAAGCACACAGGCTGTCGTACAGTGTCCTAACTTTTTCACCTGAATGTGTTAAACTGTAGCTGTTGAATAGTAGAGGTGTAAACTCCTATTGACTCACCACTGCTCCCTCTAGAGACATTTCAACTAATGTGTGGCGTCTTTTTATCGTGATAAATCAAGACTACTTTTGGTGTTATAGGAATGATTGCAAAGGTTGAAATGACTACAAAAAAACAATGTGGCTAATATGTGTCAATCCTCAGCAGATTATTGGGTTATTGATTTAGTATTTAACCTTTTCTTCATTGGCAGTAAAAACAAAAAAACAAAAACAAGACTCACCAGATATGAACTCTCTGCCTGTGTTGCAGGTGATTTGCACGGGGGACACTGAAGAGAACCCAGGCGGAGAGAAGCAGACTGCAGAAACTAAAGTGTCCGTCCAACTCTTTGACTCTCCCCCCATTAACTTCACTGTGCCAGGGGACATTCCCTGGACCGACCCAAAGTTCTCCGAGGTGGTGGCTCAGAAGGCGCTGGACCGCTACAAGGAAACCAGCATGTGAGTGTAATGTACCTGCTTTACAAAAGTTATTATAAGGAGATTAAATTAAACTCAGGACATTGTTTACTTATTAGAGGACTTCTGAAGGATTATACTGGATTTTTTTGGGGGTGTGAGAATAAAGGGGGCAGAAAAACAAATCTGTGTTTTTATTTTTCAAGAACATTGAAAACCATGTATCCTTTCTCTTCCAATTCACAATTATTCACACATAATGTGGGTCTATCATAAAAAAACAAAGGAAAATTCAAACTAATTCTTGAAAAATTAATTCCTCTATATTTCTTTTTCACAGTGTCGTAAAATAGATTTCAGCTGGATTCCCACCAGGATCTTCGACTTCTGCTGACTAGACAAATGCTCTGAATCCATCGAAACGCACCCGGGAGGATGTAAACCCCTGAAGCTAATGCACAAACTCCAATCTTCCTCTTCCATTCCTGCTTTTGCAACAAACACAAAGTTAAACCTCTAAGGTTTAAATGGCATCATTAGACCTGCTGTAAGAGAAGATATTCAGTAGATAACAAGCCTGACTCATATCTGTTGTACCTCATATGATTAGGAAGGCCATGCATTGTATGTGACCTGAGTCCACTAACAGGACCCATGCTGTAATAAGTGTTCTAATATTTTCTGTGTTTTTAGGACATAAATTACCACAATTACTCCTGCTGTTTATGCCATGTGTTTTAGAGACTTTATGAACGCAGAAATCCAGGATAGGAAGAGAAAGCTGGGAATTAAGTATACTTAACTCAAAACATACTGTCTTATTTGGGTGAGAAGGACCAACTGTTCTTACCATGTTGTGGTGTTAAGGGGTCTAACATATAAGCATGTCTGACAGCTCAGTTTCTAGACCCATTTACTATATTTTGATGCCAAATGATAAATAAAAAGAAAAGTACACACAATGGAGGAAAAGTGGAATAAATATCCAGTTAGCTTATTGTGGAGCAGGCTGAGGTTGTCACTGCTTTTATAAAATTGAATGTATAAGTTAAGCCAGGAAAACTGGAAAATCTCATCTTAGTCTGTTACCCAATCAAGGTTTTGTGAAATGGCTCTTGATCTGCATTGCTACTGTGCTCAAAGTTTTCTAAAAAGGTTAAAATGGTTATTTTTTGTGTGTTTATCTCAGTAATTTCAGAAAGTAATTTCTTTATGTGCACTTAATAAAACCTGCTAAAACATACTGGTCTTGACTTATTTACAATTTCTGCTTCTCTAAAGAGCTTCTTTTGTGTGTGTGTGTCCTGTCTGGCAGAATAGCACTCAGACTTGAGTCTGAGTGCCAAGAAGCGCAACAGATTTACTTTCACAAGTGAAGCATTAGGGCTAAACACTAATGCTCCGCTTGATATACATAAAAAAAAATAAAAAAACTTCATTAGAAACTGCTTTGGGATTATTTCAATTGCAATGGACACTGAGACATAAATGGAAAGAAAAAAAAAAAGTAGGAAAGAGAGAGAGGTGGGGCAAAAGGAAAAGGGAGAGAAAAAAAATAAAGGAGAGAAAGAAGGAAGATGAGCTTCTTGCCATTAAAATTAATAACTCCCAAAATGCTTTAGTATATTTAAATGGCAAATTTTCATCCACTGGACTCAAACAAAAGCACAAAAAAAAGAATCAGTTACAGTATTAGTTTAAGCAATATATGATTCATAGTAAATGTTAATTTCCTTATTGGATAAATGAACAAGAGTATCAAGGTTCCCACATATTTGTCATCAATGAATTTCATATTTTACCGGACAGGTTTTTAGAGATCTGTCCTTAACTAATTATAAAGGGTAACTACAGTCGTTACCAGTGGGTTTATGGCTTATTTTTCTACTGAGGACAAGCAAGAAAACGGGGGAGGAAGGAAGGTTAATGGACAAAAGGATAAGAAAGATGACTAGATCAAAGGACGTATAGGGGATGATGAAGGGATTGATTAATGGATGGATGACTAATGAATGGATAACAGATGCCTGGATGGATTGAAACAGACTGATAAATGGATGACAGAAAAATTTATATTTTTGGATGGGTGGATATGGAATACAGTCTAGAAATATCAATATTTTTCCACACTATTTTATAATACTCCGATTCCATAGTTTTCACAATACTGTGTCCACTTTTTAAGAACGTATCTGCTGTAAAGGTCACAAGAATTTGATAATGCTATTTCTGAGAAACCTAAAGGCGATGCTTTAAATCGGCAGCTTTAACCTTTCTGCACATTTAGTCGATAATGAAACAATAAGCAGACAGAGCGACGTTTAAAATATTGTGCCGTTTTTTATTTTTGTGTAAAAATCACACAGCTGCTAGTTAACTCTGCAGAGATACAGTACATCCATGCAGTAAAACATCTAGGATCCCACAGCCAAAAGAGAAGGAATTAAATAGAATATTCTTCTGCTGTTAGTCAGCAGTTAATGCAAATTTACATATGAGTCCAAAAGTGTGTATCATATACAATATACAACACAGATCTGGGAGAAAATGGCAATCAAAAGGTCCATCACAGAATTCATACGAGATTGATTGCTTCTGCCTGTCTGGATTGCCTTTTTTTTTTTTTGAGTGATGTTAGGGATGAGGAGGGAGAGCAAACGTTAAATATTGCTGGAAGGTTTAATCCGGTTTCCAAACAATATCACACACACACACGAGAAGTACACCATCACCCACAGCAGCAGGAGGAAAAAAACAAAACAAGGAAGAGAGATCAGTCAGTCGCCATGCTAACCTGAACACCAATCCAATCAGGGCGAGTAAGGCTTAAATGATGTTTCACCAACAGAGGGACAAAACATTCAGAAAATGAACGAATTAAAGAAAATGAGACATTTCAGGACGCTGAAAAATAACATTAAAGATTCCAGGTAGTGTTGAAGCAATAAAACTCAAGTTTTTTCAGGTTTTGTTTTACTTCCTAAAGCATCTTGTCTGCAAGCAGCTCAAAAATAGAGCAAGTGGATGAGTTCAAAGTGCAGTTAGGTCATTCAGGTCTCCCATTACGCTGACTGGTCTCCTATCGGGGTTCATCTCCACCCAGCAAGGGTCACATTTTGCAGATTAAAAAAAACAAACATAAAAAAAACACTGAGTTGGAGTATTTTTTCGCCTCTGGACATAAGGAACACAATAAGGAAGCAGACCGCTCGTCGGTACCAAAATAAAGGCAGACAAATATCACAAACATACAGTAGATGGTATTCTGGAAGATCTACGATACAAAACCGGATATACTGTCCACACAGTTGCTACGATCAGAGAACAAACAGCTAAAGTAGACTGGTCAGTGAAGATGTATCGCAAGTACTTGCATAGTGCTGCTTTGCCTGATTGGAAAACAGCTGATTTTTATTTATTTTATTTTTTTTTTTACAATCCCTCCCATCAGATCTGTGCGCATGTGTTCGCGGCAGAGAAATCGGAGGAAAACTTCTCCCCAATCAGGCGACACGTTTCTTCATAAACGCGGCAGCCTTCTGCAGCAACGTCTGGTTCTGCTATAAATGACTTCCCAAAAAAGGTGACGCATATATATACCTGCAGCTTGAAGAGAAAATTAAAAACGAGCTGAAATGTTAGGCCCAGACAGAACTGGGGAAAAAAAAAAAAAAAAACTGTGGGAAGAGAAAAAAGGCTGCTTTTCATCGTTGAATGCAGCTCAAGTAGAAGTGAAGGAGCGACAGTTTAGTCTTTTAGAGTCAAACCATTCAGTCACATCAACCCTCATAACATTAAGGAAAAACCAAGACAGCACTTTCACACACACAGATCTATATATGTAGAGTTGAACGGGCAGTAGCAGGAAAAACTGAATTCATATCAGAAGATGAGTCAACGAAGCTCTTCATACAAACACTCGCGCAGCATGTTCTGATCTACTCTTTCCTCTGTGGAAACCGGCTTTTATTGGGTTCTTAACACACACAGAAAGCTGGTCATGTCCACTTGCCAATTTAATGAAACGAAGCAATAAGAGAAACTACCCAAAGTCCAATTTACAGTCTTTATTGTCGCTGGAAGATATTTTAAAAAGGACAGTTCTCTTTATTTTTGTGAATAATTGCAAGTTTTGCCCTTTAATTCTGCCTAAAACTACAGCAGGTGTGTATAAAAGGATAGTTGAGAAACTTTTTTGGGGAGTTCAAATAAAAAAGTAAAAAAAAGTATTTTATATCTTACCTTTTATAGATCACTCCTGGCGTCTTTATTTAGTACAAGTCTAGATTAGCTGGAACTGAAGCCAATGGCTAGTACTATAGGGGTGGATTTCTGCTGTCTTAAAACATCTCCATTCATCCAAAACATTATATGCAAACAGTATTTTATGACCAATGATTATTTACGTAGGGAATGGAGGTTGGAGGCAGTCCGACACAAATTTTCCTTTATTTTGCTGTTTGAAACACACCTCAAGAAAAGAACACGTTAAGCATTTCTGGCCCAATAATTACCTCATAGAACAGTTAAATATCTTTTAAAGCTGCATTAACTTAAACTGCCATAATAATTAGCTCTTTAGTGGAGCCTTACCTTAACATCAGACAGTTGGTGTGACCGGGAATGCTTTACATGTTGCGTTTTCAGTGTGTTTCACTTTGGAAGATTACAGGTGTCACACCAACCTCCATTTTCTCTGCAAATCAACACAGGCGTCTCTGTAAATAACCGCCCAATGTAAACCTGACAATGGCTATAAGGGAATAAACTAGCAAATGCATAATACACGATTTTTTTTTAGAATGGAGTTGCTTTTGGACAGTTTTAGTCCACTTTGGTTCAGACTGGTCAATAGCTTCAGGTACCAGAAGAAGTTAATCTGGATTCAAACTAAATGAAGACAACAAGAGAGCTACCTACTGATGACCAGATATCAACTGCTTCTAACCTTTCCACGAAACCGCAGCTGTTTGCTGTTACGTTTAGAATTGATGTAGCAGGAAGACAATTCAAAAGGACAGTTCCTAACAAATTAATTACGTTTTTCATCAAGTTTCATCATGTATTTCTCTTTGGAATAAAAACGGATCAGAATAAGATTTGACTGAGTAGCTCATTACTTTGATTTAATCCCATAAACTATTTCTGTACTTTGTGCACCAGAGACAGATTTTTTTCTCAACGGTTCTCATCAAAAAGTAAAAAAAAAAAAAAAACTGGTTTCTCTGAACAGTTACATTAAATTAACCCAATTTGCAAAAAGAGATTTGGTGTGGCAGAGCCAGACATACTGCAGCGAGCCCCTAACTAAACCACTTAAACAGAAACAAGAACAGAACCAGTCACACCAACACAATGATTACACTCTGCCGTCCTTCTTCAGTCACTTAGAGTCTAAAGCACTCAGACCCCATGTGTTCCGTCTTCACAATGGACCTAAAGTTGGACGCTCTGCTGTCCGTCATTATCTGAAAAGTGCCAGATGGTGATATCCGCTACTCTCCTCTGTTTGTTGGTAAGACTGAGCTGTCAGGCCCGTCCACTGTGCGGCCGAGTGCGAGAGTTTCATTTAACGGAACACCCGGTGCCATCCCCGGCCCCACCAGAGAAATGATGATGGAAGAGAGATGAAGCGGAGGAAAGGAGAGTCGCGATGACTGCCATGGAGTTCCTCGCACGAGTTACAGTCGAGTTCTGCACCATGTGTTTGGTTAAAGGTGGGAGAAAGGTCGGAGCTGTTCCAGCTGGACTTCCAAAGATATCCTCTCCTCAAGCAGGTCCTAAAGAACAACGACAGGTATGAGTAAAGTGACGGAAGGAGATATACCATACTTAGCTAAACACTAAAGCCAGTCAATGTGTTTTAAACCTTCAGTTGCTGCTGTAGTTCACTGTTGAGCCGTGCCAACACTGTGTTTGTCTCTTTGTTTCTTCTGATGGACGCTTGAATTGCCTTTTTGTCCTTTCCAACCGATCTGGAAATATAGAAAAACATTTTTGACTAAAATTCCAAATTCCAACGACAAAAATGTATTAAACAGTTTTCTGACCTGGGGATGGAAGGCTGAGCAGTTAGGGGGGCAGCTATGGCGCAGGCTTTCTGCGGTCCGAGCTGCTCGTCTTCTGGTCGAAGTTCGTCTTCGGACTTCAACCTCCGACGAACGGGCTTTGGTGGAGGAGCCAGAGGGCCCGATGAGCCCTTGGCCTGATGGGAGAAAGAAGCACCGTCACTGACTGGGATAAACTCTGTTCCAGGTTAAAATGTTGTGTTTATGTTGATCTTTCACATTAAGTGCACAAAACCTTTGCAGGACAATGTTTACTGTGTAAGAATGGACATACAGAGTTGACTATAGCTGATGTTCTCTCATCAGCTGGGCCATCACTTTTTACTGTTCTTAAAGGACCAGCTCCCTCCGACATCTTCTCCACCTGTTGATGCACACATACAAAGTCAATAGTTGTACTCATGGGCCACACGGTGAAATGCAGTACTGCCTATAACATTTCAGAAAAATATAAAACTACAACTAAGAAAAGAATTGGAATAATTCAGGTCACGACAGTTCTCTATCCCACCTCAGGTAACACCATACCTGTCCTGCCTCGCTGTGTTTATCGATTTCTGGTAGGCTGGACGGCTGCTCAGAGGCAGCGAAGGCCTGAAACTGGCTGAAATCTGCGAAGTTGGGCTGCTGAGGAATCTGCTGCGGGGAGGTGGTGGTGAGCACAGCGCCGCCTGCAGGAACACCCTCTGAATCTACACGATGCCCAGTGAGCGGTACCGATGTCTACAAGCAGACGGGAAAGGGAATAGATTGGTGCAGGCTTGTGTGATATTAAGAGAATAAAACTAAAACGTGCTTTCCTCTATTTTTGGTCTTTGAATGTCATTACCTGTGTGGGTAGCGGTCGAGGAGGCACTGCAGGAGGAAAAGCTGTCGTAGAGGGTTGGGGTTGTCCTGGCGCAGATGTGGCAGCGAAGGTGCGATTCATGTCCAAAGACGAAGAGCGAGAGTGGGACTGTTGGGGGCGGGGAGGAGGGGGAGGTGGGGCTACAACCTTCAGAGCCTCTGGAGATGCACCCGACTGAGATCTGAACACAAAAATTCAAGTTTCTGGATTTCTGAATAAAAATATAAAGACTTGCCTTTTTTTTTTTTTTTTTTGACAAATTAACCGTTAACCAAGTAGAAACTAGAACCACAGCCTGACTTCAGGTCTATAAGTGATCTTGGTCTTCTAAATAAATGAAGCAAAAGTGTTATAACAACTGTTGTTGTTATGGAGACTTTGTGATCCAAGATGACATTCTTTAACACTGCTACTAGAACACCACATATGGAATGAAGTGTTCTAGTGTTTCCCATTTTGAAGAACGGCTCAGAGGAATGGGTCTTTGAGTCACATATTCCTACCTTAGGGAAACAGGTACTTATGGATTACTAATAAAAAGTTCCAAGACATTCTGATGTAAAAACATAAAAATGCTTCAGATGTGTTTATGTTAAAGGGTTGTTATGGGTAAAAATAATAATGCTACGGATGATTGTGTAAAAGAAAATTATTCCCCACCCCTCACTTAATGAATACAGTACAGTTAAAGGTTGGATCTTGTTAATTGTTTGTTTGAGATTAAACTACTCTAATAGAGGATGAATTATAGTGGAGAACACAAAATAATTAAAAGTTATGTTCTAAAACATAAAAAACCAACAAACCTTTGCCTGGTGATTGGCTCCTGGTCTGATGTGGAGGAGTCAGAACTGCTGTAACCATCACCTATGAAGAGGGGGCAATAATAATGAATAAAACAAAATATGTCAAATCAATTTATTCAGATTAGACAACAGCAATATTTCATTTTCTACTACGGTTAATCCTGATCTATCCTAGAGGACCCGGAAAATAAGAGGAATCAACCAGGAGCACGTCAACTAGGTGATAAAAATAAGTTCACTTTGGTTCCTGACAGTCGACAGCCTGATCACAAAGTGGCCTGGATTGTTGCTGAAGACTCAACACACACTTGAGAAAATGTATAAACGCTGGACAATGCTTAAAAGGAGAAAACAGGATCTGAAAAACTGCTTCACTGTCACCTTGGAAGTACGAATGTTATTAGAAAAGGTTTACCAGATGTCTGCAGCCCTTGTTTGCAGCGAAGTTTTATCTTCAAACTTCTCATATGGGTGTAAATGTTTCTTAATCTTCCAGCAAAGCCTCCATATTTCACAGCTTGTGTTGTTGTACAACATCGGTGTAGTCAGCAACGAAATGACTCTGTTCATTAAGTACAGAGTCACTTATCCTAATGAATTACCATTAATATCAGCTATTCAGGTTTTTCCTGCTTAGATTTTGTAATATTCTCTGCCTTTGACAACAACATGACGTGCGCTGGACACTGAAGTTGTGACTCCTTTCAACGCTAAAACGTTTTTATTCTTTTTCTTAGTATCTGCTCAGCAAGGGTCTGATCTGGTAACACCAATATATACTTACTGGTAAATTCAGAAAAACAATTAAACAGTCTGAACATCCATGAAATTCACTCCTAAAGAACTCCTACTGGTTTTAGGAAATGCATTATGAACGGAAACAATGCTGCATTTATAGACCCCTTTACTCCAATACCCATAAATAAAGTTCAGAGCAACCATCTGCCTTCTGAAGTCCCAGAAATAGTAAATATAGTACATCTGTGTGTGAATTAATCTCAGTATAAATAAATACTTTTTAAGGCTCTGTAAATAAAGTAGTTGAAGCTCATCTATTTATTACACAGATATATATCTTATTATTAATGTGTCCACATTGATCCATCAAAGCAGTCAGAACAGAACTTTTCTCACCAAAATTAAAAGCAATGTGATCCCCTTAAGATGCTTAGTTCAAACGTGAAGGTCAAATGACTGAACAGGACGGAGAGATATGTTAGAATGGAACGGTTGTCTATAAACCAATAAACAATGTTTAACAGAGCTGGCCTTCACTGGTCAGACGAAGTTAAAAAGTTATTAATCAATGCAAGGAGGTTTTGTTTTAAAAAGGAGTCATTTATTTCTGAGTTTGTGGGCGTTTTTATTCCCTCAATTGTCAATCGTTTCTGAGCATACGAACATGATGCTAAACTGTTTTAGCGTCACCTGTTGGCCGGAGCAGGCGAGGTTTTACTCACCAACAGTGTTTGCTGCTACAAACATCATGGAAGGAGGCAGCTTGGTTTCTTCAGACATTTCTGGGGGTTTTGCCAGTAGAGGACTAGTAGGATGATTGTGATCTGGAAGTCAGAATAATACAAGGAAAACCTTTACTGTAAAGTCAAAACAAAAAGTGGTTTTATAAAGAATTCAGGGAAGCAGCTTTGAAATTCGAGCTTCCCTATAGTGATTTGAAAAAGGAGAGAGTTGATATCTGAAGAAATTGACATCTCTTTTCAGATGTTCCTTGGCAAGCCTCACTCCCCGCAGTTAAGGTCAGTGCTGCTGATTTTACAATAAGACAGAAGAGGCTGGGAAAAAAATGGTGTTTAATAATGTTTAAAAAATCCTTTCCTGATCTCTAAGACATCTGGGCAAATATTCTGTGGACTGACGAGGCAACAGAGGAATGTTTCGGTCCCGTTACAGCTGGCGTAAAACTAACAGCATTTCAGAAAGAGACCATTATACCAAGGATTAAACATGGCGGCTGTAGTGTGATGTGATTTCGTGCACCAGGACCTTAACAGCTTGCCGTTATTGAGAGAGAGCCATGAGTTTGTGAAGAGAGCTTGGGTAATGCTGCATGATAATAAACCAAGGAACACCAGTGAGTCCTCCTCTTAATGCCTCAAAAGGAAAAATATTTGCAATGGCCTTGACAAAGTCCAGACTTAAATCTAATTGAGATTCAAGGCTTGACAATAAACAAGTTGTTCATTCTCGAAAAGCCTTCAATGTTGCTCAATTAAAACAAATCTGTAAAGAAGAGTGGGACCAAATTACTTCACAGCGATTTGTAAAAGAGTGATGGCCAGTTATTTCAAATGCTTGATGTCAGCTGCTGCAATCAAGGCTGGTGGAGACTTAGTGACAATTATCTTTCACATAGGGCCTGGTTAGTTGGGATGGCTTTTTTTCCTTAGTGAATTAAATCCTTATTTGAAAACTGTATTTTGTGTTTAGTCTGAGGATTTCTTCGATCTGAAACAGTTAAGTATAACAAAAAAATACAAAAACAGAAGAAATGTGACAGGGGGGCAAACTCTTTTTCACTGGATCTGTAAAAACTGCTCCTTAGAACCGAAGCAAGTAATTTCCAGTAGATGTTTACAAAGAAAAGCAACATGCAGTTTTGTTTAATGATAGGTTTAATTCTCTTTACTGATGTTTCGAGTGAAGCCTCTAAGGTTTGTCATTACATTTCCCCACTCTGGAAATTCAACAAGGCAAAGGAGAAAAATCTGAAGGTTTTCATGGTGGGAGAGGAAGCTTAAATTAGATTAAAAAAAAAAAAAAAAAGCTTTACACTGGAGTTAAAACATGAACTCTGGGAACAACGCAGCTGTGTATGTGTAGTAACAGCATTTATCTAACAGAAATCTGTGTTTAAACAGTCAGGCTTGAGTCCTACCGCTGCCAGTCCTCTTCAGCTCCATCTCCTGCATGTGAATCTTACTGGGAGTCATCCGGATGGGGACTGGGTGGACGATGGCTGTGTCCTGGAAGACACGTATTTACGTAAATAGAAGGCTACAAAGGCAGCCGGATGCTTTCATTGCCGTACTTTACTTGTTTGCTCCATCTATAACAAACACTTTGAACACAATGTGATGCTTCTTTCTTTGAGGAGTACAAATGCTCAAGCATCTATTATCTTTAAGGAACCACAGTGTCTGGCAACTGGTTTGCTGTCGTCACCATGGAGGAAAACGAGCTGATTTCCAACAGAAGCTGAGCATTTAAATTCAGAAAACAAAGTGACCACTGCTGGCGAAGTGAGCGCCACTTTGTAAGAACATCATGCACAGAAAAAATGATACAAAGAAAGATCCAGAGAGGGTTAATGTCTGTGCATTACTCGATGAAACCATGCATGCCAAGTGATTGACTTACAGGGTCAGCTGGTGCAATGTTAGAGTCAAATTGGGTCAGAGTTTGTGAGCTGGAGGAGCGTTCGCTAAACGTCTCCCACTGCTGCAGGAGACAGACAGCAAGAAAAAAAACATGTCAGTCAGCCGGAACAGTGACATCACACTTTTACTGAAAATGCTCGAGCTTAGCCATGACTGTGGAAGCTAAACTATCATTGCAGTCCCAAAGAGGGAGAGAAGAGGTGCTGAATTAGCAATAATTATGTTTACTGATGAAGAAGATGATACAGTGATGGATGAATACAGACGAGACGAAGTCCTAAGCAATTAGGATGAATCTAATGCAAACCAAGCAAAGAGTAAACAAAGGTTTAAGTTTGTGTAAAAATGATTCATGTGTTGGAACCTCGCTGCTCTGGTTCATCTCTGGCCACGCTTGGTTGAGAGAAGGCATGGAGGGAGATTTGTTGGGGGTGACCTCCACAGGTGAAGCTGAGTATCCGACTTCAGCCACTGACTCAGGAACCTCTGGGGATGGCAAATAAAATAAATAATATATTTAAACATATCGTTAGGCTAATAGTATCAGAGCAGTTGCTAACTATAGCATGTAAGCTCCATAAAACAAGGATATTTGATAAAAATATGTTGTAAAAGCTCATTTTTAGGTTTCCTCAGGGTGTCTCTCTTCATAAAGTGAAGACAAGATTAAATTCGTCTCTTCATCAACACACCGGAATCGCATATTTAAGTCATAAACAGGGTTCTGTAGAACCCTAGTTCACGAGGAAGTACATTTGATTCAGTTGTATTGGACTTTGATATCCCTGGTTTAAGCCAAACCATGATAAATAGAAGATAAACAAACCAGTTAATCTGGTGAGAGCAGGGCATTAGTGCTATAGTACTGGAGACTGGTATTGATCTCAAACTGGTGTTGAGAACAAATTGTTAAATTTCTTGGTCTTGTGTGCGATGTATTAAACTCTAGATTTTTCCTGAAGACCAATCAAGATCTTAATCTCCCAAGACCTGGGAACCTAAGTAAAGGGGATGGAAAAAGTTCCTTCAAAATTGAGGATTATAAACTGAAGCAAAAAATGATCAATGGATTTAATTAACTTCAAGTCCAGAAGTAAGTTTGACATTTTCACAAATAAAATACTGTTTCTTTAGGGTTGAGGAAAAACTCCAAACAGGAAGTATTTAAAAGAACTTGAATACTAAGTGAAGAAAAATGCAGAAATAAAAAAAACATTTGGAAAATCATAATAATAATAATCATAATAATAAACCAGTTAAAAACAAATAATATCTTAAAGATATACAATGTATATTGGTACGGATGATATCTGTGCCCTTTCTCTGAAAATAACCCAGTTTGTGGATTAAATGAGAATAAGGTAAAATAAAATAAAATTTTTACAACACAAAACCATAATTATTAAACCAATTTCAACAACATAATTATAAAAGAACATATTAAAAAAGTTTGTGACCTATGCTTTTATGAGATAATCTACATCTTAAATTAGTTTTTCTTTTTGTCATCACAAACAAATATTCATGTTTTTAGGCTCAGAAAGAAAATTATTCTTGTTGTTTAATCTGTCCTTCAGTTTGGTTCAATAACTTCTTTTAAATGAGTAAAAATTCCCTTTTATCTCAAAACATATATTATAAGAGCTGCTTTTCCACTTCAAAAAGCAATAATTTTAATTAACTGCATTTTTCCAGGATTTCTCGCATTGATGTTAAATTTGACGAGTAAAAATTAAAACTACAACGCTTTTTGCTTTTGTTTAAGGATTTTCTTTGAAAATAAGTACAATTTGATGCAAATGAAAGGGCCTCCTTCAGTCCCTTTAGTAGCCATTATATCAGGGCTGTGCTTATAATAATCCACATCAGCAGAATATGAAGAACCATCAGGATGGGTTCTGGCTAGCATCTGTCTACTACGCAAGCACTGCTGTTTCACAGCTTTGAGAAGGTTTGAAACAGAAAAGAGAAGAGGAGGATCAGAGTCTGTCTGAGCAAACCTGCTGAATCATCCAGGTCAATCAGCTTCGGCATGAGGCTCTCTGGCAGCTTCTCGGGGAGGTCGTAGCCATTTTTTCTGGCCACAACCAGGTGAAAGGCGGCGCAAAACTCGTCCAGGGTCAGCGCTCCATCTTTATCAAAGTCCGACAGCTCCCTTTAAATAATAAACCGTAAACGAGGTCTCACTTCATGCTTCAGCAGAAAGATGATATCAGCTATAAAATTCTGACTTTGCATGCACCGGTGCAGGAAGCAATAGCATGTAAGGCAGATAAACACTGCAGCAGATTTCAACCCTGAACAATAAGAGACTCACCAAATATGTGACAACTCTAAAATTGGTAGCTTTGATTTAGTGAAGAACTCTTTTGCGGCTGAACCTGAAACACACCAAGAAGTGATGATTAAAACACTTGTTTTACCTTGGTTTGAGTGTATGTAAGGTTGCTTTCTTTCCTACCAGGTATTAAGCCAGTGAGGTCAGGCTGAATGGTTTTGAACTGGTTTATGTAATACTGTCTCTGCTCGTCTGTGATTTTCCAGGGATCATCGTAGCTGCTCGACTGTCGCTGGATCTCATTGGTCGTCGCGGCTGAGGCCACGGTTCGTATCGTTGTGCTTTCCTGTGGGCGACAGAACCCTAGTTGAAATTTAGCAAAGACGTTTTATTTTATTGTATTTACTAAAGAGGAAAATAATCTAAAGAGAAAACTTAATAATCATAACTTCTCTAGAAAAGGCGTTACTGCCTTTAAAAAAAAGCTGGTTTTTATGTCTCTAACATGATGTAATAAGCTAAAAAAGCAAATGAAGTTTGCCTAAAATTAGACACACAAGCCTTTATTTGAACAGTGTCGAAATAGCTGCTCCAGTTTCAGTTCAAAGCATTGGCTGACAAAGGAGATGCATAAAATACTGACTGAGGTTTAAAGACACGACTGCGGTTTGCTTCTCGTGTTTTCTGTTTGCAGCAACGTCTGGTGCCGATTCATCCGATGAAAGAAGACTGTGGTGCTCAGCTTGAACATGGATCCTTACAATATTAAACTGTATGTGCTCCATACGGAGCTGTATGCCACTACATTTACAGATGTATTAGGGTTTCTAAACATCTCTATATCAGTATTTAATTTCAACAGACTCAAATTTCTGAAGTTCTCTGCTTTCTTTCTGCTCATTTTAGTTATGAATGTATGGCAAATATTTTTACAGTGGCCAGGCTTTAAATATGAAACCTGCAGAAACTAATGGAGTGGTGGACGAACTGACAACAAGCATCACAGGCATAGAGAGACTGGTACTTAAATAATTAGCAAAGACTTATTGCAGTACAGGCAGCTCTTTACGATATGCATATTGCATACAATAAAGTTTCACTTAGGGGTGTACTCACTTTTAATGGTTGGGTGATGGTTATTTTGAGGGGACAGCAAATGTACACTATTACTATACATTATATATATATATATATATAAAATATATTTTATAAGCTGTACACTGACTACCTTACATTGTATCAAACTGTTCTATATTCAGAGTTGTCACATGAAAAAATAATAAAATAAGGGATGATAATATGATAAATAATAAATATGAGGGATGTACTCACTTTTATGAGATTCTGTAAGTTAAGCTGTCCCATCTTGTCAGAGGGATTCCAACATTTACTGAGTTCTGTGCTACGAGCAGCTGGAGTTGGATTTTGAATCACAGAATCTTAATGTTCCCAACTAGCAGATTTTAGTGATAGATGGGAGGCCTCTGTGTTTTGTTTTGTTACGTTTTAAAGTTGCGTGACGGAGCGAAGCATTGTGCACTTATTTCCACGCATCCACATTCTGTATGTGTTCGGCTTTAATGCTAAATTCGGCACATGTGCTTGCTGAACCGAAGCAGTACGAATATGCGTACTGGTACAACGCCAGAATATGAAGCAATGGACAGGTAGATGGAGGCTGAATGGACTGACGGACAGTCAAATGAATGGATGCAAAGACGGATGAACGGGTGGATAAATGGACAAACAGATGGATAGAGGAATGGACGGATGGAACTTTAGAGAAAGTCAGGAAATACATATATTTCTCCAAACTCCATTGTATTTTTCCACTTATCCAGACCTGAAATAGGCTTTAATTAAATTAAATACTTTTACAGATTGTGTAAGAACTGAGTAGTAAATCCAACAATCCTGAAGGATCCAAGCTGGATAACGTCAAAACTCTAAGGGATGGGTATGTCGTGCTTTTAAAGACGTCAGAGGAGTATGAGTGGCAAGTTTACTGCTGCTGCTCTACCTGGACTGATGAGGGGTGCATTGCTGGGAGCGTGCTGGAGGGCGGGGTGTCTGCTGTAAAACTGACCCAGCTTTCCTGGCTTGGAGGAGGAGGGGGCGAGTGGGACGACCACATGCCATCACCGGTCACAGGCCCTGGAAGGGAGGAACCACAGGAAAAGATGTTTTTTTTTAAAACCTCCACACCCCGAATTCCACACACGCGGCTGCTGACGGACTTCTGTGGCCGTCACCTGTTTGTGGTTCTCTGAACTGCGTCCACACAGCTCCGGTTGCAGCCACCACTTGTTGCCTGTCTGCGTTCCCTCCACTGTGTTGCCGTTTGTGCTTCCTCCAAGAGTGGGGGGAGGTGGGGGGAGACTGGTGGGGCGAGATGACCGGGGACGTCGGTTCAGGCTGGGAATCATATTAAAACAAATTACATATCTTTGGGTGACAAAAGGGTAAAAATGTATATGTTCTGTAAAGAAACACAGCCTATATTACACATTACAAGTGCTCTCTTTAAGATTGTATCTACTACACTACACATTACTTCTCTTGTAAGCACAGCACATCTGAAGCATGTTAAAGCATTAAAAGTAGTTCAAAAGTGCATAATCTGCTTCATCTCACATGTGGGTTGTTCCAGCAACCAGTGAATGAGCATTTCGAGACTAATGCACAAAGATAACCACCATGTAAAAGATCTATTCGGTCGACTGGCAAGTCAACACCCACAGCAAAACACTGTAAAAAGCTATTTGAGTAACAAATCATGAAACACGCACAGGAAAAGCACAAGAAGTAGTACTCTGGCAGCTTATCTGTGATGACTGCAGGGTTCAGCTGCTGTAGAACACTTTTCAAAATGAGAAACAAAAAATAATAATAAAAGCAGGCTTGCTTATTTTAACACCAAGAAATCTTCCAGACTTGTTATCTGAGGTGATACAAAATGTGAATCATCATGTCTTTATATCTGTTCGAGCATCACAGGCATTGCGATACAAACAACCTGAGAAATAAGAGTATTTGCTGCACAAACAGCATAGTTACTAACCTGAGTTTCTATGCTGGGTGCCAGAGGCTGGATGACCTCGTGGACAGGAAGTGAAGAAGAGGAGGGGGGGCCTTTCTTGTTCGGGTGACCCCTGCCAGGTGGTCTGGGTATTAAAGCAGTTCCAGGGGCCGTGTATACACTCTGGCTGTCTGAGTCCTGGTACAGGGCTGCGTGCCTCGCTTCAGCCTCGTTTTTCCCCACCACGAACCTGGGCAGCGGCAGATCTTTGACTGTTGAGAAGTAAATAAAATAATTCAATCCAACCCAATCCAGCCGTCTTAACACATATTAGGGGTTGACCAAATCCCTTTTCACAGGCACTGAAAACGTTTCCGTACCCTGTCTGTCAATGCTTAGAGCTGAGTCATACAGTCGTAGCAAATAGCTGACGATATTATAGCTTGTAAAGGAAGGGAAAGCCATAAAATGGGAACAGTGTGTGGATTCTAGCTTCCACAAAAAAAAAAACACACTGATCTGTTCAGCACAGCTCAGCTTATTTGTATGATGTTAAACAATTACAGCCAAATATGGAAACGAATACGTGCTTTATTTCCTGATTGCATCCCAGCGCCAAAGTCTTGCAGCGTTACTTGTTCGGAGTGTTACATGGCATCGGCTAAAACCAGCAATAAACCAGGAGGGGAATAAACCGTAAAACTGAGCAAATCATAAATGTGTTCAGAATAAATATCGGAATGTTGTTTAAAAATAAAGATACTGAAAATCTAAAAATTCACTAATATTTTGAGCTTTTTTTGTTGGTCAAATTTGTATAATTTAGATTTTAAATAGGGCAAACAAAAAACAAGGAAAAAAAACAGGGGCAATAATAATTCACATTCACTTCACAGGAGAAAAAACAATCTATATAAAGTCGGACCTTGTGGGCTTAAATAGTCCAGGTTGACTTTAAGGCAAAATTGAGTGTTTCCATGATGTAGATTTCTTGAATGATGTCGATCCATTCTTCAATGGTTGGGGGACCCGATTTTAGCCACCTTCCGGTTATGGCTTTCTTACTCACCGCCAAGAAAATTCTGAGCAAGCGCTTCTCTTCTTTTCTCCAATTCTTTGGATCAATATTCCCCAGGTAAACAATATCACAATTGCAGGGTATTTCACACCCAACTATGCTATTACAGGTAATATTCTCCCATATTTGTGACCAGTAAGGCCTTAGAACAGAACAATCCCAGAAAATATGGAAATGGTTGGTCCCTGAAGTGCCTCGAAAAATAAGTCTCTAATGCCTTGATGTCTGGTGTGATAAAAAACCTGACCACATTTTTCCAACCAAATTCACAGCAAACATTAGAGACTGTAATAGACCATTGCGTTTGACATATAGTTTCCCAATTTTCATCTGAGATCTGCATATTACCTTCTATTTCCCCATCTTCTCTTAATATATATAGTGTTGACTTGGTTACCCTGTTGGATAGCTTTATATAACTTGGATATTAATTTGTTGAAAAATCCACACAAAGCCCAGGTCATTTTTCTCCCATTGTGTTTTTATGCTTTGATTTAAAATAGTGTCTAACCTGCAAGTATCTATAAAAACCATCCTGACCTAAACCAAATTCCCTTTGCAGCAGTTCAAAACTCATGAATGCCCCTTTGTGGATAAAAGAGAAGTATGTAATCGGTCCCTTTGATACCCAGCTTTTAAATTGTTTATCTAGGTTATTTGGTTTGAACTCTGAATCATAGGCACACCACCTTAAGATTCTAGACACTGATTCCAACTTGCAAATTTGTATGATTTCATTCCAAGCTTTCAATATAGAGGTTCTTTTTTCATATTAATATTGTTTTGCAATTCCCTATCAGCTAATACGACCTAAATTGGGATTCTTTCTATGACAGACCCCTCCACATCTTTCCATTCAGCAGAATAAGTGGATAAAGACAAATTAAGGGTCTAAGTTGTGCAGCCTGGTTGCAGTCCCGAAGACAGGGAAATCCATTTTGAGCTTCGAACATCACAGAATTTTTGTCATTTTTAATGAGCATGTTCTGGAAAAGTTCACAGTTAAGTGGGAAGTGGCTGAGATGAGAGTCAACTTCTCTTCATGTCAGCTCACAGTTCTCGGCCAGAAATAGGTGGATGACTCTCTCCTGGTGGAGGTTGAGTCTGTGCCTCAACCAGGAGGAGTTCCAGTATGCTTGCATCTTATATTTGAGTAAAAGCAGGATGGAGTGGGAGATGGACGATGCACTGGGGCTCTGTCTGCTCCAGTTTGTTTTTGTGAAGCTAAACCTCAGCCAAATGACAAGGCTTACAGTTTACCATTTCAGCGACGGTACAACCCTCACAGACAGCCATGGGGCATGAATCATGACTCATGACTGAAAGAAAGAGATCCCTCAGACAAGCGGCTGAAATGGGATGTGGTGAGAATCTCTGTCATCCAGTTGGAGGTTGGAGAAGAGCTGCAGCTCTTTCACATCAAAAGGAATTAACCAAAAGGTTTTGGAGATCTGATCAGGGTGCCAGCCTTTGGAGCATTTTGGGACACTCCCCGCTAGAAGGAGATTTTAGGTCAGACCATTCTGACCTGGAAAGACCTTGGGATCCCTCAGAATGAGCAGGAGGGTGCCACCAGGGACAGGAATATCTGGATTTCCCATTTGAACTTTGCTATCTCTGTGTTCCTACCTCCGATAAACAAAAGACGATAGATGGATAGATTAAGACAATAATTGTGTGATAACGTGTTTTTTTTACTTATAAGATTTGTCACCTATACACTGACTGCAGCAATTAAAAAACAGGTTGATCTTGCTGACTTGTGAAACTATTTAAATAAGTTTCAGCTCCAGTAAAAGCACGGTCATCATTGCAATATACGTGAATGCAATATCGCAACCGCAAAGGACTGCTTGGGCACAACATTTTGTAAGGAATTTAATTTGAAGTGTCATGCATTTATTCTCGTACCCGTAGTCTTCCGCTTATCTGGGACTGGGTCATGGGGGTGGCAGACTAAGCAGAGACGCCCAGACTTCCCTCTCCACCAGACATTCCTCCAGCTCCTATGGTGGAAGCCTGAGGCATTCCCAGGAAAGCTGAGAGACATAGTCCCTCCAGCGTGTCCTGGGCCTCCTCCCAGTAGGACATGCCTGGAACACCTCCTGGGGGAGGCGTCCATGAGGCATTCAGAACAGATGCCCGAGCCACCTTAACTGACTCCTCTCAATATAGATATTAATAATGTATTTGGCCAGGTGGATGGACTGCAACTGTCCTAGATGACCACACCTGATTCAAACGTAGTGGCTGAGATATTGAAGCTCGCTGAAAGTAATAAGTGGCGCTGTGTAATGGTAAGAAAAATGGATCAGAAAAATGTGGGCTAATCGTTTTTGCTCTATTTGGAGATGCTGGACGAACTTTATCAAATCATGGTTGCATCTGGCATCAAAGTAGACAAGGTGCATAATACACTGCTCAAAAAAATAAAGGGAACACTTAAACAACACAATATAACTCCAAGTAAATCAAACTTCTGTGAAATCAAACTGTCCACTTAGGAAGCAACACCGATTAACAATCAATTTCACAGCTGTTGTTCAAATGGAAAAGACAACAGGGGGAAATCTTTGGCGATTAGCAAGACACTCAATAAAGGAGTGGTTCTGCAGGTGGGGACCACAGACCACTTCTCAGTACCGATGCTTTCTGGCTGATGGTTTGGTAATTTTTGAATGTTGGTGGTGCTTTCACACTCGAGGTAGCATGAGATGGACTCTACAACCCACACAAGTGGCTCAGGTAGTGCAGCTCATCCAGGATGGCACAGAAGGTTTGCTGTGTCTGTCAGCATAGTGTCCAGAGCCTGGAGGGGCTACCAGGAGACAGACCAGTACACCAGGAGTACACCAACAACCCAGCAGCAGGACCACTACCTCCACCTTTGTGCAAGGAGGAACAGGAGGAGCACTGTCTGCAGAATGACCTCCAGCAGGCCACAGATGTGCATGTGTCTGCGCAAACGGTTAGAAACTGACTCCATGAGGATGATATGAGGGGCCGACGTCCACAAATGGGGGTTGTGCTCACAGCCCAACACCGTGCAGGACGCTTGGCATTTGCCAAAGAACACCAGGATTGGCAAATTTGCCACTGGTGCCCTGTGCTCTTCACAGATGAAAGCAGGTTCACAGTGAGCAGATGTGACAGAGTCTGGAGAGCGATCTGCTGCCTGCAACATCATTCAGCATGACCGGTTCGGCAATGGGTCATTAATGGTGTGGGGTGGCATTTCTTTGGAGGGCCGCATGGACCTGCATGTGCTCGCCAGAGGTAGCCTGACTGTCATTAAGTACCGAGATGAGATCCTCAGACCCCTTGTGAGACCATATGCTGGAGCGGTTGGCCCTGGGTTCCTCTTAATGCAGGACAATGCTAGACCTCATGTGGCTGGAGTGTGTCAGCAGTTCCTGCAAGATGAAGACATTGAAGCTATGGACTGGCCCGCCCGTTCCCCAGACCTGAATCCGATTGAGCACATCTGGGACATCATGTCTCGCTCCATCCACCAACGTCACGTTGGACCACAGACTGTCCAGGAGTTGGCGGATGCTTTAGTCCAGGTCTGGGAGGAGATCCCTCAGGAGACCATCTGCCGTCTCATCAGGAGCATGCCCAGGCATTGTAGGGAGGTCATACAGGCACGTGGAGGCCACACACAATACTGAGCCTCATTTTGACTTGTTTTAAGGACATTACATCAAAGTTGGATCAGCCTGTAGTGTGTTTTTCCACTTTAATTTTATGTGTGACTCCAAATCCAGGCCTCCATTGGTTAATAAATTTGATTTCCATTGATGATTTTTGTGATTTTGTTGTCAGTACATTCAACTTTGTACAGAACAAAGTATTCAATAAGAATATTTCATTCATTCAAATCTAGGATGTGTTATTTGAGTGTTCCCTTTATTTTTTGAGCAGTATAATATACCTGTGTTTGTATTATTTTTATGGCTGCGTGACTGTGAACAAAATCAACATAGCATTGCAATTTTCAGCAATAGTATAATTACATATTTTCCTGATATGCAGCCCTAATTTCTGCTGAAAGGAACTTATGCTCCATGATTGGCCTGGACAAATATTCTGATTTTACTTTCATCTTGGATTTTTGCTTCTGATGATCTGGTAAATCGATCTCAACTCTCAACAAAACATCCACAATGCCTTCTGTTCTCTGTGGTTGCTTACATTAAATCGGTCTTGACATTTGGAGCAAGCACACATCTACATCCCTTTTCTACCCAACAGGTTTCTGCTCCATATTCTGGAACACCAGACGTCTAACCGTCAGGGAACAAAGAAACATTTTACAGCAGAACTCTATTAACCAGCTTCAACTCGAGGTGAGGAATCCAAACTTCAAAACATCCACATCACCAATAACCTTCCTGCTTCCTACAAGCAAAAGGAAGTGGTCTCTGTGCTTCCGCAAATGCTCACCAAATTCTGAAATCTTTGCGGCCTGTTGCAATATTTCAGAGCCCAACAAGTAAATGAACACAAGGGGAGTGTAAAAACGTTGGGTGTTTTTAAGGCATGCAACAACAACAAGCAGGAAACTGCTTTTTGGTTAAACCCTGCAGTGTTCACTGCGCCTTTACAAATGTCTTCATACATGTGAACCTTTTGTCTGTTTTTTCATGTTACAACTACAAAATTTGATACATTTTATTTAGATTTTTGTGAAAGACCAACACAGTGTAGGACATAATGAGTGTGAAGAGTAGAACCACCTTTCACTGCAATTGCAGCTGCAAGTGTTTTGGGCTTTGTTTCGATGATGTTTACAATAATAATTTCTTCAACATTAATATTCTCCGTTGACAAAACCTTTAGGAATGTCTTCTTTTTTTATGTTTAGCAGTTTATTTTGAAGTAAACTGCTCGCACCAACTTACGTAGGGGTAAAAAGGTAATTGGGGCCGAATACATGTACACCCAACACCTTTCAGAGCTTTATTTGCAGAAAAATGAATCATTTTTCTCCCTCTTCCCAAATATGCATTAGCTTGTGTTGGTCAATGACAAAACAAAAAATATTGAAGTTTGTGGCTGTCCGGTTCTGTTTAAAGTAAAATACAAAAGTTTCATTAGAGATTTGTGGCTGACAGTTTTTTTCAGGCTTTAAGCATGGAAGAGAGGACAAAGGAAGAAGGAAGGAAAGATGGGTTGACGTTGGGTGGATGGATCGGCAGACATAGCAGTAACACTAACTGGATATCTCTAGTATTATTTTCCCACATAAAGTATCACTGCAAAGTAGAACAGTGACAGCTGTTAACATCACTCCAATTATTCCTAACATCTGAAATTAACAGAAGTCCAAGAGGTCCTCTCAGAGCTCCTAGAGCATTATTGTGTATTCCTGCTCCACATGCAAAAAACAGAGGCTTTAATAAAAGGCGCCACACTGACAATGAGAAAATTCAAGTTTTGGCTCACCCGAATTGAGGCTTTCCACCCTCAGGGGTAGCCCAGACTGAGCGATGGCGATGAGCTTCAAAGCGATGTAGAACTGACTCCGTCCGAAGTGACCCAGCCGAGTGGCTCCACATAACTCTGTGATCTAAACCCACACATACACAGATAAGGAGGAACAGTTAGCAACGTTGCATTCATCTGCAGCTGGACTTCCCTCTGAGAATCCACACCTTGAACAATTCAACTTCTGTTTCTGTCCAAAAACAATAACAGTACACACATTATTGTACTTGTTGCACAGGCAACCCTCTTATTTAGCGTTCTCACTGGCGCACGTTCTGTGGGTCTCAGCAGTCATTAATGAATACATATTCATACATACTTGGTTGTTCTTCATGTCCTTCAGAGTGGGCAGATAAGGAGAGTCGAGAGAAAGCTGAAAAATGTTTGAAATGGGGGCATGGCGCTGATGGTTTAGGGGTTAAGCGCGCGACCATATACGGAGGCTACAGTCCTCAAAGCGGCCAAATGTCTCCCCCTCTCTCTACCCCTCTTTCCTGTCTGCCTACTGTCAAAAAATTTAAAATAAAGGCCACTAGTGCCGAAAAAATATCTTTATAAAAATGTTTGAAATATCAGTGCACAAACCATCAGATAAGGTGTGGTTACACACAACTAGAAACACAAACTGTAGCAGCCTAACATCAGGGGAGTTCAACTTTGTAACAGAAGAACCGTTCAAGTGGGAGTCCTTCAGGACTGGGAACCACAACAGCTGACTGATCCCTCTCCTGCTGACAAAGGACTTAATCTAAGTGTGTGTGTGTGTGTGTTTGTGTGTGTGTGTGAGAGACAGAGCACCAGCCACTTTTCTCAGCCTGTTACAACATGACACTGCAGCAACAACACTGCGCCCAGTGTGGATCTTCAGACTAGAGAGAATTACAACGCTGGCTGATTCTTCCACCACACAGCCTCCCCCTGTTGACCTTGAGAAGGATGCTGACTCACTAACGGCAAATATTGGCCTGCTGAGAGACACCAAGTCACACAAGAATGGGCCCCTGCAGTTGAAACCGTCTACTCTAGACTTAAAGTTAACTGACCGAGAACGAGAGCTACAGACAGGATTATCAGAGAAGAAACTGCTGCTGGATGCTTACTTAACATTTCTAACTTAAACGTGTCCGACTACAACCTTTTCGCCACAAAACAAAAGGAAACTGAAGAGTTCCTCTTTAAATCCATACAGCAAGAAATGCAACATTAATTGCATAGAAACAGTTTGCTGGCAAACAGGGTGGTGTCAGCAGCGCCTTGCAATTATTGCCAGAGCACGTTGCAACATCATGTTTGTTTGATCATTTAAAAAAAAAAAAAAAAAACACAAAAGCTATGTATATTAAATGCAATGACCAATAAGAATTCTTTCCAAAAAGGGAAAACAACACTTTAATATCAAATCTTCAAATGATAAAGTGAATGAAAGTCTGAGTCGAACATCCTTAACATCTTAATTTGGAGGTTAGGACTAAAATATGACTGGAAGATTAGATTTTGAGCGGGCAGAACCAGATTAAGTGTTAAAACAAATGGTATAGATGCACCACTCGGGTTTTTTTTTTTCCAGGACAATAACAAATAAAAGCAAAAACCTGCTGCCTCTTCTTTGTTAAAGATGGAATCCAACAGAAGACTATCCCTCTTTATGCCTCAAACCATATGTCCCTAACCATTATACCATTTTATTAAACTTAAAACAAAGTGCATCAAAGCGCACGGTGTTTGTAAATCCATTTATAGATTGAAAATGGTGTAAGATCTTAGTTTTGATGCATGTAGTCAATTGGAAGAATTAGGCCAAATTTTTTCTTATTTGATCATTTCAGTATTTCCGTATCAATCATCTTGCCGACTGAGGGAAAACTATTTGAATCTGTGGATTAATCTGTGGATTAATCTGTGGACCCTATCTCTAGAAAAATGTCGACCTAAATGTTGCATCCTTGTACAGTGAGATGAGACTTACATGTCCGAAAATGTTTCAAAAGCCAGGAGTGCATCGCTCTGTTCAAAGAGAATTGTTTTTAATAAGAATGCTAAAAATTTTATAAACTTAATTAGGAGAAGAAAAAAAAAACCTTGAAACATCTCACATGATTGAGTGGTGCCTGTAACAACTTTTTTCCAATAGCTATAACCCATTAGAAACAAAATACTGCCCCATCCCTGTTCCACAGTGATCAACCTAGCCTCCATGCATCAAAATATGTGTGACATCACAGCTAAAAAAGTAGATTACAAGTCGAAAACACATCTGGGGGTTGATCAGGGAAGCCTGTGCTCGCAGTGACATAAAGCCTGTGTGTTCAGCCTGTCAGCTCAACCCAGAATCAGGAAGGCAGATATCAGTGGAGGAAAGAGCGGCCAGTAATGTGAAGCACAATGCCTGATATCTTACTATTGATGAAGGCACAAAAACACATTTGAAAACAAACCTTAAAGCTTCTGTTTCATGCTGTAAAACACCTAGCATGGAGAGACTGAGCGGAGTTCAAGAAATCAAATAAAAACTTTAACAATGGTTGCTAATAATTAGGAACTGCCCAGTTACCAGCATCAAGATTTTCAAACGTTACGCCTTCAAAGGTGTTGAGTTTCGCTGTCACAAACGTCCTACAGTTTAACACCCTTTCAGTGAAATGCCAGAGAAAGTGCAGGGGACCCGGAGTTTTTCTCCTACTGCGAGGAGCATAGAGGAACACACTGCCAGTCAGCTGGCTAGAAAAAAAAAAAAAACGGTTCATACACTTTTCCTTCGCTTACAAGAGATAAATTTGGCTGTTTGGAAATATTTTCAACTGTAAAAAACAAGGGAAGTCCTGGTGTGGACATTAAAGGAGCATCACTCCTATTAAGCCAACACAACTATAACTAAATGGTATCTCTGTGAAGCCGCTGGCTGCAGGTTGGCTATTCAATTCATTAATTTGTCAGTTAAAGAACTGACAAATGTAGCTACTTGTAATCATACAAAAAATATTAATAGTTATGTTGAGCGTCATAATTTAATTAGTAAATCGTTTCTGTTTTTTTTTTTTTTATATCTGCTGTCTGCAATTACTGTGGTGGCTAATGGGCTTTACAGAAAAAAGGGCCCCAAATCATTTCTTCTTAGGGCCCTAAAAATGTTAGGTCGTTTGTGAATAAAATGATGTGTTCTGGTTGCGTTTCTATTTGACCCTTTTAAATTGTAATTATCAGCTATGTTTGTTGAATTCATATAGCATAATTGGGGTTGGCGGGTCTGTGCAGCTGATTTGTCGTGGGTCTCAAGCTTAAAAAGTTCATTTAGAGCCGCGTAGTTTGGCTCACTTGGGCCAGGGGAAGGTGTGTCTCTCGCTGCGCAGCTTTGCTAACCTGCCTGGCTAACCTCTGGTCATCCCTCTGACTGGAAACGCAGTTTATCTCCTCCGTATAAACAGCTCCGTGTGCGGCGCACAGCGTCTCAGCCAAGGTGGTTAGGAGTTTAACAAACTGCTACCTGGCTGTGGTTAGCTTACCTGCAGGACAACTTCACTGGGTAGCTGGGCCGCCCGGAAAAGGTCAAGAACTCGCCCGTTAGAAGCCACTTTTTTGGTGTTGTCCGTGTCGCAGTAGACGAACAGCTCCGAGTAGTATTTCTGCTCGATATCACTCAGCGTGAGGCTTTCCATCGTCGTACCGAGTGAAGCTGGAAAGCGGACTAGCTGGCCGTTGATTAGCCCCCTTAGCCAATGGCTGGGGCAGGATCCGAACGCGGATGAGACTTCAGGATCCCAACTCGGCTAACGGTGTGGTTAGCAGTAAAACTGTACTCCTAGTTCACAGTGAACGTCCCTAATACTGTATCCTGGTAAACAACGCCGACCCCAGCAAGGTTGCCCAACCGAGGGTAGCTTTCACACAGTTAGTTAACTTGTTGGGTAGCCAAGATCAAGTGGCCAACCGCTAATACGGCTACCTTGAATCAAAGTCAGCAGCACGAACAGCAGGCTAAACTAGCAAAGTGCGTCCACCTCCTCGATCTGGACATCAGCCGTGTTGATCTCACGGTACAAGACTTCTTGTTCCCTGGATCTGCGACAGGATGGTGTTTCTGATTCTTGCCCGAGACAGACCTCTCTGCTGGGCCGTTAGAAGTAAAGTTTCAGGGTCTTGGGGCTCCTTCCTCTAGTAATCATAGCCGCTGTTCCGCCATTCCTGCCTTCACTGTCAAGCCTGCCCAGAGGCAGAGCGCCTCGTCCGGTTTACCCTTCAAAATAAAATCCGTATTTCTGGCAACTTTCCATCAGAATCAGAAAAGCTTTATTGCCAAGTACGTTTTTGGACACACAAGGAATTTGTTTTGGCGTAGTCGGTGCAATACAATACAAATTAAACATTACCATAGAATAGCACTTTATTTACATAGCATTTTAAAAAAGAGACAAACAAAACTGGATGGTCATAGCTGGATTTGGTTAGATTATCTTTTCATATTTAAAATAAAGAAAACTTCAAATCACTGGCAATGTGAAATGAAAAAGTGGCCCGCTGTTGCATTTTCTGACAAAAATGAAAAAACAACAAAATTGATTAATTTCTACTTATCTGTTTTCAACCACAAGAAAGAAAAACAGCTTGTATTTCTGTTCATTCTCATAGCCAAATTTGTATTAATGTATACTGTGGTCCTCCTGGTATCACTGGGCCTAAGTAGCATCACTACAGTTCTGCTTTCAATGAAATTCAGAAAATCCAGCACCATTTATCTCATCAATCAGGCAGTCAAGGGCAACAGTGCAGTTAGTGATGCGTTTCAGTTGTAATAAAACTGCCAGTTGTCCTCATAAAAATTTAAGAAAATGTTATGTTTCTGTAAAACTGCACCAAGTGGCTGCAGGTACAAAGAAAAACAATTATAGATCCTAGAATAGAGTCATGTGGTACCCTCCAGGGTAGTGTTTTGTAGATAATTACTCAACAAGACTATAAAGTACACCGTTTTACAATTTAGATTAATTTGGACCTACAAATATAGAATTTCTTCTATTTAACAAAGCGAACAGTGAACTCTGAAGTCCTACACAATATGAATTAATCTGGAGTAGGCACAGCCAGTTTGAGACATTGGCAAACTAAGTGGCAGTTTAGGGGTTTTCCAAGGGCGCCAAGAACCCTTGAATTTTAATAAAGAGTATAAATCTCCAAAACTTCCATTTTTGATGAAGTTTGTCATGTATTTTAGAAGGATAACGGTGTGAATACCTAAGTATGAATACATAAGTATGTATTTAAACACGGTAATTAAATTCACTGTATGTTAAAACTCCTAATTATTTCAACCCTGCCCACTGACTTTGACGGGTAAACGCGTGACATGATGTGCTGAAGCACAGGAATGTTAAATAGTTAAATAAATACTGAAATAATTATATATACTTTTAAAACATGATTTAAAAAATAAATATTTCACATAAATATTTAATTACATGCTGTATGTAAACATATTCACATTAAGCAATGACATACTTTTCATGCATACATTTCTGATTTTAAATGATAGCATATATAGAGATATTTATTTAGAAACATATTTATTACATTGTGGCAATTTTAGCCCTTGTGAAAGAAAGAGAAAACTTTTAAATCCCCGTGGAGATGTTTGTAGGGTCATATTAAAAAAAAAAAAAAGTTAACTTACTAATTCAAAATTAATGATAATGAGTGAATTTACTGAATATTTTGCAGAACTCAACACATGTATCAGTTATAATCATCCAAAACAGTTATAATTTACTTAAACTAATATAATAATGTATATAGCTTGTATCTGTGTGCCTGTGTCATATGGCACAGACAACTGTTTCCAAATAAATCTTGACAAGAATTAGACATGGCGCCTCCTTCTGGACTTTACTGAATATAAACCACTGTACAGTCGACATGATTGCATAAATAAGTAAATTAGAGAAATCAGCCTTTATTGACAATGTCTTTAAAGTTGTCACCTGCTATTTATTTAATAAATAATGTAAACTGACAGAATCTAAGTATTTCAATGTTGGATCACCTGTAAACAATAAAGCATAATGCGTTAATTGTACAAATGTTCATATAATTAATAAACATGGTTGTGCTGTGGTGGGCTCCATAATCAAGTTCTGCTTTGGGTCCCATAAAACCTTGAGTGCCTCTCATGCATTTAGAATAAAATAGAATCCAATAGCATCCATGCATAGAGACAGTGTTTCTATGGTAACAATAAACACATTTCAGTTAATATTTCTCGACAAATAAAACACAAAAAAGATCAACTGTAAAATCAAAGCAAAAACATAAAGTCCATAATCTTAAAAGCAGGATAGTATTTTGTGAGCTCTATTGACTCTTTCAGTTTCCATCACTATCCTCTGCAGGGCCTCCTTGTCTGTCGTGATGCTGAGGTGCAGTACATGGACACACTCTCAGCCACTGATCCGTTGAACGTTGTGAGGATTTTGGCTAATGCTAATGATTGCACGCTTGGGTTGTGACCTCCGGAAGTCGGCGATGATCTTATTGTCATCAGAATAAACCTTTTTTGATCCTAATCAGAGAAAATCATATTATTGTAGCAGTACATTGAATCTGATTAATCTGATTAAAACATAAAAAATTGTTTATGATTTTAATTTTTTTAAATATTATATTTGTTTGGCTTGAGTACTTTTAACTTGACAATTTCTGCCCATGGGACTAAAGGTTTGGACACAAGTACATTGTTTATGGACATTTTAAGTAATTCTTGGCCTAACCTGTAATATATGTTTTACTGTTCTATAATGTATTTTTATTTCATGTGTTTTATTTAAGCTACTTTTAACTACTTTATTGCTTTTGAAATTTGTATGGATTACTTTGCATTTATATTATTTTCTTCAGGGTGAGAAAGAACAAGAGCAAGAATGCATTGTTATGTATCATTTCTAGAGGCATGTTCTAAATGAACCGTTATTAGAGGATAAACACAGGCAATTTTTTTGTTTAAGGTTTTCTTAAAAAAAAACAACAAAAAAAACTTGTGCTTTTATTTTGAAAACCAAATGTGTCAACTAGCAGTATGGGTCCTGGCTTTATGGGTAACACTCTAACTTGATGTTTCCCAACGTCACTGGGCTCCTGTCTGGCCTGCAGGGACCCGGATGAGTAATTTCAGAATAACAAGTGCAGTTTTTCCCATAACTTAGTAACTATGATCAAAACGAATATTAACAAACATCAAAACAAAGCCCTGAATTCCCCTTGTTCTCTGCAAAATAAAATTTAAATTTGGTTGAGATTCTGGTTTGCACTGCAGTAATTGTGGCATTCCAAGTCCATTAAACCACATTTTGGGTCTTACAATATACATATGAGCTTCACCTTTCAAGGTGTAAATATATAAAGTTAAGCTCAAGTTTATTCATACTCCTTAAATTTAAATGTCTAAATTAATCAATTAATTTTACCTGAGGTGAGAGTAGCCAAAAACTGTACTCAAGTATAGTATTACTTCAGTATATCTTTACTCAATTATAAGTAAAAAAAATAATAACCATCCAAAATATTACTCAAGTAAGAGCAAAAAAAAGTATTTGGTAAAAATGCCACTCAAGTGCTGAGTAATTGATCATAACACCTGACTTAATATAAAAAAAATGTAAAGTTATGTGCAAACTCTGGTGTTTTAATGACAAAAAAAAAAATAATTAATACAAATAAATAACATAATTACAAAACACATTCAGGTAGAAATTAAACGTAAAACTTTTGAAACCAATACTTACTCCAAAGGCACAGTGGGCTCAAGAGAAAATAACAGTAGAACAATAAAGCTTGTGTACAAACAAGACGTCTCACCTTAACATAAACTATGTAGGTTTGTTTCTGCATCTGATTATTTATGGTTAAAACAGGCCTGATCTTCATTCGGTGAAATAAGGCTGGACAGAGAGGCCAAACATTTTACTAATAGCTCTATGTCAAAATAATATTACTAAAGTAAAAGTAAAACGTATGGTGCAGTAAACCGTGTTGTAGAAGTACGTTTCATTTTCAAGAAGTTCCTAAAGTACTGTAAATGCAACTGAGTTAATGTAATTAGTTAATACCCATCTCTGATTTTTATCAATGTTTTTTCTCACCAGAAGTATTATTAACATTTTGTCGTGGAGCAGCAAGAGTCCTGTCGTTAATCTGATAGAGAATATGTGGAGGGAGTTAAAAATTAGGGTGCTGGGAAAGACTTGGAGCTCTACCAACGATTAATCTTCAAAATAGAAGTGGAAACATGCAACAATGTGGTCAGTTTGATTTGTTTTATAATGCCATTAGAACCTTTTTTTTTTTTTTTATTACTGAAAACGGTGTAAATAAGATAGATACTTGATATTAGATAGAAACTCCTTTTACATTGTTTTCTTATCCTTGAGGATATGCTTGTCTCATTTTCTATCAGAAACAAACTGCTTGATGGATTGAATAGCTTGTTGACAGAGGCATAAAGATGAAGCCGACATTATTTCCAACCTTTTCTTGACCCTTTATGGATCAGTGTTCATGAAATTATCACATCCTGCGTGTCACAATGAAGTCAGATGAGTAGTGATGTGTCTGAGGTGACAGAGCCGGCCCAATGTGCTGGCTCATTTACTGTACAGCAGTGACTGGCTCTCAATTGGACTTTTTTCCCCATTTAGTTGAATTCAAATCTATCCCGATTATTTATTTAGCACCAGTTCACAACAATTACCACTTCAATGAACTCTAAAATACAAATGATCCCAGTTCATCTGGACCTATATGGAATTTAATTTGGTGCAAATCGTTTTAAAATCATATTAATTTATGTCAGCCTTTTCCAATCATACAACCAGGTTCAGATCAAATTACAAACAGTCTAATTAGATACAAATAAGGCAGTTAATTCAAAGTCAGTTGAATATATACAGGTACCCCATTGTTGGGAATAAGGCATGTAGCTATTGACTTTGGGTTCCTTAATTTCCATGCTGGAATGGTACAGTTTGTGTGGGCAGATGAGAGCAGAGATTGAGGGACTGCACAGACATAAATATTTAATAATGTTCCAAGGTTTTTAAACAATAATGATTTTCAAAAACTCTACTTAAGATTTTAAAATTGATTAAGATAACTTTAAACCGTTTTGATAGTTTTTATGTTTAGGTGTAGTTGCATTTTAAATAAATATCAAAACATGGCTTTTTAAAACAGAGTTATCAGTCCAAGGTAAAACTTGCTGTTTAAGGCACGAAAGATTTGAGCCAAATTATTCGGATCCCAGAAAGGAGCCGGAATTCCCATCATTACAGCCGGTAATCGTGGTGCCTTCAAGTCACGTTTGATCCAGGATCCAAACAAACAATTTAAAATTCTCAATTTGATGACTTGTAGTGGAGAGTAGCTAAATATACACAGGTCAACTTTATAGCGCTTCCGACAGCTAATTTCTAATATCTTGTGATTTCTTGCATTTCTTCTAGACTTCACGTGTAGGCTACCTGCCACTGGGACTGGAGATGGAAAAGCTATAAAGTAGTACAGTACACATTTTCTGTCCGAACTTAATGTTTCCAGTAAATTTCCCCAAACAAATAAACAAATAAATGAACAAAAACTTAGTATAGTTTTTTTGCCCCACCTACTACTTGACTTCAGAAAGCGGACTTTTCGAGCACCCGCTGAACGCAACATCATTCTCACCGGTCGACTCTTCAGAAAGTCCTACCTCATCTCCCTACAGGAACACGACGGACTAAAAAGGTAAACCGGCTTTGTTGGCGTTATGTTTGGGGTTTGCTCTGTGTGAACAAACAAAAAAATGTCACATATCGTACATGAAATCAGTTCAGGCGAAAGAAAAAAAACTCCTCCATCCGCACCGGCGAATCATTTGTCTGAGCTAAACGGATAAATCCATGTTTTGCGTCCCGGAAGTCACGGAAAAAAAAGACCAGGTTGTAAATATTAAACCGCACGTTAGAATTAATATTTATATTCGAAATTAAAGAGCAGAAAAAAAAGAATTTGTGGCTTGTGTTGGCTAGCTGTGAGTGCTAATCCTGCATTTCCGCATTAGTGACAGTCCGCCCTGTTCCGTTCAGGTTGCAGCTTGTTCACGTTGATCTCAGCTCTGCAGTCCGTTCAGAGTAGCTGTGATTATGCTATACAAGTCGTGTTTAAAAAGTACATAAGTAAAAATCTAAATTTTGCACTATAATGTAAAGAAAGGTACATCGTCCCCCATTTTATTTTAAAAAGCTACTTTATTCATATCCGTGTTTTGTTTTGCACCAATCTTTTGCTTTTTGTTGTGTTTTTCCATTTTAGCAACAATGAATGTGTCGCATGAAATAAACCTGCTTGTGGAGGAGATTCAGCGACTTGGCAGCAAAAGTGAGTCGATGTGTTTCTTTGACATTAAAACAGGTTCAAACATTTAATCGTGATATTCATAACCATTCCTAGATTATCTCACCACTTCCAAATTTGCAAACCTAATCTGATAGAAGCAGCATGCCTCAGTGATCCACCTAGTTATTTATTTGCTTACAGCTCTAAAACCTACGGTATTATCACGTTAGAACCACAAATGTTATTGATTAGGATCTTTTACATTTGAAAAGTTTACCATCATTACAGGTACAGCTGTGAGCCTTTTTGGGGTTTGATTTTACCAGCTTTATACATATAGTGACTGAACATTTGCCTATTTTGTTTTTAGCAAAGTAGCCCAACCTCGGTCAGATTGAAGAGCGAGATTTTATGAACACCAATTCTCATGTCTTGCCAAAGATTCGTAAATTGATTTAGGTCTGGACTTTAACTGGGCCATTCTAACACATGAATATGCTTCGATCCAGGCCATTCTGTTGTATCTGTTTGTTATATGCAGTCTTGATTTTCCACCACACATGGAGTTTTAAACGTAGGCCACAAAGTTCAATGTTCGTCTCATCTGACTATAGCACTTCTTATTACCTGAGCTGTGGATCTTTGCAGCTCCAGAGTCACCAAGGGCCTCTTTGCTGCTTCTCCGATTAATGCTCTCCTTCTATAGCCTGTCAGTTTAGGAGAGCGGCCTTGTCTCGGTAGATCTGCAGCTGTGCCAATATTTTCTTATTTTTATGTGATGGCTTTCACAGCGTTTCATAAGACGTTTAAAGCTTAGGATATTGATTGAGAACCTAACCGCGATTTGAACGTCTTACCATAACGCTCTACTTTGTGTTGATCTATCACATAAAATCCCATTTAAATACATTGAAGTTTTTTCATTATAACAAGACAAGATGTATAGAAGCTCAAGCAGTATGGGAGGCACAGTAAAGGCACAGGATTTGAGCTCTGCTCATTTTTCAGTATTCCACCCTGTTTACCTGCATAAACTCTTTAAACAACTTTTTTTCAGATGCCAGCGGTCAGACCAGTGTGAAGTTTGGGGTCTTATTTAACGACGACCGTTGTGCCAACATCTTCGAGGCGTTGGTGGGCACGCTGAAGGCGGCCAAGAAGAAGAAGGTGATCGACTTCCAGGGCGAGCTGCTCCTGCAGGGTGTCCACGACCAGGTTGACATCATCTTGCTGCAAGAATGAAACCAAAGTTTGAACGGGATGACCTTTTAATGAGCTGAGAGTCTGACTGAATCCTCTGAGAACACTGCGTTCCTGCAGTGCCTCCATCTGTGTCCAAGTTTCTATGTGATTTTATTAGATTTGTTTTCTTTTCCTTTTTTATTTACAGGGCCTGGTATTAAACTGAAACTCCAAATTTTCACATCAGACAACATACATCTGTATATTTTTGTTGCATATTTGACCTCTCCAGCTCCCTTCTGTAAGGTTTATAAAATCTGTAAAGAGGCATGTTGTTTGAATTAGAAAGCTTGATCTCCAGAAAATGAACTCCTTCGCTGTCCTGAGCGATACTATCTGCGTATGTTGCACAAAAAAAACAAAGTAGTTATTACAGATAAGTTAGAAGTTAAGTTGGTGGTTTGAACATCCACAACATCACATCTGGCCTCCTGAGTACAGACGCATGTGATTCAGGAATACACGGAGAAGTGGTGACCCCTTCCAGGTGCTGCCTTTTTATCAGCCACATTTTCCACCAGATTTAACATTAAAAATACACAAAGCAGGAACGAAATATTATATATTTTTTGGGTTATGTCATGTTTTGGATAAAATTAGCAGATCCCGACCAGATGCCTTTCTTGAGAATTTCAGTGTTTAGGAAAAATGTCGAACGGCTTCGCTGGTGTGAGTTCGGACTCTCTAAAGACCACTGTTTTCCTTTCACACAGAAAAGATATTTCGCATCTATTGTACAAATTACAGTGTAATATCCACAGCTGCTTTAACCAAATGGCTGTTGTGCCTACTGTTTACATGAGCCACTTCTACTACCTCTTGTGGACTTTCAAACAAGATGTTCTTTGAGCTTTTGAGAACCCAAGAACAGCTCCTTTTGTACAAACTTTGACCACAAAGAAAGTTGAAGTGCGTGTCGAGATTTCCTTGCTGCTCTTCTGACTTATTACTACAAAAACAGCCCTTTTTAGATGTTGTCATGAGTGAATTTTTCTCAACGAAACAAATTCCAAAAACTGCCTTTGTTTGTGGAAACTTCTGATGAACAAACAGCGAATGTATTTCTTGTGCAGCCTTTAGTGGTGGGAAAAAGTGCTTATGATTCTCAGGACCAAACTTGTGCTTGAAAACTTTCCCGTGGCTTTATTTAGTGTCAGAAACTGTACTGTTGGTCTGATGAAACTTTTGGATCAGGTGTGAATACTTTCCTAAATTTCCTAGTATCAGATGTATCAATTTAGCTTTTTTGGTTAGTAATGGTAAGAAATGCACAGTTTTTTGTGTGTTAAATAGGAAATTGTGAAATGAAAAGTTACACATGAAGAAGAGTTTTCAATGATCACCTCTATTTGTGAAACAAATATTCAGGGTTTTAAAACTTGATAGGTTAATAATAATGCCATCTTATTCAGTTTCTTGCTAAAAATGTGGCACAAAGTTAAAAAATGTTGTGAAATCAGGTAAAATATAGAAAGTTTATGAAAGTATGCCTCGTCTACAAGTTTTATTGGACCCATTTCTCTGCTGTTGGATCGACTTCGACACTTTATGTTCAGGTTTTGTTTCAGTTTGACCTTTTTATTATTTAAGGACAAAAACAGCTCAGAACTTTGGTAAAAATCAAGAAAAGCAGAGACTCATTATCAGTGTGAATGAAACAGACGAGTTTTAAAAGTTGTGAAAAAATAATGATGCCTTGGATGTCAGTGATCAGAACTGAGTCGGTACCTCAGGCTGTTCTAGTGCATTGTTACTGTATTTTGTATTTGGCGAAATCATATTACCATCAGAACTGAGGTTTGTTCTACTGTGGAAAAATAAAGTCTTTACACTTGAAGTCTTGAACCATTATTGTTTTCCTAAATCTCTGAATCATAGTTTATAATAGAAAGTGCTTCATATTTTTAACGTGTTGCTTTCAAGTTTGTAAAAAATACCACTGGCAAAAGAAAGAAAGTGGCTTTTCTTTTTTGTAAATTCATTCTGGTCTCTTATGTACCTTAAATCCACTGCTGTTGATCAGATGGGATTTAGGTTATTCAGGTGATTATAACTACCTACACATTGTTGTACTGATTTTGTTTTTTTAATTTATCAGTTGTTTGTTCTCTGTTGTGCAATTTGCAGGGTTTATGCAACCCCAATTCCAGTGAAGTTGGGACGTTGTTTGAAGCATAAATTAAAAGAATACAATGTTTCAAATCCTTTTCGACCTATATGCAATTGAATGCACTACAAAGACAAGATATTTAATGTTCCAAGTGATAAACTTGGAAAGTTTATCACTTGGATGTTTCTTTTTGCAGATATTTGCTCATTTTGGATTTAATGCTTGCAACACGTTCCAAAAATGCTCGGACAAGGGCAACAAAAGACTGGGAATGTTGAGGAATGCTCAAAACATTCCACAGGTGAACAAGTTAATTGGAAACAGGTGAGTGTCATGATTGGGTATTTAAAAAGGTGCCTCCCAGAAAAGCTCAGTTCAGCACTTTGTGAACAACTGTGGCAATAGTCCAACAGTTTAAGAACAATGTTTCTCAATGTCAAATTGCAAGGAATTTAGTGGTTTGATCATCTACAGTCAACAATATCATCAAAAGATTAAAAGAATCTGGAGTTCAATTTATTGAAATAATCAAATTCAGCTTGGCAGGAATGCAGAAAGCCTTTGGAAGTAAGAGGTCAAATCAAAGGGTTGGTTCATATTAGAAAATGGTCTTGGTGGTGTCAGTTTCTACACTTATGAATATCACCATCTGAAATTAGGCTATATAGTAAAAAAATTCGATTTACTAAAACCAAACCTATAGGAACAACAGACTTTCACAAATGTCCATGTCATATATAGTTAATTACAGTTTGTTAGTTTATTCAAAAAAATAAAATAAAATGACACCCATTCTGAGCCAGCAACATTAGATTTTCCTTAAAATCTAACCGATACCAGTAGATTGATGTAAAAATTGTAATAATCATTAATTGCAGATCTATTACATAACGTCAAGAAATTAGATGTAAGCACATCCAAAATCTTTTAGAATGCATGTTTGTGTTATTATTTATCAAAGGGTAAAATCTAAAACCAATTAACATACTGTAAGTATGCACAAATAAGTTTTTATGTATTTGCCTCATTTATTTGTCAAGAGTTATAAGATTGTATTTAGCGCCATTCATTTATTTATCAATCAATTTTGATTAGCTTCCCCGCCCTGCTGAAGAAAAACATCTCCACACCATGATGCTTCCACCACCTGGTTTTAACATGAGGGTGGTGTGTTTAGGGTAAAATGCAATGTTAGTTTTCCAAAACACATAGCATTTTGCATATAGGCCTAAAAGTATATTAATTCTGTCATATGACCACATCACATCATCCTACATGTTTGTTGTATCCCCTAGATCATAATTTCCTTTAACCAATAGTCATCTTCTTGCCACTCTTACAGATAAGTCCAGATTTGTAAAGTGCACACTTAATATTTGTCTAGGTTCTCTGTGGATCTCTGCAGCTCCTCCAGAGTTACCTTGGGTAAATTCAATTTAATTCAAAAATACTTTATTAATCCCAGAGGGAAATTAAATGTAGCTCATTATGTGGGTTTCTTCAAAGAGCCGTTGTAGATGCTGATGGCTGTGGTCAGGAAGGATCTCCTGTAGCGCTCCGTCTTACAGCAGATCTGAAGAAGCCTCTGACTGAAGACACTCTGTTGTTGTAGGACAGTCTCATGAAGAGGATGCTCAGGGTTCTCCATAATGTTCCTCATTTTATCAAGAATCCATCTTTCCACAATGATCTCCGGAGGTTCCAGAGGAGTCCCCAGAACTGAGCCAGCCTTCTTTATCAGCTTGTTGAGCTTTTTTAAGTCCCTGGCTCTGATGCTGCTTCCCCAGCAGATGATGGCAGAAGAGATCACACTTTCCACAACAGACTTATAGAAGATATGCAGCATCTTGCTGCAAACACCAAAGGACCTAAGCTTCCTCAAGAAGTACAGTCTGCTCTGTCCCTTCTTGTAGATGGCTTCACAGTTGCATCTCCACTCTAGTCTGTTGTCCAGGTGAACACCGAGGTATTTATACTCCTCCACCACCTCCACTTCTTCTCCCATGATAGAAATAGTTTTTGACTTATTCCTGTTTCTCTTAAAATCTACAATCATCTCCTTTGTTTTAGTCACGTTCAAAATGAGATGATTGTTTCCACACTATGCCACAAAGAGGTCCACCACCTTCCTGTACTCAGCTTCTTGTCCATCTCTGATCCACCCCACGACTGCAGAATCATCTGAGTATTTCTGCAGATGACAGGATTCTGTCTTGTACTGGAAGTCTGAGGTGGACAGAGTGAAAAGGAATGGTGAGAGTACAGTCCCCTGTGGTGCTCCTGTGCTGCTGACTACCTGGTTAGACTCACAACCCTTCAGTCTCACAAACTGTGGTCTTTTTGTCAGGTAGTCTTTGATCCAGGAGATTGTTGAGGCCTCCACCTGAGTCTTCTGGAGTTTCTGACAAAGCAAATCAGGTTGGATTGCATTAAATGCACTGGATAAATCAAAGAACATGATCCTCACAGTGCTACTGGCTTTGTCCAGATGACAGTGGGTTTGTTGAAGCAGGTGTATAATGGCATCTTCAACTCCAACTCCACAGCGATAAGCAAACTGAAGAGGGTCCTGATGGTTTACTGTTTGCTTACTCAGGTGGGCCAACAGGAGTCTCTCTAGGACCTTCATGATGTGAGATGTCAGGGCAACAGGTCTACATGTCCTTCTCAAAATATTAGCATTTTGTGATAAAGTTCATTATTTTCCATAATGTCATGATGAAAATTTAATATTCATATATGTTAGATCCATTGCACACTAACTGAAATATTTCAGGTCTTTTATTGTCTTAATACGGATGATTTTGGCATACAGCTCATGAAAACCCAAAATTCCTATCTCACAAAATTAGCATATAATTAAAAGGGTCTCTAAACGAGCTATGAACCTAATCATCTGAATCAACGAGTTAACTCTAAACACCTGCAAAAGATTCCTGAGGCCTTTAAAACTCCCAGCCTGGTTCATCACTCAAAACCCCAATCATGGGTAAGACTGCCGACCTGACTGCTGTCCAGAAGGCCACTATTGACACCCTCAAGCAAGAGGGTAAGACACAGAAAGAAATTTCTGAACGAATAGGCTGTTCCCAGAGTGCTGTATCAAGGCACCTCAGTGGGAAGTCTGTGGGAAGGAAAAAGTGTTGCAGAAAACGCTGCACAACGAGAAGAGGTGACCGGACCCTGAGGAAGATTATGGAGAAGGGCCGATTCCAGACCTTGGGGGACCTGCGGAAGCAGTGGACTGAGTCTGGAGTAGAAACATCCAGAGCCACCGTGCACAGGTGTGTGCAGGAAATGGGCTACAGGTGCCACATTCCCCAGACCTGGGCTACAGAGAAGCAGCACTGGACTGTTGCTCAGTGGTCCAAAGTACTTTTTTTGGATGAAAGCAAATTCTGCATGTCATTCGGAAATCAAGGTGTCAGAGTCTGGAGGAAGACTGGGGAGAAGGAAATGCCAAAATACCAGAAGTCCAGTGTCAAGTACCCACAGTCAGTGATGGTCTGGGGTGCCGTGTCAGTTGCTGGTGTTGGTCCACTGTGTTTTATCAAGGGCAGGGTCAATGCAGCTAACTATCAGGAGATTTTGGAGCACTTCATGCTTCCATCTGCTGAAAAGCTTTATGGAGATGAAGATTTCATTTTTCAGCACGACCTGGCACCTGCTCACAGTGCCAAAACCACTGGTAAATGGTTTACTGACCATGGTATCACTGTGCTCAATTGGCCTGCCAACTCTCCTGACCGGAACCCCATAGAGAATCTGTGGGATATTGTGAAGAGAACGTTGAGAGACTCAAGACCCAACACTCTGGATGAGCTAAAGGCCGCTATCGAAGCATCCTGGGCCTCCATAAGACCTCAGCAGTGCCACAGGCTGATTGCCTCCATGCCACGCCGCATTGAAGCAGTCATTTCTGCCAAAGGATTCCCGACCAAGTATTGAGTGCATAACTGTACATGATTATTTGAAGGTTGACGTTTTTTGTATTAAAAACACTTTTCTTTTATTGGTCGGATGAAATATGCTAATTTTGTGAGATAGGAATTTTGGGTTTTCATGAGCTGTATGCCAAAATCATCCGTATTAAGACAATAAAAGACCTGAAATATTTCAGTTAGTGTGCAATGAATCTAAAATATATTAATGTTAAATTTTCATCATGACATTATGGAAAATAATGAACTTTATCACAATATGCTAATATTTTGAGAAGGACCTGTATAGTCATTGAGGACTGATGGGTGAGTTTTCTTTGGCACCGGAACAAGACAGGAGGTCTTCCACAACACCAGAACCTTCTTCTGGGCCAGGCTAAGATTGAAGAGGTGCTGCAGAATCCCACAGAGCTGCTCTGCACAGGCCTTCAGGACTCTAGGGCTGACACCATCTGGACCTGCAGCCTTTTTCCGATTCAGTCTCTCCAGTTGCATCTTCACCTGACGTCTTGAGACACACAAGTGGAAGGGGGTGGCAAAGGGAGCATCTGCATCTTCTGATATGGTTGAAGGCCAACATGTAGAAGCAGAGGGGACCATGGCTGAGGTGGAAGATAAAACATTTGAGGTGTGATGGAAAAGCTGTGGGTCAAAGGAAGGTGGAATGTCTGTTTGGCGGGGAGCAGGAGAGGAGGATGCTGAGCTTGTTTCTGAGCTGAATCTATTGAAGAATAATATTAATAAGTGTGGCCAAATTATTTTTTGTGAAGAGTTTTAGTATTTCCAAATTTTAGATTTCCGTTTTATACATTTACACTTTTTGTTTTTTACTTTTACAAATTGATAACACCCTTGGTGTTCCGTGCTTTCCTGGAGGACGTGAACGCAGCACGTCGTTGATAGTCCCTGCCGGGGGCGGGGCGGGACCAGCGGACGTCAGGGGGTGGAAGAAAACAGCACAGCAGGAATCAAAACAAGACACGGACACGCCTTCGCTTTTAAAGGTTACAGGAGCTTATTTCTTCTACCTGCTGGAAATACCAAAGCCCACGCCTGTCCTCCAAGAGGAGACCTCCACCACCAAGAGGAACGCGAACAGAAAGCGCTGCAAACGCACCGTCGAAGTCCACCGCCGAAATGGAGTCCACAGAAATGCAAGACAGCGCTGACTGGAGCCGCTGATAGAGGTCGAAATCCCAGCCTCCGACGTTCTGAATCTCGTAAAATGCCCAACCAGAAGAGCAGCAAGGGGAAGAAGAGCAAACGCACGAACAGCAGCGGAGACGAGCAAGAAAATGGAGGCTGCGCGGTCGCAGCGGGAGGCGCGGCCGCGGCAGCTGCAGCTACCGCTGCGCCCAGGACGGAGCGCTCCAGCGGTAAGAGATGTAGAGAAGTTTGGAGATGTTGCTTTCCTTCCAGGAGAAACCCTGGCTTATCTGCACCGCTTTGGCACGCATGCGCTGCGACGGTGCCAATGTTTGCTCCGATACACTCATTTATGCATGGACTAAATAGACAAAATTCATTGATTATCGGCAAACAAAGGAGTCCCTGGTCGACGTCCGATCCAAGGCCTTGCATAAACTGCATGATTTTCTCTGCGTGTTTATAAATCAGCTAGTTGCTGTTCCTCAAGCTCAGCTGGTGAGACTGATTTTAAGGCCAGTGCTGCTTCTATTACTCACAGAAGACTGTGGAAACAAGTTAAAACCTCAACAAAGTTCGTGTCTTGGATGTGAAAGCAGACGTTTAACTAATAATCTATGTAAATCACTTTAAAGGCTCCCCTGAAGGCCTCAGCTCTGTTTCCTGGCGCACACCTTTAACACTCAGGTTAAGCTTGTGGCCTTCTTCCTCGACAGTATTGCTGACACCTCACCGCTTGTGTGCGCACTCAATCTCAGCTTCTACTGACGGCAGCTGGAGAAGTCATCCTGTTGCATGCTGCAAACCGCACAAATATGGCTTAGGACAAACTATCCATTAGAGCGCTCTTGCAGGGCGCTCTCCATGAAAGTTAAACCACAAATCAGTAGGTTAACAGTTGAAATAAAACGAATAAAATGCAAGTTCACATCAGCAGTACAGTCACATTTTCAGCAGAAGTGCCAAACAGTTAACAGGTGCAACAGCTCCACCAGTTCTTGTCTGAAATCACAGTAAAACCTTGCTTTGTCTTTGCTCTGGACTTACAGTACCTTGCACAAACTTTTTTTTTTTTCTCTCCCCGTTTTGTCATGTTACAATCACAAAGTTCAATGTACATTTATTGGGATTTTATGTGATTGAAGAACACACTATAGTGCGTTATTGTGGAGCGGGAGTAACGTGAAAACATGGTTTTAAAAATTTCCCACAATTAAAAAAACTGAAGAGTGGCATTTGTGACCAACCCCCCATGAGTTGATAATTTAAAATGAAAACCTTTCATTGCATTTCAAGCTGCAAGCTTGCCCATTCCTCTTTGCCAAATGGGTCAAGGTGATTCAGATCTTCTTGCCACTATTCCTTAGACGGTTTGTACATTGTATGACTAATAGATGTCCTGTTGACCAGTTCTCCCACCTGATCTGTGGATCTGTAGCTCCTCCAGAGTCACTATAGGCCTCTTAGCTTTCTCTCCCGTTAAAGCAATCCTTGCTTGGCCTGTCAGTTTCAGCCATGTCTTGGTATGTTTACATCTGCTCCATACTCTACCATTTTCAGACAATGGATTGATTATTGCTCAGTGAGATGTTTAAGGCGTGGGATATTGTACAATACCCTAACTCTGTTGCAAACCTCTCCACACCTTTCTCTCTGACCTGTCTGTTGTTCCTTGGTCTCCATGATGCTGTTTGTTCACTAATGTTCTCTAGCAGACCTCTGAGGCCTTCATAAAACACCTGTTATTAAACAATTTGACTCTATTCACTTATTGGGTGGCCTTTGAGAGTAACTGGTTGCACTGGATATGAATACTTTTCCAAGGTACTGTAATAAAAAGTTATCGTTTCTTCTTAGATTCCCACAGTATTCAGATACGAAACACCATAAATGATTGTACACGAGTAAATATAATCATAAAACGATTATTCACTTGAAAATGTCTTGTTGGAGCAGAAGTGAGTTTTTTGATTGAGGTTATTTTAAAGATTACTTCACGATGCTCAGAAGTTAAAAAAGATTGCAACATTGACTCTTTGGTGTGTAACAAAGACCGAGAGCTGACAGTGTACCGGAAAAGGAAACTCCCCCCCCCCCACACACACACCCCTCTCCCTCATGTTATCATGAGCTGCTGAGCTGGTCCTCGCTGAAACTGTCTGCCAATGTCTGCTGGATTCCCTTCCAGCCTCAAACTGTTGGCCTTGCTTTAAAAAGCTGCTGACAGACTCGGGTGGCCCAGTTGAATTCTAGAAATAGATGCAATCGGCGACATTTTCACCATTTTCATTCAACTTATGACGAAACCATTTCAGTCTGTGCTGAGGATAAAGTGACATCCAATATGTCCTCGTATTATTTGAGTGAATCCATTATTGGAGCATAACACGCATTTTTTAGCTCCAACAAAGAATTTTGCTGAAAATATGAGTGTCGTTCATCTAAACTGTTTATTTTTTTCCAAACGAACTGATTGTACAACATACAACTGGATACACGTCCTTCAACAAGTTGCAGGGAAACCACATGACTTTTGAAGCCATCAACAAGCTTTCAGTATAATATTTTCTTGGTTTTTGACCACAGTTCTTATCAGAATTGGTAGAGCTCCAGTTAAATTTGTTGCTTTTCTGGCACCAACCCAGCCTTTAATCTTAATCCATACAATTTTAATAAAGCTAAATTCACGGCCATTCCAGAGGATTAACATTATCCAGCTTTATCCATCCCAAAACCAGTTTTGATGTGTTAGGGGTCATTGTCCAGCTGGGAAACTTAGTTATGTCCATGTTTCAGTTGTCTGGCTGTTGGTTCATGGTAAAAGTTGAAGAATTTAGAGGTTCCACTGTCTTACAGGTAAAACAGGTTAAATTTGAATGGCTCACATTGACTCCTACAAACACACTTCTTTTCACTGCTGCTAAATTTCTCAACATTTGTCTCATCTGACAAAAAAACTTGTCCAGAAGCAAATTAACTTCTCCACATGGGCAGCTGTAATGCCCTGCTTGGAGGTGGCAATTTTCAGATCAATGCTTTACATTTTTTGGAGTAATTAGTTCTAGAGTAATCTGGGCTCAAAATTTGGGGATCAAATGTTTTACCAATGGTTGGCTTTTTCTTTGTTCATTCAGAGGTCCAGTGTGCCTCCCCTCTGGGCTGCAGCCTGGGTCGCTCCGTCGACCTGGAGAAAGAAGACCACCAGCGAGTGCTCTGCAACAACGAGCTCTGCCTGTACGGTAACTGGATGCATTTGCAGTGCTTCTATGAGTGGGAGAGCTCCATCCTCGTTCAGTTCAACTGCATTGGCCGTGCCCGCTCCTGGAACGAGAAGCAGTGCCGACAGAACATGTGGACCAAGAAGGGCTACGACCTGGCCTTCAGGTTCTGCTCATGCCGCTGCGGACAAGGCCACCTGAAGAAGGACACCGACTGGTATCAGGTGAAACGCATGCAGGACGAGCGCAAGAAGAAGCCGTCAGAGAGGAGCACCGGCAGGACTGGGGCGTGTGGTGGCACTGTGGGATCTGGGGATGGTCCATTTGAAGAGCCTAAGAAGAGCAAGCCAACAGGAGGAGCAGCAGGGGGGGGGAAGTTATCTCACAGGGCCTCCAGTCAGGAGTTACCTCGTAGACAATCAGTGGACCACCAAAACTCCATAGAAAGAGGAGGGGGACTTGCTGCAGGAGGATTGTCTCCTCTGGGGCCTCCTCTAAAATCTCCATGTGACTCCCCAGGACTGTCTCCTCCAAGCGGTTTTAATTTCTCCCCCACACCTGTCCTGGGATCAGGAGTAGCAGGTCTGCGGGGTTCCCGCCAGCTGGGCGAGTTCTTCAAATCAGCCATCCACATGGACCCCCAGAGAAAACACCTGCTGGCTGGGGGCGCTCGGGGAGGCGGATGCTCTCCCAGTTCAGCTGGTGCTCCTCACCTGGACCCCACGTCTGTCTTTCCGCTGCAGCTGTCCTTCGCCCTTCCGCTCCACCCCCGTCTCACCTCCAGCGGCGGAGGGGACGGTACCCACCCTCACCCGGTGCAGTTCCTGAGGAGGCTGGACCTCTCGGAGCTCCTCACCCACGTCCCCCGCCACAAACTCAACACTTACCATGTTCGCATGGAAGATGACGCACAGGCAGGCCAGGGGGAGGAGCTGCGCAGGTAGGCCCTATAAACTGAAGAAGTTTCAGATTTTTGGTTTAAGAAAATGTTCTTAGAAAACTGCTCTAAACATTGCAAGAGAATTTTGTCCCTGATAAAACTCATCTTTCAGGCAGTTTGTAGAAATGATCTCCATCTTTTTTTCTCCTGTATTACCCCAATCTTCCTCATTAACCAATCAGCTTTTATAAAACCTTACCAATACTGAATACATGCTAAGTCATATGCATATAAAAATTCTGCAGTACAATTAATGTAATTAGCACTGAAATGGTGAAAGAAGTTCAATTGTTTTGAATAATTTGAACCTAGGACACTTGGCTTTAAAGGGCAACAGGGGCATTACAAAAAGGTTCCATCCATTACCTTTTTGTACCCATGTATTACCATTTTGTAGCAACTTACTTGTACATTTCCTCACTGTTGTTTTCTCCTACTACTCTGCAGTTCTGCATTATTTGGATGTATTGCTGCTATTCACTTTTCTCTTCTCTCTGTTTTTTCTCTTTATAGAAGTTACATCTGGCTTGCAGTTTCTGTTTAGCTGTGACATCTTCCTGGAAGGAACTTCATCTTCTCTTTCTATAGCGGATACACTTGACCCGGTCTTTCTGTGTTTAACACCGTCTCTCTCCTAGACAAGGAAACTGAAGGAGCCACTAACTGTTTTTCATCCCATATATTGTATTACTGGCTTAGTTTATCTTTTTAGATTTTCTTTGTTTCTCTCTGAGATGAAGCCACTAAAAGAGCTACTGCCACTAACTCTACATATTAGTTAACATAAAGTACTCCTGGACTCGTACTTTTGCATGTCTTTAAAAGGGTTGTTGACATGTTTTCAGATTACGTTTAGCAGACCACTGTTTTTTCATAGAAAAAAAAGTTGGGCATGACCAAAGCTGCAAAAATACAAAAGGGAGAAATAAACTGGACCCGGACAGAAACATTTGAAAGAAATCATTTCTGAAAGCAGCCAGATATAGGTTTAGAGCAAAGGGACCCAAGGTGCTAAACAACAAAACAGCCATTTCTTTGTTTTCCAGTACATTTTTTTCAGCTTCTTTCCCGTTTCCTCCCTACACATTCCTCCTTTATCAATACCAGCTTTAGGGCAGAGGAAAAATGTCCATGTGGTTTCAGTGTGTACTGTATATGGATCTAAGTTTCTGCCTCTACATACCTGCATTGGATTACTTTATGTGGGACCTAAAACTTACGCAGTCAGTCAAGAAAGTTAACCTATTAAAGATGCTCCTGATATGCCTCACCCAGACTTATATTTTTCTTTTTGACATTTCCATCCTGCAGGTTTATCCTGTCTGCTCTCAGTGCGAGCCAGAGGAACGTGGTCAACTGTGCTCTGTGCCACCGCTCACTGCCCGTCTTTGAGCAGTTCCCCCTGGTGGACGGGACGCTGTTCCTCAGTCCGTCACGCCACGATGAGATTGAGTACGATGTACCCTGCCACCTTCAAGGTTAGGTTTCCGTGTCTCAGTTCTGTGGAGATTTATTAGGAGGAAATTGGTGAAAAATAACCGCAATTTTTTACATGTCTGTGAAGAGAGACGTGTAAAACATAGAAGTTTATTATGTATTTTATTAGCATATTAAAGAAAAAACACATTTATTTTTTAAATGGCATGTAAACTACACAGGGTCCATATTTAAATTGTTAAAGTGTCTTTGCTGGCTTCTGTTGATCATCCATTTTTCATGAACTGTGCACAGGTCCTAATGTTTTAAGATCTGGGGAGTTTCTTGGCCATAGGTCCAAAGTCTTATTAGTATGATTGTTTTTCAAATTCCTTTTCAATTTTGCTTTATGAGATGTTGCTCAATCATTTGGCTGAAAAATGCATGGATTATCATCAAATTATGCCTGGATCATTGGAAGGATCTTTTAATGCAAGATGCTTTGATTAACTTTTTATTCATGGCAGTATCCTTTGGCAAAACTGGGAAGAAGCCATTTCCCTTTGAATGAGGCAAAGAAGCAGCACCACACACAGGTTGCAATGGGACGTTTCGCTTTCGGACCCACACAGAACGCACGTTAACGCTCAAACAATAAGAAGCAGTATTCATTAGAGAAGAAGAAAATGGCACCAGCTGTTCAATGTCCGTCCTAGTACTTCCTGTAGAATCTGTCTGTTTCATTTTTCTCTTAGAAGTGGCTTCTTTGCTGCTCCTCTTGTCCCGAAAGCAAGCTCTGCACTGGTGGCAACCTAATTTCCTAGGAAGAGATGGCCCTAAGGCTTAATGGAGAGTCTTAAGACGTCCTGGAGGCTTCTTCAGCACAGTTGATGGTGTGATTTTGATGGTCTACTGTTCTTTCAGATGCCAAATTCTTGGCAGTGAGGCCACTTGGATGCAAACCAATGTTTTTCCTAAAAACTAAAGAGCCAGATATCAAATACTTATCTCTTTGTTAGACAGGAACCCAGCTGACTAGCTACAAAAACATGTATTCAGATAAATGCCACAGATTTGTCTAAATAAATCCATCAGGCCATCCATGTGTGAGGACATAAAGGATTTTCTGCCAACTTCTGAACAACCCAACATGAATGTGAATCAGTGCAGCTGTAGCATGGAGCTTCTTTGATGTGCTGATCCTCCAGATTTGATATGCAGAAGTATGGAAGGGTTATTTATTCAGGGTTTATTTTTTACCCTTCTATCTGTGGAACCAAAGGAGAAGTGTGAAATGTGTCCTACAAATTTAACATTGTGTAATTAAACTACGACCATTAGTGGTTATATGAATAATGTTGCTATATTTTAACATTTGAAGCAAGATAGAATTCAGCTCTAAAACACTCACATGGCTCCCAGAAAGATTTAATGGCTGAAATACCATCGCTTTCATACTGCTTCACCAACTCCTGAACTCGCTTGATCTGGTTTATCTTATATATTTACTCGCCTCTTTCTAAATTGGGTACTTTAAACATTTAGAGATGGAAAATTTCAACTTTTTAGGAAATAAAATCACGTCTTCATGAAAATATAGCATCATGGGAGTTAGGGCCAAAACAATTAATCGTGATTAATCGATTATTGAAACTCACTTAGATCAGTAATTAGGCCAGAAATGTACAAAAATACATACATTTTGCATTGAAGATGAAAAACTTTCTTTGTCTGTAAATATTCTCGTCAGAACTCTTCAAGTGGCATAGCTTTAGCTTCACCTGGTTTCAATTCTGTAAAACATCTCCTATTAAGCACCTTTTGCTCTCTGATTATTAATCGATTAATCTAAAGTCAACAGATTAATCAATTGGCAAAATAATCGTTAGTTGCAGCCCTAATGGAAATCCATTCTGGGCATCCTCTCTCCTATACTAGTGTTGTTTAGTCTTCCCGGGTCTAAAGTTTTAATAATTAAATTAAAAACTTGAAAAAAGTACGAAATAAAAGACGAAAAAATCTTTTTATGATCTACATACATCATACCTCTTTTAATAACTCCCAATTACTTTGAAGAACTTTTTTTTTTTTTTTGTCTAATCATTTTTCATTTTTACTGAACTCATTGCATGTATGGCTTACAACAGGTCGATTGATGCACCTTTACGGCATCTGCGTCGACTGTCTGGAGGGCGTCCACAAGATCGTCTGCATCAAATGCAAGTCGCGCTGGGACGGGAGCTGGCACCAGCTGGGCACCATGTACACCTACGATATACTGGCTGCTTCACCTTGTTGCCAGGTGGGTAGATTGGCTGCAGAGGGACATGGAGGAGCACATTACTAATAAAGATTACGAGATAATGAGAATTATTATAAATTGTATAATAATAAAGTAAAAATACAATAATCTAATTTATTGATGCCATTTAGCATTATTTACATTAATATTAATTATAATAAACTATAGCAGTAGTATTGATAATGGTTATGATTCTTATTATGACCATAAGATTATGATAAAACTAATTTGATCATATTTTTCTATTTATAAACCACTGATCATTGATAATAAATAAATAGTAATGACAATAACACTATTGTTAAAGGTTACGAAGATCATATCACAATAACTCTTCTATTATAATTACCAGTATTAGTATTATCACTAGCTGACCTGTGTGTCCACTTCCTGTTTGTCCTCAGGCACGACTCAACTGTAAGCACTGCGGCAAGCCGGTGGTGGACGTCCGAGTCGGGATGCAGTATTTCTCAGAGTACAGCAACGTCCAGCAGTGCCCTCACTGCGGCAATCTGGACTATCACTTTGTTAAACCCTTCTCTTCCTACAAAGTACTCGAGGCTTATTGACAAACGCTTCAACACACGCTAGTTCAGCTACTTTTGTTCTCATTTATTTTCTAACACAATCTAGGAAGGATCTTTAATTTTCGGGGGCCTTAAGGTGATTTTTTGTTTTTAATCTCTCTTTTTTTTAATGCATAGGGAAAATATGACACACAAGACAGAGTTCAAGAAACTGTGAGAAAAGTGTTGATAAAGTGTGGAACTGACATTTTAGTCAAGTGAGCACTTTTATCTGAGACAAGTGAATGTATCTGTACGCCAAATTTGCTTTTATTTTTTACCAAAACCGATCTTAAAATAAAGAGAAAGATTCACACTGATGATGCTGTTGCATGTTCTTGAAATCTTCAACCTCGAAGTCATTTCCTTTACTTCTACAGTTTGGCAAACTTATTCCCAGCATATAATGCAAGCCATTCACATTTAGGATGAAATTCTCCCTGACCCAACTAACCATAAGTTCACATCCAAGGCTGCTTCTAATCATACAAGTGACTCTCAGCTCCATCTAGTATCAACCTAACATCTCTTGAAGAAGCAACATGCATGCGAAGGATCTGTCGACCCTTTTACATTTTTTCTGCAGGAGTGTCAAAGTTGCTGCAGCAGCAGTTTACAGAAGGTACTTTAAATGCTGTGTATCTTATGGTATGTGATAAAATTATTTTGCAGCATTGCAGTTTAACCTATTGTAGCTCATTTTGAGTCTTTTTCCAGTTATTTTGCAGATCTTTACTACTATTTGTAACAATTTTGGATGTTTATGTGGTGGACTTATCACATTGTGAGATCATCTCCATAGTTACTGTCCTTTGGTCTGCAGGTTTTGTCACTTGCATGGGTCTGTAGCAGTTTAATGTGATTTACTGTTTGCGTGGATGTTTTCAGGTTTGTTCTGTTTGTTGTGGCTGTAGTCGTCATCTTGCATCTTCTAGTTATGTTGTATGTGTCTCTCCAGTGATTTCTGTTCATTTCATCCGAACCTTAAGCCTCACTGCAGTCAGCTTGACTCAACTGTAACCGTTGATAAAGATAGCTCTCTGAGTCCGACTGAAGCACCGGGATGGAACATTCAGACACCGACCTGTTAGTGTGAAAATGTCTCTCACATCACTTCTGTACGAACTCCTCTGTTGTGTCCGTGTTGCTAACAGGAGGCGTTTTACTCTGAGTGGCTGCAGACTGCGACTCTTCAGCTTTGTTCTTTGCCTTCTGCGACAGCTCCTTTGCAGACGGTGGTCGGAGGATGCACATGGCTGCCTGACCCTCTCTTATGACTTTAGGCTTAGAGACGAAGGCCACCATCATGTTCATTTGCTCCACCATTTGCTCCAGAGCTGTGTCCTGCACAAAGAGAACATTTAAAAAAGGTAAGAGAAAGCGCAATATTCTGTTTTTAAATGAGGATTAAATTTATTAAGGGGAAAAAAGCTGCCCAAACTATCTTTGTGAAAAGTAATCCCTAAATCGAACCTGTCTGACAAAAAAAAAAAAAAAAAAAGCAACACACCTAAATCCCATCTAAAACAAAACCAAAAAATCAAGAACACTTTAGAGACCATGTCAGTGACATCGATGAGCCTGGAAAGGGTTAGAAAGCTTTTTGTCTGCCTTTGGTTGGGACTGCAATGAAACACATGACTCACAAATGGAGGAAACATGGCACAGTGGTGAACCTCAGCACCTGTCGACCTATCAGAATCACTCCACGTCCTCAAAGACTCATCCAGGAGTTTAAAATATAACCCAGAACAGATCAAGCTCAAACCACCTGGGATATGCAGTCAGACAATGACCCAAAGCAAATCAGCAAGGCGACTGTAGGAAGAGTAGTCGTCTTGCAATCGGAAGGTTGTGGGTTCGATTCCAGCTTCCTCCTGCTGTATGTTGATGTGCCCCTGGGCAAGGCACTTAACCTCAAGTTGCCTACCGATCTGCGTATCGGTGTATGAATGTGTGAGCGTTAGTGAGTGTGATTGGGTGAATGTGGCTCTAGTGTAAAGCGCTTTGAGCGGTCTGTATGACTGGAAAGGCGCTATATAAGTTCAGTCCATTTACCATTTACAAAAAACACGAAGGTGATGGTGTGGCCTAGTTAAAGTCTCAGCTGAGATGTGGCAGGACCTTAAATGGGTTATTAATGCTATAAAATCTTTCAACTATTAAATTCAAACAATTCTGCAAAGAAGAGTGGGGCAAAATGCCTCCACAGTGACATTAAAGACTCATTGGTTCTTCACCTAGGACCAAGGCGGTGTGGACTGTTTTTTTTCCTTTAATTAATAAAATCCGCTGAATATTGTATTTGCTCAGCTTATCTTTATCTCATACTTAATTAGTGCTTTTGATCTAAACCATGTACAAGGGCAAAACTTAAGCTATACTGTGATTAAAAAGTTAAAGGAAAATAAATGATCCTCATGTGATAAAACACAAATAAATTACTAAACAAAATGTCAACCTTTCCTTTAGACTTAACATGCGCTATAATTAAACTCAAACTATTGAAAATAATATAAACAGTGCTTATTTCTGGGTCCTGCTTACCAGGTTGGAAGCCTGTTGTGGCCGTCCGGCCCGAAGAGTGAGCCTAACGTGGTGTTTCTTATCCAGCCAGATCTCCGCTTGTTTCAGTTTAGTGGACAAGTCATGGGATGCGATGCCAGCTGAGATGCTGAGCTCCTTCACCTGCACAGGACCTGTGGAGACGGTAGAGACCATGCAATGATGACTTCCCCTGAATGAAGCTGTTTTAAATGGTGGCAGACGTCCTGGTCCTGATTCAGAAAGTGTTTAGTGTTCTCACCGCGCCTAGACACATTTTCACATGAGTGGAACAAAGCTCACCATCACCATGATAACTTCTCTAGGAGTGGCACTCTCAGACGTCATGGTCAAAATCTGGAATAAAACTAGTTTTAATTCGTGCCTAAACCTTAGTTCAGTTATCTTTATGTGCTGAATCTCTAAAGAAGGAAAACTGAGACCAGAAGAAATCTATTGTACAATAAAATTCATGCATGGATTAATTTTACCGTTCCAGACTCATGTGATTTTTGATTTTGAATATATTGCAATAACCTGGTTGCATAAACGTGCAGATCCCTTAATAAATACCTTGTTAGCTGCGTTTGGTTCAATGTCAGCATTCAGTCTTTGTTGGTAGGAGTCTGCCAGCATGATTCTACCTTGCAAAGGTTCGCCATCATCTTTGTGTACCTCTCTTGTACACAGCCTTGTTCAGATGAACCCAAGGGAGATTTGGGTTTGAATTCTAGCTCGGCCTATCTTAAAACTTCACTTTGTTTGGGCTCGAAGGGATGCTGAAAAATAAAATCTCTCTTTATTTAGAGTTTTCTAGCAAAGACCTAAAGGATTTGGGCCAAAACCGATGGGTACTTGGATGCATTAATTATCCACCTCGACAAAGACCCCCAGAGTCCTCTGAAGAAAGGTAACCCCATATCATGATGCTGCCATCACCGTGTTACAATCTGGGCATAATGTTCTTTTGGTGAATTCTTGTGTTGTTTTTGTGTCAGACTGAATGTCCAAGTTTGGTTCTCCAACAGGATGATTTTTTATTTTAGCCATGCTTAGATGTTTTCTTAGGAAGAAAATCTGTCTTGCAACCCCACTCAGACCTAAGATGTAGAGAATACAGGAGATTATTGTCACATTTAAAATACAGTCAGTAATACCCAGAAATCCATGCAGCTCCTTCAGCGTTGCTGTTAGCTTCTTGAATAGCTTGACCACTTTGTGTCTTGTCTCTTCATCAATTTTGGAGAAACGTCCAGTTGTAGTAATGATGCCGATTTCCCATATTTTTCCAAATATTTTTCATGGTTTCTCCATCATGCTGTGAATATGTGTTTATGCTCAACTCCTGATTGATACCTTTTTGCACCGAGATCATTTTGAAACCTCTGGAAACTATGACTTTAGCTAAAAGATGCAAATATCAGGAAGAATCCTACGAGGACAGCTGAGTTTTATTTCAGATTAATCAAATAATGGCAGCTGCAAAGTCAGGAAAACTGAATAAATTGACATTTTTAGGGTGCTTTAACTTTAGTTGGTTTTATGGCGTGCACGCTTATGCAAACAGGTAATTGCAGCTTTTTATCTTGTGATTGCTTGCTTAACAGGTTTGTTTCGTTTTCAGAAACAAACTGTACAGAATACGTGTGAAATTAAAGGTGGAAAAGGTTTTATCATGGTGCCATTTGAACAGAGGGTGTTCATCTATGAGATCTGCTGTAAAGTATGAAGTCAGAAAGAGCGACATCACTCATCTAGTTGTCATCTTCTGGACAGTTCTGCCTTTGCTGGAGAGAGTCGATGATTTACAGTGATTTGTGCGTCATACCTGCTTTTGACTTGTTTTTCTCTCGAAGTCTCAGCTGCTCCTCATGGATCTGTTTCCCGCTCATCAGCCGGTACACCGGAGGCTCTTTGTTTTCACTCAGCAGCACCAGCTTCAGATCTTTCTCATCCATGATTCTGATCACATCAGCCCGATGCATCAACCCCAGGTTCTCACCCGCCTCACTGATCACCTGTATCTCTCTGTGAGGGATCTTCCGGCCGACGCTGCTGATGGAGGCATGGGCTCGGGGATCCTGCTTCTTTTTCTTTGCTGGAGGTACCTGTTGTTCTTCAGGAACCTCTGTGGAGAACGCAGATCGTCTCCAGGAGGAAGCAATGACACTGCGTGTTTCACAGAGTCCAGTTGATCTCAGAGTTGGTGTCCAGTAGGCAGGCCTGCTACTGCACACAGCTCTCACTGTGTGGCTTAGAAGCCACCTGACACAACCTGCAGACATTTTCTGCACAGAAACAGAAGCGATGATGTGACACTTTAGATTTACAGAAGGCATAAATTCTGACACTTCATGCTTCAGCAATTCATGCAGCTGACACTGAAAACTTTAAGACAATTTTCTAACTGAGTTCTTTTTGTTTTCACAGAATAACAAAGGACTGCATAATGACAAATGTGAGTGTGGTTTGGATTTAGCCAGTTTTTAAACCACCACCAGTCGTTTAACGTGCAGTGAAACTTAACTAAGTCGACAAATCAGAGCAAACCACAAACCATAAAAGTTGTCAATGCTTCTAGTATAAAAATGAGGAAGAATATGTGATGTGCAGGAGTAATGACGTCAAGACCACACAGTCGAAAAAAAGATTCAGACTGACGGAAGAGAGACTGAGACAGGACCAAATCAATATGTGACAGTTTTCAAGACTTTTCCTGTAAGCATAATGATTTACTTGTTGCTACAAACATTGGTTGAGTTTAAATGTAGCCAAGAGTTTTATATTCAGCTACATTAAAGGAAAAGATGCTGCTGCTGCAGTCCTAGTATGTCACGTCCGAGACTGAGACAAGACCACGTAAAATTGTACTCCATTCAAAGTCTTTGGCACTGTGATCTTGAGACCTAATCGTAAACTACTGCACCAATGTAGTGTGTACTGTGCTAAGATCAATGATTTGTCTAATTTCCTAATAATTCCCCTGAAGGGAACCAGACTTTCCTGTAGCTTTTATAAACAGTACGTATTTATCAGTGGTTTTCAGGCATCCTGGATGCATTTCAAAATGTTTATTTGAACACTGGCTGCTCGTTGCCTTATTTCCATCCAAGCATAGCAACATATATGGCATTTTATTCCTTGATGTAGAGGTGTGAGTTAAGCTCAACACACAAAAGGACATTCTTTTGAAAATTGACAGAGAGTGGACTAAAAATAAGCCAGAAAAAAAAAAAGCCAAAGTCCAAAGAAAATACTTATGAGAGCCTCAGAAAGCCTCGAGAACTGTTGATGAAGAAGTCCGCTGGTTCCACAGAAGCTACACATAGTTTCAAAAGGTAAGTTAGGCACAAAAACAACATATGGAAAGCTGAAGAGGGGTTTTATTGTTCAGCTTCACATTGAGTTTCGATGTAACCAAATCTTCTAAACAAAGGCTTCACCAGAAGAAAATTAAAGATTTTTTAATGACCTGGACAGAGCCCAGTGCTAAATCTGGCAGAAAAGCTGAGGGGTCACTTGAAGAAGGCGGTGTGACAAATTAAAGATGGAGAGCATTTTGAAATCACTTATCATGGTCTAATTTTTTAGATCACAAAAAATGGCTTTATAAGAGCAGCATACACTTTTAGACCTGCAGCATATTTTGGACTTTTGCTTTAGTTTCCACGGGGATGCGCTTCCCATTCGTTGTTTCCATTTGGAGAGAAGATCATAATGTGGTTGAGCCACTTATTTTGCCAGTTTCCTTACAGTTTAACTTTATGTCAGTTCAGGCTGTGAAGGTTAACTGGGTTCCTAATTAACCTGCAAATATCTGATCCAAAAATGCTTTCTACCACAAAAGGTTTGTTCAAGAACCATAAACGGTACACGTACCACAGCTTGAGAACCATTATCTCCGCCAACGGACTGAAAAATACAAATTGTGACGGAAAGAAAAATATTTGGGTTTATATTTGAAACGTATAAACTGTCTGATATCTAAATGCGATTCGGAGTAAAAAGCGATTGTAATTAACAATCAACCTGGTGATGAAAGGTTCTTTTTAACGAACAGTTTGTATTCAAATTGCCCTCGACCACTTAAGCTTGACCCTAAAGCAAACAGCGAAAGGCGTTTTAAACACATCAACAAGGAGAAACGCGTTAAAACAGTAGAAATTCATTCTAATCTACTGAAAGTACATTTCCTCCGTTTGTTTTAAATAGCTGCACATGTTTTACCTCACTTTAGATTGTTTATCAGTCGTCTGTGAGCAGCTGCAGGGTGACAGTCCACTTCCGCCTTGCACTACTTCATGTGCGTCAAAAAAGTGCTCTGCTGCCCTCTTGTGGACAGGATGCTCCACCAAAACTTTATCCATGTGCACGTTCTGCACGTTTCAACTGTTTCCTTGCTTCAACACTCCTCTAAATTAAAATAATTGATCATAAGCAGGCATTACATGCTGAAGAGACAATTTATCAATTTTAACCAGGTTTTACAAGCAAAGTAAAGTAAAGTAAAAGCTGCAGTTAGGAACAACTTCTGTATAAGTTTAGGAGTTCCAGTTAGTTTTGATCTGGCTTTCAAAATGTCCCATTTTCTCAAATTCAAATTATAAAATGTTTTCCAACATTAACCACAACAGTTTGATTACAGAAGTTGATCGAAGTGAATAAATACCAGACAAAAAATATTTATTTGGTTTGTTTTTGAAGACTTCAGCAATCTCAATTGACCTTAGGCTGGTCCGAATGTAACGTCTGTAATGACAATGATTAAACCTCTCCATGAAGTTCAGGTTTTTTCTGAATATTATTGAAAGACCTTTCTCAGAGGAAAAGTAAGTTGTATTCCTCCTTTTCTGCAGAAATAAAACTCCAGACGTCCTTATAAATATTAATGATACAAATCAGACCTGGAAAGGAAGCCAAAGTCTGGAAGATAACTGAAATATGACACAACTGCATTGGAAACGGCTAAAATTGTCTGTGCAAGAGCTTTGGGAGTGGTTTTGGTGCTGCAGGTTATTTGTCTATACCGTAATACCAACACAAATGTCAGCTAGAGCATCAGAATAAAAACTTACCTTGAATTCTCACACCAAAATGAATCTAAAAAATCTGCTAATTAACATCATCTTTCTGATGAATTTGGACATTAAAACTGATTTTAAAAAAGAAGCACCTAAGTATCCATACTGAATGGTTTTCAAAAAGAAAATTCATGCCAATAGAGTTCAGAGTAACTGCAGGAGAGCTTTAGACTATAAATCACATGGTTACCCATTACGCCTTTCAAGTTGAGGTGATAAAATTCTCGTAAATTAACAAATTAGGCATAGATAGAAATCAGCTCCAGCTCTGGGTCTCTGAAAAGTACAGCTAACACAAACCAGAGGGGAATCTACCACCATTACCTGGAAAACAGACAGATAACATCAGATGCAAGCAAAAATAAAAAATATGCAAAACAAACATCCAATGGAAATCAAACCACAAAGATGCAAAGTGTAAATGTAAGAGTGAATTAAATGGCCATGTCCAAGTAACTGACTATAAAAGCCCTCTACAGTGGAAGTTGAAATATGTTAGAAAACATTTTCATTTCTATCTCTGTCCATCAATCAAAACTATAAATATCAGTTTGACAGCAAAGAGACGGGAGAACATATGAGGTGTTATTTAACTGTCAAAATCAAAATTCCAGTTCTTCTGGAAATATGAAAAACACCAGCTTAAAGGTTTTTGAGATCACAATCACTACGTCTTTTTCAACTAATTTCTGAGAAAATGATGCTTCCTACAGCAGAAGATTAAGGAATGGAACAGAAAAAACACAATATGTGCAAATTTCCTTTTTTACAGGTTTTTAATTGGTGAAATAAGAATAAATTGACATCTAAATCTGCCATATGACATGGGAAAATATATATAGGCATAAAGGTTTTGTTTATATACATATGTATACATATAAATACATACAGAATGTATTCAGGCCATTACATGGGAAGGAGGCAGGTTCTTTGAAATGTGCGTGTCAACCCCAGAACAAATGTTAATGTTAAAAAATCAAAAAAAGCTTAATACATATGAACACATCAAATTTTCAGAGTATTATTTGTAAAAAATGTCGAAATATGATAATTTTCCCTCCACTTACCAATTATTTGCTAATTTGTATTAGTCTGCAACAGAAAATACCTACAGAGCACTGTAAGGACATCCTGTTTAAGTTTTGAGGTTTTGTTTACCAAGTGGTATTATAAATCTTTTAATTAAAAATACAACTCTTGTCTTTATAAGCTCCAAAAATTACATAATAAAATATAACCTAAAATAAATATCCACCCATCACACTACAGTCATTCTTAAGACAAGCCAAACTACAGAAGAGGCATTGTATGTTATGATTTGGGGTTGTTTGGTTTTTGGTTTCTGGTTTTTCCTTATGTTTTTCACTGCTCAACTTTTGAATCATGCTTTTGTTTATTATTTTTCCTGGTCCTGCTGTAGTTTTGTCGTCTTGTTCACGTTTTGTCAAGTTTGGTTTTCGGATCTGTTTATGCTTTTGTTTCATGTTTTTCTAGTTATAGTTCTATTAGTTTGTTTCCTTGGATTTGCGTTCTGTTCAAGCCATGTTTTGCTCCTGTCACGTTGTGTTCTGTTAATTAAGTTTATTCGGTTCACCTGCACCATGTTAATCAGTTTTGTTTTCCACCTGTACCGTGCTCCATTTATACACACCTGTTGAGTTAGTCGTCGCGGAAACATTTTTCATGCTCATGTCTTGTTCGCAAACCAAGTCTTGTCTTTTTGATCCTGCCATGCCTGTCTTGCCTGCCCGTTTGTTTTGTTCCTGCCTCCTGCTGAGTGTGAGTTTTGTAATTAAACCTTTTTTCACTTACCATCACGATGCCTGCGGGTCCAATATGTCGCAAGCCTTAACATTGTACACCCTACATGTGACCTTTAATCTTGTCCTCTCAAGCACAGAGTGACCTTCAGCCATTCTCTTATACTGTAAGATTTGCTGCCGTGGTTGCTATCATTGCCCATTAAATAAGCACTTTATGGTAATGCGAGAAGTGAAGAGTGTGCAGGTCATGGTTGATGAAACAAATCATCACCCCTCCACCACCGCGCTTGACAAACGGTGTGAAGGGTTTGTGCTCATATGCTGTGTTTGGTGAATAGAGTGAGGCACGTTGTATCCAAACCTCTCTACTTTGGTGTCTTCTGTTCAAAGGATACTTTAGTAGACATATCTGGAGAAATGTCTTCTAGTCTAATCTGTCCAAACAACATTGCTCTACAAAAAAGAAGCCCTGTGAATGATTTGGATGCAACTTTGTAACCATATTATTTAACATTCTAACTGATCACTGAAGAGGTGTTTCTTGGGTGTTTCTTTAATTTCTGTGACTATTTCATATTCTGATTTTGGTGCTCAGTTGGAGCAATTGGCTTATTATCACTATGGACTTTCCAACCATGCTCACCTGTGTGTTCCAAAGTTAAAGATGCACGAAATTTCTTCTTATCATGTTTCCTTTTCGTATTTTATCAAATGTTTTAAAAATGTTTAGATTTTGGTGATTTCTTTAACAGACCTTTGTAAATGCGGGCGGTGTCGATTTTGACCTATTTCTAAAGCAAGCTCATTCACCTCTTTTGGTTATGACATTTCTTACTCATCTATCAGATAAAATACAAACAGTGTGAATAGTAAAATGTCCTGTTTAACAAAATGTTTTTATCCTAAGGATCAGTAATCTATTCAACCAAATGTTTTTCCTATTACTGTTTTACATAGATAGAAGAGCAGCACAGTCATCGCTGATGACATATTCAGGATCTCAGAATTTGCAAGCCAAAATATTCCATACTGGTCACAGTGCAAAGTCTGTTAACATTTTCATTGGCAAAAAGGCTCAGGTGCTCCTGGTTGCTGTAGCTCCCAACTGCTCGACTCTGATCAGCGAAAAGTAAAAATCAGAACTTTTTCTCACTGTAAATGATTCATTTACATAACATTTTCTTTTAAACATTATTTTATGGGTATGTCTGTGTTTTAAAAAGTTAAATGTAGCTGAGAACGGATCATTTAACCGGACTGAGACTGAATGCCATGAAAACAACATGTCTCGGCAAAGCTGGATGATTCAACTGGTGGGCTTTATGTGGATTTTTCATGTTTGTAAGTAAACATAATCTATAAAAGGTTACAGTGAAAATTCTCAAACTCATTTGCATTTGAAACTGTATTTCATGTTTTAAAATGTATAATTATATGTAATGAAATCATAGTTGTTGCACAGTGAAATTGAGAGGCACAAGTATTTAATTTACTATCAGTTTAACCTCCTTCTTTTGTTTTTTTTTTTCACAAAAAACCTTCAGCATTAGGAAACCGTAATGTGGGAAAAAATCATATGCATCCCAACTCTCAACAGAATACAAAACTCTCAGAATGTTTTAACTCAGGAGGCAGATGTTACGTTGTTGCTGATAACTTCTATGGCATCATCAGCGCATCCATGAATTTCACTGCAAAACTGGAAGGTATGGTCAACAATCATAAGCTTCTTATATAAACTAGGCTGTTACAGTCTACTCTTTGTGTCAAATGGGTGCATGCACATGATTAGAAGTAAAACCATATCAAACACATCGTGGTTTTCAATCCGGGCTCGCATTGTTATAAGAACGCCTGGGATAAATATCACACACTAGCCCGGCCAAATGGTCTCTTTTTTATGCTCCATTTGGCATTAACCATAACATTTTTGGTGCTTGCATCATATGTAACTATATGATGTAAAGTAAAATCAACGGAATCTTGAACATTCAGGAGCTAAACTGCATCAATCAAATGGTTTTAAAATTAAGGTTATAAGCGATATGGTCCATTACTTTGTAATTAACTAACTAACTACAGTGTAGCCAAATATTATTTATACCCCTGGCAGATTTAAGATTTTGGATATTTGGATTGCCTAGTAAATAGTCAAGAAAATAAAGAGACCCATTAAGTGAAAACGTGTACCTAAAACTTGTGACCAGTAGTGTACAATATTAAAGTAAAGACGACAACCTCAAAATGTCTAATAAAACTTTTATTGACAAACAATTGAATTTGGACAGCAACATTTTTTTTTGGTACATAATACCGTAGCCTACAAAATATAAATGTCTATGATCACTTTATGATCAGTGGTTTAGATCAATGGTATGATTCCTCAATTGTCTGCTTTTTAACTTTTTAAGCACACAGTGTATATGTACTGTATAATGACTGTTTTTTTTAACCAATATTATATTAGTATTTCTGAGTTAGTGTTTGCATAATGCAAAGGTGCATTACTGAAAAAAGGAATGAAACTTGTATATATATAGAAGCTACACTGCAACAATCAGATGGTTTTACACAACATCCATAATCTTCATGAACATCTTTATCAAAGTTTTTTTTTTCATATTAAAATGTATTGTCCTTATTTAGCCCAAAAACATTTACTGAAAATTGTTCTTCATTTAGCCCACATGTTTAGTCCAATTTTAACCTTAAAAACACACTTAAAATCAGGCTTAGTCAGCCTGATTTTAGATGATCGAGGAACTGACACCAGTTGATATTTACCTTTTCACTTTTTACCCTTTGCTTATATAGCAGGTAACAATATCTAGGGGGACATCATTGAGGATGTTTAGAGAGAGATTTCGTATAAAAGAAGATGAAGAAAAATTGACCAAAACAATTGAAATAAAGACATTTCAACATAATTGTGTGGACAGCTCAGTCAAAGAAACATTGTAAAAATGTGCAAAGTTTCTTACTTCTTGCTAAGTTGAAAAAAGGTGAAAGAGAAATGTCTATGTTTTGGAGGCGTAATTTGTAGTATTGTAATTTGTAACGTGAGACATACGTTCATGAAGCTTGATGTCAGTTCTTACATGAAGTTTACCTTGTAAAGTTAATTTACAGACTGAAAGTAGACATCAAGTTGGATGAAACGATACACAAAAACTGTGGTTCAGGATATGTCTTTCAATTAATTTTTTTTTCTCTTGTTGCGGTCCAGGGATCAATGCTGCAACAAACCCATTAATGTCACTACTTACACCCACTATCCAACAGAATAGAACACTAATGTGTGTCACATATTTATGTTAGTATTTTATTGCTATATAAAGCCCATTTAGTCCATAAGTTTTATTCATATTTGGCCTTAAAAGGATGCTTAAATTAGGGTAACCAGCCTGATTTTAAAAAATCAACCCTAAAAAAGATTTTAATCACAATTAGACAGTGTTGATATGTATAGGCAGCTTTTAACCGATCATCTTTTACATATTGTTTATAAAGCAGGCAACATGCTGTAGGGGAAGTTATTAGTAAGGATGAGAATGATGTGAAGAAAGATGGGCTAAAAATGTCAATAGACATTTTTAATTACTTTCTGTTGCTTTGTGTAGATACTCAGTAACGAAGAAAACAGCTAAAACCTGTACAGTATTTCTCAGCTCTTATTGAACAACAGAGTAGAGGTTCAAGTGAATAATGACGCATGTCTACACAAAAAAAAATCTGAAAGTTGGACTTTGAAAAACTGACTTTAAAAGTAAGTCAATTTGTGCTGTAAAGTTGAAATTTCTGAACGCTGGCCAATGTCGGAGCTCTAATTTTGTAAGTTGGGGATCTCTAAGCCACCACAAGTTCAATATCCAATATGGCTTCTGTACTGTTTGTGGTCATACTCTTTCAGTATTTTAATATATTTATTGAGGAGAAATATGTTGTTATCGGCGTGTATTGCTATGTTTGTCACCAAGGTTGATAATCCCTGTGGTTTCTGGCTTTCACTGACAAACTTTTGACCAAGTTCTGATTTCTAAAAAAACTTGGACAACACTGACAACTTTTCAACACTTTTAGACAATAGGAGACATATTTATCAGCAACTTTGTACCTTTTCAATCTCATCCAAATTTAGACGTTGTTTAGATGGAAGACAAAATCATCTTTGTTTACATATTTTCAGTAAAACCAACTAGGTTTAGATGGAACATTTTGGACTGTATTTTTCAGCAACCGTTACAATAAAATATTCACAGATCTGCAAACGATATTGAATTAAATCTGACAATATAACTGAAATGGGCTGGATTGATTTTATTTGAATTTGAACCTTCAAAGCGATTCTAGTCCACCATCCGGCATCTCAGGGGGGGAAGAGGTACACCACCAAAACTGTTTACAGTGGGGAGGGTGTGCTGCTGACCTCAACTCGGGACGTTGTGGGTCGGTGAGCAGAGTACTTCAAAGACCTCCTCAACCCCACTGGTACGTCTTCCACTGAGGAAGCGGAGCCCTGGGACCTTGGGGCGGGCTCTGGACTCTCCCTTAGAGATAGGGTGAGAAGCTCAGTCATCAAGGAGGGACTCAGAGTAGAGCCGCTGCTTGTCCACGTCGAGAGGAGCCAGTTGAGGTGGCTCGGGCATCTGGTTAGGATGCCTCCTGGATGCCTCCCCTGGTGAGGTGTTCCAGGCACGTCCCACCGGGAGGAGGCCCAGAGGAAGACCCAGGACACGCTGGAGGGACTATGTTTCTCGGCTGGTCTGGGAACGCCTTGGGCTCCCCCCGGACGAGATGGCCCAAGTGGGTGGGGAGAGGGAAGTCTGGGTCTCTCTGACGACGAGTTCCAGACGGTTCCAGATGGAACTCTGGTATAAACACAAATTCAATTATCAAATTGTATATTAAATTATTAAAATGTAATTTGTTCAACCTTAAACCAACACAGATTTGCACTATCACATAATCAGTATTGTGAGTGATGTAATGTTAATCTGATGTGAGGGGTAGACCATTGGAATGTTACTGAGGGGAACTGCACATCCAATATATAATACACTGCCAAAATCTTAAATCACCTTTTAAGCAACTCAGTCTTTCATTTAATTACTTGATGTTGTGTTGCTTAATGAGGTTTTCTGAAGGTTTTTTAAAGTTTGTATTTAAATTGCTGTTCTATTACCATTTTAGCTCCAACAAAGTAATTCCCAAACAGGTATTTGCTGAACAAAATGACTTGAAAGATCTAAATCTTTGCTTTGCCTTTTTAATATTAATCGATTTGGTGAATCTTTTAAACATGGACAGACATATTCAGCCTCTTTCATTTTAACATTTTGTTGAAATGTGCATTGAAGGTCCTGCATTAAAATGTTTTTTTTTGATGGCAGTGGCCAATAGCTGCATAATATTCCTACAGAAAAACGAAACACGACAAAGTAAGTTCAGCTTAAAACTTCATATCTGGAAATTATATCTTGTAATAAAGCTTACATCATGAATGTGAAAAAAACTGAAATGTGTTTTTTTACTTTCATTTGTAGAACCATTGTGGAAAAGGTGGCCACAAGTGAAAAATCTCTTCCTTTACATATCGAAAGACCTGACGAAGAAAGACATGTTCATAATTGCTCTGAATGGACAGAACTGCCTCAATTCAACAGGTAAACAATTTTACTGAAGCCAGTCAAAATTGAAAGACTGGTCTTTTTTTAAATAAATAATACCTGTTGGTGCTTATTAGAAACTTAAAACAATAACTGAAATTTAACAGAGAATATGTACAGTAACACTACAAATACTTGCAGTTTTTAGATTGTGAATCTATTTTTAAGATCCAGTTTGAAGATAAAAATAAAGTATTAAAATAAAAGATTGATTAAAAAATGTAACTGATTTAAAGTTAAAAGCATTGCCCCCTAATTCTATGTTTCCTTTTGTCTGTTTGTTTTTTATTTAATGCCTGAACCAATAAGAATCCTGCGTGCATGGAAATATTAGTACAAAAACTGTGTGTGAAGCAGGGACTAAGTATAATGAAAGCTCCTGCAAGGACAAAGGTAAGTACCATTAAGTCCAGTTTAATAACAGTGTATTTATTTGTATTATTATTTTAGATGGTTTGACTTTTGTTTAGCATTTCCTTTTGTTTGGCTGCAGCATACTCTTGTGATGGCTACAGCGTATAGCAATTAAAAAAATGTTGATTAACGTTGATTACTTATGAACAAGAAATGCTAACGAAAGTATTATTAGATGCAATACTGTTTTGGAGGACAAAGATAAAATAAATAAAAGTTCAAGAGATGAAACTGAAACTAAAGTAGTTGCTCCTTTTTACATGCAATGTAGTGTTGGCACTGTTAGCTGCTGAATGAATGAGATCAGTAGCGATGAAAAGCTGCCCAAATAATTTGTCCAGAAATGACACGTATTTTGACATTACCGTCATATTCAATAAATTTGAATATGCATACCCACGACGTTCGTTTGTCAGATTAAAATTACCTTTCCAAACTGATCACCTTTAAGCAGGTATGAAACATATTTTACATGTAATATTTTAATCTCAAATGTCTTGCTTTCATTAGCTGTAAGCGAGAAATCATTCATAATTAACAGAAATACAGGCTTTAAAACACAATTCTGGGTGTAAAAAGTTTATATAAGATTTTTTACTTAGTGAACTGAGTTAGTGAAATACATTAAATGAACTTTTCAGTAACATTCTAATGTACTGAATGACTGTATATGTTTTCTTCATCAGAACAAGTACTGAATTCCTTTTGTGCTCATTCTTTTCTTTTTTTCTTTAAGACAATGTTGTAGTAATTAAAAATGACACAAATTATCCATAAGTTCAAAGAAATAATTAGAATGATTAAAATTCCAATATTTGTGGTCATAAATATCTTATCCTATGCTTGCGTCTATTGAAATGTTATCATTGGGATTTGTTTTCTCCAGATTGTTCCCACAGTCCCAATACATGTACATTAGGTTAACTGGTCTTTCTTATTGCCCTCAGGTGTGAGTGTGTTTGCTCGTGGTTGTTCTGTGTGTCCGTGTGTCCCTGTGACAGACAGGTACCAGTCCAGGGTGTACCAATGACCACAGGAGATATCCATATGGAGATAACTGGGTATAGACAATGGATGAATAGATGAATTATTCACTCTGTTTCTGTGACTTACAGACTACAACGACAAGTACATAATAAATATAAAATCAAACGCGTGTGTCAACTGCGACAATCCTGTGAAAAAGCCCGATGAGACGATTAAAATAAATAAGACTTTTGATGATAATGGAGAAGTCGATGCATCCAAAGCTGCGTAAGACATGCTTAATGTTTAATAAATGTCTTTGAAAATGTTTTTCAGTTTATTGCAGTTGCATCAAGCTAATTTTTACCTTTATTGTTTGCATTGCACTAAAAATCTGCTGGTAGTATCTGCTGGTTTATTAAAATTGTATTTTTTTTAGTTGGAATGATTACAAACAAAATTACTCTGGAAACTTTAATAATAGTCTAGGAACAAAATAAAGCAGATATTTACACATTAGCTTTCAGATGCTGTGTAGTTGTTGTTTGAGAGAGCCAACAGGCTGCAGGCCCGAAAGGGTTCTGCACACAACACTTTGCTTACCATGCAACAAAAGAATAATAATGAGGGTTTTACTGGTATTCTCAGCAATTGCTTTACATGACTGTTGTCAGAATATTCTTTATATTTTAAACAGTGAACTTATGTCTGGAATCGAAAAGTTAATTTCCCAAATGAATGGAACTTCGGCTGAACTGTCAATAGGGAAAGGTATCGAGGGAGTCTTAGTGAGAAAACCTGATCCTGCAGAGCTGAATGAGGTATCCTTTGCTTACATGGATCCAAATGACAAACTGAAAGTGAGTACTTTTATTTTCCTCTTGCATGTTCTGAGATAACTTTCATTTACTCTGCAGACACAGGTCACATTGAGTTAGATGATGTACTCCAATATTTGTAATCTAATATTTAAATGAGGCCATAAAGCAAAAATGTCTACTTCTTATAAAGGTAGAATGTTAACAATCAAACTTCTTTCTTTATATATTGTTGTCAAAAACTAAAGTAACTTTGAAATAACATTTTTTTGTCATCTCAGTAATGCTATATGTTTCCATCTGCCTTATCATAATCACCTGAGTCCTAAAACACACATAGTATATTACACTGTTCCTGTGTTCTTTCCTGTAGATTGTAGAAGACCCAGAAACTCTTAAAACATTTTCTAGATCTGTCTCTATTTCTAAGGAAGCCTTTGAAAAGGCTGTCAGTTTAAACATCAGTGTACCTTTTGCAGCTGTCCTCCGGTTTATGAATATGAGCCAGGTATGGAAAAAGAATAGTAGTATTTAGTCAGTGTAACCCACAATTGTTTGTGGTAATATTTCTTGTCAATACTTCTATTTCGATCTCCAGGATGAGAATAACAGTACTGTGCTTAATAATGAGGTCGTTGCAATTGAGATGGGAGCTGAGATCAAGAATCTCTCCGACACAATAAGCATCAATTTCAAGAATTTTAACTTTGTGAGTTTATTTAAAAAAATGTTTTTAAATGATCTTTTCTGTTTTTAAAATTTCTTTTTGTTGTTCAAACAGACTTGTATAGTGTTACTTTCTTTTGTTTACAGGATAGGTTTCATCCAAACTGTACCTCGTGGAATGGTGAAGGTAATCTGCCACTCTATAATTTGCATGTTGATTAATGAGACCCTTGCAGAGAGAAGGTCCTGGGTTCGACCCCTGGTCTGGGGTCTTTCTGCATGGAGTTTGCATGTTCTCCCTGTGCATGTGTGGGTTCTCTCCATGTACTTCGGCTTCTCCCACTGTCCAAAAACATGACTGTTAGATATGACCCTTACCTATGAATGGGTGTGTCAATGTCAATGAATCTGTATTTGTGTAATTTGAAATTAGATGCATTGGTTTGAAAATGAATTTCACTTGATTGAAATTGAATTTAATGGTTTGAAACTGAATTCATTTGCTGTGAAAATATATTTTGTTGAACTGAAAATTCACTTTCACTACTTTTACTTTCAGTTCTAAAATTCAATTTCAGTTCTAAAATTCAGTTTTTTGTGTCACACATCCGGGTCCTTGAAGCCACAGATTAATCAAACACAGATTCACCGATTCACGGATGTCATTCACTATTGCTGTGTCCAAATTGAGGGGCTACATTCTTTGAAGGACGCATTTGTAGGCCGATTACGTCATTGTGAGGCAATGAAGACTACAGCATCGCAGGCTCCTCCAAATAGGGCCGACAAATGCGTCCTTCTTTTCCCCAGATATGACGGATGGGTCCGGTGTATCCTTCGTGGGCCACGCTATCCCATGATTCATTGCGGGTCAAAGTAGATTGTGCTAACGGAAGTAGCAAAGCCTGGAGGAGAGGGAAAAGTTGTGAGCAAAGTTGGATATATTGCGCTTTCTGTGAAACAAAATGAACTTGTTTTTAGACTAGAATGTAGCTGTGTAAACCTGAAATATCTGCTCGGTTTATCAAGATTTCGCTTAATTCCACACGTGCTCCGACGTGTTCGGAGACGTCCGCTTCTGCTGCCCTGACACCGGACTCACAGCCGGCTCGCCTCGCACAGCTGACCGGGGGGATGAGGTCCGATGAACCCCGAGAGAACAGCTGACTCCCGGCACGTTGTTTTCAAGCTCCTGCTGGGTTTCCCCAATGGACGGAAGTTAAACACAGATATAATTCAGACAGATGAAATCTAATGTTGATGTTTGGTTTTATTTTTATGCTCTACAAATAAACTGATTTAAACGTTGTTGCTAAAGTTAACATGATAGTGTTTAAATTGTTACATTTTTACAAATAGATTTACAAATAGAATTTTACTTTTTTTAAAATCTATGTCTGAATAATGAACAAGATTATAAAACAAGAAAATTAGCCATTAGGGCTTCATTTGTTCGGCTTCACAGCTCTGTGCTTCACGCTATCACTGTTGCTAGGCAACATAAGTTACGCTGAGGTAAAGGCAAGATAAACGTAGACCGACGTAACACCGGCCGCACCATGCTGATTTGGCATGTCTAGCTAATAGCTACAGGTAGCATAAGTGTTGCTGTTTTACCATCATTTGTTTACATGATTTCTTATAGATGGTCATTTGACTTGGTGATGGACATCCGCTAAGCTCATGTATGCTGCACTGCTCCAGCTCAAAATGCCGTAAAGGAAGTTTAACCTAATGTGAAACGTAAATCGATGAATCTGTGTTTGATTAATCAAAGGCTATCCTCAAGGACCCGGATGTATGACACAAAAAACTGAATTTTAGAACTGAAAGTGAAAGTGGGCAAACTGAATTTTCAAAACAACGAAATACATTTTCAATGCAAATTAATTCAGTTCTCAAACCAATAAATTCAGTTTCAAACCAATAAATTCAGTTTCAAACCATTAAATTCAGTTTCAAACCAATAAATTCAGTTTCAAACCATTAAATTCATTTTTCAAACCAATAAATTTAGTTTTCAAACCAATAAATTCAGTTTCACACCATTAAATTCAGTTTTCAAACCAATAAATTCAGTTTCAAACCATTAAATTCAGTTTTCAAACCAATAAATTCAGTTTCAAACCATTAAATTCAGTTTTCAAACCAATAAATTCAGTTTCAAACCAATAAATTCAGTTTCAAACCATTAAATTCAGTTTTCAAACCAATAAATTCAGTTTCAAACCAATAAATTCAGTTTCAAACCATTAAATTCAGTTTTCAAACCAATAAATTCAGTTTCAAACCAATAAATTCAGTTTTCAAACCAATAAATTCAGTTTCAAACCAATAAATTCAGTTTCAAACCAATAAATTCAGTTTTCAAACCAATAAATTCAGTTTCAAACCAATAAATTCAGTTTCAAACCATTAAAATCAGTTTTCAAACCAATAAATTCAGTTTTAAACCATTAAATTCAGTTTTCAAACCAATAAATTCAGTTTTCAAACCAATAAATTCAGTTTCAAACCATTAAATTCAGTTTTCAAACCAATAAATTCAGTTTCAAACCAATAAATTCAGTTTCAAACCATTAAATTCAGTTTCAAACCAATAAATTCAGTTTCAAACCATTAAATTCAGTTTCAAACCATTAAATTCAGTTTTCAAACCAATAAATTCAGTTTCAAACCAATAAATTGAGTTTCAAACCATTAAATTCAGTTTTCAAACCAATAAATTCAGTTTCAAACCAATAAATTCAGTTTCAAACCATTAAATTCAGTTTCAAACCAATAAATTCAGTTTCAAACCAATAAATTCAGTTTTCAAACCAATAAATTCAGTTTTCAAACCAATAAATTCAGCTTCAAACCATTAAATTCAGTTTTCAAACCAATGAATTCAGTTTCAAACCATTAAATTCAATTTCAAACCAATAAATTCAGTTTCAAACCATTAAATTCAGTTTCAAATCAATGCATTTAATTTCAAATTACACAAATACAGATTCAGTCTGAGAAATTCGAATTAAGTTTCTGATGGCACAAGTTTCTTCTGTTTTGGCTCTCTCGGGATCGTTCAGATTTTGGGAGATTTCTTTTTTTGGGGGGGGGGGGGGGGGGGGGGGGGGTTATGTATACGCTGTTTTTATGTATATCTGTTTTTGTGTCAAGTTTCCTCCCTACCACACTCCATGCCTGTGGATGCTGTTTCGGCCTGCTGGTGTATTGGTGGTTCTCAGTTGTAGGGGCTGGGTGCTTTGGTGCGTGCTGGCTAACTCCTGCTGGCTGCTTGCCGGGTCTTGGGCCCTCAGGCTCTGTCGGGCCTCTGCTGGGGGATGATGTGTCCCAGGGTCTCGGGTCTCAGGGTCCATGGCTGGATCTGCTCTGGCGTAGACAAATGCTGGCAGGGCCTGTGGGCTTGTCACTGCAGCTCCATGGGGCTTCTGCGCCGTGGCTGCTGAGTGGTTCCCCTGGGGCTCTCCTCTGCTTCTCTGGGGTTCTCGTGCTCTGGGGGGTCCATGGATGCCTTTGGGTCAGATCTCCGGGTCTATGCAATTAAAATAATCTCAAAGCAGTTTCTACTAAAGTTTAGTTTTTTAGTAAAAATGTAGACAGTTGTTTGTAGAGTTTCTGAGGTCTTCTGGTTGCGTTTGCTTCCGGTAGGTCTAGTCTGCATTGCGTAAAGGCTTTGTTCCTGTCTTACAGGAAGTAAACCCAACTGGACTTTCAAAGGGTGTGAAACCATACTCATTGGAAATAACATCAAATGCAAGTGTTCACATCTGACGTTCTTCGCTGTCTTGCTGGTGTGTTTTATTTTTTGTTTTATTATCAATCAGTCATAAATATCAAGACCCAAACTGTCAGTTGCTTCTGTATGAACCCCCCCCCCCCCAAAGTATCTCCTTTTTCTTGTCATAAATAACAGGAATTTATCATGAAATATTTCTAACTCATGTTATGAAATGATGATAACTCTTTTTTAATATTATTATCATTATTATTTTTTTATTTTACACCTTACAGACTCCCATTAATGAAACCATCTCCAGTTATGACCTGAACACCCTCACCATCATTACACAGGTTGGGTGTGGATTGTCCATTTTCTTCCTTGGCATAGTTCTCTTCATGTACTTCCTTATAAGGTAGAAATCAGAGATAAATATTTATTCTTGTAGATGTTTGCAATGTAATTGCCCTTATTCATAGCAGCAAAGGAGTAATCTATTAAATTACTTTATCTTGGCTCAGTGGCGATGCTGTTTCATTTGTTGATGTGTGCACATGTTATGTGAATAAGTTGACCTTTCAGGCCAGCGAAACACTGTGCAGAGTTTTTAACTGAATTATTTACGATAAGCAGATGGAAATGTTGAATAGAGGCTTTGTTGTTGGAAGCCAGTTGAGATCTCCCTTGTACATCATGCACATACATGTCCCCTCTCTTTTATCAGCTTGTTTGGTTTTAATGTTACCTGTAACTGCTTCTTTTAACAGTTACATTAAAGAGAGAAGAAAGTTTATATAATATCAAGCAATGAAGACTAAATAGTTGTTTTGAAGTAAAATTTCGAAGTAAAGTCTGAACAAATTAATGTCAAAAGATGGCCACCACATTCTAAAAACTTAAACTTTAGAAAAAAATATTAAAACAATGAATTTATTCAAAGTAAATAATATTCTCATGTGGTCTTAGTTTTTTTTTTTTTTTCATCCAACGTATGATAGTTTTAAAGCTAAGAATGTTTTTTTTTTTAAAGCAACATTATGACATTTGTTTTTAAAGCGTTGAGGCACAATAGAAAAGGTCAAAGGTGACCAGCTGCCGATAAGTCTTTCATTTTCCTTCTGGACGTAGTCAAAGACCTGTAGCAGGCTTGAGATTGAAAGGTAATACGTAATTCTGGAACAACTGAGCTGAAGTAATACGTTTTCAAAGAAAGCAGGCGCAGTAAATGACTCCTGGTAGTGGGCAGAGAAGTGCCACTGGAACACCCTCCAGTGTCTGTGTAATCTGAGAAAGACATTAGATCAAACTACAACTAAGTCGTCGACAATCATGCTTTCTAGACTATTTCAGACAAGCGAAACAAGCTGAACAAAAACATCTTTCAGTTTGTATTTGATATGCTAGAACTGTCCAAATTTTCCCTAAAAACACAGAGACTGGCTTTGTTTCAACTGAAGAGTAGTTTTCACTATCGCTTTCAACAATATTGTGGCAGCCTTTTAAACCTAGATCATCTTTTTTATGTCAGCAAAATTTGCCACTAAGGACAAGTCCTAAAAAAGTAGAGGCTGTGAGATGCCTAATTGTTTGAGCTGTGGAGGTAATTTACAGTTGTATGCCTGAAGCTTAAATAATGTTGAGGCATAAAGCAGGATAACGAGCGCACTCAACAACCACTCATCCATGTTTATCTTTTTTGTTAATTATTCTGTCCTCACAGGAAGACCCCAGCCAGTACTGCCACACAAATCCTCATCCACCTGATTTGTGCCTTGTTCCTGCTAAATTTGACCTTCCTCGTCAATCACTTTGTGGCAAATCTGCACAGCCGTGTCGGTTGTCAGGTAATGGCAGCGTTGATGCACTACTCTATGTTGGCCACTTTCAGCTGGTTTGCTGCACAGGGCTTCCACCTCTGTCTGCAGCTGTACAAAGGAGGACATGTTACAATAAGGCGCTACGTACTCAAACTTTCTGTTATCTCCTGGAGTGAGTACATCATACTGTAATACAGCCTTGACTTTCCAGGAACTTAGAGGTTACTTTCCGGAGCTTTCTCAGAACTTACCTTGTACTTTCCTGGAATGTTCATGAAATGTACCAGGTACTTTTATGAGCTTTACAATATAATTTTCTAGGACTTACAAAGCACTTTTAGCAGGTACTTTCATGGAACTTTGATTAAAATTACCAGGTTACCTGAGCAGGTACTTTCCTTAAACATTCACTTAGTTACCTTCATGGAACTTAGGGGTTATTTTCCAAGAACTGTGCATTCTTGCAAACTACCAAGGCCATTAAAGTCCCTGGTAAGTTTAAGGAAAGTACTTGTAAAGTTCTATGACAGTACTTTGAAAGTTCCATAATAGTACCTAACAAGTTTAATGAAATTTCAATGAAAGTACTTGAAAAGGTCCAGGAAGGTTCCATGGACACTGGTGGAATGGACCTGGTAAATTCATTGACAGATCCATGAAAGGTCCTAGAAAATAACTTCTAAGTTCCTGGAAAGTACAATAAACAGTATGCATTGCTATGCATCATATTGTTATATTGTTTTTAAAACGTCAAATACAGACTTTTATGAGATGAGTTTTGCTACTTAATTTTTTATTTTCAACTGCTTTTGCAGCTCTGCCGATCATTATGGTGATTACTGTTGGCAGCTTGAGCAAATATGGTGAACAGACCATCTACGCTGATAATCCTCAAAACAACGTGGCAATGTGAGGCTAGAAATATCTTTGCATGGGATGCATTGTTATTTGAATTTTAAAGTTGGGCAAAACTGATTCATCTTGCTATTCAAAGGTGCTGGATAACCGACAATAACATCCACTACATCGTCAACATTGGCTATTATTCGCTGGTCTTCCTCTTCACCTTCACCACAGTCATCATCACTCTGTCCTGGCTCTTTTGCCTCAAGAGAACCAAAGCAGCCAACCCACAAGGAAACAGAAGCGGCATAAGCATAGTTATCGTAATGGGTCTTTGTTTCCAGCTGGGTGTCACGTGGGGGTTTGCCTTCTTCGCCTACGGTTCCTTTCGGATTCCAGCTACTTACATTTTCACAATCCTCAACTCCTTTCAAGGTATTCAGCTAAAACATGTCTCTTTTTGATATACGGTAATCTTTATACAACTATATGATAGATGGAAAATGGGATTATATCTTCACAGATGTGTGTAGGTATGCCTTCAGTATTTCATTTTACCTTACTTTAAAATGGGCATCTTAACTATATTGCTTTTTTATTTTCACATGTAAAACAAATTCACAGATTTAAAAGTGGAAAATTAACAAAGTACTTAAAATAGTCAAGTGGGTTGTCAATAGTATACATGGAAGAGAAATCACCAGCTATCGGTGAGTCAGTATAAGGAGAGGTTAAAAAATACTCTTAAAAGATACATAAAACTACAAACTCTTACTTAAAAGGATTAACGGCCTGTGCTTTACTATCCATTTAGTAAAATCTTAGGGAAATATATTCAATCAGGATCTTGCATGCTATTATTAATTTGATGGTCAACAATTGTTACAATTACATTTGCTTGAGAACAGAAATTGGTAATGGAGATGCCATTAAAGATGCTGACCTTTGTGTAGTTTAATGATTCAGACTTTTCCCTACATCAACTGGGGAAATATGGTTACATTTTGAATTTCAGTAAAGGTTGATACAAAGTCTTCAAGATATTTCTGAAATGCCTAAAATCCTTCTTTCCTTTCTAGTTTTTTGGATCCAAGGGTAAATTAGAACAAGGTGAACATTTTCTTATTTGGCTACCTGGCCTCTTTGTGTCCTCTAATAACTACCATGATTCAGTCTTCCCTTACTTTTGGTAATGTTCCTTCAGCATTCAAATAAGCCATTACAACCTCTATACACAAAAGACATGGTGCAGATTCCACTGACTTTCACAACCTTTGTCCAATGTCAGCTTACCTTTTCTTGCAAAATGAATAATTAAATAAATAAATAACTATAACTTGAAAAACTCTTTGTATCTCAGATTCATGCCCACCTTTCTAACATTAAACACATGAATAATTTCAGTCTGGTTTTCGTCCTCATCACAGCACAGAAACAGCTTTATTTGAGATCTCCAGCAACCTTCTCATAGCAGCCAATTTGGCACTATTGTTCATTCTGGTCCTTTTTGACTCGACCACCATTTGCATTACTGGCCTCAACAGGTTTGAATCCTATCTGTTTGGCCATACTCTGCATATTCAGATTGAAACAATTAAATTATTTCCTTTCTGTCCTTCTGGCCATACTCAATTACTACTTGATCACCTCCCCTGTTGACTGCTGCAATTCTGTTCTCTTTGAGCTCCCTCTCAAGTCCATGTTTAGCTGGTTAAAATCTTGCTACTCTCCTTTAAGACCATCCAGAACTCATTTGCATCAGACTCAACCTCCCAGGCCTTCGTCCTCCCTCCTCACAGTCTAACTGCTATAGGAGGTAAAGCATTCAGTCATTGTCTTTCACCAGACATCCAAAACTATATTTTCCTTCAAGTCAAAATCTTTTTGAAAGGTGCTTATAAATAAAATGTTTTATCATCAGTGTCTTTTGATTGATTCTGCAGGAAGGAGTGAGAATCTTCCTTTGTTTATTTCTGCCAGGTTTCTTCCTGTTCATCTATTACTACAAGACAACCCGAGTTGATCCAAACAGTGCCAATGCGAAGGGTAAGGGCAACTCAGAGAGCATCAGCACTCTTAAAACCGGACTGGAGAGCGTTGTGAACCCATATCAGTCTTTTGAAAAAGACAAGGGAATGTGATTTGCAGTGGGGATGAGAAATGTAGTGTGTCCATGTAAAATACTGTATCTTTGTGCTGTTTATCTCCTGATACTGATATTTACAATATTTGATATACGCTAGTGTTAAGAAACATTGTGCTTTGTTAAATAGATGTTTTTTAATGATTTCATCCAGTTAAAGCCAGGAACCTGCTGTGTATTTGTGTGCTTTAGTGTCTGAAACAAAAAGTATTAAAAACAAAAAACAAAATCTCATTCCACCCAACAATAGAGAACTATTTCTTTTGAATGGGATAAAGCTTACTCCATTTCAGCAGCATCCTGCAAAGAGTTGTCATTTCGTAACGTCACCCGCTTTTGGGGAGTCCTCCATTTCCTATAAATGCAATGAAACAGTTGCAGAAAAGATTGATGGTGTTTTATCCTTATATTACATTGTTTTCATTCTAAACAATGTGACGTAGCTTATCTACATTATTATTAAGCTGTGTATTAGTAGAAGTGCATGTTTCTACATATACTGGAGGTTGTAGTAGCTTTGCTGTTCAGTTTGTGACCATTTTATTGTTTGTGCATCATCAAGTGAATGGGAAATAAAAAAAAACATAACCTCTATAACTGCCATCCTTTCGTGTTGTTTTGCTATTTCCTATAAAGTTTAAACATTAAACCCATGTTTATGACACTGTAAAAGTATAACAATTATGTAAATATAAAGTTAGCCTTTTAGACTGTGTCTAGTTTGGCCGAAACTAGGAGTGTGTGAAAGTCTTGTAGGATTTTCGGAAACTCTACAGTCTCATTTTGCAAGTTGCAGTTCCAACTCTCTACTTTAAATGAGAAAAACATAAATAAATAGTCAATTGATGCCCTTTCTTTTTTTTTTATTTCTTTACCTGGTTCTGTCTGGATTTCTTTTGCCATTAGTTCTACTTAGTTCTACTTCTGCTCATTCAGCTCTACTATTGCCCACATCTGATCAAAACCCTAAAAACGCAATAACATCAGGAAAAATTAAAGCTAAACAGGCCAATGCCTACTGAATGTTAATATTATGTGATAGCATGACTTACCCTTTGTGAACTTTGCTCCCAAAAAAAGCTATTTCAACAACTGATGCACAAACAAAACCAACAGACCAGAAGTTAATTGGTCAGAATATGAATCAGCAAGTCGGGCTTGAAATGAATCAATATTATCCAAGAAATGCCTGATCTGTGCCTCTTTATGCATATAATGTCTACGAACTCTCTGCTAATTATTTTTGTCCAGCTTTCAACTACATCTGAGGTCTGCAGCCGGTGGCTGCTTGTAACAATGGTCAAAATATTCCACAGCCGAGCTCTGCTTTTAGACACAAAAGCAATGAAAAGGCTAGTTTTAGCTGTTTTTTTTATGCTTTTATGCAATATTTCTGCCAAGGTTTTTTTAAACAGGTGTTTTTGTTACTAAGCTGCAACATGTACTTTTTAGCTTCAAAGGTTTCCTCAGATATAGGGAAAAAGTATGTTTTTCTTTGTTCTAAAAGCTAAAAAAAGAAGAAATTAAACTGTGGTTCTTTAATTCAACCATTAAACAAACATATTTGCTAAACTTGCCGTTATCTTTCTTTCATAAGGCGATGTAGGCTTTGCATCTGTACAAAAAAAGTGTTTGACCTGTTTGCACTATAAACAGTAAAAAGTAACATTCAAATATATTTAAAAGACGCAAATAGGATCTATTTCTAGGATCTACTCTAGAGAGTGTTAGTTGAAGTTAATTAGTTTTTAAGTAGAATTTAATAACCCAAATAAACCAAGAAAATAAGTTAAACTCAAGGCGTTAGGGTGAGATTTTTGCAGTGACTGAAACAAATATCTATTAAAATAAAACAAAAAACAGTTAACAGGTGATAAAAACAACCTTGTGAGGCTGCCTTTATTTTTATCTGGTAATGATGCCACCCCACATCACCACACTGTCTCCACCAAAACCTGCTTAACATACATGGTTAATGCAAATTTGTCCTTGGAGCTAACCCACAAATACATTTTCCTTACCAATGTGGCACCATTAAATGGAAATGAACATTTCCTTACTTTATGTTTATGTAAGAATATCATTCAAAGGGTTGCTGAGGGCAGAGCTGTTTTTCATGCTGGACAGGAATGAAATTCACCACAAATCAGCATACTTTTAACTGGAAACGGATATTTCTGTATGAGACAAAAATAGATTTGGCTGCTGAAGAAGGGATTGTGTCTTTTTGTACTGGACAGGAAAACTGTTTGATTCTAAGGGGCCTGGAGCAATGTGTTGGGACAACGAAATAATGATGTATGAGGAGAAATCCACAGCTTCTGCTAAATATGTTGAAGAAATGCAGAGTGGATTTTATGCCAGGAGACTTCCATATATTCCTGTACAACCATGTCATGTCTTTCACGCATTAACACACAATCAATGTATTCAATTCCATAGGAATGACTGGCCATGAATACTAGTAAACTGGGCCAAAGAAGCCTCACATTTGAGGAAAAGCAGACCTCTAGATATGAAATATTATATGAATGGGGGACAAAGTCATAAAATACTACAGAAAAACGCAAAGCCTGGCTTGAATTTCCACTAGCATCCGTTTTTTTGAAGCTCATGATGGGAATGAGACATGACTTGGGTTGCTATACTTTGGGAATAAAGCAGTGAAGATAAAAATGAAAGAATAAAGTAAAATACAGTGCTTTATTTTTTTATATATTTTAAACCAGATAAAAACAAGCTTACGTCTAAAGTAAGTTTTGAAATGTCCAGCACCTAACTAAACCAGAAGGCTGTGTTCAGTATGTGGGAGAAACAGAGGAAGCTCCTGAAGAGAAGTCATGACCATAAAGAAAATTAAAGTCAGATTTTATCAGGATAAGTCTTTATTTAGTTTTGTTGGCTTATTTAATGAAAAATAAACAATTTTCTTACAGGTTTCAAATGCTACTGTTAACAAATATAATGTTTTACATTGCTTATGTTGAATTTTATATAATTTTTAAACAAATTGCACAGTGCTTTGTTCACTAATGTAGATGCATTTCAGAGAGAAACGCAGTTCTGACTGTTTTAATAATGTGGGAAAACCTGAAAGGAAATAAGCACAGAATATTTATAATTGATTTATTTTATCTGTAATATTTACATGTACAATGTTTGATTACAAAAACCTGGGATCTAAATGTGACTGTGGACGTTCTGATGTTAGGAAAGCAGAGTTCCATGAAGCTTCTTGATGATCTTCGTAAACAGGTTCTTTCCTGGACTCAGTGAAGCCACGATGTCCTCGATCTGTTGGATCCTACAAGTTAATCACAATTATTAAACATTAAATTAGTTGATCCTGGAAATGTGCTGTAGTAAATGCATTGCTGTCTTTTAAACTCAGAGCCAAGGGCCGCTGTCCTTCATACTTTAGATTTGTACCCAGTTCAATAAACCTGAATCAAATGAATGGTTCATTACTGGTCCTCTGCAGAACCTGATGAACCTGATGTTGAGGAGGTGGTTCAACCATTTCATTCAGGCGTGTTAACGCAGGGACACATCTAAAACCTGCAGGACACCGGCCCTTGAGGACAGGAGTTGGACACTCCTGATCTACCACATTATAGATTTCTGTGAATTATAACTTTATATATGTAAGAAAAAGAAATTGTTTTGGTTTCAACATTAATGTACTTCAGACAAATTACTGGCTGGACACTAAATACCATTCTTTAAACTCATTAAGGTAGTATTTTATAGTAGTAGTTAGTATTTTATTTGACTATTTTTACCATTTCACTGAATTCGACCAGTTTATTTCCATCTCTGCTCTACTTACGTTGTGCTTCCGATCAGGTTTTTAAAGCTTTGCACATGGAAGACGCAGAGCTGGTTGGTCAACCTGGCAGTGAAGACTACCTCAAACTTGCAACATTTCTTGAGACTGCTGAACACAACGTGTACTCTGGGAAAAGACGCAGAAGCAATACAATTCCTATTAGTGTTTTACGGTCAACAATCCATACTTCTCGAGACTGGAATCTCCAAAGTTGTTAGTCCAGTTTTAAAGTATGGAGACAAAACCTCACAATGATATTTCTATAAGGCTTAAAATATGGAAGATCCAAAAACCACAGACTGAAGAAGAACATGAATGTGACAAACTTATAAATGGATGGATGACAGAAACAGATGGTTAGATAGGAGATGGAAAAGGGAAGCATTAACAATTAAATACATATTTCTACCTGGAAAAACTTCCAGACTCAACTTTCCAGAGTTTTATGCCCATTTTAAGATAGGATGGGAGGAACAAAGGATTGACACCCAGAGAGTAAGAAGAGTAAAAGGGGAAATAAAAGTAAGGTGACAAGTAAGGAAGGATAAGAGGACATAAAGAGGGGAACAAACAAGGATATTAGGAAGAAAGAAAGGGAAGGACACAAGACAATGGAGGAAAGAGTTATGCAAGACTTAGATGAGAATATAGACTCAAGGAAGGAAGGAGACAAGAAAGCAGGTGAAGAAAATAAATAAGGACAATAAAGAAAGGAACAAAAGGAAAAAAAGAAGGATAAGCAGGGCAGGAAAAGATGGAAGAATATAAGAAAGGATGAAAAGAAAGAAGGAAACAAAAAAGCAAAGAATTGAAAGAAAGGAAAGACAAGTAAGGAAAGAAGGAAGGACACAAAATTAAAAGGATGCATAGAAAGAAACCTTTTATACAATGGAATAGGGAATAAAGTCTAGAAATACAAATATTTATTTATTTTCTTTTTCCATATTATCCACACAGAAAAACACTGAAATCAAATTCCATGCTATTCCAGACTACATAGGAATCAGGTTAAGAAATAAAGCAGAACACAACTTTATTTTTAAAAAGGCGGTGAGTCTTTAATTTATAAGCGGACAAAGAAAATGTGGTGTAAAGTTTAACTGAGAATTAGCAATTTGTGATATGATTTCCTGTATACTGCTTTGCATTCAGTGACATTAGAGTCTATAGTTTCACCAATACCAAAATCAGAAAAAAAAAAAAATAATCCAGAGATAAAGCTTTCTGCAATGGCCTAGGCATTTAAAACAATACATGCAGGAATATTTGATAAAAGAGGGAAACATCAGTCCTTACTGGGTCTCTGAGCAGCTGATATCAAGGATATCAAACCGAAGACCGCCCCACATTTTCAGCAGACGCAACTCCTCTCCAACAAGGCGGCAGCGGCTCACCACCAAGCTGACGTCATGGAGAAGCTGAGGGAAACGGACAAAATACTTTATACAATAGCTGTTAGCGCCTTTTGTGTAAAGAGTATCTAGAACAGGTCGAATGTGTTGTGATTGCAACACAAACAGAATATAAAATTCAAACATACATAAGAAAGCGGCATAAGTCTACTGCAACTGTCTTTAAAACAAAAAAGTCTGCTTTCACACCAACCTGTGGAACGTGTCTAATTGTGGGGTATTTCTCCACCCAGCTGGCCTCTCCCTCAATGTACTGGGAGACTAGTTTATGAACAAGGCTGGCATGAGACTGTGATTTCCCATCTGATAGGGGAAAAAAAAAAACAACATACATTTTAAATAAAGTTAGCAACAAATATGGAACATGGTTGAAAAATGGAGCCGGAGAAGAACCACCACGCACGGCAGAGCAGGATTAAATTGATGCAGGGACATATTTAAAGATCAACGAGAGGACCCATTGATTTATTTCTCACCATTGAGATTAAATTTGAAGCTGATGGTTGTTATTTTCTTCCCAGATCTGCTGTCAGCATCATTTCCTTAAACAAGAAAAAATGTAGATAATAAATGAAGCTTCATAATAAAATGTTTTTACCATGAGTCAATTATCAAAAGAATGTATAAACTTCTCAACCCTTTTTCTTTTTCAGTGAATTTGGAATTTTCCCCCAACCTAGGCACCTACTGTTGAGGAAGTATCAAATAGCAATCCGCTGCAGAAGTGAAAACAAAAATGTTCTGTTTGCGCTGAAGCGGTAACATCCCAAAAGACAGTTACAGGCTGTCGGTGTGTCGTCGGCATGGAAACAACTGTCCACCTTGCTCTATTACGTAGCGGACATACCGGCATCTGGTGGCTTTTCCGTTTTTGTGCAAAACACGCGGCTTCGGTATGGAAACATGGATATACTGAAAGAGTCGCAGCTTGGGGGCCACAAATATGCGGCTCACAGCCTGGATGCCGACCTCCTACCGAGGGCCACTGTTCTACATTACACAACAAGCTCCCACAAACATATTACAGGCATAGAGAGCCTGTAATATGTAATACTCGTACTCGTCGTCTTCCGCTTATCCGGGACCGGGTCGCGGGGGCAGCAGACTCAGCAGGGACGCCCAGACGTCCCTCTCTCCAGACACCTCCTCCAGCTCCTCCGGGTGGAGCCCAAGGCGTTCCCAGGCCAGCCGAGAGACATAGTCCCTCCAGCGTGTCCTGGGCCGTCCCCTGGGCCTCCTCCCGGTGGGACGTGCCTGGAACACCTCCAGAGGAAGGCGTCCAGGAGGCATCCGGTATAGATGCCCGAGCCACCTCAACTGGCTCCTCTCGATGTGGAGGAGCAGCGGCTCTACTCTGAGCCCCTCCTGGATGGCCGAGCTCCTCACCCTAACTCTAAGGGAGTGCCCGGCCAGCCTACGGAGGAAGCTCATTTCAGCCGCTTGTATCCAGGATCTCGTTCTTTCGGTCATGACTCAAAGTTCATGGTCATAGGTGAGGGTAGGAACGTAGACCGACCAGTAAATTGAGAGCTTTGCTTTTCGGCTCAGCTCTCTTCACCACAACGGACCGGCACAGCGCCCCCATTACTGTGGCGGCCGCACCGATCCGCCTGTCGATCTCCCGCTCCATTCTTCCCTCACTCGTGAACAAGACCCCGAGATACTTAAACTCCTCCACTTGAGGCAGGAACTCCCCTCCAACCTGAAGAGGACAAGCCACCCTTTTCCGGTCGAGAACCATGGCCTCGGACTTGGAGGAGCTGATCTTCATCCCAGCTGCTTCACACTCGGCTGCGAACCGCCACAGCGCATGCTGTAGGTCTTGGCTAGAGGGGGCCCACAGGACCACGTCATCTGCAAAAAGAAGAGATGAAATCCACTGGTCCCCAAACCAGACCCCCTCTGTCCCTAGAAATCCTGTCCATAAAAGTTATGAACAGGACCGGTGACAAAGGGCAGCCCTGCCGGAGTCCAACATGCACCGGGAACAGGTCCGACTTAGTGCCGGCAATGCGAACCCAAACTCCTGCTCCGCTCGTACAGGGACCGGATGGCCCCTAATAAAGGGCCCCCGACTCCATACTCCTGGAGAACCCCCCACAGGGCATCACAAGGGATACAGTCGAATGCCTCCTCCAGGTCCACAAAACACATGTGAACCGGTTGGGCAAACTCCCATGAACCCTCGAGTACCCTGTAGAGGGTATAGAGCTGGTCCAGTGTCCCACGGCCGGGACAAAAACCACACTGCTCCTCCTGAAGCCGAGGTTTGAGTATCGGTCGGACTCTCCTCTCCAATACCCTGGCATAGGCCTTACCAGGGAGGCTGAGGAGTGTGATCCCCCTGTAGTTGGAACACACCCTCCGGTCCCCCTTCTTATGTAGGGGGACCACCACCCCAGTCTGCCAATCTAAAGGCACTGTCCCCGTCCGCCACGCAATGTTGAAGAGGCGTGTCAACCATGACAGCCCAACAACATCCAAAGACTGGAGGTACTCAGGGCGAATCTCATCCAATCATGTAATACCTGCAACTTATATATTTAACTAACATTTTTCCAGTCCAGGCAAATATCTGCCATGTACATATTGTGATGTAGTGATAAAGCGATAATAGATTTATTAAATTAAACAAGTAATTGAACTTTTCCACATAGAGTGGAAATTCTAAAAATGTAACCCCAGACTTTTCTATACGGCAGAGGAAAACGGAGCTGAAGGTGGAACTTTTGAAGACCAGTCACTGCAACACTAACTCTGATATGTGTTCTTCTGACTGCATGAAATAAGCCAACAATCTCACCATTGGTCTTTTCATAGACCAGCCACAGGAACAAGGTCCTATGAAGGAATGTGTAGACTGAACAGTTGTCCTTGTTTTCGTCATCTTTCTCTTCAAGCCTCCATTCATTCACCCTGATAAAATAAAACAGATGAATTTTCAACATCTTCTCGTATAAAAGCAAGTAAAAAACCCCCTGAAAATAAACTGACGTCATCAGCATGTCAATGTGGCTTTGCAAGTTCCTCGTTTCAGCTATCAGTCTGTTTAGATCACTTGAATTCTTCTTTTTCCCCAAATCCAGTTCAGATATTTGTCTGAAACAACAAACCAAAAGTATTTGTAAGGCTTATTAAATAATGTATCTTAAAACTGAGGATGAGTGCAGATATTTACATCCTTATGGAGCTACATAGAAAAAAAAATATGACTCTTAACTCACCTGTTATTGTCAGCTAAAGTTGCAGTGACCTTTGACATTTCTATAATAACAAATCACAATTTCAGTATTTAGTTCACAGTAGGTTTAAAAGAAATAAAACACAACTAATTTAGTAATGATTCACCACAAATTACCTTCCTGTAGTGATTTTAGACCTGGCGTGTCTTCAGCGCCTTTTTCCTCAACTGCATCGAGCTCTAAACGAAGAGAAAAAAAACAGGTAAACTGTAGCAACATGTCCTCTCCTACGCTGACATTTTTCTTCTGAAGGTGATGTTGTCTCCCAGTTTCAATGCTAATGCAATATTTAGCCAGTTTAACAGAGTCTCACAGCAGCAGATGCTCACGTCGGACACAATGACATTGCCCAACATGCTAAAGGTCACAGTGTGATGGAAGCACAGATGTCCTCGCATTGAACAGCTCTTGGTATGACCACAATGCAGAGGTAGAAAGACATTAGCAAAGATAATCAACTGATGCATACAGGGCCATTTCCAAGCAGTATGAAGTTATATGTTGAAGTTACACTACTGGTCTAAAGTTTTAGATACACTTTCTCACTTAATGGGTTTCTTTATTTTCATGACTTTTTACATTGTAGATTCTCACCAAAGGCAACAAAACTGAATGAACACACATAGAATTATGTAGTAAACAAAAAGTGTGAAATAACACTAAAACATTTTTATATTTTAAATTCTTCCAAATAGCCTTTCTTTGCTCTGATCCCTGCTTTGATCTCCTGCCGTTCTCTCCATGATCTTCATGAGGTGGTTACCTGAAATGGTCTTCCACAGAGTCTTGAATCTACGTACAATGTAAATAGTCATAAACATAAAGAAAACCATTAAATGAGAAAGCGTCTAAAACATTTGATTAGCCCTGTATTTATATATACACACACCTTTGTTTAATGTGTTTTGGAAAGATGAAACCAAAATAGATAAAGTTGGCCATAATGCACTGGCCATATTTGGTTGAAAAATCAAATACAGAATATCATAATATCAAGCACAGTGGTGGAGGGGTGATGATTTGGGCTTGTTTTGCCAACACAACACCTGGCCACTAAGCAGTCTGTGAGTGGACCATTGACCTCTCTATAAACCAAAATGTTACAGAGTCCATTTTGGTTTACAGTGGGACCATCTGCCTGACAGCTGAAGCTTGGACAACCAACAGGCCAGTTATCTCAAACATAGATGCAAATCTACAACAGTATGTTATGCTGACCTTTGTGTATTTAACAGTGTGGAATGTGTTGTGTGTTTTTGTACACATGAAGTTACATTTAAATAATTTTAATAAAGACCACCCAAACTACTTTCTTTTTATAGTCTTAAGTCACAACTTATGTTCTCCACTAACGGCCTACCTGCTTCTAATTCACCAATACAGCCGTCCAGACTTTGAATCATCTCATCTGCCTGATCGATTGTTCCCATCAACTTCTGCTGTTCCTCCTGAAAAACAAAATAAAAACAATGTTTTTCTATCCAGACACAATCTTAACTGGTACAGCTCAACATTATTTTACAAAGGTTCTCACCAGATTAGTTAGAACAAGATTTCCGTAGAGCACCTCCTTCATTTCATGACTCTGAACTTTGCTTTTTTTTCTGAAGAAGTTGTTTCTCTCCTTTAGCTTAGCCCCAAAGGACTTGAGCTGATGACACAAGCAAAAGGAGAAGGTTTACACATAAAACTGAGTGAATCTAAGTCCAGTTGTGGTGAAATGAATGAGACCGCTTTGCATTGTGGATGTTCACTGTGCTTATTGGACGACGGAAACAAACAAGACTGGAACTGAAACTAAACTTTATTCTTTAATACCTCTTTCTCTGTGAAGTGCTTCACTTCTTCCCACACAGATCTATTTACAGTCTTTAGAGGTTTGTTTAAATCTTGCATCCGATACTTCCGCCTGGAAAAGGGATAAAAACAAAAACTTTAAGCGTAAAAATGCGCACCCACCTTTGCAGAATAGCAGTCATCTTTAACTTTGTGTCTAATGATGCATTTAAGGTATGATTTGAAATCTAAATTTTTAAAAGGGCAACCAAGAAGGCCGAAATCCAATGAAATGTTTTCAGAAAATTCTTCTAAAAGTGTCCGTACCCTTCCATTTGTTCTGTGAGGGTCTGAACGTCTTTCTCATAGACCGTCTGTTTAGGACGGCTTATATATTTGTCTTTCAGTAAATCCAGTGGTGTCGTATCTGTGTCGGCCAAAAGCTACAAAAACAAAAGTATTTAACAATACACAATTTGGCTTAGCTGTTCTTATGCAGGAAGAGTTTATGAGATTTAATTATACAAACTAAAGTGAGCCATACTCTGCCAGGAAGGACACTGTGCCGAGGATTATGGATAACAAAATCTATGCTGAAGAGATTGAAGAACTCCAAAACTGTAATTGTGCCGTCTTCAAGTTTCTGTAATTAATAATAAGAAAACAGTAAGAGATAAATATGAGATGGAGAAAAAAAAAAAAAAAAACATACATTTTTAAATTGGCTTAAAACAAATGTAAAAAACGGGAGATACTTTTTCACATGTGGTGCCTGTGTGGTGCCTGTTGGAGGAAACAATGGTCTGTGTACGAGTTGTAGCGGTGTTGCTGTCACAGTCATCATCAGGCTGCAAGGCCTGCAAAGAAATGAAACAAGGAAAAATAAGAGTATCTTTCTGTAACACTACAAATTATTTAGAAACAACAACATGCTCCTTTAAGCACTTGGTGCCCTTTGTTGTGCATCAGAGTATTTAAGATAGTAACTGAAAAGTTTCTGAGCACCATTTCGCTTTTGTTGCCACTTTAGCTGCATTACTGCTGGCCAATATAATATATATGTAAAATGAAAAAGACACAGATTGCCTAAATAGCAATTTCAAGAATGTACAGGACTCAACTTTCATTCAACTCTGACATACCGTTTCAGCGAACTCTGTGCACATCTTCTGTCTCTTCTCATCCTCCCGATCGTCTTCATTTTCCGGCAGAGACCTCTTATGTGTCGGGCTGCAGAACATGAAATCTCCCAAAAACTCATCATCCTCTAAAAGCTGGGGTGTGGAGAACTGATTGGAAGTGCGCTCCTTTCCAGGGATCTTTTCAGGAGTCATGGTGTCTATTGTTTCTGAAAAATCTTCGCAGTCAACCAGCTCTTCATCGTGAATATCCCTGATTTGGTCAAATCTGCTCAGTTGATTGGTAACACTGACAGTGAATGTCTTTGTAGGTTCTCCTTCAAAAACAGACTTCTTCAACTCATCTGCATTATTTCTTTTGGGGAGTTTGGGTTTAAAACCTATCACTGAAAGCCTTGACTTAAGCTGTTTTGGTTTTAAGCTGAAAGGAGGTGTACTGATTCCAACAGAGGGCAGTTCCGCTTTTGTAGGATTTTGGGCTTCTGTATCATTGGTATCATTTCCTAAGCCCATTCCAAGCACTGGCTTTACTCCAGACGGGGATGAGGTTTTGCCATTGGAGTTTTTGTCCAGATCGGATTCCACATGAGGCAATGGCGCTGTGCAGCTTTCCATGGCAGTATCAGCAGCGGCTACATTTATCAAGTGGCTCAAACGCCTGAGTTTTGACTGGAGATTGGTTAATGTCCTTTGTCTGCAGAACTGTGAAGGCAGCACATCAGTATTTTGATCTGCAGTACTGGGTGAGCCTTCCATCTTCTGTGATGCAGCTTGCGTTTCTGCTTTAGGTTGATACTCTTTTGTGTTCTCTAGTTCATCAGACACAGATGACCCCAGTGCTTCACTGCTCTGTAAAGTCAAGTCAGATTCCTTGAAACTTTTTGAATGAGGGTCTTGTTTTGAAGAAACACCTTGAGGTGGATTATCTGTACTTGATGCCAAACGTTCAGTTTGATCCTCACTCATGTCCATACTTGCAGAGATTTCCTCAGTGTTGGTTTTATTTATTAGCTTGCCAATGTCATCTGAAACCAAGCTTGGAGATTCATTTCGAACATCTGTGTCAGGTTCCTTTGTTTTGAGGCAAGAATAATTTGAGTCTGGACATAATGATGCGTCCCCTTTGAGATTGCCCTGGCTGCAGCTTTTCTGAAACAGGGAGTTGTTTAAGGCGGCATGCTCGGATTGTGCAGATAAAGATGGATTTGAATCCAGAACACAGTTCCCGTCTGTCTCTTTCAAAGCAAGGGTATTGTTCATGTTCTCATGCATGGACGGAGTGTTTTGGTCTGATATAACAGAGTTTAATAGTTGATCACTGACAATTTTTACACTAAGGAAGTGGGTCATATCCATAGTTGCATCATTGGTTGTGAACCTTGAGGTTTTGCCTCCAGATGTGGGCAAAAATTCAACATTGTGATGAGGCACTAGTTTATAATTCTTCAAAATGCTTTCGGTGTCACTTCCTGTCTTATCCACAAGGGCGTTGTTTATCCCCTCTGTGTTGGCGGGTAATGAGTCCTTAATCTGGTTCGACTCTTGGTCAAAATCAGTGAAAATGCTTACAGTGTGGCTTCGTGTCACATCCATAGTAGTATCATTTGTTGTGAGCCATGCCTGATTCTCTTTAGTAGCTGGCAAATTGACAATTTGGCCTGCATTTGCAGGAATCTTCACAGTCAGATTTTTTGTCACATCCATTTCTGCCTCATCGACACCAAACCTTACAGCTCTCTCACTATCAGCAGGTAATACGTCCACCTTATGATGTGCGAGCAGATTTAGATCATGTGCAATGCTTACGGTGTGACTTCTGGTCTCATCCATGGTGGCATCATTTGATGTGAACCTCAATGTCTTCTCCCCACTAGCAGGTAACAGGTTCTCGTTTTGGTGTGACAGCATTTTTAAATCGCTGGAAATCTTCACAGTGTGACTTCTTGTCATGTCCATGGTGGCATCATTTGATGTGAACCTCACTGTCTTCTCGCCATTTGAAGGCATGACCATATTTGGTAAAAACTGCAGAGGCAAATCCCTAATTTGTACTGTGTGGCTTTTGGTCATATCCATTTCAGCACCATCTGCACTGAACCTCAGTGTTCTCTCACCATCAGCAGGTAATACGTCCACCTTATGATGTGCGAGCAGATTTAGATCATGTGCGATGTTTACGGTGTGACTTCTGGTCTCATCCATGGTGGCATCATTTGATGTGAACCTCAATGTCTTCTCCCCACTAGCAGGTAACAGGTTCTCGTTTTGGTGTGACAGCATTTTTAAATCGCTGGAAATCTTCACAGTGTGACTTCTTGTCATGTCCATTGCGGCATCATTTGTACCAAACCTCACTGTCTTCTCGCCATTTGAAGGCATGACCATATTTGGGAAAAACTGCAGAGGCAAATCCCCAATATTTACTGTGTGGCTTTTGGTCATATCCATTTCAGCACCATCTGCACTGAACCTCAGTGTTCTCTCACCATCAGCAGGTAATAAGTCCACTTTTTTATGTATAAGCACATTTAAATCATCTGCAATATCCACAGTGTGACTTCTTGCAAGACCTATTGCTGCATCATTTGCATTGACCCTCACTGTTCTCTCTTCATTTCCAGGTAAAGCCACGTTAAACTGGGGGTTAAGTGGTAAATCACTGCTAATGTTCACCGTGTTACACTGAGTAACATCCATGCAGCCATCATCAGCAGCAAATCTCACTGTTCTCTCCCTGCAGTCATCGTTGGAATTAAACCCAACCTGAGGAAAGAGAATTAAATCAAAAGCCATTTAGTTTTAATTATCTAGGTAATGACTGCATAAAAATTAGTCAGTGAAACTTAACACCAAAAGGCATATTAATTAGTGCGTCTATAATTATGTGATTAATCTCACCAGATTTCTTTGCATCATTGTCTTCAAAGAGGTCTTCATCGAAGGATATGGACCTAAAAAAGAAAATGATTCCACTTTTAATGTTTACAATCAGTTGACTATCATGTTACCTCATATGCTTAGGAAAAAAAGCAACCCTTCCAAAAACAATTTGCAACAAGCTTTGAATTTGCTACACAAGAGCTTTTATTTTCTACCAGTTTTGGTCAAATAATAACCATAAAATGTAAAACTGTTGGCCATTACCATACCTGCATAATTTGATGCACCAAAAGCTTCATTACATTGCTGATGCTTCATTCCTTCCATCTTTCCATGAACACTTTGACCGTGCATTGCTTCAGTGGGTGAAACAGCCTGAAGGGTCTCCTGCTTTTGTGGTATTACTACCATTCGGCCGGTCTGAACTCCGGTCAGATTCATGCTCACTTCATCTCCCAAAATGCAGCTTGTCTGAGCTTCAGTTATATCCATGTCATCTTCCTGATAAACTGTAAATCCGTCAGATGATTCTGCAGCAGCAGTAGCTGTCATTCTTGCAACCATGGGATCAGCATCGCAGTCGTTTGGTGTTAAGAAATTTGTCAAGAGATTATCTTGGGCTGGATCCAAACTGCGTGAGGATAAAAATTTGTTTTCGAGTGGATCATCTCGTTTCCTGACAGAAGTGATTAAATCAGGTGCTAAATTGGAGGGTATATTCATGGTGAGGCACTCGGTCATATCCATTGCGCCGTCATCTGCAGCGAACCGCACAGTTTTCTCCCCACATGTGGGTGACACGTTAATGTTTTGGTGGGAATCCATGTTGATAGTGGCGATGCATACAGTGTGACTCTGCGTCACATCCAAACAGGCATCATCAGCTGAAAACCTCAACGTTTTTTCTCTGTAGTCATATGCAGGCACAACTTTCTCCTGTGAAGAAGTAAAGGTAGTGTGAGAGGACAACCACAGCAGACTACAATATTGTCATCATATCTTAGATTAACATTTCTGGTTGAGAAGTGTTGAAATATTGTACTAATAAAAGGCAACAATAGAGGAGGTGCACTTTAATTACAGTCTAGCTGTATTACCTGGTAATTACACAATATTTATTAAAAAATATCTGCATTCATTTACATCAAATCACAAAAATCACACAAATTACAAAAAATCTTAAATATAAAATTTCAGGGCAGAACCGTCTTTATCTTCACCTTGAAATAAGGCTAGGAGGTCCAAATGCTTGTGTTTTTATTTTTCTTCAGAAGGTACACATTTTATTTAATGTTAATACTGTCAATGATGCTTTTTATGCTGACAGTTGGAAATTAGCGATATTTTGAAAAGTATGTCACACAAATTTTATTTTGGGCAATTAAGGGAAAACTCATTAAAAAGCAAGTTAATTAATCTCACCTGATGCCTTTGTAGCTGCATGTTCAAAGACAGCTTTGATGAGGTTTCCAGACCTGAAGAAGAAAACATTAAAACTAGTTAATAATAAGAACAATAAATCTGATCAATTGTATCCATTTTACCATTAAATTTACAATGGGAGAATACTGTCTTCTTTGGATATCGAGTACAGTTAAATAAACATAAAATAACTACTCATAATGGTAGACTATGCCAATAGAAGCCTATAAAAAGCAATGTTTTTTTATTTTTATGTTTTAAATTATTATAAGGTTCAATTACTTAACTTATTCTGATGTCCACCAGGCATGGATCAGGTATCAGTATCATTTTATTTTTTTTCACTAGAACTAGGACTAGGACCCTCCCCATCCTGCAGCTTTCAGCCAGTTGGCTGAATCAAGGTCATGTCACTTTTAACCCATTTGGAAACGAAAGAAATGCTAACCATCAGTCTTGTTTATTGTTGTTTTTAAACTATAGTGCTCTGCACAGGCCCCACTGAGCAGACAACTTTTCTTATTAACCCACTAATAACTTATTTTACCAAAGATATTTAACCAAAGCATAGAATGGCAAAATAGATTAACTTTCAGTGTAACAGTATTAACGTTAATACTAAATTTAGTAGTTGTTTATTCTACGGCATATTTTAGCTTAATTCCATATGTCAAGATCAAAATAATAAAACGCGCAAAGGTGACATCCTAACCGATATTTTATTATTTTAGCAGTAGTCCCAATAATTGTTATTTTTCTTCTTGTTGTCGTTTCTAAAGCAATAAGATCATGCTACAGATTTGTGGCGCATAGGATTGCGGTTGAGCTAATTGTTGAAAACATTTTTTTCCGACCACAAATCAGTTTGTGTTTTTTTTAAGCCAAAATAAAACTGATAACAAGATTAGTCATTTTTTTCCTGAATCAGTGCTCTTTCTGCTTTCATTTATGTCTTTTATTTCCTCGAGATGAAAAGAAATCTAAAAATACAGTTAGTGTTTTTGTTGTTTTTTTTACCTTTATGGTCAGATGATTGTGGTCCTTCAATGTTTTGCTGTCCCAAAAGGAAAACTTCCTTCTTCTGACTTTTGCTGAGAGGCTGAATTTCTTCTGAGGGAAACAGGAAGTGAAAAGGATCATCAGATCCTGGAACTCCACTGATGCGCCCTGTTTGAACTTCGGTCATATCCATGCTTATGTTGCCTTCGGGATTGATAACTGAAGACTGTTCTCTACAACTCCTGTTTGTACTGTGAGGGCAGTTCTCTTGATCAGTGTCATTCCTTGGCATGTTGTGCTGCGACAAGGAGCGGTTGAAGTCAACGGTTTGCTTGGAGGATGGAGCAGTGATGGGCTGAATTCTGGGATTCTCAGGATTTTCACCGGACTGACTCGTTTTGGAAAGACTTGCAGGTAATTCAGTAAATCGCAAACTATTTGCTGACATTAGCGGATGTGCTAATGAGCTGCTGGTGATGTTTCCAGTGTGACTCTGAGTGATGTCCATAAACTCATCTGCAGTAAAGACAACTGTTTTCTCTGTGCAGTCAGTTTTTAAAACTGAGTGAACCTAAAAAAGAAAAAAGAAAATTATTACATTTTAATGATGTTTTCCAAACCCCTCATTTACACGGTGTTGTATAACTTTTAAAACTTCAGTCTCTGAAACTCGCCTTATTGCTGTCATGAGGGGTCAGTACAGAAGGGTTTACCAAAGATTTCCTGGCTGAAAAAAAAGACAACAAAAATATTATTTGAATTGTTAAGCAACTCATTGTTGAATTAAAAATTACATAAAAAAAAAACACAAAAAAAAAAAAAACAACTTTGTCCGGTTTCCAGAAACGCACTTTTTAAATCTTATTAGCCATATAACTGTGTAGCTACTATATGATGTTGTCCAGTAATTTTTTTTGCAGTACACTGTAATGTCTTTAAATACTTTATATTCTATCCAAAAAACAACTGAGTCTGAATTATGTTGACAGTTGGCCCAGCCTTGTTTACTCTGTCAGCCTTAGTGGTGCTAAGTGATCTCACCAAAGATCCGGTCTTTATTACTTTAGTTTTTGATACAATTATGTACAAAAATCTATAGTCTGATAATAGTTGCTGATATTTTGGTCTGTGTGTGTAATGGCCAACTTAGTTATGGTCAAGCAAGCTGCAAACAATTCAGAAATGTGAGATCTCTCACCTTTTAGGTTGTTTAACTCTAAGCTTTTACAGCTCTGCTGCTTTTTCATTTCTCTGGCTTGTGGGGCTCTTCTTTCAAACTTTTCGTACATCTCTTGAGTTGGAAAGAGACACTGAAAAGGATCGTCATCATCATCATCTGCCGCCAGAATACAACCAGTCTGGGCTTTGGTCATGTCCATGCTCACATCATATTCTGGACCGGAAGCACTTCCACGTAAGGCCTCTCCAGTTTTCCTGCTGCTTAGAGGTTTTGGCACTTGATTTTCTTTGTCAACATATGAGCTTTGGGTTTCACTTTGACCCAAGGGGGATTTTGTTTCATCAGAGGATGATCCAGTTAAAAGTTTCATCCCAGTGAGAACAGTATTGGTGCTGGGGGCACTTGGTGTGGAGAGGCTTGAGAGGAAGTTTTTAAAACCAGGATCTAAAAGAGGCAAAGTAGTGGAAATGGTTCTCCTTTCCAAACTTGAATCCACTTTTTTATCAGTCAATAATGATGACAGATTTGTTGCTTGTATGGAATGACTGGGAGGCACATCTGTGAACACATCAGTTACGTTGCCATCTCCCTCTGAGGGTAAAAGATTGTAGATTTGATGGGATGAATCTTCAAGCAGCTCTGCATCCATGTTGATGTTTATGGTGTGACTGTGAGTGATGTCCATGACTGCATCGTCTGTAGAAAACACGACTGTTTTCTCCCCAAAGTCATTCCCACTGTCAAAGTGGACCTAATACAAGTAAATAACCTTAAGTCAGTAAATAATTACTAAATACAGTTTAAAAACAAAATTATTAGAAAATAATAATATAGAAATTTTCAAGAAAAAAGGTTAGAGCCTTTTAGGTTAACAGTTCTGTAGCTCATATGATGTAACAAACATAACTCTTGTAAAAACAATATAGCAAATTTGCAGGGGTCAACTCATCCTTATGCAACTCACACCTCCATTTAATTAGTCATTATCAGTTTATATCTCCAGATAGCTGAGTTTTTGATAAATCACGAAGACAAAAGTGAAAAAAGCACAAATAACTATGATTCTGATCCTGTTTAGACTGGACCCCTAATCTGACCATAAGAACAATCATAGTCCCTGTGTTGGTAGATATTATTTTTTGTAGTCATATAACTCTATTTCCTTACAGTGTACTATGAGCAGATTAAAGCAAATACCTTTAAATCATTGGTTATCAGAGTGGTTATAAAATGTCTCAAGGGCAGGTAAGAAAATACCAAAACTACAAAATCGACAAAATAACAAGCACCCAAACTCTACACTCACCATTATTCGTTGTTGAGAAGCATGCAGAGGAGCATTCAGCAGGGTTTCTATACCTACATTTAGAAAGCTGAATTAGAAACAACACTAAAAACATAGCAATTCCAGTTTGATACAATTACAACAAAAAATATGAACAAATATAACAATACTCCTACCCATGATCTGTGGGCTTGTGTCCTCAGTTGCCACATCAACCCTTATTTAAAATCAACAAAATATACACTCACAAAGATGTACAATGCAAATAAATTAACTGAACTTTATTAAATTGGCCCCTTTACCTATTTTGTGTTGTTGCAGTGGCTGCAATATAATACAAAAGAACAATTATAACCATACTTAACAATGCAAAAACAAAAAGGGGGAATAATGTATGTAGTATCTTTACTGCGTACCTGATCCCAATAGCTCTTGAAGAGGACAGCGTGCAGGGGAAACATTCTTGGCATCTCTATAAAAAAAAAAAAGCAGCCGATCAGGAACAATGAAGATCACTACATGATGCATAGTTGGAGTATTTTCATTACGCTCACTTAGCAAACAGGAGAACATCATTGGCTGGAGCAAAACTGACTCTTCTCGATTTCCTCTTTTCAACCGGTTTGACACTTTCCACCTTGGTGAGAAAAAAACAAAAACTAAGTTCAAATGTAAAACAATCAACTAAATCAAAACCTCTTTTTGAACATTTTGTGTCAATGTTTTACAGCATTGAATAAGTTAAAATAAAAAATATATATATTTTTACATTAAAACAAAATCAACAGAAACTGGGCAGTCCATTTACCTCATTTTCCTGCTGCTCCGACTCACAGAATACCAATGATTTCCGTGGTGCTTTTAAAATCTGAAAATTTCAGTTAATTCATGTGTTGTTCTCAACCTTCTTTTGTTAATACAAACACAAACGTTCACTTTTGACTTATTGCTGATAATTCCACAGTGGTCAAGATATAAGTTTGGAAACGCAAAAGAAAAACAGGAAAGCATGGATGAATGATTGATGGACAGATCAGTAAATAAAAGGTGAAATGAACGCGGTGATAAAACGAATGGATAGATGAATGGATGGACAGACAGGTGAAAGGATGATGGACAAATGGATGAAACATGAGAGGAAAATGTATAAATACAAATACTTTTTCACTCTTTTCTTTTTCTTTATCTATCTAAACCTGGAAAATGCACAAATCAAATGTCATACTTTTCCACACTGCATGTAAACACTTATCCAAGGATTTTGTGTACTTTCTGTTATAAACTATTTTTAATACTTACAGAAGATATGCGTCGTTTGGAAAGTCCGCTGTCCTCACTGTACCAAAAAACAATAATTAAGGTGACGTTTGCTTGTACTTGGGTAAACAACACACACTTTAAGACAGGGCTAATTTTCATTTAAAGCTGCATATACTAAACACAACATATGGTAAATAATCTAAAGTTATATCATGGCTAAAATATTCAATTCAAGCCTTTTGCATTAGAATAAAGCAAAAGATTGTTAAATGTATAATCAATGTGAAACAAAGGGTAAAACTAATTTTACTTCCATAAATGTACTAAGAAACCCAGTTTAAACCTAAGCCAAACACTATAAACAGCAAAATGTTCACTCACACATTCTTCCCTGGATCCAAAGGTTCCATCTTCACCTGTAAGAAAACAGGAAATCAAAACCAGATTATAGATTTACAAATGTTGGTGATTTGCATTGGCATGTTCATGTGCACATAACCAGAAAGAAATTAAGTGCTTTATTTCTTAGGGAATTGCATGTATGTGACACCAGCAAATCGGTCTGTCATGTAGATTTACCATATATTAAATGAACCAGAAAAAAGTTGCTACAGGTTTTATTTGCAAAATGTTTCTTTTGTCCAAGCACAATCCAGATGCTAGCATCTGTTTCAGGACTTGAGTTATTTCACAGTTTTTAAGGAATCTATCAGGTGCAGTTCGAAATCTACAATACTACAAATATTCACACCTGGACTGAATTATTTGTCGCTAGGCCAATATTGTGAGAAAACGTAATTTAGTAAAGTGTTACTCTAGTTGTGAAAATACAACAAATTATGTTTTTTAAAAGGTGTTTTGTTTTAAGAGCACCTTCATTTAGGTCCACCTTTAAAATCATAGTCCTACTGTTCAAACCATGTCCGACTTACACTATACTTTAAATTGTTCCTAAACATTACTATTTATAGTTGGTTTAGCCTTTACTCTACTTGGGAAAACACGTACAAGCTACAAGCACGATTTAAGGCTATTCTAGCATTTTGCCACCCAAAGATCAGCTTCTGGTCAATTTCATCTTTCAAACTAATCCATAATAATCAAAAACATTGAAATAGCTCTTTATTAAAACATAAAACATGTCTTCGCAAAAGCCTTCAGAGTATGTGTGCCTTCATTGTTATTACATTAATAAATGTATCATATTTCCATATTGCTAGCATTAACAGAAACATTTAGTGTTGTTGTTAGCCTTATTGTTAGCAAGCTATTGATAAACTGCACGTCAAATCTGTATTAAACCACATACCTTATATGTTGTTAACCAACTTCTTCGTTTTACACCTGATTTATCTGTGTTATTAGTTGCTAACTATCGTACAAAACGTTTTAAGAGACATTTGTGTGAGGCAGTGCGCGAATCTCCAACCTAAAGCGAACGCTTCAAGTTTTGAATTTAGCCGCCTACACGCATGCGCATTAGCTAATACAATGCTGGTCTCGCGTATTTTCCCGGTTTCTTTGTTTAATATGATTCCTAAGTTGTAGTTGAAAATAACAAAATTTCGACAAATTTTTATCTACTATTTAGCTAGAATAATAATTAAAAAAATCTACTGTTGAAGACGTTTTACGTACACCGGAAACTGTTGCCAGACCGGAAAAGATTATGGAGGGCGGGACGTATTTGAAATTCGTAACTGTTGAAACTCATTTTCTGACTTATCGAAACAGGTAATTTTTTATACTCTCATTTTGGTACATTATTGAACGTTTTTGTATGTTTTAACAGTGTTTGGGGGTTATTTTATACACTTTATTGTGTAAACTCGCCAATGTGTTTGAATTGCTGCAGCCAATGTTGCATTTAAGTCTGTCAGCTGACACGGTTTGAGTAACATGTTAATTGTGTACTTTGGGACGGCTCAGGCCAAAATGTCAGACGGTAAATAATTAGATGATATAACTTAAACGTTTTAGGGATTAAAGTCTCTGTTATGTATTTATTTTTTTTATTGCAATGGCAGTGTATTGAAAAAATGCATAACCAATCGTGGTTGGTGGAAACATACATGCAAATGGACTCAGACTTCTCTATGTGGAAAAGGCATATAAAAGTCTTATGGGAAAAAAACTCGGGAAAAATCCAAATAAGCTCTAAGACATACTACCTGCCCATTTTTTAAAATCTCATTTCTATCATCAGTGACAAAGTTATGTGAAAGAGTCTGTTAATCAAAATTAAATTATTTTAAGATTGTTTTTTTTTTTTTTCTTTTCTTAAATGAGATGGTGACAAAACGACACATTTTTATACCCATATATAGTCTACTGTTGTCTCCATACAGGTGCCTTTAATATTATTACTGGCATTAACATCACTGTGGGGAAAAAATGATGTCTTCAAAAATTCCCAAAGGTGAGCTTTTGATTTACTTTTTTAGTGATATTTAAATAGTGTATTGAATTTGAAAATCTCTTTCTTTTTATTAACAGTAATGGATATCTGTATTTTCAGGTTTACCAACAGAGGCAAAAACTGCTTCCAAAACAGACACATATCTTAAAAATCCAAGGGAAAATGTACCAAAGTAAAAAAAAAAAAGATTCTCTTTTTTATTGTAACTTTTAGCTCTAAACTCTGGTGGTTTCATTTGTTCATCATAGTTTTTGAAATCTATTGTCTTTCAGGAAAAATTTTGCTCCAAAAGCTCACAAAGGGTAAGTCATGGATTGTATTACATAACATACATCATGTTGAGGGGGCGCTAGCCCATTTTGGCTTTGTTTCTCATGCCTTTATTGCACTTTCATATAGGGTCTCAACCAGATATGGGCAACAGGTAGAGCTGAAGGAGCAAAATCAGAACTTGGTGGCTGCAAATGAGGAGCTGCAGAAAAACCTGTCAGAGAAGCAGGTAAAGAAAGCAATGATGAAAAGCATTTATTATTGATTTAGTCATGTGCTTCAAATATAGTTTTTATTTCAAAGCAAAGAGTTGCTGAGTTGGAGCTGCAACTCGACGAGCTTCAGACGGAGAATGTAGAGTTTCAGAAAAACCTACAGGACTGTCACACCCTCCTAGTTTCTGCCAAAATAGACCCAGGTGAAAAAGTTAACTTTCTATTTAAATGTCTAATTTTAACTATTGTGATGTTACATGTTGTAATAAACCTGTTTGATGTTTTAGTTTTAGGGGAAAGGGTTGGAGAGGATGCAAGACAGAAGGAAGAAAAAAGGAAAGAAGTTATGGTATGCTTTTTATTTCCCTTGATGTTGTAAACAGTAAAATGCTCACAAATCTAAGGGCAAACGTGCACAAGATACTAAGCACCCGAGCACAAGGAAAAGTAAAAAACTGCATGTATTTCAGAGTGTTTCCACTGACTTGCTGAGGGAATTAAAGGCCTTTGGGGACATTGCATCACAACAGCATACTCAGCTACAGGCAAGTCATCCTCTTCTCTCACTTTCCTGATCATATTGCAACTTTTCGGTTTAACCTGGCTGACTTTTCATTGTATTTATTAGGAAATCCAAGCAAAAATGGAGGACATCACTAAAGCGCGAGAACTTCTGAAGCGAGAAACGGAGAACTTCTCTCAGGAGGCTGCTGAAATTGAGAGAGCTCTAAAAGAGGCAGAAGCACTCTTGCTGTAAACTTCAAACAACAACAAAATCTTTTGTACATATTAATGTGTTGCATATTTTTGAAATAAAGATTTAATGTGTCTATATAGTAATCATTCCTTTTTTATTTCAGAAAATGCAGGATAAAATCATTAAAAATGTTCTTTTAGGTCATGGAATTGCATTAAATCTTCATGTTTCCAAACTTGACTATAAAAATATCAAAATCCCATAAAGCAAATATAAGTAAACATGAAGGTACAAATACTAAATCACAGTACTATACATGGATACACAATATGTCTAATTTTTTTGTACACTAGAACTTTTTGTGGGTTCTTGTTCTCGTTCTGTTTTACAGTTGAACATAACCACCAAGGCAGAGGGAATAGTAAAATTGTTGGCATTTCAGAAATGTTCTGAGATCAGTTCAACCAATATTTGCTGTAATAGCAAATATCCACCAATTTGTAGAGTTTAACTGTTTTGTCACTATCAACCTTTACTGAAGCTGGATCTAAATTGTTAACAGGCTAAGCAGACATATTTGAGGTTTTGCCAAGAATATAATAAAGGATCATGCTGCATAAAAGTGTCCATCTTTAAATAAAATAAAATAAACAATTGTTTGCACTTTTAGCCAAGAAGTCAAACAACTTCTGTGTTTCTGTAATGTAAAACTTAATCTGAACATTTAAACCATACCATGATCATTTCTAGGTAGAAAACTAAGACAACTGAAATTCTGGGGTTACTTATGTCCCTCAATTTACTTTGATACCTTGTGGTGAACCAAAAATCGCACCTTTGTTTCATCTTAACAAAGCTATAAGAAAAATATGTGCATATATTTCACTCTATTTTCATTATGTTTCTGTAGAAAATGTAGAATGTGCTAAAAAATAAAAGTTGTACAATGAAGTTACATGCTTTTTCTTGATTTATTTCTTCATTTCCAAAGCAGATTTCTACTATGTGTAGTTTTTAGACTTACCTAACTCCAGATATATATCACATTTTTTATTGCTTGCAGCGAAGTTTGGTTTGGTCACTTCTCATTAATGACTAACAGCTTGTTCAAGTTATTTTATAATTTTGGCTGCGGTTTACAATTGGGTGCAAAATATTACTTCTACTTAGCTTGTTATACTAAGTTTAAACTTTAGAGGGCACTATAGGGCTATGAAATACAAAGACCATTGCCTTTCCTGAAACATTGTGAAAAACAAAGAGCAGGTGGAACATAAATATGTTTACATTTTTATCATTCGAGTAATAATGGCTAAAATGTATAGTTTTGATTGTAAAATTTTAAGTTATATTTGATTTTGTTTATGTTATTAGTGGTTTTTAAATAATCAAATGTACTATTTATTTCTCTCATTATCAACCAAAGGGCAGCTCCATGACCACACTAAACAACACTGAAAGACAGATTTATGTCAGCGTAACAAAAAGAAGAAGGCATCACATGACCCACAAACAGTCAGGGCTAGACTGACACAGACAGCGCCAAAAAGGATGGAAGGTGTTGGGCAGGGATAGTCACCTCCCTGAGCAGCAGTGTCAAGGGTCGAAGTTGACTTTCCAAACCATGGAGAGACACGTCTGTCCCTCCTTCTCCTGAGAACAATAGCTGCTGTCAAACTAAAGGCAAGGCAATACAAGCAGCATGTGGGTACTCTCATAAAGCTCACCTCAATTTAATTTAATTTGATCAGTTGAATGATTTATCATCTGTTTTTGAAAAGTGCGGTTGATTTGTTATTTTCATTCCAACACAACATGAGTTCAGAGCCAGTTTTTTACCTCCTATATGTATTTTATTTTATATCTTGTTAAGTAATGGCAAAAAAATATATATATACATATATAATCGGATTTCAACTCTCCTGGACCAATGAAGTCTTGCCATCCACTCTTACAAACTTCTTAGAACATTGGGATAAGAAACAGGCCCACAGCATCACAGATCCTCCACCATAATTACCTGTGAAAATTAGAGATGGGTGACATAGATGTCAAGTTTTTTCACAATATTTTGTTGTGTAATTGTACCTCCAAACAGGATACAATTAAAAGAAATCATTAAAATGTTAACATCGTCTGATATTTATTGGTGATTTCAAAGAACGAACAGTAGAAAATAGATTTTGAAGAGCAAAAGTAACATTACCCGACATATGCTCAGTTTTTGAGGTTATAAAATATTGTCAATTAGAGACTATCACGATAAATCACAGTGTTTATCAGGATAACGTTTCCCTGATAATGTTAAACGATACAATAATTGTTTATCCCTAAAGGGACTTCCACAAAGAATGTGGCACCAGCTCCACTGCACCCTGAAAACCATTCATTTGTATTGCGCTTGCTCTATGGAGCTTGTAAAATGCTCAGCTCACACTTGGTAGTTCGAAGCCCTTAATGGAACGTTTACCTATAACACAACATGCAGTGGTCAGCTTTCCTACTAGTTTTGGTGTTTTGTTGCGAAATCTTATTAACTTGCTATAAAATATACCTTCCCATAAAACTCTTTCAATATCACTGTTGTGACATCACAACAGGCTGATCGGAGTACTTCTGATGGCGCTAATTTCTTCTGTGGTTTCGCTCAAATTCACCTTTCTGATCTTCATTTTACTCTGCAGTGCTGCAGTAAAACACATGAGCCATACATAAAAACTCTGCAGGGGTTTCTGAACAACTGGAAGAAAAGCAACAATTAGAAGCAATTAGTGGGGGACTGGAATGTCCAGATTTGATCCTCGAAGATCTGCAGCAATCAGTTTAAGCAGAGTTGTTATTGAAAACCATATGGGCAGGTTAATGGATTCTGATTCGTCAGAGTCTAATAAATAAGGTTAAACCCCTTGCAACTCAAAGACTCTGTCTGGTTTTCATTGTATTGTTCTTCTCTGTGTTGGGAAAACTGCAACTGGCTACATAAACATTTTTTTGACAAGCATGTTTATTAAAATCAGTTGGTCACCTTGATCCTCACTGCTTACAGATCCTTGCTGTGTAGAGTTGATTCATGCTGCCTCATGTAATGTCATCAGCCTGGATTCACAACAAGCAGGAAGATTTTTGCTCCCTTTTCAAAAGGTAATTTTTTTGCAAAAATCCTGCAGAGGAAATTCAGTTCCCATCCAGTTCACTATTAGAACAGTGTTACAATAATCAACTGCATGCAGCATTATTCACTTCTATTTTTAGCAAACTTGCTCATGTTTTTGTGCAGAATAAACATGAAAAGCCCCAATCACAAAAATGCACATTGCAACTTAATTTCCCCAGAACTTAAATAGCAATTATCTCTGTTTCTCACCTCTGTCATTTCTGTGTTGGCCCACTGGAAGAGGTATGCCTTTGCATCTTGTAAACTGAGCTGAATAGCATAAGTTGAGTGTAAACTTACCTAATCGTGTCCCTTTGAAGCTGCATGCTAATGAAGCATTAAGAGGTAGCATCAGTGTGAGCAGCTCAGAACATCTATTTAGAAAACTCATTTGTTAAGTTTACATTAAATTATACGGTGATGAATAATCCATATCAATATGACCCTGAAGGTTAACCAGATTATTTGATTTACAACTACTAATCTGAAATGGCTTTTGTACAATATTGAACATTGTGAAACAATGCCACATAGCACACTGCAAACACTTCCCTGAGCTACTGAGCTTGCACACCCCTTCTCAGTCTCTCAGATCAGCTGACCAGCTGCTGTTGGATGAGCCAAAGACAAATTGGAAGCTCTGGGTGGGGATCACGCTTTTCCAGCTCTGGCTCCCAAATTATGTAAATATGTTTTTAAATCGGCTTTGAAATCCCACCTTTTAGTTTTGGCATTTAACTCAGTATAGTATGTTAATTGTATTTGGATTTAATTGATTTTCAGATGTTATGTATTGTTACTGATTCTTATTCATGTCTTTTATATTTAGTATTTTATTGTGCTTTATGTTTTTTATTCTTTCTTGTCTTAATGTTCAGTACTTTAGTCAGTGCTCACTGTTTTAAAGTGCTTGGCTTGGGTAAAAAGGGCAATAATACTCATCTAAACACTATAAATGATTCAAATCTGTTTTGGTGTGAGATATTTTTGCTTCCTACCATAAATTCCAATTTGAAAGAACATGAGGTATAAAGCAACCTCTCTTGTAACTTGAAATTATTGGGAAATATTTGTATTCCAAGTGTTGGATAGGACAGGTTTGATCCAAATCTTAGTGGATGGAAGCATGGATCTTCAAAATGTCCTGTATGTTCACATATGACTTAGTTATACAGAGTATGTTTCCTTGTGCCCTACATAAAGTACTTTATGTGTATGTATTATATGTAAGGTGCAATGAAACACTGTTTTTGTAATCTCATTAACAATCACACCATTTTTTTTGGTGATTTCTCAAATTAGCCATCCATGTTGTGACTTTAACGGTTTAATCCTGTAAAGTGGGACATTTAGCCTTGAGCAACCTGGTTGAAATCTGTTTACAGCCTCATCCAGGAGCACTATTTCACTTGAATAACCACATCAGTGTCCTCTGCTGACAACAGAAAGAATTGAGGATATTAAATTGGGTTTGGATGATGAGAAACGACTGCGTTTTTATTTGTTTGTTGGTCTAAATGCACAGGTGGTTTATTCCAGAAAAATAGACCTATGAATAAGGAGCATAGGTCTTTTCATATTCTTAAATGTGCAGTTAAAAATCATTAGTAACTATAATTTTAAATGAAGGTTGCAAAAGGAACTGTTCAGCATTAATATGGATTCTTGTAAAACTTCCATCTGTTAAATTTAAGTCTTTTTTTATTGTAAGAAATAGCTGTACATTAAACAATGATTGTGTTTTAGTTGAGTCACCACCAAGATATAGTATTTAATATAGAATGACCAAAACCTTTAAACACAAGCATGAGGGGATCTGGCTCTGTTTTATTGTATTTTGACACCATTTATCCTCTTAAAGTGGCAACATTCCAGGTTTATATGCTGTGGCTCCAAACGTCATTGTTGAAATAACATGTTTCTTGTGATATATAACAAACCAGACCAAGAAAAATGTTTCAAAACATTTTACACAAGTAATATGACACTTATCTAGCTCAGAATAAATGCAAGGAAAAGAAAAGGTGCAGTAATCTGGTGAAGTGTACACACCCTGGAAAAATTACTTTACTGAAACACTTTTTCATTCAGTTTCAGCATTCAGTCTTCTTAAGTTCACCCCGGGCTATCAGTTACCACATTTGCATCGTTTAGCTAAAGCCATAAACTAAAGGAAGGTTACAAAGGATACAAAGGATAGGAAAGATCTCCTTGTGCAAAAAATCAACAGTACTACGTATTTATACACAATGGCACAATGAAGACAGTGATCAATAGTTTAATGAAATATTGGTGTGTGATATTACAAAAAATTGATGTCAGGGGACTATCAAAACAAAAATCTGAAGTGTCAATATGCAATTAGTGTTGCTGCAATCCTAGATTAGTTGCTTGGCGATGACATATTACACGGATTATTAGTGAATTTCTAGATGATTTAGATGTGTCCTACGGATACAAATTGACACTCCACTTAGGATACAAATGTTGCATCATTAGTTAAAGATTGGTACCAATCTGCAATGACCCTTTTCTCTTACCTTCCAATCAGAAGCAAATAATGCAGTTGCAAATATTAGCATGCTAATGTGCTAAAATGATTGTAGAATTTCCACCATCATGTTATCAGACTGAAAATATGCCATTTCAAAAACATTTAATATAACATTAAACAAAAAGTACAACCAATTTGCTAGAAAAATATCCAACTGAAATGTAATAAATATTACAGCTCTTTAGTGCAGGATGTCTATGTGGAGCCTTTGCAGGAAATTCCTCTTAAATATGAAGCAGCAGCCAATAAAATATTTTTTCAGATGCTAGAATGCTGACAAAATATTGTTAGTTAAAGCAGTTCTGATAAAGAGGAGGACAGAAATAAGATTCAACCCAGCTCTCCACTTCCTGTATACATACAAGCTGCAGCACAGCTTGCTGCTCCAGGAAGATAGAAAAATAACACATTAAAACTTCACGGGTAATTTCTTTAAAATCAAGGCAAAAACCATGTTTTCCCCCCACATATAAAGATTTTTACCCAGCAGCCACCCTTACGCAGGAAATTATTGTCTGTATTGAGTGGATTGTGTGCTGCCAGTTTTTTCTAAACCAGTTACAACTGGCCAGCAGCATGTAGTGCAATCACTCAGCCATGCACATATACTGAATTAAAAAATGCAGTTTCAGCTGTTTTGTAAATGTTTTCAACAAAGCAACCCAACACAGTTTCACTTTGTTCAAACTTCCCTTGTGTAGTATCAAGGTGTCCTGCAGGATAATTTGAGAAACACCTAATAAATGTAGGGCCTCGTACTATAACAAACATCACATTTAGATCACAATATAATGAGATTAACAGAGCAGATGCCAAATCTTTTATTAACCTTTTAATTTAGGCTTAATGTAACGAAAACATTACAAATTAACTATTGTGAATATTTTTGTTATTTCTAACTCAAGCTTTTTTTTTTTATTTCTAAACTTTTTGGGATAGCTGAGCTTCACGGCATATTTTAACTTATGAATAGTGAAATCATTGCAGCATTGACTGCCTGTTGATCAAGATGATTTTTTTGGCTCTGTTTTTTTATTCTGTGCTCCCCTTTCCAGAATATTTTTTACTTTTTCAACCACAAACCCCCTTTTATAAAAAACTGTTTCTTTTACATAAAACAAAAGTTAATTTGGAATAAAATCACAGCCACCAGTGTTTCAGTAGTACGTTTCTAACATATCACTCATTAGTAATTCCCCTCAGGTCTCCTGCTCTGACCTTGGAGAACTAATTTATCCAGCCAACTGCTCATCCATGTCTTCTGCTGGAATGCTGCTGGAGTCCAACTGTGACAGGTTTACTCCAATTTAAACAAAGTGCTGGACTGCAAGGAAAAAGACTGAAATAAAACAATATTGTATTGCATTGTATTAATAATAAGAAATAATGAAATGTTGCCATATATAAACATCTGGCTGATTGTTCAGTGTATTTATAGAGAAGGTTTTCCATAAGATAAATCAAAATTTGTGGTTAAAAACAATCCAATATACGATAATGTAAAAGGAGTAAGAAAATCGATGACAAGAAATTCAGTCAATTCAGATCCAATAAGCATTTTGTGTATTACCTCATGTCTATATCTCATATAAGAACTAATCAGCTCATCCTCATCCAACATCTAGGTCAATTTGTAATCAGTGGCATGGTTCTAAATTTATATCTGCTCCCGTTCCATTTTAGACTCTTCTTCCATAAAAATAGATCCAATGAGAGTATGAGTTGTGCTACACAGGACTTAGATTCATAGATGAAGGTATTTGTTAACTTCATCCTTTTTACCAAATCCTTTTCTGACTTTGTTCTGTTTGTTTACACTTTCAAATGTAAAAAAAAACCCACTAAGTACATTTCTTATTTTCATTGCAATCTAGTGATTTCCTGAATTTTTTCCATACAGATCTTTACTTTACATGATACTTGATTGAAGATGTGAAATCTACATATTCAAGGCTGTCCACACATTTGAGTCAAGATGTGCCACTTCATGCCAGAAATACATTTTTGGTTAATTAAAACTCTTTGAGAGGAAAGGGTTTAAAAAAATCTTATTCAGGGTAAATAATTCATTATGACTAATATATTTATTTTGACCTTGTCCTCAATATTTTACTCCCAGGCCATAGTTATATTAGTAGAAGTTCCTATGTAATTAAAATATTTGTGGTTAAACAGCTGCTACCATCATGTCCATCAACCCTGCATCCCCCTCCATTCAACTGTACTACAGTACAGTTGAATGGAGGGGGATAAATGATGAGACAGTTCATGAGGAATTAGAGTGTCATTATTGGTCTTCCCTGGCAGATAATTAGCTCTGATGGCATGTGTTCCCAAAGGGGATGGATATGGGGGGTCCCATGTCCGGCCCCTCACCCCTTTCTCCATCTTACATTTAAGGACTCTGCATGTGACTGAGTTGATATATTCCCTGATCATCCTCGGTGGATCACAATGGATCTGACTTGTTAAAATAGGCTCTCTCTCAGCAGGGGAACAGTGAAGGAATAGCAGCAGGTGACCATAGTATCAAACTTCAAAGATCGGGGCAGCAATAGAGAACATCCATTAGCGAAAAGATTTTATTTAATCTCTTTGGGGACACATTACTGTATGTCCCATTATCAGGGATGTGTAAAAATGTACTGACATAAACTCTGTGTGCAGCTGTAACTTGCAGGAAGAAGGTCCAGTGTTTGAATCATAACCTAGGCATTTTTGCACGGTTCTGGGTCCCTCGGACTGCCCACAAACATGCACCTTAGTTTATTTGGTCTCACTAAATGGCCTTTAGGTATGAATCTAGTGCAGGGCTGTGTGATCTGTTTGTTTCTGTGTTGACCCGTCCGTGGTGTACTGTGCTTCTCCCTCATTGATGCCAATTGCTATATCACTTTGCACATCAAGCTCAGTCAGATTGGATGGAGAGCATTTGTCAACAGCAATTTTAAAGTTTTTTCCACAACAACTCTGTTGAATTTAGGTCTGGGCTGTTACTGTGCCATTTTAACACATGAATACACTTTGTCCATCTTTATCTCAACCATTCCAGAAATCAGAAAAGTTTTATTGCCAAGTACGTTTTTGGACATACAAGTAATTTGTTTTGGCGTAGTCGGTGCAATACAGTACAAATTAAACAGTATAAATATAACTACAATATAAATATAAATATATGTGCACAGTTTTAAGTGAGTGAGAGTAAATGTAGAGCAGTATGTAGAGCAGCATAAGATGCGAGAGCAGTACAACAGTGCAGGTGATCAGTGTGCAAGTAAAGCAGAAGTCCAAGCTGAGCGTTAATGTAACGCATAGAGTTGCAAGTGTCAGGGGGGGTGTGGGGGAAAGGGGGAGTGTCAGGGTGGTTTCCGGGCTTTGTTAACGAGGCTGGTGGCAGATGGGAAAAAACTGTTCTTGTGGCGTGAGGTTTTGGTCCGGATGAACCGCAGCCTCCTGCCAGAGGAGAGAGTCTCAAAGAGTCTGTGAACGGGGTGGGAGGGATCAGCCAGAATCTTCCCTGCCCGCTTCAGGGTCCTGGAGGTGTACAGTTCCTGGAGCGACAGTCGACTGCAGCCAATCACCTTCTCAGCAGACCGAATGACACGCTGCAGCCTGCCCTTATCCTTGGCTGTAGCAGCGGCGTACCAGATGGTGATGGAGGAGGTGAGGATGGACTCAATGATGGCTGTGTAGAAGTGCACCATCATAGTCTTTGGCAGGTTGAATTTCTTCAGCTGCCGCAGGAAGAACATCCTCTGCTGGGCTTTCTTGATGAGGGAGCTGATGTTTGGCTCCCACTTGAGATCCTGGGAGATGATGGTTCCCAGGAAGCGGAAAGATTCCACAGTGTCAATTGTGGAGTCACAGAGGGTGATGGGGGCAGGTGGGGCTGGGTTCTACCTGAAGTCCACAACCATCTCCACTGTCTTTAGAGCGTTGAGCTCAAGGTTGTTCTGGCTGCACCAGTCCAACAGATGGTCCACCTCCCATCTGTACGCGGACTCGTCACCATCAGAGATGAGTCCGATCAGGGTGGTGTCGTCCGCAAACTTCAGAAGCTTGACAGACTGGTGACTGGAGGTGCAGCTGTTGGTGTACAGGGAGAAGAGCAGAGGAGAGAGAACACAGACTTGGTGGGAACCGGTGCTGATGGTCAGGGAGTCAGAGACGTGCTTCCCCAGCCTCATGCGTTGCTTCCTGTCAGACAGGAAGTCAGTGATCCACCTGCAGGTGGAGTCGGGCACACTCAGCCGGGAGAGCTTCTCCTGGAGCAGAGCTGGGACGATGGTGTTGAAGGCAGAGCTGAAATCCACAAACAGGATCCTGGCGTAGGTTCCTGTGGAGTCCAGGTGCCGGAGGATGAAGTGAAGGGCTTTAATAGGGGTTTTTGTCAGTTTTGTCAGTCTGTCAACAGGTATCTTTCTTTCACATGGATATTCATAATTCTTACTTGAGCTACTCATGCAGAACTTGCAACTTATCTTTATCAACAATATACAAGTGCTGACCTCCACGTTGGTTTAGACCTATAAAGCAGATTACCTCACTAGCTGAGTTTGAATTACTTCAAATGCTTTTAGCAACATTAGCTGTTTGTTTCTGCAGAAAACTATCAAGTACTAGGAAACCCACCAAACCTTGAGCATTGTAGGTGAGGTTCCTATTCTATTGTACAATAATGATGACAAAACAGGAATACTGACCTTGAACACATCCTGGGGCATGCAAGCTACAGGAGAGAAAAATAATAACAGCTTTTTCTAAAAATACCAGAACATGAAAGGGAAGGTTTTCCACATGGCTTCTATGGAAGAGGAGCAGGAAAATGGCATGTTGGACATGTTAATTTAATTTAGACCCTGCAACATGCCTTTCTGGCTGTTCTCTTATTTTGTTCACAAAAGATTAGTAAAATAATCCATATTTTGTTAATATCACATTGTTTAAAATTAAATGAAGAGGAGTAATAATTGGTCTAAAAATTGTTTTTTTTTTAACTATCCTGACCCTGGAGATCACCAGAGAGATCTGCACTCAGTAATCTGAGGAGCAGAACTAAAAACAAGAGGATTCAGCCTTCTATCCTCCTCAGTTGAAGAACCAACTTCCTGAAAGCCTGACACATCCAGAAAATGCTGGCTCATTAAAATCAGCATTTAGCGTGCAAATGTACCACAGTGTGAACACCCTACAGATGATCAGATGGGACAAAGCCTGATAACTCTGTCCTGTCACTGTCACTCCTTTCTGTCTTCACAATGGCGTCTCCATCAGCTCCTAACACACCTCAGAGAAGCAAAGTGCATATCTCTGTGTGATGTTATCGACCCTTTGAACATGGGGCGCTATTTCGAAATCTGAGCTCTGGTGTTGGGATTTAGGAGCATCTCCTGGACAAGGCCTGAGGCGGCTGAACGTCCAGACTGCTGGTTGGGAGGAAAGCAGTCATCTTGACCCACACCCTGAGCCCCCTAACAGAGACGCAGCTGGCACCTTGGTTAAGTGCATTCCCCAAAGCCCAGGCCTAAATCCCTGCTTGACCCTGACCGATAAACTTTGCTATGGATAGAAAACAGCAGGGTTTTTCACCTCTAAAACTAGCTTAAGTGTATGGATTTTACAGCACTGAGGTGTTCTTTGTACCATTGTGTGGATCAGAACATTCTTTTCGAACCTCTAACTGGCAAGTGGCCCTCTACAACCAAATTTGATAATGTCTATTATATAGTTAATATTTTTATAATATTTTTTGGTTCATTACACCATTTAAAAATGCTTTTAAAGTTTCAAGTCTAAACCATTAAATAAATAGCATAGTCAACTTTGAGGACAGACAAGATGATAGATATCATGGCTTTAAGAGGCTCCAGGTTTGGCATTGGACAGAGCCCATGCATGTCTGCCCTGCATCATCTGAGTTCAAGGACTAATTGGTCATGACTGCTATGGACCCTCCACCCGCATGCTCTTTTGGAGAACGGGATTAACACGTTATGGGTGCACCAGGGTCTGACTGAGGGGCTGATAAGGCTTATGGAAAAACTTCTTTGTAGGTGATGTTCACATGAGGCCCAGAAGAGGATGCAGCATTAGAAGATTGGAAAAACTGGGAGTAATTTAATCTCAGTAAAACTTTAAGCTGTTCTGTCAAGGCATCAAAGGTTTGTCAAAGGTTTGTGTTCTCCACGAATATAGCTTTTATAGGAGTAGCAAGACAAAGGCTATTACTGAAGAAAACCCATAAGCAAAAACCATGAGACCTAACAAATATAGTGGGTACACAGCAAACATGTGGAAGATGGTGGTCTGGTATGATACGACCAAACTGAACAACCCACAAAATGCTGTGTGGAGAAAAGCGAATGCTGCACACCTACCTAATACACCATCCCAAAGGTGAAACATGGTGGTGGCAGCATCATGCTGTGGGGATGCTGCCACCACCATGCTTTGCTTCAGCAGGAACAGATGAGCCAGTCAGAGCATGGGAAGATGGATGGTGCTGAGTACAAGTATGACTCAGTGGTGCTTACTACAATCTTTTCAGATTTTTTGTAAAAGAAACCAAAGCCATGTACTTTTTTTTTCTTCCAATTCAAAATTATACACTGTTTTGTGTTGGTCTGTCACACAAAACAGTACAACAGTGAAATTTGTAGTTGTAATGCGGAAAAGATCAAGCAGCACGAATCCATTTACAGGACACTATAAACTGTTTTACAACAAAAAACAAAGAACAATCTTCATATGAACCTCATGACTCGTTTCTGACAAATACATGCTTGATTCGAGAATGGTGATTGTTCGTCTCCACTCATGTATTTATAACTTCTTGTTGTTTCATCAGCTTTTTGGTGTGCCACTGTTTCTTTGTGTTTCCTTTAGAGTGTGCCAGCAAACCAGAGGAGTTGGACTCCAGCACAATGCTTCAACTCAACAGTCCCTCCTGCCTTATCGTGCCCTGCAGCTTGCCCCGATTGGCCGATATAGATCGAGCTTGCCAAGCAGAGAGACGCCGGTTCCTCCTTTGGGTCTGCACATTGTTTGGTCTTGGCCTTTATTTATTTCGATGTAAATGAGTTTGTAAAAGTGTTACGTCCTGTCCTTGTGTGGTGGGCGGTGGACTGAGGTGGTATAGACTGGTTGTTCGCAGGAGGAAGTCCACCCCATTGAGATTGGAGTTTCTAAAGATTGTTTTCCAGGCTGTTATTGATATGAGAGGTTGACATCATGTAGCCTCACCCATAAGGTTGGGTCTGTGAGAAAAATGTCTCACACCCATCTCTTATTCATTATTAAACACTGGGGAGACCAAAACTCTGTTCATGTTTCAAATAATAAGAAACTGCATCTGGGATTTTGATGTGAGGTGCTTAAGGGTAATTAAGTAAAATGTCACAGAGAAGATTTATTTTTCAGTTTTTTTTATGACATCTCTTACCATTTTTATGCAGTTTGCATTTACAGTAGTTGTACATGCCTTTTATTCACACCACTTCACAAGTTCAGAAGATTGTCAGACTGATGATTTACTTCTTATAAATTTTGAGTAAAACAGAAACAGTAATTATTGCCCCCATTAAAGGTTACTAGTGCTACAAAAACAAATCCTAAAAAAAAAGAAATCATGCTGTCTATAAATAGCTCAATAGCCATCTGGGATTTTTAGTAATTGTTGGACTTTCTTCATTTGATCTGTAAACACACTTAAGCTTCACAAAAACACAATGGTGAAATGCTGCAGGGTTAGGTTGTTTACTTTTTAGCTGTCATTTCTACAGTTAAGCATGTAACTGTAAACATCTCTGTTACCGGATTGCCCGGGACGCTGTCAGAAACTGTCAATTTAAAGGTCAGGCATTTAACAGATTTGTTCGTTTAGTAAAGTACACATGCATTTTGTACACAAACAATGTTCCATTAGCCTGACCTGCTTTAATTATATAACAACAATACAGTACCAGAGCACCTTTCTCCAAAATCATAGGAGATATTTTATTTCAGAGCATTTTAATAAGGTGAGTCAAACAGTTAAGCGCAATTTTTCCTGTCTTCTATCCGTCATATGTTTTTTAAAGACCCCACACATCCTGGACACAAACTGTTTAGACATTTTCCTTCAGGTTGGCACTAAAGAGCATTATTTGCCAAAAACAGCTTTGCCCAGGCTGTCCCTCTGATGAACAATTAACAGTCCTTAGAGTCCATAGATTGAAACATGTTTGCACTAATTCAACCATAATCTTCTCTTTGTAAAAACACTGTATATATACAGTACAGACCAAAAGTTTGGACACACCTTCTCATTCAAAGAGTTTTCTTTATTTTCATGACTATGAATATTGCAGCTTCACACTGAAGGCATCAAAACTATGAATTAACACATGTGGAATTATATACTGAACAAAAAAGTCTGAAACAACTGAAAATATGTCTTATATTCTAGGTTCTTCAAAGTAGCCACCTTTTGCTTTGATTACTGCTCCACACACTCTTGGCATTCTGTTGATGAGCTTCAAGAGGTCGTCACCTGAAATGGTTTTCCAACAGTCTTGAAGGAGTTCCCAGAGATGCTTAGCACTTGTTGGCCCTTTTGCCTTCACTCTGCGGTCCAGCTCACCCCAAACCATCTCGATTGGGTTCAGGTCCGGTGACTGTGGAGTCCAGGTCATCTGGCGCAGCAACCCATCACTCTCCTTCTTGGTCAAATAGCCCTTACACAGCCTGGAGGCATGTTTGGGGTCATTGTCCTGTTAAAAAAATAAATGATGGTCCAACTAAACGCAAACCGGATGGAATAGCATGCCGCTGCAAGATGCTGTGGTAGCCATGCTGGTTCAGTATGCCTTCAATTTTGAATAAATCCCAACAGTGTCACCAAGAAAGCACTCCCACACCATCACACCTCCTCCTCCATGCTTCACGGTGGGAACCAGGCATGTAGAGTCCATCCGTTTACCTCTTCTGCGCCGCACAAAGACACGGTGGTTGGAACCGAAGATCTCAAACTTGGACTCATCAGACCAAAGCACAGATTTCCACTGGTCTAATGTCCATTCCTTGTGTTCTTTAGCCCAAACAAGTCTCTTCTGCTTGTTGCCTGTCCTCAGCAGTGGTTTCCTAGCAGCTATTTTACCATGAAGGCCTGATTCACACAGTCTCCTCTTAACAGTTGTTCTAGAGATGTGTCTGCTGCTAGAACTCTGTGGCATTGACCTGTTCTCTAATCTGAGCTGCTGTTAACCTGCGATTTCTGAGGCTGGTGACTCGGATGAACTTATCGTCCACAGCAGAGGTGACTCTTGGTCTTCCTTTCCTGGGGCGGTCCTCATGTGAGCCAGTTTCTTTGTAGTGCTTGATGGTTTTTGCGACTGCACTTGGGGACACTTTCAAAGTTTTCCCACTTGTTCGGACTGACTGACCTTCATTTCTTAAAGTAATGATGGCCACTCGTTTTTCTTTACTTAGCTGCATTTTTCTTGCCATAATACAAATTCTAACAGTCTATTCAGTAGGACTATCAGCTGTGTACTGTATCCACCTCCTGCACAACACAACTGATGGTCCCAACCCCATTTTTAAGGCTTGAAATCCCACTTATTTAACCTGACAGGGCACACCTGTGAAGTGAAAACCATTTCAGGTGACTACCTCTTGAAGCTCATCAACAGAATGCTAAGAGTGTGCGGAGCAGTAATCAAAGCAAAATGTGGCTACTTTGAAGAACCTAGAATATAAGACATATTTTCAGTTGTTTCACACTTTTTTGTTCAGTATATAATTCCACATGTGTTAATTCATAGTTTTGATGCCTTCAGTGTGAAGCTACAATATTCATAGTCATGAAAATAAAGAAAACTCTTTGAATGAGAAGGTTCAATAAAATAATTTTGTTAAAGCATGTTTGAAAAGCAATGTCTGACTTTCATTTGTTCATTTTCATAGAATTTGTATTCATTATTGCCTTTGTCAGATTCAAGTTATTTCTGTGACCATTGTGGGTTTTTCTTTCATTAATTAAGGGGTACCAACGATTTCGTCCACATGTGTATCTACAACCTGTATTTTTATTTCCCTCCTTATATATATCTAAAATGTTTCCATTGAACAAAAAGTGGAACTGAAATCAAATTCTTTGTTTGTGTGCACAAACTTAGCAAGTAAAGTTGATTCTGAGTCTGATTCTGCTCAGGTCTACCTCCTGGTGTTGGGCCCAATGAGAACTTGAATGCCTGCAGGACAACTTGACAAATGAACCATGCAAACATGCTAAGAGAAACTTAGCTTGAAAGTTATGTAAACAGTCTTAATTTAATTTAAGTTATTTTAATTATTTCTGTGGTTTGTGTCTGAGCTGGGAACTTGTTTTCTCTGATTCTAGAGCAAATACAGAAATCCAAACTGAAAATAAAACAGAAACCCACAACTTAAAAGGGGTAGGTGTCACCTTTATGACTGGTGGGCTTCACTCGAAGTGAGCCTCCAAATTAAATTTCACATGGAGGCTCAGAAAACCTAGGATTGTCTCTGCCCCCTCAAACCCACACAAAGAATTTTAAACTGCTACTATCAGGTAAATAGTTCTAAATGGAAAATAACAGAACCATCAGACTGCTTAAATTTTCTGCCTCAAGCTGTTAGAATGCTAAACCGCTGTAAGATTGTGTTCTTTATATTGATTACATTTAATTTATACGTTTTAATCAAATTTTTGTTTCCACCATTTTAACATTTGCTCAAACTTAACTGCTAAAGATCATGAAGAAATACTATCTAGCGTTATTTTATATTATTCATGATACGGACGGACAATTACTTACTCGGGTTAGATTAGATTACTCGAATCAGAACTCGTATGTCCTTTCCCGGATTCCGTAGGCATTCCTTCACTGTCAGTGTGCGGAGACGGCATCGGTAAAGCCCCAAATCCTGCTTCAGCTGTAAATTATGGAAGAGATTAATAACATTGAAGTCGTTCCGTGCACAGAGTCCAACTACCTGAAACCGTTCCGGCTGCTCTATAATCAGGTGAGTTATCTGTTGTCTGTTGGAGGATGGAGGATGCTGGGGGCTAGCCCAACCCCCCATTCATTTAGCAGCTACAGCAAGCTAACGTGAAGAAGGCTACACTGACCTTAGATGTCAATATTGAGTCTCGTCAAATAAAAGCAGGGAAAACCCAACCACTTTCGTTCTGTTATGCGCACACATTGATGCAGTTGTTACATTTGTAATTGATTTAAACTCGAGACTGCTAAGCTAACAGGCTAATTGCTAACGGTAGCCCAACAGAGGACTGTTTTATTTCCAGGCATCACGTTAACAGCAGCGCATGCTTTACATTAGTTCGCAGAGCTTTGGTGGCATTCAGTGTCTGGCAGTTTAACCTGACTGCAGATGGTGTTTTTAATGCTGTAAGTGTGGTTTCGGAGGCAGGTGAGACTTGTTGATCTCAGGTGTCAAACTAACTCAGTCTTGTTTTTTAAAAGGCAAAGGTTTTTACCACGTTTTTACTTGCTTTTCATGTATTTGGATGTTTACAGATTGCCAGTCTCTTGTTTTTATTCTTTTAATGTATGGTAAAACAGACGTGAAGTTTATTTGCTCACTTTGTTGTGTGAGTTTAATTCCACCAGCTCTGTTCAATGTAATGTGCAGTGGATTACAGGAAAGAATAGTATAATGAATGCTCTCCCTCTGTTAGGACGCCAAGTCAAGTCTGTGTGTCCTGATGGTCTCAAAGTGAGAAATGTTTCCTTACACAAACACAGGCTGCTGTCCAGGATAAATCTATTTTAAGGTCACAAATTAAGTTAGCAAATTTTCTGTTATTGGGCCCAGGGGACTTGCCGTTTTCTTTGTAGTTTAAAGCCTTGATATTTAGTTGTGGACAAGAATTAATCCGACTTTCATAGTGCTTTAAACAAAGCTGTGCTGGTGACACTAGATATGGATCCATAGCAAGGTATATTAAGGTTTTAAAATGTTAAGTTGCCAAAACCACTAATAGTTTCCACCAGAAACCGCTCAGAATAACAGATGCCCCCCATGCTGCTCACTGCCAATCAGCTGGAAAATAGGCTTCTACACCTTTATCTTTATTCACAAGAAAGACAGATTGGCCTGCTTGGAAATATATCTAGTTGGGAAAACTGTATTGCTGTATGATTGTTTGTGGGTGCAACTTCCAATAAGATACAGAAAGTCCCAGTAAAGTAGTTTGTAATGATGGCTAATCATATGTTGTGAGCTGTATTTTTGAAGATTGATTGGTTTACAGTTTAGTTACTTCTTTTTTGTCTGTTTCCATAATCACACACTTAGAGACATGTCCCTGCAAAGCTCCAGTAGTTGTTGAGCTCTGTTCTACTGCTACTATGATTCCACTAGGTCTAACATTTTGTTTTTAAAAGTGCTTGTGTGAAACATGCACCCAAAGTGATACAGAATTGTTCCTGCAATTAGTGGTTGGTTGGTTATGCACATAAGAGGAATCAAGTTGAATGAATCTAAATTGGATGTGACCATCTGAAATCCATGAAAACCTTGTTTATTTGATGTTTTCACTAAGTCAACATAAAAACCTGATGGTGGGAACATCCTCACTGCATCTTGGGGTTTAGGTACGACCAACTACTAGGCGGCAGTGCTTTTAATCTTCAACAGGATTAACTCATCAGTACATGTCATTCCACCTTTGACTGCGTTGTCAACCTTCAAAGGAAAACCTTCCACACCTAAATAAATTGTATTTCTCTCAACGTCTGCATTTCTCCAGATGATGAAACAAGAACCCGACCCAGCGATGTATCAGGTTAAGACTAACTGGGCTCTACTTCTGCTTTGAGGAATATGAGGTTGGACCTACTTAAAACAAAATGCAACCAACATTTTTACTGTGAAGTACAGATGCACATCAGAGCTTTTTAGATTGTTCATAGCTTCTCCATCCATTGTAAGGGATTTAATGAAGCAGAACAAATGAGCACTGTTTGAAAATCACAGGTTATACACATAAAACTATTTTGAGCCATCGTTGGCGGCAATGTCAGGTGTTCATTCAGGGCAATTTTCTTACCTCAACCTTGATGTCGTTAGAAGATGGTGAAGTTCCTTAGCCTGGACTTTTCTATCAGATCTAAATGTTTCTGGCACAGCTTTACCTCTTTCGAAGGTTAATGGAGAGGGAACAAAAACTTTGCATGAGGGGAGTAAGAGTTTTTGCTGGTAGCTTTCAGCTGGGATGCTTTTTCATAATGAATGTTTTCAGGCATCCTTTTTGTGGCATTGATGCACAAAAGAAAAAAGTCTGGAGGAGATTGGCTTATTTGGCATCCTGACAATCATTGATTATTGTTCCCACGTATAAAAAAAGCTAGCCTAACCTAAGTGGGTTTCACACCTGTGAAAGCAAAGGATATAGGTTACATATGTTGAGAAACAGTCTAAAGACTGTAGTTAGATAATAGAAAGAAATGATGTTGGGCTCCCTTGTTCATACCCACCCTTTCATCCTCATTGTGTACCCTTCAGAGCTCGTGAAGAGCTGTTCAGAGACTCCCTCACAAAGGCTTTTCTGTCTCGCTGAGGGAACGTCTCCCCCACAATCTTTTTATGCTTGCCTGTACATCTGCAGCTGAGCCACTGGTCACTGACCAAATGTGCTCCTGCTTCCATGCAAACTCTGGAAGTGGGTAATGTCATGTGCAAGAGGCTCTCTTGATTCATTGATGTCTAGTAGCGTTTTGTCTCATCTCCCTCTACAAAGCAGGTGATTGTCCCTCGTTGACTCCGGGAAACCCCTCTTATCCGTCTTGTCTGGCACTGACGTAGAATCACAAGTTGCTACTTAGCTGCATAATTGCCCTCAGTTTATTTATCAGAACAATTTGAATTATTCATTTGGATTTATTCACCTATGCACAGCTTTAAGCCAGTGGACCCCTCCTCCAGTCATTATGATCCAGCCAGTAGGATCTCGTCTTGTATATTCTGTCTACATTGTCAGGTTTAATCTTTCAGTATTACAGGGATCCTGAAGTACCTGGAAAAGTCTAGAATTATATTTGAGTAGTTTTCATGTGTGGATAAATATGGAATAAGAAAACTGTTTGGTTTTTCAGACTTTATTCTCAGTTTTTTGTCTAGATCTGTCCACCCATCTATCTATCTAATTGTTTATCCATTCATCCGCCTTTCCATCTTTGTATCATTCATTCATGTCTTTACAGCCTATGACTATTGCAAATTTTCTATTTAAATTGTGACTTCTGTGGTCAAATATGTGGTAAATTCATATAGAACCTTTAGAGAAAAATGTGGCAGAGAACTCTGGGAGTTTGAGTCTGGAAAGGCATGGGATTTGGACTTGAAAAACATTTGGAAATCTTTGTGTTACGACATACCTGGTAAAATAAACTCACTTCTATTAGATTTAAACTGCTCTATAAGTCAACTAATATTGCTTCAGTCACAAAAGCTCAGTCCTGGCACACCAAAAAGCCTATCGCAACCAACACCAAGATAAAACAAATAAAAATCAGTTGTTCTTTGAGCAGGAATTGGGTGGGCCATGCATTTCCAAATCCAAGAAATACTCTTTGCAGTCATTTGAGTGTATTGTTAGGGTTCTACCATGTTTTTCTGCATTTAAAATGTTTTTTTTAAACTTGTCTGTTGCATAAAAAGCCTAGGCTAAAATAGTTGGGAGAGGCAAGTGAAGAGAATGTTAACAACAATGTTTTGAATGTAACAAAAATGTTTTAAGTTGTACAAAATTGCCAAAAATTGTCAGTTCAGTAGAGAAATGAATTGATGTTGGTCCCAGATGTCTAACTGCAGGTTCTCCTATCAGCTTTTTGTTGATATCTATAAAGATCAAGGTACCAGTGCAGTGCTGAAAAGTCTGGAAAAAGCATGTAATCGGCTGTTGGAGTTTTCAAGATGTGGAGAAGTATAGTCAACAGAATAAAGCAAGGCAAGTTTATTTGTATAGCATATTTCAGCAACAAGACAATTCAAAGTGCTTTACATGGCGGAAACATCTGTGTTTCTAAAAGTATCGTTATACTTTAATATTTTTTTAATATGTGTGTTTAGGTATGTAGGTGGGGAGTTTTATCCAAATAAACAATTGTAAATAACATTACATATAAAAAGCTTGCCTACTTCTACATGTACATATGAAAAACGGGCCAAGAAACAACCTCATAATCATGATTATTTTGGTCAGTATTGAAATAATGCTAATGTAAATGACTGCTCAGCAAGTTGCCCTTGAACAGTTCATAACTGACAAAGTATTCAGATGTTGTAAATTATATGACAAAACATCAACATATTGCACATCAACAATCTCCAGAAAACCAAATACTAAATTGAAAATAAATGACTAAACATCAAAAAACAAATCATGAATCAGCTAAAAGTCATAAATTAAAAAACTTTTTTTTTACTATTCTATGAACTGCAATAAAATCGCTACGGTATTAAAGGCACAAGAATTCAATGGCAAGCACAACTAAAAGCAGCGTACCCCACAGGAATTAATTTTTTCAAATGATTCCAGGTTTATTTGCTGTTGGCTGCTGCTTGATGTGCATTGAAAAATTAAGCTTTGAAGAATAGCATTTTTAATACAAGTGATATGCATGTTTGTACATGTGCAAATGCTTTTGTAATTTGGGAAATAAAAGTAACCATTCGATCTCTAATTTGATGTGAGACTGAAGCTAAAACAAGAGGGAAAAAAAATGGGTGTAATTTTAAGTGCTATTGTATTCAAAGACAGCAATTGGTTTTTTTTTTCTGCTACAGCTGCCATCTTATTGTATTGTGAGTGTGTGAGGTTGTGTGTGGGTGAGTTTAAAAGGGATGGTTTATTAGACTTTAAGCACCTAAAAGATCAAGACTATACATCCTTCCCTGCGGTAGCCATTCTCACAGGAGCCAGCCATTTCTGATGCCTAAAGCCAGAGGGACCACATTATTTTCAGGTTCCCGTGTAGCCTGCCTCCTCTTCCCTTCCTCTCTGACTCTGTCTCTCCCCATGGGCTAATCTCTGTGTCGTAATCCATGTCGGTCATGGTTCTCAGTCTCCCCTGGGCCATTCCCGCTGTTGCCGCCCCTTCTCTCTCAGCAAGTGGCCCAAGTAATGAGGGAAACCCCACCATCTGTGTATGCAGACAGCAAACCAGAGAACGAAGAGAGGGAACATGGGTTAGTTTTACCTTTCTCTACCGTGTGGGAATAGTCATGTCATCTTTCACTGTGTTATAAATACCCAATGGTTATAAATTCAGCGATGATGAATCGGTATATTTAATCTGAACAAACGTGCATGTTATCAAAACATCTCTAACTGATATTGCTTGCACTGATTAGACATTTCTGCAGTTCTGTGGTTTTCTGTTGAAAAGACATGCTGATGGTCCCAACTACACAGAAACAACACTTCCTTCTTCTGTATGAAGTGATGACGGACTAGCAGGACTGAATGTTATGTGATATTTGGAAGTGAAAATGTTTTATGTGAAGTTATTGTTTCTGCCAATGAAATGTAGAAACTAAAGTGCTCGTTTTTGGATTGTAAATGGATTAAGAAACTGAATTAAAAAATGTGAATTCCACTTATAATAATAATTTATTCATTTAGCTTTTTTACATTTTAGTCATTCTTTTTAGGGGGTAGGATGGCTCTGAGTGGTCAAGACAATGCTTTACGGATCCTATATTGAGTTAAGAAAACATCGGAATGTCTACGAATCAATTAGGAATCGGTTACAATACCTAATAGACCTACACATTTTTTAAGAATAAACTGAGATTTTGTGGAATTCCCGGGGTTTTGCACTAAAATTTTGAACAGCTGGAAACATTTGCAATTAATTCCAGATGGCTCAAAAGCTGACTAAGAATTATGAATCACTTACTAATTTAGGAACTTATTATGATTCTTGATATTTGGCGATTCTCTGCAATTGGTGTTTTTCACGGGGTGTGTGGATCAGGGATATGTAAGAACAGCTTCACCATGACTGTTTCTTTGCCGAACCATTTTTAAGCTGGATTTGCTTTCAGCTGAGGAAAGTGAAAGAGTTTGCTTCATGTCGGACTTATTCTGTGTAGGACAAAGGCTCTCTTACTTGAATTTTGAGAGAGTAATTACATCAGTAGACTGTTTGCGGTGCTGCTAAGACATTTGTCTTGGCATGATGTCCTTGGATTAATGGTTGGGAGTGAGCATTAACTGCTTGCCCTAGGTCATCTTCTTCAAGTGATTAAATCATTTTTGAAAGTCGCAAGGTTGATTCTCTTTAGAAATCTCATAGTTGCCTTGTTTAGTCCCTTTTAGCCCCTTTTTCTAGGGTGTCACTGAACCACAGTCACAGAGCAGAAATAAGCCTGCTCTGGTAAAAGCGTTCTTCCTGCATCTGACAGAGCTTGTAGGTGGAGAGGAGGTGTAGCCTAAATTTGAATCGCGGTCATATTTCCTCAGGCATTGAAAATGTAGGCTAACTTTGCCCTTTTTATAAAAGCATGTAATGTAGAGAGAGTAATGTAGGCTAAATTATTGTGGTGAATTTACAGTACAAGGTTTGTTTGGGGTTATTACATGCATCAGACAGTTCAAGGAAAACTCTTCGATGTTTATGCTAATTTCTTCCTGTCGGCTATAAGCGACATCTCCAACAACTTTGCATTTTGAAGTACAAAGGTCTTTTTTTTTTACCTGAAAACAATTTAATACAATTCTTATACTTTGTTTTATATTTGAAATATTGTTGTAGGTGGAGGGTGGTAGAAACAGCTTCAGGGTGTTGTAGCATATGTGGTAGGTTGGTTATATATTTGATTTAAATACCATCAATAAAAACTTCTGAATTAAGACATGCATAGATACATTTAAATTTGTTACGTTTCAAGAATCTTCTTGCTCTTTATAATCTTCTTCTGCTGCAATGCTTGGTCTGTAGCAGTATAATATACTCGATAGTTCTATTACAAGGAGAGGTACCGCAGTGAGAGTGACTTACAGGAATAAACAGTCTGCTAATGTTAGGATCTGCTTTTTAGCTTCCTATAATTGCTAAACTATTGGGTTGTTTCACTGTTTTAGAGACACTGTAATGCATTTGATCTACTGTGGTTGAAAATCTAGATTGCTTGGACTGCTCAAAGTTAGACTACATAATTTTACACTTTTTAAAGTTTTTGAAAACACACGGAGAGAGATGGATGACCTTAGAAGCATAAATACCTCAGTATGTGGACTGGTCAAGCCTTCAAATGCTGACATTACTCACAGTAATACTGCAAAATCACAAGCATGTCTAAGCAGATTGTAATTCCATAAACCTTAGTATTACTTTTTAGCAGCTTTGATAGTAACAAAAAGTGGATGCCCCCCAATCCTATTTTACAGACACATTCGGACACATTAACTGATCATTGTCTGAAGTTGCAGTTGAAGTGACAGGAAATGTAACTATAAATAACTCAGAATAATCAGGAGATTTTTCCTCGTTAGTATTTAGTTTTTTGTACAAGAATACCAGCCAACAGTTAGTTAGATCTCAGCTCCTAGGCCACCACGTGTGAGCGTCTTTCTGCAGTCTTGTAATGTGATCACACAGCTATAAACTATTAAAAATTACAATAGCTGATGTCACCAAAGTTGCATGACAGGATGATATACTTCAGCGTTTAGTTTAAGCCGTTTCTTCCTGCCAGTGCCAGACATGAACTGTGAAAAGGATGTTTTACGGTTTGTTTGTTTTTTTTAAGGACATTTTGTGTTTTGAACTTAGTAAAAGGGAATGAAGCATGAAATGAAGCCCAGTCCCAACATTCAGTCTTCCTTTCTGCAGTGTTTATTTTTAGTTTTTTTGTTCCATTTGCTTCATATTTGCAGATGTTTGTCTCTGTTGGAGCTTGTAAGATGGCTTTATTTATTATTCATCCGTTACTCATTACAAACAATCAAACAAGTGGAAATGGGTTTGATAAGCTGAATTCATGTCTTTTTTTGCTTCAGTTGCACCGCTAAAAAATGTATACATATTTGTTAATTGCACCTAGTAAATCTTTAATTCTTGTGTTTTGTCTTTACAGAATGGCACAAAGAAATCCTGGGACTTCATGCGAACTCATGACAGGTAAAACCCTAGCTTTCTACTGTCAAACGGATGCAGTGGCCCAACTCCGCTCGTTTAATGTGTCTGGCTTGCAGAGATGACAACCAGTCAGCAGCGATTGGGCCTAAAACTGAACCTGCTTGGCTTGACTGATGTGCAAAAAACTTCACTGTAGATGCCTGTAAATCTCTAAAACAAGCATGTTCCTGCCTTAAGACATTTTTCAATTAGTAGAGCTTCACTTTAAAGTATTTGAATACCATGTAGCTCTCTGGGATCAGGAGATAAGGATGAACTCGGAGATCTTAGTCAAAGCCTGTCTTTCTTTATCTGCATATTAGGATTTTCTTCTTCATTTCTGCTGTTGTAGAGTTTCAGGGCCTTTTCCACTTTTTCTGATGAGAGCTATTGGATTAAACCTTTTTAATAAGTATCTTGATGCTATCTGAAATATGCAGATTTGATGTAATAGAAATATGCTTGTATTGTGTGAGGCTCTTCTCTCTTTATTAGGAAAACATCCTGATATTTTTATGCCTTTATGATCAGCACCTCTTATGAGTCTCTGTATTTGGATGATGGTTGAGTTAAGAGGGCTGGTTTCAAGGGGAGTTACACCCTTTTTATTATTACATGAAATAAAATGGCTATACAACACTGAGCTCCATGGAGAGGCACTGTAACAGAAATATCACACTTTAGTGCCAAAGCCCCCGTTCCTCTCCTTAGTATTGCCCCGAGGTTAATCTCAGGTCATTTCAAGCCTCTTTCCTGCACTGCTGAACGGCTCTAACAGGGATTCTTGTAAAAAAAAAAAAAACAGCACCCCTGAGAGAAAGGCGGTAAACGTCGAACCTGTGTTTCTAACAAAAGATTTCCCTTGGCGACAGGTAGCTATTCACAAAGAGGAAATCCTGCTAAGTTGTTACAGGGTTGCCTAAAAGAACCTGGGATTGTTTTGCCTTTTTGTTTAATTGAATGTAGCCTTTTCTATTCAGGTGAATTTCTTTTATGTTTGCAGTACTGCATTTTGTTTTTCATTTTATTTAAAAGATGTAGCTTTTGGCAAAGTTTTGTAACTTTATTGTCCAAATGGGTGAATGAAGATTGTACTAAAAATTCTAGTTTTTTGTGAGATTATTTGTTACACTTATTTTAGATGGTGTTTCAGTTGCCCTGCAATTTTAATAATGACAGCTTTTTTTAATTTTGACTGTTCCCTCATTCGTGTCTGCAAATTCTGTTGTTTAAATTAACCTCTTCATCTTTTTCTTCCTTGCCATGTCCTTCATTTTATTTCTGATGAGTCCCAACGGGTATTTCTTATATGTATGATGTTTTTTGACCGCTTTAGATTTTTCCTTGTATCTTCTTCAAATTTGTCTGTTTTACTCTTTAAACCCAGCAATGGCAAAAATCTACTGACCTTTTCTTGGAAATAACCCACAGCCTAATTCACTGTGGTTTGTTGGACTTTCTTACTCTGATCTGAACGTATTGCTATCAAGAAAACACACTTTATTACCCACCATTTATTCTAGTGACTTCTAGTTTTTTTTTTCTCTTCTATTTTTGCAGAGCAACCAGAACACAGACATACGTCAGTCTCTTTTTACTACAAAGACATGTGAACAGAACTAGTTTGTATGATTATTTTATGATATTATGAAAATACATTTTAAATAGTTAGTAGTTATTATGTTATGTTATTATTTAAGGTGATGCTGCTACATTCATCTCTTTACCTGTACCTGTTAATGTACTTTCATTATAAAAGCCCTATTTGTGTAAATAAAAATATTTTTCAGATATAGATTTTTACTCAATTCTGCATCATTTTTATCCTTTTAGGAGATGGGATGACATTGCAGTCCACATTACACATTCCCTGAAATTACCTTATTTATTGAGCAAATGACAGAAACCAAGATGGGTGATTCTGTCTGCCTGGGATTTTTGAGATGTCAAGCCACTCATCACTTTAAATTTGGACCTTAGTTACACAATTGAAGAAAGTCACTGAGGCCATGTCCACACGGAGTCCAGGACGGTATTCACGCAGGAAAGTTTTACCGTAAAGATGAAACCACACAATGTCAGAGATGCCATATTAGTAGGTGTTGTAATACTTATGCCATGCCAGTGAGTGGTGCAGTAATGCAGCAACAGAGGCAAAACAAAAATCACATTGCACATGAAAGTGCTGTAGGAACAAAGTGAACATGGCGATCTAAACATTTGCAGACGTAGTTTTCCCAATTATGCTCACCATAGAGGAGCAAAAGATTTTGGTATCAAACACACAACAGATGCAATAGTTTCAACATAACCGCAACGCGGACGTCTGCCATTGTTGTTGCTCTTGTTTTTGGTTAGCCAGCACATGCGCGTTGAGGGAGAGCAGAGGGAAGTTCGCCAGCTTGTAGCCAGTTTAGCAGTTAGGGCTGTCTACACGGAGCCACCACGGGGTGTCTTCGAGCTGTCCCAGTCCAGGAGCAGGTTTCAAATGTAGTCGGTTTCGCAGCTGCTTCGTGTGGACGAGACTCCCTATCTGACCGAGAAGTTTTACGGATACTCCCAAACCCGGCTTTTCTTTTCCCTGGAGGTTTTCAGGGAAAAGAAAAGAAAAAGCTATTTGCAGGAACTTTACACAAAAATTAGACGAACTTTCAAAACAAACATTTTTTTGCAACCGCAGCTTTGAAAACTCTCCAGGTCCTGGTGACAGAGTTGGGTCGGGTTTCTTGCTTGGATGGAAACTTTGTTCTGTTGTTCGGTCTCGTAAGCAAAACAGACATGTACCCATGTTCTTCTCATGTCGGAGACTTTCACAAATTTCCAATCTTATCAAAAAGCTTTTCCTTTGTAACTAGAACAAATTGCTGATTGCTGTTCCTGCTTATTGTTTGAAGAACTGATTATTTTGATTAAACTAAGTGTTGCATTTGTCTAAATAATAATTGAACTGGTCAGCTGACATAGACAGGTGAGCAAAAAGTCTTGACATCGGAGATAAAGACTTTTAGAGGTGGTCATCAAGAGTACCATTAATTCCCTACTTCTATAAATATTTAGTCAGAGCCCCACAAAGTAAATATGTCAGATAATCAATAAGTAATGAAGATGTCTAAGTTATGCAACTGCACCTCCCATTTATACAAGTATAAATCCGAGCTACAAAGAATTTATGGTGCCTGAATAGGCCATCTGTCTATATTTGGCTAATCAATTAGATCAATGAGGAAAGATTGATCTGAGAAATCTAATCCCAACCCAGTCAAGGGTGGAGCATCACCAAGATAAACCTCAGTGTTGTCCTTCGTGCAGTAGAGGAGAAACACTGAAATTCTGATTTGAGCAGTGTTTCAAGCCACTGTTAGTAGTCATTCTTGATTGTTTGGCACAATAAAACTGGCCTCCAATATGAAGGTATAAAAAATCCAAACAAACCTTATGTTTACTTGACTTCTAAATTTTGTACATGGTAAATTTAGAATAGCTTAGTGTCCATCATTTGCTACATGGGACTTAGGGCCATAATACAACATAAGTTTTCTACCAGTTGTCACCTAGTTTCATTCCTGGTATAACATAGTTTTCCTGCTATTTGTCCAGAATCCCAACAGGGAAGATTAAAACATCCAATACGTCAAAGTGTCATTGAGGCAGGAAGCAATCCTGAACATCAGAAATGGTAGGACAGTCTTCTTCCCCCACGCTCATGTTCTACATGCATAGCAGATATTCCAAATTGTTCATAACTGCTATGTACCAGTTTTTCCTCATTTTTCACATTTGTCCAGACAGTGCCTTGCAAGTACTCATACCCCTTGAACTCTTGCACATTTAAATGGATTTATGTGATGGTAGCGCATAATTGTGAACTAGAAAGAATTTGATTCCAGGGTTTTTAAAATGTGTGGCAAATAAAAGCCTGTAAACTGTGGAGGGCCTTTGTAGTTGCTTTGAAGTTTTTACTTTGATTCCCTTAAGTAAAATATGTAGTAGAGATAATAAAACAATATCCTATCATCTGAAAATGGAAAGTGTATGTCATCCATGTACACATACCAAGAAATGTCTGTTCAATTAAATTAAAGGGACAGGCAATAGGAGCATTTACCAAAGAAGCAGCGAAGGGGCTCATAGTAACTCTGGAGGAGCTGCAGAGATCTACAGCTCAGGTGGGTGAATCTGCTGGACAGCTTTAAGGTGTGTACTGAACAAATCTGGTCTTGAAAGGTCGGCAAGAAGAAAGCTGTTGTTGAAAAAAAGCCAAAAGACGACACATTTTCAGTTTGTCACAAGCCCTATAAGGAAAACATGGAAGATGGCATTCCAGTCAGTGGAGACCAAAACGTACCTTTTTGGCCAATGTGCAAGTGCAATGTTTAGTATAAAACTAACACTGCACATTGCACTAAGTAAACCTTCCCCCGGGGTAAACATGGTGGCAGCATCATGCTGTGGGATGCTTTTGTTTTGCAGGGACAAACAAGCTAATTGGTGTTAATGAGAAGATGTATGGAAGAAAACCTTTTAGAGGCTGCAAAAGATTTGAGACTGGGGTGGATATTCACCATCCCCAATGGCACTAACATACAGTCAGTCTTGGTGGGTTGCTTTAGATCAAAGCACACTTGTGTGTTAGAATGGCCCAGTCAAAGTCCAGACCTAAAACCAACCAGGAATCTGTGGCAAGACCTGAAAATTGATATCCATAGATACTCTCCATCCCATCTGACTGAGCTTGACTTATTTTGAAAAGAAGAATGGGTGTACATTTCAGTCTCTAGAAGAGACATATCCTAAAAGACTTGCAGCTTTATTTAGATTTGGGTATAAAACTATGTATCATTTCCTTCCATTTCACAATTATACACTACTTTATGTCAGTTTAACACAAAAAATCCCAAGAAACGTTATTGAAGTTTGTGTTTGTAACGTGACTAAATGGGAAAAAAAAACAAAAACATATATAGCATAAAGCATATAATTATTTTTGCAAGATGTTGTGTTTTTCATATTCTTTCTCCGGATCTTGGAAGTTGGTTTAAATGTTTCCGGCTGTTTCCAATAAGCGAACAATATCATTTGAAGAGAAACGCAAAAATAAAAAACAGTGGTGCTGGTCGGAAGTGTAGCTCTGTTATGTTCTTCTGTGAACCAGTAAGTGAAAAAGGTTGTTTTTGTTTCTGCTCTTTCAGCGAGGTGGCAGAAAGGGAAGAAGTGATTGAAAAAGGAAGTGGAGCAGTAAGTAGTTGAGTTTCTGTAGCTGCTGGTATGAGATCCTTTTAAAAAGGATCAAAAGCTTTGCAATTATCAGCAGAGACAAAGTTGACCTTTTCTTTTTCAGGCTGAAAAGGCTGTTGGCAGGACCACACAGGAATATGGTGTCTAGCGACATGTGACTCTTTAGTCCACAATGACCTAAAATGGTGCATATTTATTTCTATTTACGTTATGGTTTATGACTACTTTTGTTTTCCAGTGTTCAGTTCTTTACCTTATTTATCAGGATATTTGAAACACAACAGCAAATCTAGAGGTAGATTTAATGAACCAACAAAGACAAACAATCAGACATGATGCAAACAGACATGCAGGTAAAGGGAAATCGGCTATCTGCTTTTAAGTTCAGGTATTAGCTGCTATACTTGTGCACGGTCAATTCATGTCTTTTATTACTTTGAAACGTGCCTCAACACGTTGCAGAAAGTTTAGATAAAAATGCAGTTTATCTCCTGTCTGTTTTGGTGTCTTCTCATTCACAGCAATCACCCGTTGAGCCTTTTGTTGGCATTTAACTTTGCGAACATTGTTACAAATTGAAGATTAGAGTTTGGGGATTTAGTCTTTTGCAAACGACTACCTGTCCTTTAAATAAATATTCCACTGACATGAGCTATAGTTGGGCAAGCAGTGACTGTAACTGCACTTCATCATCTGAAATAAAAAATGCAAACAGACGTTTCTAGCAACATCTTCTAGGAGTTGTTGTTAGAAACTGTAACAGCAATCTCCTGGTTTCCCTTTGAGCATGGGAAAGACGGGGCAGGGTTTCCTGCCTCCTCAGACGCATCCGCTTTCCCAATGCTGACCCCAGGCCTCAAGTCTCCTCCGACAGTCACACAAACACAGACACAGCAGAGTGGCCCCACAGCAGTGATCCATCTATGGTTCCCTTTGACCCTCGCTCTAGTTTTAGTGCCATATCCTGGTCGCGACGAGTTGAAATCCCAGCGATGTGACCTGCTGAACTCCGGATTCTGATTCTTATTTTAGTATTGTAAGCCGGGGTATGGGGATTTATTTTAGTATTGTTTTATTTTTAGTAGTTTTGAACAGGAAAAGTCCAATATGAAGATAAATTTGGAAACCTATGGCTTTGTCATAGGATGAAGATTGATAAAGACATTTAAATTCGAGCACAAAAGGGATTTTAGGTTTATGTTTTTTATCAACTTACACAAAAAAGTTCAAAAAGTTTGTTGTTTTGTGTAAATTTATTATTTTTTTCAATACCAACTCGGGTTAAATGCTAATTCTAATTTAATCTTAAATTCTGGGATTGAACATTTACTGTCAATGTATTTCTTTTATTTAATGATGGGAAGTTCTAATGGGAGCACTTTGCATTAGGAAAAGAAAGTAAGATGCACTAAAATCAGCCCTAAACTCTATATGATTATTGCTGCATGTTGGTTTGACCTACAAGGCTATTGGCTGTTTTCTGAGAAGAAAAAGACCCAAAAATAATGTAATCAGATCTCAGGTTGCAGCATTCTGAACACGTAAAAAGCTGTTTTCAAAGGGATGTCTTTATTAGAATTTTTTCTTTTAAAATAAGATAAGATGCTTTCACTTTTTGTGGAGGAATCCCTGTTTCTGAAATGAAATGTCGTGTTTAACTGTGACTTTTTTCTCTGCCTTCTACAGCGTATCTGTGCTGATCTTCAACACCACCTCACACTGTTTTGTCCTCGTCAAGCAGTTCCGTCCAGGTACGTTTTATTTTCCTCTGAACAAGTTCTCGCTGATCAAAATTTCAACTTCTGAACATCCTGTGTGACCCAAACCCCGTTTAATCGGCAGTGGTTTAAATTCAAGGAAGTTTGGGCTATTATATACCTCTTTCCTCCCTTTATCTTTAGAGAAAAATGACCACATCCTAGAATATGATTACATTTTTAACCTTGCAGATTGCTGAATTTGTATCCATCAACCCATTTTCTCCCACCTTCAGCTGTATACATGTGTGAGTGGGAAAAGGCCAAGACAAAGACCTCTCAGGGGGCCGAAAAGACCGAAGAGGGAGAAGCTTCCGAATCTCAAGAGGGCCAGTCGGCCGCCACTGAAGATACCTCTTCCCAGTGGCCCCCAGCCTCAGCAGGGGTCACCTACGAGCTCTGTGCCGGCCTGGTGGACAAACCGGACCTCCCACTGGAGGAGATCGCCCGGCAGGAGGTGCTGGAGGAATGTGGTTATGACATACCAGCTTCCAAGCTGAAAAGGATTACTTCATACAGGTTAGCTCTTTTAGCACCTAGGTTTTGTAGATGTTCCCTGAGGTCGGAGACTCAAACACAAGGACCGCACCTGTTGGTTCCACTGAGCTCCTCCTGTAAATCTGCTGACCATCAAAGGCACATTCTTGTCAGATTGAAAGACAGTGAAAACCTTAACAAATGCATCCCAGAAGTTAGATGCCATATGAATAAACCATGAGAGCAAAATAATTCCCATGCTTGTGGAAATCACTTCCTGATATGAGGAAAAACGGTTTTCTCTGTGACATGAACAGATTTGCCATTTTCCTGTGCTTGAAAAGGAAAATGGCTTTAAAGACTGTGGTGATCCACTTTCTTTAAATAACAGGTGGTAAATTGTACTACCGGTAGTTGTTAAGCACTCCAGTGTTCCAGAATATGCTGGAATATGTAAAAAACAAAAAACAAAACAATTCTTTAGCATATTTATCCTTCCAATTGTTTCTTTTCCTTTCTTAAAATTAGTGTTTGAAATGATTTTCTACCAACATATTAACTGTCATCATGTTTGACAACAAAGGCAATAACTGCTCTTTATCAACAGTTGTCAGCATCTAGTTTTGGTACTTAAAACCTCAAAAGCAGGCTTGATGACACAAGCTGAACAAGCTTTATTTATGGACAAGCAAACATACTGACTGCATAGCAACAGAAAGGCAGTGCAGGTACTAAAATATGTTCTCAAAGCTATGCTTCTTTTAGTTTATGGAGTATAAGACTTTGATTTTTAAACTTGTGTCTGCATGCATAGTTTACCTGGTGGTTTTCCAGATATCACCTGAAATCAAAAGGATTTTAGCCCTAGCCCATAGCTGCTGGGCTCTAATTGAGTAGATAATTGTATTTTTTAATGCATGTATCTACTACTTAATTTTTCTCTAATCTGAGGAAAGTATAAGGCATATATGGATGTAGGAGGAAGTACAGCACAACAAGATAAAATAAATGAAGCCAGTTGTTTTAGAGGAACCTCTGAAATGATACCCAAATATTAACTTCTGGAACTTCTTAAAATAATAAGCTGTGTGAGTGAGTTAGTAGGAAAAATCAGGGAAACCATTCATCACTGTCAACATCTTGGCTGCCCAGAACCGGCAGTATGCAAACAGTCCCACATCTGACTGTAAAAGCTAGACAGGCGTGACCGAATACTAACAAAAAATATGGTTTTGATTTGACTTGAAAATCTCCTCCAGCTCTGTTGGTGTCGTCTGTGACTATTGTTATGTGCGGGCTGCTTCCATTGCGTGTGATGGGATCATATTAACCCACATGAATCCTATGAGGGTGTTTTTTTCTGGTCAGGAGCTCTCCATGTAGAAAACAGAGGATCCTGCTACGCAACTCAGGAAATAGAAAACCCCAAACAGTACCTAGTGGTGTTTTACTCTACAGTGCCTTGGAAAGTATTCATACCCCTAGAAAATGTTTATATTTTGTTATATTAATCCACAGACTTAAATGTATTTGTTGTGATAGATCAAAATAAAGTAGTGCATAATTGTGAAGTTGAAAGAAATTATACATGGGTTTTGATTTGTTTTTTCCAAAATAAAAATCAGACAATTGTGGCACATGTTCGCCTTCAACCTCCTTGAGTCAGTACTTTGTAGCATCACCTTTCACTGTAATCACAGCTTTTCTGTATGCCTCTACCAGCTGGGCACATTTATAGATGCAAATTATAGCCCATTTTATAGCCAAGCAACAGTATACCCACAGCATGATGCTGCCACAATCATGTTCCTAACTGGAGATGGTGTGTTTAGTGTGATGTGCATTATAGCATTTTGCATAAACAGAAAAAATTTAATTTGGTCTCTCCTGAGCAGAGCACCTTCTTCAGCGTGCTTGCTACGCCCCCTGAAAAGGTTTGTAGCAGGACTTTTTCTTTTGGCCAATCTTTCATAAAGACCAGATTTGTTTAGTGCTTAACTAATAATTGTTGACTCATTCTCCCACCTGATCACTGCTTCCCAGATTAAAGAAATATTTTCCATAATCGTTTATCCCTAATCACATTATTTTTTGTTTGAGAAATGCTATACAAATATTGCATAAATCAGCAAACATTTGCATTTTTGTTAACTATAAGTATAAGAAAAACCTGCTCACCCTTATAGCACACTAAGAGCCAGCATAGCTCTGTTTACATGTGCAACATTTCTTGATCAGATTAAAATGTTCGGATTCAGCAAAAAAACAAAAACAAATCTGAATACACTGTTTTTATGGGTGCAAAATCAAATAATCTGATGTTTCTTTACATGCACCACGTTTATTTCAGAATAGGAGCACTTTGACGTGCGCAGAGTTGTCAAATTTCCATAAAACAACAGCAGAAGAAGTATCACCTATTCCTGTGCTGAAAATACAAAACAAAAGCAGAAATTTGTTGACTTTGAGAGTTCTCAGCACCTAGAATGGACCCGCACCAGGTTCTGAGAGCGGTTTAGGCATTATTAAAAAATGTAACTACAGTTTCACTGTGTTACAGGATTAGAGAGAGGGGTGAAATTAACATCCCTCCATGTTTTGCCACTAAAGGTGGAAATGCGTCATGCTGACACACATGTGCAGTCTGGTCAGTTTGATGAAGTCAGAATGAGACAATCGGAACAAGTGTTTACATGGAAGCTGTTCGGTTTGTAGATCGGCATAAACCACCCCTCTCATTCGGAATCCAATTTTTTTGTATCAAATCAGAATATTCTGATTTCTGTGTTTAGATGACGCATTTTTATTCTGTTTGATCTTTTATACCGAATACTTTTGTCCATGTAAACACGCTTTGTATGGAGTCCAAAAGCTACATGTGGCCACAGGGTGCAGACCCCTGGATTAGGTGGACAGGCTTTCAGGGAGAAAGCTGTGCCACTTCACACAGCTTTTTCCCTGATCTGCCCGTTGTCTTCTTTGGTCTTAATGATGCTGTTTTTCATAAATGTTGTCTAACAAACCTCTGAGGCCTTCACAGCTGCAGTTGAACTAAGATTGAATTACACACAGCTGGTTTCTCTTCACCAGTTAGCTGACTTTTGGTTGCATTGGATTTTATTTAGGGCACCAGACTAAAGGGGATCAAATACAAATGCCCAACACAATTTAAAAGGTTAAAAAAAGGTTGAAAACCAGGCATAAATTTGCTTCCACCTCACATCGTTTGTGAGACAGTTTGGAAAGGTTCAAGGTGTGTAAATACTTTTCCAAAACACTGTACAAATAGAAGGATGATCTCAAATACAGATTTTCAAGTTCTCTTTCTCCTCTACAGATCAGGTGTGGGTGTAACGGGTGCTAAGCAGACCATGTTTTACGCCGAGGTGTCTGACGACAACTGTGTGAGCGCCGGTGGAGGCGAGCCACGCGAAGGGGAGCTTATCGAGGTGGTCAAGGTCCCGTTGCACGAGGCCATGACGTTTGCCTACGACGAACGTATACCCAAAACTATGGGCGTCATTTTTAGTTTCATCTGGTTCCATAATAACATGTCTCCCAAGTACAAGATATCTACCAATGTGTAACCGGCATTAGTTAACCACTCTATCATTTACTGCATATTAAAGTCAAACACTGGTCCAGCGCACCCTCTGCTATCCTCACAGCTCATCATCCTGTGTTGCCTTTTTTGCTTATTGGAACACAAAGAAGGGTGGGCTCCTTGTCTTGTCCTTGTCACTTTTTTATTTTTTTAATGTTTTGATAATTCTCCTACAAAAAACATTTTGCCATAGCTGGTTTGCACTGGCGCATTTTCTCTTCTTAAATCCATTTCGGTAAATGCTAATTATTTATTTTTAATGTGCAATCTCTTTAAAATGGCTTCATATCACTGATCATATTTGCCTGCACAATTTTAGGAAGGCCCTGGCGCTTTTAATGGAGTTCTTGAATGGTTTACATCACAGTGGCCATCTTTTAGGTTCTACGTAGGTTAGGCATGGGCCGGTCTGAGATTCACATGGTATGATAGCATTGAGTAAAAAGACCAGTATTAAGGTATTTATATTAATATTGAAAACAAAAAACATCTGTTTGGTTTTATTTGAAACAGAAAAGCAGCAAGCATTCTTAAAGTTGCTCAAATCACATTGATTATTACAGTTATATTGTTATCTAGACTTTTTCTTATGATTTTGATGCATAGAATAAACAACCACACCATTACTGTCCATGTTTGTTCATGAACAGTCAAATTTATCATTGTTTGTAGGCCAGGGTAAGTGAAGGAACCTTCCATCAGCCAGCTGACTTTCAGTGCCCAGCAGCATGTGTGGAAGGGAAATGTTGCATTAGTTTATGCTTCATATGGATGGAGAACACTCTGGTCACTCCAGTGTTTCCTGTGGCATCTCATTAAATGGACTTTAACTGTGCTATACCTTGATAACAGTAACCAGCCCATGCCTACTGTAGATGGTAGCTAAAATTTCTGGTTTAAAAGTAACATCAAACTTCTCTCTTGAAAACTCAAATATACTGCACCTAACTTTGCATTTAATTTAACCGAAATCTGATATAAGCAATAGTAGCTTAATCTGGCAAACAGCTATGATAATGCAAGCACTCACCATTCAGAAACACTGAAGCCCTATTATATTTATAACTAACCTAAAAGCAGCATTTAACCAGGATGTTAACACTATATACTCCATCTTAGTCTCATTGCAAAATTGTCTTGCTGCATGGCAACATGCAACAGATAGTTATGTTTTGCAATAGACTTTCACCGCGAGTCTGAATTTTAAAACCAAGAACCACCCAGTTATGTAAAAACAATGTTCGTCAAATTAGGTGTTCATCAAGCCATATGTAGTTTCTCTAAACCCCATCCTTTAAGCAATAGCTGTTCTACCATCCAATGCTGAACAATCACTTATTGCGCCTGAAATTAGTGCCAATCGAGGTATAGTGAACCCTCGATTGCCACACAGGGATACTACACATCTAACTTTACTCTGAAGGTACTGAAGCACAATCACGTTAGAAACACTGTGCAGCAAACGTAGGTCTCCTGGTAAAAAGGGGCATTATTATAAATAAATCTAGCTCCAAGTTGAGTACTAACTTTTTAAAAATGGAAGATTGGAAACTTTTCTTTTTACAAAACCTCTTGCAGTAATTATTTGTCATACCTTCTTCTGTGATAGAAATCATTCTGCAGATTATTAAAGGCAGCTTTGTTTTAAAAGTTCTGGTTAATCTAACCTTGTAGATAATTAGTAAGAAGAATGAGGCCTTTTTTTACACTTTGGATTTACATCTTAGGAATTTTAGGAAAACCATAATCAGCATTTCCAAAAACAAAATTCTTTCTATTCACAAGTTAACTTGTAGGAAAAACCTCAAACTCTCATTAACACACAGCTAATCTCTGAACATCAGCAAATTGCCAAATCTCAGGTCCAAGTATTTAAACTTTATATTTCAACAAATCTTTGAATGTGACAAAGACCAGCATGTCATTATAATCCTAAAACATCCCATTTCAAAATCGCTTCCAGCTTGTGAGGCTGTAGACATACAAGTGTCCTCTGTTCACACATATATTTACATTGAAGAAGGGCTGGTATTTCATTAATTATTTCATCTGTAAAAACAAAGTAACTCCCACATAGAAGTGTTAAAATAATATGCAAGATCTGAAACAAAGGCCATAGTGTTTGTGCAAGACAGTGATGTTCGTGTAAAGCAGATAACACGTCTCACAATGAGAAGAAAGCAAAATGCAACTGATATGTTAAGTGCTCGCCTGCGTATAGTGCTGGTATTCTGTTACCATAGGAATACCTTGGGATATATAAGGCTGTTATTTGAAAGAGTGTGAAGTGCAATGTTAAAAAAAAAAAACTACTTTGAAATAATTATATGGTCATTGTGTTTTTAGGAACAAGTTAATAAAATCAAATTTGAACATTGGCTAGTTGTTGAAACTTAATTTTAGTTCACTTCAACAATTATGTAAAGAAATTGTTTATGTTTTTTTTTTTTTTTAATAGGTGTTTTAGGAGTTTAAGAGGGTTTTACATTGAGTTTCCTGCTTCTTTAGCAACAGCTGATGCAGCACAGTAAATCAGCAAAGCCCACTCATTAGAACAGATCATATAAAGAGAGTTTACAAAAACAGAACACTATCTGCATAAAGAGAAACTTTAATGCATCTCTGGTGTTTTAAGGCCCCCTTTACACCTGGTCGAGACCACCCTACATTCTTGAGGACCTCTAATACAGTTTGAACATTAATGGATTACACAAAATGTAGAAAACCTAATTTCAGTGTGAGGGCACAAACAACGCTCCTCCACTTTATTGGTAAGCCTTTTGCTGCTGCTTTCCTGGCCATCCAATCACTTTGCTACCAACATTAGGATCATATCTGCCCTAAGATGTAATTTAACAGTCTGCATAATGTCTGTAAGGGAGGTTTCTGCACCTCCACCATCAGTTTCAGCTCCACAGAGGAGGACAAAACACCATCAGTATTTTCATCAGCAGCATTAGAGGATGCAGGTAAATTGATATTCTGTCAAGAGCAAAGCATACAATAAATCAGGATTTTGTGCAATAACTTTAATCGTGCGCAGCACTCTGTGCACATATCTCAAAGAGTGCAGGCACAAGGAATCATGCATTTAAAATCGGTGTTTTTTACTGATCATTCTGAGCTGATCACACAATGACTCTGAAGTCTGACCATGGTTTTTAGGAGCCTCAATCCAGCTATAGTATGGGAGTGTTACACTAATTTAAGCTACTTGGAGTTCTGCCAGCCCAGTATGGGTGTGATTGAATTCATGTTCCTTTAAGTTCTCTGATAACCAAGCCGTGCAGGTGTACATGGGCCACACATCATGGATGAGTTAAAACAGGCTCCTCCACACAGAATCCGTGAACTAGACATGCTGCCACCATAATAATGAACTATCATGATCTTACCACAGAATTTTTTTGCATGCTTCAAAAAGTCTGGGAACTCTTAACACTTTTTCACAAGTAACAGGGATCCCACTATGTTTTCGATGCACCCCAAAAGACCTCTGCAGGAACCATCCACGTTTATGTCCTAGTACAGTTTTAGTTGTGAAGGGGGCCTAAGTAGCATTTAGTTGGGCAGACCACTCAAGTTTTAAGGCAACAGATTAGCTTTTCTGGTTTGAAGAAATGCCTAGAAGGACCAGTGCACTGCCATTTTCATTTGTGGAATAGGGGAAAGCTGACAATCAAATTTCAAGATTCCTTTTTTTTTTTTTTTTACATCAATCATGTTATAAAATTCAGTTTTTTACTCCGATCCTGCAGTTTAGTTGGCTCAGCCTTATTAGCAGGCATCACGGTGCTTTTCCACCTTGAGGTCTTACTACTTGCACAAAGAAATATTACTTTTAAATTAACCATAATATATTTGTTTGCTTTTCCATTTAAGGATTTTTTTTTTTTTGCCCTCAGCTCTATTCAAATATATGAATATATTATTAAAGCTGTACATTGTGAGTCTTTTTTGCTTAGATTTCTTGGCTAATAACTTGTTGATATTCCCCAAAGAATTATAAAAAATAAATCATCTTTTAACTTTACAAGGAAATCATTCAAAATGATTTCCTTGTAAAGGAATTTTGAAATTAAAACGCTAAGCCCGATCACCCAAAACATAACTCAACCTTTCAAATACATATCATAGAAACTCTGGATTGAACCAACTTTCACAATCAGAAACCACAACATGTTTTAATGCGTTAATGTGAAAGATGTCACAATCATAAGGCAGCTGTGGATTTTTAAGTGCAAGTTATTACTTCACTTTATAATATAACCAGCAACTGTATTTATTTTACCTGTAGAAAAATGATCAAATTGCTCAAGAAAAAAATAAGCTTCTCATTTTAAAAAGTTAACAAAGGCTAGAGCCATAAACCATTAGGAGAAAAAATATTTTCATTGTAATCACTGTAAAGTTTGCTTCTGGTTCTATGTGTAAATGTAACAAGATAAAGCCATTTAAACTTGAAGGCCAGTCTGTAACTGCATGTGCCTATCAAATATGGACAGCATTGACATACAGTAGTGTATGTAAGCCTACTTGTTACTTTTTATCTATATTTCCACTGCTGTTTTTGGGTTCCATATTTAGATTGAAAACTAAGCCAGAAACCAAGTCAGTAGCAATCAAGAGACATTTATAATCCCTCAAGAAGGATGGTTCAAAACCACTTTAAACAATTGAAAAAAATGTGGAGTTGCTTGCATTCTCTCTACTTTTTTTCATCCTAGGACAGACAAATAGACGAGGCTGTGCTTCTTTAGCAAACTATTATATGTTCATAAATAAATATACAGCACATGCCTTTCTCCAAGATGAATCGATTTGTGATGATGTAAAGCTCCATTTGGATTTACTGACAGCTTAAAAAAAGCCATCAAAGGAAAAAGCATCTCCAAAGTGCGTAGATTATGTAACTGAGAGTCAATTGTTGGCGAGAATTTGACTGCAAAAAGGCAAACGAGCAGCGTGGGCACTTCAGGTTCAGCTGGTTTAGCCTGCTTCACTAACAAGTCAGTTATGCATCGAAAGATAATGGGAAGTTATGTTTGGCTATATTTCAAGATAATAGTTTTGCAGAGCCCGTGGAAACAAAACAAGCTTTGTTTCTTAAAAAGCAGGCTAGTCAAATGTGTGGAATTGTGGTAAAGAAGACCTTAAACATGATAAATACCAAAACAAAAAAAACCAAATTCACATTTTTTTTCTTTCAGTTTAATGAAAGCAACACATTTGCAGATTTTCAAGGAAACTTTTGAACAGACTAGTTTGTAAAATATTCACAAAATTGGTCTAATTGACAACTTGTCTGTGTTGTTTTTTAGTTTCTTTGCTGGGAATGTTTTCTAGATGTAAACTATTCACCTAAACTTTGAAGATGGTCGGAAATTTCCAACCTTTGTTTTTTGCACAGCATAAATAACATCAATATTTTAGGCTGAGAAGTGAATTGTTCCTTTTTTAAGGCAGCCAACAGTTGGCTGTACATTCAGATCCACTTTTAGAGCATCAGACTATGGATCTGTCTGTTACGCATTTTGCAAGAAAACAAATATATTTCCTAAAACAGCTTCCTTAAGTCTAACTGCTGTACAAGCCTAAATTTCCAACTTTATGACAGCATTAAATGCACTTTGGACAGTTTAGAGAGAGGTTACAGTCTGAGCCACAGGTAAGCCATATTTATGCTACTTAAACATACAGTAATCTAATATTTAATATAAATAAATCATGTATGAGCTGGATTTTAGCAACTTTCCCTGTGTTTCTACCTCCATCAATCAGAACAACAACCCACAACAAAGGTTTTCTTTTTTTGCTGTCTTTTAAGGCATTTTATGTGTCTTAATACTCCACCACATGTACAACAAGTCAACACTCAATGGTTCTCAGTGGTCACAGAATAAAATCATCATTACAAGAATTTTATAAATGTACATGCTCTGTTTGCTTCTTCAAACGTGTTTTTGTTTTCTTTTTTTAAGGATTTGTGCATTTCTTTCACAACTTCATACTGTGTTTTTCTGACGATGTTTCAGCAGGGTTGGGCATCGTTTGAATTTGAACCATTACAATTCCGATTCCTCTTTCGATGCCCGATTCCTAGCAATTCCTATTCTTTGCGATGGTGAACGAAGTGGCACATGGCGGACTTTGGTCAACTGTCTGACTAATGTTAGCTGGGTTTTTTCATTTTAGTTGACCCACTGTTTTAGGTTGAGTATAACTTGGTAGCTGCCTCATTGTTGGTATGAGATGGATTTTTTGTTTTACTTACCTGATTCTGACTGCAGTGTGGCACTAAGCTGAGTGTCAGAGCTGAAGGAAGAGGCAGCGGAGGAAGGCAGTGCAACGCCTCAAAGACGGGGCATTCTGTTATTTCTACACCATAAATCCAGAGGTGTTTAATCATGTTGGTCATGCACCCTCCTTTGCATGATATAATCTTATTGCAAGTGTTGCACTGAGCCGACTGGTCATTTGTTTTATGAAAGTTAAGCCACATTTTCGATTTGGATTTTTCTTTGTTTTTGTTCAGTGGCTACTTCTTCCGGTTGGGTATCAAAACTAGGAATCAAAATTTAAAAATTTAAATGATTTCTGGAGATTTGGAATGTTAATCCCGGTTCAAATCGAAACCTGATGCCCAAACCTATGTTTTAAGGTGGGAACATTTTTAAAGGTGCTATGTGTAGTATCCTCTAAGAGAAGAAGATGTATTGCTCTTAAATAATGCCACTGTTCAGGCCTGAACAGTGCCTAATTACCTCTGCTCATTTGACATACAATGGTTGTTGTTTTGCTAAGCAAACCTGAAAAAATGCACTTTGATTGTTGGACAAAGTGTGCAAGTCGGTCATTTTTGCCACTTTTCTTGCAGTCTGGAAGTCAATTTTTCGGAAAACGACTATAAAGTGGCTCATAGTGACTTTATGTTGTAGCACTGGTTAATCTATTTGGTAAAGTAATATTCAGCGAATATCCTACACACAATACCTTTAAGTGAAAGACATGTTTGGAATTTTTCTTATTGTAAACATGAGTCAAATGGGATTTTTGTTTTTCTCTTTTTTCTGGTGTCTTACTAAAATTGTGTTTTTAAAAAAAACGTTTTCATAAAAAAAGGTATAAATACAAACATTGCAGATTTATTAATTTCTGTATTTAATGGTTTGTTAAAAGTGTATACACATTGTGGGCGGTGTTTCTAGTAACGCTTATGTTTTGTTAATTTATTACCTAAATGTTGAAATATTTACATTTCAAGTAAAAAAAACTTGGTACAAACATACAGTGATGATTTAAACATTGCATGTGCACTAACTGTGTTGGATTAAACTGCATTACGTTCAAAATAAAATGTGTTTGATGCCCAAAATGTTTGTGTCCTGTCATTATTTATAATTTAAACAAAGTCTTAAAACATTGAAACCCTCAGTGGAAATCTCTGAGGATAAAAAGATAGCAGCTTTAACTGAAAAGTAATGAATAGCTTTGCACAGCCTGTATATCTATGACTGTATTGTTTACATGGCCTCTGCTGGACACCACAGTAGGTCTTTATTAGTTTGTTGTATTAGAAGCACAACAAATCTGAGCAACCACATAAAAGTGTTTAGTTTGAAGGCAAAACCTCTATAGGAAACAGACACATGGTGCTCACATGTTCACTCAGGGTAATTGGTGTTAGCCTCAGCTACCATGGCTTGGTGAGATCCATTGATAGAGCTATTGTTGCCATTAACATTGTGTACTCAGCTTTTCTTGCCGATAGAAAGTACTCGTCCCAGTTATTTTATGTAAAGCTGCATTTTTTTCATGAACCAAGCCACTGACAAAGCTTACTGTTAACTATGTGTATACTCTTTGTTTTTCTTTTCTCTAGAAAGAACTCCTAGGTCAGCGCCTATGTCTCTCTTCCCTGGACGGAACCATTCAACATTGAATCACTAATGCAATTTTGTTGCCATTTAATTTGTTTACTCATTGTTTTCCTTACCCATGGAAAGTATTCAAGACCCAGTGCTTTTCTGTTTAGACTTACCTCCTTTCTAGACCAAGTCATTAATTGAGCTATTACTGCCATGAACATTGTGTTTTTCTTTGTCACATAAAAGTACTGCTGGTATGATTCATTTGTGTTTAGCTGTGTTTCCCCCATGAATCGATTTTTGTTTTTCTTTTCTATCGAATGTGCTCCTGGCTCTGTACCTCTCTGTTTAGCTGTCCTTTCCAGTTAATCAAGACTTATATGTATTTTTCAAAGGTTACTACTATGTAAAGACAATTTAAACTAATAATTACTTGCTTATAATGGCTTTGCAATGAATTATTGTACAGTTTGAGCATTGCAAAGTATGTGTAGCCCTAAATGTGAATCAAAGAGATGAGCATCCCCTAACGGAACAAGACAATTAGAGGTCTCTGTGGTTAACTTGGATCTGCAACACTTCACTGCTTTTGACATACATCTTTCAGTCCTCTCTATGTCGATAAGATATCTTAAAGAAACAACCTGATGAAAGCTAGATGTGGTGCGACACATTTGTGCAAAGAATCCCTCTCCGAAGATAAGTCAACACAAGTGTAAGTTCAGCAAAACCTGATCTTGATAGGCATCTTGATAACTTTACCAGAAATGAAAGCAAGATTCATTTATATGGTTGGAGGGGCAAATCAAAGCCTCTATGCTGCAGAGATGATTTAATCTGAGGTGACTCTGCAGTGGAGCGTGGAAAAATGGGAAGAACATTATCAGTGTTGTCATTGTAGCAGACACAAGAAAAGACTGCATGTGATCTAACAAAACTATTACAAAAAAAAGGGACAGTTTATGTAAGAGTTCAATTTATATTTTGGCTTTTATCCAGTGTAACACATCAGGGCTGTTTGGGAATAAAACTGAATTTAATATACTGTAAAAAAAAAATAGACGATCAGTCGTTATTCATAGTTGTTAAAGTCTGAATCTGATGCTGCTGTTCCAACAGTTGATGGCAAAACAAATTCCAGTCTTTGCTGCAAAGTTTATATGAAACATCTTGCTGTATAGAACCTTGTGAAAGTAGTCATACCTTTCAAACTTTTTAAACTTTGTTCTCATGTTTTTTTACAAATGAAATGCTATAAACGGTTCTGTGTGTTTGTATTTAGCCTCTCTAAGTCAATCATTTGTAGAACCACCTTTTGCTGCAGTCACAGCCGCAATGTCCTTCAAGATATGTCTCTCCCAGCTTCCATCTACAAACTTGCATTTTTACACGTTCTCATTGGCTAAGTTTTTAAACTCAGTCAGCTTGGATGAGGAGAGACTGAGCAGCAATTTTTCCAAGTCTTGCCACTGATTTTCAACTGGATATAGGTCTGGACTTTGACTAGCTATTCATATTCCACAATGAGTATAATTTTATAGTCAGGGTCGCTATCCTGCTGGAGGGTGATCCTCTGTCCCAGTCTCAAGTCTTTTGATGATTCTAATATATTTTCTTTCAGGCTTATTTAGCTTCAACCATCTCCTCACCACCTCTAACTAGCTTCTCTGTCCCTGTTGAGAAATAAAAAACATCTCCACAGCATTATGCTGCCTTTACCATGTTCTACTTGGGGAGGGGGTTGTTTTCAGGGAGATGTGCAGCATATTGCACATAGGCCAAAAATTCAATTTTGGTCCCATCTCACCAGAGCCCCTTCTTGCCCATTTACTGTGTCCCCTACATGGCTTCCCAACTTCAAATTGGACTCCTTGTAGTTTTTTTCAACACTTTCTTTCTGCCGCTCTTCTTTAAACTGTAGATTTGAGAAGTCCATAACTGATAGTTGTCCTGCTGACAGATCCTCCTTTCTGGGCTGTGGATCTGTGCAGCTCCTCCAGAGTTAAAATGGGCCTCTCGGCTTTTCTGATTAACGCTCTTCTTGCCTAGCCTGTCAGTTTAGGTAGACAGTCATGTCTTGGTAGGTTTGCAGATTTACCACACTCTTTCCAGTTTTGGATTATGGATTGAACTGTACTCTGCAAGATATTCAAATCTTGGGATATTGTTTTTTTAATCTAAGCCTGCTTTAAACCTCTCCGAAACATTCTCTCTGACCTGTATGCTGTGTGTTTGGTCTTCATAAAGCTGTTTGTTCACTAATGCCCTCTAACCAACTTCCGAGGCCTTCACAGAACAGATTCATAATTAGATTAATTACCACACAAGTGGATTTCGGAGACTTCTGAAGTGCGCTGGATTTTATTTAGGGGTTTCAAAATAGGAAAGGGAGCTAAATAAATGTATGAATGTATGCATCGTGTCATTTTCGTTCCACTTTACAAATTTGTGCTGCTTTGTTTTGGTCTTCCACATCCAACGTAAAAGCACTAAAGTGTGTTATTTAACGTGACGGGATGTGAAAGGTGACACAAATACGACATAAATACTTTTGGAAGACACAGTACCTATTGAACTTTGGGCACTGATACTAACACTGTATTTTGTAGTTTCAACATTTAATTAATTAAACTTGAGAAGAGCCATTGTTTAAAGTTCATTTGTCTTCCTCATAGCATCTGCACTTTATACTGCTAAGCTAGAAGCCAACATTCAGGCATAATCCCTACTGATGGTAGCGCATTCTTGTTTTATTGATGCTTAAAGTTGACCAAAATGTGTCAGTTTCTGCTCATTAAAACATTTTTAAAAACCTGAGTTCTTAATGTAGTTAAGACTTTGGGAGGCTCCTGGTCATAGGTGGTAAATTTCATTATCTTTTGCTTTGTTCTTGTCTAGTACTTGTATGTTCTGAAGATTTTTCAGTGCTTCCTTGATGTCTTCTTGGATTGAAGGTGCTTTCTTACCTGCCATGTTTGTTCTAGGGCCATTGTCAGAAGGTTTTTTACCTGCTTGTGCATACAGATCCACTCCCACCCTCTTGCTGAGCAAACTCCACGACGGTGGAAACACAATTCCATTGCACACTCCTCGGGAGGAGACCATCATGGTTCTTGCTGTACACTTTGTTGTCTTAAGCCCTCTTCAGCCTCTCACCCTGAAGTTCTCAATCCAGAAAAGTAGTGACAGCAACATTCCTAGCAGTGATTTCTTTGCCTTGGAGTCCATTTTGATGCAGCACACCTTATACTGCACACATTATATTACGATGATGATTGCACTGTGCAGCTCCAATCTGTATATATCTGCATATAATTGTTCGCCGTTAGCACAAAAATATAAAAACAATGTGTCACTAAACTCTTAGTAATCATAGAGTAGGAGGTCATAGAGCCTGTGTTCCTTTTTGAAAACACACAGATGCTTGATGCCTTCTCACATTTGTAATATTGCACGTGGGCCATGTAAACTCCCAGGTATACCACCTTTTCCTGTTCTCCCAGTATTACAAAGGTTTGCCAAGCTATCTCTTTTAAAATCTACTGTCACCCTCTTTGCCGTTTGTAACGTTCAAGATAAGTCTTAACACTCTCACTGTGAAAAAAGGTAATGCGTAAACTTGCTCCGACTTCTTAACTTGTTTTGCTGGCCATTGCTGCACTTGACAAAACACAACAGACAAGATGGAAGGGTTGTATTTATGTGAAGTTTTTGAACTTTAAAACACAGACAGAGTCAATGAGACATGAGAAGAGCAACAAGAACATCAGGTGCAGGCAGGAATGTTGCTTTTTTTCCCTCCCAAAAAAGAAATTAAGAGTTAAAATTTAAAAAGAATTGAAGTATCAGAGACAGTGTTTTAAAAGAAACATTTAAAAGTTCAGACTGATGATTTACTCTAGCTACCGTCCAATATACAATTTGTGGAAAAAAGCTCAATTTTATATTTAATATCAAGTACTGTTGTTTTTGGCCAAGAAAGGACTTGTTTTTGCAACTTTTATGCAAATAGAAAGATATTGATAATTAATGAAAAGGAGACAGTACAGTTCTTCCTACAAGCTTTAGTGAGATTACGAAGCAAGTAAACTCGGTTGTTCTGGTGTGCATGTGTAAAACATGTCTAAAACAACTCCAGTAAGCATGGATCCTTCACCTCAAGGCTTTGTCTGTCTAATGAATGGGAGACACTGCACTCTGGTCTCCTGCTAGTTGCTAACTTTCTCTGCCTGCTTCTTGCTGCTGCAGGGCAGCTGGTGATCAATGAGCTGAAACTAATACGTTCCTTGGAGCTGAATGAAACTGCAGACTGCAGTGCCTTTCACATAACACATTTGATCCAACATGAAGATATTTATTGCAGCAGATTTAAGGTGAACATTTCAACTGATAGATGCAAAACTAAAGAAAGCAAAAAACAAACAACAGAATCAATACATTTGAGATTTTGAAAGCAAATTCAGTCAGCTGAAAGGCTCATTTACTCTGTTACACCCCTAATGAGGCTCATTCTCGAAGTGATCAACAGTTTGTGTCGTTCTTGTGTGGCCGACGGACATGGGCGGATAGGTCTTTCCTTAAATTGCCTGTCTGCTGCTTTCATGCTGTAACTGGACACATGGGATGCCTGTGTTCTCCAGAGACCATCTGGATGTGTGTGAGTGTGTCTGTGCAGCAGATGGATTACCACCCCTCTCTTTCTGAATGCAGTCCATTCACAGGTGGGGACTAAAACCTGCCCCTTTGATGCTAAAGTCAAGATCCAATAACTACCTTTGCAGTTAGAGGACACTCTGAGAGGCACAAAGCCAGAATGATTCCAGTGGGCACAACCCATCTGTATGCAAATCAGATCCGAAACAAATGGGAAGGAGGTGTGCTTTTTAACCTTGTATTTCTTTATGAACAAATAGTCTTCAAAGGTGATAGCACTCTCTGATTTATATCTGTAGCAACTCAGCTAATCCACTGTAACACTGGCAATAATCCCTGCTCACACTAATTGCCGGTCAGAAGTTAACATGTACTCCGTATAGGCATGGATTCCATATTAATTTTATTTTTTATTTGTTTATGTAATCCCTTTTTGGTTCAGTCTTGTACCATTGTGGGCCAATGACAAAAGCACAATCTATACATTTTCATGATCAAAAATCATCACCTTTAAGCTGAAGTTTGCCACTGCCCTCATTGACAATCCAAATACCTTTGAAGAACTTTTTTTTTATTATCAGACGGGACAGAGATTTGGCAAAATGAGTACAATAACCAGAAGAAAGTAAAGCATTTAACCATGGTGGTGGTAGCATCATGCTAGATGATTATTGGTGAACTAACCATCATGACTGATTGTTAATACTAAGACAAAATTAAGTGTTCCAGCAGGGCAATGATCCTGAACACACATTTAAACTGCTTCTAGAATGGATAAAGCAGGCTAACGTGAAACCTCTGGGAAGCACTGACCACAAGTAAACTGACAGTTTGTGTGCAATGCTAAAGTGCCAGGTCCATGCTGGGAAACCAACCTTATTAGAATAAACTCTACCAGTTATGCCAAGAAGAATGGTCAAATAACCACCCAGAATGATGCTGCAAGCTTGTTGAAGTGTGTATCTGTATATACAGTATTTGAACGTTCATGCATAATTTTGATTGTGTGCGGATTAGAGATGTTTTAATAAATTCAAACTATGCATCCAATTCCTATTTAAAAAATGTACTGATTAATATTCATTGAAGATATGTGTTGTGTCATCCTTCCACTCTGAAAAGGGAACAATTCAAATGTGCCATTAAAAACTAGAAATGAATGTGATATTCATGCATTGGCCATTTAGACTGGATTATTGGCGCCTCTTAATCTTATAACATATTACTGATCCCTATATTTTTGGAAAGATTTCATTCAGAAAATGGAAAATATTGAACATTAAAATTCGTTTGTTTTTAACTGACTGTCTATCTCAGACCCTTTTTCTAAATCTGACGTCTTTGGATTACATTGAATAAGACATGGAAAGCAAAACCTCAAGGTAACCCATCACCTTCAACTCATTTCTATTGCAAATCACTCAGTCCAATTATCTTAAAGCATTAAGGAAATATGAGCATTTTATTTTACATTTGAGACTAGTCACAGCCAATGAGAGGAAGAGACAATAATATGGATTAGATTGTTTATACAGGTCCTTCTCAAAATATTAGCATATTGTGATAAAGTTTATTATTTTCCATAATGTCATGATGAAAATGTAACATTCATATATTTTAGATTCATTGCACACTAACTGAAATATTTCAGGTCTTTTATTGTCTTAATACGGATGATTTTGGCATACAGCTCATGAAAACCCAAAATTCCTATCTCACAAAATTAGCATATTTCATCCTACCAATAAAAGAAAAGTGTTTTTAATACAAAAAACATCAACCTTCAAATAATCATGTACAGTTATGCACTCAATACTTGGTTGGGAATCCTTTTGCAGAAATGACTGCTTCAATGCGGTGTGGCATGGAGGCAATCAGCCTGTGGCACTGCTGAGGTCTTATGGAGGCCCACGATGCTTCGATAACGGCCTTTAGCTCATCCAGAGTGTTGGGTCTTGAGTCTCTCAACGTTCTCTTCACAATATCCCACAGATTCTCTATGGGGTTCAGGTCAGGAGAGTTGGCAGGCCAATTGAGCACAGTGATACCATGGTCAGTAAACCATTTACCAGTGGTTTTGGCACTGTGAGCAGGTGCCAGGTCGTGCTGAAAAATGAAATCTTCATCTCCATAAAGCTTTTCAGCAGATGGAAGCATAAAGTGCTCCAAAATCTCCTGATAGTTAGCTGCATTGACCCTGCCCTTGATAAAACACAGTGGACCAACACCAGCAGCTGACACGGCACCCCAGACCATCACTGACTGTGGGTACTTGACACTGGACTTCTGGCATTTTGGCATTTCCTTCTCCCCAGTCTTCCTCCAGACTCTGGCACCTTGATTTCCGAATGACATGCAGAATTTGCTTTCATCCGAAAAAAGTACTTTGGACCACTGAGCAACAGTCCAGTGCTGCTTCTCTGTAGCCCAGGTCAGGCGCTTCTGCCGCTGTTTCTGGTTCAAAAGTGGCTTGACCTGGGGAATGCGGCACCTGTAGCCCATTTCCTGCACACGCCTGTGCACGGTGGCTCTGGATGTTTCTACTCCAGACTTAGTCCACTGCTTCCGCAGGTCCCCCAAGGTCTGGAATCGGCCCTTCTCCACAATCTTCCTCAGGGTCCGGTCACCTCTTCTCGTTGTGCAGCGTTTTCTGCCACACTTTTTCCTTCCCACAGACTTCCCACTGAGGTGCCTTGATACAGCACTCTGGGAACAGCCTATTCGTTCAGAAATGTCTTTCTGTGTCTTACCCTCTTGCTTGAGGGTGTCAATAGTGGCCTTCTGGACAGCAGTCAGGTCGGCAGTCTTACCCATGATTGGGGTTTTGAGTGATGAACCAGGCTGGGAGTTTTAAAGGCCTCAGGAATCTTTTGCAGGTGTTTAGAGTTAACTCGTTGATTCAGATGATTAGGTTCATAGCTCGTTTAGAGACCCTTTTAATGATATGCTAATTTTGTGAGATAGGAATTTTGGGTTTTCATGAGCTGTATGCCAAAATCATCCGTATTAAGACAATAAAAGACCTGAAATATTTCAGTTAGTGTGCAATGAATCTAAAATATATGAATGTTAAATTTTCACCATGACATTATGGAAAATAATGAACTTTATCACAATATGCTAATATTTTGAGAAGGACCTGTATATGCAGCCCCTCTCAAACTCTCAAACTTTCCAGAGAACCCCTTAGTTTTTCTGCTGCATCTGTTAACAAGGCATGAACAGGAAAAATAGGAAAATTAGTCCAAAATGTCAATAACTTGTCCTACCGGTTAACAATTTGCTTTATTCCTGTCCTTTGCAATCCCTAACCACACTGCTTGTGTGGTTAGGATGAGGTCCACAGTTTGCCTGTTTGGTCATGCCTACGAAAGCCCACCTATGCATTTTCATTTAGTTTGGAAATGTCTGTCAGTTTTCCCTTTCGTCTTAGCAACAGCATGGAGCACAGACCAGCATGTATTGGGTGAAGTCTAAGCTGTCTGCATGAGAAGAGACAAAAAACATGCAGTGCTTTCACCAGAGCAGAACATAGGGGTATAACAGGGGTACGCGTGTTGACTGCACGTCTCACAAAAAGCGGAAATGGCCTTTCCTCACAGAGCATTAATCTGCATCTTTGCAGATCTTTAAACTGTATCAGTTTATGCATTTCCATTGTTGTTTTTGATGATTTACTGACATTAACAACCAAACAATTATTTTTTTTTTAATGTCGTGCACATATTGATTTAATTGTATGTTATCTTCGGAATTTTTCTGTTAGAGCCAATTACTAGCCATTGTGCTGCTAACCCCCCAGTTGGGTCAGTCTGCCCTCATTAAATATTATTTCCAAATTACTTGGAACTGGTAGATTTCATTCTTTGGAGTCACATAACCACATTTCTTTACAGTTCACTTTGAGCAGGGTGAAAAACAGATTATGTGGGTATGAAATGTCTTCAAGGTGGGTCCAAATGAATAGGAAACATTCGTCACAAGATGGGTTCATTTCCTAGCGAACATTTTTAAAAAACCAAAACTGCAAAAGCAGAAAATGGCAAAGGGTTGAAATGGCCAGCAACCATTGGTAATCTCCTAAATTTGCATTTATACCAACTGTTTATGGACTGTTGTTTGCTTCAGCTGTCTCAATGATGGGCTGATATGTCTGTGACAGTTAAACCAGGCTAACGCGTGATGGAGCATTCAGGCAGTCATTCAGGGAGTTATTCACTGAATAATTTTAGATCTTCTCTATTGGCCTAATTTGCCAGCACTGGAAGTTACTGCAAGCTACTCACTTCCTCAGCCAAACTAGCCAAGTAATAACCTTGTCACTCAAAACTAACATGGATTAGGAAAAGGTCATTTACACAGAAAATTAAAATGTAATTCTTTACCTAGAGGTCAACAATATATCTAATCACAATATGCAATATCAATGTGCAAAACCAAAGCAATCGCTTAGAACTTTAGGTGCAAAATGCATGCCATAACATTATAATACTTGGCTAGTTGGATGGACTTTTGCTGCTTAGTGCCCACACCTGATACAGATTCTAGTGGTCGAGAAGTGAAAGCTCACCAGGTGTTGTGGGAAAATCTTGATAATGGAGAAAATATTTTGAGATATGTATGGAGATTTGGGTTAACTGAAACCAATATTATTATCACAAAATATTTAACAATAACCTTGTAAATGCATGTGTTGTGCCACCCTAATTGGTGTCATAATTTCTTTTTTTGCTGATGCTATGCATAAAAACTCTTTTTGTGCTTTACTTTCTCCACAACACACTGAATCATTGCTACTGTGCTGTACCCAGCAACCTTAGCGATGACAATGTAGTTTATCCATTATTGTGCTGGAAAAGCTACATTCCTAGGCTGTCAGGTCTGTGCACACCTTAGCTTTTTATCTCCAAGGTTAAAACCATTGGTTGGGAGTTTTTTTAACTTAGACAAACAATTGTTGCTACATTTCTTCATTTCAAACGTAAGGGTTGTTAGTTAAGCAAAGATTACTTCTGTCTATCTGCACTAGCAGATAACCCGAGCTGCTACGTGTTAAGCGATTTGACAGATAATTCAAACATACTCAGTTAAATTGTGGCTGTAATCTCTTTTTCCTTCTGCTTAATTCAGCTTTTTTAACTGTTAGAAGTTAGGTTTCAACTGTTAGGCAGTTGAAACATGCCGATTTTTTTAGATGTTTTTTATATACATTGGGGCATTTTTCTGCAACATTTCAAAATGTTGAAGCATACAAAGAAAATGATCTGTAACCCTCCTCTTTGCATGACCTCTCTGAATGGCCTGGGTCCTCTCTTGATTTGGTGTCTGGTGAACCCTTCCTGTATTGATCTGACCATATGTTTTGGGTGACTTTCTAATTGAAACTCCCACTTTAAGTTTTCCAGCAGATGCCACCAGGTTTATTCTTTAAAATGTCCTACAATTTCGCTACAATAAACCTCCACCTTACCCAACAGTGGGTATGAGGCAGTTTTCTATGTATTTATTCTTTGTTTTATATCAAACATTCCTGGAGCGTTGGATGCTGAAAAAGCTCAGTCTTAGTCTCATTTCTGCTCAACTGGCATGTGGACTGTGTCCAGTGACTATTTTATAGAGTCAGTGACCCAAAATGCCACTATTTACTGCACTTTTCAATGAGCTTTGGAGATTTTTATCTGTTACCATCCCATTTATTGTTGGCTACACGATCAACGTGGGTGCTTATTCAGTCTTATTTGTCACAGTGCTAGTTGTTTCAAATATTCTAATTATTGATAGGGGAGAATTTAGATCAATATCTATTTTATTAGATATTCTTGGCCATTTTCCCACTTATGAAGATGAACAAACATCTGCATTACGTAACATACATGTTTTGTTCTCCCTACTTTTTGAAGAGTGACTAAAGCAAATGTGTTTCTGTGTCATACCTGAGGAAAACATTAATTCATTGATTACTGATTAAGGTTTCATAGGCACTCTATTCAATTTAAAAATCAAAATATTGATTACAAAAATACCACAGATACATGTGTTTTACAGGACTTCAGTGTTCTGTGGCACCAGCAGTGGCTCTGTTAAAACACTTAGTTCTTGATAATTTTTTATTTTTTGAATAAATGTACTCAAAGTAAGGCTTGGATTTTTCTAAAATATTTTTTGTGCAATTATGCTACTGCAATAAAACATCAATTTATTTTAAGGATTTTTATACATCTTTACAGGGATGCCAATGATGTTGGAGGGCACGATGTAAGAGTTCATCTCTGACAGACAAAATCAGATCCTTCAAACATAAAAATTACATTGTCAGACGAAAGTTCTTGACTTCAAACCATCACTGTTATTGACACTAAAATGTATCATTGCTCTATCACATCCTAAATTTAAGCAACTATATTATATGTCAAAACTTTAAATATGACTTATGTAAGGGTTTCAGCCACATTTTGTTAGAGGCCAACATCAAACATATGTTTGAGCTTAAAATGAAGATAAGAGAAGTAACTTAAACATGAAAGTTTAGTTTGACTCAGTAATTTAGCAGCTTTGTGATTTGTTTTATTTATATTTTCATTCATGCACTCATCCTTTGCCTGCACTGACAGCTACCTCCATAATGCAGCTGCACAAGCTTCAGCAATAACTCATTAACAATGAATCTCATGCTATTGTCTACCACTGTTATGTCTATCTACTCTATAACACTGTCTACCGTCATGTTGTTTACAGCGATAGAGAATCATTCACATCAATAGGTCGGACGCTCCAAACTGAAAGTGAAACTGACTGCATGACCCACTTTCTGATTTTTGGCATATCATTAGCTGGCCACTTGGAGGCATTCCTAGATGCTCATTTGATCCTTAAATAGGAAACAAATAACAGGGGACAGCAACATCATGCCAAAAGTAACATAACCTCTGTTGACACACCAGAACACTGAATTCAAGACCCCTGATCCCAATACATATACAATATTCAGAGTGGGAGCACATCAAAAATGACACACATACCTGAAAGAGCAGACAGGACTTAATTTCCCACAAAATCCTCTTCGTTCCCTTCATTTACCCATGCTTTTTTCATATGCCAGCATATCAGGCAAGTTAGTAAATAGTGTTACTGCAGCTTTAATGAGCATCTTTCTACTTGTTTTGCTTTAGAAAAAGGAACTACCACTTTTAGGTATATGAACAGATTTTGATTTGTGCTGAAACACAGCGATTATATAATGATACAGGAAAACCATTTTTGAGACTGTTTTGGTAATGCATCAACAAAAGGGTTCTCGTGCATATGTTTAGATGGCTGCCAGAACTGAAACATTCTAGGTACAATATCTGAAACCTAATTAATTAAACAAATTGTTCTGCATTTTTACCATGATAGAAAGCGATACACTGGAATCATTGTACTCGTACCCATTGTCTTACGTTTCGTCCAGGACTGGGTCGCCGGGGCAGCAGACTCAGTAGAGACACCCAGACGTCCCTCTCCCCAGACATCTCCTCCAGCTCCTCCGGGGGTACCACCACCCCAGTCTGCCAGTCCAAAGGCACTGTCCCCGACCGCCATGCAATGTTGAAGAGACGTGTCAACCAAGACAGCCCCACAACATCCAGAGACTTGAGGTACTCAGGGCAGATCTCATCCGCCCCCAAAGCCCTGCCACTGTGGAGCTTTTTAACCACCTCGGTGACTTCAGCCTGCGTGATGAAAGAGTCCAACCCTGAGTCCCCAGCCTCTGCTTCCACCAGGGATTGCGTGACAGCAGAATTAAGGAGATCTGAGGTGCCGGACGGTTTGCCAGAATCGCTTCGAGGTCCTTCTCCGTGGCCTCACCGAACTCCTCCCAGGCCCGAATTTTTGCCTCTGCCACAGCCCGGGCACGCTTGGCCTCACGGTACCCATCAGCCACCTCAGGAGTCGCACAAGCCAACCACAGCCGATAAGACTCCTTCTTCAGCTTGACAGCATCCCTTACTGCCGGTGTCCACCACCGGGTTTGGGAATTGCCACTGCGACAGGCACCGCAGACCTTACGGCCGCAGCTACGGGCAGCAGCATCGACAATAGATGCGGAGAACATGGTCCACTCGGACTCTATGTCTCCAACCTCCCCCGGAATCTGGTCAAAGCTCTCCCGGAGGTGGGAGTTGAATACATCCCTGACCGAGGGCTACGCCAGCAGACCTTCACTATGCGCTTGGGCCTGCCAAGTCTGTTCGGCTTTCTCCTCTCCCAGCAGATCCTACTCACCACCAGGTGGTGATCAGTGGACAGCTCAGCCCCTCTCTTCACCCGAGTGTCCAAAACATGCGGCCGAAGGTCTGACAACATGACAACAAAGTCGCTCATTGACCTCCTGCCTAGGATGTCCTGGTGCCAAGTGTACTGATGAACACCCTTATGCTTGAACATGGTGTTCATTATTGACAATCCATGACTAGGACAGAAGTCCAATAACAAAACACCACTCAGATTCAGATCGGGGAGGCCATTCCTCCCGATCACCCCTCTCCAGGTGTCACTGTTGTTTCCCATGTGGGCGTTGAGGTCCCCCAGCAGAATAATGGAGTCCCGGGAGGGGCACTATGCAGCACCTCCAACAGGGATGCCAAGAAGGCCGGGTACTTTGCACTACCGCTTGGCCCATAGGCTGAAACAACAGTCAGAGACCTGTCCCCAACCTGAAGGTGCAGGGATGCGACCCTCTCATCCACTGGGGTAAACCCCAACACGAGACGGCTGAGCTGGGGGGCAACAAGCAAACCCACCCCAGCCCGCCGCCTCTCCCCGTGGGCCACTCCAAAGTAGGAGAGAGTCCAGCCCCTCTTAAGGTGATGGGTTCCAGAGCCCACGCTATGCGCGGATGTGAGCCAGACTATTTCTAGTCGATATCTCTCGACCTCCCGCACAAGCTCAGGCTCCTTCACCCCCGGCGAGGCGAAATTCCACATCCCTAGAGCCAGCCTACTCATCATGATCGGCCCGCCGAGGTCTCCACCTTCGTCCGCTGCCCAACCCTCTTTGTAGAGGTCCCTCATGGTTCCCCCTGCAGGTGGTGTGCCCACTGGGGGATGGCCTTGCATCTCTTGCTCAGGCTTGGCCCAGCCAGGTCCCGTGAGGAGCAACCCGGCCACCAGGTGTTCTCCAACGAGTCCCGACCCCAGGCCTGGCTCCAGGGTGGGACCCCGGCTCCGCCGTACCCGGCAACATTACATGCCTTGATTGTATGGTCCTCATGAGGGTGTCTTGAACCGCTCTTTGTCTGACCCGTCACCCAGAGCCTGTTTGCCATGGGAGACCCTACCAGGTGCATATAAGCCCCAGACAACACAGCCTCTAGGATCATTGGAGCACTCAAACCTCTCCACTACGTTAAGGTGGCGGTTGAAGGAGGGGTACACTGGAATCACTGCCATGCAATTCAGCTTTATTAAGAATTGTTTTTATGTCATGGTGGAATGAATATAGGGCATAAAGGCTCAGTGATTCACTGCATCATAAGCAAGGCTAAAGCGTTTTTCTAAACATTTCATCTTTTGGAGATTGGTTGAATCTATTAAAGTTGTATCTGAAAATCTAAGCATAAAAGAACATTTTCTAATCATTTCAGATTTGATTGTGTTTAATGAGCCTCTGCTTTATCCCATCAGTTCCAGATAATATCTGTAAAGTCATGAAATACTAACATTATCAGCAAACTGGTGCATCTCCTGAATCCTAACACCTACCAGAGGCCTTCAGGCACCGTGTGTCTACCTTGTCTTTCTATTTGCACACAGCACATGCAAAGAGCGAGTAGTGTGTGTGTGTGTAGAAGGAGAGAGGATTATGAGTGGGAGCACTGTGGGGGGTGTGCCAGCCTCCAGGGGGGAGGTGAAGTGGATTTCTTCTCTCATCCATTTTTCATGGCTCTTCTCTTTTCAGATCTGCAGTCTTTGTACATACGGCTGACGGGTCGATTCTCTTTTATCTTTAAGCATCTTTTGGGGACTTCTCTAGATGTGTCTGCTGGTGTAATGGTAGGCCTGATGGAGGAAGGGATGGGTCAAGGTTGAATCATGCTGTTTTTAATCATGCTCTAATGACATCACCTCACTGCCCACAAATATGACACTCCTTTGCTGATGTTTCCTCATTTTTAATTGGATCGGGTTGCTTCATCAGCTCCTTCTGATGGTCACAGGTTACCAAGTTCTAAATATTTTAGTGAAATCCATGTTTTCCACACAGCAGATGGTTGCAACTCAAAGGAATATCTTGGAAGGCATGTATGAACAGTACTGTTTAATAGCAATTTTGGTCCCCAATGGGTTAATTCACACACATATGTCCTTTGAAAGGCGCTGAATAATTAACAATCTCTGGTTATGACCTCTAGAGTTTATTCACCAAAGTTCTTTCCTGTCCATCATTCTTCCCCTGATGCTACAGACATCTTAAACTGGAAAGCCACAACCGAGAAACAACATTTTGCAGCTAGAGATTTAGGTGATAACATGGAAGTGTTACATAAAAAGCAACAATATCAAAGGGAGTTTAACAGCTGTTATTTCTGAGATGGTATCATATGCAAACAGATTTGTGCTTTAAATTCACACTATTCTACGAAGATGTAAGCTAACTAATTTTGATCTATAAGAAATGTAAAAATATGTTTTTAACTTTTCTAAATACTGAATTCTGTGAAGACAGCGACACATGATGCATTTCTCCATGATGGTATGTTGGAAAAGAAACAAAACCTAAAATGTCAAGTGAGATTAAATGGTTGTAACTAAATGGTTCCGCTTCATTGGTGATCGGGAAGGATTCATTTCTCTATAAAAGCTGATGTTTTAGTAGGTTAGTGGCTTGAGGTATGCGGGTTTGTGTTAACACAATGCCAACCTGGAGAGACATCAAAAATGACATTAATAAAACAACTGTTGCTGGGCATCAATCTGATAGGGATTGAAAATCCATTTCCACCAATTTAAAGTGTAGTCCTATAATCCAAGATTATTTTCTAATGAAAAACACTCAAGACTGTCCAAGAAAGGTCCCCGCCAAGCCGTGCAGATCAAAAATTTTGCAAAAACTAAAAACCCAAAGAAAGCTCTCTTAGACTTAACAGCCCTCTGCTTTCAAACTGGCAAGACAAAAGCAGCAAGGCTGAGCACTGTAAAGTTACATTTAAGCAATCCAAAGACATCTGGAATAATATCTTTCTTTCAATGTCCAAGCACGACAGTGGAGGGAGGATGATATGGGCTTGTATTGGAGCTACATTACCTTGGCACCTCTCAGGCACTGAGTTAACAATGAACCCCTCTGCATACCAAAGTAATTTATATGACATCACAAGGCCATCTACCCGATAGCTGAAGCTTAGGGCAAAATGTTCTCTGCAACAAACACATCAAGTGATTCGCAACACAAAATCTGAAAAACCTGAAATCACAACTAAAACTTATGTTCATAGCAAACAGGTTTAAGTTGAGAAACAGCAAACTGCTGAACTGTCTGACATACTTAAATATTCACACTGCTCCCGCTACTTGACTTTCCGTTGGTTATATAAGGAATATACAGGGGTTGGACAATGAAACTGAAACACCTGGTTTTAGACCACAATAATTTATTTGTATGGTGTAGGGGCTCCTTTTGCGGCCAATACAGCGTCAATTCGTCTTGGGAATGACATATACAAGTCCTGCAAAGTGGTCAGAGGCATTTTAAGCCATTCTTCTTGCAGGATAGTGGCCAGGTCACTACGTGATACTGGTGGAGGAAAACGTTTCCTGACTCGCTCCTCCAAAACACCCCAAAGTGGCTCAATAATATTTAGATCTGGTGACTGTGCAGGCCATGGGAGATGTTCAACTTCACTTTCATGTTCATCAAACCAATATTTCACCAGTCTTGCTGTGTATATTGGTGCATTGTCATCCTGATACACAGAACTGCCTTCAGGATACAATGTTTGAACCATTGGATGCACATTGTCCTCAAGAATGGTTCGGTAGTCCTCGGCAGTGACGCCCCCATCTAGCCCAAGTATTGGGCCACAGGAATGCCATGATTTGGCAGCCCAAACCATCACTGATCCACCCGCATGCTTCACTCTGGGCATGCAATAGTCTGGGTGGTATGCTTCTTTGGGGCTTCTCCACACCGTAACTCTCCCGGATGTGGGGAAAACAGTTAAGGTGGACTCATCAGGGAACAATACATGTTTCACATTGTCCACAGCCCAAGATCTGCGGTCCTTGCACCATTGAAACCAACATTTGGCATTGGTATGAGTGACCAAAGGTTTGGCTATAGCAGCCCGGCTGTGTGTGTATATTGACCCTGTGGAGCTCCTGACGGACAGTTCTGGTGGAAACAGGAGAGTTGAGGTGCACATTTAATTCTGCCGTGATTTGGGCAGCCGTGGTTTTATGTTTTTTGGATACAATCCGGGTTAGCATCCGAACATCTCTTTCAGACAGCTTCCTCTTGCGTCCACAGTTAATCTTGTTGGATGTGGTTCGTCCATCTTGGTGGTATGCTGACATTACCCTGGATACTGTGGCTCTTGATACATCACAAAGACTTGCTGTCTTGGTCACAGATGCGCCAGCAAGACGTGCACCAACAATTTGTCCTCTTTTGAACTCTGGTATGTCACCCATAATGTTGTGTGCATTTCAATATTTTGAGCAAAACTGTGCTCTTACCCTGCTAATTGAACCTTCACACTCTGCTCTTACTGGTGCAATGTGCAATCAATGAAGACTGGCTACCAAGCTGGTCCAATTTAGCCATGAAACCTCCCACACTAAAATGACAGGTGTTTCAGTTTCATTGTCCAACCCCTGTAGATATCCATGCTGCTGTTAGCATTTACCTCATTTTGTACCACAAGATATATATATTTTTTTACAATATTTACTGACACCTAAACTTTAAAATTGTTACAGGCTGCACTGACACATCACACCCTCACCACCTAAGGCACTTCATTAAGTGTGATCCACCTTAAGCCCACTTACATGCACTTGTTAGAGCCTGGGAAACGTTCCAGTCCAAGTGTCTGCAGCAGCTCAGGCTATCTGCAGCATCCTTTGGGGCCTATCAGATAGACTGGCAGTTGCCTGATGAGAGGGAGACAGTGACATGTAGAGAGAAGCAAGGGCAGCTGTCACCTCCACTTTGATTGGCAACTTCTCAAACAACAGGAAGGACATCTCCTATTGGCTTGTAAAAATATTACCTAAGATGAGATTTTACAATTGAGGATAGCACATTTTAAAAAGAGTCTATGCTTAAACAGCTGATGGCAGTTTCTTGACCATCTCTGAGGATGTTTTGCTTTCTAATTTTTTATAAAGCTATTTGTCTTATAGGCTTTTTCACCTGCAACGTTTTGTTACAGATGGTGCAATGTTGCCCTCTTAAAAGTGCCGGTTTTACCTTTACTGCCACTGAAATTTTGCCTGGTTGCAAACCAGTATTTCTGTACAATTGATACATTTGCTTGTTATGGCCAAAAAAGTTCTATTTGAGCTTTTACTGTGTTGTCTGCATGCTAAATACAATGGACTTGTTAAGTTTTATATTTGCAAAGCTTTGGCATTAATTTTTGTTGTGTAAATATTTTCTTCTGCTGATCTTTTAATGAAAGCTGAATGTAAGCATGGACAGATGACACAATGAAGTGTCTATTAAATCTTCCTGCATGCAACAGACATATTCCTCAAGGTAAGTTGTATGGTCTTTGGTTTCATTTTAAAGACACAATGTCATTTTTTAGAAATAAGAGTATAAGTAAGAGATGAAAGCATGCACTTGCCATGAAAGCCCGTGGCTTGGTGTGTTGGTTAGAATCATTGTCCCATAGAAATAATGCTTTCATCCACGTTGAGCCTTTCACCCTCATTTATTTTCTGTAAACATCTTACCTTACTCCCAAAACAAACATGCTTTATTACAATGTTAGACCAGCTACCCACAGGTTTAAGAAGATAAGGACATTTTTTCCTGTTTGGGTGCAGAATTTATCTTAAACTTATTGATTTTCCCTCTAGAGCTGAAGCAACCAAAGCATGTTCACATTTTTGAACCATGTCTGTGCCTGGTTTTCTTTGTGTGTTCTGGTCTTTTCAAGCAGTCCTAAACAACACAGTTCTTTCAAATGGGATTAGTCTGCTTGACCCTCACAATTCCTGCTAATGGCCATTTCTAACAATCTAAGAAACTGAGGAAAATTGCTGAATGAAAATACTTTTATTAGACTTTGGCAGCATTATTTCATTGACATTTTTAGACTGCTACACCTTAGACTAGGGGTTCCCAACTCCAGTCCTCAGGAACTACTGTCCTGCAGCTTTTAGATGCATCCCAGCTCTGACACACCTGAATCAAATGAATGGCTCATTACCAGACCTCTGCCAAACTTGATCGCATACTGAACAGGTAATTCAACCATTGACTTGGCTGTGTTGGAGCATGGATGTATCTAAAGGTTACAGGGCAATAGCTGCAGAGTACTGGAGTTGGACACTTCTGCCTTAGCAAAAGTGGTTAATTATGACCTGAACAATCTTTGGTTATGAAATCCTGATGTCTGGGACTGAAAAGGACAGAAAATTCTTATATTCCTCCTTTATGTCATCCCAATATAATGATAAGGAACTACAAGATATTATGCAATACAGACTGCTGATAAAGATAGACAAAATATTGGGCCTGTCGACACTAAATTAGACCAGGCTGAATGAGACCAGGCTACCTTCTTCCATTGCTCTGTGGTCTGGTTCTGATGTACACATGGGGCATGTACACATTGTTGGGTCTCTTAGCAGTGTCCCTGCCACAGCATGTGAACCCATGTTGTTGTGCAGCACCATGCACAACAAACAATGTATTCTGATATCTTTCTATCAGAGCCAGGATTACCGTCTGCAGCAATGTGAGATACAGGGGCTCATCTGTTGGATCAAAACCACTTGAGCCAGCCTTTCCTGCCCATGTGCATCAGTTAGCCTTAGCCACCCATGACCATGTTGCACGGTTTCTTCCTTGGACTGCTTTTGATAGATATTGGCCACTGCAGGCCACAAGAGCTGCAGTTTTGGAGAATGTTTTGACCCAGTGGTCAAGACATCAAAATCTGAGCTTTATAAAACTCACTCAAATCCTTATGCTTGCTCATTTCCTGCTTCTAACCCATAAGCTTTAAGGGAAAAAAATTCACAGGCTGCCTAATACACTGCTCAAAAAAATAAAGGGAACACTCAAATAACACATCCTAGATCTGAATGAATGAAATATTCTCATTGAATACTTTGTTCTGTACAAAGTTGAATGCGCTGACAACAAAATCACACAAAAATCATCAATGGAAATTAAATTTTTTAACCAATGGAGGCCTGGATTTGGAGTCACACACAAAATTAAAGTGGAAAAACACACTACAGGCTGATCCAACTTGGATGTAATGTCCTTAAAACAAGTCAAAATGAGGCTCAGTATTGTGTGTGGCCTCCATGTGCCTGTATGACCTCCCTACAATGCCTGGGCATGCTCCTGATGAGACGGCACATGGTCTCCTGAGGGATCTCCTCCCAGACCTGGACTAAAGCATCCGCCAACTCCTGGACAGTCTGTGGTCCAACGTGACGTTGGTGGACGGAGCGAGACATGATGTCCCAGATGTGCTCAATCGGATTCAGGTCTGAGGAACGGGCGGGCCAGTCCATAGCTTCAATGTCTTCATCTTGCAGGAACTGCTGACACACTCCAGCCACATGAGGTCTAGCATTGTCCTGCATTAGGAGGAACCCAGGGCCAACCGCACCAGCATATGGTCTCACAAGGGGTCTGAGGATCTCATCTCGGTACCTAATGGCAGTCAGGCTACCTCTGGCGAGCACATGGAGGGCCATGCAGCCCTCCAAAGAAAGGCCACCCCACACCATTACTGACCCACTGCACTACCTGAGCCACTTGTGTGGGTTGTAGAGTCCGTGTCATGCTACCACGAGTGTGAAAGCACCACCAACATTCAAAAGTGACCAAAACATCAGCCAGAAAGGTACTGAGAAGTGGTCTGTGGTCCCCACCTGCAGAACCACTCCTTTATTGAGTGTGTCTTGCTAATCGCCAAAGATTTCCCCCTGTTGTCTATTCCATTTGCACAACATCTGTGAAATTGATTGTCAATCAGTGTTGCTTCCTAAGTGGACAGTTTGATTTCACAGAAGTTTGATGTACTTGGAGTTATATTGTGTTGTTTAAGTGTTCCCTTTATTTTTTTGAGCAGTGTATATCCCACCCTCGAACAGGCATCATTATGAAGCGCTGGGCTGAAATTAGTTTTATTTTCAATGAATGGATGAATATGAATGGTATTTTATAGGTTTCCCAAAAAACAGAAGTCCATATCACTGGGCGAGGAGATTGATTTTGGATGAGCTTGAAGAATCAGATTTTGGAGCTGGGACTTTGTCTTGGTCAGCACCCTCTTAGTCCATAGTGAAGAAGAAATTGCTTAACTGTAAACTGTGACACTGATGTTCCCGCAGGTTTCAGTTCTTTGTAGGCCAGAACTTTGGTAGGTCCAGAATTGTTTCTAAACACCCCAATCTAAGTTTATCTGAGGTAAACAGTTTGAATAAGAGGAATTTAGATACAATCTTGTGTTTTATTAGGGAAATAATCCCAAGTTAACTAATTCGGGAATGGCCTGACCTTAATCTTGTGGAAAATTTGTGGACTTCAGGAAAAAGAAAACTGTGTGGTCAAAGTGAAACTTGACAAGGATTTTCATGTAAATAATCAACTGTTTGAAAACCACAATGTCCCTGCTCCAACTCCAACCTGAAATGATGCCGTTTTGACTGAATCTTTTTATTGAGGAGAAATACAAAAACTATATTTTAATGTGGACAAGGTGTCAGGGTTTACTGAGGTTTGGTAGGACTAATGTGCAGATCAGAGCGTAGGAGCTGCATGGTGAGTTGCAGAGTATTTTTAATACTAATAAAACTGGAAACTTACAGGTGATGACTAGACATGGAATACAGAAATGGTGCACGTAGCAGTCAGAAGAATCCAGTGGTGACCAATTAAAAAACCAGAGTATGAATACACAGGCAGGGAGGAGATCTGACCAATGAACTAAAAAATTTAATCAGGTGGAATGTAGAGCAGCTGGTGGCAGGGAAAATGCAGAGCAACTGAAGGAGGGAGGCTAATTAACACAGATTAGCAGGGACATGCAAATATCCAGGAAAGTAACATAAATATCTAAACACAAGAATTGAACCATAAACCTAATCATACATGAATGAAATGAAATAACCACAACAAGAGAACATTAACAGGGGAACCAACAAGAACTCAAAACTCAAACACAGGTCAATCAGAAGGCCTTTAACCTTGTGGTTTATATAACTAATTGGCCTTCATAAAATAAACTTTAAATCAATTTAAGATCTTGACCATTTTAATTATAAATAAATATTTAACATGCATCAGGGTTTTTTAGGTTAGTGGGGAGTTAGACAATCGTAGTATAAGACAGGCAAACAAACTGCACTTTCCACAATTTTATAATAAACACAGTCGAGTTTTCATTTCATATACAGTTCTACCGAGACAGTTATGGATCAGATTAAAAGACGGACAAAGAAAAAGTCTTTTGAGGGAAACTTACAATTATGAACAATGCAATAATAATTACAATTGTTCTGCTTTTGGGGTCCAGCTGTGAGCATTTATCATCTAAATCAGGGGTTCCCAAACATTTCAGCCTGTGACCTTAAAGTAACAGTACCAGAGACTGGCAACCCCCTATTTGTAAACCTGGCAACCTCCTACAAATACATATAATTATTTGACTCTATGATTATTTATTTAATAAATAAATAAATAATAAATAAATAATGAATTTCTAAATGTAATGGTACATTTATTTATTTCATGGTACATTCATTAATTTAATGTTGTACCTTTTGACCCTCCATACTTCTCAGGGGTCACATCACAATGGCCCTGTCCCAATACCCACACTTCTACCCTTGTGTCCCTGAATTGCGTGTTCCCGTTGATGGGTTCGAGTGCGTAGTGTGTCCCAATTCTCCAGAGTGGTCCTTAGCCCCGCCCTCTTTGTACCCCACATCCGCCCTTCGGCGAAGCCCGCATCTAAGCGGACTTCGCCGAAGTATATTACCCACAATTCACTGCTGCAGATGACGTTCTGAGCAAAAACCAATCACAACCGTCAACGTAACCAGCCATCAAATCAGAATAATAAGAACTCTGTAAACTTTAGACAGCAAGCCGACAAATATATATTTTTTTACTGGTTTTCCAGCCTCAACATTGTAAGATACCAGTGGGTTCAGAGTGATTCTGGGCAGTCAGTAGGTCATAACACTGAAGTTACCTTTCAAACAAACACTGGCACGTTGAGAGTCTGGTGTATAAACCTCCGTCGCTTCCTGCACTTTCTTCACCTCAAAACAATTGCTTGTAGCAGTTTTAAATAGTTTTTTTAGCAGCAAGACTGTGAAAACAGCGCTGGTTCCCGCCCTTTTTGATGTTGCAGTTACGGTGCAGAGATGCAAGTCGATGACGTAACCCCTACTGTCCCAATTCTCCAAACTTGTAATCTGCGCACTTCAACCCTTACATGCACTTGTACAAAGTAAACATTCATGGAGGGGCGTAGGGTGTAGTGTGGGTATTGGGACAGGGCCAATGATTCAGAAAATCATCTTGTGACCCCCCACCTGGTGTCTCGCGACCCCACAGGGGTTCCCGAGCCCTACTTTGGGAACCCCTGATCTAAATGTACACATGTTTAAGTACACTTAAATACCTTTAGATGTTTTTTAGATTGTTAGATTTTATACAGCTTTGTCATTTTGTTCATGTTGAGTATTTTTTCATGAGTGGAACTGAGAATGTTTATCTGTATATTTTGTATTTTTAAACTTGATGAGGTTATAGCCATTTTAAATCACATTTTTTTTTATTTTACCATCAAATTTAGTTTGTTTCCCTTTAGATTTGATGCTGTGGTGTTTTTACAATGCGAAAATGAAACAAAAAAACCCGTGTAGGTAGGGTACTAAAACTGGCTCTAGTCCAAGGGCGATCACCCCCCCTGAATCTAGTCCTCGTAAAGCTATAATCAGTCTTATTCATTCCACCTGTCAGTGGTGATGATGATGACTGATCGACTGTCTTAAAGTTGCATTGGCAGTAGAGGGCGCTCTAAACTGGTGCAACGCCGTTGCTTGCAAGCGCTGGCTTTTGGGGGGCAATTTTACCTTTTACCGCTTATAAATCTTGCAAAAACAAAATTATATTTGAGTCAAATTGCAATAAATACTATATATTTAATACCTTATATTATAAATTAAGTTAGTACAATGCCACAATATGATATTCTACCACAACAGCTACTGAGATCTAACTGCTTATGTTTTGACCTATTACAACTTATATCATAAATATCAAAATGTCTATTAAATAGAACCTATATAGAACTGTATTAGTTTAAAATGTGGGAGAATGCTAACAGTGATAATTAAGATTATAATTAAATGCGTTTCACATTTGAATTGCTCTCAGTTCATTGTGACACCTTTGCAGCAGCGTTTAATTAAAGGCGAGCCCCGCTTTGTTTGGGCGCTGTAATGCGGCTTGTCTAAACTGAAGCTCAATAGAACAGAAATTCAAGTTTTGTGAGGAGGGTGAAAAGGAGAAGAGGGGAGGAGGAGGTGGGAAGGTGGAGAAGAAGAAGAGGAGGAGGAGGTGGAGGGGGGTTATTATTACACTATTGTCCGCCCCTTAATCCGGTTGGCTCAGAGACTGCCTGCAGGCCAATTTGTAAATGGTTTGTGGAGCTGCCAATCAAAGCAAACGTCCTCTCCTTAGGCTGTGACTGCGAAACATCTCAGTTGCTGTGTGGAGAGATTTGACGGAGGGACGCTCCTGTGCGTGGACCCATCAGTGCACCGCAATCCGTAATGCATCGGTGAGGATCTGCCACGGCGGAGAGGACGGCAGCGCATGTGAAATATTGTGGACTTGCATGTCAGCAGAGGAGGAACTGGTCGCCGGCTCCGCGGCTGTTTGTCTGTTTCTTATCGCTTCTCTGCCCCCCGCCCTCCCTCACATGTCACTCTAATTAATCGGAGGCATGTGGAATCGCACCAGGATTACGAATTGCCTCCCAATAGTGTGCCTGCTGTTGACGTTATGGACGAAGGTAAGGAGACTCTAATTTTTACACCATAAAAATGCTCTTTTTGTTTATATTTATTTATACGTTTTTATTTAGATCAAAAGGATAAATATTTGAAATAAAATTAGAGGAAAGTTGGTGGGCGTGAGGGTGCGGGTATTGCTGCATATTCACCTCACATTAATCGATAATTTAATTACGTAGCCCTTCAGTTGTGGAGCATGTGATCGTGTTACCATGACAAGACTAAAGTCTAATGAGCTGATAGAGGCTGCTCTCCATGTTTAATTCGGATCCCCCACTCATAATTCGTTTTTTTGTGGGTGAGAATAAGGCCCGGACTGAACAAGTTGGAAGTTGCATCGCCTATGAAGGTTTTAGCTGCAGTTAATGAGCTGGGAGCGACCTGCTTGTTTGAAATCCCTGCATGCAAAGTGTCTCCGCACAAGTTGGAAGTTGCTGTTTTGCATCAATTGGCCGCTGCGGTGGATAATTTTCTCCCGTCACAAAGTAGACGTGCTCACCTGCTTCACTCATGCTGAGATAGAAAAGCCTCATTATTGCTCTTAATTTGGACCCAATTAGACCAGTTGTAGATCTTAACGCCTTTGGCGCCACCAATAAGCGCCAATATTTCCTGGCCCCCAGCCATTTAGTCAACCTTATGCACAGATTGTACGACTATTCATTTAGGAGATGAAAAAACAAGTTTTAATAAGTTGCAACGAAGAGGGGGGTTGGGAGGGGCAATGGCCACCCCAACCAGCCCACACCTGGCTGGATAATCCTACATATTACTCTGCAGTAGCATTTAAAAAAAAAAAGATAGTTAGATAGATGTATGTATTGGTAACATTTTAGTTTTATTCATGAATGCCTATGTCATATACACCTAAGACTGTTGTGAAATTATCAGGTCTTTGTGCAAACTGAAGCAACCCTAAACAGATCTGGGAGGATACAAGCTGCTAATTTTTGACCCAGTTTGGCCACCTCCTTATCTTTACACCAGTAGTGGCACCAAGGTGGTGCCAGGTGAGACACTTTCCACCTGTGTACATTTCTTGCCCCACGGCTGGCCATATACTCTATGGCCAGCATGTTCTTTTGTAAGGGGAGACAAGTGTTTTCTGTAATTATCAATATATGCACGCAAAATTTACGGGGTAGTCCTGTTAAGCCACTTTCCTATTTGTATATGACAGTCCTACTGAAAACAGATCTGTTTTGGTGTAACCCCTCCCCCATCTGGCTGCCCCTTTTGATACCTTCCTGGATGTGCCCCTGCTTTATGCACCCAGTTTAGCGGCACAAATGCTATTGTGGTCTGTTCTTTTTCTGACGAAGAGAGGGGGGGCTGCATTTAATTTTGGCCCTGTTGTTTCCAGGTGTCCCAGTCAACCGGCTATTTTGAGCTGCAGCTGATCTCTGTGGAGAATGTGAACGGCGAACTGGCTGACGGGGAGTGCTGTGATGGCCCCAGGAGTCCCCAGGACCGGCGCTGCACTCGAGACGAGTGTGATACTTACCTGAAAGTGTGCCTGAAGGAGTACCAGATGGTGGTCACCACCACTGGGGCCTGCACGTTTGGAGCCGGATCTACACAAGTGCTCGGTGGAAATAGGTTTTCTTTGACCACCAAGAATAACCCGAATAAGATCGACGATGCCGGCAAGATTGTGATCCCCTTCCAGTTTGCCTGGCTGGTGAGTGAGCTTCTCTGTTTTTATAAATGCATAAAATCTGTTATCTGTGCGCACACCTGCTAAACGTACTCATTCACCATGCACGCATTACTCTGAAGTGGGTTTTGTTTTATAAAAGCACAACCTTTCAAAGTGAGATTTTGCAACATGCAATTGTTTTCCTGCAGTTTTTGGTCATTTTCTGAATTTCAAAATGTATTAGGAGAGTGTTGTGGAGCATCAAATGTCTTCAGCAAGCTGAAGTAACCCCAAAAAGATGTAGGTGAAATGGCTGTACATTCACAACTGTAATGGACCAATAATTTAACAGAGGCTTGAAATGACTGATTGATAATCGAGGAAGTTGCAAATTGCCATTCTTTTCTGCAACTAATTACATATTTTTGTTCAAGTTCAAAATTAATGCACCTTCTCTGATAGTTGGCCAGCTTAGAGTACGGGCTTAAGTCAGCCAAAAGTTGCAGTTTTCTTAATTTTAATCTACTTAAAACTCAGATTACACCATGTGGGTTTTAACTGGTTTGTTGATGTCGGTTTTCACAAGATTGATTTCAGTAAAGGAAGATATTTAGATGTTTAAAGGCAAAACTATTGCATGCTTTACAGCAATCTGATTAGGAATAATTTAGTTCCAGTTCACCAACTTGCACCTGCTGGGGCCATGATAGAGTGATCACAAGTGCTTTCCTATGTAGAGAGAGCGGAACTTCACGTTCTCGTGTGGAGAAACGGTTCCACATTTATCAGATTCAGGAAGACCCTATCAGATTTGGTTCAATTATCTAAATATAATTTTAACCTTTTTTTTTTATTATTATGTATGCGAAACAGGAACAAACTGACAAGCTTTTGCCAGTGTGTTAGAATGAGGTGTGCCTGCGGTTAGGTGCTGGTAGGGGTTAGATGTGCCACCTAATTCCCCAGGAAAAAAATGATGGATGGCTGACATTATCCCATAAGCTTGAATTATGCGTTCAGCTGAAGTAAGTTATGCCTGCCGGTGGTGGTTCTGCATGTGTTGCTGGCTGGTTTTGACACCTCTCGTCTGGAGTCTTTCTCCTCTACCCCCTCGCCTCCTCTCCTGCTGTGGGTGCCAGGTGGCCCCTGGTGGCCCTTTCAGGGCATTTAAGCTTGCGTGAGTGCGGATGAATTATAGCTGATGACGTTGGCTCACGGAAATGACATGCATTTGATTTGGATCAAACATCCACTCCTTCAAATTTTAATTTATTGAGATTTCTATTGGAAAATGTAATGTGAAGATTTTTATACGAAAAGGTTCATGTTTTTATTTCAGGTTTTGCTTAATGGGCTCTGAACATGGTGGATTTTATCTCTGAACCAGAACTAAGTCTGTTAAGTCAGAAATTTGATTTGCAATAATTTTAATAACTTTTAAATTCTATTTTAATGAGTTTTTCTTTTTTAATCATTTATTACATGAAGTGGTATTTAGATGGCTTTACCTGGAATATGCTGGTTTCCATAGAAGAAGCCATTCACATCTTGAACCAACACATTTCTAAGCTTCAGGCCAAAATGCCAAGAGGTGTAATTTCAAACACTAAAGGCCATATGTTAAAGCGATGAAGGTGGCGTTTACAATGTTTTTTTTTTTGTTTGGGTTTTTTTTGCCACCTGAGCTTGTGCTTTCTGTGGATTAATGTCATGGCTCACCTAACACAGAATAGTAACCCACTGAGAAGACTCTTGTTTGACTCCCTGACGGACACCTCGAGGCAGAGGTGAAGAGGGCTATTCTGGTGTGTTGTCCTTCTGTTAAGTGTCCCAGCTGATAACTGTGCACTATTCCAGTGCCAGATGTCACAACAAGCTTGTGGGGGTCACTGGTCGTGGCATCGTTGCTGTCCTCACTCAAGAGACAAAGATGCAGTGTGCTGTTGGCTGTGTCATCTGTCCAGCTAACAAGCGAGGCTTGGCGTCTTCGCCTGTCTTTGAACCAGACTTCAGCAGGGCTCTGAAAATAAATCTGTGCAGGAATTAGTTTGCTTTGTCTGCAGCTGTTTTTAATGATGAAACACAAACTTCGTAGTGTTTTTTTTTTTTTTTATGTAAAAAAAAAAAACAACACAAAAGTGCATAATTATGAGGTGGAAAGAAAAGTATACATGGTTATCTTAATTTATAAAAATCTGTGGCGTGCATTAGTATTCAGCCCCCATGAGTTGGTACCTTGAAGAATCATCTTCCACTGCAGTTACAGCTGCAAGTTTTTTTGATAGCCCTTTTAACAGGTCAGATTAATTCACGAATGTCTGTGATCAGTAGTTTATCAAGTCTTGCAATAGCTTTCTATTTAAAATTTGGGTGTGAGCTGTGACCGGGCTTTGGATTTTATACATTTCATAATATCTGGCTGTTTGTTCAAGGTCATTGCCTTGCTTGAAGGTGACCCTCTGCATTAGTTTTAAGGGTCTGCAGCCTCTAATAGTTTTTCTTCCATGATTACCCTGTATTTAGTTCCATCAATCTTCCTATCATTTGAAAAGCTTCACTGTCCTTTCAGAAGTAAGTGTCCCCATATGTTATGCTATGATGCTGCCAACACCATGTTTCACTGAGGGCATGGTGTGTTCAGGGTGACTTTTATTCCCCCCACACACATTAACAATGGCTTTCTTCATAACACAGGAGATTAATAAAGGTGCATAATTAATAGCTGTGCTGTTAACATATTCTCCTACCTGAGCTGTGGACCTCTTGCAGCTATTCTAGAGTTACCATTGGTCCTTTGCTTTTCTGATTGCTTTCCTTTCCTGACCTGACAGTTTAGGTAGACAGCCATTTCTGGGTTGTTTTGCTGTTGTGCCATGCTCTTCCTGTTTCTTGGTAATGGATTAAAGAGTGCTATGTGGAACTTTTTAAAGCTTCAGATATTGTTTTATAACCTAACTGTGCTTTAAATATCGCCACATCCTTATCCATTGATATTCTCCTTGGTCTACATGATGCTGTTTTATTCATTAATGTTATCTAGCAAACAATGGAGCCCTTCAAAGAACAGTTGGATTTATACAGAGATTAAATGTCAAATAGGGACAAAATGACTTTTTTCTTTGTTTAAAACAAATGAAAATCAATGTATCATTTTATTTCCACTTCAATTATAAATATTATTCATCATATTAAATCCCAATAACATAAACCTGTGATTTTCACAATTTGTGAAAAAGTATTGATGCTTTTGCAGGGCACTGTTGAAAATTCCTAAAAGAAAAAAAAAGTCTTCACTGGGTGTGAAGATATGACAACACGCCACTGCCTCTGAGATGACCTCCTCTCTCCTCAGTCATCTTTCATTTCACTGTTGTTGAGTAGTTTGTTAAGGCTCATTTTTACCATATTCCATTCATCTTTTTTTGGAAACTCACCAGTTATTCTGTAGCTCTGGGTATGCCAGTATGGACATCTAACACACTCGTTGTGGCTTAAGGAAGAAACCGTATGACTACTGCAGTGATGGCGTCACCCCTAGATGGAACTGCAGACGAATCGGTTGCTGGATTCATATGTGGAACAGGCCACTGTTGGAACATAGCTGTCATTTTTTGACACATTTGTGGTAGTTACACATGCAAACAGTCTTAAAGTAAATAACTCATTCCTAAAAATGTGTTTGCAAACATTATTCAGGTCTAATTGATCAGCCGGTTTGCGCTTGGAGTACTAATGTCAAACATTAGCCTAGTTCAGCAGGCAGCTGACCAAGTTTGTCTGGCCTGATTTTAGTTTCCATTTTGTTGGCTGGCGACGCTTGTGAGCTTCAGGAGTGTGGATGGAGGGGAAAAAGATGCGTCCTACATCCATCTGATCACTAATGATATTGCCTGTGGAATTTCTCTGCCTGTCTCTTGCTTTGGCCCCTCTCCACCCGGCGGCACCGGACGTCCGTTTGATGGGAGCCTGCCTATAACTGTGTCTTCTCTGGACTGGGATAATGTGTCAGACTTCTGTCTTGTCTCTGCTGCTAACTGGATGCACGCAGTCAGGCAGGACTATAGTGGTTCTGGACAGAAAAAAACAGGAATAAGAAGCTGAATTGCTACTTTTTATTTTAATAGTCAAGACAGTTAATTTACAGATGTATAGAGGTTTACAGAAATATCTAAGCCTCTCATTTGTAGGGAGAGATTGACATTTACCCTTTCATTAATTCAACTGCTATGTAACTTGCACAGACCTGTGGAAAACAGGTATTTGTTTTCTCAGCTCAAACAAAAAGTATTTGGTCTTGGCTTTCATCCCCGGGCCCTTATGTGCTACACGCATACCCTGCTCCTCTTAATGCTTACTTTATGCTCCTGTCACGGTTCTTAATTTCCGTTACTGGAGGACAAGAATAAATTCATTAAATTTGAAGTTCCTGATCTGTTGCTTGGTGCATCAGTTATGTTAACAATTACATGAATTCATTAATTGTTCCACAACTGATGCATGTGCAAAAATTTGAATTAAAATTTAAGCTTTCACATCTTTTTCTCTTCTCTTAAAATTCAATTTTTTTTTCATATTGGATGTGTGTTTACTTAATTGCTGAAAAACAGAAACATATTTAACTCTAGCCTAGAACAGTTTGTTTAGCTTATTTAGCGTATGAGCATTAATACAAATTAAGTGCTTTATTATATTCACTGAATTCGTTTGTTAGTCCTGTATCAAATGCAAATTTTGGAGGAGTATTTATTAGCAGTCACTGTTTTCTTCCGAGAACAAGGAAAACCCTAAATGACTCGTACCCAACTTTCCAATTAGATTTGAGTGAGTTATAGATTTTATGCATAAGATGCTTTGAGTTTAGTTTTCTGAACTGAACAACATTGTATTTCCATGGTATCCACTTGTGTTGCAAAAGCAGCAAGTGGTGTTATCAAAGGCCAATTTGGGTAATTTGTTTGTCAAGTGTGACAGCAGAAAATGTTCGCTGGAGCAAATATGATCAAATTTGTGTTCAGTTACAGTGAGTGATCACAATTGTCAAAATGTCACCAGTTCACAAAGGAGGACTAAAAGACATCTATTCCACAATCATTAATAATTCCAAGTTATTTGTAAGAACACTTCAGAATATATTTCTCATCACTTGCAGAATAGTCTTTTGGAAGAATGCACAATTACCCCTCAAAATCACTTAATTTCACTATCTGTTTTCACACAGTTGGAATTAATGAAAGACTTGAACCTGAATACATTCTGTTGCCTCATGGCATGAAGTTATAATATAACAACCATTTAGGGCGTGGTGTAGAGGTTAAGGGTGGACACCGTATACAAAGGCTATGCGTCTTCAATGCAGCCGTGTGGGGTTAACCGGGTTGTAAAATGTCAAAATAATGCTTAAATGGCTCTTCCTTTAAAAAGATTTTAACTTAACTTCACAATGAGAATTTCTCCCAGATTCTGGGAAACTGAAATCACCCGGACCGCTTTCTACTGCAGGTAGGACCTCTCTAATACTGTTCATCTACCTTACTTCTAAGAGCGCAATTGCTATGTTTTGGATGCACTGAGCTGGAGGCTGTTGCACGCCGTCATGGTTAGCCACACCTGATACGGAGCTTGTCAAAACTGTTGCTAAGAGACAGCTGCATAGGTCTCCAGTAAACAATTATCTCCCCCTCTCTGTGGCTCCCTCCCTCCCTCCCTCCCTCCCCCACCCACCCATCCTCCTTTGGTCCCAAGGCTGCCGCATGGAAAACCACTCGCACGAGTCTCACCTGTGGTTCAGCTCGGCTCGATATTGATTATGCAATTAGCCAGTCAGGCTGAGCTCCCAAGGTGGCATGACAATTTGTTGGGAGAGGTCTTCTTTTTCCACTAGTCATGCTGAGGATGTTATTTGTGTCTTAAGGTTGCAGTTAGCAGCTTTACTCATCTGTGCTGCAGAAGCGCTACACATAATAAATCATATCTTTGGTTTCTGGTGCATTCTGATTAAGTCTGAACTGTTTGAACCACTGACTGAAAATGAACCTTGCACAATAAAGGTCCACATGACTTTATTTTAGTTCTGGCAAAAAAAATAAAAATAAAAAATTGTCTGCTTGTCAAAGTAGGTTACATTCTGTTTGTTCTGTTTCTTGTCCACATAATTTCTGTTATGGACAGAATGAACAGGGTTTTTTTTTGTGTACGGATCGTCCACAATTGGGGAAAGAAAACTAACTTTTGAAAAGACATGACTCAGTTTATAGTTTTGGTTTTTTTTTTAACTTTTTTTTTCACGAAGTTATCCTTAGATGCCCTAGATAAATATTGTGGCTCTTTTTGTTTTTATCCAGAGAGCTTTAATTTGCAAATCTGAAACAGAGGAACCAATGAGAAAGGATTCTGAGCTATCAAATTATCCAGATCACACATAGAGCTTTTACCTTTTTGCTCTGATTCCCTTTAAACAGTTGACTTAATATGCTGTACTGTTTGCAACGTTCACTCTGTCACACATCCTACATGATGCAGTGTTGAACTGTGTGATCCTGGCAGCTTTTATGAACTTCACAACCATCTGACCCTAAAGTTTTTGGTTTTGTTTTATGTTTTTCGCAGCACTAGTAGCAGACAGGAAAGGAATGGAGAGAGGGGATAAGACATGCTGCTAAGGTCATAGGGCCGGGGCTCGAACCCATAATGGCGCATGTCGAGGCCTCAGTCCTTGACGCAGGCCTGCGACACCGGTGTGGCTCAAGTTGCTGGATATTTTAATTGATCTGCAATAATGTTGTGGAGGAGACTGCAGAGACTTCCTGTGAGATCACTTTGTTTTTGTTCAGTCTGATTTCGCCCCATGTACAAGGTGTACTGGAGGAAAACAACAGCTTCTCCATAACTACTGGACGCCTGTTGTGTTATTCATGTGATAAAGGGAACCATGTTTTATAAAGTACTTGGATCGTCATCACTGAGCAGGAAACTGATTAGTTGCCTAAAACATTGGAAAACAATTTTTGTTTCTGATCAACTTGGTTAAAGGTTTTATCAAGTTGAGTCTCTGCCTGTGACTTTCTTTTAACTTTGGACACATTTTAGTGTGATACAAAAAAAATGCGTCAGAATCCCTCTAGTGCTGTCCTCCTTACCAAGATATCTTACAAAGCAGCTCATACAAACGATAACACAGAAAGCAAAAGCTGTTTCAGAGATTTCTTCAGTGACGTTGGTTCAGAGTGGCAGCCGATCTGGGCGTCTGCAGTCATGAAATGTATTATTCCAATTGAACCTGGTTTATTTGCATGCTCCCTGTAAATTCTAGCCGGCAGAAGCAAAATCTTTGAGACATCCTGTAAACACAAAACATGAATAAATCCCTGTATTTATCCTCCTCACGTCAGTGCCTTAGTTTAAACAACAGCTTAAACAAACCACCACCCATTGAATGGCTAGTATTCGATTACATGGCTTTATCATTTTTGAACGCTTAAACCAGTATTCAAATTTAGCTGCCATGGAGACTTTTTTTTTTTAAACTCATTGTGGAGAAGTCTATATGTAAAGATGAAGTGAGGTGGGGAGACACATGAAACCCCACATGGTTTATCCAAGCTGCAGGTTTTTGTTGTCTTGGCAATCAACAAAGAATAGCTATGTTCCCAAGTAGGACTGGTTTTAAATTTTTAATGGGCTCATTGTAGATGGCTGTAGTATTATCCATTGCAGAAATACCTCAAGCAACAGTTGGACAACTAAATAGAAGAAGGAAGCATTTTTGTTGCTTTTTGACCTAAGGAGGGAAGTTATAGAAAGTAATTTTATTTTATATAAAAAGTGTGAAAGGGAATGAAATTATATTTCCTCATTGTGGATGAAGTAGTGTTGCGCTTTAGATATTTAGGTAATCAAACGGCTCTTGAAAGGTAGCAAACAGAGGACTTCCTAAGAAATCAGTGCCACTCAGCAGTGTTTATCCACCAGCCGGCATTCAGTCTCCATGGTAACAAACTGTCGGTAGTCACCGCTACTTCAATTAGGGCTTTGGATTTAACTCGTAAATGCACCACAACATTAGGATACAGGTATTTCGTGTCAAATCCACCATTTTATCATTTGGACCTTAGTAGGGCTGCATTGCTTCAGTGAAATATTTACGCTACCGTTGCTGAAAATTGCAATGACAATATCTATGAGAAATCTTAATCCGTAGCCTTTTTGTTTCCTTTACAATAACATGATGTCCTCACAACTCTCTGTGAGCTCCAGCTCTCGCTAACTAAGGAAATACTCCTTGTCACTGTGATAATGCACACATTGATTGCGATTCCATATGTTGAGGATGTATGGCTGCACTATATCAGGTACAAATGCAATTGCAATACTATTGCTGAGCTTTGCTATTACTATTTTGATTATTTTAAACCTACGTTTTCCTGACCTTTTCCTTTCTTGTCCATCACAATGTCCCTACCACTCGTGTACTTTAACATCTGAGCCACTAAAACTGTATATAGAGGGCAGTGCAAATCTAATCAACAGGCCAAATATATTGGCCTGTAGAATTTTTAAATGCATGTCACTTGATTAAAGTGATATTATGGTGAGGATTATGATTTGCTGTATTCTTCAGCTCTGGACAGGATGTGGCCTGCCAGCTCCTGCTAGTAAATCCAAATGGGTTCAGCCACGCTATGTAGCTGGTAAAATCAAAAACACAGCAGTCTAACAGGCAGGTGCACAGTTTGTTTGAAAGAACCTGCATGAGCTCTTTTCATTAAAACTTTACACATCTGTTTACTATGTTGCACATTTACTTATGTACATCTTTAGTTGTTATTGAGCTGATTCTGTTTGAAAGTTAATGGTTATATTCTCTCACTTTGTCTGTTGGACAGGTAGAATTGCACATTTAGATTAACAAGTATTCTTCACTGCAACCTTTGGCAAAACTATGACAGTATGATTAGCTTTTAATTAAGCAGACTGTTACCGTTATGACCAGAAGGCCATGGAACATAATTTGGATCCTGCCATCAACAAATGTTCTGAAAATGCGACATCTCTGTATGTGTGCAATTTATTTGCTGCTCTCCCCTGCCTCTTGTTAAATGTATGGTGTGCAGGTGCTAGAGGTTCCTTGTGGAGGTAATTAAAGCATGTCATTACACGGCCAGTTAAATTGTCACCGTACTGTTGAACCTGTTTGAAATGATAATGGCGCTCGGCTGGAGGCGGTGCTGTGCTGCACTCCAGTCGGGCGCCGTGTTGCCTTGAATCAGGAATTAGCCTGTTAATGTTTCTGAAGCATGCTTATGGCTGTGGTAGCTCTCTGGCTTGAGGCAAACTATTGCTAGAGGAAGTAATTAACATTCAAATGCACAAGATAAACTGGCTTGACCTTTCTTTAAGGCGATGCTTTTGTTGCTTTTATTGGGTCACTAGCATGACCTTCTATATGAGGTTTTGCTGTTTTCATAAATCAACAAATTTATCCAAGATAAACCCATTGATAATCTACCATTCTGGTGCTAGGAGTTCTGTCACCCTACCATTTCTAACCAAATGGTTAATTTGACTTTGAGCAATTATAAACTGGTGAATATTTGCATTGACATGTCTGTGGTTTACTTGCGAACTCATTTACACTGCTCTCACCAAGCGAACGTTTGCGTACTGGTGTTTGTTTTCACGTGTTGCATAGTCTTGGATCATGCTGGCTAATTAGCACCAGGAGAAGGAGGGGTTTGTTGTATTGGAAGTGCATGGGTAATGACCCTGTTGGCATAGTAGCAGCATGCTCAATGGGCCGTGTATGTGTGCGCACAGCCGGTATACAACAGCCAGCCAAATGCCTGGCCTTCCGCGACACATCTCTTGGCTTGGGATTCTGGCAAGCACTGGATAAGCAGAACCCATCCCTCCATCTTTCTATGTTGACAGAGCTCTGCCTCTTCAACCCATGGTGTATATGTGTAGATGGCTTTGGCTTTTTCATAAAATAATTTGTATGTTTAACTGGACTGGTCCTTTAGTTTCTGTGCATATTGACCTCTTGCATTCATGTCTGTTAAATCTTTACCTCTGCCTTTTATCAAAAGGGATGAAATATGCATTTACAAAAGCCAGTGATAATGTTGGCCTTTTTTTTTTGTTTGAGCAGACTTCAAGACGGGGTCAAAAAATATGAAAGAATTCCTCATCTACCTGCCAATATCATCTCCACATATGCTTGGATTTTGCCCCTGGAGGTCTTTGATCTTTACCCTCGAACAGATCGGGGAGCAAGGTGCAGGGGATATTTCTTCCCTATCTTCTTGGCGAAAAAGAAAAGAAGCAAGTCTGGCTCTCATCTATTTTTACTCTGGAGTGCATTCAAAGAGTCTCCCTTCAAATCTCAGATTCAAAAATTCTCAATTGGCCTAGAAACATCTTGAACTGTCTTCTTGTAAATTGTAATGTTTCGTGTGAAGAGGAACAAATAACTGTTTTCACTTGGGTCGTTTAATTATAAAACAAAATAGCGACTGGGGGCTTTAAGCATTGATTGAGATCATTTATAGATTTCTATCCAGGTTGATGGGACTCTACTGGTTTCAATCAATATTTTAAAGTGATACTTGGAGCATCGAAGGCTGTTTGGGAATACTACAGTTTATACAAGCTGCTATGCAGCCATTGCAAAACCAAGAGATGGGATTGAGATCACAAATTAATGAAGATTCCCAGAAACCACTATTGCAGGCAACTGGATGGATCACATTTGACCTTGTGTCCCATCAGAAGGCAATAAATCAGGGCATGTCAGATGAACACCCCCAGTGGACGATCTGGGAACACAGAGGTGGATGATCAGGTCACCTCTCTGTGACATGGGAAACGGAGATATACCAAGGTCACAGAGGGTGTTTTTCTTCAGAGTACCAGTATGCGAATTGTATCTGTTCAAGGTGTTAAAAAACATGTATGAAAGACTTTCAACTTCAATCAACATTTGTGCTCCCAGCCTTCCCCAAGAGACTGCTGAGTCAATCAAAGCTCCAGTCTACAACGCAGACTCCGATGGTGCTGAATTGTTGGCAGACTGGGATCAGGCATGGGATTACACACCAGACCCGGATCTCACATTCTTAGTATTCTTTGAATGCAAACACGCACATCACCCCACATGCAGAGGGCTGACCCCTCTTTTCAGAAAGAAGCGTGCAGATCCCATGCTTGGTGACCCCAACCTGCCCCAGCTTCCACTTCCCACTGCCATCTCTCTCTCTGTCCCCCCCTTCCCTTTTTATACTTCAACAACTACCTTCCACTCATCTGTCCACCCCTTCATCTGGCGTGGGAACCTACACCTGTGTCTCTCCCCAGGCATCGCCAACACCACATCTTCATCCTTTTCACAATTGTAGTCCATTGTTAAGAGTTAGAATAGATACCTGAAGTCTTGAAAAAATCTTTTTAAGCCATGTGGCCTAATGACATTTCACCTGGATTTTATCTTATTGCATTAAGCAAAGATACCTCATGTTTTTCTGCCATGTCCCAATTCTTTACTTGAAAACTAGGATTCTGTCTAAATCCTCTAATCCATCTGGGGAACCAGTAGGATTTTGGAGCTTTGACCTGAAGTGTGTTCTTTCGATTGTCAGACAAATGTTAGTTATCAAATATTTCTACCTTGAGGAAAGGTTAAAAAAGCTGGCAGTTTGAGTTCATGTTTATTTTTCTGAAGTGCATTGCATTTGGATTTACCATGATGACTTGGTGGAGGAACCACTGGCGGCTGTCCTGCAACTGTCCTCAGGCTCGGCAGCACACATGCTGACACTAATTGTCCTCGTGCTGACTGTGTCTCTTCACGGACAATGGTTTTGATTGGAATGGGGGTGAGTTACGGTGTTGGGACAAGGGTCTTTGTTTGGTAGCCTTTCCCCGTTCCCTCCCCCAGTCCTCTCCTTTATCCCACTGCCCATCCATCTATCTTGTTCCAACCATTTGGGCAGCTGTCACTTAATCCAGCTAATCACAGACTGGGATGGTCTGTGGGAAACCAGTCTAGTCAATGGCTTTGCTCTTCTGACTTTGAGACTATTTACTGAACTGTTTACTGCATGGAGGCATGCAAGCAAGTCTAGATCTTTGTAAACCCTAAATACACAAAATTACAGTAAGACCACCTGTTTTACTTATCTTTGTTTTGCTTTTTTACCCCTTTTTATACACAGATTTATCCAGCAGTTTCCAGCCAACGATGCATGTATTGCCAATCAGTTCTTTTTCTATGCATTGGCACACACGCCCACCCACATGCATAGACGGGAGCAACCCGCCTTTCATTTTGTAGTGGGGGGATGGGTGGAAAGGTCAGAAGCCGAGCTACGTGTCGTAGGATGCTGCACGTTCATGTCACATAATCCATCGCTGAGGCTGCTTCTGCTTCATGTCTGCTGCAAGTCTGCAGTTGGATAGATGGATGGATAGATGGAGTTCCCTGCAACATCAACCTGAACATTACATTGAAGATATTAAGTTTTCTCTTTTATCTCACTTTTTGGTTCTCACCTAATCAATCTCTGCAACATTTCGACTTTGACCATTTTACCTGTTGATAGGGTGTCATGCAACTGTGCTCCCTGTATCTAAACACTCTTTAGCTCTTTAGCTCCTCCGCTAACCCATCATCTTCCCTGCTATTCTCTCATCACCCATGGTCTTCCACAAAAGCACTCCCCTCCCCTTCCTCCTTCCACCACCCACAGCCAGACAAGCCTGCTTAATCCCACAGCCCAGCAGCAACCAGCCTACCAGCTTGTTGGTCCCCCAGATCAACAACACAGACTTACAAACACACATTTTGCCGCCCTTCTCTCCCCGGTTTCTTTTCCCCAGCTTGACTCATGCATTCACAAATCCATTTTTTCCCCCTCTTAACCAGCCCCGCCCCGCTCCAACATCCCATCAGTGACATTACACTAGAGGTCACAGCAGTCACACTATGGCTACTACAACTGTCACTGGTAGTGATGTAATGAGTGCTATTTAGGTCAGCTGGTTGCCTAGCAGTGATGCTGGTTTGCTTTGGTAGTTCCCATCTGTGTGTACATCTATTTACATTTACTCAAACCAGTCTCTGCAGTGTTTGTGCAGAATGCACACAACTGTTCATGTTTTATAGTCTCCATGGTCTAGAAGACTATCTAAATAAAAATAATTTATTAAAATAATGCCTATGATAATCGGTGGTTGATTTATATTCTGTAATTTCCAATCCTGCTTTTGTACTACAACAATAAATTGTTTCTTTAATTTAAGCTTAAATAGGCTTGAATTATCTAAATAAAGAAATACACAGCTTTGAGTTTAATCTAAAATGGCATTGAATCCTTTTTTTTGAGTTATTTAAACATTACCTGAAAACTTTGAAACATTTATGATTTTTTTTTTTTCCCCCAATTTCTAATCTTCAATGGAGAGCTACCAGTGTTCATCAACACCCTACAAGTGTAAAGCATAACTTTGTGTGAAACGTGATAATCCACTTACCGGTGATTTACCTCCCTGTCTGACAACCAAGGACTAAGCCAGTTCATCTTGTGCAGTTCGTGCAGGCAAAGTGAGTTGGTTATTGGAAGTCGAACCTTCAGGGTCTTTAGAAAAATGTATTTTAATGTTTGTCAGGAAGATACTGAAACTCATTTGAATAAGAAATAAATGTAAAATATATTTTGTAGTTCCAAATTGAAGCACAGTGTATGGCAGTAGTCTATTCTGACCCCAGGTTTAGGTCATTATTGTGGTCTTCATCCAGATTAATCATTTTCAGTGGCTGCAAGCTTGCTCTAGAAATGCAGCACCCCCACTTTTAGGTGTGTGTACAAACTCCTAAAACGTACCCTTTTTTAAATAACATTTTATTTAAGTGATAAAATATGTTGAAATATTTAAATTGTTTCACTACAAATTTATGAAATGGGCAAAAAACAGTTTTTTACTAAAATAGCTGATGTGCCATTAGTAGCTCCTCTATCAATGAACTATTTGTGTGTAAGTTTTTTTTTATATTGCTCAGAGAGCCTAGGCACTTTCAAACTCCTTGTTTGCCAGGATATAAATACGACACAAAGCCCTGTTCCATTCAGCCATTCATCAAAAGTGGAAAGACGAAAGAACATGACGTGATGCTGAAGAGTTTTGCTCTTTAGTCAGTAACTGGCTAAAAGTAAAATGGCTATTCTCCTAAACTTGTCCATCTATAGTATGGCTACATATAAAAAACATTATTAAATGTTATTAATTATTTCAGTAATATTAGTTGGGGATAAATTCACATTTGTGCACCTCTGTTTTGTGTCAGAATGGGAATCTTCAAAACTTGCAATCTAATACACAACACAAATTGTATTCTAAACAATTCCTTGCAATATTAAGATTGCACCAATGCCATGTGTCAATGTGTATTATTGGTATGTTGTGCAGCCCTAATATACAATTGGAACACAAATTAAAAAGTTTAAAACCATTGAGGCTGTGACAAATGAGTCTGAAGAGGGACCCAAACTTTTGTCTGCTTTTTAAAATGTAGAATTTCCAAAGGCTCACCATTACAGAACAATTGCAGATTTTTCTGTGTAAAATATTGCTACCACAGTAAAATATTTAAGGCTTTTTCCACATTATCAGGGGTGCCAGTAATTATGGAGGGCGCTGTATATTTGGGAGCAGCTTGGTTTGCCTTTTTTCTTAGATTCAAAGAAGGTTTACAACACTTTCTTCAAACTAGAACAAAATAGTTCAGCTAACCTTTCCTGTTGTTTCTAGCCCACAATCATATTGACTGTCTTTTATTAACCCATTTTCCTAATGACTTTGTTTCATTTCGACTCTTGACACTGTTCAAATTACTCCACTGCCTGTTTTCCATTCACAGTTCCAGCACCGCACGGCTCCACTCCGTTCAATCTCGCTACTCTGCGCGATAGCTGTTTCCATTGACACACTGACAGCTGGAGCTATGGCCTGAAGCCCCGGCTCCAGCCATCAGCTGTGTGCTGCACCGCTATTATCCCTTACTATCTTATGGTTCCGTGTGAGCTAAGCAAATATGAGAAGTTTCAAGTACAACCATGCAAAGTAAAATAAACATTCACCATCCCACATCATGTCTTTCAACTAAGATCCACTGCCACGGCTTTAAGTTTGAACAGCTCCGGCCATTGCGGTCCTTGATATTTTTGTAGTCACTCTTGAGTTTTTTTCTTAAGCTTTTCCAGGCACTGTGATGTGCATTAAAACCCATGGCTTGTCATTCTCTCTGCTACCTTGGCGAACACTTTCTCATGGAGTGTGTTGACATACGGCTCTGCACGCTCATGGCCAATCGGTGAACAGCAGTCTGTTCACATCACATTTTGGCCCTGCTCAGCCCCAATGGGAGCTGCTGACGAGCAGGTACAAAGAAAGTAAGTACCGGGCTGGAAAAGCCAGTAATGGAAAGGATTGCAAAACGGGCCGAGTGGACTAGAGCCATGGAAAAGGGGCACATGTGCATCTCCCCTTGGAGAAGACAAGTGCTGATTGTCATTTACAAAGCTGTTTGAATACCAAGCTACATAGCCAGTATTAAGAAAGCTCATTCTTAAAACTGAAAATGTAACATTTTGAACTGTCAAAGTTTCATTATTGAGCTGAAAAGTGCAAGAAAATTGATATTTGTGGCACTACATGCAGAGCCAGAGGAAGGTTAAAGGCATCACGCAGGTTGATGCGTTACTCCTAACTTTTTTCCAGTTGCTACTTTTGGCTGCTCACAGTTGGACCTACTGTAGCATGCTCTCTTATTTCTGAATCATTGGGTTTCATTGGAGCTGTAACTCAAGCACTACTCTGTGTAGTCGAGCCAAGTTGAATGCCAGACTCTATAGTAGCAATAAAATTGATTTTTGCATCATCTGTTCGAATGTGTGTGTGTGTGACGGTTGTTTAGGAATTAGATGACGGAAAAGATTGTTTCTTTTTTTTTTTCTCAACGTTCTTTGCTTATCTTTACTTCTCAGTTAATCTAAAGGCTAAACAGTTTTATAGTAATATACGTTTATAGAACATGAAACCTTATTCTTAAAATTGATTTTTGGACTGATATGGTGCATCAGGAGTAAATTCATATTTTAGGAGCATATGTGAAATGCAGTAAGATTAGAGATCATAAGAGAAGTAATGGTTGTGTTCTCAATAATTTGATTTTCGTGTTTGCCAGGTCACTAATCCAGTGCAAAAACTAAATTAGGGCCATTTTGTGCAAAGTATTAAAAATAGATAAATTGTTGCTATTGTGTCTTAAATTTCATGTGTCTTTCTGTTTTCCCTCTTCTGCAGCGGGAGTTTTCGTTGATTGTGGAGGCCTGGGACTGGGACAACGACACACGCAACAGTAAGTTAATATTTCATTGCTGTGGCTTCAATATACAAGTTCTCAGTGACACTGGTTGTCCTTCATTTATTTCATTGCTTTCTTTTAAATATTCTGTTTTCCCTGATTCTTTTTTCATTTATTCGACATCAGTGGTAGAAGGTAGTCTAGCTCATTTAGGTATCAAGTTTGTTGCTCCTGTCTGATGAACTTTGCCACAGTCAGAGGCTCATCATGAAACGGGCTATTAAGAAATTGTTCTCTAATTATATCAGGAGCACCTGCATTATTAACCACTTCCTCTGTATGACTTGGAGGAGAGAGACCATGGTTTTGAAAGGACTTTTGACAATTGAAACACTAATTGGTTCCTGGTTCATATATTCCAAAAGTGGGAAGTTCACTGCCAATAAATAAAAATAAATAAATAAATAAATTGTTCCTGCTGCTGAGTTGCTGTTAAACATTGCCTAGATAACAAGGATGGTTTTCTTTTTGTCTGTTTTTTTTATATATATATAAGTGCTACAGTATATGGTACAGAAAAAAACATGTTTCTAGCATATCAATTATTTAATTTTAAGCTTTGGGTTGCAAATGATTGTAATTTTATGATTCCACCCCCATACTGTGCAAAGATTTTGAACCACCCCTAATTAATTTTTAAACCTCTTGCATAGAGCCTGATTTTGATCATCTGTGTGCCAATTTTTCAGTTAATGGCTCCTTAAGAATCACCAAATACAGTTGTTCACCTGTTAAACCTTCTGATCTTTGGTATGTTGCATTTAATCGTTCCAAATATTAGAATTTTGTTATTTGCAGTCTGCAACAAAAAAATTGCTGCTTTCTTTTTTCGGGGTTGACTGGTTAACAGAGTGGAAAAAGCAGCCAAAGTCCAAGGAAAATCTTTGAAACTTATCAGAAAGCCTGAACCAACCACTGACCAAGACCACTTAAAAAGATCTCAAGAAACTCTGCCCCTTAAAAGTGACATGAACAATGTAGGAACGCCAGAAAGCCTCACCCCCCAAAAAACATTTATACACCAACATGATCTTTTCACAAACGTGAAGCATTAAAGTAGTTTAATTGTTTGCTGCTCACTGATACCCATCATCCAGGGGTTGCAGAATGCAATAGCAATACAGAGGAAAAGGTCCTCAGCAACACACCATACTAAGACTTTGATAAATAGAACATATTTTATAAAAAGGAGCCGATGCTAAAATTAGAAACTTGTTAAGACCTCTGAAAATCCTTGTACTACTGAGCAAGACCAGTTTAGAATGATGCATGTTTGTCTCTTTTAAAAGAAAAATAGGAAATCTTGTCTTTAAATCTTTGCAGATTAATGCATTTGCACATGTATGCAGTTGACTGATGGAGTTGATGGTTTAGTCAGAAGAGGCCGTTTTCTGTTTCTCTTTTGTGTGACCTGGTTTGCGTTCATGCTGAAATCTGTCCTATAAATCGTCTCACAGTGTAAACCTTGAATCTCAGTAATGTTGACTCTAATTGTCATTTTTGACCAGCTGTATCCTGTGTCGACTCCTATAAGTTTTTTTTTCCACATCTGTGCAGTAGCCCCATGTTGAGGAAGAACCCTCATTGGCTGTAATATCCGCATGCCTGAGTGCAGCTTTGATCTGTGAAGACACCAAGAATTGTTCATGAGCGTCTTGTTAATTAACTCAGAATGTACAGTGTTGGACCATTTCTTTCTGCCCATCTTCGGCCTTGTTTATGAAGTTTTTTGCATCCTGTTTTGGCGCCCTCATCAAACAGACTTCCGCCCATGGATAAGGACAATGGAGAATAAATAGATTTTGACATCATCACTCTTTGATTAGCGCTGTGTGCTCTCTTGTTGTTACATTAGTTGAGTAATTTTGCAGCTCTGATGGATCTGAGGCCTAATTGTTGTTTGAAACATTCCAGTTGGTTTCCTTCCAGCTTGTAACATTTAACTCTGAGCCAAGTCGCTGTAAAGAACTTAAATGGATGTTTCTGGTCCAAGTGTTCATTTTGTCACTTTTTTGGAGTAAAGTAAACTGCAGCTTCCCATTCAAAATTAAAGAAACACTTGTTTTATACATTTTCACCCATTGCTTAAAGCTTTGTAAAGCTTACATTGCAGATCTAAACCAAGCCTGGAATTTTATCATAATGAATTTTCTTTTTCTATCTTAACGTCTGTAAGTTCCAGGTTGTACCAGAAAATATTCGTAAAGTGATTGAGCATTGGCCTGGTAGATGGGTTAAACTGGATATATACTTATTCATTTTGTTGTTTTGTTTTTTTTACCTCAATTGCTACTGTTGGTGCACATGTTGTGGCGTTTAAGAAATTACAACTATAGGTTACACTGTACCTTACAAAAGAAATCATACCCTTTTGAGATATTTTCACATTTTGCCGCATTACGAAAAAAAGCATAAATGTGTTTTTATCTGGATTTTTTCAGACCAAAACAACATTTTGTATTGCTTGGAAGTGAAGGGAAAAAGGAATAATTCGTTTTCAAAACTTTTTACAAATAAAAGCCTTATAAGTGCGTTTGTATTCAGCCCCTCTGAGTCGATACTTGGTAGAACTATATTTCTGCAATTACTGCTCCAGGTCCTTTTTAAAGGTAAGTCTACCAGAGCTGCACATCTAGAAACTAAACGTTTTACCCATTCTTCTTTAGAAAAATACGTCAAACTCGGTCAGATTGGATGTAGAGCATCAGAGGGAGATCGGTCACAGGTTTTCAACTGGTCCTCAGTCTGCACTTTATCTGGACCGTTCTATCACGTGAATGTGCTCCGATCTGAGCCCTTCCAATGCAGATCCAGTTGTATTGCTCTGCTGGAACTTAAAGCTCTGCCCCAGTCAGATCTAATAAACGGCTTCTGTGTTTCTGCTTAAGAAAATCATCTCCAGAGCATGATTCTGCCGTCATCTCCATGTCTCACATTGGGATGGTGTAGTTTAGTATGACAGGTAATTTAAATTTTTCAAAACCAACGTAGACCAAAAACGTCAGTTGCTGGTCTTCCAAAAGTAAATGGGGTGTGGGATTGAGCAACAGCAATTCAAATTACGACAGTCTATTAGTAGGTCTTAATTAGTAATACCATTTTCTTGCGTGTTCTTGATCTTCTGTGCATCTTAAAACTAAACTGAATATGTTAAGGGGGTAAAGTGTTTGATCTCTAAGAATTAAGAGTTGTCTGAGGGCCTTACTTCATCATGCATAGATATAAAAGCTAATGTTTGTGGAGTTAAAAGCCTTGCTTGGATGTGATGCAGCTCAGCTGTCAGTAACGGTACTGGGGTCAAAATACTAGGCTGTTGTTTTTTTTTTTGTCATAAAATTAAAAATGCAGAAATGAACACCAGTGCTTTGCAGTCAATATTGTGTTAGTGTTATATTCTGAATAAGTTTTCGAAGAAATATTGGAGAAATGTAGGTTTTGGTTTTTTTTGTGGAGTTTGTGAAAGTGCATCTACAGTGTGACTGAGAATTGGACATGTGTTGAGACATGCTTTTTGCACATGTATCAGCAGAGCTGCAGATTTTTCTGAGAGGTGCTGTATTTTATAGTTAAGTGAACCACACCTTTTGTGTTTAATGGAGCATATAGGCCTGTTTTGCCATGATTTTGAACCAATGTTAGTTTAAAAGGTCAGGTTAAGGTCAAATGGTAGAACTGCCAAATAAAAAAAATTCAACACTGTGATAAGTCCTGAGGTGCAGTGTAAATGTTTTTTTTATTCTTCCTTGATCATATTATATTGTAATACAATATTTGAAACATACTTGCAGACCTACAGGTTTATCCAATGACTCTGAATGCCACAGGTGTTTAAAAAGCTGCATTTGCGGCACTACAAGTGTTGCTGGATCCTCACCTGCCCAGATCTTTGTCCCTCTTCATGCACCTTGAAAGTAGTTCAATTTCTGCCATAAATGTCTAGATTTATTGAGGGTACATCTATTATAATGTTTATTTCCACTTGTACTGCTGCCATGTAGGATCAAATTTCCAAGGACTGCTTCTTGTAGATTAGCATTTTTTTCCAGTGGTAAACTGGTGTCTAAGGTCTTAAACCTATGACTTGGTGAGGGATTTCTTTTCTACCGCCTTATTAGAAGCCTCTGAATTAATCAAGATGCAGAAAACTGACTTTTCACAGATTGATCTGTTGGTCACACGTCATGAGCAATCAATAGAATTTGGCTAGGTTTTGATCACTGGTCGATCAATTGGAGAACCCTGGTAAAATATGCCGTGAATGGATTAAGGGAGTGTCTCCTGTCCGACGTTTTTTCTATTACTCTGAGATTTTCCTCTTGCTCACTGCCTGATTCGTTGGCCATCCAGACGGCCTGTGTTGTGCATGGATTATTTTGTATGTTTGATATTGAGGACATGACTCAAGTCTAGTAGACATGAAGCATAACATCTTGGCATGACTCAGCATCAGGCTAGTCTAATTCTACACAAGAACCGATGTGCCGTTCTGTCAGTGGATTCCTCTCCTCCACAGTCACATCCTCCCGTCTGGCTCTGCCCCCCCTCCCTTGTCCTCAGGAAAGGCAGCTGGGTGTTTTGTGTTTATCGAACAGGAAGTGGAGTGGACTGGGCGAACTGGCTCACTGTTTAGACACTTGGTAGCAGAGACCGGCTTGGGCCCAGAGCCCATTGTTCTCTATCTGGCAACTGGTGAGGGTTATTTCTGTTGTTGTTGCTTAATTCTGTCTGACATTGTGTAAGTCCCCAGCAGAGGAAGGTGCAGGCATGTGTGTGTTCCTGTTTCCAATGAGTCCAAAACCACGGAGAAAAAGAAATCACGGGGGTCCCTCCACACTGATTGTCTGCTTTGAGCTCCCTTTGATAAATCAATTTGTTTTCCCACTGTAACATTTCTGAGAATGCTGTAAGCTAGATGCTGATGATAACCAACATCCACATGAGGATGCAGGTCTAAAGTTCACTTATGATGGATTAATTCAGTGTTCAGCTCCATGTGATATCAAAGGTTGTAATATGTAACATTTGAGGCTGGTCATTGTTTGTAGACCTCATAAATGACGTAAAATAGTTTTTTGTTTTTTTCAGTTAATTTTGGGTGGTTGAAATTATAAACTTGTAATCCGTGGGTCCCCACTGTCGTGCAATAATGCAGGCGCTGCTCTGGCCTGTCATGGTGAAGTAAGAGCAGTCTGTTTCCATCCTCACCTAAGGTTATTAGATCATGTATAATAACAAATGAGAACAAAAAAAGTGACAACATTTTGTAAGAATCAGAAGGAAACGAAAACAAAGCCTCGATTATGTAGAAACATTTCAAATAAGTTATGTTTTTTTGTTTTTGTTTTTTTTTTATTTGTGTGGACTTACGTCTCTTTGGGGGAAGCAGGTGTAATTTGCCTCTCGTTTTACTACCTTGCGCTTAAATCATGATCGAAAGAACAAGACCTGAGGTAGAAGTGGCTGAAATTGGCTTCTTTTGTAGGGCAGCTGGGATTAGCCTTAGAGAAGAGGTGTATAGTAAAATTATCCAGGTGAGGCTTGTAGTAAATCGGTGACATCTCTGCATTAAAAGGAGTCCATTGAGATGGTTAAGGCATCTAATTAGGAGGCCTTCTTTGAAGATTTTCTGGTCATGTCCCACTGGGTAGAGACCCAAGAGAAGAGCCAGAGGTCAATGGAAGGACTATACATCCCTTCTAGCTGGGCAATGCCTTGGAATGCCCCTGAATGAGCTGAAGAGCGACACTGGGGTGAGGGTGGTCTGGGTGTCTATTGGACCTATTAACCCTGTGACCCAATCTTGCATAAATCAAAAACAATGGATTGATGGATGTAAAAAAAAAAAAAAGTTTTGCAGTGTTGACATTTAAGATGTTTAGGATCCTATATCTGTGACTGTGGTTTAGCCTTCTTGTTATCTGCTGAAGTCTCTCACCTTGTTTAAAAGTAGCCAACAATGCCAGCACAGAAAACGTTTAAGTAACTTCTTATAGCTTTTGTGCTTCCTCTGATTTAAATTTTGATCTGTTTTCATGGTGACTTTTCACACTAAAGAATGTTGTGGTTAGTGCAATATGTTGATGCTAGATAGGTTGTTTTTTATATATATATCTTAGAAAGCATTTTTCTTTTCAGTGGGTTCCTACACTTTTTTGAGCGCATCTTCTGGCTTCAACTCAAAGACTGCACTGATTTTGAAAATGAATAATCTCGTTTTCCCTCATTAACACAAAGGTGTTGTCAGTATTGACTAATGCCACTTAATGTGTCGGAAGAACCATATCTAGAGATCCATTTGTTTTAAGTTTCAGGACAGCCAGTTGAGCTGAAAATGTTCTGCTTCAGCTTTCCTACTATACCAATTTTTCTGCTAGCTCTCAATTTGAAATGTTAAATTTGAGTTTAAGACACTGTTGTTAACTGCAGAGCCTTAATGTGTTTTCTCAAACTTTGACCAAAACTAAGTCACCCCCTTGACGTGATGTGCCGTCATCTTATGCTTGTTTTAGACAACGAGGAGCTGCTGATTGAGCGTGGCGTTCACACTGGCACAATCAATCCCGGCGATAGCTGGCAGACCCTCGATTACGATGGGCCGGTGGCTCGCCTGCTCTACCGCATCCGGGTGCGCTGCGACGAGAACTACTACGGGAACAAGTGCAACAAGCTGTGCGTTCCTCGGGATGACTACTTCGGACACTATCGCTGCGACCCTTCAGGGACTCAGGTGTGCCTAGATGGCTGGATGGGCCCAGACTGCAGGACAGGTTTGGCCATGATTTATTTTCTGATACTAGCGTTTAAAAGTGAGAATCTGCTTATCTCTTTGTTACCTTAATAATTACTCCTGTTGTCCAACAATTGTTCTTGCTTGTTTGTGGTGGCTGTGTAATGAGTGGTAAAATTATGCTTGTCTAAAAATGCAACACTGGGTGTATAGCCTTGCTTGTAGGTGGCATCAGGGGAGACTCAGGGGTTCCCCTCTAAATAAGTTAACTAACATTAGAAGGCAACGAGTGAAAAGATGGGTGGTGAAAAGGTGGAGTTGTTTTTAAAAGTTGGGTAGAGTTTTGCATGCAAGTTGTGAAGTTGTCTTTTCAGAGTGCCATTAATAATCTCTTGCACTTGTTTAAACTATGCATTTTCTTTGACATTTTTCCACATGAGAATATATTGTTTTATTTTCTCTTTCCAGCGATCTGCAGACGAGGCTGCAACCTGTTACATGCCAACTGCTCTGTCCCAGGCGAATGCGAGTAAGAGATTTTTTTTTTTCTAATCATACTTGTCATTTACTTTTTGTGGTAATTTTAATTATGACAACAATTATTTCCTGTTTTCTATGTATTTAAATTCCTACCACCTTTTTTACTTGCTTTTTTGAGACCCTTTTAAATTTAAAGAAGGTTTTTACAGCAGTTGAAACCATAGCAATCTTTTAGATCACCCTAAAAAAATAAAAATAGGGAAAAGACGAGGTTTTGCATTCCGAGCGGAGGCAGCATCAACTTGGTGAGGCTTGTTGTTTTTTGTGTCAGCCTCTCCTTCCCTTGTGGGCATCTCCCAGATCCCTTCTGAAGGCAGGGCTGAAGCCACCCCTGCCTTCTGGTATTTTTAGCAGGCCAAAATCCTCCTCAGAATGCCAAGCACCTCATCAGCTCTCTGCACCTTAGACCAAAGAAAGACGCTCTTCTGCTTGTGGAAATTGCAACGCTGTAAACCACGCCGGGAATTGTCAGATCCCAGTTTCCCCTGTCTGCATTGCAGTCTTCCTTGAAGGGCAAGGGGCAGCAGAGGAAATGAATACCCTGCTGTGTTATTTACATTCCCTCAAAGTGGAAATGACAGTTAAATAAAGTGACGCGCAATGTCCCTGCTGGTCCCTTGTTTCCAGGATGCGTGTACATCCCGTTGTCATCTGTGGAAACCCCTCTTTCCCCACCTGCCGGATGTGAGGACACAATAATCTCCCATTTTTTTATTAAGGGAAAAAAAAGGAGGATGATGAACCGGAGTTAAGAAGCTGCTTCACATTTTTACATGTCCTTCTCATTCCGGTTAGCAAACTGCAACTTATTCATGTAAAATGTCAACAGGATGAGTGACATGAATAGGGGAGCGGCAGTAAAAGGGTGTCCTGCAGGAGCACGAATTTAACGATTCCTCAGGGCACAAAAAAGCTGGCATTAAATAATTTACCACCCCTTTTTTTTTTTTTTATTCCCTCTAGTACGTCACTCCTTAAAGCTGGTACATAAAAGCTGGTGCGTGCCTGTTTTAACAGTGCTCCATTCAGACCTTTGACTATACCGCCCAGAGCCTGTTTGGACACATTTAAGAGGCTTGTCCTAGGAATCACCTTGGATGTGCAGAGCATTGAATCATTTTGAAAAGGTTTTGCAAACTTTGACTCAAACCCACCTTGTTGATATTTTGACACACGGAAACAGTTTAGAAATATATATTAGGTGTAAATGTGAGTCAAATATAAATTAGACGTTTTGTTACTCTTAAGAACCAGAAATCCTTCTAGGTGTTTTCTTATGTGCCAGCTCTACCTTACGTTCATGTCCAGAAGCAGGCCATGTATTTTCCTAGTGCCCTACTGCTTAAGAGTGGCAGATTTCCAAAGGCTTCGTGTCTCAGAAAGGCAGCGGTGCCGTCTGCAGGGGGCTCAAAATAGCTATCAATTGACAAGACAGCTGGCACGACGACACCACGGCTTTGGAATAGCGGCGTACGAATCAGAGGCTGCACTACAGACTCTGTGTATATACACAGTTGTCTCCAACCACTCACTCCCTGAACAAGTTTACCACCCTTGTAGCCGCCACTCTTCTTCAAAACTAGACTCCTGCTTGCGCACGGGAGCCCATGGAAGTATACTTAACCTCTCCTGCCCTGGAATGTCAACATACACATGGATTGCTTGGCAGGAGGCCATGGGCCTAATATGAGTCCATGCGCAGATAAATTATATTAGGGCTTTGTTCAATAATGCATTTATTGTGAATAACTGTTTTTAGTACATCATCTTTGTTCGGCATCATATGAAGCCAAATTTAAAATCTGTTTTGATTCAACATTGTTGAAGTTCAATGTTTTGTTTCTCGACAGAGGAATTTCTTTTTCTATTTTCAAAAAAAGAGTCCATCAAATTTTATTGGACTTTTCTGGTCGTTATGTTTATCTATTAGAGAGATAAATAGCAATTAAAATGTTTTTCTTTTAAGATAACATAACACAAGTCCTCTAAATCTTCTGGCATTTAGCAAATATAAATTTTAATAATCCAACCAGCAACAAAATGAAAAAAATCTGTCTTATTTAATGTCAGATAGTGAGAGAGGAAAAGGGTTGTTTTTTTCATAAATTGAATGTAAATATCCAGTTTGAGTTGTAATGTCAGTGCCCATGTGAGAGACAGAGAATGGACTTGAAGATTACTTTCACCGTGCTTCATCCGTGGAAGTGAATGTGAAAACAATTGGCGAGATTGGACATGTTGGATTAGACCTGTATGATAATTCTCATGGTGTGATAACCTTGATAAAATTACCACGGTTTCATTGTATCACGGTATTTACACAGGAATTCAAAACAAAAAAGTGCTTAATGATCCAACTGCTTTTATTGAAAGTGAAAAAGCAAAGCACTGCTTAGTCCTGCTAAAATGTTACATCATATAGGTTGATTTAATTCATGTGTTGAATTTTTTATGCATGCTTTATCAAAACTATAGATTAAACGCCTCTAAATCAAGTCTTTTTAGGAAAACCTGCTTATTGCATAGAATGTACCTTTTTTTCCCCCTTCTTCATAGAGTGACACAAGTACAAAAAGCTGATATTTAGCTGGATAATTAGTCAGACTATCTGCTCTGTTAACTAGGCTGCAGTTGGCTTGGACCTAAAGGGCTCTTCTCATTTGATTCCTCAAATGAATGGTGTTGGCCCACATTATTTAGTACCTCACTACTAAGTTAATTCTCCGTTCTCCAACAAAAACAGAAAGCTAGTGTTTGTTTTTTTCTTTGTTTTTTTGATGAACTATTAACAAATTGTGTATTTTATGTATTTATTGTTTTACCAAAAAAGTTTTTTAACTTTTCTGCTGAGTTGGTTATCTTTAACTCACTGCAAATGATTAGCTTTCTCCTCGTGTCCTTCCCCGCTGGACTAAATTTTATTTTTTTAATTGATCACTACTTCAGAATCCAGTATAGGGTAAGAATAGGTCCCTGTTTTAAAAAAAAAAAACTGTTTACTGATGATTTTCTATAACTATTTTAATACCATTTTACATAAATACTGTTATTGTTAGCCAAATACATATTTAACCATAACAGTATTTATATAAGATGGTTTGGGCAGAACTTAGACTTTGGCTTAAATCAGAGGTGTGAAAAATGCTGCAAATTTATTAAGGCTGTAACAGTGTCTGTTCATATGGAGAACTGAACCATACCTGGTGTGTGTGCTCCATGATCGAAAGAAGGAGCCGCATTCTCATGCGTCTGTTTTTAAACAGGTGTAAGTATGGCTGGAAGGGCCAGTTCTGCGATGAATGTCTGCTCCATCCCGGATGCGTGCATGGCACCTGCAACCAGCCCTGGCAGTGCAACTGCAAAACAAACTGGGGCGGTCTATGGTGTGACAAAGGTATGCACTCTTGTTTTTTGTAAAATATAGAAAGTTTCTTTTAATCACGGTAAACAGAAATGTGTTTTCTTCCAAGTTGTACATTAAGGTCGTAGTTTTATCTTGATCATTCACATACGGTATACTCTAAACTAATTTGATTGTTGATTAAAATCTAAACCAATAATTGAACAAGAGGCTGAGATGTTTTGAAAGTTGAAGCTTGAACATTCCAAAGACATTGAATTTATTAAAAATCAAAATCAAAAAGTCACAGGTACATAAGTATTTGCTTTCTTTGCCATGAATCTCAGAACTGAATTCAGGTATATTCTGTTTCCACTAATAATACTTTAAATGTTTCTTCAGCTTGATTAGAGTCCACTTGTAGTAAATGCAGTTGACCGAACATGCTTTGAAATTTCTGTTTGGATGGGTTGTACTGGAATTCTAATTTCCCCTCGGGGATCAATAAAGTATCTTTGAATTGAATTGAATTGAAGTAATCACAGTTGACGGTGCATATTAGAATAGAAACAAAGCAATAAAATCTAATAAATTATTAGACTTCCAAGATTGGCTTATGTCAAGACGCAAACCTAAAGAAGGGAAAAAAAATTACTTTTGCATTACTGAAAGTGAGGAAAAGCTCTGTGGTCTCCATTATTCAGAAATGTAAGATGTTTGGCCCCCTCAGGAACCACCCTGGAACAGCACCAATCTATAGTGTAGAGCATAGTTGTGGCAGCAAAATGGTGATTGTCTTTGAGTGGCCCAGTCAAAGCCCATAACAATTGAACATCTCTGGAAAGACCTGAAAATGACCTTTTACAATTGTAAAGATTTCAACCACACTTTATTTGAGAGGATCTGCAGAGAAGAATTGGAGCAAGGGCTGTAATTACAGCTAAAGGTGCCTCAATGAATATATTTGTACATTTAAGCCCTAAATTATTCATACCTCTGACAGATATGGGTTTAAAAGAATCTTTGAATTTTACCCGCATGTTTTCATCCCTTCGGTATTAGCTTTATCAAAACCTGACATTGATCTCAAAAACACATCCTGAATAAAGACTTATTTTTAGTAGAGGTGGAACAGCTGATAGAATCCATGTTTCAGTTGGAGCAAAGCACATCAATGATTTTGTCTGAGTTTAAAGCTAACTGGAATTTCTGTATACTAAATGGTCAGACATCACTGATTTTAATGTTTATATTTATTTGGCAAAAAGAACTTTAAAATTGCTTGGTCGAATGATAAATGGCAAAACCTGGGCGATGCCATGAACCTATTGCTGTACTCCACCAGTTGTTGACATGGAATATAACAAGGTTATAATTTAGTCAAAGAGATTGCAGAGATGGAGCTGCTAATCATTTTAATAGTACATGAAGCCACATTGGTAATAATGAACAGGAACGTAAGACCTAGCTGTAATTTATCACAAGATTAAGACATTTAAAATAAAGTCTGCATCATCTTTGCTGGCTTCTCTCTCTGCCTGGAAACAAGAAGCTGGATAGTTTTACTGTCCATATGATCTGAGCAGCGACAGGGACACCTGATTCCTCCACATGCCTTCGTCACAGAGGGCTCTTCAGCGGATGAGAACAGGTCCTGAGATCCCCAGTGGAGACAGATTCTTGCTCATTTATTTACCAGGCTTTTGGGGAACCTGTCTTGAGCGCAAGTCTTGTGTGACAGGATCATTTAGGGTTTAGTTGATTTTATTTTTTGTTATTTAAAGGAAGGAAAAACACACAACCGTTGCATTTATTTAATATGTGCAAATAAGAGGTTGGTTTGTGCTGTTAATTCTCAACCACCTGTCTTTAGCCGGCAAATACAGAAAATTAGTCACAAAGCAGTACAGCAGGGGGGTTGAGAAAACACCTCCTGCCAACGCAGGCAGCTGGTACTCAATTCTAAGCGAAGGCTGCAATGATATTTCTGGGAAATCCCAGAAAAAAATAACACATGGAGGTGGCTGCACAGAGGTCGTCCACGCACAAAGTACTGACTGCAGACTTTCAACTTTTATTTAAGCATTAAATTCATATTGGAGGAGATGATGGGATGGAACGTCTTGAGTGCAACAAGGTTTTACCAAGAGGTGTTTGATTGGTTAAGTTAAAGTATGAAGCCATCTTCTTTCCCTTGAGCTCATTGCAGCAGATCAGAAATCAATTTTTTTCCCCACAAGCGAATTTAAGATGAAGAGTTACAGTGTTGACAAAGTGGAGATTTTTGATTTCCCAGGTTTTGACCTGCTGATACAGACTTTTGTCTAATCAGATTTCTCCTAAAGAACTATAATAGAGAAAGACATAAGACAACATTAAAAATATTTATCTACAGTATAGTTTTCATAAGCCGTCATATATTACCTATATTAGGGGAAAAACAGGGTCTTTGCTGTAATACAGTCAGCCTTCCAGTTACTCGGTATAAGTCTTGCTGTGTCTCACGCTTTAATGGACCACAGACATGTCTAAACATTTCATAAAAAATTTCTTTTTTAAATAGCTGACATTTTAAACCCTATTAGAAATTTTGTGTATTTTCCTTCAGTAACAGCATCCACTCTGAAGAGTGTTGCTCTCACTGGCATCTGGTAGAGCTTATTATGGTGGGGGTAAAAGTTAGATTTTTAGTTTAGAAGTTTTAAGGTCATTAGCTGATTTCTCTGAGCATCTCTGCTCATTATTGACCAACTAATTTTATCCCCACTTCAGAGTAGTTGTTAAGTCTTCGTTTCCCTGCTGTTCTTCATCAGATCTGAATTACTGCGGTCGCCACCAGCCATGCATCAACGGAGGAACCTGCTTGAACACTGAACCAAACCTGTTTTTCTGCGCCTGTCCACAGGGCTACTCTGGAAAGAACTGTGAGATAGGTGAGGAATTTGTTTTGTTTTTAAGATCTGTTGTTTCAGGTTTTAATTTTTTATATTAATAAAAATATCAATTCTCCATCCCCAGTAACATAATAAAAGCTGTTGAAGTAAACAAATATACACACTGAGGAAATCAAATAATGAAATTTTACCTCCAAAAACAACTTTCTTTCCTAATATTCTGTTGCTCTGTCGCTTTCAGCCGAGCACTCCTGTGTCTCCAACCCCTGCTCAAATGGTGGGACGTGCCTTGAGGTTGCTGCCGGCTATGAGTGTCTGTGTCCCCCCGGCTGGGAGGGTCCCATCTGTGACAAAAGTGAGTTGTTTCACCGTTGAAGTTTTGTAAATTATCTTTTTAAACACTTATTGACATGTATAAACCATACATCACTGGTCTTAAGGCTGTTGTGACTACTTCAGTAAATAAAAGTTCAGTCTCATTTAAAGTTGCAGTTAGTCAGAAATTAATTTTGGCTTCTCTAGATTTGGCTGAATGTGCGTCCAGTCCATGTGCTCAGGGTGGGACCTGTATCGACCTGGAGGATGGCTTCGAGTGTATTTGCCCCCCACAGTGGGAAGGGAAGACCTGCCAGATAGGTAAGCTGACATTTAATAATAATACTCACGTTTTCAAGGCAATTCTGCTTTTAGATCTTCATGTTGAATTGGCTAAAACTTTTAAAAGGCCTCTAAAAGGCAATTCGTTGGTTGGTGGTTAACATCCTGTACATTACAGGCTTTTTACGGTTTCAGAAAGATATGGAATGTCCTTATTGTATTTTCCACTTTTAAATGTGGAAAAAATAAAATGGGAGTATGGAAAAACATTTGTGTTCCCTGAACAAAAAAGTACTTGAATGAATGTAAATATATACTGCTCACTATTTTTACATTACTAATGTTTAAAAGCCTACAATGGTGCTACCTGCTGTGATACACTGCGATTTTTCTCCAGATCATTAGCCAAACATCTTGATTTTATATTTTATTCTTTGAGAATTTTTTTGACAGTGTGATTATGATGGAAAATGAAGTAGCACTGTCATGACCTTCTGGGATCTTCTATAACAGTGAAGCTGTGGTCTATAATAATTTTTTTTTTTAGCTCGGACAAGCTGCCAGCATCACTGTCATGACTTATGGGGGGTTAAAATGAATGAACCTGGTTTCTCAAGAATGCACCATTTACTATGTCAAGATAATTAAGTACAGATGACACAAATAAACAAACTTTGGATAAAATTAGAAGATGAAGCAGTTATTGTGATTTAAAGCTTAAATTAAACATGAAAAGGGAGTTCTTACTTTCCACTGCCGCCATGTGATTGCTCAGTATGAGGGATTGATGCAAAGTCACTCAACTGCAACAAGGAATAAGCACTTCGATGTAGCTACCGGTGGTGCAAAGCTTCCACCCATCCAACATAATTTGCCTTGAGTAGAAATAGCCCTTCAGAATATGTCACTAAAAATGATTACCACCAATACCATTTTGATTTTAATCATTTGAAATCTGTAGGATTGTTTTTCTTCTTTTAGTTCTATTTAAATTACCGAAATTTAATTTAAACCTAGATTAAAATATCTCTATCTAAAGAGGAGACGAAAAAATAACCGAATTCAAAACAAGGAGCTTAACATTAAATAATACTGAAATATTGACTTTATTACAAGACAAAATGAAGTTGCTTTTATCTTCAGATAATGATCCAGTGGAATTATCTTATATTGAGATAGTTTGTAAGTTATAACAATAAAATGAGCTGATGGCTTTCTGACTTTATAAGCTACAGTTTTTGTCTCTGGCTGTGGCTTTCATCCCGCCCAAAAAGCTGACATAACCGGCACCAAGCCAGGAAATGTATTATGACCAGTAAACAAGATTGTTGTGCTTGTATGTGTGTCTGGGGGTACAGGCAGGAAAGAGATCCCAAGTGTTCAGTATCATCTTACAAGCTCCAGTCTCGGTTTACAGGCAGGTATAGGCCTTCTGTCTTACCTGGAGCTTGTGTGAGCGGAGGCTTGGGTTTCAGAGAGGACAGCCATGTAGGTGTGTGTTGCAGGACATCCTGCTACTGCTGATTGCCTCCCCCATAGTCTCCATCTCTTTATGCTTGTGCTTTATGCTATTTTTTTCCACTTATTTGTGTTCCAGTAAAGAGATAACATTCTAAACATGGAGTGCCATTGGTATCGATGAGAGTCTGCACAAAAAAATAAAAACATAAAAATAGCAGTCTTTTCTGCTGCCTTTTATGTTTAAAAACCTTTGTAATTTCTATATAATTTTTCGGTCATTGAGCCAGAGGGGGTCTAAAGAGCCACAGTTTGCAGACCCCATGCCTCATGGGTAGGTGGAATGTTTCTCACCAACCCATTAGAAATCCAACATTCCTCAACATTTGTATCTAGTGAAACCTTTCTCACACAGTACTGTATAGCTTCTTTTAGTGGACACGTTTCTGCTTAATATCAACTGCGGAAAGCTGCATTTTTAGTTGGTCTTGCTAATAGTAGTTAGCCTGGTCAAATGCACATCGATTGGAAATTCCCACAGCTTTTCCATCTTACAATCAGAACATGGTTGGGTTTTATGCCATTCCCAGATCGAAAATCCAACTTCAGAAGTAAATGGATGGTAGAATAAGTAGTCACCAGAAATTGTTCCCGTTGTACTGTGGTCCACTTCAGTTCACACTGCACCTCTCTTTGGGGACGTTTGTTTGAAGCAACGACCTGTGTTTGAAAAAAAATCGGTTTTAGCCATGGATTGGAGTCATTGGTGTCCATTGTCTGGACTTCATCCCAGGTGACAGTGGTGGTGCACCAGTAACCATAAGCATCAGTTTGGGGGAAAAGTAGCTTTTTCACTCTGAGGTGCTGGATTGAGTGTTTTACTTGATAACATCCAGCATACGATACAGCACATAAGACAAGCTCATCAGCAGTATTAGTTCTGACGGTATCGACAAGCTGAGCTTGATGATGTACAGAGGGAAGTTGTTCTCTTCCAGTAAATTAGCACAACAGTCCCATCTACATCATAATTTGTGTCAAAATATCCACATTGCTGTTGAATTGACTAAGCCTTTATTATATAGCCCATGCATACTAGTCATACAATTAATGGTCTAATCAAAATTACCTAAAAAAAATGATGGCACTACATGCTGGTTCTTCCATTTTTCTCTTTAATTCTTGGACCATTGTATCTTGTCCACCTCCACTGTCTTTTTCTACTTTTCCTTCAATTGATGGACTCCGTTTGCCTCCTGCCTTCACAGATGCAAATGAATGTGCAGGACAGCCCTGTGTGAACGCTATATCTTGCAAAAATCTCATTGGTGGATATCACTGCAACTGTTTCCGGGGATGGTCGGGCCAAAACTGTAACATCAGTCAGTATTTCTTTACTTTAACTCAGCGTCACTTCTACGATGACTTTGCTTTCCTTCCAATAATGACACCTACTGTACTTCGGTTCCTTCTTTTCCTCCTAAAGATGCAACATGGGTGTAATTTGGCTTCACTTCCACACATGTAACCTGTTTGATTCTGGCTTTGGCAAACTCAACCTCTAGTGCTGATTTGCATGCTGTCTAACTCCCAGTTTTATATGGCACTTGCTTGACTTCACATGTTTCTATTTTCAGTCTTCAGCTAAATCTGCACACTGCAAAAATGTAATCCAGTAAAGAATGATAAAATGTAACGCTTTTACCTAGTAAATTTGACATTTGTCATCGTCATTCTCTTCAGACATCAATGGTTGCCAAGGTCGGTGCCAGAATGGAGGAACCTGTAAGGTATGGTTTTTTTTTTTTTTTTTTTGTCTTTGAACCAAAAAGGTGAAATTTGCAGAGATCTGTTACGCCATTGAGCTTTTTTTATTGCTTGTGTGCTCTTTAGAAGGGGCCCAGGGGTTACCACTGCCAGTGTCCTCCTGGTTTTGTTGGCAGTCACTGCGATCTCCAGAGAAATAAATGTGACAGCAGACCGTGCCAGAACGGCGGCCAGTGCAACACGGTGTTGGACGGTTTCGTATGTGAATGCCCACCAGAGTTTGGTGGTCAACTGTGTGAGGTGAGACACATGCAACAAACTTTTATTTCTTTATAGTGCATTTCCAAAGTACCAGACTTTCTTGTAATCTTTTAAACTGGATTTCTTGGTGCTCTGGAGTTCTTCTTTGGATCCTGGCTGCTTTTTCACAAATTTTGAATCCAGTTCTTAATCAATTACAAATATTTCCTTTCTCCCTTGCTAGTTTACATTCAGCTGCAAATCATGATGTAAAGTTCAGGTACAAAACGCCATAAGTGCAAAGAAAAACTTTGGGAGAGCTTCAGAAATCCTGGAGAACTTTTGATGGATACCACTTCGAGACACCCAAAAAAGCTAATTTTAAAGTTATACCCCAATGTGTAAGGGTTTAGTGAAATATCATGCTATGAAATCTCACAATATTGAAACTTGACAATATTATTCTAAGTGGTGTCTCTCAAAGCACATGTTTGACCTAATGTGACATTGTCTGTTGGGATGACTTCATGCTAATATCAAAAATCCTGGATATGAAGTTACAAAACCATGGCACCATTTCAACGTTTGAGACTGAAGTTGTAAAAGGGACGTAGTTCTTGAGCTAAGGTGTTGTGCTGATAAAGGTGATAAATACCAATGCCTTTTGGACTGGCTGGCAACACATGTAATAGTTTTTATGCGAGCATTTTAGACACTTTTTACGAAATCAAAATGGTGCAAGAAGGCTGGACAAGATGCAAATGATATGTCACCGCTGAGAATCTCGTGACAGGCTAGAGCTTAGTCTCCAACAACGCTATAAGCTTTGTCCCTTTTATAAAACAGTTTTCTAAATTGGATTAAATTATCTCAAGTTTAACATCTAAAATACCAGGATTTGGTCAAAGTTCTTGTATAGTTCTGGACTAAATAGATTCTAAACACATTTAGAGATTTGTGTTGCCTTTATTCCAAATGTAGAAAAAGTTAAAGGATCTTATTCCAAGTTTTTTTGGTTTTTGTTTTTTTGGTTGGGGGGGGGGGGGGGGGGGGGGGACATGAGTACAGCTGTGGTATTAGACTAGCATGTAAAATGCCATATATGGACTGGGCAAATCCAGACTGGAATATCTTAGTGATTTCAGATTCTTTAGTTTTATTAGATTTTGCTTATTTGAACCTTTTTTTTTATCTGTGGAAAGAAAAACTAGTGGTTTTCTAAAAACAGTGTACTCAGTTAATCCAGTATTGTGTATATTTGCATCTTGCAAACAGGATGCATCACTAAAAAGCCTCTAGTACTGGGACTTTTTAACTAAACTGGAACTCTGCGCAATAAGTTTTTATTGTGGTAAATAGAAAGTTAAAGTTAATGCTACATAGGTATCTTTTTTTTTTTATTTCAGGATTTTGCAATTAAGGCACTGCAGTTGGTTTCACGTTGTCTTTTGATAACATGTCATACAGTGGAGAAAAACTACAAACTGCTTCAGCATTTAACAGTAATCTGACCCAACATACCAAATGGCTGCTGTGATCTTCACTGGTTGTGTAATGTAATCCATCCCCAACATTGCAAGCCAAGCCTTCTTTTTTGTACTTAAGACTTCTGATCTTTTCATACGGTTTCAGTGGGTCTTTTTCGATGCCTTTTATACACAAAGTATGTATCTGAATGTAGATTATCAGTGAGGAAACTGACACTTTAGTGCATCTCTAGGACTCTGAATGGAGGACATTGCTGGTCTTAGGCCAATCCAGATTTAGCATCTCTACTATAAATGTAAGCCTCCCTGAATGAGGAGATGCTGGAGTTCTGCCCACACACTGCAGAGCTGCGATGCCTGCTACGGCATGATGTACATTCCTGCCCTGTCGTGCCAAAACTACGATGCCCCACAGCATCATATTTCTCTGATTAGTATCTCTTGTCAGGTCATTAGAAATTTGATTGTGTAAGAGTTTTTGCCCAAGCCCTGATCTGATCCGGATGGAAAACGCAGACTGATTCAATAGACACTGAAGAATACTGGTGCATTTTACTTTCATTTTCAATGTGTTTTTCAAGTGAAATTTAGAAAAGTCTAGAAATCAAAATAACTCATAACAAATAATTGGACTTTTTGAACACATGAAACTTCACAGAAGCCCTCAGATGTATTTGATATAAAAAAATGAAGTTCAGTGCAATGTAAAGCCATTTTATTTTATATTTGAATCATAAAATGTAACATTTTATCACTACCTTGAACTTCAGAATAATTCATTTTGTGTTGAACAATCCAAGCAGCATAATACAATGATGTATTGGCACACTCAGATATGACCCGCGAACGCACTGCAATCTTGAGGGGGGGGGGGGGGGGGATTTACGCCTGACAGTTTCGGTAAAGTAAACCATATGACCACAGATTCGACCACCCTGTTGCCCTGCTAACCTCTCTTCTTCACCACCTTAAATGGCAGTAAGGTCCAGGTCCAACCCAAAGTTTATGCACAGTAGTCCTCTGTTTACATAAACAAAGACATTTTTCTCTCTAAATGCTGCAATTTAGTATTTAAATAATGGTAGCAAGTCATGTTGGCCTCTGGCTAGGATGATTTATCTCTATTATTGTTCACTGTGACTCTTTGTGATGGACCACAGTTGGTATTTGCTCTCATTGTAGATGATCTTTCTCTTTGCCTGCTTCGTTTCTCACACTGTCCTCAGAAAGGATTTCGTCTCAGAATAATCTTGCAGGATTAGGGAACCAAACGCATGGATTCCCTTGATGAGTTTAGTGAGTTTTTTGAGGCTCATTTAGTTTGCTCACCTTTGTTTTGTTTAGAACAACAATGCAGGCTTGAGGACACCAAGCTGCTTATCTGAACATACTTAAGGTCTTATTTCTTCACTGCCTCTTTGGTTTTTCTTGCTTCTCTATCTTAATGGCTTTTTTTATGTGCAGCGATGTTGGGCCTACTTTATCCATTTCAAAACCAGCCTTGATTTTAAAACCAACTTTGATGTGTTTTTGAGATGCTTATCTTGTTTAAACACACAATTGCATCCAAGATTCAACCATCTGAGCCAAACTCAGACCCGCAGAAGAAAAGAAGTAGGTTACAATATTGAGAATTGACAGCAGGCTTAACGTTTTCACGACCTGGAAACTGCTGTCTGCTGTGAAGCCTGTTTTACATAGCCATAGACAGAGGCTGTCCCTGCTTGAAAATAAAAGCCTTTAAGCTTACTTTTGGAGCACATTTCACTGACATTCAAAATGTCGTCTGCAGGAAAAAAACCTATCATCATAATAAAAACTGAACTATATGACCCCAGGGGCAAGAAGAATGATTGAGGCTTTCAGACTTAAGAACACTGTACCACCTGTCAAGCATGGTGTTGGCAGCATCATGCTGAGGCTCTGTTTCACTGACAGTGGTACTGATACCAAATTCTCCAACTTCACCTCCAGTTAACAGGTAGTTAGTTGAAACTTTGCCACAGTTTGGTGTTCCATCAGTATTAACACATCAGAACCGGTTTTGGAATGTCTTTGTTAAAGCCTGGATCTCAACCCTAATAAATATTTCTGAACTAAGCCAGTTTCATCTCAGAAATTCAATACGTTTAAGTTCAGTTTCTCCAAGAAGAGGGTTCAAATATCCAGCCAGGATTACGCCAGATTCTTGATGATGGCTGCAAAAAGCATGAGGTCAAGGTGCAACTTCCTTGCCTGTAGGCATTGTTTTGACCCTGTGAGGATTAAAGAATATCCACAATAAAATCAAACTTGCGCACCACATTCTTGTTTTAATCATGCCATACATTTTCTCAACAACCATACTCGGGCTATAGTTAAATCGGTGTCGGAATTTTTCCATCTACTTTATATGAAAAACTTGGCCAAGTCAAGATTAGCCTTACCATTAGCTTTGTGATGAATCCATAATTTTTCTCTTCTTTCTTTGAAGCAGTGAGAATTTGTTTTACAGCTTCAGTTTTGATGTGGATTAGATTTCTTGCAGCTGCGATGTATATTTTAAAATGAATCATTTTCTATCCAATTTGTAATAAAATGTATTTTTTTTCTCACAGATTTTTGAGTCTCTCTCTGGTTCGAGTCAAATTGTGCCTTTAAACAATTATCAGGCTTGACAAAAATTAGCTTTCTAGCTAACAAGCTTAGTTTTTTTGTGTGTGAGCCCTGGAGATGGTCATTAGCACAAAAATCTAAAACACAATCGAAAGAGATAGTTTTTTTTTTTTTGTTAATATTCAAAACACTGTCTCAGAATTTCTTCTTGAAGTTTTTTTCTTTATTCCCTAACAGATATAAGTCTGTAATAGTTGTTTATAGTCAGTAATTGCTGGGTGCAAATGTGTCTGCCAACAGTTACAGGCCAAACAATGTCCAATCATTATTTGGCGCGTTAAATAAACCTTTCTAATCTTCAGGTTGTTTTTTTAGGGTGATCTGTTCAATGCAATGTGTGTGACACAACATCCCCTTCTTTTCACTTCCCATAGATCTCTCACTGGCCCTCCAACGATGCTTGTGATTCCAACCCCTGTGAGAATGGGGCCATGTGCCACAGCATGGACCAGGACTTCTACTGTGCTTGTCCTGAAGGCTATGAGGGTAAAACATGTGAGCATGTAAAGGAGACCTGCCAAACTACAACATGTCAAGGTGCCTCAAGAACTAAGCGGCCATGTAACAATGCAAAAACATTTTGTGGGGTAAAAAAATTTATTTAAACCTTTTGTTTTCTCCTTTGCAGTAATTGACAGCTGCATTGTTGCAGTACCCGCCAATGACTCTGGAGGAGTGCAGCACGTTTCTTCCAACGTCTGCGGTCCACGCGGGCGCTGCATCAGCCAGCCCTCGGGCAACTTCACCTGCATCTGTGATCCGGGTTTCAGTGGCATCTACTGTCATGAAAGTATGTACCAACTTATGCTATAATATCGTGTAGGTTAACTGATTTGGAATGAATAAATGCATTATGCTTTTGAAGATGTCGCCTTCAGAGCAAAACACTTTCTCAAGTATTTGCTAAATGGAAACAAAAAATATCTTTCATTTCTTTGTTTCAGATATCAACGACTGCGTCAGCAACCCATGTAAGAACGGTGGGACCTGCATTGATGGATTAAACTCCTTTCAGTGCTTCTGTCCGGATGGCTGGGAGGGTCAGCTCTGTGACCTCAGTGAGTTCGTCTTCTGTTTGGAAAATTTCTGCAGCTTTCATAAGAGAAAATAACACCTGGGGTGGAGCCCCTAGTTGCGCTGCGCCCAATCTCTTTGTATGGGTTGGAGTTAGGTTATTATTGAAGAGTGAGTCATCTTTCTCCTTCCTCAGACGTCAACGAGTGCAGACACAACCCTTGCAAAAATGGTGGACGCTGCATTGACTTGGTGAATGACTTCTACTGCGAGTGCACTGGTGACTGGAAGGGCAAGACCTGCCATTCCCGTGAGTTATGTTCCCTCTTGTTAGTGTGGGTGTTTATCAACAGCTTTCAGCTCCCTTCAGCAGCACATGTTTGCATGTTATGGCCACCATATTCAGCTCATTTATGGGGTCTATTTACAACTAGTTGTTACTAATTTGCACTGGTCAACGAATTGGTAGTCACTGGAAGTCTGAGAAAGTAAACTGGTTTAATTCAGTTGTATACAAAATATAATTCAATACGATTGATGCTAGGAAATCCACGAACACACAATTTAGTATGATTACTTCATATTTAATACTGTCAGGTTCATTGAATTGATAATGATAAATGGGATAGATAAATGAAAAACAACAAGGTTAGATTTACGTGCGTACAGCAAAGAATTGGTCAGGACTTCGTGGGTTGTCCCATCTGCAGCTGAAGCCTTTAACATTATCGCTAAGAGGATGCCTCAGGGTTGGCCAAGGCTGCTCTGTAATCTTTATCTGAAAGGAAGCTTTTAAACCTTGCAATGAAATCCAAAACCATGAGTTTATTCTAAAACTGAGGAACCTGATCATTCATATATTGATTTCTACAAAGTCTGGAAAAAAGAAAATTGAATATGGGAAAAGATTTGGATTTGCCTATTAAATATCTATTTTGTCTAAACTTTGCAGTCCATGTGACCATCAACCATCCATTTGCTCATGATGGTTGGACAGATTGATATCTGTCCAACCATCAGTCTGTCCTAAAACCTGAGTGTCCTTCTGTCTTCCATCCATCCTTCCATCCATCTGTTCATTCAGCCCTCTATCAACTGCCTATTATCTACCCATTCCTCCTGCCAGGTATTCATTGGTCTGTTCTTACATCTGTTGATTCATGTCTGCTCATCCAAACATCAACTGGTTCTTAGATCAGTCTCTTGTCATCTTTTAGTAAATATATCCTGTCCATCAACCAGTTATTTGTCCATCTATCCATCCATCAGTGTTCCATTAATTTGTCTATTTATTATTTGTCCATCAAATTGTCCATCTGTCTTTCCTTCCCTCCTTACCTTACTTCCTGAGAGCCTTCAGTGTTTGCATCTTCCATATTTACAAAGTACTGTAGAAATATGTGCCATAAATTCATAGTAAATTATTTGTATTTATATTTTGGAAATTTGCTAAAAAGACAGAAACTCTGCCTCCCATTCAGCCAAAAGTAAACCTACAGTCTGACTGAAAAATGTTCATATTGTGATTGGTGAAAATTTAATGAGTTGTCTTTTGGTTTGTTTATGTCCAGGTGAGAGTCAGTGTGATGAAACCACCTGCAGTAATGGAGGCACCTGCTACGACCACGGAGATGCCTTCCGCTGTTCCTGCCCACCTGGCTGGGGAGGAAACACGTGCAACACAGGTGAGGCGTTATAAGGAAGGATTTGTTTCCCTAGAGGTTAATGCTCATAATATGTGTTTTTGCTTCAGCTAGTTTAAGACTGAAATCTGATATGTATTTAGTTGTGATGGAAGCTGCTGAGATTTATCTCCCATGTTGCTAGTGGGGAAATTCTAAACATTTTTAATGTTTCAAATGCATTACTCCTACTGTTTTCATGATTTTCATTGGTTGTCTGTAATTACAGAGTATGTTCTGCAATGTGTTTTCCTCCCAGGTTTTAAAGATAGCTGCCTCTGATTTCCAGGGAAATCTAGTGTTAATGCTTGCGTGTATCTCTGTAATTTGTTTTCCCTCCTCCCACTTTTTCCAGCCAAAAACAGCACTTGTGCCTCTAGTCCTTGTTCCAACGGTGGGACGTGCGTGGGAGCAGGAGACACATTCTCATGTATCTGCAAAGAGGGCTGGGAGGGCCTCACCTGTGGACAAAGTTAGTACCCTTGCATAGCTTTTAATGTAACTAGCAGGAAATGCACTGTAACTTAAGTTATTCTTTTATCTAAGGGGCCATTTATTTTTTAGCCTTGTAGATTAGATGCACTGATCAAAGATTTTGTGGTCGGTTTCACCGATTTTTACAAGACAGGTTATGGCTCTCAAACTTTTTTGTTCGCCTCAATGTAGAAATGCATCATATCACAAGAAATTCATTTTTCCTACACGATCCTCCTTGATTGAGTCTTTCTGGTGTGGCAGCCTGAATAAACGGTCAAGATGCTGCCGTACAAAATACTTTTCTTTTTAAATTATGTTCTTAAAGCCTTTGTGATTCCTCAGACCTCACCGATACTGAAAATGGCGCACTTTGATTCTTCCCTCACTTAAATACTTCCACAATGAAGAAAATTGCTCTCAGTGCCACCTGGCAGTGCTTGGTGTGTTGCATTCACTGATCGCAACAAAGATCTTCATTTTAGGTTCTGACTTGCAGACCACTCATCAGTCATCTCTGCGCATCTCTATTGAAGACACATTACATTCCAAGAAGATTTTTTAAACTCTTGGAAAACTTTCACATATGTGCAAGACTTTATGGGTCATAGTATTACACGTGATATAAGCAAGGATTAATTATTCAAGTCTGCAAATTCAGGCCAAAACCTTCACAACATTTGCAACACAATGAAATAAACTATGAATAAAGATTTGTCGCATTGAATTTTGTGTGCAGAAAATTGCATCATGTCAAGATGATTTTCTTCATTTCCCCCTCAGTGGTGTTATATTCTCTAAATTGATGCAGAGTAAATCACTGGTTTCTCCAAACTACCTTAATACATTTTTTTTTTCTTCAACAGACATTGATGACTGCAATCCTCATCCATGGTATGTAATGCTTATCATCTTGCGCACCTGCACACATATTTTCTTGTCTCCCTGCATTATCGCCACACTTCACAAAGACGTTGTTGGCTGTAGGGGTGACGGACCTTAAAGTCCAGTGGAACCTACCTTTAAAATCAAGCCTCAACAGGGGGTCATCTCACAGGGGGGAGAGACGAGGTGGGCACTGATATTGAATAGGACAGTGAGAGGTGGGAGTTTTGTGGGGAGGACAAGAGTCCCACCGACCTTGTGGTGAATGCGGGGGGTTGGGTTAGTGGCAAAGGGGAGTTGTAAGGGTTCATTCTTACTGTGCGACCTGAGGGGAGTGCAGCTTTAAGGAGAAATGGAGGGAAGGCATGATGAGGAGGGGAGGGGAGGGACTGGACACACCTATTAGCATCTGAAAGGTGGAGGCTTGTATTGATGAGCTGAATTGAGCTTTGTGACCTGCACCACTAACATGCACACCCACAAACGACGTACTCTGCTGCAGCTGGAAAGGATGTCCAGCCTCATCCAATCATGCTTCTTTCCTCCTGCAGTTACAATGGTGGGCTCTGTGTGGATGGAGTCAACTGGTTTCGCTGTGAGTGTGCCCCTGGGTTTGCTGGTCCAGACTGCAGAATAAGTGAGTAAAATACTGAAATACCCTGTAATTCTTTAAAAAAAAAAAGGTTTAATGTTCAAAATGCCCTAGATGCTAATATTTTCTTGGCACCACTGTATAGTAGGATGTATTAAGGGAGGCAGCTTCAAGAATGGTAATGTCCAAAATGAATCTGACAAATTGACAGCTAAAAGCTAGCCCTCTACCCTTTTCTTTGTTCTTTGACACCTCAAGGGTCAGAGGTCATTCCTCCTCCATACTCACACGGTCAAGCTTTCACACACAGAAGACAAATTACCCAGTGACCCTGAAACTCTTCTGTTCCTTTGTTTGGACCGGATAGTGTTCACCTATGTTGTCTAGCTTGAATATGAGAATTCTCATCTATATTGAGTTTTCATGATAATATGGACAACAAAGATCAAAGGTTTCCTACAGATTTTTAGGGCACCCTGAAGCTGAGATCTTTCCAATATTTTATGCTCTGTGGCATTGATCTACCAGACCCTGACAAAACCTTCCATGGTTTTGGCCTCTTATTCCACATCGGGTCACAGGCACAACAGGTCCAGAAAGGGGAAACCCAGACATTCATCTCCCTACCAGCTCTTGGGAGATCACAAGGCATATGTTTGCTACCTTACAGAGGGAGCTCATTTTGACTGCTTGTATGTTGGACCTTGTTCTTGTCAGTCTTGATCCATGTTTCTGCCGGAGCATAGATGGATCTAGAATTCAAGAGCTTTGCAGTTCTAGAGACGCTCCTCACCCCTAATATAATTTGCATGTTTCACAGTTTCTTAAATCCCCTTACTAGTATTGGTCTGAGTCTTTACCGTGTACTGGTAGTTTTGCTGGAAATACTTGTAAGTTTTAGACTGATCTCATGAAAACTAGTGCTGAAATTTATTTTTGTTGCTCTTCTTTCTCCATATAGATATTAACGAGTGCCAGTCTTCTCCCTGTGCCTATGGAGCCACTTGTGTGGATGAGATCAATGGCTTCCGGTGCATGTGTCCTCTTGGTAGATCAGGAGCCAGATGCCAAGAATGTAATTACCTTTATTTTTGGTCAGACTTTAATAAAGTTTGTTTTTTAGTATTCTCATTATTGCACCAACTAATTTTCTCAACCATCACAGCAAATATCCAGTTGCTAAAGCTCAACATGACCGTGTCTGCTTGTTTGTAGTCATAGGCACTGGGAAGACTTGTCACTATGCTGGGCTGCAGTTTCCCCATGGTAGCCATTGGGAGGAGGAGTGCAACAACTGCCATTGCATCAATGGCAAAGTGCACTGCACAAAGGTACACAGGCTCTTCTAAACACTCACGGCAGTTTTTAGTGGATGGGTTTTCCTAAGGCCACTTCATGCTGATTAAAAATTGCCAGCATCTCCACAGTGCATCATAGTAGAATAGAAATGCACAGTCTGTGGAAACCTGTACGAAGACTTTTCATGCAGTTTGAGTTTTAAAATTCAAAGAGCAAATATATTTACTAGTTAACCTAAACAAGAAATGTAAAATTAGAGCTGGAAATGAAATTATCGGGCAAAAAAGTTTAACATTTTGACCCTATGTCGCCAGGTGCTGTGTGGTCGCCGCCCCTGCCGGCTCGACCAATCAGATCAGAAAAAGGAACAGAAATCCTGTTCAGCTGGACAGGAGTGTCTGGAGCACAGCTACTACACCTGCTTCTCCCACCCTTGCGATCAGTGGGGGGTTTGTTCGATGGCTGGACCCCCACCTCCCCAAGCAACCACCAAGTGCCAGCCAAACAGCGTTCATTTGGACAACAGCTGTGGCCGCATAACTCTTGTTTTCAACAGAGACAAAGTACCGCCTGTGAGTCATCGCTCATGTATCATTTTTCCTGTAGCAGCCTGTGGTTTTGAGTTCTCCTGAAATTTGTACTGGTACTGATAAGTCTATGCATCTGCTTGCATGCGTATATGCAGGGGACCACTGTGGAGAATATTTGCTTTGAGCTGAGGTATCTTCCTGACACCAGAAGCTTGGCAAAAGACCATGCCCTTCTTATTTTGTGCGACCTCTCCAATTCAAATCCAGATGCTGTAGAGGTGGCTATTGTAAGTAAATTACCCAACTACAGCACATATTCTATATTGCCACATTTTAACCAAGGGCACAGTGCAGCTTGTTTTTCTTCTATTTAATGTTGGATTAGCATTTTTGTTTACAAAAAATGTATACTTTAGTTAAAGGCTATCAGAGAATTCAGTGTCGCTTATCAAATATATATTGTTGAAACAAGACTTCAAGATCAACTAATATGCAGACCTAACCAGCTATTAAAAACAAAACATTTAGAATTACCGTACAATAAATCTAAATTACTACCATAATGGTACCATAATGGTGGAAATGAACTAAGATAAATTTGGATGGTTCAGGAAAATGTCCTTATTAAAAGGCTTAAAGTTGTTTCATTCAAAGCTAGGAGCTTTCTCCAGTTCAGTTCAGTTTACTTTCTTATTAAGCAAATTACCGGTTTGGGCAAAGCCCATTGTTTACTGAGATTGTCTCAACAATCACCAGATTTAAAACATCTGCACTGTGTGAACTTGCTTGTTGACGACTAGAATGTAGATGTTTGTCTTTGTGTAAAAATAACAAAAAAAAAGTATTGCACATGACTTCTGCTTCTCTTTTTTTGAGCTTTTTTGTGTTCTGTTTTTGCTCAGTCTTTTCAGCCAGAGAATCTCCAGGACCACAGTCTAATCCAGGAGGCTGCCAGTGCCATTGTGGGCACCTTATCTAAGAGGCACAACAGCACCGTAATGCTGGCAGTCATAGAGGTGAAAGTAGAGAAACAGATCATGCCCTCTACAGTGGGTGAGTATTGATGACGGAAGGTATATCCCAAGGATTTGGTAGAGCTCCTGTTTAGTTGACTAATTTTTCTTTCCTGTCTTGTACACCACAGCTTACCTGGTGCCTCTTCTGTGCTCCCTCTTCTGTTTGCTCTGCCTCTTCTGCGTCATTGTTTGTGTGTGGTGGACACGGAAACGGAGAAAAGAGTGTGAGAGGACCATGCAATCGGCTCCTGATGGTAACGTAAACAACCAGTGGGAACCACTGCGCCTCGTCGTGGGACGTCAGCAGCAGCAACAGCTGAAAGAGAACAACAGGGAGGTCGAGCAGGAGCGCAAAAAGCTCATGGGTCACTCCTATCGGACGTGTGATGATGAGGAGGAGGAGACGGAGGGTGAGCTTGAGCTCGAGGAGTGTGGTGGAGCGGAGGCAGGAAAGGAGCTCATTTATAAGTACTCTAAAACTGCCGTGCAGTCCAGTGGGGGAGTGATCTGTACCCTACACAGTTCCAGTTCGCCTCTTAAAGCACCCCACCGGACCCAAGGCTACAACCCTAAAAACAACTGCTGGAAAAATGTCAGCGCTGTCTTGACTAGTCAGAAAGAGCTCAAAGACCATTGTGTGTAAGAAAATTAAAGAAAGAACAATGCAGAAGCAAGCGAAGCTGCAAGGCAGCTACTATTCTATTATGTTTAAGACTTCTTTTGAAAAGAAAACAAGGCTTTGTGTTTAAGAAGCCATTCTTTGCTTTGGTTTATGTTTTTGTCACTGTCGCCGAAGATGATTTCATTTTTTATTTTTATTTTCCCTCATTCAGGAGGTTCAAGCACAGTGAACATCTTATTTTTGCTCCTTATTTGTTACTTTTCGTTGCATACAGAAGGCGCTGAAATGTAATATTATTTCAGGAGGTGAAAGAAGCTCCCTGCTTTTTTTTAGTTATGGAATTCTGCTATTTAACATTTGAATTATTAAAATGGAGTAAAAAAAAAGCTGTAAAAAGATTGTTTACAGGCTGTTATGATTTTGTGAAATGTCAGTGCACTCTAAGGATTTGGATGAAAATGGACTGTTTTCTCCGTCACCTTCCAGCTTTGCCCACTGTTCCACCTGTGGCTGTCATGCCTTACCAAAACATTGGCCTGGAGGGGGAGAGGGGACAGAAACCCCAGTGCCTACTACGTGGCCTTCCATGTTTTTTTTTGTTGTTTATTTCTTTTCTCCTGTGTCTCAGTTGTCTTGGCTGAAAGCTGTATTTGTAATATTTTGCAGTATTTGAGTTGGTAGCAAGTGCCTTTTTCTGAGAGCTGTTGTGGCTCCAAGTCGTGTTGCCCAGTTTGACCTCCTTGTTCTCTGATCTCGAAGGGATTCTTGTACATTAAAGAGTTCAATTTCACAGCAATGCCATTCAAGGTATTTGATCAAAGCAGAAATGACTAGTATGCTGTACATACTTGTAAATACTTAAATGAGTCGCTGTGTATATTTGAAATAAGTAACTTAAAGACAAGTCACACATTTTTATTATTAATATTTTTATTTTTTTTTACAATGTCATTTCTTTTATTTATGTCAGTTGATATAAGCAGGTTTTATAACAATATCCAGAGTCCCACAGTTCTTTACAAAGAGGTACCGCCTATGAAGGATTTTTTTGAAGGGTTTAAAAATGGTTTGGAACTGAGATCCAGTTTTTGTTTAAATTTTGTTTGTAATTTGCAGGATTTAAATTATAAAACACAATAATTCTCTTATAGTAAAATACCTAATTACTGCTATTACAATGCGGGAGGGGACACTCTTTAAGATTCTTTTAAGCTTTCATGTAACAAAAAGCGTTAAAGTTTTCAAACCATTTCTAACCCCATCAAAAATCCTTTGATTTCAGGTGCCTTAATGTAATAATTTATTACTTTCCTATTTGTGTTTAACTTTTTTGCTGTTGGTTTGTTTCCACTTGTTAAGGAACCTAATTTTCTCGTGTGGTGTATGATGGTGTGTTTTATTCGCCAGAGTAAAACTCTCCATTTCTCTCACTTGCTTGTCTACGGTTTGGAGAAAATAAAAATTCAGCAATCCACAATAGCAGTTCTGAATGTGGATCTCAGTGGGTCAAATGTGGGTTTAGTGTATTTGCTTCATGTTTGGTTCAAAGGCATGAATAAAGGGAACAATGTTTGCTGATCCAGGAATATTTTTTGCTGTCATGCAAATGTGTTTTATTCAGTTACCAACTCTATTTCAAAGGGCAAAAGTTTTACCCCCTTTTTCACACCATGTTGATGTCTCAAAACGACATTGTATTTCTGTAAATGGGACACAGCTAAAATAAAGATGCATCATTGTTGAATATGCATATTGTATATGATTTTTGTTCAAGGGAAATCAGTAAAATTTGTACAAAGTAAAAAGTTTACCGTCTTTCAGTGAGTTTCAGAGTTTTCTGTTTTAAATTTCTGTCCCACTCATTTAGATCAGTTCTGGCTTCCATATTTAGTTCTGTACTAGAGATTAAGAATTCGTGAAATCCCAAGAGAAAAATTATTTTAAACTATGTTTTGTGAACTATGGGGAACTTGATGATCGTTTTGTAAATGTATTTAATGGATTGCTACCACAGACATGGTTACATTGTCAGTTATTAACTGCACAGCCACCGGTAGTTTCCAGGAGGGATGGCAGACCTTTAGAGCTCTAATTCAGTTAACTCTTAGTGTCTAGTGCTATAGAGTCTCCCGAGTCAATAAGACTGGTTCAGCACTGTAGTACAATAATAAAAACCTTTCCGAGATGTTCAACCGAAAACAAAACCTATTTTCTTAGCAGTTTGAAATGGTCAATCTAGGCTGACTCTCGGTTTTAAGCAGACTTGCTGTCTTTCTTGGTGTATTTCTGCAGATACTGTTAAAGATCTATTATATAGTAAACATTTTACTGTGCCACCTACCATATTTCTTAATTTGGCTTTGTTTGCCAAACACATTTTTCAGATCACAAAACAATATTTCATTATCTGGCAAAGATAACCAGAGTAAATGCGAAATGGTCAGTCAGTCATTTCCTACCGCTTATTCCATAGTGGGTCACGGGGGAGCTGGTGCCTATCTCCAGCAGTCTATGGGCGAAAGGCAGGGTACACCCTGGACAGGTCGCCAGTCCATCGCAGGGCAACACACAACCATACACACACACTCATTCATACACCTAAGGGCAATTTAGAGTTACCAATTAACAGGCATGTTTTTGGACTGTGGGAGGAAGCCGGAGTACCCGGTGAGAACCCACGCATGCATGGGGAGAACATGCAAACTCCATGCAGAAAGACCCCAGGACCTTCTTGCTGCAAGGCAACAGTGCTACCAACTGCGCCACTGTGCAGCCCACAGTGCAAAATACTCTTTTCAAATTATTTTGTTTTTAAAGAGGGAAAAAAGCTATTCCAAACTAGCTGGCCCTATGTGAAAAGCAATATGCCCTTATAGATTCTGATGGAAATAATTGTGCCAGAGTTTCATCACATGGTAAATAAAATAACATGGAATAAGAGAATAATGTAAAATATCTAACAGATGAACATGGACAGAAACATCAAAATGTATATTGTAATACAGAATTGTTATTGTCCCATGTGGAGAAAGAGTAGTTAAAAAGTTTGATAGCCACTGGGAGGAAGGACTTCTTGTGACGTTCTGTAGAGCACCTCACTGGTCTCAGTATACGACTGAAAGTGCTGCGGTACAAGACCAAAGTGATATGCAGGGGGTGTGATTCATTCAGGATGTTTCCTCAGCATCCTCTGCTAAGGACTGGAGTTTCATTCCCTGGACAGAGCCAGCTCTCCTGATGAGCTTTTCAAGTCTGTTTGCATCAGCTGTCTTCACCCTACTGCCCCAGCACACCACAGCGTAAAACATTACACTGGAGACCATTGAGTAATAAAACATCTGCAGCATGGTCCTGCAGATGTTAAAAGACCCAAGTCTCCTCAGAAAAAAGAAGAAACTCTGCCCTTTCTTGTAGAGGGCATTGGTGTTAACTGTCCAGTTTATTGTCTATGTGGACCCCCAGGTACTTATAACAGTCTACAATGTCTACCTCAGTACCCTTGATGTTGATAGGATTGGTGGTGTGCTCTTTTTCCTGTAGTCCACCTTGTTCAGTTTCTCCTGAACTGAGTTGTAGGTGGTTCTGTCCAGACCTTACAAAGCTGACCTCACGCTCCTATATTCAACCTCCTGGTTACTGGTGATGTAGCCCGCAATGCCAGAGACATCCGAGAACTTCTGCCGACACCAGAATTGTGAGCTGTACCTCCAGTCTGAGGTGTAGAGTGTGGTCGACTAGTGAGGTAGTCCCCAATCCAGGTCATGACTTCCACAGTGCTGCCTGCCCTGTTCAGGTGCGAGTAGGCTCTGTGCCGCATGTAGATGATGGCGCAATCAACTCCAATACATGGCTTGTATGCGAGCTGAAGGGGGTCCAAATGTGGTTCCACCACTGGTTGGGTGTGTTTTAGGACAACCCTCTCCAGTGCCTTCATGGCATGTGATGTCAAGGCCACGGCTCAATAGTCATTCTGTGTAAACCTAATAACTAGTTGTGCCACCTTTAGCAGCAACATCTGTGGTCAAGCCTTTGTCATAACTGGCAGTGAGAGTTTTACATCAAAGTTGATGCATCTTGGCCTTCTTTGCAGTCACATTTGGGTGTTTTTGTATAAGAGTAGTCTGATTAATGCTATTCCACAGCTTCCTAATCAGATTCAAGTCCGGACTTTCACGAGGCCACTCTTTGTTTTTTAGTCAGTGGTGGACTGGCAGGTGTGTTTTGGATAATTTTCCTGGTGCATAACCCAGGTGCTATTGAGCCATATTCACCATCAAGATTTTCAGGTAAAGAGCAAAATTCATGGGTCCGTCAATTAGCGTCAATCGTCCAGATCCTGAAGCGGCAAAGCAGCTCCAGATCACACTGCCATTATTGTTTGTCAGTACAATGTTATTTTTCTGAAATGCTCTGAAGACTACAAAAACAACCTTCTCCAAATACAGTGATTTGTCATTGTAATGGTTTTATTATGTCATGTTTACTCTCATGATAAACTGCTAATACTTTGACTTATTTCATCCCAAAAAAGTGTTTTTGCTTGGGTTAACCAGAAATTATCTGAAATCTCTAAACAATGAGGGACTTCATCAGTAATCGAGATAGTCAGAATCAGAATCAGAATCAGAAAAGCTTTATTGCCAAGTACGTTTTTGGACATACAAGGAATTTGTTTTGGCGTAGTCGGTGCAATACAATACAAATTAAACAGTATAAACATCATATATCTACAATATAATATAAATATATGTGCACAGTTTTAAGTGAGTGAGAGTAAGTATAGAGCAGTATAAGATGCAAGAGCAATACAACAGTGCAGTTAGGTAACCCTAACCCAAAAAAAGTGGGGGGGGGGGGGGGGGGGGGGGGGGGGAGTGTCAGGGTGGTTTCCGGGCTTTGTTAACCAGGCTGGTGGCAGATGGGAAAAAACTGTTCTTGTGGCGTGAGGTTTTGGTCCGGATGGACCGCAGCCTCCTGCCAGAGGGGAGAGTCTCAAAGAGTCTGTGACCGGGGTGGGAGGGATCAGCCAGAATCTTCCCTGCCCGCTTCAGGGTCCTGGAGGTGTACAGTTCCTGGAGCGACAGTAGACTGCAGCCAATCACCTTCTCAGCAGACCGAATGACACGCTGCAGCCTGCCCTTATCCTTGGCTGTAGCAGCGGCGTACCAGATGGTGATGGAGGAGGTGAGGATGGACTCAATGATGGCTGTGTAGAAGTGCACCATCATAGTCTTTGGCAGGTTGAATTTCTTCAGCTGCCGCAGGAAGAACATCCTCTGCTGGGCTTTCTTGATGAGGGAGCTGATGTTTGGCTCCCACTTGAGATCCTGGGAGATGATGGTTCCCAGGAAGCGGAAAGATTCCACAGTGTCAATTGTGGAGTCACAGAGGGTGATGGGGGCAGGTGGGGCTGGGTTCTGCCTGAAGTCCACAACCATCTCCACTGTCTTTAGAGCGTTGAGCTCAAGGTTGTTCTGGCTGCACCAGTCCAACAGATGGTCCACCTCCCATCTGTACGCGGACTCGTCACCATCAGAGATGAGTCCGATCAGGGTGGTGTCGTCCGCAAACTTCAGAAGCTTGACAGACTGGTGACTGGAGGTGCAGCTGTTGGTGTACAGGGAGAAGAGCAGAGGAGAGAGAACACAGCCTTGGGGGGAACCGGTGCTGATGGTCAGGGAGTCAGAGACGTGCTTCCCCAGCCTCACGCGCTGCTTCCTGTCAGACAGGAAGTCAGTGATCCACCTGCAGGTGGAGTCGGGCACACTCAGCTGGGAGAGCTTCTCCTGTAGCAGAACTGGGACGATGGTGTTGAAGGCAGAGCTGAAATCCACAAACAGGATTCTGGCGTAGGTTCCTGTGGAGTCCAGGTGCCGGAGAATGAAGTGAAGGTTGTGGTGTTGATATCTCATTCTAGCTGAAAATCACGTGTCATAAATGAATTTTATTGTTATATTAGCCTCAACTGTCATAACAAAATGGCAAAAAACTTAAAAAAAAAAAAAAAAAAGTCTTTCTCAACATATTCATCATCTTAAGGAAACAATTTTGTCGTCGTTTCTTTGTGGTCTCAAGAAAAAAAAATTACATAAACATTCATTAGAATTCTCGACGTCGGCGTTTGAACATCAATTGACCTAAGTAAAAAAGTTGTTCTTGCAACTTAAAAAGAAATGTTAATAAAGTTGGTGCCCTGACTGATAAGATAGTTTTTAGGAAACCTCTGAAGAGATTTGCTGAACTGTTGGTCATTTACAACAAAAGCCAAGCAAACAAACAAAAGCTGTTACAAGATATTTGTTCTACTTGCACAGTAAGCCAAGTAATATATCTGGAGAATTTAAATCTCAGTAAAACATACATGTTAAGTAGGTTATGAGACTTTATCTCAGCCTAACTTTTTTTACATTTACTTGGTGATTCATTTCTTCAGGTGGCCCTGTATAACCTGCCCTTTCTCTCTGTATGGGCTGAGGAGGATCTCGATCGATTGATCCAATAACCTCACCACTCTGCCCACATCCTGGCTGGCTCTCACTCCCACTACACCAATAGAACCTCCTCTCCTGCTCTGGGCCGATCCATTCTCCGCCAATGGGAGGCTGGCGTGATTGTCTCTGACGGGGTGTTGGTGTGGTGGGACGCTTTACCTCCTGGAGTCTCATGGGTGCCCCAGGCTGGTGCTAATGGGACCTTCTCTTGTCGGAAAGGCCGGATCGAGTTACACAGCTAGCTTTATGGAAGAGTTTGCGTCGTCATTCAAGAGGGGGAAGGAAGCTGATGATGTTTACAGATATGAAGATCAGCACTATCATATCCTGTAAATAGGGTCTGGTTTATGCATCCCAACCTTATTTTTCATGTCTATCTTTCCCTTTTCCCTTGTTTAACTACAGTTGAAGATGAGCTGTATTCTTAAAGCAGGATCTGTTTCTTATAAATATGACTAACAAATTCATACAATATTTTTTCTCAAATAGGTCAAAACCTATTTTAGGTTCACTTGATTATGCAGATTGCAAAGTTAGATAATCTGAGCTACAGTTAATATGTTTTTGGAATCTTTTTAAACCTACAAAACTAAACGCATAGAACTGAAACCAGATATATTTACATCCACTTCATTAAACCTTTTTTATAAATTAAGATTGTCCCTGAGTGCAATTGAAAACATCAAGGGTACTGGATTTTTTTTATCTTTCTTTGGGGGTAATGGCTTCCTTCTTGCTAAATGACCTTTCAGCCCATGATGGTACAGGACTTGTTTCACCATGGATAACCACACTCCCTTACCAGCTTTAGCCAGGATCTTTATAAGGTATTCTGATTTAGTTTTGGTGTTGATATGCAGATTTAAAACCAAACCCCTTCAATCTCAAGGAAAAAGAACCAATCTCCTTCCTGAATAGTGTACATTCATTCCTATACTGTTTATATTTATGTATAATTGTTTGGCCAGAGGATTGTTGTAAGTTCAGGCATTTTGAAGTTTTATCCAACGATGAACCAAACTTGTTGATGTCCATAATTCTCCTTCTTTTATCTTACCTGATTTCTTTTGGTCCTTCCATGATGTCACACAAGAAAGCAATGTGTTTTAGGTGTTGCCTTAAATACATCCCAAGGTATACAGTCATATTCAATAAATTAGAATATTATTGAAAAGTTCATTTATTACAGTAACTCCATCAATAAGTGAAACACATTATATAGATTAATTACACACAGACTGATGTTTTCAAGTCTTTTTTTCTGTTAATTATGATGATTTTCTGCTTGCAGCTAATAAAAACACGACATTTAAGATTAGAATATTAAATTAGACTAATAAATAAATAAAATAGGGCTGCACGGTTGCGCAGTTGGTAGCACTGTTGTCTTGCAGCAAGAAGGTCCTGGGTTTGATTCCCCCCTGGGGGTCTTTCTGCATGGAGTTTGCATGTTCTCCCCGTGCATGCGTGGGTTCTCACTGGGTACTCTGGCTTCCTCCCACAGTCCAAAGACATGCCTGTTAGGTTAATTGGTAACTCTAAATTGCCATTAGGTGTATGAATGAGTGTGTGCTTGGTTGTTTGTGTGTTGCCCTGCGATGGACTGGCGACCTGTCCAGGGTGTACCCTGCCTCTCGCCCATAGACTGCTGGAGATAGGCACCAGCTCCCCCGCAACCCACTATGGAATAAGCGGTAGAAAATGACTGACTGACTGACCAGATTAATGGTTGTTATTTTCAAAAGGTGCTTTTAATCTGAAAACAAGTTTTGTCTGAACCCATATTCTAATTTATTGAATATGACCCCTTCATTCAACTCAGATGTTTTAAGCTAACAATTAGAAGCTTACAAAGCCATGATGTCATTATCTGGGCGGTCTCAAGCTGTTTAAAGGCATATTAAGCTTATTGTAAGTAAACTTCTGAATTTGATGAAAGTAATTTTTTTTTAAATCCACTAAAATTTTTCTACTCGTTATTCTGGGATGTAGCAAAAAAAAAAAAAAAAAAAATTAGTAACCGTTTAAGTTAAGTCTGACCTAATGTTAAGTCAAGTCACACACACTGACAAAAATATGATGTTGAAAAGATTTTCTGCTAAGCTGTTGACCTGAGTAGAGCCCATTGTTGTTTGATGTTGATCCCTTTTTATATCTAATGGTAAATAATAGAACTGTGTATGCAGTGCCATTGCTTGGTAAAAGGCAGTAGAAGTGTGTTGCCAAGCTGTCTTTGTGCCTGTCAACATCAATAACCCCCACTGATTCCAGACTGCATTGGTAAACTGACACCAGATTCCAAAAGTGGCTCCTTGTCGCAGCCAAGGACATTTCTGCTTAGTGTGCTTGTAAACACGTAGTACTACGCTACTATGCTCGTCTCAAAACCGGTAAAAGGAGCTGGAGAGAAAATTAAACTCAACTGCTGCTGGCCTGTTTTTTCACTGTGTGCATTATCAATGATCTTTACATGGCTTTTTCATGTGCACCTTCTGTGCACACAGACAGACTACTGCCTGTACACTGTGAGAATATTTGGTGAGCACTGCTCCCCGTAACTGCCCTGTACATCTGTTGATGTGGGTCTTTGGGACCATCTGACAGTGAAGGCAGCTGGGTGACAGGGTTTTAGGCTAAGCCCTTTTGCCCCTTTAAACAAACACACACGTACTGAAAGTCTATGTATGCACACACCACTGCAAGCTGACTGACTGAAGCAGCAAAACAAGCCACAGTACACACTGTGTGTGCTTGTATGGGGTATGTTTACTGGCACTGCAGGTCTGTCTTGCCACTGCAGTAACACAAACACACTCTTTCTGCACAGGGATATACGGAGGACACCAACTCGATAATAGGCATAATTGGGCTGGCTAGTGATAGTAGTCTTGGGACTGTGGTGAAAGGAGAATAAGACAGTTATGGTTTGATTTCATGCTAACATGACACAAATTTCCAGAGTTCTTGGTTCTTGAAGCTCAACTATGACTATCCTAACAGTGCATTCACTCATGGGTCCCCAATGGTCTATTGTATCAATTTCTTGATACAAGTAGGACACATTAGCTTGAAGTGAAAAACAAATTACTGCCAGTCATATCTTCCACAATAAAATGGCTTTTCAATGGGATCCCAGAATTTTATGGTTTTTAAAATGTAAAAGTCAAAATATGTTTGTAGGCTTTTGACAAAATTGTAGGTGAACATACATGGTTATCATCTGCTATGCAATGAAAAATAATTACGTCCTAACAGTTTTCCCTCATGGTTGCATAAATAAAGGCAAAAGCATGGGTTCAAGCACACAACCTTGTGGAACTCTGTGGTTTTGTATCTGTAAGCTATAAAGACTCATTTTTATTTATTTTTTGTCAGCTAAAGATATTTCTTAGAGTCACAAATGCCACTAATAACAATAAGACAAATGTGCAGGTTTCAGTTTATTTAATTAACTTTTTATATTTAAATATACAATAGAATATATGAGTTTAATACTAATTAAAATAAACTTCAAAAATATGTCTTATAACAGGAACACTGCTTACCCCCTTACATGCATGACAACATGTAGACAGGGCATGACACCCACAGACAACAGTCAGGGATCTAGAGAGGTCAAAAAGTGAGGGGATAAACAATCTGTGAATTTGCATCTGTTGCCCAAACACAGCCTCAAGAACGTTTCTGCACATAGTGTAGACACACTGGCACACATCTTCATGTGATGGCATAGTGCCAGGTCATGTGCAGCCCTTCTAGGAAGTTATTTTTGTTGAGAATCTGTTCCTAAACAGCTGGTTGGTAGAAGCGAAATCATGACTTCATGTTACCTAAATATAATGTATACAATGCTCACCCCACACCTATCTTTATATGAACTGACAGACGGACAGACTTTGTTGCTTTGTTGGTGTCACCATGTACTTTTCCATCCTCCTGTATATTTTCCTCCCCATATTCCATGCATGTCTGTTTGTACACGATCAACTAAGAGCGTGCAGTGAAACTTAATACGCTGAACGGGGAAATGCAAGGTCAATTTGCACCTCTCCCAGTGATGTCTGGCAGTGTAAAGTACCCTCAGGAGCCTTTGTGAACCGACTTGCCAGTAAGTACAGTGAAATAAAATTAAAAGCTGAAGAACAGTAATAAAAGGGCAGCACGAACGTCTTTGGATTTCTGATATGGGAGTTTAATCTGCTCTTAAATCTGACATCAGGATCTGCATCTGGCAGCGTTGCAGGTTTATTTGAGGTATGCGACTCTAAAAGTGCCAAACAACCACAATATAATATTGTTTCAGTTTGACTTAACAGTCCACAGAAATGAATAAAATGTTTTCGTACTGGTGTGTACAATGTTCAACATCTGTTGTAATGCATTTCAACCTGTAGTTCAGCTTGACAACATTTATTAAAAATTGGTAGGTTTTCATGGTTTTGTTACTACAGTTTGCCTTATTTGGACTTTAGCCTTCTCATGAACCTACAGACTTAATTTCTCCTTTCAGATCCCACGTTTCCAACTGCTAGTCCTATTTTATGTAATTCACTCTATACCTTTATTGATAAAATGCGGCTTACCCTGAGCCAAGTTACATAGGCCAGTATATTTCCAGTATACGTATATCCCATTAATGGTTTAAATACTGTCTCAACTGCATGAGAACTGTTTTTTGATCCTAAGTGCTGACTATTTCTGTAATTTTTTGGGTCTCTGAAAACGTTACAAAGCTCAAGACCTCTAGACTCTTGGGAAAAGGAACATCTAATTAAAATTATCTATTAAACTGCATCATTACCTATTTATCAGAATTTTCAGATGTTACAGTTTTATTTGACCACCCTTACCCAAAGTGTAGTTAGTTTTTTACTGCTGTTTCTCTTTTAATAATGCTTGATGCTAGCTAAGGGCAGTATTTTCATAAATTCAATTAAATGCCGTTTTATTTATATAGCGCCAATTCACAACACATGTTGTCTCAAGGCACTTCACAAAGTCAGGTACATACATTCCAATTAATCCTAACCATTGAACAGTGCAGTCAGATTCAGTTATTTATTCAAATTGGATAAAAAGTTTTTCTATCTAAGGAAACCCAGCAGATTGCATCCAGTCAGTGACTTGCAGCATTCCCTCCTCCTGGATGAGCATGTAGAGACAGTGGACAGTCACTGGCGTTGACTTTGCAGCAATCCCTCATACTGAGCATGCATGTAGCGACAGTGGAGAGGAAAAACTCCCTTTTAACAGGAAGAAACCTCCAGCAGAACCAGGCTCAGTGTGAGCGGCCATCTGCCACAACCGACTGGGGTTTAGAGAGAACAGAGCAGAGACACAAAAAGAACACAGAAGCACTGATCTAGGAGTCCTTTCTATGGGAAGGAAAAGTAAATGTTAGTGGATGTAGCTCCTTTAGTTGTTTCATCTAGAAAGAAAGAACAGATAAACTCTGAGCCAGTTTACAAGATTAGAGTCTGAAAGAGAGCACATAGAGTTTGTAACAGTTAAGCTCAGTCAATCGCCATGTCTAGGAGAGAGAAAGGGTTAAACACTGAAAGACAGGGCTATGTGGATCATCGGTAGAAGGTGAGCATTAAGTTGTTGCCAGCAGAAGCAGCAGAAGACGATTCCTCTCTCCAGAAAGGTGTCACAGGTAGACACAGAACCAGGCCATGTGTAGCTTCCAGGAAGAGAAAAGAGAGAACAAAGTTAAAATCTGAAATAATGCAAAATTGGAGCGTATTGTGAGAATGTAGCGAAGAGGGTGAAAGTGGTCATTATGTCCTCCAGCAGCCTAAGCCTATAGCAGCATAACTACACAGATAGTTTCAGTTCAGTTTATTTAGTTAAACGGCGCTTATTTACAACAATGTTGTCTCAAGGAACCCCACAAAGGGTCCCACTGATGGTCATTGTTATACTAAAAACCACAAGGATTGGGATACCTCCCTCTGTCAGACTGATTAAATCTGCCCATTACATGTGGAATAATCTTTGTCATATTTTGCTTTTAGGACTCGAAAACGTAACCTAGGAACATTATAGAGGTGCATTGGAAGTCATACTTCTCAGGATTAACATGAAGGCGGTTTTCGAGAAATCTCTGGAGAACATGTCTTACATGTGTGTTCCTGAAGATTCTTGAAATAGATCACAATATTATCAAGGTAGACGAAAACAAGGAAATCTCTGAGAATATTATTAACTAATGCCTGAAAAACCTCAGGGGCATTAGTTAGGGAATTATCAGGTAGTCAATGTGCCCTAGATGTGTCTTAAAAAGAGTTTTCCATTCATATCCTTCTCTTATGTAAATGAGATGATAAGCAAAATAAAAGATGGTTGCTTCTTGGATGGATTTCAAAGAGGAAGAGATCAGGGGCAAATAAAATTATTTGATTAAGCTGGCGTCAATCAATGCAAGGTCTGAGGGATTTGTCCTTTTATTTCGACAAAGAAAAACCCATTGCCCCTAGGAAAAGAGGAGGGTCAAATGATGCCTGCATTGAGAGAGTTTTTAATGTATTGCTCCATGGAATCTCTCTTGGAATGAGAGACTGGATGGGAGCATGGTACCTGGAAGAAGATCTATGGAGCAATCGTATGGTGATGGGGTGGAAGAGATAGTGTAAGATCTCTAATTAAAACACTCTGGAGCTCATGATAATTAGGTGGAACCTTGGAGAGATCAGGAAAATTCTGAGTACTCACAACTGATGAAGATGATGATTAAATGGCAGACTGCAGGCAGGTGGGATAGAAAAGTGGGACTCCAGGCCTTGACTTGGAACTCTGACCAGTTTGTGGGGATTGTGTTTCTGTAACCAGGGAAAACCAAGAACAATGGGTGAGCCTCACGTGCAGAAAACAAAGAAATAAATTTCTTTGTGGTGATTGCCTGAGATGACAAACTAAAGGGAAATAATCTGGTGAGTTATGGTCTGCAGTGGGCTTCCATCGATGGCTGAAACAGATGGGAGAGGTTAATTTTGGAAGAGGAATGTTGCATTGTTCAACAAAATCAGGCCTGGTTAAAGTTTCTTCTGATTGTGAGTGAACTAAGGAACAAGCTGTAAAGCAGTCTTGATCGAAACTGATGAAAGATTTCAGTAGAAGCCGGGGAATTTTTTTTCTCCTTGTTATCCCCCGCCTGTAAACCCCTCTTTACTGGCGGGCTTTTGGGCGGACAGGGTACATAGAAATAAATTAGCCAAACTGACAACCTGAGTTCATTCTTTGCTGTCTTTCTTACAGTGTTAGACTGGTGTTTTCAATTTGCAGAGGTTTGTGAGCACCCTGCTGGGGTGGTGAGGATGGGTGCCCAGCCTCAGAAGTAGTTGTTCTGAGATGGAGAACAAGAGATGGAGAGTAAGTAGTGCTGGAAGAGGTGACACATCATAGCCTTTTTCTATCTCTCAATTATCAACGCAGACATTTAGGGACATCAGATCATCTAAGGTTTGTGGTTTGTCTTTACAAGACAGTTCATCCTTAAGATTTTCATTGAGTGAGAAAAAGCTCCATTCAGAGCCAGTGAGTTTTACCCAGATTTTGCCGTCAGTGTGCAGAAGTCAACCACAAGATCAGTAACAGATCGATAACCTTGCCTGAGGCTACATAATTTCTTGGAGGATTCCTCATCACTGATATTAAGAGAGAAGGTTTGTTTATTTGACAAACAAGTATGAGAAGAGGAGATTGTCAGGACTCAAGGTTGGTCTTCAAGTGGCCATTAGAGGGAGAGGAAGTGGTTGGGATGGTGTGAATTGAAAGTTAAAGTAATGTTCAAAAAGAGATGAGTTTACTGTTCTAGAAGTTTAATATGATCCAGGGAAAGGTAAGTCACTCCACTGGACTGAGATTGACAGGCGTTTAGGTTTTGTGAAGATTATTGCTTTCCTTCTCCTTCCAGGAGGAGTCAGAGGTGCGGAGGAGTAAGGGAGAGTGGACAGGCAGGTGAGGAAAGGAGCGGTGAAGGTGAGGGTCTTTTAGATAGTAACCAGGAGGGCTGTAGGAGCAGCTGTGGAAAAAGGATCATAGTCCAAGAAATAGTTCCCCAGCAAACGCTAAATTCAGGAAATGGATCTCCGGAGTTCCAAACAAAACATCCAAGAGTTCTTCTGGAGGCTCTGTGAAGGAGGACGGAAAGGTGATCAAACTTGGATTGAGAGGAAAAACACACGCAAAGGAGTGAGCCTGATTATTGCTCATGTGAGCAAACGATATGGCGTCTGTCTCAGGGATCCGGGTCCTCTCTAAGCTCCTTTTGAAGAGCCTAAAGAGCTGCAGCTGTTGCACCTGCCGGTCACACCTTGGAAGGAAATAAGAGAGACAAACACCCAAACAACCTGTACTCAGATCAGTGATATTACACTATCTACCTCATAGTCTTCTTGAAAGGGTGATTTACTCTTTGTTACTTCTAGACTGGCTACTGCAACTCACTCTACATTGGGATGAACAACTGTTTTATTCTTCATCTGCAGCTGATCCAAAACGCTGCTGCCCATCTACTGACCGGTAAAAGAAAACCTGACCATATTACTACTGTCCTCCCTCCCTGTAAATTATAGGATTGTTTTTAAGATTTTGCATTTGGTTTTTAAATGTTTAACAGTCATGCATCTCCTTACTTATCAGATGTCACATTCCCAGCAGAACTCCGAGGTCAGATAATATGCTGCTTTTTGATGTTCCTAGGACTTGTCTTGTGAGCCGAGGAGATAGAGCTTTCTCTGTTGCAGCTCCCAAATTTTAGAATGATGTTCCACTTACTGTAAGGATGGCCAATCCCTTGAATAATGTTAAAGCTCTGGTAAAGTCTCATCTTTTTAACTTAGCTTTTTGTTCCTGTTTTTATTTTTATTTTCATATCTTTTTATGGTTTTAACGGCTCTTACTGTATTAGTTTTACTGTAGATGTTGCATTTAATTGCTTCTTTCGTGTTTTCTTTTCCCTTTGTTATGGAAGTTTTTAGTGCCTTGCTTGATTTGCTCTTTGATACTCTACATGAACTGACAAAAGTATTAGAACCCCTCAGTGTTGTTCCATTCTGCTTTTATTTAGTCTTATAGTAATGGTTTCTCAGCCTTCTCCTTGCAGCTGTGTGAGATAATATGTAAGCCACACTGTTAAGATTATGTCTGGGACAACAGGTCTCTCTTTCTGGGTCTCATGAGAGCTACCTTGAAAACTGTTGTAGCTTATAGGAGAACTTTTGCTTTGTCCATCCAGAACAATTTGGCAGCACTACTGAGCACATCTCCAATGCTGTAAAAAATCCTTCTCTCTTGCAAGATTAAAATAAAGCTGATTCTGAGTGACAATCATCGGTCTCTGTCTTGGTAAAAACAAATTTTTCTACAACACCCTTTTATTTTATGGGTCGGTACAGCACTTTGGTCACTTTGGGTTTGTAAAGCGCTCTATAAATAAAAAGATGATTTGATTTGATAAGAGCCATACGGCCTAGTCAAAGCATTCCTTTAATAGATTGAAACTAAAACATAATGCTTTCTGACATGACAATGCTGAAGTTAGCTTGTGATCTGTAGCTTATTATTCAACAGCATGTAAAGAGCAACTTTGTCGCCTGGGAAACAGCAATGTGGTAGTATTGCACTGCTAAGGGTTTAGTTTGTTGCCAAAGTAAATCTAATGATGAAGAGGAAGGATTACCTCTAAATTTTTCTACTTAATTTTAAAATCAACAGTTAACCAGTTGAAACTTGGAGGCCGTTGGGTGTTCCAACAGGACAATGATGCTACTGGATTGCAAGTGTGAACACTTGCAATCTAAATGCCTTCTGGGGAAAATGTTGATGGTCAGATGAGACAAAGACTGAACTATTTGACCAATAATATTATTTGCTCAGTTTGTTTTTGGCTTATATCAAAATGTGCTTGATCTGAGGCATTTAGGCATGACATAAATGAGCAAGAACTCTGTAAGGAGGAAATACTTTTTCATGGCACAAAATATATAATATTAGTGGGGTGTATGTATATGTTTTAGCCTATATGTATGATTTTAAAAAAGAATTGAAAAAACATTAAACTTGCTAACCAAATTCTTGTTTTATGTCATACTATCAGTACATTCTGAAAAGAAAACATTTTAAACCATGCATTCAACTTCTATACCGCTTATTCTATAGTGGGTCACGGGGGAGCTGGTGCCTATCTCCAGCAATCTATGGGCGAGAGGCAGGATACACCCTGGACAGGTCGCCAATCCATTGCAGGGCAAAGGGGAAACAGTACAGCTGTTGTGCGGAGCAGAGCGCCATGCGGTGCTGGAACAGTTGGTGTCCTAGTACAGACCTGGTTTTATTAGCATACAGTTTAAACCAATCAGTTTAAACCTCAAATTATAAGGCATTCTTGCTCACGATGGTTGCATGTAAACTTCTGACTGGAACTGCATTTGGTTAGGAAACATTTAGGATTTTTATTTGGTAATGGAAAAATTTGTCATTGTTGAAAAGGTGAAAAGCTTTATGTACACCTACGTCTATTAGCTTATCTTTTTATTTGGCACTCCTGTATGACTCATCCTTGACTCACTTGGTTTAGTGTGAATAAAGAAATAATTGATGCATGACTTTGAAATATCACACATTCCTGCCAGGCTCGGTTTGGGCATGTCTTAGAAATGTGTTGCCTTGAGCTACAATAAGTATTGATGAGCCGCAGAGTGTTCTGCAGATGTAATGTGCTGAAGAAAAGGAAAATCATGTTAAGTATACCCATAATTGCCCTGAATCCTTGATTTGAAAAGCGAGAAAAGGAAAGTTATACAGCAGCGCCCCTCAGTAAATCCACTAAAGTAATAAAATGTCCATAATTATTAGCAAAACCCCACCCCAGCTCAAGCATTTGGTGAACTGCTCATGGAGCATGCCTTTGCCTATTATATTATTTTTTACTGCATGTATTCCCAGATATTTTCATTTAGCACTCCAAATAGCATTTTTTAAGTTTTCTGTACTTTTTTTACTCTAATTTCTGGTGTAAAAATCAAAACCTTCCCAAAAATATTATGGTATAAGGCGTATCAGATTATTGTGGAAGCATCAACGTCTTGCTTAAGTGTATTGTAAGTAATGTCAAGACAGGAAAGTTGCTTTTTGCAATAAACATCCAGATTCTTTTCAATAGATTTAATTTAGAACATTTAACCTTTGCAGTAGAAAGTTCATATTTTTTTATTTTGACACTCATTATTTAACCATCATCTCCAAACTCTATCCATCTATTTATCCATGAAAGAGACCAATTAACCAGTTAACAGTCATGTTTTTGGACTGTGGGAGGAAGCCGGAGTACCCAGGGAGAACCCACGCATGCACAGGGACAACATGCAAACTCCATACACAAATAAATGGTTGTACCATCCTTGCTACCATGGACTTCCATCAAGCTTTATTAAGTGGCAATCTTTTATTTGGCTGAGGAGGAATTTTGGCCTTTTTCTTTGGAGAATTTACTGAAGTTGGCCACACTGAATGCTTTTTGAGTATGATCAACATCCTAAAGGTCATGCCAGAGGATTTCAATTGGGTTCAAGTCCAGATTGTTGTCGGTCAACAAGAAAAAACTGAAAACATACGAATGAAACACAAAATATTAAAAAATAAGATAAAACTGCTAGCCTGTGACATCTTAGTTAAAATATTAAAAATATTTTTCAACTTTATCTGTGATTCTCTTTAAAAATGGCCTAATTTTTTGTGTTGTATTTTACATTAGCATTTTTTGTGTTGCACACTGGAGAGAAACATTTATTTTCTTTTAATCAAACTGTACTTTTTCTGATAAAACAATGAGAAAATATCAATCTCAAAAAGCTATATGCTGGGTGCGGCGTGTGGTACAACAGTAGGGCGCTCGACCCATTTGTGGAGGCTTCAGTTCTCGGTGCACCTGTCCCGGGTTTGAGTCCCAACCTCAGAGACCTGTGCTGCTTGTCTTTCCCCTTTCTCCACCCTACTTCCTGTCTGCCTACTTTCAAAAAGAAAAGGCCACTACTGCCACAAACAAAAATTAAAAGTCCAAAAGCTGAGTAAGCATGAAGCTGAGTTTCTTTCTTGTGTCCTTCCTGAGTTAATGGAAAGTGGTAAACCAGATGCTCTCTGGAGGAGAAAAGACAATCAATTAATCAGAAACCAGTGCAACTCTAATCAATCTTGTCAATTCGACACTTGAGAGTTTTGACTTTGAACAGCTGATCAGAGGTCACCATCATCTGGGCTAAATCAATTCAGTTACATTTACATTCTCTTAATGAAAAGATGATAACAGCTACCATGCACCTCTAATATACAATGTTATTGATGCAAGTGGCTGCAGCTGCAATCATGCATCAATCAGATTTAATTTAAGTTTTCAGAAGCACACTGCAAAGAAAAAAACTCAATAAATAAAAAGCAGGGTACACTTAAAGTGGAAGTACAACAAGGCTAGTAAGAAATCTCTTAATTAAGCTCTTTTTAGGTCATGTAAGGACCCGAATGCTGGCAGGGAGCGAATGAGGGCACAGCTGGAAATAGCAAGTGGATGGATGTGCTGCCTGGAAAGATGCCCAACGTGGCAGATGACTTAACAAAGGGGATGCTTTATCTTGCACACAAACATGTGGCTGAAGCTTAAACAGCCTCTGTCCTATTTTTCATTAACTGATGATGAGGGTGGGAGATTAATTATTTTAACCGTAGATTTTAGTATTTGCCCCCTCTTGTCATAAATATCCAGTTTATTTAGTTATTTCTCAAAACTGGAGAACTTTAGTCAATTACTGTCACAATTTTCAAATATTATCCCTTCAATTACTAATTAATTGTCAGATCTACATCTCAGATTATATAAAATGTCCGTCATGATCTATTATGACTTTTAGATATATTTTTTGGCCAAAAAAACAACAAACAAATATATATATTTTACACTCTTCTCCTTAAAAATACATGTTGTTAGGCTCATTACTTTATAACTGACGCTTATTATTTCTTACTGTGTATCACTTAATCAGGATAAATAAACAGAAGTTATGAACCTTGAGGCAAAACAAATCATTTATCCAACTTATTTCCTATTGTAAAAATCATATAAATCAATTACTGTGGTACAATTTCTAAGCACGCCAATTTGCCACAGGATAGTTTATCCCATAGTTATGAGACTGAAAGCAAAACACACAAGAGTCAAGGGAGGCTTCCACTCTGCCCTGAGCCCTGATGCACTGAGGAGAAAAACCTTTTGCTTAATACTTTTTCTTTTTACAACATTAGAGGCAGACAGCCATGTAAGAGCATTGCTGTGTGTGCCATCTTATTTGATGGGAAATTTGATCTAGACTTGAGAGGGGTGTGTGTAATATGGTTAAAAGGCATCATGTAAAGCCAGCTGTAACAAGATTTCGCCCTCTGTGTCGCTACGACTGATTGCTGCCATGAGGCGAGTCATTAGGGAGATTCACTGCGTGAGCATGTTTGTCTGCACCCGTGCTGATACTCCACAGCATGCAAGAAGTTTTGCTTTCCTTGGAGTCTGAGTGGCTGAATCTGTCATAAAGCTGGGGCATCTTGAATATTGGTGAGGGTGGTTCAAGTAGGAATAAAAGTTCAGTCATACAAGATTTGCTTGCAATAGTATACAGTACTGTGCAAAAAGCTTTAAACCATGTCTTATGCCTTTACAATTTGCTTCCAAGGAGCCAGACTTTCTTGTGATATTTTATAATAATTTTCATCATTACTCCTGAGAGTTTTCTGAAGGACCATTTTTTCTGGTATTCCATCTGTTTTCTGTCCTATACACACTAAAGATTTATTTGGAATTGCTAAAAAATTGTCACATGTCAGAGGCACAATAAATTCCGGTCATAGGCATCACTGCAACAAAACGTTCATTTAAAATACTCAAATACTGTAGCAATGGCATAATGATGCTTTACTTATCCTCATGCTACAATTTGCAGATGTTCAGTCTGCAATGGTGAAGATTCCTTCACTTTGACATTAAGGCTTGAAGTCACTAATGACAGAGTTGGAAAAGTTGTGAAATGTTTTTTGACCACTCGGGGGAACCCATAGCTCGTCGAAATAGCACTGAACTCTCAGATGGTCAGGCAGTCAAGTATAAAAACACATGACCATGACATCGCAGCAAAAAGCAATTTAGCAGTAGCACGCTATAGTAGCACGTACACACCAATATGGGACTGCATTACAAATGATATGCTTTCTAGTCATTATAATATATGTGCTTAAAAAAATTTGTAAAGTTGGCAAGTGAGGGAAAAATAAGTTGTATAAGGTCTTATGACACAATAACAGCTTTACCTAATTTTAGACTTAGGATTTCCGGACGATCTGTCTGCACCACTCACCTCAACTTGCTGAACGTTTGAAGTCAGTCTGACAGCAGGGAGTCTGACTTTTCTGATTAAATTGGCTTGTATTTATCGGACCACTTGAGAGCACTAATGCACTAGAATAGAGGGCACTGAGCTTTCAGCGAAAGTTAGTCAAGCGATTGAGTTTGTGAAAAGAAAAATGAGACAGTGAATTCACCGCAAAAGTTACCAAGTCTTTACGCAGTAGCTCACTGTGAAATGTACACTGTTGTTACCAATGCACTTACAGTACATGTAAGTACATCATAAATGATACAAGAACTTTACATGTGTGACTGGACTAGATGTTTCTAGTTCTGTCCCAAAAAAAAGTCAAGAAAATGTTAACCTCAACTGATATCAACACTGCAAAATGTAACAATAATGTGGCAATTCAATTTTTTGTAATGTCAAGCAGCCCTAGTTCAAAGCCATATAAATGTGTTTTAGATACACTAGCATTTGGGAATTAGCTTTGTAATAAAATATTATTTTCTGATTGTTTTGTATTTTTCCAATTCAGCCAAAGAAATGGGAAACAAAAACTGTTTGACAGACACTGTTGTAGCTGAGCCCGGAAAGGTCCTATTTCTGTGCAGCAACAGCCTAATTTTATCCCATTGGATTGGAATGGAGTGAAAAGGCATCCAGAGTCCAATGAAGGGCTTTGAAAGATTTTCACAAAGTCTGCAGAAATAATTATGAAGACCATTTTAAAAGATCATGGAAAAATCTGTTTCCTATTAAGAAAAATATCAGAAAACAAACATTAATTAAAGAGCAGTAACGTTACAGCTAGGATTTTTAAAACAAACAGATAGGCAGGTGCCTTTCTAAAGTTGCAGGTGGATGGGGAAAAAAATGCCATACAATGTCATGATTTTTAAAGTATAGGTGTAAGTTTCAACACTACACTTTGTTGCTATCTATACCATCATAAATATACAGTAGTGTGCTGGGAATCACTGTATTCACGGTATGAAGCGAATGATAATTACGGTATGTGCTATTCCCGAGGAACAACTGCAAACATGTATCTACACAATGGTGTTTCCATCCCTGTTACTTAAAATAAAGTTATTTGCTAAAAGTACATGGTAGTTATTCCTTTAGTTATTGCCCTTCCTGTTGATTGATATTGTTAAAGTAACACCGCAATAAAAAATTAAGAGATCCTTCTTAGTACCAGATAAACAGACCTTGCCTCCAATTGTTTTTTTTTTTACTGCAGTTTTAACTCAACGTGTTTTTGCTGCAAACAAGTGCCTGTTCTTCTCTGCCAAGGTGACTGTACGCAAATGCGTTTCAATGGAGAACAATTTTAATAGCCGTTTGCCAAGGTCAGTGCCTTCGCTGTGCTATGTGTGGAATGAACGAAGGCCTTCGCTTGCAGCGCCTTTGGCAGACTCCGGAGAGTCTGCGCTCATTGTGTGGCAGCCGAGGGAGAACAAAGACATTTCCACCAGAGGAACTTTGGGTTCCTGTCGATAAGGAGCCTTGTGTTGTGAGCTCAGGCCATGTTTATACGCCTGTGTACAGTGAGGATCGACGCAACAGCACAAGGCGTGCACTTTCAAGACAACAAGTGATGGCTGTATAAATAGCCCCCCTTTGGCGACGCTTCAAAGGTGGGGAGACATTTCCACATGATTTTTGCTTTTTGCTAAATATTTAGAATGCTGTGTTATTTTGTACTCTTTATCCAAAAGCACACCTCATTTCCAAACCTTTTTGAATCGTCTGCAGCTTCTGAGCGAAAATTCCTCTTTTCTTCCCTTCATTGAGCTACAACTCTGACAAATGATCAGAGGAAGTGATCTGATGCTTTTTCACAGATCCATACATGCAAGATTACATTCCATTCGTCTGTCTTGATAAATCATCATGCAATTATCGGTGAGAGTCAAAATCTCTGTCCTCAAACATTCCTCCCAGGTTTTTTTTCTTGGCTTAATGAAAAGAAAAGCAGGATGGCACATGTTTAAAAATGAGGCCATACGGACTTTGTTGCCCTCCACAGGCAGCTTTTTAGAGAAGATTTAAAAAACTAAGCTCAAATACTTCATCTATAGGTCAAACTATTGGCATCTTTCTAGTGGTCAGTATTACTAAAAAAGCCGTATATAAATCCACTCCATTTATTTTGTCTCTGTTGTGCTTAGTAAGCAAAGCAGCTGTTATTCTGAGACTTTTAAAGATCTTATCCTTCACTCATTTGCAGCTCTCTTCTCAGTTAAGATGAGCTACATTTATTCTGCACTGTATTGATTTTCTGATTCTTCTCTTCTGAGATTTTAATAGTTGTGGTAATCATTTTAAACAGGATTTAACTGCAAAAGTCTTCATACCTCTTGAGCCTTTTCATTTTTATTGTGTTTCAACTACTAACCTCAATTTACAGTTAGGCCACAATTATTTCTGCCAGTGGAAGATTTACGTTTAAGTAATATCTTAATTTCACGAACTGGTTTTCTTCGGACTGGAAGCAATGTTAATGCTTTGGAGAGACCTAGTCAGAATTCTGACTTGAATGTGTGGAGAGAGCTAAAGATTAGGGTGTTGGTGAGTGGGCCTTCCAACCTTAAAGACTTGTAGCTCATCGCATAAGGTGAATCATCAGGGATACCAGTTAAAACATGCAAAAAGCTATTCAGCAAATAAAAGTAGCATTCAATGTTGTAATGCCAATAAATGCTTCTCAACTCATTAAGAACAGTATAAACAATTCTTGACATGCAATTTTTATGTTGAAATGTAAAAAAGACAAGGAAAAAACATTTTGAAAAATTATACAACTTATACATAGTCTTGTTATATTTTAGAAGAAGCCTGTGTAATTTACTTTCAGAAACAACATTCTTTGTTGAATAAACATTTCTTTAAATCTTAATCTGGTAGATTTATAATACATTTTGTATTTCATTTGGGATTTTATGCGATAGACTAACACAAAGTTGTGTATTATAGTAAACTGGAAAACAAAAGATACCTGGTTTTCTTTTTTTTCAAGCAAAAGTCTGAAACATGTGGTATGCATTTGTATTAAGCCACCCTCAGTCATTACTTTGTGGAAACAACCTTTCACTGTAGTTACAGCTGCAAGCCTTTTGGGGTTTATCTCTACCAACTTTGCAAATCTAGCAACTAAATCCTTTTCCACACTTTTCTTTGAAAAATAGCCCAAGCTCTATCAGATTGAATGGAGAGTATCCCTGAACATCCATTTTCAAATCTTTACACAGATTCACAGTTGGATTTAGGTCTGAACTTTGACTAGGACATTCTTGCACCTGCTTTATTCTAAATCATTCTAGCTCTGCATGTGAGCTTTCACCCCAGTCTCCACCCATCTTTCCATCAACTCCAAAATAGCTTCCCTGCTGTAGAATAGCATACCAACAGCATGATACTGCCACCACCAAGTTTCATTGACTAGACGGTGCGTTCAGGGTGATGTACAGTGTTAGTTTTCTGTCACACATACAACAAACAGGATTTTCCCCACATATTTTTCCCCAGAAATTGTCTGTTGATGAAGTTTCAGAGCTCTGCAGCCTTCTATAAATAAATACAATAAACAGTTTTATATTTTTCAGCTTAGGAACTCTGATAAATGCATGTTATGTTTGTCCGTGATTATTTGCTATATTTACAGGCTGTTCTTTATTGGATTATTCGTGTTAAGACTTTTGATGTCTCCTGATGTGTTTGTGTGACAGCATTAACTCCATGACCTTGTTCTGTTCAGTATGCAGTGTCGTATCTATCTCTGTAAGCCCTGTGGTGACATTCGCACGCTGTCTGCCGCCTTTCCTGCCACTTATCAGCAGCTAATTGCCAATAATGTCAAAGAGACAATGTTACATCTGAACAGTTCATTCACTTATCCTGGTACTGAGCAAGCGGCTTTGATGTAGTGTGTTCCCACGGATGGCTGTGGGGCTTTCCAAGCATTAAGAAAGAGTCCGTTTGAGTTACACTGAGCAACAACAGAAGTTGCTTTAGCAACCTAACCTGGAATAAATTTACTTTAGACAGTAATCTTGTGGAAAAACAATATTTTGATGTATGACTTTCAACCGCAACAAAAAGAAAGAGATCTAAACACCAGTGTATGTCTTGCATCCTGTAATCCAGTTGGTTTGGGATTTATAATGTCAGGTTGTTGGTCAAATGTTTGTTATTGTTTGCTTCTTCTGCTAAAGCTTCCATTTCAACACTAATATCGTGTCAAAATCGTCAAGTCAAAAGTACTTGTGAGCCAAAAGAGAATTATTTTAAAACCAACCACTACAAAAACATTTATTGTACATTTTTACACCTGCTCAACAATAAACTAAACATGCAATATTGTAAGTAAACACATAAAACATCAAACAGATTCAGCTTCCCATCCTTGTTTATGTATATTTGTGGGAAAAGGGAAAAAAAGAACCAACCATAGACACGATTGTTTCATCAGGATAAGAGATTTTCTTAAAAATATACAAATGTATCTGTCAGGAGAAGAATATAAAAACCCACAGTTTTTTATATTTTACAATTCTGTTTTACATTTAGATATAAGCTTTTCAGGGAGGCTGCCAGGAGACTGACAGGATATTACAAAAATATCTTGTGTTCTTCATATCTCCAAATGTGAGAGAAAACATCCAAATCTGCTCTTAATCTTTCCCTAAATGCTGTGGTGGTGGTGAGCTGGGTTGCTTTTATTTAGATAGAACAAACAGCTCCAGTGACCCCAAACCTTCAGGCTTTTGCTAGAAAGCTGAATATGAAAGAACATCTATGGGGTCACATGAAAAGGCCTGTGGACAAGAGATATACTCATAATCTGATAGTTTTAGATATCTTTTGCAAAGTATTGTGGGACAATATTACCAAGTCAAGATGATACATAATGCTGCTCCTACCAATGAAAACTGGATGCACAGTATAAAGTTATTGCAATTTGTTTTCCCTCCTAAGAGCTTTGTTGATTTTTTTCAGTTAAATTTACAGTAAAGATAGAGAGAGTTTTCAAATAATTGATTATAGTCTCACCTTTTTCCACAAGCTGACATTTTAACAGGGGTGTGTTAGCATTTTGATATGAATGCATTATATTCAGAGATGCAGAGAAATCCTGGATTCTAATCTAAACAGTAAATGAACCTTTTCCTTTGACATTTTTAATAAAGCTAGGATGTCTACATGGGCTGTTTTTTATTGTGTTTGTTCAATTATTTTTGTGGTGAGGAAGTGGTGGAGGGGGGTTAGACAGGACTTCAGTGACACCAAACCCATATCTGACACCTGATAAGAAGCCTGAGTTTAGCATGAACAACAGCAGGCGAGGAGCCAGAGACATTCACAATGATTGCTGGTAATGCTGGAGGTGAGAGGCTTCTGTGGAAAGAGGACTGTTGTCTTCACATTAAGCTTATCAGACATTTCCTGTCTGTGTGAGAAAATGAATCTTGGTTAAAATTCACTTTATATAATCCTCTGTGTTGTCATTTTAATCTAATTAGACAAACATCAGATCACTCAAAGAGAAGACATTCTCCACTCCACTAAAAAGAGAATTAAACCTAACCAAGAACACAATATAGTACTTAAAAAGACCATCATTGGATGCTCAACAGATCCTGAGCTGACTGTTTTATAGTGTTACTCCTTCTTTCAGTAGCTGTTTTGACCCGTGCTTATTGATTTTCTCCACAGAGGGAGTCGGTGCAGAGATGAGCTGTACTGCTGCAGCAGAGAGGGTCAGTAAGTTTACAGCCAAGGGAGGGAGGAAGAGATTTCCACTCTGTAGAAAAGCAAGACAAAGGCAAGGAGATGGAAGATCTTCATCCCATGAAGTGAATATTTTTTTAGAAACCACAGCCTGGAGGGACAGTTTGAAATATTGTAATATAGCTGCTATAAATATTAGGTATTACAGATTAAAGACTGACTGGGAAGTGTCTTACTTGTTAGAATGTCTTATTTATGTACTTCTGTTTTTCAGATTTCATACAAAACAAAATCCGAAAAGAGAAATCTGTTTATACTAAATTTAACATTTTTCCACCTAGTGCCAAAGTCTATTGATCTGAAACACGAATAAAAGAGCCACAACCCTAAACAGAAGGTAAAGCACATAACATTTCAGAATCTCTTTTAAATGACCAAAACCAGCATCATCACACAGTAAACATTAAAGAATGTGCTGTGGGACCAAAATGCAACTATTAGGTCTTCATTTAAATGCTTTGTATGTTGGAAACCAAATACTTTGAATTGCGAAACATGGTAGTGGCAGTATCATGGAAGAGGAAAGCTGATCAGAGTTGGTGGGACAATGGATGGAGATAAATTCTGGGAAAGCCTGGAAGAAAACTTGTTAGAGGCTGCTAAAGACTTAAAACTGGGGCAGATGTTCACATTCCAGCAGGGCAAAGGCCCTAAACACACAGCCAGAGATACAATAGAGTGGTTTCGATTAAAGCATATTCATGTGTTGGAATGACCCAGTCAAAGTCCTTGCATAGTCTGTGTTTGCCTTCCAATTCATTTTAATCATGCACTACTTTGTTTTGGTCCATCTCATATAAACCTACTAAAGTACATTGAAATTTGAGACTGTAACATAATAAAATGTAGAAAGGGTAAACTGGGTATGAACAGTTTTGGAAGGCACTGTTTGTGTGTAAGATTGCTTTACACTGTTTAAAAAGATTTTATTTTTAAAGGTGTTATGTATCCTAAGGTTTACGAACCAAATGTCCAATTAGCAGAAAAAGAAACCAATCCTTGTCAGTACATGAAGTGACTTGGCTGTAAACTTGATTCTGACTGTGATTTATGTAAGTATGTGGGCAGAATATCAACAATTTCAACCTTCATGAGTAGGTGATTTATTTCTCTGGCTGCATTTGACTGCACTTGCTCAGCTCAGTGTGCACATGGACAGCATGAGCAATCCAACAGAACATTTAAGCATTGTTAAGCAGCTTTAGAGGTGGAACACCTCATTGCACCTGTTGGTCTTGTTGCTTCTGTTCAAACACTGAGATGCCATTGAGAAAAATATGATTTATCTCAATTGCTGCTCTCATACTTCCATTGTAACGAGAGCTTGCAGTTAAAGCATTTGCAAAAAACAGAACAAACCACTACAGCAGTATTACAATTTTTTATCTGCAGAGTATGCTTTTACAGCATGTTGCACATGGGAATACATTCTTTTTTTTCAGGAAGCCTCTGTGTGGTGATGGAGGTTGGGAGCACCCAAATTATGCCAGATCCCCAGAGACATTTAAAAGATTTATAGTACTGGCAAATGTTTTCACTTTTCCCACAAAATCTTCATAAACTTTATTAGGTACACCTTGCTAGTACCGGGTTGGACCCCTTTTGCCTTCAAAACTGCCTTAATCCTTCGTAGCATAGATTCAACAAGGTACTGGAAACATTCCTCAGAGAGTTTGGTCCATATTGACATGATAGCATCACACAGATGCTGCAGATTTGTTGGCTGCACATCCTTGATGTGAATCTCCCGTTCCACCACATCCCAAAGGTGCTCTATTGGATTGAGATCTGGTGACTTTGGAGGCCATTTGAGTACAGTGAACTCATTGTCATGTTCAAGAAACCAGTCTGAGATGATTCGTGCTTTATGACATGGCACATTGTCCTGCTGGAAGTAACCATCAGAAGATGGGTACACTGTGGTCATAAAGGGATGGACATGGTCAGCAACAATACTTAGGTAGGCTGTGGCGTTGACATGATGCTCAATTGGTTCTAAGGGGCCCAAAGTGTGCCAAGAAATTATCCCCCACACCATTACACCACCACCACCAGCCTGAACCGTTGATACAGGCAGGATGGATCCATGCTTTCATGTTGTTGACGCCAAATTCTGACCCTACCATCTGAATGTCGCAGCAGAAATCGAGAGTCATCAGACCAGGCAACATTTTTCCAATCTTCTTTTGTCCAATTTTGGTGAGCCTGTGCAAATTGTAGCCTCAGTTTCCTGTTCTTAGCTGACAGAAGTGGCACCTAGTGTGGTCTTCTGCTGCTCTAGCCCATCCGCCTCAAGGTTCGATGTGTTGTGCATTCAGAGATGCTCTTCTGCATGCCTTGGTTGTAACGAGTGGTTATTTGAGTTACTGTTGCCTTTCTATCAGCTCGAACCAGTCTGGCTATTCTCCTCTGACCTCTGGCATCAACAAAACATTTGCGCCCACAGAACTGCCGCTAACTGGATATTTTCTCTTTTTCGGACCATTCTCTGTAAACCATAGAGATGGTAGTGTATGAAAATCCCAGTAGATCAGCAGTTTCTGAAATACTCAGACCAGCCCATCTGGCACCAAGAACCATGCAACGTTCAAAGTCACTTAAATCACCTTTCTTCCCCATTCTAATGCTCGGTTTGAACTGCAGCAGATCGTCTTGACCATGTCTACATGTCTAAATGCATTGAGTTGGTGCCATGTGATTGGCTGATTAGAAATTTGCCTTAATGAGCAGTTGTACAGGTGTACCTAATAAAGTGGCCGGTGAGTGTAGATGTGTAATCTTTTTTTTTTTATCAGTGGCAAGGAAAGTAATTACATTACAGGTAAACACCTGACATTAATTTTGGTTTACTCATTAAACAAACCATATCAACAAAAATGTATACTAACTGAGGAAAAGGTTAGGACACCCTACCCCTTCATCTCAGTCTTACATTGTTTAGCTGAAAGGAGACACTTCTTGTAGCCACCAACCAGTCTGACACCTGTCTGAGGAAAGTCTTCTCACTTTCAGCTTTGAGATGTTTGAGGGGTTCTCCTGCATGTACAGCCTGTTTGAACTCACCCTGCAGCATCTCAATGAGATCTAGATCTGGGCTTTGACTCAAACAGCTTGGGCAAACTTCAGTCTGCCCTTTGTTTTTTCTTGGAGAGGAATTGTTTTCATCATGGACACCTCCCATAACAGGTCCTGTCTCTTTCTTTTGTTTTTTGATTTTGTGGCACTAGTGGCCTTTAGTGTGTCCCAAATGTTTCAGACAACAAATGGGTAGAGATAGATAATTGGGGAAAGAGACGCAGCACAGGTCCCAATGTCAGCACTTGAATCCCTGACCTCTCTGTCGAGGACCAATGGTTTCCACACATGGGGGACTGGCTGCACCGCCAAGCCACATGCTGTTCCTGTTCAGTCTCTGCACAGGGACGGCATGTGCCATATCCAAAATTTTTCACGTAACTGTGTTGTTTACCCTCTATAAAACCACTCTTACAACATACCAACTTTATGGCTAAGCGCAACTAAAGAGTTCAAAGTTCAAATATTTGGATTTTCAATACCCATTGGTTTTTTATCGGGGGTTACTGTTCTGTACGGCTGCAGAAACCCCCTCACCAACAAAAAATTAAGTCATCCACTCGTTTTGTGCACTTTGTAGAGTATTTAATTTTTTGAATAGTAGATTTGTAAATCATTTATTTAACAGCTGTGATACGAAGTCACTCAATTGAGGCAAAAGCAGAAGAATACAGTGTTTATGAATGGAGATTAGATGAGGAAATCAGTCAAAATACCTTTAGCTTTGAAGACAATCATTGTCCTTGTCATCACTTGTTTCAGCCTCTCTCTCATGTTACCATCTATAATACCTCAAGAATCATAAAAGTTATATTCGGGCTCAAACATATGACTAAAGCCTTTTGCAGCTAGAACGCTTCAGGTAAAAAGTATGTCTGATTGGATGCAATCCTTCAAAATCCAACCTAGAACATGTTTGAAGTCCAGCATTATGATCCACATTTTACCTTGAAACCCAAACCATGTGTCGACCTTCCTTGCTAACAATTATTCTCGCTACGTACCGTCACTTGCAGTCTGCCTTGACATCAGGTGTGCCCCATGCAGAAGCACTAGCTTTTTTATTTTGGTGAAATCCTGTAATGGAAATGGACATTTTGGTATCCCGCTGTTTTTTTGGGGTTTTTTTTTATATTAATTTTATAATTGATGGAAGAAAATACAGTCCAAACCATTTACTTTAAGACATGGGACAAATGGTCCTGAGAGAGGCAACCTCCTGCAGCTTATCAGACTGCTAGTAACAAAGTGACTAATAATTGAATGTTAAACTGGTTCTTTGGTAAATTGGCTAGCTCTTCCCTTGTGATTAGGACCATTTCTATCCATTGAATGATTCAGTCAGAGTTAAGAGGTTTAACAAACAGAAAACTAAAAATTTGTGGTAAAAGCAAAAGTCCAAAGAAAATCCTTCAGTCTTAAGCAATATTGCTGGAAGTTCCTTAAAATAACAGTAAAAAAAAAAGCTTTGCTTGCAAAGTGCCTAACTTTGATCAAAACTAATGTCACCACACAGGAAATCAAAAAACACACACAGAAAAACACTAACCAGAACAAAACATTGGAAAAAACACAATTGGAAGAAAGAAAAGATGGCACATGAGCATTTGATGAAGAACAACTAAATACATGTGACTGGGTAAAGGGGAAGAGGTAATAATTAAATTAAGGAATCGGTAAACTGAAGGGTAGTGACCAGGGTTAGATAAACAACATGAACATGAGAGCAAATAAGCACAAAAGCAAGATAAAGCTAACAAAACCCAAAGATCATGACAGAGAAGGAGGAGGCTGCTGTGTCTCCATAACAGAGACGTGTTGACAGAGATGTCTGTCAACATGCAGTTACAGACTGCAGCATATGTAACATGCAAGGAGACTCTTCTGAGATGTATTAATTTCCAACTTTAGTGCCCACAATTAATACTGCCATTTATTGCACATGTGAACAGTTTGACCGCCCCCTACTGTTCTACAACAACCTGTACAACTATTGCCAGCAGCCTTTTTTTTGAGACGAGACTATTTGGTTTCATTTTATGTAAAAACATACTCTCCTGAGTCATTCCAACAAACTCTTTAGGCTTCAGCGGAAAATAAATCAGTCAATGCAAAGATAAAATTAGTTTTTCTTAAATTAAGGAACATATACTCTTCCCACAATGTTTGTCCCTTTTTCCCCATTGTATTGCAGGCTTGGTCACAGGTTAAAATATCCGTCAATAAATTGTCTTGACCCAGCTTATCCTTGCAGGGTCGCAGGGGGGCTGGTGCCTATCTCCAGCAGTCATTGGGAGAGAGGCGGGGTGCACCCTGGAGATCTCGCCAGTCCATCACAGGGCAACACAGACACACACGGGACAAACAACCAGGCACACACACACACACACACACACACACACTGAAGGGCAACTTAGAGATCAGTTAACTCAACAGTCATGTTTTTGGACTGTGGGAGGAAGCCGGAGTACATGTAACGAACCCACACAAGCAAACTCCATGGAGAAAGATCCTTAGTCAGACCCGGTTGCTGCAAGGCAACAGTTCTACAAACTGCACCACAGTGTAGCATATTATTTTGTTTTAGCTTGTGTAATCTTATATAATAGAGACTTTATTGTGATTATACGTCCATACATATACAGTCATATTCAATAAATGAATATATGCATTTTGATGCACCTCATTTGTCAGATTGAGAGTACCTTTAAAAAAAGAACAACCCTTAAGCATGTATTAAATCTACTTTTCATTAAATCCACATTTCTGTGTTTTTAATTGGTCTGATATAAAATTCTAATCGGAAATGTCGTGTTTTCATCGGCTGTAAGCTGAAAATCGTCATAGTTACCAGAAATAAAGTCTTGAAAACATGGGTCTGTGTGTAATTAATCTCTACAATGTGTTACTGAAATAAATTAACTAAATAGACAAAACTTACAAAAAACATAAAAAAACAGATAATGTGTACTTATTTCTACTTTGTGATTCCAGAAATCTAATACAGTTTTAAATTTATTTGTTGGATTTTAATTTTGTTTATGTTTGTTTCTTTTTTATTCTGTTTGTCTTATTTTAAACTCATTTTTGCATCAGTGAAGATGATGAATGCTAATAAATGCATGATTAATGATATCACTATGGTGGCTGCAGCAACATAAATTACCTAAATTAAATATAGTTAATTTCTGCATCTAGATAAGGTGTGAATGCTGTGCTTTAGGTTGTTATATCTCCCCCCCACTGTAAAACTGTGCAGCACACCTCCTTTGAATAAAAGCTAAAAGAGAAAAGCCATTACACTACAACTCTGCTCTTTAGTCTCTGTTATTGTGACTACAGGTTAGCTTAATCATTACTGCTACCCCCATGCAACCGCACAACAAAGTGGCTAATTAATGGAGCGTCCAACATTCCTGGCTTTTATACCAGGACACAAAGGAAGCCTTTCTTTGTTGCTCAGCAATAAATCGGCAGCTGCAGAGAATCAGTCAGACTTCAACACAGTGTAACAGAGATGTTTCTGCAGTGGATCCTACATCACTCTTGCCAGACTTCAGAGGCAGAAATACTTTTCAAGAAGTACCATGAAATCAAGCATGAAAAAAGGTTAACTGTTAACCAGAGGCAGTGTCAACAAATGAGGAAGAAACTGGGGAGTTTTCTGAGCCTGTTAGATTTACCAATGTGGTTGACTTGCTTTTCCCTCTAGATCAGGGGTCTGCAACCTTTACAATCCAAAGAGGCATTTTTCCCCTCAGTCTCGCTAAATAAATCTCATTTAGAGCTATAAATGTTGCATGACCTTTTCAAATAGAGCAGCTTATAAGTTTTGATAAATATCTATTACATGACATTTTGATTTCATTTTTTTAGTTTTTAAAATAAAGAAAAACATGAAGATTTAGCAAAAAAGAAGATGGAAACATTTTCTTCTATGGGATGTGGAAAATGTAAAAACAAAAAAACACATGCGTAGTTTCCAACCTGAGAATTAAGACAGATTTGGGTCCAAAGAGGCACTTGTGACTTCAGGGCCACAGGTTGCAGACCCCTGCTCTAGATACACGGTCCATACAAATTAAATTCAAATGGAAGAAACATCTGAGTTGTTTTAATTATAATCATGTCAACTCAACAGAAGCTCAATATAATTAGCTTTGTATTAACTGGTGCACCTGCAGCTTAAGCCTCACAGAGGCGTAGCAGCAAGTCGCAAGCATGCAGCCGCAGCAGGCTTATCTGTGATGCTGTGTGGGTCTTCCTGCTGATTGCAGGTTGTAATCAGAACAGACAGGTGGTTAAAAGGGTAATATTGCATGGATCAGAGTGTACATTTTTGTTTAGGTTCAAAAAAGCATAGCAGGTCATTCAGGAATTTTTGTTATGGCTAGGGACATTATCTTTATTCAAGCATACAGCTAAGCAGGCGCGGTGCTGATGGTGTAGGGGTTAAGCGCACAACCATATGCAGAGGCTTCAGTTCTCAAAGCAGCTGTCCCGGGTTCAAGTCCTGGACCCGGCGACATTTGCCAAATGTCTACCCCACTTTCCTGTCTACCTACTGTCAAAAAAAAATAAAGGCCACTAGTGCCAAAAAAATGTCTTAAGCATTCAGATAAGCACTTGAACATTTATGTGTTCATAATGTAAAAGTATCACTTTAAATAACTTTTTTACATAACAAATCCAACTTCAACTCCCAGTCACCAAGCCCCAACAAATGTATTCATCAGATATTAATGATCTTCCTTAATACAAATTGTCTTTTGACATTGCTAAAAAGTAAAATTTTAATACAATTTAATCCAAAAACCCAAATTACAAAATGCTTTTTAAATGATTTGCAGTAGAAATAACTTATGAGTAATGTTGATAGTGGAAACTATTTTTTGGCAAATGTGAAAATGTGAAAATGCCAACCAGTTATTTGGGAGAAAACTTGCTGATTTAAACTGAAATCATTTACTTTGATAAAATGAGACTAAGGCTGAGTTTTTTGGCAATAAAGGATGTAGAAAAGCACCTCCAGCCCAATGTTAAGTATGGTGGAGGATCTGTCATGCTGTGGGCCTGTGTCTCTTCCTTTAGAGTGCAGCGGCAATTCTTGAACGAATGGCACCCAGAGAAAGACTCTCCCTCAGCACCTCATCCCAACCCCCACACCACTCTGCACAAAAACTAAAACAACCCACTCCCCAGATAAGGTATATGCCCCCAAAAACAGTAAGCTTTTTTTAAATATAATTTTAAGAATCACTAAGACCTAAAGAAATATGGATTGGTTTCTTAACAGATAGACAGACAGATGGATAGATAATCTGAACATCACTATTAAGAAAAAGTGTTAAAAACAATTATCCATAAATCACATTTTTATATTTCAAACTGTGTTTTAACAGATTTGTAAATCAGTGTAGAATAATTGAGCTCAGATTTGATCAGTCTTTTAATTTTAGATTTAGAAACCCAGATGATAAAGTCCAGACTATGATAAAGTCCAGACTCCTTAGAAAACGTGGGAAAAGCTCATTAATTTAGTGCCAAATGTTTACCTGCAAGTCGGATATGAGGTTCAGCGACAATAGCCCCCTGCCCAAAAATTGGAAAAGCTAAAAAAAAGCAATAGAAACCTCCTTTGTTGACAACAGAGATGATTGATTGTTGTGGTGTCCTCCACCCACTCCTCTGGGTTGTGTCACCCTGGGCAGCGAACAATATTAATTGTAACAAAAACCATCGCTGAACGTGGCTGTGAAAGTGGGTTATCACTGGGTCTTTCAGCAAAATAATGATCCAAAACATATGATCAAATTAACACAGATGTTGTGTGTCAGACACAAAATCAACCTCCTTCTGTGGCCATCTCAGTCCTCAGACCTAACTTCTTTTGAAAATCTGTGGGGTGAGCTAAAGAGAAGAGAGCATTAGAGAAGAGCCAGGGCTCTGGACGATATGGATCAATCATCATAAATATCATCACATGCAGTCGGAAGAACAGAACAAACTGAATTTTCTTTGTCATATTAATCAGAATGTGCTTTTCTGCACATTCTGCTATAGGGTGACACCTAGTGGGCTCATACGTCCACTAAGTAATGATCTCAAATTAATCAGGTGTCTTTAGTTAAAGTGTAAACTGAATTATTTACTTGTGATGTCACAAATTAGATTAAGAGATACACTATTTACAAAATGATATGGTAATATTAACATTGAAGGCAGTGGAAAGATCATCTAATATGTTTTCTCAACTTAACTTTGGACAAAATCTTTATCTTTTTATGTACTGAATCATTTCATTTTAAATTCTTTTGTTTTTCATCACTGAGATATTTTTGGATTTTTGTGTTGTTAATGCGTTTTGTAAGTATTGATTTTAATAAGCTTAAGATTTTTCTCTTTCTTTTAATTTTTCTTTATTGCTGTTTTCAGACTGAACAGTATAGATATTTATTCAGTGAAATGATGAATACCCAGTCTGCTAAAGTGTAGATAATAATGTGGATTTCTGACAGTTACCGAATTAGGGGAAAACAAATTAGTCGTTATAACAGCTTTGCGGAGTGATGATTCTGTATGATGGATGAGTGTCAGCAGAGCGGCTGTGAACTGAGGAAAGCAGCAGCAGATGTGAGGGAGACAAAAAGCATCAATCTCATTGTTAAATTATACTGTCAGGAATCCCATTAGTGTCTCTACAGTTCACTGAACTGCTCCATTTGTAGACTTCTGAGTGAGTGAGTGAGTGAGTGAGTAAGTGAGTGAGTGAGTGAGTGAGTGAATGAGTGAGTGAGTGAATGAGTGAGTGAGTGAGTGAATGAGTGAGTGAGTGAGAGAGGCTCAATATAATATAGATGTCCACCCTTTTCATTACTTTTTTAAACAGCATAATTGTTCATTATCTATCAAACTTTTTATGTGAAACTAAACTAAAAAGGCAAGGTGTTTGTAGCGTGATAAAGGGACACTAAAAAAACAAGTATAATTTTGCAGGGGTTTCAAAACATATACAAGTCCCTCCGGCCCTTGGCTGCGCCTAGAAATCCTGTCCATAAAAGTTATGAACAGGACCGGTGACAAAGAGCAGCCCTGCCGGAGTCCAACATGCACCGGGAACAGGTCCGGCAATGCGGAGCAAACTCCTGCTCCGCTTGTACAGAGACCGGATGGCCCCCGATTCCACACTCCTGGAGCATCCCACACAGGGCATCACGATGGACACAGTCAAATGCCTTCTCCAGGTCCACAAAAAACATGTGGACCGGTTGGGCAAACTCCAATGAACCCTCGAGTACCCTGTAGAGGGTATATAGCTGATCACCGAGGCCAGAATCGCTTCGAGGCCAACCGGTAGTCCTTCTCCATGGCCTCACCGAACTCCTCCCAGGCCTCACGGTACCCGTCAGCCGCCTCAGGAGTCCCACAAGCCAACTACAGCCAATAGGACTCCTTCTTCAGCTTGACAGCGTCCCTTTCTGCCGGTGTCCACCACCGAGTTCAGGGATTGCCACCGCAACAAGCACTTACGGCCGCAGCTACGGGCAGCAGCATCAACAGCAGATGCGGAGAACATGGTCCACTCTGACTCTATGTCTCCAACATTCCCCAGAATCTGGTCAAAGCTCTCACGGAGGTGGGAGTCGAATACATCCCTGGACGAGGGCTCTGCCAGAAGTGTCCGGCAGACCCTCACTATGCGCTTGTGCCTGCCAAGTCTGTCCGCCTTTCTCCTCCTCCAGCGGATCCAACTCACCACCAGGTGGTGATCAGTGGACAGCTCAGCCCCTCCAAAACATGCAGCCGAAGGTCTGACAACACGAAAACAAAGTCTATCATCAACCTCCTGCCTAGGATGTCCTGGTGCCAAGTGCACTGATGGACACCCTTATGCTTGAACATGGTGTTCATAATGGGTAATCCGTGGCTAGCACAGAAGTCCAATAACAAAACACCGCTCGGATTCAGATCGGGGAGGCCATTCCTCCCGATCACGCCTCTCCAGGTGTCACTGTCGTTTCCCACGTGGGCATTGAAGTCCCCCAGCAGAATAATGCAGTCCCCGGGAAGGCCACTATCCAGCACCCCCGACAGGTACGCCAAGAAGGCCGGGTACTCTGCACTACCGCCTAGCCCGTAGGCCGAAATGACAGTCAGAGACCTCTCCCCTACCCGAAGGCGAAGGGATGCTACCCTCTCATCCACTGGGGTAAACCCCAACACGAGACGCCTGAGCTGGGGGGCAACAAGCAAACCCAGCCCACCGCCTCCCCCCGTGGGCCACTCCAGAGTAGAAGAGAGTCCAGCTCCTCTTGAGGAGATGGGTTCCAGAGCCCACGCTGTGCGTGGAGGTGAGCCCGACAATTTCTAGTCGATATCTCTCGACCTCCCGCACCAGCTCAGGCTCCTTCCCCCCCAGTGAGGTGACATTCCACGTCCCTAAAGCCAGCCTAAGCATCCGGGGATGGATATGAGGTCTCCATCTTCGTCCGCTGCCCAATCCTCTTTGCACCGGTCCCTCATGGTTCCCCCTGCATTTGGTGGGCCCACTGGGGGATGGCCTCGCGTCTCTCCTTCGGGCTTGGCCCGGCTGGGTCTCGCGAGGAGCAACCCAGCCACCAGGCGCTCTCTGACGGATCCCGACCTCAGGCCTGGCTCCAGGGTGGGACCCCAGCTCCGCCATACTGGGCGACATCACGTGCCTCGATCGTGTGATCCTCATGAGGGTGTCTTGAACCGCTCTTTGTCTGACCCGTCACCTAGAGCCTGTTTGCCATGGGAGACCCTACCAGGGGCATTTCAGCCCCAGACAACATAGCCTCTTGGATCATTCGGGCACTCAAACCCCTCCTCCACGTTAAGGTGGCGGTTCAAGGAGGGGTAATCAGAATCACAATCAGAAAGCTTTATTGCCAAGTACGTTTTTCGACATACAAGGAATTTGTTTTGGCGTAGTCGGTGCAATACAATACAAATTAAACAGTATAAACATATCTACAATATAATATAAATATATGTGCACAGTTTTAAGTGAGTGAGAGTAAGTATAGAGCAGTATAGGATGCCAGAGCGGTACAACAGTGCAGGTGATCATTGTGCAAGTATGGCAGTGCAAGTAAAGCAGGAGTCCAAGCTGAGCGTTAATGTAACGCATAGAGTTGCAGGTTACAGGTGTCCTGTCAGCAAAAAAAAAAAAAAAAGGGGGGGGGGAGTGTCAGGGTGGTTTCCGGGCTTTATTAACAAGGGTGGTGGCAGATGGGAAAAAACTGTTCTTGTGGCGTGAGGTTTTGGTGCGGTCCATCCGGACTCTTTGAAACTCTCCTGAGGGGAGAGTTTCAAAGAGTCTGTGAACAGGGTGGGAGGGATCAGCCAGAATCTTCCCTGCCTGCTTCAGGGTCCTGGAGGTGTACAGTTCCTGGAGCGACAGTAGACTGCAGCCAATCACCTTCTCAGCAGACCGAATGACACGCTGCAGCCTGCCCTTATCCTTGGCTGTAGCAGCGGCGTACCAGATGGTGATGGAGGAGGTGAGGATGGACTCAATGATGGCTGTGTAGAAGTGCACCATCATAGTCTTTGGCAGGTTGAATTTCTTCAGCTGCCGCAGGAAGAACATCCTCTGCTGGGCTTTCTTGATGAGGGAGCTGATGTTTGGCTCCCACTTGAGATCCTGGGAGATGATGGTTCCCAGGAAGCGGAAAGATTCCACAGTGTCAATTGTGGAGTCACAGAGGGTGATGGGGGCAGGTGGGGCTGGGTTCTGCCTGAAGTCCACAACCATCTCCACTGTCTTTAGAGCGTTGAGCTCAATGTTGTTCTGGCTGCACCAGTCCAACAGATGGTCCACTTCCCATCTGTACGCGGACTTGTCACCATCAGAGATGAGTCCGATCAGGGTGGTGTCATCCGCAAACTTCAGAAGCTTGACAGACTGGTGACTGGAGGTGCAGCTGTTGGTGTACAGGGAGAAGAGCAGAGGAGAGAGAACACAGCCTTGGGGGGAACCGGTGCTGATGGTCTGATACTCATATGATGATAATGTCGTCAGGGTTTTACAAAGAATCATTTTATTACTTTAAATATTTGCTAAAGCGTTGAAGTGGTTCCCCTCAAAAATGCAATAAAATTTGGTAACATTATAAATTATAACATAAAGTAAGTATTAACATGACGTGAAAGTAAATCGTTTTTTTTAGGTTTTGTTGAAAAAATTTGGAAATAATCTAGTAGAAATAAGCCTAAACACATTGGGAAGATTTTTCAGCATGTTACCTGTTTCATCCTCACTGTAGTTCTCTCTGGATCCTCATCATTATCAACCTATGAAGGCATGAGGCACTCTACACTGTCTGGATAGGAACAGTATTCCCTCCTTTTAATCAGGTCTTTGTGGGTAAATAAAGGTTGTTCCACACGAAGGTGTAAGTTGGAAAACTAGCCACTAGGAGGCACTGTCGTTTAATTTAAAAACTACAGCATAAAATGAATTTTGTCCTAAAAAACAAAACTGTTAATTGCTGTCTAAAACAGAAATGAGATGATTTTAAGGTGCCATGGCTCAGACATATTACCAACTTCTCTTTACATACTAAATTATCTGCATTTGCATTAAAAGAGAGCCCGTCATATCTGTGCTTAAACTAAAACAAAACTAAAGAGAAAACAGACAGATGGAAACAAACTTTAAGAACAGAGTTGTCAGGAGTAAAGCTGTCAGTAAATAACATTTTGACCTCATCAATAAGGGCAAATCTATACAGTCAAGGACCTTGCAGCTTCAAATGAACCCAGAGTGTTTGAAATAGTAGCATCATTCTGACTGATAGAGAGAAAGAAATAACTTTTACTTAGAAAATATATAGAAGTGTGAGCTGCTTATCAGCACTGAATGAATGAATCATGTAATTATTACTGCTGTTCTTGTTAACCTTTTAAAATACAAATACAATGTTTTTGTTTTGACTTTTACGCTCAGATTTACAATAAAGCAGACTGTACTGTTTTGCTCCAAAAGCAAGAGAATTAAACCAGTTATTAAATCTATTTGTAAATTCAATCTTACCTAATCTGTTCATCTTCTAGATAGAATATTTGTTGTGGAGATGTTGGTCTGTTCTGCTCTCCACAAACACATAGGAGTAATATTTAGCCTCTAAATGCCCCTTTGTGCTCACCAGCTGGGTGCCTACCAGCCATTTCACAGAGCCCAGGCACTGAATTATGTTTTTTATAGCCTATTTGTTAAAAGCTTCACTGGTTGCTGAGAGAAACATCAGTGATGCAATTGGTGAACCCCGGACACTAGACCAAGGTAAATTGCTAAAACCAGAAAGGAACATCAGATTCGTTTTTATTCCAGGAAGGTCTATTCATTAATTGTATGATTCCTGGTATTAAACCAGTATGAGCACTTTCACTGCAATAATATTTAGGATTTTAAAAAATACAGCATTGCATGCATACTCTGACTATGTGAAGCATTTTAATGAACAAACCTTTGTTTTTTGCTCAGCACCAAACTGCTGGTATGCACTGTGATTTGGCTGGGAAACATAAGGAAGAGTAAGTAGGAGCAACGGACTAACAGTTACTTACTTAATACTATGAGTCGCCAAAAATATGTCCGAAGTTAACAACATTCAATTTAATAATAGTTAACAATCTAATCATTTTAATACACCTTTGGTGCCCTCAAGTGAACAAAATTATAACTGTATGACAACTTCTGCAACTGAGTCTGTTACTACTACTACTACTTCTATTAATAATAATAATAATACTTTTTAGTATTATTATTATTGCCAACCTGGCAAAAAGCAATTGCTCCCCTTTTCACATTGTATGGAAAGCTTGGAGAACTAGTCACACCCAGGCCCAGTTTGTATAAAAAAAAGAGACTGGGTAGACATGGCATTAACAAGAGAGTTCCAAGAGTGGCAGTCGAACCAGGGTTCTTGTCACCTTTTCAAAGCACAAGCGCTCCACTCTAACCACTTGGCTACCACTCCCAGGAGGTGGTGTCTTTCTGTAATTGTTAGAACCATGATTTCTCTCCACTGGCAGAGAATCCTAAAGCAGAAGGTCCAACCATCAGTTTGTGGTCTTCAGCAGAAGAGCACTTGGGTCATCCTTCAGGACAATGATCCAAAACCCACTAGGAAGTGCACCTGTGAATGGTTTGGAGTAGCCAAATCTGGATTGTGGTATAACTTCAAAGAAGCTCATCATGCTCAAAAAGCATCTAATGTGTCACAAAGCGTTGAGTTGATGGACCACAGTGCAGACAGGAGCTCGGGAGCCACATGTTGGGTGAAAAGTTTAGTAAAGAAAAATCAAAAATGCACAGGGAACACTTGGAAGAGACCTGTATGAATCCTGAGGCAGAGGAGCATAAAACATGGAGTAGGGTAAGGGGAAATCTCAGCAAACAAACAAGGAAAACCAAACAGTATATTCTCAACTCTCTTCCTATATAAATATATATAGGAAGAAAATGGAGATAAAGGATGGGCAAGTAAGTGAGAATGAGCAACAGCTGATGAGAATTAAAACAGGGAGCTGAGGGAGCGAAATAATTAGCAGGGGCAGACAGGGAGGAACACAGGGAAGAAATCTCACAGAATATACTAAAACAAAGCAAAATACTAAACTAAGAACTAAACACAAAGGAATGAACTGATAAGACAACATCCAACAAGTCAAACAAGAAAATAAGGACATAGAATCATAATATGAAATTAAGAAACACTTAACACCCACAGATCATGACACATAACATACGTGTGGTTGAATTAAGTCAATTCTTCAAGAGTTGTCTGAAACTCCTCCACAGTGATGTAAAAGATGGAAAAATATGGAAAAATGCCAAATATGGCAAAATTAGTTAGTAATTTTCACACAGGTTTCCAATCTGCCCCCTTTTTTAAATTAAAGATAAATTATGCCATCTTGGTCATACAATTTAGTATGATGATATGAAATATTCAAATGTGGCAAAAAGCAAGAAATCTGTTTACAGAGCACTGTATATTTTACTGGATGGATGGATGGATGGATGGATGGATGGATACACTTAGTGTTACAGATTTATGTTACACGTCTATTTGACAGTCTAAAGGGGAACTCTGCAATATTTCACATCTTCAAAAGTTTCCTTTAAGTCCTGCCAGGAACCTAAAACTATCACTCCTTATAGTGCAAAGTACACCATAGTAAACTTTGTGACATCTGAACATGATCAGAATCAAACAAAACATTAACGATCAGCATAATGTATTTTGATCTCAGTGTTTGAAGCCGATGCTGCCTTTTAGTGAGTCCAAGAACCAGTGCGACTGTGGGCCAATAAGCTTTTAATCTGTCGAGAAGCAACAGGTCATGGAACGGAACAACATTTCATTAAATTATCTCTTTCCCCACACTCATCTGGAGCGGCAGAGAGGGATGCATGATTCATTTGCAAAATGAAACTAGAGTAAGGTCATTAAAAAGCTTTATAACTTTGCTCAAGCTGAAACATAATGACTTTATTTTTAAGCATTTCACGGCAAAGAAATTTGAAGAAATACATGTTTTATTTAGCTGAATTAAATCAGATGGAGCCTTTTTAATGGGTCAAGAGATGGACAGGTGTCTGTGTTTGCAAGATGTATGGAGGATGTGCACAACCTACAGAAAATAAGAGACAGGAAACATGATTCTACAAAAAAAAAGGTGTGGGCTGTAAGGCTGTTTTTTTTCCGTTCTCTTTGTTTTTTTTCTACTTTTTTAAACCCTGGATGGTTTTAATTGCTTTTCGGAAGAACGGCATTACTCCCACATCACAAATTGTACCGAAAGAGAATGCGAGGCACGGAGCTCTCCAGCAATAAATAACCCTCTTCAGCCTGTTACAGGAAACCAGCATCAGCGAAAAAAAAGTCTGACACACATCGATGAAAACTTTCTTCTCTGCTGTGTGTTTTTAATCACCCACACACACACACACACACACACACACACATACACACACACACTCTCTCTCTCTTTATCCTTCCCTGTCGGGCTAAACTCTCATTCTTTCATCTATTGTTACCAATACCTTTTCATTTACTTTTATTCACACCAGGCCCTCTCTGGCTTTAGCAATTCTGTATAAGCACCAACAATAAAATTTGGGTTTTTGCTTTCAATAAAATTGCCAACATATAGAACATTAAAACCAACCAAAGTGTTTTTTTTTCCTGTCAAATGCACCCAAAACACTGATGAATAAATAGAATAAAAAATATTGGCCTTTCATGCATTTTCTTCCACTTTTATTGTTTCTAGATCTGATTCATGTGGTTATACCAAAGGCATTTAAATTTTCAACTTCATATCTACATTTCTTCCACAAAAGCCAATTTGATCTGGTTTTATGTTCTTATTAGCGCCCTAAAAACAAATCAAATTAATTGGGTAAGAAACATCTGAAATTGTAATCCTTTTAGCTCTAATGACATATAACATGGTAATTTTTGCAATCAAGGCCAACTGTTTCAGGCTGAAGTTAGATTTTTGTTAAATATTCAGTTTAAATGCAAACCTTACATTTTACTATTTCCACCTAATTGCTTTTAAGTGCCAAAACTGTTATTATTACTGAAACTGAAAGCAGCAACTACAACCAATAAAATGAGGATTAGGATAAAGTACATTTAGAAAGCTTTGGATGGAGCAGTGTGACCAGTTCATGACATTTTCACAAATCTGCACATTTGTACGCCATTACAACCCTTGATCCTTTTCTTTAGGCTGGACTCGTAGGTTGCGCTGTTGTATTGCTTTACAGAAAAAAAGGGGTTTTCCACAGAATATTGCTCTGTAAAAAGCAACAAGAATAAAACGAGAAATCTTATCTTTCTACACTTACAAAATACTGTTTCAATAACCAAAAAAACTAAACAAATTGTTTCATTAATAAATAAATAAATAAATAATACCTCTAACCAACAGGCTTACCACTCTTCTTCTTCTGCACTTACAATCACCTGAGGCCTGCAAGTGCACAGGAATTAGCACAATAATATTTGTACAAAATAGAAGTACGTCATTTATTAACAAACTGAAAATGTGAGAATGTGGTCAGTTGTTGAAATACGGAAAAGCTAGAAGAGGTAGACATGTTCTTATTATTATTTTCTGGATAAAATGCTTCATGTGAAGATAACTGAAAAAAAAAATAGCTGATTTTAGAGCATTTGAGATAACTAAGTCGGCCTTCCACATATAAATCAAAAATTTGAAAGAAAACTTCTGAAGAAATTTTAAAGGCTGCACTGAGTCCCAGAATCCAGCATATATGAATTTAATAATAGTAATAGTAATAATTAGTAATTAAAAGCTACTTCTGTTTTACAGAAGCATAGTTATGAAAGAGCTAGAGTCTTACTTTTAATAGCATCTGCGTGCTTTACATTAAATGTTCCAAAAGAGCTTCTTTGGAAAAATTACACAATAACATATGAGTAACTAATTACTCTGATCAATAAAATATGTTTTAAACCTTTAATGGAACAGCGTACAAAAAAAGTCTGAGGAATATAAGAAGAAAATGTGCTTAAGATTTATCAATTGCCATGTAAAGCTGCAGCTAAGGCTTGTAAAATAAATATATTCTTTGCACATTTCAAACATTAGGCTAAGGTCACAAATAGCAAGCAGTTCAGTAGTTCTTCCTACTGTGATAATGTTCTGTTTTACATAATTTTTTTGGTCTGCTATTGAATACCTGTCTATGTACATGTGGCAGAAATATTCAGTGGCTCACTCGACACATATGCACGATTTGTATTTGTCCCTATCCTGACTCTGCCCTTTTTCATTTTTTCAGTTTGAAGAATAAAGCAGCAGACTGAAGCGGTTTGATTACCTCTATTCTGCTTCACAAAATCTCCTTTTTTGATTTCTGAACTGACTCACACTGATATTCTCCCTGTGCATAAACTTTACCTGAAATCCATGACCGCTATCTTACTCCTGAGTCATGACTAAAACTTTCATGACACATCTTACTGTCATAAAATTTGTGACATTGACGTCTTAAGGAAAATGTGCCTGAGAAGTGCATATAAAAGCATAACAGATGATTAGATAGCATCAATGAAAGAAAGATTATTTTCAGGGTACAGTCTTCAAATGAAAGCCACAAGAAGCCCTGGAAAGGTTGAGGTTCCACAAGGGTTTATAAATCTGGAAAAAGTCTTAAAAATAGGTTAGATGTGTCATGTTGAAAAAAGTACCCATTTATCCATTCCTTGTCTTCTACTTATCTGCCATCTGGTTGCAGGGCTGATAGGTCAAGGAGGGAAACCTGGGAAACTCCAGTGACACTCTCCATCTCTTTGTGGGGAATACCGCTTCCCTTGGCCATGTGCAATATCTTCTCACTAGTGAGTTCTAGGTTGTGTTAGGATGGATGTGTACCTACAAGATGATGCCTCACTGAAGGATGTCTCTGATGCAGATGAGGACCAGAGGTTAATTTGTATCTGTAAAAAGTTAGGAAAAAAATGTAATAATGACAGGCTGACAAGTCCAGTCCCAGAGAGCTATTACCCTGCAAATGTTGGATGTATCCCTTCTCCAAGACACCTGAATCAAATGGCTGAATTCACCCATCAGCATGCTATTCAGCTCTGCAAATGTCAGAGAATGAGTCATTTATTTTATTCATCTCTGTTGGAGAAGGGACGCATGTATGGTAGCTCTCTATGACTGGACTTGGGCACCCCTTTTTTTGACAATTCTTAGATTTACATTCAGCAAGAAAAGTGTTCTCTGGGAGTATTTCAACCTTTTTCACATTTATATTATAACCTGAATTGCACATCTAGAGACTCGAATGCTTACCCATTCTTCATGGCAAGATACCTCTATCTTAGTCAGGTAGCATGGAGAACATGTGAACATTATTTTCCATGTCTTGACTCAGATTCCCAGTTGGATTTAGGTCTGGAATTTAACTGGACCATTCTAACACATAAATATTTGATCTAAATCCTTCCATTGGTGCTCTGGCTGTATGTTAGGCATCACTGTCAGATGGAAAGCCAACCTCTGTTCAAACCTGTTGCAGCCTTGCTGGTCTTCTTCTATGCCAGAACTTCCACTACTGTCAGTGATGGCTTGTGATATTGATTTATAACCTATCTCTGCTTTAAACGTTATCCCTGTGTGACCTTTCTGATGGGTTCCTTGAGCTTCATGATGCAGTTTTCACACTCATCTTCACAGAACAGCTGTATTTATACCAAGATTAAAATGACACACCGTAAGGAACAGGTTGCAATGATTTTTATTTTGGGGTATCAGATTAAAAGGGTCTAAATACATATGTTTATCACACTTTAAGTGTTTTTGTAACAAATGTCAAAAAGCCATGTATGATTTTGTTTGATTTTTCACAATTATGCATTACTATGTGTTCGTCTATTAAACAATATCAAAATAAAATACATAAAATATGTGGCTGTAATGTGACAAAATATAAAAAAGGTCAAAAATTGTAACTACTCTTCCAAGACAACGTCTAATACTAGAAGATGTACTTAATGCAGCTGATGCAAAAATGGAACTATGAAAAGTAAAAATAAAAATGAAATTGAAGGCATTCCCATGATGCATCTCTTTTAATTGAGCTCATTTATACTCTCCATCGGTGTCAAAAGCTGGCTACCCAAAATGCAAAGCAGTGCCCTCACTGTCACCTCATGTGCCAGGTTGCCACAATAAGAGCTCCAACTTCCCACTCTCACTTCTACAAAGCTGCCAGCATGTGATGCTTGCACTGTCCCGTAACTCAGAGGTCACCATGAACCTCTGACCCTGACAAGACCCTGGCAGCCTGGAGGGCAGGCAACTTTGATTTCTTGTTGTGGTTCTCAGCACTCTTGAAGATTATTGATGTGTCTGTTTTCATCAAGAGATTTTTAACATGTTTCTGAGTGTCCTGTGATGCTGCCAGGCTTTTACAGTTCAGCTTGCAAAGTTGAACATATTTTGGAACATTGACCCTGAAGAGGCCCTTTGCAGTTTTAGCACCAAACATAAACTTTAGGTGTTTACTGTAGTTTAAATTACAATGTAAGCATAAATAGATGTCAGGGGCCAGCTGTGAACTGGAGGTCACCTCTTTGGGTTTATAAGTTCTGAAGGCAACATAACCTTATGTGTTCCTCTTACTAATAAATTCATCTCTCCCAGGGCACAAAGGACTTCTTCTTTCTGTGTGCCAGCTGTTTCCGCACCAAAAAACACATTTAAAAAAAATATGCCTGTGCATCAAATATCATTCCATACACATAAACACACTATTCAAATAATTGTGTTTGCTGACATGTACTACTCGTTATCATTGCCTGCCTCTGCGTTGCTTGGACCAAATTTTAAATTTCTCAGGAAATACATCCATGTATTGCAATTTTGAAAAATAAATAAATGGATTTAGATTTTTATTGTTTAAGTTGTTTTTATTTATCAGTGGAAACAAATATGCAAACAACACAAAAGGATGCAACAAGTCAGATTTTCAACTGATATAGAAAGCACATTCCTAAGATATATTTTTCAACAAAGATTTTACTTTTTGTTCTTTAACACAGTTCAGAGGATATAAAATAAAGAAAAATACTTTATCACTAAGACTTACAATTTTTTCTGGTGTTTTTTTTTTTTGCCAAAAATTAGAGTTATCTCAGAGACTGAGGAACGCAACAAATCAATAATTGACTCCAGTGGACCAGGACAGTAACAGTCCTAGATCTAAAAATTCTAGACATTTTCCTGTTAATTCTCAGTCATAAACCTAGACAAACCAGTGCATAATTGGAAAGTAGAAGGACAATCATGCCTGATGTTCAGGATTTGTTTTTGACATATAAAGATCTGAAACTGTGGCGTGCATTTCTATTCAGCCCCCTAAATCAATATTTTGTAGAACCACCTTTTACCTTTACCTTACTGATCCATGTCTTCTGGAGTTCCAGCCATTTTTTCATTAGGCTATTTATGACTGTTTTGTTGTCATCTGATGTATTAACGTAATAAATTTGAAGCTCTAGATTTAAACATTTTATATAGCTGTTTACAGCTATATAAATGCTAGGCGCAGGCATGGTAAACATAAAGAACTTCATATTGATAGTAAACACAGTGATGTTAGTGTGATCATCTGGGGCTGCTTTGCTTCTTTAGGACCAGGACTTCTTGGTATAATTCACAGAACCATGAATTCTGCTCTCAAACAGAAAATCTCTAGGGAAAATGTGATTGTGATCTTATGCTCTAGCATACTTTAGTTATGTAGCAGAAAAATGATCTGAAATACACTACCAAGTCTACCTCTGCATTGCTATGTATTGCAATGTTCCAAGAAGAGGAGAGGAGTTGGTTACTTCATTCATAAATTTGAGATTTAAGGGGGTTTTACATTAGCTTCAAAATGTTGAATGTTGAGATAAGTTATTTTATTTTATGTTTTTTTTTTTTTTTTTTTATAAAAACTTTTTTTAAACTCCTGTTTGCTAAACTGGTGAGACGAGTAACTGCAATAAATAATTAAAAATGAATAGATAAATACTATTTTTCTACTCATCGAAAACATAATGCCTGAACTGACAGAAAAAATCTGAAACAAAAAAAATGATCTACCTTCAATTAAACATGATTGAGGCTTTGTCAAGCTAGGAGCTTAATTTACTGGCTTTGAATGTATCAAAACAAGTATGACTTACTGGGGCATCTAAAAGCAAAATGTATAAGCCAGCTTGCATTTCTTTCCTGAATGGCTGAAAGCAAACATCCAACGGCAAACATGTTTGCACACAAAGAGAAACACTCTGTCTTTGATAAAGATCAGTTGTGAACTTTCAGAGATGAATTATGTGAAAGAATGCATTTAAAAAAGAGGAGCAACCACTGAGAAACCCATGAAACAATACATGTACTAAAACTGTTTTAAAATGTATTTGCATTAACCCTATAATGGAACTTAAAAACCAGAGATTAAAAGTGGAGAAAACAGATAAAAGATACTAAAACCTGATTTAAATTTCCTTTAAACGTCTAAAATTCTCAGCTGAAACAAAAATAAAACAGAGTCTAGGTATGTGGGGGTCAGCAGATGCCCTCCCATTAATTTAACTTCATTAAAGTTTTTTTCAGTTTATTGTTGGGGATTTATTTTGTATTTTTGCTTGTAAATTTAATTCATTTGTGTTAGAAAACAAAAACATCACCTGTACACATTACTTGTGGATGAAGCAAATTATAAAAGGAAATGCTTCAAATGAATAATTCAGCATAGTCTGATGCATCTAAGGCACAAAGGTACAAAAACAAAACTTTGGCATGTTTGCACGTTTGTAAGTGTGTTTCTGACTGAGATCAGGTTTTGAAAACGCTCATTAGTTATGTTCTCTCTTGAAAGTTGATGGTTAAAAGCCCAATTTTAGGGGCCAAATTGCCTCTTTGGGCATGAACCAGATGAAAAACTGAAGCAGGCCCTGTCAGATCTTCTGGCACAATTTACACCTTTAAACCTGCAGAGCGCTCATCTGAGCTCTGCCAGACTGTAAAGATTGTAATCCATTACCAGGTAATGTCAAATGAGCCTCTGCAGCTCTGATAGACTTCAAGCTCACAATGTGTAATCACCAAAATTGGATTTTGAGAGGTGAGAAATGAGCGCATCATAATTCTTAATGATTATCTCGGCAGGTGTGGCAGTGCTTCATGACTAGGTAAAGCTTCTTTTTTATCTGTGAAGAAAATTGTCTTTGACACACAGAAAATACACTCTTTCAGTCCAGGGAAAATAGGTGTAGAGAGAGTCTGAAGAAAAGCTTTTCTGGGCTCAAGAGTGACCATAGTAAATTAGGCTTCATAGTCTGTATTACATCTGCTTGTCAAGCTGGAGGAAGATCTTGTTTTTCTCTTAACTTGTTTCTTACCACTTCTGTTCATGCATAAGCAGGTTTTTTAAATTAGGTGCCGATACACTGATATTATAGATTTATTTACATCAGGAATTATATTGAGGTAGCGCTCAAGATTAATGCTGCATCAGCACAGCAGCTCCAAACATAAAGAATCACCAGAAAGTATTTAAACTACTTCACTTTTTCCTTATTTTATCTTATAGACTTCATCTAAAACCCAGTTAAGCATAGCATTGCTTAAAAATAATGTAGACAAAAGCCCACACATTTTTGTAAACTTGAAGATAAGTAAACATTTAAACAAAATACATTCATAAGGATTCACACACATGATTTAATATTTTGTTGAAGCACCTGTGGCAGAAATTGCAGTGTCAGTTCTTCTTGGGTATGTATCTATAAGCTTGACACTTCTGTTTGGGTATCTTACACCATTCTTCTCTGCAGATCCTCTTAGGCTGAGTCAGGTTGGATGGGCAAAATCAACAGACAGCCATTTTTAGGCGTTCAATTGCATTTAAGTCCAGATCTTTTAATGACACTGAAAAGCCATTCCTGAATCCACTTCGCTGTTATGTTGGCTAAAATTTGAGATCCAGAGTACTCCAGAGTTGAAGGCATCAAAGGCAATCGAAAGCATCTAAAGCAAAACTATGCACTCACATTTTCATTATTATCAGTCAAATTTCCTTATAATTTTCTGCTTTTAGCTTTCTAGATTTGAATAAATGCAACTTAAGTATTTGTGCTCATATCCAGGCATGAGCTCTGGCTCTGGTAGTTAGTGAAATTATAACTGATTATTGTTGATTATTATGGTCTCACTTGATCTTGTAATAACAACCCCCCCCCACACACACACACACCCTTCCTTGATGCAAAGATGTTTTTTGCCAAAAAACATCTTTGTATCATTACTCTTCAGACGATGTGTGCGCATGAGACATTGCATGAGGGTCATTGTTTGTTTCCCCTGTTTTCAAACTTGGCTGTAGATAAATAAGCAGTTTTCTTTCTGAACTTTGTGCTAATGAGTACAGATTTCCGTCATGAATGCGGTCATTTAATGCTGAACTGAATGTGCCCTAATGGATTTGTGAGTTTTTGTCAAATGTAACAATTCCTTGTCTTCAATAATGGGCTTGTCTTATCCACTTAAACTGCAAAGGTGCAGCTGCTCTGCAGCCTGAGCTAGATTAAAAGGACATGCTGCTTTGTTTGGCCTATTCTCAGCCAAGGTGAGGAGGTTGTGTGCCTTCTTGTTTTCAGCTGCAACAAGCTCCTGTCTTCAGAAAACAATGTATAAACTGTCAAAACCATATAGAATGAATACAACTGGTTTTTGTCTTATTGTTCAGCGGTTAAGACTTAAAATTAAAACGGGTCTACGTAAATACTGAATTGACTTGTGATATTTACCTTACACTGATATGTTACAAAGCACAAGATTTTCCATACTGCAGTAACTGTAATAAAGGTTCACTAAACTCTGACGTAACATAACAACTTGTACTGGGTGGTGATGACGCACTAACCTGGAAGGTGCGGTTAAAATGATGATTTAGGGGACTTTCTCTCAGCAAGTTCACAAGAAGTTGCGTACTTTCCTTCAAAATAAAAGCAACAAATACTAAATCCTCCCATAATTTACTACAGGAGAATGTTTTAACTGCATCTTACTGATATATTCTTTGTACAGTGATGACTTTAAATTTAAAATTGCAGTTGCATATATTTGAATGTGCAATTTATTTAAATTACATAAAACCCTTCACTTCATTTAGGATAAAACCCAAACAAATCAGTTTGAACAATAAGATAAAATAGAGAAAAAAGCAGTGCTGTATTTTTGGGACAAACTGTTGATGGTAATCTGTCAACAGATACCAAAACAGACTCCCTAAAGTATACCCACCCCATAAAAATGCAAATTTTTTGTTATGTAAAAATGAAACTATGTGAAATTCTTTCTAAACTTTTTCCACAAGTATTGTGGCATTTGTCGTGTACAATGCAGCTGAAAGACAAATCTATTAGAAGGAAAAATAGATAAATAAAAACAAGACAATAATCTAATGCTAATGAGTGTATGCTCTTAAACTAAGCACCGAAGAAGGCCTTTTTTCAGTTCACTGGGTATACCAATAATTGTGAGAGCTATTGTATTTAGAAGTCAAAAGAAATAAATGACCTCACATGTTAGAATGACATTGCATTTTAAATTTACAACTACTAGGTCGACGGTCCTTTTATATCATCCATTCAGCTTCTTTGCACTCTTTTTCACTTCCTCTTCTTCCTCCTCCATAAAAGGTCTGATACATCAACTAACCATCACGTACAAACCATCTCAGTCTTGTGTCTGTGGATTTCTTTCCAAACTTCTCAACCTTAATTGTCACAATTCTAACCCTGTCCATGTCGGACACTTCCAATTAAATTATTGATCTCTTAAACTATGTGTCCTAAATATTTGTTCCTACCACCATGTCCAAACTGCACATCACAGCATGTCTCACTTTCACCTAGTAAACTTTTCACACTTGTCTTGTTCTGACTCTACTTTCTCCCTTTCCTACCTACACTCTGATGTTTCCCTCTCTTGCATTCTGAGTGTTGCTTTAGCTTGTGGATCTCAGATACCTAAACTCAACCACCTTCAGTATCTTTAGTGTTTACTGTCACTGTCCCATCCATCCATCCATCCATCCATCCATCCATCCATCCATCCATCCATCCATCCATCCATCCTCTAAATCTGCTTATCCTTGTCAAGGCCACATAGGGGTTACCTAGCCATCACAGAGCCACACAATGATGCATGCATACATTCATTCCTAAGGGCAATTTAAAGAAGCCAATTAGCCTAAAATACATGTTATTTGACTGTGGGAAAAGCTGGAGGACTCTGAGTAACGCTAGCATCCATAAGAACATGCAAACCTCATGCAGAAATGCCCTGGTTAGCATTCGAATCCATTCTTCTTTCTATTAGGCAACAGTGCTAACAACAGCACCCTGGTACAGTTATTTTATGCATTTATAAGTGCTTATCTCCTTTGTGACATTTAACATTCTTTTACTAATATTTTGTATTTGTTTAGATGTTTTTAACATTATATATTAAGATGCCACACATTGTGATTTGTGCAATAAAGGTTAAAAATTGTGAAAGCAAAAACATATATATTTTCAGTTCTTTATTGTATCTTAGATTGAAATGACCTTATACACTGCGATAAATAGAAGAGCCAAACTGGGCCAAATTATTTTGTAGTGGGTCATGATTTGTGAAACACTCGTACTCGTCGTCGTACTCGTCGTCTTCCGCTTTATCCGGGACCGGGTTGCATGGGCAGCAGACTCAGCAGAGACGCCCAGACGTCCCTCTCCCCAGACACCTCCTCCAGCACCTCTAGGGGGAGCCCAAGGCGTTCCCAGGCCAGCCGAGAGACATAGTCCCTCCAGCGTGTCCTGGGCCGTCCCCTGGGCCTCCTCCCGGTGGGCGTGCCTGGAACACCTCCCGAGGAAGGCGTCCAGGAGGCATATCTGGTATAGATGCCCGAGCCACCTCAACTGGCTCCTCTCGATGTGGAGGAGCAGCGGCTCTATTCCGAGCCCCTCCCGGATGGCCGAGCTCCTCACCCTATCTCTAAGGGAGTGCAAGGCCACCCTACGGAGGAAGCTCATTTCAGCCGCTTGTATCCGGGATCTCGTTCTTTCGGTCATGACCCAAAGTTCATGGCCATAGGTGAGGGTAGGAATGTAGACCGACCGGTAAATCGAGAGCTTCACTTTTCGGCTCAGCTCTCTCTTCACCACAACGGACCGGCACAGTGCCCCCATTACTGTGGCAGCCGCACCGATCCATCTGTCGATCTCCCGCTCCATTCTTTCCTCACTCGTGAGCAAGACCCCGAGATACTTAAACTCCTCCACTTGAGGCAGGAACTCCCCTCCAACCTGAAGAGGATGTTGTGGAATTTTCTTATCAAAGTGGGTAGAAGTTGACTCATAACAAGAGAAAATCCGGACTTTGTCTTAATAAGTTTTATTCAAAGGCATTCAGCGTTTGAAGACCCTGACACTGAGGTTAGTCAGTGAAACAGAGCCCCGATCAACATTTACACACAGTATTTATACCAGAACATGACAGTGTTATCTCAACTGCAAAGAGTCTGTGTTTTATGACCCAAACCCTTCTTGAGTTCAAAGGTGACAAGGTTATCTAGGAACAGACCCAACTGCCCTTCCTGACATTGTCCTAAAAGATGAGTCTGGACCATTAAACTTCTGATAATGGCTTTTACAGCTTACTCCCTAACACAGATGTTCACAGAAGTGAGGTAACCCAAAGGTCACACACTTTGGAACACTTAATAAAAGAATTTCCATTACAAGGACAAGCCACCCTTTTCCGGTCGAGAACCATGGCCTCGGACTTGGAGGAGCTAATTTTCATCCCTGCCGCTTCACACTCGGCTGCGAACCGCCCCAGTGCGGGCTGTAGGTCTTGGCTAGAGGGGGCCAGCAGGACCATGTCATCTGCAAGAAGAAGTGGCGAAATCCTCTGGTCCCCAAACCAGACCCCCTCTGGCCCTTGGCTGCGCCTAGAAATCATGTCCATAAAAGTTATGAACAGGACCGGTGACAAAGGGCAGCCCTGCCGGAGTCCAACACGCACCGGGAACAGGTCCAACTTAGTGACGGCAATGCGAACCAAACTCCTGCTCCGCTTGTACAGAGACCGGATGGCCCCTAGTAAAAGGCCCCCAATTCCATTCTCCTGGTGCACCCCCCACAGGGCATCACGAGGGACACAGTCGAGTGCTTTCTCCAGGTCCACAAAACACATGTGGACCGGTTGGGCAAACTCCCATGAACCCTCGAGTACCCTGTAGAGGGTATAGAGCTGGTCCAGTGTTCCATGGCCGGGACAAAAACCACACTGTTCCTCCTGAAGCCGGGGTTCGACTATCGGCTGGACTCTGCTCTCCAATACCTTGGCGTAGGCCTTACCAGGGAGGCTGAGGAGTGTGATCCCCCTGTAGTTGGAACACACCCTCCGGTCACCCTTCTTGTGTAGGGGGACGACCACCCCAGTCTGCCAATCCAGAGGCACTGTCCCCGTCCGCCACGCAATGTTGAAGAGGCGTGTCAACCATGACAGCCCCACAACATTCAAAGACAGGAGGTACTCAGGGCGAATCTCATCCAACCCTGAAGCCCTGCCACTGCGGAGCTTTTTAACCACCTCGGTGACTTCAGCCTGGGTGATGAAAGAGTCCAACCCCGAGTCCCCGGCCTCTGTTTCCACCAAGGAATGCATGATGGCAGGATTGAGGAGATCCTCGAAGTACTCCTTCCACCGCCCGATAATGTCCTCAGTCGAGGGCAGCAGCTCCCCACCCCCACTATAAACAGTGTTGGCGAAGCACTGCTTCCCCCTCCTGAGGCGCCGGACGGTGTGCCAGAATCGCTTCGGGTCCAACCGGTAGTCCTTTTCCATGGCCTCACCGAACTCCTCCCAGGTCCGAGGTTTTGCCTCTGCCTCTGCCACCGCCCGGGCCGTGGCACGCTTGGCCCCACGGTACCCGTCAGCCGCAGCTACGGGCGGCAGCATCGACAATAGATGCAGTGAACATAGATGTCCACTCGGACTCTATGTCTCCAACATCCCTCGGAATCTGGTCAAAGCTCTCCCGGAGGTGAAAGTTGAATACATCCCTGGCCAAGGGGTCCGCCAGACGTTCCCAGCAGACCCTCACTATGCGCTTGGGCCTGCCAAGTCTGTCCGGCTTTCCCCTCCCCCAGCGGATCCAACTCACCACCAAGTGGTGATCAGTGGACAGCTCAGCCCCTCTCTTCACCCGAGTGTCCAAAACATGCGGCCGAAGGTCTGATGATACGACAACAAAGTTGATCATCGACCTCCTGCCTAGGGTGTCCTGGTGCCAAGTGCACTGATGGACACCCATATGTTTGAACATGGTGTTCATTATGGATAATCTGTGACTAGCACAGAAGTCTAATAACAAAACACTGCTCGGATTCAGATCGGGGATGCCATTCCTCCCGATCACGCCTCTCCAGGTGTCACTGTCGTTTCCCACGTGGGCGTTGAAGTCCCCCAGCAGAATAATGGTGTCCCCGGGAGGGGCACTATCCAGCACCCCCGACAGGGACGCCAAGAAGGCTGGGTACTCCGCACTACCACTCGGCCCTTAGGCTGAAATGATAGTCAGAGATCTCTCCCCAACCCGAAGGCGCAGGGATGCGACCCTCTCATCCACTGGGGTAAACCCCAACACTAGACGGCTGAGCTGGGGGGCGACAAGCAAACCCACCCCAGCCCGCCGCCTCTCCCCGTGGGCCACTCCAGAGTAGAAGAGAGTCCAGCCCCTCTCGAGGAGATGGGTGCCAGAGCCACGCTGTGCATGGAGGTGACCCCGACTATTTCTAGTTGATATCTCTCGACCTCCTGCACAAGCTCAGGCTCCTTCCCCCCCAGCAAGGTGACATTCCACATCCCTAGAGCCAGCCTAAGCATCCGGGGATCGGGCCGCCGAGGTCTCCACCTTTGTCCGCCGCCCAATCCTCTTTGCACCGGTCCCTCACGGTTCCCCCTGCAGGTGGTGGGCCCACTGGGGGATGGTCCCGCGTCTCTTGTTCGGGCTTGGCCCGGCCGGGTCCCGCGAGGAGCAACCCTGCCACAAAGCGCTCTCCGACGAGTCCCGACCCCAGGCCTGGCTCCAGGGTGGGACCCCAACTCCGCCGTACCGGGCGACGTCACATGCCTCGATTTCGTAGTCGTCATGAGGGGTTCTGTGAAACATTAACTCAATTTGTGATGTCTGATGAAGTGTCATGAAAAGTATTTGACCACCCTACAAATTTCTTGAATTTTTGTTTGTTTTGTCACACTAACACAATTCAGATAATCAAACTGTCACAACCCTGAGCTGTTTGGGTTTTGATTTTGTTTTATGTATATTTTGTGTGTATTTTGACCATTTCTTTATTCTTTACTTTGTTCTTTATGTCGGTCTTGCTTTCTTAAGTTTAATTCCTTACGCTTGTTATTGTTAGGTGTTTTCCTTATTAGTTCATTCTTTAGTGTTTGCTTCCTTCTCGTGTTCTTGGAATTTCTGTAAGATCTCTGTTAGATATTTTCCTTGGGTTTTCTCAGCTATTGCCACCTTGCATTCAAGTTGATTCTACTCACCTGTGCCACCTCATTTTGTCTACAGCCTCCACCTGTTTCTTCTCACTTTGTGTTGCCTTTGTGTTTTGTTTTTAGTCTGCAGCAGTCTCTGCCTTGGAATAGCCCCTTAAGTATCCGTTTTGCCTCGTCTGTTTCTTATTTTTAAATCATGAACCTTGACCTTAACTGAAGCAAGTGGGGTCTGCACTGTTTTAGAGGTTGTTCTGGGTTCTTTTCTGAACTCCTGGATGAGTCACTGATTTGATATTGGGAGGATTTAGGTAGGCCAGCCACTCTTGGAAAGGATCACCATTGTTCCATGTTTTCTCCATTTGTGGATAATGTCTCTTGCTGTGGTTCTCTGGAGTCCCAAAGCCTCAAAAATGGCATTGTAACCCTTTTCAGACTAATAAATTGATAGCTTATTAGTTCTACGTAATAATTAAAATCATTTTAAACATTCTTTTTTTTGTTATTAAAGTTCTTTTTCTGATTTTGAAATGTATTTGATAAATTAAAACTGTTAAGTGTGCCTCTTTGAGCAGGCAAATACTTTTCTCTATCACTAATTTCATCTTGGATGACCAGAATGTTAGAAACGTTGTCATAAATAGCTAAAAAATATATGTAAAGTTACTTAAGGCTGGCTATATGTTCATTATACACGTTTTTATACTTTAAACAGGAAATGTCAATGTAACAGTTATGTCGTAGGTCAGAAGCTGCCATATTTGGTAAGCAGTAACATAAAGAATACATAAAAGAAAGTTTTGGTTTCCACAACTTCTTTTATTGTTATTTTTTTTTTAAAGGAAACAAGAGTCTTCCAACAATTCGGTTTACTTTTGTGCTCCACTTAATTTTATTTTGAAGGAACCAAACCAGAACCTGCTCACCCCACACCGTCCAGCTTCTGATAATTTATTTCCCTGAAGGCAGTAGGTGGTTAGCTTGTGAGCTGGAACTTGCTTAAGTCAGACCAGCCCGGCAAGCTACAGCGACTCCGCGTTTGGACTTGGTGCTGCTCGGACCGGAGCGGTTCCCACATTCACACTTTGGTAACACCGCAGCACGACTTCAGGCGCTCAGGCTGAGATGTTTGTCCGCAACAGGAGCTTCTAGGAGAGCGGTAATTACATTTTCCGGGTTGTTAAAGTTATACAAACAGCCTTCAGAGAGAAGAAGGGAGCTGGTGAGTTAATCAGGCTTCATCCTGAAGGCCTGAAACTGTTTCTGTTTGATCTGATCTGTCAGGTTTACAGGTGGCAGAGTAAACTCATGCAACAGGTCAGGCTGGTGGTCTCGGTAATCATTAGCGCATCTCAGCTGATCCTTGAGCTGTCTTTGAAAGAATTCTTTTAAGTACAAAATAGATTTACAGATTCCAAATAACTCCAGAATAACAAAGCTGCGATCTCTTCTGTGTTTAATAACACTCTACAGTGTTTAGAGAATTGGTTTGAAATTGCAGAAGGTCTAAAGGGAGCACTATTGTGTGTAAACAGCCCAACTGTTGTGATATGTACCTGCAGGCTGCCTAATACAACATTCCTTCAGTGGCATTACAATCAGTTCAAGCAGTGATTTAACAGATGGGTACACATTTTCTAAACTTGTTCCTTTATTTGCCTGCGACTTCTCTTTTCAATTGTTTGGAGTCAGCTTGGTGCCATTTATCTGTTTTCAGGCAGTTTCCATTTATATATTTGCAAACATAAAAAGATGGCAAATTTTACAGTTTCACATCTGGGGATATATATATATATATATATATATATATATATATATATATATATATATTAGCAGTGACTAACTCTTTACTTTTAGCTTAACTGTCACAAATAATAACTAAAATGCAATAAGTTAACATTTATTTGATGATGTTTATTTTCTAAATGTAGTCATTTGAATGTTGATTTTCGTTCTAATCAAACATCCTTCACGGCTGCACAACAAACGCTAAATGTTTCTGCATTAAGTATTAAAACTTCAAAAAATCACAGAAGGTGGAAATATTTAAATAAAGCACAGAATTATCTGTTATAAATAAACTATAAAGGGTTCCTGTTTACCGCTGGTAGAATACTCTATATCATAGTGTTGAGCACATAAAAAGAGATGCTAGTATTGTGGTACTTCTTTGCATATCCATCTGAGTAGTTACGATGAATATGTTTGTTTTATCAAGAGTACGCACTTGGAGTCTGAGTACTTTTAAAGTTATTTTGAAGTTTAGAAATGTGTGTTTCTTTATGGATTTATGAAGGACTTCCATTGTATTTTATTTTTATTTCCTTTTTTTGCTCTACACGTTTATTTTGTTACAGTTCTGAATATTCTTGGAGATTTCGCTACTCCAGCTCTACTCTTCTATTATTTCATAACAACAGATATTCTGAATTCTGGAGGATTTCCTAACTCTCCACTTACCGTTGAGACCAAAACTATTCCTCAGACTGGACCCTTTACAAGATCTACTGCTCCTCTGGGGCCGCATACTTTCACAGTCGATAAAATCCTGCTGTATGTTACTTCAACGTGCATGGTTAAGTCCTCCAGTGATGCAGGCTGCCAGACATCTGCTCCTGAAAATGCGGCACCTGGCAATGGTAAAATGTAAGCTTGGAGATTTCAATCTGAGGTTAGATAAATGTTTCAAGATGCAGAATATTGTGAATAAATACTAGAAGAATAAATTAAATAACACTTCCATCTCTATTGTCTCGCCGGCTTTGCCCGTTCCATCCCCGCTGCCTCTCTTGCATTGAACTCTTATTTTTCTGCAGGGAAAGACTAATAAACTATTGTGTCTGATTTGCAAAAGCTGTTTATTCAGTTAAAATATTGTATAATGGATGTGTGAAAACAAACCTTTGTTCTACTTTCTCTCTTTAGTGGTTGTCCCACCACAAAGTGATCTATTTTTTTCTTCTTCCTTGCACATACTTGTGAAAAGTCAACCAAAAGTCAAAAAATATATAACAGCTTTTTAAAGTCTAATCTGAGGTTGAAGTTTTTCAGTGACTGAGATCATGCTTAGTTTAATTTGCTTTAGTTATACAGCGCCGATTCATGACAAACGCCGTCTCAGGGCATTTTACAAAACAAGCTGATCTAATTTATGTTCAGAAATGCAATGCTATTATATAAACAGATCCAAAGTCAGTTACACACATTCCAATTTGGTCCTTGTTGGTTGGTTTCTTTTCTTCCAATTTGCAAAAAGTTGAGGATTTCAGCCAGTTGATGTTGTGGTTATGTTCCAGGGAGATGACTTCCAAGTCCTGTTTTTCCATTGACTTAAGATGCAAATAAGCAATAGAAAACTCTTGGAGCTCAACTGACACATGATTAATCTTATTCAAGTGCTTGACAGAGTTTCAAAGTAAACTTTATTATTCTTAAAGACAAATTTATTGTGCAGCCAGCAGAAAAGAAAAAGAAAATCCTTAAAACAAGACAAATATAAAAGCCAAGCAACTCATACATAACATCCAGGATGCAAATAAAGGCTTCAGTAGTTTTAACTTGGCAAATCTAGTCATCTAATCTAGGGTTCATACTAACGAGGACAAATGAACCTTTGTACCGGTTAGTTTTATGATGCATCTGTGACCAGATGGGAGTCAGGATGAAGCAATTACCAGTTGAATGATTACCATGCTCAGATTTTCTACTGTTAGTTTTACCCTTTTTAATACAATAAATTTACCCAATAAAATTACAATAAACGATAGTAAAAACCCCCAACGTCTTGCGAACCTCCAAAATGAGAGCCTTAAGTATAAATATTCTGCACTCTGAACTTAAAATATTACATTTTAAAGAGAATAAAATTGCGTATACTATCCTTTTTTTTTCACTCTGAGTCTGAATGTTGGGCACATTGTGGATTATCATTTTAATGTGACTTCATTTAATTAAGAATACTTTCCTGGTCTAATTTCCTACTATATATAAAATGACATTGCTGCTAATCCTATTACAAATTCTGCTGATTATAATGAGGATTTTGATAATTACATTAATGATGTCAGCCTTACTGTTACTGAATTTACTTAAAACCTCTAATTACACTTTTTGAATATTTAAAATTCTTTTGACAAAATTGTGATAATACAGAAATTAGTAAATTTTCACATCATTACATCCCTAGATGATAGCAACATGTACAGGGGTGGGACAATGAAACTGAAACACCTGGTTTTAGACCACAATAATTTATTTGTATGGTGTAGGGGCTCCTTTTGCGGCCAATACAGCGTCAGTTCGTCTTGGGAATGACATATACAAGTCCTGCACAGTGGTCAGAGGGATTTTAAGGCATTCTTCTTGCAGGATAGTGGCCAGGTCACTACGTGATACTGGTGGAGGAAAACGTTTCCTGACTCGCTCCTCCAAAACACCCCAAAGTGGCTCAATAATATTTAGATCTGGTGACTGTGCAGGCCATGGGAGATGTTCAACTTCACTTTCATGTTCATCAAACCAATCTTTCACCAGTCTTGCTGTGTGTATTGGTGCATTGTCATCCTGATACACAGAACTGCCTTCAGGATACAATGTTTGAACCATTGGATGCACATGGTCCTCAAGAATGGTTCGGTAGTCCTTGGCAGTGACGCGCCCATCTAGCACAAGTATTGGGCCAAGGGAATGCCATGATATGGCAGCCCAAACCATCACTGATCCACCCCCATGCTTCACTCTTGGCATGCAACAGTCTGGGTGGTACGCTTCTTTGAGGCTTCTCCACACCGTAACTCTCCTGGATGTGGGGAAAACAGTAAAGGTGGACTTATCAGAGAACGATACATGTTTCACATTGTCCACAGCCCAAGATTTGCGCTCCTTGCACCATTAAAACCGACGTTTGGCATTGGCATGAGTGACCAAAGGTTTGGCTATAGCAGCCCGGCCGTGTATATTGACCCTGTGGAGCTCCCGACGGACAGTTCTGGTGGAAACAGGAGAGTTGAGGTGCACATTTAATTCTGCCATGATTTGGGCAGCCATGGTTTTATGTTTTTTGGATACAATCCGGGTTAGCACCCGAACATCCCTTTCAGACAGCTTCCTCTTGCGTCCACAGTTAATCCTGTTGGATGTGGTTCGTCCTTCTTGGTGGTATGCTGACATTACCCTGGATACCGTGGGTCTTGATACATCACAAAGACTTGTTGTCTTGGTCACAGATGCGCCAGCAAGACGTGCACCAACAATTTGTCCTCTTTTGAACTCTGGTATGTCACCCATAATGTTGTGTGCATTTCAATATTTTGAGCAAAACTGTGCTCTTACCCTGCTAATTGAACCTTCACACTCTTCTCTTACTGGTGCAATATGCAGTCAATGAAGACTGGCTACCAGGCTGGTCCAATTTAGCCATGAAACCTCCCACACTAAAATGACAGGTGTTTCAGTTTCATTGTCCAACCCCTGTAGTTATGATGAATATGAGGACTTTGCTGACTCTGGCTCTGTAGAAATAGATATGCTCATTAAAATTAGCCCATAGCTTTGCATCTTTATAATACTGTGCAGTCTCTGCTTGTATTTTATTTTTTGTTTGAAGGCAAGTGACTCAGATCAGCATAAAGGAAAATCTTAAAAGCACACTCAATAAATGAGTAATAAATAGGCCGAGGGGTCGCCTTTAATGTACCGGCTGTCACTTAAGCAGTTGATATAAAACCTGCTTTAATAGTTTAACAGTGACATCAAGCTGTAAATCCATTAAATTACAATTAAGCCTGTCTTCGTGTAAAGTATTATGTTGCACAATCTTGCTATTTTCTGGGGGCTTGTAAAATCATTGTCTTTTTTTTATTTTTAGGCGGTAGAGGGAAATGAAAAGGCTTATAAGTTGGTTTTTATTGGAGATCCACTTTTCATATGTAAAAATAAATGTGTCACTAAACCGGAGCCATTTAGTGAGAAATTTCTAGAGAAGTCATCTTGAACTTGGTGATCTTTGGAATGCTTTTTTTTCCTGCTAAATGTTTAACTTAAAACTCAATCAAACTTTGAATTTAGTTCAGATGTTCAAAAATGTATTTTTTATCATCAGAGTTGCAGCTCCTATTGGAATTGGCCAATAAAGCTTAAATCCATACATCTTTGTCTAATCTTTTAATGCTCATTTTGTACCAACAAATCCTAAAGCTTCATCAGGGTTTAGAGTTTGGTTAGATGTGCTGAAAATGACACGGATTTAAAAAAAAAAAAACCCTGAAGGTGGTGATGCTGTATTAATGTAAACAATGTTTTTCCTCTTGACTTAACCTGTAGTTTTTTTAAGCTTTTTGTCCTCTCACATCTCCACTATAGGATCATGGCTGTATATAGAAACAAGAGGACTTTGAGAGCTGCTCCACATTCTCTTCCGACTGGATTTTGAGGAGGCAGTGAAATTTTTAGGATGGGAAAACGACACGGCCTTGAGCTTTTGTGGAATCTGGCTAATGGCCGGGAGGACTACAGATTTAGCTTTTTATGACTTGGATGTGAGTTTGTTTGTGATTTTGGAGGGCCTCATGCTTCTTGGATGTGGAGGTATATCAGCCAGAACATATATGGAGAATGTGTTTTGATTGCACGACGTGGTTTTGAGTTTGTAATGCAGTGAAAAAACAAGCAGCATATTTGATTTAATTAAGTAATTAAGCAAGCAAGAGAATAAGTGTATTCTTCTCTGACCTTAAGATAACTTATCCAAAGTGTACTATTTAAATGTTTCTTGTCACTCTGAGGTTTTTTAGCTTGACAGACCCAAAGACATTACGTTTGACTTTTAAGGTTTAACATCCCTTAAACTTGTTCTTGTATTACATTTGGTCCCGTTTTCCTCCCACTTAATGTCTCTTCTCCTGTAAAAGGTTAGAGGAGGAAGAAAATGTAAAACTCAAGTCTCAGAGTAACATTTACCAGCTTTTCTAGAGACAGCTCCATGTGAGCCATTAATGGCAGCAGGATGAGCAACGGCGTGGAGCACGAGGGAGTTTTTCTCCCACAGTGGGCTGCCAGCTCCCAGAGACTGTGACAGCGAGGAAGTTTGAAGGCAAGCTCTGACCTTGCCTTCAAAAGAAACAAAAACTCATCCACGTCTGCTTTTAGCCTGAAGCTGTTGTCAAAGAAGCAGAAGGCAAAAAAAACCTTGACAGAGGATCTTTTTGACTCTTAAAGTGTTTTAGGAGGAAGACGATTGGCTGCAGGCACAAGGTCACTGCAAGCTCTGATGCTAAACTAGACGTTGCGTTCTGATTCAGAAATGTCTTGGGGTTGAACTGAGAATATTACCAAAAACGTTTTATCAATCTGTTTTTTTAATGTTTTTTTTTTACATTTTGTGGTTCACTCTTTAATCTTTCCACATCGTTCAGTAAAAAGAGATAAGCCAACAAACCGTGTAATTAAACTTGAAACTGAATATCGCAAACTGTGATTTCATTGCTTTAAATCACTGTGTAAGTAAGGAAAAAAAATGATTAAAACCTCTTCGGAACATCGAGGAGATTGATTAATCCTTATCATGCCAGGCATCATATGAGATGGTTGTTTAGATCATTTTGAGTGAAGATCCATGTGTTTTAAAAGTATCTGCAGTCACCACTAATTAAAACCAAATCAGTTGCTGGCTTAACAGAAGGAGGGCTAAACATCTACACAATAAACCTCTATATGTGAATAAATATTGGGTAAAAAAAGAGTGAACACCTCACTGATGTATTTTTAGTTTAAAGTTAATGCTAATTAATTCCTGTAGCAGAAACAAAACGAGGATAAAGTCGTTTTAAAAGAACAGAAGAAAAGCTGTACAGGTCATTACTCACTGGAGATTCTCACAGATCTTTTGCTTTCTTGTGTATGCCGTATGATTAAATTGTCCCAATGTGGATAACTTTGAATACTCTGACACGGTGTTTTCCTTAAACAAGAATCTTTATCCTATTTTATCCTACTTCAGCTTGTGGCTGTAATCACTATTTTGGTTTGACTTTGGTGCAACCTTTTTAATGGGGCACTTATAATGGTGCAAGCTTCACTGGCACAAACAGTATTAAGATCCCCTTTAAAGTGGAATGGTACTGATTTCTTTCCCTGCTGCTTTATGGTCTTAATATACTATCAGAATATACTATTGATAGATTATCACAGCTGTGCTGGAGTGTTTGCTTAAAATCTGCAGAGTTTCCGTAGATTTACTGATCCACCATCAGTTTCAGCATTGACGTCGAGGAGGAATCGCAGTATTTTTATTAGCCTATAAGCAGAAGGAAATGATGCAAATGACAGAGCTTTCTGTGCAGAACGCCATGACCGAACACACCATCTAGCAAAGCAATATTTTGTCCTGGTTGGGGCTCTGTTGACATATATCAGTGTTTTTTTCCGCTGATCACTTTAAACTGGTCACATTCTGGCTATCAAGCTCAAATAGGGTTTTATGAACTGCACTGCAACTAATGTAAAGTTTATATTACATTACATTTTTTGTCCTACTCCTCCCTCTTTGTTGGATGTGATGACATGGCTTCTCCTAACAGCATGACAAGTAAATTATGACAAGTGCAGCCTCCAGGCTCCCTCAAGCTTCACTGTTTCCGATGCAACCTCAAACAACCTTCAGAGACCATCCATGTTTCGATGTTTAAGTGGGTTTTAGGGATTTATTGCCTTTGATGAAAATACCTGTAATAAAGTGTCATGTGGCTTCATGATTTGAGGAAATGAAAATATTATACAGTTCAAATAAGCAGACTTTTTTTTTTAAAATTCATTGCCTTGGGATCCTTCCAAAACTCTTAACACACGCAAGGCAGATATGTTGGGAAGTCTTCAAATAGATTATCATCTGTGAATATAGGTTAAACATTTTTTTTTTGATTTTTAAAAGGACCTAAATATTATTGAAGAGCTGTGATGGATTTCTATGAAAAAATTAGCACCCCTGATTTGACAAAATATAAAAAAGTGATAATGAAGTATTATTTGTCTGTTTGTTTTACACAGTTTGCTTTGGACCATTTCAATGTAAAATGTGTTGGAGGGTGAGGGTGAATGAGCTTCAATAATATTTGTGTTTCTCACATGGCGCCAATTTTCAGTGAGTTTTCACAGCTGTAAGAAGGATGTTTCTGGATTTGGTTTAATTCATGGCATAAAATATTAGAAGAAAAGAAAATACTTTGTCAGAGCTTCCAAATTAATCCATGATTACCTGCAATGTTCTGTATCGAATTAGTGGAACTCATTTTATCCGTACTCCAACCAATTCTGCAGAGCTTTGTTGACTGGAAAGAACAGAATTTCTCTGGTATTTGTCAAAGATTAATTATTTTTTTGGGGTAAAATATTTAAATGACTTGCAGTTGAGGGCTTTGAGCCAGAAAGTAGAGACATTGTGTTCCAACTTTGACTGAAGACAAACTCCTGCCTTGTAGGAATGATTCACTCTGCTGTGTTTTGGTGATGGAAGACTAAACTAACAGCTCCTTTATACTATACAGGACTTTGATATGTACTACATTTATTAATGTACCATCTTTTGGTTCATAAAAAACTCAAGACTCAAAATTTTGGGAGAAAAAATAAATAAATAATTTCCATCTCAACAACAACCAATGACTTAATCTCTCTGCCTTCTGAAACCTTTTATGCTGTGTTAATCAAACGGTATTATTCAAACGTCACCAAATATATTAAAAGCATAGAGAGCCTGAATGCCAAGTATTTAAAAATGTGCTCACATTGTTGCAGTCCTTACAGTGTTTTGATATACATATTGTGTGCGGTGATAATGATAAATTTGAAATATATTGTGCAGCACAAATTTTAGCTAAACCTTAATGTAGACTAATAATCCCATGTTTTTACAACTAAAGGTTGAACAAATCACAATCTGTGTTTTGGGGAATACCTCATCAGTGTAAAATACTTCGGATCCAATCCCCCCCCTCCCCCAACAAAATGTCTTTAGACAAAATTCCTCCACTTCCAGCTGCAGATAATCATTTTTGCGGTACATGTTTTTTTTTTTTTTTAAGTCGTTATCTCATGAGAGCAGGATAATTGTCACAAGTTGTTTTTCCACTGATAATTGCTTGGGGGGAAAAAAATACTTTTTAGCAACACTGAATGATTATGATTTAAAACTTTGTGGGTTTTTGCCTTACATTCAGCTTAATTCTTCAGTATCTCTGGGTTTTTGAGTCAGTTTGTCCTTGTTTGCACTCTTACAATATGTGGCTGTAAAAGGCCATGATGGTGCATTCAAGTTCTAGTCCTAAACTTCATATTTCATACTACATTGGCTAAAATTGATTAATCTCTTGTTCCTAAAACAAGCTATGACACAAAACAAAAACATAAACAAATGTTTATTTAGGTTTAAAAACCAGTCCAAATAGGGGGTTTCCAACCATAAGTTTTAAAAATGTAAAGTTATAATGTCACCTAGATAGTGAGCCCAAGTAAAGATTTAGAAATGAAGAAAGAATCCCTAAAATCTACTCAAAAACACTCCCAGTGTAAAGTGTAAAGAAGCCAGTATGGCAGTAATATGGACTTGCTTGCCTGTGCCAGTTAGAAGTATAGATCCAGCATTTCGTACTAACTGTGGTGTCCCAGTCTATGGCACACCAACAGGACACTCCAGTGAAACGTTTGGGTCCCCCCTCTGATGTCCGCAAGGCCCTCCTGTCTGCCATATTGCAGGACTTAGATGTAGTACATTAACACAGATATGTAGAAGGCTGCAAGAATCCGAATAGAGATGCATTTTATTTTGCTTAAAGAGTCAAGGTCAGGGAGGTTCCAGAAATTAAAATACAAGTTGTCTCTTCATTTAACCATCGAAGATCGAGCGCCATCTATAGCTTACAATGTTCAACACAATTAGGAGAATTATAGTTGATCTTAAATCTCTTGCATTTTTAGTATATTAAATATTTATAGATATAAGATACTAGATACTATTTAGTATCTTGTTAGTAAATTTAGCGGCAAATTAAGTAGAGCTGTTAAGTGTGCCTAATAGAAGATGGAAACTAGTAATATTTTTCGCAGTTTTTTTTCCACCCAGTCCAGTTAAATTGCTTATGTAGCAGGATGTATAAAAGATTTTCCAAAGTTAATGTGCTTTAAATAAAATTGAACAAAACTAATAATTTCCTGTGAGTATTCTTACTACAGGCAGTGTGTTTTTGTCTTTTTCTTCAGGGTAAAAATCTCTTGATACACCTTCAGATCTCCTACTGAGAATCATGTGGTGGCAATCCACAAAGCAGGACCTCTGGCTGCACTTGGACTTCGCTGCGACCGTCACAACTTCTCTGAGTTAAATTGGACCCTTTCTGGTCTGGATTCACTAAGCATCCCCTTCCGTTTGGATGATCTTTCCTAACACATATTTCCTGACATATTGATCTAAGCAGTGCCAAAACAACAGCAAGGCTTCCTCTAACTTCAGTAATTCACTAAAATAAAAAGGAAATAGTTGATTCTTGCTAATGATGTAGTATTTGTAGGGTTCACTCAGAGCTTCTGTTGTTGCGATGGCTGCTGCTACCTCTCCAGAGAAGCATCAGCCCCTCCTGCAGCTCCAAGAGGTGGATTCCAGTCGAGTTGGCAGTTGCATCCTGTCTCCTGGTCTGACCCATGAATCCTGCCAGCCCATCTGCATCCCGGCCCCATACACCGACCTGGGCCACGAGTTCACCCCCATCCCTTTCTACAGTCCAACAATTTTCAGCTACACCAGTCAAGGCATTTCAGACTGTCCCTCGGTCCATCAGTCACTGAGCGCCTCCTTATTCTGGCCCAGCCGTGGCCATGTGGGAGGTTCCCTACCTCTGCACCGCTCCCAGGCCCGAGCCCAGCACAGCCAGGCTGTTCAGAACCCGTGGGAGAGCGTTTTAACCAGCAGGTAGGATGGTAAACACTTCAAACACACTGAAAATACATGACTTTCCAGAAGTATTCACACCCCTCGAACTATTTCACATTTTTGTCTACAGCCACAAACTTCATTGCACTTTATGCGTTATTTTTATATACAATCGACCAACACAAAATGTTGAGATAAATCCATTTAAATTTTTTTCATAAATAAAATTCTGAAAATTGTGGCGCACAAGCCGTGTGGCGGATACAGCAAACATGTGGAAGAAGGATCTCTGGGACCAAAAATTTACTTAATTTAACACTATGCAACATCCTGAACACACCATACACCATGGTGAAGCAAAGTGGTGGCAGCATCATGCTTTGGGGATATTTTTCTTCAACACGCACAGGGAAGCTGCTCAGAGTTGATGGGAACATGAATGAAGCTAAATACAGGTCCTTCTCAAAATATTAGCATATTGTGATAAAGTTCATTATTTTCCATAATGTCATGATGAAAATTTAACATTCATATATTTTAGATTCATTGCACACTAACTGAAATATTTCAGGTCTTTTATTGTCTTAATACGGATGATTTTAGCATACAGCTCATGAAAACCCAAAATTCCTATCTCACATAATTAGCATATTTCATCCGACCAATAAAAGAAAATTGTTTTTAATACAAAAAACGTCAACCTTCAAATAATCATGTACAGTTATGCACTCAATACTTGGTCGGGAATCCTTTTGCAGAAATGACTGCTTCAATGCGGCGTGGCATGGAGGCAATCAGCCTGTGGCACTGCTGATGTCTTATGGAGGCCCAGGATGCTTCGATAGCGGCCTTTAGCTCATCCAGAGTGTTGGGTCTTGAGTCTCTCAACGTTCTCTTCACAATATCCCACAGATTCTCTATGGGGTTCAGGTCAGGAGAATTGGCAGGCCAATTGAGCACAGTGATACCATGGTCAGTAAACCATTTACCAGTGGTTTTGGCACTGTGAGCAGGTGCCAGGTCGTGCTGAAAAATGAAATCTTCATCTCCATAAAGCTTTTCAGCAGATGGAAGCATGAAGTGCTCCAAAATCTCCTGATAGCTAGCTGCATTGACCCTGCCCTTGATAAAACACAGTGGACCAACACCAGCAGCTGACATGGCACCCCAGACCATCACTGACTGTGGGTACTTGACACTGGACTTCTGGCATTTCCTTCTCCCCAGTCTTCCTCCAGACTCTGGCACCTTGATTTCCGAATGACATGCAGAATTTGCTTTCATCCGAAAAAAGTACTTGGGACCACTGAGCAACAGTCCAGTGCTGCTTCTCTGTAGCCCAGGTCAGGCGCTTCTGCCGCTGTTTCTGGTTCAAAAGTGGCTTGACCTGGGGAATGCGGCACCTGTAGCCCATTTCCTGCACACCCCTGTGCACGGTGGCTCTGGATGTTTCTACTCCAGACTCAGTCCACTGCTTCCACAGGTCCCCCAAGGTCTGGAATCGGCCCTTCTCCACAATCTTCCTCAGGGTCCGGTCACCTCTTCTCGTTGTGCAGCGTTTTCTGCCACACTTTTTCCTTCCCACAGACTTCCCACTGAGGTGCCTTGATACAGCACTCTGGGAACAGCCTATTCGTTCAGAAATGTCTTTCTGTGTCTTACCCTCTTGCTTGAGGGTGTCAATAGTGGCCTTCTGGACAGCAGTCAGGTCGGCAGTCTTACCCATGATTGGGGTTTTGAGTGATGAACCAGGCTGGGAGTTTTAAAGGCCTCAGGAATCTTTTGCAGGTGTTTAGAGTTAACTTGTTGATTCAGATGATTAGGTTCATAGCTCGATTAGAGACCCTTTTAATAATATGCTAATTTTGTGAGATAGGAATTTTGGGTTTTCATGAGCTGTATGCCAAAATCATCCATATTAAGACAATAAAAGACCTGAAATATTTAAGTTAGTGTGCAATGAATCTAAAATATATGAATGTTAAATTTTCATCATGACATTATGGAAAATAATGAACTTTATCACAATATGCTAATATTTTGAGAAGGACCTGTACAGGACAATCCTGGAAGAAAATCTATTCAAGGCTGCCAAAGACTTCAGACTGGGGTGGAGGTTCACCTTCCAGCAGATATTGACCCTACAGACAACCAGCACTATAACATTTATGTGTCAGAATATCCAGATTGAGAATATGTGGCAAAACATGAATAATAATGTTCATAGATACTCACCACACAATATGGTTGATGTTTAGCTGTTCTGCTAAGAAAAATGGGCAAATATCTCAACCTTTTAAAAATACTTAGTTTGAAGAGACATACCCCAAAAATACTCACAAACTTAATAACATTTAAAATTGGCTCTACAAACTATTAAGGGCTAAATACATATAAACAGTACACTTTTGATTTGGAACAAAAACATTTAATAACACATATCCCTTTCCTTAAGATGTAGAATTGTTAGTTGACTAAAGTTCATAGTTTACTAAATTTCCAATGAAAACTAAGTTTGGGTCTCTCTCCTACATTATTTACCAGCCTAAAAAGAGCTTCATTAAGTCAGAAATACTGGTGTAATCTTAGTGGTAATGTTAAATAGAAATTCTTATTAGGTGGATCTTTATTTTTTGTTTGTGTTGGTGAGAAATAATGACTTGAAAGTATCTGTTAGTAAGAGTGCGAGGAGACTGTCGCAGGAGAACGAGGAGGCCATGGTGTCTTCAGGCGGGAAGGCCGACCTCCACTTCTGTGCCGTGTGTCATGACTATGCTTCAGGGTATCACTACGGAGTGTGGTCATGTGAGGGCTGTAAGGCCTTCTTCAAGAGGAGCATCCAAGGTGAGACTACAGGCATGACAAATGCAACGTCTTTGATTTTGTGATGGAACAACCAAACTATTTACTTTATGCTGTTACACTAAATTCTAAAAGTATATAGAACTCATTAGGTTCTAAACATTCATTTTTGGAACAGGAAAACTTCATCCTGCTGTCACCTGTTAGGATTTTGTCGTATTTTTGAAATGCGGCTAGGAAAACTGGGCCTCTGTGTCACGTCGTATTTATAACAGGAATCAGGAAGTTATGGATTATTAATTAGAAGTTCTGTATTCCTGGAATACTTCAAATATATTTGTTTGATAGAATGGGTTTGGGTGCCAATTTGGCAAAGGTGAATTTACTAAAATCAATTACTTCATAATGTGGGATGTTTTTCCCTACTAAGTAGGATAATAAATAACAAATGTTGAGGCTGCTGTATGTATTTGGTAGAATATTTAGAACAAATGTACTGTTTTTCCATTAAGGAAAGACATGCTGAGCTTTTTGGGTATAATTTACCAAAATAGGACATGCATCAACTACAGCTAATATCTACACTCCTGATCAAAATCTTAAGACCAGTAAAACAAAATTGCAAAAATTTACACTATTGGATCTAAAGAAATTTCTGTTGAGCTTAACTGTGCTAAAAGAAGAAATGCAAGCAAGGGACAAAAAATGTTGAGCAGACAATTTATTGAAAACAATAATTTAACTGAAATATGCTGTTTATTAGCTGAATAAAAGTGTAAGACTATTGCTCAACACACCTGGAAACCACCTTAAAACAGAAATCAAAGTGTCAAAAAAGGACTCTAATCTTTTTGCAGGATAGTGACCAGGTCACTACGTGATACTGGTGGAGGAAAACGTTTCCTGACTCGCTCCTCCAAAACACCCCAAAGTGGCTCAATAATATTTAGATCTGGTGACTGTGCAGGCCATGGGAGATGTTCAACTTCACTTTCATGTTCATCAAACCAATCTTTCACCAGTCTTGCTGTGTGTATTGGTACATTGTCATCCTGATACACGGCACCGCCTTCAGGATACAATGTTTGAACCATTGGATGCACATGGTCCTCAAGAATGGTTCGGTAGTCTTTGGCAGCCCATCAAGCACAAGTATTGGGCCAAGGGAATGCCATGATATGGCAGCCCAAACCATCACTGATCCACCCCCATGCTTCACTCTGGGCATGCAACAGTCTGGGTGGTACGCTTCTTTGGGGCTTCTCCACACCGTAACTCTCCCGGATGTGGGGAAAACAGTAAAGGTGGACTCATCAGAGAACAATACATGTTTCACATTGTCCACAACCCAAGATTTGCGCTCCTTGCACCATTGAAACCGACGTTTGGCATTGGCATGAGTGACCAAAGGTTTGGCTATAGCAGCCCGGCCGTGCATATTGACCCTATGGAGCTCCCGACGGACAGTTCTGGTAGAAACAGGAGAGTTGAGGTTCACCTTTAATTCTGCTGTGATTTGGGCAGCCATGGTTTTATGTTTTTTGGATACAATCCGGGTTAGCACCCGGACATCCCTTTCAGACAGCTTCCTCTTGCGTCCACAGTTAATCCTGTTGGATGTGGTTCGTCCTTCTTGGTGGTATGCTGACATTATCCTGGATACCGTGGCTCTTGATACATCACAAAGACTTGCTGTCTTGGTCAGATGCGCCAGCAAGATGTGCACCAACAATTTGTCCTCTTGAACTCTGGTATATCACCCATAATGTTGTGTGCATTTCAATATTTTGGGCAACACTGTGCTCTTACCCTGCTAATTGAACCTTCACACTCTGCTCTTACTGGTGTAATGTGCAATCAGTGAAGACTGGCTACCAGGCTGGTCCAATTTAGCCATGAAACCTCCCACACTAAAATGACAGATGTTTCAGTTTCATTGTCCAACCCCTGTAAGTGTTTCCAGAAAGCTAATGGGAACGTTGCTCCAAGTATTGAAGATGGCTTCATGTAGAGCATCCACTGTCTGGAACTGATGTCCATTTTTGTAATCTTCTCTTGCCATCAATCAGCAAATGTTCTCAATCGGTTTTAGATGCAGGATGGTCCAAAAGAGTGATGTTATTCTCCTGGAAGAAATTCTTTGTCGGGCCGGCATTGTGAACTGCAGCAGTGTCCTGTGGAAAAACCCAGTCATTACCACACAGGCGAGGGCCGTCAGTCATGAGGGACGCCCGCTGCAACATCTCCACATAGCCAGCAGCTGTTTGATGTCCCTGGGCAACCCTAAGCTCCATTGAAAAAGCACCCCAAATCGGCCGTGCTTAAGCAGCTCAACAATGCTACCACATTTAAAGACAGTGTTTTTGCTCCCAATTCCTGGCCAGCCGAGAGACATAGTCCCTCCAGCGTGTCCTGGGCCGTCCCCTGGGGCTGAGGAGTGTGATCCCCCTGTAGTTGGAACACACCCTCCGGTCACCCTCCTTATGAAGGGGGACCACCACCCCAGTCTGCCAATCCAGAGGCACTGTCCCTGTCCGCCACGCAATGTTGAAGAGGCCTGTCAACCATGGCAGCTCCACAACATCCAAAGACTTGAGGTACTCAGGGCGGATCTCATCCAACCCCGAAGCCCTGCCACCAGGGAGCTTTTTAACCACCTCGGTGACTTCAGCCTGGGTGATGAAAGAGACCAACCCCAAGTCCCCAGCCTCTGTTTCCACTAGGGAATGCGTGATGGCAGGATTGAGGAGATCCTCAAAGTACTCCTTCCACCACCCGATAATGTCCCCAGTCGAGGTCAGCAGCTCCCCATCCCCACTTTAAACAGTGTTGGCGAAGCACTGCTTCCCCATTCTGAGGCGCCGGACGGTTTGCCAGAATCACTTTGGGGCTAACCGGTAGTCCTTCTCCATGGCCTCACCAAACTCCTCCCAGGTCCGAGATTTTGCCTCTGCCACCGCCCGGGCCACGGCACGCTTGGCCCCACGGTACCCGTCAGCCGCCTCAGGAGTCCCACAAGCCAACCACAGCCGATAGGACTCCTTCTTCAGCTTGACAGTGTCCCTTACTGCCGGTGTCCACCACCGGGTTCGGGGATTGCCGCCGTGACAGGCACCGCAGACCTTACGGCCGCAGCTACGGGCAGCAGCATCGACAATAGATGAGGAGAACATGGTCCACTCGGACCCTATGTATGCGGAGAACATGGTCCACTCGGATGCTATGTCTCCAACATCCCTCGGTATCTGGTCAAAGCTCTCCCGGAGGTGAGAGTTGAATACATCCCTGGCCAAGGGGTCCACCAGACGTTCCCAGAAGACTCGTCACTATGCGCTTGGGCCTGCCAAGTCTGTCCGGCTTTCCCCTCCCCCAGCGGATCCAACTCACCACCAGGTGGTGATCAGTGGACAGCTCAGCCCCTCTCTTCACCCGAGTGTCCAAAACATGCGGCCGAAGGTCTGATGATACAACAACAAAGTCGATCATTGACCTCCTACCTAGGGTGTCCTGGTGCCAAGTGCACTGATGGACACCCTTATGTTTGAACATGGTGTTCATTATGGACCAGCCATGACTAGCACAGAAGTCCAATAACAAAACACCGCTCGGATTCACATCGGGGAGGCCATTCCTCCCGATCACGCCTCTCCAGGTGTCACTGTCGTTTCCCATGTGGGCGTTGAAGTCCCCCAGCACAATAATGGAGTCCCCGGGAGGGGCACTATCCAGCACCCCCGACAGGGACGCCAAGAAGGCCGGGTACTCCGCACTACCACTCGGACCGTAGGCCGAAATGATAGTCAGAGACCTCTCCCCAACCCGAAGGCGCAGGGATGCGACCCTCTCATCCACTAGGGTAAACCCCAACACTAGACGGCTGAGCTGGGGGGCGACAAGCAAACCCACTCCAGCCCGCCTCCTCTCCCCGTGGGCCACTCCAGAGTAGAAGAGAGTCCAGCTCCTCTTGAGGAGATGGGTTCCAGAGCTCACGCTGTGCATGGAGGTGAGCCCGACTATTTCTAGTCGATATCTCTCGACCTCCCGCACAAGCTCAGGCTCCTTCCCCCCCAGGGAGGTGACATTCTACGTCCCTAGAGCCAGCCTAAGCATCCGGGGATCGTGCCACCGAGGTCTCCACCTTCGTCCGCCGCCCAATCCTCTTTGCACCGGTCCCTCACGGTTCCCCCTGCAGGTGGTGTGCCCACTGGGGGATGGTCTCGCATCTCTCGTTCGGGCTTGGCCCGGCCGGGTCCTGCGAGGAGCAACCCGGCCACCAGGCGCTCTCTGGCGAGTCCCGACCCCAGGCCTGGCTCCAGGGTGGGACACCGGCTCCGCCGTACCGGGCGACGTCACGTACCTCGATTTTGTAGTCGTCATGAGGGGTTCTTGAACCGCTCTTTGTCTGACCCATCACCTAGAGCCCGTTTGCCATGGGAGACCCTACCAGGGGCATTTCAGCCCCAGACAACATAGCCTCTAGGATCATTCGAGCACTCGAAGTCCTCCAGCACGTTAAGGGGGCGGTTCAAGGAGGGGAGACCAATAATCAATCAAAATATTGTCAGTCCCATGTTTACAAGTGTTGAATTAGTTTCACTTCCTGTCTGCCTAATTTAACATCAGAAAAAAGAAGAAAATTGAGCTTCAGCTTCAATAAACAGCTAAATAAACATCACTGTATCAGTGTACAACACTGATTTTGGTTATCAGCTTTGGTAGGTCAAAACTGGATTTGGAACTTTGCTAATTTGAGACTGAAAAAGTGTTCGATTGAGTCTGGAAACGTTGTCAGAACCCAGTTCCTCTATAATCATTTTGCTTTTATCTCTTCTTGCTCCTCTGTTGGGAAAGGAAAGAATAAAGGGCATCATTTCCCATTTATGACAGACTGCTAGTTTTCCTTTTACTGACCATAATGTAACAAATGCACTTTTTTGTTTTCAGGACATAACGACTACATCTGTCCAGCAACCAATCAATGCACTATAGACAAGAACCGACGCAAGAGCTGCCAAGCATGCCGCCTTCGCAAATGCTACGAAGTTGGCATGACCAAATGTGGTACGTTGGGCTTTTTCTGTTGTTTTGTTTACTCCCAGCATTTTATTATCCAACATTATATTCTACAGGAAAGGATTTCTGGTGTAATCTGCTTTGCTTGAAAAACATTTTTAATTTACAAATAAAGCTAACAGAAGGAATTTCAAGTTCTGAAACAGGAGAAATCTGTAAAAACTTACGTAAAATTTATGACACTATCAAAATGAACAGTGTATTACTCTGTTTTCTGTAGGAAATGTGGGAATATCACAAGAAATCTAATGCGACATGTTTAAAGGAGAAACATCAAAAATATTTCAGTAATCGAATTTAATGTGTTATCTGCTTTATTTCATAACTATCTACTAAAATTGTAGGTTAAATAAAAAATTTGAAATGAATTACAGTAAACTGAGGGTACATCAATGACTATTGTACACTAAGTCTGCTTTTGAGTAAAAGGCACAGGATGTTTGTGGCAGTCGTTACTGTGAAATTAAAATGAAAGCAAAAAACATGGATAATTAAAAACATGGACCTTTACCCATTCTTTAGACACCCCTGGTGTAGAAACTTTGTGCTGTAGGAAAAAAAACTAGTCCATACAGTTGCAACTTTATTCAGTAAAAACAGAATTTTCTACCAGAATTTTGTCCTTTTTTATGAACCAAAACAATGTTTCTTTGAATTTGGCTGATTTGTTCAAATTTTTATGTTTTATAAAATTTTGAGGCATCTTTGGTTTGCTTTCATTGGCTGTTGTCATGGAGGAATATTCTCCCTAAGGTTAGTCTCTGCAGGATGGAGACTTTTTTTGTGTAATTTCTTTAAACATGCAGAGGCTCACAGTACAATGTAAAAATGTCATCTTTTATTTGCACGCATACCATCACACTCCCACCTCCTTGCTTTGCTGTTAGGATTCTGCTTTCACTGTGGAACTTCTGGGGCAACTTTCAGGACTAGGAGCTGAACAAAATGTACTTTAAAATGCTCTGCCAGAAGCTCAAAATATTCTTCTGGTTTCTTCTACGTACAGCTTTGCATTCTTATTTCAAAAAAGAATCACTCCTTGATTCTCCAAACTGAGTAGAATTTTTATTTCATTTTGTATGTACCCCCTCGTTTAATCAATCTGCAAAGGACAAAAGGCCAAAAACCTAACAGAGCAAAGGAAACATCAGAAATAATTCACTGTAGCTTCTCTTTTTGCAGGTATCCGGAAGGAGCGTGGAAACTGCAGGAGCACGCTGGTGAGGCGTGTGACCCGTTTGTCCTCCCAAGGTCGAATAAACCGACCCAAGGTATTAACCAGCCCAGTAGAGAGCCAATTAAATGAGACTTTACAACCTGGACTGACCCCCGAGCAGCTGATTGAGCGAATCATTGAGGCAGAGCCTCCAGACATCTACCTCATGAAGGACATGAAGAGGCCACTGACGGAAGCAGACGTGATGATGTCGCTTACAAACCTGGCTGATAAGGAACTTGTTCACATGATCGGCTGGGCCAAAAAGATTCCAGGTATGGGTCAGCAGCTCCAGTGTTGATTAAAACAAGCTAAGAACAGAATATACAGTGAACCCATTTATTAGCACCCCTGGTAAAGACATGTATTGACATAGCGTAATATAAAAGCTTTTTAAGAAAAATATAACTTCTTTTTCTCGTGAGTTTACAACAAAGCCCCTTGTTAATAAATAACTCCTGTAAAATAACTGTAACCAAATTATTTTTTAATTCAAACTTTGCTTTTTTTTTAATTGATCAGAGTTTCTAGATATGTTCAATTAAAGAATTTATGACTTCTTGTTTCCTTGAGGTTTAAATATGACATAAATGTCCATTTCTCTCAGCCTTTCTTCACAAAGATGCACAGTGAAGAAGATGATGAGGGAGGTAAAACATTCCCTGTCTGTCACTGTTGGAGAACAGCACCATAGAGCATTTTAGAGGATCTAGATTAGAATTATCTAGAAAGATTTTGCAAAGAGAAAATCCCTCTCTCTAAATGCTCCAACCTTGGCATGTAGGAGACAGAAAAAGGAGAAGGCTGAGTCCTCCTAAAATAAGTAGCTGTTGTTTAAACATTTACTTTAAACTGTTCAAGATTACCTGTAGTATAGCTTTTCAGAATATTGTAGATAACATAGCTTCACACCAAGGCAGAGTGGTTTCCTTTGTTTTTAGTGTGTTCTCAGTTATTTTTAGACCAGAGCAGATGAGGTAAGATAAAATGATGTGAAAAAACATTCCAAAAGTAGGACACAATGTTAAACAGGGAGGAAAGGTTTAAGTTTCACAGATGATCCTTTTTTATTTTTTTGTGTATTTTTATATTTACTTTTGGAGACACAAAACTGGAAAAGGATGGAGACATATTTTAACATCTCGTTCTCTCATCAGCTGTTTTCCATCTCCATCCATCCATCATGCATGCTGTGAATATAAGAAGTCATGCTTTATTGATGGGAGATATTTTGTCTTAATTTGTCAGTGGAGAGATCTTACTTTTATAATAACAGATATGACTTCTGTCTCGGGTAAATACAGCCATCGTCTCGGCTTTATCTAGCGTGTGAACCTTGCTCCTGTAAAACAGTGCTAAAATCAAAACATAAAACTGAGCTGTTTCATGTGAATCTTTGATCAAAGTTCGGAACAGATGACATTTGACCGACTTGCACACTTTCAGCCGGAAAATAAAATGACGCATTAACCATTTACCTTAATGTGAGCTGTTTCTGTGTACTTCCTCATCAGACTCACTGGTAATGTCAGTTTTTGACTTAAAACTGAGTGAAAAAGGTTCTAAATATGCATAAATAAACTTTTAAAGACCACTTTTTAAAAGGACTATGTGAGAATCTGGATTTGTGAAAGCCAAATTTAAAGCATTAAGTAGTTGTGAAAGCCTGGAGCCTGAAATGTTCTCTTCAGAAATTATGGGATATTCATTACCAATCAGTCATGACTGTAATGCCTCAGACCGTCTAAGTATGTCATTGACCATGTGCAGTTCCAGCATTATGATTCGCTATGCCTCAAAGCAAAGAATGGTCTCAGACTATCAACAGACCACTAATTTGTTGGTGTCAATGAAGATGAACGACCTTAATTCCTTCCTGCTAAATAGCTCTAATTCACAGCCGGCAGCCTGAATGTGCAGCTGACGAATGCATTCAAAGGTTCTGTTTTCCTGTGGCACTGAATGCGGTTTTTGAGCATAGTGTTGAATTGTGCTTATGATAGAACTATAAGATGTCAATGTTTAGACTTCTGTGTCTGTTTACATCAGTTTTGAGTTGTGATGTGTTTAATTACTTAGGTATTCTCATATTTGTTGGTGGTGTTTTTCTCATTCCTATAGTTTAAGGAGTGGTTGACACCATCTGGGACAGAAAGGAGAAATTAAATTAAACGTTTGTTTTTGTTGTTTTTTTTAATCCACTCCTCAGGGTTTGTTGAACTCAGTCTTTCGGACCAGGTCCACCTGTTGGAGTGCTGCTGGCTGGAGGTGCTGATGATGGGATTAATGTGGAGGTCAGTGGACCATCCAGGGAAACTAATCTTCTCGCCGGACCTCTGCCTAAGCAGGTACAGCTAATACATTGATTCATTTTTTTAATTTATTATTTTAAAGTTTTCTTTTTTTCTATTTTACATCATTTCTTTTTCGTTAATTTGCAGATATGGTCAAAGGTTTCGTCATATGGTTTTGGTTTCTATTGAGACATTTTAGTTATTCTTTTACCAATGTGGATTGATTATACAACAAAGGCCGATAACTGATTTGCAAAAACAGAGTTAGGTGCACAAGTTTGAATTTTTTATATATTTTTGAATATTTAAATGTATATGCACTTAATAACATTTGGTTTGTCATCACTTGGCAACTTACACCTCATCCACATATTATGTAGCCGTCAGCAAGCTTCAGACATAGGTCTGGCTGAATATTTGACCACTACATTTGACAGAAATGGCAGATCTCATTTGAATTTGTTGGTTTTCTGGCAAGGCCCTGAAATTTGTTCTGATAGGAAATGAGATCGGCATCTCTCAAGGTGCCAAGGTCAACACCTTACAGAAGCTTAATGTTATCCTGCTTTATCATTTCCAAAGGGGCTTGGATGAGTTTTTAGGATCATTATTACCTTGTAACCTTGAATTGTGTCTAAATGTTATCCATCTAGCTGTTGATTTAAGATGAACTTCAAGAATTTGGAGTTCATCATACATCTTCATTTTCCCACCAACCTGTATAACTCACCAGTACCAATGGAAGCAAAACAGACCCACAGGACCATGCTACCAACACTGTGCTTGACAGTTGATGCAGTGTTCCTAAAAAGAGCCTCACCTTGACTCCTACAAATACACGTTTGTTTTTGTGGCCAAATTATTGTCTTCTCTAAAGATAAGACATGTCTACAAAAGGCATTTGGCTTCTGCAATTGTGCAGCTGCACATTTTAGCTGGTCGGTGTCAGCTTTGGAGCAATCACTTCTTTCTTGTTCCGGACGCTCTTAGTCCATGCCATTGTTAAACTGTAAACAGTCAAGCTGCTTTTCTAACTTCTTTCATTTTATGATGGGTTTGAGCCTGGGTGAACATTCTAAGCAACTTTCTTTCATATGAGGGTGGTAGTTTGGGTTAGATGGCTCCAATCCTTGAGTAAGGGTACAACAATCCCAAAAACACAGTCTCATGTGAACTAAAAAAAAACTGGAGACCACACAACAGCATTTATGTTTCTAACATATCGGGACACAACACATTTATTCCAGCTTTGCCCTGAGAGCGGACAACAAGGTTCCTGCTACAGTTGGTGTGAAACGGCATTCCTGTTCATTTAGAAAGACTGCACATGTTTAACATTTCATGGGAGGTCCACAATGAACAAACCTTTACTCTTTAAGAAAAACATGAGGGCAAGACGAAAGTTTGGCAAAGCAGATGTAGAAAGTTCAGAAATTCTGGAATTTTTTGGACAGATTAGTCTTAAATTTAATAAGCTGCCCAACAAAAAAAAGGACCTTTGGCATAAACCAAATATAGCATTCTTTGAAATTAACCTCATTGAAGCATGGTGGTAGAAGTGTCATTGTTTGGGAGTGCACCATGAATTCTACTGTGTATCAGACAGTACCTGGAAACTGTGAGTGCATCTATTAAAAGCATTAAGCTGAAGCAGAATTGGACCTTAAAACTTGACAGTCACCCAAACCCTACCAGTAAATCCACCAACAACTGGCTGAGAATTGGGAAAGGAAAGTCCTGGGACCCAGAAACCCCTCAAACATCTCACAGAAGATGTTAGAGATACATGACTAGAAGAGGCATCTTGTTAGTTCAACCAGCAGGCATGTGACTAGCTAATGGGCCGAAAGGTGTCCTAATTTATGGGTAGTGAGTAGGAAAAGGTTATTATTAGTTGTGTAAGTGCAATTAAATCACTTTAAGATTTGATATTGATATGTGAACACATCCTTATAAGGAGCTGAATATTTAATGGGGTTTTCTGTTTTTTTTTCACATGACTCTATATCAAAACTGGCTTTGGAATGGGTAAAGCAGCCAAACATTAGGCTTCTGGAGTGCCATGCCTAAAGCCCCGACTTCCACCCTGTTGAAACTTGGACTATGAATAAAAGCCAGGTCAATGCAAGGGAAGTAACCATTTTATGGCTTCTACAAATTCTGCTTTGAAGAATTGGTAGAACTCATTCTAGATGGTCAAATATCCAATCCACAGTTATGAGAGAAGCTTGCTGAATGCTACAACAAAGCTGGCTGTTGAGGTGCAACTTGCTAAAGGACATCTAACTAAATAATATTGGAGGTGTATGTGCATATATATTGAGCCAGTATGTGTATATTTGATTCTGTGTGGATTAGAGAAAATCTGCCCTGAATTTAAATTTGTGCACCCAATTCGACATTATCTCCATGATGAGTGGATTTAAACTGCAAATATATATTAGTTCACAGCAAAAGTAATCTCATTCAGTTACATTCATACAGATATTGACACACAACACAATGCAAAAGTTTCGCCCCTAATTTCGTCTTTGCTTTGATTCATGGAGCCACATTTTCTTATAATCTTTTAAAATGACCCTCCAGGCTTTTTAAAGGTCTTTTAACCTTTTCTTTGGACATTTGCCACTTTTTCTCTCGTTCTGAGAGATACATTATCCTCAAGGTCTAGCTGTTCTGCATAAATATCAGAATTTGGACACTGGATAAATGTTTGTGTTTGTGTGTGGCAGAGAGGAGGGGAGCTGTGTCCAGGGCTTCATGGAGATCTTTGACATGCTAATAGCGGCCACGTCCAGAGTGAGAGAACTCAAGCTGACAAGGGAGGAATACGTCTGCCTGAAGGCTATGATCCTCCTAAACTCCAGTGAGTGAGAATGTTTGTGTGGGCAGACATAAGCTTGTGGTAAGGTCACAGATGGAACATAGCTGGATGTTTCACTTGTGGATCAACATGAAGTCAAGTAACTCCACGCATAGATGGAATGGCTGGGTAGTTGTGAAAAACCCACTGTGACTTCAGTCAGGATTTTATTATCCTGAGGTGGCTCTGCCCTGAAGTATACATTGTTTTATCACATAATTTGCGTTAGTTCACAATAAAGCATTCACAAGATCAATATTAGTATGAAGATGTTAAAAAATTTTTAGAAGTGTTCAAGCATAGGCCTGTCTCATGTAAAGGAACCACGTCGTAATTTATTTTCTTCTTTTTTTACCGAGTCCTATCCGGCAGAGTAGCACTTAATTGTCGCCTGAGTTTCCGTGTCCAACAGTTTTACTTTTACAAGTGGAGTGTGTATGTATATACAAGGGTTGGACAATGAAACTGAAACACCTGTCATTTTAGTGTGGGAGGTTTCATGGCTAAATTGGACCAGCCTGGTAGCCAGTCTTCATTGATTACACATTGCACCAGTAAGACCAGAGTGTGAAGGTTCAATTAGCAGGGTAAGAGCACAGTTTTGCTCAAAATATTGAAATGCACACAACATTATGGGTGACATACCAGAGTTCAAAAGAGGACAAATTGTTGGTGCACGTCTTGCTGGCGCATCTGTGACCAAGACAGCAAGTCTGTGTGATGTATCAAGAGCCACGGTATCCAGGGTAATGTCAGCATACCACCAAGAAGGACGAACCCCATCCAACAGGATTAACTGTGGACGCAAGAGGAAGCTGTCTGAAAGGGATGTTCGGGTGCTAACCCGAATTGTATCCAAAAAACATAAAACCACGGCTGCCCAAATCATGGCAGAATTAAATGTGCACCTCAACTCTCCTGTTTCCACCAGAACTGTCCGTCGGGAGCTCCACAGGGTCAATATACACGGCCGGGCTGCTATAGCCAAACCTTTGGTCACTCATGCCAATGCCAAACGTCGGTTTCAATGGTGCAAGGAGCGCAGATCTTGGGTTGTGGACAATGTGAAACATGTATTGTTCTCTGATGAGTCCACCTTTACTTTTTTCCACACATCTGGGAGAGTTACGGTGTGGAGAAGCCCCAAAGAAGCGTACCACCCAGACTGTTGCATGCCCAGAGTGAAGCATGGAGGTGGATCAGTGATGGTTTGGGCTGCCATATCATGGCATTCCCTTGGCCCAATACTTGTGCTAGATGGGCGCGTCACTGCCAAGGACTACCGAACCATTCTGGAGGACCATGTGCATCCAATGGTTCCAACATTGTATCCTGAAGGCGGTGCCGTGTATCAGGATGACAATGTACCAATACACACAGCAAGACTGGTGAAAGATTGGTTTGATGAACATGAAAGTGAAGTTGAACATCTCCCATGGCCTGCACAGTCACCAGATCTAAATATTATTGAGCCACTTTGGGGTGTTTTGGAGGAGCGAGTCAGGAAACGTTTTCCTCCACCAGTATCACGTAGTGACCTGGCCACTATCCTGCAAGAAGAATGGCTTAAAATCCCTCTGACCACTGTGCAGGACTTGTATATGTCATTCCCAAGACGAACTGACGCTGTATTGGCCGCAAAAGGAGGCCCTACACCATACAAATAAATTATTGTGGTCTAAAACCAGGTGTTTCAGTTTCCTTGTCCAACCCCTGTGTACAGGTCCTTCTCAAAATATTAGCATATTGTGATAAAGTTCATTATTTTCCATAATGTCATGATGAAAATTTAACATTCATATATTTTAGATTCATTGCACACTAACTGAAATATTTCAGGTCTTTTATTGTCTTAATACGGATGATTTTAGCATACAGCTCATGAAAACCCAAAATTCCTATCTCACAAAATTAGCATATTTCATCCGACCAATAAAAGAAAAGTGTTTTTAATACAAAAAACGTCAACCTTCAAATAATCATGTACAGTTATGGACTCAATACTTGGTCGGGAATCCTTTTGCAGAAATGACTGCTTCAATGCGGCGTGGCATGGAGGCAATCAGCCTGTGGCACTGCTGAGGTCTTATGGAGGCCCAGGATGCTTCAATAGTGGCCTTTAGCTCATCCAGAGTGTTGGGTCTTGAGTCTCTCAACGTTCTCTTCACAATATCCCACAGATTCTCTATGGGGTTCAGGTGAGGAGAGTTGGCAGGCCAATTGAGCACAGTGATACCATGGTCAGTAAACCATTTACCAGTGGTTTTGGCACTGTGAGCAGGTGCCAGGTCGTGCTGAAAAATGAAATCTTCATCTCCATAAAGCCTTTCAGCAGATGGAAGCATGAAGTGCTCCAAAATCTCCTGATAGCTAGCTGCATTGACCCTGCCCTTGATAAAACACAGTGGACCAACACCAGCAGCTGACACGGCACCCCAGACCATCACTGACTGTGGGTACTTGACACTGGACTTCTGGCATTTTGGCATTTCCTTCTCCCCAGTCTTCCTCCAGACTCTGGCACCTTGATTTCTGAATGACATGCAGAATTTGCTTTCATCCGAAAAAAGTACTTGGGACCACTGAGCAACAGTCCAGTGCTGCTTCTCTGTAGCCCAGGTCAGGCGCTTCTGCCGCTGTTTCTGGTTCAAAAGTGGCTTGACCTGGGGAATGCAGCACCTGTAGCCCATTTCCTGCACACGCCTGTGCACGGTGGCTCTGGATGTTTCTACTCCAGACTCAGTCCACTGCTTCCGCAGGTCCCCCAAGGTCTGGAATCGGCCCTTCTCCACAATCTTCCTCAGGGTCCTGTCACCTCTTCTCGTTGTGCAGCGTTTTCTGCCACACGTTTTCCTTCCCACAGACTTCCCACTGAGGTGCCTTGATACAGCACTCTGGGAACAGCCTATTCGTTCAGAAATTTCTTTCTGTGTCTTACCCTCTTGCTTGAGGGTGTCAATAGTGGCCTTCTGGACAGCAGTCAGGTCGGCAGTCTTACCCATGATTGGGGTTTTGAGTGATGAACCAGGCTGGGAGTTTTAAAGGCCTCAGGAATCTTTTGCAGGTGTTTAAAGTTAACTCGTTGATTCAGATAATTAGGTTCATAGCTCGTTTAGAGATCCTTTTAATAATATGCTAATTTTGTGAGAAAGGAATTTTGGGTTTTCATGAGCTGTATGCCAAAATCATCCGTATTAAGACAATAAAAGACCTGAAATATTTCAGTTAGTGTGCAATAAATCTAAAATATATGAATGTTAAATTTTCCTCATGACATTATGGAAAATAATGAACTTTATCACAATATGCTAATATTTTGAGAAGGACCTGTATATATATAGAAAATGTATTCATTAGAAACTGCTTTGGGATTATTTCAGTTGTAATGGACAGAAACATCTTTATTGGCATTGCAGCATTTAAACTCTTCTGAAATTGCTAATAATAATTAGCAGTTGGAAATAATATTTCAGATGACAGCTCAGCATTTTGATAAAATTGCACTATTTGATCACAGGAATCATGTTCAGCTGCCAGTTTTTTCCCTGAAGGTTCTGCTGCTCACTGTTTCAACCTAATGCATCTCTACTGATTGCCTTCCTGTCACAGCCAATGAGGGACAGTTGTCTGCTTTTCCGTTCACAATTTTAGTTTCAAATAACCATAGTGTAATAAAACGTGGTAAATTATTGTCCATCTGCCATCTTTATTACTTGGATTATTGCAATTTGTGGACCTCAATGTATTCTTGTTTGTGTTACCAGACATGTGCATGAGCTCATCGGAAGGTAGCGAGGAGCTGCAGAGTCGTTCCAAACTGCTGGGTCTCCTGGACGCCGTAACGGATGCTCTGGTGTGGGCCATCGCCAAAAGCGGACTTACTTTCCGCCAACAGTACACCCGTCTCGCCCATCTTCTTATGCTGCTCTCACACATCCGCCATGTCAGGTAAACTGAACTAAAGTGCGGGTATTGCCATAGTCTTAAAAACTGACAGCGCCTTATAAAAGTATTTATTCCCCTTGGACCTTTCTTATTATTTTCATGTTACAAACACCATCTTCAGTTTGTTTTAAGTTTTTTACATGATAAACCAACACAAAGTAGTGTAAAATTGTGAAGTGGAAGGAGAATGATACATACCTTTCTACACTTTTTACAAATAAAAGTGGATTTGCATTGAACCCCCTTTACTCGGATACCCCTAAATAAAATCCAAAGCCTTCACGGCTAGCATGTATAATGTGTGCAGCTGCTCTGAAAACTAATACTGCACATTGTCCTGAGCAAAAAATGGTGGTGGCAGGCAGCATCATGCTGTAGGGGTGGTTTTCTGCAGCAGGGAAAGGGAAGCTGATCAGAGTTGATGGGAAGATGGATGGAACTAAATGAAGAGCAATCCTAGAAAAAAAATTGGTTTGAGGCTGTTGCAGCCAGGGCTACAATAGAAGGACTTAGATCAATGCATATTCAAGTTTAAGAATGGCCCAATCAAAGTCAATCAACGGTCAATTGAGAATCAGTGGAAAGACTTGAAAAATGCTCTACAGACACTGTTCAGAAGAAAGTAAATGCAAATCTGGTACAACTTTCTGCTGTGATTGCATGAAAGGTGGTTCAACAAACTATTGACTCAGGTGGACTGAATAAAAAAAACGAAACTACTGACTTCTCAGACTTTTCTACTGTTTTTTGTCCACTTTACAATTATGTACAACTCTTTATGTTGCTTAATCACATGAAATCCCAAACACCATGCATTTCAGTTTTTGTTTTCCCAAGGTCTAATACTTTTTTAAAGCACTAGGTATTGTTTATTATTTGTAGATATGTCATCTAGACATCACGTTCACATCTCTGTATCCAATGTGCAGTAACAAAGGTATGGATCACCTGCACTGCATGAAGATGAAAAACATGGTGCCTTTGTATGACCTGCTGTTGGAGATGCTGGATGCTCACATCATGCACAGTTCCCGTCTCCCTCGCCGGCCTGCTCAGCAGGAGTCCACGGATCTGTCGGAGGTGGCGTCCGGCCAGGCCCACGGCTCTGCCAGTGGCCCCTCAAACACCTGGACTCCCAGCAGCGCTGGGGTCAGAGGTGAAACCCATTATTCAGATTAGAATTAATTGACTTCTCACTGCTTCTTACACACAAAAAAACCAAGCTCACATGGCTGATGCTGTTTAGGAACAATCTGCAAAGACTGAGAGCTGGATTCTCTGCTTGATCTCTAGTGAATCTTTAACACATTGTCCACTATTTCTGGCGAGTTCTCTAAATGCAGAAAGGTAAAGCTCAAGAGGATAGACCAGACTTGGCTTCTTTTCTTTCCACTACCCAGGAACTTTGTTTCACACTAGCAATTTGACATGGAGCATCAGTACTTGCATCTTCTGAACCTAAACATGTCACTGTCAGTTTTAAGGTAAATGACATCACACCAGTCATTGTGGATCAGTCAGCTTTCACTGTAATGTACAGTGGCACGGAAAAGTACCTATGCCTAGACGTTTTGGTCACGTTTCGGATCAAACAACGTTTAACATTTAAGACAACCTGAGTACATGTAAATAGCAAGGATTTTATTAAGGGGAAGAGCTATTCAAACCAACTTGACTCTATGTGAAAAAGTAAGTTCCCCATGAAAAATCAAAACTAACCACATTTGTTTGGTTCGGTATGACTCGCCATGGCATGGCCTGATTACTGCCAGACACCTAGAATCAAGAAATCACCTAACCAGAACCGCTGTACTTGAGATGTTATGCTTAAGCGCACATAAGTTACACCGGTGGAAAAATGATCCCAAACTGACAATAAAGTCCACCTATATATGAATAAAAAGATAATCGTGGAATGGCCTAGTCAAAGTCTAACTTAAACATGTATGTTTGATTAACATAATGTGGCATTAAACCGTGTGTTTATGCTGAAATCCCTTTGTGTCTGAATTAAAACAGTTTTTCAAACAATGGGAGATAATTCCTGGTGATGTACAAGACTGTGCCGCCAAAGGTGGTACAACCAGTTATTAGGTTTAGGGCGAAGTTACTTTTTCACATAAGACTAGGTTGGTTTGATTTACTTTTTTCTAATTAATTAATAAAATTTAATTATCATTTGCATTTTTTATTATATCAGGTTATATTTGTCATATATCAAAATCTATTTAATCTGCAACATGTAAGTTTGCTTTAAAAAAAACAGAAACCTGAAATCTGTAAGAATGCAAATTTATTTTCACATCACTGTACATTTTTCTGACAGCTGCATGTGTCTAAGCTCTTCAAGGTTTAGAAATTCTTTGAAATATTTAAAATTTCTGCACAAATGACTTAAAACCACAAATAGATTTCCACACCACTCCTCGCAGCTGTTTTTTTTTTTTTTTACTGTAGTGTAATTTAAATACACTAATGTATGTAATACATAATTTTATCAGAACGCAGAATATTCATGTAATTTTAAAGTGGTCTTGTTCAACAGTTCTCTAGACTTTCCAAAGGTCTTTTAAAGTTTCTCTTTGGACTAAAGCTTTTCTTTCACTCTGTTCGGTCTACTCTTTGCCGATTTTTAAAGAAATAGTTTTGTTTGTTTTTGCTTTGTTAATCCTTTGAAGTCTGACTCATGAATGATCCAGACATAAAAAGAGATCTGGTTTACATTTACAGTGCCTTGCGAAAGTATTCGCCCCCCTTGAACCTTTCAACCTCTTGCCACATTTCAGGCTTCAAACATAAAGATATAAAATTAAAATTTTTTGTGAAGAATCAACAACAAGTGGGACACAATCGTGAAGTGGAATGAAATTTATTGGATGTGTCAAACCTTTTTTAACAAATAAATCCAGAGTGATCATGGGCCTCTTGGCTGCATCTCTGATCAGTCTTCTCCTTGTTCGAGATGAAAGTTTAGAGGGACGGTCGGGTCTTGGTAGATTTGCAGTGGTCTGATACTCCTTCCATTTCAATATGATTGCTTGCACAGTGCTCCTTGGGATGTTTAAAGCTTGGGAAATCTTTTTGTATCCAAATCCGGCTTTAAACTTCTCCACAACAGTATCTTGGACCTGCCTGGTGTGTTCCTTGGTCTTCATGATGCTCTCTGTGCTTTGAACAGAACCCTGAGACTATCACAGAGCAGGTGCATTTATACGGAGACTTGATTACACACAGGTGGATTCTATTTATCATCATCAGTCATTTGGGACAACATTGGATCATTCAGAGATCCTCACTGAACTTCTGGAGTGAGTTTGCTGCACTGAAAGTAAAGGGGCTGAATAATATTGCATGTCCCACTTTTCAGTTTTTTATTTGTTAAAAATGTTTGACACATCCAATAAATTTAATTCCACTTCATGATTGTGTCCCACTTGTTGTTGATTCTTCACAAAAAATTAGAATTTTATATCTTTATGTTTGAAGCCTGAAATGTGGCAAGAGGTTGAAAAGTTCAAGGGGGCCCGAGTACTTTCGCAAGGCACTGTATGTTTCTACAGAAGAGTGCACTTAAAAATAAACAGACAATTGAAGGACACTCTGCTATACGCTTCATCTAAAACAGATATCCTTAAAAAACTAAATCCAGGAAACGACCTGAGAGAATGTGCTATTATAGCTTGATCCAACCAATAAAATATTATTTTAGGCAATCACCTTTTAGGATCCTATCCTATTAAACATCTGGTATTTTTGGAACCTTTCATTGAGTTAACTTTGGAAACGGATAAGACCGTTTAAAAAGCCTAGGAAATTATAACCAATGACCAACTGAAAGAAACAAGTCAGTCAGACTCGGTACCCCACCTCAGAGTGGTATGAAACCTAGTCCAGTAACCCATATCTCCTCAGGGTACTAGCATGATCTATAACATGCATGTTAGACGTGTGGAGCCTTGTGAACTGCTTTGCCCTTTAGCCTGTTTCCCTAAACTGGATATTCTTTCTATAGTTTTTCAACTTCCATAAAAGTCACTTTATGCAGAAATTAAGACATTTTTCTTTTAGTTTTAAGCTATGCTTTAATAAATCTAGATTCAGTCAGTGACTACATTTAGATTTACCACTTTGAACTGTAATCTAACCAAAACGGCAATGACATTATGGCACCTCAGTGTAATTTATTTGGGTGCTTTTTGCATGGCAGTATTCTCTTAACAGGTAATTGCCCTCCATGTAAATGGTGTATATCACACTTACTGTATGTAAAAACTGTGAGCGTTTTTTATCTTTGAGCCTTATCAGATTCAGAGGTGTAGCAAATGAAGCACTAAAAAGACAACCAGGGGTCCGTTGAGGAAACCTTAACTGTGAATCTATCCTGCTTTAGATCTGTGTAAAAAGCCAACAAACCAGGACTTTATTTCTTCAATAAAGGCTAGAGGTTGCAGTTAGCTTCAGGACAAGTCCACTTAGGTTGATTATTGGGTCTGAGGATCTACGGTATATTAAACTACGGACGCCTCAATCAAGACTTTTTCTTCCCTGATACTAATCAGAGTTAAGAATTTGCATTTGCTAAGAAGCAGTCCCAATCAAACACCTTAGACACATTAAAGTTAATAAAATGAATGCCATGTTTAGGCTGCAGTTTTGTCCCTAGCAGGGTTCCTGCAGGGCAGCCTTATTATGCCCCTTCAGAATGGAGTAACTGGTTTAAGAGAACAACTGTAATGGTCCAACAGGTCCTCACCTGAAATGGATATAGTTTCTAAACAGAGTTGAAACCAGATATTTACATACACTGTATTAAAAACATAATAACTTTGATAATCCTAACTGACCTGAAACAGGAAAAGTTTAGTCTGATTAGGTGTCAGACAAAAAAGGTTATTTGTTTTTATAAAGTGTGTGTAAATGTCTGGCTTTGACATCCAGCTGCATTCTTTAGTAAGCTTGCATCTTCTCCCTATTTTGATATGACTCAACAATTCAACTTGTAACATATTTCAGTGTGATTCAAGAGAGCTTGCAGAAAAAAGTTGTCCTCTTGCTTAATAAACCTAACACTTTTAATGTCATGATGTCTGTCGTTTTCTAGCTATTCTCTGCTCAGTTTTCCCCCACAAAGACGGCTATCTGAGTACAGGGCAAGTCACATAACACAATTAGGACATATGCACACTTTTCACTGTGAATGTCATTGTAATGAATGAAAAACCCTTTGATTGTTAGAACAAAAATCCAGATTTTACTGGTTAAGCAAATATGAGCACAGCCTATAATAGAGTTTTGCAAGCAATGCACAAAAAACTAGACTACACTATTAAGAAATTGGTCTTACAAAATGAAGCTGCATGGCTTGTTGGCTAGCACAGTGGATGCAGCTGACGAAGTCACAAAGAGCAAAATGACAACAGCTATTGGCAAAATAGGACATATGTTATATACTCATTGAGTTTAAATCTGCAGGTGTGCTGCTGTTATGCACTTTCTAACCAAAAATGTGTTAAATTTGTATTCACTTAAGTGTCCAAACCATCTACAAACTGTTGCATTGAAAGAGATATGTGCCTTTTAAAATACTGATGAAAGTCAGCATTTCCACCATTTCATTGGCAAATATTTTGTTGGCATTCAGAAGATTTTACAAGAATGTAAAAGTGGAAATGGAAACTCACCTGTGCCTAAAAGCAGGCATGCTATCTTTTCTAGCGCATTACAACAGACATCCAGTTAATCACTGAAGGGTGCGTTTCATCACCTGTTCACGCCCATCCGTGCTTCATTAAATATTGATTTCCTTTGTGATGGTTCAAGACCTTTCTTCTTGTGACAGCAAAGCACATGTATGGATTGATTGGAGTGGAACAAAAAGGATTACATCTGGCGAAAAAAATAAAGAAATGAGGAAATTTACATGGACAAATGCAGAATTGGAGGAAAACATTTTTTTTTTTGTATAAATGGTTCTTTTACACTTAAAGATTTTTTTTTATTGACATCCAACATTGGCTGTTTCATCAATATGATGCCTTTTATTCTTTTTTGTGATATACTTTCATTCCATCCATGCATTAGGGAAAAAAACATGTTTGTATGTCAGAAACAGCTGAAACTGAGTTTTGTGATATTTTGCAGCTTTGACAATCACTTGAATATTTAGGATTGTTAACCACAAACAGGTCTCTGGACGTCTGCCTTGCACCTTTTCCCTGATTGCTCTTTGTCACCCTAAAACAAATGTAGTATCACTGTGTTGACAAAAAAAAAGTTTTATTTCTGTTGAAAACATTTATGAATAAATGTTTAAACCTGTAATTTTTGTTTGGCTTTTTTGTCACTAAACATTTTCAGGCAGCATGGAAAAGAAGGTACCAGGACATGTGTATTACAGTTTGTCTTCTCATGTTCATTTAGAGGCTGATCATGGTTGTTCATGTTCTGTATGATTATATAATGTCATCAGGCAAACTGAGAGTGAATTAAAGCTATCCAGTTAAGACAAACAGGATTTAATAGCAGAAAAGCAGAAGCATTGAGCCATCAGTCATAAATAAACATCACATTCTGTACATAAACATCCTGCTAAAGTATCAGAAGATGTATGTGTGTATATGTCTACTAAAGATGCCTCAGTTTTATAAAAACAGAGTCCATAGAAGGAAGGAAGTACACATTGTTTATTTGGAGTAAACTAAAGTCCTTTGGAGTTCAGGTTAACAGGAATTAACATCAAACAATGAAATGTTGAGTGAATAACACAAACACGCAATATGGAGCTCAGTTTCTTTTTCATTGTAAAGAAAAACCTAAACGGTTTGTGATACAGTGCAAATTCGATGAAAAACGAATGCTCATGTGGTGGACGGTGATGTTGGCACTCATGATTATCCTGCTCAATCAGTTAGTTGTAAAAATCAGTCTTTCTGCATCTGGAATATGAGAAGTAGCTCATAAAACAATATTTCAGCATCAGTTTCTGTGGTGTTTCCCGTAAACAAACAGCATGACACTATCTGATGGATAAAGAGATGATTTAAAGTGGTTTTCCACAAAAACAAAAACATATATATATATATATATATATAAGCATTCATTGTTTTCAAAATCAGTCAGGCCTTTTTAACTTCAGTGCCATATTCCAAAGATTTCTCCTTGCCCAATTTCGCAGGTTGGAAATGTATTTTCTTTGACTTAAATAAATACAAGGATTTATTTGCCTCCGAATGTTAACAGTATCCTCACTGTCTCAAGTAAAATAATTACAAATGAAAAAAGTATAAATAGGTATTTATAAAATCTAATGTTGGGAGAAAAGGGATTTGATCTTAAAGCAACTATCGATCAAACCATTGTTTAAAACGATGTAATCATTTTGTGTAATACTTTTTTAATAAGAGAATCTGCTGCCAAAGCATTCACGCCCCTTTTTTCACATTTTGTCACATTACCACTAAAAGCTTCAGTGTGTTTTTATTTTTAGATTTTAGGTGAGAGACCGACACACAGTTCTGCATAATTGGGAAAAGAAGATGCATGGTCTTCAAAGTTGTTTTTGAATCAAAACTCTAATAGGTTTGGTGTCCGTGTTTAAGCAGACCCTTCTCCAACACCACTAAACAAAATCCAGAGCAGCTAATTGCCTTCAAAAGACACCTAATTAGAAATGAGTTCTGTGTGATTTAATCTCAGTATAAATACAGCTGTTCTCTAAAGGCCTTGGAGGTTTGTTAGAGAACAATTGTGAACAAGCAGCAGCAACAAGCCCCATGGTAACTCTGGAAGAGTTACTGAGATCCACAGCTCAGGTGGGAGAATCTGTTGACAGGAGAACTATTAGTTGCACACAAAGAATCTGACTTTTATGGAAGAGTGTAAAAATCCATCAGGGTTTCGGTTTGCAGTTTGCCCCAAACCAAGCAGGAGATGCAGCAAACATGAGAAAGGAGGTGCTCTAGTCATATGAGACCAAAAATCTAACGTTTTGGCCTATATGCTAAATGTTTTGTGTGGTGGAAAACTATGAACACACTATCGATCCAGTCAAAGATGGTGACACCATCATGCTGTGGACATGCTTTTGTTCAGCAGGGGCAGAGAAACTGGTCAGAGTTGAGGGTGCAGAGGAATCAACCTAAATACAGGTTAATCCTTTAGGAAACTGTTAGAAGCTGCTAAACATTTAAGATCTTCCATCTGGGCAACGACCCAAAGTATACAGACAGAGCTTCCACAGAGTTGTTAAGATCACTTAGAACGATCCACTTAAAGTCCAGACCTAAATCCAATTTCCATATGTGGCCAGACTTTAAAATTACTGTTCACAGGCACTCTCCAAACAATCTGATTGAGCTTGGGCTATTTTGCAAAGAAGAATAGACAAACATTTCATTCTCTAGATTTGGAAAGCTCGTAGATGCATACCAGAACACAATTGCTGCTGAAATTGTAGAGAAAGGTGGTTCTACAAAGTATTAATTGGTTCAGATTTTAATTTGCAGAACATTTTCTACTTCAGAGTTGTGCACTTATTTCCATAAAATATTTTGATGCTTTTAGTTGTAATGTTTAAAAATGTCAGAAAGTGTAAGGGGTATAAACACACTGTATAATGTTAATATTTGTGCCAAATAAAGAAATATTCAGGTTGTTTTTTTTTTACTTTGGCTGATACTTGTCCTGAAAGGTCACTCATGTCCTCTTGATAAAATGTCTTTCATTCAGTACAAACTGCCATTAGGTAGGCGGAGGGCCATTGGTGTAGTGCAACATGGGATAGAAGGACCTGGCAAAGTTATTGGTCACAGTGCAGCTGGGGTCGCTCTCTGACAGAGGAATCAGGCAAGGGAGAAGCAGGAGGAGCAGCAGCAGGAGCTGGAGGGGGAAGGCGGCCCGGAGGAGGCGGTAGAAGAACGATCGAGGTGGGGAGGATTCCCTTCTTTGCCTGCAAAACAGTAATGGAGTTAATAAAAAAGGCTCTAACTCCACTGTGTTGTACTGCACAAAAACACCCCTTCTCTGCATGCACCTTTGAGTAGAAGATCCTGTCTTTAAACATGTAGCCTCCTGAGATGTGTCCTGAGATGTGTCTGCAGCTGCACACCCAGGATCCTGAATCAACAGGCGCTGCTGCAGGGTGCTGAGGTCCTGATCCACCTTCTTCGTGAGCTGCCTCAGCTTGTTACCCGTCACGTGCAGCTTCTCCTGGGCCTCATCACTCTCCTCTGCACCATCATTAGGCTGGAGCTGAGACCAAAGAGCCTGAAGGGAGGCCTGTTGAGGCTGCCTGCACCGCAGCTCCTCCTGCAAATCCTGCAGAGCACAAACAGTAGGAGACATGTCTTAACACTTGATTTCTCATCTGAATCTGTTAATCCCTTTTGATAAATGACCATGCTCACCCTTAGTGTGTTTTCTTGTTGTTGCAGTGCTCTGACACTTGTTTCTGGGTGCTTTAGGTCCACAGCGTAGCATCTGCTCTCTGCCTGAGCCAGCCACAGCAGCAGAGAGTGAAGAGTTTCATGAAACTCCTGCACAGAAAAAAAACTTTATTTTGTTGCGGTACAAACTTTAACATCATTAAAGTCCTACATTTACTGGAAAGTTGTACAAAAACACAATATCACATGCTTTATTGTTTATGAGGCGTTTTTGGAATTTGACAACAGCATTATATAATATAAGATGTCTATAAAAGTTGTGTAATGCTACTCTTACACTTGATCAAGCATCTTATGTAGGTTTGAATAGAAATGGGAGAAACAGGCTTTTTGAATTAAAAACTGAAAGTCGGCTTCCTCTCTGTGAGCAATTTAGTGGGCAAATGATCTAAAACTAATGATCCTACAGCTAACAATATCTACAAAAGATCTGACAAATCCAGGGGCCATTACTGCCAGTCTCTTGTTACCAGGCTGAGAAGATGCAGCAGATGGTAAAGCACTGTACAGTTAAAGAAATAAAAGTGGCAAAAATTAAACATGATTTTAATCTTTTCCAGCTGTTTTATTCTATAGCTTTCGCCCTCGCATGTTTGATATCTATTTAAAAGGTTCTGCAGCCTCATTCTTAGTTGTTTGCAGTGCTCTGTTACTGAAGTTTCTATCCATGCTTTTCAACACAGGTGCTTTTAGTTTATGAATATTTCTCAACCCCTCAGGTCTTCTGTCAGCAGGTTTTCAATTAAACCAAAGGTTTTCGGTTTAGGACTCGATTTACCGTTATGGTCCTCACTTCTGGAGCGGATTCTGTAAAGACTTGGAGGCAGCTGAGAGTGTTGAAGTAAACTGAACTCATTTCTATAGTTTTGCATTTATCCAAGTTTAATCTGTAAATTATTTTGTGTTTTTACTCCGTTTTAAGAGAAAATTATAAGAGATTTTTACATTCATTATTATTTATTATGTCCTCTTTTTATTTTGTGAGCTGAGTCTGAAGAGTTATACTTTTTTTTATTAGTTATTTATGGTATTTTATCAATCGATTTATTTATAATTTAGTAAAAAATGAATCATGTATTATAAATTAATTACTGATAGAAGAAACATGGAATAAATTAAAAAATTTTTGGCATCAAAATGATCCCTTCCTACCCAATACACTGGACCAATTTAGTTCAAAGTTTCATTGTTTTATTAAATTTGTTTCATTCTGCACTAAACTGGTATAGAAATACCAAATATATATACATGTTTACAATTTTTACCAGTTCCACCAACTTTTAAAACAAACCCAAAGGGCTCATAGAAATGTAAATACATCGCTAAACTTTAATTGCATTAAGGTGTGGTTTCATTAAATCACAAAGGTGGACAGCGAGAGAGATCCTAAAAAGTTTCGTAGGAGGGCAAAGATATTTTCTAATACGACAATGAATCTTCCTTATTTGAAACGGTAATGTTGCTTCCTTGCTTTATGTTTGCCGTTTTTTCTCACTTGGCAGCAAATCAGCTTCTTCCTCAGACTGTTTTCCCATTGCTGCAGTCCTGTGCAAGCTCTGCTCCACTCTCTGTTCACCCTCGCCAGTGTCTCCTGTAGTTCTGGAGCTTCCTTCGCTCGCAGGTTGACAGACAGGATGATGGCCTTGTAGTGGCAAAACACTTTCTCCATTTCCTGAAAAAAGAAAACAAGGATAAAAACACCTTAAACTTAATCCAGAGAAAACAAAATCTGTTTTATTCAGACTTCATCGTTACCTTCAGCTCTTTGGTCCTGGCTTCCATGTCCTCTACACTGCCTGTTGGTTCGGACTGCAGGAGGTGCTCCAGCTCAGGGTTCACGCTTTCTAGCCAGGAAGCAATGTTGTCCAGGTCAAATGTTATCTTTTGAGGATCCTGAGTGCCAGACTGATCGCACCTGGACTGGGCCCGGAGCAGCTCCCAGCGTTCAATCACACCTGAATACACATAAATATCTCCTGGTTTATTGTTACAACCTAACCTGTTAAGAAACTCCAGCACTCTATACACTTATTGGTACTCCTATTAAAGATCTGTAAAAACGCCTAAAATAAATTAATGTTTTATTGCAGAAGATTAATTAGAAAGTATAAAAACAAGAGAAAAATCCAATCATAAAAATGACCATACTAATTCAAAAAATCCCATACTCAGAAATGAATGTCTTAAACATTACTGGTGTCACACTTATTGGCATCCCTTCTGTTCATAGTTTGTGAAACTTCCTTTTGCCAATAGAAAAGTACTAGTGGAACGTACAGTGCTTGATCTTTGGCCATTGCTCTTTGCACAGTCTCTCTCAAAATACTTGGATCCTCTCCTGTTTTTCTCATCAGCTCACCCATCAAGTTTTTCTAGGATTTAGGTCAAGGGACAGAGATGATCTTGCATGCAGATTAATTTTGTGTCAGGTGAACCATTTTTTGTGGATTTGGCCATATGCTATGCATTATAATTTCAAAGAAACACCCACTGGTTGTGCATTTTCAGTTTTACTTCAAATCAAATTGTAAAGAGTTGTAACAAGGTTCCCAGGGCCTTTTAAACAGCATCACAGACTCAATGACATACCTTACTCTAAGCATAAAGTGATTTTCCACATTGTGGAGTGTTTGTTGCCAAAATGCTTAATTTTAGTCTCATCTGACCAAGGTTTCAGCAGAAGTGTCAATAGCATTTTTGTCGCAGTCGTTTCTTAATTATTGCTCTGACTGTAGTTATACCTAAGTTGGTCAAGTACCAATTTTCTTGTCTTGTCTTTACTGACTTATGAAGATGAACACACTACTGCCTTACCTGAATGCATGTTCAAGTTTCTTTCCCCTTTTGAACAGTGGGTAGGAGCAATGGCACACTGTGTTATGCATCTTTAAACAGTGGAGCCAATAATTGTTAAGGACACTTTATATCATACATCCGAAGATATTCTAGCCCACAGCCTATAAAACAAAAGCTCACTTGTTGATTGCATATTCACCTCTGAGAAAATAAGGCACAAGTTAAAATAACAGTTCATACAGTTTTCTGCCAGAGTTTTTTTTTGGTTGGTAGAAGTTATATATCATTGTGCTTTCTTGAACTGATGAATTAACTGCATGCCTTTGGATGCATTTATATATAATGTACTACCTTATTTCTTTTAATCATTTTTATTTGAGCATCTTTCTGCCAGCTGTCTATTTTGGGTCCTCCCTCACAGTGCACAGTCTCTTAGAAAATAATGGCTTCTGCAAGGGAATCTCACCCGACTGTTTGTCTGAGGCATTCAGTCCTGTCAAACCGAACTCCTCCGGCTGCTCCTCATCACCATCGAGGATCAGAGAGACTCTCTTTATGTTCTCGATGCTGCCGCTACACTGGGACATGAGCTGCAGCTGGAAAAACACAAAAAGATTCTCAGAGCTGACATCTGGCTCAGCAGGGAGCCCTCATAGGCTGTATTACACTTTGAGACATACATAACCCTGCTTTAGAGGAGTGCTGGTGAGAGTGGGCTCAGTGTGTCGTTCTGGATCCAGCTGAGCTTCTGTGGCTTCTGGTGTACTCCAAGAACAATCACGAAAAGCCATAGATCTACTTGAAACTGCAAAACAAAATTTGTTTGTTAACACATCCTTGTTGGATGATGTAAATGATCAAGGAATATTTTTTTGTGATCTCCCAATTTTTTTACAAAAAATCTTTTGTCAGGCCAGAAAAACTGTTCTGTTTTAGTTCTGGAGTTTTGAGGGCATAATCATCTTCATCACAGAGGTTTGAGGACATTAGTTTTCCACAATTCTTTTACTGTCCCACCACAGGATTTTTATGAGGTTGAAGTCACGACTTTAACTTTAGGCCATTGCACCTTCATTTATCTTCCAGCCATTGTGTTGTAGCCTTTGGATCACTGTCCTGTTGAAGACTCAGTTTGGCAAAAGCATTTGCTTTCACTCAGCCGGGCTTGAGTTTTCTAGAATACGTTTGTATATAAAGTCAATGATTGCAAAGTAATTTTCCAAAACAAGTCAAAATTAAGAGTCCTACACCACTGAGCTTGACAGTTGATTTGAGGTGTTTCTACTGATATACTATTTGTTTTTAAAACATGATGCTGTGCATTGTCGACAAATTTATAATGAAAAAGGGATTACACTCCTCCAAGCAGCGGTGTGGATGCATGTAATTTAGAAGCTATTGGAAGATATTTCCTGGAAACGTCCCCTGCACCCTGAGACGCAGAGGTGTAGGTGGATTAACTACACAGAACATGAAGATGTGTAGCGAGTCTAGCCAGTGAGAAGCCTCATAAAGCATTTGAGGCTTCATTGCATCTGGACTTCAGTCAACATCAACGTGGTGGAGAAAGATGGCTTAGTGGGCCCTTATAATTTAGCTTCCAAGTCTTAGATTTAAATTTTTATGAAAGCGCTGTCAATGTTTTTCTTATAACCAAAGAATATTAGGACTAAGTGGAATTAATGGGACATTTTTCTAATTATTAAGAATAATGAACTGGGAAAATTCCTCTTAAGAATATGGTTTCTGGTCCTGGCTAATGCAGCAATCACAACAAAAAAGTTCTGTGAATGTTTTCTTAAGCAATAAAACCCCTAACACTACTTTTTAAATAAAATCATTTTATTTACCTGACAGTGCACTGAAGTAAGCCCCGCCATCTTTGTGATCTTCATCTTCCTCATCATCCTCATGTGATGATGACCCTCCAACATCTCCGGTGTGGTCCCATTCTAGAGGAAGGGAGTCGACGCTCACCGGAGTCTCCCGCCCTGAACGCTCCAAAGGAGAGCTGAGAAGGTGGGTGGGTGTGGCCGGCAGACTTATTTGGCTCCTCCCCAGCCATGGTCGACCAATCAGCTCCAGGCTTGACTCCAGGGAGAAGGTGAGATCAGAGGTGTCCAGTTCCTCTTTGATCATCTGGTCAAAAATTAACAATAACACCATTAACTCAAAGTCATTTGATCATTTATGTTCTATCTTTTAATGTCTTTGATTCTGGTTAAAATGTTTGGCAGATTTTTTTCTACTTTATAATTATTACCCTGTATTAAAGTATTGTGAAGACATTCATTTTGTAAATATTGGTTATATTTTAAGATCAAAACATTAAAAGCATTTTAATAAACACAAAGTGTCCTCCATCTGTAAAATAAATCCTCTTGTCCTCAAAACTTGGTCAGATCTTAGTGGCATGAAACATTACTGTCACGGTGGGGTTTTGGGGTGGACCAAAGTGCAGACAAGAGCCTGGAAGCAGAATCTTAAATAAATCCTAAACTTTATTTAAAGGGTCAAAAACGTAACAAAATCACTGCAGGTACAACACAGAGCCGGAATCCAAAAACTCACGAAGCTGACACTGCAGGAACATGGCATGGAGGAGGGTAGCGAGTGTGAGCGAGGAACCAGCAAACACAATGACACAAAACCAACTAATATACTGAGGAATAACAAAAGGGCAGGTAAACAAAGAAACAAGGAACAGGTGAGACATGGAAGCAGGAAGGCAGAAGGAGCAGGTGAAACTAATACATAAATTAAAACATGGCGAAGGGACTGATTGACAATAAAGAGACACAGACCTAAGGAAACCTGTAGACAAAGATAAATAACCAAATAGGGCATAAGAAAACTAGAATAAGCATAAACTAAAGTAAATAGAGAAACTAGAGGGAACATAGGAACAACAACAACAACCTAAGAACAAACAAAGAGCCCATAAAGAAAACCTGAATACAAAAGTAAATAAACCTAACCACACTGACTGAATTGACTGGAAAAGAAACAGTGAACGAGAGAACCAGAATATGTACAAACCAAAATAAACAATAACTAAAACTAACCTATAAGGAAGAGCTGGAAAGAGAACAAATACCTAACCATAAATAAATACAGAGATACTAAATGAGGAGCTAAACTAAAGAATCCAAGGAAGACAAGAATAATAATAATAATAATAATAATATCACACAAAGTAAAAAGAAAGCAACTACTAAGAAGCTTAAAACGAGAAGAGAGAAACACAACACACACTAGGAGGCGGTAGAGGGAACAAAACTAACAAGGGGCAAAAGGAAATAAACAGACTGCAAAACCCAAACTAGAAACACATGGACGAAATGTAAACAATACAAAACCACAAACAAAAGTCCAAAATGTCACACCCTGACAATTACCTAATCTCCATCAGTTCATCTTTATATCAACCTTATCTTTTTACAGTTGTGGTGGAACTGCCTGTTTCCCATGGTCACCCCATCTCAAACATTACTTACCTATCTAAAATCATAGAGAATTGTTCCACAGGTCTGAAATATATGTATGTATTATCAAGAACAACCCCTATAAAAGGTTTTAGTCTTACAACACTTGATCTTACAAATTTTGTTCAGTTAAATAACTTTCATTTCCAACCCCCAGCTGTAAACAGTAGGGTGTCCCAGGGCACTGTCCAAGTGCCCCTCCTTATCATCATCTACCTCCTCTCCAACTGTATCAAAACCTTGCTGCGAAAAACGTCTGAACACATCCATCCCTTCCCCAAACAAGTCCATTGGCTACCAGTCCATTTGCTTCCTAAAACAACTTGCCTCTCCGTTTCTCGCTGAGGTCCTTCAACCATAAGCAGTGGTTAGCGTTGCTCCTCCTGAGCTTCCCTTTTCTCTGTACCATTTGCCCAACTATCCAACCCAGATTCTGTAGCTGTGCTGCTTTCCAACTTGGGGACACACTCTGACAGGACATCCACACAATCAGGTCTCTGCCAAACTTTAAATCCCACCTGTCCATTATATTCTTTCCCACATGATCTGTCCACCATCAGTTACCCATCTACTTGGATCTTATATCCAGTTTTCACTATTTTTACTGAATAAATGTAAAATACACATGATTTCATTACATGATTGTTTTATATAATATAAGGTGAGAGTTGGAAATTAAATGTATTAGTGCTTTTTGTTGCATATGAAACAATAGGTGAAGAACATAAAACAATTTTTTAGGATGTAGTGGAAACTGAAGAATCAATGCTCCATTATACAGGTCCTTCTCAAAATATTAGCATATTGTGATAAAGTTCATTATTTTCCATAATGTCATGATGAAAATTTAACATTCATATATTTTAGATTCATTGCACACTAACTGAAATATTTCAGGTCTTTTATTGTCTTAATACGGATGATTTTGGCATACAGCTCATGAAAACCCAAAATTCCTATCTCACAAAATTAGCATATTATTAAAAGGGTCTCTAAATGAGCTATGAACCTAATCATCTGAATCAACGAGTTAACTCTAAACACCTGCAAAAGATTCCTGAGGCCTTTAAAACTCCCAGCCTGGTTCATCACTCAAAACCCCAATCATGGGTAAGACTGCCGACCTGACTGCTGTCCAGAAGGCCACTATTGACACCCTCAAGCAAGAGGGTAAGACACAGAAAGAAATTTCTGAACGAATAGGCTGTTCCCAGAGTGCTGTATCAAGGCACCTCAGTGGGAAGTCTGTGGGAAGGAAAAAGTGTGGCAGAAAACGCTGCACAACGAGAAGAGGTGACCGGACCCTGAGGAAGATTGTGGAGAAGGGCCGATTCCAGACCTTGGGGGACCTGTGGAAGCAGTGGACTGAGTCTGGAGTAGAAACATCCAGAGCTACCGTGCACAGGCGTGTGCAGGAAATGGGCTACAGGTGCCGCATTCCCCAGGTCAAGCCACTTTTGAACCAGAAACAGCGGCAGAAGCGCCTGACCTGGGCTACAGAGAAGCAGCACTGGACTGTTGCTCAGTGGTCCAAAGTACTTTTTTCAGATGAAAGCAAATTCTGCATGTCATTCTGAAATCAAGGTGCCAGAGTCTGGAGGAAGACTGGGGAGAAGGAAATGCCAAAATGCCAGAAGTCCAGTGTCAAGTACCCACAGTCAGTGATGGTCTGGGGTGCCGTGTCAGCTGCTGGTGTTGGTCCACTGTGTTTTATCAAGGGCAGGGTCAATGCAGCTAGCTATCAGGAGATTTTGGAGCACTTCATGCTTCCATCTGCTGAAAAGCTTTATGGAGATGAAGATTTCATTTTTCAGCACGACCTGGCACCTGCTCACAGTGCCAAAACCACTGGTAAATGGTTTACTGACCATGGTATCACTGTGCTCAATTGGCCTGCCAACTCTCCTGACCTGAACCCCATAGAGAATCTGTGGGATATTGTGAAGATAACGTTGAGAGACTCAAGACCCAACACTCTGGATGAGCTAAAGGCCGCTATCGAAGCATCCTGGGCCTCCATAAGACCTCAGCAGTGCCACAGGCTGATTGCCTCCATGCCACGCCGCATTGAAGCAGTCATTTCTGCCAAAGGATTCCCGACCAAGTATTGAGTGCATAACTGTACATGATTATTTGAAGGTTGACGTTTTTTGTATTAAAAACACTTTTCTTTTATTGGTCGGATGAAATATGTTAATTTTGTGAGATAGGAATTTTGGGTTTTCATGAGCTGTACGCCAAAATCATCCGTATTAAGACAATAAAAGACCTGAAATATTTCAGTTAGTGTGCAATGAATCTAAAATATATGAATGTTAAATTTTCATCATGACATTATGGAAAATAATGAACTTTATCACAATATGCTAATATTTTGAGAAGGACCTGTATAAGAAGATAAGCTTGTGTGTGGTCCACCTCACCAGGGGCTGGCTCAGGCGCTGGTGGAAGCGGACCAGCCTGCTGAAAACCTCTTGGCAGTAGGAGTGAAGTTCCTCCAGCTCATCCTCCATCAGAGCTGCATCCTGTGGTGAACTTTTCTGGATCAGAGCCTCACCAAACACTATCAACCCGTCAATGCGCTCAGTGTTCAGGGTGATCTCCTTTTGGAAACCCTGTCGGAAGATGAATTGACGTACAGAGATCAAGTCAGGAAAACCAAACCAATAACACATTCCTGTTTGTGAAATTTATTTAAAGTGTTCTAGAAATGAGCCGTAAGAGAAACCTCCCTAAGCCAATATGCATAGCTTGAAGATGAAACCAGTGGCTTAAAGGTCTGACAAATTCCCCTTCAAGGGCAATACAGCTGACACTTGAGATTTGTTTCTAGAAATGAGGACATCCCTAACGTTAATGTGTGTCTCACGTTGAGCTGTTGTATCTTCTGATGGACGTCGCTCTCTGAGAAATGTTCCACGTTGGTGAGCTGCAGGTCCAACTCAGTCAGCCAAACTAACATACTCTCCCTGGTGCCTTCAAAGTCCTCCCTCTGGCTGGTAAAATACTGAGAAAGAAAAGAAAAGATGAATGGAAGATGGAGAAGAAGATGAGGAAGCAAGCAGAATATAAACGCATTCTATAGTGATAACCTCAATTTTAGGTTCTGACATGGGTGTAAAAAATTACTCACTAGCTCAACAGTTCAGGAAACCCTGTACTTTTAAAATCATTACGACAAACACATTGTTAACACGTATTACTGTATTCTTTGGAGACGTATTACGTTATATCCATAAGTTACACTGTAATACCTTAAGCCTGCGTAGGATGGCAGATACTCGACGGTGCAAGCTGTCCCAGCGCTGGCTGCCCTCTCTGACCATGGCTTTGAGCTGGCTAGCTCGGTCAGTGCGGTTCTCCCGGGCCAGACGGCGGTACTGATTGTTGATAAGTTCCAGCTGAGTCAGCCGCTCATGAACCTGCCTTTGGAAACCCTAAATAAAAAACCCAGTATTATTAAATCTGTAGAAGGCTTTCAGTGTGCTCCTTTTAAAATGCTCTTAAACCCATTGCAGTTGGATTATTTAAACACAATCCATACATTCCCCCACTAATCTGTAGTTATGTCTTTACTTCCATCTAAATGCTCAATGAAGGATAGTGTTTCCAATATAAATTCCTTCAATACATATGCAAAACAATGACGATAATAAACCACTAATAAAGTATTTATTACATTTACAACTCATGAATTTTCTTTGATGCACACATTAATGCTCAAGTTATACCATCCCTGCAATATAATCATTAAAGCAATTTGTTTCTAGCATTATGTACAATTAATTGAACCTACCAGGCGCATGCTCCAGCCTGCTGCACCCTCCCCATCATTATTTCTGCCTGTTGTTGCTACAAGCCTGCTGCATCTACCCTGCTGTTAACCTGCTTTATTCTGCGTCCTACGATGACAGCATTGACTATTATGCTAAAACTGTTTTATTCTTTTATGTGTTTTTCCACATGAACATTTTAATTTGCATATTGTCTGTTTAAATAATTGCTTATTCAGATGATTTTATGTATTTTAAGTGTCACTTATACATTTATTAAATGAGTCAGATTTATAAATTTTGAGTTTTTAGTAAATAATCAGAATCCACACATGTAAGAATCATGCATCAAAGCTAATAAGGGAACTAATGTATGCTTAATGTAAGCTTAACAACTAAGTTTTTTGTTCTAGCTAATTTAATCATGGAGCCTGGAAAATCACAGGTTTAACGTTTGCATGGCGAGTCATTGTACTTTGAGCGGCATTTAGTTTCTATTCTCCTGAGCTCTGAACCTGAGATGTGCAGAAACTGTTGGTTCCTTTAAATCAGGACTGAAAACATCACTGTTTACTATAGCTTCTCCATAAAGGTCACCAGAAAAAGATTTATCAGGTCATTATTACCATGGACATATTATATCCTAGCTTTTAATTTGTTTTAAGTTTATATTTCAATTCAATTCAAAAATACTTTATTAATCCCAAAGGGAAATTAAATGTTGTTGTAGCTCATTATAAAGGTTTCCTCAAAGAGCCGTTGTAGATGCTGATGGCTGTGGTCAGGAAGGATCTCCTGTAGCGCTCCGTCTTACAGCAGATCTGAAGAAGCATCTGACTGAAGACACTCTGTTGTTGTAAGACAGTCTCATGAAGAGGATGCTCAGGGTTCTCCATAATGTTCTTCATTTTATGAAGAATCCGTCTTTCCACAATGATCTCCGGAGGTTCCAGAGGAGTCCCCAGAACTGAGCCAGCCTTTTTTAACAGCTTATTGAGCTTTTTTAAGTCCCTGGCTCTGATGCTGCTTCCCCAGCAGATGATGGCAGAAGAGATCACACTCTCCACAACAGACTTATAGAAGATATGCAGCATCTTGCTGCAAACACCAAAGGACCTAAGCTTCCTCAAGAAGTACAGTCTGCTCTGTCCCTTCTTGTAGATGGCTTCACAGTTGCATCTCCACTCTAGTCTGTTGTCCAGGTGAACACCGAGGTATTTATACTCTTCCACCACCTCCACTTCTTCTCCCATGATAGAAATAGTTTTTGACTAATTCCTGTTTCTCTTAAAATCTACAATCATCTCCTTTGTTTTAGTCACGTTTAAATTGGGATGATTGTTTCCACACCATGCCACAAAGCGGTCCACCACCTTCCTGTACTCAGCTTCTTGTCCATCTCTAATCCACCCCATGACTGCAGAATCATCCGAGTATGTCTGCAGATGACAGGAGTGTGTCTTGTACTGGAAGTCTGAGGTGTACAGAGTGAAAAGGAATGGTGAGAGTACAGTCCCCTGTGGTGCTCCTGTGCTGCTGACTACCTGGTTAGACTCACAACCCTTCAGTCTCACAAACTGTGGTCTGTTTGTCAGGTAGTCTTTAATCCAGGAGATTGTTGAGGCCTCCACCTGAGTCTTCTGGAGTTTCTGACAAAGCAGATCAGGTTGGATTGTATTAAATGCACTGGAGAAATCAAAGAACATGATCCTCACAGTGCTACTGGCTTTGTCCAGATGACAGTGGGTTTGCAGGTGTATGATGGCATCTTCAACTCCAACTCCACAGCGATAAGCAAACTGAAGAGGGTCCTGATGGTTTACTGTTTGCTTACTCAGGTGGGCCAACAGGAGTCTCTCTAGGACCTTCATGATGTGAGATGTCAGGGCAACAGGTCTATAGTCATTGAGGACTGATGGGTGAGTTTTCTTTGGCACCGGAACAAGACAGGAGGTCTTCCACAACACCGGAACCTTCTACTGGGCCAGGCTAAGGTTGAAGAAGTGCTGCAGAATCCCACAGATTTTATCATTTCTTTCTTTTTATGTGATGCTTAAATCTTACTGTGGTTCTTTTATAGCATTTTATGGTTTTAAGGTGAGTCTCTGATTTATTTTTCTTAGTTTTCAAGGAGAGCACTGTGAATCAACATGTGTGTAAATATTGCTATACAACTGACTGAGAATGACAACATCCAATTAAATCGCATATGACTAGGATGAAAAGATACTTTAACAAACTGTCATCATCGACCACCGGATCATTCTGCGTGCGGGAAAGAGGCGAGGCAACAGAATGCAGTTGAGATGGCTTTTTATTTGAAACTGCAGGTCACATTTTTCTACCCACACCGTGAACAAAGAAGCTGTCTTTCTACCTTAAGGTAGTTCCAACATTCATACCAGCTGAAGGGGTGACAAAATAAAACAAGAAATAATATACCGCAACAATTCACCCCACCTAACACAAACAATAAATGGTACCAATACATGTTTACATGCATGCAAATCATTAGACTAAACTAATCTACAATCAATCAAAAATTAAATTGAACTTAATCTAACTCTGCAGAGCACCTCCCCTCTTAGTTGACAATGGTATGCTCCACCCTACCAAGGGGACACACCCAAAGGTAAGACTCAACAACTAACCTGACATTTCCCCACATTCCCCCTGTCAAAGGATGGCCAGTCCTTCTGCCTGAAAGAATGTTTTAACTAAATATCACTATAACTGAAATAAAACTAAACAAACAGCATTTGTTCTATAAATAAATATAATATCAATAATCACTTATAGGGATGGAGCCCCTAATCTCCATCACACAAACCAAAAAAGGGCAGACATCCAAATCTTCATTGGGACTATTATTATTTGTAGGCTGTGCTAAATTCTCATTCAGCTAAATATTATCCAGAACAATAAGAGTTTACCATGAAAGCAACTGACCTCAAACTTCTTGAGCTCTTCCTTGGCTACAGAATAGAGGACCTCTGCAGAGTTTGGGTTGGCAGCAGTTCTCTCAGCCATTTTGAGCCAATCCTCAAAGCGGGAGTAGTCGTTGAGGAACTTGCACCAGAGAGTCCAAGTTTCCTCGATCCTGCAAGAACACATCATGTTGCTGTTATACTGTTTGTGGCTGCTGGAATCTTTGGTACTCATAAATTAGGTTGAATTGGGATAAAATCCAATCTGAAAAACTTTACTAGATAAAACAGGTAGCTCTCTTCTAAATGCATTTGACTTATGATAGAATTATACTGTTTACTAATCTCATCCAAAGTTTTTTATGAACAGGTAAAACAGTTTGCTAAAAACATCCTAATATCTGCAGATATGGCAGACAATTTCCCCCAGGATTGCTATTCAGTACAAAGATTAAACAGTATCGCAGTTAGACTTGGATAACTGCTCTTGCACCCACCTAAGCCTTCTGTCCAGAGCCAGAGCACAGATGGTCCTCCATCGTTGGTCCAGGCTGCGGCTGGTTTCCTGCAGCGAGTCGCTCTCTGCCTCAGACCCACCTGCAGCATCCTCATCCTGCAGCAGAACATCACAGAGGCTGAGGACCGATGCTACACCTTCTGTGTGCTGCTCGATGTTCTTCTGCAGGTCCTGCACATACACAAAAGCAGGTATTAGATCAGTCTGTAGACCTCATGGATTAAAGGAGATGGAATTCATTCAACACGACAGTAAGTATGATTTAAACATGTACCTGCTGTTCAGCGAGCCTCTTCTGGATCTCCTTCTCATGGCAAACGCTGTAGGTGATTGGTCTGGACAGCTCGGCCTCAATGCGAGAAAGCCACGAGCGGAGGTTGCTCATGTTCTTATCCAGTTGCTGCACCGTCACCAGGGTCTCCTTCAGCTTCTTCACCCTGAAAAAAGATACGATCACTATTTTGGTAACTTTAACATTAAACATCTATGTTCAACAAACCTCTTTAAAGTCACAAATATGTCCTGAATGCTTGAAACATTTATAAGCTCCCAATCTTTATGGTTAGTGACCTAACTGTATCCAGTTGTATATGTTCCTTTTCCTGTTCATTCTCCATGTTTAATGACCAAGTTATGCCAAACACAATCAATGAGTAGTTTATTAGAAGAAGGAAGAGATGCAGTGGTTGGGTGAGCATTTGATGATTTGCTTTAAAATATTTCTGAAAAAAAGATCCAAGAAAGTAGGATGCCAGAAAAAAGGAAAGAAAAAGGAATACAAAATTATAAAAGAAATAAAAAGATATAGAAACAAGAAAGAGATGTAGAAAAAGGGGGAAAAGAAGGAAAACAACAAAGAGAAAGAAAAAATGAATGAAAGAATGAAGGAAAATAAAGAAAAAAGGAAAAAATAAAGAAAAAGAAGAGATAAAAGACCAAAGAAAAAAATACCAAGAGATAGAAAACTGAGGAAGAAAAAAGGAAAAAGTTAAAAAAGAAAATGGAAAGGAAAAAGAAAAAGAAAAAAAAGCAAATAAAAGAGGAAAAGATGAAAAAAACTAGACAAAAGAGAATGTGGCAAGGAAAATAAATGGAGAAAAAAATAACAGAAACAAAGGGACAGGAAAGGAAAAAGTGAAAAAAAGGAAAAAATAAAAGGAATCAACAAAAGAAGAAATGATAGACAAACAAAATGCTTACACTAACCTACTGGTCCTTCTCAAAATATTAGCATATTGTGATAAAGTTCATTATTTTCCATAATGTCATGATGAAAATTTAACATTCATATATTTTAGATTCATTGCACACTAACTGAAATATTTCAGGTCTTTCATTGTCTTAATACGGATGATTTTGGCATACAGCTCATGAAAACCCAAAATTCCTATCTCACAAAATTAGCATATCATTAAAAGGGTCTCTAAACGAGCTATGAACCTAATCATCTGAATCAACGAGTTAACTCTAAACACCTGCAAAAGATTCCTGAGGCCTTTAAAACTCCCAGCCTGGTTCATCACTCAAAACCCCAATCATGGGTAAGACTGCCGACCTGACTGCTGTCTAGAAGGCCACTATTGACACCCTCAAGCAAGAGGGTAAGACACAGAAAGAAATTTCTGAACGAATAGGCTGTTCCCAGAGTGCTGTATCAAGGCACCTCAGTGGGAAGTCTGTGGGAAGGAAAAAGGGTGGCAGAAAATGCTGCACAACGAGAAGAGGTGACCGGACCCTGAGGAAGATTGTGGAGAAGGGCCGATTCCAGACCTTGGGGGACCTGCGGAAGCAGTGGACTGAGTGTGGAGTAGAAACATCCAGAGCCACCGTGCACAGGTGTGTGCAGGAAATGGGCTACAGGTGCCGCATTCCCCAGACCTGGGCTACAGAGAAGCAGCACTGGACTGTTGCTCAGTGGTCCAAAGTACTTTTTTCGGATGAAAGCAAATTCTGCATGTCATTTGTAAATCAAGGTGCCAGAGTCTGGAGGAAGACTGGGGAGAAGGAAATGCCAAAATGCCAGTAGTCCAGTGTCAAGTACCCACAGTCAGTGATGGTCCGGGGTGCCGTGTCAGCTGCTGGTGTTGGTCCACTGTGTTTTATCAAGGGCAGGGTCAATGCAGCTAACTATCAGGAGATTTTGGAGCACTTCATGCTTCCATCTGCTGAAAAGCTTTATGGAGATGAAGATTTCATTTTTCAGCACGACCTGGCACCTGCTCACAGTGCCGAAACCACTGGTAAATGGTTTACTGACCATGGTATCACTGTGCTCAATTGGCCTGCCAACTCTCCTGACCTGAACCCCATAGACAATCTGTGGGATATTGTGAAGAGAATGTTGAGAGACTCAAGACCCAACACTCTGGATGAGCTAAAGGCCGCTATCGAAGCATCCTGGGCCTCCATAAGACCTCAGCAGTGCCACAGGCTGATTGCCTCCATGCCACGCCGCATTGAAGCAGTCATTTCTGCCAAAGGATTCCCGACCAAGTATTGAGTGCATAACTGTACATGATTATTTGAAGGTTGACGTTTTTTGTATTAAAAACACTTTTCTTTTATTGGTCGGATGAAATATGCTAATTTTGTGAGATAGGAATTTTGGGTTTTCATGAGCTGTATGCCAAAATCATCCGTATTAAGACAATAAAAGACCTGAAATATTTCAGTTAGTGTGCAATGAATCTAAAATATATGAATGTTAAATTTTCATCATGACATTATGGAAAGTAATGAACTTTATCACAATATGCTAATATTTTGAGAAGGACCTGTACATGCTTCTCAGGTATCTTTCACTACAAGACACGCACACGCACGCACGCACGCACGCACACACACACACCACACACACACGCACACACACAAAGCTCCACACTAACTGTTGTCATAGCAACACAGTGGACTATAAAAGCTATCTCTTGATTCTTTAAAGCTTTAAAGTGTGCCGGGTTTTTGAATTTGAGTTAATTCTCTCATTTGGTCGTTCCTCTTCTGTGAACATCCAGCTGAGCCGGTCAGAGACACACTTTCTTTAGAACATCGCAGCTCTAACTACAAGTGTCAGATAAAAGAACAATTTAAAGGGGCCCAACTTTTGCTGCGTGTGTAACGTATCGCCTGGAATGCATTTTGACCTTTATATCTTCAAAGAAAAAAGTAGTTTACTTTTAAACGTTTTGTAACACAAACATGATGTTTGGATCATCTCACAGTTAATGTTGAGCTGGAAACTGTTAAGCTGCATTTGCCTCCATCTAATGTAAAAGATCCAAGCTCTTGTCACTCAAATGGTCCAAACCTCAGGCTACTCTGACACTATAGTGTTGTTCTGTAAGTATTTGGTCTCAAGCTGAAGTACTGGTAAGCTTCAATTTAAAATGCTGAAAAATGGAGAATCTTGACGGGGATTACCATTATTTCATTGCAAAACAACAGTTTGCTCTGAATTTACAGCAGATATTTTATCAAAGTTGGGCCCCAGATAGAAAAACTAGATCTTTAAAGCAAAGATGGAAATTATTGCGGGAGAAAAAGATGAAAATAAAAAAAGATGCAAAGCACGATAAAAAAAAGATGCACAGGAAGGAAAAGAAAGACGTGTAAAGAAAGATATAAATAGAAAAAGACAGAAAGATGGAAAAACAGAAAGACAACATGGAAAGAAAGACTAAAAGAAATGTGGAAATAAAGGGATAGATGGAAAACAACATGGAGACCAAAAAAATAGGAAGAGGGAAAGATGGAAAGAAGGTGGGGAGAAAGACGGACAGACGGATACATTTTAACATTAGAAAATAAAACAGATAGATTTAGAAACACTAATATTTTTCTATACTGTTTTTTTTCCAGACTAATCCAATCCTGGAAAATAATTTAAAAAATTCTATATTTTTCCAATCTTTTCCAGACTGTGCAGGAACTCTCGTAAAGTCTGGACTGATCTGAGGAAGTTACTGATCATTAAATAAACTAAAACATTTAGCAGACATATTCTATTTGCTGTTGAAAGGTTCTCAGTGTAAAACGTCAGTACAAAGTCTGACTTGGACAATATCTTACTAAGGGGTAATTAAAAAGATATAATTCTGCAAATAAGCCACAGCCCTAACAACACAAAGATATTTCAAGGATTTCTAAAAACATCTAAGGACAAAAAGTTTGATAATTTAATGTTTTAATCAGCAGATTTTCTTCTTTCAAATATTTTTATAAAAATTTGCTTCAATCGAAAATTTTGACACACTTCCCTTGTAATACCACTTAATTCATTGACCCTAATTTTCTAAGATGTGCTTATTTTATTTTTTTAAAGGCAGCATTGAATGATATAAATGAATTTAGTACTCAGGACTCAGGACAGACAGAACTAGATGCTTATATTGATGTAATTACTGCACAATGCAACCAGTGTAAGTTATTCCTGGAATACACTGTTCCACTGTTGCAGATGTAACCATCCTGCACAACTAAAAAGCCTCTTTCTCCCTTCGCTTCCCTCTCCACCTCTGACAGCCTAACAAAGGCCAGCAGCTTCATGTGGAGACCAAACAAAGACACAAAACCCGGGCAGGGGCGCTCGCTCAGGAAAAGGACATGAACAGAAGGGATGGAGAAAATGAAGCAGAAAAGAGCTGCGGATGAGGATATATGGTTTGAGAGCAGAGATAACAAAGTACAGCTGACCACAGGAGGGCCCAGAGTTTCAAAGAGATAAAACTCCGGCTGACATTCATTCCTCTCACTGTATTCATGGAGCTGTTTAGTGAAGATCTGCTTTGTTCAATTTATGTTGCTTGCACCAAACAAGCCAGCATAATTAAAGAGTCACAGAAACAAATCTTTACCCCCACCCCACCCCCACCCACCCCCACCCACCCCAACACACACACCCTTAATTAGGAATGTTTGCCAATTTTAGTTGCAAATTTACCACACAGTCATTCAGTATTTCAGTTATTACCATCATAAACTATATTTCTGTGACTTCATTTTGAGTATTAAGACACACATTGCAATAAAAAAGTATTTGTTCCTTTACCGTTTTTCTTCTGTTTGTTTTCTTGACACACTTTACTATTTCAAATCATGAAGCAAATTGTAATACCTTATTAAATACAAAAAGCAGGTTGGAAATGATGATTTCATTTATTAACCTAAAACAGTAAGGCATCTAAACTAACATGAAATAGAAACTGCCCCAATTTAAGAATGAATGAACTGTGCTTAAAATACTTCTGTTAGTCTATAAATCACTGAATGGCTAAGGACCAAAATACACTGCTCAAAAAAATAAAGGGAACACTTAAACAACACAATATAACTCCAAGTAAATCAAACTTGTGTGAAATCAAACTGTCCACTTAGGAAGCAACACTGTTTGACAATCAATTTCACAGCTGTTGTTCAAATGGAAAAGACAACAGTGGGAAAACTTTTAAAGGAGTGGTTCTGCAGGTTCTGCAGGTGGGGACCACAGACCACTTCTCAGTACCGATGCTTTCTGGCTGATGTTTTGGTCACTTTTGAATGTTGGTGCTGCTTTCACACTCGTGGTAGCATGAGACGGACTCTACAACCCACACAAGTGGCTCAGGTAGTGCAGCTCATCCAGGATGGCACATCAAAGCAAGCTGTGGCAAGAAGGTTTGCTGTGTCTGTCAGCATAGTGTCCAGAGCCTGGAGGCGCTACCAGGAGACAGCCCAGTACACCAGAAGACGTGGAGGAGGCCGTAGGAGGGCAACAACCCAGCAGCAGGACCGCTACCTCCACCTTTGTGCAAGGAGGAACAGGAGGAGCACTGCCAGAGCCCTGCAAAATGACCTCCAGCAGGCCACAAATGTGCATGTGTCTACACAAACGGTTAGAAACCGACTCCATGAGGATGGTATGAGGGCCCGACGTCCACAAATGGGGGTTGTGCTCACAGCCCAACACCGTGCAGGACGCTTGGCATTTGCCAGAGAACACCAGGATTGGCAAATTTGCCACTGGCGCCCTTTGCTCTTCACAGATGAAAGCAGGTTCACACTGAGCACATGTGACAGACGTGACAGAGTCTGGAGACACTGTGGAGAGCGATCTGCTGCCTGCAACATCCTTCAGCATGACCGGTTTGGCAATGGGTCGTTAATGGTGTGGAGTGGCATTTCTTTGGAGGGCCGCATGGACCTGCATGTGCTCACCAGAGGTAGCCTGACTGTCATTAAGTACCGAGATGAGATCCTCAGACCCCTTGTGAGACCATATGCTGGTGCGGTTGGCCAAGTTCCTCCTAATGCAGGACAATGCTAGACCTCATGTGGCTGGAGTGTGTCAGCAGTTCCTGCAAGATGAAGACATTGAAGCTATGGACTGGCCCGCCCGTTCCCCAGACCTGAATCCGATTGAGCACATCTGGGACATCATGTCTCGCTCCATCCACCAACGTTGCACCACAGACTGTCCAGGAGTTGGCGGATGCTTTAGTCCAGGTCTGGGAGGAGATCCCTTAGGAGACCATCTGCCGTCTCATCAGGAGCATGTCCAGGCGTTGTAGGGAGGTCATACAGGCACGTGGAGGACATTACATCAAAGTTGGATCAGCCTGTAGTGTGTTTCCACTTTAATTTTGTGTGTGACTCCAAATCCAGGCCTCCATTGGTTAATAAATTTGATTTCCATTGATGATTTTTGTGTGATTTTGTTGTCAGCGCATTTAACTTTGTACAGAACAAAGTATTCAATGAGAATATTTCATTCATTCAGATCTAGGATGTGTTATTTGAGTGTTCCTTTATTTTTTTGAGCAGTGTATATTACAGACTTGTTTTCAGTGTATCAACCACCCACACCTCTCAGGTATTCTGCCTGAAATCTACTCTGCATACCCAGAACCAGAACCAAACATGGAGAAGCAGCTTTTAGTTCTTATGCTCCACTAATCTGGAATAAACTCCCAGAAAACTGTAAAAGCGCTGAAACCCTAAGTTGCTTTAAATCAAGATTAAAAACGTATTTGTTTAAAGTGGCCTTTGACTGTGCCATCTAAACATTATTAGTTAAGTTTTCAGTCCAACTTTCCTCTCACTTTTTTATCAACATTCATTCTTTATTTAATTTATTTTGTATTATCATCTTTTTAATTATTATGTTTTTATTTTCTTTAATTATTTAATTACCTCTTTGCCACTGCAATGTACTTTTCCTATTATGTCTCTTTTTCTTTTTTTTCATGTTCAGCACTCTGAATTGTCTTGCCACTGAAATGTGCTATATAAATAAACTTGCCTTGCCTTGACAACAAATTTGGCTAAACATAGTCATCAGTCTGGAAATTGTTACAAAACCAAAAGGCAAAACCCACTGCTGCCCAAAAGGAACACATTGGACCTGTCTCACATTTGCCAAAAAAACATCTTGATGATCCCTAGAAAACATTCTGTGAACTGACAAGACAAAAGTGGAATGTTTTGGGATGGGTGTAAAACTAACTAAAGTAAAAGTCAAGCAAAGTGTTGGTAATGAGATGGTTTGGGTCTGCATAGCTGCGACAGGCTCTCTAGCAGATGATCCTAAAGGTGAATGCCTGGCCATCAGTATGAGAACTTAAAGTCAAGCACGCTTGGGTAAATCACGCTAACAATGATCCAAAGCAAACCATCAAGTCCACCACTCAATTGCTAATCAAATCCAAACAAGCATGCATGACCTTAAATGAAATGTGTTCCTGCTTGAAAACCCTCCAATCTGCCTGAATTCTATAAAGAGGAAAGGACTAAAATCCCTCCACACGATGTAAAATACTCATAGGCAGTTATTGGAAACGTTTTATGTAAGTTATTGTCACAAAGAGTGGAACAACCAGGGTTAGGGGGCAACATCTTCCATAAATGGATATCATTTGCACCTTAATATTTGATATAATCATTTGATTACTGCATTTTGTATTTACTCAAAGCCTCTTCATGATCTGAAATGTTTCAGTGTGACAAAAAAGCAAAAACAGAGGAACTCTGTAGGGGGTACATAGTTTCACAGCACTAAACAAACTTACCCCTCATATCCTATCAAGGGTCCTCCCAAAGACGGCTAGAAAAAGTGGGGCCCGTTAAAGAGGACCTGTGGACATATGGTCCTGTCTGAGCCCAAGCTAGCCCCTCCTTCTGGTGGAGGTGGAAGCTTGGGTGTGTGGGGTTGGAGGGGTTATGTCTGTACCTCCTGCTCTTCCACAGGACTGCCCATCTGTTTGAGGGGGGTAGCAACAGTTTGACAACACAGGGGCTTAACCTCTGCAGTCTGTACACGAGAGGCCATGCATCCCTGACAGCTGCTAGGCACAGCTTAAAACAGCAGGTGGATGGGTACTCTTAAAAGCTATTGTTTACTTCCAAGAATCTAGTTAAAGCTTTGCAGTCCTTAATTACGCTTTTTGCTGCAGAGTGGCTTTGAACACCTTTCAGGTGCTTGTTCCGACAGGATAATGATGTAAATTTAAAGAGCAGCACTTAAGAGTCTGATTCATGTAGCCACAGAAACACAATTTGACAATTCAGCCGACATCTTACTGTTTATCTTTGCAAAGTGCTAACAGAATGGCACAAGTGTTTTGTGAAGTGCTGAGTTGATATATATACACCCAATATCCCGCTGCGTCTGCTCTCACCTGGCTTCGATGTGCTGAAAGAGGTTGTGCCATCGCTGATTGACTTCCTGCAGAGATCCACAGACCTGGGTCTGCTTGGCCTCGTCGCTGGCTAACAGCAGTTGCTCTCCCAGTTGCTTCAGGTGGCTCTTATTCTCACTGAACAAGTTGATTTCCTCCATGCAGTCCTGTGGACACATGACGCAATCACAGCTATATGAACATCACGTCGATGAAGGTGAGCTTAAAATAGAGATACAATACAAAAAAATACTTTTTGTGCCTAATAGCATCTTTCAGGGTGCTTTATGTGTTTTTACCACTTGAAACGTTTCCACATTTTGTCACATTACAAACACAAACGCCACTGTTAAAACAACACATATAAGCAGGAAACTGTCAGGGATACATTATTTTCAAAAATCCTTGACCACAAAAATCTGATAATTGTGGCAGGCTTTTATTTTCAGCCTCCAAGTCAATACTTTGGAGAAGCATGTTTACTCTAGAGCACCACCTTTCAATGCAGCTACTACTGCAAGTCTTTTGGGTTGTGTCTCTATCAACTTGATATATTTAGAAACAAAAATGTTTGGCCAATCTTCTTTCTAAAACAGCTCAAAGTCAGGCAGACTGGATAGAAAGTGTCAATGAACATTAATTATCAAGTCTTACCAAAGAGTCTTAATTACATTTAGGTTTGAACTTTGACTATGCCACTTTAACACATGTACAGTGGGGAGAACAAATATTTGATACACTGCCAATTTTGCAGGTTTTCCCACTTGCAAAGCATGGAGAAGTCTTTAATTTTTTATCAAAGGTACTCTAAAACTGTGAGTGACAGAATCTAAACCAAAAATCCAGAGAATCACATTGTGTGATTTTTAAGTAATCAATTTGCATTTTATTGCATGACATATGTATTTGATCACCTAAAAACCAGTAAGAATCCCAGCTCTCGCAGACCTGTTAGTTCTTCTTTAAGAAGCCCTCCTGTTCTCCACTCATTACCTGTATTAACTGCACCTGTGTGAACTCATTACCTGTATAAAAGACACCTGTCCACACACTCAATCAGACAAACTGCAACCTCTCTACAATTGCCAAGACCAGAAAGCTGTGTAAGGACATCAGGGATAAAATAGTAGACATGAACAAGGCTGGGATGAGCTATGGGAAAATAGCCAAGCAGCTTGGTGAGAAGGCAACAGCTGTTGGTACAATTACAAGAAAATGGAAGAAGTTCAAGATGAAAAGCCAAAAAGAAAAGAAAGCCAACTTTCACTAAGACTTCACAAAATTGCACCTTGGAAAAAAAGACATATCTTTAAAAAATAAAAGGTGTATATCTCCTTGTTAATGTTCCCCTCATTCTATTTGCCGAACATATTATATGAAGCTCTTAATAACTCCTTTTAACGGTAAGTGTCTCTTTTAGGTAGCATAATACCTGCAACTTAGCGTCATGTGACTAATATTCCCATCTTATTTTAATAGCTCTTAATAACCATGCTGCTTAATTCGTGACTGGAGCAGAGGGTCAAAAAGCTCTCAGTTACTGAAAGGAAAACTATTCTTAATGAAAATGCAACACATAATTATTGCATGAAAGCATCAAATTTTAGTATTTTTTATTGTACCTGAGGTTTAATTATGCTTCAATTCTGAATTTATTTTGTGTTTGATGAAAAAAGTGAAAATCATATGACTTATAAAGACTTCACCATACTTTACCATGGGGGAATGACATATTAAACCTGAAAAACACAATTTACATTTGACTTATTAAGTATGGGTTTTACAAAAAATAAGTTATTATACAAAAGTTAAATATTACTGCCCCACTAACCGACGGTTTATACAGGTCCTTCTCAAAATATTAGCATATTGTGATAAAGTTCATTATTTTCCATAATGTCATGATGAAAATTTAACATTCATATATTTTAGATTCATTGCACACTAACTGAAATATTTCAGGTCTTTTATTGTCTTAATACGGATGATTTTAGCATACAGCTCATGAAAACCCAAAATTCCTATCTCACAAAATTAGCATATCATTAAAAGGGTCTCTAAACGAGCTATGAACCTAATCATCTGAATCAACGAGTTAACTCTAAACACCAGCAAAAGATTCCTGAGGCCTTTAAAACTCCCAGCCTGGTTCATCACTCAAAACCCCAATCATGGGTAAGACTGCCGACCTGACTGCTGTCCAGAAGGCCACTATTGACACCCTCAAGCAAGAGGGTAAGACACAAAAATAAATTTCTGAACGAACAGGCTGTTCCCAGAGTGCTGTATCAAGGCACCTCAGTGGGAAGTCTGTGGGAAGGAAAAAGTGTGGCAGAAAACGCTGCACAACGAGAAGAGGTGACCGGACCCTGAGGAAGATTGTGGAGAAGGGCCGATTCCAGACCTTGGGGGACCTGCGGAAGCAGTGGACTGAGTCTGGAGTAGAAACATCCAGAGCCACCGTGCACAGGCGTGTGCAGGAAATGGGCTACAGGTGCTGCATTCCCCAGGTCAAGCCACTTTTGAACCAGAAACAGCGGCAGAAGCGCCTGACCTGGGCTACAGAGAAGCAGCACTGGACTGTTGCTCAGTGGTCCAAAGTACTTTTTTCGGATGAAAGCAAATTCTGCATGTCATTTGGAAATCAAGGTGCCAGAGTCTGGAGGAAGACTGGGGAGAAGGAAATGCCAAAATGCCAGAAGTCCAGTGTCAAGTACCCACAGTCAGTGATGGTCTGGGGTGCCGTGTCAGCTGCTGGTGTTGGTCCACTGTGTTTTATCAAGGGCAGGGTCAATGCAGCTAGCTATCAGGAGATTTTGGAGCACTTCATGCTTCCATCTGCTGAAAAGCTTTATGGAGATGAAGATTTCATTTTTCAGCACGACCTGGAACCTGCTCACAGTGCCAAAACCACTGGTAAATGGTTTTACTGACCATGGTATCACTGTGCTCAATTGGCCTGCCAACTCTCCTGACCTGAACCCCATAGAGAATCTGTGGGATATTGTGAAGAGAACGTTGAGAGACTCAAGACCCAACACTCTGGATGAGCTAAAGGCCGCTATCGAAGCATCCTGGGCCTCCATAAGACCTCAGCAGTGCCACAGGCTGATTGCCTCCATGCCACGCCGCATTGAAGCAGTCATTTCTGCAAAAGGATTCCCGACCAAGTATTGAGTGCATAACTGTACATGATTATTTGAAGGTTGACGTTTTTTGTATTAAAAACACATTTCTTTTATTGGTCGGATGAAAAATGCTAATTTTGTGAGATAGGAATTTTGGGTTTCCATGAGCTGTATGCCAAAATAATCCGTATTAAGACAATAAAAGACCTGAAATATTTCAGTTAGTGTGCAATGAATCTAAAATATATGAATGTTAAATTTTCATCATGACATGATGGAAAATAATGAACTTTATCACAATATGCTAATATTTTGAGAAGGACCTGTACAGACACAAGTGCCAATACAACAGATTAAATATCGATTAGAAATCTCATTTGTTAAGGTATAATGGACCCATAACTCCATACCTTCTTCAGTTTCTCCACCATTTCCTCGATGCTCAGATCTGTGCTGTGGCACACCTTGTTCTCCATCTGAGTCAGCCAATCACAGAACTCTTTCTTCTTGTCATTAAAAATGGTCCATGCATTGAGGCGGTCGGCTATTTCTTGTCTGCGTAAGGACACCTTGGGGGAATGTGATAGCAAAGGCATTTAGATTTTATGTCAATTTCTGCATCCTTGATGGCAGGTAAGCAGTTTGTGAAATGCCGGCTCTTTCAGCCTGAGAAACAAATACCTTTTTTTTGCAAAAACACTAGTGCAAGCCAAACTAAAGTCAGTCATAGGTCCTGCTATTTTTCTACATGTTGTAAATACTGAATACCAACATATGTGCATTGCTTTATTTTTGTGCAATATCAACTATTTCATGCAAAGTGTTCATTTAAATTTTTTTGTCCAATTTCCATACTTTCCCAGATTCATATGTTGTAGAGTTGTCTGTTCTTTTTGGGCCTTTTATATAAAAAAAAAAGTATAATTACAATAGCTCATTATGAATGTATAGGAAATATTTCTATTGTGGTCAGTCTTTAAATATGAAATGGATGGACGGACATTTTAGACAATAGAATGAGGAATGAAGCCCAAAATATATTTTTCCATCTCTTTATTTTTGTTTATAATACTGATTCAGACCTACAAAACACTAAAAGCAAATTCTAGACTTTTCCAGAATGGTTCGAGTCCAGTCGGCAGTGGGCTCATTTGTTGGGATATTCCCTGGAATGCATTCAACAAACAAAGTGACCCAAATATAATGCACAAACAAAGGATTTGAAGATCCAAGCATTGTACATGTCAAAAGATAACCAAATGACCCTCGTGAACTACTGAAAAAAAAGAAACATTTGTAGCTTAAACCCAGTGAAACCATAGGAGCATCAAATGCGCTCACATGTTACTCAGTATTTTTTACTATGATTCAGTAATCAACTGAGAGAAATCTAACCAGGAGAGTACAGTTATTTATTCAATTAACAAGGGGGGTAGATGTTTTAGAGGTTTCAGGGCTTATGAAGGCTGTGATTAGAGCTGCTCTATTTTACTGATCATCAACATTTATTCTTTTAAAATGAGCCCTGCTTTGGTATTAATGCACACACACAAATGGCCCTTCTGCACTGTGAAGAATTGAGGATGTATTGTGGGCTGTGGTCACCCTGTGAGGACTATGTGCTGCCTTGGGAACAATAGAGCAGGTCCCCTGAATCTCGCTTAGGCCAGCCAGGCCATCTGCTCATGAAATACCTCCGCCCCTAAAATCTGCAACCTGTTAACTGCGAAGTGGAATCTGTACGTAACATAAAAATACTTTCAATTGTCATTTTTTTTAATAAGCAGCACAACTTCACAAACTAAGCTTAACAGCCCTGTGATATCAAGAAAGGATTGGATTATTTGAAAATATTGTTTTGGGTATTTTGACCAATTAGTGACGAACATTTTTCCTAATAGAAACAAACATATATATTTTAGAAATTTATACTTTATGTTTTAAGCAAAAAATAAACACCAATCAAGTCATTATCAAGCAGAAGTACACACGGCAACTCTTCTGAATCTGAGTACTTCTTGCCAACAAGAGAGCAGGTGCAAGCAGCCCCGCTAACTGAGAGCCCAATTAGTACCAGTATGAATTACCTTATGAAGGCCTTAAAACTGGCAAAACATGCCGACGCTTGTCACAAAGTAAGCACTGGTTTCTAGAGAACAAACACGCTGTTGTGTTCAATCCAAAAGCCTTAACTGTAGGAATGTGAGCCTGCGTGGAGCTACCTTCAGTAATGTTATAATGACAGGATTAACAGGCAGGAATGATGGGCAGCCGGAATCAGGGACTAAATCTTCTTGCATGCTGACACAATGAAGCAAATTTACATTATTAATTAATAATAAAATTAGCCTTTAACCATAGCTGTAAACTGAAGTTTTGGTTATTTTATGGCAGTGAAACTGTTAAGACGTAAAGTACATCTGACAAAGTTGCTGATTTCCCTCCAAGAACCTGCACACGGTGCCTTTTTATCAAACAAATCAGTGTGACCATTGTGTGTGTGTGTGTGTGTGTCTGTGTGTGTGTGTTCTTGTGGCTTTGTGCTGCTGGATGCCATCAAGAAACCAGCAACTTTTCCCTCCCTTTCTCCTCCCTAAACTTTTTCCTCCACCTGTACCTCTCTAGTTTGCCACCTCAAACTATTTGTAAAAACCTTGTTTTTAGTTTTGTTCTCACCTTCATGCACAACTCTTCCCATTGAACGTGGAGAAGTTCAAGCTGCTGATCCAGAAGAGCCGAGTCACTTGCCACGACATACTGGGACAGGTCTGTCCTCATGGTGGCCAGTTCCCTCAGTCCGCCGGACAAACACTGCAGAGAGAGCTCAGTCTCCTGCATAACACACACAGAAACATGCAGCACTGTCAGCAGACAGCTATGCACAAGTTCCAAGCTGCTTTACATCTCGCTTGGGTTTGCCCCGACCATCCAGATTAAAGGGCTATGGATGGGACAGGGGGAGGGTAGAAGGGGTAAAAAGGGGGGGAGGGGAGTGAAAGCATCATGCATTAAATAAGGGGAATGGGGGGGGGGGGGGGGGGGGGTAACTGAAAGGCTGGGGAGAGCAACTGGTGGAGAACTTCTGCCAACAAACATTATAATAAATGTTTGGGAATGTGGGGATTTAAATGGTAATTTTTAATGTAAAAAAAGGGTAACAGTTAGAAAATGAGTTGAAATTTAAAAGTAAAAAGTCATTTCTAAATTGAAAGAATATTTAAGCATCATGTAAAAAGTCCAACACAGACATGAACAACTGTCCTAACTGTCTTTTTTAAATTTTCTGTAAAAGATAGAGAGATTTTTTATGTTGAATCACATTATGTTCTTCCTTTAGGGGTGCATGTTGCTTAATCAATATACTGTATATTAAGATAAACAAACCAAATTTGCATTAAATACCTACAGTCCCTAACAAAAGTATTCATAATTCCAAATCTTTTTTACATTTTGTGACATTACAGTCTCATATACCACTGTGTTTAATTGGGATTTTATGCTAGACCGTAACAAAATAACTAAAAAGTAGGAGGACAAGGATACATAGCTTTCAAATTGTTTTCTATATAAAGATATCCAAAAGTGTAGTGCATATTTGTATTCAGTAGCCTTTTAAATGAAATCCTTAAGTAAAATCCAGTGTAATCAGTAATCTTGTAGAAGTCACCTAACTTATTGGTGACTGTAGGGATGCTTGTCATTAGCAGGGACAGCAAAGTTGGTCATAGTTAATGGGAAGACAGATAGGACTAAACACAGGGCAATGCTGCAAAAGACTTGAGACTGGAGCGGAGATACACCTTCACACAGAATATAGACTTTTAAATAAAAGTACACAATCTCACAAAAGTGAGTACACCCCATACATTTTTGCAAATGTTTCATTATATCTCCTCATGGGACAACACTGACGATATGACACTTTAATTCAATGCAACATAGTCGGTGTACAGCTTGTATATCATTGTTAATTTGCTGTCCCCTCAAAATAATTCAGCACACATCCATTAATGTTTATACTGTTGGCAACAAAAGTGAGTACATCCCTAAGTAAAAATGTCCAAATTCTGACCAAAGTGTCCATACTTTGTGTGGCCACCATTATTTTACAGCATTGCCTCAACTCTTTCAAACAAGGTGTTGATTAGAGCTTCACAGGTCGCCACTGGAATCCTCTTCCACTCCTCCATGACAACATCACAGAGCTGGTGGATGTTATGAGACCTTGCTCTCCTGCCACAGATGCTCAGTAGGGTTAGGCCTGGAGACATACTTGGCCAGTCCAGCACCTTTACCCTCAGTTTCTTCAGCAAGGCAGTGGTTGTCTTGAAGGTGTGTTTAGGGTCGTTATCATGTTGGAATACTGCCCTGTGGCCCAGTTTCCAAAGGGAGAGGGTCATGCTCTGCTTCAGTATGTTACAGTACATGTTGGCATTCATGGTTCCCTCAATGAGCTGTAACTGCCCACAGCCGGCAGCACACATCCAGTCCCAAACCATGACACTCCCACCACCATGCTTGACTGTAGACAATAAACACTTGTCTTTGTACTCCTCACCTGGTTGCCGCCACTCACTGTAGACACCATCTGGACCAAATAAGTTTATCTTGGTCTCATCATACTACAGGACATGGTTCCAGTAATCCATGTCCTTATTCTGCTAGTCTTCAGCAAACTGTTTCAGACTTGTGCATAATCTTTAGAAGAGGCTTCCTTCTGGTACGACAGAAATGCAGACCAGTTTGATGCAGTGTGCGGCATATGGTCTGAGCAATTAAATTGTATCAAAGTGTCATGTATTAAATGCTGTCCCATGAAAAGATATAATAAAACATTTCCAGACATGTGAGTGGTGAACTCACATGGTGAGATACTGTATGTCCATGTATTCTAATGGCCCAGTCAAAGTTCAGGAAATCAGATTTTTATATGTAAAATATTCCTGTGAAGTGGAAGTTCTTTGCTTCCACCTCAAAGCCATGTTCCAATATATGCTCATCTAATGTAAAGAAGTTACACGAAAAAGAAAAATATGAATACTATTCCAAGGCACTATAGATGACTGGCATTTCCTCTTAACAGTAATTTAATGGTTCATTTCTTTCTTTCCTGTATAATTATGAGGGATGTGATGTCAACACATTTAGACAATTTCAGTGATATATTTATGCTAAGGATATACAAATGTTGTGTAATAAGTAATTTATGAATGAAAATGGGCACAATTCCACAGGTTTCCTTTTTTTTGGCAGGGTAATAAATGGTTCTCTATCACCAAATCACTGCACCAAAAACACCAGTCCACAATCATTCTCTAAACCAAATCACCTGGATATGCGCTTCCTCTTCTGGTTCTACTGGCCTCTGTGCAAGCAGATGGCTCACCTTGTCCAATCCAGACAAAATGTTGAGTGTGGCTTCCTGACTCTGAGACCACATCTATAAAGAAAAACATTGAGAAGATCATTGTCAACTCATTAGATGATTTGAATATACTACAATTTGTATACCTCACAAATTTAAATAAGCCTGTCCAATAGAAAATAATACACAATAGTGAGTGAATGATTTGGTGCTTGTTTTAAGCATTTTGAAATCGATCTGTATTCAAACACAAACAGCAAACCGAACATGAAGTCATGGCCCATATATCTACAGGGGATTATGTGTATCCGCTGGCTTCAGTAGAAGCACCGAACGAGAGGCCTTTAAAAAGATAGGCTAAATCAGTAGCAGTCAGTGTTTCCTAGATTGCGATTGGGTCTTTGACAGGTGGCTGTGAAGGATTTCCTTTCCTGGACTGGATCATCTTAAGTGCTAACATTTTCTGACCACATCTTTCAAGATGCCACTCGTCACACAGTACATAAAAAGAGACCTGCAGATACCCAGGTCAAATTATTCACAAACGATCATGATTTGACCAAATATCAGCAAAAGTAAGTGTTGTTTCTATTCTAGTACTAAAGCAAGCCCTGCAGCTTTGTTTTTACATTTGTATAAAGGAGGGGAGTGCTATGATGATCAGGGTATCCCAACACAATGCTGTGTAGCTGTGATGGAATGACACTGGTAACCAGCTGTTTCATCTACTGCCAGAGGGAGATCAGGATGCTGCAGCCAGTGGGGTATTTGGGTGGGATAATGTCCTGGATTGGGGTCACACAAAGCTGACACATCTTACTGCAATGTTAGTACTGCATATTTTCCCTTTCAGATTGTGTATTCTTAAAGCTGCAACCTACATGTCAAATCTTTTATGAAACACAGAAATAATAGCAAATATTACAGTTTCTTTGGATTCTGCATAGACATACAAGAGAAATGAAAACTGTTTATAATAAACATGAAAGGAGAAATTGCCTGGTGACCGGAATCAGCTGATTTTCACTTTGATAGGTCCTGACAAGTGATCGTGATCCGTGAACACACATACTAAGCATTACCAGGTCATGCTGCAAACAGCACTCTTCGGTGTGGAAATTGTTACTGAGTCAAAAGATTCACTGTCAGCAATTTATAGACTCTGTAAAGTATGAAGTGAGGAGATATATTTTAAATGGAAACTGTATTGAGACATGACTCTGGTTCAGTAGGGCTGCAGGAGAGCAAATTGAGACATAAATCAGACAACAGGCAGGCTGAATAGAGCCCCAAAAAGCTGCCTTGTTCTGTCCTGTTTTCTGTTTTCAATCTGTCTGTCTGCAGATGCTGGAATCTGAAATGTTGGCAGACTCCTTCGAGACTGTAAATAGGGGCTATTATGAAGAATCTAAAAAAATGTCTTGAGTCATTTCACAATTTTCTGTTTGCTACATAATTCTATTTACTTTTGCTTCATACTCTTGATGTCTTTACTATGTATCTACAACACAGTAATAAGTAACAAAAATAAAGAAAAGCCACGGAATGACAAAGGTGTGTCCAAACTTTTGACTGGTATTTTAAGTCAATTTAATTCAAATTAAGCAGACAAATTCAAAGTAATTCAAATACATTCTAATTCAATCATAGTTATAAAACAATGTAGTCAAGTTCAGGTTATTATGCCAATTAGAAACAAAGTTTTCTGTCTAGGTGTTCCCAGCTGATTGTATTAAGTCACTGACTTTACAGCATTCACTCCTCCTGAACGAGCATGTGGCGACAGTGGAAAGGAAAACTCTTTTTTAACAAGAAACCTCCATCAGTGTACAAACACTGTCAGGTTTTTGCTTACATTAAAAATGAAACTTATGAAAATTATTTTATAGTATTGCTTCGGAGTGGATTACCTCTTTACAAAATAGGAGTGTTACCTGCACAGAGGTCTTAACCAAATCTTTATTCCTTCTTTGCAGTAAGTTGGTTCGCTCCCAGACTTTCTGTAAATCCTGAAGCTCTGATTGCAGTTGATGCTGACTCTCTGACTCTATCACATTTTCGCACAAATGTTTTCCTGCTTCAACAGTCTGGGTGTACACAGAGGAGTGCAGACTTATAGCGTCTTCAATGAGCTTTGGAAAATAGGGAAAAGGAAAGGAACCATTTGTCAATAGCATATCAAATAATTAAAATAATAGATTTCACTTTGATCTATATCCAAGCACACTGACCTGGTTTACATGTGTGCAGTTCTGCAGCTGCTGCACCGTGTAAAGACATGGTCCTGTAGGGGGCAGAAAAGGGTCCACTTCTCTAAACAGCTTCTTCAGAGATTTCAAGCCGCAATGGTATATTCTCCACTGCTGCAGATGCTCCTTTGTTAATGTCCAGTTGTATGTAGCTAGAGCAACAGAATTGGACCAGCTCTTCTTTAGATAGGTCACTTGAACCATAAGCTCAGATCTGAATATGAAGTGAGAAAAGAGGTTAGGTTTCTCCATTTTATTTGGAGAAATCCCTGAAATCAACCCAAATGCATACATTTGGCAATTCCACAAAATTAAAATAATAAGAGCAGATGGTTATATAGTGAGCATTGATGAATCCAGAAAAAAAGACATTACATTAAGTTAAACAAAATGTTTTCTTTTCACTGAGTGAAATGACCATTTGATCTCTGATAAACAATTCTGAATTCTGGCCCCAATAGATCATTTTTGTGCCACACAGATAAGTTAAGCAATCAATGCTCCTGATCTCAACTGATTCCTTGTATAAATCCCACCTGTCCACAAAGTACTTTCTTACATTCCAACCTCTCCAACGCCAAAGGCAAGACCAGAGAGCTGTCAAAGCATGTCAGGGATAAATAGGGATAGATCTGCACACGGCTGGAATGGCTTACAAAACCATCAGCATGAAGTTGGTGCGAGAGGCACCACTGTTGGTGCACTTATATGTGAAATTGAACGAAACATAAAATGAGCACCAACCACCCTGACTCTGAAGTGCCATGTAAGATGTTTCCTCATTGGGTAAAGATGATCATGAGAAAAGTGAGGAGTCTGTCTGTCCACAACGACTTCGGTGGAGCTTTTTATTGGCCTAAAAGCAGTTGTGGCCACTTTTACCAAGAACACTATTGATAACACACAAAATGGTATAACTAACTAAACAGTTGCAGCCATGTTCTACTGAAAGTACCTGTATTTACTTCCAGTGAACATCTGTAAGACCTAAGTAGGTCTTGGGAGAAAGTGTTGTAGTCAAAGGAGTCAAGAATAAAACTTTGGGCAGGAAAACTGCTGAGTATGACCTAAAAAATCGGAAAAATCTTACAGAACATCAACTTACGTCCATCATGATCAGAATACAAGAATTAAGGAACTAAACCTACAGAATGAACAAAAACACCACCTGAAGAACATAATCGTGAACAGAGAAAAACCCAAAGTAAACATTTTTAAATCATGGCATCTTCATTTATCCAGGACACTGAAGATGGGTGATGGATGGGTATTCCTACATCATAATGACTGGAAATATATTGCAATGGCAATAAAGGAGTAGCTAAGAAGCAAATTAAAGTCATGAAGTTGCCTCGTCAGTCTAATAGACCAGGATCTATTAGACAGATGGAGCTCAATTATTGAGCTGCCAAGCAAAAACCTATCTAAAGGATTTATATGTGATATCTAATAAGGGTTTCTAAGGCTTATTTTTCTTAGGGATTCAATGCTTATTTCCCTAAATGACATGCTAATCAATCATCACATTTTTGGTTTTAGTTGAAATTCTATCCATCTACCTTCCCTTCAGTTCAAACACACCTTTTTCTAAAAGTCCTGAATCAGTTTAAGACAACTGTAGGTATTTAAAGATCTTCTAATTCATTTGAGGATATTCACCATTTCTTACCTTTTCTCACCAGTTTCCTTTTCCATGGACTTGATTGCATCACAGAGAAGACCCTGAAGGAGCTGGTGCCCATTTATGACCTCAGCCTGAAGCTTCTGTGGGAGTAAGTTACACCAGGATAAAGACCATAAGGACATTCATTCCTCACTGCCTTTTTTAACAAATTAGCTTATGATTACACAGTGAAAAGGCATGCTATGTTTAATTACCGGTACTGGCTCTGATGCCAGTTTGGTGTAGAACAATTATTTATTTATGGACAGATCTTTCACTTTCCTGTGATAACTAAGAGATAACATAATAGCATCTCAATTCTTCTATGCTGATTATCTAAGGGTTAAAAATGTACTGCTTCTAATTAATGCTGGTAAAATGCAAGAAATGACAGAACTTTGTAAGGTCTATTATACCTGATGGTCAGACAGCATCTCTTGAAAGTATGAGTAACTCAGGGCTTTTCTGCATAGCCATTCTTGCTCCAAGTTCTCCTGGATAGATTTCAGTTTTTCATATTTTTCTTGAAAGTCAAGGGAGCTCTGAAGCTTATTATGCAAAACTCTATAAAACAAAAAAAGAGAACACAAAGACTTTAGAGACAAATAGTCACCTTTCCACAGAACCTGATGCTATGGCAGTTGTTATGCTGATATATATATATATATATATATATATATATATATATATAGAGAGAGAGAGAGAGAGAGAGAGGTAAATTTACGTGATGTGGCATTAATTTGGCCTCAAGGGCTTATTTAAAAATTTGTGGTGTTACCTTTGATTAACATTATTTATATTTTATATTTGCCTGTTTTTTAAACTGCTTCTTCCAGTATTGTAACATAGAGGGATCCCCAAAATGTGACAGCATTCCCCTTTCAGGTCTTGCACAGTGTCACCTGCAGTATATTGTGTTTTTCCAGGGAATAACTTTGATTTCTCTCCAAACTCTATCTAACAAATATCAAATATGGAATCATTAAATTTATTGCTAGTTGAAACTTTAATTACACCGTAAATGACTGTAATTTTATTTTGAATTGAAAGTTTTTTTTTATTGTCATGCTATAATATTTCTTTGCAAATGAAAGTTTACATTTTCTAATCTTGTAGTGTTTGACTTAATGATTTTGGAGCTTTTTCTAGCTGACAAGCTAGAGACGCATCGATAGCTGTCAGAGCTCCCAACTTCAACAAGAACATGTCACCTGTGGGTGACTCGTTACGAAAAAAAATGCTGTTTGTCATCCCACCCTTCAGAAGAAAGATGCTTTCTATTTTTCAATTTGTTAATATTAAGGCAAAAAATTCACTCATTTTGTAGACAGTCACATCAGACCAAGCGTACACCTGTGCTGAAGCAGGTATAAAGCGGGGGCTGCGCCTCTGTGGAGTGATCCCCACGGCTGACTCAAAGAATATTTTCTAGCCTAGAGAGACAGCGCTCAGTCACTGGAGCAGGCTGCCAACATGTGACCCCTGAACGAAGAGGCCTGACGTATTCTCCCACACAAATTAACAAACAAGGAAATCTACCTGAATGGACTTCGAGTTAGCTAGATACTCAGAGAACCAAAGGAGGCTTTTCCACACATAGTTGAGGAAACGTTGGAAAGGTCTTACAGCTCTTAGAGCTTGAATTGAATATTATTTAACTGATCAGTTGCCAAAAGTTCATTCATCATTCGAGCCAAAGTCCTTTAAACTCTGATCAATAAATTAGATTATGCATTTTTTGTTGTTTGTCTTTTTTATGTTAGTCCAGTTTGTTGCTTTTGTTTCTTATCAGTAAAGATACAGTTATATTTTATTCTGGCCTCTGGCCTTGGGTGACATCCCCTTATCTTTGAAGGAAACAAATTACAGTGCTGAAAAACAGATAACCTCTTTTATTTTATTGTATATTACTTCTTGATCAATGGCAAAGGAAAATAGGTCACATCAGATTGATAATTAGATTGTTTAATTAAAGTAAAACACACAGGACTAATTTAGTTAATAAACTATATAGTGGTGTGATTTAAAATAGCACTAATCTACACTGCAACATGTTGCTGTTTCGACATATATGTTTATGCACTGTTTTTTCTTTCCACAGAAAGCATGCTTAGATCTGAGAATTTGTGCTTGGCTGCACTTCTTCCTTGGGTGGAGTCATTGACAGAACAATTGTTTTTTTCCTGCAGAGCACATTAAGGTACCCTGTTGCTTTGTTTGTTTGGTGTTTTAACTGATAGTATTCTTTGCCTTTAACTGTGTTGGATCAAAATGACTAAATATTAAAGCAAGGTCTTTATCTTTACAGTTTTGACAGTGCTGTGATTATCAGTTTTTCTAAAATAGCGCATTCAAACAAACTAATTTTCATTATAACTTGCATTATAGATAGCAATAATTATTAGTTGTAGTTCAAGCGTTCTTACTTGTTTTCATCTGTTGCCTGAGTAATGGTTTCCACCAACTGTCTGTTAAGTAACTGAACTCTCTCCATCTCCTCGTTGTTGATGGCTTTAATGTCAACTAGTGATGGAATCATGTTGCTGTGCTCCAAAAGCACCTGCTGAAAATTTAAGACAAAGTACAAAAGTATAAAGAAGATTGTTTTAGGTTGATGTACAATAAAAAAACACAATATAGAGGAGAAGCTCATGAATAGAAAACCTTTAGAGTGACTGCATCACATGTGTCACAGCTCTCTTGTTTCAAATCCTCCTGCACATAGGGAAGAATACTTATTGAAAGAATTAAGCAATATTTAACTTATGGACAACACATAAAATAAAACATATCTACAATATTGTTTAAGATGTGAAATTCAAAATATCTCACCTCCAGATTTTTCTTTGTTCCTGATATTACTTGGTTCAGCAGCAGAATATCACGAGTCAACAATCTAGCTTCTGATTTAATTAAATTTGCAGACAATGGTTCAAGTCGTCCAAGAAGTCCCTTGGATGCTGCCAGCACATCTCCTGCATTGTTTTGCAGCTCTTCAGCATCATCCAGCAACCTCTAGATTGTTAAACGAGGAGTTAGGTAGAGAAACGGTAAGGGCAAATGTAGCTTTATATGAAGCAACTAAAAATGGTTTGTTAAAATAGTAAATAAAAGTTTTTGTTTAGATAATCTTTCCACCTGTTAGATTAAAATAAACTGATGCTTCAACATTGTGGGAAAACAAAACTCTTGTTTTCGTAAAGCAGCCTGATGCAGTAAAAGGTTTTATCAAAATGCTTCTTCCTGTGCAATTTGGAGAGGAATGAACTGGAGAGGAAAAAAATATAAATGAAAGCCCAAAAACATTTTCCTTTGGTCAAATGACAAAACAACACGTCATCAGCATTACGCAAAAGAAAAGAGAGGTCAGGTGTACCAACTGAAGCCAGACCATCATTGAAGTTTCTCAATAGAAGTACATGCAACCTCATCATTTCCACGAATAGAAGAGTAGATATTGAGAAAAACATTTAATTAAAATGTGAACGTAATGCATGGACTCCCCGAACCTGCACCTGGAACAGATGAGTCAAGCAGGGATGAAACTGAAAAAAAACATGCATTTGAAGCTGAAAAACAGAGTCTGTAATCCCGGTAAAATTTTGGTACTTGGTATATTCAGGCCTTAAGGGCCTATTTGTGTGTTTGGGCATTCTCTTGCAAGTTTTAAGCAGATGAAGCATAAAGAGATGGAGGAAACCCTTTTAGATTAAATTAACAGAGTATAATTAGTATTTGGAAAACCTCACTTTTCATTATGTGTGAACTTATGGAAACAATTATAAATCATAGGTCTTTTTAAATGGGTAATCACTTTGCAATTTTGTTTAAAGGCTGAGTCCTGTTTCTAAAGTGATTGCAACTCCTCAGCCTTGATAATGACACTCAAGACTTACCTTTAGTGAGCAAACTGATGCTTTTGTATCATTTCCACATGAAGAGCTTGACAACTCCTCCCACTCATTCCACAGGTGTTGCAGGCGATGAGAAAAGCCATCAGAAAGGTTGGCGTATTCATGCCAGAGGGAGAATATCTCTCTAATCTTTTTATGCTCCTCTGTTATCTCCCGGAGTGTGTCCTTCCACCTGATGTAGAAAACACAAAAGTAATCTGTTAATCAGTGTGTTATGATTTTATCAAGCAAAAAGTTCTAGGAATAATTTACAGCTCAGAAATAGGAAGGAAGGAAGGACAAACAGATGTTCAGATGGATAGATGGGGAAACAGTTGGATGGATGGTCAGATGGAAGAACATATTTTCAGTTTGATGAAAAAATTAATTGTGCAGATTAAACAACATTAACAGTAACGTTCCCTTATCTGAACATGTGAACCATATTACTCCACTGACCCTGTTCGCTGCGCCTCTATTTGATCACTAAGTGGCTGTGCTGATCCATCATGGAGAGTCTCCACAAGCCTCTTGTAGGATTTGTGTACAGCCTTTGAAAATTGTTCTTCCTCTGCCTCCACCTTTGCCTGGAGGTCCTGTGTAAAATGAAAAACACTTTTCCTTTCATGCTCACGCTGTGGAAGTGTATTTTCTTTGCTAAAAAGTAGGAACGAGAACTGAAAAGAGTTGACAGCTTGAAGTCTGTCAAGGCCCACACTCTTACTAAAATCTGTCAAAGCTGGACTCAGTAGCTTTTAACTGCAGTTACAGCTTGCTGTTCTTCAGAAACACTAAAGTTTTATTATGGCTTTTTATTATGGCTTCTTTAACTGTCTCCTTCAATGTGCTCAGTCTTTCAGACTTATGGTTATTTGCTTAAAAGTGATAGTATAACTACTGTAAAAGATTCTGATGATAAAATGTATCCTTTTGTAGCTTTTATTTGTTTTTTTGAGTGATAGCCCTTTCTCACCTGGAGGAAGTCTGAATATACTTCAGCCTGCTGCGGGGTGAATAAAGGTTCTTGCTGGTGCTGCAGGGCACAGCGCACCCTAGTGGTATACAAGGTAAAATCCCTTAGAGCTCTTTGGAAACATGTCCACTTCTCCACAGTCTGTTGGAGAGCTGGTCTGAGATCTTCCATCTGAAAAACGGCAGAAGCAAAACTTACTGGTAATTCAAAATAAAATAAAAATTCGACAGTCTGGAGATTTTATGTTCTACTTTTTGATAGATATCCTTCCCTCTTTTGTAATTTTACTGCCCTAATACCAGATAAGGAAGCCAGAATATAAGAGTTTAAAATGTAAATACGCTCTGTCTCAGTCATCATTACACTTTTCATGTTTTGGGGTTGGACTGAATTTAAAATTAACTAAAAATGCAATGATTTTTAGGTGTTTAAGATGCCGGTGTGTCTTACAATCAGCACAATATTTTAAACTTGCCATAACTTGTAGCGCTTTAAAACACTTTATTCTGGCCCTGATTTTAAGGGTTCCAGGACACTTCTCAAGTCTAAATTATATACTTTTTATGGATGGATGGATGAAGAAATGAATGATTGATTGATAGAAAGATGTATGGATGTATGGATGGATGGATGGGCTACAGAATACCATACCACTCCAGACCTTTAAAATACTTAGTCAGCATGGTTTCTACTCGGTCTGGAAAGGTTTGAATTTGACATGAGGTTGCTTTCACCTGTTGATAAAGATCCCCACAAGCATTTCTCACACTCTCTGCTTCGTCAGAGAAGATCGCATCACACTGGAGCTTCTCTTCCTTTTCGTAATGTACTCGTACTTTTTTCAGTTCCTGCAGAGCTGCAGAAACCTCCTGGATTCTACGTACATCACCCTGGAGAACAAATGGTCACCTTGGATCAGAGAAGAGCTCACTGTAGGAAAATCTCCACAACACATACATTCATCTGTATTCTTCCGATCATCATACCTCCACCTCTAGAAGAGCAGAGCGAGCCAAAGTTTGACTGGCGGGCTGTCTCCACTGAATCAGCCTCTTTTTCTGCTGTTCTGTCCAGTTGTGAAGTCTCTGCAAATGTCTCTCTCGTTCTGCACAAGTCTGATAGATGTGTTCAACTTCATGAATCTGGCAAAGTAGAGAGAGGTAGAGCCAATTCATATAAACAAAGAACAATGCATGACACACAGGGAAAAGACAGTTTCATTTGTGTCGTTACTATAGATGGAGTTTTTGCACACAGTTTCATAAAATGTATATTAATATATTTAATGTATGAGCTGATAAAACACAAGAAGCTTTAAAGATTATTTCTCCCTTACTAGTATTATTCCTCCTATTTTTAAAAACTAGGCACTGACCTGGCTGTCCAGCTCCCTCTGAAGGAGCAGCCACTGAAGTCTGATGCTGCCAAGGTTCTCTGCGAAGGTTGTGCGCTCCAATCGGTAAGCCGGAACCTCTGCTTCCACCATTTTAGGACCAAGCTGGGACATCAAATCCAGGACTTGCTGACAATTGTCCACAGCCGTCCTTAACACCTGCAAAATAAGAGGCATGAAGAATCTATTTTTAATCATAAAAGAAGCAGTTTTCACGCGTATTCATGTGATAAATAAGATGTTCTTTTAATTTTACAATAATTTCCTTCTTTTGAAACTTTGCATAGAACAATAAATTAAGATCATCACTTTTTCCACATATTGTCACATTATAACAAAAAGTTTAATTTTTGTCTTGAGATTTTATGTAGTAGACCATGACAAAGAATCGCATAATTGTAAAGTTGAGGGACAAAGACATTTTTGTGGGTCCATTCAGCCCCCTTTCCACCAATAAAATCCTAAATAAAATCCAGTGCAACCATTCTTCTTAGAATACACCAAATTAGTAAACAGCATCTGCATGTGTATGATTTAATAAATCCTGCTTCTCTATGAAACCCTTAAAGGTTAGTTAGGGAATATTAGTGAATAACAGCATCATAGAGTAAAAAGAAACACAGAAGGGCAGATAATGTTCTGGAAACATTTAAAGGAAGGTCAGGTTAACTGCAGATCACCTAAACAAGAAGAATATTAATCTTAGAAGCAGCCAAGAGGTCCACTGTGACTCTAGAGGAGCCACAGAGATCTACAACTCAGGTGGGTGAATCTGTTGACAGGGCAATGTGAAGGACCATAGAATGACCCATTTGCTGTCATGTAGGGAATAAATTGTGAAAGATGTGGCTCTGGTCAGATAAGACCAGAAATCGACTTTTTGACCTACATGTTAATTGCTATGTCTGCAAAACTAAGATTTCACATGGTTGTGTCAGCATTATGCTGAGGCAATTATTTTCTTTAATAGGGACAAGGAAGCTAGTTATAGTTGACTAGAAGATGGATGGCGCTAAGTACAAGGTAATCCTGGGGGAAAACCTCTTTGAGTTTGTCATAATTTCGAGACTGGGGTAGCAGTTGACCTTCCGACAGGACAGAGACCTTAAACATTCAACCAGAACTAAATCCAATAGAATCTGTGACAAGACTTGAAAATTGATTTTAATTCAGGGAGACCGAGTAAAAATGCTCACAATACCGTTTTCATTTGTAAAATCTTGCTTTGTTTTCCTTTCAGACTTTGCAGTCTGGCCTACTTTGTGTTGGTCTATCACATAAAATCCCAATAAAATTAAGTTATGTTTGTGATAATAAAGTGCCAAAATGTAAAGAAGTTACATACATGTATTCTATTTCAAGCTGGAAATCAACTTCAAACAAGAGTTCCAGCTAATAATAATCTTTTGTTAAGTTACTATTAGAATCAAAACTCATGAAACAATCAAATAGGAGGCAGAAATACCTGACAGTGCTGCAGAATTTCAGCCATTGCAGCAGCATTTTTGGCCTTGAGGACTCTTTCTTTGTCCTGGGTCAGTTGAGTTTCCATTTGTTTCAGCCAGTTCTCCAGTTCAGACAGCAGCTTTACTGGCGGCTGGGCAGCCAGCAGACGCTAACAAGCATAATTCAACATAACATTAATGGATTTTAATTTCACATAAACATCCATTCTTTCTGATGCTTTTTTCATTAATTTTATTGCTCTTAGTCAAGGTAATTCTGCATGAAACATCTGGTCTGTTCTAAGGAGAACATTGTTAATGTTCACATTATTAAATCACTCTTCGGAAGATAAGATCAGTATATCATCTACTGAAGTGGTTTCTAGATTGTAAGACTTCAAACTCTACCATCCAGAAGAAAAAAACGGACAAAATCCAACTAATTATAGTGATGCCAAATATCTGTTTCCAGTCATTGGTGATGAATGGAGAGAAAACATTAAGCGTGACCTTCCTTTCGATTCCTCCCCTCTCTGATTGTCCCAAAAGGTATTTTTCAGATGGGTTTAGGTTTATACTCCCCTCAATAGAGCAGGGTTCTCAGTGTCTAATTATTTCTGAAAACAAACAGCACTTACATGAAATTTGACACATTCTGAAGATCACTACGGCGGCCGCATTCCCGATTCAAAGGGAGCTGTGACCATTGCTATTTCTCTTAATTTTAATTTAAACATTAGTTTCTTCAAGAACTACAATGCTGAACCTGCATCTGATGCTCCAGCATACTGGAAAGGTCAGAGGTCAGTCGACTGCAGCTGGCCTCCAGCTGTGAGACCTGACTTCTCAGTCGAGGACAATCAACTTCCATTAGGTGGAGAAGTCGAGCGGCCTCGTTGGAAACTGACCGCCTATATGCAAATGTGGCTTCCAGCTCCAACGAGAGGTCCTAGGAAAAAAGTTGACAACGTTAGAAAAAATATTTTTCTCTGTCTGTAACATTGTTTTGGGTCCTAATATACTTAGGGCACCTGATAAAATCTTATCTTGCTTTTAATTATTTGATCTAGCCAGCTTGATACATGGATTTAAAGTATTGCATTTTATAGCATCCGATGGTTCAAACATTGTGTCTCAATAAAACTCACCAGTATAAATAAAAGTTATCAATGAATGAAGGAATGAATGCATACTTTAGCTGTAGTCTGTCATGTTTTTTACAGGGTCTTTGCAGATTTTTTATTAAATTCCCAAATATTTGAATGAATATACAGTAGCTAGGCTTTAAATATAGAACCTACAGATTGAAAGAGGATGGATGGATGGATGGATGGATCATTTTATACTGTAAAAACATTTAATTTTTTATGAATTTAAAGAAAAAAAATGAAACATTAATGAACTGAAGATGGTTCAAAGCTTATCATAACAAACTAATACTTGTAACAAATCTTGGGAACTTAAAGCACCAGACTGACAGCAATCAGGTCAAAGGTCGTCTGAGCAGTAAATAAAAGCCTTACCAGCAGCTCAACCAAACGTCTTTGAACAGACTCCTGACTCAGGTCTGAGGACTCTGCCAGGTTTGAAAAAGTCTTCAGGTGTTTGCTGGCACCAAGGAGACGTTCACTGACCAAAGTAAAGTCAGTCTGGAATCTGTGGGGAGGACAGGAAAGACTGATAGATCAACCAGTGGCGCAGAACATGAAGGCACCCTCAGACAGAGGAAAGCCAAACTTTGGCAAATGTCCAAAGGCAAAAATGAAAATAGAAGATAAGCTTGCTTTTTTTTAACCTGACTTCCCTTTTAACTTTTTTTCGGTCTGTTGTTATGAATTCAGAAATATGATGAACAGGAAATTTATGAATTCCTCCCATAGACAACCTGCCTTGTGACGTCAAATGCAGCCTTAATATTTAAACCTTTTTTAATTCATTAAGGGGGACTTTTAGTTCATATTCATAGGCATTTGATAGGCTGTGTGCCTATCAAATGTACAAACTGAAACCCAGTGATATTATCTGGCTTGGATTCTTTCAGGATCAAAGTTTTTAAGCTGCTTCAAATTGTCTTTTGTCAGATTTTAAAAAGTCCTCAGTTAACTTAACCATCATGATTTATGGATGCTCCTCTTTGTAAACATATTATACACATAATGGATTCTCAAGTGAAGTGCTATCAAAGATATTAATAATGACTCCACACACAGGTGAAGTCACTGTAACTTCAGACACTATTGATGGAATACTTACCACATGTAAGGGCCACTACAAAATAAACAGATCGCAAATAAGCATGATATTACTTATTCCTGTAAAAGTAAGGTAAAATTTATTACTTATAGTGCAACCCAAGGGCCATTTGTCCCCCTTGGAAAAATCTTGTGTGGCCCCAACGTGCAGTTCAAGAATGGAGACAAATTTGGCCCTCAAGAAAATGGAGCTGATGCAGATGGACAGTTTGTAATTTTTAAGATGACATTTTGAAATGTATATGTTCTTAAATGGAAAAAGATAGGTACAACACAAAGTATTTCCCTTTTATTAGTCATGTTTGTTTTGCTTTAATTTTTAAAAGGTAAGTTTAATATTCAGCTCCTTTGTACTCAAAAACAGACGTGGGTGCACCCATTCATTGAACATGAACACAGCAAGGGTTCTGGAAGATAATTTTCATTTTTATTGCTGGGAATATACTAAATACGTTTTCTGGAACTTTATTTTTTAAGGCAAATGTTTGAGACTCGGGCTGCACGGTGGCACAGTTGGTAGCACTGTTGCCTTGCAGCAAGAAGGTCGCAGCCTGGGGTCTTTCTGCATGGAGTTTGCATGTTCTCCCTGTGCATGTGTGGGTTCTCACCGGGTATTCTGGCTTCCTCCCACAGTCCAAAGACATGTCTGTTAGGTTAATTGATCACTCTAAATTGCCCTTAGGTGTATGAATGAGTGTGTACATGGTTGTTTGTGTGTTGCCCTGAGATAGACTGGCGACCTGTCCAGGGTGTACCCTGCCTCTCGCCCATAGACTGCTGGAGATAGGCACCAGCTCCCCCATAACCCACTATGGAATAAGTGGTAGAAAATGACTGACTGACTGTTTGAGACTCTTTTTCAAACCTATAAAAATTAAATGCTGAGAAGGTAAAAAGGAAACAATTTACAATAAAATTATTTTGTGTTTTTACTAAAGCACAAAAAAATTACAGCCTCTATGAGTGATTTCAAGTTGCAAATTCTTTTCCATGCAGCAAAAAGTCCAGACAACACTGAGTTATACAATAAATTATGAATAATAGGGTTAGGGTTAATATGAGCTACAACAACATTTAATTTCCCTTTGGGATTAATAAAGGGCATTTTGAATTTGAATTGAATTGAATTTGAATAATAAGTAATCTCAAACTGAACTGATATAAGGGGTGTGATTTATGCTAAACGTGATTACTTAACAAAATGAGGTCCAAGTTTGATATCTGTCTATTGCAATAATATTTCCACATATCTGATTCTTGTAAAATAGGATGCTACTATTCTTCCTCCTGAATACATGCTTCAGATTGGTAATACTGAATCTTCCCCACCTGGCCCTGCTTTCCTGGATGTTTCTTAGTCGCAGGACCTCTTGCTCAGTACGTCTGTAGGCACCTTTCCATCGCAGCTCTAGCGCGCCCCCTGCCTGTCTGACTGAGGCACCGAACCATGGCTCTGCCTGCAGCACCGCCCTGTGATCCAGAAGCGTTCCCAACACAGTCCTGCTCTCATCCAACTGGAGCAGAGCTTGCTGTAAAACGGGTTTCATGTTGGGTTTAAAGCATGAAGGTAATGAGTTAAACAATGAAAGCCTCAGCAATCACTAATATGCTTGAACACCATTACTTGTCTGCACAACTTCTAAATACTCCTGACACATTGACAATTGCATACAGTTCTTATAAACTCTTTTCAAAACACAGAAAAAAATACTTAAGTTTCTTCTTAACAAACAATTCAGTTATATCAACCTCAAATCACAATTCAAAGACCATAACAATAAACTAGTTATTCTGGAAAAAATGGTTATAGTGGACAAAGGTATGTTGATGTGCCCTGATCCAGACCCTTCCTAAAGTTTAAATATGTTTAATACTGAATAATTCAATTAATTGCTATTTCTATACTTGTAGATATGTGAATGGCATTTTTATTTTGTTGGTTTAACAATACAAGGAGGAAGACAAATTCACCAGAAGAAACAAAAAAACAGAAAACACAACAACATGTCCAGGACTGAAAAATACACTTTTATGAGAAATTGTTTTATTATTTCATAAGGATATTTCCTCCCCTTTTTAAAGCAGTGCTTGGGGTGTTCTTACAATCTCATTGCCCTGTACTTTTTAAATGTGAATTGTTTTGTGCTTGTTTTTTTCTTGCATTTTAAATATTGCATTATTTGCTATTATTTTATCACTATTGTAGTATTTTCTTATATGTGCCTCTTTTTCCTTTTACAGTGTTCTTAAAAGTTTAGTTTGATTTTTGTTGCTGTTTTTTTATCTCTCAAAAATCCGTATTTTCAGATCAGTTGTGTTATTTTTATTGGGAAAAGGAGTAAGTAGGCAACCTGAGAGAAGACATAACAAAAAGTTTTTACAGTACTTACCTTGCAGGCATGCAATCTTCGCTCTACCGTCTCCTTATCATCATCTCCCTCAGGTTCTCCACTGCTAATAAAGGCTTCAGACTCATCCAACACCTTGCCAAGTTGACCACAAAGATGATCCCAGTGGATCCAGTCCTAAAGCACAGGCAAACACAAACCCATGCATTTCAGTAAGCCCCAGAACAGATTTTTTATACAACAAAGGTGCACATTTATGTGTACATAAACATATATGGCCTTCAGCAAACAAACATTACAAACCTGAAGCTTCTTTTGAGAAGCCACTACTTCTTCCAGAATGCGTTCCTGCAGAGCCTTGGCCCTGACTTCCAGATGCACCCATTCATCACCTTGGCTCTTAAGTGCATTGGGTTCATGTTGAAATACATACTGGAGAAAAGACAGCTGGGATCTGAGGACCTGGAGGAGTTTCTAAATAATAAGGGTTTGGGTTTATGACAAAAGTAAATTACACATTAAATTATTTCACAAACAAGAGATTACTGACATTTGGAAAACTTGATGATAAACTCTTGGAGGTTTCCTTAACTTTAAAGGAAAAGTAGAGTTTCTAACTTAAATCTGGGCTTTGCCAGCATATTGAAGAACTGCATCATGGGATACCTTTCGTCTGCAGAGACTATTTTGAAGTGTGCCGCGGTTGGGAATATGGCTCGTCCAGTTTTCTGTTAAACTCTCTTCACCCTCTTTCAAGAGGAGAGCTATCCCCTGAAGCAAGGATTGAGAGGCGTGTTGTAGTTCATCTTTTTCCCCACTACTCGGTCTCAGATATCTGCCCAGCGCACACTGAGGTGATAGACAGGAGCAGATGTTTAGCTGAATACAGAAACAGGTTAAAAAATGAATCCTGAATGCTTACAATATTTTTGCTGAACATTCAGAAAAAGTTTAAAAAATATATTAAAATGGGAAGCAGGTTGGTAAAACCCTCTTTTCCCAAGTTTTGTTGCAGAAATGTTGTTCTGATCAAATCTGCTAAATTGCAGTGGCTGCTGTTACCTCTAAAGTGAGAGCACCCTTTAGATTTGGGAAGATCTCACACTGTCCTGTGTCAAATGCATCCAGGAGACATGGTATGTTGGAGGGGAGTGTCTATGGACAGAAAAAAAACATGGCATTGATTCTTAGCAAGTTCTTAACAGTAAACTCTTATTTTAACATTAATCAAAAACTACTGGATTATTTGGTTGATGTTTCTGACAAGGTATTATTTCAGCTTAAAGCAATGGGTTAGATTATTAAATCAAAAGTATTGTATCTGCAGCTCCTGTTGTGTTAAACACCTAACTTGCTGCTTCCAGAAGACTGAAGTGTGAAAGTAGCAACCAGCTACTGCAAACGCACTGCATCGATACACTAATCATAGACAAAGCAAATGTTTTGGCAGTTTGCTGCTCTGGATCTTACAGATATGTCTTTTGTTTCTTTTAAATGTATTTTCCTGCACTGGTGGCCTTTATTTTTCCAGTATTTCCTTTGTAAAAGTAGGCAGACAGGAAATGAGGGTGGAGAGAGGGGGAAGACATGCGGCAAATGCCACCGGGGCCGTGTCAAGAACCAAAACCTCTGTACGTGGGTGGTGCGCTCAATCCCCTGCACCACCAGCGCTGTTACAGATATCTCTCAACACAATTCCAAAAGGGAAGACATCAGCAATAGCATTCAAGAAGCAACTGTCTCTGAAGTAGAGGAACTGGCTTCCTTTTGGTCATTGAGTGGACCATGAACTCCTCTGTGTGCCAAAGTAGGCTAGAGGCAGATGTGAGGGCCTTAGTCAGACAGCTAAAGCTTGGCTGAAAGCGGTTCATCATCAGGACGATAACTAGATGAGTCCAGACCTCATCCTAATTGAATGTTTGGGACCTGAAAAGAGCTGTACAGAAATAAAGCAAACCTAATTGAAATGAAGTAATGTTATTGAGAGTAGTGTCCCAAATTCCTTCACAAAAAAGCGAGAAACAGATGAAGTAATGCAAAAAAAACGAGTTAGTTATTGTTATCTCTGCCGAAGATGGTTGTAAAAGCTGATCATGGGGTGAACTCCTGCACAGCTTTTCTGGTATGCCGTTATTTTTGAAAGGAGTATTTCATTTCACCCATGGCTACACTTCTAGAAAAGGTTGGCATCAATTTGCAACGTATCAAACCTGATGTTGCAGTCCTGAGTGCTCAATCAGCTGATTGTGGGAGGAGGTGAAGAGAAGCTGGACCGTATGAAGATAGTCCTGAAGGGATGTCAAACAGCTGTGAGGATCTGATTCTTCCATCAGGAGATCAGGTTTGATCTGCGCTTCCACTTTAGCCACAAGCTCAGCCAGAGTGATCAATTGAGCTGATAAACACTGCAGCAGAATGTGAAGAGATACAAAGAAGCCTGATCAGAGAGGGATTTGATGAAGTAGAAATTCAACACAGAGGTGAAAATAAAAAAATTGAATTATATCACAAAAACAAAAATAAAATGTTTTATTTAGACAGCAGATTTTTTGGGTTTGTTGATAAAATTGTAAATGTGTTCTTAAATAGTTTGGTGGACAGCCACCTCCTGCTGCAGCAGCCTCAACTGAGGATCCTCTTCTATGGTTTCATCGTGAGTCAAAAGGTCGGCTGATGAGTCGACACAAAGGAGGACCCTCTGTACTGCCTCATACAACTTCTTTTTCACCCCTGGATGAGAAGAACCTGAGGATTTCACCTGGGAATAACCAAAGATAACAGTCACTTTTACACATTCTCCACTAATCTTTAGTGCCTTACTAAAGTAGAAAGGATGCATCATTGTTAAAACTGATATTGTGCCACATTACAACCACAAATGGTAGTCCAGCAGAAAGAAGTGCAAAACCATGAAGTGGAAGAAAATGTCTCAATAGTTCTCAAATCCTTTACAAATCCAGGCTTCCTGGATATACTTTTTAGAACCACCTTTTGTTGCATTTGCAGCTGTAGCTGCAAGACTTTTGAGGATGTCTCTTTTTTTATTTTTAGAATGAAATTTATGTCCATTCTTTTTTGTAAAATAGCTCTGTGAGATGTTCAGTGCTTGTGACACTGATTTAGAACCAACCGTGCTTTAAACTTGTTTACAATATTCTCTCTGACCTGCTAGCTGGGATCCTTAGTCTTCATGATGCAGTTGGTTCATTAATTATCTCTAAAAAAGTTCTGAGGCCTTCAAAGAAGAGGTGGATTTATACTCAGATTAAATGATACATAACTGGACTCTGTTTACTAATTTACTAACTGTTTACTAATCAGAATAAAAGGGGCAGAATAGAAATGTACTCCACACTTCATAGATTTAAGACATTTTGTAGACAATGGATCACTTTCATTCCACATAATTGTTGTTGATGGTCACATAATATCCCAAATAAATGAATTGAAGTTTCCAACTGTAAAAATGTAAGGGTTATGAATTAATTTAAAAGGTACTGTAATGAAAAACACTCATATGTTGTTTCATACAAACTTGCTATCAGAGTTACAGGAGAAAAAACAAAGTAATTTATTAAATGCTTACTTTTCTGGATCTATGTAAACTTAAAGAAACCCCGTAGGGCTAAATCCCTATTATTTAGTTTATGCATGTCACTTGTCAGCTATATAAAAGTGTCCAAAATTAAATCTAATTAATCCTTTACATATCATCATAGCTTCCTTATTATCTTGTTAGATTTCATAAAATTTTGGTTGTTGGACATAATCAAGAGAGCTTACAAAAGAGTTTGAGAATGACATTTTCAGATTAAACTCTTTGTACCTCATATAACATTTGCCTCAGCATAGCGATGGTGTCATGTATTTGCTGAAGAACTGATGAAGCAAATCCTGTTGGCACAGAACTTTCTTCTGGAACCTGCACAAAAACATAAAGGGTGATTCCTGATAGTAATTCATCTTCTAGACATTTCTTTGAGTTTTGGATAGATTCATTTATTCCCCTTGCTCTTTCTTTAACCCTGCTTTATTTGGCCTACACAACTACACACCTTGCCAACCTTAAATTTGTAGCTAAAGGCTCTTTATGTGTGAAAACTTTATACAAATAACAGAAATCAGGATCTCAACAGATGAAAAACATTTTTTAAAAAGTAGTGTAAACTGGTACTTTGTGATAGAGGACCTCAGCATCCTCAAACCACAAATATTTCTCCTGTATGTTCTTACCTTTTTTCTTTTCCCTCCATCTTGTGTGCTGATCACGTTTTGCTGCTCCTCCAAAATCTTTCTCAAGGAGTGCAGTTTTTTGGAGATATAGATACAAAGAAGACCCCAACGCTGATTCTCCACATCATCATCTTCATGACCAGGAGAGCTAAGGGACACAAAATGAGGACAGGTGTATAGTATGCTTGAACAAACTAAAATATCTACAAACAGGAGTTTTCTCTTTTGCAGTCTGTTACCCAATTGCTGCTTTGGGAATCTCTTCAGGTTTTTGAGATCCAGTCAAACCACTAAAGGGACTTGGACTGACTTCTTTTTGCTCTTTCAGTCTGTTAAAGGCACCCTAAAAATGAAAGTGAAAAACAACCATATTCACGCATTCGGGTTTCAAAAGCGGCCATATTTTACCTCAAATGTAGGCAAGGTTGCATCACTTTTAGTATTAATTATTCTTGGGCACTCACTTGATGTGAAAAGTTAACCGAGGACAAAGACAGATGTTTATCTTCCTCCTCGATGAGCTCATCTGATGCTTTTTTGGTACAAAATGGAGTTATAGGTCTTGAAGGAATCAGCCTTGTGTCTCCCACTACAGCTTCCACCACAGTGGAGCTTATTTGTGGCTTGATGTCAAAGATTTCCTGTTTTGATGGTTCTTGCTGGGCTGCAGCAGCTGCTGTAACATGTTCATCATCTATATCATCATCCATCACGGTTTCAAAACTGAAGGTTTGGCAAACGTCTGCTTTAAAGCCCAGTTTTGGAGATCCGGGTCCAGTATTCTGAGATCCAAAGTCATCAAGCTCAGGCTTCACACATGAAATACTGTTTCCAGGTTCTTCTGAACAGTTTTCTCCTTGATGACCCTTGCTCTCCACCTCCTGAAAGACAAATTAAATACTTTAGTCTAAAATCTCACCAGTTTTTAAAGACATGTCCAATATTTGTACCTTCACAATTTTCTGAGGCTTCAGTTCAGACATATCCTCCCTCTGCTCATCCAAAAGATTAATCGTCTCCACCAGGTCCTAGTGGATTTGTGAATATAAAGATGCAACTAAAGTCCATGCCCACACATTTATTTGAACATAAGCTCTTCTTATTTTGAGTGTATGGATGAAAGGGGTTTCTGAGGAGCATTTTAAGCAGCTGCTCTTGACAGTGGAGGAGTGGGTTTATAAGGTAGAACAAAAACCTGTCTAGTGCAGCTTCATTTCATGCAACAATCGGTTAATTTAATTAATAGCGAAGAACACATGCCTGAATTTCATTTGAAAATAATTAGGTCAATAAAAACACAAAGATGCATAAAAAGAAGCCTAAGAAAATACATTTTCATCCCAAACAGCATTTTTATTCATCTTCAGGGATACAAATATTATACTTTGTGTTTGCTATGGTTGAAATAGTTGAATGAAAATAACAGAAGATGTAAAGTAAAGATGAAGACATTACGAATGAAGCCCAAAGATAGAGCTACATTGAGCCATGCTCATATTTCAATAATTTTTCAGATTTACCTCTGGAATACTGCATGTTAGTGTGTCAGAGGAAGAAGAATGACAACTCTCATCTCCCTCATCCTCCTCTTCCTCTGGACAAGACACCTCAAAAGGCTCCTGATTTCAGGGATGAGAGTTAATAAACCACCAAACATGTGAGCTGAATAAAAATGGAACAATAATCTGTCTTTCTAATCACTGTGTACGTGTCGTTAAGTCAGTGCTTCTTTCATGGATCAATGTGATTTTAAAATAATTTTACTCACATTTGGAGCACAATATGAAAGTTAAATGGTTAAAACCATGTTACTTTGGTGTAACATTATTTATTAGTTTACTTTTAAGATAGTAAATAATTACATTTCCCACACAATGATGAAGTAAATAACTCGCATTTATCAGAGGTCTATGACTGATTTAATTGTGAGTTGTTTTTTTTTACCTGAAAATAATTGCTATTATTGTTACCTGGGAAAAGCGTCTATGTCCTGGGTTCTCCAGGGATTGCATCTCTTCAGGAGAATCGGAAACTGAAATAATATCAAGATTCTCAGGTTTTTCTTCTTCTCTTTTGTTCTGCGTTTGTAAAGGAGCATTAAAAAAAGATAAATTACCACACTTGTTTTAGTAAAATGCAGAGGATATCTGTTGTACTGTTTGAGGAAACTGGAAAGACACAAATTTTGGCTTTACTTCTTTGTTGCCATCCCAACCTGTCATCCAAGGTTAGGTATATAAGCATAAGAGGCACCAACTTTGCACAAACATTTTGGCTTTACCCTTTTTGTTCGTACATAACATAATCCCTATTTGAACACACGATGTGGGATTCAGGTGGGTATAGTCATACCTCCAGCAGAGACATTTGCTCCCTGGTGATTTGTTCCAGCTCATCCAGCTGTTCAACCAGCAGGCTGGCTTTGGAGAGGACCACAAGGTTTTCTGCTCCTTCAGGGAGGTGGATCTCGCCTTTCCAGGTCTCCAGGTCTTCTAACCTCTTCTGCATTGACCGAATCTGGATCAGGATCTCCTAAAAATATAAATTGCACTTTTAAACTAGATTGAAAGTATCCATATTAGTCAGGTTACATAATATTTTAAATTTAGGCTTGTGTTCATTTACTTTAAATGTCTGATAAGTAATAAGTTCTGACCAAGCTGATGGAGCTAATATTAACAGGCAATCATGCAGAAGTTGTCTAGTCTTTGCTCTTGCAAAAATTAGACTCCAGTTTTTAATCAACCATTAGTAACAAACAATAAAAAACCAAAGATTCTACATAACCATACTGGTAAGGACAGTCAGATATGCATCAGCTGTGTTTTACCTCGCAAAGGTAAAGTTTTTCTGCCTGTGTTATGTCTGCATTCTCCTGCGAGTCTAAAATGGTTCTGATCTGCGAGACGTTCTTCTCCATAGCCTTAATGTCAGTTTCAACCACGTCCACTATCTGAAAGAAAAGATGACATCAACTTAAAAGTATTTTAATTGATTGGGAACCTCACATCTAGTAAACAATACACATTAAGCATGTTTTGAGTCTAAACCCATGTGAATTCAAATCATGATTAAGTTTTCTTGAGCATGACTAAACATAAACAATCTCTTTTATCTTGGATTTTTACCCCAAAAGCTTCCTGGAGCTGGTCGAGTGGCTCAGTGATGATCTGTTGCATTTCCTGAACCTGTTGGTCTCTTTGGTCCAGCCTCTCTTCCTGAGTGCTGACGTCACACACAACAGAGATCTCCTCCAGCACTGATTTATAGACCTTCAGGGTGTGTCTGATCCTCTCGGAGTCATCCAGGACCACCTATTTCAGAAATTGAAGATAAAAAAGTTAAATATAACAGCCAGATTAAAATGTCTGAAGAAATTGCTGCATCACACAATTAAAATAATGTATTACAGCCAGTGGCAGTTGTTGATATGGTCAATATTACTCTCCGCTCAGGGCGGCGTGGCCTGAAGGATGCCACGACCAAATCCAGCACACTTTGCACACAACTGGGGGTGCTTGTATGCAGGGTGGTTAATGATGCTGAATTTGGTATCTGATGTGAAGCTTATGCTTCGGTGGCAAGTTAAAGGACTGTTCTGTGTTTTTAATGAGTCTGAATCGAATTTGAACATTTTCATATAAGTCAAAAGTTATAGCACAATACATGTTTGACATTTGTAAACCAGAGAGAGTTTGTGTGGAACATGGGACCTCTGACCTGTAAATACTTGACATGATTGTGAAGACTTTTGGCTGTTGTAAACGTGCAGGGAGCGCTGAGCCATGATTGGGCTTCATCTAACCAGCAGGATGCTCTGTGAGAAATGTCTTCAAACTCCTGAAGGCAGGCAGGAATCTAACATCAGAGAAAAGGCAGAAAACATAAGCATCCACTTTTATATGTCTTTGCAGTGATTTTCAGTGCTTGTTGAGCATGATGTCATGAGCTCCAGGTAGATATCTAAACAAGTAATGCAAGAAGAAGGAAACCTTGCTGAGGAAGGTGGTGCGGTTCTCAGCCATCCGGGATGCATTCTGATAGAGCTGTAATGGTTCTGTGAGCTGGTCCATAAGAAGCTGGGCTTCATTTGGCTGGTTCTCTGCAAGGTCCTGCACTTCACTTTCAAGGAGCATTAAGCTGCTGTGCCATTCATCCAATTCATCCCACACACACTGCAGGACAATACATAAGCTCTGTCACAATGATGCGGATCATATTTGGTTTACATTTCTTTGGTCTTTTTTGTAAGTAATTAGATATATCCAAAGCAAAAAATGTATGTCCAAAACCTTGCTTTTACTCAAGGTCTGCTAAAGTGAATAAAAAGTGTAATCCATTGGTAAAAAAAGCAGGTAAAGAAATCTGAGTATGTGGAAAAGACCTAAAATATTAAAGAAATAATGAATTATCAAAATGTTTTCATGCAAACAGAAACAAACACACAAAATCAATACATAAAGACCTTCAGGACATGTTGAGATTCTGTGATTGTTGGACTTCTCTGCTCTATTAATGCTTTTACTCTCTCCAGACCAGAACCCAGGTCCCTCGCTCTTCGTGAAAGTTTCCTCACTGGGTTGTCCCACTCCAAAAGCTGTTGAACAGAAACATGTAATTTACAAAAAAAAGGTCTTGGCGAAAAAAAATGCATGCACCAGTAATGATGAAGGTTACTGTCACCATTTCTTCTGCTTTCTGTACAGATTGTTCAACATTTTGCATCTTGCTTGAAATATCAGACGGGATTTCAGCATATCGGCTCTCCAGGCTGTCCATTATATGTTTAAGTTGGCTCTTCAGAGAGAAAAAGTTCTCTTGGAGCTCCTTTTTATGCAGAAAAACAAGAGTAATGTGAGACACTAAACAAGGTGAGACAGATTCTATTTAACTAAATCATCTTCACAAAATGCATTAAATTTATTAAATTGTTTAAATTTTCCATTTATTTTCCAGTAAAATATTAACTTAATATATACATTTTATTTATGTAAAAGTTTTCTTCCCTAAAAGATATCAAATGCTATGTTTACAAACCGGTGAAGCATAATAAAATAGCTGACCTGTTTTTTGCCTGGATTTGAACTCATTTCCAGCTCTGGTAAGATCGCAAACAAATTGTTTTCTACATCTTGTATTCGTTTTTGAACTTGCTCTCTCTCTTTCTGCTCTTCCTCTGCTGCAGCCATGAGAAGCAGGTTTCTCTCCTTCAAGCTGTGAGGATCAATAATGTTTAAACATCCATCTTACAGCTGTCTCTATCATTTTAAATACCCATATTTAACAAATGCCACCTCCTGATGCTCTCTTCAATCTTTTCCAGTGCTTTTCTTGAGGGTTCAGGGCTGATGGAATCCTGAGAAAAGGAAAAGCCCAAAGCATGCTCGAGCCGAAGTCCCAGGGAAAATAAAGCCTGCTGCTCCTGTTCCAAAGCAGCCTGGTGCTGCTCCACTTGGGTCAGAATCTCCTGGGGTTCTTTTTGAGAGAAACTCACAGTGGAGGGGTCTGGAAGCTCAGCCTGAAGACTGGCCAAATAGCTGTAACTCTCCTCGATCTAAGGAAAGTAAATTGGAACCTTCAATAATTATGTTGTACATCGATTACTTTCTTTAGTCTAAAAAAGTCATAACAGAGTTGGCTTATATCTCAAGTAGTGCAGATTGTGTCTTTATTATAGGAATCCAACAACTTGTTTGCATTACCATTACCTTCTACCTGAAATTATTTGTGAATGAGAACACTCACACTTGTCGTGATGTCCTTCCATTCCTCTCCCTTCTGCTCTGTGTGTGTCAACAAGAGGCCCACATCTCGTCGTAATGACGTCCAGCGCCTCCAGAGGGCGCCGAGCTCGCCATCCTTTCCAACTCCACAACCCTGCATTGGACATCCAGCTCTCAGGTCAACCATCTTCCCAGCTAGGTTTTGAAGATTTTTCGTCAGAACCTTCATGAAGAGATTAGACCTGAATTAAACGAGTAATTCAAGGTTCTATCAGATCCATCTTCAGCAGAAAAAGCTACTTCTGACATACCTTAGCTATTTTCTGCTGAGACACACACTCATCATAAGATGCCACTTGCTCTGATGCACATTCTGAAAGCTTGGCTTCAGACTGTAAGACTTCCTGTTTTATGTCTTCATACCACTTTTTATGGGTTTTTTGTCTTAATCCACATCTGAGATAACAGGAAGTGTAAATAAAACCATCAAAAAAATACAATAAAAATAAAAACGTATGCTTAGATATCTATCAAAATATGTAGTACCCTCAGTACCTTTGCAAGCACTCCAGTCTGAGTTTTGCCTGAGCTTCCAGTACAGCTCTTCCAACTAACAACTGGCCGAGAATGCTGATATGAAGGAGCTCAGTCTCTGGCCATGAGAGGCAGTGTTGTTGGGGCACCCGTTCCATAAGATGGAAAATATGAGCTTGAAAGCCATCTTCAAGAACTTCTAAAGCCTGTTGGGTTTGTCTTTGCTCTTGGGTACAATCCAAAAACCCTCCGGGAGCTGATAAGAAGGTTGCCTCAGCATTATGAAGGAAACCAATTGCACCTTGAACAGCCCACTGATAATCTTTCAATGATTCCCTGGCCTGAGACAGACTGACCTGTTGGACAAATACAAAATGTTCAAAAAAACATCCAAATGGATGAATCAAAAAAACTATTAAATGTAGTAATTAGCTTACCGTCCATGAGTGGCACTCTTCCATTACAGCATTCCTGAGAGAATACAGCTCACTGTGGTCCTCCAGGTTAACACTCTCTTTCTGAGCCAGACCTTCCAACACTCGCATCCCAGCCTCTACATTTCTCCTGATGACCCAGCACTGTAACATTGCATTATCTATGGCTTTCTCATCTGGTTTGACTTGTTTGGCTTCCCCCAGCTTCCCTTTAGCTCTCTGTAACAGCTCCATCAATGCAGGAAGCTCAAATGTAAACTGAAGACCTGGCAACATCTTGGCCTCCAGATCTTTGATATCATCTGTGACAGAATGCTCCAGGGAGTTGAACGTTGTCACTATGTGATGGAGCATTTCCCTCTCTGAATTAAGCTCAGAGGGATCCAACTCATCGGCTATAACTTCCAGCTGATCTGCTGCTTCTTGACATTGGGTGTTGACCAGAGCGAGTTCAACCAGCAATGTTTGACACAGTTTAAACCTCTCAGCCATGCTCACTGATTGCTTTTTAGCCTCCTGGATTTGCCTTTTGGCAATATCCATGGATCCCTCCATTTGTCCTATGAGGTGCAGATATCTGTCTTGTTCCACAGCATTTTTTCTGAGAACTTTGCACTTGTCTTGTAGTTCACCAATGGAACAAAGCACAGAGTTTCGCTGGTCCTCCTGGCAATGCTGAAGCTCTTGAACTTCCCACTGATGCTTAATTAGGATGTGCTCTAAATGTGTAATAATTGACAGGGTCTCTTTTGTCAAATGGAACTTCTGCTTCTCCAGGTCAGCACATGTTTGCTCTAAGTTAGTCTGGATGGTAGATAACTCCTCATTAGAAAATGTTCTCTCATGAATTATCTCCTCTAACTCCCAGCAGGTGGCTTTCTTATGAGCTAGCAGTCCATCTACATCTGCCCAAAGGCCTGAAAGCCTGTTGACGAGGTAGCGGCCCTCGCCAGGACTCAGCTCAGCGGCTAATTTTGTGCAACTTTCAGAAAGTGCATCCATTAATTTGAGTTGGTTCTCAAACTCTACTGTTGCTGATTGATGATGTTTGAGCAAATGTTCTAATTTACTAAAGTCAGCTTTTGCAGCATTCTCAAGATGGATGCAGGAGTCTCTTTTCACATGCATTTCTGCTACCCAGCCCTCCAAGCTGGCAAACTCACACAAAACCTTCTTTCTTTCATCAAGGCCCTTTTTCATTGTTTCAAGAATGTAATCCAGGGTGTCTGCAACAGTTTCATACAGGTGTATAGTCTTCAATACTTCATGGTCTTCCTTTTCCATTTTAGTAACTTTATTTTTCAGCTCTGCAACCTGCATTTGCAACTTGCTTCGTCTAGACAAAGTTTCCATATGAAATTTCCTCATTTCAGCCATCTGAGGACAAGATTGCTCAGGAAAAACAGATAACTTTTTCCCCCCAAAAAATTGGTTTTCTGCTTGTTTTGTCAAAACGATCAGGTCTTGTAGTTGCTTGTTGATTTCACTTGCAGATCCGCTCCCACAGCTTTCAACCAAAGAGCCGAAATTCTCTTTAGTGACACCGAGCAAAGTTTTCAGCGCATAAAGGTTTTCTTCAATCGCATCCTTTTCCTTCTGACCCAGAGAAAGACGTGTGAGTGCGTTGGCCTGGGACTGTAACTGTAGGTAGAGTTGGTTGTACACTTTTAGGTCTGCAGTCAGAGAAACTAAATCTAAAGAACTTATGTTGGCAGTTTCAAATTTCAAAAGAGCTTGAAGTTTGGCTTTAAGCTCTCCAGCCTCTTTTAAAACAAGCTTTGACTGATTTGCTGAATTTGACGCCCGTTGATAAGCTCTTTTGATGCTTCCTTTAAGGAGCCTCCATTCCTCCTGGATGTCCCCGAGCTGAGCAGGAAGAACACCTGAACTCTCCACATCACTCAGGTGGACTGACAACTGGCTACTTAAGCGGTGCAGATCATCTATCATTGATTTCTTCTGCTCCATGGTTTGCAGCAGTGTATGCAGTTTTTCAGTTTGAATGGAAGTGCTTCCCAAAGCACTTCTAAAAAAAAGTAAAATTCAACACAAAATGATGTTAAATTAACACATGTTCAGTATGAAAGGCGTAATAAGATAATTTAAAACAGTTTGCTTACAGGCTCATTTTTTCCTTCTCCGCTCTTATAACCTCAAGGAAAACTCTGGTGATCTTCTTCTGCATGTGATATTGCTTGACCTGATCCAGCTGAGCTGCTTTGACCTGCACGGTGGCAGAGGCATCCAGCAGGGCTGAGGTCCATTCTCCCTCAGCTCTTTCTAAAGTGTTTGGGTCTGAATTCTTTGTCGTATTGCTTTGAATAGCAGCCACTTGCTCCTGCACAGATCGCCTGTACTCCTACAATAAACACAATAAATAGGAGATGAAACGTATTGCTGAAGATTAGTTTGGTGAAATCTAAATTAACTCTGCTTCTGTAAGCAAAAGCTTTTGTAGCTTGTAAACATTGGCTGCTGCTGTTTTAAAATTTTATTAAAAGGGAACATGATTTCTAAATAATTCACAGTACATATGTAAAAAAGACGTACAAAATTAAAGTCAATCTCTGACAAGACCATATTACTACAGTGCCAGGTTATTGGCCCCTGCTCCTTGTATATAGTGGCAAATTAAACTTGGGGCCTCTTCCAGCCTTCACTGTAACAGTTCCAGTAGTTTTACAGTTTTTAATTATTTCTCTGACTGCAGATATAGGCATGTTTAGGTGAGTAGCCATTTTCTTGTAGCAGCTTTGTAGTTTATGAAACTAAACGCACATCTACCTTATTTGATTGGCATAATCTCTTGTCTTTCCCATTATGAAGAGTGTTCAACATTCAACTTCCTACGCACTTGTAACTTAGCAAAAGTTACATATGGAGTTACATTTATTTATATAAATGTTTTATTAAAAATAATAATTTGTTAGTGTGTTATTTTTTTTCCACTGAATAAACGTGCTCAGCAAGGTTGAAATATTTAGCTACAATTTTCCATGTGAGATAATGCCGTGCCAATAAAAAGATTTAAATAATTTGACGGTTTTTAGACACCTTTAATTGTAGAGGTCAATGTATATACACTGAAAATTGCTTTTTCATGTTTCACCTTGACAGTGGTGCCCACTTTAAGTGTCTTCATTTCAATACTTGTATGTACGTTTATGCCTCAACTGTCAACAAAGAGGTGAATTCGCTCTAAATTTATGGTTTTAACGAGTCAGCCTTTCTGAAATGCTCTTATTTAACAGTAGTTCTGGATCTTTACCCATTGACAGACCCTGTAAAATTAAAAAATAATTTTTTAAGGGCAACAGGTTTGACAAAGTAGGCAAACATAAAATCTTCAGTCACAACATTCTTTTTCATTCACATTTATAAAATATCTTTTTTGATGGAATAACTCAGATGTGCTTCACATACCTGTGCTTCTTCCAACTGTTTAGCCATAGCTGCGGCATTAAGTCGTGCTGACTGATATCTGCAAGCCAGAATATGTTGAACTGTCCGCGCTAATCGACTGTCTGCATCACCAGGGAAGGACTTCAGGTAACATTTTAGATCCATATGGGGCATTCTCTAAATTAAAGAAATGCAAGTGACATTCATATTATTTGATATAGATGATGGGAATTTTCCACATTGGAATGTTACAAATAAGAACTTCAAAATATTATATTGGGATTTTATGCCATAGCCCAAAAGAAAGTAGTGCAAAATTGAAGTGGAAGAAACATTCTACATGACTATCACATTTTTTACAAATAAAAATCTAAAATGCATAGCCTGCATTTGGATTAAACCTCCATCTCTCCGATTCCCCTAAAAAAACCAGGTGAAACAAATTGCCATTGAAGGTCGCATAATTATAGAATGTATGTTGTGGTACTTTATTCCCAGTGTAACTCCAGTTGTTGTGTGATGGCCTCAGAGGTTTGTTAGAGAACATTAGTGAATAAACAGCCTGCGTGGTCATAAAGCCCAAGCAGGTTAGAGATAAAATTGTTGAGAAGTTTAAAGCAGGTTTAGGTGATGAAACAACCTTTGAACATCTCACAGAAAAATTTTTAATCCATCATTTGAAAATGTAGAGTATTGAACATTTGCGAGCCTACCAAGGGATGGCCTAGTCAAAACCCAAACCTAATTTGATAATGACAAATGTGCTCCATTTGATCTTACTAAATTTGAGGTAAGAAAAATGGGCATACACAAAAAGCTTTAACTGCAGCAAAAGGCAGCTCGACAAAGTATTGAATAAGCAAAGGTGAATGAAAATGCACACCACACGTTTTAGATTTTGTTTTTAGAAAATATTTTGAAAACCGGGAATCATTTTCCACTCAGTTAAGCAGTGCTTTGTGTTGGTATATCTCACAAAATCCTAATAAAATATCCTGACGTTTATGGATGTGCAAATTGTGCAAAAATACCTTTGCAATTGACTACACATAAATAAGTCAAGTAATACCATTGCGATAATTTATCAAAAAAAGCAAAAACATCAACATCTTGTAAAGGTAAACAAAGAATTTAAATATTCTAACATAACTGTGTTCATTTCTCTCAGTCCATATAAAGTGTGATTAGATCCTCTAATGACCCCACAGGAAATGGCTCTATCTCATAAATCCTTCCTGTTGGTACTCCTTTTGGCAGCATCATGGGAATACATGAACATCAGTCAAAACACTCTTACTCTTTTCTCTTCACTGCGACATGCATTCAGAAATTCCTTCTTGCTTCATTTGGAAACAAAGATCTGAACTTGTTTAAAGTCGCCAAACCACATTTTTAAAAAGTATTTCATTTAGAGATACAATTGTCAGATTGTGTATACCGTGTACACAAAATTATAAGTGAAAACATTTGTGACTCATTCAGTCTTTCTTTTTTTCATCCAGTCAGTTTAGAACAGAAGCTTTTTACATTTTAGCAACAGACCTGTTTAACAACCAGTTATTACTCACCTTTATCAGGCTACTTTGCTCCACCAAGCCCTGAATCTCACATAAACTTTCCTGCAAGCTGGACCTGTAGTTGTAGGTTCCTGGTGGTCCATGTGTCAAGTCTTCAGCACCGGGATCACATGGTAACCCTGGCGTAGTCCTCTCAGGCTCCATGATGTCTTGGTTCTGAGGCTACACAGAAAGAAGCCAGGGTGGCATCACATTTTTGCCTTTCTTCACCATGTTTGTCCACAGATAATAGCAGGGCTTCCTGTTCTTTTTTCCCGCCTCCACCACGGCACAAATCAGGCTGTCAGTGGCCAGGCGAGTCAGTACAGTTAACACAAGAATGTGCCCGAGTGAGTGAGGAAGAGTAGGGTGCCCTGGGGCTGAAGGATTCCCTTTGATCACATAAAACCAACATAAGATTTCTCACAGCACGGCCAGACTAGACTGACACCAAAAACTGGAAATGAACTGATAAGTTTACTAGATTACAAAAAGGGAGGTGCCTTGCTAAATATCAGGGGCACCGCTAAGGTTTGCAGTGTGGCTGGTTTCTATACGGTGTGAGAACAGGATATGAAAACATGGTTCAGATTTGCAACAAGGAAATGGAAAACCAAAAAATATCTTCCACTTTAGAAGTTTGGAAAAACTGTATTTTTAATATTGATATGGCTAAAAAACCTAAAAGAAGACCTAATTTAAAAAATAATTTTTAGTTTAAGTAATTAGATTCTAGATTTTGCTGAAAGTTGAAAATACAGCAATTCAAAAATGGTTATAAGTAGTCCTTTAATTAGAAAAATACTTAAAGATGTCTCTTTTAAATAAAGTATGCGAAATGAACTTTTAGAGGTAAAATCTGTTTGGTCTTGTGTAGTAGCAGAGGTTTACTTGTTTGAAAAAAAACAACTATTTAGATATCCTAAACAGTAGTACTACAATCCTGTTCCTGTCCCTTTAAGAGAACTCTTGGTCTCTGATTTGTCAGCTGATAGATTCAAAATGCAAAAGAACACAAAGCTAATTTGCTGGTGTTAGGGATGTATTTCATATATGCACATGTGCATCTTGGCTCTCTGTTGAACCTGCACAACAGCAGAAATTCCTCTAATTGCGATGTAAACCCCTTGTACACCAGGTACTTGTCTAGCTGTTCAAATGCAAATATGTCTTACATCGCTTTCACATACTTGCATTTGTAATTGAGGAAGACAGGCTAGAAGCTCCAGCTGAAACTCTGGTAAAACTACAAAATGTAACTTTAAAACATGAACTGGTGTCATATAACAGACCACGGTTTAGTTCACAACTGGTTTCTGTTTGAAACCATTTGTTAACTGGGACAAAGAATGACGATGTAATGACAAATTGTCTTACTGACAAATTCCTAAAGAAATATTTCATGCATGTGGAAACTTTAACTGAAAGAAATGATAGCTACTTTGTTATGGCAGGAAAGGGTGTTAGGAAGTAGACTTTCAAAAAAATGTTCCTTAGCATTGACCCCAACGTGTCTACCATTTATCTAAAATCTTAGCTACTTTTTGCTTCAAAACGAACTTTAGCAGATGGATGACATTCAAATGGTAAATAGTAAGGGAAGGAAAAAAACAAAAATGTGCTAAAACCAGCATATAATTTAACATAAAATTACAGCTTTAAAATGTCATTTATGTGCTCTCTTGGTCTCTCACTCATACTTGACTGCAAGATGTCTTTGTAAATGTCAAAGACAACCTTGCTTCAGGACAGGTTGATTGAGGACAACTTGATGTATTCATCTGCAACATCCAAGTTATCAATACGTAAAAAATACATTTATCCAGAAGTTACAGAGAGTTTAACTTGGTCATTTTTAACCTTTGTAATTAATGCCCTATTACACCGATTTGAATTGGACATTATGGCCTCTGTGATGGCTTCCTGTTAAAGCTCCATTCACACCAGACTATAACACAAACACTAAGAATCACTGAACCACAGACAGATGAAGATTTCCTCTGCGCAAAACTCCAGTGGTGAGATGTAATGCTTCATTATCAGGATGGCAGTATTTCAGGGTTCCAGTTGTAGCCTGGGGACACCTGGTAGAGGCAGTGACAGCTTAACCATGACAGTCTCCACACACATCAGAGTGGATTAGTCTGAGAATATGAAGCAGAACCAACCATGTAGGCCTCATACCAAGGCTACAACTTCATCACGCCCAAACTGCTCTGGTCGGATTAACAACAATGCTCTTGCTGGTCCACTGCTTTCACAGGAGTAACAATAGGCCATCACCAACCAAATAACGCCTGGTTCACACGGCGAGGTTTTAAAATTGTCAGTTAATTTTCCAAACCTAAGAGACGCTACACATGACGATAAAAAAACTGTAGATATAAAAGTTTTGGTTCTACAGTGTGTGGTGTACAGACACATGAACAGATTTCACTCTCAAACATTCAGAAGTCAGACAGGATATCCTGCAAAACCTCTCGAGATCAAAGATGAAATCAGAGTAAATAAACATGCTGATTAGGAAGAAGCAACAAAGATAGTTTGTGGACTAATTCTAACAGAAAAAAAACATTACAAAAAGAAAAGGCGTTGGTTAAAGGAATGGAGACAGTGTGAGCAGGGGCTCTACTTGCTACACTATGATATGGAGGTGAGTTGTGTTTGTTTTTTCACGGGGAACTTCGTCACCTTGCTTTCTGATTGGCTACATGTCACATTCAACAGGCTGCATGTTTGTTTGTCCTCGAGATACATCAACCACACACCAGGAGATTGGGCCAAGACAATCCAACATGTTGGTCCTGGGGTCCTTCTAAGCAGACTAGATCACTCTTAACACACCACACACAGCAGGAATATCTCAGTAGATTATCTGTAAAGCCATCTCGATAATCAGGGTGACCTTAAGATGGTCACAAAGGGAGGATCGGGTCAAAAATCGACATGATTATCTATCATGTGGCATAAAACGAACAATCCTCAAACTAGACGACTGTAAATACAGTGCCATGATCAGGGCCCATGCACATAAAGATTAGTATGATCTTAGCTCCCAGCTGAAAAGAAGCATCCCCACCACCAAATTGCTTGTATAGGCAGGTTGCTGAGAGACACAGAAACTGTTTATCACCTACAGTTTAAATGCAAAACATTTTTGTAATGCTGTCAAAGTAATACACTGTAAAAAACTGAATAGAACAAATGTGCTAAATAATACATTAATCCATCCAGCTTACCTTTTCCAGTGGCAACACCGTTTCTTTCAGAACTCTATTTCGTCTCCATTTCTTTTCTTCATTTAGCAGAGAAGCATTTTCTTGTCCTGCTGTTATAGCATAGTGTTTCCCATCTGTACATCCAGAATCATTCGCTCCTCCTTGTGCCGCCCCCTCACCTGCTGCACCTATGTTCATTGCGTGAGCAGTTGTGAGTGGTTTTTCGTCAGTTGCAACAATTAGTTTCACTGTTTCAGTTTCATCTGGATTTGGCATCGAATCCTCTGCAGAGCACAGAACAGGGCTCTTAGTTTTTCCCTCAGACTGACAGATAGTCGCCTCTGTTTTGCTGACTGGGAATGTCATTTCAGCTGAATGCTCAACACTGACCTGACATTTGGTGTCAGTGCAACATGATTTAGACAGAGTCAGTGCCTCACCATTGTTTATTATGTGGGTTGTATGATTCTCTTTGCTTTCTGATTGGCCACTTAAACCTTTCTCTTCTGCATGTTCGAAGACCAGGGGGGTTGATTCAGAATCAGATTCTTTTTCATGTAAATCCGGGCTGCCTAAAGTGGGTGAGAATCTTGATTTCATCTCAGGAAATCCTGTGTTTGAAGTTTCTTCCAGCTTTGTATTATCATGCTGAGTTTCTTGTGACCACCTAAAACCATCTGGCCTGCTGGCTCCAATATATCCACTTTGTTGTATGTTCCATGACTGCAGCTCCAACACTACGGTGAACACTTTATCTGGGCTTCCTCTAACTTGCCTGCTATGCTCATCTTGTTCTGTTGCATCAGTACCTGCCTTAAAAGTCTCTGGTTGTGCAGCTGTTATGCAGGATTCCATTGGAGTTTTGTCTGACTCTGGACGGGCTGAAACTGTGGAAAATCTAGTTGCCTTCTCGAGGAATTCAGTGAGCTCTTCTTCCTGATTGCACCTGAGTACATCTGGACTGTAGGCACCAGTGTTTTCCAGTTGCTGTGTTTTTTGTCTCTCAACCACAGGTTCAACTGTAAAAACTTGTGTTGTTCTCTCAGAAAGATTTTCATTTAAGGCATCAAACCTCTCTGATTGTGTTACGAGAAGATTCGGCACGTTAATGGCAGGAATGGTTGCTTCAGTTGATTCTCTTAGGGATGTGACACTGGGTAATTTACTGACTTCTTTGGGGTTGTCTGAATCAGACAGATCTAAGACCAAGGCTGAGGAACAGTCTCTGTGCAATGCTTCAGTGTTTATCGAGTTGGATATGAAAGTCTTTGTAGTATTTCCAGAAACTATCTCATGCAAACTGCTTTGAGTACCATTCTCATCCTTTGACTCAATAGAAGTCTGATGGTCAATTTCTCCTGAAGCTGATTGAGGCACTTTTGATCCTAAAGCATCTAGGCTATCTGCACAAAAAGCATCTTCTTTGTTCACCTCCATGATTCTCCCTGTTGTGCATCTAAAAGAGATGTCTTCTTGATTTGGTTTAGTGGCGTCAGTTTCATCCTTTGATGCTTGTAATAAACAGGTTTGCGGTTTCGTTAAAATGCTGAGCGTTTCCTGGTTTTCACTTTTGTTGCCCTCTTGGTGACTGTCTGAGTCTTTCTTGTCTGTTGCAGTGGACGAGATAGGATCCCAGGCATCTCGAGCTCTGACGTCTGAATTTGAATTTGCAGTTCCAGCTCGGTTTGGCATATCTGTTTGCATTTGATCATGGCAAACCTGTTAAATCCATTAAACAACAACTGTCAAATTGTCCCAACATATTAATGTTACGTGCATATAGCTGTTGAATTCTTGAAATGAGAATATTCTCACCAGGTGTTTAGAAATAGAGTCACTTGCTCGTTGGCTTTCACGCAGAACCTCTGAAGCACTTTTCACCAGAGTCGTCGTCACTTCTTCTCCTAGACAATTTATAAGAATGCTCTGTTGGGCGAGTACATCACAAAGTGCTTGTTGAAGCTGGTAACCTTTATCCAGAGCAGCCTATGAGAGAACAAAAACATAAATAAAAATTGTTTTAGCTATTTGTAATAAGGTTCAGTGCTTTTGTTTATACCTGATTCTACATGGATGTTCTTTATCACAGTCCAAAAGCAAACCTTGAGCAAATTGGAATTAGCAAAATCCCGTCTTTTATATTTACCAAGAAATAAAGAGGAGAAGAGAGGTATTTCTCTTGTATTAAATGTGGCATTTTAAAGCCTAATGAAATAAAAGAATAAAAAAAAACATTCTTTTGAGAGAAATCTGTGGTATTGTCTGAGCTTCACAAAATGTAATGTTATATTAATACAAAGTGTATGCCCAGAGAAGCTTTTTGAGGCTGTTGCTTTTTTAAATGACAAAAGCACAGAAAGCCTGTTGAAGCTGAAGCTAAATTTAAATAATATCTTATCAAGAAAAAGCTTCAATGTGACTGTTTTTGTCAAAAATCTTACAAACTTTAGCGATCACTTTTGCAATGTTTTAATTTAGGAGCATTTGTTTCTTAATTTTTTGTGTATATACTGTTAGATGGTATTTTCTTTTTTGCTAAATGTCAACCTGGCTTATGCTTAGTTCAGACCGTACAGATGGACATGTTTGTATTTTACCTGACTGGATGATGATGTCTGAACTTGTACTGTTTGGATCCACTGCTGAAGATCTCCGATGAGTCCTCCTACTGTCTCAGCAGTTACTTCTACACATCCTTGCTTCTTCAGGTTAAAAACAGACCTGAGGCTAGATTTGGGACACAAAATCATGTGAAAAATGCTGTAATAAAAGTGAATTTACTCTTGCTTATTGTAACAGAACCTACATCATTTATGAACTCTGTTACTCTCTGCCGTGAAGGCTATGTAATTTTTGATGAGCCTAATGAGAGGCAAATTTGATCAACTTTGCGCTAAAGAATTTGTTTTGTTAGAATAACTAAAAAACTAACCAAACAACAACAACAGAGTGAGGAACATAATTTAATTAAAGCTGGATTTTTCCAGCGAACTAAATTGCATTATCTGCTTTTCGTCAAAATACATGACTGTACAACTATGTCTGTCATAAATTGAGACAGTGTACCTGAGGAAGTTTTTCACAACAGCACTGACAGCAAAAGTGGCATCAGCCGGAAGCGTTTCCTGTGTTTCTCTCATCCTCTGCAGGTCATTAACTCTGAAATCCAACTCTGTCATCTGTTTATCACACTCCTGAGAAACACAAATGCCTGTTTTATTGAAAGCACACGTGTATTTTTTGACATATGTTATTTGGGGATATAGTGACAATTTACAACATTCATTAATGTTACCTGTACTGCACACCACTGCTGTGTCAGCTGGCAGATATCTGCCAACACAAAAAGCTCCTCCACATCTTTGGCAAGCTCACTTAGATCTGTCAGTAAAAGGGAGGCTTCTTTCCTAACTTGCTGAAGTCCTTCATTCTGTAGAAGGGATGCCAGTTGTTCTTTGATGCCACACTCTATCGCCCTCTTGTGGTTTTGGAGATCACTGACCTGCTCTGAAAGCCTGGCTTGGGCCTCTGCTGTGGAATCGCCTGTGAGGGAGTCCCTGAGCGTTTCAAGGGCTAAAAGGTATTTTTCAACTTCTGCTACTTGTTTCAGCAAAGCCTGGGAAGGGGAAAGAGAGAAGGATAAATGTGTGATATAGGTGGAATAGTGTTTAAATTCCTCCCTTAATTTGAGGATTTATTATCAAAGGAACATAATGTGTTTAATTAAGTGAGCGTGAACAGAATGAGCACGGTGTCTTGAAGAGTCGTACCTCCAGGGCTGCTGCATCAGGGTTCAGACTAGCTGAGTTGTCTTTTTGGGCTTGGCAAGCTGTCATCCTCTCATGAAGGGTTGTCAAATGATGGTGGCAGTCCTGCAGCAACTGGTCAAAGTGTTCCTCATTACTCAAACCTTTCTCAAGGTTGGTGCACAAACCCTGTGGACATTTCAGGCAGATCAGGCAACAGTTAGAGGACTCATATTTCTCTTAGATTTTTCTAAAATGGTATGTTACAAATGTTTAAATTTCAAATCATTTTATAAAGGCTCTTTAGAAAAACAACTTTAAACCTGTTCATCATGGCCTCTTTAGCAACGTCTGACATCAATGTGTGGTGACCAACTCCCGTTTGTTAGAAAGTAAAATCATGCATGAACAAAACTAAGATATGTGGGTTTATCTGTAGGTTCTCAGTTATTGACTATGAAAACCTCAAAAGATCTGTGAACTTGTAAAAAAAAAAAAACAACGTGAGAAATCAATGACAAAGATGTCATTTAAATAAGTCTATAATGCATTATCATATTAACACAACTGCATGGTGATCACAACAAAAAACTTTTCACCTTTACTTCTGCCATAAGCGCTGACCAATGGGTATCTAACTTATCCCAGGAGGCATCTTTCCAGATGGCGTTCCTGGTTTTCTCAGCTAGGTCCATCCTCCTCTCATCCAGGTTGATGAGGGTTACTTTCAGTGTATCAGATTCAGTCTGCAGCTGACGGGCAAGAAGGCAGGCCTGTGCACGCTCAGCTGTGCCAGGCCAGGGGAATAAAGAAGGAAGCTGCTCAGCTTGGTGCTGCAGCTCCTCCACTCTGTAGCAAGCCTCCTGTCTACTCGTCAAGAAGAGAGAGGTGAGCTCTAAATCATCTTGCAGCACTCTATGGCACCAGAAGGAGAGGAAATTCAAAAAGCTCCTTAATAATACAGAAGGTGTTGTTTCCACTGTTTGTGTTTTGAATTTGAATGCTTTAATATTCTGAGATTTTGAAGAGATATTTCTGGCTCTTGTCACCTGTAATAAGGCTGAACCAATTCTAAAAGGTTCTTCCAGTGTTCTTCTGTTTTCTGAATCTTCACCTGAACCTCCTGCTTCAGGTCTTCTCTGTGCAACAGTCTTTGGCTTAGAGTGTCTCCAGTAACTCTGAGCTCCTCCAGGCGATCCTCTGCTTCTGTTGTTGCATTTAACACATCCTGAAAATAAAACAGTTTTTAATAAATCACAGACGTTTCCGAAAATTCAGATGTAAGCAGAATGAGAAGTGACAGAAAGCCACTTTGACTCTGTTTATTTAACAGATTACTGTACATCGACTCTAACTGGCAATCCCAGTTTGTTCAGCTTATGAGTCACTTTAGTATCATTTATGCAGAGTACATGGATACAACTTAGCTTAGAAAAAGCTGGACCAACTTTAGCTTTGCAAACATATTGATATTCCTTGAAATTTTTCACATTAACATGTCAGACCAACAAAAAGTAGCCGTAATTGTGAAGTGGAAGGAAATAATAAATGTGTTGTGCTCCAGCCATGGATTAAAACACTCTGAACTGCACACAAACAAAGACGCTGGTAGAAAACTCAGCATCTTTAACTACAACATTAAACTAACAGTCCAGCCCAGGAAGGAGGAGTCACAGCTAGAATCCTCATAATGTCAAGCAGCCACTAACAAAATCACTTTCCCAGCCACACCTCGTTCTCTACCCCTGCAGATCCTAGAGATGAGGACAGGGGAGGAAAGGCACGCCAATGTCCGACTTACTGGCAAGAAATTATAACCATTTTTTCTCAGCAGAATAATTTAAGCTCAGTAAAGCTGGGACAAGAGTGTCTATCAAAATCAATATTCAAGTCTTCACAGAGTTTCAGTTAGATTTAGGTCTGTACTTTGACTTGGCCATTCTGTCAAACATGCTGTGATCTAGATCATTCCATAGTTCTTGCTATATGTTTAGGGTCTTTGTGAACCTCCCACCCAGTCTCACACCTTTACCAGGTTTTCTTCCAGGATTGCCCTTTATTTAGCTCTACTCATCTTCCCACCAACCTTGACCAGCTTTCCTGTTCCTGCTGAAAAACAGCATGCCCGCAGTATGATGCTGCCCCCACCACATTTCACAGAGGACTGAAAGGTGGTGCTGACAAATATTTTTGAAGTACGGCGCAATCAATATTACATAATTTATTATGCAAAATGTAGGTATACCTGCCTAACCCGGAATAACTCAACCATTGCTGCCAGAAAGTCAGTCTTATGGTTTCTGCCACCAGACGGTTAAGGTGAATTCAATTGATATCAGAAGGTGATATTTTTCATATAAGATTCACAAATGGCCAAGTATTATAACGTCAGTTATAATGGCCTCTTATAAAGACCGTTATAAAGTAGAGGCTGAATGGTGAAAAACTAATAGTTAAAAAAGTTTGGCAGTTAATTTTGTGTTATTTTAGGCTGTCCAAACACCTTTACATGACACTGAAAAACTTATGTTTTTTATTGCAGAATATTTTGAGAAGGCTTGTCGTTTCTTACCTGAGCACGATGAAGTTGTTGCTCTGCTGAAGTCCTAATTTCACTATTTTCCCCAAGAGACAAGTCCACATTCGTTCTCAGATCTTCAATCCATGACTGAATGGATTTAACCAAACTCTGAAATCCTTCAAAATCCTTTCTCAGCGAGGGTGTCACCTCTTCTGAGCCACCTCCAATGTTTGTGTAGAAGTTCTGGTATTGCTCAACCAGTTCACAGCTCTGCTCCAGCAGCACTGACTGCTGAAGGTTGCTGCTTCTTAAAGATGATACAAGCTCAGAAACAAGCTCTGTCCTCCCTCTGCAGAGCACAGAAAAACAAATCATAGTCATATACCCATCAATCAGACTCTCAATGTGATTAAAGAGAAAACAGTGAAGCTTTCTCATGTTGGGGTTTTCTTTTAATAAGCAGATTAGGGGGCAAACAAATTCTAGTCATAGAGGCATACATTTTAATTACAAACACTGCTTATTGCTGAATGGAAGCTCTTCATTTGCTACATGAACACTTCTCAGATGTTGTGAGCATCTCTGGTTATCTAAATAAAATAGTTTTACTAAATATTTACAGTAAATGTAATTTATCGTATTTAAAAAATACGGAAATATGGTTTATGCCAAAAGCAGAAGCATCTGGAGTTGAATATTTATTTAAGGTGGTACAAATTTAATCCAAATGTCATATTTGTTTAAAGAAAATGAGTTAAATATCTAATGATTTTGTACATTTGAATACATTTATGCAATATATTGCAGCACTGTCAATCATGTGGTATATGTTTTTTTAAATATAAATTTTAACCAATAATATTGATTAGTTACAACTCAGCATTTTGATTTTTTGTTTTTTTAACTTTAAAAACTACAGAGCAGTTTACCTTTGATGAAGTGCTTCTTCTTGTAGAAGAGTACAATCCTTCACCTTCAGTGCATTTTCCGCAGCTTCATGAAGCCACTTTTCCAGCTGCTCTTTCTCTGTTTGCAGCCTGTAGCACATAAAAAACATGCAAAGGTCACAAGCTTAATCCACAGATCACACAATATACAATACATTGGAATGATTACAAAGAGGAAAGACTTTGCTACATAAAATAGGACCTAGTCCAAAAAACAAGTTCAACTTGCCCAGGCTCTGTTTTAATCTCCCATTTCACCTGTATTCCTGTCAGACTCTAGTTTTTACAGCTTGTGTGTAAAAAGTTTAAATATTAATGGCAGCTTCAAGGTCAACTCTTTTCTAATTAAGAAATATACATAAAAGCATATAAAAAACACGTAGCATCCAATTTAACAAATTCAGACAAAAACGACTAAATTGCAGTTACACCTTTGTTAGAAAGTACGATTATTACGTAGGAGGGTTAGGGCCGTTGTAGATAAAAGAAAACAAAACAATAATGTGGCCACTGAGGTAGATTATCCTGATACATATGGATTCTTATTCAATTTGTACATAATGGCATTTAAATGATTACATCCATGTGTTCCAAGAACATTAAAGCTGAATGTAAATGTGAACTTACGTGTCAAGATGTCGGATATTCCTCTCAGTCTGCTCCTCCACTTCAGAGAAGAGCTGATGGGTGTTTCTGACCTTCTCCTCCAGCTGAATCCCACTAACGGACAGACTCTGGAGGCTCCCAGGACTGGCTATGGAGGCCAGAACCTGCACATCCTCAAGCAACCTATGCACCTGCTCATCTTCAGTGTGGAGCTGTCGACATAATTCCTGCAGAGATAGATGTTACCATTACAGAAGGCTCCTACTTAATCTCCACAGCTGCTGAGTTCAGCTTACAGATCTTAAATATCATACATTTAAAGAGGTTTTTCAGGTGGAAGTTTCAAAAAGCAGAAAGTAAGTTAAGCAGTTTATGTTCCTACCCAACACAACACCAAAAGTTAACAAATATGTCAGTAGTCATTAAGTTTTTCACTCATTTAAGCAGTTACCTTAAGTTTTGCCAGAACTGTTGCAACATCTGGACCAGAAAGACTGTGGAGGGACTCTTGAATCTTCTGGAGGGAGTTGAGAGACTCTGTCATCCTTTCAGTAATTTGTCCCATAGTGGCCATCATCTGCTTATACACATCCTCACTTTCCAAAAATAGTTCCTTAAGTTGCTCTATTTTTTTTCTCATCTGGGTTTCCACCACCTTAAAAACAGAAGTAAAATTTTTTACAAGGATTCTATATTGCAAAATATGCTCCCTATGTTTCTGATTAATGTAATATAAAAACAATATACAGTACAGACCAAAGGTTTGGACACACCTTCTCATTCAAAGAGTTGTCTTTATTTTCATGACTATGAATATTGTAGCTTCACACTGAAGGCATCAAAACTATGAATCAACACATGTGGAATTATATACTGAACAAAAAAGTCTGAAACAACTGAAAATATGTCTTATATTCTAGGTTCTTCAAAGTAGCCACCTTTTGCTTTGATTACTGCTCCGCACACTCTTGGTATTCTGTTGATGAGCTTCAAGAGGTAGTCACCTGAAATGGTTTTCACTTCACAGGTGTGCCCTGTCAAGTTTAATAAGTGGGATTTCAAGCCATATAAATGGGGTTGGGACCATCAGTTGTGTTGTGCAGGAGGTGGATACAGTACACAGCTGATAGTCCTACTGAATAGACTGTTAGAATTTGTATTATGGCAAGAAAAAAGCAGCTAAGTAAAGAAAAACGAGTGGCCATCATTACTTTAAGAAATTAAGGTCAGTCAGTCCGAACAAGTGGGAAAACTTTGAAAGTGTCTCCAAGTGCATTCGCAAAAACCATCAAGCACTACAAAGAAACTGGCTCACATGAGGACCGCCCCAGGAAAGGAAGACCAAGAGTCACCTCTGCTGCGGACGATAAGTTAATCTGAGTCACCAGCCTCAGAAATCACAGGTTAACAGCAGTTCAGATTAGAGAACAGGTCAATGCCACACAGAGTTCTAGCAGCAGAGACATCTCTAGAACAACTGTTAAGAGGAGACTGTGTGAATCAGGCCGTCATGATAAAATAGCTGCTAGGAAACCACTGCTGAGGACAGGCAACAAGCAGAAGAGACTTGTTTGGGCTAAAGAACACAAGGAATAGACATTAGACCAGTGGAAATCTGTGCTTTGGTCTGATGAGTCCAAGTTTGAGATCTTTGGTTCCAACCACCATGTCTTTGCGCGGCGCAGAAGAGGTGAACGGATGGACTCTAGATGCCTGGTTCCCACCGTGAAGCATGGAGGAGGAGGTGTGATGGTGTGGGGGTGCTTTGCTGGTGATACTGTTGGGGATTTATTCAAAATTGAAGGCATACTGAACCAGCATGGCTACCACAGCATCTTGCAGCGGCATGCTATTCCATCCGGTTTGCGTTTAGTTGGACCATCATTTATTTTTCAACAGGACAATGACCCCAAACACGCCTCCAGGCTGTGTAAGGCTATTTGACCAAGAAGGAGAGTGATGGGGTGCTGCGCCAGATGACCTGGCCTCCACGGTCACCGGACCTGAACCCAATCGAGATGGTTTGGGTGAGCTGGACCGCAGAGTGAAGGCAAAAGGGCCAACAAGTGCTAAGCATCTCTGGGAACTCCTTCAAGACTGTTGGAAAACCATTTCAGGTGACTACCTCTTGAAGCTCATCAACAGAATGCCAAGAGTGTGCGGAGCAGTAATCAAAGCAAAAGGTGGCTACTTTGAAGAACCTAGAATATAAGACATATTTTCAGTTGTTTCAGACTTTTTTGTTCAGTATATAATTCCACATGTGTTAATTCATAGTTTTGATGCCTTCAGTGTGAAGCTACAATATTCATAGTCATGAAAATAAAGAAAACTCTTTGAATGAGAAGGTGTGTCCAAACTTTTGGTCTGTACTGTACATTGGTTTATTTTAATCTCCTGAGAAATATATTCTACACTTTTACTCAGAAGATGCTCAGTAAAATATTTACATATACAAATTTCAGAAAATAAGTTGTGATGTTTTAAAATGAGGTGCATAAATATGTGAATAAGGGCTGAAATGTCACACAAAATATCAGATAGTCAGTCATTTTCTACCGCTTATTCCATAGTGGGTCGCAGGGAAGTTGGTGCCTATCTCCAGCAGTCTATGGGCAAGAGGCAGGGTACACCCTGGACAGGTCGCCAGTCCATCGCAGGGCAACACACAAACAACCATGCACACACTCATTCATACACCTAAGGGCAATTTAGAGTGACCAATTAACCTAACAGGCATGTCTTTGGACTGTGGGAGGAAGTCGGAGTACCCGGTGAGAACCCACGCATGCACGGGGAGAACATGCAAACTCCATGCAGAAAGACCCCCGGCCGGGAATCAAACCCAGGACCTTCTTCTGCAAGGCAACAGTGCTACCAACTGCGTCACTGTGCAACCCATATCAGATAGTCTGAAGGAAATTTGGTCTGCAGAATGGCAACAGAACCACATTTTCATATCTATCCATCTATTTCAGCCCTAAAACCTACACCCCAAAACAAAACTAACCAGGAGCATTAATGGTCTACCTGCAGCTCCAGAGGGGCCTCTGCGCTTTGAAGCAACAACTGAATCTCAGCAGTTCTTCGGTGGAAACGCTGTGCACTCTCCTCTTGGGTCACAATCTCATTCTGCAGCCAGAGTGAAAGACGTTAATATCCTTCAAAAAGCCAACTGTGGAATCATAACCAACATAAGTTCATATTCTAATACACAGAGAGGTCAGTTTTACCTGCAATGCCTTAATGTCATCCTCACTCTGAAAAGATGGACACTGAGAAAGCACAGCTATTCTACTGGTGGTCCATCTCTCCACTTCTTCCCCCAGCTGCAAGACTCCATCCCATAACGTCAAGCATAGATGGAGGTTTTCAAAGTGGGAGTCTGTTCTTTCAGATAACTACAAGGAGTAAATAAGTTTTATTATAGTAAAGCACAGAACTTGACCTAAACTATCAAACTTTACTCTAATTAATCTAAATGTACAGAAAGTATGCAGGACAGCAGATGGTAAAGCATTGGGCATCTCACTATTAACAGAAATTAAATACAAGCTACAGAAAAATGTATTCATAATAATTATAATAATAAGATACGATGACCTAAAATAATAGTAATACAAATAACTGTCCATCCAGAAGCAAAGCAATAACATTTAAGTTTAGAGTAGTGAAGGGCCAGCCTGATTTCATGTTTCAAAGCATAGCTATTTGCAGCTGGTATCCCAGTCCTGAGCATATTTGGACATTGATGCACTAATTTTTAAATCTATTAATATTTCAGACAGAGTTTTCATATTCACACAGATAATCAGATCATCCTTTTCCACTCTCCAAAACACAAAGATAACAGAATGAAAGACAGCCTAATGTGTGCAAGGTGGCTAAACTTACATCCAGCCAGCGGTCCATGAGTGCGTCTGCTTCACTTTCAAATGGACCAGCATTACCGCCCGGGATCTGACGCAGGAGAGACTGAAGTTGTCTGCAGATACCACGGACCTCCTCTATGTGGTCTCCGAGACCATTCAGCTCTGCTTTAGTTTCCATAACCTTCAAAACCACAGATATAAAAAGATTACAAATCACTTACATCAATCCTGGCACTATAAGACCTAATGTTATAACTAAGATTTGGATCTTCATAATCTGTGTTTTACACACCCATGGAGAAGTATCCATTCCCTTTGAACCTTTCCATGTTTTTCCCCACAGTGTGATGCTGCCACCACCATGCATTACAATCGGGGATGTTGTGTTCACGGCAATGTGTACCGTCAACTCTCCACCGCAAACAGCGTTTTGCATTAATGTTCTTGATTTTGAGGACGGCCATGTTTTGGTAGGTTTGCAGTTGTACTACACTATTACCTTTTTCAAATAAGAAATTTAACAGTGCTTTTTACCCTTCACCTGTCTGCCATGTTCTTTGGTTTTCATGATACTGTTGGTTAACTAAAGTTCTCTAACAATTCTCTGAACTATTGACAAAACAGCTGTATAAATAAGAAGATTAGATTACGAACAGATTAAGTATGCTTACTATTTTGCTGACTCCTGAAGGTAATTGTTTGCACTGGATTTTATTTAGGGATATATGAGTAAAGGGGGCTGAATACATATGAAAGGCACATTTTCTGGGCTTTTGTTTGTAAAACAAAATGAAAACAATGCATCATTTTTCTTATGTGCAACGTTGTGATGGTCTACCGCTAAACAGTCCTAATGAAATGCATTTAAAATTGTGGTTTTTAACAAAACAAAGGTTCTAGGGGCATTAAAGCTTTTACAGGGTGCTGTAAGTTAAATATATTGCTGTACCTTAGCGCATAGCCTCTGCAGGTAGTCTTTTCCAATGTAGGAGGCTTGTTCACCTATGGTTGTCTCAGCCCTCTGCAGTTTGAAACTCAGCTCACCGTGCATGCTCTGATACTTTCTCAGCAATTCTGTCAGGACACGACACTGACCCAGCCTGTGTGTGAACCCAAACAAAAAGCCATCACAAATACACATCAGCAAAGACATACATATCCTAGCTTCATTTTGCTTGATTTTACTGTTCTGATGTGGCTTTCATTGTCTCCTCCCAGAGATCCTTGGCCTCTCTGGTCTGATTCTCCTCTGGGATTTCTGATTTTGAAGAAGCTTCACATATGTGCAGAACTTCAGAGCCAAGGCTGGCGAGAACACTTTCCAGCTCTGTCAAAGCATGTGTCCTGCAGAGGAAATTCACTTTCTATGTTCATTGCAGCTGAATTGAATTACTGAATTGTGCATATGCTTGTTTGAATAGGTAAAATTATGTCCACATGTTTAACTGTTTTGTAATTTAAGTTCAATCACATCAAAATGTTCTGACAGAACCAGGTGAGTGTTGTACCTCTGCTGCAGGGCAGGTAGTGTGGGTTCCTGCAGCTCCAACCTCTCTGCTGCTGCCTTGGTCTCCATCAGCACTGCTAATAAGGCAGATTTCCTCTGGACCAAATTCTCATGCTCATTTTCATATTTCCCAGTGTCCCTGCTCATGCTTCTTTGTCTCTGGTCTTTGGTTTTTAAGAAACCCTCTTCAGGTCTCTGTGTTTGAATTTTGTGCCATTGACCCTTTTGAATTTTGAATTCATGATCTCCTTTTTGCTTCCGCTTTTTAACCTCCGACATTGAATTTTCTTTTGTCACACTTAGAGCAGGATGCTCCCAGTCTTGCTTTCTTGAATCATTCTTCCGGACCTCCATAAGATCCATGTCCTCGCTGCACTGGATTTCGTTCTTTCCCAGAAGATCTAGTTCTTTCTCTCTCTCCTTTCTCCTGACTCTCAGCTGCTGAGACACAAAGTCCACCACATCCTGACATGTCACAGAAGCACCATCCATGGTCAGAGTCATCCCCACGGCCTTTAAACTACAGTCAACAATATAAGATTGCTCCGTAGCAGGCTTCAATCTCTTCATTGTTGCCTGCCAAGAGTGTTGTTCCTCTTCCTTGTATATTTCATTTTTCTGCCTGTTGGGGCCGCAGTTTGCCAACAAGGTTGGAAAGTCAGCCTTGATGTCTCTCAGGGTGGCCAGAAGGTGATCCAGAGCCTGTACAGTGGATTGAACTTCCTCCAACTGCAGTCTGAGCTGCTCCAGATGATGAACGTTACTGAGGAGTGGCTGGCAGAGGGATGGCTGCGATGTGGCTCCCGACCCTCGCCTTTCCTCCTCAGCACTTTGTTCTGAAAGCTTTCTCATTTCATCCTGCAGTGTTAGATCTATCTCCTGGAAAACACATCAAGGACTAATGCTAATGTTTGCAAATTTAAATCATGACACAAAAACAAACTGGCTGAAAACATTAGTTTACCTTAAGGTCAGAAGAGATTGTGGATTCAACCAACACCAGAGAGGAGATGTCCAAAGACTGACTGATAATCTGATTTAGTTTTTCAGCGATTAACGCCCTCTGATCGTCTGCAGACAACATCGGGTCAAAGGCATTTTTCAGAGGCACCATTCTGCTGCACCAAGAATCACAGAAAAAAAGCAAAATGTCTTTATTAAATTGTGTTAACAGCAGAATTACATTATCTTACAAAATATAATTGTAAATTTAAGGTCTGACAAGTTTCTACCTACAACTATTTAACCTACCTTTGATCAGGCTGTACAATACAAAAAATTAAACACAATACAGTTTCTTTGGTTTCCTGTCCTCATTGGCACCAACTGTTTCTAGGTGCTTTTAAATTTTAAAATTTGGACCAACTGCATTTCAGTCTAAACCTGCTAATATTACATTTTAACTGCAAACCAAAACATCACAGTCCCACAGAGGTCACATGCTTAAACGTAAAGAAAACTGATAACCTGCGAAAGCCTCACAACATCCAGCAGGTAAAAGTTTAACAGGTAAAAGTTTCTTATGCTGTGACCCTAAATGTATAAATTAATGTGCATGCATCAATATACCACAGCATCAGCAAGGACACGGTGAGCCTGTGGGAGTTGAAAAGGTATTCACTGATAATCTTTAGGGTCATGCTGACCACAAGTTGGCATTGTTTGGATTGTTCCATTGTAAAAACCTCAATAAAGTTAAATTACAGACACTTGGGAGGCTGAGTTATAAATAATTGGGCTGTCTAATTTTATACACTATTGCTAAACAGTTTTTCTGTTCTAATAAGTATGCAGAATTTTCAATAAATGCACATTTTGTACAATCACTGGTCGCTCTTTCTGATGTGGGTCAGTTGCTCCCCTTCTCTTTTTGGCAATCTTGCTTTGTTTAATACATCTAAAAGGAATCTCCATTTATTTTTGGTACTTTCAGCCCACATTCAAGGTATCTCTGCAGCTCTGACTGACACAACAGACACCCAGCACATGGAGCACAGCACCTTGCAAAAGTATTCCTACCACTTGAACTTCATTCCAACACATGAATATGCTTGATATAAAATATCCCCTTGTAGCTCTGGTTGCAAGGGTGTGGTTGTTGTCCTTGTAGAAGGTGAACCTCCTCAATAGTATCAAGTCTTTGCAGCCTCTGACAGGTTTTCTTATGGATTCTCCCATCAGAACTGTGCATCTCTGCAGCTCCTCCACAGCTACTATGGGCATCTGCCTGCTTCTCTAGTTAATGCTCTTCTGACCCTTGTTGCCTGCTTAGACGCATGGCTACAGTACATATACAGTTGTGCCATATTGTACCTTCCTAGTGCACCCTGTTTAGTGGGGTGCTCCTCCAGTGATAGCACAGCTGGTTCTGCGATGACTGTCCATTCTGCCTCCTGTTTGCTCTCCACAGTGTTGCTCCTAACAACTGCCTGGAAGACGGGAGAGTTGCATAGTAACAGATCATCAAAGCAAAGAGGAAAATGGAACAGTAAGCCTATCCGATTACAAAAGATTAGTGTCCAGTACAGGTTAAGCATGGGCAGTGAAACTGCTGAATGTGTTTCTGACTGGACAGGTTTGTGCAAAGGCAATAATTAAATAAGATTTTAGTATGATAAAATTATACAATCTAACCCCACATGCTGAATTAAAGCATATTTTCCAGACACTTGGTCATATTTTATCTTAAATTATTTAGTTTATCCGAGCCCTACAGTAAGTTAAAAATCTAACAGTTGCTTGTAATTTCAAAGCTGCACAGACATTTGTAAACAAAAGTAAAATCCTGAGGACAAACAAATTATGTTTATTTAGCATAAAAATGTATAAAGCATACATCAAAGCATACATTTAGGAATGAACAGGTCAGTCTACTGACTGGAGAGACAGAATTAACGTAAAATTGTCATTCTTATTAAGTTATACTAACTTGGAAAGCAAGTCTGACGGCCGAGACAAACTGAATGAATAAGACTGCTGTGGATTGAAACAAACACAACCTGAAAGTCCTTGTTACAGGACAAAATCCAGATCACGAGACAAAAATGAACATGATACAGAGCCTTGCGAAAGTACTCGGCCCCCTTGAATTGGTCAACCTCTTGCCACATTTCAAGCTTCAAACATAAAGATATAAAATTCCAATTTTTTGTGAAGAATCAACAACAAGTGGGACACAATCATGAAGTGGAATGAAATTTATTGGATGTGTCAAACTTTTTTAACAAATAAAAAACTAAAAAGTGGGGCGTGCAATATTATTCGGACTCTTTACTTTCAGTGCAGCAAACTCACTCCAGAAGTTCAGTGAGGATCTCTGAATGATCCAATGTTGTCCCAAATGACTGATGATGATAAAATCCACCTGTGTGTAATCAAGTCTTCATATAAATGCACCTGCTCTGTGATAGTCTCAGGGTTCTGTTCAAAGCGCAGAGAGCATCATGAAGACCAAGGAACACACCAGGCAGGTCCGAGATACTGTTGTGGAGACGTTTAAAGCTGGATTTGGATACAAAAAGATTTCCCAAGCTTTAAACATCCCAAGGAGCACTGTGCAAGCAATCATATTGAAATGGAAGGAGTATCAGACCACTGCAAATCTACCAAGACCCGGCCGTCCCCCTAAACTTTCATCTCGAACAAGGAGAAGACTGATCAGAGATGCAGCCAAGAGGCCCATGATCACTCTGGATGAACTGCAGAGATCTACAGCTGAGGTGGGAGAGTCTGTCCATAGGACAACAATCAGTCGTACACTGCACAAATCTGGCCTTTATGGAAGAGTGTCAAGAAGAAAGCCATTTCTCAAAGATATCCATAAAAAGTCTCATTTATAGTTTGCCACAAGCCACCTGGGAGACAAACATGTGGAAGAAGGTGCTCTGGTCAGATGAAACCAAAATCAAACTGATTGGCCACAATGCAAAATGATATGTTTGGTGTCAAAGCAACACAGCTCATCACCCTGAACACACCATCCCCACTGTCAAACATGGTGGTGGCAGCATCATGGTTTGGGCCTGCTTTTTGTCAAGAGGGACAGAGAAGATGGTCAAAATTGATGGGAAGATGGATGGGGCCAAATACAGGACCATTCTGGAAGAAAACCTGTTGGAGTCTGCAAGAGACCTGAGACTGGGATGGAGATTTATCTTCCAACAAGACAATGATCCAAAACATGAAGCCAAATCTACAATGGAATGGTTCACAAATAAACGTATCCAGGTGTTGGAATGGCCAAGTCAAAGTCCAGACCTGAATCCAATCAAGAATCTGTGGAAAGAGCTGAAGACTGCTGTTCACGAACGCTCTCCATCCAACCTCACTGAGCTCGAGCTGTTTTGCAAGAAGAATGGGCAAGAATTCAGTCTCTCAATGTGCAAAACTGATAGAGACAAACACCAAGTGACTTGCAGCTGTAATTGCAGCAAAGGGTGGCGCTACAAAGTATTAACACAAGGGGGCCGAATAATATTGAACGCCCCACTTTTCAGTTTTTTATTTGTTAAAAAGGTTTGACACATCCAATAAATTTCATTCCACTTCATGATTGTGTCCCACTTGTTGATTCTTCACAGAAAATTTGAATTTTATATCTTTATGTTTGAAGCCTGAAATGTGGCAAGAGGTTGAAAGGTTCAAGGGGGCCGAGTACTTTCGCAAGGCACTGTATATTAAGTATTTGGCCAAAAAGGTCAAAACTAAGTTAGGAAAAAACAAGGCACTGATCTGCACCCTTATGAATTCAGCAATCACCAAATCTGGCTATAGGGATGATTTTCTGCAAAGGGGCAAACTTGGAGTGAACTGTAAAGTAATCCTGATTGTAAATCTTTCTAAACATGCTCAATTTAAAGTGAATATTTTGCATTTTAACAAGGGAGTCAAAGCATACTAACAGCTTTGAATTTAAGTGACCAGGCCAGAGATTGGACTTGAACCATGTAGGAAACCTGTAGAGAGCACTAAAAACAACCGGGCAACTATGCTCAGTATTCAGGTTGAGCTTGAATATTTCTCTGTAGAAAACAAGACAAAATTCAAAAAGCAAATATATAATTTCATGATTATTGCTAAGGCTTTTAAATGAGAAAATAAAGAAGCAACAAGAACATGAGTTCTTCCAAAAACTTGAAAACCTAATTTTTTATGTAGGCTAATATTTGTCAAACAACTTTTCATTTGGTCCTTTTTTGATGTACAGATTAAAAACAAAAGAAAAGATAAATAATATTGGTAATATCACAAAAATATAAAACAAAAAAGATGGTTTATAGGATGGATGCAATGCTATATAGCAAAGCATATTTTAAAGTACATATTAAAGTTGTTTTTAATATTTTCATTAAAACCTACATTTGTAGACGTTGCATAGAAAAATACCTATTAAAAATGATTTTACTTGATCTTCTGTGAATTTAGAGTGAGGAAAAAATTCAAGTAGTGAACTTCTTAACCATGTAAATAAGTAAAGCTTCAAAAGATCACAGAACACTAAATTACACGAAAAAAACAATTTATTTCATCATACCTGTATATGACTTCGTGCTTGCTGGCTGCTGTCTGTAACGTGCAGCAGGCGAGCTTGCAGCAGCTGCTCTTTGGCTCGAAGTGAAGGCTTTTGCTTTTTCTCCCGCCCGTCTTCTTGGCTCTGCATCAGGTGGTCCTTGTTCCCTGGTGCGACGTCCTGTATTCGCAGCTGGAGGGCGTCATCGGGTCTTTGAGCATGCACTCCCTTACCTAAGGGCAAGATGTCTTGTTGTGCACCGTCCAGGCCCTTGTCTGGGGCGAGACTGCTTCTCGAATGCATGTCGGCCGGACTCAGCGGGGTGTTTACCTCAAGCTGCTGTCCCCTGCTGAGATAAGAGATGTTCATGAGGGGGAGGCCAGGGCCAGTCAGAGCTACTCACCCCACCAGACATTTCATTAAGGTTCTAGACGGCAGGGATTAGAAAGATAAAAGTTGAAAAAAAATCCTTTGCAAATCCTTGTAAATCAATGAGTTCAATGATTTTTGTTTTCAGATCTGCAAATGTAACATTAGTAACGCGGTTATGCAACACCTTTCTAAAGAAAATGTGTTACAATTGGGTAAGAAAGAACATTCATCTGAATGGAATGCTAAAAACCAAAAGACTAGAAAGAAGAGAACCTAAAAATGTACACACCAAAACAAAAAAAAACTGGTACAAAAGACTGAAATCAAATGAGCCTAAATTCTGAGAGGTACCATCAGAAGACCTAATTTCAGCTGTGATCAATATGCAACCTCAGATCTGGCAGGAAGCAAAAAAAAAGCATTATCTTACCTCTTAGGTGGGAATGCCGTCACACTAATTTGGGTTTTCTGCACTTTGTAGGGCTCTGTCTGCTGGTCTGCTGCCAACCCGTAAGACTTCCCTGGTGTCAAGGTTTCACACAGTTCTCTGAGAGATTCACCACGTTCCTCGACAGATGCAGCCCCCTGCGTGACAGCCTTGCAACAAGGGGAAAACTTCTCTCAAACTGAGAACAACTTAATAAATATATTTTGAGTAGCATCAGGTGTTGAGGTAATATTAAACTCCTGCAAGTACTTGATGGTCCTGCTGCAAGTAACTGTGGTTAGTCTGGTCAGCAGCTTCATGCAGATCATCAGTAAGAATTTTACAACTAGAAAATGGCTGCTTTACTTCTCTGACTTTAGATGTCTGGATGGAAATAAAGTCAGCCATTTTTCTGCGCACATCCTGAACATGGCAGAAAAAAAGGAGATGTGTACTTTTGTCTGTTAGGTGTTTCATTATTGTGTTAGTTATTTCAATTCACAGCAGTTCAATCATTTGTAAATAGATGGCACATTAAGATAGGATCATAATAGTTTTATTTATAAAAACATACATAAAACAAGACCTTAGGTATGTCCAAATGTCATATCTTTCAGTTTCTGTCCAGTTCTTGTCATACCTCCCACTGATTTCTGACTGAGTCAGAGAGAAGAATCACGTCCTGGAGCTGAGGCCCAGAACAGAAGGCCCCAAAAGCTTCCACTGCCTCCAGAAACTCATCTAGCATGGCAGGCTGCAGAATGTTTAGCGCTTTCTGCACAGAAAAACACAGAGCTGGACACGTGCACACACAAAACTGGCAGCAGGACACACCAAAACATCACAGACATCCATCACATCCTGGATTTCAAATTTTAAGTACATTTTAAGCTCTGCATGTTGCAATACAAGTACGTTTATCAGCATTTGCTACAATAAGCAACAAATAGGTAGAAATCCATCTCCAAAATAAATTTGAAATTTATTAGAATAAAATAAGCTGAATTTGATCAATCATTAACCTGTTTCTTCTTAATTTGTGACCCGGTCATCTCTCTGCCACCAAATAACTTTATGGCTTGCTGGATGCGTCCCTGCAGACGAAGCCTGGCCTTCTCCAGTCTGCTCCTGGCCATTGACTGGGCTTTCGAATGGACCTCACTGTGGCTCATGAGCGGTGGCTCTGTGGGTGTTGGTTCCTGTTGGGTATTTGGTTGCCACGCTGTTCTGGACTTGTGCTTGATATTTTGACTGTGTGAACATAATGAGCGCTTTGTTTCCACTGTGACTGATCCTGCTGCATGTGTAGACAGAGCAAGACTCTCAGTTTGAGCAGAACACTGGCTCTGAAGTACTGGAACCATCAAACGCTGAGGCATCGTTTTTATTTCAACAAGGGACACAGTGAACTTCTTGCTCTCTGTGATTGCGTGCTGGTGTTTTGAATCCTGGAGACGTCTTGTCCCCTGATCAGGAAACTGAATCAGTTCTGGAGTTTCCAGTTTAACATTTACAATCTGTTTCACATGTTTGGTTCTGGCCTTAACATATGATCCAGTCTCTGGATGGACAGTTTCAAATGGTTGCATCTGTTCACAAAAGTCACCAACTTGCTGCTTGAAACCACAGGAACTAAACCTTTCAAGAATCTCCTAGATAAAAGAGATATTCCAAATTACTACCATACAGTAACTAATTGATCAAGTCCTGTTTATTGAATTTAACATACATGGCTTTGAGAGACCGTGGCTGCAATCCTGTCCTGCATGTCAGCAGTACTTAAATGCTGCAAAGGAGAAGTTTTCTGTCGCCCTGCAACAAATCCTTCCAGGTGCTGCCTTTCAGCTACCACCTGCTGCACTAGCTGCAACCCTCGAGAGATCAACACCTATGAAGATGCAATAAAATACAGTTTTTTAAACAAATTCAAAACACCTAAATCTGTCTTAAACTGTTTATGAAGATGTTTTTGTTGTTGCTCACTTTGGCTGCAGTATCTAATGCAGAGTGTCCTCCTCTGTGTATCTTTTCCATCAGCTGCTCATAACAGCCCAGGGCTTCTGTGCTCCAGTGATCAAGTTCAGCCACACATCCTTCGAGCTGGGATGCTGCTCTCTGCAACTCCCCACAGGACCTTTCTGCTTCAACAAGCTGCCATAAAGATGTAAGCAGTCAAAAGTCCAGTTCTTAATTATACAGTGTCCTGCAGAAGTGATCATGCCCACTAAAATTGTCCACTTTTTGTCACCCCGCAACCAAAGATTTATCCCTTTTACTCTTATACCCTTAAATAAAATTAAGTGGAACCAATTTCCTTTACAAGCCACCAGTTAGTAAACAGAGCACACTTGTGTATAATGTGGTCCCAGTACAAACCCAGCTGTTCTGTAAAGACCTCATAGGTTTGTCCAAGAACACGGTGAACAGAGAGCATGGTTAAGACCTAAAGCAGAGTTAGATTTTAAAATAACAACTCTACCTTTGAAAATCTCACAGAGCACTGTTCAATTCTTTATCAGAAAACCAATTATGGAACATGTGTAAAACTACCAAGACATGGACGTTCACCTAAACTGACAGGCCAAGCAAGGAGAGCAATAATCAAAAAAAGCTGCCAAGAGGTCCATGACAACTCTGCCTTTGACATCTTTGATAAAAAAAAATTTAAGATAAACTATAAGGAAGCAATTAGTTCTGCTTGTCACCTTTAGGAGAATTTGCTGAAGGTTTTCTGTATGGCCTGTTTGACGGTCTGCAGAAGGGATGTTGGATGACACATACACCTCTCCAATCTTTGTTCTCATAGACTGACAATGAGAGAAAAGACAGAAATAATACAGTAGCTCTGAAACAAATAAGAAGGAAATCCACCATTTCATTGTCTAGCATTTTGCTCACCTGAAGTTGTTGCCTAATTGCCTTCAGAGGGATTGAAGCCACCTCCAGTGGCTGTTTCAAGAGCAAACCAACCTCCTGTATTAGTGAATCTGACATCAGAATAGAAGAGGAACCAACTTTGGGTTCTGATATTTCCTATAAGAAAGAAAATAATTTATATCAATCCTCATTAATGTGTTTGTGGCCTAACAAATTGTGATATTTCATATATTGTAGTACAGCTCTTGTGCCAAAATAGATTGATGGGCATGCACACTTACAAACACAGTCTTCTTCATGAATTCAGCCCACTGCATGTTGACTTTGCTGAGTTGTTGTACCAAAGTGAGGCTGATTGAAGCTTTTGTCATTTCAATAAGGAAGTTTCCCACCTCATTTAACTGAGCATGACATAAAGTCCACTGGCTCATATCCTACAACAACCAAATTTTTAAGAGTCTTAGGCAACTTTTATTTTACTTACAAATTTTCAGGACATTCTAGCTGAGGTTACCTGTGTCTTTGCAGCCTGAGGCTGTGTCAGCCATGCCTCAAGAGACGTTAAGCTCTTGTTGTACAAATCCCATGCAGACACCACACTCTCCATCATTTCCTTAGCAGCTGCTGTCATCTGTTTGACCAAATCTGCTTCGCTTTCTGCTTCCTTCACCTGACGAGCGACAACCTGGAAATCTCCACCTGGAAAATGGATAACGGGGAAGTACAGCACTGCCTCGTAATAAATAAAACACTCTTCAATGAGTTTACGACAATGGGCATGCTTTGCTTGCATAAATAGCGATATTCAGTAAATTACAATATGCATTCTGATGAAGATGTAATAGTTTAAGCCTAAATGTCATGTTTTTGTTAACTGTAAGCAGAAAACCATTATAATTAACAGAAATAAAGGACAAAAATCAGCTTGTGCCCACTACCAAGTACAGTGGAGGATCTTTGAGCGTGTGATGCTGTGGGCCAAAAGCCCTGGAAACACCTTAGAGTGCATGGCGTCATTTTTAAAAAAAACATGACATTTTAGATAAAAATCTGCAACAAGCTTTCATCTGGGCAATGTTCAAAAACATATCAAATCAAAACAGAAAAAGTTTATCAGCCACAACATCAACTTTGTTTCATGGCCAGCTCAGTCCTCAGACCTAAATCCCATAGAAAACATGTGGAGTGAAATGAAGAAAGAAGAGCATAAGAGGGGACACTCTGGACAGATAGTGCAAAGAAGAATGGCCAAAAATCCTTCTTTCTTTATGCCTTAGCATTGCACATTGTTGTAGAAGAAGACTATGCTCTCTGATTGGTAAATATGTTTTTTTGTGCTACTGCATTAAAAGATTATTGCATTTCAAGGGTTTTAGAACCTGATCAGGGGTACCAATGTGTGTGGATGGTAATGTAAATGTTTAGTTCATACCAAGAGAAGCTTTGCTGGTATAAATATTCATCTTGTCCTTCATGCTTTGGAGAGCATCAATCAGACTCAAGTGCAAGCCTTGGTGCTCTACTGTTTCCTGCAATTCCATCAAACAGATTAAAATTGACTTGTTTTTCAGAAACGAATAGAGAATCTGATGAGCTGTAGGATGTTATTATTTTACAAATAGATACATCTTAATAATCTAGTTATAACTATTAGAAAAAAATTGCATTTAAAGTTTTGCATTTTGCTTTATCAGATTAAAACTCACATGCCAGTCGAGCAGAAGAGCCTGCACAGACTCCTGAGATCTGTACGGACCTTTCCAGGATTGGACCTTTGTCCTGACTTTTCTCAGAAGATCCAGGACCGTGTGATGGGATTCCTCGTATTCCAGCTTTATTATTTCATATTTTGCAGTGATTCGGATGCCAGTCAGACTGTTTTTAAATGAGAAAAATTTTACATATTAATGTTAGCACAGTTTTTTTGTTCCATATGAGACAATTACGAACAATTATTTCACACACCGGTTCTTTATGTCATCAAGCTTTTCAGGAGGCACTGTTATGTTCCCTGATTCATCGACATTGTGGTAAGTATCGGTGAGCTTCACATAATGATTCATCTCCTCACCTAATGTCTGAAAAATAACATCAGATTTTGATTAGATAAAAAACATAAAAAATGTATGAGTCTAATAAATGTTAAGGGTTTTGTAATGATTCCAGTGATAATTTGCAGTATGCTTAATATCATTTCCTCCTGCTTTAACAGGAAAAACTACCTTTAGCTGATCTTGTTTTGCTCTTGTGTGTTTGGCAGCCACTGCATGATCTTTTGTTGTCCCTCCCTCCTCTTTTAACGCTGCCTCTCCTCTCTGCAACCACAACATGACGGAGTCCAGAGGAGGAGGAAGACTCTGCTCAAGGTCTGCTTCACACCTCTGGAGCTGAAGAATGACAAATTCACTGGGAAATTAAAACCTTCTGAACACATACAGAGAATGTTTTCTTTGTTATCACCGTTAAGCATCAATGATGTCGCAATACGAATGTTCTAACAGCAAAAACATTCTGCACATCTAGTATGGCTATAATGCAATAGAAGGCTTGGTCAAATTTTGTTGTTTAAAGAAAATAAAATTCAATTTCAGGGCAAAACTGTATTAGCTTTTTAGCATCTTGGTAGAAAAGTTTCAGTTTGTCTTTAAAATAACTCTGTGAATGGAGAAATGACTTCGCTCAGACGGAAATTTAGATTTCCTAAAATGTGTACATATTTTAAAACATTTTAACTATTTGTTAATTTGCTAAGAAATAAAAATGAACTTGTTTCAGTCCCAACCAGACGATACAGAAATAAATAAAAAATGGTGGCACCACTGAGTGTTAAAGAATAAGATACTCTGTAATAAGATACTCTGATCAAATATAAATGCAAAAAATGATTCAGTTACATTTATTTAAATTGATTTTGAAAGTTATAATACTTATTACCACAGAAGTACCAGTTGGAATAACTGTGCCACTGGTAACTGTTAAAAACAATAATCTCTTGTTTTTCCCCACTGACAAACTCATATTCAAATCAAAGGTTGGATAATTTTTGTAGTAATTTTCTAATAATTTTGGGATAATGTTACTGCAATTAAAGACTATTTAACACGTATTTATCACAGTTGCAAATTAATGCTGTACCTATGGAGGAAAACAAATATTATATTTTAAAACCCACTTGCTTGTGGTTTTGTGGTTCTGTTTGTGCACTGTGCCCAAATCTCAGAATGTACAACAAGAAATTTGGAAAAACTCTCAGGTTTCGCAAGCAGCTCCACAGTTTGGTATGAAATGAAATTTAATTGAAGAAATTAGGCAGGAGTGGTTAAAAGTTTGAGCTCTACCAGTGCTTTACCTCTTCCTCCAGCTGATCCCATGCCATCCTTAGAGCCTTATGTTCTTGATTTAGTTCTGGGCAGCGTTTTATGGCTGTGAGGAGGCCCATAAGTGATCTTCTCTGCTCGGCGAAGGAAGCAGTGAGCCTCTCATATACCTATAACAAAACCAGCAACTGTTGTTACCCAGCAATATAAAATAAATACATTTTATAAGTTGTATTCTTTACTTTACTTTATATTTTTCTGCGTATTTTTCTGTGGCTGTCCATGTTTCTGAGAGCTCCTGAGAGGCCTGCTGCAGCCAACAAGTCACATCCTTTGCTCGCACATTTGGTGACACCTACAATTTCATACTTAAAGTTGTTACAATGAGCATTACAGTGTTGACTAAGGTAAAATACAGCATTACAGCTGCACAATCACAACTGCAGTTTACAATTAATGGGGAAATGAAAGGCAAAAGATGGTGGAGGAGCATGTACCTGGTGTAATGATGAGATAGCAACTGCTGGAGCGAAGTGAGCATGCAAATTCTCAGGGGAGAAAATTGAAGGCTGTTCCAAAGGAAACAGCTATACCATCACCAGTTCAGAGAAAGAAAGATAGGTCAGAAGGAAGAGAAGATGAGTTTAAAACCTGCAGTTTCAGGTGGGATGTTTTAGAGGTTCAAAATGGGGAGAAACAACTGCTAAATTTCTCACATTTTATCAACTGACAATATAAGGCAGTGATTAAATCTAATTTAATTTGTAAAATCAGTGACATCAATAAAAAGTGTTATTGGTTACACAAAAAAAGCACATAGAAACAAATAATTATCTCCTAGGACCCAATTTAATTGGAAAAGCATATAAAGTTGATGTGTTACCCTTTAAACAAATTTAATGAGAATTAATAAGTAAAGTGACAAAATATGATAAAGATACGAACCTATAAAGCTAGAGTAAAAATCTAATAGAATCTTATTTTAAATCTGAAAGTCAGAGGAACTGAAATGAACTGAATGTTAAACTGAGGTTATGTTGTGCTTGCTAACCTGCAGGTGGTCATCAGGCGATGGCATGTCATTGGAGTACTGCAGAAACTGGGCCACATAAGTCATAATGGACTTTTCATCAGGATCCTGAACATCAACATCTGAGGTGAAACAAGAAAGATCTCTTGCCATCAGTGTATTTCTTTTCTCTCTCTACATTATTTTTGAAGTTTACAGAAAATTGGGGCGGGACATAAAATTACAAATACGTGAAATTAGACACACTTCATATTACAGCACAGAAATTAACCATGAACTACCTGCCTATTAACAAACTCCCTGCATATAAGTGGCATATTAAGTCTTAATTAGTTATCACTAAGCACTCTTTATTATTAAAATTGACATTCAATTGAATTAATCATTTCCTTTAGGGACCAATCAGGAGGTCCCTAAAGGCACTGGCATCTATATTGATTGCTACCTAGTTTTTGTAACATGTTATTAAAGCATATTAAGAGTAACCAACAGCACCTTGAGGCTCCAGGAGACGAGGAATATGGAGTTCCCTCTCAGCCAGGTGAAAGGCTTCTTCCAGGTTCTCCTGATTGCTTCTGTTCTGGACCCGTGAAAGATCCACCAGTTCAGGTCTGAGAGCCAACAGGATGGCCAGGAAAGCCTCCCCACTTCTCCAGCTTGTCTTAAAGTCTTTCACATTAACAGTGCAATGAACCCTGCAAGGAATCACAAGCCAAAAATCTATTACTGACATGTTACAGTATAACACATAGAAGAAAAACTGATAAAATGTAATCACTGAGAGCATAAACCAGTCTGTATTTGATAAAACAATAGAATAATCAAGGTTATTCAGTCCCCTGCTGAGAAACAAAAATCACAGTAAACTAGCTACAAGTTACAGAATTGAAACCAAAAATGCATATATTTGGACCCATTCAGACAATCTCAGTAAAAAATGAAAATAAAAGTGTGTATTTGTATTGAACATACTTTTTGCATTGGTCTCTGACCCACATGAGCAGGGCCTTTTTGGCGGAAACACGAAAGCGTCTATGGAGAGGTGATATTCGACCTGCAGGGACTGGACTAGCTGGGATGGGGCTGCCGGACCAAGAGTCCAGGCTCGCTACAGAGTCAAGGGAGGAATGACGGGAGCTAAAGGACAGAGCACTGGCCAGCTCCTCAATCTGAAACATGTAGGAGGTATGAAAAAGCTTTTAAATTACATAACATCTGGAATCAGAGCTCACTTTTGGGAGCAATTTTACATTGAACTGGAATTATGCTCACGTGACAGCGGAGAATGATGGTCCATACAAGGCCCAGAATGATGGATGGACGTCCGTCTATGATGTCTGGGATGTTTATGTTCACCAGCTTGATCTATGCATATAACAATTCCACTTAGCATGTACGCTTTGGGAGCATTTAACTAACCTCCTGAAGTTTTTTTTATTATTTTTAAATTGCAGTTTATGTGTACGTGATCTGCAAATTCCATGTTTGCATCTGGCAGAGGTTGTCAGATACTGCCAAATCAACTTTAAACATTTTAGTCAGCTGTTGCCAGCTGTTGCAATGTTTTTTGTAAAAGTAAACTTTAATAAACTTACTGATTTTTTCTTGAGAAAGTTCAGCGCCGTCTCAATGTTGGCCCTCTGCTGGAAAACTCCTCGACCTCTTTGTCTTTTCTGGGAAAACATTTTAGCAGTTGTAATGCATTTTTGCTAGGTTTTTTCTAGCATTACATCCCTAACAATGAGCACTAAATATTGTAATTTAGGCATCTTGGAGGGATTTAGAATCTATCCTCACCATTGATAGACCGCTCATCACTTCCAGCAGGTCCAGGAGCCGTGAACCATCTCTGAGGTCCAAAAATAGGTCTGACACATATGAAGGTGGGCATCTCTGAAACCATTAACAATCTAAATTTAGTAAAACATACTACACAAATAAGGGGGAGAGATGGGTGTAATTAATGACCTTTATTTTTCTCTTCCAGTTATATCAATTGTAGATGACCCTTAGTCATAAAAAACTGTTGTATATGCCTGAAGTGTAACACTAATGAAAGATTATCTTTCTTTAAAATCTGGTCATTTCACCTATGACCTACAATAGTATTTATTACATTTACAACCTTGTCAGACTGAGCAGATGAAGACGATTATGCCCAAATAACTCTACATTAGTTATTGTACTAACAGATCCTTCCAAATGTATTCACACCCCCTTGAACCTTTTTACATTTTATACAATTCCACCACAAACTTCAATGTATTTTATTGAGATGTTGTGTAATAGACCAACAGAAGTTGCTTAAATCTGGCCTCTCTGGAGAGAATGTCATTGTTGAAAGAAAGTCACAAGAAGTCTGCGTTTAAAGTTTGCCACAAGCCATGCAGGAGCATAGCCAACATGTGGAAGAGGGTTCTCAGGTCAAATAAGACCAAAACTTAACATTTTGTCCTACATACAAAACACTATGTGTGACAAAAGGGAAGGCAAGTCAATTTTATTTATAAAGCAGAAGCCATACACAAGACAATCCAAAGTGATTTAAAGAGGATATATCATTCAAAATTCTCTTTTTTAGCCCTTAAATACATTTTGTTGTGTACTTGGAGTCTGAAGGAGTGCAAAAAGTTGAATTTAGTCTCTCCAGGTGCTGCATAGATATTTTTATATTCTGTTTGGGTCATATTTTTCTATCTGTCCAGCTTCTATATTTTCCGTTATGTTTTTTGAACTGTTACATCACAGTATTGGCTGCAGAACTGCTAAACGAGGTCTTTGACTTCCGGCTAACCAATTTCGCAAGTCTAATATTTTTATTTCTCACTCTGATTTTGTAGTCCAAGCTCAAGTATGCCGAAGCTGCAAGTGGATAGGTCTAAATGTTCGGTTGTTGGGTGTATTAGCCCACACATTTCGTTACATTGTCCCCCAGCATCAGAACCTGTACGAAGTGCCTCAATAGTATTTACAGAGACCGCATCAAAATGAGTTGCTTTCAGATGCACCTCAGAGCAGGGGTAAAAGAGGAGCCGGTGGAGCTACAATAACAAAGAATTCAGACCAAAGCTTTGCAGTTCCGCTTCATATAGACCACAACTGAATGATTTCAGTGTGCAAAGGAAGGATTTAAAAACATGATATGTCCCCTTTAAAGGACATCAAAGGACAATAAAATAACAAAATATATAACACTGTGTATGACCCTAAAGACTCCTTTCTATCAAGAAACATTGTGGTCGTGGTAGCATCATGGTAAGCAAATGCTTTTTTTTTTTATAAGGGCTGGACGCCTGATCAAATTTGAACCTTTAAGAGGCTGCAATGCAAACAGGCAAAGGTTCCCCTTCCAACTGGACATTGACCCCAAACATAGAGCCAGAGACACAGCCGATAGGCTTGAATAAAAACATGTTCATGTATAAGAAATTTTCAAATCACAGACATACATCCAACTGAGAATTAGTGGCAAGACTTCAAAATTGCTGTTCACAGATGCTCTTCATTTGATCCGAGGAGATGTTTCTAGATGTGCAACGCAGGTAGAGACACACCCTAAACAACATGCATCAGTAACTGCAGTGAAAGGTGGTTCTACAAAGACTTTATTCAGGGATACTGAATTTAAAGGCACACCACACTTTTCTAATTTGTAATTGTAGAAAAAAAGAAAAACTTTTATCGTTGTCCTTTCACTTCACAATTATGGGCAACTTTATGTCACTCTATCACATAAAATCACAATAAATTACATGGCAGTTTGTGGTTCACAGGACAAAATGTAGATATTTCTACAGGTTTATGGTTTATGGGGTATAAATCTTTTTAAAACACACTGTACAGTGAAATATTATAAACCATTTTAACTGGGTACTTGGTGGGATTATCTCATTCATAATACATTAGACATCTAATGTCACCTTGGTTCACCTTTAAGGAAAAATACTAAGGAGAAAAGAAACTGATTTTGTACTTAATTGTGTCACATGGTAGAAGAAGTGAAAAGCCAGTGAAAGCATAACTATTATCTGAAGGGCATCAAGAAAACCCTAAAACATAAATGGTTACTGGATAATGGCACTGTTCTTTCAGCCTTTTGTATTGTCACCACACTAAACATTATGCTACGGAAAGAAAGAAAAAGCTTCCAGTTTCTGAAGTTCACAACGGGCTGCGGGTCATGAGTGCAGTCAATGTTACATGAAGCTATGAAGAGGCTGGGTTCAAATTACATGCTGTTCTGCTCCACTGAAGCGCTATTTATACTCTAGTTCCATGTCAGCAGCTCAGTTGCTCTGTCCAAAGGGAGCCGGCACGAGTTGCTTCCCTGATTTCTGACTAGTGAGTCAGCATGTTGAGCTCCAAACATAGCTTTGTACAACTTACAGCTGAGAAGCAGAATGATGTCATGCACATCTGCAATTGCTTTGTTCTTAAGTGAAGGTTAACACTGTATGTAATGCTTTATTCTTATTTGGAAATAACCTGATTGTTGATGACACAAATTGACAACTGAGCTGGTTTTTGCTACAGATAGCAAATATATTTTACATTTTTTGAATGCAAGGAAGATCTAGAGTTTGGAAGAGAAATGCAGTGCAGATAGAAACGGATTTTCCTCTTACACAGATATTTCAGGATCAAAATGTAATAAAAGCTCTGCAGACTTGGTTATTTGAAGCACCTTTTCCCTTAAAATCATTACTGCTCTACCTACTACATCAATGGGAAGCCTATGTGCTTTCTTGCTCTGACACAGAAAGGTAATCGTGATTTTCCAACAAACCTTGGCAAGCTGAGCATTTATCCAGTTGGTAAATGTCCTTTTCTGGATCTGTTCATGCTCCACTGTTAAAAAAAAGAAAGAAATAAAATTTTATTCACAGGCTTTCTGATTTCTGGAATTACTATGATGCACAGTTTTTCAACTTTTTTATAAATAGTTTGTTTTTCTCATGCATTTTCAAAACACCCTACTCAGTTCCACATTTCATCAATCAGAGTATGCGCAGTATTTCTTTTTTATGTGTTGTAATTTTTTTCCTTTACTCTCTTTTTGATAGTGTAGGTTTTTTTTGTTAGTTTTTTTAGCTTTTGTGTGTACCTGTATGGTGGCATTTGCCTTTTACTTCGCTGCTGACACAGCTAAATGTCTACCCTGCGGGACAACAAAGGGTATTTCCATTCTATTCTAAATAACACTATGACGCAACAGGTGATAGAATAACTTGAGCGGAGCACAAAATACACTAATGTGCTGTGATTTTACAGCTCTGTAAACCAACAATGTCTACTTAAGCCCAAGTGAAAATCGTTATCCAAACATCCTAGTTTATGCCTCATTGTACATTTATGAATATGTTTTACATTCATTTCACAATAATTCTCAATGCAAAATTAAAAACAGAAGTTTTGAACAATAAACTGAAATCTTGAAATGAATTGTAAAGGTACAAGAACATCAATCACTCACCCACTTCAGAGAAATGGACCTTTCTAAACTCCATGTTTATAATCTTTAGTTAATTTTGCCCATGAATTATGACAACAAAAAGGATCCATTTGAAACTGTGTAAAATGTATTCTATCCCACTGGAGCAGCTGCAGACCGGTTAGCTTCTTCATTTGGCTAAAGTAAATGCAAGACGGGATCGCCTCCTGACAGAGACAGACATGGATATGGAGAAAAACACACACTCATACACACTGTCAACAAGCTCACTCCCGGATATAAGGAAACCCCAGACAGACAGACAGACAGACAGACAGACAGACAGAGACAGACAGACAGACAGACAGACAGACAGACAGACAGACAGACAGACAGACAGACAGACAGACAGACAGACAGACAGAGACAGACAGACAGAGACAGACAGACAGACAGAGACAGACAGACAGACAGAGACAGACAGACAGACAGACAGACAGACAGACAGACACAGACAGACAGACAGACAGACAGACAGACAGACAGACAGACAGACAGACAGACAGACAGAGACAGACAGACAGAGACAGACAGACAGAGACAGACAGACAGACAGACAGACAGACAGACAGACAGACAGACAGACAGACAGAGACAGACAGACAGAGACAGACAGACAGACAGACAGAGACAGACAGACAGACAGAGACAGACAGACAGACAGACAGACAGACAGACAGACAGACAGACAGAGACAGACAGACAGACAGAGACAGACAGAAGACAGACAGACAGACAGACAGAGACAGACAGACAGAGACAGACAGACAGACAGAGACAGACAGACAGAGACAGACAGACAGACAGACAGACAGACAGACAGACAGACAGACAGACAGACAGAGACAGACAGACAGAGACAGACAGACAGAGACAGACAGACAGACAGAGACAGACAGACAGACAGAGACAGACAGACAGACAGAGACAGACAGACAGAGACAGACAGACAGACAGACAGACAGACAGACAGACAGACAGACAGACAGACAGACAGATATACAGACAGACAGACAGAGACAGACAGACAGAGACAGACAGACAGACAGACAGAGACAGACAGACAGACAGAGACAGACAGACAGACAGACAGACAGACAGACAGACAGACAGACAGACAGACAGAGACAGACAGACAGACAGACAGACAGACAGAGACAGACAGACAGAGACAGACAGACAGACAGACAGACAGACAGACAGACAGACAGACAGACAGACAGACAGACAGACAGACAGACAGACAGAGACAGACAGACAGACAGACAGAGACAGACAGAGACAGACAGAGACAGACAGACAGACAGACAGACAGACAGACAGACAGACAGACAGACAGAGACAGAGACAGACAGACAGACAGAAGACTACTACATCACACTAATTTCCTTTTTTCCAGCAAAACCTGAATTTTAAAATGGGCCTGATTCTGATTGTGTGAGAAGCTTTGCTGTTTGTTTAAGAGCCTGTTAAGGCAGATACCTCTAATCGGTGTAATTGCTTAACTCCACCCTGTTCACATAGCATTTGTGGACCAAATAATAGGAAATGTGGCACTTGTGTAACTATTTTCTTCGCTCAGTGTAAGCAAACGTTTAAATATGTTTTGTGGTGACAAATTTTGGAACTGAGGGTCTGTGCTAGCATCTTCAGTAGAGAAATACTTTAAGCCTTATGTGTCTCTCAATGCTTTATGTTATTTTTGTGGTAGCTCCTTTTATGGGATATTACACCTTCATAGGGCAGAAAGATGTCTGTGCTGAGTTTAAACCGTGAAACGTTGTTTTATGAAATCCTCTCCTAAAAGCCAAGAGCTTCTCTCTGTTAGAAAGAGATAGAGCGGGACAGTGTTATTTCAAGTTTAAGCCCACATCATCACTCCTCCACCACAAAACTGATGCTGTGAAGTGACTAAGGTGTGTATTTTCACCAAAGGTCAAAGCTTTCTGCTTTGATCTGTTATTGTCAAAGGAAATTTAGTAGAGATTGAGTGGTTTTTCCAGCTGCAAATCCAAGCCACACAAACTTGAGTTTTCTCCCACGATAAGTGAAAAAGGGAATTTTCTGTCACTTTTAGGGGCGGTCTATCAAGTGTCAAAAGTATCCCATTCAGTAAGTCGAAAAAAGAGAAGTCACTATGCAAAATGATTTATTCTGATGCTTAGATACTTTTAAATTGTTTGACAGATCAAATGTTTTGTGAAACATCCATAATTCAGATAATGTGTGATGGAATAACTTGTACTAAAAAAGTTCAAAGCAAACAATTAAATGTTAAAAAATGTAGATTGCTTTTTAGACCGGCACTTCTTAGTTTCTATACAATTTTACATTCAACATTAACAGTAACATGAAAAAACATTCCCCGTGTTTCAGATTTCTTTTGTTTGTCGTGATTTTTTTACTCACACTTAAATGTTTCAGATCATCATACAATTTTCATATGTGACAAAGATAACCTGAGTAAATATGAAATCAGCTATCAAATGATGATATCATTAATTAAGGGGAAAAATGCTATCCAAACCAACCTGGTCCTGTGAGAAAAAGTAATTGCTCCGTAAACCTATTAACTAATTGTGTCACACTTGGCAGCAACAACTGCCATCAAGTGTTGCGATAACCAGCAAATAGTTTTTTACATCAATGTGGTAGAAGTTTGGTCCACCCTTTTGTACAATTATCTTAATCCAGTCACATTGAACAGCCTGCTTAGGGTCATGCTACAGTACCTCAGTCGCCTTCTAGCCCAGAGTTTGACTAGGCCATTCCAAAATATAGATTTTGCTCTTCGAACCATTCAGAGGTGGACATCCAGAGCCATGTTAGACTGTCGTTATGATTACCTTTTTATCAAATACTGTGTTTATTTTACATCAGAAGCACACATTGCAAAAACGTTCTATGTTAGTCTAATCAGTCTATAGAATATTTTCCATAAAGTCCTGTGGATGTTTGTTGGTAAATTCAAAACATGCCTTTGTGTTGCTTCTGGTCAGCAGTGGTTTTCACCTTGGAACTATAGCCTTAGTTTGTGACCATTTCTAGAGTAAAATATTTGAATTACCTTTTAGCCTTCTTCATGTTGTCAGTAAAGTTCTATTCAAGTAATTTCTTGATTCTACAGATCAGGACGTAATCAGGTCTGGGTGGGGCTACTGAAACTGAACTAAAGAAAATTGGTTAATAACAGTTAATCTATGAATTATGTTTTCACATAGGGCCTAAATAAATGAAATCATCCTGGAAAACAGCATTTTGTATTTTCACAGGTTGTTTTTGACTGATATTAAAATGTGTTTTAATATCAGTGTGAAATGTGAAAAGTCTTTTTCAAGACATTGGATTTAAGAGTACACATGTTCATGAATATGTTCTTATTAGAAATTACTTCAGTAGTTAAAGAATTATCTTAGCTCTCTTTGCCATTTGAAACGATCAACTGTTGTTATTTTTCATTTGTCATGAAATAGTTGCTGGAACTAACTAGGGCTCCAACTGGAAAATACATTAAGTCCTCAATAAGCAAGTAGACTTTTTCACTTCTGGAAATACAATGTATTTTCCTGAATTATGAAAATGTCTGTTGGTCTCATCACATGACGAACAGAGAGCAAAAGACCAAAGAGAAATGAAAACTGACAGTAATCAGCAGCAATTATCAGTGTGTCCAGTGCAGATTATTGGTAGAAATCAAAACAACAACAAGGAATCACAGAGATTTATGGATGTTTTTATGAATAGAAATCCAAAGTCCTTTCAGACCATCTCGCTGTTGTTTTTATCACTGACCTCCATGTGAGACATAATGAATAATAAAAGCTCCATGGAAGCAGTGCCCAAGCCTAAGCTGGCCAAGAAGGTGACTCTTCACCATAGCACATCATGTCAAAACATCCACAGAAGAACAGAAATAATCTGACCTTGAAGGAGCATGTGCACATTATCAATGTCCAGGGGAATGCTTCCATCATCTCCCGCTGATCCTGAAGCCATGCTGTCGCTGTCTGCAACACAGTGAACCTCAGAAAGGTCTTGGATACAGTGCCTCGTTAATCATCTATCTAGGAATTGTTTACAGCAACACTAAAAAAACTGAACATTTTCAAAGAATGAGTTGCAGTCTACTGCTTGATTGGTCATGTCAGGAACACACCTAAGCTCACACACGCCCTCAATGTTACCGCAGACACACTGATACAAGCACACACATGCAAACACTTCAATAAAGAACCCAATAGCTTCTAAAATCCAGCTCCACATTTCCATAATATGGGTGTAGGAAAAATAACCTAATAACACCCCTTCAACATACCTGAAGCTGGGTGGAAGTCACTGCAGGCAGCTACGGTTCAGCATATTACAATGTTAAATCCATTTGAATGTGAAGATTGTTAAATAACTTTCCTCAGCTGTTGTCCTCTTCAAATGGCAGAGCTCGGCTTTGATCCACATTCATGAACGCCTTCAAACAGGACGTGGCCTTTAGGTGCTCATAACTGAACAAGGTGCCTCTTGCCCATTGGAGCACGGTGACATAAAAGAACAGAAAGTCCCACCTTTTTTGCTGCAAGTCCAAATGACCTGAGAGCTCTCACACAGACTTCATAACCCTTGGGCAAAAAGCAGTCACATACTTGCAAATCGCAGGCCTATTTGTCTCTGAAAGCAAAAGTATCACTAGCCTTGTGGGGATGTCTTATTTAGAAATGCAGTAATAGTGAAAACAGGGAAGCAGTTGAAAGTTGAAAACAGGGAAAGTGATAAAGACATTTGGTTTGAAGCATATATTAGAATCTAGTTCGGGTTCCTCTTAAATGTAAGAGCAAATCCAGTGTCTTGTATTTTTGATAGGCTTCTTATTGAAAAAAAGGACATTTAACAGAATGGTCATTCAGGTTTTGTCAGTCTTATTCATTTTAATTTCCTCTCACCTGACAAAAACAAGGCTGCATTAAATTTGTAGGTGGTTACACAGTGTCATATTTACCCTTGAGAGCTGTGCCAGAGTTTTATTTATTCCTTCACTATGGTGACCAGACAGAGCTTGTGGGGAATCTGTTTGCCATGCAGCAGCTGTAAACTGTAAGCATTGGTCATTGTAGTGGGAGAAAAAGAGAAACTGAACACCAGAACAGCAGGTTCTAAACTTGCTGATTTGTTTCTTTTAGGTCCAAGGAGTTATTGTGAGTGAATGAACTTGAGAGAAAAGAAAGTTACTGTGGGGCAGTATAGCTGTGTTCAGAGCACACTCATTACAGGTGCATCTCAATAAATTAGATTATCATTGAAAATGTAATTTATTTCTGTAATTCAGTTCAAAAACTGAAACTTATATGCTATATGATATAGGTTCATTAGACAAAAAAAAAAAAAAATACAATTCAAGTGTTTTCTCTTTATTTTGTTGATTATGCCTTACAGTTAAAAAAAACCCAACTTTCAGTTTCCTAGAAAATCACATATGACCAATAAAAAGGGATTTTGAATACAGAGATATTATGCTATGACCATGCTATGGGCTAAACAATCAGATAGTCAGTGATACCCTCCACAAGGAAGATAAGCTGCAAAAGGTTCTTGCTAAAGAAGCTGTTCAAGGAACTGTATCCAAACATATTAATGGAAAGTTGAGTGGAAGGAAAAAGTATGATAGGAAAAGGTGCACCAGCAGAAGGCATAATCTCAGCCATGATAGGAGTGTGAAGCAAAGCCCATTCAAGAATTTGGGGAAGATTCACAAGAGGTGGGCTTCAGCTGGAGTCAGCGCTTTAAGAGACACCACAAACAGATATATTCAGGACATGGACTACAACTGTTGCATTCTTTCTGCTGAGCCACTCCTGGACTAGAGGAAACATAAAGAACATCTTACCTGAACTAAGGAAAAAAGGACTAGACTGCAGCTTAGTGATCTAAAGTCCTACATGAAACAAAATTCTGTATTTATTTTAGAGATCAAGGTTCCAGAATCTGAAGGAAGATTTTCAAAAACTGTGACCCATAATCATTCAAATTAAATAAATGCTTGAAATATATCATGCTGTATATAATGAATCTATATGAGTTTTACTTTTTCAACTGAAATGCTGAAATAAAGTAACTAATTTATTGAGATGCTCTGCATATCCTCCCCTTATTTTGCGTAAATATGATTTTCTATTGCAAGATTATTTAATTTGATGAACCTTTGACAGGTTTAAGTAAGAATAATCTCTTAAATTACTCAAAAATTACACTACTATCTAATGACATTTTGTTTTTACTTTGGCACAACCACAAATGTTTAAGAAGTCAAGGAGAAATTACCAAAGACAAGCTACTAAATTATTGGTTTCAAAGATTATCCACAAGGTGGAGCCAAACGATCACCGCATTAAACCTTCTTCACCACTTGAGGGCGCAACAAGCCAAAAGGCAACTACAGCACCACACAACTGAGGGAAGAAGAAGCATTCCCCCACGACTTTGACGTTTAGCTAAAGCGGCTGTCTTGACCTTCCACTTGCAGCGAGACAAACTTAAAATGTGAGTAAATGTCTGCATTTACTTTTCTAAGAGATTATGATGAAGATTGTACAACACTTGTCGACTTAAATTATTGATTTTAAATGAATAAGTCGCTCTGTTATATGTTTGAATTGACCGCTCATGCAGCTATATGTAGCTAGTAGCTTAGCGTAATGCTGAAGCTGAGGTTAGCCAATGATGGCAAAGAAGTTTACTTATTAGCGGATTGATTCCTTCAAATATAATCGAGATAAGGTAGGGTCGTTTGTCCTTATGTATTCCTAAGTCTTTATGATCGGACTGTTATTCATTTAAAGATGACCAAGTAGAATATAGGAGTTGGGAATTTGGCATCAGTATCTTCGTAGCGTTACGGTTAGCACACAAAACAGAGGTTGAAAACAACACTATTATTTTCTGCCCCAGAAGGTCGTAAGAGGGCTAACAATTTAGAATGTATCTTCTTCCATCTTTACTGAGCGACATAGCAGCCATGTGTTCATGCTTTATGTTAAATAGTAACATTTCAAGCTTAGTTAGGAGTCATGCAAGCTAACATTTTTACAACATGGAATCAAGTTTAGTGAGGTCCTTAAACCAGACTGGGTTTCCAGCCTTGTCTAAATAGAAAATAGTTAATCAGAGGTTTATGGTAGCCTAACTGAATACATTGTTTTTTGTTGTTGTTTTTTGCCACAGATGGCTGGACGAGCCTTTGCTAAATGGTGGTCCACAGTGAGCCCATATTACACGAAGGCGTACCAGGAGATGTGGGTTGGACTGGGCATCATGACATACCTCTATTACAAAGTTTCCTACGGCGGTAAGTTGAAGAACTAGAGATCTGTTGTGGAAATGAGATAAACTTGAATCGAATGAGGTTTGATGTGACTGAGATTTACTTTATTCTAGCTTAAATGGTCTGTAATAAATCAATTTCCCATAGTGCTTTTCAAGTACACATTAAATATGTCACAGCCTGTGTAAGGTTTTAGACATGTTTATCAGTGTAACTGTTCATTTTTGTGTTAATGTAATTTAAATGTTTCTCTATTCTAGGAAAGAAGGCAGTGACGAATAGTAAGTCAATCAATATTTTTTAACTTATGATGTATAATTCTATTTAAGCAATATGATCGTTTGTGGGTGTAGGTTTTACCATAGTTTACTATCTCTGTATAGGGGGGCGCTACATTTAATAACCCCCAGGTCCTAACCTGAAAACATTTTTAATTTAAAATTACAAAATGAGGAGAGTTCTACAGAGCACTGGAAACTTTGTTGGGACCCTCTGTGGTCCAGTAGTTAGAGCAGACACTCCATCTCTTCGACATAACAGGCCACAGGTTTGCCTCCCAGCCCAGTCTGGTCTATCCTTTTACTCCTTTCTACCTCCCTATAGGCCGAACAAGACTTTAAAAATAATAAGGGCACTAGTGAAGGCTGCATGATATTTGGAGAACATGCAATAATGATAGGGCCTGAGATAAATAAACAAATAATTTTAAACTGTATTTGTTGTTCCGCTTTGGGTTCATGGCAAACTTAGACCCCAGATAAAAAGTAATCTGTCCAGCTTCTGTAAAAAATGTATTTAATTTATTTTTTTCATCTTAACAACAAGGCCAATACCTGCTGCTGTGACGTTGAAACAATGTAGTAGTTGTAGTTTCTTAATGACTTAACATTAACACCTCCTTTCCTTCTAAAACACTTTATACTGCATTAATCAACTAGTGTCACCAAATAGTTTACAGGCACAGAAACCCTGAATGCATGAAGCTTAAATAAATTACGGCCATGTATTGCACTCCACGCAGTTGTTTGAGGTATGGATACTGGATACAGTGGTCTTTCAATAACAATATATTTGCGATACATTGTGCAGCCCTGCCACTGGTGCTGCATAAAGTCTTGAAAAATGTCTGTTTATTAATTATTCAATTATTGAACTACTTAAATAGCCATGTTTTGAATATGTATTTACCAGTTTACAATGTGTGCATTCACTAGGGCTGCATAATATTTGGACAACATGTAATTATGATTTTATTAATTATTGCAATCAGCCGATTGGATGTGATTAGCCCACATTTTCCTTGATGATTTTTATTTTCATCATCACATTCCCCCGCAAAAGTAATAGTGCTTGCATTACTTAAAAAACAATTAAATAGGTAAATTAAAAAAAACTGTAATAGTTTACCTGTTAACCCTTAAGAGGTTCTTTAAAATCACACCCTATTTATCAGTAAGGGAATAAAAAAAACCTGCTGTGTTTTTCTTTCCCCTTTAAACATGTCTGTCTTTAAAACTACTTCAGCCTGCAATATTCATATCCTACAGTGCCTTGCGAAGGTATACGGCCCTCTTGAACTTTTCAACCTCTTGCCACATTTCAGGCTTCAAACATAAAGATATAAAATTAAATTTTTTTGTGAAGAATCAACAACAAGTGGGACACAATCGTGAAGTGGAATGAAATTTATTGGATGTGTCAAACTTGTTTAACAAATAAAAAACTGAAAAGTGGGGCGTGCAATATTATTCAGCCCCTTTACTTTCAGTGCAGCAAACTCACTCCAGAAGTTCAGTGAGGATCTCTGAATGATCCAATGTTGTCCCAAATGACTGATGATGATAGAATCCACCTGTGTGTAATCAAGTCTCCGTATAAATGCACCTGCTCTGTGATAGTCTCAGGGTTCTGTTCAAAGCGCAGAGAGCATCATGAAGACCAAGGAACACACCAGGCAAGTCCGAGATACTGTTGTGGAGACGTTTAAAGCTGGATTTGGATACAAAAAGATTTCCCAAGCTTTAAACATCCCAAGGAGCACTGTGCAAGCAATCATATTGAAATGGAAGGTGTATCAGACCACTGCAAATCTACCAAGACCCGGCCGTCCCTCTAAACTTTCATCTCGAACAAGGAGAAGACTGATCAGAGATGCAGCCAAGAGGCCCATGATCACTCTGGATGAACTGCAGAGATCTACAGCTGAGGTGGGAGAGTCTGTCCATAGGACAACAATCAGTCGTACACTGCACAAATCTGGCCTTTATGGAAGAGTTGCAAGAAGAAAGTCATTTCTCAAAGATATCCATAAAAAGTCTCGTTTAAAGTTTGCCACAAGCCACCTGGGAGACACACCAAACATGTGGAAGAAGGTGCTCTGGTCAGATGAAACCAAAATCAAACTGATTGGCCACGATGCAAAATGATATGTTTGGCGTAAAAGCAACGCAGCTCATCACCCTGAACACACCATCCCCACTGTCAAACATGGTGGTGGCAGCATCATGGTTTGGGCCTGCTTTTCACCAGCAGGGACAGAGAAGATGGTCAAAATTGATGGGAAGATGGATGGGGCCAAATACAGGACCATTCTGGAAGAAAACCTGTTGGAGTCTGCAAGAGACCTGAGACTGGGACGGAGATTTATCTTCTAACAAGACAATGATCCAAAACATGAAGCCAAATCTACAATGGAATGGTTCACAAATAAACGTATCCAGGTGTTGGAATGGCCAAGTCAAAGTCCAGACCTGAATCCAATCGAGAATCTGTGGAAAGAGCTGAAGACTGCTGTTCACGAACGCTCTCCATCCAACCTCACTGAGCTCGAACTGTTCTGCAAGGAAGAATGGGCAAGAATTCAGTCTCTCAATGTGCAAAACTGATAGAGACAAACCCCAAGTGACTTGCAGCTGTAATTGCAGCAAAAGGTGGCGCTACAAAGTATTAACACAAGGGGGCCGAATAATATTGAACACCCCACTTTTCAGTTTTTTATTTGTTAAAAAAGTTTGACACATCCAATAAATTTCATTCCACTTCATGATCGTGTCCCACTTGTTGATTCTTCACAAAAAATTTGAATTTTATATCTTTATGTTTGAAGCCTGAAATGTGGCAAGAGGTTGAAAAGTTCAAGGGGGCTGAATACTTACTTACTATCTATCTATCTATCTATCTATCTATCTATCTATCTATCTATCTATCTATCTATCTATCTATCTATCTATCTATCTATCTATCTATCTATCTATCTATCTATCTATCTATCTATCTATCTATCTATCTATCTATCTATCATACATCTCCATGAAGTTTTAACTTTGTGTTAATACTAGATTTACCTTATTGGTTATATGCACATTTATTATTATTTTTCCTGGCTAATAAATTTAATGTGAAATAAATAATTTACCCTCATCTTGTTTCACTTTTTGCAGAGCCTGCTCACTGAGTGTCCAACCATGCCGAAAATCTGTTCACCTGTGATATAAAGCTGTCTCATCGATACTGAAGTACTGCTTCATATTTGAATTTTTGTTAATATGAATCAAATAAAATTAAAGTGATCAACTTTGGTTGTTTTGTTGACTTTTTTTTTTTTTTGCCACCAAATACTCCAGATATTTTGTTTGCATTGATACAGAGATGGTTGACTAGATATTCTCTACAACTGCTGTAAATTACTAAACGTTCGTACAAAGTAAACCTGCGTTTCATATGGTAGTATCAACTAACTACTGATTTTTTTCTAGATAATCGATACATCTTCCAGAGACCATCTCTGGATTTTACACATAGGCTGGAAGTGAAAATGGAAGAAGGGAAATATGTTACTTTTAAACATGCAAGCATTTAGAGCTTGCTTGATTCAAATTGATTCTGGTCCTTTTAGACAGTTCTGTGCTTGTGTTTCAGTGTTCGTTCCATTTCGTGAATGAGTGAGCTATTTATAGCCAATGAATCACACTTTGGGTTTGCATTTTAACTAATTGAACAGAGAATAAACTTTGTATATCCTATTTGGTGCTGAGTGGGTGTTTTATGTGGTTAGTGATTCCAGGAAACTTTTTTTTTTTAGGCTCGATGCTGCTTGAGGAAGATAAATTAAAATCCCATCTAGTTTTTTTGAATCCATTTACCTGCTTTGATTAATAACGATGGATAAAACTTATCTTGGTTACATAATTCTGCCGAAGTCCTTACTCTGCATTACAGTCCAATGGATTTAGCTTCACAACTGCCTCACTGATGAAAATCAACGTTGTTTCTGAGAACAGTGCTTTGAACAGTCCTGCTTGGGGCCACAAATTCAAAGCTGTGGAAAATATTGATTTACACATAAACATACATATAGATGGCACTGCTTCGCTTAATATGGTGAAGTAAAAGGTCATGGGCTTTCCTGGATACTGACTGCTGAGGTCCTTACTAAAAGTCAGAACATATAATTCTGTCTCGGCGTGTTTGGAAAGTTCTTTTAAGGCTGAGATTAAAACATGACATTTGAGTGAAGAGGTGCTAGTCTGCCATGCAAGCAATTTTTCCACAGAAATGCTACGTCATATTGTATGGTCCATGTGCCTGAGGGGAAAATATTAATGCACAATTTTCCAGATTTTAACAAATCTGGGATGGAAAATCTGAAAAGTGTGGAGTGCATATTCAGGTCCCCTCAATGAATACATTCGAACCACATTTGGTTGTGATTACAGCTGCGAGTCCCTTCAACTGTTTCCACAAGTTGGCTCAGAAATCTGTTAGTGTAAGATGGTGTGAAGACTGGCAGCAAGTGTCCGAGAGGAACCGACCCAACCCGACTTCAGTTGCAGTCAAATGTGTTTGAATTTTTACGGTCGGATCTGGACCCGGTCGATCACTGACTCAACGGCAAATGTGTACTGCTGATAGAGGCTGGGACACTGCAACAAATGTGAGACAACTTTCTTTCTTTTTTTACTTTATTCGTAAAGATACAACAATATGAACATAAATGTCAAACAGTATATCGTTCAGAGTATCACCTAAATAATTACAATCAGATATTCTGATATTTAAGACTAATACATGGTAAATAATAAAGGGCCTTATTAAAACAAAACAAACAATATTGTACTGGAAAGTAATGGGACTTTATTTAATGACTTGGCCTTTCAGAATAAAATATTTTCCTAACAGAATAAATCTATTTATCATCCATTCTTACTGTTTATCTGCGCGACCCAACCCAACACATTATATTGTTGCGTTAGGATAGAAATAGTAGCAATGTCGGATTACAGCATGAAAATCATTCCAAAACCCACAAACAACCTCACATGTTCCAATCTTTCCACTTGAGTAAAACAAAGAATACAGTCAACACTAACCAGATCATATTTATTTGTGTGGTAAAGTTAACATATTTTAAATTGCATCTCACTCTCTTTATGGGTGAGTTGCACCGAACTGTAACCCGGCTGTATTCTGTGAATATCTTCTATTACCACCACCAACTGGTATGAAACGAGTTTTCATAAGAGTTTGATACGTTCAGTTTTTTTTGTTTGTTTTTTTTTCAGTCCTGGCATTGGGTTAACACATATTTATATGTTTCCGTGGAACTGCTTGAACTCTTAACCCCTTACCGAATATTGTGTAGCAATCGTTGCTCTTCTAAGGTCATTGCTGTTATCTTTCCATCCTGGCATTGTGTCAACGCTTGCCTGTATGTTCTGGAAAAGCAAACTGCTCAAACTTCTGTCAACGGAGGTAGTCATACTTCTGGTGATCAGTTAATTAGGTGCGTTTAATTAGCAACACCTGGCTGCATCAAGGGTGTACTTACTTTACTACTCTGCCGAAAGTCATGAAAACGTCTTGTTTTAATCACTGTATGCAAGAAGTCCAACTATTTGCACCACATGGTGCAAACTCGTTAGTGTTACAAAACACTGGCTACATTAAATGTTTGACTTGATTTTTACGCTCACTTGCATGTGTGGGGGCGGCAGCAAGCAGAAACCGGCTGACGGAGAGGGGGAGCGAAGCGCTCCCTCCCTCTCTCCCTCCTCTCTGTGCGCTCCGAGCGAGACTCCGCTCCTCTCTCCTACATTATTCAAACATGGCGAAAGTCTTTGCCATTATACCACCTCGATCACCGTGCTCTGCTTCATCGGTTCCGTCACAAATACAGTCACCATCTTTACCGTCACCGCTACCCTTATCTCCGGCACCGTGATGACCCGGGAGGATGGAGAAGTTGTCGGCGACCCTGTCGGAGATCACTTGGAGCCCCTTGGCGCTGCCGCTGGACGCAGTGGTCAGCAAGTACCGCCTGCCCACTCTGGTCCGCTTGGCCCACGGTAAGAGACAACCTGTTCCCGTGGGTGCTTCTTCCGCTCACCGTTTAAAACTTTTCGCTATTTGTCTACTGCTTGCTTACTTTGACTTTTTACCGCCTGGTTATAGTAATGACGCCAAAAAAAAATAAAAATAACCGTAACTCTAATTTTGCTGTTAGCGAACGAGAAAAGAAGTTAGGAAATCGGCGAAAAGAAAAAAAAATAAAATCTTTGCGTGAGTTTGTATAATTACAAAGCTGAAACATTAGATAACAATTGTAGAAATGTAATTGGAAAAATTTAGACTTTAATGAATTATCAAGTTCATCGATAGAAAATGATCGCTTCCGGTTAAAACTTTCAAAATAAATTCAAAAACCTCTTGTAGCCAAAAGTGTTTAGAAGAAACATTAAAAAAGGTCCTGTTTGAAAGAGACACGAAAAATAAATTACACATTAGTTCTTCCTAAAAAAAAAAAAAAAAAAAAAAAAAAAAAAAAAAAAAGTCAGATGTCAGAAAAAAAGTATTTTGTGGAAGCATTAAAGCATAAATTTAACTACTGTTAGCTGTAAAATGTTGTTTTTAGTAGTAAAAAAATACTTTTTACGGTTGGTTGGGTTGCCATGTGGTGTCATTGGTAAATTTTCTCTAAAAAAGGCTGAAAACATTAGGTCTTTCCCCTGTTGCTCAGTTTAGTTTGAAAAACAATGGCCATGACAGGCCATATTCAGGCAGCAAACTAGACAGGTCCTGGCAGTTTTACAAAGATAAAGATGAAAACAAAGCAAACTGGGCAAAGGGGAACCACGAAAACGAAACACTGACACACAAAAGAATAATAATCATTGTAATTAAAATGGGCCTATAGTTGGTAGCACTGTTTCCTTGCAGCAAGAAGGTCCTGGGTTTGACTCCCGGCCAGGGGTCTTTCTACATGGAGTTTGCATGTTCTCTGCATGCGTGGGTTCTCTCCAGGTACTCCGGCTTCCTCCCACAGTCCAAAGACATGCTTGTTAGGTTAATTGGTCTCTCTAGATTGCCCTTAGGTGTGTGCATGGTTGTTTGTGTGTTGCCCTGCGATGGACTGGCGGAGATAGGCACCAGCTCCCCTGCGACCCACTATGAAAGAAGCAGTATAGAAAATGACTCAGTGACTATAATTATAGTGATAATAAACTTTGGAAACAGGTTTTTGATCGTCTTTCTTTATCAGACATCTTTATCCTGCATTATTTAGGTTCCAGTTACAATTGTCCAAATAATGCTTTTAGGTTGATTTGAGTAACCCTTTTTTTCCTCTAAAGTACAGTTGTTATGCTTACTAAATTAAATGTGTTTAAATAATTTTTTTTAACTTAATTACAGAGATTAGACAGTTTTCACCTAAATAACAATATTTAAAATAATAAAGAGTAGCCCATAAAAATTCCCAATGGCTCAAAACAAAACACACCCTCTTTTTTTCAGAAAAGTGCAATATGTTTTGGAGTGGTGATGTTTACTGATTTATTTTATATCATCATTAAAATCATGTACACAGTAAATATGCTTCATTTTTATAATTCTTACATTTTTGATTTTTTTTTTCTAATGTTTGATGGGGAACAACATTTCATTCAGATGTGAACTAATTGGTGTATTTTAATGATGAAATGAAATTGCTTTTCTATTCTTATCGGTGACTGTAATAACTCATTAAGTGCAACAAATAAGTGAATTGGTCACTGATTTGATAAATTATTGGTGTCCTGCTCAATATTATATTATTTTTTTAAATCCTTTTTATTAACTATTAGATTACATACTCAACAATAATACTGACTAATGGTACTGTTAACGTCCACTCTTATGTTGAAATCAGTTGAGGTGGATTTCCGTTACCTTTTAGTTAAACTGGTTACTTTGTTGCCTTCGATTAATTTCTAGCAGGGCAGCGACTTCGGATGGCTTTCATATCAATCCACTGACTCGCCCTGGGAGGTGTCAACGAAACATTTTGATCGCGCAAACTGTTTGTTCGACACATGCTCTGTTGCCCGCACATTTCCCCTCTAACCGCAGATTTGCTGTGTTCACTATGGGAACGGGCGATGGGTGTCGCGGCCAAGTTGTTCCAGTCCAGGAGGCCCAGAGTGCCACAAAGTGTCTGTTGTGCTGCTGAAGTGCGACTCAATCCTATTCATATGTAAATGCTGTAATCTGTCGACGAATGGGGAGAATACTAACGAGGAGAGACGGCGAGGCAAACCTTCAACTTTTCTCCGTGGACAGAAGCGCGCACCTGAAAGTGCGGCGTGCTCCAGGAAAATTGCGCACCTCGCTTCTTGGAGGCGCACGTTTTGTTTTGGCCGCAACGCCGGTTGGTGTTTATTAACTGCGCCGTAGTTACCCCACAGACCCCTCCTTGTTTGCACTGCCAGCCAACCCACATGGCAGTTATGTACAACAGGGCAGGATGACAACTTTCTCAAGTCAACATCAACAAACAACAGGGTGATTCTCTGTATGTAGAAACTGCAGTGCGGTTGCGTGAGTGCGTAAGGATCTAATGTGATGGGGAATTTCCTGCAACATTATGAATGCTCCAGATTGCACGATATTAAATTATCTAGAAGCCTAACTGATTGCGTGGTAGCAAATACACTTGGCTTTACAAAGGATATCCTCAAACATCTGTTATGCCACAACAGGGAAGTTAGGTAATCTCTGGTTATCACAAGCAGTGGGGAAAAAAATCCTAAAAAAAGTACTGATCATTCCCAATGATTCATACTAGAAAATATGCAGATAAATAATGATGCAAAAAAAAAAAGAGAATATGTGGTTACAGACTTATATTAAGTATCAGATTTCATTCTAAAGAAAATCCCTATAAATATATTTTGTCTTCTTTTGGTTTCAAGACTTGATGAGGACCCACAGTTTAATTTCAGAACTGAGGTGAAGGTCTTTAGAAGTCTTTATAAGTGTCTGTTTAACTAAAACATTTTATGTTTCCACTTGTCTTGTTTCTGTATTGTTACACAGTGCTGTCACGTTACAGCCTTCTGCTTCATGAAATATTTTATCACGATTTTCTGCTATCACAAACCAGTTTGTAATTCTAAAGCGGAGAGAAAATGATACAGGGCTTTCAAGTTAATTTAAAATTTCAAAAGTGTGCTGTACATATGTATTTAGCTTGCCAGAGTTAATAAGTTGTAAATCCACCTTTCACTGTAATTAAACTTGAGAGTGTGTCTCTACCAGCTTTTCACGTCTACAGAATTATATTTTTGTCAATTCTTCCCTAAAAACCAGGTCAATCATAATCAGATTGGATGGAGAACATCTTTGAAAAACAGTTTTCAAGCCTTGTCATAAAAGATTGTTTTCAACTATTTCACTGTAGCTCTGGTTGTATGTTTAGGGTTATTATTTGCTGGAAGGTGAACCTCCACACCAGTCTCAAGTGTTTTGCAGCCTCTAACAGGTTTTCTTCCAAGATCGCACTTTATTGAGCTCTAACTATCTTCCCATCAAATCTAACTAGCTTCCCATCAGAAGAAAGGCATTCCCATAGCATAATGCTGCCACCTTTGTGTTTTATCTTAATCTGGATGGCATGACACCTGTAACCTGCAACTATATGTGTTACATTAACGCTCAGCTTGGACTAATGCTTTACTTGCACTGCCATACTTGCACAATGATCACCTGCACTGTTCACCGCTCTGGCATCCTATACTGCTCTATATTTACTCTCACTCACTTAAAACTGTGCACATATATTTATATTATATTGTAGATATGTTTATACTGTTTAATTTGAGTACTGTATTGCACCGACTACTCCAAAACAAATTCCTTGTATGTCCAAAAACGTACTTGGCAATAAAGCTTTTCTGATTCTGATTCTGATGATCAGGAATATGTGCAATGTTAGTTTTGTACCTCAAGTAGAGTTTTGAATGTGTTCCAAAATGTTGAACCTTCTTCTACATGTTTGCTGTGTCCCCTACATCGCTTGTTAGAAACTGCAGTCAAAACCTCTTGCATCTTTCTTTTAACAATGGCTTTCTTTTTGCCACGCTTGCATAAAGGCCAGATTTGTGGAGTACACAACTCCTGACCTGTATATCTGTGCAGCTGCTCACAAATTGACTTTATTTGCTAATTAGGTGACTCTGAATGCAGGTGGCAACTTTTATGCTTCTAAAAAAAGTTTGAAAACCATGTATCATTTATCCTTCCACTTTATATTTCTGCTGTTTGTGTTTGTCCATCACAAGAAACATCCTAATAAAATGCATTGAAGTTTGTGGCTGTAGTGAAACAAAATGTGAAAAAGTTCACTGCCCTCAAAAGCATGTGAACACCAACTGCACGTGTGTTTCTCTGATTGAATTGTACCACTGTGCTATCAGCTGAGATCAATGCAGTTGTGCAGTTGTGTATGTGTGCATAGGGAGGGGGTGGGGGGTTTAATAGTAGGATGCCAACTGCATAACAGGGTCCTGATAAAAAGCGGTTAGGGTTGGTGAAGCGTCACTGATGGTGGTAATTATCAACACTGAACCCTGAGTGCGTGTGTGTGGGCATATGAGGGTCTTTCAGCATTTTCCATCCCTTATCTCCTAAGAGAGACCATGAAAGTGAAATGTAATTTTTCCATCTCTGAGTTCTTATTTATCCCCACTTTGATTTTCTGCATTTCAGGCGAATGCGTGGAAGGGCTGTCAGAGGACGACGTGGTGCTCCTGCACTCCTGCCGTCAGTGGACCACTGTGACTGCCCACAGCTTAGAGGAGGGACACTACGTCATCGGGCCCAAGATTGACATTCCGCTGCAGTACCAGGGTAAGCATGGATGCTTAAACACACATGTTTCATCATGTTTCACTATTGCATATTGGTTGCTCATAACAATGGTGCCCATAGACAAAGAAATCACCAAGTAAAGTCGGTCAAAAGTTTAACCAGAATCTAAAAATACCCATTGTTTGCAAAATGTCCCATTCTCTCTGGGGGCAAAAAAATACTCATTTTATTTTCCTTAAAGGTCATCCTATTCCACTTGTTCTATTTCTACAGGGTACTGTTTGTTCCTTTTTAAAGCAGGCAAGATAATGTCAAAGGAAATTGATTTGCCTAGGAGCTAACACTGTTTCTGTGTTAAAAGCTGGTTTTAATTCATTGCTTAATTAATTCCATTAAAAATCTCTGGGTGATCCCATCTTAAATATCAGGACTGGTCACGTTTCTCTTAGTTTACACTCCAGAGGTGCAGTTAAGCTATAAGAAAGTTAAAGCCCATGTCCTGATGCTCAGTGTTTGTTGGAAAAAAAACACCCAAAACCTGAGTTTCATTTCTGGTTTAAGTGTGAATCCATGTTGGTATGTGTGAAGTTCGATCAAACTAACCTGAGTTAAGTTCATTTAAAAACTGAATTAAATGTCAGGTTAAATGTAAGTTACACTTAACTCAAGTTTAAGAAAAGTTGGACTTAGTTAAGTGAAACTAAATACATTTTAGTTTAATAAAGTTAGGTTAAAATAAAATACATTAAGATACACAAAAGTATATTTGTTAATTTGGAAGGTTGGTTAAAAGGTATGTAAGATGGTGGGTTATCTTAGAATGGACTATGTTAAAAGTTGATTTTAAAGTTAAGTAGAGCTAAGACAAGCCAAGTTACACTAAATTAATCTAAAAGTTAAGTTAAAGGGTAAGTTAGGTTGAAAGTTGTTTTAATCTAAGTTAATTTAAGGTAAATTCAGTTAATTTAAATGAATTTACATTAATTTCAAAGTCAACTTAAAATAAATTAGGCCAAGAGCATTCACAAAAAAGTCAAATGTAAGCAAAAAAGTTCAAGGATACATTAAATTAAAAGCTAAATATAGGTAAAAGTTAAAATATGCAAACTTAGGAGAGTTAAATTAAATTCAAGTCAATTAAAAAATAATAATAAAATAAAATAGATTAAGTCAATAAAGGCAAAGTTCATTTGAAAAACCTGCACTGTGGTCAAAAGTGACCTTTTTAAACACTTGTGCTGCTTTACTCAATAGTTAATTTCTATTTTTTCTTTTCTTTAAACCAGAATCTGAAAATGAGTGTTTTTTTTTTTTTTTGAAGATTGGCTTGAAATATAGATAAAAACATAATAAAGTAAACTGAAAATAAAAACTTGTGTTTTTTTTTTAATTAAATCTAAAATCTACCATTTTTAAACATTTTGGTAAAACCTGCGCTTGGTAAATTGGAACTCAGCAACAAACAGCAAAAAACAAACTTCCCAAAGGCATAGCATCACTCCTGCTTTTAATTTGGTCCGAATTTCAAGGTTGTGGGTTTCAAAGACGAAAATGTTTGATTTATAATTTATATATTAATGAAATATATATATATTTAATTTTGGTATTTATATTACATCACTTAACAGAAAGTATTTTTTCAGCATTACCTCATGTAAATAATTAAAGTCTGCTCTAAAGCATCCCCTATATGGTGCCTTTATTTGTTTTTTGTTAAACTTTTTATCCATCAGAGAAAAAACTGTTTTCCACTCGACCTCAGTCCCTCTGGAAAAGCCAAGGAAATGGAAAAACAAGAAAGTAACTAAATCCTAAACTCACATATTTTCCCCCTGCATGGTTACATTTTAACTGGCATTTGTGGATGTGTTTGTGGATAGATTTTAAAAGTATTCTGACCAAATTTGATGACTGATAATGATTTTCAGACATGTCAGGTGCAGATACACTGCAATTTTTCATAGTTCTCATTCAAACAGTAGAAAGTCTCTTTCCACTGTAATTCCCTCTGGCTTCATTTCCAAATCCCAAGAAATTTGCTTTCATTTACATTTTAACAGAACTCTTGGAAAATGTGCTCTTTATGACATTAGCTGTAGTCCTTATACATGTACACTGTTCACACTGAGGGAAGCGGATTAAATCAAAGCTTTTACTTGCAGTTGTACAAATCTGTGAAATGGGCATGTTTAAAAATGTCTTCTGTGCTTCATTTTACTCTGCTAAATCAACAGAACAATAGAGAGATATTCTAACTTTTGTTTAAATATACAGTAACAGCAACCTTCAACTAAAAATGGAAACAGCTTAAGCATTGAAGGAAAACATTAATATTAAGCTAATGAGCTCAAACTCTGTTAGAACTTAGATGAAATTCATTTACTTTAACTGCGCTTTTAACATACCACTGATTTACACCTTTTTCCTTAACATTTAACCTTAGCTTGACATATTTTTTTTTTTACTTAACTTTTAGGTTTCCTTAGCTTACGTTATTTTACGTTTGCTTTACTTAACTGCTTAGTTTAGCTTAAATTACCATTTACTTTTAACTAATGTTTTGATTTATTGTATCTTAATTTAACTTAATCTCCCCTATCTTTACTTATGAGTTTCTCTTAGTCAGCAAAGCAAAGAATTCTGTGAGGATCTGAAAAATGTCCTAGGCTACAGGAAGCGAACACCCTGAAACTGAGCTGCAGCACAGTGGCCATACAGCACTTTAACAGGACAGGTTCCACTCAGAACAAGCCTCACCATGGTCGAATCGCTGCATCATATCTATAGGTTGTCTTTAGAAAATAGAAGCATGGGTGCTGCAAGCATCTCTGCAGAGGTTTAAGGGGTGGGAGGTCGGCCTTTCAGCGCTCAGACCAAACGCAGCACACTGCATCAGCTTGATCTGCATTTCTGTCGTACCAGAAGGAAGCCTCTTCTAAAGATTATGCACAAGAAAGTCTGAAACAGTTTGCTGAAGAGAAGCAGAATAAGGACATGGATTTCTGAAACCATGTCCTGTAGTATGATGAGACCAAGATAAACTTATTTGGTCCAGATGGTGTCTACAGTGAGTGGCGGCAACCAGGTGAGGAGTACAAAGACAAGTGTGTATTGTCTACAGTCAAGCATGGTGGTGGGAGTGTCATGGTTTGGGACTGGATGTGTGCTGCCGGCTGTGGAGAGCTACGTCTCATTGAGGGAACCATGAATGCCAACATGTACTGTAACATACTGAAGCAGAGCATGACCCTCTCCCTTTGGAAACTGGGCCACAGGGCAGTATTCCAACATGATAACGACCCTAAACACACTTCGACAACCACTGCCTTGCTGAAGAAACTGAGGGTAAAGGTGTTGGACTGGCCAAGCATGTCTCCAGGCCTAACCCTACTGAGCATCTGTGGGAGGTGAGCAAGGTCTCATAACATCCACCAGCTCTGTGATGTCATCATGGAGGAGTGGAAGAGGATTCCAGTGGTGACATGTGAAGCTCTAGTGAACTTCACGTCCATGAGAGTTGAGGCAATGCCGGAAAATAATGGTGGCCACACAAAATATGGACACTTTGGACACAGTTTGGACATTTTCACATAGGAATGTACTCACTTTGGTTGCCAACAGTTTAAACATAAATGACTGTGGGTTACACTGTTATACAAACTGTACTTTACATGGTGTCAGTATCATTTCTGTAGTGTTGTCCCACAAACAGATATAATACACTATTTACAAAAATGTGGGGTGTTTACTCACTTTTGTGAGATACGCTATTCTTGCTGTACCACTTTCATTCATATATCCAACCTGCTACCACGTCATCTCTCCTGCCTCCTCCTGCTCATTGACTTGTGGTCTTCCTGCTGAATGAGTCTAGTCAGTATGACCTCACCCGAGCTCATCCCCACAATCCCATTCTTCCCTCTCAGTACAGGCTCATTATTTGCTGTGTAACTGGATCTTAATGCCTCATCTCCATTGCTTCCTCCTCTGATGCAGCACTGATGTCACCTCACACTACCGCCGCCTCTCAGGCTCCGTTTCGGAAGAAAGAATGAGCACTTGTTCGGGAGGGGGATGCTGAGATCATCGTCATTTCAGGCACCTCAGTATTTCTCATTGAAAAGTAAATGTAGAAACCCTATTAATAGACATGTTTACAATTGAAACATATTGTTCTTGAAGTTCTGTACAATAAAAGTAAAAAGGAGCTGCAGTCCTTCAGAGATGCAGACTGTGGGGTTTTACCTAACTGCAATAAGGTTTAAGCCCCTTATGTCAAAATTATTTCATTGAGAGACAGACACAGCAAAAAATAAAGTATTAATTCAGGGCTGCATCTTATTAAATGTGGATAATTAGATAGATAGATTTTTGTAGAGATTGTATTTTCTTTTTTTCAGTATGACATTATGCTACTGCAATAAGTGTGGAAGGCGCCTCATAATCAGTAGCTTTAGCAGCTGAACTGATGCAAGTCGTTTTTGCGGATGATGAATTAAAGTAAGTAGAAAATCCATTTAATACATTTAATGTGAGTAGAATCAGATTAAAAGCGTTATGAAGAATTATGTTGTTTTTGCAGATGTAACAGCAGTGAGTCATTTGTATTTATGATGATTTTTGTGTAACTTGTGCACATTTATGTTTGATGAGTGGCTTGTTCAGGCTACCACTGGGGGTGCCATAACTTGTTACTCTACATTATAAAAGATGTTCCTTAATGTTACAGGACCCGGCAGAGCTACGTAAACCTGATGCAGTGATGTGGCACAGCTTAAGGATCACTTATGTGCTTTTAATTATAGCAGGTGTTTTGGCATCAGAGGCCAACTGACAGGGATGAGCTAACGTCTGTGGGATGACTTCATACAGGAAGTCTAAATAAGCTTCTGATGAGAGCAATATAGGTTTCCCCTTGGGGATTGGGCAGCAGAATGTCTCCCTCCTTCTCATCCTGGCTATCTGCATCCTCCTCCTGCTTGTCAGCAAGAGTCAGGGAAGACACAAGTATAGATCAGAAGAGTTATATAAAATCATTTTGGTTTTAAGGTTTCAGCAAACTCATCCTTGTAATATGGAAATAATAGCAATAACTATGTTTAAGCCCTTAATAATCCCAATGTTATTTTTAATACACTGCTAAACAGACTAAATTTAACCAATGAAATTGATGCAACAATTTGCATGCATTTCATTGGGTACATTTTGATTAATCTATGTGAAGTGATGTAAATTTAACAGCTAAGAGACACAGGGTTGAATTTCAAAACATTTTTTTTAAATGTATAGTTAAGCCCAAAATTATTCAAATACCTGGTTGATTTAGATTTAAAATGATTTTCATTCCACCAAGAAGTAGAAAATAAGGCATTCATCTCTAAAAGGTTAATAAAACAATGTTAAATGAGTATTAATTCTGAAAAAAACATCTCTTTTTAACTATATTTTAATAAAAATTTCATAAAACATTTATACCCTTCTCAATCATCAATGGAAATATCCATATTAGCATTACAGCAATCAGTCCTTTCTTATAATTGCTAAGCAGCTTTTTGCACATTTCCTCTAGTATTTTGAAGGTTTATCTTTGGTGGAGTTGCAACTCTTTGATTGTGGATGGCCTCCTTGCCATCACCGTAATCTTTAACTCCTTCCTCAGATTCTCTGTGAGATTCAATTCAGGACTTTGTCTGGGTCACTTCAAAATATTAATATTACTTCTAGTCAGATGAACATAAACCCAAATATACCATAATTTTGGCCTAAATCAAGTTAACACCCCCAAAAATTTTTATTTATAACTATTCTGCTTTATAAACACCTTTAATTTAGAAACAGCAGCAATGTTTTTTTAATAATCAAATGGAAGAACAGATAGTCCTAGACAGACGCCAAAATAGTGCTTGAAAAATGTTTGAATTTCAACATTTTAAAGCTGAAAGCGTCCTTAAAGGGGGTTAGAATTATAGTCTTCTATTGTTTGCTGGATAGAAGCTGCTTTTCCTTGGGGTTCAGCTTGAATAAGGAGGAGGAAGGCGGTGCTGATAGATGATAGTGCAGTTTGGTATTCTACTCTTCCTTCTAGATAAAAAAGAAAGAAAAATAATGTGGTCTTTTTTCACACATCCAACACTTTGTGAGAAAAAGAACACTCCTCTAAGACATGTCATTAATTAAATGCAATCCAGTCATAAATAAGGATAATGTGAGTGTTCTTTGAAATCTGGTTTTACATAACAAAACTGATATGGGAAATGGGAAATTTGTGCTTTCCATACACTCCTCAAACCTTCATCAAATAAAGTTGCAGAAAGCACAGAAATATTATCTGTACAAGCTCGAACTCATAAAGATTACAGTCAGATGAGAGGATGAGAAAAGAAAAGCGATGGTCTTAGAGAAAGAGTTGTGTGTGTGAGTGTCTCCATGGTGATGTGTCTCTGCTCTGCGTGAAAATGGGGGCCCTTTTTTGGTTGCCATGCCAACCCCGCCGGCTGTCAATTGGCTAAGGGCTGGTGCCAGGTCAAAGGTCAGCGAGGTGTCTTTGTATTCTCCTCCATAGTGTACGCCATAGATGTAAATGTTCCCACAAAAACAAACTTCAATTTTTTTCTCAAGTTTGTTTACTCTTCCTCCGTCCTCCATTGTTCTCTTCCTGTGTCTTCCTGAAGTATTTAAATTTACCTTCCATCCTGTTGTTATTTCATGGTGCTCTGCAGGCAAATTCAAGTTACTGGATGAGGATCGTGACGTCAGGGATCCGGTCCAGTATTTCTCCAGTGTGGAGGAAGTTGCTGGAGTCTTCCCTGACCGGGTCTTTGTCATGGAAACAATCACTTTCAGCGTCAAGGTGAGCACCAGTCATTTCCTTCAGGGTTCACCTGTAATACCTTCTCTGTTCTGCTGCGGATAGTTTAGAACAGGGTTCTTGCATAGTCTGGAAAGTAATAGAAAAAGGTATGGATAAGTTTAGAAACAGGAAAAGAGAATGGCTGCTTACTCCATCCATCCATGACATAATGTAACACACACCATTCAGCCCTCTGTCTATGCTCTATGATCACGTTCATGTGAATGTTGTTCTCTTCGAGGTGGTTTCTGGGGAGTTCAGTGAGGACAGCGAGTCCTACAGCTTCACTCTGCAGGCTGGAGATGAGCTGTCACTCATGGGGAAGGCAGAGCTTCTGTGTGCCACACCACCAAAGGAAAAGACGGGACTGAGCGCACTTTTGAGACGCTTGGGAAAGACTCCAAGAAGTAAGTAGAGTTCAAAGTTTGTACAATATTTGACACACACAGAACTATAAAAATCATTTTAGTAACAGGCAGAACTGAAAAAATTTATTTCTCCTTAGTCTATTTTTTTTTTTTTTATATATGTAGATTCTGTACTTGTTCGGTAGTGAAAATATTACAACCTTGTTTCTAAAAACATATAGCACTGTTAAATTTAAATTTAAAATAAAGAACAAGGAACTAAGCTTTGAAAACTCCGTCCAAACTGCTTTAACTCACCAAATTTTGTTTGCTTGACTTCAGATTAAACGTAGAGGTTTTCTCCTTGTGTTCCTAACAGCACAAATCTCAGCACCTCTCTATTATTGCCAATAAGAGCAAGTCTCCCGGGGTTTTATTCATTATAACTGAAGTCATGCACTTCAGCTATGACTGATGTCACGACTGCCACATGTAAAAATGTTCTTAACGTTTTTGTAGGTAAAGTGCCCTCTGTAAGGCATGTCACTCGAAGGACAATGAATGTATGTGGTAGTAATGACCTGATGATCATCCCGGCTCAATCTCTGTTCGACCAGATTGAGCTGCCTTTGTTTGCAGATCTCTGCAAATTGCGGGATCTTTAAAACCTATGAACTTCCCTTTGGGTATTGTCCCTACCAGAGTGCTAGAATTTGTTTTTAGTACAGTTGGGCCAGCTCTTCCTTTTTTTATTAATATGTGTTCTTCTTTAGGAATTGTCACTGCTACTTTTAAACATGGGTGGTCGGACCTCTACTTAAAAGGCCGAGTTTGGATCTCTGTACTTTCACAATTTAGACCTTTATCTCACCTGCTCTTTCTTTCTAAAATCTTTGAAAAAGTGGTTTTTAATCAACTGCAGTTCTTTTTAGAAACTAATTTTACCGTTGAAAAGTTTCTGTCTGGTTTTATATCCCATCACAGCACTGAGACTGGTCTCCTAAACGTCCACAATGATACTGCGTGGTTTTGGATGCTGCATGTCCAATTGTCCTCCTCTTCTACTGCCCCTCTTTCTTGTGGTGTCCCACAAGGCTCCATCCTTGGCCCATTACTTTTTTCTCTTTACATGCTATGACTTGGATCAATCATTGCCAAACACAAACTGTCCTTTCACTGCTATGCAGAAGACATACAAATATATCTGCCAGTAAATTCCAACAGGGATGAAGCTACTGCTTTTTGTTTGTCTGTATCTCAGATATTAAGTAGTGGCTGGCTCGACATTTTTTACATTTCAGTGAGGACAAAATTTAATGTATTGTGTTTGGGAACAGTGTAGCAGCTGCCCTTGATTCTTCTTTCAGCTGTATCCCTACTGTTAGAAATATTGTTGTGCTCTTTGTCTTAAATTTCAAACCTGACGAACAAACAATGTGATTAGGATGAGCTTCTTTCACCTACGGCTCCTGGCCAAAGCCAAAAAGCTTTTTAAATCATAATGACCTTGAAAAGGCTGTGCATGCTTTTATAACGTTGTTTCATACTACTGCAATTTGCTGTATTTTGATATAAACCAGTCTCTATTGAGTCTCCTCCAAACCATATAGAATGCTGCTGCCCATCTCATAACAAACATGATCACATCATACAGATACTTAAATCCCTTTACCGGCTCCCTATTCGGTTTAGGGTTGATTTTAACTCAGGAGGGTTTCGGAGTAGAGCCGCTGCTCCTCCACATGGAGAGGAGCCATTTGAGGTGGCTCAGGCATCTATACCGGATGCCTCCTGGACGCCTCCCTTGGGAGGTGTTCCAGGCACGTCCCACTGGGAGGAGGCCCAGGGGACGGCCCAGGACACGCTGGAGGGACTATGTCTCTCGGCCGGCCTGGGATCGCCTTGGGCTCCCCCTGGAGGAGGTGTCTGGGGAGAGGGACGTCTGGGTATCTCTGCTGAGTCTGCTGCCCCCGCGACCCGGTCCCGGATAAAGCGGAAGACGACGAGTAAGAATACGAGGTTGATTTTAAGCTATATTGTTTGTTTTTAAAGCTCTAAACGGTTTGGGCCCATTGTGTTTGTGTGATCTTTTAACTGTTTATGCTAATAGCCGAGTCTTGAGGGCCTTAAATCAGCGCCTGTTGAAAGAGCCCAGGTCTGAATATAAGCACTGGGGTGGTCGAGCCTTTTCTCTGGCAGCTCCTAGATTTTGGAATAAACTCCCGGCAAAAATAAGACTGATCTCTAAGCTGAGCCTCTTCAAGCCTTAGGGCAAGACTTAAGACATATCTATTTAGGGCGGCTTTTATTACCTAGTAATGTGGCAGTTTTTAACTAACTGTTTTATTCCTTGTGTTTTATGTGTTTTTTAATTTTTTAATTTTACTCTTTCTAAAGCACTTTGTTTACCCTAGTGATTATTGTAAAGGGCTGTACAAATTAAAATGTACTATTATTAACATGTTAGGCTGTTATAATTGGGAAAAGGCTGTCTTTCTTGTTTAAGAAAGATTAACAACTTTGTTAAAAAAAAAAAAAACTTCATGAGCAAACAGTTCTGCAATTTAAGAAAAACTGTTGTCAATAGAAATTGCAAAGAATTTGAGGATTTCATCATCTGCAGCACATAATATTATTAAAGGATTCAGAGAAACTGGGAGGATCTTTGTACACAAGGGACACGGTTGAGAATCAATTTCTAATGGTAGTGATTTTTAGGCCCTCTGGCTGTGCTGCATTAATAAAAAATGTTTAAACTCTGGCATGCAAGGAAAAAACACATCTGTAAACACGATCCAGAAAGGCACCTGCCTTTGCTTGGCTTTAGCTCGTCCAATATGGACTGAGGTGAAGCGGAAAACTGTCTCGTAACTTGATGAATCTGAAATACTTTTTGGAAATCATAAACATTGCGTGCTGCAGGCTAAACCGCCTGAGAAAGACCATTGGAGAAAACATCTCACTTTAAAAACTACATCAACAGGTCTCCAGGGCTCCCAAATTCTTAGGATGTTGTATAAAGACGAGCTGATGCAACACACTGGTAAACATGTGCGTATTACTGGTATTGAATTCAATAGATTTTTTCTAAATATTTAATTAGTTTATTTGTACTATTTCTGATGACTTTGAAATTGTCAGTCTTTGGTTTTCTTGCACCAATTTCATCTGCAGCTTACATGCATTTTTCCAACACTGCAAAGCTGAAACTTTATATTTAGATATTAAGAGATTGCAATTTTGATGTTTTTGTTGCTGCAGTTTGTAACACGTTAAAGCTTATTTGTGTACAATAAACCTTAGGTTTAAACTCAGATGGTACTAGCTTCCACCATCCACTGTAGCTCTAGCTGTATTATTAGTGTCCTGGTGAATGTTGAACCTCTGCCCCGTCTTGTTTTTTGCTCCCTGTAACAACTTTTTGTCCAGAATGTACCTATATTAGCTCCATCCATCTTCCCATCAACTCTGACCTGCTTTTCTGTCTCTACTGAAGAAACAGCTTCCCCACAGCATGATGCTGCCACTACCATGTTTTACTGTATAGATGTTGTTTTCAGGGTGATTTTTTTCCTTGGTGTTCTTGATCCACACAGCTGATTCAGTATGAATTAGGAGACTTAATTGGTTCAGAGCAAAGGGGGCTGAATGCACATAAGCCACTCAACTTTTGAATTGATAATCACAGAAATTCCCCATAACATACAATGAAGTTTGTGACAAAATATGAAAAAGCTCAAAGGGTATGCATCTTTCACTGATTCTTTTTTTCATATATTTACATTTTGTTTTTTAAGAAATTACTGCTTTTTGGTGGTGAAATTAAAATAAAAGCTATTTGGTTTCCATATCCAGAAGCAACTCACCCCATGATAGCAAAGTTACAGCAAATACTGTCTAGAAGACATCAAAGTTAGGTAAAGTGCAATAGCAATTGAATCCCATTCCACAGCCAAAAGAACTCCAAGATAATTTGATAAAATTATGTTTAACTTGTCTAGTTTAGTAAGAAAGGGTTAGAAAGTCACAAAAATGGTGAGTCATTAAGTTCTTAAAAAGTTCTTAAGTTATAAATTTAACAAACTGAAACTTTCAGATATACTGATTTTAGGCTTAGGTTAAAACATTAACCATATAGTAACCATACAGTCAGTTTTTCACACTCTTGCTTTCTCTGATTCTTCAGGTAAAACGCCCTGTCTGGTCTGTATGAACCATCGCACCAACCAGAGTGTCAGTTTGCCCTTTGGCTGCCGCGGACGCTTTTGTACTCGTTCCCCCTTGGAGCAAGGCATGTTGGGAGGGGAGCACACGGTCCGCAGCATCATTGAGAGAGTTCGCCTCCCCGTAAACGTTTCTGTGCCTTCCCGGCCCCCACGGAACCCCTACGATCGCCACGCCGTGCGAGAAGGCCACCGTTACAAACTTCTCAACATCGTCAGCAAGACGGTGGTGCTCTGTTTGGTTCTCCGACAACAGGAAGTTTCTCCCTCGCACTTCCTGCTGCTACGCTGCATGCCCCGTTTTAATGTGGCTGAGGCTTCTCTTCAGACGGCAGCACTAGAGAGCCTCCTGCTGAGGCACGCCTTCGACCCGGACGCCTACTCCCGGGCTGTGAGAGAAACACGGCCAGAGCTGGAGTGTATGACAGAGGAGTGTGTGAGCCCTCGCCGCTCTCGGCTGTGTGTGTCGGGTCAGGACTCGCTGGCTCCGGCACTGCAGCGCCTCTCAATGTGCGGGTATTTAGGTGGGGTTTCAGAAAACCTATCACAACGCTGCAGGGACTCTGTAGGAGAGCGGCTAGGGGAGGGACCCGGTGAGGAGAGGGAGTATGTGACTCCTGAGTGGGGTGAGGATGAGTTGAGGACCAGTGAGGAGATCCCCTATGAAGAACTCTGGACCAATCAGAATGCAGAGAGTTTGGGGAAAGAACCAAACCTTATTTCCTACCACACATCTTCCTCCTTGGACGGTTCCCTTGGAACCATGGTGACAAGAGTGTCTACCCCACCACCTATACCTCCAAAATCTGATGCTGTGAGTGTCCTCATATACTGTCCCTTCCTTGGTCCATCCGTCTCTTATCTATTTCATCTATCCACAACTGCATCCGGCTTTTAAAAGTCTAAAGGCTTGAATTATTTATATATAAGAGCTTTTAAACCTCCCTTACACACTTACAGAGACAAACTATTTTCCTGGAAAGGTTTCTCTACGCAGAATCTGTGTTTAGAATCCTCTATTCATACAGAGCAGTGACAATTAAAAAGAAAAAAACAGCAGGTTTGGGCCACTACATTACACAGGTTCTGATGCTGATTTGGTTTCTTCATAGATTTTTAATTGTTTTAATTTATTTTAAAAGTGAAATCTAGTTTTATCTAAGATCGTAGAAGTTTTTTCCAATAATTCTTAAATCAACGTTTTGTCCAGTTAGTGATAGGGCTGCTCTGTAAAGACATAATGTAAGACACCTGCCTCTGCATGGTTGAAGTGATTAAAGGATCATTGAGGAACGTATAAATAAATAGGCTCAGTAAAACACCCCAAGGAAGGAAGGAAGGGATTAAAGAAAAGGAAAGGCAAGGAGGGATGGCATAAAAAATAGTATGGCAGGAAGGGTGGGGAGGAAGGAAAATGGGTACTGATGCAGGGTAGGGAAAGAAAGGAACAAAAGGAGTGAGGAAGGAAGGACAGATGGAAGGAAAGGAAAGAAGAAGGAAGAAACCAAGGAAAAAAAGGTGTAAGGAAGATAGAAAGTGTAATGAAGGATGCAGGAAGTAGGAAAAGAGTAAAGAAAGAAAGAAGGAATACTGTGACACTGCTTGCAATCATAGATGAGTTCTCAAAACATTTATTCAAACTGAGTGTTTACATTCATTCATATCATAGCTTTAAATTGTTTTTTGTATCTTGTTTTGTGGCACAAGCCTTTTTATGACAGTGGCTGAAAATTAAAGATTAAATATTAGAGAATTAAAGAATATATAATCTTTAAATATATAGTTTATACTTTTGGTAAGAGCTGGTCCTCAGCATTTGTGTTAATCTAGTTGGGGTGTTTAGAAGGGCCACATTATCATGCTTTGTTTTATTTACTTAACTGTTTTCTTTCTGAGAGGTGTGGGTGAAGACATCTGCTTAGCAACTAAAGTATAGCCTCTCAAACAGTCTTCTTCATTCCCTGATATTTAGCCTGCCAGGGTGAGGGGTTTGCACAATGTGTGTGTGTGAGAAACCCGCTCTGTGTTACAGAGTTTGTTTGAGGTGTAAAGGTCACCAAGTTTGACATTTACCAAGCAGAACACACACCCTTATATAACCACCCTGAGAAGTCTTGGGTGTTAACTTTTTTGCTGATGCGTGTGTGCGTGTTATAATGCATTTGTGTGTCTTCATGTAGGTGAGGGAGGAGTGCCGATACCTGCTTGCCCCTCCGGTGCCACCTCGCTGCTCTAAAGGAGGCTCCATCTCCAGTCCGGCCCCCAGCCCCCCTCTTCCACCTCGCTTCCCCAAGACCTCTGCCTCCCTGAGACCAAACCTCTCCTTCTACTCCGCCGGACTGCATGACAGGTGCAGTAAAAGTTGCATACTTCAAAAGCCATTTTCCATCCAGACTGAACAATTATCAAGGTTTTTAGGCTTTTGTTTTAAAGTAATGATGCTTTGATGGTATGAGCAATAGAGGAAACTCTGCAATGAGCTCAGCAACAGAGAATACTAACTGGAACGTTTGATGATGGCTGGATTCTTCCCCTTCTTAACGCTCAGCAAGTAAAAAGAAATAAACTTTTTGGGTGCATTGGTATCCAGTTACACCGTAAAAAGAGAACAACCAGGGTCCCACAGGAAATCAGGGTTCTTACACTGCCTGGATTTAATTTAGGAATTTATTTTGTCAGAATAAAAATTCAATTCAAGATTACACTACTGATCGCAAAATTAAATAAATATCAGTATTAATATAAATATTGGAACAGAAAATGCAGCAATACTTGTATTTTCAGACTATATTACCTGTTCCATTTTCTAAATGTTGTATCCTTGCATCCGTCCATCCGTCCATTCTTCTTCACTTATTTTGACCTAATTAGTCTTTAGGAACCCTGAGAAACAAACCTTTCATGAAGCTTAAAAATAAAAGCAATTTTCAGAAGTTAGACCCTTAGAATATTAGAAAATGCAGATTACCTGCGAAGCAAAATTTGTTGTACAGGGAAAAAAGAAATCATCAACATTCAATGAGAAAGATAACAAAGGAACATAATATGAAGGATGTCACGTCATCTGTGACACTTCAAGGCAGCGTGGCAACACTGAGATCAATGCTTTCCACAGAAATGACTGCACTGTTGTTTGACAGTAAGACAGGAGTAGCAAGATGAAATTTGTACTGTATAGAGAGACACTCTGTGTTTAATAATGCATCACTAGTGATGGTAAAAATGCAGCAAAACTGGTTGCCCTGTTCACAATGCAGAAGGGCTTTTGGTTTTTGAAGGTAAAAATGAGTGTCCTTATAATAATGTCCTGATCTCAATCAGACTGGGCTGCATTTCACCTACTGAGGGCAAAAAGTCAAACTCAAAGACCCACAACTATTAACTTACAACCAGTTGCAAGGCATACAAAATATAAAATATAGTCATTGCCAGTTACTAAGCTGCTTGCTGATAAACTATAAATGTGAAAAACATTACCATTTTAATTAAATTTAAAGTAGTTTAGCTGTTGATATATATGTTCTTGAAGCTAGTATCCCACTTAGAACGTGTGCCTGCGTCCAAGTAGATGCAGAATGAACAGTTTTCAAATTGAAAACTTTGTACGAACATTTTCTGCTTCTTTGCTTTTAATATTTAGGCTGCTGTGATAGTGAAAATAAAATAAATCCAGCTTAGAATTTTGAAAGTTGAATGTATTTTGTTTGGTTTTTACTGTACTTTATTTTTCTCAAACCATTTTAGCTTCGTCATTAGTAAACTAGAAAAGCATTCTTAGAGCACAGGCATCCACCAAGGCAAAGGGCCATTGACGCATGTCAGCTTTTTTCTGTTCTGAGGAGTTATACTCCGGATGACTTCTGGCCACTGCATGTCAGCTGCTGACAGGGTGATAAATGATGACAGGGTGATAAATGAAGTGGCAATTCCAAGTTGTTCCACCGTGGTTCGGCAATGATAAAGAATCCTTCAAAAGAATCCTGGATCCAGATGGTGCTCCGCATCACCACCAAAATCTAATCATCTGTTTCTTGTTCTAATATGCACCTTGTCTGAAAATGGCAATCAAATTCCTTCAAAACCTTTTGATATTTTTTGCAAACAGACGGACGGACAGACAAACGGCGACAAAAACATAAACTTCTTAATGAAGATAGTAAAAAAATGACCAGGTGTAGTTTAAAATAAATGTAGAATCTGGTAACGGACAGATTATTTGTACAATAAAACTGAAAAAACAACTTCCTTTTGCTCTGAAACTTATTAAAACGGTTTGGGAATTTTTTGAACTGGTAGATTGATCAGCTTTTAATAAGAAGGTCGCTGGTTTGATACCAAGCCCCCACATTCAAAATGTAAAACTGTCTCCACAAGTTGCTTATCTTATCGTTAATAGGTTTCTGACAATGTAAGCTGCATTAACAAAAATTAATTTACAATGTTACGTTTTTTTTTTTTAAACCAGAAAGTTGCACCAGTAGCATTTTCATCATAAGGGTTTTTATAGCTGAAAATTAAATACAGTAAAAATATGGTCTCGTGTAGCTGTAGTTTCACATATGTTGATGGAATGATTCCTAACATTAGTATATGTGTCTGTGTCCCAGCTGCTCGCCCTCTCCAGACGCCACCCTCTACTGTTACCCGTGTTCCTGGGCTGACTGTCCTGCTCCTAATCCAGCCGGTCCTGATCCGGTCTCTGCAGTCCCTGCAGACAGTACATCTAGCTCGCAGCCTGCACAGGCCACCTGGGCAGAGCCGTGGGTAGATTCATTTACATCCCCCACACCTCGACTCAGGCCACCGCCCCCACAGAGCAGGTTTGCACCATTTGGTGCATTAAACCCCTTCAACCGCCAGTCGCCTTGCCCTTCACCCGAACTTGCTACCAATCCTACTAATGATTCTTCCAGAGGCGCAGAAGGTGGTGGGACATCAGCAAGTGGCACTGACGGATCTTCCCCTCCTCCTGACCCCACCTGGAGGCCTCCTGCTGACCTTTCTGCACTATCATTGGAGGAGGTGTCGGCATGCCTGCGGTTCATCGGCCTACCAGAGGCGGCTGTGGCCGTCTTCCAGAGGGAGCGGATTGACGGCAGCCTTTTGGTGCAGCTGACTGAGGACATTCTGTCACATGACTTTCACCTGAGCCGTCTCCATGTGACCAAAATCACACAATTTATACAGGGCTGGAGGCCCAAAATCTAACCCTCAATATCCTGATAATGTGCCTGTTGGCTACTCAGCCTTCCTGAATGTGCCTTCCACTGTGACCTACTGGCTGCTGAGCCCCACTGCTTAAAGCCTAAGGAAACCACGCCCCACTGTGGTTAAACTGCAGAACTGATTCCTGACTCTATTACTGCAGATTCTTTTCTCTGAATTTCAGACTGGATCTAGTTTACTAACATTGGCTCCAGATGAGAATGAAATAATTAAAATGTCCAACTTCCAGATTTTCACAGAAAGACTTTTAGATGATGTATGGAGTCTTGTGGCCATCATTCTCCAATCCAATAAAAATCTGATTTGACAAAAAAACATTATTAAGCATGAAAAGTCTTTTGACATTTTTTTTTAGGTTCTCAATGAGCTTGAGTAAAAGGTCCATTAAACACCAACTTTTTACCAGTAGGATGAGTAATACTGAGCATGTCCTTGTAAACTGGTCTCCTGCACAACCTTCTTTGTCTCCTTGAGCTTCAGTGGTGTGTAACTGGAACAAATAACAAAAAGGTTTTCATAGGAGCTAAAACAACTAGGTAAACTAAATTAATAAAATAACAAACTATCAAACTGTGTTAGTAATAGAACTCTATAAGTACAAAACTGAGGTTGAACAACCTGTGAATGTTCAGCCTTGTTTATCTGGGCTATTCTGTGCTTCATAGCATTGGCATTCTTCATCAGTATTCATCTTTGCTGGGTAACACAGCAAACTCTCATGTATAATTTTAGATACATTATTTTATTCCAACGACACATGAATTTTATAGTTTGCCCAAATCACAAAAAAATCATTCCTTATGATATACCTCGGATTGCTTATTCTGATATGCTTTATGTACCCAAAATATTTAACTACATTTAAATCTCTTTTTATTATTATTATTTCACACCATTTGAGGCTTAAACTATAACAATATAATGCACCAGAGTAGACAATGCAAATTCAAAGACCTATATTCAAATTGGTGAAGTTTAGGATTTTTTAACACAGTTCCTATTATAAATGTTGATTCAATACGTTATATAATTGGCTGAGTAATCCAGAAGTATTAAAACAGTAGATATATATATATATGAACATAACCATAATCAAAGACTTATTTTCTATTTATAGGATAATAAAATGGCCAGATGTTTCCAGATGGCCATGAAGATGTGATTTCTGTTTTCTATACTTTGTTTTATCTGTGATTGTATCGTTGCCATGCAAGCTGCTGTTGCTGCATTAGGTCAGATACACTATATTGCCAAAGTATTGGGTCACAGTGCCAAATCAATGGGTTCTGGTGTTCCAGTCACTTCCATGACTGCAGGTGTATAAAATTTGGTGTGGAGAAACTTGACTGACCTGCACAGAGTCCTGACCTCAACCTTCTTGAACACCTTTGGGATGAATTATAGCAGAGGCTACAATTCTGGTGTTCTCATCTAACTATGAACACATTCCTAAACCTTGAGGAAGAGGAACAGGACGTCATTAAAGTTCATGTACATGTAAAAATAGGCGTACAAATACTTTTGGCAAAATAGTGTATATTTCACTTTAAAATGTTTATGTTCCCAAAACTCAGTGGTCTTCTTGATGGATCAAAAGGCTGCTTAATGAGGGTTTTGGCTATCTGTTTCTTGTGTTATTTTAAAGACTCTGGCATACCCATGAAATATCAATCTCTTTACCCTGTAACTGCATGACCACCATCAAAAGAGAGATGCAGAAATAAAAGAGTGATATTCTAAATAAACTGAAACTGAATGAGCTTTGACATGTTTAATTAGGCTAAACTCTACAACATGCAGACAAGAGGCTTAGTGATGTTGCCACAGTAAATGATACAACAGGCTTGAAGAAACAGGTCACTCAGTAAGGTCCAGTTTAATCACTGTGCTGACAATACCCGTTTTGAGCGAATTACTAGACATCTGTACGAGTGACTATTAAATACTGAAGCTGCTGTCATACTGTGTGTCTTGCCATGTTTTCTTGCCTGCCTAAAAACAAGTTTTACATGGGTCTAATTGCAAAAAAAAAGTATTTTCATTTCAAGTCCTCTCATATATGCAGTTAAGTAAAGCTCACGTAAAGACTATAAGTACATTTTTCCATTAAGTCACAATTGTTTATTTTTATTCTTCCATAGTTTATAATTGCCTTACTGTCCAGGAAACTTAAGGTTTCCTGGACCTCAAGGTTTTCAAGTTATTGTTAACTATATCAGGAAATAAATACAACACCCCAGCCTGGTCAGGCACTGCAAGTTGTAGGTGAGCCAAGTTGAGTGAATCTTCATAAGTGCAGACTAAGCGTCTGCCTAGCATAGCAAGAAATTAAGTAACCTTACTGTTGGGACAGAGCTGTGACATTTGCATAGCACTTAGATAAATGTGTAGCAATGACACATGAGAGGCTTGCAGTGTATTTGGCCCCTCTAGTATTCCACAAACTTTACATTGCATTTCTTTGTAGGCTATTGAAATGAAAAGCAGATACACAATGTGACTGGAAAATCAAATGAAACCCTTTTTTTTTACAAGCATTGCAACAGAAGACCTTGCTAAACCAGGTCTTCATACAACAGAATTCAGAGATTGAAAAACATTCACATATCACACCCAGTCCCACCACCTAATGATTATCTTTTTATTTCTCATTTAAAATATTGCAAAACAATCAGAGCAAGACTTCTAGCAAGGCTTCTGAGTAAAACAGATTAGAACACTTAAGTAAAGCTCATGTCTTTACTTGGACTAATGTATTAAAAAATAACTACCAGTCTAAATATGGAATTATCACTGATTCATTTTTGTCATAATTAAAGAAGTGCAGATCTCCATTCTAGAACTATTCATATGAAATACACCTAATAAAGATCAGAATGAGAATCAGAAAAGCTTTATTGCCAAGTACGTTTTTGGACATACAAGGCATTTGTTTTGGCGTAGTCGGTGCAATACAATACAAATAGGGGTTAACGGCGATGAAAACCATAGAGGGGTGTTAAACATGCAAAAGTGGCTAAATGCTACCGACTTCAACACTTTTGAATCTTCATTCAAAAGGAATTCCTTTGTGAATAAAAGTGACAATTTTTGTAGTGGATTAATGCAAATTTAAAAATTTACATTTTTCTTATACACACCCTGAGTCTTAATGTAAAGATATATAAGCAGTTGGATGGACCCTATCCATTTCATGCAAATATGTTTAACATAAACCAGTTAAAGGTGACCGTATGTATGATGCTTTCCAAAAGCACTTTTGTAAAGCCTCAAGCTCATTGAAAGTAAGATACTTTACATCATAATGGATCTACACATATTAACTAAAAAAACTGAAAAAAAACCACAACAGCATTTAAGCTTTATTTTTTATTTGCAAAGAATGTTTGATTTTGCAACAGAAAGGTTCTTTTGAAAAATGTATAACTCTGGATGGTAACTAAAAGTTGCTTAATGGTCATTAATTTCCGTTGCATTTGTTTTGTATTGGATTTTTGCATTTGTTCAATTAGGAAAAGTCCACTTCAACATTTATGACACTAAACTATTTTTCTTCTCTGCAGGCATCACCCTGAGGAACCTTGAAGAAATGAACACAAGTCCAGAAAAACTAATTTATATCATGAGAGTTGCATTCCTTTTTTACTGTTGCCCAGAAGAAGACATCAGAAAGGAACACTGTTTTTCTTAAGTGCAGCTATAAAGAAATGCCACAGATAAAGTAGAACATACCCAGAGGGTGGTCCAGCTGGCACATTACTTCCATCTCCAATATTGTAATCTGATATCAGCCCAAATGATTGTCTTGACCTTAATATACTCAAGTGTAACCCAGCAGCCACTAGCACAAGACTGTGAAGCTTTTAAGTCTTCATGTGTGTAACTATTTAATATGGATGTGTGTCTGTATACCATTTAAAACAGTCTCTGTGTGCCACCTGCTCCAGGCAGCAGTGCGACCAAAACTTCTGGGGTCCCCAGGATTAAATAATGTGTTTTTTTATTTATTTATTTGCTGCCTTTTCACTAACAAGTTGTAACAAAATCAAAACTTCAGGCCAAATCTTTGCCACACAAGCAGATTTGTGACCTTCCAGATAGACATGCGTCCTCATTGCTCCTTTGGGACTTAATAAAGAAACAGAGCTTTATTATCTAGTTCCCAGAATAGTTATGCCAGCATTGCTGTCGTTTGAATAGATTAGCATTAACAATTTTATACAAACAATGTTGTTCTTTGGTAATAATTCACAATTTATTCATTTGCACTTTCAATTTCATATAAGAATTATTTATATTGCTTTTAAAAGCAATATAAAAATGAGAGGCAGTAATACCAGTTCAAGAAATTGCTCAACAAAGAAGGGAAAACGGTACAAGAACAATAAAAAAAATAGCAAAACTATGGGAATGTGGACAAAAACAACTTGTTAAAAAGGCAGCTAAGCGGATGGTACTGATGACATGGGTGGAACTCTACTTTCACATCATTGTTGAAATGTTAAAATTACTTGTTTTACTGATTAAGATTATCTTGGTTAGTGCTGCCAGACATCTGTGAACTATTAAGAAATAGGACAAAAGTATATTATATAAAAATCCATCTATTTTTTATACCCACTTCCTCCTTACAGGGTCACGGGGAGCTGCTGCCTATCTCGAGCGGACAGGTCGCCAGTCCATCGCAGGGCAACACAGAGACACACAGGACAAACCGCCATGTGCACACTCAAACCTAAGGACAATTGACAGAAACCAATTAACCTAACAGTGATGTTTTGGACTGTGGGAGGAAGCTGAGGTACCTGGAGGGAACCCACGCATGCACCGGGAGAACAAGCAAACTCCATGCATGCAGAAAGACCTCTGGTCGGGAGTCATTATCATCATCATCATCATTTGCTGCCTGGTATACGATAAACAAAAATTATAAATCCACAGGGGTTACTCAAGGATGGTAAACAATAATTATAAAACCCTCGGGATTACTCAAAGACATTATTTCCACTGTGAGCAGACTGTAATATTATATTTTTTAAATATATAAAGCAGTGGTCCTCTGCATTCTCCGTGTGATGACTTACATTTAAATAAAAATGTCCTAATTACTAGCAGTAACTATTTGGCACAATTTATTGTAACGGTAATGGTAAACATACATCTCATAAATTAGGCATATTATCCAGCTACAATACAATTAATGCAATGGTGTTCAGTCAGTCATTTTCTACCGCTTATTCCATAGTGGGTTGCGGGGGAGCTGGTGCCTATCTCCAGCAGTCTATGGGCGAGATGCGGGGTACACCCTGGACAGGTCGCCAGTCCATTGCAGGGCAACACACAAACAACCAAGCACACACTCATTCATACACCTAAGGGCAATTTAGAGTGACCAATTAACCTAACAGTCATGTCTTTGGACTGTGGGAGGAAGCTGGAGTACCCGGTGAGGACCCACGCATGCACGGGGAAAACATGCAAACTCCATGAAGAAAGACCATAGGCTGGGAATTGAACCCAGGACCTTCTTGATGCAAGGCAACAGTGCTACCGTGCAGCCCTGCAGTAATGTTGATTTAGTTAAAAAGAATAAAAAAAAAAAAACAGTATTGGTTCAGTGACATAAAGGATAATTAAATAAAACTGTCGATATTATGTCAACTGTACGGTAAAATAATTATTTTGACGACTGGGGGTGCAAGAGCATTAATTGTTTACACAAAAGATTGAAGAAGGACTTTTGGTCAGCCTGGCAATTGCCTAAACGTACATTTTTCAACTTTAGATTTAACAACATTTTGATAATAATCAACAAAAATGTGTAAAAAATATATATATATATATATAAGTATTTAGCGTAGGCATGTAATGTACGGCCTGCGAATAATTATTTGTTTTATCCATTACAGGCATTTGTTACAGGCTCCTTAGTTATTCTTTGGGTCCTTTACAGCGGTTTTTGTAGTCCTGTGCAGTCTGGTCGATCATTCAACGGGGAAGCAGTGGTGGCAAAGAAGCAACCCAATTTAAGGTAATATGAAACGCCGTCGAGGCTGTTCATAAAAAAAACTGAAAGCAGAAAATGCGTTTAATTAGCTCAGAAAACGATGTCTGAAGTCTTGTCTCGCAACGAAATTGGAAGCTGACAGCTAGCTACGCTCTTACGTTAGCTTGTATAGCTTCATCGTTTTAGTCCTACGCTCCCGTGTCTTTTTAATTGCATTAAAATGCTACTTCAAGTAATGAAGTGTCTGTTTGGACTATTTAGAGTTTTGACACTGTTTGAGCCAATGATTATTCTGTTTTTATTCCTGTCATTATGTAGGAGAGGAATGTAGGTGAAAGGTCGCTGCAGCAGGAGGTTGGGCAGGGGTGACCCAGGAATATGTCAAACTCACGCACATTCATAATTTATATCAAATTAACTAAAATGAAAGATAAGAAGTAGGGATCATTAACTGATGTTGAAGATTAGTTAGTTGGAAATTAGCGTATGATAGGAGTGTGCTTTTAGGCTTTTTTTTCAGCACCTCTACCTGTTTACATTAATTGCATAGGCTTTTTATATGGCAATATTGTTAAATGAATCACCAAATCTTTATTGCCACAAGGGAAAACTCAGGTTTTACACCAAGATCCGGCTTTACAGTTGAATTAAAAAATTTAGCACATAGTCTCAAGTACAGTACAATGACCTTTTGCCTTTACAAATATACATTTAATATTACTTCAGAGTGTAAATGTGTCACTATAGAGAAATTTCCATGTAATTTCATAATTTAAATATGATTTTTGATTACAGATAAAATAATAATGTTTTATGTATAAATATAAACAATTAAACCTACATTGTTCCTACAAACTCAGATAAAGCATGAAATATGATTCAAGATTTATTGTTTAGGTCTGAATATTTATGAAAAATGAAAACATATTAGGGAAAATATTTGTGTTTCCAGATTGCTTAAAAGTTCCATCCAGCTATCTCTTTTCCCATCAGTCTTTCCATCCATCCGTCCGTCCATCCATTCATCCTCCCTTCTTTACTGTGAATTTTGTAGGTTATGCATTTAAAGCCTGAGCACCATAGAAAAAAAGATCTGCCCTAAATTAATTGTGAACTTTATTATTTACATCATATTTTTAAATAAAGACCTCTAAGGTCATGTTCTCTTTGACATTTAAAATTTCAAATATTTTTTCAGTCTAGAACATAATGGCCTCCATGTTGCTGAATACAATGCGAACTGGCGCCGTCAACCCCTCCTGGGCGATGCGCTCTGGTAAGTTGTCCCAGTATTATTTTTACAGTTTAATTGCACAACATAAGTTCCTGCTATCAGAAGAAAAACACAACTTCCTACCATTTTATTGCTTTATACTCTTGCAAGGATTGGACATAAACTTAAAGCCACTCCCACTCTGTCATCTGTTTTCTGATGCTTTTTCTGTAGCTACAATAACACCACTAATTATGATAAGTCCAATTTTGCTTTTTGTCATAGTTGCACGCTCTCTCAGTACAACAACACAGCTCCAGGTTCAAGGTAACAAATACTACTATATTAGTACCATAGATTTAATTATGCATTAAAACATGTTAACGTCTTTCTGTATTACACTGTATAAACCAGCATAATTGTATTTTAACATTTTATCTTTAGTATTTTGATGACAAATGAAGGATAACAAGGGGAATACTTTTTTTCCCACTGTTTGCACTGAATTTATAAGGAAATCAAATGCATTTACCTTGACAAAACATGAGACATAACAACTTCCTGTGACGACAAGGGTTAAATGATACAGAGGGCACTTTCGGCATTATTTTTCCCAGTTCAAACTAAGAGCAAAAAGACACTGGCTCGACCTGGGGTGAAGAACATCGTTCTGGTAGAAGGAGTTCGAACTCCTTTCCTGTTGTCTGGAACCACGTAAGTTTGTTTTAACTGAGTTTACGTGCTCAACTTTGTGGCTATTACTTGTTAATGCTATTTCTACAAAGGTGTTTTTAGATATATTAATTGTGAAGAGCGTTATAGTTGCACTTCTGTTTAAACAGCTTGATTATACAATCTTTCATTCACCTTTGATGACAGGTATGGTGATTTAATGCCCCATGACCTGGCCAGAGCAGCTCTTCAGTAAGTTTATACTTCTGTATTCGAGTTCGCTTTCAGCCAAAAATGTAACTGATGAGAAAAAACTAAGAAACGTTTGCTTGCATATTGTGAATAGTGCCTTTATCTTTTAAATGTAATTTAACACGAGATTAATGTCACTCTTTTAGCTGATGCTTGTCCTGTTCTGAATTATTCACTATGTATGAAAGTACTATTTAAAGAGATAGTTCAGCATTTAAACCTTGTGGTTTTGATGGACAGATTTTTGGGATTCATGTACAGAGCAGGACGAAAATAAGATTTTCCTTGCAGTAGCATCATTTCACTCTGAAAAAAATGTGAGAACTCTGCAACATTTAATTTGAAGTACATTTATTCAGTGAGGAAAAAATCCCATGTTTAGAAATAATTGTCTTCAACATCATGACAGCTGTTGATGAGCTCTACTGTTGATGATTTGTACAACCCCCTTAGCCAATAGGATTACACTAAGTCTTCAATAACATTTCACACTTTTGGAGCAAACAGAAAGAAGGACCTTTTGACCATTAGACAATCTTTCTTGATCTTCTGCAGTCCTTGGTCCTCTCCTCCTCTCACTCTTTTTTTTCTTCAGCTCTTCCCAAAGATTGTACATAGGATTTAGGTCAAGGGAATGATACGCCTGTGGAAGATGTTAATTTTGTCTCCGGTGACCCATTTCTGTGTGGATTTATCACATTACAGGCCCATAGCACCACTGATGTTGGACAGGAAAGGGTTTTTTAAAGGCATCATACCCAAACAACTGACTGGCATGCAGCTACTCTCTAATGGTTGTTATGGACACTCATTGATCCCAAGAACCCAGTCTTTGTTGCAGTTTCCTAACATTGACCTTTGGAAACTTTTTGACCTTCTTTACCATCCTGCTTACTATGTGTGGAGACTAGATAAATATGGGTCCTCGCCCAGCCTTGGGGCCCGTGGTAAAAAGAAATGGGCCTTTGGGTGATGTCAAATTTGTACCCCAGGCAAAAAATGTAAAAGATTACTAATTAGAACTTCCTAGAAACTTAAGCATAAATGAAAAGAAATACATTAGTTACCGTTATTTGAAATAGAGAAATGATTGTTGGCCAAATTATATCTGGCCAACAATTGTGCCAGATATTAGTTATAAACAATTATTTCTTAAGGTATTCTTCTTATCTCTCTGAATAAATGTAATTAAATTAAACGTTGGATTTTTCTAAAAAAAAAAAGAAAGAAAAGCAGTGTGAAATTATGCTAGCAAAATTTTGGTAACCCACCCATCTAATATAATAATATATGAATGAAAATAGTTTCTATTTGGATTCCTTTCTCAAATTAAGCTGTGGGGACATTTTTAAAAATGCTTATTTACCATCTTCCTTGTGTGTCTCTATAATTTCTCTACCTGTGTTTGTCTAGGGGTCTGCTAAACAGGACAGGTATCCCCAAAGATGCTGTAGATTACCTCATCTATGGTACAGTCATTCAGGAAGTCAAAACCAGCAATGTGGCCCGAGAGGTATATACGCAGACAACCTCACATTATACGTTTGCTCTGGATCTATACCTTAAGAATAACCTCTCAGAGTAAAGTGCTTTTTCTTGTTTTTCAGGCAGCATTGGGGGCAGGCTTCTCTGACAAGATTCCAGCTCACACCGTCACCATGGCCTGCATCTCCTCCAACCAGGCCATGACCTCAGGTAATCTGTTTAGAGTCTTTTACCACTGTTCTTTATCGCCGGGTGACATGTATTACATTGTGGGACAATTTAGCTGCTAAAACATTTTTTTCTCAATTCTCTATTAAAGCTTTTTACTAGCCTACCTTGTCATAGTTGTTCTTCTCCCTATGTTACCTTTAATGTGCTCTTCTACTTGCCTCTTCAGCTGTTGGACTGATTGCTGCAGGCCAGTGTGACGCCGTTGTAGCCGGTGGGGTGGAATTCATGTCCGACGTTCCGATCCGTCACAGCCGAAAGATGAGGAAGACTATGCTGTCCCTCAACAAGGCAAAAACTGTCGGTCAAAGGCTAAGTCTCCTTGGCAGCATCCGGCTAGCACACCTGTCCCCAGAGGTGTGCATTTACTATTAAAGATCAATTCAGAGTGCCTTTTTTTTTTTTTGGTGACACGGTATAAGCATTGTTGATTATGTGCGAGCAGCTTCCTGCTGTTGCCGAGTTCTCGACAGCAGAAACTATGGGTCACAGTGCGGATCGTCTGGCTGCTGCGTTTGGGGTCTCCAGACTGGAGCAGGACGAGTTTGCTCTGCGGTCGCACACGCTGGCTAAAAAAGCTCAGGATAATGGGCTGCTGGAGGATGTTATTTCCTTTAAAGTACCAGGTAAATCTTGATCCTTTCTCAAATTAACACATTAAAACCTTAAATAAAAAGTTTACTCTTATATTACTTTGATATGGTTTTGATTATAAAGGATTAGGGATGCAGCTATCAATTATTTTAGTAATCGATTAATCTAGCGATTACCATATTTTCCGCACTATAAAGCGCACCGGATTATAAGGCGCACCTTCAATGAAACGCCTATTTTAGAACTTTTTTCATATATAGGGCGCACCGGATTATAAGGCGCATAGAATAGAAGCTACTGCAGTCAAACGTTTGACTGGGGTTGCGTTATGCATCCACTAGATGGAGCTGTGCTAAAGAGAATGTCAACAAAACAGTCAGATAAGTCAGTCAGTCAAACTTTATTAATACACTACAAACCAGCGTTCTGATAACTCCATTCACTCTCATGGTAAGGTCTCCTCTACATAGAATTCTATTGAATAGAGCCAACCGCATGTTAGGAATGAATTGGAGTCTATGAAGTTGAAGTTGAAATCAAACGTTAGTTAAAACGTGAAAGAGAACTTTTCCCTGATTCAGTAAACACGTAAAAGAAACAGTTTGATGCACTAAATCAAATGTTAGTACATTCATAATATAGTAGCGTTAACTGTTGAATTCTCTCGCTGCTGCTCTATTCTCATGTTCGACTGCGTAGCTGACAGCCTTGAGTTTGAACTCAGCATCGTAAGCGTGTCTCTTGAAAGGTGCAATTTTGGGGTCGTTATACACACACAAGTGGTGTTGGACTAGGAGTAAGCACAGTACAGGTGTTTACCGCTATTACTTCGGCGACGCCCCTGACTACGGTAGCCGTAATGCTGCAAGCGGTGCGGCTTTGTAGTTTACCAGTCGTACTGAAACATTTTGACAGAGCGCCGTGTACAACCAGTATGGATCAACCAATTAACCAATTGATCCATATATAAGGTGCTCCGGATTACAAGGCGCGCTGTCATTTTTTGAGAAAATTAATGGTTTTTAAGTGCGCCTTATAGTGCGGAAAATACGGTATTTTTTAGATTAATCTAACAAGAAATACTCTAAGTAAATTATCATACTTCAATAAACAAGTGAACTTAAAACTTACTAAACTTTGAAATAAATAAAAAACAAACATGTATTGTGCACTTTTAATGTATTGTAAATTGCAAAAACATAGAAAAACTCAATTCAGTGCTAAGAACGTGGCATTTTAAAAATAAAGCCTTTAAATAAAAAAACAATGCATTTTGTTGCATGTTGCAAGGTGCAATTGTACAAAACATTTGTAAAAACTAACAATGTGTAGGTAAAGCTATGTCATTTGAAAGGTTATGGATACACCATATTCAAAGACTGGTTTTCATCTTAAATACAAATTGTAAATATTTTTTTGGACAATTTTGGTCTTATTACTGCTCTGAGTGGGTTGTTTCTCTCAGCAAATATCATGTTTCAGAGTCTTTATACTCCAGCGAATGATTGGATTCGATAATTAGTTCATGATTTTTTAAATTATCAATTAATCAAGGTTAATCCGATTATTTCAGCCCTATACAGGATATATATATATATATATATATATATATATATATATATATATATATATATATATATACACAGGGGTTGGACAATGAAACACCTGTCATTTTAGTGTGGGAGGTTTCATGGCTAAATTGGACCAGCCTGGTAGCCAGTCTTCATTGATTGCACATTGCACCAGTAAGAGCAGAGTGTGAAGGTTCAATTAGCAGGGTAAGAGCACAGTTTTGCTCAAAATATTGAAATGCACACAACATTATGGGTAACATAACAGAGTTCAAAAGAGGACAGATTGTTGCACGTCTTGCTGGTGCATCTGTGTCCAAGACAACAAGTCTTTGTGATGTATCAAGAGCCACGGTATCCAGGGTAATGTCAGCATACCACCAAGAAGGACGAACCACATCCAACAGGATTAACTGTGGACACAAGAGGAAGCTGCCTGAAAGGGATGTTCGGGTGCTAACCCGGATTGTATCCAAAAAACATAAAACCACGGCTGCCCAAATCACGGCAGAATTAAATGTGCACCTCAACTCTCCTGTTTCCACCAGAACTGTCCGTCAGGAGCTCCACAGGGTCAATATACACGGCCGGGCTGCTGTAGCCACACCTTTGGTCACTCATGCCAATGCCTAACGTCGGTTTCAATGGTGCAAGGAGTGCAAATCTTGGGCTGTGGACAATGTGAAACATGTATTGTTCTCTGATGAGTCCACCTTTACTGTTTTGCCCACATCTGGGAGAGTTAAGGTGTGGAGAAGCCCCAAAGAAGCGGACCACCCAGACTGTTGCATGCCCAGAGTGAAGCATGGGGGTGGATCAGTGATGGTTTGGGCTGCCATATCATGGCATTCCCTTGGCCCAATACTTGTGCTAGATGGGCGCGTCACTGCCAAGGACTACCGAACCATTCTTGAGGACCATGTGCATCCAATGGTTCAAACATTGTATCCTGAAGGCGGTGCTGTGTATCAGGATGACAATGCACCAATACACACAGCAAGACTGGTGAAAGATTGGTTTGATGAACATGAAAGTGAAGTTGAACATCTCCCATGGCCTGCACAGTCACCAGATCTAAATATTATTGAGCCACTTTGGGGTGTTTTGGAGGAGCGAGTCAGGAAACGTTTTCCTCCACCAGTATCACGTAGTGACCTGGCCACTATCCTGCAAGAAGAATGGCTTAAAATCCCTCTGACCACTGTGCAGGACTTGTATATGTCATTCCCAAGATGAACTGACGCTGTATTGGCCGCAAAAGGAGGCCCTACACCATACTAATAAATTATTGTGGTCTAAAACCAGGTGTTTCAGTTTCATTGTCCAACCCCTGTATATATATGTGTGTGTGTGTATGTCTTTATCCTGAGTGTTTGCTTAATGAACAGAGTTCGTTCGGTCTTGAAAAGTTAGCAAAACTGGGGAATTATGTTCTAAGTTACTCATTTATCTAGAAGACTAGAAATCACAATTTAAAGAATTAAGTTCCTCTCACATTGAACTACATTTAAATTATTTCCTTTTTCTTTTATTTGCCACATGACAATTTGACTATTTGTCACTGACTGATTTGGTTTTTCAGTTGCTGACTGAGAAAACTCCCAAATCCTCATTCAAAAATAAAAACGTTTTAATTTCACAGCATTTTGGCTTTTAATCCTTCCTAGATCAAGTGGACTGTGGTTCTTACTGGAGTGTACAAACTAAAACATGCCTGTTGCTCAAAGAACAACCTGCTCAGAGCAGTAATTAGGCCAAAACTGTACAAAAAATATATATATTTTGCTTTTAAGATGAAAAACCTTCTTTGTCTGTAAATATGCTCCTCAAGTGGCATAGTTTTAGCTTCACCTGGTCCAAATTCTGTAAAAAAATCTATTAAGCACCTTTTGCTATTCAATTATTAATTGATAAATCAAAAAACTAGTTGACAGAGTAATTGATTAGTAAAATAATCGTTAGTTGCAGCCCTGCTCAAATGTCTAGAATATCATAAATACTGACAAAAAATGTTTAATTCATATTTTGGAAAGCATGGAATTTTAAGATAGAAATTTTAGCAGACCTTTTACCTTAACCACAATACCTCAGATACTCAGATAGATTAAATTTAAACCTGAAAAAATAACACAAACTGTGTCTGCAAAATATATTCTAAATCTTAACAATTAAAAACTAAAGATAAGATGTTTTTATTGTATTGTTTAAATTATACCCGTTCCTACATGGTTTTGCAGGTCGGGACATTGTATCAAAGGACAACGGCATTCGTCCATCATCCATGGAGCAGATGGCCAAACTAAAACCTGCCTTCATCAAGCCTCATGGCACTGTCACTGCTGCCAACTCCTCGTTCCTGGTAAATGTTAGCTCTCACTGTACTGTCTGGATAAACTGTGTCATGGACAAACAAAAACCTATTAACTCTAAATGTGTTTGACTGTAACATTTCCCTGATAATCATTTCTGTTATTGAGACAAACATCTTACGCTGAAATTTTCCCTGACTGTAAATAAATGATTTGTTTATGTGTTTTCTCAGACTGATGGTGCCTCTGCTGTTCTCATCATGTCTGAGGAGAAAGCTTTGGCCATGGGCTTCAAGCCTAAAGCATATCTCAGGTAGTAGGACTTTCTCAGTGTTTTACAGAAGTTTTCTCTTCCCTCCTGACTGAACTTAAGATTTGCTCATATCTGTGATATTTTCACGTTGGCAGAGATTTTGTCTATGTGTCCCAGGACCCCAAAGATCAGCTGCTATTGGGGTAATTTTTTTTTTCATTTCACTTTCAGGAAGATCCTCAAGAAATAAGGAAGCATACTATTAATTGTTACGGCTCATCTGTTTTTTTTTTACAGGCCAACTTACGCTACACCTACAGTCCTGCAACGGGCCGGCCTGTCATTGTCTGACATTGATGTATTTGAGTTTCATGAAGCATTCGCTGTAAGTTCTCACAGTCAGCTGTTTGACAAAAGAACATTTGGTAAATATTCTTCAATGGAAGTTCAGGAGAACTTGTTTCTGTTATAATGTTGTGTTTTGTGTGTGTGTTTTTAGGGTCAGATAATGGCAAATCTGAAGGCGATGGATTCAGATTGGTTTGCCCAGACGTACATGGGCAGGAAATCAAAGGTAAAAAGTTAGGAAATTGAGGTTGGTAGTTCTGTAATTAGTCATAGGATTTATTTGGATGTTTTCATGAACATGAACTTTAACCTTGCACATTTGATTGGAATTGATTGAATTGATTGTCCTCCAGATGGTGTGTGGCAAACTGTAAATGTGACAAAATGACTATGATGTTATGACTTTGAACGCTGGCTTTCCTCTTGCCACTCTTGTGCAGATCAGGTTTGTGAAATGAACAGCTGATAGTTTTCCAGATAAAAGATTATCCCACCTGAGCAACAGTATCTGTAGCTCCTTCAGAGTCACCATGGGCCTCTTGGCTGTATCTCTGATTAATGCTGTCCTTTCCAGCCCTCTAGGTCTGACTGGAAAGTTAAGACTTAAATATGCAATTGTTCCTTACTCTTTCTGTTTCAGATGATGGGATGACTGGTGCTCCATGAGATGTTCAAAGCTTGAGATGTTCTCTTTTTTACCTGGTCCTGCTTTAATCTCTTGTATGACTTCATTCCTGACCTGTCTGCTGTGTTCCTTGGTCTTCATGATGCTGCTTGTTCACTAATGTTCTCTAACAAATCTCTGAGGCCAGAAACAGAGCGGTTGGATTTATACTGAGATTAAATCACACACAGGCAGACTATTGTTTAGGTGGTTTCTGAAAGCAGTTGGTTGCAATGGGTTTTAATTAAGGGTGTCATGGTAAATTTAGATTAAACAAAAGCCATACTTTTCAAATTTTCTTTGCAAAAACATTTTTAAAAAAACCATGTATCATTTTCCTTCCACTTCACATTATGTGCTTCCTTCTGTTGGTTTGTCAGATAAAATGTCATTGCGGTTTGTAGCTGTAATGTGACAAAACTTGAAAAAGTTTATCAGTTCTTAATACTTTAGCAATTTGCCATCATATTATTCTTTACCTTATTATCTGTGCAGGTTGGGACTCCTCCTTTGGATAAGTTCAACCTGTGGGGAGGATCTCTATCTTTGGGCCACCCATTCGGTGCTACAGGCTGCAGGCTGGTGACCACCGTGGCTCATCGGCTGAAGAAGGAAGGTGGACAGTACGGTCTGGTGGCAGCCTGTGCTGCAGGAGGACAGGTAACCTTAACAACAAAAAAAAAACTATCAAAATATTTTATTGTAAGTTCTTTTTCCTATTTTTTATTTTATTTTTGCATCTTGCAGGGTCATGCCATGGTGATTGAGGCCTACCCTCAGTAATGCATGCTCCTTAATTAGATCTTGATCTTCATCGTGTCTGCTGCCAACATACTAGCTAACATGATCAATTGAGTGTCTGTAAAAGCACCACTTTGCCTTGATCGAACAGGTTGGATAAAGGATGTGAATGTGTTTGATGGCTCTTGTGTAAATTAAATTTAGCTTGGAGGCTGTTAAATTATAGCAGAATGCTAATGAGGAATGTTTACTTTGTTTTCTGGACTTCTAGTCAGCATTTTCTCTGAGTCTGATGTAACATAGCAAAATTTAACTCAGCTCATAGGAGCCATGGTGATCCTAATGTTTATATATGCTGTAATATTTTTTTCATACAAACTGTTGGAAGTAAATGGTGTTATACTCACATGATTGCTGGTTTGTTGATCTTTTGCTTTTAGAACAACTCAATGTAGGAAAAGTACAGCTCAGTCATTTTTAGGTCTCAATTTTTTTAATTGTGATGTAAGCTTTATAATGGTATTTATAATTCATGTCAGTTTGGTGAGTAATATTTACATTTATGTTTCAATAGCTCTAAAGAAATAAGTTTGTTTCAAATCTCTTTGCAGTAAAACTTTATAGAGACAGAAATTAAACTAAAATCAAAAAGCCCTATTTATTTATTTGTTCCCCACATTTAGATGGAAATGTTTTGCTGTAGTGATTAAGGCGCAGCCACCCAAACCAATGAGAAACAAGAGGTTAAACATGTTTGCAAAACCTTTTTGCTTTGGGAAGAAAACATTTTTAGTTTGGAAAAATGAAAGATATTAAGTGTGCACAAACTAATCGTATTTTAAAGGAGATGTTTGGATCCCTTAATTGCTTGCAAATTGGAATACTCATATTTTATAAAATGCAACTTAAATCTAAGCTAATTTTGTTTTAACATGGAGGTAAAAAGCATGTTTAGTTTTATTACAGACTTATTCAAACCCTTACAGTATGATGCAAGATATTAAAGAAACATTTGCTAACACCTTCCTGAAAACAATGAGCAGTTCATAGCTGGTAAGGGTGTCACAATTGGATATAAGAAAATGGACCAAAGAGAAGCATATATTTAATTCAATTCAGTCTATTTATATAGCGCCAATTCACAACACATGTCGTCTCAAGGCACTTCACAAAAGTCAGGTACATATATATATATATATATAGATAGATATATATATAATGTGTGGTGTTGTAATTGTTACTCTCATCTGTGGCCCCTTCGAGATCTCTCTCTCTCTCAGCAAAGTCCAAACTCAAACTAATTAAAATGTATCAATATTTTACTTTACTGTAGGCTGTCTGTATAAGGCAGACATTAGAATCACTTGACAATGTAATATATATATCAATTGTTAAAGAACTGCCACGTATGAAATAATGATAAATAATTTTCTGATGCATAACTTTTCATCTTCAGTTGCCGTCTTTTCTTTTGAACAAAGAAGTTATTGTTCTCTGCTTTTTGGTCAAGTTTTGATTTCATTTAAATTAAAAATGTGACAGTTCGGTTGTTTTCGCGATTTTATTTGAAAGTGTAGATGGTAAGTGATTTATTGTTCGTCCTGTCCTAACGCAAGCGGAGGTTTTTTTTATGTCTGTGCACCACCTGTGTAAAATCTCCCAGTCCATTAAATCGAACGCACCGATTTCCTTGGTAACCGTTCTGTTTCGGAGGTAAGTGCGCATGCGCTCTCGTGTAGTGTATGTGAAATCTCTGGTCATAAGCGGTGTTTTCGAGCTGTACTGTGTTGTAATTCAACAAAATAACATGAAACACAACGAGTTAATCTTCCTTTACTTTTAACTGGGGTATTTAGCAGCGAGCAGACAGACATTAAACGTAGCGGTGTTCGTTTTAAAGGCTGGCCGTTCACAAAAACCTCGATCTCCGAGGGGAGAGAAGCAAAGAGCGTTGAGGCTCTTTTTGCACCCATAACTGGTTCTGGATAACGGCTTCATAGCAGACAGCCGTTCTTCCCTCTTCCCGGTACTGCGTACCGGCGCAGAATCTTTTAGTGGTACACAGTACTGGATCGTACCGACTCACTTTCACCCCTGATCCTAACCATTGAACAGTGCAGTCAGATTCAGTTATTCAAATTGGATAAAAAGTTTTTCTATCTAAGGAAACCCAGCAGATTGCATCGAGTCAGAGACTTGTAGCATTCACTCCTCCCGGATGAGCATGTAGAGACAATGGACAGTCCCTGGCGTTGACCCTGCAGCAATTATTTAGCACCGAAAAGCTACAAAGTTGTTTAATAGATTGTAATGCAAAATAATTAATGAAATCTTGGGAAATACCCATGTTTACAGTTAAAAAATGAATACGTTTTTGTAAGCCCTTAGGTGATGATGCTATAGAGAAACTATCCTCTCACCTCAATCAGCAAAGCCAGATGGGTCAAAAATCATTATCAACCTTGTGCACTGCTGAATCCAGCAACTGTAACTTTAACCTTTATTATCCAGGCAGCAAGCCATTTCTCAGCTCAAATTTCTTAAGGGATGAGCCCATATGAGAAGGTGGACATGTGTCCTGATGTCGAATGATGTTTGACATGCTTACAAATGCTTTATTAATAAATGGTGAAGTTGTTAGCATCTATGATTCAAAGGGGTGTATCAGTGTCCACTGCAGGGGTGACTTACACTGGGATGCAGATGGGTTTAGTTTAAAAAAGAAAAACATGCTGTAAAGTCAAGGTTTTCCAATATGGGACCTTGTTTTCTTCAGCAGCTCAATGCCAAATCTCATTCTGTGACTCATCAGTACCGATTATTTGATTCAAAAGTTTGTTCTAAGTAGACAAGCCCAGATCAGTTGTTGATCAGCTCCTGTTTAAATTCAATGTTGCATCAGAAAATGATGGACAGTTATAAAACGTTTTAGGAGTATGTCAGAAAACAATTTGCTACAAGTTAAAGGAAGACGTTCAGCATTATGCAGTTTCTTCAAATTAGATATGAGCTGGTAGAAATATTTTGATATTTATGTTCAAAATATTTCCTTTTCATGCGCTAGTTTATAAAGTCACATTCTGACTTTTTTTGTTCAAAGACAGACAGAAGGCATTGATGCATGGACAACTTCAAGCAGTGTTGATGGTCTATGTTTTATTCAGCAGAAACAGGAACTATTGTGAGGAAAAGATCAATGTATATAAAGCTTTGTGTTGAGGATGAAAACAGAATTTAGGCAGAAGGGTTGTGGAGCCCCTTAAAGAAACCCTTTAAAAGTCTAAACAGACTTCAAAATTTGCATTGCCAATTTTTCCCCCTTTTTTTTTTTTTTTCATTCACATGCATATTTTTTAACTTGCATCGAGTCCCCATACCAAGATGTGTCAGCAGTGAACCGGCTTTGGATTCCTTTGCGCTTAATTGATTGTGAATAATGCTGCTGCTTCTGACGAGCCGACTGATGTTAATGAGGAGGTAAAGAGAGGATGCTCGGGCTTCCTGGTGATTTTAAAGCAACATGGAAATGGAAAACCGGGAGAGTGACTGGCAGACGACTTAAAAGTTCAACTTGCACCTGGCGTTCTGATATCTGAGTGTTCATCCTGTGGAAAAGCCCAACTTTCACAGCCGCTAAAGGTTTGTCTAATTGACAGCGGATGGGTAAATTTATATCAACACTTTGCCTGTTCCCTGCTTTGGTGTGTGCCATCCCCTCAGCGCTCAACGGGGAATCTCCGCCCGGCACACGCCTCTCAGGTTGGGGGGCTTGTTAACACAACTTCACTCAGACGCTTCCGTTTAAAATGTATTAAAAGATTTAATTCTTCCAGTTTAAGAAATCCCTGACTCTGAGCGGGAGGAGCTGATTAATGCAACCCAGCCTGTCAAACAGGCAGGGGGAATAAAAACCAATGTTTTACTGCCGAGGCAAAACGGAGCTCAAATGTAAATAGCAGGGAGATCGACAGAGAGGGGTTTTGTGTTTATAAAGCTTCAAACCCGCCTCAACCCTGCGAGACACCGGAGACACGCAGACACACACCGACGTTAGCGAGCCGCCTCGCTGCCTCAGCGGGGCTTTGATCAGACGGAACCTTTTATGGGGAATGACTAGTGAATGCACCCGCTGCTGTCACTACAAATCTAGCTCACGGAGAGCGAGGGGAAGCGGGGAGGTGAGGAGGGAGGCAGGGTGATGGGAGGCAGGGAGCCGGGGAGAGACTCGGAGTGCAGCGGTGACTTTCATCTCGTCCTAGCCGGCTCACGCAGGGCGACACCTGCTGAAAGCTGCACTTAACTTCCTCCACCTGCATAGGCGCGCATGCGTGTGTGTGTGTGTGTGTGTGTGTTGTTGAACAAGTTAAGAAGAGCCGTACTGTACCCGGGACTGATAGTGTAAAGAATGCTTTACTGTACAGCTACAATTTATTTATTTTGAACATTTTTTAGAGATTAAAAGTTGCAAGAACGATATTGCTTTTATAAAGTTCACACTGCATTTTCAATAAATCAAAAATATGATGTTTCACCGACAGAATCCACAGTTAGAGCCGAAGTTTAGGCTAAAATTATTTATACCCCTGGCAGATTTAGATTGAAAGTAATTTTTGAAATATTACCAATACGTTTCTTATGAGTGTAAGTAATAATTTTCTGGAGTGTCCCAGCCAGAGTACCAATCTGTGGAGGGAGTTTATGATTAGGATGATGGAAAAGATTCCCTTTCGGAGTCAAAGGCTTGGAGCTCCTCACTATATATGCATTTTCTATAATCACAATTTTTAAATAAAATTGAAATAAAAACAAATATTTAGTTTTTTGAAATTGATACTCCCTTTTATATTGCTTTATAATCCCTTAACAGACACATGTCTCTCAAGTGATTATGTCGGTAGATGTACCAGAGCCAGTTTGGGTCCCCCACCAGTACACAAAAATTACAAGAGATTAATATTTAGGTACACATCAAGGTTTTTGTCCACATGATGCAAGAATTTTCCAAGACATCCTTTGTAAAACGCTCGGTATAAACATGGCATCGTTTCTAGATCTTTATCATGTTACGTCTGAGATGCCTGGGGTTGTAAACTACTGTTTGCAAAACACCCATTTATAAAACAACAACAACAGAAAAACTATTTTGGAGCTACTGGCAGAGTAAGCGTTAGCTGATATGCAGGCCTGCCTGTGGCAAAACAATGTGAAGAAGAAATAGAATTGGATGGATTGACTATGCCAGTTTAATCAAGGATTAAACTGGCATAAAAAATGTATGGGTGTATGAAGAAAAAAATATTCATTAAGATACTACATAACTGGGTCTGCATAGGATCTCCTCTGTATTAGGCTGCTGATTACTTTAGTAAGGAATTTGCATCATGAGGGGAATGAGCTTTTTGCTTCAATTTGTTTAATGTCATGGGGTGATGGTGGCAGCAGTAGTAGGGGTTCGTCCCATTACCGGTGGGTTGCTGGTTCAAACCCCCACTCTGTATCAGTCGTTGTGTCCTTGGGCAAGACACTTCACCCGCCTTGTCTGCTGATGGTGGTCAGAGGGCCCGGTAGCGCCAATTGTATGTATTACTTCTGTTCAGCTGCCCCAGGGCAGCTGTGGCTACAATGTAGTCTACCACTGAGAGTGTGTGGATGACTGATTGTAGTGTAAAGCAGTATACAAGTACAGGCCATATACCATAATAAAAAGTACCAACTAAGTGAAAACCAGGTTAATTTTTGACCACCTCAAGTTAGACTTACATGAGTTTAGAACGTGGTACAAACCGATGTACCATGGTTTGTACCACATCCAACTTCAAATTGCTGTGGCATCCTAGTGATCATGTCATTTTGAAATGGTCAATTACCCAGTTAGTTTAGCTTCTTGAATTTCCATGCAGCAAAGCAGAAATGTGAGTCAGACACTTTTTCCTTTAACTTTCCATTTTATTATGATGTTAATCAGGTTCTGATTCTAATCCATATTTTATATTTAGATAGGTATAGATATTTGGTTGATAAGTCGATTGAAGCACTGAACTGGTTTAACATCAACAATATAGCTAAGAAAGGTGTAATACCGGCACACAACTTCTCAAACAGTTTTTATTCAAAGTAATACAGATAAATTAATAGTGTATGCCAGTCAAAACTCCCATTGCCAAAATTGTCATAGCAACATGCCCAATTATAACTCGACACTGACAGTGGATAAAAGATGCACTTCATAATCCCTAAACTGCTAAGAATAACTTTGACATGTTATAGACAGGCAATGATCCAAGCAATAAGGTCTTTTAGTAGTATGTGTAGATTTATTTCTTTTAATTTCTGGTTTTGTTTTTAGAAATAAGCAGGTTAGTTTAATAAGAAAATTTTAACAGGATTTAGCATCTTTTCCTTGATTACTTGCTATATCATCAGAAGAACTCCTGTAACATTGAGTACACATTTTAGATTGTTCTTCCTATGGTGGTTTAAGCACAAAGCTTCCAGGGTCACCTGTGCTTTTGAGACTAAGGAGCCATCTTTAAATCACCATCTAATTCATTTCCATTTTGCCTGCTAATCTATTAGGTATTAGAAGGTGATTTTTTTCATCACATTTCTAAAAGGGTGTGATAGCTTGATAAGTGTTTATTCACATAAGAAGTCGTCTGAAGTGCGTTGAATCACTGTGTAATTGTGTCATGGCTGATAGTTGTTCATTATAATCGCTATTAAGCAGGAAAAAGCAGTTAATTTAGACCTCCAGACTGAGGCTGGTTTCTTCTGTTTGGTTGTGGGCTTTCTTAATCATAATTCACCTCTCCTCGGGCATTTCTGAGTGAAACACAGCACTTGTTTGTCCTTAACTGACATCAAGTAAATGACTTAGCACAAATATTTCTTTTCTTTTAAATGCAACAGCTTCCAGTGAAAGAAATAAACCATAAAATATCTTTTTTATGTCTTTCTGTTCCGCTTCTGATCACATGACATTCATTAAGTACTGCGTATGTTTATTGTTTTTTCTACAATGTGAATTCTTATATTTATGTGGATCATTTTGGATAAATCAGAACTACAGTCTAAAATTATGATTTTAGTTTTTTTTACCAGAATAGTAAATAACTAAAGTTCTGTGGGAAAATAAAAAGTGTTTTTTATGCAAAAATAAACAGCATTGTTCAAATTTTCAGTGCATTTTACTGGGATTTTATGTAATAGACCAACACAAGTAGAGCATAATTGTGAAGTGGTAAGAAAAAATGCACGTTTTATTCTACTTGTTCTACTGTTGTGCCATACTCTTTCCATTTTCCGATGATAGATTGAACAGCGACCCTTTAGATGTTTAGAGATTGACCCAACTCTGCTTTAAACTTTCCCACATCTTTACCTCTGACCTATTTGGTGTCCTCTCTGGACTTAATGATGCTTTTTGTTCACTAATGTTCTCAAGGAAACCAATGAGGCCTTCACAGAACAGTTGAATTAATGTTGAGATTACTTTACTCATGGGTGGGCTGTATTTACTAATTAGTTGACATCTGAAGGCAACTGCTTGCAAAAAAAACTCAATTAGGGGCATCAGAGTAAACGGGGCTGGATACAAATACATGTAATACTTTTTCCAAACGTATATTTGCAACAAAATGTATAAAATCCTGTGTCCTTTTTCTTCTAAATCACAATCGCACAAAATCCAAATAAAATAAAAAACTTATTTCATCATGAAAAAGCAAAAGGTGTATAACTAGCTTTGAAAGGCATTGTTCGCAGAAGAGCTTGAAAGAAGAATGTGTGAGTTCATAGTAAACTTTATAGATTCAAACAGTTATTTTCCACAAACATCGATGTGCAAAACAGAGAAAAAAATGAAACATCAAGCCTCTTTAAAAAATCATTTTTTTTTTGTAAGGGTTCAGGCTAGCTCAGATTTCAAAACTGATTTCTGGATTTGATTTTGCAGACGTAGCATGCAATCTGAGAGATTTTGGTACCATTTACAGAATGGGTTCTGCTTTGTATTTGGATCAGGTCAGACAGTTATTGTCAACAGTCCATGTGGACTACATGCAGGTTTAAAATCCCTGACTTTCATTTGCGAAATAAATTTAGGAATCAAAATAACTTTCATGACATGGAATAAACAGAGTAATTGTTACCCTGTGTCTCCATTTATTTAATTGAGAATAGGCCGGTACTGATTTGTCCATAACCTAAAATTAAATTGTATCATACCTCCAATGATATTTCATTATTACTTTATTAATTCGTTAATCAATCATGTTTTTCAAATAAAACTAAAAAGTACAACTTTGCAAACAAAAAAGCAAAGTTAAAAAAAAAATCATTAACAAAATTTAAATGTATCTTTTAATTACTCTGTATGGTTTACTTGGCCTCCTCTTTTTGTTTTCTTTTATAAAGTTACAGCTGAGTGTTTAACAGGACAACATAAACACATCCTTTTCCATCCTTCACAGATTCTGCAGCGCTCTGCCCTGCATGTATAAATCAGAAACACCGTAAGAATCGAAACATGGATTCAAACAGGTGAAGTCAGCAACTATGAACCATGGCAAAAACTACCAATCCTGTTCTGATCTGGGATTTGATGTGTGCATGCTTTTCTGATTCTGGAGGAAACTTTGGGGTCTTCAACAACCTGCAAAACACACATAAACATACAGCCTCACAAATGTATGTACTGGTTGGACACTGTTTTATACACAGGTGGATGGCAGGGGCAGTGTGTGGAGGAAGTGGATTATGAGCAACGGTAATTGGCTGCCCAGAGAAGCCGCCCACATGTGTGTGTGTGTGTATGTGTGTGTCTGTCTGTGTGAGAGCTCTGTCCGGAGTTCATTATGTCCTCATAACGGTCAGTTAGGGTTGTCCGCCAGGCTCAATCTCCTGTCGGGATTGTAAATGTTATCGATCAGACAAACACGCCGCATCCATAACGAGAGCTGAGACACTTTTCGCACTCTCTCACTCTCTCACACACACACACACACACACACACACACACACACACACACACACACACACACACACAGAAACACGGGTACAACTCATTAGAAGCCATACACAATCATAGAGATAGCCTCATTAACACTCCCGAGTCACACACACTAAACATCCACACACATCCAGTTGTCAGCCAGCACACACACACTCATTTAGTTGAGTAAGAGATGGTGTGTATGTGTGATGGGATGGGAATTAAGGATAGGGGGGCAGAAAATGTGGACATGAATGTTGTGCGTGCGTGTCTGTGTGTGTTTGCATGATCACCTGTGTTTGTGCCTTTTTTGTGAAAATGACATTTCCTGTTTGTGTGTGTGTGTGTGTGTGTGTGAGACTGTGTGTGCATGCTGCAGTCTGTCAGCCCCAGCGTCTCGTGTCAGGGCGAGAGGCAAGACATTAACAACTTCTGTCATACTGCTGACAAAATGGTGGCAGAAGATTTCCCATGGTGCCCTGATGACTGCTGGCGTTTGTCAACAAGCCCTGTCACTGCGGCGATGAGGGGAAGGCTGGTGAGGTGGTGGGGATAAAGGAGTCGGGAGGGAGGGGGAGGGTTAGTGACAGGCTCCCGGACCCATTCCCATGAGCACCAGGGGAAAGATAGAGGTGTGCGTGTGTGTGTGTGAGTGAGTGTGCACACATGTCAGTGTGTGATTGTGTTTTGTGAGGGGAGTGGGAAAGTTGGGAGGAAGATGGGGAGGGGAGGGTTGTCTCTCAGCAGCCTTCATACAGAGACTATGAAAAAACCCAAAATGAGCTGTCACTGCAAATCCCAGGATGCCTTGCTGTTTAACATAGCAGCAACAGCTGCAGCAGAGGCTTGAACATTGTGTGTGTAGGCCGGTAAGCTCATAGGCTAACAAACACACACACATACACACACACACATGCACACAGATAATTAAGCAGAGCAGAAGCTCCCCCTGACGCGAGGCAGAGCTCATCTGCATTTTGGCCTCCGGCGCGCAGTTAGGAGCAACGCCTGATAGAGGGAGAGAGAGAGGGCAAGAGAGAGAGGGATAGAGTGAGTCAGAGAGGGAGAGGGAAATAAGGAGAGAGAGGGTAAGGAGCCAATTAGCCAGCTGGATGGATGAGTGACTGACAGCACTCTTGACACACTGCTGTCCAGGCTTTTCTGTTACTCACACTCACACACCTTCCATCCATCTCTCCCTCCTCTGCAGCCTCCTTCTCTCTCTGTATACGTGCAAGAAGCTGTGTGGCGGTCTCTTGTTCTTGCTTACATCCTGTGGTCTGTTCTGCATGAGGCTTGCCCCCCATCCCAGTCCCTTGCAGGACTTGAATGTCCCATGACCTTATCCAATGAGAACACCTGCTCAGCTGCACGCCCAGGGCTCTCTTTTGCACTAAAATCCAAAGGCATCAGACGCTGAGGTCCCACCATTCTGAACTCAAGAACTCCATTCGGAATAAAAGTTTTATCAACAGGCTTCTGCTTCTTTAGCATTAAGTAATGCAGTGTTCTGTTCGTTAGTTTAGCATTAGTGGTTCTGAGTACTTTTAGGTTCATGGTCCAGCATAGTTATCAAAATTCTACTGCCCTGCAAAGAAACTAAATATAAACTAAGTTGGCAAAAGTTTTAAGACACCCCTCTAAATGGTGTGATCCAATCACTTTCATGGCAACAGGTGTATGAAATCAATAACCTAGACATGCAGATTGTTTCTGCAAACATTAGTGAAACAATTTGTTGCTCGCAGGATCTCAGGGCATCCCAGCCTGTTACTGTGATTGGATGCCCTGTGTGCAAAAAGTTCATTTATAAAATATCCTTGCTACTAAACATTCCACAGTCAACTATAATTGGTACCAAAACAAAGTGGAAGTGATCGGGAATAACAGCAAGTCAGTCACGGAGCAATAAGCCCCATAAAATAACAAAGCTGGGTCAGATGCAACAACACTAAAGCCCCACACTCTGAAACCCTTTTCAGTTTATGCATAATGTCATTTCCAGCTGGCACATGGTGCAAGTTCTCTTCCGGTGCATGACTATTCATATGATACAATACAAAATACATTTATAAATGACTTATAACAGTATTTTGAGCTTAAGGTTAGAGTTGAGTGTGATAAATTTATGAACTGGAAAAGTGCTGAGTGTGGTGTGACATTAGAACAACATCCGGGGCTGGATACTTCTGGGGACAGGGTATGCTGAGGCACCTCAGTTTAAGAAATTAAGTCTTAGAAGAATCAGTAGCTACAGACCTCCAAACTTCATGTGGTCTTCAAATCAGCTCAAGAACAAGGCCTATAGAGTTTCATAAAATGGGTTTCCATAGCTGAGCAGCTACATCCAACCCTTACATGACCAAATGCAATGCAGAGCACTGGAGGCGGTGGTGTAAAACACGCTGCCACTGGACTTTGGAGCATTGGAGACGTGAAGAATCCCTTTTCTCTGTCTGGCAATCCTATGGACAAGTCTGGATTTGGTGGTTGCCAGGACAACCATAGTTCCCTGTCTGCATTGTGTCAAGTGTAAAGATTGGTTAAGGTGGAATTATAACTTGGAGTTGTTTCTCATGGTATCCTTCTAAATATGTGGGAACAGTTTGTGGACTGCCTTAACGGAAAAAATGGACTTCCTATAGCTGCAAAGTCGGTCAACTCAGTATTAAATCATATACATTATGACTGAGATGTCATTGAAGTTCATGTGTGTGTAAAGACAAACATCTCAATAGTTTTGGGGATATGGTGTAGCTTGAATTTAAGAGCTATAACTACAGCAGTTCCTGAAACTGTCAAAAAACTCTTACTCCAGAAACATCGGAAACTTGGTTCTGGAGACCCATACAAATGCAGTCTGTGCTAAGGTTCACAGAAAAGGAGAACCTTTAATGTTGATCGTCTCTTTATAGAACATCTTTTACTCCTGTTGTATTGAGTCAGTTTGAAGTGTTTCTTTTATTTGCTGGTTTAAGTCTCTCACCATAAAAAATATGCACATATTAAACAGGACTGTAAAGATGTGCAGAAAAAATATAGGGTTTTGTCTTGTAGAGCACCCCGACCTCTACAGAATCAGTCACAAGGAAGACCACAACTATCCTTGCTGCCTCAAACCATCCTCTTTATCATAATTACAGACTGCCGCTATGTGGAGATACATGGCAATAAAGTGTAATACAAAAATTTACAAATGCTTAACTGTCCCCGTTCTTGTCACTCTTATTAATGATTTGACCTGATAGGCCCAAATAGAAACTGTAGTAGCATATGCTTGTATCCTGTTGTATCAGATATGTTGTGGTTATTTTTGTATTTCTGTCTTTTGTGTTTGTATTTTTGGCATTTTTTTCTCTGCTGGCTGTAAAACTGGGGATGATAATGTGTATCTTTATTTATTGAGCTAAAATGAGAGTACAGTTTCTTTTGTTGATCAGAAATGATCTAATCTTTGTCAGACGCAAAAATTATTTAAATCTACTAGTTATGAAGTTTGTGTGCCAAAATGCTTTGCTTGGGTTGTACAAAACATACTGCTGTGCATTATAGCAAAACATTTCTACTTTGGCCTCACCTGTCCAAGAGACATTGCTCCCGAAGTTTTGCGTTTCATTCTAATGAACCTTGCAAACCTAATCTATCCCGCTGTATTTTTTAAGTTTTTTGTGGTTAATATCTAATTTTTCATTTAAATCTTTAATCAAGTAACAGATTAACAGAGGATTCCAGGATCCTATAGGAATTTAAAAGACTTTAAGCAATTTGACAGCTACAAGTAAAATTCTTGCTCACTAATTTTTGCTCCAGAGCATCGCACTTCCACCACTATGTTTGGCTGTTAGTATGATTTCTTTATGATACTGTTATTTTTAGGCCTTCCAAAGAGCTCCTCTTAAGTCTATAGAACATTTGACCAAAAGTCTTGCATATCATCAATGTAGGTTTTATTAAATGGAAGATTGGCTTATATGTTTGTTTTGGTAAGCTGTGGTTTTCGCCTTGCAGTTCTTCCTAATATGGATGCAAATTTTGCATAACATTTCAGGATAATGGCTTTCACTGTGATTCCCTGGAGTCACTTTCCCTTGTTCTATAGATCAGGGCATATTAAGGTGTTACTTTTTGAGATCAAGCGTGCTTCATGTTGTCAGACAGGTTCTCTTTAAAGTGATTTCTTGATTCTACAGGTCTGGCAGTAATCAGGTCTTGGTGGGACTAGAGAAATTGACCTCAGCCCTCCAAATCAAAGTTGTTTATCACTTTTAATTCCCTCTTTTTCACATAGGGCCAGGTTGATTTGGATCGCTGTTTCCCTTATTAATTGGGATCATTATTTGAAAACTGTTACTCAGGTTCTTTTTTCCTGATATTAAAATTTCTTCAAAGATTTGAAAGATTTCAGTGTGACAAAAAGCAAAAGCAGAGCAAATGTGGATGGAGCATACATAAGGTTACATTTTGTTTTATCAAAAATTGTTTTAAATTGGATCTCTAGTCATTTTGAAACAATGAGCAACTTAAATGCACAATTTGGTCTGTTTATCAAGATAGATCTACTAGAAATATAAAAATAATCAGAGTTTGGCCCATAAGAGGATTTGACACCGACAAGGGGATTCATCAGCAGGTGGTTAACTGAAGGAAGATGTTCAAGTGCTATGTCAGATTTGTGCAGGATTTTTGTTTTCTTTGCACTTTCTTAATTATATGTGTTTAACTCACTGGTTGTCTGCTGCATTTCTTTGGACCTGAAGCTTTTTGTTTAATCCTGAACTCATTGACTTTCCTGACCTTTTTGAGAACACACTACACAATATGTTGCCACGGTCAGGGAAAGAACTGAACAGCAAATAAGAGGCTAAAGTCCACAAAAAATGTTAAAATGTTCAAAAAGACCTTTAGACTCTTGGAGAACTAATCCTCAAAACGTCATGAAAAGGTTATAAATTCTGGCTCATTGGATGAAAGTTATGACTTTACTTCATTGTGGACAAAATTAGATTGCAAGCACCAGTTGGAAATCCTTGAAAGTTTTCTGAAAAGGAATGTTCCAAGCACAACACTAAATTCAATTAGGATTCTCTTAATTTGTATCTTTACAATGAGGTTTTATAAATAACAAGATAATAATGCAGGATACTAAAGATGTTAGATACAACATCTTAAATCTATTTTTCTTGAAAACATAGATGAGGGGAAAATAAATAAGAATCTAATACCTGAAAATAAAATATTTCTTATTCCAGCCTTGTCCGCAGCACACCAGCAACTTTCTGAAACAACAAGAAATCCACATTGGAATAACTAATATGACTCTAGGTGAAAATTAGAGGATTTTATCATCTGTTAGGCTGATGGCTTCTAGGGGACACATCAACGCTCCAGCGGGTAAAAAAGAGAAGGGTGGTTCCTATTATTGGTGATGTAATAAGATGTCTGAAGTGATACACTTCTTTACTCACCTTTTTTTTTTAAGTTGGGGAAATATTTAGCGGTAGATAAGTTACGACTAAGTTTTCAAACATTTTGATTTCTGTCTTGGATGTCACTGGAAATCTTGTAAAAATGCTTGATCTCACCTGCCTGTCAAACATTTAATTTCTTATTTGTTCCTGCTTTTTTTTGTCGTGACATCTTAATGCAGCTTCCAGGAGATAACGGTTTATTAGGACAAACTCTGCCCTAAAAAAATCTATGAAGTGATGCGCAGAACTGTTTTTGTCCAACTTTAAGTTCTCCTCTTGTAGACAAAGATTTTATTTTGTTTTCTTATTTTTAAGGAAGTCTGAAAGCTGGATACTTTATAAAGACTATATGATTAGACAAAGAAAACATCCGATCCACAGAGAAATGTACATAACGTGTTCAAACCTAATGTCTGTAAACGGATTATCAGAACCTCCATGAGGTTGTGATGTCATGACTATACAGACTTTGCCCTGAGCCATGCTCCAAGCATTGCTGCCAACTTAGAGGTGTTCTCAACAGATTTAGCTACTTTTCAGACCCCTTCTTCAAAAAAAGCACACAGTGACAAATATAGTGACTTTTTGGACAAGGCTGAGCTACTTTTTTTATACAGGGGAACCACTGGTACCACCCTGTGAGCTCAAAGTCTCACTTCTCTGCTTCAGGCACACCTCGCTCTGAACTCTAAGCAAGCGACAGAGAGAAGCAGCATGTTCAGGTGGCCGAATGCCAGCTGACATGGAGATGAAGGGGCTGCACATGTGCAGACATGCAAACATGTGGGGTTTGGTAGCTAGAGGATGTACTCTCTGTGAGGGAAAAGGAAAAAACAAAAATAAATAAAAAAGTTAAATGAAAAAAGTATAGACATATATAAAGCTGATGAATTAATCCAAATTATGAGGTAAAATTAAGTCAAATGTCTAGCTATTAAAATCCATTAAGTAATTCTTGTTACAACCTGGAAATGTGGCCTCAACATCTGTCAAAAGTAATTTCTGGGGAGTTACATGTAGAGCAAATAAAGAGAATTGTATTATGCTCAATAAATTAAAATATTATTAATAGAAAAATATTAATAATAGTCAGTCATTTTCTACCACTTATTCCATAGTGGGTCACAGGGGAGCTGGTGCCTATCAGTCTATCAGCCTATCAGCAGTCTATGGGCGAGAGGCAGGGTACACCCTGGACAGGTCGCCAGTCCATCACAGGGCAACACACAAACACTCATTCACCTAAGGGCAATCAACCTAACAGGCATGTCTTTGGACTGTGGGAGGAAGCTGGAATACCCGGTGAGAACCCACGCATGCACAGGGAGAACATGCAAACTTAATGCAGAAAGACCCCCGACCGGGAATCGAACCCAGGACCTTTTTGCTGCAAGGCAACAGTGCTACCAACTGCACCACCGTGCAGCCATATATATTAATAATAGTTAATAACTATTAAGACATATAAAGTTAATTAATTTAACTTAAATATTAAAGTCAAAGAAATGAAAGTTAATTGTGGATTTATATTGTCTTTATATATTATATACTTGATTTACTTTACTTCATTTATCCATAAAACACTTTAAAACAAGTACAGCTGCAACAAAGTGCTGCACATGTAAAATCAAGGGACAAGATATAAAACAATGAAAAAGAACAATAAGGACAGACAACTAAAACAACAATTAAATTAATAATACAATAAAGACAGAAGTGAAAATAAAAAGTCTGTGCGAAAGTCTGTGCAAAAGGCCAAAAAATAAAAATGCATTTTTAGAAGGGTTTTAAAACTGGACAGTAAGGGGGAACATCTGACATGTAAAGGGAAACCATTCCATAAACTGGGAGCAACAACACTAAAAAGCTCTGTCTCCTCTTAGCTTCCGTTTAGCCCTCCACACCTCCAGGAGCAGCTGGTCAGCTGATCAGAGGCGTCAAGCAGGAGAATATGGTTGAAACAGCTCAGACTGTATTGTTTTGAAAGAATGGGCTTTACCTTTGCCAGCTGGCTAAGATGACAAAAACTGGACTTGACCACTGCTCCAACCTGCTGATCTGATTTAAAATCATATGAATTCATAGTATAAGACTTCCTTCTACCTGATAACATGGCCCTTGACAAGTAATATTGGTCCAAATAGCAATTGGCAGCAAATAAAGAGATTTTTATTGGGATGCTTGTTTATAGTTTATTAATTTGGGAAAAGTCTATCATTGTCAGAGTTACACAAAACTTATGAGTCTCTAAGCAAAATGTGGTATTTGGGCCTCCAAATTTGAATTAGGCCTTTCCCCCACCTGCCAGCACCTATTTTTAATAGTTTTTTTCTTACATTGAGTGTAAATGTGTAACAAACCTATATAAATGTGTCAGTAGGTATATCCCAGTATGGGCAACAGAATCAAATAAATAGATACAGTTGGAGGTTTTCAGCTTGTGACAGACTGCAAGTTATACAATTGTTCAACGCTAAACTAAGTCTTAATTTAGTAAGTCTCCTGCAACAAGAATGAGCAAAAAAAAATTGGAAGACCCAAGAGGCTGAAGGTGTTTGGTTGAAGCATTTCAAATAAGAAATCTCAGCTGAGGTACGTTCCGTCGTATTCATTCACTTTTTGAACTCTGTTTTACTTTATCCCCTTTTTCAGTGATATCTAAGAAGCTAAAACCCAGTGAGATTTAAACGTTGATCTAAAATGGATCTGTTTTAAGCCCGACATAATGTTAATACAAGCATGGCTTTAAATTTCAGATTTGTTTTCTTTATAACACTATATATATTAACCTTGGCCTGATTATTGTGCTCCATGATGTACAACAACTGTGTTTGTTTTATGTTCTGCCATGTTCTTCACTTGCTTTACTTCAGTTCATTTCGGAATATTAGATTTATTCTGGTGTTTAGGTTTTACTGTCCTGGTTTCCTAGGTTAGACTTTTTAGTTTGTATTTCCTTGTAGTTCTCTCCCTGTTAATGTTCTTTAGTTGGTTCCATTGTTTGCTCATTTCTGTCCACTTAGATGCTTTGTTGTACCATTGGATGCCCTGATCATCTGCGTCAATTAACCTTCCTCCTTTAGTTGTCATGTATCTTCTACTAGCTGCTCTTTGTTCCTTCTGATTTGCTCATTGGTCCATTCTGATCCTTACCCTTGTATTTATACCTTCTGGTTTTCATTGTTCTCCATTGGATTGTTCTCCGTATGTCTCTGTGTTCCTGCCTGTACCCTGCCTGAGTTCTGTGTTTTCCGTCAGTTGAAATATTCTTCAACTCACCATGTGACTCCTGTCCTCCTGCTTGTGCTTTGGTCCTGCACCTCCAACTCAAAACAACCACTTTATGACAAGAGCGCCCATTAAAGGTTTCCAAATTGTTCCATTTGTCCTCATTATGTAGGTCACCTCTTCAACACAATGCAGGATCTTATCTCTCTTGTCAGCTATTATGCTCCTGGCCTCCAGGAGTCTACAGTGGATTGCAATAGACTGTTTTCAATATGCAGGGTAGATAGGACTTTGGTTGACAGGGGTACGCTCACTTCAACAATATTTGATAGCACTAAAACAACTGTTTTCTAATGTTTTTGGAATTTGGAGCAACTGTATCAACGTGAGTTTAAAGATTGCCACGAGCAATTTAGGCAACACAGCAAGAACTTGAAGGTTGTCAAATTACACCAAAATGTTACTTTCTGGTCTCAATGCAAAACGTACGGAGCCCGCAAGGGGACCTGGAGGAATTTTTTGCGTTCCCATGCAATACTTTTGCGTTCGCTCGCAATACTTTTGCGTTCGCTCGCAATACTTTTGCGTCCCCACGCAATACTTTTGCGTCCCCACACAATACTTTTGTGTTCCCTCGCAATACTTTTGCGTTCGCTCGCAATACTTTTGCGTCCCCACGCAATACTTTTGCGTCCCCACACAATACTTTTGTGTTCCCTCGCAATACTTTTGCGTTCGCTCGCAATATTTTGCGTCCCCACACAATACTTTTGTGTCCCCACACAATATTTTGTGTTCCCTCGCAATACTTTTGCGTTCGCTCGCAATACTTTTGCGTTTGCTCGCAATACTTTTGCGTTCGCTCGTAATACTTTTGCGTCCCCACACAATACTTTTGCGTTCCCTCGCAATACTTTTTGCGTTCCCACGCAATAGTCTTTGCGTTATCTCGCAATACTTTGTGGGATAGTTTCCAAACCAGATAATTGCAAAAATGGAACAAACACTACACCCGTTTTTGAGATTTATTAAGTTTTATTTTGAAACCGGCCTTAAATAAAAAGATCTTCAATCCGACTTAAAGACAGTTATTATCCACATGCTGTCAAACTGCTGAACTCTGGACAATAATACTGCATGAAACCACATCTGTGACACTTTATTTGCTTATTACTGCTGCATGATGTGTACTTTTTTTGCACACCACCTTTGTTTTTATAGTGATTTGAACGGTTCTTCTTATTCTAAGCATTTAATTGCATTGTTGACTGCGTGTTAACCTGCATATGATAAATAAACCATATCAATGCCATATCAGTGCTGTTTGTTTTGTGAGCAGTTTGTCAAATGTGCTGCTGTTCCAAAATGCACAGCTTTCTCAAGGCGATTAACAACTTTTGCGAGCGAACGCAAAAGTATTGCGTGGGGACGCAAAAGAAAAAAAATTCCCCCAAGTCCCCTCGCGGGCTCTGTAAAAACGTGATGAGTATAGAAAACACTGTACAGAACATCAGCTTGAACACACCATCTGGCACTGATGTATTGTGGTGGCAGCATCATGTGAGGATGCTTTTCCTCAACTGGGACAGACATGCTGGTTGGGCAGTCCTTTATTTAGCCTTGAAAAATATGTGGGAATATTTCTCTTTTTTTAGCACATAGGTGCAGTCCAAATTTAGCTTTAACTAAAACAATGAAATTCAGGTTTTGTTTGCCTATTTTAACGACTCCCAACCACCTGTCTGACACATTTAGACATCTACGGATGTGTTTTTTGTGTTCTTAAATTCATCCATTGTTTGTACCTACTTATCCTGCAAGGATGCTGGAAAGGGATTGGTGTCTTATTCTAGTGGTCCTTTGTCAAAAGGCGGAGAAACCCTGGACAGGTCGGCACTTCATCACCAGGCAACCCAGACAAGAATCATACACAAACATTCATCCCTAAGGCATATTTAGAGTAACCAATAACCCTAACAGTCATGCTATTGGAGTGTGAGACTAATATCTGGTAAAAACCCACCCATGCACAAGGAAAACATGCAAACTCCATGCAGGATGACCATAGGCTAGGATTCAAGCCTTGATAATGACACCTCTTTTCTTAAATTCCAGATTTTTCAAAAACTTTTGCAACTTTTTAGCTGCAAAATTATGCTTCAGTACAGCCTAGCCATATAGATTGTGTAAATTCTAACAAAAATTGACCAACCCCTCATAGACTTTCTTTTAAAGCTGTTTAAATGATCCAGTCATGTGACTAAATGCTGCTGCGTCATAATTTCTCTACATATACTGTTAATCCACCCACTACCTCCTTTTCCTTTGCTGCTTTATGTTGAATCCTGACAGTCAAGATGTATCATAAAGGTGGTGGTGGCTTCAGCTTATACATTCCCAGCCTTGTTTACTTTTTATAACATGAGAGAAAAATCCAAACTCAAAGAAAACAAGAACAACACATGGGGGGAAAACACAAACTGCTTTCCGCTGTGATACAGATTTGGCCTCTTTAAAGACATACATTTTAAGCAGAAGCCTGGAAAATGGATTCTGAATGATTTTAACTTTATAGTGTAAGTTTGTCGTGTTGCTGCCTTTTGATTGTTCAGGCATGGATCCAAGTCTTTGTCAACAAAATTAAACCACTCAAAGCTCGCGTGACGAGAGACATTTGGTGGCGTTTAAGAAGACGTCTTAGCCTTACAGTTCTAGTCAGACAGTGACAGGCACAGAGGGGATGTGACTCTGGTTCTGCAAACTGCATGCTAATTTCCTACAACAAAACACAGCAACAGCAGATGCTGGATACATGTGGGCAGAAGCAAACATTTAGAAAGAGATGTATTGCCGTTGGGAGACAGGAACAGTGTTGTTGGGGATTGAACAGGAGGCCTCATGTTAAGTTGCAGCAGTTTCCTTGTGAAGACTTTAAGTGTTTTATTTATCTTTGAATGAGCATTTAAGAATGAATTAATAAATCAGAAGGCATAAATTCAAAATAAAATGTGTAAATGTCATATATGAATCAAAATAAAATATAATACAGTAAAGCTAACAACTTTCATGAAGTAATGATTTCTACAATTTAGAACAGGGAAAGAAGTTCTATCTTTGAAATCAGTCCTATGAATGAGACATTGTTTCAAAAGACTCCGAAACTGTTTTGTGTGAAATACGTTCTTTAAAATGATACAAAAAGACACAAAGGTGGTCTAAAAAACATTAAAAACATAATAAAGCTGCCACCAACAGATCCGATGATCAATAAAAGAAAACGCCCAGAAAGGTTGAAAGGTTGTCAGCAGATGAAAGAAACCAAATGGTTGCAGGTTTTTCTTCCTTCAGGTCACTGCTACAAAGACAACAAATACTTTTTTTAATGCGAAGGTCCTGCAACCACAGCTCAGGGTTAGGGAATTTTAAAGACATTCAACTAATACTTAGAAATCATCTCTTCAGTCAGTCATCAAGCTCAGGAACAAGACGCTCTGGGCTTAGAAATCAGTCTTGTGGGAAAAAAGAAAGCAGCTCTGTGGGCAGTGGTTGCAGATGCATATACACACATTATGTACATACAGTATACAACGTATAAGCATAGTAGCAGTAAATTACTTTCTCTTAACAGCACCCATCAAAACCAGTACAAAATGCAATGCTTTCAAAGATGAGGGAAAAACTCCCAATAATAAACAAAAATCAGCTTTGAGGTATATGAAGACATTTTGAAGTTCTAGTTTATCTGACCAGACAGAGAAGGCCATGCTGAGATTTACAGTCTTTATTAGACCCATTCAGGTGATGTCAAGCCTTACATAAGTAGGATGGATTAATTAATGTTATTCTAAAAAAGGCAGGGAGCCTGTGGGGATGTTGAATTCATGTTTACCTGCTTTCCATGTGCTTATAGCCGTGCAAAGTGCTCATTAAGAACTGATTTTGATGCTATAAGAAGACTGCCTTTACATTCGGTGACTTCTGTTTGCTGATTAAAGGGTTTAAGTGCCTTGCAAAAATATTCATACCCGAATAACTTTTTAACATTTTGCCAGATGTTTGTTTGCAAACAAAATTCAAAAAAGAAACAGGCATTTTTCTTTGACTCCCCATTTATGCACTACTTTCTTTTAAAATACATAGAGGTTTTGGTTGTAACGTGACAAAACTTGCACATTTTATTAAAGAGGAATAAATACTTTTGCAAGGTACAGCAGATATATTTTAGAGAAGCTAAGCCTAACATTATGAAATATTCCTTCTGAGGTGACGCGTCTTCAACCTGTGGCTCCTCCTTAATAGGTTTGGCAAAAAATTATCTTTTTAAACATCAAGGTATTGATAAAAAATCTAGTTTTACAAGTTTTTCTGTGTCTTTTCAAGAAATATCTGGACAGAATATCCCAACATATTGACACTAATGTTACAGCAAACATTTTTGTTTTGTAAAATCACATGAAGCATGTGCTTTTTTCTTTATTTCATATAAATGTCACCAAAAAACTTACAAATCCTATACAGAATGTATTTACAAAACTGAACAATGTATCTTCAAAGGCTCATAATGGTTTTGTGGCTGTGACCAAATTTTATTTGGTAGAAGCGAGGTAAAAAGTAACTGTTTGGATTGTAAAGGTTGCTGACGCCTGCTCTAAGAAAAATGCACAAAAACAGACAAAGAATTAGATTTGTTTTCTTCAAAGGTTGTTGACCTTAAGGCCCAAGGTTTGTCATTCAGAAAGTCAAACAAACAAACATCCTACCAAGAACAATGGCAGCTTTAAGTCAATCTAGCTTCCAACTTTTCTTGCAGAAAAATTATTGCTACTCTCGTGATATTATTTTCCTCGTGACAGAATTAACTCAACTGGTTTGGAGAGGATGGAGATGATGTGTATAGATGTAGAGGTGTGTGTCTTAGAGGAGGAAAGTGAGGAGTAAATCCTTTTCTTCATCATTACCTCGTCTCTGCCACTGCCCTCACCTTAATTAGTCTCAGAGCTGCTCACCCGGCCAGAATCCTGCCTCATCCGTTCCCCCATCCTTACCTCCTTCATCCCCATCCCTCCCACCACATCTCTTTCACCTCCTCGCCTTTCTTCCTCTGCTCTCTCTTTTTCCTCCAGCGATTTCCACACTTCCTCTGTCTCACTCCCGCACTGCACTTCATCTTTGTCTCGGTGGAAATTGACTGAAATACCAAACCCCTAACCCTCACAATATCAACAGCTGTGCAGCTCACACACACTGCACAAAGAGTTTAATGTTGGTAAATACCACACACACACACACACACACACACACTTGCAAAGATACGTGGCTGCTCCAGGCTCGGCAGCTATAAATACAGAGGATTGCAAAGAGAAGAAAACTCAGTTAAAAAGTTAAGTGGGGAAAAAAGCAGCGCGGAGAGATTGACACCCCAACGTCTCAGCTCTCTAGAGGCTAAATTAGGAGATCCACAGCTCCACACACACTCTGACAGACACCTTGAGTCAATGCACATCCACTCAGACTCCTAGTTTTAAACTGTGGATGTGTGTGTGTGTGTGTGTGTGTGTGTGTGTGAGGATGACATGTCAGTCTCCATGGTGAAGGCCTCTGCAGTGTCCCTATTTTCCCTTCACCAGCTGAATGCTGATGGCCACTGGGACACTGAACCAGGAGGTGACTACAGCACACTGCAAGCAAGACTCAATGCAGTTTTCCTTTCTAATAATTCATTATAGGGGAAACGAAACTGACAGATAATAAGATCTCATTATTTTAGGGGAAAGTCTAAGTAATGCAGGTTCAGTTAAGAGCAGGACACAGCAGAAAATGTCACAATTTATGTCGGCAGCAGCCAGGAGTGACCAGGGCAGGTTTTACAGGCCAAAGAGAATACAATGTATGTCACTGCAATAAATGCAACAGGAATTAGAGACAGAGATAAAGTCAAGTCAGTAAAGTCAGCTGCAGTTGATGCAGAAGGCACAACCATCCTAAAGCTCCTGAAGTGAGACTGTAACCGCTTGACTTGCGCTTCTGCGACATATTTTCGCTTCCTCCTGCAGGGGGTGATGTTGACATGAATGTTACTACATGAGTGACCTCTGCTGATGCTGCTGGTTGCTGCTCTATGTGCACGGCTTCCTTCTGCAGCCACTAGATGGCATTCAGGCTCCTTTTCAGCCCAAATGCAAAGCACACACTGGTTGCATGATTGTCTGATTGTATGCTTCGTTAGATTTTCATAAAATCGGGAAAATGAACCCCCACTTTGCACTTGGTTTACGCTCAGATCAGACAGTACAGCCTTCAGGTGTCAGTGACGTACAGTTAAGACTTAAAAGAGAAATAAACTTTTGTTGATAACATGGCTTGTCTGAGGAAAAATAACATGAAATAAAAATATGTGCTGAGATGATGATGATTGTGTGGCTTTTGATTCACTGCAATAAGGACATAATGATGGAAAGTCTTACCTAAATGTAATTTAGGTTGTTGTGACTTAATTCAACACAGCAAATAATCATCAACATTCTTGAAACCATTTAAATAGATACACAATAACTATACCCGAGCTGCATATGAGATTTGCTTTTATACAAAACATAATAATGCTTAAGGGATGCAGCCACCAGCTGTGCAGGAGTATGAGCACAGTACACAGAGTTGGTTAAAAAGCAATTGTAATCGTACTCTATGTCTGGGAATGGATGCTGTAGTGATGTACAGAACTGTCCTATTTTAATACCAAAGCTCCCACCCCCACACACACACAGACACACATGCACATCTGCACACACTGATGCAGAAGCAGACAGGAACCATTGAGCCCATTCTTGCGTAAATCACTTGGCCTCGGGGCTCTCTTAACCCTTTCTCTGTGTGAGCTACTGTGTGGTGGTGTGTGTGCACGTCTCAGATGTCCCTTTGAAATACGGTAATGTCAATAGACAGTATAGGGCTTACACTTTAAAACGTCAGCTCATTTGTTTCTAAAAAACATTTTTAGAAACATTTAATCTGAGGAAAAAAATGTAATGTTTATAACTCATTGTGTGTAATAAAGCTAAAACGTAACAATGTTTTAGCCTTGTTGTGGCTTTACAAGTAACATTCCTTGCAGTAATCCGTGTTTTTTGCATTTCCCCCCTTTTTTAAAGTTAAAACAAACAAAGATTTTCGCTGAAAAAAAATTATTAATGAAAAAATATTAAAAAGCATTTTAATTCACCTGAATATTTTTGTAATATATTCCGAGTTAAACTACCAAATAATTATTAACACCTGTTGTTAACGTATTTGGACTACAGTTTTACTGCACGTGCTAATTTGTTTAAATGCAAAACAATGCATTAGTACATAAACTCTGAAGCTGAACCTAAATACTGTTGAAATGACTAAAAATTTTGAAACAAATGTAAGATATCAGAATAATTTCTTATTCAAAGCCCAAAGTTATATTAAATCCTGAAGAGTTTAGGTTTTGTCAGAACTTATTCACCCTAGAATAGATTTTTTTTGTGCTTTCAGTTCCTAACTGTGAGTTTATGGCCTTCACATCTATGCTACAGACTTTCTCACATGGTCACTTTATTCTGAAGCTGTACGTGTCAAGATTTTTATTCAATCTTTCTGTACGGAATGTCGTTTGGAAAAAAAACCATATTAACAACCACAGATTTGCTTTAAAGAGTCCTACAGGATAATCACGTTGTGTCGTTCACATATCAGAACGTAAAGGCACCATGCACCTTCATGGATATGTCTCAAAATTCATTTTCTGCTATTGCAGGTATTCAGCAGTAGGATTACTGATTTATTATGGCCATATTATTCATTCTATACTTGAGTCTTATATACTAAATTAATTTACGTTGATGAGGACACTTTTGCATTTGTAGCTGGTGTTCCTGCTTACCTTGACATGCAGGCAAGAATTTTTTAAATACTTAATATAAATAAATATAAATAAAACCTTTATTTAGCCAGGGAGGGACCATTAATACAGCACCTCTTCTTCCCTGGAGTCTGGGTCAAGATGGTGGCATAAACCTAAGCTAAAAAAGTTTCAAGGCATAAAGGTTGAAAAAATAAAAATATAGCTAAAGACAAATTGCAAAAAGTGTTACATTAATTACTAATGCAATTCATATAATTAATTAATATAGAAATGTTCATGTTACATATTTTTCGTATTATATCATGAAAAATGTCATATTTATAATTATACCAACAACTATGAGATAACTGCTACTGAAAGGCTAAATAAAATAATGTTCATTTCAGTATGAGGGAGTGTCTGAAGATTGATATATTTGATTATATTTTAAAGCATATTCCAAATACATTAAGCTAAAGAGAAAAGGTTGTTTTTACCAAATTCTGTTTTCATTCTGGAAACAAAACGTTTGAAATATAAGTTTGTAAAATATAGATTTAAAACAAAGCCATAGCAGTAAGCAGCAACATGTGCAATTTGCTAACCAATGATTGGAGTGCATACCTGAAATGTCCCAAACATACTATAATGCAATAAAGATTGGAAAAATTATGAAAGAAGTTTAGGAATACAATGTTTCTTTACCAAAACTCTTAAACATGAGGGATGATACAGCATGTTGTTTTACTGGTGCAGGGGGGGAAACAAAGATCTACCTCCACCAAGTCCAGGTGGAGACCCACATCCTGCACTGGGAAAGAGAGGTTTTACCGAAAGGAAAGGAAAAGAGTCTGCTGTGTTGATGGGACACATGCAGACCTCACCATGTGCAAGTTGTCTGAGGCTTGTTGAACTCCCATAATGCTCCTATTAGCAGCTTCAGTTAAAATGGCATTTCATCAGGCAGCTGACAAGTGAATTATCCCTCCCTTTTACCTCCCTATTTCCCTGCCTCTCCCTCTCTCTCTCTCTGCCTCAGTCTGTCTGCCTCGGTCTCCCATTCTCCCCCCCGGCTCAGTGACAGTAGCCTTAGGCCTGAGATAAAGAGGAGGTGCGGCGCTCAGCGCTCTCACACACACTCTGCAGAACTGAAGTGACATCCTGTCAAAACAATAGTTTACTAAAACAGGAACTTGTGTGTTCTGTCAGACAGAGGCTGAACTTCAACTTTGGGACATATAGATACCTCTTTCATATCAACCCCCCTCCCACCTCCAACCCCACAGTTAGGGTGTGTGCATGTGTGCGTGTGAGAGCATGTGTTTCATTTGGGCCAGCACACTTGGATCCCAGCCCAGAATCAGAGGGCGTATGTGTAGATAAAAACTCAGAGGACAGTTTAGATACTGTTCATCATACGCGCGTCTGTAGTGCTCCAGGGAGGAATTGCCATCGTTGACAAATTTCCACCGCAGCTCATCTGCGCTGGTGCAGATTCCACTGTTGTTTTCTTTTCTCACGTTAAAACGCATGACTTTCCCTTTTTACATTATTCTGAGTTAAAGGTAGCAGCATGCAGGTGTGTGGAGGTAAACACACAGTGGTTGGTAAACCTGCAATGAAAAAGTACTCACACCCCTCGATCTTTTCCATATTTTGTCATTTTACAACCGTAAACTTCCATGTGTTTTATTGGGGGTTTATGTGATAGATCAACTCAAAGTGGTGCATAACTGTGAAGTGGAAGGAAACACATGGTTTCTGGTTTTCTTAACATTAAAAATCTGAAATGTGTGACTTGCATTTATATTCTTGCGCCTTCACTCTGATGCCCTTTAATAAAATCTTGTGCTACCAGTTTATTCCTATTGTCAGAGAACATTAGTCAACAAACGGCATAATGGAGACCAAGAAACAGAGCAGACAGGTTAGGGAGGAAGTTGTGGAGACGTTTAAACTTACAGTTAGGGTATGAAACAACATTTCAACCTTTAAATGTCTCAGGGAGTGCTGTTCAGTCCATAATTCAGAAGTGAAAGTATGGTGCAACTGCAAATGTACAAAGACATGATTGTCCACCTAAACTGACAGGTTGAGTAAAGAAAGCATAAATCAGAGAAGCAGCCAAATAGTCAATGGTAACTATGGAAAAGCTGCCACAGCTCAGGTGGGGAAATCGTTTAATGGAAGAACTATTGTTCACTCCACAAATCTAATCTTTATGGAAGGATGGCAAGAAGAAAGCTGTTGTAAAAAGAAAGACAAGTCCCATTCACAGTTTGCTGCAAGCTATGTAGGGGACATGTGGACACCTGGAAGAAGGGACAAACTTTTCTAAGCATCTTTACCTTTCAGCAGGACAACGACCCTAAATATTCACCCAAAGCTACAGTGGAATGGTTTAGATCAAAGAGTATTCATGTGTTAAAATGGCCCAGTCAAAGTCTAAGTCAAACGTGAGACTTAAAAACTGATTTTCAGAACTGTCAGGTCCAGCCCTTTCATGCTTTTGGATCCGGGAAGGTGTTCAGAACTAAAAGTGATCGTGTTTGGATGGTTAAAGTGAAGTGGAATTGCTCGCAGCTGCAGCGTTTGCAACAATAGGCCAGCAAAGGTTTGTTCATTGGGTTTCATTAAACTTACTGTGTAATTTGGAGTAAACAGTTGCACAATACAATGAAACGGCACATCGACGTGCAAACCCCCCCCCCAAAAAAAACCAGCGAGCACAAAGAAAAAGCCCAACACATGGACAGACAGGAACAGACAGAGAGACGGACACATGGATCTATATATAATATATTCCGGTGTGTGTAAGTGATTGTGTGCACAGGCCCAAATTTTGATGTGTGTATATGTGTGGTGTGTTCAATTTGTTGTGTGTGTGCGATACCTGGCCAGCAGTGGTAACAGGCTCTGAGGCCTTTAATGGGATTTAGCCTGAGGCTGTTTTATTAAGATGTCGGCTTTCCCTGCTGCCTCTGCAGCTGACACCATTCCCCACTGATACCCCCCTCTCAACCAATCCTCACCCCACCGCACACCAGCCTCCAAGCTTCACCCCCCCACCCACTCTCCCACTGCACCAAGCCTTCAACCCACAAAATCCCCTCAACCGTCACCCCCACCATTTCACCTCCCCAATACCCCCTGTTCCGCTTTTCTCTACACCCTATAATGACCTTGCAACCACCAAATACCCCTACCCGTGCCCTCCAAGTCTCTAACGTCCCTGTTCTCTCCTGGGTCGCTGTTTTATTTATTTTATCACTGATGTGTGGCCTAATTATATGTAATTGTGACGAACAGATCCTAGGCAGAACAATAGGGGCAGAGAATCCAACCAGCATTTTTTCCGTCAATCTTATGAGCCTTTTATTTATCTTATGTTTGTTGGTATCTTTGCATGCTGACGTGATGTAACAGAAAGCGAGCATAGACTCCTGTCAAGATCTATGAGAGGGTCAACAACCAAGTGAGACCCAGAGGCAAATTGAAGAGTGGTGGAGTCGACTCCTTAAACAAACACCGGAGTCGCTTCTCTCTAATCCTCTGTCAGCCAGCTACACCTGAGCTGTGGTTTGATGATTTGACTCGGATAGATTCACAAATTTGCTCTTTCCCAGACTTATGTAGTTCTGTATTGATGTCTTCTTATACAGAAGCTCATGCACTGAACTGTAAATCTGTTGACTTTGTGTTGGAAAAACAAGCTTTATGACAAAATAAAATAATAACCCTACCTAAATTTATCAAAAATCTCCTCACCACAGTTTTTACAGTGTGTCAGATATATATCCAGTACTGTGCAAATGTTTTCTCCCACAGAGCCCTGATCTCAACATCATCGAGTGAGTCTGGGATTACACGAAGAGACAGAAGGATGTGAGAAAACCCACATCCACAGAAGATCTGTGGTTAGTTCTCCAAGATGTTTTGAACAACCTACCAGCCGAGTTCCTTCAAAAACTGTGTGCAAGTCTACCTAGAAGAACTGAGGCTGTTTTGAAGGCACAGGGTGGTCGGAAAACCATTTTAGGTGACTACCTCTTGAAGCTCATCAACAAAATGCCAAGAGTGTGTGGAGCAGTAATCAAAGCAAAAGGTGGCTACTTTGAAGAACCTAGAATATAAGACATATTTTCAGTTGTTTCACACTTTTTTGTTCAGTATATAATTCCACATGTGTTAATTTCTAGTTTTGATGCCTTCAGTGTGAAGCTACAATATTCATAGTCATGAAAATAAAGAAAACTCTTTGAATGAGAAGGTGTGTCCAAACTTTTGGTCTGTACTGTGTATATATATATATTATTCTTACTGCTGCTCAAATTATTCTTTTTGCAGTTAAAACATCGTTTTCTATGTCCTTTATTTACTGTTAATGTTAACATACTTAAGCATAATGTCATGATTTGAGGGTGTTTTTGGTTTTTGTTTGGGTTTTATTTATTCTTATTTCCAGTTTGTGTGTTGGATTCTGCTTCTGTTTGTTATTTTACTGGTGGTGCTTCAGTCTCTTATTGTTTTCTAGTTGTTTTGTAAGTTATGTTTTCTCCCGGTTACTTTGTATCATTGGATTTCTGTTTTGCCCTAGTCACGCTTTGTTCTCCCTGCCTCTGTCAGTAAAGCAAACAGCTTCATTCGGTTCACCTGCATCATGTAATCTGTCGTCTCGTTTCACATGCACCATGCTTCATATATACTTCATTGTTCTGTAGTCATCGTGGAAACATCCCTACTCCTTGCTGTCATCTGTGCCTGTTTTGTTCCTGCCTCTTTTTTGAGTTATTTGCCTTGCTAAAAAATAAACCGTTCTTACTTACGGTTAAGATGTCTGTGCGTCTGCATTCTGGGGTCTATTATACAGAGTAATACAATGAGTCTAAAAAGCTAATATTAGCTAGTTAATTGGTCGGGCTATCCACTCAGTTAGCTAGCCTACAGTCAGCTGCTTGATAGATGTGCCTCTTGTAGCGTACCAGTTGTAGTCTTAAAACACCCTAACAGCACCCTATGTTTTTACTTTCTGAGAAAATTCTAGTTGCTTTCTAGTTACTTTCTCTGGTGTCTAAAAGAAAAGGACTTCAGTTTGATTGAAACTTTTAAAGCCATAACCTTTTAAACACTTTGGTGAACCTTGATACTGGTTGATACTGCTTACCACCCCAAGCCTATTCAAGTTACTGTTAATAATGTAAACCTTATTAAAGGTATTTTGATATTTCTGTGTGCTTTAAGCAGAAGAGCATTGTCTCCTTATTATAAAAAAACATCCATGTTGTGCAAAACTTTTTTATGGGAAAAGAATCGTCATTTCAAACTTGAGACATAAAGTGAACTTGCCCAAACATTAAAATAATTAAATGTACATACATGGAGCCTAACTTGGGTGCTGCCACCTATATGTCAATGCAAAATTACGTGCAACAGTGGCCCAACTCCAGAAGTTTTGATCTTACTGCATAAAATGCATTAAGAATAAAACCGTGTATGCATTGGAGTTGGGACATTTTTGCACACAGTGGAAGACATTTACACCTGTTGATAAAAACAAAACAAAAAAGTTAAATCTTTTTCTGCCACTATTGGCTTTTATTGAACAGTAATCTGACAAGAAAGAGGGTTGAGAGAGAAGGGGAAGACATGCAGCAAATGGCCCAGGAATCGAACCGGGGACAACCACCTTAAGGACTATAGCCGCAGTACATTGTATGGGCGCTCTACCAACTGCGCCAGCCAGCGCCCCCCCAGCATTGAATTTGATTCAGAACCTGGGCCCCTTTGTAATTCAAAGATTCACTTATTAACTATTGCTTCAAATAGTTTATTGAAATATGCAATATTACTTTGCTCATAGGGATCTCGCAACACAAAATTTGTATTTTATTTGGGTGTTAAGATTTAGAAATATTTGAGGAGGCTTTGAATATATATATATATACATATATATATATATATATATATATATATATATAAGGGTTTAAAGATGAAAGCTATACCAACTTTTATTCATTCGGCCGTTATTTCCTTAATAGTGTACTATATTTTTACTGCACAATAAGAATAAATTTTATCTCATTATCAAATTATACAGATATTTTTCTTTATTTATAATGTTAACTTGAGGAAGAATTTCCTTATCACAAAATGTCTATGGTGCAAAAATGAATGGTTCCTATGTTGCACCCAGTTTTATCATGTAGTGTGTTTAATCATCAGTATTACATGTCACTTGATGGTGTCTGTTCAATGCTTGCCCCTTGGTTTCATTTTGATTGTGAAACAATTTCTAGTTATCATTAGATAACATGCTTTTTAGGCCAAAATAGTGAAGTATGCCAACATCTCACCTTGTGAAAATGTGTCTTATTTTCTTGTGATACTGCTGTATTTCAAAAGTTATCATGACAAAATGAAATAAAATGTTTATGAAAATAATTTCTAAGCATGGCCTTTGTTGGCATTTTACCCCTGATAAAAATGCAAAAATATGTAGTTAAGAGCAGCGATTCCTTCATCAGTGGCTCCACCCAGGAAGGAGATATAGCTCAACATAGAAGCACTGAAATTACTTTCTATTTGAAAGAAAAACAAAGAGATAGCACAAAGCTAATGACAGGAAATGGTCTGTCAGTTGTTCAGTTTGAGAAACAGTTAAAGCTAAACACTGAATCGCTAACCCAAGTCAATGTTTAATTGAAAGGAAAACAAAGAAAGAAGACCAAATTAATAGTAGAAATAGCTCCATCAATGGCTTTATCCAAGAAAAAAACAGATCTAAAGACATAAGCACTGAGCCAGGAGTACCCTCACTGGGAATGTAAAACAAAGACGGCAAACAAACCTAATTGCAGGAATTGTTACGACGAGCAAAGAGACTCGAGGCCTTTGACAAAAAACTTCAGGCTGCATTAAGGTGCTCTTTGCCATCTCCCTGTATTTTGTGAAAGGACCAATGCAGCTAGGGTGGTCGAAGTCAGCCTGCCATAGTTTGTCCCTGACTTGGAAACAAAGGTACTCACAGGTCTGCATCAGCTGACTTGTATAAGGGCAAGTTGGCTTCACAGGTTGAGAGAGTTATGTTGGGATGATGTGTCGTTTGTGAGACCAGCCAGCAGTAGAATTTAGACATACAAACAACAATCAGAAATCACTGGACGAAAAGAGTAAAAAGGTGAGATGTACAGTTTAAATGTAAATTCTTTAATCGGTGCAGCAGCTTCGCCACACTAAGTTCATCTGTCATTATTGTTTTGAAACAACGTCACACCAACATCACATAAATGTTTTGTCAAGGAGGCTATAGTTAAACACAGAAGTACTGGGAGACAGGAATACTTAGTACAGAAAAGAAAAACAAAGACAGTGCCCAAAGTTAATGGGAACAATAGTTCAACTGATGGCTAAGTCCCGGAACAACTAAACAAAGAAGTACAGAGCCAGAGTTTTTCTATGGGAAATCACAAACAAAGAGAAAACAGGAAAATATGGGCTAAACTAGCTGCCTAAACTGTCTCCCTTCAGGAAAAACATAACTATACACAGAAGCAATGAGTTAGAAGTACTTTCTATGGTAAAGAAAAGCTAAGAGAGAACAAAAGGTTAATGGCAGCAGGATCTGCATTCGTGGCTCCATCCAGAAAAAAAGGCACATCTAAACAAAGAAGCCCTGGACCAGGCAACAGCAAGAGTACACAAATTTTATGCCAGCAATAACTGTAAACTATGCAAAGATAGAAAGTAGCAGAAAAATATATCTGAATGAAGAAAGGTGATCCAGCCAGTAACAGCGAGACCATAGAGATGGCTCAGTTACCTTTAAGCTTTATTAAAAAGGAAATGTTTGAGCTTAATCATAAATGTGATCAGAGTGTCTACCTGAAGGCAGAATAAATTACAAATAAAACACTAAACTTGTAGACCATCATTAATATTTAAAATAATAAGAAACATGCTTTTGCATAGTATTTTCTGTAGCCTCTTTTAGAAGACACCTTCAAGCCATAATCTAGAAGTCTTCCAGCAGCTTCATTGTGTTTTTTTGTAAGGACTAATAATGAATGGGGCGATGATGTTGACCCTGTTACGCACAACCATTATAACCACTGCTGCAGTGACTTGCTGGTTCCACCTTGCTGGATTCAGTTACAGAAGTTATTGATGTCCTCCAGAAATGTATATAGAATGACCAAGGGAACTGTAAACAGTTTATAATTTCATTTTCAAATGGAGATATTGAATTTTTACTACTTCAAAGCCAACCTTCCAAACACCAGGAATTTATGGATATCAATTTTGTGGCTTTTTTAGGTTGGCCAGTTCTTGTCTTTATGTTCTTAAAGAAAATATGATATAAATTGGCTGTTTTTAGTTCTTTTATCATGTCCAGTATTAGTTTGATGATGGTGAAAGTCAGGCTTTGTTAACCTATTTGATCAACCCTACCAGCCTTTCAATTACATTAAGGAAGCAATTTACTACTTAATCTTTATCTTCTTAACTTTCATTTTTGAACCACATTATCACATTGGCTAGACAACGCGACACAGCAAGTTTGTCGTTGCGACCAGATTTTGCTTGGACGAAAGCTCATTTCACAACAGAATCAAGGTATAAGAAACAGCTTGTGAAAAACATGAAATTCTTACACTGATTTGTGTTAAATGTCTTCAAAAACCAATGTGGTTTTAATAGGGGGTTTCTTCCCCTAAGACACTTCCCTTGTAAACGCTTCCCCTGGATCCTTTCCCCATAAAACAAAGCCGATAGCGATGAACGTGTCTTGCCCTGGACCTCTAGGCACTTCCCCTGACTGCTGCCCCCCCGGGTGCTTACTTCCTGTGCTCAATACCCTTCAGCACCCACCCTAAGGACCAACCCCCAGCAGAAACTGGTGCAACTCTAAGAACATAGGTGACAATGTTCCAGCTTTGTTCTCGTGTGTACTGCTGGTAGCTGATATAGATTCTAAATAGATATTCTAGATGCTCATTTTCCAGCAGGAGATGAGGAACTTTAAATGATGCTGATTGCTTGCATACCACTTTCTGGATTGTTGTCTTTCTGTCATTTATTTGTCTGACTGGGTTGTTACTTGCAGGGAGTTTTGATGCATGTAGGCTTACCGAGCGTGTTTTTGTAGGTTTATGTGCATGTTAGTAAGTGTGTTTTCAGGAGTGTGCCTTCTTCTGGCCAATCTTGAGTGCTTTTGCTGTTTTTCCCTGGCAGGCTGTTCTGATTGGCTGGCCCTGGGGAAAGCAGATATCATGTTTAGCCCCAAACCAACATGCATCCCTCCATCCACCATCCATGGCCACCACGACTGTGAGCTCGTGTGTGAGGAGGAGAAAAAAGCATGAGTGAGTGTCAGAGGGAGGTCTGTGCGTTCAGGCGATCACACACTCTGCTCTTTCTGCTAAAGTGCTTCTCGTCTCCTCGGCGGAGGTTGATGAGGAATGACATCACAGCACTTTGTTTTATCTTTAAAAGATGAGCAGGCAGCCCTCCACTTCCCCTTAATGAAGCTGAGGTGCCCACAGAATATATGGAAAGTGTGTACGTGCGTGTGTATGTGCGTGTGTGTGTGTGCCTATGTTCGCTCTCCGTCTCATTTCTTTGCATGCAAGCAGCGTGCATAGGTGTAGGCGTGCTTCTGGTTTTCAGCACACGCTCACTAACACCCGTTTTACCCATAACCCCTGGCGTTTCCTGTCCTGAAGCCATGTGTCAGACCTCATTGGCTACCACATCAATAACACTGCATCCGCTCAGCTCCCAACACCACATCCTAACGGCAAGACGTACCACAGATTTAACCGATCATCTCTTTCTGTTCGTTTCTCCAGTGGCAGTGATTGGGGTTGATTTTTGGTTTTGTTTACACATCTGCCTCAAGGTGTTGATCTGCAGAGCTGGACGGCATCTGATATTTGGATGACTTCGGCAGACTTTTAGGATGGACTAAATTCTAACTACCAACTGCATTGATTGATTAACAAGAACTATGTGCAGATCTGCAGTTTCTTTACACTTTAGCATGTCTCCCTAATAAAAATACATCTGCACAAATGCTGTGTTCCAAGAAAGTTAGGAGATAAAAACAAAACCAAGTTGGATCCAGAAATAAATTACAAGCCGAATCAAAAAAAAAAAAAAAAACCCATTCTTGAGGAAACAATTAAAGCTGGTAAATTTGATAAAACACAATAAATCCAGAACTTAAGAAAGCAGTATCAACTGTCTTCTGAAATATATATTTTTTAAATGTGACATAATTTCCTTTCATATTTTTTTTCTAAAATGTCACATTATCTTACATTATGCATTGTGTTTTCTTATTTTTAGAAATAAAAAATTTTTATTTCTATTTTAACAATGTTTACAGATTTTATTATGTTTTTTATGTGTTTGTATTTTCTAATTTATTGTCATGTTTTCAGATTAATTAATTCATCTTTTCATTTTGACTCAGTATAACTGCAAAGTTTTTGTTTTATTGGGATATTTATCATATTACCGCTTTAATTCTGGGACTGACTGACTGGTACACCATTGTTTGTATATTTATGCAGAAACTAATGAATTGTTCATGTCACATACTTTATCCTTTTATACAAATACAAATAAGCCCAAAATTATTTATACCTCAGACAGATTTAGGGTTAAAATGATCTTTTAATTTTATCAACATGTTTTTTCTGACTGAAAGTAGCATTAACGTTTCTGAGTGACTCAGCCAGAGACCAGAATTTAATCTGATAGAAATTTAGTGAAGGGAGTTAAAGATTAGGGTGATGACAAGGAGGTTTTAAAATAAAATCATTAAATACCAGTGGAAATATGCAAAAAGCTGGTCATCCATTATAAGAATAGTGTTGAGAGCTATATTTACAATAAAGATCATTGATTATTGAGGCGGGTATAAATAAGCGTCAACATTTCATTTTCAAACAAATTGTCAATAAAACAGATAAATACTTTTTTTTGAAACACCTTTCATGTTGTTTTATTATCTGAATCTAAATCTTCCAGAGATATGAATAATTTTGGATTTAACTGTAGACAGTGAATAAAAAAATCTGAAATAATTTGTCTTTTATATAAAACACCCTGACTGGTCTGTCTTAAGGAGAAAACATTATAGCAGTTTCTGTGTTTTTTACATATAATCTTTTCCTGTGAACATATGTTGCATTCAATGTAATAAGATAATGTATTGTTGCTATAATTGTTCTGCTGTTAAAATCACAGAAGAACAAACAAGGCATTTTAGTATAGAAGTAAATCTCAATGTTGCCTACATACACTTTTTCATAATCACTTAGCAGATTTATTTATTCATTTTTGAATTAGCATCTTTGATAAATGTTGATATATTGTAACTAGATCCACTGAAGTGCATAAAGCCTTTTCTTTTTTTGTTTTTTTCACTTTTATAAATGTCTTTTATATAGTTTTTAATATTATTTATTTTGTAATACATGCTTTCAGAAGTATTAATTTATATGTTTTGGTTTATTTCAGGAAATCTGTTATGATAATTTATTTTTTTATTGATTTGCGTTAATTTTTACATTTTTGTTTTGTTAATTCAGCCAAATACTATGAAAACAATCAATAATTTCACAAATCACAAAAAAGCAATTTAAAGAATGTTCTGACACATCCGTGCCAGTGCAGAGCTTCCTGATGTATTTGTTCAACAGAAAAGCACCTTCAGGAACGCACAGAATAAATCGGAAGGAGGGTAAAGCTCAAGTACATAGGAAAACATTATATTGTCACATTACTGACAGAGTTGTCAATAAACCTTAAACAAATGGTGGCAAAAGTAAATATTTTTTTCCCTTGTTGTCCTATAATCTCTGGAATCCTACCTGCAACTTTATTCCTTTTGTAATTTCCATATGAATAGTAATTTCATTGATTTGATTGACTTTTATTGACCCATTTTACATTCCTAACTGTAGAAAATTTATTAAGCTTTATTATACTCTAATTAAAAAAAGACATTTGCTAATATCCAAACTAAATCTTCCAAAAAACAAGAGAAAGAAATGTGGTTCGTAGCTGGCAGAGATATGTGCTCCAGACATGTCTTGCTCCTAATCCTCATGGGAAGCTCTCTGACGCTGGTTTCCCTGATGTGTGTGCCATGTTGCCAGACGTGTCCGTAGTTGGCTAACGCGGCTGTGTGGGCGATTAACCAGCGTTAGCCGTCATTGGCCTCTGCGCACCAACGCAGCAGCAGACTGCAATTAACCCGCTAATCCGGCTAATCCGCTAATGGAGCTAATCTGATAGACTGCAGAGAGGTTTTTCAATTGGCTTTCCCTGTTAGCACACACACACAGACACACACTCACGCAGGCATGCACACAGAAACCCTGAATTCTCACTGTCTCCAGCTCCCACACACATTTACAAACAGTTTCTCAAGCAGTCACAGTCAATCCCAGTTAAACCCACTGTGTCCATGATCAGTGAATTCAAGGAATCCACCAGAAATGTTCCACAAAATCAAAAGTCAGTTCAAGGATCCTGTTGCACCCTAATCACAGAAAAAAAAATTGCAAAGGATAAAAGCTTGATAACAGACAAAAGCAGCAATTTACTGCAAAGATAGTTTAACATTTATTTGTACTATTTAGTATGGGTGTAATGCTACACAAAAATCTCAGTTTCGTACAGCTCGCTTTTGACGTCATAGTTTGTAAGCCTCCACTACAGTTACAGTATTTAACAGTAAAATGAAAAATTAAAATGAATACATAAATAAATAAAAAGATAAAATAAAGATTTAAATATATGAAATAAAATCCTAACTGGGAAAAGGCAAATTTAGAAACCTGATATGTTTTGAAATTAGCAGCTTTCAATCATGTGTTATGGCTGTTCAGAACAAATATTTAGCAGCAACAAAAAGCAAAAAAAAAAAAACAGTTTGAGTGCACCAAACATTAAAAAAATGGTCAGCTTTCATGTTCATCTTTGAATGACCCACAGCTGAAGCAGGTCTCACTTGCAGGCGAATATGCTGACGGTAGGGAGTTTTGTAACGTGGCTCTTTTGGCAAGTTTGCGTTTCAATCCAGTGTTTTTGACTCGGCAGAGTGCCCCATGCCTGCTGCTGGGTTTGCACGTTAGTTTGCCTTTTCTTTGAATGAGTTGTATTTACATTCAAATGTACATTTACATGTACATTTTAACGTACCTTTTGCTGTTGACTAATGCATAAATAAATACATAAATCTTTTATTTAATACAGCTTACTTTCTCAACTGCAACCTCAGTTGACTTAGAAACAGCAGCATTTCATGATTCTTGGGGGTCCACGAGCACTGGTTTGTCTGTGCTCTTCATGCTGTTGTGTTTTAGTGTTGCTGTACGTGATAATTTTTGAAAGTTGTTGGAGGAAACATGGTGTTCTGTACATTAGCTCCTGCACATAAACACTCTGTATTAATACATTTAAAACAATTTCTTCAGTACTTGTTCATAGCAAACCAAAAGAGCTATACTGAACATTTTTACCACCAATTCTTGTTTCCTTACACCCCTATTATTTAGACATAACTTCTCAACATCTCCTTGTGACATCTTTTGTGTGTTAATACAGTATACATCTAAGAGAACTGAGAAAAGTCTAATGCTGCTGCTTCTGCTTCTGCTTCTGCTTCTGCTGCTGCTGCGGTGACTACCTCCTACACAAGACAGGTTTATATACACCGTTTATACACTTTTATGTATTTACAGCTAAATGAAATATTCTTCTAATTGTGAAATAAAAAGTAGCACCACACCATTTACATATTACCTCCCCTAACTGCACTATATGTACTACATATCTCTGTTACCTCTTGGCTTTGTTAGGTGGTGTCCACACTGTAAAAGTCTTATTTGAAAACACAACCGCTTTTCTTTGGGAATGTGTTTTAGGTCTTTCGAAACTATGCTTTCTGAAAACGTGTATAAAAAAATCTTGCAATGCCACCTGTGCATTTTCAGATAGATAACCAATGTGCAACTTGTATACTATTGTGTAGTTTTTATACACATGTTTAACAACTTCCTCCATGGCATCATTAGACCTGGCATAGTTACCAAAAGGTTTTAGGTCATTTTCTGTGTTTTTTTTAAACTAAGACGTGTTTATTTAAAAAAAACAATGTCATAGTTTTAAGACACCTTTCACATCAGACTGATAAACTTTTGTAAAAGCTTGGTTTTTGTGTGGACAAGGTTTCATCCATTACAAACAGGCACAACCTGTTTCTTGTGCTTTCTTTTATTCTGCATCCTCATGGCAGTGATATATTCTAGGGTACAAGGGATCAAAATGTAGAACATTGTTTTGAAAGAGTGTCCCAAGATTCCCTTAGTCTGCCCTGTTAATTAAATTGTTTTAGGTGTCAAATGTTTAATCTAGGCTGCACGGTGGCGCAGTTGGTAACACTGTTGCCTTGCAGCAAGAAGGTCCTGTGTTCAATTCCCAACCTGGAGATTGCATGTTCTCCCCGTGCATGTGTGGGTTCTCACCAGGTACTCTGGCTTCCTCCCACAGTCCAAAGACATGCCTGTTAGGTTAATTGGTAACTCTAAATTGCCCTTAGGTGTATGAATGAGTGTGTGCATGGTTGTTTGTGTGTTGCCCTGCGATGGACTGGCGACCTGTCCAGGGTGTACCCTGCTTCTCGCCCATAGACTGCTGGAGATAGGCACCAGCTCCCCCGCGACCCACTATGGAATAAGCGGTAGAAAATGACTGACTGATGTTTAATCTAGAAGCTAACAGATCAATTTTAACAATCAAGAACACTGAATGAAATCTTGAACTCTAGGACATAATATAATAATATAAAGCCATGGCATTTTAAATATTGGTAGAAATGTTGGTCTTGTTCTTTCTTTTTAAGACATTTTGTTGATGTTTTGTTGTTTTTAAATTCTATTTTCTAATATCCTCGGGTTTTGTACATTATTAAAACCTTTTAGAGTGTTTTGTTTCAATTTTGCTCCACACATGGCTTAATATATTTTTTGTTAGTTAGCAGAAATTATTTGCACGTTCGTTATCCAATCAGTGTCAGCAATCATTGCAAACCCTCACAGAGAGCCATAAAACAAGAAACGTTGAAGCCAAAATGATTGCTGAATAATCCAAAAAGTAGTGACACTTTCCCCCCTCTATGTTTTTTAATTAATCCTCAGTGGAGTTGTGGAGAACCACGTGAACTATTTATCTCGTTGCCTGCACAGAACGATGGAAGGAAATGCTGGCAGATTAAAACCTGGAATGCTATAGGACAAAAAAGGACAAACTGGTTTTTTTTGCTTTCACATTACTGCATGTTCTTCCTATCTTCTCTTTGCATTCTACATCCGTTCTCTTTTCATCCGGTCTAATTGTAGAAATATAGCTTTGGAGCTAGGAGACATTTTGAAAGACTGGTTGAAGGAAGGAGGAGGTAGCCTGTCTGTCTCCAGCTTCAAACACTGACCTTGGCTGCTAATGATGCTAACTGAGCTAATCATAGCTCTATATGTGTGTACATGATTCAGTGAATGAAGAAGTGTGTGAGTGAGGGGAGCATGTGAATGTATCATAATCAGAGCTGCTAACGCTAATGAGCCGGCCCTTTGAAGAGAACCGCCTGGAAAGGGCTCCACTCCTGCCAACTCATTAGCTGACCTGAGGAGTCCCTGATTAGAATGTGTTTGATGAAATTTTCAAGGATTTTCCCCCCAAAAAAGAGAAAAACTTAAATTTTTGCGAAGTGGCAAAAATATTACACTCAACTTTTTTTTGTAGGGTGTTTGGTGGGCTGCAGTTGATGTGGAAAGTGGGAGGTCATTCACATCAAAAAGCCCTGCGAAGGGCGCCGAATGAGATTGATTTGCTGTTTTTATTGGAGATTAAATGCACAAATATGTTTAATGGGAGGAGAGAGCAGGAAAATGTATCCCTTCCCTCTTCAAACACCCAAACGCTCTGTCTTTTTCTCTCCCCAAACACAAACACATATGATACACACAGCCTAGCGCCCCTGTGGAAGTCAGCAGTTCCCTTTCCATGGTGTCACCGACATGCGAGGGAGCTCTGGTAAATTAGCTTTCGTGAGAAAGTGAACAGGACAGGTTTCTCAGTTCTGAAACTCCTCTTTAAAGCAAAGATACAGACTACACGCGCGGCGCTCAGCAGCGCAGTCACATCATCTCTCATTTGACTGCGTGGGGAAGGAGTCTGGATCAAAGTGTGGAGATGCCAGGCAGGAAATTATCTGATACAACGCCGTGACAGTAAAGTCTTACAGCCTTTGGTATGTTGACCAAAAAGAATAGCGTACCATTTTTAAGTTGTATTGTTCAATTTGCATAAAATTCTTCAAGAACATCTGCAGCTTTTCTTAGCCTTAATAACTGTTGACACACCTGATGAAAAAGTATGATATCTTTATGTGGTTTGCAGAACTGCACTCAGTGTTTAAGATTTTTGGCCCATTCGTGAGGATATTATGACATTTTCTTTCTATATGAAAAACCGCTGCAGCCTTTACATGTTCCTACATAAAGACACCTTCTGTTTACACTAATGGGCTACTTTGGGATTTTATTTTGACTGATCCCATCCACCATTCAAAAATTGCAGCTCCTTTTGTGTCATAATCAGAGGATCTTGAAGATTATTATTTATTTTTTTTACTGAATGCTGCTTTTACAACTTCCACCTGAAGTCTCATTTCATTCTGGGTTTGAATTTTCTTTCTTTCTTCCCCAAAGTTGACCCAAGTCCCAGTCCAATACATCAGTAAAGTCAATGCCATGTTTCTAACTACTTGACACATGCAGCTGCAGAATTTGAAAAACTAAAGTTTTCATGGGTAGCAGTTTGCTGAAGAGCTAGGATACCTGTATTGTGTTAACTCTTTTTTGACTCATTGATCACTTGGCATGTGGCACATTTTAATGTGTAATTGTGCACAGACAGCAATTACAAAGGAGTTGTTCTCCTGCCTTATAAACTTAGTGTTTTTCTTTGAACATCATAATATTAATAATGACTAGTGTTTTAGCTGCATTTTGTGAAGCTCCTAATTACACGAATGAGCACAGAAGGTCAGACATAAACAGACATGGAGCTGCAGCAACCAAAACATTCTCTACTTCAGTGTCAACATCATTGCAAAGGGTGAAAAACGCTTATTAGGAATAGGGCAACAAAATGGTATGCTCAAAGTACGCTCTCAGGCCACTTTATTAGGTAAAGGGTTCAGTTTCTTATTAACACAAATAGAGAATCAATCAATAACATGGCAGCAACTCAGCTCTTTTATGCATCTAGTCATGGTGAAGTGCTTCAGGTGTAATATGATTTTTACATAAAACCATCTCTCTGGTTTACAGATAATGGTCTGAAATATGGACAAATATCCAGTCAGTGGCAGTTTTGCGGATGAAAATGTCTTGTCGATTTCAGTGGTCAGAGGAGAATGGGGAGACTGGTTTGATAGAAAGCCAACAGCAGCTCAAATGACCACTCGTTACAACAAATACATGCAGACTACATCTCTGAACACACAACATGTTAAACCTGGGAGTAGATGGATTACTGCAGCAGTGGACAATCCAGGAAACTGAGACTACAATTTACACAGGCTCATAAAAATGGACAGCAATAGATTGAAAAAACATTGCCTGGTCTGATGAGTATCACATTCTGCTGCTACAATTTCACAAGTTTAGATAAATGAAGTAAACTACATTACAATACGACCCATCCTGCCATGTATCAACAGACTCACTGGTGGTAGTAGTGTACTGGTGTGGTCAATATCTTCTTGGCACACTTTAGGCCCTATCATACCAACTCAGCATTATTTAAATGCCACAGCCACCCTTTTATGACCACAAGGTACCCATCTTTTGATGGCTACTTCCAGCAGGATAATGCACCATGCCACAAAACTGAGATAACCTCAAACTGGTTTCTTGAATATGCGTGTACTGTACTCCACTGGCCTCCACAGTCACCATATCTCCATCCAACAGAGCCCAACTGGGATGTGGTGGAACAGGATACTTGCATCATGGATGTGCAACCGACAAAGGCAGTCAAAACCTCTGAGGAATGTTTTTCTGGCACCTTTGAATCTATGCCATGTAGAATTAGGCAGGTGCAGTTAACATAAAATCACAGACACCAAACCAACAACGGGTATCAGGAGTTAAGTTTAGTGGGCTGCTTTTACACTGGTCATTTAAAAATGACATGATTGGGACCCGGTTCAGAATGTCCTTACTTTTTATAAACCAAAACGTATTTTATTGCTTTTGTCAAAAAAAAAAATCTTGTGTTTGTTCAGTATCACTGTGTGTTTCCCAGTATGCTAAATGCAGGTTATTCGAGCAGCTGCTGTTTTCTGTCATTTTGTCATTTTTCCAGCTCTAACAGGAATACCTTGGTTGCAGTTTAATGTCTTCACAAATTTTCCACAGAGATTTCTACACTTGGATTTACGTTTTTTTCTTCCAGTTTTCCCATCGATAATTGTTCCACACCTGTTGAATTCTGTTTGGGGTTGTAGGGGGGCTGCTGCCCATCACCAGCAGTGAGTGGGCAAGTATCAAGGTCCACCCTGGACAAGTTGTTAGTCCGTCACAGGCCCAACTCAGGACTGTTCACTAAATCTCACACCTGGACAAATTAGGACCGGACTCAGAAGGCAAAACTCAATGCAAATATTCATTTTATCAGAAGTTTTATTTATCCAAACATGATTTTTAATCAGTATGGTTAATAACAAAGAAAATGCATTTTTGTTTTTGCGTAAAATTACAAAAGCTGTAACTTAGAATAACATTCTAATTTCTAATTTTCTTTCTACACTGACATTGGCTACAGTGCAGATTCCTAATGTGCACACACTGTGTACTGGGACATTTGTTGAGAAGTGCTAAACCTATCGTTTGCTAAGTTCTTAAGTAAAGGTAAACAATAAATTTGGGAAATATTTGCTTCTTTGTCTATTCTTTAGCTGTTTGTCTCTGTACTGTTTCAGTAGGGTTATGGTATCAATGAGAGAATATCCTTATAGACAGGACTTTGGTAGTATTGAGCATCCTGTATGTTTGTTTCGTAAAAGCCTTCTTAACTCTTAACGTATGCCTTTATAGTAAAAAAAAATAATCTTCAAACAGTCCTGACTGGGATTTGCAATTTCAGAAAAGGCTGAAAGTGTCTTTCAGCTTAGTATAAGTTATGAAAAAGCAAGCCAAAAGTTTTTCACAGCTTATACATTTTTGTAAAACGCATTAGATCTATAAATATAGTCGAACAACCCTGAGCATAGACTGGGCTGCAGAATGAGCTCTTGAACAATTTCCCATTTTAAGTTTCAGGTGGGACTGCTGGATGTTTGACTCCAGGTAGAAAACAGCACAAATTTCCCAGAGACCTTCTGCAGGCTGAAGTAAAGGTCCTGTGATTGTCTGTGCATTTCCCTCTCAGTCTATGTGTTTGTCTGTCTGCCTTCTTCCCATGCGTGTGTTTCTTCTTTCTTTGAGCATGTTTGAGTTGGAGTAGTTTAGCCAGGCACAGAGCTGGATCTCTGATGGTGAATTTGAGCAGACTGGAGCCTGAGAGGCAGTTCAAAGACCACAGGCCCACAGGCAACAACCAACACTGAGGCCGCTCTGCGTGTGTGTTTGCACTAGTGAGTGAGGGAGAGAGCATGTTTGGTCTGTGGGTGCATGTTTTTTTTTGTGGTCCTACATGTGCATTTTGATTTGCTTGTATTTCTAGGCGTATGTGGTTTTGCCTTGATGGTGTACATCCTAATCTGCCTTTCTTCTCAACGAGTTTCACTCCATATCCTCTTACATCGATAAAGTTAAAAACTGAACACAGCTGCACAGCACAAACACATCTTGCATTAGCATGGGCATGCCATGCGCTGCATACACCCTCAACAGCTGTTCTGGACTCTGACCCTTCTGTAAGTTATGCACGAAGGCTGCCACAAAAAAAACACCAAATAATTCATTATAAAAATGCTTCCTGCTAATTGTTGGGCTGTAATTAATGAACTAACCTTTGGAGAGTGGGAGAGGAAGGTGGAAATGGAAATTATTCATGTTGTGTTTGCATATATGAATATGGAAAAGATAATTATCCCCTCTGAAGAGAGTAAAAAAAAATAGCCCAATGTCTCTATCTGAAGCTTGGTTACTGTGACACAGACACAGATAAACACACACTTCCTCTCTTTACTCCTCTGTCATCTGCAGTTGCTTTGTCTTTGTCTGTCACTCTTTATCTCTTCAACATGATCTGGTCTGATGATAGGTGGCTCTGAGCAATGCACAGTATTAAATGGATAAGTGTTCCACTTTTGATGAATATCACGAATCGGTATATGACCTCTGGCTAATTCCTTTTGGAAACAACTTTGTTTTGTCAAGACTTTGTCCCAAAAGTGCAGAGCCTGACATGTGTTGCACGTTGACACACAGGTCAGTGTCAGGCTATGTGACTTTGATGAGCGGATTTTGCTTTAAAGTTGTCAGTTTCAAAAGCCACAGGAGAGTGGAGGTTTTAAAAAATATATCCTTGTTTATTGAAGGTAAAACTTTGTCAGAGATTGTCCTGCTGATACGTTTTTATGCTGATATATAAAAATGTCAGTAGTGAATTCAAGTTTACAATGTCTACTTTTTCTAGATGAATTTTTGGATTATACATATTCATCTGCCGAGCCTAGACTTTATTATGAATACAGAAAAAGTAGGCTTTGTCCCTGCTGGCTTCAAACAGTGACTTATTATCACTCGTGCAGCTTATGGAAAGTATTTTCCTTTTAATATTGCTCAGTTTCCCTTTTGGATACAAAGACATTTTCTCAGTTTTAGGATGATTTACAACCTAATTTCTTGATTTTCATGTTGTTTCCTCACCTGACAGTATACCCTAGCAGATGGGTCCATGTTTGACCAAGAGTTGCAAAAGTCATTCATCAGCATAAAATTTTGCATTTTGACAAGAAACATCTTGCATAGCTTGCTTCTTTGATAAATCCACTCAGCTAACAGAATCCAATGCAAACCCATAGAGATGTCTACATTTAGCTGGGATTCACAGCACAAATTACATGGCACCTTCCTAACTCAAAGAGCAGCCAAGTAACTGACATTGCACATAGCTTGCATGTGTTGACAGTGGCAATTTTTCCTCTCCACTGTCAACACATTCATGCTCAGCATGAGGGATTGCTGTAGAATCAAATATTTTATGCAATCAAATGTCCGATGTTGCCACATGCTCATTCAGGAGAAGCAATTGCTGCAGTGAAGTCAGTTACTCTATGCAATCGGCTGGGTTTCCTATGAATTGTTTTAAGGCTCCGATTGAATTGGATTGTAGGTAATTACCTTTAAATATGTGGATATGATTAGACTGAACTGATTGTGTATTTATTTACATTTAGATTTGTTTGTTTTGTAATGTTCTTTCACTCAACATTTGTTATGAATCAGCACTATATAAATAGATGGAAGTGACCTGAAAATTGAAATTCATGATTAGCCCTGTGTGATTTTCTTTTTATAATCCGAACTAAACCCAATCCTTCACAATATCCTGGAGACATCTGGTGAGTGCAGCATAGGATTAGTCACTATTTGTATCTCAGTAATTTACTGCAAAAGGATTATGAAGCTGCCATTGACCAAATGTTTGGAAATTATAACTGGAAATTATAATTCACAATGAAAAATATCTTATTTTTATCTAAATTTATTAATTCAATGCTCTCTTTTTGCCTCACCCAACCAAAATGTTTTTTTTTTTCCAATACCACACTATCATAACTGCAAAATCACAACTGAAACTGTTTAGACTTTTATCTTCAGGTCGGCGCTACAGACTACTAGTTGCAAAAAATCAGCCGCCAAAGAGACAGTTTCTTCCCCCAGGCTGTTTCTCTGATGAACACTTAACAGTCAGAGAGCCCAGATCGATCACATGCATATGTGCACTAATTCAACCATGTCTTCCTCTTTTGTAAAAACACTGTATATACATATTTACAAAAAACACTTTTATTTCTCACAATTCTTTTTAGATATTTATATTTAAAGTGTCTTCATTGAGAGCAAAGTGGAACTTAAGTCAAATCCAATTCAGTTTTCAATTCTTTAAATTAAGTTTATTTATAAATTCATAACACATGCCGTCTCAAGGCACTTTGTAAAGTCAGTTCAATCGAATCATACAGATTTCAAGTCAATTACATAAATTCCAATTGATCCTAATTATCAAACAGTACAGTCGGATTCAGTTTACTATTTAAATTGGTCAAAACGTTTTCTGTCTAAGGAAACCCAGCAGATTGCATCGAGTCAGTAACTTGCAGCATTTACTCCTCCTGGATGAGCATGTTGCGACAGTGGACAGTTGCTTGCATTGTGTCACTGACTTTGCAGCAATCCCTCATACCGAGCATGCATGTAGTGACAGTGGAGAGGAAAACTCCCCTTTAACAGTAGGAATTTTCCATCAGAACCAGAACCAGGCTCAGTGTGAGCGGCCATCTGCCCACGACCGATGTTTGAGAGAACAGAGCATACACACACAAAGAACACAGAGGCACTGATCCAAGACAACGTTCTATGTGAAAGAAAAGTTAAATGTTAATGGCAGTAGCTCCTTTGGTTGCTTCATCTAGGAGAGAACATACAGTTAGTCACAGTAGAAGCTCAATCAGTAGCTATGTCTAGGAGAGAGACAGGGTTAAAGACTGACAGGGCAAGTGTATCATCTGTAGAAGAACGTGAAATTGTTGACAGTAGTAGCTTAGCCGGAATTCCCACCTCTGGAAGGTGTCACAGCTAAACACAGAGCCAGGCCAGGTATAATTTCCAGGAAGAGAAGAAACAGAAAACATAAGGTTTAAAGATGAAACAATAGTAAATAATGCAAAATTGTAGAGTAGTCGAAGAATGTAGCAGAGAGACGAAGTGGTCATTATGTCCTCCAGCAGTCTAATCCTATAGCAGCATAACTACAGAGATAGCTTAGGATAACCTAAGCAATTCTAACTATACACTTAATGAAAAACGAACGTTTTAAGCCCAGACTTAAAAGTACACAGGGTGTTTTGTGTGCACAAACCTGGCAAATAATAAATACATTTTTATATTTTTACACATTAATTTGACCCGTTTGTCTTGTGAAGTGCCATGACATGAGATTTGTTGTAAAAATGACACAGTATGATTAAACTACACAGACCTGAATAAAAGGATCTGTCCTTTAAATAACATAATGGTTTTAAATTAGACATTTCTCTCCCCTTTCTTGTTTTATTTATCCTTTGTTAGGGAAGTGTATTGAGCATTTGTGTTGTTGCTGCTGCTGCTGCCCTCTGGGCTGGAGAGTCCATTTCAGATTCTGATCACATTGTAACTGACCTCTCTTGTGTGTGTATTTTTCTGTGTGTGTGTCAGACAACAGACTGTGCATATCATATCCAGTGGCCACATTGATTCTTTAGGTCAGATGAGGAGAACTGCAGCTAATTTAAAAAATGAATTATATATATCTGAATAATAATTTAATGTTTTGTTCTGGTGCCTCTCAGCAAGAGAAAGAAATGACCTCTCAGGTGGGATAAACTGTGTGTGTGTGTTTACGTGTGTGTGGTCTCATTAGCTTCAATATATTACCATAACGAACACACAAAGTACAATGTGATCAATGTCTATTGATGCACAGCAGACCATCAGACACAAAGATTTACTGATCTCCTGGAAGACTCATATTATTTTAAACAGACGAATACAATTGCACAAACTGCACTAAACTACAGCAAATATGGTGGTTTGCATGGTGTACAAAGTTGCCACATTCAGATAAAAGCCCTCGTGCCTTTAGGCATGCTAATCAATCTAAACGAATACATACGGTCTTCAGGATGCCTTCATCTCTGGATTTGCTTATTTCTTCTTCTTTTAAGATGCCACCACCAAACAACAAACTCCACCCATCCCTGGCCAGTTGCTCATCAATAAGGCATTGACTTGCATTGACCTTGCCTCACAGACTCTGTACATACACACACACACACACACACACACACACACACACACACACACACACACACACACACACACACACACACACACACACACACACACACACACAAACTCGTGTGAGCAGTTATTGTTATGTAGGTGCCCATCCCAGGTGGCGTTGATTAAGTTTTCATGGATGTCCTCAGGGCGAAACACTTAGGGGTTAACCAGCTTCCTCTAGCAGAATTAAAAGAGTTAAAAGTCAGCCCTACCTTTTCATGTGTCTCTTTATTCTCATCTGTTTTCTGTCTTAATGTCCGCTAAAATTCAGGCTGGTAGATCAAGATAATAGACAAAAAGTCACAGACTGTATAATACAATCATTTTCTATAATTAGATTTTTGAAGGTAATTTGGGTATCAGAAGTGGAGTTTTTAAAATCCTAAAATGGCATGTGAACGCAATTCAAATAAGGGTTTTAAAGCTGATAGAACTTTTAAAAAGTGAAGGTCTGTGTGCAACAATGTCCAATGCCTTGCAATCTTCTCAACATTATGTTAGGCTACAAGACCAGGATTCATTGTATTTTATTGGGATTTCACCTACACAACGCTATGTGTAACTGTAAAGTGGAAGGATGAGATAAAAAAGTCAACTTCTCAGCCAATATGCAACACACTCTGCGTCACAGAAAACCTATGCTGAACATCACTCTGAACTCAACATGCACACTATTTAACATGGTGGTGGCAGTATCATGCCGTCTGGGAGATGTTTTTCAGCAGGGACAGGGAAGTTGGTTGTAGGTAATGGGAAGATATATTGAGCCAAATATAAGGTAATCCTGGAAGAAAACCTGTTTGAGGCTACAGAAGACTTCAGACTAGGGGGGAGCTTCACTGTCCAGCAGGTCATCGACCCGAAACATAAGCTAGAGCTACAGTGGAAGGGTTTAGAACAAAATACTTGCAGCAGTAAATGCAGCTAAAAGTGTTTCTGCAAAGTATTGAATAAGAAGGGCTGAACACAAATGCGTGCCTCTCTTTGCATATCTTTCTTTGTATGCTTTTAATTTTGTTTTGTAAACTAACCTTGGCAGGCGTGCTGTGGTCCAGTCTTCATGATTCTTATTCTGTGACAAACCTCTGAGGTCTTTCCAGAACAGCTGTATTTACACTAAGATTAAATTGCACACCGGTGGACTCTACTAATTAAGTGACTTCTGAAGGCACTGCGTTTCATTGAATTATATTTAGGTTTTATATACTAAAGTGTGTTGAACACAGACGCACAAAAAACTTTTCACATTTCTATTTGTTTTACATTTTTAGGCCAGACATCCTTTTAATTCCACGCTACAATCATGCTTAGGTTAGGGTTAGCTTGGTGTTGGTCTGCAACAGAACTGCAAATGCACCACAGGTGAAGTAGAGTAATAGATGATGCATCATGAATTTCTGAGGTAAACATCATCAGTATTCTTTCACACAACGTGCATTTTGAAATGTACCACACGTCTCATCAAATCGTCAATATTCTTGTCATATTTTATCAATAAAACAACGATACTGGTGTATGTTGAGCCTATTACCATCTTTTGATATGTTTTTTTTTGCATTTTATAATGATAAACAGCCTGGTGTATGGTTTACACATGTTTACAAGCTTGATTAGTGCTGTTGTTGGTATTTTCATTTTATCCTAATCAAATCTGAAAATATTAAATTGATCATACATAAATACTAATAAAAGCATGTCAGTAAATCACTCAAATAATTGTGTGTTTTTGATAATAACAAATCCAATAATATCATTCCTGATGAAATCACAAATGTGACTAAAATTTTACTGAAAACTACTTTAACAACAAAAACATTTAAAACAGCCTAAGAGACGGATGCTTTCTTTGACACATTTCAATTGCAGAGCTTGTCAGGGGAAAGCTGACAGCAGCGTGTCAGAAGTGACATGCCTGGGTTTCGAAGGGCCGATTCGGCGTTAACATATCTGTCAGTTGTGGGAAACCTCCTCGCGCTGCTTTGACGTTCCGAATGCAGCCAGACATCCCAGACAGATGGCAGCAGACACGCAGCCGCAACCTCACATCAGTCATCTTAGACTTTTACTGACGATAAAAAACAGGGCGATGTCTGTCACTGTGGTGATATTTTTAATTCAAGCTGTCCAAAGAGAGTAGCAACTCTCTTATGTTTACAGATAAACACACAGGAGTCCAAAGAATCTCAGTTCATGATTTGCTTTTTTTCCTTAAAAGCTACAGAAGTATTCAGGAAGTGCGTTTTTACTGTTATATAAAATACAGTAATCTAATATGGCATCTGGTAACACTGTGAGTAAGCTCATACTTATCTTTAAAGTATCCTCATACCACAGAAGTAAAGTAAAAGAAATTACGTTTTGAGAAATTTCTCCAATTGCAGCATAAAATATACATACAGTTTCAAGTATAAACCTGAGCTAGTCGGTTTACACGTAATTAATACACAGACCTGTCCAGATGTTTCCATGTACAGGTCCTTCTCAAAATATTAGCATATTGTGATAAAGTTCATTATTTTCCATAATGTCATGATGAAAATTTAACATTCATATATTTTAGATTCATTGCACACTAACTGAAATATTTCAGGTCTTTTATTGTCTTAATACGGATGATTTTGGCATACAGCTCATGAAAACCCAAAATTCCTATCTCACAAAATTAGCATATCATTAAAAGGGTCTCTAAACGAGCTATGAACCTAATCATCTGAATCAACGAGTTAACTCTAAACACCTGCAAAAGATTCCTGAGGCCTTTAAAACTCCCAGCCTGGTTCATCACTCAAAACCCCAATCATGGGTAAGACTGCCGACCTGACTGCTGTCCAGAAGGCCACTATTGACACACTCAAGCAAGAGGGTAAGACACAGAAATAAATTTCTGAACGAATAGGCTGTTCCCAGAGTGCTGTATCAAGGCACCTCAGTGGGAAGTCTGTGGGAAGGAAAAAGTGTGGCAGAAAACGCTGCACAACAAGAAGAGGTGACCGGACCCTGAGGAAGATTGTGGAGAAGGGCCGATTCCAGACCTTGGGGGACCTGCGGAAGCAGTGGACTGAGTCTGGAGTAGAAACATCCAGAGCCACCGTGCACAGAAGTGTGCAGGAAATGGGCTACAGGTGCCGCATTCCCCAGGTCAAGCCACTTTTGAACCAGAAACAGCGGCAGAAGCGCCTGACCTGGGCTACAGAGAAGCAGCACTGGACTGTTGCTCAGTGGTCCAAAGTACTTTTTTCGGATGAAAGCAAATTCTGCATGTCATTCGGAAATCAAGGTGCCAGAGTCTGGAGGAAGACTGGGGAGAAGGAAATGCCAAAATGCCGGAAGTCCAGTGTCAAGTACCCACAGTCAGTGATGGTCTGGGTTGCCGTGTCAGCTGCTGGTGTTGGTCCACTGTGTTTTATCAAGGGCAGGGTCAATGCAGCTAACTATCAGGAGATTTTGGAGCACTTCATGCTTCCATTTGCTGAAAATCTTTATGGAGATGAAGATTTCATTTTTCAGCACGACCTGGCACCTGCTCACAGTGCCAAAACCACTGGTAAATGGTTTACTGACCATGGTATCACTGTGCTCAATTGGCCTGCCAACTCTCCTGACCTGAACCCCATAGAGAATCTGTGGGATATTGTGAAGAGAACGTTGAGAGACTCAAGACCCAACACTCTGGATGAGCTAAAGGCCGCTATCGAAGCATCCTGGACCTCCATAAGACCTCAGCAGTGCCACAGGCTGATTGCCTCCATGCCACGCCGCATTGAAGCAGTCATTTCTGCAAAAGGATTCCCGACCAAGTATTGAGTGCATAACTGTACATGATTATTTGAAGGTTGACGTTTTTTGTATTAAAAACACTTTTCTTTTATTGGTCGGATGAAATATGCTAATTTTGTGAGATAGGAATTTTGGGTTTTCATGAGCTGTATGCCAAAATCATCCGTATTAAGACAATAAAAGACCTCAAATATTTCAGTTAGTGTGCAATGAATCTAAAATATATGAATGTTAAATTTTCATCATGACATGATGGAAAATAATGAACTTTATCACAATATGCTAATATTTTGAGAAGGACCTGTATGCGTGGGCCTGAATACTACAACAATTTTGAGCTTTTAATCATGCATTTTTTACCAAATTTTAAAAGAGGAGGAAGTCTGACCTTTTTGAAAGGCCGTTCCAGAAGGTTAATGTTCTTTTTTCAGCATGGACTGATTATACTCAAATCTAGTTCAAATATATACCTACACCCTCTACCAATACTTTTATAAATGCCCCTTAGAAGCATGACCACACACTTTAAAACCATCAAGAAGCTTCTGGCTAAATAGTGAGCCATTCGTCTTTGCAGATTTGGTAGAGATATGTGTGTAGAGATTATTTATAGTTGTTGGTTTCCAGAAATGTGTAGTAACTAGTTACATCTACTCAGTGGCATTTACTTTTAGTAACTTTTTAAAGAAATGCGCATATATGAGTAGTTTAACTGGCATAGTCTTTAACCTTTATTTAAAGAATTAGCTCTTTTGAAGTAACACTACTCTCTAGTAAAATCTATCTACTCTACCCAACCTGAGTTACCTCTCAAGGCTCTCAAACCTAAGAACACCTTTCTAACAGTCAGGCTTGGTGGGGATAGCATCATGGTGGGGGCCCGTTTAACAGTCAGGGGGTACTGGCATTTCAGGAAAGAGGATGAATCCATATCAACTGAAAGATTGTGCATCTTCAGGTCTTTTTCCCCTTTTTAAATGGTATGATTTTCAGATACTGCATATCTACCTTAGATTGTCTCTTAGGCCTGGCTGTTCCTTTGTCCTCCTTTTTCAAATTTTAACACATGCTGCATAACATGCGGACATGCTACCAGAGTTAGGTGGTCACAAGAGAGCATACGATTTCAAAACCTGGAAGGCAAACATAAATGCATTAGGAATGACTCAAGACCTTTGCGCAGTACAGTTATTTATTTTATTATATCCTTTCAAGGCATAATTGAGGACCTAGTTTACACTATTCGAATACCATGCATAAGTTATTTGTTTTACTGTCCCCAAATTTTCCAAATTCTCAGTTTCAAGAAGAAAAATTATTGTTTGGTCCTTGATTGCAAGCATCAGATCCAGTTATCACAGCTAACAAATTATTGTTGCTGCTGCTTGTGTATTTTTACCCATGAATAAGAAGTTGCATCTTGCAAGAAAATGTTTTTTGTCTAAGATCTGAACATCATTTTGTATTTTTATAGGCATTGGCTTTTTTTGGTTTTGGAAAAACAAAAGCCTAAGTACAGTTAATATTAATACCGCTTAATTCTTTTTACATTTTGTCACATAACAACCGTAAGCTTCAAAATAGTTTATTGGGATTTTATAAAGATAAAGTAGGGCGTAATTGTGAAATAAAAGAAAAATTATACAAGGCTTTCATAACATTTTCTAAAAAAAAAAACATTCACTACAGTTAAAGTCTTTTGGGTATGTCTCAACCAGCTTTTCACATTTAAAGACTGCCATTTTTGTAAATATGTATTTTCAGAATAGCTCAAGTTCAGTCAGAGGTCTGGCTTTTTGTTTAGAGTTGTTGTCCTGAAGGTGTTCCCCTGCCCTAGTCTAAAGCCTTTGTAGTGTCCCATGGGTTTTCTCCTACGACTGTCCTGGATGTAGCTCCAGTTTCCCATCAACCTAAACTGGCTTTCCTGTCCCAGCTGAAGAAAAGCATCCCTACAGCATGATGTTGCCACCACCATTTTCATTCTTCGGAATGGTGTGTTCAAGATGTGAATTTTCTACCACACCTTCTTCCACATGATAACTGTGATCCTTGCATGGCCTATAAGAAACTCCTTTGGCTTTCTTTTAATAATTCAACAGGCCATGTTTGTGGAGTGCATGACTAATAGTTTTCCTGTCATTAGATTCTCCCACCTGAGCTGTGAACGTCTGCAGCTCCTGCAGAGTTACAATTGACTTCTTGGTGCTTTATTGATGAATTATCTCCTTGTCCGGGCCTGTCAGTTTAGGTGGACCACCATGTCTTGGTAGGTTTGTAGTTGTGCCATACTGTTTTTATTTTCAGATGATGAATGGCACAGAGCTCTGTGAGATGTTCAGAGCTTTGGACGTTGTTTTAGAGCTGAACATAGCTTTTAACATCTTCACAACTTTCTCCCTTTCTACTTTGTTCCTTGGTCTTCATGATGCTGTTTGTTCACTAATATTCTCTAACACACCTCTAAGGCCCTCACAGAGCAGCTGGATTTATACTGAAATTAAAATACAACAATAAACTCATAGAGTAAAAGGGGCTGAGTATATAAGTGAGCAGTACTAATATTACTTTTCCTTTGATTTTACAATTATGTGAAACTTTGTGTTATTCCATCACAAAAAATGACAATACAAATTTGCCATTTTGTAATTGTTACATGACAATAAGTGAAAAACATTAAGGGGTATTCATATTTTTTTCAGTGCATTTAAAATATATAAAGCCATGTTTCACAGAGTAGATAAAAAAAAATCAGAAAGAAAGTCACATTTTTTAAAATAAAAATCTTTGGTCAAGAAATAACCAACAAAATGTTTAAATCCTACAACACTGACTGAAATGTTCTTGAGCAAAAGGCCTAAATCCACATCTGAAAACAAAATGTATAAGATTTCCTTATAAAACACATTTAACTGCATCACCGCCACCGTTCCCACCTCCTCTTCTTCCCCCTGAAAACAAGCAAAACAACCAATCAGGGTGGGCTGAGCGAAAGAGGGAAATACGGAGACACGATGGGGCCTGGCAGCTTTTAGCAGCTGACACAGAACGGGAATGACACACACACAAAAATGGAAAAAAGCAACGAAACGAGATCTTGATGCACACCAATAAACACACACCAAGTGACACAGACTCATAGTGACAGCCTCTCTCCTCTGGCAGGGAGTGGCAGGTCTGAAGCCCCCCAGGCAAAGCTGCTGCTACTGGAGGGAAAAAAAAGTACCCAGCAACCCCCTGCCCCCATCAGCTAACTTCCCTCCACCCATGCTACAACCTTCTGCCCCAAAACGATTAATATATGTGTGTATGGTTTCATGTTAGAATGATGCTAAATGGGCGATGACTTCTGCCTCTGAGGCTGCATGTGTCTGGTGTCAACTATAGTTCTGCAGCTCCTGAGCACCACTGTGGGTGTGTGTGCATGAGAGTGAGTGTGTGTGTGTGTGTGCGATGGTCAAAGGCCCGAGGCAAACGTCCCCAACGTTCGCTGGAGGGAAGTCAATAATCGTTAGTTTTCCAGGTGAGAGGTGCTTAGAGCAAGAACCACAGAGCTCTTTTTAAGCTCAATTGGCAGGAGTGTGGTATTGTATGCATTGATAAAGCTCAAAGCAAATCTGTTTGGAACTATTTAAGGTGTGGTAACAAAATATAACTAGAGGATATTTTAAGATAGAACTAGATCCAGATAAAATTATTGATTTTAAAAAAGTAAATCAGATATATTCCAAAACCTGCTGCTTTTGTTTTTTAAGCTATTAAATCAGACTTTTCTTTTATTACTAACATAAACTCAGACTTTCTCCTTTAACATGAAGATGTCTGATGAAAAACCTTTCCTCAACATTGCTAATGTTTTAAAGTGCCTGACAAAAACATTCACACCCCTTCAACTGTTTTTCTCACATTATAACCAAAATTGTAACTTTGCTTTGGTAGGATTTTACAGATAGACAAACACAAAGTACTGCAAAACTGTAAAATGGAAGGAAAATGATAACGTTTGCAGATTTTGTGCAGTCAATTGTCACCTAATTAGTAAAGATTTTCTACCTGTAACATCACCTTGAGGAGCTAAGAACACACCAGACAGGTCTGGGATAAGATTACAGAGAAATTTAAAGCAGGGTTAGGGGATGAAACTATATCTCAAGGTATGAACATCTCACAGAGCATTGTGTGAGTTGGAGAGAGCCATGGCTCAGGTGGCACAACTATAAGTTGTGAACTCCACAAAAGTGGTCTTCATGGAAGGGTGGCAAGATTTTTGAATTGTTGTAAGAAACCCATTAGAGGTCCCCTCCACAGTTTCTTTCAGACAATGTAGAGAACACGGGACACATGTAGATGGTCAGATGAGAAAAAAATCTGAACCTTTCCAAAAAAGACTTGAGAGTAGGAAGGAAGTTCACCTTCCAGCACCACTAAACTTACAGCCAGAACTGCAATTGTAGCCCGGATCAAAGTGTATTCATGTGTTAGAATGGCCCAGCCAAAGTTGAGACCTAAATCCAACCGAGACTCTATAGCGATACTTGAGAAGAGACTTTCAAGGACCCTGAAACCTGATGGGGCTTGAGCTATTCTTCAAACAAGGATGGGCAGATTTGAAGAAAAAAAAAGGTGTTTTTATATGTAAAATGATTAGAGACATACGTAAAAGACCCAGAGGTGTAAGCACATTGAAAGCGGGTTCTACAAAGTACTGACTTGGGAGGCTGAATACAAATACACACTACTCTTTTCAGATTTTTATGTGCTCCTTCTTTTTCAGAAACACCAATAATTTTTCTTCCACTTCAGTTATGGACTAGATTAGGCCTCTCTATTATAAAATATCCCGATAAATTATAATGAAGTGTGCAATTATTATATAATAAGTTCAAGGAGCACTAACACTTTTGCAAGGATCTGTAAATTGTGAACTTACAATCTGAGTTGGAGCTCTTGGGTATTTCGCAATTTTTCTTTGCACTGCACCATCTAAGCTTTTGGTGCTTTTGCTGGGATGCCCACTCCTTTAAACTACTGTATCTTTGTCTCTATAGAATAAGTACTCTGCACAGATTGACGGGAAATTACAATCACTTCGCTGAGGCCCCTGCTGAGGGTTTTCTGTAACTGGCTTTTAAATGTAAGCAGTATCATTCTCAGTGTGCCCTATAAATTCAAACTTGTTGTCAAGAACTGACAAAAATGTATTATGTATTTTAGATTTATTGACAGCAATAATAAATTAATTAATCACAATGACTCAGATGTGGATTTAGATTGCTTTTCATCTGAGTAACATTTCAGAAAGTCTTTTTGTTTGTTACAACTTACAGAACTATTTTTCCAGGTGTTCCGTGTGAATGTAGTGAACTCCAGTTCCTAATATTGCTGGATTATTGATTGTTTGTGGTTTGATTTCAAGGAAAGATTTTAATAATTGCATAAGAGAAAAAAAAATCAACATTAACTTATAAATGAAGAGGTTTGTAAGGAATGCATTAGCAATAGCAGACGGATTAACATGCATGATGAGAACTACAGAAATGTGAAAATTATGCCAAACTGTACAGTTTCACTTCTGCCCATGAAAACTCTTCAAGGTCCCAAAAATGGTCTCAAAAGTGGATCAACCTTGGACAAATAGCATTCTGGGGAAACGTTTCCCAACAGGATTTCACTAAATGTATTCAGTTCAATACAGAAATATAGCCATGCCTTCTTTCAAGACAGTAACTCAGTTTGATCAAGTTAAAGTTTAGAAATATTTGATGGAAAATAAAACAACTTCGAGTTGATGTATCTCTTCCTTTATTTAGCTGAGTTTGATAGTAATCTATGTTATTCAGAAGTAAATTTATTCTACTGTATAATGGTTTAGTTGACCTGTGGATATATCCAGGTTCCCTGGATGCCTGGGTTTTTAGATCAGTATTCAGCTGCAGGTTAGTGATCAGTACCTGCTCAGGTTATTCACAATACATCCATGCCTCAGAAACAAACAGCTGGCATATTGACAGCACCTGATATGACTGTTATGGAGGCTTGGTCCACCTTTTCTGCAGTTACTTACATTAATTTTTCCTAAATTTTTTGTCTCCCTTACCATCCTCCTCACTGTCAAATGTTGCTGGATCTTAGTCCAGCCTAGTGGGCAACGACAAAAAGAAATGGGCATCTAAGTCATGTCATATTTATCCCCAAGGTGGACAACAAGTCATAGATTATTTATTAGAAGTTCTGAGACACTTAAGGGGCAAGTAAGGGGCATCAATAATTGCACCTCAAAGGCATTTACACTTTTTAAACAGGGATGCCAAAATTGTGAGGAGCACTGTCATTCACCAAAGTATTTCAGTAAGATCATACTAAGGCCAAGGTCTATTTACCTTCGGTTTGACTGATCTTAGAAGATTTCCTACTTTAAACAAGTCGAGAAAGTATTTTCTAAATTACTGCATATTCCAGGATCATTATTTCAAACAACTTTATGTCAGTCACCCCTTTTGTCAAGGACTGAAAGAAAACAAAACTGGATAAGATGCACAGGAAAAACATAGAAACCACTCAGGCTCAACTGGGAACTGTTCACCAATGACATTATTAAAATTAAAGCTATTTCTTTTCCAAGGCCGTGGATGAGAGGATACTCATTCAAATCTAAGATCATTGTACCAGCTGTCAAGCATGGTGGTGGTATCATCATGCTTAAGGTCATGCTTTTTGCTCATTCAAATAAAAATTGACATTCCTCAATTATTTTTTGCCAACTTGAACCAGACCTCTTCTGATTTTTCAGTTTTCTGCAGCAAAAAATAAGAAAGATGTATGTAAAATTGCAGCTATAATGTGGCGTCACTTAAGGTTTAATAACAGGAATAACATCTGTAGTAGTCTTCACTGGATTAGCAAAATTACCAAGTTAGACATGTCAATATTCCTCTACATTAGCTCTACAACTGTAATAACACATTTACGACATGGCTGGTTGGCTCACTGTGATCATGGGTAGGCACACTGACTGTTTTTTCCTAACAGTGCATAATTTTAATCATTCTTGCATCATTCTTTATTCATAAATCAGGTCAGTCTTGTTGCTGTCCTTTGTCATTCTCTAGCTTTAATTTTCCCTTCAACACAGTCACAACATTAAATCCGACTCTAACCACAGTGATGCTGCATTCATGTTCTATTTGGAGAATAAACAGCCCAAGAGTGTCTCTGTGTGCAAAGTGAGCTTAAGTGCAACTTGCATTGGTTTGGTCTGTGTGTGTGCACGTGTGAGTATGTGAGCGTAAATGTCCATGAGAGTATGAGGTTGATTAGTTCAGGTTTTAATGTGGTGTGGTCGGCATAGCCTCGGGTCATGCAACAGGCCTATTGTGGGAAGTAGACCCGTAGAGAGAGAGAGAGAGAAAGACAGGAGGAAAGAAAATTAAGCAAGAGAGGAAGCAAAGTGTGTCTATCTGTGTAAGGTGCACGAGTGCGTGTGAATGTTAATGTGTCTAATTAAAGACATAGGGGATCATGCTTCAGCACTGAGCTCTAGCAGCCGCCTGGCGTAGATATGACCTAAGGCCATGGTCTAACCCACCCACCCACACACACACACACACACACACACACACACACACACACACACACACACACACACACACACACACACACACACACACACAAACACACACACACACACACATTTAAAACCTAACCAGAATGAATGCATTCACAGCAAAGTGCTATTCCTCATTACAAACAAATTAATACAAAGGTCTTACTGTGGACAGATCCAAACAAGCTGATACACCTGGAATAATAAAAGCAGAGAATTACTCAGAGAAAACAACCCCCTCTGAAAAAACATTATTCAAAAAGCATTAAAAGAATAAATAAAAAATACCAACACTCAACAAAACTTTCAAGGTGATGCTTTTCCCTGTTATTATTAACTTAAGCATAGATTCAGTTATTTCACTGTTTACAAACTACCTGAAAGAAAACAAAGTTGAAAAGCTGCTGATCTGTGGTATTATATATACTGTATTAACATTTGCAACGTTTTTTTATCCATTGTCACGTTGTCTCACTCAGTGCAGTCTAGGCATCATGTTATGAGGAACATTTAACTCCAGAAGGAAGATTTGACTGGTGGTGCATTTGTTTGTTTTTTTATCATTCAAACAGCAGCAATACAATATTATTGCAATTCATTCAGGCAAAAAAAAATAATAATGAGAACAAGAACTGCAGCTTCCATCAAATAACGGAAATAGAAAATATTACAGCAAATTTGACATAAAAAACGTTTAATGTTTATCGTGACTCACTTGATGCACTATCCAATTCCAACGTTTGGATCCACCAGATTCATGTTCAGCTGACCAATGTGGGTACTAGAGGAAACCGGAATACTTGAAGAGAACCTATGCATCCACTGAAACCCCTTCACCAACGTGGTTTCCCGGGCGTGATTTCGAACCTGCAACGAGTGTTTCCACCAATGAAAAGAGGTTCCAAAGCGCAAACTTTGGTTCAACTCAGGCTTTGCAGAATACTTGGTTCCTTGTGCGAACCGTAACGTCACCTGTGGGTGGGTCGAAGCAGCAGCAAGTACGGCAGCAAAGAGGAAGAACGTACCGAATAAACATTTATATGTTTGCAAAAACACACTAAACACGCATAGGATACTACTCATTTCTGCTACACTCGGGATGCTGAACATATGCAAATGAAAACATCATACTTACCATTGTTCTTGCACGGAGTTGCCGTCTCCTTTTCCATATTAACTGTAGTTTATGGATGCTTTAATTTTGCCTTAAAAAGAAGGGGGTCAGCAGGTCAGCAAGCTCTGCTGTGTTGCTACGAAGCTTCCCCCCTGCACTGTGCAACACCAACTGTTGATGACACATGTTTGGTTCGCAAAACTGGTGGAAATGGTGCTGAACAAAGCAACACAGTTTAAAGGCACGCAAACCGAACTGGTTCAAGAACAAGAATTCTTTTGGTGGAAAAACGCTATGAGAGAGCAAGCAAACTCCATTCAGTAAGACCCTGGCCATTCTAGATGATACCTCGTATCTAGTATCACCTTAGCTGAGGTTTCACACAAGGTGAACCAGTTATAAAAAAAAAATAACATAAAACCCTGAAGCACCCAGTTTTAAGATTCTGTGGTAACAGAACTATTGAATCATGAAAAAAGACAAAGCTGAACTCAATCAATTTCTTTTCTTGAGAGTTTCAAAATGTCTCAGTTTGGTATCATAATATTTAAACCAACATAAATTGAAGATACAGAGATTATTTAAAAATAAAAAAAAATGTTTGCTACTTGCAATGATTTAGACTTTCTGATAAAAATTTAAATGGTTTTTGACTCATTGTCATTGTTTTTCTAGCTGCTTTGACCCACATGCAGAAATACACTCAGGAAACAGGAAAGGTTTAACAAGTTTATTATGAAATATGGTAGTTTTCTGAGGGGGATAAGATGACAGGTCTTAGAGAAACGGTCGATAATAGTGAGTATGGTGGTCAACTTTTGAAGTGGGAAGTCCGGTGACAAAGTCGAGGACTATATGTGACCAGGGTCGCTTAGGAATACAAAGGGGTTGTAATAGTCCCGCAGGCGGTTGGTTAGAGGACTTGTTTCTAGCACAAATAGTACAGGCTTCTACATACTCTTTGACGTCTCTATGAAGGGACGGCCACCAAAACCTTCTGGAGATTAGGGCGATGGTTCGACTAGAGCCAGGATGGGCCGAGAACTTGTATGAATGGAACCAGTGGATCAGCTGGGACTGGATAGTTGATGGGACGTAAGTCCGATTTGGGGGTCCAGTTCCGGGATCTGGTTAATTCCTGAGGGCCCAGGAAACCAAGTTCTCCACATCCCACGTGAGGGCTTCAACAACACAACTTGGTGGTAGAATGGGAGCAGGTTCCTCGTCAGAGTCGTCTGGGGAGAACTGTCGAGAGAGGGGGTCGGGCTTGATATTCTTGGAACCAGGTCTGTATGAGATCGAGAGGTTAAAATGGGAAAAGAAAAGGGACCAACGAGACTGGAGAGGGTTAGTGCGTTTGGCTGCTTGAAGGTAGGCTAGGTTCTTATGATCTGTCCATACCACAACTGGGTGTGCAGCGCCCTCTAGCCAATGATGCCACTCCTCCAGGGCCAGTTTTATTGCCAGAAGTTCAAGGTCTCCCACATCATAATTTTTCTCTGCTGGATTGAATCTGCGGGAGAAAAAGGCAGAAGGGTGAAGTGTGCCATCAGAGTCTGAAACTTGGGAGAGCACAGCTCCTGCTCCAATGTCAGACGCATCTACTTCTAAGGTGAATTGTTTGGAAGGGATTGTGCGGAATGAGAATGGGGACTTGATAGAAACTGTCCTTGAGTCTATGAAAAGCAGCATCTTACTGTGGAGTCCACTCAAAAGGGTGTTTAGTGGAAGTCAGAGCGGTTAATGGAGCTGCAGTTTGACTGTAGTTTCTGATGAATCTTCTATAAAAATTGGCAAAATCCAAAAACCGTTGAAGTTGTTTACGTGAGTCAGGAGTGAGCCATTCAAGTACAGCCTTTATCTTGTCTGGGTCTGAACGAACCTGTGCACCCTCTAGGATGACTCCGAGGAAGGTAACAGAGGTCTTGTGAAACTAACATTTTTCAGCTTTTACATATAAACGGTTCTCTAGGAGGTGTTGAAGGACCAGGCGGACGTGTTGTTGATTCTCTGAGAGGTTCTCTGAGTAAATGAGGATGGCATCTAGATACACAAAGGCGAAACGATCGATGAAGTCCCTCAGGACATCATTCAGAGGCCGAAAGGCATAACAAGATACTCAAAATGTCCCAAGGGGGTCTTAAAAGCTGTTTTCCATTCGTCCCCCTGGCAGATTTGGATGAGATGGTAAGCATTTCGGAGGTCGAGTTTGGAGAATATGGTTGCATTTTGTACAGGTTCAAATGTGGAAGAGGATATTTGTTCTTTATTAAGAATATTTATTAAGATAAGATTGAGTCCCTTGTAATCAATGCATGGACGAAGGGATCCATCTTTTTTCCCCACAGAAAAATCCTGCCCCTAGAGGAGATGATGAGGGACGAATGATGCCTGCAGCTAGGGACTCAGTGATATATCTTTCGACAGTTTGTCGTTCTGGGCGTGAGATATTATATAGTCGATATTATATAGTCGCAGAGGAACCCCAGAGAGAAGGTCAATGGCGCAGTGGTATGGCCTGTGAGGGGGTAAGGACAGAGCCTTGGTCTTAGTGAAGACCTGTTTTAAATCCATATACTCCTCAGGAACTGAAGTTAAGTATGGGTACTCCACTGTTCCAGGATCGGGTTCTGGTTGTTTGGGCCGAACGGCTGAATGTAGACAGGATGAGAGGGAGTTAGTGGACCAGGAACTTATTTGACAGTTTGACCAATTAAGCAGTGGATTGTGTTTCTGGAGCCAGGGAAAACCTAACACTAGGGAGTTCTGAGAAACAGGAAACACGAAGAAGGATATCTGTTCACGATAATTGCCTGAGATTATTATCTCTGAAAGCTTGGTCTTGTGTGTGATGTGTTGAAGGTTCTTACCGTCAATGGCAGAAACCAGTTGAGGGAAAGGAAGACGTTCTATGTTGATCTGAGCCTGCCCCACCAAGCATTGGTCGATTAAATTTTGCTCACTTCCTGAGTCAATGAGAGCAGATAAGTGGAGTGAGTCTTGGGAGAACAAGATGGAAGCTGGTATGGTGAATCTGTTATTGGTAGGGGTGAAGTGATGGTCCGTCAGGTTCCCCTTTACAACTGGCGGACCCTCTCTTTTGGTCGCACTGGACAAGAGGCAATGAAGTGTCCATGAGTCCCACAGTATAAACACTGCTTGGACTCCATTCTTCATTGGCGTTCCTCTGGGGAGTGTCGAGTTTGACCAATCTGCATTGGTTCTAGGGAGGGTGAAAGTGGTTAAGGGCGAGGTGCTGCAGCTGAGCTCAGAGGTGCCTGTGATCTCACAGCAAACCTTTCAAAACATGACTTTCTTCTATCTCTCAATCTATTATCTATTCGAGTTGCTAAAGCTATTAACTCATTTAGAGTCTTGGTTTCATCTAGCAAAACCTACTCATCCTTCAAAGATTCGTCAAGGTACTGGAAAAAGGCGTCTTTAAGAGCGCAGGTGTCCCAACCTGTTGCGGCTGCCAGAGTACGAAATTCTATAGAAAACTCGGAAATTGGTTTATTTCTTTGTTTTAATGCCCACAGATGGCGGGCTGTATTGGTCTGGTCTAATTCGGTGTCAAAAGTCTGCTTAAACTCACTTATAAAATCATTATAAGTACAGCTGAAGTGGTTAATGCCTTTCCAGTCGGGAGTCCTAAAATAAAGGAGATTTTAACATCGTCATGGAGAAAGGATTGTGGAGAACGATTAAACACTAGAGAGCACTGTAGGAGGAAACCTCCACAACTATCAACCTCACCGGAAAACTTCTCCGGGTTGGAGGAAATGACGTCACGGGAATAAGGAAGTTGCTGTGAGACTGCAGACTCAGCGGCGCCCCCTGGTGAAGCGGGGCTTAGGCTGTTCAGAGCATGCTGGAGTAATGAGGACATCTGCTCAATCTGTTGATTGGTGTGGTGTTGTTGTTCCAGAAGGGATTGAAGTGAGTTTCCGTGGGACTGGATCTGGAGGCTATGATCTGAAAGGGTCCTCCTGAGTGTATCTGCTGGTTCAGATTGGCCTGAGTGTTCTGTCATCGTTTTTCTAGCTGCTTTGACGCACATGCAGAAATACACTCAGGAAAACAGGAAAGGTTTAACAAGTTTATTATGAAATATAATTGAATGCTTGAGAACCAGGAACTCGCCACTGTATGGAGAAGGGATCAATGGTAAGTGGCAGAAAATATTCTGGGTTGTTGATCTTGATATATTTTGCTTACAGAGGGTGATTTGGAGATCCGCCAGGGGGGAGGAGAAGAAGGACTGATGGAAACTCCGAGAGTGTGTGAATGGTCCAGGTAATCAGGTCTTACTTGCACTTGAGGTGGAGGTGGCACCAGGTGGATAATCTTGGAGGGGAGCACGGTGGAGGGTGAGCCAGGTTCGTTCAAAGGAAGCCTGAGGAGCCTCGCAACCTGAATGCAGCCAACTGAGAAAATAATCCATGAAGCTCTCTTGCAAAGAGAGAGTCTGGGTTTTCTGCACAAGCAGACTGGATACAGAAGCTCGGAACTGGAGGTAACCTGGGAAGGAGGACACGAGAAGGTAAGTACTCAGAAAAAATCACAAAGAGACTTGTCTTGGCCAGCTAGAGTTACCACTGCAGGTTAACACTCAGGCACCGGAGTGTTGACAGCATTGGGTTCTTAAGCTCCTCTCCTGATGAGGCTGATGGAGAACACCTGTGGACTCAGCTCCTACCGTGCATCTGGTGCCATCTAGAGGTTGGATGGGGTTAGTAGCAAGTAAAACAGGTGAACAGAAAACTCCCAGAACTCCGACACTCATAGTTTTCCAGACTTTATCCAGGTCTTTTTTTTTTTAAGTTTTAAACAAATTTCTCAATGACAAATTGAAGATATGTAACTAATTTAGCTGCCCAAGCGTACTCATGAAGATAACTTCTAAAATTTAAAGTTGCAAAGAAAGAAATCACCCCTCTATTTTTCTATCAGACCTTGAGAGGTAATTGCTTTCATTTTCTGTGAAGGCAATATTAAAAAACACAGAGTGTTGGAGTTTGGATGTCATGACAGTCTGCATTAGTGTGTGTATGTTTCAAAGAGGAGGAAGAAGATGGTGTTGGTAGTAGGCGGGCAGGTTGGCAAGGAGAAGGTGGGGTGAGCTGGTGGAGAGGAACAGGGAGGAGGGAGTAAAATGGGTGTCAGAGTGCTTGCAGTCTGTCGCCCAAGGCTGTGACATTACTGCACTTCTGCTCCGCTTCAAAAGAACCAAATCTAACTGACGACTGCTGTGATGGCTCATTGCGAGTGTGTGTGTGTGTATGCAGCACGTACAGTATGTGTGTGTGTGTGTGTCTAAATCACACTCACTGTGATCTGAAATTGGGATAATGTGCTGTGACACACTGTGCAGTGGAAGACTTGGCTGTATTACTCCACTGAACCAGAACCCAGGGTGTGTGTGTGTGTGTGTGTGTGTGTGTGTGTGTGTGTGTGTGTGTGTGTGTGTGTGTGTGTGTGTATTGCATGCGTAAGGCCTAACATGTGATAGACTGATTGACAGATAAACAGGTCATGGTTAAAAACCATTCATGGATTCTCTATCGTGTTTTTAGTTTGTGTAAGTGTCATCGTTTTCTTTTAAGGCCGACTTGACCCACGTGCAGAGAGAAACACTCAAACAGAGAAGCGTGGATTCGATGATTTATTTACACAATTTTCAGAGAAATCAGTCAGAGAGTGGCATGGCCGGAGGTCAGGCTGAAAAGGAAACGGCAGACGGTGAGTGGTGGCCAAGGTAAGAAAAACAATACAATTGGCTTAGCTCACAGTTCAGGCGGGGATGGATCTGCCCGGGGGAAGAGAGATGCGAGTCTGGGGCTATACTGCTGCGCAGGAAAGCAACGTGGTCTGATGGTCCAGAGTGGTCTCGCAGGTCGAACACGATCAGACTGGAGGGTACACAAGAGCAGCTGCCCGGCATAAGTGATCCAGGGAAAAAATCCAGATTAGTTGTAGGTGGTTCCAAAAGGATCTCCAGCATGGAGCTCAGTTTACAGGCCTAGGAATAAAGGAAAACAGAACAGGCAATTAGTCAGAGAACTACTGTTCATGATTACAAGGTAACGGCCAGGTGATCACTACCACAGTGGTCAAAACACTCAGGCGTAGAAATGCTGGGGAACCGCCCTCATATAGTCCTCCAGCTGATGAGGCAACGATGTGCACCTATCAGGAATTCAGGACCCGGCTCCTGCGCCCTTAGTGGTGGAAGAAAGTAAACAGCAGGCAGGATGAAGAGCAGACTCTGACAGTAAGCTGTGCAGATCTTAGTGTCCATTGACAGGCTGAGTGTTATTAAATGTACAAAATCAGTTTGCAGCTCAACTAACTTAAAGCATTTAAGATGCATGACAAAAGGACAGGAGAGTTGCAAGTTAAAGTAAAGCAAGGGACGTTTCCAGCTTCATTTGACCATAAATTGTTACCCTTTATGTTCTATATGAATCAAAAGTCTTAGATATTACGCTCTTTTGATCAAAATGTAGCTTTTTTTATTAAGTTTTAAAGTGATTTTTAAAAAGGAGACATTAATGTGTTTTAGAGCCACACCCAACAATTTTCTTTGCCGTGCAACACTTTTTCTTTGTCATTGGAAACAAAACAGCATGCAATGGGTTACAATATCACCAAAAATAACATGAAAAAATAAAACTAAAAACTAAATTCTAAATCTTTAAACAATAACATTATATTTAGAGAGATGGTAAACATGTCCTGTGACAGTTGTAAAACAAAAAACAGAAAAACTAAACTAAAAAGAGAGTCATGATCTTGAAATATTTATCTGTTTGTCTGCTAACTTTCCTGAACACTCCCTGAGTCTGGCACCACTGCTCTGGCTACACCTTACGTTCATCAGCCTCACTGTGTAAAAGAACCAGCGGAGCTCACACTCACTGCCAGATTGTCATGCTGTGGTTGTGAAATTGATCTGAGCAGCTCTCCTCTGCCCGATTTGATGAGTGTAATATATTTCTATGGATATGTACTTAACAAAGGAAAATATATGATTCATTGTGTTGCACCTTTTTTTTTTTTGTTCTCTGAGGCTAAATACTTCTTAAATCTCTGCCACTCGTTCCAAGCTCTGCAAAGCTCAGCAATTCAAGACTAGGTAGGTTGTCAAACATTTTTATTTGTAAGTACTTGAAAACATAAACCATCAGAGTAGTGCAATGTTTAAAACATCCCAAGAAGGATCAAGCTTTTGTGGTTTTCCTGAGGTAACACTGTGTCTGAGCTGTTATGAAAATAATTGCCTCAAAACTCCACTGCTGGTTGGTTAGCATGGATTACCTTCTATTTGGTCATAGTCACCCATCTGCTACCAGCTGAATTCACCCCTCCACACAGTCTGCCCTCCTCACCCTGGTTAACAAGGAACTTAATAGATGCTCATTCTGGATGACCTTGATTTCTACCTCCTTGATCACTATCACCTCCTCTCCCTTCCTGCAAACCACAGTAAGGCTTTTTGCCACAATGTCTACATCATAATCCGGCTGTTTATTGAGGGATAACTCTCCTGCTTTGTCTTGTAGATCAACAGTCTCCCCTTGAAAAAAACCCACAGCTGTGAAACTCAAGTCATTATTGGACCTGGTATTAATAAATCATTTTAACTTACCTCAGTGTGTCTGGAGTGATTCTACCTTAAAGTCCAGAAGAAAACTACATATGACACAACTATTTACAGATTAATAGAAGCAGCATCTGAACAACAAAGTAACCAAATGTCAGTGCTACATACAGATAGAAGGTCTCACAAAATTAGAATATTGCATAAAAGTGCACTATTTTTTGCCAGTCATTTCAGAAAGTGAAACGATTATTTTATAGGGATTCATTCCACATGGACTAAAACATTTCAAGCTTTTATTCCCTGTACTTTTGATAATTATGGCTTACAGGTAAACAAAACCCAAAATTTAGTGTCTCAGAAAATTAGAATATCAAATTAGACCTCTTGAAAAAGGATGTTTGTAGCACAAATGTCAGACTTCTGAAAGGTATGCCCATTTCTATGTACTTGATACTTGGTTGGGCCTCATCTTGCATGAATTACTGCATCAATGTGGTGGCATCAAGGCGATCAGCCTGTGGCACTGCATAGGTGTAATAGAAGCCCAGATTGCTTTGATAGCTGCCTTCAGGTCATCTGCCTTGTTGTGTCTGGTGTCTCTCATCTTTCTCTTGAAAACAGCCCATAGAGTTTCGATGGGGTTCAGGTCAGGGGAGTTTGCTGGCCAGGAACACTATGGTCATTGAACCAGCTTTGGGTATCTTTGGCAGCATGGGGAGGTACTAAGTCCTGCTAGAAAATAAATTCAGCATCTCCATACAGCTTGTCAGCAGAGGTAACATGAAGTGCTCTAGAATTTCCTGGTAGATGGCTGCATTGACTGTGAAATTCAAAAAACACAGTGGACCAAAACCAGCAGATGACATGACACCCCAAATCATCACTGACTGTTGAAACTTCACACTGGACTTCAAGTAATGTGGATTTTGTGCCTCTCCACTCTTCCTCCAGACTCTGGAACCTTATTATCCAAATGAAATGCAGACTTTACACTCATCTGAAAACAGGACTTCGGACCATTGAGCAACAGTCCAGTTCCTCTTCTCCTTAGCCCAGGTAAGATGCTTCTGACCTTGTCTCTGGTTCAGGAGTGGCTTAACATGAGAAATACGAAATTTGTAGCCCATATCTATTATTCATCTGTGTGTGGTGGCTCTTGATGCACCGACTCCAGTCTCAAGCCACTCCTTGTGAAGTTCCCTCAAATTATTTTCGCTGGACAATACTCTAATGGTTCACCACCCCCTGTTGCTGCTGAACCTTTTCATACCACACTTCTTCCTTCCACTCGATTTTCTGTTAGTATACATGGATACAGAACTCTGTGAACACCCAGCTTCTTTAGCAATGACCTTTTGTGGCTTAACCTGTGTCGATGACTGTGTTGTGGACATCTGTCAAGTCAGTCTTCTTTCTGAGATAATTGGCAAAAAAAAGTGCACTTTTATGCAATATTTAAATTTTTTGAGATGTACCTGTACTGTCACTCAGACACACCCTCCTGAGCAGTAAATCATGTAGCAGGGCTCCCACCACCAGTCATGAGACTGGGAGTATTGCAACACATTGTTAGATTACTTATTGTTGGTCTGAACAGGGTTACCTGTGACCCACCAAATAATAAGTTCAGTACATATATTTAATTATGTGTATCATCCAGTGTTTTTCAAATTTGTTTCTACCTGTTTCTACACAGGAAACATCTATAAAGCAAAGCCTGAGGGTGTTTATAAAACCGTACGACTGGTTGGAATTGTAACCAAAATTTCTCTGCAAAATTAGCTTAAAAACATTTTTGTGCACAATGTGGTTGTAAGAGGAAGGTTTAATTGAAACATTCATTCCCCCTTCTGGCTCTTTGTGCATGGAGGAAATTTTATAATACACTTTAGAGCCCATGATAAAATGTATGTTGTATGAGAATCAAAAAAGCAAAGGTAACTATTTGGAGCAAACATTAAAAGTTGGGTTTTGTCAGCAGACTTGGTTAAACAAGTTAACATCTTACTTTCATCCATAATGCATATAGGTGGAGCGTCTATAGTCTTTTCCTCTTAAATGATTTATATAAGTTATAGTTATATAAACTACAAAAAGGTATTAAATAGTCCATCTGGTCTATAGTTTGCTATAAATGTGAACTCAATTTGCAGTGTGTTCACTATGAATACACATTTCTGATTCTAGTTTCCAGTTGTTTTTGTGAATTAGGGCAATCTGGTGGGCTTTCTTTTTAACTCTTTTTGAAAGATTGAGAAAGGTTTATACAGTGAGTATCTCAACATCTTATATGGATTGTAATTATTTTTTCTGCTCTTTCAAGCTGCAAAACTCTACCTGGTCACTAAGTCAAGCATCTCTTTGCAACCCAGCTTGTGTATCTTCAGAGCAGCACGTCTATGGGCAAACTTGTGTGCATTCACTCTGTCATGGCATACGTTCTGACATAAAATATTACAGTAGCTCCAGGTTTTTGTTTTTTTTTAAGTTATATATCAACAGAAAGTCATTCCTTATTAAAAAGCAGAAGAAAAATGGTAAATGATTTTCAGTTTATTATTAGAAATTAAAATGTAAAACTCATTGCATGGCGGTGTACGGGTGTAACAAAGCATTGCTCTAACCCTGAACCATAATTTAACCTTTCAGCAGAAAACTGTCTCTGGGCAACACTCTGAACACACCATACTTATGGTGAATGTGTTGGCAGCATCATGCTGTGGGAAGGCTTTCTTATTAAGGGACAGGGAAGCTAGTCAGGATTGATGGGAAAATAAATGGAGCTAAATAAAGGGCAGGGGTGGGAAACTCCAGTCCTTGAGTGTCCTGCAAGTTTTAGATGTGTCCTTGGTCCAGTACACCTGAATCAAATGGGTGAATTACCTCCCCAGTACCGGTCAGGTTCTCCAGAGTCCTGCTAATCATCGAATTATTTGATTCAGTTCATTGATTCAGTGTTGAAGCAGAGACACATCTCAAAATTAGCCCTCGAGGACTTGAGTTCCCCACCCCTGATACAGGGCAATCCTGGAAAAAACCTGTTAGAAGCAGCAAAACCCTTAAATTTGTGGTGGACATTGGCCCAATACATACCAGCAAAATTACAGTGGTATGGTTAGGATGAAAACATTTTCATGTCTACAAAGAGTCCAGTTAAAGATCTAAATCTGGTTAAGAATCTGTGGCAAAATGTAATTTTTCTTTCACAGATGCTCCCCATCCAATAATACTGAGGTGGATCTATTTTGAGGACCATTTTTTGTATTTCACCAGCAAAGTGAGAACCATTTGTTGTAAAGTGATTTTCATGGTCCTCACTTGCTATTTTGCTGGGGGTTAGGTTTAGGACTAAGGTGTGAATTGAGTTAAGGTTAGGCTTAGGGTTAGGTATATACTGGTATTAATAGTTTTATGGATAGGGTCAGGGTTAGGCCATAGAAAGGGTTGAAAATGAATGGAAATCAATGGAAGTCAATGCAAGGTCCTCACAATATATAGTAAGACCAGTGTGTGTGTGTGTGTGTGTGTGTGTGTGTGCTCTGTATGCACTCATGAAAGAGTGGTAATTTCACGCGTGGTCAGACGGTTGCATCTCAGCTTTAGCCTGGAGTGTAGCAGGAACTCCTTAACTGTTCAATGACTTTAGCTTGAGGCAAGGTCCGCCTACGCACACACACACACACACACACACACTCCCTCTCAGCACACACACGTTTAAAATTACACCCATCTACTTGTTCTGCTTCCATAACCACACACACACACACACACACACACACACACACACACACACACACACACACACAGAGGCTTTTGTTGCTGTAAGATGTATGTAGTTGTTTAACGCCGGAAGGTAAGATCACTGCATTGTCTGTTTGATAAAGCTACAACGTCCATCTCCTTCAAAGAACACCGTGCTGTTCTGATATGAGGTGAGCGTGTTGATGGATTTGACGATTATGCTGCCCAGGGCGCTGAGCAAGAAACACTGATGGTGCTACTCTGTAAACCAGAAAAAGGAAAAGAACAGAAATAACTTCATTAGAGAAGGGGAAAGGTAAGGAGTCTCCAATGAGGGACATCCACACCTGCTGACACAAACTCTCACCTGGCTGCAAACATGAAGCTTTAGTTTTATATTCTGTTTTAGGTTTTCATATCCTGATATATTTACTGTGCAAATGTTTTTGGTCTCAGTTCTTCATATTTTGCTCCCTGAAAGCCAAAGTTTCTAGCAATCATTTAAAGTTGGCTAAGGTTATTCAGTCTTTGTAAAGATCTTTTAACAATTTTCTTTAAACTTTTATTGCGTTTTCTGGTTGTATTTATTTTATAGGTATACAAAGGTTCCTGGAAAGGTTACAAAATCAACTTCACCAAAAGCGCACAACCAAACCAGAAGACTGTCACTTTTGGAGAAAAAATTAACAATGGTTAAAAAAAGATTATTTTTGTATGAAAACCTATACATAAAGCATACATATAAAGGCATGTGCATAGGTTCAATTCACAAATTGCAACGTGCTGAGTTGAAATAAATAGGGATATGAACTACAAGACAGTGGTGCAGTACTGACCATTTAGTTGCAGATAAAAGACATTCTCATGCAGAAGATGATCAACTAAAGCAGGGGTCCCAGAGTCCAGTTGTCAAAATACACCTCAATAAAATGGCTGAATTGCCTTCTCAAGCAATCAAGCTCTACAATGTCCTGCTAATTAACTAATTATTTGATTCAGGGGTGCTAAAATAGAGGCACATCTAAAAGATGCAGGACATCAGATCTTCAGTACCTCCTAAATTCAACTTTTCGGTCTTCTGTAGTTGGAGTTTTTCAGCCACATTTTAACTTATCAATGTTGCCAAATGTACGTTGCAAAAGATATTCAACTTTCCCGAATATTGTGTGGACATTTCCTGTTTACATCCCTCACAAGGAAACCCCACAGATTTTGTCAGATTTAGTTCTGGACTCTAACGGGGCCATTCCAAAACTTTATTATCTTCTGGTGAATCCATTATTTTGAACATTTGGTGGCATGCTTTGACTCACTGTGATGATGAATAATGAAGCCCCTCTACATATATATATATACATATATATACAGGGGTTGGACAATGAAACTGACAATGAAACACCTGGTTTTAGACCACAATAATTTATTAGTATGGTGTAGGGCCTGCTTTTGCGGCCAATACAGCGTCAATTCGTCTTGGGAATGACATATACAAGTCCTGCACAGAGGTCAGAGGGATTTTAAGCCATTCTTCTTGCAGGATAGTGGCCAGGTCACTACGTGATACTGGTGGAGGAAAACGTTTCCTGACTCACTCCTCCAAAACACCCCAAAGTGGCTCAATAATATTTAGATCTGGTGACTGTGCAGGCCATGGGAGATGTTCAACTTCACTTTCATATTCATCAAACCAATCTTTCACCAGTCTTGCTGTGTGTATTGATGCATTGTCATCCTGATACACGGCACCGCCTTCAGGATACAATGTTTGAACCATTGGATGCACATGGTCCTCAAGAATGGTTCGGTAGTCCTTGGCAGTGACGCGCCCATCTAGCACAAGTATTGGGCCAAGGGAATGCCATGCGTGATGTGGCAGCCCAAACCATCACGGATCCACCCCCATGTTTCACTCTGGGCATGCAACAGTCTGGGTGGTACGCTTCTTTGGGGCGTCTCCACACCGTAACTCTCCCGGATGTGGGGAAAACAGTAAAGGTGGACTCATCAGAGAACAATACATGTTTCACATTGTCCACAGCCCAAGATTTGCGCTCCTTGCACCATTGAAACCGACGTTTGGCATTGGCATGAGTGACCAAAGGTTTGGCTATAGCAGCTCGGCCGTGTATATTGACCCCGTGGAGCTACCGACGGACAGTTCTGATGGTAACAGGAGAGTTGAGGAGCACATTTAATTCTGCCGTGATTTGGGCAGCCGTGGTTTTATGTGTTTTGGATATAATCCGGGTTAGGACCAGAACATCCCTTTCAGACAGCTTCCTCTTGTGTCCACAGTTAATCCTGTTGGATATGGTTCGTCCTTCTTGGTGGTATGCTGACATTACCCTGGATACCGTGGCTCTTGATACATCACAAAGACTTGCTGTCTTGGTCACAGATGTGCCAGCAAGACATACACCGACAATTTGTCATCTTTTGAACTCTGGTATGTCACCCATAATGTTGTGTGCATTTCAATATTTTGAGCAAAACTGTGCTCTTACCCTACTAATTGAACCTTCACACTCTGCTCTTACTGGTGCAATGTGCAATCAATGAAGACTGGCTACCAGGCTGGTCCAATTTAGCCATGAAACCTCCCACACTAAAATGACAGGTGTTTCAGTTTCATTGTCCAACCCCTGTACATACAGATATATATATGTGTTTGGACACACCTTCTAATTCAAAGAGTTTTCTTCATTTTTATGACTATGAATATTGTAGCTTCACACTGAAGGCATCAAAACTATGAATTAACACGTGTGGAATTATATACTGAACAAAAAAGTCTGAAACAACTGAAAATATGTCTTATATTCTAGGTTCTTCAAAGAGCCACCTTTTACTTTGATTACTGCTCCGCACACTCTTGGCATTCTGTTGATGAGCTTCAAGAGGTAGTCACCTGAAATGGTTTTCACTTCACAGGTGTGCCCTGTCAGGTTTAATAAGTGGGATTTCAAGCCTTATAAATGGGGTTGGGACCATCAGTTGTGTTGTGCAGGAGGTGGATACAGTACACAGCTGATAGTCCTACTGAATACACTGTTAGAATTTGTATTATGGCAAGAAAAAAGCAGCTAAGTAAAGAAAAAAGAGTGGCCATCATTACTTTAAGAAATGAAGGTCAGTCAGTCCGAACAATTGGAAAAACTTTGAAAGTGTCTCCAAGTGCAGTCGCAAAAATCAAGCGCTACAAAGAAACTGGCTCACATGAGGACCGCCCCAGGAAAGGAAGACCAAGAGTCACCTCTGCTGCGGACGATAAGTTCATCCAAGTCACCAGCCTCAGAAATCGCAGGTTAACAGCAGCTCAGATTAGAGAACAGGTCAATGCCACACAGAGTTCTAGCAGCAGACACATCTCTAAAACAACTGTTAAGAGGAGACTGTGTGAATCAGGCCTTCATGGTAAAATAGCTGCTAGGAAACCACTGCTGAGGACAGGCAACAAGCAGAAGAGACTTGTTGGGTTAAAGAACACAATGAATGGACATTAGACCAGTGGAAATCTGTGCTTTGGTCTGATGAGTACAAGTTTGAGATCTTTGGTTCCAACCACCGTGTCTTTGTGCGGCGCAGAAGAGGTGAACGGATGGACTCTACATGCCTGGTTCCCACTGTGAAGCACGGAGGAGGAGGTGTGATGGTGTGGGGGTGCTTTGGTGGTGACACTGTTGGGGATTTATTCAAAATTGAAGGCATACTGAACCAGCATGGCTACCACAGCATCTTGCAGCGGCATGCTATTCCATCCGGTTTGCGTTTAGTTGGACCATCATTTATTTTTCAACAGGACAATGACCCCAAACACACCTCCAGGCTGTGTAAGGGCTATTTGACCAAGAAGAAGAGTGATGGGGTGCTGCGCCAGATGACCTGGCCTCCACAGTCACCGGACCTGAACCCAATCAAGATGGTTAGGGGTGAGCTGGACCGCAGAGTGAAGGCAAAAGGGCCAACAAGTGCTAAGCATCCCTGGGAACTCCTTCAAGACTGAAAACCATTTCAGGTGACTACCTCTTGAAGCTCATCAACAGAATGCCAAGAGTGTGCAGAGCAGTAATCAAAGCAAAAGGTGACTACTTTGAAGAACCTAGAATATAAGACATATTTTCAGTTGTTTCACAGTTTTTTGTTCAGTATATAATTCCACATGTGTTAATTCATAGTTTTGATGCCTTCAATGTGAAGCTACAATATTCATAGTAATAAAAATAAAGAAAACTCTTTGAATGAGAAGGTGTGTCCAAACTTTTGGTCGGTACTGTATATATACAGGGGTTGGATAATGAAACTGAAATACTTGACATTTTAGTGTGGGAGGTTTCATGGCTAAATTGGACCAGCCTGGTAGCCAGTCTTCATTTATTGCACATTGCACCAGTAAGAGCAGAGTAGGGTAAGAGCACAGTTTTGCTCAAAATATTGAAATGCACACAACATTATGGGTGACATACCAGAGTTCAAAAGAGGACAAATTGTTGGTGCACGTCTTGCTGGCGCATCTGTGACCAAGACAGCAAGTCTTTGTGATGTATCAAGAGCCATGGTATCCAGGGTAATGTCAGCATACCACCAAGAAGGACGAACCACATCCAACAGGATTAACTGTGGACGCAAGAGGAAGCTGCCTGAAAGGGATGTTCGGGCGCTAACCCGGATTGTATCCAAAAAACATAAAACCACGGCTGCCCAAATCACGGCAGAATTAAATGTGCACCTCAACTCTCCTGTTTCCACCAGAACTGTCCGTCAGGAGCTCCACAGGGTCAATATACTATAGCCAATATTGCTATAGCCAAACCTTTAGTCACTTATGCCAATGCCAAACATCGGTTTCAATGGTGCAAGGAGCGCAGATTTTGGGTTGTGGACAATGTGAAACATGTATTGTTCTCTGATGAGTCCCCCTTTACTGTTTTCCCCACATCCGGGAGAGTTACGGTGTGGAGAAGCCCCAAAGAAGTGTACCACCCAGACTGTTGCATGCCCAGAGTGAAACATGGGGGTGGATCAGTGATGGTTTGGGCTGCCACATCATGCATGGCATTCCCTTGGCCCAATACTTGTGCTAGATGGGCGCGTCACTGCCAAGGACTACCGAACCATTCTTGAGGACCATGTGCATCCAATGGTTCAAACATTGTATCCTGAAGGCGGTGCCGTGTACCAGGATGACAATGCACCAATACACACAGCAAGACTGGTAAAAAATTAGTTTGATGAACATGAAAGTGAAGTTGAATGAACATCTCCCATGGCCTGCACAGTCACCAGATCTAAATATTATTGAGCCACTTTGGGGTGTTTTGGAGGAGTGAGTCAGGAAACGTTTTCCTCCACCAGTATCACGTAGTGACCTGGCCACTATCCTGCAAGAAGAATGGCTTAAAATCCCTCTGACCACTGTGCAGGACTTGTATTTGTCATTCCCCAGACGAATTGACGCTGTATTGGCCGCAAAAGGAGGCCCTACACCATACTAATAAATTATTGTGGTCTAAAACCAGGTGTTTCAGTTTCATTGTCCAACCCCTGTATATATATATATATTTATAAAATGTCTCATTTATTTTATTTTATTCTATTATTGTTACTTTTTTTCGCAGATTTACCTTGTTCTTCTTTGATTGCACATTTCCTAACTATCTGCACATTACTTGTATGTAATAAGAGCTGCTGTAACAAGTGCATTTCTCCACTGTGAGATCAATAAAGTCAATCTATCTATCTATCTATCTATCTATCTATCTATCTATCTATCTATCTATCTATCTATCTATCTATCTATCTATCTATCTATCTATCTATCTATCTATCTATCTATCTATCTATCTATCTATCTATCTATCTATCTATCTATCTATCTATCTATCTATCTATCTATCTATCTATCTATCTATCTATCTATCTATCTATCTATCTATCTATCTATCTATCTATCTATCTATCTATCTATCTATCTATCTATCTATCTATCTATCTATCTATCTATCTATCTATCTATCTATCTATCTATCTATCTATCTATCTATCTATCTATCTATCTATCTATCTATCTATCTATCTATCTATCTATCTATCTATCTATCTATCCATCCATCCATCACCACAGAAAGGGATAGAATAGATATCAATTTATCTATTTCTTCTCGCTGGTCCACTTTTGCACATAGGTTTTTGGTTTGCACCTAGGTGAATTAAGCACATTAAAGTTTACTTTGATGAAATGCTTCACCAAGTTAAAAATTATTCCCAAACAGAGCTTGACTTAGGTGTCATACGTTTCATTGCTCTCATTGGCTCTAGGCTTGTCCAATTGCGTCCAGAGGTATTTCGGTCTGTGCCTGTTCATTATGTCGTTGTAAATCGAAAGGGAAGTGAGAGGTTCCAGGGTAATTTGCATTTGCACCTTTGTCTGGCAATGCCAGGGTTTATGCCATCGAGTTCATCAGACAGCCTGTCAAAATGACTGACAAGTGTAGCAGCAGTGATTGAGGGGCTGGATTTACAGCTGGGACAGCAAGAGAATATTATTAGCTGGTGGAAGGAGCGAAGAGTGGAGCCTAGGGAGACTAAAATACAGCAAAACAAAGGGATGGTTAATATACTATGGTTATTTGCTTCCTTCTTTCCTCTAACAATTTATTTATAAAATAAATTCATCACTTTTTGGGATTTTTTTCCTGTTGTTTTTTAAAGGTCAGCTAAAGATCTATTTGTTTAAAAGGGTATGGCAGCATAAAATTGGTCACACAAATGGTTATTTAATTTTATTTTCCCCAGATTTACATTGGAGCCATATTTCTTGTCTTATTTAAGGTGGAAATTCCATATATATATGGGCAATTCCCCTTTTTCTCATCAATCATCTTTCAAATTAGGGCCACCAGTGCCTAAGAGAAAAAGAAAGTTCTTATTTGAGTGGTATGACGGTCTCTTTGTTTGTCTATATGTAGAGTTTATAAGGAAAACGTTGAAGTAGTAGTAGCAGCAGACAGACACTTGCCTTTTTATTATATGAAGGTGAAGTTTGAGGTTTAATTTTTTTTCCTGAGATATGTTTCCCAAAATTGTCCTTGATCATCTTGAGCTGCTGAGAAAACCAGTTGCTTACTGAGACATGACTGGTTCTCCTCAATGGACAACAATTAGTTCTAAAGCCCTGTTACAAACTTCCGGTTGCTTTGGATGTGAAATGGGTAAAACAATTATAAAGTTAACAAGTTATTTCTGACCATCCAATTAAGCATGGAGGAAAACACTTCTCTAAGATTTCTGTTTTGATAGTGCTTCTTTAAACTCCTTTAAAAAAGGTTTTTGTTTAGTACCTTATGACTAGTTATGTTACTGTTATTTTCTTATTTTTAATTTCATTCATTGATATATTTTAGGTGTGAGTACTCAACAGCAGGCAGGCAGGAGGTCAGTGAAGCAATTAGTTTTAATAAAGGAAACAGAAATCTGAAACTTTCATGAACAGGATATTCTAAGCGCAGCCAAGGGCCGGAGGGGGTCTGGTTTGGGGACCAGTGGATTTCGTCTCTCCTTTTTGCAGATGACGTGGTCCTACAGCATGCATTGAGGTGCTCTTATTCAGACAGTGGCATCATGGGAAGTCTGCTGCTACCCCCCTTTCCTCAGTTGCTGGAAGTCGGTTAAATGCAATTTATTTTGAAAGTTCCAGAAGAGTCCGTACCAGAGTTTAATGTTGAAATCCATGGCTGTGAGTCCCAACAAGTGGGTTTACGATAGGGCTGGACACTGCAAATTCCTTGCTATTTCTAAAGTCTATGTTTAAGTTAATTCCTGAGCCGGAGCTACTTCCTGTACTTGACAAGCTGCTGTACATTTGCTAAGCTTGAGAGGCTGTCAGTTAGTCTGTAGACGAGTCCAACAGTACTTAGCTGGAGAAAGAGCTGCCCTTCTGATCTCCAAGGATTACGATGCATTCGTGCGTGTGTGTGTGTGTGTGTGTGTGTGTGTGTGTGAATGCAGCTGTCTGCACGAGTTCAGGCCCTGGATGGCTTAAGACGGACTCTATATTAGAGAGGAATGCTAAGAGTCTCGAGAGTTTCACACCTTCTTCCCCTCTAAAACGCAGCCGGCTAATGAGAGAGGGAGAGATGTGAAGAGGGCAAAAGAGAATGAGATGGAATATACAGACAGTCTCCCCATCTCTGACATATTGACATGCAGGCCATGTATGGATGTGTGTGTATGTGTGCAAGTGCGAGTGCATTTGTGCAGCAGTAGGCTGCTGGGTTAGAGGATAATTGCCAAACCGTTGGGACCTGAGCTCTGCCCGGCCTGTCAAAGCAGGCGTGACAAAACCTCCAATCAACCCTGCAGCATCCAGAGAGGCAGAGACAGAGATAGAGATCATGATAAAAAGAGAGAAAGAAAGATAGAGGTGGGAAGACAGGAAACAGTATTTTTTTAAACAACACAATTCCCATTCTTTGCATATAATTACCAGGATATTGTTTTGCATGCAGACACAGGAAGCCCTGTAAACATAATTTTTTTTGTAACGGTCTACTTGCCTGTCTGACCTTGTCTGATGGCTTTGGACCTTTCGACCAATTGCTGCCAAGGCTGAACTAACAGACACAAGGCTGAAGATCTGAGCCGTGATTGGCCTACACCTCTATAAATGAGATACTGTACATCCATATACACAAATGAACACACTTGGAGATTAACACAAACAACAGCACATTGATTCTTGCAATTAAAGGAAATATGAATATTGAAAGAGAAGAGAAGGCAAGGATGAACATATCCAATACATCAATACACTCATGAGCACACAGAACAGCATTACCACATTAAAACACACATATATATAGCCTGTGGTGGCAAGAGGATCCTGTGGTTATTACTGTACCACTGCTAGGCTGATGATTTAGGGCTTGCCACATACACACACCAATTCACACACTCTGTCATTCAAGTGTGTGCATGTACACAAGTACGGCATGTACACACGGTGTGAATGTCACCCACTCCCCTGGGATGCTGGTGGTTTGCCTGATGTTGGGTTTCTTCTCAAAGTGCTCCAGGGGAAACCTAAAGACAGAGAGGAAGTTGAGGACTGCTGTTGGTGATTCTGGACAAGGACATTTTATTTAGTTACATTCAACCTGTAAGCTGAATTTTAGTTTCCCCAACAACTAAAAATACCAGAATTAAAGATGTGTTACGTCATTTTTTTTTTTCAAATCAAAGAAATTAACTATTTGAATGGTACATTTGCGGACCACTTTTTGTCTACCGAAAGTAATCAGTTGATGCAGTTTGACCAGCCTAATCTACACATGACCATCAAAAATTTTATCTTTTCTTGGGGTGCGATGCTTGGCATACCAGCGAGCGCAAGCCACTTCCTGTCTGCCTACTTTCGAAAAAATAAAAATAAATAAAGTAATCTTTTTTTGTCAGTAAATAAATCAAAGCACAATGGGAATTAAAGTTTTTTTTTTTTTGGTTGAGTAAGACCCATAGTTTGCTATTTGTAATATCAGCTAAGCTTAAAAATCCTTTTAGAGATGGACATTGCACATAAGATAAAGATGGTTCTAAATAAAATGATAGATTCTTTGATAGATTAATGCAGATTAGAAAAGAGTAGATTATAATTTGTTTATAATATTAATTGAGAAATTTTTGTAAATGCAAGCTAAAAGAAAATATAATGTTGAACAGTAAAACAAGTAGTAGAGAATAAAATAGATCTGGAAAAACTAGATGCACTTTTGTGTTTAAGGTTTATAAATAAAAATATTGACTATAATTGTATTGAAGGATTTAAAAAAGTCTAAATTGAACTGGACAAGTCCAAGCTCTGCAAGAAAAACGCAATCAGCTCAGTTCAGAAAGCAAAGAGAGTTGATGGAAATGCATACATTTTTAAATGTACAACTGAGTGACATGTAACAGAGCAGCCAATATTAATCATAAAAATAATACTTTGTCTTGTCAGACATGTTGTGGTTTTCTTAGAAAGCAAATAGGATCGTTAAGCTTATGACAGCAACCATGTTTTAAATGCATTTGCAAAGTATCTTGTTAGCTGAAAGAAATAATAACTTTGACTTTTTTATGTTTTTGTTTCTGTTTATTACTTTATAATTATAGCTGAATGACTGCACACTCTAGAAGGTGATTTTCAGTGTATACAGTTTTTCAATTCCATGATCAAACTTAAACTGCAAAGGGTGGTCAAGGTTTTGAGCAAATATTTCTTACAATTTTCTTACAGATTTTAATCATATTTTCACCCCCCTCACTTAGAATCCCAGACAGCCCGTTTCTTATAGTCTGTTACATCCAAAGTGCCTTCTGGGAGCACATTTGTAATCTCTCAAAGAATATTTGACTTTAGATCAAATAACCACAACACACAAAAGAGTTGTTGTGCCTCTAGGATCCCAGTTTAAGTCCTACATGGAATATTTAAAAAACTTTAAAACTTAAAAAAAAAAAAAAGATACTATTTCTAACTGCTGTTTTGTTTCATTACCAATTGTCAAGGCAGGTCTTTTTAATTTTCAGATTATCCCAGAAAGATTACCTTTCTCATAAGATCAAAAATATTTGTAATTAGGAATAGTTTAATTCTTCTTTAATGGGAGATCTTTTGGTTTTTCTACAGGCCATTTAAGGGCTTGGTTTAAGCCCAGTGAGACAATTTAAATGATGTGATGTGAAAAATAACGCTCTATGTTTATAAAAACAAAACAACAAACAGGCAAATCAACTTTGGATGAGGATATGTGCTCTTTGACACTAGAGTGACAGAGTGTCTAAGTCTATGGCTTTTATTGTACTACAGTTTAAATCTGCTCCAGATTAGATCTGTTAACAAAGTTAGTAGTATATTGTTCAAATTTATCTGAATACTTTGTATTGCACCCTACGTTTAGTTGATTCTGGCTTTGATCCATGTTTGGACCAGTTGTTTCTTGTGAAATATGAAAGATTATCACCCCTGACCAAACCACAATAACTCAGAGTACTCCTGCTGATAGACATTATTATTTAGAGATGATGAAATGAAACATCCTGTTGGAAGCAGCTCTGTTTTGTACCCTCAAAGGTCAGGTACAAAACTGCAAAAAATATGAAATGGTAAAGGAGTGAAAGTTGTTAAAAAACACAAGCATGGTAAACTTCTGCAAGCTTTACCAGCACACCTTAAAATGGCTTTTACGAAAATGAGCAGACAGCCAGGCATATTAAAATATCTGAGACAATGCACCTCTTAAAGATTCCTTTATTGCCACTAAAAGGCTGATAGGAATACAGTGCAGCGTAACTAAGATGTTATGAGGCAGAAATAGGCATGCAAAGTTTTAAATATGAAAACTTTCCTCCCCCCAAGTGCCAGAAGACTTTTTTGTCAGTATTCTTAGCACACTTAAAAATTTTCAGAGTCATAATCCCTACAGAAGATGTATATATAGTAGAGGAAAAACTGTTACTGTTGACTTTATATACTAAATGTACCAAATGTTGATATTTTCTAGTTGTCTCTTTTGCTGATATGCATGCTTTCTGACTTTTCCCCTCACAGCACTAATCAAAAGCATAGAGCATCACCCCAGATCCCCCCTACATGCTGGAGATGTTTCAGCATCACAGAAGACATGTCAAATTTTTTAAAATATTCAATATGTTAAACAATATTTTAATGTATTTTACCTCCTGCAGAGATAGTTTTACAGAAAAGACTTTGAGTTCAGCAGGTTTGTTTTTGTTGGTGTAAAATATGATTGTATCCTAGTGTGTGCATGTGTGTGTGTGTGTGGACCGAGGTCACCTTTCCTCTCTTTCACCCTGGGAGTGTGCGTTCACAGGGTGTCAGTGCTGAGGGGATCTGGGGTGAATACAAAGTGGAGCCTCACTGGGAATAAGCTGTCAGATGAAACACTGAGGAACTACTGAGAGACACAAAAAAAGAAAAGGGTGTGTGTGTGCGTATGTGTGTGTGTTAGTGTGCGTCTGTGCGTGTGTGTGTGTGTGTTTGGAATAAGGAGTGTAATCATGAGTAGCAATATCCCACTTGTGCCTTGTTTTTTTGTGTATGCAGAAGTTCTTCCACGTCTCCGTCCCGTGTGCATATGCATGCATGTATTCACATGTTGTGTGTTTTTTGCGCCACAACACACCTCTATCTCATGGTGTGTTTTAGCTCGTGTATGTTTTTGTGTGTGTGTGCCATGTCCAGGGAAGCACTAGTTGAAAGGGAGAACCCTCACTCTCCACAGACCGACTTAGGATTCTCTCTACCTTCCCGAGAGTTCACTGCACCGGCCTGCATGCTGGACTCTTAGTCCACGCACAAACACTCACACACATAGACGTGATATCTACCTCTTAAGCATCTCACTCACACACTCTCAGCCTCTCAAAGTGAACCATGCACTTTAGAACCTTGTTACTTTGAGTTTGTGCAAGTTCAGATGGAGGAGCCTTTATATTCACATAGACACACTCTCACAAAGATGGACACCTTTTGTAGAAGTCCTCAACTAACCGACCGGACTGTAAAAGCTGCAGGAAGAGGAATGAAGTGCTTGCTGATTAATGCAGAATTTTTTTTACACAGTTTTTTGATTTGGATGAGGAGTACAATCAGATTTTTCTTCCGTCTTTCTTTAGCGTTAAGAATCACAATCAGTCTCATATTGGTTTTGTCTGCTGCTAACACTGAAAGCTGGCCACTAAGTTATAACAACAATTAAACCAGCTTCTAATTTAAATGGCAAATTTGGAGTGAAACCTTTGAGAATCAAAGCTTAATCTTTTTTTTTTTTTTGTCTATTCTCATGATATAACATGCAGATCTGGTGTGAGATTTGAAGACAATCAGCATGATAATGATCTTTTTTTCTGAGTTGACTTTATTGTGGGTTTTTTCAACTCTACTCAGTGTCAAAATTATCTACACAGACTTAAATATACCTTGCACAAAAAGTGAGGAAATTTGTGTTTGGTCAATTATATCTTTCTTTTAAAAATGCTTGGTAATGCATTAAATTGTGCCATCATTTGTAAGGAACATGCATGTGTGAGCTGAGCAGCAGAGCTGATTATATGGGTTGCATCCATTAAAAAAACCTGTCAAATCCGTTTTGCCAATGCTGAGCAGCTTCTTCTGCTGTTAACTTTTCCTTGGTGTCGTTTATTGGGTTGGATGTTTGAAGACGTTTGAAGAAACATTTCATTCAGTTTAACATTTTATTCATTTAATAAATAGGTCCCCAGTGGTGCGTGGAAGAACCACAGCCTGGCGCCGTGTACTCATGTTGGTCACCAGCTTGGTCACACTGCTGGAGGATGGCATCAGATAATTTATAACCAGCATTTGTTGATGGTCACCCAAGATGGTTGTGTTGGTCAGTCTGGCATGTACAGCAAACCCAAGCTGATCCTGCAAGTGTTTGGTGAATGGAGTGGAGAGTGGAGACATGGGATTTCCACTGTTTGAGGAATCTCATCTTGATATCTATCTGCATTGAGATTACCTTCAATGATGACAGTCTTTGTTTTTTCAGTGAGGGAAGTGCCACTTAACATCATCATAAAGCCTCCACCAAAAGTTGTTTGGCATTGGCAGAGGGGATTTTGCAAGTTTTTAAAAGGTACTCAACTCTATCAATCAACCTACAAATGCATTTACCATACAGATTCGGCACCATACAAGGGGAAATAAAGAGGCTTTCCAAAGATATAAGATTTATTACCAAGAGGCTTTGCTACAACAAACGCAAAATCAACCAAACACAAATTTTATATACATATATCCCACTAATATTTGGTTAAATATCCTTTAACAAGTCCCACCTACCCTTTTTGTAGACAAAAATAGACATAACTGGCATAATCCTGGCTAGACATTTGATCAGTTTGGCTGCAGATTTTGTTGGTTTGAATTTAATGTTATCCTGTTTTTTTCAATTCCAAAACCCGGTTCAGTGTGTGGGATCAATGTTCTCTTGGAACAGTCAAATATGTTCAAGCTTCAACCGTCAATTTGAGGTGAAATTTAGAGAAAAAAAACTATTGAACTAGTCGTGGTAGTCCTGGTATTTGACTCACTTTGTGCAATCCACAAGCACCAGCAAAACAGGACCACCGTATGATGCTACCACCACCATGCTTTACAGTTGGCACAGACTATTTAGTTTTAGAACCCTCATATTGACTCCTCCAGACCTTCTTCTTGTCATTGTGGCCAAAATAGAATGACCATAAAACTTTTTTTCCACAAGGCAGTTGGCTTATCCATGTGGGGAGCTTCATCTTTTAGTCAAACCTGATGACTAACCTTTGGAGCAGTTAAATAATTTTCATTTGGCACCCTTTCTATTAGTTCCCTGCTGGGAAACCAGTTTAGATAAATTCTGAAAAGAGGAGAGGTCAAATGTTCAGTTAGAATTATGGTAGAAGTTTGGTGATGCTACAAATTCACCATGATTTCAAACACTTGCTGCTTATTCCTAATAATTATTGACTAATTAATTACACTGCGAAAAGAATGACTCAAATGTCCATACATCCATTTTCTGTTCCCCCATCTTCTGTACAGGGTCGCGGGGGAGCTGGTGCCTATCTCCAGCGGTCTAAGGGAGAGAGGCAGGGTACACCCTGGACAGGTCGCCAGTCCATTGCAGGGAAACACAGAGACACACAGGACAAACAACCATGCACACACCAATTTACACCTAAGGGCAATTGAGAGAGAACAACTAACCAATTAACAGTCATGTTTTTGGACTGTGGGAGGAAGCAGGAGTACCTGGAGAGAACCCACACATGCACAGGGAGAACATGCAAACTCCATGCAGAAAGACCCAAGGCTGGGAGTCCAACCCATGACCTTCTTGCTGGAAGGCAATAGTGCTACCAACTGCGCCAAGGTGCAGCCCTGGCTCAAATGTATCATAAAAATATAAGAGCGCATATGAACTTCTGACCGCAACTGTGTCTCAAATTAATTTTTGAGTAGACCTGCAAACAAATATTAAATGTAAGCTCTTATGATGATTTATTTTTTCACGTTCTTTATATTTAACAAGCACAACAGCACCAACAATCTGTCAAAATGAAACACGAGGCCCCCAAGTGACTCTTTTTCTTCTTTCATTTGTGCTAAACAGTACTTAAGTAGCTATAACTGGACCAAATGTTAATCAAAATCCTTTCCTAACATATATCCCATGATTCACTGTATTTCAAAGAGCAGTTAGGATGAATGGTGAACGAATTTGGAAGAAAACTCAAATCAAATCACAAAACATGTCTGCTGTCCGTCCCTAATGTGCAACGTGAACGTGGAGATAAAAGGAAGCTTTCATGTTTTCTGCCCCTGCCACTTGAGATTGTAAATGTAATATAAATGATAGAAGTGGATGTTTTTGGCAGATATAACATGATATTCTATCAAAAAAGTACTTTTTCACTAATGATATGTGCTTTAATGAAGTTTTAGTTTGTATTTTCTTTTTGTTTTTAGACTATTTTTAGTCTGCTGATCACATCATTGTTCTTTTTTTGTAAGTATGTTTTTGCTTCTTTGATTAGAACTCAAATATTTCATCTACAAAATAAAAACTGAGGCTATTTCATACTTTTATACAAGATCCTGTGGTCTTTTAGCACTTTAATGCTTTTTCAGCTCAATGGTTTTGGTGTTTCCATGAGTTTCCGGGACACATATTGAAATGCGCCGTCAGGAACTTGTTGGTTATTAACGGTGCACAGAGGTGGGGAAAAGGAGAGAGGAGTATGATAATGACACTGCGATATGAAAATGTGTGCATGTGTCCCCCAGGTAAAAAACAGTGAAACATGGAATCAAATCTGAGCCAACATCCTGAGATTGTTCCTGTTGATAAAATGATATCATTAAATATAAATGCAGAGTGTTTCATTCCCGATGCCGCGGGCCCGGAGCGTCGAATGGGAATGCTTTGAATCCAAGGTTGGAAATTTTCCCCAAATCATCAAATCTGACAACAAAGGAAAACTCAAATAGACTGCCTTAATGAGTTAAACACACTCACATACGCACACCATTGCATGTGTTCTTGATCTAATAAGTCTTTAAACCATGTTCCTTATCCATCGTCTACTGACAGAAACACACTCACACACACTTTTTGTATGATCAATCCACATCAAACAATCACTCATTTAAATATTCATATAAGGTGTTAGAAGACGGTTGGACCATCTCTCCTTCTTTGGCTCTCCAGGTGTATTAATAATTCTCCATGTCTATCCACCACACAGAGTTGGAGGTTTTTCCCTTCAGACAAAGTTTCTAGAAGTTTCTATAAATTAATAAGAGTGTGTTCTCTGTGAAGACGGCCGCTTTGAATCCAGCGTATTGATCTTGCAGGTGAGTTGGCTGTGTGTCATGACTTCAAACAGAATCAAGTGTTCCTGCGGAGAGGCCGGCCCAGCCCAGAACAATACCCACATTACCCCTCCGTATGACCGGTCCAATCTGAGAGCCGAGGGTCAGAGTGGGGGTAGAGAGACAGACAGGAAGAGCCAGCACGTGATCCAGGAGGTTGAGATGGCTGAGGTAGGAATTTTGATCACAAGAATTTGCAAAGGAGACCTGGAAAAGGAGATTAGTAAAAGATATTGGATGTGATGGAGATGTTGAGGTAATCCAAGTGGAAGCTCTCAGCTGTAGATATTAAGGCTGGGTTGTCCAAGCGGTTTTAACTATAGAACACAACGGTATCAAGGAGGTGCTGAGAGGACTTCAAACTAACATTTAATTTGAAATTGAAAGCCTCAACTTTTTACTTGCAATTTTAAACCCATCTTTGGTATAACAGGACAGTTTGGTTAACAAGTGACCACTTTTGTGAAGAAAAAAAAAACTGTTAATTAATCTTTTCTCCATAACTAAATTAATTTGTTTTCCATAAAGACACCTGCCCCCCAAAAAGGTTGTATAGTGAAAAGTGAAAATCTGTTCCAGTGCATTTTACATGAGGAAGGGGTGATGATATGGTTCCTTTTATGTCTTTATACAATTTTTTGCAAAAGTATTCATAACTTATTGACACATGAAAACCACAACCTTAATTGGGTTTTATGTGATAGACCAACATGAAGTAGCATATAAATTTGAAGTAGAAGCAACAAATACATGTCTGCTTTGTTATAATGCTTTAGGAAATGGAGTCCACCTGTGTGTAAATTAATTTCAGTGTAACCACAGCTGTTCTGATTCTGGCCTCAGAGCTATGTCAGAGAACTTTAGTGAACAAAGAGCATCATGAAGACCAAGATACACAGCAAAGTCAGATAGAAATTTGTAAAGACGTTTAAAGCAGTTAGCTCAGACCATAATATCACTGAACATTCCCTTCCATGGTGAAACATGGTAGTGGCAATGTCATGCTACAGTAATGCATTTCTTCAGCAGAGACGAGGAAGGTTGTCAGAGATAGGAAGATGGCTGCAGGTAAGGACAAGGCAATACTGAAAGAAAACTTGTTAGAGGCTGAGAAGGACTTGATATCTACCAATGGTGTACCAACCATCTCTAAAGAGACGGTTTAGATCAAAGCACATTCATGTGTAGAAAACCAGTTAAATATTTGCAGCAAGACTTGCTGTTCACCATAGTTAGCCATGAGATTGAGCTGTTTTACAAAGAAGAATGGGCAACATTTTCTATCTCTGGATATTCAAAGCTCATATAGACATAAACCAGAGGACTTACATCTGTGACTGCAGCGAGGTTATTGACTCAGGTGATACAGCACACATTTCAGACGTTTATTTGAAGGCACTTCTTTGTTTTGGTCTTGCACATAAAATCCCAATAAAATGTGAATCAAATTGTGTTGTTGTAATGTGACAAAAAATGGAAATGTTAAAGGGATGTGAATACTTTTCGATGTCTCTTTAAAGTATGATCATTTCCCCACGTTTTCAGAATCAGAATCAACTTTATTGGCCAAGTTTGTGTGCACAAACAAGGAACTGATGAAGAATCTAACATCATTTTTTACAGAATGTACAGCATCTCAGGCCACTGTGAGTATTAGGTTGTACCACAAAGTTGAAAATATGTGACTTTTGCTTTCATCATTTAATGTCAAAGTAAAACAGAAGGGTGCCAAGTATACATATTTTCATGCAAACGGGGGCAGTGTTCAGTCTTGTGAATTTTGGTGCTACAAGTTATGGACCTTAACAGAACCTCAGCAGCTGCATGAAGTTAGACACAATTTAGAGCTTTGCTTTTATTACCTTCAAATAAAAGTCTTTCATGCTTTCCAAAGAGTTTAAAGTAAGGACTTGAAGAAATTCGGAAATGAAGATTAGATCTTTAAAAACTGACCACGCTTCCCTAATTATAACTTATAAAATCTTCAAAGTTTAGCGTTATAATTTCATAACAAATTCCAGCATGTGAAACGGTGTCTAAATTGCTGAATAATTTGCTTTAGATGCTCTTGTTTCCAGTTTACCCAGACACAGGCACATAGTTACACCTGGGCTTCCAGGGTGTAAGCCCTGGATGTTTTCTGAATTCTTGATAGAAGAAATGTAGAAGTATTAAAAAGATGCAACCACAAAAAGATATTGGACTTCTCTTTTTATTTAAAAACAATCAGATTTTTTCAATTGTGTTCCATATAAGTAATCACTTCCCGCTCCACCTAACTAAAGGAGAAGACAAAAAATAGCTATTTTCGCACTCGCAGCGCCACGAATGCGCAACTACGCGCAGAGCCAGAGACGGACTCCCTTCTGGAAGAGTCCAACGGCAGTTTAGCCTACTCCAGGTCGCCCTGCCTCCTTCATTACCTGAAAAAATACACTTAGCGCCTCAAACAGGGCTCATTTCAGAGCAACCGCGGAGCCAATCGAAGAGTGGGAGCCTAGTGCGTGTGTGTGCATGTTCAGGAACAGGTGGACGCAGAGCGGTATAACCCAGATGAAGATAGTTACAGCTAATCACTAATTCACCCAGCAAGACATGAGGTGGAGGTTCACTCTAATGAGCATCTTCAGGGTCATGATGAGGAACTTTCACCTGAGCTATAGGTAAAGTTAAATGATCTGGCTGTGATAGCAGTAACAGTAGCAACCTTCTCTGTGAGATTCTAGCTGGATTTGCATCATAATGTAGAAATATCTGGTCCTTCAGTCAATATAAAAGCATTTAATCCTAACGTAGCTGAACACATTAAAAGGTCCTTCAGATCAACACATTGCATCTCATTGCTGCATCCAGTCTTATAGTCTAGTTCTTCATGTAGACAGAAAAAGGTATTGCTCAATAAACCAGGAAAATATCTCCTGGTTCCGGTAAGATGTTGTAGAAAGTTCAAAAGTAAGCCTCCCTCTTTTCTTTCATATCTTCTGTGATGATTCTAAACATGCAGCTCTGGCTTTAAAGATGCAGGTTAATTAAGAAATAAATCATAGCAATTAATCACAGGTGGACCATTGATTAGTTAACTATTTTATTTTTACTGAATCACACATGTAATATTATATAAACTAAACTAATTAAACAAGGATACAGTTTTACTGAAGGTGAGACATACATACCATATGTATACATTTATTAATAACTAATATTAGTACTGATAAGGTCCAGGATGAGGCTCTATGCTATATTATAAACACCACAACTTAACACCCTTTCCTCTCAAAGTGTTTAATAGTAAGAACTGCACTAATGTCTCACATGTTCAGTGCAGAACAAAAGACTGTGTTGAAAAATTTTTATTTTATTATTTTTGGCAGGCCAAATTTCTTCAGAAGTGGAATGAAGGGCTGAAAAAATGGCGATAAAAGAGAACAGGTTCATAAAAGAAGGAACAATTTTAATAGAATGTTTCGAAAGCTCTTGGCATTATAAAATAAATGTGTTTTATAATTTTACCATTTGACTAAGATTTAGGAAAATCAACTTTATACCACTTTCCTTTTTTGAAATATAAGAATAAAGACAATGGAGCCTCAGGAGTGGAACACTTTGATGAGAATGTAACGTTAATTAAAAAAGGTAATTTATGTAGATGACAAAAGAAGCACATTTATCTGGCCCAAAGTAAACATCTCTGAGTTTAATAAAAACGTTTGTCAGCAAAAATTCAGATTGAGTTAATTTCTAAATACCTCAAAATGTGTCATTATTTGCTTCAGCAAAATGGTTTTTCATCAAGCCTAAACTCTGTTTCTCCTTGTCCTTCATTCAGCTTCTAACAAAAATAAAAAGTAAAATTATTGCAAACCTTTTTTGTTTGATTCACAATAATTTACATTCAGTCTAAAACCAGCCGAGACAGCGAACTAGTACAATATGTCCTATATTATTTTGATTTTAAATTACCTATAAATTGTCTTATTGAAATCTAAATATTTTGGATTTGGGCTAAAGCCCACAACGTTTTGAGACCCTAAAAAAGACCCTGCCCAGACAAATGGTTAAAAAACGACTGGTGGCTACATTAGAGCTTAATTTCTTATAGAAAAGTGAAAAATGAAAAGGTTCCAGACATATACATCAATATTGATATGATCTTAAAGACGTTTATTGCACTATTCAGTCCCCTTACGTGTGTGTGTGAGAGTGAGTCAGACAAGGGTTGTGTAAGTGCTGATTAGCGATTAGCAGGTCTTGAGGATGACGGCAGGGCTGATCAGTATTTCCTCTGTGTCAGAGCTTTAGGAAACAAATCCCAACATTAACCCGCCTCTCATCTGCCTGACGGAGCGCTAGTAGCAGCCTGCCAGCCATAGGCTGAATATCCAGCTACAACCGCAAGCTAAGGCATGTGAATCCTCCTCAGACGGCGCTTCATTGTTGTCTCATTTCAAATCAAACCCCCATTTGATCATTACAGAGCATCTAATGCTGCTCTCAACATCAAAGCTGACAGGCTGTGACATGCAGCGTTTAATAAGGAGTCTAAAGTTTGTCAAAATATGGTTGACAGAAATGACATTTAAGTAACACCACTTCAGGGGGACGTATGCGGATTTATATGATTTTATGAAAAAAAGAGTAACAAATGCATCAAAATGATCCTTTCAAGAGCTGATGTGTGCCTCATAAAGCCCCAGGAGGAATACTGACACATAATTGTTCTGACTTTGACAATAATTCATTTATAGGCATAAAGTGGATGTTAGTGGGAGTAGAAATGAGACCTGAGATTCCCCCAAAAGGGCGGAAATGAGGCCAACAACTCTTCTGACATGTAATCCTCTGTTGATAATTACCAGCTCATCGCTTAGCATTTGCAATGCTTTTTCCCTTTTTTATTTGTTTATTTATTTTTGTTGAAGTAGTCTACAGAAGATTTACTTTGAGAAATCCTTCCACTTCAAAGTTCTTCAAAGTTTTCACAGCTTCTTCTGAGCTCGTTAGAACTTACGGGGTTGATCCACATGGGTCAAATTATGAGGAGCTAAAACATTAGCTTTTGACTTCAGTATCAGTTTCAAAAACATAACTCATCAATTCCTCAATCTGACATCGAAATTACACAAGAGCTTAATTTAGTTACATTTCTAAAACTGTGAAAGTAAAAACCCAAACTATTACCATATAAACATGGGCTTAACCTCCATGTTCACCCTCCATGTTCAGATTTTCTACATGTGCATTTCATTTTCTTTAAATGCAATTTAGAATGAGGTCAGATTGTTCACCACCGTGCCAATATAAAGGCTTCCACTTTGGTTCTGCCTTCAAATATTTCGTTTTTTTTTCGTCAAATATTTCGTTTCATTTTTTTCTCTATTACTCCCTTTATTACCAGAGGATAACCTGAGTTTAAACTCAATTAACAACACAGGCATATCGTGCTATAAAATTGCAGGACTCTGATTAGCCCACCTTTGTTACAGGACCAGAAATGTATCATTATTGGTTTACTGATCATGGAAGACTTTAAAAAATGGGAGAAAGCATGTTTACCAAACTACTGGATGAAGATATTCTGCTCATAAAGAATCCGCAAAAACAGAATTTTAATCTGGACTAGTCTAAGTCTAGGACTACATAAAACCTTGACCAAATTTTAACATAAGGGTTCAGAATATAAATTTCTGCAGCAAGAGATGTTTTTGTAGTAAGAGAAAGTCATTAGCAAGTTATAAAATGCGATATGATCTGGTTCACTCTTTAAATAGATGCCGAATTGTAATATTCAGTAATTTGCCTGCATGTATAAATGTTGATAGACTGTTTTTATAGAGATTAACTTGCATGGTTATTTATCAGTTTTATTAATTTATACCCAGCTGACTGAGTGTAGCACGCATTATATAGCACGCTTGGAGATGGAGGCTTGGTAACGGAACATGGCTTACAGTTGACCTATATACAAAACAACTGCTGATCTGCATCTTTTGACTAAAATGATTCCAGTGCAGCCTGCTGTGCTTTCGTTTTTGATCATCTCCACAGCCATCTCTTGCAGACTAGCTAACACCCTTTCATTCAGACAAAAAAGTGTGAGAGAAAACCCACTAACTATTGGCCAGTGTAACAGTTGGTCATCATGGAGACTGAACATAGGCTGGTGGACAGACATTACTGACCAAGGTGTGATTTCTAAGGCAAGTCCCCCTGCTGATGAGTGTTATAAAACAGGGCAGGAACTGCTCCTCTTTTAATTGCTATTTTGATCTTCTTAAAGGAAAAGTTTGACCTCAGCTTTAGATGCATTAGAGAATGTGGTCATCAGATCTTATTTTCCATGATAGCCACAATCTATGTGAGGAAAGCAATTCTTAGTTTAAAACTCCTTGTAACTTTTAGGTGCTCCTCATAAAACACAAAACAAACTAAGTAGCTGAACTCTTTTAATTTTATTGATTGTAGCTGATTATTTCTGTCCTGTGAGGTTAAACAGTTGGGGGGGGGGTGGGACTCTTATCATATGTCAATCTTAATTTGAGGCCCCGCCCACCAGGACTCAACCAAGAGTGTCAGTTGAGCTGCTGTCAGCTCAACTCATCACTCAGTCCGTTTCATGTTTGCCTTTTTTCTTTGCTCATGAACGAGAGAGTGTATCCATACACACCAGTGAGGTTTCTTCATCTTAGAGTTGCAGTGCACGAGTGATTTTTTTTTCTTCTTCTTTGCTCTGTACTTACACACACATGCAAGCCAATCCCTCCACCAACCCCTATGTTATCGGCCGGGGGGGCAACATGAAAGAGATTCGAGATTCTAGCTGTGGGCATGAAGAGCCTGGAGACTGGAGTGGTCCAGGAAAGGCAGGTGGAAAGCCAAGTGGCCACAGGGAGCCTGGAGAACGGGCTAAGTCCTAAGAACAAGGCGGGCTTGGAGAACAAGGTGGGCTTGGAGAACAAGGTTATCCTGGGGAGCAATATTTGGTAGACTGCAGAGAGGGTCTAGGTCCATAAAAAGAGGCCGAAGGTGATCCTGGAAAGCATGGAGAACCTGGGGAGTAGTGTATGGATCAATTAAAAGAGGATAATGGTGGTACTGGTGATGACCATTCACCCTGAAAAGCCTCATTGAAGCCTCATTTGCAAATTAAAAGTTAAAGAAAATCTGAGAGGAAATGGAGCCACCACAGCACCAGAAAGTCTTTCAGAACTCCACAAATGTCTGATTGATTCTCTTAAAAATACCACCTACTTTTAGTTGGAAGGGATCCTCTTTTCATCCCATGCTCCTTTAAATATTAACATACTGACTACAAGCTCTCTGCACCATGCAGACAATAAAGTTCCTCAATGAGATAATGTCCATGTTTTATTGGTTGTACGCAGCAGAGAGGGGAGGGCCTGCAGCAAGCAGTGGGAGGCAGGCAGGAGAGCAGGAGGAGGCGGTGGGATGTGGACAGGAGAACACAGGACTGCCGCTGTTGCCTCTGAGGCAGAGATTGGCTTCTTGCTCTCATCTGCCCATCAGAGCCCTCCTCTGAGCTGCCAGTCAAAATGATGGAAAGCTGTTTTTTGGATGGAGGGGAGAAGTTTGAAGGAGCCAGTTGATTGAGGGTTGTTTCTGACATCTTTGTGCTTCTGTTTGTGACAGATACAAACAGATGTTTTCAAGACCTTAATTCTGTTAATTATGAATATTTTCCATTTAATTAGACAATTAGACAATTAGAATATTATATTAGACCAATAGAAAAAAATTCTATATATATTATATATTTATCATATACATAAAATCATGCAAGATTTTTCTTGCCAATTACACACAAAACAGAGGTGAAGGGGAAATAAAGAGAGTCCAAAGGTGGTAATTCAGTTCCTTATTTTCTACTGAATTACAAGAGTTGGTGGACTGGAAACCTACAAATCAAAACCTGTAAACAGAACAGAAATGAAGTAGTTACCCCAAAGTCAAAGCATTTAAGGTCCCCTTAACACCAGATTAAGACCGTTTTATAGTCTACAGAACCTCCAAGATCTTTCAAAGCTTACTGGATGGCACCACATTTTGTAAATCTTATTTAAGTGAACACAGTAAGCACGGATTTAGTCTGCAAGAATTTTTTAAACATCTGAAATCAGATTTTTTTTAACAGAGTAACATATCACCTTAAAATGACAAGTTGAAAGAAGGGACTTCTTGGGGCATAGGGTCAAAGCAGGCAACCCCAATACAGAGGCCTCAGTCTTCCATGCAGCCACCCCAGGTTCGGGTCCCGACCCTGGAGACCTGTGCTGCACATCTTCCCCCTCTCTCCACCCCACTTCCTGTTTGCCTACTTTGAAAAAGTACCAAAAATAAAAGCTGCTAGTGGCACAAAAAAATACTTAAAATAAGAGACTTTATATTAATATTAACATGCCTTTTCCATGAGCTACATGTCTGCTACATGTCTTTCACAAACACAAACTAAACAGTGTTCTTCCTCTGCCTCAGGGATATTCTGTCAGCGCTGCGTCATGTAAACAACTCGGTCACACAGTGTGTTAGAGTGCAGCAGCTCTGGCTGGAAATTACTGTTCATTCTGAACAACTGATATTTTTCTTTTATGAAAACACACTCAACATGGTTATATTGAGGAAATATTTTTAACAGTGGACAGCCTGTACAGCTTGAATGTTTAACAGCACTTTGAATGAATATGTGTGTTATTTCTATCCATTATTACATCACAAATATGTAAAAATTGTGTCTTATTTACCACTCTGCAATAAAAGTTTTTGTTTTTGCTCTCAAGTGAATATACACACACTTGTTTTCTGCACATAATCATCACAATATCTGAACTGAATAAAAGTAATTCATATATACAAAATCAAATGAAGCTGTCTTTGATTTTTTGTTTGGGCTTTCTGATATTTTCTGCATGATTTACAAGCATTTTTGAGGTCCTTGCAAAGTTTTATGTGTTTCTCTGAGATATATATATATATACAGGGGTTGGACAATGAAACTGAAACACCTGGTTTCAGACCACAATAATTTATTAGTATGGTGTAGGGCCTCCTTTTGCGGCCAATATAGCGTCAATTCGTCTTGGGAATGACATATACAAGTCCTGCACAGTGGTCAGAGGAATTTTAAGCCATTCTTCTTGCAGGATAGTGGCCAGGTCACTACGTGATACTGATGGAGGAAAACGTTTCCTGACTCGCTCCTCCAAAACACCCCAAAGTGGCTCAATAATATTTAGATCTGGTGACTGTGCAGGCCATGGGAGATGTTCAACTTCACTTTCATGTTCATCAAACTAATCTTTCACCAGTCTTGCTGTGTGTGTTGGTGCATTGTCATCCTGATACACGGCACCGCCTTCAGGATGCAATGTTTGAACCATTGGATGCACATGGTCCTCAAGAATGGTTCGGTAGTCCTTGGCAGTGACGCGCCATCTAGCACAAGTATTGGGCCAAGGGAATGCCGTGATATGGCAGCCCAAACCATCACTGATCCACCCCCATGCTTCACTCTGGGCATGCAACAGTCTGGGTGGTACGCTTCTTTGAGGCTTCTCCACACCGTAACTCTCTCGGATGTGGGGAAAACAGTAAAGGTGGACTCATCAGAGAACAATACATGTTTCACATTGTCCACAGCCCAAGATTTGCACTCCTTGCACCATTGAAACCGACGTTAGGCATTGGCATGAGTGACCAAAGGTTTGGCTATAGCAGCCCGGCCGTGTATATTGACCCTGTGGAGCTCCCGACGGACATTTCTGGTGGAAACAGGAGAGTTGAGGTGCACATTTAATTCTGCCGTGATTTGGGCAGCCGTGGTTTTATGTTTTTTGGATACAATCCGGGTTAGGACCCGAAAATCCCATTCAGACAGCTTCCTCTTGCGTCCACAGTTAATCCTGTTGGATGTGGTTCGTCCATCTTGGTGGTATGCTGACATTACCCTGGATACTGTGGCTCTTGATACATCACAAAGACTTGCTGTCTTGGTCACAGATGCGCCAGCAAGACGTGCACCAACAATTTGTCCTCTTTTGAGCTCTGGTATGTCACCCATCATGTTGTGTGCATTTCAATATTTTGTGCAAAACTGTGCTCTTACCCTGCTAATTGAACCTTCACACTCTGCTCTTACTGGTGCAATGTGCATTCAATGAAGACTGGCTACCAGGCTGGTCCCAATTTATCCATGAAACCTCCCACACTAAAATGTCAAGTGTTTCAGTTTCATTGTCCAACCCCTGTATATAGAAGCTGCACGGTGGTGCAGTTGGTAGCACTGTTGCCTTGCATCAAGAAGGTCCTGGGTTCGATTCCCAGCCTGGGGTCTTTCTGCATGTAGTTTGCATGTTCTCCCCGTGCATGTGTGGGTTCTCACCAGGTACTCTGGCTTCCTCCCACAGTCCAAAAACATGCCTGTTAGGTTAATTGGTAACTCAAAATTGCCCTTAGGTGTATGAATGAGTGTGTGCTTGGTTGTTTGTGCAATGGACTGGTGACCTGTCCAGGGTGTACCCTACCTCTCGCCCATAGACTGGTGGAGATAGGCACCTGCAACCCACTATGGAATAAGCGGTAGAAAATGACTGACTATATATATATATTTACATTCCACTCTGTCTGCTGAACTTCTGTCACACCAAGCTTCTAAAATCTAAAATAGTTTCTATTAGGCTTGCTGTGATTATTGTATAATTCTAATATAAACTCTATGAACCACTGTTTGCATTTTTTCATCCTTATACTACCTCCTCATCGCTAAATACAAGGGCTTCTTTTTGAAAGAGTGATAAAATACATTTTGCATTTCACACCTTGCAAGCAAATGGCATATGCACAATTTGGGGAGTGTCTGTCTATCTAAAGTCTGGAGCTCTATGCCGCAGGATGGCTCATACAGGGGCCTGATCATGCCTGGGTTTTTATTGCTGTAGAAATCATAAATTGTTTTTTGCACCTGCTTGATGAGATCTTTTTAGTTGCAACTAAAGCAGTGGTGGGACAGGATGCATTTAGCATTGCAATAAATTTCTCCTACAGACCGTCTACATGTTGGCTGGTTTTAATGTTGTGGTTGGGTCTTATTCTGGTTTGAAGGAGGGTTGTTAAAAACAAGTAAGAGGGCCAAATAATGCATATGATACTTTTGTGGAGAAAAGGAATCCAGGCAGAACAAAGAGATTAAGGATCCGAAAGTGAGCAGATAACGGGCAATAACATACACAATCTAGTTATGACAGCAAATAGCATTCAAAGAGCAAGGGATCTTGGTTTTCTAAATAAAACTGGAGTGAAACCAAATATTTAATACATAAATTGCAGTTTAAAAAAAACTTTTATGTTATGTTTCAATACTTTACTGAGCCTAGTTTTCCTTTATTTGGTCTTAAACATTGCAGGTTTTTCTCTGTGACGAGGCCCACTGATAACAATATCACATCCAATACTGGAAAAAAGCAATAAACTTTCCTATATGGTTTGTTAAATAACAGGAAACTGTTATACAAGCACAAACAGCTAAATATGGAGTTATCTAATAAAAACAAACTCAAAAAATAATAATTTTAACATAAGGTGACCTTTAAAAAAATGTTTAAACGTAAATTATTTGTCCGCAAAAATTAAATGTGTAGTCTGAGTGTGGGTGCGTGTGTTTGTAATCTAATGAGGACAGACAAAAGAAGTCTGTAGCTCAGAGCCAATTGGACAGAGAGAAGCAGAGCATCAGAGACAGAAAGATGAAGACAGGAGTGCAATAGTTGGGGGTTAGGGAGGGTTCAGGCTGGTGGCAGTCAGTGCCTGAGGCAGGGTTTTGGGGTCAGGCCCCCTCAGACAGCCACACCGGCCCCCCAGGCCCCGAGAGGGGGTACACCCGGACCGTGCTGGCCAAGGGAGGGGCACTCAATTAAAGCAGCATTCAAGATTTCAGTTTGGCACTTCAGAGGAAAGACCACCTGATACGATACACCTCAAAGATTATCCTCCACCCCATCAACCCTGCTAAATTTACATAGAGCTTCAAAGACTGAACGGTTTAATGTATATAACTTTCTAATTATCAGATGCATATTTTTTAAAGCTGAAATATATTACTCAACAACTCATGTTGTTCAGGAAAACATAGTGCCAGGTTTCAACAATGATTTTAGGGAAAATGTTTGAGTTGTGGAAAATTGGATAATGTTTAAGGTCACTCGTATATTCATCTGAAGCTTGACTGTTTATAGGGAAGGAAAAGCGTGATAAGGATAAAACCTGTGTATTCAAGATGTTACATAAGTCTTAAAATAAAAGGTGTAATAAATCAGATCAGATCATGTATTAAATTTATTCTGAGCACTGCTGTGAAGTTTGTGTCTAAATTTCAGAAAGGCTAAATGTTCCTGCAGGTCAGCATCTTTTTATTTAAATATGTTGGAAATCGTTGCATCAACATGTTTATCATTTGTGTATTGTTCAGAAAACCATTCAAAGTAATTTTCCTACATTGGTATGGTAGAGAAAGGAATAGTGAAGTGAATTTATGAAAATAAATTATTACTTTTGGAGGCATCGTTGGAGCTGTGCAGGATCCTGGCATTCCTCTTTGATTGCCCCACTAGCTTCACCGTTGCAGGAGATTTTGTGTAATTAATTGGTTCTTCGGGGGGTCAAGTGGTTTCATCTCATATCAGTCACCTTGTACATCAAGGAACTATGTCTGCACCTGTTTCCTGCTCTCAACAGCTGCCAACTGAGCCTCCCAAACCACTATTGATCCCATCAGATTATGAACACACACACATGCATACACACATTTATTATGCTTTGTTTCTCAACTAATTAAATTTGGCAGAGGAAACATTAAATATTAGAAAAGTTGTGTTGGATTCAATAATTAGCTTCCCACATTACTGATATGTTGTCTCTAACAAAAGAGAGCCTAAGAAGAAAAATCTAGAAATAAACACTAATGCAGGATTGTTGAATTATGTGTCTATTTATGTAATATTTTAAAATACCATGCAGTACTGTATAATATACTTTTCTGTCCATTTGGACATTTAGTAACTACGCTTAAGAGACATAGAGAAGAAATGCAAAGGACAGTACCTGCTGTGCTCATCATCATAATGTAATACAATAAAAACAACAGCCACAAAAAACAAGCAAACCCAGCCAAAAGAATGCCAAATGTGACACAACCTCCAGTCTTTAGGGAGTCTCATCCATTATACCACATTTACACCATGCTCATTATTGATCAAGTGTCATTTGGAAGTCAAAGAGGCCACCTGAGATTTGTTTTGAGTATGATTATGCACTGACATGATCTGAGTCCCAACCTAGCAGTCATGCTTTTGGATTATGGGAAGTAGCTGGAGTACCCAGAGAGAATGCACGCATGAAAGAAGAACAGGAAGCACCGGAAGAACATGCAAACTCCATGCAGAAAGACTCCAGCCCAGGATTTGAACCCAGGACAGTCTTGCTGCCAGGCAACAGTGCTACCAACTGTACCACCATTAAGCCACCATAGTTTATCAATCCTTTTTATTTAATTTTTCTTTTACTTTCCTTCACTTTTGATGTAATGAAAAGTATACCCCACTAAGCAGAAATTGGCGATGTGATTACATGGTAAGCATCCTAAAAATCACAGTCAGTATGTTTGGATCATTTTTAGTTTTTTTTTTGTTTTTATCGTTTAGATTCTCTGTGGCCCTCATTCTTCAACTGTTTCAGTTTGTTTAATACATTTCTGATAGCCTTTTGTGGAGCAATGACTACTACTTGTGTAGAGAAGCCTGTGTGGATATGTGGTCTGAACCAGCACAATGGCATAAAACTTGGATGAAATGCAAAATGACTGTTATGGCTGCAGAGGCTTTAGGCAAAAAAGTCAGATTTGGGCCACATTTGCCTGCAGTGTGAATGTAGCCAAGGTCTCTGCCAGTCTCTTGTTCCATTTATCATCTTCTCCTCAGTATCTATTCCCCTTTGGTTATATCAGTCACTGCTGATTCATCCATTGTTATCTGCACTGTTCTCTTTTGTCAGCACTCCTGTTTCTAGAATTTGGATTTGTGTCTGCTCCTTTCAGTTTAATGTTTATTTCTGTTTCTCACGTTTTTAGTGTCTGACTCGTCCTTTGGTCATTATAAACAATTTCTGTTTATTACTAAACCTTTTATTTTTGCATCCATCTCTGCTTTACATTTGCCTGCATTTGGGGTCATACACATAATTAAGTATGTAGCAGAAGTAGTAGAGGTGAATCTGTAGAGGTACAGAGACATTTTGCCAAGACAAAGCAATAAGGCATCATATCCATACATATCCACAAAATCTAAGCATCAATTTAAGAGCTTTAACAATATCACTTAAAATTTATATTGGCTTTATTTGAAACCAAAGTGGTTTCAATAGGTTTTAATAAAACATCAACTTTGGGGAGATAAGTATCTTGTAATTTTCTTTTTTAATGTTGGACCAAAATTACTGCCCACTGGCCTGTAAAATTAGGTGCAACTCATGGTGGGATACTGCGTAAGTTTCTCTGAGGAGAAACTCTTAAATTAGAGATTGTCGGGACACACACACAGAAGAACAAGCAGACATGGAAAACAGCGCAACACATTTTAAAGCTCATCGGCAAACTGATTCTGTCAGGAAAACTTAGTGACGTGCGGCTGCCTCCTACAGCTTTCCTCCATAATGGCAACAGCCGGCAGCGGCGTTGTGCTGTCCACCAGGGAGAAAAAGTGGCGGCGGGCTCTAAATACAGCCTCTCCGTGTTAAATATTAACACCCGCCTTCCTCTGACAGAGAGCGGCCCGCTATGTCGCCTTCCATCTCCACCACCTGGGAGATGCAACACGGCATAGCACTCAAGCACACTGAGAAACACATGGGCAGAACTCAGTTTATGAACAAAACAGGTTCTTAGATATGAAGTTATGCATCTGCTCAGAGTTACTGATGCTGCTTCCCCAATATTGGTGGAAACGTTTCTGCTTCAGTTTCTTTAAGAGCAAATAAATCTATAGTTCAAACTATTCAGCACGTTTAAATATTATAATTGAAACCAGATATTTATATACACTGTATGAAAGGACAAATAAAAGGTGTTGCCACAAGCTGACATTAAATGACTCTAAACTGCTTATGGTGCAGTTAGTTTACCTAAAATATTTCTATTTGCCAACTGTCAGCATAATACGAAAGGGAATGTTTTGAGATTTTTACTGTCTTAAATTCACTTTACATAAACTAAGATTTCTTTGCCTTTAAACAATTTCAAAGTCCAGATGGTAATGTTATGACATTGTAAGTGTCAGATAAATATTTGAATTAAGTGGACATACACCTTTTGGATGTCTTTTGAAGCAACACCTCCAACACACTGCTTCCTTGTGTGACCTCATGTGAAAATCAAAGCAGGCAAGAAATCAGTAAGAGAATCGTGGACATCCACAAGTGTGGTTCATTCTTCGATGCAGTTTCCAGCCACCTGACGGTGACGAGTTCATTTGTTAACACAATAATATGCAAGTAAAAACGCTTTGGGAATGTTCAGCCATCATGCCCTGTGTCGCAGCAATGAACATGTTTTGGTTAGAAATGTGTGCATCAATCCTAAAACAAAACCAAAAGGTCTGTAGAAGATGCTGGGTAAAGCTAATAATAGTCTGGTTATCCACAGTAAAACAAGTCTTGTACCAACATGGACTGAAAGGCCTCTAAGGGAGGAAGGAAACAATACACAAAAAGCAAAATGAAAAGCCTGTTTACAGTTTCCAGTTTGAAGACTTCTCCTTTGGTCAGATGACACTAAATTTGAAGTGTTTGACCCTTACAACCATTGATACATTTGGAAGACAAGGGGGAAGCTTGCAACCTGAAAACACACTCCCAACTGTAAAATATGGGAGTGGGAGCTTCCTTTTGTGGAGGCATTTTGCTGCAGGAGGGACTGGTGCCTTTTGCCAATAGATGGCATAATGAGGAAAGAACATTATGAGGAATTATTGAAGACACATCTCAAGACATCAGCATGAACGTTGAAGCTTGGGTGCAAATGAGTCTTCCACATGGGCAATGAATCTATGTTCTCCATCAAATTAGCTACAAAGTGGCTTAAGGGCAACAAAGTGATTGTTTTAGAGTGGCCACCATGAAGACATGATATCAGTCCTACAGAAAATATATGTGTGTGAGCAAGGCGGCCTTCAAACATGACCCCGTTACAAACGTCCTGTAAACTATTCTGAGAAGCTTGTGAAAGGACATCCAAAATATTTGACCCAATCATACAGTTTAAAATTATCTCTTATACTAAGGAAATTTATGTAAAGTTAAAGAATGTTGAATGGTTTCTTGTCTTTTTTATTGAGTGTTTGTAAATATCCTGTTGATATATTTTTATACTTAAATGTTCCTGTTCAGGATCATGGGAACCTGTCTCTAACAGTACCCCCAGGATAGGTCACAAGTTCATTACAGAGACAGAAGGGACAAAAACATTTCATGGACATACTCAAAGGGCAATTTCAAATCTTCAAATAATTTTACTCTTTGCATGATGTCCTGTCTCCTCAGAGAACACGTGAAAACTCCAGAGAAATCCAAATGGTGATTTGGACCCAGTACTGTTTAGCTGTGAGGTGGTAGATACCAAGCCATCAGGCTGCCCATTGACAATGTTTCTGTGTACTTACAATCTCTAAAATACATCCTACCCTTCTTGCCTGTAGCTAATTTATCTTCTTCCTGCTGGATCTTTTAAATAAAGCAGTTAAGGTTTTCAACGTTTGCCCAACCTTCAATAGCTTTTGTGCTGTCTTCAGAGTTGCCAAGAATTGATGCACGTCAATCCAGAGGTAAATTAAAAATCCTACATAAGTCATTTTGATTTCAGCAAAAAAAAAAAAAAAAGTAAAGAATCTGGTTTTTTCTTTTACAGATATAAAATATGTTGTGCTCCAGCCATGGATGGAGCATGGACTTCAAGGTTTATCACAATGACATCATTTGTCAAACATGACCAGTCAAAAACATCTTTTTTGATCAGATCATAAAATATAACTGTCCATAATCAAAGCTGAACAGTCAAATAAAGTGTAAAAAAATTATCCAAACAAAAACCTGTGACTGTTAGACAAAAATCATTATCAAGACACAACAAAAAGCCACACTACTCTAAATCAAGCTGGAATATGTTCAAATAAGCAGATCCAGCCATAAATCCAAGCCTATCTGAGCGTTCATCTAGACACTAATTTCTTACATTTATACAACCTAATCTTTTTTTTTTTTTTTTTTTGAAGTTGATGATTTGTTGAAAATAAAACCAAAGTTAATAAAGGATTGAGGGGCTCAAAGGGCATCCATGTGATCTAAATAGTTGGAGACGAAATCTTTGACCAAATGCAACCCTGTTCTTGCAGTAAGGTATGAATCTGACTGAGGTGTTACACCAGCATATTTAATTCATAGCTGTTTTCCTTCTTTCTGATCAGAAACATGAAAGAGAGAGTTTTGCCTGGAGAAAAAACAAAATTGCTGGACTCATCAATAAGCTGACAACACTTGTCTACCTGTTCAGCAGACATGTGCTGGAAAGGGAGGAAGAGATGCCAAACTTCATAAAGGCATTTTATTTCAATGACATAAATGCAATATTCCTGTATTTGGATTGTTTTATTCTTTTATGTGGCACTCATGATTATGTTTTCTGTTTTGCCTGGAGGAGAACGTGTGAAATAGAAAAGCTTTCCACAGACCAGAGCAAATACGTCGTACATCTGTCATATACTAATCTGATATCATTGGGCACACTATGTAAGATTAGAATTGCTTTGGTTGAACACTAATTCTAAGTTATAAATGCATTCTCATCAGTCTGGTTGAATTAAACATAAGAAAAGTTGCTGTCTTTCACTTGCTTAAGACAGAATCAGAAGCATTTTTTTGGTCATGATGAAAACAGTTTGCATGTCTAACCTTTGTGAGTTTTTTCAACAGTTCATAGTATAAATGTTCAAGCTCTATCAATCTGAATGGAGGGTGTCTGTTTGGTTCCTTCTAAATGTCCTTCTGAATTTCCATTTCCAGTTCCAAATTTATTTCCTAACAACTAAACAGCCAAACTTCCTTCTAAACCTCTGAGTTTTTGTCCCAAATGTTTCAACTTCCTTGTAAACTTTCTTCCAAACCTCAGAACATCCTTTCAAACATCCAAAGTTCAAAACATCTTGGTGCAATACTGATCTTTTGTAAATTGACTTCTGGGCCAGGCATGAGATGTACATAATGAAGACCACGTTCAAGCAAAATAGTGGTTCATAAGTGTACATGGTACAAGGCCATCTCGGATCAAAGGTTAATTATCAATTTTGTAACTGTACACCGAGACGTGTGGCAATATGTCTTGGACACTCAGGTGATGACAAGGGCAGAACTGGCAACTGACTACCTCCTGGTAGAGAGTTGGGTCTGCCAGACAGATGTGGGGAACCCAGACAAGTAATGAGGATGAAATGGAAATGTCTTGCAAAGGATCCCACTAAGAAAGTCCTGCACATGCATCTCCAAGAGAGTTTCTCTTATCTTCCAAGGGACGTTGTGGGCATGAATGCCGAATGGGTCAGGGCTTCCATTGCATATGCAGCTTCAAGGAACTGAGGCCTTGAGGTCATTGGTGATTATCATGGAATAAACCAGGATATATGTTGATGGACACCAACAATGATAGAATCTGTCAAGCTGAAGAGAGAAAGCCACTAGGGCTTGCTTGGACTTGGGGACTCCTGACATATCCAACAGGTATCAGGTGACCAGAGAAGTTGGATTGTAGGAATGGGGAAGGACTTTTAGTTAGCTTCAGGAAAGTTTTGAAAAACCTACCGACTGTTTAGAAAGAGTAATAGGGTCCATCCCAGTTGTGTTTGCTTAGGAAGGGGGACTGAGGACATGGACTGAGGAGGTTGCTGGGTGGTGGAAGCTGCACTTTGAGGATCTTCATGATTTTGAAGGCCCTGGAGCTGTCATGGTTGACACTCCTCTTTAATATCACATGGAGATGTAGGAAAAACATTTCCCCAACCTCAGTATACCTGTATCTAGGTCTGATTATTTTCAATTACTCTAATTACATGGCTGTATGTTCTCCAAATGAACACAAGGAATATCTTAACAGGGAAGATTACACAAGTGTATTCTAATTAAGACAGCATCGAAATGAAAATGACATGACAAACACCATATTATATACCAGAATATTCTAAAACGTACAGGATCCTCAAATATGTTCAGTCAGTTGAGGCTGAGGATGAAGAGGATGATGAATCATGAAGGCCTGATTGGCAGATTAATGAAATGATGACTGACCAACGTTTTTATCATTGGCCTGTTTTTAGTGTTTTAGAAATGTTTTTGTGTTCTATTATACCAACTCTTATCTAATTCTGTAAACTATCAGATCTGAACCCTTATACAGACAAGTGTGCACCTTCTTAATTAGGACTAATTGGTTCAAATAGGTACTAAAAGAAGTGTGCATTTTCATATTTTAACATAGCAGTCAGAAGTGTTTTAGTGCCTTCACTCTGGAGTATTATAGGGCAATTATACAAGAATATTAGCTTTTAAATATTGTTAAACTGAATCTTTCATCTCTATTTACATCTGACTTTTTTTTCCACTGAGTCACTCATAAGTCATCACTGTCTTTTCAGACCACAGTTAGTAGGGTTACAGTTTTCCTCGCCTCTAGACATTTACATTTACAGCTTGCATCTCATCAACCAAAACTAGACATTGGCCTGCACACACCCAAAAATCTCAGTGTTTTACCACAAATCACACGTAAACCACTTCAGAGGTACATGTTTTAAAAATGTCAATAAAGCGTCTCTAAACCAGCAAGTGTTGAGTGGGTCAATCTTGGTACCACAAGTGGGGTATTTCCAGCATCCATTTGCAAATGTGCTAAGGCACTTGATAAGTTTTGTGGTGCTGCAGCTGTGCTATCGGTTCCCGCTGATTGATTTTTCACCTCCCAACTCTTTCTGCTTTCTCTCTGTATTTCTTTCCTCGCATCACTTGTTTATACACGTCTTTCCTCTGTCTGAAATACATCTGAAAGCATGTCCTGCACAACCGTTCCATCGAGTGTCGTTTATTTAGGAGGGAAGCCCTTTTCACTCTGTGTCTATTCTATGTTTTGCATGTTCATAGCTCAGGAGCAGGGTGTTCAAACCGCTGGAGTCGGGTAAGAGCAAAGTGTGTGTGTGTGTGGGGGGGGGGGTAAACCGGGGTGTTTTTAACAGGCACAGTTCAAATAGAACGTTAAGAACCGAGGGCAATACTTTGAGTAATTTAAACAAGTCTCAAGTAATTCAGCTCAGTTTATTAAAGCTACTCCGACTACAGTGACGAGAATGTCGATGACTTCATAAAATCATAAGAGAAACAAGGTACATCTTTGCTGCTTCCATTGGTATTAAGGGAGAAAGTAGCAGGTAAGAGCTGTTAATCAAATGCACTTGATTAATTGAGTGTGAACACCTCTTTAAAGGTACCTCTATAAAGTCTGCTTCATATAAGTGTGTATTAACACAGTGCAGATGTCACAAGATATAAGCAGTGGCCTTAATGAAGCAACTAATGGTGCCCATCAATCTGAGAATGGTTTTAGGCCAGCTTTTAAACAGCTTGAAATCCATAAATTCACAAGTGGAAAACATTGTCACATCTGGACATCCCAGCTCATACACACCAATGTCAGATTGTGTGATGTGCACAGAAATTGCCAAACTCTACAGGTCTTAGTAAGCAAAATACAAATGAAAGTTCATGACAGGACTGAAAAGACTGAACAATATGCCTCTGTTTATCAGGAGAAAGCCTTTTCTCTTTAAGAAATATGGTGGCGTGACCTAAGTTTGCAAAGTTGCATCTGAAGGAACCACAGAGATTTTTGGGTGTTGTAAATATGAATCTGAGAATATTATTTAATGTTAATATTTTAATATTTTATCAAATAATATTTCGGTCTGTGAATATCAGCCCAGTAAGGCGATGGTATTAGGACAAAATAGAAAGATGTGAGAGAAGCTCTGACATTATTGAACAGCATAAACTCTGCACACACATGGAATGAATTCACACAATTTCTTAAAATACAAGAATTTATTAACAAAAATAAGTCAACTCAAAGTCAAACATATTTCAATCAACAAACTCTTTACTATGCTAAAACAATCCAACTAAACTACCAAGCAGAATTAAAGAATAATGAAGACTAATGGGCTATGTACAATATAAACAAGTTGATTAAAGATGATTGGAAATCATGACCAAAAAGAGTGATGCAACATTACCATGCAATGTTTATGTTTGAGAACCAAGGATTATCTTGAAGAATCCGGAAATGAAGTTAAATTAGTTTTGGATCTAACTTAGGCAACAATCAGCAACATCTAGACAACACTTCACAATGCAAGATCAGATCAAATATTATTTTAATAAAATAATGTTTTAAATAATGATCTGCCGAATAAAACCAACCTCCTGGATGACTAATTCTCAACGGTGTCTAATTAACTGCCTTTATTTATTGAAATAATATTTGAAGAAATATTATTGAGTATTTTGGAAAAGAGCCAAATCTTTCTGGAGAAATGGGGCTTAATGGTGTTTACTTAGGTATCACATCTAATAAATGATGTTCAGGGACTATTATTCACTAGCTTGAAAACCAACAACCTTTCTTTTGAATAGTCTTTAGTAGCACATGTTCTCTACCGGTTAGCCGTTAAGCTAACAAAGAAGCGGATAGCTTAGCATCAGAATCAACACATACCTTTAAAATACCAGGATTAATAAAAGGGTTCAAATGCATAAGCGCGGACGACGCGTTATGAGCAATGTTCTGGTTAAAACCACCCTTTAAATAAAGTTTATCTTAATTTTAAAACATACAAAGAACACAGACCGGCGCGTGCCGTAGCTAACCTACTAGCACTAAGATAGCCAGGTTCCACAAAACAAAACTTCATAGAATGAAAACGTTCAGATAATTTCATCCTAACTGTTATTCTGCCCAAACCTAACCTCTGACCATGGTGAGGGAATGTTGTCCAAGGGCGAAGTTTGAAGGAGGTATCCACAGTCAACAAGCGGTTAGTTCGGTAGCTAACCTCTGCGTTTGCTCTGTGAACAAAAGAGTTAGCTCCGGAGAGCTGGCGGCTCGTCCTGTCCGCTGCGGTTTCTGCCGTCTTCCTTCAGGCCGGGGCTTTTCTCGAACACCGTTTGCGTCTGCGGGCCTTGGAGAGACAGTCAGCAATGCTTGTACCTTAATTATCCCTGTTCGTGAATGAAAATACCGTATACACAGACAGTATTTCATTCTACTTAACTTTGCATATGATCGATGATCGTATGGCTTTGGATCTAGTTGAATTTATGTCTTTTTGTCAGCAAAAGACATCAGCGCGCTTTGTTCCCTCCTATCCCGATGGTCATCGGTGTGGAAGAGAAAGACTTGTGGAAAGGTGGGGGCTTATATGCGGGCAGTGTCATCGTGGGAAGTCCTCTGCTACCCCCCCTTCCCCTTTCTGAAGTTGTGCTGGAAGTCAGTTAAATGCCATTTATTTTGAAAGTTCCAGAAATGTTTGTACCGGAGTTTTAATGTTGAAATCCATGGCTGTGGGTCCCAACATGGGCATTTGAGACCAAAGTAGAGGGAGTTGGTCATACTACAGAGCAATGTTGAAAACCAAACACAGCATATAAGATTAAACACCCCAAACCTACTGGTTTTAATGACTCCACTTAGGTTTAGTTTTGAGTTGAGTTTAGTGTATAATGCCTTAAGTCGTACATGTGTTTCTGCCTTTTGGTTTTCTCATTTTTCAATGGGTTGGTTGCTGTTACTCCTTGCTTGTTGCTCCACTCACAGTTGTTTAACATCCATAATACCCATGTTTCTTGTCCCAGTTATCATGTCCCTGATAAAAAAAACTCCTGGTTTCTTAAATCTCCATTGTCTGATCCTCCATTGTTACTACCTGTTGGCCCTGTATGTTCATCAAGTGTTTGGCTAGTTTGTCTCCTATTACTCTTCTGTGTTGACTTGTGTTGAATTTGGAACTTGTACGTTCTTGTTTTTTTGATTTCTATAATTAAAACTAACTTGAAATATGATAATGTCTGCCTCATCGATGTGCTTGGCTCCTCCACCAAAAATCATCATAATAGGCTGTGAAGCACAGTGGTGGAGGGGTGGTGATTTGGCCCAAATTTGCGATCACAGGTCCTGAGTACCTTGCAGTCATCGATTTCACCATGAACCCATTGTCTAACACATTGTCTAGTTCACGACTACTTTCAGGTTATTGTTTCTAAACATGGCTCTACAATCTACTCAACCATCCAAATGAAGATTGCCAGGCTTTAACTCTCCACACCTCCTGATAGGTGTCATGTCCCTCTTTCATTACAGGTGATTGTCACAGTTTATTTGAAGCACAAATGGCTTCCCTGTTTCAAATTAAAAAATACTTTATTAATCCCAAACGGAAATTAAATGTTGTTGTAGCTCATTATGCAGGATTCTCCAAAGAGCCGTTGTAGATGCTGATGGCTGTGGGCAGGAAGGATCTCCTGTAGCGCTCCGTCTTACAGCACATCTGAAGAAGCCTCTGACTGAAGACACTCTGTTGGTGTAGAACAGTCTCATGAAGAGGATGCTCAGGGTTCTCCATAATGTTCTTCATTTTATGAAGAATCCATCTTTGCACAATGATCTCCAGAGGTCCCAGAGGAGTCCCCAGAACAGAACCAGCCTTCTTTATCAGCTTGTTGAGCTTTTTTAAGTCCCTGGCTCTGATGCTGCAACCCCAGCAGATGATGGCAGAAGAGATCACACTCTCCACAACAGACTTATAGAAGATATGCAGCATCTTGCTGCAAACACCAAAGACACATCTTATCACCAGCCTGCATCTCCAGCCAACATTTCCCTGAATGTGTGTGAGTCTGGCTGCCATAGCGAAGTCATTAAAAGTTAATCAGAGAAGCACCATTACAACAGAGTGGGAAAGAATTGCCTCTGTCAGTGGCTCCAGGCACAGGAAATCATACCACAGAGAGGGAAGAGGAAAAAAAGGCAGTGATAGAGACAGAAAAACACAATGAAGCGGACGGGCTGGAAATGAGAGGGAGGGAGAGATTCTCATACTAATGAACCATCACTTCTATATCTCAGACGATGCCCTCCGAGTCCCAACATCTGTCCCACCAAACCTAGCCTCATTATGACACCCCTCAACAAAATCCTAGCCTTATAAGTAAGAGAGGGTGTGTGTGTGTGTGTGTGTGTGTGTGTGTGCGTGTGTGTGTATGTGCTCGCAGTCGCGAGACTTGAAACGCAGGGTGACAGTGGGAAAGTCTGCCCCACTGTAGTTGTCACATCACATCTAGAGCAGGACGGCCGAGGGCATATGCATGTTGTGTATGTGTGTGTGGATCTGTGTGTGTGATATGAGGGTATGTGGGTGGTGGTGGTGTTAGTGGGGTTCTAGGTCTGGAGCTGTGCCTGAGGGCCTCGCCTGCGCTACAAAAGACTCCACTCAACTCCAGTTAGTCGCCCTCACTAGCATATCAGCACTGACGGATGGCACACACATATAAATATGCACATACTCCCACACTCTTTACTTATAGCTGCTCTGATTAACTCTTTTCCTCTAATTAGGCATTCTGTTTCATCTGCAAACAAGAAGTTGCTACTGCAGGACACCACAGAGTATGGTCGTGGCAAAATAAAATCTGTTTATTTCTGCATTTACCAGTGCGCTCTGTGCATCTTTGCACTCTTGAGCACATGGGAAGCAGCCGATGAATGTGTGTAAATGTTTTTAGGTGAGTGAGTGTGTGTGTGCGCTGCGTGCTATCACTCTCTTGCTAGGGGTGACAGGTTGGTTGGGGACTAATGCAGCGCGACGGAACTGAATGTGGCCTCGAGCAAAGCATCTGCCTGCAGCCAGTCCTCATCTGAGCTGTCAGACACACACACTTACGCAACCCATTCCAATGGAGAGAAGGCGAGTTTAGGATCCACACACACAATGCAAACACACTCATGAGCATTATAACCCCCATCACCCCTACTTTTCTGCTTGTGTGGGTTCCAGACAATAATGTCTCTGCCCAGATGAAGTACTGGACATGACATGGTGGGCGGGGCTTGGATGCTTTTACTTTACACTCCTCGGTTCGTCTAAATAGAAAAAATATTGTCACAATTTTCAACGTTATTTTGTCTTCATTGCTGAGTGCCAAAAAACAACTATATCTGTCATGCGCAATGCACTAACACCTGTAGGAAAAAATACGTTTCTGATCTCATTAGGCTATAACTTGGTTACTAATTAATGTCCAAGCCTCACTACGATGGGGCTTTTGGCTGTTTTCTAGCAGTCTGAAGCATCTACATCAACCTTGCAACCGCTTAGGGCCCTACCAGTAACTGCACACACAGCACAGTTTTATGAATTCACCGGTTATATACACGTCATGGAAAACCCTCATCATTTGAAAGATATTTTAACAGAGCTGTATTTGAATACTGATTTCATCATTTTTGAAGCTTGCGTCTGAGCTGGTTTCACATTTCATGCAAACCGTAGATCAACAAGTAATAATCTCTCCACCTAGAATCGCTTGGGGACAAAGCATTAAACTCCCAAACTCCCACAACTCGATTCGACCGAGATGGCAATAACTGCAATGGGCTTAGCTGGAAGTGGGACCCTGGATGTTTAGACGTGTTTTAGGTCGATTAAAAACAGACAGTTCTGGTGAGCAAACTCATTATATATAACGCAGTACTTTTTTACTACAGGGGGCAAGCGATGAGCTGTATGTCTGTTGACCAGCTGATTGAAGGCTGACAACCAGAGCAGATAGTTCAACTAAATACCCACCTGATATGAGCTGTTAGACTTCTGTTATTTCAGTGGGTGTGTATTTTGTGTTTTTGAGACACGATGTCAAAATCCACATAGTAACAGGTAATATTGTTATGACTGTGATAATCCATTTTATTATTTTAGCAGCAGTAGGAAGAATTATTGCTTTTCTGTTTGAAAATCTAAAACTGTTGTAAAAATGTGCCAGTAATACTCATTCTACTTTAGATGTGAATTAGCAACTGAATTTGAGAAATAATTATAAACATAAAAGAATGGAGCGATAAGAGAACTTTTTACACATTTCAGTATTGATCAATCAGCATGCACCATTCCTCTGTATTTCTGAACTATTTTAATGCATTAAAATATCAGCCTGAAACAAATATTCTCTGCTGACATAAAGAAGCTTATGCTGTGTCAAGGGCCTCATCTATTGTTTTTTTTTTTACTATTTCATCTCTTTGAGTTTGGCATTTGATTGTAGTTATTTTGCATCTTTTAAACAATCTTAGTTGGACAAGACAGTGCAGTGGCATTGCAATAGCTGTAACGTATGTAAGCCTAATATCAGAAAAAACAAAAGCTCTGAAGTTAGGATCTTAGATAATGACATTTTTCATCATTATTACATGAGATACTTATGTTTCATTTGTTTTACATCTGTAGGCTAATACACAGTCCATGTTCTTGATTTACTTGTTTAATTTTGGACAGAATGCAATAATTGAGTAAATTGCAAATTTTTTGGTAATAATTTCTATTTTGGGCATCTTTATGGAATAACAGCTCTAGACTGCGCTCCCTTCAAGTAGCTGAAAACTGGAAAATATTCTGCACAGTTGTCGCCAAGCAGTGGACTCAAAGGAGCAGAAGCATAATGAGAAACACACTTTCCATCATATTTACCCTGCAACGTTGCCTCCAATGTTGCCCTCGGCCATCAGGACCTTTTCCTCTCTCAGTGTAGATTTTTGCTTGTGGCCGACCTGTGTTTAGCCCCACGGGGTCCCAGTGATTATACTAATCTCTCCAGAAATCCTCCATGCTCTCTGCAGGCTGCCACAAGTTGGCACCCGTCTATATATGAGGGCAAAGCGGATTTAACTCAACATGGAAACAAGGAGGTAAATGGCTTTGTTTGGGGGAGTTTGCAGCTCGGATTAAAGACTAAAACAAACAGAATGTTGTTTTAAAGATGCACTGTGTCAAAGAAACAGTTTGATTCCATGTGTCACCACAGATTTCAAGTTCGCATGGCAAAATGTATTTATGCAACTGACTCTACAATTTCTTACCTAAACCCTCCACACCCTGAGTCAGCAGTGGGTCTTCATAAATTTTGTTGTTTGTAGTCTAGGGGGAAAATTGTCCCCTTTATTGGGTCTGACAATCAACAACCTCCATGTTTACATCAGAGCTGGGGTGGTTGCCATGGAAATGGAGTGCCCCTCTTAACCGGTGCACTCAGGAATAATGCATTGTTGAACAGTGCCTGAGGCTACGCACGCACACACCCATACATACACACTAATCCTTAACATCTGCTACAGCGTATGTGTATATGTGTGTGTGTGTGTGTGTGAGTTGTGTGTGCATAAAATGCACATCGGTGCTTCTCTTGGCCAGTTCATTGATAATGGGAGTTAAGGTGTGCATTAAGTTCATTGGTATTTTCCTACAGCAGAGTGTGCTCTTACTGTACAGTATGCAAGAAATAGTCAAAGTCATGGAAGGAGTGAGGGCTGACATTTGGGAACCTTTTGCACACTACTGGTGCTCCCTCTAGTGGAAGGTGATACATACTGCTTGAAACCACACATGCATGGGATTAGCACACACACAGGAAAGAAAAACGTGAAAGAGAGTGATGAAAGCAATCAGGATGTGTAAGAGTTATTCCCAGTATTTGTATTTATATATTAGTGACTGTACTTGCTGGACATTAACAGGCAGAAAAGAGAAGAGATCTTCATCTGATGAATGAGTTCTCAGTGCTGACTGGCACAGTTGTGAAGCTCGCTATGTGGACTTGTTCTGGACTCCAGACAGATCCTGCAGGGAATCAAGTACTCATCCTCAGGCACTGTACCTGTAATAATTACCCTGCTCTGGAAATAAGTTCATAAGGGACCTGCAGCTCAGCTACATAAAGCACCCATAATATGGGCAGGCTCCAAGGATAGAACATACCACATTAGCAAGTTTTAACTTTCTTCTGTGCAAACAAAGTTTATCTCTGCTTGCTGCAGCCTAACTGTAGAAATAGCCAAATGTAGAAATAAAAAGTCTGTAAGAGAACTGGTTTTGAAAAGTATAATTAGGGCACCTGGAGTTCTAAAGGTCTGAGGTGTTGTGTGTGTGGTGCAGGAAATTAAAAACTCGAATCGACCTCCAGTGATGGAATCAGGCAACAAGAGAATAAGATTCCAGCACAACAAAAGCTGTTTAACAAGGGTAATTACCAAGTTAAAATTGCACAAAACAAATCTTTTATGCATGCAGGCTACATTTAGGTGATGCATTCTGTATTTGCGACTTGCCAGAATCAACAAAACTACTTTCTTTTGTGCGTTGTTATTGCTTTGCCGACATTAGGGCTGCTCCTTTCATGGCAATGAGCCCTTGTTTAAATTTGAATGTGAATTTGAATTTTAGAGGATAAATGAGGGAGGGGATGAGGGGTGAAAGGAAAAGAAAGTGGGGAGAGAGAGGGGGAAAGAGAGAGGTTGTCAGTTGCCTGTCTGTGTTTAATGGAGGTCCCTGGTGTCGCCCTCAGGCTCCTTCACTTCACAATTAATGGAGGATCTCTCAGGGGAGAGCCATGCTTCTCAATAACACCTACACACAGACACACACACACGCACACACACGCACATCCAGTAATAAGCCTTCTGGTTGAGATGAACTCTGCTCTGGAGTTCTGCCTCAACATGAGCCTCATCTCCAGGCTTGCAGCACCACAGACTCCTGCTTTCTCTGTTCGAACCATGAGCTGGGCCTGCTTGTGTCTCCACCTTCAGTCACCACTGAGAGCTTCACACACCAGAGGTGGTTAAAGATGGTATGGCAATGAGAAGGGTATAAGGAGGAAGGAAAGAGAGAAATGCCTTTTCTTCAGAACTCAGGTTTCATTATATCCTTTCTCTGATCTGTCTGCTTTGGTTTATTTCTCCTGGATCTGCAGAGGAGAAGCCCCTGGTGCAGCTTTACACATGTGTATGTGTGTGATTACTTGTTTGAACTGCTCAGAACACTGAAAAAACAATGCAATAATGAGACAGGATGGTGCATAGATGGTGAAATATCTATAGCCATAAATATCTGTGACCTTTATCCCCAACAATTACAGGAGTGTTTGTCGAGGCAGAAATCTGAGGCCAAATATTTGTAAATATTACACTCGCAGAAGGCAACCTTGTAAGCTCAGTTACACTTTGATTTATTTACGATGCCAACAATCTCTTGGGAATTACATTTTTTGGATTGTTTTATATTTCTAAGCCTAATGATGGAATATATTTGATCAGGAAGGAAGCAGTTGTGCTTTGGATCACACACGTCTTCTGTTACGAGTGTGCTTACAGAAAGTCTGCCCCTTATTACTGAGGTTAGCATTGCTTATAAATGGAAAGAGAACAGCCTTCATTAGACAAGAACTATTGCCTTCCAAATGCAGAAGGAAGCAGCACCTTTTGATATGCACTAACCTTTGCACAGGTTCAAGTGCTCTTTTTGTTTTAAAATGCTTTATTGTCTCTGACAATTTATGTGCCCCTCAGCAAATCTATCTCATGAAAAAGCATGCGACATCTGTGTTTGTCTAAAGCACAAAAGTGCACACTTTCAAGATACAACCTTAAAAATGTGTAAAAGCATGCATTCACACAACTCTGTGTAAAATGTACGTTTCTCTACATATCCAGTGGAACTATAAAAAGAGTGTAAGAGATAGTGAGATCCTTTCCTTTCCTTACTATTATTACCTGCTGTATGCTGTCTAAAAGTTCAGGAGAGGGAAAATCAGTGGAAAGCATTTAAAATTTGTCAGTCATTTTCTACCGCTCATTCCACAGTGGGTTGCTGGGAAGCTGGTGCCTATCTCCAGCACTCTATGGGCGGGAGGCAGGGTACACCCTAGACAGGTCGCCAGTCCATCCCAGGGCAACACAGACACACACAGGACAAACAACCATGCACACACTCATTCACATTCACCCCTAAGGGCAATTTAGAGAGACCACTTAACCTAACAGTAATGTTTTTGGACTGTAGGAGGAAGACGGAGTACCCGGAGAGAACCCACGCATGCACGGGGAGAAAATGCAAACTCCATGCAGAAAGAACCTCGGCCAGGAGTCGAATCTGGGACTTTTTTGCTGCAAGGCAACAGTGCTACCAACTGTGCCACCGTGCAGCCCATTTAAAATATCTGTGTCAATTTCTATCCTCTAAAATTTGTGTGAGAATGAAAGAAAGAAAGAAAGCAAGAAAGAAACCTGAGAACATCTCTTGTCTGAATACCTCATCAGGTGACCCCACAAACTTTCAGTCAGAATTAATTTTGGACTTTGTTTAGACCATTGCCAAACTCTTATTTTCCTCTCATGAACTCATCCTTTTGTTGGTATAGATGATCTACTCCTCAGTCTAATTACTGTATATGAAGAACACAAGAGATTGTTGTTGCATGTAGAAAACCACCAGTACTGACTAGAAATTACTACGACTACTTCCCAACTTAATCCGAGGAAAACAAATATAAAGAATACTGATATTGGGCCACACAGGAGCTTTTTTAGGTCCTTTTAAAGCATTTAACAATAGTGCTGTGTACAATCCAAAGTTTTCAAATCCAAACAATGTCACTAAAGGTATTTAACAAGGGTTGCTTTTTCTCTTCTTAGAACATACACAAAGAATCACAAAGTTTGGTGAAGTATAGGGCTGATAGGTATCATGAATTTAAGTGAATGGGATCTTCTTTTGGGTCAGAAAAAAAAACTTTTGCATTCTGGCACGTTTTTTAAAAAGCATTATTCTCTAAAATGTCTAATGTGATGATTAGTAAAGTAGCTTCTTTGAGTCTCAAATTGTGAATGTATGTCTTTAAAGCCCATATTTTATGCTGATGTTGCAGAAGCAACATTAATTTTGTGCTAATACTAAGGGTAACAGAGTTTAATTTAAATTTACATAAAAATGCATGATTCTTGATTTAAAGCTTAAAAACATTTGAAAAACTGTTCTACGACCCGTGGCAATGGTTTAAAACTTTCTTTAGAACCAGGTATATGTAGAGGACATTCAGTGCACAGAAATGAGACCAGAACTTGGTTGAGTTGATTCAGTTAAGACTATCCTCAAATTTAAGCTGCTTTATCATTTTAATCATGGTAAGGCTTTCATTTTGAGCTAAGATGCCATTTCCTGTCAGTCACCTGGACATCCTGTGCATGCCTTGGCCTCAGACTGGTGGGCTGCGGTTGTTCACCTGGTTACCGTCTCCTTTTGTTTCCATTTACATATTCATCACAAATTCTCATGAATATTGATGAGCTGGCTGCGGGCGCAATGGGTGCCCAGTGGCTGCAGGGCATTGTGGGAAATTAGCTGCATCACTAATTGTGATCCACAGCCCCTCGAGTGTGTCAATCAAAGGCAGGAAGGATGATACTTTTGGGGGCACCTGTAGCTCCGAATATGTATGCATGAGGAGATAGAGGGAGAGTAAATGTGTTCGTGTGTGTGCTTCTGCGTACATCCAGGGCCACAAGACCACTCTGTTTCTATGGAAACCTCCACAATCAGAGCACAGGAGGCTATGGCCCGGGATCACAGAGAGCGTTATGGAATGAGGATGAGAAATAAAATTAGCTTCGGAGACAAGGTAATATGTCTGTCTAAGAGTCTGTCTTTGTATCTGCAGTACCCTGAGCTTTAACAAACAAAAAAAGTTGCAAGTTCATAAAAAGGATGAAAAACAAAGTTGCTTTAATTGTAAATTGTGCTATTTGCTTCTTTTTTTTAAGTTACAGCAAAAGACTCCAACAAAGGGTATGAGCAACTTGAACTTGCAAAATCCAAAATACTCTTTTATCATGGTCCAGCTGTGAGCTACCACTTGGAAAACAAAGCCCCTATAGAGAAGCTGGATCGATGCTGATAAATTAAGAGCCTTTTGTGATGTAATGCAGAGCTGCAGCAATATCAAATCTCAGTCCTAATAGAGAAGTTTGCGTGGGGCAGAGGTGGGTAATCCAGGTCCAGAAAGTAAAAGGCCTGTACAGAAATTAGTTCCAACAATTTGTATTTCCAGCTCCACAACATAGACAGGGACTAATCGCCTGCTTAATTGAACAGAATGAAGGAAAACTAGGCAGGGTTTTTACTTTGTGGACCTGGAATACCCACCTCTGCTGTGGGCTAAAAAATAGATTTGTTTCTCTGCTACTTACGGTAGTGCAAGATTTTTAATCTGAAATATAATGAAATTAAATTCCACAAATCTAAAGACTAAAAGCGGTCAATTCATTGTATCTACTCTATGGTAAATGGCCTGCACAGTATAGCGCTTTATCAAGTCCGAGGACCCCAAAAGCACTTTACACTACAATCAGTTATCCACCCATTCATACACACATTCACACACTGGAAGTTTTTTTTTCTGTTTTGATTGAGGCGCTTCCTAAAAATAGCAGCCTTCCAGCTTTTTTAAAATATTTTCTTCCAAAAATGTTGCACAGATTTAGTAAATGTTGTAATTCCAATTTTTTATTTTTTTGTGTGCTTAAATGCAGGTGTTGATGTTTTAACATTTGGTATTTTTGTAGGATTTTTCGTTACTTTATCTCTCACATCACCTGTTTTTCGTCTCATTTCAACTGCTTTACATACAGTTGAAAAATTACAAACAGTCTAAAAAACAACGTTTTTTTTCTCTGTCTGACATTAAACTGACATAACCTTCCTGCTTAAGGTCAGTTAGGGTTATCAAAACAGAATTAGAGAGAGACTATCTTTATTACTTCCTTTAAAGTGAGACGTTTACCTTTCTTTTTTATTCAAAAGCAGTTATTTTCATTATAGCCAAACACCAGTTTTAAACCATAGGACATGTCTCCAGAAATTGAAGCTTTTTTTCCATCAGTGCATTTGCAAACTGTAGTCTGTCTGTTTACTTTGCTTTTGGAGTAAGAGCTTCTTCCATGCTGAGAGGTCTTCCAGCTGATGTAGCACAGGTCTAGTTTAAATAAGGATTATGACACTCTCTTAACTACTTCAGCCAGCATCTTCCTATGGTATTTTGTTTTTGTTCTGGGGTCACTTTTCACCAAAACATGATGATGATGACAATGATGGTGATTACTGTTATAATTGAACAGTATGGACATTCCCATTATACTTGCTTATAATTGTAAAGTGCACCCACGGATGAACCAGATGAACCATTTTCTTTTTAAAGGAACAGCATAGGAAACACTTTTATAGTTGATTATGGAGCTTTCTCTCAATGCTGCTAAATTTCTGGAGTAGCTGTTTTGACATTTGGTTTTTTAGAGGATTTCTGGTTTCTTGGTTTCACACATTACCTGCATTCTCAAACTCACAGAATGTCATTGAATCATTTTAACTTTCAGTCTTCAGCCTTTTTCTGCCTGCATTTGGGTTATCCTTCAACCATCCACCTTTAACCCTAACAGTTGTATTCAGTGGCGAAACATAGTTTTATCCACCTATAATCCAATATTTAATTTCGTCAGGTCTGGTCAATTTATATTGTGCATGTGGCAAAACATTGCCCTATCAATCCCAAATATTATGCACTACTTGCCTCTTTTTTCCAGGATTACTTGATAAGCAGCTTCAGGAAGTGCAAATATTTTATACCACTTAGACTGAAGTAACCATGGATAAGATATTGATTTTTTTGTTTAAATAGTTCTAAAGCATGAACTGAATAAAGATTCTTCTGTCATGCAATGCAGAGCTGTGGGAATATGGGAATCAAAACTGAATCCCAACAGAGGAGATTGCATGAGAAACCAAATCCAGCTTCTAAAACTTGTGTTTCTCTTGCATTTAAAGTAAGCCAAGATTTTTACCTGGGAATAACCAAAAAACTCATCATAAATCTAAGTCTCAAAAAGCAGTTAGTAATGTTTACATCTATATCTCCATACATCTATACAGACCCATTCAATATATTAGAATATAATTGAAAACCATTTTTTTCAGTAACTCAAATCACTAATTGAAACAGGTACAGATTAACTACACACAGACTGATGTTTTCAAGCCATTATTTCTACTTATATGATGATTTTTCACTTACAGCTGATAAAAACACAACATTTAAGATTAGAATATTGCATCAGACCAATACCAAAAGTGTATACAGAAATGTGGGCTTAGTGAAAAGTATGTTTAATACCTGCTTAAAACTTCAAAAGTCAATTTTAAATGAGCCTCAATGGAACACATATTCTAAATTATTGAACATAACTGTATTTACAAGAACAAACTATTAAACTGGTTTGTGGTGACATTTCAGAATAATCCGCTGTGAGTTTTGAGTAGTTAAAAATGTTTTGATGTCAGTAGAGCAGTGGACCAGAAGCATTCTCCTGCAGCACCTGTGCTATTTAACAGATATTAGCATATAGAACTGTGTCATCAGCATAGAATCACATTTTGTAGTTATTGTGCTGATACATAGCAGTTTTGTTAAATGCTAAATTTTGGCAGTTTTCCATTTTTTTGCCATTTGCTTTTAAATCAAATGTGGAAAAAGTAATGCTTGAGTGGCTGTTATAGAATTGTTGACTTTCGAGAATTTCTGGTTACTTGGTCTCTCACATTACCACATGCATTCTTAGTGTCAAGCTAATTCAAAAAAATTCCTTTCAATCTCTTGCCATATGTGGCCTGTGTTTGTGTCTCCACCCCAAACCACATCTTTTCCATCCCTTACAGCTGCTTAAGAAAGCACATACCAGCTTTATAGAAGAAGGGGAAAGGGCTGAATGTTGGGAATACAAAAGACTGAAACAGTTATACTCAAGATAAACTGAACAAAAAGGTTTTGTTTTTTTAGCAGGACTCCCAACTTTGATCTTGCAGGAAACATTTGTACTTTTGGAGCCATCCTCAACCAGTCCTATCCTGCAATAACCTAAACGTGCTGTTTTGTTTCCGTTATTTTTTGTTCATATTCACTCTAATACTGTTGCAAAATGTAGTACAGATGCTGCAACAAGACTATTCTTTAAATATATTTCGGATGATTCAATTTTTATTTCAATGTCATGACTAAGAAAGCTGATATATTTGTACCTTGTGCTGAAACATATCCCTCATCATCTCTGTTGTCTCTGGTTTTCACAATGTTCACTGTTTTCTCCTCAGTGCAAACATATAGCAACATTTGATATGATACTATTGTTAAAACAACTACTAAAAAGATATGTCAAAGCACACACAAAAAAACGAGTGACAAGTGTTAAAGACATGCTAAAATAACACGCCATCTTGCATTTTTTTACCACTTGAAATGACACCCTTTGACACATTCTCTCCCTGAGTGTTTGTGTGTGTGTGTGTGTGTGTGTGTGTGTGTGTGTGTGTGTGTGTGTGTGTGTGTGTGTGTGTGTGTGTGTGTGTGTGTGTGCGTGCGTGCGTGTGTGTGTGTGTGTGTGTTCAGGGACAAAGCATTCAGTGTTATTTCACCACGTTTCTCTGATTTGTTTTTATTTGAGTGGAAGTTTCAAGTAGTGCGTCTTGACGAATTGCATGGCCTGGTGTTGGAAGTGCAAGACGCAGCAGCATATTGCAGGTGAGTGAAGTCATTAATATTTCCTCTGTATCAATATTACTGGTGGAATGGTGTGTGCAAAAAATAGGTTAAAAAAAAGTGTGTATGTGTGCCTCAGATTGACAGGTGGATGATCTCAGTGAGTGGAGCACCCTGGGATCGACTGCATAATCAGGGAGACAAAGGAGCACAGGAAGAGACGAAGAAACGAAGAGACGGAGAAAAAGTGTGTGTACGTGTGTGTGTATGTGTGTGTGTATCTGTGAAAGAGAGAGAGCGCAAGAGAGGGATGAGAGAAACAGAGAAGTGCGGAATAGTAAAATTCCCAGAGGTGTGATGGGGTTGTGTGCTCTCGTCTCTGTTTATTTCTCTGCATTCGTTTGAAATGGTTTGCATGAGTATATACATTTCTCTAGTGTGTATGTACACCTCTATGTGTGTATGTTAGTGTATTTAAACCTTCATCTGTGTAAGTGTGTGTGTATGTGTGCAGGAGGTGTTTGATGGTTTCCAACAGTAAATAGGTTCATTGTGAGAACAGCAAAGGTTCCACATCAGGAGACTTGCCTGGTAATTATGCAGAGCAGTCCTAACCCCTCCCCTCTTTAACGCTCACATCACGATGTTGTTGTGGTGTGTTTCTTGTGTATTGTGGTGCAAGTGTGTAATATGGGTGTTTGTCTTGCCATAAAGCAGCGAATCTGTGATCTCAGGTGCCTTATGTGTAAGCTGTGGTTGACATCCTCGCACGCTGTTCAACAGTAAACAGGTTTTCTCTGGCAGCTCAGGAATTAAGAGGAGCGGCGTATGAGCTTGTGGCCGACCATGGGGCTCAAAGCTGGAGGAGTCTGTTATAATTGACCAACTCTGTCGACAAGTTTCACAAGCATCTCCCGTTGCTCTCCGTTTGGTTTGGGCTCTGCTTCATCTGTGCCTTTTTCCATTTCAGATCTTCCCCACTCACATTTTAGGACAAACAAAAGCTTTACGGGGCCAAAAAGAGAACATGGTGAGGTTGTGAATTCAAAAGTGCTGGAAATCAATATGGCTAATGGTGGGCTGTCAGGAAGAAAGACACATTTTGATCTTTGTTTATTTTGCAACATAAAGGCTGTGTTTGTCTTTTTTTAATAATATCATTTTAGTTAACCTTGTCCCAGCAGGGAAGCACTGATAATGCACTAGTTTGCTAAAATAGAACTCTTACCATATTTTCACCAGGAGTTCAGGAAGATGTTACCTACAGCAGTGGTTCTCAGCCCTGGTCCTCCAAGCCCACTGTCCTTCATGTTTTAGATGTGTCACTGCTCCAGCACACCTAATCCAAATGTTAGCATTGCCTCATGCATGCCAACAAGTGTTTGAGAAGCCTGTTAAACACCTATTTATTTCAGTCAGGTGTTGGGCTGCAAGGAAACATCTAAGACATGCAGGACATTTGGCCCTTAAAACCAAAGTTGAGCAACACTTCAACACAGATGTAGGAGCAGAAGGTGAATTAATTGATCCTTTTGTATAGCGTATGGAGAATCAGGTCACATGGGTGATCAGTGGTCATGACTGTTTCCCCCTCCTGAGTGGAACACCTAACCCAACAGAGAAGGGTTCCTACCATATATACTCTTGACCACTGATCACCCATGTGACTTGATATTCAATTCCCATACATAAATATTAATTATTTCACCTTCTGCTCCTACAACAGGTATATGCCCCTTACATGATTCTTCTGTTCTTTCTTTTCACACATAAATTTTTTAGATCGTGATACAGTTTTATATCAGACAAATAAAACCTGAGTAAAAATGCAGTTTTCAAGTGATTTGCTGTAGGATAAAAGCTATCGGTACCAACCAGGCCCTGTGTGAAACAATACTTTACAACCAGAAGAGCCTAGCCTACCAAAACTACTACAAAAGTGCATCAAAGACATCCAGGAGGTCACAAAAGAACCCAGACCATCAGTTAAGGTTTAGGGTTCATCATTCAACAATAAAAAAAGAGATTGAGCAAAGCTGCTGCTGACTTACAAAAAATGTTACAGACTCCTGTCTTCTTGCCAAAAACATCTTGATGATTATAAGGACATCTGGAAAAATGGTGTGTGGACTGGAGAGACAAAGGTATAACTTAGATTATCACCTTACATCCAACCCTAAACTAAAACAGCATTTCAAGATATAGCTGACAATCAAATAACGTGGTAGTGGTGGTCTTGAGCTGCTTTGCTGCTTCAGAACCTGGGCAACTTGTGATTGTGATTGATGGAACAATGATTTCAGCTCTCTAACAGAAAATCCTGAAGATGAATGTCTGACTATCAGATTATGCCCTTAAGCTAAAGCACATTTGCGTTATGCAGCTGGACAATGGTCCAAAGCAAACCTGCAAGTCCACCTCTAAATGGTTCAAGAAAATGTAAGGTTTTGGAGTAGCCTAGTCAAAGTATTGACATAAATCTAATGAAAATGTTTTGGCCTGCCCTTAAAAGGCCATTCATGCTCCAAAATCTTCCTATATAGCTGAATTAAACAATTCTGCAAAGAAGAACGGGCCAAAACCGAACTTGACTGCATTGCTTGATAATTAGGATCAGACTGAAATGTATGTACTTAACTTCGGATCTGCTAGTAATGACTGGATTAATACTTTTGCAGTCTCTAACATGTTTTCTTCCAAGATTGCTATATACTTATCTTCATCCATCTTCCCATCAACTCTGACCAGGATCCCTGTCTCTGCTGCATAATACCCTCAGCATGATGCTGCCACCACCATGTTTTACTTGGGGATGGTGTATTCAGGGTGTGTTAGCTTTCTGCTACACATTTCATACATGTAGACTATATATGTACATATGGAGAGTAAGAAAGGAGGGAAAGACAAAGGCACCCCTCCATTTTCAGTTTGTTTTCTTTTGAAAACTATGTATTCCTTTCCTTCCATTTTGCACTATTCTGTCTTGGTCTTTCACTTATAACCCTAATAAAATGCATTGAAATTTGTGGTCACAATGTGACAAAATAACAATTTTAAGTAATATCAATACTTTTGCAAGGCACTTGTCCAGGCATTTTTCAGTGCTCATAATGGATATATATATACACTACTGGTCAAAAGTTTTAGATACACTTTATCACTTAATGGGTCTCTTTATTTTCATGACTATTTAAACTGTAGATTCTCACCAAAGGCAACAAAACTATGTGGAATTATGTAGTAAACAAAAAGTGTGAAAGAACTCTAACATTTTTATATTTTAGATTCCTTAAAATAGCCACCCGTTTGCTCTGATTACGGCTTTGCTCTCTTGGCGTTCTCTCCATGAGCTTCATGAGGTGGTTACCCGATATGGTTCTCCAAAGTGTCTGGAAAGAACTTCCCAGAGGTTCATTGAGAGATGGAGAAACGTTCATATTTCTGTCATCACAGCAAAGGGCGGCTGCTTCAAGGAATCTAAAGTATAAAACATTAAAGTTCTTTTAAATTTTTTGGTTTATTACATAATTCCAAGTGCGTTCATTTACTATTTTGATGCCTTCATTGAGAATCTATGTACAATGTAAATAGTCATAAACATAAAGAAAACCATTACATGAGAAAGGTGTTCTATAACCTTTGACCTGTAGTGTGTATACACCAGATATATGTTTAAAAAATACATATTTCTTTGTTCTTAATCAGTGATTTCAGTTTTCAGGATGCATTCCATTTACTGAATAATATACAGAAAAAGATATATTCATCTCAGTCTTGTTTAAATGTTGGTAAGACACCAAACGTTTGGTGATAAACTCTGTGCACATTTATGTCAAACAACACACAATAATGAGGGCCTTATAATCATAGAATTTATTATGACGTAATTCCACATACAAGACACATTAAATGTGACATCTTATACAGTTTAGGTTACATTTCCTCAACAATACAACAACAAAAATGTTCAGAGTGTGGTGCCTGGAGGCTTTCATCTGACACCTTGTTAACATTTCATATACCTGTCTCTGGTTCTGAAATGTCCGTCCGCTTGCCGGGGACATTCTCTCAGTAGTTGAAACAAGAGAACTTGTAGCAAGACGGTTTGACTCTGCCTGTGCCCTGTCATTTCTCACAGAACCACTGCAAGAAAGGTAAATAATAAAACCTTGAACCTGTATTTTTGTCAAGACTGGACTAGACTAAAAAAAAAGCCTGAAAGAGCAGGTGGCCAAATAGTTTCATGCTTAAAGATTTCCTTTTTGCAGAATTCTCGGCCTGTGTCTAATCTCGCTAATTCAATGTACACTGCACAGATCCTCTCTTGCACATTCACACTCATACAACATATATTCAAACAGCTCTGCTTTAAGAGATTACAGAGATTACCCAGGAATTACACGATCAAAGTCATTGAACCTGCATCACCCCCACCCACCCATACTTGTCATGTGTACACTTACTGGGTCTGAAAGTAGGAGAACAAGCTGGTGTGTGTGTCGTGTTTTTTTTTTTTTACAAAGCAAAGACCTGCAGGTTAATCTCCCCTTGGGCTGCACGGTCCGAGTGGCGCACTCTGCTGGAGTGGACAAGAAGAGCAAGAAAGGGAAACCGACGATTTGTGATACAGAGCCACAGGACATACTTTGTGCACTCATTGATCATAGTTTTACATGTTCTTTACTGCATATTCTTTATATGCAGTATAAAAAAATGCATTATTTTAAAAAATGCAGGAAATTAAAAAAGTTGTTTTCAACAAACTGTGTTGTTAGGATTTGCCAATAACAGTTGTGATTCATTGTTTAAAAAACATTACTTCACTTGTGAGTGCAAAATAATGTTAGAAATATTGCAACAAAAAATCATTTGTGAGGAAAGAAAATCAACAACAAAGACACATGGAAGTAAATCAATGGAAATATGAAACTAGTTAATTGTTTTTTTATATGGTACAGACTTTCAACAGGTTTATCAGAACTTTCAAGGCTTCAGGTATAGGTAACAAAAAAGAAACACACAAATAACATAATTTTTGTTTATTTAGGCCTGACTATAAATTCATTTAAAACAAAACAGAAAAACAAATTTTAAAAAATCTGTTTATTCTTGAAAGTTTTCAAAGGATCATTTGTTAAAGTAAAAGAGGCTGAAAGGTCTGCAGAAAAAACATTGTAGATGGATAAAATTGCATCCGCAGGTAAGCTGTTGCAGTGGCAGTTTTGATATGGGTCGTATTGGTCACGTGTTCAGGGCGGCATAGCTTTGGGGGTTGCATAATCCCTCAATAATTACAGAAATAAATTGGTTATCTGTCAGCTTCTCACCCTGCAAGGTTTCTGTTGCTTAATTGCATGCCCGATCAAAGGCCACATGAAGAAAATGGTACTTATGGGCTTTTCATTTCCAGCTTCAGATTTGACAAATCAAACAAACTTTGCATATCATTACTTGGAAACTGGTGAAAAATGTATATGGTTCTAAGTGTTTGACCAATCACATCCAATTATCAAAAAGTTGTGCAAACAATATATAGATGCCATGTAAAAAAAAAATCTTTTTACATTACCTCACACGTAGAAATACTAAAATCAACACATACAAAGACCAATCACTTCACTATGTATATAAATAATATATTTGGAGCCAAAGTTTGAAGCATATAAATCCAAAAAGTAACTTAAAGAAAATACAATGAGCATCATTAAAGTGCACTGCAACAAAATAATCTCTATCATTTCTGTGTATCCTTTGTTTTACCAACATATCTATAAGGGCAACAAGTCAAATATTTCACATGTGGATACACAAGTGACAACACTATTAACAGCAAGTTTTCTGCCTTTATGTGGATGGAAAAAGTATTATGTTTACATAGTATTGTTACACTGTTCACAATTACCACAGAGGAAGCAAACGTGTTTGTAGTTTTTAACCATATTTCTTTTTACATTGAAAATTTGCTAAAACAATATGATCTTTAATGCTTTTTTTCTTGCTTTATGAATAAATAAGGATTTTTTAAATCGAATATAGTTCAGGATCAGATTGCAAGATATACTAGTCCTTTCAAAAAACAGACTTTGTAGTGGCAGAAGGAACTGAAAACAGGGTAGCACATGTAACATAAACCTTTTTTGGGTTTTTTGTAGTACTCATGAGCCTTCTTTTTTGGATTTTGTGTTATTTTTATTAAATCTGACCTGCATTTGATCATTTCTAAGTAATTATTAATAGGATAATTCTGTTTTGCACTAAGATTCTCTAAGTTCAAGAAGTTTGAAACTGGGAAGTGTTCATGTGACTGTTGCATCCCACCCACCCAACTAACACAGCATATTACATCTTCCCTTTATGTGAGTCATCATATTAGGGCATCATAAACAAAAATGAATTGAGAGACAATAATACAGAATAAAGGAGAATGTATCCAATCTGACTGTTCTCCAGTGTGTGTTGAAGCAACGTTTGATATATACACCCTACAGATGCCAGGTTTCAATTAAGACCTCCCAACTAATAAAAATTTATTCAACCAGCAAAGATCCATTAAACTCTTGGCATTGAAGCCTCCATTCAGAGTAAAGCCTGGAGCCACTTCTGAAGCAATAACGCACATGAATATCACCATTATTCTGTTTTTAATGGGGGTAATTATCTGAATAGTTCTGAAATCCCACAGACACAATGGAAGAATCATCTGACTAAATAAACAGACCATTAAATGTTTAACGCATTGTGTGATTTTTACATCTCGTCTGAAACGCTGACGGATCTCACAAGGAAAAAAAAAAAGAAAAATAAGAGGTGATGAAAATCTTACGAGTGAGTGCTGCTCTTTTCCTCCCATCTGCACGGGAAATAGTCGAAAGATTTTTGGCTTTCGTGTGATCTTCAGGAGCACTTCAGAAACTCTTGAAAAGAGAAGTTAATGAACTTCGATCGCCGCGCACGGACGCGCGCACGCACGCACGCACATGCAGCAGGCTCACACTAATCCAACAGCTGCTGGAGTTAAGTTTTCAAAATCAATTTTACAGCTTCGGTCCTGCACGGCTGATGCTTGTAATCGTTTATTAAAAGTACTGTTAATCATTCAGCGCAGAAGACCATTAATTGGTGGCTTGGAAGCAACTAAACCCGCCAACCGAACACTCATTAACAGCCGATCAGTTGTTGCTCACATTTATGCTAATTTGTCGAAGTTATTATTTTATTAAATCAGCGTCATATAAAAAGGAAAGACGCCACCAAACTTTTTCTCTAAAAAAAAAAAAAACTCCAGACACATTGGTCATCAGTAAAACAAGGCTTGTTTATAAGAGACCAGAGGATTAAATACTGTCCGTTGGGAGCAGATTGGCCTTTTCTTCTGTTTATTCGCAGCAGATGACACGTGTCTGACCTGGATTGAACCTCTGAATTGACTTCACGAGTAATTACAGCAACAAAGAAGCAACAATTAAACACGCTAATTGGCAATACAAACCGACAAAGATACTCGGAGGTTATCTGTCGTTGCAGGTAACCAAAGGATGCATGTTATTCCCCTTTCTGAAGCGTCCCTGAAGCAGACTAAACGTCCCGGCTGATGGTGGGTGGGTCACCCCAGGCCATGTGATTATCAATCTATTATAGCATGTCCAGCTGACATGGGATTAGTGTAGGCTATTTCACCAGATATCAAGTCAAATAAGGGATAGAAATTAACAATAACGCATACTTATAAGCAGTGGCCACACGAAGGGGGGCCAAGGGGTCAATAGCCACCACCAAATATTTGCTCATTCTGCTCACTGCCTCCCTGGTCAGATAGTGCTTGATCCATTGTTGAATATGAGTTTACAAGAGCAAAATATCGGGTTCAATGAGTTGCAAATATTATCTGTCTTTTTATTTATTTAAGGCAAGTGTCATTTTTTATCTATCAAAACATCCCCCCAGCCGCGCAATCAGGCTGAAGCTGGCGGGGGAAAGGGGGGGTTGACACCCCAATAAAATTGCTGGCTACCCAACTATAATATTATTTCTGAATAAGTATTAAAGCTAGAAAAATGATTTTGAAATTTGATTTTTGGTATTTTCATGCTTGGTCATTTTAGGCATAACACCAAGGAAAGGTGTGGGGGGCTGGGGCAATGTCTACCCCTATGAGTTTGTATTATTTTTGTGTTAATTAAAAATTTTAAATAAATAGTTGAATTATTAGTTAGTTAGTTCGTTCGTTAGTTAGGCCAATTTTATGTCCCTCAGAGCCAGATGCCACTGGTGCCACCGAAGGGGGCCAGTGGAGCCAGTAACCACTTCTACATATTTGTCTGGAAGTGTTCCAATAGTTGGTTAGTTAAATATGCTTGAGTCATCACTGTGTCCTTCAGAGCATGACATTATAGTGGCACCAACACAGCTGAGGGAAAAGGGCCAGTAGCCATTATTATAACTTTTCCTCAAAGAATTACATTATTTATTTATCTAAATGTGCCTTTCCTGTCCTTCAGCAAAAGCTAACAGTGATGCAATGATCGTGTATCTTTCATAAGGAGAGAGACAGTCGTTCAAAATTTTGCAGAGGCTAAATAAACACATGTACAAACATCTTAAATTTGCACGTTTTTGATGTGTATGTACTTGAATGCATGGAATGTTAGGGTATTATGTTTTTTCTGGGTGTTTTTTGTTGTTGTTTTTTCATTGGGATGGCTGACTTTTTTCTTTTTTTTTTTTTTTACCTCAGACCCCCATTTTTGTTTTTGAACTTCTCCAGTGGTCTGTTTCTCATTGACTGCCTATTTATTTGCAAACACCTGTTTTCTGCCTATTCTGCTCTCCTCACCTCACGCACCGCATGAGAAGAAATTAATTTGCTGCACATCTTGAAGGCTTAAACAAGGCAGTGACGCGCCCCGCGGCCCCTCCCCTCCGCCAAAACGACAAAGTAAATCCCCACAATTAGCAGATCCATATTAGCATATTAACCTGAGCTTCCTTCCGAGGCGCATCCTTTATGTAGGTCAGACACAGTTTTAATTACTTTTTGCTGCTGACGGAGGGCAAACATGCTCTGCGCCGTTTGTTTTGGTCTGCGCCTTCATTGTGTCTGACGTTATTTTGGCTGGAGAAAGGTGCAGACGCAGCCGAGGCTGCAGCACCGACTTAACGGACGCTGATGGCCATATGAGGCCGGTGTCTGACCAGGGTTGATTAAAATCCTAACAGACTCATAAACAAGAACAAACACATGTGCGCTGACACTGGAAGCGGGCTGGGAGTTTTTTAACTTATGTGTGTATGGGTGTGTTTTTTTTTTCTCTAATTGCAGACTGGTTAGAAATGTGAAACCTGGGTTGTTGTTTCCTTTTCAAATATGCTTTAATATAAGCAGCATTTTATGGTTTCTAAAAGCATTCAGGGTATTTTAAACGCAGTATGGATCCAGCTAACCTCTAAATGTATCCTGAGTGGATCTAAGTGTTATAATCTGACACAATGTGCTGAAAGTTGTGTTAAAGCTTTGCCTATAAGGGGCTTACACGGCAGTAACAGGCTGGATTAAATGACTGCAGGCTATGAAGTGATCTATTATGGATAAATCTTGGCTCTGTATTAAACCGTTTAAAGAAATCTGGTCTGATCATCATGATCTCATGGTGTTTTTGGTCTTGGACCGCTGTGTATTCTAAGCTTGCTGTGTGACATTTAATGCAGGTTGTCGTTAAATGAAAGACCTGCAGCCTATTAAAAGACCTAAAAACAATTTTAAAAAGTCTAGTAAGATAAGCATAACCCCTTGGGCACATTTCCATAGACAGAAAAAAATGACACCTACTTCCGTCTACTTACGTGCGGTTAAGACGTCCATTGATGTCCTAATATAAAAGAAAGGTGAGTGTGGTTCATTTTGACCTCCAAAACTTTCGTTGAAGGCTAATTAGATGGGAGGTCTTGGTTAAAAAAAAACACGCACAATAGTTGGGCGACCTTAAACAGACGTCGATGGACGTCCAGTGTGAGGACAGCTTTCAAAGAGACACATTTAGACTGAACCACACTGGAAATGGATTATTAAACTTGTTATAGTTGTTATTTAGCTATTTTCAAAACTAAAGAAAACTTTTCGTGGTAAACATAATACTTTTAAAAATGCTGAGAAATTATAATACCAGAACACTGAGGCTTTCACATGCTTTCCACCCGGGTCTGGTCATGTGATCTCATGGTGCTTTGCCTTGAATGTTATAAGCTTATTGTGACATTTTATTCCGACGGTCATGAATTTAAAGAAGTGCAGTTTGTTAAAGTATATAAACACAAACAGCAACACGCACGAGTTAACACAAGTTCAATAGAAAAGATGTCTTCAATCTAAACAACGTTAAATTGTAGTTGAGAAGTAAAAGGTTAAAAGACGTCAGATAGAAAAAGATGTCTATTAAAGGGACAAGCTGCGCCAGATCCTTCAACAGTTTGCTGGGCCAAATTTACTTTTCTATCTATCTATCTATCTATCTATCTATCTATCTATCTATCTATCTATCTATCTATCTATCTATCTATCTATCTATCTATCTATCTATCTATCTATCTATCTATCTATCTATCTATCTATCTATCTATCTATCTATCTATCTATCTATCTATCTATCTATCTATCTATCTATCTATCTATCTATCTATCTATCTATCTATCTATCTATCTATCTATCTATCTATCTATCTATCTATCTATCTATCTATCTATTTATCTATCTATCTATCTATCTATCTATCTATCTATCTATCTATCTATCTATCTATCTATCTATCTATCTATCTATCTATCTATCTATCTATCTATCTATCTATCTATCTATCTATCTATCTAGTATGGAAGTTACAATCTTAGCTCAAATAACCTTTTACAAGCGCCACACAAGCCTGAATCTTCAAGTTATTTTTACTTCCTGTTTCCTGCCCCTTAAATATGATGGTGCCTCTCCACCCCACCCCATCCACCCCCCGATGGTCCATCCAGAAAACCTCGGGGCTGATCTAAATTCTCGCCTCTGGGCTGTACTATCGTGCGGGCTTTCGGGCCTTTCCCTGCCTCGTCAGGCGCCAGATGGACTGGCTCCTGTCCGGAGATCAGTGCGCATCTGCTGCGGCGCTCTCAGCCCCCCGGTAAACACGGGGCCACTCGCCGGCGTTAAGCCCTATTAGGTGCAACTGGTGCCTCGGTTCGGCGGTGGACTGTAGCCGCACAACTCTGAAGACACAAAGCATATACTTCATTATCTTCTACTAGTAATCCGTACCAAATAAAGAAAAATTGGAGTAATGTGCTCCGTGATCCAGAAATCAAGATTTGGGGCACCCCTTCTACCATTTATGTATTTAATTAAACGTGTTTATTAAAGACGTTTAACGTTTTCCTGTTGGTTTTTAACTCGTAACATATGTTAAACTATATTAACCTCATATATGTTCAACCTATCTTGGCCATGGTCTAGAGGGAACAGTAAAGATGTCCATCTAAACCATGGGGTCAAGGAACCTTGTTTTTATGAAGACCAAAAAAAATGAAAATGTATTCAGAACAAATGTAACATCAAAATTTTGCCTGAGAAAACAGATTGAAACAGATTGTATGTGGCCCCATGCTGAATTTTATTTGGTGCCCCATTTCCACCTCACGTTTATTGATGAGTTGTGGTTACATTGTGTTTTAACGCAGCAGAAATGATGGAACAACATCCTTGAATTATGTCATAACTATCAAACTATGAATATTTTCCTCTGTGTGATTACAGCCAGAACATTTACAGGTTCTTATAAATCTTTAATACATTTAAATCAAATTGTTAAAGAATTTTAAATTATTAAATTATTAAGAATGTAACATCTTTATTGAATAAAATGATGACCATTCTATTGAAGGTAGAGGCATCATGATAAGGTTTGATCAGTCAGTTACGTTTAAAAAGATATATGTTCAAGATGTGGCTATTCTTGTCATTATGGCACAAAACTAGATATTTTCTTTAATGTCTGGTGTCTAAACAAAAGTAAAAAAATAACCGCATTTAATCACTTGAATAGACACTTTCTCTCTTCACCTCTACCTTTGCCTGGTAGCCTTCCTGTTCATCCCTCCTCCTCTTTCCCATTCTCCCCACCCTCGTCCCTCCCTCCCTTGCTTTTTCTTTCTCTTTTTTTGTAATACCTGGCGTGCGACAGCCGGTCTGGTCGCGTAGAGGTTTCACGTGGAGCCTCGAGGCAAAACAATCCGTATCTGTAAATTAAAATAAAAAGGGCCTTGAGAACTTTTTTGTACTTTGCTGCTGGTGCACCTGACTTTCCCCACCGAGGGACAAAAAAGATATTTCTATTCTATGTTATTCTAAGAGGCTATTTAAGCCCCCCCCCCCAACTACCCCGCTGTACTGGGGCCACTATGTGCTCCCTGTGAGGACAGGACTTTTTCTCCTCTACATTTGAATGTAAGACAATGGATTTAAACCGACCTCTTAATTAGGAAGGAAGTGAAGCTTCTGTCGAATAGATAATCTTATTTAGAGGGTTACTCTTTAGTAACGTGAGCAGTTGTACATATAATTGTAGAATGTGGGTTAAATATGGTGCCACACTAAAATAAAAAGAACAAATATATTTACAAAGGCCAAATTATTATGATTGTATTATTATTTAATTGTGGGTTGTTTTTCTTTTTTGCAACCGATATTGGACTGAGATTAAGTCGGATGCAGGAACAGATGGGAAGGAAAATAGTTACTTAATTAAAGCGCAGAGTCAATCTCGGCGTCCCGGCGTCAGCGCGGTCACAGTCTGCACTTTATTAATATCAAGGAGTCGCTTTGGTTGCAGTTATAGCTGAGTAGGGGGAAATAGGGACATCCAAAACAAGACTGATTAGAGCTTATCTCTGCTCCGAGTAAGAGCTATTGCCCCCTCCCTCTACCTCTCTCCCTCTCCCTGTGTGTAGACTGGCTTGTTTTTGAATGGCAGGAAATCTGACAGACAGTAGAATACCTCTCCTCTGCTCCTCCAGTTTCTATCCTTCTCCTTTATTTTCATTTTCTCCTCTTCACCAGACTCAGACGAAAAAACGTCCCCGTTTACTCCTTATGTATGTCTATTGCTTTTACCAGAAGGCCTGAGGGCAACTCTGTGCCTGTTTTCTGTATGTTTATCGCATTGTATGTATTTTGACTGCAGGTTCTCTTTGTGGCTCTATTCACCTGTTAGTATTTAGCTGCGTTTATTTTCCTATAATTTAAAGACAACCCATGGCATCAGATAAGGGATTTCTTTTTTTTCTGTATATTTTCTAAAAAAAAAAAAAAAAAAAAAGAAGAAAAAGAAATATACTCAAGGTATTTCAAAAAGTAAACAAAAACACGCTCATCTGTACACTATAACGGCACCGTTCAGCTGGGCAGGACCACCGCGGGGGCGCGTTCAGGTAAGTGATAGCAATGGGAGAAAGACAAATATGGAGAAAAACACATAGGTAAACAAAAAAATTATAATTATGAATAATAATAAACACGTTTGGATCCAGACATGCGCACGCCTGGCTTTAATACAGCATTGATGTATAATGAGTGTATTATCAACAAAGAAAACACTCCACGACCGGAAAGAAAAAAGAAAGAAAATAACCAAAATGCATAAAAAGATTAATGTAGGCGTTAGGAATAGCTGAAAAAAGAGAGGGAGAAACAATCAACAGATTTGCATATAATAAAAACATTAAAACAAGAACATGTTTCAATTTAGGAAATATTAATCCTAAAAATTATGTTTTATGTAAATCGTTTGGTAAATTTAATCACTAAATTTGAACACAAATGCGTTTTTATTGTTATTTTTGGAAAATGCAAATGGCTAATACGTAAAATAAGTAGTTGTTGTAAAATAATTTAAAGGCTAAAATTACCCTAACCCTGTGTGCATGCAGAAAGAATAAAAAATATCCAGTTTCACAAAACTATTACAGCTTCCAGCAGAAATATGAGCATATCTTGACATTCAGTAAAACTCAAAGCTTTTTTTTTTTTTTTAAATGCAAATCAAACTTACAATTTTGTTGGAAATCCGTACGTTTTTCGTTAAACAATGTTGCAGCTGAGAGTAAAAAAAAAATGATATCACGACGAAAAACAAGCTGCGGACCTTGTGAAAACACAAACGAGTCAAAAACGGAGAAAATGTCCAGAAAAAAGCGTCGAAAACGTTGAAAGAAGCTCTCGGTTCCTTATTAGGGCGAAGATACAATATTTATTCCTTGTCTCCTGGGATGCTCCTTCCCCGTCTATTGTCCTCCCATTCCTCAGTGCTGATGCTTAATTTTCAAAACTTCTATATTACCAAGGGACCTACGACATCAGCCGAGAAATACCCTGCAAGTACAAAATCCGTGAGCCAGCCCCGTCCGTGCAGAGGGGAGACGCTCGCGTTCAACCAGCTTTCTACCAATACCGAGAGCGCGCAAAAGGGGACTTTTCCATCTCTCTCGCTTTTTTGGAGGAATTTAAAGCGCATTTTTTTATCATCGTTATTATTATTATTCGATCGGGCCATAGAGGAAAGTAAAAAAATACACTACTGGTTATTTTGGAGAAAGAACAATGTCAGCGACCTTCCCCGGACTTGTCCACGACGCAGAGGTAGGCTGCTTTTTATTTCCTTTAATACCCTCAAATTTTTTTGAAAAAAAGCAAAGGTTGCAGAATTTACTATATGTTTGAGTTAAACTGTCAAAGAAATATAGCTTCCCTTCATTGAATGGGAGAAAATAAAAATAAATGCATAAGATTAGAAAAGAGTATTTCAGAGATTTTATTTGTTTTATAAGTGTGGAAGAAAATGCGGCCGGTGTGATTAGCACATTTCAGGGCGGAACTCTCTCCGCTGTGTCTTACCTTTCCTCCATGGCGAGCAGCAAGGCTGGGGTAGTGAATTTGCCAGCAGCTCGGTAATAATAATAACATATAACAGCACGCCTTTTTAAATGCTGCTCAGAGAGTGACAGGCATGCCAATGTGAGGAAAAAAACTACCTATTGCTCCTGTTGCAGCGCTATCGTTCCCCTCCCAGGCGCGTTGAAATGACATCTCCTTCAGGTGGTTTAAAGTGAGGAGGAGAGAGAAAAAAAACGCTTTGAGAGTGTGTGAGTTGTGTTTTGGAGTGTGTTTGGGAGGCAGAGAGGAGACACCGGCTGATGCTAAATGACACTGCTCATATCTTTCTCTGTCTCTTTATTATCTTCCAGATACGTCACGACGGTTCAAACAGCTACCGGCTCATGCAGCTCGGTTGTCTGGAGTCGGTGGCCAACTCCTCGGTCGCCTACTCCTCCTCGTCGCCGCTCACCTACCCGGCGCCTGCGGGGACGGAGTTCGCCTCGCCCTACTTTTCGGCCAACCACCAGTACACGCCCCTGCATCACCAGTCCTTCCACTACGAGTTCCAGCACTCCCACCCAGCCGTGGCACCGGAGGCCTACGGGCTGAATTCGCTGCACTCGGGCCAGTACTACCAGCAGATCCACCACGGGGAGCCCACTGACTTCATCAACCTTCACAATGCGCGCTCGGCCCTGAAGTCCTCGTGCCTGGACGAGCAGCAGCGGCGCGAGCTGGGCTGCCTCGACGCCTACCGGCGGCATGACTTGTCGCTGATGACGTCACACGGCTCTCAAGCCTACGGCGTCGGCATGCACCACCCGGACCAAAGGCTGCTGCCTGCCGCCGGCCTTGGTCTGCCTCCGCCGACGGCAGACGACCTACAGGTACCAGCGGCCTCCGAATCCAGACTCAACACATCACCATGCACCTTCAAAAATATCTCCTTCATTTTGATTCCCTTTGCTTTAACAAGAAGTAGTAAACACGGATATGGTTCTGCGTATAAAGGGCTGCCACACTGCCCCAGAATCCCCTGCCCCACTGGCCCACTATTCAAAAAACCTGCCCCCCTTCTTATTGTAGGAGCAACTTTGCAATTCCGAAATATTGAACAGAATAACAGCGCCAGATGTCTGTCTGTCCGCCTGTCTGCTTCATCTGTCTACAGTCTGTGAGACTCATAAAGCTTTATTGGCCTATATTTCCACTCAGGGACTGTAACTTTACTAATATTGGATATGATCTTGAGATAATTTTGTTTCCAAAGCAAAACGTGAGTGCACAAAGGGGCTAAGTAAATGTCAAGTCCACACGGCACGACGACTGTGAAAAGCATGCCTGTTTCTAAAGGTTAATTGACTGGCAGTCTATACAGTCCTATTGTGAAATCATCCCTTTATTTCTTCCAGAAACACACGTGACCCATATTTTTACATAATTCCTTTCGATGTAAAGAACTGGCCGAGATGAAAAAAGAGGGATTCGCACGGCTTTTGAGCGTGTGTGTGTGCTGGGGCAAAGAAAAGCCGCTGGTTGCTCTATTCTCCGGTAAAGGGCGGATTAACGGATCGGGCTTCGGGACACAATAGCCGACTCGAGGACCATAAAGCACCGTAGTTTATCCAATTACGGACTTAATGTCAATCAACTCTGTTGCTTATGCAGCGACATCTGAGCTGGTTTCAAAGACTTGGCTCTGGTTAAACAATTTAACTCACCGAGACAGTTTAAGTCGTGTTAACTGTGTTTTATCCCCAAGCAGAATTTGTTCAACTGGTTAAAGTCTCACTTTTGTCCATATTTATAGATGTTTTAGGATCATGCATAATAGTAAACTTGAATTAAGAAATGTATTTTTCCATGACAAACGACATGATCTAAATAACGTTTAATTTAGATATTTAATTATAATTTGCTAATGCAGGTATAAAAAACAGGGATTTATGCATATATTGCATATATTATGGAAATATTTAATGTCTCTTTTTTGGTCGTATTTTTAATTTTGTCTGCATGTGATTTAATATCTTAAATAAGGAAAACAATACATCAATATGTATTATTATTATTATTAGTAGTAGCATAATTATTATTGTAAGAGGGTTTTTTTATTTTTAAGGTTTATCATTTCACATACAATTCAACATTCCTATTATATACGTTGGCTCTTTTTAGATATATAAATGTTTCTTTTTTTTACGTTTTACCATAGGCTTTCGGGATTTTAAGGGGCGCACGTTTGACCTTTTATTTGCGGAAAAGAAAGGAGCGGCTTGTGAACCTGAGCTTGCACGAGGCGGATGTATGAACCCAACAGATGCGCCTATGGTCTCGTGCAGCCCCGTCGCATCTTTGAGCGCGTTAAAGAGATTTTCATGGCGAACAAAAGCAGCTGCCACACCTTTCCCCCGTCAGCGAGCTAATTCATGCAAGACCTCTGCGTTTTGTATATTGATTTTATAATCACTTTAGCTCCGGAATAAGAAGAAAAGAAACAGAGCAGGGGCTGGTTAAGAAGGAGTTCCACACACCTTCTATCTCTTTTTTTTTTTCCCTTCTACTCCCACTTTATTTTAATCAGAGGGGGCTCTGCGTGGGCCAGGCCTCGAGGCTCGCACGAGGGATTAAGTGTTTTCTGAATAAAAATCGCGTGTTCTTCTTTCTTGATGACATTGTTGATAGTACGTGAGTCTGATCCGGACTAAAATGTATTGCTGAGAACAGATCCTCATACATTACAGGCCCATATATGCTTGTACATACTAATTTCAACAGGTATCAGAATGTTGCAACCAACTCCGGACACTTCAGTTAATTTCTGAGTCTGGATGAGTCGCGCTGGCCTTGATTGTAGCCAGAAGCCTTATATTAGGCTCGTTTCTGGGCGAACCGTGAGCTGCATCTTTTATTTTACTGTGACCTCAGATTTGCTCAAAGCTTCCTAAGTGGTGTTCACTTTCTAACAAAACGGCTTCCTTCAATTTGCTGCAGCCTAAAGTTATATTCATTTTTATACATTTTATGATGCGTGAAAGCATATATATATATATATATATATATATATAGACATAGCTAGCTATAGTATAGAGGACCTTGCCTTCCGCCTAAACAGAGTAAAATTGCGACGGAAAAGTAAAAGCTGAGAAGATACTGGATACTGGGATACTGTCAGTCTCTTAATATTTAACTAAAATATTGGATCCATATACCATCTAAAAATTTTATGTAAGATCTTTCAAATTTATGTTGATCCAAAAATTGTTACTCAGCTTGTTTTTCCTATGCTGTTATATGACGGAGGTGGGTGCAGGGTGACTGGCCCAGGAGTGAGATAAAAGGACAAAAATAGTATTTTGGCATATTAAAAATAAATAAATAATAAAACTAAATGTTTGAACTAATTAAAATTGTCTTTTATTCTTTTCAGTTCCTATTAATAAAATATATTGCGCGTAGGAAAAATTCATTGGTGCTGCTACTTTCCACAAAACGTCTGTCGATGTCGAAATGTGTTGGAAAGATTTTATTTATTTATTTGTTTGTTTGTTTTGTTTGTTTTCGATAGGCTAAACTTAGACAGTATATGGGCTAAAACGTCACAGTTTGGAAATATTTGTCAGAGCTAAATAAAAGCTCTCTCACTTTTCTAACTGAATTCTGCTGTGTTTTTGGGGAAATTGATCCATTGAAAGTATCCGAACAAATACTCAGCATAAATAGAAAGATTTCTTCACTTGGCTGATTTACAGTTCATAACTTGAATCAACGCCTCGGATCTTGTGTGCACCTGTACGTAAAAACAACAAACATAGTATTAAGCTTTGCAGCAAGCGTGTTATTGCAGTATACCAAACTAATGAGTCCTTGTTTCTGCAGGGTTCCGTGGAGGCACAGTGTGGGCTCGTACTGAACGGCCAAGGGGGCGTCATCCGGAGAGGTAAGGGCCCCCCGTTTATTTCCTCTCTGTGTTGTTGCACCGGAGGCCGTGAAAACAATCGCGGCTCGACACAAGACAAGACAGCGAGCAGACAGACAAACAGGCGGAACACTCCTCTCTTGTCTCCTGTCAAAATGTTACAGCAGGAACGGCACCGCTTTTCTCGCCTGTTTAAACACGAACACGCATACACACACCCGCACTGCTCCCCACTTCCACCGCGAAACGAACTGTCACTCAACACCTACGTTATTGTTCGGGGAGCAGGCACACTAAACTCTCCCAGACAATTAAAATGTCAACAAAGTGACGAATTAATGTGTAATAATAATGCTTGAGATGACACATCAAAAGACAAAGGTTGTCCACTTTATATATATTTATATATATATATATATATATATATATATATATATATATATATATATATATATATATATATATATATATATATATATATATATATATATATATATATTCTTGAATTTGAGTGATGGGTTTTACAAATTAGAACAATGTTTTCAATAAACTGTAATGGGTGCAGATCCATTTAATCTAAGATGGACCTGATGTCCAAACAATTACACAGAATTTCTCTGTCATATTGTACAAATAATACATAAAAATGTTTTATAGAATCTCCATTCAATGCAGAATATCCAGTTAAGCTTTGATCAGTCCAAGTGTTATGGGGTTTGAACAAGAAATTATTATCTATTAAAGATTCCTTATAAATAGCTAACTACACATTTCATTTAGCATAGTTACTCTGCTGTCATTAGCAAGGTGGGGTGTGTGGGCATATTTTCTTATAATGATTATAGTACACTGGGGGCTGCACGCACCGTGTTGAGTGCACACTAAAAATAAACAATAGAAAACTTGCTTGTGCTGCCCCTTATAAAACCTCCCCTGGGTAGTGAGCCACATCAAAAACCACCATTGCAAATCCATATTTGTGTAGCAGACTAAAGTCATATGTGATAATAATAATTACAATAATATCCATTTGAGGAATTTCAGACTTGAAATTCTTTATCTTTTATTTGTATATCTTCATTTGCATTAGTAGCTCAGATTTGCTATCAATTGTCAATTCACAGCAAAAATAATATATTAAAAAATCTATTAAACTAAATTCATCCTTTTTATTTGCCTTTTAATTTTGAGTGTAGGGTCATTTTATTCCTATTGGCTCTTAATTACTTTAGTAATTATATTGTTGTGTTTATTTAGATGTTAACATTAGTATTTATTAAAATGCAGTGATGCAGTAACTTTAACTCTGGGTTTAGAGGATGAAGGTGTTTGAGACTGCCTGCGCATGTTGTTTGGGCCTGTGTAAACACATAGCAGGCCATCCTGTTTCCTCATGAGTGGGCTTAAACACGCTGCGGATCTTCTTTTTGCTCCATCAAAGCTTGCTTGTGTTTCTTTTTTTCCCTGCACAGTGACTGTGTTTCCATTTTCCATACAGAAGCAGAAGAAGGCTAGTGTCTTTTGGGTTAAATTTTTCATCAGCCCTGCCCTGCCTAGGTGTTGGGGCTTTTCTCTCAGATTGACGCGGGAATCCCTTCGCCATCACTTTCGGTTTATGGTGCGCCGTATTTGGCCCTGAGCTCAGCCGCTGCAACCATCACAACCAATAATCTTTGCTTTACCTCCCGCTCCCGTATCGATAGCTTCTCTCGCCTCGGGCGCACGCTTTGATATGCTAATGCCGAGTGGGGCCCCCGGATTCAGCCGAGATCATATTAATGTTGTTCTTTCTGACTGCGGCTTTGGCGGCATGAATATTCACATAACCTTTTTCAAAAGAAAATCAGTCAAGAAATGCGGATCCTACTTAGGAGGAGTCGTCTGTGTTTTTAATCACGCTGCGTTCCCTTTTTCCTCTTCAGCTCTAACAGAGGCCCGCAAAGAACAAGCTGATCTGTCTGACGCGCGCCCCCGCTACGTTGCTCCGCGCGAGCACATCCCTTTCCTGTCAATACATTTTTTTTCTTTTTGCAGCTATAAACATTGTTGCTAAAATATGAAGAGAACGGTATTTGGCCCTTGTCTCTTTTTCTTTAATTTTCGTGGCAAACTCGTAAAAGGCGCTTGATTCCGCGTGTGATCCCGCCCGCCGCTCGCGCCGCAGCCCGAGGCTACTCTCCGTTGCTTAAATACCGTTATCGCCTCTGGGCCCGCGCGCTCCACTGACTGCACTACCGGCAATAGCTCTTTTCGATCGCCCTTGGCAACATAAAATACAAACTACTTTGAATCAAAACATTTTTAGGGGAATTAATATGATGTGAACCGTGCGGCTTTCAGAGACGCGCGCCCCTGTCAGAGCGCGTGAGCCTGACGGACAGGTTAGCGCGGGTTTATGTCACATGCAGGCAACAGGCGAGCCCGGGCACGGACTCGCGCGCACGCACGCACGCACGCACGCGCCCGTGCGCCGGAGCGTAACCAACAGCAGCCCTGTCTATCGACAGGCTGAGAGAAACCCGAACTCGGGTTTCACTCAGTCGGCCTTTGTTTTTATGCTGTGGGCTGGAGGCGCTGTCCAAGTGCTGGAATGAAAGGTGCAAAAGAGCTGTCCACGGTACTGAACCTGGATGACACTTTTTTTAACAGTCTTCCTGCAGCCAGAAAATGAGGAAAATCCACAACATTTCTGCTGACTATGAACAAAAGATTGCCAGTGGAGAAAAAATAAGGTACGGTTGATTTAGTTTAGTTTATGTTAATGTCTCGGACCATCAACAAGAACCGTTTCAAGGCATTTGGCTAATTTCCATCTGTAAACACAAAATGCATATAAAATATAAATCAGCAAACATAAATAAACATTAGTTTAATCAACTTAATTTAAATTTCCCTTTATTTTTTTAGATATCAACAAATGTCAGGGTAAGTTTAACCCTGTAACTAACCATTAATAGCAATATTTGATATCAGTTAAAGCTGATAGTGGTTTGTTTCATCCAAGAAGCTTTTTCGACTATTCTAAAAGTATGTATGATTGTCAAAATTAGTATCTAATATTTAGAGAATAGTAACATAATAATTTTGTAATTCACCTTTTTATTCCTCCTGTCCTGGCAGCTTAGATTTAGAGTATGGTGGGTGTGGTTGCTGAGAAGTGTCACGTCAGATATACCCTTCAATTGTCAGTGCATGCACAAAAAGAGTCAAAAAGGTCAAGTCATTGGTTCATTTCTGTAGTCACAAGGCTACAACCACAGAAAACATATAAGGTACATACAGAAGTCAACAAACATAACTGATAAAAGCTTATATACATTTATTCATCCCAGTTTCAAACGTTTATTATTTGATTTAGACAACAATAAAATGTAGCATATTGTTAACCCTGTAGCTAAGTACTTTATATTCATTAAAGTTGACAGTACTGTTTCATTCCACGCATGGAGTTTTTGTATGAAACCTCAGGGTACCATAACTTTGGGTAGGAGGTCTATCACCAAAGTCACATGGAAGAACTGAGGTGGCATCACATATAGGGGCATATAGTCAGCATCAAACACGAGTTGCTTCAGCAATCCACAGGAAAGAGAAAAACCATTTATTTAAGGTGGATTATAAATTTCTTTATGTCAAAGGAAGTGCATCAAAACAAACACGATTTTCCTCTGTTTTTAAAATGTATTACCTCTTCTTGTTAACAATTTACCAAATGAGAGATTATTATTTGGGGCAGCATGTTTCAGGTGATGTGGGATAGATCTTGAAAGGTATAAGACAAAATGTAGAAAAAATGAATGCGTTAATTGGAATTTGGAAATAACTAATATGTTAACACTTAACCCGAGAGATGTCTACTTCTTGCAAATCAAATGCTTTTTAGCAATACAGCAAAGCATTCTTGTTGTGACAAAAGTGTAAGTCTATGCAGGTGGTATTGATGCAATCAAGTGTAGCCTCACAGCCTTATGATCATTTTCATGTAACTCATGCTGAATATGTTTTAATGTATGTAAGCTGAATGGCACCCTGGGCGAATGACCAAACATGTCACTCAAATTTTGTTTTCTCTGAACTTCAACAACATAGTGAGCAATACTTTGAAATAAAATATCATACAGGCCAAATTTTTGTTTTGCTTAAATTGGAGGAACACCTTGAGGTGTTGGAAGCTATAAGACACTTTGGGTTAGTTTTTAAACCTGATGACCAAACTGAGCACATACGTATCCTTAAAAATCTAAAAACAACCCAAATATTTTGTGTATGATGATCAAAGCTCAATATGGTGTTTAGACAACATTATTCAGACCAATTAAGTTTTTTCCTTTCTTGTGTCTTCTTCTGGCAACTCTAAACAAACAGTATGGTGGATCTGATTGCTGTGCAGTGACAGGTTAAAATTAGCTTTAGACAATAGGGAGAGTGAGATGTTGCTCATGTTGCAGAGTTAAACTATCCAATGATTGAATTACATTTAAGGCTTGATTGTAGAGTGACCTCAATTAAATTTTTATCTAGACAGCAACTCATCTCAGAATGATATAACTCCATAGCTAACAAACATCTATTTATAAAATATTTGAATATTTGTATTCCTGGATTGATTGAATTTGTTTTAAGGCTTGATTGAAGAGCAGTGTTCATTTTGTTGATGAATTCCTGACTTAATAAAATCAAAACTCATACAGATCAAGTTTTAGTCGAGTAGAAAGGAGAGACTAGCTTGGAAAGTAGCCAATGAGATTGAATCTTATTGGACAGTATGAAGGAAATGACCCATGGCATTGAGCAAGACGTGAAGGTCTTGCGTTTTTGTTGGAGATTCTCTTCTTTTGGAACAATGTGGAAAATAAAACATTGACACCAGGAAGAAGGAAGAGTGTACATTTGAGAACGTTTCACCTTAAATGACAAAAACAGACATTTTGCAAAACTTGTGGATCTGTTTCATTGCACTGCAAAACATAACTTCAGTTTTATTTCATATTAAGATAAATTAAGTTTTAAGTGAAAAGAAACTATTTTCCTTGAAGGTTTAACAGGCAGGAAAAATGCATTCATTTATGACTTCATATTTTACCTGACTACATTTAATTTAGTCGCCTAAAATGTAATAAGATTTAGTTGCCTGAAACAAAAATTAGTACAGATGATTAAACCGTGAGTTAAACTGAATTATATTTAGTCTGAAGATTAAAACTCAGATAAAATTAGCTAAAAATGAACAAATGATCTGGAGGACATTCATGTAGAAATAGATAGGAGTGCATTTAGATTTGGTGATGCTTCCACAGTGGGTTTTCATTAAAACAAAAACTTGTTGGTGGTCAAATAATCTAAAATGCCCCACAAAAATGTTGTCCAATCTTAGCCTGCAGCACTCTTCCATTTAGCTCAAAAGGTTTCTTTTTATTTCTCTTCATCATATTCAACACAGCTAATAACAAAGTAACACACCCTGCTGTTAGATCTGATAACGAGGCCGATAAATAATAGAATATAGCCTACAGTACATCAGACAAAAACCTTGCATTTCGGCTACTTCAGTTCAAGTGAAAGCTTAATAATGAAAACACACACCCAGAGAAATCAATACATATTTTACATTTGTTTATAAATATATTTCAGAAATAACCAGTAGCATTGATGCAGGTGTGATTAATAATGAGAAACAGCATTCTGCATCATTTAATCACACATTCAGAAGCCACAAGTACACAATGAGATTGGTGGAAAGAATGTTTTGTTTTCGCCTTCTGGAAGAAAAGCTAAGGATTAATATTGAGCTGAACCTGGACAATAAATATATGTAAACGATTAAAAAGAAATAATGATATGTTATATTTAAAAAGTCTGTCGGAGGGCTGAGAAGAACTTCTTTTTATTAAGGCATGCATTCAATATCACATTTACATAAAAGGATTAATTTTCCTTTCGGATGTTACTGAAATACAGTAGTATAAGGGGAAAATATGGATCTGTGATTTGTCAAGAACCAGCTTTAAAATAATAGTTTTGCATGTTTGATCAGCACTTCAGAAATATTTTTAAAAATTGAGATTTACTGAAAACATGTTTTCAGGCTCAAAACAGCCAGTTTTAAATATTCACATGCTCTCACCTGACTGGATGTTCTGGCTGTTGGGCTATTGTTGAAATACCAAAAAGTTTTAGCAGTGCACTTTCTCACACATAAACTTTCCAAATAAGTGATTCTTTACACATCATTAGAAATGAAACTTCAGCTAGAAATTAGATAAAATACTTTCTTGTTGATCTCGTCATATCTATAACCCTCTCTTTTTTTTGCACTGCAAAAAATATATTATAAAGGATTCTTTGAAATAAGAACTAGAGAGACCTCATACAAGATGTTTACACAGTTAAAGTAGCTTCTGTGAGCAGAAGTGGACATTAGTCCAAATGTGTGGAACGTCATGTGAAACATCTCAATAAAAAAACTAATGTACATGCTTCTTTTAAAATTAAACTGTAAATGACCAAAAACCCAACATGAAACATATATATCCTGTGGTCTTCATTGCACAAAGTACTCTAAAATGAGCCATTTGCTAATTTCTTTGCTGTATTGTATATAAATAAGATGGTTGCTTATGAAGACTTTCATTCAAACAGAGCAGAAGGAATATCCAGATTTTATTTAATAATAAAATTGTCCCTAGAGGCTCCTGTAGCTGTTCAGGTCTAAAATACACCAGAACACACATGTTAGGTACATTGTATTCTGTCCACTGGTATAAATTAGGCTGTGATTATGATGTTATTGCTGAAGCTGGAGGGGATCCTCCAGAATGCTTTAAAGGGTTGGCCAGATGGGGCCCCTGATAATCTCAGTGTGGGCACACCAAAACCAAAACGGGCATACAGAATTTTAGGAATTCAGATGTTTTACTATTTAGGTGGGGTTAGTGGACGTTGCTGGAAGTGAATAATTGGCATGCTATGAAAGAAAAAAGGCTGCCAAATAAATAAATAAATAAACTTGCTGAACCTTGTTCTCTAGGTCTTAAATTCATAAAATCATGTAACATAATCATAAAAATATGTAAATAAGACTATTCAACAAATTTATTGAGCTGCCATTGGGCTCCTGTGGCCCCTCAACCAATTCTGCTATTGCATTGCTTATTTCAGCGTTATGGTTAAAATTGAAATGCCTCCCCAATATTACAGCTACTGTATCAGTTACGTTCACACATTGAAACAAACCAAGAAATCAGCGCTTCACAAAAGAAATGCTGAAAGCCACCAATGCCAGGCATCAGAATACCATGCACTAGTTTCTGTTGCAATGTTTTAAATTTCTTTTTAATTTGTGTTTTTACTTTTTACAGGCAGCTTCTTTAAATCACTATAAATGTCCAAATGTTGTGCTGCTTGTCCACCTTGAACTACATAGTGACAGTGTTGCTGTGTGTACTTGCAGGGGGGACATGCGTGGTGAATCCCACAGACCTTTTCTGCTCTGTACCGGGCCGACTCTCGCTGCTCAGCTCCACCTCCAAGTACAAAGTCACCATTGCTGAGGTGAAAAGAAGACTGTCCCCCCCAGAGTGCCTCAATGCTTCCCTGTTGGGCGGCATCCTGCGCAGGTCAGTGCAAATGTAGCTGTTGACACAGCTATGGTGATTAACAACAGGACATATTAAACTCTTTTCCTGTGCAGCTGTAAATGTGCTAGAACATTTTATGAAAACCCTGGGCATACTCTGAAATAAAAGGATTAAATAGTCAAAATATATATTTTATACAGTTTACACTCTTTATAAATCCTCACACAATGTGTAATAATGTGCAAGTGGGGACATGAGTGTGATAGAGAGGGATTTTTGGTAGCAGAAGCTGTGATTTTTCAGGCCTAAATCTGGCTGCTGAGCTTCGGAGAGTCTTTGTTGCACCTCAGATAAAACAGAGGATATATAGCTGCACCCACAAGAAGGCCTGGGCTGCATGCGCCGTCATGCCCAAGGAGCCAGAGGGAGGCGAGACCAGGCCAAAGCATGCCAGGATCAGAGAAAGCAGAGGAAAGCAGGAGTTGCCAGCGTTGTATTATTGATGAGCTGGAGAGAAAGAGAGAAGGGGGGGAAGAGAGGAGAAAGGGAGCAGACAGAACATGGCTACCAGGCGATGCATCAACAAAGGGAGAGAAAAACATAAAGAACAAATGGGGATGCTAATCTTTTCGTGGATTGATATTGATAATGTTGCAGCAATTGGTAGTTCATGTTAACTGTAGACATTGTTGCATGAATGGTGCTCCGGATTAGCCTCTCCAATCTACCACTACAATACTCAATCCAGGATTTATCAGTCTGTAATATTTGAGGTTTCTTCAATGCCCAAAAAGCAGTGCAAAATGCTCTTTTATTAAAAATTCAAACACAGAATTAAGGGTTAATAAATCTTAAATTGTGTTTTAAAGAATCTTTGAATTTCTTAAAATACCAGGCACATAAGAGAGGCGCCTCCTTTTCAGGAACTGGACATGCAAATAATCAATTTTAAAAAAACCTCAATGAGCAACAAATGACTGGTAACTATTTTATTCTTCATTTTATTAAATTATATAATTATTACCTGGTGGTGCCCCTTAGGCCATGCCACATTGGTCATATCAAAAGATGCCCTTGGATATAATGTTGTAGAAATTATTTTCTCTACTCTGTCAGCTTCATTTGCTGAAAACAAGCCACAAAGTGATCAGCAAAGTCAACGAGCTGAGGAAAAATCTATTTCACAAACAGAAACTTTTACAAATTTCACACAAAAGATGACAAATTGTTGACTTTTATGTTGCAAAATACACCAGTTCACATTCTAGATGACAGAGTTTACAAAAAAGGAATGCAAAACCTTGTTAGAAATGTAATAAATTAGATGTTTTAATCTGTTTAATTTTTACTTTGCCTTAGTCAAACTAAATGAGTTCTATCATTTGAATTTCTTTACATTTCTTTACAAATGGGAACCTGGTGCTGCCAATGTTTTCTTGTGCAGTTAAAGTTGTCAGAGTTCATTAAATATATGATTTTTTTCTTTGCAGAGCAAAGTCCAAGAACGGCGGCCGGTGTCTTCGTGAGAAACTAGATCGCTTAGGCCTCAACCTGCCAGCAGGAAGACGGAAAGCTGCCAATGTCACCCTACTCACCTCCCTGGTGGAAGGTACGTCACTTCACTCATCAAGTTTTTAATATTTAATCCTTTTCAGTGCCTCTCTCACTGCTTATTCCTCTGTTTTTGTTCGCTGCAGGTGAGGCGCTCCACCTGGCGAGGGACTTCGGCTACACCTGTGAGACAGAGTTTCCCAGCAAGGCGGTGGGAGAACATTTGGCGAGGCAGCACAGTGAGCCGAAAGAGACCAACGCACGCAAGAAAATGGTCCTGGCAACAAAGTGAGAATAAAAAAAAAAAACACTCCCATATACTCACCTACAATAGTACATAAAACAAAACTTCTGGATGTGCTTCAGGTGTTTTAAATAGTATTATCTTATATATTTAAAGTTGTTAGAGGTATTTGTGTTAGGTTCTTCTGTTGCATTTACCTTAAAAATGTTGTTTTAGAAATGAAGAAGGGCTTTATTTCATATGAAAATGCAGACTTTTGGTCACCAAGGAAAATTCCACGCATAAGCAGCGTTGTTATTATTGTGATGCATGAAAAGGAACTACTCCAAATGATTGAAAGTAATAAAGATTGTTGGGTGCAGAGGAAGGAAAATAATGAACTCTAGATTTGTGCTGGTTGTGTTGGAGACAGATGGTAAACCCTCAGTCCCTCCCTCCCTCCTGTCTGTCAGGCAAATCTGCAAGGAGTTCCAGGACTTACTGAGCCAAGATCGATCTCCTTTGGGCTCCTCGAGGCCGACCCCCATCCTGGACCTGGACATCCAGAGACACCTCACACACTTCAGGTAACATTTCTACAAGAAAATGATGGGAAATCTTTAAGGAAGCTGCCTGATTTGTGTTACTCTGTGTTTTAAAACGCCTAATCGAGAAGCTTTGCTTGTCGTGCCAGTGACCTCTTTGCCAGTTTTTGAAAGACGCAGCTGTGCATTTTGATATTTGGCACAAAGAGCAGGAGGAGAGAACGCATCCTCATTAGCAGAAATGTCACATGTATGGCGTCACCACTCGCAGAAGTTTTATCAAACTGCTAAAGAGGGTTGAGTTATCAACTGATAAGCAATCAAAGACATGAGCGTAGAGGAAAACTGCAGAAAACCATCCTTTGGGGCGCATAAAGTGAGTACTGAGCAATGAGCTTTTAGGATTGTGTTAACCATTTAGCTTTTATTTTATTACATGAGCTGGTGAATCTTTTGAATCTCTACTGACTCTTAATTCAGCATTGCTTGAAATTTATTAAAGGAATGCTAATTGGTCTGTTTCTACCGGTCACTATCAATAATCAGATTGGAGGCGGACACCCCTGGTACAATTCATGCTCACAGGGAGGCATTTCATAACTGCTGCTACCTCCAAATATAAAATAATTATCTGTATTCTGCTCATAGTGCACTATAAATAAATCCTGTTATCTGACTCTAAAAGATAATACAAACCAGCTGGAGGTCACTCAGAGTTATCTTAGTTTAATTGAAGGACATAATTTGGTTTTGAGCGTTAATTGACCTAATAAGCATTAAGATCACGTATCTAAATATGTAGTTTGATGCACACCAAAATATTTGTAGAAATAAGGTCATATTTCTCCATTTAACTGTAATGTCTCATTTGATAGGCTTAAGATGTGGTGGATTTTGGTAGTGGGTGCAGAAGGAATCAGTGACAATCAATGACTTCGTAAAGGAATGTCACATTTGTCAGTAAAATATTTGAACCAATAAATGAATAAGTGCGAAGGAATAGTGGGAGAGGAAGGGATAGAAGCGGGGTAACTCTTGGAATTTGAGTTAAGTCTTGGAATTAGCTTCTTTTTGATACACTGGGGTGACAATCATAGCATTTCCTGTCTAAAAAGAAGTCAATATAAGAGTAAAAAGTAACCCTCAGATGTTTCCAAAGCAATTAATCTTTCAAGTCAACAACTCAAAACCATAGAAAAATATCAGCAAATCTCACATCAGATGTGGTCGGCCCTGGAATTGTTCACATGGAAAAAGTCTCTATAGCCTATATCTTCTCCCCATGAATTCTTGAAGGGTTGAAGCCAAATTCAGACATTCAGTGGACATTAAAACCTATGGTGGGAGGATTTGATGAAGCTTTAGTTTCCAGAGTCCTAAAGAAGCATGAACTCTGCCAACCCTCATGATGACATATTTCTCTGTATTCTACCTCTCCAGCCTGATCACTCACGGCTTCGGTACGCCAGCGGTCTGCGCAGCTCTCAGCACTTTCCAGACAGTCCTGAGCGAGATGCTCAACTACCTGGACAAAAACTCGAGTGGGAAAACGAGCGGACCCAACGAGCAACAAATCAACAACAGCTCGGAAAAGACGCAGCTCCGGAAAACAGTCGAATCCCAGAACAAGGACGGGAAGTCAGAAAAGACTGAGTAGCACATCCCCCCCCCCCCCCCCCCCAACACTCACACACCTGGTTGCCGTGCCTTGGAGCGCTGAATCTTAGGAGTGTATCTGTGTATGAATGAGTATATGTGTGTGTGGGTGTGTGTGTGGGACTTCATACTGGAGTAACTCCCACACATTTTGAATATCTTCTTAAGGACATATTTATTCCAATTTATTTATCTATTGCTTATCTTATGCTGAAGTCTAACACTATTTTAACAGTCCCAAACATGAAAAGTGAGGATGAAAAAATCAAAAACGAGAATCGCCATGGAGACTCATCTGAAACCTTTAGTTTTTTTGGTTATTTATTCTGAAAATGTTATATTTCTCCAGGTTAGGGTGTGAACAGCCAGCTTTACAAAGACACATTGATGCATTTATTGTGACAGACAGCAAAAACTGAAAATGTTTTTCTGCTCTGATAATTGATTTGTTCTGAATAGTTAGGATTAAGTGATTGCAAATCATTTTCAAATATCTACATTTTGCTTAAATTTTCAATTAATTGAAATTTGTAATTCCCCGCAATTTTAGCAAATTAGCTCTGAATGCAAACCTCCAAACCTCATCCCTGCACGCAAACACCCCCAGTAACCTGTAGGAACACTTGAACTACAACAATCTGGCTTTTATTTTTACAGTACCAAGCAAGTCTTTATGTCCCTTGAGTTTTTTGCACATTGTGTCATGTTACAACCACAAATATCAGTGTTTTATTTGGATTTTGTGTGATAGACCAACAAAAAGTAGGACATAATTGCAAAATTAAGGGAAGAAGACATATTTTAATAAAGATCGGAAAAGTGTAGCATGCAAATATATTCAGCCTTTTTGATCAGATGCCCCTAAATAAAATATAGTACAATCAACTGCCTTTAGACTTTACCTATTTAGAAACTGTAGCCCACGTATTTTTAATTTTGTTTCATTCTAACCTCAGCTGTTCTGTAAAGACCTCAGAGTGTTTTTAAGAGAACAGAAGTAAACAAACCGCCTCATGAAGACCAAGAAACACACTAAACAGGTCAGGAATGAAGTTGTGAAGAAGGTTGAAGCAGGATTCAGTTCTTAAACAATGCAATGGACATCTCATGGAGAACTTCTCAGCCCATTATGTGAAAATGGAAAGAGTATGGCATGACTGCAAACAACCTATCAAGACTTGGCCATAATCTAAGACTTAGCAAGAAAAACAATATTCAAAGAGGCAGCAAAATACCCCATAGTAACTCTGAAAGACCTGCAGAGATCCACAGCCAGGGCCAGATTTGCACTGCATATTTTGCTTTTTAAATGGAGACATTAAAGGTTTTCCACACACAATGTGGGACACAGCAACCATGTGAAAAATGAACTTTCTGGCCAATAAGCAAAACATAATGTTTGGTACAAAACATCGCACCTCACTCTGAACACAGCACTGTGACATGGTGGTGGCAACATCGTGCTGTGGAGACAGGGAAGCTGGTCAGAGTTGATGGGAAGATGGATGGAGCTAAGTACAGGGCAATCCTGTAAGAAAAACCTGTTAGAGGCTTCTAAAGATTTGAGAGTGTGGCAGAGGTTCACATTCCAGTAGAGAACGACCCAAAACACACAGCCAGAGCTACAGTGGAATGGTTTGGATCAAAGCATATTCATGTGCTGGCCTTTACAAGGGCCCTGTCAAAATCCAGACATAAACCCAATTAAAAATCGGTGGCAATAATTGAAAAGTTATGTTCACAGATCCTCTTGATCCAATCTGACTGACCTTGTGCTATTTTGCAAAGAAAAATGGACAAAAAAGTTCAGCCTCAAAGTATGCAAAGATGGTAGAAACATACCTTAGAAGATGTGCCGCTGTACTCGCAGCAAAAGACAGTTCTACAAGGTATCGACTCAGCGAGGCTGAATACTTCTCTGAATTTTATCTGTAAAACATTTTCAATAATGGGCATCATTTTCCTTCCACCTCACAAATATGTGCTACGTTATGTTGGCCTAATTTTGTGGTTGTAATGTGACTAAATGTGAAAATGTGTGAGGGTTATGAAGACATTGTATTTTCAAGCTGTCTGTTAACCATGTAGATGGCAGAAACAATAACAAGACTCAGTAGGCTGCACTGAGGGGTGTGTGACTGTGTTTTCAGCATGAATGTGTCAGTGTGTGTGTGTGTGTGTGTGTGTGTGTGTGTGTGTGTGTGTTTGTTTAAGAGAGAGAGTGAATAAAAGCAAAAGAGAAGGGTCCAACTCAGCCATTTTGTAAAAGAGTGACTTTGCTTTGTGCATGTCTGTCTTCGTACATGATCCAGATTGCAAGTTTAGCCGACACGAGCCCTCCGACTTGCTCATGAACATTTGTACAGATATATATAAATATTTAAATAACTTTTCTTGTAGGCTTTCGACTATATAAATGTTAAATCCCAACCTTCTAAAATGCTGGTGTTCAATAAAGACAGTTGTGTTCTACAGATTTTTATTTAGTCTGACTCTGTCATCTGTTGCACTCACATGCAAATATACACGCTTCATATATAAACACATGTGTGCAAACATCAGGAAGCAACAGAGTGAGCGGAGACAAAACACACAGTGCAGATCAAAGCCAGTGAGTGTGAAATATCTAAAAGAGTTCACAGTGTCAAAATTATGAAAAGCCATAGTTCTTGTCTAATGTTGCGAGAGAAAGCTCTACCTACAGGAATCTTCAAACGCCTGTGTGTTTTCCTTCAGTTTGAGCGACTTCTGTCAGGTTCCCTGTTTATTCACATTTTCTAAAAATCTAATGATAAAACAGAAGGAAGAGCAACTGCCTGCTGGCGTCTCCATCCGGGCTCCGCGGGTTCTGTTTGCTTGTTAATATTCCAGTCATTTAGAAAGGAGGTCACGTTCACTGCACAATGCAAACACACAAACACACACACACACACACACACACACACACAGTCAGACAGGATGCATTTACACTGATGTCTGCACTGATCTGTCACCCGGCATCAGCACAAATTGAGCCTCGGGTGGAGAAGTAATGATGGTAAAGAGAGCTGTAAAAGAAGGAAGTGACACAGGTGGCGGAGACCAGTATGTTCCTGGTTTGACTGGTTGCATTTGGTGTGCTGCAAATAAAAATATGCAACCAGGATTTCCCTGAGATGCTTTGAGCAGCAACACATGCTTGTATCTACACTTTTGAAACCACCTGTTTTAGATCTTAGTTTAAGACCAAAATTGCCTCTAAATCTTTAGCAATGCCTTAAGCACCAGCTTTTTTTTGCAAGAATATACAAAATTATTTAGCAAAATATTTTTTGTAAAAACGTGGTACTGGGGTACCAGTCAGGACATAATTTTACTGTCAAATCTGAGTACTAACTTAAATTCTTAACCTAAATGTCAAACATTTTTCCCAAACATTATTTTCAAACATGAGAATTTACTGATTTCATTCCACATTGGATGATCGATAAGACAAAATGTGATATCTAAAAACAAATTTTAAAAGACCTGCATTGTGGAAATTTTTACAGTTTCTATTTCACAAGATGCAAAATATAATTTTAAATTCTATAATAAAAATCCAAAAACATTATCTTGTTGTTCACTGATTTAAAAACTAAATGATGTTTCCTGACAGCTGCCATTTTGTAATGTTCCTGCAGGGTGTTTCCGTGCTGCACTTACAGGATCAGTCAGCAGAGCTTCTTTCATGACTGCAGGGCATAAACCGTTAACACACCTTGATTGCAAATTATCCCTTCAATAGACAATATGAGCAGTTTTACTACCTGCCCATGTGCCCGCACAAATATGTTCGATGTATTTGTCAAAACGGGTCAGTTTGTTTGATTGGGAATGTCACAGACTTCATGGAAAATCTCACTGAGCCCAAACATTACTTGCTTTTAGGGTTAATAAAATTCAAAAGAGCTTGAATATGATACTTGATTTGCATTTGATTAAGAGAATTTTTAGGGTTCTAACAAGATCTCCATCTCGAATTTTCAATTCTTTCCGGATGTAAATTTCTGGATTTTCCAGCACTTTTTCTATTATTCTGGATTCATTTTACTTAAATTCTACAAATCAAGAAACCACTCAATGTTGATGCTTTATATCCCAGAGAGATTTAAAGGGCTATGTGACTACTCTTTGGGCATCTTTACCAACTTAGAACAGCTCTATTTCAAGACCTATAGCTAACATTTAGACTTGTCAGTTCTGGACTGGAATACGCTAAATAGAAACTCAGTTTGCCATCGTTGATATCTACTTTTGTTTGAAAATACTCTAGAAATATACATTGTTTGGCATCTAAAGAGAGAACAAAAAGGCATTCAAATGTATATTTTTTAACTGTGGATTCTGTGTCAATAACTCAAAATGTGTGATGAGACTAATCAAAGATAAAGGATTTAATTTTAATGTGAATCATTGTTTTCGTTTTCAGAAAATCTGATTTTTAGCTTTTAGTTTGAGGGATAAAGAAAATATCTGAAAACAAATATTTTTCTAGACTCAGTTTTCTTTTCTCCATATGCTTATCCAAACTGTAGAACCCCTGATTTATTTTGCATAGTAAATATTTGGTAACTGAATGTCAATCGCATTAGCAAATGGTTTTAAAGATTTATTATAAAATATACTCACACCAAAGTATGTCAAACAAATGAAGAATTAAGAGAATGATCAGCAAAACTCTCCTTTGATGGATGCAGCTTCTTAGTAGAGGGTGTGGGTGTCAATAAATAAATCAAAATCCATTTTGGGCCTTTATGGAAGTGTGGCAAAAAGAAAGACATTGTTGGAAGAAAGCCATCAGATGTCCCATTTGAATCTTGCACAAGGGGTCACAGCAAATCTGTGGAAGACGATGTTCTGGGCAGATGTGACCAAACATTGTTGGCCCAAATACAAACCCACTGTGTGGCTGAAAACTAACATTGCACATAACCCTGAAAAAAACATGCTGGCGGGAGCATCATAGGATGAAAAGATGATGGCCTGTCTTCCAGCAAGATGAAGATCCACAGTAAAACATGAAATGGTTTAGGTCAAGTCATATTTATGTTTAAGAATGGTCCAATCAACATTCAAACTTAAATCCAGTTCAGAACAAGGCGCAACACACAAAAATCTGCTTCACACCCTTTCTGTCCAGTCCAACTGAGCTTGAGCTATTTTGCAAACAGGTAAAAACTTCAGTTTCTAGATGTAGAAGCTGGAAGAGAAATAGAAAAACTTTTCTTGCAGCTGTAATTGCAAGAAAAGATGGTTCTAAAAGGCATGGACTAAGCCCAGATGATTCATGCCATACTCTTAAGTAATTTTAAAAACAAAATTCAGAAAACTGTGTATAATATTGCACTTGAAGGGACTAGAGACTTGTCCAGGGTGTTCCCCACCTCTGGACCACATAAAATGGATGGACGGATGGACGGACAGACGGACGGATGGACGGACGGACGGACGGACAGACGGATGGACGGACGGACGGACGGACAGACGGACGGACGGACACGTGCTGGTTTGAGTTGGCCTATAACGTACAGTGATATTAGTGGTTGCAGCGTAACAAAATGTAAAAAAATTTTTGCTAGGGTGTGAATACTTTTGCAAGGCACTGTACATGGAGTCCAAAAATGTTGTGCAAATGACAGACTCAGAATAAAAAATAACTGGAGTCAAATTTAATTGGAGAATTAAATCGATAAACTTCTACCTTAAACTGAGGAGGATAGAATTAATTTGCAAGTTTGACAAACGAGGTGCATAATGTGATGGTGCAACCAGACTATTGATCGCATTAATATGCAGCGCTTATTTATGACCACATAAAATATCAGGAAACAACTTTTACTTTCACCATTATTCACCTTTTATTATTAGTTATTGGAAATTTAATGAAATAATACACTGACTACTAACCAGATTTTTCACTGCATTTTCATTCAGGATGGTTTACCATGCTAAGCACATACTAAAAATATACATTTTCAACTCCAAAATCCATGTCAAGGTAGAGCCATTTATATGGAGGTGAATGAAACAGTCGGAGGTCTCAAAGGGACTATAACTCCCGCTGACTGAGCCCCACAGTCACGAACACCAAACTCTGCTGACTTCTAAAGCCCCATCTCTCTCCTCTGAAGCTATAACCCTGTTGCTCCCCCTCCTCCTACTCATCTTCCCTCAGCTTCTCTCTGCTAAAACCCTCTTCCTCCTCTGTCCTGATCCCATTCGGTCCCAAGAACATTCAAGGCAGTTTTTCTCTTTTCTGCTGCCATCCTAACTGTCCTTGTCACACCCTGCCATCTCATACTCACACTTCAAGGGCTTTTGTATTGCATTTAAAACCTGCAAGTATCCAAATAGAGGTGTTGCAGCAGCTTCAGCTTTGTTGATAATGAAGGGAATTAATATTTGTCAGAGCTCAGATGTTAGAGCAGTTATTATGTCATGTATTTAGCAGTTATATCTTGATTGACAAGAAACATTTACTCCAATTCTATAAAAGCTGTCATTAAAATTGTGAAGATTCTGATTTTGTATCTTTTTATACAAAAATATTTGAAAATAACTGTGGCAGCAGTGAAGACCATTAAAATATTCTTTGACAGTGATAGAAATAGAAAGAGCAAGAGTCCATATATCCACATTGTCAGCTTTGTAGACTCCTTTGTGTGGTGTGTTATTGCCATCTAGCGGTCAATATACCAAACTGCTGATTCAAATTTGTCTTTGTAATTCTTTGACTAACTCTTACAAAGTTACATTTGAAATTACAGAATAGAATATAAACAAGTACAAATTGTGCTAAAATCAACCATTTCCTGACTAATTATTAAAAAATGTATAGATGATGCAGGTGTTGTAGCTTCTCCTAACTTCAAACTGATAAAATTTAATCTTTTTTCATTCTACATTACAAAACATAACAAGAAATTTGTACCAAGAAATTGTTCTGAAGATATATTCAGACCATTGCTTTTGTCTAAATGTCGTAATTAAACCCCTCTAAACATCACCACAATGTATTAAGATTTTGGTTTTTTTTTTTACTAATTATGTGTTTTTTTTATGCAAATACCACTGAATATAATTCTACATGTAGCTTCATGCAGAAAGGGTGTAAAGAGCTTATTGGTACAGTAACCTTGAGATAATTTAAAGGTTAGAAAATGAGAATCACAGCAAACAAAGCTGCCTTTGATACTGAGATGCCAAAGGAAGCAAAACTGGCTCATTTGTTAAAATGAGATTCTGATTATCAGTGTGGCATGTGTGTAATGTATGCTGATACATCGTGTGTCAAGGCCCTTCAGGACAAGCACCACAACTATGCCTCCAGACTTCCAGACTGTCAGGACATCTGCTACTGCTGACAGTCATATGTCCCGCCATGTGTGTGTGTGTGTGTGTGTGTGAGAGAGAGAGAGAGAGAGACACGAAGAAGAGGATGGGGATATCTTTGGCAGCGGGTCATTGCAGAAAACATGGGAACAGCAGTGCTTCTTAAACATTCATGCTTTGTATCCTTAGTTTTGTTTTTCTTTCGTTTCATGTATTTTTGAGCATTAAACATCAAAGAATGTCCTATCACATGCCCAGTACCAAAGAAGATTGCTGGTAGTAATCAGACTTGGACAAAATGTCTTTAACAAATCTAACTCCTCCCATAAGGCAACAACTGGAGATGCAAAGCTCTTTAGTGGAGAAAACAAGAGCATGATTTAAATTAAAAGAGGTTTTTAAAACATATCTGATACATATTGACCATCCACTCATCTTGAATAAAATGATGTATAAAAGTCAAATCAACCCAACAACTGAAAAGTCTCCTTTTATCTCTGTAAAATTAAAATTAAAACTTTACATTTTAACAACCTTTGCATTCATAAGTTTAATTCAAATTTAAAACCTTGAGTCAGAAATTACGGCAGATTACAACAGATTTACTACAATGGCCCTTTTTTTTTGGCAATTGTAGTACTTGCACATATTATTTATTACCACTAGAGGGAGCAACTTGCACACACTTTGGCAAATCCTCTGGGACTTGCAGTAGCAGGACTGTACTATTCCAGTGTTCCTCTGTGGATTTTCACACGATAAAAAAAAAAAGAAAAAAGTTTACTGTAATATATATGCTTCCATTATTTATACCTGCTTACATTTGCAGGGGAAGTGGGGCTTGGTCTATCAGTCACTGGCTCTGGACAGGTCACCAGCCCATCACAGGGCAACACAATGACACACACACTTAATTTAGAGGAACCAGTTAACCTTACAGACATGTTTTTGGCTGTGGGAAGAAAAAACCCTCTGAGGAGAACCCCTGGAACATGTAAACTCCATACTACATCACATGTTGTTGCCTGGCTCTTTTACATGAACATGGAGAACCAAGTCACAGTTGTAAGCTGCTTTTGCTTATTTATTTATTGCTGTATTTCAAATAGGTGCATGAACGAACTCCTCCTTTGCTACTCCTTTAAGGGGGACAGAGAACTGGCACAAGAGGAGAAACAAAGCAGAGTACTTGTGCAGTGATATGCAAATATCACGTGACGTCATCTGAGTCGTCCACACTGCCTTCACATGAGTGTCTAATACGCAGCGGTCTAAAAAGGACAGCAAGACACCCTTCATTTGAAGTGAATGGCTGGAGGTTCAAAAAGACACCATGACTCATCTGAGCCAAAGAAAACGCAGCAGCATCAGGATGCAATTTCTGGTGGCAAAAACAGTAATATAATTCTTTAAAAGAAACAGATCCATATGATTTGGCTCCTTTTAAACAGCCATAAATCCTATAATGTATTCAATAAATAGCACTTGGTATGGCAGTATAAGTTTAAACATTTTCATTCAGTTTTTTAATTTAATTTAAACAGTAATTTGACAAAGCTAACACAAGGAGATAGTAATGAAGGGAATACTCATTCATTTATTCCTTGTTTGAATCTGGTACTGTGTTTTCTTAGCTGCTCACACAGTTTAAAGAAGTTTATCTTAACCTCTTAACTTAAGTTAAAGACATATTTAATAATATTGAATCATTCATTTCATCTGAACCCTAATCAGCAACAAGTTATTTACATCAGAAGACTTTCTCCATTTCAAAACAAATAAAAAATGTTATACTGGAGAATAGACGTGTTTAACCGGGCAGAATATGCAAATGGTGATCCTTCTGCTCATGTATGTGCAACTGCATCTATTCTTACCAACTTAGCCACTTCACATTTCACAAACCATGAAGTTTTAGAAACATAATAATTAAAAATGTGCTCTGATTATGCTAACTAAATTCACTATTTACCTAAATAACAAGGTAGGGATGAAGAACATCTTCATCTTCCAAGCTCTGGAAAGCCTTATATCACTACAGAAATAAAATTTAGGAAAGAAATAAACAAAAACTGTTTTTAACATAAGGTTTTGTCCCAAATGTTATTTGTTTAATAATGTGACATTTTACATAATCAATTTGGTTTATTGTTGGGGCACTAGGTGCTTGTAAAACAAGTTAAATGGAAATGGAAAAATGGCCCAGCATGGACATTGTGAAAGGGACCTCTAGAAATTCTGTTTATGCATCATTTAACCTCTACTTTTCTGCAGTAGAATTAACTAACCCAATGACAGCAGAGTTCTTCTGAACCCAATACAACCAATAGGTTTTTTCTATATTAAACTCCTACAGATCCATAAAAAAGCATTTTCCTCTTACAGATTTCTTCTGTTTTTGTTATATTTACATGTTTCAAATCATCAAACATTTTAATTTCACACAAAGATAGCTAAGGTAAAATTCCAGTTTTCAAATGATGATTTTATTTAATAAAGGCAAAAGGCTATCCAAACCTACCAGGTCCAATGTGAAAAAGTTAAATTGAAAGTAAATAGTAATTAAAGATGGGGTTCAATTTTACCAGCCACACCCAGGCCTGAATACTGACAGACCTGTGGAATCAAGAAATATTGTCAAAATTATCAGACAACTAGAAGTAGGCAAAAAGATCTCACATCACCCCTCGACAACAACAAAGGCAATAGGAACGAAGGCATCCATGTCAGAGTTCCAAGGTGAGAACACTGCTGACCAAAAAGAACACAAATGCCTGTCTCACAGTCTCCAGAAAAGTCTTGATGATCCCCAAGAGATGAGACAAATGGTCATGTGGAGTAAAACAGCATTTCAGAAAAAGAACATTCATATAGTGGTCAAACGCAGTGATGATGATCCAAAGCACATCAGCAAGTTCATGCTAAATAACACATAAATAATAAATTAATTGTTTTGTAAGGGCCTAGTCAAAGTTTTGACTTAAATCTAATTGTGGTGCTGTCCATGCTCAAAAACCCTCCTCTGGGGGAAATTTAAGACACTTCTGCAAGGAAGAGTGGGGCAATATTATTCCATAGCAATGATTTTTTACTGAAGTTATTAATGGCTGATATAAAAAAAATAATAGTTTCATGATCTGAAGCATCTTAGCAGTACAAGCAAAAACCAAAGAAATCTGTAAGGGTGGAAATACATTTTCACAGCACTCTATTACCGAGAGGCTATTTTCGAGATAATAAGACAAATATCAACAATAACTTTAAATGTGCCAGTGTTCTGGAGGGAGAAATTATTTAATGAATTATTCCGTAATTTCAATCAAAGTTTCTCAGAAGAAAATCTGCAATTGATCTATTGTGTTTAAGTTATAATTTTTACAATTTTTACACGTCCTTGGAAAGCAAACAGAAAGGTTTTCATCGATCCCTGCATTGGCATCGCACGTCGCATCCCAGACATCCACGCTAAATAAAACATGCATCCTCTGCATTTATTCGCTGCTCACCACAAGCGCACCCTGCTGCTGTCACAACGCCCTGTAGCTCCGTCTCACGGCGCTGAAGTCCTTCCGGGGGTTCCCCATTCACAAAGCCTGCCTGGCTGCCTGACATTATTACAGAGGGCGGAGGGAGGAAGAGGAGAGGAGATGAGAGGGGAGGGGAGCGAGGGAGGGAAGGAGGGAGGGAGGAGAGAGAAAGAGAGTTGAGACGTCCCTGCCTCACTTGGCTGCATTCGGTTTACCGACACCGGAGAAGCGACCATGCTGTGGAAACTAGTTGAGAATGTCAAGTATGAAGATATTTATGAGGTAACTTGGCCATCCAGCTGTTTGCGACATCGGCAGATAAATTTAGCGGATTAATTAGAAAAACGTTAGACATTGTTCAGCTAAGTGTTTTCTGCAAGGCTTTAGGCCTACGTGGGATTTATTTTATGCTGTAAAATTAGAAAGTGAGAAATTTGCGCTGAAATCAGTTGTTTGAAATATTTAAAGTGCTCATAATGTTTTTATGTGTGGTTATATTTGCTTTTTTGTTTCTAAGAGGATGTAGTTGACAATATCTTTAGCGTCTATTTTCTCCACTTTCCAAACAAAAAAGTGCAACTGAAAGCTTTTTGAGCGAATCACTGATTTATAACCAGAAATGTATTTATTTTTTTACTCAGACTATAATTCAAGACTTTTGTATAACTAAAAGTGTTGCTGAAAAGCCTAAATTATCGCAAGAATTTATAAATACTAAAAAAGATTTGGAATTCTGTTTGAAAAGAAGAGATCATTTGAAGTGCGTTAAGCGCATGCAGACATTTTGGCTGTCATCCCAAAGCAATAATTTGTTTTAAAAAATGGTGACATAAAGCAGTGGGGATGGAGATGGAAGGAGGAGAATTGCGCCGCGCTGAATGGGCTCGAGCACAAAGCGCACGAGGCCCCACGGCTGCCTCGAGCCTGGTGGGAAGCCCTTGTCTTGTGCAGCACATGGCTTTTCTCCCACGGTGCGGAGGGGAGGGGAGGACGGAATGTTGTTAAACAAGTCATCCAAAAAGGGCAAAGAGCGACCGCGAAGCCTTCAATGTTAAGTTTAATCGCATCTTTAAACTCGTGACATCATTCATCCGATCCCCTCTCGCGCCACGCTGGATGCCGGGTTTAACAAGGCAAAAAAAAAAAAAAAAAAAACTGCTGCTGGATCTCAGCTTTAGATTTATAGACATTTACTTTTATGTTTGATATGGATTACATGAATGAAACCTAAAATAGAGTAAAAGAGGTTGGTTAAAACACATCTGACTTTTACTAGTGTGCCAATCTCTTTGCGCAGAAGATATTTGCGCCATAATGTCTCCCTCATGCAAGAAGATGCGCTTTACTGGGTCAGATTTTGTCCGCGAAATGCCTTTAGTCCGAGGGGAATTCCTCACTTTCTCCTCCGAAAGCGACTCCTCTTTTCTGTATCCTTTCGGCTCTCCACGGAATTTCAACGTCACTCACGGCTGCGCGGACGGTTTCACGCTCCATGTGTCGCCAGTCCCCTGCCACGGCGCGCATTAATATTCCTGTAAGTCTCAGTCATGAATAACAATTACACCGTGCACCGGGGGTAGAGGCGGGAGCGCGGTGCACACAGTCACTCAGAGCGGCGGCAGCTCCGGGCGCAGGAGGGTTCTGCATGGAGTTATAGACCAGGCCTGCCTGCAGACACACAGAGGCTTCTTCTTTGACCTGGAATGAGTTTGTTTGTCTGTCTCGGACCGAACACGTCCTGTTTCGTGCTGTTATTTCACTCTGAGCTCGCTGCGGTTACCAGCACACTTTACAGATGTTAGTTCATTCCTACTCCACTGGGGTGAGTTTTCTTCCAGACTATATGTTTCAGTAGATGTTGCTGGAAGGTTTGAAAAGTAGGTTGTAACAGTTCTGCTTCAGGCATTTATGTGTTTTACTCCAGGTGTGTCAGTGGCCGTTATTCAAATGCAATATGATACATGTTTTAAGATTATATTTTGTTTCTTCTGAATATGGTTCCTCTAACAAAGCAGTTAATATTTTTATTTTTTGCTGGTTTTATGCACGCTGGTAAAGGACCGGCATGACGGCGTCTCAAGCCACAGTTCGCGCCTGTCCCAACTGGGTTCGGTGTCGCACGCCGGACCCTACTCCACCGCGCCGCCGCTGTCTCATGCCCCTTCCTCGGACTTCCAGCCTCCATACTTCCCTCCGCCGTACCAGCCACTCGCTCACTACCAGAGCCAGGATCCGTACTCCCACGTAAGCGACCCGTACTCCCTGAACTCGCTCCATCAGAGCCAGCAGGGCGCATGGGGTGCGCGCCAGCGGCAGGACGCCGCCGGGGACCGGATGGAGAGCTCGGCTCTGCTGGCGCAGCCTCGGGCCTCTCTGCCTCAACTCTCCGGATTGGACCCACGGCGGGATTACGGTGGCGTGCGGCGGCCTGACGTGCTGCTGCACTCCGCTCATCCGGGATTGGAACCCGGGATGGGAGACGGACTGCTGCACGGTCTTCACGGCATGGAGGATGTTCAGGTGAGTGCTCAAATTGACACAACCTGAACTGCACATTTCTCTGTTTTAGGTTAGAGATATTTTTGTATCTTTGACTCTTAAAAACCTTCCTACCAGAACCGTCTTCATGTCCATTCGTTATTTTGGAATCTGTTATTTTCTCTTTTTTTTTTTCATCAGATGAAATCTTTATAAATAAGGATAGCTAATTTTAACCACACACATTTTCGGACATGTTTGGAATAAAATTACACTTATATTTAAACAACCAATTACAAACTACTGAATAACATCAAAACCAAGACGAGCCTATTATTTCTGGCAGTTTTTGTTCTTTAGCTCAACATATTTCGTGCATCTTTAAGGGTTAAGGTGAATAAAAAGAGAGCAGCTCCCTCAGGGCTGGACGTTCAGCTGTAGCCTGACCCGGAAAAGGCCCGCAGCAAATATGAATCATGCTCGGGTTGGATCCTGCCACATGGAAAGAACCGGATATGTGCGTAAAATTAGTGCGCAGGACTCAAAACTAACTGATGTGATTTTTTTTTCTAAATTCACCGAATGTATAATTATTTAATAACCGGTCCTCAAATACATTAAAAACATAAAAAGTATACTATTAAGACAGTGACATTAAAGATGAAAAAACAAGAATGTCATCAAACTAGGAGGCATAAAGTTGTGCTTTAACACCAGCTGCTTCTTTTCTAACCAACGTTCATTTGTAGAAAAAATAAGTCATTACTTGAATTTTATTTGTTATTTGATTTATTTACGGTTTTATTGTATGTTATTTTCATTTTATTTTGATCTGTTTGATAAGTTATTGTAGGAAATTGGTTTTATGATCAGCTGTGCAGAAGTCTGTCCTTTCTCCTCTCGTTTCCCCTCAGGGCGAAGCCATCATGAGCTCATTGTCATTTAACCCCCAATAAAACCTTATTTCTTTCATGCATTCATGCAATGCATTTATTAGCCCAGTGTAACATCGTTTCCAAGCGTTTATTCTTTCATTTCTTTATCCTGTTTCTAAGACCGCTGCTATATTTTAGAACAATACCTCACTGAACGCAGTTAAGTGAAACGAGTAGCATGTTTGAATCAGGTTTGAAAACTCTGGTAATCATTTCTTGCAGGTACTCCTAATGAATCACCACATCATAACTTTGGTCTGAATTCAGACTACTCGGAGACATTCTTCCATTCTGTGCGAATGTTGGGTTGTTTTCCTCCTCTCGTTGTGTGTGAACGAGTTAAGCAGAGGTTTAAATGCGTGCTTATTAAATCGTGAGTAATTCTACATGACGCAGGCTTTAATGATTTGTATTTATCTCGGTTCTAACAGGCCATTGAAGACGCCAACGGAACCCATATCCTGGATCAATCTGTAATTAAGAAAGGTACGCACGCTTTATCTTTTATACACGCACGTTTGTTTACCAATATTACCAACATATACGTTGCAGAGACATTCAGATATCTTGATGTATTTTTCTGTCTGAAAACGATGCAAGGTATACTATTATTATATAATTAAAATAATTTATTTCAGTACGAAATTATACATATATATGGTTTTATATTCTGTAATTAACAACACTGTACAATTACAATATTTGCTCAACTGACTAATCCTAATTAACACAGTGATATGTTGCACCATATTTGTTATGTTTTTAATTGATTGTTTTGTTTTATTTTGTGTTAGTTATAGTAAGAGTTTTTAGGTTTGGGTAACAAATAAAATGTTTAAGCATGCTTCTTATTTGGAAGCTTTCTGATATGTCCACAGAAGTGTGTAACGTGGCCTCAGAATTAGTGTGACTGTATGTTTGGCTCCTGGGGGCCAGGTCCCCCCAGTTCTGGGAGTCCAGAGTGAGCAGTTTGGAGCCGAGTTAACGACCCCGGTATATTGACTGGCAGGCAGTGTGTTGCTGACAGGCTGCCACGATGATGTGCGGTGATTTAGTTACGGGATGCTGAGCGACTGAGCTCCCCGCGGGGCATTTAAGCCGCTGATGTAATAAATGGCACCGCTCACGGAGATCTCGTGAGCTCGTTTAGAGCTAATCTGCGGTATTATCCCCCGTGGAGCCATCAGGAAAAAAAGCCCCATCGCCCCGGCCTGCTTTACGCACGGATGCAGGAGGACAGTTGGCTGCTTGGTTGGCTGGATGCTTGTCTCTCTCTTTTTTTTTTTTTTTTTACGCCATTAACGCTCGGGATGGAGGAGCTTCCAGTGGTGGTTGGAGCTAAACTGGCCGTGGAGAGGAGACTAGGAGGTGGTTAATGCGATCTGAGAACGCGAGCCAATCAACAATCGATAACACTATAATGAGAATGTCGCGCGACATTAAATAACAGCAAATGCCCGGCACGTGGGCACTTCATTAGGCCACGAGCGCCTCCTGAGTGCGCGCGTGGCTTTATTGGAAAAATGATTTAAAGCTTCATAACCGGGCCGGGAAGGTGCCCTGTTCATGTAACACGTTTAATTCCTGTTTACCTTCTTCTTCCAGTCCCGATGCCCCCCAAGAACGTGGGCTCTCTGATGCTCGGCAAGGACGGCCTGATCGGCGGAGTCACCGTCAACATCAATGAGGTGTTCTGCTCGGTTCCGGGCCGCCTGTCGCTGCTCAGCTCCACCTCCAAGTATAAAGTGACCGTAGGGGAGGTGCAGAGGAGACTGTCTCCACCTGAGTGCCTCAACGCCTCTCTGCTAGGAGGCGTGCTGAGAAGGTAGGACGCACAAATGACGCCATTTTTACTATTTGAAGCGTAGATTATTTTGCTGTAATCACTATAAAAAGATTAAAATAAGATATTACGAATATTAGTCTATTTTTCAGTCTTCTGCTACAGTTTCTAATTTTTAACATTTTTTTCTCCAGAGCAAAGTCTAAAAACGGTGGCAAATGCCTGAGAGAAAAACTGGAGAAGATCGGATTGAATCTTCCTGCTGGGAGGCGTAAAGCGGCCAATGTCACGTTATTAACATCTCTCGTAGAAGGTGACTGCGATGTAACACTAAAATAAACTGTCTTACTAACAATTAAAAGTCAGCCATGTTTAAGGATTTGGATTTGAAGTGCCCAATTATCGGGATGTCCTAAGATGCTCCCGGAAAAAAATTAAGGAAATTCGAAGCTTGTAAAAGTTATGACAATCATTGTCATTGCTATTTGCATGGGAATGAACAAATCTTAATAATAAATAAGACTTCTTACTGCAATGATCAGGCGAGCTTGTGTGCCAACACCTTGGCCATGCGAAGTTGTGCATTTTTCACAGAGATCAAACTGTTTGCTTGAACTTTCACTTTAAAATATGATCTCCTGCTTATTGAATGTAATGCAACCAGATCAAGGAGCTCAGAAAAAAATATATCGCTTAAAACAGGAAATGTGGCACGTCGACCTGATTAATAAAGCGGAGTTCTTCTGTTTTTCCAGACAATGTATCAAAATGTAAAAAATATTAGTGTTTAGCTACTAGTCTGGTTTGCTTATTTATGTGCTCAATGTTTAACATTAATTGTGTGTACTGTTCCCTGCAGGCGAGGCGGTGCACCTGGCCCGTGATTTCGGCTACATCTGCGAGACGGAGTTTCCCACGAAAGCTGTGAGCGAGTATCTGAACCGGCAACACACAGATCCCAACGAGCTGCACACGCGGAAAAACATGCTGCTGGCCACAAAGTTAGTCCCACAGAATATTCTATTATTTCTACTCCACCTTAACCTTTAGAATTGGCGTTTTTTATTTCCTCAGAATAAATCTTACCTACAGTATAACTCTGGGAGTATCCTTTACACGAGATTTAAATATGGTGTGTTGCTGAATGGATAATTTATGTTAAAATCAGAAGAAAATTAAAACCAAAAATGTAAGATTATGATAATTTTGGGGGCTCAGAAAAGTCCATTTGGTTTCTCATTTATATTAATTGTACAAAAAGCTATGCCCTATACAGTGCATTTATTGGTTCAGGATTATTTAGCAGTTAAAATGACATCCACTGATATTTCCTGCACGGGGCCTCCATTGACCCCAAAAGCCCCGCAAGTGCAAAACGGAGATGTTCCATATCTCTTAAAAAGCCAGTTCTTCAGTGAACATAGAGGTGACATTTGAAAAGCAGGATCTCACTAATAAAGCCTATTGAGCTCAATGTGGATTAAACTTGTAATAATGGAGATAAATGCCACTCTAAAAATTGCAGCAGTTAAATTTGGAATTTAATGGAAGTCTGCATTAAAATCAGGCAAACTAAAGATAAAATGCTTTTTCACGTTTTTATTAGATTTGACCTTATTAAAGAAAAACTAGATGTGAGGTAGCCTGAGCGCACAGGAATCCACTTACATTAGCTGCTATATAATTAAGCAGTTTTAACTGTACTGCAGTTTAACCTATCACATTTTTTGATACTGAAATAAAGGTTTCTAGTGTGTATTTGACCTTGTGACATATTCATTTGTTTTGGGGAAAGTTTTTTTTTATTGTTGTTCAAACTCTTGAATTCAGTTTTGGACCAGGTGATTACTTTTAGCTTATGGGTGTGTTTTTTCCAATAGCATCATGGCAGAAATTATTTATAAACTGGATAAATAATAGATATTTTTCCTATCAACCAAAGCTCAATGTTAGTTTTTTTTTCTTTTGAGTTTTCTGAATTTAAAAACTTCAAATCACCTAACAAAGCCTCTTACTTGTATTTTTAGCTTGCATAAATAGCATTGTCTGCAAGCTTGCACTGGATAAACCATCTGCCTGCTTGTGTATGGGTGTGTGTGTTTGCGCAGAACTGCATGCACGGTGGGTGTTTGGTGGTGGATGTTTGATGCTCAGATTCAAACCTGTTCCAATAGTGTGTGTCGGTGCTGCCTGTTAGAAATTCATTATTTAGCAGTGGAGTGTTTCAAGTCGTCAGAAAACAACAGCAAGAGCCGTGAGTGTTGCCTGGGGTGGCAACTTCTCCTCTCTTACTCCCCTAACCCCAGCTGGGCTCGGCCTCCACAGCCTGTCACTCATTTAGCTCTGCCCTTAGGCCACCTCCAGCCTGAATGCGTCTGTGTGTGTGTGTGTGTCTGGGCTTGAACCTGCAACGGTAAGGAGTTCTCCTAAATATTAAATGTGGGCCTAAACCAGCGAATGATTTTGGTGAAAAGTAATAAGAAGAATGTAGTGAAAAGGTGATTCTCTTTTACCATTACACTTAAATAATATATTGAAGATCAGTGAGAGCCCCACCTTGTAATGTTAGATAATTTCCTTCTACTGGGAAAGCTGTGTTTTCCTGGTTTCCATTATTCAAATTTGAAATTCTGTCTTCAGTCAGAGACATTTAATTCAGTTATTAATCGTTATATTTAAGTATCTCTAATTCACAACAAATGTCAAGGCACTTTAGAAGAAAAAGAAGTCTGTTTTTTAAACAATTATAAGCAATAGAATCCAGTTTGGTCTAATTGCGTTCAACTGAGTTCAACTCATTCCAGTACAGTCCAATGGTGTGATCAGTTTCAGATCCAGAAACATAGTCCTATCCTATCTACATTACAACAAAATAAAGTCAAATTTATTAAGTTATACATTGCCAGTTAGTAAAATATATTGTTTTCTTGTCAAATGCAGTCTGATGTCCAGGCAGTTGCTCCTACAGTAAATTATATTAAAGTTAACCAATGTGAAGAAAATATGCAATAAAACCTAATGAATAGGTTTACATGAAAAATGACAAAAGAATAAAAAAGGTAAATATAAAGATCAAAATTATTAAATAAAGTTTGACCAAATAAAATGCAAGATGACTGTGTTTTTCACAGACAAATCTACAGAGCAAAACACTGGAGTTAAAGACTGAAAGTATTTTTTATTGTTATTAATAGTGGTATTTTTTCTAGTAATTTCACTCATGCATTACTCTAAATGGGACAAAAAGAATCATTCATCCACAGTAGAAACAAAACAAGCATTTTTAAACATGTAATCTGAGTAGAAATGGTCTATTATGTCCAACAGCTTTTTTCAATTAAATTTAATCAAATAACATCAGGGACATCATTTTCTCATTAGTGACTTTCTCCCATGTCACTGAGAAACATTTTAAAGCAGCAAATTGTTTTAAATTCTTACAGGACACTTGGCTGGCAGGGAAAAGTTAGCTTAAACAGACAGAGAGGACTTGGCCTTCGGACCAAACATGTCAGTGTGGTTGAAAAGGACATGAAAGGACATCCACATGAAGACATGTGTTGATGTCTAAAATGATGTCTAAATGATGTTAGGGCTCATTAACTGGGCTAACACAGCCTGACGTGTCAATGTCTTTGTTTAACCTAAACGAGGAAAGGGCATGCAGAGTGTAAATGTCCAATTTTCAAGATATTTCTCTGTAAAAACTGACAATGACTGGATGATCTGAAATAGCTCTAAAAAAATCAAAGATTCATCATTGTGATCTAGAGGACAGCTCTGAATACTAATATAACTGGATGGGAATAAGCTTATTGTTCAGTGATCTGTGAAACTAAACCAAACCACATGCTATATATGTTGCTTTGAGAGACTGATCTTTGTAAAGTTGGACCTTTGAATGATAATTCTCTTTATATCAGCATCTAAAAGTAACCTGTTGAATAAAACTTACAGAGTTTATAAAGTTCAGAAGCTCAGGGATACCTGAAAATGTTCATCAAATTCATTTAGCAAATTTTGCCTCTATGTATCTAAACGTTATGATTCTGTAATCATTGGTTTCAATGCCTTTTCTGAGCAGGAATATCTTTATTTATTTCTGCAAAATTTCCGTGTGACATTAAAGAAACCTATAGATTTTTGGTTGACAAGATTTCATAACTCAAACCCAAACAGGAATGGTTGTTGCCTTTTAAAACCGAAACCTGAGCCCCCCAGTCAGCGATGAAATGGGTTAAATGCAGCATTATTCAAATCTCTCACAAAAACGACAGTAATCACATTCAGATCAAATTATGGGGTTCTAACATTTCAGGGCCTGAAGGAAATCTTGGGCTCTGGAGGATGCTGCCCATTCTGCCTGATTAGTAATTAAGGAATCCTACGTTTTGAGTCAGTCATGGCATTAAGATTTTCAAGGAAACAATGAATAGACTTTTGGCCCATATAGAGCCTTGCAAAAGTATTTAAACCCATTGAACCTTTCCACATTTTGTCACATTACAACAAATTTCCAAATAATTGATTGGAATTTCATGTGATAGATCAAAGCAAAAAAAAACAAATGCCACTCTGAAAACTGTTGCAAGCATTTGTATTCAGTCCCTTTTACTCTGATACCCCTAAATAAAATTTCCTGATGCTAGTTGTTTAAACCACGGAGGCCGTCCCAGAAGAGCTGAGATGAATAAAGACAGACGTTTGTGCCATTTATTAGTCACATTTTGTTCATTTCGGGGTATCAGAAGAAAGGAGCTGAACAAACTGCACACTTTTCAGATGGTTTTCGTTTATGTTTTTAAACAAAAATGAAAAACATGTATCATTTTCCTTTCCCTTTCCAATCATGTTTCTTCCACTCCACAATTTGTATTGGTCCATCACATAAAATCCCAATAAAACCAATTAAAGTTTGTGCACTGCAGAAGTATAACTTCCTGTTTAAGGCAGTGTCGATCTGATGACAGCAAAAGCCATTTTGAGGAAACACTACAGCAGATATCCGTCCTGAAACCTTATTGTGCCTTCTCCCCTGCAGACAGCTGTGTAAGGAGTTCACGGACCTGCTGGCCCAGGACAGGACTCCCCTGGGCAACTCGAGACCCACACCCATCCTAGAACCTGGCATCCAGAGCTGCCTTTCCCACTTTTCCTTCATAACACACGGCTTCGGCTCGCCAGCCATCTGCGCCGCACTCACCGCCCTGCAGAACTACCTCACTGAGGCTCTCAAAGGACTCGACAAGATGTTTCTCAACAACCCGTCCAACAACCGGCATGGGGACGCTGGCAACAAGGCCGGCGACAAAGAGGAAAAACAGCGAAAATGAAGCAGGCGCAGAAGGGGGAGTGACGAAGCAGAGGCAGGAGGAAGGCCGACATGCTGACAGAGCCGTAACACAGTTTCTTCTAGCTTTTACATCGCTGCTACTGCCCTGCCACACAAAGCTGAGGTGGAGGACAGGGAAGGCATGGTATAGAGAAAACAGCAGAGGTAGACACCCGTGGGCCAGTGTCTGAATGAGCGGAGGGATTTTTCATCTGTGTTACGTTCTTCTCATTCCCCCGAGGACATGGTGGTTACTGTGTTCCATCCATTTTGCTCCCCCCGTCTGCATCCTGTGAGACTGAGATGCTGTGAGCAGCCAGCAAAAGACACTGTGTTCAAATGCCTGAGTGTGTGAGTGAGTGAGTGTGTGCTTCTGTTTGTCTTCACACAGAAAAAAAAAAGCATTGTGGGTTTGGAGATCTTTTTTGTGCTGCAGCATTCTATCTGTGAAACAGGCCTGTCTGGTTATTTAACAAGAGTACGATGAGGGATGACGTTAATTTATGTGTGTAAATATTATTTATAATTATTTAAATTGTTTAAATAGGTACGCCAGCTACTTTGGAGTAGACCTATTTATATGTGATTTGACCTTTGTGAGCCAGTGGGGAGGGAGAGGGCAGGACTCGTTCAGTGTTTTTCTGTTCTTATAGAGCTGTTGTCATGGTGCTGATGATGATGGGTAGAAATGCTTCTAATTGTCCAGTGATTTCATTTCTATCATATTGATAATAAACCATGTGTTTTATAATGTGAGGTGTGCAGCCTTCGCCTTTCCTCCTGGAAGATCATCTGACAGAGTCTGACCAAGGTTGAATCTGGTTATCCCTATTAATAGCGCTACCCTTTCCCCCATCCTTTGGCACGTAATACAGGTAGTGGTTCAAATATCCCACTAAGAAATGGGACAAATTGATCATTAGTTCTCACTGTTTGCTAATACGTAAACAGATGTGGCTTAATATGTTCGTATTTGTCAATTACACAGTTATTAGTACTGTGGCAGGGATATTTTTTACACTTATGGAACATCAAAAATATGACACGTTGGCTATTGAAAAAGAAACCTATTTTGATGCATTTCAAATGCATTTAGATTTTTCATTGTGCATTGTCAATAAACTGAACTAACCTTTACTTTATCCTGTATACTTCCTGCAAACTATGCTTAGTATTTTTGGATTCAAACGTGCTTGAAGTATACCCTTAACTAGCCTGACTGCAACTTTACTCATGTGAAAATCTAATATACGGTTTTTATATTTATAGTTTTTTGCCCAGCGCAATGCCAGTACACTTCAAACTAAATGTTATAGTCGTATTTATATTTTTATTCCTCAGACAATATAAGTAGAACTCCTATTTTTCCTGGTTTATGAGAAAAACTACAAAAAAATCTCAGAAAAAAAAAAATTGCATCAAACCAGACAATTTAATGGTTGATGGGTGACGGAGTTAATGGGGTATCAAAGTAAAGGGGCTGAACAAAAAGCATGCCACAAACTTCAGGGTTTTTTTCATAATCGTGAAGTGAAAAGAAAACAAGTAAAACTTAGAAGACGTCTGGCGTGCATTTGAATTCAGCCCCTTTACTTTGATACCCCTACATAAAACAAACCTTTGAGGCATTCACAGAACAACTATATTTGTACCGTGATTATTATGGGCAGAGAAACTATTTTGCTAATTAGGTGACTTCTGAAGGCAATTTGTTGCATTTGACTTTATTTAGGGGTATCCAAATAAAGGGTTGAACACAAATGCACACCACACTTTGTTTTGTAAAGATTTTTTTAAAGTGTTTGTCATCTTCCTTCCACTTCACAATTATGTTGTGCGTTTTGTTATTCTATCTCATATAACCCCATCGCCCCCACTATAAAACATGGTGAAGGCAGTATCATGGTGTGTGCATGCTTGAATACATATCAAATTAGATATTAGAGTGGTTTGTGCATTTTTATTCTTTTGATCATTTATTGTAAATTGACATGGCTATTTTCTGGGAGGGGGAGGAGGCTGGGGGTTTAGGGTTTGGCTGAAGATGATATCAAAGAAATACAAAAACACTGGTATGCATCAAACCACACAATCTAATGGTTGTTGTGATGTTAAAATATTTTAAGTAGAAAAATTAAACTTTTTGCCATTTTACGTTGATTTTATAGACTTTATAGTCTCTACATTATCATTAAAGTAAGTTAACTAAGAAGATACTTCAATTTGAGTGGATTTAAAAACTCCCTTTCATTTTCAAGCGCCCATCCGCCCCAACCCCTCCCTAAATTGGGGCACCTTATAAAAGTATACAGGTCCTTCTCAAAATATTAGCATATTGTGATAAAGTTCATTATTTTCCATAATGTAATGATGAAAATTTAACATTCATATATTTTAGATTCATTGCACACTAACTGAAATATTTCAGGTCTTTTATTGTCTTAATACAGATGATTTTGGCATACAGCTCATGAAAACCCAAAATTCCTATCTCACAAAATTAGCACATCATTAAAAGGGTCTCTAAATAAGCTATGAACCTAATCATCTGAATCAACGAGTTAACTCTAAACACCTGTAAAAGATTCCTGAGGCCTTTAAAACTCCCAGCCTGGTTCATCACTCAAAACCCCAATCATGGGTAAGACTGCCGACCTGACTGCTGTCCAGAAGGCCACTATTGACACCCTCAAGCAAGAGGGTAAGACACAGAAAGAAATTTCTGAACGAATAGGCTGTTCCCAGAGTGCTGTATCAAGGCACCTCAGTGGGAAGTCTGTGGGAAGGAAAAAGTGTGGCAGAAAACGCTGCACAACGAGAAGAGGTGACCGGACCCTGAGGAAGATTGTGGAGAAGGGCCGATTCCAGACCTTGGGGGACCTGCGGAAGCAGTGGACTGAGTCTGGAGTAGAAACATCCAGAGCCACCGTGCACAGGCGTGTGCAGGAAATGGGCTACAGGTGCCGCATTCCCCAGGTCAAGCCACTTTTGAACCAGAAACAGCGGCAGAAGCGCCTGACCTAGGCTACAGAGAAGCAGCACTGGACTGTTGCTCAGTGGTCCAAAGTACTTTTTTCGGATGAAAGCAAATTCTGCATGTCATTCGGAAATCAAGGTGCCAGAGTCTGGAGGAAGACTGGGGAGAAGGAAATGCCAAAATGCCAGAAGTCCAGTGTCAAGTACCCACAGTCAGTGATGGTCTGGGGTGCCGTGTCAGCTGCTGGTGTTGGTCCACTGTGTTTTATCAAGGGCAGGGTCAATGCAGCTATCTATCAGGAGATTTTGGAGCACTTCATGCTTCCATCTGCTGAAAAGCTTTATGGAGATGAAGATTTCATTTTTCAGCACGACCTGGCACCTGCTCACAGTGCCAAAACCACTGGTAAATGGTTTACTGACCATGGTATCACTGTGCTCAATTGGCCTGCCAACTCTCCTGACCTGAACCCCATAGAGAATCTGTGGGATATTGTGAAGAGAACGTTGAGAGACTCAAGATCCAACACTGGATGAGCTAAAGGCCGCTATCGAAGCATCCTTGGCCTCCATAAGACCTCAGCAGTGCCACAGGCTGATTGCCTCCATGCCACGCCGCATTGAAGCAGTCATTTCTGCAAAAGGATTCCTGACCAAGTATTGAGGGCATAACTGTACATGATTATTTGAAGGTTGACGTTTTTTGTATTAAAAACACTTTTCTTTTATTGGTCGGATGAAATATGCTAATTTTGTGAGATAGGAATTTTGGGTTTTCATGAGCTGTATGCCAAATTCATCCATATTAAGACAATAAAAGACCTGAAATATTTCAGTTAGTGTGCAATGAATCTAAAATATATGAATGTTAAATTTTCATCATGACATAATGGAAAATAATGAACTTTATCACAATATGCTAATATTTTGAGAAGGACCTGCAGATAAGGGTTAAGAATGAGTAAAAAAAAAGTAGGATTTTTCCCAAGTGTTTGCGGTCGACTTGACTTGTTTTCATTTCACTCAAAAACACTTATGGCAACAACACCTGAAACAAGAATATATTAAATATATTTAGACAAGAAAAGCTACCTTCAGCACAGCTCTACAAACATCAGCGCAATGTGCTAAATTCTGTTGAAAATACATCAATAAATGAATTGCTTTAAAAGGCACTAATTTGAAAAAAAGACAAAACTTAAATGGGTAAATTATAACTCTAAAGAGAACTGATTGATGTGATGAATATAGCATTGATTTTGCTTTGACAAGTTCAAAAAGCGAAGCTGAAGAAAACACAGAATTGTATTTAGGCCTTTATTAAGACACTATTTGGATACATTGCTCTTTTTAGAAATAAACATATGAAAAAAGTAAAAAAAATAAAAAAAAGGATAATCTCTTACAAAATGTATATCGTTTTGGAAATCTATAAATATAATAATAATAATTATTATTAAATTGAGATAATTAGCATGATTTCCCGTCAGTAGAATTTCTTATTTTTTTTTATTTTATAGAGAGAGCCTTCCCTCAGAAGCGAGGGCCTTATTTTGGAGGAACAGTATGGTGCCTTGAGGGCCTCGACATCCGCAGCCGGTGCGCTAATGACGACCGCGCTAGACTCACATGGGGGGGAGGGTAGGGCAGTGAGAACCGGCGGAAAGAAAGCTAATGAGAAAGGGAGAGACGCGGGGAGAAAGAAAATAGGCTGACCGCAGGATGAAAGTGTCCTGCGGGCTCAGTGTGACCCATGGAGTGGAACGCGGCGTGACGCAGGTGCAGAGTTCAGCACCCGCGTGTCCGCGAGCGGTTCTCGCTCAACAAAAGGCAGGAAGCTGCAGAGTATCAGGGAGCACAAGACTGACAGGTTGGCTGGAGAAATGAACAGAGAAGGCGACATCAGAGGATAAGATATTGTTTTGATTAAACATTTGATTTAATCGAATAATGCACTTTTTAAAGTCTGCCCTCATTTTGTGGTTCAGATTAAGTTTCAGATTATTCATGCTAATATAAACAGGGCAATTGCTCTAAATACAGCTTTTAAGAATTAGCAATTAAAGCATAAACCCTTTGTTGCACATGAACAGAAACAGCAACAACTTCTTTAATACCCACATGAAACCGTAGTAAATATTCTGGGATTGCATGAAAGAAAATGTTGCAGCATGAACTGCTTCCTCTAATTATATGAGTTTGAAAAATGGCAAATGTGATTTCATTTTTTATTTACACAGAGCCTGGTTTCTTCACTCAAGTAAATGAAAATAAGGCTAAAATATAAATAAAAAAAAAGACCATACCCTAATCAGATACAAGCTAGTTCCATACTGTATAACTTAGGTTATTTTATTGTTCTTTTTTTTTTCAAATCAGCAAACTATTCCAGTAAGTGAAAGATTTGACCTCCAACAGCAAAAAAAAGTATAGTGTTGACGTTTTGAACATCAGTACCTTCTCCTAACCGAGGATCTATCTGCATTTTAAGTAAATCTGCAAGATTTTACACTTTCATGTGCACAAAGTTAACACTTTTCTCACCTGGATTGTGACTAAATCTCAAAATACGACACAATAACTTTAGAATGGCAGTAAAAAAAAGCATGACGAAGTATGTCGTGTGGCTGACAGGAAGTTTTTTAATGTAAAGAGTTTATTGCTCTAAGTTGAACTGCCCATGGAAAATTTTATTTAGAGCCATAACTGAAATGTTGTTACATGGATATAAGTTATAATAACTTTAGATGTTTTTAAACGTTCTAAGAACAAACTTGAATTCACAAAGTAATTTTGTAAGATTTACTTCAAAATAGACAGAATAGTTATATAAATATTCACAACTGTATTTTTTTATTTCATTTCTTCAAATTGTCATCATGATAATTTTATTTTAAGACTACACAAATCAAATGTTGAAATTAATTTTTGGTTCTCCAAAATTAGATTAAGCTATAAACTTTCATTAGAAGTAATCCTTAAGTCAGTCAAAGATATATTTTTTAAAATCAATTCATTTGATAGAGAACCTCTTCCAAAACAAATTGTTTTAGTAACAGCAAGTATAATGCAGAGGCATCCTCAGACAACTCAAGGGAGAATCAAAAATAAATTTCCCCCGAACATTATTTGAGTTTTTTGTCTGTTCCACAGTTAAATACTAAACCTCCCAGGGATATATTTTACAAAAATCTTTTTAATTTGATAACCCCAGGATGATCCAAGAAAGACAAACAAATTCTTACACCACAATTAAACCTTACATTTGGACAGAAGAATGATTAGCTCCAGGATGTTGAGGTGTAATTTATGGGTTTATGCATAATTTGAGATTCAAAGTTGCATTACATGGGTTTGCAAATGTGCAAATTATCAGACACCATTCTGCTATGACCGGACAGTCTCACTGTAAAGGTTGGAAGTGACTGTTCCTCATCAGGTCATGATCTCTCACCAGGCAAGGCTTCTCCTGCTGCAGAAGTTTTTAAAAGTGATACTTAGCTTACAGGGGTTTGATACCATCATTTATGTTTGATGAATTGGTGATAATGAGAGGCCAAATTTATTTTTATGAAAATGTCACAGGTTGTTACTTTAATGAGAGTAGCAGGGATAGGTAATCGACTTATGAACTGAGCTTATGAGGGCAATGAGGACGTTTCACAGATGCAAAGCATGAGAGCAGCACTGACAGTCTGTTCTCTATGCAGTTATGTCTGCATCTGTCTGTGTTTCTGTCTATCTTTTTGCCAGGAAGTGAGAGAGCAGGCCCCCATCAGCAAAGCCCCTCGGCATTTTGTCACGCAATGGGCTGTAAAAATGCTTATCCAGCCCGCACACACACAAACACACAGGGTATCCAGCGTGCAGGCAGGCGAGTGTCGGTCGGGAGTAATTCCTGCTCCGGGCTCTAAGCTCCAGGCAATGCAGGCGCGTGCTGGATATTTCATTATTCGTTAATTCACTGTTTAACAAATCCTGTCATTACTGAGTCCGAGCCGAGTTCATACACATGCACACACACGCAAATATACACACAAACACCGCCAGAACACACACTTTCAGCAGCAGGGGTGTCAGGCGTGGCAAATCTGCCTGTTTGATCCCAGCCTCCCCAACAAATGCGGAGAGAGCCATGAATAATAAGAACCACGAAGCCTCGCTGGAACGAGGGAGCGTGACACCGTCTCACGAAAAGCCCTTTGGCGTGAAGCAAAGCTCCATCGGGGCCTCAACCAAGGGCCCCGGGTTCATCACATGAAAAGACAAAACAAACAGTTGGCACAGCCATGATCGATATGAAAGGCAAAGCTCACACACACAAAAGGTGAAAGTGAATCAGTCCTGTTCAACAAAAGAAGCTGCAGTGTCTCTTTCTGCAGATGGAGGAGTCTGGCTGTTCTCAATTTAGACAAAACTAATAGGATCAGGATTTAAAGCTCTGAATGTGTTTTTGGCTCAAATTCCCACAAAAACAAAAGGAGCTTCTTGAGTTTCCCATCGGAACGCTTGTTCAGGATGAGGAACCAAAACACCAAAATAATGACTTTTACTTTCCCCTTCCACTGTTGTTCACATAATTAATTAACAGAGGAAACCTCAAGGCTACAAATATTCATTATTTCCCAGGAAGAAAAACATGTATCCTAAATATTATAATGATACTGTATAATGGAGCTGTGCAAATAAATATTATTCTGAGTGTAACCAACCTCCATCGTGATCTCGGCTTGCAAAGGTGGGGAGAGATGACCAGAGACTCAACAACCTACCTGCAGTACAGTTAAGGGGGTTAAAGCCTTTAGGTCATGGCAAGGAATGTCAAAGCAGAAAGATAAGACTGGTGTTCCTAGGAGAAAGGGCTTTTTTCTTAATCTGTTACTCTCAAGTGTGCAGCAGTCTGTGGGTGGCTACAGCCTTGATGTCATTAACATATGACATATGTAGAGCTGACTGGGAGTGGCTGGAGGCCAGAGTTTGTCCCCATCGCTGTTCTTGTGTCTGCAGGGCCGAGCAGCAGCCAGAGTGTGGGCTTTGTCAGCGCTCCAGCAGCCAGCCAGCCAGCCAGGCCGCTGTCTGCAGCTGTTGATAGTGTGTGTGAGTTATCAGTATGCAAGCAAAACAGTGTGCATGGATGTGTTTGTGGGTAGCTCAGGGCAGGAGTGGAGAGGGGTGTGTGTATGTGTGTGAAGACTGGTCTTGTTGGTATTTGTAACAGGGTAGGAGGTGTCCTGCAGAATGGCTGGGCAGGGACACGGACAGTCCGAGTCCCTTAAGGTTGAACTGAAGATGTTGAGCTGATGTGACATTGTGATGTTGCTGAGGCAAGGCTGCCTCTCCAGACAAGTCAAGGTTGCACAAAGGAGAGTCCAATTTTGCCATAAAGCTTCTTGCACTCACACACACTCAGATGGTTGCATAGAAATACAAGAATAGAAAACAATGTTGCATTGAAGACAGTGTTACAAGGTCAGACACAAATAATGGCATATCTTGTCATCTGGTTTCACAGTGTATGCTCTTCAGTTTCAAAATTTAACAGATTAAAAAGTTTGAATTTCCTATATTATTGGACATACACGCACCCACCACTTTATTAGGTGCACCTTGCTAGTACCGGGTTGGACCCCCTTCGTCAACAACCTATTTGCGCACACAGAACTGCCGCTCACTGGATATTTTCTCTTTTTCTGACCATTCTCTGTAAACCCTAGAGATGGTAGTGCGTGAAAATTCCAGTAGATCAGCAGTTTCTGAAATGTGCCTTAACGAGCAGTTGGACAGGTGTACCTAATAAAGTGGCCGGTGAATGTATATTTACTACAGCAACAGGATATAGGTTTCATAGCTCACCAGTCACTATGACGCTGCAGTGTAAAAACATTAAGCCAAAAGAAATGAGGGATGGTACTTGTCCTGGCACAAGAGCGTCCAGTGTGGAAGTTTGGAGGTAGAGTGGCAACCTTTGAAAAAATAGATCCCTCTAAGTCTAACATTGTCATCTGCTATGATGTACCACCACTGCCTTTAATGTTAATGATGTGAACAATCTCAGTCTAATTAACTAAATTGTAGTAAAATTTTGTATGTTGTAATATTGCACCTATCAGACTAACAAAATACTCATATTTGTTATTTAGGGATGCACTGGTGACATAAAATCAAAGATAGACAAAGTCTTTGTTTCATTATCCACTGGATTCTGAATTACCTTAAATGAATCTATTCACTCTAACCAATTAGCATTTCTAATATGAAGATAACATACAAGAGTCTGTTTGGTTTTTTGAAGCCAGAAGGGACTGGTTATTGAATATGTGAAATGTTTCTATTTTAATGTTGATTTGCTGAGGATGATGCTTGGTTTCAAATGCAACCATTCACAACAGCAGCAGATAAAAGACAAAACTCAATGCAATATAAACACTGACAAACTTAGTTCCCAACTGCTTAACTTTAAGAAAACCTAGAGCCTAAAACTAGTTAGTTAAAAAAGTTAAAACATATTTTCTCTAACACAATATCAGATTGTTAAAAGGTTGCACTTGCGTGATAGGATAAATTTCAATGTTTAATTAATTACCAATAAAATGAGCTGGGGTCAAGGGAAAATGAAATAAAAAAAACGCGGAACATATTTCACTTTCAAATAGATCGTATAGATCTGGCATACATTAAAGCAATATAACCTTTATTGAATTTGAGGTTGTGTGTGTGTGTGTGTGTATTCCTGTCTTGGCATCACAGTGAGAACCATTTTCCCGATTTCACCATCAAATTGAGGACCGTTTGTACCAAAGTGAGGTCATTTTGCTGGTCCTCACGACCTATTTTGCTAACGGTTAGGTTTAGGACTAAGGTGTGAATTGACTTTAGGTTAAGGTTAGGGTTAGGCATGCATTGGTAATGATTAGGTTTAGGGTTATTGTCAGGGTTAGGGCATAGAAAGGGTTGAAAACGACTGAAAATCAATGGGAGTCAACACATGGTCCTCACTATATATAGCAAAACAAGAGTGTGTGCGTGTGTGTGTGTGCACGTTATTAACCTCATTTACAGATATCTCCCTGCGAACATTCCCCTGACAGCTGGATAATAGCTGTTTTTACTGACAGAGCCTTGCGTGGGTCAAAACAGTTTCAGAGACATGAACATAGAGCCTGGATCTGTGAATGAGAAGGAGTGTCACAGCAGGAGGTCAAGAACATCAATAACTGACACAGAGATTTTAGTGCAGAGGAAAATGAGAACATTACAGAAATACTTTGCAAAATAAGAAAAAGAATGGCCCTGAAAGAAAACAAGTAAGAATGCAGAAGCCACTTAAAAATTCAATATTTGATTTCCAAATGAGGGAAGAAGTAACGTTTAAATAGTTTATAGAACGACACTCTTATCCAACAGTGGTCTCATTAACCCACATGTATTCAGAGTCCAATATATGCACAGTTTGTTTTTAATCTCTGTTTAAACAGACTTTTCTAGCTTTCCAGCACTTTAATTAAAACACAACACGCTCTGTTAAATACATGGTTTTTATACGCAGTCATGAAAAGGCCGGACAGTGGCAAGTTTTTAGAAATCTGGAGAAGTATGAAAATATGAACATTTGTTTAAAGAAATGTCTTAGTTTATAGAAGTTATTTATTTTTGGTTATTTAAAAGACAAAAAACTGAATTTCTAAAAAATAAGGCTTTTTTACTCATATTTATAACATGATTATGACCTGTGGCATTGCCAGACCAGAACTAGGGTCATTGACCAAATAATTGATCATTTCTTTTTTAGTTACTAATAGATAAACCTAGAAATAAAATAAAAGTATAATTTCATGCTCATTTTGGCTTTTATCGTCCATAGAATATTTTAAATTTTTTTATCGTGTCCTGTCCGGCAGAGTAGCACTCAGAATTGTTGTCTAAGTGCCAAGAAGAAGCCCAACAGATTTACTTTCACAAGTGGAGCATTACGGCTAATGTTATAATGCTCCACTTGATATATATATATATATATATATATATATATATATATATATATATATATATATACACATATATATATTATATATATTTATATAGTGAGGGTCTGCTGGGAACGCCTGGCGGAGCCCTCGGCCAGGGATGTATTCAACTCCCACCTCCGGGAGAACTTCGACCAGATCCCGGGGGATGTTGGAGACATAGAGTCCGAGTGGACCATGTTCTCTGCATCTATTGTCGATGCTGCTGCCCATAGCTGCGGCCGTAAGGTCTGTGTTGCCTGTCGTGGCGGCAATCCCAGAACCCGGTGGTGGACACCGGCAGTAAGGGATGCTGTTAAGCTGAAGAAGGAGTCCTATCGGCTGTGGTTGGCTTGTGAGACTCCTGAGGTGGCTGACGGGTACCGTGAGGCCAAGCGTGCTGCGGCCCGGGCTGTGGCAGAGGCAAAAACTCGGGCCTGGGAAGAGTTCGGTGAGGCCATGGAGAAGGACTACCGGTTGGCCTCGAAGCGATTCTGGCAAACTGTCCGGCGCCTCAGGAGGGGGAAGCAGTGCTTTGCCAACACTGTTTATAGTGGGGGCAGGAGACTGCTGACCTCGACTGAGGACATTATCGGGCGGTGGAAGGAGTACTTCGAGGATCTCCTCAATCCTGCCATCACGCATTCCGTGGTGGAAACAGAGGCTGGGGACTCGGGGTTGGACTCTTTCATCACCCAGGCTGAAGTCACCGAGGTGGTTAAAAAGCTCCGCGGTGGCAAGGCTTCGGGGGTGGATGAGATCCGCCCTGAGAACCTCAAGTGTCTGGATGTTGTAGGGCTGTCATGGTTGACACGCCTCTTCAACATTGTGTTTTGTGGACCTGGAGAAGGCATTCGACTGTGTCCCTCGTGATGCCCTGTGGGGGGTGCTCCAGGAGTATGGAATCGGGAGTTTGGTCCGCATTGCCGGCACTAAGTCGGACCTGTTCCCGGTGCATGTTGGACTCCGGCAGGGCTGCCCTTTGTCACCGGTCCTGTTCATAACTTTTACGGACAGGATTTCTAGACGCAGCCAAGGGCCGGAGGGGGTCGGGTTTGGGGACCAGTGGATTTCGTCTCTTCTTTTTGCGGATGACGTGGTCCTGCTGGCCCCCTCTAGCCAAGACCTACAGCATGCGCTGTGGCGGTTCGCAGCCGAGTGTGAAGCGGCTGGGATGAGGATCAGCTCCTCCAAGTCCGAGACCATGGTACTCGACCGGAAAAGGGTGGCTTGTCCTCTTCAGGTTGGAGGGGAGTTCCTGCCTCAAGTGGAGGAGTTTAAGTATCTCGGGGTCTTGTTCACGAGTGAGGGAAGAATGGAGCGGGAGATCGACAGACGGATCGGTGCGGCTGCTGCAGTAATGGGGGCGCTGTGCCGGTCCATTGTGGTGAAGAGAGAGCTGAGCCGAAAAGCAAAGCTCTCAATTTACTGATCGGTCTACGTTCCTACCCTCACCTATGGCCATGAACTTTGGGTCATGACCGAAAGAACGAGATCACGGATACAAGCGGCTGAAATGAGCTTCCTCCGTAGGGTGGCCGGGCACTCCCTTAGAGATAGGGTGAGGAGCTCGGCCATCCGGGAGGAGCCCGGAGTAGAGCCGCTGCTCCTCCACATCGAGAGGAGCCAGTTCAGGTGGCTCGGGCATCTATACCGGATGCCTCCTGGACGCCTTCCTCTTGAGGTGTTCCAGGCACGTCCCACCGGGAGGAGGCCCAGGGGACGGCCCAGGACACGCTGGAGGGACTATGTCTCTCGGCTGGCCTGGGAACGCCTTGGGCTCCCCCTGGAGGAGCTGGAGGAGGTGTCTGGAGAGAGGGACGTCTGGGCGTCTCTGCTGAGTCTGCTGCCCCCGCGACCCGGTCCTGGATAAGCGGAAGACGACGAACAAACGAACGATATATTTATATATATATATATATATATATATATATATATATATATATATATATATACAAACTTTATTAGAAACTGCTTTGGGAATATTTTAATTGCAACGGACACAGAGACAGAAATGAAAAGGGAAAAATAAAAGAAGCAAGAAAGAGAGAGACGTTGGGCAAAAAGGAAAATGGGAGAGAAGGAGAAAAGCATAGAGAAGAGAAAGAAGGGTAAAGAGAATACAACACCCTAGAAGACATATATAACAAGCATATATTACAACAGCAATGTTACAGAAAAGTGCACGGTACTAATGAATGCAAGATGTATTTAGTGCAACTGCAGCTCAAAATAGAACATCTGTGTATCTGTTAACACCTGAATCCAAACACCTGTGGATGTATGTGTGAGTGGGCTTGTGTATATAAGGTTTCTCCATAAAACTATACGATAGCTGGTGTGAGGAACCACAGACCTGCCACATAGGACACCAAGACAGACACGGAAGAGACCTGAGCCACAGACATCCAAGGTCAGAACTTTTAGGAAAATTAGAAATCGGAATCAGCCAGAAAAAGCCTGATTCGTGAATCTGTTCATTATTTCTTTATCCTAATTCTTCTGTGATTTTTAAGATGGACTCATGTTCTCGATCTGTGTTTGGTTTAGATGCCAAAAACATTGACACTAGTTGCTGGAATTTTCTGACCTTAAGCTAGTTGATCACAAAATGTTTTAAAGAATCTGTACTTCATGTTGAACTACCTGGTCTAGATAATTCAGTATTACAGATATTAGCTGATCTAACTTAGTCTGGATGTGAAAAAACTGTGAAACAGCCCTTTAACTCACTGCCAAACAGAAGCCCGCTCCAGTACAGTGTTGTTTCATGATTTATGGAGTGGGAAACATGTAATAAAACCCAGCTAGGGGAATATTTCCTACTCAGATATCCATTGCGTCATAAGAATTGACAGAAAAAAACTCAAAATTAATCTGGAAATTTTGCAATGGAAAATTTGCAGTAACCCTGTAAATATTGCTGACAGATTTGTCCATTTAATGTGAAATTTAAATAAAGGGTAGGGCTAGGGGTGTTACAAATGCTCAAAGAGGGCGTAAAAGAAGAAAACAACTCTGTTTATACGACAAAAATAAAATCTGTTCGAGCTTTGCTCTCCTTCTTTTCGAGCTCACAGTAAATATTCTTCTTGCTTGCAGATCTAATTTATCTCTACACTTAGAACTCTATTGGGATGTAGTCAGGGCATTACACTTGGTCAATAAGCACACAACCAACTTATCATCTAAACTGATTGACGATTTGGGTTAAAACATACAAAACAAGTGAGGAAAGATAAAAGAAAAGAGGCTGTGGTGCTAATATATGAAATTACGAGAAAGTGTTAAAAAAAACTATTAGTTATAAAGTATAACAGAAATTCAGTTTCAGCTTACCCACTGACTGTGTGGGAGTTAAAGATGGATTTGGCCTCAGGGCAACAGAGGTTTCTGTTCAGTGTCGGACGAAAATGCCTCATCTGATTGAGTGAACAAGGCCATGATCTTTTTTCAACCCACCCTTGCAACACTGCTAACACTGTGTGTCTGGGAAAGTAGGAGTGTGTGTGAAGGACAGGCAGATAAGAGATGGTATAAGAAACAAACATCTAAACATTGGTCAGTGTGGAACAGAACTCAGCAGTGTGCATTATTGGAAACTCTACATTCATGTCTTATGGCTCCATTCCTCATGAACTTGCAATTATTTAACATCAGTGTCACCAAAGAGGAGCTAAGCTCTTTTTATATAAACAGATTGGTATACGATATATGAATGAGAGCTAGTAATCATCACTGATTGAATACAGGAAACACAAATGTCACCATGGTTGGCCCACTCTTCACTGCATCTGACTTGATCAGATTTAGTTGAGCAAGTGATTCATGCAGGATGATGTTTTGATCAATGTTAGGCACAAGGAGCAAATTCTAGCCTCAACTGAACAGAGCCACAGAGGGAACGATTGATATTGTTAGTAAAAGAATATATCTGTTAATATAGATATCCAGCCAGCTGTGAAGCCCCCCTGACAAGGTAGAAGTGGGTTTAGATGAGGTTTAGGCTACCTCATCTAAGTGGACTGACTCATTTCTTCCCCTAATTCAAGCACTGGAACAAAAATCAACTCTCTGCAGGCTCATACAGTGAGAATAAATGTCCATCTGGGACACAGGGAAATGATGCTACTTGCTGAAAAAAAGGTTCATAAATGCACAAGAAAAAGATGGAATGAATTACTGTTAGTGTCCTAAAAATGCTTTGTTCAAATGGGGGCAGCTGCCGTCGAAAAAGTAATAAACACAAGTCAGATTTCTGTTTTTTTTACTCACATCCTGTCTGTATTTGAGGTTCTTTAGATAAATCTTTAGATAAATATCAGAAAAGCTTTTTAAAACTGCCTCTGATTAACCATGAGCTCTGAAGTCTGAGTACTTTCCTCATGGGAATGTGAACATTTTAACAATTCTCTGTGCCTTTCAAACCTTCTTGGTTTTTTTGTGACTTCCCAAAGGCTCTGCAGCTCTGACAATATCTCCTATGCACTGATTGTATTGTTCATTGCAACTGTTAAGTATGTGCCTTAAAATATTTTACAATGCAATTTATCAATGATTCACTGGAAATGTACAGCTTGGTTGAAAAGTCCTGCAGATTTTCTTTAACCTATTCTGTGCTTCGTTGCACTCATGATTTCTGTAGTGTTGGTGTCAGTAGTTGTCAACTGCAAGGCCTCAGAGCGATGATGCTGCCAGCTCAACTGGATGGCGGATCCGTTTGGTCTTCGGCTCCTTGCTCCACCTGAACAGCTCTGTCTTCAGAGTTAAGGTGGAGACCTGGGACTTGCACACAATTTTCACAGCGCACCTCTGCAATGCTCTGCGTATTAAATACATCCCCATTTTCATGCTCACTGGTTAGTTCTTTTGAGCAATGGATACTTTTTACCATAAACTGGGGATTTTTTGAAGAAAGGAACCACTTTAATTTTTTTAATTCTCTAAACGTCGTTGTAGCCTTTAAATTTTCTATGGTTCAGAACAATGATTCAGTTGTTTTCCTTCTTAGAATCCTGTTACGGCTTTTAGCGTGAGCTAATCAAAGTGTTTGTGACACAGGGACAAGGAGACAAAAGGGACCATGGTCTGGCCGATGGGCTGCTAATGTTAGTTCAGATGGCAGCAGCCGTGCTTTTTTTGATGCTGAACCAAGAGGACAGGAAGAGGCCCAGCAATGACACTCATCACATCTGAAACCCCCATCTGTACTGGTGTCTCCCCACCAGTCAACTAGCAAACACACACGCATACACACAAGCACACACGGCTCTAATCTCTTCTGACAGTGCTCACATTCAGTTAGGGCCCACAGTGCTTGTGCATGTCACTGACCATAAACAAACCATACACTCCTCTGCAGGAGCCAGACCGCAGGACACAGGGCGTAGATACTCGAGAAATACCAAAAGACAGGGGTGTGGGGAGTGTGTGTGTTGATGGAATGTGTGCGATGTTTATACGCGTGTGTATGCGTGTATGTTTGTGTGCAGAGCTTCTAGGGAAGGAGAACAGATGCCTTCAGGTCACGTCATTTCTCTGACATCAGGGCAAAGTCAACAGCCACCGAGCCAATAGAAACAAAGAGAGTTGGTAAGCAGTCGGGGTGGGGGCAGCAGGAGGTCACAGAATATTATCCTTATATCTGCTTTTTATTTAATGGTGGTTCATTTTTGTACACCACTGAATAAATAAATTGGAACCAACCCAAAGGTATCAGGCCCCTGATGATTTTCAGTCACACTGTATGATCCAAGTGGGATACAGTTCTGTGTTAATGAAGCTATTTATAATTTTTATTTTTATTTTACTCAGGCAAGAGAAGAAGAACTAATAGTATTTAAACAATTTGAAAAGACCTACATGTTCAGACAGAAATGACCTGGTATCAGTCCCATAAAAAGCTTGACTGGCATGTGCTTTAATAGGAACAAAAAAATAAAAGGCGCTTTTCCAGGAACAAGGGACGTTTTCTGGAAAAAGTCTTAAAAAAAAAAAAAAAAAGATTTCTTGGGCTGAAATTTACCCCAGAAATGAACTTTTGACATTACCCTGGTCATTTGGGGGAGAGCTTCATGGAGAAAGGGGAGCGAGAATTTGTGATTAGTTAAATTTTTTAGATATTGTTAGTTAACTGAGGGCAAAAACAGTGAAATAACCATTTCTTCTGGTTTTATTTCTGAAAACTGCTGTTCTATAATTTCATGGGGAGGAATTGTTTCCCTTTTTCTCACACACATTCCTACAAGCAGTAGCTACTGAGGAGTGGTGAGTCAGGAGACCCTCTCAGGATGAGAGGACCTAATTTATTAAACAGCAGGACAGGCGAAGGACCCACAACACACGGTCCATGGGAGAAAAAGGGTTCAGGGTTTCTAAGCTATGTTAAAGGTTCAGGGTAGCATAATTGAAACACACTTTAAAATAAAACAAAACACTTTATTCTTAAAAAATGTTTGTTCCAAGCTTTCTTGGCAGAGACATCATACAGCATTTATGTTGAGTCTTTTGTCAGTCAAGGTTTAAATCAGTGAATATGAATATTCATTTTGCTGCCTTGAAGTAGTTGGGTATTTTATTTACAGTAGATTTACATTGGTTCCTGAGATCAATTTGAGCTACTGTGAGGTTCTAACCTGTTTTACTGGTATTACTGCATTTCACAAGATAGATCATCGTAAATTAAAAAGACCTGTTGAAAAGAGGTGATATCAAAAACCAAGTAGTATAATTTAAATGAATTCAATTAACAAATAATCTAGTTGCAGGACATCTATGCATCCTTTTTATTTACCTGCCTAATCCTGAAGTAGAACCTGGTACCTATCCCTTGCAGTCAGGTCGCCAAGTCATCATAGGGCAACACAATGACAAACAGAATATATACACAGACTTGAAGGCAATGTAAAGTTGCCAAATACACTTAACATGCATGTAAGAGGAAACCGGAGTGCATAAAGAAACACAAGTGCACAGGGAGAACAAACAAACTCCACACAGAAAGGTCCTAGCCGTTTTACACCCAGTGCCTGTCATGATCCATGAGTGTTTTTGTTTCGGTTTTCAGTTGATTTTGTATTCTGATTAATTCTAGGTTGCTTATTATTGTTGTTTAGGTTTTGCCATATTTGTTCGTTCCTCTGAGCTGAATTTCTTACTCTTTCCTTTTGTTTTGTTCCCCATGTGTTTTGGGTGTTTTGTATTTTGTATTTCCCCCCCCTCAATATAAGCCGCACTCAAAAAAGTTAAAAAAAAAAATAATAATAGAAATGTGCATATATAAGCTGCACCGGGCTAAAAGTCGCTGATATCTGATATTTTGACATTGACTGAGTTCTTCCCGCTACGCCAAGCTTACGTGCAGCAGCTCTATTTCCTTCCTGTACTGCCAGATCGATGGCCTTCAACTTACATGTGGCATCAAATGAAGTTCTTTGTGTGGTTTCCATGATGAGTGGGTACAGGTTTGAAAAAAAATCTCCGTCGTGCCTGCTGCTTGCATGTGCTAAATGAAAATTAGTGCTTTCTTCTTCTTTAAGTTCCAATTTTGACTTCCCACCTGTCTCGTTTTTTTCACTTTCTGCTAAAGCTTTTAGTTTTGTTTTAAAAACTTTTGCCAATCTGTTTCTATTTTAAACAATCTAAAAAAACAATACTGTAAAGCACCTGTTAAGGAGCATGTTGCTCTAGTGTCTGAATGTGTAGAATGTAAGGAAATGCATTAGCAACAGCTTGTTTTGCTGATATGTGTGGGCATGGTCACTGGAAACAGCTTGTTTTCAGGCATGCATCTAAAAGAAGGATGTTATTTCCAGCTCTGAGCTGCGAGTTAAATGAAATGTGATAGACATGTTATGAAAACCTTGCAAGGAAACTTAAGAGAAGTGACATTGTAAAGTTGAAGAAAAAAGAAAACATATTCATCCTATTTTAAAAAGAATATTGACACACAGTCCCCTGAGGTCGTTCCTCCGATTACAAAGTTACTGTCAAAAATTATTACTTTAGAGTTTTTGGGTTGCATTTTGTCTTGATTAGCTTTCAGTGGGATTCCCTGGAGAGAAAGTCTGAATCCCTCTGCAGCGTTTTATGTTGTTTTTTTTTTTTTGTGCTGCTGGCTGCTTAATGTCTGAGAAATGTCAGATGTTCCCACAAGAGAATAGAGACAGTTGTAGCTTCACCAAGTGTCAATATAAAAGGGAACTCTGGGGTTAGGTGGAGACTGGATGAAGACTACAGAATAAAAAGTATCATGTAAAAGAATTGTATCCTTGAGTTGGGCTGAATCTATACGCAGGTTTCACAATGTTCTATTTCTAATTTTGGAACGGCATTCATGAATGAGTGATGCAAGCTAACGGAAACAATGTGTTCAGCGTGCCCGACACACAGCATGCTGGCAGCAGCATTGCTAATCATAACACAGCGGATCAGGAATGACTTCAGTGGACTCCCTTTTATAAGATGCGCTAAAGAGGCTCGTTAAGTCCAAGAAGGTATATATTTCCTGTAGTTGGGTTGTATCGAGGCCGGTTCGTGTGCACACCAGAAGTGAACTGCACCGGAAGCAATCCAAGACCACCTCAAAAAGTGGGTCTTTGTCTGGTTGTTTGGTCTGGACCAGGGTTCGTGTGAGTGTATTCACATCTGCACAAAAGGTCCAGACCAAGGGAAAAAATTAACTCTGGTTCATTTAAGCGGACAAAACACCCTCAGTCACATGGGCTTCACGGTCAAGAAAACTGGGAAGTTTATAAAGCAAGAAGAACAGCAGGTTATTTTGTTTTCTGTTTCTTCTCCGGAATCAAAACGTCTACCAGTTCTTAGGAGAAGGAGAGTAATTCTTGCTGTCTTTGTGTTGCAAACAGTGCTGCTCTTTGAGAATCTGACTCTTTTTCCGATATTGGCTGTGATGTACATATATATTTGTATACATACTGGTAGATATATCATTAAATGCATCCATAATGCCTTATTCAAAACTGCTTCACCCCAGAGAGGCAAGAGTTGAAAATGAGCAATAGCTCACGTAGAGCACATTTGTTGCAATCTTGAATATTGCAACTAGGTTAAACTGTTCTTTTAAAAGAAAGATTTTATTCTATGAGCTTTTTCAGCACAGTTTCAGGAGCAAATCTTTTGTGAGGGCGTTTTTTAAATAAAAAGATCTGCAATTTGTCTTGTACACTCTGCTGGTTTTTCAGAAAATCATTGTAAATTTAAGTTTTCATGACCACTTTTAAAACACTTAACATGGTGAAGAACATTTGGTAATACTCTCTAGATGCCTAATGGCTCATTATGAGTAATTAAATCAAATCCAACTTCACACATGCGCCCAACTTCCCATAACTGCTGCAGTTCACATCAGTCACAATGGGAACTTATTAAAAGAAAAGGTTCCTCTGCTTGTGACAAAGTGTTTGAGTCTGTATTTATGCACTACTGTATATTCATAGTTCACTGTATCTTTCTTCATAGTTATTCAAAATCTTTTAGTTTAACATTGCTGTTGTAGCTTTGCTGCACATACTATCCTAAGTTTGTTTGTGCAAGCATTATGTTACAGTTTACATCTAAGCATATGTGTAAGGTAACCACTATTAAACCTTTAGTTATTTTTGAATTTTCCATTTGTTAAATTTACATTTATGATAAATGACTTCTGTTAATGTTTCTTTGTATAAACTCACCATTGTTTATCCCTTCTTCTAATCCTACATCCAGGACAGGTATATGGGAGGGGCCAGTCCAGCACTTCCTGTTTGTATAGACCATGATGTCATTGATTGCATCACTGAGTAGAACCAAATAATGGGTTTCTTTTTTTGTATAGTATTATTCATTTTCTTTAAGGAGTCTTTTGAGCTGCATGGCATAGATTGTTGTATTGTTGTAAACAATTTATTTGTGTAGAAATGTTTATAAATTAGATCAATAACCCTATAACAGTTTTTTTTTATTTAGATTATATTGTTTGCTTTAACCTTTTTTTTCTAATGGTGCAGTCTGATGAGCTTCAGGTGGGTTTCAATTTTTTATAAAAGCAATAAAATTTTGGCAATCAAGAGATGGATTGAAATATGTGTTAATAAAACAGACCGTTAAAAAACCAAAATGGCCTGCTGACACTGTCTGCCTACCACCTTTTTTACCACTTGCTCTATAGTATCTCACAGTTATTATTATTATTAACACTGGAAAATATTTTATTTTGAAAGATTTTGTTGTGACATAAAGCTGGTAACTCATTAACCTTGAAACTGCTCATGTTTTTATGCTCCTTGTCTATTCTTTCTTTCTTTTTTTCAGATAAAAGCAAACACTGGAAACAATCTAGACCTTTTCTTTAGTGGAACAACTTTAAAATCACTATTCAAAACCTACTGTAGGAGGTGCAGTAGTAGGAGTACACTAGAATGTGAAGGATACAGAGACTTTTCTGCAGGGCTAATAGACACTTCTCTGACTTCCACTAAGGCTGGTTTTATGTTGCATAAAAATATTCACTGCTTACACACACAGTCACTGGACACTGATTGACTTTAACCTGAATATGCACATGGCTCCATAGCCTCAAGCTACACGTGAGCATGCGCATAAACACACACAGTTAAAATATTCAAAGATTCCCACAACATATGCCCAGTGACAAAACCTTTCATTGTAGCAACCATGCAAATGTGTGTTTATGTAATAATACTGTGTGTATTTGCGGAGATGCATGTAATGCAGATTTATTCATGTATCCTTTGCATGCTTTTCTGAAGCTAGCTGTCTGTCATGATCCTCTTGTGAGGCTGTGGATGTTTATATTTCTGTGTGAGTTCTCTCCACTTCTGAGACGTTTGCTGGAGTGCGTGGCAGACCAGTGGCAGGCTGTACAACTGTGTGCAATTGCTATCATCTCCTGCTGTGCTTATAAGGAGCTGCAGGACGACCTATCTTCGCCTGATTTTCTCACATAGTTGGTGAAGTCAGGCCCTCTAAGTTCTAGTACCTCTCAGAACTCTGACTCTTTGAATTAGAAGTTATTCGATATATACCTCTGGTCCGATGTCCCTTTTCCTTTGTGCCTTCAGGTGGAAGTACTGGGATACTTCTGGATACCTTTTGTTAACTACTCACTGACAATCTTGGCCTCCGGATTCCTTCCTCCCCGTAGTTGCCACCACAGCTCCTTCTTCCTCAACTTTTTCCTGCCTGCCCAGTCTCCATCGCTCTGTGAACTCACCAGCTTGGATCTATTCAATTCAATTCAGTTTATTTATATGGCGCCAATTCACAACACATGTTGTCTCAAGGCACTTCACAAAAGTCAAGTACCTACATTCCAATTAATCCTAACCATTGAACAGTGCAGTCAGAGTTAGTTACTTATTCAAATTGGATAAAAAGTTTTTCTATCTAAGGAAACCCAGCAGATTGCATCCAGTCAGAGACTTGCAGCATTCCCTCCTCCTAGATGAGCATGTAGAGACAGTGGACAGTCACTGGCGTTGACTTTGCAGCAATCCCTCATACTGAGCAGGCATGTAGCGACAGTGGAGAGGAAAAACTCCCTTTTAACAGGAAGAAACCTCCAGCAGAACCAGGCTCAATGTGAGCGGCCATCTGCCACGACCGACTGGGGTTTAGACAGAACAGAGCAGAGACACAAAGAGAACAAAGAAGCACTGATCCAGGAGTCCTTTCTATGGGAAGGAAAAGTAAATGTTAATGGATGTAGCTCCTTTAGTCGTTTCACCCAGAAAGAAAGAACTCTGAGCCTGTTTTCAAGGTTAGGGTCTGAAAGAGAGCACATACAGTTAGTCACAGTAGGAGCTCAGTCAATCGCCATGTCTAGGAGAGAGAAAGGGTTAAACACTGAAAGACAGGGCTAAGTGGATCATCGGTAGAGGGTAAGCATTAAGTTGTTGTCAGAAGAAGCTCGGACGATGCCCCTCTCCAGAAAGGTGTCACAGGTAGACACAGTCAGGCCAGGTGTAGCTTCTAGGAAGAGAAAAGAGGGAAAACAAAGTTAAAAGCTGAAATAACAGCAAATAATGCAAAATTAGGAGAGTAGTGTGAGAATGTAGCGAAGAGGGTGAAAGTGGTCATTATGTCCTCCAGCAGCCTAAGCCTATGGCAGCATAACTACACAGAAAGTCTCAGTTCAGATTATTTAGTTAAACGGCGCTTATTTACAACAATGTTGTCTCAAGGAACCCCACAAAGGGTCCCACTGATGGTCATTGTTATACTAAAAACCACAAGGACTGGGATACCTTCCTCTGTCAGACATATTATAACCATTGGAAAAGAGAAGGGGTCATACAGGTAGCAGAAATGGAGGGTGTGTTTGCACCTCAACCATAACTGAGCCGGTTTGGGCTAAACCTGACTCCCCCTTACTTCATCCAACAGGGAGGGAGGAAGGCTCCCTCCCTCCCCTAGCCTTAAAAGTAGACAGGGTGTCTGCCTCATAGACTAATACTGGGAGCTGGTTCCACAGGAGAGGAGCCTGATAACTAAAGGATCTGCCTCCCATTCTACTTCTAGAGACTCTAGGAACCACCAGTAAACCTGCAGTCTGAGAACGAAGTGCTCTGTTAGGAACATATGGACCAATCAGATCTCTGATGTATGATGGAGCTAGATCATTAAGGGCTTTATATGTGAGGAGGAGAATTTAAAATTCTATTCTGGATTTAACAGGGAGCCAATGAAGGGAAGCTAAAATAGGAGAAATAGGATCTATCTTTTTAATTTTCATCAGAACTCTTGCTGCAGCATTCTGAATCAGCTGAAGGCTTTTAACTGCATTTTGTGGACATCCTGATAGTAAAGAATTACAATAGTCCAGCCTTGAAGTAACAAATGCATGGACTAGTTTTTCAGCGTCACTCCTGGATAAGATATTTCTAATTTTGGCAATGTTCCGGAGATGAAAGAAGGAAATCCTAGAAACCTGTTTAATATGGGATTTAAATGACATGTCCTGGTCAAAAGTAACACCAAGGTTTTTTACTTTATTACCGGAGGTCAATTTAATGCCATCCAGGTTAAGTGATTGACTAAGCAGTTTCTTTTTTAAAGACTCCGGTCCAAAGACAACAACTTCTGTCTTGTCTGAATTTAGAAGCAAAAAATTTAAAGTCCTCCAAGTTTTTATATCTTCAAGACATGCTTGTAGTCTATCTAACTGGTTGGGTTCATCAGGATTTATGGATAAGTAAAGCTGAGTATCATCAGTGTAACAGTGAAAATTTATCCTATGCTGCCTGATAATTTGACCTATTGGAAGCATATAAATAGTAAAGAGAATTGGCCTAAGTACTGAACCCTGTGGTACTCCACAATTAACCCTGGAGTTTAAAGATGATTTATCATTTACATGAACAAACTGGAATCTGTCAGACAGATAAGATTTAAACCAGCCTAGCGCTGTTCCCCTGATCCCTACAGCATATTCCAGCCTTTTTAAGAGAATATTATGGTCGACTGTATCAAATGCAGCACTGAGATCTAACAGAACCAGAACAGACACAAGTCCATTATCTGAGGCCATAAGAATATCATTAGTGACTTTCAGCAGAGTTGTTTCAGTGCTATGATGAGCTCTGAACCCTGACTGAAACTCTTCAAACAGGTCATTGCTGTGTAAATGCTCACACATTTGATTAGCAACTATTTTCTCAAGAATTTTAGATAAGAATGGAAGATTGGATATAGGTCTGTAATTTTTCAAGCCATCTCGATCAAGCGAAGGTTTCTTAAGTAAAGGTTTACCGTATTTTCCGCACTATAAGGCGCACTTAAAAACCATTAATTTTCTCAAAAAATGACAGTGTGCCTTGTAATCCGGAGCGCCTTACATATGGATCAATTGGTTAATTGGTTGATCCATACTGGTTGTACACGGCGCTCTGTCAAAATGTTTCAGTACGACTAGTAAACTACAAAGCCGCACCGCTTGCAACATTACGGCTACCGTAGTCAGGGGTGTCGCCGAAGTAATAGCGGTAAACACCTGTACTGTGCTTACTCCTAGTCCAACACCACTTGTGTGTGTATAACGACCCCAAAATTGCACCTTTCAAGAGACACGCTTACGATGCTGAGTTCAAACTCAAGGCTGTCAGCTACGCAGTCGAACATGAGAATAGAGCAGCAGCGAGAGAACTCAACAGTTAACGCTACTATATTGTGAATGTACTAACGTTTGATTTAGTGCATCAAACTGTTTCTTTTACGTGTTTACTGAATCAGGGAAAAGTTCCCTTTCACGTTTTAACTAACGTTTGATTTCAACTTCAACTTCATAGACTCCAATGCATTCCTAACGTGCGGTTGGCTCTATTCAATAGAATTCTATGTAGAGGAGACCTTACCATGAGAGTGAATGGAGTTATCAGAACGCTGGTTTGTAGTGTATTAATAAAGTTTGACTGACTGACTTATCTGACTGTTTTGTTGACATTCTCTTTAGCACAGCTCCATCTAGTGGATGCATAACGCAACCCCAGTCAAACGTTTGACTGCAGTAGCTTCTATTCTATGCGCCTTATAATCCGGTGCGCCCTATATATGAAAAAAGTTCTAAAATAGGCCATTCATTGAAGGTGCGCCTTATAATCCGGTGCGCCTTATAGTGCGGAAAATACGGTAATTACAGCTACCTTAAAAGCCTGTGGTACATTTCTATTTACTAAAGATAGATTAATCATATCTAAAATGCGGCTGGTAATCAGAGGGAACACTTCCTTAAATAATTTGGTTGGGATTGGGTCTAACATACAAGTTGAAGGTTTAAATGAAGCTAATATTTCTGATAACTCTATCTTCTTCCAGGATCTTCATCCTCCATGTCTGCACTTCCTAACCTCCCGAAACAGTAAGCATACCCCCAATTTCAAATCCAAAAATATCCTTTGCATGTTTATGAGATGTCTTGTAAAAAATTTACTTATGAAATATTTTTGTCAATGTGAACAGGGTTACAGTGTCTTCATGTTTGACCTGTGGTTATGTTCGTTCATTGTGCCCAAAGCAGTAAAAAAATAAAACTCAAGTGACATCCTTGTAAAAGGAGCAGTTCACAGCCAAGAGTGAGAGACCCTGAATGAGAAACAACTCCAAATGTCTGAAGCTATGGTTTCCACACAGGCTTCCACCAGGTCTGAGGTTTGTCTCTGTCTCAAACAAGGAATTTTGCGTATTTTCTTGTCTCCTTCATAAGTGATTTAAGGATAGAGTGGGGATGGGATGGATTGGCCCTAATATGGACCAGTGAGGGTACTGCTCTGGAGCTAATGAGTTTTAGATATAGAGCTTAGCTATGAATCTTGGAAGATCTCACAGAAAGAATGAGCCGCAGACACAAGTGGCTTAAATTGACTTCCTCTAAAGAGTGACTGGGATCAGCCTGGGCAGACCAAATCTCCCCTTGGGATACCATACCAAGTTTATTTATAAATTGCTTTAAAATAAACCCACAGCTGAAACAAAGTGCTGAACAGACAGAAACCAAATTTTCTATTAACAAAGTATGGCATAAGTAGTGCAATAATATACATGTTATCAGGCAAGAATAAATCAGTAAATATCCTATATACAGGTAAGAAATATACAGTACAAAAATACATGTATGTAGACAGTGCAAATACACAAATATGTGGAGAAGAAACATGTGGAGAAGAAATATGTCAGTGAATAACATATTCACGTGTCCGGAGTGCAACAGAGTTTTATTTGCTGTGCCTGGAGGAGTTAAATAGGCTGATAACCCGAGGGACAAAAGAACCTGTCTGAGGAGCAGGACTGGGTCAGCATTCTATCACTGAATGTACTCCTCTGCCTGGTGATCAGAAGGAGTTTTCAGTATATCCAGAAGGACCTGAGCCTCCTCAGGGTGTAGAGCCTGCTCTGTCCTTTCCTATAAAGGGTGTCAGTGTTTCCTGACCTGCCCAGTCTTTCATCCAGCTGGATACCCTAGTACTTATAGGTACTATTCACCTCCACATCAGCCCCCTCAATTGATAAAAGATTAAACACAATAAAACCAATTCAAACAAACTCGGTCAAGGTAAGTCTCGCTGATGTTTAAAGCCAAAGGATAACATGGGTTTTAATACAAGTTTTAAAGCAGAAAGTGAAGCCTTTCTAATCTGCAAAGCTGTGTTATTCCACTGTTGAGGAGCAACATTTGAGGAGGCTCTGCCCCCTCTGAGCTTCCTCAATTCAATTCAGTTTATTTATATAGCGCCAATTCACAACACATGTTGTCTCAAGGCACTTCACAAAGTCAGGTACATACATTCCAATTAATTGTAACCATTGAACAGTGCAGTCAGATTCAGTTATTTATTGAAATTGGATAAAAAGTTTTTCTATCTAAGGAAACCCAGCAGATTGCATCGAGTCAGAGATTTGTAGCAGTCACTCCTCCTGGATGAGCATGTAGCGACAGTGGACAGTCACTGGCGTTGACTTTGCAGCAATCCCTCATACTGAGCATGCATGTAGCGACAGTGGAGAGGAAAAACTCCCTTTTAACAGGAAGAAACCTCCAGCAGAACCAGGCTCAGTGTGAGCGGCCATCTGCCACAACCGACTAGGGGTTTGAGAGAACAGAGCAGAGACACACAAAGAATACAGAAGCACTGATTCTGGAGTACTTTCTATGGGAAGGAAAAGTAAATGTTAAGTGGATGTAGCTCCTTTAGTCGTTTCATCTAGAAAGAAAGAACCAATAAACTTTGAGCCAGTTTACAAGGTCAGAGTCTGAAAGAGAGCACATATAATTAGTTACAGTAAAAGCTCAGTCAATTGCTATATCTAGGAGAGAGAAAGGGTTAAACACTGAAAGACATGGCCATGTGGATCATCGGTAGAGGGTGAGCATTACGTTGTTGCCAGCAGAAGCTTGGACGATGCCCCTCTCCAGAAAGGTATCACAGGTAGACACAGAGTCAGGCCAGGTGTAGCTTCTAGGAAGAGAAAAGAGAGAGAACATAAAGTTAAAAACTGAAATAACAGCAAATAATGCAAAATTGGCGAGTAGTGTGAGAATGTAGCGAAGAGAGTGAAAGTGGTCATTATGTCCTCCAGCAACCTAAGCCTATAGCAGCATAACTACAGAGATAGTTTCAGTTTCAGTTTATTTATTTATATAGCGCTTATTTACAACAATGTCGTCTCAAGGCACCCCACAAAGGGTCCGGAACGGCGCGGGGCCGCCGGGGAGGCCAGACCAAACCACCGAGTGCCAGAGCCCGGCCACCCCAGAACGGGCTACGTGTAGGGGCACTAAGTAAAATAATAAACTGATAAAGTTTGTCCATCTAGAGCCCACTGATGGCCATTTTTATACTAAAAACCACAAGGATCGGGATACCTCTCTCTGTTAGACTGATTATAACCATTGGAAAAGAGAAGCCTTTGGTACCTGCAGAAGCTGCTGTTCAGCCGTACAGAGGGACAGAGAAGGTAAGTGGGTAGGAAGAAGCTCAGCGAGTTATAGCAGGGCAAGATCATTTAAACATTTAGAAACGAGTAAAAAAAGTAAGAGTTTCAAAATGAACTCCTAAATACACAGGCAACCAGTGGAGTGAGGACAGAACAGGGGTGATGTGTTCTGGTTTTGGGTACTAGTTAAAAGACATGCAGCAGCGTTTTGAACCAGCTGCAGGCAAGAGGGGAATGACTGACTCACTCCAACATAAACTCCATTACAGTAATCTAAGCAAGACGAAATAAAAGCGTTGATCACTGTTGATCCAGTGTTGCCTGGACAGAAAAGATTTCACTCTTGCCAATTGCCTTAAATGATTAAAGCAGGACTTTATAACTGCTCTAATTTGACTGTCAAAATTTAAAATCAATGTCTAACTTTAAAACTCAAATGGTTTAAAATATGCCGTCAGGACTCACTGGGGCCACTTAATCGAAACACTATCACCTCTGTTTTCTTTTCATTAAAATCTGAGAAGTTTAGGGCCAGCTAAGCTTTGTATATCTTCCAGGTACTTCAGTAGTGCTTTGATTGGAAAGTCATCCCTCTGTTTTAAGGGCAGATAGACCTGACAATCATCAGCATAGAAGTGAAATGCAATTCCATACCATCTAAGTATGGAACTTAGAGGCAATAAATACAGGACAAATGCTGTGGCCCTAGGACTGAGACCTTTGGGACGCCACATGACAGAGGAGCGCAGCATGATTCTAGTCCAAAATGTTGACACAGAAAAAACGACAAGCCAAATAAGATCTAAGCAAATCAAGTGTTGTGTTTTAAATACCTACTAAGTGATTTAATGATATTAAAATGTTGTGGTCCACAGTGTCAGAGGCAGCAGAACCAAAACAGCGTAGTCACCAGAATCACATGCCAAAAAGATATCAATAACTCTAATGGTAATTCGCTACTATGCCGGCATCAAAACCAAACTGAAAAGTTTTCATGGAACAATTTTCATCCATGAATGTTTTGAAACAAATGGCAGCTTAGAAATATACTCACCGGCCACTTTATTAGGTACACCTTGCTAGTTCCCGAGTTGGACCCCCTTTTGCCATTACAACTGCCTTAATCCTTCGTGGTATAGATTCAACAAGGTACTGGAAACATTCCTCAGAGAGTTTGGTCCATATTGACATGATAGCATCACACAGGTGATGCAGATTTGTTGGCTGCACATCCATGATGCCAATCTCCCGTTCCACTACATCCCAAAGGTGCTCTATTGGATTGAGATCTGGTGACTGTGGAGGCCATTTGAGTACAGTGAACTCATTGTCATGTTCAAGAAACCAGTCTGAGATGATTCCTGTTTTATGATATGGCGCATTTTCATGCTTGAAGTAACCATCAGAAGATGGGTGCACTGTGGTCATAAAGGGATGGTCATGGTCAGCAACAATACTCAGGTAGGCTGTGGCGTTGACACGATGCTCAATTGGTACTAAGGGGCCCAAAGTGTGCCAAGAAAATATCATACCAATACACCACCACCAGCAGCCTGAACCGTTGATACAGGCAGGATGGATCCATGCTTTCATGTTGTTGATGCCAAATTCTGACCCGACCATCTGAATGTCGCAGCAGAAATTGAGACTCATCAGACCAGGCAACGTTTTTCCAATCTTCAATTGTCCAATTTTTGTGAGCCTGTGGGAATTGTATCCTCAGTTTCCTGTTCTTAGCTGACAGGAGTGGCACCCGGTGTGGTCTTCTGCTGCTGTAGACCAACCGCCTCAAGGTTCAACGTGTTGTGCGTTCAGAGATGCTCTTCTGCATGCCTTGGTTGTGACGACTGGTTATTTGAGTTACTGTTGCCTTTCTATCAGCTCGAACCAGTGTGGCCATTCTCCTCTGACCTCTAGCATCAACAAGGCATTTGCGCCCACAGAACAGCCGCTCACTGGATATTTTTTCTTTTTCGGACCATTCTCTGTAAACCCTAGAGATGGTAGTGTGTGAAAATGCCAGTAGATCAGCAGTTTCTGAAACACTCAGACCAGCCCGTCTGGCACCAACAACCATGCCATGTTCAAAGTCACTTAAATCACATTTCTTCCCCATTCTGATGCTCGGTTTGAACTGCTGCAGATTGTCTTGACCATGTCTACATGCCTAAATGCATTGAGTTGCTGCCATGTGATTGGCTGATTAGAAATTTGCCTTAACAAGCAGTTGGACAGGTGTACCTAATAAAGTGGCCGGTGAGTGTAGGTCTGTAATTAGCCAACATAGAGTGATCTAGACCAGGTTTCTTAAGAAGAGATTGAACGACTGCATGCTTAAGTTTAGAAGAGACCGCATCGGAGGAAAAATACTATTTATAATGGTAAGAACTTGGAAAGACCTCTATAAAAAGTTGTGGAGAAACAGGATCCCATTGGTAGCCTGATGGCTAAAGATGCCTCACCACATCCTAGAGTCAATTGTGGTAAATAACACATGAAGGTTATGTCACTTGGATGACACATTTTCAAAATGTGTCCTTTTCACATTTTTAACAGTGTTCCAGTAAAGACGCTAGCAATGTTTCATGATTTAATGTGGGACGTGCAAAGAGGATTGGGTGGCGGACGAAGGTGGAGACCTCAGCGGCCCGATCCCCGGATGCTTAGGCTGGCTCTAGGGACGTGGAATGTCACCTCGCTGGGGGGGAAGGAGCCTGAGCTTGTGCGGGAGGTCGAGAGATATCGACTAGAAATAGTCGGGCTTGCCTCCACGCACAGCGTGGGCTCTGGAACCCATCTCCTTGAGAGGGGTTGGACTCTGTTCTACTCTGGAGTGGCCCACGGGGAGAGGCGGCGGGCTGGTGTGGGTTTGCTTGTTGCCCCCCAGCTCAGCCGTCTCGTGTTGGGGTTTACCCCAGTGGATGAGAGGGTCGTATCCCTGCGCCTTCGGGTTGGGGAGAGGTCTCTGACTATCATTTCAGCCTACGGGCCGAGTGGCAGTGCGGAGTACCCGGCCTTCTTGGCGTCTCTGTCGGGGGTGCTGGATAGTGCCCCTCCCGGGGACTCCATTATTCTGCTGGGGGACTTCAACGCCCACGTGGGGAACGACAGTGACACCTGGAGAGGCGTGATCGGGAGGAATGGCCTCCCCAATCTGAATCCGAGTGGTGTTTTGTTATTGGACTTCTGTGCTAGTCACGGTTTGTCCATAACGAACACCATGTTCAAACATAAGGGTGTCCATCAGTGGACTTGGCACCAGTACACCCTAGGCAGGAGGTCGATGATCGACTTTGTTGTCGTTTCATCAGATCTTCGGCCGCATGTTTTGGACACTCGGGTGAAGAGAGGGGCTGAGCTGTCCACTGATCATCACCTGGTGGTGAGTTGGATCCGCTGGAGGAGGAGAAAGCCAGTCAGACTTGGGAGGCCCAAGCGCATAGTGAGGGTCTGCTGGGAACGTCTGGCGGAGCCCTCGGCCAGGGATGTATTCAACTCCCACCTCCGGGAGAGCTTCGACCAGATCCCGGGGGATGTTGGAGACATAGAGTCCGAGTGGACCATGTTCTCCGCATCTATTGTCGATGCTGCTGCCCGTAGCTGTGGCCGTAAGGTCCGCGGTGCCTGTCGCGGCGGCAATCCCAGAACCCGGTGGTGGACATCGGCAGTAAGGGATGCTGTTAAGCTGAAGAAGGAGTCCTATCGGCGGTGGTTGGCTTGTGGGACTCCTGAGGCGTCTGACGGGTACCGTGAGGCCAAGCGTGCTGCGGCCCGGGCTGTGGCAGAGGCAAAAACTCGGGCCTGGGAAGAGTTCGGTGAGGCCATGGAGAAGGACTACCGGTTGGCCTCGAAGCGATTCTGGCAAACCGTCCGTCGCCTCGGGAGGGGAAAGCAGTGCTTCGCCAACACTGTTTATAGTGGGGGCGGGGGACTGCTGACCTCGACTGAGGACATTATCGGGCGGTGGAAGGAGTACTTCGAGGATCTCCTCAATCCTGCCATCATGCATTCCGTGGTGGAAACAGAGGCTGGGGACTCGGGGTCGGACTCTTTCATCACCCAGGCTGAAGTCACCGAGGTGGTTAAAAAGCTCCGCGGTGGCAGGGCTTCGGGGGTGGATGAGATCCGCCCTGAGTACCTCAAGTCTCTGGATGTTCTAGGGCTGTCATGGTTGACACGTCTCTTCAACATTGCGTGGCGGTCGGGGACAGTGCCTCTGGACTGGCAGACTGGGGTGGTGGTCCCCCTTCATAAGAAGGGGGACCGGAGGGTGTGTTCCAACTACAGGGGGATCACACTCCTCAGCCTCCCTGGTAAGGCCTACGCCAGGGTATTGGAGAGGAGAGTCCGACCGATAGTCGAACCTCGGCTTCAGGAGGAGCAGTGTGGTTTTCGTCCCGGCCGTGGAACACTGGACCAGCTCTATTTCCTCTACAGGGTGCTCGAGGGTTCATGGGAGTTTGCCCAACCGGTTCACATGTGTTTTGTGGACCTGGAGAAGGCATTCGACTGTGTCCCTCGTGATGCCCTGTGGGGGGTGCTCCAGGAGTATTGAATCGGGAGTTTGGTCCGCATTGCCGGCACTAAGTCGGACCTGTTCCCGGTGCATGTTGGACTCCGGCAGGGCTGCCCTTTGTCACCGGTCCTGTTCATAACTTTTATGGACAGGATTTCTAGACGCAGCCAAGGGCCGGAGGGGGTCGGGTTTGGGGACCAGTGGATTTCGTCTCTTCTTTTTGCGGATGACGTGGTCCTGCTGGCCCCCTCTAGCCAAGACCTACAGCATGCGCTGTGGCGGTTCACAGCCAAGTGTGAAGCGGCTGGGATGAGGATCAGCTCCTCCAAGTCCGAGGCCATGGTACTCGACCGGAAAAGGGTGGCTTGTGCTCTTCAGGTTGGAGGGGAGTTCCTGCCTCAAGTGGAGGAGTTTAAGTATCTCGGGGTCTTGTTCACGAGTGAGGGAAGAATGGAGCGGGAGATCGACAGACAGATCGGTGCGGCTGCCACAGTAATGGGGGCGTTGTGCCGGTCCGTTGTGGTGAAGAGAGAGCTGAGCCGAAAAGCAAAGCTCTCAATTTACTGGTCGGTGTACGTTCTTACCCTCACTTATGGCCATGAACTTTGGGTCATGACCGAAAGAATGAGATCCCGGATACAAGCGGCTGAAATGAGCTTCCTCTGTAGGGTGGCCGGGCACTCCCTTAGAGATAGGGTGAGGAGCTCGACCATCCGGGAGGGGCTCGGAGTAGAGCCGCTGCTCCTCCACATCGAGAGGAGCCAGTTGAGGTGGCTCGGGCATCTATACCGGATGCCTCCTGGACGCCTTCCTCGGGAGGTGTTCCAGGCACGTCCCACCGGGAGGAGGCCCAGGGGACGGCCCAGGACACGCTGGAGGGACTATGTCTCTCGGCTGGCCTGGGAACGCCTTGGGCTCCCCCTGGAGGAACTGGAGGAGGTGTCTGGAGAGAGGGACGTCTGGGCGTCTCTGTTGAGTCTGCTGCCCCCGCGACCCGGTCCCGGATAAAGCGGAAGACGACGAGTACGAGTACGAGTACGTGCAGTTTGTCCTTTAACCAACTCCCTTCTGCTCTGTAACATTCCCTCCTGACAGCACGAGTTGTCTCATTAAAGGCTTGGGTTTAGAGCTTAGGCTGCCTCGTTTTTATTGGAACCACAGAGTCCAGGATGTTTTGACAAGAAGAAGCAAACCAGGTGATGAACTCCTCTACATTAGAAGAGGAAAAATAAGAAGGGACAGAGAGCTGATTAAAAACTGCAGAGAACTAACCGGTAGATAAAAGAGTAAAAATCTGACAGCACCAAGCAGCGGAACAAGGTTTAACTGAAGATAGTCCTTTTTGTATACAGTCAATTTTTCTCCTCCTCTCCATGAAATCCGTGGCAAGTAGCAGCAATCCAGTAATAAAGGTTTAGCTAGAGCACTGTAGAGCTGGTGGATGGGCTTCTTCAAGTTGGGGAACAATGACGCAGCAGCATCAGGTTCCGGAGACTTCCACTGTGCAGGTTGAGCCGGAAGGTCCGATGATCCTCATCTTCACCAAAGCTGTCCAGGGACACCAGACCAGAATCAACTGGATCCGGAAAACGATGAGGCACACATCCTCCCAAATATAGTCCTTTAGATGGCTGCTAAACCTGCGTCAGAGTGAGCTTCAGTTTTACTGTTCATCCACTTTGTTTACCAGGACATAGCGCCTGTGAGGGAAGAGCGCAAGCCCGTTACAAGTGGGTCGGAATTCCTGACAGAAGCGGAGGCAAGGTTGGATGTCCCTCAATATTAATTACAGCTAGATTATAGCGAAGAGCTTGGAGATTCAGCAATGTTTGGCAATGATACACCAGCAAGGATTTGTTTTTTCGTACGACTAGATTTGAAAGCTGGACTACCAAAAATAAATCAAGCAGAGACAGACAAGCGGCCACATACACTGGTGCCATCTTGCCATACTATTAGGTTTTTCATTTTTGCACTTGGATCCCCCAAGTTATTGTTGTAACCTACTCTTGGGGGATCCTAAAGAAAATTGAATATGGATGGACATTTCTTGTGTAACTATAGAAATGTATGAAAATCATGTAGTGATATCAGGCTACACAAAGCAAGCCTGATCTCTCGAAAATTCATGCAGATTGAACACAGTCCTAGGTAAATAGGCATCTTTTTACTCTGTACTTTGGTTGTTTACCATTCCAAAAGAAGTAGATGCTATAATTTTCAAATAGTATCTAAACAAAAGTAAATAATGATTCATTTTCAGTTGTTTTCACTTGCACAATAATATTACACTTTAGCAGTTCCACTATCAGGGTGGTGTATGTTAAAACTACAGTGTCCACATTTGTGGTAATGAAGGAAGATGCTACTGAGTGCAGCAGCATTCCTCTTTGATGTTTTAATTGTTTTTGGACAACAATAGGTTTATGCCACAGGGTATAAACTCTCCCAGGAACCACAGACACTTAAGAGGAGGTTGAAGTCTCAGTTGGATACAGACTTTTCATGGGATTGGTTCACAAAAAGGACTCTATTCACATTTACACATATTTTGTATATGTTTATAATAAGTCAAATTTGCAGGTTGTTGTTTAGCTGAAGCATTGTTCCCTCTTAGATCAGAAAGTGAGCCACAGGCAAGTCAGAGAGAGTGTTAACAAGAGGAATACCAGCCACTTCCAGCACTGAGCTTCAGCCGCATGCTGGAACCAACAGTGGGCGAATATTCATCCCTGCGCTCATAATCATGTTGACTTCAACCAAGGGGTTGTTCTTATGACCTGCAGGGCCTCAGGGGAGCTTCCATGCAGTGGCTTGTGTGGATCATTTTAGCTAGAATGAGGGGGGGTGCATATATACTGCACATAATTTATATATGAGTTATGTCCATTGGGGGAAACATTTCTTTGGTCCTTTCCCACTTTGTGTAAACTAAAGTTTTAAGTTCTTAAAGCAAATGTTTACGTGTCCTGACAAAAACATAGCTTAATATATTTCTTTAATTAGCATTTTTATTACCCTGCTGTATGTTTAGGGGGTTTGAAAAGGAACGGATGCAAACATTCTCTCCATGTATCCTAGTTTTTTAGGCAAAAAACTGAGAAAATTACAGCCTCATTATCCAGAAATCAGTTTTTAATTTGAATGAATTGACTTAGGCATGAAATATTACTCAGTGTGTTGCGACTGTGTCATGCAAAGCAGCGATAAAGTGTAATAAAGCAGACATGCCCTATTTCAAACTTTTTAAAAACAGGAAAGTGTTGTGTTGCAGGCTCACTCACATAAACACACATACACACACATACACACACACTGATAGCACAGGCGTAGCAGAGAGTAGCAAAGCAGAAAGCGAGAGGAGTGCTCACCATCTCTGTTAAGCCTGGCTGACTAATTCTTGCTGCTAATTTGCGTTTGGTTAATTAACTAATTACTGAGGATGTCTGAGGGCGAGGCTGTCTGTCAGCCTGTATCAGTAATTATTTTCATCGTTTTAATTAGAGTCACACTCCTAGACTCTATTTCTCCCTTCCCACAGAGCTCACACACATTAACTCACATATAGACTAAATCATCTGACTCTTTAAACAGTCTATCACAGTTCAGAGAACCTAAAACTTCAGTTATACTCATGGGATACAGATTCTGGATATTCTGCAACTATCAACTTTGTATGATCCAATACATTATTGGTTTGCATGGGAGGTTTCAGTTCATCCCTTTTCCACACCCACTTAATCCCTTTGGGGTCACAGGAGATCTATGGGACCAGAGAGTCCACCCGTTCGTCCATCCGTCTGTCCATCCATTGTCTTCTATTTATCCAAGATTGGGTCACGGGGTAACAGATCTAGTAGGAAAAATCCTACATCCTTCTTCCTGACAACACGCTCCAGCTCATTTTGTGGGACCCGAAGGCGTTTCAAGGCCGGGTGGGATATATAGTCCCTCCACCAAGTTATAGGTAGTTATAGGTCTTCTTCAGGTCAAAGGAGGCATCCTGATCAGATACCCGAACCACCTTAGCTGACTCCTTTTGTTGAGGAGAAGACGAAGCTTCTCAGCGTATCTCTAAGGCTGAGTCTGGCCACCTTACGGTTGTTGTTGGAATGTAGATGAACAAGTAAAGTGAGACCTTTGCTTTTTGGTTCAGCTCTTTCTTCACCACAACAGACTGGAACAGCATCTGCATTACTGCAGATGAAGCCCCAATCTGTCTCACCTTTTTCCAGTTGAGAACCATGGCTTCGGATTTAGAGTAGCTGACTCTCATCCTGGCCACTCCACACTCAGTTGCAAACCCCATCTAGTGCTTGCTGAAGGTTGTGGTCTGTAGAAGCCAACAGAACCACATCATTTGCAAAAATTAAAGATTAAACCATGAGGTTCCCAAACCAAACACCCTTCTCTCTACGACTATGCCATGAGATCCTATCCATGAACATCAGTCCAATAAAGTCTGGGAACAGGCTCAACTTTGTGGCAAGAATGCAGACACAGCTCTTGCTTTGGGCTTACAAGGATTGAATAGCCTTTAAAAGCTCCTGCAGCAACCCCCACAAAATACCTTGTGGTTCGAGGTCATACACCTTCTCTAAATTCACAAAACACAGGTAGACAGGAGAAGCATCCTCCCCCCAGCATAATGACCTCCACAGCAGTTCTGTGAGGTTAAAGATCCGGTTTACTGTTTCACGGCCAGAATGAAAGCCGCGTTGCTCATTCTGGATCCGAGGTTCAGCTATAAATCGCAGGGTCCTCTCTGACACCCAACAGTGAGCTTTGCCAGAGAGACTAGGAAGTGTGATCTCTTAATACCTAAAACACACAAATCCATGTTGTTCAGAATCAGAATCAACTTTATTGGCCAAGCTTGTGTGGACAAACAAGGAATTTCACTTGGGTTTCAAATTCCTTGTTTGTGCACACAAACTTGGCCATTAAAGGTGACCAATGAAATTGAAATACACAAATCCCTGTTTTTTCTTACTATTTCAACTTCTGGATGATTACCTACAAAATTTCCCATGGTATTTCTAATACTGTATTACTAATATTGGTATGTCTGATATTGTGTCCACTCCTCACCTGCCCTGCAGTATCATATTGGTGGTTTGTGGTAGGACCAAACTGCAGAGAAGTACTCCAGGAAACACTGTGAATGAAGGTAAGTTGAGTTTTAATTCTTGCCCAACAGTATCCAGACACCTGGGTAACATGACCAGGACACCAGACCAGACACGACAGCAAATCATGGAAGACATGACTCACAGAACTTAACACAAGGAACCAGCGGGGCACAATGAAAACAAAGGAACTTAAATACAAACTGAGAGAACAGGGAGAACCCATGAACAGACGGACAGGGTAATCATGGGGAACAAGGAACCAGTGTGGGTCAGAGGACCAGACCAGGTATAAATGAACCAAAACACCAACTCAAACTAAGACACAGACAGATCCTGACATGCAGTGTGGTTTGGGTACAACCACACCGGAGAAGAAATGTCATCTTCTGAAAAGGATCAACAGCACTGCTCAGAGTAAACTAGTTATGATCTCAGGTTTTAGAAATAATAAGTAATGACATCCAGGTCTTTCCATCCCTACAACAAAAAATTGGCCCTTAAAAATATTCTAATATACAATGAGTATGGTTTTTTAAAGCATATGAAAAGACCAGATCGATTTCCAATTAAATTATATTCTAACTTCATGATATTGCAGCTGCGTGGATGCAAGATCGCCCTGGTGCAGCAACACAGGAGGTGCCAGCTGTCTGTTTTTCTTCTGACGACAGCATCAGAACCCAAGCCCAGTGATGTGGGCATTAAGACTGGACTCTACGTCTGCTTTATGGTACATGTTCAGCTTCCTTCAACAAAACGTAACCCCAATTGTGCGCAAGTATTGAAATGCCTCAGAACGTTTTGGATTGTTCATGGCTTCTTTATCCTCAGCAACAGAGATACTGAAGCAGCTAAATGTGCTAATATACTTAATAAAGGGCAGATTTTTTTAGTTCAGCCTCCAGATGGTAGATGAAGATGCAGCTGTGAAAATATTATCTGGTTTAAGTTGTGAAAGTTGGTGTACCCTAATGTTAGCATTCCTATTTGCTCCATGAGAGACATTAATTCAGATGTGAAAATGCTGGTCCAGGTGTTATGCACAGTATTCAAACAAAGCATCAGTGTGTAATGAAGTAAGGGTTGATACATGGAGCAAGTTTGCTTATTAAAATTTTTTAAAAATTGAGGTCAAGGGAATATTCTTACCTTGATCTGGTGACAGCTTGGAAAACATTTTTTGCGGATTTTAGATATAATGCACTGTAATGTTGGAAAAATATAGAGAACACGCCAACATCTCTGTTGAAAATTTCAGCAGGGATGTATGTATGTGCTGTTTCTCATCAAGACCTAAAACTGTTTTCATACAGACCTCCTTCTGCTGTTTGCAGGAATTTTATTGTGAAGTAACTTTTCAAACATAACATACATATCAGCCAACACATAACCCTGATCTAAAAGTGCTTCAGAATAAATAAACTAGCACTATTGCACTTAATGAAATGCATTACTTCTAATACACTGGAGGAATTAGAACGCTGTTAAGAGGTCGGACACGGAACGTCTGCCCGCAGAGTTTGCCATTGCTAAACAATGCTTTTTGGTGGGAAAATGCCATGCAGATTCACAATATTCAGGCTAAAGCTAACCAGCCAATAGGCAGAAGTTAACGCCTGAAGACACAGTCCCTCCTCATTTGCATAAAGTTGAAAATTGTGATGGATAATAAATAAATGAGGTAATTATTACAAAGGTGAATAAATAAAGAAGGTAATTAAATTAGATATATACATTTCTGTCTCACTGAATAATTTAATTACTGCCTACATTTATTTCTATACTCTATTTTCTGGGTATTTAATCATATGCTTATTTATTTATTGAGCATTTATTTATTTCTGTATATATTCTTAATTATACCAGGATTGGTCCTCCATATTAAACAAGTTTTATTACTTTTCTGCATAATGCAGTAAGTGGAGAGTTTATGCTCCCTGCTTGCTGCTGAGACTATTTTACATGCCTCACTTCTTTTATAAATAAACAAATTTATAGAGTATTTTAGAGTTTGTTTTAAAATCTTTCTTTTTCTTTTTCAATAAATTAATGATCTTGCCCTGCCGTATCTCTCTGAGCTTCTTCATCACTACTTACCTTCGTGGTGCTTTAGTTCAGCCAAACAGCAGCTTCTGCAGGTTCAAAGGTCTAGGAGAAAGCTCAGAGGAGGCATTCTGTATCATTGCTCCTCAACTGTAGAATATCCTACCTCTGCACATTAAAGAGGCTCCTTCACTGCCTGCTTTTAAAACTAATCTTAAAACCCATTTTTATTCTTTGGCATTCAACCTCAGTCAGACTTAGTTTGACTTTATTTGTTTTAATTGGTTTAATTGTATTGTCTTATGTCACTTTTTTATTTATTTTGGTTTTAATGTATGTTTTCAGGATGCAGTTATGTCCTGTGGTTGTTTTAAAGTGGTTTATAAATAAAGTTGGTGTGATACGAACAGCATTTGATTACATGTTTCTAAGAAGTTCAAATGCTTTCAATTATCTCGTTTATTTATTCTGATGTTTGTTAGACTTTCTTGTTTAATAGACCTTTCTTTATCATATTCTTTCAGCTTTACAGCTATTTCACCCATCAGGTAATCCATACTTTGAAAAAAAAGACAGAGAGACATCATTACAGATACAAACAAGACAGATAGCAATGCATTCACACAACCTTTTAAGGTCAATTGACTTAAAGGGCAAGTTTTGTTGACTTTGTGAGTGAACCTAAGGCTATTAAAAAGAGTATGCATACTTTTAACACCAAAAAAATAGAAACCGGCTTGAGCTTATTTAGCATCTTTTAGTGTGTGATTTTACTCCTTTTGCACAGAAAAAAAATCAAGTTTGTTTTACACTTTTGGTCTTACTTCTTTCAGTGAAATGATCATGACACCTTAAGAGATGCATTTTAAAACAACTTTGTTAGATATAACAGGTTCAAACCATCAAGCTTAAATAATTGTTTCCCCAACTGGAAGTCCTCCTTGAATTTGACACAAATTTAAATACTGAGAAAAAAAAGCCACTAGAATATAGAAAGATTCTTATGCAGTGATTAAAAAAATTAACCAAGAATGATAATACCTTGCAACATTATGCAACCAGAGTCTTAAATCTTAAAAATAAAGCAACAAACAAATCCTAAATAGCCTTATTTTTTTTGCAAACCCAAATTTTCTTACTGCTGTGATGTTTAAATCATTGTTTGTTGCAATATTGTTGTTTTGTTGTTATTTTTTATGCCAAGACTAAAATGCTTCATCAGCTTTCTAGTGGGTCAGATGCTGACAGAGAGAGAGACAGACAGATCTGTAAATACAGAGCAGATCTGTGGCAGGGCGACGCACAGCAGATTTCAGCCCAAGAAGCCAACTTTAGTAAACAGGCAGAACTAATGAGGACAGTGACTGCACACATACACACACACACACACACACAGAAACTCAGTGTCTGAGCATTTGGAGGCCTCGGGCCCTGGGGCCAGAGCAGCCCAGATACCTGATGGGAGCAGGGACATCAAAGCTGCAGGATTAGAGAGAGGAGAGAGCGCCGCAGGGAGGAAATGCTAACTTATTATCCGCTTCCCAGCTAATCCTGTTATCTACAGAATATAGCTGTGTTTAACCCCCCCCCCCCCCCCCCCTCCCCCCCCCCCCCCCCCCCTCTCCCCCCACCACCACACACACACACACCTTTCTCCAACTACACACACATACGTTGTACACACATCGATTTCAGTATTTGGGGGGTTCAACATCCTCCCAGGATGCCCTGTTTCCACACTGGACTTCCAGAAAAAAAATCATCTGTCTCTGCATCTTAGTTGTAAACAACTCCAGACTTTTTATCTAGATTAGTCATGTTTTATGCTAGTCTTGGGTTTGCCGTCATTTTTTGCATGCTTTCAGGTGATGTAACATGCCCACAGGAAGACATGGGCCCACACAGATCAGGGTCGCCTCTGGCTGAGTCAGGTGCCAAAGATTAATATTATTTTAGTCCTCCCTTATTTTTTTTTCTTACTGACGTGTACACATTCACAAAAAACATTTAATATGAAACAGTGTTTTAAACTACACAATGGTTAACAAAGCTGATGTTGAATTTGGGTTAAATCATCTTTAAACTGAGCTCAGTGAAATCCAATTAAAACTAAATCATACTTTGCTGTACTTTTCCAACCCTAATATGAAAAGAAGAAATCAAACTAAATTATTACAGATGACTTTAAACATGTATAATATTTTACATGTAGAGTATTCATGTATGAGATGGCAATAGTGTCTACATACAACCTCAGTGTCTACACACAACATATAGTAAATGTTTATTGCATAAGTACATGTGTAACAATGTTAAAATCCAATTATGGCCCATAACAATACAAGAAGGTCCAATTCCTGTTATATAGAATTCCCAATTAAATTGATCCCAATTAAATTCAATCTGATTCATTCCAACATCATCCAAACACAGAGTCAAATTCAGATCACATTCCACAAAGTGTAATTCAATCCAGTTTATGATACAATACCGTGAGTTTCAGCTTATCATTTATTTCCAGTTGGTAAAGAGTTATTCATCTAAGGAAGCCCAGCTGATTGCATTGAGTCACTGACTTTTAAGAAATACCTCATCCTGAGCAAGCATGTGGCAACAGTGGAGAGGAATTACTCCCTTTTACTAGAAAGGAAATTCCAGCAGATCCAGACTCAGTGTGGGCAGCCAGACTGAGGGCAGAGATGACTTACCAGGAGACAAAAAATAGTAATATAGAAGCAATGCACCAAAAGTGCTTTTTATGGGAAAGGAGAACATAGCATAAACCAAGTTCAAGCAGCAATAGCTCCATCAGTGGATCCGTCCAGGACAGAGTCACAGCTAAATACAACCGAACTGGACTAGGGGTACTCTATTAAAAGGGGAAATGAAGGGAGTACACAAAGCAAATGATGAAAACAGCTCAATTAATAGTTCCAGCTAGGAAAAATCAAAATCAACTTTATTGGCCATGTTTGTGTGCACAAACAAGGAATCTGACTTTGGTTTTCATCGCTCACATCAGTCCAAACAACAACCACAATGTGTAAAAACAAATAAATAAAAGCAAGGAACAGTATATACAAGTGTGTGTTTTTTATGTATAAAAAATATGAATTGCAGGTTGTGATAGTGCAAACATGCTTATTTATTTTCAGCAGTGTAGCTGCCTACTCAGGCTGGGAGGTGTTCATTGTGTTCAACTGGGAGACAGCCTGGGGGAAGAAACTGTGTCTGTGGCGGCTGGTTTTTGCCATTAGCGCACTGTAGTGCTGACCCGAAGGTAAAAGTCTACACAGTTTGTGTCCAGGAAGTATGGGGTCAGCAGAGATTTTAGCTGCCCTTTTCCTGACCCTAGACCGGTATACGTCCTGATGGAGGGAAGGTCAGCCCTGATGATCCTCTCTGCAGATCTAATTGATCATAGCAGTCTGGATCTGTCCTGCTTTGTAGATGAGCCAAACCACACAGATATGGTTGAGCACAAAACAGGTTGAATGATGGCAGTGTAAAAGATATCCAGCACCTCTTGTGAATGGTTGTACTTCTTGAGTTGCCTCAGGAAGTATAGTCTCTGCTGGACCTTCTTCCAAACAGTGTCTATGTGTGAGGACCAGCTCAGGTCTCAAGAAAGGATGGTTCCTAAAAACCGGAAGGGGTCCACAGTAGACACAGTGTTGTTGAGGATGGTAAGTGAGGCTATGTAGGGGCTGTTCTCTGGTAGTCCACCATCATCTCCACTGTCTTTAGCAAGTTTAGCTGCAGGTGGCTCTGAGCATACAAGTGGACCAGCCAATTCAGCTCCTCTCTGCATGCAGACTCATTGTTGTCCTGGATCAGACCAGAAACAGTGGTGTCATCTGCAAACTTCAGGAGTTTCACATAGAGATAGCTTAAGCTGCAGTACAAAGTACAAGAACAGATTTAAGGCAAACTAATAAACTTTTGGGTATTTTAGGCATCAGTTGAAATTAAACCAACAAAAACCTGTTTTTGTCAAAAAGTGTCTCCATGGAGGCAAACAATTGATGCTGAGGTGTTCTGAACATTAATTTACTGTAGCTTCAAGGGTTAACTTCAAGCCACAATTAGCTCATTGTCATCTTTGACCATAACACCTGTAAAATAAAGAGTGGGCGAAATTAAAGAGGGAGAAGATGAAAGAGGCAGCTCCTTGCAGATAATGTTTATGTGAACAGAAGTAGTAAAAGAATATGTTGTACTAATACATGTAGATGAAGTGAAATTGTCATTAGGCTAATCAGCACTAAACTAATTGGGAGTCATGGACCCTCCTATCTACTAATTCTAACCCTAAACCCCAGCCTATATCTGCAAGCAAATGGAGGAGGAGAGAGTGGAAGAAAAGTGGAGGGAAAGAGCTGAAAATGAGAGCGAGGTATAGAGAGGAAGAGGGAGATGAAGCCTAATTAAGAGTGCTGGGATTTATGTAAATGAGACGGTGCTGATATGGTAATCAGAGCCTGCAGGGCCGTAACAGGCTGTGTGCTGTATGTGTGTGAGTGTATCTAAGAGCCTGACAGCTGGCTGTGAGGAAGGTCAGAGCCAATCAGGCTCTTACTCTAATGCACACTGCCCTCTGGCCACTGCAGCATCTCTCCTTCTTTCTCATGTGCTCGCCGTCTCTCCTCCATGCTGTCTCTCTGCCTTTCACTGTTATCCTGACACTCTACACTTTCGCTTTCTCCAACTCTCTTTTTCTTTACATTTCACTGCTTTTCTGTCGTGATGCATCTTGGCACCACACACAAAAACAAGCGTGCACACACAGCAATCATTTTCACACATCCACTGACAATTGGGTGAATGTTTCACCATACAATGAGATCTACTTCCAGTTTAGTATATTCAGATTATTTGACTGTGTAATAAAATTGGTGCACATTTGAAGGCAGTGTGACCCTTCAAATTTACAGATGTCTCCTTTAAGCTTCATTTGCTATTTATTGGCTGTTGGGTCATGCTGTCAGGAGCTGCTGTTCATTTAAGGGATAGTCCAGGTTTATAGTCCAGAATACCAGACAATATATTTCTAGCGTATATCTCACGCTCTTAGCAGACAAGTGAACAATTAGGGCAAAATGCTCATAGTTGAGTCAAGCAAACAGCAAAAGATCAGAAAATGGTCTAAATTTCAACCAATAAAAATAGCTCAAAGCTTGTAAATGGGGACAGAGAGACAATTGGAAAAAGAATATTTCACAGACAATGAGTAAGACTAAAAAATATGCAAAACACGATCAATTTAAGTTGATTTTTCTTTCCTCTGTATTATTTGACTATTGTTCTTGGGGAACATTTGGACATACTGCAGGCTGAAGCCATGGAAGAGAATCTTATCAGAACAACCAGGATGTGCATTATAGAATATGGATCCTTAGGCAGACAAAAGAAGCACAAAGCAAACACAGATAATGACCAAAGCTCAACATAAACTTAGCTAGAAATGTGTGTGTAGCTATGCAATAATGGACCAATGTTTTCCCTCTGGTTTGTAGGTGAGTTCTTACCTCAAGCAGAGGAGTGATGGTATCTTGAGTGTAAGACTGACAGATTGGAGACTCGTCTGCAAGAATGCAGGTGCTGCTTCAGTCATCAAGGAAGAACAAGTTGAACTAAAAGTCTCCTAAATTGTTGAAGCTTTCACCTAGGATCATAAGATATGGGTCATGGCACAAAGAACAAGTCATCCGATGCCAGCAGTGGACATTATATTTTTCTGATTGCTTCCCATCAGAGAAATATGGGCAATATGGGTTTCCATTAGTCTTAGATATGATGTGAGAAGCCTTATCATTGAGGGGTAAGGGGTGACCGGGAGAAGAGCCACTGCTCCTCTACACTGATAAAAATAAATCCTAGATGAGAAAAGGCAACAGTACCAACATCATCAGATACTCACCAAACATGAGATACAAAACTTACCAAAATATCATTATTCAGACATAAAATGTACTGGAAAAAAGCTGGTGCAGTACATCTTTTTATCTTTAAGCTTAATGTTTTCTGTGAATGGTTTCAGATAAATAAACAAACATAATTAAAAATCAATAAATAAAGGAGGTAAGCTGAGGTGATGTCATGTGGATCTGGACCTGTTCCTCCCCAACACAGTCTCAGACACAGGCAGAAGATGATGGATGAACTGATTGATGAAAGACAAGCGCCTGGCTTTAATAATCAGATCAACAGTTCCAGTAAGCCATTCTCAAAATAATGTAAAATAAAACAGGTGAAAACTTTTCAGAAAGTTGAAGAAATATTGGTGAAAATAGAAAGGAAGGAGGGTGTGATTTAAACTGTGACAATCAATGGTGAGGAGTTCTATAATGATCCGGATGTTTTCTTGTTTTAGTGTTAATATCTGCTATCTACATAATTTACAATAATCATATCCAGTCCAGCAGCTCATTGGACAAGAAATCCATATTACTATTTGAAGTCACTTAGAAACTGCTCTGGAGCAAACGTCCAGAAACCAAGACTCTCAAAATTAAGAACTGAATACAAATATGACTCTCAACAGGACAAAGAGGAGATGGTAATCCCAAGCAGCGCTGTTTCTCAGTAGGTATAAACATATGGACCCATAATTTAATGTTTGTAAATCAAACAGTATTTCATTCAATTTATGGATAAAACGTTTGTCGGTATTTAATTCAATACCGACAAACGTTATATCTGAATGTTTGTTCATATCATCGTGATAAATAAAGAAACATATTAATCTATTAAATATATTTGGAACAATGGCTGATGTAGTAGAACTATAAATGGCTATTTATGTTCTAACTTAATAGTTAAAAACAAAAATGTAGTTTCAATATTTTTCCTTTATGCTGACAGGTTTTATGTGGCAAGGGTCTTAAGCACTGGCTTCTTTCTTTATATAGAAGGAGCAGATAAGGGAAATTAACCCTAATTGAAAAATGAACAACAAAGAATCTCACTCTGGCCACAGAGTCTGGTTAACAAGTCAGCATTATTTAATAGTTACATATCATTTAATATTTACAGTTGTTTTGGCATCTTGGGGCCACAAAAGAAAATAATAAGAAATAATAATGGGCCTGATCTGGAGTAAACAGACATTTATGAGCAGGAAACAATTATTAATTTGTTAACAGTCTTTTAATTAGTTCACTACTATTTGGAAAACACTGAAGTTAGCATATTATTTGAAGCTCCCCCTATGGCAGTTAGGTTAGTGAAGCAGCCAGCTGTTGAATCAAACATTGCTTAATGTACAGTATTCCAACTTAAGGACAGCAGAACATTATTAGGCTAAAATGTTGCTTAAGGAAAATGCTTCAAAGGTTAGCACACACCCTCGATCACCCTGCTGAATGGAGTTAGAAAACCCTGAAAAAAAAATTCAAAAGTGAACCAATTTAAACATGTATTTAGATCAGCGGTCCCCAACTCCAGTCCTCATGAGCCACTGTCCTGCAACGTCTAGAGGCCTACCAGGTCAAACATGTCTGGATCAATTGACTGGCTAGATACCAGGCTTCTTAAGAACTTGATGGCATGCTGATGGGGGTAATTCAGCCATTTGACTCAAATCTGCTGGTGCAGAGATGCCTTTAAAAATTAAGAACCCTGATCTAAGTCCCCATAGAACAGATGATTTTGCCACTTCAGTAGAATCAGAATCAGAATCAGAATCAGCTTTATTGCCAAGTTCGTGCATACAAACAAGGAATTTGACTCCGGTACACTTTGCTCTTTTGTTCTGTTTTTGCATTACAGAATATACAAATTTACAATGTACAATATACAATGTACAATGCAATATTCTGCATTACAGAATATACAAATTTGCAATTTACAATATACAATATACACATATCTAATAGAAAAGGTGCATTTGCAACATTTGTATGCTGTTGTTTTGTACTCTATTGAATGTTCATCAGAGAAACAGCCTGGGGGAAGAAACTGTCTTTGTGGCGGCTGGTTTTAGTGAACAGTGCTCTGTAGCGGCGGCCTGAAGGTAAAACTCTAAACAGTTTATGTGCAGGGTGTGTGGGGTCTGCAGAGATTTTGGCAGCTGTTTTCTTGACCCTAGACCTGTATAAGTCCTGGATGGAGAGAAGGTCAGCTCTGATTATTCTCTCTGCAGACCTGATTATTTGTTGCAGTCTGGACCTGTCCTGTTTTGTGGATGAGCCAAACCACACTGAGATGGATGAAGACAGGACAGACTGAATGATGGCAGTGTAGAAGATGACCAACAGCTCCTGTGGAAGGTTGAACTTCTTGAGTTGCCTCAGGAAGTACAGTCTCTACTGGGCCTTCTTTTGAACAGTGTCTATGTGCGAAGACCATCTCAGGTCCTCAGAGATGGTGGTTCCTAAGAACCTGAAGTGGTTCACGGCCGATACAGTGTTGTTGAGGATGGTGAGGGGGGTGTATGGGGGTGGTGTTCTCCGAAGGTCCACCACCATTTCCACAGTCTTGAGTGGGTTCAGTTCAAGGTAGTTCTGTACTGGCACCAGTGTACCAGCTGATCCACTTGCTGTCTGTATGCAGACTCATCACCGTCCTGGATCAGTCCAATGACAGTGGTGTCATCTGCAAACTTAAGGAGTTTCACAGACGAGTCCGATGAGGTGCAGTCATTTGTGTACAGAAAGAAGAGGAGTGGGGACAGAACACACCCCTGGGGGGCTCCAGTATTTATTGATCTGGATAGGGAGAAGATGCTCCCCCAGTCTCACCTGCTGCTGTCGGTCCGTCAGGAAGCTGTTGATCCACTGACAGGTGGGGGCTGGGACGTTGAGCTGTGTGAGCTTCTGGTGGAGGATGTCTGGTATGATAGTGTTGAAGGCCGAGCTGAAGTCTACAAACAGGATCCTGGCGTACATCCCTGGGTGGTCGAGGTGTTGCACGATGAAGTGTAGACCTAAGTTAAAAGCATCATCTGCTGACCTGTTTGCTCGGTAAGCAAACTGCAGGGGGTCCAGCAGTGGGCCTGTGATGTCTTTCAGGTGCTTCAACACCAGCCGCTCAAAGGATTTCATGACCACAGACGTCAGGGCTACAGGCCTGTAGTCATTTAATCCTAGGATGGTGGGTTTCTTGGGAACCGGGATGATGGTGGATCGTTTGAGGCAGGAGGGGACCGCACATTTCTCCAGTGACTTGTTGAAGATCCTTGTGAGGATCGGAGCAAGTTGATGTGCACAGGCTTTCAGACATGATGGGGAGACGTTATCAGGTCCTCCAGCTTTCTTTTTTTTCATGCACTAAAAGAGCCTGTTTACCTCTTCCTCCTAGATCTTTAGTGCAGGCAGAGGATCTGATGGTGGGGGGTTGGTTGCTTTATGGGAGGAATTTGTTCCTGAATGGGATGTAGAGGGGATGATTTGAGGTGTGAATGGCTTCTTGTCATGTCTGCAGTAGAAGCCATTCAGACGGTTGGCCAGGAGACGACTCTGTTCAGGATGGGTGGAGGGGCTCTTGTAGGCAGTCAGGTTTCTCAGACCAGTCCATACAGCTGAAGTGTCACCAGTAGAAAGGCTGTTCTTAAGCTTCTCACTATAGCTTCTCTTGGCTGCTTTGATTTCTTGTTAGTCTGTTCCTGGCCTGCCTGTACCGCGCCCAATCTCCACTGCTGTGAGCTTCTTCCTTATCCTTGCGCAGATTCCTGAGATGTGGAGTAAACCATGTCTTATTGTTCCCAAAGGTGCAGAATGTCTTGGTCTGCACACACATGTCCTCACAGAAACTGATGTATGATGTCACCACATCAGTTAGTTGGTTTAAGTCAGTGGCTGAGGTTTCAAAAACAGTCCAGTCTGTGCGTTCAAAGCAGGCCTGTAGCATCTGCTTTGATTCCTCAGTCCACTTCTTAACAGTGTGAACCTTGGGTTTGGCAGCTCTTAGTTTCTGTCTGTAGGTTGGGATGAGGTGGATTAGATAATGATCCGAAAAACCCAGAGCAGCCCTGGTAACAGCATATGAGTCCTTTAAAGCTATGTAACAATGGTCCAGTGTGTTTTTGTCTCTGGTGGGACACTTAATATGATGTCTGTATTTGGGGAGTTCATTTGAGAGGTTTGCTCTGTTAAAATCTCCCAGTATTATGATGAAAGAGTCTGTGTATTTTTCTCCACGTCTGTAATCAGCTCAGCAAGATGTTTTTCAGCGGCAGCCATGTGGTGGAAAATATGAGCCGATTATTATAAACGAGGAAAACTCTCTCGGTGAATGAAATGGTTTACAGATTATGGAAAATGACTCCAGATCCGGGCTACATGTTTTTCCCAGCACTTTTACGTCTCTGCACCAACTTTCATTTGTATAAAAGCAGATTCCGTCTCCTCGCTTCTTCCCCAATAGCTCCGCGCTGCGATCCGCTCTGATCAGCTGGAAGTCCGGCATCAGCAGTGCGCAGTTTGGGATGTTTTCATTCAGCCATGTCTCGGTGAAGCAGAGAACCGCTGATCCGCGGAGGTCCGTGTTTTTACCGGTGAGAAGAAGCAGCTCGTCCATCTTGTTGTTGAGAGAGCGGACATTTGCCAGGTGGATTGAAGGCAATGGTGTGCGAAGTCCTCTTTTGCGGAGCTTTACCAGCGCGCCAGCACGCTTTCCCCTCCGCCGTTTTTGCCGCAGAATCCCATATAGAGCCGCAGCTCCACTCGCCAGGAGCTCAGTGAACCTCGGATCAATGAAAGATGGTGAAAAAACCCGAGAGAACTCTCTGATGTTGAGAAGTTCCTCTCTACTGAATGAGACCACAGAACTGTGGCTCGAAAAACATAAAAACACACAAAATACAAAAACAAAGAGAGAGCGAAGCTCCGAGGCTGCCATTGTCGGCGCCATCTTGAATGATGGAAGGAGTCATTTTTATCAAATTCGAATAAGTATTGGTGGATAGAAGAAAAAATATAAGTTGCATGGGATAAATCAAAGTTTTTTAACAAATTGTTATATTAACATCTTTTAGGGGGTCCAGGCACTAGATAGGAATGTTCAACACCCCTCTCTGTAATTTGCACCATGAAATGGTTTTAGAAAGACATGCTGGTCCTAGAAATATGAATTTGTTTTGATTCCCCTTGTTTTCTCTTCCCTTTTATCATCATTCCTCTTATGATCTCTCAGCTCCCTCCAGATTCCCCATCAGATTTAAATAAGGACTCTTAGACATCCACTCAGAAGAAGTTGGCAAAGTAAAAAGATTACTTCAAACCTACATTTTCCTGGGATGATATGTATTTATTTATTTATTGTATATTTTCCAGCTGTTGTTTACACTAATCTGGTTTCCTGCAAGAAGATGGATGGTCAAATATTTAGCTTTTGGAATTACCTTGCACTTTTCAGTAAGAAAATATTTTTTTTAAAGTGAAATTATTATGTAAATATATAAAAAATATGCAATTAGCAACCATTTTCAAATGTATGTTTATATTCATTAATTTCAACATTGTGGGGGGAAAAAAACTTAACTTATATTCATACGTTTATGTGTTTTCAAGGTTTAAAAGGTTTATTATAATCCAACCAATGTTTTGTCAAAGACCTTGACCCTTATCATTTATTTTCATTTCTATAACTGAGTTATTTGGTGATTGACCAGCTAAAGCAATCATCTCTATGGTTAGGTTTAATTTAGTCGTCACTTGCTTGTTTATAGTACACAATAAAGAAAATTTAACAACTGATGTAAACAGCTGAACACTTTAACCTTGTCTATAGATGATCTGAGTAGGGCAGGCACATATCATCCCTAATGGACATGATTCTGGATACAATGGTGACATGTCTTTTTCTGTATAAAACTGCTGATTCCCCTCATCTTAAAATTTATTTTTAGTTGATGGTTCTAGATGAAAAAAAATGTTCCTTATGTTTTCATTAGTTAAATGGCTTATTAAAACTGCAGAGCAACAAAAAGTGAAGTAGAGAGGTTTTTTTATTCTTGATACGACAATTCCTTGAATTATTGATGAATCCAATTAAAGGCTGTAACACTTAGTCACTTTGCAGAGCAGCCTCACTTTGACTTGAAACCAGCTGAACCCAGTCTCTTCTGTCATTGCGTAATTATAGGCCTTCTGGACCTCACAAGTGGAATGAAAAACGGACTTTCATGATAATTTTTAAGAGCATGCCATATCTGCATGTACAACACACACAGACACAACCCACGGCCATGTGGTCATATCAACACATCTGAGCGTAATCCAGTTAACACAGTATCCCAAATGGCTAAATTAATCAGGGAAAAACTATCTAGCTCATCTTTCTGCACTACTTTGATGTGTTCACCAAAAAGCACACACACTCATTTGCATGCACAAGAATAGGAGAAATTAATGTGGAACATTGATCTAACTGAGAAATTACTTTACCTGCACTGGTAATAAGGCCTCAACCCCATGGAGGAGCCTGTGAGATACAATCACTGCTTGGGCCCTTCAGGGGTAGAAAAACACCCACAGTGACCAAACAGTCACATGTTAAGTGCCATGAAATCCACCCCCCTCCCCCAGGTTTCTTCTGTTTTGCTTTTTGTCACAGTTAAATGTTTCAAACCTGCAAACAAATTTTAATATCAGACAAAGATAACATGAGAAAACACTAAAAGCAGTTTTCAAATAATTATTCCATTTACTAAGTATATATACACACACTACCAGTCAAAAGGTTGGACACTCCTTTGTCATTTAATGGCTTTTGCTTGTTTTTACAACCTTTTAAATAATCTTTAGAACTGGATGAGTCATTGGTGTGCCCTTTGAATAACTTTGGTTGGCTGGCCTCTCCTGGGAAGGTTCTCAGTGGTTCTAGTGGTTTTCCTTTTATGTGGATAATGGTTTGCTGGAGTCCCAAAGCCTTAGAAATATCATTGTAGCCCTTTCCAGACTGAAAGATCTCAATGACTTAGTTTCGCATCTGTTCTTACATTTTTTTGCAACAATCATGATGTGCTGTTTCTTGGTTCTACAAGTCTGGCAGTAATCAGTTCTGGGTGTGGTCATCAGTTTATTTGTGATTTAACAACAGGAAGAGTTACTTTATATAATAAAGGTGTGCAATCATCATCCCTTTGCATCAAATCTGCATCAGGTGTATGGAAAAGGCTGCTCAGAATGATGCACCTTCAAAAACAATTTTCTGGATCATCAAAAACTTCAATGTAGAATGTTCAGATGCAATTAAGAAGGCTTAAAGGTGTTCAAGAGTGTCCTGCAGGTGCTAAGGCCATGTCCCACTGAAGAACACTGCTATGGTATTGCTCCAAGCGCAGAGCTTGATTACCAGAGGCAGCTGGTAGGTACATATGTTGGAGTCATCCATTTTGGTCGCGCATTTTGACATGCGCAGCTCAACAGACGTCGCAGCTCTGATGTAACCCGGGATTGTAAAACCCGCAGGAAATAAAGTTTCGTTGCCTTTTCCTGCTTGTCTCATGGACGACGCAACGGAGGCGCATATCTGGAGAGACAAAAGCTCGAAAGTGAACTTTTGCTCCACAAGGCCATTCCCAGAAGAGCTTGAAATCTGTCTGATACAAGAAGGTCAGAAAGATTCATACTCCAATCGAAGACCACGCCGACAGCCGGCGCAGGTTAAAACCCACATAGGTTTTATTTCCAAGGAGATGAGTTTCCTCCTTGTTGATTCAGTCGACTAACCGTTCTTCATATTTTCCACTCCTGGACGGATGAGAAGTTTACCATTTCTTTTCCTTGAGGTGATCACGGACGCATGATCCCCTCCCTCATTTTTCGTCAGATCTGATCCATCGTCAACCAGAGAAGAGAAGAAATCAACGTCAAAGTAATTTCGTTATTTTCATATTAAACCGGATAGGTGCATTTAGAGGTCTGGGCAGGATGAGGCATAGTTAAGGTTATTTTAGAATTACCAGTAGTTAATCTAAGGTATCAACTTGTTGCATGCAATACTGATTGAAGTGTTTTATGCTGAGTGGTGTTTTGATTTGCTGTGCAAGCGCTGCTGAATTGTGCATGTTCATGTTTTGTCCGGCTGATCTCAAATCAGCCAGGAGTTATGGTACGTTCACACCAAATGCAGATTCTGCAATAGCAGCGGCCGATTTACATGTTATCCCTATGTAGAGGCGCGTTCAGGAGCGGAGTGGCGTGAGGCGGTGCGAAGGAGACGAAGGACGCGGTGCGAAAGGCGCGCCGAGCGAAGAGAGAGCAATGGACGAGTTTAAAAATATGAACTTTTTTCTAAATTCGCGTCGCGTCAACCAATCAGGGACTGGATGTGGCTGTAACGTAGGGTTAAGGACCGCAGCGGAGAAGAAGCGGTTGTCAGTGATGATGGAGGACTAGATCATAGTGGCGGTGTGCAGCAAGCCAGAGTTGTATGACTCAACTAATTATTTTTACCGAGACAAGTACAGAAAGGACCTGGCCTGGAGAAGAGTCAGTGAGGAGACTGGAGTAGCAGGTAAAACTTTAAAATAGCGCCATTGTACTATTGTCTTTTGGCTAATTTATATCGGCACGTCACTGGCTATATATATCTTACATTTAGGAGATGTGGACATTAAAAAATGGCTGTTTTTTTATTGAGCTGCGATTTATTTACTCACCAAAGACAGACGGACCGGCGTTCAGCAGCGGGGATACAACGCCGGTAGTTGGTGTCCCGGAGGCCGTTTCGTCTCCCAACGCATGATAGCAGATCTTCGAACTGGGTCCTGGATAGACGGAAGTACCACTGAAATCAACCATCATCCAGACGCAGCTCCTGGAGTAAGTGGTGGTACTCTCCGAACTGTTCCCATCCCTGAAGAATCTCGTGAACCCAGGGACGTCGGTGGCATTTTTTGGCCCTCCACAGGTAAAACACTGTAATTAGGTCCGTGAAATCCATGTTCAGTTGAAACCAGCAAGCAGCAGATGGAAGCTCCTCCTATTTGATGATGCGGCTAAGTGTTGCCACTGAACGCGGAGTTCACGCGGAATGTCAAGCGAGCAAAAGCACACAAATGACACGAAATATTCGCAGAATACCCATTCGGTGTGAACGCACCATTAGAAGTTCAACTTTTAAAAGTTTTCCATTCAAAGAAACTGCGGTCTGGGCCTTGTGGTCTGACCATTCTTTTGTTCCAGTTGTATTGCTGGAGTTTTTTCACTGAGTTCCTGCCCTAGACTTTTATGACTCTTTGTTCGAGATTTGGGGCAATCAGCTGCTAGATCCTAAAGGGGCGTGGCCCCACCATTGCAACAGCTGATTGCTGCAATCAAGACATCAGCACCAGGAGGGTTTCTCTTTCCATTTAACCCAAATTGCACATTTTGTCCATAAAACTGCTAGTTTGATCTTCATAGACACTAAATGCGTATATATTTTTATTTTATTATTATTGTTAGGTAGTCATTTTTATCCCCTTTGTTTAGAATAGTGCTTGTTAGTTCGGTGAAGGTTTTTGGACCAGAATAATGGTATATCAGGATTATTTGGCTTCAATAAACCTTCATATATATAATTAAGAGAAGCATTTGTGATTATTTCGTGCAAGAGTGATTAATGTGTCAATACAAGGTCGAAGTTCCCCACCTTCGGTGAAGCGGTTGAATAAACAGTCACATTTTGTGGTTTTGGGTAATAATTTATCAATTATTAATGATGAATAGTTAATTGTAATTATTAAAGAGCTCTGAGCCCATACTCACAACACCAGAGGACATCTCTGATTTCTATTCGTAAGTAATAATTTTTGGTTAAGAAATAAAAAAAATGTTATTATAATTTTTAATTATAATTCTTGATAAATATTAATTAATCAATAATCATAATTATTACACATGTAAAACTCACCATACAGTGAAGCAAAGACATTTCCCCCAGTGTATCCAGTTTGGTTATTTTTACCAGAATTAAAAACCAGGTTGAGGTCATTGGAAGTTCCTTCAAACTGTAATGTATTTTATAAGAATTTAATGTGACAGAACAACACAAAGTATTGCATTCCTGAGGTAGAAGAAAAAGAATACACGATTTTTCTACATTTGTTTTACAAATTAAAATCTGAAAAGTGTGGGTGTATATGTATACAGCCCTAGTGTCAATTATTTGTAGAGCGACTTTTCACTGCAATTACAACTTTAAGTCTTTTGAAGTATGTCTCCAACTTTGTACATCTACAGATTCAAACTTCTGCCAATTACTCTTTGAGAAACAGCTCAAGCTCAGTCAGACTGGATGGCGAGCATCTGCGTACATCAGTTTTCAAGTCTCTACACCGATTCTCAGATGGTTGATTCTGGACTTTGATTAGGCCATCGTAACACATATATGCTTGGATTTAAATCATTCTATTGTAGCTCTGGCTCCATGTTTAGAGCTGATGCTCTGCTTGAAGTTTAACCTCCAACCCAGATTTTTGCTGATTTTAACAGGTTTTACTTTGAGCACCGCCCTGAACTTGACCAGGTTTGTGGCCTAGTTTTTCTGTTTGTGAATTTTCCTACCTGAGCTATGATCTCTGCAGCTCCTCCAGAGTTCCCATGGGAATCATTGCTGCTACTCTGATTAACAGTGCCCTGTGAGCTTTTCAAAGCTTGGGAAATTTACTTATAACAATAGTTGTAAAACTTCACAAGTTTAACCCTGACCTCCCAGAAGCGATCTTTTGTCTCGCTGATGCTGGCTGTTCATCATTGTTCTCTAACATACCTCTGAGGCTTTCACAGAGCAACTGCATCAATACTGAGAATAAATCTCAGATACCTTTTATTTAGCAGCATCAAAAAAATCATGTTAATATGGCAAATTATCAACTTAAACTTCAACTGTGGAAAAAAAAAAAAACATTCAAGATTGTTCAGTGGTTGTGACAAAGAAAAGGTTTTCCGTGTGCCATGGTTTTTCAACAATTTCTGTTGCATTATACACTTAACTGGATTATAACTGGCAGAATGAAACTGTATCTCCTAATATTTCTTCATATTTCTAAAATGACTGCTCTCTTTATATAGTCAAAAACGTTGGTAAGGGAGAAAGTTACAATTACATAAAATAGTTCCCATGTTACTTCATTTCAGCTAAACTCAGTTTATTTCTGAAGGCTTTATCTCATGTGAAGAAAATCCAGTTAGTCCTCAGATCTCCAGGCTGGCTAACAGTATGACAGTCACTGTATTCACATGTGATCCAACATCTCTGAACCCTTTCCTGCATTGATTAAAAAAAAGTATGTTAGCTGAACCAGGCGGCTTTGAGCTAAACCAACACTCATGAGTCGAAACCTCCATTAAAATAATGAAAGCAATAAAAGCAACAACAACAACAACAATAATAAAACCTTTGGAAAACATTTCATAAACCATCAGCAGCCAATTAGAGGAGCCGGCACAGGCTGTTCTTCCTATTTGTGTGTGTCTGTGTGTGTGTGTGGGGGGGGGGAGAGTGTGTGTGTGTTGGGTATTAGAGCGTTACAGCGCCCAGCCCGGCTCTGCCCTGCAGGCCCGACCTTCTAATCATTATCTGTCTGTCTTATTACGCTCCAAACCGGGCCACTCTTAAATAAAATATGCAAAGGTTTCTTAAATGATGACCCGAGGCTGCGCGCGCCGCCGCTGCTCTACATGCTGTTAATCTGAGAAATGCAAATTCCCTTCATCTCGCACTCGCCTTTATTAACTTTTTTGAATTTAAAATTCCACGAACAATGAGTTCTGTCAGCTTCTGAAATGATATTTTCTCTCCTCTTTTTATGTGCGCACGGAAGCGAGTTTAGAGCATGAAATTACCAGGGGAAATATGAGCGGTTTCATCTCTCCCGCACAATTTAATTGGCTGCTTTGCAATTATTAGTTTTTGCTGCTAAAGTTTTTTTTAATACTTCACTGTTACTGTTTCCTTAAAGTGGCAGCTCGCAACACAGTTTTATTTTGATTCCATGTTTGCGCGCAATCCCACCACTAACCATTACCCTGCTGCTCTGATTGGATGGTTGATTCCATGTGATTTGGTTGTCAGATTTCAAATTCAGTGATGCTGAGGGGAAATCTGATTTTCCGCTGCTCCAATCTATGATGCAAAATATAATTTAGAGCATCAATCTACATTTCTAGAGTTGTTTCCCTTTTGATTTTTTTGTCATCACACACCTTTTTTCTTTTCCCTGCTGTGTCTAAATTTTACTTTTTTTCCATCCTTCCTCTTTCATCTTCAGCCTGTTTCCCAGAGGATCACAGATAGCCACACATGAGCCTCTTTCTTCACTACTTACCATCAAACTAGTGTCTTGATGTGCTTATCTCTGATGTTTGCCAATTGAAAAAAAACTAAATACAAACTTTGAATAAATGGAGAAAAACAAGAGTGCTTTTTGTAGTATTCGGTGAGGGTTTGTATCTGGACGGTAAATATCCATGGACTTTAAGATTAGGCATTGCTTAAACTGTTACACCAAACAAAACACAGATGAGTGTGTAGGCTGCAGTGTCAAATTATAAAAAGTTGAGGTTGAGTTAAAGCAGAATTTAGGAAACCTGAGCCCAGTCATCTAATCAAAATGTTGCTATAGCACAATTTTAGAAAGAACAAATAAATTAAATCTCAATGCAATTGAGCATTAAAAACATTTTCCATCGTTCCAAGATCCTCATAATGGCTTTTTTTTCCAGAGAGCATGCAGTGCTTTACTATGTTTAATTTTAAAATAAACCATAATGTGGTCCAAACCCTGTAGTACTGTTGGTTAAACCTAATAAAGACTGATTGACACGTATACTAAAGGAATGAAGAGACAAGTGAGCTACAATTCCTAGCTGAAGTATTCATAACCCTCAAACTTCTTCATATTTTCATGTTACACCTACAATCTTTGTTGTATTTTATGGGGATTTTATATCATTGGCCAATAGTATAAAGTGCATAATTGTAAAGTGTACGGAAAATGATTTCTCCTCTGGGTCAACACTTTGTAGGACCACCTTTTGCTGCGATTACAGCTTCAAGTCTTTTGGGGTCTGTCTCTACCAGCTTGTCACATCTAGAGATTAAAATTGTTACTCATTTGTCTAATACTTTTGAACAGAAAAATTATGTTGCCAACCACTATGTATCACAGTGGATGTGTGTTCAGGGTGCAATGTTAGTTTTGCCTCCACACATGTACCACAAAAAAGTTCAGTTTTTATCTCATCTGACTAGAGCATCTTCTTCCAACTCTAAACTGGACTTCTCATGGCTTTCTTTAAAGACAGCCTTTTTTCCAGTCTTCCACAAAGACTCGATTTGTGTAGTGTGTGAATAATAGTTGTGTGAATAATAGTTGTTGTGTCATCTGACTCTCCCACCTGAGCTATGGAACTCTGCAGCTCCTCCAGCCATGTGACCTACGGTAGTAGGTCACATGGCTGTGGCTTGCACAGTTATCAGATTAGGCCTACAGCTATGTCTTTGTAGTTTCTTCTTTTGTCATCCATTGTCCAAATATAAACCTTTTTTAGGCAATTAGATATTCCACCAAGAATGATGAGTGAAAAAAGCAGTCAAAGGCCTTTAGAAAATCTTCAGTCTAAGGAATTGTCATCACAGACTCCCTGGAAATTTTACATGAAAGTTTGGCTGCTTGGAAGCAAAATATAAATACGTTAGAAGTAGTTTAAAACCTTTTTGAAGATTCTTGTTGTAGTACATATGCAGAAATCAAAGAATGTACAGTATAACCACATTGTTATTCTTTATCATTTTGAAAGTTTTGCCGGCTCTTCAGAAGCAATTACAACATAAAAACTAAATTTGGGTAAATGTCCAACCACCTTCCAAGCATTTAGTCTCCAGTGTGAGACCAATGTGGTTTGCCTTCGTTTCTGCAGTTTACTCAGGGTCTCAAGTCTATCACACTGAGCCTTTCTTACAGAACACCACTCTATAATTACGCATACTGACAAGATGATTTAATGTTCATGATTTTACAGAATTGAATCAATTCTACTCTAGCGGAGGTCAAAGAAAGGGCAACAACATTTGTATTGTTTTTGAAATTCTGTCATTCTTCTCACTTTTTACATTTAATAAAAATCCCAAGCTGCATGTATACACTGAGTAGAAGGGGAAATGCATGTAGAAAATCTGACCTAAGCTAGGTTGTTCTATGCTTAATATCTTTAAAACAATCAAATTAATGTGTTTTTAGTTTGCACCACAACTATGGAAGCAAATCGTTACCATATTTCAAATGAAAAAGCATTTTCAGAAATGCTTTTTCATTTTAAGAATGTGGCTGCATTGTTTGACTCATAAATGAAATTAGTTATCAATAATCCTATTTGCATTTAAATTTTCTTCTTCAAGACTGCTCATTCTTTCACTTAATTAAAATGAAAAAGAAAAATACATTTGAGATTTACTTTTCAAGATGTACCCCAGCAAATAGATACCAAAATCCAATTTGAAATGTAAAATTTGAAAATGAAAAAGCATTTCCAGAAATGCTTTTTCATTTTAAGAATGTGGCTGCATTATTTGACCCATAAATAAAATTAGTAATCAATCATCCTTTTTGCATTTGCATTTTCTTCTTCATGACTGCACATTTTATGCCATAATCAAAAAGAAAACAAAGCAGACATTGCTTTTTCGTTTTCGTGGTCTGACCGCAAAGTACTGCCCAGAACTCGAAAACGAAAAAGCATTCCGAGCGGCGGGCGCAGCAGAGTGATGTCAGCAGTCGCTCTTCCTCAGCTCCCTGCTGACCGAGCTACCCATCTTGTGCGGTAGGAGGCGCTGTGCACGTCTGCATTACATTGCAAACTTGCCAAGAAATTTATTGCAGGGCAGCAGGGCCGAGCTTTGTGGCACAGCCTGCCATCGGAACTGCCACAACCTGCCGCAGGGTGGCAGGGGATTCCGCGGGGATGCCAGAAGGTGCCAGACCGGCCGTAAAAAGCTTGCCAATGCGGTTGCCGCTGTTTTTGTGGAAGCTAATGCTGATTATCGGCAAACAGGATGTCGTTGTTATAGCCTGTTACCTTTACATAATGATTTCATTATTGATTATTATTTAATAAACAGCTTTAGACCCATAACATAAGGTGATTGTATTTACTTGACATGGAAAATAAATAGCACTATGTGTTTGTGTGACGTGTTGAAAGGATGAAAGATTTATTGCACAAACAGCCGGTTTATTATAGAGCATGAGCGGCTATTCTGAATTGTCACTCACAGAAAATTATAAATAAATGCTTAAAAACACGCTGGATGTCCCAGGCCATAAGGATGCCACCGGAACTGCCAGTTCTGCCTGCCACTGCCACAAATTGAGCTCGGCCCTGCTGCAATTCAATCAATTTCTCGGTACGTTTGCAATGTAATGCAATGCAGACGTCCACAGCGCCCCCTACCGAACAAGATGGGTAGCTCGGTCAGCAGGGAGCTGAGGAACAGCGGCTGCTGACGTCACTCTGCTGTGCCCGCCGCTCGGAATGCTTTTTCGTTTTCGAGTTCTGGGCAGTACTTTGCGGGCAGACCACGAAAACGAAAAAGCAATGTATGCTTTGTTTTCTTTTTGATTATGGCATAAAATGTGCAGACGTGAAGAAGAAAATGCAAATAGGATGATTGATTACTAATTTTATTTATGGGTCAAATAATGCAGCCGCATTCTTAAAATGAAAAAGCATTTCTGGAAATGCTTTTTCATTTTCAAATTTTACATTTCAAATTGAATTTTGGTATCTATTTGCTGGGGTACATTTTGAAAAATAAATCTCAAATGTCTTTTTCTTTTTCATTTTAATTAAGTGAAAGAATGAGCAGTCTTGAAGAAGAAAATTAAAATGCAAATAGGATTATTGATAACTAATTTCATTTATGAGTCAAACAATGCAGCCACATTCTTAAAATGAAAAAGCTTTTCTGAAAATGCTTTTTCAATTGAAATATGGTAACGATTTGCTTCCATACACAACAACCTAATTTGTGTCCTCCATCCTCCTCCTCTCTTCCACCGCCTCCTTAGTAGCCGAAAGTAACGAGTGGTGCCTTGAACGTGTTGTAACACACAATTGCTTCCGAGGAATAATGACTCTGAACTAATGTTGATTAGAAAGACACAAAAATAACAAGGGCTTGCGCTTCATTCCCTTAATTACCCTTGTTATTTACCTCTCTGGCAGAGTGCTCACTATGAACTTTAAATGAGAAAGAGAACATTAGAAATAAGTGTAATGTACAAAATTAAGATTTTAAACATCGACAGAGCAACATTGTATTTTGATGATTTACATTTTTACAATAATTGCATTTTATCGTGTTTTGCTAAACACAGACTTCGAAATATTTTTTGTAGATGAGGACAAAATTGTGGGTTGTGGTGGAAATTTAAAAAATGTGGAAAACAACCATTTAAAGAATAAAGCAAAACTCACATCGTGATGCCCCAAAGTTAATTAATTTTGTGCAAAAATGTGACAAAGGGAGCCATTTTACGTGTCTGTATATTAGGTTGAGTTACATCAACAATCTAACAGTAAACCTCTAAGAACGGTGACAGTAAAGGGAGTAACTAGACTTAGTCAACAAATTTAGAGCCTTGGCAAAGTATTCGATTTTTCCACCTTACTGCCCCAAACTTCAACATAGTTGAAGTTGTTAGGATTGTACATAATAGATCAACACAATTTGTATTTATTTCACTTTACTCTGGTGCTACTCAATGAAATCAAATATATCTAAATGCTTTTTTAGAAGTGGGCTGCACGGTGGTGCAGTTGGTAGCACTGTTGCCTTGCAGCAAGAAGGTACTGGGTTCGATTCCTGGCCAGGGGTCTTTCTGCATGGAGTTTGCATGTTCTCCCCGTGCATGTGTGGGTTTTCACCGGGTACTCCGGCTTCCTCCCACAGTCCAAAGACATGCCTGTTAGGTTAATTGGTCACTCTAAATTGCCCTTAGGTGTATGAATGAATGAGTGTGTGCATGGTTGTTTGTGTGTTGCCCTGCGATGGACTGGTGACCTGTCCAGGGTGTACCCTGCCTCTTGCCCATAGACTGCTGGAGATAGGCACCAGCTCCCCCGTGACCCACTATGGAATAAGCGGTAGAAAATGACTGACTGGCTTTTAGAAGTCTCCTAATTAGTTCATAGAGTCCACCTATGTGTAATTTAATCTCAGCATAAGTAACGCTGTTCTGTGAAGGCATCACAGATTTGTTGGAGAACATTAGAGAACATGATTGAGTTTATTGACCTACCTGGAAACTGTAATCACCATGAACACATTGTTGCCACAGTGCAACATAGTGGAGGCACTATCGTGTTGTGGGGATGCTTTTCCTCAGTAGGGACAGGGAGGCTGTTCAGAGTTTATTGGAAGATGGATGGAGCTAAATACAACCCTGGAAGAAAACCTTTTAGAGGCTGTAAAAGACTTGAAACTGGGTCAGATCTTCAACTTTCAGCAGGACAAGTTTCCCATCTCATCTGGGTGAGCTTGAGCTATTTTACAAAGAAGATTGGGCAACAAATTAGGTCTTTAAGGTGTTAGAGACTTGCAGCTGTAACTGCAGCAAAAGGTGGTTCTACAGAGTTTTGACTCAGAACGGATAAATAAAAATGCATGACACACTCTTCAGATTTGTATTTGTAAAATCTTTGAAAACAGTGTATCATTTTACTTCCTCTTCATAGTTGTGCACTGCTAAGTGTTGGTGTATCACTATGTTCTCAAACGATGGTGGTGCAACTGTTTTCTAACTTTAGCGCTGTCTGTTTCTCCCGATTATTTCTTTAATATTTTTGTGGTGGGCTTTTGTGTAACTAACAGGTATTAAATTTACAACCCAGGGGGCTGCTTCGATGTTATATAGACAGATATGTTGGATTAGATTTTGTGTATTATTAGAGTAATGGTCTTAATATTTAAACCGAAGAAAAATATGAATTACTGAGAAATTTACTTTGAACACTTAGTTAAAATTGAAAGCAAACAAACTCAAAACCCCATCTAATCCAGTTTTATCTTCACTTTGCAAGCGTTGCTTTTTTCTCATCCACAATCTTCACCTTGAGTAAACTCTTCATTTCATTCTTGTAAACCACCGCTGTGCTTCAAAGTGTATTTCACCATTCACTAACTCCCCTCTTCCACTCCACCTTGAACCTTTTTGTTTTGCTGTCAGTGTTTGGCAAGAGAACTCCTAGGCTGCTTTCAGATGTGCTGAAAACGCTGACCCAAGCTTAATGAAGCAATATAAAGTAACACTTTATATAAAGTGTTTTCAAATTGCATGCAAATTTAGAGACAAATATCACCCAGGCATATCACTTAGTTTTTAGAAGGCATGTGGAGCATCTGGAGATGATCAAATGATGGCTGCAATGCTGCTACTATGGAAACCAATTAATGCTTGTTGGTAAACGATGTTTAGGTTTGTGCGGATGATGGATTGTTGTGATCCAGGGAAGAGGAACACTTGATTAGCCCATATCACCAGAGCTGCAGAGATGCGTGGGTGATGGAAAGGTGGTGTATGGGTGAGAAACCTGCACATATCTGAACAAACATTTACACACAGATTTATCTACTCTGGGTATTGGTATTGAATAATTCAGTGATTTTTATCACCCTCAACCACAACAAATGACTTAATTATGTTAATCTGAGCCAGAAACTTGCAAAGATGCGCGTGTGTGTCAGCAGGATTGACAGCAGCCTACAGGCCTTCAGCACCGAAACGCTGATCTGGAATTTCACATCCTTATCCTAAAACCCTCAGGAAACCTACTCACTCATGCATGTCACTACTTCTCTCACACACAGACACACACTACTAAAAAAAAAGCTTCTGGGCAATTAGCACTACCCCACCTAGAGCCTCTTGATTTGCATCTGAAGTCAGACAGAATTCACATTAACGTGCAGCAAGTGTGACACAGTATACACAAGCAAAGAAAAACCCTCACACACACAGGCTGTGTGCGAAATAAAAACAGAGCTGTGCATCTTTGGCTCCACAGCGTGGTTATAATTCATCCTGATGGACTGCCTGGGTCTGTGCGGTGTATCACCGTGGGGCAGAACATGCACAAAGAGACACACACATGCACACTTGTGGCCTCAGCACTTTGACAGCATGAGTCAAACACCTGTCTGCTTCACACTGATAAAAACAAAATCTAACTGATAGACTACTGGTCAAACATATACAGTGAATTTTATTGGTGCCCTGATCGGATTAAATGTATCTATAAATATTACAAAAAGATGCAAAGTTTGCGTTTTGAGCGGTTTATATTCTTACTGAGCACAGCTATTTGTTTTCTGCCCTCCTTTGCCTAAATGGAATGGCCTCAAAATTGCCAACACACCCTCAGCGATATCATCAGCGCTGAAGGTGTACAGATCAGTTCCTGTTTGCTGCAAAACATTAGACAAGCATTAAAGATTCCCTCAAGATTATTCAGCTTACCAACTTCTCATCTTATATTGTTAAGATCTAAACTCCTTACAGATGACACAAATCTGTTTCAGAAATTAGATAAACCTTTGGTTTTACAGAATCGAGAACTACATCCGAATATTGCAATGTTGACGTTTTCAACATCCCCAACCTCAAAATCCAAAATGTCTGCCACTAAAGTAACCAACTGTTTATTTGGACTTTTGATGGTTTGATTCTGGTTAAATTAGTCCCCTAAAACAGAAGTCATCCCTAGATTCAAAATATCAGTGAGCCGAGCTGCGACAGCAGAAAAGTTTTTGCAAAACCTTTTGTAATATAATATAAAAATGCTGCAATTCACATTGAAATGAAGAAGGGTCAGGAAATGTCTGGTTTAACCAGACCAATGCCTTCTATTTTCCCCAGGTACCAAATTTTGGAACAACCAAACATGCATTTTGTCAAGTTTATCATCAAGAGAACTCAGATGACCCAACTTCAGATCCCAGACACACCTCCGAATATGTTGCATACTATAAATTAAAGTGGTTCAATGGACATACACTACATAAAAGTCCAGACAAAGGCAATGGTTAAACTCAAGCTGAAACAGGAGATGGGAGATGAGGCTGAAATAAACAAAAACTGAAAGAAGCCTCAGACAAGCATAGCAGTTGACCATCAAATCTGGACTAGTTTCCTGTCCTTCAACTCAAAACTGAAAGCAGAGCTACTAGAGACTTCCACTTCAACTAATGACAAACAAAACAAAAGATGAGTTGAAACAGTGCCTTGGTGTGTCGCTGTCTAGTGGTTATCCTGCAGAAGAGCTAGGCCGAGGTTGTCTGTCTGATCTTTCATTGCATGCTCTACAAATCAGTTTTTTGTTACCTTCAACTATGGAAATGCTACTTAAAAAAAGTAGGATTTCTTAATATATAGAAAGACATTTTATGTTCAAAAATTGTCATTGAGGTGAAAAGTAATATCTTATTGAGAATTGATTGGGAGAGGGAATTTTTGGTGCAATTACAGGCCTAAACGAGAAAGAATGCAAAACATCAAGGAGACGTTAATTTATCTTTAATATTTGGGTTATTACTAGTTTCAAATCTAATCTTTTTTATTTGAAACATTAACCTTGTGTTACCTTCTTCAGCTAAAATACCTTCAGTAAGAGGCTTCCAGTAGCCATCTACCAGTCTCTTCGTCGATCTGAGAAAGATTTGACCCACTGAGATGTTTGAGTTTCTTGCCCTGTTTTTTGACCCAGCCCAGGAATTTCCATTTCTAGTTCTCAGTCGGACCTTTGAGGATGTATTGGTTGTGTTTTGAATCAGATTTATTTTTAATACGTATGGTATCCTTTTTCTCAAGCACCCTCTTATATATGAGAGAATTAATGGTGGAATCTATCATGGAGAGCCGTCCAGGTTGCCCTACAGCAAAGCATTCCCAAACCATGACATTACCAGCTCAGTGGTTCACAGTCAGTATGGATTCTTTCCCTGGAATGTTGTATTTGGTTTATGGCAAACATGTAAAGGTATAAGGGTTGTCTAATTTATCCATCAACAGAAATTGTATTTTTAAATTTAGGTTGTAAAGAAAATGTTAAAAGATCTTTATTTTTTAGTATTTATATTACTCAAGCTTTCAGTATTTTTGATATTGATCAAATGGGTGTTAAATGTTTGTATGTCTTAATATAATAGAAAATTAGACCGTTGCAGTATGTCGGAATGTTTTCATAGAACTGTACGTTTGTAGCATTGGTGTTTATAAGCTGCTTCAAACACTGTTGGATGCACTTATCTTGGCTTGGGAGCGTCTTGTTCAGATGTTAGGATTTTCCCCATCTTTTTAATTGCAGTAGTTTGAATTAAATTAAAAATAAGTCAACCTTTTTTTGGAATAAACAAACTGTTATTTATTTTCTCCTGTTAAATATCCTGCACAGTTGGACTGAACCCATCAGTAGTCCAGCAGCACAAACTCTCCACATTTGATTCGGGCCATGAACCATTTTATGGAGAACAGCTGCACTGATTTGGTTCCAGCTCCTTTTTTCCTGCACCTCATGAATGAAATTTCCCGTGCTGCACTGCTCCAGGGTCTGGCACATCTTGGCAGTGCGCTCTCTCTTTTTTCCCTTTTGTCTCTTCCTTTAATGCCTTCACACACCTTACAGCCGTTTGTCAATTACCGACACGAATTTTGGCAACAAACAGCATTAATTGAAACATTTAATTAGCATTAAAACCAGCAGTAATTAATGCCTTTTCTCCAGAGCTCTCCGAGCTACGGCTCAAATTCTATTAGGGCTTTAAGCAGCTCACCATTTCTGTGCTCTCCACCGATTTTCTATATCATTCACACATGTGTGGGTTTTGTATGCACACACTCAGGGCCTCAGGTAAAGGAGCCTCTGTGAGACTTAAGCACCAAGGCCAGGCCTGCTGGGTGCCCAGGGGAGAAGAAGAAGAAAGGCGGTCGAGGAGGGAGGCAAAGACGAAGAGAAAAAATGAGGGAGGAGGTCAAGAATGAAGGTGAGGGGAGCACTTGAAAGGAGGACGAGGGGAGAAATAAAGTGGGAGGCAAAGGAGAGACGTGAATGATTAAGAGAAGGAGTGACAGAAGAAAAAAAGGAGGAGGAGCGAAGAAAAGGAGGTGGAGGAGGAGCATGTGAGCAGGCAGAAAGAAATAAGCTGTGCAACAAAAAAATCCACACTTTGAGGATTAACTAATGCTCTCATGTGTGTGTGGTAGTGTGTTTTACATTCAATACGTGTTTACTCATACGTGTGTGTGTCAGTGTATGAGGCCTACTTGGAGCCAAAGCAGGGGCCTGGATTAGTTGCGTTTGCCAGGGCTGCGGGGCAGGATTAGCAGGCCCGGCTGCTGTCTTACGCCGGTCTGACTCCACTAATGGCATTATTAATAGGCAGCTAAAAAATTCATTAAAAAATCCATTAAAAATAAATGTGTTTTACATAAGACTTTGCCCCAGGTAGAAGGGACAGGGGAGGCAGGGGAAAGATGGGTGCAGAGGGGTAAGAGAAAAAACGAAATGGGTGACTGCTAGCTTTGAGGTCAGCTGAACGTCACAGTTCAGATACCAGAGAGAAAGAAATGCGTTAAGGAGCAAATAAACACTCTTCAGGAAATAATGTTGGATTTTATATTATGAGGCTAAATCAACAATGGTGACATCCCCACTGCTTGGAGAAATGTCTGCAGAGCTGATGTCAAACACACACGCTTCAAAGTGCAAGTTAGATGCACGTCTGCAGCTGCTGTCGAACAGAGAGGCAGCTGGTTTGTCAGCATCAACACAGTATTGTATGCTGGTCATTTTGTCCCTTTCCGTTTCTTTCTTTTGCCGTTTTGGTTTGAGCCCTGTGCCACAGGAAGTTTTGTACCGACCGTGAGTCAGTATTTATCCTCAATGGAGACATTTCTTGCCTGCTTTCACAACAGTAATTTCCTATGTTCTACTCATAGTATAAAGATACATTATTGTTTTTAATTGTCCATAAAGCAATCGGGCTCATAACTACTAAAAAAAAAACTATCTGGGGTTGTTGAGCAGTGTTGCTGTAAAACGAGCGCCCCATACGCAAAGACTATATTCCTTCGTATAGCGGTCCGGGGTTCAATTCCAGACCTTGAGACCTTTGCTGCACGTCTTCCCCACTTCTCTCTCTGACCATTTTCTGTCTGGTAGCTGTCAATAAAGCCCACTAGCACCAAAAAAATCTTTAAACTATCTGAAGGATGATTCCCTTACCACTGATCAATCTCTTTTACATATTAAAGGATCAGTAGATTTCTGGAGATTTCTTAGAATAATGATTTATTTATCATCAACACTGAAATTAACAGTACAGCTAACTATCAGAGAGCTACTAACCAATAGATTCAGGAATAAAATTTATTATTTACTGAGGATTTACTAAACTTAAAAGACACACAAAACAAACAAATATAGCAAACTTGAAGGCAAACATAAAGACAAAGACCAACAACTATCATTAATGTACAAACTCCTAACTAAAACAGATGTTTAACTAGGAAAATAATGTTCAAGTAACACTAACTGAACCAATGAAAGATTGTAAATTTCCTGAAGATTGAGCCCAAAGAAAGAGATTTTGACCATCTAGTTCTAAAGTAAGGAAAGGAAAGGAGGATGAATTCAGTTTGGAAACGACCTGGACCAGCCAGCTTTACCAACACCATAATTGCTACTACAACACTCAAAAAGAGTGCCTTACTTTGGTCAGACATGCCGTTATTTCACCTCTCACTGGACAAAACTGGTTCAGTCAGCTGGCAAGTCACACTTAGGGCTTTTCTCCCAAAGTGGTTCCAGTGCTTAACCAGGGTTGCTGATTCTTCAAAAGAAACATTTTGCTTTTACACCAGCTCAGAGTCAAGTCGGAGCTACGTTGGCACATCAAAATAAACGCCTCATCCAGTTCATGGTTAATTCTCCCCCTGATTTATTCTGTGTTGTTTATGAAGGACCACTGTGTGTGAAACAATTTGACTGTACAAATCATATTATTGATCCCATTGTCACTGCAAACAGGTGCCCTAATCTCTCCACTTTAATTTGTTAAAACATTGAAACAACAACCTGTGCTTGTGAATGCTTCTCTGCCAGGTCTTCCTTAATGAAGAGACATTAGTCTCAAGGGTAAGTGGTGGAGGTGGAGCTTTCCTCGCCACTGTCGCCACATGCATGCTCAGTATAAGAGATTGCTGCAGAGTCAACAACAAACAATTGACTGTCCACTGTCGCTAAGTCTGTTAAGGTGGAGGGATACCTGCAAAGTCAGGCACTCATTACAATCAGCTGGGTTTCCTTACATGGAAAACGTTATTAGTTTGATTAATCGATGAAACTTGACTGCATTGTTTAACTAGGATCAAAATAGAATGGATTTAATTTACTTTGAATCAGTCTGTTGTTGGGCCATTAGAGAACAGGAGGGAACTGATCAAACTACACCTCCCAGCATTCATTTAAGTTCCGGAATTCTGCTGATGTCATAGACCGAGGTTATATAACAAGGTCACACACGTATTCTTGTTGCCATGCCAGGCACATTGGAGGCTCTTCCTATGGGTAGATTCATTAACTTGCTGGCGAGTGAACTTTTTCCTTCGTTTTACCTTTTAAGAAGAGAAGGAAAACGCAACCACAATTACAAGCTACATATTTTCAGGCTCAAATGAAGACCTTAAATTTACAGAGTAAAGTGGTTTTTTTTTTAAAATACCTTCTTTTTCTCCATGTTTATGTGTCTGCTAAACAGGCAGGACCCTTGTATGCCCTCTTCCTAGGAGTTTAGGGACAGAGTCTGGTCCACTGAGAATCTCATTATAAATGGAAGACTGTTAAAGGTGGATTTTCTAGTTAAAAGGACTCAAGTTTTGTTGCAATCTGTTTGACTCCCTGAGAAAAGCATGTATGCCCAAATGCTTTGGAGATTTGACTGGCTCTGATGATCTCGCCATGGACATGAAAACATTTTACTGCTAAGATGAGAGAGCCTTGAAGTATTTTGGACGTTCGGATTGTGTCCACTCTTGTCCTTTCAACCTTGTAATTTATTATTTAAATGTACACTTTTTTTTTTTTTTTTTAGATATTTTTTCAGCACTAGTGGCCTTTATTTTTTCCATTTTTGACAGTAGGTAGACAGGAAAGAGGGGTAGACATTTGGTAAATGTCGCCGGGTCCGGGACACGAACCCGGGACAGCCGCCATTCGAGGACTGTAGCCTCTGTATATGGTCGTGCGCTTAACCCCTACACCATCAGCGCCACGCCCTAAATGTACGATTTTGATATGAAATATGTTTATCTGTAAATTTGAGGCTTCATTCCAACAAATGCCGGAAATAAATAATGACAAAGGATACTAATCCCGATTCAACCATGTGGTGGTACAGCCAAAATTTGCTAAAATCCATTTGATGCAAAAAGAAAATCCTGACCTCACATAAAAGTATTGCTCCAGATTACTATATGAAACGTTTTTAAAGTGATTAGCCTCGTCAAATCATCAGAAGGGTTGGGGATTATTGACTGTTTGAGAGAGAGACATCAAATAGGACTAGGGTTAAAGGTGAGGAGGTTCTGCTTTGTTTGCACCCTGGAGACATTTAGCCAAACCACATTAACAATAGAGCATTTCTACCCTTTTACAAACGCACAGAGCCACAGATAAAAGATATATAAAAGGGTGGGTGTGAGGCCTCATAAAGTGCCCAGGGGCCTATGTTGTAGCCTGAGGGAGTGAGAGGGGAGATTCTGGTGATTAACAAAACTCACTAACACCTAAAAAGATAAATGTATGCTACCGGGTTTAACCTTAACAATACCTTCTTTAATGGTTAAAACGGTTAAAAGTCAATGTGAAATTCTGCAGACATTTAGTAAATATTTTAATTCTTCATAAAATATATTTGCTAATTTAGTGTAAAAAAAGTAAAAGAAAAAAACAATTATCTGATAGGAGCTGAATTCAACACCTGTTGCAACAGGTTTAAACCAGTTGTTGCACTTTGAAATATTCAAAATCTTTAAGAATTCATTTGTTCATACTTTCAGTTCAATGCAGTTTGGTAATATAGCACCAATTAACAACAAACTTTTCATCAAGGCACATCAAGACACTTTTCACAAAAAACATCCAATTCATACACAGAAATGTATGGTCAATTCAATCCAGTCATACAGTGCTGGGCAATTATGATTATTGATTATGAATTTTCATTAAAAATGTAATTAAAATCATCCACAATATTTAGATATTCAAAATATACTATGAAAATGTGATTGTTGGGCTGCTAGTCTTCATTAATTATTAGTAATAATTGGAATTATTAATTAATACCTATTAACTAAAATCAAATGTGAATTTTTCAAATAAAAATTTCAACTTTATGGACAAATATGCCAGTTAATGAAATTCTTCACCTAAAACTAGTAAAACTCACTAAACTCCTGAACAAAGGAATAATAATAATTATAGTAAAATGGAAGATTAATCAGTTGATGAGTAGTGAACAACTGGAAAATATGGAATAATCAAAGCTTTGGATCAAATGTGGGAAACCTTGATTGACATTAATCCCAGAGTGATGATAATGTTTGGTCCAAGGTACTCAGAACACAGATGGCAAAGAAGGAGCCAAATTAACACCCAATGTGGCAAGAGGTTTAGCTTGGTTAGCTAGCTAGTTTCCTCATGTTCCATACAAAGAAAGAGTCGCACGCAAGAGTGGGGGGAACGAGAAGAAGGGAAAGAGAAGCAATGCACCCCAGAAGAAACATTCCCTCTGGAGTGGTTCTCGGTCCAGAGAGCTGTAATCTAGGATTCTAGTTTGCTAAAACCAGTTCTTTGGCCGGGAGAATTAATGTAGGATCTTGCCGGATACTCAGACAGCTAGATCTTAAAGCTTTGCTTAGCTTCTTCTTGAAAGGTAAAACAAAAGAAAACGTTCACTCGCCAGCAAGTTAATAAATCCACCCATGATAAGAGGCTCCAATGTGCCTGGCACGGCAACAAGAGTACATGCGTGATTTTTTTATATAACCTCTGTCTATGAAATCGGCAGAATTTTGGAACTTAAATGAATGCTGGGAGGTGTAGTTTGATCAGTTCCCTCATGTTCTCTAATGGCCCAACAACAGACTGATTCAAAGTCAATTAAATCCATTCTAATTTGATCCTAGTTAAACAATGCAGTCAAGTTCAGTTGATTAATCAAACTAATAACGTTTTGCATGTTAGGATACCAAGCCGATTGTAATGAGTGCCTGACTTTGCAGGTATCCCTCCGCCTTAACAGACTTAGCGACAATGGACAGTCAATTGTTTGTTGATGACTCTGGAGCAATCTTTCATACTGAGCATGCATATGGCGACAGTGGTGAGGAAAGCTCCACCTCCACCACTTACCCTTGAGACTAATGTCTCTTCATTAAGAGAGACCTGGCAGAGAAGAAACAGCAAACAAAATTGATATAACATAGCAACAAAGCAAGGACAGTCAACATAATACAGGTACAAAGCCCAGGTAAAGAATAGTGGTTGGACTCTTTAGTTACAGAAGTTCGTAAAGGAGCTTTAGGTTCTTCAGGAGAGACTAAAACATTAAGCCTTGTTGTTCTCTGTAGTTCTGCCAAGTTCAGAAAATAATGTTCATCTGCAGAAACGCATTCTTGAAGATGACAAATTATATCATGTGTCTGAAAGTGTTGAGAATGTAGTCAAAAACTGCCAAAAACACTAAATGAAGACCGGCCCTTATCATGAATTGCTTAGATAGTCGAATTAGAACAAAACCAGAGGATGAAACAGACTCAGCACACAGGATAAGACGGTAAATGAGGTTTATTTCTACTGTAGACTTTGTTTAAGGAATCTTGAGTTGGAGTTGTCCAGAAGCCAGAGGAGGAGGAGGTAAACCCAGGAATCCAAGGAGAGAGAGAGAGTACTGGTGATGAGAATATTTACAGTGCAGTCCTTAAGAAGGAGTATTACCAGATGTTGGCAGGTAGGTCGGCAGGTAGGCAGGTCGACAGGCAGATAGGCAGACAGACAGGAGTCCACATAACTGAGGTTATGTTCCAGCAAAGGTCTGTATCAGCAGCTACCTTAAGAAGCCCATGAGCTCATTAGGAGAATGCGTTGCAGCTGCAGACAATGAGCTGCCAGAACCAACCAGAAGGGGAGGAGCAGAGATCCTACAGCCCTGTTTTATAATAAAAGTTCGGTCTAACCTTTGCACTCTGATCCATCCAGCTAAATACCCAATTATTTGTAGGATCACACTTCATCAATAATGTCTCCCCCTAGATTAGAGATGGGGCTGATTAAGAACCAGTTTTAATCCATACAGTGACTGTTAACAATCTGACCCAGAGTAGAAACATTTGAATAAAGTATGGTGCCATCTACATGTACATGAACATACACTTAGCTTTGAGCCTATCATTCCATATGTTGTCAATGAAGAATAGAAGCTAGCCCACAAAGACATCACGCCACCTTATGGAGGATGGATTGGGTTTGAAACCAGCCCCAAAGTTATTAAAGGAGCTTCACCTTTCTGACACATCCACTTTGGCTTTTGTAAGGGGAAAAAAATCCTCAATCAGTTGTACGTTAGATGTTAAATTTATGATCAGTTGTTTAACCTGACTGATTGGGAAAAACAACCTTCTATAAAACAGGATGTCAGGGAAACTAAATGAATAGGAATACAACAACCCTGTGTGATGATTCTTCAGAAGCTTCTGAAGCAGGATACCAAATGATCAACAACCTAATTTTCAAAGATTTTGTGTTTCTACCCTTGCCCCTACCCACCACCCACCATCAGATGCTGTTGATGTTGAGCAGACATCAGAAGGTGATTAGGAACATGTCAGCAAAGAGACTCTGAATGAGAGTTGGTAGAAAGTCAGATGCAGCTTGCCATATTTAGGTGCAGAAGGGTATAAAATAAGAGGCAGGAGCGCACACCTCCTGCTGTGCCGAGAAAAAGACAGCAAAAAAGTCAGCAACATTCACACTCAAAGCAAACATCAAACATCATCAAACACACAGAATGAGCCACTTTGATCTCCTAGACTCCACAGGAAGCCAGCATCTTTAGAAAATCCTCCAAATGTAAATTAATTTACTACAGAAAAAGATCCTGAGGCGCTGGTGCATCAGAGGGTTAAACCCAGACTCTGCAACTCAGCCCACAGAGACTCCTTATGCCTGCTGAATGCCTTTTAACCATCAGCTATGCATTGGGTCCTTACCAACAGCCAAACTAACATGCATGACTGGTTTTACATTACTCCTCAGTCGATTGCCAAACACACAGGGAATCTGTTTGTGTTAGCATCACAGCTCATCATCACTGACATCAGTTAGAATCACTGGCAGATCTCTTTCCAGCTGAGGTCTCTCCGATAACTAAAGGTTGAAGAAGATTTCAGGAGCTTGTAAACTAACAGAGGACTTTCCTGCAGGCTCTTCAGTTGCACACAAAGATGAAGACTTTCCTCCTTCACACGATTCTGCATTTCATGCCAAATTGGAGTTGAGCTTAAAGAATATTTGTCAGAGGGAAGTCAAAGACAAAGTACTGCATGATCTTTGCTTGATTGAGACTTTAAGACATTTAACCAACTGGTATGATAAACAGAATTAAACTTTTCTTGTTTTACATTTGAGATCAGATCGGACAGATTTTCATTTAATCTAATCTGTCTGTATGACTAGAATTTAGTTAACTGTGTATTTCCACATATTTTGCAATAAATTGTAGTAGTTTTTTGTAAAGTGCCTTGAGAGGAAATTTGTTAAGAATTGGTGCCAAATAAATAAACTTAATCCAAATTGAATTAATTTAGTTTCATGAAAACAGTCAGAGAGAGCTTGTTGGAAGGGATAAGATGGGCTTAGACGAAAGGTAGTGCTGGGTGTCAACTGCATAGCAAGAAAAACTGAAATTGGATTTATGGAAGAAATTACAAAGATGATCAAATCTGTCCAGCTTCTTCGCAGTATCTTTTTCAGAACTTTGATGAACACCGGGATAAATTGGAAATTATTTTGATTATGATTATGATTATGATTACAAGTTGTGGCCAGAGAGATACAAGTTAAACCAGATGTCTAGTTTGTCAGTGATGCCAGTAGAAGATTATCTGTCCAGCAGGAAGTTATGAGAGATGGTGTGAAAGGTCACAGTTGAATCAAGAAGGATGAGAATGGTCAGTAGTCAAGAATCAACTCCAATGACGAGATTGTTGGACATCTTTACCAGGGCTGTTTCTGTTCTTTTATAGGGCAGAAGGCCGATTGAAAATGTTTGTGGAAATTATTGTTAGATTAGTTAGTACAGGGGTGGGCAACTCCTGTCCTAGAGGGACCGGTTTCCTGCAAGTTATAGATGTGTTTCTGCTTCAATACATCTGAATCACATACATGGCTCATTATCGGGCCTGTGCAAAATTTCACTGCATCCTGTTTGGTTTTTGGTTCTGGGCTTTTCTCTTATTTTGTTCTCACAGTTGAAATTTTGGAACGTGCTTCTGTTTATTGTTTTAGAGGTGGTGAGGTGTTTGCTTAGATTTGGTTTCTTCTGATTGTTGTATTCTGTTCATATTGCTTTCTGGATTGTGTTCTGTTATTGCTATGTTTCTTAAGTTTGATTATGTCCTTGTAGTATTAAGTTCCAGCCATGCTTGTTTTCACTCTGTCTATTAAAGCAATCAGCTTTATTCGGTCCACCTGCACTAGGCCAATCAGTTTCCCTGCCTCTCCTGTGCCATGCTCATATATATGCTGCCATTCTGTTCGTTCTCTGCGGAAACATTTATTGTTCCTAGTTCTCCTATTTCACAGTGATCTGATCATGCCAAGCTGGTCTTGCCTGCCTGTGCATGCCTGTTTCTTTTTTTTATTTAATAAATCTGTTTATTCACCACGCCACACTGCTTCCTGCCTGTCTGCATCCTGCGGTCCACCACAACACCAAGCTCTTGACACTCAAATGCCAGAGATGACAACTCAAGTATAAGACCCTGAATAGAGTTGCAAAACAACAGACTTGAGACTTGACTTGGACAGTTTTTATCACATGTAATGAAGAGTATGTGGGCTACAGACTGCAGCTGCTATGTATTCTGAAAGGACGCTGGTGGATTATGGGCTGTTAATGGCTCATAGTAATCTGTTCGTGTTAGCTGCAGCTTCATACTACTATCATGAATGTCTCCCCAAATTAATGCTGTATTAAATCACTTTGGATCATTTCAGAACAATATAAACATAACTTATGTCTAACATGTTCTCGCTGTTAAGCTTATTAAGTCATTACAAGGATACTTCCAGCTGAAAATATCAAAATAAAAGAACTTCCTGTTCCATTCATTAAGAAGCTCAACTCTCTTTCAATTACTTACTGCACTGCACCTCATTCAGGTGTTGTGGCAGCAGAACAAACTCAAATTATAAACCCCTACAACAGAGTTTCATAGTTAATATAAGGTGTTTGTGCTAGTATGTTCCATCTGGGTATTATAGGTGAGATGTTGTGCTTTATAGCCCTTGTTGGACAATGTGTTGCTTAATATTGGACCATTTGGGCGTTGCTGGACGCCACTGTGCCTTCCGGCGTTATCAGCCATTTTGTACCCCAGGATAGTCCGCTACTACAAATCCCAGCGAGTTCCGCGGCTGATAGGACGGGGGCGTCGCAGCTCTGATGTCATGGTCGACTATATAACATACTCTGAGATCACCCCCATTGCTTTTCAGCTTGGAACCGAGACGCGGTTACCGGCATCTGAAGCGCATCATTCTGGAGAAGAAATCCCACGTGGACTCTCATTCATTCTCCCATTGGCCAGAAAACTAAGCGAATTAAGCTTACAAGAATAAGAAGGCTTGTAAGTTTCAACTTTACCGATAGAAGACATGGATTTAACACGTAACCAAAAAAACCAAGAGGTTTCAAGGAGATGAAAATTTCCTCTTTGTTTTTTTTTTTTTGTTCCAGTCGACTAGTGACGGTCCGTCATATTTTTCACCTTTCTGCCAAGGAGGCCATAAGAGCGAGGACGGACCGCTTTCTTGAGTTACCCACAGACAAGTGGAAACTCTTCCCCCCCTTTTTCTCTATCTCTCTGCTCCAAGGAAGACTACACCAAGTAAAATCCGTTCGTTTTTATTTTCTTTATTAGTAATAGGTTGGGCAGGCTAGAGTAGGATTTTAGGGCAATTCAGAATCGCCACTTATAGTTTAATGTGTTCTGAATTGTATGTACATGCCATTGCTTATTGAAACTTGATTGCTGTTGATTTTCGGAGGCCGCCGAGTCTCGCAAGTTGTGTTTTACTGTGTGGACACCTGAGCGCAGGTGCGCTGTGAAAGTGGAGTGCTATAATAACCTTATGGTGAAAATCAACCATTTTCTTTGTCTTCAACTTCATGCTTTACTGGCTTGCTGCCAAAAGTTTTATTATCCTTTGTTAACGCGGACTTCCAGCATTGGGGGATGTTTTATGACTACCTGTTTTAAATAAGCTACACTTTGGGAGTGGCCTCCCAGAGCTTCGTTCACCCATACTCCTTTTGTATTTTGCCATAACTGCCATAACAGCTGGTTTGATTTCATACACACTCAATGCTGTTTTCTTTTGTTTAGTTAGATATTTTACCTTTTTTGTGTAGAACTTTGTATGTTTGATTAGGTGAAGATTATTGAATCGGAAGAGCGAATTGTTTCAGGGCTGTTGATTTAATAAATATTCACGTAGATGAAGAGAAGGCGTTTGTGTTTATTTTAGTGTTAGTCAAAATAAGGTTAAAGTTCCCCACGTTTCAGCAGAAACGGTTGATTAAACAGTGACATCTAATAATAGTTATCAACTATTACTGGAAGTTTAATACTTGTAATTATCACAGGCTTTGAGCCACAATTACAACCCTAGAGGACATCTCTGATTTCGATTCATAAATAAGGATTTTTGGTTAAGAAATTAATTTTATCAAATTATGATTTTCAATTATAATTATTGATAAATATTAATTAATCAATAATCATAATCCCAACACCCTGAAAGGTTGAATGGATCTCTTACACTGCCATCAGAGGTTAGCTGCAGAGGCTTTACTGTGACCTCTATGCAATGTCTTTTGAAATCCCTGGTACTAGGAGGAAAAACCAGAGAAAAGCCATCCATTATCTGGCAGAGTAGAGATTTCTAGCTCTGGCTTTGGGTGACAGATAATTGTGTGGAAAGCAGGGATCCTAAAGTCAGCAGCAGGAGCCAATGGAGAGATGTTCTGATTGCTGCTCCATCACCCTGAAATATTCTGGGACTTAAGGAGTAAAACATCAGGATGAGGTCCAGCAAGTACAGATACCAAGCAGGCAGCCCTGTGCCATAAAACTATCTACAAAACAAAAGGGAGCAAATGATGTCTTTGTGACAGACTGTTAGTAACAAAGTACCTAAAGGTGCAATTTGAAATTGTTTCTTTAGGAATCTGTCCTTTATCTGTCTGAAATATTGCATAGGATGATTTATTATCATTTGTGTATTCTAATATGCATCATTGGCTGTGCAAACCCCACTTCCCAGTTCTGTTACATTATGGCCCTGTGGACAACTTCTTCAGAGATGTCATGATTTTGTTTCTGGTTGGCCACACCAACAGGCTGTTTGCTTTGCTCAAGACCCACTGCATCACACCTTGTAAAAATCAGTGGCATCACAGCTTAAAACAGGTGTAAGGAGTTACTGACAACAACATCAGTCCACATAACGTCACCTCCAGCAGAGTTTCGTCATGGCAGGCTGTCTAAACATCCCTCCCCCAGGTTACGGCCAGACCCCAGCTTATCCTCTGCTGACTGACATGCTTGTCTTTGCCATGTCAGAGTAGAATAGCTGCTAAATGTGAGTGTAAGGACTCTTTTTCTCTCTCCTTCACACCGAGAGACACACTGCTGCCCCTCTGCCCCTCCAACCTGCCTCAAGGTCCTATAATCTTTTTACAATGTGTTGAAACACAGCAATAAATCTGTTAGCTTACAATCTAATTTCCCTGGCCTTTTCCAGAAATCCTCATAAACTTTTGTCGCCCCCATTAACAACCCTATTGAATCAGAGCGCTTAATCTGCTTCCAGGTGAGGGGTCAGAAAATGAATGCTTTGAGATCCATCAAGCTGATGGGAGCAGAGAAAACTGGGCGAGGGAGAGCGCTGGGGAAAAGGGCAGCGTCTCCTTCTCATAGGTCAATAGCAGCCAAGAGAGTCAGTCATTCACTTTTTCCCTCAGCGTGGCTCTCATTTCCCATTTAATATAGACATCCAATTAATGTGTGCATGTCTGGGCTGGCCCAGATCCCCCTGAATTATGGCCCATCATCCCCCCAGTTATGGCTCGGCAAGAGAGTGGTGGGAAAAAGGAGAGGACACAAGGAGACAAAGACAGAAACAGAGGGAGGATTTAAGATGAAAAGAAAATGAACAACTGGGGGGAGAGGAAAAGGGAATGGTTAGAAGATTCAATAAATAAATAAAAAAATAAGAGGAAACATCGAATAAATGGAAATAACCCTTTGAGAAGAGGAAATATTGGAGAAGAAAAAAGAGGACCAGAGAGATAAATGAAATGAATTAGAAGGGGAAGAAAAAGACCAAAAATAAAAACAAGGAAAATGACAGGATCTCAAAAAGGACAGCAAATGCAAATGAAAAACAAGAAGAGAAGAGAGGAAACCTTTACAAGAATTAGAAATAATTGATTGGCTGTTGGGGCAGCTGTGGCTTCCACTGATTGGCTGCCAAGAGGAAGAGCAAGATTACTTTCCAAAGTGGTGTTACAGACACCTGAGCTGCGTTTGTGAGTGTGCACACAAACAGAATTACATCTATGCCTGGGATATTAAACCTGGACAGCAGCACCTTATTGTCGCAGCAACAGGGATTTGTCATTGTACCTCATTATCCAATTACCACCATGTGGTCCGGCAGCCAAACATGCACACTCCTTCACACATGCAAACAAAAAAAAAACCACTTTGCAGTATCGTCTAGACTTCGACAAAGTTGAAACAGGAAATGTTGCAGCAAACTTTATGGTATACATATGGTATACCATGTGGTATACAATTTCTCTTTCTCAAATCTTTGTTATTACAATTCGAATACTAGTCTATACATAGACTGGAAGGCAATACATATACAAGCATTCTCAGACAGTGATGCACCTAAAAAAGGGGTTGAATGTGGTAAGTACAACCACATGTATCAGTTTGCATGGCAAGTTTGAAGTCAAACATACAAAAGTAAAACATTTGTTCAAAAATTCATACAACCTTTAGGGTATAAAACACAACATACAATCTATAAACTCGGACCATCAACTCACTTAGTCAAGAACGATGATGAAGGTTTAATGGTTTGGGCTTGCATTGCAGCAACAGCACCAGGGCCTCTTGTGGTCAAACAGTCAAACACAAAGTCCTCCAACTATGAATACATTCTGGAAAAATACCTTGGACAAATCTGGGTCACTCCCAAACACAAGAAAAAAAAACTGCATCAAATTGAGGAAAAAACATAAAAGAATAGATCTATTGTGGCATCTCAGTGAAAGTTGAGATCTGAAATGATTGAGGGACCTTTTATGTGGATAGAAGCAAAGGCAAATTCACAATTGCTGTCCATTATAACTGAATTACCTCAGATATAATAAATAATAAACAAAAATTAAAACCTTTTAACATAGAAAAACAATTTATATACAAAGAGAATGAGTTCATAATAAACTAGTAAATTATATTTTCAGATAAAAGACTAAAGTTTGCAGAACCTTATTTGAAATTCAATTCAGTTTATCCATCCATTTTCTACACCCGCTTCTTCCATACTGGGTCGCGGAGGAGCTGGTGCTTATCTCCAGCAGTCTATGGGTGAGAGGTGGGGTACACCCTGGAGAGGTCGCCAATCCATCGCAGGGCAACATACAGGACAAACAACCATACACACACCCATCCACACCTAAGGGTAATTTAGAGAGACCAATTAACTGGACTGTGGGAGACAGCTGGAGTACCCGGAGGAAACCCACGCATGCACAAGGAGAACATGCACTGAGGACCTTCTTGCTGCAGTTGGTAGCACTATTTGAGAATGGTTCTGCAACAATAATGCAGAGGGGTTTTTATATTGTTTTCAGTTGAGATAACATAGCTTTCGATGATTTATGGGAGATTATGGAGGAGGAGAAGCTGTATGCTCAACTTCTGAGAAGACACCCAGCTGACTGAGCAGACTGAGTGTGGACACACAAAATGCGGTGTGGTTGGAGACAGATTCCAGCAGAACCGTTAGCCATAGCAAGGTTTGGAGCTGACCTGTAAGAAACATATACACCAATCCTTTTTGATCATTCTTTGGATAACAGGAATGATCATCTCATCTCCAGATAGGCTAGCAGCATGCACACCAGCAAGTCAAAGACTTCTGCATTTTTCAGTTTTTTCACAGTCTCCATAGCAACACTAAGTTCAACTGAATTTACTAGGGGTGCTGGAAGCTAATTTCCTTCTGTTCTGTCCAAACAACACTGCAGTGGGATACAAGTTTGAGTTCAGATCCAAAGCAGTAACTGAAATGGTTAGCACTCCATCAACCAGTACAACAGTGAGCTCTGGATGCAGGCTGGTGGAGAAACATTGCTGACCACAGACTTGTTATGCAGCTCCCCCTGCTGCTTTAGGATCCAAAGATGTGAGGTGTCGCTCCCTATTTGACCTGCTAAACTCTAAAAGAAAATATTACTTCATTCATAACTCTACAGACAAAAAAGCTCTTTGACAACGAATTACTCATACTCGTACTCGAGTACAAACTGTCCTTGCATCTTCTTTGCACGCAGTGCCTGAAGTAGACAAATTGAAACCATAAATAGGATAAAGAAAATGCTTGAAAACAAAACAAGCTAATAAAGAGAATAGTATATCTTGCATTCCCCTATTTTGCTAGATTTGGAAACATAGCAAACTAAATGGAAAAAATGTGCACCTGATTAAACGTTAATATCTGAGAGGAGCTGCAGACTTCCTGCGCTATTGTGTTGCTGCTCACAAAGGGATCTTTTTCTGATTTTGGAGGAAAAAACAGGAGTTATTACTTGGATAGGGGCAGTATTCCAGCACAGATCCCACTAAATCCTGATGTCAGAAGTTTTATTATTAAAACTCGGTCCACTCTTTGCAGTTCTCAGAGTTTCTAAGCCTGAGAGGAAGAGATGGGACAGGCTGGAGTCTTTCATAAGCCACACACAAGAGACTATAGTAACGGCAATAAAAATGAACTGACCTATATAAGAAAGGACATTTTAATTCAAATAAATAGTTTGTTTATCCTGCAGTAAATTATAAATTTTGATGTTTTTGCTAGTGTACAGAGCAAAGACGCCCAACTGGGAAAAAGGCAGCTTTGTGACTCTTCAAACATTCCTGTAAAGCATGTAAACTCAAGATTGTGAAACATTTAGCACCCGAAATTGAAGACGTCTGTAATTTGTTATCTTTGCTCCGGACAATCTTTGTGCATTCTTCAATCCTAAAGGTCTCTTTGAGTATTTTTCATTATTTTACAGGGGTTGGACAATGAAACTGAAACACCTGGTTTTAGACCACAATAATTTATTAGTATGGTGTAGGGCCTCCTTTTGCGGCCAATACAGCGTCAGTTCGTCTTGGGAATGACATATACAAGTCCTGCACAGTGGTCAGATGGATTTTAAGCCATTCTTCTTGCAGGATAGTGGACAGGTCACTACGTGATACTGGTGGAGGAAAACATTTCCTGACTCGCTCCTCCAAAACACCCCAAAGTGGCTCAATAATATTTAGATCTGGTGACTGTGCAGGCCATGGGAGATGTTCAACTTCACTTTCATGTTCATCAAACCAATCTTTCACCAGTCTTGCTGTGTGTATTGGTGCATTGTCATCCTGATACACGGCACCGCCTTCAGGATACAATGTTTGAACCATTGGATGCACGTGGTCCTCAAGAATGGTTCGGTAGTCCTTGGCAGTGACGCGTCCATCTAGCACAAGTATTGGGCCAAGGGAATGCCATGATATGGCAGCCCAAACCATCACTGATCCACCCCCATGCTTCACTCTGGGCATGCAACAGTCTGGGTGGTACGCTTCTTTGGGGCTTCTCCACACCGTAACTCTCCTGGATGTGGGGAAACAGTAAAGGTGGACTCATCAGAGAACAATACATGTTTCACATTGTCCACAGCCCAAGATTTGCGCTCCTTGCACCACTGAAACCGACGTTTGGCATTGGCATGAGTGACCAAAGGTTTGGCCATAGCAGCCCGGCCGTGTATATTGACCCTGTGGAGCTCCCGACGGACAGTTCTGGTGGAAACAGGAGAGTTGAGGTGCACATTTAATTCTGTCGTGATTTGGGCAGCCGTGGTTTTATGTTTTTTGGATACAATCCGGTTTAGCACCCGAACATCCCTTTCAGACAGCTTCCTCTTGCGTCCACAGTTAATCCTGTTGGATGTGGTTCGTCCTTCTTGGTGGTATGCTGACATTACCCTGGATACCGTGGATCTTGATACATCACAAAGACTTGCTGTCTTGGTCACAGATGCGCCAGCAAGACGTGCACCAACAATTTGTCCTCTTTTGAACTCTGGAATGTCACCCATAATGTTGTGTGCATTTCAATATTTTGAGCAAAACTGTGCTCTTACCCTGCTAATTGAACCTTCACACTCTGCTCTTACTGGTGCAATGTGCAATCAATGAAGACTGGCTACCAGGCTGGTCCAATTTAGCCATGAAACCTCCCACACTAAAATGACAGGTGTTTCAGTTTCATTGTCCAACCCCTGTATTTTGCAACAAAAACATCTAAATGAAGAAAAAATACCTATTTTGTTTACATTAATTTCCTTCTGAGCGAGTAAGCAGAAAGACTAAGCTAAGACAGTTTATATGATGATTTTATATGATGAGTTTTTACACTGCCCGGCCCCAAAAAAAAGTCGACACCAAAAAAAAAGAAAAAGGTAACACACTAATATTTTGTTGGACTGCCTTTAGCTTTGATTACAGCACGCATTCGCTGGCATTGTTTCGATAAGCTTCTGCAATGTCACAAGATGTATTTCTACCCAGTGCTGCATTAATTTTTCACCAAGATCTTGCATTGATGATGGTAGAGTCTGACTGCTGCGTAAAGCCTTCTCCAGCACATCCCAAAGATTCTCAGTGGGGTTAAAGTCTGGACTCTGTGGTGGCCAATCCATGTGTAAGAATGAAGTTTCATGCTCCCTCAACCACTCTTTCACAATTCGAACCCGATGAATCCTGGCATTGTCATCTTGGAATATGCCCGTGCCACCAGGGAAGAAAAAATCCATTGATGGAATAATCTGGTCACTCAGGATATTCCGGTAGTCAGCTGACCTCATTACCTTCTTTCATTGCTCCAGAGTCCAATCTTTATGCTCCCTGGCAAATTGAAGCCTTTCTTTTCCGGTTAACCTCACTGATTAGTTGTTTTCTTAAGGCTACACGGCTATTCAGTCCCAATCCGTTGAGTTCCCTTCGCATTGTGAGTGTGGAAATGTTTTTACTTTCACTATTAAACATAGCCCAGAGTTCTACTGTCTTTCTTCGATTTGATTTCACCAAACGTTTTAGTGATTGCCGATCACGATCATTCAGGATTTCTTTCTGGCCACATTTCTTCGTCGAAGACGATGGGTCCCTACTATCCTTCCAGTTTTTAATAATGCGTAGGACAGTTCTTAACCCAATTTTGGTAGTTTCTGCAATTTCCTGTTTTCTCTGCTTGATGCATGCCAATGATTTGACCCTTCTGAAACAGACTGACTTCATTTCCACGACCACAGGATATGTCTTTTGACATGGTTGTTTAAGAAATGAGAAGCAACTCATTGCACCAGTTGGGGTTAAATAATTTATTGCCAGCTGAAACATAATTGCCCATGCAGTAATTATCCAATGGGAGGCTCGTACCTATTTGCTTAGTTAAATCCAGGAGGTGACTTTTTTTTGGCCAGGCAGTGTATGATCTTGTTCTAAGTGGACACTAAGGGGACCTGGGATACCAATGGACTGCTCACGTGGGACCCACTTGACTAAAAAAAACTTATGTTGACAAAACCAGTTGGGCTCCCAATGTAGGCCTAAACTGGTTTTCAAACAGAAATGCAGTAAATGCGTTTTAGATGAGCAACTGAGACCCATATGGGTCACACCTTTTTATCCAAAGTTGTTCTGTCACAAATCTGTTCAGGCAGTGAACATGGGGCTATTATACAAATTAAATAGTGCTTCTCAATATTTTTACATTTCATTGATTTGTTTTATTTATTTTCTAATTTCCTGGACATTCATTTGTCTTTTTATCAACAATTCTATATTTAATGTGATTACTTATAATTACTTTTTAAATTTAAAATTCTTTATTTATCTTTACATTTATTTTACTATGGAGTTTTGTTTTTTATACTTTTTAAACTTTAATATATGTATATATTTGCTTTAGTTTCTATTACTACTGATAAGTTGCATGTAAAAAGAAATACTGTTCTTATTTATTTGGTCATTTATAAGCTTACTAGTCACTGCACAGGTCTTTGGATTCCTGGAAAGTACAGGATTTATTGGTCATTTGAATATAAAGTTAATGAATTATAAAAGATCTAAAAAGAAAATTAGAAAAAGAGAAGAAAAAGTGGCATTTCCCTGCAAAAAAGGGCTGCAACTGTAAAGTTTTGATTTTGACACAACAAACTATTTTGGATTACAATTACTGATTTTTTTTTTTTATCTCAGTTCACCTATATTTGCAACAATGATCTTTAAATTAAATTTCACCAGACTTAAAAAAAATGATTTAAGATTTGTAAAACTGATTAAAACCTGCCAAATAGATACCCTTAAAAGCAAATGTCATGACTTGTCATCACATTTAAATGTTTGTCTTGTATTTTTCTTCTTTTTTTGTCATTGCTGGTTAATTAGGACGGGTCATTTTAATACTGATGACTAAAGTACTCACTGTGGACACAGTTTTAAAATTGTCTTGTTTTTCTGAAAAGGGCTGAAGTTTGTTGCAAAGTTCATTGAATGTTTGATGTGGGTCTGAGACCATGACCCTAAGTCACAGATTAATTTTTCAAAGATGAGCAAGGAGCAAGGGAAGGCCAGTTTAAGCAATCTCACTAAAACATTTTTTAGAAAAGAGTCTTTCCAAACTAAGATATGCAGAATTTCTCAATTTAGTGGATTGATCTCATTCTTCTTTTAAAAGAGTGGTTAAATAAGAAATAAACAGACAGGAAATAAATGCAGTTTGAATCAAAAAGATCAAAAGTTTTTTTGGCCTTGGAGAAAAGCAGATTGGACTACAGTTGATAAACTATGTGTATGTTTTCAGTGTCTGCTGTACTTTGTACAGTCGCTATGTTGTTTGGAAGCCTAATGTTTCCTGACATCCCACAGTTAAAGTATCATAGAGGCAGAGTGATTGCCTCTGGCTAGCAGGAAAGAGACTGCCTGGGGCCTTTCGCTTTGGGCAAGAGAGTGTATTTGAGTGTGTGTTGTGAGCCTGTGTGTGTTTGAGTGTGGTGAAACGGCCTTTCAACTCACGATATTCTCTGTGTTATCAGCTTGAGTGGCTAAACAGTGTTCAGGAGAGGAAGGAGGACAGGAAAAAGGGAGGCTGTATGAAGAGACAGACAGGAGACAGATAGAGGAAGTAAAGCTCTCATGCGGCATTACAGCCTGGCTCTGTGCCGAACTCCCTTTAATGAAGGAGGAAATGAAGATGGAGGACGAGGGATAAAGAAAACGGGGAGGAAAATTCTTTTTTATCTCATCTTGCTTCCCTCTCTTTTGCCTTCTTACACTGAGCATATGTATGCCCACAAAGCCTGCTGCAATCTTCATTAGCAGCAACGCTGAGAGAAAGAGCTGCAATTTCAAAACTATTGTGTTACCACCGCTTTAAAAAAGTCGGGCAGATTTGTAATAGTCACTGTTAAATTATTCAAGTCTTTGAACCTCAGAAGTTGGGGCAAACTCCAGCTTTTTTTCTTTTTTGAGAGTATGATTAATGATGTGTGAAACGTCTTCACTCTGAGCCTGGACTTCCGATTTTATCTTTACTTGTTAGCACTGCCCATGTTTGTGCCTTTAAGGTTGAGATTTTGAGCCTCTATTTAGGAGATTCTCACAATGCAATTGCTGATAAATAATTCACTTATGTAGGTAAAATCTACCATTGTGGCTGTTAGATACACAAAGCAATACCTTGGAGATATAACATTAGTACCAAACTGCATTAGATTTTGACTTGTAGGTGCTAGCGTGCAGGAAAGAGTGAGGAAGGAAGGGAGGGTCACTGTACAGTAGTTAATAATGGTGTCTAGTGTGAGTCCACGCAACAGATGAAGTCATTTCACACTTGTCTGTGAATGAAATGAGAACCCAGCGATAGAATCTTCCTTCGCGCCCACTCTATGTCAGCCGGGCTTTTGATCTTCCCGAGCAGCGCTGAAATGATCTTCTGTCCAAGTTTTTTACAGCAAATCAGTGCCGGACAATTCTCTCCCTCTGCACCCATTTTCCTGTCTTGTACCGAAAAGCTGTTGAGGAGAGAGTTCAAAGCGTAGGGCCATGATGAGATGAGAACCACTTGGGAGGAATCACATTCGTGCTCGGCTTTCCCATGTGTCGGCATGTAAAACATCAGAAAGAAGAGGAAATCATTTCATGACTTGACGACGGCCTTATATTGTTGAAAGGGGCCAGCAACACTGTTATTGCAGACTGTAAATTTCAGTGGCACAGACCTGCATCCAAGTCGGCTAGCATGTGATTCCCTGTGGTGCAGAAGGAAAAACAAATACAGAAGGTACCAAGCATTCTAGTCATTTTGCATAGAAAGTGACATATAAAAGCTGCTTGAGTGCCCTCTCTGGGTAGGTTCACTGGGTGAAATCCCCCTTCAAAAAAACTGAGTCCACTTCTTTTCTAAGCCAATCAGCTTGCTGCAGCTTTTTACTTACAGCTGATGGTCTAAAAAAAAGTATAAGTCTTCTCTTATTATGTAAAGAATAACATTATGTCAACCTATGTTTTAGTTTCAGTGTCTGTTTTGACCTTTTCATCATCTATTTGTCCCACCGTAGCACTATAATGTCTCTTCATAAAAATAATAATGTGAAGCACTTAACACAAGAAACAGAGGACAACACAGGATCGTTTGGAGTGAAACTCAAAAGTAAGTACCTAAAAAGAGGAGCTACTGTTTAAAGTTAAATATATACACAGAACCTTGCAAAACTATTCACTTTTTCACATTTTCTAAAGTTTACAAGCACAAACTTTAGTGTCTTGAATTATAATTTTATGTGATCAACCAACATAAAGTAGGGCATTATCTTGAAGCGGAAAGGAAATGATATGACGTTTTTTTCATTTTTTAATCTAAAATGATTGATATGCATTTGTATTCAATTGCCTTTGTTATGATACCTCTAAATAAAATCCAGTGCCACCCCTTTTCTTGAGGAGCCACAATATAAGTACATAAATGTCCACCTGTGTGTCCTCAGAGGTTCATCAGAGGACACTAGAAAACAAACAGCTTTATGAAGTTCAAGGAACAGAACGGACATGTGCAGAGTACAGCTATGATAGGAGAGTCATTAGAAAGAAAAACTATTACTTATGCACTCCACAAATCTGGCATTTAAGTAGGAATGGCAAGAAAAGAGCCAGTTTTAAAATAAATCCATTAGAAATCCTACTTGATGTTTACCACAAGCCATTTAGGAGAGAAACCAAACATGTGAAGAAAGATGCTCTGGTCAGTCAAGAGTAATATTAAAGCTAATGGCCAGCATGCAAAACGCTGCACATCATGCTAAACACTCCATCCCCACTGTGAAACATGGTAGTGGCGGCATCATCCTTTGGGGATGTTCTTCTTCAGGAGGGACAAGGAAGAAGAATGTAGATACAGCACAATACTGGAAGAAAACCTGATAGAGTCTGCAAAAGACCTGCTTCTGTTGTGGAGGTTCACCTTCCAGCATATTAACAATCCTAAACACACAGCCAGAGCTATATATGTTCAACTGGCCCAGTCAAAGTCCAAAAATCCAAGTGAGAATCTGTGGCAAGACTTGAAGATTGATGGTTAGAGACACTCTCCATCCAACATAAGCATGAGCTATTTTGTTTTAGAAGTGCAAAACTGTAATTAAGGGAAAAGAAGGTCTTCAATGTACAGAATACTGATTTTTTTTTTTTTATCCCTCAGTTTCATTTTTTCGCAGCTCTGACTTTTCAGTATTAAATAGTTCACCATGATAACAAACTTTCCTGAAAAATTTGAACTTCTTAAAACTCGGAGAAAAAGTTAACCATATCCTATAAAACTACAAAAAAAAAGTAATAGCTAAAGTGTGTCAACATGTTACGAAAAAACTCATTCAAGGCATTTTTTGGTTTCTCTTTTTCACACTCAGACACAAATTCAGTGTTCACATGGAGCGAAAGCAACATGCAGGGAGAGAGAGGTGAGCCATGAATCATGACTATTATCATTAGGTTAAGCACCAACAGACCCCAAAGGCAGAGGAAGCCTCTGTGGAGAATCGACACTCTAAATGAGCCTGATTATTATTATTGTCCTCCAAATGAGAGTGATTAGTATTGATGTCTAAATGAGCACTGAGGTTATTATTGCCTCGATTATTAGTGTTATTATTATTATTATTGTGGTGGTGTTATGAGCGGCCTTGCTCATTTTTGCTTCATTCACTTTTAATTCCACAGGCTGCCTCTTTAACTGACAACGGCACAGCTTTGCAGCTGTGACATCCGTGCATACACCTACCCACCCCCCCACCCCACACACACACACACAGTTATTCATTCACGCTAATCTTATCAAACATTTACACAACAGTAAATGTGCATGTAAATTCATAGGCAGACATACTGTATGTGCAAAAGGGTTTAAGTCATCAGAAAACATGTGATGCAAAATCATACTGACAGGCTAACCTGCACGAAGGCAAATGCTGCAAAAAACATACAGATTTGTGCAGGGATCTAGATCTGCAGTCACCTGGAGCGAGGCTGCATGCACTGCTTGTCTGATGGAACAGATGAGCAATTCCCTGGAACAAAATAAATAAATCGTTTTTACATCTGGATAGATTATGAATGCAAGGAACAATCCTAAAGGAGGCATGCATATGTTAATTCAGCTAACAGAATCGACATGAGGGGCCAATCATCCTTACCGTTTTGTTTTCAATGCTATATGCTTCAAATGTTATATTTCCTCAGTGATTTGTTGTTGAAGTGTGAATTAAAGTTTAGAGTTGGTTTTGGATTTAAATTCAATCTCCAAGTGTCCCCACAAATCTGTGAATTTGGGTGGTTGTTGTGGGCATGTGTGCATCAGGACAGCTGTCAGATCACTTCATTGATTGGTCAACGTGACAGGCATCAAAAAGTGCCATGGGAGGTGAAAAGAGGAGGCGGGCTTCCTGGCTGTCAGTCACTCCCATTCGCAAGTCCTAAGAATCACCTGGGCACACACACACACACACACATTTTGATATAATCCATAAATCTGGATGCCTACAACCCCAAACACAAAAGTGCACATTACCTTAAACATTTTGCATTGCTATGCATGCAGACTGATTTTGCTGTATACATGGCTCTGCAGTATATCATTCAAACACATAAACACACACTCAGTCGTCCGTCTTTACACAGACAGGCATTCACTTTGACAGAGTAATTATGACGTTTTGCACTGAAGGGGCCCTGGGCTGAAAGGTGAGAGTTATCGATCGCACACAGGAGGAAATTTATCAATGTCCAGCCGCTTGGCTCTGACAGGAACCCAATCCACTTAGAGCTCAATGTTCAAATCGCTCAGGTCCGCTCCGAAAACACATTTCCATGGAGGAGCATCCAGCAGGGTTAAAAACTCACCAGTAGGTCATAAAGGTCACATTGTGACAGAACAACAGAACAACAGGCCTGCTTTTCATCAGCAGGGACAGGGAAGATGGTCCAAATTGATGGGAAGATGGATGGGGCCAAATACAGGACCATCCTGGAAGAAAACCTGTTGGAGTCTGCAAGAGACCTGAGACTGGGACAGAGATTTATCTTCCAACAAGACAATGATCCAAAACATAAAGCCAAATCTACAGTGGAATGGTTCACAAATAAACGTATCCAGGTGTTGGAATGGCCAAGTCAAAGTCCAGACCTGAATCCAATCAAGAATCTGTGGAAAGAGCTGAAGACTGCTGTTCATGAACGCTCTCCATCCAACCTCACTGAACTCGAGCCGTTTTGCAAGAAAGAATGGGCAAGAATTTCAGTCTCTCGATGTGCAAAACAGACAGAGACAAACCCCAAGCGACTTGCAGCTGTAATTGCAGCAAAAGGTGGCGCTACAAAGTATTAACACAAGGGGGCCGAATAATATTGCACACCCCACTTTTCAGTTTTTTATTTGTTAAAAATGTTTGACACATCCAATACATTTCATTCCACTTCATGATTGTGTCCCACTTGTTGGTTCTTCACAAAAAATTAGAATTTTGTATCTTTATGTTTGAAGCCTGAAATGTGGCAAAAGGTTGAAAAGTTCAAGGGGGTCGAATACTTTCGCAAGGCACTGTATGTAGTACTGTAATTTTAAAGTAACTGGTTTGCAGTTTAGTTTAACAACTTTTTTTGGTCTGTTTCAATATTCACGTCTGCAGACAAAGCTTGTAGATGGCTGGACTGTGGCTCCATTTACGGCTGCACCTTTAATCAGACGATGCTTAACTTGTGGCTTCAACAAGTGTGTTAAGCGAGTACCCAAACTGAAGAGATTTTTCCTTCAATCTGTTGTTCATTTTCTATCTGTTATAAACCGATGAGAGATTTAGACAAATGTGGCTAAAGAATATACATGATATAACTTGGAAGCAACCACCAATGGCCTGTATGTTTGTCCCTTTCAGTTGACCAATAAAAGGCCAACAGATGAAAATCCTCACCTGTTGTTGTGGTTGGGCAATGACCGACCGCTAGAGAAGACCCCTTTGAAAAAGGGTTAACAACACTCCTGAGAGCATGTCAGGCATGACTAAAGGTTTTAGAAACGCAATATTACAATGGATTATGAAAGCCAATAACTAATCAGTGCATGAATCCCAACTTATTTATCACTGAACTTTTTCTCAACCAATTACAGTAAATTGTCACCTCAAATTAGTCAGATGCACATTTATTCTGCTTTAAACTGGTATAAAATCCCATAAAACAGCACATTAAGGACAATTAAAAATACAATTTTGCCTTTCTAATTATGCAGCTGTACGGCTCCAAGATATTCACCCGGTAGTACCTGAGCAGCAACAAAGCATGACACACTGTATTAGTCTTCTTAATAGAAGACTAATACATGCAACTATTACAATTATAGTAACACTGAGTAGCCTGAAATAAACTGTCCTAGTAGGGGCATTTATATAATTTAGGCAAAGACACAGTTTGCAGAGAGGTTACAAAGGACCATAGTGATCAGACTGTTCAAATGAATCAGTCAGGGGAAGAGGAATGAAAAATGCCTCATTAATAAATATAAATGCAATGGCATGGTAAAAAAAAAAAAGGCATTAGTAACTGGAGAAAATATAAAACAACTGTGACATTAAAAAACTGACCTTAAAACCTTCTAAAGCAGGGTCTACAACTCCAGTCCTCAGGAGCTACTGTCCTGTGGCTTTTAGATACATCCCTGTTCAGACATAGCTGAAACAAATGGTTGAATTACCCCTTCAGCTTGCCATGGAGTTTGGCAAAAACCTGGTAAAGAGCCATTTATTTGATTCGTGTGTGTTAGAGCAGCGATGCATCTAAAAGCTGCAGGACAGTAGCTCTCGAAAACTGAAGATGGTATAGCCCTGTTCTAGAGCCATTGAAAATGTGCAAACATAGAAAATAACTAGTTTTGATTTGTGAACTGTGGCACTTTTAAAACTTGGGCTGAAATGCGTTTCAGCCTAAATCAGCACCTTCTAAACCTTTCCAAACCTTTGCTCTTTTTGTACATTCCTGGTTTCAGTTAGAGCACAGAGAGAAATCTATCCACACTTTACACACTTCTATCCATACTACAGAACTGATCATAAAGTCAACATGGATATTAAAGTATTTTATACAGTGTAATATACTGAGAAGGAATGTTGTTATCCAAGTTAACTTTTAATAATGACATTAGACATTATTAAATCACTGTCTTTATCTTTTCAATCTAACTTTTTAAACAGAACCAAACAAAAACTAAGAATCAATCAATGTTGCAGTAGTGCAGTGTTTGACACTGCTGCCTTGCAGCAAGAAAGTCCTGGCTTTAAATCCTGGTTGGGGCCTTCTCTGTGTTAACTTTTCATGTTTTTCCCATGCAGCCATGCGTTTTTTTCTGGGTCTGTTTGGATTCCTCTCACCTTCCAAAAACATGCAGATTAACAGGACACTCTAAATTCAATCAGGAGTGTGTGCATGGTTGTATGACGGACTATGATGGACAAGCAACCTGCGGAGGGTGGACCCACCTCCTACCCACTCACCGTTACATTATGCCAATATGTAACAATCAAAGTCCACCCACTGGTTGATATCCTTAATCTTAGACATTGGTTAGTTTAACCTTATTGTGTGAAAACCTCACCTAACTCTGTTTTGTTAAATAAACCCACTCCCAGCAGTGTACTGTTTATATCTTGATTGATAACAATATTAAAAATTGATTTTAATTATTCGACCCACAAGCTAGCAATACTGAAAAAGTGGCTTTTGGCTCGCAGCAATAGAAAAGAACCGAGACGAGATGCTTATTTCCTTGAAACCATTTCCTGGCCCATTAAATCATTGCTCCCTTCATTTATTGTAGTTTAGTCAATATTTCTGGCAGAGTCTGATTGTCATGAGAATGCCCTGTTGACTGAATGTCAAAAAAGGGTGGTGAAAAATACATCCATTAGGGACATGCATGTATGTGACGGTCTAATGAACGCCGTGGGAAAACAAATGGTGCGCTTTGCGTTGTCTGTGTGTGTTTGTGTGTGTGTTATTTGTCTTTCCACTCATCGACTCAACGATCATACCAGCCGAGCACCTGTGGACATCCTCCCACTGCCGGAGGTGATGTCCACACCATCATTTTTTACTCAGACAATGAGTGGAAATATTTCTCCTTGTGCAGACCTTTCAATCATTATTGACACAGAGTTATTGATCAAAACCTTAGCCGGTAAATTACAACCTATTAGTCAAACCCTTTCCCTCAGATTTGGAAAGAGGAGCAGGATGATAGAGTGAGATTATCAATAAGTTTGATGATCTATAAAAGGGTTTACAGAGTGGACTGGTTTCATAAAGATGTTGTGAAAAATCTTCTTTTTATGCCTGAGATTTATTATAAGGATGCAGATTAAGCAGCAGACAAAAATAAACTTACCTGGTCCATTCCTCAATGTGCTGCTGTCACTGAATCAACATTAGTTCAAGGAAGCTGAGGTTCCAGGTGAAATCCGCAACACTGAAGTTAGAGAGCACACCATTCACACTTAATTTTTTCTACTCTCTCGTTTTTTTGATGTTTTGCCGGAGGCCAATTCTACTAAAGAGAAGTAATTTGGCTTATCTTATCCCAGAGACCTAGCAGCTGCTTTTTATTCTTTTTTTTTGTGAGGTCTTTTTTCTCATTTAGTCCAACAAAGATTGTCCTCATAGATTGACCTTCTCTGTGCCTCCAGGCCGTTGCCCTCATGCCAGTAACTAGATAACACACTCTATCAGAGATTTGAGAAAATCATTGGGAAAGCAGTGGGGCTGATAGTGGCATCAATCCTAACCTGACACCAGGCTGGGTCAACCATTTATCTCTCTAAACCGCCTCTGGTCACAACACTGGCCATCTTGCTCTGCTACATCCTTCTTTAATAACCTTGGCCATGTCTCTTTGCAGACTGAGAGGATAAGGCGGCAAGGCGCTTGTTCACCGCCGTTTTGTTTGCATTTTGCCCGTGAAAAATCACATTTAAACACACTTACAGCGCACAGCTCAAATTGAAAAGAGCAAAAGCACTCAGAGGACCAAAGCTCACAAACTCGTTAGCATAGGATTTAATGGTGACTTCACCGTCATTAATTCCCCACGGTGGTTGACTTAAATGCTTCTATATTGGTGGAGTGAGATGTTCCCAGAGGCCTCCTGGTGCTGAGATCATTGTTTTTCACTTACTAACAATGAACTTATGATCGGAGCACCGCAAGGCTCTTAAAAAATGCCCCACAGGATCATTACAGACCCGGTGTGTATCTGTGGGATTGTGTGTGTTTGATGCCAATGAGGCCGGCAGAGCAGCAGTGTGTCCGAGGCTCATCTCGGTGCTCTGTGGCGCAGTCAAGATGAGTGGGGAGGTTAAATGGGGCGTCATCAATCTCAATGAAGTGCAATTATTTTCTCACTTATTAATCATTGCTGGCTAATAGCTGGTGGCAAAGCTGGGCCCGCCATTTGTCAAACTTAGCAGATTTCTGTAATTTTGTTTCTCCATTTCCCCTCTAATGTTTGTGTAGACATTGGCAGATATCTATGGAGGGCTGCAATAAGTCTATGCCTCCAAGTATCTATCGCCTACCTGCACTGCAGAACTAACCAAACTTCTCGCAGTTTCCCAGTGTGAGTGATTCTCTCTATTTCAGACACGAATTGCTATTTTATGGTCTGTGGCAGAGCAGAATAGGAAGCTTTATTTGGAGAGTGCACCATATAAAACCCTTTAGATGCTTAACTTTGTTAGTCCATACATTACTTCATACTGCAAGTTGTTGGTTTCTCCTGCTGTTATTATATGTGTATGTATTCAGTTAGATTTAATACATGCATAAAGAAACTAAAACTGGCATTATGCACAATGTGGCCCAATTTAGAGGTGACATTACTAGAAAGGTCGTTTTGTGCATTTTTAAAATAGGGTCATAATTAAGGAGTGAATAAAATCCCAAGAAGTAAAGTACTGTGTTACCACATTCAATTTGCATCACACCCACTGAGATCAAACTCTTCTAAAACACATTGAAGCACATAACAGAAACCCAAACTGAAGAACACTGGAAGTCTCCTGTGAAATATCAAACCAATCAAATATACAGTTGAGCTGCACAATATGTCCCATTTTTCATGCAAAATCAGTTTGTGTAGATCACAATTGCAAAGGAATGCTTGAACACAGTATTTGGCAGGATACTACTACAACTGCCATGCATTCTCGCTCTGCATATCCATGACATATTTGTGTATTTAGGTGGACAGTATACCTATTTAATATTTTCCTGATATTGTGCAACCTTTGCATATCAATATTATACTTAGTAACTCCTTCTGAATGATCCCTGTGAGTAAACTTTTGTTTTAAAAATAGAAAATATGGCATTGTCTCTGTCGAGTCTGTGGTAGAAAAGTGAAAGCTTGAAAATCCTCCACTGATTTCTAACTATAATTGAAAACATTTTAGGGCGTCATAATTTGAGAGTGTTTCAAAGTAATCTTTCCAGGCTAAATACAGACATCGACTGTGAATCCATGAAGGCATACACTTGTAAGCTTACAGAAAATGTTATCACAAGCTGATAAATAAAGTTTTTTGTCGAGTTCGATTTTAGGGAGCACTCTCTATCATCACCTTTTTTATGAAATAGAAGGACCCAGATTGCAACAGACAAATGCAAAAATGGCAGATATAGGTGGATGTTCACCTTCACTATTTCTAATGTCACGTTTTCTGGATGTTCCCTATACCTGCCAGTTGCCTTCTTCCCCCCAATTAGAACACATTACTCCTGTTTTGGCATCCATACCATAGTTCCCACTACATTATAAGATCCATTTTTAAATGTTGGTTCTGACGTTCAGGGCACTTTGTGCCTCCTAAATACATTCAGAACCTGCTGGAGCCTTTCTATTCCTCTCGGTCATTAAGGTAATCTGACCTGAGGTTGTTGGTGGTACCAAGGACTCACTTTAAAACTCGTGGAAATCTGGCTTTTCAGGCCGTGGCTCCGAGGCTCTGGAACCTGCTCCCACTGTCCCTGCACTGCATGAACTCCACTGTCTCTTTTAAGAATCAATTAAATACATTTTTATCTAGACAGGCTTTTAACTAGACTGCTGCACTTATTTCTAATGTATATTTTGATTTTGTGGTTTTTGTCTTTGTGAAGCACTTTGTGATTTTAATGTCTGTGACAGGTGCCATGTGAATACATTTTAAATACTACTAATTAGAATGCAAGAAATGAGCAGAGAATATGGGGCAGGATAAAATGTAGTTCAGTCACACAAAGTTCTTCACATTCAGAGCAGTAAACTGGGGATTTCTACTTAACACATGGGGGCACTAACTCCCAATTCCCAATGTCAAAAGGCAACAGAACATTTTTTCAGGTCACAACCGACAGATATATATTTTTTAATGTTTTTTTTTTTCTTATATGGTGCCCATCGCCACACAAAGCAACTGCCCAAATGGCTTACATCAAAAACAGTAACTGACATCTACAAACCACTGCCTTCTTCTGTAGTTTTCTGACCACCACAGTGTCTTGTTAGCTACCGTTTTGTCAGATTGCATCTGGAGATCCAGGATGACTTTAGACCTGCCACTATCCATCACTCGTTTTTTTGTCCGTCCATTCTCAGGAGGTAACTCAGCCATTTATTCAGGTGTGTTGGACCAGGGATGCATCAGATAGTTGCTAGACCTTGGCCCCGTGAAGACGGGAAGTTTGAGACCCCTGCTGTACACTGTTCCTGCCAGTTTAAAACAAACTAATTACTAACCAGTTTAATGACAAACTCAAAATGACACGTACATCAAAAGATAAACATGAGTTGCTGAAACTAACGTGTCAGTCAGCCTGATATCTTGCTTCCCATTTTGTGCAGACACACTTTGTGCCAGCTGTACCTCAAAACACAGGAGCTATGAAAACTAGTCCAACCCCTTGTAGTTTTTCAAATTTTGTCACATTACAACCACATTACAACTTAAATGTTTTGAGATTTTATGTGACTGATCAACACTGTTAAAAAAACAAACTCTGAAAAGAGTGACAAGTGTTGGGATTCAGTCCTATTTAATCAATGCTTCCTAGAACCATGTGTTACTGAGATTTCAGCCTTTTGGGTTATGTCTCTACCAGCTTCACATATCTAGACACTGAAATTTGAGTCCATTGACATAATTTGAGTCTGTGTTTAATTTGTGTTTTCATATCATGTCCTCTCATCATGTTAGCCATGCCAAAACTCTGTTCACCTGGGCCATGCCGAATTGATTCTCTGTCTCACCTGTGTGAAGCACTACATAACCTCTCTCCAGTCTCTGCCTCTCTACTAGATTATCGACAGCTTTGTGCCAGTAGATGTCCAGCATTCTTGCCGTGCTCTCGTTTGTTTTTAAGCTGCCAACCAAGTTCATGTCCCTGAATAATTCTAACCTTGCTTTGTTCATGATGCTTTTGGATATCTGGAAATCAACCCATGCTCTGATTCTCCACAACCGATTCATGCTTAATCCTCTTGTTACATATTCTGACATCTGCCTGCTGGTGTTTGACCTTCGTCTGTTTATTAAAGTGCCTGTGACATAGAATTTTCATGATAAATCCAACTACATTCATGGAAAGGAAACATTGATAAAGTATTTTAAACAGTAAAATCATGCCACTGACATGAACAGTTGTTGAGCTATATGGTCATAAATTTCACTAAAAAGGCATTTCCAGACTACTGCTTCACGATTTTGTTGCGCTCTTTTATGACGTCACAGGGGAACTCCCACACGTAAACTGACTGCTTCTACAATATCTACCGATACCAGCTGGAATCACAACATCCGGATTTCCAAAATCCCGGCTGGTTCCTTCTGTCATTCTGTGTGGTTTGTGGTAGGACCAAAGCGCAGAGAAGGATAATAGGAGCCAGCAGAATGAAGGTAAGTCCAGTTTTAATTCTTGCCCAAATGGAGTCCAGACAGCAGGGTTACATGACCCGAACACCAGACCAGACACGTCAGCAAGACATGGAAGACAGAACTAACACAACAAGGAACCAGCGGTGAACAGTGGAAACTAAAGAGCTTCAATATAAACAGGGAAAGCAGGGTGAACCAATGAATAGAGGGACCAGGTAATCAGGGGAACTAGGAACAGGTGTGGGTCAGACTGAAGAGAGACAGAGGGAGTAAAACCAATGAACAAGTCAAAAACACAGAACTAAGGGTAAACTAAGGACCAGACCAGGAGAAATAAACAAAAACACAAACTCAAAACACAGACACTGACTGGATATAACAATAATCAGCTCTACTACAATACTTTTAAATAGAAGAACAGTCTAAATGATAATAAATGACCCAGAATATAAAATCATACAGTGCCTGTACTACGATGCCATTTTAGCTTTTCTATTTGTCTGAAATTCGGGATATTGTAATAGAGAGAATTTATTTGTTTGTAGTTTAAAAAACATTCAGGACACCTTAAACTATGAGAGAGACATGACAGAAATAAAGTACACCCTGTCATTCCTAGGATTTTAATGTGTTAATGATATGGTCTTTACTGGGTTCTAAAATTATTTATATGTAACCTGAAGTATACAAAACCAAACACACCGAATGATAATGATAATATTTATGAAAAACACTAAAGATGAAATATAACAAACTAAGCAAACCCCTAAAACTAATTGATACAGATTCAGAGGGAGATGGTAATATTTACGCTGACTGTATATAACTGTCATGGTACAAGTTCAATATTGTTCAACATAATGTATCACATGATTATCAAGTTATCAAATATGGTAAATGGCCTGCACTTGTATATCACTTTATGAAGTCTGAGGACACCAAATCGCTTTACACCACAATCAGTCACCCACCCATTCATCCACACATTCACACTGACAGTGGTAGGATACATTGTAGTCACAGCTGCTCTGGGTCAGACTGACAGAGGTGAGGCTGCCATACAATAAGCGCCACCAGGCCTTCTGACCACCATCAGCAGACAAGGTGGGTGAAGTGTCTTGCCCAAGGACATAACTACTAAGACGAACGGAGAAGGGGTTCAAACCGGCAATCCACAGGATACAGGACAAACCCTTACCTCATGAGTCACCGTCATATGGCCGTCATATGGCCGTCATATGTACAGTTTCATGACAAACTATTTGTGGTCAACCTTCCCAGCAGCCGAGGCGACTGTGCTCAGTGAGAAGAGTGGTTGTCTTGCAATACGAGGGTTGTGGGTTTGATTCCATCTTCCTTCTACCACATGTCGATGTGCCCCTGGGCAAGGCACTTAACCTCAAATTGCCTACCAATCTGAGTACCGGTGTATAAATGTGTGTGTGTTAGTGAGTGAGTCTGGGTGAATGTGGCTCTAGTGTAAGGCGCTTTGAGTAGTCAGTATGACTGGAAAGGCGCTACATAAGTTCAGTCCATTTACCATTTACCATAAGTGACCAGCCTACCAGAATTACTCCAAGAGAGCATCCACAACTCAAAACATCTAAGAACAGCATCCAAAGCACTGCAAGGCCTCGTTTATCTCAGGTAAGATCAGTGTTGATTATTCAACAATAAGAAAGAGACTGAGCAAAACTGGTGTCCATGGAAAAGTTCTATGGCAAAAAAAAACCCACTGCTGACCAAAAAGAACACTAAAGCTGTCTAACATTTCCTAAAAAAAACTCTTCTTTATGATGATTCCCAATACTTTGGGGAAAATATTCTCTGGACCAATGAAAAATTCCATAAAAGTGGAACCTCTTTGGAATGTGTGCATTCTGTTGCATCTGGCATTAATCTAACACAGCATTTAGGAATCAAAGTAAGATGGTCTGGGACTGCTTTCCTTTCACAGGACCTGGACAACATGTCATGACTGATGGAATTATGAGTTCTTCCCTATAGCAGAAAATCCTGAAGGATGCAGCAGGACAATAGTCCAAAACTCCAGCAAGTCTACCTCTGAATGGCGGAACAAAACCTGCTTGCAACCTTATCACAAAGCCTTCCACCACCTTTCAATGATCTAAAGACATGTTTGTTTCTTTATAAAAAATTGTACACTTTAATAGGTTTCATGAATTTTAGATGTGATAAAAAGTCAAGTTATATCTCTTGCCATTATCATCAGAGTTCTGTTGACTGCAATATCTATCCTAAGAGAAGAGCCATGCATGTTGCCTGGTGTCACATGAATGTTTTCTATTATTCTAAATTAGCTTCTTGTAATCAAGTTCATGTTGCAATTATCAGAGCTTTCATTTAACATTTTACACTTGAATAAAGCATATTTCTGTAAATAAAGAAATGAGCTGTGCCCAGCCCTGCAGTCCTAAAGGCAGCGCTCTTTGCAAAAATATCAGCCGGGTTGTTGTTTTCCCAACAAATCCAAGTAGAGTCTAACGATGTTAGCCGTAGTGGATGCACCCAAACTTAAATTAATCGTATCCAATTTTGCATGGAAATTTTTCAGCTTCCATCCATCATAGTCCTTATGTTCTACCATAAGGACTACCATCAGGTCAGTTGCTGAAGTTATGCTACTGTCTTCCAACAGTTTTAAACAAAAACTGGATTATCATCTTAACACATAAATACATCATTCCACACAGCCTTGCCATCGTCCTTCATGTATAGTGTCACTTTAAGTTTGAGAACTTTGGACGTTTCAACTTTGGGACAAAACTCAATTCAATTCAATTCAATTCAAAGATACTTTATTGATCCTCGAGGGGAAATACCTGCCTTTGGCCTGTAAGTAGTATCCAAGACAAGACATATCCAGTAGGCAAACATTTATGTGTACTTTCTTTTATCTGTTTTCAAAGTTATTGTTCTTTTACTTTTAAATTAAATGCTACAACTCCTCTACTTTGCTGTAATTCTCCTTTATTGTGTACATTAACTTTTATTTTTCTTTACTGTTAACTGGTTTCTATGAATTAATTAACCATGATGATTAAAGGGACCGCATGAATTAGAAAAGCATTTTTATCATGTTCAGTATTCAGGTGACTGGCTTTAACTTGAGCAAACACTCTGGGTAGGTGGTGTCATTTAGAATTTGCACTCAAATGAATGATCAAAAAAAAAAAAAAGATACATTTTAGGAAACAATGAACCCATGTGGTTGTGTTTATTTTAGCTGTGCTCAAGACTGCTAATTGAAAATTCAATTATGGTCACTGGGGGACACCTAGTGGCAAAACAACAGAAGAACGCCCAGTAGAAACATTTTGTTTTCAATTGTTCATAAAAATATTTAATGGAGAATTACATGCTTAAGAATATCTGCTGCTGAATGTCTGTGGCAGTTGTACGTCTGAAGAGGATAAGCCATGGTGCTCGCTTGGCCAGTTTGGTGCTTCTGTCGACCACAACAATGTTCAAGTCTACTGTGAAGTTTTCAAACGGGATGTAATCATGGTGAAGCGTAAGGGCTCCTCTTCAAGTCAGTGATGAGGAATAAGTTATTATTTCCATTACAGGGAACAAGATGCAGCGAACAAGTGCCTCCCTATACGATGACCTGTCAATGTTACCAGTGTTGTCATCATCTTCAAACTGCTGCGCACAACTTTTCTTTATTTGTACAATTTTTACCATTAAAGACTTTGGCAAGTAGAGTGACAAAAGTATGAGCTGAGGTCATGGAGTTTACACAAGCACACACACACACACACACACACACACACAGGGAGCTTCCATTGACTTCCATTCATTGTTATGGCCTAACCCTGAACCTTACCCTAAACCTAACCTAAACTCAATTCATACCTTAGTCCTAAACCTAACCATTAACCCATATAACACATTTCCCCTTGAGTGGACCAGGCAAAATGCCCACACAATGTTATATAAATGCAAACAGAGATACATGCTTTGTGTCTGTATGACATGATGTTGGTGTATATATGTCTTATGAAACAAGACCAGGCAGACTTTTTGTCATTGACAAGAACATACAGTGCTGTAAAAAAGTATTGGCCTCCTGCTATTTTTGCTGTTTTTTTTTTTTCAATTAAACCTTTATTTAACCAGGTAAAATGAACTATTGAGATCAAGACCTCTCTCACAAGGGTGCCCTGGCCAAGAAACACACGTAGTAGCGGACAAGACGTATAGACAACAAAATAGCAAAAACAAACATTTACAATATATGAACTGTGAGCAATTTGGCAAATAAAGTGCAGGAGTTAAGGTTACAGTAACAACAGAAAATCCAAAGGCAAGGCAAGTTTATTTATATAGCACATTTCAGTAGCAAGACAATTCAAAGTGCTGTACATGAAAAAATAGAAAAAGAGACATAATAGGAAAGTACATTACAGTGGCATAAAGGTAATTAAATTATTAATGAACACAAATAATTAAGAGAATAAAAAATAATAATTAAAATGATAAGATGATAATAAAAAAGATTTAAAAAAGTAAATATTAATAATAAAATGATTGATCAGAAAATCAAAGGAAAGTTGGACTGAAAACTTAACTAATTATGTTTAAATAGCACAGTCAAAGGCCACAACAAGTAAGTTTTTAATCTAGATTTAAAGCAACTTAGGATTTCAGCGCTTTACAGTTTTCTGGGAGTTTATTCCAGATTAGTGGAGCATAAGAAATAAAGTTGCTAAAGACAATTAAATCAATTTTAATATCAGACAAAAATAACCTGAGTAAATACAAAAAGCTGTTTTCAAATTGGGATTTCATTTATGAAGCGAAACAAGCTTTCCAAACCAATCTGGTCCTATGTTAAAAGTAACTGATAAATCATGTATCAACTGTGATTCACCACATTATGGTTTGAATTAAAATCCAAATAAATCAATCAAACTTTATTTAAATTGCACCTTTCAACAAAAGAAAGTCTCAAAGTGCTTTAATCCAGCACCTTTTGTTTTGGGTTGTAGTGTTTCTCAGGATCAATTGTCCTGCATGTTTTAAATGTTTCTCTACTTCAACCCACGATTCAACAACTCATCAAGTTCTGCTACCTGTTAATGATCTGCAAGTTTAAATCAACTGCAGTGAAACTGGGAGACATCCAAAACATGCAGAACATGTTTCAAGCGAGAATTATTTCCAAGCCTCTCCCCAAGCCTCAAAACGAACAAGAAACCAACATTAGGAAATGATCTTGCATCTTGTAGGAGAGTGCTGCTGCAAAGAAAATAGTTTGTTTGGGTGGTAAAAATGTTAAGGTACAATCATAAAGATCCTGGCATTATTCATATGGAAATTGACAGTTAAAATCTAGAAATTTTTAAACCAGTTATTTTAACGTGCTGTAATATTAACTTTTCACCACCAGATGTCGATATAACACAGGAAAAAGCTTCGCTACGTGGCTTTCAGATAAAGCAGTCTAAGTTTGAATTGATTACATCATTCCTAAGCAAATGAGGTCTAACATTTATTTAGCTGAATTTATAACTCTATTGGTACACAGGTTGAATATGGGCTTAACCTATTTCCTAATACGTTTTATTTCCATTGTTTTAACTGATCCTTTCGGCGTTACATTCACTTTTTCTGATAAAGAGTAGAAACTTAAAATGTTCTCTTATTAATCATGCTTAGGAATAGTGGGATCACTGTGTGTCGACTTTACTCTGCTGCTCCTGTCCTGAAGTACACAATGTTTTGTCTCCACCCCACTACTCCCAACTCCCCCAGTTGTATCGTAACCCAGTCAGTGCGGCTGTACTGGGAGATAAGAGTTCAGGGTGTGCCCGCCTGCACATGAAGTCCGCCTCTGCTCGGTGCACTTTATTTTATGAAAAACGACGAGCTGCCGCGCAGAAGCGAAGCCGTGCAGCATTTAACTGACTGTGTGATCTTTGTTATTCTTGAGGGCGTTGCTGTTGCTGCACTGGCACCGGGCATTGTTGCTCAACTTTGAGAAGTACAGTGGGTGGATTTTTCTCGAGCTGAGACGGAATGTGCGGATTCCGTGTGGCTGCTCCTCTCTTGTTTTCTTGTCGTGACTCCGGTCAGTCTACAGCGACTATCAGCGTCATCAACGACAAGCATGCAGCATGACGTGAAGTTGCACTTGTGCCTCTAACAGGCTGTTTACCTGCGTGGAAACGGGGCAAGGTTGCATGTCGTGTCCGTGCAGGAGCTTCATGAGCAGCGGCCGTGCGTAACGCTGGCTCTTCATGGAGGACCGCTGGATCAGCCGCTCTTTGCAATCAACACTTTAAGTGACACTTGAAACATGATGAATCAAGACCAAGAAGGGATTTCCTTCCCGGTACCTTCCTTCTGTACTGGTCCCGACAGAGAGGCTGTCAGTGGGGAACATTCCAGTAGCAATAGCGGTGGAGGTGGTGGTGGAATTCCAGCAGCTGGGACTTTCTGGCAGGATCCGCTGGTTGGAGGCAGCGAACTCAGCCCGACCCCCGGAGACAGTCCGGTGGAAGCCGGAGGCTTGCTGTCAGCCGGCAAGTCTAGTAAAAGCAGGCCGGTGACGGTGGCTTATGTGGTGAACGGTGAGGCGAGCCAGCAGAATAACGCGGAAAGCATGGCCCTACAGTGCCTGAAGCATGCCTGCGACAGAGTGGGCAGCAAGCTGGACACGGTGAACTTTAGTAAACTGGACTTTGGGGAGACCACAGTCCTGGACCGGTTTTACAATGCAGGTGAGTCAAGTGTGGGAAATCCCAATGATTGTGCAGCCTATTCATTTAAACCTTCCTAAAATTTCTTCAACAAGTTAACTTATGTAACCAGTTACACTCTTAAAACAAACTGTTAAAGTTTAACAATAATAATATTCTAGTAAATAGTAACTATAATACACTATATTACAATAATATTATAGTAATAATATTGGTGTAACAATTTGCATACATTTTGTGGGTGGAAACTATTTAGGTCTACGTGTAAAAGCTAAAAGCTGGTATTTTACCAAAATAAAATAAAAAATAAAAAGACTGATTTCTTGGAATATAGCTACTTTTAAACATTAACTGACAGCCTAAGAGGTTAATATAAAAAACAAAATACCCTATTCAGGCAAATAAGACGCAGTTTTGTCAAAAGGTCAACGATAACCGCTTTCTATGTCGCTAAGTGCTGAAAAACATACACAAGAAATAATTTTCTATGTATGTTTACGTTATGAAATTGCAATCTGCACCATCAGATTTGACGTGATAGTTCAGCCAGTAGTATATTCACACACAGATAATTGGAGCAAAAACAGCATGAATGTGACATACCTACTAAAAGATACTCAAATAAAATGGTTTGACCGAATTCATTGATTGCTCTACAAAGTTTAACAATCCCAGTGACTAATTTACCATGTAAAACACTATCAGGATCCTCATGAGTAATCTGATATCATTGCATAATAGTATGAAAAATTTGATACCACTCAGAAATTACAAGTATTTGGATTCATCCTTTCTGTTTTTCTTTAAAGCTCAGTTGTTTTTTGTGTTTTAAACGCGGTTGGGTTTGATTTATATCCCCCTAAAATGAATCTTCGCACTGTTACCTTTCAGCAAAACGGCCTTGAGTTTCGAATCCTAGCCGGGTCCCTTCTGTATGGTGTGTTCAGGTTCTCCCTGCACTTGCGGGAGTTCTCTCTGGGTACTCCAGTTTGCTCCCACCATCCAAAAACATGCATGTTAGGCTAATTGCTTGGCTGTTTGTCCTATGTGTCTCTGTGTTATCTTGTGATGGACAGGCGACCTGTTCCTCAACCCCCAAGGACTAAGCATTAATGCTAGTTTTATCAAACAGTTACATACAGATGAATAAAATTATTATTTTTGAATATGGCTGCAAAATATTAGGAAAACATGACATTTTGATATAATTGTCAAATATTGTGATTAGCCCGCATTTTTCTCACTTAACCCTTTATTTTCCATGTTTACATAGACTCCACCTCTCTATCAGGTGTGGGCATATAAAATCGTGAAAGTCCATTCAACTGACCAACTAGCAAGCAGGGTTTGAATGCATGGCACCTGAAATGTTACAGCCTACTTCACAGTTCTTTCCTATTGCTACATTGCACACATTGAAATTGCATTGATTGTGATGCAATGCATTGTGAAGCTTTGTTAATGAACGGGGGGGGGGGGGGGGGGGGGGGGGGTATACAGTGTAAATAATGTGATAAAATAGTTGTCTAAGTGTTAAAAGCTCAAAGACTATCCTTTACCTTTCTTGTAAATTATTCCAGTTTGAAGCTAAGCTCTCTTGTTCTTTCTTTTAATCCAAATACAACCAACTTTTATTAGGATAAATCCTTAACATGACCCTGGTTTGTAGCTCGATCATGTTTGGCAGATTTACTTGTGCTGCAGCGCTTATAAGTTAGACCTTCTACTTCTGCTTGATTGTTTGAAATTTGCTACCCTTTTTTAAAAGGTTGAATATAATTGCAAAATGTTTAAACTTAAAATTGTGTCCAACACTTTTGGAAAGTTTGGTAAAGTAACATATGCTTTCCTAATAAGAGAGTACAGTGAAATCAGAGATTTGGCTTCTTTTTCACATAATAGGCTTGTTGCTTCTTGTATTATTAGTTGTACAAACACAATAAGTTCCCTCTGCCTTGTTTTGTCTCTTTCCTGGAAACCACAGTGGGACATTTTCACAATAAAAGAACAATGAGAGCAGTGAGGCTCAAACATACTTCTTTATCCTCTTTCTGCTGGTACAAGAACAGGAGATTACAACAAAAGAAGTTTAAATAGCGAGCTCATAGGCAGAGCTGAACAGATTCAGTTTGAACCAGAATAATTCTGAGGGGTCTGTCTGCAAATGGCCTCCTCACATGATGCCGTTGGACAAAAGCACATTTCACTGTAAGATCCCAGAGTCTTGTTGCCAAACCTTCAGGCTGAGCCACACAAAGGGAAACAAAGAAGCAAAAGTTAGGCAACATTAATAGCGGACCAAGTCTTATCGAATTACCTACAACCCAACAGATGAACAGTAATTCTGTCAGTGTTATTAGCATTCATCAGCTATCGGTGGATCATGAAAACGTATTTCTTAAAAAATCAGATACCTAGAATAAATTGTGACTTCATTTGTTGAACATTTGGAAACAGTGTGGATTTCTGTGCTGTTTAAATCAAAATTAGAGTGTTGATGTTCTAATTTAGCTACTGTAATCAATAGGTTTGGCAGGATGAACTACTAAAACATCCTAGCTAGCATTTGAATGGAATATTATTTTATCAGATTCCAGTCCCGCTTCTAGTGAATCTGATGTAAATGCTGCTATTAATGGCCTTTGACTCCAGTCAGATTTGATGGGGAAACAACAAGGAGTAGTTTTTGTTAAGGGGACTGCAGGCATAAACTCATTTATTTATTGAAAGGAATACACTTTCTGCTTAGCTTAGTTTTGGAATTTGCATGCTTTTTTAAAAGAAAGGTAGTAAATGTGTGTGTGAGTCGGCATACTGATCTGTCTCTGAAAAGATGGGTAGCTTTTAGTCAGATGGAGTGGCATAGACCTTCAGTGTTATGATGGATGGATGGATGGATGGATGGATGGATTTAAACCAGCGGTGGGTTTGTTCCAGTCTGGTCTCTAATTTCTCTGTTGTCCCCTTTGCCATAGAAGTGTGTTTTCTTTATTTGCAGTTTTGAGGTTTTAAGGGTTGGTTGTGTTGGAAGCACCAGCAGTACCTTTATTTGTATTTAATGTGACCTTTGGAAGTACAGCTACTGATTTGCATGTTTGCTGGTTGTATTTGGAATGTGTGTCAAACTGAAGGCGTTAGCTTTGTAAGCTTTTGTGCTTTTTTTTACTTGCATCTCCTTGTGTTCTTGCTGTGTTTTTAATTAATTCCCCTGATGAAGGATTCGTGAATGTGAAGAGCTGCTGAGAAAGCAGCGCTGCAGGAATTAGGAAGAAAAATGGTCAAAATATTAGAAGGAACTTATTTCTTCATTGTACTATCTCATTCTTACCTAAAGTAAATTTGATCAAAACTTGAAAATGACATAAGAAAATTAACACTGAGGCCAATGATTTCTATAAGAGGACAACCTTCTGAACTACAGCTTAGAAATGTTGTTACAGTTCACCTCTATTCCTTTTCTTAAACTAAGCAGCTGATTTTAGTTTTTTCCCCTCAAAGATAGGCTGTACACACCCATATTACATCACCCATTTTATCAGGTTTGAGACAAAGCTTTGGAATGTTTCACTTTATCACTCCTTTTGATCATTAGAGGACAGACTGGATAATGATAACATTAATAATTTACAAGCATTACAGGAACTTTGAGAGATTCGAGAGTTTGCTCACCATGTTACCGCAACACAAATGCAAACATTAATCCTTGGAGTATTGAGCAGGGAGAGATAACTGTGTCTCACTGACATTGTCTGGGTCAGATTAACCCTTTGCCAAATTCACACCCTCATGTCATACCTATGTGTTGTCTATTCCCTTCCTACCTCTATTTGTACACATCCAGGCTCTTAACTATTGTGTATTAGTTTATTTTTCTTGGTAGTTAAGATATTAAATTAATTAACTATCTTATGTATAACTTAACCCCTTAAAATACGTGTGTACTTAAATAGATTTTACAGTAAATATAAGTTTGATGATCGGTGTTGTTATTTTTGCTGCTGATTTTTGTTCTGTGTTGATTTCATAAAAGCACCAAAAGATTTATTTTGGCTCAAATTGTGAGTCAAGGCCATTTATTGTGTACTGTTAAGCAGTGTAGTTGCATTACTTAATTTAACTGGTGTGATGACATTGGCAATTTGATAGTAAGTACGCTTTTATTAGGGTTTGTGCAACTATGGTGGCTTTTTTCTTTTATTTTAATGACAATAAATACCTCTAAGCACTGTGATAAACTTGTAAGTCCGTATTACAAGGTCGTATTTCAGTTATGTCCATTTGTCTTTACCAAATTTGAAAAAGGCAAAAATTGATAATTTGGTAAGGCATGGTATGTTTATTTATATAGCACATTTTAGCAACAAGGGCTTTACATGATGGAAAAAGTACATTGCAGTGACAAAAACATAAGAAGTAAGGTTGGTAAAGTTGATTTGATGGGAAATATTACGTGACTCTGGATATTAAAGAATGTGCACCAATAAATTGGCTATGAATTGGATTGGGCTATTGATCACAATCGGTCAAATGCTGAAAAATCTGAATTTTATCAGCAGCATGTACTTTATGTTCTACTTTCTTGTTGAATAAAAAGCAGATTATGCTTAGAAACATATGCTATTTTCCCGTTAAGTGCAAAAGTATTACCTCAATCTAAGCACCTGCAGCACATTTTCTTTCAACTTCACATTTCCGAGAGGTTAGGTCTCAAAAAAAGAGAAACACAAATCTGTATCGGTCTGGAAAAGCCTGATCGGTGCATCTTTAACACTTCTATAACTACTTTAACATTCCTATCTGGTTGATAGAGTATAAGCACAGAGAATTAGATCTAAGTCTTTCACAGTGGGTGAGATCCCCTGTCAGAATTACTCCATGTCAGTAGATGGCTGTTGTTCTGGGAGTGTCTTGGGAATCGCTGGCAGGAGTCTGTTCGCTCAGCTTCCAGACTGTGACACTGTGCTGCTCTGAAATCCCCTCTGCTAGCCCTCTGCTGAGTTGTTTATCCCCCTTTCGTTTGTTCATTGAGCCTGGCTGCATTTCAGAGGTTACAGAGTGAATTGGCCCAGGAGCCATTCACTGGCATCTGGGTAAAACTTGCATCCACCTCAGTAGGACAGGCTGGCTGCAGACAGGAATGCATGTGATTTTTCTTCATGCTGACTCTCAACAGAAAAGGTGGTGTGGAGTCCAAATCACAATCTGACTGGTTCTTCAATGACTGTTGATAACAGAAACAAAATATGTCTGATTAAACTCCTTCTGTATTGTTAGTTAAGAACTCATATAAACTAGCTGCAGTGTTTTCATGTGTTATGGTAGAATTCCTCATATCTTATAAAAATCTCTTAACTTTTAAGGTCTCCTGAGGACAAAAAAATGATTCAAGTTGGTGAAGCAGTACATAAAGCTCTCTCCGGAGTTATCAGGTATCCTCTGAAGTCAGCAGCAGAGGTGGGTTGTCAAGTGGAGAGTGAACAAGAACTGACTCATATTAAGTTTATTAGTATCTCGAGACACCCCTGAGTTTTGAATACTTCAAAGATCTGTAGGATTACTGTTTAAGAACGATGTTTTTATAATTTGTTTTGGATATCACTGTCAGTGTGCATCTGCAACTTGAGCTTTTCTCTTTCACTGCTTAAACATCTGTCATTGCATTGTCATTTTCTAGCTCAGCTGCACGCAACTGGTTCACAAAGCAACACAAAAGTGTCCCATTATACCACTTCAGGCTCCAGTAGTGTTGGCTCAGTCGTCTCTCTCACAAACAATGTGCAGCTTTTGTCTTGTTTGTTTCTGTGTTAGGATTCTGTTTAAACACAGCAAAGGTCACAGAGCGTGGTGGCGATAAAATGAAAAATAGAGGGGGCGCTGTGTGTGGCGTAGCAGCAGAGCTCACGACCCACATACAGAGGCTTCAGTCCTCGACACAGTCCCCAGTTCGAGTCCTAACCCTGCCGACCTGTGCTGCATATCTTCCTCGCCCCCTCTTCACCCCACTTCCTGTCTGCCTACTTTCAAATAACAAAGAAATTAAGGGCCACTAGTGAGGTAAAAAACAAAAAGGAAAAAAACACTGAAAAGGAAAAAAAAGCTAAATTTTTTATTCAAACCATATATTTTTATGTATGTTTTAAAATTGTTTGCCACATAATATTCAGTCAGTCATTTTCTAAACCGCTTCATCCATAGTGGGTCGCAGGGAGCTGGTGCCTATCTCCAGCAGTCTATGGGCGGGAGGCGGCGTACACCCTGGACAGGCCGCCAGTCCATCACAGGGCAACACAAACAATCAAGCACACACCTAAGGGCAATTTAGAAAGACCAATTAACCTAACAGGCATGTCTTTGGACTGTGGGAGGATTCAAACCCAGAATCTTCTTGCTGCAAGGCAACAGCGCTACCCACCGTGCCACCGTGCAGCCCATAATATTTAGTGTGTTATTTAATTCAATGTGTGAAATCTTAAAATGTGAAAATGTAGGCATCCTTGTCACTAAAATAGTATATTAGAATAGTATATCAATAAGATGTTCTTCTGTCTCTCAAATGTAAATGAACTGAACTTATATAGCACCTTTCCAGTCATACAGAGCGTTACACATTCATCCAATCGCACTCTCTACCGCTCACACATTCATACACCGATACGCAGCTTGAAGTTAAGTGCCTTGCCCAGGGGCACATTGACATATGGCAGGAGGAAGCTGGAATCGAACCCAAAACCTTCTGACTGCAAGACGACTACCCTTCCTACTGAGCCGCAGTCGCCTCAATTTAATGTACAAGTAAACAATATTTAGTATTTTTCATATTCACTTTAAGTAAACAATATTTTGTATTTTTCATATTCACTTTGGATTGGATTACTTGCCTGTTTGCAAGCAGGAATGCACCACATACCATTTCTAAATGGGAATTAATTGTTGACTGGAACTCACAATAGTCCATTGTGTTAAATGCAAATGTGTGGTGGTACAGTGGGCCTAAAGCTTGATTTATGCTTCATGTTCGGTTTAGCCTGTGCAAGTTATACATCTGGAGTTTTTTTTTTTCTTCCTCTCTTTGTTGTCATGATCTGTGATCAAATTGTTTTTATTTTATCGGAAAAATTCTCACATGATTGAAATCTCAGAGGAATCTCAGTGGCAGCTGTGATAATAGGCTAAATTCTTTAAATTCTTGGAAATGTAGAGAAGAGGCTTCCGCGTTTTCTCTTCCCTCAGCAGTGAAAAAACAAGAGCTTGCATCATTAAAAAAGGCAGTGCACTGTTACACAATTTTTGCTTGCAAAGTGCGGCTCAGTTTTACAACTATTTTCTAAGTTTATATGATAAAAGATGTAATATTTCAAGGTGCCAATCAAGACATTTTTGAATGATCAAGTTAGAAGTTCCTGACTAAACTGAACTTCTGATCCCTGTTGTTGGTGTACTGTCTGTGGTATTATGAAAGCTGCACTCATAGTGAGCCATTTAGCAGCAATTTGTGTGGTTAGTTTAAAAGAAAACACAGAGTAAGTTTGTATTCATAGTTTGCAAAGCTGTATTATAGGCCATGCACATTTTGTTGATCTAATGAATCTGGATTTTCCCTAAAAGAGTGAATACGGTATCATTAGCCTAGCACTTCTTTACACTGCTTAGCATGAAAACATAGTCTGCAGGAGCAAGACGTGGGTTTTTGAAGACTAGCTGTATGTGTCAAGTGAGATGTACTAGAAACAAATGGTAAAACTATACACACTATAGAACATTGTTGTAACATTATAGTAACTTTACAGAATTAACCCTGTGTTGGAGCAACATATTAAAGGTGTCCCACAAAAACTCAAATTGGGACAAAATATTTGTAATTGTTGCACAATATATTGCAAATATGTCATCACCATAAAACTAATATCACAAAGGACTGCAAAGGTTGCTATTATTTTTGGCAAATGCATTCCAAGTATCACAGTATGGATGTCACAGTATGCATCCCGATGTAATATTCAGCCTGTTGGATGGAGTCTGCCTACAACAGAGTCCCCCACTTGACACACATTACAGTGTCCAACGTGGTAAAGGTCACAGACCGCGCAGGAAGCACACATGAGAATCACAGGATGTAACTATTTGTTGCAGCAAATATCAGCTGACATTGCAATGTTTACCAATAATATCACATTGCACAATTTCTTTTATTATCCTGCTGCCATAATATATGTTGCGTTAAAAAAAATGGATACAAAAGTGTCTGAAATGTCATGGGTGAGCGAGTTAAGTGCAATACAATCACAAAACTAATGTAGACCATGCAATACTATTTAAATGTAGTGTGCTATTTTTGTACTGAGTTTTGTAGAATAAATGTGAAATTGATGTTAACTTTAATGTAGTATCACATTGTGACTCGTAGGCAAATACCTAGTCTTAAAAGACTATAAAATGGCACAATACATGAAGTGTATTAAGTTTCTCATTTACTTTTCATAGAATAATTTTTCAAACAGCCATACTTTGTTTTCTGCAAAATAAGGCCACCCACTTACTGATTGTAAGTTCTTAAGTTCTTTTTTTAGGTCTACTTGATTTTCTGTTATCTCTTTTCTTTACTTGATGTCATTACATTTTCCACTAAAGTCAAGGAGAAAGCATCTGCTCAGTGTTAGTTTAGTTTTATTAGTGCATGCAAAGCTGAAGTTGGAAAATGGCAAAAAGATCATCTAGGTTTAGTAATATAATATTGTGACTTGCCTGCTACAGTATCATTCTCACAAAGTCTGACATTTTGTGCCATGCAGAATAATGTATTTCCTAAAAACACATGAAAGTTCTGCATTAAAAACTGTTTTATATCTGGTAGTCTACCAGATATGGCAAAAAATGTTAATATTAAGCACTAAAACAGTGTTTTGAGGCTTTTTGAAAAGCAACAAAATTACTATAGTAACATGTTGTAAGTTTCTTAAATAAACCGTAAATAAAAAGCATGGCAACAAGTATGATTCTCTCCTAACAAGACATTAGGAAGGTCATTACTTTTCGAAATGTATAACATTAAAAACTGGCTCCAATCCATTTGTGATCCATTTGCGTGGCTCTTTCTGCATGAAGTTAGCATGTTCTCACTGTGTATGCATGGGATCTCCAGCTTCCTCTCACAGTCCAAGAACATCACTGTTATGTAATTGGTCTCTTTAAATTGTCCTTCAGGTATGAATCTATGTGTGCGTAGTTGTTTGTTCCATGTGTCTCTTTGTTGGCATGTGGTGAACTGTTGACCTATCCAAGGTGTACCCCATCTGTTCAATTCAATTCAGTTTATTTATATAGCGCCAATTCACAACACGTCGTCTCAAGGCACTTCACAAAAGTCAGGTACATACATTCCAATTAATCCTAATCATTGAACAGTGCAGTCAGATTCAGTTATTTATTCAAACTGGATAAAAAGTTTTTCTATCTAAGGACACTCAGCAGATTGCATTCAGTCAGTGACTTGCAGCATTCACTCCTCCTGGATGAGCATGTAGAGACAGTGGACAGTCACTGGCGTTGACTTTGCAGCAATCCCTCATACTGACATTGCATCTCTCACCCAATGACTGTTAAAGATAAGCACCAGTAGAGTTGTACCACTGCTCTTTATTAGATGGAACACTTCTATATTCTATATTTTTCCAAATTGTTTAAGTGTGTTTTTACTACTTTTGCTTTCTTCAGGTATTCCCAGTCCAGGTTGCAAGAGCCTTTAAGGCAAGAGACACAGTGAAACATTGTTTATGAGACACTGCCACAAACGTGAATTCTGTTTCTCTGAAAAGCATGCAGGAAGTACATACAGTAGCCATGTCAGAGTGACTTGAACAGCAGTGCCGGTTATTCCTTCTGTATTTGTCAGGCAGGGATGAATTCACTTTCTGTTCTCAGCTATTTTCCCCTTCGGGGCCCTGATATGGTACTGCTGTTTGTTGCTTCTTCACTCATGGAGGTTTTACAAAGTGGGGCTGAGGTAAAAGGCAGCCAGTCTGCCAGGAGAGGCTTGCAGCTGATAGGCTGGCCTCATTCCTGCAACATGTTTTATTTTGTATTCTAGGTCAGTTCTTTCCAACACACTTGTATCTAAAAATACAGCTCTTTGCAGGGTAGGACATTGAAACTGCTTAATAACAGTCATCTTGAATTCCCCCACATAGTCCTCAGGGAAAGGGATGAATTTGCACAGAGGAATGCAGAGTTGTTTCTTATCTGAAGAACCAGTTTTTCTTTCTTTTGTTTTCTTTGAACAAAATTTGATTTAAAACTCACTGTAGACATTGAGAAAGTTTCCTCCCAACATTTTCACATAAAGCATGCACACAGCATTTTAAACTAAAGTTTAAATTCAGATTTAGGCATAAAAAAAAAATCTCCTAAATTTAAATTTTGCCTCTATTAAAGTGAGGAGCTTACAACCTTGGAGAGCATAACGTTCCAAATCTACACCAAATTTCCAGGAACAGCAGCTGGAGGAACAATTACTGCCACACTATTTCTACATGTTTCAGCAGGTTAAAGGTATGCCACAATAGCTGGACATGTTAAAAGGGACCCACTGGATTTGTACTGTAAACAAATCCTTTGTATTCAATGTTTTGCCTAAAATTAGGCGGTGTTTATTTTCATCTAAAGGCATTCCAGAAATCTCTGGCTTTATATGACAAACAAAACAGATGAAAATGTATTTCTTTCCTTAAAACCTGCCTTGTTGTCCTAAACTCTCTGGGCAGCTTTTATAAATGGAAAAGGAAACATGGTCATATTATACCCTTTAAACGTCTTCCCATTTCTGTCACATCACAACCAAAAAATGTCTTTTAATGGGATTTTATGTAATAGACCAACACAAAGTAGAGTCTAATTATGGAGTGGAAGGCCTCAGAGGCTTGTTAGTTACATTACTGAATAAAGAATACCAATAAGACCTAGTAACACAGCAGACAGGTCAGGAATAAAGCTGTGGAGAAGCTTAAAGTATAGAAAGGTTATAAAACTATACTCCAACCTTTGAACATCATGTGGAACACTACTCAATCCATCATTTGGGAAGGGAAGGAGTTAGGCACAACCTACCTCGCTGGGCAAAGGAGAACATGAAACCAGAGAAGTAGCCAATAAACCCATGGTAACTCTCGAAGAGCTGTACAGATGCAGAGCTCAGATGGGAGAATTTGTTGGCAGGACAACTAATAAATAAAAAATCTGACCTGAAAACCTTGTTGAAAGAAAGGCTTTGAACGTCCTGTTGGGAGTTTGCCACAAGTGATGTGGGGAAACAGCCAAGATGTGAAAGATGGTTCCTATAACCTTTAATACACAAACTCCACGGGGAATCATGGTTGTTACAGCATCATGCTTGGTAGAAAAGGAAAAATTAAGACAATTTTATTTGCAAAACATTGAGTATAAAGCATTTGTTTAGTACAATCAAGTCTCCACATCTGGTACCCTACCTTTAACTTGCTAAGACATATTCAATTCAATTCAATTCAAAAATACTTTATTAATCCCAAAGGGAAATTAAATGTTGTTGTAGCTCATATTATGGAGGTTTCCTCAAAGAGCCATTGTAGATGCTGATGGCTGTGGTCAGGAAGGATCTCCTGTAGCGCTCCGTCTTACAGCAGATCTGAAGAAGCCTCTGACTGAAGACACTGTTGTTGTAGGACAGTCTCATGAAGAGGATGCTCAGGGTTCTCCATAATGTTCTTCATTTTATGAAGAATATGTCTTTCCACAATGATCTCCAGAGGTTCCAGAGGAGTCCCCAGAACAGAGCCAGCCTTTTTTATCAGCTTGTTGAGCTTTTTTAAGTCCCTGGCTCTGATGCTGCTTCCCCAGCAGATGATGGTAGAAGAGATCACACTCTCCACAACAGACTTATAGAAGATATGCAGCATCTTGCTGCAAACACCAAAGGACCTAAGCTTCCTCAAGAAGTACAGTCTGCTCTGTCCCTTCTTGTAGATGGCTTAATATAGAAATACTCTTACCATGATTGCTCCTGTGTCTGCTGTTCCTAGAAATTTGGCAAATGTTTGGAAAGTTATGCTCTCACAGGTTCCTTTTTGGGAAAGAGAGGCTTCACTACTATGGGAAAGGATTTCAAGTAGAGCCCAGGGACATTGATTCCTCTCTTTCTCCATCCTTCTCTTGCTTCTTGTCTCTGTGTGGGCTGAGCTCCAGGGAAAAACTAGCGATGCACTCGCCTCTGCTACCACAAGCCTTGTTCACTCCCTCTCCATTAGCGATAAGGGAAAAATCACACACTGATGGCTTCACTCAAATCATTTAGAACAGTTTCCGCACTGGGTCTCCATGGTTACAACATCTTGTTATGTAATTGATTGTAACAGGGGCTTTATTTGCCTTCTGCACCTTTCATACTTGAGTCAAACTGAGGTCCTCCAAGTCAAAAAAGCAGGCCTAAACATCTGGCTCTGGAGAGAACAATGTAAATACTGTAGAAACTAATGTAATTGCAAGGCCTTTTAACACTATGTATTGACATTTTGATAAACACTAAAGGTTATTAGGGTGCGATAAAGCCACATAGCAACACAGGAGATGGTTTACACTTCTCTTTCCTGCCAAATGAAGCCAGTTGTATAAAAATTGTTGCAATGCAATGATAAAAACAATTTTAGTGTTCAAACAAATGTACAAAGTTCTCATTGAATGAGAAGATCACATTTTTTCGGTGTGCAGCCCTTGCTGTGTGGTGTTGTCATGCTTTCCAGAGATCTCAAGAGCACTGCAACTACAGTAATGATCTAGTGGAGAGATTTGCATGTTAAAGTCCCTGCTTGGCAGTTCAGATCAGGACAACTTACCCCAGCCTGCCTCATTTTGCATATATGATAAAGAAAGAAGTGAAATCAGCATAAACATTCTCTGTCTTTGAGACAGAGAGGTTGAAGGGCTCTGACTTGGGTTTCAGTCTGAGTTGTCATCTTGTTTGTTTTGGATTGAGTTTCTGTTGCTCTGTTGTGGATTATTATTATTCAAGGTGGTGTATTGGTTCTATGGGGCTAATGTTCACCATAGGTGTCTGACTTTAACTCAACATGCTTTGTCTCTGCTCGTTTTCCTTCAGCTAGAAGGATGAACCTTTACAACTAGGCTTGGGTTGGTTACAAAATCGCTGTTTAACAGTTTTAAAACTGCTAGGACCTTCTGTGACACCATTCCTACATCTCAAGCTCATTTTAATATGATGCCAGAGGAAGTGCCTTTGACCAGCATTTGCTCCCAAATATACAAAGCATTGATTTTCACACTATATCAATAACCCGCTCAGTAAATACTATGTTTTCCAAATTCCACTACCAAACAGGGCAGGCAAGGTTCTTATTTATTGTAGCTGCTAAGTCTGGTTACCTGCTGATTACTCTGTGCATCTCTGTAAATTATATCTCTAATAATTAATACATTCTGTTATTTTAGCTGCAGAAAGAATAATTGCTTTATTTTGCATGCATGTTTGTATTTTGTTCTGTGTAATGAATCCAGCTACACTTGGTTTTTTAACTCATGGTTATTATACTATGAGAATAGAATACCTGCCCATTCTGTTTTGACAAACATGGATCAGGGACCATAATAGTAAAACTGTGGTGGTTCATGCCTGAGGCAGGTGTATGCATAATAGAACACTCATAACTAACTCTATTTGCTTTAGTCCTTTGAAAAGACATAACACATGAAAGAATAGAGAGGAAGCAGTTAGCGTTTGGCTTTTTTTAGACTGTGAAACTGAGACGGTAGTATGTAAAGTACAGAAGATGAGGTATGTTTCTCTTTAAATAGATAAACAATTTGCAGGTTTGTTTACAGGAAAGAATCATGTTAATAAGAAAATGTCAGGGTTCAAGTGTGCGGTAAAACAAGTGGAACAGGTTTACAGCTGCAGGAGAGGGACGAGCATAGTCTGTATAGTGTGTTGGGTCACATAGTCAAGATCAGAAAGGACACACAATTTATAAAGGTGCATGACATATTAGCAGTATTCTGAAAGAACCTTTGGAAACCTTAAGCGGCACATGCTGTCATCCAAAGCTGTCATCTGATGGGAGAAACTCAGACTGATCTCTAAACGCTTTCTCTCTGCTTAAAAACACAGGAGCAGGTTTGTCAAATATGTAGTATAAATATATATAAAACACAGGCTGGCAAGAATCTGAATCACTACCAATTAAATAAGAATAAAAAAATAAACTGTGTTCTAATAAGGGCTGCGTGACGTTATTGGTGAATATTGTGATGACGATATTGATCGCCATTAACCGACATTTCCCTCATTCTTCTTTCCTCTACCATCCCAATGCCTCCATTCTGCTCTGTGAGCTTCAGCACCTCTGTAACCAAGATCGATATTAGGTTTAGCTGTCAAATGTTGGCCCAGTATATTGTTAGCATGCAGTGTGTGAATGTATGGCACTTCCAATGTACAAACATACAAAATTTTGCATCCAAGCTGTCCTTTGCATTTATATGTCACATATTGATATTGGAATGACAAAAGTGATTTGATAAATTGGTCCTTTTCCCTGAATATCAGACTTTATTGCTTTAGTAAAGCCCAGCCTTCCTCATAGACACCAGTCTGAATGATGTTAAAAGTTCCTTCTTCTGTCCCTTCTTTCTGTAGGGTCTTAAAATGTCATAAAAAGTCTTACATTTAAAAATCTCAATTTTAGGTCTTGAAAAATCTTAATAATGCCAGATTTTCTATATTAGATCTTAAATTACATTTAGTCGTGTCCTTAATTTGTACTTTTTGTCATTTGTTGCTTTTTCCATTGATTTCTTTTTACTATTATTTTTATTTACCAAGAAGTGCATTGACAGCTTTAATATGGTACATATGCAGTAGTTCACATTGTGATCAAAATAAATGTATCTGTTTACACATATTAGTTGTTCACTTGATTTTTGCAATTCATGTAGGTCTTAAATTTAAATTATGAAAGACTTAAAAAGCTGTCAAAATGTCTAAAATTTAAATGATTTGCAGAAATTTGCAGAGATCTTGTAACTTGCTTAAATCACGCCCTTTCTTTCTCCCTTAAGTGTAAATTGTTGTATTTGCTCCTTTTTTATCAGTATTATTCATCCTGCCTTGATAGAAAACATTTACCAGTTCATATCAACAATCCAAATTTATGTATCTCTCCTAGTCATTTTCTTTTATCTGTGTGAAAAAAACAGCCGATTTTATCATATTGGTTGCTGTTTCAATTACTTGTTTGCAGTGCCGCCCCTTCCATACTCACCAGATGTAATATTGATGGGGTTAGCTGCCAGCAGAGAAGTGAGACAAGCATATCTTTTATTCAACAGGCAACCATGCTTCTTGTTGACATTCAGTCGCACCTTGTCTCCATGAGGCAGTTTAGGAGAGAAGATAAACATCCTTTTTATGTGTATGTTGTGGATTATTTAGCTTTCAGGGGAGATAAGGCTTGATATACAAATGATTGGTTTTAACATCCAGCATTTTGATGCAATCCTGTCTCAGTCCAGTTCTGATTGTGACATTGTAATTGCTTTGCAGCACACATTGAGAATTAAAAAGTTGTTAATCATTAATTGTTCCCAGAGAGGATTAAGGTTCTACTTAACTTGGGTTAAATTAGTGAAGTGAGCATCCTGATACGAAGATTTAGGCTGAGCATCTAGAGAAAACACAGCCCTCTTCAAATTCCACATCAATAAATTGAACCGCAGACCTTAAAAGTCCTTTAAATCCGATACTCTGCCCACTTAGCTGCTAATGAAAATGGAAATGGAAGCAGTTTTTCTTTAAGCTCGGGAGAAAGATGAGAAAGACAACTCATCATCTGAGGCCAACAACAAGGACCTGCTTCCTGCTTGAATTTGCATGTCATGATGATAAGTTCATGAAGCTGCTTGGCCCCTCATCAATGTTCAAAGTTTTCTGCTGAAGCTCTGATAGTCCCATCTCTACATGTTGTCAGCAGGGGATCATAGAGAGTAAATTAAATCATTGGTTAGATTTAATTCAGCCTGTTTACCTTACCAGTCACAGAATCACAGTAGGTTTTATTTGTAATTCTTATTTTAAACCATCTTTAAAATATGCTCTCGGTTAGCTTGTTTGGTCTCTAATGACAAAGACCAAGGAACACATCAGACAGGTCAGGAAAAAAGTTGTGGAGAAGTTTAAAGCAGCATTAGGTTACCTACCAGGGCACTATGTGAGATGGAAAACTAACATTGCAAATCACACTCAACACCTCCTCCCTACCTTTAAACATGATGGTGGCAGGATCATGCTGTGAGGATGCTTTTCTTCAATAAGGACAGAGAAGCTGGTCAGAGTTTTTCTGAAGCTGAACGAAGCAAAACTTGAGATTGGATCTTCCAGCAGTACAAAGATGCTAAACATACAGCCAGAGCTACAATGCAATGGTTTAGATTTTGCGTATTTATATTTTAGAATGGCCCAGTTAAAGTCCAGCCCTAAACCCATTTGAAAGACCCGGCTGAGCTTGTGATGATTTACAAAGAGAAAGGAGCAAAGCTGGTAGGGAAATACCCCAAAAGACCTACAGACCTGCTGAGTACAAATTCATCCCACACTTTTCAGATTTTTATTCTAAGAAAAGTTTGAAAACTATGTATAATTTTTACATCACGGTAAAATGTGGGGAGAGTTAGCGTTTCTGTAATATGAACTTATGAGTGGAAGATGACTTGACAGATCAGCAAAAACTAGTATAAAATAGCAACTATTATCAGCAAGCACACAGGCTTTAGATATTTTCCTGTTTTTATTGCTGTAAAGCTCAGATGCATAGATCTAGTTGTAAACAGAGCTGAGTATCTGTCCTTAAGCTAGAGACACACTGCACAACTTTCACAGTCTCCACAGATTTAGAAAAGACTCGGAGTTCACACTAACATACTGGTTGCAGCAAATTTGTGCTTCGCGACCGAACGACTAGGGATCACAAACTTAACAACTGTGCCCTCTAAGGGATCACAGACTGCAGGATTTGTCAAACCAACGAAAACCAATTGAACGCATCAAGCTCTCTTGGAAGGTCTCATGAGGGCCACAGTTTAAAGGTAAACAAACATACCAGCAAGCAGTAATAGAAGATTTTCCCAGAGTTCGGACAGGCTATATATTTTTCCACATCCCCCAAAAAGAAAGAGATGCGATAAAAATAGTATTTCTATCTTAACCTAAAGTGTTTTTGCTGATTGCATTAACAAAAAAAATCAAATTTTTCCATACAGGTTGATTATTTAAAACTAAACCATATGAAACATTGGCAAAATCTGCTTTTATTTAGAAATCAAAAAATCTTTTTGACCTTCCTGTTAAAATTTGTTTATGTTTTGTGTATTTTATCAATTCCCTTCATTACTTTCCCAACTGGTGCAGACTGATGCAGACGTTTTCCAATTGGGAATTGTGGGCAAAATCACGTGGCGTGTCCCCAGCTTTACTTTCTGGACAGAGCTGTAAATGTCTGGAGCAGGTCTAAGCCTTCAGATAAATTGAGTATCTGCTAAATTAAAAAAAACATGGCAACCTAATTGATAACAGAAAACATTGGTGGACTCCTGTTGTGAATACTTGTTTCAAATCCTCATGAAGAAGTTGAAGTGAAATAGCTGTGGTCCAGCTTAAACTGGTCCATGAGACACAGGAGACTAGCTCTGCAAATCTCAGCTCTTCAGCTCAGTGTTTGTTGACACATTGAGGTGGAGAGTTGGTAACTGGCTCCTCTGACTCTCCAGGAGCATAACCATTGTGCCTGTTTTCTATTTTGTGATGTCCATTTGTCAAAATGTTCACGGTGACATCGTCCACCATCCTGCTTTATGAGTGCAACAAAAGACCACTAGCATGCTTGTCCTACAAGATACTAAATGTTTAGTCCCTAGCATATGCACAATTTTAGTTAAAGAAAAGAACCAAAACATTTCCACATGTTTTAATTTACTAGTTTATCAAATCCCTGATACTTTTTAATGTTTTTCTTTTCCAGAGAAGACTGGTTGGCTTGCAATGTATGTTTTCCCCAGAGTGGGAACTCTCCATCCTTTTACCAGAATCCTACTGCTTTGACTGACACGTGGCAATGATTACTCCTGGTGACCTACTGATCCTGTTCCTGTGGTTTAGTCCAGCTGGGATTGAGTGTTCCTAGATTTGCTGAAAGTGTCAAAAAGAAAAGTCTAGCCAGCTTTAATGTTTGCTTTTATTAACACCGGATAACCAGGCATTAGTTTCTGACCTGCAGCTGCGCAGTTTTAACCTTAAACCTTAATTAATGGTATTCAGACTAGAAGAACATAGAAGATAGAAAGCCAGACTTGTTTGACAGACTTGGATCTGATTTAATTCCTCCTCTTGGCCACATCTGTTTACCTTACTTGTAGGTGTTTAATCTTAGTCAGTGCCTTTTTTTGTTTTGTTTGAGAGATCAAAAGTAGTTTTCATTTAGCCGACTGAATGGTCTGAATACCTTGCTTTTGAGGGGGTAGGACCACATTAATCCCTACAAGAAAAAAAGGTTCCTAACCCTGTCAAAGTAGAGGGCAGCCTCTAGTGCAGCCTAAGATTGATTAGCATTACTTAGGCTCTACGGTTGGACTCATTTGTGGTGTACCATTGGATGTATCTTTTTTTCTTTACTATATATGCTGCAGTTGAGTTTCCTTTTCTCATATTTTCTTAAATTTAAATACATTTTGCCACAAAACAAGCTGTTGCAGTTGACCTATTTAAATCAAGGAAATCCACATTTATTGAATATATACATTTATATCCAAGCATTTTGACATTGTTTTTATATTAACTTTGGGTGTTTGGTTCCAAAATCAGTATTTTTCTTATTTAAAAGCCATGAGCATAGCCAGTTAAACCGTTTTACAATAAAGTGAAAGGCCTGTGTTAGCGTTTAGAGTTGGTTGTTTGTGTGTTGCCCTGTGATGGACTGGTGACATGTCCAGGGTGTACCCTGCCTCTCACCCATAGACTGCTGGAGATAGGCACCAGCTCCCCCATGACCCACTATGGAATAAGTGGTAGAAAATGACTGACTGACTGACATGACTGGTTGCAAACCATGTGCTTTTTTGACATCATTTTTTAAAAAATTGAATGTTCCATCGAAGAAAATGAATTAATTACCTCGGTGTACAAGGTATTTATTTTTAAACCTAAACACAACAATAAAATTGCTGTTTCATTTAAAATTGGAAACAAACTTTCTATGTTAGGAACTGTACAAATAAGCTGATCTGTTTCATGTAGCGTTCGTGGCTCTAAACAACTTTAGTTTAGCTGAATCTAGGGCAAAAGGACTGAACTGTTTTGTGAAAGAGGCTAATGACACAACAGATAAAAAACACTACGAGCGTAAACATGAGCAGAAGGAGGAAAACAGTAAGACTATTTTTTCTAGGAGAAGCTGTGCCAAGAAGATTGATAATAATTTATCTCTCAGGTCAACCAGGAAACAAAAATCTTTCACATAAATCAAATTAGGCTTCATATTCAGTAAGTTAGGTGTATTATCGCCACCTGTTACACTGGAGTTTAAAGTTTTTGACCCATAAACTGAACACTTTGAAGCAGGGAAATCCAAAATGGAAAATGTGTGAATGCAGTAACAAGGTTGTTAGGATTTTGTTTTGGCAAACGTAGACACAGGAACCATGTTGAAGCCTTAAATCCTTGCAACCAAAAGCTTGTAGAAAGCAAACCATCATGTTTAGTAACCGTTCACCTTGCAAAAATGTCCCTCTGCACCATATCTGTTTAATTTAGTGGTCAACAGTTGCTGATTATTTAATACAATTTATGTGCGGTAGATAGGCTATATATAGATAAACTTACAACCAAGTGTCATCACTTATGTAGCGGAGGACCCCGGAATGCAGACGGACAGGCAGCATAATGTTAAGTAGAAGGTTTTAATCTTAAGAAAAACACAAACTCCCTCATTAGAGGAGGCAGGAACAAAATAGTAACAAGACAGGCATGGCATGATCCTTAACCAGGGTGGCATGATCCAAAATGTTTCCGCGAGGACTGAACAGATCAGAGGTGTATATATGGAGCAAGAACCAGGTGAAATGAGGAGACTGAATGCTAGGTGCAGGTGAACCGAATAAAATTAATTGTCAGACAGGAGAGAACAAAACGTGGCTGGAGCAAAACAGAGACTCTTGAATACAGACTAATAGAAACACAACTAGTAAACCATGAAACCAAAGCATAACTAGATCCAAAAAACCTAACTTGACAAAACATGAACTAGAAGACTAAAACTAAAGCATGACCAGGAAAATAATAAACAGAAGCATGATTCAAAACCTATCAAGAATAATAAGAAGAAGAAGAACCCAAAAACACCCACAAATCATGACACCAAGCTGATTAACATTGGCACTGCAGTTCATTAGAAAATTACATTGACTCCTATCGTGACACTTGGACCTGTTTTTCATCATCAGACATAGCTGTTGTGGAGATGACAGATGCTTTCCGCCAGCCCTCACTCTTCTACCATCTGGGAGTCAGAGAGAGCTTCAGCATGGCCAACAACATCATCCTGTACTGCGACACTAACTCGGAGTCTCTCCAGTCTCTGCAGGTAAGCCAGCATGTAAACCAGAGCAGGCCTCTCTGCATCACTCCACAGGTGATTAAAAACTATATTTAGGTTGAGGCAGGAGGTAGACAGACATGTAATTTGGTGGCATAAATGTGATGCAAGAAGATGCTTCATTGTTGTGAATCAAGCTTCACAGATCACCGGTGATATAATTTGTTTATCTATATTTCTTCCTTTTTTATTAGGTTACAGTTTTTTTTAAATCTAATAGTTAATCCAGAGTTTATTCATATGAGATAATATAAAATTATCCTATAGTGTATTTTTAAAAATTGTATTTCAGCTATATACTTAAATCTAAGACTGAACTGCTATTTTAACATTTTAAGCATTATTTAAAAAGTAGAGAATTATAAGAAGGGCAGTTCTCTTTGGTACTGTTTAAGGCTGGGATTTTTACTATTTTTTGGTTGGGGCTAGTATTATCATAATCATATATTTGTACCTCATGGGCAAAACTTTGTTGCCTGTGTTGTGACTATGACTATGAATCTGAAAATATAATTTAATATGAATAATTTAATATTTTATCAAATAATATTTCGGTCTGTTAAGGGTTGTCCTGTGAATACCAACCCAGTAAGGCGATGGTATTAGGACAAAATAGAAAGGTGTGAGACGAGCTCTGACATAATTGAACAGCACAACTCTGTAAGCACACAGAATGAATTCACACAATTTCTTGAAATACAATAATTTATTAACAAAAATATGTCAGCACAAAGTCAAACATATTTCAATCAACAAACTCTTTACTATGCTAAAACAATCCAACTAAACTACCAAGCAGAATTAAAGAATAACTAAGACTAATGGGCTATGTACAATATAAACAAGTTGATTAAAGATGGTTAAAACCATGACCGAAGGAGTGATGCAACATTACCATCCAATGTTTATATTTGAGAACCAAGGATTATCTTGAAGAATCTGAAAGTGAAGTTAAGTTAGTCTTGGAACTAACTTAGGCAATAATCAGCAAACCTTTAGACAACCCTTCACAATGCAAGATCAGATAAAATATTATTTTAATAAAATAATGTTTTAAAGAATGATCTGCTGAAATAAAACTAACCTTCTGGATGACTAATTCTCAACGGTGTCTAATTAGCTGCCTTTACTTTTTAAAATAATATTTAAAGAAATATTATAAAGGGGATGGTAAAATATTTAAGGACGTATTTTGGAAAAGAGACAAATCTTTCTGGAGAAATGGGGCTCAATGGTGTTTACTTAGTTATCAAGTTTAGCAAAATAATGTTTAGGGACTATTATTTACTGGACTGAAAACTAACAACCTTTCTGGGTAAGTATTCTTTAACAGTCAAGCCCGTGTCCTTACCTGTTAGCAGTTAAAGCTAACAAAGAAGCTGATAGCTTAGCACCAGAATCAAACACACACCTTTAAAATACCGTCAATAAAAGGGTTAAAATGCATAAGCGCGGACGGCGCGTTATGATCAATCTTCTGTGTTTAAAATCACCCTTTAAATAAAGTTTGTCTTAACTTTAAAAACACACAAACAGAACACAAAGCTGAGCACGTGTGCTGCAGATAGCCTGCTAGCACTAAGATAGCTGAGTTCAACACAAACAAAACCAAACTTCATAAAATGAAAAACTTCATAAAATATTTTTCTGCCCAAACCCTAACCTCCTTTGAATTGTGTTGAGGAGGAGTCGTCCGGGCGACGACGACATTTGAAGAAAGCTCTGTGAACAAAGGGTTAGCTTCCAGCTAACCTTCGTAGCTGTGGATGAAAGACGGCTCGTTCTGTCCGCCAACCAACTGCACATTACCGTAACCATGGTGATGCGGGGCCATTGCCCTTCCTTCAGACTTGGCTTGTAGAGACAGCGTCTCTACTGGGGACTTCTCTGGAACACAGTTTGCTTCTGCAGGCCTCAGAGAGAAAGTAAAGCAATGCTTATACCTTAATTTCCCCTTTTTATGAATGAATACCGGATTCTTTCAACAGTAATTCACTCGTACTTAACTTGTGCATATGATCGCGTGATCTTATGACACCCTTGGATCCAGTTTGAAGAGTTTATGTCTTTTTGCCAGCAAAGAGACATTAGCGCGCTGCCTCTCCGGCCAGATCGGACCATTGGAAAGGTGGGGATTTCATACGGGCAATGGCATCATGGAAAGTCCGCTGCTACCCACCTTTCCCCTTCTGACGTTGTGCTGGAAGTTGGTTAAATGCAATTTATTTTGAAAGTTCCAGAAAAGTTTGTACCGGAGTTTTAATGTTGTTTCCATGGCTGTGAGTCCCAACACCTGCAGCACTAAATAGTGATAAATCACTGCTAAAACATGTAATAATAAACTGTGGCTTCTGTAGAAATGGAGAATATAATTGTAAAATAGATTATATCAGCGAACAATATTGCACACTATCAGTAAACATGTGGCAACACTTCAAAGAGTTTTTATATGATCTCAGCTCCATTGAGTCTGTTTTTATGACATAAAATTTCTCAAGATGGCATTCCTCAAAGCTCAATTGCAAACTGCTTCCTGGTAAAGGTTTTCTATTCCTGTGGTCTCCTCTTATCTGCATGGGTGGTGCAGCTTCATGCCGTAAAAACCAGCCTTCTTTCTGGTAGGTTTGTCTGATCTCTGTCAGCTTATTAAATTACTTCAGAGGATTTCTTTCAATAATGGAGCTCTTTTAACCGAATTCACTTAGTTCAAAAGGTCTTCGTTGAGTCAGTATAAATGTGGCTACGACAATTTCTAGTTAAATACTCCTGAAAGTAACATTTTCTTAGTGTAAAAGCAACAAATTAGCAACTTTCTGTGGATGAGTTTAGGATTTCTTTGGCTCTAGTTCTTTAGTTAAAATCCACCCAACTTTGGGTAAAACCACTTTTATTGAGTTTGCGACACATCCCCATCAGTCATTATGTTGCTGAATAATATATTAATAATTTTCAGTTACATACATAGATGTTTTTAAAGTGAAATAACTACATTCATTTAGCAGGTCAGCCCACAGATTTCTTTGACTAGGGTTTAATTTCAGGGATTTTACCAATACCTCTTCTGTGAGTTTTGTCTTGAACCCGAACAGGTTTCTGCATAAAGCTTATAGTGAGAGAAAAACTAGGATGAAATAGTTGGCAAGACCATTGTTTAATGTTGAAAATTACTGGCAAAATAAATAAAATGCAATCCTTAAATCTTTCTTGCAACAGGAAAAACTCAACCATGCATGCTGCAGGGATACGCTGTTTCATACTAGAGAAGTTATCAATTTAGCATTTCATTTAGTTTTACTATTGTAAAATTACATGATGTATACAAATTGTTCCTGGGAGAAAATGTTCCTCCCTAATCTCTAAATGTATTTTTCTTTGCTTTAATTTCAGGAGATAATTTGCCAGAAGAACACTGTGAGTACACAAAGCTTTTTTCACCTTTCCTTTGCCTTTCGCACATTATTCACCCATTGCTCACACATATTATGTTGTGCAAATGCAGGGAGCAGAGCATCTAATGCCTTATGCTTCTGTTCTCAGTATTTGCACTTGTGCAGCAAACTGGTTGAGGAGCTGTGATAATTGTTTGGTTAAAAACAAAAAAACTGTCTTTTCTTTTCACTGTCAAGATGCATTCCCCCAGATGACAGCTGCTTCGTGTGATTTGCCACACATGGTGCATGAAAGACCGCAGGCTCTTTGAGAATTTAACTTGAAAAAAACTGCAGCATTCAAATAAGGTGGCGGCTAAACACTGAGGAAATCCTGTCCCTAACTGACAGATTAGACTGTAACCTCTGAATTTATTAAACTGGTATAAAGATTTTGATGCCGATTAAATTCTTAGCCTCTTTTTTATTGGCAAATGGTCACAATTTTCATAATTTCCTATGATGAAAATTTGAAAGGAAAACATTTTATCTAATAGTTACATTAAGATCACCTGTCCAACCCGGCACAGGTAGTGATGTAAAATCAGAGGCAGGAGCAGGCTGATGTTGTCCAGGTGTGAGATGAAAGGCTTGTCTATCCTAAGTGGCTTTTCACAGTGGACAGAGTAGGCCCCACATTTCTGTTCTTTGACTCCTGCAGAGTGAAGAGTGCTGATTATCACTCACAAACTCAGAGTGTGAACTCATACATGCCACTCGAATACACACACTGTCATTTGTTCTCACTCACTCCTTTTTGAAAAACACTGGCCTCTGCAACCACTACTAATCCTGCATGCTCATACAAAAATTCTCCTAAAATGCAATACTGTAATCACCGACATTTATGCTTTATTGTTCTATCTCTTTTATGTTGGCAGTGATAAGTGTTTAATAACTTTTCTATTTTTATATTTGTTTTTAATGTTTCTATAAGGAAATGAAATATTTAATATGTTTCAAAGACTGCATGCTTACATAGCTGTGCCTCCTTGTTACCCTTCTTCAGTTCACTCTTGCAAGCTGGAGATCAAGGTCTGGGCCAAACCTCCACTGATTGTGAGCCATTCTTGTCTTATTATTGCTTGGAGGTGATCACAGTTTGCTTTATCAACTTTTTTTGAGAGGTCCTATTAGGTTCTCATTGAGGTTCAAATCTGGGCCACAACCTCAAAAATTTCAATGTGCTTATCTTCTAAAGCACTTTGTTATTGCTTTGTTTAGTGCTCTTTTATGGTGGAAAATACACAGGTCATCACCAGATCGTGCCATGGTAGCAGGACTCATGGTACTGCTCACCTTTTATTTTATTTGGACAAGTGATTACATAGAAAATCCAAACTAGCAGAGAATTAATCAGACAAAATAACTTTGCATCAGTGTTTTGTTGTCCATCCTTCCTGCAGAATTTGAGTCTGTGCTTGACTATTATCTTGGAAAGAAGTGGCCTCTTTGCTGCTCCTCTTTTCACAAAGCCTAAATTCACTTGTCTGCCCCTCATTTTCTATGTAGATGCTCTTACAGCCACCTGCTGCATTAACCCACTAACAATTGTTAGTGGGTTAATGTGTATCTTCTGAGCCGGGTCTCAGCTAAATTTCTGGGCCTAAATCTCATTATGGTGACATAATGACAGTACAGAATCTTAAATCTTGAATTGTCACCACAACAACCGAAATCACAAAAAAATTGTTTCCTTTAGATTTTCTATGCACAAATAGTCTTCTGCAGATGATGCTGTTCTGGATTCCTCTTTATGTTTTAGAAAGCATGAGTTGCAAACTGAAATGGGATGTTTTTAACTGCCTGCCATCATAATTAAAATCCAAGTTATTAAACATTTTTGTGACACACACTGTGTATTTGACTTCAGTTATACTTTGCTCTCAATGAAGATATTTTAAATATAAATATAGAAGAAGGAAAATAAAAATAACAGTTTTTGTTAATATGTATATATACAGTGTTTTTACAAAAGAAAAAAGCATGGTTGAATTAATGCAAATACGCATGGTATCAATCACTACATAGTGATGATTTCCAACACATTTGTTTCACCCTCACTGATTACTGAGAACACTGAGTTTTGTCTGCAGTTCGCAAACTACCAAAGATTTACCGTATAGAAGAAAAAAGGTCTTTAGTGGTTGTTTGGTTAACGACAAAAGCTGCCATGTATAATTAAGCTGTAGCAACAAGTTTCAATCTGAGTGCCAGCTAACAAAAAGGAGAATTCATCCACAGTCATAGTCCCCAAAATCCCCTTAAGCTACAGTCATCACCCATTTCACCTCAGGGAGGTTTTGCCTGTAAATGACTTGTGCAAGTTGCTGTCAGATGACCTGCAGCTGCTCTGCAACAGTCAGGAGCTTACGGAAACAAACATGCCATTTGATTCCTGTGACGACATAAATAATACACAGACAGTAGAACGAAATATAGCAGCAGTGTTTTGCAACCTGCTTTAGCTAAGAGAAACGCATCAGGGTATTATTCTTTCAGAGTTGGCCTGCCGCTGCAGCAGCCGGTGATGTCATTAACCACTGTTGCACAGGAGGAAGTTGTTATCAGTAAATAGCTTTCATTGCTTCTACACCACACCTTCTTTCACTTGCTTTTCAGTTGGCAGTGAAGGCATCAGCTGTGGTGTTGGTTCTTCTAAAAAGGTTCCTGTAAAGCTGAAAACATGATGGATCATTAGAGTAAGGATGCAGCTGGGTTCCAGCTCACCCACCCTCTGATGCTCATGTTGTGTGTCTCTGTGTATCTGACATTTATGAAGAGGCTTTATTTTGTGTTTCAACCGTCTGCACACACCACAGATTTCCTCTTTCTTTAGCACCAAAAGAACATCAGAGCTGGATCATCATAACTGAACCACAGATATCTAAAACAAAATCTAAATAAATTACAGCGGATGTAATGGTTTGCACTGAGTGAGCAGACCAACTTTAGTTTCCCCTTAATTATTTCTTGCTCAACAGACTGGATGAAAATGCAGTCCTATAAGTTTATTATTATTATTAAGTTTGTTGAATAAGAAAGCTGCTCTTAATGGGGTTGTTGCCACTGTGATTGAGCTGCTCTTACAGCTGCCGCATGTTTAGTTGGACTTATTGACAGTAATGCTTTGTGAAGTAGACTAAAAATATTTGAAGCAGAGGAAGCAACTTAGACTTCCTCAGGGCAGCCTGCTTCCCGTCTCCTTACAGTAAAAAGCTTGCAGTTTGTTCTCTATAAAGTCAGTTCTGTATACTTAACATAATTTAGACAATGGAAATTAATAATAAAATTACTTCTTTGCTTCTTCAACCTGATGTATAAAGCGAATCATTGTAGCTCAAATTTAGGACATAATTTAGAAAGAAATTATGCTTAAGGGGCAATTATCATATTTAAAAGCTAAAAAAATCCAAAGCAGATGAGTAATTTCAAAATGCACTTTGGATGAACTTCTGTCTAAAACACAATCACCATGACCATATATGGGTGATGATGTAGCATAGATTACAGAACAGCATGTCTGGCAGTTATTTTAAACAGAAAACAGATTGGTTTCATAAAAAAAACTCTTACTGACCGGAATATAGGGGTTGGACAATGAAACTGAACCACCTGTCATTTTAGTGTGGGAGGTTTCATGGCTAAATTGGACCAGCCTGGTGGCCAGTCTTCATTGATTGCACATTGCACCAGTAAGTCAGAGTGTGAAGGTTCAATTAGCAGGGTAAGAGCACAGTTTTGCTCAACATATTGAAATGCACACAACATTATGGGTGACATACCAGAGTTCAAAAGAGGACAAATTGTTGGTGCACGTCTTGCTGGCGCATCTGTAACCAAGACAGCAAGTCTTTGTGATGTATCAAGAGCCACGGTATCCAGGGTAATGTCAGCATACCACCAAGAAGGACGAACCACATCCAACAGGATTAACTGTGGACGCAAGAGGAAGCTGTCTGAAAGGGATGTTCGGGTGCTAACCCGGATTGTATCCAAAAAACACAAAACCACGGCTGCCCAAATCATGGCAGAATTAAATGTGCACCTCAACTGGTCACTCATGCCAATGCCAAACGTCGGTTTCAATGGTGCAAGGAGCGTAAATCTTGGGCTGTGGACAATGTGAAACATGTATTGTTCTCTGATGAGTCCACCTTTACTGTTTTCCCCACATCCGGGAGAGTTACGGTGTGGAGAAGCCCCAAAGAAGCGTACCACCCAGACTGTTGCATGCCCAGAGTGAAGCATGGGGGTGGATCAGTGATGGTTTGGGCTGCCATATCATGGCATTCCCTTGGCCCAATACTTGTGCTAGATGGGCGCGTCACTGCCAAGGACTACCGAACCATTCTTGAGGACCATGTGCATCCAATGATTCAAACATTGTAGCCTGAAGGCGGTGCCGTGTATCAGGATGACAATGCAGCAATACACACAGCAAGACTGGTGAAAGATTGGTTTGATGAACATGAAAGTGAAGTTGAACATCTCCCATGGCCTGCACAGTCACCAGATCTAAATATTATTGAGCCACTTTGGGGTGTTTTGGAGGAGCGAGTCAGGAAACGTTTTCCTCCACCAGTATCACGTAGTGACCTGGCCACTATCCTGCAAGAAGAATGGCTTAAAATCCCTCTGACCACTGTGCAGGACTTGTATATATCATTCCCAAGACGAACTGACGCTGTATTGGCCGCAAAAGGAGGCCCTACATCATACAAATAAATTATTGTGGTCTAAAACCAGGTGTTTCGGTTTCATTGTCCAACCCCTGTATGTTGAATGAATGTGTTGCTGACTAGTAGCCACACAGAAAAGGATGGAATAAACACCCTTACTTTTCCCACAGATCCTCTATGCTACAAAAGGGGGTTTCTCAGCTAGGAAATGTTGTCTTTTAGCTCACGTCGTACTATGTGCCGCACACTTCTATGTACCCTCTGTCAGTGCAAAATGTCTGCTGTTGTGCGCTGATTGCATTTTCAAATAAAGAAATAACTACTCTCTCCAAACATTGCTATCACATGTTTACCCACGTTAATTAATTTTTCTCAGTGTTTCTCAATTAATGGAAGGTTATTCATCAGTGTTTTGATTTCCAAACGAAGTAGCCCTTGTGTAACATCAAATGAAATAAATGTTTTGAGCAGAAATTATCTTTTTTTTATCAGAAAACCACCTCTAGACAGATTTAAATAGTTTAAGTGGCATTTCAGATTCATTCATTCATCTTCTATACCGCTTATTTCATAGTGGGTCACGTGGGGTTTGGTTCCTATCTCCAAAGTGAGACTTTTAGTGGCTTTTTTTCACTGTTGCAATGTTTTACACAACTACTGCACAGTTCACTTCTATGAAGTATTGTGGTTACACTGCTGTTGGTAGAAATGGGAGTACTGGCCCATGCCTATTCGAGTCAAAGTAGCACTGCTGGTCAAAACTGGAGCACAATTTTGTCTAACTGAATAGTGCAAAAACAAATTATAATTGCAGTTTTTCTCGAGCAGCCGTTCACTGTGACAAATTGCCAAAGAGCACTTTTAAATCCTTACGTAGGTTACCCAGGCTAATGCTCACATTACTTTTTTGTCCTCACTGGATAAATCCTTCAAGGTTGACAATTTGTTGTCAGTAGCTTCTTCCTGGATGATCATTGTCTTATGCACAGATTACTGAGTTTGGTGTTTCTTTCGTAAAGTCATTTTGGCGGCCTTCATTCGTGACTTTAGGCTTAAAAATGACTATACCTATGGTGAGGTACAAGCACAAACATAATTGAAAAGGAAAAGTTGTAAAACAGATTACATATGCCATTTAATGAACATAATTAGCATAACTAAAGTAAAGCACAGTTTAAAAAAGACCAAACGAGGTTTCACATAACATTTGACTATGAATTTTAACTTTTAAATGTGCAAATTTCTTTTAAAGTAATCATCAGCTCTAAAAAATCTTCTGGAAAACATTTTGTAACTGAAACTAAACTTAGAGTTTGCCATTTAGGACAACATATCAGCCCTAAGCTGAAGGCAGAAGTAAAATAGATGATCAATCTGCTTTTGACTTTACTGATCTAACATTTAATGTGTATGTGCTCCATCCACAGACATGCTCAGCCAACTACACCTTCATCCCGTACATGGTAACTCCTCACAACAAGGTGTACTGCTGCGAGAGCAGCCTCATGAAGGGTCTGACTGAGCTGATGCAGCCAAGCTTCGAGATGTTGCTGGGACCCATCTGCATGCCCCTGTTGGACCGCTTCATTCAGCTGCTCAAAGTGTCACAGGCCCACTCTCAGTGAGTGCGCTCCTTGCAAATGATGCATTCTGTGTCTGTGTGTGTGTTTGTTTGTGTGTGTGTGTGTTCTTGTACTTGTACTTGTTGCAGAGTGAGAACCATTTTTCGTATTTTTATCGCAAAGTGAGGACATTTTCCTGGTCCTCACTTTTTCAAATTCCATTCTTGGGACAGGGGTTAGGTTTAGGACTAGGGTATGAATTGAGTTATTGTTAGGGTTAGGTATTAACTGGTTAGGGTTAGTGTTAGGGTCAGGGTTAGGCACTAAAAATCAAGGAAAATGAATGGAAGTCAATGGAAGTAATCGAAAAGTCCTCATAAAGATAGTAAAACACGGGTGTGTGTGTGTGTGTGTGTGTGTGTGTGTGTGTGTGTGTGTGTGTGTGTGTGTGTGTGTGTGTGTGTGTGTGTGTGTGTGTGTGTTTGTGTGTTGATTCAAATGCTGTCCTAATACTGTAAATCTTTCTTTTCGGTCATGTTGCAGATTTTGTACCAGTTAAAAAGCCTGGGTGTTTATCATTACTGTAGAACATGAGGATGTTGAATGTACAAACATCCTGTTTTTGACTGTTCTGCAGTGGAAGAACAAACTAACTGTTTACTACTCATTTTTATCGGAACAGCTAAGGTTTTAAGCAGAAATGGCAATTTCCTATTGCAGGGAAAGATGATTTAGGTTTGGATCAGGGTTGTCCCGAATGCTCTGAACATCTCTACAGCTCTATAGTTGTGAAAATATGAAACTGTGACTGTAGACTATAAGCATCTTGAAGATACTTTGTATGCAGTGATCGTCAAAAGGATTTCTAACCCGTGAAGTACAATACATTTTGTCAACCACAACCTTGATTGTATGTTACTGGGATGTGAAAGATCAACAAAACCTTTTACGTAATTGTGAGGTAGAAGAAAAATATTATATGATTTAACAATAATAATAAAAAACACAAAGTGTGGCATGTATTTGTATTGAGTCAGTACTTTGGAGAACCACCGTTTGCTGCAGTTAAAGCTGCAAGTATTTTGAGATATGTCTCTACCAACTTTAGACATCTACAGACTAAAACATTCCTCCATTCTTCTTAAAATATCTCATGTTGGATCAATAGCATCTGTAAGGATCAATGTTTAAGCTCCAAACCAGGGCTGTTTAATCCAGTGCTTGAGGGTCGTTGTCCTGCATGTTTTAGACGTTTCACTGCTCCAGCATAGCCGATTCGAATGGCTGAATGACTTTCTCATCATGTCAACAAATTCTGCAGAGGCCTGCTAATTAAGCACTCATTTAGTCCAGTTTTATTTAACCAGAGCAGTCTCTACAACATGCAAGTCTTTTGCAGCCTCTAACAGGTGTTTGTACAGTATTGCCCTGTATTTATCTCCCTCCATCCATCTTTCCACCTACTTGGAACAGTTTCCATGACTCCACAGAAAAAAAGCATCTGCACAGCATGCAGCTGCCACCGCCATCTTCTAACTTTAGGATTGTTGTGCAGTGTTCTGCCTCACATAGGAATTTGTATGTAGCCCAGAAGATTTAATTATGGCCAAAATGTTAAAGGAATATTAATACTTTTGCGAGGCACTTTAAATGTACTGTCAGTAAAATGTATCATGTCATGCAGCTGTAATATGTTTATCTGAGGATGTTGATGGCCATACATTTGTTTGTTTTCTACCCAGTTTGAGGAAACACTTGCAGTTGTTTAAGTAAGAGGAAGGTGACGAGTTCTCTACTAACGTGGACTTCCACTGAAGATTTTCTAACATCATTAAAAATTCAAAAAGGGGAATGCAGCATAATTGCTATTGAAAATGTTTCCTCGTGTCTTTTGAAATGCTGTATTTGGAAACAAATGTCCCTCAGATGGTTTGGCTATTTTACCCAAAGTAATGTTAGAGATGAATAAATAAGGCATAGTAAAAATTAATTATGTCATTTCCTGATTGGAAACATGTGTTAGGTCTGAATCTTCACTCAAATATTTTTCTGTAAAAACTTTATCAACCAACTCTTCCTATTATTTTCTGCAGTAAATACTTTGTGCTTGCATCCTTTGCTTGTGCAATGCACAGAGATGTCCTTTTTTTTATAGTGATTTGTGCGACCTTAGTTGCTGGGGTAACTAGACAATGCAGCAGCTCAGCTTTAGGAATAGTGGCTCAAATTACTTTTTCACAGAGAACTATATTATATATTGTCTTACTCAGATTTTCTTTGCCAGATATAAAAATGTGTCTGAAGATCAGAAACATGTAAGCATGACAAAAAAGCCAAAACAAAATAAATCTATAAGGGACTGAGTGGTTATTTCAGAGCACTAACTATGTGTATTATTTTTGTCCTGCAGTCAGTACTTCAGAGAGACGATTCTGAATGAGATCCGGAAAGCTCGGGAACTTTACACCGGCATGGAGCTGTCCGCCGAACTGAGCCGAATTCAGCAGAGGCTTGACAACGTGGAGTGTCTTTCAGTCGATGTGGTCATCAACCTGCTGCTGACATACAGGGACATCCAGGTATGTCTGCTGAACACTAATATATGAAAAATGCACAGGAACCTGTTTTTATGAGAAAGACAGGGAATGGGCGTGATATTTGTCTCCTAGCTCAGGACAAAAACAACACTAAGCTAGAAACTGAAGAGTGCTCTATGTCAGCATGTACTGTTGCAGTGTTTACCCACATCACTGTGACAGTTAAGCTGTGTTTGTGTAAAACATTCAGTAAGTAGATGGCAGCAGTCCAAAATGATATGTTTCTGTGTTCAAACTCTAGTTTTTGACTAAACAAATAGTGTAATATACTTTAACAAATGGCCTAAAAGACAGTAACAATATTGGACCATATATTACAATATTTCATAATTTGACTGTATTGTTACTTATTTAAAAATATTTAGGATTCCCTTATGATTTCAGTTTAAGTAAACATTACGATGTTTAACCTCCTCTGATTGTGTTCCTGCCACTAAAGAAAAACACAGGGCTATAACAAATGTAGAAATATTTTCAATGGTCAATTATTGTTTTATTTGCCTAATTAGAAATATTGCTGGGAAATAATAAGCTTTAAACATCTAAGTGGCACCTCACTGTTGGCACCAGTGTTGCAAACTCACACATGAATATCTATAAAAAGATGGGTGGTGAAGAGAAGAAACATAAACCCTGTTTTTTTGCCAGATAATAATTTGCAAAATGACTTTAACAAACTTTTTTCTCTCAAATAATTAACCAATTATTTGTTTTGTGAATTCTTTAAATAAATTAAAATTTCTGTTGTTCTGCTATCTGACTCTTACATGTAATTTCCTTGCTTATTATGTTTGTAATATTTCAATCTAATTATATAGTTCCAGTTGGCTGTAAAAATGAACTGTGTGTTGAACGTTTAGCAGTAAATTCAAGAACGCCTCTAAGATGAGCTTAGTGGTTGATGTAAGAGAAACTCAGACCTACCTGACATTAGCAGCCACTGTACTGATTAAATGTAGAAGCTGAGAAGAGGTCACCTCAGCCGTTATCATCCCTTCAGAGGATCGTTTTTCCTCAAACACGAGTGGTCCCGGACCACCTGCAAAGAGCTTGTGGCAAATGTTTTGGACTGCTCATTTTAAAACTTTAATTCATTCCAATATTTCATCTCTGCTTTGTGATGTATTCATTGTCCACATCCTGCTGCTCACCAAAAGCACTGCACAGCCTCATGAATCTTTCATTAGAACAACAAGCATAGAGGATGTCCTGAATTATTCAGCAGACCGTGGCTATACTGAATATGTAGGCAAGTATAAGGAACAAAAACTATGATGAAGAGCCCACTCAATTACTGCCATGCTTTCGGTGTTAGAGAGAGTTCAGTCTCTGAATAAATAAGGTGACATGAGAAGATTAATATCTTTAATTTGGAGGAGCTTGTTCTGTTCCCAAAATGCTCATGTCAGCAGTGACAATGATAAGGTTGCAGCAGGAGCTCATATGCATGTTCTTTATTAACCTTTTAGGATTATGAGTCCATTGTGAAGCTGGTTGAAACCCTCGAGAAGCTGCCAACCTTTGACCCCATGGCCCACCCACACGTGAAGTTCCACTATGCTTTTGCATTGAACCGGTAAGACAGAAAAAATGCATAAAACATCCATGCTTTACCGCAAACTAGTCTACATTATGACCATGTAGGCTTTCTCCTGCAAACATGAAAATAATTAACACATGAAAACTTTACAAGAAGAAGAAGGTTTTTGTATTAGCCAGAGTGTTATGCTTTAATGAATGAATGCACCTTCACGTGCAAATGATGTGTTTCACAGTTTAAAATAATTCAGCTAAAATGGTTCAACTGACACTAAAATCTAATTTCTTTAGCCAAAAATCACAATAGTTTGTTTCTGAATGTTGCCAAATGACAGTGTTCACTCCAAGTGGCCAAACCAGAAATTCACTTTCCAAATGACAAAATGATATACCACCGATGAGAAGGATGATGACTTAATCCTGCCTGCCTTGTTTTTGTCCCTTTAAAGATGTCATAATTAGACTCTTACTCAACTTTGCTTAAATAATTGCATTTTCAAACGCAACTGGAGAGATTCGCTCACTTATCCAAGAATTTAGGCGATCCATTCATTTCCATGGCTACATGTGTATACAAATTCAGCACCTCAGCATGCAGACTGTTTCTACAAACATTTGTTGAAGATTGGGTGGCCGTCAGGAGCTCAGTGAATTCCAGTGTGTTACCCTGATAAGAGGCAACCTGTGCCATGAAACGTCCTGGCCTCTAAACATTACTGTCAACTGTTAGTGATATTCTAACAAAATGGAAGTGATCAGCGGATGCTGAGGCACAGTGTGCGTAGAGGTTACGAACTTTCTGCAGAATCATTAGCTACAGACCTCCAAACGTATTGTGGTCAGATTAGCTCATGTATAGTGTATGGGGAGTTTCATGGAATGGGTTCCCATACCCATACAATACCCTGTCACTGGACTCTAGAGCATTGGAGACGTGATCTTTGGAGTGATTGAACATGTCTCTCTGTCTGGCAATCCCATGGATGAGTCTGTCTTTGGCAGCTGGCAGGACAACTGTGTCAAGTGTGAAGTTTGGTGCTGAGGGTATTATGGTATGGACTGTTTTTCAGAAGTTGGGCTAAGTTTTAGTTCAAGTAAAAGGAACTCATAATGCTTACGCATGCTAAAACATTTTGGACAATTTAATGTCCTGAGCGTTGTGTGGGAACAGTTAGTCAGTGTTCCCTTCGTGTTCCAACATTACTGTTTACCAGTGCATAAAGCATAGTGTTGGAAACAGTTGTCAAATTTTCTAATATTGTAGCTCAAAGGAAGCATGTAGAAAGAATACAGAACTGGGCCTTGTGGAGAACCCTGAGGAACACAATAATTCATTCTGGTAATGAATTAAGATGTCTTAATAACATTTAACATGAGGATGCCCTATTAACATTTACAAATTACAATATGTGATATGAATATCACAAACATATTCTGTGGCTTTAATCTGGATATGCACATGCAGTTTAAAAGGTGAATATCATCAGTGAAGTTTTGTTTTTGTTTTTGCAGGACTGTTTTAAAGTATTTTGCTTAACATTATCAATATACCAAAGTTCACAAATGTTTGCTCTAAGTGCAAGCCTGACGTGTAGCAGGAAAAACTGCCAATTTCTTCTTTTTTAATTAGGTATCATCAATATGCCTCTACTGTAGCAACTCAACAGAGCACAGATGTTCCACACAGTAGGGTTTGGCTTCTTCTTTCACACCAGCTGCTTTTCTTATAAAAACCTTCCTGCAGTTTTTATGGTGCATCTGCTCCTAACAGCAAATAAAGAATGATGCTCATTAATCTGGCAGCAGTTGTTAACACCAAATGTGAGAGGCTTACAGTAGCAACCAGGGACCATTCCCATGTCACAACACCAAAGCTATTGGTTACACAGTCACATAGAATAAATGTTAAAGACAATCTATCCTTCAGCTTCATAAGCAGAATGTGGCGTTGATATTTTGTTGCAGTGCACCTCACAAAAGCAGAGATGAGTCACGATACCTAGTGTTGAAGTGAAGGAGATGTGTGGTCTGATTTATTTTTGCTGAGAAAAAAACATGCTGTTATGATTTGTGGGTGTTTTTGTTGGTTTTATTCACAGTTAAGGTTTTGAGTCGTTCTTCTGTTTGTTTTCCTGGTCATGCTTTAGTTTTTGTATTCATGTTTTGCTTAGTTGTGTATTTGGATTGAGCTTCTGGTTATGCTTTGGTTTCATGTTTTTCTAGTTAGATTTCTGTTTGTTTGTATCCTTGAAGTTCTGTTTTGCCCCTGTCATGTTGTGTTCTGTCTGTTAATTATCTTTATCCGGTTCACCTGCTCCAAGCTAATCTGTCTCCTTGCTCCACCTGGTTTACTCTCCATATATACATTCCTGTTCAGTTATTCAGCGCGGAAACATTTTTCAAACCATGTCTTGTCTTCTGGATCATGCTCATGTGTTTCATGCCAAGCCTATCTTGCCACTCTGCCCATGTCTGCTGTTGCCTGTCTTGCCTGCCCGTTTATTGTTTCTATTTTTTCCTGCCTCATCTGTGAGTGAATTTTAGTTGATTAAATCTTTTTTCACTTACCATCACGCTGCCTGCTCGTCTGCATTCTGGGGTCCTATCTCGGAAGCCCTAACACATGCAGCAGAGAAACTGTTTTCCACTGCTTATAGTAAAGAAGATGAATGTCTTATATAAGTAGAAAATATAGAAAAACACATATAAATGTTGCATAAAAGCTCAAGTATTGACATGTATCTTGCAAAATTTAAAGATACCTGTGTAGAAAGGTTTAGTAAAACTGTATCACCTTTATGTATGTGCCATACTAGGTTGAAGCTTTCCTTGTTGCAGATGGTAGATTTGCACATTTGTAAATGTTATATAATGTATTTTTAATTGTATAATTTATAATGAGGTGTTCAGAACATTTACTTTCAGAAACTAAATTTAAATTTAATAAATCATTCATGCTTTAGCCAAATTTGTAATGCAGTTTTCGTAAACACATGTGCAGCACAACACACTATACTATGACGGCGTTTTAGAGTCTCTTGGCGACAAATAAATGAGGAATAATTTTTCTTGCTTAACCATTTTATAAGTAAAGTCATAATGATGAAAGAAAAAAGGCTAAAAAGGTTGGAAGGTCAACAATAAAGTCAAAATACCAACCTGGGACAAGCAAGCCACATCGAAATGAACCAGTACATTAGAACAGGGTTTAATAACTAAAATTGTTTTCCTCGTTCAGCATTTAAACATTCTGTGGATGCAGAGTCTTAGTCAGCACCAAGGCTACCGAACCTGTTTGGAAGGAACACAGCAGTTTCAGCATTCCACTTTGTTTAACATATTATTTCCACTTTATTTTTAATATTTTGACTGAAATCACAAAACAATTTTTGATTTTATACTCTTTATTTTAACATTATGCATACAGGAAAACAAAACTTCACAGTACTTTTTTCTTTCAAATGAACCAAATACTCCTTTGTACTACAAATGTTAAAAACAGATGGACAAACCTAAAAAACACACTAGAAACTGTCAAACTAAGTATAAAAATAAATTCATTGATCAGTTATAAAGGGTGAGGAACTGAGGGGACTTGGAAGTGCAATTGTGTTATGATAAATGTTGTGACTATGAATCTGAATATATTATTTAATGTTTAATATTAATACTTTAATATTTTATCAAATAATATTTCGGTCTGTTAAGGGTTGTCCTGTGAATACCAGCCCAATAATGCGATGGTATTAGGACAAAATAGAAAGGGGTGAGCCAAGCTCTGACATTATTGAACAGCAAAACTCTGCACATATATGGAATGAATTCACACAATTTCTTAAAATACAAGAATTTATTAACAAAAATAAGTCAAATCAAAGTCAAACAACAAACTCTTCACTATGCTAAAACAATCCAACTAAACTACCAAGCAGAATTAAAGAATAACTAAGACTAATGGACTATGTAAAATATAAACAAGTTGATTAAAGATGATTGGAAATCATGACCAAAAAAGTGATGCAACATTATCATGCAATGTTTATGTTTGAGAACCAAGGATTATCTTGAAGAATCTGGAAGTGAAGTTAAGTTAGTCTTGGAACCAACTTAGGCAATAATCAGCAAACCTTTAGACAACCATTCACAATGCAAGATCAGATAAAATATTATTTTAATAAAATAATGTTTTAAAGGTAAGGTAAGGTAAGTTTATTTATATAGCGCTTTTCAGCAACGAGACACTCAAAACGCTGTACATACAATTACAATACAATCACAAAGCAAATAAACACAGATACAGACACAGAAAAACAAATCAAATGATAAAATCATACAACAGAGGTAAAAAGTGAAATAAAAAAAAGTAAAATAAAATAAAGAGAATAGAATGATGGACAAGAAAATGAAAGGAAAATTGGACTGAAAACGCAACTAATTATGCTTAGATGGCACAGTCAAAGGCCACTCTAAACAAATAAGTTTTTAATCTTGATTTAAAGCAACTTAGGGTTTTGGCGCTTTTACAGTTTTCTGGCAGTTTATTCCAGATTAGTGGAGCATAAGAACTAAAAGCTGCTTCTCCATGTTTGGTTCTGGTTTTGGGTATGCAGAGTAGATTTGAGCGAGATGACCTGAGAGGTCTGGCTGGTTGATACACTGACAACAAGTCTGTAATGTATTTTGGTGCTAAGCCATTCAGTGATTTATAGACTAACAGAAGTATTTTAAAGTCTATTCTCTGAGCTACAGGGAGCCAGTGTAGGGACTTTAGAACCGGGGTGATGTGCTCCACTTTCTTAGTTCTAGTGAGGACGCGGGCAGCAGCGTTCTGGATCAACTGCAGCTGTCTGATCGACTTTTTAGGCAGACCTGTGAAGACACCGTTGCAGTAATCAATTCTACTAAAGATGAACGCATGAATTAGTTTTTCAAGGTCCTGCTGAGACATTGGTCCTTTAATCCTGGAGATGTTCTTTAGATGATAGAAGGCTGACCTTGTTACTGTCTTTATGTGCCTCTGAAGGTTCAGGTATGAGTCCATGATGACTCAGACCTCAGATAAAGAATGATTTGCTGAATAAAACCAACCTTCTCGATGACTAATTCTCAGCGGGGTCTCATTAGCTGCCTTTATTTATTAACATAATATTAAAAAAAATATTATTAAGGGTATATTTTGGAAAATAGCCAAAGCTTTCTGTAGAAATGGGGCTTAATGGTGTTCCATTAGCTTTTAGCAGTTAAAGCTGACAAAAGAAGCTGATAGCTTAGCACCAGAATCAAATACACACCTTTAAAATACCGTTAATAAAAGGGTTAAAATTCATAAGCGCAGACGGCGCTTATGAATTTCTCCATTACTCTGCCCAAACCCTAACCTCGTATGAACCATGCTGAGGAGTTGTCCGGGCAACGACGAAGTTTGAAGAAATATCCACTGGATGGGAGGAGGGGCTCGCTGTCGGGCAGACCAAAGTGCACGTTACCACGGTGACGCGGCACCTGTTGTCCTCCTTTCAGACTGGGAAACTGCTCCATTCGGCTTCGTAGCGACCGCGTCTCTGCAGGGAATTCTCTGGAACACAGTTTGCTTCTGCAGGCCTCAGAGAGAAAGTCAAGCAATGCTTATACCTTAATTTCCCCTTAATTTCCCCTTAATTCCCCCTTTTATGTACACAAACAGTAATTCATCCGTATTTAACTCAGTGCATAGGATCGATGATCGTATGACACCCTCGAATCCAGTTTGAAGAGTTTATGTCTGTTTGCCAGCAAAGAGACATTAGCGCGCTGCCTCCTCGGCCAGATCGGACCATTGGAAAGGTGGGGGTTTCATAGGGGCAGTGGCATCATGGAAAGTCCGCTGCTACCCCCCTTTCCCCTTCTGAAGTTGTGCTGGAAGTTGGTTAAATGCAATTTATTTTGAAAGTTCCAGAAAAGTTTGTACCGGAGTTTTAATGTTGTTTCCATGGCTGTGGGTCCCCACACCTGCAGCACTAAATAGTGATAAATCACTGCTAAAACATGTAATAATAAACTGTGGCTTCTGTAGAAATGAAGAATAGAATTGTAAACTAGATTATATCAGCGAACAATATTGCACACTATCAGTAAGCATGTTGCAACACGGCAAAGAGTTTTTATATGATCTCAGCTCCATTAAGTCTGTTTTTATGACATAAAATTTCTCTAGATGGCATTCCTCAAAGCTCAAATGCAATGGGTGGAAGAGGCAGGATGTAGCAAGAGCGCTGCTTTTATTTGGACAGTGACGTCACAGGAAGTCCGCAGTTATCCCGTTTCCTGGCTGTGCCGGAAGTAGGTTAATGCAATTTATTTTGAAAGTTCCAGGAAAGTCTGTACTATCCTTTCACGTTGTAACCATGGCTGTGGTCCCAACATAAAACACCAGAAATATAAATTAAAAATGATCAAGACACTAACATACTATTAACTGTACATAAAAGGTGTTTAGACATGAAAAGCTCAAAATATTTGTAAAATGGTGAAATGTTATAAAATAATATGAAATAGATGAAAAATATAACATTTGTCAAAATTGTTAAGTAAAATTTTGTACAAATAAAATATTAAGACCTAAATAAATAATAATTATGAAACTTCAACTAAAAGTGCAACTGAATAAATAAGCTTTTTTGCAGTTTTTTGCATATTTTACATATGAACTCTTAAACCTTTCCTTTGGTATGAGTATATATACAGTATATTTTTGTTCTGTTCCATGTTTTATTACAGTCTGAAAATCCAGTAGTTCATGAACAAAAAAGCAGAAACATAAATGTTTGTGTGTCATCACAGTCCCATAGAATCTCAGTCCTATAGAAAATGTGACTCAGTCACACGTTCTGTCAGGAAGAATGGGCCAAAATACCTGCATTCGACTTAAGTTATACAGTTTAAATGCAATTTAACCAAAGTCCAATGGGAATGTTTGGAATTCTTGATTAGAGGCTGCACGGTGGTGCAGTGCTACCAACTGCACTATGTGACCATGTGACTGCCTTTCTCCCGCAGTCCAAAGACATGCCTGTTAGGTTGATTGGTCTCTCTACATTGCCCTTAGGTATGTGAATGAGTGTGTGCATGGTTGTTTGTGTGTTGCCCTGCGATGGGCTGACGACCTGTCCAGGGTGTACCCTGCCTCCTGCCCGTAGACTGCTGGAGATAGGCACCAGCTTCCCCACGACCCACTATGGAAGAAGCGGTATAGAAAATGATTGACTGACTGTCTTGATTAAAATAATATCTAAAGTGGCATGGAGATAGAAGTGAATAAACTCCACTACATTTAAATTCAAATTGCAACAGTTGCTTGTCATGTTAAGAGTTAATTCATTCCCCTGATTTTAAATTGTTTAGGTAGACGCACAAAGTCTGTTGATGCTTTGAAATGTTTATTCTAGACTGATGTTGAATTTTCTTTTATCCTTTTCCTGGTCTGTGACATTTCCATCAGCTTTCTGGCTTTTTGGCCTCTAATATCATAATACAACATGGCAGCTACAGCAGTAGTGTCTTGTAACCTGCATGTTCTGCATGTTATTCTGCATCATTAGCAAGCCTCTGGTGACATGTTTAGGAGATAATTCCACCATTATAATTAGGTGTGTTGACGAGGGGCACATTCAGGACACTACTGAGCTAAGGTCTTCTACTGAAAGATTTTTGTACCTTCCTAGTCATCTCTAATATGCTGAGGTATAAGGTGGACTGCAGTCTGGCTTTTCAAGTAGCTGCTGACAGAATGAGGATGCAGTAAGTCTCAAAGCTGCCACACTAAAATGCCTGAGAATGCTAGTAACAAATACCCCTGTTATGATCCCTGACCTGTACTGCCTCCTTCCTCTTGTGTATTGTTTCTTCTTTTCAACATAAAAACTAGTGCAAATGCACTAAGGGACAAAGATCTTACTTTTTGGACACATTCCTTGTGGTCTGATGAAACTAAAAATAAATCTGGAGGAAAATGGGGATGGCTTGCAAGCCTGAGAACACAACTTCAGCATCAGGTTGTAGGGGTGCTTTACTGCATCGTTATGTGCGCATACTGAACAACAAGACATCAGCCAGGAAGTTAAAGCTTGAACACAGATAGGTCTTCCAAATGGAAAATGACCCTAATCATACTACCAAATTATTTGGAACATAGCGTAAGAACAACAGAAACAATATTTTGGAGTGGTCATCACAGTCCCATAGAAGCTCACTCCCATAGAAAATGTGTGAGTTTGTGTGAGCAATGTGACCTACAAGCCTGACTCAGTCACACGTTCTGTCAGGAGGAATAGGCCAAAATACCTGCAAACCCAAAACATTCAACTTAAGTTATGCAGTTTAAAGGCAATTTAACCAAAATCCAATGGAAATGTATGGAATTTAAAGAAAGTAAAAAATATCTCTATAAAATTCTGTCATTATTCTGAAATTTATCAAATAGAAATCATAATTTTAATCCCAACTGACCTAAAACCAGAAACTTTTTATTTGATCTTATATCAGCCAGTGAGAAAACATACTTTCAGCTTTTATACAGTGTGTATAAACTTCTGATTTTGGTTGTTTCCGGTTAAGCAATGTTTTAATGCTCTTTTTAAAGACTGTCAGATGTTATATAATATTGTTAAGTAAACGTGTTCTATTTAAAGAGACACTAACTGAATTCTTTCACTGAAGTGGTGTTGTATAATTATCTTTACCTTGGATATTTTACTGCGTTCTGACTCAGCATCATGCAGCCCACTCAAAGCCCTTAAATTAACAATATCTGACCTAAATAAAAGCCTGAATGATTGATCTGAAGCTGTTGCTATGCTTCTGTAATGAGTCGGACAGTTTTTTAGTGGCCTCTGTCTCAGGTATGTGGGTGTTGAACAATGAGCCTGTTGCTCAGGTCAGTGCCTGACAGGAGCAGGGAAAGAATGCCCTTTATGCAAGTACACATCAACAGTGTGCAGAGGAGAAAGGCAGGAAACAGAGAACAGTATGAGGAAAGTGCAGGTCTTTCAGTCCTGTGTTGACAGTTGCCATGGTAATAGCTGTCAGCTCGTGTGTTGTAGTTAACCTTCACACCCTGGAGAACAGCCGCATCATGTTTATCAGGATTTTGCGTTTGTTAATTTCAAAGCATATCCAAAAGTCTTCCAAATCTAAACAGAAAGATTTGTTAGTGCAAAAATGCCAAGACTGGCAAGATGCAATAGCTTTGAGAAGTGTTAACACCCATTTAACTCCTTAACATTTTGTCAAGTTACAACCATGTTCTGCAATGTACTTACAGACCAACATGATGTAAGGCATTATTGTGAAGTGAAAGGATGAATGGTTTTCAAAACCTTTTACAAATCAAAAACTGAAATGTGTGGCGTGCATTTGTATTTAGCCCAACTGAGTTTATACTTTGTAGAACCAACTGACATTATAGCTGTATGCCCTTTAGGGTGAGCCTCTACCAGCTTTGCACATCTAGAGACTGCCATTTTTGCAAGCTCAGTCAGATTGGATAAATAGTATTTGTGAAAACTTGTTTTCAAGTCTTCCCTTACTTTGACTGGGCCGTTCTAACACATGAATATACAGGGGCTGGACAATGAAACTGAAACACCTGGTTTTAGACCACAATAATTTATTAGTATGGTGTAGGGCCTCCTTTTGCGGCCAATCAATTTGTCTTGGGAATGACATATACAAGTCCTGCTCAGAGGTCAGAGGGATTTTAAGCCATTCTTCTTGCAGGATAGTGGCCAGGTCACTACGTGAAACGGGTGGAGGAAAACGTTTCCTGACTCGCTCCTCCAAAACACCCCAAAGTGGCTACAATGTTTGAACCATTGGATGCACATGGTCCTCAAGAATGGTTTAGTAGTCCTTGGCAGTGACTCACCCATCTAGCACAAGTATTGGGCCAAAGGAATGCCATGATATGGCAGCCCAAACCATCACTGATCCACCCCCATGCTTCACTCTGGGCATGCAACAGTCTGGGTGGTACGCTTCTTTGGGGCTTCTCCACACCGTAACTCTCCTGGATGTGGGGAAAACAGTAAAGGTGGACTCATCAGAGAACAATACATATTTCACATTGTCCACAGCCCAAGATTTGCACTCCTTGCACCATTGAAACCGACGTTTGGCATTGGCATGAGTGACCAAAGGTTTGGCTATAGCAGCCCAGCCGTTTATATTGACCCTGTGGAGCTCCTGACGGACAGTTCTGGTGGAAACAGGAGAGTTGAGGTGCACATTTAATTCTGCCGTGATTTGGGCAGCCGTGGTTTTATGCTTTTTTGATACAATCCGGGTTAGGACCCGAACATCCCATTCAGACAGCTTCCTCTTGCGTCCACAGTTAATCCTGTTGGATGTGGTTCGTCCTTCTTGGTGGTATGCTGACATTACCCTGGATACCGTGGCTCTTGATACATCACAAAGACTTGCTGTCTTGGTCACAGATGCGCCAGCAATATGTGCACCAACAATTTGTCCTCTTTTGAACTCTGGTATGTCACCCATAATGTTGTGTGCATTTCAATATTTTGAGCAAAACTGTGCTCTTACCCTGCTAATTGAACCTTCACACTCTGCTCTTACTGGTGCAATGTGCAATCAATGAAGACTGGCTACCAGGCTGGTCCAGTTTAGCCATGAAACCTCCCACACTAAAATGACAGGTGTTTCAGTTTCACTGTCCAACCCCTGTAGTTTGTTCTAAGCCATGTCATTTCAGCTCTGATCTGACGAGAGCATTTTGTTCTACGTATTGCGAACAAATCAGCCTTCTTTTTGTTACTCTTCCAATACATCAAGATTTTTAGTATGCATGAATTGTCATGTTGCAGATTATCCCACCTGAGCTGTCGATCTCCATAGCATCTCCAGAGTTACAGTGGAAGCCTTCTGGCTGCTTCTCTGATCAACACTCTCCTTGCCCTGCCTGTTAGTTTAGATGGACAGCCATGTCTTGGTTGGTCTGCAGTTGTGACTTAAACTTTGTGTTTATGGATGATGGATTAAATGTCTCTACAACTCTTTCCATCACCTGTCTAATGTGATCCCTGGTCTTCATGATGCTGTCTGATCACTAATGTTATCTAACAAACCACTGAGGCCTTCACAGAGCAGTTGGATTTATTCTGAGATTATATTATACACAAGTGGCCTTCTGAAGGCAATTGATTGTGCAGAATTTTATTTAGAACTGTAAAAGTAAATAGGGCTGAATACAAAGTCACTGTTTCTTGTTTAATAAATAATCTCTATGCTTATCCAGCGTTCCTGTCTGTGCTTAGGTCCAACTCAAAAAACCCACACTGAGTGGCAGCTTTCTTGTAAAGCGGTGTTGTTCAAAACAAAGACTTTCACAGCTTTTTTTTTTTTTTTTCAGGTCATTTGTTTAAAAAATGGGACAAGTCCTGAGTATTTAGAAGCTGAAGTCCTAATTTCCCTCTAACAAGTCTGGATCTGTGCTCAAAGCTGATTAATTAGCTTCTTTGTTAATGTCTCAAACAAGTTGGAAAATCCAAGAAATTAGATTTCTGTCTGACTCTGTCTTTCTGCTTTTTGTGTGTTTTTACACTTGTGTGTGACTGCAGGAGGAACCTGCCTGGTGACAGACAGAAAGCTCTGGACATCATGCTGCCTTTGGTGGAAGGGGAGGAGCAGGTAGCGTCAGACATCTACTGCATGGTGGGACGGATATATAAGGACATGTTCCTGGAGTCTCACTTCATGGACACACAGAGCAGAGACAGAGGCATCCTCTGGTGAGAAAATCAGGCTGGATTACTGTGTGTATCTGTTACATTTCTGCTCACTCAGCTCTTCCAGACACTGAGTCACCAATAAATATTGTTAGAAGAAGCTTTTCGATGAAAAAGATGCATATTAACTGTGGTGACTCACTGGAGTTCACCATATTTTAATCCAAAATTTCCAAATAGCTGTTATCTGGAAGAAAAAATATATTTGTCTGTAATGAGATTTATAGTTTTTATTTAAATTGCAAATTGAATCTTATGTCAGCAATGACCTACAAAATGTCATTTAAGCTGATTTAAATAAGTAAAAATAAGAATAGGAATAGAAAAGCTTTCAGTCCTGCTGGGGCATTACATTTTAACACCCTAAAACAGGAGAAAAATGTTAACATTATAAAGATGTTAAGAAGTGCTTCATATATTTTAAGGAAACCCAAAGCTACTCTGGTTAAAGCTACTACATTACTTCCCTTGATGAAAAGTCAAGTCAAGAGGCGAGCTTACAGGTTTTAGTGTACTGAAGTTGTTAAAGCTTTTGTGATGAAGTTACAGTCTATTGTAGGTTGAAATAGCAATTTTGACCATATAAAAAAGAAATGTTAAGTTCTTTTCAGAAATAATGGATGATTATGCTTCTTATTTCCTTTTTTATAATCCTTAATGGATTAGAGAGTTAAAGGCTTTTATTAAAGATAAAACCCACACTGTAATAATCTAACACCTATATCATTAGTGGGGTTTGAGGTATTGCTGCAGGTGGATCATTCTTATAAACCCAATTGTTGGCAACAAGTTATTTTAATGTAATGCACTTCTTACATAAACCACATCATAAAGACAAAATAAATCCTTGAGCTTGTAAATAGTTTGTCTTTTCTTCAGACAACAGTTGAGCCCTCGGGACCAATCAGAGCAAACTGAAGTTTGTCCAATAACACGAGCTGTCTGATTATCTTCATCAGGGAATCGCAATTAAGACCTCATATATTTGTTCACTGAACATGGTGCAGAGATAATCAACCTCCCATCTGGCTGGTATTTTCAGTTTCTATCTGAAAAAACAAAATCGTACAAGGCTTTAATAACATTCGCAGCTCATTGTGCAGAAGAACAGATTGGTCATTAAATAAATGAAATCTCTCGTTATTTGGGAGCATTCATGATTGCTGGTTGGCATTTTGTGGCCCCAGCTCAATAAGTCTTGTTGTTTTTTTTCCCCTATCTTCAGCTGTCTTAGAAAGCACTGTGAATTTCTTCTGATACCTCAGAGATGCCTGGGTTTCAGGATGACGAATTTCTTGGAAGAAGAGTGCTTAATGGTCTTTTTGTTCTGTCTCAGGTTTAAAAAGGGGTTTGAGTCTGAGCCAACACTACACTCTGGCATCAACTATGCTGTTCTACTCCTGGCTGCTGAACACCAGTTTGACACATCATTCGAGCTCCGCAAAGTTGGTGAGTAGATCAGGTCTTCAGGATATATTCCTTTTTCTTATAGAGGAAAAAAAACTTTGATCCACATTATTGTATTTTTATACTAATCCTTGGTGATTTTTTTAAGGAGAAAAAATATTTATATGTGGGGTTTATTCTTAATGTGCTTGTCATAAATGGTACTTAAGCTTTGTTAGTTTCTTCAATAACAATAAAAATATTGATGGCTCACTCTGTCTCAGGGTTATGTACTCATTATGTGCCCAAAAGCCTAATTAGCCCAGTAAGACTTGTTTGTCAGAGTGAACTAGGTTTTCCTGGTTAACTGGAAAGTCTGTAAACACCCTTAAGTAGATCGCACTCCTTCAGTCGTCTCATGCGACTCTTTCTGGTGTGTTGGCGTTATCACAGCTTGGTTTATACAAATTCATTTGTTGTATTTTCTCCTAGTTCTTTAAGCATGTTATTTGTAAGCCTTTTCAGCTTTAAGAAGCCTTATATAAAGCACCCTACCCCATTTATTGGCATTCCTGTTAAAGATGTGCTTTAAGCTTAAAACAAGTTGATCCTTAATTGCAGCAGCGTAATCTTACACTGAGAATTTAAGAAAATTAAAACCATTATTTTGGGGAAACTTATTCATTACAGTGACTTTTTTGTGCAAAAATCACCAGTACCACACTGATTTTGAGCCCAAGAATCCCAGTATAGCTAAATGAATCATTTTAAAGTTAGACCGTACATTTTTAAGTGGTGAAATAGTTTAGACACTTAGTTTGTAGGCTAATATGACATGTCATAGGTGGCATGTTTCTCTAAGCCTGTGACCACCAGCTTGGGCAAAGACTAACAGGGATACACAGGGATGATGATGGAAAGCTCGCTGTTAGAGAACTGCAGCAACGTGGCATCTTGGGAGTCATCAAGTCTCCATAACAACAAGTAGATGCTATCTATATGACAACCAGTTGTTTGGCCGGCATGCCAAGAAAAATCCCTTTTGTCCTCACATCTCAACCCTAAACATGTGAAGTGTGCTAAACACAACAAGGACCTTAACTTGAATAATTTGTTCTGATGAGAGTAACAGACTGTTTAGCAACAAACACTCCAGGTGCATCCGATGTGAAGCAGGAATTGGATATATGGAAACCAATAAGAGCAACCTTTAGTATAATTTTTCCTCTAAGATTTAAGATCCAATATAGATGGAAAATATCAGCCTGTGGAGAACATGTCTCCATGTCTGCTATCTTACCATGTTTTTCCTATTTTTATAAAAAATAAACATTGTTGGTCAGTTTTCATACTGTATTTTGAGGTTTTCGAGAACCTAACAAAACTTAGAAATGAAGGAGAAATGACGTCAGTAAAAGTCAATAAAAATAGGCTTACTGAGAATTTTGATGACAGCCAGTAGCTTATATTGTTATTGCTTTTAAGTTCTAAACTTTCCATTTAGTTCTGTTTTGACCTTCTACAAGACCGGAGGGAGATGTCTGGCTTTATCCGATCTCAGCTCTTCACAGCATTTTTGACACCTGATGAGAGCAGATTGGTCATTAGAGCTTTATTAACTCCACACATCTTTCTATCTGCAGCTGCATACTATGTGAAGAGTGAAATAAGCAAAAAAGGAGCAACAGTTCCCTAAACTCAACTTGCAAAATTTAAATCCAAAGTACATCCAAGTACAGCATTAAAGTACCTTGGTCCTTCTCTCAGTAGCCATTGTTTAACTTGTCTACAGCCTAAGGCAAAACAAAAAATGATATGTTTCCTCTTTTGGATGAAATACTTATGTTTGATTCAATTTTGTTTTCCAGGAGTTAAACTGAGCAGCCTGCTGGGCAAAAAGGGCAGCCTGGACAAGCTGCAGAGTTACTGGGATGTAGGCTTCTTCTTGGGCGCCAGCATACTGGCCTGTGACAACACCAGGGTCATCCAGGCCTCAGAGAAACTCTTCAAGCTCAAAGCTCCCATCTGGTGAGAACAAGGAGAAGCCTTTCTCAGTTCAGCATGCTGTAAAAGCAACAGCTCCCAGTGTTGTTTTGATCTGGAGTGTGCTCGACTTTCCCTTGAAAGCGCAGCAGCCATCTGTGATCATTGTGAAAACATTGGGTGCATTTCGCATTTAGAGGAGAAAAGATCACAGGAGAATGTGTTTACTCTTTTAGGCTTCCCTGCTCTTCCCAGGGATGTGAAAGAAAAACATCTAAAACAGAAACCACAAAAATGAATCGGTTAAAGTTAAAGCTGTGTAACATTCAAATGTTTGTTTTTATTAGTTTCAGAGTTACTGGCCTGCATCTGGAACTGTGCTCATGACATTATATGTAAATAAAAAGTTCATGTTGAAATTAAAAAGTTCAAAGTATCTGGACGGTAAGATTTCAATTTGCAATTTTGAAATCTACAGTTGCAATTTTGTTGATTATTGCAACAATCATTGCAATTATTGTAACACTAATGGTTACAATAAAATCAGAAATTCATACCGTCCTCTTTCCTTTCCATCATTGCCATGTCCCCACTGCTATCTGGGAGCTTTAGCACCTCGGCCACTAAAATCTCTAGATAGACATAAACATCTGGGTACTAGGCCCCTTGCACATTGGCCTCACCCCATTTTGCAGGAAAAGTTGAACTTGTGGTTTCTGAGGTTGTTTGGGGCAAAAAAGCTTAGAATGAAAAAAGAAAAGGTGTTTGGTGAGTTTCAGAAGCCTATACTATTATTAAGACAAGCTTAATAATAGTATGAGGTAACGTCTGTCTGCTGATTTCCATCACTGTGATGAAAAATATTGAAGTAATGGGACGAAAAGTCTGTTACTTCAGCCTGCCTCTTTCTGTATTGCTTTGCAAATCAGTGACCAGCAGCATCAAGTGTTTGCCTTGATTGACCTCTCAAGCACCTAAAACCTGCTAAACATTTGATTATTTAGATATTTTATTGCACTGTACACCCATTCAAACCAGAGGGTCAAGAATGTTAATGCATAGTGGTTGGAACATAATACCAAATATTGTGTCCAAGGACTTCTTTGCAACTGCAATATTTTACACAATGATTAGAGATTAAGTCTGCAAAATATATCGTGAAAAACAGCATTAAGAAGTTGTTTCTTTAGGAAGGGGGCAGCAGGAAAATAATGGGGAGAACGTTTGTCCCATTTAATGTAGATCCGACACTGAATATGAGAGATACATCGACCTTGAGTTGAATTCAGTTCAGCTAACAGCTTTTTGGGAATAACCTTGTTGGAGCTAGAAAACCTTTCTTTCTCTATGTGTTATCTTTTGGCATTTTTCCTGGACTTTTTTAAATTTAGTTTACAAATTGGATCATTGTAAGTCAACAAAAGACTAAAAGTCCGATTTAAAACTGGTTCTTTGCAAAGTTATATTGCAATTTCGTCCGGATGTTTCTACTTTTCATTTGAAACCTTTCACAAACTCATGCAGATGTATTGAACCATAGGTAGTGTAGTTTTGATCAATTATAATTATAATTATAAAAATGCCTAAATCTCAGATGTCATTGATTTTAACTGTTTATTGTTTAGGAGATTTTTTTTCTCTGTTCTGTTTTCATTGATTATGATTTTAAACCCTGTTGGACCAGTTGACTCCTATGAAATATGAGAGATTATAACCCCTGATTATACCAAAACAAACTGATCGACTTGTTAGATAAGTTTTATTGCAGTCACAAAACCACATTTCATACAATAGATTCGAGGTTGTGGAAAGTTACTCTAAATCATCAATTGTTAAAGCAGCTATAAAACATCTTGTGGCAGACGGCTGAAATTACCGGCACGCTTTTCATGTTCCAGACAGCGCTGGTTCATTCCTTCACTTGAGGAGCTATTTTTGCATTAATTTGCATTTTTATACAGAATGTCTGAAGAAAAACACAGAAGGAGACCCTCAGAAAGTGTGGAGAACCGTTGATCAACCTAGAAAGAATTCAACAAAGTCTGGCTTTGGAAAATATAGAGATGATTTAGGACTTAGTTTCTTAATCCCGTTATGTTTGTCTGTCTCTCTGACTGTGGGTAAAATGTGGTTTCCTGCTTTCAGTTCCTGCTTTGTTTTTCAGCTTTTTCACCGATTTCTGTCTGTTTGCGTTCAGGTATCTGCGCTCTCTGGTAGAGACCATCTTGATTTACCAGCACTTTAAAAAGCCCGGCAGTGAGCCGCCGGCACCCAGGCAGGAGCTGGTAGACTTTTGGATGGACTTCTTAGTGGAGTCAACTAAAAAAGATGTCTCCTCTGTTCGATTTCCTGTGAGTAACACATTCACTGCCCCCCTCCAAAAAAAAAAGAGAGAAACTTGCAGCTGACATTGAACTCATTCATGAAAAATGTAATAATTGATCTATTCCTCAAGGTGTTAATATTGGAGCCTACAAAAGTATACCAGCCTTCATATTTGTCCATCAACAAAGACGTTGAAGACAACATCGTGTCCATCTGGCACGTTGCTCCAGATGACAAGGTGCGTATTGTTGCACTCAGCCAGTGAAATGAGGCTAACACCAGAGTGATCTGCTCTTGTTTATTTGTTCATGTTAAAAGTCGCTCCGCTGCATTTTGGACAAATTGAAGGCGTGACCCGACTAATTCCTATTAAAAGAGGGTTGCAATTATCCTATTGGGACATTATTAAAACCTGAATTACTGTTTCCAAGTCACGCCTAGAATGAAGAGGTTAGATTTTTACAGAGACGTCTAATTGAAAGACAGACAGTATATTACGGTCTACTTGCACAGTATGTTGGGGATGTGGCTTCTTATTTGAAATTGTTTGAGGAAAAACAAACTATACCGGCCACATTAGCCTCACCCATTTGTTTTGATTCTTTTGTTGGAGCCTCTAATGACTTATATTTATTCTAGGATCAATACAAATAGTTTCAAGTTCTAGTTTTTAAATACTCCATATCCAGCTATAAAGCAAAATATCTTTCAAATATTTGTTTGTAAAGACTACTCTAAGAGCCTAAAGAGCAGCAAGTATGTTAAAATTTCAACTTTTAGCTGAAATTGTTGTATTATCAAATTATTCGTAAAGTGCATTTAGTCCCCAATGTCAAACATAAGTGGATAAAAATATAGCAATATATTAAAAACGCATGTTGCACATGTTACTGAAACTTGAGCAGTCTTACTTTTGACATCTATTACTTTTAAATTGTGCCCCCAGACTGACATTTCTGCAATGATTTAATCTGCCTTCTGCAGTAAAACAGTCATTTATTTGTTATATGTTTTGATTCTTTTCTCATAGAACAAAGGGATACATGAGTGGAACTTTGTTGCGACATCTGTTCGAGGTGTCAGGTAAGTGTTCACTGCCTTCGTTTGAAATTTCTGTTTTCAGACCACGGCCATCATTTGTCATGTTTTCTTTGCTCTGCGGTCTTTTTAAAACGGATTAAAGGGTCCACAATGGGTTTCAGGGACTTTGTGGTGTTAACATCAGCTCCTCTGACTGATGTCATGCATGTGTGAGAGCATCAGTCTAAGGCCTCAGAAGGTTAAAGTGGCAGCTTGTGTCAATATGTCACAATGTAAATTAAAATCTATAAGTATTCAGCATAAGATGAGTTGATTACTTTTTATCATAATGCTAATGGTGCTAAATCTGAAGAGCATAATAGACAGGGTTCAATGCTTAGTTTTGAAAGATGTCCTCAAGTATCCACGTAGTTTTTCTAAAAGCAGAGTGTGCTTAATTATAGTTAAAAATGAAGTATAAAAAACATGTTTTTAGGCTTTTTTTTCCATTGTTAATATTTAATTTATCAACAAAGTGATCAAGTTTGACCATAAATTTCATGGAAATCATCCAAGAAATGAACAATAGAATCTGAAAGAAACACAATTTTTGGACATGCTTTTTGAAACATTCAAGATATTAGGAGATTTCTGTTTGGAAAAGTCTGGAATTCTGAAAAGGTTAATGAATCAAATGGATGTCATTTATTCTCTCAGCAAATGAAGAACCAAAGTACTGTCACTGTTTGTTTCCATGATTCCACAAAAATTCCACAAAGACCAATTTTATAAATCTTATGTGCGGAGTCAGAAGAGGGACAAGTGAAAAATCCACTAAATGTTGGTTCATATTCATGTCATATTGTTTTAAATTTAGTTATGGATAAAAAGCACAGCATGCTCTTAATAATTAACAGTATTTACATCTTGAAACCTGGATGGGAATTTATGTTTCTCAATCAGCCATCTCTTGGAAATACCTGCATCTAAGCTCTTGGCAGGGAAGATCATCTTCCCAAAATGTTGAGCAGCTTCTGTGAGGTGCACAAAATAAACCTTAATTTCCTGGGTTGTGTGGATATTTTTAATACGAAGTTTGGTTTTATATCAGTTCCAGCATTTGTTTCTCCTATAAGCATCTGAATGCAGTTTTTTTCAAAAATAAAAATACATTATTTTGCATGAAAACACATGGTTATATTTGTTTAAACCGAAATGTACAAACATTGGTTTTAATACTGATTGATTGATTTTTTCTTTTCCAGAAATACAGTACTGTGTAAAAGTTGTAGGCAAGTGTGGAAAAAATGCTGTAAACAAAGAACGCTTTCAGAAATATAAATGATAATTGTTTACTTTTATCACTTGACAAAATGCTAAGTGAGCGAACCCAGGCATACAACCACAGTCATTAAGAACTATCTTCAGCGTACTGGACTTACTGGAAGTGATGGTATGGTTCCCACAGGCTCCCACAGAGCCCTGATCTCAACATCATCGAGTGTGTCTGGGATTACATGAAGAGACAGAAGGATGTGAGAATGCCCACATCCACAGAAGATCTGTGGTTAGTTCTCCAAGATGTTTGGAACAACCTACCAGCTGAGTTCCTTCAAAAACTGTGTGCAAGTTTACCTAGAAGAATTGATGCTGTTTTGAAGGTGTGGTTGATTGTGGTCACACCAAATATTGATTTGATTTAGATTTCTCTTTTGTTCATTCACTGCATTTTGTTGATTGATGAAAATAAATGATTAACACTTTCAGTTTTGAAAGCATTCTTTGTTGACAGCATTTTTTCACACCAACCTTAAACTTTTGCACAGTATTGTATGCACAAGATTTAACAAATATTTCAGACAAATGCAATAATTTCCAGCTAACTGTATCTAAAACACCTTTTGGCTGCAGATCCTTCATATAAGGATGTTTGAAACATCAACTCTTAAAAACATTTTAGCTTGCAGGTTTTCATTGTGCATTGGAAACATTAACATCACTTCTCCCCTGCAGATGGCTGCAGACACCATCAGAGTGCTCCAATATAGTATAGACTGGTTATTAATGGCTTGCTTTGCACCTATTTTTCCACGGTCCTCAAAGGAGTTCAGTGTCAGATCAGAGCCGTGCTCACATGTTGCTAGGGAACGACTTGTTCTCCGTGACCACTCTGCCTGCAGACAGCAGCAGGACACAATAACGGCTCTGCAAGCTACAATACAACCACACATGCAGACACTTGGTTGTCTGGCTCAGCAGATTTGGCCTTGGCACACTTACAAATGTACAAGCACTCATCTCACGGGATAAAACTTTGAGTTTACTGTTCTTTGTGCAGTGCTGATTTTGAATATTTGTGCAAAAATAAGCATTGTCCTGCAGCACATAAGCAGTGCATCGTCTGTGCACTTGGGTTTATGGGTTTAACAGATATGCACATTTTACATCCTGATAATTATGTTTAGTTCAATATCCAAGAGTCCCAGCTATCTGGCAGCAAATGTTCATTGAATTTGAGTCATATCTGCAATCATGTGATTAGGTTCCAACTAACTGTGGTTTGTTCCTCCTCAGCATCTCCAAGTTTGATGAACGCAGTGCCTTTCTCTACGTCCTGCACAATGCGGAGGACTTCCAGATCTATTTCTGCACAGAGATGCACTGCAAAAGGTTGGTCTGCCTCTTCAGCATCTCAGCTGCATTAGACAGCCTTGCTGTCATTACTTGGCTTGTATATTCTATCGTCTGCAAAAACAATAAACCTTCCCTAAACATGATTACAGTTGCTCAGCAGTGCTGTATGATTACTTTGAAATTAGCATTTTAACATCCATTATTCATTTATCTATTATTAGTTTTGAAGTACAGTACTGTTGTCGGATTTATAAATGCAGCTCTCAATATTAAAAGAGCTACGTAAGTTTTTTACGAAATTATTTAACACTTAACATACAAAATAGGACCCCAAACTTGGACTTTAGGAATTACAAAAACAGTTAATCACATTTATATATTGAAGTCTTCATTTAATGTGTGAAGCTGACATGAATTTAATGAAATATTCCTTATTAATGAAATTCTCATATTGTGACAGAATAACAGGCAGATTGCTGTTAAAGGTTAATTAAAAATGCATGTGAGTACATGTTAGCTGCTGCACAATCAGCTTGATGTAGGCTGCTGCTTCCTAATCTTCTTAAATGTCCTTATAATGTCTTGTTAGGATCACTAACTGACTGATGTTTGGACTCAAAATTAGCCTGAATACATGAGACTTTCAGGGAGGAAAGTACTAACCAGTTGTCGCTTATAGGTATTCTGTCAGACGTATAGGCTGTGTGTATTTTAGTAACTTTAAAGGGTTATTTCCACTTAAAATACTAACCAGGAGGAAGGTCGTCAAATTAGCAATGTCTAGAAGCCCTTATAGCTCACAACAGACATGTTTTGGAGTAAAAGTAGTAAAGATGGCTTCATCGGTTATTTTTTACCGGATGCTAATCTGACTCCTTTAAGAACATTCAGTAGCTGTGACTAATTACCAGTCGGATGGCTTTAAAGAGCAGTCAAACCATACTACATTTGATCACTTTTATACAGTCGACCTTAGTATTATGGTTGTGTCCCTCTTTAACACATAATAATGTTCCATACACAGAAGGACCAGTTTTCTTGGCAGCAACAGATATTTTGACAACAGAAAAAGCTCCAATCTTCACGTCTTGCTCTTTCTGACAATGCTTTCATGCATATGACTCATTCCTGCTGATGATCTTCTCATGCAGATTAGTGCTGGGCTAATGCTAGAGTGTATCACTAGCATATGAGGCATCATAATTTGGCTTGTAACATTACCAGTGAGGTTCCAGTTATACGTATGCAGACAAAACGTATAAAGAAGTTGTTCTCCTGCTTCCTAAACTTAGCTGTTTGGTTTGGACATCATAAACATTAATGGCTAGTGTTTCAGCTGCTTTCTGCTTAGCTCTCCCCTGGACCAACAGAGTAGATCACATGGCACAGATAAACAGAAAGTCAAATTGTGGTTGTACGGTGTTACGTTTAATCAGGGACCCCTACTTGATCCTTGGAATCAGATCAGAACATTGCTAGCATTTAGCACTTGTTTTTATGTATTGCTCCCATGGAATAAAGATACTTTGAATGAAACTTCATGCACACCAACAGTCCAAACTGCCTACTCAACTCAAAACTAGCTGTGAGCAGATATGATTACAAACAACAAATTTGTCTGCCTGCATGTTTTTTTTTAACGTTAGCTTTAGCTTCTTTAATCTGGATTGCTGCAACCAATCAGTGAGATTTCCTCAGCCAGGAGACTTTGTGCTTCATGTTGTTCTAGGTGTTTATTAAGAAGGGTCCACTCCTAGTTTAACAGTTGGTTTCACAATTTTCAGATTTTTAGTACATGTGATCAGGCAACATGATTCTCTGGACTTCATCTGCAGTTTAGGTAGGAATTCATCAGTTTTTTTTAGTTTTTTCTGTCTTCACTCCAGTTAGCTCTGTGGCCTGGTGGGAAATATGTCTCTCTCCCATCAACCCGAGCTCACCTTCTTTAATTTCCACACCGTCATGTTCCCCACGATCTGCTCTTTCAAGCAGTCTGCTCTGACTTGTGACTCTCACATCTGAGGCTTCCTGTGCCATTATCTGGAGTGTGAGAATAAGTGAGTCATGCCTGCTGCTGCTATTATGCTGCTCCTGATTTCTCCAGAGTGACAGCGAGGAACGGGAAGGTAAAATAGGGGAAAGATTGGAGAAAAGCCGACATATCATCTGACACAAAGTGCTTGTTTGTGTCAGATGTACAGTATTGCTAGCATGTGTGCACATACATAAAGAAAAATAAAACTTGTGTCACTGTACACCTGCTGGCATGCTGTGAATAACAGCATGGTGATTGGATGTGTTAACTCACAGCTTGTGTGCCGTGCGACCAGCAAAGGTCGTTGTTCGCATGCTGTGGGAAGTGCACAAGTAAATAAACTGTAACGCCTTCAGGAGTAATTCAGCAGCAGTATAACACCCTTTGATATTAATATGATTTTTAGCATTTGTAAAAATCTGTTTGTCAAAGGACCTTTTTAAATCATTATTAAATCATCTTATGTCTTCATCTACAGATGCTTTGGTCTTCATGTTATTTATACTAAGTGGGTCATTTACATTTAAAGATAAACAAATTTGCTTGGAAATCCTACTAGTTATTTTAAGAATCACAGTGAACATACACTGAAAAAACATAACATGACCATCTAATAGTATGGTGGTACCAATTCTGCTGACAACACTGGATTGAGGTCTGGGTAATTTGAAGGTAAAATTATTGTTGTGCTCCTCAAACCATTCCTAAAGCGTTATTGCCTTGTGGCAATGCACATTAACCTGCTGCAGTGAATACTGTTTCCATGAAAGGGTGCACAGGGTCTGCAACAACACTTCAGTAGGCGTTACATGTCAACGTAACATCCAAATAGATAGCAGAACCCAGGACACTTTCCCACTCTGCTTTAGCCAGCTTGTCTTCTTCCTAATTGCACTAATTTGTGCAACAAACAGAGATGCACTGTGTATTCTAACACGTTTCTATCAGAAGCAACCTCTTCAGTAATTTGAGGAACAGCAGCTCTTCTGTTAAACCAGACCGCATGGACCAGCCTTTGCTTGCTATGTGCCTTTCTTGAACCTATTTTGATAGATGCTGACCACTGCAGATCGGGAACACCCCACAAGAGCTGCAGTTTTGGAGATGTCCTGACCCAGTAGTCTAGCCATCACAATTCGGCCCTCTGTCAAACTCGCTCACATCTTTACACCAATCCATTTTGTGTGACACAACATTGAGGAAACATTTTTTACTGGCTGCTTGATATATCCCAGCCAATAAGAGATGCCAGTACTAAAGAGATAATCATTGTGTTTAACTTCATCTTGCCTCAATGGAGAATTTCAACTGAATTCTCATTGATTGTCAGTGTACAGAACAAAAAACCTTCATTTCTGTACTCCTTTCTCTACATTCTGTCTCAAAAGGGCCAAATGCTAAAAAACATTCCTAAGGTGGTTTATAACAATGATTCTCCAGCTTGTCAGGAGGATATCTCCAATGAAATTGTGTTTTTGTTGTCATTTATTCAGTCACTTATTACTTTGAGCTGTGTTTTATGGAGGCATAAACTGAACTCAGTTCAGAAATCACTTTCTTAGACAATCAGAGCACAATCAGAGCATTTAACACAAATGTTATAATATGGACTGCTGACTTGACAGTAGAAAAGATCACTACTAAAGAAACTGGCTGCTCACAGAGTGCTATATCCAAGCATAACAATGGAATGTTTAGTGGAAGGAAAAATGTGCACACATGCAACAGGGATTACTGCAGCCTTCAGGGAATTGTTAAGCAAAACCCTGAAGACTTAAAAGTGATTCATAAAGCACAGACAGCGGCTGGAGTCAGTTCTTTAAGAGCCGCCACACAGACATAACCAGGAGATGGGCTACAACTGTCAACTGTCAGAATGTTTACATTTTCAGAGAAATTTAATTTTGACTTTTTATTGTCTGTAAACGATAATCATCAAAATGTACTCAGATAAATAAATATATCACTTTATAATGCGGGGGCTGCACGGTGGCGCAGTTGGTAGCACTGTTGCCTTGCAGAAGAAGGTCCTGGGTTTGATTCCCGGCCGGGGGTCTTTCTGCATGGAGTTTGCATGTTCTCCCCGTGCATGCGTGGGTTCTCACCGGGTACTCTGGCTTCCTCCCACAGTCCAAAGACATGACTGTTAGGTTAATTGGTCACTCTAAATTGACCTTAGGTGTATGAATGAGTGTGTGCATGGTTGTTTGTGTGTTGCCCTGCGATGGACTGGCGAACTGTCCAGGGTGTACTCCGCCTCTCGCCCATAGACTGCTGGAGATAGGCACCAGCTCCCCCGTGACCCACTATGGAATAAGCGGTAGAAAATGACTGACTGACTGACTTTATAATGCAAATAACAGGAAACCTCTGGGGGTTTTTGTAAAACAGAAGCACATGCTGTTGCAATTTTTCTATGCAGAAGCTAGATAATATTAAAAAGTTCCCATAAAACTGTAAACAATTACTTTTTTAATAAGATCTCTCTTTTTATGCAATTCTTCTAAATCGAAGTTGAGGCAGGAAAATTGTGCATGTTCCAGATAATATTCTCTAACTCCAAAAATACCTTTAAAGTACAGAATGAGGTTTTAATCTGAACTTCTGGATGACCTGACTTGTTTCTGGCAGGTTCTGTGATCTGGTCAACAGTATAACAGAGGAAGCCTGGAAGTGTCCTGAAGAAGGAGATTGTGACACTGATATCTTAGAGGTGAGATGATTACCAACTTCTATACCTCTTTATAGCCTTTAAGTTGTGTTCTGTGCTATTAATTTTCATATTTAGTTTATTTTACTCCAAGAGTTTTTTGGTAGTGTCACATGTTTTTCACCTTTTCAACTTTTCACTTTATTCTTTGTAAATCTGTGTAAACAAACCCGTTTAGTTTCCATACCGAAAAGATGGTAGAAATGTGGTAAAAACATTGTTGTTTTGCTACATCCTGTTTTGCTTCAGGTGTACATTTTGTCTGCTTTTAAAATGTCACAGGAAGTGTAATATTTTTTTTACAAAACAGCAAAAAAATCATTGTATTTCACAACAAAATTGTTTAACCTTCTTCACTGACAACTAACACATCTCGGTTATAAAGCTTAAACCAGAAAAGCTTTTTGTATCCAGATTTTCAGAAATGTTCAAATTGAAATCTCATCCATTTAAATCATTACGGCTGAATTGAAGCACAGCTGTGAACAGCTGGAAATAGGCAGAGACCTACTGTGATAAGGCCTGGATTTTTGCTCCTGCTGTTAGTCAGTTTTAACACCTGCTGCTAACTTTCACCTGTCTTCCCAGCCGAGGCGATGGAAAAGAAATGCTCATTAAGCTGCGCCCTCTTTGACTCAGCATGGCACAGATCGCATTTCCAACATCTTCTTTCAAACAGGCTTCTGTACATATGTTTTGATGCAGCCTGGCTTACCTAAATAAAAAACACGTGCCATTATTCAGCAAGAAACGTCATTTAATGCGCATTGGGTTTAAGTGTTGCAGGTTCAAACTTTAAAGAAACGACTTGCTCTAAGCTGTTATTTGGGATTGTTGTGTACAAACAATATGGGGACGCATGTTAGGTTTTCCGAATGTAATTTACTAACTGGGATTTTTACTGTTTTAAACACTCTATTTAAGCCATGAGGTTGCCAAGCCAAGCCAATAATTTTTCTGATAAAGAAAAAATGTTTTTAGCCCAACTGGATTAAATTCATGGACTACGTGAACATAAACAGGACTAGGAACATATAAAGCATTTCGAAACACAAATATATCTATCTGCATCTATAAAACCATCTACATTTATCTTAGTTATTTATTTAACTATATGTATGTATTATATACCAGCATGATGTATAATTAAACTAATAAATTAGTTTCAGGTCCATTTCCTTGAAGTGTTTTAAAAACAAGAATTAAAATCTTATACTGGATCCTGAAATCAACAGCAAGGTGGTCTGTCCAGTCAACAGCCATAGGTTCGGGCATTGCAATAATCTAAATGAGATGTTATAAATGCATGAATAACACTAAGATGTTACTTGTTACAGCCTGGCTTAATGACTGTAACTGAGGAAGACAACATGAGGTGGTAGTAATTTAAGAAAATTATTTATTTAACTAAATAAAAACATATTTGATCTGTTGTCAGTAGTATTAAAATGTAGGGATGTGTGGAAATGTATATGGTGCAAAAACCCATATATAACCAAACTTCATAGGGCCAGGAGCATCCAAGACCCCAAATGAAAGTTCCAAGGTTCCAGGTTGGAAAAAAAAAAACGAAACAGACCTCCTGGTGGTGGGGTCGGCACAAGGGTGACAGTATGAGGATGATCACCGAGATAATCACATTTACCAATGATGATGTTTTCAGTTATTTTTTATTGAGGCCAAGAAAGTGAATTCCAGTCTATAACGATTTAATGTCTTAAAAAAGGTTTTCTATTTTGTAATGTCATTTTTCCTTTTTTTAAGAAAGGTAAATTTGAATGCTATCTATAAAGCAATAAAATAAGTATTATACTCCTTATACATTGTTCCCAAAGGCAGCATTCTTAAAGAGAACAGAAGAGGGGCTAGAATAAAGCCCTGAGGGATGCCATAGTGGAATGAGACTGCTGCTGAAAAGTGGTTACCTAGATGGAATGATAAAAAACGGTCCACTATATGTGATTGGAAGCATTTAGGAGTTTTAAGTACTTTTAATGCATGTACACTGTTTAAGGCAATGGGAGGATAATCTGATGGTCAGCTGTGTCAGTCGCTGCAGGCTGGCCTAAAGCACCAGGGCAAATAAGTAGATCATTTAACACAATTCTACAACCTGTTGATGTTCTGTGACCCAGTCCAAACCAGATAGATTATTTTTTAAGATGCCATAAAAAAACAAATTGAACTCTAACTGTATATAGATATATTTTTTAACTGTACAAAAAAAGCAGTTTGTGGGAAGACAGGAAGAACGTTTTTACAGACATGCCGCAGCTGTTTTTTAGAACCATATTTTATGAGCTGAGAAGGCCCAGTGAGATTAAATGGGCAAGCAGTGCACACCTATGTTTCTAGTTCACCTGTAATCAAACTGACAATCCTCTCAAAACACAATAGTTTGGTGGAAGTTTGGCCCATTCTTCCTGACAGAACTGATGTAACTGGGTCCGGATTGTAGGCACCAAAGCACATTCCTCTCTGGAACGCAGTACTTGTCCCGTCTCCAAACAATGTGACCGAGTGAACGTTCCCGTGGTGTTTAGACTTGCAGATGAACTTCCCACCTTCTTACATCTCGATATTGTTCCCAAAGATAAGCCAGATTTGTAGAGGTCCACAATTCTTTTCCTTATATCTTCCCTGATTTCTTTTAATTTCCCTATGAGGTCACACAGGGAAGCTGTGCATTTGAGGTGTTACCTTCAAATCCATCCACAGGTATGCTTTCAAGTAACTCAAGTGGCCTTTTGAAAATTAATTTAAGGCATAGTCATTTTGGAATTTTAAGAAAGTAAATAAAAACATACAAAAAAAGTTATCATTATTCTGGCATTTAGCAAAAAGAAATAAATTTGGAAATCCCAGTAGACATGAAACAGAAAATGTTTTGGTCTAATTTAATGTCAGTCATCGAGGAAAAAAGGTTATGTGTTTTTTATACAACGTATATAAAAATCTGGCTTCAGTTGTTATACACTGCACTGCCCATCAGCTTTAAACCCCTTGGTTTTTTTTCTGTCTGATTCTGCAGTATGACTATGAGTACGACGAACACGGAGAGAGGGTGATCCTGGGTAAGGGCACGTTTGGAATTGTCTATGCGGGCCGAGACCTCAGCAACCAGGTCCGAATAGCCATCAAGGAAATACCAGAGAGAGACAGCAGGTCAGATGGCCATTCAGTGTTTTTTCTGTAGTTTTTGTTAATTTTATTGTTGTTGATCTGATCTCTTAGCAAACAGTCCATTTGTTGTTTTTTTTTAACAGGGTCATAAAGTATCCTGAAGCTCATTCCTGATCTCCTCAACTGTAGTTGTAAAAAATTAACATACATTGTTGTTGTTTCTTTTAAAGCATCCAGTGATCTCACTGGTAAATTGATGGGAACTGGTTTAATGCAGGTTCATATTCATATGGGGTTAAGCGTGTCTTTATTTGAAGTCCCCCTCAGGACATCTCACATGTTTTTATTACTCCTTTCAGGAACTGGATATTAACAAGTGCCTCAGCTGTTAATCCCTGATCCAAGTCAGCATTTCTGTTGAGCGCCTGTAGGAAACACATATTAGCAGTATCACTGGTGGTTTCTGGCTTTCAGCAAACTTATTTCTGGCTGAGTGAGGAGCTGGGAAAGCATATTTCCACCACCCCTCTGCCTTTGTTTCCCGTCACTGTCTCCACTGTAAATGCTTGTCTCCTCGCGGTTCCACCTACTCATCTCAGACCGCGAGACTCGCCTCCCAGACGAGACGATTCCGATGCCACACTTTGTTCCACTAATCACATCAGAAAGGCAGCAGGCCGCTCAGTTGCAGAGAATGAGGAGAACTCTGTGTGAATAATTTATAGGAGGACAGAAATCTCAAGACAGATAGAGGGAGTGATTCATGCAGGGAACTGAGTGTGAAGAGAAATAGCTGCCAGGCATTTCTTCTACCTACAGGGATCTTTTGTTCTGCTCAGATATCAGGAGTCGCTCTCAGCTCAGCTCGGTTTGGTGGGTTTTGGGTGTCTGGATCTACCTTTTCTACTTCTGTCACCTTAAAGAAAATGTGCACTGAGATGACATAGCTGCAAAATGTACTTGCTTTGCAGAACAGAAGGCAGCTAGAGCCTCTTTTCATGTCTGCTTCAAAGCCAAAATATCTAATATGCAACTTCAGGGAAAACATTTCCAGCCTGCATTCACTGTCTATCTAAATTCAATTTATTATTTTAATTTCAATTAAAACTGTTTTAATTAAAATTATATTGTTTTAACTTTTACTAATTTCTTTAGTTTACTTAATTTATTTTTTTTCTATTTTATTTTAAGAAACATTATTCGAACTGTGTTGCAAATTTAAATTCTTCTTGTTTTCTTATCTTTTTGTCTTAAAAAGCTGAATACTTTTTAAAGTGAAGGGCGTAAGAGACGAAACAAGTTATAAGGAAATGTTGCTAGAAATTGAACAAAATCTAAATTTTATTTTATTGACTTCTTTAGATTACATTACTTAAAATAGGGTAAATGTGTTGTTTAATTTGTTTTATTTTATGTAGTTCATTTTATATATTTTTTTAAGAACTTTATAAAAAATATGTATTTGCTGAGTTTTATTTATCTATTACTTAAGTTATTTATTTTATATATTTGTTTGATTACCTTTTTTGTTGTTTTTTAATACAAAGTTTAAGTCAGTGCTTGAAGGCTGAAACATACTCAGCAAGAACAGAGAAATTTCTCTTTTACCCAAGGCTGCAAGATGTGCAGAACTACTGGGAAGACTTCCTGTTTCTCTCCCACCCCAGCACACCACCTTCATTTATCTCCGACACTCAAACTTCTCTATTTATTCTCAAGTTTATGTTGGCCTGTACATACCAAATATGATCTATAGTCCAAATTATTTCATTTTTTTAATGATACAGGTACTCTCAGCCACTCCACGAGGAAATCGCCCTCCACAAGCACTTGAAGCACAAGAACATCGTCCAGTACCTGGGCTCCATCAGCGAGAACAGCTTTATTAAGATCTTCATGGAGCAGGTGCCTGGAGGTGAGACTCCTGTGGACTCTGTAGTGGAAAGTTTTAACAGACTCAAAACAACAAAGCTGGTTAATAATAGGTTCAAGTGGTTGTTCTGCTAATACTTTTGCCTTTTTCACATTTTTTACTACAAAGTTAAAATAGTTTTACTGGAAGAAGGCGAAAAAACCATCTGCCGGTTTAGTCCATGGACTCTGAATATTCAGACTTATCAATCCTCTGCGGTTGATCTTAGATCAAAGTGAGTATGGATGCTTGTTGAGCTGTTTCCTTTTGTGTCCAGGGAGCCTGTCGGCACTGCTCAGGTCCAAATGGGGCCCTCTGAAAAACAACGAGCCCACCATCGGCTTCTACACGCGGCAGATCCTGGAGGGGCTCAAATACCTGCACGACAACCAGATAGCTCACAGAGACATTAAGGTGGCTGTTACTGTGATGTACACCTATATTTGTCACTCATTCACCCAAGGTTATATTAAAACGCGTAATATATGGTGGGAAAGTGTATATCTCACAGTAGGACATTTGTTTGCTTTGATTTCACTTTAATGATAACAGTCAAACTTCATGATAAGGTTTGCTTTAGCAAAACATTTTATTTTTACCAGTATATTCTATATAAAACTATAAATTTTTTAATCAATTAAAATTTGGTGGTGAAGAACTATTACAGGTAACTAACAGAGTATTTTCTTTATATCAAACAAGTTTTCCTGTTTGATTATATGCATTAAAAATATTTCTTTATATATTTATAAAAACTAAAAGAAATACATCTAAATGGATTTTTGAATGTTTTCTTTTCAGGAAATAGTTTAGACAGTTAAAGCAAATAAGAAAGACCGATAAGTGCATGAGAAAATATTGGATTTTTCCTAAGTTTGTTTTTCCATTCAGTATAAAGAATCTGTACAGGTAATAGAAAGATTTGCGGTTCAATTTATCCATTTAATCTGTTATTGTTAGACATTTTTTCTTCTTGCTTATTAAACATTGCTTGAGTGTTTTGCTAAAAATAAAAAGGTTTAACTTTCAGTATTTTTTTGTTCCTGTTGACCCTCAGAAGTTGTATTTTTGTTGAACATTTACTAAATATATTCTTAAAAAATAAACTTTAAAATCCAGATACAATGTATGTACGTATAAAAAGTATTTTATTGTAATAGCATAATCTGCAATTTATATTTCTTATCCAATATTTAATTTGGGTACATTTGTTAGGGAAAAAATGCAAATTAATAATTACATTTTTTTTTACAAAAGAAATCCCAAACGTTCCTATAAAAGAGTGGTACCTGAGGCATTTTTTAAGGGTTAGGGTTAGTTTTTACTTTATAAGCTGATCAGAATGTCTTTCACCTTTATTAATGTGTAACTCCATGTGAGCCCAGTTTAAAAATATCAAGTGACACAGAAGCCCCCTTCTTTTAGCCACACTTAAAAATGGGGAAGACAAGAGATTATGTCATTCAAGGAAGGCAAATGTGGGTTGGTCTTCATACATAAATGGTTACAAGAAAATGATAATTAAACTGTTTAAAACATTCAGAGCTGTGACAAATAAGGCTACAACCAGGCACTAAAATATGAATTTATTTAACGGGTTTCACAACACGTGCCATAATGGCAAAGTGTGCTCTTTAATCAGGTCAAACAGATATTTCGTACATATAAAGTATGGAGAGCCATTTCATTCAAAATTGAATAAATAAATAAATACTGCTATTGATAAATTATTAATAAATATTCCATATTAATAAATATTCTTTGTTTTTTTATTGGTATAAGGTATTAACATGATGTTTAAAAGTAGAAAACAGAGATAATGCTAAAATTCCCAATGCCAACTTTCATGTTTATCACAAAAACATAATGAATGAAATACTTTCTGGCTTTTTATAGAATAAAACAATGTCTTAATACCTCATGAGGTTAAAAAGGTTATACTGATTAAATTATGGTCTTCCTGTTCAAAGCTTTGACAAACCAACACTAATAACAGTCTCTCCTTCATCGGCAGCCATTAGATCCAGAAACCTACTTCCTGAACGTTCAGCTCCTTTAACAACGTGGTCAAATAAACATTGCTTGCAATGTTATTCACTTTGCTTTGCTTGGAAGCTCGTCCATGTCTCTGGCATGGTGGCATGAATGATACTTTGTACTTTTTAGCAATTTGCAAGCATGTTGCAGCAGACTAGGTGTGTATTATTTACTGATGTTTTTTTCTTTTATTCACAGGGAGATAATGTCCTCATTAACACCTACAGTGGCGTACTGAAGATATCAGATTTTGGCACATCCAAAAGATTGGCTGGAATCAATCCCTGCACTGAAACCTTTACAGGTACTGACCAACCACATTTCATCCTGTTTAAACAAACATCTTCACAACCTAGAGGTGTCTCAGATTTCTGCCTGCCTTCCAAAACAGAAAAACTGGGCTCATCTCTTGCAATAAATAAAACTGAGCCTCAAGTATCTCTGTCTATACTGAAATGACTGTTCCTCTATCTGTCCCTTTTTCAAGGAGTTAATCCTGTGTTCCTTATTTAAACAGCAAGGGATGACCTTAAAATAGCTGGCTGTTTCTATTTGGAGAAGCTGGCTTTGAGCCTGTGGTCAGATCAAGTAGGATTGTGTCTACACAAAAGCAGCCAAGTGTGGCTCAGTTTGACCTCATGAATTAGACCGACTGACTGCTGGCTGGAGCAGACAGGGACTCACCCTGAAAGGTGGGGCTCTTTTAGGAAACTGGGCTTCTCCTTGATGTCCCAACCCACGCCTTATATAAATGCGTCAGTAGCTGTTTTTAGCTGAATGCACAGGCGTCTAAATGGAGCATATAAGCACCTAGCAGGTTATTAATAAAACAAAGGAGTCCTTTCAGTTGGGATGAGAAAATATTTCTTTGGAGTCAGGATTAAAGAGCAGCACTGAGACTCTGACTTGTTACTTCACACAAAGCACTAACCCATTTCTGGCCTGAATGGTGACTTTCAGGAATTGTGTCATCACTTTACAGCTGAACTGATTCGTGATTATCTCTAATGCAAGCTATTTTTGGTTTTGACATCAGTTCTTTCACACAGTGATGACGTTTCTGTTACCTGATGCAGATTGTAATACACTTTGTACTGTGTCTTTTGAACTTTTGGGCACACACACAATGTTAAAGGTTATTGTTTGTGGCTTTTTCAGACCAGGAGATAACATACACTCATATCCCTTTAACTTTTTCACATTACAAAAACAGACTTCGAGATACTGTAATAGGGTTTTATATTATGGTTTACCATATAGTAGTTCAGAACTGTGAAGTGGAAGAAAACATATACTTGCTTCTCAAGTCTGGTGTGCATTTGCATTCAACTGCCAGTCGTTTAGGGTATGTGTACCAGCTTTCCACACCTAGACAATCAAGGTTTTGCCCATTCTTCTTTGCAAAATAGCTCAAGCTCTTAAGGATTAGATGGGCAGCATCTGCAAACATCAGTTTTCAAGTCTTGCAACAGATTTTGTATTGGATTTAGGGCTAGACTTTGAGTGGGCCATTGTAATACATACCTATTGTTTGATCTAAACCCTTGTATTGTAGATCTGGCTGATTGTTTAGGGTTGTTGCCCTGCTGGAAGGTGAGCCTCTGCCACAAGTCTTTAGTAGCCTCAAACATCTCATTTTCCAGGATTTACCGGTATAAAGCTCCATCCATCTTCACACAGTTCTGACCAGCTATCCTCTCCATTATTCTGCCACCCCCAAGTTTCACAGTGGGTATGGTGTGTTTAGGCCAATGTGAGCTTAAGTTTGGTGTTGCATATAGCGTTGTGCATGTCGACAAAAAAACATCAGTCTCACCTTCTTCCACATGTTTTCTATGTCACCTACATAACTTGTGCCAAATATTTAAATAGAACTTCTTATAGATTTATATCATCTTGCCACTTTTTCATAAAGGTCAGAGTGATGGAGATTTAACCACCTGAGCTGTGGATCTCTGCAGCTCCCCCAGAGCTACTATGGGCCTCTTGGCTGCTTCTTTTTGCCCAGCTTGCAGTTTATGAAATTGTGCCACACTATTTTCATTCTATTTTCAGATAAAGGACTGAACAGAGCTTGGTGTAATGTTCAGAGTTTGGGAAATTGTTTTAGAACCTACCTCTGCTTCAAACTTCTCCATAGCTTCATACCTCACCTGTCGGATGTGTTCCTTGGTCTTCATGATGCTGTTTGTTCACTAATGTTCTCCAACAAACATCTTAATCCTTCACAGAACAGCTGTATTTACACTGATATTATGTTAAACAAATATGGAATATTTTTTACGTGTTATATGACTTATTAAATAGTTTGCACATGCTTTTTGAAGGTGTATCAAAGTAAAGGGGATCTGAATACAAATGTGCGTCCACACTTTTCTGATTTTTCTTTGTAAAGGTTTTTTGAAACCATCTTTCCTTCTCCTTCCACTTCACTACTATGCACTACTGTTTTTTAAATCATCACATAAAATCCCAATAAAATAAATTCAAGTTAATTGTTGTACTTTGAAAAAGTGTGAAAAAGTTCAGAGGGATTTGAATATTTTTACTAGTTGCTTATTTATTCAGTGTGTACAATAACGCAGAGCAAATCTTTATCATCTGTGTATTATTTGTTCTTCAGGTACATTGCAATACATGGCCCCTGAAATTATAGACAAAGGTCCCAGAGGATACGGCAAACCAGCAGACATCTGGTCCTTGGGCTGCACCATCATAGAGATGGCAACTGGTAAACCACCATTCTATGAACTTGGAGAACCACAAGCTGCCATGTTCAAGGTGAGAGATGTTAGCTGCAACATATTCTGTAGCTGTAGCAAGTTATAGATTAACAGTTTCAGTAGACGTCTGAAACAAATTGTGATAATGTTAATAGATATAACTGGGAGCACACAGTGGTACTGTTGGTCAGTATTTTTTACATTTCTGCATGATAATGACCTGAAACAGAATCAGATTTTCACAAAATTCCCCAAAGTACCAAAATTAAATTATTCCATCTTGTACATCAGAGTGTTGTTCACGTATTTCAAGTGTGAAACCTGCTTTCCTTGTCTAGTCTGACTCTCAGCAGCTGCATTTGTTCTGCAAGAATGATACAGTCCTGCAGGGATTGTATCATTCCATTTGTTTCTGGTGGGTTTTTGGATTTAAGCTCCTTCTCATGAATTGATCTGACCTGGGATTTTCTGAAGCATTTACTCCATCTGTCTTTAGCCATTCTGTGGTTTAATGACTTGTGTTGTCAAAGTTGATGCCTTCCCACATGAGTGACCTATTCTTTAGAATCAGCTCATGCAATTTACAAATGTAAGTTAAACATTGGAAAACACACACTTACCTTCTGTGTTAAAAAACTCACTAACAAGTAGAGTTTAAGAGATAAAATAAGTCCATTTAACCTAAGGGGGCTATCAGTTTTTACAGTGTGACATGATAGCATATGCATTTCTCCACCATACCACCACTCTTGAATACACCAAGATACTCTAGCTCTAGCTCAAGGTGCTCTAACGCTCATGGCTAGAAGTTGGTGACAGAAACACATCGTCCGCAAAAAAGCAAGATACAATTTTCCCGAACCTGATAAATGTCCCGTCAAGATTTATCTCTTGAGATCTTATGCATGAACACGACAACAGCATCAGGTCCCAGTCACCAAAATTGTCATTATTCAAACTGAAAGGTTTTGTTTTGGTGTTTGCATCCCTATTTTGGCTCTTTAATAATTGTTTTGTACATTCCAGGAAGCTAAGACTACTTCCTGAATTTCCTTAATTTTTGTGCAACTTGTAAACTTTAGATGATCATCAGATGATCACTCAACACCGGTTTTGTTGTCTCATTTGATTAGATGTAATCAGCTTGCAGGACTTTAAATGGTTCATGCTTTTTTATGTAATCGTTTTCATATTCTATTTTGTTGCTTTTCATGTTAGACTACATCACCACCTACATGTTGTTATCATATTAGATGCAGTCGCTCTGGAAACCAGTTCATCCCGTCTGTCTTGATTTGTAAATTATTTCACTAAAAGTGAAATACAAGCTCCCAGCTTGTCAATGCAGACTAAAAGCTCCCATTATTACACGTCCAATGAAAGTCACACTCAATGTTAACCGAGAAAGTGTGACCTAAACTAACATGAAGCCAGCTGATAATCACCGGCTCTGTCGTGCTGAAAAGGGCCCATGAATCAAGAAATTTGCAAAGTCATGCAAGTAAGTAAGTAAGTTTATCTAGCTTTGAAAGTTAACATGAAAAGCTAAGTCAAAATGAATATACAGTTAATACCATATATTTACCTATACTTTATGAAAAGAAAGATAACCTTTTTTGTCTGACATCAGATAGGATTACCAAAATAATTTCTTTTTGCTAAATTCTAGAATAGATTATTATATTACTTTCTTTAAAGTGCTGGAAAGCACTGGTTATGATGTTATGGCTTTGCAAGCTGCTGATGGGTTAAATCACAACTTTTGAGTTAAATTGAAGCACACCTATTGTTATTATTTCAAGCCAAAACCTGAAACACACTGCCTGCTTGTTTGACACCTCTGAAACCTCAACAGAAAACCGCTAAGATATCAGGAAGAGAATTGTAGATCTTCAGGCATGTTGATAGTATATCCTTGGATACACTATCCAGATGCCTGAAGGTTCCATGTTCTTTTGTTAAACAATTATAAGCAAGTACAAATATCAAGAGCACAATGTTTAGGAAGGAGACAGATTCTGTCTGCGCAGAGATAAACATGTTTTGGTGTAAAACGTGTGTATCAACACCAGAACCTTGTGAAGATTGTGGCTGAAGCTGGCAAGAATGTGTATCAAATAATAATTGAGGAATCTTACATCTCAGACACCCTTTTTATGAACACCAAACCAAATCACTTGCGTTGTGTTACCAGTAGGAACTCCAAAATACAATCCATGCACAAACATTTGTTTGAACACAAACAGACATGTGTGCCCTCATGGGAGGAACTCTGACAAGCTGGCGTGCACTTTTCTTTGTTTCATTTATTTATTCTGTGAGTTTACATGGCATATCTATTGTGGATGGGAAGCTAAAGCTCTCCAAACCAGCAAATTGTTTTTTCTAACCACTTGTAGCCCATTAAGGACTAGAGGGGGGTTGCTAGATGTCTGGAAAACATTGTGGTTCTCGTGTAAAAGCTTCCATATGATGGGATTTAATTAAAGGACTGTGAATCTATAACAAAGGCATACTTTATAGTTAGTATACCTTAAAAGGAGAACAAAGCAGTTTTACTCATTCAATGGACACACTCTTTAAAGACTGAAATATCTCATGTTATTTTACTATTTATAAAATATTAACTTAAACAATAAAAGGGCTCTACACTTAAGTCTTCCTTGCTGAATGTATCGAGAGAGAGTGATCTTCGTCTAATCCTGAATCAATATACCTAAGGTTTAGTGAAAGAAACTGTTTATATAGCGCAGCAATTATTTTTACTTCTGAAATGTGCTGCAAGTTAATACTTGGCTTGAAGCATTTCTAAATTATTATTATTTATCACATAAATAATTTATTCCAAGAGGAAGACATGGCCATTTTTGTAAGTATGCACCATAAAGAATTAGATGTTGTGACCTTCTTTTGCAGGTTGGTATGTTTAAGATTCATCCAGAAATCCCGGACACAATGTCACCAGAGGCCAAAGCTTTCATCTTGCGCTGTTTTGAGCCCGACCCGGATCGGCGCTCCACCGCTGTTGACCTGCTCACCGACGAGTTCCTCACTGTCACCAGCCGCAAGAAGAAGAGCAGGACTGGCCTTGCAGGTGGGTGCAATCCAGCAAGTTCTGGTTAGCTAAAACCGTAGTCTTTAATTTGGGATTTTTGGATATTTTTGTTTGTTTAGTTAGAGAGTGGTTAAAACCTTTTAAATCCAAAAGACAAACCAGGAACATGGAGGGACAACGGTGAAGGCAGCATTACACGATGCAGACTAGAGCAGTAAAGAGCAGGTGACTTAAGAACCAAAAGGGGAATATATGCTGAGGAGAACTGATGAGTGGTACAAGATCAGACTAATGAGCGGAGTGGAAGCAGCCGAGAGTGCAGTTAGAGAACAGCGGCAAAGGGAACCAAAGAAAATGAATGGCAGAACAGAAACTAAACACAGACCAGAAACTAATGAGCAGGACACAACACAGCTACAGGTCCTTCTCAAAAAATTAGCATATTGTGATAAAGTTCATTGTTTTCCATAATGTCATGATGAAAATTTAACATTCATATATTTTAGATTCATTGCACACTAACTGAAATATTTCAGGTCTTTTATTGTCTTAATACGGATGATTTTGGCATACAGCTCATGAAAACCCAACATTCCTATCTCACAAAATTAGCATATCATTAAAAGGGTCTCTAAACGAGCTATGAACCTAATCATCTGAATCAACGAGTTAACTCTAAACACCTGCTAAAGATTCCTGAGGCCTTTAAAACTCCCAGCCTGGTTCATCACTCAAAACCCCAATCATGGGTAAGACTGCTGACCTGACTGCTGTCCAGAAGGCCACTATTGACACCCTCAAGCAAGAGGGTAAGACACAGAAAGACATTTCTGAATGAATAGGCTGTTCCCAGAGTGCTGTATCAAGGCACCTCCCTGGGAAGTCTGTGGGAAGGAAAAAGTGTGGCAGAAAACGCTGCACAACGAGAAGAGGTGACCGGACCCTGAGGAAGATTATGGAGAAGGGCCGATTCCAGACCTTGGGGGACCTGCGGAAGCAGTGGACTGAGTCTGGAGTAGAAACATCCAGAGCCACCGTGCACAGGCGTGTGCAGGAAATGGGCTACAGGTGCCGCATTCCCCAGACCTGGGCTACAGAGAAGCAGCACTGGACTGTTGCTCAGTGGTCCAAAGTACTTTTTTCGGATGAAAGCAAATTCTGCATGTCATTCGGAAATCAAGGTACCAGAGTCTGGAGGAAGACTGGGGAGAAGGAAATGCCAAAATGCCAGAAGTCCAGTGTCAAGTAGCCACAGTCAGTGATGGTCTGGGGTGCCGTGTCAGCTGCTGGTGTTGGTCCACTGTGTTTTATCAAGGGCAGGGTCAATGCAGCTAGCTATCAGGAGATTTTGGAGCACTTCATGCTTCCATCTGCTGAAAAGCTTTATGGAGATGAAGATTTCATTTTTCAGCACGACCTGGCACCTGCTCACAGTGCCAAAACCACTGGTAAATGGTTTACTGACCATGGTATCACTGTGCTCAATTGGCCTGCCAACTCTCCTGACTTGAACCCCATAGAGAATCTGTGGGATATTGTGAAGAGAACGTTGAGAGACTCAAGACCCAACACTCTGGATGAGCTAAAGGCCGCTATCGAAGCATCCTGGGCCTCCATAAGACCTCAGCAGTGCCACAGGCTGATTGCCTCCATGCCACGCCGCATTGAAGCAGTCATTTCTGCCAAAGGATTCCCAACCAAGTATTGAGTGCATAACTGTACATGATTATTTGAAGGTTGACGTTTTTTGTATTAAAAACACTTTTCTTTTATTGGTCGGATGAAATATGCTAATTTTGTGAGATAGGAATGTTGGGTTTTCATGAACTGTATGCCAAAATCATCCGTATTAAGACAATAAAAGACCTGAAATATTTCAGTTAGTGTGCAATGAATCTAAAATATATGAATGTTAAATTTTCATCATGACATTATGGAAAATAATGAACTTTATCACAATATGCTAATTTTTTGAGAAGGACCTGTAGATGTAAGACTCAAAACCAACAGGACTCAGAAACAGTAAGACAACTGGAAGTAAAGAAAACTCAAAACAGAAAGGGACAGACTATCCAAAATAAACCAGAAAGCTACTAATCAGAAACCAAAGACAACTCTAAATGCAGGAAACATACCTACCCAAACGTAAAAAACAAAGTCCAATACATGACATGTGCCTCGTCACCAGTGCAGAAGACTAGGAAAAGGCTTTAAGCTGCACGGCGAGCTGCTTGTTTGCACGTTATTTTCTTTGTTTTACATTTAAATGTTGCTCTGCTCTCATGAAACTGCAGACGCTTAATTTTTTGTTTTCCGCCCCTGCAGCTCCTTCTTCAGGATCAGGTGAGACATATTTACAACTACTTCTGTTAACTGTATTTCAGTTGCATGAAACATCTGCCTCCTTTGCAAGCGTCTTAACCACAGATTGCATTTCTTTTCCTGCTACTCTCTTCAACTCCGCCACTTTCCAAGAACTTGAAATAGATTTTAAACGTTTTCCACATGCAACTGTTTATAACTTGTAAATGTAAAAGCATGTAATTTAAAAAGCTGTTGTTATTTGCTGCAAAGTAACTCGCAATTGAAGATTTCTGTCTGCCTTATCCTTCAACAACGATGTATTCTCTTCAAAGCCTTTTACTGCAGAATAAAAACTGCTACCTCGGGACTTGAACAGGATTTCTGCTTCGTTACAATTCACAAGATCTTTTGTGTGTAAGTGCTGAAAGTGTTATTGAGGCACTGCATTAAGCAGGATTTGCTGTGCCCTTCAGAGTACCTACGCAGCATTTCCCTGCCGGTGCCGGTGGTGGTGGAGGACACCAGCAGTAGCAGTGAGTACGGATCCGTCTCACCCGACAACGACCTCAATACGAACCCTTTCAGCTTCAAGCCCAGCATCAAGTGCTACAGCGAGAGAGACATCAAGGGGCAAAGGCCGCTTTTCCTCAGGTAGAATTAGTGAAAACTGTTGTCAGGGTCAATGGAGTCAAAATGGCTTTTTTCTTACTCAGTCTTCTACATGACTTCAAAAGCTTATTTAACATTGTAAATGGCTTATACAGTCTCAAATTTAAATATTTATAACATGTAGACAGTGCTGAAAAATATAAATGGATGGATTGAGTAATTCTAAATTATATGGATGATAATTGTCTTATGATGTTTGTAACTATGTTTTTATGTCCTTCACAGCTCTGGTGGTAGTTCTGTCTGTATGTTTAGGGTTGTTTGTCCTACTGGAAGTACTACATTTAGTTAAACATTCGGAAACTAAACCAAAAGACTTAAATAGAACCTGTCTGACAGCATGAAGTAGGACGAAAGATCTGAAAAAAGAAAGGCATCATGCTCTACTCTAAAGAAATTCAAGAATAAATGACAAAGTAACAGACATTTAGCAATGTAAAAAGGGTTAATAATGCCTCAAATATTGTGAATGTTAATGACCCAAAAGTTAGATAGATGCTGGGCAAAAATGGCATTTATGGGAGAAGAACGCAAAATAGACATCTGTCCCAAAAAAAATCTAGATGATCACGGAGAGTTTTGTGAAAATACTTTGTGAACTGACAAAACAAACGTGAAACTTTTTGGGAAGCATGCATACTGTTACATGTGATGTAAAGCTAACACAAACATGAGGCTGCTTTGTTGCTTCAGGACCTGGATGACTTCCCTTAATGGATGGAAATACAAATGTTGCTCTCTAACAGAAAATCCGAAAAGCTTGTGACTTTAAGCTCAAGCACACATGGGTGACAAAGCAGGTCAATGATCTAAAGCACACTAGCATGTCCACCTCTAAATGTTTGAAATGAATAGATAAAGGCACTGGACAAGTTAAAGTCTGGACTTAAATCCAATTGACCTACTGTGGCAGATGTTTCCGCAGAGACTGTCAGCCAGTTTTTAGATTTAGGGAGCTATTACAGATAGCTTTAGTCAATAAATAAATCATATTTTTTTAACTGCATTGTGTAATAAAAATAAGAAATCTGTGAGGTGGCAAACACTATTTCACACCACTGTAATTTCTGAATGATGTTTTTCTTATCAGCATTCCAGTGGAAAACTTCGAGGACCACAGCGCACCTCCATCTCCTGATGAGAAGGACACCGGCTTCTTTATGCTTCGGAAGGACAGCGAGAGGCGAGACACCCTGAACCGCATCCTGACAGAGGACCAGGACAAGGTTGTAGGCAACCTAATGGAGGCTCTCACGCAGGTCGGTGGTGGACAATAACTTCAGGAGTGGTTGGACGGGTCAGCATCTCCCGAATTATTATTCATATCTGTTTTTATGACCCAAATTGACCTCCAGGGCGCTGAGGAAAGGAAGCTGAAACCTCAGCACATCTCCACCCTTGTTGTGAGCTTGGCCGACTTTGTCCGCGTGGCAGACAGGAAAATCATCGGCAACACCTTGTCACAGCTCAAACTGGAGCTGGACTTTGACAGCACTGCCATCAGTCAGCTGCAGGTTGTGCTCTTCAGCTTCCAGGATGCTGTAAGTCTCCACAGAAATACTATTTAAATACTGTTATATTTTATCTCAGACTTTCCACCCAAACTAAAACAATTCTCAACAAAAGGAAAATTAATGCAACCCTATATCTATGTTTACAGTGCCTTTCAAAAGTATTCATACCCTGTGAACTTTTCCACATCACATTACAACTTCATTGTATTTGTCTGGGATTTTATGTGATGGAACAGCACAGCGTAGCATGTAATTAGATGAAGAGCATCTAGGTTCATCACTTTTGAAGTCTTGGATTCAGCTCTTGACTTTGACTGGGCCTTTCTAACACATGAATGTTCCAGTGGTTGCTGCCTTGATCTAAATCGCTCCGTTGTAGCTCTGGCTGTTTGTTTAGGGTTGTTTGTCTTTCAGGAAGGTAAAACCTCTGCCCCAGTTTTCTTAGAGTTTCTTGGAGGATTGCCCTGTATTTAAGTCCATCCATCTTCCCATCAACTCTGACCACCTCCATGGTCCTGCTGAACAAAAGCATCCCCACAGCATGCTCCTGCCACTACTGTGTAATACTTTGGATGGTGTGTTCAGAGTAATGTGGTGTTAGTTTTCTGCCACACACAGCTTTTGCATGTAGATCAAAAAGTTCACTTCTGGTCTTATCTGACCAGAGCACCTTTTTCCACATGTTTGCCATGACCCCTACTTGTCTAATAGAAAACTGCAAACTGTCTTTCTTTCAACAATGATTTTCTTCTTCTCACTTTTCAATTAAACCTAGATTTGTAGAGTGAATGGCTTACATTTGACCTATCAACAAGTATTCCCACCAGATTTGTGGATCTTTACAGCTTCTCCAGAGTTACCATAGGCCTTTAGGCATCTTCTCTGACCAATGGTTGCTTTCATTGCCCAGTCTGTCAAAGAAACTGTGTTTTGTGGTTAGGTGACTTTTAAAGGCCGTTGGTTTCATGGAATATTATTTAGGGGTATTAAAATAAACTGGACTGAATAAAAAAATCAATGCCACATTTTCAGATTTCTTTTTTTTTAATAATTGCAACTAGTTTCATTTTGTACCTATCCAATATAATCCAAAAAAGAAAGTTTGGTGTTGTAATGTGACTGTATGTAAAAAAGTCCCATTAGTTTTGCAAGGCACTGTAATTCCAAATTACAAGGATTAAAAACACTCAGCATTTTCAACGATTCTGAACTGCAGTCATGTGATTTCCTGCCTATTATCCATCCCCCTTTTGGGGGCAGAGGTGCCTCTCGCCTTTCTGTCAACCTCTAAACACTTTGGTGTGAATATGGCATGCATTCTACATCTGCTGCATTCACCAACAAGCTGCCTCTTTTCTTCTCCTGCACAGAGATCAGACAGAAATCTGAAAATTACTTCAGTAAAGGAGGGGATCTGCCAGGAGTAATTGCACCTTCTGTAAATAGGCTCATTTGCTATCCCCACTTTAGAAATGCAGATGAAACGTGACATAAGCAAATTGTTGTATTTAGATTGGCATGGGCTATTGCATAACCAAAGACAGAAGCTGGAGCTTTGACGCCTACTGCTGGCCATCATTGACATTCATAGAAAGGGGGATGCTTTAAAAACCTATTTGAGAAAATATATGACAGAAATGAAGACAGCATATTATAAATTCAATGTATATTGGCAGTGTTCTGATTATGCAAATCTTGACATTTCCAGGTGAATAAAGTCCTGCGAAACCACAACATCAAGCCTCACTGGATGTTTGCTCTGGACAACATCATCCGGAAAGCCGTTCAGACCGCCATCACCATCCTGGTGCCAGGTAGCATCCCCGGTGTCTCGAGCAGAGCCCCTCTAATTGAATTGGAGCCGGCCTGCTCATGGGCACAACTTAGTGATGAATGCATGAGCTGTTTGATTACAAAGCTGGACTTTGTGCAAGAATAACAAGGGGGAAAGCTTAAATTTGTGTTCAGGCAACATATTGAGGAAAAAAGCACTAAGGAGAGATGGTTATATTATCATACAATTCACTATTTATTAAATCAACATAATATAAGAAGTAGAATGAAGTTGAAAGTTTATGGTAGATGTCATTTATAAACATAATACATATAGTGTAATGTTGAAAAATATAGAATTAGTACTTATATAGTGGGAGAACATGTATAAAATAGAATAGCATAAAATGTGTTAAGAATAGTCCTATTTTAAAATTTGATTCAGGGAGTAAGTTTGAGCATCATTGTTCAGGTCAAGGGTCGAGTTTTTGTTGCATCATCATCTCAGTGAGTGAGTTGTAAATGGCTGTGGTCAGGTTGCCACTTTGTTCCCACTTCACACTGTAAACAAACTTAAACCATTGCACAACTGTTTAAATTTCTTTTTGTTGGAGGATTTTCTTGAAATGAGTTGACAAATAGTCATAAAAATGCTTTTAACAAAACCTGTGTAGCCAGAAAAACAGCAGAGTTTCCATCATGTTGTTTGTATTGTAAACAGGAGATTTTTGTCTTGATTTCAGAACTGAGGCCTCACTTCAGCCTGACCTCAGTAAGCGACCCGGCTGATCAGGACGACTTAGACGACGACGCGGAGCCCGGCAGAAACTCCACCCACCAGAGCCGCACACCAGCCGTCGCCGCTCACGACGACACGGTGGCCACGTCGGGAGTCAGCACCCTCAGCTCCACCGTCTCCCACGAGTCCCACAATGCACAGCGCTCCGTGAGCATGGAGCTGAGCAGGATGAAGCTGGAGACCAACAGGTAAACTCATACGTCTCCTACAGCAGTGTTCCGGTCATGAGCCACTGATCTGTTCATTTTTGATCGTCGTCTTGCTAAATAAAGCTCCTCTGTGTTTTCTATCTCCCTGGTTGATTACAGGTTGCTAGAAGAGCTACTGCAGAAGGAGAAACAGTATCAGGCCATCCTGCAACAAGTGCTGGAGGAAAGAGAACAGGAGATCAGACTGCTGAGGATGCGATCTGAGCCTGCAGGTTTGCATTTTGATAACACCTACATTATTGCTCTCCCTGAATGTAAAACTAGCACAGCTTGCAGCCTCGCTGTGTTTCACCGGTAAGATTAAGTTGAATGCACCACAAGAACAATATTGTGTGAAAGATGTTGAGACAGGATAAATAAAAGTGTGAAGTGTGTACTCTTGTGCATCATCCAACCAAACACTCTGTACACATCAGTACATGAACATCACACACTATGATGGCTTCCTTATCACCTTCTGGGGGTGCAAATTGGAGGATTTCCGACTAAAACTCAAAAATGAAAATATTGTTCACTTCCAGGCTTTCTAATGTGTTTATCATTTGCCTTCCTTCAAGCAAACTATTTGCAGATGTTGTGCCCAGGTTTAAACATACTGGTGCAAAGGGACGCTCTGCATCTGAAACTATTTTTAAGTTAGGATGGTTTAAAGAAGTTTAGTAAAACAGGCCCGGATTAAAACAACGGACCTTCTTTATGCACTGGTGCTACCAATTGTTCCACCATGCAGCCATATTATTTACCAGACAAACTATTTATTTAATAGTGTTTTTGTAAAAAATCATCTGAAACTGATTTTTGCTCAATAACATGTTTTATATGTATGCCATCCTTCTCTCAGTTGTTATAAATGGCTGGATTTAGTGAAAACAGTTTATATTTTTCTTAGCAAAAAGTAAATATATTTCCTTATGGTGTTAAGTTGACATTTCCACTGTGAGATTTTACTTATTTGTTGATTTGCATTAGTAGTCAGCCAATCCCATGTGGCGAATTTGGGAGTTGCAGTTTTTACACTTGACAAAATATTTATTTGGCCTTATATTTATTAGCTTTTATTGAATAAATGCATAAAATAATGCAGTCATTATTTATTTTTGTAAGATTGAGCAAACATCTTCCAGGGTATTTTTTTATTAAATAAATGGACCCAAAAAGGTTACATTAATATCTTCTGCTTTAGAACCCGCCACAGCTTCAGAGGGCCTTCAGGGGCAGAGAAGTGAAGCTGCAGAGAGACATGAAGACCCCGAGCTGAGCAGATGGCTGAGGCTTTCTGGTGCTGACCAAGACGCTATAGACAGGGTGGGTTGTAGTGCAATCACTGTTTCCATATTTACATCAAGGACATTTTATTTGTTTTTTACATCGTTACAGGAACAGCAGGATGTTAAAATATATTTATTTTTGTCATTCTTTCTAGATACTGAACGAGGACTATACTTTAAATGACATCCTTCATTATGTGACAAGAGACGACCTGAAGAGTTTAAGACTGAGGTTGTAAAACATGTTCTCCTTAACGTAACAACTTATATCTGAGGCACAGTTTCACTTCTGTGTTCATTTTTATGTCACAGAAATGCAGGCAAACACTCACATCTGCTCCAATCTATACAGGAATACAGAAGTGAAGCTGTGACAGCTGTCTGTTGCACAGTGTTACACTTTGCATTGTGGTGTTTTACTCTGCTTACACAGGAAACCTTTGCATTTAGCAGCTCCCCATTGGCACCAGAAGTCTAATGGGTCGTTGACTTTATTGTAAAGGGCAGAGATAATAAATAGTATTTTCTGTGAATTCTGCTTATCAGTTCTAACTGGGTCAGGAAGTACAATAGTCCTTGAACCTAAATTGTCCTGCTGTGAAAGTGACTCTAAATCTGATCAAAAATCAATTAGGTATCAATTCTCTGCATTGAAAATATTCGTACCACTCAAACTGTACCAAATTTTGTCACACTACAACCACGGGGTTCAGTGTTTCAACACAAAGTAGTACATAAGGGAGAAGTGAAAGGAAAAGGATACATGGGTATCTTGTAAACAGATTCTCCCGACTAAGCTGAAGAAAAACAAACTGACAGCATGATGCTGCCATCACCATGTTGTACTTTGTGGTTATTGTGTTCAGGGGGGTGCTGAGCAGTGTTAGCTTTCAGCCACACATCAGTTTGCATGTGGGCCAAGCAGTTGTATTTTGGTCTCATCTGACCATCTCTCGTGTTTGCTGTGGTCCCCTTCATGTGGTACATACAGGATTATATTTAGGGGTATCATAGTAAAACCAGGATTAATACAAATGTAGCACTTCCAGATATTCCTTAATAAAACTTTTTTTTGAGATAGTTGGTCATTTTCCTTCCACTTCAAACTTATGCAATTCTTTGTGTTGGTCTATTTCATAAAATCCCAAATTAATACATAGATGTTTGTGATTGCAACTTGACAAAAAAGGAAAAAGTTCCAAGGGGTATAAATAATTTGTCAGGGCCTGTTTATGTTTATGTTTTTGTTTAAGTTTGTATGGGCAGACCTTGAATATATGGGAATATGTGGCGCCACCTAGCGGTCATGATAAAGAATACACTGTGGAAGAACTAAGTTTCATTTTAGGGAGAATGCCTTCCATGGTATAAATTAATATATATATATGCATACATACATACATACATACAAACATAGTATAGCAGCGGTTTAGCACACAAAAATAAAACACTGTATTGGTTCTGCTGATTGTTCAGTGTTTTTGTTGTCCATGAATGTCTTTGTCAATGATGCACAAGCTTACAAACTTGTGTATTTGTTTCATCCAGCCCATTAAATTGCTTCCTGATTCTTATTCAGTTTTTTTGCACTGATTGAATTTATTAATGTTAATTTTAATACTGTTAATCTTGTGTGGTCATGCTAAATAACCGTAAGCATTTTAACACCATGTTCTCTTACTTGCCCCATCAAGTGTCTGTTGTCCCATTAATTTTTCGACTGTGAGTTATTCATGTTATTTACTTAATGGTGATCTACTCTGCATACCCAGAACCAAACATGGAGAAGCAGCTTATGGTTCACTAATCTGGAATAGACTCCCAGAAAACTGTAAAAGCGCTGAAACCCTAAGTTGCATTAAATCAAGATTAAAAACATATTTGTTTAAATGCAGTGTACCAGTTCCTGTACCATTTGAGCTAACTGCCGTTTTTCTTCTCTCACCTCAACAGAGGTGGAGTTTTGTGTAAACTGTGGAAGGCCATCACAGACTTCAGGCAGAAGCCAGCCTGACGCCAACAACTCAACATCCTCCATCTTTTACCTCAGTATTTATAGGAACAACCAGACCTTCAGGAAGAAGAAAAACCTGCCTTCACTGGGAGTGCAGGACAACTTTCCAACCACACAAGAATCTTCTGGAGAGTTTTTCTAATTTTAAAACAAAGATTCTGAACTTTTGGAGATTTTTAAAACCATAAAAAAAAAATGCTATTTGGTTTGATAAGACTGTTGGATAAAGGATGCTGTTTTTGTTACCGGTCTGCAATGACAAAAGAAAACTATTACTAAGAGGTTAAGCTTGTTTGAAACAAAGCATTTTCTCTAGTTCTTTATGTTACGTTTACAGAAATGGAGACTGACCGTTTTTTAAAAGCCTGAGATACAAAATACTACATCCAACATCATCTGTACTAATTTTTTTAATCACAAAATCTGATCACTACTTTATTTAAACAGATTATATTTAATTGTACTGCGAAACATGTTGGCTTATTCTCCTTGTTTTGTTTTTGTTTTTTTGTTATTTAAATGTTTTCTTTTACATTTCCTTTTAAGGTGCAAATCTTCAGTTTTATTGCTAAAGATATTTTTCATGTAAATAATGTGTTATACATCAAGTGTGAATGACTTTTATGTACTTCATAGAAGATATTGGTAAGTATAGCCAAACTGCCATGTCAATTGGACCAAGTCTATAAAATGAAGACACAGGAAAGATGAATTGTGTATTATTGTATTTTCTAGTCTGAGCTGTCATAGGAAGTAGCATTCAATTGGTAATTAATTAATATAACATGATCTGATCATTGGCTTTTGTTGTTGTAAACTGGCACAGTTGTGTTTATATCTGGTTTGTAATCCTTGAGTCAGATGTAGCTTGTGGTGAAGATTCTGAAATGCAAACAAATTTATTGGTCTTTTTTTAACTAGTTTATCTGAAATGGGGGAAAGAATCATGAACAGTTTGTCAGTTTCATTTTATATTCAAGATGATTCAAGATTTTTGTGCCATTGGTAAAATAAAAATGTTCATGTTGAAGCTGTGAAAAATGTGTGAAACATTATTTTACAGATTCCTGAGTATATAGTCAATGTACACTGATGTAAGATTTAAAGGTCTTTATTACTGAATTCTTTATTTTCCTGTTGCAACATTAAAATTGTATTTTGCTTGTAATTCACCATTCAGCCTGACATTTAGATACTATGGTGTTTCTTTGCTAAAGAACGTGAACTCTGAATGAATTAGTAAGAGATTCAAAACTTTTTGTGCCTGTCAGAGAATTACTGTAGATAATTAATTTGAGAATTGCAACTGGACTCCAACTAAGACATGCTTGTACAAACTGACACACCGAGCAAGGACCGCATTAGTCAGATAAGCAGCAAAGAGGTCCTTGGCAACTCTGGAGGAGCTGCAAATATCCACAGCTTAGGTGGGACAATTTGTCGAAAGGGGAACTTTTGGTCATGCAGAGTTGCAAGAACTCTTTCTTCCTTTGGTCAGAGGAGATCAAAATCAAATTTTTTGGTCAACACATTTACGGTGCTATGTGTGGAAACAAACAAACCATACCCACCATGAAACACAATAGTGGCAGCATCATTCTGTGGGGATGCTTCAGGAGAAACAGAAGCTGGTCAGAGATGATGGTAATAACGATGGAGCTAAATTCAGGGCAATTCTGGAACATTCTTACTTATTAGCACTATCTAATTGTTGAAGTAAAAATGGAGCCTATATTTACAATACATTTGTAATTATAGGCTCTATTTGTATTTGTAATTACCAAGTTTGAAGTTGGAAAAGAAGTTACAGGTAAGTCCACAGAAGAAGGACTTCTGAGATGGAAACTCAGTGGCTTCCATCCATCCTTGAATTGTTGCTAAATTTAGTCTGGTCACTGAGCATCAATTGGCAGATCCAACTGGTTTTCGAAGTTGGACCTGGAACACAATCTAGTTGGGGTTTGATACACTATATTGCCAAAAGTATTTACTTTTACTAGTACGTGAACTTTGAGGACATCTTATTCTTAATCTATAAAGTCATATTTGTTGATGGACGCACCGTTGCCAGCAATTGCAGCATTAATTTATAAACATCCTCCACAATGTTAAGGAGTGTAATCATAGTTAGACGAGAAAACCTGAACTGCAGCCTCTGCTCTAATTCATCCCAACGGTGTTCAAGAAGGATGAGATCAGGACTATGTGCAGGTCAGTGAAGTGTCTACACACCAAACTTTGTACACCTGCAGCCATGGAAGTTATTGGAACAACAGAATGCATTGATTTGGTAAGGGAAAAAACACTGACACTAAAATCAGGGGCCAAAAGCGCCACAATTCAATAAATAAATAAGGTAATAAATACAGTTTTACATATGTGATCATAAATCTACCATTATTTAAGTATTTAAATATTTATTAAATACACTTTTACTAAAAGGCTGCACGGTCGCGCAGTTGGTAGCACTGTTGTCTTGCAGCAAGAAGGTCCTGGGTTCGATTCCTGGCCTGGGGTCTTTCTGCATGGAGTTTGCATGTTCTCCCCGTGCATGTGTGGGTTCTCACCGGGTACTCCAGCTTCCTCCCACAGTCCAAAGACATGCCTGTTAGGTTAATTGGTAACTCTAAATTGCCCTTAGGTGTATGAATGAGTGTGTTCATGGTTGTTTGTGTGTTGCCCTGTGATGGACTGGCAACCTGTCCAGGGTGAACCACGCCTCTCACCCATAGACTGCTGGAGATAGGCACCAGCTCCCCTGCGACCCACTATGGAATAAGCAGTAGAAAATGACTGACTGACTGACTTTTACTAAATTATTCCATTATATTTATTCATATTTAATCATTTAAATGTTCCATGTTGCAGCATTCCATTTTACATTTAATTTATGTCAGCCTTCCTCAAAAAGCTGCTAGAGACAGTAATTGGTCTGGTAGTTCAACTGTTGTGAAGGTTGACCAATCAAATGCTAGGGAGTCATATTCACAGTTTCATTTATCTGATAATGGACTGTAAAAAATCTGAAACATTTATGAGATTTTTACATATAATGAATTTGAGTTTTATTTCATGATTTAAAAATGTAACTATTTAATTGTACATTTAATAAATAACTTGTACATTTTTACAAAGTCTTATGTTTTATATTTGTATGTATTTGTCACAGTTTAATGTAAACTATCAAAGATGTAAATATGTATGTAAGTATTTATTTGTCATTTTCTGGTACTTTTGGTCCTCGATCCTCTGAAACTGAGCACCAACAGGTGAGCTGCTAATCGCCGTATTTATCAGTTATCAGCGTGACGTCAGCGTTTGTGCTCTCGCGACCGTCCCTCCCTCACCATGACAACAGCGGATTTTTAGCATCGTCAGGAAACAAGCGTTTCCTCCGCCACTGTAGATGTGGAGGCGCTTCCCTAAAGTCGTGTTTGAAATTTCCCCATCTGGCATATTTTTCATGTTGGAAGGTCCCTGGAGCTGATAGAGGCCCTCATGAGAGGGAGGCCAGCCGGAGGCAGACGCTGTTTTACTGACTGAACAACAACATGGCTCTGCTTCAGCATCCCCAGCTGCTGCTTCCCTGCGTTTTTCTCCTGTTCTTTACTAACCGCATCCACGCCCGGTCCTCTCAGATATCAGACCTGAAATCTAAAATATCCGGAGTGGAGGAGCTCTTGGAGGAATTCCGAAAGCAGCTCCAGCAGGACCAGGCGTACAGGGCAGCCGACGTGAGCGACTCCTGCGTGGGCGACTTCGGCGCCGCGGAGGAGCGCATCATCCGGACGAAGGCCTCCATCGAGCAGGGAGCCACCTTCCTGTTGGCTCCGGATAGGGTGTACACCTGGAGGGATTGTCTACACGCCTGCTGCTCGCAGCCTCACTGCACGGTGGCGGTGGTTCAGAAGGACCTGAGGCGACCCGGGGACAGCCTCAGTTGCTACCTGTTTAACTGCACCTACAGGAATAAAAACATCTGCTCCTTCGCACCGCAGGAAGGCTTCACCACCTACAGTCGGACTCCAAACGCCACGCAGACGCAGGGACAGCTGGCTGCTTCATACAGCTCAGCCACCGGGAGGCCCAGGCAAGCTGAGGAGGATGTGACACAAGGTGGGAGCCTGCTGTCAAACTATACAAAACTTCATCATTCTTTGCTAATACAGCTGCATGAGATGTTGCTACAAGTCCTATGAGTCGTTGTTAAATGTTTCATTTACAGGTTTTACATAAAAGCATGACGGTTGACAACATGTAGACATATAAATAACAGGTAGTAGGTTTTTGGTCTACATTCAGAAAACGTAACCATGCCCTGAACACACCATCTCTACTGTGAGACATGGTGGTGGCAGCATAATGCTGTGGGGATGATTTTTGTTCGGAAAAATGTTGAAAAACATGTATTATTTTACACCATTTCACAATCATATACTGTCTAGTGTTTGTCTGTCTCATTAACATAAAATATTCGGAAGTTTGAGGCTGTAACGTGATAAAATCTGGAAAAGTTTGAGGGGTGTAAACACATTTTCACCGCTTTGTAGTTTACATTTTACTCAGCTGTAGTTTGAGTAGAATAAATTAGTGGTCAAGCTTCATGAAGCATGGTTCAGTTCAAAATGTTGCCATTAGGACAAAATTAGTAAAAGAGGACAAATCTTTTTCTGAAAATTATACCAGCATTGTTTTGTTTTGTTGGGGTAAATGTAGAAAATAGAAAAAGGAATGTCCTCCCGCTCACATTAATTACTAGAAAATTTGAAACCTTTAATAAACGCCATTCTTTTCTGCAAACTGTCTATATCCTGCAGTTTGTTTTCTCTTTCTCATTGGACCAGACACTGTTATGCATTCACTTATTTTGCACGACCATATCAGAAAAGGTAGACGCTTTTTTCCATAGCATTTATCGAAAACAGTTGAGGAAGCTTTAAAGCATGGCAGACTGTTGATCTGTGTGAAATGTGTGTTTTTGGGAAGGTAATATAGCTTGTTCTACAGTAAAGTCTCCTTCCATCAGCCTTGTAAAGCTTCAATGGATCTCAGCACAGTGCATCTAAACATAAAGAACTGCTTGTTTCCCTGATAAGGCAGCGGCTGGATTAATGATTGACCATTTGGTTTGTTGTGCGTAAAATTAGATCAGGATGTTGAGAGCAGGAGCAGGTGTTGTGCAGCTTCAGCTATCACACTAGTGATGGAAGTAAATGTAGAACAGGTTGTTTGATTTTCTTGTTTCAGCTTTTCGGTTGCTGATTTTTTATTATAATGTTTTATGTCATTCTAAAGTGAATATATTTAGGTTTCAACTTCCTAAAATAGGACATGATCACTATTTTAGCCCCTAAAATAATAAGGTAGCTAGAAAATAAAACATTGCCAGAACTACTTACCTGTAGGTTTCCTTTGTTTTATTGGCACCTGCTGATTTGAATGTTAACTTATAATATTCCACTCACTGTATGTTTATTAACCAAATAATAATTTAGCTTCATCGCTTTACATCAGAGTGGGGTGACATTTAGTTTTCAGTCAAATAAAAAAAGTTTTTAGGTCTGCAGCAAAAGGCTCGTAAAAGCTCCGGTATTATTGATACGCTTTGATATGGTACTGGCAGAAAATAAACCAAAACCAGTGTTTAGTCAAAATAAATATACTAAAACAGAACATAAAACAGAAAGGTGAACATTACAGAAATAACCACTGGTCAAATTCACAGAAATGGACGAGCCTCCTCGCAGTGATGCCGGACAGGACGTGGTGATCCAGCTACCCACCGACTGGGCCGTCCTGGACGGCAGGGACAGTGTGGACGACCACAGGATCACCCACTATGAGTGGACTCTTGTTAAAGGGGATACAGCCATCAATATGAAGGTTTGTTTTCTGATTTTACCTTAACGGTTTCTACCCCATTTATTTGTCACTAAACATTCAAAATGTATCAATTTATGCAAAGGACACGAAAACTACAAGGAAACGTCAGGATGCAGAGGTTAAAGGTCTTGCAGCAGTTGGTGAAATCCCACAGTTCACTATCCTAACTGCAAAAAGAGCTCTATACAAAATTATATCTTTAAAACCTTTACACTCGAACAAGAACATATACAGCATTTATTTTGATGATGCAGTTGGTCGTAAAGATTTAGCTCCAGCAGAAAGCGTACAGCTCTATTGATCTGTGCTCAAAGAGTCAGACGCTGCAAATATTTGCACCTCTACTATGAATAGTCGGTTATTGTTGTCACAGACAACAGTGAATAAAATGCGTGGATGCTTGCTTTAAGTGAGCAGGTTGGCTTGAATGCACAGCTCCATATTACCCCGCTTTATCAACAGAGATTAGAGTTTGTTTTCTATCCACAGTGACCATAGAAAAGCTGAACGTTGAGTCTTAAAGACCAGAACCTTACAGATTATATCTGCACTTATGAAGGTATTTGCCCCTTTAATTCGCTGTTAGTTTTTGTGTTCTATACCTTTAACAGAAAAGATGTGAAAAACATTTTATCAGGGACATCTCTATGTTGGCTTTAATTCAACATTTTCTTTCACATCCTTCATATTTCCTTCATATACCAAACATGTTATATTTGACTTTAACATGACTATACCTTTAATGCTATAACATTTATGAGGTAAAACAGTAATCAGAGTGAACCAATTTAGATTATTTTCAGGTTATAAATAGATGTCACATCTGTTGCAGCTGATGTGCTCTATTTTGTTGGTGCACATTGTAGGCGACCCATCCAGGGCTGCTGAAGGTCAGTGGTCTCCAGGAGGGGGTCTACACGTTCCAGATGACCGTTACCGACACATCGGGACAGAAGAGCTCAGACAACGTCTCTGTCACTGTGCTGGCACCAAAACATCAGGCAGACGGTGAAAGACTCACCATAAATGTTGCCACTGTTGCTTCTGAGTTTGTACAGGAGGTTGGGTAGTTATCCATATCTGTGTTCACAGTCTGCACTGGTGACTGCTCCAACTACCAGTTTAAGTGTGATGATGGCTGCTGCATTGACATCTCCTACGCCTGTGATGGGAGGCAACACTGTCCGGACCGCTCTGATGAGGACTTTTGCACAAATTGTACAGATTTTTTATCTTTTAATTAGAAAAATCATTATCAAAAACTTAAAGACTTCACAAAACCTGGTCATTGTACTTTCTTTTCTAGTTGATGGTGGCCGGAAGTCAGTGACCCACCCTGTGGATCCTCCCAGCCCTCAGAGGCCCGTAGCACGGACAGAGCAGGGCGAGGATGCCTCCATGCTTCCAGATGGATCCAGGAAAACCGTCATATCAGCAGTTGACAGGAGTAAGGTTGTTCCTCCACAAAGCCTGAGTGAGCAGGGGGTTGCTGATAATCAAGGTAGGAAGGTGCTTAAAATGCTTTATAGTAGAACTTTGAGTTAGAGGACATTTATGTGACGAGTCTACAGGCCTTTATCTCATTTAGTTCTTCCTGGTAAACTGTTTGCCCAAGAATATGATGTTGTTTCTTAGTCCTTAGTGCCTTATCTTTTTGTAAAGCAACAGAGAAGACATTTGTTTGGACATAACAGCAGATGGAGCCTACAGGCAGCCACTGAGTCACAGCAGTGAGCACAAAATACTGGCAGAACCAAAGAACCACTCTGCATTCCCTGGAAAGCAGCTCTTAGCCTGCATCCCCTCTGAGTGCCAGAACAAAGCTCCTCTGTCTCTGATGCCATCTGATCCCTGAGTTAGACTGAGACTGGCCAAAAGGCCACTTTACACATAGCTGTTTTAACATACTGTGTGTGTTATGTACCAAAAGTGCATTCTCTAGGAGAGCTGAGAATGAAGCTATAAAAAAGAAGAGAAGAAATTGTTGGTCTGGTGATGGTTTAACAGATGTCATGATCAGTCTCTTGTTTTATTTATACCCAGGATTAGTTTGACAACTAAATGTTCAGTTAGGTTAAAATGTTCTCATGTTACTAGTCGGTTTGTCCATTACCTGGTTCAAAACCTTAATACCCAATAGAAGCTTTTGTTCCTCTGGTTTTTGCAGTTGGCAAGGTTTCCATTGGAAGATTATAGAATAACTCAGTAATAGTATATTATTATCTGAGTAAAAATAATTCCAGAAGTAAACATGGATTATTATATGTTCTAGATACCCATGACATCATTTTTTAATGAACGGCGCTGTTTGTTTTCTTTAATAGTTAAATTAATTCACTCGAACATGTTTCTAACATGATAAATAAAAGTTTGTATTAACATTTGTGGAGCCATTACACCTCATTCACTATAAAGTGTCTTGCAAAAGTATTCATACTCCTTGATCTTTTTCACACTTGTGACATTACGACCACAAACCCTGATGTATTTAGGTTTTTTCTGACAGACGAACACAAAGTAGCATATGTGAGACATGGTAGTTGTAGCATCATGCTGAAGGGATGCTTTTCTTAAGAAGGAACAGGGAAGCTGTTCAGCTGATGGGAAGATAACCTGTTAGAGGCTATAACAGACTTGAGATTGGGTCAGAGGTTCAACAGGAGAGCTTCAATGGAATGGTTTGAATCAAGTAAAATTCAGAAATAAATCCAATTAAGAATTTGTGGCAAGACTTGAATTTTAATTTTACACACTATGCGTCCAATACAAAATGAAGAATGAAAATCTCAGTTTCTAGATGTGCAAAGCTGGTAGGTGCATACCCCAAAGACCTGCAGCTGTGCAGTGAAAGCAGGTCCGACAAAGCATTGATTCAGGGGGGGAGGGGTTAGGAGTACATGTACTCCGTCTTTCAAATGTTTATTTGTAAAAAAAATCCTACTTTTCCTTATTCATAATAATGCACTACTTTGTGCTGTTCTATTACATAATGTCCAAATAAAATACTTTGATGTTGTGGTTGTAATGTGACAAAATGTGAAAAAAGTCATTGAGTATGAAGACTTTTTGCAAGGTGGTGCAAAATATTATTTTAAAAGTACAAGAAGTGTATCTGTTCCTGCAGATCCGTGTGCTGCAGCCCCGGTCGTTGGCCCTTGTAAAGGCACCTTTCCTCGGTGGTACTACGACCAAAAGGCGGGAGAATGCAAACACTTTCTGTACGGGGGTTGCCAGGGTAACCATAACAACTTCCTCCAGGAGTCTGACTGTGTCAGCGAATGTTTACAGAAAGGTAAGATGTATCATTTAGGCATGTCTTTTTAATTACAAAAAGCTAAAGCTGCAATCATTTTCACACTGACATTTTTTAGGCGCAGGCTTCAGGCCAACAAGTGTAGCGCCTCCCGTCACCAAGCAGGCTGAGATAGGTGAGTCCATAAATGTGACCTGCTTTACATATCAGTAACACAACGTTTACTGGCTAAAGTCTTGTCTGTATTATTTGTTTAAACTGCCCCTAAAGTCTCCCAAAGCCAAGCAGATAGTGACACAATCTCCAAATCCTTTCCAGTTAAAGGAGGACACCCAGGCCCAGAATCAGGTTAGACCTATTCTCTCGGCTTATATGTAGCTCATTTATGATCTGATCTACAGGTAAAGTTCTGCTTTTCTATCCTTCAGGTGCAATTCTTCCTCTGGCGCTTGGCATCCTCATCACCGCTCTGCTGCTGCTCATGATCGGCTGTCGCCTTAGACTCGTTCGTCAGAAGCTAAAGAAAGCACGACCCCTCACCACAGAGGAGTCTGATTACCTCATCAACGGCATGTATCTGTAGCATAAGAAGCTGGGCAGAGATGTGGGAGTTGGCACTTTGTCTTACTTCACATCTATGTGCTCTGCTGCCCTGAAAGCAACACCCACACACTGATCCCATCTGACTGATACTGCATTGCTGCTCCCCTCAGAATCATTCAAACATTTTCAAGTGCTTCAATAATTGTATTTGTGTTGTCTTGAGAAAACCTAATTATGAATCAATAAAGATTTATTGTTTGTCCTTGTATATATACAGATTGTGTAAAATCCCCACGATTACACAAGACAACCAGCTTTCTGTCATATCAGACATTGTTGAGCGCTTCTTCCAAGTCTTGCACAAAAGACTGGGTGTCACTAATTTGCCATATTTGTGCTGCAGCTTCAACCACAGTAACACAAGTATTGGATTGCCTGGTAACCATAGTTATCATCAGTAAATCCTGTGTGAGTCTGAATCATAAGGTCCATACCATGTTCTGTGAATTATTTTATCTTCCCATCTTTACAGCATGTTTTTCTTGACTGTGCATCTAGTTATAAACCATTAACAACGTCTTTTATTGGATTTATTGTTTAAAAAAATTAAAAGTACCATATTGGAAGGACATTTACAACACTGAGTGGTTATTGGTCATTGATCTCCACTGCAGGAAGAAAGGGGAATGTTTGAACCTATTCTTTGTGAAATTACACAATCACATAAATTTTACTTCACACCTTTGTTCAGAACTGATCACAAGTGAATAATTAAATAATTAATACATTTTATTTAGAATGAGTGTGAAACTTTCTTTTACAGGTGCATCTAAATGAAATAAAATTTCATTGAAAAGTTAATTTATTTCTCTAATTCAATAAAAATAGTAAAAAATAAAAAAAAAACCTTATAGATTGATTACATAGAGAGAAATATATTTCAAGCCACATTTGTTAATTTTGATTATTAACAAAATTATTAAAAATTTTGAAACGTTCTGTTATGACCTCCACAATCTGGAAGACCTAATACTATTACTTAAGTGGAAGGAAAAAGTAGGATAGAAAAAGGATGCACTAGCAACAGGGATGAGCAAAGTTTTAAAAGGATTAAGAAGCAAAGCCCACTGAAGAGTTTGGGCAGATTGACAAGGCGGGGACCGCGGCTGGAGCCAGTTCATCAACACACGGGCAACAACATACCTTGTGTTAATTCCCTTCTGAACCAGAGACAGTGTCAGAAAGAGTTGAAAGACTAGACTGTTGAGTTCTGAAGTCATTTTAGACAGAAGTAAATTTAGCATTTCATTTGGAAGTCTAAGTTAAAGTGTCTGGAGGAAGAACAGGCATAGAATCCACATTGCTTGAGGTCCAAGTCTCCAGTCAGCTATGTCATTTGTTGGTGTTGGTCCACTGTGTTTTATCAAGTCCTAGGTCAGGACTGCCAGGAAACTTTGCATATCATCCTTATAAAGACGTTGATTTAATTTTCCAGTGGGATTTGGCCCCAGCCCACACTGCCAAAGGTACCAAGAGTTGGTTCAATGACCATGGTGTTACCATGATTAATTGGCCAGCAAACTGCCCTGGCCTAAACCCCGCAGGGAATTTATTACGTATTTTCAAGAGGAAGATAAGAAACAATGCAGATGAGCTAAAGTGCAGCTGAACACCTCCATGCCACGCTGCGTTGATGCAGTAACTTATGCAAAAGGAGCCCTGACTGAGCACAAAAAAAATACATTGAGAACAGCAGCCATTATATTCCAAGGCAAATCATGAAAATGTATGCACTCACCAGTCACTTTATTAGGTACACCTTGCTAGTACCGGGTTGGACCCCCTTTTGCCTTCAGAACTGCCTTAATCCTTCATAGCATAGATTCAACAAGGTACTGGAAACATTCCTCAGAGAGTTTGGTCCATATTGACATGATAGCATCACACAGATGCTGCAGATTTGTCGGCTGCTCATCCATGATGCAAATCTCCCGTTCCACCACATCCCAAAGGTGCTCTATTGGATTGAGGTCTGGTGACCGTGGAGGACATTTGAGTCCAGTGAACTCATTGTCATGTTCAAGAAACCAGTCTGAGATGATTCGTGCTTTATGACATGGCACATTGTCCTGCTGGAAGTAACCATCAGAAGATGGGTACACTGTGGTCATAAAGGGATGGACATGGTCAGCTACAATACTCAGGTAGGCTGTGGTGTTGACACGATGCTCAATTGGTTCTAAGGGGCCCAAAGTGTGCCAAGAAATTATCCCCCACACCATTACACCACCAGCCTGAACCGTTGACACAAGGCAGGATGGATCCATGCTTTCATGTTTTTCAAGGTCTGACCCTACCATCCAAATGCCCCAGCAGAAATCAAGACTCATCAGACCAGGCAACGTTTTTCCAATCTTCTTTTGTCCAATTTTGGTGAGCCTGGGTGAATTGTAGCCTCAGTTTCCTGTTTTTAGCTGACAGGAGTGGCACCCAGTGTGGTCTTCTGCTGCTGTAGCCCATCCGCCTCTAGGTTTGACGTGTTGTGCGTTTAGAGATGCTCTTCTGCATGCCTTGGTTGTGATATATATATATATATATATATATATATATACACTGCTCAAAACAATAAAGGGAACACTTAAACAACCCAATATAACTCCAAGTAAATCAAACTTCTGAGAAATCAAGCGGTCCACTTAGGAAGCAACACTGATTGACAATCAATTTCACAGCTGTTGTTCAAATGGAAAAGACAACAGGGGGAAATCTTTGGCGATTAGCAAGAAACACTCAATAAAGGAGCGGTTCTGCAGGTGGGGACCACAGACCACTTCTCAGTACCTATGCTTTCTGGCTGATGTTTTGGTCACTTTTGAATGTTGGTGGTGCTTTCACACTCGTGGTAGCATGAGACGGACTCTACAACCCACACAAGTGGCTCAGGTAGTGCAGCTCATCCAGGATGGCACATCAATACAAGGATGTATCCTCTACAGGTATCCTGTATGGTGGCACAGTTGGTAGCACTGTTGCCTTGCAGCAAGAAGGTCCTGGGTTCGATTCCCAGCCTGGGGTCTTTCTGCATTGAGTTTGCATGTTCTCCATGTGCATGTGTGGTTTCTCACTGGGTACTCTGGCTTCCTCCCACAATCCAAAGACATGCCTGTTAGGTTAATTGGTAACTCTAAATTGCCCTTAGGTGAATGAATGAGTGTTTGTATGTTGCCCTGTGATGGACTGGTGACCTGTCCAGGGTGTACCCTGCCTCTTGCCCATAGACTGCTGGAGATAGGCACCAGCTCCCCTGTGACCCACTATGGAAGAAGTGGTAGAAAATGACTGACACATTCAACTTTGTACAGAACAAAGTATTCAATGAGAATATTTCATTCATGCAGATCTAGGATGTGTTCCCTTTATTTTTTTGGGTAGTGTTTATAGAATATATATACTGTATAAATGTGTTATCAACCTTCCAAAAATAAAGTAAAAGGGGTATTAAAAAAGAGAATGTTTCTGTACAAACTCAAACATTTACAGTATAAACAGAAAATGCTGAACTAATATTCCAATGTTTTTGAGAACTGCTTCACATTTATGCTCCACTACGTTCCACATTTCTTGAGCATTTATTGGTTTTGTCTCAAAAACAGCTTGTCTGATGTTACACAAGTTTTGCGATAGATTATGTCCCAGGGCATAATAGTGAAGATTTTCACCTCTCATCCAAAAGGCTTCTTCAGTTCTGAACATGGTTGGAAGTAAGTAGCAGGCTTATAAGGTGTAGTCAGAACAAGCACATATATCTTGATCTGGTCTGTTACTTTCACCAATGTTCAGAACTGAAGAAGCCTTTTGGATGAGAGGTGAAACAGCTTCAACATCTCCTTTTAAGGATTTAACCTTGTCATGTCCTGGATGACTGAGAATCTACACCAGCATTTCACGCTGTGGCTTGAATTCATGTTTGGAGGTCATCTGACAAACTGTCTACAAAACAATCTTGCATTATCAGTTCACAAGATGTTGCTCCATTTCTCTACAGATCAATGTTCCTCTTAAGCAAGTGTTGCTTTTTCAACAATGGGAATTTGGAGGGGTCTTCTTGCTGATACTTTGCCTTCATATTGATGTCTTCTAATTGGTGCAATGCTCAAAGGTAATTGCAGACATTTGATCACTCTGGAGCTGATTGGCTGAGTTTTTGCCATTTTGGCTGCTTCCATGTCGTTTTTCCCCTTTCCAATCAAACAACGCTGCTCTTCTGAACAAAGCATTTGTCCTTAAATAAGGACAGCTTGTTTTTAAACAGAATCACTGATTTAACTCCACACTGCAGTTGTTTTAACAGGTCCCTCCTAAATAATGATTCAATTACACAGAATCAGCAGCATATTTTAATTTAGTTTTCTACTACACCATTATCAAATTATTTGGCATGTAGGAATATAATTTTAGTGATCCAGTTAATATTTGACTATTTTGAAAACAACTGTATACAGTACTGCAGAAAGATAGTGGTAAAAATGGAAGCAAACACCTCTGGAAATTCCTCACACTTTTCCTAAGATCACAAAAATTTGACATCACAAGAAAATCTTTTACCTCATGAAAACCAGTAAATTTTCCTCATCAAGAAATTACTAAATGTTGGTAAGGGACCTTGAGAGGGGAAAAAAAGCCAACTGTTGCAGGATCCCCAAGTGACTTTTCATTCTACATGTGTTTTTGTAAGATTCCTACAAACACATGATTCTATACATTAGTGTCAAAAACCTTTGCGGGACCTCACAAGACTTTTACTAAATCTACCAAAAGTAACTTTGGATCTCACAAAACTTGTGCAGGATGTTGCAAAATTACCTTGGGAAAACATCCAAGATCTTGCAAGTTTGGAGAGACTTTGAATTCCTTTGCAAAATTATGCAAATTGGAGCTTTAAAACATTTTGCACTCCCAAAAATGACTCCAAATTCTTTTCAAATTCAAGTTTTGTCAGACCATCAAAATGTTTTGCAAGAACCCGAGTCACTTTTGTGTATTTTTTTCTTTTAATTACTCTGGCGGGGCTCAGAAACCGCCTGCAAAGATTGAGAAAAGAAACTGCAAGAAAAACACAAGCATCTCTTTATTTTCATATGCCATTCCAGATATTGTGAAAGCCAGATATCTTCAATCATTCAGATGCCTCTATATAGAATGTGTTTTTGTGTATTAGTTTTTCCTTCAAGAAAACAGACATTTGCTTTATATTGTTTAAGTTTATTTTGGCAAAGCAGTGACTCTCCCAGTTAGTGGAGTCAGCAATGGAGTGCCTGCACACATTGGAAATGGAAACCAGCGGCAGCAAACAACATCACCAGGTGGAAAGCGCAGCCCTGTACCTGCATGCGTTTTGGTGAGACAAGTGCCCTGCTGTTGTTGAAGAATATCCAGTGTGTTGAAAACGCGACCTAAAGGTTCTGCACATCAAACTTACTTCAGCCACGGTGTTCGGTCTTTGTTCGTGTATTCTAATACTGCTGGCAGGGGAAACAAAAGCTTATTTTCAAACAGAAAAATCTACAGTTAGATGATCCTCACACACACACACACACAAACACACACGCTGTAGCTAGGTGAATTATCTAAAGGTCTGGGGCATTTTCTTTCTTGTTCTGCTTTCTTTGTACATTCAGCTTTGACCCTGCTGAAATGTGATGTAAAACACCTGTCTGCAAACCATAACAAAAAAAAAAACCAAACAAACCTAAAACTCAGCAATTAAAATAACATAAACCAAAAGATCGAGGCCTGAAAAGAAAAAACCCATCTTGGATATTTCTGTGTAGCTTTAAGCAGTCTTTCCTTGCAGCCCTTCAGGACTGTCATCAGTGTTATTCTCCAGTCCTTCATTTGACTCAAACAAACAAATAGCATGTTTTATAATGCTTGAAACAAAATGTCAGGGCTTGTTCGATGCCATCCGAGTTTTCTCCAGGTTTCAAACTTAAAGGTGGGTTATGGACTGTCTTCTTATTCAGAGTTCATCCCTGTGAAAGACAGAGCACAAACATTAGAAAAGAAACATGAGAGAAATCACAAACATATCATGCAAATTGTAAGGAACTGCATGCAAAATGTTCAGATACGGTCATGGTAAAAGTCAAACAGTAGCCGGTTTGTGTCCACATCTCACAGAGAAGATTAAACAGAATGTTTGGGTTTTATTGCATCCAAATTGACTAAATAATCATGCTTTTGAAAACCAAGCATCTCCAGCACTGCTCCTGTTTCAGTGTGTTATTTAACATTTTTGTTGCAAAAAGGTAAAACCAGATTAGTGGGTGGTTTTAAACTAAAAAGGTAAAAGTGAACATGCAGCTAGTTGGTATGGTATGGAAGAAGCAACAAATGTCAACAAGCAGCAAAATGCAGCCCCTTGTGTTCCATTGCCTGCTCCAAGCCACACCATTTCACCTTTGCCACTGTGAGAAGGAGAAAGAGGGAGGAGGGGGAGAAAGAAGTCACTTCCACCTGGACCACTGCTTGTCTCTGTCTGTTAAAGGCACATAAATCACCCCCATCAAGGGCTTCATTTTGGTGCTGCCATCCTCCATCTTGTCATATTGCTCCAACATCTGGTTTCCTCCAGCCGGGCCGACTGGGAGAATCAGACGCCCGCCAGGCTTCAACTGGTCCAAAAGCTGAAGAGTCAAAATGGAAAAGTGTTAACAATGTGGTTATTCTAAAAAAAACAGGAACACTACATTATAGAAGTCCAAAACATAAAACAATATGTGCTTCAGTTAACATTGAAAAATATATAACCAAGTCCCAATGCCACCTAATAAGGAAATTACTGAACGTCCACATCTTTATATTCCCTTGCACAACTTCACTCTGTCTCATTAAAACAGGTCATGCCTATTTTAGTTTGGATTTAAAAGAACATTTTCAACCAAAAGTCATAAAAAAGTTAAGAAACAAAATGCCCTATCACTGCTTTACCTAATGTTTTATTGCATGAAGAGTACCAAATGAAAAAGATGTATTTACTGTGCAAGTTAAATGTTCTTTGGAGTGTCTTAAATTTTAGACTTTGGAGATGATAAACTTTTCCTCAGTTCAAAACCATTCCTTAATTTCTCCCAATCTGGAGGTCAGAAAATGTGGGAAATCACTGCTATCAAACAGCAACATTAAGCAAGAAATTGTGATTCCTTAATCCATTTTCAATGTATACATTTTTACAGCCGCGGAAAAGTGTATTAAATTAAATTAAATTATGCGGATATAAAAAAGAAGAGTTTTATTGCTTTTTCATATAGTTATGATAAAATTTCCCAATTAAATGGCAGCACCAAGCATCACACAATCTCTAAACAGGCCCACTCATGAGTCGAGAGGAATTTAGCAGTGCTTCACTCTTGCCTCCATAAAACAGGCTATTCTGAACAAAATTGTGTAAAAACAAAAAGAACAAAAAACAAAGAAAAAAAGCCCAAAAAAACCAAAAGATCATACATCAAAATTTCCATTAACAGTATAATATGTCTTCTTTCATACAGTAACACTGCTTGTAAAAAAACAAACAAATTTAATCAGTTTTTAGTTGGTTCTCGTTTGTTTCAAGTAAAGTGGGAGTCTGATCTTCAGCAGGATAAAGAGCACTCAAAATGACTCACAGCTTGGGGGACGGTGGCAGCTGCTGCACCAACATGGATGGCGTCATACGGAGCCTCCTCTGGGTGACCCATTCTCCCATCGCCCACTGAAAGACACAGCAGGGTTTCGCTTACAGGCTGCCAGACTCGGCACAACACTGATGGGTCCACAGAACAGATTTAGTCACTGAACGTTTATCTGTCATTACTGACAAAATCCATGTTAAAATTTGAATTTCATACTGTACAGTACATCCTTTACTGAAGCCTAAGGATCAAGCAAGAATGGTTTCATATTTTTCTTACATATTATGTTTTTTACTTGGTGGTATTATTATTTCACAGAATATTTCTATACCAACTACTAGCTGGTGTCGTTGGAATTTGAAGAAAACCAGAAATAAGTTGTTTAACCAGACGAAACCCTAACAACCTGGTTCCAGCTGCACTTTACCCCGCCTGCAGAGATGGTGAAAGTACTCACTGCTCAATTATTTAGTGCTGCAGACTGTCTGTTGAGCAAATCCATTTTCCACCAGTAAAGAGCAAGAAAAACACGTGTTCAAAGATATAGAAACAGCTCAAGCTGCTTAGAAATACTCTGGATGAAAAGATAAATCTAGAATGAAACTTTCATCCATAATATCTTACCTATTAGCTTGACTCTGCCTGATGTTATCAAGCTGGGGTCGTCCTTCTTCACATTGTTTATAGAATCATCTACCAGCTCTTTGATATGATCAATTCCTATAACTTTCCCTTTAGGGCCTACCTGGGGAGCACAGAACAGGGTGGTGTTCAGTTCAGACAGGAATAACAAACTTTTAAACGATTTAATCTAATTCTACTATGATTAGTTTCTAAATAAATCTGTCTACTGAATCACGACGCTACCAAAAAGAAATTGTATGTGTTTACCCGTCATGTGTGTGGCTCACCATTCGTGCAAAGCAAACAGACAGGATTCCACTGCCGGAGCCGACGTCCAGAGCTTTGGCTCCCTCATACAGCTGATCGTGTAGAAGCTCTAGTGCATAGGCATGCTGGGAGAAGGTGTCCAAAAAAGAAACCACAAATGTGCTGTGAGTGAGCCTTCCATCTAACATTGGCTAACAAGACTGATTATACCCAAAATATCTAGAAGAGACCAATACAAGAAAGGTTTATAGCTTTGTTAAAAGTTTGTGTAATCTAGAAATAGAACAGAACCTGATCAAACTTTGGATTATAGGGTGTAGAAACATCTAAAGTTCATACCATGTGTGGGGCGCTGATGGTAGCTTGATATCCTTTTGATTAAAAGAGAAGCACAGGTTCTGTTAGTTCATCCTCTAGATCTTAAGACTGTGGTGAAGAAATGATGGCGGGAGAAGGCGTACCTATTGACTGCGGGGAGTCCATGTATGGATTACATCTAGAGTAATGTGCTCGGTCTGTGGACAGCATGACTTCATACACATTCTCAGATTTAATAATGCCATTTTCTGGGAATGAAAAAGAGTTTGTGTCACTGCATATTACTGCTGAATACATGGACAGAGAAGCATTACATAATCCTGCAGCTAAGGAGCAAACTGGTGGTGAAAAACGATTAGAAATATTACGCTTTTTAAAACAAACTATCACAATAATTAGGCGTCTGCATCAGTAACACATAGGTGGGATTTTCCTATCACAAAAGTTGGTACATATGCAAATATAACCCTTAATACAAGAGGTCACCATGGGCAGTTTTCCAACTTAACAGGGATGGTTGCCAAGGAGAACATTTGATTCTATAATATTGAATCACTGAAGAGATTTCTTATGCATTTGCAAGCTGAACAGTTGAAAAGGATTCCAAAAATATGTTGTTTCTTCAAATTATTCCCTCATCCCTTGTTCCTGCAGAATCCTGTGCCAAAAATTTGGAAAATCCAACGACAGCCAGTTTCTTGTTACTTGCTCTCTTAACCTCACAGCTATGCACACTGAACCATCTGTGCAAGCTGCTACATGGACACCAACGACAGATTTCTAAAATTTAAATTCAAAATAAAGTCACACTTCAAGCTGTTTTTTTCTCATTATCAGATTTTTCTTTTTTAAATCTGCCTTTGCCAAAATAACAAACTCAACACTGATCCACGACAATAAATTCAAGTTATGTTACAATTTCAAGCCATACATTACATGTTGCTATGGTAAACAGACTCAATAAAACAAATGATTCACTCAACTTTGAAAACAACCATTACTGCCTGGCCTGACCCAGGAACACAGAGAAAGTAAGACAGCCATAAATTAGTATGCACTCTATGTGCGACCCGTTTAAAACACATTATGCAAATTCTGGGTAAATTTCCCAATGTTTGTGTCTAAATAGGTCAGTGTCCAGTATCGTGGACACGGAAATGAGCGCATATACCAATAAAAGTAAAAAATACTCTGCTTGATTCGACTGTTGACCCTTTATAATTGAAATGATGGAGACACTGCATTTTTACCAAGAAAAAGTAGAAAATCTGTCTTAAAAGCTTTAAGGAGGATTCTATCTGCATTTCGTGTTATTGTACAACCCCCTCCCCTTGAATTAACTGTATGCATATATGTAGGATACAGTTAATTACAAATTATAACATAAACCACATCTTTATCATTTCTAGCCCTTCAAAACTTGCAGCTATTGGCAAACAGCCTGAAGCCTGCAACGATATACTGGACAGACCAGAATATAAATAGACCAGGGTAGATATTTAATAGTGAAAGTATATTTGCAAACTCAAGTCTGAAGATGTCCTAATGTCATTCACAATATGCATGTGAAAAACATGTCAGGGTCAAGTGTTAAAGTTTTCAAATGACTTTATTACTGTTGATTGCAGACCTAAACCATGTGACATTGATTATAGTTGACTTAGTACTATATTGGCCTATAAAGGTGGCACGCTTAAGTTGTTTTTAATGCAGCTGAGCTGACATAAAAAAAAATTGTAAAAAGTAATGAAGGTAAAGCTTGAACGCTTTTTGTGAATGTTGTCTACAGGTCCTTCTCAAAATATTAGCATATTGTGATAAAGTTCATAATTTTCTATAATGTAATGATGAAAATTTAACATTCATATATTTTAGATTCATTGCACACTAACTGAAATATTTCAGGTCTTTTATTGTCTTAATACGGATGATTTTGGCATACAGCTCATGAAAACCCAAAATTCCTGTCTCACAAAATTAGCATATTTCATCCGACCAATAAAAGAAAAGTGTTTTTAATACAAAAAACGTCAACCTTCAAATAATCATGTACAGTTATGCACTCAATACTTGGTCGGGAATCCTTTTGCAGAAATGACTGCTTCAATGCGGCGTGGCATGGAGGCAATCAGCCTGTGGCACTGCTGAGGTCTTATGGAGGCCCAGGATGCTTCGATAGCGGCCTTTAGCTCATCCAGAGTGTTGGGTCTTGAGTCTCTCAACGTTCTCTTCACAATATCCCACAGATTCTCTATGGGGTTCAGGTCAGGAGAGTTGGCAGGCCAATTGAGCACAGTGATACCATGGTCAGTAAACCATTTACCAGTGGTTTTGGCACTGTGAGCAGGTGCCAGGTCGTGCTGAAAAATGAAATCTTCATCTCCATAAAGCTTTTCAGCAGATGGAAGCATGAAGTGCTCCAAAATCTCCTGATAGCTAGCTGCATTGACCCTGCCCTTGATAAAACACAGTGGACCAACACCAGCAGCTGACACGGCACCCCAGACCATCACTGACTGTGGGTACTTGACACTGGACTTCTGGCATTTCCTTCTACCCAGTCTTCCTCCAGACTCTGGCACCTTGATTTCCGAATGACATGCAGAATTTGCTTTCATCCAAAAAAAAGTATTTTGGACCACTGAGCAACAGTCCAGTGCTGCTTCTCTGTAGCCCAGGTCTGGGGAATGCGGCACCTGTAGCCCATTTCCTGCACACGCCTGTGCACGGTGGCTCTGGATGTTTCTACTCCAGACTCAGTCCACTGCTTCCGCAGGTCCCCCAAGGTCTGGAATCGGCCCTTCTCCACAATCTTCCTCAGGGTCCGGTCACCTCTTCTCGTTGTGTAGTGTTTTCTGCCACACTTTTTCCTTCCCACAGACTTCCCACTGAGGTGCCTTGATACAGCACTCTGGGAACAGCCTATTTGTTCAGAAATGTCTTTCTGTGTCTTACCCTCTTGCTTGAGGGTGTCAATAGTGGCCTTCTGGACAGCAGTCAGGTCGGCAGTCTTAACCATGATTGGGGTTTTGAGTGATGAACCAGGCTGGGAGTTTTAAAGGCCTCAGGAATCTTTTACAGGTGTTTAGAGTTAACTCGTTGATTCAGATGATTAGGTTCATAGCTTATTTAGAGACCCTTTTAATGATGTGCTAATTTTGTGAGATAGGAATTTTGGGTTTTCATGAGCTGTATGCCAAAATCATCTGTATTAAGACAATAAAAGACCTAAAATATTTCAGTTAGTGTGCAATGAATCTAAAATATATGAATGTTAAATTTTCATCATGACATTATGGAAAATAATGAACTTTATCACAATATGCTAATTTTTTGAGAAGGACCTGTATTTTATAAAAGGAGCAGATTAAGACAACAAGCAATCAGTTGTCAGCTAGTAAAGTTTTTTTCCTCTTATTTTCAGTCCAGTTCTTGTACCTAAACTTTTTTGAGCCACCTAACAAACAACAAGAAAGAACCAGAAAGCTCAGTCTGGGAGGTTTAATACAGTATTTTTGAACAAACAAGAGTCCAAAAGAGTTCGTACACAAAAATTATATGTATCTCCATCTGGAACTGGGCAAGTTTCTCATATAAAGCTTTAACACTAAAATTCTTCTTAGTGTTAAAGTCATTTTCATGGGATGTCAGAAAAAGGACTGATGTGACGGGAGTTTTCTCTTGCTTTATGGAGCATAGAGTAGCAAAGCGCAGTCCATCCCCCATCAGTTGTAGCACACTGCTGGTCAGCTGGCTGAAAGAAGTCTATTATACTTATCAGTCGCTTACATTAAAAAAAAGATGTCTGTCTTGAAATATTTCCTGTTGCACAAATTATAGATTAGATTAGATACAAATTTAATCAGAAATTGGAAATCATTTATACCTTAATTTCAGGACTTATGAGGATTCATTCACAAAGAATAAAGCTGAATGTTTTTTTGTTTTTTTTTTTCAAAACAGAATATTCTCTGTCTTTACGATAAAAAATAATATCTAATAAAAAAAGAAATTCAGCATTTTTTTTTTTTTTTAACATTTTGGCTCAAAACCTTTTACAGGTTTTCTATAAACTAAAGGAACATAAATTGTCCCACAGTTGCAGGCTTTGATTCCTGCAGCTATATTTAACCTACTTCCATGATCCTAAGTTTTTTTAATGCCCTTTCAAGATGAAACCAATTGTTTTGACATAAAACTCCTTTGAGAACTTTGCTAACATACCTAATGGGCATGATCCTTAAATGTAATGCATAAACTTGATTAGCAAGTCTCTATGAAGTCTGACACAGAACCTGAAAGATAAATTACCACCTTTGATCCAATGCTTAATTTTTTGTGCAAAAAACAACTTTATTTCTGTTGAGTTTTTTTATGCATGGTTTATTTTTGCTGGTGAAATTAATCAAATGGAAAAAAATTAGTGTGTATGGTATTTAAATAAAACTGGCAGAAAATTACTGACATGCTAAAGGAAGAGTATTCTATACTTTATAAAAGCAAAATACTGTATAAAAAACTGATGAGTGACTCAGTATTTTTGCACACTGCTAACCAACTGTCAGCCGTAATGATAAAAGCAAGCTGCGTTTCATTTTCTTAAAATCATGCACCAGAAACTAGTCTGATATTTACAGTTGTCACTGCCGTTCACATGGAAGAGCAGTCAAAGATACAGACATCAACGAGGGTGGGCAGGGCAGCACAATCCCAAATGACGCACATACAGCTAACAGGCTAAGCTAACGTTTCCTAAAACTGTACCCGTGTAACAATACGCTGCACAATATTAAGATACTTTTTTAGTCTTCTGGGGTTGTTTTCTTGTTCTGCAACGACAATGGCGTACATATGTTCCACGCGTAAACGTGGTTTGGGGAAAAGGGGTGGGGAGAGAGGTAACGCTAGGTCAACTAACAGGTTAGCAGCCAGCTAGCTTAGCAACCAGCTAGCTTAGCAACCAGCTAGCTTAGCAACCAGCTAGCTTAGCAACCAGCTAGCTTAGCTACCCTGATCCCCGTGCTAACCCCCAGCCTCCAAAGTGCGCCGTTCTACTACGACGAGTCGGTAACAAGGTGACGATGCTACCGCTCCAACATGCATTCGGACTTACTGCGGAGATTGTTAACGAGCTCTGCGTGGCTGGCTCCTCCGGATTTCCACGCCATTATCAAGCAGACTTTGCGGAGTAAGTAGACAGCAGCTGTCAGTGCCGCGCCTGCGCCAACGGTTTTACCGATGAAGCTCACAACCTCCAAAGGAGACGGCGGAGCGGCCGATACGTCACCGGACATCCAAATGAGTTTTAGCGCCTTTTTAGAGACACACCCGAACAGGAAAAGGCGTCATTTTAGTTAACGATTAATTTATTTGGATATGCATCGAAGGCAGTGTTGGCTGAGAGGCATTAAAGCCACATTGCGCTGTCACAGTCAGATTTGCCGCAGTAACACAACGGTTTACCACTAGATGGCTTAAAGCATCTATTTGTAATGACGACGGAAAAAGCTTAATTTTAATTATACACGTTCTAAAATACAAAAGCATAATACAGGAAAATATGACCACTGTGGGAATGATGAAGGAATAGAACATGTTATATTGGAAAGTCAGATGTATAAGCATGAAATATTCATGAGAGGATTTAAAAGGATTAAAGACATGTTTGATATGGTAAACGCAATGCAAATAAATTTAGGGAGCAAACATATACAGATTATTGTTCGAATTTCTATATTGGTTAATAGAATTTAATTATATAGTAAATATATACACATTTAAGAAATTAAAACTATGATGACCATACCAGTTGGTGGCGGTATTGCGCGCCTTGAGTTTAGAAGAAGTTGTTTTACGTTTGAACCCCTTGAGCCACCATATCTACGTACAAAGTGGCGGGCGTGTATGTGTAGCTAAGCTAACTTGTGCAATAAAAAAATAAAAACGTATTTTTAAAAAGAAATTAAATAAAGGACGTGTTTCAATGGAAAGTGCTAAATACGTGTCTCAGAAAATCAGCAGGACGAGATGGCGTCCAGTCTCGTATTCGTCTTTACAGCAGCCCGATATATTTGCAACTGGATCGTGGGACAACGAGGTTAGCAGCAGCAATTTAATCAGGTTTAATAGTCAAATTCAAGATTAATTATGTTTGCTCTTTGTAACTTGTTCACATTCTCATTTTGTATCGATCAAAATATGACTTTATACCTTTTATAAACAGCAAGTTATTTTTCGGCATGCTTTTTGCAGCATAATATTTGTAATTTTCAGCAAAATTGCTACAGCTGCTAGTTCTGTTGTACTGAATGTAATCTTCGGTTCAATGTATAACTGTGTTAAAGTACTGGACATTGCTTGAATTATTGTTTCAGCCCTAATCTGTCTTCTGTGTGTTTTTACAGAACAATAAAGTTTCTGTTTGGTCCATTGGGAATCCAGGTGGTTCTGGTTTGGAAGATGGATTTGAAGGAGAACCGCAGCTCATCTGTGAATATAAGCATGATGGGGATGTTCTTGATCTCCAGGTAAGACACCTGAAAGACCCATGTTGTGAAATATAAATTCAAGGGTTTTCATTCTTAAGTAACGATTATACATCTAAAAATTAGTAATTAACTTTACAAAAAGGAAATTGCAAGTGATTTTATTTCAAACTCCTCTTAAAATCTGGTTTTCAGAAGGGTTTCAAAATGCAAAAGAAACAGAAGCAAGAGACAAAAAAAGTGGGTGATTTATTCAAACCCTTTTACCATTGGCAGGTAAAACACTGAAAGTTTAATGAGGTTTTGTTTATGTCCATTTAATGCATCACAACTGAAAACTTCAATGTTTTTTTGGGTCTTTAAATGCATCAGCAAACGTCATGGTGTTTCCTTCATGGTATGAGTTTAGTAAAAATCTGAAGTCAGTATTTGTTACATTTTGATTAAATCAAAACAAGGTTTTCATGACTGCATGGCTCAGTGGGTTGGATTGGCATGTTGTATCCAGAGGTTATTGGTCTTCAGCGCAGCTGTCCTAGGTTAGATTTTTTTTCGGCTCTGGCGATTTTCTGCACATTGCTCCCAGGTATTTCTGCTCGCTTTCCTCTGTAGGGGCTTCAGGTAGAAGCCACTAGTGGTGCAAAACAACTCTTAAAACAAACAAACAAAAAAGCTTAGTTCATGCAAATGAGTTAAAAGAAAGTTGAACCTGGCAATTTAAATTTGAGTAAAAACCGACAATCTATATTGGCCTGTAACAGTCTTGTTGTTTTGGCTCATGACAATGTTTTCCAGATTATGTTTCCATAAGGAATTACTTCATTTAACTTCAACTTTCTTCCAGTTTTTGGACCAAGAGCGAGTCGTCACAGTATCGTCAACAGGAGCAGTCACCATCTTCCGCCACCATCAAAACAGCCAGGTACGGTCAGATTTGCTCACAGTTTTCATGAATAAGTCTAATGTTGGAAGTCCATCAGCTGCTTCACAATACAACAGATCCACACATTCATCATCGAAATAACCTTTAGGGTGAAGCTGTATCTGCAGAAAAAGGACAGGTTGACACTCCTGTATGATGCAGGTGAACACAGTCAGTGAAAATTGTGTACGAAGAAACTATGAAGACACTGTTGGTTAACAAAAGAGGCTTTCTTTAGATTTTACCGGGGTCCACCTCATTTAAAGAACTGAGAACTTGGAATTATATCACTAAGTCTGAAACTTAAGCTAAACAAGTGACAGAAGAACCTAATATATACATTGCATATACAGGTCCTTCTCAAAATATTAGCATATTGTGATAAAGTTAATTATTTTCCATAATGTAATGATGAAAATTTAACATTCATATATTTTAGATTCATTGCACACTAACTGAAATATTTCAGGTCTTTTATTGTCTGAATACGGATGATTGTGGCATACAGCTCGTGAAAACCCAAAATTCCTATCTCACAAAATTAGCATATTTCATCCGACCAATAAAAGAAAAGTGTTTTTAATACAAAAAACGCCAACCTTCAAATAATCATGTACATTTATGCACTCAATACTTGGTCGGGAATCCTTTTGCAGAAATGACTGCTTCAATGCGGCGTGGCATGGAGGCAATCAGCCTGTGGCACTGCTGAGGTCTTATGGAGGCCCAGGATGCTTCGATAGCGGCCTTTAGCTCATCCAGAGTGTTGGGTCTTGAGTCTCTCAACGTTCTCTTCACAATATCCCACAGATTCTCTATGGGGTTCAGGTCAGGAGAGTTGGCAGGCCAATTGAGCACAGTTATACCATGGTCAGTAAACCATTTACCAGTGGTTTTGGCACTGTGAGCAGGTGCCAGGTCGTGCTGAAAAATGAAATCTTCATGTCCATAAAGCTTTTCAGCAGATGGAAGCAGGAAGTGCTCCATAATCTCCTGATAGCTAGCTGCATTGACCCTGCCCTTGATAAAACACAGTGGACCAACACCAGCAGCTGACATGGCACCCCAGACCATCACTGACTGTGGGTACTTGACACTGGACTTCTGGCATTTTGGCATTTCCTTCTCCCCAGTCTTCCTCCAGACTCTGACACCTTGATTTCCGAATGACATGCAGAATTTGCTTTCATCCGAAAAAAGTACTTTGGACCACAACAGTCCAGTGCTGCTTCTCTGTAGCCCAGGTCAGGCGCTTCTGCCGCTGTTTCTGGTTCAAAAGTGGCTTGACCTGGGGAATGTGGCACCTGTAGCCCATTTCCTGCACACGCCTGTGCACGATGGCTCTGGATGTTTCTACTCCAGACTCAGTCCACTGCTTCCGCAGGTCCCCCAAGGTCTGGAATCGGCCCTTCTCCACAATCTTCCTCAGGGTTCGGTCACCTCTTCTCGTTGTGCAGCGTTTTCTGCCACACTTTTTCCTTCCCACAGACTTCCCACTGAGGTGCCTTGATACAGCACTCTGGGAACAGCCTATTCGTTCAGAAATTTCTTTCTGTGTCTTACCCTCTTGCTTGAGGGTGTCAATAGTGGCCTTCTGGACAGCAGTCAGGTCGGCAGTCTTACCCATGATTGGGGTTTTGAGCAATGAACCAGGCTGGGAGTTTTAAAGGCCTCAGGAATCTTTTGCAGGTGTTTAGAGTTAACTCGTTGATTCAGATGATTAGGTTCATAGCTCGTTTAGAGACCCTTTTAATGACATGCTAATTTTGTGAGATAGGAATTTTGGGTTTTCATGAGCTGTATGCCAAAATCATCCGTATTAAGACAATAAAAGACCTGAAATATTTCAGTTAGTGTGCAATGAATCTAAAATATATGAATGTTAAATTTTCATCATGACATTATGGAAAATAATGAACTTTATCACAATATGCTAATATTTTGAGAAGGACCTGTAATATATCGAATGTATCAGACTTCATCAGGCATTGGATATAAGCAAACATTTCAAATTTTTAAAGACTAATAGAGTTTACCATCATATTTGTACCACAATGATCGTTTTATCACCTGACGCTGGTTATTTAGGCACTGAAATAACTTTTTTATTTTTAGCCAATGTTTCAGGATCCAGGAATAATCAGGCTGGACTAGCTTGAGACATAAATATGGTGAACTTAAATGAACAACATGTTGGCTGAACTCTTGCACCACAGTTGTATTATCCTGATTGTTCGTTTTCTCCCCATTTTAACTGCAGACGATCTCAGTTTCTCAGCAGTGGGCCAGAGCACACTGGTACCCCTGCGACAACGCTCCCAGCACTGGAGTCGCCTGCAACAGTCCTGAAATTGTATCGGTTGGGGAAGACGGCAGGATTATTGTCTTCAGAGCCGACCAGGAAGGAGTGGTTCGAGTCATAGGTGAGGTAAACATTAAACTCCGGCTTCCAGATGACCTTTCATGTTTAAACCAAGTGTGAAGTTAGAAGGAAGTAGCTAATCCTTCTGCTGCTTAACCTTTGTTAGAGAATGCAGACAGTAGCACGCTTAATGCTGTGACTTACCTGAGGACAACAGAGGTTTTGACGGTGAACTCTATTGGCCAGCTGAAGCTGTGGGATTTGAGGCAGCAGAGCAACACACCTTCACAGATTCTATTATTGTAAGATTGTTTACATGGCATTCACATTTCTTTTTTTTTTTCTTTTAGTCGGGATATTTCTATTGATTTCATTTTTCCCTCAACCAGGTCGGGAGATAGAGTACCTTTATACTGTGTTGACAGACATCCCAACCAACAGCACATCGTGGCCACAGGAGGTCAGGATGGGATGCTCTGTGTCTGGGATGTGAGACAAGGCAACATGCCCTTGTCTCTCATGGAGGCACACTCAGCTGAAAGTAGGATTCATTCTCAAATTATTTAGCTGTTTCAGAAATGTCACAAACTTGGCATATGTAAATGATTATAAATATGTTTTTGTCTTTGTTTTTTTGCGGGCAGTGTGGGAGGTTCACTTCCACCCTACAAACCCAGATCATCTGTTCACGTGTTCAGAGGATGGCTCGCTGCTACACTGGGAGACTTCCTCCCCATCAGAAATGCCCTCATTTTTACAAGGCATGTATGATTTATGGTTAATATATATGGAATTAGGGATTATTCTGCGCTTTTCCTTCTACAGGTCCTTCTCAAAATATTCGCATATTGTGATAAAGTTAATTATTTTCCATAATGTCATGATGAAAATTTAACATTCATATATTTTAGATTCATTGCACACTAACTGAAATATTTCAGGTCTTTTATTGTCTTAATACGGATGATTTTGGCATACAGCTCATGAAAACCCAAAATTTCTATCTCACAAAATTAGCATATCATTAAAAGGGTCTCTAAACGAGCTATGAACCTAATCATCTGAATCAACGAGTTAACTCTAAACACCTGCAAAAGATTCCTGAGGCCTTTAAAACTCCCAGCCTGGTTCATCACTCAAAACCCCAATCATGGGTAAGACTGCCGACCTGACTGCTGTCCAGAAGGCCACTATTGACACCCTCAAGCAAGAGAGTAAGACACAGAAAGAAATTTCTGAACGAATAGGCTGTTCCCAGAGTGCTGTATCAAGGCACCTCAGTGGGAAGTCTGTGGGAAGAACGAGAAGAGGTGACCGGACCCTGAGGAAGATTGTGGAGAAGGGCCGATTCCAGACCTTGGGGGACCTGCGGAAGCAGTGGACTGAGTCTGGAGTAGAAACATCCAGAGCCACCGTGCACAGGCGTGTGCAGGAAATGGGCTACAGGTGCCGCATTCCCCAGGTCAAGCCACTTTTGAACCAGAAACAGCGGCAGAAGCGCCTGACCTGGGCTACAGAGAAGCAGCACTGGACTGTTGCTCAGTGGTCCAAAGTACTTTTTTCGGATGAAAGCAAATTCTGCATGTCATTCGGAAATCAAGGTGCCAGAGTCTGGAGGAAGACTGGGGAGAAGGAAATGCCAAAATGCCAGAAGTCCAGTGTCAAGTACCCACAGTCAGTGATGGTCTGGGGTGCTGTGTCAGCTGCTGGTGTTGGTCCACTGTGTTTTATCAAGGGCAGGGTCAATGCAGCTAGCTATCAGGAGATTTTGGAGCACTTCATGCTTCCATCTGCTGAAAAGCTTTATGGAGATGAAGATTTCATTTTTCAGCACGACCAGGCACCTGCTCACAGTGCCAAAACCACTGGTAAATGGTTTACTGACCATGGTATCACTGTGCTCAATTGGCCTGCCAACTCTCCTGACCTGAACCCCATAGAGAATCTGTGGGATATTGTGAAGAGAACGTTGAGAGACTCAAGACCCAACACTCTGGATGAGCTAAAGGCCGCTATCGAAGCATCCTGGGCCTCCATAAGACCTCAGCAGTGCCACAGGCTGATTGCCTCCATGCCACGCCGCATTGAAGCAGTCATTTCTGCAAAAGGATTCCCGACCAAGTATTGAGTGCATAAACTGTACATGATTATTTGAAGGTTGACGTTTTTTGTATTAAAAACACTTTTCTTTTATTGGTCGGATGAAATATGCTAATTTTGTGAGATAGGAATTTTGGGTTTTCATGAGCTGTATGCCAAAATCATCCGTATTAAGACAATAAAAGACCTGAAATATTTCAGTTAGTGTGCAATGAATCTAAAATATATGAATATTAAATTTTCATCATTACATTATGGAAAATAATGAACTTTATCACAATATGCTAATATTTTGAGAAGGACCTGTATATGGTAGAAATATAAAGTCATCATTGTATCCTTGTGGGTAATTTAATATAACACAAAGAACTAGAGATGAAAATAGAAACTGGCTGTTGGCCAGAATTTGAGGATTATCAGCTTTATCAGACTTGAACAGTGATCTGCTGATGGGAAACTCAAAAATCCTATCTTTTTCTGGTCAGTAAATGCACCATAACTAAGCATTCCCAATGAGGGTGAACATATTTCAGAAAAGTTGTATCATGCTTCAGGGTTTCTCCATCTGTCCGTCATGAAACTTTCTAAATTTGGAAATGTTGGCAGCTTTATGGAAATCTAAATTAAGAATCTTTTTTCTATAAGAAATGCACATGGAGATTGCTGCTGTTTTCCTAACTGTGCTAACTGCTAATATAATAAAGCCTGTTTTAGATCTTAACCTTTTCACCAATGTTTTCAAATATTAATAAAGCTGGTCCCTCACACAGCATTGTAATGTCACCTCTGCTCCTGCTGTTATGTCTTGTTATATTTTATTCAGAATCTGATCAAATCGGTATCAGTGGGTCAAAGCTTCACAAAAAAAACGGCTTGGAAATCTTCCACAAAATTCTGATTGATGCATCTCTACAAATGACTGTTTGCAATGCAATATTTGTTGGCCATTATTATTAGGAATCACCACCTTGCATGCTACTAATATAATCAGTCTGTTATATAGATTCTTTGGCACAGCAGTTGTCCACACCTGATGGTCTTGGCTAAGCATCGTAATGACAGATGAGTAAATGTAGAGTGGGGAAAGTCACATCTGGTACTGTCTTCACAATATTCAACAATATCATTACCAAGCCCATGACCTTCTAATATGGTGCCTCCATACTTGTAAACTAATGTGGTTTGTTGCATATTCAGAAGCTGTTATTTTAATAAAAAAGATGCATTCAGGGTTTCCATGTTGTCTGGAAAAGTAAGACATTTTCCTGGTCTGGATAAATAAAATCCAAAAAGAGGAAATATTTGAACGTCTGAACTTTATTTCCTTTCCTATTGCCTAAACGTTTTCTCTCTCCTACCATCTATCGGTTTTTGTTCCGGCGATAAATTCCTTGTGAATTTTTTATTCAAACCTTAAGAACTTCGAACTCTGGAAATGTTTGTAATGTTGACATGAAACGTGTGTAGTAACTTTGCTTTGTAGAAACGAGAGCCATAATTTAGAAGAAGCAACTCTGAAGAAGTTTTTTTTTAAATATGATTATATTTTATTTGCGGCATTAGTGGCCTTAATTTTTGGTAGTTTTCGAAAGTAGGCAGACAGGAAGTGGGTTGGGGAAAGTATGAAGTCGTGCAGCACAGGTCTCCGGGGTCGGGACTTGAAACTGGGACAGCGGCATCAAGGACTGAAGCCTCCTTATATGGGTCGCTCACTCTACTGCTACGCCACACGCAGCGCCCATTATCAAGTATTTTAATACTAAACATGCTGCACTTTTTAAATAATATTGCTGTGGTACGTTTAAACAAAGATGGATCACATGTAATGCAGAACATGATTATTGTGCAAAATCTTCAACCTCATTTTTGTTTTCTTTAATCAGTCTCCAGATAATTTTACAATGTCTTGCCCTGGAAATCTGTAGAAATCAGAAATGACTCCTCAGGGTTCAGACTTTTCTGTCCTACAACAAATTTACTTAGTTTTAAAAACTAGATGTGTCACTCAGCTGATATTTTATCTAATAAAAAGGAATATTTTTGTTTGAATTTTTTAATATAAAAATAGAGATGCTATTTGACTCTTGGGTTTGTCAATAATTGTTGGGCTACGTTTGGCTCATATCTGCTTAGCAACATCAGCAGTCTACTTAATTTGTTATTCTTTTGCCTTCTTGATGTAAAAGGTTGTATTTTAAGAAAAGTTTTTTATCACCAGGCGGCGGAAACAGCAGCATGACCTCCCGCAGCGCGATGGCCCCCGCTGGAGGTAATCAGTCCATCATCAGCGCCTGGCTCCGCGGAGACTCCAGTAAATCCCGCCTGGAAACGACTCACATGCTCCCCAGCCAGACGCTGTCTGTCAACAGCTTGGATGTGCTGGGGCAGTGTCTTATCTGTGGGACTGATGGAGAGGCAATTTTTGTCAACAGACAGGTCCCAGTTTAAGAGAGCTGCTTGTGTTTGCAAAAAATTATGTTGATGAAGATGTTATTTTCCTAATTTCGGGCTCAACAGGGCCTGGTATGGTCTTATGGTCTTTGATATTGTATTTTCATTGCGCAAGTTGCCAAAACACAGCTTAAGACCCTTTTTTTAATTAGTATACATGACTACCATTCATAGCTGACTTGCATTTGCAGTGATAGATTATTATAAATGAATGATTTTTGTACACCAGAAACACAGAAGTATTCCATTTGCAAATACATTTTGTACAGATTACTTACAAAAGGAATAAATAAAAAATAATTTAATATTTCAAAATATCACTTTGCTTTTTTCTCATCTTGACCTCCCAGATTGATTACACATATTTTTTTTACATCATTTCATTACTATCTGTTTGATTCACTATGTTAGTAAAGATTTCACATCTGTTATATGTATGTTGTTTAAATAATTCGTTTTCACAAGATACAGGTATGTGAATGGTGGAAGGATAAGGATGAAAGCTGAAAAGTTAAAAGAATCAAGCAGAATTCAGGTAAGTTTCTCAAGCTTCACTTCTAATACTCCCATGAGCACTTCCCTTCTCTCAGTTAAACATTAAAATTTTAATATGAGCCCATTAGAAGTCTATTTTGGTCCTCTGTGAGCTTCGTGATTATGCTGTTTATTTTTACTTTTTCATGTGTTTGGTTGACATATTTGATTTATCTATCTACATATTGATTTTATTTTCTAATTTTTAATAAATGTATGTACTTGGTGTGTTTTGGTCACGAAATTTTTTGTATTTTGTTTAGATGTGTATTTATTGGTTGATCTATTTACATTTTCATATAGTGTCTTTGTTTTTTGTTTTTTTATATTTAGTCTGTTCACTATTTGTTAATTTATTTTAAATGCAATATGTTTTTATTTTCTTAAATTAGTTTAAAAACTGATTGATCTATTTACATTTTGTTTAATATTTTACAAAATCATATTATATTTAGTCTGTTGTTCACTCAGAATTTTTTGCGTGTTATTTAAAATTAATGAAGGTCATTCTAAGTAGATCAATCAAAAATATGTGAATGATCAATTTATTTAATCTTATTTTAGTTTATGTTCATTTTTTTCTTAAAAATGAATCCATATTTAGCATTTACATATTTAATGGCTCTGTTTTCATGTTTTTGTATTAGGAATTTGGCCGGTTTTGTTCACTTATTATTCATTGAACATTTCTATTTACCCAAAATGAAAGTTTTATTTATTTTATTTATCGATTGTGAAGAGTTACGTTAACGGAACTTTATTTTGAAAGCCCCAGCAGCAGCCAGTGGTGTGCGGCGTTAGCTTTGAAACCGTAGCTTGTGCTTGTCATTCAGATATCCCAGGAATTTAACACGACTACGAACCAGCTAGCGCGGCACAACAAGGACGGGTTGAGTTAGAATCACGTCCCGCACACAGAGGAACTCCCGGAACCACTGCTGGTTGTTGAAATAGGAAAAGGTGCTGAGAAAAGCGGCAGCTACGGACAGCGGTAAGTTGTCCAACGGGAGCTAACTGGTCCCAGTTCCTAGCTAGCAGGCTAATACGCAACCTGTTGTTGAATAGCAGCTAATGGACGCCTTTTCCACTCACAGGCCGTGCTGTTGGATTTCGCACCGAGTTTTACTCTTGACTTTAATCACCGATGGTTATTTAGTATAACATTTGAACTATTTAGATATTTGTGACAACCATTGTTGGCGTATATATTTTCCGACTCCGGAGAATTAACGTAACAGCAGCGCAAAGTTAGCGTACAATGCTAACAAAGCAAATCAATTGGAAGAGGTCTTTGTAAGTAAGCAATTTCTTCCGAGCGCGTTTTTTTTTTTTAGCTAAAAAATAATATAAATTGAGACAAATAGTAAACAAGTCAAAACAACTGGTCCTCTATGTCCGTACTGCTTCATAGTTCTCTACTGGTAAATGTTTATCAGTGTTGATTGTTCCTCACTCTCATTTTTGCCCAACCTGTTTGGTTACATTACATTCATGGCATTTTATCTTGCGTGCATTTGATATTGAATGTTTTCAGCAGCATCATGCAGCTGTGAAGTCAGACATCAGAGACCCTGAACCTCATCTCTGCGCTGGACAGGTGACACCCCCTTCATCCATTTTCATCGTTCACATAAATGCTTGTACATGAGGAGAGGGGAGAAACCTGAAGGATACAGACAGATGAGACCTAAAACGTTCCCCGCCAGCAACTACAGCGGCAACAGCCAGCAGATGCTGCAGGAAATACGGAACAGCCTGCGCAACCTGTCCAAACCCTCTGACCCACCTAAAGTGGACCCTGGTGGACAAGCAAAAATGCTCCCTGAAGACACAAGGCAGCAGGGGCGCACCAGCACCCCAAAACATTCCCACCATAAGGCATTACAGGAGATCCGAAAGTCTCTGGTGCCTTATGAAGTGCACAGTTCATCAAGTAATGATTCTACCACTTCAGGCCCTGATTTTAACAAGCAAATGTTGCTGGAACCACAAAGTGCTGGGTTTGAGGAGGTAAGATAAGTTATTTTCTGACCCCCACTCCACCACACCCGCCTCACAAATACCACTTCTTATGAAGAATTGTGACAGTTTCATTCTGTTCATACCTCTGTAATTGGAGAGAACAACCTGGTACACTTTGTTTAGAGGGAAATTATTTGGAAAATGTCAGGTATGCTTTGTGAAGTGGCAAGTTTGTACAGTTACCAGTACAAAAGAAGTTCTACATCTGACAACCACCTTTGCTTTGTGTGCATTCACAATGTGCAAGTATGAAGACACACTGTGTGCACTGCAGATGTGTTAAAACAAGCAAAACCCTGTGTTTGAATGTGAAGATTTTCGATTTGATTAATTAATGAAGAGATATCTACAGACTGTTGATTGGTTGTCTTAATAGTTTTCTGCTGTACATATTTAAAGCTCATTTGAATGGCTTTTCCTTCTGGCTTTCTAGGCCAACAGCAGCCGCCGCGGTGCTTCAGACTTCATGGTAAAGGTGAATTACCAGGACTCGATGAGGGAGCAGATGGCTGCTGCTAACAACAACTCTACAGGCCTAAAAGCTCCAGGTATTAGATCATATCCACTGGGATCAGTGCTGGTTTTCATTTCTTTTTTTTATCCATACTGCCTTTTGATCCTGTGTCCATATTGTTTGCAGGATTTAGGACAGCTGCTTAAAAGAAAGGACAATACATGCTTACAAAGAGTATGACTAATACCAGAATTTTACAAGGGCTCTACAAAGGATATTAGTAAAAAGCGATGCATCTTTTTATGAAGTAGTAAAAAACTATCCGTTTTAAACAGGCTTCCTGTTAAATGTTTTTTCACCGCGTGTTTCGTTGTGTTGTTTTACCTTTTGATTGGCTAATGCGGCACTTAATTCTAATCGTTACATGGGCAGCTGTAAATTCCACATGAGGTTAAGGGCTTTTTTCTCGTTCTTCATCTTCAGCAATTGGTGGTGTCAAATAAGCTTCACTTTGGACAATGATACTGGTGAACTAGCATCTTCCACTTAATGGTAGGCTTGAGCTTTGGTGGTTCCTGGTTTGTTCCTGATCATCTTAACCAATTTCCTTTCATTGCAAGGCTGACGTCTGGGTCAGATAGTTAAATTTGGACACAATTGGTTGTTTCAGCAGGACAGTGATCCAAAACACACTTCAAAACAGTTTTTGTAAGGTTTATTTTAAGTGCCCTGAATGATTTCCCCAAAGCCCCAACCTTAACTCTGTTGAAAGTTTGTAGACTGTGCTTCACAGCCTCGTCTATAGATGGCAACCATCCGATTTAAATGATCTCACCCAGGAAGAGTGGTAAAATACCCAACCAGATTTATGAACAAGCCTGATGATGGTGTCCTCGAGGTGAAACTTGACGTGTTTATCAAAATAAAATAAAGGAGGGGCGTGTTAGTATTTGAGTCTGTATGTACAATTTTGATGACGTTAGAATCAGAAAATCCACAGTAAATTCAAAATTCGAATACGTCTTATTGAAGTTGTATTATTATTCCACTTCACGGAACGGTTCAAAGGCATCTTTAATGACGAAATGAATGACAGTTATGTCCGTGTTGCCTGCATCTGTAAATGTCTGACTGAGACTGTAATTGCTCCACTATGACAGAAATTATTACTTAAACCTGTTTTAGATAATACTTGTTTTATCAATTTCTTGCATCAGTCTAACTGCGTGTGTTTGTGTGCAGGACCTTATCACATGCAGCAGGCTGTGATAAGGAAACCAAGTTGGAAAGGATCTAAGGAATCGCTGGCTCCTCGACTGGGTCCTATAATGGTAGATGGAAAGATGTACCGTTCGGACAGCCCTGGGCCACCTCCCGTTTACCCACAGGGCCACTCTGCCAACAGCCAGAGAGTAAACCCTCCACTGCCTCCTCAGATGCGCAGTGTCACACCTCCACCAAACCGTGGCGGCCTGCCTTCTACATCATCTTGGGAAAACAACCCATCAACCAAGCGCTACTCTGGGAATTTGGATTATCTTGCTCCACGGAGTTCTCCAGTTCCCCAGGGTGCCTGGCCTGATGGGTATTCAAATCCACCCCCTCAGAATCAACGTGGGATCAGCCCAAGCCCTGCAGGCCACCAGCCCATCATCATGCAAAGTTCTGGTGGAAATAAGCTCACCTTTCCTTCCACCTGGGTTCATAATGGTTCCACTCAGCCGGAATACATACAAGGAGGCAACAGACAGCCCCCTCCACCTTACCCTGTAAACCCAGGCAGCAGACACAGTCCCACCGAGCAGCAGACGGGAGGACCTGCATCCTCTCCTCAGCTAAACTGTGTAAACATTCCTCAGTCTATACTGGCTCCAAACCGGAACAGCCACAACCTTGACCTGTACAACTTGGGTCCGCCTCAGTCTTGGTCCCAGGCCCCCCTGGCCTCCAATCAGCCCCAGTCTGGATCTGCTAACAGTAGCAACCAGGACCTCTCCCCGTCATGGCAGCACAACATGCCAGTCCGCTCCAACTCTTTTAACAACCACCAGGTCAGTAGGCCGGCTCATTCTGCCAACACCCAGCCCTCTGCTACCACTGTCACTGCCATCACGCAGGCTCCCGTCCTGCAGCCGGTGAAAAGCATGCGTGTGCAGAAACCTGAACTACACACTGCGGTTGCTCCTACTCACCCACCATGGATACAGCAGGTTACACCGTCACCCCCTGCACCTGCCTATCCTGATCCCTCACCTGTGGTACCTCAGATCCCTGTTGTAGTAGAAGCTCCCAGCTATCAAGGCCCACCTCCACCCTATCCTAAGCACCTTCTCCCTACATCCTCCCCCCCAGCATACGACTCTGGGGCTAATAAGCACGGCTCAAGCAGAGAAGAGGCTGCTGAGGAGAGCAGCAACAATGGCGAGAAGGTGTCAGAAAGCACCGAAAGCTCTGCAGCAACTGAGAAGGAGAGGAAGCAGATCACTACATCGCCTGTTCCAGTCCGTCGCAACAAGAAGGACGAAGAGCGCAGAGGGGAGTCGGGAAGAATCAATCTGTATTCCTCTCAAGCCTTCAAGTTCTTCATGGAACAACATGTAGAGAACATCCTGAAGAACCATCAAATGAGGATTCGGAGGAGGAAGCAGCTAGAAAGTGAGATGCAAAGGGTAAGGAAAAGAAAAAATATTTTTCTACTTTGAGCTATTTTCATATCTTTACCCTCCGTACCTGAATATATTAGACCTTTTTATGCTCTTAAATATTTTTCTTAGCTGTTCTTTTTCTTTCCTTCTCTCCTTGCTGTCATTAACAGCCGATCTAAAAGGTAAAAGTTTTCTCTCGTGTGACACATCAGCTCTTCCATCAAGGTGTGTCGCATTTGTATTATCACATAAAGCATGGTGGCCTCTGGGTATGAAGAGAATGCATGACATCCAACAACATCCATCTCACCGACTGAAGATTTGATTTAAATAATGTCAGCAGTTTTTATTTTATTTATTGATCATTTGCATCAGTAAAATGCACCGATCCGGCTTTTCCTGCTTGATTCTTACAACTTTCTTTGAGGCTCGGCCTGCTGAGCCAATTTTTTTTATTATTAACTTTTTAAGGATTATAACACAAAACAAGAGAAAAAATGTCCTGCAGGATCCAGAAAATTAAGGATTCTCAAGATCTCCCCCCCCCAATTCATGCAACCAGGCACATGTCGCTAACCTTTAGCTTGAGTTAAAAAAGTGCATCAGAGGGCATGTTTATAGACAGAAAACTGATGAATTTTTCAGTTTTGATGCATTTAATAAATAACTGGAAAAAAAATTGTATATTTGACTGCCAATGTCTGTCTGTCTGTCTGTCTAGTTGATGCTCTTTGTATCTAACAAAATAACACATTAAAACTATTTTAAATTCATTGGGCCTTGTATGTCGATTCTGATTTTAACCATGTCCTTTTCTTAGGTGGGTTTGACCTCAGAAGCCCAGGAGCAGATGCGAATGATGCTCTGTCAGAAGGAATCCAACTACATCCGTCTCAAGCGTGCCAAAATGGATAAGTCTATGTTCAAACGTATCAAAACGCTTGGGATCGGAGCTTTTGGAGAGGTGTCCTTGGCGAGAAAAGAGGACACAGGAGCGCTGTACGCTATGAAGACTCTTCGCAAGAAGGACGTGCTGCTGAGGAACCAGGTGGCTCACGTTAAGGCTGAGAGGGACATCCTGGCTGAGGCTGACAACGAGTGGGTGGTGCGTCTCTACTACTCCTTCCAAGACAAGGACAACTTATACTTTGTCATGGAGTACATTCCCGGTGGGGACATGATGAGCCTCCTCATCCGACTCAGCATCTTTAAAGAAGAGCTGGCTCAGTTTTACATCGCGGAGCTCACCTGCGCTTTGGAAAGCGTGCACAAGATGGGATTCATCCATAGAGACATCAAGCCTGACAACATTCTCATAGACAGAGACGGACACATAAAGCTGACGGACTTTGGCCTTTGCACTGGTTTCCGATGGACCCACGACTCCAAGTATTACCAGAGCGGTGGGTAACATTCCTCTTTACCTGTTTTTAATTCTATAACAATTAACTTCTTTTTTTAATCAACATTATAACAAGATTTATTAAATGATTTTTGGAATTTCTAAATCTGGCTGATTGATATTTCACACTATTGTCATATTACCTTTTAAAAAGTCAGCCCAGTCATTAGAGGTGCACTGATCAGGCTTCCCCAGGCCAATACCGATTTCTAGTTTTTTTTTCGGTGGCAATATTATTTTTCTCAAAACTATAACACAGACAGATCAAATGTGCTGTAATTAGGGATGCACCAACTTAAAGTTGGGCGATATGTAACATTTTTCCAACCGATATTGTCGGTCCAACAAGTGACGATTGGTGATATATTTGCACAGGTAACATTTGGATTTTTTTGTGGGCGGTGCAGTGTAAACAGACACGGACTGATTTGCCAATTTAGAACATAAATGTCTAAAAATGGAGGAACTAGTTGTCAAAAAAAAATACAAAGTCTGTTTGGGATGACTATGGCTTTAAACTGGATGAAAGAGGTAACCAGCAGGATGTAACTAAAGTGGTGTGCTGCTTCTGCAGACGTATAGTTCCAGCAAAGGCTTCAAACACGACGAACTTGTACGAGCACTTGCGTGTTCACCATCTGGCTGAGTTCGCTACGCTAGCACTAGCGTATTGGCAACCGGCTGATCGGAGCAGTGTGTCACATATAAAACAGTGTGATGAGGAGGCTTTTTCCACCGAGCAGTTTATTGTGTGTCACCGAAAACACTGTCCTAAAAGTGCGGATTTGAGTCCGCGCAGCCTCTACGCGTACATCTGCATAGTCAAGTAGGCTGCGCCCGACTATGTTTTGCCCTTAACTCATAGGCAAAAAAAATAATAATAAATATTGCTCTTAAAAAAACAACCATTGAAGTGCTCAGCCTATCACCAGTGGTCGATAAATTCATCCAATCGCCCAGCCTTAGCACCGATGCAGTTTTCAGGTTGATCACCGATCTTTAAAAGCCGGAGCTGCTGATACCGATTTTTTTGTTTTTTTTAAACCAATTTTCTTTTTTTTTATTAACTGTCAGGTTTTATAAGGTCACAATACACCTTTAAAAGTTCCAATCTTATTGAAAAACGGCACCCATGAAACAATACATACTTGTTTAACTGTTCTCAAATATAAATGAAATGTTTAGAGCATTGCAGTTGCTTTAGTCTTTCATTTTAAAAAGAAACAAAACTTGCACAATGGGGTTAGACAAGCAGATACGATTGGTGGATAAGATCAGTTTCACATGTAAGTATCAGTCGATCACCGGTCTCCTAAAATTAAGGAAATTGGGGCCTCCAACCACAATCTTAGTTTTACTAAACTCAAAACAAGTGCATCAAAGTACATATTTTTGGTTGATCTGTTTATTGACCAGTAAAGATAGGAGTTTTTATTTTGGATGCATTAATTGAAGTGGGAATAAAAACCAGTGTATTGAGAGCTTAGTTTGACCTGATGACCTCCGATCACAGCCGATCAAGGGATCTCTGTCTTACTGATTAGTGCATCTCTAGTAGATTTACTGCAACACAGAACATTTTTAGCTACAACAAATGGAAAATGGTCTGTACTTGTATCGCATTTTATCAACTCCCCAGAAACCCTAAAGCACTTTACATGACAATCAGCCATCCACCCATTCATCCACCCATTCATCCATCCATTCATCCACCCATTCATCCATTCATCCACCCATTCATCCACCCATTCATCCATCCATCCATTCATCCATCCATCCACCCATTCATCCATCCATTCATCCATCCATCCATCCACCCATTCATCCATCCATTCATCCACCCATTCATCCATCCATTCATCGACCCATTCATCCACCCATTCATCCATCCATTCATCCGCCCATTCATCCATCCATTCATCCATCCATTCATCCACCCATTCATTCATCCATCCATTCATCCACCCATTCATCCATCCATTCATCCATCCATTCATCCATCGATTCATCCATCCATTCATCCACCCATTCATCCATCCATTCATCCACCCATTCATCCATCCATTCATCGACCCATTCATCCACCCATTCATCCATCCATTCATCCGCCCATTCATCCATCCATTCATCCACCCATTCATCCATCCATTCATCCATCCATTCATCCATCCATTCATCCACCCATTCATTCATCCATCCATTCATCCACCCATTCATCCATCCATTCATCCATCCATTCATCCATCGATTCATCCATCCATTCATCCTCCCATTCATCCATCCATTCATCCATCCATTCATCCACCCATTCATCCATCCATCCATTCATCCACCCATTCATCCACCCATTCATCCATCCATTCATCCATCCATTCATCCACCCATTCATCCACCCATCCATCCATCCATTCATCCATCCATTCATCCACCCATTCATCCATCCATTCATCCATCCATTCATCCACCCATTCATCCATTCATCCATCCATTCATCCACCCATTCATCCACCCATTCATCCATCCATTCATCCATCCATTCATCCATCCATTCATCCATTCATCCATCCATTCATCCACCCATTCATCCATCCATCCATCCACCCATTCATCCATCCATTCATCCACCCATTCATCCATCCATCCATTCATCGACCCATTCATCCATCCATCCACCCATTCATCCATCCATCCATCCATCCACCCATTCATCCATCCATTCATCCACCCATTCATCCATCCATTCATCCACCCATTCATCCATCCATTCATCGACCCATTCATCCACCCATTCATCCATCCATTCATCCATCCATTCATCGACCCATTCATCCACCCATTCATCCATCCATTCATCCGCCCATTCATCCATCCATTCATCCACCCATTCATCCATCCATTCATCCATCCATTCATCCATCCATTCATCCACCCATTCATTCATCCATCCATTCATCCACCCATTCATCCATCCATTCATCCATCCATTCATCCATCGATTCATCCATCCATTCATCCTCCCATTCATCCATCCATTCATCCATCCATTCATCCACCCATTCATCCATCCATCCATTCATCCACCCATTCATCCATCCATTCATCCATCCATTCATCCACCCATTCATCCACCCATCCATCCATCCATTCATCCATCCATTCATCCACCCATTCATCCATCCATTCATCCATCCATTCATCCACCCATTCATCCATTCATCCATCCATTCATCCACCCATTCATCCACCCATTCATCCATCCATTCATCCATCCATTCATCCATCCATTCATCCATCCATTCATCCATCCATTCATCCATTCATCCATCCATTCATCCACCCATTCATCCATCCATCCATCCACCCATTCATCCATCCATTCATCCACCCATTCATCCATCCATCCATTCATCGACCCATTCATCCATCCATCCACCCATTCATCCATCCATCCATCCATCCACCCATTCATCCATCCATTCATCCACCCATTCATCCATCCATTCATCCACCCATTCATCCATCCATTCATCGACCCATTCATCCACCCATTCATCCATCCATTCATCCGCCCATTCATCTATCCATTCATCCACCCATTCATCCATCCATTCATCCATCCATTCATCCATCCATTCATCCATCCATTCATCCACCCATTCATTCATCCACCCATTCATCCACCCATTCATCCACCCATTCATCCATCCATTCATCCATCCATTCATCCATCGATTCATCCATCCATTCATCCTCCCATTCATCCATCCATTCATCCACCCATTCATCCACCCATTCATCCACCCATTCATCCATCCATTCATCCATCCATTCATCCACCCATTCATCCACCCATCCATCCATCCATTCATCCATCCATTCATCCACCCATTCATCCATCCATTCATCCATCCATTCATCCACCCATTCATCCATCCATTCATCCATCCATTCATCCACCCATTCGTCCATCCATTCATCCACCCATTCATCCATCCATTCATCCATCCATTCATCCATTCATCCATTCATCCATCCATTCATCCACCCATTCATCCATCCATTCATCCATCCATTCATCCATTCATCCACACACTGACAGTGGTAAGCTACAATGTAGCCATAGCTGCCCTGGGACACACTGACAGAAATAAGGCTGCCATAGAGGCGCCACCAAACCCTCTGACCACCATCAGCAGGCAAGAAGAGTGAAATGTCTTGCCCAAGGACAAAACGACTGAGACAGACGGAGCGGGGATTCGAACCGGCAACCCACTGGTTACAGGATGAACTTCTACTAAAGCGGGGCAGAAAGAAAATATAAAGAGAAAATAAAAAAACAATCCCGTAAACTACTTAAATATTCAAAATATGATTGAATGTATTGGCCTGATTTTTAATATAAGTATGATCTTAAAAAAATGTATTTTTTCACAAGTGTTCAGCCTTTAGTTTTATCCTACAACACAATGTGGTGTAAAACATCTATAGATGCACGTTATTTCTTTGCCATCAGCAAAAATAATTCAAATTTCATAATTATACAAAGATAAAAACTACTTTTACAAGGCATGAAAGTCTCTAGATAATCTTTTTAGTTCAGTGCTGCGAATGTTATGTGTTCATATTTTCAATTTTTCTCTCATTTCAAATTTCCTAAAGTGAACCTAAAGTCTTTTATTTGTTTGCTTTAGAAATCAAACAAATGGCTTCAGAAAACCAAACATTTGTATGGTTTTTCTTTCTTTAAAATATTGGAATAAACAATCCTCTTAGTTGTTGACTTTTGAATGATAAATATATTAACCTGAAGTGCCTATTATAGTTATTTAACGTGTTTTTCATGCTCGTTTACAAACTAATGCATGTGGGTATAAATGACAGTGGGATGTGTGATCTCTCTGTAGGGGATCATGTGAGGCAGGACAGCATGGACTTCAGTAAGGAATGGGAAGATCCAGCCAACTGTCGCTGTTTGAACCGACTGAAACCCCTGGAAAGGAGAAAGGCCAGGCAGCACCAGCGTTGTTTGGCCCACTCCCTGGTGGGAACGCCAAACTATATTGCTCCAGAAGTTCTTCTCAGAACAGGTACTGTGGATCAGAAACTGAGATTTTCCATTGGGATATAAAACCTGTAGTTTGACAACGATATATTGAATAGCAGAGAACTTGGAATCAGTTATCCTTAGACAAGTCATTTCTCTTGTGATTGATATAAAGTTTATTTTATCCGCTGCAGGATACACCCAGCTCTGCGACTGGTGGAGTGTTGGTGTCATCTTGTATGAAATGGTTGTTGGACAGCCTCCTTTCCTGGCCAACACACCACTGGAGACGCAGATGAAGGTATGAAGAGCCTGCTGTACAGTGTTATGTAGCCACAGAGTTTATTATTTCTCAGTGTTGTCTGTGTTGTTGAAACCAGGTGATAAACTGGAAGACCACGCTGCACATTCCCCCACAGTGCAAGCTCAGCCCAGAGGCGTCGGACCTCATCGTTAAACTGTGTCGCGGCCCAGAGGACCGCCTCGGTAAGAACGGCGCAGACGAAATCAAAGCTCATCCTTTCTTTAAGAGTGTCAACTTCTCTAGTGACCTCAGACAGCAGGCGGCTCCCTACATCCCCACCATCGCCCACCCAACAGACACCTCCAACTTTGACCCTGTGGAGCCAGAAAAGTTGCGCAAGAGCGACGACGAAAGCAACCATAACGACACCCTGAGCATTTGGTTCCGCAACGGGAAGCACCCCGAACACGCTTTTTACGAGTTCACCTTCAGACGCTTCTTCGACGACAACGGCCACCCTTACAGCTGCCCCAAACCCATCGAGTATGAGGGCTGCGACGAGGAAGAGCTAGAGATGGACGGCGCCGATCAAGAGAATCAGGGCCGAGACCTGGTTTATGTGTAGTTCCTTGTTGTATACAGACCTTTTAAAAGGGCGTTTGCGTGTGTGAAGGGGGGGGGGTTGTCAGATAAAGCTTAAAAAAACCTTGAACATAGGAAAAATATATCTGTCAGAGCACTCAGAACACTACAGGACATAAATGTAAAACCGGGTTTAAATATGAACTCTAACGATATTTAAGCAAATAGATTTAAACTGGCCTGGAGTCAGATTATCAAAACAAGAAGACTGGAGACTGCTGATCTTATTCCCCAAGGATATCATCATCAGCTTTCAAAGAGCCCCAGAGACACAGTTATTACCAGAATATTACCAGAGTCCCAAAACCATATAAAGATTCACCAAGAAATCCACTGTTGATGATTTTCGGAACCTGGCTGGTGGGAAACGTTCCCATCAATGAACACGAAATGCCCAAGAGAAAAGCAGAACCCTCTTCAGTGTGGACAGTGTGACGGGAGAGGCAGCTCAAAGCCATCTATTGTCAGTATCGATGAGCTGTTTGAAATGAAGTCAGAGGAAACACAATAATTTAAGAAGCTTTTTAAAAGAGCTGTATTTTCTAAAACGAGCCGAAACATGTCTGGGGTGAGAGAGCGTGAGACTTTCAGGAGGTAACAGCAAGGCTCTGCTTTCTCTTTTTGAGCTTTTAATCCACGACTAGAGATAGGTGATATAGCCTTAGTTTTATCACAACATTTTCTGTGATTTATTCAGATAAACGATAAAAAGTATGAATGCATCACATTCCTATTGTGGCAAGTATAGCTCAAGCTTACTGATTATCAAACCCACTACTTCAGTACAGCAGCTACATTAAGTACTGCTAAACAGTACACAAATAACTGCATTTAATCATATTTTTCAGTCTTTATTGATGCTCTTATTCAATTCAGTTTTATTTATATAGCACCAATTCACAACACATGTTGTCTCAAAGCACTTCACAAAGTCAGGTTCATACATTCCAATTAATCCTAACCATTGAACAGTGCAGTCAGAGTTAGTTATTTATTCAAATTGGATAAAATGTTTTTCTATCTAAGGAAACCCAGCAGATTACAGCGAGTCAGAGACTTGTAGCATTCACTCCTCCTGGATGAGCATGTAGAGACAGTGGACAGTCACTGGCGTGGACTTTGCAGCAATCCTTCATACTGAGCATGTATGTAGCGACAGTGGAGAGGAAAAACTCCCTTTTAACAGGAAGAAACCTCCAGCAGAACCAGGCTCAGTGTGAGCGGCAATCTGCCACAACCCACTGGGGGTTAGAGAGAACAGACCAGAGACACAAAAAGAACACAGAAGCACTGATCCAGGAGTACTTTCTATGGGAAGGAAAAGTAAATGTTAATGGATGTAGCTCCTTTAGTCGTTTCACCCAGAAAGAAAGAACAGATAAAGTCTGAGCCAGTTTTCAAGGTTAGAGTCTGAAAGAGAGCACATGGAGTTAGTTATAGTTAAGCTCAGTCAATTTCCATGTCTAGGAGAGAGAAAGGGTTAAACACTAAAAGACAGGGCCATGTGGATCATCGGTAGAGGGTGAGCATTAAGTTGTTGCCAGCAGAAACTTGGACGATGCCCCTCTCCAGAAAGGTTTCACAGGTAGACACAGAACCAGGCCAGGTGTAGCTTCTAGGAAGAGAAAAGAGAGAGAACAAGGTTAAAAGCTGAAATAACAGCAAACAATGTAAAATTGGAGAGTAGTGTGAGAATGTAGCGAAGAGGGTGAAAGTGGTCATTATGTCCTCCAGCAGCCTAAGCCTATAGCAGCATAACTACACAGATAGTTTCAGTTCAGATTATTTAATTAAACGGCGCTTATTTACAACAATGTCGTCTCAAGGAACCCCACAAAGGGTCCCACTGATGGTCATTGTTATACTAAAAACCACAAGGATTGGGATACCTCTCTGTCAAACTGATTATAACCATTGGAAAAGAGAAGGGGTCATACAGTGGAACCAACAGTGGAAGAAATGGCTGACCATTTAGTAAAATATTAAACACAGTTAAAAAATAGTAAAATCACGTCTGTTCCAAATAAAATGACCGGTCACGGCAGGAATGCTGGAACAGAATATTTTGAATGCAGTTCCTATAAATTTTTATATTCTAGATCTTAAAGAAAAAATCAGAATCGGCTAAATTGTTGCCAAGAGATCAAAGCTTTCCAGAAACTGGAGGTTGGCCTCAAAATTCAGATTTTTTTTTTTTTTTTTGGCTTAAATCTGTTACATTCATTCTCAAAGACATGAATCTTCACCCTGGACGACAAGAAATTTGTCACATTTTCCCAAATTATTTCCCATATTCATTGAATTTTTATATGCTAGTAAGGAGTAATTGTATTTATTGTCTTTAAATATTATAGCTGGAGTTTTGACTATAAGTGCTACAGCTATGGATTTTTTTTTGTGGTCCTGACAGCCTTGTTGTTTAATCTAGATCTTATGACCCATTTCGTTTCAGATCTGTCCCTCCCTCAAACAGTTTGATTTTTAAACCCAGTTCTGTGTGCAGATGAAAAGGTTCTGTATGGTGGACGGTGTTACCGCTGCAGAATAAGATATGCTGTATCAGTCTTCATGAAACTCATCACAGCAATGCTGTAAATGTCTGTGTGTGTGTTGCCTAAACACCTGAAGAAGAAACTAGAACGACCAGGGTGCCATCTTTGACAACTTATCGCAACCCCCCCCCGCCCCCCCTCCGTAACGCCTTAATTTATTGACACTAACTTGATGCTGCTTGAGTCTATTGATATTTGTTTTTTAAGTCTTAATTTATATTTTAGTTTGTTGCAATGGGGAATTTAGAGTTTGTCGCTCATTTAATTCACAGGGATAATTGTTATAATTAGTGTTCGTTGCTGTGCCTTTTTTTGTTTTGAGTTATTTTTCACAAAATACTACAAGGGTTAATAATCAGACTGGCATTTTATGAGTAGCAGTTGTTGATTGTACTACAGTAGCTTCTTGTTTTATTTTTCTAATTTATACCTAAAATGTATTTATAAATTAAGTTGTACACATAGATGTAAATATTTCTCTTCCCTTTGAGCTGTTTTTTTAGGCCCTCGTCTATGTGCAGCGCTGCTCTCCTCTGACGATATGTATTTTATTGCTGACACTTCATTCACAGAGCTCTGGTTAGGTTTATTGTTTATTCTGCTAGGATTTATGCCCGTGTCTCAACCAAAGCACTAAATAAGTGGGATTTTATTTTTCCTACTACTTTTTACCCACTTCAGAAAGTAACAATCACCGCGACTGTAGTTTTCTGTGTTTATTACTCGGTGCGAAATGCCCTGCTTTTAGGCACCTGATTACTTCATCCTTTGGACTCAACACTGACTTTAGTGAAAAAATAAAATACAAAAGTTACCTTTTTTTTTTAATATAAAACTGAACTGTTGGAATAGGATTTTTCCGCCTTGCTGTACTTTTTCTGTGTAGGAAAGAATCTGAATGTAGTTCTTATTGATTTAATAATGACCACTGTCATTCTGCACTGGTTTTGTTTTAATTGAGAGATAATTTTATTTTTGTGTACATTTTTGCTCCGGGAGGTTTGGGAAGAGGTTAATAAATAAGAACTTTGGACATTTTTTATTTTAATTATGAACAAATTCTGATCCTCATTGACCTGAGTGCAAGGTTTTTAAATGGTTAAATATGATAAATGCTGAATTTGTAGCTCTTTCAAACTGCTTTTATATTTAAGTCCTACCAAAGAGTCCTAGTTTATGAGTGATTCAGTTCACTGCTGAGAGAAATTAGCCGATGATAGAATTCAGACTGGGTTCTGAAATGTGTAAATCCTAATAAAACTTAGCCAAATTAAATTGTCACACAGCATCGAAATGTTTAAACGTAGCTTATTTACATGCTTGTCATTATTTTGATTTGCTTATTGTTTTCAGACTGCATCAATTTCATATTAATCTCATTAATATTAAAATTTAGCATTTTACTGTGATCTCTTTGTATAATGAGGTTTAGTTTTTGTAAAACAACCAAAACAAAACAGAAAAAAAGGGTGGAGAAGCGAACTGAACAGAGGAGCAGAGCCTGCTGGTGGAGGAGAAGAGAGGAGTGTTGAAAGGTAGATTTGGTCCTGGGATCAGGATGGGAACAAACAGACATTCCCAGCAGATCAATGCGTCGTTCCCTCTGCTTTCAGCACCAGCCTGGAATGTGAGCAGCTCTGGTTCCTGCTTCATTCAAAAGCTAGAGAGGAGATAGCAGCACCAGAGAACTTCTCCACAGACGGGGAACGTTGAAGATGAACATTTAGGCTGAGGCTGCTGACATCATGGACAATACAGCAAATACTTCATCTACATGTTCTATTTAAACAGTGCTTAGTTTATTGTACTTTATCTTGTCCAGCATTTGTATTTATATATTTTTTCAAGTTTTTCCAAATTAAGTGATTTTGTTCACTTTTTATTCATGGTTATTATTGTTTCTATTATTTATACTTCCTAAGATTACTTTACTTGAGGTGCAATACTAGGATAAATAAAAGTCCTCACTATGTTTAACATTTCCTTATGTTAGGAGCTCTCTTAAGCCCTAAGGTGATTCATGAATAACTTTTATCTTACCGAGAGAAAAATCTTAGAAATTGAGAAATTGTAAGATTTTTCTTAGAATTTCATCACTAGGAGCTACTTTTAGTCGTAGGATTCATTGGGAATACAGGCCCTGAGCCACAGTCCAGTGTTTTTTCTCCTAAGCCCAGGTAGGACACCATGTCTTCAGCTCAGGAGTGACTTAACACAGGAAATATGACTTCTGTGTGGTGGCTCTTGAAGCACAGAGTTCAGCTGCAATCCGTGCCTTTTGAATCCTTCCCAAACTCTTAAACTACGGTTATCCACGTTGTTTGTGCATCTTTTTCTACAACTTTATAAATTGAGATTGTAATTTGAGATGAACCTATAAGCCTTAAATTACAATTTGTAAAATCTTAAATTTGCAGTTATTCATTTTCTAACTACATTAAAGGTAAGTTTACACTCCACAAACTTATTTCATGTTTAAAATTTTTAAATCAAAGCTAAGTCTATAACAGATGTTTGGGTTAAAACCATTTTAATAGTTGGCTAGAATCTACTAGTCATTTTTCAAATGTGATTTTTAAATTCAGAAACAAAAATTTCTTAATTAGCACAAATAAAATATATTTTGAGTTTAATTATCAATACAATCACCTCCAAATTCTATTAAAACTGATTTTCTCCACTAATATTAAAATCCTTAACGCTACAACATAGTTAACATTTTGCTACTGTAACATTTACCAAGTAATGAAAAGTTATGTTTATTAACGACTTAGCTGAATATTATAATCAAGATATAGCTACACAAAATGTCTTTAAAATACACTTTTTCCGTCTCATTTTTTTCTGACAAGTGCATTAGCTAAAAACAAATAAACTGCTGACACCAGGGGGCACCAAGTGATTTGCATCACCAGTTTCATTATATTTGCTTTAATGATTTAAAGAACACCATTTTTATTGCCATAACAGATTAAATTTTTTGTACCAGTAAATGTACAATAAATAGAATATTTTTGTGATAAATGTTTATTTTCAGTTAGTAACTATATTGAGAAGAGCATTTGTTATTCAAAGAAATAACCAGATCCCTTTATGGGGTTTTTCCCACCTGATTAGCCTTTTCATTTGAGTGTTACATTATGCATTTGTGCTGCTCAGGGTTTAACTGACCGGTTAAAATAACATTTTTGTGCAACAAATCATTCACAATATCACCTGGAACAGTTTTAACCATCCATTTAAATCATCATCAGGGTTCTCATCAGCCACGTTAGGACCATCACCAGTCCTGAAACAGACTTCTGTCTACACACTGTACATGATTGAGGACAAACAAGTTAATTTAACAAGCTTATTTTTTAATGGATCTGCAAAACGGTTTGTATTTCCAAAGAGAACTGGTGTACCTCCCGCCCACAGTCAACCAGAGGCAAACGTTACATAATGTTACAGAAACGTCTCCAACCCAAAGAAACCTGCATGCAAAAAAAAATAATTATAAAATAAAAACAAATAGGGAAAAATAACTCAAATATAAAGTAAAATAATCCATACAGATAAAAATAAAACATCAATGAACAGGACATACTTTATAATGCTGTTCTCGTGGCTGAAGAAGAAATTCAAACGCTTCAGTTCCACTTCTTCATAAGGAGAGTGAACTGACAGATTATTGAAAAGTAATTTAATTGGGTAGATGTGGCACCACCCACCCCACAGCCCCGCCCCTGTCTTCCATATAAGGCACAGGACAAAATAAACCCCCACATACAAAAGGAGCTAGCCACGCCTCTGTCGCTTGGTAACAAAGTGTAAATGAACAAATGTGTAAGATGACAGAAAGCCCACTAAGTGTACAAAATGTTATTCCTATAGTTTTTTTTTTTTTGGTCTGATTTTCTGTATACTTTGAGTTCCTCTGAAAGTGAGAGCTGTGGGTGGGCGGTGTGTGGGAGGGTCCAACCGAGTGAGCTCAGGCAAAATATTAAAAATATTGTCTTTTTTTTTTAATGAATAACTTTAACTAAAACAAATGACAAGAAACGTGACTGGATTTCTCCTTTTATCAGAAATAAAAATGATCATCAGATGCATGGAGGAAGAATATGATGTGGAGAAGAATGGAGGAGGGGGGTAGACGAGTGAAGTGGTTTATTGTTTTATTCTGATAAAGAGACAAAGTGTCAGTGTAAGAGAAAACTCATGAGACAGGTTAGAGGGCGAGACAGTTAGAGTTAGCAGTTAAAGAGAGGTTGTGTGTTTGTGTGTGTGTGTGTGTGTGTGTTGGTGTGAGTTAGTGTCGGTGAAACTGAGAAGTTGTTCAGCTGCAGCACTTGCTCTTCCAGCCTGTGACTCCACCTCCACTGCTGATGTCCACATTTTCACTGTTGGGCTCTTTTACAGGCGTCTGTGGAACAAAACAAACGCATTTTTAAAGTAAAGTAAGAAAATACTAATTACTGCAGTATTTTTGGATGGGCATCATATCAGCATTGCTGATTATGTCAGAGACAGAGAGGGTGCCGGGAGTGGGATAATAACCTGACAGGCAGCAACATGATTCAGATCAATTCTCATTTTTGGTGCAAAAATCAAAAAATGTATGGAAACGGGCATGAAAGAAATATTTACCTTATAGGAGGAATTCAACCCCAGATCATTAAAAAAAATGATGGATTGTGGGGGAATCAATGACAGATACAGCTAACGGGGCACATTTAGTTTAAAAGTGTACATGAAAACAAGCTGACCTCAAAGTACAAAACCTGACCACAGTTTGAGTCACGTCCAAAATTGTGTGTTTTGCTGAACGTTTAGTCCGATTATTAAAATTCAAGTTGTAAATCTAGAGTCTGACTGTGACAACACCAATCATTTTCAAACCTCTACAATCTTCACCAATGAACTCAAGTTTCTTCATAGTAACTCAGATTTCTCAGTTTATTGCAAGCAGGTTCTGGTTACAGTAGTTCACTGCTGGAGGACTGGAAACGGGTCCTTACACAGAAACTAAAGACGTCACCTTCAAAATAAAAGCAGCTTATTTGATTCTCGTTCAGAACCAACACTATATACCAGTTTGCTTTCCAGTTTTCATGTTGGCCGGTTGAAGACATCTGTGGTTCTGGATCAGGCCGGCAGGCCGTAAAATACCCAGGTCTGCTCTGGTGGAGTGTGTGAAACATCCCATTCAGAGAAACTAGAACAGCGGTCGTGAACTTTTACAAGTAAAAGACACTTCTGGCCCGCTAACATGCAGGAAAAAGAAATGTTTTCATAGAAAGGTAAGAATCTACTGACACTACAGGGACTACAAACACTGATGTTTATAGTCAGTAATAAATGGTACGATAACATACTAAAGACAGCTTAAAATGTCAACTCCATCATCATTTGGTCTTCAAATATTTGTAATAATTCTTATTGACAGCAGAGCGGTGTGACACCAACTGCTAATAATCAACACCGATCACAGAAAGGCTACCTATTGCTCTTTTATGGTTACAATAAATGAGTGATTTTACTGACTAAAAGTAAATCAAACCATTTTTAACATTTGGGCTGGACAGTCCTTTGTTTTTGAATAGATTTTATTGAAACGACACTTATTCCTACATATACCCCTCTCCCATTCCCTGCAGGATTTCAAAGGATTTGTAGATGATGCAAAGAGAGCCAGGATTGTAAATTCTACCATATTATACCTAATTATATATACCAAATTATTATATACCAAATTATACCATAAAAATCTTGGGTTGAACACAGAAATGTTTCTTTTGCAGAAAATAGGGCAAAACAAATACATTTATACTTCTTAAAAGGGAGATTGAATTTGAAAGACAGATTTTTACAAAATCTGTGATTGGAAATCAGCCACAAAATCTCCAACTAGTCAGAGGTGGGCTCAACCATTTCAACAAAATATCATTCATATAAGTTACTTATCTGTCTATAGCTATCCATTATTATTATTTCAATATTTATTGTTTAGGTTTAAGGTACAATAAAAAGATTGCTGTTAGAAATGTTAGTGTTCATCAACAATTATAAACATTTCATTGCTGTTTCAGAAAGTAGGAAATATTGCTGAAATAAAAAAATGATATTCTTTTCATTTGGCGAGTAGATGGTATGACTGGTCATTTACTGGTCTTCACTTCTCAGATCCCATCAACCACAGATTACATACGAGTCTATTCATGGGATCAATATTTGAGGTGACTGCATGCAGCAGCTGCTTCACGACAGAAATGCTGGTGGTGAAAAATACACACAGGCGGCTGCTCTAACGTGATTCAATGGAAATGCACTCCACTGCAGGTGTAAAACAACCGATTTTGATTACAGGAGCACAGCAGCTTGAATGAGTACAGAAAATATATCTGTTTCAACAGTTTCTGCAATACTTTGACATTTGCTTCTCTCTCTGTTTGCTTTCCTGACTAGCTGCTGTCAAATAAGGGCTGCAAACTCTAAAAACGATGTGATGATATAGACCATCTTTAATGAGATCATATCCCAGCTTGTGGTAGAACTAAAGTTTAGAAGTTCAGAAATACATGAGCTGTCTCGGTAAAAAAAAAAAAAAAAAAAAAATCACCCGATTCCTTTTATGACTCTTAGAAGACTGTTGATCATTTATTTTAGAGAGTATGTGAACAGGAATGTTGGCAGAACAAACTTTCTTATGTAAGACTGAAAAGTAGCTGTACTGGTTCTGAAAAGCAACAAGCAACACATGCTGAATGTCTGGATCAGATTATGTAACAAACCTTTCTGAGGATGTCTTCTGCTAACGTGAGGAAAGCCTTCTCGATGTTGATGTTGGCCTTAGCACTCGTCTCAAAAAACCTAATGCCATGCTCCCTTGCAATCTATGGAAACACACAAAACAGACTCAGAAAGCATGGACGTTGTTTGAAGAAGGTCCAGTCTAAAAATAAAGCTGTTGATCTTCCTTGCTGCACCTAGATCATGTATCGCTGGTGTATTGCGCAACATTTTCATCAGGTAAGATGGTCTGAGTAACCAGATTGGTATCTGATGTCTCTTGGTTTGCCAGCTTGAGGGACTAACAAGAAAATCCTTTGGTAAAGTCAACCAAATTTGAACTAAAACCTACTTTAAAAGTACACTGCATACTAATAAGTGCCCTATGTAAGGGACTTGGAAAATATCAAATATCTAGCTTCAACAAAAACTTATAATGCATGGTAAAGGCACAATAAATTGGAACAAGAATAATCTCATGATTTTAACTGTATAAACATCTTTTTCACGTCAACTGATCAAATCAGAAAGTAACTCCTCAACGAGAACTACTAAACAAGTGCTGATTGCTAAAGAGCTTTTGTGACTTATTGCCTCGGTTACTTGAGATCAACATCAAAAGAGTAGTTTTTCCATCACATTTACACCAAAAACTACACAAATAATAACCTATAAGAACTATTTTCATGTGGATCAGTTTGGTAGCTGTTGGTGCAGCAGTCACAAAATAAAATCTAAACTTATTTTTGTAGGATTATTTTCTACACAGTGCGTCATCTGAAAGAAACCCTTAATGGCTTATATCAAAGTGAACGGTATGTTGCAATCGAGTTGTTTATGTTGTTTTTTAGGCTGTAGCAACAAAACCGAATCAAAAAGTGAAAATGTTGTGATCACATTGTTTAGTCGGTGCTAAAAGACTATATAGACCTTAAATCGCAACATTTTCTGCAACAGTCTGAACTTGAAAAAGCAGCAGCAACAAATCAGCCAATCAACAGAGAGGACCTCGATGATGAACCTGTGCTTTTATCGCGAGGGCTTGATCGTCCGTCTCACCTGCTCTCCCTTGGCTTTTGGTACAACCCTCTTGTCCTCCATGTCACACTTGTTGCCTAGCAGCATTCTCTCAACATCTTCATTTGCATGCTGAAAACAGAGGAAAGAAAAAAAATGAAAAAAGTGACAAATAAAAGGATCATTTAAACATAAAATGTAAAAGAATTCTTTTGTTTGTTTTTAGAAATTCCGTTTTTTATCAGATAAATATCATAAAATAATACTACTAACAAGAATAATCATTACCATCCCTTATTGGGAATCAGAGCAACTAGCAAACTATTCAGGAGTTTCTTATTGAACAATTAAAGAGATTAAAATAAATCAAACATGTAAAAATCATTGAGGTCATTACAGTTATTTGCATCTAACATATTTTTGGCCTGGTTAAATTTAGTGTCTCAACATTAAGAATATTCGAACATATTTTTTTAAAGCTACAACGCAACATGTTAATTTTTTTACTGTCTAGAATAGTTTGACAGCACAAATGATTCCAACAACTTGAATTTTAAAACTGAAAGTATATTTGTATGTTCGCTGATTTATAAATGGCACAAAGTAACTAGTTACAGCTTAAAATAAAACTGACTAGTCGCACACTTAAAGAAATAAATTCATGTCACCTAAATGACTTCAATTCCCTGTCATGTCTTTTCTGTTTCTCAACATTGTGTTTAATCATTTATTAAAACAGCTACTTTCTACAAGATTAACAACAAAAATCTGGAGAAAAATGAAAAAAATCTCAGCTTCTTTGGAGTCACCAGCAGGCAAACGTTAAGCTCTTAGCAGGAAATTCATTGTGTTTCCTTTCCTCCTTAAACAGCAGGGGTGACACACATTACAATGACACAAGGTCAGATGGTCTCGCCCTGTTTGGTCCAAAACCTCCATGTTAAACACACCAACTACTATTAATCATGAACACAGATAAGGAGATGAATTAACTTCAGCAGAACTCTCCAATTACAGAACATTCTTCAAAAGTAAAATACCTTTATGTAAAGCGGAGAGAGCAACAGCATAACAACAGTATGATAAACCTATTTTTAAAAGAAAATAACATTAAAAGCGCTGAGATGACTAAATAGTGTCCTTTGGGTTGCGCGGTTTTGTAGAAGTCCAATTAAAGACGTCCTATTCCCTGTTTAAACATGGCTGTTTTTTGACCTATGATGCAAAACAAAAAGGGTTGTATATATTCCTGTTCTACAGTCCTTACACTGTTAAATCTGTGTTTTTAGTCCTATTGGCTGCATTTCCCTCACATTTTTCCTCTCTCCATGACAACAGAAGAAAAATAAAACATGAAAATACTGAAAAAAAACTATATATGTTTCTGTGCCTCTCACCTCGTCAATGTTGCGCAGCCATTTGCTGATGTTTTCAAAGCTCTTGGCGTTAGTGATGTCGTAGACCAGCATGATGCCCATAGCTCCTCTGTAGTACGAGGTGGTGATGGTGTGAAACCGTTCCTGGCCTGCTGTGTCCCTACAAACAAAGGTTTTATTTAGAAGTACTCCTTTTTTCTTGATGGTGCTGTAACTATGATCTTCACCAACCACAGATTGTAAACGCTACAATTTGGGGGAAATGTATCAATTACAACTCTGTCAAGATCTCTTTCATTGATCATTTATCCTCTATGAATAAAAACATACAAAGTAGACTAAATTAAGACAGGAAGAACTTCTTATTTCCATTCAAAATAAAGAATTACAACTTTTTGTAATGTTAATAGCCATGTTTGATGTAAAAGAGCATTTGCCAAAAATTATGCTTATATATTATATAGAATCCAACCTTATTGGATTAGATCACATTTGAATGAATTAGGTTAAATCAATAAATACAGACTGAACTGGATGGTTTATAACTCAAGCTGAAACAATCTGATTTATCATGATTACTTGATTATTAAAACAATCGTCAACTAATTTAGTAATTGAATAATCGTTAACTGGAGTATACAGACTGTAAAACATGCCATTCGCAGAAAGAAAAACCCACTCACAGCAGTAATTAGGCCAAAACTGTACAAAAATATATACATTTTGCCTTTAAGATAGAAAAAAATTGTCTATAATGATGCTCTATTTAGCTTCACCTGGTTCAAATTCTGTAAAATATCTCCTATGAAGCACCTTTTGCTTTCCGATTATTAATTGATTAATCAACAGGTTAATAAGACTGTACAGGTTTAACTTTTCTGGAAGAAGTACAAGGAGGAAACCTTTGCTCTCTAATAAAAACATCAAGGCCGGACGAAAGTTTGCCAGACAGAACGTAGACTAAGACAAGAACACATGAAATAAAGTTTATCAAACAGATTAGCTTGAATTGATTCCCTACTGTTTAGCATAGAGTTGGAGGTATCATGGTTTGAGTATATTTTGCTGCAGCAGGATCTGGCCAGCTCACCATCATAGAATCCATGTATTCTACTGCGTACCACAGTCTGCTTGAGCATCTGTAAAATTAAATGAAAGCCTATGTAGAACTGGCCTATGTAGAACTATAGTGATGACCCAAAACAAAATGAGAAACGGAAACTTCTACACGGAGTCTAAACCCAGATCTTTATCCCTTTGAGATGTTTTGGTGTCACTTGAAACGGGCGGTACCATCTGAAACTTTCCTCAGACCGATGTCAGACTGGTGGATGGCTGAAAGAAACGTCTCACTGAAGTTATGCCAAAAGAACAATTTATTCAGTTATACTAGTTTTTAAGCAGCAGGGTTTTCTTTCCCACAGAATACACATTTCTGTTAATATAACTTGTTTAAGGAGTAAAACGTGGTTCATTTTTTTTGGTGTTTACTATATTTTAATCGCTTTCTTTCACAGAGATAAATAAAAAAGGTTAGATGGTGATATGGGAACATTTGTTTCAAAAAGAAATACTTCATGGCGTGTCCTAAATGTTTCACCTGACTGTATAAACTACACAAACTTCACAAATGCTCATATTCCTCATAACCCTTTACTGAGGTACTGTTGTATCTGTTATTACAAACTCAGACAAGGTCCTAAACATCGGTTCTGACAGGAAATTAAAAACACACCAAGAAAGAACCCATGGAAAAATAGAATGCTCTTTTCCCTCAATTATCCCAAATATTGTAATGAATTTATGTTGATTATCAATGAAAAGTTGAGAAAAAGCACAAAACCTCCTCAGTGCTCAGGATGATACAAAATAACCAAGTGAAATCTGAAATACTAAATAAAGGGTTAACGTTTTTTGTCTTTTAGACGTTTAAAAGCAACAGTGAGTGTTGATGTGCAGGTGTCCGTTTACTGGATTACAGTAAGAAACCATCTGTACAACAGTAAAGTCAATATTAAAAATTCACTAATAAGCTTCCAGAGCTCCATTTGACTGGATGTTTGCTCTGACTGTTTCACAACTCTTATTAATGAAAGTTACAAACTAAATACGTTAGCTATTTTACCTCCAAGTATGAATATTTGGACATTTTAGAAATAAAAGCAGTAAGTTCAGAGACTAAAACCAGCTGAAGTTTAACCTTTAACCTATGAAATATTTGCTGTTTCTACACTTGGGAAGCAAACTCAGTTCCAGCTGGTAGAAAATGGCCCTTGTGTACAATGATGCAGCATATGTCCTGATGGAGACTATTTCCTGTTCTTGCATACTTCAACCCTTATGTCAAACAGATGTTTTACTATGATGAGTCAGAAACTCAAGAAGCTACACCGAATTCTCAAAATATCAAAACGTTGACACTACAAGAAAAACAACATCTTAGGAGACTTACCAGATCTGTAGTTTGATCTTCTTTCCTTGTAATTCAACAGTTTTAATCTTGAAGTCTATTCCTGTAAAGAAAAAAAAAACAAAAAAAAACATGCATGTCAGTGACACATTTTATACACAATAAAATAAAACAGAAACTGTCAGTTCATTTGAGCCACAGTCTAATAAAAAGAAAATGATAGACTGATGCTTACAGGTAAAGTCTGTGGCAATGACACAAAAACAGAAGAGCCAAATGCAAGCCAAAGAAAGACATCAAGGAGAAAAGAGATGGAAAATTAAAGAAATGTTTCCATCAGAGACAATATAATCTCCTGACTCTGCAGAGTCATATCCGGTCTTTTAACCCCAATGCGACTCCTTGGAGGTCAGCATGTTGACAACTGGCACACAGGAAATCAGACAACATGCTGTCATCGAGGTAAAACACGCTAAGAAATGGACTAAACCCCCCCAAAACCTTTTACCAAATGAACTTAATAGATGTTCAAAGCAACAGGGGTGCATTATTCTCAAATTCTAGTTTTCTTACAGGGCTAGGATAGGATTCAACACAGGGTTCTTTCTAATAAAGAGCAGAAAATATTACCGACTACAATAAAACAGTATCCTAATTGCATTAATTAGGCCAAAACCAATAGAATTTAAAGGGTTTCTTTCCTTCAGTGCAAAACAGTAAACAGGATAATACTTAGAAGTGTCTATATGCTAAATAAAAGTCTTAATTTACAATACATAATATATATATACACATACATACATAAGGATGTTCTTTTTGGAGTTTTATGATACTCAAAGTAATTTAACTTGAAAGACATACAAATGAAACGCTGGGTACGTTGAAGCATTTACGTCAAATATTGTGAAATTAAGTATTTGAAACTTTGAAGGGTTTTGAGATAGCACTTTAGCACCAAGACTAAAAAGTATGAAACCACAGAATGCCAAACAGGAATAAATGAATATCAATGCACTAGTGATGTGGTTGAAGGCCAACAGGGCCCAGTTACTGCTTTGAGGTGTAGCCAGCATTATTTTCTTGTCTAACACAGAGCTGTCAGTTCTGCTTGGGTCAGAACGTTTGCATGGTCAAACAGTTGAAGAAACAGCTGTGTTTTAGGTAGGGTGGAGAATAATGAAGAACTGGCTGCCAAAGTGTGACTCACCAAAAACTATGGACACCCTAGGGGGAGATGGAGTGGGAAAGAACATTTAAGCTGCTTCAAAAGGCATAAATAATAGGATGAGGGATGATGTATAAGGTAAACAAGGACAGTTTTATTGATAGGCTAATGTTTGAATTCTGTTCTCAACACTGGGAAGTTGGGCCAAAAAAATACGTTCGTTGGGCAACAACAGGTCATCGACCTATTCAATGGAAAAACGGACATACTTCACCAGAGGATTGCCATGACAACTTAGACTGAACATCTTCAGCAGGAAGCAAGTGGGTTTTTTTTTTTTTTTTAAATCCAAGAAGATTCATTATTTCCACAAACATGAACACCACTGTAGTCATTTGCCAGTTTCTGTGCAAAAAAGTAGTTTCTAAATAACAGATCATAGGCTGCTTCGTTATACATGTTAAAGAATATCCACGTCCTGCAATCATCATGGAGGAAAAGCTGGAGGACGGAGACAAGGCTGGAAAGGATAATGACAGAGAGGGGTTTCCCAGTCGGGGTATTTTGAGCAGCAGCTGTCTCTAAAAAGGTGTGAGACCTGGACCAGAGGAAGACTATATTCCTGTTTCGGGTTTTCATTTCTGCCGTGTACACAGTTCTGGTTTTCTCAAACTTTCAGCTGAGGCGATATTATTTTGTAATCCATCGAGTTGTGCTCAAAACGCTTTAGTTACATGCTTTCAAAAATAACTTTATAGCTTCCAACAGTAATCTAGGGTCACTACACATACGTAGTCCTGGTTTTATAGAGTAACTGAGGGTCTGGGGTTAAAGCTCTAGAGACTTTACACCAGATTTTCATAGTGTCTATATTCATTTACTTCAAGCTCACAAAAATAAAGCTGTTTTTGCACTTTATTGCAATTATTGTTCATGTTGTATAGTGCAGGCATTTTCACAGTTCATATTTAAAAAGAATGCAGTTGATTTTCCACTAGTATAACACCTTGATCACTGTTATATTATGTTTTGAAGGTTTTTCTGATAAAAACAGCAGATGGAAATGCACCAAAATTATAAATGAAGGCAACATTGGACAATATATTTCAAATTAGCATGCAACTTTTTTCTAAACTTAATTTAAAGCCTAGTTTTCTATCAGGTAGCAATCCCACAAAGGGTTTGCAGTATTTCCGCTACCATTATCCAAGGGGGCGCCCCCCCAAAAAAGGAACACCTGCCCCTTTAAGAAAATCACAAATTATTAAATGTCTGTACGTGTTCAAACGATACCAATTAACTGCGGTGGGAGAGGAACTATATTGTTTCCAACTTATGGTGGAGGAACACTCAACCATGGAAGTTCATGCTCCTGTATGGAAGCTCATATGGGCCAAAACTCTAATTTACATTCAAAAGATTCCAGTTATTTTACAACTGAACGCTTTACATTGTTGTTTTGAATCTAGCTGTAAATTACTGATGAAACAAAAAAGATGAGTTTCCTAAACTGAAATCAGCACAATCTGTAAACCGTTTCTGTAAATAACAGTTGTCATATTCACACTTTAGTTGCCAACCACTGTCAGTACTGAAATGAGTCATCCCTAGATGCAAACATCTGCTGGAAAAATTTGGCAGCCTCCTCAGATTGCAGAGCAAGAATACCATGAAAAATAATTGTATGAAGAGTAACAATGAAAGGCAGGACAGAAAATGCTGTAATATTTAACACTAGAATAAAGCTCCTCTGCCAATCTTATACAGTGGTTGTAATAGTGCGTGCATATAAGAGCTGCACTTTCAAAGTACATTTTTTAAAAGGCTAGTGGTAAAGCAACATTTATTCGAACACCCAAGTTGTAAAATGTGAATTACCAACTAATTTATCATCTGTAATTTCACAAACCGTAAACCAATAAAATCAGTGCGCTGATCACGAGTCAATAACTTTCAAAGTTCAGCAGTGGATGTAACTGAGTTTACTGCTGGATGGAGACTAAAGATATGTCCCCGACCGTGTTTCTAGTTTTACACCCCAGCTGTGTGGTTATGATACAACAAGCTAAGGTTTATGGGCCATGTCATTCCTTCCAGTTTATTTGTGTCATTCAAGCAGATCTCAGAAATGTACACCTTTCTCAATGTAAGGGTGCAGAACACTACTCTTTTCACGATTTATATATCTACAAGTGTTCACCCAACAATCAAAAATGTTATACTCAATCTAAAACAAGGGCACCAAAATCTGTTCTGCTTACTGTTGGTTCTTGAATTCATTTCCACATTACTACAAATTAAAACAGAAAAACCTGCTGCTGTTGCCAAGGGCAAAAAACCTGTTGGTTGGCACTGCTGGTGTATTTAAAACACAGTAACACATTTCTTTAACATGACAAAGATCTTCTAGGGTTGGTTTTACTCAGCTCTGCAATAAGTGTGCCTTCATGTAACAGCAAGCTCTGGAACAGCACATCAGTTCATGTCTGAACCACAACAAATTAATCTAACTTGGATACCACTAGAAACAGTGTTACTCATAATGGCTGCTTGTTATAGGGCATACAGACAGGAACTCCTAACAAGACATAAGTTATAAAAATAAAATAAAAATAAAAAGCCTGAAATGAAATCTGAGTCCAATGATCAGCGACAATAACGTCATAGTCATAGCACTGCAAAAAACGACTCTGATGTTTCATTATTACTCAGAGCAGGTCTTAAGCAATAAGAGTAAATGGAGCCCGCACTTTGGCTGCGCTGGGATTTGACATACTTTGACACTTAATACATGCAAGTGCGATTTTAGATGCATGTGTAAAGTATTGTAGAGATAAGAGGCTGATGATGCCACCTTGGAGGATTGTCTATGGTTCCCAGTGGAGCATCTAAGGCACATAACCATGCATATACTTTCAAATCAGAGCTACTTTGCTTATCAGTTGCAAGACTGCAATACTAAAAACACTGGGTATACAATAAAGGGTTTTTCTTAAATACAAACTACTTTAACCTGTAATGCTATATAAATTGCTTAAATACACCCAACAGATTTGTTTATTTAGCCTTAAAACAATCGGATCTAACTTTGCAATTGTCATACAGAGCTTTGTTGTCTCGTTTATATGATCAAGTCATTAAATCAACTTGTGTCATGTTGTGGCAACAGCTACAAGGTCCTAAAGACAGAGAACCTGTTCATGGTTAACGTCACCCTGCCTGTAGCCAAAATATTTTTAACAAACCCAACTCATCTCTTTCGCCAAATAAGTCTCCAGTGGTGTGCTCTGGTTTTTATTATTTGGCTATAGCTACAAATTACAATCAATGTCCCTTATTGGCAATATTTTATAAAACAAATGTGTATCTGTGTGCCAATAATAAGGCAGGCTTACTTTCATTCAAACAAACTTCTCTGATGAAAGTTTAAACTGTTAGCATTCTTTTTGACTCTATAAAGTACACTTGTCACAGTATTGGTTTTCTCAGATATACTGGGACCATAATTGTGTTAAACAATAAAAATGGCAATTTCACTTAACATATGATGACAATCACAGAATTAACCATGAAAAATACGAGTAACTTCTCCGTATCTGACACCGAATATCTGCTGACCTGGTATAATGGGTAGTCATGTCCAACCAGAAGGCATGGACCAGTTACCAAGATGCCACAGAAAGTTGCACAAAGACAAGTGTCATGGTCCCAACTCCCCCAGCTGGTGTTGCACACTGCCAGTCAGCAGGCTGACAGAAGGCTACTAGAGTTTTCTTTACTTACAAGAAAAAAAAGCTGGCTATTCTGCAATAATTTAAGTCAGGGAAAACAGTCAGGGTGTGGAAACTCAAGCAACAACTCTACCACTCCTATGAAGGTTCTGAAGTTTTAAAAATAAAGTTGCCAAGCTACAAGTAGCATTGGTGTCGAGCAGCCGACCTCAGGATGGCCGCACGAAAAGCAGCCCGACAAATTAATCAGCTAATATCAGGATTTGATGTTTGTGTTACTCTATAGATAGAAGAACAAAATAAAAAAAGGTCTAATCCGCCAAGGAACTTAAACAACTACTAAATGCAGATATTTTATCATTGTACGATTATTACAGTTTCAGTAAGTTAAGTTATAATATTTTAGCAGCAGTAGAAATAACCGTTGCATTTCTGTTTGAAATAAAAACAACTGAGTTTTGTTGTGAATCGTTGTGGAAATACCGTCAAATACTGGTCGTACCTTGAGGACTTCAAACCGCCCCATGACTACCCAACAGCAGAGCCACTTTCAGAAGTTTTGTTTCTCTACTTTAACAACCATACGTCTATGAAAATTACCTAGTAATTACAAATAAATAAATCAACCACCCTGATTCAGCTTCTTTGAATGAGAGGCATATATTTTGTTACCTAAATAGGATACAGATTGTTCATAACGTCAGTGTAACTTATGCTTTTGAAGTTGCTGTTTACGCGAAAAAGAAAAATAACTGTAGTAAGCCTTAATTCAACTGATAGTAACACGAAACTAATTGATGTTTTCAAAGCCCAAAAACTGTCCGTATGAATTGAGATTGTTACTTTAACTATTTGGCCAACGCCTAATCCCATGGAATCAACTGTGAGACTAGTAACGTCTTTCAGCCAGCAGACCGACAGTGTGCAGCAATGTCTTTCAGCCAGCAGACCAGTGTGCAGCAACAGGTGGGGGATAGGCAGTGCTGCATTGCTCTATTCTCCAAAAAAAACTCTTAAATTGTAGGTAGGGTAAGAGAAAAAATATTTCACTGTATTGAAACTTAATATCAACAGCCACAAAATGTAATTACCGTAGATTATCAATTACATTTCGAAATATGATTGAAAATAATTGTTCATTTTTAGGCTGCAGAGTTGCAAAGGCTTGAACTATATGCGGTGAAAGATTTATACCAAGACTGTCTTCGATACATTTTATATTCTATTTTATCATTAGTGCAATAATGTCCACAAAATATCATCTGATTTTACGTTGACATTGCTCATCCATATTTTGAAGGCAGCGTTGTTTAATTGTAATAGATAAATTACTGGTTATTACCCAGCTGGTTTCACAGTACAATCAAAAACAGCTTATTGCTTATTGTGAGTTAAGATTTTCAGAATCCCTGTTCAAAACATTAAATAAACAAAGCCAGAATGCAATTTATTATCTATTTGTTTACCTCCTGTTAGCAGCATAGCGGAAACTAGTCTAACAAAACCAGGTTTTATTTGTAGATAGGTACAACTTTGTTGAATCAACCACAGATAGTCTGTTTGGCTATGTTTTCATGTGATTAAACAAAAACATCTGATTTTATTCATTTAATTCTCTCTTTTTTCGCTTTTCTAACACCAACTAAAAGTGGGACCCATGTCAAAAGTGTTACAAATGGTATTTGGGTTGACCCTCAAAACACCCATCATTTACAACCATGTGACACCATTGAAACTTCTGTGTAAGGTTTTCTGCTAATAACTACAAAACCGTTTAGGAATAATGCTAAGTTCTGCGAAAAAAAAACAACTCCATAATAAATGAAAAATGCTGGAACTCAATTCTAAACCTACAGACATGCTCTCGGTATCATATGAAATGTATTTATCTTTCAAATGGACACGATTCTTCTGAATTTTCTGATTTTCATCGTTGGTAACAAGACCGACGAGAGCTTCTGTAAACATAGAACCTGTGACAGACACTGTCTAATTTGTTACAAAAGATAATGCACAATTTATTTACTGGGTGTATTTGAGAAATGAATGCCTGACACTTGCTTTGAGAAATACTTTTCAGAGTTAGAGTCACAGTATGGCCGACCTGCACGTCGTTGTTAGCCACTGACATGACAGAAATGCCTTTACATTAACGTACACTCAAAGCCAATGTGAATTTAAACTATCCCAATGTTTTAATAACTTGAATAAGAAGCAAACAAACAGGCGCCATAAATCCACAACTGGCTCTGTAAGAGTATGCCGAGGCCTAAAGAAACAAAGCATGCTAGCATTTGTCCTGCCTACCATTTCCAGCTGCATGGTGGGGGTCAGACGACTTCCCCAGCTGTCAAAAAAAAAAAAACCCTGATAGAGGTCGGAAACTATCCGGAACATCTCTAACTACACAGCCAGCTGAGCCTGTGTCCCCGTCCCCTGGTGTTCTTACCTATGGTAGAGATAAAGGTTGTGTTGAAGGCGTCGTCAGAGAAGCGGAACAGCACACATGTCTTCCCCACACCCGAGTCGCCGATCAGCAGCAGCTTGAACAGCAAATCGTACGTCTTTTTCGCCATTGGGAAAAAACAGTATGTGTTCACCCAGAAAAAGAAACAAACGACAAACTAGCACGGCTACGTGAAGTCTAAATCCAGCTCCGTGGCCAACTTGACTAACCCGCTCCAGCCGTCCTGGCTGTTAACAGTTAACAATCTGGGATTTGTTGATTAGCTTTGGCGAGCTAGTAGTAGCCTAAATGTCACCCAAATAAAGGACCCAACGACGTGTCCAAGAAGTTTAAATATCCCAAACCGAATCCTCTCTTACAACATGGGAACAAGAAGCAAAAAAAAAAATGGTATCTCCTCCCGTGTGATTCCTTTTTTTTCCACTCTTTCTTTTCTCCCACACAGTCGGGACAAAATGGCTTCTCTCTACGTCTCTACCCCAACTCACTCTTTCTTCAAACTAACTGCGAGCTAATTGAAATTCTCCGCACACGCCGTCATTCCGGAGCCCCGCCGAGAGCTCGACTGAGAAGAATTGGGAACAAACCGAACATGAAAGTGAATCAAATTCACTGTCTGCTTGGCAAAATTTAGCTTTTCAGATTAGATTAGAGCAGAAATACAGACGACCGCCGTCGCCTTCGAATGGGAGCCACAACGGCGACTCCCTGGACCAATTGACACGCCCTCTCCCCGCCTTTCTGTCAAAATACACGCTTTTTATTGGTTGTTTCATCTGTCACTTCATGAAATGACGTAATATAATTGGCTAAAACAGCACAAACTGAAACGTTAGGGGGCGTACCTTCAAATGACCGATGAGCCAAATGTTACTGCGTGAGTCACTCCGGACATTAAGGCGCAGAGGCCCCTTTGCTTCCCAGTGTGAAAAGCACCCTATTGAACCAACATGGACGCCAGTTTCATGCGGATCTCTGGCCGCCAGGGTGTGTTCCAGTTTTCATGGCAAGCTGGCACTTGGTGTGGTGACGATCCCAGCTGTGAGTCAGGCAAAGTGATGTCATATAAGTACTTCGGTGCTTTTTCACGGGCGTTTCCCCACGATAAAGCACTGGGGTCACTCAAAAAAGCGGTGGGAGACTTTACCTTTATTTTCCAGTTAAATGTTATTAATGAAGTTGACGTTTTTGCTCTGAACTGACGCAAGTTATGACACTGTTTTCCGCCTTGAAAGTTAAGAAATAGTTACTAAAGTTGTCAAAAGGGTTCTAAATCTAAATATTTTTTGCATATATGGTGGTCTCAAATCCATACACCAGCTAAGGCTTAGTCTACCTCTAAGGAATGAAAATAATTTTGTCGAAATCAGTCCATTGTAGCTCTGGCTGCATGTTTAGGGTCTTGACCCTCCTGGAAGCGGAACGTCTGCCCCCTTTTTCAGCTTTTAACAGGTTAGCTTCCAGATTATCCTTTATTTAGGTCTATCGAACTTCCCATTGCAACAGTTGTACCATGAACATATTCCCTGACTTGAGCAGTGGATCTCTGCAGCTCCTCCAGAGTCACCAGGGACCACATGGCTGCTTCTCTGATTAATGCTTTCTTCGCCTCGGTTGTCAGTTTAATTGGAGTGCCATGTCTTGGTAGGTTTGCAGTTGTGCAATACTCATCTTCTAAGATGATTGATTGAACAACTTGTTGAAAAATTCAACGCTTGGAATGTTGTTTTATTACCAACCCCTGCTGTAGACTTCTCCACAACCTTGTCCCTGACCCTGTCTGCTGTCTCCATCAGTCAGTTTGTTCACTAATGTCTTCTAATAAACCTCTGCGGACTTCACAGAACAGTTTGATTCATACTGACATTAATTCACACACAGATGGACTGTATTTACTAAAAATACCTCTGTAGTCAGGATTTTATTTAGTTGTGTTGGAGTAAAGGGTGAAACCATCTGTCTTTCTTAATTTCACAACCATGTACTTGTTTGAGTTGGTTTATCGCATAAAATATTTTGCAAATTGTGGTTGTAATATGACAAAATGTGCAAACTTTCAAGGGGTATTAATTAATAACCTGTAAGGCACTGTCTCCTAAGAGGTGATCTCCATGTACACTCCATTGCTGCAAGTGATTTAAGTGTTAACTTTATCTGGCGATGTTTGAGGGACATTTCTTCCGCCTGTCAGAGTAGTTTGACTCAGGCACTCTTAGGAATGCTCAGTATGCTTAGATTCTTATTCCCAAGTACAGACTTGACGCAAACTGAGGCAGGAACAAGCACATAAAGAAAGAAAGGAGAAAATGACGCAGTAAAACAGGATTAAGTGAGTTTTATTCACTCTAGAAGCTGTGTTGTAAAAGAACATGAAAAGAAAAAACATTACATTGAATAAAAAAGTTAGTGAACAGCTGAAATCTAAACTTATTTTGTTGCTGAATCAAAAGATAGAAAATAAACACATCTATAAAGGATAACATAAGGTTTGTTTTTGGTATTCGAGGAAGTAAAATTCAGCATTTATCCAACATTATGACTGCGGGGGATCTTAGCTTTCCTTCTTTGTATTGGCACTCAACCAAGCAAACGCAAGCAACAGCAGGAAGTGAATATTATGTATGGTGAAAACCCCATAATAAACATAAAAGTAAAAAACAGTAGCCACAATGCATTCAAGTCCTAAGGAAACTAAAAGGCACTATTCCCTATAATATTTCAAATAGAAGCTTAAGCTGGTATATATGGCTCTACATTAGAATGGTTTCCTTCCTACTCATCTGACAGGACAGTCTCTGTTAGGGTGAAACTCTTTTCCTCTAATGTTGCCTCTCTAACCTGTGGGGTTCCATCAGGAGCTGTCCTAGGTCCATTAGTATTTACTTTCCACATTTTCTCCTTTGACTATCGCCAGTCATTTTTTTATGACTTTTCTTACCACTTCTATGTTGATAAAATCAGGCTTTAAATGTCATTGCAGGCTTACCAATTGGATAGAATGCCCATATTAGTTCACTGCTTAACCCGGATTAGTGACTGACTCTCTAGAAATTATTTTGTCACGAATGCCAATAAGAGTAAGACTATGAATGTTTGCCACACTCAAATTATATAAAAAAAATATTAGTCTCTTTCTTCCAATTTACTCAACAACCCACTCCAAAATTTGTAATCTTGGTATAATATTCCTATTTCAATATATAGTCTGTTTCTTTCTCCAGTCAGTCTTTTTCTAACATTTGTTCTCACATCTCTTCTCTTGAAATTTAGATTTATATGTTGTTTCTGTTTAACTAGTTGAATAGGAATCCCATGTTAGTCTGCTGTTGAGCACAGATATGTAAAATAATTGCAACATCTTGTAATTATGTGGTCATAAATGGCAATAAGATGGAGACCATCATTTTCATCCACACTGAAATTCTATTAAAACAGTATTTATTTAAAATTGCCTCTATAACCTGTGGGGTTCCATTTGGTTTAGTCTTGGGCCCATTAGTATTTCCTTAATGTTTTTCGATTAGCTAGCATCATTCAGTCTTTTCTGACATTTTCTATTACTTCAACACAGATGACAATCAGCTGTATATCTCATTACCAGTTGGATAGACTATCCACCAAGTCCACTTTTCATAATCTTGGTTTAACATTATTTTTTTTCCTCTGGGTTTGATTTACATATAAAATATATTATTTGTTCATCTTCTTTCATTAAAGGTACATTTCTCATCAACTGAATTAGAGAAACTCATTTGTGTGTCCCTATCATTGCACTTAGGCTACTGGAATGTCCTGTTTACCAGATAAAATAAATAGTCATTTTCCCATCAGCAAGCTAATCAAATGCTACTGCCAGAATACGATCACAGTCTGGTCAAAATGCTCACATTTCTCCCATTTTTTCTTTATACATGACTCCTGATGCTGCTGCTTATAGTTTTCCATAGACAGGGACTTTCAGTCTGTCACACCAAGACTGTGGAACAGTTTGCTAATACGGCAACATTAGCTGTCTTTGTGGATGCCCTCAAGAAGCAGTTAAATCCTTTTTTTTTAACCGGCCTTATTCTTCAGACTTTTGTTGAATAGATGTTATTTCTGATTTAATTTTCTTCTACAGTGATTTTGTTAAAAAAAAATGCTTGAAATGTATACATTTGATATACGGACCAAAGATGCACAGAGTGATTGGCCTACAAAGCAGCATTTTATTGATCCCTACTGATACATCAATGGCATTAAAGAAGTTTAGTAGAGTTAGAGTTTTTTTAAATAGTCAGTTTTTGCCTAAATGCCTGCATATCACATCACTGTTCCCCCACAACCGTGCAACCTTTTATTACAGTAATAAATCATGCATTTGCACAGCCGTTTTTTTTTAGACTGAGATACATTCCTGGATTTTTGCTGCTAGGGGGCCCCAGGGTTCATCTCGCACTCCCACAGCGAGTCAGTGACTACTTCTCACATTTCTTCAAGCTCTGTCAAAAATAAGCAGTGAACTCTGTCTTTACATGCACCTATTTTGCAAGCAAACATTGAGTATTTGAAAGTGTGTTGGACTGCATTTGGTTTTGTTTGACAGCCCAGAAGGTGAGGAAACTTGAAGAGAATGGGGGTTAAAGTGGGTGTAACCAAGCAGCAGTGTGTGTTATGCATATCAATGGGCTCTTCTCCTAAACTCTATTTGGTTTAAAGAAACGGCTTCCAACTTCCTCTTTTTTCCTCCTAATGGAGCTCATTGGATTAATACAAAGTGCTACATATTTCTTTATTTCTGCCAATAAAGATCAGATGACTTTTGGATTTTTATTGATCATAAGCCAGAAAACACCACTTGATGTTATTTTTCTATACTTTTCAGTTACTGAATGTGATCTTCTTAACTTTCATTGCACAAAATGTCAAATTATTAAAGTTAAATATGCTTTAAAAATCAGAAGTTTATCAAGAAATCATCACAGAAACATTCACACATCCACAGGAATGGGTCAAAAGGGGAACACCTGAGCTGCAGCTACAGGTCCTTCTCAAAATATTAGCATATTGTGATAAAGTTCATTATTTTCCATAATGTCATGATGAAAATTTAACATTCATATATTTTAGATTCATTGCACACTAACTGAAATATTTCAGGTCTTTTATTGTCTTAATACGGATGATTTTGGCATACAGCTCATGAAAACCCAAAATTCCTATCTCACAAAATTAGCATATCATTAAAAGGGTCTCTAAACGAGCTATGAACCTAATCATCTGAATCAACGAGTTAACTCTAAACACCTGCAAAAGATTCCTGAGGCCTTTAAAACTCCCAGCCTGGTTCATCACTCAAAACCCCAATCATGGGTAAGACTGCCGACCTGACTGCTGTCCAGAAGGCCACTATTGACACCCTCAAGCAAGAGGGTAAGACACAGAAAGACATTTCTGAACAAATAGGCTGTTCCCAGAGTGCTGTATCAAGGCACCTCAGTGGGAAGTCTGTGGGAAGGAAAAAGTGTGGCAGAAAATGCTGCACAACGAGAAGAGGTGACCGGACCCTGAGGAAGATTGTGGAGAAGGGCCGATTCCAGACCTTGGGGGACCTGCGGAAGCAGTGGACTGAGTCTGGAGTAGAAACATCCAGAGCCACCGTGCACAGGCGTGTGCAGGAAATGGGCTACAGGTGCCGCATTCCCCAGGTCAAGCCACTTTTGAACCAGAAACAGCGGCAGAAGCGCCTGACCTGGGCTACAGAGAAGCAGCACTGGACTGTTGCTCAGTGGTCCAAAGTACTTTTTTCAGATGAAAGCAAATTCTGCATGTCATTCAGAAATCAAGGTGCCAGAGTCTGGAGGAAGACTGGGGAGAAGGAAATGCCAAAATGCCAGAAGTCCAGTGTCAAGTACCCACAGTCAGTGATGGTCTGGGGTGCCGTGTCAGCTGCTGGTGTTGGTCCACTGTCTTTTATCAAGGGCAGGGTCAATGCAGCTAGCTATCAGGAGATTTTGGAGCACTTCATGCTTCCATCTGCTGAAAAGCTTTATGGAGATGAAGATTTCATTTTTCAGCACGACCTGGCACCTGCTCACAGTGCCAAAACCACTGGTAAATGGTTTACTGACCATGGTATCACTGTGCTCAATTGGCCTGCCAACTCTCCTGACCTGAACCCCATAGAGAATCTGTGGGATATTGTGAAGAGAACGTTGAGAGACTCAAGACCCAACACTCTGGATGAGCTAAAGGCCGCTATCGAAGCATCCTGGGCCTCCATAAGACCTCAGCAGTGCCACAGGCTGATTGCCTCCATGCCACGCCGCATTGAAGCAGTCATTTCTGCAAAAGGATTCCCGACCAAGTATTGAGTGCATAAACTGTACATGATTATTTGAAAGTTGACGTTTTTTGTATTAAAAACACTTTTCTTTTATTGGTCGGATGAAATATGCTAATTTTGTGAGATAGGAATTTTGGGTTTTCATGAGCTGTATGCCACAATCATCCGTATTAAGACAATAAAAGACCTGAAATATTTCAATTAGTGTGCAATGAATCTAAAATATATGAATGTTAAATTTTCATCATGACATTATGGAAAATAAGGAACTTTATCACAATATGCTAATATTTTGAGAAGGACCTGTATCTAAATCACAGATACAATACAGGTAATTTTCCATTGTTGGCTACAAAACTTCCCCTTAAACACTAGTTTGTAAATTAACCACATATTAGTGGTGAAAAGGAACAGTCACTTTAAGCTATCGGTTACCTAATGTGAAACCAATTGTGAGCTGTAATTAAATTCCCATGTGGTTGAAGCCTTCCCCTCTCTGAGCAGTGTAAACCACATCAGTACAGATCCTAAAAATAATACTCTTTTAAGTAGATTACGTATTACAGGGAATCAAAATATACCCAGTGTCAGCTATTAAATTACTTATTTTTGCTCCTACACTTTTGTACCCTCTAAAAGGTGACATTGACAATTTGTAGGTCGAATAAAGTATGTATTCTGCATTTATTCCACCAGGGGGTGCTTTTGTGCCACATTTGGCAAAGCTGTGAAATTACTCGCTTTCTAATTATGTTTTTATGTGTGTTCTGATTTTATAGTAATTAGGGAGAAACAGCATTATAATATATGGTAATAATAATAACTGTAAAAAAATACCACCTTAAAAACACAAGACTCTGTAGATGTGACTCACCAGCTTCTGCTGGAAATCAACAGTGGTGGTCTTGAAAGATTATCCTTTATTAAGGCCCATTGAACTTCCCATTGCAAAAAGTTTTTTTTTAAATTCCTCCCGTAGGGGCAAAGTTTATTTTTTGTTATAGAAATTGAGAGACCCTCATTTTCAATTCAATCCAATTATGAGTGTTTTGGAATGGACCCGATTTTTGTAAACTATGATCAGAAATATGTTTTCAGGTTTGTCAGTGTGCATGTGTCTTTTAAGCTGAATTTCATATTTCCAGTCTCTGTCGTCAACCTTTCACCAAGCCAGCCCTTCTATGTCAAACAGTGTTCGCTCTGTGCTACGCTCTTCAGGTTTACGAGCTACTTTCTCATTAAAAACTGATTTCTGAGAGGTTGTGTGTTATTTATCCATTGAAATTGAGTTTCCCTAATTCTAGCGGTAACATATACTTTGATTCAGTGAGGCTTGTGTGGAATACCAGTTGGTTTTAGGTGCATAAGGCTAAGGTGTGCCATCCCCTAGCGTTGGTTATTGACTTACTTTTTCCCATTATCCCTTAGGATGGCTTTTGAAAATCCTGACACATTTGTCCTCAAGGACAAAAAAAAAAAATGTCTGCTTCCCTAGAACTGCTGAAAAAATATTATATATTGATATTTTTTACACTTTATACACAACTGTCTTTTAAAATTACTTCAGCCTGAATTATTTTATATATTCAATATATTCAAGGAGGTTTTACCCCTTTAAAGGGCAGTATATGTACCTAACAAATAAGTTTTTTTTTTTTATTGAAAACCCCATAAATACTAAAATAAATTCCATAAAATACATGTCAAGGGAAAGAAAATACAGGGAGAGGCTGCACAGTTGTTAGCACTGTTGCCTTGCAGCAAGAAGGTCCTGGTTCGACTCCCGGCCGGGGTTCTTTCTGCATGGAGTTTGCATGTTCTCACCATGCATGTGTGGGTTCTCACCAGGTACTCTGGCTTTCTCCTGTTAGGTTAATTGGTCTCTCTAAATTGCCCTTAAGTGTGTGCATGGTTGTTTGTGCATTGCCCTTTCCAGGGTGTACCCCACCTCTCGCCTGTAGACTGCTGGAGATAGACACCAGCTTTGCCGCGACCCACTATGGAAGAAGTGGGTATAGAAAATGACTGACTGACTGTCAGTGAATGGCAGGAATGTTGACTCTGATACATCTTTTTTTAAGTTATTTAGTGTTTTCAGCAAGATGCTGTTGTGGAGAGTTTGATCTCCTCTGCCATCATTTGCCAGAGACTTGAAAAAGCTCAACAAGCTAATAAAGAAGGCTGGCTCTGTTCTAGGGACTCCTCTAGAACCTCAATGTGCAAAGAAGGATTCTTCATAAAATGAAGAACATTATGGAGAACCCTGAGCATCCTCTTCATGAGACTGTCCTACAACAGCAAAGTGTCTTCAGACAGAGGCTTCTTCAGCTCCACTGTAAGACGGAGCGCTACAGGAGATCCTTCCTGCCCACAGCCATCAGCATCTACAACAACTCTGAAGAAACCTTTATAATATGAGCTACAACATTTAATTTCTCTTTGGAATTGATAAAGTATTTTTGAATATATATGAACGTATATATTACAATATACATTTAACGAGTTGAAATTACAACAATATTCTCAAAGAAATAAGGGTTTTGCTTTTAATAATGGGAATTATGTATTGCTTCTGATATCTGATTTTTATATTTGCTTTTACTTTGAACTGCTCTAGTTTATATTGTGTGAGTGATTTTGATCTTTAAAGGTAAAATTAATTTAATTTTATCGTGCATAGCTGTCAGAGCATCAGTTTAAAGTGAAATAACTGAGCAAAGATATTTGTATTTTCTTATTTTGTTATTTAATTTTGTAAACATGAAATGCTTTTTAATACAAACCAAAATCTAGAAACATGACTATATTTTTTTTTTTAACATCCGGCCTTTCTTGACTGCAGTGCCTTTTCCAGAGTTGGTGGCAGCCTTGGACAATAATCCACTTGTGACTGACGACCGAACTCCATTTCCCATGATCCTCTATTGGACACTGCAGTGATGTAGGGTGTGGTGGATGAATGGATGTGTATGAGTCCGCGTATCTCTGGGTGTGTGTGTGTGTTTTTCATACGGGAATGAAGCTCCGTGTCCGCGCAGACTGAGGGCTGCAGATTTGCTTCAGCGCATCTTTCAGCCGGGTGGACTGGAAGATGCAGACGTCGGTATGTAGCGTCGCTGCCGGACTCTACAATCATGACGACCGGAGGAAGATGCGTGAATTGACTTGTGTCATTTCTGGCATTGTTGGTTATTTCTCTCTTTCCACCGAGTGAATCTGGACAGGACTGAAATGGAGCGTCAATCCAAAGCGTGAGAGGCATTGACCGACAGTCTGTGTGTTTGTGGGCTAAAATTGGACAATAAGCAAAAGGAAAGCAGAGGGGGGGGAGGGGGGGGGGTCTCGTCATTTGCCATGGTAATTTTTTTTTTGTCTCTATTTTTAGCCACAATTTCTTTTCTCTATTGTGACATGACCACAAAGCCATACTGAAGGTTTCAGTAACGATTTTTAATGAAATATAATTCAGAGACAACTGTCTGATTAGAAATATTATGATTTAATTTATTTAATTCAAAGAAGCCAGTCATGTCCAAGATTAAGAGCAGCGAGTCAGTGAAGGTAGTAGTTCGATGCCGTCCATTGAACCGGAAAGAGGAGTCCAATGGTCCTGCTGGGGGGATTGTACAAATGGATCTGCGGCTGGGGCAGGTGATCCTCAGAAACCCCAGGGCACCACCAAGCGAGCCACAAAAAACATTCACATTCGATGCAGTGTACGACTCAAGCTCCAAACAGCGAGACCTTTATGATGAAAGCGTCCGGCCGCTGATAGATTCGGTTCTCGCGGGGTTCAATGGCACCATCTTTGCCTACGGGCAGACCGGAACTGGGAAGACCTACACCATGCAGGGAGTGTGGCTGGATCCAGAAAAGCAAGGTGTGATCCCCAACGCTTTTGACCACATCTTTACACACATCTCCCGCTCACAGTCCGACAAGCAGTATCTGGTGCGGGCATCCTACCTTGAGATCTACAGAGAGGAGGTCCGTGATCTCCTTGATCCCAACCATGGCAACACCAGAGGACTGGAGCTCAGAGAGAGTCCTGAGACAGGAGTGTATGTTCAAGATCTCACATCATGCGTGTGCAAAAGCATCAAGGAGATCGAGGAGGTGATGAATGTGGGTAATCAGGCGAGGGCAGTTGGAGCAACGGACATGAACGAACATTCATCCAGGTCCCACGCCTTGTTTTTGATCACTGTGGAATGCAGCCAACCCGGACCAGATGGGAGGAAACATATTCGAGTGGGGCGCCTCAACCTGGTGGACCTGGCTGGCAGTGAGCGCCAAGCCAAGACAGGGGTCCAGGGAGACCGCCTTAAAGAAGCTGCCAAGATCAACCTATCTCTGTCAGCTCTGGGGAATGTGATATCAGCTTTAGCAGATGGACGCAGCGGTCACGTTCCATACCGGGACTCCAAGCTGACCCGGCTGTTGCAGGACTCTTTGGGTGGCAATGCCAAGACTGTCATGGTTGCCACTCTTGGCCCGGCCTCCCAGCATTACGATGAAACTCTCACCACCCTTCGCTATGCCAATCGTGCAAAGAACATCCAGAACCAGCCCAAAGTCAACGAGGACCCCAAAGATGCTCTGCTCCGTGAGTTTCAGAAGGAGATTGCTCGTCTCAGAGCCCAGCTCAACCACAGGAGGTGGAGGAGCAAACAGAAGAAGGAGCAGATGGATGGTGAGGCTTGGGAAAGAGATGGGGATGAAGAGGAGGAAGAGGTCGAGGAAGAAGAGGTGGAAAAGGAGGCAGAAGAGTTTGTGAAGCTGGAGGAACAAAGGTTGGAGAAGGAGAATGAGGCCATCAGAGAGGATCAATTCCTGTTGGCAGAGGAAAAGCAGAGGCTCCTGGGGGAGAACGAGAAGATGATGGGGGATCTTAGGAAGAGGCAGGAAGCCACCGAACAGCTGACTGCAAGATACAAGGTCAGTCTAACTAGGAAAATTTGGTCTTTTTTGTTGTCTCTATCCAATCATCCTCAATTTAATCATTCTTTTTTACAAAAACATAACATCAATAATGATGACAACCTAAGCTGTTGTTTGTTAGGATACTGAGTGGCCATCTTCTTCTAGCTTCAGTGTTACACTTTAACTCTTCACATTCCCAGGCATTTACCATTATCTTAAACATGGACAATCTGGATTACGGCTGCAGGATATCATGCAATATGTAATAATATTGGTGAATGTTGCAATAACAATATGACACGCGATAAGTAATTGCATTTAGAGTGTCTTTCTGCTTTGGGTACATAGCAAATGTTGACCCCAAAAAATGAGCAGTCTTTCCCCTCCTGAAGAAAAAAAAAATTCATTATTTCCATCTCAAAGCAAGGTTTCATTTAAAACATTGCTTCTGATCAAGATCTTCTCTTAAAACAACTAAGTTGTAGTTTCTTAATGACTTGACCACCTTACCAGCTCTTTAACCTCTAAAACCTTTTACGTTGCATTAAACAACTACTGTAACTAAGTATATTACAGGCAGTCTGGATGTATAGTAGTTAAATAATTAGCTAACATTTATTGCAGTTCAAGCGATATGCATATTGCGTACAGTGTTATTGTGATAAAGATGTACTTAATGTAAACTTTACACAATAAATTTTTATATCTTGAATTGGATTTATAATAATTTAGCTTTAAACTTTAGTGACTCATTTGATCATTTGCTAAGCCGAACCTGGATCACCTGCAGCTCTGCAAGTGGTGTTACCAAAACCCTCCTGAAGAAACAAACAACTTTTAAAGTTTTCACTGCAGAGCTTCTCTTAAAAAAGTAAATACATTAATATGTGAAATTAACCAACCATCCATACATCCATCTATCTGTCCATACATCCATCCATCCTTTGTCTTTACTCACTTCTCTGTGCCAGGTTGTGGGACGCTGGTGCGTATCTCGAGTGGTCATTGAGGGAGAAGCGGGATACACCATGATCAGGTCGCCAGTCTGTCACAGAGCAACACAGAGACACACAGGACAAATAACAATGCATGCACACACTCATACCTAAGGGCAATTTAGAGAGACCATTTAGCCTCACAGTCCTGCTTTTGGACTGTGGCAGGAAGCCAGAGTACTTGGAGAAAACCAATTCATACAAGGGGAGAACATGCAGACGGAGCCTAGGCCAGTATTCAAACCAAGGACGTTCTTGCTGCAAAGCAAGAGCACCACCATGCCTCGCAACCTGTGAAATTAACCAGATCTCTTTAACCTTTTACTTTTGAAGACTATCGTTTCCCACCTTCTTCTTTTAGGAATCTTAATTTCCAATCTGGAACTGTAAAGTTCCTTGTATCTTAAGTCTATTCTTTCCTTGCCATATTCAGACACAGGTCACATCACACACACAGCGAAGACTGGGCAATAGCTGCATTAATCACCCGTCCTGATTCATAGGGCATTTCCAGTCAATAAGTCACTCGTGCAGAATGACTGAGTCACTGAGCTCTTTAAACCCGTAGCTGCAGCTTCAACCGTCCAACACGAGACACTGCTGGATCAACTTACTGAGCTGCCTGAGGCCCGGTGATGAGAAGAGGGCGGACATTTTTCTTTCAAGAGACGATGATGTGGGCTTGTATTTTAAAGACAACCCCCTTTGCTTCTGCCCCTTTGGTACTTTGTGTATTTTTGTAGAAATGAGACGACATGATTTCAACCTATTTGATATTCCCACTTTCCCTTTAGTACCAGAGAGCTTTTAACTGTTCCCAGAGCTGAACTTGATATCTTTAGCTTTAAGAGAAACCACTGAGTGTAGGTGGAGAACATGGTAGCATCTGGAAAACCGTAACAACGCTGTCTGAGTTATTTTTATTATTTTAAAGGGTTACAAGTACCCCGAACATCTCAAAAACGACATGCATTGTTCATCTCTTTCTTGCTTTCTGTTGTTTATATTTGTGGAAAAGAGCTAAAATCATTGAAAGAATATGACTGAGATTATGTTTAAACCTTTGTTTTTTTTTTTATTTACCTAGTAGTCCCTGTTTGCTAGAGAAGGTCTAAGGCATCTTAGAGGTGATCCTGATCCTGCATTATTCTCATTTCTGCTCATATTTCTTCCTGTCATGTTATTCCTCAGAGCACGACAGGGTTAATAGGTTTTAGTGCTAAATTGTTTAAAATGTTCAGAGGCTCAGTTGGCATGATTCATTGGGCAGCTGCTGAGCGATGACAATCAGAAACCAACCCTGAGCTGGAAGCTGATTAAGGGGAAGAAGTATTTCCTGCCTTTGATGCATCAGTCCTTTCTTTTGGCTGGTTTAGGAGGAAACCTGCAGGACATCAGACCTGCACTGATTATAAAATGTGAAAAATAATCAATTTTATGACGCTTGGTCGTAGTTAAAGCTTTACTTTTCTTGTTCTTCATCTGTCAGAGCTTCAGGTTTGTCCAAAAATAGGTAAAACAAATCTTGGTGTTCCCCTTGGCCTGCTGGACCTATGTTTTCAAATCCATCCCTTAAACAGTTTCTTGTAGCTATAAACAAAGGAAACATACTGTATATTTATCTATACACTGATGAAAATATTCCCTAAGACACCGCTGACCTCTGCCAGTATAGATGACAAGCCACATTTACTTTTCTTTTCCCCCACAAATACATGTCGATTTTAAGAAATACGAAGTTTTTTATGAAACTCATAGGTTAGCTGTGTAAGAGTTGTGTGAAGCATTTCGTTGGCCAATCCCTCAGCAGATGACTGGATTTGGCTGATTGTCAGTTTGAAAACAGGTCCAGAAGCAGAAAAATCTGAAATAGAGTTAGATCCTTGCTGGTTATAGCACTTATTTGATGCAATAGGTTTCTGTTTTTTGTGGTAGTAGTGGCCCTTAGTGTTGTTAGTTTTCCAAAGTAAGCAGACGGGAAATGGGGTGAAGAGAGGAGGAAGTCATGCAGCAAAGGTCTCCGAGGACGGGACTTGGACCCGGGATGACTGATGTCTTCAAAGAATATGTGTGATCGGCTGCGCCGTCCTGGCTGCAGAAACCTTACAGCAACAGAAAAAACTCGGGGAGAAGGATTCACTCACTGACAAACAGAGATAGCTTAATAAAACAGTTATCGATTTGTAATATCTCTAAGTGCCATGAGCCCATGGACTTTGTGATTTTCTTTTGCCTAAATTCTGTACTTTGGGTTTTGTATTTTCTATATTCAGCTCTGTTTACTTAATGTTGATTGATCTACTAGTTATTATTCCATGTTTCTGTGGTGTACGTACCTGGTTTCGATATAACAATCTCATCTCCATAGTATTTAGCCTCCTCCTTGCCTCAGTCCTATGAACTGCTACTACTGGAAGTGTTTGCTTTGGACTAAATCCCATTTCTGATAATAATAAATTGTTTAGAAGATATATATATATTTTTTTTTCCAAGCTACCATGAAGACATTATGATAAAATTGACCTATTTCATGTCCCCTCAGCATCAAAACCTCCAGCTATGTTGTAGTCAGCATAAAAACATTTTGACATTGCTCCCAGTCTTGCTGCCTTGCCTGCAGCACATTTAGAGGAGCTGGGGCTTATTACAGCTGTCAGAATGGTTTAAATATACTGCAAATATCTATCTATCTTTTCCATAAAAGCGGATCAGTGCTGTAGCTAATTAATACCAGCAGTTACTACAGACACCCGAATTTTAAACTGTTTTCCATTCTTAAAAAAAAACAACATTTTTGTATGAGAGGCTCCAAACACTCTTTTTAGGCATGTGTTTATATGAAGAACAATTCATTAGTTCTGGCTTTACAACTGGTAGTATTAGATGATGTTTGGTGAACAATTTACAAAGTTTTGATAGGTTGGACAGCTCCACAGATTGAGAAATACTAAAATAATGAGTACTTTTAGCCAGAAAAGGGTTGTCTTGCAAAGACCAAGGTATGGTGTTTTATATCATATTCTTTTTATTTGTGGCCTGTTTACAGTTTTTCAGATTATTTAATGGGAGAACATGGTTATTTAATTTATCAGTAAAACAAACTTTCCAAAAAACATAAACAAAATCATCATATATCTAGATGAACATTAAAAGCATAATTATGTTTTAATTTGTAATCTTCATTCCTTATTTATTGCCAATTTCAGCTTCTAAAGCTGGTTTTGATTCAATTAGCTGTGGTTTACTTTAACCCACCAATCACAGATCAGGGCGGTGAGAGACTTAAAAAATAACCAATTAGAGATAAGATCAGACGGTAATGAATTGAGTCCCTCTCTGTTCCTGCCTTTGTTTCGTTCAGATACCCACTTAGACTCACAGCAAACAAACATAGGTCAAAAACTGGCTCACCTGGTGTTTCCATCTGTCTGTTACAGTACATTGCATTGTTGATCCAACTGCTGTGTGCACGGCTGGAGGTGCCGTCAGGGAAGATTTAATGTGTGACATCCCGTTAGTTCGATCTTGTGCACACATCTTTCTTCTGTGATGGAATCAGGCTTTCTTCCTTGTTAAATATAATCATCTTTCCTTTAACCCAAGCTGTTTTGTATGGAATTTGTCTGTCTGTCTATAAATGGGTAGTTTCCTTGGAATACATGTTCAACTCCTTGTCATTCATTTGCCTCAAATCATCAAACATGCGTATGTTTTATTATAATTGTAAAACAAATTCAGGGGCGCATGGGTAAAATGTGCGACCCACTTACAGAAGTCTCAGTACTCGACGTGGTTAACTCTACAATTGTTTTTTGTGGTTATTTTATTTAATCTTGACAACAGCACCACAGGCAAATAAATTAGAAGCAAAAGCAAAGCAATAAATAACTAATAACTAAAACAAATCTGAATAAAACTTTTAAAAAACATATTTTATTTCCTTAAACTTTGTCAAACATCTACAGAAGACGGTTAAGTAAAACTGGATCAGTAAAGGACAACAAATCAGCACTTCGCCCTCTAAATCTGGATTGTGATGCTCTAATTATTGACGCTTAGCCTAGAGACAGAGGCATGGCAGTTCAACTTCTCACATCTTTATAATGATAGTATTTAGTTCAGGTGAATAAAACTGTCCTGCTTTGTTTATCATTGACTGTACTGTTTGTTTTTTACAATTATAGTTCTTCAAATAAGACCAAAAGTAGTTTTTGTGAAGTTCTTTCTTATTACTCGTTTTTATTGGTGACATTTCCAGAACTCTTTTTGTCATTCATAATGTTATTTTTCTTAATTATATTTCTTACAAACATGCTATTTATCTGTCAGAAGCAAGTGATTTATAACAGGTTTGTCCAGCAATGGGAATGCAGTAAGTCTAACTTGGAAGACTGCTGTTTAAAGGTATAGCTTTACAGGAAAAGGGGCTGCATGAAGTATTTAATAGATGTCAGTATCTTACTTGTTGCAAAAACACATCAACCAATCTCAATTTGGAGAAATAAAAATACATTTGCAAGGGGAATCAAGATCATAGTTTATTAGGAATGTTTTGAAGTTGTGTTAATCTGTGTTTCCATGTTGCTGCCCTAAACCTTTACACCCCAGAGCTGAATTACTGTGAACCCTCAGTCTACCCAGAGCTGTTAGCTGTTTGTTTTTTGACCGCAGGTGTATCTATTTTGCTGAATGGAAAAGAAATGCTAGCATTTTAAATATAAAATTATTGTTCAGGTAGAAAAGATCTGATAACATTAATGCATATACACTTTAGACAAAAATCGGATCAAATTTAGGTTTTAACTCGTTTTATTTGTATTTTTGGTTTTTAAAACGTTTTTTAAAAACCAAATTTAAATAAAATTGTTTTAATAAGTTGTTCTTCTATGTATTGGGGTGTGGCAAAACAAAAATTTAACTTCATCCCTTCCTTTAATCATTTTTGTGTTGGTATAAAGAAATTATTTTCCTTAAAGATGAATGAGACCCCAGAAACATTTTCCTCTGTAAGTCACAAAGTTTTAGTAAACTAAAACTAGACTAAAACTAGTTTTAGGTGACACAAATTTGTCTAAAACCTGAATAACATTTTTATTAAAAGACCATGACTAAAACAAAACTAAAATAGGCTGTCAAAGCTAACACTGCCGCATGATCTGAGCAGCTTCACTTTATAACATATGGAAAGGTAATTAAAATCTTGCAGATTTTCACCGTATTTGTGGCAGAAGAGAGGGAAATAAGAGCTTCAGATCTTTTGACAGCGGTTACACCCTAGAACAAAACCAATTTAAAACCGCTTCACCCTGAAGGTTCAGGGTAAGATTTCTCCCTAAGCAAACACTGATAGATGCAGTAGAGAAGCTTTCTGAAATGAAACACCCTACGGTAGTAGAAATTTTCCCTAAAAAGGTTTTTGGTCTGTAAAAACTCTAAAAGGTATTCTCCTTCTTCCTGTTTTCATTCAAGGCTTTCATGTTTCTTTTCAGTGACATGATGTATAATAATCATGTTTATAATTGCTTTTGCTGGAACTGTACTGTATATCCAGATAGCCCCTCTTCAATATTATTTCATATTTTAGTGGATCATTCTTCTGCTAATATTAACTTTTCATGCCCTCATATTTCACTTTGTGCTACAAATTTGTAAGATGATCGGAAAAACTTCGAGCCTTCAGCCCAGTCTGCACAAATGTGTTGCATGAATTATTTATTTACACCCTGTCACACCATTAACAGGATTTCCCCCCCCCTGATTTACTCTGTTGACAATAAGAATTTTTGTTTACATCAACATTTTTACTGATCTGAGTCTGTCTAACCTCATTAACATTCCTAATGTCTTTCCTTTGAACCTAACAGTTAAGTCAGCATTTAACTGGCCTACCATCAGAGCAGTTGTATGTCACTGCAGCTGCTGTTCAGAGCTTCATGCTGAGCAGCAGTTTCCTATCAGGAGGCTCTTATGACTGACTATTCTTAGATCCACTTTCTGGGTCAAAATTGCAAGCATCTTGTTGCTTCTTCTGAGTACCTCTCATTAGAGACAGTTTCTTCTCTCTGCTTTTTTAATCAGTTATTTCTGAAAGGATGTAGAAAGTGCTTTTGTTTTTGCAAAAATCCTCTCTTCGTGTTGCACTAATAGACTACTATAGAGCCATTAGACTTAAAATCTTTGGCTGATATAGTACTTCTCTGGAGCTTTCACTCTCATTACTTTGAAACTGATTGGTTAGGCTGATAAATGGCTACTAGAATGATATTTCTGAACAATGCATTTATATAACAAAGGTTTCTATTACATGGGTTGGCTTTCTACACTAGTATTGTACTGTATTGCACCGACTACGCCAAAACAAATTCCTTGTATGTCCAAAAACGTACTTGGCAATAAAGCTTTTCTGATTCTGATTCTGATTCTGATTTAGTCTAAAAAGCAGCACAACAAATAAAATGTTCAAGCTCTATAAAGTACATTAATGCCACAACTTTAGAGCAGAAGGCACATGTCTAAATCGGTTTTCAAAATCCAGAGAATTAATTTTGTCTCTAAAAATAAAAAGTCTTTAGCAAACTGCCTAGATGAAAGTCTGTGTTGGGAAACACAGCTTTTCCATGACAGGACTCTTTTATTAAATGTTGCATTATGAGGTTTTGTTTCTAACGGAAGCCGGAAAATATTTCTGCTGAGAAGCATCATACACCGACCCACCATAGATTCCAGTTTCATCAGCTAGTTTTTAACATTAACTCGATTTTCAATTTGTGTTTTGTTGTTAATGGAAATTCGTGTTGACCCTACATTAGGTTATTTCTGCACCCTGCAGAATCAACAACAATGACCATGACTTTATGGGATATATCATAAGCATAACGCATGACTTGTTGAGATGTGCAAAATAGTTAAGACCCCTCCAATGTTTTCCACATTGTGTCAAGTTACAACCACAAACCTTAATGTATTTATTGTGAATTTATGTGATAGACCAACATAAAGCAGTGCATAATTGCGAAGTGGAAGGAAAAGGAACCATTGTTTACAATCTGAAAAATCTTGTGTGCATTTGTGTCCAGTCCAATTTAGTCCGATTCCCAACCAAGGAACACAGCAGACAGGTCAGGAATGAAGTTGTAGAGATGTTTGAAGCAGGGTTAGGTTATAAAACTATATTCCAAGCTTTCAACATCTCAGAGAGCTATGTCCACCTTAACTGACCGACCTGAAACATAGAGCATGAGTCAAAGAAACAGCCAACAGACCCATGGTAGATGAAAGTGTATTCATGTGTTACAATGGCCCAGATGATGTCCATGCCTAATTACTGTACATGCACATACAGTCCTGTTTCAAGTATCCCGACATTCTTGTCAGCTATTAAAAGTGGTCTTCATAAATTGTTTTCCAGAGTTTCCGTGTTGTTTCTAAGGGCTTTCTTAGACTTTGGCGTCTTTAAACCAATTTGCAGCCCACTTTTTGTACATAACCATGACAACATATTGTGCAGTGTGTGCTTAAAAAAGGAAGAAATAAAAAAGCATTCCTCATACAATTCTCAGCTAGATGTAGAATGAGAAAAACAGCAGTCAAGTCCAAAAAAGAAAACATTTAAACCCCTTTAAAAAGCCTGGGAAGTCTGTCTGTTTGGAAGCAAAATACACAGGTATAAGGCATAGCTCAAGTTTTGTAAACACTTCTTTACATACTTTGTATAAACATCAGCGCTCCAACTGTTTCACTGTTTTTACAGTCACTATACAGTACAAACATACACTCACATGTACAGCTGGATGTACATGGTGTTTCCTGTTTATTCGGCTGCCTTCCTGTGAAATTAGTGAGAAGAAGAATGGTGACAAGGAAGCCTGAATCTGAAGTTACTTGTGGGGGTGGTTGATCATGGAGCTCATCTCTGCTCTCCATTTCTCAGCATACAGGCGTGCGTACTCTGAAATATTGATGAATCGGCTCTGTGTGTGTGTGTGTGTGTGTGTGTTCCTGTCTTGGCATCACAGTGAGAACCATTTTCCCGATTTCACCATCAACTTGAGGACCATTTGTACCAAAGTGAGGACATTTTGCTGGTCCTCACGACCTGTTTTGCTAACGGTTAGGTTTAGGACTAAGATGTGAATTTACTTTAGGTTAAGGTTAGGGTTAGGTAAGCACTGGTAATGGTTAGGTTTAGGTGAGTTTAGTGTCAGGATTAGGGCATAGAAAGGGTTGAAAATGACTGAAAATCAATGGACGTCAATGGGAGTCAACACATGGTCCTCACTACATATAGCAAAACAAGAGTGTGTGTGTGTGTGTGTGCAGATGAAGTCAGCGTGTGTCATTTTCCAAATCATGTGTTCATTTTGTACTAGTAAAAAAAGTAGAAACAGGAATCTGTGCATGTAGATATAAAATATTGAATGCATGTTCGCTTTACAAGGCATGCAGAGAGATTTGGTTATACAATCTTAGCCCTATAATAATATTTACTTTTTGCATCATGATTCAACACAGAATTAGCACATTTACATTTTTGTACATGATCAGGGAAACTGAAAGGAACTGGATGACAATCTTCGCCAGATTGCATTTTTACCCAGATCTCTGTGATGTGTTTGTTAGCAAATGACTGACCCTGAGTGAACATAAATGAGATTTGAGGCTTTAAGCTGCGGCTGCATAAGTGGTTCTGCATCGATCAGGACAAACATGAAACAGATTCCCGGAGATGTCCACCTTTTGTTCTTCTCTTTCTCCACTCATATCTGCTCCATCTCTGTTCTTTCTCTCTCTCTGCCGAGAATTGTTTCGTCACATGATATTTATAGCCCGATCGCTCCTGGCAGCATCCAACCTCGCTCAGATTGGTTGGCTTGATACGGATGAGCCAGCTCCATATGCAACACTTGCCATTCTCTTTACTTTCCCTCGTCAGGATATTTACTTTTAGTAAAGAGAAGTGTGTTTTTAAGACAAAAACATGGATATGTTCAGCATCCAGGAATTCATAGCAACTGATTTACTACAGTTTGAGAAGATTGAATTAATGTAATGAATAATAATACAGCATATTCAGAGTAGAAAGGACAACATTTCCTGGTGTTTTAGTATGCTCCAGATTGCAACTTTCTGGGATTGCTGTGGCTTCTTAAAGTATCCATGTATTAGTTTTATTAAATGAAAATGAGCAAATGAAAGCAGAAGCAAGCAAACAACAGCTGAATCGGAGGAATATGTGGTCAATACTGGATTGTTGATGAGAAGCTATTATAGGTTGCATTTAAAGATGATTTAGTATATTGACTGTTTGTGTGACTGTTTTGTGATTTTAGCTGTTAATCTTTCTAAGATTTCAGGAAAAATGTAAATTTGTTTAACAATATTTCATTTAATCTTTTTGTCTGTGTGGAATTTAGTTACTGAAGTAAAGCTCTTCCTCTCTTCCAGGAGAAGTGGTGAAATCTTGCTTCTCTCATTTAATGTTTGCACCCTCATTGTTATATTTTAATTGGATGTTGCTGCAAACAAAGCTGTGTGCAGTGCAAAAATGTCATTTTGCATTATGACACTGTTGCATGACCCTGATGAGGGTCACACAGTGGATCCTTTCATCCATGATAACCGTCTAAGTTGCAGTTGTCTGTATATGAGGAATGTGGGGATGTCTGTTTGGGATGTAAAAGGAACATGGGAAGCACAAATAGGGAAAATCCCTGCCATAAATCAGGCCTCTATGACGCTGAAAAAATATGTAGGAACACAAAGAGAGTTATACACACTGAACACAAAGACAGCTTAAAACAAAGAGGCTTTCTGTGCTGTGCCCTCCTTGAAGGACACCACTGTATTCTGCAGTTTAAATGAGTTTTTGTGTTTTCCCCTCAAACAGACAGGGTATGTGTAAGTTTAGAGGAACGTATCGGCAGCAGGGACTCTGTCTTTTTCTGTTCAATCCTGGAAGGAGGCCGAAAACAAAATGTCAGTGGCCTCTGTTTGCCATCTTTGGATTTTTTTCCTTCTTTATTTCTTTCATCTCAGTGACTATTCTCTTTCTGAGTTCTTGCTCTGTCAGGTTTTACCCCTAAGCAACAACATTTGTAATTTGATGAAACTGAGCTGCAGAACTGGAGCTCAACAGGTCTTTTATCGTCGACGAGAAAGCAAGTTGTAACCTGAGGCTTGAATTTTATATTTTGATTTTAAAACGTTAAAGTAAAACATATTTTTCCAGCAAACTTAGAGCGTTTTGCATTAATATTCAGACCCCCTAAAGTTTTTCACATTTTGTCACATAACAACCCAAAAGCTTGTATGTGTTTTATGTGATTGACCAACACAAACTGTTGCAAAGTTCTGAACTGAAATAAAAAGGGTGGATGTTTTTAAATAAAACCCTGAAAATTGTGCCATGCATTTGTTTTCAGCCCCCTTTACACATCTACATAACATCCAACCAACTGTACTCATACTCATCCTCTTCTGCTTTATCTGGGACCGGGTCGTAGGGACATCAGACTTCGACCAGATGGCCGGGCTCCTCACCCTATCTCTAAGGGAGTGCCCGGCCACCCTGCAGAGGAACCTCATTTCAGCCGCTTGTATCTGGGATGTTGTTTTTTCTGTCATGACCCAAAGTCCAAGGCCATAGGTGAGGGTAGGAACACAGAACGACCAGTAAATCAAGAGCTTCGCTTTTTGGCTCAGCTTTCTCTTCACCACAACAGACCGGCACAGTGCCCCGTTACTGCGGCAGCCGCACTGATCCGTCTGTCAATCTCCCGCTGTATTCTCCCCTCACTCGTGAACAAGACCCCGAGAGACTTGATTTCCTCCACTTGAGGCAGGAACGCCCCTCCAACCTGAAGAAAGAAAGCCACCCTTTTCCGGTCGAGAATCATGGCCTCTGACTTGGAGGAGCTGATCTTCATCCCAGCCGCTTCACACTCGGCTGCGAACCGCCCCAGTGCATGCTGTAGGTCTTGGCCGGAGGGGCCCAGCAGGACCATGTCATCTGCAAAAAGAAGAGACAAAATCCACTGGTCCCCAAACCAGACCCCCTTTGGCCCTTGGCTGCACCTAGATATCCTGTCCATAAAAGTTATGAACAGGACCGGTGACAAAGGGCAGCCCTGCCGGAGTCCAACATGCATCGGGAACAGGTCCGACTTAGTGCCGGCAATGTGGACTAAACTCCTGCTCTGCTTGTACAGAGACCGGAGGGCCCCTAATAAAGGGCCCCGACTCCATACTCCTGGACGCCCCCAACAGGGCTCCACAACGGACATGGTCAAATGCGTTCTTCAAGTCCACAAAACACATGTGGACTTGAAGAACCGGCAAACTCCCATGATCCCTCTAGCACCTTGTAGAGCACTGGTGTCAAACACCAGGCCACGAGGGCCAGTGTCCTGCTACTTTTAGATGTGCCTCTGCTTCACCACACCTGAGTCAAATAATTAGTTCATGAGCAGGACTCTGAGAAGGTAATTCCGCCATTTGGATTCAGGCGTGTTGGACCAGGGACACATCTAAAAGTTGCAGGACATCGGCGGTCGAGGACTGGAGTTTGTCAACCCTCCTGTAGAGGGTGTCGAGCTGGTCCAGTGTTCCACGGTGGGGACGAAAACCACACTGCTTCTTCTGAAACCGATGTTCGACTATCGGCCAGACTCTCCTCTCCAATACCCTGGCACAGGCCTTGCCAGGGAGGCTGAGGAGTGTGAGACAACTGTAGTTGGAACACACCCTTCGGTCCTCCTTCTTGTGAAGGAGGACCACCACCCCAGTCTACTAGTCCAGAGGCACTGTCCCTGACCACCACGCAATGTTGAATAGGCGCCCCAACATCCAGAGATTTGAGGTACTCAGGGTGGATCTCTTCCACCCCGAAACCTTGCCGCTATGGAGATTTTTGACCGCCTCGGTGACTTTAGCCTGGGTGATGAACAAGTCCGACTCAGAGTCCCCATTCTCTGCTTCCACCAGGGAAGGCATGATGCCAAAATTGAGGAGATCTTCCAAGTACTCTTTCTACTGCCAACCCCACTGTAAACAGTGTGGGCAAAACACTGCTTCCCTCTCCTGAGGCGCTGGACGGTTTGCCAGAATTGCTTTAAGGCTTACCGGTAGTCCTTCTCCATGGCCTCACTGAACTCCTACTAGGCCCAAGTTTTTGTCTCTGTCACAGCCCGGGCTGCAGCACGCTTGGCCTCACGGTATCCGTCAGCTGCCTCAGGAGTCCCACAAACCAACCACAGCCGATTGGACTCCTTCATCTTGACTGCATCCCTTACTGCTGGTGTCCACTACCGGGTTCGGGGATTACAGCAGCAACAGGCACTGCAAATCTTATGGCCACAGCTATGGGCGGCAGCATCGACGGTAGAGTTGGAGAACATAGTCCACTCAGACTCTTTGTCTCCAATCTTGTCAAAGCTGTCTCGGAGGTGGGAGTTCATTACATCGCTGGCCGAGGGCTCCACCAGACGTTTCCCGCAGGCCCCCACTATACGCTTGGGCCTGCCAAGGAGACAGGTCCAGCTTCCTCCTCTTATTTTTATTTTTATTTAAGTTTATTTGATAGGGACAGACACACATTGACATAGACCAACTGAACAAAACAGCAGTCCCATGTTTGCGTCATAGATGTCTTCCCACAGGTCCAACTCACAATCAGGTGGTGATCTGTGGACAGCTCAGCCCCTCTCTTCCAAGACGATGTGTGACTGGGACAGAAGTCCAGTAATGAAACACCACTCAGATTCAGCTCAGGGAAGCCAATCCTCCTAATCACAACCCTCCAGGTGTCACTGTCATTTCCCACGTGGGCGTTGAAGTCCCCCAGCAGAATGACGGAAGTTTTTATCTTAATGTGGTGGAGTGGTTTGACAGCTTGAATGATCGTAGAGGCTATGTTGTCAGGGCTTAAATGCCCCTAGTAGGGTTCTCCCATGCCAAACAGACTCTGGGTGACGGGTCAGACAAAGAGGTGTTCAGACACCTTCATGAGAACTATTATAACGAGGCACATGAAATTGCCCGGTACGCGGAGCCGGGGTCCCACCCTGAAGCCAGGCCCAGGGTCAGGACTCGTTGGCAAGCACCTGAACCACCCGGTTGGTGGTTCAGGTTTACCTTCCAGCTGGACAACAAACAGAAGATTCACGAATAGGGCTAAATAGAAATGCACACCACACTTCTAAGGTTTTTATTTGTAAAAAAAACGCTTATCGTTTTCATTGTTCACAGTCATGCTCTACTTTGTGTTGGTCTATAACATAAAAATACAAATAAATACACTGAAGTTGTGACAAAATGTATGAATAATTTGCAAAAACAAATCTTCCTGTGACTTAATCCTGGCCCACTTGTGAAGCATGTTCATGCCTGAAGCTCTGTTGTTGAGCTGCCAGCTCGCAGCTCCGTCAGCATAACGTTTTCGCTGATAGCAGCTTTAAACACAAATGTTCTACATGAACTTAGTCTGACCTCAAGGAGCCTCAAAGGCATTTTTATACTCATTTTATATTGCATTTCCATTTAAATAGCCGCTAGAGATGGATGTCAGTTAAGGATTAATAATTAAAATAAAAACAGATTCCGTTTTTTGAGGTGAGAATTCATGATTTAGAGCCAAACGTAGCTTTTGACTTAGAGACTTGAAAATCACTCGGTATACTCTTAAGATAATGGGGATCAAAAGTTCTCAAAAGCTTTTTGCTACATGAAAGTAGCCTCAAATTCTGACTTCTCGCCATGAAACACAAAACTATTATAGTTTCTACCAGGAAAGTCACAGACACATGAAACCTTCTGGGATTGATACATATGATGACTGGAACAATATTCAATAGTCAACTGCTGACATCATTGAAGCCCCGCCCCCTGAGAACAGGAAGTGTAATGTTTCACTTAGTGTGGGCCATATTTCATCTGCTTCACCTAATCAACATGAAACTGTCTCCAATGACAGATAGCATGATGGTCTAACTTGGTCTCTAGTACTGACAAGTTTGGCTGGAGGGTGTGGCCGTGGCGGGGTGGCGAAGTCTGATGTCACGCCATGGCCATACGTTTGGCTCTAAATTACACATGGTCCGATTTACTCCAAAGTGAATATGGTTGATCTTTGTCAGCCCCTAAACAGCTCTATTACATTACATTGGTGTTTGGATCAACAGCGCCCCCTAGGACATTACAAGTGCTCTATCTCCTTCATACATCATCAGATCCATTTGAAATTTAGTGTACATCATCATGGATCAATGCTGGACATGTTGACACAATCAATTGACGACATTATTTTAGCCCCGCCTACTAACTAACAAGTGAGTGCAGCTTCCATCGGGAAGGTTGTATTTTGGCCAAATTTGGAATGTTTCTTGCCAGAGCAGAACTTAACATGACCAAAGAATGTATGAAAGGTGGCTCGCAGCGCCACCTAGTGGGAACGTGTGGAATCAAGCGGCGGGCTCCTAGGTGGCGTGGAGGAGGCGGTGCCAGGCTCCCGCGGTCGCTACACAGGTCGAGCGGCGCTTGGCTGCGAGGGCCTTCAATTCTGCTTGCAGCTTTAATTTCATCTTGTAATCTATCAGATATTTTATTCTCAACCCGTTGAAATAGACCATATTATTGTGTATGAGGGGTTTATATTACAACCTTTTTCTGTTTTTTCCTTACAATTTCTTTTTTAGCATCTGTGGTTTATTGTGGCCAAAGTGGCTGAAGATGGGCAGCAGACTGATGTTCTCAAGTGTAGCAGGTGGTTTATTTACAAAAAGAACAACCAAAAATATGTACAAAAATGACTTAAACTTGAAAGTGACTAAATAAACATAACTATACTCAAACCAACCAAAATTAACGTCACGTGCACACAGCTACACTGACCTGGTCCTCCCTCCTTAACTTCTTTCCTGATCTGCTTAAATACCCTCATGCCCTTTCAAACACAATTAACTCAAATGGAATCTTCCATCTTGCAGGTATATTCCAACATGAGAAATAATCTCATATCACTGAAGCTACTTCTGTCTAGCGACAATCCTGTGTTTACAGTTTAACAATTATATCCTAACTCTAACACATCAAAACTAACAAACAAAACCCTAAAGTTAACTTAATACTTTAACAGTTTCTTCTCCCCTCTTTACCTGGTACCTCCTATGACATCACTTCCCTGAAACCTCCAAATACAGGAAGTTAGGCCGCACCTCCTCCTTTAGTTCCTTGAACACAGGTAAGTGGTAAAATCACTAGCCGGAACTAGGCAAATGGTGTTCATCCATTTTACCACAACATCTAATACACTTTTCATTACATTTACACTTTCTACTTCATTCTTCACTTTGTTGCTTTATACTGGACCCAAATAACCAAACACATTTACTCATAAAGTATTGTTTTCTCACAAATAGGTCAACAGAAAATGCCAAAAGTGTTGTTTCTCCTGATTTTATTTGCTTGATATAATCACGATAAATGATTGCGTCATGAATGCATATCCATATATTTTGGGATTTTTTAGGCAATGGAGAGCAAGCTGCTGGTTGGAGGGAAGAACATTATAGATCACACCAATGAGCAGCAGAAGATGCTGGAGATGAAAAGGCAGGAGATCGCTGAGCAGGTACACCACTGCTTGTAGTTTAATTTTCCTTTCAGATAGATTTTGTTTTTCACAAATACTTGATGCACATTTAAGCAATGGATTTAATTAATAATATGGTATAATACTTGTTTTTCTGCTTTCAGACACGTAGTGAGAGGGAGATGCAGCAGCAGATGTTGATCCAGGATGAGGAGGCAGTGGAGCTTAGGGACACTTTTACATCACTTCAGCAAGAGGTTGAGGCCAAGACCAAGAAACTCAAGAAGGTAACGAATCAATAGTGAGATTAATGCAGATAATGTTCAAGTGTTTCTTGATTAAATTGGTCCACAAATCTTGTAAATCAAAAATGACCCCTGCCTCATACAATTGATATGATCTTTAAGTACTTCCTACCATCCCTCTGCTTATTTTAAGACTTTTGTCATGCTGTTTCTTGCACTCATTTTTTGTCATTACCAAGTGCAAATCTTCACAAATTATAACCTTTCCAGTTCAGTCTTTTTATCCCAGTCTTTTTCCCTGACACGGCCAGCTGGACTAAGACCAAAAAGCCTATCGTGTGAGCATGTTTGCTGTCTGGAAAACAAATCCAGTAGCAAAACAACACGCAGTTTTGTTTGGAAGATATCACCTCATTAGATTCCCACTATGGCTTGAAAACAGCATAATAATAAAAACATACAATATTAAATGCAAAAAACATGTTTACTGGAAAAAAAAATCTACATTTAGTGGTTGTTTTTAATCAAAGGTTTTGCTTAATACTTTTTATCACAGTTAAAAATGACATTTTAGCTAAAGTCCATTTGGGGGTTACAACTACAGCTAATAGAAAAGAAAAACAAACTTGCTCAAAACACAGACCATAAATCCCAATGTAGGGATAACAAAGAATTAGTAAAACATTATTGATAAATATTTTAGTGAGCAGGAAAAATAGTCTCATTGGATTTTTCTGCAAAGCATTGCTCCCTTTGCTAAAGCGCAGCAGCTTTGTAATTCAGACGTTCTTGTTCAGAACCTGGAGTCAAATGGTGAACAGCATGACAGCTCTGCAGTGGAGGAGGAAAGCAGAGGAATGGGAGCAGGTTACTGATAGTTGGTGTGCTCCCATTGGCTGGCCCGTTCTCCACACGCCAGTGCTTCCAGTGCCGTTGCTACTGGCAACCAGGCTGCAGCAAGCTGGGAACCAGCTCATGGTGACTTCTCTGCACTGGGAGCCTCGGTCCAGCTCGTCCTCCATGTTGATCTTTGTGCCCTTTTCCTTCTAGCTGTACGCCAAGCTTCAGTGCATCAAGGCGGAAATCAAGGACGTGAACGACGAGCACGTGAGGAGCCGGCAGGAGCTGGAGCAAACGCAGAACGAGCTCACCAGAGAGCTCAAGTTCAAGTGAGTCCACCAAGCACCCTGACAACCTTAGGTACAACACATGCTTCAATGGTGTCTAATAATACAATACATTTTACGTTTTTATAAACACAATGAGCATTTTCAATTTGGAAAATCAAGTTATTACAATAAAGACTTAAAATTTGTATTGAAGTAACACATTTGTTTGTATGTTTCCCTGTGACAACCGCCAGATAAAGATGGAAATGTCCTTTTGTTTAGTTTGATCTGCGCCTGCTATAGCAATGAAAGGAATTTCATAGTAAAGCTCAAAATAAGAGCCTCACACTTTAGATCTGTGAAACTACAACTAAAGAAGGATCCAGACTTCTAGTGCACTTAAACCAGCAATTAAAAAGAGATTTTGTAGGTTTTCAAAATAAAGGTAACAGGGACTCTTCAAAATAAGAGACTTATATATATATATATATATATATATGTATATATATATATATATATATATATGTATATATATATATATATATATATATATGTATATATATATGTATGTATGTATGTTGGATGTTTACTAGAATAGGTTTTAAATACATAATGGGCCTAAACTAACAACCAAAAATTAGGTAATTTGGAGTTTCAAAATAAAGCTTACAAGTACTCATCAAACTAAAAGCCTCAGTATTTCATAGGTAAGATTATTGCTAAACGGGGTATGAAAAAGTGATTTTGTTGCTCTTTTAAAATAAGGCTCTCAAATATTTATATAAAATAAAAGTCTTGCATTTTCAAACAGGTAGGACTGTGCCTTGATTGTTTTCAGAATTTTGTATTATGCAGACTCATTTAAGGCTTGTGTCTAGATTCACGTTAAACCAGAGCAGAATATATAACATTTCGTTAACCTCATAGCATTATTGCCTAAGTCATATTTGAGGCTTACTGTTAAAATATCAATAAAAAATATAATATGCTTGCTAAAAACTGTTTGTTCTTGTTTTCCAACAAATGTTTAACTATGATTTAGGAAATTAGGCTATGAGGCTATTTGTTTAGCCTTAGGTTGTCATTGGGCTGTTTTTCTTTTTCTTGGATGATCTAATTTGTCATAAACATCTGTAACAAATGCTTGGCTGATGGTGTTTCCTTACAAATAACTGCTTCATGCACGGCTTCAGGATCATGAGATGACAGACCTTAAGAGACCTTTTGACATTTAATTGGACCTCTTCTCTGCTTTGTGTTGTCTACACTCAGGTATCTGATCATCGAGAACTTCATCCCTCCAGAGGAGAAGAATAAAATCATGAACAGGCTGATGTTTGACCCCGAGGAGGATCAATGGAAGTTCAAACCTCTTGTTCCAGATAAAGCGTTGGTCTTTCCCACCTTCCACCACTTCTAAATCAGAAGTTATTTTTGGGTTTTAATCAACAGTAGAGGATTATGTATTTTATGTTTTTTGATTTCTAATTGATTATTTTTTGTCTCATTGATTGCCACTATGGTTTGTACAGTAAATCCTCACAGATGAAGAAAAGACCGGCATCTGCAGTCGGATACAAACGACCTATCAGCCAATATGCTCGGGTCGCCCTGTCAATGGGAGCTCATTCCAGATACAGGGTAAGTCCGTTGCAGTCTTAGTCAGCTGAGAACTATAGAGGTGAATCCAGTGATACCAGGAATGTTGTTTTGTAATTCTGGTCACAAGTTTTCATACACTCGTGTGCATTTATGTCATATTAGTTTTAGGCCATTATAACCATTCCTTGTTCATGTCATTATAAATAAACATCAAGAAATTTCATTGATTTATAAAAACAGTAATCTGTTGTTTATTGTGGACCTTTTTTAACCTACACCAGATCAAAATTATACATACAGGCTCAAATATAGTATATAGTCCCATTTATATTCAGTTAAATGTCACTTAGCATCCTGAACAGATACTTTTTGTAACCATTAACAAGCTTCTGGCATAATTCTGGATTAATTTCTGTCCTCTTTTCTTGGCAGAAGTAGAGTTAATTTAAGTTAGTTGGTTTGCCATCCCTGAAACTTGCCGAGCTTGTTAGCCTGTTTTATCCAGAGTGCTCGGGATCATTGTCATGTTGAAACACCCAGTTGTTTTCTTGTATCAAACTTTTGACCCGAATCCCTCAGATTAAAGGAACCACCAAGAATTAAACCTATTATTAATTAGTATTTGCTCAAACAATACACAGCAGTACACAGTGAAGCAAGATTTACATTACTATAAGGCTGAAAGGGTGCTGATCCACAAAGGACCCTTTTCCAAAACCAACACCTTTAGGCTTGACTGAAGCTTGCAGCTGCACACTTCGACAAGCTAAATCCCCTCTGCAGAAATGTTTTATTTTCAAATTGGGGGGAAATTTTACTCTTTAGCCACAATGACAAAACCTATGTATGGAAAGGTCAAGTTCAGGCTGTTAAATCTAAGAACATTGAGCTTTCAAGCATGGTGGTGGCAGCATCATGATATAGGGCTGTTTTGCTGTCAGTTGTACTGGTGCGTTGCAAAAAGTGGCTAAAAACATAAAACTGGACCACCTTGAAACACAGACTTCAAATCCTCAGCTAGACAGCGGTTGTGAACCTTTACAATCCAAACATATATTTCCCCCCTCGCTTCTACTAACTAAAGCTTGTTTAGAGCCACAAAACCGCAAAATCAAGTTTTATAAATACCTCTAATCCCAATTTATGTATAAAGCACATTTAAAAAAACAGCAAGTTTGCCCAAAGTGCTGTATGGGATAAAGAGATAAAACCAAGACATGAAACAGATTATAAAACACTCCTTTAATAGAATAGAGATATTAAAAGGTGCGTGTCAACTCAACCCAGGCCAAATGCTATTGAAAAAAGATGCGTTTTTACAAGAGAAAACATGAAGTGAAGATGCCTAGCTAATATTTAAAGGCCAAAGTTTGGGAGCCACAACAGAAAAAGCTTGATCTCCTCGGCCCCCTGAATGAAGACAAGGCTGGGATAAATCAGAGAGGTACAGAGGAGCAAGACCATTATGGCATTTAGAATCCAACATTTGGATTTTAAAATTATTCTTTGATGCACAATGTGCTGATGATGAGGACAGGATAGGCGAGATGTACTTACTAAATAAAATTTGGCTTTATGGTTAAGTTAAATAATGAATATATGAAATAATACTTTTTCTTCAGTAAAAATTTTATAATTATGCAAAACGAAGGAGGAAGAATTATGTTGTTTGTGGTATGATAACAAGAAAATGCACTGACAGAAAAAAACAAATCTTCCTTATACCATTGGTGTTATTCTATTGGGGAAATGCAGGTATGCAGGTATTTTGTAGGTAAACAAAACAAAAACAAAAGACTAATGAAACAAAATTCATGATGCGGCATCTCCAGCTCTAATCTCACTGTGGTGCAAATTTTTGTGTAGGCTGAGAACATCATGTTCCTGGAGCTGGACACGACTCCTCCAAACACCTCAGCTCTGACGGACGGGGAGCAGAACCAAAGTCCCTCTTTGAACATCTCTGCCACCAAGGACAAAGGAGTCTGCAAGTTTCGTTCTTGGTGAGCCTCAATATTGTCTTTTATGACTGGCTAACAATGCTTGATTTTTTTCCCCCCCTATTCTAAAAGATGGGTTTTCAGGAGGGATTTAAAAACAGACAGAGAAGACACCTGTCTAATTTCCTACGGCAGATCATTCCACAATTTGGGAGCGGCTACAGCAAAAGGCCGGTTTCCTCTAAGTTTACGCTCGGTTTGAGGTATCTCTGATCAGCTGACCTGAGAGAACGGGTAGGCGCATAAGGCTGCAACAGCTCAGAGTAGTAGGATGGGGCAAGGCCATGGAGGGCTTTAAAAGTAAATAAATGAATTTTAAAATGAATTATAAAAGGAATAGACAGCTAGTGAAGTGAAGCAAAAATGGGGGAAATGGGTTCAAACTTCCTAGTGCCAGTTAAAAGACCCTCTTTTGCACCAGAGGGTTCAAAAGACAAAGTGGCGAACGAAGCACGGACCCCTACGTAAATTGCATTACAGTAATCCACCTGTGTGGTAACAAAGGCTTGGATCATGGTCTCAAAGTGCTGCTCAGAAAGAACTGGCTTTATTTTAGCCTGCTGCCTCAACTGGAAAAGGTTGATTAAAAAACTGCCTTAATCTGACAGTCAAATTTAAGATCGGGATCCAAGGAATCTAAAAATCATCGGGGTCTTATTTGGGTTACAAAACCATTACCTCAGCCTTGTTTTATTGAATTTTTAAGTGCCATCCAGGATTTAATGTCATCAAGACATTGGGATAATGGCTGCACAGATCATGGCCTTTTGTTCTTTAAAGGGACATAAATCTGACAGTCATCTGCATAAAAGTGAAATTCTTCAATGCTGTCAGCTGTTAAACTGTTTCCTACTGAATGGAGGCCAAATAAACCATCTTCGGCATTTGACACATTTGATCAAAATGCATACTGATAAAAAAACAATTTATTTCACATAAATAATATACACACACATATAAACATTTAGCTCGTAAAACAACAAAGATAGATACAGCTTTAGCTCTGCACAGCTAAGCTAGGAAAACATCCCTCAAACTGTTGCCTTTTTCATGTAAGCCACATTTAGGCAATTTAAAGCTGAGCATAACATGTTTGAAGCATGTTTCTTATTCTTATTTTTATGTGCCAGAAGTAAGGTGTCCTTGTACTATTTCATTTTACAAATTGTAAAATAAAACAATTTTTTTTTAAAGCAGAAATATAGGCATCCTGAACCAACTGGTATATGGATTTTATTCAGTTTTAACCTGAGATATTTTTGTTTATCTCAAATTTATTTATATATGCTGTCCCACGCAAAACATTGACCAAATACTAGATTCCCTATTAATAAAACATAATTTCTGCATAGAACCTAAGCCTTGTACTTGCCAACAGGACAGAAGAGAAACATCACAAAGATGGTCTTGCTTTGGCTTCACTTTCTAATTTAACTGCTTCAAATATCTCAAGAATTTGCTTTTATTTTACCATCTACCGGTTATCTAACTTGAATCTTTAGATTCATAGATTTCAGGAGAAATAACTGAAGCAGTTTTTGCAGAAATTTACTTTTTTAATGCAAACACTGGTGAAGGCTAAACTTTTAGAAAATCTTCAAAACATTTCATAATTATACAGAAATTAAGATTGTGCATCATTTTTAATCAATACAATTAGTACCATCATTATGGCAGGTCTTTGTCAACCTCAACCTGTATTTCAAAGTATTGTGAGAAAGGTAAATTTTTTTTATATTTCCTACTTTTATATAACTCTAAAATACTTCAGGGTTGTATTGTTTTTTGTAAATTTGAATGATATTTTTGAGGTTTTTATATAACCTTTTGCTTCAGTAATTTTGTAGGTATTACTTATATTACTATACATTCATGTCCTAAATGGGAAACGGTTGCGTTCAGGCTGACAACTGAGCCCTAAACGGTTTAGAGTCAATATAGCTATAAATAGGATTATTCAGGATTAGCCACACCCTCCCCCAGATATCCTAATCTCATGGTTTTATCTGTTATTTACCATTTAATCTCAGTATTGCTGTAAATTCTTTTAATCTGTCTGTAAATGTTAGGTGAAAAAACGTTTTTTATTGTACTTCAATTAATTTTTTTGTGCCTTTTTTGTGCAGGTGTCAGAGCCAAAAATCCATCACTTCCTCCTCTTCTAATAACTCCTTGACAGGTTGTCAGACGCCCACGTCCGCAGTGGCGATGTAAAGCTTTGTTAGTTTTTTTAAATTGTTATTTATTTTATTTCTTTATTTGTTTTGGCCTGTTTGCCGTTTTAAGACCTTTAATCGAGGCCTACAGCCAGGACACCAACAAACACCATCACCTCTGCTGCCTCATAAAGAAGGCATAAACAACTGTACATGGAAAACAGGAAGATAACAGACCGGATGAACCTCAGAGACTCTGTGAGACTTCACTCCTTCCATTGCTTTTGAATCAAACTGTTCCTTCATTCTGCATGCTTGAATCAAAGAGGTTTTGGATCATCGTTTTCGAAGAAAGGCTGAGGCACTGAGCTAACTGCTGTGTCTGGGAAATAAATAGTTTCCAGTAGAGACCAATTCAGATCTCAATAAATCCTGAGATATCTGTAAATATTTCATCTATTCAGCATTTTTTTAAGGGTAGGGTTGGTCTGTTTTCTGTGTAAAAGAAAGACTTCACAAATTAGAAAAAAATTATTCTGTGTTGGCTTTTGGAAATGAGCACAGTAAAATAAAAATATGTTTGTTGTTGGTCAGATGTGGTACTGAAACCTGAATGATGACCTTTCTCATCCCTGTTCATTCCTCTGTCTTCAGTGTCTAATTTAACTCAGATGTCTTGAAAAGATGTCATTAAAATAAAGAATGTGATGCTTGTTGGACTTCAGCAATTATTTACTAAAAGTTTCATTCGAAATGAGAAATTTAGATTCCAAAGGTGACTCTGCATGAGACATGGTTTAAAAGCTCAGAATAAACTACTAAATGTATATTTTGAGGTGAGTAAGTGACCTTTTATAAATCTCATTTACATTGACTACATTGATCTCAAAAGCCATTTAAAAAAGATACCGACTGAAGGTCCCAGCTATAGTTTGTTTGGGTGTTTTGCATGCTAAATGGGCACATATCACCATTATTTTCACCATTTGTTACAATTTGTAACCTCATGTTAATTGTATTATTTTGTCTGAAATCAAACTCAAATGAAAGGAAACCAAGCACAAGACAGTACAGTACGCACCTAAAATGCAGTTAAAAGTCAAATTTGTGTTCATATGGAGAAGATTTATGTGGTGATCTGTCCAGTGAGGAGGAGGAGGAAGGCAGGAGAAATCTCTGAGATCAGTAACTTGGAGACCCACCAAACTGGCACCTCACCCAAATATTTAAAAGAGTTTTGTGCAGAGACCAATCCACATGTAACTCAGCACAGTGGGGAATGACAAAAAATTTAATTCCAACAACTAAATATTTTTGCTGTATTCAGAAAAATGCTCTGGTTATGATTAGCCGTTTACCGGGATGTGTTAAGTACTCCCATTTCTCACAACATACAGTATGTGCCACCAGAATGCCTTCTATTAGCAGCTCTTGCACTGGTTGTGTACAACACAGCAGGAGTGAATGGAAGCAGCTGAAAGTCACTTTGATACTCATAATTAGATTGTGTTTACTTGTCATGGGTTAACTACACTATAGTAATGTATCGGTCAAAAATGCATTCTGAGGACACTGTCACATCACTCAGACTCTGAGTTTTAATGTTTTCTCACAGCAACAAGTCCTTCAACACTATAAAGTCACTACAAGCTACAAATACTGATCTCTCCTTCATTTGGCTCAGACACTGAGATAATTGAGTCACTACTGCACATAATTATCAATGGTAACAGGGGTTTCTCAGTAATAGAAACCCCTGTTACGCTTATTATACATCCCCCTTATCACAGCAGTGAGAGATCTAATAAACTAATTCCAACTATGAATTACATATTTTATAGAAATACACTCATGGATCAGTGACCTTTTAAGCAAATTGGATGCATTAGAAATAAGCAAAGTTAAAGTCGGGTTGATTTTTATCCTTGGCACCAGACAGCCTCCTCAGTGGATGTTTCTCATCTGGCAGCGTGCAGCCTAATCATGTCCAAACCAATAATCTCGGCATGAAGCAGACATTTTCTCTTCATAACGAAAAGCCTGCGAAGAGTCCCAGCTGTAGTTAGAATGTGACTGTTATCTGTGTGCTCTGCAGCTTCTGTTAATCATGCAGTGAATTAAAGCATACATATTAAATCGACCTAATTTCAGAGCTGGATGCAGATGTTTCATGGTGTAGAAATCTGTCCACTGAGGTTGACGTGTATCAGACTAACCGGCCGGTTTGTTCTGAAAGCAGTCGTGTGTCTACCGTCTACAGGGTCACTGGGTTTTTCACTTAAATGGGGACAAACCAAGGGGGGTCAGGCAGACTAATCACCACTGTTTTATTAATGCAGCAGATCTAGTTGCAGCTCACCCCCAATGAAGCGTTTAACAGTCTTTAGTTGTAGTGAAAGAGCAGTTTGTTTCTATTTTGTGACACATGATCCACACCTGAGATACAAATGTTGATAACTTGGGAATAGAGCAGACATTTGGATGTTCTTGCACTCCTGGAATTTGGACTGAGAAGGACATCAATACCAGGTTATCTCTATTTGGATTTTAAAATGCTGGAAAAGATGTGATGCACATCAAGTCTGTCGACCTAATTTTCCTTCTATCTGGACTTTCATCAAAATGTCTGTATAAATGACCCAGTTTGTTAGAAAATGGACAATTTAAAAGCTCCATATTTGTGCTACATAGTTAAAGCTGAAATAATTTAACTTATGTTTTATCTGTCACACAAGCCAAGTATATATATGACAAAATTTTTTTGCATAGCAACAATACAAGAAGATATTGTATCTGTTTATTATTTAAAGGTGAAAAAAGGAACATCACAGGATAGGTTGTCTGAAATACCTAAAGCAGTTAATTTATTGATTTCTGTTTACAGTTTAAACCTGCTGTATAATGCTGCAACATTACTCATTTGTATTCCCTCAACATATACATAAATTATGATCTAAATATGAGGCCAGCCTGCAGCGCAAGGAGGACTGATAGTTAGAAATCAAATGCATGATGAGAAGACCCGTCTCTTCCCACATAAACACCATCTCTGTCTGTTCCACTTCAAGGTAACTGTTGGGAGATATAAACCTGACTGTTTGGGTGGTGGGGGTGGGGGAGCAGGGAGGATGATGATGGAAGATAGTGGGGTGGGGGGTGGACAGATGTGGGGATTTGAAGACAATCAGGAAGTGAGGGAATAGTAGTGGAGGAGGTGGATACTGAGCCTGTTTCCATGGTAACCTGCCATTCGAGGGTGCTGGAACATGGATGGGGTTGATGGGGGGTTTTGTGGTTTGCCAGTGCTCGCGTTTTCATGGATCCACAAAAATAAAATCCAATAAGCAAATCCATCAGTTGCCTGCAGATCAATTTGTTTCAGCTTCCTGTGGGTTTGTGTCCTTTTCAACCGTTTGGAAGCAAAATAATTTCAATCCTTCTAGGATCTTGTTATGAACTCTAAAGCTGAGGTTCATGCAGTAGTTATCAGTTAAAAACAGCACAAAATGCTACAAAAATATTAAACCAAAATATTATCGGTAACAGGGAGCCAATTGCAAGAAGAAACCGATTCCCTGTGTATTGTTCCTGCAGGGAATTCAGAAGGGCTTAAAGAAACCTGTAAAATGAACAAATGGATTCTCTTCAGACTTCCTCAGGTAGTGTCTATTTTCCTTTTAATCTGATTGGAACAGAAAAATTATGAAGTCAAAAGATTTTAGAATGGTAGGATTTTGTTTTATAATTTACTTCCTGTCTTTTTTTAAATCTCATCTCATCTTTATTTATTTTTTGGAATTTCTATACTTTATTTATTTTTTTTTTACAATCATTTTAATTAGCAATACACAGCACAGCTCATACTTTTTCAGAACTTACACTTACTTATTTAGACTTAGCAGTGTTATAACCCGGCATCTACCCTGACTTTTCCAGAACAAGTTACTTTCCAAAACTTTTTGTTTACCATTCGAGAAGATAGAGGTTACCTACCCATCCCCACAGGTTACTTTCTGAAGCTTACAATTTGTTTCTAGAACTTACAGGTTTCTTTGCTGAACCTAGAGCTTTGAGCTAGTTATTTTTCTGAACATACTTTCTCTATCTTACATTGAACATTCCTAGAATTTAAAAGTTACTTTTCTAAAATGGATGTTTGCTTTCTGGAGCTTACAGTGTACTTTCTAGGACTCACAGGATACTTCCCTAACTCTTAAAGATTACTATTCCAGAATATCCATGTTACTTTCTAGAATTTACCAGGTACCTTCCTGGTTGATACTTTCTAAAATGTATAGGTAACTTTCTAGGGCTTACATGTGGCTTTTTTGTTAAACGTAATTTTTATTGGTTGTTTTTACATTTTGTAAACAGAGCAAACAAATGTCGGCAACAGATAGTCACAATCTGATATACAAAACAATTAAAGTTACACATATGAAACAACAGTCAAGTTTACATTTAATTTTTGGAGCAGCGTATGTCTATGAGACAAACCACAGTAATTGTTTTCAAAGCATCTCATCCATTTGCCAAATCTTATTATGTAAAGTTCAGTCTACAGCCTCAGCATAAATGCTAACCTTTCTATTTTGTGGGTTTCCTTAACTAATTTCAGCCACTCCTCCAACATTGGAGGGTCAAGTTGCAGCCCTTTTTGAGTGATTGTTTTGTGATTGTTTTTTCTCTCAGCAAATATTCAGCCGATTTTCAGCAAATTTCAGCAAAAGCGGCTCCTAACGATAGTAACAAAGTACACTGTCGAATTTAAATCTTTCAAATAAGTTAAAATTTTTATACAGGACCAGAAAATGTGAGTATGGTTTGCCTCTGTGTCCCCTCAACTCCTGCAGCCCGTAGATGCATTAGAATGTCAATAAAACTGTTACAAAAAAACCGCACCAGATTTTTCCAACTAAACTCTCGCGACTAGACTGAAGAGGAGGTTGAGGCAGCAGATTCACACATATTATCCCATTGCTTGCATTTTGTTACAGCATTCAGTTCTTTCTCCCATCTTTTTTTTAACATAATCTGTTAACATTCCTTTGCCTTTCAACAAGCCCTGATAGAGATTAAAATTCGTAGACCTACATTGCTTAGAATAAGCTTGAGAGACGAGTTCGATTATCTCGTTAGCCTTTGAAAAACACATTTTTGGTATGTTCGTATAAAGTATTGTTAAGTTGTAAATATCAAAAAAAAGAATATTTTTCTAAATTGTATTTTTGTCCTAGTGTTTGGAAACTTGGTAAAGTATTCCTATCATGTATCCAGTTATTCCTTTATGTTACCAGTTATTAAAGTTTGAGTCATTTTGGTTAGGTATAAACTCTGAATCATAGGCCGTCCATCTAAAAATTCATATCTGGCTGCTCAAATTTAGTTCCCTCACAACTTCAAACCAGGTCAATAAATGTAAAAGATACCAATGGATTTAACTTTTTTTGACAGGCTGCTGTAAGTTTCTGATCCCCAGTCAGAGTTTGTATTGGAATATTTCCACACGTTTTCCATTTCCTTCCACCTAGCCTTGCAAGTACCAGCCTACCACTGTATTATTGTTTTGAGTTGAGCTGCAAGGTAATAATCATAGAGATTTGGAAGGGATAAGCCCCCTTTTCCTTTTCTAATCCTGAGAGTACTATGTTTAACTCTGAGTTTCTGCCGCTTCCACTCATGAAACTAAGAATGAGGGATTCTGACGGGCAGAGACATAAATAAGCATAATAGATAATAGTCAGGTCTTGTTTACACGTTTTTTTTAATGCAGGTCATTCGCAAAGTCAGCCACATACCTAAGTATCTGATTTTCTTGAACCAGTAAATAGAGATTTTGTCTTTGAGCTTTAGGGAAGCGTACATTTCACCTTCCAGAACCTTTAGGGTACTTTTATTGAACTAAAAAGTTACTTTTCCAGAGTTTTTAGTTTTTGGAAACAAGTTATGCTATGAGGTAACTTCTAAACTCTTAATATGTAACTGATAACTTACAGGTTAGTTGGATGTCACAGTGTAATTTTTGATAAAATAAACCTGTAAGTTCTAGGAAGCTACCCTGTGATGATGAACATGAATACATATTTATACTTACACATTTTACATGTATTTACATCATAAAACATGTTTTGGGTAACAGCTAAATGCTACAATTAACGATAGCTGTACCAAATCTGACTTTATTTGCATGACTTGACGGATGCTAATATTTCAGTTTAATGCATTTGTCACCACATGCTAGTAATGTGCTTATTTTGCTTTATTAATAATACAGCACATTTAGCTAAAACAAATAGCAGAAAACAAAAAACTGAGAAATATTCAAATTTTGGAAACCAAAACATTGGATCCAAGTTTTGCTGATTTTAAATTAGGACTGCTAAGTCAATAACAAATCATTATCACAGTAGCACTGTACTCATGAATATGCACATTACAGGATCTGCCTGCACTGCAATAAATGGTAGTTAATTAAGTATCTTGAATAAAACGTTTTAGGGAGTAACAAGGTGGTGAGGTGGTCAAGTTGTAAAGAAACTACATTTAAGTTGTTTTGATATCCAAATAGCAGATGTTGGCCGGATGCAACGTTTTCAACAAAATCTTGGTGAGATGAGAAAATATTAAATTAAATATTTTTTTCCATTAGTTGAATGGATGGCTTGTTTCATGAGCTCTTTGTCTACTATGACTAAAAAGCGGAAAGACATTTAAATTTTTTTAATTACTTGTTTATTATTTGCAAGTTATATCACAAGATTAACCGATGTTGTTGCATATTGCCTGTTTTCCAAAGGTAACACATTGAAAGACCAAACAAATATGAATTAGCTGCAGCTAAATAAACAATTCTACCTGTTGATGACTATTGTTGCTCCTGGCAGTGGTGATGAACACATCCAGGTGGCAGAGAGTCACATTAATCATTCAAGCAATACTTTAAACTATCCATCTATCCATTGCCCACATTTCCATGCAAGGTCACAGGGTGGGGTACACCCTACACAGGTCTCTGGTACATCATTGTACTTTAACGTAGATTGCTGTTTACTTTTGATTTTGTTAAATGAAACAACTTTATTAGCTTAATGGTAGAAGTGAAATATTAACCCACTTGTCTCCATATTGGTGCAAAATAAATCAATTCAGGCACGACTGTGTCGTGAACCAATTTCATTAGCAGCATAAGATAAAGTTCTCATCATGCTAAAACATGAATGCTTGCATCTCTACTTGTGCAGAAAAACCAAGTCGGAAAGATTTAACTCTGTGTAACCCTGCAGAAGAGTCATGAAAATGTGAACGTCATTTATTAAGCTGAAGCCATGTTTGCTGTGAGACCTTTTGCCAAACATTGATCCGTTTTTAATGTCTTTTTTGTTGCCTTCTTTATTAAAGTATGAACACCTGGATGATTTAATCTAATATTGAAAAAAAAAACTGGAGACCAATATTAATAAATTAACGTTTTTTTTACAATGTTGTTGGTTTCCATCTGTTTAATAAGTATTTAAGAACTGTAAACAAAATATATAGTGTGTCCTTGTTGTTTGTAGGTTGCTTATTTCAGAAAATAGTGAAAAAAGACAAAGTAACAGTAAATAAAATGTCCTCTTGAGAAATTATAAAATATTTTTCTTCTTTGAAAATTTTATTTTAGATGTTATGAAAAGTTACAGCATTTTGTTAAAGGTCGCTGAATATTAAACCCAGGATCTGTAGATAATTGGTCCTGGATCGCCCCCTGTTGGTCATTAAATGGTGTTAAGATACATTTCAACATTGGCTGGTTCACATGGGCCTATTTATACTTTTTCTGATCAGGTTTTCTCTATAGGCACACTTTATAATACATTTATAAACCCCATGTACTTAAAAAACTGAAAACATTTCCATGATAAGCCAAAGGGTCTATCTGGAGTGAATTCAGTGAGAATATTGACAACACAGAAATCATCCATTATTATTTATTGGCTTCAAAACCATTAAGAACTAAAATATTTTTATTGCATTTTGAATTCAACACATTCAACAGCCGCAATTGCTGTGCTCCTTGATGCTCAAGAAAGTCAGTCATGCCAACACGATGGAGGATGCTAACTCTTTTAAGCACCGATATAGATGTCCTTTCCTCCAGGACAGGTCTATCATGCTGCAGATCTCCAAAGACATTAAAAACATACTGTTTAAAGTTGACAAGTATTGACCTCCTGACAGATTTCTTCTGTTTTTGCTTTTTTGTTTTTTGAATATAAAAGACATTTATTACACATGGGGCCCAGGCAGCTGCAGGGAAAAAGTTGCTTTTCAGTCTTGCTGTAATACTTCTGAATCTCCAGCATGATGGCAACAGTCGAAACAGGGGTGAGAATAATCCTTCAAAATGTTTTTATCTTTCCTGAAGCTTGAGAATCAGTGTAGATATCCATCAATCTGCAGTGTAGCTTACACAGTTCTCTAAAGTAAATACCTGTTTGCAACAGTGCAGCTGGAAAATTACGCACAGAGCCAATAGAAAATGATGCTCTAAACAGAACAGCAACAAAACCAGCAGTTTTATAGAGCAGTTTCAGATCATCAAACACATTTTAATATCAAAAAGAACCTGAGTAAAACACAAAAATGCAGTTTTCACAGCTTTCAAATGATGATTTCATTTATTACGGGAAAAAGCAACAAAATCACAATGTGAAATAATTTCAGTAGGATCTGCCCGACAAAATAAAGTAAGCTAAAAACAACATGGCATGCTCCAATCTCAAGAACAAAAGTCAAATGAGAAACAAAGTCACTGACATCTGTTTGACTGGAAAGGGCCAACTTTAAGGGACGAATTACAGTGAGCGCCATAACCCACCAATGGAGATAAATATGGACATTCATAACTCCTAAATGCTTTTCACTCAAAGGTGGAGCCACAAAGAGTGAACAGTTTAATCAAAATGATACAAGAATCCTCAAGTATGTCTCAAATTGTGTCGCCGAGATTTAAATGCTTATGAAGTGTTTTATTCATATTTATTTATATGAAATCTTTCCCAAAACAAATTATTTTGGTTTGCGAAAAGTTGTGAAAAGTCAAATTTTGTTATTTTGTCTTAAAAAGAAATAAAAAACAATGAATGAGTTTTTGACCGTAAGATAAAGTCAACATTAATTCACTTCTTGTAGATCTCACTGCTGTGTTAGCTGAGCAGAGTAATCTAACAGCGGCATCTTATATAAACCAGCAGGAAATTCACATCTGAACTCCTGTATAGGACTCAAGAACTTCACCTTGGTCTTTTTCAGCCACGTCAGGAAGCTCTTCAGATCAGCGCTGCAGTAAAATCTGTTCATGGACAGATCTAGGAAGCTGAGAGAGCGGAACGCTGCTGGGTCTGGGGAAGCTATGAAGTTGTTGGAGAGGTAGAGGGTCTCCAGACTTTTAGGTAACACATCAGGTTGGAGATATACCAGGGCATTGGATGAGAGGTCCATCTTCAGCACTGAGGCAAGGCCCTCAAAGATACCTCGAGGAAGAGAACGGAGACTGTTGGAGCTCAAGTTGAGACTGGTCACATTTCCAAAGTTCTTGAAGAGATCCAGACATTTGCCCTGAGCCCATAAAGACTGCAAGGAGTTGCCGTGAAGATCCAGAACTTTACCTTTAAATGGACCAACACGCCTACTGAGTGTGCACCACTTGATTATGTTGCCCCCATAAAAAAGCAGCTTTAGGCGTCTCATCTGACCAAAAAATATATAAACATCCCCCAGGTCTGTCAATCTGTTGTTTTGAACGCTCAGAGAGGAGGCGTTATGTGCAAACTGAGTAATGGTGTTCACTGATGAGGACCTTAACCTATTGTTTTTCAGATTAAGGATATCTAAATTAGGTAAAGATGTGGGATAACCTAATTCCTGCAAGGAGTTATCTGTTAAATCTAGGAATTTCAGATGTGGAAGTCCAGTAAATGAGCCATAACCCAAAACGCCGATGTGATTCTGAGATAAATCTAAAATTTCCAGGTTTGTCAGAGAGGCAAAGGTGTGAGAATAGATTTCCCCGAGCAGATTGTGTGACAGGTTGAGCATTTTCAAACTACCCTGAAGACCTTCGAAGGCATTTCTATGTATCTGATTCACTTTGTTTTTAGAAAGATCCAATTTTGTGATTTCTGTCAGCGGACTGAAAACTCTCTGACTTAGGGCAAATATTATGTTCTTAGACAGATCCAAAGAGAGGACTGAACTGTTTTTCAATCCTTCAAACATGTGGAGGTCTGGATCTGGGAGATTATTGAATGAGAATCCTTTCCCTATGTGTCCAGAGACTTTAAGGTGAGATATGTTTGTCCCCTCAATGGCTCTGAAAAAATGACTTAATTTATCCACACTGAGTCCACTGGAGGACAAGTCGAGAGTCTGGAAAGATATTCCTCTGAAAGGATTCCCACATTTCTGCCAGTCAAAACTCTCATTTGACATGTTTCTCAGGTAGACACCTTTAAGGCTGAAAAGTGTGAAGTGTTTTCCTTTAAAACCAACAAGATCAGACTCACAAACTTCATCAATTTTGTTCAGTTCCAGATTCAAGTAAGTCAAATCATTCATATTTGCAAATAACGCGGAAGGCTGGAGTCTCTTAATCTGGTTCCCGTATAGATCTAGAGTCTGCAAAGATGAAAGTGGTTCCAGATAGCTTTCAGTCAGAATGGACTCATTAAGCGAACAGTAATCCAAGTGGAGACTCTGGAGACTGGACAGTCCAGCAAAGGCCAGCTGTTCCAGTTGAAGACCAGGGTTTGACCCAAGCACCAGCCTCTGAAGGCGCCTCTGACTGCTGAAGGCATTGGTCCGGATCACCAGTGGCACCTTCTGCTGCCCAAGGTCTAGCTCCTGCAGCTTCTCCAGGCCGGACAGCGAGGTGGGGTTGATCTCACTGATCTGATTGTTCTCCAGGAACAAGTGGGTGATGTGGGGGGGAAGAGGAGGAACCGAGCGGAGGTTTCTAAATGCACAGAAGGCGATGGAGCCGGCAATGAGGCATGACGGGAAGCAACTTGGTATCTGCAAGTATGGAATCAAAAAATGAATGAGATACCAACATTATTCATACTGTCTGGTACCATTCCTACAGTGCATGGCATACATGTGCATCTTACTAAATTAGAATATAATCGAAAGTTAATAGATTTCTGTTCATAAGTCTAAAACTCATTTAGATTCATTACACTCAGTGATACATTTAAAGCAATTATTTCTGTTAATTTTGTAGATTATTGGTTACAGCAAATGAAAATCCAAAATTCTGTTTTTCTAGAAAAACCATAAGACCCCAAGAAAATTAGTTTTTAACACCGAACTGTCAGTCTATTGAGAAGTATGTTCATGTGCTGTACAGGATAAGCACTCCACACCTGGTCTAGCCTCCTTTTGTTTGAATGCATCTATGCGGTGTGGCATGGAGTCAGTCAGCTAGAGGCTCTGCTTAGGTGTCAAGAAAGCCCAGGTTGCTTTAAAACGAGCCTTCAACTTGTCCCCATTGTTGGCTCCAGTGTCTCTCATCTTCCTCTTAATTAAACCCCACAGATTCTGTATGAAATTTAGATTAGGCAAATTTTTTTGGCTAATTAAACACTGTGACACCAAGTAGCAAGTGCTACAAAACATTATGAGTGCGATAGACTGCTGTGCAATTGATTGTGCGCCTTTTTTTGACCACACTTTTTTCTTCCACTTAATTTTCCATTCATGCAATTCAACGCTCTTGGAACACCTTTTTCAGCAATAAAGCTTTGCGGCTTGACTCCTTAGGTGTCAATGACTGTCAGGTAGACAACTCGCCATGATTGTGTAGCCCATAAAATGGCCTGAACATAACATTTCTACATTAAAAAATATTTTACTATTGATCCTATATAATATTTCTTTTTCTAGAAACTGAATTTTGGGTTTTGATTAGCTGTAAGACATACTTAACAAAATAAACATTTGAAAAAAATCCACTTTTTGATGATAAATGGTTTTTGAGATGCAGCTGAATATTATTAATTCAAAATTTTAGTTATGTTGATAAGTGAATGAGAATGTATAATTGGTATATTTTCCTTTTGTAAAATAAATACCGAAAAATCAATTACAGAGTAACTATGAAAAATTGTGTTACTGTTCAAGAGTGAGCATCTTGGGGTAATCAAGAATCTAAAACGAACACTATGTGCTCTCTACAAGTCAAGAAAACACTCAAAAAAGTATTTTCTACCCTAATTAAAAATAAACACGTGGAGTTAGCGAAACTCTACTGGAACATTTGGTCAGACAAAGAAAAGGTTAAGCTTTTAGCAGAAACTCTCCAGGTGCAAATGGTATAAAACAGACAATGAATATGTGGAAAAGCACCTAATGGCAACAGTTTGGTATGGTGAAAAAGCTGTGATGCAGTGGGCCTGTTTCGCCAACAAATCCCTTGGGAACCTTGTTTGAGTGCACGGCATCATGAAATCTTTTAAATGCAAGGACATTTTAAATGAAATAACGGTGGCCTTGGCCAGAAAAATAAAAATTAGGTTGCAATTTAGTATGTAGGGGGGACGCAATAATTCTGCTCTAACCCTGTTTCTTTTAGCAAATATGGTTAATTTGGTAATATGTATTGCATTACATAACTTTACCTAACCCACATTCATAATTGTGTGAGGAGAAATGACAAAATACACATTGATATTTGCTAATGTAACACCAACTCGTATTAAAGATGAAACAAAAACGATTAGTAAAAACCGACATCTCAGAAGAATTAAAGAAAATGTACTTTAATATTTATCATAAATATTTTAAACATATCAAACAATATGGACGATCTATGAAACTCAAATTGTTCAATAAAGGTTTCCATACCTGCATGAAAACACCAACAACAATCATCTGAATGCCAAGTGTCCTCGTCTTCATACTGCTTCTTCTCCTAGATATAAAAATAATCCTGTCCTGTTTGCTGCAGAGGCTGCAGTAGGCAGGCTTTTTACTTGTGATTGTTGATGTCAGTGTTCCTGTTAAATAGGATTTCCCCTTTTTTTTCAAAGTCCAGGTTTACGAGAGGCAGGGAAGTACCTCTTCATGTTTACGGTCCTCTGCTGGTTTGCACTGTCAGGATTAGGGTAACATCCTACATTGCACAACTGGCTGTTTTCAAAAAATGTCCTGTTTGCCAAGTCTAAGTTGTGTAAGGAAAACTTTTGATATTACATCATGTCCTATCTGATTTTGAGACCAGACAATTTAAATCTAAGTCAAACTGTTTGGCACCAGAACATTTAAAAAAATAGGGAATGATTGGCCCTTTGCTTCAACTGACGGCGGAAATATGTGATAAAAAAAAAGGTTTATTGTGACAAAAGGAGGAACTGAAACGTTGTTCCCTGATGAAAATTAAAATACTCAGTCGTTATATTTTTTAGCTCTAAGTATGAAACTAAAACATTTTGAAGATAACTCTGTAGTTTAATTTACCAACAGTCTTATTCTTTTCGAGATTTCCAGTTTGGAAATAGACTGGATATGGTCAGATGTGCAGTAATATGCAAAAGTCATCTCCTTTCTTTATTTTCATCTTCCAAAGATCCAAACATTCTTAGAATCTTTTAAAGTGGTCATAATCACACGTTTTTCTTGTTTTCTGAGTGTCCTTTAAAGTTTTCTCTGGGTTTTTTATTATTCTTTTTAAAGGAAGAGTTTAGTTTGCAGAGTTCCTTAATGCTAACACAAACATGCTCCTAAATACAGGACTATCAGGTACTGTTTACCTGTTTTGACCTCCACTATTATTTTTTAAGTAAACAATGCACAATTTGTACTTTATGACAACAAGATGTATATTTTTATACGACAGATTGTTCCCTATTCACACAGGAGTTTTCTGATTATGTCTTTAATATATATCCATATTTGGATTGGACTCCCTAGACATAGGGAGTAAGGGTAAAAACATCCGATAAAAATTTGATTTGGAAAAAACTGTACTGTGCATTAGTCAGGGATTACCTCACCAATTAATGTTAAACTAAGCAGCCAACAAAATATATTATTGTTAAATTTTTAACCAAAATATGATGAATAATTAGGACTAGTTAATTTAATTCTGATGGTGTGAATGTATGTTTCTTGTAGGTTTTTACCACAGGCCTGCTGAATTTCACAACTTCCAGCAAATAAAGGTTTGTCAAACAGAGAGAAAAAAAATGGGAGACATGCTGTCTGACTTTGTGCCAGTAACCAAGTTTCATGGTCATAATTTAATGAAGCTGTTGTAGTTTAACAGTACTGTTTTACATTTCATTGACACTCTAACTGCAAATAAATGTCAGCAAATGTTTTTGTTTTTCCTTATGTGCTTGAAAGCACAACAAATTAACCTGGGTCCTTATTTCCCAACTCTACTGAGGCTGTTCAGACTTGCCACACCGGACATGTCTGCTAGAGCAAATGAGTAAGTCAGAGAAATGACACCAACTCCACAGTTTATTTTACAGCTGTTACCTTATTAAGCAGTTGATTTAGGGAATTTATTTTGATTCAGTTGTTAACTCTATCATGAGCCAGCATGGAAAGTTTAGGGCACCCTATAAAAACCTATGTGGTGTTTTATGTATTTGGGCATATGAATATTTAATATAGATTTGAACAATACTTAAAATTGAAGTAATAAAACCACTAAAACTGAAGAAAATACCTTTTTTAAACTTTTCTTAAATTTTATGTCAGGAATAAATTAGGGCACACCCGCATTTATTTTCACTTTACATCAAATGCACATGATGAGAAGATGCTAATTAGCATTTTGAAGGAGGTTTACCCTCTTTAAACATTTTAGTTTGGTGTGCTCCTGACTGTTAAGGTGAGGGTGAACAACTGCATGGTAAGATTGAAAGAGCTGTATTAGGAATAATACTCTTTGCACTTCAAAACCGAACCTTATACCAACTGTGTGGCATGGAGGTGGAGTGTCATGGTTTAGATGGTTTAGAGGTGATTTGCTACAACAGAACCAGAACCTGGCAATCTCACCATCATAGAATCCAATTTGGGTGGTTGAGAAAAGTCTCAGTCAGTCATTTTCTACTGCTTATTCCATAGTGGGTTGTGGGGGAGATGGTGTCTATCTCCAGCAGTCTATGGGCAAGAGGCAGGGTACACCCTGGACAGGTCGCCAGTCCATCACAGGGCAACACACAAACAACCAAGCACACACTGATTCATACACCTAAGGGCAATTTAGAGTGACCAATTAACCTAACAGGCATGTCTTTGGACTGTGGGAGGAAGCTGGAGTACCCGGTGATAACCCACACATGCACGGGGAGAACATGCAAACTCCATGCAGAAAGACCCCTGGTCAGGAATTGAACCCAGGACCTTCTTGCTGCAAGGCAACAGTGCTACCAACTGTGCCACCATGCAGCCTAAGCTTACAGCACCTGCTATTCCCAGGAAGTCTCCCATCCAAGTACTAAGCAGGCCCTACCCTGCTTGGCTTTTGAGATCAGACGAGATCAAGCGTGTTCAGGGTGGTAAGGCCGTAAGCCAAAAAGTAATACTAAAGCTGGGCCCTGCAACATGACAATGGCCCAAAACTTATCAGACAATCCGCCGCTGATTGGCTAAAAATTAAGCAATTGAAAGACCTAGGTAAAGAAAAAGCACAAATCTATCTATCTAACTATCAGAGGGTAGGGTCTCCTAACTTTTTTCACAGATGGAAGCCAAATTTCTGTTGATGTCTACGACCTGGCCCTTAATTACAGGTCCTTCTCAAAATATTAGCATATTGTGATAAAGTTCATTATTTTCCATAATGTAATGATGAAAATTTAACATTCATATATTTTAGATTCATTGCACACTAACTGAAATATTTCAGGTCTTTTATTGTCTTAATACGGATGATTGTGGCATACAGCTCATGAAAACCCAAAATTCCTATCTCACAAAATTAGCATATTTCATCCGATCAATAAAAGAAAAGTGTTTTTAATACAAAAAACGTCAACCTTCAAATAATCATGTACAGTTATGCACTCAATACTTGGTCGGGAATCCTTTTGCAGAAATGACTGCTTCAATGCGGCGTGGCATGGAGGCAATCAACCTGTGGCACTGCTGAGGTCTTATGGAGGCCCAGGATGCTTCGATAGCGGCCTTTAGCTCATCCAGAGTGTTGGGTCTTGAGTCTCTCAACGTTCTCTTCACAATATCCCACAGATTCTCTATGGGGTTCAGGTCAGGAGAGTTGGCAGGCCAATTGAGCACAGTGATACCATGGTCAGTAAACCATTTACCAGTGGTTTTGGCACTGTGAGCAGGTGCCAGGTACTCGACACTGGACTTCTGGCATTTTGGCATTTCCTTCTCCCCAGTCTTCCTCCAGACTCTGGCACCTTGATTTCCGAATGACATGCAGAATTTGCTTTCATCCGAAAAAAGTACTTTGGACCACTGAGCAACAGTCCAGTGCTGCTTCTCTGTAGCCCAGGTCAGGCGCTTCTGCCGCTGTTTCTGGTTCAAAAGTGGCTTGACCTGGGGAATGCGGCACCTGTAGCCCATTTCCTGCACACGCCTGTGCACGGTGGCTCTGGATGTTTCTACTCCAGACTCAGTCCACTGCTTCCGCAGGTCCCCCAAGGTCTGGAATCGGCCCTTCTCCACAATCTTCCTCAGGGTCCGGTCACCTCTTCTCGTTGTGCAGCGTTTTCTGCCACACTTTTTCCTTCCCACAGACTTCCCACTAAGGTGCCTTGATACAGCACTCTGGGAACAGCCTATTCGTTCAGAAATGTCTTTCTGTGTCTTACCCTCTTGCTTGAGGGTGTCAATAGTGGCCTTCTGGACAGCAGTCAGGTCGGCAGTCTTACCCATGATTGGGGTTTTGAGTGATGAACCAGGCTGGGAGTTTTAAAGGCCTCAGGAATCTTTTGCAGGTGTTTAGAGTTAACTCGTTGATTCAGATGATTAGGTTCATAGCTCGTTTAGAGACCCTTTTAATGATATGCTAATTTTGTGAGATAGGAATTTTGGGTTTTCATGAGCTGTATGCCAAAATCATCCGTATTAAGACAATAAAAGACCTGAAATATTTCAGTTAGTGTGCAATGAATCTAAAATATATGAATGTTACATTTTCATCATGACATTATGGAAAATAATGAACTTTATCACAATATGCTAATATTTTGAGAAGGACCTGTATATATATACAAAAGGCATATACAAAACAGAAGATGAAAATCATCAAACAGAATGCTTGTTTTTCTTTTAAGTGATGTTGAGTATGTCCCAATTCAGGGGCTGGATCCTTCGAAGGACTCGGTCTACGTGGGCTGGGTCCTTCATCGACCGCTAAAACCACAGAGGCTGGAAGTGAGCAGCTGTGGATTGGGATGGTCTAGCCTCACTGCCGGGAAGGCTGGTGAGGCAAGCTGGCAATTACTACGGCAGGAGCGGAAAACTCCGAACACGTCGGAGCACGTTTGAAATTAGGCGATGTCTTGATAAATCAAGCAGATATTTTACGTCTACACGGTTATATTCCTGCACTAGAAACATTGTAGAAGTTCATTTGTGTCACAGAAAGTGTAATTTTTCACAATTTAATCACAGCTTTTGGCGCTGTGATCCACCATGGCTGCCCCTGCTTCACCAATCTGCTTCAACCAGCAATGAATCATGGGAAATGATGGACCGCGAAGGATACTCTCGACCCATCCTTCAAATCGGGCAAAAGAAGGACACATTTGTCGGCCGCATTTGAAGGAGTCTCAGAAGGATTCATGAATTGAGACAGCCTTTGTTGCCGCGCTGTGACGTAATTGACCCACAAATAAGGCCTTCGAAGGATCCAGCCCCTGAATTGGGACACATTACTGACTTCTGACTTTTTAATGGTACATCTATAAACCCAACTTCTGTGATTAGTAGTGCTGCTTGGGGGCCCCCTGCTGGTGTGGGGTTCCTAAGCAGCTGGTTCGGTCTTTTGTTTATTGAGGACAACATTGTTCATTTATGTTGTTTAAGTGCAATTGCATAATTTTTTTTCTTCAACATCAGTATGTGACCATCTAAAAAAATATTATAATATTTAAAGAGTTGGGGTCTTGGGTCCTGGCGGGTATGTTGCCGGGGTTTTGGGCTGGTGCATTCCCAGGCGCCCAGCCCTGGCTTGGGGACCTTTGGTGCATCGGTGGGCATAGGGGCCTCCGAAACTGGCGGGTAGGTCTCATCTCATTGCAGGTGCTCCATCCTTCATGGAGCACATTCTGCTGGCGGGGTGGAGGGTCTGTGGGAGGGGGTGGGGTGGGGTCAATCTGGGCGTCCAATGTCTTATGTGCTCTGGGAGTTGTTCGAATGTTGGGGTGGATGTAGGTTTCCTTCTGGGGTGGGGATGGGTAGTTGGCCTTGGATGGGTGTGGGCGTCGTTTGGTCTTGGGTGGTTCCGGCTCGGTTTCTGGTTCCTTGTCTTGGTTCCGGTTACTGAGGCCAGTCCCTTTTATGTCTGGGGGAGGGGGTTCGGAGGGGTCTGCATGGTTCGAATGTGCGGGCTGGCTGGGGTTGGTCGCGGGGGGGATGTATCTATACTGGCCCGGAGCTTGCATTTGGGTGGGCCTGCCGTTTTGGGTCGGGTGCAGTTTGGTGGCTGGGGACGTTGGTCCGGGTTTTCAGTTGGTTCTCGGGGCCTGTTACCTGTCCCTAGTCTTTTGCCCGGCAGATGTGCCTATGCCTCCCTCCTTTGTTGGGACTCGGCAAACGGGGGTGCCTATTGGGGACAGCCGGGGAGCTGGCTCCCTGGGAGTGCGATTTGCCCCCCAGTCCTTCCCACCCCATCATTGGACACCTCCCTCTGCCAGCTCCATCACATTACCACTCATGGAGGGTCTTGGTGTGCGGGTGCATCATTGGAGTGCCGCAAGGGTTTTCCATCTCTGCGGTCCCATAGCAGCCTGTGCCCCAATTTTATTGTACAACTTAGACACTCTCACTTATAACGTTTTCATGACATTCACATGTATGGCCAGGGTCACCCGGGTCTGGGCGTTGCCGGTGCTGTGTGCCTGTCTTTGCCCCAGGAAGGAAGGGGACCACCTCCTGGGTCCCGGGACTGGTTGCCCCTAGGGGGTACCGGCGCCTGGACCTGGGAGTATAGAGTATGCATGGGGAGTGTGAGTGAGTGTAAGACGTCCATTGTTGTTTGTCTTTACGTTGGGTGTGAGTGATTTTATGTGTATGCATGAGGGTGGGAGTGGGTGATTGTGACTGTGTGTGCCTGTTTTTTTTTTTGTGACAGGTTGGGTCTTGGACTGCGCCCTCTCCTGGATCAGCTTAGGCCCCCCCATATTATGGGGGGTCTATTTCCTCCACGCCACACTACCTGCCGGTGGTTGGAGTCTCTGCCCGCTGGTGTCCAGGGCCGGGTGTTTTGGTGTGTGCTGGCTCACTCCCGCTGGCTGCTTGCTGGGGCCTGGCCCCCTGGGTTCTGTCGGGCCTCTGCTTGGGGGGTGGTGTGTCCCAGGGTCTTGGGCCTCTGGGTCCATGGCTGGATCTGCTCAGGCGTGGACGGCTGCTGGCAGGGACTGTGGGCTCGTCGCTGCGGCTCCCTGGGGCTTCTGCACTGTCGCTGCTGGGTGGTTCCCCTGGGACTCTCCACTGCTTTTCTCTGGGGGGGTTGTGGTAGTCCCGGCGGTGGTTCTCCTGGGGTTCCTGTGCTTTGGTGGGCCTTTGGATGTCTGTGGCTCGGATCTCCTCAGTATCAGTCCAGGGACCATGGGGCAGGTCTGTGGGTCCTCACATTCGCTATTGCATATTTTTGTGGAGAGACCATGTATACAAAAGCGCGTCCACACTCATACTTACAGGTGTTAAGCTTCAGGTGTTGACAGATACACAGATCTTCTATATGGGGCTGCACCTCTCACTAAGTACATTTTACATTCATAATTACCGTGTACTATTTTGATAAAAAAATAAATAAAAACAGCTGCAGGTGTATAAGCAAGCAGGGTGCAATCTTGTATTCTCTTCATCCTTCTTTCTCTCCTCCACTCTTTCCTCCTTTTCTCCCCTTTTTCCCTTTTGCCCCATCTCTCTCTATTTTGAACGTCTTTTTTCCTTTTCATTTCAGTCTCCGTGTCCGTAACAATTGAAATATTCCCAAAGAAGTTTATAATAAAGTTTCTTTTATAAATATCAAGCAGAGCTTTAAAGCATTAGCTGTGATGCTCTGCTTGTGAAAGTAAATCTGTTGGGCAATTTCTTGGCACTCAGACAACAATTGTGAGCGATACTCTGCTGGACAGGACACAGTAAAAAAAAAAAATAATAATAATAATATTTAAAGAGTTGTCCTAATTTTTTCACATGTCCCTATGTGGGTCCCGCTAACTAAATTCTGCCTGGGGCCCCAGTCAACTTTGGGGCGGCCCTGCATTCATTTAATTTTTCAGTTTTAATATAACACACGTTATAACAAACATAAGAGGGTTTTTTTCTCGTTTCAAATACAACAGGTTCTTATAATTTCAGTCGTGTGGGCCGGTTTTGAATGAGCAGCTCTGCAAAAGGGGAGGAAGCAGGGCGAAGCAGAGAGGAGTGACTTTCTTTCAAAAATAGTTCACTTCATCGCAGCAGCAGCAACCGGTGCAGTAGCTGCTGTGGGTGTGTGTGGAGGGCGACAATCATGGCTCTTTACGGAAATAAATAACGGGACTGGTGAACGATTACATCCTAACTTAGGTGGAGGTCACAAAAAGAGCGAAGGGGAGTGAAGAAACTTGGTTGCGGCTGAAGTCGGTGCCACACGGGTCCTGTGTTGATGTATTTGGACGCGAATACCTGCCAAGAATAGTCCCGGTGAGTAAAGCTCTTCTCGTTAAAGCGTGTTGAAGACATACAGCATGGTGGGACAATTACAAACGAACGTTTAATTTACGTTAGACTTGACGGAGTTTTGGGAGTGAGAGACTCGAACAGCGCATTCATTCGGGGGAACAAGGTGAACAGGGAGTTAAACTTTCTGGCAATATGGCCGCTCACAAAGCTGCCCCGAAAGTTGGCAGAACTTAAAGAGAAATTCGGGACAACTTATTTTTTATTATCAGAGTTGCTGTTAGAGGCGATGGTGTACAGTTAAAAACCGTTAGTTGAGCAGTGTACGTGGATCTTTTATCGAAGGGGTTGTCTTTCCCTGCCATGAGTAAAAGTCATGCCCACTTTTTAAATCCAACCGGCTATTGGTTTTCAGGTCTTCATCAGGGGGAGGAACGTTATTCCATTCAAAAACATGGCAATTGTTAGGTTCCCTGGCTTTTCAACAAAACATACCAACTCTGAAGATTAACTCTAAGGATTATTATAATAATCAGTGTGCAATATTAAATTCGGCTCGCTAATTTAGGGATAGGTGTACTTTATTATAATTAAATGCCAAATTTTAGAGCTAGTTTTGTCTGACCAGAAGCATTTACAGCAGTGGTTCCTAAAGATGGGGTCAAGGATCAAAGGGCAAGATCCTCTGAAGAAATCAAAGTAAATAAAAATGAGAATAAAAACATGCAATGGCCACTTTCTTAGGTACATGTTATAGAAGCTGGTTGCATCCTTAAAAACTGCCATATTTTGCTCATGGCATACATTTATCAAGGTGTCGAAGATGTTCCTTAGTGATTTTAGTCCATACGCAGTTGCTTTAAATTTATCAGCTGCACATCCATGATGCAAAAGCTCCCATTCCACCACATCCCAGAGGAGATTGAAATCTGGGGACTGTGGAGGCCTTGGAGTACACTGAACTGATCTTCAAGGTAACATGGTGTATTATCCTGCAGGAAGGAGAAGATGGATGCACGGTGGCTATAGAGAGATGGACATGATTAGAGATGATACTTGGGGTGGTGGTACAAATTTGTGCCCAGAAAAGATCCCCCATTCTGAAACATTGAGTTTTGTCGTTGCATCAGTGAATTCATATGTATGAATGTTCCAATAGATCATCTTCACAAAGACTAGTTTCATTCATTCATTCATTGAGCCAAGAATTACCTCAGTTGGGCCCAGGTGGTGTAGAGGCAAAGTATAAAGAACGGAAACACAATTTAAAGAGCAAAAAAAAAAAAAAATCATTGTACAAACCCCCTGGTTTCAGCTTCCTGAATGATGCCTCGGCATGTAGCTCCAGTAAGAAGGCGAGTGGCTGAAATTTGGAGGATTTGCAGGTCGACAAAGTAAAGTCTTATCCAGCCCAATAAACTGAGAGTTACAGTCATCCAAATGTGAGGAGATTAGTTGCTGCAATTAGTAATTATTTTTAGTAGTAACTATTTTTAGGATGTTTTAAGCAAAAAAAAAAAAAAAAGGACAAGTGCTTCTTAAACTGGATCTTGTTTCAATGCCAAAGCACTGTAGCGTCTAAAATTAGCTAAAACCCTACATTCATATGTATTTTAACAGGTTGTTTACAACTTCCTGTGCAAGGAGTGTTTCTGGTAGTTTCTCCATATCTGTACACATAGCAGGAAATGAATGCAGAAATCTGTATAAATGCATTTTCTTCCACTATCTTACATTATTTATAAAGTTTGAACACTCAATTTCACAAACATTTAAATGACCACAGATAGACCTTTAAATGTAATGATTTCATGATGTTGTTATAACTCTAATATAAAGCAAGGGTATCAAACACATTTGGGGCTGGTATCCTCCAAGTTTCAGATGTGCCCCTGCTTCAGCACATCAAGATCAAATTAATTGGTTATTAGCAGGCCTCATCAGAACTTGATCAAAAGCTGATAAATTTTAGCGACTTAAGTCTGTTGTACTGGAACACCAAAACATCTAAAAGTTGCAGGACAGTGGACTCTGAATAATGGAGTTCAAAATCGCTAATGTGAAATCTGCTCCACTTTTCAAGCACCCCTTGTTGCCTAAATTTGCACTAATAACACAAAATCACAGCCTGTCTGTCTTAAACTGGGCACAGCACAGGGTTGACCCCTAAGTCTGCGGTTATTTGACCTAGGGGAGCTCTTAAAAAACAATATAAATATGTAAATGTTCTGTTTAACGTATCAGGTTTTATTTAAAAAAAAATAGGCCTTTTGCATTTTCCTTCCCAGAGAAAGTAGCTCAAAGGATGACAACGAAAAGCACAGATTGAAGCAACTGATAAGTTGGGTCATGTGTGGACAACCTTTTTCGCCTGCTAGGTACATATTGTGTGCTTCAGGTACGGGAAGGTTTGTTTACACCTAAAACAGGGCAAAATAAAAGGGCAAACAAGAATTAGCCATCTGCCTTTTTTTTTTCTGGGATCCACCACCCTTCACCTAATAAGCGGGTAGATCTGCAAAAGAATCTGTTTTGTTTTTACAAAAGCGTTTTCTTTTTAACCTTTTCTTTAAATGCATATGGAAAGACTTGAGCTGTTGTCGGTTTACTGCATGGCTAAACTGTGCGACTATCTGCTCTGTGGGTGGGGAGATAATAGCAGTGAGGATGAAACCTATGATTAGTCTGGTTTATAAAATTCCCCCGGAATCAGATTATAGTGAAATTAAAGCGTTCTTCGTTTTGCATGTAGGAGTAATTGCTGTAAAGTTCACAGCAGCCTCGGGGCTCTTCAGTCAATTATTGTTTTACATGAGTGATTCTTCTTAGTTAAGGCACAGCGTAGCTTGTAGCATTACCACGAGGAAGAGAAATGTCACGGCAGACTTGTTCCTGGAATATAATTGACGTAGTGTATCTGCACAACAGCTTGTTTGAATTCCTGTTCAGGTTACTCTGAGGTCGATGACACTCCAGAACGTTTGGACAAAAGGTCAGGTGAATTTGGACATGTTCTCTGTGCCACATTTTGTGACATGAATTAAAAAGTGCACATGAGTTTTGATGCTGAGACTCCGATTTAGGCTCAAAATGTTTAATCAAATGATCATCCTTACACTGTTATGCACTTTTCTACACAACATAAAACACAACTTTCACTTCCTATAGCTTGTACCTCTTGTCTCTCTGGCACGCTCATCTTCTTTCTTTTTTCGCACTCTTAAACTTCCTTCCGGTTTCTTTAATTCAGCTCAGTTTCTGTTACGTCGTCATCCTGCTGCATTTCTTTCTCTGCGTTGCTTTGTCACTCATATCATTCTTGCTTTTACTTCCTCTGTAAATAAACAAAGTAAAGAGCTGGTTTGTGAGTCAAATTCAAGTTGGATCTCTGTGAATGTAAATCTGCGGGAGTGGAGCCTAATAATAGGATATGCAGGCTGTAATTAGGTGCTGCCATGGTATAGCATTGAGTGTCGTGGCTTAAAACGGCAAACAATGAGAGGGCCTGTGTTGGTAGGGCAAGTTGGTTCTAGTGCAAGTGAGACAATGAAATATGATCTCTGAAAGGCTCCCTGTCACTTTAAAGTGGTCTAAATGTTAGATTAGACCAGTAAATCTTTTTTTTTTTTTTTTTTGCTATATAACAAATAAACTTTTCATGATACGGGGTTTTAGTCAAATCCACGTCTTAGAACATGAGAAAATTTGTTAATTTGATCCTCAGTGGACTTTTGAATGTGGACATTTCAAAACCTTCCCTCAACTGTAGAGAATGCTACCCTAAAATAAATGTGATTTTATGCTATTTTTATTTAAAGGCATTTAACTGTCCTTCAGTAGTCACCTTTCCACAGTCGTTTAATTTTTTTTTTTATATTTAAACATATGTTGTTGCAATACAGCGGTTCTAGTTTGATAACAAGTAGGAACCCAAACACAGGCCCATTTTACCCGATTTACGTCTGGTGTATTGAGGCCATGCTGTGCAGTCCTCCATCAATCAATTTCTAGAAGCCTGGCTGATAGGCGACACATTTTTGCGCCCAAAGCACACATCTACCATAGCCACATATTTGAGCCACTGGACTATATAAAGTGAAGTAATTACTAATGCCTATATGTCTCCAGATTTCCAGTTAATTCATATAAATTTTACCAATTCCAATGAAAAGTTTTCAATTTTGAATATTTCCTAAAATGTCCACCTTTATTGCAACCCAAGTTAGGAGTTGTTTTCATCCACCCAGAGTTTTGACCTGGGTGACGTTTCTTGACAAAATGTTGGACTGTTTAACGCCAAAATCCTCATTTCCATTAATTTGGCAGTTTTGTTGGTGCATAAACTCGACCACAATGCTGTTAGTCAAATAAATCAGACGAGCTGGTAGGAAGTTACACAGACAAACCAGACCTTGAAGACAGCATACATCCAACTAAAAGGTAACTGACTTATCATTAGCTGCAGGCAGAGTGAGTGGAGGTGACAGTCAAATAATGTGCACCGCCTAGAAAGCAGCTTTGCCAGGCATGAACTAGAAAATAGGCCCGGATTTTTAAAAACTGCTAGCCGCAGGGCAGACTGGCTAACACAGTAATCTGCTGCAGACTTAAATATGTCTACAACGCCACTTCTGCACCAGTCCTCCAGGCACCTTTTGCAATGCTTGCTGTCCATGTTTAACGCCTAACCAGAAAGTTGTTACTTTTGTTTTTACCTGCATGGTGACAGCTTTGAGCTCCTGGATGAATTTGTGGGATTGTCTCTTTGGCTGCTCAGGAATCAAAGATCAAGAATAAACTTGTAAGGAAATGTGGGGTTTTGCCTCCAGTTTAGCCTACTTGCTGTTGTTTTTGGTATTTCTCTGAAATCTTCTCTCTATTTAATATTAATGGATTTATTTACCTGTATTCGTCTATATTGTTTCAAAATGTGTAGCTTGGATGTAACCATATTAAACCATGACATATTATCACAGTGTTGTTAAAATGTTTTATTTTAAGCTAAAATTATTGCAATGGATCCAGTAGCAATACCTAATTTCCTACAGCATAAATGTTATTGACATAGTTATTTATAACTGCTAGAAGTCGTCATATTTGTATCATTTTACTCAGTTATTTGGAGTGTCTTCTATATGACAATACATCTGTATATATTTGGACTGTGGTGTTTTTACTAGTAGAGAGAGTATGCTGTAAGCTGGCTAAATCGGCTTTAAAATGTATTACTTGAAGCCCAAACTACAGAATATATGCTTAAAGCTTTTTTGGTAAAGTTTTTAATGAAGCTCAACATACAGCAAAATGTAAGACTTGAAAATTTCTTTGATTTAAATTTTGATTTCCCCCGACACCTGATTGTGTCCTGAGACGTGGTGTGAAACATACATAATTGCATATTCACTACCTACGGTTTTAATGTTTATTTTATTTTAATATGGTAATACTTTCAAAATCTTCCATAACCATTAAAACGGACAAACGTTTCATCCTGACATGTTGGATTTATGAGATGTTAGCTTTTCATTCATAAACTGAGTAAAGATTACAATAAAACAAATATTAGTCAGGTAAATATCATACTTCCGGTCTATTTTTCAGTTTGCAAGCCTTTCTCTTCCCTTGCTTAGAGACCTCAACAAACTCTTTCCACTTGTCGTTACATGCGTGTCCCAGGATCCTGAACGCTGAGTCCAACCACCGGTGATGCCGTCGGCCCCATAAATCACACTGTTCTCCATTTCCTGAAAACTTGAACTTTTTAAACATTGATTTAGAAAATTGCACTGAGCTTTCTAATGAGTCGCCCACGGTAGCATGTGTGTTACGGTAATTGGTCATTTAGAGGATAAATAGCAGTCAGAGGCTCTTCAGAAATGCTGTCGTCTAAAGTTGCTGCACATGGTAATGTAAATTTAACACACACTCGCTCAGTGGTCTGGCCCCTGTCGGTGCAGAGGATGACAACCGTGGACAGCTGCAAGCGATATTTTGGTCATGTGGTCTTTAAGTTGTGTGTAGTAAACACCCTCTTACCCTCTTTAGTACCCCCTCGTCTAATAGTCGCCCTTTTCTGTGCCTTAGGTTTGCTTCTTTAATTTGCCAAAGGAACTTTTGAGCTGCTTGGTTCACCGTCAGAACACGGCGAGTCCACTCTGGTTGACGTTTTGCTTGCAGAGTCAAGGGTGTAGTGCGTTTGTTTTAGCCTGAGAGTAGCTGGGATTTGGCTCTGCTTGTTAGTAAAACAGGAAAACAAGAGAAACCTTCTGTAAGTATGGTTTGTGTTTTTTTTTCAGGTCCATTTGTCTTGCTCAGGTCCGGGTCTGCATGTTTAATCACTGGGAAGTGTGTGTGTTGGGTGTTTTTAAACAGGTGCACTGGTTGGGTGGTCTGCTCTGATGTAACGCTTACTTTTAATAGCCTCAAAGCTACTACAGTCAGGAAAACTACTGCATGTTTTTATTGTTACATAATTATTTTAATGTGCTACAAAACACATTTTCAAATGGAAATGGTGCGTTTGAGGGCCACTAGGCAGGGAAATAAGCAAATTTACAATCACTTATTTTATAGATGGTCTTGCGTAACTCACAGCTGGGACACTTGGACTGATTTAAAATATTAAATTATGACGATAAAGAACTGTTCTGAAAAGAGGTTGCAACATTTGCAGGTTGAATCAATTTATAATATAATTGTAGGTTGATTTAATCAGGAAACGTTTCATCTTAGGTTTAGGTTGCTAAGCAGGAGAGTACCCAGGGTGTTTAATGGCAAACTGAGCTGAGAAGTGATAATAAAAATAATTAGTTATTGGTACAATGCAATGAAAAGATATTTGGTGGCTTACACATTTTTTTTAACCTATTTTTACAATTTTTTTCCCCACCGTAGCTTCTGATCAACAAAATAATTGAACGTCACCCAAATGTAACTTGAATAAATACAAAAAGCGGTTTACAAATGACAATTTCATTGTAACAAACTAACCTGGCCGTATGTGACAAAATAATTGTTGGCCTCGTTAAATCCCAGTGGAATTAAGAAATCACATTAACGCTGAACTTTTTGTTTTGTAAAAGACAACAAAATTAGTACATCTGAAAGCGCTGAGAGATGTTTACTCTTCAGTCCAGCGTCTAGGTTGTTATCATCTGTGGCTGTTGAGGTTTTGATGCTGACAAGAACATCATGTTCTTAGCATCTTCAACACCTAACACCAAGACGCTAAGAAACCATTTATCTGTTTTTATTCCCTTTAATTTAAATCTGCGATGTTGTCTGACATAAAATGCATCGGAGGAGTTCTGATGGTTGCGGTTGAAACTGTGAGATAGATTTAAGTTTTGTTTTTTTGGTATCTGGCAGCTGCTTAGTATTTACTTCATTTTCTTATTTCCAGCAGAGCATCTCCATAGGTAAAACAAAAAACCCTGGGCAGGTCATATTCCTTTGCTTCTAACGCTCATTGCACATGCCTTGTAAAATGTCCTACTTATTTTGAGATAATTTGTCACGGTTCTGTCACGGTTAACTTGGAATTGGACCTCAGAATGCAGACGAGCAGGCAGCGTGATGGTAAGTGAAAAAGATTTAATAACAAAAACTCACTCACTACAGGAGGCAGGAACAAAACAAATGGGCAAGCAAGACAGGCATGGCATGATCAAAAAAACAAGACTTGGTTTTAGGACAAGACATGAGCATGAGAGTGAAAGATGTTTCCGCAAAGACTAAACAGAACAGCTGTGAATATATGGCGTGAAAACCAGGTTGAGCAAGGAGACAGATTTACTTGAAGCAGGTGAACTGAATAAACTTAATTAACAGAACAAAACATGACTGGAGCAAAACAGACTCTTGAACACAAACTAGAAAAACATGAAGCAAAAGCATAACCAGATCCGAAAACCAAACTTGACAAACCATGAACAAGATGACAAAACAAAAAGCATGAGTCAAAACCTTAACTGTGAAAAACATAAGAAGAAACCCGAAACCAAACACCAAACAACCCTACATCATGACAGAACCCCGCCCCTTAAGGGCGGATACCAGACGCCCACAACAGTCCAAACAAAAAGAAAACAACCCGACCAGGGCGGGCGGTGGGGGTCTCGGTAGGAGGGCCAGAAACAAAAACAACCCAACCAGGGCGGGCGGTGGGGGCCTTGGTAGGAGGGCCAAAAACAAAAACAGAGTTCATGCGGGCGACCAGGAGGTCGTCCCGAGCAGGCACAGAGTTCAGGCGGGCGACCAGGCCTGCACCAAAGACGTGGAGGCCGACTGAGCAGAGTAGAGGACATCCCAGACACTCTGTGGAACTCCAGAGGCGCAGAGCCTGGCGAACCCTCAGAGGCTGAAGCAGAGCCTGGCGAACCCTCAGAGGCGGAAGCAGAGCCTGGCGAACCGTCAGAGGCTGAAGCAGAGCCTGGCGAACCCTCAGAGGCTGAAGCAGAGCCTGGCGAACCCTCAGAGGCTGAAGCAGAGCCTGGCGAACCCTCAGAGGCTGAAGCAGAGCCTGGCGAACCCCCAGAGGCTGAAGCAGAGCCTGGCGAACCCTCAGAGGCTGAAGCAGAGCCTGGCGAACCCTCAGAGGCTGAAGCAGAGCCTGGCGAACCCTCAGAGGCTGAAGCAGAGCCTGGCAAAACCTCAGCTCTGGGTTCAAAATCCAGAACGAGGACAAAACATTCCTTAAACTCCTGCAGACTAGGAACAGGAGCTGAGGCGTCGATGGGATCCTCCGTGACGTGAGCAGGAGCTGAGGCGTCGGCCGGACCCTCAGTGACGTGAGCAGGAGCTGAGGCGTCGGCCGGACCCTCCGTGACGTGAGCATGAGCTGAGGCGTCGGCGAGACCCTCCGTGACGTGAGCAGGAGCTGAGGCGTCCGCCGGACCCTCCGTGATGTGAGCAGGAGCTGAGGCGTCGGCCGGACCCTCCGTGACGTGAGCAGGAGCTGAGGCGTCGGCCGGACCCTCCGTGACGTGAGCAGGAGCTGAGGCGTCGGCCGGACCCTCGGTGACTATAAACAGTGTTGGCGACGCACTGCTTCCCCCTCCTGAGGTGCCGGACGGTTTGCCAGAATCGCTTCGAGGCCAACCGGTAGTCCTTCTCCATGGCCTCACCGAACTCCTCCCAGGCCCAGGTTTTTGCCTCTGCCACAGCCAGGGCCGCAGCACGCTTGGCCTCACGGTACCCGTCAGCTGCCTCAGGAGTCTCACAAGCCAACCACAGCCGATAGGACTCCTTCTTCAGCTTGACAGCATCCCTTAATGCCGGTGTCCACCACCGGGTTCTGGGATTGCCGCTGCGACAGGTACCGTAGACCTTACGGCCGCTGCTACGGGCAGCAGCATCGACAATAGATGCGGAGAACATGGTCCACTCAGACTCTATGTCTCCAACATCTCCCGGGATCTGGTCAAAGCTCTCCCGGAGGTGGGAGTTGAATACATCCCTGGCTGAGGGCTACGCCAGGCGTTCCCAGCAGACCCTCACTATGCCCTTGGGCCTGCCAAGTCTGTCCGGCTTTCTCCTCCTCCAGCGGATCCAACTCACCACCAGGTGGTGATCAGTGGACAGCTCAGCCCCTCTCTTCACCCGAGTGTCCAAAACATGCGGCCGAAGGTCTGATGATACGACAACAAAGTCGATCATCGACCTCCTGCCTAGGGTGTCCTGGTGCCAAGTGCACTAATGGAGACCCTTATGTTTGAACATGGTGTTCATTATGGACAATCCGTGACTAGCACAAAAGTCCAATAACAAAACACCACTCAGATTCAGATCGGGGAGGCCATTTCTCCCGATCACGCCTCTCCAGGTGTCGCTGTCGTTTCCCACGTGATGGAGAGCTGGCTTTAAGAAAAGTCAACTTTGCACGAGATGGCTGAGCTGGGGGGCAACAAGCAAACCCACACCAGCCTGCCACCTCTCCCCGTGGGCCACTCCAGAGTAGAAGAGAGTCCAACCTCTCTCAAGGAGATGGGTTCCAGAGCCCACGCTGTGCGTGGAGGTGAGCCCGACTATTTCTAGTCAATATCTCTCGACCTCCCGCACAAGCTCAGGCTCCTTCCCCCCCAGCGAAGTGACATTCCACGTCTCTAGAGCCAGCCTAAGCATCCGGGGATTGGGCCGCTGAGGTCTCCACCTTCGTCCGCCACCCAATCCTCTTTGCAACGGTCCCTCATGGTTCCCCCTGCAGGTGGTGGGCCCACTGGGGGATGGCCTCGCGTCTCTCATTCGGGCTTGGCCCGGCCGGGTCCCGCGAGGAGCAACCTGGCCACCAGGCGCTCTCTGGCGAGTCCTGACCCCAGGCCTGGCTCCAGGGTGGGACCCCGGCTCTGCCGTAGTGGGCGACATCACGTCACCCAATTCGGTCCCAACATAAGGATTTAATAAGATTTTAGCACCAACCACAGGAGAAATTCAAACAAATTTATGGTCGGTGTTAGAGAAGGGCTTTTCAGCCAGTCACCAGAGATAAAATGTCCAAAATGTTCTAGAATTGCGCAGCTCAAGGTGGCAGCAATTTGATTCTGATTTATTCTTTTTTGGGAACTATTCCTCTTGTGGTGGATACAGTTGATTTTTTTTTTTGGACAACTGTCCTCTCCGGTGTCAGATGCTGTGCAGCTTGGAGGTTTTTTCCTAATACTTTTTTTTATTGGACATTTGTTATGATGCATTGCCATGGCAGCGGGATTGTTTCTTACAACCAGGAGCAGCTGATTAATATCTCAAAAGCTCAAATAATACTTCAACTACAACCCCAAATCCCTGATGAGTTGAAAAGGAGACGCCGTGGATGCAGAGCAGGAGCTAAGAGAAGAGAGAGAAGGAGGAAGTTCAAACCATCTCTTCCGTCGATTATGATGGGCAATGTGAGATCGTTGGGAAACAAGTTGGATGAACTCCAAGCCCTACAAAGGATCCAGCCAGAGTACCGGGCATGCAGTATTATGTGTTTTACTGAGACATGGCTGCAGGATCATATCCCCAACTCCAGCGTCTCTCTGCCGGGCATTTTAACCATACGAGCAGACCGAAATTTAAAGAGAAGCGGCACATGTAAAGGAGGTGGACTGGCAGTATTGTGAACAACAGATGGTGTAATCCAGGACATGTAACTGTGAAGTGTCATCTCTGCAGTCCAGATATTGAACTGTTGGCAGTAAGTTTTCGTCCATATTATTTACCCAGAGAGTTCACCAGTGTTATTTTGGCAACAGTTTACGTTCCACCTTCCGCTGTTGCCGACACTGCATGTGATGCCATCAGCTCAGTTGTTGCTAAGCTACAGACACAAAACCCCAATGCTTTTGTGGCAATTTCTGGTGATTTTAACCATGCTTCACTCTCTGCTACTCTTCCAACGTTTTAACAGTTTGTCAACTGCTCTACCAGAGAAAACAAAACATTGGATTTGTTTTATGCAAATGTCAAGGACTCATACATCTCTACAGCAAGACCTCCTCTGGGCAAATCAGATCACAATCTTGTTTTTCTCTGCTCGAAATATAAGCCCCTTGTTCAGAGGCAACCTGTGATAAAGAGGACTGTGAGAAAACGGTCACAGGAAGCTGAAGAAGCTCTGCAAGGTTGCTTTGAGGCTACAGACTGGGATGCACTGTGCCAGCCACATGGAGAGGACATCAATGCCATGACTGAGTGTGTAACCGACTATATAAACTTCTGTGTGGATAACATCATCCCCACCAGAACCGTGAGATGCTTCCCCAATAACAAGCCTTGGATCACCAGTGACCTGAAGGACCTGCTTAACAAGAAAAAAAGAGCCTTCAGAGAGGGAGACAGATAATTATTGAGGAGTATACAGAAGCAACTTAAAGTTAAGATAAGAGACAGCAAGGAGGTGTACAAGAAGAAGCTGGAGAGCAAGCTCCAGCAAAACAATATCAGAGATGTGTGGACAGGGATGAAGATCACGGGCTTCAGGCAGAGGGATGATCGGACCGATGAAGGTCTGGACAAAGCCAATGAACTGAACACATTCTTCAATAGGTTCACTTCAGAAACAAGCTTCGCATCCTCCTCTCCTGCTCACAGCCAAACAGACATTCCACCCTCCTTTGACCCACAGGACCCACAGCTGTCCAGTAACACCTCACATTTTTTATCTTCCACCTCAGCCCTAGACCCTTCTGCTTCTACATGTTTGCCTTCAACCATATGAGAAGATGCTGATGCTTCCTTTGCTTCCCCCTTCCACCTGTGTGTCTCAAGAAGTCAAGTGAAGATGCAACTGGAAAGACTGAATCGGAATAAGGCTGCAGGTCCAGATCATGTCAGCCCTAGAGTCCTGAAGGCCTGTGCAGAGCAGCTCTGTGGGATTCTGCAGCACCTCTTCAACCTTAGCCTGGCCCAGAAGAAGGTTCCGGTGTTGTGGAAGACCTCCTGTCTTGTTCCGGTACCAAAGAAAACTCACTCATCAGTCCTCAATGACTATAGACCTGTTGCCCTGACATCCCACATTATGAAGGTCCTAGAGAGACTCCTGTTGGCCCACCTGAGTAAGCAAACAGTAAACCATCAGGACCCCCTTCAGTTTGCTTATCGCTGTGGAGTTGGAGTTGAAGATGCCATCATACACCTGCTTCAACAAACCCACTGTCATCTGGACAAAGCCAGTAGCACTGTGAGGATCATGTTCTTTGATTTCTCCAGTGCATTTAACACAATCCAACCTGATTTGCTTTGTCAGAAACTCCAGAAGACTCAGGTGGAGGCCTCAACAATCTCCTGGATCAAAGGCTACCTGACAAACAGACCACAGTTTGTGAGACTGAAGGGTTATGAGTCTAACTAGGTAGTCAGCAGCACAGGAGCACCACAGGGGACTGTACTCTCACCATTCCTTTTCACTCTGTACACCTCAGACTTCCAGTACAAGACAAACTCCTGTCATCTGCAGAAATACTCGGATGATTCTTCAGTCGTGGGGTGGATCAAAGTTGGGCAAGAAGCTGAGTACAGGAAGGTGGTGGACCGCTTTGTGGCATGGTGTGGAAACAATAATCTCATTTTGAACGTGACTAAAACAAAGGAGATGATTGTAGATTTTAAGAGAAACAGGAATAAGTCAAAAACTATTTCTATCATGGGAGAAGAAGTGGAGGTGGTGGAGGAGTATAAATACCTCGGTGTTCACCTGGACAACAGACTAGAGTGGAGATGTAACTGTGAAGCCATCTACAAGAAGGGACAGAGCAGACTGTACTTCTTGAGGAAGCTTAGGTCCTTTGGTGTTTGCAGCAAGATGCTGCATATCTTCTACAAGTCTGTTGTGGAAAGTGTAATCTCTTCTGCTATCATCTGCTGGGGAAGCAGCATCAGAGCCAGGGACTTAAAAAAGCTCAACAAGCTGAGAAAGAAGGCCGGCTCTGTTCTGGGGACTCCTCTGGAACCTCTGGAGATCATTGTGGAAAGACGGATTCTTCATAAAATGAAGAACATTATGGAGAACCCTGAGCATCCTCTTCATGAGACTGTCCTACAACAACAGAGTGTCTTGAGTCAGAGGCTTCTTCAGATCTGCTGTAAGAAAGACCGCTACAGGAGATCCTTCCTGCCCACAGCAATCAGCATCTACAACGGCTCTTTGAAGAAACCTTTATAATGAACTACAACAACATTTAATTTCTCTTTGGGATTAATAAAGTATTTTTGAATTGAATTGACTTGAATTAAAAATGTTACGACCCTCTTAAAGATTTTTTAGCTTCAAATGATGATGATGATGATGATGATGTGGTGCTCTAACAATCCTGAGTGTGTTTCCTGTCTGCTGTGTTTGTGTGTGTCCCCAAATAACCTCTGACAATTATCATTATTGTCTACATGCTAAAAAGACCTTTTTCTTCTCTTTCTGTCTCTCTGCTAGACGTCCTTCATTGAAGACCCCCCCCCTGCAGTCCTGCGTGACCTCCTGACCCTGAGAGGTGTGACCACACGCACACTCATATACACAGTAACTACACAGGCAAGCAGAGACACTGTTGATTAGGAAAAATAAAGCATGCTGCTCTCATTCTTTCCAAATTTGGTTCATGATTTAGTCAACGTTGAGCTGGAAACCAGTCCCTGTGTTTAATCTGTTTAATTTGGACCTCTTTGTTTTTAAGCTGAGCAAATGTCATCCATAATAAAACACCATGGTGTGAATCACCAGCCATGGTGTGAATCACCAGCCATACAGGGACCGAAAGGCAACACATGCAGTCTGCAGAGCTGTAAATACTTGACTTCTCCACATCATTGATGTGATCAACATTATAGCCAAACACTGTGTTGCAAACATGTCATTTATTATCATTTCTTTGCTCCCATTAGTTTCAAGAGACAAAACTGTGCTACATTAATGTTAACAAAATGCATAGGTTGAACCGGAGGTAAAAGTTGCTTAGAAACGTAATATCCAGATTCTAACCGGAGCAAGAACATATTTACAGACAAAGAAGGTTTTTCGTCTTAAATGCAAAATTTATATATTTTTGCACAATTTTGGCCTAATTACTGCTCTGAATGGGTTGTTCTTTTACAGTCTGTATACTCCAGTTAAAAATTATTCGATTACTAAATTAGTTGAAGAATATTCCAATAATCGATTAATCAGAATAAATATTTCAACCTTAATTACTAATTATTTAACAATTGAGTTGTTGCTTTAAATTTGTTTGGTCCCATGCTGATGGTATTAATTCCTTTTGTCAATAATTCAGAATCATTATTTAAGATATTTTTATTTAATCCAGAATAAACTCAGTTCATTTGGTTTTAAAGTACATTAATTAAACTATTTGGATTTGATTTGCCGCTGGACTGGCAGACCGGGGTGGTGGTCCCCCTTCGTAAGAAGGGTGACCGGAGGGTGTGTTCCAACTACAGGGGGATCACACTCCTCAGCCTCCCTGGTAAGGCCTACGCCAGGGTATTGGAAAGGAGAGTCCGGCCGATAGTCGAACCTTGGCTTCAGGAGGAGCAGTGTGGTTTTCGTCCCGGCCGTGGAACACTGGACCAGCTCTATACCCTCTACAGGGTACTCGAGGGTTAGTGGGAGTTTGCCCAACCGGTCCACATGTGTTTTGTAGACCTGGAGAAAGCATTCAACTGTGTCCCTCATGATGCCCTGTGGGGGGTGCTCCAGGAGTATGGAATCGGTCACTCTTTATTAGGGGCCTTCCGGTCTCTGTACAAGCAGAGCAGGAGTTTGGTTCGCATTGCCGGCACTAAGTCGGACCTGTTCCTGGTGCATGTTGGACTCCAGCAGGGCTGCCCTTTGTCACCGGTCCTGTTCATAACTTTTATGGACAGGATTTCTAGACGCGGCCGCAGGGGGTCTGGTTTGGGGACCAGTGGATTTCGTCTCTTCTTTTTGCAGATGACGTGGTTCTGTGGGCCCCCTCTAGCCAAGACCTACAGCATGCGCTGGGGCGGTTCGCAGCCGAGTGTGAAGCGGCAGGGATGAAAATTAGCTCCTCCAAGTCCGAGGCCATGGTTCTTGACCGGAAAAGGGTGGCTTGTCCTCTTCAGGTTGGAGGGGAGTTCCTGCCTCAAGTGGAGGAGTTTAAGTATCTTACGGTCTTGTTCACGAGTGGGGGAAAAATGGAGCGGGAGATCGACAGACGGATCGGTGCGGCTGCTGCAGTAATGGGGACCCTGTGCCGGTCCATTGTGGTGAAGACAGAGCTGAGCAGAAAAGTGAAGCTCTTGATTTACCGGTTGGTCTACGTTCCTACCCTCACCTATGGCCATGAACTTTGGGTCATGACCGAAAGAACGAGATCCCGGACACAAGCGGCTGAAATGAGCTTCCCCCGTAGGGTGGCCGGGCACTCCCTTAGAGATAGGGTGAGGAGCTCAGCCATCCGGGAGGGGCTCGGAGTAGAGCCGCTGCTCCTCCACATCGAGAGAAGCCAGTTGAGGTGGCTTGGGCATCTATACCAGATACCTCCTGGACGCCTTCCTCGGGAGGTGTTCCAGGCACGTCCCACCGGGAGGAGGCCCAGGGGACGGCCCAGGACACGCTGGAGGGACTATGTCTCTCGGCTGGCCTGGGAATGCCTTGGGCTCCCCCAGGAGGAGCTGGAGGAGGTGTCTGGGGAAAGGGATGTCTGGGCGTCTCTGCTGAGTCTGCTGCGCCCGCGACCCGGTCCCGGATAAACCGGAAGACGACAAGTACGAAGATTTGATTTAGCTAACCTTGTGTTTTAGTTATTTCTCCTGCAGAATGTTGTTGTTTAAAACTAGTAGCTTAAGTAGCATTTACTTTAAGAAAAGTCAACTTTGCTAAAATCTCTTTAGCAAATTCATAGCTAATGGTTTTCGTATAATCCGTCCAATTTTTTAAAATTTCAAAAGTAAGAGAATCTAAATTAACTTTGGGAAAAAGATACTGAAGTTGAGCTTTATTTCCTACATGCAAAACGCCATGTGTAGTGGGAGACCAACACACAGTGAAACATGGTGGTGGCAGTATCATGGTGTAGATATGCCTTTCTTCAGCACCTGAAATCCTGGAAGGTTGAAGACACCACACCAAATAAGCAGCCAGAGCTGCAGCTGTATGGTTGAGATCAAAGTCTGTGTCAAGCAAAACATTTCAACAGGTCTAAAACAGAAATACTAAGATTAACGACTTTAAAGTTTGTATTTTACTTGTTCAATTGTGATAGAAGCAGCTTGTAGTTTTACAGTAACCCAATGGCTCACCACATGTATTGTAACTCTGCATGTCAGGTGAAGTTTGGTCAACCAGGATTCGATTCCTGTGGCCAGCTTTGACCCGGTGATTGGAAAAACGACAGCCGAGCCTATTCCAGCCCTCTGACATAGTTGTGAGAGAGTAATTGTACCTTTTAGTGATTTAAAGCTTTCACAGCTAAAATAGGAAACAGATCTCACGGGCCAAATGTTCTCCCATGCCAGCTTTACTCACCCTCAGACAGGCAAGGACAGACAGACAGGGAGTAGTTATCACCAAGGCTCAGCTGGAAATAACAGCTTGCACACCGTGGGAGACCAGCGTGGTAACTGGTGAGCTGTTGGGAGCAGTCACAGCCCTATTTTTGGCTCACGTATGTGTCCAGTACGAATGAGATCATAAAACTTGTCATTGACGTCCATCCACCCAGATTGATTTGTAAATTTGTATAGAAAACAGCTAAAATATATATATTTTAGATTCTTAATTTTAAAATATTCTAAAGTAACTCAACCCTTCTTTCTGAGCCACACACGTTAAATATCACACTGAATGAGCATTTGAGATTTGGAGGGAAAAATCTAAAATTGTCTTTCCCTCCAATCATCTTCCAACTGGGCCTTTAATCGTGCTGCATTCTCCTTGCCTTTAGGAGTTTCACAGACGGGTTGTATTATTTTGTCTTATGCGCAGCAATCTACTTTCTGATCAGAACAGCTTACTCCATGTAAATTAGCTGCTCAGGGTTGAAGACGCAGAAGAAAAACATTTGTCTTGTCAGGGTACTTCACATAGTTTGGATGTTACAGGGAGAAGCTTAATGAATAATGATAGCACAGAACCACTGGTATTTAATGGGAAAAACTCACCAGAAACATGCTCTGACAGAATAGTTGTTTTGTTTCCCAAGTATTTACGTTCCTCTATGTTAAATTTTTTAACAATTAGAGCTTATTCCTAATCCGCAGACATTGCAATGAGACACCTAATGTCCCAAACAGCATTCCTACTATCTTAACAAAACTGTATCAGCTGCTTCTTTTACATCTGTTGGCTAAACTACTGCATGTGTTTATGTGTAAAATAAGGCTAACTACACACTCAGTGTTTTATCATAATGAAACTACCCACATGGTCTGCAGGAAAACCTGCTGATTAGTTTTTTATTTTGTGTGAAACTTTCTTATTCTACCACATCCTCTGTCTTTAAAACCCTCCATATTTAGGGCAACAACTTTTGTCGTGCCAAATAATCTTAATCCTACAAAGGGCGAGCTTTGAAGAATATTTGTGCATTGAGTTACTGTGATAGTTTTTGTCCCCATACAAATTTCCTTTATTTTGCTTTTTTGTCACACTTAAATATGAGATCGTCACACAAAACTTATTATCAGAAAAAGTAAGGTAAAACAAAATGCAATTTTCAACCGACAACGTCATTTATTAAGGGAAAAGCCTATTCAATCCAACCTAGTCCTATGCAGAAGAATATTAGTCAGCAAGAGGACTCGGACTAAGACTCTTAATGCAACATGTCAATAAATAGTTTAGTTTTTATGGGAAAAACTCCACTGCAATTCATAGTCCACCACAGAAGAAGTGATTATGTCACTGAATTGTCTTTGGTCTGTTTTTATGTGGAATTTTCAGTGCTATTATCTAAACGTTTGAATAATTCAGACAAATCTTAAGTTTTGAATTTGCTTCTGTTAGTACTAGTAACAATAAATAAAAAAATGAATTGTGACCTGTTCATGGCAGGATGCTTTTCAATCTAGATCTTCGTGAACCGATCGCTCCCAGCATGGCAGGAAGTATTTGCCACCTTGTGGCTTCCAGAACATACTAAGCATCTATCGCTCCAGATCTGGGGCTTTAACTTCTGATGGCTAAAGTTGATCAAGTATAGGAAATCTGTAATTCTGTAGGTCGGGTTTGTTTAGTTTGTTACTGTTAAATCAGTTGGTCATGCTCGCCTAAAAAAAACAACAGTTTAATAATGTGTGAGAATGAGCGTAATTCTAAGGAAGTGAGAATAAGTGAAATGAGGATTCCTTCTTTTGTCTGGATGAAGCACAAAGTCTCCTGGGAAGCCTTCAAATCCTCTCTGGAATGTGCGTGAGTGAGGTGGGGGTTGACTTGTCACCACATTTGTACAAAGAATGCAAATATTTGTGTGCAACTGTCTTTTCACTAATGTATTTATGGTAACTTTCCTTTTCTTTCTTCAGTTGAACTTTATGTTTATTAATCATTTTCTCACACTTTTTCTTGTGCTCTGTCTTTCTTTCTTTTCTCTAATCCTTGTTGTTATTGTCCTTCTCTCTGATTGTCAGAATAACAGCCTGAAAACTGCATTTCTTCAGCTGCTCTTGTTAATGTGTTTATTTGCTGAGCACTCAGCCTGGTTTTCTTTTCAGTCTGTTTGCCCGAGTCTGTCTTAAAATAAGAAATAAGTAGTTACCGTACATTTACAGTACAGTAAATTAATCTGACCTCTTTATGTTATGGGCGTAAGTTTAACTAAATTATGTTGACACAATCTGCAGACCAGTCTGCCCAGTTAGCCTGGTTAGACCTGGAATAGCCAGTACCTCTTAACAGTATTTCTACTTAGTTTGGTAAAGTTTAGAAAATTATTGAATTTTAATTTTTAATTAGTGTCTGTCTGTCTGTCTGTCTGTCTGTCTGTATATCTGTCTGTCTGTCTGTCTGTATATCTGTCTGTCTGTCTGTCTGTATATCTGTCTGTCTGTCTGTCTGTCTGTATATCTGTCTGTCTGTCTGTCTGTCTGTCTGTCTGTCTGTCTGTCTGTCTGTCTGTCTGTCTGTCTGTCTGTCTGTCTGTCCGTCCGTCTGTATATCTGTCTGTTTGTCTGTTCTTTCTTTCACCTATCCATTCATTCGTTCTTTCATATATCCATTTATTAATTTATTCATTAATTTATGCATTTATTCATTCACACATTTATTTATTCACTCATCTATTCATTCATCTGTGCTTACATTCATTATTTCATCTGTCCATTTACTTATTCATCTTTTCATTTATTAATATATTCATAAATTTGGCTGCTAGCTTTAATTTATGTATTTAAATTGTTTAAAAAAGGACACAGAACTCTGAAAATGTAAGTCTGGAAAAGTATGTTTGACAAGGAGACACTTGTTGATGACATTTCTTGATAGATTTAAAACAATGTCTGCAATACAAAGTCTGCAGACTGTCAGAAACGTACTTTAATAAAATGACTCAAATAATCTGTATCCACTTCTATAGTATAGGAAATCTGAGTTTGCTATTATGTTTTGCAATAAACAAACCAAGGTTTCTCTAACTTCCTTTATGACAAGAACAGGCTGTAGGTACAGAAAGCCACAAAGCCCAAGCTTTAGAACTCACACTGCTAACTTTTCTTATAACATTAAAATATTAAAATAGTTTTTTTTTAAGATGAAATAGTTGATATGTGCCTTAAATGTTGGAGAGACTGCAGAAACAAACCAATCTTTGACTGTGGCCTTTTTTAAAAGGTCTTACACATTTTTCTAGTGAGGTATTAATGAAAGAATGAGTTTAGCGTTCAGATTTTTCTTCGATGTAAAAAGCGATTATTGGTTTAATGGTTATTCTGCTTCTTATTTTGTCCCCAATTGTTTTGCTTTTTTATGTAGGATGGTGATGGCGGAAGGGACCCAGAGAGACAGAGGGAGGATGGCTCCAAGAGCAGAGGGGAGACAGATCTTCGTAAAGCTTGGTCAGAATCTAGACCACAAGAATATTAACCTTTTACTATATCTATTTCTCATATGTAGTTAACATTCCCAGCATGGTTTATACAATTTAGAAAATGACAATTGTTTAAGATTGAAGAGCTAGTTTTTACTGTTCCCGATTAAACTCCAGGTGTTTCTTGGCGTCTCATATTTCCACAGGGGAAGAGGACTTTGATTCCATTCGTCTCTGTACGTACCGGACAGCCTGCAAGCTCAGATTTATACAGAAGACATGCAACTGTGAGTATCATCATTGCTCACTTGCATGATTGCAACAACACCTCATGTGACATTTTTAAGACTTGGTCACGATCTAATGAGTTTAGAAGGGGAGAGGAAGCTAATGATGTTGTATCCTCCTCCTTTCAGTGCATCTGATCGACATTTACAACGTGATCGAGGCGGTGCGCGACGCTGGGCTGAACGCAGTAGAGCTCAACGCTGGTATCTCTGTTACCAGACTGGAGAACCTGGTTTCCTCCCTGTTCAACCAGCTGAGCAAGCGCCTTCCCACCACACACATCATCAACCCGCAAGACAGCACCGTCCTCCTGGTTGAATTCATACTGGCCGCCATTGATTGGTAAACATTTTATATGAGAATCAGTATTTATTTAGCTAAATGTAAAGTTTTGCAAATTTTTCTGTGATTTTGTCATTCCAGTGAACCAGAAAGCCGTCTGACAGTTCTCTCTGTGAAGGCGATGCTCTCTATCCTGTGTGGAGGCAATCTGGTAGATAAAATGCGCTGTGGGTACCAGTCATGGTTTTACATTTTGCTCAAAGACCTCAAACATAACATAAAAATATAGAAAATACACATTTTTGATTGTGGGTGGGACTATTTTTTAGGAACCATCAAGGCACCCCAAAAATGATGCATTTGTTATTAAGTTCTGATTAAAATCAGTAATCTTACGGCAGAGGTTCGGGGGAAAAATCCTAATACACAAATAACAAATGTCTTTGATTGATCCTTATTAGCTGATACCTGACAGCTACAGTTCTGTAAAAAGTATTCACCCCTTACAGATGCCATACAGATTTTATTTGGTTATCAAACAAAGATATACAAAAAGCTAGTTTAAAAATATAATTTTATTTATTATTTAACAAAGCAAATACCAAACTGACTTGGCTCTATGTAAAAAGGTAATTGCACCCTAAAGCTAAAACCTATTTGAGTGACTCTTTATAGCAATACTGGAGTGCTTTTGAATATAAACAGCCTGTTTGAAGTCATTCCATATTGAACCAGTCAGAGATGGACAGGCTTGTCTTTGACCTCCATCCACCTTTGTCCAACTCCATAACCCGAGCGCCTTTGAGTTTAAGGTCACAGGCCTGGATGTTGTTGCGACTAGAGGGTGCTAGAGAGCAGAATTTGTTTCTCGAACAATTACAACAAGTCTTCCAAGTCCTGAGTCAGAAAGGCGGCCCCAGACCATCCCACTACCACCACCTGACTGTTGATATTATGTTCTTTTTCTAAAATGTTGTTAGTTTATGCCACATATAACGGTTCACAGATTATTATACCAAAATGTTTTGGGATCATCAAGATGTTTTTTGGAAAAGGTCCGATGTGCCTTTGTGTTCTTTTATTTAATAAGAGGTTTCGGCCTTCAAACATTCCATGAAAGCCATTTTTTGTTTAACCACGATCACTGACTGAGGCAAATAAGTGTTTTAAATGTAGTTCTGGTTTATTTTGTAACCCCTAGATGAGTCATTGATGCACTCTTGGGATATGTTTTCCAAGTATATCTCCATCTGTGGATAATGACTCTCACTGTGGTTTACTGGAGCCCCAAAGCCTTCAAAATGACTCTGTAACCCTTTCAGGCTGATAGATGTCAATGACTTTGTTTCTCATCTGTTGAAAGTTTTCAGATTGTGACATTATTTGTTGCTTTTTGAGATCTTTCACCCTACTTCATGCTGTCAGACAGGTGCCATTTAAGTTATTTCTTGATTCACCTGGGAGTAGTGAGTGGATAATCACAGTCAATTCATGACTTAACAAGAGGGTCGATTATTTTTTTCCATTGAGCCAGGGATTGGTTTTGATCACTTTTTTCCCTTAATAATTGAAGTAATTACTGGAAAAGTGCTTCCAGCATTGACTCAAATTTGTTTGCTCTAAAACATTTAAATTTGACTTTAAAAAATACTTTTTAAAACTGTAAATAGAAGTCAGATACTTCAGAAACAAGCTCTTGAGATGGAAAGATGTATTCAGATATTAACATTCATGATTGACTGGCATCTAAAGTTGCATATTAATAATATTTCTGTGTTTGTAGATATGTTTTCTCAGGTATCTGACTCCAAGGGTGTCTTAGTTCCTTCCAAGTTTGACAGTTTTTTAAGAGAGGCTCTCAAGCTGCCCACTGCTCTACATGAAGGCCCATCCTTTGGATACACACACACTGTGGCTCGCTCCTGTTTCCCACAACAGGTATACAGGCTTTATCCATCTGATTTTTGTTACGCAGAGAAACATCAGAGCTCCTAACAAACAAATATCTGCAGCTTTTTGTAGAAAATAAAAGATTGAAAACTAAATAAATAGCTGTTGATTTTGATTGGTTGTGGTATTTCTTAGCAAATTTTAATGATCTCAAATTCTTACGTGTAGAAACGGGTGATGCTCAACATGTTCCTGGACATTATAGCTGAGCCTCCTGAGTGTCTCATCTGGCTGCCTCTGATGCATCGCATGGCCAACGTGGAGAATGGTATATACACACACATATACACAATTATACACATTCACTCCCACACATCCAAACGTAGCCACATTAAATCCAAGGAACCCGGCTACAATTTGGAGATCCCTCAATGTTTGACTATTTTTCTGAGGATATTTTCTAAAATACTTTTTCTAAGCAGGATGCAAATATTTTGAATGCAGCAAATACAAAAACATTCAAATAACCATGTTGGCCTAAGAGGAGGCAATAACCATAATAATAATGATACTTAAAATTTTTTTTAATTTGGTTTATTTATAAAGCACCAATTCACAACAAATCTCTTCTCAAGGCTTTTAAAAGACAAGCAGGTTTAATTAATTCCTTATCCAAATAGGTCCAATTGCATTAAAATCCACTCGATTCATTCCAATGCAGTCTAGGAAGCGTAGTATTCTTGCAATCCGAAAGTTGTGGGTTTGATTCCGGCTTCGTCCTGCCCCATGTTAATGTGCCCCCTGAGCAAGGCGCTCGACCTCAAGTTGCCTACCAGTCTGTGTATGAGTGTGTGCACTATTACAGGGGTTGGACAATGAAACTGAAACACCTGGTTTTAGACCACAATAATTTATTAGTATGGTGTAGGGCCTCCTTTTGCGGCCATTACAGCATCAATTCGTCTTGGGAATGACATATACAAGTCCTGCACAGTGGTCAGAGGGATTTTGAGCCATTCTTCTTGCAGGATAGTGTCCAGGTCACTACGTGATACTGGTGGAGGAAAACGTTTCCTGACTCGTTCCTCCAAAACACCCAAAGTGGCTCAATAATATTTAGATCTGGTGACTGTGCAGGCCATGGGAGATGTTCAACTTCACTTTCATGTTCATCAAACCAATCTTTCACCAGTCTTGCTGTGTGTATTGGTGCATTGTCATCCTGATACACGGCACCGCCTTCAGGATACAATGTTTGAACCATTGGATGCACATGGTCCTCAAGAATGGTTCGGTAGTCCTTGGCAGTGACGCGCCCATCTAGCACAAGTATTGGGCCAAGGGAATGCCATGATATGGCAGCCCAAACCATCACTGATCCACCCCCATGTTTCAGTCTGGGTGGTACGCTTCTTTGGGGCTTCTCCACACCGTAACTCTCCCGGATGTGGGGAAAACAGTAAAGGTGGACTCATCAGAGAACAATACATGTTTCACATTGTCCACAGCCCAAGATTTGCGCTCCTTGCACCATTGAAACCGACGTTTGGCATTGGCATGAGTGACCAGTGTAGGTGCACATTTAATTCTGCCGTGATTTGGGCAGCCGTGGTTTTATGTTTTTTGGATACAATCCGGGTTAGGACCCGAACATCCCTTTCAGGCAGCTTCCTCTTGCGTCCACAGTTAATCCTGTTGGATGTGGTTCGTCCTTCTTGGTGGTATGCTGACATTACCCTGGATACCGTGGATCTTGATACATCACAAAGACTTGCTGTCTTGGTTACAGATGCGCCAGCAAGACGTGCACCAACAATTTGTCCTCTTTTGAACTCTGGTATGTCACCCATAATGTTGTGTGCATTCCAATATTTTGAGCAAAACTGTGCTCTTACCCTGCTAATTGAACCTTCACACTGTTCTTACTGGTGCAATGTGCAATCAATGAAGACTGGCTACCAGGCTGGTCCAATTTAGCCATGAAACCTCCCACACTAAAATGACAGCTGTTTCAGTTTCATTGTCCAACCCCGGTACGTGAATTTGGCTCTACGGTAAAGAGCTTTGAGTGGTCTATATAAATTCAGTTCATTCACCATTTAACCATGTCGTCAGATTCAGATCACAAAAATGGCAACAATAGCTGCTTCAATGGCTTCACCCAGAAACACTGACACAGGAGTCCTCGAGGAATTTCCATGAGGAAAACACAAAGAGAGACAATAAAGTTAATTGTATCAGTGGCTACAAAAAATGAGACACAATTAAATACAAGGCCAGAAGTACTTTCTTTGGGAAAAAATGTAAATAACAAAGATAAAGAACATGGCAAGTGATTCTTCTGTAACAGTGGTAGCTTGTTTTTTGATAGAATAATAATTCACCTTTTCAGCTTTTTGTTGAACTTTAATGGTGACAAGGTAAAAATAAATCTTACTTGATGTTTTAAAAAACAGAACAGACAAAAAAAAACTTAGACCAGCAAGGTTGTGGTTATTGGTTCATAATTCTTGCAAGAACTTTAAAATAGCCTGAAATGGCTTTCCACATACCTCAAAAAGGTTTATTTGTGCCAGTTGCTTGCCAAAAAACTAATTAGGTGACTAGTAGAAATGCAGCAGAAAAGATTTAATTTGAAACATACCTGGCGGTTCAAGCATATGGAGATAAATTGGGGCCATAAAGTTTGTTCAAATGAAAACAATTTGAACCTGAAAAATAAATATTCCCAGATGTTGCATTCAGGGACGTGGGAACTGGAATTATCTGTAATACATCATCGATATTCTATATACAGTGCCTTGCGAAAGTACTCGGCCCCCTTGAACTGGTCAACCTCTTGCCACATTTCAGGCTTTAAACATAAAGATATAAAATTCTAATTTTTTGTGAAGCATCAACAAGTGGGACACAATCGTGAAGTGGAATGAAATTTATTGGATGTGTCAAACGTTTTTAACAAATAAAAAACTGGAAAGTGGGGCGTGCAATATTATTCGGCCCCCTTGCATTAATACTTTGTAGCGCCACCCTTTGCTGCAATTACAGCTGCAAGTCGCTTGGGGTATGTCTCTATCAGTTTTGACTGGTATTGAAAGATAACATGCTTCACCGATAGAAGCAGCTTACATGAATACACGACACGCATCTCAGAGGAGAAAATATGATCTTGACAGATTTGCACAGCATTTAAAGTCCGTGTTGGAGATTTCCCATGCTCTCAACATCAAGCAAAAGAACCGCCAGACTAAGCGGTGGTATGAAACCAGATGCAAAACGAGCCTGTATTTTCCGAATATCCTTGCATGATTTAGCCTGGACTTGTTTTCACATGGACTGGACTTGGGTTTCGGTTTCTGGTGCATTTTTGATTAAAACGTGTTTGGTCTTCATTTAGTGAAGTGACTCACAGCCAGGGTCAAACTGGCACACGGGGCAACCGGGGAAATCCCCGGTGGACCGCTGGCTTAGGCATTTCTGAATTTGTGAATGTTTAGTTTTGAATAACCGCCCTGCGTCCGTGAAAGGCCCGTGAACCACTGGCCCACCGTCCTGCACAGACGCAGGGCGAGTGCAACATCAAGTACGCAAGAGGCGACTGGGGTGCTGATATTTTTCTGGACCATTGTGCCCTAAACTATGCCATATCAATTCAAATTCAATTCAAATTCAAAGATACTTTATTGATCCCCGAGGGGAAATTAGAACTCCAGTACAACCCATCCAAACATACATCATGACACAAGACAATGGGGAGACAGGTCACCGAGGCTTTGCTGCCCACTCACAGGCGCTGCCCTTGCTAGATGAGAAAACGGGCCACATTAGGTAAGTAGAGGGAAGAAATTTTACAAGTTTACAAAACAACATCATGCTGGGAACGGTGAAGGTGGTGTGAGGGGGTGCATTTGTTTATCTTGAGCATGTGTGTGTGTGCAAGTGAGTCCATGAAGCGCTGTCACAGAGGCCATTGTCCTTGATGGTTCGTTGGAATGTTCATCAACCGGCCACAAAGTTCTGAGCAGGTCCACAGATGTCCTCAGGGAAGGGAGGGGGCAGAGGGAGCAGAGCGTCATGTTTACATAACTTCCAGGAGAAGTTGAAGATAGCCAGCCATCAAGGCCGTGCAGGGGAGCCAGATTCAGAAAAACAACAATTATTTGGGTTAGGCTGACTCTTAATTTTCCGTCAGCCTTGAGAGTCTCGCTGGTGCTTCTCAAAGGCAAATCCAAACAGCCAAATTCCTGGTCTTTCGCCAGATCCGAGCGAACAACTTTCTCCAAGATTTATCCCATTTCACCCCTGAGTCCAGGAACCGCAACCTGCCTGCGATCCTGTGTAAGGATCACATCCAGTCTGCGATTCAGCTCACGTAACATCTCAGTCTGAGTGTTGATCGCCCTGAAGATCCCATCATACATGCCAGGCAGCCTCACAATTGCCAGGACAGCTGCTGACATTCTCCGAATTTCTCAATATGCCAGGTAACCATTGACTCCAAAAAGCATAAATCCTGATATCAAACATCCAATTATATACACATATTCCACATGCTCGACTGACATTATCGACAAACACACAATCCTCCACTTCTGCCAGGAATCCATCGTGTATCCAGAGAAAAACGTTCCGTCCAGACAGGTTGGGCTCTCCTTCACCCTGTCTTCTCGTTGAGAAAATTTGATCAATTGCATTGAGAGACGAGCTGACCAAATCCTGTTAAGAACATCCTTTATTTATATGACTCAGCTGTTTTTCCCACTTATATCATAATGATATAAAGCATAAGTTCTAATGTTTCCTTTTTGTTAGAATAGGACAAGAATGCTCATCGACACACATTACAAAGATAAACGGCCCAAGGTTTGTCATAAATGACCTGTGGCTGGGGCACTGGGTTTGATGGTGGAGCAGGCTGTAACTGGTTTGATTAGAATGCAGCAGCACAATTAGATTAAGGATGGACACCCGCTACTACACAACCTACCAGATAGACACCACAATGGTGACACATAGTCTACTGATAATCACTGAAGGAGGGAACATCCATTGCATTGGAGTTCCAGATATAAAACTACATGTGACCTTCTATCGAGGCTCTTCCTCATCCTTTCACAGACGCAATGGTCCGAGACGAGCCTCGGCGCTGACCTCTGCAATCATTCCTCTGCCTTAATTTAGATTAAAGGAGCTAAATGTTAGAAACTGTTTGAGAGTCGTTCCTTTAAGAGGCAGTGTTAGATAGAGTGCGATCGCTTCTGGGGACCAAGGACCGGAGAAACTCCGAGAGGTCTGACCGCCAACAGGGTGCGGTAGCTTTGGACAAACCTCTCCTCTGCTCCAGTCAGGCAGATCAGCTCTGCTGTACACTGGCGAACAGCTGATCTGTAACACATGAACATGTGCTGCAGGGGGACCAGCTGAGCTGACAATGAAGAGCAGAGATCAGAAAAAAAAGCCCGGGCTACTAAACCGAAACCCGAGTCCAGTCCATGTTTATTGTGTTTGCTTTGCTGCCTTCTGTAGATTCTTTGTTGCTAAAAAATAAACATATTTAGTCTGTATTGAGACAAGAGCCTCAAGAGTTTCTCAAAAATCTCCTGTGTTTGTTTTTTTTTCAGTTCATCATCCAGTTTCCTGCTCCTACTGCCACAGTAACGAGATCACTGGCTTCCGCTATCGCTGCCTCCACTGCCGGGGTTATCAGCTCTGCCAGAACTGCTTCTGGCGTGGAAATACCAGCGGCTCTCACAAAAGCCAGCACCAGATGAAGGAGCACTCCTCCTGGGTGAGTCCCTGTGTGGTTACTCATGTATCACACCAGGGGGCACTCTCTGGACCGCCATCAACTGAAGATCTTTCAGCAAAACACAAACCATTTAATCTTCTTTTCTTAAAAAGGTTGATTAAAGGTTTAGGCTTCAGTGTTTAAAGTTTGAATTACAAGATGGTTCAAAACAATTGATCAAGAAATCTTGCAGAGCCTAAAAGGTATTTACTAGTGTATTTATTTCCACATATTGATAATTATAAACAGCAGAGGTGTTGTCTTTTTAAACCTCCATTAGATGAATGCAAAGTTCTAGCAGCTTGAAGGGTAGAATGATTTCAGCAGAGAAATAATGAATTAATAGAAATGGTTGTTAAATTATTCATTTTAGAAGTCTTGGCATATCACATTAATGGTTCAGTTGCAGGATAAACATCTCTCTTGTGCAGCTTCCTGCCTGTCTGACAGTTTCTTCTCATCACCAAAGACTCATGTTAAGAACCTGCAGTACATTTTACATATATTTCCAGCCTGTATGAGGTTTTAGTTCATAGGTTTTTACCTCCATGTTTTTAGTCTTTTTATTTGTTCATAAAATAATTTCATGTTTTTCCATCATCCATCCATCCATTCATTCATTCATTCATTCATTCATCCATTCATTCATCCATCCATTCATCCATTCATTCATTCATCCATCCATCCATCCATCCATATTGAAAAAATAATGTTTTTAAATTAAATTTAAAAATGCATAATCTGCTATGGTTTGAATAAAATTGATAAGTCTGTAAGTTATTCTTGCTCTCAAATAATTTAATAATAATAAATAAATAATATCTTTTATGTTTCAACAGCAACTGTGTTTGTGTTTGCAGAAATCTCCAGCAAAGAAGTTCGGTCGAGCCTTGAGCAAGACTCTGGGCTGTGTATCTTCAAGGGAACCACCCCACCCAATTTACCCTGAGGAGCCAGAGAGGACCCTTAACCTCACCAACATAGTGTACGACCTCACAGCAGGGACACACATTTGTATGATAGATGCTCAATAACCAGAGAAAGTGTTCATTTTGTCTTGCAAGTAGAAGCCAAGAACGGATCATTTCTGTTTTCTAACAGTTGGTTTACTGGAAAATTAATTGGTGCATTTAGGTTGAACTATTTTAGTAAATACTGAAGGTCTTATTGAACACATTATCTGCATCAACGTAATTATATTGATTGCAGCGTTTATCTCAGTTTGGACATTGGCTGATGATAAAATGTGTTGAATTTCCAGCAAAAGTTTCATTTCAGATTTGAATTTTGGAGAGATATATTTAATGTTGGTACATTTGGTTTTTACTGAAGTCCATAAAGCGGTGAAATTACATGCAGTATTAAGACTGGCTACCATTAGAAAATGTTGGAGCAGTTATGTTGATGTTTAACATATTTTGCTTTCTGTTGGCCGACATAAAACATATTTATATGCTAATAGGAAAATCTGATAAGATTGATAAAATCACAGACCCACCTCTCGAAGCAAAATGCTCTGGTTGCTCCACCCCTCTTGGTGGATCAGTGCTGTTTGATTGTCCGCACTGCTGCAGACTGGGTCATTGCAGACCTGCAGGCATTAAACTCAGGGAAGCACATAGAGCTAACCACAGATGTGAGTATGCTAACGATGATCTTGGACAAACTTATTTTTAATGCGACATTCATATCGGTTTCTGCGCAGATCTTCTCCAACTCAATGTGCATTTTTTCTCCCTCTTTCTTTGTTTTTCTTTTCCCTCTGTCGATCTTTGGCCTGTCTGTGTTTGCTCAGACTATATAACAATTCACTGTTGCATGAATGCACTCAGAAGCACGTGATGCTCTTTGTGGATATGCGAGTGTGAGAATGTGTGTTTTCTGATAGAGAGGTCTCTGTGCTTTAAAGTTGCAGTGTTTTTATCCGTCCTCTAAGTTTTAGCCATTGATAGTAGGGTCTTTATGTTTATGAATGGTTGTTATTCAGCCCCTCCAGACCGATTGGGAGCACCAATGAGGCCATGTTGCTGTCTTCGTCAGTGCCAGAGTCCTCCAAGAGGTAAAGATTGACACAAAGTGTAGAAAAATATTAACTCTACTGTTTACTTTCTGTTTGAGATTGTTACGCTTAAAACAGTCAGTCAAGCTTGGCTATAATAATCCTTCAGTCCCATATTGTTTTTCATTTAATCAACAGTAAGATTGTAGCAACCACCTGTTTTATGATCTAAAGGTGTTGTTCTGTTGATCTGTTGCCATTCATTATAAAAAACAGTTTTTTATTGACCAAACAATTTATTAATGGGCTTAAAAGCTAATTGCCTTGTAATTGTAGCCAAAAAATATAAATGATGGTTTTATAAATGATCTGCAAAGGCATTTAGGACCTGCTGAGAGTTTACAGGTATATAGATGTAGACATTTCTGTTGGCAAGCCTGGTAAAGATGTGCAAAAAGTCTCCTCTTCTCCTTCAGTAGCATACTTTCACACTGAACATATCTTTTGACAAGTCCAGCCTTTATTTTGAAAACGTGAAAAATCCCACGTCAATGTATAATCGTTTTCAACAGTCACCGGTAGCATAGTTTTTGGTGTCCCTGCTGTAAATATTTTGTATATTAATATGATTTTTCCAATACTACACCACCTGGTCTTCTCCTAACACATTTTACAAGGTTGGAGCATACATCTCTAAGTCCACATTCCTCTCTTATTGTCTCTTTTCTTCACACACTCCAAAGGTTCTCCATTATAAACTGTGATGGCCATAACAGAAGGTTAATGTTTTTATCTGGTCTACCTTTCCTTTGATGATTGGGTATTTTCCCTGCTGAAAGACCCAGACGGGACCTATTTTCAGCTTTCTGTTGCAGGTCATCCAATTTCTATTTAAAATGTCCTGGTATGTCAAAGAGTTTATGATGACATAAACATTATCACTGTCCCTAGGGCCTTTGAGGGGAAACCTGTCCATGGCACCAACATACATAATCATGGGAAAGAGATGCTCATCCTTTCCTACTAATCCCACCTGGTATCTTTGGTGCTTAACGGCTCAGGCTCAGTCTCATCTGGCCGTAGTCACCTGTTTATGTTTGTTATGGTTGGACAAATGAGGTTTTTATTTTCCAGGCATTATTCCCAAACACTTAATAGGAAATGGCATCCGATGGTGATTTTAGTTGATGACCCAGAAAAGGCCACTTATAAAACGATTTAAACGTTTGACTGCAACCGAGGATTGCTAAATAACAATTTCTAAAATTCAGAACTTAAAATATAAAGTATAAATCATTTTGAAAAATTATTTATTTAAAAAAAATGTGTTTATTATCACTTTGTCAATAACTGTTCCACCAGTGATCTTGATAAAAGAACAATTATTTCCTTATGTGGTAATGTTTTTTGCCACAGAATAAATATATTCAAATTAAGAGTTGTATTTTCCTACGTTTTTCAGTTTGAAATTATGCTACTGCAACAAAATATATTTTTCTTTTAAGGTTTTTTATACCTCTTTACTGGGGGTGCCAACAATTATTCACATCTGTGTATTTTTTTTTTATATTAAAGAAAATTCTTAATTGTTTTCCTGCAAATAATGTATTAGAAAATGAAATGTAGTGGTTACAAAAATAACAGAAATGTTCTTTTATAGAAAAAAATGTATTTCTCATAATATACAGTACAGACCAAATGCTTGGACACACCTTCTCATTTAAAGAGTTTTCTTTATTTTCATGACTATATTGTAGCTTCACACTGAAGGCATCAAAACTATGAATTAACACATGTGGAATTATATACTGAACAAAAAAGTGTGAAACACCTGAAAATATGTCTTATATTCTAGGTTCTTCAAAGTAGTCACCTTTTGCTTTGATTACTGCTCTGCACACTCTTGGTATTCTGTTGATGAGCTTCAAGAGGTCGTCACCTGAAATGGTTTTCCAACAGTCTTGAAGGAGGTCCCAGAGATGCTTAGCACTTGTTGGCCCTTTTGCCTTCACTCTGCGGTCCAGCTCACCCAAACCATCTCGATTGGGTTCAGGTCCGGTGACTGTGGAGGCCAGGTCATCTGGCGCTGCACCCCATCACTCTCCTTCTTGGTCAAATAGCCCTTACACAGCCTGGAGGCGTGTTTGGGGTCATTGTCCTGTTGATAAATAAATGATGGTCCAACTAAAGACAAACCGGATGGAATAGCATGCCGCTGCAAGATGCTGTGGTAGCCATGTTGGTTCAGTATGCCTTCAATTTTGAATAAATCCCCAACAGTGTCACCAGCAAAGCACCCCCACACCTCCTCCTCCATGCTTCACGGTGGGAACCAGGCATGTAGAGTCCATCCATTCACCTCTTCTGCGCCGCACAAAGACACGGTGGTTTGAACCAAAGATCTCAAACTTGGACTCATCAGACCAAAGCACAGATTTCCACTGGTCTAATGTCCATTCCTTGTGTTCTTTAGCCCAAACAAGTCTCTTCTGCTTGTTGCCTGTCCTCAGCAGTGGTTTCCTAGCAGCTATTTTACCATGAAGGCCTGATTCACACAGTCTCATCTTAACAGTTGTTCTAGAGATGTCTCTGCTGCTAGAACTCTGTGTGGCATTGACCTGTTCTCTAATCTGAGCTGCTGTTAACCAGCAATTTCTGAGGCTGGTGACTCGGATGAACTTAACGTCCGCAGCAGAGGTGACTCTTGGTCTTCCTTTCTTGGGGTGATCCTCATGTGAGCCAGTTTCTTTGTAGCGCTTGATGGTTTTTGTGACTATCAGCTGTGTACTGTATCCACCTCCTGCACAACACAACTGATGGTCCCAACCCCATTTATAAGGCTTGAAATCCCACTTATTAAACCTGACAGGGCACACCTGTGAAGTGAAAACCATTTCAGGTGACTACCTCTTGAAGCTCATCAACAGAATACCAAGAGTGTGTGGAGCAGTAATCAAAGCAAAAGGTGGCTACTTTGAAGAACCTAGAATATAAGACATATTTTCAGTTGTTTCAGACTTTTTTGTTCAGTATATAATTCCACATGTGTTAATTCATAGTTTTGATGCCTTCAGTGTGAAGCTACAATATTCATAGTCATGAAAATAAAGAAAACTCTTTGAATGAGAAGGTGTGTCCAAACGTTTGGACTGTACTGTATGACACAGTCAGTTAAGTGAAAAACAAGCAACATTAAGAGACAAGATTCATATCCATTATGTCAATTACAACTTTCTATCAGCATGAAATAATGTGAATTGTGATTCTTAAAAAAGATCTAGCCACTTTAAACTGTAAACTAGAGTGATTCTGGCCCTCTGTTTTTCTTTCCACCCAGTTTGGCAGCAGCTCACAGAATAAACGAGGAGCACGCTCTGATTGCAGCATATGTCAATCGACTGCAGAGCAGCCCTTGGTGAGGGAAGCACAGACACGGCAGCGGGGGGTTGCGGGTATTCAGACGTGGATCAGAGGAGGTTGGAAAGTAAAAAGCTACATTTTAGAATCCAAATACAGTTTTGGAAGCCTCTTCTGCTACTCAGGCTTCCTCCCACAGTCCGAAACATGACTGTTAGGTTACCTGGTCTCTCTAAATTGCTCTTATGTGTGGGGGTGTTCTTGCATGGTTGTTTGTTAGCCTAGTGATGGACTGGCGACCCGGTTCAGGGTGTACCCCACCTCTCACCCAATGACCAGTGGAGACAGGCACCAGCTCCCCAACAGCCCTGCAAGGATCAGTGGGTATAGACGATGGATGGATTTTTCAGAAGTAAAACTATGAATAATAATCTGGAAAAAGCAAACATTTAGACGGCTCTACTTACTTTTTGGGCTTTTCCATTAGCAACAGTTACATGGAACAACTATTATTTTTAGTACCTGTTTGTTTGCAGTTCCAAGGAAACCGACCCGAGCTGAAAACACAAAGTCAGAAGACTGTCGGTCACTGATTGAGTAGAGGGTAACGTCACTAGTCACAGCACATTATAAAAACTAATGTCTTCAGCCATTAAATCGTTGTACGCTGGGCTTACTGTGTATTGCAAGCTAGCATTATGTAGCGTTAGATGTAGAAGTCCTCTAGCTTGTACCCTTCAGATTGGTACCGCTTCCCTCTCTCTCCTGTACTGATCCAGAGTGCTTCGTCTTGCCACCCACATCCTCTGTTGCTCCTTGCTCTGACAACAGCCACAGACAATTGATACTTCAGGCAATTGATACCTCTAGTTAGAATCCAGCTCAACCACATCAGCCTTCACAACTAAAAAGTGTGTCTAGATCAGTGGCTCTCAATCCTGATCTTCAGGACTACATGTTTTAGATGTGTTCTGTCCACGACAACTGATTCAGATGATTGCATTACCGCCTCTGCATGCCATAGGGGCTGCACAAATCTGTTCATGACCTATTAATTTAAACCAGGTGTTCAGCAGCAGGGAAACACCTAAAATATGTAAGACAGTGGGTCCTGAGGACCAGGATTTAGAGATGCTGTTAAATATTATCAAAATAGGCTAATGAAGCCTGAATATTAACATCTTTATTTAGGCTAAATTTGGAACGGACAAATGGGCCTAAAATATTTAAATTAGTTTTCTGGGCCGAATGGGGACAATGATTAAGTGGCCAAATGTTTCAGGCAGTACTTCACCTACTTCCACTGGGCCGAAAATCTGGTAATGCAAGAACTCCAGAAACACTTGAAGTGACGAGAAGCCAGCTTTTAGTAAAAAAAAGACAAGTTTTGGCTTTTGACTTTCACCAGGATCAAGATCATTGTCGAGCCAGTAGGTGAAAGGTTTTACCTCTCATTTAATTCATAAAACAGACATCCATGAAGAAATGAAAATAGGACAAAATAATTTAAAGATTTAAGGAATAAAATATCGTGTGTCAATATATAGGAGAATATTGATACATCAATATACTTCCATGCATAATCTACCTGCTATCTTGCAGGGGTGCCTATATCTCCAGCTGTTACTGGGCAAGAAGGGGTACGCCTGGGCAGGTCACCAGTCCATCACAGGACAACATGCAACCACTCACTCATAGTTAACCCACCAGTCAAGGTTTTTTGGATTGTGAGAGGAAGCCAGAGAGAACCCATGCATGCACCGTGAGAACATGCAAACTCCATGCAGAAAGATCCCTTTTCAGCCTATTCAGATTTATCATGTAGTGAACATTTTCATGCACTTCTCACATTGATCATATGCTCTTTTCCCATATTTACCAACCAAATATTTGTGTGTTTCAGTGGTCTAGACAGTCCTAGCAGGCAAGATGAGGAGCACAAACTGATCGCTCGCTACACATCCCGACTGGCAGAGACGGAGAGCACAGGAGTGAGCGAAAAATAACTTGTTAAATACTTTCAGCTGTGACAAGTCAATAAAGCGCATCATTAGAAAGTTTTAGTTTCCTTTAATTTAATGAAGAAAGTGAACCAAGCTTCAGTAATGGTGCACGTTTGTTTCAGATGATTCCAACAAGGAGCATCAACTTTGATGTGAACAAACAGAAGAGGGAGCTCATTGCTCAGCTGGAGTGCAAAAACCGGTACAGATGTTTTCACTTTATATAAATCTGTACAAAAAGACTCCTTTTGTCACATTACAACCACAAGTGGAAGGAAAATGGTTCTGCCATATTTACTTGTAAATTTATTTTCATTCAACTAAGAAGTTTGTTTCAGTTTTAGACTATGTAAAACGTGTATCACTTGAAAAATATTATTTTTCTGAATTGCACGTAGAAAATTATTTATTCCCCTCTTAATAATCAATGAACTAATGTTTTTGGTATTACAGTGTTAAAACCCTTATAAATACTGACCAGCTTTTTGCTGGGTTCCACTGGTTCCAATTTATCTTTGGTTATGAGCTCCAAGTCTGTGGGGTTGGAAGGCCTCTTTGCCGTCACCCTAGTTTTTAGCTCCCTGAGCAGGACTCTGGCTGGGCCGTTTAAAAAAATTAATATTACTTCAACTCAGAAGAAACATGTTGGTAAAATTTAAGGATTACATTCAACCTGTCAGGGGTATGAATAGTTTTATATATAAATTAAAATTGGAGAACAATAAACAAATCAACATTGTTCATAACTGAAAAATACTTTATAACCATGATGAGCATTACCTTCAATGGGGAAACACATTTTCCTGGTTAGTCCTAAAATGACACGTCCAGACCTCTGATGCTGTTGACGTTTTCCCTTTCTTTTTAAGACAAATATGGAAAAACTGAAAGAAACCAGGAGGTGTGTGTTTGTAAACCTGCCCTGTGCTGACCAACATGTTTTTTTTTTCATTTCCTAGAGAGATCTTGGCAGAAATCAAACATCTCCGTGCAGAGCATGACGCAGCGTGTCAGCCGAGCTCAGAGAGGGGCAGCACCAACCCAGCTCTGCTGGCTGAGCTTCGGCAGCTCAGGTAAACACCAGCTTCAGCATTAATAAACTACTTAAATTATTTAATATTTATGCTTTTGGTTTCATCCGAAAGTTTAGAACTTTTAGGCATAGCCAAGTTCTTTCCCAAATCGCATTTAAATCAGGGAAAGCATTTTTTTTATTCTTCAGTTCAAAATTGGCAAATATTTGTGTTGTTTTTGCAGCCCAGAGGGAGAGTTGTTTGGGCAGATGGCAGGGGCAGATGGTGGATCTTCCTAAAAAAGCCCAAACAAAAAAATCATGTTTCTACTTTTGGTTAAGCAAAATAAAGAAAGAATTAAGAGGAAAAGGTGGTTGGTGGAAATCAACATGGTAGATGCACAGGAAGCCATTTATTATCCTGCAGAGTAAAACTGCCACTAGGAGGCGCCAAATCAAAGTCGAGTTTCATCCTTTTCAACCAAAGCAGTTTCACTGTCAGTTTAGGATTGATATTATTGTATTATTTATATTATTATTTACATTTTTGTCCATTTTACGAACCATTCTTTCACCAGGCCATTTAAAGACACTTCAAAAATGCTCTACAAACTCTAGTGAGGATTAAGATGCTGGATTCACAGCTCCGACGATTTCTCACTTATTCTGGTTTTTCACTGTCTTGAAAAACATGAATTTAGCTTTTATTGTTTTCTGGGTCTGAATAGGTATATGAAAAGGAAAAAATAGAATATAAAACATTTGTAATTCTATTTCTTTCACAACCTAGTCTGGCTTTAGAGTATGATTAGCTTTCTATTTTAATGCAATGTTGTGTAGCAGTCACACTATAGTAATCCTGTTATGCTTTTTTGCCATCTTTACTACTTCAGCACATTGTGGTATTTGAGCCATTTAACTGGCAAACTCTTCAGGAGATGGGCTCTATGACTTTAAATATTCTAATTGAAATATTCAGCATCTAGACTATTTTAGATTACTTTTAGTGGGACCTGTGTGTTTTAAAACTGGTTTAGGCGTCAAACAAATCACTGAAACTGCTTCTTTTGAACTTTTACACAGAGAATTAAGGCAGCAAAAGTTACAGAATGTGCTTTAATGAACCTCTATGTAGGATAATTCAGTCCAATTTTTACAAATCCAAGTGTTATAGATTTTATAGACAATTTAACTTTCCAAAAACATAAAAATAATAAACCCATCTTTTACCATGTTGTTGGATCTGAAGTCAACCTTAGCATCCTTTTTATTACATGATTTATAAAGCATAAATATAATAAAAACCCAACTAGGTAAGTTTATGTACTTAAAACATCTTGAAAAGTATGGAGTTTTTGGTACTGATCTGTAAATATTTATCATATTATTCTTCTGAATTGGTTTGCATTTAATGAAATCTCTTCTAATTATGTAATGTGAAGCTTAACTATGTAAAATAACATAAGATACACAGCTAAAAAATTGCTCTAGGATCAAATTAAAATAGTAACCCTTTTACTTTTGACTACTTTGAGTCAAACTTGTTTTGTTTGGGTTATTTGGTCATTATTCTTATTACCAACTGAATGAAAGCTGAGAAAGAAAACAAAATGTGATTCTGCTGCTTTAATGTTCTCATACTGTTGTGGAAGTCTGTACTTTGTCCTCCTAAATCTTTGTTTTCTTAAAATTTAGAAAGAAATATCATTACTGTGTAAAAAAAATTTTAGTTTGTCTTTCTTAAACCTTTGCATTTCCTGCCTGCTTCAGATTCTTCTGACTCTCTTGTTCTCATTTTCTGCAAGCATTCAGACGCAGGAAAAAAGCAAGAATAAATTGCTAGGGATATGAAGCCTAATGCTTCCTCTGTCCTTTGATCTCCATTAATCCAGGCTCACATCCAATAACTTCAGGATTTTATTTTCCTCCAGCAAAGCTCCCAGCCAGACTTCTTCTTAATTTGAGGCTAACTCTGGCTCAAAGAACTTCATTTTGGAACATCAGTCTTGTTTTGCATTAAGTAAAGGTGATTTCCATCCTTTTATTGACTTAATTAGACTCTGAGTTAATATGTAATAAAAAGAAGAATATTAGGTAAAAAAGGTGCGGCTTGTTTTCTCTCTTTTTCAGCCGGTGGTTTTCTGTCTGTGTTTGGGTCTTTCCAGAGTCTGCCCCTCAGTGACTCTTTGTACTGCGGTTATTTATTCCTGTGACAGTATTGAGGTGTTGGTTTGTGTGTTCCAGACAGAGGAAAGATGAACTGGAGCAGAGGATGTCGTCTCTGCAAGAGAGCAGGAGGGAACTGATGGTACAGCTGGAGGGGCTGATGAAGCTCCTCAAGGTGACACAATCTAAATAAAGACCTCATATTGTCGCTCCGTCATGTTGTAGAGGACAGACCTTCCCTGCTTCCCCATCTTCCTGTCCTTGCTGTAACACTATCCTCACTTCTTTTTCCTCCTTTATAATTTCACCTTTTTGAGCTCTGATTGTTTGACCTGTCCTTTTCCATCCTTTCTCTCCCTGTCTGTTTCTGGCGGCCATTGTCGTGGCCCTGTAGGATGAGGAACAGCGACAGGCAGTAAGTTTATGCCCATTTTCTGTGACAAACACTGAAGTAAAACTGGAATCCACATCCAATTGTTAATTTTCATTCATTACACACAGAGTGAAATATTTCAAGGTTTTTTTCTGTTAGTTTTGATTAATATGGCTTACAGCTACTGAAAACCAATATAAAAGGATTTTTAATACAGAAAGTTTATATTATAGAGAAGACAGTCATTTAAAGCTTCCACAAGGAGAGTAAGTAACAAAAGGTCGTTGCTTAAGGAGCTGGCTGTTCAGAGTGCTGTATCTGAGCATTTTAATGGAAAGTTAAGGGGAAGGAAAATGGGTTATAGAAAGAGATGCACAAGTAACAGGAACATGCACACCCTTAAGAAGATTGTGACATGAAGAGAACGGACTGGACTGTTGCTCAGTGGTCCATAGTCCTCTTTTTAGATGAAAAGAGGAATGCGAGACTGTCGATTTAGGGGTCGGTCTACGTTCCTGGCCTCACCTATGGGGATGAACTTTGGGTCAAGACCGAAAGAACGGCTTGAAAATCTGTCCTCCTATTTGGTCCGATGCAGGCAGTCTGATTATGGGCAGCTGCTCTCTGCCTGCTCCCTCAGACGCTGGTTTGCTAAAGAACCGTAAATAAATGTCCGAACCAAACATGTTGTTTCATGGTGGTTTTGTTTTGTGTGTTTTGGGGAAACGTTTGTGCCTCTGAACAGCTGATTTTATGTGTGATCAGCTGGTTTAGGATGTTATTAAATACAGCGCTCTGCCTGCATATAATTCAGACAGCTAATTTTCCCTTTTTCTTTTATGTCAGCCTTCAGGCTGGTTTATAATCTGTAAATGGTAAAATGACATATATGACCTGCTCCAGCCACTGTGGTCCTTTAATATTATTGTAGTCACTCTTGAGTTTTATTACCCCTTCCCTGCACTGTCTCAACAAAAAACCTTCTCATTTCTCCTCCTCCCACGGCCAATCAGTGAACAGCAGTCTATTCACGTCACATGTAGCCCCAACTCAGCCCCGGTCATTCCTGCTCAGGAGCAGAGACCAAAAAAGTAGGTATCGGTATGGAAAAAACTAATGGAAACACTTGCAACGCGAGCCGAGTGGAGTCGAGTAGGGCCAAATCGAGCCAGAGGAAAAGGGGCAATGGAGTATTGTCAAGAGGATGATGAGACACCTGAGTCAGCAATGCAGACAAGCTGAACGCTGCTATTAAAGCAACCTGCAGAGTGAAGCTTCGGGCTGATTGCCTCCATGCCACGCCGCATTGATGCAGAAATATATGGGAGACACAGCTAAGGATTGAATGCATGTTCTGTACAGTGCAATAACATCCTTTCAGTAGGCAGATATTTCTGTTCTAAAAATGCTTCTTTTAGTTGGTCTTGTGAAAAATTCAGAGTTTCTGAGAAACTGAATTTGGGGATTTCTTTAGCTGTGAATTATAATCATCAAAATGAACAAAAATAAAGCTCAAAAGACATTACTGTGTAATGAATCTGTATATTAGTTTCCCTTTTTGAACTGAATTACTGAAATGAAAAAACTTTTTGATATTATCATTTATTGACCTTCCCCTTTAGTTTTCTAATTATGTCCCAGGTGTTGGTTTACCAGAACTGCAGGTGTCAGCTATCGAATAAAAACTGTTTCTTCTCGTGTTTACACAAGCAATGTGTTGCATTGTTTATGATTTGATCTCACAGGCGCAGGCAGCTGGTTCTTCTCACGCTTCCCCCTCTCGACCGAGCCCGTCAGCCGTTCGCTCAGCAGGCGCTCCGTCTCCTCAGGCCCACATGTACCATCCTCAAGACTCCCTCGCTGGGGTCGGCGGTGATGTACAGGAGGCTTTTGCTCAGGGTAAGACCAACTCATGTTATGTTTTACAGTAAATTTTTCTGAGAATGTATCCTTTTTACTGCAGACAGCAGTCGTAGATAAAGTATAGAAAGAAGAATAAAAGTAGAATAAACTATTAAAAACAACTACAAGTAAACAACTTTTTACGTTACATAGAAATAAAAACTGGGCATCAGTGGCACAATTTTTGTCAGTCAGCTTCATTAGAGAATAAATGACCAAATTAAAAACTAAATTAAAATTTTACTATTATTGATTTTGATTTATTAGGAACAAAACCGATTTAATTGGTACTTTTTTTCCTCTTTTGTACAGTCTGGTGGTTTTCATTGATTTTGGTGTTTATGGATGTCAGGACCATTTAAAACAAACATTTCTGAAAATATTAACAATAATTTGAATATTTGAGCTTGAAAACATTTTTTCATTTTGAAATGTAGTTTCTGTATCAATCCTGTCGAAAACACTTGATGAATGTTTAGAGAATCATGGGAACTGCCTGTTTGAAGGACTTTTGTTTAGGTTTATCTCTGGGGCACCATGTTCTGGTTCTGTCTGCATAAAACCCACAGTCTCAGTTTTAAACATGAAACTTATTTTCTGAAAGTATGGTGCAGGTCTTATGTGCCATTCATACTTTGGCTTTCCTGGAAAAGATAAAAGCCTTCAAATAAAAAAGTTTATCTTGCCATCAGACATGGTGAGGATAGTCAGGGAGGTTTTTGAACAATTTACAAAGCTCCCAGTTAGAAAAACTGCTGCAAGAAGGGGGATTTGGGGGTTAGTTGTTTGGGAAGCATGCCTGGGGTTTGCTAAACGCCACTGGGACTGTGTGCTTTGGTCAGAGACGACTAACATTGGGGTTTTCTTCGACACTCACTCCAGGTGGATCTAGTATGAAACAAGGCATGTGTGTGGAAACGCACCGTATGTCCACTGTTAAGTATGGTGGAGGATTTGTGATTAAGGGGACCTGGGAACCTCGGAGTGCTGTTAGTGGCTGCTATCATGAACACGTTGAAAAAACAGGACATTTAAATAAAAATCTGCCGGGCTGTGTCAGAAAACTGAACACGGGTTTTTCACCAAGTTAACAATCCACATCAGCATAGAAAGGGTCCAGACACCCTGTTAACCTGTATGCACAGATTTAAACGGTGTAGAAAACCTGAGGGGTGAGCTAAAGAGAAGAGAGCGTCAGAGAGGAGCCAGGAACCAGAGAGAGTGTGCAAACTGAGATGGTCAAAGGTCTCTGCATGTTTCAAGCTTATGGGATGTTATAGGAGAAGAATAAGTGCTGCTCTGTTGACATAATGGGTGTTGTACAATACATGAACACATTCTGATGTGAAAATTTCTTTCCAAGTTAGTTTTTTTCTCTAATGAATCAATATGCTCCAATTAAAGACTGGGTTTTCAGTGTTTTTAGTGTGGGATCATGCTTCTGCAACACAAAATTAAGATTTTTACAGAAAAAACTGTAAAACATACTTAGACATACAGCAGGTTTCGATTGGTTGTTTCTGATTAGTTTTACTTTGTTAAGTGTCTGTTAATTATTAAAACATTTACTCACAGTTGAGAAGAAAAACTCCAGGAAGTAGTCAGTCTCCACTATTATGTGTTTCTCCAAAATGCTGCTGAGAAAACCCTTTTTTCTTCTGACAAGCAGCACAAATTCCTGCCTCTGTTCAAAGGTTAGTTTAAAAAAATCCCTTCAGCTGATCAAAACTGTGGATTTTTTTCCATCAATATTTTTATTGTGTTTTTCATTCACCTTGACATACACTCATAAAATACACATCTGCATATTGTCCAGATATGCAAGAGAAGGCAACCCAGAAAAGTGATTGTAGAGCCTCTTAACATTCTGGTTTGGTCATTCTTGTCCTTAGTTGGTTTCTTCCACTTGCAATATGTCCACACCTTCCACAAATGTCCTGAGGGGTCTCCATATGTTGTCAAACAACTCGCATTTCCCTTTTTGAAGAGATGTTATCCGTTCCAGGGGTAAAGTCCAATGCATGATACCTGGTTCTGTTGTTTTCCTCCAGAAAATTGCAATCAGTCTATTAGCTTGTAGTAGACACATATGAGTCAGCAGCTGTTCACCTAGTATGAGAAAACCCGGGTCCAATGCAATGTCTTTTGAGACAATATGTTCTATGATTTGTTTTATTGCTTTCCAAAACCGTTTAAAAGCATTAATTTATAAAAGTCTGAAATTGCACCTTTACCTGAGCTTTCTTTACATACCAGCTCATCTAGATGGGATTTTGCTGGCCTGGTTAAGTCGTTGTTTTTTGTTCTAATGTAGCTTCTAAGCTGAAGATATTTAAAGAAGTATTTTCTATGAATATTAAATTTCTGTCTGAGTTCTTCAAAAGACATCATGTTAACTGAACCAGCTAGATATAAATCTTGAATTTTGACTATTTCATTTGTGGCCCATTGTCTAAACGTAGGATCTGCTGTCCCTGGAGGGAAATTTAGATTTTCCTAAAGTTGTGGATTTTTTTGGAAGTTTTATTTGTTTTTGGCCACATCCTTCAAAGGTTTGATTTCCTGTCACACAATGAAGATTAATATCCAGTTTGTATTTGTTTTCCAATTTTATTTGATGCTGTTTTTGTCATTTGTAATCACCTGAATCTTCTCTGTACTTCAGTAGATAAGTACATGTTTTGTCGTTTTTAGGCCCAAGAAGGAACCTGAGAAACGACCTTCTGGTAGCAGCCGACTCCATCACCAACACCGTGTCCTCGCTGGTCAGAGAGCTCCACTCTGGTATGTAACCCAGCTTCAACACCCCCAGTTTTCTCTTTCTGAAATACTTTAAAATTTCAGTTTTTTATAGCTCTATTTTAGTTTTGTGCCAATATTGTATAAACAGTTGTCTGTAAGCTGTTTCAGCCACTGATGTTTACCATGTAAACACCCCAAACAGATGAAGGTCGAGAGGAAGAGGAGAGGTTGCTGAATGGAAAAGACAGAGGTAACTTTATTCAGCTAAAATACCACAAGTGTCCAAGGTGTAAATATGCATATAGATGGTTTGCATTCGTGTCAAAGCGAATATATTAAACCCAGCAACACACCATCGGACTATCATCAGACAGAAAAGGCTAAATGAATTACTTTAGCTGGATTGGAACCTGCTGCAGCCCTCTGCAGTGCATCCTTATGCCCTTCTTTCCTTATGTCGTTCCTTCCCACCCTCCCTCCCTTGTTTTTTCCATACCTCATGTGCTCTGTAACCGTTACCAACAGATCAGTCAAACTTTATTTATAAAGCACCTTCCATACAGTCAGGTGTAACTCAAAGTGCTTTCCAGAGGTTAAAAACAGAAAGACTGGCATTCAACCGCTACAGGCAGACAGCTGTGGATACATTTCTTTAGGTTCACAGGTCAATATCACTTCAACAGGTTACAACAAAGTCTGGCACGTTGGAAACAAATTAGAAGAGATGGTTTTAAGTTTTGCAAAGGTAAATATTTAAAAGAGGACAATTCACCTGAGTAAAAGTTGTATAAAAGTTTAATTATATAGTCATTTCAGCAGTCTATTTTAGAAAATAGAAATTTGTAGGTTTTTATGATATCCAGTTAAACAAGATTTTTTTTTTTTAACTTTTATAAACTATTAATACATGTGTTTGGTTTTTAAAATCATGCAAATCTCAGCAGTGCTTTGCAGAAACCCATATTAAAAACACCTGGGTGCGCCTTGGGTTTGTGGTGCTTCATATTTTTCAAAATGCTTAAGTTGTGGTGGTTTTATAAAAAAATATATGGTTCATACTTGTGAATGTAGCTGAAAGGAGGGAAAAAGTGTCATAAAATGTCCTGCAATGCTGTCCTGGATGTAGGCCAGTTTGTATAATATGGAGTTGTGATTTCTATAAAAGATAAAATGCTATGGTACTCCAGGTTTTCTTTTGAATGTTTAAAACTCAGTTCCTGGAAGGCCTCTCCCTCACTGGGACTTTAAAAGCTCGAGTTCTGGTAGCTGTTCTCCAGTCTCTGCACTTCATCTCCAGGTTTTGCTGTTATTTGTTCAGTCTCCAGTAAGCTTCGTTAGCATGCCATCTCATTAGCCATGCTTTATGGAGCCCCTCCTTTTTAACAAGGCGCAACCACCTGCTGAGAAGTACCGGATCCACTTCCTCGTCTGCTCCTTCAGCTCTGAGTTAACGTTCATTATGATACTAACCAGCAGCACTAATCGACCAATCCCCGAATAGACAACCAGTCAGAGACCCGGGTTCAGCTCCATAATCAGAACAGTTAAGTCTTAAAGTTTAAAATAAAGTTTAGATCATTTTTTCAGCATCTGGAAGCTACCATGCTGTCAATTAATTTATGAAGAGAAATAAAAAACTATCCACACCAACCAAAGTAATACTCACCTAAACCTAATAACTGCTTGTTCCACCCTTTGCAGCAACAACTGCCATCAAGTGTTTGTGAAATCTGACAGCGAGTCTTTTTCATGACTGTGGAGTTTTGGCCCAGTCTTCTTTGCAGGATTATTTTAAATCAGCCACATTGGAGGATTTGTAAGTCATGCCACAGCATTTGAATCGGTTAACCACTGAACCTTAATTAAGATGTTTTAATTTTTCAGCCAATCGCATGTGGCGTTGCTGGTGTGCTTTGGATCATTCTGCTGCTGCAAAAGACAATGAAGCTTGATTCTAGAGTCACAAACATTTCCTTCAGGGTTTTCTGTCAATTTTGGGATCTTAAATGTTTTTTTTAGCAGAAGGGAAATGGACCTTTAAGTTTATTTTTGATCTGCAGTAACTTTGGCCTTGAAACTCTAAAAGAGATGCCATTCTTTCCTAGCCTCTCTTTTTTGTTCTTGAATCATGAACTCTGACCTTAACTGAGGCAAGTAAGGCCTGCAGCGCTTGAGACGTTGTTCGTGGTTGTTTTGTGACCTCCTGGAAGAATCGTAGATGTGTTCATGGAGTAATTTTGGGAAGGTTCACCATTGTTCCATCTTAGTGGCTCTAACTGTGGTTTGCTGGAGACCCAAACCATTAGAAACGGCTTTGTTACCACTTCCAGACTGATACACGTCAATGACTTGCTTTTAATCTGTCCAATTATGTTGAGGTTATTTCTTTATTCTGCATTTCTGACAGTAATCAGACCTGGGTGTATATTGTGTTTATTCAAGTTATATTTGTCTGATATTGAAATTTGTCTGATCTAAAACATTAAAGTGTGACAAACAAGCAAAAACACAAGAAATCTGTTGGGAGTACAATACATTTTCATGGCACTTCACAGTCTTTTACAGTTTCTGAACTGCATTTTATTTCCAGACTGCTCTGTTCTTTACTGTTTGTTAATAAAGCTTTTCTTTTTTGTTTAGCAGGTTAACATGCCGGCAGAATATGTAGGAAAAAGTAAGTAAATCTACAAAATCTTCTTTTTCAGGCGCAGGATATCTAAATCTCTTTCCAAAATATACAAGTAGTTTTAGTTACTTTTAATAGTTCAACAGAAAACGTCATGTTTTGTGGAACAAAGTGAATGATTCGATGACTCCACATGTTGTTCATCATCTTGAAACTTGTTTGGGCAGGCCTTTCCAAGCAGCTTTTTTAGGTTTCAGTGAGATTTCTAAAGGGAACAAGTTTAAAAGTTGGAAAAGAAAACAAAGAGCAGAAAGTCCAAAAGTTAAAGTGCTTATTTTTCCTGATTCTTTTACTGATAAAAGGCAGTTTTCTGTTGCTTTTCATGTTTAAAGTTAATTTTTGTGTAACTTACCAGGGGTAATTTGCTGTCTTACCAAGGAATCCTTTCTTCTCAGACATACTGGTGTTTCATCAGTGCCAAAGACGACTGACCCCACCAGGACTAAAATGTATCCACAGTACCTGTTGGTCAGCAGTGGGTGGATTCAGTCTCCTTTGCCAATCAACCAATCATGATGCTGGACACCAAACGACCGCTGTGGGGTCTCTACTGATGAATAGTTGTGGTTTTTTGTGTGTCTTGTCACAGTGTTTTCTATTGTTGTTTTGATTTGATCTTGCATAATCAAATGAGGAATCTGAAACCTACTGAAATGTTCTGTAGCGTGTGTGTGTGTGTGTGTTAGAGTGTGCGCCCATGCATTGTTTAGTTGGAAGAGGGTCGAGTAAGTGGGAGAGACTCAGAAAGGAGGATGTGATTGAGAAGGATTTTAGGGCCGAAAAGTTTTTGGATTAGAAAGGAGACGTTAAAGATGAAAACCAGAGGAAAACAAATTAAAGAAAGTTGAAAAAAGGAGAAGTGAGCTGATAAATTTTATGTTTGAGCACTGTGTGCTTTAGTATTTATTACTTTGAATAGTTTTTTGGGGTTTTTATGCCATGTATTCATGCAGTTTGAGTCCTTTATGTGTATATGAGAGTGGTCCTGCTGAGAAATTTAAGCTTTAATGGGCTAATTCCCACCAAGCTATCTCATGTGGTTGAGGGGATAAAGACTGGTGATCTTGTTCTTGGTGTCTGAAATAATAGCGTGTACAAATACTTGGACAACACGCTTCCCCTAACTGTACAAAGTGATGCTACAGTATGGACAGAAACCAAATATTATAGCCCGACTCTGGTTCTAGCACTGTAAAAATGAACTTTAATGTATTGTGTCTAGTGATGATGTCCATTTTTCAACAATTTCTGTCTGAAATAAGGATGCAGATGGAGCCACAGGTGCCATTATGGCAGCTCAAAGTGTCCAGTTTTTACTGTGTATTCTGGTACTGCAGCTATCTGATTACTCTGTATGTGTGTGTGTGTAGGTTTCATCAACAGTAAATGTTTGTAAAACCAACAACGTTTGAAATATTTACCTCGACCACTTGAAGAATCACAGTGCATGGTAAAAGTATTCACTCCTCTTAAACTTTAATACATCTCGTCAGGCTACAACCACAGCTTGAATTTGTTGTTCGAAGATCTTAGGTGGGCTGAATGCGAATGTTCGGCTCACATCTGAGTCGTTGCTTTGTAGAAAGTTTCACTGCAACTGCTGCTGCACGTCTTTTTCTTTGCACATCTAGAGACTGAAACTTTTCTTTGCCAAATCTTCATCTCAAAGCATCTCTCACTCAGTCAGATTGGATGCAGAGCATCTTTGAGCAACATTTTAAGTATTGCCATAGATTCTCAGTTGGAATTTGGGTCTGGACTTTGACTGGACCATTTTAACACATTAATTTGGTTTGTTCCAAACCATTCCACTGAAGAGATGACCATATATTTATGCTTAGTGCCCCAGTCTTTTGCAGCTGGTTTTATGCTCAAGATAAGCATTCCCACAGCATGATGTTGCCACCACCATGTTTTACTGTGGGGATGAAGTGTTTATGGCAAACCGTTAATTTTCTGACTCAGAAGTTCAAGTGGCATGGGTACTTTTGTGAAGCACTGTAAATATCTGGTTAAGATAACCTTGTCTTAACTAGGTTTGGAAGCTGTTGATCCCAAATTAAATCTTTCAACATTCTGTCTTATTCTTATCTGTCGCTGTTTTTCTTCCTTGAGTTGAATATTTTTTTTTAGCTCTTAACCAGTTCAGGACAAGGTCATCTATATATGAAGGGATACACTGATCTAAATCCAAAACTTTAAGATCTGCTTTTTATTTTTTGCATTAGTTGTTCAGGTTTTGATGCTTTTATTTAAAACTTTGAATCCACACTCTCTAGGTGGGACTGAGCTATATATAAAGAAGCAGAAACAACATGCTGTGGATATTACAAAGAACAATCAAAGATGATTTATTATTATTATTTTCATTTAGGTTCTGACAGCAAGTCCTTCTGGTTACATTTACTGTCAAACTAAATAAATGCAGTTTCAGCAGTTTTATTTTTTACTTTAAAGGTTTGTTAAAGCAAAGCTGAGGCAAACATGAAATATGACTTTAATTAAATAAGCATTTATTGAACAAATCTTAAATTATTTAGAAGTTGTAGTTTGGTGCGTTTAAATTTTTTATAAAGTAACCAAATGACTAAAGCAGCATTTTGTCATCTTACACTTAATATTAATGGTGTAATTAAAGTGTCTTTTAGTGTCTAAAAGCTACCTGGCTAAGCCAACTCCTTACTTTGCTGTCTTGTTTTGCTTTATGTAAAATATAAGTGACTGTTTATGAGTTTGAGTTCTGGGGATGATGAACTACACCCATTAATCCAAGTCAGCATGCAAAAACAAATGTTTGAACCAAAGATGTTTTATTTTATTTCATTCAACACACAATGTATTTTTATCAACGCAAAATGTTTCAGTGATTTTCAGAGTTTCCACTCTGTTTGGAAGCTGAAATCCCACATTTTGCACATTTTGTTTCGGTTTTCACCAGATCTTGACTGTGTTTGACTGACCCGGATCGTCACGTTTACAGTCTGCGCCGTGATTGACCGACTGTATAAATGATTCAGCGAAAGAACAAGCTCACGTTTCTCCATGCATGTTTAACAGTGACTAAGAGTGTGAGTAGACAGACTTTCCCTGACATGAAACTGTAAACACCTCGAGCTTTGAACCTGCTGGAAAAGACGATGTGAGTGAAAAGTGTGCATCTGTGTTTCATCTGCAATAAATATTTATCATCAATCTTTGAGTTTCATCTGTCTTTGTGGCCTGTGATTTTGGTTTACAAGGATACTCAGCATCATGAAAACATGGGGTATGTCATGAATGGCTCGCTCCTTCGTAATCTCAGCTGTTGCTTTTTAGCAAGACAAACCCCAATGTAGGAAGTGTTTTCCAGTAACAGAATACAGTCCTTTGTAAAATTCCTGGAAGTCCCTCATCTGGTGTCCAGATTTTGTGAATTATTATATGGCTCTAAGTCCAGTGAGTCAGCGAGATCATATTTATACTGAAGATAAAACCTCACTAGAGATGATTGAGGTTTAAAGCCAAATGGAAAGTCGGTGAAGGATGGAGCTCCCAAAGTGTTCACATACCACATCTCTGCTGTCTTGGAAGTACAAAAGATCACATAATCAAAAATGATTTAAACAGAAAACGGAATCAATGTTAACATTACATTGCTTGTCTAATATTAATTGGTTAAAAGGCATACAAAATGAAGAACATACTCACTTTTAAAATATGTGCAAAGGCTTGATGTGTATTAAAGGTTTCCAGAGTATTGAGAATAAAATCACACCTCTAATTACCCTGCAGTCTACTTATACCCGGTTCACCCGTAACTCTCAGTATGTCACGTTCTTTCAGCCGTTCCCTCCCTCAACCTCAAGTCCTTCTCACCTCATCGCATCACCCTCATCCATATTCATACCTTCATCCTCACCCTCTTCCTTCACCACATGGTTTCCAGAATGTGTGAAGGAGGATTTGTTACAATAAAGAAAACCAATTTGGGATTGACCTTTGTGAGTAGTAAATTTATGAGTTCCAGATGAGAGTTTGCTGTTGAGCCAGAAACCGAGATAGTTGCAATTCTTGACATGGTCAATCTTAGAAGCAATTTTAGGGAGGCAATTGGATTGTGGATTTGTTTCTTTTAAAAATCATACATTTAATTTTGTTCATTTTTTAAACTAAGGGAAAGCTAGAGAGGGGACATTGTCTGGCAGGCAACGCAATAATGTCATTGTACTGTGGCCCAAACTAGAAATATAGCAGAAATAGGTCAGGTATTTACACAGTAGCCAGAAATGCTCAGTTGGAGAAATTATGTGTTGAAAATGTTAAAACAACAGCAGTTTGATTTTTTTGTTTTCAGTTTTTTTTTAATATTAGCATTTTTTTAGGCTTTGCATCCTCCAGTACGTAGGAAAATATCAAGTATTAAGATTTCATGTGATGGAATAAATAGATATAACTGGCAATTTACATCCGAAATACAGCGCTATCCACAGTTATTCACACACCATAGTGAAAAAACCTTTAAAATAATTCATCTTCATTCATTTTTTACAAAATAAAACTTTAATTTTGAGTCCAGATATGGGAGGCAAACCAATATTATTGTTTTTTTTTTATTTCACAAAATCATGAATGCTTCACTTACTGGAAAACAATAAAAATACCTAAAAAATGTAACTTAAGCATCTTTTATATATAAAATTTTGTTTTTTAAAGAAGATCACAATGTCTAGAAAGTTTTAAGTTTAATCCCCAATTTCCTGTTTGCTGTGACAGAGATTCATTTCAACAGCTGCAAACAGTGGTAATCTAATTTAAGGCTTTACCAGGGGTGCCAACAGCTGTGGAAAGGGCTGTAAATGCTTGCTGATATACAAAATCCTAAATAAAAGCAGAAATGTTATGGTAAGTTGATGATAGGATAAGATCTGTTGGCAAAACAAGCCCCACATTTTCATGCTAAATTATGACAGAAAAGAAATGAAGGTTTCTGTAAACAAAGCCCATAAAAAACTCAGCTTTGCCAAATTTTCAGACTCTCAGGTTTAGTTTCTTCATTATTATGGATCAGCAGTTTCCCACGATTCTTACGAGCTTCCTTGAGAGTTTAGATGTGGGTTGTGAGGATGATTTTAGGACGGGGGTGTGAGCCATTAACTAAACAAAGCTTATTGAGGTCGGTCTGTTGTTGGTGACCTCCCTGTTAGCTATAAATAACCCCCCACTCACCACCTCCAACACTCGGACACAGTGACATGGTGCCATTATGACCCAGTGTAGTAAAGATCACCTTTCTTTGCTCAGAGGTCAATCTGAGTTCAAACTCTTCTTCTCTAGAGAGAAAATAACATTCTTTAAAGCTGACAAATGATGTTCTGTTAGTATATATGCATGCATTGTACACTAAATATTTCTTACTGTGGTTTTGGTAACTTTCTTGTCTTTAGGTAGAAGAAGATTTTGTTAATTCTTTTACATTTCTTTTATTTTGTAGTACTTAATTAAAATCAAACTACACACAATAATATTTGAGATTTTACAACTGCTTAAGGAATTTAACTATAATTTTACACTTTTAGAATTTGTAGCCATGTGGCAGCATACTGTATATTAAAAATAAAAGTTTACCAAACATTATCAATCATTAAGTAATTTTCAGCTTACAAAACAAATATATAGTTATTTTGAAATTAGTATTTCAGAAAAATTTACAAATCAGAATCAGCTTTATTGCCAAGTTCGTTCATACAAACAAGGAATTTGACTCCGGTACACTTTGCTCTTTTGTTCTGTTTTTGCATTACAGAATATACATATTTACAATGTACAATATACACATATATAATAAAAACAAGCCCCACATTTTCATGCTAAACGATGACTGAAACATCCGTATGCTGTTGATTGGTAATCTATTGAATGTTCATCAGAGAAACAGCCTGGGGGAAGAAACTGTCTCTGTGGCGGCTGGTTTTAGTAAACAGTGCTCTGTAGCGGCGGCCTGAAGGTAAAACTCTAAACAGTTTATGTGCAGGGTGTGTGGGGTCTGCAGAGATTTTAGCAGCTCTTTTCCTGACCCTAGACCTGTATAAGTCCTGGATGGAGGGAAGGTCAGCTCTGATTATTCTCTCTGTATTCCTGATTATTCGTTGCTGTCTGGACCTGTCCTGTTTTGTGGATGAGCCAAACCACACTGAGATGGATGAAGACAGGACAGATTGAATGATGGCAGTGTAGAAGATGGCCAGCAGCTCCTGTGGAAGGTTGAACTTCTTGAGTTGCCTCAGGAAGTACAGTCTCTGCTGGGCCTTCTTCTGAACAGTGTCTATGTGTGAAGACCATCTCAGGTCCTCAGAAATGGTGGTTCCTAAGAACCTGAAGTGGTCCACGGCCGATACAGTGTTGTTGAGGATGGTGAGGGGGGTGTATGGGGGTGGTGTTCTCTGAAAGTCCACCACCATTTCCACAGTCTTGAGTGGGTTCAGTTCAAGGTAGTTCTGACCACACCAGTGTACCAGCCGATCCACCTGCTGTGTTTCTTAAAAATGTCCCTGCGATCAAAAAACAACTTTTTAGATAATTCAGTGTTTTACATGTCTGGCTTGTGGCAAAGTGCAAACAGGACGCTATTTTCAAACAAAAACCTTTCTGATCTTATCTTGAGATGCCTATAAAAGAGGAGGCTGTAAAAAAATAGACAAAAACTAAAACACTACTCCTATAAAATAAAGTATGTCTTTACAGAGGAAGCTATAATTGTCGAGAGGTGCTGTAAATTAATAAAAACACACTGATAGCACCATGTAGTGATAATGTCTGTTCTTGAAAGCAACCACTTAATGTTACTGTGACCATTACTGCAAAAATATAAGATAAAGTTGTCTACTGCTTCTTAATAATATTGTTCACAACTGAAGATGTAATGATGTTGTGATACTAAATATTATCTAATGTAAAGGTATGTTATTATTAATATTTAATAATCCTTGGATTAGAGATGATATTTTGCAGTAAGCAAAGTAGTCATATAATCAGCAGCAGCTGTTATAACGTGTATCTGAGCAAATATTATGAAACTGTCACTCTTTTTATTCCATTTTGCTTATTTTTATTTTGTTTTCTAAATCTTCTCCTGATTGAAAAATTGATTTAGCCTGAATCACCATAAATAAAGGTCTTAAATGAGTTATTGTAGGGCTGTGTTTTGTCCTTAATTTTAGTTAGTTTGTCTGTGATAACAGCAATAACTCAATAAGGCTTCAATGGTTTGCAGTACTGTAATATTTTAAACATTTAACACTTAATACATTTATACAGCTAGAGAAATCAGATGTCTGGTGAAAAGTTTTAACCTTTATGTAGAAACAAAGTCACACATAGTTCTTAGTATCTTGTTTCAGTTGCAAGTAAGAAAACCAGTTGGTATTTGCTACTGTGGTGCAGAGTTTGAGAAAATTACAATTACATTGAATTTTCTTAGCATTTTATGTCATCACACATCTAAAACAATATCCCCATAACAGATATCTTATTTACTGAGATATAACAGTTTAGAAGTGTGAATAAACAGTTTGTTTCTACAACTTTCACCGCCTCTTATACACACGTCGAACCTGGGAGAGCTGCTTAGAGGACTGATGCCTCCGTAAATGGGTCACATACTCCATCACTACACCATGCGCTGCGCCCTATTGCTTCTACATTTTTGATCAAAGCTGCATTTGGTGGATGTTTATATGCCAGTCTCTATTAACTGCAAAGCTTCTAGGCAAAATTATGAGCAAGCCCACACCTGAATGGTCTCAGGATGCTTCACTGTTGACATGACACAGGACTCGTAGCGATCACCTTTTTCCTTACTGGACAATCGTTTCTTCGAGATGTTCTAAAGGCTTCATGAGAGAAAATATCTTTACACTAGTCCTCAGGAATTCAATCCTGGTATCTTCTGCAGAATGTCAGTCTGTTGTTGAAGTTTGTCTTGGCAAGAAGTGGCTTTTTGCTATGTTTTGCTGTCTAAAAGTGTCTGCCTTACTGTACATCCAGAAACACCCACACCTGGTTTCTGCCAATTGACAGCAAGCTCTTCGCTGGTGGCCACCTGTTCCCTCTCTTAAATCCTGTCTTTACGAGACAGTCCTGGTACTTGCTGGACCTTTTCTTGGGTAAATCAAAACTTTCTTTAGAGCAGTTGAACGTCTCTTCTTGAAGTTCTTGATAATTTGCCTGTTTTTGTCTGAAATGAAAATGATGGCATGTGTATGCTTGAAGGTAACTGTGGTTGACAAAAGAACAATAATTTAAAATTTCGCAATTTTTTTAAAGCATCCATATTATTACTAGACAACCAAACAGATTTTTCTCCTGAAAGTAACTACTATGTCCTTGATCTTAGTAAGAATCAATGACACATGGTTCTTGGCATAGCCCTCCACAAAGCTAGTCCACTGGTGGAGTACTCCACTTCACGTCCATCCTTAATACACCTGACCTATGCACAGTCTTCTAAGACCTTCTGCTGGTTGCATGACTCAGAGTCTGAGGTGTACAAGGTGAACAGAACCGAGACAAGACAGTTCCCTGCGAGTGTGTGCCTGATGACCACAGCAGACAGGGTGCATACTAAGGCCTGTCCTGAGTCATACTGAGCCTGCAGCTTTTCAGCAAAGACACCTGGACAATTAAAGAAAGATAAATTCTGACATTGCCTCTAGCTTTATGAAAATGAGCATGCTTTTTATCGAATAACTCATCATAACCTAACAATGCCACCTTTGAAACTGAAACAGTAAAATTTGCAACACAGCGTCAAGAAAGTTTGGCCACGACTGTGTACCTAACTTCCAAAATGGCAGGTTTTGATTTCTCTGCTGTCAGGCGGGACAGGCGAGAGTTTTCATTATAATTTTTTATGGGTGCCACCATGGGCACCTAGACAGGGGCCAATTCTGAAGACTATATATAATCAATTTCTTAATGTGCAGGCACAAAAACTGTAACTGATTGGTCCTTGGGATAAATTGAATTTTTTACAGTTTTACTTTAACAATTAAAATTACGGTCTTGAGTTCAGCTGTACTGAGACGGGATCTCAGTTTCCATCTGCTAGATCAGGGGCTTGCAACTGCATCTCCAGAGCTGCCAGCGGTGCTTTGAATTTGTGGTTCACTTAATATATGAAACGATGTAATATAGGCCGGTTTTCTTGTTTCATTCTTTTGTTCTGTCCCACCATGAAAAAACACTGCCCCCCCCCCCCTTCTAAACGTGGTCCAGAACCGCCACTGGGTTTCAGGTGGTCCACCTGTCTGTTTTTTGTTTGTCGGTGTGTTGTAGGCTTTAGGACCCCGCGGAAAGGCAGCCTCTGCGGCTCGTGAGAGAGAGGGAGTGCGCGCGAGCGGCTCAGACAGAAGACCCGGTAGAGCGCGAGGAGGGGGGATGAGAGAAAGATTGAACGAGAGGAAAGAGAGGGAGAGAGAGAGAGAGCGACGACCGTCAGGGTCCGGGTGGCGGAGTCACGGAGGACACGGTAAATATGAATCATTTCATTTTCAGCTCGTCATAAGTTAGCTATGGCCGACTCATAAAGTAATCGCTGGCGCGCGCCGGAGCCGAGCCGTTGGTTAGCAGATGATGTGAAGACGGAGGTTCGTACACAGGGCGAGTGAACTTGAAGAGGGTTCTCTTTTTTTATGGTGAGGGGAAAAAATCACAGCAACCGGACGACCTTTAATCGTTGCCTGACTAGTTCTAAAGATGTCTGGTGGGTAGCACCTCTGCCTCTCCGCCTGTTCTCTCCCCAAGTAACGTTAAACCGGAGCGCTCCGTCCTCCTCCGCTGCCAACAGATGCAGACAGACACATCAGCGCGAGGAAGTGTCCGCGGGAGCGCGCCTGTCGGGGTTAACGGGTGCATTCGGTGAAACGCGGCCCCGTGCGTGTGTGTGTTTTTTTTTTTTTTTTTTTTACCTGACCCACTAACGCTGATCGTCTCTACACACTAAGACGCGTGTCTGTGACCGGCTGTCCGCCCTGCGCACTGCCAGCCCCCCCGGGATTAAACCCGTTTTTAAAAGGCTGTCCGGTAAAGGCCGCCTGAGGTCGCTCCCAATGTTAATATTCATAAAAGCTGTCCGCTCGTCAAGGTAGCAGAAACTACTACCATACTTTCACAGTGGACCTTTAAAATAAAAGCCAAGCAAATTCGTCTAGTTTTCTTGAGCATTACTCGCAGTTGAATGTCTGTACTTTTTATAACAATATATGATCTTATATCTGTAGTTATAATCCAATATTTTGATTTATTTTGAGCAAGAAATGTGCTAATAATAGCAGTTATGTTTTTCCAAGAAGCAAAAGGGATTTTTTTTTTAACAATCTAAAACCTCAGGGTTGTCAAAAACAATCAAAAAACATTGCAATAGAAAGTGCCCTTAATAAGGAAGGAGCAAAAGTATCATTATAAAAAAAAGGGCAACATAAAGTGTTCCTATAACAAATACAAGACAGTAGAAAGTGTCCTTAAAACAAAAAAAAAGCAATAGAAAGGGTCATTATAATAAACAGGACATTACAAAGAGTCTTCATAACAGAACCTTCTCTCCCCTATTAAAGGCAATAAAAATGGTCCTAGAGTAATAGAAAATGTCATCTTTACACTCAGTTTTTTCCTGGCATAACTACCAGATCAACCAAACTTCTAAAAACAACTGTCTTTTTCCGTCGATTATATGTTGTAAATAATAATTTTTGGTCGGGCTGTGCAATTATTTAAATTTGCCGTTACATGTTGGATTTTAAATCCCAAAATAATTGTCCAGAGATCACAATCAGATCATTTTCCTTGATCTTTGTGAACAATCATAAAAACCTACATAAAAAAAATTTGCCTTTTGTTTTGCAGGTATACTTATTTTGCCCAATAAATGCAATGTTTCTCCGAACCTAATCAGCGATGTTATTTCGATGTTAACCAAAAAATGTATCTGCGCAGTGGAGCATTTTTACATTTTATTTAGGATAAAAACATTTGTACCTTTCACATACATTTTCTCAAATGTATCCCTATATATTGTTTTGGTCATTTCTTTTCTCTGTGTGTTTTAAATGGATATGAATGCTTTGTGTATTGTCTTAGAGAGGAGAGCAAAAGAAGGACTTTCTAGCTTTGGAAATGTGCATGTTGCATAGGAGACCGTTATGGGAGAACATAGTTTTGCAATTTATTTTTCTATTTCAAAAAAGAAAAAAAAAATACTTTTGTTATTTTAAAATGCCATAGTTTTATTTGGTTTTCTAAAATTAAATGAAATTACTTACAGAGTACATGTAGCTCTTCTATCCTTTGCAAAAGAAGAAGTTAGAAGTTTATTTTCTGGCAGAAAACTGAAAGTTTAGGATGAAACGACACTCATCCAAATAGCAAATGTCATGCTTTTATTGTGAAAGAGAGGAGGCTTTCCTGTTTTGTCACCCCCAAACTGTCACTACCTTTACATACAACTGAAGGTTTTTCTCTGCGCAACTATTTCTCCTCCCACTAGTACAGGCTTCTGCCTGGGCCTCTGAATACAGTCTAATTTAAACCACTGCCGTCATGAAGCTTGGAACAGTTTATATCGGTGTATAGTAACTTGCTCCAAGAGCATAAGGTGTTTGCCTGTGACCTAAATACTTAAAACTTGGAGGAGTTATTTTGACCAGCAGCCTGGAGCTCGTACAGGGAGCTGTTGGGATGGATTATGTACAATCATTTCTGCAAAGACTTTCCCCATCTGTGTTTTTGTTGGCAACTCTGGCATGTCTTTACAGTAGGTGATGTAAAGCCAAAGCAGGAGGAGTGACATACTGTACAATACAGTGTGAGCACAGCCAGACACACTGGCTGCAGGCACACTGTGCTCTGATCCAAAACCCTGCTGGGGTCCAGTTTTCCTTTTAGGAAAGATAAGCAACACATTTTATACTCCTTTTGAGTTTATATTGTGATCATTATGTAATACCTTCATATACTTAATGCTCACTGTTGTTATGTAGGCATTTCTTTGCAGCTGGGCTCTGGCTTTGGAAAATAAGTGTATTATATATGGTTCATTTTAAGTATGTAATCTGTAATAATAATTACTGGAAATCAGCATGACATTTGTGGAAAGGGTTCTGCTCTTGGGTCTTCCAGTTCCAGACTGTGTTCTTTACCTCGTTGGCGTAACCTGAGTGAAAATCTTACTTGGTCCAAAGAACATTAGATGGAATATCTTAATGTCCTCCAAGGAAATTTATACCTAAGCCGCCAAGCTGCTAATTACTTAAGCTAAAACTACTTGATGCTGCAGTAATGTATTTTTACTAGAAACACTAAGAACAAAAGATCTCACCAGAGTATGGGAATAATTTATTTACTCATGAAAAATGTGTAGGAACCCAGTTTTTTTCCCCTCAGCCAAATATGAAATATCAGTTTCGGTCAGAAGTTCCAGAACAACATCATGCATACTTGGACTGATCTCACATTATATTCTATTGTGAAGTCAATTTTGTATATATGTATATTTAAAAAAGATATTCTTTATTAATGAGAGCAATGTGTACCAGAGTCAAATTCCTTGTTTGTCTGTACAAACTTGGCAATAAAGCTGATTCTGATAGGTCAGTTTCAGGCCAAAATCAGATTGTTAACTGTAAAAACAACCAAAACTGTCCAGTTTATCTATTATTGCTTTTTTGTCTCTATTTCACAAATTTGACTAATGAGAGGATAATTAAAAGGAAAGCCAAAAAGTGCTAAAGTTACAACATCACACTGTTGACCTTTCACTGAGCTCCTTTTAGAGCTGCCCTCCCTCCAGCTAGTCTAACTCTGATGAAATGTGCACAGTGGTAGAATCAGCTTATCATGTGAGAAGTCAAATTCATTCACTTGTTTTCAGATATAAAGAACCTTTTATTTTATTGGAAAGTGGAGACCCATGGGTTCATACCTCCATTTTGCCTAGTAAGTGAGATCAGTTTTGCAGAGCAGCATCAGTCTCTCTGACAGCTGTGAGGACAGCTACTCTCACTCTATTGGTTTCTCTAGAGAACACCTGTGAGTGTTTTTGCTTGTTTTAGCTAACAGTGTTGATATTTCTTTTTGCTCCTGTCCATCAACTGTAGTTCACATAGACAAACACATACCTGATGCACAGCCGTGACCTCCAGGATTCAGCATCTGTATTTGCTTGTGTGCATCAGAGGGAGTGGTGGATTGTGAGAGTAACAGGAATAAAAGGAGATGGCAACATACATGAATGGAGACTGAGGCCTTTATGTGCTTGTTTCATGATGTTTGTGTTTTCTTTTTTCTTCTAGGAGAGGGTAAGGCCAGACAGAAAGAGAGATCCTTGACCTACCGACAGATTGAATGAAGCTGCACCTGGTGTTTCTGAGGACCCTCTCCATGTTTTGATCTGCTCAGTGTTTTTTACTATAGAAAGTTGGTTCCACAAAGCCACCTTCTGCCATGCCGTCCAACGGTCCTGCTGTGGCTGAGCCGCCTCAGACACCAGAAAACAACGCCTCCAATGATTTGGTAAGAGTCAGAGGTAGTTCAGTCTTTTTATAAAATTGTAATGTGAACAAAAAAGCCTGAATTTTAGTTAATGATATTCCAAACTTATGTACTTGATCAACAACTTCAGTAATCTTTTTTTATTAATAATTATTTACATTAAATATTTTATTACACATATATATACATATTCAGCTCAATCAGTTGCCTTTAGGAGTCAGCTGATTGAGTCAGCATGTGCGTACTCAATCACTTCAGTATAAATACAGTTGTTCTGTGAAGGCCTCAGGAGTTTGTCAAGGCTCCTACATACTCGGGCGTACCTGGGTCCGCCGATGATGTTTTTACGTGTGACACGAGCACGATACCACACAATAAACGGCTCGGCGGGAAGAAGTCTTCACATCGAACTCTGGAGCGTCGCACCCACTCTCTGCGGCGCACCGACAGGTGTGCGGTGGGTTCCTGGTGAAGAAACAGCAGAAGTCACCCAAACAGCTCATCAGACTTGCTACTATCCATTCTCCTTATTTGTCCCACTGGCAGAAAATGTGGGAAATGTAGGAATTTGCCACGAAAAAAGTAGGAAACTGGTACGCTTGACTATGATATCTCGTCTGCGCCGCTCACAGTATGTGCACAGTACAACCTGACTCTGTTGGAGCCTTTAGAGAACATTAGTGAGCACACAGCATCACAAAAACCCAATAAAGCAGAGGAAAGACATGGATGTCTTCCTAGAATGACCGGAAGGACAAGGATAGTATTAATTATTGTAGCAGCCTAGAGACCCAGGGTAACTCTGGAGGAGCTACAGAGATACAAAGCTGAGTTAGAAGAATAGGATAATAAGTTAATAGGATAAATGCTATTTGTGCACTCCAAACATCTGGTATTTTGCTTGGAAGAGTGGCAAATACAAAAAGTGTAAAAAAAAAAAATCAGAATAAGTCTCATTTGTCTTTTGCCACAAACCATGTTGAGGAAACTGAAAAGATGTGGAAGAAAGTGCTCCGATCAAATGAGACAAATATTTCAGATTTTGACATTTGACCCTTAGATTAGCTCTGATCATCACCTGAACACACCATCCCCAAGTGAAACATGGTGCTGGCTGTATCATGCTGTGGGGATACTGGTCTATAGCAACGACAGACAAGTGGGTCAGAGTTGATTGGAAAATGAATAGAACTAAATCCTAGAAGAAAACCAGTTAGAGGCTGCAAAAGCCTTGCGACTGAAGGGAAGGTGTACCCTCTAGCATGTTCGTGTGGCTCATTCAAAATCCAGGCCTAAATCCATCTAACAATCTGTAGCATGACATGAAAATTGATGCTTACAGATGCTCTCAAATCCAGCATGACTGAGCTTGAGCTGTTTTGCAAAGAAGAATGGGTAAACATTTTGGTTTCTAAGATATGCAATGCTGGTAGATGTACACCCCACAAGATCTGCAGCTGTAATTGCGCTGAATATATTTGCACAGATATTTACGGTGGCTGACAGGTGCAAATGCGCTGCCAACGGCAAAATTACTGCAAACATAAATGATGCAAACTCCGAAACACAAAAAAACAAATGCAACAGAAAAATGCTGCAAAAAAAGCTGCAAATTTTAAAAACAACAGTAAGTTAAAAGAAGCTACAAGCTTGCACCAGACCCCCTGGGGAACGCTAATATTACCTACGCTGCTGCTTCTATTATATTAAAAAAGATTACCGCTACAGGTTTAAAAGAGAAATGAAAGAAAACTTACCTTTTCTTTCTGGTCTCTTATGAGTTGGTGCTTGACTTCCCCTAGTGGTCTGGTGCACTTCCGTTTAGTGGAGCGAGTTTACAGATTTTCTTAACTTGCTGTTGTTTTCGTATTTGCAGCATTTTTCCTTTGCATGTTTTGTTGATTGTAGGTTTTTGCTTCTGTCTATATTCTGTGATTGCAGCACTTTACTTGTGCAGCATTTTTCTGTTGCATTCCTATTCTTGTGTCTGCCGCGTGTTTCACCGTTTGTGGCGTGTTGAGCCGTTTCCTGTTCATTTGCACCTGTCACCCACTGTTGATTTGTATTTGTAAAATAAAAACCATTAGAAAGCAGTGTAATGGTTCCTTCCACTTTACTGTTAGATTCTATTTTGTGATGGTATATCACATGAAATCCAAACAAGTTGGCAAGTAGATATTTTATCTTAAATCCAGTTTTAATAGTCATAAACAGTGTTGTAAAGATTAATTTCAAAACTCAAAAAAATACATATTATTATATAAAACCTGATGATATATTGCATCTTCTTCCCCTGCCATACCAATATTTTCAGTGCTTCTTTATTTATACACAGGATGCAGGACCTTTGCTGTTATTTTTGCAGCTTTGGTTAATATTACACCCACTGCCTCTCTTACTACAGCTGTCATTAACACCACTACTCTGCTTCATTGCTCACGGTTAAGGGCTTGTTTCAGCCAAGACACACAAAGAGCCTGGCAGCCTTCGAGAGTTTGTAATAATTAAACTTGGAGTTATTTATTTGCATTCATGAGGGCTTTAACAGCTTTCTTGTTTTTTTTTTTGTTTTTTTAACATAAATGAGTGAGCACGCAAATGTTAGCACGCAGTCCGACAGGTGAAAAACCGCTCCTTTCATTTGCACTCCTGGAGCCTCTGGCGGTCCTCATAAATCAGGGAGAAGTTTGAAGTTCATTCTATACAACAGCCACATAAAGACCCGTCTCTCTCGCTTACTTCCATGTTCACACACTGGCCAAGAGCCAAAGCCTTTCCCTTATAGATCTGTTTCCTTTAAACTTCCTGAGATTTCTAACAAAGACTGAAGAAAAGCCCAGGGGAAGCTGCCGCATTTGAAGACCGAATGGAAGGCGAGGAGGTAGCGTTGTGGGAATTTCATGCAATTTAGAATCAAATTCACATGACAGGAACTCCTATTCAGATGGTGACAATTGAAAGACAGCTCTGTGGGATCAGAAAAAGGTAATTTTATTTCTTCTGAAGTATTTATACAAAAATGGGTGTAAAGTACAACTAAAATAATTCTGTGCTTAAAAATAATTTTTATGTGCTTTATTATATTGAGTAAATTGCAGCTAATGATGTATACACTTCATAACCATACTCATTCTAGCGGTTAATTCAGTAATTAACTTCAGTTAATTCAATAATCCCACTAAAGCTTAAACCTTTACAATTTGTCCTGTTTTCTGACTGGCTGCCAACACTAATAATTGCATACTTTACGAACTACAAAAAGACTTTGATGGCTGTCTGAAAATTTGCCTTGGGTGGAGCAATTATATGTAACTGATCATGTGGAAAAACATTCTTCACCCTGTCTCCAAATCCTTAAGGCTTCAATATGCTGAAAAAGCCAGATATGATGTAGCTTACCATGCACAATGGCAACAAGTACTTAAACAGGCTTTAAGTTTACATTAAAACCTCCTTCATGATTATTTTTGAAGTTTCCTCTTGAACATTTAACATTCTGCATGCATGAGTAAATTCAGGTTGTTTCAAAGCAATAAAACTAAAAAAATTCAGGTGGTTAAGGGCAGCCAGTGTATGGGTCAAAGTAAAAATGCATTTGACTGTTTAAAGACAACAGTTTAGGGTATTTCTTTTTTTTTATTTACAAAGGACCTACATTTTTTCTAAAATAAGAATGGCTGTCTGACTGATTCCTTCAGGGACCTAATTTCTTTATCTAATGAGAGAAAAATGTTAGATTGTAGGATAAACAATTTATTGAACTAGTAAGTGCTAGTTGAAAATCTGATATTTACATAAACATGGCATAAAAACCTTTTTTTGTCCTCACTGTCTAACATTAGATCAGACTGAACCTTTCCTGTTTCCAGTTCCAGTTTTGATGACCCAAAATAATTTATATTGGCTAAATGCCAGACTAATCACATAAAAAAATGTTTCTATAATTTTTTATCACTTTTTTTAAAGCAAGAAATTTATATACAAAAAGGTGGAAGCTTGCAAGACTGAGAACACCATCCCAAATAGGAAGTACAGGTCCTTCTCAAAATATTAGCATATTGTGATAAAGTTCATTATTTTCCATAATGTCATGATGAAAATTTAACATTCATATATTTTAGATTCATTGCACACTAACTGAAATATTTCAGGTCTTTTATTGTCTTAATACGGATGATTTTGGCATACAGCTCATGAAAACCCAAAATTCCTATCTCACAAAATTAGCATATTTCATCCGACCAATAAAAGAAAAGTGTTTTTAATACAAAAAACGTCAACCTTCAAATAATCATGTACAGTTATGCACTCAATACTTGGTCGGGAATCCTTTTGCAGAAATGACTGCTTCAATGCGGCGTGGCATGGAGGCAATCAGCCTGTGGCACTGCTGAGGTCTTATGGAGGCCCAGGATGCTTCGATAGCGGCCTTTAGCTCATCCAGAGTGTTGGGTCTTGAGTCTCTCAACGTTCTCTTCACAATATCCCACAGATTCTCTATGGGGTTCAGGTCAGGAGAGTTGGCAGGCCAATTGAGCACAGTGATACCATGGTCAGTAAACCATTTACCAGTGGTTTTGGCACTGTGAGCAGGTGCCAGGTCGTGCTGAAAAATGAAATCTTCATCTCCATAAAGCTTTTCAGCAGATGGAAGCATGAAGTGCTCCAAAATCTCCTGATAGCTAGCTGCATTGACCCTGCCCTTGATAGAACACAGTGGACCAACACCAGCAGCTGACACGGCACCCCAGACCATCACTGACTGTGGGTACTTGACACTGGACTTCTGGCATTTTGGCATTTCCTTCTCCCCAGTCTTCCTCCAGACTCTGGCACCTTGATTTCCGAATGACATGCAGAATTTGCTTTCATCCGAAAAAAGTACTTTGGACCACTGAGCAACAGTCCAGTGCTGCTTCTCTGTAGCCCAGGTCAGGCGCTTCTGCCGCTGTTTCTGGTTCAAAAGTGGCTTGACCTGGGGAATGCGGCACCTGTAGCCCATTTCCTGCACACGCCTGTGCACGGTGGCTCTGGATGTTTCTACTCCAGACTCAGTCCACTGCTTCCGCAGGTCCCCCAAGGTCTGGAATCGGCCCTTCTCCACAATCTTCCTCAGGGTCCGGTCACCTCTTCTCGTTGTGCAGCGTTTTCTGCCACACTTTTTCCTTCCCACAGACTTCCCACTGAGGTGCCTTGATACAGCACTCTGGGAACAGCCTATTCGTTCAGAAATGTCTTTCTGTGTCTTACCCTCTTGCTTGAGGGTGTCAATAGTGGCCTTCTGGACAGCAGTCAGGTCGGCAGTCTTACCCATGATTGGGGTTTTGAGTGATGAACCAGGCTGGGAGTTTTAAAGGCCTCAGGAATCTTTTACAGGTGTTTAGAGTTAACTCATTGATTCAGATGATTAGGTTCATAGCTCGTTTAGAGACCCTTTTAATGATATGCTAATTTTGTGAGATAGGAATTTTGGGTTTTCATGAGCTGTATGCCAAAATCATCCGTATTAAGACAATAAAAGACCTGAAATATTTCAGTTAGTGTGCAATGAATCTAAAATATATGAATGTTACATTTTCATCATGACATTATGGAAAATAATGAACTTTATCACAATATGCTAATATTTTGAGAAGGACCTGTATAGTGATCACAGCATTATTTTATGGTGTTTTGCTGCATGATGGACTGGTGCACCTAGCAAAATAGATGGCATCAGGAGGAAAGAACATTATGTCAAAATACTCAAGAAACATATCAAGTCATAACCATGAAGGTTAAATCTTGGGCAAACAAATATCTTTACAAATTGGCTTAAGGACATGAAAGTCAATGTTTTGGAGTGGCCCTCACAAAGCCCTGATCTCAGTGCCGTAGAACATGTATGGGCAGAACTGAAAAGAAGGCTATGTGAGAAAAAGATGGCCTACAAACCTGCTTGAAATAAATGCTTGAAAACATCGGTCAGTGTGTAATTAATCTATATTATGTGTCTAAGTTAGTGAATTGAGTTACTGAAATAAATCAACTCTTCGATAATATTCTGATTTATTGAGATGCATCTGTATATTGACCTCCGGTGGTCCAACACAGCAACCAACATTAGGAAAAGTGGAGATTACAGCTCAGGAGTAGCTCTGTGTGCCTCAGTTGGGATGAAACTTTGTTCTTTCTTTGTTTTTTTCGATGTTATGAATCAAAACTCAGAAACTCTATGTAAAAGGTATTAAACATTACATTTTAGGGAGAACTCAGATTTGTTAGATAAACAAAATAAAATGCACTGCCTATAATGCAGTTTTGCAAGTTAAAAGAAATAGCCTCACAGGTTTCTGAGGTGTGACTGATATAATCACAGACCGCAACAACAGGTATTGGGATTTGAGTTTGTCTGGAACTTCAATAACAGATATTTAAAAATGCCATGATTAGGACCCTGATCTGATACTTGCATCTGGAATATTTAAAAAAAATGTTAGTGGGCCTCAAGTCATTGTACAAAAAATAAGTATTTTGTTCAGACGCTGCTTTATGTTGGCAAAATCTGGATAAAATGTGTTTCCGTCTTGTCCTATTGATCGATTTGTAAGGCAGTTTTGAACTGGAACAGTACATTCACAGTAAAACACAGAGAGAAGGGAGTTGAGAATGGAGATGTAGGAAACAAGGCCACAGGAAAAAAGGAGTGAGATTGATCGGAGGACATGGAGGTTGGGGAAAAAGGAAAGAGGACAGGCTGTCTGCTGCTGATGGGATCCTCCTCTGCCTCCTCTGGTTTGCAGTCTGGTTGCCTGGAAACTGCCTAAAATAACCTTCCGGGAGACAGAAATAGACCAAAGATAAACAGCCTGAATGGTCATTGTTGTTTTTTGAGTGTGTTGGCATACTTTTTACAGACCTAGTTGGGTGTTTTCTTTTCTATGCATGCTTAAATTGGACTTTCTTTGCTTTATTTAATCAAAATTTTAGCACAATATTGTAGCTCTACTGTGCATATTGTGGAAATGTGTGTAAATGTGCCAGTGAGTGTGCATCGTGACACAAGCATATGCACAGCACACCAGGCAGACAGGCATAAAGCCATTACTCGTTTTAGCCGGTTGCTAAGCTGGTCGTCAGCGAAGTGACATCACATTGTTTAGTCAGCACCGCGACCCTGCTGGAGACAGTTGCTAAGCAGTTTCTGCACCTTAGCAACCACACCATTGTCACCATTGGCTAGGTTTAGCTGCAAAGGATACAAGAGTACACAAAGGGTACATTTAAGGGGACATGTGATACCCCTTTTCCACAAATCGACATGCTGTCTAAAGGTTTTATGAAATATCTGTGATGAAATGCACCAGAATTGTAGAATTATAGTATCAAAATTGACAAAGGCAGTATTTTAAGGCCTTTTCTCTGCAGTTAAAAGAGTGTAATTAGGCACTTGACTCTTTATCTGGAATGCTTTCTGGAGTTTGTACAGATTGTTAAAGTAACAATTACCCAAGGTCTTCTTAAAAGTTTTGATTGTACAGCCAGCTCAGACTAGGTCTTTGGGAAAAAGAAACTATTTTTAAAATTTTATAATTTAAAAAAAATATTTAAATGCACATGTTATCTTGAAGTTTTTATTTACCTATTTTTAAAAATGTTTTGGGATTTTCTGTAGTAGAACACAATGTAGTGCATAATTGTAAATGGGTTCAATTATTTTAAATTAACAATGTGAAAAGTGTGCACAAGAGTTTTTTTATATATGGTGTAAACGGGTATTCCGATTTAACCAAAGTTTAAACACAAACCTTCAGTAAAAATGATATCTGCCTCCTAATTGTTGAAATCATGTCAATTTCTAGCTTCAATATTTTTCAGTCAGTTAGCCTCAGTTTGTAGCCAAATCTGCTCTTATTTTTCACATTTAGGGCTGTCTGCTCTCCATTGGTAGAGTTTCTCCATCAGTCTAATGTTTTTATCTGGTCTTTTCATTAAGTCTCAGCCTGAGGCAGAGATGCATACACTGAGCTGACAGATATGAAAATCTGTAATAAAAAACACTGCAGGAGCCAAACTCCTCCTGGCCTAAAACCCTGTCAGAGTGGCACCTGTAATCTCCAGCATCATTCAAGTTTTGACTGTTTAACTTACGGTGCAGCAGGTACTGTTTGTTTTATTTGGCTCGTTCACATGTCTTCCTGGGTCTAGTAAAATCATTGCTCACACCATGCAGCCAGTCCAACTGCCCTCATCTGATGCAAAACATTCAACATGTGGACCTAATTGGATTTTGGTTGAATGCGTAGTATTTTGGGAATGGGTTCCTTTTGCAGTAAAAATCAGTGTTTCTTGAAGGAAACCAGTTTTACAGCCCTAGAGAAAAAGGTTCTGTTGGCGAATGTGGACTTATTTACTTTCTACTATTAGGTAGGTGACAAGATCTGTATCACGTCAACGACTGCCAAGCCTCTTCAACTTCATTCCATTTAACTGCTTTATTTTACAAGTTACGTATAGTTAGCGGTGGCATGTAGCTTCAGCAGGTCCTGATTTAGTCGTCTTCATGCCAGGACATGTCTCTCCTTTCACCTGAATTGCTACAGAGACAGAGTTCTCTGGAACCTTTGAAGAAAAATTTTAAACCTGAATGTGTCATTATATTTGCAATAGATCTGTTGGGAGTATGATTATTGATTGAATAATCTTGATCAATAATTATAATTACAAATCATAATCTGACAAAATCAATTTCTTAACCATAAATCCTCATTTACCAATCGAGACCAGAGATATTTCTGGTGTTGTAATTGTGGCTCAACGCCTCTGACAATTACAACCGTTGAATACTCCGTAATAGTTAATAACTATTGCCGGAGATGCCGCTGTTTAATCGACCGTTTCTGCCGAAACGTGTGGAACTTTTAACCTTATCTTGACTGACACATCACTTTTTGCACACAATGAAACACCAAACGCTCTCTCTTTATCTATGTGAATATTTATTAATTTTCACCTACTCAACATGCAAAATTCTACACACACAGGGGTAAACAACATCTAAATAAGCAAAATCAACAAACGGTAGTGGGTATGTATTGAGTCAACCAGCAGTTTATGGCACAACAGATGAAGGGAGAGGATATGAAAGGGGGGTGTGGTGATGACTGGTGGGGGGGGGGTTGGAGTGCAGCTTAGAGTGTCTTTTATGATCTTCTGATCATAAAACTTCCCCCTTTACTCCTGAACACAAAGGATTGATAACTTTTGGCGGCAAGCTAGCACAGTGAGATTGAAGACAAAGGTAAAATGGAGAATTTTACCATGAGGTCGTTTTAACAGTCCAGTTTTGCAACGCACCCGCGTTCAGATAGTAAACACAAACAGCTCTGGGGGACACAGCGGGTCCCGATATCACATAACACATCAAAGTTTCAACAAGCAAGGTTACATGCACATATTATTCAGAACACATGAGATCCTAACCAGCGATTCTGATCGCTTCTACAACTTCTGACCCTGCCCAGGCCTTCTAATAAAGAAATAAAAAAATAAATGGGTTTTACTTGTGTCGTCTTCTTCCTGAGCGAGGGAATTCGAGCGAGGAAACGTGGGGTTGAGTTAATTGTGCGTCCACAATTAACTTCAGGGGAACGGTCAGTCTTTGTCCTTCGGTCTTCTTGACAAAAAGGAAAAATATGATCTGACCATCAAAGTCGACTTGAAAATGAAACACGGTAGCGGTCCGTCTCTCCGAAGCTCCGTGTTCTCAGTTACGTGTTAACTCACGTCTTCGATCGGCAAAGTGAAATCTCTGGCCTTCTTAGTCCAAAAACTTCAGTTATGAATGGCTCGTTGTCCAACGAGAGAAAATGAACGAAACTCTTCACAGAGTTCCTCTCCCAAAGTGGTGCGCTTCAATCACCAGATCTGGTTTCCAGCAGAAGGCGTCTTTTCAAACATGAGCGCCTCCTATATAGCATCCTGTGACGTCAGACTGGGGACGCCCAGTCATATCAGTCGCAATGCTCGATGGGATATGTAGGAGCGGGCTGTCCTGGGTACAAAATGGCCGATGCCATTGGAGGGGCACAGTGACGTCCAACAACGTGCAGATAATCCAATACTCAGCAAACAAGTGGTCCAACAGATCTGACCCACATACAGAGAACACTCTGGCGAACAGAATGAGTAAAAGGTTGTTTATTTGGAAGATGATAATCAGGAACGTAAAGGTCGAAAATCTCACTGTATGGAGAGAGGGGAAGAGGTTGAGTGAATACAGGGAAACGGAAAGTAAAACGAAACTAAGAATAAGCTAAAATGATTGCGAGTTCGGCTTACCATGTAGCTGTGGTCAGGACGCCAAGGGTAGAGAGATTCAGGATCCAGGTTTAATGAAGGTGACGCCGTTGAAGGTTCTTTAGGTGCTGTTCTGTGTGAGCTCGGAGCGAACAGGAATGAGTTCGGTGTGCAGATGCTTATATTGGAGGGTGGACAGGTTACGCTTACGGCTTGGTCCAGGAGACGACGGGAGCAGGAAACTGCCAGCTTGATGCGAATCGAAACGAAGACAGGAGATAGGGTATGAAATCCACAGAGCGTAGATAGGCTTGATCATCCGGAGTAACGTCTGGAGACTTAGTCAGTACACAGTGACATAGATCCAAAGCTTAGGCTTTCTAAATCTGCAAAAGGAGCAAAGATAAAGTTACACGAAGCCGAAGAACGACGCATAAACTTAGTGTTTGGCTCAAGCTTGTACCACTGGTGGCAAAACACTCTGACATCAAAGTGCTGGCAGCCTCTTGCTTAAGTACTCCTCAGAGTAATCAGTGGAAATAAGTCGCACCTGTCACCCAGCACACCTGAGAGCTCCAGCACCAAAATGAGCACATGTAGCAAGTACAAAAACACAACCCAGATCCTGACAGAATGATCATTCCTTCTGCTCCATCAGCTCTGTTTTATTTTGTCATCTCTAAGCTAATAGTTTAACATTTTTTCATCTGCTTTCAGTCATTTATGGCTGGGTCTCTAAGTTCATAATCTGACATAGATTCTTTAATGCTTGTGGTTACAGTGCCAGAACATACAACATGGTGGGGTCACACCTTTTTTGTATTATCCCTTGGATTCACTGGAAATTGCATATGAAAATCATTCCAAGCTAAAAGGATTATCCACCACTGACAATGATATTGTCAAAATCAAGTGTCGTTATTTTGGATTTCGGCAAATCAAGTTTAGTGACTCTTGTTAGTCAGCGAGCTGCCAAGAACTCTAATGGTATTTGGCATCAGTACAGGCCAAAAGTAGATTGAGCTGTCAGCATTTTCACAAGCCCATTACAGATCTTAAGAACCTTATCTAAATGTAATATTTGTTTTTATTAGTATTTATCTTGAAACAAGTGGTAGTGCTTTGTTACTAACTTTAATCTTTTTAGCAGGTCTATTAAAATGTTTCCTGTCTGCTTAAATCAAATAAAACTGAACCAAATCAATTCATGCAACTCCAACTCCTCCAACTCTTGCCACTCTCTCCTGGCAGCCTGTCTGTTCCTATATTGTCTTCTCAATAATTTTGTAATGTTACTGTTTTCCCACATTTTGATTTCCATTGTGCATTGTTATATGATCTAAACTGTTATATTTTAGTTAAACTTCTCCTGACTGATACGTTTGGTACAGTGAGATCTGATCCCTCTACGCTAAAGGACGCAAGTGTGGAAAAATCACAAAAACCTAATGTTGACGGCCAAAATGTACATAATGTTAATAATCAGATTCTCTGTAACTGATGGCAGGTGTGAGCTCAAGAGGACTGAATGCTGAACTTTAGAAGGTGTCTCAATAAAGTACTAGCTTTAGCGTGTGCGAAATTATGCAACCAAGTAATTGCACATTTTAACTTCTTTATATTTCCTCCATAAAAGATTTGTTTGCTTTCTGTACAGGGCTGTTATCACATTATATTTGGAAAAAGATTTGTAGTCATTTATCAAGGTCTTCATTTTTTATATCACAAAATCTGGCTTTATAAAAGGGGTGTGTACACTTATGAGAAGTCCTAAAAACATTCACATGGTGGAGATTGACCTCTGTAGAAAAATGTTTGTTTAAGTTAGACTTAGTCCAGTTAGAACATGTTTTAACTGACCTGTAAAAAGACAGTTAAAGCAGGTGAAAGGTCAAATCCGGTGTTCTTGTGTGCAGCATTTTATATATAAAAGCAGTGTGTGGTTCTGCTTTTGATGTCGCAGTACCGTGTAGCTGGTGCCAGCAGCTCAAAAGGTTCACAGGGAGGGTGTGAGGAGTCTCTGAAAATATTCAAGAACACTGTAATGACATTTCCAGCTCCCCTCACTGTCCTTTGCAGGGACCTCTTGTCTGCCAGATTGCAGCTGGAGTACCACACTTACATATATCAACACACTCAGCCACTGCTCTGTAGAAAGTTGTAAGGATGATGGTGGTACGTGATATTTGTTTGGGTTTTCTTGGAAAGTGAAGTCTCTGCTGGGCCCCTTTCACCATCAACCATGTGTTATTCGACCTAAACACACATAGATTTCCACTCTTTAGACATATAAATCACTGCGTTATTCAGTCCAATTCTTTTAGCTTTCAAATGAAGAAAAATCATAAAATGTGTGAGGCTACAATTGGTTTTATACCATTCATACTTTATTAACTCTGTTTTCCAAGTCGCTGCCCTGGAGTGTTTTCACATTGAATTCTTGTTGTTTTAATGCGGTCTCTCTGAAGACAGCAGTCATGAATTCATATAAAGTCACTTCTTAATGTTTGATGTGGGCTCTTTCTGTGTCTGCCCAGAGCGAAGACGGAGCAGATCGGGACAGTCCGGAGGAGGGGACGCCAGCCAGCCCCAACAATAAGCGAAGAGTCGGCCGCCCCAGCAGGAAACGCAAGCAGCTGCTTCCTGTGAGTACTGTAAAAATGGTCAGCAAATTCACCTTTAAACTCCAGCTGAATCATTCATTAGTTTATATTTGTTTCAAATCCTTTAAGTAATGTCTAAAAATGTTAAACAAGGATGATTGGTCTACAAAGAGCAGCATGCACAAGAATGAAGACTCACAGTTTCATTAACTGTGTTTGACAGACACAATCTCCTCCTCACAGAGGATTGTGTGGGTTGCTTTTTTTTTTTTTTGCTTTTCTGCATAAAAGATTTTTTTGCCCCTCTACCATGAGTTTATTTAAGAACGGGTATTCCCCTGTGCGTTGACTGGTTGCAGTTGCATGCAGTGTGTAAACTCTTTCTGCAGATGTAACGATAACCCCTTGGCCTCATCATTATCAGCAAGTCTTCAGCAAGGCTCCAACCCCCACATTTTCCACTTGCCCACCTAAAGTCACAGTGAAACTGTAGTTAAAAGCATCTTGAGTAGCTGTGATGTGATACATTTTTAAGTCGAGCAGAATATGGGGCTTTAGGTTTGAGTGGACTGTTTAAAAGCTGGCATGGATTATTAAATGTTTGAGGGTGTTTTGAGGCATAAAGAGGAGAAGGCGTAGAAACTAGTAGAAACTAGATTTTGGTAATGTTTTTGTCAGTTAAGTTTCAAACACATACCTCCTGATTAACATCTCTTCCAGCCACTCTAGCATTTTCAATTACACTCAGCTGCCTAAGTCTTGTTTGCCTTTGAGTTTTTAAACATATTTATTGTTTTACAGAAGCAAACACCCTTAGATTTAGGGAAAATGAACTGTCAATGTTTTGGCTATATTTTAACATGCCTTTTTTATGTGAAGAAATGCAAAATTGAGATTAAGTTTTTTTATTTTAGCAGAAATTTTACTTTCAACAGCTTTTGGGGGCTGCACGGTGGTGCAGTTGGTAGCACTGTTGCCTTGCAGCAAGAAGATCCTGGGTTTGATTCCCGGCTGGGGGTCTTTCTGCATGGAGTTTGCATGTTCCCCCCTTGCATGCGTGGGTTCTCACCGGGTACTCTGGCTTCCTCCCACAATCCAAAGACATGCCTGTTAGGTTAATTGGTCACTCTAAATTGCCCGTAGGTGTATGAAAGAGTGTGTGCTTGGTTGTTTGTGTGTTGCCCTGCGATGGACTGGCGACCTGTCCAGGGTGTACCCCGCATCTCACCCGTAGACTGCTGGAGATAGGCACCAGCTTCCCCGCGACCCACTATGGAATAAGCTGTAGAAAATGACTGACTGACTGACTGACTGACAGTTTTTGGAAGAAGAACTTTGGAGCAAATGGAAAAATCAAACACTTTATCTGTTTACATTTTTATAAGCTCTGCTACATAAAGAACAAAACCAATTAAATAAATTACAAATAAATAATACTTCCTGCCATGAGTAACAAGAGACAGCAATGGTATACAGTGTCGTAAAAAAGTCTCTCACCCCTTGTAGGTTTGTTTTGTTTTTGCTTTTTTGTTACACTAAAATATTTAACATCATCAAACAAATTTAGATGAAGACAACCTGAATAAATATAAGCAGCACTTTTTAAATGACGATTTCAATTAAAGGAAAAAAAACCTTTTTGAAGCAACCTGGCCCTATGTGAAAATATAAGTGTCCCTTTTTTTTTACATCATGAATGAACTGTGAATAATCTCATTTTTGGAAAAGCTAACTGCAATACCACAAACCACACCCAGGCCTAATACAACCAGAGCTTCAGATTCAAGAAAGCAGAACCTGTCTGACAACATGAAGTAGACTAAAAGATCCCAAAACAAAACACATCATGCCCCAATGGAAAGAAATGTAAGTACAGCTTGGAAACAAAGTCAGTGGCATCTGTCAGTATGGAAGTGTTACAAAGCTATTTCTAAGGCTCTGGGACTCCAGTTGAACTACAGTGAGAGACATTATCCACAACTGGGGAAACATGGGCCAGTGATAAACATTGGCAAGAGCGGCTGACCTACCATAATTACATTAAGATCACATCAACGACTTGACAGGAGACCACAGAAGAAACCAGAACAACATTAAAGGTCCTCAGGCCTTACTTGCCTCAGTTATGGTCGGTGTTCATGATTCAACAATAAGAAAGAGACTCAGCTAAAATGGGAGAGTTTCAAAAATAATATAAAGGCTCCTCTCCCGTTTGTCAAAAACCACGTTGATGATCCGCAAAATATTTGGAAAAATGTTCTGTGGACTAATGAGACAAAGATCAAACTTTTTTAACGGTGTGTAGTGGGATGATCTGATGCCTCATTTCTGCTTCAGGACCCAAACACCTTAGTGTAGTTGATGAAACCATGAAATATGCTTTCTATTAAAATATCCTGAACGAGAATGTGTGGCACACCAGTGTCTCCATCTCTGGCTCATACATTAATAAATATGGAGTGGTCTATTCAGAGTCTGGGCAGGACTTGGCGAAGCAGCACCCCTCCCTTTCCTGCGTCTAATCCGGTTTTAGCTTAGAGATGCCCTACAGTTCTATGCTCTAACAGACATAAATCATCCTTCATGTTACCGTCGATACAAACATTAGGTACCAAGGGACAGAGCGGAGAATGACACGAAGTCGCTTTCGCAGGAAAGATAACATAGCTAACATCTCTGTTATTGAGTGTGTTCGCTTACAGTGGCATCATTCAGTTCTTTTATAAGAAACAACGAAGGACAATAATCATTCTCAGCCCATTCTTGTTAGATTTGTTGTTATAAAGGAAATAATTAAAATAATAGTGAAATCTCTAAACGTAACGAAAAATGTGAATATATCTGCTAGCCACATACAAAATGCTCATGTCAATTGAAATAATAGCCAACACATACCAATCTGGGTCGCCAGAGGGCAGCTTCTCTGTCAGCTGCTCCGTCAGCTCAACATTCCCGGTTTTTTGGCCATTGCACCCTCTCATATGTCCTGACAACAGCATGAACATCCTCCTCGTTCCTGGTGTGTCTCAGAAAAAAATCCTTGTGGTAACCTGGCTGTAGTTCACCTTATTGTTTACCTTGTGGCAGAAAGTCATTAAGCTGCCATAGAAACAGGCAAGTTCTCATCCTCCCGTTACGCTGCCCCACCCCCAGTGGTGACCTTAGACAAGTTTTCAGCTACTTCCCTTTACCTGCTTTAGATTTGTTAATTTGTCTTCAGAACCACTCCACTAACTGTTTACATAGTGTTAAAATATTATTCTTTGGTCAAAAATGCACAAAATATCTGAAGAGGTTCACAGTGGTGAGATAAGGCCCATAATTATGTCCTAAAACGCTGCAAGACTGGGAGTCAGCTGTGGACAACCTAAGGGTGTTGCTGTATTCATGCATTTGGTGCAAATTATATGTGGCTTGCTGTTCCTTGTGTAGTTGTTTCAAACTGGTTTTACCCAAGATGATCTTGTCTTTGAAGCGTGGGATACTTTGGGTATTAGCTGGTAGCCTTCCAGTCACCTCTTGTCTGCTACCATTAACTTGTTAAAGGTGTTTTAGAGGGACATTATTGTTGTCTATAAATGGTGTATTTGTTCAGATACTCTGTTTTTGGCAGTTCCTCTCATCCATAAATCTCTTACCATTCATTGTTTTGTTGCTCAGCTTGTGCCTTTTGTGTTGACCAAACTGTTCAGCAGAAGCTGCAAGTCAGTGTGGTGATTCAAACAGTCCCAGACAGAAGGAAGGAGCACCACTGCTGCTGAAGAGTGTGTGTTTTTCCAGAAATATGTGTGTGTGTGTTCTTGTACTTGTTGCTGAGTGAGAACCATTTTTCGTATTTTTATCACAAAGTGAGGACATTTTGACAAAGTGAGGACATTTTCCTGGTCCTCACTTTTTCAAATTCCGTTCTTGGGACAGGGGTTAGGTTTAGGACTAGGGTATGAATTGAGTTATTGTTAGGGTTAGGGTTAGGTATTAACTGGTTAGGGTTAGGGTTAGTGTAAGGGTCAGGGTTAGGCACTAAAAATCAAGGAAAATGAATGGAAGTCAATGGAAGTAACCGAAAAGTCCTCATAAAGATAGTAAAACACGGATGTGTGTGTGTGTTCCTGTCTTGGCATCACAGTGAGAACCATTTTCCCGATTTCATCATCAAACTGAGGACCGTTTGTACCAAAGTAAGGACATTTTGCTGGTCTTCACGACCTATTTTGCTAACGGTTAGGTTTAGGACTAAGGTGTGAATTGAGTTTAGGTTAAGGTTAGAGTTAGGCATGCACTGGTAATGGTTAGGTTTAGGGTTATTGTCAGGGTTAGGGCATAGAAAGGGTCAAAAATGACTGAAAATAAATGGAAGTTAATGGGAGTCAACAGATGGTCCTCACTACATATAGCAAAACAAGATTGTGTGTGTGTGTGTGTGAGAGAGAGAGGGCAGGTTTGATCACGCATTGATGTCTGAGCTCTGACAAAGGTGGGCAGGATGAATGTGAGTCATGTCACACAAACATGAAGCACGCAGTTAAAACAAACATGTGAGAAATACGTCTTCACATCTTTACCAGCACTTCTCTGGCATTCTTTGTAATAATACTATCAGTCATAGAGGAACACAGAGGACACTAGCACACGTACAAGCAGAATGATGTATACAAGTTTTTAGAGTGGAGATACTTTGTTTCTCCCTCTTTGTCTGCAACTATGTGTGACTTGTTACGCATGAAAGGGTGTAGCTTGTGGCTTTTGCGCAGTCATTTTGGAAAGGTTTAAAATGCACTTGTTATAAACTGACATATAAGTTTTATACAGTAATTTTACTCAAACATTTTCACAGCTAGATGCAAAGGTGGATAGAATTAGAGTAGCACTACTTTAAAGTAGAGGTAAGAGATAGTCATCCAAAAACAATTACTCAAGTAAGAGTAAAAAAGGATTTCAAGTATTGAGTAACTGTTTGATCATAACATTACTTTTAAGTTGTGAAAATTATATAATGTGTGAACTCTGGTATTTTAAAGAATAAAATAAGTATTATTATAAAATAACGCCTTTCGATGGAGTGGCGCTCTACCCAGAGTGCACCCTGCCTCTCACCCAATGACCATTCAGGATAGGCTCCACTCCCCCGTGACCCTGCAAGGATAAGCAGGTAAAAACTTGGATGGATGGCTAGAAAAACAAATTCAGGTACAAGAAACCCCAAATTTCCAAATTACAAAATGTCTCGACATAAAGCTTCAGAAACCATTACTTATAGGTAATATATGTAAGAACAGCAAAATGTACATGTAGTGACAATGTATACTGTTTACTGTATCTTCACGGCTTCACGGCCACACATGTGGCACGGCAGGCTCAGCGGATAGCAAATAACATCAGAAGAATGAAGCTTGTGTACAAACAAGACCTGATCTTCATTCAGTGAATTAACTAGAGGTGTGTAGCCAGAAACTCAAGAAAGAGCAGCATTAATTTAAAATAACATTACTCAAGTAGAAGTAAAATGTACGGTGGAGTAAAACTACTAGAGGTTCATTTTGTTTAAAACGTTACTCAAGTAGATGTAACTAGTTACTACCCACCTTTGGTTAGGTGTAATGTATACTTAGATGAATAATTAGTTTTTACTGCACAGCAATAAGTGGTTTGCATCCAGAAAAAAACTTTAATTTTTCAGACTTTGAGTCTAAAGATCAGTTTTTGTTTAACCTTTGACACGTGTGTAGCTTGGGATGTCTTTTTTTTAATGCATCAAATTTCTAACTTGAACCAGAAATAAATTGCAGAGATAATTTAGAACATTTGTGACATAATTTAATCCGTATGCAGACAGGTGTGGTATGCATACGGATTAAATTTACACACAGCTTTATTAAGAAACGTCTTTATTTTGTGTATTCACAGTTTTCATGAATGACTGAATAGCATTTTTTTATTTGAAAAATAATATGACAATGATTGTTGAATCAGCTGTCGTGAAAACCTATCATGAAAAACGTGCGTTTGCACCAACTTAACTCGTAAAAGGAACTTAATTAGTGCTTTGATTGAATGTAGGTGGGTATGAAAGTGTTTCTGCTGCCTAAAGTAGAGTGCGTTTTGAAGGGCTGCACTGTATAAGAAAAACATTTATTTGGGATGTTGTTATTGTAATCATTACTACAATGATGATAGTATTAAACAACTTCTATTCTGTCATCATGTATTTCCATTATTCTCTCTAAGATTTAGCCTTTTGAACAGTATTATTTACATCAGGTGTGGGGATCAAGTTCATCTATTAGGCCAAATGTCTTATGTCTAAATGCATGGGTTTGAAATTATGGTAAAGCGAAAAAGCTAAGTATTTTGTCATAAATTTTCTCTGTAAATCCACAGTAAGGTTTTCTTCCATTTTTCCTACATAAAACCAAAACTTTAGAACATATCTGAACAGATTTTAACCAGTTTCTGCAGTATTGCCAACTTGCATCAAGCCCAACTGAAATTTAGAAAAATATGTCAACATATTTAAAAGATGATACCAATCTTTCTTCTTTAGCAAATCATCAATAGTTTCTGATCCTTTACAGTCTCACAACGTTATAGCATCCACACCTATTTAAAAGATAATAGCCTACTAAGTACTACATCTAAGCAGCCCTTTGAAACTTTGATAGACGCACAGTTTGACACTGTGACTCTCAGGAGACTATTCAACCATCAGTTTTAAAGTGCTATTTGTAATTGTGTGTATTTGTATTTCTGTCATTTCATTTTTCTGTATTTTGGTCTCTTGGCTTCAAATCTCAGCCTGGGGTCATATTGCATGGAGTTTACATGTTCACCTTGTAGATGTGTGGGTTCTCTCCAGGTACTCCAGGTTCCACTAGCCGTCCAAAATTATGCATGTTGGGTTAATCAGTCTCCAATTTGAAGGGAGCTTGTGTGCTTGCATGGTTGCTTGTCCTGTGTCACAAGCCACAATGCTGCAAGGATAAGTTGGGATGGATGGATGGATGGATGGATGGATGGATGGATGGATGGATGGATGGATGGATGTATGGATGGATGGATGGGTGGGTGGATGGATGGATGGATGGATGGATGGATGGATGGATGGGTGGGTGGATGGATGGGTGGGTGGATGGATGGATGGATGGATGGATGGATGGGTGGGTGGGTGGATGGATGGATGGATGGATGGGTGGGTGGGTGGATGGATGGATGGATGGATGGGTGGGTGGGTGGATGGATGGATGGATGGGTGGGTGGATGGATGGATGGATGGATGGATGGATGGATGGATGGATGGATGGATGGATGGGTGGGTGGATGGATGGATGGATGGATGGATGGATGGATTTTGGCCGGTTTTCCTTTTTATTAATGATGATGGTGTCAATATAAACTGACTTGAAGCTGAAACAGTAAAATGCAACACTTATGGCTCAGATCTTATCGTAAAGATGCAGTTTCATTTGCAGCTGTTTTTGTGATCATCTTTAAGGTGTGCTTCATGGTACAATTAGACCTTATACTGTTAAAAAAAAAGAAAACTGTCATTTAGTCTCAATCCTATGTTTTCATGCAGAACACGCCCTCTAAACGGCATCAAAAGAATGGTTTAAACACTGGTGATGTGGATATTTAGGAGCTCAGACACATTTTCCTAAAGTCAGAAACTATTAAGCACCTGAAGACAGAACATTTCCGTAGTAACTATAATATCAACATGTCAATCAACAATAATTCGATCTCTTGTCTCACTTGTCTACTGAGCCAACATATTTGTGGGATTAAACAACACGATCATTATCCAATAGGCAGTCAAGTGCTGTAAGTGAAAAAGTTGAAGTGAGTCTTGTGTCTTTTTTTCTGAGATGAGGTGGCTTATTACAAATAAAAAAAACAACTGGTTTAACAACTATGTTTAACTAATAGATGCTTTCTTTAATGCAACTTATTAGTTTATGGAGAGCTACTTACAGACTTTCTGTTCAGCATTCGGCTGCTTTTATTAGTTTGTTTTGCTGGTCTTTAAACTAGCCGCTATATTTGGAAAACGACAAAGACAGAGAATGACACATAAAACCTGATATGCAACTTAACTCTGTTTGTGATTTTAGGTATAATTGAATTATTTTCACCAATCAAAATGAGTAACTTTCCAAACTTGTGTACCAAGTGTTTTACCAATGACTGTAAAGTAAAATATGAGGGAGATCAATACTTTTTTGCCTTTAGGAAATATCCTTGGTTTGTCCAAGCTAGAAACATTTTAAAGCTATCTTCTCGTCTGGACTGTAAATGGTCTAAGTTATTACCCCAGTGGGTTTATATTTCAGACTTTGTGGCGACATCCATCTTTAATGTGCATCCCATAATTAATGTAAGATGGGTGAACAGAGTAATGTCTAGTACAAGTGCAACAATCTGTCTAGTGGTAGATGAGCTTATTTGCACATTTTAAAGAGATATTTTTTTGTGATTTGTTTTGCTAAAAAAAACTGTCTAGTGGTTTTATTGATTCATTGCAAAACAGTTGTATTAGACTTGGTTTTAGTTTTATTAATGTAAGTAAGGATTTATAAATTTTTTGCTGATAGTTTGAAAACTGAGGTTGGAAAAAGTAGACTGTAGACTTTGTTTCTCTAGTAATTATAAGTTTTAGCTCATAAACCAGGAAAAAGTCATACTGGATCTAATACCTAAAAATGAAAGATACTTTAAATTGCATTCTTGCTAAGTTATGGGAAAACAAATATAGTGTTTGATGCTTTTTACATCGAATTGTTGGAATCCCTGGAAAAGGAACATAAAACTCCCTCAAATAAATCCATCTTTTATTTCAGTACCTCTTATATATTATAAAGAGAGTAAATATTTTCAGCGGGAAAATAAAATGTCTGTTTTTTAAATGAGTTAATGTTTAATTATATGCACTTTGCTGGTAATACTTTGTACAACCTCCTTTTACCAATACCATATTAGTCTTCTATGAGGTAGGAGTAAGGTTGGAGCATACAAAGAGTTCCTCTACACAATCTCTGGGGATTGCACCGATTCCTGCGTCTTCTGATTTCTATAGCGTTCAAGTCTGGGGACTAAAATGGCCAAGGAAAGCTTCATTCTTTTGTCTGCTGAACCAGTTTTGTGTTGGTTTGGCTCTAGGTGTTGGATCTGTTTAAAAACCCAGTGACGGCCCATCTTCAGTTTGCTGGTTGAGGCTACCAGGCTTTTATTTTAAATACTTTTGTGATGCCATGCAGTCTAACAAGGTTCCCAGGATTTTTGGAAAAGAAACCGGCCTGACAGATCCTCTATCGTACTTAGCAATTTTTATGAGGTCTTTTTTTGCACATTCTTCTTTTATTTTACGCCAGATCCAGTGTTTGAGAGTGTTTGGTAAAAAGCTCGGTGTTAAGGTGTATTCCCACCAGGAAAGTCCTTTGGTCCGGACCAAAACCGAACTTAATTTTTTTCAAATGGTGCGGTTTGTTTTCACATTGTACTTTTTGCAAGTGAACTATTACTTGTAAACAAAGCCACGCGAGTGACGACCATTGCTCCCATTGGACAGAAATGACGGGGGCGGGACAGAGCACAGACCCGGAAATGTAGGAAAACATCTGTAGACGTGCTGCGTGCAGCATCTCTGTTCTGCATATTTGCACCGTTATTACAGCTACAATATTATTGTGAGGGTGAAGAGCAGCTCATTCAACACAGACTTTGAGACGTTCCATTTATAATTTTGGGACCCCGTCGGAGAATGCGTGCTGAACGCCGACGTTCTCTACGTGCAACAAGCCAGTAGCGTTGCTAAGCAACACACAGCTTATCAGGTATGATTACCTTACAACACACACCTTTGCTACCGGCTACGGTGGCTTTTTATGTCCAAAGAGATGTACGCTTTTTGTAGTTGGTTCGGATCGGGGCCGGTTTGTGTTCAAATCATAAGCGAACCGCACCAGAGTCCGTTTGGAAGTGGACCGAGACCACCTCAAAAAGTGGGTCTCGGTCCGGTTGTTTGGTTCGGACCAGGGTTCCCTTGAGTGTATTCACACCTGCACAAAAGGTCCGGACCAAGGGGGGAAACGAACTTGGGTCCGTTTAAAGCGGACCAAAAGTGGCAAGTGTGAATACACCCTTAGTCTAATCTTTTAAAAACACACAGTTCAAGTTAAAGTCCGACTAGCATTTAACCAGTTACACATGTTTAAGCTTTTGTTGGTGAAACAGAAAACGCCCTGTTTTCACTTGCCTCTGAAACAATTGGTTTGTGTATAGTTAGCTTCTAATGGTTGCTATTGAGACTTGGTGACAACAAGATGCCCCTCATTGTTGCAGTTCTCTAACGATAAGCTTTGAAATTTTATTTAACCTTCATTTTCCTCTCTGTGATTGTTTTTCCTAGTTTGTAGAGGGGCTCCTGTCTCATCATATTTATACCTTCAATGAAACAGGACCTCATTGATTACTAATCTAAAGTTCCTAGAGACTCTGATTAACCTACCTAAAGTAGGTAAACTATAAATTAAAAAAATGTTCAGTTACATTTATTTTATAGTAATTGTTAGAGTTTCAACAGTCCTGTTAAACCGATGTTTCCTCCCTCTAGAGATGATGCTACTGCAATTTAATGATTTATTTTAATGCTTTTTGTTGACATTTTTCGCCAGTGGTGCCAATATTTGAGGTGGGAGTTATGTTTTAACAATTCAGAAGATACAGAAGATCTTTAATCTGCAGCTGTTTACCTATAATTCAAATGATAAATAACCCTCTAAGCACACATTTCTGAAATATCTCTTTTCGTCATAGTCATAGCGGGAACAGCTACAACACATTGTGGCTCTTCTTTACACAGCTTATGTTGTGGTTTTTGAAAACTATTTGAACAACAATTCACTCCTTAGTCGCAGATTTATTACTCTTGGTTCTGCTGAGGCCGGTTTTATTGTTTATTCCTTTATTTTGAGGCGCTATTGTTTTATTGTATTCTACATCCTGTTCTTTGCACAGCCTCCCCTCGGGTATCATCAGTTTGATTCAACCTCATGTTGCCAGCCGGTCAGATGTTTTATTGTACACAGATTTCAGACTAGTGTCTGTCAGCTGTGGGGAAGAGTTGGGTACTTTCCACTCCGTCTGTCATTCAAGGTCCGGGCAGCCTTAGATACTGAGAAAAGAGGAAGTGAAGTTCATTGAGGTATTAGACATATGAGAAACAACTTGAACCAAGTCATGAAGGGTTATTTTTCAATGAAAACTGCTCTTATATGTGATATGTTGAACCAAAAGTATCAATGTGGTGAATGTTTGGTCATTTCTGTCATACTTTTAAGCTGCATTAAGCAATATCCTGCAGTAGTTCTTATAAATCAAATTACTCCCATTTGGGTAATAGTTTTAGTTTACCTTCACAAAAATGAAACTCCATTTATGCACCTGCTCCTGCAAAGAAAACTGCACAGCCAGCTCACTCAGTCTGGCTGTGCACTTCCTGTTCAGCTCTAAATGGCACATAGATGCGAAGTGGCTGAAGATCGTCGAGCTCGTGTAAATTAAAACAAATCAAGATGTTTTTCTCGGGAGTTTTGGGGACCAAACCAGAGCTGAAATGAGTTTACATTGGACACATGGCCAAAAAGATGACTGCAAGCCCAGATTCCTCTGTTTCTGCTGAATGTGTAAGTAGTCAGTTGTTTGCCTAAAAGTTAGCTGTAGCAGTTTTTACACTGATGTCTTAAATTGCTTAATGCAGCTTTAAAATAATTTTGGTGCTAAAACAATAAATGCTAATGCCACGTGCTCATGTCTAGGCCACATGGTTGAAGATAGACAATGTGTCACTCATCTGGTTTATTCATCCCAGGCTTGTTTTTTGCATATTTTTAAATTATTTCTAAGCTAATTTTATGTTTAAAACCACAAATGTATGTTTTATATAGCAAGTTTTTACGTAATTCAGCCACGTGGCTTAAGCAGTTGGATTTATTTGATATATTTAGTTTAAATGTTTTTAATTTTTATTTGAAAGCTAAAGATCTTTTTCGGGTTTCTCCATTATTGTAATATATGTTTATTTTTTAAGTTTATTTCAAAAGCAGCTTAATTTTGCTTCTTCTAACAAGTAAATCTGAGTTATTGTACCGTTTTGTTTTTTGTGGTATATTTGTATTTTGAACAAGCTGTTTTTGTCGTAACATAGCCAGAGATCTGACTTGCTGTCTGTCAGGAAGAATAAAACTAATTGGGTGTACTGGAGACATAAAAACCAGCCACCTTTTAGTACTGGATCCTGCATTAACGTTGCAGCTGATACAGCTGCAAATAAGTGGCCTAATACTGTCTGTTAGTGTTAGACATAGCTGAATCAGTGATGCATAATGAATATGAACTTACGTGGGATAATGTAGGGTTTGAAAATGAAAAGTACCTACGTAACAAAGCTTGTTCTTGTTTGAGTATCAGTGTGAAAAGTGTGCTGGTGTGGTTCAGTCTGTCCTGAGGCTTTTTCAGTCACCTTTCTTGTGCTCTCCCTTTTTACAGGCCTCCTCAGCTGTTCATTACAGCCTTTGCGGGCTTGTTAGTACGAGCTGCTGTCTCTGTAGCCTTTGAGCTCCACATTCGTCCCTGTTCTCTACTCTTTTAACTTCCCACCCATAAAACCTGTTAGCAGCACACATATATAAAATACCCCACTGTTCTTTAAGAGCTTAAACAGAAAGTTTAGTAACATTGATGCCGGTCAGCTAATAAATAGGCCTTATTAAGATAGCCTGGGTTTATCAGCCAGATATTTTCCAGCGGACTTACAGAACATGAAGTTAAAACAAGCTAACTTCCAAAACCAAGCAAATAACCTTTTATATTATCAGCAGTTTGTATCATTTAACATACCCCCAGATATGCTTCATCAGCACTGGTAACAACTTCAATGCCACCCCCTTCTTATTCAGTAGGCTATGTGTGTTAATGGGAGCCCTGCTGGAAATACCTGCTCAGTGTTACCCTAATGAGGTTAGACTAATTGGTATGTGCAGGTATTGCTGTAACCCTTTTGCTTTAGTTAATTTGACTGTATGCATCCTACACATGTGCATGCATGATTTTGTGAATGTGGTTCCCTTTAAATTGTCTAGACAGGGTAGAGTGGCAGTTTTCTCTGACCTCGACTTTGCTCTCTGTTTCTCAGGAGATGGCGGCCTCTGACCCCTGCGCAAACGCCCCCCCAACTCCGCCTGAGGAGCCGGTGCCTTCCCCCTCCTCACAGAAGAAGCGAAGGCGTCGGAAACTAGAGCAAACTGAAAGGAATAAAGGTATAGATTCATTGTGTAGTGATACAGAGTCAAATTACATATCTACCGTTTTATACATGTACAGTGCTATGAAAGTATTTTCCCCCTTTACAGATTTCTTCTGTTTTTGCTATTTGTCACTCTTATTTATCATAGAAGATCAAACACATTTGAATGTCTTACAAAGATAACAAACCTGAAGACAAATGCGGTTTACAAATAATGATCTCATTTATCTGGGGAAAAAGGTTATCCAAAGCAACCTTGCCCCTATGTGAAACAGTAATTGCTCTTTAAACTTAATAACTGGTTTTGCCATCCTATATGACAACAACTGCCCCCAATGTTTGCAATAACTGGCAATAAGGCTTTTATGTTGCTCTTGAGGAATCTTTGCCCACTTCTCTTTGAAGAAATTTTTTAATTTGGCCATTTTTAGAGGGCTTTCAAGTATAACAGCCTGTTTAGGATCATGTCACAGCATTACAATAAGATTAAAGTCCAAACTTTGACTTGACCACTCTAAAACCTTTCATTTTGTTTCGTTTCTTTTGATCCATTCAGGGCTGGATTTTCTGGTGTGCTTTGGTTTATTATTCAGCTTCATAACCTAATTGTGCTTGAGTTTGAGGTTAAAAGCCCGTGGCCAGAAATTCTCCTTCGGGATTTTCTGTTACAGAGCAGAATTCAGGAGTGTAGTTTGCATTTTGAGACCTTTTGGTCTACTTCATGTTGTCAGACAGGTTCTATTCAAGTGATTTCTTAACTTTTCTGGTCTGGCAATAATGGAGCCTGGTTGCAGCTTGTTAAATACATAAAGTGGTTTTTCACAGTTAATTCATGATTTAATATAGGGGACAGTTACTTTTTCCACAGATCTAGGTTGGTTTGTTTTTTGACTTGATTAATGTAATTATCACTTAAAAACAGCAATTTCCTTGCATTAAATTTTATCTGACAAATAGCAAAAACAAGAATTCTGTGTCAGATGTTTCACTTTATTGTGCCTTAACTATGTTTAAGATATGCTTGTCAGCCACATAACACTGATACGTTTCAGGGTGCTGTGATTTCAAATATAGAGGCTTTGACAGAGTGATGAAAAGCATGACTTTCCCTCCTCATTAAACCTCTTGTTAAAATTGGACTAACAGCCCATTTCCTTTTTCCTTTTCTGCAGACGAGCCAGATGAGAGAAACTGCGACTCCCCCAGAGAGGTGGGAAAACGAGTAGCCTCAACACTTTTGCTTATGCTTATTTCTATATGTGAAACTGATGCTGACTGCTGTGATGTTTTTTTGTGGGTGCACAGGGTGAGACTGGTAGGCTCCGTAGGAGGCCAGTCCCCAGAGTGACCTTCCAGGCTGGGGATCCGTACTATATCAGCAGGAGGCAGAAGGAAGAATGGCTCAGCCGCTGGAAGATGGAGGTGGGAGACAAACAGATCCCTGTCTGTGTGAAGATATTGTGCAGTGCCTTGCAGAAGTATTCATCCTGCTTGAACCTTTTCACATTTTGCCACTTTACAACAATAAACGGCTATGTATTTTATGAGACTGACCGACACAATATAGCGCATAGGTGTTAAGCAAAAGGAGAAGGATGAACTGGTTTAACATTTTCTCTACATGCACACCCCCCCATAAAAATCAATAGCCTTTGGAAGTTAATAAATAGAGTCCACCAGTGTATAATATAATCAGAGGTATACTGCAGTGCATATCATCATGGTCTCATTATCCCCACAGTGAAACAAAGTGGTGGTAGTATGATGCTGTGGGGATGCTTGTCATCAGCGAGGCAATGGAACTGGTCAAACTTGATGGCAAGAATGAAACTGGAGTTGAAGTTCATCTTCCAGCAGGACAGCACCTAACTTGCAACCAGTAATACATTGGAAGGGATTAGATCAAAGGTTAATCATGAGTTAGAATGGCCTAAAAAAGACTTGAAAATGTCTGTTTACAGATGGTGTCCATCCCATCTGACTGAGCTTGAGCTATTTTGCAAAGACGAATGGGCAAAATGTTGGTGTCTAGATATGCAAAGCTGAGCTGGTAGAGACATACCCCGAAAGACCTGCAGCTGTAATTGCAGCAAAAGGTGATTCCACAAAGTATTGACTCCTGTGGGCTGAAAACAAACTGCTAAGTTTTTTTCATCTGTAAAAACATTTAAGAATCGTACATCATTTTCCTTCGACTTCACAGTTCTACACTACGTCGTTTTGATCTAACACATAAACACTCAATAAAAAACAAGTAGCATTAATACTTTTGCAAGGTGCTGTATATACACTCAGAGTCTGATTTTAGAGGATCTGTCAGCTCTGGAACATTTTGTAATAAGTGATACTTGGTCTTCTACAGCAACTTGATTGCATCTATTAGCTGTGGTTTGTGTTGTTTTGCACTGCTGAGTAGCCTAGTAAAGGGGAAATCCCTCAACTGTAAAGAAATAAAGTGCATGCTGGGCAGTATCGCAATGAGTGTAATTATTATTTGCAGTTTAATTTCATATGTCCGAGGTTTTAACTCACTATGTGTTATTTCTGCTTAATGTTTACTTCAGAAATAAAAGACGAAAACCAACCTAAATCCTAAAATGTTTGTGTTTTTCTATAAATTTCTGTAGTTAGCCACTGAATTGCACGAAACTCTAAACTGCAACTCTACATTTGCTCCAACCAACTTGAAACAATGCCGCTCCTTTCTGCTGCTGTTCTTACACTATTTCAGCAGCTTCACCATCTGGCATCCACCTGTAAGCTCTCAATCTTAGTTTCTCTAAGGGGGATGTGTAATATCCCTACCCGCAGCTCCCCTAGTCCTAGATTTACTTTAGAAATGATGCAAATAGACTGCCTACACATAATTTGTTCCATGCATTTTTGCTGTTTCTACATATCTGAAGCATTGAAACATCCAACTGTCTTTAAGTAAAATAAAAAAATCTCAAAATCTTCTTTGAATAGAATAAAAAGTCTTGAATGGATATTTTACACAGAACAATCAAAACAAATAAACTAAACTTAAAATGTAACAAGACAATGTGTCATCAAAGCAACTGAGATAAATAGTACAGATACACACAGAATGAGACTGTCTGTCTTCAATGTACTGCCTAAACCTAGGGCCCTACGTAATTAGCTTTTTCCCCCACATTCCATTTTAATGTCGTTTAAATGAAATGTCATTTCTTCTTTTTCTATTTTAGGAAATTCCATATTTTACAAAGTACGCATTCTTTAATCTAAAAAAAATGTATTCAGGTAGTTGTGTGTACAGTTTCATTAGATTTAATTTGTTTTAAAAGTATTGCATGCTCTGAGTTTGTGGTTTACCAACTTACTCAAAAAAATCACACTAAAAATGTTTTTTTTTTAAACAGCAGCCATTTTTTTTTTTGCTCCCCTGGAGTTTCTGGGGCAGTCCTCCCTGCTTCAGCATGAGGTTATCTGGGTTTAACAAACTTGATATAATATTCTAGCAACGTTTCATGTAAAATATGAACACCGTTCACATTTATTTCAAAATCACTGTCTGTTTCAGCACATAACGGTACAAAAAGTCATCAGTTACTGTGCAACTTTCTCTTTTATATTGGCTAGCCTCCTCTGTTTTGATATGCCTTGTTGATAATGCAGCTTGCAGCATGTTTTAATTAAGGTTATAGTTGATCACACAAAACACAGAAAGAGTTGTTATCCTGTTTTATTACCTAAGACCTTTTGTGTTGTAATTATTATTGATTAATGTTATAGCAGGGTGCTGTTCTGGGCTTAGGTTCACTCTCATATGAATGAGACTAAGGTGTGTGGATTGAGTCTGGATTCACTCTATCTGAACTGTAAGGATTGCTGCTATAAAATATGAAGTATGTTGGATGGTTGATCAAAAAATTCTATATTTTCATTAATATTTCTATTTCTAAAAAAGCTTTTTCTATAGTTGATTTACTGCCATATTTAGGCTCTGTGTTTATGGCTAAGTTAAACTTCTATTTTTAATCTAATCCCAATGTCAAGGGAGGACAAACAGATGTTGCGAATTGTTATTTTTCAAGATCATAAAATGGTAACGAGTTTCTCTGATTGCCTGTTCTCTTGTCACTTTTTAAAAAATGTATAAAGCTTGACAAAAATATCTTACGTTAGTGTACAGTTTCTGGCCAATGACTCTCCTTCAAAAACTGTCCGATAAAAAAAGTATTCCCACCTTAGAGACAACTTACATTTTTGCTTTTGTGTCACATTTAAATAATTTACATTATCAAACAATTTCAATATCAGGCAAAAATATCATGAGTAAATACAAAAATCAGTTTCCAAATAATGATTTAATTTATTAATGGGAAAAAAGTTTTAGTTTAGTTTCACAAGCCATGCCCAGACAAGATTACTGCTACACCAGTAGAACCAATACATCACTTACATAGAGCCTGAAAGACAACATGAAGTAGGCTAAAACACCTCAAAAAGCAACATGTCTAAAAGAAATACAAGAACTCTCGCCTCGTCTCGTCGTCTTCCGCTTATCCGGGACCGGGTCGCGGGGGCAGCAGACTCAGCAGAGACGCCCAGACGTCCCTCTCCCCAGACACCTCCTCCAGCTCCTCTGGGTGGAGCCCGAGGCGTTCCCAGGCCAGCCGAGAGACATAGTCCCTCCAGCGTGTCCTGGGCCGTCCCCTGGGCCTCCTCCTGGTGGGACGTGCCTGGAACACCTCCCGAGGAAGGCGTCCAAGAGGCATCCGGTATAGATGCCCGAGCCACCTCAACTGGCTCCTCTCGATGTGGAGGAGCAGCGGCTCTACTCCGAGCCCCTCCCGGATGGCCGAGCTCCTCACCCTATCTCTAAGGGAGTGCCCGGCCACCCTACGGGGGAAGCTCATTTCAGCCGCTTGTATCCGGGATCTCGTTCTTTCAGTCATGACCCAAAGTTCATGGCCATAGGTGAGGGTAGGAACGTAGACCGACCGGTAAATTTAGAGCTTTGCTTTTCGGCTCAGCTTTCTCTTCACCACAACGGACCGGCACAGTGCCCCCCTTACTGCCGCAACCGCACTGATCCGTCTGTCGATCTCCCGCTCCATTTTTCCCCCACTCGTGAACAAGACCCCGAGATACTTAAACTCCTCCACTTGAGGCAGGAACTCCCCTCCAACCTGAAGAGGACAAGCCACCCTTTTCGGTTGAGTACCATGGCCTCGGACTTGGAGGAGCTGATCTTCATCCCAGCCGCTTCACACTCGGAATACAAGAACCCATGAGAAACAAATGGATCAATATCTGTCAGTCTGGAAAGGGTTAGAATATATTTTTAAGGCTGTGGAACTTCAGAACCACCATGAGACCCGTTATCCACAAATGGAGGAAACATGGAACAATGATGAACCTTCCCAGTGGTGGCAGGCCTGCCAAAGTTACACTAACAGCATGTCGGCAGTTCACCCGGGAGCTCACAAAAGACCAACATGTAATGCTCTTTGGGCCTCACTGACCTCAGTCATGGTCACTTTTTGAAAGGCAGTCATCTCATTTCATTCAGAAACTAACACATTTCAGAAAAAGAGATCATACTGACAATCAAAAATGGTGGTTTTAGTGTGTTGTGCAGCTGGACAATGATAAAAAGGCCACCAGCAAATCCATTTCTTAATGGCTCAAATTCAACAACACGAAGGTTCTGTAGTGGCCAAGTCAAAGTCTGAAGTTAAATTTGAATGAGATTCTATGACATGACCTCAAACAGGCTGTTCATTCCCAAAAGTATGGTTAAATTAAAACAATTTTGCAAAGAAGAGCAGGCCAAAACCCTTCCTCAGTGATTTAACAAACTCATTACCTGTTATTGTAAAGGTTGATGCTGCCAAGGGTGGCTCAACCAGCTTTTAGGTTTATGCCTGGTTCACACGGCAGGATTTTTACGTCAATTTTTGCCCCAATCTTCCCCTTCCAACATGCCCTGAATATTGTGATGGCTCTTAAAATAATTTTATGAGATAATCCTGCTGTGCGTGGTGTGTTAAGAGTGATCTGGTCTGCTCAGGTCGGGGATATTCAACATGTTGGATTGTCTTGATCCGTTATCCTATCGAGTGGGGTGTTCCCCGAGGGCAAATGAGCATGCAGCCTGTTGAATCTGACATGTAGCCACTTAGAAAACGAGATGACGGATGTTCGTGTGCAGTGTGTTGTACACACTGTATGATTTTTTTTATCGCTATGTGTGGGGTCTCTCAGGTTTTGAAAATCAACTGACAATTTTAAATTCCTGCCATGTGAACCAGGCATTAAGGACAAATACGTTTATCACTGGGGCCATGTTGTTTTTGGTTATCTTTTCTCCCTAAATAAAAGTCATCATTTGATAAAGTGAGCATACAGGTTAAGACATTAAACGTGTTTTTGTAACAAAACCAGATGATCTTGAAGGTAAGCATGAAGGTAATAAATTCAAAATTCATGGGTTCAAAATTAAACTTGACATATTGACTCAACAGTAAAAACAAAAAAAGATAATCTGGAAACAGACAACTGAAAGCAAGAGAAATCAATTGTTATTTATATAGTGCCAAATTACAAAAATGTCATAACAAGGCAAATGGGCCCAGTTCAGTACCAGATATAGAGGGAACAGACCAGAAAAAAATTAAACACAGATGATCTCAACAAATGTCAAACACAAAACCACAAACCAACCATTTTCCTAGAAAAATCTGTTATTTAACACAAATTTTTTAAATGGCATACATATGTTAAAGTTAAAAATCTGTCATCACTGTACTCCAAACATATTTTATTCACAGAAGAAATCCTGGAGACGTTTGAGTATGGGAGCAAACGTCAGTAGATATAAGAATGCAAGTATATATTGGTGGCTTCAGCAAAAAAAAGAGAGTTCCTGAAAGAGACTGTATGGGGATGTGGTCATGATGGGGGTAGATAAAGTCAATGAGGCAGATATGTGTGAGAGGAAGATATGGAGCCTTAGACTGACTGCTTAAACTGAAACCACAAGTATTTGCTGTTTCCTTTGTCTCCTGTTTGACCCTGTCCTCCAGCGATCCATTTTGGAAGGGCATAAACTTAAAAAATCAGTTTGACATGTGACACAGGACCATAAATAGCCTGTAGCATTAGTTGAAAGTATTACTCTACATTAAATGGCTGTCTAAAAGAATGCAACTCTCCAAACTTAGTGGGATATACAGTACAGACCAAAGGTTTGGACACACTTTCTCATTCAAAGAGTTTTCTTTATTTTCATGACTATGAATATTGTAGCTTCACACTGAAGCCATCAAAACTATGAATTAACGTACATGTGGAATTATATACTGAACAAAAAAGTGTGAAACAACTGAAAATATGTCTTATATTCTAGGTTCTTCAAAGTAGCCACCTTTTGCTTTGATTACTGCTACCCACACTCTTGGCATTCTGTTGATGAGCTTCAGAATCAGAAAAGCTTTATTGCCAAGTACGTTTTTGGACATACAAGGAATTTGTTTTGGCGTAGTCGGTTCAATACAGTACAAATTAAACAGTATAAACATATCTACAATATAATATAAATATATGTGCACAGTTTTAAGTGAGTGAGAGTAAATGTAGAGCAGTATAGGATGCAAGAGCAATACAACAGTGCAGGTGATCATTGTGCAAGTATGGCAGTGCAAGTATGGCAGGAGTCCAAGCTGAGTGTTAATGTAACGCATAGAGTTACAGGTTACAGGTGTCCTGTCAGCAAAAAAGGGGGGGTGTGGGGGAAAGGGAGAATGTCAAGGTGGTTTCCGGGCTTTGTTAACCAGGCTGTTGGCAGATGGGAAAAAACTGTTCTTGTGGCGTGAGGTTTTGGTCCTGCCAGAGGGGAGAGTCTCAAAGAGTCTGTGACCGGGGTGGGAGGGATCAGCCAGAATCTTCCCTGCCCGCTTCAGGGTCCTGGAGGTGTACAGTTCCTAGAGCGACAGTAGACTGCAGCCAATCACCTTCTCAGCAGACCGAATGACACGCCGCAGCCTGCCCTTATCCTTGGCTGTAGCAGCGGCGTACCAGATGGTGATGGAGGAGGTGAGGATGGACTCAATGATGGCTGTGTAGAAGTGCACCATCATAGTCTTTGGCAGGTTGAATTTCTTCAGCTGCCGCAGGAAGAACATCCTCTGCTGGGCTTTCTTGATGAGGGAGCTGATGTTTGGCTCCCACTTGAGATCCTGGGAGATGATGGTTCCCAGGAAGCGGAAAGATTCCACAGTGTCAATTGTGGAGTCACAGAGGGTGATGGGGGCAGGTGGGGCTGGGTTCTGCCTGAAGTCCACAACCATCTCCACTGTCTTTAGAGCGTTGAGCTCAAGGTTGTTCTGGCTGCACCAGTCCAACAGATGGTCGGCCTCCCATCTGTACGCGGACTTGTTACCATCAGAGATGAGTCCGATCAGAGTGGTGTCGTCCGCAAACTTCAGAAGCTTGACAGACTGGTGACTGGAGGTGCAGCTGTTGGTGTACAGGGAGAAGAGCAGAGGAGAGAGAACACAGCCTTGAGGGGAACCGGTGCTGATGGTCAGGGAGTCAGAGACGTGCTTCCCCAGCCTCACGCGCTGCTTCCTGTCAGACAGGAAGTCAGTGATCCACCTGCAGGTGGAGTCGGGCACACTCAGCTGGGAGAGCTTCTCCTGTAGCAGAGCTGGGACGATGGTGTTGAAGGCAGAGCTGAAATCCACAAACAGGATCCTGGCATAGGTTCCTGTGGAGTCCAGGTGCCGGAGGATGAAGTGAAGGGCTAGGTTGACTGCATCATCTACAGACCTGTTGGCTCTGTAGGCAAACTGAAGGGGGTCCAGGAGGGGGTCGGTGATGTCTTTTAGGTGTGAGAGCACAAAGCGCTCAAAGGACTTCATCACCACAGAGGTCAGGGCGAAGGGTCTGAAGTCATTAAGCCCTGTGGTCCTTGGCTTCTTGGGAACAGGGACGATGGTGGAGGACTTGAAGCAGGCTCGCACATGACATGTCTCCAGTGAGGTGTTAAAAATGTCTGTGAAGACTGGAGACAGCTGAACAGCGCAGTGCTTCAGGCTGGCTGGTGAGACAGAATACGGTCCAGCAGCTTTCCGGGGGTTCTGTCTCCTGAAGAGTTTGTTGACGTCCCTCTCCTGGATGGAAAGAGCCGTCCTCGGCGTGGGTAGGGGGCTGGTGGGGGGGAACTTCAGGGTGGGGGTTGGAGGTGCCAAGGCCCCTCTTGAGGTTGGGGAGGTGGGGGTGGTGTATTGTGGCTTGAGGTTGGGGGGTGTCGTGGGGGATGGTTGCAGGACTGTCCCTTTGTCTTTCAAAGCGGCAGTAGAACTCGTTCAGGTCGTTGGCGAGGCGTCGGTCGTTGATGGAGTGGGGGGCTTTCGGCTTGTAGTTGGTGATTTGCTGGAGCCCATTCCAGACAGACGCAGAGTCGTTGGCTGAGAACTGGTTTTGGAGCTTCTCAGAGTACAGTCGTTTGGCCTCTTTCACTGCCTTGCCAAACTTGTACTTCACCTCTCTGTATATGTCTTTGTCCCCACTCCCGAAGGCCTCTTCCTTATCCAGTCTTAACCTTCTGAGTTTGGCTGTGAACCAGGGTTTGTCGTTGTTGTAACTCACCCTGGTGCATGATGGTACACAGCTGTCCTCACAGAAGCTGATGTAGGAAGTCACAGCCTCTGTGTACTCGTCCAGACTGTTGGTAGTAGTCCTGAACACATCCCAGTCTGTACAGCCTAAACACGCCTGGAGATTCTCCACAGCCTCACTGCTCCACTTCCTTGTCGTCCTCACAACAGGTTTGCAGAGCTTTAGTTTCTGCCTGTATGCAGGAATCAGGTGGACCATGATGTGGTCGGATTGGCCCAGTGCAGCACGTGGGACGGCGTGATAAGCATCTCTGATGGTGGTGTAACAGTGATCCAGAATGTTGTCCTCTCTGGTTGGACATTTTATAAACTGTCTATATTTGGGGAGTTCGTGTGTGAGATTACCTTTGTTAAAGATTACTAAGGAGTCCGGGTTGGTCCGCTCCACACTCAGTATCTGGTCGGCGAGCATGCGCTGTGCGACCTGCACGTTAGCTTGCGGTGGGATGTAAACACCGACCAGGATGAACGAAGCGAACTCACGGGTGGAATAGAAAGGCTCACAGTTTATGATGAAGGATTCCAGGTCTGGAGAACAGTGCTGCTGAATCACTGTCACGTCGTTGCACCAACCACTGTTGAGGTAGAAACAGATTCCTCCACCTTTCGCTTTGCAGGAGAGTTCCGTGTCTCTGTCCGCTCTGTAGAGCTGGAATCCTGCCAGCTGCAGCGCAGAGTCCGGTATTAATCCACACAGCCACGTGAACCACAAAACTGCAGATGAATAAAAGTCCCTGTTTTTCCCCAACAGCAGTTGTAGTTCCTCAATTTTGTTGGGAAGTGAGCGCACGTTAGAGAGAAATATTCCAGGTAATGGTGTTCGTAGTCCACGCTGGCGAAGACATACCAGCATCCCAGTCCGTTTCCCTCTTTTCCGGCGTTTCACCGTGTGAACAAAGGTGAGCGCACCTTTGACCAGAATGTCCAAAAATTCCAGAGCAGTAGGCAGAAAAGTGGGAAATAACTCCTCTGGTGTAGTAGCCCTGATGTTCATGAGTTCTTCTCTGGTGAGAGAGCTCCGGGTACCATCACAGAAGACCGTTTTAAAGCAAAAAACTTCAAGAGGTAGTCACCTGAAATGGTTTTCACTTCACAGGTGTGGCCTGTCAGGTTTAATAAGTGGGATTTCAAGCCTTATAAATGGGGTTGGGACCATCAGTTGTGTTGTGCAAGAGGTGGATACAGTACACAGCTGATAGTCCTACTGAATAGACTGTTAGAATTTGTATTACGGCAAGAAAAAAGCAGCTAAGTAAAGAAAAACGAGTGGCCATCATTACTTTAAGAAATGAAGGTCTGTCGGTCCGAACAATTGGGAAAACTTTGAAAGTGTCTCCAAGTGCAGTCACAAAAACCATCAAGCACTATAAAGAAACTGGCTCACATGAGGACCGCCCCAGGAAAGGAAGACCAAGAGTCACCTCTGCTAGGAAACCACTGCTGAGGACAGGCAACAAGCAGAAGAAACTTCTTTGGGCTAAAGAACACAAGGAATGGACATTAGGAAACAGTGGAAATCTGTGCTTTGGTCTGATGAGTCCAAGTTTGAGATCTTTGGTTCCAACCACCGTGTCTTTGTGCGGCGCAGAAGAGGTGAACGGATGGACTCTACATGCCTGGTTCCCACCGTGAAGCATGGAGGAGGAGGTGTGATGGTGTGGGAGTGCTTTCTTGGTGACACTGTTGGGATTTATTCAAAATTGAAGGCATACTGAACCAGCATGGCTACCACAGCATCTTGCAGCGGCATGCTATTCCATCCAGTTTGCGTTTAGTTGGACCATCATTTATTTTTCAACAGGACAATGACCCCAAACACGCCTCCAGGCTGTGTAAGGGCTATTTGACCAAGAAGGAGAGTGATGGGGTGCTGCGCCAGATGACCTGGCCTCCACAGTCACCAGACCTGAACCCAATTGAGATGGTTTGGGGTGAGCTGGACCGTAGAGTGAAGGCAAAAGGGCCAACAAGTGCTAAGCATCTCTGGGAACTCCTTCAAGACTGATGGAAAACCATTTCAGGTGACTGAAGCTCATCAACAGAATGCCAAGAGTGTGCGTAGCAGTAATCAAAGCAAAAGGTGGCTACTTTGAAGAACCTAGAATATAAGACATATTTTCAGTTGTTTCACACTTTTTTGTTCAGTATATAATTCCACATGTGTTAATTCATAGTTTTGATGCCTTCAGTGTGAAGCTACAATATTCATAGTCATGAAAATAAAGAAAACTCTTTGAATGAGAAGGTGTGTCCAAACTTTTGGTCTGTACTGTACATATTGAAAAAACAGACTCCAGTGGGTCAAATTGATACCAGCTGGTGTTCAAATCACTGTCACATTCAAATACTTCACGAGCTGTTACCAGCTTATGGTACAGATGGAGCGAGAGAAAGAAAGACAGAGAATGGTAGAGCATGTGGGACTTCCTGTCAATGCTATGTTCTGCTTCTGTGACTCATCATCAACTCCCAGGTATAAGCTGATGTGTGCTATGCAGATTTAAGAAGCAGCGCTGCACAGTTACCAACTTTCATAATGGAGGAATATAAAAACATTTACAGTTAAAATGCCTGATATTAAACTTGCACAATATTAGGAAATCATACAAGAATGATATTATTGGTAAATATTGCATTGAAATCCGTATCTCTTTTGTTGTTAGGATGTTTCAGACTTTTTCTTTTAACATTTATCATCTTTGCTGCTATCTTGTGAGTCAGGTGTGAGCATGAGACTGAATATCTTATTTTGCCATGCAAAGAGGTAACTAGTTGCCACTCCCAGAATCCAGTTCAAGGCGGGACTTAGATACCTTCAGGCTGTCTCTGGGTGTTTTCTGAAAGATGGTTGGGGGGGTTAAGGTCAATTCACTGCTGGTAAATCTCAGAGCCGCCAGCAGGAGAAGCGATTGTGTCATAATGGTCGACTTATGAAAGGGTATGCCGGCTTTGTGCTAAAGGGTGTAATTTATCAATGACAGACAGTCTGGGCATACACATACCATACCATCTTTATTTGTAAAGCACTTTAAAACAAACCAAGGTTCACAAAGTGCTGTACATATTGCAAATATTGCATATGTGCATAATGCACATAGGGACCATCTCAGCCTGGTGCATTGCACATTGGTTCTCAACACCAAAACACACTGAAAGCATCGTGCTATTGAGTTTGACTGGATTTTTACATGATTTTATTTGTGAAAACAAAGTTTAATTTATCTAAAAATACAGTTAACACAGCATAATAGTTCAAATATAATGCCAATGAATTTCTCTTTGAAAACCCTGCGTCTGTTAGAAGTTTTACCGGGAATAATATCTTTTTCATGTTGCAGAAGTATTTTTTGACTACAGCTTTAAAAACAGTTAAAATTAGACAGGAAAAACTCCATCACTTTGGATTTAAAGAAAATGCTCAAGCAAAACCTCTGGTATTTAAGCCCCAAAAATGGTATTATGCGTAGTCCTTGAGTACTCAAACATTTGAATGAACTTGTTGAATGAAGGACTGAATAGAGGCGTTGAAAAGAAAAGGGTGGAAATCATTAATAAGACGTAACGGCTACGTTTTGTGTTAAAAAACTGAGGTAGTGAAAGATGACAGCCGAAAGGAAAGAAGATGTGTGTCTGTTTGACAGAATGAGAGAAAGGCAGTGAAACCAGTGACAAATACCGAGGTTAACCTGTTCCAGATTTCTGCTGGTATCATCAGGCAGTAAACCAGACTGAACCTTTCCTATTTTAGGTCTGTTTGCTAAATACCAGAATATGTTTTAGAGATTGTTTTCTTCAAACTAGTTTACATATGTTTTGATTGTATTTGGTAGAACTTCCTGTGAAACTGTATGACTTGACTCAAGCATGTTGGGTATCCTTCAACAAACATCTACCATTACTCCCATTCCTCCTGACTGAACTTTTCAGTTTGGTCCACAAACTTTCTTTGAGACTAATATCAGGGCTTTGTGATGGTCATTGTGGCCAAACACTTGAAATGCAAGTTTAATAGGATGACGGGACATGTCTCCAGAAATTAAGATGTTTGTCCCTGAGTGCATTTGCAAACTGTAATCTGGCTTTTTATGTTGCTTTTGGCTTGAATGGCTTCTTCTTCAATGAGTGGCCTTTCAACAGATGTTGTTGATGTACACGTTTCACCCTAAAACATGTTCATCTGTTGGACACAGATCATGTCTCTCGGACCATGTCATGGCTGGACGTTCCTGTGCTGTTTATATTTGCATATATTTGTTTGAACAGATGAACTTGGCACCTTCAGGCATCTGGAAAATATACCTAAGGATGAACCAGACAAATCTCTTCCCGATATCTTGGCTGATCCGTTCTGCTTTTCCCCTGTTGTCACACCAGAAGACAGTGTGCTTGAGGTGTCGCCTTAGAATAAATTCAGGTGTGCCTCCCTTTAGCTCAGGTAGTTCAAATTAACAGAAGCTTACAAAGCTGACCTAAAAAGAAAAAAGTGTAGTCTGATTTAAACACAGACAGAGAGAAAAAATGGTCGTCTTTTCATAAAGTGCATGTAAAAATCTGGTTTCAACTCTATGTATGTGCGTTTATTTATTTGTTTTAGATTTTGCCTGAACAAATCCTGCTGCCTTATCAACTCTAAGGCTCACCGAACTTTGACTTAAGTCTGCATACACACCTGACACACACACAAACACCCACACATACATAAACACTAACCCTAATTTGCGTGTGTATGTCATCACTCCTAAAGCCTTCAGGCTAGCAAACACAAAACACCTCCCCACCTCTCGGTGCCTGTGTATATTGTTGGTCACATTAACATCTGTTAGGGAAAGGAGCCAGTAAATCACACACTTCACCGGCCAATCAGCAGAGAGCAAAGAGTGCTTGAGGGCCAATGTAGCTGAGGAGACATGCAGAAGGGAAGGAGTAGGAGGAAGAGTAGGAGGTGAGGCAGAGACAGAGACAGACGAAGAAAATGACAGAGAGGAAAAGATCCAGGGAGGAAGGGTTACACTTGGAGAGCTACCATGTCCGGCTTGTAAGTGGCTTCTCCTTATTTCTTTCCTTTTCTTCATGTAGATGTGTTGCAGATTCTGCATAGACATATCTAGAAAAGCATGCAGCCAAGTTTTCGTTTTAAAACTGGAAGTGACACAAGCTGGTCTGTTCTCTCATGAGAACCTTGTTTTCAGACTTTCAGACTAATTTATCATTTAAAATTCTTTATAATAACCCATTTCCAAATGGTAATTGGGAAAGCTGAAGGGTTTAAGGAGTTTCAGTTAAAGGTTTTTGTAATCAGATTTAAAGGGTGTCCCACTTTTTAATACTGCTGAGAGATGTATGCAAAATTTTATCAACTTTATTAACTCTTTGCCTACTTAACAGCTTTTTCCAGAGATGTCCTGATCTATGAAATCTGTTGCATTTGAACATTTCCAGCATGAGTAACAGGAGCAAAACAGTTTGGCATGTAATAAAAAAAAAAAAACGTTCTTAAATCTTTGGATGTTATACAAATATATGTTGATTAAATAGTTTCTCTTGAAAGTATTGCTGAGAAGAGTGAAGCATGGAGGGTGTTTCCTGCAAAAGAGCTTGCAGAACGTGACTCTGTCAAGCATTAGATTATTGTTAAACAATACTGAGTCACAAAGCATGACTTTGCAGATTAGGCAGTTTTTTTCTCTGATTACGGCAACTTTTTAAAATCTATTTTCACTGTTTTACTTTTTTCATATAAAAAAAAGAAAGTTGTAAGTTTGTTTTAAAGAAATGTAGGTCTAACATAGGGTGAGGAAGAGTTTCTATATATCTAAAGAATTAAACAGCAGAGAAATAATTAACATTCAATAAACTTGTTTCAAACACACCCTGTACATATTTATGTTTTTTGTCTTTGAAAATAGAAGTTTAATAAAAATGTAATACATTTTTTTTCTATCCATCAAAATTTGTGAAGTGTAATGGTACTACAAATGTAATTGCATCACCAATTTTATTTTAGATTTGCCCTGTAGACAAATTCTTGAAATTCTTTTGTGCATTTATTTTAAATTAGTACATTTATTATTTGCTGGCTTAAATATTATTACTTTCATTGCAAAGATTTCAATTATAGAGGTTTGTTAATGACAGGGGAAAGAAAGGAAGTCACCAAATAATTACAAAGAAAATCAGATTATAGATTTTCTTAATTTTGGTAACCCTAACTTGCTTAGCTTTTCATAATTAAAGACCAAAGTAGGGCATAATGGAAAACTGATTGATTCTCTTTAAAATATCCCTCAGCTGCAAAAGGTAGGAATTAAATTGCATTCACTCTGAAAGGGACTTTGCTGATATGTTTATTGAAGTATATTTTTGTTGAGCAATGTTGAGTTCATCTGGAGGTTAGGGTCAGTCACGCTTGTGAACGTGAAGACATTTAAGAGATGGCTTATTGGTTGGGTCATAAGGTCAGGGATCAGAGATCAAGGGGGTGGCACTAAGAGTGAAAACACTGACCAGTCCAAAGGGTTTGTCAGAGTTCAAAGTTGTAACTCACAACTTTGTAATCACTTGTACTTATCCCTTTTCACACTTTAATTTGCCCCTAACATTGAAGTACTCATTAGTCCTGTTACATATGCCCAGTTTGTTTTCTAGACACAACTGTTTGTTGTTTTGCAGAAGGAATCTGTTTGATTCCCGAATTAACAGTGTGTAGAGAATGAGATCTAGACTGCGAACAAGCACTCTCTCTCCATGCCAAAAAGATCACAATGTTGTAGTTTGTGCAGAATGAGGTTTCAGATTGTCTGGGTGAATTAACCCCTTAAGCTTCTGAGAAAAGTTGTCACCTCTTTACCCCATTCCAGCATCAGTGGTACTTTCACATCCTTGTGATCCCACATACCAAGAGTATTGCAAGCAAGTTGAATTTATGGATTTCAACAAAACAAAAGGAGTCCATTGCGTTCCTTTTCATCTAGGATGAGCTTGTGCTCAGGAAAACCCTCTGCTTTTCTGTGCAGAATTGATGGCTTCCTACCTGCAGAATTCATGTTACATTTCTGTCAGTGGAAAATTATTTCCAGGCCATTTTGACTTCAGTGACCATGATAGCTTTGAAGTTCTTCATGCAGCATCTAAAAGAAATGTCCTTTTATGGCTTTTATGCATTCATCAAGACCCTGAATCTTTTTTTAAATTTCCAATCAAAACACTGTAGAAGTTTAGACTTAGAACTATAACGGGTTTTACTTGGATGTCATGTCATTTCCATGTCCAATCTCCAACTCCAGGACCAGTCAAACGCAGCATAAATACAAGTCATAGCAAAGTCGAAGTGTTAGTTTAAATGCTGCCGACGAGACCTAATTCTATATTTCTTAAAGGTTATAGGGTCATTTAAAATCTCACAATCATCTCGCTTGTAATTTTGCAACATTTGTATTTGTAAAACAGTGTTATGCAATTTAAAATTCAGCTTAATCTGACTAATACTGGACTAGTGTCCAAGCCTGATCAGAAGCTGTGCTAATGCATGTTATAATAGGCATTGGTTACAAACTATTTTCAGATTTTAGACATTTGGGTGTTTTTTTTTTAGTGTATTTTCATGTTTCTGATTAAATTTAAATAGAAAATCTAGTCTAATGTATTTATTGAAGCACATTTTCCATTCCCAAGTTACTCTAAGATAATTGGGTCTTTGGCTGGATGTAGCTGACCCACAGAAACTCAGAGAAGATGAGCACACATTCGTCTATCACCCGTGACTCATCTGTACACTGAAATGAGAAGAAAAACATTTCTGGGGGATTTTTCCAGCCAGATAATGTTGCAAGGCAACAAACAAAGTGTCCTCCATGGAGAGAGACATTTGCCCCTTTTCCACTGGTCTCTACTCAGCACGGTTTGGTTCAGCTCTACTTGTTGTTTAGGCTTTTCCATTCATAAAGGTTGCCAGGAACTGTTGCTATTTTTAGTACCTGCTTGCTAGCAGTTTCAAACGTGGAAACGTGGTGTCAGAAGACTGTCGATAACTGACTGGGTAGGGGGCGGCGTCACTAGTCACAGCAAACATATCATGATAACTAACTAATATCTTCAACCGTTAAATTGTTGTATGCTGGGCTTATTGTATATATGATCACTATAGCAAGCTAGCATTAGGTAGCATTAGCTTACCCTCACACGTCTTTTACCTTTTACCGCTTCTTTCACTATGAGTCTTACAGCAGCCATAGAAAGACCAGTAAGTCCTCCATTGTTGTTGTGTTTGTGTCACATACAAATAACATCAAATTTTTCGGACTGTGGGGCCACCTTGTTATTGACGATCCCGGACACATAGAGATGGTACTCAATTGTAATGGAAAACGAACTGAACAGTGTAGAGTTGAACTGACCCGAGACGAACAGCGCTGAGTAGGTTCTAATGGAAAAGGGTCATTAGGCTGATTTATTTCGGACTGTGGGGCCACCTTGTTATTGACGATCCCGGACACATAGAGATGGTACTCAATTGTAATGGAAAACGAACTGAACAGTGTAGAGTTGAACTGACCCAAGACGAACAGCACTGAGTAGGTTCTAATGGAAAAGGGTCAATAGGCTGATTTATTCTAGTAACACAAGTCAAAACCAAATCTTTCAAGGATACAGCCCAAAGGCTGAACTGAGGGAAACATGATCAAGTTTCTTTCTCAACAAGAACAGCAAATTTGTTTTAGATCGATGAGTCAATTAAAATAAAACACAACATGCTGTTTTATAAATATATTTACACTATATTGCCAAAGGTCGGGTCCCGCCACCAAATCAATGAAATTTGGTGTTCCAATCACGTCCATGACTGCAGGTGTACAAAGTTTGGTGTGAGAAACATGACTGACCTGCACAGAGTCTTGACCTCAACCTTCTTGAACACCATTTAGAGCAGAGGCTGCAGTCCTGGTTTTCTCGTCTAACTATGAACACACTCCTAAACTTTGAGGAAGATGCTTACAGAATAGTTGAAGTTGCTACTGCTGGCAACGGTGGGTCCATCAACAAATTGGACCTTGTAGATTAAGAACAGTATGTCTTCAAAGTTCATGTAAAAGTTGACAGACAAATACTTTGTATATATTTATGTAGTAAAATCCAGAGGTTTTTACCCCAGATGTTGAAAAGAACAGTGCCACATATGGAAATTTGCATGTTTAAGTGTGTGTCTGTGTATGTATGTTCCATGTAAAAGGGCTTTGGGATTTTATGAGGTCAGAGGTCAACAGAAGCAGTGAGGAATGACCTCCTCACCTCGAAGTCAAACTGTGGTGATCCACGATACAACCCTAAAATGTTCCCTTTTACGATTTCTTCCAGTTCTACCATCAGCCATGCCTCCTTTCCAGCTTCTGTGTCTTTCTTCCTCTCCAGAGTATTGCAATAAAGTTTTTGTTTCTTCAGCTTCTTTCACACATTCAAAGTTACATTACAACTTCCAGCTCAGCTGGAGTACAACCACATGGTTCCGTTCAGTAGGGGAAAAAAGACATTTTAAGACAATAAAAACCTCGTGTTGAATCTTACACCTGGGCCACAGTGCTTAAAGTGAAGTAGCACATGAAGTATGTTTTATTTAGCTTCTCTTTATTTAACTGAGCTCAGCATTTAGATGATGTCTTCACGTTAAGTTTAATTTTCTGCTGTCATTTAGCACTGCTCTCTAAGATAAACAGCAATTTATAATAAATGTATTTGATCTTATGTTAGCAGTTAACATAAGGTCTAAAAGACATTAACACGTTGAGGACGGTTACCATTACTAACGGCAGTACTAATAGGCTGCCTGATTGTCCTGCATGGTCCATGACAAACAGTATTAGACTCTTTAAATAGAGAAAACAGAGCCAGTAATAGGTTCAGCATCCTGTTATCTGCTGACATCCAACTCTTCATTTTAGCAACCTTAACGAACATCTGACACACCTCCATATAATATGTAGTTTCCCTTCTAGAAAATTCCTCAAACTTTATTTGTTAACACCTCAGTGACACTGAAAAAAGCTAAACTGGTGTCTTCAGTTAGAACGTATGCAACCTTTCAGTGCTCTTGTGTGGTGCTTTCTTTGACCTTGCAGAGATCAGATATTTTCTGAAGCGCCAATCGCTGATCAGGGTCGGCCAAGTGTAAAATCGTCTGATTCCAGTTGCCAGTCAGTACATTTCACATTTTAGTACTTAATGAAAGCTGTACTGTTACCTTTAAATGGAATAATCAATAAGCGGTTTAGTTTAATTAACAATTTCCTTCCCTGATTTTTTTTAGGCTATTATTCCTCAGTCTGGAGTAACAGAAAATTTGTATACATAGATAGCTGAGTATGTGGCGTAGAAATAACGTAATAACTTGGCATGACGTTGTAGAATAGAAAAAGTTTTCAAGTTTATTGGCGACACAACATACTGTTGGTGACCAAAGTAACGCTGATATCTCCAGTCTTCTATCATTTCATTGCATACTTGTGTGTGTTGTTGCTTTATTCTGCAGCTGTTATATAAATGTGGCTTTTTCAGGTTTAAAGATTTGCTCAAACAACAATTGGATCGATTTCTAAAACACATGTTAAAGTCTCCAACAGGCCCTTAACCCAACTTTAAAGTAGTGGAGACTCCGTTATGCTCTAATAATAAAACAACAAAGCAGTAATATGATGTTAGCACGGCCAGCCTAATGGCTCCTTTAATAGTGTAATGGACTTGTAAACTGCTAATAACTGTTGGGTTAATCTTTAGGAGCAATATAAATGCCTGAGTTTCACTTTAACAGTTTTATTTGGATTTCATGACAATTTAAACTTATGTGGTAGAATCACACTTGAACCTTTCATATCTTCTGTGTTTCTGCCTTATACTCAGAACGCCCCACATTTATCATATAATCCCATTTAATCACTCGCTGGCTTCCCTCCCTCCTTCCACTTCCCAAGGTGAACCCGTTGAACTGTATCGCCACTGCGCCATTTTCTCTGCACTCACTTCCTGTTTGGAGGAACAATTAAAGGACTGTTCCTGCTGCTCGGGTATCAAAGGCCTCGATCTAGAGCAGCCATCAGATCAGCTGGAAAAAAAACCCACAAAAAGCACAACTCAGAGACCTTTGTGAAGAAGAGATTTTAGATTAGACCAACAAGAGTAAAACATGAAGTTATAATGAGGCACATGTCAGAGACAGTAGAAGCTGTAGTATATTATGGCTGATGCATATAATGGCAGGAGCTTTATTTTCTGCAAGTAAAATACAAACTAATAACAGAGTGTCTGTTTTTTAGACAACACATTTCATCGCCATTGCTTAAGAATTTTTTATTTTCATTTTTTTGACAGGAAAACATTATTTTTTAACTATAAAAACTTTTAAAGAATTTGTGTTTTGGTGAAAATATTTGATATTATTCTAACTTTGTATCTGAGCCCTGTTCATAAAGTATTACTTCTGTTTCAACCTTTTCCTACCTTATGCCAATATAAGTACAAAATCTATAAATCATACTGTAAAGTAGGCCTTTTGGTATAAAATGCATTATCAGAAAAATGTATTCCATATCTACTGTTATCATCAGAAATTACTATTAAAGCCAAAATTTTAATGATAAAAGAAAAATGTTTGTGATTCTAGGAGCTGTTTCTGTTCTTTTTCCGCAGGCAGAGCGACGGGCATACAGAGAGGCGGAGATTAACATGATGGACGACCTATCAGAAACTGGCTTTCAAAAAGAGGAGGAGCCAGCCAGCCCCGGCCCTCCCCCTTCACAACAACACACAGATCCGGCCTCTCCAACGGTTGCCGTGACGCCGGAGCCAGTTGCTAGAGGAGACCAGGCTATGCCCAGCGAGATTGAATACCAGGTAAGGTGCATAAATAATAATAATTACCAAAATATTTGTATTTTTAAAAACAAGAGCTAACAAAAGATCATCTGATGGTTGTAAAAAAAAATTATGTTCCAGAAATGAGCTTTTGTTTTATTTACAGAAGATTTGCACTTTTTTTTTTTGCCTGTTACAAACTCAACATAAAAAAACTGATTTGATTTGAGTTGATTTCAAATTAACAGTTGTATTTACTGCAATGGTTGTTTAATCAAAATTGGTCAATAGAACCAAATCTATTGGAACCTGAAAGAATGCTGAGACTCCTATCCTGGTGGGGGAGGATTTCTGGAGGAGGTTTAAAGGGGACAAAGGTCAGAGATTCCTGAGGCAGAGGAGCATGAAAGGGCTTGTAGTTGAAGAAGACAGTTTTCTGGTTAATCTGGTACCTTACAGCGAGCCTGAGTTAGTAGATGAGAGTAGGAGTTGTTTTTGCCAGTTTCTAGTGTGGGTTAAAATCGTGGCAGCAGTGTATTGGTCATGTTTCAGTTTGTTCAGAACTTCTCTGGTTACCAATACTGCCAGGTGGGAGGTGATGAATATGTTGATGAGTAATATGTTCTTTGGCATCTTGTTGTGGTTGTTTTTTGTCTTTTTTGGCTCTAAAGCCAAATACTTAATTAGTTCTGCTTTTTTAATTCATGTATGGCCAATGTGTGATTTTATATCTGCTAAGTTAGACATATCTGTTTACTGTGCATTGCAAAGCTTCATACCTCTTGAATTTTTAGTACATTTTGTCACGGTACAACCACAAACATATGTATTGTATTGGGATTCACAGAGAAGTAGTGCATAATTGTGAAGTGGAAGAAAAAGGTATGTGGTTTTCAAAGTTCTTCACAAAAAAAACTAACGAAAAGTATGAATTTCCCATAGTTTACAAATAAAAATATGAAGTGGGGAATGTGTTTATAATTACACTTACACCCCTAAATAAATGTGCAACTAAATGCTTTGAGAACTCACCTAATTATTAAATAAAGACAGATTATAAAGCTGTAGAGATGTTTAAAGTAGATTTCAGGCATAAAACAACATCCCAGGCATTGAACATCTCACAGAGAGCTATTTAATTCATCATCCAAAAATAATCTTAGAATTTCTCGAATTCTAAGATTTTTCTCTAAGAGAGCTCCTAAAGTAAACAAATGTTAAGAGTAGTGAGGAAGATCTTTAGTGAGCCTAAGAGTGTCTTAAGCAGGCAAGATGGCAGAACGACTGAGAGAAAGAAGAGAAATTCTCCATACAATGAACTACAATGAATTAATAAAACGCTACCGGCTCAATCGCGCAGAGAATTGAGATAAGATGAACTTTATCGTTTAATAAATTAAATAGTTTAAGCAGCAGGGCAGGTTAAAGGTGCACCTCTAGTAAGGTAACATTAGGAAGGATGAATAAATTATAGAAAAAAGAAAAAATAACCATGAATAGGGAACAAAATTACAAACAATGTAGTACAGAATTATTTAAATATTTAAAGACTGTAAAATGCTTTCAAAAATAAATTTGGAAAAAAAGAAAATACATAAAAACAAATTTTAGGTAAGATACCTAAAATTAGTACAATAATCTAAGCACTGTATACATATAAGGAAGATGTAAATGAGGTGAATCAGTATTTACTGTATTGTACATGGTGATGTCCCTGTCTGTGGAGAAGTTCTCTGGTGCTGCTATCTCCTCTCTAGCTTTTGAATGAAGCAGGAACCAGAGCTGCTCACATTCCAGGCTGGTGCTGAAAGCAGAGGGAACGACTCATTGATCTGCTGGGAATGTCTGTTTGTTCCCATCCTGATCCCAGGACCAAATCTACCTTTCAACACTCCTCTCTTCTCCTTCACCAGCAGGCTCTGCTCCTCTGTTCAGTTCGCTTTTCTCCACCTTTTTTTCTCCGTTTTGTTTTGGTCATTTGACCAAACTTAACCTCATTATATAAGAAGGCAATCACAACAAAATGCTGAATTTTAATATTAATGTGAAATTAATTAATATGAAATAGATGGAGTAGTAAAACGACCAGCATGGCAAGTAAACGTAAGACAATCACGATTATGATCAGCATTTAAATAAGCTGTGTTTAAACATTTGAATGCGGTGTGACAATTAAATTTTGGTAGGTTTTTTTCATCATGATTTACACATTTCAGAACCCAGTCTAAATTCTATCATCACATCAGTTAATTTTTTTTTTGCTGTATCTTTTAACAACCAATCACAGCTCTTAGAAGACAGCGTCACACCTTGCAGCGGGGTCAACCACACCTCCTCACTAAAACAGGAATCTCTGTCATCTCTTCGCTCAGAGTTGCTCTCAGCAGAGAAATGAATCACGCTAAAGCTACGAGTCTTTGCCAAGAACATTTAGGCTAAGATAGGAGCTCTCTGAGAGGACTCTGAGGATCTTTGTGAATACTGGCCCTGGTCTTTATAGAAGAGTGGCAATAAGAAATCCAAGGCTGAATAAAACTCAGTAGATGTCATGTTTGGAGTGTGCCACAAACTATGCAGGGGATAGAGTAAACATATGGAAGAAGACTCACTGGTCAGATGAGTACAAAGCTGAACCTTTTTGCCTACATGAACAATGCTATGTGTGATTTAAATCCATCCCCGCAGTGAAACATGGTGATAGCAGCATCATGCTGTAGGAATGCTCCTCTACAGCAGGGACAGTTAAGCTGGTCAGAGTTGATTGGAAGATGGAAGAAAACCTGTCAGAGGCGAAAAAGGGCTTGAGTTTGGGGTGGGGGTTCACGTTTCAATAGGACAAAAACCCTAAACATACAGCTAGAATGTTAAAATGGCCCAGTCAAAGCCCAGACCCAAATCTAATGGAGAATCTTTGGCAGGTTGCTGTTCACAGACGCTTCCCATTCAATCTGACTGTGCTTGAGCTGTTCTGTAAATAATGGGCAAAAGTTTTAGATTTAGATGTTAGTGGCTGTTAGAGACATACCTCAACAGACTGTAACTGCAGCAAACACCGGTTCTACCGAGTATTGAGTCAAGGAGGCTAAATACAAATACATGCCACACTTTTCAGATTTTTGTTGGTAAAACATTTTGAAAACCGTATATTTTATATACGGGTTAAATAAATTATGTTGCAATGTGAACCATTAAAAAAGTGTTGACTATACTGCATTTTCTATAAAAATAAAAGGGACGTTTTTAATGCTGACTGGAGCGGCGCCTTGACTTCTGTGTATCTGCTCAGGATGGTCGGGGTTTTGGCATTGGAACTTTAGTGTTTGGGAAGCTGCGAGGTTTCTCTTGGTGGCCCGGACGGATCGTTTCCTGGTGGATGAGTGGCCGGAGTCGAGCTGCGGACGGCACTCGCTGGGTGATGTGGTTTGGTGATGGAAAATTCTCTGTTGTGAGTATCTTTAATGTTATCGGTCAAAACTAGAATAAAAAGTCAAACATTTTTTCTTAAATTGTTGCCCAACACATTTTTCTGTGTTTATTCAATCCCGTTCAGTAGACATAGAGCATGTTCCTTTTCTCTGATCTGTTTTAAGATTTTCTTGATTCTTTTCCCCTTTTTTTGACCTCTTGTAATGAAAAGGTTTGGAGATGTCAGGTACACCAAGCCTTGTTTTTAATTTGCAGTCAATCTGAGGGATATCAATGCCTTGAATGCTTTGTGCCTCTTTTTAACTTGTTTTTCAGGTTTGTGTGGAGAAGCTGATGCCTCTGAGCTCTTTCTCATCTGCTTTCCACCAGCCAACATACAACAAGCAGTCCATGTACCGGAAGGCCATCTTTGAGGCTCTGCAGGTAACAAACCCACTGTTTACGTCGTGTTCTCATCATTAGGGAGTGTGTGGTTGTGACTCATATTTTACTGACCTGTAAGGTGTGGGCTTTCTTCCTGTAGGTGCTCATACATCTATAATTATACACACAAAAAAACTATATAAACGTGCAGCCTAATGATCAGTCATAACTTATGCAACATGATCTACCAATTTATGCTGGAAATAGTTATTATTTTTGCATCTGTGGAGGTGTGTTAACCAGTTCTGCCCACATTCTGTGGTAACTTGTGAATTCAGCAACTCAATCTGTAATTTAGTGGGTGTGTTTTGCAAGTGATGCAGTACTTCTTGTACAGGTCCTTCTCAAAATATTAGCATATTGTGATAAAGTTCATTATTTTCCATAATGTCATGATGAAAATTTAACATTCATATATTTTAGATTCATTGCACACTAACTGAAATATTTCAGGTCTTTTATTGTCTTAATACGGATGATTTTGGCATACAGCTCATGAAAACCCAAAATTCCTATCTCACAAAATTAGCATATTTCATCCGACCAAAAAAAGAAAAGTGTTTTTAATACAAAAAACGTCAACCTTCAAATAATCATGTACAGTTATGCACTCAATACTTGGTCGGGAATCCTTTTGCAGAAATGACTGCTTCAATGCGGCGTGGCATGGAGGCAATCAGCCTGTGGCACTGCTGAGGTCTTATGGAGGCCCAGGATGCTTCGATAGCGGCCTTTAGCTCATCCAGAGTGTTGGGTCTTGAGTCTCTCAACGTTCTCTTCACAATATCCCACAGATTCTCTATGGGGTTCAGGTCAGGAGAGTTGGCAGGCCAATTGAGCACAGTGATACCATGGTCAGTAAACCATTTACCAGTGGTTTTGGCACTGTGAGCAGGTGCCAGGTCGTGCTGAAAAATGAAATCTTCATCTCCATAAAGCTTTTCAGCAGATGGAAGCATGAAGTGCTCCAAAATCTCCTGATAGCTAGCTGCATTGACCCTGCCCTTGATAAAACACAGTGGACCAACACCAGCAGCTGACACGGCAACCCAGACCATCACTGACTGTGGGTACTTGACACTGGACTTCTGGCATTTTGGCATTTCCTTCTCCCCAGTCTTCCTCCAGACTCTGGCACCTTGATTTCCGAATGACATGCAGAATTTGCTTTCATCCGAAAAAAGTACTTTGGACCACTGAGCAACAGTCCAGTGCTGCTTCTCTGTAGCCCAGGTCAGGCGCTTCTGCTGCTGTTTCTGGTTCAAAAGTGGCTTGACCTGGGGAATGCGGCACCTGTAGCCCATTTCCTGCACACGCCTGTGCACGGTGGCTCTGGATGTTTCTACTCCAGACTCAGTCCACTGCTTCCGCAGGTCCCCCAAGGTCTGGAATCGGCCCTTCTCCACAATCGTCCTCAGGGTCCGGTCACTTCTTCTCGTTGTGCAGCGTTTTCTGCCACACTTTTTCCTTCCCACAGACTTCCCACTGAGGTGCCTTGATACAGCACTCTGGGAACAGCCTATTCGTTCAGAAATTTCTTTCTGTGTCTTACCCTCTTGCTTGAGGGTGTCAATAGTGGCCTTCTGGACAGCAGTCAGGTCGGCAGTCTTACCCATGATTGGGGTTTTGAGTGATGAACCAGGCTGGGAGTTTTAAAGGCCTCAGGAATCTTTTGCAGGTGTTTAGAGTTAACTCGTTGATTCAGATGATTAGGTTCATAGCTCGTTTAGAGACCCTTTTAATGATATGCTAATTTTGTGAGATAGGAATTTTGGGTTTTCATGAGCTGTATGCCAAAATCATCTGTATTAAGACAATAAAAGACCTGAAATATTTCAGTTAGTGTGCAATGAATCTAAAATATATGAATGTTAAATTTTCATCATGACATTATGGAAAATAATTAACTTTATCACAAAATGCTAATATTTTGAGAAGGACCTGTATAGTTTTGTACTCTTACTGGGAGGTGTAAGAAATAAAAAAAATTTAATTTGTTGACGAATGTCTTTCGATTCCTTATTAGTATGAGGGTAAAGATGACGAAAGAAATAAATGTCAACATTATGTGTTTGATTGTGTTCAGGTTGCAAGTGTGCGAGCTGGGAGACCAGTTCCTTCCTGTGATGCGAGCGACGAGGCTGAAGGTGTAGAACTTCAGACCAGACAGATGATTGAGTGGGCCATGACCGGCTTCCTGCCCAATGGTCCACAGTCACTGGATCCTCCAGAAGGTGACCAGCTGCATCTCCTGACATGCACATTCAACTTGCATCCGTTAGTAATCACAGTAGACAATCACTAATCAATAGGAACACATCATTATGGTTAGGTTAAGAAGAGAATCAATCTTTCTCCGAACAGGTTTGGTCTCACCTGGAACAATGTTGATCTAATATGAGTTTTGTTTCTGTACAGAGAAAGTTAGTCACATGCTCACCCCATTTGGCTGAAAGCTAATTAAACCGCAGCTAGAAGCACTTTGGTGCAGCCCTTTTTATAAAGAACACTGACTTAGAAATATTTATTTGCATAATTGTCTAGCTCATAAAGTGTTGCGTGGAAATTGAACAAACGTGTGAAGTTTTATCATATTCTGTGACCACATCATTATGACTAATTTATGCTAACTATATAGTTTCATGTATCAATATTAACTGGGAAGCCCATCTGTTTTACTCTATTAAGACAGCAAAATGATTTCTGGTGTTCCTTCAACAGGATTTGTTTTAAAGTGTTATTGAAAATACATACAGATGCACCAATATGTGGATTCTGTAAAGATTCGATCTGCCAATTCCAGTTTTAACTAACATCTCTTTAACAGCTATTGGTTGTGAAAATGGTCGTGGGGGGTTTAAAATAAGAGAAACCCTGGTAAACGTTTGTCTTTTCATCCACAGAGGAGCAAAATCAGTTTAAAGAAGGATACCTAGAGACGTTGCCAGAGCCGGAGGCTGCATACACACCTCCACCTGCAAAGAAACCGCGCAAGAACTCAGCGGAGAAAGCAAAAATCAGAGAGGTGATCGACGAAGGGACCAGAGGTAAAGCAAGCAAACACATTTCATCCAGAGTTGCTCATTCTAGATATTATATCCTAATTTTTTAGATCCTGAAATTTGTCCCCATGTCTAAAGCTTGGGGAAAAACAAGATGTTTTTTTTGTTTTGTTTACTTTTATCTGCGTTGTGTTATGTATCTTCAACACGTGTTTTCCAGAGAGACTCATACATGAAATCAAAAAGAAGACCAGGAATATAGAAGGTAAAAAACCTCTAAAATAAGCCAGGTACTGCTATATGTGGTATAACTGCAAAACAAATGGATGTTTTAGTATCATTCAATTTAATTTGTTATCTAATGATTTGTTACACCAGCTTTTACAACCTGATTTACAGCTGTCATTCCTGGCTAAATATTTCCTCCTTCAATAAATATGTGACTTTTCTATATTTCGTCATTATGAATCATGAATAATGCATTATAATACAATAATTAAGCTACTACTTCTAAGTGTGCCTTGTAGGGTCAAACGTGTTCAGCAAAGCTTAAAGCTGCTTGAATTAAGATTTTAGTTAAATATAAATTTCTGTTGTTTCTCACAAAAAAATCATCTGCATTTGTATTTTAAGGTTTAATTATATTTAGTAGCAAATAATAAAAAATTGCACGTCCTGGTGATTCGTTAGTAATCAGGGACATACTTTCCTGTTGACGTATTTTTTTTTTTGTAGTTTGGGGCAGTAAAAGTCTCTAATGAACAATTGTGTCGCCTTTCACTGGTTGTTCAGAAATCTGCATCTCCTGTGGGAGCCTCAACGACTCTCTGGAGCATCCTCTCTTCATAGGAGCAATGTGCCAGGGCTGCAAAGTAAGAAACCTCTTCTCTCTGACAGAGGGCGCTATTTCTGTAGTCTAGTTACAGATTTATATTGCGAGGATTGGGTCAAACATAACTGGAGTCGTGTACAGTCTGGAATGTTTGGCTCTGGTAATTCTCCGGGGCTGAATAAGTATGGAAAAATGACAACTGAGTACAGAAAAATGTTTTTGTTAAACACGTGGGTCGTTTTGGGTTTGGAGTTACAGGATTTGATTGATCCTGATCAGGATTTTAACTGACAACTATCAGAATAATAATTCAAAGTTCCCAGTGAATCTGTGTATTAATAATATCAGGGGTTAAAAATGGCACATTTGAAGACCTCTGGAAGCTTGTGGCTGGAACAGCATGATATTTCTTATGAAAAATTTGTGGGAACATCTCAGATTTTGGTATAGATCTGATCTAATTCCCAATATGAATCAAAAGCTAACTTCAGCATCATGTTGTTTATAGAAATTTGATTGTGGAAAGGTTTTTTAGGCCCGACACTGAGCTTGTTTCTCATTTTAAGTACACACTTGACACTGGGATGAAACCACCCTTTTAGGAATCACAATGTGGCTGTTTTCTGTGTGCAAAATGTCGCTATATTTGTATTTTCTTTTAAAATGACCTTTGTGACAAACCTTGCAAAATGCATAAACATGTGATTTTAAATCTGACACTGGTTTGTGCTTTAATTACTTTGCCTTATTTGCTTTAATGACTTAATGAATGAATCAGTTAAATAACCACAGTTGTCCTTTGAGAATAGACTTCAGAAGTAGAAAAAGTAAAAATAAAAAAAAAGCCAGTGTTTCTCAAAACTATATCAAAATATTACAAAAACACAAAAAATATAAGGCTCAGCTTCTTAAGTTTAAAATACTGCCAGTTTGTCTTTGCATGTTACTTTAATTAACAAATATACACCAATTTGATTATGAAATTTTGCCAGTAGATGAATTTTAGTTATTGACTGCTGTTGGAAATAGAATTATTGGTGCTCCTGTCTTGATCCTGTTATTCCTCAACAGAACTCATTCCTAGAGTGCGCCTACCAGTATGACGACGATGGCTACCAGTCCTACTGCACCATCTGCTGTGGAGGGAGGGAAGTGCTCATGTGTGGAAACAACAACTGCTGTAGGTCAGTAACACAGCAGCGTGCTGCGCCGATCCATCTTGCACTGACAGGCAGCAGCTTCTTCCTGTGGCCAGGACATGGTTTTGGATTTCACATTTACAGACAGAGTTTATACATAAATGTCAAAATCTGATTTGTGGCTGTTTTTATGGGGAACCGAGTCAGCCAGCTCATGAGGAACAGATTTATTTATATGAGTGTAGAGTACACTGGTGATTTTTAGTGTGTTTGTGCTTAACGTCCGACTGAAAACACAGCAGAAATCAGGAATAACAATAATAAACCTGAGCCTACAACGTAAAAAATGTGAGGGATAAATCTGAACTCGCTCATCTGCACTGCGTGAACTACTGTAAGAGTAATTTCAAGCGTTATTTATTAAGATTGTTGGTAAGGGCTAATATGAAAAACATTTTTTCTCAGCACATGCTGAGAAGACCATATTGCAGAGCCACGTTGGTAAACAGTTTTGGACCTATATTTCTGGAAAGTGAATAAACAGTGGCTTAAACACTGCTTATTCTCCAGCATATTTCTAGTCAACATTTTCCTATATTTAAACTGACTTTGTCAAAGACTTTAGTGAAATGGAGCAACTATGAGGTTGCTGTGGGGTTTCAGTTAAAAAGGGGAAAAAGTGAGTTAGAGGCTCAACCAAGTAGTGATTTAATGTTTGTTCTTCGGTAGCCATGAAAGGCTAGTGTGTGACCTGAGAAGTGATGTGCTTTGATAAATTAGGGAAAAAGTAAAAAAAACAAAAAGCAATCAGTACATCATCAGGCTGCAGGATATGAGAAAATCTTGCAATGGTGATAATATTGATAAATATCACGATGACAATAAGCCTATTTTCTTCTTTCCTCTCTTTCTCTATCTGTGCTTCCATCCCTCTGTGACTTTTAGCATTTAAATAAAACTACCATATTTTCCGCACTATAAGGCGCACCGGATTATAAGGCGCACCTTCAATGAATGGCCTATTTTAGAACTTTTTTCATATATAGGGCGCACCGGATTATAAGGCGCATAGAATAGAAGCTACTGCAGTCAAACGTTTGACCGGGGTTGCGTTATGCATCCACTAGATGGAGCTGTGCTAAAGAGAATGTCAACAAAACAGTCAGATAAGTCAGTCAGTCAAACTTTATTAATACACTACAAACCAGCGTTCTGATAACTCCATTCACTCTCATGGTAAGGTCTCCTCTACATAGAATTCTATTGAATAGAGCCAACCGCACGTTAGGAATGCATTGGAGTCTATGAAGTTGAAGTTGAAATCAAACGTTAGTTAAAACGTGAAAGAGAACTTTTCCCTGATTCAGTAAACACGTAAAAGAAACAGTTCGATGCACTAAATCAAATGTTAGTACTGTTAACCTTTCCTGTTTCTGTCCCCTGACCGTAGTCTGATGACACAGGGGAGACGCTTTCTCCAGGGCCGAAGTTACTAGTTTCCTCGGGGTTAACTCCCTCACTCATACGTTGCTGAGTTGAGCATGAAGAAACAGCATCAAAACACTGAGTTGTTGACAAGATTCGAGGTTCTTTTTAATGACTTTGCAGCACATAAAAACACAGGGCTTACAGACTCATACACCGCTGCTCCGGTCGCCGTCTCTACCCACCCCACACACACAATAATACCGACGTCACTCCTTCACTCTTGATTCTCAGCTACGGCAGCACACAGCGCCACCTCTGTCCGGAGGAGTAATGTCAACATCTTCCATACACACACACGAAACATACACCCCACACACTGAGCTTCTAATCACATATAGTTCAGGCAATTCCTGCATCAGTACATTCAAACCTTATACACACACAAGTGGTGTTGGACTAGGAGTAAGCACAGTACAGGTGTTTACCGCTATTACTTCGGCGACACCCCTGACTACGGTAGCCGTAATGCTGCAAGCGGTGCGGCTTTGTAGTTTACCAGTCGTACTGAAACATTTTGACAGAGCGCCGTGTACAACCAGTATGGATCAACCAATTAACCAATTGATCCAAATATAAGGCGCTCCGGATTACAAGGCGCACTGTCATTTTTTCAAAAAATTAAAGTGCGCCTTATAGTGCGGAAAATACGGTATATATATATTAGCCAACAATTTTTGCACTCCAGGCAGTCCTTTGCAATATGAATATTGAACGCTCTTATATTACAATGACGTTATACTAGTGATTTATTGTCCAGCCTTAATAGTCAGAATTTGTATTTTTAGCTTTAATTTTGTTCTTTGTGATTCATTTGCTCTCATTTTCAGATAATTTCAGTTCATCCATCCATCCATCTCCTTTTAGTTTATGGTTTTTGCTAAATCCTTGTTTGTGACCTCTGTATACCTGTGTAAATATCTACAGTGAATTTATTGTGAAATGTTATGTTTATACTTCAAACATGGGTTAAAAAAACCTTTTACAAACCCAACAAATATAAGTCTGGAAAAGTAGTGAATACTGAGAAGCAACGTGTGGAGGAACCCTGCCAGATGCAGTGCGATGATAAAACAAAGCTTAGGTGTAAGACTGATTCTCACTAAAGACAGTCTAATGAGCTGTTTAATCTTGGAAAACATTCGTCTCATGATGAATTGTGTGTGTGTGTAGGTGTTTCTGTGTGGAATGTGTAGATCTCCTGGTGGGAGCCGGCTCAGCGGCGGCAGCAATCAAAGAGGACCCCTGGAACTGCTACATGTGCGGACCCAGGAGCACCTATGGATTACTGCGACGACGGGATGACTGGCCCATCAGACTACAGCATTTCTTCGCCAACAATCACGAGCAGGAATTTGTAAGACTTTGTCTGTGTTAACTTAGAACACATAAATTGTTTATCATATCTGCCACACTGGTTTAACTGGATGACCTTGGATTTGATTTGAAATGATGTATGTCGCAGTAGATGGAAGAGCTGTGACACATACATTGGAGGGCATACTAATAACAGCTTAGTTAAACAGCAAGTATTTATCTATAAAGCTCAGCATACATTGCACTCAAAAGCTTATCAGGTCTAAATTTTATATTTAACTGACACCAAAACAGAGTTTACACTAAGTTATTGATTTTCTTCTGCATGTTTTAAGAGCTGAACGTCATCACAAATACAAGTTTTTCTTCTAACCATTAGATTTAATATCTAATAAAAATTCCTCCTCCTCACGTTCTTACAGGAACCCGCCAAATTGTACCCTCCAGTTGCAGCAGAGAAGAGGAAACCAATCAGAGTCCTCTCCCTATTTGACGGCATTGCTACAGGTTTACATATGCAAAGCTGCACAAATCTTCACATGCAGTTTGCATCAAAAAACTCACTTTTGGACTAATGATGATACATTTCTGTAGTTGTGTCAAAACATTGTATCTGTTCTTTCTGGTCTTGTGTGTTCTGTTCAGGTCTGCTGGTGCTGAAAGATTTAGGCATCCAGGTCGACAAGTACGTTGCATCCGAGGTTTGTGAAGACTCGATCACTGTCGGCATGGTTCGGCACCAGGGACGCATCATGTACGTGGGGGATGTACGCAATGTAACCCACAAGCATGTAAGTGAAGGTTATTTATGTTTGATTGAGGAAGAAGTAATCATCAGTCCACCAGAGACATTTTAAACCTCTGTGCTGACTTTAAGTGGTGCTGTTTCCTCTGTCAGATCGAAGAGTGGGGACCATTTGACCTGGTAATCGGAGGAAGCCCCTGTAACGACCTCTCCATAGTCAACCCTGCAAGGAAGGGCCTTTATGGTAAAATTATCTGTTCTTCTAATATGTTGGTTGATTGTTTTGAGAAATAAAATGTAAAACGCCTGAGCTTTATCCTTGTTCTTGCAGAGGGCACTGGGAGGCTGTTTTTTGAGTTTTATCGCCTGCTCCATGAGGCTCGACCCAAACCGGGCGACGAGCGACCGTTCTTCTGGCTTTTCGAGAATGTTGTCGCTATGGGAGTCAGTGACAAACGCGACATCTCCCGCTTTTTAGAGGTAGAGCTCAAATTACTCTGAAAGTTAAGGAGACTGTGCCTTGTGTTTTAAGGATATGTTTGGTTTGGGCACTGATTCATAGAATGATTGAGAGATACTCACATTTTACCGCTGCAGGGAGCCCCCTAGATACAGCTTTGGTTTACTTGTTTCTCCTAAAATGAGATAAAACCTTTCAGCATAATCTTAATTCAATGATGGATTCAAATAAAACAATGAAGTAAAGTAGAGTATTTCTGCATATTGTTCAGGTCGGAAGACAATAGTGACATTTTTTCCCAAAACTATAAAAAATAAACCCTGGTGCTAGGCTGCTAATAAGAAATTACATATTTGAGTAAAGCAATTTCACAAGTCCTGCAAAGAACTGGTGACCTGTCCAGGGTAGACCCTGCCTCTCGCCCATAGACTGCTGGAGAGAGGCACCCTCCTTCTCTCCCTATCCTTATATCCTTCCCTTCTTCCTTCCATTCATCCATCCATCCTTCCTTCCCTCCCTCCCTTCCTTCATTTGAAATTTGAGTGTTTAAATCTTGGCTTTGCTTCATCCACACATCTCCATGGTGGTTCTGATCAGGCTGACTTTAACCTTATTACACAAAGGGATTTTTAGTTGGTAAAAGTAAAAACATGGTCGAGTTTTCATGGATTCAGTAGAGTTCTGCTATCCACAGCATTTGCTTACATTGCATAAAATATGAGATGATCTGGAATTTCCTCACAGTGTAACCCAGTGATGATTGATGCCAAGGAAGTCTCTGCTGCCCACCGCGCTCGCTATTTCTGGGGAAATCTGCCAGGCATGTCCAGGTGATGCAGAAGAACACTTGCAAGCATACCTGGATTATTTTTTTGAAGTTTGTCTCTCAACTCACCTCACACTTTTCTTTTTGGGCCATTTTTTTAATGCAGACCTCTGACGGCAATGGCAAATGACAAACTGGACTTACAAGAGTGCCTCGAGCATGGCCGCACAGCTAAGGTACCTGTTTATGAGTGTGTGTGCGCATGTGTGTGTGTTTATATTTATTTGTTTTTTATTAGTTCTTTGAGGCTACAGTGAAAAGCAAAGTAATTTTAAAGATCTTCATTTTCTAGTTTTGGCACCTCTGGCAACCCGTAATATACTGTATTGTAGTGTAAAGAGTCATAGTACAGAACTAAATGTATAAGCATTTCTATCCTTTACTATTTTTATTACCATTTTTCCGGATTTTCCAATAACTTCTTTTGAGAATATGGTGCACCTAAGGAGTACAGCTGTAGGATTAAAAAAGGATGCATGTGTCTGTTTGTATCTGTTTGTGTTTCTGTGTGTTTGGTTCTGGATGCAAATTCCAGTTTGAGAAGTTGCGTACGATAACGACACGCTCCAACTCTGTGAAGCAGGGGAAAGACGAGCATTTCCCCGTCTACATGGACAACAAGGAGGACATCCTCTGGTGTACAGAGATGGAAAGGTACGTTAGTGTTTTTGCGTGTTTACAATCACAAACCTCACAAGCTATGGCAATATTGTATACCTGCAAATAAAGTCTATTGTAACTGACTGCCCTCTTTATTTGTAAAATCTTTTGAAAACGATATTTTCTATTATTCCACTTCACAATTATGCACCACTTTGTTTGCAATCACATAAAATTGCAATAAAATGCATTGAAATTTCTGATTGTAATGTAATGAAATGTGAAAACGTTTAAGGGATATTAATATATTTGTGAGACATTATAGGTAATATTTTAGCTCTACAGTTTCACACATTAATATATAAAAGTAACAGTGATCAACATATGTTTCTCTGCCCTCCTGGATTATTTGATGTGTAATAAACTGGTTTGAACGATTACTTCTCCTTAACTGGAAATTTACTGAAATTGTCACTGGAGTTGTGCATCTTTTGTAGGATGAATCTACATGCTATGAGTTTATTACATGGGATGGTGCATATTTGTTCCACTCAAGTTACAGGTTTAGAAGAAATACAATTTATCTGATGTGTCCATCAACCCCAGCTGACATCAAACAGTAATGACTATATAAACCTACCTATTTTCCTTCATTCCTTACAAATATGGAAATAGCTTAATTGGAAAGTGTATTTCGTTCCTTCGTTGGAGTTTGATTTTCTTTGTTCTTAAACCTAAATATTGAAATAAATGTAACAATTTTTACTATTTTATTGTAACATTATACAACCACCATCAATTACAACTCTATTTTTAGTCTTAATGATAAAAAAAAACATCAAACGTTTACAACAAGGGAAAAAATACACTTTCTTTCATTTAAATCATGAAAGGTTTCATAGGCGTTTTGACCTCAATAACTTCAGATTTAAAATAAATAATTGGCTTTCTCCTAAAATAGTGTTCCGGTTCAGATTGTCACATTTCATTTTTTTTATTGCATCCACTGCTAAAATGTCTTAAATGTTCTGATTGTTTCAGGGTGTTTGGTTTCCCCGTCCACTACACCGACGTGTCCAACATGAGTCGTCTGGCGAGGCAACGGCTGCTGGGTCGCTCCTGGAGCGTCCCTGTCATCAGGCACCTCTTCGCCCCGCTCAAGGAGTACTTTGCCTGCTATTAATTACAAACCAACTCTCTCTCTCTCACACACACAGACAAAGAGACACACATGCTGGTAACTACAAAAGAATACAGTTAGTACATGAAGGTTGGCTGATGCAGAATGATACAGAATGGGCAAACACACATTAACACACAAGTAATGTAAAGGACTGCTTCCCCAGATCCCGAGTAGACCTCTGGCTGACCTTAGTTCCCTGGTGCTACCCTGCTGATTTATGTACACAAACACACAGCTGCAGGGTTTCTGTACTGTAATTCATACATATATTTCCTGTCCAACCTTGAAACTGATGTCTTCTGGCTTTACCGTGCCGCAGTAGCTGGAGTTACAACCTCCAGGGGGCGCAAACGTAACAAAGATGCCCTGGCTTTCTTCTTTTTAACATGTCTTTGAGTGCATAAACACACCAATGAAACCGTCTGCCGTAACACTCATCTGTATTAAAGCTTAGTGACAGTGCTGGCGGTGAAATGAACTAAAATATATCCAAAAACATACACACATAACCGTTAATGCTCGTGGTGCTAGTCTGGTGGTGATGGAGTCCAATCGGTGCCACTTAAACATAACACTTCTACAGTTCTTGGTGCTCTTGGAGGCTAAACAGTCTCTGTTTTTTGTTGTTTTAGTCGCTGCATTGTTTTTGTTTCCCTGAGTTAAACTAAACCTTTTTGTTTAGCATTTAGCAACAAAACATGTGAATAGTAAACATCAGGACCAGATTTAGTGACCTTATGAAGAAATTTTGAAGACAAAGGTCTTCGTTACTGAGATATTTAAACATGAACATGAGCGTCTAGAACTCATTTAGGTAGTACAATGTCAGATTTCTATGAGGCAGAGCTTCTTTGATTTTACAAATAATCATCTTGAGTGAATTTACACCAAGGGTGTCCAAGATGTGGGACCATTTACAGCCCTCAAAATGATTTTGTGCGGCCCAAGATCTCAACTAAAGAATGGTAGAAATTTGGCATTTACATTGACAAATTAAAATCTTCCTAAAATGCTTAACGTTAGGAACAAAATAAAGTGGATTTTAAATTGTAAACAGAACCACAAATATCCAGTAACTTTTACTCTAAAGCAGATTCAGGTGCACAACTTTATCAAACTTGATAAAATACATCTAGCAAAGAAAGAGTGACGCATATCCTTATTTCTTAAAATGGACTAATTCTTCTTTTCTAAACTAAGAAAATAGAAAAATTTGGATTCGAAAAAACTGTCCATATTTAAATTTTAAACAAATTTTCTGCAGGATGACCTGAACCAACCAAACTACAGGTCAAACGTTTGCTCAAATTTGTTAAAAAAAGATCACAGTTTAAATGGGATGCTCCAACAAAACAAACATTATTATATAGTTTTGTTTTACTATATTTATCAAGTAATAATTTGCGGGGTTTTTTTTGTCTTTTCCTTGACAGTAGCCTGCTCTGGCTTTACTAACAGCATGGCATATAAACGACATGCAAACAGTGACTTGTTTCTTACTTTTGTACTGAAATATTGACTCTTACAAATCTTCTAAACTCTAAAACGGAGTCATTGTTTTCTTTGGTCAATATTTATTTAGCAATGGTCTGTTTTAACATAAATGTATACCTAAAGGTAAAATGAAGAAATTGTGCATATTAATGAAAACAAAGTCTGATCATAATCATCTCATAATCCATAAACTTGTACTTTTATAAGCATGTCATTGTTAACAAAAAGATGAAGTTGCTTCCAGATCTTTAGGTTGTAGTGTATTTCTGAAATATTGGGGATTATGAACAGAATATATCATGCTGGGAGAAATGCAGTGAATATTTGGGAATGTAAGATCCAGTTAAGGGATTTAAGTGATAATTATCTGAAGATGAGTTTATAAAGAAAGATCTTTATGAAACATATTCCTACATTGGTCTGCTGTACAAGCCCAGCATTTACAGTCATTGCCAAAAGTTTTTAGACGGACTGAAATTTTATTTTTCCAGAAACGTTACTGCTTCAGTCCAGATATTTCTGTGATCTACTGAAGTTCAGTAAAATATTTTATACTTATTAAAGGCTTTTATTAAGAAATATATGAAGCTGGATAAAGATCTAGGAAACATCCTGTCTATGGACCAAGTGATCTGTTGCCACTTAGTTTACACTTGTGTTTTGTGACACTTTGCTCCATCATGTTAGGAAAAGCATTGTTCATCATCAGATTGCTCCTGGATTGTGCAATTCACACATGAAACGTCTCAGGTTGCTTCATTGGCTGCTTGACTCTGGCCTAATGGCAATATTCACCTGTTCTTCTGATGTCCCAAACAGTGTGAAGGGTCTTTTATCTGCATCCCTGCCCTGGTACATCCTGCACAGTCCTAGTCTGTAATTGATGTTGTTCGGTCAGAGAAGTGGCTTCCTTGCTGCCCTTCTGGACACCACTCCAGCATCCTAAAGTCTCTGCTGTGCTACTTAGATTCCTTAGCGAGCACTGCACTGGTTTCAGCCCAATCTATTAGCTGATTCCTCTTTAGGAGATGATCTTGCTGATCGTTCTCGGGTGTCCTGAAGCTTTCTTCACAATAGTTGAGCCACATTCCTTGGCAGTCTTGATAATTGAATAAATGCTTGATTTGGGTGCAATCTCCCTACCAGTAATATTATGATGCAAGGCAGTGATGCAGCATGTGTTTCCTGGGAGGTAACCATGGTAACCACTTCTTTCTAAAGCAGCCATTTAGCTCTTCTGATTGAATCAGAATGACAGACTGATATTGGTACGTCCAACCGGGCTAACTGTAATCCGCTCATCCATTGCCTATACCCGCCCACCTTTGCTGCAACAGACTGGGGGGTTTGGGAAGACAGAGCATACAAAGAAAAAACGCAGAAGCACTGATCCTGGAGTACTTTCTATGTTAAAGAAAATGTAAAGAGTTAATGGGGGTAGTAGCTCTTTAGCGGCTTCATCTAGGAGAGAAAGGCAGCTAAAAATAAAAGATCATTGAAATGGTCCCCGTGGATCATTTTGTGGCAGGCCTAAAAGACTAAAAGTTAATCTTCATTAACCTTCATTAACTGCAATTAAATGCATTTCATCGCTCCTAATAGCAACCTAGACTCAAAAGTCGAACGGTAAAGTTTGCAAAAAGCAAAATGTTTGTCGGTCTTAAAACTTTTGGTGAGGAATGTACAGCACCTCCACTTAGCAGTGGATCTATGTGAATTAACCGGGTCTGTTAGCAGTCGTTGGTTGTGTTGATGTTGTTCTTCACCCTTTGCTTTGCTCTAATGTCAAAAAGGCAGAAACTGTGATAGATGGATGTCTTTCTTTTACATAATTTTACACGGTTTTGCCAAATTCTGTCTACCCCTCTCATATCTTAACTGACTAGCATCAGCCTACAGTACAGTTTTGCAGTGAACAACTCTCTTAGCAAGTGTATCTGTGCTGGTTAAAGAGCCCCACTCCTTCGGCCTTCAGAAGGTGGGGTACCTCTGTGCAAATATGGCTCCAACCAGAGCCATTAAATCAGGTTTAAAGTCATCTTGCAACACAATTTCTGCCTTCAGAGCAGCTCTGCCTCAAAGAAATGTTAAACTGACACATTAAAAGACTTTGTAGGATTCAGTATTTTTGTTACAGCAGCGTTTAGAGTACCCTCCTGTTATGGTGCAGCATCTCTTGTGCCTCAACTCCAGTGTTGCTCTTTTTTCTTTTGTCTGGTGAAAAGGTCCTCGAGTTATCCAGGAGTTGTGCTCACAGAGATCCACTTTCTGCTTTAGTTACTGCACAGCAGCATCAACATCCACAGAAATCAGAGGCAGACCTTTATCGAGACACTATGCTGGTTTTCTACTTCCTGTGACTGAAACAGATAACCCTGTTTAAATAACACACACTTCCTTATAAAACACAAAAAACAACCTGAAGCCTTCATTGGATGCTTTTTCTGCCTTTTATCCACAACATGCTGGGATAATCTCAGCTGCTCTCAATGTTAAACGTGAGATAAGCAGCTATGTTCCTAGATGACACACACATCCTATGAGAGAGGTCCATGTAGTGATGAATGGATTATTTACACAGGGCTGTCTTCTGAGCAAACCTTTCAGTCTGGTGCTTGTGGTCCTCAGACGACCCTCTTTTCCAGGAAGCCTTCCAGTCCGCTGAACCATTCTCAGATACCAGCTGAACAACTGAACTCATGCAGTCTATGCGGACACACACCTACACACACCTTACATGCGCAGTCTCTCAAGTCAACAGTAAACCAGCAGGTTCAACGTCTTTTCCATCATGTTTACTCTCTCCGTTTATACAACCAACCTTCAGGTGCTTTTTAAACTGCTCTTTTTTACAGTGCTCTCTCTGCAGGTCAAAAACCAGACACACAATCATCTGCTGGATACACAGTGCCCGACTTTTCTGCTTCTTGTAAACAAAACACACACATGCACACACGCATACTGTGCTCTTTGCCGGTCGCCTGTTTTACCGTCAGGCTTCCCAGCGGCACTGCAGGGTGAGGTAGTCTCCCTGCGTTGCTTGGTGCTCCCGACCCCGATCGCTCTCCTCCCTACCTGAATCCTCCATCACCACCTCCCCCCGGTGCTGCATGTCAGTCAGTCAGTGTAATCTCTGATTCCATGTTAGATTAGGGAGTATTGAGAATAATAAAATAATTATATGATGATAATAATAATTACAATAGTACTCTGTTATTGTGTGTGTGTACTGTTCCAGGTTGGTGCTCAGTTCAGTTCAGTCTCAGCCTACAGATAGGGGAGAGAGGGGCTAGAGAAAGCATATTTTACAGTTAGTATAGTGACTTGTGCTATCGTACCCATGAATGCCTGGAGAAACAGTGAGAAAGATGAGCTGTGCAACAGTCTCAGACCAGAAATGAGTTGAAACAAGCAAAAAAACATTGTATGTTGTCATTCACAAAGGCTTTTGTGAACCAAGTGTTTTTTTGTCTAAGAAGTCTAAAAAAAGTGTCACAAGATACAGGGGTTGGACAATGAAACTGAAACACCTGGTTTTAGACCACAATAATTTATTAGTATGGTGTAGGGCCTCCTTTTGCGGCCAATACAGCATCAATTCGTCTTGGGAATGACATATACAAGTCTTGCACAGTGGTCAGAGGGATTTTAAGCCATTCTTCTTGCAGGATAGTGGCCAGGTCACTACGTGATACTGGTGGAGGAAAACGTTTCCTGACTCGCTCCTCCAAAACACCCAAAGTGGCTCAATAATATTTAGATCTGGTGACTGTGCAGGCCATGGGAGATGTTCAACTTCACTTTCATGTTCATCAAACCAATCTTTCACCAGTCTTGCTGTGTGTATTGGTGCATTGTCATCCTGATACACGGCACCGCCTTCAGGATACAATGTTTGAACCATTGGATGCACATGGTCCTCAAGAATGGTTCGGTAGTCCTTGGCAGTGATGCCCCCATCTAGCACAAGTATTGGGCCAAGGGAATGCCATGATATGGCAGCCCAAACCATCACTGATCCACCCCCATGCTTCACTCTGGGCATGCAACAGTCTTGGTGGTACTCTTCTTTGGGCTTCTCCACACCGTAACTCTCCTGGATGTGGGGAAAACAGTAAAGGTGGACTCATCAGAGAACAATACATGTTTCACATTGTCCACAGCCCAAGATTTGCGCTCCTTGCACCATTGAAACAGACGTTTGGCATTGGCATGATTGACCAAAGATTTGGCTATAGCAGCTCGGCCGTGTTTATTGACCCTGTGGAGCTCCTGACGGACAGTTCTGGTGGAAACAGGAGAGTTGAGGTGCACATTTAATTCTGCCGTGATTTGGGCAGCCGTGGTTTTATGTTTTTTGGATACTTTCCGGGTTAGCACCCGAACATCCCTTTCAGACAGCTTCCTCTTGTGTCCACAGTTAATCCTGTTGGATGTGGTTCGTCCTTCTTGGTGGTATGCTGACATTACCCTGGATACCGTGGCTCTTGATACATCACAAAGACTTGTTGTCTTGGTCACAGATGTGCCAGCAAGACGTGCACCAACAATTTGTCCTCTTTTGAACTCTGGTATGTCACCCATAATGTTGTGTGCATTTCAATATTTTGAGCACAACTGTGCTCTTACCCTGCTAATTGAACCTTCACACTCTGCTCTTACTGGTGCAATGTGCAATCAATGAAGACTGGCTACAAGGCTGGTCCAATTTAGCCATGAAACCTCCCACACTAAAATGACAGGTGTTTCAGTTTCATTGTCCAACCTCTGTAAATCCCCTGGGCCTGTAATTTGTTTATAAGGTTGGAATGTAATAAAAACGAAATCTTTTTTGAAACACATTTCATAGACCTTTTTTAATCCCAAAAAATATAATCATCTTCTGTTTGTAGCTGAATTAAGCAAACGCTTCTAATAGGCCAACTGTACAGTGCTATATTGACAAAACAAACACTCTAAACAACCATTGTACTGTTTTCGTTACCCTTTATAAGTACTGTTATACTTCAATCAACAGTTATGGTAGAAATATACTATTAACCAATTCATATTTATTTATACTACTACAAATACTACTATGGTATTTTTGATACACAGTGAGGGTAGCACAAAGTCCTTTACATAAAAAAAACAAATAAACAATGAAAGCAGTTCTCTGGTTCGATTTTCTCTGTATGAGTCTCAGAACCTCTGCAGCTCAGCTGTAGCTTCCAGGGAAGGAGTTATCACAGGGTGCTGATCATCCAATCAGAAGCAGAATTGGGATGACATAAGAGATGTGTCACACTTGACAAACGAAAAGATTTTTCAGACCGCATTCTTTAGACTCGAAGAGCAAAAAATGTCAACAAACTGTTACTCTAAACATAAGAGCTATCTTGTGATTATTTTGACAATGTTTTCAGTGCTTCAGACATATGATAATTATATTAAATGAAAAAACAGGTTCAGATTCAGAGTTTCCTCCATTCATCAAAATTTAGTTAAAAAATATACCACCACTTGATATCAAATTAGAAAATGCTTTTAGTATAAGTCCTCCAAAAAATAATCAAGAATTTAAAGGATTTTCAAACTTTAGTTTAATTTACCCTAAATATGCAAAAAGAAAGTTCGTTGTAATGTAGAGAAATGAAACTTTAAAAATAGTAATATTTTGTGCTCTGGCCACAGACTTTATAAACCATGTAATAATAACTTCTTATAACGTGATTTGCTAATGTTAACCCTAACACAGACTAAGCAAACCTATAGACAAAGATAAATAATCAAATGGGGAATAAGAAAACTAGAATAATCATGACTAAAGTAAACAGAAACTAGAGGGAACAAAGGAACAACAATAACAAGCTAAGAACAAACAAAGAACCCATAAAGAAAACCTGAATACAAAAGTAAACAAACCTAACCACACTAACTGAATTAACTGGAAAGGAAACAGAAAATAAACTAGTAAACAAGAAGAGTGCAAAGGAACAAATAATAAAACACAATTAAACACAAAGATACTAAAGAGAAATAAAACTAGAGAATCCAGGGAAGACCAAGAACTATAATAATTACAATGATAATAATAAACCATACAAAGTAATAAGAGAACAACCATAAAAGAACTTAAGAAGTAAACACTTGGAGGCGGAAGAGGGAGAAAAGAAAACATGATACAAAAACCAAAATAGAAACATCTAAGCAAAAGGTAAACAAACACAAAGCCACAAACAAAGTCCAAAAATGTCACTCCGTGACAAATAAAGGCTAATCTAAAATCCTAAGTAGTAAAATATCTTGTTAGATGTTGAATATTACCATTTTTAACATGCTTTGTGGGATTCTGACAAAAAATAAAGACTGAAAAGTATGTTGTGGTTCTTTAAAAATAACACGTTTCAACCCATTTCTGTCTGAGAGCTCAGCAGGACAGAAGTGATGACAGGTGACACGGTGATGATGTTTCTGTTCGCCTATCGACAGCTTTTAGGCTGAGTGATGCGCTGTTTAAAAAAAACACTGATACACTTTGCAGACAAACACACCTCAGAAACACTGCTATTGACAGAGCGACGGACACTCAGACACACACAACACCTACAAATACAATGGTGCGGCGCATGCAGACACTCATCTCATGGACTAAATGAAAGATGAGCTTTTAAGAAAAGGAGGATCTGTTGGTGTTTCAAAAGGTGCTAAAATTTTATCAGAAAATAAGAAAAATATATTGTTAGGAGTATAAATCAAGTTTGTCTTTACAATGACTGTATTTAAGTTTGTTGTAGTTATGGAAAGGCACTATTATTATTTTACTCTTGTATGAATATGAACTAATTAAAAAGGCATTTTAACTTTGTACTTGAACTATGTAAGAAATGATACGTGAATAAAAAAAACGAATGTTTCTTGTGATTCTGCTTAATCCACCTGTGTGCTAATTTAAGGAGTTATCTTCTGAATGTTCTCGATCATCTTTTTTCTATTGGCTTCTGTTTCAGCCTCTATTGAGACTTTGTAAACTTTTCTGAAACTCTTAAAACTCATTAAGAGCAGGTTTTAAATATTACTAGCTATGATTCTGTTTTTTTTTTGGCTAGATTAAAGTCTCTAAAGTGACACAATCTTGGTTTTTAGAGTCAGAATTGTTCTCTCATTTCAGTACATTTTATGGTCAAATATGAAATATTTTCACTGTATTAAAATCAAACAATACTTACAGACAGATGTTTAAAAGATGCTGCAGTGTTGATGAGAAAGTCAAAGTATTTTAATGGGATGTTTTAATCCTCATGTATTCATTTTTATTATTTTGAACAAAAAAGCATAAACAGTTGAAACCAGATGTTTACATACACTGTGTAAAAACAGGGATATTAAATTAGACAAAGTTTTCTTGTTTAAGGTCTGTTAAGATCACCAAAATTATTTCTACTTGCTAAATGCCAGAAAGATGAGAGAGATATGTTCTCACTAGTCTGTCATTTGGCAAATTAAAACACCTTTGGTAATACTAACGGAGCTGAAACAGAAAACGTTTAGTTTTAAAAATGGTTATGTGTCTTTTCTTACAGTGAGTCTAAATAGGAATTTATCTGGTTTCAACTAAAAGTTTCCTTGAGGTCTTATTTAGGAGAAATAAAACTTTAATTTTATCTTTACTTGATAGTATAAATTGTGGTGCCAAAAGAAAGATCACACTACCTGCCTTTTTGAGCCCTTACTCTCCATTTAAAATGTTCTATTGCTTGTTGCAGTAGGAACTTCTCATCAGAATTCTTAACAGAAGTTTTATTTGCCTTAAAAATACAAATTAGCTAATAATGCCCTGCCAGAACTTTGTTTACTGTCTGTTTTATTCAATCTACATAGACTGATTAATTATGTTTTTTTTAATTTTCATTCTAGCTAGAAGACAAAAATTCTGATTTTTTTATTTGGTAATAAGTTTACATTTATAAAAAGTGAAAGTACAATAATAATCCTATTAATGTTTTAAAAGAAATCCCCTAAGGCAAAAAGTATGTTATTAAGAATATAACTTTTTCTTTGGCATCTTTCTTTGAATATTTAGGCTCAATACTGAAGATTTTCCCTTCAGATGTAAGGGTTCATTTTTGTGTGTATACAATAACCTTTAAAGAGAGACACAAAGCAGAAAAGAGCGTAATATTGTTACACTTTCCATTATATAATACCACAAACAGGAAATCCTTAAATACAAATTCCCAAAAACTTTGATCAACTAAAACATTTTATGGATACATTTTGAAAAATGATTCAGTTACATTTATGTTGCAGAATATTTATAGGTGCCAGAAATTGATTGAAATCTTTATCTGGGATTTTTCCCTCATTAAGTGACTACGTTTTTCTATTGAGATTATGCTGCTGCAATAAAATAAATTATTGATTTAGTACAGATCTTTACCAGGTGGCACATTTATTTGGATGTTTCTGTTTAAAATGGTGAGATTAAACAGCACAGTACTGTATTTGTGTTGTGACAGTGTGTCCCTTGTCACTGATCATTGTGATCTGATTTGACAGTCTTAATTAATTAATTAATTATTGCTTCTGCGTTCCCAACATAGCAACAGTCAGACAAATCAGAGTGCATAATGTTGCCTTCAAGGGAGATTTTTGCTGACGTTTTATTGAAGAATTCAGACTTCCGTTTTTTAGAACTCATCTGATACGTTTACGGTCAGATGAGTGTCCATAAAGTTCACTAAGACTGATTGATTGATATTGGGATATTTACTGATACCCTGATTAAATAAATGAATAGTTCTTATTATTCAATATTTCTGATACAATTATAAGATAATAAAAAAGTGAAATAGAAAATAGACTTCAATACATATGATACTTTTAACAATAAGACTAAAGATTTGCATTTTCCAATACCTACTGCCACATAGCATTTGAACGCAGCACCTCTCCAGAGGCAGCAGAGACCCGGCCCCGTCTCCCGAGTAACCGGAAAGATTCCTCCCCTCCTCTAAAGACAAAGACGCCCTCTGATTGGTCCGTTTTTTTTTTCTCCATTGGTCTGGTTCAAACGGCCTCTGATTGGGTGTTTCTTGGCCGTCAACCGAGAAGCATCTCCGGCTCGCGCTGTGCCAGCTGTCCTCGCGCACTCTGCTGGTGCTCGGACCGACGTGAAGAAGCTGCGGTGGAGGAGGACGGTGTCGGAATCCACAAATATAAACGGTAAGAAAGCAGAATAAACAGAGAAACAACGAAGATGTGACGGTGTGTTTTATGTAGGTAGACACCTGCTGAATAAAATGGGCTTAAAGTCCTCTTGCACGTTGATAAATTGTACATTAAACGCAGTGAAACGTTAATAACGACTGGGTTCTTCTCGATATCCGCTAATATTCCCCTTGGAGCTGTATATTATATATACATGCCAGCGGTCCCTGTTGCTCATTTTTAATTTATTTTGATGGAAATAGATATAGTGAGTGTTTTATTTGCTAATATGGAGGAAACTGAATTAAATTGATGTAAACCCCTGTAAAAATGGAGGGTTTTGCTGTGTGGGTAAATAACATCTTCTGACCGTTGGCCAAGAAACATGGGTGAGGTGTGATTGTGCTAGTGGTTTTGTCGTGTCATTAGTACATTAAAGACGAGGGTATGACATGTAAGTCTATTTTTTTGTTTGTAGGTTATTCTATTTTCCGCTAAATATATTGAGTCATGGTAAAGACGATGATCCAGTCTTCACGCACACAGACAAGCCTAGACTTTTATATGTGAATGCGTTTGTGTGTGGTCATTTTAGTATAGTAGGGTGCACAGTTAGAAAAGGTTATTGTGAATTATTTTATGCTTTGTTCAGAAGGATGATGATTTAGGTGGTGTAGAGTGTTGAGGTCTTTTGCGAGGCTTGGTTTGAGGATCTTGATTAGTGTTTTTTGGTGCAGGAAAATAAGATGAATACAATAGTAGGGATGCTAATTAAATGATGTAACTCATGGTGCCTGTGTTGCGTGCATCTAGTTTTACACCCACTTTACACATATACGAAAATGTGAAGGGAAATTGTTGAACTTTGGTGAAATGTTTGGTATTATAATGCAATGATTGGATGATTTTAAGGTACTGCAGCTGTTGGTCCTTAGTTATTGGCAAGGTTACATAAAGCAATTACTAAGGTCTCCAGGTGGTTTACTCTGTAGATCCTCCTTGTGTTTATAGCTCTGCAGTAAAATGTAAGTATCCTGATGTGAAATCATTGTTAACCGAGGCACACAGGCTTGCACACATCAGATCAGCACCTGGCTACAGTGAACAACTTTTTATCCCAGAAACAGAGGAACAGTCTCCATCATCCTTCAGAGCTGATTGCATCTTCTTTGATGATTTTAAGGTAAGTATTTTAAGGCAGTGAAACTGCAGAAGTGTGCAAGCATACAGGTATATCTACAGGTATATTAGTGGTAAGGTTCTTCACATCAAAGATTGTATAGCTGACGTGCAACCAAGAGAGTAGGTCACTTTATGTCACACAGCATCGTACTGTGCATTTCAACATGTTTTTAGACAGCTATTATCATAAACAAGACAAACGCCTTGGTGTTAGTTTGGGAGATTACAGGAAACTAACAGTGATTCATGGCTTCCAGATGGCAACTCAGAACAGTTTGCCAATCTGTTAGTTTCCATGTCAACAAAGTAAACATATATTTGGTTGTCGTGGTGGTCCGTAAGGTTTGGAGATTTTAACCTGCTGAACTGTACTCTATAACATATAGAGAAGTTGTTTATTTTTACAAGCAGTGAAATCTCTTTAAACCCAAGAGTTGAATTTGATGCCAACTTCAATCTTGTTGTATTTACTGATTTACTATTGCATTTAGATAATTAGGTCACATAACTCAATTGTGTTTGCTTAGGGTTAGGTGCAGTCTTTGTTTTTTTGTTTGTTTTTATTTATTATTATATTTTATTTTCAAGCTGCCTCTGAAGAAACTAGCCACTGCTGAATTGGATTGATCTGTTCTGCGTTGGCACATTTTAGTAAGTTCAATGTGTATTTATGGTGGGAATTTGTTATTTATAACTTGTCACCTTAACTTGCTTAATCATAGGAGTCAAGAGTCAAGGCTCTGCAGTGCTTATATTGAAAAAGCACAAAAGAGGGAAGGAGAGCAGAGCTCCTGTTACAACCTGTTATCTAAAGACCTTTCTGTGATTGTTAAACTGTTAAACCCTGAAAATGAACTAAAATAATCTCTGACGCACAGGAAATTTGTAATCATCCACAGATCTTTAATAATAATAGCCTGAGGGATGTGTTCCAAAGTAACAACAACCACATATATGTGTATAATGTAATATAATGTAATATTCACAGTAAACTTAGCTGATTTTATTAATGGGTTTATTAATTACATAATGACTCTAAAAATATGTGACATTTAACATGTGGCTAAGTTTTAAATTTGCATTTTCAAATAAAAAACAATTACTCCTGTCTTTTGATTTAAAGGTAATTAAAAAACATGAACTGCAGAGGAACTTTACCTGGGAGATGACTGAAATAAATGCAGGCAATATTCAACCAGTAAGACATCTTTTTCCATTCTTTGATCACAAATCCAAATTGCTACCTTCTTACCACGGCTGTTTTCTGTGCAAGATTTATACGCTGCTACTCTTAATTGGCTCTAGTTTTAGCTGTGGAAGTGACAGGGTTAAAATAATGAGAGAGAAACCTACCCTGGTTCATGTAAAGGGCTCCTGCCTTGGGAACACACCTGAAATTAAGTAATTTAGAAACTAGTTTTGATCAGCACCGGTTTTGTTGAAAAAGACATTGCTTTTGACTGTTAATGCACAGGAAGAAAAGGTCAAACGGTACATCAAACTCAAGGTACTCTTACTTGTCGTCTAACGCTTATCCGGGACCGGTTTGCGGGGGCAGCAGACTCAGCAGAGACGCCCAGACGTCCCTCTCCCCAGACACCTCCTCCAGCTCCTCCGGGGGGAGCCCAAAGCGTTCCCAGGCCAGCCGAGAGACATAGTCCCTCCAGCGTGTCCTGGGCCGTCCCCTGGGCCTCCTCCTGGTGGGACGTGCCTTGAACACCTCCCGAGGAAGGCGTCCAGGAGGCATCCGGTATAGATGCCCGAGCCACCTCAACTGGCTCCTCTCGACGTGGAGGAGCAGCGGCTCTACTCCGAGCCCCTCCCGGATGGCCGAGCTCCTCACCCTATCTCTAAGGGAGTGCCCGGCCACCCTACGGAGGAAGCTCATTTCAGCCGCTTGTACCCGGGATCTCGTTCTTTCGGTCATGACCCAAAATTCATGGTCATAGGTGAGGGTAGGAACGTAGACCGACCAGTAAATTGAGAGCTTTGCTTTTCGGCTCAGCTCCCTCTTCACCACAACGGACCGGCACAGTGCCCCCATTACTGTGGCAGCTGCACCGATCCGTCTGTCGATCTCCCGCTCCATTCTTCCCTCACTCGTGAACAAGACCCCGAGATACTTGAACTCCTCCACTGGAGGCAGGAACTCAAACTTACTGCCTCAAACTCAAGGTAATGCAGACAATATAATGAAAAGATAAATACTTGGGATACTTGTCCAACCTTGAAAAAATGTGCAAAAAATGTTGGTTCTTGTAGGTCTCTGATGTTCAGGGTGAAACCCTGGATGTTTCTGCTGTTGCTGTTATTAAAACATTATCTGCATATGATTCACTAATTGGTCATACATTAATAAACCCCCGCTATCAGACATATTTTACTAACCACTTTTTGCGTGTAAAAGAAGTACTGTTTCTCATTTTGATGTCTATTTTTAACATCTAGAGGCTGCAGTTTTGCAGATGCACGTTAGTTCAGGCTTTTTAAGTTGCTGCTCTGTTCACACACATATTTAAACAGATTATGGGGCTCACACACATTTTTGTTGACTGTCACGCATGAGTGCACTGTGCACATAGCACACCTTCCAACCCCATGGCGATTACCATCCAGATCAAGCCAGAGTCAGCAGCTGTCTACTCGTTTCTTCTCACTTACAGCCAAGACACAAACACACACCCACAGATGCCCCTCATGTAGCCTACACAGCCTCAGAAACAGACATCTGAGGATGTCAGCAGATATATGTGTCAAATTCAAGCCCTCACTGAACATGAAACCTTTTAACAACAGTGTTTAGATCTGTTTTTGTTGGTTTTTCCTGTCTCCACCATCTAAATTGTTTTGGACGAGAACAGAATTGTAATAACGGTATAAATTAAAAAATTTATATTTGATGTTCGCTTTGTGGAAACGAATACTATCTCAGTAGACAGTTGATTAAAATGTTATGATTCTACCTATTATTGCTTTAAGCAGACTTTTGTTGGAAGCTCAGATGTGTGTGTTTGGTTTGATGTTGGTGTGCAGCGGTGTGTGACATTGTGATGACGTAATATGGTGACTCTGCTCCTCATCCATTATTAATTAGCACCTCATTAAAAAACTGCATGCAGAAAGCAGTATAGACAGGGTGTGTCTTACTGCGTGGATTTAAGATAATTATCTCCTACTGAACTCAGTCTGTGCATTTATGTGTATGTGAGGCATTTGTCCATGAATGTACGTGTGTGTGCTGAAGTAGCTGGTCCCAGCATGCGTGAGAAATACTGCCTGTGTGTGGCTCTCTGTTTGTGTTTCTGCCTGTTATGACAGCTATGATGCAGCAGAAAGCAAACACACACACAACAGATTGTTCTCATACACTGATGAAATCTAAGGTGTGTGTCTGATTATCATTGTAGATTACATTGTTAGAGACACAGTGAGTCTTCTGCAGATAACAAAACAAATGAAGTCCCACTCTGGCTGTTATCAGACCCTCATAAAGCAGTCGACTCTGGGCTGGCCTGCTTCTTCCAACAAAACAGCCTTTGCTAATTTGTGTAAGATCATCTCTAATATTGAAGTAATATAGTTTAAATGTTTGTCAAAGATCCATTTTCAAGAAGTGAATTTGGGACTGTAATACAATATCCAAGGTGCATCTTTACATCAAGTTAGAATCAGAATCAACGTTATTGGCTAAGTTTGTGTGCACAAACAAGGAATTTGAATTGAATTCGGTTTCCATCTCTCACATCGTATATCAACGTCAATCCCAACAATAACCACAATGTGTAAAAACACCTAAATAAATAAGGAGAACGAACCGTGTGTAAAGGTGTGTTTCTTTATATAAGAACAAGGAAGGCAGGTTGTGATAGTACAAATATGTTTATTTGTTTCCAGCAGAGTAGCTGTCTATTCTGGCTGAGATGCTCGTTGTGTGCATGAGTGAAGCAGCCTGGGAAAAATGTGTGGTGGATGGTTTTTGCCATAAGTGCTCTGTAGCGCCAAACCGAAGTTCAAAGCCTAAACAGTTTGTGTCTGGGGTGTGTGAGGTCTGCAGAGATGTTAGCTGTCCTTTTCCTGACGCTAGTCCTGGATGGAGGGAAGGTCAGTCCCGATGATCCTCTCTGCAGATCTAATTGTTGCAGTTTGGACCTGTACTGTTTTGTGGATGAGCAAAACAGTCAAATCTCATCAGTCCACTTCTTAACAGTCCAAACCACAGCTTAGAGGTTTTCAGTTTTTGCCTATACGTTGGTATGAGATGAAGCAGGCAGTGATCAGAGAGCCCCAACCCTGCACGAAGTACAACACTGTATGCTTCTTTTGTTAGCAGTAATAGCTAACTAAAGAGTGGAACAGATAATGTGTTTCAAAAATAAATGTTCCAAATAGATAATTGTTAGGTAATAATAGATAAAAACATAGCAAGTCTTTACTTTTGCTTGTAAACCGAGATGTTTCGGGATAAATTTGAAAACCACCTTTCTGAAAATGAAACACTGCAGACCGTAGCGTATTCTCCCCATGATTATGGAATGATGCTGCCATGTCCCTAAAGAATCCAGTTATCTGTTTTGCAATCTCTTGCTCAGCTTGCAATGCTATGTGCTGGCTTCCGTGGTTAGAATAGTAGTCTTGCAATCGGAAGGTTGTGGGTTTGAATTCAGCTTACTCCTGCCACATGTTGATGTGCCCCTGGGCAAGACACATAACCCCCAGTTGATTACCATTTTGTATGACAGTGTATAAATGTGTGTGTCAGTACGAATGGATGAATGTGACTATTGTAAAGCACTCTGACCTGGTTGTATGACTATAAAAACGCTATAAATTATAAATATAGTCAATTTATCATGAACAGAACATACTACCAGGTCTGTTGTCATATCATTACATACAAAGCTAACCCTCCTTGTATCTAGAATTTGACCAAGTTCTCTTTGCTTGATTTTAATTTAAATTGAGTCTTGCAGACAATGCAGTTCATGTAATACAGATCAGTGACTGCCTGTTATTTGTATGCCTCATGTTAAACCATCCCAGCTTCTATGGTATTTCTATGTCTTATTACCAGAGATGCACCAGCCAGACATTTTGGGCTGATTTCCTGTTCCTGTTTTTTTAAAAGCTTTGACCTGTCGACTCCGATTTGTTTCCGATTTACAGCATTAAAAAGTATTTTTCGTCGAACATTAATTCTTTATATTTGGGGCAGAAGCGACAGTCTTACTCTTTGTGTCAGAGAGCCTTAAATATAAAACGGTTTTACTAATTTAGTTGGCACTTTAAACTGTCTTTAGCATGTTATATTAAATATTAGCACAGTTAGCATGGTAAGTATTGCTAAAACCACAATGACTGTGTTTTCTTTAAATCTGTTGCCAAACCTGTAAGCCTAAATAACTGGAAAAAACTTTACCTTAATTATCTGTCGATTAACTCAGTAGCATTACTACTGAGTTAATCAAATAGGTATAATGACAACACAAACATTACAAACAGCCAATATTCTGTTTTTACTATTTGTACATTTTTAAGTTCCCTTACAAATAAATGAGGTGACTGTGGCTCTGTAGGAAGAGTAGTTGTCTTGGAATCAGAAGGTTGTGGGTTCAATTCCAGCTTCCTCCTGCCATATGTCAACGTGCCCCTGGGCAAGGCACTTAACCTCAAATTGCCTACCGATCTGCGTATTGGTGTGTGAATGTGTGAGCGTTAGTGAGTGCAATTGGGTAAATGCAGCTCTAGTGTAAAGCGCTTTGAGTGGTCTGCATGACTGGAAAACGCTATATAAGTTCAGTCCATTTACCATTTACAAATAAATGGCTCCTGAGACCCCACAGTGATCCGTGACCCCAAATGGGGTCCTTACCCCAACTTTGAGAACCACCACCGTAAGAGAATACAGACGCTTACTCTAATTCAGAGATATTCAAAGGGCTTCCAACATTTTTAAATCCAGCCTGTTCCGTGACAGATGTAGAAAACTGAAAAGAATAAAACAGTGCAACTTTGCTGTAATAAATTTAGTCTTGGTATCAAAGTACATAATTTCCAGGTAATTTTGATCTATTTTGAGGAAATGTCCTCTAAGGCAGGTACAGACAGTTCTTTTTTTGCACATAAATATGTTGGAACTGCAAAATTACAGAATGGCGAAGGAACGAAATGACCAGCTCTCTGTTGCAGCATCCTTGATGGCTAAAATGCATTTGTAGAAAAATTGTTTCCTTTAAATTCCTTCTCATACTTTTGTGCTTCCTCTGACTTCATTTTTAAACACCTCACTGATACTGAAAACAACTAACTTTGAGCCTTCTTGACTCAGTAACTGTTAGGATTCTGGCACGTCTGCTCTACCCTGTTTGTTGGACCTTTCCCAATTTCCAAGATCATCAACCCTGTCGCTGTACGGCTGAGATTACCCAATTCCATGAGGATTCACCCCACGTTCCACGTTTCTCAGGTCAAGCTGTTCGTGGAGCCCCTGACTCCAATCATTGACCCCCGACTGGTGCCCCTGGAGAAGCTCCCGTCTGCAAAGGAGATGGGTGAGATACTGACCAAAGACGTTTTCAGGCTACATGGAATTCCTATTGACATTGTTTCTGAAAGAGGACCCCAATTTGTGTCACGTTTTTGGAAGGAGTTCTGTTCTTTGTTGGGAATTTCCATCAGTCTCTCTTCAGATTTTCATCCTCAGTCTGATGGTCAAACTGAGAGGGCAAACCAAGAAGTAGAAACCAAACTTCGCATCTTATGTGAGTCAGACCCGACCAAGTGGTCACAAAATTTGCCCTGGGTTGAATACGCCATGAACTCTATGCAATCAAGTGCCACTGGTTTGTCCCCTTTCCATGTTGTGTTTGGTTTCCAGCCACCCATGTTTTCGGTTCAGGAGAGAGAGGCTAATGTTCCATCCGCCCAAGAGGCTGCCCTAAGGTGCCAAAGAATATGGAGAAAGGCCAGGAGGTCGATGATCAGAATGTCACTGGTTCAGTCAAGAACGGCCAACCGGAGACGGACGGACCCCTGCCCCTAAGTACCAGGTGGGGCAGAAAGTTTGGCTCTCTGCCAAGAACCTACCATTAAGGGTAGAGTCCTGGAAATTATCACCCCGATTTGTTGGACCTTTCCCAATTTCCAAGATCATCAACCCTGTCGCTGTACAGCTGAGATTACCCAATTCCATGAGGATTCACCCCACGTTCCACGTTTCTCAGGTCAAGCTGTTCGTGGAGCCCCGACTTGGAGATCACTGCCTGCCACCCACTGAGGTTTCCCCTCTGGGTTTCAAGTTCTACTCAAAACAAAAGCAGGTTAGTGACTTTATCTGATCCCTGCAATATCTGGAGAAACTACAAGTCACTAATCCCTCTTTCTGCCCCAGTGATTCCTGGAAGCTGTGTGGAGTTTTACCTGAGTGATGTTTTCCTGTGGCTGAATAAACCTTTTAAATTTTCAGTACTGTGTCTGGCTGAATCTTGGGTCCGCCTTTTTCTGATTCGTAATAGAAAAATCTGGCCAAAAATGGACCCATCGCCAGCACAACAGTGGTGCACCCACGTTGATGAGACCCTTTCCTAGTTGGGTTCCGGCTTGGAGGAAATAATTTCCACATTACGTTCTGGCAATCTTGTCTCCGAGCTGCCACCGTCCCAAAGAAACCACGCCCAAGTGACACGGACAACAGTAGAGGTAAGGGAGCCACGCCTATCTCCGCCTGAGATGTTCAGGGGAGACCCAGACCAGTGTCGAGCTTTCCTAACTCAGTGTGAAATTCATTTTGAGCTTCAGCCGTCATCCTTTCCCACTGAACGTTCCAAGGTGGCTTTTGTTATATCTCTGCTGGCAGGAAAGGCGAAGCAGTGGGGAACTGCTGAATGGCAAAACAGGTCTGCATCTTGTATCTTCTATGAAACTTTTTCCAAGGAACTCATTCGAGTTTTTGACCCTGTTATTCCAAGTCATGAAGCTGCAAGAGGCTTACTGTCCCTCAAACAGGGTGATCAGCCTGTCTCGACCTATATAATTGACTTTCATTTGTTGGCCGCAGAGAGCCGTTGGAATGAGGCAGCACAAATGGATGCATTCATGAAAGGATTAAACGAAGACATCAAGGAAGAGCTAGCGACCCGTGACTACCCCTCTTCCCTGAAACAACTCGAGGACCTGGCTGCTCGCATTGATATTCGGCTGGCAGAGAGAAGGAAGGAGAAGCGACATGAGAAGGGTCGCTCCTCATTAACTCAGGTTTCTGCACACCGGTATGACAGAAGGAGTCGGTCACCTCTCACTGAGGAAAATGATAATTGTGAGCCCATGCAATTGGGCAGAACCAAGATTACCCCTGAGGAGAAAGATCGTCGGAGAAGATTCAAGCTCTGTTTTTATTGTGGAGAGAAGGGACATTTAGCACTCAGGTGTCCACTAAAAGGACAGGCTCAGCAGAGGAAGGAAGGTCTCTACTGAGCCGAAGTAAACTATCTGCCTCCTCCTTCTTGTTTCCTGCTCGTTTTCAAACCTCTTCTTTGTCTCTCCAGGGGTCCGTGTTTATTGATTCAGGAGCAGACACTGAATTCATGGACGAAACATTCGCAAATAAGAACGGCATAAAACTTATTCCGTCAGCTGACACACGAAACGTGCTAGCATTGGATGGTCACAGCATGAACAATTCACATCTCAGGACGGAGGAGATTACCTTAACAGTTGGAGGTAATCATCAAGAAAAAGTAACTTTCATGATCATTAATTCACCTGAACTTCCTGTAGTCCTAGGGGCCTCCTGGTTGCAGAAACACAACCCTCACATCGACTGGAAGAAAAAAGAAGTTCTGGGTTGGTCTGAGTCATGTTCCACTGACTGTCTTTTGTCTGCTGCTATGGAGGTCAGTGTGGAGAATGAGGTTGAGGAGACCTACCCGGATTTATCCAAGGTACCGCAAGAATACCATGATTTAAAGGAAGCACTTAATAAAATCAAGGCCACAGCTCTGCCACCCCACAGACCATATGATTGTGCTATTGATTTGTTTCCTGGCACATCACCCCCTAAAGGCAGAACCTATTCATTGTCTGGTCCAGAGCACAAGGCCATGAAGAATTATGTTGATGAGGCATTAAAGGCAGGGCACATTCAACCTACTTCCTCTCCTGCAGGTGCTAGTTTCTTTTTTGTTGGGAAGAGGGATGGTTTGTTGAGACCATGCATTGATTATAGAGGCCTTAATGAGATAACAGTTAAAAATAGATATCCCTTACCACTCATGAACACAGCTTTTGATCAGATCCAGGGAGCCAAGATATTTTCTAAGCAGGATCTAAGGAATGCATATCATCTGGTCCGAATCAGAGAAGGAGATGAGTGGAAAACGGCTTTCAACGCGCCTACGGGCCATTATGAATACAAGGTCATGCCATTTGGACTTACTAACGCTCCTGCAGTTTTTCAGTCATTGGTCAATGACGTTCTAAGAGACATGGTGGGTCAATTCGTATTTGTTTATCTTGATGACATACTGATTTATTCTCAAGATCTGGAAACCCACAGAAAACATGTCAGAGCTGTTCTCCTGCATCTTCTCCAAAACCAGTTGTTCGTCAAGGCAGAAAAATGTGAGTTTCACATAACTACTACTTCCTTTTTGGGCTTCATCATTTCCTCAGATCAAGTGCTTGTCGACCCCTCCAAAGTAAAGGCCATATTGGAATGGCCTGTTCCAACTGATCGCAAGCAGCTTCAAAGATTTCTGGGCTTCGCAAACTTCTATAGGAGGTTTATTAGAAATTACAGCCTGGTTGCTACTCCCCTAAACGCTCTTACCTCTTCCAAGGTGAAATTTGTTTGGAATAAGGTTGCAGAGAAGGCTTTCAATAGGTTAAAGGAACTCTTCACGTCAGCTCCAGTGTTATGGTCTCCTGACCCAGAGAGACAGTTTATAGTGGAGGTGGATGCCTCAAGCACTGGGGTCGGAGCTGTATTAAGCCAAAGAGGTTAGGATGATCGTGTTCACCCATGTGCCTTCTTTTCAAGGACTCTGTCACAGGCTGAGCGGAATTACGACGTGGGAGACAGAGAGTTATTGGCTGTCAAGTTGGCATTGACAGAGTGGAGACATTGGCTGGAGGGGACTAAGGAGCCATTTACGGTGTGGACTGACCATAGGAACTTGGAGTACCTGAAATCAGCAAAAAGGCTGAACCCCAGGCAGGCAAGGTGGGCTCTGTTTTTTGGTCGTTTTAATTTCTCCCTGTCTTACAGGCCAGGGAGTAAAAATGGCAAACCTGACGCCCTATATTCAAGAGCCCGCAGAATCTCAGTCTGCGGGTGAAGAGGAGTTTATCCTTCCTGAACCCGTCAGGTTGTCTGTGTCCTAAGTTGAGGTGGAAAGGGAGGTCCAGGAGGCCATTAGGGATCTGCCTATCCCACCATCATGCACACCGGACCGCTGTTTTGTTCCTGAACGCCTTGTGCCAAAGGTACTGGAGTCTTGCCATTGCTCTCGTCTCGTTTGTCATCCTGGAATCAGCAGAACGATTCAGACAGTTCAAACTCAGTTTTGGTGGCCATCGCTGGTTAAGGATGTCAAAGACTTTGTTTCTGCATGCACTCAATGTTGCCAGGCCAAGTCTTCACGTCGCCCCCCTGCGGGGTTGTTGTACCCATTGCCCATTCCCCCTCGCCCATGGTCACACATTGCTATGGACTTTGTAACAGGTTTACCGGTGTCAAATGGTCACTCTGTTCTACTGACCATAATTGACAGATTTTCTAAGATGGTTCATCTGGTGCCCCTGGAGAAGCTCCCGTCTGCAAAGGAGATGGGTGAGATACTGACCAAAGACGTTTTCAGGCTACATGGAATTCCTATTGACATTGTTTCTGAAAGAGGACCCCAATTTGTGTCACGTTTTTGGAAGGAGTTCTGTTCTTTGTTGGGAATTTCCATCAGTCTCTCTTCAGGTTTTCATCCTCAGTCTGATGGTCAAACTGAGAGGGCAAACCAAGAAGTAGAAACCAAACTTCGCATCTTATGTGAGTCAGACCCGACCAAGTGGTCACAAAATTTGCCCTGGGTTGAATACGCCATGAACTCTATGCAATCAAGTGCCACTGGTTTGTCCCCTTTCCATGTTGTGTTTGGTTTCCAGCCACCCATGTTTTCGGTTCAGGAAAGAGAGGCTAATGTTCCGTCCGCCCAAGAGGCTGCCCTAAAAATATGAATCTGAGAATATTATTTAATATTTAATATTAATATTTTAATATTTTACCAAATAATATTACGGTCTGTTAAGGATTGTCCTATGAATACCAGCCCCATTAAGGCGATGGTATTAGGACAGAATAGAAAGGTGTGAGACGAGCTCTGGCATTATTGAACAGCATAAACTCTGCACATATACGGAATGAATTCACACAATTTCTTAAAATACAAGAATTTATTAACAAAAATAAGTCAACTCAAAATCAAACATATTTCAATCAACAAACTCTTTACTATGCTATAACAATCCAACTAAACTACCAAGCAGAATTAAAGAATAACGAAGACTAATGGGCTATGTACAATATAAACAAGTTGATTAAAGATGATTAGAAATCATGACCAAAAAGAGTGATGCAACATTACCATGCAATGTTTATGTTTGAGAACCACGGATTATCTTGAAGAATCTGGAAATGAAGTTAAGTTAGTTTTGGAACTAACTTAGAAAATAATCAGCAACTTTTAGACAACCCTTCACAATGCAAGATCAGATTAAATATTATTTTAATAAAATAATGTTTTAAATAATGACCTGCTGAATAAAACCAACCTCCTGGATGACTAATTCTCAACGGTGTCTAATTAACTGCCTTTATTTATTAAAATAATATTTGAAGAAATATTATTGAGTATTTTGGAAAAGAGCCAAATCTTTCTGGAGAAATGGGGCTTAATGGTGTTTACTTAGTTATCAACTCTAGCAAATGATGTTCAGGGACTATTATTCACTAGCTTGAAAACTAACAACCTTTCTGTTGACTAGCCTTAATGCTAGCACACGTGTTCTTACCGGCTGGCCGTTGGCTAACAAAGAATCTAGCTAAAGTGTTAAGCTAGAAGATAGTTTAGCACCAGAATCAACACATACCTTTAAAATACCAGGGTTAAATAAAATGCATAAGCGCGGACAGCGTGTTATGAGCAATGTTCTGGTTAAAACCACCCTTTAAATAAAGTTTATCTTAGCTTTAAAACATACAAAGAACACGGAACCGGCGCGTGCCGTAGCTAGCCTACTAGCGTTAAAGATCGCCAGGTTCCACAAAACAAACTTCATAGAATGAAAAGGTTCAGATTATTTCATCCTAACTGTTAATCTGTAAATCTGCCCAAACCCCAACCTCTGACCATGGTGAGTAAACGTTGTCCAAGGGCGATGAAGTTCGAATAAACGTCCACAGTCAACAAGCGGTTGGTTTTCAGCTAACCTCTGAGTTTGCTCTGCAATAGGGTTAGCTCCGGAGGGCTGGGCGGCTGTGAATGATAGGGTTAGCTTCCCGCTAACTTCCTCAGTTCCTTCCGATCAGAAGGTGCGTTCGTTCTGTGAACAAAGGTTAGCTTCCCGCTAACCTCCAGCTGTGGATGAAGAACAAACGTTGTCCGCTGCGGTCTCTGCCGTCTTCGGGGCTTCTCTCGGAACAGTTTTGCTTCTGTGGGGCCTCGAAGAGAAAATGTAAGCAACTCTTACACCTTAATTTCCCCGTTTATGAATGAAAATACCGGATACACAGACAGTATTTCATTCTACTTAATTTTGCTTATGATCGGTGATCGTATGGCTTCCTTGGATCCAGTTGAATTTATGTCTTTTTGCCAGCAAAAGACATTCGCGCGCTGGGACTCTCCTGAACCGTCCTCCTCGGAGGCCGTGTGGAAAGAGAAAGACTTGTGGAAAGGTGGGGGCTTTTATTTGGGTAATGGCGCCACAGGAAGTCCGCAGTTACCCCCTTTCCTGGCTGTGCTGGAAGAAGGTTAATGCACTTTATTTTGAAAAGTTCCAGGAAAGTATGTACCGGAGTTTTAGTGTTGAAACCCATGGCTGTGGTCCCAACACAAAGAATATGGAGAAAGGCCAGGAGGTCGATGATCAGAATGTCACTGGTTCAGTCAAGAACGGCCAACCGGAGACAGACCCCAGCCCCTAAGTACCAGGTGGGGCAGAAAGTTTGGCTCTCTGCCAAGAACCTACCATTAAGGGTAGAGTCCCGGAAATTATCACCCCGATTTGTTGGACCTTTCCCAATTTCCAAGATCATCAACCCTGTCGCTGTACAGCTGAGATTACCCAATTCCATGAGGATTCACCCCACGTTCCACGTTTCTCAGGTCAAGCTGTTCGTGGAGCCCCGACTTGGAGATCACTGCCTGCCACTACTAGATAAGCCAACTTGCTTCTTTATGAGATTAACTAAATTTTTACATTATCTTTGTGGTCTTAGAGATTTAACTTGAGAATGACAGAGAAGCTCTTCATAGGGGAATGCTGCATCGTTTGTCTTCTCCCACGCAAAACCTGGAAAACATCTCTGATAGTGCATTATTTGCTGTGGAGAAACAAATTGTTAGAAATCCTCGAGTTTATGTTGCAAATCATTGTTACTATTGTATTATTTGGAGGGATTTCAATATGGGCGTGTTTGTGTGTGTGCTGGTTGCCTATTTTCCTTCTGAAAGCCTTCAAATTCACTTCTCCAAGGAAACCAGCCTTTTATTCAGGATCTCTGGCCCTGAGGGCTCTTCTCTCCATACTGCACGCCTCTCCAACTTCATGTTTACCCCAACAACCCCAGGCAACATCGTCTACTTTCTTTAGTAATCAGTAAATTACATCCTTTTTGCCCTCAACTGTCCTCCTTTGTCTCCAATCTATTGAAGGGATTATTGGAGTCTGACCTGATTCTAATATATGAATTATATGTGTAAATCACATGACTACCAGAAAAGATGAATAAAGAAATGAATATTTTACCTCCTATAGACTGGAGTACAAATTTCTAGCTCTGGAAACTTTCTCTAGTGATTGTTTTGTCTTTCTTCCCCTTCCGTGCCCCTTTCCTCCGCTCTCTTTCTGTTCTCCTCCTTTGTGTTGATTTTGTATAACTGGGAGGCTATTGTGTGCTGCTATCAAACACATTGCAAGCAGCCATCCATGCAGAATACACACAGAGAGATGCTTGTTGAGGAACCTCTTAGTTTGTTGATCCCATCAGGTTGTTGGAGGCTAAATGTGAAACTTGAGGTTTATCTTAAAATGTGGTTTTGAAGTTCAATGCTGGAGGTTTTTAATGATGTTGTGAGGTTTTTGTTTGGCACTTTATAACAAGATCAAGAATCCAGAACAAGCAGACAATCACATTTCTGCTTTTTTTTTTTTTATCATTATGAGCTAAAACAATTACATAGCAACACTGTTAAGATAAAACAGAAATATTTAAAAACATCAACCATCCCAGTGAGATGTTCCTAGAACAAACAATTTGAAAATATAGCATTAAAATGATTAAGATATTAGCCAGTGAGATAGACAAACCACACAAATATGTTTATTATAATGAAGTTATTATAGCCAGCAGTAATCATTATGAATTTTGATCATTATGAATGAGCCTCATTCAACAGAATGCCAAAATCAATGCTAATTAGCATGTTAACATTAATTATTTAGTGTGTTTTTGTCTACTCATTGGAAATCTTGTTGAATCTTGATCATCTGCCTGGCTTTAGAGGGGAAGATTATAACTAATACCACATGTTACTGATTAACTGGATGTATTTAGACTCCTTTCCAATAATAGACAAATTAAATTCTTCAGAAAATTAGCATTAGGTTCTTACAAAGTCTTAAAAAGTGATTTATTTTGTTTCCAGACTTTTTTTATAGTGTACAAATATAAATTAAAAAAAATATTTGGCTTTTAAAATTGATTTGCATTTAATTTATATAATTTGTCTTAGCAGAAAATTAGTTTAACATTTTAACCAGTTAAACTGTGACTTTTGAGTTACTGAGAACCCAAACTACATCCACACAGAACCAAAAGGACGTTATTTCATTGCTTTTGTGTGTTCTATGAAACCTAGATTTTTAGATTTAAGCTAGGTCTGGATTATATCCCATCTAGTAAATCATTAAAATGACTTTGTTTTTATTTTTCACAAACAGAATGAAGTATTAAAGATCACAAACTGTGCCTTAGATAACCTTTATGTAGTCTTAAGAGCTGATAGAAATTAGATGCCAAATACTGGGATAACCCAAGAGGTCCATCGTGGAGAGGTCGCCAGTAAGGAAAATGTTTTCCCCCTAAATTTCTGTAATGCCTGAAAATGCCAGATATTTCTGGAAATTCAAATCTTGAAAAGTGTGAAATTTAGGAACCCTGTAGTCAATTATTGCCTGTTTTGATTTTATCTCAGCTCATACACACTTATCTTTTAAGACCTAATACCCGATTTATTAAATATGTTTATTTAGAATTTCCATATTTTTTCCTGTAGGATTATGGCTGCTAACATGGGGTCCATGCGCATCCTCATCAAGGGAGGGAAGGTGGTCAATGATGACTTCACACAGGAAGCAGATGTTTACATCGAGAATGGCATCATACAGCAGGTAACCATATTTACAAACCTTTACATACAGTTACATTTTGAATCATAAACGCATAATCTTACCAAATTTTAGAATTGCTACAACCCTTTCTGTTGCGAAGTCCAACTTTAACCCGCTCATTCTTTGTATAGTGCCACACCCCAGCTGTTGTCATGACTCACATCTCACAATACTCTGTTGTAAAAGCTTTTTATCACTCAGTCAAATGTACTCTCAAGTTGTTGTCATGGAGACAATTATTACTTTATTTGGAGAAGTTTGACTTGACTCAGCAGCATGGAAGCTCCGATTTACTCTTCCTGAATCTAGATTTATTCTATTTGATATTATTTTGAACTTTCAACCCTATCTGTTAATTTCAGGTATTTTAAAAATGAATGGAAATAATATTTAAGTGCAGGGTATATTTTTCTGCTTATTAGTCATTAGCAAGAAAAAGATGGGTGATTAACACAGTAATTTAGATTCACGATCGAAGGGATGTCCAGATATTAGTTCACAGCAGTGCGGTTCTCATGTACCATTTGCTTTAAAATCAGTCAATAACTCAATAAATCAATAACTTGTTCCTGCTGTTGTTTAGAATATACCTATTAAAACATAAGGTTTTACCCAAAGAACCATTTAAAACTATCACAGATCATTAAAGTTCAATAAATGGCCTACAGTAAAAGAACAAATACCAAAAGACTAAAAAATGAATGTCTTTGTCCGTTTCTTTTTATTATTTGGTGGTGTATCTTAGTGGAGGTGTTTATGCTGTGTTTTTGTTGTGCTGTAGGTTGGGAAGGAGCTGATGATACCAGGTGGAGCTAAAGTTATAGATGCTTCTGGAAAGCTGGTGTTACCAGGTGGAATCGACACCTGTGTGCACTTGCAGCAGACGTTTATGAACGCCAGCATTCAGGACGACTTCTACAGTGGGACCAAAGTACGCACTCACAGTCACACACACATAGATACACACACACTCACATAGTTTAACTGTGACAAGGCTCATCAGCAGGACTGAGTTTAAACACTCAAGAGTGCAGCTGTCCTCCACAGACATACTTTTTCTCCTACTGTCTCTGTCCTGTCTCATTATTTGAGTTAGTTTGTTCAGTGAAAAAGTATCTACACCCAGATTTCTTCTGTTTTTACTTTTTAAACACTTAAATCATCGTCACCCTGGTCTTGATGAGGCAAAGGTGTCCCAGACCTACTGTGTTGGTTCTATACAAGATGTAGTGGGATGCACACCTTGCAAGAACTTCCAGTTTTGTGCCAAAGGTCTTGGGATTATCAAGATGTTTTGGCCAAATGTCTAATTGTTGTGTTGTAATGAGTCTTGAAAGAACTTCCCAGACGTTCATTGAGAGACGGCCAAAGGTTAATATTTCAGTCATCGCAGCAAAAAGTTCTTTTACAAATTTTTTTTTGCTACAAAATGTGTTCATTCACTGTTTTGATGCCTTCAGTGAGAATCTACTTAAAATGGAAATAGTCATAAACATAAAGAAAACCATTAAATGAGAAAGTGGTTCTAAAACTTTTGATCGGTATTGTATACAGTTAATCAATAGATGACAAATAGTTTTTCACAGCAGCACAAGCTTTTTCTTACTCCTCCCTAATCAATAACCCCCCCACAACCCAGCCCAAATACCAAAAAACCAAAACTGAACTAAAACATGTAAGACAATTTACCTGGTCAATCTATTGTCATTTTTACTGGTTATTGATGCTCATATTTCTTTCTTTGCTCCCCTGAGACTCCAAGGAGAGATAATTATTTATTTATCAGAAGACTTTGATATTCAGAAGAGGGAGTGCAATTGTTGCCTGTGGTGGTATGCATGTTTTAGAGGTTAATCATTTGTCTGGCATATTTTAGCAGTAAAGCTGACTTATTGCGCATATTGTTTCTCAAGACCTAAGAAGGTCCATATTTTCAGACATACATTTATGTTCTATTATCTTTTTTTTTTAAACAATATTAATGTTTATGTTTAAAGCTCCAAATAGATAAATTATAAATGGAGCAAAACAAGTTGTAGGGCAAAGTACAAAATACATTTCTTATGTCTCTAATGCTAGAATCTTCCACACAATAGTCAAATATCATTACAAGTTATATTTCCTGGGATCATTTGAACTGCGCTGTAGCTCAGTGAAATTATTTTAATGTTAACTGAAGTGTGTTGAGTGGAAATTGAGGAAATCTGACTTGTTCGTATGCCAGCGTTCCCCCGGCAATCCTACCCACTGCCATTGTTGCCACGGCAACCAACCCAGCTCCTAGTGTGGAAATTTCTGCCTGTTTGGGAGTACGAGCACACATGACCACAGTGGCGATGTTTTTTCCCTTATGCTGAGCCTGTTACCATAGCAACCACTGAGGCAAAAACTTGACGAACCCAAAAACTGGTTCTTTGTGTATCCTCTACCCTCCCCCCCGCAGCTTGGTAACAGTTTGACCCTTCTTCTTCTTCCTCTTCTTCTTCTTTGCATCCCCACTGTTCCTGTGCTATGCCCCTTCAGTGGATTCACACTGACCTGCAGTAGGAGGACAGTTTAATAATAGTGTTTAACTTTGCAGTGTTGAAAAGAAGCATAGGGACACCCATGATCTGTTAGGGCTACAGATATCAAACCTTTGAACATTCTACAAATGGGTTGTTAAAGCTGCACTATTGTGGTAAGCAAATAAAAAATGCTTACTGTACCGTATTTTCCGCACTATAAGGCGCACCGGATTATAAGGCGCACCTTCAATGAATGGCCTATTTTAGAACTTTTTTCATATATAGGGCGCACCGGATTATAAGGCGCATAGAATAGAAGCTACTGCAGTCAAACGTTTGACCGGGGTTGCGTTATGCATCCACTAGATGGAGCTGTGCTAAAGAGAATGTCAACAAAACAGTCAGATAAGTCAGTCAGTCAAACTTTATTAATACACTACAAACCAGCGTTCTGATAACTCCATTCACTCTCATGGTAAGGTCTCCTCTACATAGAATTCTATTGAATAGAGCCAACCGCACGTTAGGAATGCATTGGAGTCTATGAAGTTGAAGTTGAAATCAAACGTTAGTTAAAACGTGAAAGGGAACTTTTCCCTGATTCAGTAAACACGTAAAAGAAACAGTTTGATGCACTAAATCAAATGTTAGTACTGTTAACCTTTCCTGTTTCTGTCCCCTGACCGTAGTCTGATGACACAGGGGAGACGCTTTCTCCAGGGCCGAAGTTACTAGTTTCCTCGGGGTTAACTCCCTCACTCATACGTTGCTGAGTTGAGCATGAAGAAACAGCATCAAAACACTGAGTTGATGACGAGATTCGGGGTTCTTTTTAATGACTTTGCAGCACGTAAAAACACAGGGCTTACAGACTCATACACCGCTGCTCCGGTCGCCGTCTCTACCCACCCCACACACACAATAATACCGACGTCACTCCTTCACTCTTGATTCTCAGCTACGGCAGCACACAGCGCCACCTCTGTCCGGAGGAGTGATGTCAACATCTTCCATACACACACACGAAACATACACCCCACACACTGAGCTTCTAATCACATATAGTTCAGGCAATTCCTGCAACAGTACATTCAAACGTTATACACACACAAGTGGTGTTGGACTAGGAGTAAGCACAGTACAGGTGTTTACCGCTATTACTTCGGCGACGCCCCTGACTACGGTAGCCGTGATGCTGCAAGCGGTGCGGCTTTGTAGTTTACCAGTCGTACTGAAACATTTTGACAGAGCGCCGTGTACAACCAGTATGGATCAACCAATTAACCAATTGATCCATATATAAGGCGCTCCGGATTACAAGGCGCACTGTCATTTTTTGAAAAAATTAAAGGTTTTTAAGTGCGCCTTATAGTGCGGAAAATACGGTAATTGTAAAATTTTACTGTAGATTTAGTATTCCCTTATAGACACATATGCACAGGCCGGTTACCAATTAAACCAACCATCACACTGTTCCCACAGTTTAAATTCCTTCTAATGAGAAGCCACAGAACATATCAGACCGACTTGAGTTTTTCCCAGCTATATGGAGCATAGAGCAACACAGTCCAGCCCCTCCTCCACATGTTGCTGAACACTACTGGTCAGCTTGATGAGGAGAAAGCCACAACACATTTCTCTTACAAGGAGGATAAATGTCTCTGTGTGGACATTTTATCGTTTGTAAAAAAACACACAAGTGGTGTGGAAACTGAACGCCATCCATCACTCACTTTTAAAACTACAGTGGGTAAACATCGAAAGGCTTGTTAGCTGACTGCAGGTTCTACCAGAGCAGAAAGCCCAACTAATTAACCAGCATATATTATCTTGTTAAAATTGTTACTCTGTAAAGAACAGAACGGCAAAAAGCTATAATCTTCTGGGCAAAAGGCATATGAAAACTGCAAACTTTAGCAGGTGTTTATCTCTATCTTATATTATTTTAGCAGAAGTAGGAACAGTTTTGCTTTTCTCCTTTAAATACCAGCAGTTAGTTCAACTTATACATTTTTGTTTTAGGTGAATTAGGGTATTTTTAATTGAAGGTATGATAATATAAAAAACCCATACTGGCAAAAACCTTTAGATTTATGGGGCATTTCTTTTTCATTCATTTTCTTATCACAATCTGTTCTTCATCTTATATAACATTGTTTTTAGTCTTTATGTTTAGTGTAGCATTCACCTTGTCATAAGGAGAGGGTCACAATCACTGAAATCATTGGTTTAATCTGCTCACTGTCAGTCCTTGCTGTACTACATCCCTCAGCTTGACTGGAACTGAATATTTTCCTGACATTTTCTGAGTAATATCCGTCTCTGTCACTGCAGACATCATTTTAATTCACCTACAGGTTGAAGAGATGAAGGGAGGAGGTGAACGATGAATGGGAGGGGTCCAGCTGTAATGTTAGGTATGACTGGCGCTAACAGAGGATGATCAGAGGGCTGCGGTGGGAATCTGTCCAACAATGAAAGCTTCTCCCAGAGTCAAACATACAGAGAGTATCATCGTTTATTACCACTCATTTCCCACTCACAGTCTGAGTCATCCTAGTTTTTCTCTGGGAATAATTTCCCAGTTTTTATAAACCTGTTTCTTTTCATTAATTTCATGTTATTGTCTGGTGTTCACCTTCTACAGTTTCAAGTGTAGGAGCCATAAATGAAATTGGGCTGGTTTGTAAGATGTTTGATTGTTTGGATTTGGAATTTTTTTTTTTTTTTGCTGTTTGTTTGTTAATGCATGGGTCAACTGGAGATGGGCGGAGTTCAGGTGATTGGGCATATTAACCCACCTGCCTGGGTGTCAAGGGAGAGGAGAGGGGGTGTGTGGGCCGCTGCATTTTTTGTTGACCGCTAACAATCGAGATATTTGAGATTTGTGTTTGTTAAGTTGTATTTTTGGACACGTTATTCTAAGTTGTTTATTTTTCCTTAATACCGTAATTAAAAGGCATTTACTTTTGACTTTAGTGGATTCTTTTTCTATGACTGTCGGAGGAGGACTGTGGGTCGGACCAAAGCGCAGACAAGAGCTCGGTAGCCGCATCATAATTTATTCCACACTCCAGGTAGTATGGCAAAACGAAGCATGAACAAAACATAGTCATGGTACACGTAGCATAAACGAAACATAGACAAAGCATAGATATAGAAACGTAGACAACACCGACATAAAAACAAGGAACCAGCGAGGAACTAAACAAACAGAACAACTAATATACACAGAGCACAGAGAGGGGAACAAAAGGCAGGTAAGAGTCCAAAACACAAACCACCAAACCAGGGTGGGCGGAGGGGGCCCCGGAAGGAGGGCAAGAGTCCAAAACAAAAATAACTCCCAATAAACAAAACAACAAAACCAAAGTCCATAATCTCCAGGGGAGCCTAACAAAATCCAGGAGGCCGATGATCAGGGCACCCGCGATGACGTAGCCAGCGAAGTGTTTGATGATCCGAAGGCCGGCAGTGACGAAGCAGCCATCGAAGTGGTTGATGATCCGGAGACCGGCGGCGACGCCAGCAATTAAGGAGCCGATGTCTCGGAGGTCTGCGGCGAGGATGCAGGCGCCTCGGAGGTCTGCGGCGAGGATGCAGGCGCCTCGGAGGTCTGCGGCGAGGATGCAGGGTGCCTGGAGTCCGACAGCCGAGATGCCAGGCAAACCCACGAAGCGAGGAGTCAGGCAGTGTATGACGTGGCGAGATCCTCAGAGACATGGCCCTGGCGTCCAACTTGGACCCAGGCAGAAACCCTGAAGACTTGGCCCTGGCGTCCAACTTGGACCCAGGCTGCAAAGAGTCAGGCAAAGAGTCAGGCTCTGGTGTGTCAATCAAAGTCAAAAGGTCAGTCCGTATCTCCTGTAACACCCCCCAGAGAAAACTGAGCAGGTGCTCAGGACCAGATCTTGGAGACAGCCCATCCATGGGCTCCACCGAAGCATGGTGTGGGAATGGAGGCAGCCCGCCCACGGGCTCCTCCGTGTCATGACGAGGCTCTGTAGACCCGGCGACGGCCGGCTGAGGCTCCGTAGATCCGGCTGAGGCTCCGTAGATCCGGCGGCGGCCGGATGAGTCTCTGTAGGCTTAGCTGCATGCTGTGAGTCCAGAGGCGTGGCTAAATGCTGTGAGTCCAGAGGCATGGCTGCCTTAACGGCCACGAGAAGAGGATCGAAAGGACCTCCAGTGGAAAGTGGAGCTGGAGCGTCTAGCCATCCCTCTGCAAGAAACTCATCTAGTAAAATGGTGTGCACATCAGCCAGATCCTGAGGATTGCTAATCAAGTGAGGAACACACTCTAGGCAACGTGACTTCATAAGTTCCTTCTTGTTCTCCTGCAACCCGGCCTGAACCCATGGCAGAGCAGGAGGTCGCACCGACGACCGGAGACCAGCAGAGGGCATGACGAGCTCAGGTGCTGCTACTGCTGCGAACGTGGCAAGCTCAGGCGCTGCTGTTGCTGCAGCTGTGGACGTGACGAGCTCAGGCGTTGCTGCCGCTGCTGCAGACTTCTTGCGGCGCCGGCGACATCTCCAACGAGGTGGGGCAGGCTCCGAACTGGGAGAGTGCGCTGCAGGCAACTCTGGCTCCGAAAACGAGGAGGAAAAGTAGACTGGAGCCAGTGACTTACTCCGGGGATGAGGAGAGGGTCTGTGACGCAGCGGACCGGTACCCGGAAGAGGCCTAGCCAGTCTTGTGCCCCAAAACGGTGACCGCTGCTCTCTCTCTTCCTGATCCTGAAGTGCGCTCTTCTCCGCGGCACGTCGGAAATACTCAAACAAGGTAATCATCTCTGGTTCTGCTTGGTCCTCTTTTTGGCTGGTTTGTAATGTCGGAGGAGGACTGTGGGTCGGACCAAAGCGCAGACAAGAGCTCGGTAGCCGCATCATAATTTATTCCACACTCCAGGTAGTATGGCAAAACGTAGCAAAACGAAGCATGAACAAAACATAGTCATGGTACACGTAGCATAAACGAAGCATAGACATAGAAACGTAGACAACACCGACATAGAAACAAGGAACCAGCGAGGAACTAAACAAACAGAACAACTAATATACACAGAGAGGGGAACAAAAGGCAGGTAATCAAAGAAACAGGGAACAGGTGTGACAAGGAACAGGTGAAGCAAATACAAAGGCTGAGGATGGGTGAAAGGACTAAAACAGAAAACACAAACTAAGCAAGAGAATAAATCAGAGGAGGAAATAAAGAACTAGAATAACTATGAACTAAAGTAAACAGAGAAACTAGAGGGGAACATAGAAACAATAACTTAAGAAATAAACAAAGAGCCATAAGAATCAAAATTACAAAATAAACCAACAAGTCCAAAATGTCACTCCATGACAATGACGAGCGCATCGGACAAGGAACGACCCAACTACAGCCCCTGAGCGCCTTGTTTGTCTCTTGAAGTCGCTGCAATACACAGCTTACATACTCAGATGCACATTTCAATGTACTCTTCTGCAGCCACCCTCCCCTGTCCTCATTTTACCAGATTATTTTCACAATGGGGGTTTGGGGCTCTTAAACAGAGAGGGGATTTTTTGTGTGTGGTTTCTGTGTCATCCATAACTTCTGCTTGATGCTCAGTTTTCAGGTCTAAGTAGGTTTTATCTTGTGGTTTATAACAACTCTAAAGAATCTGCATGCTTCCATCACCATCACTTCTCTGTCACTTCTGCAATACATTATATTACATGATGGAGAAACAGATATTGATGTTACATATTCAGTTCTGATGATTTTCTAGGACAGAGCATATACATGGTTTATAGTCTGTTTCTGTGTAAAGAGGAAATTTCTAGAAGCTTATCTTTCACTTTCTAAACCCTTTAGGAAATTCTTTCTTGCTATGGTGGAGCTTTTCTTATGTCCTTGTGTATTATGTTTGGTTTGTCTGTTTTCTATATTGTTTCCAAGTCATCTAACTAACCAGAACATTTGGTTTCTATAACCATATAGTGTCCACAAAACATTCAAATATAACCTTTTCCCTCACATCTAAACACTTTCACCAAAAAATAACAATTCTCTCACTGGACTCATAGATTTTGCCATGGGTTTAGATCTGGTAAAAATGGCCTGTTATTTCACACTGTATCAAGGAATCTATAAGATATGTTATTATGTTTGTTGGATGTCTGACAATACATGCTAAAGTGCCCTTTCAGACACTTTTTCAAACAAAAATTCAAACAAAAGTGATGGAACGTTGCATCTTTGTTCATGGGATTACTCTATGGAATGATTTAACCAAAGAAATCAAAGAATCCAAAATTATTTTTGTATTTACAAAAGTGTTAAAATCAAATATGCTGATTAAATATGAGGTAACTTAATGAAGGTAACTATGTATTATAGATAACAAATGTATTTAGATACTTCTTTTTTCATTTACTTATTGTTGGTCGATGGATAGATGATAAACTGATATTTATGTTATAATTTTTTATTTTTGTAATTTATTTTTCTTTGAGGAAAAGGATAAACTATTTTCTTCTTTCTACCCCTTTTCATTCATTATTCTGTTTTGATACATTCAATTCAATTCAAAAATACTTTATTAATCCCAAAGGGAAATTAAATGTTGTTGTAGTTCATTATGAAGGTTTCCTCAAAGAGCCGTTGTAGATGCTGATGGCTGTGGGCAGGAAGGATCTCCTGTAGCGGTCTTTTTTACAGCAGATCTGAAGAAGCCTCTGACTGAAGACACTCTGTTGTTGTAGGACAGTCTAATGAAGAAGATGCTCAGGGTTCTCCATAATGTTCTTCATTTTATGAAGAATCCGTTTTTCCACAATGATCTCCGGAGGTTCCAGAGGAGTCCCCAGAACAGAGCCAGCCTTTTTTAACAGCTTGTTGAGCTTTTTTAAGTCCCTGGCTCTGATGCTGCTTCCCCAGCAGATGATGGTAGAAGAGATCACACTTTCCACAACAGACTTGTAGAAGATATGCAGCATCTTGCTGCAAACACCAAAGGACCTAAGCTTCCTCAAGAAGTACAGTCTGCTCTGTCCCTTCTTGTAGATGGCTTCACAGTTGCATCTCCACTCTAGTCTGTTGTCCAGGTGAACACCGAGGTATTTATACTCCTCCACCACCTCCACTTCTTCTCCCATGATAGAAATAGTTTTTGACTTATTCCTGTTTCTCTTAAAATCTACAATCATCTCCTTTGTTTTAGTCACGTTCAAAATGAGATGATTGTTTCCACACCATGCCACAAAGCGGTCCACCACCTTCCTGTACTCAGCTTCTTGTCCATCTCTGATCCACCCCACGACTGAAGAATCATCTGAGTATTTCTGCAGATGACAGGGGTTTGTCTTGTACTGGAAGTCTGAGGTGTACAGAGTGAAAAGGAATGGTGAGAGTACCGTCCCCTGTGGTGTTCCTGTGCTGCTGACTACCTGGTTAGACTCACAACCCTTCATTTTCACAAACTGTGGTCTGTTTGTCAGGTAGTCTTTGATCCAGGAGATTGTTGAGGCCTCCACCTGAGTCTTCTGGAGATTCTGACAAAGCAAATCAGGTTGGATTGTATTAAATGCACTGGAGAAATCAAAGAACATGATCCTCACAGTGCTGCTGGCTTTGTCCAGATGACAGTGGGTTTGTTGAAGCAGGTGTATGATGGCATCTTCAACTCCAACTCCACAGCGATAAGCAAACTGAAGGGGGTCCTGATGGTTTACTGTTTGATTACTCAGGTGGGCAAACAGGAGTCTCTCTAGGACCTTCATGATGTGAGATGTCAGGGCAACAGGTCTATAGTCATTGAGGACTGATGGGTGAGTTTTCTTTGGTACCGGAACAAGACAGGAGGTCTTCCACAACACCGGAACCTTCTACTGGGCCAGGCTAAGGTTGAAGAGGTGCTGCAGAATCCCACAGAGCTGCTCTGCACAGGCCTTCAGGACTCTAGGGCTGACATGATCTGGACCTGCAGCCTTAATCCGATTCAGTCTTTCCAGTTGCATCTTCACTTGACTTCTTGAGACACACAGGTGGAAGGAGGAAGCAAAGGAAGCATCAACATCTTCTCATATGGTTGAAGGCAAACATGTAGAAGCAGAAGGGTCTAGGGCTGAGGTGGAAGATAAAAAATGTGAGGTGTTACTGGACAGCTGTGGGTCCTGTGGGTCAAAGGAGGGTGGAATGTCTGTTTGGCTGTGAGCAGGAGAGGAGGATGCGAAGCTTGTTTCTGAAGTGAACCTATTGAAGAATGTGTTCAGTTCATTGGCTCTGTCCAGATCTCCATCAGTGTGATCATCCTTCTGCTTGAAGCCTGTGATCTTCTTCATCCCTGTCCACACATCTCTGATATTGTTTTGCTGAAGCTTGCTCTCCAGCTTCTTCTTGTACACCTCCTTGCTGTCTCTTATCTTGACTTTAAGTTGCTTCTGTATACTCCTCAATAATTCTCTGTCTCCCTCTCTGAAGGCTCTTTTTTTCTTGTTAAGCAGGTCCTTCAGGTCACTGGTGATCCAAGGTTTGTTATTGGGGAAGCATCTCACGGTTCTGGTGGGGATGATGTTATCCACACAGAAGTTTATATAGTCGGTTACACACTCAGTCATGGCATTGATGTCCTCTCCATGTGGCTGGCACAGTGCGTCCCAGTCTGTAGCCTCAAAGCAACTTTGCAGAGCTTCTTCAGCTTCCTGTGACCATTTTCTCACAGCCCTCTTTATTACAGGTTGCCTCTGAACAAGGGGCTTATATTTCGAGCAGAGAAAAACAAGATTGTGATCTGATTTGCCTAGAGGAGGTTGTGCTGTAGAGATGTATGAGTGCCTTGCGAAAGTATTTGGCCCCCTTGAACTTATCAACTTATCAACCTCTTGCCACATTTCAGGCTTCAAACATAAAGATATAAAATCCAAATGTGTTGTGAAGAATCAACAACAAGTGGGACACAATCGTGAAGTGGAATGAAATTTATTGGATGTGTCAAACTTGTTTAACAAATAAAAAACAAAAAAGTGGGGCGTGCAATATTATTCGGCCCCTTTAGTTTCAGTGCAGCAAACTCACTCCAGAAGTTCAGTGAGGATCTCTGAATGATCCAATGTTGTCCCAAATGACTGATGATGATAAATAGAATCCACCTGTGTGTAATCAAGTCTCCGTATAAATGCACCTGCTGTGTGATAGTCTCAGGGTTCTGTTCAAAGCGCAGAGAGCATCATGAAGACCAAGGAACACACCAGGCAGGTCCAAGATACTGTTGTGGAGACGTTTAAAGCTGGATTTGGATACAAAAAGATTTCCCAAGCTTTAAACATCCCAAGGAGCACTGTGCAAGCAATCATATTGAAATGGAAGGAGTATCAGACCACTGCAAATCTACCAAGACCCGGCCGTCCCTCTAAACTTTCATCTCGAACAAGGAGAAGACTGATCAGAGATGCAGCCAAGAGGCCCATGATCACTCTGGATGAACTGCAGAGATCTACAGCTGAGGTGGGAGAGTCTGTCCATAGGACAACAATCAGTCGTACACTGCACAAATCTGGCCTTTATGGAAGAGTTGCAAGAAGAAAGTCATTTCTCAAAGATATCCATAAAAAGTCTCGTTTAAAGTTTGCCACAAGCCACCTGGGAGACACACCAAACATGTGGAAGAAGGTGCTCTGGTCAGATGAAACCAAAATCAAACTGTTTGGACACAATGCAAAATGATATGTTTGGTGTCAAAGCAACACAGCTCATCACCCTGAACACACCATCCCCACTGTCAAACATGGTGGTGGCAGCATCATGGTTTGGGCCTGCTTTTTGTCAAGAGGGACAGAGAAGATGGTCAAAATTGATGGGAAGATGGATGGGGCCAAATACAGGACCATTCTGGAAGAAAACCTGTTGGAGTCTGCAAGAGACCTGAGACTGGGACGGAGATTTATCTCCCAACAAGACAATGATCCAAAACATAAAGCCAAATCTACAATGGAATGGTTCACAAATAAACGTATCCAGGTGTTGGAATGGCCAAGTCAAAGTCCAGACCTGAATCCAATCGAGAATCTGTGGAAAGAGCTGAAGACTGCTGTTCACGAACGCTCTCCATCCAACCTCACTGAGCTCGAGCTGTTTTGCAAGGAAGAAAGGGCAAGAATTTCAGTCTCTCGATGTGCAAAACTGATAGAGACATACCCCAAGAGACTTGCAGCTGTAATTGCAGCAAAGGGTGGCGCTACAAAGTATTAACACAAGGGGGCTGAATGATATTGCACGCCCCACTTTTCAGTTTTTTATTTGTTAAAAAAGTTTGACACATCCAATAAATTTCATTCCACTTCATGATTGTGTCCCACTTGTTGTTGATTCTTCACAAAAAATTAGAATTTTATATCTTTATGTTTGAAGCCTGAAATGTGTCAAGAGGTTGAAAAGTTCAAGGGGGCCGAGTACTTTTGCAAGGCACTGTATATAACATAAAATATTTTGAATGAACAAAATAAATGAATAAAATAAATATATTTTTATGTTTCTTTTTTAAATTAACTAGTAGGAAATATACCCTAGTGTGTTAATAGGAAACAAAGTCTTTCATTTGAGTAAGTACATTTTTTAAGAAAATACAAAATCTCTTCATTTCTTCTTTTAATATATGTGATTTCTGATTAGCTACAGATTAGACAGGATTTGAATCGCCTGTGTATGGATATAATGTGGTTAACGTAGAACAAAGAAGATACATTGTTACTTCTCTGTGCTGCAGATTTACCATTTATAATAGTCTAAATTTGGATGTTTCTGCAGGTCTCCAACATATCCTAATTTGGAAACCTTTCAGCTATCAGTCAGTTCCTTTCTTCTTGCTTAAAAAAGATAAAAATAAGTTTTTCTCTGTATTTTGTGCTTTTTAATGTTTCTCTGCTTTCTCTTTTTTCCTTTTCTCAATTCTTGTCTGAGCTTTTATAAAGACAGAGACTGGCAGTAAATTTTAATTTGGGCCCTGCAGGCAGACAGACCAAATCCCGCAATCCCTGATCCTTCACACTCTCATGCAAACGTCAACACACACACACACACACACACACACACATTAGCATTAACTGACAGTGATGAATGACGCTACACACATACGGTGACTTCTACCCGGCTGATGCTGCAGATCATTCTGACCGGTTCCTATGGTAATCCTACATCCGGACGGCTGATTGGTTAGCGGATCGGTCACTCTAACAGATTAGCCCCACCCCCATCTGTGAGATGTCTGAGTCAGCCTCAGTGGTTTAGTGCTGACACAGACATTTTTAAATGTAATCTGATTTTATTCAGGCAAATAGGGTTCAGGTTATTTGAAGTATCGTCATTTAAGCAACATTTCTTTAATTATATTTTAATAGTTATTGAACTGAATTATGAGCAAGTAGATGTTGCTGGAGAATGGATGAGGGAACGTTTCAACACTTTTTGTTTGTTTTTTCTTTAAAATATACATCAGTTTGTTAGATCACCTCTCTGTGTAATATCCTACCAGACTTTGAGAGAATATTAAATGTATTCAATGGAGCGATAAGGACAAAGAAGAATAGGGTGGGGAAATGCAGGTATGGTTGAGCAGTATCTGTTGTCATGGTTATACTGAAGTCAGACACATCACCTAATATTTCTTCTGATATGTCTTTGTTTTTTCTTTTCTGTATTTTCTCTGTCTTTCTATACCTTCTACCTCTATTCTTTCGTATCTTGGTTTAATCTGTCAAATTCCTCTGCTTCTTTCGCATCTCCTATTTTTATCCTAGTCTTTTTATTTTTGGTTGTTTGAAAACAAGGCGTCAGGTTTTTGGAAGTTAACTAAGAGGTAGGTCATACAGGGGAATAAAAATAGTACTTATATGGAGAGTTAGCTAAGAACAGCATTAAAAGCTAAATGAAACCAAGGGTTCTTGCTTTAGGTCTTAATTCATCTTTACAGACTTACTTCCATTTAACTTGATGTTTTCTGTGGCCCTTGTTGTGTGCTGTCACTACATAATAGGCCATTTGATGATGAGACTTGAGCTCAGAAGGTTTATTGTCTCTAGACAAAGAGTCTCTGTGTTTTACAGTGAACTCATTGTTGTTGATTTAAATTTGTGTTTTTGATTCTGCCTTCCAATACCCCATTTCCTCCTTTCCTTTTATTCTCCTAACTGACCCACAGTCCCTTTCTCATCCTCCTAGGCGGCTCTGATGGGTGGTACCACCATGGTGATGGCGCTGGTCCTGCCTGAACAACACTGCTCCCTGCTGGACGCTTATGAGACGTGTCGCACTCTGGCAGACGCCAAAGCATGCTGCGACTACGCTCTGCATGTTGGGGTGACCTGGTGGGGACCAAAGGTAGGCCCAAGAAGACAAGGATCAAGATGCATCATAAATGAACAGCATGGAAACACATTTTATTATTTCACATTTCTTGTCAAATTTTTATTCTTGCAGAATTCTTGCAGAAGACTGAAGCAGTGATACCTTTATTATATATGAGGAAGTTGTGTATTGACCTAGATTAAACCAAACAGAAACTGGGTTAATACACATGCTCAGTGGGCACATTACTCAGATTGTATGAGTTAACCTGCTGTATTCAGCCTTTGGCTTCAGTGTCTGCACTGGATCATCTGCTGGCTATGTGCATGTGTCACAATTCATTAAACTCAGTGAAGTGTTTAATGCCAAATCTCTTTAACCGAAAGGTTTTTAACACAGTTTATTCGCTAAAACTGCTCCCAGGAATGTTGGGTGTCAATTCTTGCAGATATTGCTGATATTGTTGAACAAATAATGACATTTCTCGTCATTTTTATGCTGATATATTTCATTGTACGTGTCTTTTAAACCATACTAGTTATTTTACCCTATTTGCCTTAATTCGCTGCCTCAGTATGATAAAGGACTACATGGCTGATAATTACCTTTATTTAAATTGGAGTAAAACAGAAACAATGAAATATATTTGGACATCAGCGAAGCAGTTGTGTCTTTCGGTTTATTCACTAAGTAGAGAATTTGTAACAAGGAAGTATTTTTTATTCTAATTTGCTTTTGGGTTTATATGTAATCCCACAGTCTTGTTTCTTTCAGTTAGGGGACTTTGCTAAACTCCTTCAGTGCCGTTTGCTAAACTAGAAAAAATTATTCATACGTTTGTTTTTTTACACTTGTAATCAGTGGTTTTTGTTTTTTTAATATATGTTTTCAGCACTAGTGGCCTTTATTTTTTGACAGTAGGCAGACAGGAAAGAAGGGTAGAGAGAGGGGGAGACATTCGGTAAATGTCACCAGGTCCGGGACTTGAACCCAGGACAGCCGCTTCGAGGACTGTAGCTTCCGTATATGGTCGCGCGCTTAACCCCTACACCATCAGCGCCGTGCCCCTAAGCACCACTAGTTTTCATGCAGAATGCTTCAGCAAGGTTATTACCAAATTCTAATAAATAAGCTCCTATAACTCCTGTTTTGTATGTTTTGGCTTCATGTGGAGTTGATGATTCATTTTAAAGTTTTAGTGCTCGTGTATAAAGCAGTGAGTCGTCTGGTTCCCATATTCCTGTCTTATCTTCTAACTAAACATTTAGTTTCTTCAAAATGTCTTTGTGATTCCCTGCAGAATGAGGCTCCTAGGCTGGGGATTTAGAGATGCCCCAATCAGGCTTTATCTTTATTTGGTCTTCTTTGAGGTCTGACAAGCCAGTTCTGATCTTGACTGATTCCAATTTCTTTCGTAATCCAAAAGAATCTAAAGGAATTACAAGGTTATTCCTAATGATGCAACAAAGCATGTGTCCCTAAACTTTATCTGATTTGTACTGATCTCAAAGGAAGCACATCAAGGCACGTGCTGTAGTTCGATGCGTTTATGGATCAAAAATGGTGAGAGTTTGTACTGTTGAAGCATTTAATAAACATGAAACCCCAAAAGATTTTTGAGTATCTGACCTGGCAATCCCTGATAAGAGCAGATTAGGAGAAAATGGCCATATGATATTCAATGTACAGTTGAAGCACAGATAGAAACACCCAAAAACATCCTCTTGTTGGATGATATGTAACCTGAAAATGGTTCCACATAAAAAATACATTTAGTGTTGAACTGATGGCTAGACGTTTTACTATCTGCAAATACATCTATGAGTTTAATGTTTTGATTTCCTGCAAACACATGATGATATACTATTAAAAAAAACGTAACTTTATCTGGTTTGATGAACTTGTCTCAGTCTGTGTTACAAACATCCATGTTGGATAATTATCCCTGTGATAGTCAGTAATTATAAATTATTGTGTGGTCCTATCCTGGTGGCTGTCCAAGCTAATTTCCTGGGCCCCATAAGAAACGTAGCTGTCTTTGGTAATATAAACTCTGTAAAGTTGTGTCTAACTTCTAATACAAAAACAGATGCATCATGTCTAAACCCCTCCTTTAAACAGGTACACAATGAGATGGAGACCCTGGTGAGGGAGCATGGAGTGAACTCCTTCCAGATGTTCATGGCCTATAAAGACATGATGATGCTGCGGGATTCAGAGCTTTATCAGACACTGCAGACCTGCAAGGACATTGGGGCAATTGCACGTGTGCACGCTGAAAATGGAGAGCTCGTGGCAGAGGTGCAGAATACCTGCTTATAATTTATTTGATTTATCCTCATTTTCATTTATATTTCTGACCGTTGGGCTTCAGTCTGGAAAGTTATTTGACTTCTGTGACTAGCTGTGTTTGTAAAATTCTTAAAAGAAATAGAAAGTTTGCAGAATTAAACTTGACCTATGTTTTTGTGTGTTTTAGGGTGCCAGAGAGGCTCTGGATTTGGGTATCTCTGGACCAGAAGGAATAGAAATAAGTCGACCAGAGGAGGTAATTTTACAGTAGATCTCACTTCAGCATGTCTTGCAGATGTAACTTTATTTAAGTGTTGAGAATGAGCAGCAGTGAGATTTCTAGGTAATTTGTGTGGCGAGGAGAAGATGTCTATATATTAATAACTTTTTCTTATTAATAAAATGTAATACACTGTGCACAGTGCTGTATGTTTAAACTTAAACTGTTTAATTAAACTGGAACTAGTAACCAGTAAATGATTTAATGAACTTTAAGAAGGATTTTTAACCATAGAAAATGAAATTTGGTAATAAATTTGTTGCCCTTCGATTGCACTTGACGATATAGACTGGATAGTAAATTTTCCGTGTGTGACTATCTGTGTGTTGCTGACTGCAGCTTGAGTCTGAGGCTACCCACAGGGCCATCACGATCGCTAACAGGGTAAGAAACATGATTTATTTGCTCTATTTATGTGCTTCTATCAGTGTTTCAACCTGTAATCTGATTGAAACATTTTCTAAATCTGAAAAGGCCTAGAAAAATAGTATTTCTAGGCTTTTCTTTCTATCCCATTATCTAAAAGATGCTTCCATCCATCCATCCGTACTTTGTTTGTGTTTTACAGATTCCATATTTAAAGTTTGAATAGGAATATTTGTAACTGTTGTGTGTTTATACTTTAAACTGTCTGAAAAATTACGAAATTGTCATAGAAAATATGTTTTTACCCTGTTTTATAGATAAAAATCTAAATAACTGAATAATTTTGTGATTTTAGGCCCGCTGTCCCATCTACCTTGTAAATGTGTCCAGTATGCTTGCTGGAGACATGATTGCTGCTGCCAAGATGCAGGGTCGGTATTTGTCCAGGTAAAAGAATCCAAGAAAAGTGGTTCTGATCCCAAAAAAGACCATAAGCTGGTTACTTTGCTGCTACTGTCCAGGTAAGGTGGTCCACGCTGAGATCACTGTGGCTCACGCTGTGCTGAATGGGAACCAGTATTACCATCAGGATTGGGCCCATGCCGCTGCTCATGTCATTGTCCCTCCTCTACGCCTGGACCCAAACACACCTAGCTACCTCATGGGCCTGCTGGGAAAGTATGTGTCTTGTGTTTACATCAGTAATAATCAGAAATGTTTTTAATGAATTAATGAGCAGTCTTGGAGAGTATAGCATGTATTGCAGCTGAAGGTACCGACTAATATGAACATGCTTGTTCTGTTTTCAGTGACACACTGAGTGTCGTGGCGTCAGAGCACCGTCCATTCAGCACCAAGCAGAGAGCTTTGGGCAAAGAAGATTTCTCTAAGATCCCTCATGGAGTGGCTGGGGTGCAGGACAGGATGAGTGTCATTTGGGAGAGAGGCGTGGTACATACACAATCACACCAAAAACTGTTTGTTCACAATGTCTAGATGTAAATCCTTCGACAGAGATAGAAGTGACAGTTTAAACACTGACAAAATAAAGCTAAATGTTTCCTGTCAGCAAACAGACCAATGGATTTTTTTACAATATTAAAATGTCACATCATGTCTGCAGGTTACAGGAAAAATGGATGAGAATCATTTCGTGGCTGTGACCAGCTCTAACGCAGCAAAGATCTACAACCTGTATCCCCGCAAAGGACGCATCATCCCCGGAGCCGATGCTGATGTGGTGGTCTGGGACCCTGATGCAACAAGGTATACTCACGTTTATTTCATATGAAGTGTTTTACGCTGTGAATCAAATTTATTCATACATTGCTTTCCCCATGTACAGGACGATCTCTGTGAGCACCCAGGTGCAGGGTGGAGACTTCAACCTGTACGAGGGAATGCGCTGTCATGGCGTGCCTCTGGTCACCGTCAGCCGAGGACGTTTGGTGTGTGAGAACGGTGTGTTTATGTGTGCCGAAGGATCCGGGAAATTCTACCCACAACGCACTTTTCCTGACTACCTCTATAAGAAGATGGTGCAGAGAGAAAAGGTGTGTTCATATCTTCCCTCCGTTTCTGTTGACTTGTTCAAGGGAGTCAGGGAGAATGCCAGTCTGTCTTCTCCTGTGTCAGCTGGCAGTAAATTGATGCAAACACAGCCATCATGTTGAGCCTGACTCCACTGATCTGACAGTCTGTGTAGAGGATTTAGAGTTGATGCTCTCTTAATGCGCTGACTCTGTTTTTATGCTGCTGGTATCTGCAAAACCTTCCCCTGTCCCAGAATCTGCTCTGGTCCTGCACTGCTTTATATTGACAGTCAGTTAGTTAGTGAAGCATGGCTGCATGGTATTTATTTTCAGTTACGTCAATCTTTATTGTTTACTAATCATTAGTAATATTTTAAGGGGAAAAACATTTAAAAATAAATTGTATTTATAGTCAGTCAGTCAGTCATTTTCTACCACTTATTCCATAGTGGGTCGTGGGGAAGCTGGTGCCTATCTCCAGCAGTCTATGGGCGAGAGGCAGGGTACACCCCAGACAGGTCGCCAGTCCATCACAGGGCAACACACAAACAACCACACACACACTCATTCATACACCTAAGGGCAATTTAGAGAGACCAGTTAACCTAACAGGCATGTCTTTGGACTGTGGGAGGAAGCCGGAGTACCCGGTGAGAACCCACACATGCACAGGGAGAACATGCAAACTCCATGCAGAAAGATCCCTGGCTGGGAATTGAACCCAGGACCTTCTTGCTGCAAGGCAACAGTGCTACCAACTGCGCCACCGTGCAGCCCAAGCTTACAGCACCTGGTATTCCCAGGCAGTCTCCCATCCAAGTACTAACCAGGCATTGTATTTATAACTATTACTATTTAAGACTAATAACCTAAATAAATAAATTAACAATAATTGTTTATATCATTTATTAGTATTTTGCTACTAGAGACATATAGATTTTACTTAGATTAGCTCTCCAAAAACCTAAACTATTCTTCTTAGATGCTACTTGGAGGTGCAACTATCTGGTCATACATTTTCTTATATTATAACCACAAACCTATATATATTTTATCAAGACCGTATGTGTTTAAGCAACACAGCAGTAGATAACTGTATAAAAAATACAGTTTTAGATTTTTTTTACTAATGAAAATCCGAAAAATGTAATTTGCATTTGACCAAACAATACATTAGACATAAGTAATAAAGTTGTAGAGGAGTTTGAAGCAGGGTTGTTATAAAACAACACTCCAAGCTGTGAACATCTCACAGAATCCATCATCTGCAGATTGAAAGAGTATGCCACAGCTGCAGTATACCTAGAGAGGCCCTTGAGAACTCTGGAGGAGCTGCAGAGATCCACAGCCCAGTTGGGAATTTAACTTCCTGGCCAACATGCAAAATGTTGTGTAAAGGAAAACTAACACTGTACATGACTTGAACACATCATATCAATGGTGAAACTTGGTATTGGCAGGATCATGCTGTGGGGATGGTTTTCTTCAATAAAAACAGGGAATCTGGTCACATAATGCTAAACACAGAAGAAACCTGGAAAACCTGCAGAAGACGTAAGACTGGGATTTAGATTCACTGTACAACAATCCTCAACATACAGCCAGAGCTTCACTGGAAGGGTTTTTATTAAAGCATATCCATGTGTTAAAATGGTCTAGTTAAAGTTCAGACATAAATCCAATTGAGAATCTGTGGAAGGATTGGATTAACGATGTACACAGATGGTCCTCGTTTAATCTGACTGACCTTAAGGTGTTTTAAGAAGAAGAATGAACAAAAATGTATCTTCCTAGGTGGTTGATACATACAAAAAAAAGACAGTTTTAATTGCAGTGAAAGGAGATTCTACAACATATTCACTCATGGAGGCCGAATACAAATACTCACCAAACATTTCAGATTTATATTTATAAAAACTCTGGAAGCCATTGATCTGTTTCCCTCAAACTTTGCAATTAATGATTCTTTTATGTTGGTCTGTCACATAAACCAGTTAAAATACATTAATAGTTATAGTGTGACAAAAGGCGAAAAGGTTCAAGATGTATAAATACTTTTGCAAGGCGAAGTAGATGTGTTCTTGACAGCAGCTGCTGTTTATTTTGCATGCTTTTAGGACAGAACTGTTTTTATTGTACAGGCAGAAACAGCACGCAATGAAATGTGGGCTTGGATTTCTGGGAAAAATAAATGTTTAGAGAGAACATTTTAGAAAAAGGAAAGTAGTACTGCATTAGCAAAATATCAATATTTTTAGAATGCTTATGTTTTATTGTCAAGATACAACCTGCCATTCTATACTATATATCTATACCATATTCCATACCATATACATCTATACCAAACTCATGTCTCACTTGAGAAATTAAAGAGTAAATAAACATCTTCTGGTATGAGGTTAAAAGTTATGTTGATGTGGGTTATTCTTCACCTTTCAACTCCTTGTTTTAGAATCAGGCCTATAAAGGAGTAGAAAGGGATCCGTACTCTGGTGATGTGGCCAAGGTTGCAAACACAATGAAGAAGGAGCTTGGTTTGGGTCCCATCGATGGAGATTCACCAAACAAACCCAGTGTTCGGTTGCACCAGGGGGTCCGAGACCTCCATGAGTCCTCCTTCAGCCTGTCAGGTGGTTTAGAATAAAACTCTTTAACCTTGTTAGTTGGTTTATTCTTTATTGTAACTATCCAAGTCTTATTTAAATACATTTTTACTCTCAGGTTCTCAAGTTGACGACCACATCCCGAAGAGGTCCTCTGCTCGGATCCTGGCTCCTCCTGGCGGCCGCTCCAGTGGTATTTGGTAATCCGTGGTGTTGGAGTTTAAACTGTTTCAACCTCTGTGTTTTTATTATATTTCCAAGCGACCAGGAAAACTGTACTGATTTTAAACAACAGTAAAAATGGGTAAAACAAATCCAAGTGTAAGTCTGACCTATTTATTAATTGGTGGTTTGCAAAAGTATTTATGGTTATCCGGAGTGAGCTGCTCAATAACATAAAATCAAAGGGCTGTCTTTGAATTTAAAATGTGTTTTTCAAATTCTAGCTCATTTTAATAGCATAATTCAGTGGTACTTGTTACATTTAACCAATGAAAGATAAAAACCAGTACAGTCTTTAATGGTTCAAAATAAAGTGACAGAATTATTTAAAGATAAGTGAATAAAACCTGTCACTGACAACCATCCAGTACACTGTAGACACCATAGCGTTATAGTTTGTTGTGATGTGTATGGATCCTGTTTGTTATTGACGACCCCGCTCTGCCCGGCCTCCTGCCGCACCATCGGCTCCACTGAGAGTGTTGTTGTTTCCAGTGGACCAACAGTTCTGTGTGGTGATGAAATCCAACTGCTTCTAACACTCTATCTGTATTTACACTTCCACTGCCTTTAACTGAACCAACACGTCCTTTAAACACCCTGCCTCACCTGAAATGCTTGGAGTTTTCTGGGATGGTAAGTTTTGTCCCAGTTATGATTTCACAAAAGCTAAATGTTGGTATTGCTCTTATCTTGCGTGTGGGTTCTACTGACCTTGTAGAGTAACTAAGGGGAAAACAGGTTAAAGTTCATTTCTGGGTTAAATAGTTTCTGTTGTCATTGTTGTTTTGTTAACCAGATTATGACAATGGTGTTTATTGTAATTCACATGAATGGAGGGCGAATACAGTCCCTTCTCATTCCAGAGAGATTACATTGAGCCATCGGGCTGGAAACAATAAACAAGGAGCCTCATTTCTCAAACCATGCTCTAATAAAGATCAGAAATGCAACGGTTTCTTTCTATTTACCATGTCCTGCAAGGTGCTTTTAAACATGTACAGTAGCAGTCTCAAGTGTCTCTAGTAGGAATTAGTCTCTGTGTTTACAGTTTTCTACCACTGGCAGCTTGCTTTTTGCATAATTCTGTGGTTTTTAACTCTGTTTATGCATTTAATATAATTGAGGCCACAAATGTTAAATAGAGAAATCATAACGTGATCAAGTATAACGTGAGGTTGTTGTTACAGCAGAAAGATTGAGCTGCACAGGCTGAAAGCTGAAGAAAACCACTGATCCTCTCACCTCCTGATGATGTCTCATTCCTACCTACCAGTATTATATTTATGCATAGTCACATTCTCATGTGTGGGTACTCTATAAATTTAAAAGTAATTGTTTTTATTTTGTGAAAAGATTAAATGTGCCAATGGGAATCACCTGTGCCACACTGTTAACACTGCATGGAGGGAACCACTTACACCGTGTCTCCATCGAAAGTCACAGGTTCATAAAAACTGGTGCTTTTTCTAAGATTGTTTACAACTGTTGTCACATTGTTGGACATTTATGTGTTTTGTTGAGGGCGCTGTGATTCAGTGGTCGTGTTTGTGGAGTCGTGTTGGAAAGTGAACCTGTTAAATCTGTAAGTGGCTGCTTGTTTCTTACCACAAGAATAACAGTAACTGAATAAAGATTACAAAAAATATACATTTTGATCTTCTTTTTTTTCTCTTTGCATCACTTTTTTCAGTATGTATTTTCTAATATTAATTCAGTTTAGCTCGGGTTTAAAATATCTTGTCTGTATGTTGACTAGGCATGGGCCGGTATAAAGGTACACCAAGGATTTTAAAAGATGTCAGAAAACGTGCCAAAGTTACCTAAGTAGGCTGCATAGAGTAGTGCAGCACCGCCCTCACCCAATCTGTTGCTGTGCACTGCCAGCCAGCTCACTGAAACACTTTGGTTTGACTTTTGGAAAGTTTTGAAGGGTGGCTGTTTAAACAAGTAGCCCCACAAGCAAGAACACTACAGAAAAGGTGGAGTATCCTGCTCAATACGCACTTAACAACTACAACAAAATTTAGCAGGGGTTCCGATTAAGTCTATGTATTAAAGTCGGTGTCAGTGGTAACACAACCGTATTAATAAGTTATTGCAGTTTCACAGCAGGAGGAGTAATTGCTAGGTCATTCCTTTTAAACCTTTATGTGAATTTTGTAAAACTGTTGTGTTTTTACTCAACATTAACACACAATGTGAATCTTATACAGCCTCAGGCCTAATATTACCAAATGTGATGTAAGAATAATTGTCCGGGCATATTATGACAATCAAGTACACCTGATAGTTTCATCTGCTTTATTTTATATTGAAACTAAAATTCTGTAATTCTTTGCAGACAAACTTAATGTTTAACCTCGTACTCAACTTGAATTTGATACTAATGGGATTTTTTAAAAGAGCAACACCCTAACAAGAATAAACGTGGGTGCATTAGATGGACCTAGTTAATGTAAGTGAAATGTTTTCCTCAGAATTAGTAAAAACTAGATGAAAGCTTTCATTTCTAAATTCTGCAGTTCAGACAATGCTCTTTCAAATAATGTGTCTCACAAACTTCTTTTTCAATTCATGTGAACCTGGACAATACACTGTCCAGTACTTTCTCTCCCTTGCTCGCCCAGCTAAGACGCTTTTGACATCTCTAGTGGCTTGACATGAGGAATGCAACATTTGTATCCTATGTGTAGGACTCATCTGCGTAGTTGCTCTTGATGCACTGACTTCAGCCTCTGTCCACTCCTTGTGAAGCTCCCTAAAATTCTTGAATGGATTTTGCTTGACAATCCTCTCAGAGCTGCAGTTTTCCTTGTTGCTGGTGCCCCTTTTTCTACCACATTTTTTCCTTCCACTCAACTTTCTGTGAATATGCTTCAATACAGCACTGTGTGAACAACCAGCTTCTCTTGCAGTGACTATTTGTGCCTTCTCTCCTTGTGGAGGGTGTCAATGACTGTCTACTGGACATCTGTCCAGTCAGCAGTCTTCCCTGTGATTCTGTCGCCTACTGACCCAGACTAAGAAAACATTTAGAGGTTCAGGAAACCTTTGCTGCTTTTTTGAGTTTATTAGCTGAGTAAAGTGTGACACCACAGGCTTCAGCACTGCCACTGCTTGCTGTTTTGTGTCTCTGTGATGACCTTTGATAGACTGGCGACTTCCCCAAGGGTGTATCTTGTGTTTTGCGCATTGACTACTGGAGATAGCCACCTGCAACTCTGCAAGGATATTATAAATTGATGAATAGTCTTACTGGGATGGATCACGAATCACTGCAACACAATGAAAACATGGCATCAATAAATTGGGACATATGCTGCTCCTTGATCTTTTTTTACACAATTGTTCAGCGTTAATTAGGCCACTGCAGAGGTACAAGTTACACATTTTACAGCAATTACCCCACACCTCAGATGCTGCTTGGTTTGTGGATGTATGACAATCCCTAATCTGTGTAATTTAGTGTTAAACTATAATTCATGCAACCCATTCTTAACTTTTGAAAGCTTATCTGGTGATATAAAAACAACCCTAAATCTGATTATGTTCTACTTATCATATTTTAGCACTTCTACTATATCTACCTTGGCTTTTTCCAACACTCATGCTACACTGAAACTGCTGCGCCAGTGCTACTGTGCAGCGCATGCGCAGTGCCAGCAGCTTAGGTCGGAGCAGTCGGATAGCAACGGAAAGCCCATCAACAGAAACAACGGCACCGCGGAGAAAGGGGACTGCGCTCGCCTCAGTGAGTAATATCTGCTCCTCTTCACTTAGAGTCCAAACACTTTGAGACTAAAGCTGCGCGTTTGTGTCACAAATTTGATTAATTTCACATAGAAATACTCGTCCCGTCCCGCAGGAGACAGGCATTCTTTCATTGGAGTAATGCGTGTGTGTATTATCGAAAGGGCCTCCAGAGGGGGGTATGCTTTAGATGGGGGGGAAAAGTCTCATTTTCAGTCGCACCCGCACAGACTAGCTGTTCATAGACAATACCGTGAGGGAATTAAACTCAGCCCAAGCATTTAAAACGCTTTAATAGCACTCAATTAGCTCCTTCAGCCCCGTTAAGGTTGTGGTTAGCCGGGAGCTAGCTTGCCTGTCTGGGCATTTAACGGTTGTAACATCATCCGTTAAAAGAGTCCCGACTGAGCCGTTTAACCGACCCGCACCGGGTTCAGGGTTCAGCCACAAGCGACCCGACTCTCCCGGGTTTACATGTGTAATAAAAACACTCTTTATCGCCGGTGAAGGTTAAGGTTATAAAGCTCCTGACAAAAGCTCAACCACAGACACTTGTCAAATGGATAATTGATATAAACAAGCATGTGTAGACAGATTATTTGAAATCATTTCTAAGCAATATTTACCCAACCAGTGCTAATTTCTTTATGGTTCCCATCTTTCTATTTTTTTGGGAATAAAGTCATTTATACTTTAAAATTTTCAAATTGTAATTTTGATATAGCTTTTTTTTTTAGGGCTGCAACTAACAGTTATTTAGATAATCTATTATTTTTTTGATGAATTGATTAATAATCGGACAGTAAATAGGATATTTTTTACTGAATTTGAACCAGGTGAAGCTAAAGGTATACCATTTGAAGAGTTCTGGATAGAGCATATTTACAGACAAAGAACGTTTTTCATCTTAAATGAAAAATGTATATATTTTTGGTTCAATTTTGGCCTAATCGCTGCTCTGAGTGGGTTGTTCTTTTAACAAATGTCATGTTTTAGAGTCTGTATATTCCAGTTAATGATTATTCTATTACTAAATTAGTTTAAGAATATTTTAATAAACAATTAATCCATTTAATTGTTTCAGCCCTATTTTTTTTATTCTCATTTTCTGCATTTAGTTTTCATTGTATTTCAGTTTTATCACTTTTAAACCGCTTCAGTCTGAATCTTCACTAAGCATTATTGTCTTGGATGTTCTCCGCTCATCGATAGACCTTCTTTCTTTCAAGTTCCCACTGCTATTAGTTGTTTTTTTATGATTTCATGCTAATAACTGATCAAAAAACATGTTTAAACTTTTGAAACATCCCCGTGATTATAGACTTTATACAGTACAAGGCAAAAGTTATAAACTGCTGCTTGGAGCCAGGCCTTTGTGCAATCAGTGAAGGTGCTCATGACCAATAGTTCCCCGTGCTTTCAAGTCTTTTAATGCTTTTGGACTCGCTTTTTCCCCCTCCTTGCATCTGATCGTGACGTAGTCTGCAGTGTGTACTTAAAGATGGTAACAACAGATGAACAGTGTGTTGACAAGACGTTTCATTCCTTGACATAGGAAGTTTCTTTATGCTTGAATGATTGAAAGGTCAAAGTTAAGTGGCCTTATAAACAAACATGATGTTCTTCTGAAAATGATTAGGTAATGGATTCCTGGAGGACTGATTGCTGCAACTTCAGTGGCTTGATGCTATTGGCTGGATTTGCTTAGATAGAAAACATTATACTACCAACTGGCATAAATTGACCCTAAATGCTATGTTTTTAACAAGCAACAAATTGGACGGTATGTTTTCTTTCATGTAAGGAAGTTTTTAGTTTGCTAAATGAATTACGTCTTATAAATAATGTGAAAATATTACCTTTTAGATTGCCTGGGCTGTCGTGGATTTTGGATTATTGAAGATTTTCTTTTCACCATTTTTGGTTTGTTTAGCTGATGAAATTTGTATTGTTAAACTTTTCTGGTTTTATTTCATCATTACATTTTTAAAGATGGTTTCTTTGAGGTGGTGATAAGAACCAAAATGAAACTGTTGCTGTTTTTTCAGTAAAATTGTATCTGGAGAATATTTTTTTAAATCTATGGAACTATTCCAAAAATAACTTCTGTTCTAATATTTTTCCAAGTTATTGTTTTATATTCCAGTTTTATTGTAACATTGCAAATAAATCAGAAAGAAAACAAGGAAATCAGAATATAAAGTTCATTAAATGATGCATTTAAAATTATTTTAAGGTGATTATTGTGTAGACTTGTTTATCTGCAAAATATAGTCCAACTTTGAACCAGATCACAGGTTAATAAGGAAAATCATGTGACAAACAATAATTTCCTAAATCTTTCTGTAAAACATACTCATAATTGTATCATTCTTTTGTAAAAGGATTCGACATATATAGGATGATTTATTAAAGTTTACATATTTAAAGTGAAAAAAACTCCGGTTTTAAAACTGAGTCTGACTAATTTGTATCTAATTTTCTATATTTTATCAAAATGTTCTTTGTTTATCAGAGAAATTTCCAGACCTTAAAGATTTCTTCAAAGGGCTTGTTTTTAAAAAAAATCTGAGATTATTGTATTTATTTTCATACACAAAAATGTAATAGTCTCATTTTAGAGGAACTAGAACATGTTTGTTTATTTTGTATGAAGCATATAAAGTAGTTATTTTTTATAGCTGCTTATAAAGAAATGTTCCATCGGTTGTAATATATTCTGAAATGCACATGCAGTTCTGCCATCTACTGTTCATGAACAACTAATAATAGATTTCTGTAACATTGTTAATACGGGTCACTGTGTTCTTTGGCCTCTGTGAAACTGGTTAAACTGGAAGTAGCTAAAATAATAGCTATTGCTTGCTTGAAAGGGGTTACCTCTGAAGTCCTGCAATCAAGAAGTGATTGTTCTGCATAACATCTTGTATGCTGTTGGTTTTGGAGCACATCAGTTCAAAGGAAATACTTCAGCATTGTTGGAGTTTTCCTTCTCTCACTCTTTCAGTGTGATGCTTCCCTGCCGGCTTTATGTTGCTGCTGGACACAGGTCCTGGTGGTTTGAGCTGAACTGTGATAGAGCATGTTAAATACTCGGGCTAAAGGGATTAACTGGAGCAGAGATTAGGGCCCCATGAGTAAACTAGTTTATCTGCAACAAGTTGCAGGGGAAAGAGAGGTTTAGGTAAGTAAGTGATCAGTCCCTGAATATTCGTTTTTGGTTTTATACGTTTATTTTGGATGACTTTGGCTATGTTAATGCAAATTACACAGCTAGAAATTAGCCAGGTTGTGGATTTTGGGGGTAAGTCTTTCGAATGCGTAAAAAATAGAGCAATTTGTGTGCTTTTGGCATTTTTAGTGCCATTGACTCTCATTGAAAAGGCAATTGTTAATACTCTTTTATTACAATTTGATATCTAATTTAAGTTTTTTTTCCTTCACAATTTCAAATAGGTGAAGATTTTTCTTCATGTACAATAAATCCACCTATTTGCATTTATGGGGTGAAAGAAAATCATCTGCGTGTTCTCCTTCTAAAAAGAAATGTAATTTCAAATTATATACATTTGATAAATATTTGTTGTGTTTGGTAGGGACTTAAACTTACAACGGGATTTGTAAACAGAAAACTGGAAGAAATAAATTAAGATATGATCTTAGCCATTGATTTACAAAAATGAAGGATGGTTCCAACCTCCCAGGCTCAGATAACACCTAAATATTTTAATTTGCAGAAAATAAATTAGAAAACAAAACGTTTTTTATTTAAAAATACTGGATATTTTAATTGCCAGAGCTGGTATTTAAGGATATAATTTCAGAACATTCATTAATATCTGTGAAGTTTTGTGAGAAATAAATAAAATATTAGTATTTACAAAAATTTGTTGATAATTAATATTTCTAAGGGAGTCAAAATCACAGAACACTCAAAGAATAAAGATTATTTTAATTTGAGATAATTCTGAGCTGAAAAACACATGGATTTGTAATACATCACTACCACCACATGGTGGTAGTGATGTATTGAACAGTATTCCAGTCGTCATGAAACAGAATGAGCTCTTTATTATGTCCAGGTGATTAAAACGTGTTTGGTACCTTCAGTCATTTTTTTAATCTATCCTAATTAATAAAAAAAAGTATTTATCTCTTATCTTCATGCTGGACTGTGAATATCAGAAGTCCTAAAAAATTACAACTTATTTTTGTTTTTTTGTCTTTAGATCTTTTCTCTTAGGTGGTGAAACCCATTCTGGTTCTCAGTCATTAAACACCGACATAAACTAAGCACTGGTAAGTAAACCATGTGTGAAATAATTGAAATAGTTGAATAATAAAAGTGGATTACCTCTCTAATCACAGTAGTAACAGAGCCTTGTGTTTGATTACATCTGTTCTGTATATTTAGTGGTGGACTTGATGATATATACCGATAATATGATGAATTAAGTTTATTATCCTGTTAAAACAAGTAGGTAATTTCATCCTTGGTGTACATTACATTTTTACCCATCGTATTCTGCAGATTTCATATATTTGTGGCAATGCTTGATTGATGCTTAGTTGATGCTGCAACAAGCCAAGTGAACTTAAATACAAATTAAAATCCCAGATGGGTTGACTATCCAAATAATTTGGTTTTTTTTTGTGAATATGATGTTGACAGGATGCCTACAAAATATTTGGATGTTTATCCCACTTTTGTTTTGTTCATTGTGTAAGGTTGGGTCTTATATGCTATAAATCTGAGTGTCCCAGCTTATGTAAATCCATGTTTCTGATTTCAGGATTAAGTTTACCAGTACAATCAATCATACAACTCAACTTTACTAAATAACAATGATTTTATGAGTAAAGCATCTGCTTAAAAAGTGAAAACACAAACAGCTTAAAAACAACTTCACTCTCATTTTATTGACACTTGTTTTATGATAAAATACAGTGAAGTTTGTAATTATAATGTGACAAACTGTCAAACAGGTATAGATATTTCTTCAAGGAACTTATTTAGGATTATTTAGTTACTGAATTATTATCTGTTGAAATGCATGTAAAGCAGGAGGATGGCGGTGAATGTCTACTCCACTTCTATGAATGCTGAAAACCTGAGTCGTCATGACATGCTGGCATGGGTCAACGACTCTCTACAGCTCACCTACACAAAGATTGAACAGCTCTGTTCAGGTAAGCAGTCGCATTTTATTCAGGAATTATTTGAAGACTCCCATTAAAGGTTTCTTTTGTTGTTGCAGGTGCTGCTTACTGCCAATTCATGGACATGCTGTTTCCAGGCTGCATATTATTGAAAAAAGTCAAGTTTAACGCCAAACTGGAACACGAATACATCCACAACTTTAAGGTTTTACAGGCTGCGTTCAAGAGAATGAACGTGGACAAGGTAAGACGAGGTTACTACTACCACTTGATTTAATTGTAAAAAGCCTACAGATGTAATTTTCATAGTATTGTTTTCCTGCTACCACCTGTCACAGATCATCTCTGTGGAGAGGTTGGTGAAGGGGAAATTCCAGGACAACTTTGAGTTCCTTCAGTGGTTTAAGAGGTTTTTTGATGCCAACTACGACGGGAAAGAGTACGACCCTCTACTGATGAGGCAGGGTCAGGAAGCAACGGTACCTAACCCAGGTAGAGAGGACATAAGTATGTCTTTGTCTGCGTGTGAGTCGGGGATGTGGGTAGTTCACTGCTTCATTTACTCACTTTCATCACCTCATTTAACCACCTCCCCACCTTAACCCAGGAGAACCCATTCATCCTAAACCTAAAAGAACGCCTCGCTCAGGTAACTCCATTCAGCATGTGTTTGCAGAGAACTTAAGTAGGGATTTGGCTTATTGGCCACTTATTTCTGGTTTGATGTGAGCAGCCTTGGTGTGGTTTTTACACATTAATTGTTGTACTGTTATATTACCAAACATGAAGAAAATGAATAGCAGTGAGAAAGTTTGGAGAACAACAGCATGCATTGTTGCATGCACTGTTATGGTTTCAAGCGAGCTATACATTCTGATTTTTAAGAATGGGGAAGTAGATATAAACGTAAAATGTGCTGATAGCTTCAAAACCATCACTTGATCCCTAAGATGAAAAAACATGTACATATTAAAAGATTAAGGGTGTTTCTGTGTGTGTGCATGTCTGTATTTCCCATTGTTTTAAATAATCAAAAACCAAAATGGCCACATTACCAGACAACAAAAAGAATCTTAATTATGAACATATATTTTATAAGGTCAGTAAGCATTAAACTGTTAAGATACTTGCACCCATAAGAGTTTTGTGGCAAATATCCAATTTTTGTTTTGTTAAGCTGTAAAGTGCCAATTTGAGCCAATTCTGATTTCTCTTTAAGATCTATAATCAGCAACATTCAAACATTTTTTTACCCTTTCTGAGCATCAGTTATTTAAATGAAGAGCAGAGGCAATTCAACATCCTTTGTCAGGAAGAAGTCCCTTTAAAACAGGGGTTTACTAATAGTTTAAAACAACTACCAAATGATTACCCTGTTGGCATTTTAACACTAGAACTCCCAGGGCCGTTAATTTTGAGGGTTTTGAAAGTTTGACATCCCATAACTCTGGTTTATTAAAACTCTTATCTTCCTGGCATCCTGACTTTTTCTAAACCTGTGTCTTGTGTATTTCTATGTCTCTATTTAAAAAAAAAAAAACAAAGTAAATAAAAGATTCAAGTATTTCTACCTCTAACTACCACAGCCGCTATTTTGACGGCCCTATTATTTACATTAATATTTTTTTCCCTTGGCTGAGTACACGCGCGAGCGTTGCCTAGCAACCGCCACTCTAGAACAGTTTGAGAAGGAGATTGTTGGCGTCCTACAAAATGGCTTCTAGAAGGATATTTTCTGCTCAAGAGGCATTGGAAATGCTTCAAAAATTACATGATTGTGATTCTGGGTTCGAGAGGGATTCTGACGGCTCTTGGTCAGCATTCAGTTCAGTGACAGCGGGTCAGAGAGTGAGCCTCCCCCGGCTAAAAAACACAAGTCATCCTGTTAGCAGGAGGTTGTGACGCATTATTTCAAGGAAGTAAAAGACTAACGATTTTATCATTTTAGGCTATAGTTTATAGATTAGTAAACTAATAATATATAAACTATAGCAACAGTGCCACAATCAGCGCAGGTTCAGAGACAGGGAGACGAGCCTGGTCCCCAGTCCCCAGCTATAAACCCAGCAAACCAGCTCACTGGCAGGAGAGAAACTACAAAACAAGGTACTGATAAAGGAAAAAGAAACAAACAATTAGTTAGGTCATAGATATAGGAGCCCAGTAACAACAATCTATTCTGCGCTTTACAGCGTTTTCATCGCAAGACGAGCGCACACCTGAGAAGGAGGAGGAGATAGGAAAGGATGGGACTGTGTGGACAGTGGTAGGGGAGGAAGAAAGTAGAGGGAGGCGTCAGAGCCTGAACACGTTGACACAGCGCTAGATCCAAGATGCCCAGACTGCGTTCCTCTGCTTGGTGGACGCCGAGATGCTCATCCACGTTCAGGGCTGCAGGGTGGCTGAGGCCCGCAGAGTTTTAGAAGATGATTCCTCCTGGGAATGAGTGTGGATGAGCTGAAGGCATTTTTAGCACTAGTTTATGTCCGTGAAGTGAAAGGGGGGCGTAACATGTAGCTGTCCAGCTTTTGGTCAGATTAGTAAAGCTTTTTTTTTTTAAATATACCCACTACTCTGTATTATTTTTCAGTACTATTTATAAATAATAATAAAACATAATAGGTTTTGATCAAAAACTATTATTAATTCTTATAAAAACCATAATTTTATAGCGTGCAAGAAAACCTTTATCATTCTGACCAATGTAATGCGATGACGTCAGGCTTTTTGTCAGGCTACAGAAGTTCAGGTGCCAAGAACTGAAACTTCTCATAATAGCTTAATATAGATCTTAGTGACAAAGATCAGAAAACTCAGGGAGAATGCTGAGAGAATATGACAAATGTGAAAAATATGGGTAAATCATAATTAAAATACCTAATAATATTGTTAATAATGTCACGTTTTTCTAGAATCATACGGCCCTACATTTTACACACCTCAAAAATACTAAAACTTGTTCCTGCTTAGACATGGTGTCTTCACTGACCACATTTTAAAGGTTCTGACCATCCGGTCTGGCTAAAAGTCCAGTTACCAGCTTATTGCATCTAAATGTTGAGAGACTCCAGGGGTATTCATGTGTAAAAACAGCTTTTATTACCCTCATTTAATTTATTAAGTGAGGGCAGTTTCCATCTCTGAGGGTTTTCTGGCTTGCCTTAAGATTTATCTTAAAGTGAACTTAGTAACTTAGAGTTCAGCTTTTCTCCGTGTATGCCTGTGTTTTGAGTGGGGTAAGTGTCTCATTGTGGAAATAGAGTACTTTTGTGAACTCAAGAACTAAATGGAATGGAACTAAACTGTACGCAGTAACTGAAAAGAAAATGGCGAGCATAAAAACATGCCAAACCTTACAAACTGCTTTAGAAAGATAAAACATAGGCGCTTTTGTGTTTTAGGTCCCATGAGAACATCTCCCACAGCACCGAAGACCGTCCCTGTTCCACAGAGACAGATCAACCCACCAGCAGCCCGCAGGAGCAATCCAGTGACCCGCAACGGAGGAGATGCAGAGCTCGTAGAACTTAACCAGCAGGTACCGCAGCTCTGATCAGTCCAAACATCATTGGCTTCCTGGGAAGTCTCAGGGTAAAGCTGTATGCAGTGGTATCCTTGATCAGTCATCTTAGATGTAAACTTCCAGGGAATTGGGGATATATCTTTCCAGTATGTGAAACAGGTTATCCTTGACTTCGTCACATATGCCCAACTGGTGTCCCAGTTTGTTGTTGGATCTGTCCTCATGTGTTTTTTTTTCTCCTATCTCTAACTGGTTGTAGATAATGGATATGAAACTGACTATAGATGGACTGGAGAAGGAGAGGGACTTCTACTTTGGGAAACTGAGAGACATTGAGCTCATCTGTCAGGAAAACGAAAGTGAAACTAATCCAGTACTCGGCAAAATCATTGATATACTGTATGCTACAGAGGTAAATGAAGTCCATCACACACAAGACATCAACACCCATGTCTATAGCATTATTTGACAGCATCTGAGATACTTGTTGGCTTGGAAATCTGTTCTAGATTTTTCTATCTGCTGAGTGATATTGTTGGTGTACCTTCTGTAGCATCAAGATTCAATCTAGAAACCTGACTGACAGTAAATTGTACAAACGTATGTGGTTTAAAGAAAAATTCAGATGCATATGCAGTGCAAACGTATTTATACACATTTTAGCAAAACACAACTTCAAACTTCAATGTATTTTGGTGGCATTTTATGTGACAGACCAACACACAGTAGCCCAGGAAAATGAAAATCAAACATCATTTTCTTAATTTCTTTAGAAATAAAAATCTTAAAAGTGTGGTGTGCATCATATTCACCCCTCTTCATGGAAGGATCCTAAGAAGAAAGCCATTGTTGAAAGAAAGTTATAAGAAGTCCTGTTTAAAGTTTTCCATTACCCATGTAATGGGCACAGAAAACATCTGGAAGAAGTTGTTCTAACTCTTTTTATGTGGTGGAAAACTAACACATGTGGATAATGTGTTTCAGCAGAGACAGGGAAGCTGGTAAAGTTGATGGAAAGATGGGTGGAGCTGAATACGGAGCCATCCAGGAAGGAAATATCTAGAATGGCCTAGTCAAAGTCCAGAAATAAGACTCCATGGCAAGCCTTGAAAAGTTATGTTCACAGACGCTCTACATCTAGTATGATGGATCTTGAGCTTGTGTGTTTAGTTTCTAGATTTGAAAAGCTGGTGTAAGCATAACCCAAAAGACTTTAAACGCACGACACACCTTGTAGATTTATATCTGTAATTCATTTTTAAAGTCATGTATCATTTTCCTTCAGCTTTACAATTACAGAGTACTTCATGTTGGTTCGTCAAATAAAATCCTGTTCGATTTGATAAACCACACAAAGCTTGCAGTTGTAATTTCCCATGCTGTGAAAAGGTCCAGAGGGTATGAATACTTTGCCAGGGCACAGCCACTGGACCGATGTTCTTTAGATCTGCCGGCATATTCTGCTTCATTGACACGTTCCACAGAGGAAGTGTAGTTACTAATCAGACCCTGGTTTCTGTCTCATAAGCCAGTTGAAGCTGAAATTAGTTGTATATTTAATGGTTGTCTCTGCTTTATCTGAGATCAATTTATTTTCAGTAGTATGTTGATAGCCTGGTTTGTTCAAACAGTTATCAGAAGCATTTATTTAGCAATGTGATCAAAATAAAATCTCCATTTCTCCTGTGGTAATCTGTTCTACAAGGAAACCTAGGAGTTACTATTTGAATTACTTATTAGTGTAGATACTAGAAAATCGGGTTCTCACCGGGTACTCCGGCTTCCTCCCACAGTCCAAAGACATGCCTGTTAGGTTAATTGGTAACTCTAAATTGCCCTTAGGTGTATGAATGAGTGTGTGTTTGGTTGTTTGTGTGTTGCCCTGCGATGGACTGGCGACCTGTCCAGGGTGTACCCTGCCTCTCGCCCATAGACTGCTGGAGATAGACACCAGCTTCCCCGCGACCCACTATGGAATAAGCGGTAGAAAATGACTGACTGACTAGAAAATCAAGAGAAATACAACAAAGATGCAAACAAGTACAGTAAACCAATGTTAAAGGGGGTCTTTATGGAAAGATTTAAAAACATCAGAGCAGCACAAACATAAAAACTGACACAAACTGTCTTTGCAGGACGGATTTGCACCTCCAGAAGATGATGAAATTGACGAAGGACCACGAGATCAGGAGGAGTTCTGAAATCTTCCTCTTTTTTCACCTCCATCTCTCACCTGTCATACTTTAATCAGACCATTGAGTCTTTTTTGCGTGGTTGTACCCCTTAAGTTCATTTTTAAAATCTCCCCTGACTTCTTCCATCTCATTTACAGCTTTACACGTCCATGATGACTTTGTTGGACAGGCTAGCTCCCCAGACTTTGACTTGGAAAGGACACTAACCTAGATGTGTCTGGACAAGGGTCCAGCAGCCTAGCATGGCTTGACTGACTAATTCTAACCGGTTTTCAGAGGGGGCAGCTGCACTGCACATTGACTTCAGTGTGTCACATATTCAGAGTTAACAGCAATGGGATTTTAAAGCTGCAGCACTGGAGGCAGCAGTGCTTTGAATCTGTCTGTGTGAGGAGACAAGGCACATCCTTGCTCCAAGCGTTTATACATGAAACATTAAGTTTTACAAGCAATGCGATTCTCTTTTCAAAGTGAGATTATGAAAAAATGTTTCACCTCTTAGGAGTGCGGCCAGCAAAATGGAAATATTTTAATTATATGATGACAAGTGAACGATTAGCTCAACAGACATATCACAGACTCTGAACAGCACACATATACATGCTTAAAGCGACTCCTCGCCCTGAAGACAAAATTCAGATGCGTTCGGGTTCATCAAGTTGTCCCACACGAGATCGTTTGCTCATGAAACTGTTATGACAGCTTGTTAGGTGTAGCCTGGTGTATTTATGTTTCTATTTATTTATTTTTGTTAATCTGCTCTGTACAGTTTCCGAAGAAAAATATGTTTTGGATTTGGGGAGATTGAAGGTCTTGCACTAAATGTAGCGAAACAAACCGACTGAAATGATCCAAAATGCCAACATGCAGTGACTGGCTGCTGCCAGGAAGATACAGGAAGATGCAATTTTATATTTTGTAGATTTATTTTAAAGAATGTTTTTTTTTTATTGCATTAAATTCCTCAGTGGTCAAGTCAAAAGCATCTTTTTAAAGCTTATCAAACAAATATTAGGCCATAAAATCTATGAATGAACAAACACTGCAGATCAACACTACTAAATACTAATGTTTGACTGTGTTTATTTAGTTAAACATCATTCCTCTGTTGCCGCATTTGAGTTTTCACATGTTGCAAAGCGTTAAAACGCCATCATGGCTGCCAAGGAAACAAAGGTTTGGTTTGTTGTGATTAATAACCAGGTTGAGCATGACTGACATTAGTTGAAGGAGTCAGAGAGTAGAAGACATCCGACCCTCTCTTGCTGTTTCTTACCATGGTAGCCATGTGATCAACTTGCTTCATTTGGAGTTACTGCTGGAATGAAATAAAGCTCTGAGGTTTCAAGAAAATGAAAGATCTTTGTTGCCTGTCATGATGCTGGTCTATGTCACATAAATACACCCACATGCTTATTATTAGGTTGCAACAAATTAAATTCCTTTTGGTAAAGAGGTTTTTGAACCAAGGGTGATGTTTATTGCTTAGACTCGTGTCTCTTCTTGCCAGATGAAGTTAGACAGTAATCTCCATGGACGATTATGTTTGCAGATGATATTGTGATCTGTGGTAAGAGCAGGGAATGGGTGGAGGAAAATCTAGAGACATTTAGGTTTGCCCCAGAAAGGAGAGGATTAAAGGTTAGTGGAGCGAGACAGAATACATGTATGTGAATTAGAGGGACCCAAGTGGAGCCGTGAGGTTACAGGGAACAGAGATAAAAAGGGTGGAGGTGGTTTTAAGTACTTAGCGTCAACTGAGGGCCAAACTGAGATGGTTTGGACATGTACAGAGGAGGGATAGTGAGTATATTGGTAGAATGATGCTGAGGCTGGAACTGCAAGGGAGGAGGCCTAGAGGAAGACCAAAGAGGAGATTTATGGATGGAGTGAAAGAGGACATGCAGGTAGTGGGTGTTATAGAAGAAGATGCAGAAGACGGCATTAGATGGAGACAGATGACTACCTGAGGTGATCCCTGAAAGGGAAGAGCTGAAAGAAAAAGAAGCACATAAAGACCCAGAGTGGATGCCCTCAACATTCTTTGAATGAAATGCATTAAGACAGAAATCCAGGATTTTCAGGCTGAGAACTGAGTCATTGGATTGAATCTGCATCCAACCGTCACCATCTGTTCAACAGAGAGCAGCCAGACAGACAACATTTGCAGGTTAACAGGACCTGGCAGTTATCAGTGAAGGTGAGGGTAGGAGAGGACATATGGGGATGATGCAACACAGCACAGAAGGTTACTGTGCTTTCAAACAGACACATTTGAATTTACCCACATTTCCTTTTTAAAATTAAAAATATGAATATTTATTAAGCAGTTTACTTACTATGGAACCTAATTTCCGTTGCTGTGATGTTCAAACCTATATTTTCTAATTATAAAAAGCAATCCCATAATGCAGTTTCTCATAACCACAAATTATGGGATAGTAATTTATAATTATGTAACTGTTCTATAATTATGATATACTACCTTAGTAGGGCCTCGTAATTATGACATAGCCAAATCATAGTTTCAAGTGCAAACTCAGTTGGTATATTACAATATAATTCATCATAATCCTAAATTATGAGGTACTGGTTCATAATTTGGATTTAGCTCTCTCATTATGAGACAGGATCTTATATTTATAAGGTGAACAAGTGATGATTGTGCAATACTACCTCATAATCTTTTATTTAGCCATCTCAATGAGATAATAGCCTATCTATACATTATTATGAGGTACCCAAGTTATAATTAATTGCTGTTTCATAACAGGCTGTACCATGATTTAGATTTAGCCATCTCCTTTAGATAGTATTTTATAGTTGTGAATTAGCCAGACTATAATTATGAAATACTATCTAATTTTGACTAAGAGACAGTCAAAATAGTGCCATTGCATCTCATTTTGACTGTTATCTGACAAATTTCCATTAAAATTTTGAGATAGTCTCATGATATAATTTCTCATGAGATCTTATGACATAGTTTTAATTCAACCTCTTATAATTTGAACTGAAAATAAATGACATTTTACTATCCTAATTTAATTTATCGTCATCTCAAATTATGAGATATCTCATAATTTCTAATTAGCTATATAAAATATTTCTTTCGAACAAAGTGGCGGAAATGGGTTTCTGTGATATTCCTCCTGCAAACAAGTATTTCCTTTGAAAACGAAATGAACTTTTGTGGCTTCTCAGATATTCACACACACTTTTCTGAACTAAACTGCTGTTTTCATGTTAATTAATTCATTTCTATTTTTTGCGTGCATTTGGACTGTTTGAACGTCCTCCGCTGACATGAAAGCTAACGGTTCAAACGCAACACTCCCTGACGTCAGGCCGACAAAGAGACGTGGCAGAGCCGTTGATCAGAACCGCTGACGGAGCGTCCCGTCCTACAAACGGCAGCAACAAGGAGAAAGAACGTAAGTCACGGTACCTCTCGAACTAATAACTGGCCCATCTGGACTGGAAACATGGCCTCTAACAACGGCTCGGCCGGGAAGTGGGAGGTAGTGAAGAAAGGGAAGAAAAGTAACCCAGGAGGAGGAAAGTCCGGCGGCGGAAACGGGGGAAGGAAAGCCCTCGGAGAGTCTAACCAACCGTCCAGACGTAAGTGAACAAGGCCTGGTCCTGATAGCTAGTTGCTGTCCCTGTAGGCTTTTCCATTACTAATACAAAAAATAAAATAAAATCAGGGGGATGTTATCTGCGAATATTTTATTTAAAATAAAAATGTTCACAGTCCTTCCTGGCGGAGATGTTCTCGGAGTATGTCTCACAGCTGTCAACCGATCGGTTAAGCTAACTGTAACAGCTAGCCTACATTCCTGGTTTCCTCCCTTTTAATAATGTTCTGTTGTTAGTTTTTCCCTGTCACGTTTACAATATATTATCTAAATATGTCTACAGACGCGAAAATTACAAATTGCCCACAATCTGATGTGTCGGTGTTGAGTTTCCTTGAAGGAAGCTAATCAGATAGCTTTTGCAGTTAGCCTTCTAGCAGCTTTTCCTTTTGCATCAGAAAAGTCCTCATGTCTCAAAGATGTGGATCATTTTTGACTTTCCTGCGTTTTAATCCCAAAAGTGCTTTGTTATATTTAGTTTTCAAAGTTAAACATTGGGCAGCATGTTTTTATTTCTAGCCAACTGTTGCAACTATTCTGGCTGACCATTAAGGGCAGTTTAAATCCTGATTTCTCGTTGTTTTTTTATTAAAAGTGAAATGTTTTACTAATGTTAATGTTCACATAACACATTAGAATACACAGTATTTAAAAATAAGTGAATTTTACAAACATAAATTAGATCTGTAACTTATTTTGATCGTCTTCATTGGGAGCAAAGAACAGGTCGCATTCTTTGCATATTTTACTAAAATAAAATAGGCTTTTATCAGGCAATGTCTTGCTTGTGTAACCAGTCCGATAAAAAAGATCAATCCTGTTCAACACCTAAATATATTAGTGATTTTTGAAACTTTGGCAAAAACATGTCCCACTTTCAAAAAGCTAATTTCTTTTTTGGAAAATTGTGAACATTTTCATGAATAAAAATAATCAAGGTAATAATTGGGGGTCCTTTGCATATATGTTAGGTTATTTTATAGGATTATTTTAAATTTGAATTAATTTTATGATTATATGCTGGCCCATTGCCTACAAAATCAGTTTTCCTTGGATAGGAGATAACCATTTCAACTTGATTAAAAAAGAAAAAGTAATAATTAAATTTAATAATACCCTTACCACATGAAAGAGGATATTATAATATGAATTAACATCTACCAACTGTGAGTTTTGAACAATATTTACTATTATTTTGTGGTTGTTAAAAATGTGTCCCACCATTGTCAGATATTTATAAAAAAAACAACAATAAAATCAGGCAAATACAAGGTCAGCTAAATTCCTGAGGATCCCACTTTAAAACCTTCAGCTCTACCGAATGCTTCAAGATCCTGTTAGTTTGCAATTTTTTCTTAAATTTGTTTGTATTTTTGCACAATGCAGCTGTCACAGCCATAACATGTCAATACCATCTATTTGTATATAGAAAAATTACATTAGATTATGACATAACCGGACATAGCTAGCAATAGAGGGGAAACAAGACGGTTAATGTGAACAACTCATGCATATCATGACTAAGAGTAGGTTTCTGTCACCTCCGTCAGGGTATTTGTCTGACAGTGGAGACGTACAGTCTGAAGGTCGGACCGAAACTTTTAATGAAGGCTAAAATATAATTGATGATCACAGTAAATACCAATATGACCTGTAATGTTACTAGAGAAGAAGAAGAAGAATCAGGGAATATAAGCTGAGAGAGAAAATACACAGTGACGCAGAGTTAAAGGAGGAATACCTCAGAACGGAATGGCAACGATGGAGGAAGAGGGTGACACAAAGGCAGCTAAAATCTATCAATGACTTGAGAGAAAGAAAAGTCAGAGAAAGGCTTAGAAACATAGACAACATGTGTCAAGAGAACGTAAGAGAAAGGGCTCAGATCACCCAGAAACTCCCCCAGACAGTCCAGTGGATCAGGCCGTACACGAGTCAGCTGGAAGTAGGCAGGCAATAGCAGGAGAAAGGGAACGACAGAAGACAAGAGCAAGATATTCTGGAGAGATAAAAGCCACTTCAAGAGGTACCAAATGGTTGTTAAGCCAGAAGATATTGACTTGAGCGGTATAAGTTATTGAATTGTGTGTTGTAAAGAACCCACTGTCACCACCATCAACGGGAGTTTTATTAGTTTAACTGAATACGCTTTCAATATGTTTCTTCACTGCTGTTGAGTTATGGTCTCTTTTAATACAAAAAATATGTTTGTTAAATACATTTTATATTTAGGACTAAAGTAAATGCTGTATGATGTTAGATCTTTTAAAGGAGTAAAAGTATTAAAACATGAATATTCAACAGTTACACCAGTACATTGCTGAACAGCCAAGACCTTTGTGTCTAATATCATACCTTCAGATTCTGTAATTTTAACAAATTATTTATTAAAAAAATTAAAACCTGTTTTGTCCAAATTCCCAAGAATCAGTGAAAAATAAATGTATGTTTTCAAAGCAGTGCAAAGCTAATGCTATAATGTTTTTTTAAGTAATGGGATTTTCAGATCAAAATTAGCATGAGGCTCTCCCTGGTGGTACAGTATATTAAATGAAAACATTTATTTGTGTTATTGTACCTGGTCCCTATTGCTGCGCAGGATGAGGCAATGCCGTAATGCTGTTGAAAGTAGCGATGAGCAAAATAACACATTTATCTCAACACTGCTTCTTCATTTCCACCATCACAATGTACCAGACACTGTCCCTAAACTGAACCATCTCACTCACAAAGATCTGGGTCAGCTTTGGGCCTTTTTTTGGTTCTGATCAGAGGACTCCATGGCCAAGCTCCTAAATACATCCAGACTTATTGGAGCCTTACTATCGGCCTTTGAGGTCATCTGACCTGAGGTTGTTGGTGTTACTCCGGACTCACTTGAAAACTCATGGAGATCTGGCTTTTCAGGCTGTGGCTCCGAGGCTCTGGAACCTGCTCCCACTGTCTCAAATATAATCGTCAACTAATTTAGTTATCAAATAATCATTAACTGGAGTATACATTGGAACTTGCCATTTGCTGGAAGAACAACCCACTCTGAGCAGTAATTAGACCAGCACTGTACAAAAATATCAAAAAAATCCTTTGTATGTAAATATTCTTTATCCAAATCTCCTCAAGTGGCCTAACTTTATTAAGCACCTTTTGCTTGCAATTATTAATCGATTAATTGAAAAAATAGTCAACAGATTAATTGATTATCAAAATAATCATTGGTTGCAGCCCTAAAATGTATGTAGGCCAATGTAATTTGGTTTTTGGTGGAGATTGTGATGGAGGAGAAAGAAGAGAGTTAATAAAATGTGGGTTAATCTTAATCTCTGTTGTCATCATTCAGCACTAGTTCTTTTTTTCTGATATCGTGCTGCTCTAATAATAAGCACAGGTTTGTAGTTCAAACCAAAATAATCAGTTAAGGAAACCGTTTTTTTACTAAGCTTTCTTGGCCACTTCCTTCTTTCTTTTTATTTTTGTTAGCGGAGATCTGGACGTACCCCACTGCTGAAATGATATCCTGCAGGGTGCACCTAGATACATGGTGCAAGCAGATGCTCTCAGATTTTAAAGTCAATCTAAAGATATGACTAACATGATCTTGACCTTGTGATTTGTTTATACTCCACTTTTATCACTGAGTCATTCCAGCCAAAGTCCGTTTGTTCAGTAAACAAGATCAGTCCTCTGTTAGTAAGGAGGCTCTGTTAAGGTCTGATCATCTAATCATGTTGTATAACAAAGTTTTATCCACTTCGTTTATTTGTGATCTGCTCCTAATGAAAAGAATTTGAAATCTAAAACCTGCCACAATCTAATCCTAGCAGACAAATTGATATTCTACCTTCAGTAAATGTGTTGTGAAACAGTTTGTGTTAAATAAAAGACTCACTCACCCTCAAAAGCTTTTTGTAGACCTTTGCAGAGAGCCGAGTGTTGAGATGAAAAGATTTCTTACTGCATTTAAAGCTAGATTTCACCAACGTGTTACTAGAGAAGAGGGTTGAAACTCCATACCGATGCTAAGAAAAAACTCGATACTGTTTTTAATTCCGCTGCAACATTTTTTCAAGGCACAGGGTTCTTACTAGTTTGAATAAAATATACTTAATTACAATATGACAATGCTTTAACTTAATCATGTTAAGTAGGCAACAATTTGGTTATCCTTTAGAAAAAATATAGTATTTAAAAGTGTAATTACCCTGTTTTGCAAAACAGAAGACAACATAACACTTAGTATAAATGTTATTATCCTGTTATGGAAGTATCTTTGATTCAGTGGTCTAATTCTTTTTAATAATTGCTAATAAGTATTACTACTGTGGGTCAAATAAAGGATCATTGTAACTTAAAATAAGTAGTGTTTTAAAACAAACATGGATCTGGTCCATGCAAACACTCTATTCAATTTGTGTCTTTCTGCTAATTTTGCAGGATATTTTCTTTAGTGATCAACTACAGCATCCTACTTTTTTCTGCTGTAATTGTCAGCTTCAGTCTGGCTCCACCATAAACTGTGTTATCATTAGCCTCCACTGCTTTTACAACCAAACAGAGGAGTAATGGAGGGAGGCGCACTGGTTTGTTGGTTGGTTTGGTAGAAAGGAGCGTTGCTTGGTTCGGACTCTCATCTCGACGTCTCAGGCCCACAGAACACCGTCATCGGGCTGTCGGTGTCCATGAAGCTAATATTTAAACAGATAGCGTTGGCTTATGTCGTCCTGGAGGTTTACATATTAGTGATTAGCGTGTGTATTTTCAACAAAGTTTAGACCATTACCATCGCTGATTTCCGGAAGGCTGCCAATATTTCCAAATCCAATATGCTCAAGAAAGCTCAAAAGGATAAACAGCAACATTGCTATGATACATTCAGCCTTCATGTTATCTGTTGAAATTGGCTCTGGGTCATTTCGACTAAATCTCCTGAGGGCAGGTATGAATTCGGCCACCTGTGGCTATCATCTCCTTTTCATCCTAAAAAAGGGTCCAAAATTACAAGAGCTGCAGAAATGTGAAATGCAGAGAAGGAGCAAAACAACTAGCTCTCTGTTGTAACGGCCTGAATAAAAAGCTTCTGCAGATTAATTCTGTCAATGCGTGTAAATGTTGATTCTGCTAATAGTAGAGTACAACATGGTATAAACTAGTCTCAATAGGTCACACATAGGACGACTTCAATACATTTATTTTGGAAAGTTCTTATGTGAAAGTTTCATAAATGTTCTTGTAGAAGCCAACAGCCTATTACGCAACCATGAAGGGAGGGCGGATGGGAGGAATAACAGGACTGTCGGGGAAAAGCCATAATCAGTGATTTGATTTTCTCCACAGTGTGAGAATAGACGAAAGTCTTCATTAAAGAGATACTCAAAAGGACATTCAAAGATTCTCAGAGAGGTGCTGCTTACATCTGCAGTTATATAATTATTGCTGACGTGTTTCTCCTCAGCACCCATGAAGATGTCGGAGACGCTGTTTGACGGTTTTGAGAAGGTGGGAAAGAAGCAGAACAAGGAGCAGGTTCCACCACCAGCTGAACCTCAGAACAAGAAGCCCTCATCAAATAAAGCCTCTAAGAAATCCCAGCCTAGCAATACAAACACACCTACAACTTACAGAAGCCTGGAAGAAGCCTTCAAAGCTGTAAGTAACGAAGTTTTCATCTGCTGATTTAAGAGCTTAAGAAAAATCTTATGCGTATTTACTTAGAATTTAACAGAATTCAGAACCCTTTTTAAACTAATTAACTGGACTTCAAAAAATGTCAAAATGTTTTTGAAGACATGCAGAAACAATGCTGCATTGAGATGTTTTCCACCACAGAGCATCACATGATGGCTTGTTTCTAAAAATACATGCTTGATCATTCATTTTAGCTGGATATCGGGGACCTGAAGCAGCAGTTGGCTTACAGTCAGTCCCTGTTCCCGGATAACCCATCAGTCTGGGTCAAAGACCTGGCAGGATACCTCAACCTGAAACTGACTGCACCAGACAATGAGCCCACACTCAGCAGCCATGCTCATGGTCAGCTAAATTTACACCTCTGCTTTCTGGATTCTCAATATGAGAGGTTATATTTTTCTGGATATTTAATTCGTTTATTATTCCTCCTTTCCTTTTTACCCCAGACTATCCATACTGCCTTATAGGAAAAGAGCTGAGGGGCGTTATCAAAGGCCTCATCGGACGTTGCAGCAATATTCTGCCTGATTTTTTCGACTATTGTGTGTCTACTATGCTCAGGGAGCTGGACAAACAGCCAGGTACATCTGAAGGCTTGCCAGTACTGGGAATGACTCAACATCCATCTCCTGTCCTTGTTGGCCTTTTTCAGTTCCTAAGGACTTTCATAGACATGTGATGGCTAAACGAGAAGATAACCTTTTATTAAAAATTTGGGGTAGTGGAAAAGACCCGCATTTTTTTTCTTGTTTTCAGGGGAACCTCTTCATGGATACAGAGTTTGCATTCAGGCAGTCTTACTGGACAAACCTAAAATAGCCACACAGAGGTTATCAGAGGTGGGTGTCACTTTGAGTTCAGCAGGTGCAGGATTTATTACTGCTGCTTTTTTGCTATTTGTAATGAAGTGGTAGTTTGTCTTTTGAATGTGTTGCTTTCTCTTCCCTTTCTTCCTCCCCAGTATTTGGAGTTATTGCGATCAGTTCAGAATCGTCCAGTGAAATGTTTGACCATCATGTGGGCTTTGGGTCAAGCTGGATTCTATGATCTCAGCCAGGGCCTAAGAGGTAAAAACTTTTAACCTAGGTTGTTAAATAGAAAGGTACACAAAAATAAGAATTGAAAAACTGTGGCGTACATATGCAGTCCGTAACGCCTAAATAAAATCCAGAACCAATTTTTTTTGAGAAGAAAATTAATTTGTAGTCATAAAACAAAGCTTTGAACATTTCAATTATCATCATATAATTTTATAATCATCACTGCAACCCTTCCAAGACATCGCCGACCACTTAGACTGACTGAATGGGCCAGGAGAGGATTAATTAAAGATACAACCAATTAACTCTGGAGGAGCTGCAAAGATCTGCAGCTCAAGTGGGAGAACCTATTGACAGGATAACTATCAATCATGCGAGAAGTCAGCGTTTGCTACACGCTATTTAGTGGATACTGCAAACATGTGGAAGAACTTGCTCTGCTCAAATGAGAGCAAAGTGAAACTTTTTGGCCCACATGCGAAATGCTGTGTGTGTGGCATTAATCAAACACTGCACATGACCCTGAACGCAGCATCATTTGCAACATCTAAATACATCTAAATCTAAAAATGGCTGCAGTTGAAATTGCAACAAAAGGGAAATTTACAAAATATTGACTCGGGGCGGCTAAATACATATTGCCACCACATTGTTTGTTAAAAACAGACAATAAAACATGAATTGTTTCCCTTTCATTTTGCAATTATGCCATACTTTGTGACGGTCTGTCACATAAAATCCAAATTCAATATTTTAAAGTCGTTACCTGAATAAAAGTTGAAAAGTTTAAGAAGTATGAGAGATTTTCAGTGCCCTGCACACGGCAGACATGTTGTGTAATGAATGACTTTGGGACCGCGTTGCTTTTCCCTCACTTTCCCAAGAAGATATGATTGCAGAAATATTGGGTTAAGGTTCACTGGAGTAGCGGTTCACGTCAGAGCAGGAACACATCTAGTGGCGGCCCAAATATTTTCCTGTTTTTCAGTGAGACTGAGGGTCTGCAGATTGTGGGCACACAAGAATGAGCATTCTTGGAATGTCTGGAAGGTCAAGGTCCTTTTCTCTCTGACGGAGAGGAAGAGGAAAGCCACATCTGTCTCTCAAACACACATAGCTTATTAATGTCCATGGTTTCTCCTATTGAGATGCAAAATATTTTATCATAACAAAATCACAGGATTGGCTTAAAAAAGTCAAAACTTTATTTGAAAGCAGGTGTTCTAAAGGAGTTTAACTGAATTTCTTTCTTCATGATAGTCAGCCATTTGTTCTTTATTAGGTTAAGAGCAAAAGGCTAAAGCCTCTGTTTTTGACCGTTCCTATAAAGCGAGTCATGTTTTTATGATTTGTTCTGCAGTGTGGCTGGGTATCATGCTTCCTGTGCTGGGGATAAAGTCCTTGTCAGCATACGCCATTGCCTATCTAGACAGACTTCTCCTGTAAGTTAGCCTTTTTTTTATTTAGTTTAACTAAAAACTCATTTACTATTCACTGTATCAGTTTTAGATTTTTCACATCTTTAGCTTGTTGTGTTTTTCCTCACTGGTAAGGTGAAGAAATGTGTATATTAAGAATATTAACATGTAAGCTACTGCATCATGGTCTCCTACTTTGGATATTTCGATTTCTTGGCATTGTTGGTCTTTTTTTTCCCCAGACTTCATACAAACCTGACAAAAGGATTTGGCATCATGGGTCCTAAAGAGTTCTTTCCTCTGCTTGACTTTGCCTTCATGCCTAAGAACGCCCTGTCACCGAGGTAAATACAAGCTAATGCAAACCTGTTAGGCTGGTCCTTAAAAGCTCTTTTATTTTCCTATGCATAATCTGACTCACAACAGGACCACAGTCATATTCAAAACATTTCAGGATGCGTTCCAATAAAGCTCGTTTGTCAGGTTAAAAGTAGCTTTAAATAACAACTTTTAACTGGGTGCTTACATACTTTTCATTAAGCCCTCTGTATTAAAAAGGTTTTTTCTAATGGTCTGATGTAATAATCTTAAATGTTGGGTTTTCATTAGGCTGGAAGCGGAAGGTCATCATATGTAACAGAAATAAAGGCTTGAAAACATCAGTCTGTGTGTAATTCATCTAAATAATGTGTTTCACTTAGTGAAATGAGTTACTGAAATTATTAAACTTTAACAATATTCAAATTTATTGAATATGACTGTATGGTGTGGAAATAAGTGGCTGAATGACAAAAACGTTACCCAAATTAAACCTAGTGAAATGTTGTCCGTTTTACATACTTTACTTTCCATCCACTTTTCCACCACACAAAACAGCTGACAGTCATTTGGCAAACATAAATTATTTATCATGTTTAATCTTTTGTGCAATGTTTTGTGCTTTGTGGGTTACTTAATGTTTTGACGTAACATAGCTAATGTTTTGTTTTCTGTTAAAAACAAAAGGTAATAAACCCCCAGTTTTACAACAGTTTGCAGGAGCAGCTGAGGTGTTTGTATCCTCGACTGAAAGTCCTCGCATTTGGAGCCAAACCAGAGAGCACGCTGCACACCTACCTGCCATCTTTCCTGTCCAGAGCCACGCCGCACTGTCCGGACGACATGAAGAGGGAGGTGAGGCCCCACATCTGTGCTGCTAAAAAGGAGCAGTTTTAAATGCTTACCAAAACAAAAATGAGTGGGGATATGAGAAAAGGTTTTCATGAGTATTTGGAGCTACTAATCCAAAGCTTCATTGTGTCAACTTTCCTAGATTTGTTTTTTGGTTTTGGCTGCAACTTTATATGCTGTCTGGAAAAGTACAAAATTTGATCATTTTGTGGGTCTGGATAAGTATGGAAAATTATTCTTTTCTGTTTATTTGTTTTCTATCCATCCATTCGTCCCTCAATTCATTAATTCATACCCCAATATTATACAAATAAGAATTGGAAAAATTCTGGACATCTGAGTCAGGAAAAGTATGGAATTTTGACATGAACTGTGTATATATGCTTTTATTTTCTAATTAATTTACAGTCATCCTAAAAACTCTGGTTTTGCTGCTCCGACTATTGAGCGCATTGAATGAAACACGTCTTTGTTTCATTTGGTTTCTTGCAGCTGCTCAGCAGCATGACAGAGTGTTTGTGTGTGGATGTGCAGAGCCTTGGAGTATGGAGACAGCTCTACACAAAGCATTTACCCCAGTCCAGGTGAATATAAAGGTTTTCTGAGACAAGATAAAACTGAATCTGTCTGTTAGGATTTGTCCTAGATTTAAACTTCCCTCTTTTCTTCTCAAGTCTGCTGTTGAACCATTTACTGAAGTCATGGAATGCTCTACCACCAAAGGTATGCTTTTTATACCATGATGTGGCATAAACCAAGCTGACCTTCCTGACAAAAACATTTCTACGTTTACATGTTAACAATTACTCTAAAATTCTGCTTTTAATGTCTAGTTGCGGAAAAACCTTGAAGAAACGATCCAGTCTTTTAGAGTGACCAACGAAGAAATGAAAGACACAAATGAATCTCAAGACCTCCAAGAGTGCAACAGCCTGTGCCAGGTGAGATGATACTATAAGCATTGTAGAGCACTGGTTTAGTTGTCCATAGGAGTTCAGTTGTATTTATACAAAAATAAAAAACACAAATGAGCGCGGCGCTGGCGCAGCAGTGGAGCTTGCAGCCCATATATAGAGAGGTTTTGTCCTTGGATGTGGCTGACCCCTGGTTCGAGTATCTGCATGAAGACCTGTGCTGCATTTCTTCCCCTCTTTTCACCCCCTTTTCTGTATGCCTACTTTAAAAAATGACAAAATAAAGGCTGCAAAAACAAATCTTTTTAGAAAATATAACAAAAAGCAAAAATGTGTGATGTTACCTAAATTTGTTACCACAGAAAATTATCAATTATCTCCACTTCTTTAAAATAATATTACATGAGCACGGCGCTGGTGGTGTAGGGGTTAAGCGCGCGGCCTTGTGCAGAGACTACAGTCCTCGATACGGCTGTCTTGGGTTTGAGTCCCGGACCCGGTGACCTTTCCCCAATGTCTCCCCCTCTCTTTACCCTCTTTCCTGTTTACCTACTGTCGCAAATTGGAAAAAAAAATAAAGGCTCTAGTACTGCAAAAAGTTATTTTAAAAAATGTATAATATTACACATGGATTATTGCAGTGCTATCTATACCAGAGGTCAAGTCAAGTTTATTTATATAGCGCTTTTCAGCAACAAGGCACTCAAAGCCCTGTACATGAGGAAAAACATTACAATGATACAGAAACACATAAAAACAAATCAAATGACATTAATAATCTTTGGGAGTTTACTGGTAAGAGCTGGTTCTGATCCAATCTTTCGAATAAAGGTAATTAGCTCATTAAGTCCTCTGTGATAAGGAATTCATCCTGTGCTAGAAGAAAAATTATCATTTTAATCCTTGAGGTTGCTGGTATGAGGCAGCTGTGGTCCCATCATTCAAACAGTAACAGTCACGGGCGCTCACTGAAGTCTAAGTAGAGAAGCTGGGTCACTGGTAGGTCCAAACTTTTTAAATACTAAAAATGTTTGGCTTTCACTGGTATGAAATTGTTTTAATACAATCCTTCTAAGAAATCTAAAAATCTTTGGTCACTGATGTAAAAACAGCTGTAGTCAAATTTTCAAATACTAATATTTGCTTTTGCTGGTAATCCTTCTGAGAAATCTGAAAATCTATGAACAGTAATAAAATCACACATTTAGGTAAAGTAAGATAGGAGGGAAAAATAATAATTTTTCAGACTCTATTCGGCTAAGAACAGAGTCTGAAACAGTACAAAAAAAGTTTCAGCAGGGGTAAGCAACATGCATAAGTAAAGATTCAGCAAGGGTACGGTGGAATCTGGAGGGTGTGAATATATATAAATCTGAGTGTTTGCAAGAATTAGACTGTCAACACTGATAGAACACACTGTCCTTGAGAAGAGAGGTGGAAGTTTTATCAATCGGCCGCATAGTCCTATCAGCACACAGCTGGTAGGGGAGCGCTGGGGTAGAGCGTGGTGTTTATATAACATCCAGGAGATATTCTGTGGATACCCAGTTAGCAGAAGTTGCCAAGGCCACATTGGGGCGCCAGTTTAGAAAAACAATAAATGTTGTGGTTCAGGCAGTTGTGAATTTCCAACTAACTTAAGGGTTTTACTGGTATGTCAGTCAGTCAGTCATTTTCTACCGCTGGTATGTCTCAATTGCAAATCCAAATAGCCAAATTTTGGTATTTTCCGGAGATCTCGAGCGTACAACTTCTCCAAGATTATATCCTTTAACCTCTGAGTCCAACCGCTGCCAGGCTGTGATTCTGTTCAAGAATCGTGTCCAGCTTGTGATTCTGCTCTCTTAACATTTCAGTCTGAGTGTTGATCGTTCTACAGACTCCATCTAACATCGCAGGAAGCTTTGGAAAGCTTTGAACAGCCGCCCACGTTTTAATCACTTGATAAGCCAGGTAACCACCAGCTCCAAAAAGCAGAAATCTTGTTATCAAAAGTCCAAATATGTACACATCTTCTATGTCCTCGACTGACATCGTAGTCAGGCACACAATCTTCCACTGCTGCCAAGAATCCATTGTGTTTCCACAGAAGAACGTCCCGTCCTGTCTGGACAAGAGGCTTCTCCTTTACCATGTCTTCCCGTTGAAAAAAAAAAAATATTTGATCAATTACGTTGAGAGTCCAGCTGACCAAATCCATAATTTAAAAGTTTGGAGGATATGCAAAGTGAGGCTCTGAGAAAAATACAGACAAAAAATAGAAGCAGGGATCAGCAGGGAGGGAGGGAGAGAAAATGCGTGTGTCTTCCACCGAGAGCAAGAGCTCTCAACCACAGGGCTCCAGATACAGCTCAAAATAGATAAATATATATATTAGTAATTTTGGCAGAATTGATAAGCCTGTGGGTTTCTGCTGCTGCGCTTCAGAAGTATTAAGAACAACACCCCCACCCCTCAGTCCAGTGAGTCATCTGGGAGAGCAGGTCTGGTAGTTTTTAAGTTCAATATTGTTTGCAATTTTACCTTTTTGCTGTTCAACTCCATACAAGTTAACCGTGACTATAAAAAGCTGATTTTAGTTGGGCTATCTGCTCCAGTAGCCATCCTGCAGTCAGCTGCCTAACAGATATACTGCTCTTAGCTTGCCAACTGTGGTTTTAAAACATTGTTCCCTTAATAATGGTGGCGCTCCTTTAGTTTCTGTGCCATGATTGTTCAGGTTCTTGCGACAGCAAAGATTTCCAATCAGCCAAGTTTTATTCTTCCTACAGCTAGAGAAAATTCCAGTTCCACTTGCATTTTTGCTGGTATTTCATCAAAATGACTTCAAACTGTAGTGACATTTATCGTCTATACCTGCTTATCCTTGAAGGGTGGCGGGGGAGCTGGTGCCTATCCCCAGCGGTCTTTGAGCTAGATGCAGGTCGCTAGTCCATCTCAGGGGAACTGTATTAACAGTATAACAGAAAACTTTAGCTTTTTTGGAGCACTAACCTTTTGAAACTTTGGTGTCCTTTGATGCCAGAAAACAACCCGGGCCAAGTCCTGCAGCAATAAAAACCAGTTGTTTTTTTTTCTAGAATCTTCAGATGAAGATGCGCGGCCATGGCTTCCCCTGGTCCAAACTGCTTATGGTTTTGCTTGTGTTTGCTGCCGGCTTCATTGCCCATGACATCAGGTCTCACGACTCAGTCGCAGGTCTGAATGAGCACCGAGTCTTCATTTTTATTTCAAACTTCACAGTTAGCATGAGGCCTGTTGCTATAACTGTTGTTGTGTTTCAGATTCCTCTACAGCCAAGTATCTCCGCAGCTCGGGAGTCACAGCTGTGTCTCAGCAGGCCTGGAGCAAAATAACGGTCTACACAAAGCAGGGCTTCAGGTCGGACCTCATGTTCATCATGTGCTGTATTCTTTTTTATTTTTTTATTTGGCCCATTTAGTTTGCATGGATCCAGTTTAAACTATGCTGTGTAAAATCATAATGTGTTGCTCTCTTTGCAGCTGGCTGGAGAAAAACACTCCTCATTATTACTCTGAGTGTGTGAGGGTGTTCGGGCCAGTCATGGAACAAGGTGTGGAGAAAACAAAAGCAGCAGCTGTTGTCCTTTCTGAAAACACATCACAGTTTATCCTATGGATCAAAGAAACAACACCGCTGGCCATAGAATGGGTTAGATAGTGAATGTTTTAAAAATCTCCATTAAACTTTATAAATTCAGTCATTTATGCTAAGGACTGCAGCTGACTGTATTGGACCTTTCTTTGTTTTTCAGGTTAACACCAACACTCCAGACAGTGTGTTCCAAATGTTGGCATATCTAAAAGAGCTTCTCATCTTCGTCCATCATAACTATGTCCTCCCAGCACTGATGTACATATCTGATCTTTTACTACAAGCGTGGACCGACCTGCAGGATTCCTGCAAGTCAGTACTCAAAGCAGCAGCTGCTTTTGACTACAAGTGTTTTTTTATTGGCTGCAGGATTACATAAACATTTGGTGTTTAAAATATGTCCCTGTGGCCTGTTCAGCCAGCTGTTAGTAACAAACGTGTTATTAGTTAAATAATGACATTGTGAAAATGTATGTACTACATTAAAACAGATTGGAAACTAGGAACATCATCCAGCTCTTGTACCTCTTGCTTTTAAATTTAAATTGACACCAACATACATGTAAACATTAACTATGCCTAATTCTTAATTATACTAATGCTTCCCATAAAGCACATTCTTAACAATATGTTTATTTTTTTAATGGAAACCGATAATAAATTGGAGAAAGAGATAAACTGATTATTGAAGCATTTTTAAATGCTTCAATTTGCAATAAACTACAGTATCTCTTCTTCAGGGGGAGTCCTGGTCAAGATGGCAGCAAAAACTAAAAACAGATTTATGTAAAATTATCATCAGAAAGGTTAAAAAATAAAAAGATGTTATGGAAAGGTTGCCTTGAAAGTAAAGCAAGCTTTGAGAAGTGATCTTGTTAGTTTTAAGGTTTCACATTTATCACAGGAACAGCCAGAGGACTTCAAGCGCTTCGAACCGCTCAATCAATAACGTTTTTCTGCTGAACTTGTCATACAAGGCATTCTCATTTTGTATTTTAACATTTCCACCTAATTCTGTTAGGTGTTACATGTTTTAACCCTCCTTTTTGTCCTTGCAGTGGGGAGGTATCAGTGTCGTGTCTTCGGGGACACGCCGTGTACTTCACAAACTCAACATGGCAGCTGCTCCAACACACAACCTCAGCCATCAAATCATGGGCTCAGGAGCTGCTGACGCGAGCAGGATAACACAACAGAATCGAACTGATTTTACCCATGCAATATAAACACTGTGTGCGGTTAGATGCTGTACACGCGCACACACACACACACACACACACTCTGGCCTAGCGTGAGGCTGCATTTCAGTGCATGGGGCTCCTCTGCACTGGTCAGATGGAAATCAACTCCTTCAAAGAGACTTTTCTGTCTTGTTTTCTTGCTCAATTTTGTAAATCAGTTTCCTGTTGTATGGATGTTTCTACCGATCTTTTTGTCACTGCTGGATGTGGAGGTCGCAGTTTTTCTCTCTCCTTTTTCTATTGCAAGTTCCAGCTGTTGCTTTACCCTCTTGGGAGATCAAATGTTATTTATAAGAAACAAATGCAGATTTGTAGATTTATACACCATTTTTATTTGAAGATAAATGTCTTCTATAGAAACTTGGTTAAAGGCAAGAAAAAAAGAACCCAAGGCACAGAAGATCGAATGACTTAAAGTTTTGAGGACCACTTCATCTCTGATGGTTTGTCTCAGCTTTCATCATTGGAAATGTGAACTATTCTAACATTTTGGTAGCCTCATAGCATAATTACAATATAGCAATTATGTTATGAGGCTATCAATTTGCAGGTTTATTTATTCCTTCAGTGGGCTTTAAGTGGATATTATAAACTAGCAGAAGAGACCCGCATCTGTCCAGAATAACAAATAATTGCTTTTTCTTTTACTCTGTTTTATATTGTTCTGTTTATGCGTTAGTTCCTCAATTTCTAGGCTAAGAGAAGGACTCTATAAATTCACTCTTGACATTTTTAATGTGTGCTTCAACGGGTTTATTGTCTTGGGATCATGATCGGTTCTGAAACAGTCAACATTTCAGTGCAATTTATTCACTAATGGTTCCTTGTGCAGCAGATTGTATGAATATGGCAGCAAACAGTCTTAATTTGTGATGAAAATCCTTTATAATAAAGACTTCGAACTGAATCTTGTTTCAAATTCATCTAAAACTTCTAAATCTTAAAGGCTGTTTCTGCAACACGAGAGGCGGATCTAGTTTTAAAAGTAATCAAATGCTTCATTGATCTATAATCAATTAAACGGCGTTTTTCGTCACCCGTGTTGTGTTTCAGTGCTGTGACTGAACGTTGGAAATTCGCATTCAACCCCTTCGATATATGGTGACCAATAGCCATTCGGATTCAATCTTTCACTCGCTAATCAGATGACCTGGTCAATAATTGAATAGCCTATCACCGAGACTGGTCAATATTTGGACGGCCAATCGCAGGGCGAAATCAATCTTTGTGTTAGCCAATCACTGGAACGCTTCGATCTTTTGGGCGGCCAATCGCTGGGGGGAGCAGAATCTTAAATGTCCCGCCTACCCGGTACCGGCAACTTGATGACCAGAGCTCATTGTTGGTGTTCTGTCGTCGGTTTGGGTAAGACTTTTGCATGCATTGTTGAATATTCTGTTATTTTTATTATATACGATATAATTAGCCTGTTTGTTGCCGCTAAAGTTGTCCGTAGTTGGCTAAAGCAGTCCAGTTGACAATCTGTCAGGTTCATATTAATGCAATCTAAAACAAATGTAATGCTTTACCATCTCAACAAATACAACTTAGCATGTGTTGCTACCATGTTTATCCAAGAGTAAAAATTAAATTATTTATTTTATAGGGAAACACCATAAAATCTAAAAGGATATGTGTTTATTTTTATTTTATTTCAGTGCTGATATCAAGCCCTGGCTGTTAGTATGAATAGGTGTTTTATATTGTGTTGCATACATGTCTTTGTAATCCACCCTTTTGGGTACTTGCTGTGATGAGTTTATGTAAATGCAATATGAATAAAATTGCTTATCTCTCATTACAGAAAATGTCTAAACAAAACTCCAAAAGCCACAAGGCTATGGATGATAACGAATGGTTCTCTAGACTGAGGTCTTTTGCTTCCACTGGTGTCTGGCCATCAGATGCAGGTAACCGACCTGCCCCAAGGCAACAGAAGTGGTACACTCTGTATCAGAAGGTATGTTAGAAAATAATCCAAAGAATACATTTTATTTTTAATCTAATTTACAAATGGTTGACATATTGTACATCACGCATGTATGAGCATAAAACGACAAATTATGTTTTAAGACCGACTGTATATTTAGACGTAGTCAAGTTCATCTTGTGCTCTGTTTACAGATAGAGAAGTGCCCACTACTGCTGAGAGGCCAGCGGACACTTTTCTCCCAGCCACAAGGGTGTTTGTGTGGGTTTCATCTTCCTAAGGTAAGCCAAATTTGGGCCTTTTTTTAACTACAGTTGATGCACTATGCATACAGTGTAAAGATGCATTTCTTTCTCATAATGCATTCTTGGACTTTTTGTTGTTTATTTCTGAGCTGCTCTGGCAACAGGTCTGTTCCACAGCAGAGGGAAAGGATTAGCAGGTAAAAGAAGGTCATAAGGTTTAAACTAACTTCATCACTAATATAATAAAAAACAAAACAAAAACCTCTTAATCGGTCACATCATTTGCATGAAATGGGTACTTATTGATTCTTCATTATGAATGAAGTGTGTGAGTGGTTGTTGGTGATTGGAGGGTCCATTGGCGCATGCCTTTGCAACCGTGTTTCTGTCACTCCACCTCTAAGGACAACTGTGGCTACATGCTTACAACCACCACTCAGTGAATGAATAAAATCCCTTCACCCTGGTGAAGCACTTTGGGATGTCTTGTGAAAAGCACTGTACAGATGAGATCCCCTTCCCTGCTTTCCTTAATTATAGTATTAACATAGTATTGAGCAGTAGTATTCTGCTTCCTTTAAATCACTGATGATTTTGGCTATTATCTCTCTCTTTCTCAAAGGTTTTGGGAATGCTCCTGTTTATATACATTGTTCTAAATATATGTTCTGCAACAGGTGCCTACAGCCTCATCTAGACCTACAAGCAGTGCAGCCCAATCAACTAGCAGTCAAAGTAGTTCCATAATGGTAGGTGAATGTTATTGCTTTATGTGAATGAGAATTCATAATGGCAATAACCTGTATTTGTGTCATATTTCAGCTCCAGACTGCTACTCCAGTCAAATACCCCACAGGTTACAGCACACCTGGAACTCTGGCAAAAAGGCCAAAACTCACCCTATCTTCAGTAAATATGATTGCTCCTGTTTTAAAGTCTGTTTTAGTCCTGTTTTGAGTCACAATTGTCATATTTATACCTTTCTAAAGTTTGAAAGGTCCAGATTTGGTGGCAGGCATGTGGAGAATGCAAAGCCAAATATAAATGTTGCACGAAAAACTCATGTGAGTACTGAAATATATTTATTATTATTATCATTATTATTACTATTCTAAATCCTAAGAAATTCCAATTTTATCAAAGTGTTCTTTTGACCTTGTATTTTCAGACGAATGCAACACGTGCTTGTACAAGTACAGCAGCCCATTCTTGTGCGGATCCAGTGCCAGCAGGTGGTTCGCTTCACAACATCTCTCCACCACAGCCTCAAAGTGCAGAGACCTTTTTTCTTGCTCCTCCATTACCGGCTCCCAAACGACAACGGCCAGTGGAAGAGCAGAGTTCAGGAGTAAATGCAGTTAAACATTTTTCTTTAATATTGTCTCTATGTTTGAATCATAATTTTATTCTACATTTGATTTGGCCTTTTCTCTGTCTGAAGAACCCATTCCAGCCTGAGAACACTGCTGTGGTCCAGTCCCCTCACCTGCCGGGGCTCCAGCCTGCGTCCTCCGCTGTGGTCCAGTCCACTGTTTCGTCGGGGTTACCTGGGCAAACTACATCTTCAGAGCAAGTTGTAAGTTAAATATCAGTGTGCTTTAAAAATTAAGGATGTTTCAGCTTTTTGAGATATTTAAAACTTAATGCAATATTTCTCCATAGGCCGTGGATGAACACAGTAGGGCAGGAATGGATCGTGTTGATGTGCTTGCGGAGTACTTGGTGGAACTACGAAAGGAAAAAGGCCTAACTCTTACCAACCAGCAGGCCAACACCATTGTGGGTCTTTGGCATAAATTGGAGCAAAATGATAAAGACCGGATTTTGTATGCTGCACGACATCAGGAACGACTGCTCACTGGTCGATTTAGGTCACCCAAAAAGAAGGCTGTTTATGCAGGAGTTGAAAGCACAAAAAGGTGTGTACTTGGTTCTTCTGGTTCTGCTGCTCAATGGCCAGATTGCAGCCGACTTATTGAAATGATCTTTATCAGGTTGTGCAACATTCATAGTAGCCCCAAAAAAATTGGACACCAAACTTTTTCTAGGTGGTCACAAATTCTAAATGATTACAAAAACATTCGACAGCTAATTTTGAACAATGGCATTATTATGAAAGACACAACCCTGCAACTTGTCACTGTAAACCAGACCACCTTAATACAGTGGCATAACAAAAGATTTAAAGCACAAGATGTTGCCATTCTGATGCAAGGGCTGGTACTGCCTCAGGAACGGCCCATTGCCAGTGAACCACTGCTCCCAGTAAATGCTAGGCCCACTCAACTCACACCACACAAACATGAACACACTTACAACCTGCCACCTGACACCACTGGCCAGGCAAAAACAAAACTCACTATCAGAGACAGAGCTGAGCTGAAAACCATTCAGCCAAAACCCCCTGCATCTCACCCAACAGTTTTTTATATGCCACTCCACATGCCATCTACCACTGCAGCAGGCAACAATTTGCCACGGCTTCTGCTGCCACCCCCCACTACACCAAACATCATATGCCCACCATATTCTAAAACACCTACAGGCCTTACCCAAACCCAAGAGACAACCCAAAAAGAAAAGCGCAAATACACAAGGACAGTCACATCCAACAGATGCACTAAATGCGGTGAGCCACGCACCACAGAAACTGGCCATAGCCAATACAAAGGCAGGATTTACTGCCCAAACAGGGAGACACTGACCAAAGAGCAGTGGCTCAGAAGAATGAGAAAATAAGGGAGTACAATTGGGTACTTTTTCACACTAATTTTATTGTGTGTGTGTGTGTATATATGTTCATTTAAATATATGATGTTAGTGTGTGTATATATGTTCATTTATATATACGATGTTAATGTGTGTATATATGTTCATTTAAATATATGATGTTAGTGTGTGTATATATGTTCATTTATATAAAGGATGTGTGTATGTGTATATATGTTCATTTATATATACAATGTTAATGTGTGTATACATGTTCATTTATATAAAGGATGTGTGTGTGTGTATACATATTCATTTATATAAAGGATGTGTGTGTGTGTATACATAACACGTTTTTAAATAAATAATAACAAATGAAAATTACTCAGCTTATTGACCTCTTTGTTTAGATATTTGCTGATAGTGACTGTAATGTGCTCTAGCATGCTTATGTGAAGGTAACCATATTAAAGGGAAAACAACTATATATTCAGTAGGTCCATACATGCTAATAGGTTGCAGTATACTCTACATCATGAATAAATTGAGATATCCATGTGCAATAAATGCACATTCATTGGGGCCCATTACACCTTGAAAGTCTTGTACTTCAAACTAATGAAGTGTCAACAACCTTAAGTAGACTGGTCATAAAACTTAGAACAAAGGGTTTATCTGAAGGTCATGCACCTGCTGTTCTGGTGTCAAAACTACTTTGACAACTTAAATTAACCTGGCATAAGATTTACTGTGCTTTATGCTCAAATTTCCCATTTGATAATACTGGGTCCTCAATGCAGAATTTTTTATAAAGCTAAGATCCTTGTGCCCAAGTGGGCTTTAGTTACTCTTTTTGATATACACGCAAGAGTTAATGTTATTTACAGAACAATCTGTCTCCTGCCAGGTTAACTAATTGAGTGTAAAATAGAAATCACATTTAGATTACATTGTTTTAGCAGTTTACAGCTCTATGATAGCACTTATGAAGCACTAAATTGTAGCTTAAAATACTTTAAAACGGTCTACAATGCACAATAAGCAACCATATTATGCTTTATTTGTGGCCAAAAAAGTTAACAAAAAAAAGGTGCTTTAGAACGCAAGTCCTTTTGGTGGGATCGAACCCGGCTCTCTCCCCCCCCCCCCCCTTCTCCCCCTCCCCCTCCCCCCCCCCCCCCCCCCTTCTCCCCCTCACATCTTCCCCATCTTATACAGACGATTGTTCCCCAGCTTCAATCGTATGAATATGGCAGCAAACAGTCTTAATTTGTGATGAAAATCCTTTATAATAAAGACTTCGAACTGAATCTTGTTTCAAATTCATCTAAAACTTCTAAATCTTAAAGGCTGTTTCTGCAACACGAGAGGCGGATCTAGTTTTAAAAGTAATCAAATGCTTCATTGATCTATAATCAATTAAACGGCGTTTTTCGTCACCCGTGTTGTGTTTCAGTGCTGTGACTGAACGTTGGAAATTCGCATTCAACCCCTTCGATATATGGTGACCAATAGCCATTCGGATTCAATCTTTCACTCGCTAATCAGATGACCTGGTCAATAATTGAATAGCCTATCACCGAGACTGGTCAATATTTGGACGGCCAATCGCAGGGCGAAATCAATCTTTGTGTTAGCCAATCACTGGAACGCTTCGATCTTTTGGGCGGCCAATCGCTGGGGGGAGCAGAATCTTAAATGTCCCGCCTACCCGGTACCGGCAACTTGATGACCAGAGCTCATTGTTGGTGTTCTGTCGTCGGTTTGGGTAAGACTTTTGCATGCATTGTTGAATATTCTGTTATTTTTATTATATACGATATAATTAGCCTGTTTGTTGCCGCTAAAGTTGTCCGTAGTTGGCTAAAGCAGTCCAGTTGACAATCTGTCAGGTTCATATTAATGCAATCTAAAACAAATGTAATGCTTTACCATCTCAACAAATACAACTTAGCATGTGTTGCTACCATGTTTATCCAAGAGTAAAAATTAAATTATTTATTTTATAGGGAAACACCATAAAATCTAAAAGGATATGTGTTTATTTTTATTTTATTTCAGTGCTGATATCAAGCCCTGGCTGTTAGTATGAATAGGTGTTTTATATTGTGTTGCATACATGTCTTTGTAATCCACCCTTTTGGGTACTTGCTGTGATGAGTTTATGTAAATGCAATATGAATAAAATTGCTTATCTCTCATTACAGAAAATGTCTAAACAAAACTCCAAAAGCCACAAGGCTATGGATGATAACGAATGGTTCTCTAGACTGAGGTCTTTTGCTTCCACTGGTGTCTGGCCATCAGATGCAGGTAACCGACCTGCCCCAAGGCAACAGAAGTGGTACACTCTGTATCAGAAGGTATGTTAGAAAATAATCCAAAGAATACATTTTATTTTTAATCTAATTTACAAATGGTTGACATATTGTACATCACGCATGTATGAGCATAAAACGACAAATTATGTTTTAAGACCGACTGTATATTTAGACGTAGTCAAGTTCATCTTGTGCTCTGTTTACAGATAGAGAAGTGCCCACTACTGCTGAGAGGCCAGCGGACACTTTTCTCCCAGCCACAAGGGTGTTTGTGTGGGTTTCATCTTCCTAAGGTAAGCCAAATTTGGGCCTTTTTTTAACTACAGTTGATGCACTATGCATACAGTGTAAAGATGCATTTCTTTCTCATAATGCATTCTTGGACTTTTTGTTGTTTATTTCTGAGCTGCTCTGGCAACAGGTCTGTTCCACAGCAGAGGGAAAGGATTAGCAGGTAAAAGAAGGTCATAAGGTTTAAACTAACTTCATCACTAATATAATAAAAAACAAAACAAAAACCTCTTAATCGGTCACATCATTTGCATGAAATGGGTACTTATTGATTCTTCATTATGAATGAAGTGTGTGAGTGGTTGTTGGTGATTGGAGGGTCCATTGGCGCATGCCTTTGCAACCGTGTTTCTGTCACTCCACCTCTAAGGACAACTGTGGCTACATGCTTACAACCACCACTCAGTGAATGAATAAAATCCCTTCACCCTGGTGAAGCACTTTGGGATGTCTTGTGAAAAGCACTGTACAGATGAGATCCCCTTCCCTGCTTTCCTTAATTATAGTATTAACATAGTATTGAGCAGTAGTATTCTGCTTCCTTTAAATCACTGATGATTTTGGCTATTATCTCTCTCTTTCTCAAAGGTTTTGGGAATGCTCCTGTTTATATACATTGTTCTAAATATATGTTCTGCAACAGGTGCCTACAGCCTCATCTAGACCTACAAGCAGTGCAGCCCAATCAACTAACAGTCAAAGTAGTTCCATAATGGTAGGTGAATGTTATTGCTTTATGTGAATGAGAATTCATAATGGCAATAACCTGTATTTGTGTCATATTTCAGCTCCAGACTGCTACTCCAGTCAAATACCCCACAGGTTACAGCACACCTGGAACTCTGGCAAAAAGGCCAAAACTCACCCTTTCTTCAGTAAATATGATTGCTCCTGTTTTAAAGTCTGTTTTAGTCCTGTTTTGAGTCACAATTGTCATATTTATACCTTTCTAAAGTTTGAAAGGTCCAGATTTGGTGGCAGGCATGTGGAGAATGCAAAGCCAAATATAAATGTTGCACGAAAAACTCATGTGAGTACTGAAATATATTTATTATTATTATCATTATTATTACTATTCTAAATCCTAAGAAATTCCAATTTTATCAAAGTGTTCTTTTGACCTTGTATTTTCAGACGAATGCAACACGTGCTTGTACAAGTACAGCAGCCCATTCTTGTGCGGATCCAGTGCCAGCAGGTGGTTCGCTTCACAACATCTCTCCACCACAGCCTCAAAGTGCAGAGACCTTTTTTCTTGCTCCTCCATTACCGGCTCCCAAACGACAACGGCCAGTGGAAGAGCAGAGTTCAGGAGTAAATGCAGTTAAACATTTTTCTTTAATATTGTCTCTATGTTTGAATCATAATTTTATTCTACATTTGATTTGGCCTTTTCTCTGTCTGAAGAACCCATTCCAGCCTGAGAACACTGCTGTGGTCCAGTCCCCTCACCTGCCGGGGCTCCAGCCTGCGTCCTCCGCTGTGGTCCAGTCCACTGTTTCGTCGGGGTTACCTGGGCAAACTACATCTTCAGAGCAAGTTGTAAGTTAAATATCAGTGTGCTTTAAAAATTAAGGATGTTTCAGCTTTTTGAGATATTTAAAACTTAATGCAATATTTCTCCATAGGCCGTGGATGAACACAGTAGGGCAGGAATGGATCGTGTTGATGTGCTTGCGGAGTACTTGGTGGAACTACGAAAGGAAAAAGGCCTAACTCTTACCAACCAGCAGGCCAACACCATTGTGGGTCTTTGGCATAAATTGGAGCAAAATGATAAAGACCGGATTTTGTATGCTGCACGACATCAGGAACGACTGCTCACTGGTCGATTTAGGTCACCCAAAAAGAAGGCTGTTTATGCAGGAGTTGAAAGCACAAAAAGGTGTGTACTTGGTTCTTCTGGTTCTGCTGCTCAATGGCCAGATTGCAGCCGACTTATTGAAATGATCTTTATCAGGTTGTGCAACATTCATAGTAGCCCCAAAAAAATTGGACACCAAACTTTTTCTAGGTGGTCACAAATTCTAAATGATTACAAAAACATTCGACAGCTAATTTTGAACAATGGCATTATTATGAAAGACACAACCCTGCAACTTGTCACTGTAAACCAGACCACCTTAATACAGTGGCATAACAAAAGATTTAAAGCACAAGATGTTGCCATTCTGATGCAAGGGCTGGTACTGCCTCAGGAACGGCCCATTGCCAGTGAACCACTGCTCCCAGTAAATGCTAGGCCCACTCAACTCACACCACACAAACATGAACACACTTACAACCTGCCACCTGACACCACTGGCCAGGCAAAAACAAAACTCACTATCAGAGACAGAGCTGAGCTGAAAACCATTCAGCCAAAACCCCCTGCATCTCAGCCAACAGTTTTTTATATGCCACTCCACATGCCATCTACCACTGCAGCAGGCAACAATTTGCCACAGCTTCTGCTGCCACCCCCCACTACACCAAACATCATATGCCCACCATATTCTAAAACACCTACAGGCCTTACCCAAACCCAAGAGACAACCCAAAAAGAAAAGCGCAAATACACAAGGACAGTCACATCCAACAGATGCACTAAATGCGGTGAGCCACGCACCACAGAAACTGGCCATAGCCAATACAAAGGCAGGATTTACTGCCCAAACAGGGAGACACTGACCAAAGAGCAGTGGCTCAGAAGAATGAGAAAATAAGGGAGTACAATTGGGTACTTTTTCACACTAATTTTATTGTGTGTGTGTGTATATATGTTCATTTAAATATATGATGTTAGTGTGTGTATATATGTTCATTTATATATACGATGTTAATGTGTGTATATATGTTCATTTAAATATATGATGTTAGTGTGTGTATATATGTTCATTTATATAAAGGATGTGTGTATGTGTATATATGTTCATTTATATATACAATGTTAGTGTGTGTATATATGTTCATTTATATAAAGGATGTGTGTGTGTGTATACATATTCATTTATATAAAGGATGTGTGTGTGTGTATACATAACACGTTTTTAAATAAATAATAACAAATGAAAATTACTCAGCTTATTGACCTCTTTGTTTAGATATTTGCTGATAGTGACTGTAATGTGCTCTAGCATGCTTATGTGAAGGTAACCATATTAAAGGGAAAACAACTATATATTCAGTAGGTCCATACATGCTAATAGGTTGCAGTATACTCTACATCATGAATAAATTGAGATATCCATGTGCAATAAATGCACATTCATTGGGGCCCATTACACCTTGAAAGTCTTGTACTTCAAACTAATGAAGTGTCAACAACCTTAAGTAGACTGGTCATAAAACTTAGAACAAAGGGTTTATCTGAAGGTCATGCACCTGCTGTTCTGGTGTCAAAACTACTTTGACAACTTAAATTAACCTGGCATAAGATTTACTGTGCTTTATGCTCAAATTTCCCATTTGATAATACTGGGTCCTCAATGCAGAATTTTTTATAAAGCTAAGATCCTTGTGCCCAAGTGGGCTTTAGTTACTCTTTTTGATATACACGCAAGAGTTAATGTTATTTACAGAACAATCTGTCTCCTGCCAGGTTAACTAATTGAGTGTAAAATAGAAATCACATTTAGATTACATTGTTTTAGCAGTTTACAGCTCTATGATAGCACTTATGAAGCACTAAATTGTAGCTTAAAATACTTTAAAACGGTCTACAATGCACAATAAGCAACCATATTATGCTTTATTTGTGGCCAAAAAAGTTAACAAAAAAAAGGTGCTTTAGAACGCATGTCCTTTTGGTGGGATCGAACCCGGCTCTCTCCCCCCCCCCCCCCCCTTCTCCCCCTCCCCCTCCCCCCCCCCCCCCCTTCTCCCCCTCACATCTTCCCCATCTTATACAGACGATTGTTCCCCAGCTTCAATCGTATGAATATGGCAGCAAACAGTCTTAATTTGTGATGAAAATCCTTTATAATAAAGACTTCGAACTGAATCTTGTTTCAAATTCATCTAAAACTTCTAAATCTTAAAGGCTGTTTCTGCAACACGAGAGGCGGATCTAGTTTTAAAAGTAATCAAATGCTTCATTGATCTATAATCAATTAAACGGCGTTTTTCGCCACCCGTGTTGTGTTTCAGTGCTGTGACTGAACGTTGGAAATTCGTATTCAACCCCTTCGATAGCTCAGTTGGTAGAGCGGAGGACTGTAGGCGTTATTCATAGCAATCCTTAGGTCGCTGGTTCGAATCCGGCTCGAAGGAGGAAACACTTTTTTGTGTTTTTTTTTTTTTTTTTTTCGGAATGTCAACCAAAAAAAAACTCAAAACGTTTTAGTTGAATTAATGGATTATTTGTAGACAAATTTAAACATGCCTAAAATACTTATTTATTTATATATGTTTTTAAGTGTTGCGTACAGTGGATAGCGCATTTTTTATGCTGAAATGTCAGACACCATTTACCGACCTCATAAAAACGTGTGAAAATACACTTATTTTATTTTATTTATTCGTACAGTTTCAGCTCCACAGTTCGTTGTCCGAATGTATGCAGCCATGTCATTTTCCACAATTGTGTAACTCACCTTGCGGCAACAGTCATCATTTTAATATACATCTTCCAAAAATATAGAAAGCTTTCCGAGGGACGGTTTACACGAGGATCGTGACGTCACGGAAGCGAAACTTCTGGTACGGGGGATTAGCTCAAATGGTAGAGCGCTCGCTTAGCATGCGAGAGGTAGCGGGATCGATGCCCGCATCCTCCAAGTTGTTTTTAGACTTTCGTCAGTGAAACGATGACCATTTATAGCTTTTTGAACTGATGTGTGGCCTCAGACTGCAATGCCTTCTGCTTCTACATGTTTGTCTTCTTTTGCCCTTTAACATCAACTGTTTTTAAAAGAAATAGTTGCCCAAATAATGTTCTAATTCCTATGAATAGAATAAATATTATAGACAAGGAAAATAGGAAGCAATCGACTTGAAACTGGATGCAAATCCTCTTCTAAGTTTTAGATCTACAATGATTTGCACATTTATTTCCTAAAGAAACCTGACTCATTTGTTTAATTAAAACATGTAATGCTCAGTTTATGGTGCACTGTTGAAAATTAATAAATAATTGTTTTTGTTTTTAGTTAAAAATAAATAAATTTTGTTTTTGCAGCCCGTTGAGTACTTTATCCTTGAGATAAAAGGTGTGCAACAACGGCCTGTTGTTGAAAAGCGCTATATGAATAAACTTGACTTGACACCCCGGGTGTAGCTGATTGCAAACTACAGTGGCCGAAAAGTGAAAACGCGCTGCAAACGGCGAAAACACGCTGCATACACTTAAATGATGTAAACTCCAAAACACACAAACACAAAAATCAAATGCAGCAGAAAAATGCTGCATTTAGAGAAAATAGAAACAAAATGAAAAAGGCTGCAAATACGAAAACAACAAATAGGCCTCTGTCTGAAAAGTATTAAAAAGTGTTTTTAATACAAAAAACGTCAACCTTCAAATAATCATGTACAGTTATGCACTCAATACTTGGTCGGGAATCCTTTGGCAGAAATGACTGCTTCCATGCGGCGTGGCATGGAGGCAATCAGCCTGTGGCACTGCTGAGGTCTTATGGAGGCCCAGGATGCTTCGATAGCGGCCTTTAGCTCATCCAGAGTGTTGGGTCTTGAGTCTCTCAACGTTCTCTTCACAATATCCCACAGATTCTCTATGGGGTTCAGGTCAGGAGAGTTGGCAGGCCAATTGAGCACAGTGATACCATGGTCAGTAAACCATTTACCAGTGGTTTTGGCACTGTGAGCAGGTGCCAGGTCGTGCTGAAAAATGAAATCTTCATCTCCATAAAGCTTTTCAGCAGATGGAAGCATGAAGTGCTCCAAAATCTCCTGATAGCTAGCTGCATTGACCCTGCCCTTGATAAAACACAGTGGACCAACACCAGCAGCTGACACGGCACCCCAGACCATCACTGACTGTGGGTACTTGACACTGGACTTCTGGCATTTTGGCATTTCCTTCTCCCCAGTCTTCCTCCAGACTCTGGCACCTTGATTTCCGAATGACATGCAGAATTTGCTTTCATCTGAAAAAAGTACTTTGGACCACTGAGCAACAGTCCAGTGCTGCTTCTCTGTAGCCCAGGTCAGGCGCTTCTGCTGCTGTTTCTGGTTCAAAAGTGGCTTGACCTGGGGAATGCGGCACCTGTAGCCCATTTCCTGCACACGCCTGTGCACGGTGGCTCTGGATGTTTCTACTCCAGACTCAGTCCACTGCTTCCGCAGGTCCCCCAAGGTCTGGAATCGGCCCTTCTCCACAATCTTCCTCAGGGTCTGGTCACCTCTTCTCGTTGTGCAGCGTTTTCTGCCACACTTTTTCCTTCCCACAGACTTCCCACTGAGGTGCCTTGATACAGCACTCTGGGAACAGCCTATTCGTTCAGAAATGTCTTTCTGTGTCTTACCCTCTTGCTTGAGGGTGTCAATAGTGGCCTTCTGGACAGCAGTCAGGTCGGCAGTCTTACCCATGATTGGGGTTTTGAGTGATGAACCAGGCTGGGAGTTTTAAAGGCCTCAGGAATCTTTTGCAGGTGTTTAGAGTTAACTCGTTGATTCAGATGATTAGGTTCATAGCTCGATTAGAGACCCTTTTAATGATATGCTAATTTTGTGAGATAGGAATTTTGGGTTTTCATGAGCTGTATGCCAAAATCATCCGTATTAAGACAATAAAAGACCTGAAATATTTCAGTTAGTGTGCAATGAATCTAAAATATCGTTCGTTCGTTCGTTCGTCGTCTTCCGCTTATCCAGGACCGGGTCGCGGGGGCAGCAGACTCAGCAGAGACGCCCAGACGTCCCTCTCTCCAGACACCTCCTCCAGTTCCTCCAGGGGGAGCCCAAGGCGTTCCCAGGCCAGCCGAGAGACATAGTCCCTCCAGCGTGTCCTGGGCCGTCCCCTGGGCCTCCTCCCGGTGGGACGTGCCTGGAACACCTCCCGAGGAAGGCGTCCAGGAGGCATCCGGTATAGATGCCCGAGCCACCTCAACTGGCTCCTCTCGATGTGGAGGAGCAGCGGCTCTACTCCGAGCCCCTCCCGGATGGCCGAGCTCCTCACCCTATCTCTAAGGGAGTGCCCGGCCACCCTACGGAGGAAGCTCATTTCAGCCGCTTGTATCCGTGATCTCGTTCTTTCGGTCATGACCCAAAGTTCATGGCCATAGGTGAGGGTAGGAACGTAGACCGACCAGTAAATTGAGAGCTTTGCTTTTCGGCTCAGCTCTCTCTTCACCACAATGGACCGGCACAGCGCCCCCATTACTGTGGCAGCTGCACCGATCCGTCTGTCGATCTCCCGCTCCATTCTTCCCTCACTCGTGAACAAGACCCCGAGATACTTAAACTCCTCCACTTGAGGCAGGAACTCCCCTCCAACCTGAAGAGGACAAGCCACCCTTTTCCGGTCGAGTACCATGGCCTCGGACTTGGAGGAGCTGATCCTCATCCCAGCCGCTTCACACTCGGCTGCGAACCGCCACAGCGCATGCTGTAGGTCTTGGCTAGAGGGGGCCAGCAGGACCACGTCATCCGCAAAAAGAAGAGACGAAATCCACTGGTCCCCAAACCAGACCCCCTCCGGCCCTTGGCTGCGTCTAGAAATCCTGTCCATAAAAGTTATGAACAGGACCGGCGACAAAGGGCAGCCCTGCCGGAGTCCAACATGCACTGGGAACAGGTCCGACTTAGTGCCGGCAATGCGGACCAAACTCCTGCTCCGCTCGTACAGGGACCGGATGGCCCCTAATAAAGGGCCCCCGATTCCATACTCCTGGAGCACCCCCCACAGGGCATCACGAGGGACACAGTCGAATGCCTTCTCCAGGTCCACAAAACACATGTGAACCGGTTGGGCAAACTCCCATGAACCCTCGAGCACCCTGTAGAGGGTATAGAGCTGGTCCAGTGTTCCACGGCTGGGACGAAAACCACACTGTTCCTCCTGAAGCCGAGGTTCGACTATCGGTCGGACTCTCCTCTCCAATACCCTGGCGTAGGCCTTACCAGGGAGGCTGAGGAGTGTGATCCCCCTGTAGTTGGAACACACCCTCCGGTCCCCCTTCTTATAAAGGGGGACCACCACCCCAGTCTGCCAGTCCAGAGGCACTGTCCCCGACCGCCACGCAATGTTGAAGAGGCGTGTCAACCATGACAGCCCTACAACATCCAGAGACTTGAGGTACTCAGGGCGGATCTCATCCACCCCCGAAGCCTTGCCACCGCGGAGCTTTTTAACCACCTCGGTGACTTCAGCCTGGGTGATGAAAGAGTCCAACCCCGAGTCCCCAGCCTCTGTTTCCACCACGGAATGCGTGATGGCAGGATTGAGGAGATCCTCGAAGTACTCCTTCCACCGCCCGATAATGTCCTCAGTCGAGGTCAGCAGTCTCCCGCCCCCACTATAAACAGTGTTGGCAGAGCACTGCTTCCCCCTCCTGAGGCGTCGGACGGTTTGCCAGAATCGCTTCGAGGCCAACCGGTAGTCCTTCTCCATGGCCTCACCGAACTCTTCCCAGGCCCGAGTTTTTGCCTCTGCCACAGCCCGGGCCGCAGCACGCTTGGCCTCACGGTACCCGTCAGCCGCCTCAGGAGTCCCACAAGCCAACCACAGCCGATAGGACTCCTTCTTCAGCTTAACAGCATCCCTTACTGCCGGTGTCCACCACCGGGTTCTGGGATTGCCGCCACGACAGGCACCGCAGACCTTACGGCCGCAGCTATGGGCAGCAGCATCGACAATAGATGCAGAGAACATGGTCCACTCTGAGTCTATGTCTCCAACATCCCCCGGGATCTGGTCGAAGCTCTCCCGGAGGTGGGAGTTGAATACATCCCTGGCCGAGGGCTCCGCCAGGCGTTCCCAGCAGACCCTCACTATGCGCTTGGGCCTGCCGAGTCTGTCCGGCTTTCTCCTCCAGCGGATCCAACTCACCACCAGGTGATGATCAGTGGACAGCTCAGCCCCTCTCTTCACCCGAGTGTCCAAAACATGCGGCCGAAGGTCTGATGATACGACAACAAAGTCGATCATCGACCTCCTGCCTAGGGTGTCCTGGTGCCAAGTGCACTGATGGACACCCTTATGTTTGAACATGGTGTTCGTTATGGACAATCCGTGACTAGCGCAGAAGTCCAATAACAAAACACCACTCGGATTCAGATCGGGGAGGCCATTCCTCCCGATCACGCCTCTCCAGGTGTCACTGTCGTTCCCCACGTGGGCGTTGAAGTCCCCCAGCAGAATAATGGAGTCCCCGGGAGGGGCACTATCCAGCACCCCCGACAGGGACGCCAAGAAGGCAGGGTACTCTGCACTACCACTCGGCCCGTAGGCTGAAATGATAGTCAGAGACCTCTCCCCAACCCGAAGGCGCAGGGATACAACCCTCTCATCCACTGGGGTAAACCCCAATACGAGACGGCTGAGCTGGGGGGCAACAAGCAAACCCACACCAGCCCGCCGCCTCTCCCCGTGGGCCACTCCAGAGTAGAAGAGAGTCCAACCCCTCTCAAGGAGATGGGTTCCAGAGCCCACGCTGTGCGTGGAGGCGAGCCCGACTATTTCTAGTCGATATCTCTCGACCTCCCGCACAAGCTCAGACTCCTTCCCCCCCAGCGAGGTGACATTCCACATCCCTAGAGCCAGCCTAAGCATCCGGGGATCGGGCCGTTGAGGTCTCCACCTTTGTCCGCCACCCAATCCTCTTTGCACCGGTCCCTCGCGGTTCCCCCTGCAGGTGGTGGGCCCACTGGAGGATGGCCTCGCGTCTCTCGTTCGGGCTTGGCCCGGCCGGGTCCCGCGAGGAGCAACCCGGCCACCAGGCGCTCTCCGACGAGTCCCGACCCCAGGCCTGGCTCCAGGGTGGGACCCCGGCTCCGCCGTACCGGGCGACGTCACGTGCCTCGATATTGTGTTCTTCATGAGGGGTTCTTGAACCATTCTTTGTCTGACCCATCACCTAGAACCTGTTTGCCATGGGAGACCCTACCAGGGGCATTTAGGCCCCAGACAACATAGCCTCTAGGATCATTTGAGCACTCAAACCCCTCCACCACGTTAAGGTGACGGTTCAAGGAGGGGAAATCTAAAATATATGAATGTTAAATTTAAAATATATGAATGTTAAATTTTCATCATGACATTATGGAAAATAATGAACTTTATCACAATATGCTAATATTTTGAGAAGGACCTGTATATGTTGAACCGTAGACATGCCATCAAGACCTACGTAAACGAACAACCAAACGTGTAGATATGGAGGATTAGCTCAAATGGTAGAGTCCTCGCTCCAGTTTTTGGAGGTTTTACAGGTGTGCTTCCACCCACCTCCAGATTATGGAGGTGGGTTTCCCTGTCTCTCTTCAGCTGACGCTGTTCTCCCAGCCACTCCTTTAAAGATTTGCCACCTGAGTTACTTGGGCAGAAAGTGGCACTGCCAAAGCGGCGGTGGCCAAACTCTTTTGTTTTGGCCTGCCCACACTTAGTCCACTTGTTAAAAGCTATTTCACGGACACACTTCCTTTTTTGGGCCCCAGTGACCTCCTCTTCTGTCCTACATCGCCTCTTCCTCTGAGTGGAGCAGGACACAGACACAATGGCAGTGGGTGCAAGAGCCACTTGTGTGGCAGGTAAAACTAAAGTTGGAGCCAGTGGAAGGAGACTTGAAGGGTGGCCAACACCTGCTGCCATCACCATCACCCCAGCGTTCAGTGAAATAAACTGGAGTGGTGGTACAGGAGCTGGAAGTAGAAGAGGAGCTGCTGGGGCGATGGGCTGCACAACCGTGGCACTAGCAGGTCGTCTGCCTGGGTGCAGATTAGGAGCCTTTCCCGCTCTGTTTGGGGGAAGGACAAACTGATGTTGGAGCCCTAATGTGGAGGGAGTTTGATCCAGCCTTTCTCGTGGAGCTGGAAACTATGAGCTGGCCACAGCGATGCCACCTTCTGCAGCAAGGCCCTGGGTAAGGACACTTAACTCCTGGGTGCTCTTGCTCCGATTAAATTATTATAATTAACTGCAATATTGTTCATTCAAATGTCTATTTAAAAACTACTGTGCTTTCCATTGTGTAAGAGTCCTCTGATTCAGGACAAACAGCTGAAGAGAGGTGGCCTCCATCAGGGTGTGGCTGTTCAGCACCAGGTCACTAAAACTTTAGTTTTAGCTGTAATTTAGTTCAACTGTTATTTTTTAGCTGTACTATGATTTTAGTCAATGAAAATGCTATGCAAATGTATTCAATTTAATCTATCATTAATTGATTAATCTAATTTAATCAACTTTACATTTATTTATTGATTACATTCTTTTACTCAACCATATTTAATTATATTTTATCCTTCATGGAGCTTCGCACACATGAACAAAGCACAGACCTGTTCCTTTGGCAATGATTTGAAATTATGAGGCTGAACATTTTTACTAAATAACAGTTTACCTGGAGAGTCGAACCATGAAGATGCCGTAGAGCTGATGAGCCTCCATGATAACTCCTGCTGCAAAGCGCCGCATGAAGTGCCAGATGTCCAGGTGCACTTGGAGCTCGTTCCGCTCTGCAAACATGGCCCTGACCTGCGACTGTCTCGGTCCATATTCATTATGGCAGGCGGTGCCACTCCTGCCTCCCTGTAGCTCCTCATGAGACCCGCTGCCATGGGCCACAGTCCATGCCCCTCTGCGGCTGTGAGCACAGACACCAGAACCTGGCCGTGCTCATTGCCCACATTTGTACACCAGCCAGCAGTGTTGACAGCTGTACCGGCCAGTTTTTTTGTAAACTATGAAAAAGATCAAAAACAAAACAGTAGAATAAACCATAAAGCTAAAAATATAAGCACTCAAAATCATTCAAACTTGATTTTTTTTTACCTTTTTGGTGGAGTCCATCTTAAGGACAGAGCCAAAGACAGATGTTATTTTGGCCCTGACCTCAAGTAGCCGTGAGAGGACGTCTCTGGCGTAGACAGACAGGAGCCACTTGGGTTTAGGGAGGGGCGGGAGCAGCGGAGGCGCAGAGAACACTGGAGGCTCAATGATGGAGGAGTCAGTGAAGGGCTCACAGGCAGTGAAGTACTCAAGCGCGCGCCGTGTCCATGCTGCACCTTTTTATAAAGCTGCGTGACACTGTTGCCATGGGTCTTCTCCCACATCGTTATGACCACACGGTAGTCACATGAGTACCTACAGACAGTTGGATGGTATCAGCCAAGTGTGAAGCAAAGCAGTGCAAACACTATGAGCACCTCTAACTACAACATTCTGCAGCCACTTATTCCAGGGGGAGCGGGGGACATGTGAGATGACAAGAAGGAGCTTTAGTCAGTGATTAGGATTAAAATGAAATTAAAAAGTTCACATACACCTTCAAATTCCCTGTCATTTAAAAGTATTTATATCACAGAATTATTTGTAAAACATTGTTTAAGATTTACATACCTTGAGGAAGTTGTTCCTCGGCTTGCGAGGCCACAGTCACCATCTCCTGGTCATCTTCCTCCTCAAAGAAATCCCCAGCAGCAGTGTCTGTAAAATAATACAGAACTAAGCAAATGTCATCAACACATCTGTGTGCATTAACTGAAGTTCACCACGGGTAAAGAGCTGTCTCTGGGCAGCAGACTCAGAGAGGGCTGACAGGGTCTGGCTGGCGACATTATCTTTTGTGCCAGCTGTGAAGGAGGCAAATGCTTCCTCTGTTCCAACAGGGCCTTCACACTGGCAGCCGTCAGTGGCCTGCTCTGAGTGGCAGCAGGAGGAGCAGTAACAGTGGGCACAGCAGTAGAGGGGGCAGACACAGTGACAGTGGGCAGGTGGGCTGAAGCTTACTTCTTCAGCATGTATGTCTTGAAAAGGGCCATGTTGGTGTTTGGCCTGGCCTTTGCCTTCTTCAGGTAGGTGATGATGATGAGAGCCTGGGCCTCTTTGCTTCGGTCCTCATACACCTCCTTCATGGACCTGCCCTTGAAGTCCCGAACTCCACCATCAGACACCCAGAATCACCCAGTTTCATCGATCCAGTTGTAGAAACAATAACAGCTCTCCAAGTTACTCCGAGAGTTAATAAGGATTCAGACAGTGGAACGCGATTGGTCAAAAGTAAGCCCACCAGCTCGGAACGTGATTGGCTCGCCGGAATATGAGGCACTCTGTCACTTCCATTGGCTGGTTAGATTTAGTTTGGGCTTTTTTTTGCTGTGAGAGGTAGCGGAATCAATGCGCGCATCCTCCAATTTCTTTTTTCGTTCAACTTTCTTGAGTGTTACTCGTTTTGCTCATTTGGGACGATTAAACGTTATTTTACACGTGGTTGTGTGTTTTTGTTCTGGAGCGAAACGTCAATCACGTCTGACAAATTGGTAACACCCACCAGTAACCCATTCAAATCAACTGGAAGCAAAGCATAAAGCTGAAGTTAGCTTCTGATTTTAGCTTCAGACTTGGGAAACAGTTAAATTACACCTATTTATTACTTAGAGCATTTTTATGAACCAATTTAGGATTTACGAAACTTATTTAATTTGTAAAAGTATAATAAAAGGCCATATTTGTGCTTTTTTGGTATCCAGACCACATTAGAACTGATCCAGCTCAAAAACTACAGTACCCATACTCTTATAACCTTGACTAGGAAATGCACAACATCAAACTTGTAAAATATTAATTTAATAATAATAATTAATATTATATTATTAATGCAATTAAATCTTAAACAGAATTTTTTGTATATGAAAGATTTTTAGGTGCGTGTTTCTGCTCCCAGTTGCATAAGAATCTCCTCTCTCTCACTGCAAAAAATGCATACAGCTATAATTTTTTTCAGTCTTTTTTGTTGTTTCTATACATGATTGTTTTTGATGCTTCTCTTCCTTCAGCGACTCTTAATTAGACCTCTCCTCCATCTGGCCACGCTCCACTGCCTCAGCTCTGGTTAGTTTTCTGGTCTTTTCCAAAGCACTTATTGATGCTCGAATTACTTTAGAGATGAAATGTCAAAAAGCTTCTTCCAAATAGCCTAACATTTACTCTGCATTTTATTAAAAGTTGTTACGAGAGGTAGCGGGACCGATGCCTGCATCCTCCAAACTTCTTCATGTAAATATTAGCGTTAACTTGAATGTGGTCAAGCACAGTAATGTCTTTAGTTTTAAACTAACATAGAGATGTAATCAAAGAACATAGAGAAAAACTTACTACCCAAAGGATTTTAACTCGCGAAGACAGAAATAAGATTGGAGGATGCATCAGCAGCATCTAAATTTTATACCAAAATAAACCCAACCAGCCAATCGGTCACCTCTCACATTCCGCTGGGCCAATCACGTCCCGAGCTGGTAGCTTACTTTTGACCAATCACGTTCCACCTCCTGAATCCTTTATAAACAATCGGAGCATCTTGGAAAGCTGTCTTTCATTTACAACCGGCTGTACTTCTTTTGCGAGCAGTAAGTTTAAACATATTTCTTTCTTAACAGCTAAACGTATGACAGATTCTAGGTTTATCCTGTTGTTTGCGTAACGTTTTTTAAAAAAAAACAACACTATGCATATCAGGGTCATGTTCATATATCTCATTGCACTTGTTTATTAGAAATATTTAATACACAACTGTCCGAGCTACCGCACCCTGTTGGCGTCAGACGCCTCGGAGCTCCTCCGGTCCTTGGTCCCCAGAAGCGATCAAACACTTTATCTAACTTTGACTCTTAAACGAACGACTCTCAACTAGTTTCTAACTTTTAGCTCTTTTAATCTAAATTAAGGCAGAGAAATGTTTGCAGAGATCAGCGCTGAGGCTCTCGTCTCGGACCGTTGCGTCTGTTAGAGGATGACGAAGAGCCTCGATAAAAGGTCACATATAGTTTTTATATCTGGAACTCCAATGCAATGGATGTTCTCTCCCTCAGTGATTATCAGTAGACTATGTGTCACCATTGTGGTGTCTATCTGGTACGTTGTGTAGTAGCTGGTGTCCATCCTTAATCTAAGTGTGTTGCTGCATTCTAATCAAACCAGTTACAGCCTGCTCCACCATCAAACCCAGTGCCCCAGCCTCAGGTCATTTATGACAATCCTTGGGCCATTTATCTTTGTACTGTATGTCTATAAGCATTCTTATCCTATTGTAACAAAAGGGAAACATTAGAACTTATATTTTATTTTACTATAGTATAAATGGGAAAAACAACCATGAACATATTAATAAAGGTTATTCCTAACACAACAAAGACAGCACTTAATACAAACTTTTTCTGTGATGTACATTTTATTTGTGCTTTATGGAGGTTGTGCTCAGCTGAATAGAGTATGTTTAAGTGCTATTTCGATCATAATTCTATGAATCATCAAGCATGCGCGTCTAATATTTGATATTGTCAACCACCCCGCCAAAAAAATAATTGTAGCAATAATATTATACCAACTGGTGCTATTTTTTATTATTAATAAATTTCTCGTTTTTTTTAATCCAAAATAAATAATTTGATTTATGTCCCACCTAAAAAAAAAAAAGCGTTTTTGTTTGGGCGCTCAATGCTGTTGGTAGCACAACAGAGCTAAAAATGGTACAATGTTTGATAATGAATTCTACTGTTATTCAGTATTGCTTCAGAGGAGCAGTGATTGCGTAGTGAATAGATGTTGCTCATGTCGTGACATAAGGTTTGGACTCCACTGCTGTAGCTGATTGCGAACTACGGTGGCCGACAAGTGCGGGGAGTTGACCACTAAGAGCGCTGTAAATGCTGCTGTTCTATAATACTTTGAAATATAACGATCCCTTAGAGAGAAAAAACATGGAGGAAAACGTACATTTCTTCTTCTTTCCAAGTTTCATCTGGGCATCCTGTTAATGTCTTTGCTGAGGGTGTGGTCCCATATGACTAGGTGGTCGACTCCCCCTAGTGGTCTGGTGCACTTACGTTTTGTAGAGTTAGCTGATTTTCTTAACTTGCTGTTGTTTTTGCTATTTTCTGTTTTTCTGGTTGCAGCATTTTCCATTTGCTTGCGTCTATTCTCTGTAATTGTAGCCTTTTCTTTTGCAGCGTGTTTCTGTTGCATTTAATTTTTGTGTTTGTGTGTTTTGTAGTTTGCGTCATTCATTTGTACGCATCGCGTTTTCGCCGTTTGTGTGGCGTTTAGCCGTTTGCTGTACTTTTGCACCTGTCGGCCACCACAAGCGGTTATGGCAAGCCAACTGTGCCACACAACGCCACTTTTACCACGCGTCTGGTTAAAAGGTCACGCAAAAAACGCCGTTTTATAAGTCAGAACGCCGTAAAATACGGCAAAAATCCCAGAAAAACGTCGTTTTTTACGCGCGACGGCGTTCAATGTCCCGAGAAAACGCCGTTTTTTACGGCGTAAAAAGTGTCACAGAACGCCGTAAAAAACGGCGTTTTCTCAAATTAAGCAAGGCCCTGCCCACACTCTTCTTATCCAGTAAATTTAAACTCCAGCCACCCAATAAGAGAAGTAGAACTGCAGACCCCCACTAATTCATAACAGATCAACTGCTGAAATTAGATCTAATGTTTCTTTCTGATAAATGTCGTATATTCTGCAGCACTCTGTGTCAGTGTTTGCTTCTGTAATTATCTCAATATTAATTTTAATGTCTTTAAAGTCAAAAGAAGAGAAAAAATACACAATAGCTGTCTGAAACAAGTGAAGATCGACACGCAATTTTGAAATCCGAATTGTAGCTGTAATACTATTCTCGCACGGGCACTCGCACGGGAGCTAGTCTGCAGAAACGCTATCTGTGGACATTTGGTGGTTGTAATGTTATTAAATACAGAAAAATTAAGCTTGTATTCCGTGTTTGCTGTTATTTTTATATGAACAATTACTAGAAAGATTCTTAATCTATGAGCTGGCATGAATAAGAATCCTAAAATAGAAATTCTCTATCGCATTATTTAGTTTTTTATTCAACTCAGAAAAGGTCCTACTAAAATGATCAATACAACTATCTGATGGTCAATAACACAACTATTTTTTTTACATTTTTACTAATATAATGACCAATTCCCATATCTCATTACTGGAATTATCATGTTACATATTTTCGATCAAAGCAAGACAGCCCAAAAAGGCATAAACCTGCAGTTCCTTCTGCGTGTCACAGTCCTAAATAATTATCCATGCGCTCTTTATCTTTGCTCATACATGTCTCTCAAAGTGCAAATACAATACTACAGTACAGACATCTACTCATTTATTCCCTCACTTGTACATTAAGTAGGTCTATTCTGTTTTTGGTTGGTTATAATCTGGTTAAATACAGGAAAGGAAAGAGATGTTGTGTTATTATTTTTCTATAAACAACTTTAGAAATATACAGTTTTTTTGTTTTGCCTTTTTTTTATTACCCGCTGTTTATTTCTATGATTTATTCATGTATTTTCAGAATCGTAAAAAGCGGCGTTTTCTCGGGACATTGAACACCGTCGCGCATAAAAAACGGCGTTCAGAGACCAGAAAAAACGGCGCTTTGATGGGTTTTTCGCCGTATTTTACGGCGTTCTGACTTATAAAACGGCGTTTTTTGCGTGACCTTTTAACCAGACGCGTGGTAAAAGTGGCGTTTTGTGGTACAGTTGGCTTGCCATAGCGGTCACCTGTCTGCACGTGTGTGCACGTATGTGTACAAATACAATTCGCAATATATCTCGAGGCGCGGATGTGTATCGAGGCCTACAAAAACGAGCAGCGTGGAGTCATAATTTTAATATACATCTTCCTAAGATATAGAAAGCTTTCCGAGGTACGGTTTAAACGAGGATCGTGACGTCACGGAAGCGAAACTTCTGGTACGGGGGTTTTGTTTTTATGGGGGATTAGCTCAAATGGTAGAGCGCTCGCTTAGCATGCGAGAGGTAGCGGGATCGATGCCCGCATCCTCCAGTTTTGTTTGTTTTCGTTCAACTCTCTTTTTGAGTGTTACTGTGTGTTTTGTTCATTTAGGGCGATGAAAAGTTATTTTACACGTGGTTGTGTGTTTTTGTTCTGGAGCGAAACGTCAATCACGTCTGACAAATTGGTAACACCCACCAGTAACCCATTCAAATCAACTGGAAGCTTCTGATTTTAGCTTCAGACTTGGGAAACAGTTAAATTACACCTATTTATTACTTAGAGCATTTTTATGAACCAATTTAGGATTTACGAAACTTATTTAATTTGTAAAAGTATAATAAAAGGCCATATTTGTGCTTTTTTGGTATCCAGACCACATTAGAACTGATCCAGCTCAAAAACTACAGTACCCATACTCTTATAACCTTGACTAGGAAATGCACAACGTCAAACTTGTAAAATATTAATTTAATAATAATAATTAATATATTATTAATGCAATTAAATCTTAAACAGAATTTTTTGTATATGAAAGATTTTTAGGTGCGTGTTTAGCGCTCCGTCTTACAGCAGATCTGAAGAAGCCTCTGACTGAAGACACTCTGTTGTTGTAGGACAGTCTTATGAAGAGGATGCTCAGAGTTCTCCATAATGTTCTTCATTTTATAAAGAATCCTTCAGTTGTCCCGTGTTGTACCCACTTCACTGCTTATTTCTACTAAAAAAAATCCTGGACTCGCTCAACTGCGCAATTAATTAGTTAATGGTTATTATGAAAGTAAATCTTTTGGTTCACAATACATTGTGTAAAAATCATTTTTCTTAACCAGACAAAAATAATTTCAGGTATAGTTCGTTTAACTGTTCCAACTTCGACTTCGTATGGAGTGAAAGCAAAAAATAACTCATGAAACCCATGAAATGTGATTTGACAGTTTTTTTAATTAGGTTCTAAAAACGTGTCATGTAAACCAGTTAACGTGAAAAAACCAGATAATTCGTAGGACTTTTACAACCGTGGGTGGTGACGTCACGGCAGCGCAAGCCATTGGACGGGGGATTAGCTCAAATGGTAGAGCGCTCGCTTAGCATGCGAGAGGTAGCGGGATCGATGCCCGCATCCTCCAAACAATTTTATACAAATGTTAGCGTTAACTTTATTGTGGTCAAGCATAGTAATCTCTATTGTTTTAATCTATGTAATCCAAAAAACATATAGAATAAAGTCTTGTCCGTCGGATTTTAACTCCAGATGACAGAAATAAAATTGGAGGATGAACCATCTCATGTGAAATGTGAGAGCAAACAAAATAAGAAGAAACTAAGCCCAACCAACCAATCGGTGAGCGCCTCATATTCTGGTGGGCCAATCGCATCCCGCGCTGGTGGACTTACTTTTGACCAATCACATTCCACCTTCTGAATCCTTAGAGCTGTCATCAGTATTCTTTTAAAATTGGTTTGAGAAAGACAGCCACACCCTCTGTCTTTTTGATAGTACTGGTAATATGTTGCCTTATCAGTGCTTTATATCTGTATTTAGTTTTCCTGTTCCCCCCAGTGATTTTATCAAGATAACTCATGCTAGTCCCAACGAATTAATTCAACTAATAAAAAATCACCTGAGTTATTGCGGCTCTATGAAAGATCTACCCAAAGTTATGCTGAACTCCTGGTGCTGAACTGCCACAGCCTGATGGAGGCCACCTCTCTTCAGCTGTTTGTCCTGAATCAGAGGACTCTTACACAATGGAAAGCATAGTAGTTTTTTTTTTTACATAGACATTTGATTGAACAATATTGCAGTTAATTATAATAATGACAATTTTCTGACTGCAGGTTTAATCGGAGGGAGAGCACCCAGGAGTTAAGTGTCCTTACCCAGGGCCTTGCTGCAGAAGGTGGCATCGCTGTGGCCAGCTCATAGTTTCCAGCTCCACGAGAAAGGCTGGATCAAACTCCCTCCACATTAGGGCTCCAACATCAGTTTGTCCTTCCCCCAAACAGAGCGGGAAAGGCTCCTAATCTGCACCCAGGCAGACGACCTGCTAGTGCCACGGTTGTGCAGCCCATCGCCCCAGCAGCTCCTCTTCTACTTCCAGCTCCTGTACCACCACTCCAGTTTATTTCACTGAACGCTGGGTCGATGGTGATGGCAGCAGGTGTTGGCCACCCTTCAAGTCTCCTTCCACTGGCTCCAACTTTAGGGATCATGACAACAAATTGCATTTTTCTGTGGTTTTGGGTGTATAATATGATCTGTTGTGCACTGAGGCCGTGTGAATCTCAAGAGCGGGTATCAAAGGCTCTGCTCATAGGCGGTCAGCTTTGTACCTTTGCTCAAAAACGGTTGAATCAGAGAACAGATCAACTTTCTACGTCATTCATATTCTCCAATTAGAGCACACCTTCAAGCAAACGGCCTTCCCCCCTCCCCTCAGCTGACACACCGGTTGAGTTGGAGTAGCATGTCGTGCTAGCAGGTCTGACTACACTGAGGATGGCTACTAAAAAGGGGAGCAGTGTTGTCCTAGGGTGCTCAAAAACGGATGTAAGTTTCCACTTACTCTGGAAGGATGAGAGAATCAGAGAAGAGTGGCGGAAGTTCATTTATGAGGAAGTACCACTCGATTATAACACCAGTTTGAGACTGTTTAGCACACTTTACTGAAGACTGTTCTGAACATGGGTGAATTCAAGTCAATTATGACCCCAAAGAACACCTGAGGGTTAAATCTTACCAGTTCTGCTCCCTCATTCTTGTCCTCCAGGCGATTCTCTAGAGCTTCAAACTCTTGTTCTGTGTTTGCCGGCTTCACTTTCTATTGAAAAAAAATTGGGAAATTGTGAACACATTTTCAGAAGTCCTGTTTCCACACCAAAGTAGAGGAACTGGCTACCACATAGATCCCTGACTTGTATTTCAGGGGGAGTTCCTAACAGGGTTCTAGCATCTTTTGGCAGGCGGTGGCCATGTTTGCATAGCACCAAGAGCAGCTCATCTACCGATGTGCGCATTGCCTTATTTTTTACAGCCCTTTTAGCCAAATCACTCCTCGGACATAGTTCCAATTTCTACATTACTTTCACTATCGCTGTTTGTCAGGAGGTGATCATCTCGATATTCATCTTCTCCTGTATCAGATTGCTCCTGTGTCCGTATTAGAGGCTGACATTTTCCCGGGAATCCCATGAGTCACAGCATCAGTAAAGATCACGTGATTGGGACGGTACAAGATAAAAAATGAACGGGAGCGGGAGCTAACCAATAGGAGGGAAAACAAACTAGGATCAATTGTCTTTGGAAATGTAAAACTGAGACTTTCTTATAAACTTTAAGAAAAAAACTTGGATCGACGCCGACATTGTGTAGTTTTTTTTCCAAGAAGCCTATACTATGTGAGTCAAATGAACTACACGACCCACAAGCCAACAGTGCTTCTGATCGATGTTTTCCACCTGCGTTCAGAGCGCAGCAATGGAGGGAGCAAACCCAGGTGGAGAACTGGACGTGGTAAAATTAGATTCGCAACGTAAAGTCAGAAGTATGGACTTCTCTATTAAACTTGTAGAGCTGACAGGAAAGTCGCAAATATCACCGAACTTCAGGAGAGTTGAATGTAGCGGTGTTAACACGCAGTCTGCTGCTTGTAAAACTGGTTTAGTCGGAATCAAGTACAACAGTGATTAAAGGACACTTGTAAGGCAGATTCTGGATTAAATCAGCCCTGAATCTCTTCATTCATCAAATGAAAAGTACCAACATGTGTCAAGTCTCATCTGACCAACAAAACTGCTCACATGTGCACTAAAGATTTAAGAGCCTTTGTCACAGTAGAGTAGAAAGGCTTCATCAAGGGAAGATATTAAATAAATACGTTGTGAAATAGAAAAAATTGAATGTACTATTAAATGTACAATTTATTTAATACATCATTAAATATTAAGTGTACCACTAATTACGTCATGTCGTCTTTAAAATTATAAATTATACTTAATTATTCAGTGGCACATTTAATTGCATAACTGCATTTCATGATATAATGGTACATTTATTGTTTCGAATGATTAAATAATTATTACTATTTATTATTAAATAAATAAATGGTACCTTTAATTTAATGGCACATTTAATGTTACATTTCTTTCATGTTACATTTACTTCACTAAAGGGACATTCACAACATTTATTTATTTAATGATGATTTTATTGTATTAATTTTGTCCAGTTTGACCCTCCATACTTGATGCCTGTATAGGAGGTCATGTCAGAATATGAATCAGGTGTTCTGGAGCAGACAAACATCTAAAACCTGCAGGGAAGGGGTCCCTGAGGACCAGGGCTGTGAACCATTGAGGTACAGTTTCTAAATTGTGAAGGTAATGCCTTTTTGCACTTTTATTCAACAAGTACAGTTCTCTTGCTTGGTGCATTTTTCTTTCGTTTCAGCAACTTGAAACATAAAAATGATGTCATTGTTCAACGGAAACAATCACTTAATAAATAAGTAAAATACAACTAGGTACATTTTGTTTATTCAGTTAAGATAGACATGGTCTGTTTCCTTGTTTAATATTTTATTATTTCTTCATTATTATTCTTTTTACTTTAACTGGCCTTTACTACAGCTAAAAACAGGGACCTAACGGGTCCTTCAAAGAAATTGTCAAAAGACTAAATGAAGAAAACAAAAGTGGGAGTGTCACATGAGTGGGAGTCGTTCTAAATGGGAGCGGGAGTCAATTTACCAGGAGTGGGATGGGACAGGATTTTGTTATGCTTGCCTGGGATTGGGATGGGACAAGACATTTTTCTGTGGGAGCGGGATGGGACAGGAGAGAAAATCCACTCCCATGTCACCCTCTAGTCTGTATGTCTATTGGGCTATCGGCAAAAGAAGGGCCTGGATTCTCATTTGAGGGACCTGGATTCTCTTCTGAGTTACTAGACTCCAACAATACATGTAATTGTGCATTTTGTTGTCTCCATTTTTTGTGATACATCTGGGGGTGAAATTAAAAACAAACAAAACATTTCTAAGTCTGAATGTTTTATAAAGAACATCTTTACATTTGAAAATAAGAAAGTGAAACAATCAAATACAGGTAGGCTGCGCTAATCATTTCTTTTAACATATTTCACATTAACCTGTATTTAAATGTTCCAAAATTGTAAACAATTTTTTGAAGGTTACAGTAAGTTACTGTGAAATGAAAATGGATGGTTAGGTTAGGAGACAACTCACCGTTGAACACAACTTGGGTCGTGTTCTCTAGAAAAGAGAAGGCAGAAGAATGTGAAATCTCAACCTTATTTTCAAAGATTGTGGATGAAAAGTGTGTCAATATGCCACATTCGCCAGCATTGAACATTCTTGATAAGACACACACCTGTAAAGCAGGTGTGTAGTGTACTGGGTGACCTTGGGGCATCTGCAGCCACATTCTCCATCAGGAGATTAATGTTATCCCTCTTGCCAGTGCCTCATTCATGTAACATTAACATTTATTTTTTGTGACCACAGCCAATGCTGCCAGACATAAGTGGTAATAACTAAGGCTGAACAATGTAAAAAAAAGCAAAAAAAAAAGCATTTGATTAAAAAAAGTCATTTATTGATAGGTAGCAGTAGTTATATAAACATATACATATTATATATACACATATATATATATATTATATATACACACATATATATATATATATACACATACATATATATATATATATACAAGTTTGAGATCTTTGGTTCCAACCACCGTGTCTTTGTGCAGCGCAGAAGAGGTGAACGGATGGACTCTACATGCCTGGTTCCCACCGTGAAGCATGGAGGAGGAGGTGTGATGGTGTGGGGGTGCTTTGCTAGTGACACTGTTGGGGATTTATTCAAAATTGAAGGCATACTGAACCAGCATTGCTACCACAGCATTTTGCAGCGGCCTGCTATTCCATCCGGTTTGCGTTTAGTTGGACCATCATTTATTTTTCAACAGGACAATGACCCCAAACACACCTCCAGGCTGTGTAAGGGCTATTTGACCAAGAAGGAGAGTGATGGGGTGCTGCGCCAAATGACCGGGCCTCCACAGTCACCGGACCTGAACCCAATCGAGATGGTTTGGGGTGAGCTGGACCGCAGAGTGAAGGCAAAAGGGTCAACAAGTACTAAGCATCTCTGGGAACTCCTTCAAGACTGTTGGAAAACCATTTCAGGTGACGACCTCTTGAAGCTCATCAACAGAATGCCAAGAGTGTGCGGAGCAGTAATCAAAGCAAAAGGTGGCTACTTTGAAGAACCTAGAATATAAGACATATTTTCAGTTGTTTCACACTTTTTTGTTCAGTATATAATTCCACATGTGTTAATTCATAGTTTTGATTCTTCAGTGTGAAGCTACAATATTCATAGTCATGAAAATAAAGAAAACTCTTTAAATGAGAAGGTGTGTCCAAACCTTTGGTCTGTACTGTATGTATGTATGTACAAACCAGTCAGTCAGTCAGTCATTTTCTACCGCTTATTCCATAGTGGGTCACGGGGAAGCTGGTGCCTATCTCCAGCAGTCTATGGGCGAGAGGCAGGGTACACCCTGGACAGGTTGCCAGTCCATCACAGGGCAACACACAAACAACCATGCACACACTCATTCATACACCAAAGGGCAATTTAGAGTGACCAATTAACCTAACAGGCATGTCTTTGGACTGTGGGAGGAAGCCAGAGTACCCGGTGAGAACCCACGCATGCACGGGGAGAACATGCAAACTCCATGCAGAAAGACCCCCGGCCGGGAATTGAACCCAGGACCTTCTTGCTGCAAGGCAACAGTGCTACCAACTGCGCCACCGTGCAGCCCCTGTACAAACCATATATATATATATATTTTTTTTTGTTAAACATATTTGTGGAACATTTTAGGCTTGGTGGTCTCATTTTAAAGTAGACCACAAAAAGATTAAACTCAATCTTTCTTACAAAGAACGGGGCCCGGCGCTTGATATGACGCCGTTTATACCAACCCTTCGAAGCTGACATGATTTTAGAAAGCTTGGTGGCCATAGGGTCAAAGGAAGCGGGAACAGACTCAGCGCAATAGCAGACATAAAAACGACATGGAGAGGGAGCCCAGACGTCAGTCAAAGGGCCGATTCGCTCATAAAAAAAAGAGCATATCAACCTAATTTCAACATAGCAGTGACAATTTTCAGCATAGCGGCCCGCTGCACTTAAATGCACTGGCAGAACTCTGGCTTGTCTGACACCCAGGGGTGAAAGTGAGCCGGTACGGTCCGGTACTCCGTACCACTAAAAGATTTTGCACCAGTACGCAGTACCGGGAAGAGGAAAGAATGGCTGTCTGCTATGAAGCCGTCATCCAAAACCAGTTACGGCTGCAACAATTCACGAGCAAACAAAGAAGATCAGATTGACTACCAATAGGCAGTCTAAAACACGACTTAATCTGTTTATAAATATAGCTTTTTCCCCTCATTCCAAATTGTTTCTGAACTGTTCTACTATGCTGGAGCCTCCATATTCTTGCTTTGCTTCGGTCTCCTCGGAGCTCGAGGTTTTTGTGAACTGCCAACATTTAAAACAAGCACCGCTACGTTTAATGTCTGTCTGCTCGCTGCTAAATACCCCAGTTAAAAGCAAAGGAAGATTAACTCGTTGTGTTTCATGTTATGTTGCTGAATTACAACAACACAGTACAGCTCAAAAACACCGCTTTTGACAAGAGATTTCACATACACTACACGAGAGCGCATGCGCGCTTACCTCAAGTCTCTTAACAGTTTGCTGGATAGTGGCTTAATGAAGATCAGTGATGAGATTCAAATGGGTGTTATATATATATATTTTTGGCAGAAAAATCTCATCACTGATCTTCATTAAGCCACTATCCAGCAAACTGTTAAGACACTCGCCTCTGCCCAAGGCAATGGGGTGTCACGTGATCAAATAAGCGTAATCTGATTGGCTAAAAGACGCTCGACTCAATCGAGTGCTGATTGCTTTGGCTTAAGTCACATTTGCAGGCGAATTTCTGCAGGTGAATTTTTGCTGGCAAATTTTAAGTACAAAAAAAAATTCACATACATAATTGCACAGGATAAAAATTCTGTGTTACAAATTCAATCTTTAAAAAATGTCTGATTCTGATGAGTATTTTACTTCCATAAAATCAAAACTTGACCACAATGCAGAGAACAATAACTTTTGTGTTCAAAAGAAAAGACGGAAACTGAAGATGAAAAGTCATGCATCAGAAAATGGTTTATCATTATTTCATACATGGCAGTTCTTAATCAATTGATATATATCTATATCTATATATTTATATACAGGGGTTGGACAATGAAACTGAAACAGCTGTCATTTTAGTGTGGGAGGTTTCATGGCTAAATTGGACCAGCCTGGTAGCCAGTCTTCATTGATTGCACATTGCACCAGTAAGAGCAGAGTGTGAAGGTTCAATTAGCAGGGTAAGAGCACAGTTTTGCTCAAAATATTGAAATGCACACAACATTATGGGTGACATACCAGAGTTCAAAAGAGGACAAATTGTTGGTGCACGTCTTGCTGGCGCATCTGTGACCAAGACAGCAAGTCTTTGTGATGTATCAAGAGCCACGGTATCCAGGGTAATGTCAGCATACCACCAAGAAGGACGAACCACATCCAACAGGATTAACTGTGGACACAAGAGGAAGCTGTCTGAAAGGGATGTTCGGGTGCTAAACCGGATTGTGTCCAAAAAACATAAAACCACGGCTGCCCAAATCACGGCAGAATTAAATGTGCACCTCAACTCTCCTGTTTCCACCAGAACTGTCCGTCGGGAGCTCCACAGGGTCAATATACACGGCCGGGCTGCTATAGCCAAACCTTTGGCCACTCATGCCAATGCCAAACGTCGGTTTCAATGGTGCAAGGAGCGCAAATCTTGGGCTGTGGACAATGTGAAACATGTATTGTTCTCTGATGAGTCCACCTTTACTGTTTTCCCCACATCCGGGAGAGACGGTGTGGAGAAGCCCCAAAGAAGCGTACCACCCAGACTGTTGCATGTCCAGAGTGAAGCATGGGGGTGGATCAGTGATGGTTTGGGCTGCCATATCATGGCATTCCCTTGGCCCAATACTTGTGCTAGATGGACGCGTCACTGCCAAGGACTACCGAACCATTCTTGAGGACCATGTGCATCCAATGGTTCAAACATTGTATCCTGAAGGCGGTGCCATGTATCAGGATGACAATGCACCAATACACACAGCAAGACTGGTGAAAGATTGGTTTGATGAACATGAAAGTGAAGTTGAACATCTCCCATGGCCTGCACAGTCACCAGATCTAAATATTATTGAGCCACTTTGGGGTGTTTTGGAGGAGCGAGTCAGGAAACGTTTTCCTCCACCAGTATCACGTAGTGACCTGGACACTATCCTGCAAGAAGAATGGCTTAAAATCCCTCTGACCACTGTGCAGGACTTGTATATGTCATTCCCAAGACAAATTGACGCTGTATTGGCCGCAAAGGAGGCCCTACACCATACTAATAAATTATTGTGGTCTAAAACCAGGTTTTTCAGTTTCATTGTCCAACCCCTGTATATTCTACATTGTCAAGTGATTCTAATTTCTGCCTTATACAGACAGCCCACAGTAAGGTAAAATATTGATACATTTTAATTAGTTTGAGTGGACTTTGCTGAGAGAGAGAGATCTCGAGGGGGCCACAGATGAGAGTAACAATTAACACACACACATATATATATATATATATGCCCCCAGTGCCTCCCAGCCCCTTCGCCCGCAAGTACCAGCAAGAATTTAAAACTACTTTCATACCTAGGTTAACGATAATTGACATTCACTGATAAAACTAAATTTTTGTTAACATGAGTAGTGTACTTTCAACAACAGATAACTGCGTCAGGTTTAGTTTTGCTCCCAGATTTTACATTGGCTTACCTGCAACAGCCGTTAGCGATTGTTAGCGCGAGCTAGCTGGCTCGAAAATATCACTCTAGTCGGCACTGATAGTAAGCCGTTGGGTAAATGCTACTGTTGACTGTATGCCCAAAATCAGCCGTTCAAAGTTTACATAATGTCACTGGTTTATTATAAAATGTGAATTAGAAAACTTTACTAACCGTTGTTGTACCGCCAAATACAGCCAGTCCGTCCGAACCGGTCAAACCGCCCAAACCTCTGACGAAGACGACGCAACCACTTTACGCATGCGCAAGCGGTTGTTCTCGCCACACTAGTGACGGACACACCATCCACCAATCGCGTTTGGTCAAATATGGCAACCAGACGTTGGTTTCATAGATATGCGCGTGTCCCCAAAGTACGCCAGAAGAAAAAAAAACTAACCCGGTAGATGAAGATAGGGCTTTATCATGACTCAATTCAAACATCAGATTCAGAGTTGAGCTTTTAACATTGCATCATTATTCATGTATCAACACGTTTTCAACGGTCAGTTAATCAACATTGTCTGGATGTTGGAACAATGTCATTTTTCAACTGACATATTTCAGCAACATTTTTAAAAGTCATGTTTGCAAAAGTACTCTTGATTAGACATGCAACTCAAAAACTGTTGATATTTCAATGCTGAATCCATGGTGAGTTAACAACACCAATTCAACTGTTTGGTGTTCAACATTGTTTTGTGGTTGAATTAATGTTTTTTCTTAAACTGACATTTTTTTCAACAACATTTAAACGTTTAATGTCAGTCAAATGCCAGCTGGGTGTGATCGAAATAGCACTTAAACATACTGTATTCAGCTGCCACAACCCCCATAAATCACAGATTATTATAGAAGCAGCACAACGTAATTATGTTGCTAACTTCGCCATATTAATGTACAATAACAAGCATATTGTAAGATGAGATTTATTTCATATATTGACGAGCTACTCCACTTGCTCTACAAACTCTTAACCCACGGGTAAAACGGAGATGTACATCACAGAAAAAGTAAGTATTATGTGCTGCCTTGTTTTGTACTCAATATTGCTAATAAGTCCAATGAAGTATATGAACATGACGCTACGTGATACGCAGTGCTTTTTTTTTTTTTTAATAAAAATGTAATGTAAACAATGGGATGAACCTAGAATCTGTCATAAATTTAGCTGTTATAAAAGAAAATATGTTTAAACTTAACGCTCGCAAAAGAAGTACACACAGTTGTCGATGATACGATGACAGCTCCAAGGATTCGGAAGGTGGAACATGTTTGGTCAAAAGTAAACCCATTAACTCGGGACATGACTGGCCCACCGAATTGAGGCCCTCACCGATTGGCTGGTTGAGCTTAGTATGGGTTTTTGTTTAGGCTTTTTTTTTGCTGCTAGAGGTAGCGGGATTGATGCCCGCATCCTCCAAACCTCTTGTCAAGAACAGTAATGTCTTTAGAAATAAAATAGAGGTTTAATTTAAAAGAACATAGAGAAAAACCTCCTGTCCAAAGAATTTTAACTCTTGAAGAGAGAAATAATATTGGAGGATACGGGCATCGATCCCGCTACCTCTCGCATGCTAAGCGAGCGCTCTACCATTTGAGCTAATCCCCCATGAAAACAAAACCTCTCGTGACGTCACCAGGGTCGTATGATACCTTCTGGAAAATGTTACGACTGCCTATATTCAAACGACAAACTGTGGAGCTGAAATTGTGCGAATAAAGAAAATTTAAAAACTAAATGATAAAAAAATATATATATATTTCCCCCTAGTATTTTCACACGTAATTATGAGGTCGGTAAATAATTTCATCACAAAAAAATGCGCCATCCACTGTAAGCAACACGCAAAACATATGTACAAAATAACTATTTTAGGCATTTTTATAGTTGTATACAAATAATCTATTAATTTAACTAAAACGTTTGAGTTTCTTTTGACTGACATTTCCAAGAAAAAAATGTTTCTTGTATGAACTCCGGTCCTAATATGGAAACGTGTTGTAGCTCTTGTTTCTACAAACCCTTGAGAACTATTTTAAGACATGATATTGATATTTTCATATATTCCTTATTCAGGATGTAACCACATTTGTTTCAGAAAAATAAAAGCTGTATTTAAATGAAATAAAAAACAGGATGAGACCCTATGCTCTAGTATTCAGGCTAAATCCACAAACCTATTTCAAGACCACTTAATTTTCCAACAAATGTGTTACAGTAGAAAGCTCTAATATATCAAAGAGTAGTGGCATAATCCATCCCTAGACAGATAATCTCTCCTGGTGTTTTTTTATATTTAACCTTATATTTCAGCAACTGCATGTAGCACTATTGCTCCACAATGATGTCAATACCTTTCCCCTTTGATACAGTTCAAGGTGATATTGTATTGCAGGATTAATTTTAGACCTGTTGCCATAACCAGAATATTCTAAAATAAAAAGACCAAGCTAATAGCTTTACATTTATACAATCGTGTTTAATACAATCTGACATGCAGACAACATTGGCATATTGAGAAAGGAGGCCAGAGGCTTCGCAGCATCAACTAAATGCTATCGGAGTATGTGAATGAAACAAAGGACATCCATAGACACAAGTTTTATCACCATTAGTATAGTTGTAAAAACTGAATTTATTGTTAGGGTTTTCTCTTAAATGACTCTTACTGAGCAGTGTTGTCAGGTACAGCCTCTTCCTTTAATGTAGAGGTCAGGCGGCTCAGTCTGAAAACAGCTCCTGAATCGTGAAACGCTGAGTCATTCATCGATGGTTTGCTTTCTGCCCCAAGTGTCCAAAAGCAGGATTTGCTTGTTTGTTGTGATTTTCTTTTATTTAAAGTCTGTAAATGAACAAGTGATGGCAGCAGGGGAGTTTCCCGACCATTGATAGCCTGTCTACTCCCTGTCGTATTTTCAGCTGTCACATGAAGTCGTCTGAGTCATAGTCGTCCTGCAGAGAAGTAAAAACCCAGTCTCTAGCCATAAAATAGTTTTCTAAATGGAATATCTTCTGAACCATCCCTTTATATGTAGTGAAGTCTGTAAAAAAAATATTGGTGGGAAGCTGGGAAGCGTTTGAGCAATTTTCATTCTTACCTCGTTGGTTTTCATGTTTTCACTCTTCATCAGTGAAGTATAATTCCTAGAGAATAAAAAGAAAGTTAAATTTATTAGTCTTTTACCATGCCATGAAAGGTATCCAACATAGACTAACACAAAGCAGTTTATCCTTGTGATGCGGGGGGAAAATGATGGATAGTTCTAATCTTTTTTTTTGCAAAAACAAAAAAAAACATCTGAAAAGTATAACCACCAACAGATTTTCTTCCAGGACGGACAAGTGATTAGCTCAACGCATCCACCATCAACTTTAACCAGCTTCCTGTCCCCTGCTGCAAAAAGGGATTCCCACAGCATGACACTGCCACCCCCATGTTTGACAGTGGGGAAAGTGTGTTCAGGGTGGTGTGCAGTGTTAGTTTTCAGTGGTTCACACAAAGTGTTTGGGATGTAGCTCAAAAAGTTTAATTTTTTGCTTCATCTGACCAGAGCAGCTTCTTTTATATGTCTGCTGTGTCCCCCTACATGGTTTGTGGAAACTGCAAACAGGACTGATGTTCTTGCAACAAAGACTTTCTTCTCGTCACTCTTCCATTAACATCAGATTTGTGGAGTGCAAAACTAATAGTTGTTCTGGCAACCGATTCTTCCACCTGAGCTGTGGATCTCTGCAGCTCCTTCAGAGTTACCATGGCTTCTTGGCAGCTTCTCTTATAAGATTCTTCTCGGCCTGTCTGTCAATTTAGGTGGTAAATGTGTCTTGGTTTTGCAGTTATTCCATACTCTTTCCATTTTTTCAGATGATGGATTGAACAGTGGATTTTATTTAGGGGAATCAGAGAAGGCTGAATACAAATGCACAACACACTTTAGATTTCTATCTATAAAAACATTTTGAAATCCATGAATCCTTTTCCCTTTCACTTCACAATTATGCTTTAACAATAAAATACAGTGTATTTATTGGTTGTAACGAGAAATAAATAAGAGTCCAATGGGTGCAAATACTTTTGTAGATAGACTAAGCTTTTTATCATCTAAAATCTTCAGCCCACCTGAGCTCCTCCATCTCCTTTTTCTTCTTCTGCTCTTCCTTCTCTCTCCTCTTCTGCTCCTGAAGTTGGGCCTTCTTCTCGTTCCTCTCCTCCTGGTCTCTTGCTTCCTTCTCTGCTGCCAGGTCCGGGAAGCGCTCTTCTTTTGTCTTTTCCAGACGGTTTACGATTTCATTGATCTTCTTCTCCACAGCAACAATCTTCACCTGCGAGAAGCATCAAACACTTCATGCCGAGGAAAGCTGGCAGACTAGAAGTTTCGGTAAGTACACAAGGCCTTTAACTTTGTAAGAGTAAGATACATTTGGGCTGCTGACCTCTTTATGTCTGTGAAATCCGATCTGTCCAACATCCATGTCTCCTGTTTTCTTCAAGTTGGCCCACGGCGTGTAAACCACATTGATGTTGTTCATCTTGCAGCCTGATGGTAAACAGCACAATTATCCTTCATATGTCATGCATTTGCTGTAAAAAAGCAGAAGGAGGCTCGGATAGGATGATGCAGAATTACCCTGGATGCTGTTGTTCTTCACCAGCTGTGCACAGTCTACCAGCACCTCTGGAGGAATATCATCTATAGTTTTACCCTGAAAATGATACAAACACATTAATCAGAACAGGCTTTTATTGTAGCTTAACTTGAACAAAAGACGTATCATATACAACTCAATTAATAAACCTGCTAATTGCTTTTACTTAAAACAAAATAATTGTTGGTTTTTCCAACCAACCCAAAACAAATAATTGATCACAGTTTCAAACTAAGAATACCAGCAAAATAACAACCTTTTAATGAGGAGACTGTGTTTAAATTTGTTTTAAATATTATGCTTTTCAAGTCTGAAGAAGAGACTCTTTACCTTTGGCATTCTTAGATAAACATGAGCTGAAGAGAGTTTGTCAACGTGAAACCTGCGTGTGGGAGGAAAAAAAAGGAAATGTTAATGTAAAATGTTTTCACAGATTAGAGTCACAGAATATTTTACTGAAAAATTGAAGACATCAAAAACTGTGTCAAAGGTTAAAAATGAGTTGAAACAGAATAGAAATCAGTTAAGAAATTAATTTGTGATTACATTAGTAGTTTTCTCATTCTATCTACTTTAATCTAAAGTTCAACAATATACATCATTTTCTGTACTTTCTTCTGTTCATTGATGGATTGACACAACACTCTTTAAATCCTATTATGAGCCATCATTTCCTTTTTATTATCATACAGACAGGATTTTGTAAAGAAGTTTATTGACAGCCTGCACACAGATCAAAATCTGATAATTTACTTTTTTTGCACTTACAGTGCCTTTCAAAAGTATTAATAACCTCTGAAGTTTTTTATACACTTTTTATGTTACATTTATTTTCTTTAACAGTTTTGCAGAACTAGGGAGTGAAATTTTGTTCCATTAGTTTTGCAAAATAGCTTATGCTTAGACTGAATGAAGAGCATCCGTGAATATCAGTTTTCAAACACTGATTCAGATTCCTAATTGGATTTATTTCTGGTCTTTGTCACACTGGATATGATGTTTTCAGGATGATATGAAGTGTTAATTTTCTCCACATAGCATTTTGCATGTAGGCTGAAAATGTTGTTTTTGGTCATGTTCTTCCACATGTATGCTGTGTCCCTTACATGGCTGGTAGAAAAGTGCAACCAGGACTTCTGATGACTGTTTTTCAACAAAAGCTTTCTTCTTTCTCTCTTCCATAAAAGCAAGATTTGCTGAATGTTTGTCGAATGTACAACTAATAGCTTTCCCCCAACTGAGCTGTGGATGTCTACAACTCCTCCAGAGCTACTATAAGCCTTTTGGCTGCTACTTGAGAATTTTGGGTGGACTCCCTTGTCTTTGTAGGTTTGCTGTTGTGCCACATACGCTACATTTTCAGATGATGGATTTCAGTTCGGAGCTTAGGATATTGTTTTATAACCTAGCTCTGCATCTAACCCTGCCTCTCCATAACTTTTTTCTAGTCTGTCTGCTGTGTTCTTTGGTCTTCATTATGCTGTTTGTTCACTAATGTTCTCTAACAAATCTCTGATGGTGATCATGGAGCAGTTCGGTTCCTGCCTTACAATACATTAGACATAGGTGGAATATTTCATAATTAGATTGCTTGTGAAGGCAGTTTGCTGCAATTAATTTTATCAGGGGGTATCAGAGAAACAGAGGCTGAAGACATATACATGCCTGGCTTTTGCACTCCTTTGTATTGGTCAGTCACATAACATCACAAGGAAATACACTGAAGACTGTGACTGTATCACAACAAAGCCTTGTAAAGCTCAAGAGGAATGAATAATTTATTAACTGTAAATGTATCATTTACAATCTGAATTTGCAAGTTCCCACATAGAAAATGCATGTAAACATTTTACTGCTCGTCCATGTGAATGGAATTAAATGGGTTCAAGACCAGCACATTTATAGTTTATTTGAACAGCAAAAACTAAACTCTTACCAGATGTCTTCGGGCCAACCATATTTAATGAGATCCTCATCTATAGACAGAAACGGCTCGCGTTAAAAGTGATGTAGTTCATCAACAACAATCAAAAACAGCAAATAAAATATAAAGGTGTGAGATCAATCTTACTTTCATATTTATCTTTTCCCATATATATTGTGTGCGGAGGTTTTACCACTAAATACGGAAAACAAGAAATTTGACAGGTGATTGGGATTGGGTGAAAACAGCTGGTACCAAATAGTTAAAAGACAAAAACAAGGTAAAAGAAACAGTCACATTGTAAATTAATGAAATGTGAAGCGAAGCTGACTACAAACTAACAGCGCTTATAATGTTGGAGCTGCACTCACCGGCACTTGAGAAGTAAAACACCATTTTTCTCCGAATTAAAACACACAAACAATATATTAATATGACAAGCTTAGTTTGCAAATTAACTGCAAATATAGAGAAAAACTTATGAGTTCACTGTTCGTTGCTACTATCACTTTACTCATGTACAGACTGACCCGGAAGTTGTTAGCTGTTGGTGTAAAAATGCCATGCAAAGACAGGAAGCAAGCTAACTTTACTCTTCAAAATACTTTTTTACCGAATAAAAAATAGTTATCTTGAAATAAAAATGATCTGATGGTGTTAGAGTAATTCAGGAAATGATTCGGGCATCTGATGAGGAAGTTTCTTGGACTTCTCCCTTTGGAGGTTTTAGGACTGATCCAGACCAAGAGCTCAGGATGTTTCATACTGACCTTGGGTTAATTCATACCCACCTCAGGGTTTTTCATACTTGCTTTTATAACCAACCATAAAGTAATTTTCTTTAATCTACTCACAGCGTACTGTAATGAAATTTGGTTATGTGACTCCAATCAAAATATGTCTACCAGCAGATGTTTGCTTAAAACAACTCACTTTTAACTTCCCTCATGAATCAATATGTTTACACCCACAAAATGGAAGGAAGGATGGACATTGGAACACACTTACATGAAGTAGGGATAAAAATGGGCAAATTGACCTAGAGGGATAGTCATAGTAACAGCTGATACATGTAGAATAATTGTTGTTCATATGCATGGTAGAAATGCTTGTCTGTTTTACTTTATTTACTATGATTACTTATTCTCATAATGTACAGTACGTTTGGTCAACCATTTGTTGATTTTTAAATGTGCTTTATAAATAAGTTGAATTGGATTGATTGAGCCCATATCACTGAATTCTATTTAAACCTATTAACTATGTGTTTTTTACAGTCTGGACTGTTAATTATGAAATTAATCTGTCCAGGATGCTTTAAAAAGTTTTGGTTGAGCTCAGCTTAATTGTTTTAATCTGGAAAACTTAATTATACTTCAATGATAAATCCTTGATCTAAGGTGGTGTATAAAAATAAATAAAAATCAGAAAGTAAAGTGAAATTACCCTTTTTTCTTAACTTTCAATTCTGGAGCATCCTCCACATTTGCTTCCAAATAAGTTGTCAAGGATTCTAATGTTAACAACAAAACGTTTTTTTGTTTTTTTTATGTTTTATTCTTTATTTTGAAGGTAGAACTCGGTCACTCTCCAAACTGTTACCGTGGTAACGTTTCCGCTTTCGTTCGGGTTGTGCAACTTTTTTTAGACTGGCGCGCGCTCTTCAAAAACACAGTGAAGAAACGCGCGAGGACGGAGCAGTAGAAAGGCTAGTGACGCAGATTTTTTTGCTTTAATTTCAACATTTTTCGTTTTATGTAGTCTAGAAGAAACATTTTGGGTAAGACGGCGTTTTATCTTGCGTTACCTGCGGTGTTTATACGTTTGATTCTCTGTTTTAAATGCTACAAAAGTGTTTAAGGCTTAAAATTTTGAATACGAGTCATCACGACAGCCAGAGCTAGCTTGCTTTTAATGCTAAAATAGTGCTTCTGTCTGTGAAAGTAAGCGAACAGACGGTGATATTTCGCTGTACAGGAGTGCTGATTGCCGCTGACCCACTTATTTGTTTTATAAGCTAATTATCCCGCCAAATGCGCCACTGCTATCTTCGTTTGGTGCTAGATTTATTTATTTATTTTTTTTAGTTACTGTCAACTTTACCCACTGGTACCGAGAGATGAGTGAAAAACGGTTCAGGCATGACAAAAGTACCTTACTGTTTATTCAGTTTCTGCTGAAGTTAAGCCAGACTTTAGCTACTAATCAGCTAATTTAGCGTGGATCACAGGAAGAGCAATTTAAAACTGCTTTTTTTCGGATCCTTGTTGAAATTCATACGGGTTGTTTGGTCCACCTGTCTGCTTCATTATTTACGATAGTTTCTTGTTTCAGGTATTTTGTAAAACCTCATGTGACGTAAGTTTAGCAGATTTGTTGTTCTGGTTTAGCATTAAGCCAAATGATAGTTAAAAAGCCTAATTTTGTTTTGGTTTAAAGCGATGATAGACAAATCAGTTGGATATAAATTATAATGGCTAATTTAATCTTAATTGGCAGGTCAAATGCATCAAAACCGTGTTTTTAGCATTGGTTGATGAGTCTATAAACAAATGGGAGTACTCATGTACTGTCCTAATCTTCCTTTAGATTGAAACTACTACCTCTATCACAGGAGCCCTTAAAATAGCACATTACATTGTCAGAATCAGAACGGGCAGGTAAAACTGCAACTCTGTGTCTGCTAGAAAAATCTTGATTAGTGCATCTCTATTTTAAAGGGGAGTATTTTCTACTTTTTTTTTCCCCATAAGATTTTTGTCTTAAAAACTCAATATTCTGTGTCGGTATGTGTAGGCAAACTTTGAACATGATACCAACCTCGACCAGGAAGCGAAAACTGTCCTCTCTGGACTCTGAAAGGTAAGATGTAAACCAATCGTGATTAATCATTCCTTTAAATTGTTGTATTAAACTGTCAGCTCCAGTTTCACTTTAGGGATTAGGTCAAATCTAAAGGATAGCTGTTGTTGCTTCTAATGTGACATTGTGCTCAAACAACAGTCACCCGGCCAAGAAAGGCGTGAGGGAGCAAGTGTCACCGGTTAGGAGAAGATCCCCAAGAAAGCGCCTGCTGTCACCAACTGATGCAAAACGAGGAGGACAAGAGTCACCACGTAGGCCAGCAGGTAGGACAGGGCAGACCTGAAAAATATTTCTTTTTGACCTGAAAGTTAAAATCTAAAGGTTTTGTCTGGTTAATGTGGCTGAAGAAAACAGACTTACTGTAAATGTCAAATCTTTTACATGACAGACAGGCTTGTTTTTCTAGGCTCTCCGTGTAGATCGCCCCGTAAATCCCCAGCGAAATCTTTGGTGGTTACGAGCTCCTTCTATGGCAAGCAGAGGACCATCTATCTCACCCCACTTGAGAGAAAGGCAATAAAGGAATCTCTGCCTTCCCTTCCCCCTGCTATTCCCTCTCTTCCTCCATCAGCCAAAAAAACAGAGAAGAAAATGAAGAAAGTTGTAAAAAGAGTCAGCAAATCCAGAAATGCATCAGTGGGATCTAGTAAGGGAGGGAAGAAGGGAACCAAAAGTTCTCCAGCACCTACAAAGGCACTTGAGCTGTCCAAATGCAATACCAGGTGTGTTTCTAATGCTTTGTCTTAAATATCTTTTTTACATTAACCTGTCTTGTAATAAACCTTTATCCTCATTTTATTTAGCAATGCACCAGCAAGACCAACATCCACCAGCAGCAGCAGCAGTGTACCTGCAAGCAACAAACTGGTAGAGGCAAAGAAGGCAATCACCATCTCTTTTGGCAGCCTGAAGCCCAAGCCGAAGATCTTTGTCGGAGCTGCTTTCTTTGGTACAGGAAAGAAGCCCACATCCATGTATAAGAGATCCGCTGCAAAGTCCTCAGCAAGGCCAGCCCCAGTCAAGACCAAGAGCCAAACTGCCCCAAGACAGCAGAACAGTGAGAGACCAAAGCAGCTGCAACAGCAGGTGGGTCAAAGGGTCGCCCAACAACAGCAAGAGCTAGAAATGGTTTGTGCATCATCAAAAGATATTTTAGGTATATTTTCTGAGGGTGAAACAGTTTCTTATCTAGATGCTTTGTAAACTGTCAGAAAGTTCTAATTTCCTCTCGCCTGTAGTCCTTTTCAATTCAGTTTTATTTATATATCGTCAATTCACAACACATGTCGTCTCAAGGCACTTCGCAAAGGTTTTGGAATGGTGCCAGGTTGTTGGGGAGGTTATAATAAACTACTGAGTGTTAGAGTTTGGCCATTTTAGAATGGTTTATGTGTAGGGGTACTAAGTAAAATAATAAACTGATAAAGTTTGTCCATGTAGAGCCCACTGGTGGCCATTGTTATACTAAAAACCACAAGGATTGGGGGTACCTCTCTGTCAGACTGATTATAACCATTGGAGGAAAAAAATAAGTCGCACAGGTAGCAGAAATGGAGTGAGGCTTTTCACTGATGTAAAACAGAAAACATTATTGTTAACTATACAAGACACCCTGGCTTTACAAATGCCTAAAAGTACATCAATAGAATAGATTGCTATGTTTTTTTGTAACTAATCCTGGTGTTTCTTCTGAAGAGATTGTGATAAAACTTCACTTAGGGTTATTATTTTAGAGTTTTTTTATTCTATTGGTACATTACAGAAATGAAAACAATTTAATGTAAGATATTGGTTTTGATCATTTTTTGTGGTTGCTGTACAGCGAATAGATGTGAAGGAGAACCTAGACAGAACTAAGCAGAAGACTAAGTTTGATCCAACAGACTGGATGGATGCCGTTGACGAGGAGCAGGAGATTCCCCATCCATCAAGGTAACTGACCGAAATTGTTTTTTAAAGTTAATTTAGTCTCCCTTTAATGTTTTATATTTTCAATTCTTATAAGTTTGTTTATACCTCGGAGATATAACCATATCTCCATTTTGGTTATGTTGGAAAATGTTTGCTTTTCCTAACGTTTTTTTTTCTTCTTTTTTGTCTTCAATTTTTAAAGGGTGAAAATCTAATAATGCTCAGTACATGCAGTGGTTTCTACAGTGTTTTATATTTAAATTTCATTCTTTATCTTTGATGTGACGACTTCAAAATGCTATAAAAACAGCCGGGGGGGAATCTGGATCTCTTTAAGGTTTTCATTATTCTCTAATTACATTTAAACAAAGAAATGCAGCAGTTTAGGATGATTTTACAGCAAACATATTTGCAGTCAACATGCTATGCTGAGTAAATTGAAAACGCAGAACACTTATCGGCCGTTTTCTCGGGGTTCACCCTTGTTACCTGTTCCAAATGCAAATTCACATCAGTCCGTGAAACATCTACATCTTCTACGCCTAAAATCTTGAACTTAACACTTGATTTTGTAGATGAAGAATAGCTGACATCATGGTAACCGCAAAGGCAGCTGATGTTAGATGTGGTTTGACCTGCTTTGGACCAGGATTTGGAAGTTTAGTCAATAAGGATTTGGGAATATAAATATTTGACAAGACTTAGAAAGCAGTAAAATATAATTCCACAATTATGTGTCGTATAAAATGTCCGCTAAAAATTGTAAGCTGTCAATCTTCGTCTCCCTCAGCTCCTCCAAATTGCTTACTGAAAAGTATGGAATTAGAAAACACCTGAAGATTGTGCTCTCCAGGACACCAAGTCCAAAATCTACAACTTTGTCCTTCAATCAGGTGGGCGGCTCACAAATTCACTGGATTGTTGTGATTAAATCTTGCCTCCAGTAGTCTGAAGTTAAATAGAAAGGTTATACCCTCAACGCATTTTGCATTTATTTAACACTAGTTTGTTATTTTCCAGGATAAGTTGCTGGCAGAAGGTGGCTCTGAGCCGACCTTTGACCTGACTGAAAAAGATGCCACCAAAGCTTCCCCCATTCCTTCCAAGGGTGCGTGTCTACATGTGAACATGGTTTCATTCCCAACCTAAATAGTTTATTAATCCATCGGTGGCAGGTCATGTTTAAGTCAGACAGAACATCTAAATTACATCTTTATCCATCATTTTTATTTTAATGTTTACATAATCACTTTTTCCCCTTTCCACAGCTTCTGGAGGAGTGTATCCTATATTTGACTCTTCATCAAAAAGGTGAGACATTATAAACACAATGTTGTGTTTGACCTGATATTTGGTGTGTGTATGTGTGTGTTGAACATAAACTAAATTAATTATTTCTTGACTTTGGGCTCTTTTAACATTTTGATGTATCTTTCCGTGCTTGGATAATGAACCAATCACCAGACATTACACTCCTAAATATACTGGTTATATAAATGGAGAGAGCTAACAACAGAGTTGTAACAAAAATAAAATGTTCTTAAAATGAAGGGATCCTTCAAAATAAACACACAAATTAAGTTAAACATGTTTATTTAATCACAGCTGCTTTTAATGTTTGCATTTTGTTCCAACAGTGTTTAATACAGCAGTTGTTTTTTTTTTAGTGCAAAATATGCTAGTTTTTTAATGCTGTTTGATATGGAGGACGACAGCTATCAGTTATCCATCCGCTCATCCGGGCAGGGTCTCCAGCAGTTATTGGGTGAGAAACAAGGTACATTCTGGGCAGAGTCATAGTCATGAGTTATTGTGGATTCATTTACCAATTAGAGAAGCACCATACGTAAAAAAAACAATAATAAAGCACCTAAATGCTCAGTCAGGTCTTAATTAAACAGGGAAAATTACCAGTAGCTGGATGGTCCTTCTATCTGCTGCAGTGTGACTTGTGGTACCTGGTAGAGAAACTGAGAATCCAGAGATGGAAGCTATGCTCTTATTCATTATCAAATGAATATAATTATTATTTCAGGTTGAGTGCAGCTCTGCGTCCTCCACTTTCCTGCAGCACCCCGTCTGTCTCCTCAGGAGCTTCACTCCAGCCGGTTTCATCTGCAGCGAAAGAGCGACAAACTCGCAGGAAGAAAGAAAAGCTGGACAGTGACCAGCTCATCATTGTAAGTTTTCTTATAGTCTCTGTTTTTGTAGTTTTGAACAATAATTTGGTTCATTCTTCATACATGGATAGATCTAACTGGAGATTTTATGTTTTGTTTTTTTTGGCCTTTTGTTTTTTTAAATATTTAAACAATATTGAATATTAATGTGTTACAAAAAACATTTTGTCATGATATGTTAATATTTCTTGAAAGGAAAGATGAATTTTACTTTTTATGCTGTGTAATGCTAGATGCACTAAACACACATCTATAGTGAGGCATGTTTTTCTCATCAATTTAGATTCAAGAGCATGATTATTATTTCTTTTTTATTTTTGGATGGATAAACTATTGTTTTTGGTCATATGAAATGTATTTACAATGGTGTCTTTTTAAATAAAAAGGTATGTTTTATTATTAACCTTTCCCACAAATGACAGCATAGAGGCCATAAAACAATGCTCAAGTTACATGGAACAGGATCATTTGTAAGAAATATTTTAGCACGCACTCATTCTCATGTTTTTGAATTTCAGACATAGAAAAATATCTTTATTAGAGGAGTCAATAAGATTTCCATCAGATATGTGATAAACATCATGCCTGTTGATTCCTGTGAAACGTAAGTCTTGGGGTGAAGTCAGTTTTGTCTCACTGTGTTTGTCAGGATGCTGGACAGAAGCAGTTTGGAGCAACAAACTGCAGCTCATGTGGGATGGTTTACAGTGCAGACATCCCAGAAGACAATTTCCAGCACACCCAGTTTCACCAGCGATTCCTGGACTCCATCAAATATGTGGTAAGAGTTCCTTTACATAGTCTTTGCCGACATACCAGAACAATTAAACATTTAAATGTTTAGGTCAATCATGTGGTAGAGTGCTAACTTAACTGCGGTATAGCAGACAGTCATTGACAACCTTTGCAATGGGTGTAAGCTACAAGAAGTTATTGCTTAAAAAAAAAAAACTGGCGGTTTAGACTGCTGTATCTAAGCATATATTAGAAAGTCTAGCGGAAGAAAAAATGGAGGTATAAAAAGGTACACAAGCAACAGGGGGAACTGCAGCCTAGAGAGGAATCTGAAGGGAAGCCCACTCAGGAGTTTGGAGAGTTTGGCTGGGTGTGAAATGCGGTAGGAGTCGTTTCTAGAGTCACTAATGCCTCTTTTCCGCTAGTCCCTACTTTGAGCAGTTCGCTGCTATTAACAATCCCACCCCCCTTGAGATGGCCCTCCGTTGTAATGAAAAACGAATCTAATTGTGTTAAACTGACCCGACTAGATTGGGTACCATGGTCTCTTGTGCCCCTTATCCATATCTGGACAAGGTCTACAACTTTCTTTAAGCCACCCCTGAACCAGACAGTGTCCAACGCATCTTACCCCATCTAAGGAGTAAAAGGACTGGACTGATTTGACACGCTGTGATGATTAGAGGAGCGTCACCTGCTGCTGTTGGTTCACTGTGTTTGATCGGGTCCAAAGTCTGCCAGGAATTTCAGAGCACTTGTTGCTTTGCCCTGCGATTTCATTTTTCAGCTGGCATTTTCACCTGACCGTGCTGCCAAAAGTACCAGTACTGGCTTTAATGACCATGGTATCACTGCGCTTCAATCTACAGGTCCTTCTCAAAATATTAGCATATTGTGATAAAGTTCATTATTTTCCATAATGTAATGATTAAAATTTAACATTCATATATTTTAGATTCATTGCACACTAACTGAAATATTTCAGGTCTTTTATTTTCTTAATACGGATGATTTTGGCATACAGCTCATGAAAACCCAAAATTCATATCTCACAAAATTAGCATATCATAAAAAGGGTCTCTAAACGAGCTATGAACCTAATCATCTGAATCAACGAGTTAACTCTAAACACCTGCAAAAGATTCCTGAGGCCTTTAAAACTCCCAGCCTGGTTCATCACTCAAAACCCCAATCATGGGTAAGACTGCCGACCTGACTGCTGTCCAGAAGGCCACTATTGACACCCTCAAGCAAGAGGGTAAGACACAGAAATAAATTTCTGAACGAATAGACTGTTCCCAGAGTGCTGTATCAAGGCAGAAAATTTGGCAGAAAACGCTGCACAACGAGAAGAGGTGACCGGACCCTGAGGAAGATTGTGGAGAAGGGCCGATTCCAGACCTTGGGGGACCTGCGGAAGCAGTGAACTGAGTCTGGAGTAGAAACATCCAGAGCCACCGTGCACAGGCATGTGCAGGAAATGGGCTACAGGTGCCGCATTCCCCAGGTCAAGCCACTTTTGAACCAGAAACAGCGGCAGAAGCGCCTGACCTGGGCTACAGAGAAGCAGCACTGGACTGTTGCTCAGTGGTCCAAAGTACTTTTTTCAGATGAAAGCAAATTCTGCATGTCATTCGGAAATCAAGGTGCCAGAGTCTGGAGGAAGACTGGGGAGAAGGAAATGCCAGAAGTCCAGTGTCAAGTACCCACAGTCAGTGATGGTCTGGGGTGCCGTGTCAGCTGCTGGTGTTGGTCCACTGTGTTTTATCAAGGGCAGGGTCAATGCAGCTAGCTATCAGGAGATTTTGGAGCACTTCATGCTTCCATCTGCTGAAAAGCTTTATGGAGATGAAGATTTCATTTTTCAGCATGACCTGGCACCTGCTCACAGTGCCAAAACCACTGGTAAATGGTTTACTGACCATGGTATCACTGTGCTCAATTGGCCTGCCAACTCTCCTGACCTGAACCCCATAGAGAATCTGTGGGATATTGTGAAGAGAACGTTGAGAGACTCAAGACCCAACACTCTGGATGAGCTAAAGGCCGCTATCGAAGCATCCTGGGCCTCCATAAGACCTCAGCAGTGCCACAGGCTGATTGCCTCCATGCCACGCCGCATTGAAGCAGTCATTTCTGCCAAAGGATTCCCGACCAAGTATTGAGTGCATAACTGTACATGATTATTTGAAGGTTGACGTTTTTTGTATTAAAAACACTTTTCTTTTATTGGTCGGATGAAATATGCTAATTTTGTGAGATAGGAATTTTGGGTTTTCATGAGCTGTATGCCAAAATCATCCGTATTAAGACAATAAAAGACCTGAAATATTTCAGTTAGTGTGCAATGAATCTAAAATATATGAATGTTAAATTTTTATCATGACATTATGGAAAATAATGAACTTTATCACAATATGCTAATATTTTGAGAAGGACCTGTATAGAGTAGAGGAAAATGAGCGAAACTAGAGCCAACAATTTAGACAAGTTCAAAATCTCTATTAAACATAGGCTTTAACTCCCCAGCAGAGCCACAGGCCTCCATGCCAGGCTGCATTGATGCATTAATTCAAACAAATTGAGCCTGTTCCAAGTATTGAGAGCATGCTGTACACGACAAGGACATACTTTACAATTGCCTGACATTTCAGTTTAACAAATAATCATTTTTTTATTGGTTCCATGATCTAATTTTCACAGAAACTGATTTTGGGGTTTTATTAGCAGTAAGCCAAAATTGAACTGAACAGAAAAATGCTTTACGTATATCATTGTGGGCAATGAGTCTCCGACCTTGCACGAGTAAAGTTTATTTAATCTGACCTGAAGTTTCATTCCTCATATTTCCAGGGTTGGAAAAAGGAACGGGTGGTGGCTGAGTTCTGGGATGGTAAAATTATCCTGGTCTTACCTGATGATCCTAAATATGCAGTCAAAAAGGTGCCAGACCACACACACTGGATAAATCACGGCTTGTTTTAAAACTAATTTCAAGCTGAATTGTGAGGTTTAAATGCTTGTCTTTAATAATGATACTTTTGATTTTAGGCAGAAGATGTGCGTCGTATAGCAGACAATGAGTTGGGTTTCCAGCAGGTGACTCTAGGCAGACCAACGCAAGCTAAAACCTTCCTGTTCATCAACACAGACCGACTGGTGGTTGGATGTCTCGTCGCTGAACCCATAAGACAGGTGTGTTTCATTTGTTATGCATTAAGGGTACTAATCATAGAGAATGTGACTTTTAAACTTGTAAATGAAATTGATTTTAAATGTATAAATTCTAATGGACATTAGTGATCAGTTTGTTACCTGATCTAAAAATTCATGAAATCTTCTTTACAAACTGTATGAACAAGCACTCTTCTAGTGTTGTTCATAAATATCTTGTGTTTTCAGGCCTACAGGGTCCTTGAGCAGCCAGATGAAAACAAGGACATGACAAAGGACGACTTCATGGAGCGCCACAGAGCCTGGTGCTGCTCCACCGTCCCAGAACAAGCTCTGTGTGGTATCAGTCGAATCTGGGTCTTCAGCCTGGCGAGGCGGCAGGGCATTGCGACCCGTATGCTGGACACAGTGCGGTGAGATGTTTCTTTGTAAAAAATAATGGATTTCTTAACGTAGTCTGAGGTCAGACGTTTTCCCCAGATCATATGGCTAAAAATACATTTAAATTAGTCAATTCCATTTTTTATCTTATGTTACAGATAATTTACTTAATTGCCCTCGCCTAGCTCATAAATTGTCCTCCATACAGGAGCACATTCATGTACGGAAGTTACCTGACCAAGCAGGAAATCGCCTTCTCTGATCCGACACCTGATGGGAAGCTGTTTGCCACCAAGTACTGCAACACTCCGACGTTCCTTATTTACAACTTCATTGCATGACCTGCAAGCAGCAGTCGATTAAAGATGCATTGATGGGACTGGAGTGATGGAGTTTGTCACGTTAAAAAGATTTCTGCTGATGTTTAAAATTGTTTTTATATGCAAAGCTGTTTACTTTTTCTGTGTTTGATTTAGCTTTGTGTGTAAAGTAGTGGAAATCACGTAGGGTATAGTATTTTTAAAAGTTCAGATTATCCATTCAGTATTTATAATTCAACCCTTCTAACTGAATGTTGTTTAAAATGTCCCTCGCCTGCAGTAGCTAAAAACATTTCGCTGGTTTTGATTTAACTTTTAGGCCTTTTTTAATGAGTTCAGGTTTACTGACAACCAAGCCTTGTAAAAGACACGTTCAGAATAATGTTTTATTCAACTTGGTACCAGGTGAAAGTATTCTGTGCACTTTGAAGACAAAATGTTCCCAAAATATGAATGCCGTCAGTTTCTACTTTGTACATTTAATAAACCTTTTTACCTTTTAAAAGGCAAGCTAGCTCTTGGTGTTGTAAACACAGGAGATATCAGTGGCTCAGGGTGGTGAATGGGTGTTAATTGTTACACTTTATGGTTAGGTGGGGCATTTTTCATATGCAGCACTGATGACAGATATGGGACGTTTGAGGACCTGTTTTCTTTAAGCCACAACAATCTGTATATTATATTTTTAGACTTAATATTTACAACTAATCAGAAAAATGTACCAAAAAAACAACGAGAATGGAAGAACATTTCTAGAAGTTTACTGTGACAAATACAGAGTTAATTAAAGTAAAAGGTGACAGAACACAGAAAAAGACAAATAGACCCAAAAATGTTTGCTCTAGTAAATGTTGGTGCGTCCACCACTTAAATATTAATTTCAAAGTATTGAATAAGGAGGATAGTAATTACATCAGTCAATAACGATCACATCGCATGGTGCTCTGTCCAGCACAGTGTTTTCCTCTAAGGCCTGGACAATCTGCGCTGCTGAAGGTCTCTTGTTGGGGTCTTCCTCAGTGCAAAGGCAGAAGAGCTCCACCATCCTGCGGTAGGAGCTGCCCAGAGACGTAGCATCCAGCGGCGGCCTCGTCCCCAAGTGCTCATAGTAGGCGTCCTCATCAAAGCTCTCCTCCAGCGAGTCGTCTGGAAAACACATCGCATGAATAAGTCTTCTTCCACAGAAGCAAAAATCGTGGAATCCATCAACGATAACCGAGTTGACCAATTTTGTAAAGAGAAAATCGCCGCCCTCTGCTGGACAGAGTTTAAACTGCAGATAGGGCTTGGATTGACTAAAGATTATGAAAACCTGGCAAAGACCAGTTCATATTAAACTATTGTTACCATGACTACCTCCATAAGTTTTAAGTCATGGAGATTTTTTTATACAAAAAGTTGCATCACTTAAGAGCAGCAATTAGTAATTTAGTTATTTAACCATGTATTTTACTGATTAATTTCACCTTATGCCTTTCTTTGTCTTAGTAGTCAATTGTATCAATTAAGGTGCAATCCATGGCCGAAAATGTATTTCTACATAACAGGATTTAAACTATTTATAAAATACCACCATAAAGTTGAACAATGTGGGTTTTCCTTTATTAGCAGCCTCTTCATATTTATTTTTGAACAGAACAGAGAAAAAATATAAACAAGCCGTTTACATTTCGTCAGGCTTGAGTTCGTCAACTTAAAAATCCTACAAATGTCTGTTTTTATTAGAGTCACTTTCTCCATGAATTTAGTGATTAACTTTGGCCAATTTTATACTTTAATAATAAGAAATTTACTGTAAAACCATATTCTCCAGCCCACATTTGTTAAATCATCTTACCCTCGCTATCCTCTTCATCATCAAGCATCTGCAGGTGAGGCATGGCCAGAGTCATCATTTCCCACACAGTCAGACCAAAGGCGAAGATGTCTGCCTTATCCGTGATCTCCCCTCCCTCCTCCAGGGCTTCCTTTGGCTTCCACGGCTCTGTGCCGACGTACTCTGCTTTTGGGTCCGACACTGAGGACACACAGGGGTCTTACTAAAAATTATTTTGTGAAATCCTTTCATAACTGAAAACAAGGCCTACCTCTCATGTTCTCGTCGAGATGCAGAGAGACGCCAACGTCACAGATCTTGATCGTCTCAAAATCACCTTTGACCACCACGTTACATGACTTCATGTCCCCATGCAGAAGCTGCTTCTCATTGTGAAGGTACTGCAAAGACATTAAATAAACTTGATAATCTGACTTAGAATGAAATGAGTTGAAGGATGATTAGTTTTTAAAGTCTGAGAAACGTGGAACATTTAAAGTGCATTTTATTGGTGATATATCAAACTTACCTGTTATACAGACACATAAATGGTACCATTCCACATCTTAAGCAATGTGAAAAATTGTTTGCCCCATTCTTCTGTTTTTGCTTTTTTTGTCACACTTAAATGTTTTAGATTAAACAAATTTTAATGTAAAGTATTGAATTGAATTAACACTATTCTCCAATGGCGAGTGGATCAAAAGACACTTTTTCAAAAGCACTGTACATGACTCTGTTTTACCTTTAGCCCACGTGCCACATGCAGAGCCACCTTTTCTATGTTGGCAGCAGGAAAAGCTTTCAGTCCATTCTCCCTCCGCTTCTCTATCAGGTCGTTGAGGGACTGCTCGCCTCCATATTCCATAGCCAGACACTTTGAGCCATCTTTTGCTGTGGCAAAGGCACGGAAACCTTAGCAAAGACACAAAGCAGGCATTAAATTAACTCTAGGAATCTACCCAGCTACAGAATAAAGAAACAAAAATGAAACAAACAATTTCCAAACAACCTGAATCTTTGTTGAAGTGTTTTAACAGACTGAAGACTATTATGTCATAAAATTTCATAATATTTAATTTTTATTGTGGTTTCGGGAATCCACTGTGGAAAATGATTATCCTATTTATCATTTATAAGGTATTACAATAACCTCTGGTGCCTTTTTACAGAATCAAAACACCCAGCCCCTTCTTTGTATTGTTTTAGGCACCTTCTAGGTGTCTCTTTACTCAATTATTTAGCCTTATTCTAAATTATAGAGTATAAAAAAAAATCTCAAAAGCGTGACTGTAACTTACATGTGATTGTTCCTAGTCTTACCAACAATGTTTGGGTGATCTATTCCTTTTAGGAGCTCTGCCTCTTCATTCAGACGCATCTGGTAAAGCGCCACGTCTTGGGATGCACATTTGCTGTTTACCTTCTTTACAGCCCATGGAGATAAGGTTGTCTTTTCAACTCTAGATTTAAAATAGATTCGAAAAAACATAGCATTATAGAAGGAAAACGTGACTTTTTCAACCAATCATATTTGAGTTCCCCTGGTTGCCACGCAAAGAAGATACATTAATTGTGAGCATCAATAGCAGTTAGAGTCCATTCAACTGGCCAGATATATTATCAATATGCAGAACATTTGAATTACAATATCCTACCAACATTGCAAGTGGCCTGTGGTGGCAACTGCAACTAAAATCCATTCTGTGAGTTGCTTTAATCAGCAACATGCTGGATATATCCTGTCTAATGACAAACATTTCCTCTCTTGTTGGTTTTTGGAATTGACCAACATGAGTTGGCTTCTTTTTATCCAAATATTTCTTGTCAAATAATGTTCCAAACACATTAAATGATCAAAAAATGAATTTGAATAAGAAACAAATAACTTTGATCTCATCTGTAGTTGTCCAATCCTACTTACTGTTGCCACAAAATTTGCAAAACAACATTTGTTTCACTGCAAAACGTTTTGCTGACTTTGTGTTAATATTGTAAGAAGGTTTTCCTTCTTTTTCTCCACCAAGGTTGACTTGGCCTAAATTTGCACCAATATACAAAACGAAAATGAAATTTAAGGAACATGCAAGTCAGTTTCATGGATCTTTTCTAACCTGTTCATAAGATAAACATTGACTCCAGTCCCACAACCCAACTTCTTCATGAAAGGTGAAGCAGGGATAATGACTAGGGTCCCACCTTCGCTGCTCCCAGAACTCCTCACCCGGCCTCTTATTGGGGTCTTAAATGCCCCCTTATCATTTGCAGAGGCCATCCTACTCAAAAAAACATATGAATATTAGAAACAAACATCACCACATGTAACATTTTTCAGTGTTCCCACTTGTTTTACATTTACATTTTTTATGGTTTTCAATAATCTAGAATATTCTGGACATTGGACTACATACAACACATCAACCCAGTAGGGTTTCATTACCTGTACAAATCATCAGACATCCCTTTGCTTCAGATTAGGTAGTGTGGTAAAAGGTTCCATCGGTACCAGGACACACCCAGATTAGCTTAATTTCAAAATCTATTTAGACATTTGACAACGTTGTCGAATCAGGACTGGATTAACCGACACTAAATACAGATTGCTTCAAAACTTAGTTTATCTTTTCTTTAATTTTGTTTGTAAATATACAAGAGGTTTTATTGATTTATTCCTCACTGACCCAATTTCAAAACCCTGTTCCAAGAGGGTCTAAAGGTGAACAAACTTGTGAATATATATATATTTTAAAGAATTTTTTTTACCCGTAGGTTGTCTGGCAGTAACTCTAAAACAAAAACAATCAGACAAAAATTGTGATGTGGCAAAACAACAGATAAAAGATGCAACTTAATAAATCAATGTAAAAATGCCAATTTCTTTAGAAATTCAGATTTTTGTTTTCGAGATAACAAAATAAGAATATATAAGAAAAAATCTTGTTTTTATTAAGACTTAATTTCCCCATTACTAATCCAGATCGGGAATCTTATAAAAAAAACAAATGATGTAGTTTTTCACAGGAACCCTGAATTTCAATAATAGGTTTCAAAAATTCCCAAATAAGTACAATGAGACAGAAAAAGAAATGTTACATGTATGAAATCATAGCCGGATAAAAGTATAACGTACTTCCTGTTGCACTGATGTTGTAAATATTTGGGTTTCCCATTTTTACACACGAAATAAAAAAACATGCCCAGATTTGAGTGGAGATTGGTATATTTAAGAAGAAAAAAAAATGAAAACGCTTTCGCGAAATGTCATGGAAACTTAAGCAACGTCGAAATATTTTTTCTTATAAGTTACAAGCTTAATAGAGACCTGAATTTTTAGGGAAACGTTTAACCTCAACGAAGGAGAAAACGCCTACAATTAGCAAAAACCGTTGCTAACTTTCGGCTTTTAATCAGTTAAGCGCTTAATACATTGTTGAATTTATTGTAGAAAGAGTACAATTAACCATATCTCTATGTCAGGTTTTAAAACGTAATCGCTGATTCAGTAAATTTGAAGTTACCTTAGTTTATTTTCACTTGTAAGACCAAAACAGTTGCAGTCAAAGCGCGCCGCACATTTAAACCAACGGCTGGCATAGGTATGGGCGCCGAGGAGGGACAAAAGTTTGCGTTTTTAAAACGTTTTGAAACATTTAGGAGCAGTTTGTTTCTGCGTTGATTTCCTTTAAAAAGACAAAGTATGTAAGTTGTACACTGTACACATACTTACTGATCACATACAAAAAGGATTAAAAATTAAAGAAGAGAGGAAAATAATTGTAATTCACAGTTACACCAGCAGAGGGCGATGATGACTTTTTTGTGTGGATTTGGATGCATCAGCTGTGGGACAGGTGTATCTAATAAATATGAGTTTGTAAAGGCTCAACTTTTTTTAACCAGTTTACTGAAAAATTATTTAAAAGCTCACAGGTAAATGAAAACATGAATGTTTTTTTCGGTTATTTTATGTATATTTATAGAGACATTACTCTTCAAGAAAAAAGGACATTTGCTGTCATTTTGTATTCTGTTCATTATTTGTGCAGGGCAAAAAGTTTTTGGACAATTCTCTTCTTGACTTACCCACATTTTTCACATGCAATAATGGATCACTGTCAACAGTCCAGGTATTTGATGAGGTCAATCTCAAGTACACTTGTAACTAATAAGACCTTTAATTATTGCATTGGTTGCACTGAAGACCGCCCCTATTTTGCAAACGTGTGCTCTGATAAAGAATTCTGTTTAGGGGTGTTGAATAAAAGTCTTAGAAAATTTGTTTATTTAACTGTGTAAAATTGTTCCTTTACCCGTTTGTTTATTTTAAACACATGAACAATTTTAGAAATAATTTTAATAAACTTGACTACAGGGGTAGATGTGTTTGGGTATTGTACTGTTTAGATTTAATTAATCGCCCTTATGTACATGCATTCTAACCAACATCAAGCCTTTGCTGAAAAGAATCTCCACTGGTGATGGTGAAGTGGGTACGGGTCTCGGCTCACACGATCCTATTTTTGTTTCATCTTCTTTCACACTGCAGAACACTGTGCAGCTCAATCTGCTCATTGTGTGAAAGTAGAACCATTTCATTATGCGGAAGAAGAGCAGGAATGTGGTCTGATGACAAATGGACATGGAAGGGAAGACTGGGACTTTCTATTTTTCTCCCGGTTCCTTTTCCCCTCGAAGCAAAATGAGATCATGTTTGTGAGCTCTGCAGACATATGCTGGGGAGTACATTATATGTGTAGACTGGGTCATTTTCTGATCAGACACTAGAGAAATTACTGAAGATAGAGAGTTCTCTTCCGTGGTGCCAAAATTACTATTACTTTAGATCAAACAAATTAATGGTGATATGTGAAAACATCTTTACACATAACTTTATTGTTAGAAAATAAAAACACTGATTGTGATTTGTACATCTGGAATCACATAGTGCTGCAACACTAAAAATACTGCAGGCACCTACCCTTCAGTTTAAGTCTATTTCTTATAAAACATTTTCAAGTTTAACCAATCCTCTGTGCCAAAAAGCTTTCATCATTTACATCAAGTCAGCTGATTTTGACAGTGGCTCATCGTCAATTCAAAGCTTTCCTGATACACAAAAATAAATCATGCAGAAACAAACTTCAGTAAATCATCAAATCTGGAGTAGAGTCACACTTTTTCATTCTATAGGGTTGTAGGGTGAAATTATGACCAGTTATGCACATTTGCATTGACATTTTTTGCCCTGTTGAATGTGACCTTTAAAAACGTTGATATACAACTCTAGTACATAAGATTTTATCTTAAAAAAAATGTGTTCAATACAGATTTCACAATTTGATCCTAAGTGCTGGATTGGTGTTCCTATCGCGAGATTTTTTTAAGTATTAAGTCTTGACTAAACGCAACTCCCAATACCTGTTGTTGGTCTAACCAGCCAAACTAGAGAGTGGTTGAGTTTTTCCATGGAAAAACTTTAGAGATCACAGCCTGTTTTAATGCACACTTCTTGCAAACCCGCATTATAGGATTTGAAATTTTTTTAGTTGATCTAACAAATCTGGATCTAAGAGTTTTTCATCCTTTACAATGACATTCTCAGTGAAACTGAGACATTATTGGCTGCTGCAGCTCCTTGTCTGTCTGTGCCATGTGTGCTCAGACAGCTGTCCAGAGTATGTGTAACCCAGAAAGAAACTCAGAAAAAAAACTGCCCTTAATCCCGCATTTGCTGCTCCATTGGTTGGAGTGACAGTTAGTCATATAGTGCATTCAGCCAATCACTGCACCTGAAGTGGTTATTCAGGCCTGCCCCAGCTTTCCCAGTCAGGTGTGAGGGGGAGAGCTGGAGACAAAGGAACTACAGGTTTGTGCTTCCAAACAATTAGTTCATCTCTTTGTTTATTATGCACTTTTAAACTCACAATATAAAAATCATGTAGATCTGAATACCCAGTGAGCTTGGAACCATGAAGCTGTCATGCGCTGAACTATATATGGAATTGGCCAGGTCCTTTTTAGGGTTAAAGGACGGCAAGCTTCTGACAACTGGCTGGGCCAGGAGAACTTGAAATTCACTCCATACTGGTCTGGTAGGAGGCTGATGGTCCGTAGTATTTCCCCCTCCTTCTCACTATATCGACACACAATCCATTATTCATCTCTTCTTCATTGGGAACAAATTGCGCTTGGACATTTTCGTCTTAAATATCTGGATAATCAGACCATGAACTATTTAAATGTGTGTCAGTCAGACATTGTGCTGACCGGAGGGGAAATTTTGGATTTTTGTGCACATTCATATGGAAGATCTACTGCAGTACTGTGTATATACATATTGTATTTATTGTTTGCTTCTTTGTATGTTTTGTGTCTTGTGGTTTTCACTTTAATTTTCCCTTCTATAAAATACATGGTATTAAAAGCAGTTATTCTTTTGCATTGTTTTTATTGATTACTGACAACAGCTCCAGTAGATGAATTTAGTCTTCTGATATCATATGCTATCTAGTCCCTTAGTACATTAAATAGTGCTACATATGTTTTATCCATGCACGATTAAATAGAACAGCATTAAAATGTTACTAGCCAAAAAAACAACTATGTAATACTGATGAAATGTAATGTTATTTTAGTACATGTTAAAGTCAGACTGAGGCTCAATGTTTATTTCAAAATGATTTGAATTGGGGTTTATTTCCAAATTTGAAAGTTTATTTAAGCATTCAGTATTAAGCAAAAGTCCCCCAAGTCATTTCTCATTTTTAAATATGTTTTCTTCCAAGGGACCAGGCTTTCTTGTAATATTTTTCAGACTTTCTGAAGGTTTTCAAAGGGTTTCTTTGGATTTTGACAGTTTTTCACATTTTCATTCCAGTAACTGTCTGTTTAATGAGAAATGTTTTTGTTAGCTGTTACTTGCCCCTGACACGGTTGGGGCTGGATTTGTAACTGTATCTAAATGACAGGACTGACATACTGTAGATATTTTTTTAGGCCTAAGACTAGTTTTGTTCTCCACTGGTTCCATTTCATTAATTTTAAGCCCATGCAGCACAAATAATTTCATGGTCTCAAACTGTCACATTGTGATGTTTCAAAGACAAAAAAAAAAAACAACTTCTCACAGGATAACTGACACCAACTTACTGAAGACCAAACCTACTCCACACTCAATGCACATTCTAATCAGTAGGTTTTTTAGCCATCGTCTTCTGCATCCGTCTCACACGTGGAAACGTTCATGCGTGTGATTGTTGATCACAGCACACTTCCACATGTTTCTGCTCTTGTGATCCAACCCATGACTCCAACCCTTAACCCTCCAAAACACATAAACGTCCAAGTCATCTTCCTCTGTCCCTGTTCACCTGCTGACTTCTTTTAAGAGTCTGTTTTAAATGCACCTCTGCATGTTAGCAAAGACAACATAATGTATTTTTTATATACTTTTGATTAAGTTTGCATCTTCTGCACAGCCATTTTATGTTTTAATGATCAGCACAAACCTTTAAAAATGACACATGGACACACAGAAGTATTTATTTAAAGTAAAAAAATTTCTATAAAAATGTCATAATTAGGCATGGATCAGTATGAGATTTGTATGTACCAATATATAACACAATCTAATTGCATTCATTTAAAGCAGAAAAGCAACAACTGTTAAAAAAGTGACATATTGATGATTACAGTTATGTCATCTAGGACATTTATTTAAAGTTATTTTGATTTTGAGACATACACAATCAAAACTGTGGAATAACCACCTGTGGGCCATTTTGTTCTTTATTGAGAAACAAATGTATAACAAGTTATTATCAAAATTGCTCCTTATTTTTGCATGGAAAAATTTCCAACTATTTCATTCTTGCAAGTGAAGGACGAGTGCAGTAGTTCTCTTTCAGTCAACTAACCGGCAGTGTGCAGTTACAGGTGGGGCCAGGTGCAATACTTCACTACTCCAGTCACTCCAGGACATGCTCTGGCAACCCATTTAAAAGGACTTTAAGTTGTAGAAATAGTATGATGTAAATGTTTTGACAGCAGAGTCTTCTAAACCCTTTGTGTACCCAGATACTGGTGACAGACCCATGTCTAGTCATAATGAAGATCAAAGCAGAAAGTTCTGATTTTCCCAACTTCAGATGCGACAATCTAATGAGACATGTGAGTGATTTCTTTCAATATCTGACCAACAAGAAACAACAGAAAAAAACAACACGGTGACTTTAACCAGGTAATGTTGGCAAAATAAGCAGAAATGCAACATATAACCTAATAAAACTTATCAGAGTTTTATTTTAAGCAGTTGAATCTATCCAGTATGGCCGGATGTTTTTATTTCTTTAGTCTACAATGTACCTCATGTAGAAGAACCTTTGTTTAAAGCACAGACAAACAGTGTTTTCTCGCTGCATCCAGGGTAAAAACTCAAATCCAGATCTAAAACATTAATCTCTTGCAAACCTTTAAAGGAACATCAGGTGGGCATTTAAAAAATAAAATAAAAAGGGGAACTATAATATAGCCATTGAGCCTTCAGGGGAGAAATAATTTTCTTCTGAATGACTTCTGAATTTGCCAAATTACAAGATGATCTGGAATCAAGTTCAGAGTTTCGCATCCTCAGCACAGAAACCACTTGGGAGGTGCTGCAGTGTTTTGGATTTGAGAGCAGCCAGAAAGATAAAACCCAACTGAGAGAAAAACAAATTGCTGAAGCAGATTAATGTGGTTTGTTTGGAGTGAGAAATAATGCTTAAGCAATCCAACATTTGGCAGTTAGACAAACCCACCATTATAAATCAGACAAGGCAGGACTCTATCCATCTGTTTATACTCATCTGCTCTTTCTTATTATCAGCTGTTAACTCAAGTACCCGTTAACCCTTTAGAGGCTTCCTTCAAAAATGCAGCTCAAATTAAGTATTAAAGGATGATTTGCATGGTAAACAATACAGACATGTATTGTACTTATACAGTTATATGTAAGTGCCTTGCAAAAGCATTTATATACCCTTCTCACATTTTCTCACCCTAAACCTCAAATTCTAGCCTCTGCTACTCCAATACCCTTAAATAAAGTACAGTGACACCACTTGCCTTCATAAGTCACCTAAATAGTAAATTCAATCCCCCTTGGAATATTTTTGCAAGGTGCTGGATATTAGCAAAAAATATATTCTGTGTACACAGTATATGAAGTTATTCAATTAAATGAGATTCTACTAAAGAAGTCCTAATAAACAGGAAATTTGATTTTAAGAGACTGAAACAAACACAGCTGCAAATTGTGGTATATCTTTGCATATCTTGCTGCAACAAGCAGCTGCTGGTAAAGGAAAGTAAAATTCTTGACAGTCTTCTGTCTTTCTTTAAGAGCCATTTCATCCTCTTTTTAGGTGGATAAGATGGTTGGTGAAAGTCCTTCACAACATCATCGGTCAAAATGTCCAGAAATTAGACTCAGTTTCAATCCATTCCTATTAGGTGAGCAGAAAGAATCAGCGGCTTATGCAATCCTTGCGTTTATAGTGCAGGTCATGAAGAATAACACCATCCTTAAGTCTTTTAGATGAATCATAAACTCATAAAAGTACATGTAAAAATGAGCTTTTATCTGGTTAGGTGGTACTTTTTGGAGGCAACTGAGCAACAATACTGATAAAAAAGGCACTCTGTATAAAAAGTGGTACAAAAACACGGTACAAACAAAGGCCTAGCATGGATAAAACTCTGCGGCCACAGCAACATGAATGACCCTGCATGTTCAGACTGCGCAGGTTACGCCAGCATCCTCAACATGGCCGCAGTTCGTTTTGGCCCAGCCGGAAAACATACACTGGTGGATGGTGTCTTCAGTCCCCAAGCAAGCAACATCGTCCATCCAGATCACACCAGTACCTGCACAGAGAAGGTAAAAACAGTGGATCATATACGTAGAATGCCTCTTCATTGTTATTTCTACTGAAAATGACAGCAAAATCAAGAGATTGAAGAAAAAAATGAAAAGGAGGTTAAAGGAAGATAAATGTAGGCCTGATATCAAGTAAAAACATTTCAGCAAAGACGGTCAGGTGATTCAAAACAATTATCTGTAAAGGTTTTAATGTTTTAAAAAACAAACAGTAAAGTTATATTTAAGGTAAGATGTGTTGGAATCAAATGATTTAATGGAAACTTGATAAACTTTAGCCCAAAAAGTAATTAGAATTGGTAAAGTTTATGCTCGAATTTTGTAATTGAGACAGCAAGTACTCTCACAGCTTCCTCCGAGAACTGCTGATCAGATTATATTCCATCCGGTAATAAAATACACGGTTCCAGCTGGTAAGCAGATATTTTCTCCATAAAGTATGGTTTAATTTTGCAACAATACAGTCACCGGAGATCCTAAAAGACCCAAAACACTTCAGCTTTGCAACATTTTAAGATACCTGGACTCATGTTGATTCTCAGATAAGGTTTGCCAAGTGTGTGAGAAGAAACACAAACTCAACACAGATTTGACAACTTGAAAGCACCATGTGTTGTGCTTGCACAGGGTGGAAATGAGGCAAGTTCTTTGGAAAGTGCACATTGTGCTGCTGCAGGTCGCAGATGACAGCCCAGCTGTTCTGCTGGTGCGAACCTCTGAGGATTTACTTCAGAAGAAATAAACCTTTAAACTGCCTATTCTGGATCTTAATACATATTTATAGTGCTGTTTGCAGGCTGATGTAACTTTTGTTCGCACCAAGTGTTGGATAACCAAAACATAGCGAGGGATTTTAGGGGAACACCAAGGAGTGATTCAACCACAGGCCAATTTGGGAAAATTGAAGCGCTTTGTATAATGATACTAAAAGAACATTACTGTCAGCAGAAAATTCATCAATTGTACTATACTAGAAGCCATGCTTTTTGTTAAATACAAATGCAACTTCCATCGACACACAAATAGGATAATCATGGCTGCTCTGTCGATACACAAGTATCATACTTGTATGAATTGAATTGGGACAAATTGCTTGGTTCACACCTCAATATTTACAAATTGTCAGATGATTTTCCAAACCTGAGACACCACACATGACAATAAAAAATCGTAAATGTAACAGGTTCGGTCCTGCAGTGTGTGGTATTCAGCCACACGGCAAGTACAACACACCACACACGAACAAATTTCACTGACGAACATTCAGATGTCACAAGGGAAATCTCTCAAAACTTCTCGAGATCAAATGTGAGCTCAAAGTAAATAAACATGGCAGACGAGGAAGAGGCAATGATGAAAGTTTGTGGACTAATTTTAAAAGAGAATTAACATTACAAAAATAAAAGGCGTTGGTTAAAGGAGTGGAGACAGTGCGAGCAGGGGCTCTACTTGCTTACACTATGATATGGAGCACCTCACCTTTCTGATTGGCTATATGTCACATTAAACAGGCTTTGTGCTTGTTTTTCCTCGGGGAACAACCCAAACGCTAGGATATCGGGCCAAAACAATCCAATGATTTGAGGTTGGAGCAGTTATACGAATATCTTTAGAGCCATCACGATAATCGGGACATCCTTAAGATTCGGAAGGGGAAGATCGGGTCAAACATCGGCATAACAATCTTGTCATGTGTACCAGACATTAAATTGCTTGTTAAAAAAAAAAAAACCTAACTAGCCAAACACCTGTCAGCTACTCAAAGCATTTAGGACAGTGGTTTGATGATCCAAGGCCAATTACAAGTTTTTTCCCATCTGTATTCTTCATGGAGCCTATTCCATCTTTGATGGTATAGGATGTTTCGGAGTTGATATCTAATGCTGGGTTGTAACCATCATCTCAGAAGTGAGGGGGACACATTTTTTAGAGGTCTATTGAGTCATTTGTCATCCTCTCACATTCAATCACACTTCTCCTTAGTGGCTAAAGAACCGCATAATCACTAACAGTCACAGTACAGCAACTTTAGTTCTTTAAACTATATACTAACAAAATTGCAAGTTTTAGCTGGCAAGCTCTGGTTGAGTTGACACAAAGACCCTCGAACATTTACAGGGTGAGTAGACTGATCATTAGCTGCCAAATGACAACACTGAACATGAATGTTCAGTAAAACACCTTTCCTGTAAGCAAATTATTACTTAAAATGGAATGGAAGTGACAAGGTAACAGGTAAAAATGACAGGGCCTATACCTGCTGCCTTTAAGAACACAAATAATCCAGTAGTCAAAAAATATCTGAAAATAAATAATATAAAAATATTGTTGAGTGTGAATGAGAGCGATTGTGAAATATCTATGAAAACCCTGTCGTGATACCTGCCAGGTTTCTTCCTGCAATAGCTATCTTTTTCTCAGCAGGTTCTAATCTCTCCTTACATGTGAATACCCTGCATCATCGTCCCTGCTGCGGGCCTCTGGTCTAAGGTCTCTTCCCTGACTCTGTTCTTTCTATTGTGGCAATAAAGATTTCTTTGAAATATGTGGAAAGCAAGTGAGCACTCTCTGCTGAAATTAAATAGGATTGGATTTATTCCTACCATGAACTAACTAGCAAGAGATGTAACATAGTTAACAACATTGGTATTCTTATTAACTAACATTGTATATTGCCATGTATTAACTAGTCTTCATTTAGCTGACATTATCTGCATGCAACAGCATCTCAACTTGGTTTGTTTGGAAAAAACTGTGCAATGTTTTGTGCTTTTTTTCTGGCTCTGGCTGGTTTGCTGAACATGTTTCTGACACCGTGCAGCACTGCTCAGCAGCACGTCTCCAGTCTGTGATCCACCGGATGCCGATGTGTACACTCAGGGTGCGTTTAAAGACGGCTCAGAAAACACATCACCGCATGGTAATAACGGATTACACAGATATACCAACTGAAAAAAGTGGTGGGCACAGATACAGGAAGTGCTGGGGAAATGTCCTATGCGTACTCTGCGTCCGTTACGCCCATGATCAAATGTTTACTGTCTAACCTCAATGTCAGAATGTTAGACTAACAGCAACTGAACTGACAACTGACTCATCAGAAAAGTCCTAGAAAAGATGTGATTTTCTGCATGTTTTAGATTGAATCCAGCTGTTTTCATTTGAAGGGAGTCCCTTGGAAGAGGCAAATGCTTTCCCTTGACTTTTGTGGGTCAGAACTCTCACTGGATAGGGATCCTGGATGATGCAAGGCTAAACGGTTAATGACATAAAGACTGAGAAAGAAAAATAAATGTCACCTTTGAGACTCTTTGGCTATGATATCTGGCTCACATATTATTTCCATTAAAACTTTATATTAAAGCCTGCTGTATAAAAGAGCACTGGTTAAGTAATACAACTCAACGGTAAAAACAGAGAAGTTCATAAAAATCAGGGAGATGTCCTTTGAAACATTTCTACAAATAATCTGACTAAAAACATTTTGTCACACTAAAATAAATATATTCACATTTTATGAGATAGACTAACACACAATAGTGCATAATTGTAAACTGGAAGGAAAATTATGGATGAATTTAGAAAAATGTCCTGTGCATTTTTGCTCAGATCCCTTTGCTCTGGCATCCTGAATAAAGTTCAGTAAAACCAATTGTCTTTGCAGTTTGTAGAGGTCAAAATGCTGTGTGGCAGAAAACTAACACTGTACATCACTATGAACACAACATTCCTGCTATGCTACATGGTGGTGGCAGCATCATACTGTGGGGATGCTTATTTTCAGGTGGGACAGGGAAGCTGATCAGAATTGGTGGATGGAGCTAAATACAGGGTAATCCTGGAAAAAAAATTCAATTCTCAAATTTGCACTACTTTGTGTTAGTCTATCACACAAATCCCAATAAAAACACTAAATACATAGTAAAATCAAAGTACTTCATTAGTATAATCTATAGCTCCTTATGGTAAGTATATTAAAATATCAACTTCTAACACATCTGAACTAATAAATTGATAAGACATAGATGAAATTCCTTTATTTCCTGGAAGTTTATTTCATCGAGGAAAACATAAATAATTTGCCATTTTGTATCATGAGCACCAAAAAAACATCAGTATCAGATGCGTTGTGTACGTACCATGTCCAAAACGCCCGGTCTTATGGACGTCTGTTGCTCCTCTGTATCCCAGCATCCTACAAACAACATCTCCATCTTTTTTGTCCCAGACGTCGTCACACACCGTTCCCCATCGACGTTCATGCAACACCTCCACACGGCCTTCATGAGGACCTGACCCATTTACCAACCGCACCAGAGGCTCCTCAACTGCAGAACACGTGCACATAAACAGATGTTGTAAAGGTCTGCATTTGTATCTCTGCTGCTCCAGCTATGCATTGTAATTGCAGACAGTCTATGTTATTCATTCCAATGACATTGTATTAAAAATCTTTTTGTATTTGCTGGCAAAGCTTTGAACTCATAGGTTACTTTATTTATTGAGTCTGTTTAAGAGTTTAATCAAGCAGTTAATCAAAACCGTATGAAAACAAACTGAGATGGAGGCTTTTTATTGACACATTGAAACCAATTGTTTCTATAAACCACATTTTTCTTCTTTCCTTGCTCCTCCTTTAAGTAAATTTAGGCTTCAATTTCTATCTGGAAAGTATTTTTTCATACCCTATAATCTGGAAGTAAACTTATAAACATGACAAAGCAATTGCTGAAGGACTTTGAAATTCATATCTTCTTGCTTTGAAACTTCACAGAAGGCATCTGTAAGCATTTATTCAGTCACCTTATTAAATGAGTAAAAATAACCAGCAGTACATGCATAGAGTATAGGACGGAAGAATGTGGGAAAAGTTTGTAAAAAAGGAAATTCCAAGATGTATAAAAAACTGAATTTCAGATTTGAGGTGCCAAGTTATGAATATGACACAGGAAGTAAGTTCTATACTAAAATTAAGCAAATTTTCAATTAATATGTATTTGTGAACCTCAACTGGCTTACATTGCTGTACAAATATTTTAACCTATTTCTAATTTATTCACACTTTCCTTCCTAAAATAGCCAGCCTTTCTTTTAAATTGGTCTTTATTAATGGTTTTCCAGATATTCTCAAGTTCTTTTGAAGTTTTACTTTGGATTTTGGTCCCTTTTTCACTCATGTTTGGTCCACCACCTGCAACGTTTGTCTTAAAGATTAGGAAAACAGACTGGTGAAGGACCGAAGTATACAAATAAACTGCGCCCGAAAATATAGTATTGTCTTGAAAAGCAGGAAAAAATTTAGAAGACATCTGCCAGAACCTAAGGGATGCATCATCAGACCATATACTATATGCCACATTTTATGGTAATTGGGTAGGAATCTCTGGTAACATTCCCAACCGTGTTGACAGTGTTTTTATTAAAAGCAAAGGAGAAGAGAGCAGCAGTGGAGTTAAAGGTGGATCTTGAGTTTTAAACTCACAGGTAAAAGAGATGTCAAATAAAACAAGCTTATGATCTGAAAAAACTGCATCCCTGATTGTAAAATTCAAAATGGAGAAACTATCTGATAAAGCCACGTCCAATCTTTGTCCCTGCTGGTGGGTGGGACCTGCCACACTCTGCACAAAAGACTGAATGAGACTTAAAAACTCTTGACCCAACAGATTTTCATGGCAACAGACATGAATGTTAAAATCCTCCACAATTGAAATCCTTTCTTACTGTATTTACGCATTATTTCAGCCAAGAATTCAGAGAAGTCACTTAAAAAGTCCTTGAATATTGGTGGTCTGTAGATCATGGCACACAGTACCGACTGGAAACGACCCAGTTCAAACATGAGCAGCTCAGAGCTTGAGAAGTTAATCAGTTCCCCAGAGCTGTTTGGAGGGGAATTGTGTCTCAAAAACAGTCAATATGACATATCTTCTGCCAGACAACCTAGGAGCATTCAGAAATGAGCAGTCAGATGGAAGGAGTTCGGGAAAAAAAAGAAAGAACTGATCCATGTCTCTGTCACAAAGAGATAATCCAATTCAGTGGGAAGAAAAAATCATTTAAAACAAAGGTTTTGTTCACCATGGAGCGGAGGTTTATCACCACCATCCTTGTAGGAACTGTAGCCTGGTTGGTAGATGGTCGAGGAGCCAGCAGATCGTGAAAATTTATTCCTTGAAAGTCTTGAAACTGGAAAAACGGCAGAGAGTGAAATTAATGTGATGATTGGAACACACCAAAGGAACCAGGCAGGAGATGACAAGATCAAGGAGATAACAAGGTAGAAGATGGATCTATCCATAACCAGCCAGAGAAGTTCCTAAAGAAAGCGCTAGGATGGCGTTCATCTTCACCAGCCGGCTGGCACGTTTGCAGCAGCATCACACACAATGTGGTCACCAGCTAAGCCAACTTCCACAGATTTCTTGAACTTCTCTGAAGATTCCACAGCTGGAGTGCCCTGTAAACTGCACATGTACACCACTGCAATAGAGCCGACATAACTGTGACTGAAGTATGGCAGCAATGCACAAAAAAGAACATAACTTAACCTCATGCAACCCCTTGGCATACTGGATTCTCAAACTAACGCCACCCGACCTACTTTCTGATCACTTCCGCTATAATTGACCGCTTGGGAGCATTCATGGGATATTGAAATTGAATTCCCAGAAGACAAGTTAATCCTTTAAGGTGAAAAAATAGACAAAATTAGACTGTGACATCTTGTAAAAGTGATGTACCTGGTCATGACACAGCAGAACACTGAATCCGTGTACATACAGAACATGAGAAACATACACATATGGGTTTAAATCCATGTAAAATGTGTTTCATGGCAGGATTTGGAACAGTGTGCCATCAGCTTAAGAATGGCTCAGTCAATGTCTACAAAACACGACTTAAATAGATGCTCTCCATCCAATTTGACTGAGGTGGACCTACTTCACAAAGATATCTCTAGATAAAAACAAACTAGAAGAGAAATACCCCAAAAGATTTAGATTTGCAGTTGCACTGAAACGTGATTCTACAAAGTAGATTTTTCAGAACAACTTCTTAAACAGAAGTAATTTCACAGGTTTTTATTTGTTAAATACTGTTCTACTTTGTGTTGCTCTATCACATAAAACCCAAACAAAGTACACTGAAGTTTATGCATGTAACGTGACAGAATATAAAAAGTGGGGTGTGAATACCCTTAAACCAATATAACAAACACTGTTAAACTATGCACAGCTTCACTCATATAGTTGACTTGATTTAGTGGGGAGAGGAAATGAGAAGGAGAGGTAAACATACACACACACAAACACACACAGCACCGTCATTCTGGCATGTTCATCATTGAAACTGTTGACAAAGCGCTGGAGAGTAAAGTCAGACACAGCACGGACACGGGATGTGAGACTCATCAGACCATCATAAATTTAGACTGTGTATCATTTATCTCTCATTATTCAGTCAAATACTCAACAATCACTAGCCCATCATAATATCTACTATAACATTAAGCTCTTGTAGTTGCAGCATATACTTGTATTGTCTTACTTCCAGCAACCGGAAAAATATAAGCAGAATTTCACTCTTTTTCAAGTTTCTTTTATTTCAGACAGTTCTGCAAGAAACTAAAAAAAAAACAGGTAGAGCAGAGCAGTCACAAAAATTTGAAAAACTAAAGAAATCCAAAACAATTGTATCAACAGAAACTATATGTTTATATATAACTTTTACCAGTACTTAAATGTCAATCTTACTTTTCTGTTTGCAGCACTGCTTCTTGATGTATTAACTAAAAATATTCTTTGAGCTGTAAAATGGGCTGGGTTGGTTGTTTTGTCAGTCCGTCCCTATGTCCATCATCTTACATATACGCAATCTCGGGTCTTGGAGGTACAGAGTCCAAGAAGAAAACCCAGAGATCCCTTTTTTTAACCAATGCTGTCTCCTCCTGGAGAATACCAAGGCATTTTAAGGGCAGAAGTGAGATATCATCCTTCCAACAAGTCATTGGACCTCTGTGGGGTCTCATCTCTGTTGTATACCCACAGTAAACCTTTCTCCTGGCTCTGATTAGTTATTTCTGACCAGGAGCGGTATACACAAATGACTGCACCTCAGCGGACCCATCTGTGAAACTCCTGAACTTTGCAGATGATACCACTGTTATTGGACTGATCCAGGACAGTAATGAGTCTGGTACACTGGTGTGGTCAGAACCACCTGGAACTTAACCCACTCATCACTGTGGAGATGATGTTGGACTTTTGGAGAACACCATCCCCACATACCCCTCTCACCATCCTCAACGACGCTGTGTCTGCTGTGGACCACTTCTGGTTCCTAGGAACCACCATTTCCTGAAACCTGAGATGGTCCTCACACATAGACAATGTTCGGAAGAAGGCCCAACAGAGACTGTACTTCATGAGCTGCTGGTCATCTTCTACACTGCCATAATTCAGTCTGTTCTGTCTTCATCCAGTGTGGTTTGGCTCATCCACAAAACAGGACCGGTCCCAACTGCAACGAACAATAAGAGCTGCAGAGAGAATCATCAGGACTGACCTTCCCTTTGTCCAGGACTTATACAGGTCTAGGGACAGGAAAAGGGCATCTAGAATCTCTGCAGACCCCACACACCCTGCACACAAACTATTTTGGCTTCTACCTTCAAGTCAGTGCTACAGAGCGATGTCTGCTAAAACCAGCCGCCACAAAGACAGTTTCTTCTCCCAGGCTGTTTCTCTGATGAAAACAATGAATAAACTTACACCCAGAGAAGTCAGTTACTCTGCTGTGAAACACAATAAGCATATATAATCACCACCACACACCTCTTTCTTCTTCTCTTCACATTGCACGAGAATACAACATAGAGGGCCAGACTACATCAGCAAAACATACAAAAAAACTGACAGAATGAACATAAAACCAGCTGGCCATAACATTTACTGTAGCCATGCTGGAAAACATGCCTCAGAGATTTGATCTTAAAAAATAAACACTTCTGAAAGCAATTATACAAAAAAAAAAAATGTTTTCTTATTTACCCTGCATCCACAGACCAAAAGCACTCATGATTACCTTGAAGACCAAATAAAACTCCACTGTAAAACACAAGCCTTACCTAATTTAGACAACAAGCTTCACAACTTTTCTGTTCAAGTCTGAATAATGAGGGATTTCATGGGATGTAAAATGTTTTTGCTCAGGAAAAACTAGCTGAGTGAGCTCCAAATGTTGATGATTGTCCAAAGTTTTTTAAGCCCCAGAGGCCCGGCGAGCTGCAGCAAGCAGAACCAGAATAATGCCAGAGCATACAGGAATCACATATTACTAATGTTTATGTGGCATGCTGGAGGGGTTTGGACTGGATGTGACTACATGGCTTCAGGAGAACAGCTAACTACCTCCATCTGTTCATAAAATTATGTTGTCTGCCATCTTTTATTATGAGTTCCTTTAAGATGCATTCTCATTGCATCTTCTTTGCATTTGGCCAATGAAATTGCTTAATGCTATGTTTTGGAGAGTTGGACAACTTTTTTATGCTTTACAACAAAGTTTTACTCAAAGTTTCAGCATGAACATGTCCTGTAATTAAGAATAAATCTTACTAGATGAATTTAATCAAACCCCTCTCTAGATTTGGTGAGGGGTGAAATAAATTGAGTTTAAAATGTCATCAATAAGACATTTTTGGCACAAGTGACCTTTATTGACAGTTACCAGACTTGAAATTGACAGAGATAGAAGGAGGGGAGACATGCAGCAAAAGTCTCAAGGTCGGGAAGCAAACCCAGGATGGCCGCATCGAGAAATACAGCCTGTGTATATTGGACGCCTGGTCATCGCTACACTATGCAACACCCCATCAATAACATTTCTCTAAGGGTAGACACCAAAACAAATTCCAGGCTGGTGTCAGAAAGCTGCAATTATCTGTCTTTGATCCCTGTAGTTGCGGAGGTCCGCTGTTCAAACAGTCCTTTAAACATTAAAACCATTGCTCATAATATGAGACCCATGAGATCAGTTATCAAACTGCCAGAAAGAGACTCTTCTGTGAAATGTCAGCTGTCAGGGAAAAATTACAAAGTTTGAAATGGCCTCAAAATGCAAAGGAGAAATCAATGTTTTGTTACACACACAAGGGGAAACCCCTCAAAGAAAAATATTGAACTTCAGTCCCTATTTCTAATGTTTGTTAACTTTATTCTGAAAACCAAACACACTCACACAGATCATTTTAAAGTAATCCAATCAGCCTCTGGGGAATTTCAGAAGTTCATTACTGATGTTTACCTACTCTATATGTCAATATTTAACAACCTAATATAAAACAGGCCTTTATTTCCATAGTTGAGTAACAAAACAATAACAAGGTTACCATTCTGGAGCCTTGAGAAAATAGTACTTCCTCCTCCTCAAAGATTTAAAAGTTGGACTTGGAAAGTTTTAGAGCCAAACCTAAGTTACAAAAATTGAATATGCACACAATGGCAATCAAATATGTACATGTGCATGTTTAAATATCAGGTTTTTGTAATGTAAAAAGATAGACATTGATAAATGATAAATCAAAACTTTTTTAACATATGTGATATTTATCCTGTTCAATTTATCTAAAAAAAAAAGTGATTTGTTTAAAATGAAAAAGAAAAAAAGGGTCTCATTTAAAAAAAAGGTATTACGGGATATGGGTAGGGCATATTACAAAAAAATAAAATTTCTCAAAAACTGATGAAAACTTGAGGCTGAAATTGTTCTTGGAGGCTGTGGAGAGGCAGCACTGAAGGAGCTGCAGGGATTTCTGCTTCTGCATTCTCCATGTCTGGAGTGGTGTTTGGAGAGAATTCAACATCTCGTTCTGGCTAAAATAAATGGAGAATGTGTTACGGACTGAATAAACCAAACTGGAACCTGGTTTCCAAATGCCACACTGGACATCCGTGAAAAGACAGCATATACTCAGTGAAATATTGTGGTGGCAGGATCTATTTTTCTTCAGATGAAATTGAGGTTTTTAAGAAAAGTTAAGATTTTATTCAGCCCCTAAGGGGGAAATTAAATTGTCAAGGGGTGTGCAGTTATGAATGGCTTCAAATTAGGAGCATTTTCTCCTTAAACTTTCTGGTGTCTTCTAGAAAGCTGCAGATAAAGAGGGATTTGATTTTTTTATCGTCATAATAAATCCAAGCAAACATCCAAACCCACATAAGACTGATCATATGACAGAGAAATTTAAGTGTTATAATGTATGAAGGGTCAAATTAAGTAAATCAACTTGAAATTGATTGAAGGTGTGAAATACTGAACAAAATTGGTAAAATTGAGTGCCATAACAAACGTGATTAATTTTGGCTCTGTGAAAATTATAATCCGTGAATTTGGAGGACATTAAAATGATAACATGGTAAATATTAATGTTATAAATATTAAGGTAAACAAATTTAACGTCGCCTGTTTTCATTCACTGATTTTAGCACCTCCATTTTTAACATTTCAGTTTTATTATTCATCCCGTTCACAGTGTAATTTTTGTTACTTCCAGTAGATCGGAATACGGCAGCAGCGGTGGACAAGAGTTTTCCGCACAAACTGACAGATTTAGACAACTTTTGTAAGGTAGGCACATATTGTCATGTAAGATGTCGTATTCCAAAGGAGTCCTACCAAAGACTAAATGCTGACCTGAATCAAAAAGAGCTTCAGGTGTAAAAAGGTGTTGAAATTATGTTTGTTTTTTACATCACAAAAACCCGTCATTTTAACCAAACCCTAAGACTTTTCAGTGGCACTGTAAGTATTAAATGCAGCTTGTATCTTGCAGTTTTTAAAATGAATGCAATGTAGAAAACTAAAAAAGAGTTTAGTGGAGGAGTTTCTGCTAGAGTGACAGATATGCACACCCAAAAGCATAGGACAGCAAGAGCAACTTCAGTGTGTAAGAAATGCTGAGTATGAAGAAGCTCAAAATGTCATTAATATGTCATTTAGCAAATAATTTCACTAATGTACTGAGCTAAAATAGCCTGTTCATGCTCCTTTTTGATATAACTCATTGATATTTTGGCTCATAACATATTTCATTGCAATTCATTTGCCGCCAGAACATACAGAAGTTGTTGTCCCCTTTAACTACTGATGTATCTGCTGGTCTCTTTGCAGCTCTTCCTCACACCGACAGCTATGTGAGCAAGTCATATGACAGAAATAGACGGCAAGCTGCAGCAGACAAACACAGTCTAGCTTTCACTGTGAATGTCATTGTGAAGGGTGAGAAATAAGACTTTTAGGGAAAACCGGGATTCTTTAGGTCCACAAGAAACAGCTGCATGATTTGCTGTGACATAAAGATGAGAAACAGCAAATCCAGATCAGATATTGGCAATTACATTTAGCCAGGGATTCCAAAATTGATCATTAAAAATGCAGGGATTTGGGTATTATTTTCGATTTTATTTGGACATCCATAGTTTAAAGCAAATAGACTGTTCTTTGTCCGAGTCAGGCTCACTGATTGGTACAAAATCCAGCATGGCTTCTACTTCTAGACATAGATTTGGAACTATGGCAAGTGAATATATTGTATTACTAGGTGATATTTCTGACAAGAATACTTACAGACTACCAAACTATCAATGGAGTAAAGACATTAAAACCCGATTGGGGTATGTTGATATGAATGTGGACCCTACCGGGCTGGGAAAAATGTAAAACAATAAAACAGGGTTAAGTTTGAAAGCAGAATTTGTCCTGAGATTTAAGGTAACCACGGCTCAAATATACAGCGAGGTTTTAAACAAACAGGTTGAACTTAAGTAATTTTCCCTCCTATATTTTGTGTGGGATTCTTAGGGAACACATGTATTAGTTAAAAGTTTTTGGGCTAAGTTAAGTTTTTGTCAATATTTAACTTGTTGAATGCATTGGTTTTGGTTATCTGGAGGTTCACAAGATTAGTTAACATCCCACCCTCATTCAAAATGAAAGACAAACAAAGTGACCACCCCTGCAATTAAATACAAATGCAAAATAGTCGACTGAGCCTACATTTTAAAAAACACATTTAAAAAAAAGTCTCGGCTCTTTTTGCGACTTATCAAAAAAAAACAACCCAAAGCACAAGAGTTCATAAAGAATTTAAAAGCTAATTCACCTTCCCTTTATATAGCCGCTGTAAACTTTGAAATCTGAGCTGGAGATTTTCAAAAATCCTGGTTCAAGCTGTTGAGGCTTTCTGGACTACAGTATTCAATCCTTTCAGTGACATAATGCTCTGTGAAACAGGCTGATTTTGTATTAACATCCAACACGTGTGAATAAACTCAAGTGCTTCCTCAGGTACAAAATACATGCTTTGAAGTGTAAAAAGATCCGAGTCCAGCAGCTAATAATAAGTCGCTCATATGAGAGTTGTGACAGAAAAATGCATGAGGTCGTTATTTGATATTTCTTACCGCCTACAGCACGCAGACACAGACCATTTTTCTTTTAGTGAAACCTCAAACATGCACGTCTTGCTAATGATGTGAGGAAAGAACTGATCTTTGACAGTTTATGTGGCTCAAGAAGATCAAGACTTGCTCATTACAGCTGTTCTGCATGTCCTGCATGTGCCCTATGGCACATGCAGGACATGCAGAACAGCTGTAATGCTGTAATAAAGAGAGAAAAATATCTGAAGGACAAAAGGAAAATAAATGAACTCCATCTACATCCACATAGATGTTTTTTTTTAAGCATCTGCACACACTTAAAAGTTCTCGAGTTGTGTCCATTAACATTGTAGTCCATCATAATCTCCTTTCAATTGCCAGAGTAATGAAAAGAACAACAGATCATAGGCACCCTGGGATTTAGAACAGACAGAAATGTTAGCATGCCATATGATCACTAGATAAGATGGTCATCACTTTTTCTTTCTATTTTGCTGGTTTGGATTATACACTCTTGCTGTGCATGCACATACTATATGATTCTGTCCAATTACTGGCATCTCTGGTAAAGATGTCGACATAAGCATTAAAATAATGGGTGTTATGGAAAAGATTTTTTTTATCTGCCATAACATCCTCTTCACTGTGGGTGGATGCAAGATAGTCTTTATCAAAGATCCAGTTGTTTTAAGTATTGCTCTAATTCTAGCTAAGGGCAAGCAGCTATTTTCTTCTTGCAACTTTCTGTCTTAAGATCAAAACATGCCTGCCTTACCTCAGAAGCATGTTCTCTTCTCTTTCCCACTTTGAACAACAGCTAAGAGAAATAAGCTTTTGTATCACATTATGTTTAAACCCCAGCTAAACAGGAAGTAACACTGACCAACTTAATAAGAAAGCATAAATTAAAGCACAATCTTTTAAGTATTTCCTGACATTGGATCTTTACTCCATTGAACAAAATGTTCACATTAAAAATTTGATTTTTAGACTTCTTTTCATTTTGAAACTATGCTACTCCAGAAGAAGGTTTGAATTCATCTTAAGCCTTTTTACAAGTCAAATTGATTGAGGGAGTATATACAACCACAGAGATGCTTCGGTGGGACAGTAGTGCAGCAATAGCTTGATAAGATTGACCTTTGGAATAATACACATCATGTTCTTATTATCATAAACTTTAGTTTTTCAAACCCACTTTTAGGTTCAGGTGTATATAACTCTGAATGAGTTTTTTTTACATTACCTTAGTAAAAAAGTATGTGTAGACCTCTGCTTATTTCTTGAAATGTTAACTTTCCAGCTGATGTCCAAACCAATACTGAGAAATGTTCCTACCTTTTAAAAAAATTTAACTGGTCCTCACCTGTTCGTTCTCCTCTGTCACCTTTCTCCCCTTTCAAGCCTCTATCTCCTCTGTCACCTGAAAACAACAAAACATACTTTAAATACCTAAAAAGACAAGTAAAAAAAGATATCATATTAATATGAGAAAATAAAATTGGCAAGGCAAGTTTATTTGCCTTCATTTCAGCAACAAGACAATTCAAAGTGTTTAAATGATGAAAACATAAGAAAACACATAAAAAAGGAAGTAAGTAACTAAGTAAAGTTTATATATAAAGCGCATTTCACAGACAAGTATTGTACAAGAAAATCATATTTAGATCTACATAAAAAACACAATAAAATCATGACATAAAAGCCTGTTGGAAAAGAACCGTTTTCAATAGTTTTGTACAAATCTCTACAGAGCCAGCAAAGCGAAGCTGCGGTGGCAAACTGTCCCACAGTTTCAGAGCTGCAGTACCCCTTGGTTTTCAGTCTTGTACGAGGGACATCCAGGAGATTTTGGCCTTGTGACCGAAGGCCACGAGGAGCAAAGTGTTTAGTTAAAAGCTGACAAAAATAGTTAGGAGCCTGGCCACGTAGAGCCCTGTAGGTAAGAACAAGAATATTAAAACGAATTCTAAACTCAACTGGGAGCCAGTGTAAGGAGTATAAAACTGGGTTGAAATGAGAAAATGTACTTGTTTTCGAAGGAAGTTTGGCTGCTGAGTTCTGAATGCCATGGAGGTGGGAAGTTGAAGATCTGTCCAGACCTATACACAGGGCATTATAATAGTCTAGACGGTATGACAGAAATGAATGGATAATTTTTTCTAGATCAGCTTGGGGAATCATGACACATATTTTAGAGATGTTTTTAAAATGAAATCAACAAGAACAATAAATAGATCGGATGTATGTGTAAAAAGCCAAAAGTGTCAAATGCAACTCCAAGGTTTCCAATGGATAATTGATTTTAGCATGCAGATGGCTAGGGGCAATTATCAGGGTTTCTGTCCCATTGGTATTTAAGATCAGATAATTGTTAGTGAGCCAGTCGCTGACCCGAGATAAACCATGCATGAGGGTACACTGCAGTGGCACAATAACGGAAAGGAAAGAAAAGTTGTACTACAGACTAAAATTATTATGTTCCAGTTGCTAGTTTAAATGGAATTCAATCCTGTAGGGAATTAGAATTGTCTTCCCCCGGATCTGATACCTGTGATGGAGAGGAGGCCTGATGGTAATAGAACTGAGAATCCGATGGAGGCCATGGGGTGGAGGAGGGTCGAAGCTCGGCTGACAGCTGGGAGATCCATGAATGGGAGACTTTAAATGCGGAGCCTTGAAGGATCATTGGCTGAGGATTACTGCGGACTTGATGCCAATTGGTTGGAGCGGAGACGCACGGAGAAGCCATTGGAGGAAGCTGGAGGAGTGGGTGACTATACCAGATTGAATTTTCGTCATTACTTCATCAGTCAAAGGCAACTCTAAACAAATAGTTGACTTGAACCAGAAGACCTGAGTCGTCTGGAAGGTTGATACGACAGCAAAACTTAAATATATTTTGGTGCTAAGCAATTCAGTGATTTATAAACTAATAGAAGTATTTTAGAACAGAATAGAATAAAACAGAATAGAGGTAGGGCTCTTCTCGATGTGTCGAATCAGAAGTTAGCCACCTTCTCCAAACAGTCCTTGCTGATGATCAGTGGTGAAATGTCTGCCCATGGTCATTGTTAAGAAGGTATTTAACTGTTAAAACACAGGTTTTTCACTAACCTTACTGATAAATGGGAGCTTTGAGGTGGGCCTGTAGTTTTGCAATAACAATTTGTCAATATTGTTGTTTTTCAACCGTGGTTTGATAATTGCTGTTTTTAAGGCCTGGGGGAAAACACTTGACAAAAGGGATGAGTTTATTATTTGAATCATATCAGATGCTATCACAGACAAAACATGAGCAGATATAGAACCTGTTTATCAGCTGAAAAACCCACAAAACTCCTCATATTCTATATAATGACAACCCCAATTAAACCACACAGTTGGAAAGATTTAAAGGTTCATTAAAATACCTCAGATTTCCCAGATTTTAGTTCAGCCTTGAAGATTAATTTTAAAAATTTCTAATCTATTTTCTTAATCTTATATCCACTTCCTCCCATTGAAGTTATTTTTTTTACCAGAACCCTTTTAAATAAGCAGCCCTGTAAAAACACGTAGACATTACAAGGCTACGGTTGTAATTAATCTGCCTCTATAAAAGTCATTATATTGTAATATTAGAGTTTAAATGTTGACCTATAGCTTAAAAAGTGTAAAACCACCAAATCAGTGGAGGGAAAAAACTCCATTTTGGTTGCTCTAAATATATGACACATTTACCCACCAATGTCCATGTAATCAACAGCCGGGATACAACTCATTTCTCATTTGTTTTTATTTAACAACATAATTCTTTGCCAAAATGTCAAGGGTTTAGCTCCAGTTGTTGCTAGCTCTTAGCAGAGAGGCTTAAAACCACAAGTCTGTTTCTGCCATCAAGCTATATAGGGATTAGCTAACACTGGGCCTTTATCCCAACTTTAATTTGATCTTCTTTTAAATCATAGGTTTACAGTGTAGGTGTCAGCGAAGGTGGCTGTCAGCCCTGCCACCCATGTTTTATGGCCTGTGTTTGGTGCAACCATGCTGCCACACCCTGCCTGTGACGTGCAGAGTTTTTGACCACATCCTTAACAACGAAATTATACTGCAGGGAAAACACAAACACACCATAAGCTACTGCTGAGCTACAAAATACGGCATCTGATTTATGGTCCACAACATCAGTCTGTATATCTGTGGTCCTGAAAGATGGAAATGGGTATAATGTCTGAAATGAATGTTTTGTTATAGCTTCTAAATAGCATTTGAAATCTTTAAAAATTATAGGGATTTTTATTAACATGGAGAGATTTATCTACCAATTGGCTAAGATTGAGCAGCCTCAGGTTGAAACCAATATATGCTGATATCTACAGTGAAATCTGAATCACCTGTTAGCCTAACATACATGTATATGAAATAAGAAGTACATTTGAAGCACCCAGAAGGAAAATGTACGGATGCACAAATGACACTTAAAATTCATGTGAAAATGCTGTTAATTTGTTGCTCAATAATATCGCCACATTATGGTAATCTACTAAATGAAGGGGATTCTGTAAAAACAATAAATTACTAAATAATAGTTTTCCTGTATTCTTTAGCCCCCCTTCAAATAGAGATAGAGGTTGGATGCTATTTTCAGGGTTTTGGGAGGTCTTCTGGGGTGATTCAAAAACAGAACAGCCCTCCATTATACTTCATTAAGCTCCCCGGCTGTTTTGAGAATTTAAAGGAGGAGTGGCACCATGGCAGGGCTACCACTTAATCCACCCCACACCACACTGGTGTGGGGTGGATGTCACAGAAACATTAAGAGTAATTCTTTGCAACCCTTTTGGAAACAAAATAAATTAAGCAACATAAATAAAAAATAAAAAAATAAAAAATAAAACAAAAACAGCTCAACTCATGAAAGAAATGCTTCTGGCTTCAGAGCTCCAGTGTGATCTGCTCAGAGTGATAAAGTAAAAGCACAGATTTTGGATGTTGTGTACATGATTCCTCCTGACTTCCAGATAAGATGTTTACATAGCAATGCTCCAGACTAAAATATTGGGACAAAATGGCATGGTTACTGCATCCTGCTGGTAGCTACCTAAAAGAAAGATCAAACTGATGATGGTGGTGTAGAAACTTCCCATACAGAGAGTCTGGTCTGATAGACATCACAGTTTATAATGGTGAGTTTAATTAAGAGTGTTATTTAAAGGTTTTTATTAAATCAAATTTGTCATTTGTCATTAATTAGCTAATTAGTTAGCAATTACTTCTTAATTGTTTACTTAAAATGTTATTGTGGCCTAATCATTCTCTACCTGGTCCAAATTGATTAGGTTTTTATTAATATTTAATAAATAATCATTTAATAATTAAATTAATTAATAATATGGCATTTGTTTATCCTTGTGTGAATTGACACTTTAAGCACTGTCATAGAAAGTCCATTTGCCACAATGGTAAACAGTACCGAAAGAGTACAGGACTGTCAGTAAACACAACATGTTGAACTTTAACTGAACTATGGAGCTTAAAACAATAGAAAGCCCTACATGTTCACTCTGCTCATCACTCATCTTTAAAAATAAACCGTGAAACATCTCAGTGGGGTTTTTACAGGCATTTTATTTTCCCCTCTTCAACCCTATGTGCTGTTTTATGCTGGGTCTGTAAAACTGACAACTAAGCATTCAGCTGGAAAAAAAATACAGAAACATCTGAAGGAGAGGATTTCTGATCTTTCTTTGTAATATTCAATAAAAATGCCTATTACTTTAGGCAAAGGATGCAGACCCAAAGAGTATTTTTGTAGGAGACATTATCATGTTTTCTCAGCCAGGATGATCATAACCCTGAAGCTGGTGTTTCCATGTTTTCTTTAATTTATTCCAAAAAACAAGAAGAAACCGTGGTCACTGATTGCAACATGTGGCTATGATTTGCAACAATAGGCTATTTCCTCTTTTTCTGACTCGTCACACAGAAGAAAACAAGCAGCAGAATTAAGGGACAGCTGCTGGTGTAATATGATGTTGTGTCTTTGTGAGCTCCGTGTTTGACAGTTCACAAACACTGCCTTTGTGATTCAAGCCTCTTACTGTGAAATATGTTGGCTGTTCCAGGTAAAAGCAACAAAACAGCAGCTGTTTAGGACAGAACAGCCAAAACGTTCCCAAACAGTACCTTAGATAATTCCTAAATTATGATTTAGTCACTGAAGGGGCTATAGGTTGGGAGGAGTTTTGCCTTAGAGCTTGACTTTATTTTTCTTTTTTTCCTACTTCAACGTTTGACCCAATTAATCTTGTAAATGTAATTCAATAATTTATCTAAAGACTTTGGAAAAGATGTGGTAATTTTGCAAAAAAGATACTGACTCACCGAACTGAGAAGTATCTAATGTCTGCTTAATGCTCATTTGTCAAATAGAAACATTAGATATGAAACTTGCCTCTAATTTCTCAAATAGGGTGGCACAATGCAAGACGATGTTACCAATAAAGGAAATGATTTTTATTTTTCTCACTTGCTATTTAATTTTTTGTGTTGTTTGTGTGGAGGTGGGACAAATAGCAAAGACATAAAAGCTGAAATGTTTGTCTCGTAGGAAATGGTCCAGAGATTTTGCTGCTATGTTAGCGGTCACTGATCTCTGTCTTTTAAATCTGGAAACGAAAGAAACAAAACAATTATAGCCAAACGTAGAAGCTTTATCTGTCCAAATTAAAAAAACAATAAACCCAGTGTTGGGTCTTACTCACTGGAGGGCCATAACTAAAAGCATGGAACAGAAAGATCTCGGTGAACTGTGGGAATGAACATTGGACGTTTCAACTAAACCAGCTGTGACTGCCAACAGCTGTTGGCTGGACGCACACAGACACTAAATAACACAAACACTGCAGCGCCTTATCATGGTTCTGATTTCTTTATCAGAACTGTGTTCTTGTCTGTAGGGAATACAATAAAAAGCCAGATAAGGTGAAGAAGGAATGTTTTGCTGTAGTTAAGTATTAGATTAGATAATTAAAAGTTGGATGACTGTGCATGTGAATGCTTTTGTCAGAAAAGCTGTGGAATCCAGATGCTGAATGCCTTGAAACTGCAAATACAATCAAATTCAGCTGTTTGGAGACTAATAAATACTCACTACCAATTTTACACTGTGCATAAAAAATATTATCCATCCTAGACTAATAAACATATATAAGCTCATCACAAAATATTAGATAATATTAGAGGAACCAGTGGCAAGATGTTTCTAAAATAGACACTGCATAATTCACAACTTTATTTGTACAAACATGAACATTTCTTTATTTACTGTTCACATTGTCTGTGCAATGTTTTTGTGATAAAATTAGAGCTTGGAGTGACTCAGTCTATGATTAACATGAGCACCTAATAATGAGTTGATATTGGAGGATACAATTTTAAACTGCATGAAAAGAGGACATTTAGGATTAATTCATGGATTGTTTCATTGATGTTTTCATTGGACAAAAATCTGCCAGTCTGAGTTTTATCAATTTTTTAATCCAGAAAAACCTGGTTTAACTGTTTGTTTTGCATTGTTACATTTGCACTGACTGAGTTTTGAAACAGCTGAACAGCAATTGAATTAGCAGGAACAGCTGTTATCGTGGAACAAAAATGATGTGGATGTTGAAACATTGATAGTTTCCAGGACTGAACCTAAACGGATAACTGCTAGGGACACCAGAAGTGGTAAATGTTTTAGTTTCTGTTAAATCCTAATAAAGTTTTATTTTATTACACAAAGCCATGTGAGAACTGTGTTGAGTGTCTTTGGAAGAAAGTCTTAAATTATTTGAAGAAAGAAAACAATCTTTTTTCCCAATGTATGGGTGGTTAAAATTAAATCTAAGGTAGCTTGTATGGGCTTGTAATGTTAGGATTTTCTTCAGTCTTGGCTGCCCACATATCTGCTGTGTTTAATTGCTGGTGAAAAGCTGGTTCACCTGGGTTGCCAATCGATTCTGGTATTTCCTTTCTATAGTTGACTCTTCAACGTGTGGTTATAACACACAGACCCACACTTAAGTTCTTGAATTTAAAAAAGTTTGTATATAGTTTAGATGCAGTTTGAAGGCAAAGTAGGAGCGGCAGAACAGTTTATAAGGTGTTATAGTGTGACATACAATAAAATGTTATGTAAACATACAGGTTAAAGGTACAGTTTCAACAGTTTATAACACAAACGTTACAGGACTGAATTCAACTGTACATCTCAATAAGATAGATTATCATCGAAAGATGTATTTATTTCAATAATTTAATTCAAAAGGTGTGCCTGATAATATACAGATTCATTACACAGATATCAATATATGTCTTTACTTATGTTAGATTTTAAATGTTGAGTTTCTCAGAAAATTTTAATATTACATGAGACTAATAAAACGTTTTGCAGCAGACTGTCAGAGAGTGCTGTGTCCAAGCATATTAATGAAAAGTTGACTGGAAGAAAAAAAAGCAAAGCCTGTTCTGGATTTTAGGGGAGATTCACAAGGTGTACACCACAGCTGGAGTCAGTCACCACACACAGGCTTGTCCAGGAGATGGGTAACAACTGTCGCTTTCCTTGTGTAAAGTCACTACTGATCATCAGAAATGTCTTACATGGGCAAAGGAGAAAAAGGACTAGACCGGCGGTGCTCAACTCCAATTATCAAGAGGTTCTGTTGTGCCACTTTTAGATGTATCCCTTCTCCAACACATCTGAATCACATATATGTCTTGTTGCCATGCCTCTGTAGAGCTGATTGACTGAATGCTGATGAGGGATTTCAGCCATTTAATTCAAATGTGTTGGTGAAGGAATGCATCCAAAAGTTGCAGGATAGTAGCTCTCAAGGATTGGAGTTGGGCACCCCCAGACTATCTCACATTTTGCTTTTTATTTGGAAATCAAGGTTCCAGATACTGGAGGAAGAGTGGTTAGGCACAGAACAGAAAGTTGTTGCAGGTCCAAGGGGCAAGCTTCCACAGTTGATGATTTAGGGAGGCATGTTATCTGCCTCAATACTTGCTTTAGTGACTGTGGTATCACTTTGATTGATTGGGCTGCAAACAGGCCAGAGCTAAACCTCATAGTGAATTAATGGAGCATCATCCAGACGAAGATGAGAGACACCAGAGCCAATAAGAGACAAGCTGAAGGCTGCTATTAAAGCAACCTATACTGCTTTAAACCCTCACACCCCACTTCACTGTGTAAAGAAATTATATATAATTCATGGGTTTCACTATTTGAACAGAATTTCAGTTAGTATTCTGATTTATGTTGGTTAACCTGTATACTAATAATGGATACAAGGTTTGTAGCAGCTGTTTATGGGCTTGTCATTTTATGAAGAGTAAAAAATGCAGCACTGAATAATAGGAAAACATAAACATCTGTGGTTGGTCATTCCCTTAATTGTCATATGTTGGATTTGAGACGGACTCAAATGAAAACAGGACATCGGCAGGTGCATGGCGGAGGGAGGATTTAACAATGAAATAAAAGGAACTAAAAGACATGACACGAGGAAATCAAGACATGACACGAGGAATAAAAGAATCCAGCAATTGACAATGAAACCATAGAACCTCAACACTGGAGATCTGAGTAGGAACATGGAAACCAGGTAAGTACAACCAACAGAATGAATGGCAGCTAAATGTGGAGAAAGGCTGAAGAACTAGCACTGTAAGCTTAGGTATTTGCTTATTTATCACAACTATAACCATTATAGAGATTATCCCATGATTTACATTTTTCTAAGAAGACCTAGACCCTGTTACTGTCAGTCCCAATGAAACGCTTCATAATGAGGGTGAGGCACTGACAGGTCATAGAGATTAGGTTATTGTACCTTTAGGCCCAACTGGTCCACGTTCACCCTTCTCTCCCTGTGGCCCATCAACCCCAGGAGATCCTTTTATTCCCTGGACGCCTTGCATTCCCTTCTCTCCTGTAAGTCCTAGAGCAAGAACACAAATACAAAACTGTAAACCTGTTATTGTTTAAGGTTGCAATAATTTTGTTGGATATACATAAAAAACTACCTTAAATAGCACTATGATCATCAAACGTTATAAAAAACTAACAATGTTGAACACTGATGTCTAATTCTGGGAAATCTGTGAAAAACGATTGAAACCCAACGACTTGTTTTCAATCCCTCTCAACTGCTGTATTGTTCTTGTGGAAAATTTGGATTTGGAAACACAGGTAAAAGGTTTCTCCTATGCCAGAACGCAAATTTCTTTCTCTTTTATCGTTGCAAAACGAATGCATTTCCTGTGGCACAAACTACGAACATTTGTTAACAGTGAGAATGAACAAATGTCATAAAATTATTGTGGTATCTACTTATTGATTGCAGCACTGAAGTCATCTTAATTATTCTGAAATGATTCACTCTGATTGCACAGTTGTGACTGCTCCAAAATGTTAGTGAAATAATTACACTAAAAGCGTTAGAGCCAGAAAAGTACAATAAACTGATGATGTATGATGTCATGTAACTCCACACGATTCAACAACTCACTAAGAAAATGCTATCAATCAGAGTTTGGACCCAGAGCAAAAGTGCAAGAGGAAAGAGGCTGGATATGATGAAAGACTTTTTGGCTTCGATACAAATGGAGGAACATAATTGTGTCTAGTGTGAAATATAAACAAATTGTCTTGATCTGAGTTTGTTGGAATGGAAACAGCCTGCAGCAGTGAAAACATCTTTAAATTCAACACACTTCCATCCAACTTCCTGCGTAAGAGTTAAAGCCCCACAGCATTTTTACAGGCAGCTCATTTTATGATAGGAATACATTAAAGGTAAATGAATCAAAACATCTATTTTGTTTTTATAAGTTTGCATGGCCCAACCATCTCTGTTTACTTCTTGTCCTCTCAAACTCAAAAGTTGGAGACAAATGGCCCATCTTAAGCCTGATTCTGATTAAAAGAAGTTGCCCATCCCCCTGTGCATGGCTGCAATGAGCGATTTCCTGGCTTCACCTTTTCCAACTGCTATTTTATAATTTATTGAATCTGACTGTATTAAACTGGTTTGTAGTTTGCACTGTAAATATTTGGATTTTAATCTGGACCAGAATGTATTGGATCAACTTGTAATAGAAAAAGCAGACTAAAAACTGCATTTCAGTCAGACCTGTTTGCATTTTTGAAAAATACCCTAAGATGACTTTGTTGAGAAAAGACGCCATATCTTTGGGAACAGCTGCTAAAAGAAGTGTAAAAATGGCTTGGAAAAGTATTTAAATATTGATTTATCATATGAAAAGTCCTCAGTATACCAACACTAATATGAAAAACTAAACATTTACTTATATCTGGCCTTTAAATTGAAACTAAAAATACATCATCTGCTGAATTATATACAGTGCTTTGCAAAACAATTCATATGCTTTTAGCTTTTCCACATTTCATCATGTTACAGCCACAAACTTCAATGTGTTTCACTGGGATTTTATGCACTAGACCAATGTCAAAGTAGTGCATAATAAAGTGAAAATAATGGGATACTTGATTTTTGAAGTTTCTTTACAAATAAAAATCTAAAAAATGTGGTGTGCCTTTTTTTCAGCCCTCTTTACTCTAACGCCCCTAAATAAAATTTAGTGCAACCAACTGCCATCTGAAGTATCTTAATTAGTAAATAGTCTACATGTGTGTAATTTAATCTCTGAATAAATCCAACTGTGAAGGTTTCCGAGGTTGTTAGAGAACAAACAGCATCATGAAGACCAAGGAACACAGCAGACAGATCACGGAGAAAGCAGTGGAGCAGTTTAAGTGTTAGGTTATAAAATCTCAATCTATAATCTGAAAATTGAAAGAGTATGGAAAACCTACTCAGATATGGTTGTCAGTATAAACTGACAGGTGGGCAAGGACAGCATTAATTTGTGAAAGAGCTGCAGAGATCCAGAGTCTCCCAATTTTCCAACTATTAGCCGTGTACTTCACAAATCTGGATGGTCTTCATGGAAGAGTGGCATGCTGAAAGCCAGTGTTAAAGGAAAACTTTAAGAAGTGCTTATCAAAGTTTTCCACAAGCCATAGGGGACACAACAAACATGTGGAAGAGGGTGAGATGAGACAAATGCTGAGATTCCCTATGATTTTCTATGTAGCTAACACTACAATTCAATTCAATTCAGTTTTATTTATATAGCGCCAATTCACAACACATGTCGTCTCAAGGCACTTCACAACAGTCAGGTACAAACATTCCAATTAGTCCTAACCATTGAACAGTGCATTCAACGTTAGTTATTTATTCAAATTGGATAAAAAAAATTTCTGTCTAAGGAAACCCAGCAGATTGCATCCAGTCAGTGACTTGCAGCAATCACTCCTCCTGGATGAGCATGTAGAGACAGTGGACAGTCACTGGCGTTGACTTTGCAGCAATCCCTCATACTGAGCATGCATGTAGCGACAGTGGAGAGGAAAAACTCCCTTTTAACAGGAAGAAACCTCCAGCAGAACCAGGCTCAGTGTGAGCGGCCATCTGCCACAACCGACTGGGGGTTTGAGAGAAAGAACAGAGCAGAGACACAAAGACAACAAAGAAGCACTGATCCAGGAGTCCTTTCTATGGGAAGGAAAAGTAAATGTTGGATGTAGCTCCTTTAGTCGTTTCACCTAGAAAGAAAGAACAGATAAACTCTGAGCCAGTTTTCAAGGATAAAATCTGAAAGAGAGCACATACAGTTAGTTACAGTTAAGCTCAGTCAATCGCCATGTCTAGGAGAGAGAAAGGGTTAAACACTAAAAGACAAGGCCATGTGGATCATTGGTAGAGGGTGAGCATTAAGTTGTTGCCAGCAGAAGCTTGGACAATTCCCCTCTCCAGAAAGGTGTCACAGGTAGACACAGAGCCAGGCCAGGTGTAGCTTCTAGGAAGAGAATAGAGAGAACAAGGTTAAAAGCTGAAATAACAGCAAACAATGCAAAATTGGAGAGTAGTGTGAGAATGTAGCGAAGAGGGTGAAAGTGGTCATTATGTCCTCCAGCAGCCTAAGCCTATAGCAGCATAACTACACAGATAGTTTCAGTTCAGATTATTTAGTTAAACGGCGCTTATTTACAACAATGTCATCTCAAGGAACCCCACAAAGGGTCCCACTGATGGCCATTGTTATACTAAAAACCACAAGGATTGGGATACCTCCCTCTGTCAGACTAATTATAACCATTGGAAAAGACAAGGGGTCATACAGGTAGCAGAAATGGAGGGTGTGTTTGCACCTCAACCATAACTGAGCCGGTTTAGGCTAAACCTGACTCCCCCTTACTCCATCCAACAGGGAAGGAGGAAGGCTCCCTCCTTGATAAACTAAGCCACTCTAACTATAAGCTTTATCAAAAAGGAAAGTTTTAAGCCTAGCTTTAAAAGTAGACAGGGTGTCTGCCTCACGGACCAAAACCGGGAGCTGGTTCCACAGGAGAGGAGCCTGATAACTAAAGGATCTGCCTCCCATTCTACTTCTAGAGACTCTAGGAACCACCAGTAAACCTGCAGTCTGAGAACGAAGTGCCCTGTTAGGAACATATGGAGCCATCAGATCTCTGATGTATGATGGAGCTAGATCATTAATGGCTTTATATGTGAGGAGGAGAATTTTAAATTCTATTCTGGATTTAACAGGGAGCCAATGAAGGGAAGCTAAAATAGGAGAAATATGATCTCTCTTTTTAATTTTCATCAGAACTCTTGCTGCAGCATTTTGAATCAGCTGAAGGCTTTTAACTGCATTTTGTGGACATCCTGATAGTAAAGAATTACAATAGTCCAGCCTTGAAGTAACAAATGCATGGACTAGTTTTTCAGGGTCACTCCTATGTAGGACATTTCTAATATTGGCAATGTTCCGGAGATGAAAGGAGGAAATCCTAGAAACCTCTTTGTTATGGGTTTTAAATGACATGTCCTGGTCAAAAATAACACCAAGGTTTTTTACTTTATTACCGGAGGTCAATTTAATGCCATCCAGGTTAAGTGATTGACTAAGCAGTTTCTTTTTTAAAGACTCCGGTCCAAAGACGACAACTTCTGTCTTGTCTGAATTTAGAGGCAATAAATTTAAAGTCATCCAAGTTTTTATGTCTTCAAGACATGCTTGTAGTCTATCTAACTGGTTGGGTTCATCAGGATTTATGGATAAGTAAAGCTGAGTATCATCAGCGTAACAGTGAAAATTTATCCTATGCTGCCTGATAATTTGACCTATTGGAAGCATATATATAGTAAAGAGAATTAGCCCAAGTACTGAACCCTGTGGTACTCCACAATTAACCCTGGAGTTTAAAGATGATTTATTATTTACATGAACAAACTGGAATCTGTCAGACAGATAAGATTTAAACCAGCCTAGAGCTACACATCACTCTGAACACACCATCCCCCACCGTGAAGCACAGTGGTGGCAGCGTAATGCCCTTACATGCTTCAGCAGGGATTGGGAATTTGTTCATTGTTGATGGTAAACTAAACAGTGGACGACAACCAGTTAATGGCAGCAAAAGGCTTAAGACCAGGGCTGGACATTTACCTTTCAGCAAAACAGCAACCCTAAACATATCAGCCAGACCTACAATGGAGTAGTTTAGATTAAACCACATTCATGTGTTAGAATGGCCCAGTCAAAGTCCAGAGTACAATTAATATTCTGTGGCAAGACTTGAAAATGTATGGTCATAGATGCTTTTCTTTCAGTTTGAATGACTGTGCTTGGTATTCACTGCTGCCAATGACAAAATTAATAAAGACAATACATTAATATACAATCAATAAATTAATCTGGAGATAAAGAAGCTGAGTTGAAAGAACGTTGGTAAAAGCTAGTGCAAGTAGTCGAGTAAGTATTTACCTGGTCGATTCAATTTTTTTCTGGATCAGAAACAAACTGGACCACGACAGCCAGGATGATGCAATGTAACACCATCATTTATATACATTGTGACTTCCCCTAAAGACAGCAATAAAACACATCTAAATATAACAACATCTACACTTTGGTGACAAGACATGTAGACAGAGTAAGTCTGAACAGGAAACTGCTGTGTTTTGGTCCATTGCTGCTTGTTTATTTGTGGTACTGAGGACTCCGGTTAGTGTTACGGGGGCCCTGCTTTTAGATATTTTTTTTCATATCATCTGTATTTGACTGTAAACGCTACAGAGTACAACAGTTGATTTTACAGTAAACGATGACTGTAAACCAATTGTGAAGCACTGAACAGTTTTAATGCTCATATTCATCACTGGACGGATGTCTAGTACATCTGCCAGGTTTTTCATTTTGCGTCATCAGCTTCTTTGTTATGTTCCCATGTATTTAGAATTTCTCAGCCACAAACAAAACAGACATAAATAGATAGATAGGTTTTTCTAGATTTTCTGCAGTCAATGACTGTCTAAAATGTTGGTAATACAACGACCAAGAGCTGCAGAAGTTAAACTGGCAAAGGGAGAAAGTATCCAACATCCCCCTAAACGTGTCCAGACTTAATATACAGCTGCTTTACATAAAGCCATTAGCTGAATGTCATCAGAATATGTTCAAGATATTTTGTTAAGAAAAGCTTCGCCTGCAGCAATGTGTATGATTGGGATATATAACAAACATCCCTTTGAATCATGGGTTTCTTCAAAAGATGATTGGGGTTGCATGTCTGCAGTACTTTACAAGGTTTCTAGATCTGGTTTGGGTCTAAAGCTCTTACTCTGAACAGTAACAGATGTTAAACTTTGTTTGAATTAATTGTTGGCCACATATTAAATCGGGAATTTGTACTGATTTCAGTTTTGTCAAAACAGCTTAAAAGATAAAAATATATCATAAAATTGTATTTCTATACTTTTATTTCTAAACATTTTTGTTTACAGAGAGATCTCCTTCTTCTCCCCTAAAGATAACAATGGTAACCATTGAGAGTTGTATTGCTTTATTGATTTTACAGGAAAAGTTATGCTTCTCATTGTCTTTGCTCAGTTTTTACGACAACTAAAAATGAAGACCCTTTCTTTTTTTTCTGTTGATACAGTTCCTGGAACCACAGCAGCAGATGAGGAATCCCCCCTCAAAAAGGACAATGTTTCTTGGAAATGTTTAGGGAATGTTGGATAGAAGATGAGAGCAGACTGCTTCCAGGCCTAAAAGACTGGCACTTTCTCAAAAATCCCCACCCAAAGTCTGGAACGTTGTTTTCTTAATACATATAGGTGACTATTTAGGTCCTGTTTACATGACAACGATACTTTGAAAACAGGATTTTCTTTGACTTTTTGTTAACACGTCAAGTACATGAAAACAGTATAATTCTACCGCCGCACCAGGGGAAATATACCATAGGCAGTATTTTGTTTGAAACTCAACAGAAGCAAAACAGGGGAGAAATTGAATGCCTTGTTGGAGAACCATTGTTAGATGTAAAAGAGTCAGCAGCGGATGTAGTTCCTCTGAAGTCCATCATTGTTATTGTTAATATCTTTGTCTTTTGTGGGTTTTAAACTGGTTGGCAGCCATGATGTTGTGCGCATGCGCATTAATTTCTACTGATTTCAGAAGCAAGGGTTTCCTAGTAAGTCAGTTTTTCCCGTCTACACAACAATGGAGGCCGAGACGTTTTCAAACCATAACAGCCTGGAATTCGATCTCATATTGTGTCATTTTCAGAGAAAACGTGTGCCATTGTCATGTAAATGAATAGCAGAAATACAACTAAACTTTTCTGTTTTCTCCAGAAAATAGTCATGTAAACATGGTCTTAGTCTGTCCACTCATTACATAAAAAAGTTTCTGAATATAACAATAAAAACAGCGAGGGAACTTTTGCAGAAACTAATCTGTGGTCTTTAAACGTCCACCAGTCCTGCTATTTTATCATGAATAATTTCTTTCCCCATATGCTCACAACACTCAAATGTGTTGTTTGCAATGAACGTCTAGAGGATAGCTAATTAAAATGACTCTAAACTATTTATCCTGTAGATGTGGTACAACATTTTCCAACCGTCCTGACTGTACAAACATATAAAAGAAATGATTAAAGGAAAATGCATAGAATTGCATGTTCTGCTACTATTTAACTAGTCCAACTGTGGTTAAGGATGTTTTTGAATAGGGGACTTCCCACTGAACAGCAGAAAGAATTTCCTAATTTTTTAGCTATTATATGGGGACAATAATGTCAATAAGCAACAAAAATAATTTCTCAGTTTATTTGAGACCTACAAAAGGAGACAATAGTTGTAAACATATTTGCATATTTGTACTTTACGGCCGGATGGAAACAGCATTTCGATTTAATTGTAAGTTTTGTTAAACATTCAAGCTGCAGAGGCATTCAACAGAGACAAAGTTCAGTTCATGTAAGTAAAGTTGTTCAGCACGAATTGTAATTTTTAACCAGAACCACACTCTAATACAGTGACAGCAACTGATATTACAAAACAATAAAACTGTCATTTCATGTATTGAATGTATTCAGGGTTTAAAAGAACACATTTCTGGGGGTTCCATCCTAGCAGTATGCCCTGAAATCTCACATCTAATGAGAAACACTGGGGAAGTCCAGTTTCATTCAAGTCAAGCACTCAGGACTGTCATGTACTAGATGACGGAGAGTCTACACCAAAGTCCCTCAGTATTGGATATGCTACACGGTGTCCACATTACCCACCTTGTAGGCCAGTGACCCCAGGAAATCCAGGATGGCCCATTTTTCCCACATCACCCTTTTCACCCTTCGGGCCTGGGAGACCTACACAGAGAAGTAAATAATTTAACAATGTTGTCCTCTATTAATAGTTAATTATATAATGTATAAATGTAACAGCTAAAGGAGAATCAACAGTTCCTGGTATGGCCTCAGCGGGTACTGCTATCAAGCTATACAGAAGTTTTAATAAGTTAAATTTTCAAAGGTTTTACATAACTTCGTACAGTAAAATATTTTTTTTTATTAAATGCCAGTGTGTCGAAGTGATGAGAATTTCCTCTGGCTGTATTGAATTTTGCAGCGCTGGCCCTCAGCAAAAACCGTGGTCTGCAGAGAGCTTGCAAAACATCAAAGTGATGTTGCAAAGAACTGGAAGAAGAAAACCGGGCAGGGTGAGAACTGCAGGAATATCCGGCAGTGCTAGTGTAGTACATAGGACAACAACCTCCTGTATACTTTATATGTCTAGGCAGTGACATAGGGTGTCAAGATAGAATCCCTTTCTTATAAAGAGAAATACTGAAGCTCAAATTTTTGCAAAAACACACTTGAAGTTTCACGAAGGCAAGCAGGAAAATGGGTTCTGAACTGATCAGATCAACTTTTAGGCCATAATTCCCAATTGTATGCAAAAACAAAACTATACCAATGATAAAGCCTGATTATGGCAGCATCATACTTTGGAACTGTTTTTCCTTTTGTAGAAAATACCAGCCAATCTATCAGAACAGAAACCACAAGCATACAACCAAATCAACAGATTAATGGCTTCACAAGAAACCATTAAAATCTGTGGGGTAATTCGAAGAGGGTTTTACACAAGATCCCTCACAATCTGACAGATCTGAAGCAAATTTTGCAAGGACTGTTTCAATATTGCAAAATCAGGATATGCCATTTCCAGCAGTCATTGGGACAAAGTGGGGTATAACCTGGACAGGTTGCCAGTCCATTATAGAGTAACACAGAGACAAAGGGCATAAACAAACATGCATGCACTGTCACTTTTAAGGGTAATTTAGACATACTGATGAAGCAACCAGTCTTGTTTTTAGACTGTGGGAAAAAGATTCAGTACCAGGAGAAAACCCACACATGCATGGAGAGAACATGCGAGCTCCATGCAAAAAGACCCCATGCTGGGATTTTAACCAAGGTCATTTTTGCTGCAAGGCACCAACATGCAGCCATGCCTCCAGCAGGTATTGGACGGGAGGCAGGATACACCATGGAAAGATCGCCAGTTCATCACAGCGCAACACAGCGTTGTCTAATATAATCAGAAAGATAAGAATAGAACAGGGAGTTTTCCTGTTACATTACAGACGGTTTTTCTCCCAAAAAGAGAACCTTCAGGACCAAACCTTTAATTGGTACTGATTATAATTAAATTCATAACATTCAACTTTAGAGGTCATTGCATTTATTTATAGATGTAACAGGACATACAGAAACATTGCTGCTAAATGCAAGTCAAACTGGATCTGACGACTGGCCCGCAGATTCAGTCCAAGCATTTGTTGAGAGATTGAGAGAGGAAAAAAGCCAAATAGCGAGAGAACAAGGAAGAAAGTCTGGCCACAATTAAAACCACATGTTTAACAACCACAGTACAACTTATGGGAATACTCAGAAATTCAGGACTTGTTTTTCTGCAGTTTGTGATCATCCTTTAAACCTGCAATTTGCAGGAACTAAATGGGTTTAAAATACAAACCTGCTGCAGCTGTCTTGAGATGCTTTGCAACTGTACACATGTAACTAGCTCAAACAGGTTCCTGAGACTGTGAAGAAGCCACAAAAAGAGGGCAGACAGTGTGTACACCACTGTGTTTTATCCTCATGAGAAGTTAAAAAGGTCAAGTTTCGATCAAAAAAACAAAAAAAAGAAAAAGTGGAAAATCAAAACTTATTAAATCAACTTCAGTCATCTGATCTACAGCTAAAATAATAACCAGTTAGAGTTAATGTTGAATATCATGCAAAAAGATTAAATCTGCTGAAGGTAATGGAGCATAAATTCATGCCTGGTGTTTTAGTTGGAACCTGTTAAAGGTGTGCAGTTTAACCAAAGCTTCATGCACAGTTCTAGAAACCCAATCAATCTGAGCAGTGAACTCAGATGTTGCATTACCACAACTGATATCTGAGTCATTTTAGCATCTCTAAAAAACATGAAACAGTTTATTTATTAACAAGCATTTATTAAATTGAGAAAGCTATCTTTAACTAGTGTGTTAAAGATAGCTTTACCTGGTTATTAACATACATTCCATTTTTTCAAAACAAGTTGAAACAAGTTGAAGTAAGGGAAAAAAGATGCAATTAACATATCAGGTACATTGAATCATGAATTTAAACTTGCTTGGTGACAGTTAACTGTATTGTAAAGAATCAGTTGGAACTGGTTTTGGTATAGTAACATTTATGTCTATTTTATTTCATTTAAATGTGAGTTTTGGCAGGGAGGCAACAGCAAAAGAAGCTTGACCGTCACAGATACAGCGCCTTACAAAAATCTTGATACCACTTGAATCTTTTTTGCATTTTGTCAGGTTACAACCATGAACTTCAATGCATTTTCAGTGATTTTAAGTGATTGACCCACACAAAGTGTAGTAGCATTGTGAAATGGATAGATAACCATACATGGTTTTGAATTGTTTTTACTAAATTAAACTCTGAAAGGTATTTGCATTTTATCTCCTCTGCATTCCCCCCACACACTATTAGCAGTGCTCTCCTCACATGTGGCTTCAATGGAAAAGTGGCAAGTAGAAAGCATTTGTTTAACAAAAGTAAAAAATAAGTTCTGTTCTCAGTTTGCTACAATCCATGTAAATGAAAAAGCAAATATGTGGAAGAAGGTGTTCTGATCAGATGGGAAAAAAATGTTTAAGGAAATTTACAGCACACTGAAGATGTGTTGAAACTCCTGATTATTTTGCCCTCTGCAAGGTCATGTTATTTTGTATTAAATTATGTAGGATTTTGTGGTAATCAAAACAAAGAACTTAAGGTGATACCGTTCAGCTTTGTATCATTAAAGTACCATAAAACATGTGAGGCATTAAGGGATTCAGAATGAAACTAAAGTTAAGCAGAAAAAAGAGACAGAACCAAAAGCAGCAATGGGGAGAGTGAGAAAGAAAGGAGGATAAGCATGGATGGAGATGTGAAACTTTTCTTGGCATAGGTGACACAGAGCCAATCACCAACAAATGTGGCCGCAGAGCTAAAACTAATAACAGAGCTGATTTGAGTTTTCATTCTTGGTATAGATCTAAATTTAAGTCACAATTGTTTGCAGGCTAAGAAGAAACACAATCCCACCCACATGTGGCATGGACCCAACTTCAGGGGTCCCAGTCAGTTTGCCATCAGTTCTTTGGGCTGAGTCCCCTGCCAGCATTACATCATGGCATACCTTTTGATTTTAGCAAGCCTGAGAAGTATTTGTAACGATGGCAATGAGAAATGCACTGCATCTGGAGTAATCAGGTTTGAAGAGATTGGAGGAGGAACACAGAGGGTTGCTAAATACTCTAAGGTTTTAATCCCAAAATGTAAAATGAAGTCGCATGCTAGAGTCGCTTGCAGTCAGTCATACTCCAAACATGGCTCAGAGGAACTGCTGGAAAAGATTTTTTTGGAGCACTGAGGTGCTTCTCATAGATATTTGTTAAACAAAGAGCTAAATGTTTTGATGCTGCAAAGATGTTTACCTCTGTAGAGGTGCAGCAGCACCAGAGGGGAAATGTAATATTTCCAAATTCATTCTAAAGTAAAGACATATACTCACTGGCTACTTTATTAGGTACACCTTGCTAGTACTGGGTTGGACCCCTTTTGCCTTCAGAAGTGCCTTAATCCTTCGTAGCATAGATTCAACAAGGTACTGGAAACATTCCTCAGAGAGTTTGATCCATATTGACATGATAGCATCACACAGATGCTGCAGATTTGTCGGCTGCTCATCCATGATGCGTATCTCCCGTTCCACCACATCCCAAAGGTGCTTTATTGGATTGGGATCTGGTGACTGTGGAGGCCATTTGAGTACAGTGAACTCATTGTGATGTTCAAGAAACCATCTGAGATGATTTGTGCTTTATGACATGGTGCGTTATCCTGCTGGAAGTAACCATCAGAAGATGGGTACACTGTGGTCATAAAGGGATAGACATGGTCAGCAACAATACTCAGGTAGGCTGTGGCGTTGACACGATGCTCAATTAGTACTAAGGGGTCCAAAGTGTGCCAAGAAGATATCCCCCACACCATTACACCACCACCACCACCAGCCTGAACCGTTGATACAAGGCAGGATGGATCCATGCTTTCATGTTGTTGACGCCAAATTCTGACTCTACCATCCGAATGTCGCAGCAGAAATCGAGACTCATCAGACCAGGCAACGTTTTTCCAATCTTCTATTGTCCAATTTTGGTGAGCCTGGGTGAATTGTAGCCTCAGTTTCCTGTTCTTAGCTGACAGGAGTGGCACCTAGTGTGGTCTTCTGCTGCTGTAGCCCATCCGCCTCAAGGTTCGACGTGTTGTTGGTTCAGAGATGCTCTTCTGCATGCGTTGGTTGTGACGACTGGTTTTTTGAGTTACTGTTGACTTTCTACCATCCCATCTGGCCATTCTCCGCTGACATCTGGCATCAACAAGGCATTAACGCCCACAGAACTGCCGCTCACTGGATATTTTCTCTTTTTCAGACCATTCTCTGTAAACCCTAGAGATGGTAGTGCGTGAAAATCCCAGTAGATCAGCAGTTTCTGAAATACTCAGACCAGCCCGTCAACCATGCTCCGTTCAAAGTCACTTAAATCACCTCTCTTCCCCATTCTGATGCTCGGTTTGAACTGCAGCAGATCGTCTCGACCATGTCTACACTGCTGCCATGTGATTGGCTGATTAGAAATTTGCGTTAACGAGCAGTTGGACAGGTGTACCTAATAAAGTGAGTGTATATACTCTTTCACACATGCAAGGCAGCCCTGTTTTTAAGGATTATTTCCAATGGGAGCAGCATGTGAGAGCACATATATGATTTATTCAGCTGATTTGGCTGAGATAAAAGTCTGGAAAATCTCATAATAAGCCAGTGTCTAAACATAGCTTGTAAATCTTTGCACAGTTCATCGCAGAAGCGTGTTTGTGTTGACGATTCAATAATAACAGGGGAAGTATAGATGTAGAGGAGACTCCATCACACCAAAACTGTAAGATAACTAGGCATCCTCACTGTCTAACTGGATAAGGTGTAAAAAGTCTTAAAATAAATGCATGTTTAATTCCAGTATCATAACCCCACATTGAGTGTCTGTGAGTCTTTCTCTGGGCCTGGTTCTCTTCCAAATGCCCTTGATAGAGTGCATGGCAAAATGAACTCTTTAGGATATTGTTTGAAAAATGTAAATCGGTCTTTTATTGGGTCAGCAGGATATTGATCCAAATCTTATAACCAAATCAACACAGAAACAGTTCAGACATACAATCAATCTCATTCTGTGGGCAGCTCAGTCCCCAAACCCGAATAGAGACCTGAGGAGAACGGAGTACAATACATGCTGAGGACCCTGTATATTCAGGAGGTGCACCCTGTTTAGTGTATTCTGATTAAACAACTCCCGACACAGTACAGTCCACATGTTAAACTGTAATTAATCAAGACAACGGAACAACCAATGTCCCAGTTTTGTAGAAAACATGCACACCTGACTGAATTGTACTCTCATTATGCTTTCGCTATAAAGTTCTGCTTGTCCTTAGTGACTGAACAGAAAATACGTACGGTATGTTTATGATATCTCTATGACATAATGAAGCGAACAACATGTGTAATACTGTTATGTCAAACAGACTTAAAAAGACTAAAACTCTATGGTTTCTATGGTGCTCCACAAACAGACCAACATAAAGCACAACAAGTTTTCATGTATCTGGACAATGTAATAGTGGTTTGATTGCCAACATGTTCTAAATTTAAAGTAATCCAACATTAGATTAACAAGATGATATATTATGCCATGTTGTCATTTATTTAACACCAAAATGCAAACGTACTGAGAAACAAACTCAGTCTATACTATGATTCACATGACTCAAGAACTGGGAGAACAACTTTTAGAAGCAATGACTTTCTGACCTTAATGGGCTCTGACATGGCTGAGGGGATATTTACTTATCTTTATAGTGTTACTTAAGCTAATTGAGATTTGTTTAGTTGCAGCTCTTTTCTCAGCATCTTAATCAGGTTTGGAATAGACAAAAGGTTTTAAATACATATTTTCTATTTATCCTTTTGATTAAATTTGACTCTAAAAGGCTTTAGTAAACAGAGTTTATGGTTGACTAATTAAGTGCAAAATACAAAATAAGTGGAAGTCATCAAGTCCCTGCACTTCAAAACTCGTTGTGGTTTTTTCACCTGTCAATAGGCGGAATATGGCTTGTTTGCATCTTTGCTAACTGTTCTGTGGAGTTTAGGTTCCTTCAAACACTGCATGGTGTTGCATGTTTTCCATATTTAAATTTAAAGTTCTCACTCTAAATGATAGACATCATATAGTGTCAAAATTAATCATTAAATTTTTTAGCTCAGAGGTAGATGTTTCGGATGTAATAAGCACCAAAGTTTCAAGTTGAAATGAGATTTAAATGTCAGTTGTATTGCAATCTAAAAGTAAAAGTTTTTCTCATCTGCTTTTTTACTCCCCTCCCTGGGAGCCCAACCAGTCTATATGTGCTTTGTGGACTTGGAGAAGGCGTTCGACAGTGTCCCTCGGGAAATCCTGTGGTGGGTACTCCGGAGGTATGGACCAGGCCCTTTGATACGGGCTCTTAGGTCCCTGTACGACCGGTTTTAGAGCTTGGTCTGCATTGCCGGCAGTAAGTCAGACTCGTTTCCGGTGAGGGTTGGACTCCGCCAAGGTTACCCTTTGTCACCGATTCTGTTCATTACTTTTATGGACAGAATTTCTAGGCGCAGCCAATGTGTTGAGGGGATCCGTTTTGGTGGCCGTAGGATTACGTCGATTTTTGCAGATGATGCGGTCCTATTTGCTTCATCAGCTCGTGATCAACAGCTCTCACTGGAGCAGTTTGCAGCCGAGTGTGAAGTGGCCGGGATGAGAATCAGTGCCTCCAAGTCCAAGGCCATGGTCTTGAGCCGGAAAAGGGTTGAGTGCCTTCTACTGGTTGGGGGGAGGTCCTGCCTCAAGTGGAGGAGTTCAAGTATCTTGGAGTCTAATTCACGAATGAGGGAAAATTGGAGCGGGAGATTGATAGACGGATTGGTGCTGCGTCAGCAGTGATGCAGGTGCTGTACCGGTCTGTCGTGGTGAAGAGAGAGCTGAGTCAAAAAGCGCAGCTCTCAATTTACCGGTCGATCTACATTCCTACCCTCATCTACGGCCATGAGCTTTGGGTCATGACCGAAAGAACTAGATCATGGATACAAGTGGCTTAAATGAGTTTCTTTTGCAGGGTGTCTGGGCTATCCCTTAGAGATAGGGTGAGAAGCTCGGTCATCCGGGAGGGACTCAGAGTAGAGCCGCTGCTTCTCCACGTCAAGTGGAGCCAGTTGAAGTAGCTCATGCATCTGGTTAGGATGCCTCCTGGACGCCTCCCTGGTGAGGTGTTCCAGGCACGTCCCACCAGGAGGAGGCCCAGAGGAAGACCCAGGACACGCTGGAGGGACTATGTTTCTCGGCTGGGAACACCTTCGGCTCCCCCCGGAGGAACTGGCCCAAGTGGGTGGGGAGAGGGAAGTCTGGGTCTCTCTGCTTAGGCTGCTGCCCCTGCGACCTAACCCCGAAAAAGCGGAAGACGATGGATGGATGGAAGGATGGATGGATGGATGGATGGATGCTTTTTTACTGTTGGTGCTTCATCTATAAATCCCAAACATGACCAGCTCAGTAGCCTGAATAAACATTCATATCATCCCGCTCACCTTCTAGAATTGTGAGGTTCTTCAGGGTCATGGAGTGCTCCCAGTCTTTCAGACGGAGGTCCTCAGTTACTGTGCTCAGGATCTCCATCTCGTTCCTCAGCTGGGCCTCTGTTTGGATGTGTGTCACCCATAAACTGCTGGTATCCTCTGTTATGTTGCTGATCTGTATCTGAGAGCACAAAAAAGCACAAAATGGAAAACTGTTTAAACTCCGAGGCTTTTCCAGCGGCAGTTTTAACAAACATCATGATATTGCGTAACTGCTAGTGAAACTCAAACCTGCATGTCTTGTATTTTAAGGTGATGGATAGTGATATCATTGGTGAAGGTGTGATTAACAGCTCCAACAGTCCAGTTGACTTCATCTAGTTTTTCTCTGAGCCCACTTAAATGGCCTGATGTCTCCCTTCAACACAACAAAAATGCTAAGATTCCATTCTTTAATCTTTTAACCTTCACAGGCTGTGATATAAAGGTCTACCTCAGAAGGACGTCGTGGTCACGGAGCCACCTGGAAGTTCGGGCCACCTCCACACTTAAGACAGTCAGGTTCCTGCCAGCAGAGGTGCTGAACGAGGACAACCTGTCATCCAGCTGTACCAGGTAGCCTTCTGACTGAAGGGAGTTAGCCTGGATATCCCTCAGCTCCACCTCCAGACCCTGCAGGGAAGAAGAGATCTTAGCTGATTCTCAAGGTTCATACACACATTTAATGTTAAATTTCATTGCAAACGTTCACTAAGATACTCTACAGGTCAAGCTTTAATCAAAAAAACCTGGAAGAAAATGGATGGATGGATGGATGGAGAAAGTAATATATTTTTGTTAATAGAAACTTAAACACATACATAAAAAGACACCAAACAAAAGATAAATTAAATTAGCATTTGAAGAACACTTTAGCAAAAAATAACTGGTCCAATTATTTTTTAACATTTACTAAAACAAAAATTCTGAATAAAGAGAAAAAACCCAATACATTGTCACGGTCATCCACTGGGACAATCAAATTTTGAAGCAATGCAACACCTAAATCTAAATGATTATGGTGTTGCATTGCTTCAAAATTTGGCCCTCGTTTCTTTTTTTTTTTAAGTTTGTTTTGACTCCAAAGGATTGCACATGTTAAACCAAAAAATCTCTCTATCAGACCTGGGGGATTGTTGTTCTGATTTTATGTAATGCTTTGGTACTGAAGCTAGTGGAGGATAATACATGCTCATGGAGGATCTGCTTTCCAGACCAGGACTGCTACAGTGCACCTCTCTTTCCATACATTTAGTTTTGAAAATATAAGGAGACAACTTATCTGGGTTTGCTAATGCTTTAAGGCTCCTGGGAATACATAAAAGAGGCGGTTTAAAAGCTGCACCCCTCTGTGAACTGACAGAAGAAAGCTGCAAAGGACCATGCCATTCCTTTCATCAAACAATACACAATTTCTGGTGTTTCAGACTTGGCTGCTTTTTCAAACATTTTCTATCTGTCTATTTTTCAACTATAACATGCATCATCTGTATACCAATTCTTCAGCCAATAGGTGGTGCAACTTTTGGTTCAGATCAAAACCATTTCCAAAGAACACAAGAAATCTGGCTAATTGGAAGCAAAATATTAGAAAATGTGGAATGGCTCCAGACTTTTGCACAGTACCCAAAGTCTTCATTTAGCCACAACTCATAGTTATTACTTTGTTCAGCATTTTAACTGAAAAATGCATCAATAAACCTGAATTAGCCACATAGACAATGTTGAAGGGCAGTTTTACATCATGTCAGTCAGTCATTTTCTACCGCTTATTCCATAGTGGGTTGCGGGGGAGCTGGTGCCTATCTCCAGCAGTCTATGGGCGAGAGGCAGGGTACACCCTGGACAGGTCGCCAGTCCATCGCAGGACAACACACAAACAACCATGCACACACTCATTCATACACCTAAGGGCAATTTAGAGTTACCACTTAACCTAACAGGCATGTCTTTGGACTGTGGGAGGAAGCCTGAGTACCCGGTGAGAACCCACGCATGCACGGGGAGAACATGCAAACTCCGTGCAGAAAGACCCCTGGCCGGGAATCGAACCCAGGACCTTCTTGCTGCAAGGCAACAGTGCTACCAACTGCGCCACCGTGCAGCCCAGTTTTACATCATGTTTCAAACTAAATTGCAAATCAAATTGGATAAACTCATGATCCCTTATCTAAGCACTTTCCTGAAGACCCATGCTAAAAGGTCTAAAAGAAAGGACATAATACAGAAACACATCATGATTTTTGATACTCTGTGTTACCTTGATGCGGATCTCCAGCCTCTGCAGCCAGTTGCTGTGGTTCTGAAAGATGTTTTCCAGTTTCCAGATGTTTTCCAGAAGGTCAGCCTGAGTGGACAACTCACCGAGGGTCTGGTGGAGCACATTAGAGGGCTCTGACATCCGAGTCAAGTTCTCCGTCAGCCCCACCTGGCGCTGTGAGGACACCTGGGACCGGGAAACTGGGGAGAGACAGAGAAAAGGACAGTGACTGATCTGCTCTCAGCAACAGGAAAAGTCCACAAATCAAGTTACGGTACATTTAGTATCAATCACCACTGACAATGTGGAGAGAGCTAGCGCGGCAAAGCAGATGTTGGTTCAGGCACCTGCGTTGACTTTAGTTGTCCGGTCTTGAATGCATAGTTTTTTTTAAATCAATGTAAATATTTTTATTCTAAATATTATATTTAACCTTCATTTGGGTTCATGTTGACCTCAAGCAGCTGGTCATATAGTACCTCCAGAACCAAGTGGTTAAAAAGAAATACAGAATACACAAAAAATGGTGCACTCTATCCCCAGCTAAAGGACAATTTAAAGTGACTAATTAAACTTAGATCCATATTTTAGTACAGTGGGAGGAACCAGTGAGAAACCCACTAATGATTGGGAAAATATGCAAACTCCAAGAGAAAGACCCAGGCTGGAATTCTTATATGGTTGTTGTTTCATACCACACCAGAAGCCAAGAAGGCATGACTGAATTAAAAGAGGTTTAAAGGTGCTCAAGAAACAGGATAATAGTTGATTGAGCCCAAGAGAATAGATTTCACATAGAGTATACCATATTTGCATAAAATCAACTTACTTGTTTAACTCAAGTTTTGAGGTAAACAAATATAAAACCAAGGAATCCTGCACTCTTTTTCTAAAGTATGATACCAATGTGTCCAGAAAAAAAACACCTTTATTCTATATGAAATGGAGAAATATTGAAAATAGTTAGAAGGACAAATCTAAAAGATCGTTAGTCACCTTGGCTAAGCATGATAAGCATGATGCGTGGCAACAGCTTCAATCCCAGCAAGATGTTTTGAAACCATCATAACACAGTGACAAAATCTCTCCAGCAAGAGCAGTGTGAGAGTAAAAAAACACATGAAAATGGATAAAAAGGGAATTACCAAGGAGTGGGAAGAAACAGACAATTCCCTTCGCACGTGTTCCCAACATTACACAAACACTGGTTCTCCTCCATAGATCATAGAAAGTGATTAAAGTGCGTTCCTGTGTGTGATTTTGGAAGTGCTAGAGGCTGTGAAACAGCAGCATGACCTCAGAGAGCAGCAGAGAAGACTACCGTAAAGCCACCCTGTTTCAAACTTCTCAATTACTGCTTGTTATGCGTGTTAGGTTTATTCCTAATGACCTGAAACACTGAATAATCTCCAACATGGCCTCTACACAGTTTGTTTAATGGCTGAATCATGGACTGTCGGCAGCAATGTTTTTTTTGTGTCTCACACAGACACACACAAAAAAAATGTCAATGTTACTGCTGCATGAGTAAAGGAGAGGAGAGCAAGCAAATCAGAAAAATCTGGATATAAGTAACAGGGATAAATCGATTATTCAATCATTAAACCCACATTCAACCTTTTCTTAAACTTTTTTGGTACATCTGTTTGCTATACTACCCTGCTTCTGAGTTATTAGACCAGGTGTCATAACCAGGCAAATTAAAGCTTAATTTACACAATTATTTCCTTATAACTAAAGAGGTTATTCGACAAGGTGACAAAAAGACACTTTTAGACATAAATCGCAGTAGGCATTGATTTAAAGGTTTCTGTCAGTCAAAATCAGTTGATACTGAAGAGGAAGCAGGATTTTGTCATCTCAGGGCAGCATTACGATCTGATTTGTGTTTACGTTTTCCCGTATTAAACGTTTCTGCACAAAAAAGAACACTGGACCCAAAGAGAGCCTCTAAAAGGAGCACCAATATGCAGTCAACATCACAGGTTTACAAATTACCTTCCTAAGGGTAATTTATGCTAGACATGAAGGCACAAAGCATAGCGATTATTCCAAGAACAGAAATGCAAGTGTGCAGGATTACATTTCTTAACAACACGCTGTTTTGAAGCCATGGTTTCTCCCAAAAAAACAATATTTTAATAATGCAACATTATATAAACCTAATCTATGCCTTATTGCCAGAACATAAAACAGATGTTCCTTATGTTTCTCTTTGTTTAATCAAGTTACAGCAAAGATCATCCATTTGCATTACAAATACTCTCGGGTAACTGAAACTCTTAAACTGCTGCTCTGTTAATTTGACTATTAGACTTGATCCTCACAGCCATCTCTATCTTGTAAAAGGCTTCCTGAGTTACAGTCAAACCACTAAAAACTCATGTTTACGTGCAACTGGTGGCAACAAAATAACTTAATAATTTAAAACACTGACATAGCATTACCTTTCAATGGAGAACGCTTTATTATATACACATCCAAAATTGACATTAAATTTAGCACTGGCTTCAATTTTGTTCAGCTTGGCATAAACTGGGATATTCTTACGCTTTACTGGCAAATGGTTTAAGTGTTCTTACCAGAATCATTTTTTGTTGCTCTCAGAGGCATTGGGACAATTGTTTCAAGCCAAGTTGTTATAGAAACCATGTGGTTAATGCAATTTGTCAATAGTTATTTTAGACCAAGTGTCCAATAACTTTTGAGTTATTTCAAGCCTCTACAAAACTACAGAAGTGCTGCATCACCCACAACTGCTACCACACGAAGTTAGCATCTGATTCTCAAGGTTTGATTTTTCTGGAATAAAATACTTTTTTCAGGAAGTGTGACATAATCCAGTCCAGATTTGACTAGATATTTAAGAACAAGTGATCAAGGGTAAAGCTAATTCTTCAAAAGCAGTAAAATGGTAGTTCATGAATGTTTGTAAACTCCAGTCAGGAAGAGGTATGATGAACCCACTGAGCATGCTCCTGAGGTGCCGCTTAGACCCGGGGTCAGCAACCTTTACAATCCAAAGAGCAATTGATTCCGTCATTCTTAATAAATAAAATTAGCATATCAAGCATATCAAGTTTTATGAACATTTGCTGTATAAATTGTTTATGTTTTATAGTTAAATAAGTAAAAATGTATTTCTAACTATAGGTATTAGAACAAATAAAAATCTCAGATTTTTACGAAAGTACAATGAAATAATTTTCTTGAATGAAATGTCACAACATTCCTTTTTTTTACCTTTATATTTAAAAATACTTCTCAGGTCTATCATTTTGTGCCTGGTTATGAAGAGCCAATGTGGAGCCGCAGGTTGCAGATCCCTGGCTTCTCTTGAGGAGGTGACAAAAGTACTCACATTCTTTACTTAGGTAAACATACAGGTACTTCTCTATGAAAAAGGCTGATAAAAGTAAAAGTAATGATATACCTTTTTACTTAAGTATAAGAAAAAAAGGACTGGTTTTGAAATGCACTTATGTAAAAAAGTCTGTTTTGTTGCGACTTTTATGTCATTTCATTTTTAATATGTGTAAATGTAGCGTGCCACTGATTGGTGCATCTCCACAAAACTTTCATGTTTTTTGAGGACGGGAAAAAGTATATTGATTTTCTGTGTTTTGTTGCAACTTTAACATCATGACGATTTGTGTAAAAATAATGAGCCATTTTGAGAATGTAAGGAGCACAGATATTTGTGTACAAATTCAGAGAATAAAAGTAAAATGTCGGAAAAATGTGGAAAAGCTACATCAACAAAGTATTTCTACTTTGCTACTTCCCACCTGAGCCTTCTTGTATTCCTCTGGGAAAAAATTACATGTGACTAAAGTACAGACCAAAAGTTTGGACACACTTTTTCATTCAAGGTTCATTCTAGGTTCTTCAAAGTAGCCACCTTTTGCTTTGATTACTGCTCCACACACTCTTGGTATTCTGTTGATGAGCTTCAAGAGGTAGTCACCTGAAATGGTTTTCACTTCACAGGTGTGCCCTGTCAGGTTTAATAAGTGGGATTTCAAGCCTTATAAATGTGGTTGGGACCATCAGTTGTGTTGTGCAGGAGGTGGATACAGTACACAGCTGATAGTCCTACTGAATAGACTGTTAGAATTTGTATTATGGCAAGGAAAAAGCAGCTAAGTAAAGAAAAACGAGTGACCATCATTACTTTAAGAAATGAAGGTCAGTCAGTCCGAACAATTGGGAAAACTTTGAAAGTGTCCCCAAGTGCAGTCGCAAAAACCATCAAGCGCTACAAAGAAACTGGCTCACATGAGGACTGCCCCAGGAAAGGAAGACCAAGAGTCACCTCTGCTGTGGACGTTAAGTTCATCCGAGTCACCAGCCTCAGAAATCGCAGGTTAACAGCAGCTCAGATTAGAGAACAGTTCAATGCCACACAGAGTTCTAGCAGCAGACACATCTCTAGAACAACTGTTAAGAGGAGACTGTGTGAATCAGGCCTTCATAGTAAAATAGCTGCTAGGAAACCACTGCTGAGGACAGGCAACAAGCAGAAGAGACATGTTTGGGTTAAAGAACACAAGGAATGGACATTAGACCAGTGGAAATCTGTGCTTTGGTCTGATGAGTCCAAGTTTGAGATCTTTGGTTCCAACCACCGTGTCTTTGTGCGGCGCAGAAGAGGTGAACGGATGGACTCTACATGCCTGGTTCCCACCGTGAAGCATGGAGGAGGAGGTGTGATGGTGTGGGGGTGCTTTGCTGGTGACACTGTTGGGGATTTATTCAAAATTGAAGGCATACTGAACCAGCATGGCTACCACAGCATCTTGCAGCGGCATGCTATTCCATCCGGTTTGCGTTTAGTTGGACCATCATTTATTTTTCAACAGGACAATGACCACAAACACACCTCCAGGCTGTGTAAGGGCTATTTGACCAAGAAGGAGAGTGATGGGGTGCTGTACCAAATGACCTGGCCTCCACAGTCACTGGACCTGAACCCAATCGAGATGGTTTGGGGTGAGCTGGACCGCAGAGTGAAGGCAAAAGGGCCAACAAGTGCTAAGCATCTCTGGGAACTCCTTAAAGACTGTTGGAAAACCATTTCAGGTGACTACCTCTTGAAGCTCATCAACAGAATGCCAAGAGTGTATGGAGCAGTAATCAAAGCAAAAGGTGGCTACTTTGAAGAACCTAGAATATAAGACATATTTTCAGTTGTTTCACACTTTTTTGTTCAGTATATAATTCCACATGTGTTAAATCATAGTTTTGATGCCTTCAGTGTGAAGCTACAATATTCATAGTCATGAAAATAAAGAAAACTCTTTGAATGAGAAGGTGTGTCCAAACGTTTGGTCTGTACTGTATATGAAAAGGTTTTAGAATCTGTTAAAGCTCGCTTGTCTGCCACATGGCTTACTAAAGGTAGCTGATTACTCGCTGGTTTGATGACGGTTGCAGTCTAGAGTCACTCCTTACAGCTAGGAAAATCCAGAAAAAGCCAGGCTAACCAAGGAAAGCCCAGACAGACACTGAGAAAATTTGAATTATGGTTTCACTGTGTTGCTGTTTTACCATTTTTTTTGTTATTCACGCAAACTAAAAGACCGACTGAAGACTAATTTCTCTTTTATAGACAAACGATAGCAGAAACATTTGGTCAATTAATCAACTCAAGGATTCTTTTGACTGGATCCTTGAAACAGCTCATTTGGCCAAAAACTAGGAGGTCTTTAATGTTTAGAATAAAGCATAAAATACAAACATTTAAATATGTTGAGATAGGTGTTTGAATAAGTAGGGTTTCAACTGTTTATCCACACATCAGAACCCCATTTACTCTCACTACAAAAAAACCCCAAAAACAAATAACAAATATGAAGAATTTTCAAGTGAAGCCATGATAAAAACTCTTTGAATCTGTAATTGCATGTTTAAGTCATAAAACCTCATTTCAATGTCAATGTCACCTTTTTCATTACAGTAAATGCAACTTTAGTTGATGAAAAAAAAGGCTGAAAATGGGACATGTGCCTGAGAAAGTCATTTAGCATGGTTCAGAGTCTGGTGCTGTGGGATTGTAGAGTCACTGTCTTTCAACCTCCAGCCAAAACGTATTCTTTGCTGACTATTTTCCAAAGAACACACACACAGACAGTGAACTGGCAGCAAGGATATTTAAACCACATCAGTTTTAATTTCACAACTTCATGGTCTCTGAGATCGCCTGTAAAGACTCAGAAGCAGGGGACAGTTTTTCCATTGAGGTATCAAATGTTGGGAGAGCAGGCCAAGTCAACAACTGGCCTTCAATGCATAATGTAAATGGATCCAGAATTATCTATTTAATTTTGCAATGTATAACCATCAGTTTGGCTAAAAAGCACGCTTAAACACCAAGCCAGGACCAAGCAAGACAAAAGTGGACTTACTTACATTCTGATGTGGTTTCTAATGTTACAGGAAGGGTTTAAAAGTAATTACAAACCCCAATATAATCTTACATCATACCATTAGTGTGGTTTAAAGTCCTTTTAATGAGTTGCCAGAGGAAGCGTCTATTGTGTGGAGCATAGAGTATTATTGTGCTCCCCCCTCCTCCACCTGTAGCTGCATACTGGCACTTGTTCTGTGCTTACAAAACAAAGACTTCCAAAGGTTTCCAGTTGTAAAAAATACAGTCAAAACCTTTAGCAGCCTGATTTTTGTCAAAACAGTTTATACTCATGTTCTCAAGCGAAGAGCTATGTCTATTTACTAATTAATCTAATTGAGATTGATATCTGTCTGGTATTTACAAACAGAAAATCAGATTAGCAGAGACACATATATTCACATATAGTTGACCTTTGACCCACACAAGATGGAATAACTGACGGAAGGATGAAAAGTCTACATGACATAAGAATACCTTTTGGTTCATTCTCATGAAACTGACACAGAAATATGCAGCTCTTCAAATTTTTAAGGTCAAACCTGATGCAGATGTTTCTCAGCCACAAAGCCTTTGGCTTTGGTCTGAGAAACATGCACATTAATTAACCTAATTAATATTAGCCTGTATGTTTTACTCTATAAAGAGCAAAGGTACAAAAAGCTATAAACTTCTGCACAATATGTACGTTTTTGGTAGAAGGACCCCAATGCAGAAAGGCACACAGACTGTCTGCATTTGGATTTTGAGGATGCAAAAAAGTTAAATGGTTTAATAAAGAAACTTACTGAAAGAGCCAAAGTCAGAAACAAAGTCGACAAACAAACTTAAACCTAAGTGAAGGGTGGGAAAAAGTGAAACAATCCAGCAAGCGGAAACCAGCAACATATAAAACAATCTAAATCAGCTTTGACTGACTAAATATACAGAGACATTGCTGTGATAAGAAACAGGTGAGAGACTAATTAACCGATTGAAAGGTTCTGGGTGAGAAACTCGAAAACTGGCTGAATAGAATCAAAACACATAAAGAACAGAAACTAAAGCACAGAACAAACCCAAAACAGAACACAACACATCATGGGAGTGACTAATGCAATGCCAAAAGAAAACAAAGAAACAGGAGTAAAAGAAAACAGGAAGTAAAGTGAACACAGAGCAGAGATCCTCCTGATCCAAACTGGACTTTGTATGATAGTTAAATGTCTTCCTAAAGCCAGTTTAAAATGTGAACCCTGCAATCATTTGGTGTCTGTTTTCAGTAAAACCGTGTCTGAAAGCAACTGCTCTCTGTCACACGGTGGCCTGACATCGCTTCTGCTCCTGACATAAATAATGAATCTCTGCTCGCTGTTCTTATATTTTCCGGAAATCTGCCACAAAATTCAGAATGGCGCATCTCCACGGAATCTGCTTGTTTTTGCAGGGTGGGAGAAAGTAGAAGTACACAGTGAGAACCAATACATACCAGAGGTTACAACTCGAGTTTGAGACTCCAAATCGAGTCACACTTAAGTTGCAAAAATAAAAGAATTCAGACTCGACTTAACTTGTGCCCTGAAGACTTGAGATTTGTCTTGGACTCGTGGCCTGAGACTCAAGTCTTAGTAACAGTTTTTATCTCATGTAAGGAAGAATTAAAGGAAGCCGGTCTGTGAGCTACAGACTGCAACTGCTGTGCATATTTTAATGTGAATGGATGAGCTTGATTATTAGCCAGTGACGTGGATTCTGGGAGGTTAATGGCTCGTAACAATTTGTTCATTCAGAAGTTTAACATTCATTTCTTTACTTTTACACTTTACCTCATTCATTATGTTAGAGTTTATACCTTAAATTTGAACATCATTACTATTTAGAATTGAGTACAAAAGGTTTTAAACTTGGATTTAGAAAACGGTTTCCCAATGTTTTTAGAACTTCTGCAGCTCAGACTGAGAAGAAAACCTTGATTTAAACCAGATTTAGTGTAATATATAATGAAGGATTGGACAATATGAAGACAGTGATGAACAGGTGTTAAATTCGTCATTACAAGACAAAAAAGCACTTTGATTCATTCAGATATTTAACCTTAATAGTTGTATTCTCTTATTTTTTTTAGAGCTTATATGCCCATTCTTTATTTCTAAATGGGTAAATATTACATTTGATAAATTTTTTTAAATTGTAGAAATTAGCCTTTAGTTGATTTTTGGATGGTAAATTAAAAGTGAAATGTTTAAAAGATAACTGTCAATAAGATAAATATTAAAACTCATACTTGTCATCTTCCGCTTTATCCGGGACCGGGTCGCGGGGGCAGCAGACTCAGCAGAGACGCCCAGACGTCCCTCTCCCCAGACACCTCCTCCAGCTCCTCCGGGGGGAGCCCAAGGCGTTCCCAGGCCAGCCGAGAGACATAGTCCCTCCAGCATGTCCTCGGCCGTCCCCTGAGCTTCCTCCTGGTGGGACGTGCCTGGAACACCTCCCGAGGAAGGTGTCCAGGAGGCATCCGGTATAGATGCCCAAGCCACCTCAACTGGCTCCTCTCGATGTGGAGGAGCAGCGGCTCTACTCCAAGCTCCTCCCGGATGGCCGAGCTCCTCACCCTATCTCTAAGGGAATGCCCGGCCACCCTACAGAGGAAGATCATATCAGCCGCTTGTATCCGGGATCTCGTTCTTTCGGTCATGACCCAAAGTTCATGGCCATAGGTGAGGGTAGGAACGTAGACCGACTGGTAAATCGAGAGCTTCGCTTTTCGGCTCAGCTCTCTCTTCACCACAACAGACCGGCACAACAGCGTCCCCATTACTGTGGCAGCTGTACCGATCCTTCTGTCAATCTCCCGCTCCATTCTTCCCTCACTCGTGAACAAGACCCCGAGATACTTAAACTCCTCCACTTGAGGCAGGAACTCCCCTCCAACCTGAAGAGGACAAGCCACCCTTTTCCGGTCGAGAACCATGACCTCGGACTTGGAGGAGCTGATTTTCATCCCTGCCACTTCACACTCGGCTAGAGGGGGCCAGCAGGACCACGTCATCTGCAAAAAGTAGAGACGAAATCCTCTGGTCCCCAAACCAGACCCCCTCCGGCCCTTGGCTGCGCCTAGAAATCCTGTCCATAAAAGTTATGAACAGGACCGGCGACAAAGGGCAGTCCTGCCGGAGTCCAACATGCACCGGGAACAGGTCCGACTTAGTGCCGGCAATGCGAACCAAACTCCTGCTCCGCTTGTAGAGAGACCGGATGGTCCCTAGTAAAGGGCCCCCAATTCCATACTCCTGGAACACCCCCCACAGGGCATCACGAGGGACACAGTCGAATGCTTTCTCCAGGTCCACAAAACACACGTGGACCGGTTGGGCAAACTCCCATCAACCCTCGAGTACCCTGTAGAGGGTATAGAGCTGGTCCGGTGTTCCACGGCCGGGAGGAAAACTACACTGCTCCTCCTGAAGCCGGGGTTCGACTATTGGCCGGGCTCTCCTCTCCAATGCCCTGGCGTAGGCCTTACCAGGGAGGCTGAGGAGTGTGATCCCCTGTAGTTTGAACACACCCTCCGGTCACCCTTCTTATGTAGGGGGACCACCACCCCAGTCTGCCAATCCAAAGGCACTGTCCCCGTCCGCCACGCAATGTTGAAGAGGCGTGTCAACCATGACAGCCCTACAACATCCAAAGACTTGAGGTACTCAGGGCGGATCTCATCCAACCCCGAAGCCCTGCCACTGCGGAGCTTTTTATCCACCTCGGTGACTTCAGCCTGGGTGATGAAAGAGTCCAACTCCGAGTCCCCAGCGTCTGTTTCCACCAGGGAATGTGTGATGGCAGGATTGAGGAGATCCTCGAAGTACTCCTTCCACCGCCCGATAATGTCCCCAGTCGAGGTCAGCAGCTCCCCACCCACACTATAAACAGTGTTGGCGAAGCACTGCTTCCCCCTCCTGAGGCGCCGGACGGTTGGCCAGAATTGCTTCGGGGCCAACCGGTAGTCCTTCTCCATGGCCTCACCGAACTCCTCCCATGTCCGAGTTTTTGCATCTGCCACAGCCCGGGCTGCGGCACGCTTGGCCCCACAGTACCAGTCAGCCGCCTCAGGAGTCCCACAAGCCAACCACAGCCGATAGGACTCCTTCTTCAGCTTGACACCGTCCCTTACTGCCGGTGTCCACCACCGGGTTTGGGGATTGCCGCCGCGTAGCTGCGCCGTAAGGTCTGATGATACGACAACAAAGTCGATTATTGACCTCCTGCCTAGGTTGTCCTGGTGCCAAGTGCACTGATGGACACCCTTATGTTTTAACATGGTGTTCATTATGGACAATCTGTGACTAGCATAGAAGTCCAATAACAAAACACCGCTCGGATTCAGATCGGGGAGGCCATTCCTCCCGATCATGCCTCTCCAGGTGTCACTGTCATTTCCCGCGTTGAAGTCCCCCAGCAGAATAATGGAGTCCCCGGGAGGGGCACTATCCAGCACCCCCGACAGGGACGCCAAGAAGGCCGGGTACTCTGCACTACCACTCGGCCCTTAGGCTGAAATGATAGTCAGAGACCTCTCCTCAACCCGAAGGCGCAGGGATGCGACCCTCTCATCCACTGGGGTAAACCCCAACACTAGACGGCTGAGCTGGGGGGCGACAAGCAACTCCACTCCAGAGTAGAAGAAAGTCCAGCCTCTCTCGAGGAGATGGGTTCCAGACCCCACGCGAGCCCGACTATTTCTAGTCGATATCTCTCGACCTCCCGCACAAGCTCAGGCTCCTTCCCCCCCAGCGAGGTGACATTCCACGTCCCTAGAGCCAGCCTAAGCATCCAGGGATTGAGCCAGCCTAAGCATCCAGGGATCGGGCCGCCAAAGTCTCCACCTTCGTCCGCCGCCCAATCTTCTTTGCACTGGTATATTAAAACATAATTACCAAATGTTCTTGAGGACAAACACAGGTACAGGTTCAGAATCCTGACCTACAGTCATGGAGGGTTAGATGTGACCTAAATGTCAAGGATTTTAATATTTTTTTTTGTCATTATAAATTTTTAGATATGACTTGGACTTGCTAACATCTCTGAATCATGCACAGGGAAAATATGCAAACTTTACACAGATAGATCTTGCCAATAATTAAAACCTGGTCCTAAACAGTGCTAAAAATCTGAGTAAATCAGATATTTGATATTTTACTAATCCACCTAATTGATTTGATAAGACATAGTATATCTTTTTAATCATGTCTTAGGTATATGGAACTCAATAGGATGTTCATCTTGAGATCTCTGATAAACTGCTACTGAAAAACTGTTTTTCATTTTGGAAACCTTTCTACTGCATTTTCAAATAAACATCCCTGTTGCATGGCATCTTTTGAAGGTACAGAACAAGAAACTATTGTTATCCTTGTTTATGTATGCATCTTTTTTCATGTGTGGTTCATTTAACTGAAGAAATAAGGGATCTGGATTCATCTCCACCTGTTCCTCTCTTACTGGTATACTGCCCTGTACACACACACACACACACACACACACACACACACACACACACCTCTCACTGGGAGGGCTATAAATCTGCCCTGGTTTGTTATGGTGCAATCCACCTTCAGCTGATTTACATATTCTTACCTCAACACTCAAACCACCAGATTTTACCGGCGGAAAGGCTTCTGGCCTTTTCTGTCCCAGAATAAAAATACACAGAAAAGAGGTCTGGTTTGCCCAATGTCATACCCACACACACATATCCTCTTTCAGTGGGTAGGTGGTCAATGTCATGGTCAGGACATTAAAGCGAGACAGACAGAGGTCTCTTAAGTCTACATTCATTTGTGGTCAAAACCAAATACATCCTGGTTCCTTCATTTATCTCTTTATCTGTCTCTGTATGTGAGTGTGTCTGCAGCTCAGTCTGCTCACTACTTCTATATTTATGATGTGAAACTCGCTCCCTTTTTTTACGGGGATGTTTTGACCCAAAATCAGGTCAATGGTTAACATTTTGTGACATGGTTTGGAGGAATCCCATTTCACATTTCTTTCTCTTACACCGAGCCTGCATGATCCATACGGGTAAGGGTGTTCCATTTCCATCTGTGATGTGAAAACATTAAATGAGCAAATAAATACAAATGTTATTATCTTAATTAACCATATTTTATAGTCACAGCACCTATCTTAATGTATAGTTCAATTTAATTTAAAAAGATTATGAAATCAGATTTGATTAAAAATAAAAATTAAAAATTGTTGTATAGCCCTCCAACTGCATGTTGGAACCCCAGCAATAATTAGTTGCAGCTTTTTAAGTAAAAGGAATCAGCAGTAATAGATGGTTTGTATTACAGTAGTATACCATTTGTTTTGTGTTATTAATATTGATAACAGATAAATTAATATTTTTGCAGTTACAGTTTGATTTCTAATAAAGAGCAAAGGGAGGCTTGAAAATTACCATTAGGGCTAAGACTAAGATAATTTGCATGTTTTATATCTAGTTGATTTCCTCTGATGGGATTAAAAGACCAGCAAGATGTGCCACTCTGGTGGTAAACTCACTTGAGTGTCTATATTACTCCGCGACCAATTACTGGTATAGAGATAAATCAAGATTTATAGCACTGCAATTTTAAAATCTGCTAAAATGTCCTTTTAATGAAGTGCAAATGAATGTAATATTTCTCTGGCTGTATAGAGCATACAGTAATGCACTACTGTCCTTCCGCCACCAGTTGCTGCTCACTGCCTGCCAGCTGGGTAGTAACACTATTATAAAAGAACAGTTGGCAAGTTACACATGTAACGTCTATTAAGCAGTATGGCTACCTGAGCAGATAGCCTTGTCTTGAAAGTTACAACAGTTTTCAGTTTTAAATTGAAGAAATTAGTTCTTGTTTTTGTTGAACATTTTTGTGATAAAAGCGTCATTTCGTGACACCCTGGTATTTTTACTCGAGGTTGACAACATACTTTAACTGCCAGTTTATTAAACCTAAATAAAGTTGCAACCCTTAGTTTACACTTGAGGGTTTAATCAACCTCTGGCTTCAACATTTATAATAAATACTGAAAAACCAACTTTATTAACAAAGCAACATGTTTTAGCTTGTGCCGTTCATTAGGATCATTACCGGGTTAAATATGTTATGACGCGAAAGCCCATTTCTCTTAGGCGCTCTTCAAAATAGGAAACACAAAAGAACACGCCATTCAGGATATGTAGATGTGTGTTGATCTTTATAAATTAAAAGATAGCAACAACATAGGTTAAAATACTTAAAACTGTGACAAACATCTTGCTACCACGCTCAGGGAGCAGATAGCAAGATGGATTAGAGGTAGGATTAGAGAACCATGTCCGAACTAACCATGTCTCCATAACTAAAAATATTTTACTCCAGTTTTTTTTTTTTTGTATGCTTCGGTACACATCTTACCTTGGGTACCAATGGGTTTCTGGGGCGCTTTAAATCTTTGTTTTATGTTAAATATGTTGGACAAGTCAATATTGTGTGATTCCTGGTGATCTGACCCTGCAGCTATGGTTACGAATCTGCCTGTGCAGCTCTCACAGGCTTTTTAATAAAGTTAGCTTCAGTTGTGTTTTTTGTAAAGAGAGTTTAAAGCAGCATTACCATAGGGATTTAAAATAAAATATGGTTTGGCTGTTATGTGTACTGTAAAATGTATGGATGTTTTAACTTCTTTATAATACAAGTGGAATGAAAATTAAAAACCTTTTTCACATGAAAATTTAATTCTTAAATCAGCACATTAAGTGCTACTCAAACACCTTTAGCCTTATTTTCCCATCATTCTTGAAACAATTTAATCTTCTCCCATTTATTATATCAACAAAAACTTTCCCATATTTGCTGCAGATGAAAGTCAGAACAGAAATTAAAATAAAGGTTTGTCACATTTCCTCAGAACCTCACTCATGCTTTATTTTACTAAAGAACAAAAAAAAACATCCCAGTGCATTCAGCAGATTTACAGGGCCTTAACAATACAAACAGTACAAACTGTTCCAGGTCCCACACAGATGTTCCCTTCTGGCATTTTATAAACCACTAATTAAGCTACAAAACCAACAGTCCAGAACTAAGAAAAGCATAAGAAGCATTGAGTTGAACTCAAGTGGGATTGATATAAAATGCAGCTTTTATATCACCGACCAAGACGTAACAGCATATAACAGCACACTGAAAAGTGTGGGTGAATACATATTTTGGCCTCTCGAATCATGCTTTGCAAAAAACACCTTTTGCTGCAATTACAGCTCCAAGACATTTTGGGTTTGTACTTACCATCTTTGCTCTTCTAAAGAATGTTTGCCTATTATTTTTGGAAAAATAGTTAATGCTCAGTCTAATTGGATGGAGCCTATCTCTAAATAGCAAATTCTCAGTTTTCCTGGACATGGTTTGATCTAAACCATTTCACTTTAGTCTGGGGCCATTGTCTTGCTGGAAGGTCAACCTCTGTTTTTCTTCCCGGATACCCCAGTGTTTAGCTCCATCCATCTTCTCACCACTATATGGGAAACAAAAACTGTCCCATATCATGATGCTGCTTCAAAAGAGTGTAATTTTTCAATGTTTTGTCAACCTGAGCCTGTTTTAAACTTCTTCACAACTTTATCCCTGACCTGTCTGGTGTGGTCATTCCTCCTTCATGATGCTGTTTATTTACTAACAATTTTTAATACACTTCTGAGGCCTTCACAGAAGAGTTGTATTTATTGAGATTAAATTACAAAATTACCTTTACTTAACTAGTTGACCTATGACTCGATAACACTGGATTTTAAAGGAATATTAATACTTTTTCTAAGCCCTACATGTTAAGGATGAGTATATGTCGTTCCTACAACACAGCACCATTTACTTGATTGTTACAATACTGTCACTTCTTAGCTTTGGGTCCTACAGTTTAAAGACGACTGCCTTCAACACCCAAATACCAGCAGAATCCTTTCATAAATAGGACAGATAGACACTTGTGAAATAGTGTTTTGTGAAAATTATAAATGTTGATAATCCATTAAAAGTAAGTGAAATATATTTATATGCCTTTTAATAGTTTCTTTCTGTGTTCAGACTTATGGTCGTGGAGTAATTTCTATACTTTCACCTGGCTACAAGGCTACTCTCTGTATGGGTACCATTATAAAAGTCATGAGAAATAAAGGATAATTTTTGTCCATAAAGCCAGTGTCAGGTTAGCAGATTGGAAGGGTGTTACTCTTTTTACTGTCATCCAATCAACGCAGCAATGGTGACAAATGAGAGGCATTGGGTTGCTGGCAATAAGTCCGAGACCCCTGGTATCCCTTGATCAGACAAGGTAGTATGAGTCCTTGATACACCTTCATAGGGAGGTGTTTTGGACATGTCCTACTAGTTGGAGGCCTGCAGGGCAGACTCAGGTCAGACCGCAGCTTGGCAGGTAGAATGGATGTTTAATTGTTTGCAACATTTAGAAATTGCTCAACAACAAGGAAAGTCCCTTACTGTTTTTTTCTACATCTCCAGAACACCCAGTGAGGCAATAATTCTAAGGTACACCACGTTTCAAGCAGTTTAAATATTCTTTACTTCAGAGCAGAGTTAACTGTGCTTTCAGCAAAACAAATTAAAAAATTCTCCAGTTACTAAACAAGCCAAGTCATATTTTATTATTTCTAAGAGGTTACAAAGAATCCAGACTCAGTTTTGATACACTGGCTTCTTGTTTGATTGTTGATACACAAAGGTTTTTTCAGTTGTATCATTTTTTATAGCTTGTATACAAAAGAACAGACCACCTAACGAAAATAAAGACCACTGCAACTGTGATTGGCCAGTATGTGTGTGGCAGTGTTTGTTAAAACTGAGGAGAAGTTGGAAGGTTTACATTTTCTATGTTTAGTACAAACCTCAAAATGGGTGTTCGGCAAAATACAAATGTTGCTCAGAAAACTTAAAAGAATGCATGATTGCTTTGACAGAGTCCCATCTAGACTAATGCAACAACTAAAGCAACAATATTTGCTCCTGGATTACCAAGCACCAGGTGATACATTTTCAGATCTTCTCCTGATCCCCTCCTCACTCCTCCTCCTTTTGATGTTCACTCCACACTGACATCCAGAAGAAAATAAATCAGATCAGCTTCAGAGGGGGTATTGACTTGACTCTTACCAGAATATTTTGTTTGAGTCATGTCAGGGCACTTCAATTGTCCAACTCAAACAAACAGCTTAAGCAAAAGCCAGAACAGGAAGTTCTTTAATATTCAGTCTTGTCTTTAAAGAACCAGGAACTCCTCTTTATGTTTCAGGAATTACAAATCAGGCGGAAGATGCATTTCGGGTGTCAGAACTAGTTCAAACTGTATTTTATTTCCCATCCAAAGTAAACGAAAAAAAAAGAACACAGGGCTATCGCTGCTGGCCACCATCATCTCACCACAGCCCTCTTCAGCTGACCCTGCAGGTCTCGTATTGGATGTAGCTCTGTACTCTGATCAAGCAATTCCTAAACCAATAAAACAAACAAACAAAAAAAAAGAAATCCCTCCTTATGTTTATCTTTTTAACAGATGCCTGAAGAATTTGGTTCTAAATCAACTGGTGTCTGGAAATGTGCATCCTCTTATCCACCTTGACTAAAAATGTCAATTTTGTCTGTGGAAATCTAACCCCTGAGCATGATGCTGCCACCACCATGTTTCACTTTGCATACCAAACTTATGGACTCACAATCTTGTTTTTATGTTTAATGTGTGTAACTGTTCATAAAATCAGAAATGCAGTTTATTATTCACTGTTGAAATTATGTTTGGCAATTTGATGAACTCGACTGTTGGTCAAAGGATTGAAACAAGGTCTGAAATGCAGGACTTGGGGGAGGAAGCTAAACAGGAAACAAAAAGTAAATAGTATTTTAAAAAACAGGGAAGAAAATGCACCAACCACATAACTAACAGTTATCCATTGCCCAAATGCAAACCACAGTTCAATGGAGAGGAAAGCTGACATAACGATCTAACAGGGAGAAAAGAAAATCTGACAGAATACAGGTCCTTCTCAAAATATTAGCATATTGTGATAAAGTTAATTATTTTCCATAATGTAATGATGAAAATTTAACATTCATATATTTTAGATTCTTTGCACACTAACTGAAATATTTCAGGTCTTTTATTGTCTTAATACGGATGATTTTGGCATACAGCTCATGAAAACCCAAAATTCCTATCTCACAAAATTAGCATATCATTAAAAGGGTCTCTAAACGAGCTATGAACCTAATCATCTGAATCAACGAGTTAACTCTAAACACCTGCAAAAGATTCCTGAGGCCTTTAAAACTCCCAGCCTGGTTCATCACTCAAAACCCCAATCATGGGTAAGACTGCCGACCTGACTGCTGTCCAGAAGGCCACTATTGACACCCTCAAGCAAGAGGGTAAGACACAGAAATAAATTTCTGAACAAATAGGCTGTTCCCAGAGTGCTGTATCAAGGCACCTCAGTGGGAAGTCTGTGGGAAGGAAAAATGTGGCAGAAAACGCTGCACAACGAGAAGAGGTGACCGGACCCTGAGGAAGATTGTGGAGAAGGGCCGATTCCAGACCTTGGGGGACCTGCGGAAGCAGTGGACTGAGTCTGGAGTAGAAACATCCAGAGCCACCGTGCACAGGCGTGTGCAGGAAATGGGCTACAGGTGCCGCATTCCCCAGGTCAAGCCACTTTTGAACCAGAAACAGCGGCAGAAGCGCCTGACCTGGGCTACAGAGAAGCAGCACTGGACTGTTGCTCAGTGGTCCAAAGTACTTTTTTCGGATGAAAGCAAATTCTGCATGTCATTCGGAAATCAAGGTGCCAGAGTCTGGAGGAAGACTGGGGAGAAGGAAATGCCAAAATGCCAGAAGTCCAGTGTCAAGTACCCACAGTCAGTGATGGTCTTGGGTGCCGTGTCAGCTGCTGGTGTTGGTCCACTGTGTTTTATCAAGGGCAGGGTCAATGCAGCTAGCTATCAGGAGATTTTGGAGCACTTCATGCTTCCATCTGCTGAAAAGCTTTATGGAGATGAAGATTTCATTTTTCAGCACGACCTGGCACCTGCTCACAGTGCCAAAACCACTGGTAAATGGTTTACTGACCATGGTATCACTGTGCTCAATTGGCCTGCCAACTCTCCTGACCTGAACCCCATAGAGAATCTGTGGGATATTGTGAAGAGAACGTTGAGAGACTCAAGACCCAACACTCTGGATGAGCTAAAGGCCGCTATCGAAGCATCCTGGGCCTCCATAAGACCTCAGCAGTGCCACAGGCTGATTGCCTCCATGCCACGCCGCATTGAAGCAGTAATTTCTGCAAAAGGATTCCCGACCAAGTATTGAGTGCATAACTGTACATGATTATTTGAAGGTTGACGTTTTTTGTATTAAAAACACTTTTCTTTTATTGGTCTGATGAAATATGCTAATTTTGTGAGATAGGAATTTTGGGTTTTCATGAGCTGTATGCCAAAATCATCCGTATTAAGACAATAAAAGACCTGAAATATTTCAGTTAGTGTGCAATGAATCTAAAATATATGAATGTTAAATTTTCATCATGACATTATGGAAAATAATGAACTTTATCACAATATGCTAATATTTTGAGAAGGACCTGTAGATGTTAATGAGCTGATGACAGATGAACAGTATCCAAATCAAGGCACCAGACGGGAAGAGAAACTAAACCCAGTGAATGAAGAGTAGGAGGTTGGCAAAATAAAATAACAAATGGTAAAATATAGTCCAACCAAAAAACTGGAGCTTCACTGAAACAACGCAAGAGGATAAAACTAAACTTTCACCGGATAGTGAAAACTAATTATCAGAAAGATAAATTACCAGAAGATTACTGAAGTCATAAATAATGACAATGTCCCATAAAGAAAAAAGTCCATGGGCACTTGAGAGAAAAGCACCGATTTACATGTAACTTAAAATAATAACACAATTCTGCTCAAACCAAAGCACTTCTGTGGCCTGAACTCAACCACAGTCTGCGAACAAACCAAAGTGGTGTACTTCTCCTGTCAACTTAACCTTACAGTTTTTAAGTGTGATGTCTTATTCACTCACATAAATAAAAATTGAACTACTAAATTGCATATTAATACACGAGGGCAAATATTTTAGCACTAAAAAAACAGCACAACTTCCTAATGACAGGTTTGAAGAAGACTTAGTGTCAGTAGCCTCATACTAAGATAGACCTGTCTCTGCAAAACAGCTAAAACAACCTCAGCTTTCACAGACAGTATAATCCAACCCAAAATTACAAAGCCATTTCAGTTCAGGCTCCATAATTGACCAAACAGAGATGAAAATGATCTCACTTGTGGGAAGGGTGAGAAAATACCAACCTATGGTTAAAAAACAGCTGTTCTCTGCTAAATATAGACACTTTTCATTTGTGTTAACTGCTCTGTTACATTTAATCAAGAACCACTTTTCCAATAACCCTGAGCAGCATTTTAGTTTTGCATCTGTTAGAAACGAAGTCACTGCCTCACCTCAACTATACAGAAACTGATCAACATCTTTTCGTGACTCTGAGGGAGCGCCAGCAGCAGGAAGGAGGAAGGGGAACAAAGAAGAAAGAAGCTTTTTGTGACCTGAGGATCTGCAAGCCTTTGCTGTGGGGAAGGAGAATGAAATTACAGGATCTTAAAATCTGAGAGAGAACCACCTGCTTTGTTTGAGCTCAGATCAAAAGGCACCCAATGCTTTATTTTAAATGGATCTCCAACAGACGTTTGGGTTCCCATGCCCAGTAAAGGTCGGTTACCTTCTAATGAAATATGTGTGAGATCAAGACTAAAGGAGGAAGTGGCAGCTCAGAACCTATAACTGAATAAGGAAAATTAATAAGGCTGTGGTTTATCAGAGTGACAAGGCTGTAATAATCATCAGTTGAATGAGTCAAAGAAATATGAAACAGGAAGGTGTAGCTCAGGGGTAAAAGGTGGTTGAACTTTTAACAAGATGATCCACATCCCAAGTTCACATAATGTAGCACAATAGCTTTTATGTGCTCCTTGACTAATTGACGTAAACGCTTTTGTTGAAAACATATCCTAATTCTATCATCTGAGGTTTCCTGTCAAAGATGTTATTACTGTAGCTGATTACTGTCTTTTTACTTTAAAACGGGGTTAATTTCTAAACTCAAGGTTATTGTTTTTTTGTTCAGTTAGTTGTTTGTTCAAAACTATCTTCTTGATCTATAAGAATCCAGTCTTCACACTTCACATTGTCCAACCCCTGTACATACACTTACACCTAAGGAAAAACCAGAAATTTTAACTTAAGCTCCAAAAGGAATCGTGGAAAATATAAAAATGTTGTGCTTGCAAGGTTCTGTTGCTTGTATAAACTGAATTAATTTAGTCACAAGCCCCATTTAAACAACTTACCACTTACAGGTGGAAATAAACTGCAAACCACAACAAAGACAAGAAAATACACTCCAGCAGGCCCGCAGCCAAAAAGAGAAAAAGTGCATTAATGTTTTATTTCTTAGCCTTTTTAATCCTGTGTCTGGAACCATTAAAAGAGCAAACTGCTGTAAATCACACTCATTACGAGTACGAGTAATATTTTCTTATTTTGCATCACTTTGTGGCACTTGAAAACACATCAGATCTCAATTGGAAAAATAAATAATCATGCTGGACATCCATGCTGATATGGAAGAGGTAAATGTGTTAGGAATAAAAGGAAGCCACATCATTTGATGAATGACTTCTCCTCCGCCTCTCTGTTCACTCGAACGCCTTCTCCCTTTGTTCTCTGTTTGGTTGCATTCCTTTACTCTTCTTTTACTTCTTATCTCTCAGCCAAAAACCACAGAAAAGTTGGACTAAACTACTTTAAATCAGTGACACTCAATGATTTTTTAAATAATTATTTCAAGGATTTGTTATTTTGAGAGAAAGAACTAGATGACGCTATGATCAGCTGCACTTTCATGGCAGCACAAGCTAATCAGTACAAGATGCCTCCCTTTTCCACAGACAACTGGGACAAACTTCTCCTAAAATAGCATTGATGGAAATGAAAATTAATCGGGTTGAAGTGACAGTGGAGGTAAATGCTGGGTATGGAAATGAAACAACCAAGAAAATGAGAGTAAAACGACCAACAGTCCTCCCTGAAACACTTTCGGCAGAAGGCCAAAGGATAAATCCCTTCCTTCAGATCAGGGAAAATGGCTAACAGGAAGAACCATTACTCTACATGAAACACCATGGCCGCTAATACAGAGAAACATCTCTTTAACCCCAGCAAAAAGGAGAAAACAACAGCAGACTATTCTCACAAGTAATAGGAGCAAACCAACTGAAAACACAGGAATTCCACTAGAAAACACGTTTGCTGCACTTCTGCAAAGCTCTGACCCACAGAAGGAAAGATCTTCTTTCACCATCGAGAGGTTTACTCAATAAACGGTTTCCTCCTAAACGGCTTCAGAAAGAGCCAGCCACTAGGCCACAAACCACAATAGTGGGTGACAGAGCCGTGAATGAGATTAAACACTATTGCAACAAGAAAAACATTAAAGTACTTACTTTTGTCAATAGCATGGTGTTTAGAGCATCCAACAGTGAAAAACCTCATTATACACAGAGGAGCACTTGATGTTGTGAAGCAAAAATTGGACGTCTTGAAAGAGGATTTTATTCAGTGGCTGAACAAAGTTCAAGGTCTCAATATCAAGGTGTTTTTCATTGGACCTCTATCGAGAGTACGGGGTGGAGACGAGAGATTCAGTAGAATGTTAATGCTCAACAAATGGCTAGAAAAAGCATGTGCTGCAAAATCGGCGAACTGTTTTGACAACTTCAACATTTTTATGGAAAGAAGGCATCTTTTCAAAAAAGATGGATTTTGTCTTAATTGTCTTGACAGATCCTAACCAGTGCATCACTGAGCTCCTGGACAGTCTGAGGTGCAACCTGGTGACACTGGATGGACCTAAACATGATGTCCCTGAGATGTTCTGTTGGGGAGGATTGAAGCCAGTCAATGGTATCAATTCCTTTATTGTCCAGGAACTTCCTGCCTAGTCTTGTCACATGAGGCCGGATATTATCACGCACCTGGAGGAACCCAGGACTCACTGAACCAGTGAAGGGTCCAACAAAGAGTCCAAGGATTTCATCCCAATACCTATTGCAGTCAAGGTGTCATTGTTTATCCTGTTCAGGTCTGTGCTTTCCTCCACGGATATGCCTCCCCAGACCAAGACTGACCCACCACCAAACAGATCATGCTGAACAATGTTGCTGGTACCATAATGTTCACCACAGCTTCGCCAAACCCTTTCACGTCTGTCCCATGAGCTCAGAGTGTATCTGCTCTAATTTGTGAAAAGAACAGGGCGCCGGTGTAGAACCTGCCAATTCCGGTGTTCTGTGGCAAATGCCGGTTCGAGCTCCAGGGTGTCAGGCAGTGAGCATAGGGCCTACTAGAGGATATCGGGTCCTTAGGTCCCCCTTATCAAGTCTGTTTCTAATGGTTTGGTCAGAGACATTCACGCTAGTGACCGATTGGGGGTCACTTTGTAGGGCTCTGTCAGGACTCATCCGTTCCTCCTTGTACAAAGGAGCAGGTACAAGTCCTGCTGATGGTAAAAGGACCTCTGATGGCCCTGTCCAGCTCTCCTAGAGTGACTACTCTTGAGACTGTGCTTGAAGACACAGCAAACCTTCAGGCAATGGCATGTGTTGATGTGCCATCCTGAGCAAGATGGCGCCAACTATGGCAGCCTCGGAGCTTTGCTCTCTCTTTGTTTTTGTATTTTGTGTGTTTTTATGTCTTTTGAGCCACAGTACTGTGGTCTCGGGCCACAATCCTGTGGTCTCATTCAGTAGAGAGGAACTTCTCAACATCAGAGAGTCCTCTCTTGGGATTTTTTCACCATCTTTCATCGATCCGAGGTTCACTGAGCTCCTGGCAAGCAGAACTGCGGCGCTCTATGGGATACTGCACCGAAAGCGTAGAAGGGGAAAGCGTGCTGGTAAAGCTCCGCAAAAGAGGACTTCGTACACCACTACCCTCAATCCACCTGGCAAATGTCCGCTCTCTAAACAACAAGATGGACGAGCTGCTTCTCCTCACCGGTAAAAACTCAGACCTCCGCGGATCAGCGGTTCTCTGCTTCACCGAGACATGGCTGAGTGAAAACATCCCGGACCGTGCACTGCTGATGCCGGGCTTTCAGCTGCTCAGAGCGGATCGAAGCGCGGAGCTATCGGGGAAGAGGCGAGGAGGCGGAATCTGCTTTTATATAAATGAAGGTTGGTGCAGAGACGTAAAAGTCCTGGGAAAAACATGTAGCCCGGATCTGGAGTAATTTCCCATAAACTGTAAACCGTTTTATTCACTGAGAGAGTTTTCCTCGTTTATAATAATCGGCTCATATTTTCCACCGCATGGCTGCACTTCTGCTGCTGAAAAACATCTTGCTGAGTTGATTACAGACATGGAGAAAAAATACACTGACTCTTTCATCATAATACTGGGAGATTTTAACAGAGCAAACCTCTCCCATGAACTCCCCAAATACAGACAGCATATTAAGTGTCCCACCAGAGACAAAAACACACTGGACCATTGTTACGCAGCTTTAAAGGACTCATATCATGTGGTTACCAGGGCTGCTTTTTCGGATCATTATCTAATCCACCTCATCCCAACCTACAGACAGAAACTAAGAGCTTCCAAACCCAAGGTTCACACTGTTAAGAAGTAGATTGAGGAATCAAAGCAGATGCTACAGGCCTGCTTTGAATGCACAGACTGGACTGTTTTTGAAACCTCAGCCACAGACCTAAACCAACTAACTGATGTGGTGACATGATACATCAGTTTCTGTGAGGACATGTGTGTGCAGACCTTGACCTTCTGCACCATTGGGAATAACAAGCCATGGTTTACTCCACACCTCAGGAATCTGCACAGGGAAAAGGAAGAAGCTCACAGCAGTGGAGATTGGGCGCGGTACAGGCAGGCCAGGAACAAACTAACAAAGGACATCAAAGCAGCCAAGAGAAGCTACAGTGAAAAGCTTAAGAACAATCTTTCTACTGGTGATGCTTCTGCTATGGACCGGTCTGAGAAACCTGACTGTCTATAGGAGCACCCCCGACCCCCCCCATCCTGAACAGAGTCGTCTCCTGGCCAACCGTCTGAATGACTTCTACTGCAGACATGACAAGAAGCCATTCACACCTCAAATCATCAGAATCAGAATCAGAAAAGCTTTATTGCCAAGTACGTTTTTGGACATACAAGGAATTTGTTTTGGCGTAGTCGGTGCAATACAGTACAAATTAAACAGTATAAACATATCTACAATATAATATAAATATATGTGCAAAGTTTTAAGTGAGTGAGAGTAAATATAGAGCAGTATAAGATGCAAGAGCAATATAACAGTGCAGGTGATCATTGTGCAAGTATGGCAGTGCAAGTAAAGCAGGAGTCCATGCTGAGCGTTAATGTAACGCATAGAGTTACAAGTTACAGGTGTCCTGTCAGCAAAAAAAAAAAGGGGGGGGGGGGGGGGAGGGAGAATGTCAGGGAGGTTTCCGCGCTTTGTTAACCAGGCTGGTTCAGGAACAAATTCCTCCCATAAACCCCCTACCTTCAGATCCTCTGCCTGCACTAAAGATCTCAGAGGAAGAGGTAAACAGGCTCTTTCAGCGCATGAAAACAAAGAAAGCTGGAGGACCTGATAACGTCTCCCCATCATGCCTGAAAGCCTGTACAAATCAACTCGCTCCTATCTTCACCCGGATCTTCAACAAATCACTGGAGAAATGTGAGGTCCCCTCCTGCCTCAAACGATCCACCATCCTCCCGGTTCCCAAGAAACCCACCATCCTAGGACTAAATGACTACAGGCCTGTAGCCCTGACGTCTGTGGTCATGAAGTCCTTTGAGCGGCTGGTGTTGAAGCACCTGAAAGACATCACAGGCCCCCTGCTGGACCCCCTGCAGTTTGCTTACCGAGCAAACAGGTCGGCAGATGATGCTGTTAACTTAGGTCTACACTTCATCCTGCAACACCTCGACCACCCAGGAACGTACGCAAGGATCCTGTTTGTAGACTTCAGCTCGGCCTTCAACACCATCATACCAGACATCCTCCACCAGAAGCTCACCCAGCTCAACGTCCCAGCCTCCACCTGTCAGTGGATCAACAGCTTCCTGATGGATCGACAGCAGCAGGTGAGACTGGGGAGCATCTTCTCCAGATCAGTAAGTACTGGTGCCCCCCTGGGGGTGTGTTCTATCCCCACTCCTCTTCTCTCTGTACACAAATGACTGCACCTCATCGGACTCGTCCGTGAAACTCCTTAAGTTCGCAGATGACACCACTGTCATTGGACTGATCCAGGATGGTGATGAGTCTGCATACAGACAGCAGGTGGATCGGCTGGTACACTGGTGCAGTCAGAACTACCTTGAACTGAACCCACTCAAGACTGTGGAAACGGTGGTGGATTTTCGGAGAACACCACCCCCATACACCCCCCTCACCATCCTCAACAACACTGTATCGGCCGTGGACCACTTCAGGTTCTTAGGAACCACCATCTCTGAGGACCCGAGATGGTCTTCACACATAGACACTGTTCAAAAGAAGGCCCAGCAGAGACTGTACTTCCTGAGGCAACTCAAGAAGTTCAACCTTCCACAGGAGCTGCTGGTCATCTTCTACACTGCCATCATTCAGTCTGTCCTGTCTTCATCCATCTTAGTGTGGTTTGGCTCATCCACAAAACAGGACAAGTCCAGACTGCAACGAATAATCAGGTCTGCAGAGAGAATAATCAGAGCTGACCTTCCCTCCATCCAGGACTTATACAGGTCTAGGGTCAGGAAAAGAGCTGCTAAAATCTCTGCAGACCCCACACAACCTGCACATAAACTGTTTAGAGCTTTACCTTCAGGCCGCCGCTACAGAGCACTGTTCACTAAAACCAGCCGCCACAGAGACAGTTTCTTCCCCCAGGCTGTTTCTCTGTTGATCATTCAATAGAGTACAGAACAACAGCATACAAATGTTGCAAATGCACCTTTTTATTATATATGTGTATATTGTACATTGTAAATATGTATATTCTGTAATACAAAAACAAAACCAAAGAGCAAAGTGTACCAGAGTCAAATTCCGTGTTTGTATGTACGAACTTGGCAATAAAGCTGATTCTGATTCTGGTGGAGTAGGATTTCCTGTGCAACCTCTATTAGGTCCAGGAATCACATCATGCTACCAGTAGTGACATTGACCCTGGTCAAATGCAGAACTACTGAAAAGCCGTTAATAAATGAGGAGGGAAGTTTAACTGACTTGATACCATACTCTGATTGAGAAATGTTCCTTTAATTTTTGTTTAGCAGCGTATTTGCTAAACAGTTTTATTCACTATTAGAAGTAAACTGGTTTGATACAGACCTGGTTGTTGCTGTCCTGTGTCCCAAAATTAAATGTGAGACATTTTAAATCTCCTTTAAGCCAGTATGAATATTTTTAAACATGATTTGTGTCCTTCTTTTGTAATGTTGCAATTTATTAAGACAGAATACCTTATAATCATTTAAATACCTTTTTGTTTTGTTATTTTACAATTTTTAAGTCTAGTTTTGGGGCCATGATGGAAAGAGAGAAAACTAATGAAAATAACCAACTTCTCTGGAAAACAAGCCAGTATGATGCTAGAAGGTTGGATGCTGAAGTATGTTTTACGGGAAACATGGTCCTAATTTTGGAAAACCACACATTACTTTCAGGCTGCCGTCATCTGTTTAGATCTAAACGAGCATCACTTTTGGCAGTATTCTGTAAATGTCTATCACTCCTCTCTACTATAAAGCTAAATGTAAGAAGTGAACAAGCTATTAGGTGTCTAGGTTTGGGGTGCTTCCAAAAAATGGCAACAGTATCACACACCAACCACATGTTTGGGATAAGGTCACAAACCCACACCTATATAGATACGCCTGCAGCCTGCTAACACATAACTCCTGGTAAAAGTTAATGCCAAGTCATGGTAACTCACACATGACCCAGTTCTGCATCTGAAGTGGCATACAAATCATTTCTACACAACATATCTACATAAATGCACCGTCCAGGTTTGATGGTAAGGAAAAACATCGTTCTGTTTCACTTTCTGGAACCTGTGTGGATCATTTTTAAAAGGTTTACCTCTTGTGTCGTTTTCAGGGAAGATGTGCATGGAGTTTGTGAATTTGTGTGTGTAGCTCAGCCAGCTGTAACTCAAATGCAGGAATGTCTGAATGAAGTGACATCAGAGAGGGAGGAGGTACAGTTTGTTTGATTTCCGAGAGTGGACTCTTTCTGATGTCGCACACATCAAAGTGAAGTTCCTGCAGTGAGAGGCCAAAAGACTTAATAGATTCACGTGTTTGGGTCCATGAAAAATAAGTTCGTGTTTCCTGACGGTTTTTAGAGTGATCTGAGATGAATGGATCACCAAAGATCTCTCTTATCAAGTACATTCTCCCTAATATTAAAGATTTTTTTGTTGACTTTAGAAAATAAAACGGATTTCATTTGGATTTGGATGCACAAACACAATTAATTCAAAAGTAAAATTAAATATTTTATCTCTATTACAGGTGGGCAAAAATGAAGATATAATGAAGTCAGATTTATAAATATGCTGGAATTTATTGCTAATATATATATGGAGATGATAGAAGTTTAAAAGAAGCTATAGTGCTTCTTAACCTGTGATTCAGTTACAAGTTTAATGTTAATAAAAAAATTTTTTATAAGAACACATACCACCAATAGTAATGTACAATGCTTTAATAAGACGTTTGTATAAAGTTTCTCCCAATGGCTAAATAGTTTTAGCAGTAACAAAACATCAGATATCAATCCTAATGTCTGTAAAGAAACAAGGTTTGACACTATTGTTACATTTTGTCAGACATATAAAAGCAAATCTTCAGATTTCCGAGCAAACAAACATGCAGACTCTACATATCTCAAATTCCCTCCACAACATCCTTCCCATATCAGAAAAGCATCTAAAAGCAGTGCACCGAGGAGATTAAGAAATGCCTTTGCAGTTACATTCCTCACTTTTCTAGAATGTGTGTTTTCACACTTTTATGTCACCATTCACCCAAACATGGTGGAAACCACAAACAATTCCCTTTGGGGAGCTGTCTCACATATTTTTTGCTCTGTATGACTTCACTGAGCTGCAGTACCACAAATTAACCAGATCAAACTCCTGCAGTGTGTTTGTGTGTGTGCACTGGAGTCTGCTGTTACTTAATTAGTCAGCTAGTAAAGTAAAAAGACAGACACTGAGAAGACTGTTTTGGATGTCTGCTATTGTGTACAGACACCCCTGGAGCTTTACACAACTTCGCCTCCCTCAGATGGAGATTTAGAAAATCTACAAAGTTGTTTATGGAGAGTTGTATCACTGAGGCGTGCTGGTTTTATTTAATTATTTACACACTGCAGTGTTCTGTTTTATTGCATCTCATGACCTCATGGCTTGAATCTGAACAAAGTTCTGCATGTTTGTTAAAGAAACAGTCTGCTGAACTTGCATGGATTTAACTGTCTTCTTTAAAATCAAAATATGAATTTGATTTGGATTCGGTTGTTTTCAAAATCTTTAGCAGGTAAGACAAAAACATTAATGGTTGGAAAAATCCCGAAAGAATTAGACTTAACAAACGATTCCTTGAAGACGTGATACACTGATCTAAGGGGAAACTGAATCACTATACTAAATTAACATGACAACATTGATGCCAAAAATATCATCAGAAGCATAACTTTTACTCAAATTACAGAACATTAAACAATTTTGGTTTAAATGCAGAAATGTTGCTTGCCTGTAAAAGTTATGTAACCTCATACAGCCTGGGTGCACAACGATACATTTCTCCATCGTGCATTTTTGGCCCCGTTAGAAATGTAACCAAATTACACATTTGCATTGACACATTTGTTTATGTATTTCCCATTACACAGGCTGGCAATACTTCACACTTTGTGATAAAAATGTATAATAAGCCATTTTAAAGCTATCACTTTTGTGCATGAATAAAAAATAAAAAAAAAGAATAAAAACACAATTACTTCATTGCTGTGAAACTAACAGTGATGAATGTAAATATACACTATCAGTCAAAGGTCTGGACAAACTTTCTCCTTCAACTGAATTAGAAAGTGTGTGCAAAACGTAGACTAAAAGTGTAAATGAGGACCGAAAACGGAGTATGTAGATGTCTGTAAACATGGACGTTGTACAGTAGTCTTTGTACAAAGCAAAACCTAATTTAAAAGGTAATATGACACTAAGATTTAGTCATACAGGCACATACTTGTTTGCTAACAGAATAAAGGTTTCACAAATCAATAGAGTGGTTAAAAGAATAATTTAAAATAATTCATTCCACATTTGACCAGTTTTAATATTTTGTTGCCATGCTTGTCTCAACTCAAAGTGGTCCCAACAGCAAAAAAATATTATTTATGTTTTAACATATATAAAAAAAGGCACAGGCATTCATAAATCTTAAAATTGTGTTTTAAAGAATTGTACCAACTTTATAGTCATCAGCCAGCACAGCCTTAGTTTCCTACAGTGATTATACCGTGCACAACTTTTCTCATGACTAATGTTTAACACAGCTGCTGAACACAGAAAAGTAGGAGCATAAAAAAAGATACATTTTGGGACTAGCTCTTGACAAATAAAACATGAAGTGTGGTGAACTAAGACCGATACTAGCCCAGAAACAAGAAACCATCACAATGTCAGGCGTTTTATGATGATAAACCCATGTTCACTGAAACATTTCATTTAAAAACATTCTTATGTTGTTCTCAAAGGAAAAATAAACAGATCTCTTAAGAGGTTGAGATCTTTTACGTGGACATAAAAGGCTAGCAAAACTGCAAAACTCTAGCCTTGATACTTACACGTTGACCCAAATAAAGGCCTGATCCATGTGACGCTTCAAAAAGCTGCAGCATATCTTAATAGAATTAATCTCTATTTGAAATGTGCACATTCCCATGCTGGATTGTAACATATTATTTGCTATCTGGATCTTGTTGCCTTTTAGTCTCATACATTTTAGACATTCCTGACAAAAAAGCTTTAAAAAGGACAACAAAGATACTGCTCTTTGAAAACCTCTGACACATTAAATTATGGATATTAAACTTTGGTTACCATTAGTGCAAAGTGCCAGACTCTCTACCTGACCATAAAAAAACATTTTAGCAGAACTGAAGAAAAGGTTCAATTAGTCTTGACATGTAAATGGCCTGGGTCTGACTTTCTAAATGAAGCTGTCTGGTGACTTCTGGGACCCCTCTTGTCCTGTCTATTCTATTTTTTCTGTGTCTTTGAGTGTGTGCCCTTACTAAGAAGAACACCCGCCAGGAATGCTGGACCATCTCCAGACTCTTTTCTTCAGAAAGAACCATGGCCAGAGCACAGAGACTCATTAGAAAGGGCTTTATGTTCTCAGAGTCACTTTAGGGGCCTCGGGGCAGAGTTTACACGTGGTATACATCTCTGTAAAATACATGCATGTGTATGAGTGTGTTTGTGTGTGGTTGTGTAACTTCATATGTTTCAGGGTTAACTTAACTCTAAAGTCCATGTTTGTGCAATAATTATTACTGAAGTTTCTGTGTATGGGAGACAACACAATAAACTGACAACATGAACAAGGATCCCAAAGTTGACTTTTGGTTCGTGTATCAAGTATTTAAACAATAAGACGCTTATAAGCGTCTATTTTTAGGTTTGCTGTAAGCAAGCTTTAAATATCATGTAATATACGGAGTAATAGAAGATTTTGTTTACTTGTGGGCAACATATGTTTTAAACTGGAATTTGTTCTTTCGTCTAACATGAGCACATGGATTTAAAAAGCAGAACATCTTCTGCAGCCAAAAAAAACCTTTATTGTTTCCACACTGGTGTTCTATAGGACCTTTGAAGTCTGACTTTATATTGTTAGGAGTGGCACTTTGTGGTGTCACATTTATCCTGAGAAAGTTTTTCTACGGGCAAACCTATCATCATACATGTGGTATATATTCAAGACAGTTTTTCTCCATCTTGTCTCATGTAGACATTGTGCTCGCTTAAATAACCCACAAAGGAGTTTAAGTAATCTAAAGCTTGTGGCTGTTCTAAAAAACAGTCTGACATTGTTTTCCCAGTGGGCCCTGATGTCAGTTTAATCCACCTTGCCAGTGTCAGGAGGGCCTAATTTGTTTCTATAGAAGTATGCACTCTAGCAAAAATATCATTCAGGGCTAAAATAATACAGGTAGAATCTGGAAGGTACATTTAAAGGAGAAAAAGTACATTACAAAGGGTACCAGATAAACAAAACTCAAGCTCAGTTAGATCTTTACGATCATAGAAGACACCATGTATGTTAGAAATCATCACTGTTACATAAAACCAAGACTTGCTCATTCTTACATGACATTGAATCTTTTCTTTACTGTCAACTGTTAGCCAAAGGCAAATTACGCTGCAGCAGGAAAAGATGAGGTAAAGCTTATGATAACAATAGCAGGTGTTAATGCAAAAGGGCCAAAATACACCAGGTTTTCTGAAAACAAAGGGATTATTGGCAATACCATGGCTCCAACCTATAGTACCACTAAAAGACACAAATTCCTTTTTAAAAACTTCACAGTTTAGCAGAAGAATTATTAACTTACCATCAAGTTTTCCAGCAATTAAATAGCAAAGGAAAAGGACATCACCAAGCCAAATCTGTGAGCTGTACGTTTTCTCTGACTGGAAAACATGACTCAGCTGCACCTACAGAGGGCTGTAGATTCATGTTTCAGGATCTGCAGCAGCTTTTGCACTGTATAGCACCAGTCAATGGCTACAGGTGAAGAATCTAAACTCTCATTGTAAAGATCCTATTCCATAAGATCAAAATAAAACAATCATGTTAAATTTTGCAGGAATGTTATTGATATTATTTTATGACATCATGTTTTTCATTATCATTTAGTTTACAGCTAAATGACAACAGGCAACATTTACATCAAAGTACAACAAGCCTTCATAAATGTTGCTTAATCTAAGATTTAACCAAAGACGTAAAACTTGTAAAATATGTAGACCTCTATTAAACCATTTTGCCGATGGTGCGTAATTTTTATTTATTTATTTAGGGGACTTCGATTAATGTTTAAAATCACAGAAATAATATCAACCTGAGGAGTTGCTGTAACTTTAACAACAGATTATCAAAGCAAACATAGAAGTTTTGTGTGAACATTTGCTTATCTGCATATCAGTATGTGAAGCTACATTGCTAATCATATCTCACTGGTTATAGTGCAGTGCTGTTAATTCCTGATTGAAACATTGGGTGAGATTCTCTGTATAGCGGGAGTGAAACAGTGAGTCATGAGAATGAACCCCACCAACACATTTGTGGGCTGAAAACCTAAAAAAGAGAGGTTAAAATGTTTTACAATGCTAAAAGTGATCAATTAAAACAATCCTGAACAGGAGTGAAATTTGAAACCAAAAACTATTTATTAAAGTTTTTAATTACAGTTACGTTGTTTAATATGCATAAATTCAGGTCAGAAATTTAAAAGGTTTATGGAATCATTTTTAATTGTTAGGCTTTATACAGTTCAGTGTTTATTTTGTAAATCTTAATATCATTCAGAGAACAATGGTTTACTTTTGCAGGGCTGTATTTTAATTTATAAGCTATAATTCCAGCCATCAGTTCTCAACTAATTGGAAATCTCAACTAAACGGAAAGTTGGAGGCAAGAAATTTGGAAACTTTTAAGCTAAACCCCTGATACCTGTTGTTTGTCTGCTGCCAGTGGTTTTGTGCCAGCAGCACCCCACCAAGCCACGCCTTATATGTGGCCAGTTCTTAAAAATCACAGCATATTTTGTCTGCATGATTTAAAAACTGCACCACAGGCAGAGCAGAGGGCAAACAACTTTTTATGTAAGGTTTGTCTGCACACATCTACCTGGAACCACACTGAAATACCTAACAGGCATACTTATCAACAAATCCTATAAAACCGAAGTAAACAGGTTGGCACTAGCCTCAGAGTGATGGAACGATCATTTTTATTTTAAGCACTACAAGTTTGTCAAACAAATGCATTACTTACTGCAAATACATCTTTAATAACTCTTAAAATTGAATAGGTTTGTATTTCACAAACTATCTGGCACCCAAAAACCCATCAAATTTAACTTGAACCAGGACTGACACTAAAGTTATAGTCACGCTTCTCCATTGTCTTCCAGAAAGTCTGTGGAAATTAACACATTACAGTTTGTCAGTCATAAACAAAAACACAATATAACTTTCCCCAAGAGGCTCCATTGGGTTAATAAAAGTGAAAAGTTGGAAGTATTTCTGATGAGCCTCAGAAACAAGAGTTATTTACTTTCTACATGGAAATAATCTGCAGATACAATAGACAGATGTAGCAGCTCTTAACTACATGATATTTTTATTCTCTGTCTATTTTATTTTGACTATTTACTTGTTCAAAACTAAAATTTAAGATCAGATGTGCTGATACAAGTGAAACTGTACTATTTATGTCATAAATACAGCTGTTTCCAGCTTAAAACGAGGCTATAATCTCTATAAATAAATGTAATCAATTTGTCTGAATGCCTTGTAGACAGTGGGAGCTAAAGGGAGGTCAAGAAGGCAAAGTAAGGGCTGAAAAAAGGGAAGATGTGGAAGGCATCGAGCTGAATGTTTCACCTCTGAACACTAGTGGAAGTTGTAGATGTGTTTGTGCATGCACTCGTGTATTATGAATGAGTGTGTGTGCATGTGTGGCGAGGGGGCCTCCTGTGCAGCTATTCTGGAGCCACTTAGATTTTGGATGGCTGGTATTTAATTTAAAAAGGCCTGGTTGGACTGCTTTTTTGAAAAAGCCTCATTGAGTAGCCTTAGGAAAAAAAAAAAAATCCTGTTGCGACGACAGTAAAATTGCTCCAAATGCTTAACTAGATCCCTGAGCCTAGGAATTCAGTCAGAGTGGCATCCATTTGAATGGCATCAAGCACGTGGTAACAGATGATGTCTAGATGGCTTCGGGAGAAGAAGGCTGAAATAAGGATTTAGTTAAGCGGTTGATTATACCAACATCATGCAGACCTGATGGTAACATGTTTTTTTCAGATTTTTCTCCTTCTGTCATTTTCAGCTTATCTTTGTCTTCCTTTTATAATGAAAGTACTGACATTTATAAGGAGGCCACAGTGGGGTTTGCAGTAGGTAAGTCTGATTCACCTCCAAAGCTTTTTTCATCTGTTGTTTCATTCCAGGGTTTTTCAAATTAACCCAAGAGCGAAGAAAATGCAATGCCATGTCAGCTCTGAAGACACGGGAATTTATTACAAGACTGAATGACATAAAATAACAATAGCTAATATTAATTTCCATAACTTGGTATGTCCAAATTTCCACTGCAGAGTTTTTCTCTTTAAGGGCCAATAACTGAGATGATGTTTGAAAGGAAAACTTGTTCCGACGCAAGCTTTTGGACATTTAGCAGTCGTTTGGATATTATATGAATGACTAATCTGCCTCCTTTGTTATGATGTACAAGCATGATGGAAAGTTTTCACGCTGAGGGTTTCCACCAGTGGCGATTGCTCTAAGACTGTAAGGGAAAATGTCAAAAAATAAGCGATCAAATATATACTGTTGTGTGTACATGTCATTGACTAAATATGCGCTACAACGCGCTCAGCTTTTGTGTAGAATCAGCTTCTTATCACTGGTAACGACGCGGCTTTCCTCTCACTCATTCCCACAGCTTCACAGTGCTTTAAACAGCAAGTTCAATAGCGAAGCAAAAATGCTGGGCTTTGTCCCGCCCATCAGACGCTCAGCGTCTCTGGGGGTATGGGGCAGTGAGCTGGCCTCTGCTGGCCCGGACGCTCAGCTTCTGCATGATGATTGGATAATCTGTCTGAGGCTGAATCCCTTTTTGATTGACAGGGAATTGAGCAAATCAGCGAATCTGCGATCTTGAAATTGAGCTTCCCCTCCTTGAAAGACCAGCATCCGCCACTGGTTTCCTCATAATGTTATGTTTCAGGCTTGTGTTAACATGGTTTGATTTGTTTTTTCCGTCATAAATCTGCAAACAATTCTTCTAAAAACAATGCAAAATTTTATTTTTTGGTGCATTTAGAAAATGTACAGAACTGAAAAACTAAAATGATCCCATTTTAGTAATTATTTACTCAAAGTCTGTATCTTACAGACTGCGAATAAAATAGTCTTCAGAGAACACGATTTCAAAAGTGTCATTCAAGACTAGCTGAGTGAGGTTTTAAAGTGTATTTGTGTTTGAATTTATGTCAAAGTCGAATATTATCACTCAACCCACGCCAATGACTGACGTCATATGCATGAAAGCCTTAGAGAGCAAAGGAAAGACAGCATGTTCCTTCAACATGAAAAAGTTGCCAAAACCACATATTTTAAGTCCTTTTTATTTCTCTTGGACAGAAGCTTGATGAACTAAACACAGTTATCAGCATTGGGTTTGTTTAAGGGATTCATTTTTTCCAACAGACCGATGTTAATCCAACACCAAAGATATACTGACTAAGGTATCCATCCAGCATTAGCAAAGAATGCAGCCTTGAAAGGGCTCCATGTAAAAAATGTTTGAAAAGTTTCCCATTTGGGATCAAATTGAGTCAGAATTAAAACCGGGGAACTGAGCTACTTAGGCTTGGCAGAAGATCCTAACACTGCAAATATTCATGAACCTGAATGCACCGTCCAGATATTATTTTTGCCAAAAAATCCTCCCAAGATCCACGGGTTTGATACAGTACCTTGCAAAAGTAATCACCCCTCAGACTTTGTCACGGTGTCAGTTTTCAGTTACAAATTTCAATGTATGTTAATCGGATTTTATATAATGTTCAAGGCAAATAAAACACAGTTTTCAAAAATTGTGGCATACATATGAATTCAGCCCGCCAAAACCACCTTTGTACTGTATCGGCTCCAAGTCTTTTGGGGTGTTTATCTTCCAGCTTTGCATGTCTAGAGATGGAATGTTTTGCTATGTCTATGTAAAATAGCACAGGCTCAATCAGAGTGCATAGCGAGCTTCTGTGAACAACAATTTTCAAGTTTTGTCACAGTTAAAATTAGGTCTGAACTTTGTCTAGGCCATTCTAACACTTGGATATGCTGTGATCTAAACCAAACCTGTATATTTTGAGTAAATATCCTCACGAAAGGTGAACTTTCAACCCAGTCTCAAGTCTTTCACAGCTTTAAACAGATTTTTCCTCCAGGATTACCTTGTACTTTGCTCTATTCATCTCACCATCAACTCTGATCAGCTTCCCACAGTGTGATGCTGCCATCATCATATATTACCAGAAGCAAGAAATGTTATCCCATCACACATAGAGTTGTGCATGTAGGCCAAAAAGTTCTGTTTTGGTCTCATCTGACCAGAGACCCTTCTTCCACACGTTTGTTCCCTGTAAGGTTTGTGGTAAACTGAAATAGGACCTACTTTCTTTTCCTGTCTTTCAAGAACAGCTTTCTTCCTGCCAGTCTTCCATAAAAGGCAATTGTTGAAGTGAACGACAAGTAGTTGTCCTGCCAGCAGATCTTGAAACTGAGCAGTTAATGTCTGCAGCTCCTCCATAGTTACCATGGGCCTCTTCGCAGCTTGTCTAGTTAATGCTCTCTTTGCACCACCTGCTGTGGATTTTATTCACGGGCATCAAAGTAAAAGGGGATGAATACATAATGTAAAAAAAAAAAACATGTATCCTTTCCATTTTACTCAACCACTTTACTCAATGTAGAAATTAATTTTATTTTCCCCCACTAGATCAACAAGACAAGTAAAAAAAATGGAAAAACTGATACATTTTTCAGACAATTGCAAGTCAGCAGTTGAAACTGGATCTGAAAGGTACAGATGGCAGCACATCATGTGCTGAAGAAGTTTTTGTATTAACTAAAGTTTCATTATACCATTATCACATAATAACAAAGCTTTATTCATACCTTTAAGACTATGCAACGTTGGACAGAAAAACCTCACACAGTTGCACACCCTACCTGCCAAGCAGAGTCCAAAGATGGTCAGAAGAACCAAGATGTACAAGGACAGAATTGCATATTTGATGGCTGACAGGGAGTTCAGGAGACTGCAACACTGGTCCTGCTTCCTGCGGCGCTTTCCAGACACTAAGGAAAACAAAAGATGGAAAAATATTTTGCAGCTATCAGGAAAAAAAGGACATGGAAATGAATGGAAAACTGGTGTTGGTCACTTCATAGCAAAGTAAAAATTAAAAAACGAAGGTTTTAGCAGCTTGTTATAATATTTTTGACTATAGCAGTTTTGTTTACACCCCAGGAAACATGACAATATCTGACAACTTGTCCAGTTTCACTCACTGGTTTATATAAACTTCAACCATAATCTTCATCTTCTGGCAAATTCTCTACATTGCACTGCACTTATTCCAATGACATGCATCACATTCTGCTGCATGAACTGCACACACTCACTGAGGAGCTATTACTATAACTCATGTCAGCACTTAACTGTCATCTCAGGGTCAGACACGAGCTTGGTAAAACGGACACAGTGATTGTTAAAAATGATAGAAAAGCTGTTTCTGTATCTGTGTGTTGAGCAGCTTAGCGGGAAGCAGTGACAGGTTCGATGATGGAAACACTCCCCTCAGGTCAAGAAGATGAATCAATTTTCAAACCTACTTATGAAATCGCATTCTTCATTGGTAACCAGAACGGTCTTTACTTCTCTGAAGTTCTCGCACATGTTCATCTGACAGGCAAAACTAATTCTTTCTTAAGGTTTTAAGTTGCTGGAACAAGTGGACCTCAAACTTCTTGTCTCACATAAAGACAGATTTAAGGCAGTTTCTCTGTACAAGACTGTAAAGCATTTTTAAAACTTCATTTTTTGAAAATTTGCTTTATAAGATAATTTCCTTTATTTAAAGCACATTAAAACTGGTTTAAATAAGACAATCATAAATGCAGTGATAGTCTCCCTATTTTAAAAGATACTGTACTGTTCAAAAGTTTTAAACCACTCCTAATTTCTTTATAATTTGCTTACATTGAGCCATACTTTCTTAGAATCTTATAAAGTGCTCCTAACTGTAGAGAGCCACAGGGCTTGATTTCGTACCCCATACTATTTTCACTGTAATTGCTACTGAAATGATAAAAGACAATATTCCTTACCATTGGACTGCTGATGATTAGCAGATATATTTGCCCATTCATTCTAATTGTTCTGCTTCAGTTCAATCACTGCACAACTGTCTTCAGTAAATACAGTCATATTCAATAAATCATAACATGCATTCCGATGAGGCTCGTTTCTCAAAATACTATATACCTTACTATATCTTAATGTACTATAAAAGTACCTTAAGAAAATAACAACCTTTAAGCAGGTATTAAACATGCTTTTCTTTATTTCTTTATTGGTTTTCATTAGCTTTAACTGGAAAATCATCCTAATTAACAGAAGAAAAGGCTTGCAAAAATCAGTCCCTATGTGCTATTAATCTATATAATGCGTTTAGTGAATTGAGTTACTGACAATGAATGAAATGAACTTTTCAATAATATTTAAGTTTGAGCATAATAGTATTGTCTTGGATGGATATCAAGTTCCTTAATATAAAACAAAAACATAACAACAATTATCATCATCAATGTCTAGCTTCTATTTGCCCTGCAGCATCCTGGAAAATGTGTTTCAGTTTTACAAAGATTTTAAACTTGAATCCCAAATTAACTGTCTCTAAGCTATGATTCTCTAGGTGGAAACTACTGCCTAAGCCACAGGTCTTCTTTTTATGACTAGACTTTGAGAAAGTGATCATAAGATTACAAGAAATTGAGAATGAAGATCTTTTTACAATGCATCACAACATTGCCTGGACTTACTAAGAAATCAATATCTTCTTGTTTTTCTGGGTTAGAATGCTTGATAGTCTTTTTAAACTCTACGTTGTATACAGCTGTGTAGCATGTTTCTGACTCAACAGTGAACTGTAGACTAGTATTTGAATAATAAAAAAACTGTTTGAAAATGTGCTGTAAAAAGGCCCTGGGTGTCTGGGGAAATAATCAGGAGTCCACATGGTGATAAATACTAGATCCACTGGGATTTTCAAATGATGATAGATTCTTTGTTCCTGTGAACACTCAGGATATTGGACTTTGTCCCAATTTTAAAAACAAACACTGATTCTGTAGCGCAGTCTCCTAACAGCCTGGTTTCATTTGGACCGTGACAATCAATCAATGGATGCAGGTAGATTGTTAATGCACACACACAGCCACAGTGTAAGACAAACACAGCTGGCTGAGATGTGTGTGTGCGTGTGTTAGTCACATGGCTGGAATGTACATTATAGAAACAAATAATACACCATGCTGGTCTGCGTCTTCATTTTAGACAGGCCTGTCTTAAAAACACACTTCCAAGGAAGAAAAAGCTCCTAACCCAATGCAGATAGACTGGAAAATAAAGTCTCAGGAGGAAATTATGAACTCATGTGTGCAGTAAATGTTTTAAGAGTTTAGGGCAACTTGGCATTCTTGATTTAGGTCAGCAAGGAAAACCAATTCAGCACCATATTCCTGCACATACAATGTTATGTAATAAAGTAAGAGCAGAGAGGAAGCGTTGTGAGCTTTGCATAAACACCTACTGTCAACAAAAGTTGACAATAGGTCTATTTTCCATTCTGCAGATGACATGCATATTCATTTACTCTTCTTATTTGTTTGGGCTATAAATTGATTTAAATTTTATTAAACAGTTTCTTTAGCATTGGCAGATAGATTTTGAACACATTAATATCTACTTTAAGGTCACTGCAAAAAAAAAAACCAAAAAAAAAAGGAAGTTGTATTTGCATTTAAATGTATGATTCAGGATATATATGTGTTGGTGTAGTAAACCAGACGTGCTGTGAACAAGTATTTCCCCCCTTACAGATTATTTAAATTTTGTCCTGCTTTCTGTAACACTTAAATATCTTTGATTATCAAACAAATTTTGATATCAAATAATAGTTACTTTATTACTCATTTCAAAAAATTATTTAATAAAAAAAATGTATCCACACCAATCTGGCACTATACAAAACAAGTAATTGCCCCCTAAGTCTAAGAACAACTGGGTTAAAGTGTTTGCAATTACTAATAATATTTCATTTACGTCTGAGTGGATGAATTTAGTCTAAATCTTTGAGGAATAATTTTATTTCGGCCACATTAGAAGGTTTCTGAGCTTGAATGGCCAGTATAAGGTCATGCGAAAGCATCTTGAATGGGACTTCAGTCAGGAATTTGACTAGGCCAATCCAAAAGCCTTCTTTTGTTTGAGTTATTCAGAGGTGGACTTGCTGGTGTGCTTTGGATCATCTGCAGAACCCACGTGTGTTTGAACTGATGGCCAGACATTAATCTTCAGGATCTTTAGGTTGAGAACAGAAATCATAGTTACATCAATTACAGCAAATCGTCAAGATTCTTAAGAAGAAAATCATATTTGAAAACCACCATCATGTTTTGACTGTTGATAGGAGGTTCTCTTTCTGAAGTGCTGTTACTTTTGCACCAAAAGTAACGGGATGCACACCTTCCATGAAGTTCCACTTTAGTCTTGTCAGTCCACAGAATATTCTTCTAAACATCTTGAGGATGATCAAGATGTTTTTACAAAGGAGAGACAGGCCTTTATGCTCTCTTGTGCCTTGGAACTAATTTTGACCCAGTCTGTTTCTTATTATTATATCACAAACACTGATTTTTAAATGAAGGAAGTGAGGCCTGCAGTGCTTATTGTTATTGTTAAGCTTTGTATGTTATTCTGGGTTCTGCTGGATGAGTCAGTAGGCTGGACACTCCGGGGAAGGTTCACCATTGTTCCATGTTTTCTCCATTTGCGGAAAAAGTCTCACTGTGATTCACTGGAGTCCTGAAGCCTTAGAAATCGCTTTGTAACCATTTCCAAGATGATGAATGCTAATGACTGTGTTTCTTTTCAGTTCTTAAACTGAATTATATCTTGGAATAATCTGTTGGTTTTTGACCTCTTTATCTCAAAATTATGTTGTCAGAAAGGTTTTATTAAAGTGATTTCTTGTTCTTCTTCCTCTGCATATCTGGCAGTGATCAGACATGTCACACATTGAACAAGTTTAGTTTGGATAGCCTCTTCCCTAAATAACTGAAATCATAATCTGAAAAATATTTTCTCAGATCATCTTGTTCAGAATAAAAGATTTGTTTGATCTGATACACTGAAGTGTTATGAAAATGCAAAAACCAGATTACATCTGTAAGGAGGCAAATATTCAAAACCTATTCACCACACTGTAAATTAGTAAGTAATTAGGTTAGCAATTAAAAAGTAACCAGGTCAGCATGTCAACTGGCTGAAAGTTAACTACACTTTTCCTTTGCTTACAATAAGATAAGTTTGAGTATAGTCCAGACAGAGAACATCAAGTATAAAGGAAATATAATCCTTTACTGACTTCACCCATCGTTTATTACTGAACAAACTGAACTGAATCCCAACAAGTTCTTCTGTTAATGTTATCTCAAACTTTCCCAGCAAACTGGCCAAGTTGTGGAGTGAAACCTGAGAATATCAAATCTGTGAGGTTGTTCAGCTGCACCTGAACTCACACAAATACAGATGTCACTTCTGGATATTTAGATGACCAGAGCAAGAGGAGAACAAATGCCAAGAGCATGACCACAATACCTTCTATTTTCAAAGGGTTTTAGTATGTTCAACTTCATCCGTGTTAACAGATGGTATTTTCTCTGTACACACATGAAGTGCTTGAAACTTGGTCAAACCCATTTGCACCTATTGATATTTATAAAAGAAACTTGCCCAGCCCCCGGCAAGCAGCCACCGGGAGTGAACCGGCACGCACCAAAGCAGTCAGCCCTGGACACAGAGAACCACCAATACACCAGCTGGCAGACACCAACCCTCGCAGGGAGTGTGGTGGGGAGGAAGTAGGCCCCACATCAAAAGGGGGGCCTAAACTGATCCAGGAGACGGAGCAGCCCAAGACCCAACCTGACACAAAAACAGGCACACAGTCACACATTCCCACCCTCATGCATAAACATAAAAACACTCACACCACGCACCCAACGTAAAGACACACAACAGTGGATGTCGTACACTCACTCACATTCCCCAAACATACTCTACAGGTCCTTCTCAAAATATTAGCATATTGTGATAAAGTTCATTATTTTCCATAATGTCATGATGAAAATTTAACATTTATATATTTTAGATTCATTGCACACTAACTGAAATATTTCAGGTCTTTTATTGTCTTAATACGGATGATTTTGGCATACAGCTCATGAAAACCCAAAATTCCTATCTCACAAAATTAGCATATCATTAAAAGGGTCTCTAAACGAGCTATGAACCTAATCATCTGAATCAACGAGTTAACTCTAAACACCTGCAAAAGATTCCTGAGGCCTTTAAAACTCCCAGCCTGGTTCATCACTCAAAACCCCAATCATGGGTAAGACTGCCGACCTGACTGCTGTCCAGAAGGCCACTATTGACACCCTCAAGCAAGAGGGTAAGACACAGAAAGAAATTTCTGAACGAATAGGCTGTTCCCAGAGTGCTGTATCAAGGCACCTCAGTGGGAAGTCTGTGGGAAGGAAAAAGTGTGGCAGAAAACGCTGCACAACGAGAAGAGGTGACCGGACCCTGAGGAAGATTGTGGAGAAGGGCCGATTCCAGACCTTGGGGGACCTGCGGAAGCAGTGGACTGAGTCTGGAGTAGAAACATCCAGAGCCACCGTGCACAGGCGTGTGCAGGAAATGGGCTACAGGTGCCGCATTCCCCAGGTCAAGCCACTTTTGAACCAGAAACAGCGGCAGAAGCGCCTGACCTGGGCTACAGAGAAGCTGCACTGGACTGTTGCTCAGTGGTCCAAAGTACTTTTTTCGGATGAAAGCAAATTCTGCATTCAAGGTGCCAGAGTCTGGAGGAAGACTGGGGAGAAGGAAATGCCAAAATGCCAGAAGTCCAGTGTCAAGTACCCACAGTCAGTGATGGTCTGGGGTGCCGTGTCAGCTGCTGGTGTTGGTCCACTGTGTTTTATCAAGGGCAGGGTCAATGCAGCTAGCTATCAGGAGATTTTGGAGCACGTCATGCTTCCATCTGCTGAAAAGCTTTATGAAGATGAAGATTTCATTTTTCAGCACGACCTGGCACCTGCTCACAGTGCCAAAACCACTGGTAAAGGGTTTACTGACCATGGTATCACTGTGCTCAATTGGCCTGCCAACTCTCCTGACCTGAACCCCATAGAGAATCTGTGGGATATTGTGAAGAGAACGTTGAGAGACTCAAGACCCAACACTCTGGATGAGCTAAAGGCCGCTATCGAAGCATCCTGGGCCTCCATAAGACCTCAGCAGTGCCACAGGCTGATTGCCTCCATGCCACGCCGCATTGAAGCAGTCATTTCTGCAAAAGGATTCCTGACCAAATATTGAGTGCATAACTGTACATGATTATTTGAAGGTTGACGTTTTTTGTATTAAAAACACTTTTCTTTTATTGGTCGGATGAAATATGCTAATTTTGTGAGATAGGAATTTTGGGTTTTCATGAGCTGTATGCCACAATCATCTGTATTAAGACAATAAAAGACCTGAAATATTTCAGTTAGTGTGCAATGAATCTAAAATATATGAATGTTAAATTTTCATCATGACATTATGGAAAATAATTAACTTTATCACAATATGCTAATATTTTGAGAAGGACCTGTATACTCCCAGTTCCAGGTACTGATACCCCAGAGGGGTAACCAACCCCGGACCCAGTAGGTAGTCCCTTTCCTTCTGGGGTGAAGAAAGGCATACCGCCCCAGTACCAGCCCAGACTAGGGCCGGCACAACCCAAACCTGAACAACCCTGGTCCAGACTCTGAGCCCCCACACCGATGTCAGCCCTCAACGACTCCCGTCCCTATCCAGAGAAGGGGCCACGTACAAAGGATGGGTCTACCTGGTCCAAACAAGGCCCCAACCAGAACTGTCCCTGGATGAAAAAATTAAAATACAAATTTCATAAAACCAGGAGCCTTGAATTCAGCTAATGTTTCTTACCTTCATCACAAAGATTAAGCTTGGACAAGCTGTGTCCATCGTAGACTTCCTCATACATGGAGCCGCTCTCTCTTTCTTCATTTGTGCTCAGATACATGGCTTTGTTTTCCATCCCCTCCTAAACTAAAAACAAAATTAAATATAAGTCAGTTAACCCACTTCTCATGACCAAGAATTTGTATAAAACCTATATTCTTCATTATATATTAATTAAAACCTATTCTAATTTTAATATGAACCTTTATACAACATTTAGATGTTTATTAGTTTATTTGAAGGTAATGATTCAGATAAACTAATAATCTGAAGAGTTAAAATTCAGTGGAATACGACATATACCCCAAATTAAAACTTCTAAAACATTTATATGTAAAAATACATGAATAATTCATGTATTCTTTGACAATTTAAATACCTCTCAGGTGTATTTAGCTATTTACGAGTATATTTAATCGTGTATGTTTTTCTTCTATATTACCTTCTACAGAGGCTAATGCGATGGACCAGCTGTAAAAGCTCCAATCATCACTACTCAGTTTGACCTACAATAACCTTTCAGGCTCACACTGAAAATTCAAACATAAACAAACGGAAAGAAATCCTTGTGGCGTGAAGACTATGTGTGTTTCTAAACCAGCGCTGAACGATTTGTTGGTCTGCCAGCGTTCTTGGACACGAGCTGTGTTTTAGCTCCATTCCATCTGCTTGGCTCTTTAGAAGATATAAAACCTGAATGATATCACATGCTTTAAACTAGCAGGGAAGTCGGTCAAAAAGCGAAAAAAATTTTTTTTTAAATGATTTACCTTTCATACCAATTAGCAGTGAGGAATGTGTGGTATGGCTGCTACCTTTCAGAATATTACATCAGAGACGGCAATAAAACAAAGTCCTGTGCCAATTTTCCAAAACAGAGGAGCATTTGAACATTAAAATAACTGAACACGTGCTGAGTTGAAGGCTTTACTCACTTGGAATCCTATTTGATAAAATGGCCCAACTGTTCATTAATTTTCTATTACTTTTCATGGTTAAACTTGATGCACAATGATCAAGCTCTCATCTCAGAATTTAGACACTCTTAGATGCTGTTCTCTCTGTATGGGCAAATTTATAGTATATTATAGTAAATTTCTAAACCCACTTAATGCTGTTCATGGTAGCAGAGAGTAGATGCGTATCTCCAGCTGCTGCTCATAGGAAACAGATCAAGCTTTCGTGTCTTTTTCATACATCAGAAGACTAATCATCACTTAAAGGCCCCTATCAGAATAATCACTGGGAGAAAAATGCTACTTGTTAACTTTTTGTGCTTTTATTGTCATGATCTGTGGGTTTTAGTGTTTTCTTTTTCTTTTTGGATAATTTTGTGTTTAGTTTGGTTTGTGTCACTCAGTTCCTTCTGTACATAGAGTACTCTTGTTTTGAGAGTCTTAGTTTATCCTTGTGTTCTTTTCTTTTTGTCTTGATTTAGATTCTTACTTTAGTGTTAAGGGCAATATATAAACCTCAAGAATAGGTAAATATTGTTATTTTACTCAAGTATACATCAAGATGGCGCCGACGATGGCCGCCTCGGAGCTTCGCTCTCTCTTTCTTTGTGTATTTTGTGTGTTTTTATGTTTTTCGAGTCACAGTACTGTGGTCTCGGGCCACAATTCTGAGGTCTCATTCAGTAGAGAGGAACTTCTCAACATCAGAGGGTCCTGTCTTGGGATCAATCCGAGCTACACCGAACTCCTGACGAGCGGAGCCGCAGCACTCTACGGGATACTGCGCCGAAAGTGTCGGAGGGGAAAGCGCGCTGGCGCGCTGGTAAAGCTCCGCCAAAGAGGACTTCGCAAACCACTGCCTTCAATCGATCTGGCAAATGTCCGCTCTCTAAGTAACAAGATGGACGAACTGCTTCTTCTCACCAATAAAAACACGGACCTCTGCTTCACTGAGACATGGCTGAGTGAAAACATCCGCGCAATGCTGATGCCGGGCTACCAGCTGTTCAGAGCGGATCGCAGCGCGAAGCTATCGGGGAAGAGGCGAGGAGGCGGAATCTGCTTTTATATAAATGAAGGTTGGTGCAGAGACATAAAAGTGCTGGGAAAACATGTAGTCCTGATCTGGAGTAATTTTCCATAAACTGTAAGCCATTTTACTCACCGAGAGAGGTTTCCTCGTTTATAATAATTGGCTCATATTTTCCAGTGCATGGCTGCACTTCTGCTGCGGAAAAACATCTTGCTGAGTTGATTACAGATGTGGAGAAACAATACACGGACTCTTTCATCATAATACTGGGAGATTGTAACAGAGCAAACCTCTCAAATGAACTCCCCAAATACAGACAGCATATTAAGTGTCCCACCAGAGACAAAAACACACTGGACCATTGATGCACAGCTTTAAAGGACTCATATCATGCTGTTACCAGGGCTACTCTGGGATTTTTGGATCATTATCTAATCCACCTCATCCCAACCTATAGGCAGAGACTAAGAGCTGCAAAACCCAAGGTTCACACTGTTAAGAAGTGGACTGAGGAATCAAAGCAGATGCTACAGGCCTGCTTTGAATGTACAGACTGGACTGTTTTTGAAACCTCAGCCACTGACCTAAACCAACTAACTGATGTGGTGAGATCATACATCAGTTTCTGTGAAGACATGTGTGTGCAGACCTTGACCTTCTGCACCATTGGGAATAACAAGCCATGGTTTATTCCACACCTCAGGAATCTGCGCAGGGAAAAGGAAGAAGCTCACAGCAGTGGAGATTGGGCGTGGTACAGGCAGGCCAGGAACAGACTAACAAAGGAGATCAAAGCAGCCAAGAGAAGCTACAGTGAGAAGCTTAAGAACAGCCTTTCTACTGGTGACACTTCAGCTGTATGGACTGGTCTGAGAAACCTACTGCCTATAGGAGCACCCCAGACCCCCCACATCCTGAACAGAGTCGTCTCCTGGCGAACCGTCTGAATGGCTTCTACTGCAGACATGACAGGAAGCCGTTCACAACTCAAACCATCTCCTCCACATCCCATTCAGGAACAAATTTGACCCGTAAAACAACCAACCCCCTACCTTCAGATCCTCTGCCTGCACTAAAGATCTCAGAGGAAGAGGTAAACAGGCTCTTTCAGCGCATGAAAACAAAGAAAGCTGGAAGACCTGATAACGTCTCCCCATCATGTCTGAAAGCCTGTACTAATCAACTCGCTCCTATCTTCACCCGGATCTTCAACAAGTCACTGGAGAAATGTGAGGTCCCCTCCTGCCTCAAACGATCCACCATCATCCCGGTTCCCAAGAAACCCACCATCCTAGGATTAAATGACTACAGGCCTGTAGCCCTGACGTCTGTGGTCATGAAATCCTTTGAGCGGCTGGTGTTGAAGCACCTGAAAGACATCACAGGCCCACTTCTGGACCCCCTGCAGTTTGCTTACCGAGCAAACAGGTTGGCAGATGATGCTGTTAACTTAGGTCTACACTTCATCGTGCAACACCTCGACCGTCCAAGGACGTACGCAAGGATCCTGTTTGTAGACTTCAGCTCGGCCTTCAACACCATCATACCAGACATCCTCCACCAGAAGCTCACCCATCTCAACGTCCCAGCCTCCACCTGTCAGTGGATCAACAGCTTCCTGACAGACCGACAGCAGCAGGTGAGACTGGGGGGCATCTTCTCCCGATCCAGATCAATAAGTACTGGTGCCCCACAGGGGTGTGTTCTATCCCCACTCCTCTTCTCCCTGTACACAAATGACTGCACCTCATCAGACACGTCTGTAAAACTCCTTAAGTTTGCAGACGACACCACTGTCATTGGTCTGATCCAGGACGGTGATGAGTCTGCATACAGACAGGAGGTGGATTGGTTGGTACACTGGTGTTGTCAGAACTACCTGGAACTCAACCCACTCAAGACTGTGGAAATGGTGGTGGACTTTCGAAGAACACCATCCGCATACATCCCCCTCACCATCCTCAACAATACTGTGTCAGCTGTGGACCACTTCAGGTTTCTAGGAACCACCATCTCTGAGGACCTGAGATGGTCGTCACACATAGACACTGTTCAGAAGAAGGCCCCGCAGAGACTGTACTTCCTGAGGCAACTCAAGAAGTTCAACTTTCCACAGGAGCTGTTGGTCATCTTCTACACTGCCATCATTCAGTCTGTCCTGTCTTCATCCATCTCAATGTGGTTTGGCTCATCCACAAAACAGGACAGGTCCAGACTGCAACGAATAATCAGGAATGCAGAGAGAATAATCAGAGCTGACCTTCCCTCCATCCAGGACTTATACAGGTCTAGGGTCAGGAAAAGAGCTGCCAAAATCTCTGTCGACCCCACACACCCTGCACACAAACTATTTAGAGTTTTACCTTCAGGCCGTCGCTACAGGGCACTGTTCACTAAAACCAGCCGCCACAGAGACAGTTTCTTCCCCCAGGCTGTTTCTCTGATGAACATTCAATAGAGTACAAAACAACCTCATACTGAAGTCGCAATTCCACCTTGTATATGTGTATATTGTATATATGTATTTAAGGACAAACATATATGCAGAATATATCTTATAACGCAAAAAACAAACAAAAAAAAAGAAACCCAGAGAGCAAAGTGTACCGGAGTCAAATTCCTTGTTTGTTGTATGTACGAACTTGGCAATAAAGCTGATTCTGATTCAATAACATAGCTCTCTCTGTCTCTCTCTAGCCAGGACTCTCATACTTCACAGGAACTCATGTGCAAAACACCTGGGAAGTCCTCATAGGTCTCTCCTACTGCAGCACAAGCCTTCATATTGCTTGGACACCACACAAGAAAATTAACAGGTTGCAAGAACAGAATAATGTAATTTTGTTTTTGCAGCCTTTAAAGAGGGAAACAAATTATCTGTTTATGCAGAGTTTGTATTGGCCTGTCGTGTTCAGATCCTTGTGTTATCATTTCTATGTTCCTTAGTGACCTTCCCTCACTTCCTCAGTTTAATTCTTCTCCCAACTGCACTGCACTTTAATGATTAATCTCACCTGGCTCTAATGTCACTCAATCACCTCCCCAGCAGTTAAAAGCCAGTCAGTTCTTTACCTCCTATCAAATCATTCTATTATCTGTCACCTGTAATGGCTCCTATATTGTAAGGCCTTTACTAAATAAAATTTCCTCAGCAATAGAACACTGCTGTCATCTGCTTTTCATTTGGGTCCACATCCATTACATGACACCTATGCATTTGATTTTCTGAGAAGCTAAATTATGTCATAATCATCAAATCCATAATTTTATTATTAACAGAATAAAATTATGGATTTACTGAAATGACTGACCTTTTCAACATCCTAATTTGCTGAGAGAGATAAGCCTGACTTCAAAAAGAAGAAGAATTACAGTTTTATAAGTTCTATGTTTGGTTTTGGTTAAGAATCAATAAACCTCATGCTAAATATGCAGCATAACATGCCTCATAAACCATTTATCATTCCAAACAATGTCTCCTGAGGCTGAAAAAATTTCCCACTGAGTTCAGTCTGTTATTAAAAGTATGCTGACTTTTAATAGTTTATTTGTCAAGATGTTAATGAATGTTACAAAATTCTCATTTCACTATTTCACTTCATTTCTCAATTCACTATTTATTGTCAGTGAACAAGTTTGGACCTCTGAGTTTCCCACGCTGTGCACGGACTACATCCAATACAAGTGAAGTGAAAGGCAACATAAAACAAATAGATAAGACTACGGACATAAAGGTTGTGTCAGAGATGAAATGAGCACCAGGAGTTGTGAGTGTGAACTTACTCAGACCCTGTGAGTGTTTGAGAAAGTGGTTAAAAAGCGCTCAGTCAGGACTTTTTCATTAAAGGGGGATATAGAGGTCAGGTTGACCTTTACACTGAAGCAAAGCAGGAATCATCGGTGCTGCTAAGAGATCCCACTAAACACTCCACACCCCTGAAAAAGAGTCTGCAGACAGAGTGTTTGCGTGTGTGCATGTCTGTGTGGACTGATTACCTTCTTTTTACACCCAGTTCTGCAGGATACAACTCTAATCGTTTATTTGCCCTCTCAGTCTCAAGAAATGATGGTGGGAAGGCAAACCAATTTGTGTCTTACTCTCAACAGTACTGCAGCTGTAGACCCCTGGTATTACCACTTGTGGAAACATCACATGAAATGCAAAGATTTACACAGAACATAGGAGGGACATGCATCTACAGACATTTATACAACAACCTGATTTAGGCCAACACCCAAAATAAGACACTTAAAAGAACAGTGATCATAAGTAAAATGTACATAAAGGCAGAACCCAATGACTTTTAGATCTGTGAAAGAGCACAGCTGTAATCACTCGGACTGTTTGCTAGGAAAGTGGCAAAGATGGGCTTGAAATCATTATCTTCCCATGTCAGCAAAGGTTACCTCCAAAGAAATGTTTGCAGCCATTATCGCTTTCCATCAAAATGCCATCTCATGTAGGACTACTGTCATACACTGTATACTATACTTGTAAGAACAGTTGTCCAGATAAAAAAGAACTTCAAGGTGAGAGGTTCAGCTGCAATGAGGAAAAATTCAGGACATCAAATAATGTACAGCAAGCACCACCACTGTCTATTGCAGATTAATATGTTATACAGTAGAGTGGGCACCAGGGCAGAGCTTACTTAACACTGGCAGCAGGTCAGTGTGATTAAATCTGTGCAACTTCTGGGCCATGTCCACTGGGGCAGTTTGCTTTACAGTGACAGCAGGCAGGTGTGAGAGCTTCTGCATGTACAGTGAGGCGAAGATTTCTCGACCATGCCCACCAGGACAGAGCTACCTTTACAGTGGCGGCAGGTTGGTGTGAGAGCTTCTGCATGTACAGTGAGGCGAAGATTTCTCGACCATGCCCACCAGGACAGAGCTACCTTTACAGTGGCAGCAGGTTGGTGTGAGGACATCACCACATACAGTGAGGTGAAGACTTTTTGACCATGGCCTCCGGGGCAAAGCTTCCTTAACAGTAGCAGCAGGTGAAAATAAGTACATTTGCAAGCACAGGTAATCAAACAGTTTGTACAATGGTCCTCTGACAAGAAGGGTAACAAATAAACCTCTTCTGTTCAAGAAAAATTTTAGGACAGAGTAAACACCTGCAGAAAGCACAAGAAATTACTGTATTTTATGAAAGTTAAATGGTTTTTAAAAGTTATATAATGGTTAAGAGTAAGCTAATTTATGAATTTTTCCACTGCCTTTTGTTGCATCCGATTCTCCCCATTAGGGGTTGCGCGCAACGACAGAGTTAGTGAAGCAGTTAAATTAGGCTGTAAGCCTATTTCAGATTCTTGGAACCCTACCCTATTCTAGGTCTGGGACAATGGACCTGTTTGTCCCCCCCTATTGCCGGGCTTGGCTATAAGTATGCTGCTAAACTCTTAGACTGTTGGAGGGTATACTGACCACCTTTCATCACTCTATAACTTTCTCCTAATACTCTCCAATTATGCATTATCTGCAGTTAATGCTGACATAATCTTTATTCTCTCCTTTTCTCTTTTCAAAGAAGTTACCCCTGGCCTGGTGTTCTGTTTAGCCATGACACCTTCCTGGAGGGGGGCTATCGCATGAGCTGTTGCTGCTAATGCCTTTATGTTCTCTTTCTATAAAGAATACACCTGATCCTGACTTTCTGGTTTAACCCTCATTCTCTTCTAGTCACTGCAATTGAATGAGCTATTGCTGTGACTAATTCTGATATATTTTTCATCCCACAGATATAGAGATACATAGATAACTCTTTACTTTTCTACTAATGAAAGTACTTCTGGACCAGGGCTTCTGTGTTTTGCTGTGTGTGCTCTGTCTTCTCAAACCCCCAGTCAGTCATGGCAGATGGCTGTTCACAGTGAGTCACGCTCTGCTGGGGGTTTCTTCCTACTGAAGGGGATTTCTCCTCTGCACTGTTGCTAAATCTTTGCTCAGTGGGAGGGATTGCTGGAAAGTTAACAACACCATGCAGTCGAATATCCACTGGCGCTGGGTCGAGGTTCAGGAAGGGAAATTGCTGCAAAGTCAGTGACACGATGCAAATGGCTGGATTTTTTTTAGATAGGAAAATTTTTACCAATTGGAAAAATAAACTGAACTTGACTGCACTGTTTTTTTTCTAACTAGGATTGAATTGAAATGGATATAATTTACTTTGAATAAGTATGTATAATTAGTTTGTGTGGATTAGATATTGATGTATTCAAATTGGATTTTTTGTAAAGAGGATTGAGACATTTGTTGTTAATTGGTGCTTTATAATTAAACTGAATTGAATTGAACTAAAAGAGAATATTGCACTTGTTTTTGATCACAATAAAATGCAAAAGCTGTATGTTGTTGAGCTGGACATTCGATCAGTTCGATAACTTTATGGCATGTATGTTGTGCATTTTAATGAAAAAGAAATAAGTTCTGGAGTACAAAATTGCTACACAGAGCTTGCAGTCTGTTCATGGCAATGACTTCACAAAGCATTATTTTTTGATGGTTTGAAAGGGGATAGGAAATTGACAGATAAAAGCAGGCCGACCACTCTCTGACCTCTCAACGTGGGGGAACATAATTATCTTGTCATATGTCCCCAACAAGCAACCAACTGTCTGCCAGGCCTGAGGATGGCAGTGTGTGTGGTCTCTGCTGGAAACATGCATTTAAAGATGAACTATACAACAATGACCTTAAAGTAATATTTCAAAACTATGAAACTCATATTAGAAGTCAAATTATTATAATTGATGCATATGAGCCCAATGCAGCATAATCTCTCAATAGACATCATGCAAAACTCCCATGCCACTGCTCAGCCATCCATGGATATTAACCTATTTTCTCCCCTCATTAAAGAGATACTTCATTAATGAGCCCTGAAATACAAAGTAACAATTTTCTGCGGATGAATTGCATTAAATGTGTGTTTCCTGTCTTTTGTAGTGCAATGTTGTGGTAAAAAATGCAGCATATCAGCTGTAAACTATCAATTTATCTTGATTGCAATGACAAATTAATACATATTGACCCTGTTTAGGAGGTCAAAATAAAGCCTTTTGATGTCACAGAAAATGTATGTTAACCTGTTAGCACATAGGAAAAGCATTAATATTAGAAACATTTACAAATTAGTTCATTCAATAAATAGTGCTTATTTTCTTCGTTAGCTATTGAAATACATGTGAAACGGTAAAACATTAACCTGCAATTTATGTCGGATTATAATAATCATGCCTGACATAAATCTGATATATAAAAAGATACAGCAAATGCCTCACCTTCTTTCTCAGGATCAAAAATCACAGCTCTGCCTTCCTCATAATTTCCTTTTAACAGTCGCGTCTTCACGCCTTGGAATGTTATCACCGCTGCCGTTACTGAACCGAGAGAATAAAAGAAAAAACTGCAGCATGAACACCTCCTGTCAGTGTTGCAGAGACTGTCAGCAGCCCTGCAGTGCGGTCAGACCGAACCTGGACATGTGGAATAATAAATCCACAACATCGTCATGTGACCACTACAAACTTCCAGTTGAGGATTGCTCTGCTGCTGCTGGTGCCCAGGCGAGAAGGTGTAAAAGGTTTTACAGAAGCTGGACGTTTACGCCCTCTGCTGGATGTAGATTTCAAATTACACTTAAATCCATTATGAGTTCACCATGTTTGGGTTGCCCAAACTACAGCGATCAGTTGGCTATTTAATTAGAGGAAAGTTTTGATAACTTGGTGCAAAATCAATTTATTCTCATGCTTTTCTATTGTTTTTTGTTTTTGTTTTCTGAAAGTAGAACAGTGATCACACTCATTCCCTGTGTAACAAACTCATGTTTCATTGACAAAAACTTTGCCTATTTTTATTTGTGGCTTATATACTTTTGATAAAGATGTGGTTATTCTGCCGTAGGCTTGAGCTACTGTAGGCCATGCTGGCCACATTTCCTAACTCTGCTACTTTCTCCTACTACTCTGTTTTTGTGCTTGTGAAGTCAATGATGCCACTATCTGAGTTTTCCTTCAGTTTATTATTTCAGTAGCTTTTGTACTCTGTAGTTTCCCAAAGAAAGTTCTTTTGGATCTGTGCTTCTCTATTTTAGTGTTGCCTACCTGAATAGACCAGAATATGGCCTAAACATTCCCAAAATTTCAGATTCTGAAATAAAAAATATTGATCAAACTGATAGTAATCAAAACGGTTGCCATTTTAATGCCTCAATCGTTTGTATAAACGGATTCCCATTTTGACCTCTGGTTCTCACAGATTAAAATGTCATTGTTCTCTCTTTAAACCCTTAACTGCATAGAGACAAAACTTGGTTTTGACGTTTGTCCATGATTCCCTCCTCAGTCAAAACGCTGCTAAACACAGATGACGTTTCTACATTAAGTTACATTTTGAACATGCTGGAGTGAAGTAAGCAATTGTTTTATCACATGACGTGCGACAAAATGACGTTTCTGGTCATCAGTTTCAGAAATTAGTATAACAGCAGCTTTTTAACTTCATCACAAATTTAAGGATATGAGTCTATATGTTTGGAGCAATCAGACAAATTGTTAGCGAAAACAAACAGAAGATGTGATAAGTTCAAGAGCAGAAGACTGCAGTAGGTGAATAAAATTGCACTCTGAGCAGTATCTGTGAAATGACTGAAGGATATTTACATTTTAATTTGATATTCAAATGTTAAAACAAACTTGGTTCGTCACCTTTTTGTTAATATATTGTAGCAAAACTACAAGAATGTCTACAGGTGGTAATGTTGAAGACCCAACCAGTAAAACTACTCTTTCTTCTGAAATTTACTGTAAGTTTAAATTGTTCCAGATATAACAGCTGCTTAAATTAGATCAATTAAACACTTGAACTAAAACCTACTTTTAAATAATGTGCTTTGACAATGTAGATATTTTTTTATTGTTTTTAAAATTTAACTATGATAAATTGTCATGTTTTTTTTTAACTATTTCCTCCTTATAAGACTCGATAGGAACAAGGGTTCACATTTATATTCATGCAATTTACTTCCACAGATTGTTTTTTTCTCTACATGCTGTGTAAACAGAAAAATGTCAAATAATTATGCTTGCTTCCAATCACGGCAAGCAGCAACATTATCAGCTGCAATCAAGCTATAAGACATATCTCTGACCTTGGTCGTTTTAAATCGGAGCTTAAAACTTTATTATTTAGAAAGGGTTTTAATATCCAGTAATTTGGTGCCACATTTTTCTAGTGTTCCTGTTGTTTTATTCTTGTTTCTGCTGTTGATTGTTTGCTATTTTACATTTTATGAAATGTTTTTCCTTTTTATGTATGCATATATATATACAGGTCCTTCTCAAAATATTAGCATATTGTGATAAAGTTCATTATTTTCCATAATGTAATGATGAAAATTTAACATTCATATATTTTAGATTCATTGCACACTAACTGAAATATTTCAGGTCTTTTATTGTCTTAATACGGATGATTTTGGCATACAGCTCATGAAAACCCAAAATTCCTATCTCACAAAATTAGCATATCATTAAAAGGGTCTCTAAACGAGCTATGAACCTAATCATCTGAATCAACGAGTTAACTCTAAACACCTGCAAAAGACTCCTGAGGCCTTTAAAACTCCCAGCCTGGTTCATCACTCAAAACCCCAATCATGGGTAAGACTACCGACCTGACTGCTGTCCAGAAGGCCACTATTGACACCCTCAAGCAAGAGAGTAAGACACAGAAAGAAATTTCTGAATGAATAGGCTGTTCCCAGAGTGCTGTATCAAGGCACCTCAGTGGGAAGTCTGTGGGAAGGAAATAGTGTGGCAGAAAACGCTGCACAACGAGAAGAGGTGACCGGACCCTGAGGAAGATTGTGGAGAAGGGCCGATTCCAGACCTTGGGGGACCTGCGGAAGCAGTGGACTGAGTGTGGAGTAGAAACATCCAGAGCCACCGTGCACAGGCGTGTGCAGGAAATGGGCTACAGGTGCCGCATTCCCCAGGTCAAGCCACTTTTGAACCAGAAACAGCGGCAGAAGCGCCTGACCTGGGCTACAGAGAAGCAGCACTGGACTGTTGCTCAGTGGTCCAAAGTACTTTTTTCGGATGAAAGCAAATTCTGCATGTCATTCAGAAATCAAGGTGCCAGAGTCTGGAGGAAGACTGGGGAGAAGGAAATGCCAAAATGCCAGAAGTCCAGTGTCAAGTACCCACAGTCAGTGATGGTCTGGGGTGCCGTGTCAGCTGCTGGTGTTGGTCCACTGTGTTTTATCAAGGACAGGGTCAATGCAGCTATCAGGAGATTTTGGAGCACTTCATGCTTCCATCTGCTGAAAAGCTTTATGGAGATTAAAATTTCATTTTTCAGCACGACCTGGCACCTGCTCACAGTGCCAAAACCATTGGTAAATGGTTTACTGACCATGGTATCACTGTGCTCAATTGGCCTGCCAACTCTCCTGACCTGAACCCCATAGAGAATCTGTGGGATATTGTGAAGAGAACGTTGAGAGACTCAAGACCCAACACTCTGGATGAGCTAAAGGCCGCTATCGAAGCATCCTGGGCCTCCATAAGACCTCAGCAGTGCCACAGGCTGATTGCCTCCATGCCACGCCGCATTGAAGCAGTCATTTCTGCCAAAGGATTCCCAACCAAGTATTGAGTGCATAACTGTACATGATTATTTGAAGGTTGACGTTTTTTGTATTAAAAACACTTTTCTTTTATTGGTCGGATGAAATATGCTAATTTTGAGAGATAGGAATTTTGGGTTTTCCTGAGCTGTATGCCAAAATCATCCGTATTAAGACAATAAAAGACCTGAAATATTTCAGTTAGTGTGCAATGAATCTAAAATATATGAATGTTAAATTTTCATCATTACATTATGGAAAATAATGAACTTTATCACAATATGCTAATTTTGAGAAGGACCTGTGTATATATATATATATATATATATATATATATATATATATATATAAAGTCCTATTTTGTTCAAATAACACACATTACCTAAAAAAATCTAAAAGTGCACTAATAACGTTTATGACAATCACTATGCGTACGATCAAACGTTTTCCCAACATATTTATCATTATCGGTGATATTAAAGATATTTCTGACAACTACTGAATGCATCACCGAGGAGTGGAAGAGTGGGCGGAGCATAAACATACCTGAGCTGAAACTTCCTTGATTTGGGCAGGTACAGACAGGCGAGTCTATATCAACTTTAAAGACACCGGACTGAAGGTAAATGCAGCCACTAACTGAAATATAATCTGTGCGAAGAGTGTACTGTGGTTAAAAGTAATGATACTTGAACTCTTATTTGCATGTTTGATGTTGAGATCCAGTGATCTTACAGAGTTCTTAATCGATCGGCCGGGTTGCCTTCTTTCTTCTGAAGCTAGAAATTGCTTCAGAGCAACATTCCATGATGAATTGCTGTAGTTTGATTAAACACTCTTTATTTTACCCAGCAGAAACACACACACCTGTAATCATACAAAGTCAATAAACTGCTCTAATTCTGCATCAATCTGAAAAGGTAGTGCGTGAATTAATAGCTATATTTAGTGCGCTGTAAGTGATTATACTGCACAACAGTCAGGATCGTAGTCAACGGTATGCAGTTGGATCTGAATATCACTTTGTTTGGGTTGGATTGGAATGAATTGGACTAATTCAATTCGAATTTGGTAAATTTCTTTTTCTATATACCTGTGATGAATTGGGCCTGTGCATTGAGTTGCCATTTGCTATGCATCACTGTCGTGCTGGAGGATAAAACTCTTCATTTTCAGCTTTCCAGCAGAAGCCTGGGCGTTTTTTTTTTTTTACAAACACTGACTGGTATCTGGAACTTCCTGACATTTCAATTAACACCCACAACTACAGCTGAAGACAAACAGTCCCAAAGCATGGTGCTTCCACCACCACCATGGTTTACTGTTGGTGTGTGATGTTCTTTTGCTGATGTTATGGTGTTTTTGCCAGAACATACCTTTTTGGAATTATCATTTCTTTAGACCAGTCCAGAACACATTATCCCACATGCTTTAGGAAACTTCAAATGTACTTTTGCAAAATGTAGCAGAGTTTGGATAACTTAAATAATAAGAATTAATACATCATGTCAGCCTACCTCATAGCGCAGGCACTCACAGAATTTGGAAGATTGTTTTAACGTGTGCAGCTCAAATAGACCTTGTCAGATCTTTCAACTTTTGAGGGACAACCAGCTGTTGGTACTGTCACTCTTAGGTCACAAATTCATCTCTTGATGACTTGTCTGTATACTGTTACATGTTATCTAAAACCTTGGAAATTATTTTGTGCTCTTCTCCTGACTTATACCATTTGACATACTTTGAAAGCTCTCTGCAGACCTTGAAATTTAGAGTGAGTTGAGGCTGAGGAAAATGTCAGGACCTACCAGAACAGCTGTTTTTGTGGTTAATCAGAGCACCTTAAATGATGGCAGGTGTGTACCTATTCCTGTTCAACATGAGTTTGAATGCAATGGTCAATTCTGAACAAAGCCACATGCCTAGTGATAAGAATTGTGCACACTTATACAACCACATAATTGTATTTTTTTTTTAATTTCCCCCCTTTTCTTTACATAATACGAAAATAAAGTCTCACATCTTAGAAGTTGTTGTACGTCTTTAAGAAACCACAAGGGGGCGGAATTACATCTTGGATCCTTTTGGTGTGCCCTGATTTATTTTGTTTCATGAGACCAGCCACATTTAATCTACAGGCTGCATCTCTGAAATGTGTGAGAGAGAGGGCATCTACTTGAGCTCTAGGACATAAATGTTGTTTTTGAACTTATTCTGTATTTAGAATATTTTCTGCCAGACCTCCGACCTCCTGCCAGGTTCTGGCAAATTGACTTGCTGGAGGAAATACATTCTGGTATCTTTCAAAAAGCAGCAGACAAGATGACCTGCTAGAGAGTAGCATAAGGACAGACTCTTCAGATTCTGTATGTCAAGACTGTTTCATTGGGATGAACGCAAGGGATTCCCCTTTACAGATTCCTTTTATTTTTGCTTTTCTGTCGCACGTTTTAATGTCAGACAGATATTACCTTAGTAAATACAAAGAGGCAGTTTTCAAATGATAATTTCATTTATTGAGAGAAAACAAAGCTATCAAACCAACCTGACCCTATGTGAAAAAGTAATTACCAGCTAAGCGTTTGCAGTAGCTAGTAATTAGTCTTTTTACAGACCAGGAATTTTAGCCCACTCCTCTTTGCAGATTACTTTTAAGTCAGCAACATGGGAGAGTTTTTAAGCATGTAGGGTCTGGTTAAGGCCATGCTTTTGTTTTGTCAGTCCACAGAATATTTTTTTACCAATGTTTGCGATTATCAAGATGTTTTCTGGCTAATGTGGGAGAGCCTTTGTGTCAGCATTAGTTTTAGCATTTGAACTCTCCCATTAATGCCATTTTTGCCCAGTCTCCCTTTCTTATTTTTAAATCATAAACACAGACCTTAACTGAGGTAAATGAGGTCTGAATTACTTAAGATACTGTTCTTGGTTCTTTTAGGACCTCCTGGATGAGCCGTTAATGTGCTCTTAGAGAAGTTTTTATATGCTGGCCACTTTGGGACTGTTCGATGTTTTCTTCATTTGTAGATAATGGCTCACTGTAGTTCACTTCAGTCCAAAAGCCTTTAAAATGGATGTGTAACCCTTTCCAGACTTACAGTATCTATTTTCTTTTCTTTTAGATAACTTCATGTTTGCAGACAGGATCCTTTTAGGTGATTTCTTGATTCTACAAGTCTGCCAGCAACCAGGCCTGGTTGTGGTTAGTCAAATTGATAAAAAAATGTGATTAATCAAAGGTAATTCACAATTTAATAGGAGTGACAATTACCTTTTCACATAGTCTGGTTGGTTGGTTGGATAGTTTTTTTCTCTTCAAGGAAATCACCAGTTGCAAACTGCATTTTGAATATGTACTCAAGTTATGTTTGTTTGATATGACAATAAAAAAGCAAAGTAGGTGAAATCTGTACTTTTTCACTGTATTGGTTGTAGAGAAAGCAAAGGCTACTGAGTTTAGTAACATGGAGAACTATAGAATGCAGTAACGTGGTTTGTTACGTATTATCTTTGTTTACAAGTCCTGGTTCAGTAGCTAAATCTAAATTAAAGTGCTTCCAGCAGATGAGACAAGCTATACAGTCACTTTATGTCTCTATAAAATAACAGACCCAATGGGGCCTGTACAGTTTAGGAAATGCTGTCTTCAGGTATAGTATCAGCATTATAGACCACCGTAGGATTTCCTTTACCCTCAGCTCATCCCCACTTTAAGGGTTAACTTTTCTCCATCTCTTTGCCCCGGTCACTTTCTGTATGTCAGTTCCTCCGGTGGGAGCTCGTTATTGTCTGAGCCAATCATACCTCATTCTTAATTAACTCAGGGAAATTGCATTCCTATATTTACAACCCTAATAACTCGCCTGGCCTACTGAAAAGGTCACATCAACAGTTTAGCAGCTTTTTGCCCTATAGCACTGTCGCCCAGTGGGAGAAGACTGTAAGAAAAACCCAAACCTCAGGGACTCCATAAAAATAATAAAACGAAACAGAAGTGTTTTTGACCTCTCAATGTCAGAGCTGGTTGGTTTCACTATTTCATATAAGGATTCAGCTCAGTTATTCACCAAAATGTTCAGGAGGTTGTCAGCTTAATCACTGGAAAATAGGCTTATGCAGAAGAAGTAGGTGACACAGCACGTGCCAAATAGCGTTATAAAGTGCCGTTTCCTCACACCAGACAGATATGATGTCGGATAATGTGTCTTAAGCTAAATGTCAGTGAGCTGATGTCTTCATGGTCACAGCAATGGCAGCTGAATTGCTGAGATCAGATTGTCTGGTGACAGACATACAAGTTTAGGTAGTATCACATTGCTTTTTTTGGGACATGACATATTTTTATATATTCTGTTTTAACTGGAACAATATTATGACAGACCATTTTAAAAATCCCAACAGAATAATTGAAATTATTAAAAGCATATAAACATTTGCCTCCTGGATGCATATATTCTGCAGCTTTTCTCAATTTGGTTATTGATATGTTGCTAGGCTCAGCCTTTGCTTTAGAGTGAGGAACTTTGTCATTCAGAGGGTGTTCAGAGTAAAGCACTTACCTCCAGTCCTCGAGAGCTACTTTCCTGCAACTTTTAGAGTTATCCTGGCTCCAACACGGCTGAATGAAATTGTTGAATTACCTCTTCAGGAAGTGTTGCCAATGCTTGGTAATGAGCCATTCATTTGATTTAGGTGTGTTGAAGCAGATAAGCATCTAAAAGCTGCAAGACAGTAGCTCCTGAGGACTGGAGTTGGAGACCCCTAGAGTAGAGCTTTTGTTACTTTCGGTTAAAAACCTGACAGTTTATGTGGTTTGGGCACCTGATGAGGAATCTGGATTCCCCCTTTTGGAGGTTTTCCAAGTATGACCCACTGGAAGGAGATCTTCGGGCACACCCAGAACTAACAGGAGGAGATATTAATTCCTTCTGGTTTGTAACTGCCTTGGGATCCTCCAGAATATGCTGAGGAGATGGGTGTATGGATTCTCCTTCCTGGATCTTGACCCGATCTAAGATAAACAGAATATGATGGGCAGTTATTTGTAGACAAGATAAGATATTCAAGTCTAAGAAACTGTGTGGGGAGTTCTTTCAATAACATTAGGTTTATGTGCTTAGATTACTAAATTAATATCCCTCAAAGCATTTGACGATTGCCGAGCCTGTAAATGTAGCATACAAGCATACAAGTTGTGAATGTAAATCACAATTTTTACTTTATAAAAAAAGAAATTCCGAGAAAGAAAAACTATTTAGTGTTGTGAAAAACGATTTTCTCCCTTATAGGTTTCTTTTTTTTTTTTTTTGTCACACCTAAATGTTTCAGATTATCTAACACATTTTAATATCAGATAAAGTATGACCTGAGTAAATACATAAATAGTTTTCAAATGATTTCAAAGCAGTGAGTAGATTCTCATGGTGCAGTGGTGTTTTATGAATTGAAGGAAAATGTCTGGCAGCTTATCCACGTTCTTCTGAAGAAGAGAAGAATAGCTTCCTCTGATGTGTACTGTGCAGATTTCTGATTGACACTAAAGGCTGCATGAAAAGATTAAAGAAACGAAATCAGACCTGCTACGTATAACAAATACAGGGTTTTCCCATCTCAAAGGTTTTCAATTATCTGTAAATTGACACTTGTCTTTTATTTTTCTGGTAATAAAAGAAAGTCAGTGTAATGAAACAGAAGCAGTTGGAATGAGAGTTATCTCCTCTCAATCTTAGGCAATTAAATTACTAAAATTGGTTTAATCATGAAGATTACCCTAAAATGGTTGGGTATGGTAGTAAGATTCCTCCCTATGGTATTTGTTTGGGTTCTTTCTTACCGTGAGGAAATACCGGGGCAGATTCAGACCTTGCTTAATGGTCCCTGTATCCCCACTGGTCTGGGAACGCCTTCGGGTTTCTCTGGGGGAATTTGGGATTGTTGCTCGGGGAACATACTGTCATGGCAGACAAATATGGATGGAGTTAATTGTGTCTTTTCTTTAGACAGTTCTAAGGCTTCATGATTTTTGTTTCATATCAGGGTGTTGCTGATGTAGTTTAGGGATTATGAGCCAGTCACAGCAAGCATCGTCCTGGTCTGTGGAAGAGGTGTTGGAATGGATTCAGGAAAAGCACCCGGGACACATTAAGACACTCTGCAAAAGCATCATCAAACATGATATATCAGGTACAACTAATCCCTTTGTTTTTTTGGGGGGGAGATAACTGGTAAAACTAAATGTCCAGAAGATGCTGGGTTTACAATCAATGTTTGCAATGGGTTTGAAACAAAACAACTTTGGTAATATTTATGCTGAGCTCTAAAATGTTTTAGTGTAGCTTACTGGTTTGAATACAGATGTGTAGGTTATAAATACATTTGCAGGCCGAGCTTTACTGAGACTAAAGGAGCATCACCTGGAGCTTCTCGGGGTGGAGGATGAAGAGCAGCAGCATGAAATATTGCAGAACCTTCTGCTTCTCAAACTTCAGGAAGAAATCAATCAACTCAATGACATCTGCTCTGGTAAATATACCAAATATACGCATTATCTCCAGGTTGTGGCTGAGCAGTACACTGATACAGTATAGTCAGAACAATCAACTCTTCACTTGGTGATAGAAAAAAGATTTTTATTTACGTATTATGTAAAGAAATACAACATTAAGATATATGAAAACAGCTTATTTTACCCAGTGCATAAGAACATGTTTGTTCCACCAAGTTAGATCAGTAAACTTATGTTCTCTTGTCGCCTCCCCAGAAAAACCAGACTGTTTTTCTTCATAAAGTACGGCTAAACGACAGAAAAATACCCAGCTGGTCTTTTTATTTCCTGTCTATCCATTCATCTGTGCCAAGGAGATTGAAAGGTGGGAGTGATGGAAATAACAAAAGAAGGTGAACAGAAAGAGGGATCGATGGGGAAGAGAAGAGAGAAAGAAACCCATTTCCTGTGTGAAATTTGACCCGTGCAGATGGATAAGATTAGTTTTTGTCTGGTTGCCTTTTTTTGATTCCTATTGTCCATTTGTCTCTGTCTTTTTCCTCTGTCTGTATTCTGTTTAACCATACCAATATCAAATATCCTGCAAAAAAATCTATTAAATATGGGATACAGTCCCAGAATGTCCTTGTGGTTGGTACTGAGAGCTGCAAACAACAAGAATTCCTGGAAAAGTTTGGAATTTGATGCAAGTATTATTGGTTTTGTTCTTGGAGTTTTTGTTCATGTCTTTTGTCTAAATTTTGTATCTATTCACTCATTTACATTGCCTTTGTAATGTATTAATACCTCTGGAATCTTTGTATATTTTGTCATGTTGCAACCAAAAACTTTAATCTATTTTACATTCTATGCCATAGACCAACACATTTATTTAAATCGACTCCATCCATCCATCCATCCATCCATCCATCCATCCATCCATCCATTTTTATTGTTGAAAAAACACTTATTTGGGACTAAAAGTTTACTGAAAAAACAGCTACCATCATTCCTGCTACAGTTTGGAGTTCTTCATCATATTTGGAGGCTGACCTCTTAATAAATGTTTACTTATAGAGGTGCTGATGTTAGGTTTGACCAAAAAATAGTCCATCTAATCTAAGAATCTAAACATTTCAATCTACTATTGTAGCATCTGCTGTTCTTCCTATAAACAAATCTTTAAAGACCATGTGCATAACTCAAGAAAGCTAAACTTGAACATGCTTATATAGCTCCACTTCTGTGAACTGTTTTAATTCAGAAGATTTTCCTTTAAAATAGACTTTGATACTCATCATTAAATCTGCAGTACTGATGAGAAACGTGGATATATTTTTATTCCTCGATAAAGCCTGAGATGAGGAGCTTATCCTCTTTCTGTCAGAGATGTTGTTGGTTTAAGATAATGTGTTTAATAAAAGCAAAGCAAGGCCTGGAAATATTCATGAGATGTGGACAGTTTGATATCTGAGCACGTATGATATTTGTCTTTTAAACTCACAGCTTAATAAAGAAGTTAATGTTGCTGCAGCTAGAGAAAAAGTGCAAAGATGTTAAAGTTGAAATATCTGAGTTTCATTTCAATGCTGTTTGAGCAATTGAGATTTTTGCCTTAGCAAAAAGCTTTTAGAATTGCTCTAAAAAATCTCAAACAATTCTGTATCCATTTACATCTGTGTGGTTTCCTCTAGAAATATAGTGTGAGGTTGGATTCAAACATCAAACACTGATATAAACCTCCAGAATAAAAAAGGGTTTAACTGTTCTTATATTAAATTACAAAACTTGAACTGAAGCACTAAAATGGTTTTGATGTCCGCTTTTGTCTCTTATTAAGAGTTGAAATGCTGGATCCATGATATTTTGTTTTTGACTGATCTAAAGCAAAATATTTTTATCTGAAGCTAATATAGGAGGAGGAACAAAAAACATGTTTTTTCATCTTTTATTTCAAGTGGTTATGTAAAGATGACAGTCTTTATTTGTATATTACAGACATCAATATTTTTTGTGCTGCACGTAAAGATTTCTGAACATTTCTTTTGCAGCAGCCAGTTAAATAAAAAGTGCTGCTTTTGCAACATAATCTTGGCTGTTTGCTTTCTTCCTAATCATCCATCATTTTGGATGCTGGAGTACAATCATGAATCATTTGTTTGTCGCGGAGCTGCTTTTACAGCTGCAGCTCCATGCCTCATAAATACCCAGAGTTTCCACTATAACTCAGATTTTTTTCTCTTGTTTGAATTATCCTCAGGGATATAGCTCTGTGAAAGATCTACTGCTAAAGCTAAAGGTCATAATAATGAAAACAGATTAATGCAGACTTGTGTGCACCCTTAAATCAAGAGTCATAAGAGTTGAAGACAGAGTTGATAAAGTATGCAATAAAATGTAATCCAATTCCATCACTCGTATATTAACCTGATAATAATCTAACCAGACTTCCAGAGTTATACTTTAAAGCATTTAACTGTAGTTCACATAGTAGAAGACATAGAGACTGGTGAAAGTTTAAATCTGTTATAAATTGCCTTGCAATAATATTCATACTCCTTAAACTTCTACACATTTTTTCATGTTCCAGCTGCAGACTTCGGTGACTTTTCGGTATGATCATTGACTGGGCCTATGTAGCTCATGAATATGCTTTGATGTAAACTGTTCACTTTTACAACCCTGGCTGGATGTCTAGGAATTTTTCTTCCTATCAGAAGGTGAACCTCCACCCAATCAGAAGCCTTTTGTGGGTGCAGACCTTCTTTGGATTGCCCTGTATTTAGCTCCATTCATCCTAACACTCCCTGCCCATCTTCTCTGACCTTGCTGAGTAAAAGCATCCCCACACAATGATATTGCCACCAAATTTTTCGTCACTCAGTATTTTGGTCTCATATGACCAGAGCACGTTCCTCCACATGATTTCAGTATCCCCTACATGGCCTGTGGCAAACTGAAAACAGGACTTCTCATGGCTCCCAACCAAGCTGCAGATCTCTGCAGCTCCTCCAGAGTTACCATGGGCCTATAAGCTGCTTCTCTGTTAAATGCTCTCCTTACCTGGACTGTTAGTTTACTAATAATTAGGGGACTTCTGAAGGCAATGAGATACACCAGATTTGTTTATGGGGATCAGACTGAAGAGGCATGCCAGACTTTTCAGATTATACAGTCATATTCAATAAATCAGAATATGTGTACTGATGGGGCTTGTTTAGATTAAAATACCTTTCCAAAATAATCTTAAAGCAGGTATTAAACATTCTTTTCTATATTAAAACATGTTTTTTATTTTATCTGATATAACCTAATCTTAAATGCTGTTTTTTCATCATTAGCTGTGAGAGGAAAATGATAATGAATGGAAATGAAGGTTTTAAAGCATAAACCTGTGTGTAATTAATCTATATAATGTGTTTCACGTAATGAATTGAGTTGCTAAAATAAATATTTCCATAATAAAACTTATTGAACATGACTGTATAAAAGTTATTTTTCTCTACAGTTATGCTTCACATTGTATTGCTGTATGAAATAAAGCCAAAATAAAATGTATTACAGGTAGTGGCTGCAACATGGGGTAACGAGTATTTCACTGTAGCACTGTATTTTTAACTGTGATTGATCTGAGTAATTTTGGTCTTCACTGTATGCAGCAACATGCATGGGAATCTCTTCCCAACTCTTGTTAGTGACATGTAACAGGCTGTTTGTGAAAACCTGTCACGTAAAGCCAGAACATGTGAGGAAGATTGCTGCAAGGACTTTTTCCTCTCTTTTTTCTGAGTCACTCTGATAGGGTGTTTGTGTTATTAATCCCTCACGAGATGCCATGGCATTTGATTGGGCAGGAATGACGATGGGGCGATGCTTAGTCAGCACAAACATAAATCCATCTCACTGGCAGAAAGAAGCAATGATGAACAACGCCACTGACCCTGACCACGAAGCTGAAATGAAATGTCTGCTGAAAAATAAAACAAAATTAAACTGAGTCTAGCATATGGACTGCCTTAGAAACTCACATTGGAGCTCGTAACTTCAGGTAAAACATAATTTCGTCATGTGGTGTAGATAAAATATATAACATATACTATATTTACAGTTGATGGGTTTCCCTGGGTTTTGTATGTTGGTAATACTTTTGAAGATATAAATTAATATTCGACACAATGTTCTACAATAGTTGCTATTTATTAAAGATAACATTTGATTGTGTTTCATCTTGCCTCCAGAAATGTACTGCGTCAGAAAAATATTTCAAAATCATTAATAGAGTACAGAACAACAGCATACAGATGTTGCAAATGCACCTTTTCTATTAGATATGTGTATATCGTACATTGTAAATTGTAAATTTGTATATTCTGTAATGCAAAAACAGAACAAAAGAGCAAAGTGTACCAGAGTCAAATTCCTTGTTTGTATGTACGAACTTGGTAACAAAGCTGATTCTGATTCTGATTATGAAAGCAGATCAAGGGTGCTCTGTGCAAAATGCTGAGATTATGTTTGTGATTCTTCTGTCACAATAGTATAGGATTTGTTAAAATTTGCATTCATTCCTTTTTTGTTTTGATTATCTTCAATTAGAAACAAACTTATGTTTCTCAACAGTTGGCTATAATAAAAAAAAGATTGCTTCTTTATCCATGAAAAAATACACAATCAATTCTTATCCCAATAAGATTTCTGCTGTATTGTAAGGTGAAAGACGAATAGAAAGGGACACATAATGGTAACGTTGAAGAAAAAAGCTACTTGGTGTTCAATTTTTTTGTTTGTACAAATTAAAATGTGAAAAGCGTGCATTTTGGGCAATGCCTGTACATGCTTTATATGTCTAGTGACTAAACTTCTTGCCCAGTCTAAATGGCTCAAGCGCTTGTTGCAAACTGCAAATATGACTTTATGGCTTTCCTCTTGGCACTTTTGCATAAAGGCCAGATTTGTGGAGATCACAACTAATAGTTGTCCCATTGACAGATACTATCTGAGTTGTGCAGCTCTCTGATTAATGTTCTCCTTGCTAATCTTGTTAGTTAAGGGAAGGGGTTCAGGTACCTTTACAATCCACTGAGCCATTTTAGACCTTGCTTCAACTAAATACAATTTGTCTGGAACTGCAAAACCTACATGAAGCTTACAGTTATTTGTTCTTTTAGGTTTAGGACAAAATGAAGCCACAGGTTGCAGATTCCTGCTTTAGGTGAATCATGTCTTGGTAGGTTTGCTGTTGCACCACACTCTTTTCATCTTCAGATGATGGACTGAGATGTTCAGGACTGAAAGCTCTGTGAGATGTTCAAAGCTTAGGAGACTGTTTACTAATCTAACCCTGGTTCAAACATATTCATAATATTCTCCCTGATATGATGCTGTTTGTTCAGTAATGCTCTCTAACAAACCTCGAGGGTTTAACAGAGCAGGCTGGATTTATACAGAGATTAAATTATACATTCTGTTTACTAAGTAGGTAAATTAAATTCTTACAGCAGTAGGATGCTGTGGATTTTATATCAGGGTATTAAAGTAAAGGGAGTTAAAAGCAAATACATTCCACACTTTTAGGATTTTTACTTGTAAAAACTTTTGGAAACCGTCAAACTGTCATTTCTCCCTCACTTCCCAGTGTGCAACTGTGAGGTGGAAAGACCTCTGGGGATTGTATGCCATAGATCTTGTGCTGGTCTACGGCATATAATCCCAAATGAAATACACTGAACTTAATTGTTGTAATTTGACAAAATGATGAAATGTTAACGGGGTATGAACACATTTGCACGGGAGAGGCTCTGCTCTCCATGACTTTAGGTCTATTAACACCAGAAACAAGATTAAATTAAAATGAAGGTAAATTAGGTTGTAGTAAATTAAAACCTTATGGAAATGAGTGCACTTAATATAATCAAAAGCTCTAATCCCACCGAACATTTAGATTCATGTAGTTCTTCTTTTATTGATGCGGGCCAAAGCTCTGCTGTCATTATGATCAGGTGTCTCTGTCTGGCTTCGGTCAACCTTTAACACAGCTATGAACCTTCTCCCTGTAGTCATTCACCACCTTCCAGCTACAGCAGTCTTTTTGTCACTTTTTTATGATCTATTCGAAGCTGCAGCTGCAGGATAGAAAGATCAATATTTACTTGAAGAAAAAATGAGTTTGCGTCAGGCCACAAGAATGAAGGAAACAGAGAGAAGTTCACTCTAAGTTCAGAAGGTCGTGACACAGCAGCTCTTTTCACTTCAGAGGCCTCCTGGGCTACAAAAACATGAGACTCTAAAACATCATCGACTCTAATTATCACTTGCAGGAAGCTTTGGCTGCAAGCTTGTTGATGGCAACCAACTTCTTTGTAATAACCATAGAGGTGCTACTGGCACAAACAAACATGAAACACACACAGTTCTTGGATCTTCATGAGAGTATCTGGAGACTCAGAAGGTTTAATGGAATAAAAAGCTTTGTTGCCTTAAAATCTGAGATTGAAACACCTGGGCAACGTAATAGGTGGCTACAAGTTTGTGGATGAGTTAAAATAGGAGTTCGTTTTTATCTGTTTCATTTTATTTTTAAAGCTACAAGTTTTTCCACTGATCCTCATGCTGCAGATAGATCAAATTTGTAAAGCTTTACTATAGGATGTTGCTAACCTTAAGATAAATTAACTTGTTACAGCAGCTCTTAGTAACACACAAATGTGCAATTAAAGAAGAACAAAGTAGATGTGCAAAAAACAAGTAGTAATAATAGAATAAAATAACTTACGTACAGTAAAAAGTAATCAGTGGAGGTGATTGTGCTAAAGTCACAATGATTGCAAGTATTTACAAATACAGAGGTTGTTGCACAAGTTATTATTCAGTAGAATTAAACAGTCTGACAGCGGTGGTGATGAATGAGCTGCGTTGGTGCTCCTTCCTGCACTCAGGGTGTCTCAGTTGGCCACTGAAGGAGCTGCTCAGCTCCTCTACAGTCCGGTGAAGTGGGTAAGAGATTATGTCCATGATGGATGTGAACTTGGCATCCTCCTCTCACTCACCACCTCCACAGAGTCAAGCCCAGGACAGAGCTGGCCATCCTAACCCGCTCGTTCAGTTTGTTCTTGTCCCACTCTGTGCTGGCAGAGGCTACCACAGAGTCAAAGAGTAATTTTGGTAAACCAGCCACTCCTGAGATGGTGTCCCACTGTTCTATGTTTTCTCCATTTGTCGATAATGTCTCTCACTGTTGTTTGCTGGAGTCTCAAAGCCTTGCAAATGGCTTTGTAAACATTTTTAGACCGATAAATGTTAATAACTCTGTTCTGCTACTTCATTTATACTCTCAGCATTCATTTTCCTGTCCATAACCATTATCCTCACATCTATGCAACCTCTCTCACTGCAAGCTGACCCAGGGTTTCTTAGTAAGTGAATAGCAGCTATAAGATAAATATCTTAAAAACTTCTTATTTCAGTGGCAATCGAGAACAACAATTATGCTTTTCACACTTTCAGTGAAAAGCTTCTTCTATGTGAGAAAAGATTTATAGACAAACCTATGTTTAAAAAAACATGCAGGAGAAGACCAAATCCTTGCTTAAATGTGTTAGATTTGTAAGGCTATATCATAATTATTGTTAAGATCAAGGTTTTAAGATTTCCCAACTCAATCCTCTTGAAATTGAGAGTGAAAAGTTGTCTTTTTTGCAGTACATGAACATGGATGTGTGTGTTTTGACCAGTCCCACCACTATGTATGCTACCAAACATTCCCATTTGTCAAGACAAACAAGGGAGAAAAAAGGAAAGGTAGATGTCGAACAAACTTGCTTCTGGATCCGCAAAAACGAGAAAAAATACGTGGATGTGGAAAAAACCCAAACAGAGAGTATTTTATTACCTGGAAGTTGCAAAATGAGTTTTGTCAACAAATGGCCCATCTATTTCCCCTCACATCAATGGCATCATGGCATGTGATTCATCTTCGCTGTATTGGAAGCAATGGAGTGAAAATAGAGGGGAGGGGGTGAAAGTAGAGGGGATACACTCCTGCTTCCCTGAACAGTCTTTTGGGTATAACCATGAAAAGAGTTCATGCATGTTACATAGAGAGAAATCTCTGACTAGAAATAAAAAAAGATCAGGAAGCTGTATCCTCGTTTTACATGTCAAGCAGTAAGCACAAGCTCTGGTAGCCAGGATCAAGAAGTCATGTTTCACTGTAAGAAAGCTGCACACAGTTACATGTGACAGAATCCATTTTCTTTAATCCAGACGCACATGTTTTCCTGTAAATTTTCTAATAAAATGAATTATTTTTTTATAAGGGTAAACAAATTACACATCAACTAGTTGCCCTTTTTCTTGCACACTTACAGCATAGAATTGATTTATTAGTCATTAAAAAGCGATTATTCATTTCCATATAGGTAGCCCTTTTTGAAAATGAATAGACTTTCTTTCAATAACTTACTTCTTATTTTTTACTTTTTATTACTCAGCAGGGATTGTTTCTTTAAACAGGTTTTACTTTGCTTAAATATGACTGCTAAAGTTATTAATTTCTGATGACCAATTTAGCAACTCTGTATCCAAAATCTGCAACAATCCTGTGGTGGTAGGGAGTATCTTGTGTTTTTTGTGCTTCTCATTTCTTCTAGGGCAGAGGTTTTCATGCTGTACTACCCTCCCAACTGCAACTTGCAGTAGCAACAGCCTACTGTAGGTTCTCTGATCTGAACTTCCTTTAGCATTTTGTAGTCTGATGTCAGGATAATCTTGTTTTGATGGCCAGACCTGGATGTGTTGGTAGATGTTTGAATGCCATCAACAGGTAGACTATTTTCTAAACACTGGAATGGCTGATTTCAAATTATTTTCCTGACTAACAAGCTGCTACAATCTACCTTCTGAAGGCCTCAGACAGCTTTTTCGATTTTACATTGATGTCCATTCTCACGTAAACAGTCAGTAGACTAAATAGTACAAACCTTTTTCAAAATGATTAGTACTGATGTTCTCTTTTCTTTGGTTTAAGTTGTTTGGTTATAATACTTCATAATTCATATTAATTAACCATACATGAAAATACAGATCCATTCAATAAATTAGAATATTGTTAAAAAGTAAATTTATCTCAGTAACCTAGCTTACTAAGTGAAACAAATGACTGTATATTGATTCACTGCGCACAAACTGATGTTTTCAAGCCTTTATCTCTGTTAGTTATGAGGATTTTCTGCTTATAGTTAATGAAAACATGCTTTATAAATGCCTAAACGTTGTTGTTTTCAAAAAAATACTCTTAATCCGACAAACAATCCTCACTGGAACACATGTTCTAATTTACTGAATATGACTGTATATTACACAGGCTCTCAAAAGATTTTTTTAAGTGTTTTTACAAATGTTGCTGAGCCCTCTTAGCCGGCATGGAGCCGCAGGGAACAGCTGCCTGGTCCTCCAAAACCATGACTTCGTCATTTTCTCTGGCCCCCTGCCTGATTTGACCAGTAATGATATGTTAAGCTACATGTTGTCATTTAACCACTGGTGTATTAGGTGGTATTCAAAAATCAGTTTGGATTTAAACTTCTCCAAAGATCTGCAAAGCAAATCCATGAAGCAGAGTTACTGTTTACTACTTCGCTGGTCAAAATGTGTGCATGCCCATGATCCAAATAAATTAATTAATTAAAAACCAAGTCCAAAGGAGTAAATAATGATAATCTCATTAAAGAAAGACTTTAACAGAAGAATAAAACCAATTAAATGTGGTTTATTGAACAGAAGATCTCTCATAAATCCAGTTAAGTCTAATCCAGCTTTATTAATTAAACACTTTAAACTGAACCACAGGACAAAAGAGCTGCACAAAAGAATAAGTAATAAACATTCAAATAAAAAAGGCAAAGACTTTGATAGTTGATTAAATGTTTTGTGATTATCAGGTTGAACTGTGTTTTTACAGTTTCCTGTCTGCAGCAGGGCAGTTGTGTTAAAAATGAGTCAACTCATTTTGTCTACATTTTCACATTACTCAAAATACTGGCTCTCTAGGAGGAATAGGAATTTTCATCTAATCAGATTTATTGATTAGTCCAAAAACAATTATTAGTTACAGTTGTTCTGAACATCTGACTCTCATTTTTTCCTCATCCACACAAAAAAACCCCAACAAACATCTGTTTGTAGTTTTGTTTTATCCACCAGGCCTTTACTGGTGCAATTGCTTCAACATGCTTTCTCTTTCTCATTCCTATTCTATGGAAGGGCTATTTCACAAGTGTTTACTCCTGTATCTAGCATTCGAATCCTTAACTTGTTTTACTTGCCGGGGTATTTTAGAGGTAAACTTTGTAGAAGCAACTGTAGAAACAATAAAAACTGCTGCAAGGCAGCTGCTCATTCTTTGTTTGACACTCTGCCAAATGAGCTGACTGGCAGCAAAAGCAGAAAAACTTGAAGTAAAACCAGCATGTCTAAAGGTGGAACAGGAGCAGGATCTTGTGTAGGACAAATAAACCTCTTTTTGCATTACATTTGGGCTGTAATGGAAAGGTGCGCTAAAGAAGGCGCATAAACAAAGTCATAAGATGGGTTTAAAACTATAGCTTAATCTGAATGCCAAGCATAACTGATCTCAAACAAAGCATTTCAATACTTTTTGGCCATTAAAAAGCAATTATTGCAAACAGTTTGACCCACTTTCTTCAGTATATTGCCAGAAATATAAATAGTTAAAACACACGTCTTCATTCTGTGACTTTATATTTGGACAAGGAAACCAAAGGGAACACTGTGGTTAGTACCCTTTGCTGCATACTAAATTATAAACACAACCAAGTTTATCTTTTTCTGTAGGTAAACTACATCTGGCAATGAGAAGAAGCTTTAAACATGTTCCAAAGCCCTTTGAAGTCCTCTCTGCAAAAAAAGCTTTAGTGTTTCTAGTTTGAATCACAGCTCTAAAAGATAGCTTAAGGGACTGCACCAAAATCCAATTCAAAAAGACTTTATTAATCCCAACGGAAAATTTCATTTTGCAGTAGCTCATATTATACAGTAATATGAATAATATATATATATATATATACATATATATATATATATATATATATATATATATACACAAAATATCAAATAGTTTGAGCTCAAAAATCTTATAAGTGGAATTTTGTATCATAGTGAGAAAATCTGAGAGGCACCTTTGAAATACAAAAGGCAGAATACAGGAATCAAAATATATTTGTAGTCCATCATGCATAGGCATCCTATGTGATTATTTGTTGTTGAACAGTGTACCTAATAAACTGGCCGGTGAGTGTAGATTGCTTTTAAGCATCCAGACCTTTAAGTATTCCATCAAAATAACCAAAAAACAATGTTAGTTTAGACTTTCTGAAAGAGTTTAAGGGTTTTTTTCTTTATTTTTGACATAGTTATAGAAGTTATTTTCAATTTATTTAGTATTTACTAGTCCAACATTACCAACACAGTCTATATTAGTTATTTAGTTACAGGTGAATGATGGGAATGGGATCATCACCACAACAAGGGACTTATTTGTGAATAGGTCAGTAGGTCTGTGAAAATGTGCTTATTTTTCAGCCTTAATGTGTGACTTTACTGAAACGTTATTGTCTTGTTACTAGCTGTTAATCTGAGGGAAAATTAAACCAGGGTTTGTGGTACAATTTTACCCTGTTTATAAAGATAGGAGGAAAAAAAGAAGGTATAATTTACCCAAGAATAACCATGTAGTTCTAAGTAAGGAGGCATGATGAAATGAAGCATGTATAAAAATACATTTTAACTGCCTCTCAGCAAATGTGCAACACATTTTTATTAACTGTTTACACAAATATGCCTCATTCCTATGTGTTAGGCAACTTAAACTCAAATCTATTCTTAGAAACAATATTACGCATATTACACAATAATTTAGTGCAAGAGAGGAAGGCAAAATAATCCTCACAGCTGGAAGCCGTCTCACTCTATTACACATCATCTTATTTCATTGGTCCAATACGATTTCTCTTGCACACTAAGAACTTCAATTTAAGCTAAGCATCTAGCAGTTTGGATCTTTTTAGATGAAGAAGACGAGCCATAAAAAACTTAGATTCTGATTCATCTTAGTCAGGATTACAGTCTGACATCTGTGCCAGTGGAAATTTTCCAAGAAATAAACATATGTTTTGCAGAGTGCTAACTTTAAGCTTTCACTGTACTTTTTTTATTAACACAAAACAATTTTTTAACCCCCTGATATTCCAAATGCATATCGGCCTAAATATGTCACAGTGAATAGATTTTTCAGCAAATGAAGTTGAAGCAGCGTAAATGAGGGCAGACAAGGAGGTCAAAAGGTTATTCCTGCAGGGACTCTGTTGTTTGTATTTGTTGTTGATTCACCCAAATATGTTTTAGTTCTTCAAGATGCATCTTTGCACACAGACTGTCAGAAAGCTGAGGTCACATGAAAAATCCATTTTCATCGCAGGTGCTGTGCTGACCAACAATTTTATCTCACAAGGTACTGCGATGCTGAGTCTGACAGAAGCAACACTGCACTGAAAAGATGATAAAGACTTAATTTATGAGCAAGTAGAAAGAGAATTTAAAGATGCTGAGACCATAAAATATTGTTAAAATCTATGCAATTTATTAGTACAGTCATGCAATAGATCCTCATCAATGAATGTTTATTTATACTAGTTGTTTGTTGTTAAAACCTCTTCCAGGTAAAAAAAAAATCAAAAATACAACTGTCAGGATTTGGAGTTCTGCTGCCTGCTGCTTACACCTTTTCGACACTAGGTGCCGCCAGTAGGAGTGTACCTGAGGCGACAGGTGTTGTGCATCTACTCGTCAGCTGGGAAGCATATAGAGGAAGATTGCCAACACCTCGGCGCCTGAGTGTTTTTGCCTCTGTGGTAATTTCTGGCCAGCTCTGAAATCTTTGCATGATTTTTAACATGGATATCTTTTGAAGGATCTGTTGTTGCGAACTCTAAGTTGCTTTGTTACCTGTTCCAGGTGTGAATCCTACCTGATCTGTTCCAGTCCTCCGTAGTAGCTAAGGCTACTTCCTGATCTAGTCTGTGCATGGCAAGCTGAACTCCTTTCCTGACATTTATTCTCTCCCTGGCGGGTTATTCCGGAATCTCCAGTAAGATACGTTTATGTTGGTTCATGTTTCTGAGGTTCAGCTATTTATCTTTTCTCTTTGTGTTTTCACAGTAAGGAAGATTAGACTCGTCGCTCCTGTTGTTCCTGATCAATCTTTCAATAAAAACTTATTCCTTTTACAAAGTTCTATGAGAGTCTCTGCATGTGGGTTAAGTCGGCTGTAAAAATCATGACAGAACACTCAGGCCAACCAGTGCTTCTATTGTGGTGCTTCCGATCATTTCATTTCCGGTTGTCCGGTTCGGCCAAAAGGGCCGTCGGCTGTGATGGGGCAACCGACGGACCGATCCTCCAGTAGTAAGACCCCACGCTTCACGTTACCGGCTACTTTGTTTGTGAACCATCACTCTGAGGTTTTATCTGCCCTAGTTGACTCAGGTTGTGATCTGAACTTGATTGATTTTGATTTTGATTTTGTTTCAAAGAAAGGGATTTCCACAGAAAGATTGACCCAGCCACGTCGGGTTTTGGCCTTGGATGGTTTATCTCTTCATGAGATCACCCATCACACACTGCCTCTAGAGCTTGTTTTGTCTGGAAATCACAGAGAAGAGGTCTCTTTTTTTATTTTTCCCATAGCTCAGAGTATGTTAGTACTTGGTTTTCCCTGGTTCCAGCGCCATAATCCCCACATAAATTGGGCAGAATTATGGGTAGAAGCGTGGTCTGAGGGATGTCTCAATTCATGTTTACAGTCAGCCATCTGTCCTACAACCCCTGGTGAGGAAGGTATGGAGGAGGAACTCTCAGACTTAACCAGAGTTCCCCCCGAGTATTATGATCTTAAGATGGTCTTTAGCAAGTCTCGTGCCCTGTCTCCACCGCCTCATTGACCATACGACTGTGCCATTAATCTTCTTCCTGGTGCCCCTTTACCCTCCAGCCGACTCTACAGCATCTCCGGGCCGGAAAGAAAAGTAATGGAAAAATATATTGCTGTGTCTTTAGCTGCTGGGGTTATTCGTCCCTCTTCGTCTCCTTTAGGGGCAGGTTTCTTCTTTGTGGGGAAAAAAGATGGAGGTTTACGCCCTTGTATAGATTACAGGGGTTTGAACGCAATTACTGTTAAAAACAAATATTCTCTTCCTCTGCTAGCTTCTGCGTTTGAGCCTGTACATGGCGCTGTTGTTTTCTCTAAGCTGGACCTCAGAAATGCCTACCACTTCAATTCAATTCAAAAATACTTTCTTAATCCCAAAGGGAAATTAAATGTTGTTATAGCTCATATTATGAAGGTTTCCTCAAAGAGCCGTTGTAGATGCTAATGGCTGTGGGCAGGAAGGATCTGTAGCGCTCCGTCTTACAGCAGATCTGAAGAAGCCTCTGACTGAAGACACTCTGTTGTTGTAGGACAGTCTCATGAAGAGGATGCTCAGGGTTCTCCATAATGTTCTTCATTTTATGAAGAATCCGTCTTTCCACAATAATCTCCAGAGGTTCCAGAGGAGTCCCCAGAACAGAGCCAGCCTTTTTTATCAGCTTGTTGAGCTTTTTTAAGTCACTGGCTCTGATGCTGCTTCCTCAGCAGATGATGGTAGAAGAGATCACACTTTCCACAACAGACTTATAGAAGATATTCAGCATCTTGCTGCAAACACCAAAGGACCTAAGCTTCCTCAAGAAGTACAGTCTGCTCTGTCCCTTCTTGTAGATGGCTTCACAGTTGCATCTCCACTCTAGTCTGTTGTCCAGGTGAACACCGAGGTATTTATACTCCTCCACCGCCTCCACTTCTTCTCCCATGATAGAAATAGTTTTTGACTTATTCCTGTTTCTCTTAAAATCTACAATCATCTCCTTTGTTTTAGTCACGTTCAAAATGAGATGATTGTTTCCACACCATGCCACAAAGCGGTCCACCACCTTCCTGTAATCAGCTTCTTGTCCATCTCTGATCCACCCCACGACTGCAGAATCATCCAAGTATTTCTGCAGATGACAGGAGTCTGTCTTGTACTGGAAGTCTGAGGTGTACAGAGTGAAAAGGAATGGTGAGAGTACAGTCCCCTGTGGTGCTCCTGTGCTGCTGACTACCTGGCTAGACTCACAACCCTTCAGTCTCACAAACTGTGGTCTGTTTGTCAGGTAGTCTTTGATCCAGGAGATTGTTGAGGCCTCCACCTGAGTCTTCTGGAGTTTTTGACAAAGCAAATCAGGTTGGATTGTATTAAATGCACTGGAGAAATCAAAGAACATGATCCTCACAGTGCTACTGGCTATGTCCAGATGACAGTAGGTTTGTTGAAGCAGGTGTATGATGGCATCTTCAACTCCAACTCCACAGCGATAAGCAAACTGAAAGGGGTCCTGATGGTTTACTGTTTGCTTACTCAGGTGGGCCAACAGGAGTCTCTCTAGGACCTTCATGATGTGAGATGTCAGGGCAACAGGTCTATAGTCATTGAGGACTAAAAACTAAGCGTGACTTAGTCAGAATCCGCCAGGGAGACGAGTGGAAGACAGCATTTAAGACTCCTCTGGGGCATTTCGAGTACTTGGTGATGCCTTTTGGCCGAAGTAATGCCCCAGCAGTTTTTCAAGCTCTCAACGACGTGTTGAGAGATTTTTTCAATATTTTTGTATTTGTGTACCTGGACAATATTTAATTTTTTTCCAGGAGTCTAGAGGAATACCGCCACCATGTGAGACAGGTTCTACAGCATCTCCTTGAAAACAGACTGTTTGTTAAGATGGAAAAGTGCGACTTCCATGGGTCAACCATCAGTTTCCTGGGTTTTGTTCTGGAGGAGGGACAGGTTCGTGCCGACCCAGGAAAGGTCCGAGCAGTAATGGACTGGCCAGTACCTGACTCGAGGAAGAAGTTGCAGCAGTTCTTGGGGTTCGCCAACTTCTACCGAAGATTTATTAGGAATTACAGCCAGGTGGCAGCCCCATTGAATGCGCTAACTTCCACAAAGACAACCTTCAGCTGGGGTTCAGAGGCTGAGACTGCCTTCACCCGGCTGAAAAGACTGTTCTCCCAAGCGCCTGTTCTGATCCATCCAGATTCTACAAAACATTTTACCCTGGAAGTAGACGCCTCGGATACTGGGGCGGGAGCGGTGCTCTCCCAGCTTTCTGATCAGGATGGAAGGCTGCATCCATGCGCCTTTTTCTCCCGTCGATTGACCCCTGCTGGCCATTAAGTTGGCACTAGAGGAGTGGAAGCATTGGCTGGAGGGCGCTGAACATCCTGTGTTGGTCTGGACAGACCATAAAAATCTGTCATACAGTCAGTCAGCTAAGCGTCTCAATGCACGTCAATCACGTTGGTCTCTTTTCTTTTCTCGATTTAATCTGTCTATTTCTTTTAGACCAGGTTCCAAGAACATCAAACCGGACGCTCTATCCCGCCAATTTGAACCTGAAAATACAGAGAAACATACAGAGTCTATCCTGCCGCCTAGCTGTACCGTGGGCTCTTTAACCTGGGAGATAGAGGACTTGGTGCGGTGAGCTCTCCCTGATGATCCTGGGCCAGGAACTGGACCTCCTGGAAGGACCTATGTTCCAGCATCAGTGCGATCCAGAGTGATTGGCTGGTTTCATTCGTCCAAGTTCTTCGCTCACCCTGGTGTCAGTAGGACTATTGCCGCAATCACCAGACGCTATTGGTGGCCGTTCCTTCACAAAGATGTCAAGGAGTACGTGACGGCCTGCGCCACATGTGCTAGAAGTGAGTCTTCTAACCGACCCTCTGCAGGCTTACTTCAACCTCTCAGCATCCCTGGTCGACCCTGGTCCCATGTGGCCTTGGACTTCGTCACGGGTCTACCATGTTCTCACGGAATGACTGTTATTATGACCATTATTGACCGATTCTCCAAGGCCTGCCACCTGGTTCCTCTCAGAAAGCTGCCATCAGCCCTCCAAACTGCTAAATTGATGGTCAAACATGTTTTTCGCCTGCATGGCATCCCCTGTTGCCTGTTGTCTGACAGGGGCCCTCAGTTTACTTCCCTTGTCTGGAGACATTTCTGTGAAGCCCTAGGGGCGAAGGTGGCGCTAACCTCCGGTCATCATCCCCAAACTAATGGCCAGGTGGAGCGCCTTAACCAGGAGTTGGAGGTGGCCCTGCGGTGCGTGACGTCCACCTGCCCCGCTGAATGGAGTGACCACTTGGGGTGGATCGAATACGCCCACAACTCTCATGTCTCATCAGCCACTGTTTATTCACCTTTTGAGGTTTCGTTGGGATACCAACCTCCGTTGTTCCCGTTGGAGGAGAAGGACATCACGGTTCCTACTGTACAACACCACATACGGAGATGTAAATGGGTTTGGAACGCCGCCAGCTGGGCGCTTCACCAGACAGCTGCCCAAAACAAGCGCTATGCAGACCGTCGAAGACTGCCTGCTCCTAGTTACCTCCCCGGTCAGAAGGTTTGGCTAGCCGCATGGGACATTCCACTCAAGTCCCTGTCCAGAACGCTCTCTCCCAGGTTCATCGGACCCCATGTAATTGATTCTCTCGTGGGTCCTGCATCTGTTCGCCTCCGTCTGCCTCCTAGTCTCCGTGTTCACCCTGTTTTTCACGTTTCTCAGTTGAAACCTGTTCAGACCAGCATGCTCTGCCATCCGGCCTTGCCCCCTCCGCCCACCCGGGACTTTCAGGGCCACCCTGTCTACTCTGTTCACCGCATTGTGGCCTCTCGACGACGTGGACGTGGACATCAGTACCTCGTTGACTGGGAGGCGTATGGTCCGGAGGATCGCTCCTGGGTTCCGGGTTCCTTCATTGTTGATCCCTCTTTGATCCGGGATTTCCGGGCCCACCAAGCAGCGTCTTCTGGGCTGCCAGCAGGCGGCTGTTGAGGGGAAGGTGGTGTCAGGATTTGGAGTTCTGCTGTCTGCTGCTTACACCTTTTCGACACTAGGTGCCGCCAATAGGAGTGTACCTGAGGCGACAGGTGTTGTGCATCTACTCATCAGCTGGGAAGCATATAGAGGAAGGTTGCCAACACCTCGGCGCCTGAGTGTTTTTGCCTCTGTGGTAATTTCTGGCCAGCTCTGAAATCTTTGCATGATTTTTAACATGGATATCTTTTGAAGGATCTGTTGTTGCGAACTCTAAGTTGCTTTGTTACCTGTTCCAGGTGTGAATCCTACCTGATCTGTTCCAGTCCTCCGTAGTAGCTAAGGCTACTTCCTGATCTAGTCTGTGCATGGCAAGCTGAACTCCTTTCCTGACATTTATTCTCTCCCTGGCGGGTTATTCCGGAATCTCCAGTAAGATACGTTTATGTTGGTTCATGTTTCTGAGGTTCAGCTATTTATCTTTTCTCTTTGTGTTTTCACAGTAAGGAAGATTAGACTCGTCGCTCCTGTTGTTCCTGATCAATCTTTCAATAAAAACGTATCCCTTTTACAAAGTTCTCTGAGAGTCTCTGAATGTGGGTTAAGTCGGCTGTAAAAATCATGACAACTAAATTTCAGGTTTCTGCATTAATCCATATTGATGCCTACTTCTCATTGCATCTAATGGCGATGCTCACTTCATGACCTCAGGGTGCCACTCTTTGTAACAAGGTTTAAACATAAGGCCTTGGAGGTTATGAAGCATAGCTAATTCTGATTTATTTTTCATGACCTCACCTCATCTAACCTAAACCAATCCTGGACTCACAACAAATATATTATGACCAGAATCTGAGAAGCAGAATTTCTTTAAATAATGTTTATAGTATAAATTGATTTTGTTTTTGTTGACAAAATTCTTCAATTATTGTTGTGATTTTCTTTGCTGACAGCATTCTTCACAGCAGCATTGAGGTGTTATTTTTCTGCTTTCAGCTGTTGGACTAGTTGATGAAGTGTAATTATACTGTCTGTTGTATGACAGCTAAGGCCACTATTACTGTTATAGTATGGTAGTTCAAATGACACCACTGTCAAAGTAGGAACTTTATTGTAAAAGGTAATTCAATTCCACAGGAAATGAAAACTGCCGTGAGAATCTGCTCATCAGCACATCTGACATTCAGTTCCTCATGTTTTTAGTGAGGGTGAATAAAAAAATACCTTTCCAACTCAGCTGTTAATTGTATGACGTATTTTGATCTAAAATGTTCCCATCTGCTACAGGATTTATTTCACATATCTGATAAATGAAAAGGCAAAGCAGTAACATGGTCTTTTTATGTCTAAGGAATAAACAATTTGAATGAACAAATAAGAAATACCTCAGAAAGTGTTGTAAGGTAGATTAATGCTGCGTTTGGAAATAAGTGGCATCTCAGTTTCATAGACATGAAAGATCAGAGAGGAATCCTCCAGGAAAAACAACTGAAGCTAAAAACTCCTTCATGAGTGATCAGCACAGTTCAGTGATAAATCCCGAATCTGCATTGATCAACGAGAGGACGCTGGAACGTTTGCTTATTACCTCCCTAATTAAACATATAAAGATGTCTGCCTGAAGAAAACATTTCCGCACTCATTGATAATATTGGGTTACAGGTGGGGTAAAGGAGCATGACAGATTACAGTCATGACAATCGTCCTGCAAAACCAATCTGTTAGTTGCTACACATAGATGTGTGAACTTGATAATAAATTTGGTTTTTCATTGGTGAAATCTATGCCTGAAGGAATTCAAAGTTTCATGAAAGTTAGAGGAGATGCAGCAAAGTGCTAGGATTCATTGTTATCTTCCTTATTATTCTGTAATTTTTCCGATCTTTGTTCCTGTTTTGTGACCTGAAACAAATTTATCTGCTTAATCGTATTAATGCAGTTGAGATCCTGCTGCTGAAACATTTCTAACATCTGTCTTTTTGCCCTCTAACTACTTAAACTATTTAAATATTGATATATTTAAACATGTCCATATAAAAGCAGGGGGAGCTTATAAACCATTGAAACACATTGCACCCTTTGATAAGCAAGTTCTTTGCACTGCGATACCTTTATCAGTAAATCTACAATTTATACAACAAAACATTGAAAAAATGCCTTCTTTCATAAACTGTGACTTTCAAATGTCCATATCTTAAGGAATTTTAACTACATGCCTCAGACACAGGAAAAAAAGCAATAACCTGCTCCCTTGATTCCAGTCTAAAAATCAGACCCGATTTTAAAGAAGTTCAGAATAAATCCTTGCTTTTGACTCACTGCTCTGTCAACATTTTGTTTTGGTTCTCCAAACCTTGCGGAACCAGCTCAGAATTTGTGTCATAGCGCTGATCCGGTTCAGCGAACAAGTCAGAGCCCTATAAATGTTATTCCCAGTCACTGTGTGAGAGACCTAACAGCAGCAATGACAAAGGTTTCCCGGAATGTGCATCAGAAAAGAGACGTTTTAAGATTAAAGCAAACCCGAATTTTACTGCTAGTAGTTCTATTGAAAAGAAACAACGTCAAAAATAAATGTGAACTGGAATCTCTGAACACTTGTGGGCTTCACATTCAGGTATTAATTTTGTGTAAAAGGCACTAACTAACACACAGATAACCTTTACAATTCCTTAAAATGATTTTAAATCCTGTCAGTTTTTTAGAGGCCCTTGATAAGGCATTCATTCTCGTTTAACTTTTTCACATCCAGTGATGTTGATACCACAAACTTGCACAATTATGATTTTGATGCAAAACTGTACAGAGTTTTACATTTTAATTTCAAATAAATAGTTAAAAGTTTGAAGTGTCTTTGCATTGATCTCACTTTACTCTGCTGCGCCTAATAAAATCCAGTGCAACTAGTTGCATGGCACCGTAAGTTGGACTTTAGGGTGCTTCACAGCAAGTTTTTCCTAAGTTTAAATTCTGGCTGGGGGAATTTGCATGTGGAGTTTGCATGTCTTCCCTGTGCATGCGTGGGGTTTCCCATGTTAATCTTGCTGTTTTGCACTGTTCCACCCTGAACTGCCCTTAGAAGTGTGTCCATGCATTGTTGTTTGTCCTGTGTGTCTTTGTGTTGGCCAGTGATGAACTCAGACCTGTTCTGGGTGTACCACAGTCTCTTGTCCAATGACTGCTGGAGATATCATCAATACCACCTCCTTCTTTACAGGATTAGGTGGATATAGAAAATGGATGAGTAAATCTTGGACTTCATGCTGTTTTCCTGAACTTCAATAGAGTGAGGGTGTGACAAGCATGTGACACACAGGTACAGCATGAACCTAATTCACTAAAACCATGGGAATCACAAACAAGCTGCATCACTTTCTTCCCATACAAGATACTGGCACAGCACAAGAAAGAGACTTAACTCCAACTGAGATTTCCAGGATTAATAGCAAAGAAGAAGAATTGGTGAGAGTGAAGCGATGGACTGAGACTGGAAACAGATCAAAGTTGGCTCTCTGTGCTGCTCCATTAACACTTACAAGATCCTTTCAGATTTATCAACCCCTAATGGAGCATGAACCCATCTACAGTAGAGAATCTTTCAGAGTTATCACAGCTCAAGTAAATTAGAGAATAAAAAATGCTGCTCTTTAAAGAAAGTTTTCATATCTGCCAGTGTGTTAGATTAAACATGGAAAGATTTACAGAACTTTGCTATTGTATATTTGAGATGAGGCGTTTTCTGAAACATTGTTTCTTTTGAGAGCCTAAATAAATCCTAACCTTTATTGCTTTCCTGTCTCCCCACTGTGTGAAACCCAGGATTTATATGGTTCCTAATTCCTGTAGAAGGTCCAGTTTTGGCAGCAGAACAAGAGAAACACATAAAAGTGCAGCAGCTAAAAGGTATTAGGGTCACAAAAGAAAAATACAAGTAAACAGATACAATCGTATGGAACTAAAGTCATTCTCTGATGGGCTCCTTTCAAACTACTTCATTAATACACAGAATAACAGAACATATTATAAAGTAGAAAAATAAACCATACCTTTCTCTCAAGCTTACAAATATAGTGTTTTAAAGATTTTCACACCCTTGAACTTTCTCACATTTTGTCATGTAAGAACCACAAACTTCATGTGTTTTATTGGGATTTAAAGTACTGCATAATTGTGAAGTTAAAGAAAAATGTGGCACACCTTTCTATTCACTCCCTTTTACTTTGACACTCCTAAATAAAATCCAACCAGATACACCGAGAAGAAACACATTTAGTAAACAGAGTTGCCCTGTGTGTAAATTGATCTCAATATCAATGCTTCGGTTCTCTGGATGCCTCAGAGGTTTGTTTACTTAAAAAAAAAAAAAACTAATTGTGTTGTTCATTTGCATTCAAATTCTCCAATTAATGAAAGTCCGGGGTTTGTCTAGGCCACCCTAAGGCATGAGAAACCTTTGATTCAAACCAGTCCATTGTAGCTCTGGCTGTGTGTTTTGGGTCATTGTCCAGCCAGATGGTAAGCCTCCATCCTTTTTTGGCTTCCCCTGAACAGCTTCCCTGTACCTGCTTAGAAAAAGCATCCCCACAGCATCCCCCTGCCACCACCATGTTTTACCATGGGATGGTATATTCATCATGATAAAAAATGTTTTCTGCCACACTGTCAGTTTAAGTGGAGAGCCATGTCTTGAGAGGTTTGCTGTTGTGCAAAACATTTTATGTTTTAAGATGATGGATTAAACAGTGATCTGTCAGACATTTAAAACTTGAGATATTGTTTTACCTGATCCTGCTTTAAACCGTTCAAAAATGTTGTATTTGACCTGTTTGCTGAGTTCCTTAGTATTATTAATGCTGTATTTTCACTACTGTTCTTAAATAAATATCTGAAACCTTCTTAGAAGAGCAGGAGATTAATTTCAGATTGAATTTGTTTGCTAAGTAGCTGACTTCTGAAGTTAATTGGTTTCCCTAAATTTCCTTTAGTGGTATCAGAGTACCACTAAATAAAATCGAGTGACTAAAAATGCACCAACACACTTCATATTTTTATTTGTAAAATAAACTGAAAGCCTTGCAGCCTGTCACATAAAATCCCAGTAAAACACGTTTAGGTCTGTGGTTGTAATGTAATGAAAGGTGAAAAAGTTCAAGGGCTATGTAGATATGCTAACTTAGGTTAGGATTTACAGTATAATGAAAGTAAACTAAAACATGTCGTCTAAATCATGTTCTGTATAATTTTAGCTTTTTGTTGTGCAGTTGTCATCTGCTATAACACCAAAGTGCACCCAGGGATAGAAAAAAAGTGTTTCTGCAATTTATAAGAGTGTTATTATGCAAAAAAAAATCCTGTAAGTTTTTTTGTGAACAGTTGAGCATGTTGAGAAGAAGAAAGAAAAGTACAAAATCTTGAACAGACAAAACAACAGCTTTTAAATAAATATCACAGATTTATTTTTGCAACTCTGACTCAATTTCTGATGACTTTTGAAGCTGCCATGTGTACACTTTTTATATTCTCTCTTTGGTCATGTTAGCTTCCTTGTCAGGTTTTCTCACTGAGCCAGGCATGTGCCTTGAGTTAATTAGGGATGCTAAATTAGTCATCAGTTTGAATGACAGTGAGCTTGACTTTCTGTCTTTGTGAGTTAGTCCTGTGATGAATTCTGGTACCTTCTGGTACAAAGTGCCGGCTAAAGGAGGCTGATGTATTAGTTTTATTGATATATTTGCAGCATGTATTAAAAAATGTGCAGTGATACCCTAGTGGCATGGTTCAACATAAAAAAATTACATCATATAACATTTTTATAAGCTTGAAATTTGTAAATGGATTTAAAACTTTGGTGGAAAAAAGTAGGAAATAAACAGAGGGTCTCTCCTTTAAATGTTTAAAGACCAGAACTGTTCTGCTTTACCTTTTGCATAGATGTGTTTGTCATCACTTTGTTACAGAGCAGCTAATATTATTAATATTGATGTTCTGTGTGCAGAATGCTCATGGCACTTCAGAAATATTTGACAAGCACCTCTTTAAGAATGGGTTAGAAAACTGCATAAAAAGCATCACTGAATGTTCCTTTAATGTGGTTTCAAACTGTAGTCCAAACTGTGTTGTTTTATTTCAGCAAAGCTGCAGACGTAGACAACCTACATTATAACAGTATATGTTCTCTTTCACGTTACAGTCTTTTTTATGTTAAAACGTATGGGTTGATTTGACTCCTAGATTCACGGCAAAATGGCAGACACTGGCAGAAATCTTGTTTTTTTTTTACTAACCTAACTGGTTTTAGTTTTCATTTGCATTGAGTCTATGTTGCATTAAAGAGTGAGGGGATTAAATATCAACTAAAATAATGAAAATTAACTTAACAATCAATCTATGAAGTAGTTTTTTCTAAGCTAGGCTCTGAAAAGTCATGTTTTTTTTAGGAGTCAGAAAGTTTTTTACTCTGGACAAACGTTATTTAGTAGAAGCCAAACACTGAACACCAGTGCGGAGCTTATTCAGGAATGGCAGCAAGCAGGTGTGTGTGTTACTGTATGCACATTGAGCCAAAGACTTCTGAATCCTGGGTTAGTGTCAAGATGGGTTGCAAAGATGCAGGTTTTCTGCAAGGAAAACATTAATGATCGACTGAAATACAACAGGAAATACCTGGATTGGACTGCTGGGGACTGGGGTGACCTTATTTTCTCACATTATTTCCACTCAGACTGTTCAGGACTATTGAGAAAAGATAGTCTAGAGAAGAAAAGGTAAGATATACCATTAGTCCTCTTTGATGCTGACGGTGAAGCATCTTGAAACCACAGATGAACAGGGCTGCCTCTCAAACAAAAGGCTCAGTCATAGTTTCCTCTATAACCATTGTCATGAATAAAGAGATGGGATGAAAATATCCTGTAAGAACAATGTTGCTGTGGAGCACGTTGCTGATGAACAATTTTCCCAGGATGGTAGAGTGATAACTCAGTGGCACAGGGATCAAAACTCTGACATTTTGGGTCTATGACCAGGAAAGTCCACAAAACTCACTCCCAGTGAGAACTTAGTTAAGTTTTTCACAAATCTGATGTACTTCTCAATAAAAGCCTCGTGAAATAGATATAACAACACTGAATCTGTAAGGTTTTTGAAAAAGACGTTTTCTGTTAGTTTCAAAACGTTTGGCCAAGATGTCTCTGTACTGGAAATTTTTCAGAAGACAAAACTCTTCCCACAAGATGGCGCTGTTTGATACAACAATTGTCGGATCTTGATTTGACATCTGTGAACCTTCCCTGAAATTACTTAGATACAATATATTCAGTCTTTTCAGATATTGTTGTATTAAACAAATAAAATATAATTAAATACAGCCCCGGACAATTGAAAAACATGGTGCAGGAATTCAAACTGTAGCTTAACGCATTTTAAGCAGACAGATTACTTCAGGAGTTCCTTGATTAAATGAGACTTCTGGGAAAACAAAGACCTAGTTATTTTTTTTATCAAGATGTGGATCCACGCACTTAGCTGCCTGCTTTAGCTAACGACGCTTTAAGAAAATTGATTTTCTAAATGTTTTGAAAAGGATATCAAGGATATTAAAATGCAAATACATAACAAGTTCCACATACACAGATATTACCTGCTTTAGATTGTGTGTCACAACTGATTTAAACATCCAGAACAGCACACAATCAAAATTTAATAAAAATAGAACATTTTAAATAAATAAACACATGAGGCAAAAAAAATAAAAAAAATAATTCTGATTAATGTGTTAAACGTTTCTGGTAATTATTTGTTGTTTAACTTCCTGTTAAACATATGCAAACGGAGCCAGCGTAGGTGAATGGTGAGCTCTTATGCCTTATCAGAGCCAGCTGACGTCCCGTGCATGCTCCGATCCCCCCAGCCTGCTGCTGTCTGGCTTATCAGCGCTGCTGCTGCTGGAGGATGGAGGATGCTGTCGATGCTGCTGGATGCTGCAGCCCAGATCCAGCAGAGGATGTCAGCATGGAAACGTGAGGGACAGCTGGAAACCGCTGCTCGAAAGGAAGCAGCCCAGAAGAACACGGGTAAACACTGATGATGTTTATCTGATTCATTACTTTCACCTCATCCAGAACCGCTGTCTACGTGCCGTTAACTGGGACCTAAAGTCGCTCATGAAACGGGATTTTATTGATCTTAACTTACCCTGATATCTGCCCAGTTCTCGGTGTTCGCGCAGCGCAAGTGAAAGAGTGCGGATTCCCATCTACCCAAAGTTTGCTGGTATTTTTCCTGGGAGGAGGGGATGGGAGAGACGCTGAAGGTGCTGTGTTAATTCTGGATGGATGCTGCTTGCAAGTTCTCGCCGTTCAGACAGAGCTGCGTCTTCAGGTGGGAGACACATGAGGAGCGCACATCGGGTTCTTTTGGTCGGGAAAAGTTTGTGGTGGAGGATGGAGGCACTGCTCCTTATTTGGTTTCTCGGTGCACACTGAGCTCACTGATGCCCTTCTACACGTGGGTTTATTAAAGCTCAGCCGGTTCGTGAATGGATCTGTAATTCAGCGGGTTAATGGAGGATGTGTTTCCAAACTGTGGAGCCCTGCTCAGGCTGGAGAGGAGAGCAGCGCACACCCAGATCCATCCTGGAACCATAGCAGTTTGGTTTAAACAGGTAGGTTCATATTTATCTCCATAGAAACTATTGCAAAAGTAACAGAAGTCTCAGGATTTTGAAATCTTTAACTGGCAGAATGATGGTTTGCTACGCTGATGACACATAAAAGGTTGTGTGAAACTTTATGAGTAGCTGTTTGATATAGGGATCTGTTTTGTGTAATTAATAAAATAAAATTAGAACATTAAACGCACCATGAAATATGGAGGACTAGAACGGTCAAAAATATAGTAAAATATGTAACTAAATAAATAATCTATCAAACACCAACAAAATTAAAAAGTATATAAACAATTGTCAGATAATTGTCAAATTATACATTTATGCCATGTGGCAGAAATAGATATATTTTTTAGTTTTTCCAGTAATAATTGGTCCAAGCGTCTGTTTCCCTATTTGCTTAATTCATTTCACTTTCAACCTTTTTATTATTTTTTATTATTTCTTTTTTGTTTATTTATCAGACACATTTTTAATAGTTTTGTTTTCTGCTTACCGTTTCTGTCTTTATTTTTGTCCTTATATTTTAATATTGAGTTTGAACTTGTTTGAACCTTTTATTACCTGTGACGTTTTTGTTGTCCACAGACCTAGTTTCTTCTCTATTATTTTCTCTTTACATCCTAACCCCTCTTTAATATTAGACATATTTGCATATATAATGTAATTTGCAGATGCAGTTTTACATCTTAAAATGGATCCAAATGATTCCTCCATCCTTTCTTTTCATATCTGCTGTTGGAGATAAAGTATCGCAGCATTCAAAAATAAAAACAATGTGTGTTTTCTATGCACCTTGACTTGTCAGAAATACTGTTTTAGCATGTGAAATCCTGATTAAGGTTTTTCTTTATCTTTCAGTAACCTACAAACATCTCAAAATGTTCAACTGCGGATAGAGAAGTGTCCCGCATCTACCTCCCTGCAACCCCTCTCTATTCATTTTTCCTTGTTACTCATCTTTGTCTTTTCCCTTCCTCTTCCTTCAACTCTCTGCCATCGTTTCTCCTACATACCTCTGTAACTCCTCTGGTCATCCTCTCTTCTCCCCACCCTGAGACCCACCACCTTCTCCTCCTCCTTCATCCCCGCAGCACACATGCAGGCCAAGAAGCGGTACCTGCTTGTGTCTGTGGTGGCCGGTCTACTCTTCCTCATCTACCTGTGGGGTCTGCAAATTGGGGAGTTACAGCAGCAGCCATATCATTATCCTCAGATTCCCCAGTATCACCAGAACCACCAGCAGGACTACCAGTACAACTACTACCAGAGGCAAGACGTCTACCAGTCTCAGCCCCTGCCCCAGAGACTACCATCCAGACCGGCCAGACATTGGCCGGAGTTGATCGAGCTGCTAGAACCGTACCTGGAGGGAGGAGAGCAAGAGGTAGAGAGGACTCATTTTACTGGAAAAGAAAGAACAAACAGAGCTGATTTAAAATGAGCTGTTAAAAAATGACCCAGGTCAATGATCAAAGTAAGTACTCCAGTGCTACAGTGCTGTGAAAGAGTTTCTCCCCTAGACAGGTTTCTCATGTTTTTGCTTTTTTTTAATCTCACTCAAATCTTTTAGTTCATCAAACAAACTTAATATCGGACAAAGAGAGGTGTAGTAAATAAATTTAATTTATAAAGGGATAAAAAGCTATTTAAACCCTGACCCTATGTAAAATGGTGTGCCCTCTTGACCTAATAACCGGCTGTGCCACCATGAGGGGAACTGCCGCCATCAGTCGTTTGTGATAAATGATAATAAGGCCTTTAGATATCTGGAGAGACATTTTAGCCCACTGTTGCTCCCAAACTTGTTTTACTCATTCCCATTGGAGAGTTTTTACGTATGAATGGTCTGTTTATGGTCATGGCACAGCATCTCAATCAGAAAATAAGTACAGACTTTGACTAGGTCACTCAATTCAATTAAATTCAATTCAAAAATACTTTATTAATCCCAAAGGGAAATTAAATGTTGTTATAGCTCATATTATGAAGGTTTCCTCAAAGAGCTGTTGTAGATGCTGATGGCTTAGTGATGACCCTTAGTGATGGCAAAACCCTCACTAAGGGTTTTTAATTCATTCAGAGGTGGACTTGCTGGTGTGTTTTGGATCATTGTCAAACTGTCTAACCCAGGTGTGCTGTAGCTTCAGGTCAACAACTGATGACATGTTTTTCACCTTCAGGATTTTCTGCTGGAGAGCACAAGTCTTGGTTCCAACAACTGTGACAAGTTGTCCAGATCCTGAACCAACAAAATGATCACACTACCACCTCCATGTTTGACTCTATGTATGATGTTCTTTTTCTGAAATGCTGTTAGTTTTACACCAGATGTAACAGGATGCAGACCTTTCCACCTTTGTTGCCTTAGTCCTAAGAATATTATCCTCCAGGCTTGGTCAGTAGTGGTTTTTACCTTGGAACTGTCATTTTGGCTCAGTCTCTTTAGATGCTGATCTGGGTTCTTCTGTGTCCTCCTGGATGAGTCATTGATACACTCCTAGTGTAATTATGGTAGGATTGGCACTTCTTTGAAGATGTTTACCTTATTTGTGGATAATGGCTCCCGCAAAGGTTTGCTGGGATGTCTTAGGAGTTGCGTTGTAACCCTCTGAACACTGATAGATGTCAATGTCTTTAATTTAGCATGATGTGATAGGGTGGCAATCACATCTTTATATAGGGCCAGGTTTGTATGGATAGCTCTTTCCTCTAAAAGAAATAATCTAAAAAAAACTGCTATTTGTATCATGGTCTGATATTAACAAATTGAAAATTAGTTTGATGATTTTAAACATTTACAGCTGACAATAAAAATAAAAACAAAACAAAAAAACTTTTTTACAGCACTGTTTACAATACTGAAATAGCCCCTGTGGTGTATTTCTAGAGATACAAGAGTCAAAAAGTACTTCAGGGTCTTCATTTGAAAAAAAAAAAACTGTATTAAAAATCTGAACCAAGAACAATTAAAGATTAAAGTCCTCCAAAATTTCACCAGACATACAGACAGACAGACAGACAGACAGACAGACAGACAGACAGACAGAGACAAAATGTGAGGAAAGGGATTTATAAAGCCACATTTGACTCAGTATATTTGTCAAAACAAATACTCCTTGCTAGGATTTAAACACAGGAGCGTCTACATGTGATGCAACAATACATCAGCTTCACCACCATGCAGCCTTGAGTGTGCAGCATTTAAAGTTAAACATATTGGTTAATCCACTTTGGTCACTTTGGCCATGCTTGGACTCTCTGTTCTTCACCTCAACATCCAGGAAAATCAAATCTGCATTTTTGCAGGATGAGATGCTAAGAGTTATCTCTCATCAAAGATATGAAACAAAACCAATACACGAGGAATAGAAATTAAATAGAACTAACAAGGTGGTTAAACTGTTTTGTAAAACACAATTAAAATACTGTAGTAAAAGAATAACGTAATTACAGAGTAAAATTGGATGTACAGTGCCTTGCGAAAGTACTTGCCCCCCTTGAACTTTTCAACCTCTTGCCACATTTCAGGCTTCAAACATAAAGAAATAAAATTCTAATTTTTTGTGAAGAATTAATGACAAGTGGGACACAATCGTGAAGTGGAATGAAATTTATTGGATGTGTCAAACTTGCCCCTCCTTGGACCGCCACCTTAACGTGGTGGAGGGGTTTGAGTGCTTGAATGATCCTAGAGGCTATGTTGTCTGGGGCCTAAATGCCCCTGGTAGGGTCTCCAATGGCAAACAGGCTCTAGGTCGGGTCAGACAAAGAGCGGTTCGAGAATCCCTCATGACGACTACAGAATCGAGGCACGTGACGTCGCCCGGTACGGCGGAGCCGGTGTCCCACCCTGGAGCCAGGCCTGGGGTTGGGACTCGTCGGAGAGTGCCTGGTGGCCGGGTTGCTCCTCGCGGGACCCGGCCGGGCCAAGCCCGAACGAGAGACGTGAGACCATCCCCCAGTGGGCCCACCACCTGCAGGGGGAACCGTGAGGGACCGGTGTCATGGTGGACACGCCTCTTCAACATTGCGTGGCGGACGGGGACAGTGCCTTTGGATTGGCAGACTGGGGTGGTGGTCCCCCTACATAAGAAGGGTGACCGGAGGGTGTGTTCCAACTACAGGGGGATCACACTCCTCAGCCTCCCTGGTAAGGCCTACGCCAGGGTATTGGAGAGGAGAGTCCGACCGATAGTCGAACCCCGGCTTCAGGAGGAGCAGTGTGGTTTTCGTCCTGGCCGTGGGACACTGGACCAGCTCTATACCCTCTACTGGGTACTCGAGGGTTCGTGGGAGTTTGCCCAATCGGTCCACATGTGTTTTGTGGACCTGGAGAAAGCATTCAACTGTGTCCCTCGTGATGCCCTGTGGGGGGTGCTCCAGGAGTATGGAATCGGTGGCTCTTTACTAGGGCCATCCGGTCTCTGTACAAGCGGAGCAGGAGTTTGTTTCGCATTGCCGGCACTAAGTCGGACCTGTTCCCGGTGCATGTTGGACTCCAGCAGGGCTGCCCTTTGTCACCGGTCCTGTTCATAACTTTTATGGACAGGATTTCTAGGCGCAGCCAAGGGCCGGAGGGGGTCTGGTTTGGGGACCAGAGGATTTCGTCTCTTCTTTTTGCAGATGACGTGGTCCTGCTGGCACCCTCTAGCCAAGACCTACAGCATGCACTGGGGCGGTTCGCAGCCGAGTGTGAAGCGGCTGGGATGAAGATCAGCTCCTCCAAGTCCGAGGCCATGGTTCTCGACCGGAAAAGGGTGGCTTGTCCTCTTCAGGTTGGAAGGGAGTTCCTGCCTCAAGTGGAGGAGTTTAAGTATCTCGGGGTCTTGTTCACGAGTGAGGGAAGAATGGAGCGGGAGATTGACAGACGGATCGGTGCAGCTGCCACAGTAATGGGGACGCTGTGCCGGTCCGTTGTGGTGAAGAGAGAGCTGAGCCGAAAAGCGAAGCTCTCGATTTACCGGTCGGTCTACGTTCCTACCCTCACCTATGGCCATGAACTTTGGGTCATGACCGAAAGAACGAGATCCTGGATGCTGAAATGAGCTTCCTCCGTAGGGTGGCCGGCCACTCCCTTAGGGATAGGGTGAGGAGCTCGGCCATCTGGGAGGGGCTCGGAGTAGAGCCGCTGCTCCTCCACATCGAGAGGAGCCAGCTGAGGTGGCTTGGGCATCTATACCAGATGCCTCCTGGACGCCTTCCTCGGGAGGTGTTCCAGGCACGTCCCACCGGGAGGAGGCCCAGGACATGCTGGAGGGACTATGTCTCTCGGCTGGCCCGGGAACGCCTTGGGCTCCCCCCGGAGTGACATTTTGGACTTTGTGGGTTCTTGTATGGTTTATTTTGTAATTTAGATTCTCCTTATGGCTCTCTGTTTATTTCTTAGGTTATTGTTTCTATGTTCCCCTCTAATTTCTCTGTTTACTTTAGTTCATAGTTATTCTAGTTCTTTATTTCCTCCTCTGATTTATTCTCTTGCTTAGTTTGTGTTTTCTGTTGTTTGTTTAGTCCTTTCACCCATCCTCAGCCTTTGTATTTGTTTCACCTGTTCCTTGTCACACCTGTTCCCTGTTTCTTTGATGACCTGCCTTTTGTTCCCCTCTCTGTGCTCTGTGTATATTAGTTGTTCTGTTTGCTTAGTTCCTCGCTGGTTCCTTCTGTTATTCTGTTGATTACCCCTTTCCCTACCATGACTATGTTTTGTTTTTGCTTCGCTTGTGCTTCGCTTATGCTACGTTTTGCCAAAGTACCTGCAGTGTTTTGAAAGTTTTGGATTTTGTCTCTGGATTCATACCTGCAGTGTTTTTGTTACGTTTCGACCTTTTTTAAGAATAAACTATGATGCGGCTACCGAGCTCTTGTTTGCGCTTTGGTCCGACCCAAAATCCCTCTTCGACAATTGGGCTGCACAGTGGATAGGTTGTTGGCAGTTGTTACAGCACGTAAAGAATGTATTGTATTCAAGTCTCAGTGAGGGCCTTTCTATATTGAGTTTGCATGTTCTCACTCTACTTGCGTGGGCCTTCTGTGGGGATTCAAGCTTCCTCCCATAGTAGAATATGCATTTCTGGTTAATTGGTTGCTTTAAATGTTTGCCTGAATGGTTTTGTTCTGTGTGTGTCTGCGTTGCTCTATGATAGGCTGGCGTCATGTCTAGGGGTGTAACGAGCCTCTCTTCCACTGACTGCTGGAGATGGGCACCAGCCTAGCAGGGGCCCACTAAAATTAAGTATGTGGGTGCTGACTAAACGCAAAAAAACTGCAATATCTGGAAAATCCCTCAACACATTTCAATTATTGTGATACTGAGATGGAGTGAAACTATGTCTGAGATTGAGTTATCTACTGCAGGTAAGGAAACACACATTTCTCAACTAAACTTAATTTCAGGTTTGCATCTTTTGTTCTGTTAAAATAAAATTGTTTTACCTGACCAACTCCTGTCAGCATCATGACAATATACAGTAAGCCATAAATGCAAACAGCCTGATCACAACAGAGCATCGTGTTGAAGGCTTGCAAATTACTAACTTCACTTTAAAGAGATTAGAATCTCAAGAGAGCTGGATCTAGCTGTCTGTATATTATTTGGTGTCCATACTCAAAGCATACAGTATGTCGATAAGTTTGATGTATGAAGAGTACATTAATACAGTAGGACATCTGGTATTTTATAAGGAGAGATTCAAAAGCAGGGATTTTAGCTTATGGATGAACATGGTTCAGAGAACACGGTTCCTCTGATCAGGCAACAGATTGGATTTGTGAACCTGGCTGTCAAGCTAAACTGAAGGAACAAATGAATGTCTCTTGAAAGTCACTAAAAACCACTTGTCCAAAATAGTTTTTAATTAGATTTTTAATTTAAGAAATATTTCCAGACTAAGAAGGTTGATGTTGAAATAGCAACTTGAGATGAGTATTTATGCTTTTATGTCCTCGTCTAGTATATTTTAATGGACTTTCAACATAAATCCAAATCTCTGTCTCAGGACTCTAAACAGGAACAAACAGAGAAGCTCACATCACTCCTGTTTTAATGTCCTTGAACTGATTATTGGTTAATTTTAGAATTCATTTCAAAATCCTGCCTTTAACTCTTAGGGCCCTGCAGGGTCAAGCTATTACCTATAACTGAATAGTTAAAGCCATACTTTCCAACTCGAGGCCTCAGGTCATCAAACCATTGACCTTTTAATCATGCTTTAATTTAATGAAAACTCAGAATGCAAACTGGTGAAGCAGCAAAAGTGATGTTGTTTGCAAAAGTTTGGAAACTTGTCCACAAGACTTGTGGCTCTGGAAAGAGCGGTTTAAATAGAACAGAATAGAAATATGCTTTATTGTCCCCCAGTGGGGTAATTTAGGTTTACCAGCAGCAAAGTGACAGGCAAATGGAAGCATGCAGATTCACATAAAAGTAAAAATATAAACAATAAAAATAAGAATAAGAAATACGAGACTATACAGTAAGGGCAAATTTATAATATAAGAGGAAAAGACATAAGACATAACAATATTCTCTCATAACCCTGTCCTGTCTGACCATTTCTTAATAACCTTTGAGTTTAATTTAACCGAGTACTCCACACCTGAAAGAAAATTTCATTATAGTAGATCATTATCAGTCGATGCTGTAACAACCTTTAAAGAATCTGTTCCACTTTTAATTTCCTCATTATCACTGAAAAGCACAGTGGAGGGCAATAATTCTGTTTCTGCCCCTTCACAAATTGATTCTTTTGTTCATAGTGTTTCTTCATCATTGCGTGATGCATTAGACAATGCAGCCCCCTTGAAAAAGAAGGTAATCATTAATAGGAGGCTAGCTCCTTGGTTTAATTCAGAGCTGCGTACTTTAAAGCACAATGTTAGAAATTTGGAGAGAAAATGGCGCTCTACACACCTAGAGGATTCCTACTTAATCTGGAAAAATAGCCTACTGTTGTATAAAAAGACACTTCGCCAAGCTAGAACAGCTTATTTCTCATCATTAATAGAAGAGAACAAGAATAATCCTAGGTTTCTCTTTAGTACAGTTGCTAAACTTACACAGAGTCATAGCTCTGTTGAGCCATCCATTCCCTTAGCTCTTAGCAGTCATGACTTTATGGGATTCTTCTTAAATAAAATTAATTCTATTAAAAAGAAAATCTTTGACATACTCCCGAAGATGATTACTTCATCTCTTTTCCAATGGTTATAATCAGTTTGACAGAGAGGTATCCCAATCCTTGTGGTTTTTAGTATAACAATGACCATCAGTGGGACCCTTTGTGGGGTTCCTTGTGACGACATTGTTGTAAATAAGCGCCGTTTAACTAAATAATCTGAACTGAAACTATCTGTGTAGTTATGCTGCTATAGGCTTAGGCTGCTGGAGGACATAATGACCACTTTCACCCTCTTCGCTACATTCTCACACTACTCTCCAATTTTGCATTGTTTGCTGTTATTTCAGCTTTTAACTTTGTTCTCTCTATTCTCTTCCTAGAAGCTACACCTGGCCTGGCTCTGTGTCTACCTGTGACACCTTTCTGGAGAGGGGAATTGTCCAAGCTTCTGCTGGCAACAACTTAATGCTCACCCTCTACCAATGATCCACATGGCCCTGTCTTTTAGTGTTTAACCGTTTCTCTCTCCTAGACATGGAAATTGACTGAGCTTTTACTGTAACTAATTATATGTGCTCTTTCAGACTCTAACCTTGAAAACTGGCTCAGAGTTTATCTGTTCTTTCTTTCTAGATGAAACGACTAAAGGAGCTACATCCATTAACATTTACTTTTCCTTCCCATAGAAAGTACTCCTGGATCAGTGCTTCTGTGTTCTTTTTGTGTCTCTGCTCTGTTCTCTCTAACCCCCAGTCGGTCATGGCAGATGGCCGCTCACACTGAGCCTGGTTCTGCTGGAGGTTTCTTCCTGTTAAAAGGGAGTTTTTCCTCTCCGCTGTCGCTACACGCATGCTCAGTATGAGGGATTGCTGCAAAATCAACGCCAGTGACTGTCCACTGTCTCTACATGCTCATCCAGGAGGAGGGAATGCTGCAAGTCACTGACTGGATGCAAACCGCTGTGTTTCCTTAGATAGAAAAACTTTTTATCCAATTTGAATAAAAAGCTAACTCTGACTGCACTGTTCAATTGTTAGAATTAATTGGAATGTATGTACCTGACTGTTGTGAAGTGCCTTGAGACAACATGTGTTGTGAATTGGCGCTATATAAATAAAACTGAATTGAATTGAATTGAATTGAAAATAGTGTACAGCAAATTTGTCACTGAGGGAGCTCCCCAGTTCTGCAAAAGCTTCATGCATGGGGTGGGAGACATTTTCCAAGAGTGATGTTATTTCTGCTAGAGTTCTTCTGTCTCCCACCACCTACACTAGATCGAGGAGGCATCCTTGCACAGAGCTGGCCTTCGTGACGAGCTTATCTAACTGCTTTCTCTCAGCTGGAGATAAGCTGCTGCTCCAACTTACTATATCAAAAAAGGTCTTCAGTAGCTCCCCCGGCACTCCATAAGAATTTCCTAAGAATCTCCCCGTTTACTTAGCAGGTAAAGTTTGCGTTGACCCTTCCTGTAAAGACCATCACTGTTGTGACTCCAGCACAGTTTATTGTTCAGGACACCCAGGTACTTATAAGAGTCCACTGTCTCAATGTCAGTTCCTTGGATGTTCATTGTTGTCACTGTGGTGGATCTGCACCTGTGGAAATTCACCATCAGCTCCTTGGTTTTCCCCACATTGATGAGAAGATGGTTCTGCTGGCATTAGTCCACAATGTCTTGAGTCCACTGAGTTTGAGTTTGATAAAGGAAAAAAAAATCAATCAACATGTTTATGATCTATTTATTTTAATTTTGAGTATCTTACTTGTGTTGGTCTGTCAATGCAGGAGGACAGCCCTCAGCTCCATCACCAGCACACCTCTCCTCATGAACGTCGGGCAATCCGAGACAACATCTACAAGAACAAGCGCTGCCGTATGGAAACCTGTTTTGACTTTTCACGCTGTCAGTCGGGCTTCAGGGTTTACATTTACCCTCCGCAGAGAGGGGATGAGATCTCAGAGACCTACCAGAAGATCCTGTCCTCCATCAGGGAGTCTCGCTTCCATACCACGGATCCTTCCCAGGCCTGTCTGTTCATTCTGGCTGTGGACACATTGGACAGGGATCAGCTCTCATCTCTGTATGTCCAGAACGTCAGGTCCCGCATCCACAGCCTACCGACGTGGAACGACGGCAGGAACCACCTCATATTCAACCTGTACTCTGGTACATGGCCAGACTACACAGAGGATCTGGGATTTGAGGTGGGCCAATCCATGCTGGCCAAGGCCAGTGCAGATGTGGTCAACTTCAGACCAAACTTTGATATCTCCATCCCTCTATTCTCCAAAGATCACCCGCTTAAAGGAGGGTCCACAGGTTATCTGGCACTGAATGACGCATCGCCTTCCAGGAAATACCAGCTGGTTTTTAAAGGGAAGAGGTACCTAACCGGCATTGGTTCAGAGACGAGAAACGCCCTCTATCACATCCACAATGGGGAAGATGTTATTCTACTGACCACATGTAAACATGGCAAAGACTGGGAGAAACACAAAGACTCCCGCTGTGACCGAGATAATGAAGACTACTCAAAGTAAGGCTAACCTTCTTGATCTCTTTCCCTATTATGATCCTTCTTGGTGTAATTTATAACAAGCATCTGTTCTCTTGAATATGTGGCTTAAGTTGATGTATTGGTCTGTGCTCACTTATTGACTGGTTTAAGGAGTTTGCACATGTTTATTTCTGCTTCCTTTTGTTTTTCAAGATTTAATTAGTCTGTTGCCTGAAACAGAAAATCCAAGATCCTCTTTAGGCGCTGTGCAGTTAGTTTGTGCGTAATTACACCCCAACTTCAGTATTATTGTCTGTGTGCTTGTAAATGTTATGAATCTCTACAAATTTGATTTATTAGTTGCAAACTCCTTCTTCAGAGAGTTTGGGATGGCTGCTATTTGTGAAGCTCCACTTCTCTGAGAGAAACGGGTTGGGTGCTTTCATGCAGAGAGCTTGCTATTGTCATGGGAGTTGAGTTTTATTGTTACTCTGCCTCTCTGAGACAAAATGCAACACAGATGTACAAGCATTTGTGCTGTTTTCTGTAAAGTGTTTGCGTGTGTTTGACGGATATAAAGCAGCAGGAGAGCCGAGACGCATCCACTGCTGAAATATAGAAAGCTTTGTTGGTTTCTCTCAACCAACTCAGCAGTTGGTTGAGAGAAAAGCATCCCAAGCTCAGAAGAGAGGTTAGGTTTGCAAACTTTCAGCAGCAGCTCACAGCTAAAAAAAAGCCAAACAGAGCAGAACTATTGGAAATAAAGTAAAACAGGGCCATCCTCTGGTTTCCACTCAATATGTTTGTCTTCATTGATTATTTTGGTTTTTAAAATGGAGATGAGATTCAAAAAACAAATCCCAAAGGCTGCATAAACTTGATGGGCAAACAGCTACTTAAAATTAACAATGCATTTCTGCTTGTTCTGTTTTCTGGAAATACTGAGCCTGTATTTCATTTTAAATGTTTGTGCTTTATTAAGATAAATGGAAAGGGCGCAGTGGTTGTCTACAAAAGTTCTGAAGCTGTGATGCCTAATTCCAGCTCTTAAGACCTGGTGTCCTGCATGTTTTAGATGATTCCCTAAGCTTAACACACCTGACTGAAATGAATTGGTCCTTCACACACCTGCAAAGGGAATTTAGCCATTTGAATCAGGGTTTTTCTGAGCAGACACACATCTAAATCATGCAGGAAACCAACCAAATGGACTTCAACTTAATTACTGTCTACTTCCAAATAACCAGAAAAATACCAAAGGAATTTTTGGTTTCCAGTGGAAACTAAGATAATGTGTTGCATTAAGGTCTATAACTGCTTTGAAGACCCACCAATATTGAATTGACATGATTATTTTACAATGCATTAGTTTTTGGCAATTTGCCTTTTTGTTGTTTTTATATCAAAGCATTTTTTAAAGTGCTGACATAAAATTTATTTTTTAAAGCTTTTAATGTTATGTTTAAAACAACCAGATGTAATTACTGGACACAAAACAGCCACATTTGTCCACATCAGGTAATCAAAACAACAGTTATTACCCTTTTTTTTACACATTTGTCTGTATATTTCTACACTAAATTTCTCTGCAGGAAAGTATCAAACAATTACATGTTATGTACCTATCTGATGACGTTAACACTTCCTATGACAATGCTTTTTATTTACAATGCAACCTAACTTCTTGACCTGATGGATGGTATTAATCTTCTGGTTTTCATGTAGGTCTGACATCTGAACACTTTACCAGCAGGTTTCCAAACAATTCTAATGCTCTTTTCAAATCAACATTACTTTTATCTTGTCTGTCACCTGTGATGTTTTAATGACAAAGATATATATTTTATTAAAGGTTAGAAATTTTGTAATTCATTGCTCTTAGATACAGGTCCTTCTCAAAAAATTAGCATATTGTGATAAAGTTCATTATTATCATAAAATCAGAAATGCAGTTTATTATTCACTGTTGAAATTATGTTTGGCAATTTGATGAACTCGACTGTTGGTCAAAGGATTGAAACAAGGTCTGAAATGCAAGACTCTGGGGAGGAAGCTAAACAGGAAACAAAAAGTAAATAGTATTTTAAAAAACAGGGAAGAAAATGCACCAACCACATAACTAACAGTTATCCATTGCCCAAATGCAAACCACAGTTCAATGGAGAGGAAAGCTGACATAACGATCTAACAGGGAGAAAAGAAAATCTGACAGAATACAGGTCCTTCTCAAAATATTAGCATATTGTGATAAAGTTCATTATTTTCTATAATGTAATGATGAAAATTTAACATTCATATATTTTAGATTCATTGCACACTAACTGAAATATTTCAGGTCTTTTATTGTCTTAATACGGATGATTTTGGCATACAGCTCATGAAAACCCAAAATTCCTATCTCACAAAATTAGCATATTTCATCCGACCAATAAAAGAAAAGTGTTTTTAATACAAAAAACGTCAACCTTCAAATAATCATGTACAGTTATGCACTCAATACTTGGTCGGGAATCCTTTTGCAGAAATGACTGCTTCAATACGGCGTGGCATGGAGGCAATCAGCCTGTGGCACTGCTGAGGTCTTATAGAGGCCCAGGATGCTTCGATAGCAGCCTTTAGCTCATCCAGAGTGTTGGGTCTTGAGTCTCTCAACGTTATCTTCACAATATCCCACAGATTCTCTATGAGGTTCAGGTCAAGAGAGTTGGCAGGCCAATTGAGCACAGTGATACCATGGTCAGTAAACCATTTACCAGTGGTTTTGGCACTGTGAGCAGGTGCCAGGTCGTGCTGAAAAATAAAATCTTCATCTCCATAAAGCTTTTCAGCAGATGGAAGCATGAAGTGCTCCAAAATCTCCTGATAGCTAGCTGCATTGACCCTGCCCTTGATAAAACACAGTGGACCAACACCAGCAGCTGACACGGCACCCCAGACCATCACTGACTGTGGGTACTTGACACTGGACTTCTGGCATTTTGGCATTTCCTTCTCCCCAGTCTTCCTCCAGACTCTGGCACCTTGATTTCCGAATGACATGCAGAATTTGCTTTCATCCGAAAAAAGTACTTTGGACCACTGAGCAACAGTCCAGTGCTGCTTCTCTGTAGCCCAGGTCTGGGGAATGCGGCACCTGTAGCCCATTTCCTGCACACGCCTGTGCACGGTGGCTCTGGATGTTTCTACTCCAGACTCAGTCCACTGCTTCCGCAGGTCCCCCAAGGTCTGGAATCGGCCCTTCTCCACAATCTTCCTCAGGGTCCGGTCACCTCTTCTCGTTGTGCAGCGTTTTCTGCCACACTTTTTCCTTCCCACAGACTTCCCACTGAGGTGCCTTGATACAGCCCTCTGGGAACAGCCTATTTGTTCAGAAATGTCTTTCTGTGTCTTACCCTCTTGCTTGAGGGTGTCAATAGTGGCCTTCTGGACAGCAGTCAGGTCAGCAGTCTTACCCATGATTGAGGTTTTGAGTGATGAACCAGGCTGGGAGTTTTAAAGGCCTCAGGAATCTTTTGCAGGTGTTTAGAGTTAACTCGTTGATTCAGATGATTAGGTTCATAGCTCGTTTAGAGACCCTTTTAATAATATGCTAATTTTGTGAGATAGGAATTTTGGGTTTTCATGAGCTGTATGCCAAAATCATCCGTATTAAGACAATAAAAGACCTGAAATATTTCAGTTAGTGTGCAATGAATCTAAAATATATGAATGTTAAATTTTCATCATGACATTATGGAAAATAATGAACTTTATCACAATATGCTAATATTTTGAGAAGGACCTGTAGAGATGTGTGGCTGATTTTTGTAGGTCCAGTTTTCAAATGACAACCGAGAACTACAAATAAACATTCTGTTATTTATATTGAGCACAGGAAGGAAATCATGCCCTGTGAAACAGAGTTTTGCGATATTAAAACAAAAACACAATGATTTGGATTTACATATCAAAGCCTAGCATATCATATTAGGGCAACAAATTTGCATAGTTAAGATAACTACCCATTAACTTCTTTAGAAAATGCAGAAATTCAAAAAGTTTCTAAATCCAGCATTTTTCCTGACTGAGTTTATCCAAATGAATAAAGCAGAGCAACTTTGCTGTAGTACCTTCAGCCTTACTGGTATCTCGACCTTAGGCCAGTTTGCTCTGTGTTTCACCAGATGGCTATGTTTTGTAACCAAGTAGGTCAGGTATGAAATGATCAAAGTTGCAAAATGGTGAAGGAGTGAAAATATAAGCATCTGTTGAAGTATAGCTCTCTGTTCTAGTTGAATGACCAGCTGACATGATGCAGAAAATGCTTTTCTCTAAATGACTTCTTAAACCTTTCCCTCTCATTTTTTCAAAACATCTCAGTTAGCATCTCAGTTAAAATTGCTAACTTTAAGTCAGATTAAGTCACGACCGGGTAGAGCTTACATATGATAAATAAATTAGAGAACGACAGTAACCAGACTGGACGTAGAAACTGTTGGAGAACTGAGTTTATTCTTTTGAAGTAAAGTAAATAAAGTAGAAGTAAATCACAATAGAAAATAATCCATGTGGACAGATGTAGAACATTCAAAGCAGTTTAGATTATATTTTTGGTGTTAAACTGTTTTTGTTTGATGAGGTTTTGATACTAGACTGAAAACCGTCTTTGCAGGGAAACTAGTTGCCTGTTGCTGCAGCTCAACCTAAGATAAACAGATAAAAAAGATGTTTTCTGTGAATTTAGGAAAACCATATGATTCATCATGATGTGAAACTGTGCATCAAGTACTCTTATGTCTTATTTGTACCTATCTTCAGATATAGTGTCAGCAGTTAAAGTCTATAGGCGCTGGTTATTTCAAATCTAATGTGCTGCGGTAGTAAGCTAGGACAGCAAAATAAAAAATCTGCATGTCCCGCTGCTAATGGATTGCAATGTGTTTTATAAAGTGCCTTACAGTAATCGCAGGGACACAGTTAAATTTGTCTTTGCTTCACAAACTTGCACAATAACTTTCTCAACTGCAGCTCACATGCAGAGAACTGACATATCTACAAAGAAGGCTAAATTCTCCCTTATACAACTACTGAAAAAAAAAAAAACAATGATAACATAAGGATAGTATGTGAGGAGTGTGAGTGCAGCTGTTTTCACAGAACGGTTGTCACTGTGCACTTATGAAAGCAAGGTTATTACATCTGGACATTAAAGCAGCAACAACAGACATTTCTGTATTGTGTTTACTGTAGGTGCATGAAAATGATCTTAATAATCAAATTAACCAGCCTTCAGTTGGGAAAAATAGGAATGTGAAAGCGGACATTCATTACCTTAATACCAATGCATTATATGGATTTTAAATATCCATTTTCTACTATCTGCTGAATAAAACAGGTTGCTGAAAGATTAATAAATAGAAAAGTGCTTAAGAGTCTGCTTCACGAATTAAACAGTGTATTAATTATTTGGGTTCTGTCTGGTTGGATATCAAATACCTGGAATGGTTTTGGAGGGGGAGACCACAGACATTTTTCCCTCCTCATTTTATTGACTGCTGTTCAGTAGTTCTGCATTTGACCAGGGTCAGTGTCGCTAGTGGTAGCATGAGGCGAAGCTTGGACCCTACTGAGGTTGCACAGGCAGTCCAACTCTACCAGGATGGCACACCACTAGGCTCCTTTGCCCGAAGGTTTGCTGTGTCTCCCAGCACCATCTCAAGAGCATGGAAGAGATTCCAGGAGACAGACAGTTATTTTAGGAGAGCTGGACAGGGCTGGCGGAGGCCCTTAACCCATCAGCAGGACCAGAATCTGCTCCTTCATCAAGGAGGAGTACTGCCAGAGCCCCACAAAGTGACCTTATGCCGGTCATTGACGTGAATGTCTCTGACCAAACTATCAGAAACAGACTTCAGGGGGGAGGCCTGAGGGCCCAACGTCCTTTAGTAGGCCCTATGCTCACTGCCTGGCACAGTGGAGCTCGACTGGCATTTGCCAGAGAACACCAGAATTGGCAGGTTGGGCACCAGGGCCCTGTTCTCTTCTTTGCTCAGTTGAGAGAAGGTTCACCCTGAGCTCATGGGACAGACGTGAAAGGGTTTGGAGAAGCTGGGTGGAACGTTGTGCTGCCTGCAACATTTTTCAGCATCATCAGTTCAGTGGTGGGTCAGTGTTGGTCTGAGGAGGCATAACCATGGAGAGATGCACAGACCTGTACAGGATAAATAATGGCACCCTGACTGAATTTAGAACTATTTCTTAAAGGGCCACAAACCTGCTCTTATGTATGACTGTGTGAATGGTTGTTTGTCTTGTTTGTCTCTGTGATGGACTGGCCACCTGTCCATGGTTGTGATCCTGCTTCTTGCACTTACTGCTGGAGACGGGCATCAGCCCGCAGTGACCCTGCAAGGACTATGCAGGTACAGAAATGAATAAATTAATGGAGTTCATCACTGGCAACAGTGGAACACTGCTCTTTACTCTGTTAAAATGTGAAAGCAGCAGATTTGATTTTCCTTCGTATATACTTTCTAAAATAAGTTTAATCAAGACTATTTTAATGTCATATCTGAAATCCAGTTGTGTACCAAAAGAATTACAGAACATGAGCTGTAAAATTTAAAAATCCAGATCTCTGATGGTGGCTTTCTTATGTTTTACAGCAGTAGGTAAACAGTGCATATATTTTCCTTTTTTAGAAATATTTAATTCAGCTGGCTGGCTGTCACGGGGCGCCATAAGCGAAAACATCATATTCAGTCCTCTCCCGTGGAATATTTGTATGAGACAAACATGCTGGACCTTTTTTCTTTCTGCACAACAAACTCTTCTCCAGTCCTTTTGAATCACCAGGTTGTTGCTGACAGATCCTTCCTGCTTGTTTGCTTTCTCTTTTACACGCTGAGCGTCGACACAAGCATCACCCTCTGCAGTTGGGGGTTGAGGAGGTTGATCCTACACAGCGAAGCTCCCTGATGAGAACTGAAGCCAACGAGGATCTTGGACCCTTGGAGTGGTCGATAATTGCCTTTCAATTGAATTAAGCTGTGAATGAAAGGGATAGATATAAATCTGGCCTCCCTCTGAGCGGTACTGTGTTGAATTCAAGCTGTTTAGCTGTACGCAGATAACAGTCGGCTCAGCCAATTAGAGCGTTGCTGCACTGAACTGTTTCCTCAAAAACCTTTTAATATCCAAGCCTGTGAACTTGACTCGCAAAGCAGTGGCAGAATATTTTATTCAAATCACTCTCATGTCTTTAATGTTGATGCTTGTAGGAAAAAGAGGTGTGGAGTGGTAAGAAGGGATGAGAGGTGTCTTCCTGTTTGTTCAGCAAGTCCATAAAGATGCTTCTTGGTCTTTTTTCTCTGCTCACTCCTCCTTTTCCTCTACAAGTTTTTAAAGTTATTCTAGTTTTCTTTATTGGCTCTACAAAAACAGCAAGTCTACAAAGGTGAATGAAAGAATTAAAAAAGGTTTCTAAGGAGTTGGTAAAATCTTTATTTATTTATTTTTTTACAAATACACGTGGTATACTGGGCTATACTAAGTATTGTATATTTTACAATATGCAATATTTTTTGCAAAGTCAATGTATTAAACTTTAAAACAGAGTAGTATAATTTCTTCCATATTCTTTATCGGATTTAGGGAAATAAAGACTTTTACCAGGCTTCACGGTGACACAACTCTTAGCACAGCTGCCTTGCAGCAAAAAAGGTTTTAGCTTTGAATCTCGGCCTGGCGTCTTTCTGCATGAAGTTTGAGGTTATCCTAGAGAGTGGGTTTTCACTGGGTACTCCAGCTTCCTCCCACAGTCAAAAATGTGACTGTTACCCAGGCCTTTTTTGTGAGCATTTCCACTGACAAGGCCAAAACAGGGCCATTATGTCACCAAATGCTGAGTGTTAACACCTCGTACTGCAGCAGTGATGTCTTCAGTCGCTGAGTGTGAGAGAGGCTCTCGACATATAATAAAGACTGATTTTCAGCAAAAAACTAAAACTGTTAATTCTGTTGCAGGAATTACACTTTATAACATATTTAGTCATTATAAAGTAAACAGAAAAACCTAGCTACACGTGAGTTGTTTCAGAATTCACAAAAATGGCCAGAAGATGTCAAAGTTCTGCTTTACAGTGTTTCTTACTTAGGGAATACTGGTGTACAATATATATAAATATATATATTTTTTTGGCAAAATGCACTATAATTTAAAAGATGATATTGCATCATTTTTGGGAGTTAAAAGATGCATAAACAAGGACAAAGTTTCTTGGGTTTCTTTGCAGTAGAACATTCTCCCAAACCAGAAACATCTCTAAAGGGCCTGACAGCCATCGAATTGTAGTCCACCCCTAACTTACAAATTTAAAAAAGGGTCACCCCATGCCTTCTGAATGCAGAAAACGTTAAAGAATTAAATAAAACTTGCATTGCATTGACGGCTATAACACACTGTGGAGTTGCTATGGGGATATTTGTGGTCTTAATGCTGTGTAAAGGGGTAAATTTTTGTTACTTTGGAAATGGCAAAATGATCTAAGAAGTGCAGCTGGTTTGTGCTGTTCTGATCTGCAGGAAGAACACACTAATCTATGAAAAATAAGCGTGGCGATATTTTACACTCGGTGATCACACGCCACTCTATTATTCAACAAATGTGCTTCTATCACTAATTGTTTCATAAAAAGTGAGTGTAGATGCTAAATGAATTAGTTATAGTGTGCTTGCTCTTTTCAGTGTGTTTAATTTGATGCATAAAAACCAGCACAGCTGGTATCACATCTGTGAATGTTTGGCAGTTGCAGAATCCAATATGTATGACAGGCGAAAAGTGTCTGACTGCATTAATTTAAATGTCAGCTGTGGTCATGTGGGTGGCCTCTGCTGCTGCTGATGTGGAGAAAAGTGAAGTTATTTCTTTCCCTGCCTTGTTGTGAGATTTTCTACTAAAGCACATCAAAAGTCACTACCTGGTTTCCTTTTCACTCACTCTCCATCCTCCTCTCCTCATCTTTATCGCCCTCATTTTTTTCCTCTTTAATTCTCTCCCTTATCTCACTCCTCTGAATTTGTTTCTCTTTCTTTCTTTCTTTCTTTCTTTCATCCCTCTCTACTTCTGATTTAAACCAAACCGAAAAATGTTTTTTTTTTTTTTTGCTGTGGTTGTTTGAGTGCATCTTTGATGGAAGTGATGATGAGGAGTACGGTGATGAATAATAAAATTTTGCCACTTTCAGAGAATGGGAACATGACAGATTCAGGACTTTAGAGAAACCTTGATGTCTGTGTTACCACAACAAAAAGCAAAATGAACCGACCCGCTTTGGAAAAGGGACAAGAGGAAAATACATTTCAATAGGTCTGCATGGTGTTCTCGTGGCTGATGGATTTGAACTCGTGGAAAATTATGCACCTGTTTTATTATTATTTACTTGTAAACATCTGTGCAAGCTTCAGGTCACTTTCCTTCTTTTTCAAATAGCCAGGATTGATTGTAAACTCTTTGACGGTCTTTACACATTTTTCATAAGAGTTGGGTTGTTTTTCACTTATTTTCTGTCCAGTCATTGCAGCTGACCATGAAATAACAATCTGCACCATGTGCACAAACACTGAATACTGGACAAGGACGAATAAACCATCAAGCTTTATCAGATTAGGAGAGGAAATAAATCCTGCAAAGACTTGACAGTGGACATGAGAGATCAGTCACCGTATCATTATGCCAAGGTTTTAGCCAGCGGCTCTTTGGAAATCACCATTTTGGTGCTTAACTATTGTTTTCTGCTTGTCAAACCAGTATCTTTAGTGGTTTTCATAGATTCAGCCCAATAATTGGGCAGGCTTCCAATTGCAAAAAACCAAAACACCCAGTTTAAAATTAGTTCTGAACTAAATTCATTTATATGCATAAAACTAGTTCATAGTAAGTTCTGGTGGAGGTTTCTCCCAATAAAAAGTTAGTTTTCTCTCCATTGTGGCCTTATGTCTGCTTGGAAATGGGGATTGCACTGAAGTAAAGTTTCCAGGTTTTTAGCAGATTGTATGCAGATGTGAGAAAACTAATGCTGAACTTATCAATGCCCTGAAGGTTTCCTTCAAGGCTGTTGGAGGGTAAAAGGAAGCTCTATTGATCAGCTTAGACTCTAGCACTGTGGCTAATCAGCAGATGAATAGAGGTTAATGGTTCCTTTTGCTGCCTGAAATCTAAACATAGATTGGCATTTAGTGAGATGAGGCCTTGGCATTTATTTTAGCTGACTCCGTGTCACTATTTATGGGAAAAAGAAGTTAATGTAGCAAAGGCCAAGTGATCACAGGCAGGATCTCACACCAGCACACTGAGTTTATCTATTTGTTGGATTGATTCGTTTAACTTTTTAGTCACTGCTCTGAAAATGGCAGATTATGGCAGATTTAATGGCAGATTAAAATGGAAGGATTAGTGCAGTAGGTTGCAATCTGCATTGAATTTGTTGCTAACATTTTCAGTTTAACCCCTTTACGTACAAGTGGAGATTCTTCACTAATAAGATTGTATTTAATTTGATTAATAAAATGTTTTGTATTAATCAGCTCAGGTGATTTTAGATATTCATGATAAAAGTCAGCTTTTAAAATATAGAATATTTCTAAAATATTAGCCTACTGTTAGAAAACCATAGTTTTCAAATAAAAAAATCTTTGATCTGAATTTATCAACTGAATAAAAGGCTTCAATACTGAGATTGCGTTATGTCAGAGAAATGATCGAAGTCCTGATTAAATTCAAATTATCAATGTGAATAAAATTTGCTTTTGAAGCGTGACCATTGCAGGACCTACATAGCTGGACCTAAAGTTAAATAAGGCCCTGAGCAGAATTTAATTTGGGGAACCCACTTCCACCTAAACCCATGGCAGTTATTACAGCCCCGGAAAAGTAGAGCAGGGTGTATAAAAATTAATCCTTTGTTCACGTTCAGCACTGGTAGAAGAGGCTATTACTTGATCTGCTTATAGTTCCAGTATAAAATGTGATCTGAGCTCAGACACATGCAGTACAAATAATAACATTTGTGTTTATCTTTAACTCTGTCACCCTAACTCTGTTAACATTACTCATGTTTTGTTAGGGCTCATGGAGGTAGACAAAAGCGGGTTACTGGCTCCACAGGCCTCCATAACAATCTTGGCGGTCATTGTTGCCCTTTATTTTCTTCAAAATGTTTTATTTTTACTCAAAGGGTAAAGGGGAAAACAATTAACAATCAAAATGTGTTTTCTATACTTTGTTCATCTTGAGGTACCTAAATTATTCATGGTGAACTGTCTAAAGATTTAATATATAGGTATCAGTTCTTACACATTTGGTCTGAGTTAGCCATTTTTTCAAATCATTTTTTGAAGTAAAACCTTTTTATTTACCTTTCTCTAAGGAACAGTGAGTGTACAGTCTTCACCTAATTAGTTTGACAGTAACAGAGACAACACTGATGCTACTTCTGTCTGAAGAAAGGATATCATTTTCAGCTGGCATATAAAGTGTTTCCAACCATCTCACTAAAGCACACATCATTTTCCTCCCTTTTTGTTTGTAAGGAGATGCAGCGAGACGAGCTGAATTTGAAAGTACTTCTTTTAGCTGTTCTTTTCACTTCTCATTTCATAGCTGCTGTGTGCAGTCTTTCTTGCCTTGTTAGTTTGGAGCAAAGGCATATGCAGGCCTCAAACTATTTGCTCTCCATTCTCACTGATGCAGCAAAAGAGGGAGAGCAAAAGAGACTGGAGAGGAGGTAGAACAGTGAAAGTGCTGCAATGAAGGATGGATTCTAGTAGAAAACTGTCATGTTTTGGTGATGTAGAGAGATGTATTAGTGAGAAATAGAAAATTGTTTCTCTCTTGTGACTTGATAACCAAAATCTTGTGGTTGTTCTGCCATCTAAGCTATAACAAATCTTACAGAAGTAGTTGTTTTATTGTAGGAGTCTTTAGAATTCAAGCACACAGGTATTAATCCTCTTTATTGAGTGAAAAGTAAAACATAAAGACACGTTAAGGTCTGGTTCCTGATGATTTGGCATCTTTGACAAATGAGGGAAACCCAGACATTTCTCCTACATCAAACTCCTGAACTGTACCAGACAGCTCCATGCAACATTCTTGACTCATTAAATCGTTCATCCTCATCTGCTTATCTGAAATGAAATAACAGAGGGAAATCCAGACATCTCTCTCTCGAACACTCTCTACCTCATTCAGGAGGATCCCTAGATCTTACAAGGCTAGAAGCGATATACAACACCTCCAGTAAATTCTGCATCTGCCCCTGTTCTACTCCAAGCTCCTTGCTCGTATCTGAAATCTCAATTCTTTGGTTGTTAAGAATTTCTCATGACCACAGATGAGGGTCTAGGTCTAGACGGATCAGTAAACTGAAATTCGTAGACGAAGCCCCGATCCATGTATCCTTCTCCATCTGACCGTCAGAACGACAATTCAAGATACAGTACTTGTCCTCCACTTGAGGCAGAGACTGACTTGGAGGGAGAAGGACACTTTTTTAACCATTATCTGGCTTTAGGCCCTCGTCCCCATTTCTTTATATTATTTTCCATTAATTTTCACCGGTTTTAAATTATGAACCCACATATATTTTGCCTATGAATAATTCAGGCTTTCAATATGCTGCTAAACTCAAAGGCTTAACCAGTGCTTATTCGAATTTAACATTTGACCAATTTATTTACCAACCAACCAGGTGATTTGTGAAGAATTTTAACACACAAAAGTTTTTAAGAAGGCATGGTACCTTAGAAGCAAGGTAAAAAAAAAATTAGGGGTTTTGAAATGTATGTACATGGCAGAATAAAAAAGTAGATGTAAGTAGATAGGTGTATGAATGAGTGTGTGCATGGTTGTTTGTGTGTTGCCCTGCAATGGACTGGCGACCTGTCCAGGCTGACCCCGCCTCTCGCCCATAGACTGCTGGAGATAGGCACCAGCTCCCCCGTGACCCACTATGAAATAAGCGGTAGAAAATGACTGACTGACTGACTGACATTGAAAAGCAGCAAATAGGACCGGGCATCTACAATATAAGAAAACCATTAATTTTTCCATTCACTCTGTCTGGTGAATGTGGCAGGCAGGGCTCTGGGCACAGACTCTCTAAACTTGGACTTTTCAAATGGGGGGAATATCTAGCCTGGTCTGATAAATTTTGATTTTAGCTGAAGTGGCAGATGGTGGGTCAGAATTTGGCACAAACAACAAGAATCCATGGAGCCAAATTGCTTTGTGTAAACAATCCAGGCTGCTGCTGTTGGGGCTGTAAAGTGTGAAGAATGTTGTCTTGACACTCTGTTATAACACCTAATCAGTCCAAGGGAAACAAAAATGATCTTTTGGGCACCAGAGCACAATCCTTTGATACATTCTTCAAGCTATAAATCATAAAATGTAAGTCTTGTTTTTGAACATAAAACCTTTTAATCCAGTGTAATGCCTACCAAATGAGATGGTAAACTGGCAGCAGGAAGATGCAATAAATAAATCTGCATTCATGATTGTAAGGTATAACAGAAGCTGTATTTATAAGGTACATTGAGAACATTGCTGCTGAACATTAAAATCGAAGCAAAGGGAAGTAAGAATGTACCAAGAAAAATGTGTTTAAATTAAATGAGAAAATAGTTAAAAATAATATTTAAAGACATAATTTTAACATTAAGAGGAATTTGTGTTTTGCAGATTTTGCTACTTATATTAAGGATGTTTATGACCAAATTTGCCACTTCAAGACATGACAGGAAACTTATTTAAAAACTATAACTGATTGGATTGAGGAAAAAGAAAATGGGTGATGTGGAATGTGGTAATCTTGCTCTAGGAAGGAACCCAGGGAGTAAAATTGAAGATTTGATTTGATCTTGGGAGGCATTATATTCTATTTCCCCTTGTTTTGTGTTGAGACAACCCTGGAAAGAGGGTCAATGTTGCAAATTTGGTGGCAGCTTTTTTTCTAACAAGATTAAGTAAAACTGTGTGTGCAATAGTACATGTTTTCATGCCAAAAATCCATTGGTGCCCTTTGGTGGCGCTGTGGGAAGTACTGTTGCCTTGCAGCAAAAAGGTCCTGGCACTGAATCCATGTGCGGAGTTTACATGGTTTCTTTGTGCACGTTTGGGTTTTCAGCCTTATTCCACAGTCCAAAAACATGACTTTAGGTTAATTGCAAAAACATGACTTTAGGTTAATTGGTCTCTCTTAACAGTGAGGGCATAGTTGTTTGTCCTGAGTGTCTCTGTGTTGCCCTGTAATAGATAGATTGGCGACCTGTACAGAGCGTACCCCACCTCTGGCCCAATTACTGCTGAGATGGGCACTAGCTCAGTCGCAAGAATAAGCAGCTACACAATGGAAGGGTGGGCCCTATTGTTTCAGTTGTGTTGTCTTGAAGAACTTGTGCAGCAGTTCCTCCCAGCTGCAGTCAGAGCAGGAGATGTTCACCACCTCTGTGTCCAGACTACAAATTATTCACATGCACAAAGTCTATGCTGGCTGGACCCCTTATAGCCAGGGTGGGGTGTAAATATAAAATATATCTTACTTACTTCCCCAGGAGCAACAGCAAAGCAAAATGGAGAAGAGACAAACCAGAGCCTTAAGACCTCCGACTATTAGCTGTTTTGGACCAATAAAGTGTCGTCCAATTAGAGTAAAGATGGTGTTTATAAGGGTATATATCAAACAAAAGCACTGTCTCCACTGTTTAATAGCAATAAGGTATAAAGGCTCTCTGTCAGGGTTAGTCTGAATGAAATTCTCCAATTTGTTAACATTACTGATACCTAGAAAAACAAACCAAAGTGTAAATCCAGCTTCCACATCCCTCCGCTAACAGAATCAGACCAGCATAACAAACACCATAAATGTCTTTAAACCAACAGTTGTTGGTGGCTGGGGGACTGGAACAGATTACTTGAATTTTCTTTTGTTTTCAAAATTAAAATAGTTTCTATTTAGCGCCAATTTGCAACACGTCTTCTCAAGGCACTTCACAAAGTCAATTCAATCGAATCATACAGATTTCAAGTCAGGTACATACATTCAAATTAATCCTAACTATTGAACATTGCAGTCAGAAATCAGTTATTTATTCAAATTGGTTAAAAAGTTTTGCTATCTAAGAAAACCCAGCAGATTGCATCGAGTCAGTGACTTATAGCATTCACTCCTCCTGGATGAGCATGTAGAGACAGTGGACAGTCACTGGTGTTGACTTTGGAGCAATCTCTCATTCTGAGCAGAAGAAGCTTGGACGATCCCCCCCCTCCAAGAAGGTGTCACAGGTAGATACAGAGTCACGCCAGGTATAGCTCCTAGGAAGAGAAAAGAGAGACAATATAAAGTTAAAAGCTGGAGTAACAGCAAATAATGCAAAATTGAAGAGTAGTATGAGAATGTAGCAGAGAGTGAAAGTGGTCATTATGTCCTCCAGCAGCTTAAGCCTATAGCAGCATAACTACAGAGATAGCTCAGGATAACCTAAGCCAGCCTAACTTTAAGCTTGATCAAAAAGGAAAGTTTTAAGACTAGCCTTAAAAGTAGACAGGGTGTCTGCCTCATGGACTAAAACTGGGAGCTGGTTCCACAGGAGAGGAGCCTGATAACTAAAGGATCTGCCTCCCATTTTGCTTCTAGAGACTCTAGGAACCACCAGTAAACCTGCAGTCTGAGAACGAAGTGCCTTTTAACAGGAAGAAACCTCCTGCAGAACCAGGCTCAGTGTGAGCGGCCATCTGCCACGACCGACTGGGGGTTTGAGAGAACAGAGCAGAGACACAAAGAGAACAAAGAAGCATTGATCCATGAGTCCTTTCTATGGGAAGGAAAAGTAAATGTTAATGGATGTAGCTCCTTTAGTCGTTTCACCTAGAAGAAAGAACAGATAAACTCTGAGCCAGTTTTCAAGGTTAGAGTCTGAAAAAGAGCACATATAATTAGTTACAGTAAACCTCAGTCAATTGCCATGTCTAGGAGAGAGAAAGGGTTAAACACTGAAAGACAGGGCCATGTGGATCATCGGTAGAGGGTGAGCATTAAGTTGTTGCCAGCAGAAACTTGGACGATGCCCCTCTCCAGAAAGGTGTCACAGGTAGACACAGAGCCAGGCCAGGTGTAGCTTCTAGGAAGAGAAAAGAGAGAACAAAGTTAAAAGCTGAAATAACAGCAAATAATGCAAAATTGGAGAATAGTGTGAGAATGTAGCAAAGAGGGTGAAAGTGGTCATTATGTCCTCCAGCAGCCTAAGCCTATAGTAGCATAACTACACAGATATTTTCAGTTCAGATTATTTAGTTAAATGGCGCTTATTTACAACAATGTCGTCACAAGGCACCCCACAAAGGGTCCCACTGATGGTCATTGTTATACTAAAAACCACAAGGATTGGGATACCTCTCTGTCAAACTGATTATAACCATTGGAAAAGAGAAGGGGTCACACAGGTAGCAGAAATGGAGGGCATGTTTGCACCTCAACCATAACTGAGCTGGTTTAGGCTAAACCTGACTCCCCCTTACTCCGTCCAACAGGGAGGGAGGAAGGCTCCCTCCCTGATAAACTAAGCCACTCTAACTATAAGCTTTATCAAAAAGGAAAGTTTTAAGCCTAGCCTTAAAAGTAGACAGGGTGTCTGCCTCACGGACTAAAACCGGGAGCTGGTTCCACAGGAGAGGAGCCTGATAACTAAAGGATCTGCCTCCCATTCTACTTCTAGAGACTCTAGGAACCACCAGTAAACCTGCAGTCTGAGAATGAAGTGCCCTTTTAGGAACATATGGAGCCATCAGTTCTCTGATGTATGATGGAGCTAGATCATTAAGGGCTTTATATGTGAGGAGGAGAATTTTAAATTATATTCTGGATTTAACAGGGAGCCAATGAAGGAAATAGGAGAAATATAATCTCTCTTTTTAATTTTCAACAGAACTCTTGCTGCAGCATTTTGAATCAGCTGAAGGCTTTTAACTGCATTTTGTGGACATCCTGATAGTAAGGAATTACAATAGTCCAGCCTTGAAGTAACAAATGCATGGACTAGTTTTCAGCATCACTCCTGGACAGGATATTTCTAATATTGGCAATGTTCCGGAGATGAAAGAAGGAAATCCTAGAAACCTATTTGTTATGGGATTTAAATGACATGTCCTGGTCAAAAATAACACCAAGGTTTTTTACTTTATTACCGGAGGTTAATTTAATGCCATCCAGGTTAAGTGACTGACTAAGCAGTTTCCTTTTCAAAGACTCCGATCCAAAGACGACAATTTCTGTCTTGTCTGAATTTAGAAGCAGAAAATGTAAAGTCATTTAGATTTTTATGTCTTCAAGACATGCTTGTAGTCTATCTAACTGGTTGGGCTCATGTGGATTTATGGATAATTAAAGCTGAGTATCATCAGCATAACTGTGAAACTATCTCATTTTGGCTGATAATTGGCTGATCTATTGGAAGTATATATATATATATATATACAGGTCCTTCTCAAAAAATTAGCATATTGTGATAAAGTTCATTATTTTCCATAATGTCATGATGAAAATTTAACATTCATATATTTTAGATTCATTGCACGCTAACTGAAATATTTCAGGTCTTTTATTGTCTTAATACGGATGATTTTGGCATACAGCTCATGAAAACCCAAAATTCCTATCTCACAAAATTAGCATATCATTAAAAGGGTCTCTAAACGAGCTATGAACCTAATCATCTGAATCAACGAGTTAACTCTAAACACCTGCAAAAGATTCCTGAGGCCTTTAAAACTCCCAGCCTAGTTCATCACTCAAAACCCCAATCATGGGTAAGACTGCCGACCTGACTGCTGTCCAGAAGGCCACTATTGACACCGTCAAGCAAGAGGGTAAGACACAGAAATAAATTTCTGAATGAATAGGCTGTTCCCAGAGTGCTGTATCAAGGTACCTCAGTGGGAAGTCTGTGGGAAGGAAAAAGTGTGGCAGAAAACGCTGCACAATGAGAAGAGGTGACCGGACCCTGAGGAAGATTGTGGAGAAGGGCCGATTCCAGACCTTGGGGGACCTGCGGAAGCAGTGGACTGAGTCTGGAGTAGAAACATCCAGAGCCACCGTGCACAGGTGTGTGCAGGAAATGGGCTACAGGTGCCGCATTCCCCAGGTCAAGCCACTTTTGAACCAGAAACAGTGGCAGAAGCGCCTGACCTGGGCTACAGAGAAGCAGCACTGGACTGTTGCTCAGTGGTCCAAAGTACTTTTTTCGGATGAAAGCAAATTCTGCATGTCATTCGGAAATCAAGGTGCCAGAGTCTGGAGGAAGACTGGGGAGAAGGAAATGCCAAAATGCCAGAAGTCCAGTGTCAAGTACCCACAGTCAGTGATGGTGTGGGGTGCCGTGTCAGCTGCTGGTGTTGGTCCACTGTGTTTTATCAAGGGCAGGGTCAATGCAGCTAGCTATCAGGAGATTTTGGAGCACTTCATGCTTCCATCTGCTGAAAAGCTTTATGGAGATGAAGATTTCATTTTTCAGCACGACCTGGCACCTGCTCACAGTGCCAAAACCACTGGTAAATGGTTTACTGACCATGGTATCACTGTGCTCAATTGGCCTGCCAACTCTCCTGACCTGAACCCCATAGAGAATCTGTGGGATATTGTGAAGAGAACGTTGAGAGACTCAAGACCCAACACTCTGGATGAGCTAAAGGCCGCTATCGAAGCATCCTGGGCCTCTATAAGACCTCAGCAGTGCCACAGGCTGATTGCCTCCATGCCACGCCGCATTGAAGCAGTCATTTCTGCAAAAGGATTCCTGACCAAGTATTGAGTGCATAACTGTACATGATTATTTGAAGGTTGACGTTTTTTGTATTAAAAACACGTTTCTTTTATTGGTCGGATGAAATATGCTAATTTTGTGAGATAGGAATTTTGGGTTTTCATGAGCTGTATGCCAAAATCATCCGTATTAAGACAATAAAAGACCTGAAATATTTCAGTTATTGTGCAATGAATCTAAAATATATGAATATTAAATTTGCATCATGACATTATAGAAAATAATTAACTTTATCACAATATGCTAATTTTTTGAGAAGGACCTGTATATATAATGAAGACAATTGGCCCAAGCACTGAACCCTGTGGTACTCCACAATTAACCCTGGAGTTTAAAGATGATTTATCATTTACATGAACAAACTGGAATCTGTCAGACAAATAAGATTTAAACCAGCCTAGCTCTGTTTCCCTGATCCCTGCAGCATGTTCCAGCCTTTCTGAGAGAATATTGTGATCGACTGTATCAAATGCAGCAGTGAGATCTAACAGGACAAGTACAGACACAACTCCATTGATTAAGGCTAGGAGAATACTTGAATATTTGAATCATTTACAGAGAGTCTTAATAATTTCCATCTAGTTTATAGTAACTTCTCATTATGGCCAGATCTAGGGAAAATTTAAATTAAGTTAAAGAAGAGAAACATAAAGAAATACAGTGATGCTACTGAGCAGCAGTTAGAGTGGAATCATACATCATTTCAACTGCTAGAACAAATTACAAAGTGATCAGAAAGCAATACATTTCAGCATGTAAAACGTGAACTGAAAACTATAGAAAGTGAAGTAACAATGTGACTTCTTTTTGACATTTGAAATCACACAAAGACTAAAGACTTTATTTCTAGTCAAGGCTCAGTCTGATCATTATTTTCTCAATTTACTGCCTGTTTTATTTGTTTCGGTTGATATTTACGCTAAAAAGCAATGTCAGCATTGATTTTCAATTCCTCTTGTTGATTTTTCTAGGAAACACAAATATCCTTTCTATATTTATTTATAAATTATAGAAACTATTAATAATGCAAAAATATGGTAAATAACTTCTAACCTTGAATTTAAGGTTTAGGACTTGAGACTTGAGTATCTTACCTTTGGGCATAGATTGGGCCTTACCTTCAGTGGAAAGACTTGAGACCGCTGACTTGTAAAACAAGGACTTGGTCCCACCTATGATACTTTGTTCACCTTTGAATCAAGTAAAAATTATAATCTTTGTTTTCTTTAATATAATTTACAGAAAATATAATGCATTGTAACTAATTTGCTTACCAAATCAGGATTTCTTAGCAGTGTTACACCTCTAGCTAAAACACATGCTAGTCACGGGAGCTGGTTTGTATTTTTCTTCACATAAAACTGTTGTAGGAACTAGAAAGAACATTTGTTTTCTTTTGATCTCTGGGGAACCGATCAAAGCCAAGGATCTGACAGATTGGCTGCTGTGATTAATGTGACAGTTGTTTTATGTGATGCTGTGAACCGGAGACAAAACAATGCTGACAACTCTTGTTAAGGTGTTAATGTTGCTGAGTTTGATCTAATCTCCAGCATACGTGGACAGCATAATGATTTAAAATCAAAAAGACTCTGTTCTTTTCAACACATAACAAGTAGGAGTGAGGTGATGTCAAATTTTAATGAGCCTCTGATCTCAACCAGCTGCCTTTAGAGAATCCAGATCCAAGCAAAGCATTCCAGAAATGGCTTGTTTTTGTGTGTGATATGTTGAAAACACTAAATAAATGTATTATCTGCAAAAAAAGTAGAAAATCTGCACTTTATGAACTACAATCTGCTCCAGTTTACACTGTCAGGAATCATTTATCTGATGGTGCAAAACTAAAAACTGTCAGCTTCGACATAAGCAGCTGGAATCAAGAATTATTCACATTAGTTTGCTCTAGTAGCATAAAAATATCCACCCAAATTTAAACTAAACTGATTTATTTTTAAAGAATGACTTCTGACTTTATCTGACAGCTCTGTAAAATAATATATCAATACATTTTAGGGTTCAGAAAACAAAAATCATTATGTGTGGCTTTTTTTTTTGTACTTTTCATTGTCTTCCTCAAAAGCAGGAATACTAATAGGGACAAAGAAAATGTTGTGTTCGCCTGGAGAAAACAGAACATAAATAAAATTAAAGTTAAAATTCTAAGTTATCCGAAAACCATCTGTTTTTGCATGATAACTTTAAGATAAAGACTTTATTATGCATAATTTAGATTAATCAATTGAAAATCTTCTTTAGAATTAAAAAATTGAACAACTTGTTGCAAACTTTTATTGCAAGTATATTAACACAACAGTGTCTCCACGTTATAAATTAAACAAGGTTACTTTGCCTTTTATTGAAAACCAATAAATTAAAATTCAGATAAAAAGAAAATTCTACATTTGGTTACATTAAAATTTAATAAAACTTCAATTTAGCCTAACTCTTCTTTTTGTATGGTGATTTTTTTGAAAAGAGGTTTTCAATTACTGTAGGAATTACATATTACCATAATTTTCAAATGTTGTTCAAAAAACAAGGAAACATTGTAATTTTGTTACCCCAGGCTAACCTAGAAGAACATTTATACTAAAGGGGGATGCACAAAAGATCCTGCAGATATATTGGATAATAAAAAATAAAAATAAAAATATATATATAAATCTACTGGAGTTTGTGCAGAGTTAAAGAAAGTTTGGATGAGAAGTATTTACTGTTTCTCACAATGCCTTGTAATTTATGAGGGTTAAATAGAGCTATATCAAATAGAACTTTAATAAGTGGGTTAAAAGACCGAAGGAGGGTGCTGCACATAAGACCCTGTACATATAGGTTATATTAAATAGAAATAGCATAAATCTAATAATTTGTACAGAATTAATGCGTTGATGAGAACTATTAATAAAATGTTGCAGTATTACCATATATATCACAATGTATTGTTTGTGAACTGCATTTAAAACTAACTACTTTGAATACATTGTATATTAAAAACAACCAAATAGCCCTTCCCTATTAAATCAGTGAAACAAGAATACTATAATTTAAGTGGGACATTCAATAGAAGTTCAGAGAGAATTAATGTGGAAGTCACATGTATTTAAGTCCTGGGAGTAAAATGATGGAATGGTTATACAAATGACTTTAAAATTAATAAAACCATTTTATCGTGTTTAAACATTTACTTAAGGGGTAAATGTGAGTAGATTACTGAGAATTAAACTTTAAATTAGTGAGATTATGTATTGTGGATGAAGTTTGTCTTCTGCCAGGCAGACTTCCTGTGTGATCTTTGAACTGGTTTAAGAGTAGCATTGATAAGTTATGACTTCACCTTGTTGTTGTCTTGGTTGTTTGGTTTTGAACTGTAAAAATGTTTGGCTGCACAGTGGAGTTGCTGTTGCCTTGTAGCAAGTATTTCCTGGGTTTATACCCCATCTTTTGGGTGGCATAATACACGTTCTTCCAGTGCATAGATTCCTTCCAGGTACTTCAACTTTCAATTCTGTAAAGTACCAAATAAAGTAATTATTTTATTCACTTGTTCATTGAATGCATTTACACACTCAAACAACCATCAACTTGCTTGTTAATAAAGCTGCTTGTGAACTAAGACACGTACAATTTTGTGCTCACCGTTGAAGAATGAACATATTCTTTGCTGTTAACAAATATGCATTTATATGTACATATATATATATATATATATCTATATATACAGTACAGACCAAAAGTTTGGACACACCTTCTCATTCAAAGAGTTTTCTTTATTTTCATGACTATGAAAATTGTAGCTTCACACAGAAGGCATCAAAACTATGAATTAACACTTGTGGAATTATATACTGAACAAAAACGTGTGAAACAACTGAAAATATGTCTTATATTCTAGGTTCTTCAAAGTAGCCACCTTTTGCTTTGATTACTACTACACACACTCTTGGCATTCTGTTGATGAGCTTCAAGAGGTAGTCACCTAAAATGGTTTTCCAAGTCTTGAAGGAGTTCCCAGAGATGCTTAGCACTTGTTGGCCCTTTTGCCTTCACTCTGCGGTCCAGCTCACCCCAAACCATCTTGATTGGGTTCAGGTCCGGTGACTGTGGAGGCCAGGTCATCTGACGCGGCACCCCATCACTCTCCTTCTTGGTCAAATAGCCCTTACACAGCCTGGAGGTGTGTTTGGGGTCATTGTCCTGTTGAAAAATAAATGATGGTCCAACTAAACACAAACCGGATGGAATAACATGCTGCTGCAAGATGCTGTGGTAGCCATGCTGGTTCAGTATGCCTTCAATTTTGAATAAATCCCCAACAGTGTCACCAGCAAAGCACCCCCACACCATCACACCTCCTCCTCCATGCTTCACGGTGGGAACCAGGCATGTAGAGTCCATCTGTTCACCCCTTCTGCGCTGCACAAAGACACGGTGGTTGGAACCAAAGATCTCAAACTTGGACTCATCAGACCAAAGCACAGATTTCCACTGGTCTAATGTGCATTCCTTGTGTTCTTTAGCCCAAACAAGTCTCTTCTGCTTGTTGCCTGTCCTCAGCAGTGATTTCCTAGCAGCTATTTTACCACAAAGGCCTGATTCACATAGTCTCCTCTTAAAAGTTGTTCTAGAGATGTGTCTGCTGCTAGAACTCTGTGTGGCATTGACCTGTTTTCTAATCTGAGCTGCTGTTAACCTGCGATTTCTGAGGCTGGTGACTCGGATGAACTTATCATCCGCACCAGAGGTGACTCTTGGTCTTCCTTTCCTGGGGCGGTCCAACTGTGAGCCAGTTTCTTTGTAGCGCTTGATGGTTTTTGCAACTGCACTTGAGGACACTTTCAAAGTTTTCCCAATTGTTCGGACAGACTGACCTTCATTTCTTAAAGTAATGATGGCCACTCGTTTTTCTTTACTTAGCTGCTTTTTTCTTGCCAAAATACAAATTCTAACAGTCTATTCAGTAGGACTATCAGCTGTGTACTGTATCCACCTCCTGCACATCACAACTGATGGTCCCAACCCCATTTATAAGTCTTGAAATCCCACTTATTAAACCTGACAGGGCACACCTGTGAAGTGAAAACCATTTCAGGGGACTACCTCTTGAAGCTCATCAACAGAATGCCAAGAGTGTGTGGAGCAGTAATCAAAGCAAAAGGTGGCTCTTTGAAGAACCTAGAATATAAGACATATTTTCAGTTGTTTCAGACTTTTTTGTTCAGTATATAATTCCACATGTGTTAATTCATAGTTTTGATTCTTCAGTGTGAAGCTACAATATTCATAGTCATGAAAATAAAGACAACTCACACACACACACACACACACACACACACACACACACACACACACACACACACACACACACACACACACACACACACACACACACACACACACACAAACACACACACACACACACACTCTCTTGTTTTGCTATATGTAGTGAGGACCACGTGTTGACTCCCATTGACTTCCATTGATTTTCAGTCATTTTCAACCCTTTCTATGCCCTAACCCTGACAATAACCCTAAACCTAACTATTACCAGTGCATGCCTAACCCTAACCTTGACCTAAACTCAATTCACACCTTAGTCCTAAACCTCACCGTTACCAAAATAGGTCGTGAGGACCAGCAAAATGTCCTCACTTTGGTACAAACGGTCCTCAATTTGATGGTGAAATCGGGAAAATGGTTCTCACTGTGATGCCAAGACAAGAACACACACACACGCACGCACACACACAAAGTAGGGAGTGTTTCATAGTTTTAGTATCGCTGCCATAAGCTCTTCTCACTCCATAACTGTGTCAGCAGGGATTTACGGCTCATTGGCTCTCATTATGAAAATGTGATATTGCATTTAAAACCCTGCAGCTATTCTTGGCCTTTGGACTTACGCAGTGTCATGGTTTAAGCACCAGTGGTCTCCACTTCCTGCAGGTACTGCACACAGGTGAAGAGCCTCTAACTCTAATTGATATTTTAGTATTCCTACTTTTTTTTTAATTCAACATAACGTGTTAGAATTAGGTTTTGAAACTTGTTTATGTGTCACTTGAAAAAAAGGCAGTCTCTGGACTTACATCTTTCTATCCATCCGTAATCTCCATTTTCTCTAACACTCAGTCCTGTTCAGGGTGTCTAAATCTGCGTATTTGAGCACCAAAAGGACCAGCATGAGAACCTAAAGAGAATAACTTTAAAACAGCTGAATGTTATTTGGTATTTAACTAATACCTTGCAAATGAAAATAATTTTAGCAATTTTGTAAATATAGATGAACCTACTTTGGCTCAGACGATCTTAACCTTAACCAAGATATTTTAAATGTTAATTCAAAGTTTTTTTCTCCATAACCAGGAAACTTTTGCCCACTTTTTATCACTTGTAATTGTAAGAAAAAATATTTATTTTGTATTTTTCAATCCAGAAAAGTGAAGAATTGTTTATAATGCTTTTGAATTGTCTTTGAAGTCAGAACCTTGATAAAGGAATGATGAGTTTATTGTGGTTTAGCTGGAAGTGAGGAATCCAATGGGACTTATTAACTTTTGTGATGGTAACTACTATTAGAACAACAATATGATAACATGTTCCTCTCCATTTTTTGCATTGAAGCACTGAAGAAACATGTTACATGGATCTTGTACAGCACTGCGTGCCACTAATTTAGTTTCATGCAATCAGAAGGGCAACAAAGTTTTTCTGTCACTTGATGTTTATACGTGCCTCAGACATTTTGGATATGGAACACCGGCTGCTTGAGGAACTCCAACTTTCGAAGCCAGAATTTCAACTTTGGGATGTTCTATTTAAATTTAGTGGGATTTTGAACTAAAAAAACAAATCTCCTGAATACAAATCTAGGCCACCATTAAGCCAGGTTTTAATGTTTCATCTAAGATGCCCAAAAGTCCTCCGTCTTAATACTAATTTAAATTAGTTGATTAGAGGTCTATAAAGATCTTTTAAACAGGTCATGTGGATTTTTTTGTTTCTTTACACTTTTACTACACTTATGTGACATGCTAAGAGAACAAGAACTCATGTTGTTTTTGATTTAAAGTTGAAATAAAGCTTAATAAGCTACCACCATTTAAAAAGCTTTACTGTTTTAGTTCTTTAGAAGTCTTACTTCCAGGGAACTATTTTAATTCACTTTTACATCTATATTTCTTCTAGTTATGTTTACTGAAGCTGCCAAATCTGTTTAGCAATGATAATTGCTAAACAATCTTTGGCTGTTTCTGAAACAGCGATGTATCCCAAGCTAAGGATGTGTAAACCAAGAAACATTTATTTTCTTTGGATTTCATTTTTGAAAAAGCTGTTTCCTAGAATGAAATTAAACAAATTGTTGTTTAGTGGCTCAAATTTACATTTCAAAACTAAGCAGTCTGAGCAATTTGTACAAATTTATTCCTGATACAATGTTGATACATTATCAAGGGAACATCACAAATGGATTGTTATAACACATTTATTCCCCAAACTATATTTCTTTTATCCACCAAAACAAAGAGGTTTTAATGTCTAAATCTAAAACCAAAAAAAAAAAAATGTTTCAAACAAGAATTACAACAGCTCAGAAAAAGTAATCAAAACCAGAGTAAAAATAATTATGGTGAATACCCGACTTGGAAAAAAAGCTGTTAAACTATCACCGAAGTTTCTGTCCCATCATCCTTTCATTAACTTATTTGTTTATTGGTGCTGATTTTCTATTTTGTTTCTATTTTCTTTAGCCAACCTTTGCATTGGAAATAATCACAAGTTGTTTCTCAGAGAACAATAGAAGTAGGAGAAATGGCAAAATTACTCAATAACATCACAAAATTTACCCACTGTCCCTCTTGGAGGACAAGCAGTGCGCATGATGTTGGCTGATACATGCAGAAATACAGAAGAAAGCAAATATAAAAGAAAATTTACAGGGCTAGATCCATATAAGATGGCAAAGAAAAAAAATCCACAGCCTTGTCAAAGAATCCAGGCTGTATAGCTATGAGTTCAGAGCAAAGCAAATTCCTGAAGAAGACCAACAGTTCATATTGGATTTGAAAAGGGGATTAATTTGTGACCTATCCAAAAGAACACAAAAGTGATAGTACCAGCATTGTTATGAAATTTATTGGTTTTAACAGTTTTTATGTGCTACCAGTCATGAGTTATTCAAACTTAAACATTTTCAATAACTTACACTGCAGTAGACCTATATCTTTAAGACATCATAAGCATGCTTTAAAGACTTCCGTTTAATTTGCAGATACATTTTCTAATTTACATGCAAGAGTTATTACCAGCACATTCCTCCGGCATCCCCAGTGGCCAGCTTGCTGTATTTCCCCCATGCAATGATCATTTCTCAGATTTATCTTTTATATATTTGTAAAATATATAGCCCATCGGCCGCCTCATAGTGATACATAACTTTTTACCTTCCTGTATACCTTTGTCTTTATAATTATTCTGCTTGTTTGGCATGGTTTGTGATGGAGTTCAGAATTGAATGAAAAGCCCCTTTTCCCAATTTGAAATGGAGACAGCTTACATTAGTCCAAACACCTGGCAGGAAGTTGGCATGAAAAGACAGCTTATTCAGGAATGGAAAAGTAAAATACCTCTTGGTACCCAGATGGTCAATAGTTGGAATAAATCTGAAAAAAAAAAACAAATTGATTTGGTGACAATGTGAGTGTATAGCACTTCATCTTGAAGCAGTTGAACCCTGTGAATTCCACAACACTGATCCTAGTGTACATACACCATTCTGAATGTGAACTCATCAAACGTGACACATATTGCAAGCCTTAATGTCGCATTATTACCTTTTTAGACCCACATAAAGTGCTTTTTTAAATACAGCATACGTGGCAAGAAAGGAAATGGTCTGCCTGTAGTATGTATGTGTGGATTAAAATACTGTTTAGAAAAATCTAGTTGTGAAAAAAGATATTTTTAATCTTTGGAATAAACTACACAAATCTCCTGAACCATTAGACAGCAACAACCTTTCAGAAGCAAATCACGAACTTTACACAATTTAAAGATTTTATTTTTGTCTTTTTAAAAATCAGTAATTAAACATGAATGCAATAGCTGGTCCAAACTCTAATCTGTTGGCCAACAGCTGATCTTTGTATTGAGATCTGTTGGTTTTGTTAACTTAAAAATGTTAAATAAAATAGCTGCCAAAGATGTACCTTTTTAAAAGAGCTTCTTTAGATGGATACTTTCTGAAAGGGAGACCAGATACAGATAGTCATACAGGCTTTGTAGACATGGCTAGGACAAATAATTGCATCTGCTATTGAATAATCTTTCAGGCCCTCCCAATAAATTATAATTTGGCCTTTCCAACAGTTCATGCATTTCATATTATCCAGAGCTCAAGGATGATTTCTTGAGCTCCTCAGAATAAACTAAAATCAAAATATTAAAACCAAGAAAGCTGCTGGTTTTATGTAACAAAGAGGACAGGCTGCTTGTGGAAATAAATCTCAGTAACAGTGAAGTGTCCCTTTAAAGTGTGTTTGGCTATATTTAATATCAAAGCAGATTAACTCCTATCAGTGTATGTCTTGAGGCAGATACAGCTGGATAGCTGCTGCTTATCACCTGCTTACACACTCAGAAACTCAACTCATCCCTCTAATCTTTTCCGTTTCAGTCCATTCTTTCTCACTATCATACTTCCATCTTTTCTTAATTTACTGTCTTTTTTCAGAGCAGGACTTTTGAAGGACTCTCCTGTTTTACTTCCCTCTTTCAAGTTCATTTTCTTTTCTCTTCTCTTGCCTTTCTCTCACAGGCCTGTTGCCTGTTTTCCTCACAGGCAAAAGTATTAAATGCCTTCGGATTATTTATTTAAACTGCTTTGCAAAGGTATTCAAATGTCTGGAACTAGTATTTTTTTGTGAAGTAAAAAGGAAATTAAAAATGATTTTCAAAAATGTAAACAAATCTGAAAAGTGTATCTTACACACAGCTCTTTCATCCTGGTAGTTTACCTAAGGGTTAGGTAAACTAACTCTGTTCTCCTTCCCTCCTGTTCTCACTGTTGCACTTGGTGGATTGTTTGGTGTGTGATATCTCTTACTTGTTCTAATACATAAGCACGTTAAAACACATACTTTCTGTTGGTTGCTGCATTCCACGTTTGGGGACTCTGTGTTTTACACGTTTTTTTCTAGTAGTAGTAAAAGGTCACTAGCTTAGCGTTAGCTTTAGCTCCACCATGGCTACCCGTTCTGCTGTTTCTCTCTCTGAGTCTCCTCCTCTCTCCGTCAGATGTTCAGTTACTCCTCTGCCTCCTTTATTGATAATGGTACATGTAATAAATGTAGCATTTTTGTAGCTTTGGAGGCGAGTGTGTCGGAATTGGAGGCCCGGCTCCGCGCTGTTGAAAAAACAGCAGATAGCCGAGGCCCCTTAGCCAGCGAGGGTAGCTCCCCGTAGCAGCCCTCCAGCAGAGGCCCGCACAGCTGGGGCTTAAGGCCGGCTGGGTGACGGTACGTAGAAAGCGTAGTCCTAGACCCCAGCCCACAGGTCACCACCTGACACACCCGCTGAGAAGCCAACTCTGGTAATTGGCAGCTCCATAGTTAGAAACGTGGCACTAGAGACACCACCGACCATAGTCAAATGTCTGCCAGGGGCCAGAACGGGCGACATTAAATCCTGCCTGTAACTGCTAGCTAAGGATAAGCGTAAATACAGTAAGATTGTTATTCACGCTGGCGGTAATGACACCCGGTTACGTCAATTGGAGGTCACCAAAGTTAGTGTTGCTTCGGTGTGTAAGTTTGCCAAAACAATGTCGGACTCCGTAAATTTCTCTGGTCCCCTCCCCAATCTGACCAGTGACAACATGTTTAGCCGCATGCTGTCATTCAACCGCTGGCTGTCTAGGTGGTGTCCAGAAAACAATGTGGGTTACATTGATAACTGGGAAACATTTTGGGGAAAACCTGGTCTGATCCGGAGAGACGGAATCCATCCCACTTTGGATGGACCAGCTCTTCTTTCTAGGAATTTGGCCGAATTTATTAGTTCTCCAAACCTCTGACAACACAGGGTTCAGACCAGGAAGCAGGGTCGTAAGTTTAACACTCCTCTCTGCACCTTCTGTATTGCTACCCACCCATTACCCTATTAAGACAGTGTCTCGCCCACGGCCAAAATTGAATAGATTAAAAAATTATCTAAAAGGAGGAAATCAGGAAAATCTCATAAAATTAAAACAACTCAGACCAAAAAGAAAAATAAACCATTTAAATGTGGCCTACTGAACATAAGATCTCTCTCTTCAAAGACATTGCTAGTTAATGACCTGATTTGTGACAATCAGATTGATTTATTTTGCCTCAGAAACCTGGCTGCAGCAAGAGGATTATGTTACTATAAATGAGTCAACTCCTACTAATTATTTAAATGTTCACATTCCTCGAAATACCGGCCGAGGAGGAGGAGTAGCAACCATCTTTCAGTCCGATTTATTGATTAGTCCCAGACCAATCAATAGCTACAACTCTTTTGAATATTTAATCCTTAGTTTTCCTCATCCAAATTGCAAAGTACCGTCCACCAGGCCCTTACTCTCAATTTTTAGATCAGTTTTCAGACCTTTTATCTGATGTAGTGTTAAATACAGATAAAGTTATTATAGTGGGGGATTTTAACATTCATGTTGACACTGAAAGTGATAGCCTAAATATAGCGTTTAATGCTATCTTAGACTCAATTGGCTTTGCTCAAAACATTAACAAATCTACCCACCTTTGTCTTCATTCTCTGGACCTTGTGCTGACATATGGCATTGAGTGTAAAGACATAACAATATTTTCTCATAACCCTGTCCTGTCTGTACATTTCTTAATAACCTTTGAGTTTAATTTAACAGAGTACTCCACACCTGAAAGAAAATTTCATTATAGTAGATCATTATCAGACGATGCTGTAACAACTTTTAAATAATCTGTTCCACTTTTAATTTCCTCATTATCACTGAAAAGCACAGTGGAGGGCAATAATTTTGTTTCTTCCCCTTCACAAATTGATTCTCTTGTTCATAGTGTTACTTCATGATTGCGTGATGCATTAGACAATGCAGCCCTCTTGAAAAAGAAGGTAAACATTCATAGGAGGCAGGCTCCTTGGTTTAATTTAGATCTGCGTACTTTAAAGCACAATGTTAGAAAATTGGAGAGATTGGGGCTCCAATTGGCACTCTACACACCTAGAGGATTCCTACTTAATCTGGAAAAATAGCCTACTGTTGTATAAAAAGACACTTCGCCAAGCCACAACAGCATATTTCTCATCATTAATAGAAGAGAACCAGAATAATCCTAGGTTTCTGTTTAGTACAGTTGCTAAACTTACACAGAGTCATAGCTCTGTTGAGCCATCCATTCCCTTAGCTCTTAGCAGTCATGACTTTATGGGATTCTTCTTAAATCAAATTAATTCTATTAAACATAAAATCTTTGACATACTCCCGAAGATGATTACTTCATCCTCAGCAAGTGAGACAACATTGGAAATAACTGCAGAACCTGATTTGTGTTTGGACTGTTTTGATCCTGTGGATCTTCCTGAGTTATCAGAAATATTAGCTTCATCTAAACTTTCAACTTGTATGTTAGACCCAATCCCAACCAAATTATTTAAGGAAGTGTTCCCTCTGATTACCAGCCACATTTTAGATATGATTAATCTATCTTTAGTAAATGGATATGTACCACAGGCTTTTAAGTTAGCTGTAATTAAACCTTTACTTAAGAAACCTTCGCTTGATCGAGATGACTTGAAAAATTACAGACCTATATCCAATCTTCCATTCTTATCTAAAATTCTTGAGAAAATAGTTGCTAATCAAATGTGTGAGCATTTACACAGCAATGACCTGTTTGTGTTAGGGTTTGTGTGATATAGGACCCCAGAATGCAGACCAGAAGGCAGCATGATGGTAAGTGCAACAGATTTAATAACAAAAAAAAAACTCACTACAGGAGGCAGGAACAAAACAAACGGGCAGGCAAGACAGTTTGTTTTGTTCATGATCAAAAAACATGAACTTGAGCATGAAAACAAGACATGAGCATGAGAAATGTTTCCGCAACGACTAACTGAACAGCATTGTATATATGGAGTGAAAACCAGGTGGAGCAAGGAGACAGATTAACTTGGACAGGTGAACCGAATAAACTTAATTGACAGACAGAACAAAACGGGGCTGCGGCAAACAGAGACTCTAATATACAAACAAAACCAAACTTGACAAAACATGAACAAGACGACAAAACTAAAGCATGACCAGGAAAATAACAGAAGCATGATTCAAAATCTAAGAAGAATAATAATAAAAGAACGAGTCAAAACCTTAACTGTGAAAAACATAAGAAAAAACCAGAAACCAAAAACCAAACAACCCCAAATCATAACAGTTTGAAGAGTTTCAGTCAGGCTTCAGAGCTCATCATAGCACTGAAACAGCTCTGCTGAAAGTCACTAATGATATTCTTATGGCCTCAGATAATGGACCTGTGTTTGTACTTGTCTTCTTAGATCTCAGTGCTGCATTTGATACAGTCGACCATAATATTCTCTTAAAAAGGCTGGAATATGCTGTAGGGATCAGGGGAACAGCGCTAGGCTGGTTTAAATCTTATCTGTCTGACAGATTCCAGTTTGTTCATGTAAATGATAAATCATCTTTAAACTCCAGGGTTAATTGTGGAGTACCACAGGGTTCAGTACTTGGGCCAATTCTCTTTACTATATATATGCTTCCAATAGGTCAAATTATCAGGCAGCATAGGATAAATTTTCACTGTTACTCTGATGATACTCAGCTTTACTTATCCATAAATCCTGATGAACCCAACCAGTTAGATAAACTACAAGCATGTTTTGAAGATGTAAAAACTTGGATGACTTTAAATTTTTTGCTTCTAAATTCAGACAAGACAGAAGTTGTCGTCATTGGACTGGAGTCTTTAAAAAAGAAACTGCTTAGTCAATCACTTAACCCGGATGGCATTAAATTGACCTCCGGTAATAAAGTAAAAAACCTTGGTGTTATTTTTGACCAGGACATGTCATTTAAATCCCATATCAAACAAGTTTTTAGGATTTCCTTCTTTCATCTCCGGAACATTGCCAAAATTAGAAATATCCTATCCAGGAGTGATGCTGAAAAACTAGTCCATGCATTTGTTACTTCAAGGCTGGACTATTGTAATTCTTTACTATCAGGATGTCCACAAAATGCAGTTAAAAGCCTTCAGTTGATTCAAAATGCTGCAGCAAGAGTTCTGATGAAAATTAAAAAGAGAGATCATATTTCTCCTATTTTATATATCATATAAAGCCCTTAATGATCTAGCTCCATCATACATCAGAGATCTGATGGTTCCATATGTTCCTAACAGGGCACTTCCTTCTCAGACTGCAGGTTTACTGGTGGTTCCTAGAGTCTCTAGAAGTAGAATGGGAGGCAGATCCTTTAGTTATCAGGCTCCTCTCCTGTGGAACCAGCTCCTGATTTTAGTCCGTGAGGCAGACACCCTGTCTACTTTTAAGGCTAGGCTTAAAACTTTCCTTTTTGATAAAGCTTATAGTTAGAGTGGCTTAGTTTATCGTGAGCTATCTTATTTTTCACCTCCGTCTTCTACACTCCCTGTTGGTTGGAGTAAGTGGGAGTCAGGTTTAGCCTAAACCGGCTCAGTTATGGTTGAGCTGCAAACACACCCTCCATTTCTGCTACCTGTATGACCCCTTCTCTTTTCTAATGGTTATAATCAGTCTGACAGAGAGAGGTATCCCAATCCTTGTGGTTTTTAGTATAACAATGACCATCAGTGGGACCCTTTGTGGGGTTCCTTGTGATGACATTGTTGTAAATAAGCGCTGTTTAACTAAATAATCTGAACTGAAACTATCTGTGTAGTTATGCTGCTATAGGCTTAGGCTGCTGGAGGACATAATGACCACTTTCACCCTCTTTGCTACATTCTCACACTATTCTCCAATTTTGCATTATTTGCTGTTATTTCAGCTTTTAACCTTGTTCTCTCTTTTCTCTTCCTAGAAGCTACACCTGGACTGGCTCTGTGTCTACCTGTGACACCTTTCTGGAGAGGGGCATCGTCCGAGCTTCTGCTGGCAACAAATTAATGCTCACCCTCTACCGATGATCCACATGGCCCTGTCTTTTAGTGTTTAACCCTTTCTCTCTCCTAGACATGGCGATTGACTGAGCTTTACTGTAACTAATTATATGTGCTCTTTTTCAGACTCTAACTTTGAAAACTGGCTCAGTGTTTATCTGTTCTTTCTTCTAGGTGAAATGACTAATGGAGCTACATCCTTAACATTTACTTTTCCTTCCCATAGAAAGTACTCCTGGATCAGTGCTTCTGTGTTCTTTTTGTGTCTCTGCTCTGTTCTCTCAAACCCCCAGTCGGTCGTGGCAGATGGCCGCTCACACTGAGCCTGGTTCAGCTGGAGGTTTCTTCATGTTAAAAGGGAGTTTTTTCTCTCCATTGTCGCTACATGCATGCTCAGTATGAGGGATTGCTGCAAAGTCAACGCCAGTGACTGTCCACTGTCTCTACATGCTCATCCAGGAGGAGTGAATGCTGCAAGTCTTTGACTGGATGCAATCTGCTGGGTTTCCTTAGACAGAAAAACTTTTTATCCAATTTGAATAAGTAACTAACTCTGACTGCACTGTTCAATGGTTAGGACTAATTGGAATGTATGTACCTGACTGTTGTGAAGTGCCTTGAGTCGACATGAGTTGTGAATTGGCGCTATATAAATAAAACTGAATTGAATTGAATTGAATCCTTAGTGTCTTAAAAAATGTGTGATATTTTCCACTTTTTTTTCCTTGCCTTTCCTCACCGATTACTCTCATCTTCTGCACGTTCATTTTCGAACCTCTTCTTGTCTCATGTTTTCGTTCCAATCTGACTTCTTTACTCCTTATGCTCCTCCCTTCCTTACCTGCCCATTAAGTCGTTCCTTCCTCACAACGGTAGCTCGTGGTCACAGCGTGAGGTCCAGTGTGGATCTTGTAGCGTGACGGCAGCTTGGCTTCTGGGCACTTTGAGGTTGGGATCAGACCAAAATAGGATGTTGTGATGATGATGTGCTTGTTGCCTTGATGCCTGTTAGTTCATCCTTACATGCTGAGAGTTTGATGAGCCTGAGGCGACAGCTGCACACATGCAGGCACACACTCGGTCATAAATATAAAGCAGAAGTTGCCTCAGGGCTGGTGAGGTGAGAATGGACTGAGGCACTTTGATTCCTGACAGCAGAACTTGAATAGACCATTTGCAGTCTGTGTCTCTTTTAATGTCTGAGTGCGGTGTGTCATACTGCTCCTTCTTTTAAAAATGTAAGGTGTTATAGGTTCTTATAGATTATTTTTCTTTTTATTAGAAAGTGTTCTTGTAAAGCTGGTGGACGTGTTTTGTTAGGTTAGTAATTTACACAAATTTACAGTTTCACAGTTTAACAGTCAACATTCTTTAGAAACACCAGACGTTGAAAACATGCCTATGGGAGGACTGAATACTAACTGATATTTAGGCAGATAAAATAAAAAACATATTTTGTGTCATATTAATAAAACAGCTGCTAGGATTTACAGTCCTGTAAATAAAATAATTACAATCCATTATATATTCTATTCCTCTTTTAGGAAATGTTTACATATTTAGTTCTAATTTAATTTAATCTCTGAAAACAAAAGTGACCTCATTACATTTAAACACCAACAATTAATCATGCTTGCCTGAGATTTGAACAGGGCAAACCCCCTTCAAAATGGTTCAGGGTTCTCCATAATGTTCTTCATTTTATGAACAATACTTTGCACAATGATTGTTCATTGATCTCCAGAGGTTCCAGATGAGTCCCCAGAACAGAGCAAGCCTTCTCTATTAGCTTGTTGAGGTTTTGAAGTCGCTGGCTCTGATCCTGCTTTCCCAGCAGATGATGGCAGAAGAGATCACACTCTCCATAAAAGACTTATAGAAGATATGCAGCATCTTGCTACAAGCACAAAAGGTCCTAAGCTTCCTAAAGAACTACAGTCTGCTCTGTCCTTTCTTGCAGACAACTTCACAGTTGCATCTCCACTCCTGTCTGTTGTCCAAGTGAACACTAAGGTATTTATACTCCTCCACCACTTCTCCTCCACTTCTTCTCCCATGATGGAAATAGTGTTTGGCCTATTTGTGTTTCTCTTATAATCTACAATCATCTCATTTGTTTTATTCATGTTCAAGATGAGATGATTGTTTCCACACCATGCCACAAAGTGGTCCACCAGCTCCCTTTACTCAGCTTCTTGTCCATGTCTGATCCACCCCATGACTGCAGAATCATCTCAGTATTTCTGCAGATGACAGGAGTGTGTCTTGTACTGGAAGTCTGAGGTGTACAGAGTGAAAAGGAATGGTGAGAGTACAGTCCCCTGTGGTGCTCCTGTGCTGCTGACAACCTGGTTAGACAGACAACCCTTCAGTCTCACAAATTGTGGTCTTTTTGTCAGGTAGTCTTTGATCCTGGAGATTGTTGAGCCCTTCACCAGCCTTCCTTTGTTTCTGACAAAGCAAATTAGGTTGAATTGTGTTAAATGCACTGGAGAAATCAAAGAACATAATCCTGAAAGTGCTGCTGGCTTTGTCCAGATGACAGTGGGTTTGTTGAAGCAGGTGTATGATGGCATCTTCAACTCCAACTCCACAGCGATAAGCAAACTAAAAGGGGGTCCTGATAGTTTAATTGTTTGCTTACTCATGGTGTTGTGTCTGTAGCTTAGAAACAACTGAGCTGATGGCATCACATGCAGTGTTGGCAACAGCTAGAGTTGGAATGTAAACCATTGCCAAAATAACACTGGTGAACTCTCTGGTGAAATAATATGAACAAAAACTTACTGCTAACAGTTCAATATGTGGACTGCAGAGACGACACTTCACAGTAACATGTTCTGGATTGTACCACAAGCACTGCTAATCCAACTCCTTTGCGATGCCGCTCCTCTTTAAATCTCTCTCAGCTCGTATGGTCAGAAAGCTTGGCAGAGAGACGCTGGAGTCAGGGATATGATCCTGCAGCACATGTCTCAGTGAAACACATAATACTGCATTCCTGGTACTCTGGCTGGGTCCTATGTAGGGCTTGTAGTTACCCAACAATCTCACATTGCCCATCAGAATCGATTGAAGAGATGGTTTGAACTTCCTCCTTCTCTCTCTTCTCTTGGCTCCTGCTCTGCATTCACTGCGCCTCCTTTTCAACTCATCAGGGATTTGGGGATGTAGTTGAAGAATTATTTGAGCTTTTGAGATATTAATCAGCTGCTCCCAGTTGTAAAAAAAAAAACCACATTGTTGCTATGGTGATGTGTCATAACAAAAAGTAAAAATAAAAGTAAAGTAAATGCGGTGCATTTCTAGAATAAATTCTAGATAAATTCTAGATATAAGTTTACTGTTGTCATTTGTAGAGGTAGATAAATGTTGGGCTGTCCAACTTTATTCCTGCTTCTTATGTTTGGGGTTTCATTATTGCCGTCATGATCTGAATCCTATCAATCTTCCTCTTTATCATAAACAAACATTAAGATGCTGGAACTCCTCCCCATTTTTCTTGTTAAAAACTATGGCCTCAGTTTTAAAAAACTACCTTGAAATTTCTTTTTTCGCTTTAATCTCTAAAAATCAACAGAACAATGTGCATGTTTTCCAAAGCACCAGAATTAGGATTACAAAGAGCGCTAAAGCAGAATAGAGTTATATTAAAGGATTTTAGAATTACAAGATAAACTGTAAATACAAGCGTATGTCAGCAGCTTGCAGAATTGTACAATTTAGGAGGTAAAATATATAAACCAAGTTATGGGACCAAATTATTGCCATAGGAATGTTTTCTGTACAGATATTCGTGTAGAATATTGTAATGACTTAAGAATGAAAGTTAATATCTTAAGAAATTAGGTTTAAGACCAAAAACATGATCTGCAGATAGTGCCGCAGATAATAGCAGCTAAGTCCCTAAGTGGCAGTGCTTGAAAACATGGTTGCAAATAATAAAGCCCCATGTGTTAAAGAACCCATTGTATTGCTGATGTATATTTTTCTTTACAGTTATCCCCATTCATACACTTCCGAGAAGTTCTTGACACAAACGTTTTCATGAAGTTATGAAAATAAAATAATTGAAATTATTGTAGCTCCTGGATATCATGTCTCTTTCTAAGTGTAATGCTTTGCTTTGTGGAAAACAGGTATTGATATGCAGAATATTCAGGCCAATAGTTTTGCTTTAATTTGCATCAGGTTTTATTGTATAATCTGTTCCACTTCTGTTCTGCAGCCTGACTCATAAAGTTAAGTATTCCTGTCTGGGATTTATCTGCTGCGCTGGCACATCTAACCTGCTCCAGTAATTGACTGGTGTTATTTTTAATGGGGCCATATGTTGTAGCTGCTGACTGTGGCACACTCTGACACATCAAACACAAACTTTGCCGCTGATGTTTGACAACTTGTCAACATTTTCTCTGGATATTATATGTTGGTGTTTAACTTCTCGGACTGACATTCTGCAGCTCAGCTTTTGTTTCTCTGCCTTCTCTTTTCACTTGATCTTCTCATTGTGCTCACAGAAAAAATCCTTATTATAAGCGTCAGAAGCTTGCATTACCTGCAAGAGTTTGCATTAAGAAGTTGTTATATTTCATTATTCAGTACTCTTGTAAAAACATTGTGCAGCTTTGTGTTAACCAATCACAAATCATGCCTGCATTGTCGTTTATTTTTGTTTGTTGAGTCTCCATTACACTGATGTTTGCAAAGGTCAGGGTGGCATGTACTGAGGTTGGTGGATGGCAATAACAACCATGGCGCAAACTGCCACCTCCTGCTGTGGAGGAACTACCTTATTTTATAAAATGGAAAAAAGAGCTCAAATCCTGACATCTAAAATTAAAAACCCAACATTTTTCTTTTTTATGTAAACAATGGAGACAGTTCCCCAATATGTTCCTGTTAATTTTAGTGGCCTAAACTGCATTTGTTTACGTGGTTAAAATACTAACTAATAAGCTTATTACAGCAGCTTTGTTCCTAATCTTGTTCAAACAAAAATGTTTTTTTGCCAAGTTAAAAGCAATGGTAGTTGTCTGGACTAAATTGTGTAAAACAAGTACCTGATCAGGAATCAAATTGTTTTCTTTCACTTGAAAAGGATATGTATGCTTATTGAAGAAGGCATGTTTTTGTTGCTCCTTTAGAAAGCTTATTTATATGGTTTATTTTGCCTGGATGCAGCCTTACAATAGAATAACATGTCAGGGAAATGTTTAGTGTCTGTCATATGAAGCCTTGAGCGGCTTTGAAATAGTGAATGCTAATTTAGCCCAGCTGTTTTCTGTAAAATACCCAACATAAAATAATCTTTCAACCAGCTTCACACATACTCACATCGCCACACTTTTTCGTCACAAATGGAAATTAACTAGCAGGTTTTCCACAAATCCTTTCTTCAAAGCTCAAAGTAAAAATATGTCAGCAAAAAACGTGAGGGGGGACTGGGAGATGCTTGTCGTTTGTTTTGAGATAAAACTTGCAAATCGTGCACAATCTCGCACGTCTATGATGTGTTGACAGCGATTGTCTTTCTACTAACTTTCTCTGTGTAACCTGCTCTGTGTGTGTGTGTTTGAGCACAAGCATGTGGGCACACCATCACATCCGTCTCCTGTGACCCCGTCTGCCATCTGCTGACAGCTTCCTCCTTGTTTTGTTTATTTCACGTCGGAGTGTATTTGTTCCATATGCATATGCATGAGCAGGCACGCACACAATAGTGTAGTTTGGTGCAACACCTTGGCACTACAGCGATGACACATTCCCCTCTGAGTGCCATGGCTGCCGATTGGAAACTCAGACATTCTCAGAAGTGAGCGTTCAAAGTCATTTCTGTTGGTAAACGCTGAAGGCAAATTGGCCACGGCTGCTTCTAAGAAGCTGCATGTCAGAGCTGTTGGAGGGCTGCAGAATAGGAAAGCAGTTTAATCGAAAGTCTAATCTCCATTCTTATTACCTCCCACATCTCTTTTTCACTGTGTGTATGTGAATGCTCAGAGGGGACTTCATCTCCAGTCTTGTCACACACTTGCATGTAGTGCCCTATTTTCTACACACTAAAATTTTAAAACAATTGATGTTTTGTAGTAAGAGAATTATTTTGATTACCATTACTTGTACGTTTTATTTTTTTTAAAGTTTCCTATTCCATTTGAGTATAGTGCGCAGTTTTGTCAGCAGTTTCTATAGTTTGGACTGGAAAAACAACATCAAAGACTGCAGGAAATCTTTTTGTATGCAGTCAGGAGGCTGTCAATTAGGATGGAGTAGAAATTGTTGTTTTTCATTGTGTGCAAAGAAGTTTGAGATTACCTTGAAGTTAATTATATTTTTCTCTGAAGATTTGCCGTATGGCAGATAGACATGTCCAATAAGGGACAGTAACAACTCAATTTTTCCCTAAACTGGGGACATAGAGTATTATTTACATGTGTCATACCTGCTGGGTTCTAATATACAAACATGTTATATTTATCTAATTACACTAATTACTAGGGGTGTAAGGGTACACACATTTATACTGTGCTCAGTTTTATCAAATCGGTTTTCCAATGTTGCTTTTTTTAAAATTTTTAAACAATCTTGTTGGGCACTTGGGTCACCCTCTCTGATCCTTGATTTCTCAGCGATTCTGTTGAAGATTAGTTGCTATGTGTAGGATCATTGTCCCATTTGTTACTCACTTTAGGCCAATTTTTAGCTTTTGGAAAGATGAATCATTGTCTTTCCACCACTGTGCTTTACAACTTTGGGGTGTTTGTGCTGATACACTGTTTGAAATGTGTGAAATGTAGTATTTTTCATCATTTTCAGATAAAACTTTGAAACCTAAGCTATGCTGCCATGTTCTCTTTTGAAGCATAATATTTCTTCTGCCCAGCCATTTAAATAAATGCAATATTAATGTTGTCTAATTTGCACAAACGTCCTTGGGAAATCAGTTGCTGAACTGAATGTTTTCTACATATAAATGATGCTTTTCACCACAGATACATACAATGTATGATCTGGAAATAATTTGATAACCCTTTATAGTTGTATTGATATTATTGGATTACACACACTTACACACACTGACCACATAACGCGTCCTATTTGTTTTTATTTTTTCGAATACTCACCTTCATTTTGGGTCGCAGTTTTTCCCATGTTTTAAAGGGTTTTTCAGTGCTGGCTTACTCTGCTGACATGAGTTCTTAATCTGACCCTGCAGTTTCACAGATATCAAAATTTAGCAGTTTCAGATTGTGAAAATTGCTACAGGGTAGAACAAATGCTTGTAGAGTGTCAAAGTCAGCACTGGGATCATATTTACATGCAAACAGTCAGCACAAACAGCCTAAAGTTGTTTTTTTTTTCTTAATGTATACTTGCCTTGCATAGATTTCATAAAGCAGTGCTGAAAGCATAGTTGTCTTTCACAGACTTCACAGAATCTTCCAGAGCTTCAGAATTCATAGGGTGCTCTGTTCTCAGGCCAATTGCAGCACTGATTTTAGGAATAAGATTTCTGTATTTCACATCTTTTAGTGGCTTTATTTATACATTTAACACATCTATGTATATTTCACTATCCTAGTTTAGAAATGCACCTTATCTAGCAGTTGTCTTCTTGTGCTTCTGGTGAAGCTCAAAGCTTCTAATTGTCACAAAGCACCTTATTCCTCCTTACTTCCCCTAAAGGTGCCAAACTGCACCTTTATTCCTGTTTCATTAGCTGGCACACGTCCCTCTCCTGAGGGTTTACTCCACCTTCCTGTACAACCAAAGATGCTGTTAATATTTGATTATTTGTACAGCCAGACACCATAACGGGTCTGACAGGAAGTGTTGAATTATTCAAATGAACCTCACTGGCTAATCCTATTACATTGCTAATTTATCTAAGAAAGTTGTTTCCCGTTGTAGAACTTTGAAACTTGAGGAAGGATTTACGATTGGAGCAGAGAAGAATTCAGCACAGTGTGATTAGACAATATTAATGTTCGGAAATCGATCAGTTTCATAATTGATCAAAAATGCTTTGAATGATGGAGGTCCGCTGAACAATTGTTATCACATGAAAAAAGGAGATCACTGTATATTTGTAAGGATCACAATTTATTTGGAATCAATGCGAACAATGATAACACTTTAAATAACATTATGGAAATCATAAAGGATTAATGATCTCTATGTATGAGTTTTATACATAAGTAATGAACATTAAAATACTGTTATCTAAAGGATTAAAATCTGGGAATTATCAGAAGCTCATAGAAATCTCAGAACCCATAGGAAACGGTTTCATCTAATGCTAATATCCCTCTTGGGCTAACCTATCTTAAACACCAGAACCACTGCCTCACAATTGAGTAGTGACCTTCTTGGTCTAAAATGTTTCACTCACAGAACCAATTTGGCTCACTGCCCCAGTTGCTCAGCTTGGCAGATGGGGAACCCTCGGCCCAAACAGATGTTGGTTTGATCAGATTTCTCTAAGGGTCTTGCAAAAGTATTTTGGATGGCTTAGTAGTTCAGGTCTCTGGGTCACACTGGGCTTGATTATTAGTATGACCAAAACAGTGAGAACTTTCTGAGTTACTTTGAAGGAGTCTCCAGAGAGAATGGGGTAAAAATGTTTTTTATCAAAACAGTCTAAACAGGACCGGGTGATGAGGACTTTCCCAGATCAGACAGCAAAATTATTGTATTTCTGAACAGCCATTAGTTACAGACTAATATTCTCAGATCAGGTTGGGTTCTTTTTCCTGCTCTCGGTGGAGGTGGACGCTTTTTCTCTGTCTCCCACACCCCTCCCATATCTGCCCTGCTTCAGCTCTGTGTCTTGTCTTTATTTTTTTTTTTTGGAGCCTCTTTTTGCACATCTTCCAAATTCTTCCAAAATATGGATTTGGTCAGCTGGTCTCTCAATGCAATTGATCAAATTGTCTCGACAAGAAGACAGGGGTCGGGAGAGCCCACTTGCCCGGACGGGACATTTTTCTCCGGATACACGATGGACTCCTGGCAGAAGTGGAGGATTGTGTGTTTGTCGATAATGTCAATCGAGGATGTGGAAGATGTGTAAATAATTGGATGTTTGATATCAGGATTTCTGCTTTTTGGAGTCAGCGGTTACCTGGCATATCGAGAAATTCGGAGAATGTCAGCAGCTGTTCTGGCCATTGTAAGGCTGCCTGGCATGTGTGATGGGATCTTCAGAGCGATCAACACTCAGACTGAGATGTTACGTGAGCTGAATCGCAGACTGGATGTGATCCTTATATAGGATCGCAGGCAGGTTGCGGTTCCTGGACTCAGGGGTGAAATGGGATAAATCTTGGAGAAAGTTGTTTGCTCGGATCTGGCAGAAAGACCAGGAATTTGGCTGTTTGGATTTGCCTTTGAGAAGCACCAGTGAGACTCTCAAGGCTGACGGAAAATTAAGAGTCAGCCTAACCCAAATAATTATTGTTTTTCTGAATCTGGCTCCCCTGCACGGCCTTGATGGCTGGCTATCTTCAACTTCTCCTGGAAGTTATGTAAACATGACTGTTGGACCACTTGTTTGCTGAGCATTGGATTATCTGCATATTGTTGGACGTCACTGTGCCCCTCCAATGGCATTGGCCATTTTGCACCCAGGACAGCCCGCTTCTACATATCCCATCGAGCATTGCGACTGATATGACTGGGCGTCCCAAGTCTGACGTCACAGGGCGCTATATAGGCTCATGTTTGAAAACTTGCCTTCTGCTAGAAAACCGGTCTAGTGACTGAAGCGCACAACTTTGAGAGAAGAGCTTTTTGCAGAGTTCATTCATTCTCTCTCGTTGGACAACGAACCATTCATAACTGAGGTTTTTGGACTAAGAAGGCCAGAGATTTCCCTTTGCCGATCGAAGACGTGAGTTAACACGTAACTGAGAACACGGAGTTTCGGAGAGACGAACCGCTATCGTGTTTCATTTTCAAGTCGACTTTGATGGTCAGATCATATTTTTCCTTTTTGTCAAGAAGACCAAAGGACGAAGACTGACCGCTCCCCTGACGTTGATTGTGGACGCACAATTAACTTAACCCCACTTTTCCTCGCTCGAATTCCCTCACTCAGGAAGAAGACGACACCAAGTAAAACCAATCTTTTTATTTTATCTTTTATTTCTTTATTAGAAGGCCTGGGCAGGGTCAGAGGTTGTAGAAGCGATCAGAATTGCTGGTTAGGATCTCATGTGTTCTGAATAATATGTGCATGTAACCTTGCTTATTGAACTTTGATGTGTTATGTTGATATCGGGATCCGCCGCGTTCCCAGAGCTGTTTGTGTTTACTATCTGAACGCGGGTGCGTTGCAAGACTGGACTGTTAAAACGACCTCATGGTAAAATCCGTCATTTCCCTTTGTCTTCAATCTCACTGTGCTAGCTTGCCGCCAAAAGTTAGAATCCTTTGTGCTCAGGAGTTAGGGGGACGTTTTATGATCAGAAGACCATAAGGACAGTCGGAGCTGCGCTCCAACCCCCACCACTCGCCACCACACCCCTTTCACATCCTCATTTTCCTTCGTCTGTAGTGCCATAAACTGCTGGTTGATTCAATACATACCCACTACGGTTTGTTGATTTTGCTTATTTAGATGCGTTACCCCTGTGTTTGTAGAATTTTGCATGTTGAGTAGGTGAAAATTAATAAATATTCACATAGATAAAAAGAGAGCGTTTGGTGTTTCATTGTGTGCAAAAAGTGATATGTCAGTCAAAATAAGGTTCAAGTTCCACACGTTTCGGCAGAAACGGTCGATTAAACAGTGACATCTCCGGCAATAGTTATTAATTATTACGGAATATTTAACGGTTGTAATTGTCAGAGGCGTTGAGCCACAATTACAACACCAGAAACATCTCTGGTCTCGATTCATAAATGAGGATTTTTAGTTAAGAAATTGATTTTGTCAGATTATGATTTGTAATTATAATTATTGATCAAGATTAATCAATCAATAATCATAAACCTAACATGACGCTCTGCTCCCTCTGCCCCCTCCCTTCCCTGAGGACATCTGTGGACCTGCTCAGAACTTTGTGGCCGGTTGATGAACATTCCAACGAACCATCAAGGACAATGGCCTCTGTGACAGTGCTTCATGGACTTACTTGCACACACTCACTTGCACACACACACATGCTCAAAATAAACATATGCACCCCTCACACCACTTTCACCGTTCCCAGCATGATGTTGTTTTGTAAACTTGTTGCTTCTTTGTGCTGAGGTTTTTTTTGCAGTCTCAAACTGTATCCTGCTAAGGATAAAGTGTGAAATAGGATTTTTTTTTTTTCCCTCTACTTACCTAATGTGGCCTCTTTTCTCATCTAGCAAGGGCAGCGCCTGTGAGTGGGCAGCAAAGCCTCAGTGACCCGTCCCCCCATTGTCTTGTGTCATGATGTATGTTTGGATGGGTTGTACTGGAATTCTAATTTCCCCTCGGGGATCAATAAAGTATCTTTGAATTTAATTGAATTAAAGGGCCAACTGAAAGCAGACTTGGAGGCTTACGTGTGTCAAGATCAGAATATATACTCTTATGTGAGTGCATTTCACCTGACTAGCACAGTGTTGAAGCATATTGATAGCATCACACAGCTGCTGTAGATTCCTCTGCTGCCATTTCTATCACATTCCTAAAAGGTGCTCTGTTGGATTAACATCTGGTGACTATGGAGGCCATGGGATAACAGTGAACTCTGTGCAAGCAAACCCATTCTACAGCTGAAATTGAGATTTATTGGAACAGGCAGTATTTTTTCAATTTTGGGGGGCCTGTCTGAATTATAGCCTCAGTTTTCTGTTTTCTGGCAGAGGTGTCACTCAGTGTTGTCTTCTATTGCTTTACCCCAGGTGCTTTAAGATGTGTTTTGAATACAGATATGGTATTTAATATGTCTTAGTTGATACCAGTAATTATTTGAGCTACTATGGCATTTCTACCAGGTCAAACCCATTAACCCATTCTAATATGACTTCAGCAAGGCATTTTTATGTACACAACTGCCTTTACTGGATAGTTTCTCTTTATTTTGGACCAGTGTCTCAAAAACCAAGAGAAGGGTGGGTGTAAAAACCCCAGCAGTTTCAAAAATATTTGGATCACCCCATCTGGCACCAAAACCATGTCACACTCAAAGTTACTTAAATCTTCTTTCTTCCCTATTCTGATGCTCAGTTTGAACTTCAGTAGGTCATCCTCACCCCATCTTGATGTTTAAATGGACTGAGTTGCGGCCATGTGATTGGTTGATTTATTTTTAGCAAATCGGTTTACCTACTAAAGTTGCCACTGAGTTTATTTTTATTAGGTTTTCTTAAGGGTTCTTAAGAAAACCTATAAAAATCCATATTTTAAAAGATATCATTTATCACTTTAACCATATTAGTCAACTATTTTTAAACATAACCCACATTTATTACAAAGACAAACCACGTTCAGGTTCAAGGTTTAACACAATTATTAATAACATGTAAAGCCTGATCATTAATTACATAAACATTTTTGATAGTCTTTGATAGGACTTTGATAAAAACTATTAAAGTAGCATGAAGGCCTACAAGACAAGACTTCCTGTAACAGTGATCACACAGACAGAGACGCCCAGCTCTGGATCTGTCCGAGTCTGTTCAATTACAGTCCCGGATCAATGGCCTTGTCATGGTGCTGTGAAAGGTCACTCATATAAGCATACACACTCATTCACACATTGCCTTTGGTACAATCATCTGCAGCAGTGAGGTCACGACCATTCATCAGGGTTGGTGTGGGGTCTTGTTGGATGTCACGGTAAAGTCCAACCCTCTCACCTCCCATCAGCCGGAGTTTTTTATGCCCCTAAAAGCAAAAGTGTTTCCCCTAAAAGGAAAGAAGTGAGACACACACAGTCAAAAGGAGCAAAGAAGAGAGTGAGGGAGAAGAAGCCAGCAGAAGGAGGTTAATAAATCAACTCAAGGTTGTGGCCTTCCTTTGTGAAGATGATGCATGTGTGCAGTAGAGGTGGGAAGTTTTAAAGCTTGTGGGTTGCTTGTCATTACTGGTCAGCGCGTCAGACACTTATGAAGTCCTTGCTGTCTGTTTGTGTGTGCACCAGAGGAGGTTTGGAGCAATGCTGTAAAATGTCTCCCCAGCTAAAATGAGTTATTCACATGTTGGAGATCACATACGGGAGTAACAACAGATAACTGTGAGTAATCACTCCAATTTATTTAGTTTTTTTGGCTGCCTACATTTTACTGTGATATGTAAATTCAAATTATTTAAACCTTTCCAAACATTTAGAGTTGGCTGGACTGTGGTTTTACAATGAAAGAATCCTGAAAAAATTGCTTCCCCAGTTCCTTTTGAAGACAACATAACATCACTTATATTGGAATCTTCATTAAATCCACTGTCTTCTCCATTATGATTTTCTCCTCTTATCATCTGTAAATCAACATGAAAATTCAATAATTAAATCCATCCATGCGTTTTTTTTACCCACTTCTACAGGGTCATTGAGGAGCTGGTGCCTATCTCCATCAATCTTCTGGCAAGATGCAGGGTACACCCTGCACAGGTCACCAGTCTAAACAACCATGCACACACCCATTCAGACCTAAGGGCAATTGCAAGAGAGACCAACTAACTGAACAGTGACAGTTTTTGGACTGTGGGAGGAAGCTGGAGTACCCAGAGAGAACCCACATATGAATGGGGAGAACATGCATACTACATGCAGAAAGACCCAATTTGGGATTTGAACCCAGGACCTTCTTGCCACAAGGCAACAGCGCTACCAACTGCACCACCATACAGCCCTGAAATAACCCAGAGACCCAGAAGATGTGTTTTTCTCCTACATTTATAACTGTTTAAAAATAACTTTGTCAATACATGAATCAGAACTTCTGAGGGTCGGTCAGGAAAACTATCATCAATATAAAAAATTATTTCATTCAAAGTTGCATAAAGTTATTTTTGATTTTATGATTTCAAAATCACCTGTCCAGGGTGTACCCCGCCTCTCGCCCATAGACTGCTGGAAATAGGCAGCAGCTTCCCCGCGACCCACTATGGAATAAGCGGTGGAAAATTACTGATTTAAAAATCATTGAAAAAAAAAACACATCTCCCTTTCTGTTGCTTTGAATTGGATTTGGAAGTTCACACTGCAGGCAAGAAATTAAAGGAACTAACAATGTGTTCTTTTCTCCAGCGTTTAGTAGAGCAAATCCCTCTCCATCTGAATCCTAAGATCAGAGCTAAAAGGAGGAGGAGGAGATCAAAAGAGATTAAAAAGAGTCGAACAGACTGCTGGAGAGATTTTAACAAAGTGGTGAACGTTAGGAAGTCAAATGTTGTATAATTAATTGGAGCTCTGAGAAGCTCTGTGTACCAGTCTCAGATCATGCAACATTAATGCACAGACTAACAAACATCCACTTTTTATTAGATAAGCAGCACAGAGCTTATGTCCAGCTGTGTTTCCTGCATCTCTATTTCAGCTTCAAGGTCTACTTTGCTCCACGGACAATTTAACAGCAATTTCAACATTCCAGTGATTAATAACAGCAACCAGGGACATAAATTTGTGTGTGGGCTAAGAAAAGAGGAAGGCTTATTCAAGGTTTTTGCTCATGAAGAATGACAATATCTTGTTTTGCTGCCTTGGCTGGCTTACATTCATAACGCTGCAGAAACTGATATGCTCAGGGGGTAAAATGTTTAATTTATTACCCTTACAGATCTAATTATTTTTATATTTCATTAGATTTTAAACTCAATGTACGGTGTTGGTTGAATTGACTAAGATCAACCTACATGCCTACAGTATGGCAGTTTGAAAATATTTATTCTGAGCCATTCTAAAAATATGTCAATGCATTTTGCATTACCATCTAGCTGGCTGTGAGCATTTCAATGCTTTTTTTCCCTACAAACTCACTCAGTGCGTCATTTTTTTACTACAATAAGGGATCTATTACAGATCTTGAAAACATTTTGCCCTGTCTCCACAGCAGCAAAACCTCTCACTGAATAATTTAGAAAAATTAAACCTATTTAGTATTTATTTATTTAGTATTTATTTAGTTGGCAGAATCCTTTAAAAATCACCAAAGTAAATCTAGTGACAAACCTTTGCTACAAAAGCTTTTGAACTATTGTGAGTGGATATTGGTGCTAAATAGGCAAGGATGACCTGAATTCGGATACACAAAAAGAACAAAACTTCTGTACATAATGGCAGATAAAAAGGAAGTACAGGGACATAAAAAAAAAAAAATTTGAATAACGTAAAAAGGTTTGAGATTTTCTGTCAGTCATTTCAGAAAGTAAAACCCATATAACATATTTTCATTACAATACCTCAAACCCTTATTTCTGTCACATCCTAATCAACTAATTAACTCAAAACACCTGCAAAGGTTTCTTGAGCCTCTAAATGGTCTCTCAGTCTGGGTAGGTAGACCACACAATCGTGGTCTACTGCTGACTGTATATACAAAAAGAACCCCAACACCGGGGTTGAGTATACAGAAATAATAATGTTCAGAACCCTGACATTTCTGTTTATCATTTTTTATTGATGTTATGTAATATTCAAATTTTCTGAGACACTAATGTTGGAGTTTTCATCATCTGTAAGCCATAATCGTCAATTATAAGAAATAAGGCTTTAAATATTTCACCCTATGTGTTATAAAACTATATTATATATGAGTGTCAATTTCTCAAATCTCTCAAATAGCAAAAGCTGTAAAATTAAATGAAGACGCAGCTGGGGAAAATAGGCTATTTGATCTTTATTGTGTATATAAAGTACATAAATTATTAGACCTCACAAAGCAAAATACTACCACAATGAATGTTTTGTAAGGACAAATGAAAACTAAAAGAATTGTATCCTTAGGAATTGTATTCCTAGCTTGTAAAAAGAACATGAAGTCACATATGAAGTGGGGGGTTGGGTCCCCTGTTACTTTTTTACACTGCAACTATGTTTAGGTGTTTTCGTCAAATTGTGCATTTTAATTTATAGTGCAAAGCAAAGTCCAGATTAAAGCGTGATTATCCGAGACAATACAACAGCATAAAACTGCTTTAATAAAAGCACTTTGCTTTAAAACTCATTTATGCAGGAAACATGGGTGAGCTCAGGGTGGAGTAAACAGGTGAAGGGGATACATTTTGCCTCAGCCATTGAAAACTAAAATGTTGGATTGGTTCTATGTTGGATTTTAGAGAAGAAAATTCCAAAAACTGTGGGATGTAGACACAGCACAACTCATGCCTCAGGTACTACAGGTGGCTAGAGCACTGATTCAATGGACCACCAAGACAACTGTGGGTAGTATTTGTGAGCTTAATGTTTAGTTGTACTCATACTAGTCTTAGTCTTCTGCTTATCCGGGGACCGGGTCACCGCGTAGCAGTCTGAGCAGAGATGCCAATGCAAGCATCAAATTCATAGTGAGTCAATATTTGCAAAGAAACAATATAGTTTGTCAGTTTGAACATTAAATATGTTGTCTTTGTAGTGAATTCAATTTTATATGTTGAATAGGATTAGCAAATCATTGTATTCTTTTTTATTTATGTTTTACACAATGTCCCAACTTGGAGTTGGGGTTGTATATCATATTGCACACCATATTCAATACATATACTAAACAGTTGCTGTAAACCAGCACTACTTGAGAAAAAAATCCACCCTGTCTAACATGATTGCTAACACCAAAGGGGACAGAAATACTGCTTCTTCATTTTACCTGCATCTTCTGACAAATGTACCAGTAAGAGAGGAAACTCACAATATACACAGGAACTCCTTGATTAAATTTACCAAAAGGTTTTCCGTGGGGCACGTGGCATAACGGTAGAGCACGCAACCCATGTACAGAGGCCTTAGTCCTCAAAGCAGATGTTTTGGGTTTGAGTCTTGACCCTGCAAAACCTTTCCAGCATATCTTCCCCTTCTCTTCACCCCATTTCAAGACTCTCTACTTTGTAATAGATATGCACACATCAAGCAGGATTCTTTCTAGAACCTGGCAAGTGCAATCGACCTATAAATATCCAGCTCACTTTTCCAGCTTTGTCCATAACTGGTTCAAGCAAAATACACATTAACTCTGATAGTATGCCATGTATCATAAAACCAGTAAAACTGAGCACTAAAAGAGGAGCTAACCTTAAACTAGCATTGTTTAAATATTCTACAGTAATGGGATCCAAACCACAGACTTTATTATAAGATAACTTATGAATGGCTTCGTGTTCCTCATGCGTTCCCTTTTTATACAGTTGAACAATGTACTGTAATGGTATCTCCATAATGCTGCTATCTCAATAATATCTGCCCTAGAAACACCGTCAGCAGTACATGGTTAAGATGGTTCACAATTATTAAGACATCGAGAGGAGCCAGTTGAGGTGGCTCGGGCATCTCTACCGATGCCTCCTGGACGCCTTCCTCGGGGGGTGTTCCAGGCATGTCCCACCAGGAGGGAGGAAGTGCAGGGGACGGCCCAGGACACACTGGAGGGACTATGTCTCTCGGCTGGCCTGGGAACGCCTTGGGCTCCCCCCGGAGGAGCTGGAGGAGGTGTCTGGGGAGAGGGATGTCTGGGTGTCTCTGCTGAGTCTGCTGCCCCTGCGACCCGGTCCCGGATAAAGCTGAAGACGACAAACAAACAAACAATTATTAAGGGCTTTCACCTCTTTCCAAAAATCAGCGACAATATTACGCATTATTTTCCTGGACATATAATCTTATCACTTCATAGTTTTTTGATATGAAATGGACAGCACATTTTTACCTGGCATTCACACGCCTTTTTGTGTTCAAACTCTGGGCCTTGCTTAGGTCTTCAAGCCACAGCTCAATGTTTATAAGCTACCCAAGCTTCATCCTAATGTGGCTACATGGTTTTTCCAACCAGGTCTGGTATCAGGTTAATAGTCAAAGCAGTTTCAGGTTTTCACAGAAATGTTTAACAGATATCAGTAGAAAGTTTTTTCCTTTGGGTTCTTTTTATTGAGCAAGATGTCCTTTTCAAACTGAATAAAAACTACTTTAAACATGCCTGGTGTAAAAGGCCTTCTGCAACAACAGATCAGTCCTTTCATGTCACTCTATTGATAGCAGACTGTGCTAAAGCATTCATAGTCATGTTTTCAAAAAATATTATCAGCATTTATATCCTATTCAACCAGATTTGTTTGTCTAAAATTAAGCCTTTTAAAATGCCCAGACTGTACAACAGGCAACAAAAAATACATTGAAACGAAGGAGAAAGCGAAGAGGTTAAAAGGTGAGGTTTCCTAAGTGAGACAGCTCTGCCTGAGTTTCTTTCTCTCACCATTTTACACCCCCGTCTCCATCTTATTTTAGCCTTGCTCCATCCTGCAGGCTCAACACGTCTGGCTTCCATGCCGCCTTTCCTTTCCCTTTCCTTATGATGGCATTGAAGTTTGTTTATTTGAATCCCTCTTCCCCCTGTCTCTCTGATACGTAACAGGTTTTCTAGGAGCTTCTTTTGTCTTGAGAGAGACGGAGGCGGAGATAAGACAGACGAAAGGAGAAACGAGTGCCTTGCAGGAGTTTTTGTTATAATGCTTAGTATCAAGAATCACTGCTGAAAGTAGTGTTTTGGAAGGCTGAGTTGACAAGGAAAATATGTCTGTATTCAAAGTGCAGCAGTTTGATGCATGCATAATTTTTGTCTTTTGCATTTCTAGAACATTTAAGTTTTGTTTTCATTAAAGACAGTGTAATCGCAGTCACATTTTAAAAGTTTAAGGGACTTTATGGGAACACCGTATTTCAGGATGTCAGGTGTTTTGAAGTGCTGTCTCTTCTTACCTGTTGACGTACCTTCTGCTGTATCCCATTTCTGTTATCAGGACAATAATGTGGTGTTTTAAAAGCTGGGCTAGCTCATTTGTTTGGCATTTATTCATTTTCAGCGACGGACCATGAGGGTTTATATTTCCTACTTAGTTTGTATGTGGGGTCCTAATGGATATGCGTGTGCTTGCGTGTGTAAATCTATATGTAGCTGATTTAGAAATGCCTTCAGTAGCTAATACAGCCGTTAATGGACAAAATAATGATTGCTGCAAATGGAGCTGCCGAATCTTGTTCTCGTGTGAGGAGGGGATAAGGGCTGCTGCTGTGTACCTGAGTCATTCATTATGGAATGATGAATGTTTCATCTTTAGAAGAGCTGCATTTGTTAGAGCTTCATTTACAACCTACACAAAGGGTTCATGTTAAATCATCTGAAGGTCACATCCTCAGAACATGGTATTGTAAGTAAAGCCAGTCAATGTCTCCTATGTCTAACTAAAAGATGGACTGATCTAAAATAAAAGTTTTACACTACTGATTTTAATTCTCCTGGAATTCACAAAACTAATTCAGTATATTCACAAACTTCATCTGATAAATAAAAGTTTTTTTTGTTTTGTTGGCGGCTGTTTTTGAAGTTGACAGCTTTGTTTGTATTAGCTACCACATGCTGTTAAACATTTAAACACTAATGTATTTAGGTGAATCCAGATTAGCTGGTCCCAGAGGCTACAGCTAATGGTTAGTCCAATCGTAGTATGTTCCAAACCAGTCTATACAGCTGTAATAATGTTTTGAACAATCATCATCTTTGCATTATTCTTGCTAAATAGAAACTTCATTATTTACCTGAGCAATAGAGGTAGGAGGTAGTGCCTACCAATGATCTTCCAGTGTTAAACTCAAACCGAGAATGTATCATGGAAAGCATTTTGATTTAGTCTGAAATAAAAGTAAAGGAGTGGAAAAAGAAAGGTTACAGCGTTTTTATTAAAAGCTATTTATTGAAGCTTTTTCTTCATAGAATACCTTCCTAATCAGTAGAAGAAAAAGCACTCAAGCTACCAGACTTTCTTTTTAGCTTAAATAAACAGAAGATGGAATCCAAATGTTAACCTAATATTGCCTTCATGAAGAAAAGGTTTTGTGTAAACAAGTGATTATGTGAAAAAAAAAATCCTTGATATAAAGAACATCAAGCTGCAGAAGTGGTGTGCAGGAAAAAGATTGCATACGCAGTAATGAACATATTTCTATTGCTGAGTAAATTGATCTCTTAAGAGGTTTTATAGTCAGATCATTTGTTCAGTGCTCTGTTTTAGTTTTCAGTCGACGTCCAGGCCAGTGAGCCCTGGCATGGATTCCTGTTGCTGAGAGGTTTTTCTTAACATCTGAAAAGAGTTTTTCAGCTGCGGCATTGTACTGTATTTCTACCCCACCGTGACAAATACACTGCCCCCATTCTTTCAATATTCCTTTTTTTATTTGTTGCACAAAAAAGGAGGTAAAGCCGATTAAAGCACAAAGTGGGGAGGCAGGAAAGCAGAATGAGATCAGGAAAGAGGAGTGGCAGGAGGCAAGAAAGCAACAGGGTCAAAATAACATTCAGATGGGTCAAAATGTGAAGGGTAGGAGCTTTTATTAATTTAGGCTCACATGTTTGAAAACTCAATCAATTTATTTATCGGTAAATAATAAATCTGGGCTGATCAGGATGAACATGCAGCAGATGTCTGCAAACAGGCTCCGTATAGAACTGTAGTAAAAAATGCAAGCACACCTGCAGACAAGTGAAAACAATTACCAAAAATATTAGGGCAAAGATTAAAAAGTTGTTGCAAAGTGAACACAAAGAAACATCGGAGATAATCATCCAGAAAAGGGTGTACATGCTTTATAGCTGCTATTAGAGTACCTAAATTAAAACAATAGACAATCTGAGTAATAATCAGGGTACAATTTATTGCTTTTATTAATAGAGCATATTTCAAAACATATTACAAAATAATCAAGATCAGAAAATAAAAAAATTAAAAAGCAAATAAATATCAACAGCAATACAAAACAGATGATTTGTCACAGACCCTAAACCCCAAATAGACAGTAAGCACGGGTTTAAAACAAAGACATAAAAAAAAAAACCAGACAAAACATGGAAGAAGAGCTACAAATACAGAAGCACCAAGGACCAAAATGACCACTGCTGCTGAAAACGGAAAACTAAACAAATAAATAACAAAATAAAAAAAATTATTAAAAGGTGGATGTCCACTTTCTCCTTTCTTATTCCTTTTCTATTCTGCCTCCAGTAGTACAAAAGATAAAATGGAAAAAAATGAGGTCATGCAAGACTCTGACTCACAGTCTGCAGATTACGTATTTTATTCACAGGTCCCATAAAACTGACCACAGGAAAACTTCCCTGAAGATCTTTAAGATTCCACACAATCCCATGCTAACTCTGCATGGATAAAATGAACTAAGCAATCTTCAAACTTCACTACAGTTATTTTCTACAAGAATGTTTTGAGTTGCTTTGTGTTCTGTAGGTGTTTTATCAGGTGCATTGTTACGTCCTCATTTGTAAGTTGCTTTAAATAAAAGGTTTCTTTCCAAATGCATACACATAAACAACTTACATCTATTACCACACACAATGTTACACTGCACCACAGGCCATTTCCTTCTTTTCTGATCCATTTTAACAGACTATTCTTCTTGTCTGGGTCTTGGTTAACACGTGTCTGAAGAGGATCTTCTCCACACTGCGATAGCAGACATGAGTCCCCAACATTGCTGCAGCTAACAGCATTATACAGCCATTCAGCTAATGGTGCTCTAATTAATGCACTGATCCAGTCTTCTAAGTTTCTGCTCACAATGTTTTTTCTCCTTGTCTGTCTGTTAATGCCAGTATATAAGTGACTGAAGGAAATTATTTTTGTAGACTTAGATGTATAGCACTGAGATTGAAAGTAGAAAATAAGAAATGAAAACATCTGAGTTTTTTCTCATAAATAATTGAAATTATACTAGAAATCTAGAAATAGAGTTTTTGGTGGAAAGTTACTCCCCCGTGTTCACATAATTATGAAACTGAGTTGAAATGGAGTGGTTGTTTTTTTTTTATGAATTGCTTTTATTAAAGTGTTGAGATGACAGGTATTTTAATAGAAAATAAAATACTGAGTAAAAATGCAGCAGCTCTTATTGCATGGTTGTATCTCTTATGTTAGTGTGAATTGCATCATTTCCCCCCTCTGCTTGAATGGAAAAGCTGCATGAAAAAGGTTTCAGCTCTTGTCATTTCAACAGCATCTCCTCAGAGATTCTGGACTACTAAATGGTGGAGGCATGTCATAAATATTACAGTGTTACACAGAGAAATCACATCCTGGCCAACATCGATACAGAAGAATAGGATTGGAGCCTTAACAGGATGACAATGGTCTTTTTTGTAAGTTGGTATAGGGATGATGGAGATCTTTCTCCTGATTTTAGTTTGCTCTGTAGACCAAAACTCCACTTTGTTTTGATTAAACTATCATAGTTATTAAAAACCTGCATTAAGAATGTCTCAGATGAAGGTGATGAAACTCTAGTCAGCCTAAAATGTTTTTTGGCTTTTGAAACTTGATTTATCTGTTTATTTTTCCAAGTTTGCTTTTGTAAAGAGTGGCCTACTTTCAATTTGGATGAGATGTGAAAAATTCAAGTTCAGAATGTTGAATTGTATGTAAAAACTTAATGAAACTAAATAACAGACAACCAATAATAAATACTTGGTACAGTCCTGTGTGTTCCCTCCAACCGTGCACCTGAGATTGGGGAACCAAAGGGGTGTGGCTTATACTTTTCAGCATTCGCCTGAGCAAATATGTAAAACACCTGAAATATTTGTCGACGGGATATTCCCAAAGGGGTGAGGTCTATGTCATGGGCCTCATGCAGACTTTAAATGCCTTTTTGTGCTTCCAATAAAAGCAAACTGTTGCTTTACATCCTCAACATGTCTCTGCAGCTGATTCTTTGATTAACTTATTTCTGAGATCAGACGAACACTAAAAGATAATTTGATGCCTCTGGTCTATGCTCACTGTGGATTCCTGTATCATTTCACTGTGTCACCGTTGTTCTGAAATCCTGTATTACCCCTGACAGTTCATAGTGGTTACAGGGTTGTAACTACCTACCGTGTTGGATCAGGGGCATTATATTGTTGGGTTGACTTTAACTCCCAATTCCAAGTCAGAACCTTACAGTTGATGTAGAGGTTTAAAGAACATGTGGAAATCACAGAATAAAAGGATGATCTGAAAGGGATTCTTAGCTTGTAATATACAGGGGTTGGACAATGAAACTGAAACACCTGTCATTTTAGTGTGGGAGATTAGGCTAAATTGGACCAGCCTGGTAGCCAGTCTTCATTGATTGCACATTGCACCAGTAAGAGCAGAGTGTGAAGGTTCAATTATCAGGGTAAGAGCACAGTTTTGCTCAAAATATTGAAATGCACACAACATTATGGGTGACATACCAGAGTTCAAAAGAGGACAGATTGTTGGTGCGCATCTTGCTGGCGCATCTGTGACCAAGACAGCAAGTCTTTGTGATGTATCAAGAGCCACGGTATCCAGGGTAATGTCAGCATACCACCAAGAAGGACGAACCACATCCAACAGGATTAACTGTGGACACAAGAGGAAGCTGTCTGAAAGGGATGTTCGGGTGCTAACCCGGATTGTATCCAAAAAACATAAAACATAAAAATCACGGCAGAAGTAAATGTTCACCTCAACTCTCCTGTTTCCACCAGAACTGTCCGTCGGGAGCTCCACAGGGCTGCTATAGCCAAACCTTTGGTCACTCATGCCAATGCCAAACGTCAGTTTCAATGGTGCAAGGAGCACAAATCTTGGGCTGCGGACAATATGAAACATGTATTGTTCTGTGATGAGTCCACCTTTACTGTTTTCCCCATATGCGGGAGAGTTACAGTGTGGAGAAGCCCCAAAGAAGCGTACCACCCAGACTGTTGAGTGAAGCATGGGGGTGGATCAGTGATGGTTTGGGCTGCCATATCATGGCATTCCCTTGACCCAATACTTGTGCTAGATGGGCGCGTCACTGCCAAGGACTAGCGAACCATTCTTGAGGACCATGTGTATCCAATGGTTCAAACATTGTATCCTGAAGGCGGTGCCGTGTATCAGGATGACAATGGACCAATACACACAGCAAGACTGGTGAAAGATTGGTTTGATGAACATGAAAGTGAAGTTGAACATCTCCCATGGCCTGCACAGTCACCAGATCTAAATATTATTGAGCCACTTTGGGGTGTTAGTGAAAACAGTCAGAATTACAACATTAAACCTTTTAATGCTAAAGTTTTTTTCTTTATATATATATTTTTTTAATATCAGTTTCCACAGATTTAAGCATTCTTAATTTCCATATTAAAACAGATTTTTTTTTTTTTTTTTGCAGTGTGGTCTTTAGCACCAGGTTTGCCCTGTAGTCTCTTGTCTGTGTTCTTTTTGATTGTTTTTATTCCTCACTCTGGCAAAAACAAACACTGTTTTAACTATAGATTCAGTGACAACGTAATTGAAGTTAAAAAGACTGATTAAATATTTTTAGAAATGTTTCTAAAAGTTTAATGATTTTGCCAGAAATGTAAGTTTTACCATGAGTTTACGACTTCCTTTGTTCTGAAAGCTGTCACTACATGGAGAACATAACATTGAAATGTCCAATGGTGGATACAATTTTCAGCTGCTTTTCTATGTTGTATTTACACGAAATGCATTGTATAGCTTCTTTAGGTTTTTGTTTTTGTATAAGCAGTGTTTCAGATATTGTTTGATATGAAACAACATTTTCAACATGCAAAATACATATTTATTTTTACTTGTTTTGATGAATGGAATGAATGACTCACTTGCACAAGCCATACTCAATGTCCTGTGCAATATTTTAATGACTGCTGGACAACATATCACCGTTTATGATCAGCAGTTTTTTCTGTAAATTGATTTCGACACTGATATGAATAAAAAAAGCAAAAACAAATCTCTTTCTATTTGAAATAATTGAATCAAAGGAGGGCTGCACGGTGGCACAGTTGGTAGCACTGTTGCCTTGCAGCAAGAAGGTCCTGGGTTTGATTCCTGGCCAGGGGTCTTTCTGCATGGAGTTTGCATGTTCTCCCCGTGCATGCATGGGTTCTCATCGGGTACTCTGGCTTCCTCCCACAGTCCAAAGACATGCCTGTTAGCTTAATTGATCTCTCTAAATTGCCCTTAGGTGTGTGAATGAGTGTGTGCATGGTTGTTTGTGTGTTGCCCTGTGATGGACTGGCGACCTGTCCAGGGTGTACCCTGCCTCTCGCCCATAGACTACTGGAGATAGGCACCAGCTCCCCCGCAACCCACTATGGAACAAGTGGTAGAAAATGACTGACTGAATCAAAGGAATTTTTATTTTTTCATTTTATGATGAAACAAGACAGAGAAATGAACATGTGAGCAATAAAATTTACTACCTTCAGAACTTTCAAATTGCTTCTGTATATTTTTGTGGACTTGCACAACCAAACCAGATACAACAGGGAGCAGATAAAGAGGGAGACAGGATCCTTTTTGTGTAATAAATTGCTACACCAAATGCAAACCCTGCAGACCCATCTCCCGGCCTTGATACTAATTGCTCGATGTTGATTTACATCGTCCAGAGTCAGTTAACAGGAAATCAAACTGGCGAGATGGCAGTTTGTTAGGAGGTATCAATGGTGATCTCATTTGCATTGGAACTAATGAGGCGAAGCTTCAGGCTCTTTGTTTGGATAAGTGGTGGCTGACAGAAGGACAAGATACAACTCTGGCAAAACAGAGTTCTGACTTTAAATAAGGAATGTTTATAATCTGAGCAGGAAACAATTGCAACAAAAGCTTTTTTTTTTTTCCAGATGAAAGAGATAAACTCTATCGGAAATGTCTTTGAAGTGATGTCATTTTTTTTACATATCCATAATGGTGAGCACTAAGCCTTATGATAGGTTGTAATAAGGACACTGATTTTAAACAGAATTAAAGACAAGAAAATATATTTTAAGAAAGCACCTTTAACTATCTTTAACTGTAAAATATAAAAAGCTGAAACTCCAGCAACAATTATCATAAAAAATTCTGACAATGAAGAAAGTTTTCTTAAATCTTTTTCCTGTGCCTTTGCTGTCAAAACTTCCCCACCTGCCATGAAACTTCTGCAACAAGGAACTCAGAAGGTAAAAATAAGCTGACGTCTTGCCCTGCTAAATCACTTGGATAAAATTTTTTAATTTGAGATTTTAGGTTGCAGACTTGCTGATGTCAATGGAAGCAACAGGCAATTCGCAAAATAGCTTCACTGGTTAAACTACATCCATTTGTGACATTGAGCTCTAATGCTGGAGATGCAATGTTCCCTTATATGATCTTTTCAAAATGTGCATAGTGAGTTTTTTCCAAAATATTATTTGGGTTATTTATAACATGCTTCATCACTCAAGTAGGGAACTTTTGAGCTTTTCTGTTAAGTCACCTTTTAATGAAATATATCATCTATCTCAGAAATATCAGTTTGTTTTATCATGAGCACAATCAGAACAGAAACTTGATACATCCTCAATTAGTTTTTCCATTGCTGCAAAATGGATCTGATGCATTGGAACACAACGCTCCCATGCTTATGCCCACTTGTATCACATTTTAAAAACCCAAAGTCAGACGGACTTTCTTGATGTAACTTGCGTGCAAACATCTAATGTGGTAAATTTTTTATTGCTTAAAAAAAGCAATAAAAAATGTTACATTCTCAAAGCTATAATGTTATTATGCTTGTTCACAAAAATTAGATCAAATGAGTAATTTCAGAATAAGCAGTTTGACATACATCACTTCTATTTTTTTCATTATGAATTTAATGGATGCCAAGTATTTGCTTGAGCTTTGTCCCAGCTGGAGTTTCTCCAGGCCTACATCAATATTCTGCTCTAACACAGGGTTAAAAAGCTGCTATAAAGTTCTGACAATGGGTAACACATTGTTTCTTTTCATGTCTTGCTCATGCTGATGGACTTATCATACAAAGCAGTTTGCTGACATACTAGGCCAGACGTCCACAACCTTTACAGTCCAATGAGCCATTTTTCTCCTCAGTCCAGCTAAATAAAGTTGATCATGTCCACAAATGTTACATTACCTGTAAAAAAAGGACAGCTTAAATGTTTGTTTTTAAAATATCTACTATGAGCAATCTGTTGTCATTTACAAAGAATTTCAATTTTTTAGATTTTAAAATAAAGAAAAGTAATGTTATAATAATACGTTTGCAAAAAAAAGGATAAATATTCTTCTATAAATTGTTATTTATGAAAAATTGCACATAGTTTCCAAGCTACTGACAAGAAAACTAGATCTAAAAAACTATTAATTGTGCTTTAAGTGTCATTCTGTTGTGGAAATTCAATCCAATTATTGTCATGCCAGCTTGTGTTTTGAGTTCTTGAGTTTGAGTTTTTGTTCAATTACCTGGTCTAGTCCACACCTATTCTGTGTTTTCCCCTGATTGTCTGGTCGCGTGTGTCATTGGTTCCCCCTGATGTTCAGTTATGTATTTAAGCCTGTTTGTTTACTTTGTTCCCCGCTGGTTCCTTGTGTTTGTGTGCGATCACTTGCTACCCTGTCTGTGTCCAGCCATGAACTTTAAAGACTTGTCTTAACTGCAAAAGGAGTTCTTCTCTGCACTTTGGTCCGTCCAAAACCGCATTATGACTATTATTCCATGAAAAATCTAAAAACTGCTAAATCCAGCATCTGCCATTATATTTGTATTTTGAAAAATAAGTAGGTTCTTTAAATGGACTAAACTAATATAGCGCTTTTCCAGTCATACAGACCACTCAAAGCACTTTACACTAGAGCCACATTCACCCAATCACACTCACTAACACTCACACATTCATACACCGATACGCAGTCAACTTGAGGTTAAGTGCCTTGCCCAGGGCACATCAACATACAGGAGGAAGCTGGAATCAAACCCACAACCTTCTGATTGCAAGATGACTACTCTTCCTACTGAGCCACAGTCACCTCTTTATCCTTTTAAGCAAAGTTATTAAGAGCCACTGTGGCTCAACTGTTGCAGTTTGCAGACCCCTGTACTAACATTAGCATGTTTAATCTGTTTTGATATAACTCCTTAATGCTTGTAACACATTTAATGTAGTTCCAGTTATTTGTGCATGAACAAACGCTGATGTTCTGCTTTGTAGCGTTTTGCTTTTAATATAGGAAAATGTAACATCTTTTGTTATAGCTGTCTGGGCAGGCCAGTGACTTAGACAGGAAGCTGTAGCACCCGATACAGTCTCTCCTTTGCTGTGAATATTCAAAACAAGCTGCTGAAAACATGCCCACATGGCTCAGTGGCTAACATGATGGGAGTGACATTGGAGACAAAATGTAGAGTTAGGTCTGGGATACTGTACTGAACTTGTTAAAAAGTCCCGGGACTGACTTTTGTGATGTTAAAATTACTATATGAAGTGAGACTAGTAATAAAATGTTTAGATGTCGGCCTTTGTTTAATAGATGGAACATTTTTCACTTGTTCTTCCTTTAGCATGCATTTTTAGTCTGGTTCTGCCATCAAAAACACAAACCTTACTGGCATGGCAAATGAAACTACAGACTTTATGAGTCCACAAGCCTTTTTAGAAGTCAAGAATGTATAAACATACAATCAGTCTCCTCAAGATGATTTTTTAAATGTTCATTTTTAAATCTTTAACAAATATTTAACAAAGTTCTTTTTTCAGGGAATATGGAGTCAAAGTACGATTTTCCAGGGGTTATTAAAAGCCCCTTTATCTCTTTTAAAGTTTTGTGCTGTATAAAGAATTTTAAGAAAGATCTTATCTTATTTTCATTTACAGCTTTCCAATTTTATTGAATGATCTTTCATTCTGAAAAAAAAAAATTGCCATAATGTCCATTTTGGATGCTGTTTCATTTAGGTGACTCTGCAAAAATTCCAGTCAGTGACTTATGTGATTTGTACTGCTGTCTATTGTCGTATATATTAGACATGTAGTCATCAAATTTAAGGTATGCTCATTAGGCACAAATACCTAGAAATATAATTTAAGTGAATAGAAGATATCCTCAGGCTGCTGCAAACAACACTTTCTAAAAAGTAAGGATTATCTGAGGGAACAGGTAAGCCTTTTTGAATGCAATCAGACCTGCAGGACTGATGTTTTAAGATTATTAGATCTTAGCATCTGTAAACGTGCTCATAACAGAGCTGCACCCATTGCTGCAGCATCGAGCCTAAGTCCTCAGTTTGTATTGGCATATCCATGTTAATGTTGACATCACTGCCAATCGAAGCTGGAGCAGATAGATGCTTGGACTCGATGCCAGTTGAACCCTTTCCCACTGCAGGAAAAAGGCTGGCTATTATTGGAGGGTTTTTTACTATCCATTTGAAAAGCTGCTTAGCACACGTTTTTTCCTGCTCCAAAACTGTTTTCGAGTACCCTTTCAATTCATATGGCTGTGCAAAAGTCTTAAGCCATCCCTCGTTTGTTTATTTAGTTTCCAAGGAGCCAGATTTTCTTGTTATCTTTTGAAGGAGCCTTGATCAATAAGATTTCAATCTTTCTGAAGGTGTCTTCAAAGTTTTTCACTAGTTTTCAAGCTTGTACCTGAACATTTTCAGAGGACTTGGCAAATAATCTGTTTTAAGCACTTGATTAGATTTTTTTATATGTATTTTTAATTGGACCATTCAGCATTAAGAAATAAAACCAGTAAATGGACCAGATTTAGCTATTTGACTATTTTCCATCCATTGTCCCTGGCAGATTGATGGAGTATTAAAAAGGGAACATTTAAAGAAATAAAATCAACAATGCTTGTACACCATCCATTACATTGAAGAAGCAGGATAACAGGGAAATGTGTACTTTATATTATTTTTTACCCCAAATTAATTGGTTTTGAAAATGAAACAAACAACTTTACCGACACCCTCAGTAGTCCCAAATAGACGGTCTTGCACCCATCCTTAGCTGTCTTCTTCTGAGAGGATTTATGCTATGGCCTTGTTTGGTTTGACTGTCAGTCACTGGAATAAATCACAGCATTGAAGAACTGACACATGTTGACAGTAACTGAAGGGTTTCAGTTTGGCGTTTGTCCGACAGCCAAAACATCCAAATAAAGTTGTAGGTGCCAAGAGGCGTTTTATCTGAAACTGTGGATGTCAGCAGTGTCTTTACTGCCAGGCTGTCTGAATGAGTGAAGGACCAGTAATCTCAGTGGAATGGAGCGTTCCAGATACGTGCCTCATGGTGTTAAGATGTCCTCGACATCATAAGCTACATAAATTATAACACTTCTCCTCATAGGTGTTGGAATTGACCTCCATACTCAGCCTGAAGTACTAGGCCATAGAAAACAAAAGAATATGTTTTTTTCTCTCCAACTCGATTTTGACTTTCATTTATAGCAACATCTCAAATGCGTCTTACATCAAAATTCTTTAAGTAAGACAGAAAACAGGTTTTAATTCTTCTAGCTATGATGTGTTTATGATGTGATGCTTTTTAAGGCAACTTCAGGCTAAGCTCAATAAGCCAGTGCATCAGCAGGCCACATGTAATTGCTGTTTTATATTGGGTTAGTCTATTTAGGCTGTTACATTTGCTGCTTTTTCTCTGCTGCTGCCACCTGATTCACACCCAGCATTCAGCTCTAAGCTTCTTTTTTATTTTATCATAGTACCATATCAGGTCGCAGTCATTATATCACGTCTTTTTAGTATTAATAATTTCCCAAACATGTGACAAAGCTTTGTAAAGCTTTCTAAAGGATAAAATAGTTTGTCACTGGAATGAATGATTTAAGCATTTTCCATCTGCTACCTCTGCTGTTAAAGGCGTTATTATGTGTTAAACAACCACTTTAGAGCGGTACAAGACATAAACTGAGGTGTCTAATGTACTAAAAACAGACATACATTTGACAAATAAATGCGAGATTTGACACTCTCACGATGATTATTGTCATAAAGTTCTAGGGAAAGAAGCAAGACTTAGTAAGATGCATATTGGTCTTAAAACAATGTTTTTGTGCAAATAGAACATGTACAAGTTGGCTCTCTTGTTGCATGTGTCACTAAGCAACTTTAATTTATACACATAAGATCCCAGGGTTCTCAAGGATGTGTGTTACCTGGTCAGCATGCTATGATATAAATAAAATCTGATAAAGGCTGATAAATATAGTTACTGCTGGCCTAACAGCTAAGGGAAATAAGACACAAAAGTGATAAACACTTTAATACAACAATATTTAAAGAAAAAAACACATCAATACCATAAAACTAAAGCTCAGAACGTTGTTTGCAGTGTGAATATCAGTGTAAGTGTGCTTTCATCAAAGTCCATCTGTGATAAAACGAGAAACAGCAGTTCATATATTAAGGTTACATAGTTTCTATTATTACTAGCACGTTTTATCACTTAAAATATATAACTAAAGGAAATACGACAAACCAATATAAGCTTACTTTGAATCCAGCATCGAGCAAAAATGACTGCAGCAACCTGCAGCCATTATTTCAAAGTAAAAGCCCCTCAGAACCCCTCTCTTCATCATCCCTTAAGCCTGGACTAAGATCTTTGAAGCCATTCATACAGTGCAAGCAAGCAGGTGGAGAAGAAGTATGGTTTGTAATACTGGGTCCTGGAATATTCTGATAAAGCCTTCCCGTTAACTACACATGTAATTATAACAATAAGAAAAGCCTATTCAGCTTGTAGCAATGCTAGCGCTAAGATTAAAAAAAGAAAATAAGTTTTAGCTAAAGTGCAACCAACTTTGTTTAAGTGTTAGTTCTGCTGTACTGCCCTACCCTAATGCTGTCCGAGTCTCCTTTCTGCTGCCTATGTGGGGCTGCAAAAGATTTTTTAATAAAGAGGACAAAGAATCACTTACCTACCTCATAGAAGACAAACTCTCCACCAAAAATGATGAACAGGCTTTAATGTGACACAAATACACTCACTTTATTAGGTACACCTTGCTAGTCCCGGTTTGGACCCCCTTTTGCCTTCAGAACCGCCTTAATCCTTCGTGGCATAGATTCAACAAGGTACTGGAAACATTCCTAAGAGAGTTTGGTCCATATTGACATGATAGCATCACACAGATGCTGTAGGTTTGTCAGCTCCACATCCATGATGTGAATCTCCCGTTCCACCACATCCCAAAGTTGCTCTAGAGCCATTTATGAGTACAAGAAAATATTCCCCGCACCATTACACCACCACCACCAGCCTGAACCATTGATACAAGCCAGGATGGATCCATATTTTCATGTTGTTGACGCCTAATTCTGACCCTACCATCCGAATGTCGTGGCAGAAATCGAGACTCATCAGACCAGGCAACGTTTTTCCAATCCTCTATTGTCCAATTTTGGTGAGCCTGTGCGAATTGTAGCCTCAGTTTCCTGTTCTTAGCTGACAGGAGTGGCACCCGGTGTGGTCTTCTGCTGCTGTAGCCCATCCGCCTCAAGGTTCAATGTGTTGTGCGTTCAGAGATTCTCTTCTGCATGCCTTGGTTGTAACGAGTGGTTATTTGAGTTACTGTTGCCTTTCTATCAGCTCGAACCAGTCTGGCTATTCTCCTCTGACCTCTGGCATCAACAAAACATTTGCGCCAACAGAACTGCCGCTCACTGGATATTTTCTCTTTTTCGGACCATTCTCTGTAAACCCTAGAGATGGTAGTGCATGAAAATCCCAGTAGATCAGCAGTTTCTGAAATACTCCTGCCTGTCTAGTACCAACAACCATGCCACGTTCAAAGTCACATAAATCACCTTTCTTCCCCATTCTGATGCTCAGTTTGAACTGCAGCAGATCGTCTTGACCATGTCTACATGCCTAAATGGATTGAGTTTCTGCCATGTTATTGGCTGATTAGAAACTTGCATTAACGAGCAGTTGGACAGTTGTACCTAATTAAGTGGCCGGTGGGTGTATTTCTTTTGGATACATGATTACAGTAAACTTGTTGCTAACAACAGCACTTACCCATAGTTATGTGAAAGCCTGTGTTAAGGAACATGCTACATTTTCAAATGATACATCATAAATGATGCTAATGATGCTTGTGGGGTGGATCAGAGATGGACAAGAAGCTGAGTACAGGAAGGTGGTGGACCGCTTTGTGGCATGGTGTGGAAACAATCCTCTCATCTTGAACGTGACTAAAACAAAGGAGATGATTGTAGATTTTAAGAGAAACAGGAATAAGTCAAAAACTATTTCCATCATGGGATAAGATGTGGAGGTGGTGGAGGAGTATAAATACCTCGGTGTTCACCTGGACAACAGACTAGAGTGGAGATGCAACTGTGAAGCCATCTACAAGAAGGGACAGAGCAGACTGTGCTTCTTTAGGAAGCTTAGGTCCTGGTGTTTGCAGCAAGATGCTGCATATCTTCTAAAGGTCTGTTGTGGAAAGTGTGATCTCTTCTGCCTTCATCTGCTGGGGAAGCGGCATCAGAGCCAGGGACTTAAAAAAGCTCAACAAGCTAATAAAGAAGTCTGGCTCTGTTCTGGGGACTCCTCTGGAACCTCTGGAGATCATTGTGCAAAGACGGATTCTTCATAAAATGAAGAACATTATGGAGAACCCTGAGCATCCTCTTCATGAGACTGTCCTACAACAACAGAGTGTCTTCAGTCAGAGGCTTCTTCAGATCTGCTGTAAGACGGAGCGCTACAGGAGATCCTTCCTGCCCACAGCCATCAGCATCTACAACGTCTCTTTGAAGAAACACTCATGATGAGCTACAACAACATTTAATTTTCCTTTGGCATTAATATAGTATTTTTGAATTTGAATTGAATTGAATTGAATTGAAAATGCATAGAAAAAAGTATGCCAAGTACCATTACAAGACTTACGTCCAAGAAAGACAGATCTCAAAATTGTTAGTAGTGAACTCTGTTCGTGGTCCTGGACACAGCTTCTGAACTAGTTCATTAGAAACTACAGAAAAATAATTACAGGTTCCTGAACTCCATAAAAAACATATATATATAACACCAGCTAAACAAGTGACTGAGTTGAACATGTGCAATAGAACAATGAACTGTTTATCAACTGTATTGGAACTTTGTGTTAAATACAAACTGTTTGTGCTTCTGCATGTGGCATCTTGAAGCCCTTATATAGATGGAGAACTGTGAAAACTGTGACTTTCTCTAAACTTGGACTTCATTACCTAAAGGACTGACTCCCATATTGCTAAACCTGAAAATAAATGTAAAATATTGACAACATTCTCTACACCCTGCTTTGCACTTGAAGATGTAAGACTTGGATGCAGTTGTTTGGTCAGGGAAACCTATTTGATGAAGGTCACTCTTGAGCTAAACTGAAGGCTGCATGAAGTTTAGAGGTCTGTAGCTACTGACTCTGCAGAAAGTTGACCATCTCTGTATACTCCGTGCCTCCGATCTTGCTCTGTGATGTTACATGGAATACCATTTTGTGGCTGAGTTACTGTTTTCCTAATGGCTTCCGTATTGTTATAACACCAGTAACTGTTGAATGTGGTATATTACATATGGAAATTTTAATACTGCACTGTAAAATTGCCTCCTGTCACGATACCACGCTGGAATTAACTGAGCTCTGGATAGCGGCCCACTCTTTCACAAATGGTTGTAGGACAGTCTGTATTCTTGTGTGGTGGAGTTTATACACCTTTGGCCATTAAGGTGATTTAAACACCTCCCTAACCTTCTTGGCATTCCCCTAATCTTGAGCTCGTTCCAGAGATTCTCTATGGAATAGAGATTGGGATTCTGGCATTACCTCTCCAAAACATTAATCCTCTTCCATTAATCCTTCTTCCACCCAGAAGAAACATGTTGGTAAAGTTCAAAATACCCCCTAAATAAAAATCTGCCAAGTCCATGAATATATTTATGCATATCTGTACATAGCACTGACTTGATGAAGATTAAAGTGGCACTGGATTGGGACTCAGTATTGGCCAATGCCTAATCTTAAATAACTCATCACACCAATGGGGCTGAGAAAGTTTGAATCAGAACATCTGTAATATAAATCCAGTTTTATTTTTTTGTGCTCACAAAAACATTCAGGTTAATATCAGATGTTCTTTTATAATAAACACTGAACTGTAAAATAGGTTCATATGTTTCAGTAAAATGTAACAGTTTCTTAGGGGTAAACAAGGATGCTGAGCTAAATTCCTAAGGCTTGGTAATGAAGATAGTTTGTGGCTACAATTAAAAATTGATTTCCCAAAGCATAGCGGTCACACTCCCTTTAATAAACCACATCTACGTTTAGGACAACTGTGCTACAATTTTAATTTTAATTTTGTTCATTTCTTTTATTTCACTTTATTTCCTTTTGCATTTGTTAGCATTTTAGAGATTCTAGCCTCTTTCACAAAATAATTCGTCATATACCTGCAAAGATGGGTTGCTTGGCTTGTCATAAGTTAAGCACCAATTAAGCCAGTGTGTGATATTTCTATGGGTGGGTGTCAGAAAGGTGCCAGAAAATCCTCTTATTTTTAAAATTTTAACAACTCATACCAGAATAGTCTGGCTGCTGGCCACTGTTCCATGAAGCAGACCCCTTGTCAGTTTTATTCCTTCTAGTGTATTGGCTAAATAAACCATCCATAACAAAAGTCCAGTGATCTTTTCTCTTAAGCAGTTATGGTGTCTGTCTTTTTTTTTCTCTTGTTTTTTGTGTTTGGCCTTGGTCATGGCTATTTTGATGTCATTGCTGTATTTTTAACATATTTCACCAATAAATAAGTCAAAATATTCACTTCTCTGACAGACTTCTCTTGCTGTCTCTGATTTCTGGAGTAGCACTGGAGTTTTCCTTTTTATCTTTAGATTCTTTCCGCATTTGGGACAAAGCATAAATATTTTCCATTTCATGTTTCTTAAAACTGCTCTATAATAAGCAGTTGCAGCTGAGCCTGAGAAAACTGCAAATACATACATCCCTGCAGCCTAAAATATAATTCCACATTGGGTTATGTGACTATATTTAGCATTTTAAAGCTGTATCTCTATTTCTAGGGTTTAAACAGTTTAGGATAAAGTTATTCCTTCTTTCTTCCACATGTATAGTCAATACACAAACACTTAAACCCATTTAAATGCAGCCCTCTGTTCAGCACACTGACCCCGCCATCCAGACTGGTCTTTCATTCCCCGCTCTCCCTCTGTGATGAAAAGCGACAGGTACGCAGACAGTATGGATAGATCGGAGGAGGCATGGTGAAGATGGCAGAGCTGTGATGTGAGCCTCTTTCAGCAGCAGTACAGTCTTTGCTGACAGCCCACCATCCTCCTGCAAACCCTCCGCCCCCACCCCCGCCATGCCTTCATCCACCTCTGCCACTTCCTGTCTGCCTCTCCTGTTTTTCCCTTCATCTCATTCCCCTCATCTATTCTGATGTGCCAAAGGAAGCAGGAGGAGCTGTTGCAGCTGTTGTGTATGCTGTGAATCATCTTTAGTCAGATGAGCCAATAAGCTCAGGGAGCTCCACACCTATTTAATAATGTTGAAATGTATATCTTTAAAGTAATATTAGCATAACCAAATATGATCCCAGATAAAGATGCATACAGTTGTGTGAAAAAAGAACTCTGAAAACTTCACATCTATTTTCTTCATGGAAAGGAAAGTGAAGAGTGTCTTTAAAACGCAGGAGGGAAGTCAGCTTACTTTGTAATGAAATGCTTAACAACGTATCATATGTAATTTGATCTCTTACTAAGGTAGGCTGCCACCGATTTGTTTGGACATTTTGGAAAATGCTGTGGCCACATGCTCACCAGCCAGTTTTTTGTGCACTTTGTTAGTGCTGGGATAGACCCCCTTTTGCCTTCAGAGGATTAGGGCTAGATCTAGTAGGTTAGATGTAGGGTTAGATCCTAATTCTATACCCATAATAGATTTAACATCATTTCAGAAACATTCCTAATAGGTAGACCAAAGCATGTCAAGAAAATATTTCCCATACCATTAAACCACCACCACCATTCTGAATCAAGACTCATCAGACCAGGAAAGGTTAACGAATTTGTACTGCGATTTTTAGTGAGACTGTCCAAAGTGCAGCCTAAGCTAAGTGGCAACAGCTGTCATCTTCTGCTACTGTAGCCCCTCTGCTTTAAGATTCAATGCGTTGTGTGTTTAGAGACACACCTTGGTTGTAAGTCTGTCAGTTCTTCTTTGACCTTTAACATTTAAAAGGAATTTCCATTTACACACCTCTCCTTTCTGAATATTTTATCCATTTTGACCATTTCTGTAAACCTAAGATGGGACTCTCAGAAGAATCTCAGTTTCTAAAACATTAAGACCAACATGTCTGGCACCAACTCTGTCACATTAATAGTCACTCAAATCACCTTTCTTTTCCTTTCTGATGACCAATTTGCATTTTAGAAAGTCATCTTCACCAGGTCTACATGCCTAAATGCATTGAGATGCTAGCTTTTGAGCAGGTAAGCCAGTATTTATGTTGTCAAGCAACTCAAGAGGTGCACTTAAAGTGGCTGGTGACTGGATACCGCATATGGGCCTCTGCAACAAAACATACCTGAATGCCACTGAAATGTCACAGCAAGTGTGATCTATTTCACGATTAGTTTAGTTAATAATCATTTGAATACTCGGGGGGTGTTCAGAGTGTGCATTGAGCAGACAAAAACAAACTGACAAAATTGTCTGGTTGATTTGGTAACTTGGCTCTTTTAGTTTTTTTGTCCTGTTGTCTATTTGGACTTTTCTGAAAGGCCTGCACTGAATTTTTTGACAATGTGTGCCATTGCGATGCTGCAATACATAGGAGAGGCACAGGAAAAATCAAGCAGTGTATACTTTTAAGTCAGTGAGATTGACATAGTGTAAAATCTTCATATGATACTAGAAAGCTTGCATTTTGGTTTGATGACCTTATTTTGAAACATCTCTATGATACAGTTTAAGCAACCCTAGGCTGTAAAACATTAGGCTAGCAGCACCTTCCCCTTTTATTTTCACTTTCCTTTTTCTTGGTACACTTGATCATAATGCATTTGTTATGTGGCTTGCAGAGATCCCACAGGAAAAAAAAATCTTTGCTTGCATGTGCACCGTTAGAATTTATTGTAATTTGTGCTACGGTAATGATTGATTACAAAGAGTTGTGCTCAAAATGTGCTCCTAGAGTTTACATTACTGTTAGTCATCACAGTCAGAGCTTACAGGGTCTATTTGAGGAAATTTACCCAAGTTATCAGTAACGGAAGAGCACTTAGGACTGCTGCCCTGACTTTCTCAGAAGGGGATGAGTCTGTCAGTTTCCGTCAAAACGGAAAACAGTCATGACTCATAGTAAGCAGGGTTTGTGTTCAAAGCAGCTAATGTTTTCTTTGTAAATTTGTTGGGAGTCATTCATTCTTCATTGGAGAAGCAAAATAAATGCTGTTTGGTTGTTATTGTTAGTATTTTATTATGAACTTTGCAGTAGACAAGGTGTAAAACTTTTATATTTGTACAGATCTTGATTTAGTCATGGGAGAGTCAGGCTACTGCCTGGTCTTCATCAGCTCCAAAAATACTGGTTAAGGTCTATACCAGCATTGCATAAACTTTTCATACCAATTACCACCTAAAGAAGTTCAGAGTTATCCAAGTACTACTATAAGCATTACAGCCAGGCAAGAAGACTTGAACTTTAAAGTGTTGTGCCATAGCATGGCATATTTGAATGAAGTGTACCGTTTAAAATGTGTTTTATATACATGTTTCATGCATTCATTGTTAAGAAGGGCACCACAGACAAACTGCAGACTCAGTTCCTCCTTTGCCCCAAAAGAATACAATTTAAAATAGCTTGAATACAATATTCTTGCTTTTTGGCACCATTTATTACTAGCTGTCCTGATAAATACCTCATTGGTGATGTTTAAATATCGACAAGCACTTGTGCCAGGTTCATAATCACCTATTTCAGTTTCCATAAGGGCTTGAAACAATTTCCCACTGCCCTTTTCTGCCAGGACCCTAATGGGCTTCAACTCCCCAGTCTTCTTTGGCTATCACTGAACAAAAGAGTAAGTTGGGTTGGCTTGCAAAATTACTTATCTAACCTATAAAAGGTATGAGAGCCAAGGGTCTAGGTTGCTGTGGTTGCCACTTCAATATAACAACGTCTCTGAACCACTGTTTCATATTAAGAGCCCGGCTAATCCAATCATTTCAAATGAGATGATATCCTGTATAATTTGATTTGAAAATATTGCGCCGGACACAAGAAGGGTCCTTGGAAGTCTTCTTTGTCAAAACACATACGACTAAAATATAATTTGTTACACCTGCAATTTGTGGGAAAAACTCAACATAAACATGTTGATTGGACCTGTTGGTTGCTTCGGACACTGATCTTAACTTTAGCTTGCAGACAGGAAGCTCTTAAAAACCACTTATCTCAGCCACTCACGGATCCAGTTTAAAACAATATACTATCTGTTCCTTTATGACACATGGGATTTGAAATGCACATTCACTGTTGAGTAATCCATATGCATGTACATAACATAAGGGACATAACCATAACCCAAAAGACCATCCAACTCTGTTCATTGATTATGATTACTGCTGCTTTCACTTCAACCTCCTTGAATAAAGCATTCATAAGACAGTTTAAGATATGAATTCATTATTTAAGCGCTTGTATCCTCACTCATTTTTTTTTACGGATTAGAGTGCTTTGTATTCTGATCACTTTCTAAATGGAAGAATACAAGCATGCTTGGAGGCCATGTTAAAACAACGACTTTTCTGGGTTTTTTTCTTTTACCGTTTTTGCACTGAAACTGTATGGTTTTGTCTTACAAAATCTTTTGCAGAACGATCTACCAGAAAACCTGTAAAGGCCGTATTCATTTAGTGAAAATCCCAAAAAACAAGAACTGAATAAAAACCATATCTTGTTGAATCAGTGAAAACATCTGTCAGCTATCCTTATAAGCACCCAAATACCTCCTGAGTCACACTGGTGAAAATATTATGACCAGGCAGTTTATTGGAGGTGTTTGATGGAATCCAATTGATATTTATTTACTTATATACATTTATGCATAAATAATTTCTGTGTGCTAACATGATATTTTAGTTTTTGCCAGAATCGGGTATATTTCTGCCTCTCCACTGAAAACACACTGATTAATGAGCAGACACTGTGGTCCTGCAGGGCTATAATTCATGTAATTCATAATTTATTAAATGGATTTTTGCAGGGGCTTTGTTTATGTATATTGGGCTGATGCTTGCTCTTTGCTAATGTTCAGTTTTCATGGCTGATAATGTCTTGCTGAGAATGCTGCCAGTGTGTGGACTCTGGACAGCCCTCCTTTGTCCTTATCTCACTTGGAAAGCCAATCAAAAACTTCAAGAAGGAATAGCCGTGTTAGCTTATTGGGTCACAGGTTTTCATTTTACTGCTTGTTCTGTCTTTCCAACAGTACCGTTTATAGGCTTCAGCAGCTGAGGAAAGGATCACGGGGTGGGGTGGGTGGGAGGACAAATGGAAGGAAGCAAAGGGAGCGTCCAGCTGGAGCTTGAACCTGCAAACAGATCTTTGTGAGATCCTAATTGCAGAATAAGTTTAATTGTGGATTGCTACAAGATTAATTTGCTGCTGTTAAGCTGAGTTTCAATTGGAATTATCAGTTTTGAACAAATTAATGCTTAAGCTTGATTTATTGCATTAATAATGGGAGCAGTATGAACCCTTTGGCACCTATGTAATTTGTTATCCACTGAATTTTCTTACGGATAAAATGAATTAATTTGTTTTTTTCCTCCAGCTGTCTTATAATGAAACTAACAAAGAAAAGCTAATACCACTGTAGTTAAATATACCTGTAATAGTATGAAATTGCTGTGATTATGAGAGTAAAGTCAAACAAGAAAGAAAAAACAAAGTTTAAGTTATTGTACTTCTTGTAGAATTTCCAAGAAGGAGAACAATGTGATGCGTTTAGATAATGAGTTATATATTTGAGATATATCAAACCGTTTAATAGAAGAATGACTCTCCAGGACCTTAGCTTTAAATAAAATTGTTTACGGTCCAACAAACAGCGTCAAGATATGGCCAAGGGGTAATTTGTGCATTAATACCAGAGTCCAAGTCAAGGAGGAGATGTGAGTTGAATGCAAAGAATTTTATTTACATATTAGCATTAAGTACATGTAGAAAGCGTTAAATGTATAGTAGCAAAACATGACTCAGAACTTGTGAAAAGCTATAATGTAAAGTGATGAGGCACTAGCAGAAGTAAAGGACTGTTGATATTTAGTTAAAATGTTTTAAGTGAAGTGATTTGTTTTGCCAATAAAATGTAAAAACTCAAATGCTTGTTTTTGGAACTGAAATGTAAATAAAAAAAACTTTCTTTTTTTTTTACTGTGTTCTATATTTCATATTTATTAAAAAAAAAAACATTTAGTTGTTTTATTTTGTTTTTACCTATTTTATTAATTATTTTCCCTTTTTTATTTTTTTCAAGGGCAGAATAGAGATTTGGGCAGTTTTATGAGGTGCAAAGGCCCTGAGTGGTCAAGACACTGCTTCACAAATCCCTGATTGAGTTGAGAACACATAGGATGCCTACGAATCAATTAGGAATCGTTTGTGATGCCTAAGAATGAACTAGGAATTTGTTGAGAATTAACTGAGATGTTTTGGATTCGGGAGTTTAGCTCAAATATTGCCGGCTCAAAACTTTTGCCATGAAATTCAGATGGCTCAAGAATTGCAAGACCTGATTAACATAAAATATGAATCAGTAATGAATTCAGGAACTTATTAAAATTTGACTAAAAATCCTAAAATCTGGCTTGTTCATGTGTCTTCTAAAGTAGGGGGTTGTAGGATTTCATTGTCACCATGAGTGGTGCTGGTGATTTTGGTCCCAACTCCCTTTTGATTGTTACAAGCTCTTCCTTATTTAGTTGTGGGCTGATCCCTCAACCTTATTAAGAACCTCACTCTGTGGCGCATGGATGAAATCTATATGTTAAAACACACAAATGAGTATGAAAGCATGGAAAACACAATAAAAATACATCTTAAAGCTGGACTAAAATATGATTGACATTATTATATTTTTAAAAGTTTTGGTATTTGAAATTCAAATTGTATATTTCTTTTGTCACAGCAAAAACAATCAGTATTGAGGGAAGCAAGATGGGCTTGCCTGGGATATCGCTTACTTCTGAACGGCCACTGCATGGAGGTGAAGCTTTTGAGTAAACGTGAGTGACTGACTGGTCTGTGTCACATATGCAGATAAGCAGTATGTGGAGGCCAGAATTAAATTAAATTCAAATACTCTACATAGCAAAGACAAACTGATTTTGGTGAAATAATGACAGTGATATGTACAGTAATATTTAAAGTGGCAATCATTTCATAACATTTTTACCTCCTTCTAAAAAACCCAAAAATGTAAGAAGACATTGCTTTGAACTTGTGATACTTTTGTTTGATCAGCAGTGTTTAATGAGTTAAACAAATAATGACAAAGGTGTTCCTAAACCAAGTATATTATCCTCATGCTAAACCATGGCTATTGATCCATATGCATCTTTTTTATTCTGCTGGAAAACATGATCTCGTGGCGTGCATTAACCTGACATAATGTTCCCTTTTCACATTTTTTGTAAAGTTTGTCTCAAAACTGTCAGTTTCTTTAACTGCAGAAGTTCTAAATTTAATTCAGATAATCTTTCTTATTTAAGTTAATTTCTGTTGTAAACTCTTACAGGATTTTTCATTTACTAATACACATTTTGAATCTGATAAATGATTACCGACTTTTACTCAAAATTGATCTTAAATGGAAAGGAAAACAAATATGATCAAATTAAAACCAAATTAAGATGCAGCTGATGAACAGAGAGTGAAATGAAGAGTTGACACCGAGTACTGAGTGATAAATGAAGTACAATACAAGGAACAGAGTTAATTCCATTACAGCTACCGACATGTACTCGAGATTGTGGGGACATTGGTGGTTGCTTGCATGTCGTGCAGGCCGGGATGTATCTATTTTCTTCCACCCGTGTGCTTTTCACTTGACTGAACTGCAGACAGTCCTGTTTGCACATCAAGATCAGAGAAGACACTAAAACTCCTTCATGAAAAATGGAGTGCTTCTCGACGCTGGTCCACAGGCTGGTCTTTAATTTATTTACTAATCTTTGAGGATCTTGTGAATTAATCACACATACTTTACATAGAGAGCATTGGAAGGAACAGATAATCAAAGTTTGTGGGGTCTCCTTTTCTCATATCTGTTCTTGTTTGTTAACATGGTTAGTCTGGCTTTCACCAAACTAAACTAGAAGAGAATTAATTGAATAACTCAGTGAACTGAACTGCTGCAGTTATGTATTAAATAGAACGTAGAACAACTGTAGTAACAATGTTTGGCTGTTTTTGTCATAAATTTAACTCTTAACCTTCTGGAGGCTAATAAAATACTGTTAAAACATGCCAACAAAATAAACTGCACCACTTACATTCACTTTGAAATTAAGTAATTATTGGTTGTGATTTTCTGTTTCTAAAAGTCTTTTGCTGATATTATTTAAAACAGCAAAAAGATCTTGAGTCATTTAGTGTATTGGTACTTAGAGAAGGTTTTCTTGTAGGCATATGAATCAATAGATTTAAGCATGTTGAAATACTAATTTGCTAACATCTTTTTGGCATTTGATATAATGTCTATCCTCAATTTCAGTCTAAACTAACATTTAGCAGTTTGGGCGCGGCGCGTGGCCTAGCACTAGAGACCAATATTACGGAGGCTTCAGTCCTCAACGCAGCTGTCCTGGGTTCGAGTCCTGGCCCTGGCGACCTGTGCTCCATGTCTTCAACCCACTCTCCACCAATGGCGGAGTGGGATGTTTCTTTGGGAGCTTAAGGCTGGACCCGACCCGCAGGCAGCATCTCCCATCGGCTCATTCATTCACGGTGGAAGGCAGAGCAGAAAAGTAAGTTATGTAAACATAACGCTCTGCTCCCTCTGCCCCCTCCCTTCCCTGAGGACATCTGTGGACCTGCTCAGAACTTTGTGGCCGGTTGATGAACATTCCAACGTACCATCAAGGACAATGGCCTCTGGGACAGTGCTTCATGGACTTACTTGCACGCAATCACTCGCACACACACACATGCTCAAGATAAACATATGCACCCCCTCACACCACCTTCATCGTTCCCGGCATGATGTTGTTTTGTCAACTTGTTGCTTTTTGTGCTGAGGTTTTTTGCAAACTGTATCCTGCTAAGGATAAAGTGTGAAATACGATTTTTTCCCTCTACTTACCTAATGTGGCCTCTTTTCTCATCTAGCAAGGGCAGCGCCTGTGAGTGGGCAGCAAAGCCTCAGTGACCCGTCCCCCCTTGTCTTGTGTCATGATGTATGTTTGGATGGGTTGTACTGGAATTCTAATTTCCCCTCGGGGATCAATAAAGTATCTTTGAATTGAATTGAATTGAATTGAATTGAAGAGATCAGACTAACACAATCTAACGTTTTTCTGGTTGGTAGTGGTCACGTACTAAGTGTAAGCAAACCTGTCATGAAAGATGACAGGTCTTGTCTCCCCAGTTTATTACTTTCTTCATAACTCTTGCTTACTTTGGTCCCTGCTAGCATTCAGATATTATGCTATGTTGTTATGCGGTGAGCAAAGATGTGTGTTTCACAACAATGGATGAATGCGTTTAGTGATAGAATGTGATGATGTGGTGCCACTGGGTTTTATTACGTATTTGACTAGATGAGCATTGATTTGTGACAAAAGTGCAATGATTGTGAGATCTCTGCTGGCTGGTTCTGGCACTTCATTGTTCTCAGCTGCAACTCATCCAGCTAATGAGCTCATGGCTTTTTAAGACAGCTGCTGACACAGTCTGTTGCTGGAACATAGTCTCTGTTATGTGGACTTCTGTCAGCCTGCCTGATCGCTTGTTGTCCTGCCTTCCTGTCGATCTGCCCATCTGTCTGCCTGCCTGTCGCCATATGGAACTCTTCTTCAGGAAATCTGCACTGTAAATATTTCCACCGCCAGAACACTCTCTCTCTGCTCGGATCCTTGGGGCTTCCTCATCCTCTGGCTTCTAACAACTCTAATCAAGGTCTACCTAAGTTGGAACAATAAAACCTCATTTCAATCTTATTCTGTACATCGAATCTGTGTCATCTTCTGATTTGGTTATATTTCGACAACCTGAGTAAATTAATGATAGTATGTTCCAGCCAGCAGACATGTCGAAAAACAAATCAGATGAAGATGAACAGACCTCCTGGAGGGAACGCCTCCAATCCACTGAGACCATGCTTCAACAGTTGCTACAACAACAAAGGACGACAGATGCCCATCTCACGGAACTTGGTGGTATGGTACATGCCTTAAGTGAAATATTAACCAAACTCTCACCCGCTCCTTCCAATCCTCCAGTTCGTTCTGAGAATCCTCAGCCACCCACAACCCACTCATCCGGAATCCGAGAACCTGATTTCCGTCCGTCTGAACTTTTTGATGGCAACCCTAATAATTTTGGTGGGTTTTCTCTCCAATGTGAGTTGGCTTTTAGTCGTTCCCCCTCTCTGTTTCCGACTGCTGCTTCCAAGATCACTTTTATTGTTACCTCCCTAAAAGGATCTGCTTTACGCTGGGCGCACGCTTTTCTCACAACTAACCCTATTGAGTCTCTGAGTTATGCTGTTTTTTTCAGTCACTTCAAGGAAGTCTTTGATCAACCACTCCAACAGGAGACAGCTGCTAAGAAGTTACTTACCCTCAAACAGGGAAAGAGGGCATTGGCGGAGTTCGCCATCGACTTCCGGGTGGCAGCACAGGAGGTGGGTTGGGATGAAGCGGCACTCAAGGGTATTTTTGTGAATTCCCTTACAGATCAGATAAAGGACCAGTTGGTTTTAAGAGATCAACCTGCGAGACTGGATGATTTAATCAAACTGTTAATCCGTATTGACAACCGCCTAAGAGAGAGACAAGCAGAGAGGAATCATAAGTCAGAGTGGCAGCACTTTATGGCACCTCGGACCGCTTACCTTGATACACCCACTTCCTCTTCGGAGGGATCTGTGGAACCTGAGCCTATGCAGATTGGTCACACTCGTCTCTCTCCTGAAGAGCGACAACGTCGTTTTGGGGCTGGTCTTTGTTTGTATTGTGGACAAGGTGGACATTATGTTGCAAGATGCCCTAAGAAGGGAAAAAGAGGGGGCTCGTCAATAGGTCAGGGGACTTTGATGAGCATGTCCCATTTTTCCCCTATATCTCGTCTGTGTTTTCCAGTCACTATTATTATTGGCCAAGAAAAGTGTCCAGTGGATGCTTTTATTGATTCTGGTGCAGAACAGAATCTTATTTCCTTGGATCTAGTTGACAAACTTAAGATACCTTCTCAGTCTCTCAACCACCCCCTTTCTGTTTCGGGCATTACTGGTCAAACCATATCTCAGGTGAAGTTTAAAGTGCCCCACCTTCACATCATTACCTCAGGTAACCACCATGAATGGGGTGAGTTCTTTGTTGTCTCCTCTATCTCCCCACAATTGGTTCTAGGATTTCCGTGGTTGCAGAGACATAATCCCGCAATTAATTGGGTGGAGGGCAGAGTAGAGAAGTGGAGTGATTACTGTCTCCAGAATTGTCTAAAGACTGCTGTCTCTCACTCTAGCAAACAAATTGAACCACCTGAGCCTGTTGATCTGTCTAAGATTCCTCCTGAATACCACAATCTTGCATCTGTTTTTAGTAAACAGGGGGCTCTTTCTTTACCCATGCATCGCCCCTATGACTGTGCTATTGATCTCCTTCCAGGTGCTCCGTTACCATCCAGCAGACTATACAATCTCTCTGGACCGGAGAGAAGAGTCATGAAGGAGTACATTGAGGATTCCTTAGCATCCGGGATCATTCGGCCATCTACCTCCCCCGTTGGCGCCGGCTTCTTCTTTGTGGGGAAGAAAGATGGCACGTTAAGACCCTGCATTGATTATAGGGGGTTGAATCAAATCACAATCAAAAATAAGTACCCCTTACCACTCATTGATTCTATACATGACCAATTACACACTGCCAAGATTTTTACCAAGCTCGACCTGCGCAATGCGTATCATCTGGTTCGGATCCGAGAGGGTGACGAGTGGAAGACAGCTTTCAAGACTCCCCTGGGACATTTTGAATATTTGGTGATGCCTTTTGGATTGACTAACGCACCCGCTGTTTTTCAGGCTCTTATAAATGATATTCTCCGTGATTTCCTCAACCTCTTTGTGTTTGTTTATCTGGATGATATTTTGATTTTCTCTCAGAACATTGATCAGCATCACCAGCATGTCAGGACCATACTCCAGAGGCTTTATGAAAACCAACTCTTTGTAAAAGCCGAAAAATGTGAATTCGGTGTTTCTTCTGTGACCTTCTTGGGTTTTATTTTTGAAGCAGGCAGGTACAGAACGGATCCTGAGAAGACCAAGGCAGTGGCAGAGTGGCCTACTCCAACGGATCGCAGGCAGCTCCAAAGGTTCTTAGGTTTTGCAAATTTTTATAGAAGGTTCATAAAGAACTACAGTCAGGTCACTGTGCCTCTCACTCAACTTACCTCCTCTCTGAAGACATTCCATTGGTCCCCTGAGGCAGAGAAAGCTTTTTGCAAATTGAAAACTTTATTTTCTTCTGCACCCATTCTGACTCATCCTGATCCTAGTGCGCAATTCGTTGTGGAGGTTGATGCTTCTGACATTGGAGTAGGGGCCATCTTGTCTCAACGTTCTCCTATAGACAACAAGGTGCATCCTTGTGCTTATTTTTCTCGTCGTTTGTCGTCAGCAGAGCAGAATTACGATGTGGGAAATCGAGAGCTTCTGGCTATCAAGTTGGCGCTTGAGGAGTGGCGGCATTGGTTAGAGGGGGCGGAAGTCCCTTTTCTCATTTGGACTGACCATAAAAACCTCTCTTACATCCAAAATGCCAAGAGACTTAACTCCAGACAAGCCCGTTGGTCCCTGTTTTTTGCTCGTTTTAATTTTTCTATCTCTTACAGACCCGGCTCCAAGAACATCAAGCCCGACGCTCTCTCTCGCCAATTTTCTCATTCTGAGCAATCCAAGACTGAAGCTTCCATCTTACCGGAATCCTGCATTGTGGGCGCCCTCACCTGGGCCATTGAAAAGGACATCAGGGAGGCACAACAATCTGAACCAGACCCAGGTACTGGTCCTGTAGGCAAACTGTTCGTTCCGAACTCTGTCATCAATAAAGTTCTGGATTGGGTTCATAATAATAAACTTACCTGTCATCCGGGGATTAATCGTATGATCACTTTTACCAAGAGGTATTTCTGGTGGCCCACTATGAATCCCGACATTAGAGAGTTTGTCGCAGCTTGTTCCACATGTGCCCGTAACAAGAACTCAAATCAACCTCCTGCCGGTCTTCTTCAACCTCTGTCTACCCCTAGTCGCCCATGGTCCCACATCTCTATTGACTTCGTCACTGGTCTCCCGCCATCTGACGGAAACACAGTCATCTTTACTGTTGTTGATAGATTCTCTAAGACTGTTCATTTTATTCCCTTAACTAAGCTTCCGTCTGCATTGGAGACTGCTCAACTTCTGGTTCTTCATGTCTTCCGTATTCATGGCATGCCCTTGGATATTGTCTCTGACCGAGGCCCGCAGTTCATTTCACAAGTCTGGAAGGAGTTCTGTAGGGCTATTGGTGCTACCGTAAGCCTTTCATCTGGTTACCACCCTCAGTCTAATGGGCAGACTGAGAGATGCAATCAGGAACTGGAAGTAGCATTGAGATGTGTGATTAATGACAACCCTTCTTCCTGGTGTAGACATCTCACTTGGATAGAATATGCCCATAATATTCATACTTCCTCTGCTACTGGTTTATCTCCCTTTGAGATTTCTCTGGGCTATCTACCTCCATTATTCCCCAGTATTGAATCTGACACTGTTGTCCCCTCTGTTCAGCATTATATCTCTAGGTGTCGTAAGATCTGGCGTCAGACCAGGAGGACACTTCTACGCACTTTGGAACAGAATAAAAGGTTTGCTGACCGTCACCGTTCCACCGCACCGGTCTACTGCATTGATCAGAAGGTCTGGCTCTCCACCAAGAATATTAAATTAAAGGATACTACTCGAAAGTTGGCCCCCCGTTTCATCGGTCCTTTTGTCATAGAAAGGATCATCAACCCTTCTGCGGTGAGACTCAAGTTGCCAGCTTCTATGCACATTCATCCTACCTTTCATGTTTCACAGATCAAGCCAGTCTCGGAAAGTCCCCTGAATCCACCCACCAAGCTCCCTCCCCCTGTTCGTCTCATTGATGACCATCCAGCTTACACGGTCAATCGTATCCTGGATGTTCGACGTAGGGGGCGTGGTTTTCAGTACCTTGTGGATTGGGCTGGATATGGACCTGAAGAAAGAACCTGGGTACCTCGTTCTCTTATCCTGGACCCTGATCTCATTACATCTTTTTACAGACGTCATCCAGAGAAACGTTCGGGATTGCCTGGAGGCAATCGTTGAGGGGAGGGTACTGTGAGATCTCTGCTGGCTGGTTCTGGCACTTCATTGTTCTCAGCTGCAACTCATCCAGCTAATGAGCTCATGGCTTTTTAAGACAGCTGCTGACACAGTCTGTTGCTGGAACATAGTCTCTGTTATGTGGACTTCTGTCAGCCTGCCTGATCGCTTGTTGTCCTGCCTTCCTGTCGATCTGCCCATCTGTCTGCCTGCCTGTCGCCATATGGAACTCTTCTTCAGGAAATCTGCACTGTAAATATTTCCACCGCCAGAACACTCTCTCTCTGCTCGGATCCTTGGGGCTTCCTCATCCTCTGGCTTCTAACAACTCTAATCAAGGTCTACCTAAGTTGGAACAATAAAACCTCATTTCAATCTTATTCTGTACATCGAATCTGTGTCATCTTCTGATTTGGTTATATTTCGACAACCTGAGTAAATTAATGATAATGATGGGCTAAACCTGATAAATATCCTTAATACTGAAACCACAAAGGGGGTAATTTTTACCCCCTCTGATTTTCAAATGCTTGTATCTCTGTTTAATAAAACCCCTGCTTCTCTCACTTCTTCCACCTTTTCTAAAATGCATCCAGACTGTTGTGTATAACTAGTTTTAATGTAGTTATACACAATGTCTTGTTTTTTGTATCTCTGGGTCCCGCAACTATGGTAATAAACTTTTGCATAAGCCATGCAGACACAGACCTACTCCTTACCTATATCCTCTCAGACAACTAATTATTTCCTTAACAGGACTGAGTTGTCAATAATGATGAAATGTGCAATAAATCTTAATACATAGTTGTCATACAGGATCCGATTCTGTACTTTGAGTAAAATGGGTGACACCAAGACTGAATTCTAACATTAGTGGTTGTCCTTTTCATCATTCAAATGAGAATATATATACTCTTGGTATATACTATCACATTATTAAAGAACAGCTGCTTACTTTCAAAAATAACAAACAAATAAAGGCAACTAGTACTATCAACAAGATATTAACAAACAGCCTGCAGGAGACTTACCAAAAGGAATAATGTTAAATAAGCACTCCAAGGAATTTCATGCTCTTTACACTCTCTACTGCAGTGTTACTTAACCCTGGTCCTTAAGGTACACAGATTTTAGATCTTTCCCGACTTTAACGCACTTGATTCAGATGATTGCAGTTCAGTAAAATCCTGTTAATCACCCATGAATTAAAATCAGGCATGCTTGAACCAGGGAAACATCTAAAACATGCAGGACAGTGTGCCTTGAGAACCAGGGTTGAAAAACAACACTCTAAACAGTTGCTAACCATAAGAGGTAACGACGTCCCAAAGTTGATAATCATCTCCTTATTGTTTAGTTTGCACCAGGTTTTGTCCTGGCACCAGGCCTCTAGTTGTTTTACTTTGTTGAAATTTAATGATCAGGTTTTCTTTATGTTTGGATGCGTTGTCATGTGTTAACACTGTTAAAAGCAATGGACTGAGCACACAACCTTGAGGGGTCCCACAGCTCAGAGCCTTTCAATAATGAATGCAACCACTACAGAATATATCAGTCTGCTGTTTGACTTCTTTTCTTTACTGTACCTTATGTGGTCCAGAATAACTTGTAAAGCTTTATGAAATCATAATATATTCCTGGTATAGTGATAATAGAAACATTTTGTACTTTAGTAGGAAGCTGTTCATACAGTTAAAGATGACAACATCCTTATGTTCTGCAATTTTTTAAAACATAACATATCTTCTACCCATCAAAAAGCTCTAAATCCCAACAAAGATTGGAGTTAGACGTCCGAAGTTAAATAATCTATCAACCTAAGAGCAACCAAACCCTTGTCAGGTTGTGAATCACTTTTCTAGCAGCTTGGTGAAACTTCATGCTTTCTATTGCAGTTTAACTTCTAAGTCCAAAGCGAAACAAATGTTGGCAAGAAAGATCTCGTCTTGTTTATTTCCCTCTGCCTTGTGTAGAATACTGTCACCTCCCTACTCCGGTGCTATAAAGGTTGTAGCTCACATCCTGTTTTCATGCTGCTCATTGTATCTTTCTGTTCCTAGCTACACACTGATAAAAACTATAATTTGTACTGAAGAAAAACAGGGCACAGTCTGTCTTTATTGCCATGTTGTGACAGTCTCGTAGGTCTGAAACCATGTCTTCTTTTCGGCCCTGTGTTTATACCCCCCCACCTTAAAGCTCCTGTCTGCATGCCCATGTGTTTGTCTGCACTCACTCCGCTCTCTCTATCGCTTCCTCTCTCTCTGGGTTTCTAAAAGCGACTTTGAACATTTTAACAGCCTTATAAAGCTGACGGGATCACCAGAGAAAATGTCCTTCTGCACGAGAGTGGATGCTGAAGTGACGTTGAAATGACCTGACATTTATGGGGTCACCAGAGACTGAGATGACAGCTGGAGGAGAATGTCTGAACACAGGAAAAAAAAAAAGTTGAATCAGCCTGTGGAAAACAACATGGAGGTGCCAGTCAGCTGACTAAGGAGCCATTCTTTTAAAGTCCTGTTCATTTCATTGCGTGGGATGTGGTATTTAATTTGTTTCATGCAACTGAGATGTAGGAAAACATTGAAAGAATCAAATGATGGCAGAAGCATCTGCACCATTCAGAATACAGATTACAGGCATTGAAACTAGACAATCAAGAGAGCTGACATGAAGCTCCAAAAACAGTCCATCAATGCAAGAAATGCATGGTATAAATGGGTCAACAGAACCTATGTCATACTAGTTAGGCTAAACTGTTTCTCCGTAATAGATTCTTATACAAAATGTTCAAAAGAAACAGGCACCTTTTTTAACAAGTATGGTATATCTCCATATTGCAAAAATATTATAGTTCAAACTATATCTAGCATTGAGTGTGAATTCCATGCCAACCGAACTTAAAGTAGAAACCAGATATATACATACACTGTAAAAAAAGACATTTTTCTCACTCATATGAAACTAAAATTGAATTGAATGATCGTTGTTAAATCTGAATGTAAAAGGGAAAATGTTTGTAAGCATGAGAGCACTGTGCGACTGTAAATCATGGGGTATTATCTTGTGGGTGTTTACATGGAGAACTGGTCTATTACACAAATGGCCTGCACTTTTATAGAGCTTTATCAAGTTCCCAGAAATCCCAAAGCATTTTACACTGCAATCAGTCATTCGCCCATTTATACAAGTCCTGTAAGCTACATTGCAGCCACAGCTGCCCTGGGGCAGACTGACAGAAGCAAGGTTGTCATACAACTGGCGGTACCGGGACCTTTGACCACCATCAGCAGTCAAGTCGGGTGAAGTCTTGCCCATGGACACAATAACTGAGACACACAGAGTGGGGTTTGAACCGGCAACCCACCGGTTACAGGACAGACTCCTACATTATGTGGTATGAAGCAACATCACAAGACATCAGCAAGGAAGGTTAAGCTTAGGCAAAAAAGGGTCTTGCAAATGGACAATGAACCTAATCATAAAAGTAAATGTTTCAGCCGTCACAAATCTCTGATCTCAACACCATAGAAACTGTCAGGACAGAGCAAGAAAGTTGTGTGCGAGCAAGACGGCCAACAAACCCGAATCAGTTACATCAGTTCTGTCAGGAGTAGCAAATTTCCAGCAAACTATTGTGAGCAGCTTGCAGATGGAAACCCCAAAACTCTGACCCAAGTCTTATAGTTTAAAAGGCAGTTTTATGAAATACTGAGGAAATGTATGTAAACTTCTAAATTTGGCTAAACTAAAAACAAAAGCTTTAGATTCTTTCATTATTCTGCCATATAGAAAGAAGAAATTATTTTGTTAACCTAACTGGTCTAAAGCAGGAGACGTTTAGTGTGATTAAATGTCACAGAGTGACGGGAAAACGTTTTTTTTTTATTATACGGTGAATCTAAATATCTGGTTTCAACTCTATGGTGTACCAGGCATGTATCCTGAAAGCTAAGAGGTCAGGTCAAAACGACCTATTTTAACTGACTCTAGATGAAGGCAAACAGGATGATCACCCTCTGCTGAAGGAAAATGAGTGTACCTTCATTAAATATGTGGATAAGACGCATCCTGCACTCTGCTGGAAAGGCTGACCCAAATAACAAGAACACAAGAAAAATTGATGGATTTTCTTAACCACCAAAAAGCATAATGAAACTTTATTTCTCTGTTTTCTTTCATTTTTTTTCAGATTGTTAATAAAAGGCAATGTTCTCCATTTCATAACATTCCTAGAAGAAAATATTTAATTTGGATTTGTTGGTCAGACAATAATCCCAAAAAAAGAACTTAAAGTTTAGCATTTGCTATGTTCACTTTCCCCATATTCTGTCATTTATTTAATTTTCTAATCTGGATGTGGTTTCATTGTAAAATAGGGAATTTATTGTAAAAGTAAGTCATTATAATGACCAAAACATGCAATTAACAAGTTTCAGCAGAAAATCCTAGCAGAAAACCTTCTATTGAATTTATTTAATCATTTTCAGATAGAATAATAACTGTAGAAGGCAGAAGGTAACAACTATATCACTGATAAAAATATCAGTTTCTTGCTTCATAATTTGGCCTCTTTTTATCCTTATATAGTAATCTCAGCCCAGTGTGTCTGATGTTTTTGTTCTTGGTTTTGTTTCTATTTTTTTATTTCTTAACAGATTGAACAAAATATTTCTATCAGAAATTGTGAATTTCTTAAATGAAATGATTATTAAAATGTCCCTCATTGGTCAGAAGAAGCTGTTTGCTGTTCAGCATCTGCACAGTCAGCCATCATTCCTTCTTTTTGCTTTTTGTTTGAGTGACTGAGCATGAGAGGAAATGCATGACCAGTCAAGCATCCCGTGCCTGTTTGGTGTGCATACCTGTGTGTGTTCAGTTTCTGTATTTATCAGTGTGAATGAGGAGAAAAGGATGAACTGCAAGCTAAGTGAGAGCAGTGGGAAGTGAAAAGCTTACAAATTGTAGGAAGTTTATTTTATTATTTTGCTCCAGGCCAGAAGAATTAATGATGCCTTTTAAAACAACAAAGTGTTAACAGAAAATGGAGTCCCAGTGGGAACGGATCAGAGTCTACATTCAGCCTGATTCTTTGGATTCTGTGTTTGAAGTTGGCCTCTGGCTATCCTCAGCAGCTCCTCGGGGTTTTCCCAAAGAATGAAAGCTATCTCTGTTTCCTTCTACCTAAATGCCTTCAGAATCACAGATAGTGCCTCGGGTACCAAACTAACTGTCTGTTCGTATTTGTCTGGAAACAGAAGGGTAAAAAATGTCAGAGTTTCTAGGAAAATGATGCTGCAACCCAATGAAAGTAATGACAGGCTTCATTCACAATACAAGCCAAAAATAATTACAAGCCGCTTCTGATCATAGTAATTATATCTTCTCTTTCTTTGCTTTTAGTGTCACACCAACATCATTTGGAGTAAAGTGCCACCATTTTCTCTGTTTAATAGCAAAGGATGATGACATCTATTCAGAAGCTTTGGTGATTCCAAACTTTTGGAAAAACTATTTTTGTCATTCCTTAGAGCTGTGCTTATCAAAGTTTCTGCAAACACGCAGACACACAACAAAACCCTGTGCTATAAATGGCACAATGCTTAAACATAAAGGCTTTGGCATTTTTAAGTCAGCAGTCAATGTATCATTTTTAGCATACATTCCATAGTTATGTAGAGGTCAAAGAAAAGTCCACAGTGATTTCAATCCTGTAAGACTCACAATGAGAAGACACATTGGTGGCGATTAGAAAAGTTTATTTACAGATATTTATTTCTTTGGTGCTTGGACCCCGGAGGAAGACACGAATGCTGAGAATGACGTGAGCTTGAATGAACAATTTATGATTAGAATTAGATATGTCTTCCACCCTGGGATCTGACTGGTGATGGAGTGGAGGCCTGAGGAGGAGTAAATCAGGAGGAGCTGGGAAGCTAGATGGTGGAGATGGGGAGGAGGAGGGTCGCAGCTCAGCTGGAAGAGCGAGGACGTCCGTGAGTGAAGATCTTTAAAGTGGAGCCTTGGATGGCTGAAAAGGAATGTAGACTCGATGCTGATTGGCTGGAGCGGGGATGCGTGGTGAAATTATTGGACAGAGCAGAGGAGGGAGTGAGTCTTCCATATTGAATTTCCGTCAAAACTCCATTTTTATGGTTATTTTTACATTTCATTTTTCTGCTTCTTTATTATTGAAACAGGAAGGTAAGAGGTGAGGTTTTCTCAAACCAGATATATTCAATTGATCTTAGGTCATACTTGTTTAGCAGAGAGTTTATTTTTAAAAATATAAAGTAATTGCTTTTTTAGAGTTCATATTAATGTTCAGTAAGTAATATGATAATACTTGAAGTGTGGTTGTCTTTAAAAATGTGAATAATCTTGAAATGTGCAAGAAAAAGGTTTTTTATAAACTACAATGCTTTGAATTTGTGTCAAAAGTGATTATTACTATAAGCAACATAGCAGTGCAGGCAGTAAAATGAGACTTTCTCATTCCTTTGTTTAAATTCCCTTCTAAAATGGACCAATGCCATTCCTTTTTCTTTTGAATTCCTATAAATTTCTCACTCCGCTGAGGAAAAGAGCTTGGTGAAAGATAATAAAAATAATGTTTTTTTAACACAAACTAGAATATACCTCTTGTCTACAAATGTGTGCATTCTAGTATTGGGAACATCGTGAGCAAAAATGGATGTGTTAGTTATATTATTATTATACACTAAAACAACCTGAAAAAAGGAAATGCAGATATCCAAATATATGTAGATTATAATGAGGTATTGCATTTAGCACTTATTTTGCCATTATCTTCTAGAAAGCATGTGAGTTTAAGACCAAAGTGAAGTCTTTAACACTTGAAAATCCTATTGCTTTTCAGATTTACACAAAAGAAATGGAAACTAAGGAAAAAAAAAATGAAACAAAGATAACCCAGTCCAAAAGCCCAGCTTTGAATTGATCAAATCTACCCAAGCAGAAATCCAAACTGTTTAAGGAGACTCGAAAGAGTTCAAGCATACAAAGCTAATTTAACTCTGCTCCTTTTCAGAAAAAAAATAAAAATAACCATGCTGGCATCTGTTCACATGAGTCTGAGCATAAGGAGACATGATCAGAGATTTCATGGGTTCTATGCTACATTCTTACTGGTTGATTTTAGGCTCTAATATTTTAGTGATTTAATTCTAAAGCAGACTAAGCAAGAGCAAATAAAGTGACAGTTTGAGGTTGCTGTGCAGTGACACGATTATGTGTTAAACAGCTGAGCATGCAAACAAACATCTGCAGTCTTGTCTCCATGCGCCACATGTGAACCTCAATGTGCTAATTTACAAGAAATAACTTTCACAAAAAGTTTTTAAGGTTTATTTTTAAACTTGTATGGGTAACATCAGCTCAAAATAGCAGATTAGTCAGTCAAGTGTGCTTCCTTTATACTCTCATATTCTAATGTAATGCAAAAACATTTTATCCATGTCACTGTTCTGTTAGGGATTATTCTTTACTTCAGCAGTAAACATCATTTTGTGTATTTGGAGTTTAAAAATTTAGCTTTTTTTGTAAAGATACATTTAGATAAACTGTTATTGTTTTGTTTTATTTAAATCCTGATCGGTGGATACTTTTTGAATGTTTCTCCTAAATAGTTGCTGCAGATGTTTTGTTCTTCTGAGACTTTTAAAGACCCGCATTTACTCCTTGGCCTTAGAATGGAGCTTGATATCTGAACTATTTGTGTTTATATATATTTTTTCTTTTTAAACTGATTTATTTTCTGCTGTTTTTTCTTTTTAACTTCTATCAATTGTTTTGTTCCTGCTGTGCACGTTGGTACAACTTGTTTGTTGTAAAGTGCTATTTAAATAAAGTTGACATTGGCATGGTTCCACTTTTTGTTTTTATTCTTTTTTTTAACCAAATTCTACAAACTTGTTTTGTACCCTGCTGCTGCTTATTTGGTTAAATGACCCAGTTTCCCCAGTTGGATTGTTCAAATTGTTGTCCATATGATGTCTGAAGCAATATGTGGGTTTTACAGCTTTTTAATCAATTTAGGAGCAATCTGTGGCTTCCTGGTGGCTCTGTAACATTGAGGTACACTGCTGTAAAAAAGTATCTGCTTCCTGACAAATTGTTGTCTGTTTATATCAGACAAAGATAACCTGAGCAAACACAAAATGCTTTTTTCAAATAATATCATGTGTGAATTCTGGGAGAGAGCACATTGTGGTTTTTTTTGGTCAGCAGATAATTGCATGATAGAACTCTTATATTGATGGCCTTTTTTATCAGTTGCTTCTTAATTGTGGAATCATGAACACTGATCTTTAGCTGAGGTAAGTAAGGCCTTTGCAGCTTTAGATGTTGGGCTGAATTCTTTTGTGACCTTCTGGATGGATTGATGCACTCTTGTAGTAATTGTTGTACCAACTACTCCTGGGAACATTCATCACACAATTTCTCTTGGTTCAGTGTGGGCTACTGGAGTCCTAAAGCCTTTGGAATAGATTTCAGTGACATTGTTTCTCATCCGTTCTTGAATTTCTTTAGATTGTGGCATGACGAGTTGCTATTTGGGACTTCCTTTGCCTACTTCATGTTGTCATAAAGGTTCTATTTAGTGGATTTCTTTGGGTTCTGCAGATCAGGTAGTCATCGATACTAAGTAACATCTGTTATGGCGACTTATGGTACTTTTTTACATTACATTTTGCATAGGACATGCTTTCCAGCTTAGACTAAGCCAGTGGGATGATCTCTTACACCTCACATCAGTTCAGATTTTTGCAGTGTGAGTGGGTAGGAGGGTGAGTGGCTGTGTATATGTGTGTTTCCTCACAGTCTTGTCCACCTGGAATCAATCTTTCCTGCTCTGTCATTTGTCTGATGTTCTTCATGGTACTTAATGTTAAAATCTTTGGGTAAATCACAAAGCATTAATGACAGTACCACATTTCACCTTCTCTACTTTCTCATTCTCAAAATGAAAAGGTGGATCCGATCTGTCAAATCCTTTCATTTACTCACCTACAAGTCATTCTGCTGCATCCAGTTTTTTTTGTTTTGATATTCCAGTCACTTTGTTTTTCTTTTGCATTTTTACTACTGCAATAACATGCTTATTTCCTTTTAGAATCAATAACATTCAGGCTTTTCTTTCATTGACTATTAAAAAATGTCTTTCTGCAGATATTTCAAAGTTTTTTTTGGATGATGTCTACTTTTATTTTTACTCTTTATGGCTCATCCTTGATCATTTTCAGAGGAGTGTTTTGATTGAAGCCATTTCACTCTGACCAAAGTGTCATTGATGAATTAAAAAGGCAAAAACCGAAAGGAGGTATCTGCATTGTGATTCACATTAAAAACCTGTTGTATAGCAGAAACACCAGGAGAAGGATCATGCATAGAGTATCTGAGGTCCTGTGTCAGGTCTTTGCAGGATGTTTTTACCATAGTTCTTTGGATATGACTTTTTATGTGAACCCACACTTCTAATAAAATGTCAAAAACCTTTCGTCCAATCAGATATGTTTTAATATTTTTATTTAATCTCTGGGTAAAGTAGTAAAAGTAGCTAGCTATTTTTAGTTCAATATTAATTCTAAACCAGGTTTTATTTCTTCAGTAATGGAACTGATATCTCAGTTTACATTGTTGGTGATCTTATGCAAAATTCAATTAGCGCAGGAGTAACATTTGCCAGTAAGGTGTAGTCATTACTGATATTAAGAGTCCTATTTAAAACACTAAACATTCACAAATTGAGTTTCAGGTTTTACTGAACTTATTACATACACGTGGGTAAGCAACAATAACACTTTAGCTAAAGATGAGCTAATTTAGCATGACCCTTTGCAACTTGGTTCATAAAAACGTGTTACAAAAGCATGAACATAATATTTATTGCCTTTTGTGTAATCAAGAGTTCTATTGTACATAAATGGCAAATGCTTTTTTGTACATGTAGAATTGATCATATCTTTATTAAGTCAAAATTTGCTCTTTTGTGTATTAAAAATGAAAGAATATTGTAAGATAGTACCACTGTAGTATTTTAATTGAAAATAATTGAGAATTAAGTCAACTGAAAGGGGAGTGATTTTTTTTCAATGTGATATTTGCAGATTTTGCAGGACTCATCAGTCTCCAGAAAGTGCAACGCTTGAAGGGTAAAAGCCAAGAATTACTTGACAATGTTTATAAATGATTTCATGAAAAATGTAGCTTATAGGATAATTCTGCTCTTTTTCTGGAAGACTCTTGGGGCTGCCTGTTGTTACACATTTTACACATTTTAAGTTGTAAAATGAGAAGGTTAAGGCCAAAAGGAAGAATCAGCCAATGTTGGGTTGTTCCAGCCTTGACATCTTAAAATTTTCACTGAAAAGTTTTACAAAACATATCCCTAAAAAAATAGTATTTAACTATATTGTGTAATCATTCTGTTTATCTTTAAATTTGGGCAATTTGCAGACTAAATGTGTTTTAAATATATATTTCATGCATTTATGTTGGCCTGGGATGCAACAAGATCCCATGGCTAAAGTCTTTTAGAAATTGAAGTATGCTTCCTAAAGCATTATACAGTTACTATTTTAGCCTAAACTATTATTATGAGCCCCAGATATGAAGCAAGTCCTTTGATCTGGACACCTTGAATCTATGAGCTGAACAATGAATCAACAGTGTCACAAAATTGTTGAATAAGCCACCACCAATGTTAAACTGTTTGTTTTGCAGCATTTGGGGAAAGGGTGGTTTTACAGTTTTTATTGACTTTGGACTGGATTTGATTACCTGTAGTTTAAATGTTAGTCAGTCAATCAATCATTTTCTACCGCTTCTTCCATAGTGAGTCGCATGGGAGCTGGTGCCCATCTCCAGCAGTCTACGGGCTGGAGGCTAGTTCAAATGTAGACATCTGAATTGTACACTAGACAGAGATTCTCTAAAGCATATTGTCATGATTTTTGAGGCCGACTTGACCCACATGGAGAAAAACACCCAGAGAACTGAGGCCGTTTAGGAAGTTTATTAAACTGAAGGTAAATGGTGAGAATGGGGCATCGATCAGGAGCGGGTGCTCTGTAAGAAAACAACAGACCGCGTGAATGATCAGCCACTCGACAGCTGATTGAATTAAATATGCACCGCTTACAATTGGAGCGATGTTCGATCTGCCAGTGAGATGGCAACAGAGTCTGGACCGAGGGATGGCTTCGCCGGAGACCGCCTGGAGCCTCGATGACCGGAGCAAGTTAGCCGTCGGAGGGTGGACAGAGTTCGGCTAGGCAGACCTGGAGGTAAGTTCGAACGAACTGCCAGCTGAAGGCTTGATCCTGGGGTTTACTGGTTTCAGTTCAGCTGTGTGGTTTCTCCGTGAGGAGCCTGGCTTGGTCAGGTACCTGGATCAAAACAAGAGAGTTAGTCTTTTCAAAGTTGCAAGGTTTGTAGCAAGAATAAACAGCTAAATGGCCAGATAGTTGTACCGCAGGTAGCAAAACACTCAGGCAAAGAAGTGCTGGCAATCCGTCCTCTTATACTGCTCCAACTAATCACCGAAAAGAAGCCGCACCTGTCACACCCAGAAAGAACGGACTCCGGCACCTAATGGTGGAAGATGGTTAGTAGCAACCAAACTCAGTCCAGATCCTGACACCACCTCCCTCTCAACGGCCGCCACCTGGCTGCCCAGAAGGATCGGCCCAAGAGGACAGGAAATCCTCAATCAGCGAGGAGTCTAGGATGAAAGACCGAGGAACCCAGGAGCGATCCTCCGGACCATAGCCTGCCCAGTCGACCAGGTACTGCCAGCCCCGGCCATGTCGATGGGAGGCCACGATCCGGCGGACCATGTAGGCCGGATGACCCTGGAAATCCAGGGCGGGTGGACGGGGCTCGGCTGGAGGGCAGAACGTACTGGCATGGTCTGGTTTGATTTGTGAAACATGAAAAACTGGGTGGATGCGAAAACTAGCGGGCAAATGGAGACGGACAGACGTGGGACCAACCAGAGATTCGATGAGGTAGGGACCAATGAATCTAGGAGACAGTTTCTTAGATAAGGATTTGAGAGGAACGTCCCGGGCGGACAACCAAACTCTCTGACCTGGGCAGTACTCAGGAGCCTGAACAAGACGTCTGTCTGCATAGTGCTTGTTCTGCGCCAAGGTATGGTGAAGGGCTCTGATGATGGCATCCCAGATTCGCCGACTCCTTCGGATGTGTTGCTGCACCGAGGTAGACGCAGCCTCCCCTTCATCAGACAGGAACAGGGGCGGCTGGTATTCGAGCATCACTTCAAAAGGCGAGAACCCCGTAGCCATGGACACATGAGAGTTGTATGAGTATTCAATCCAGGCCAGGTAAGAGCTCCATTCAGCGGGTTCCGATGACGTAACACATCGCAGCGCCACCTCCAGCTCCTGGTTCATCCGCTGGACTTGGCCGTTAAACTGCGGATGGTGTCCAGAGGTCAACGAGACCTTAGCCCCAATGCGGCACAGAACTCCCGCCGCACCCTGGCGGTGAACTGGGGCCCCTGGTCGGAAAGTACATCTGACGGGATCCCATGGAGGCGGAAAACATGCTTGACTAGAAGCTTGGCGGTCTGGAGCGTGGATGGTAGTCTTCTGAGGGCCACTTGATGACAGGCCTTGGAAAACTGGTCGATGACGGTCATAATCGTGGTCATGCCGTGTGAATTAGGCAGACCGGTCACAAAGTCCAACGCGATGTGGGACCACGGTCGCCGGGGTACCTCCAGCAGTTGTAATAAACCAGCGGGTGGGTGGTGTGATGGCTTATTCTGTGCACAAACAGGGCAGGCGTTAACATAGTCCTTGATGTCCTTATGAAGAGAGGGCCACCAAAACTGTCTAGTGACCGCCGCAATGGTTCGACTGGTGCCTGGGTGGATGGAGAACCTCGCTGCGTGGAACCACCCGATGAACTGGGAGTGTACATGGGTGGTACATAGGTTTGATTTGCTGGTCCAGTGAAGGGGCCCGGGTCAGTGAGAAGGGCCCTCCGCACACTATCCTCAATCTCCCAGGTTATGGCCCCCACTATGCAGCTCGTTGGCTGGAGTAAATTAAAATGTCATTCAAATATACAAACACAAATAAGTTCAAAAAAATCTCTCATAACGTCATTCACGAGGTTCTGGAACACCGCAGGAGCGTTGCATAAGCCAAACGGCATAACCAGATATTCAAAATGTCCCAATGGTGTCTTAAAAGCCGTCTTCCACTCATCTCTCTGGTGGATTCGAACTAGGTGGTACGCATTACGGAGGTCTAACTTGGTGAAAACCGTTGTGCCATGAACCGGCTCGAACGCTGAGGAGAGGAGTGGTAGGGGATACTTGTTCTTAACTGTAATAGCATTTAGACCGCTATAGTCAACGCACAGCCGCAGCGAGCCATCTTTCTTACCAACGAAGAAGAAACCGGCCCTGAGAGGTGACGAAGATGGCCGATTTATTCCGGCAGCTAACGACTCAGTTATGTATTTCTCCATTACCATCTCCTCAGGCCGAGAGATCTTGTATAGCCAACTGGATGGTAATGGAGCTCCTGGCAGCAGTTCTATGGCACAATCATACGGACGGTGAGCAGATAAGGACATGGCTAATGACCTACTGAAAACCCGTCTTAAATCATGATACTTAGGGGGAAATAGATGGAGATCTAGAGGCTCGACCCTCCTCTCCTCCTCGGCCGAGGACCTGGGGGAAACGGCAGACTGGAGACAGGTAGACAGACACTGCGTGGACCAAGCCTCCACCCTGCGTTCAGACCAATTAAGTTGGGGATTATGGGCCTGTAACCACGGGAACCCCAGAACTAGTGAGTTTTCGGACATGGGGAAAACAAAAAGGGAAAGCAGTTCTCTGTCAGTACCGGAAAGCACTAACTGTAGGGGCTCAGTTCTGTGAGTAATCTGGTGGAGAGACTGACCATCCAATGCTAAAACTCGACGTGGGGTGGCCAGCAGCTCCGTCCTTATTTGTTTTAGCTCCACCAGGGCTTGATCGAATAAACTGAGTTCACACCCTGAGTTAATGAGGGCAGTAAGGCATATAGTGCGCTGATTAACAAGAATGGTGGCAGGCAAGTCAAGTCGTGGGGCTTTTGAGGCGGGGTGTGGACCCGTCGGTTGTGATGGGGCAACCGACGGACCTCCCCTTTTGGCCGGACAGGACAGGCTGACACAAAGTGATCTGGGTTGCCACAATAAAACATCTATTTTTCTCTGGGTGCCACTCGCTCGGCCCGGTTCCACCTTTTCTCCCTCATACGCGTGTCCAGCCGGACAGCCAGATTGATATACTCATCTAAGCCTTCTGGCTTGTTTAACAGCGCCAGCTCGTCTTTAATGACTTCGTCCAAACACTGAAAAAAGGCAAATTTTAGGTCACTGGCGTACCAGCCAGAAGCTACTGCTAGGGTACAACACTCTATGGTAAAGTCAGTTAAGGGCCGGTTTCGTTGCTTTTGTGTCTGAAGGCTGCGAGCCACACTGGATGGATCAGTAAACAGGTCAAAAGTAATCCTGAAATCTTTAACAAATTCGTCAAAAATACATCCGAACTGGCTACAGTCGGAACATTTTGCCTCAGCCCAACAAAGTGCCCTTCCAGTCATCCTAAAATGTAGGAAATCTTCCCATCTTCACGGGGAAAGTTCTGTGATGATCGATTAGAAACTAAGGTACACTACAAAAGGAACCCCCGACAACTTCCGATCTCCCCCAAAAACCTTTCGGGGCTGGGGGAAGTGACGTCCCGGCTAAACGGAAGCTGCTGCGTGACGACCGGCTCAGCAGCGCCCCCCAAGGGCTGGGCGGCCTCTGTACCAAGTGTCCGCTGAAACAGTGCTGCCATCTGCTCCAGTTGCTGGTTAGACTGCCGCTGTTGCTCGAGGAGGGTTCGGAGGCCGTGGGAGTGGATCTGGTGACTATGTTCGGAAACAGCTCTCTGGAGGGCCTCTGCTGAGTCCGGCTCTCCTGAGTGTTCTGTCATGATTTTTGAGGCCGACTTGACCCACATGCAGAAAAATACCCAGAGAACTGAGACTGTTTAGGAAGTTTATTTAACTGAAGGTAAATGGTGAAAATGGGGCATCGATCAGGAGCGAGTGCTCTGTAAGAAAACAACAGACCGGGTGAATGTTCAGCCACTCGACAGCTGATTGAATTAAATATGGACGGCTTATAGTTGGAGCGATGTTCGATCCACCAGGGAGATGGCAACAGAGTCTGGACCGAGGGATGGGTTCGCCGGTCCAGACTTGTTTTCAGCTGATCACCGAAAACAAGCCGCACCTGTCACACCCACAAAGAACAGACTCCGGCGGCACCTAGTGGTGGAAGATGGTTAGTAGCAGCCAAACTCAGTCCAGATCCTGACACAGTGTCTGATCTTTAGATTAAGTTTTAACTACAAAAATGGCAAGACTTTCCATTGTAGCTTCACAAACTAAACACTGAAACGTGTGGTGTTAGCAGCTGCAAGAATACTCAAGACAACATTGATCTTCATAATAAATGTTTGCTGACAATAATGTCTACAGTACTGATGCCTTGTGATCCTGAAGCATTTTAAACTGAAAACTATATGTTAGACCTAAAGAGATTTTTAAATGTTTTCACAGTATGGAAATGGTGTGCTCTCAAGTTTTTTTGTTTTGCACAAATTAAAATAGAGAAAGATCTTCTTAGTGATCAATAGCCTCAGAATTTTTCTGTAATTCTGAAATCCAAAATGCCACCTTATGAACATAAACCAGTTTGCTTTTTTTCTGAAGAAACCAGCAAACACGTTCACATGCTCTTAAGATTGTTTTTCTTTTTTTCTTCCCATTAGCTGTAAGATAAGTTGATAAATTAATTTCACATACTGAACATACCCTAGGTCTGCCACACATAGACTGGGTCGTGGTTAATACCTGACATAATTAGCCATAAAGTTAAAGTGTGTCCCAATTAGCTCTGGGCTGTGGTGAAACTGCGATGACTCCCCCCTCATTAACCTTTAGAAAAGGACCCGACATGCATGCATGCATGCACCGACTTGGACAAGGAGAAAAATAACTGGGTACAGGCATCGACGCATGGCATCTACACATTAACACATCATCTCCTGAAATACACAATGTGGTTGGGGCCTCATTACTGCAAATCATTTGAATATAATTATGATCTTAGCAGTGCCATTGTTTGGGCTGAATGTCACAGAGAACAGTAAATCAGGTTGAAGGTAGCGTGTGTATAATTTTTAGCCAACATGGTTCTTGGACCCAAATTAACAGGAATAACTAATAACATTTGGAGCAAAGATTAGGAAGGAGTTTTTATTTTACACTAAATGAAATTGGAGGAGAAAATAGTACATGGTCGGAAGTGTCCCTGTAGTCTGCTGGTGATAAAATCAGACTTGTCTGAATTAGGGATTTGGGATACTGCTTCGGTCGTCACACCATTTTATGTCTTATTAAAAGAACTAAACAAGTGCTTCGAATCTAATTTAGTTTTCTTCCCTGATACAAGCAGAACTTGCAGTTAAAATATATAGAGCTTTACACAGGTTGAACAAAATTATCCAAAAACATGAAGTTGAGAAATAAATCTAAAGCAAATTGGGATCCATTAATATTTATGAACTCAGTTCTCTCTATACTGCAGATTATCATCCTGCTTCTTTGAGGAAGGGTGATAAGAGCTGGAAAAAGATCAAGCTGGTTTGATTTTCACATAGATGAAGATCTATATCAGTGAAAATTGGAATGGCTATAAACGGCTCAGTGGGGGAAAAATGCAATCTAACATTATTTGGAATCCAGTAAGAGGAACTTCTGGCATCTTGTCTGATCTATATGTATTTCTGACCTTTTAGGAGTTTATCTGTAAGAAGATATCAAAATCTGTCACACTACACTGTTTATATTTTATAATAGAAATCCTGATCAATTTATCTGTGACACCACTCAGCTCATCATTGTATGGTTTCAAAGAATTAGTTACATTTTATGCTTAGAGTGTGTACAAAGCACCTTATTACCCTTAGAAGGTTGTATTGAAAACTGTTTATCTCAGTGGTTTGTTGTGGTTTAACTGAGCTTAAAATAGTAGTAGTTTTGGTGCATTTGTGTCAGTGAACGCCTGTTCAGATGCAGTGAGGTGTGGTATGTTCAGGCATTAGCTTTGCAACCAATCATACTCCTCTTTAAGGGTTAAAAGGGAAAGGCATAATCTCCTTTATTCTTGTGCAAATGTTATTTTTATGCAGATGTGCGCTAGTCTTGATTATTGTGATCATGACTGAACTCCATTTTGAGTAACAACAAATTTAGTACAGTAATGCTTCTAGCTGTGTAGCTACACACATCATCGGAGAAGGTGCTAGAAAGACGGGTTATGCCTTGTTAGAAAGGTGAGTGCCTCTAGTTTGTTATTACATGAGACATGGATCGGGTGCTGCAAAAAGAAAGTTGCTTTTTGTACCGTTTTGTTCACAGTCAGACATGTCTGAGGGATGGCTTATTGTGTTTAAGTTGCTGTAAAACTAAAAGTATTTGTGCAAAACTAATTTGGGAAATTGTTTTGTGAACATTAAAACCATAAAACCCTTTAAAATGTGCCTCTGGTTTAACATGTTAGAAACTTTTAGAGGTGCCAAAATACACATTTATTACATTAGCTTTGACTATATTTTGTTAGAGTGGCAGCCATATTGGATATTTAACTTGGGGCAGGGCAGGGATATCAGCCTTTCCATGCTTGATTTTCAGCTTCAGTAGATTTTCAACTTGGTTTTCCTGACTATAACCACAGACATTTTGCCATGTCAGTACAAACTGAACAAATCACCAGCAAAACCAGTTCTATTGACCACATTGGCTCTAGGGGCTGATCCAATATCCTTTTCAGCTGTACTCTCTACATGAACGCAAAAGCTGTGTGACAAATTTAGCATGTGTACCTGTCCACTTTGGTCTGTTAGGACTGTCCCTGGACCCAGATCTACACTGTCTGTCCAAACCAACAGTGTGAAGAAAAATGTTATTCTAAGACTACGTTCACACTGCAGGTAAATGCGGCAACATTCCAATTCTTTCACCTCCAATATCCTAATTTTGCCACTTTCACATGTGGTAACAAATTGGATAACTATCCAATTGTTTTCAAAGCGTCCAGAGTCTGAACGAGTGTTAGGATTATTAATCTGAGAATATTATTTAATATTTTAAGATTTTATCAAATAATATTTCGGTCTGTTAAGGGTTGTATAGTGAATACCAGCCCAGTAAGGCGATTGTATTAGGACAAAATAGAAAGGTTTGAGACGAGCTCTGACATTATTGAACAGCAAAACTCTGCACATATATGGAATGAATTCACACAATTTCTTAAAATACAAGAATTTATTAACAAAAATAAGTCAACTCAAAGTCAAACATATTTCAATCAACAAACTCTTTACTATGCTAAAATAATCCAACTAACTACCAAGCAGAATGAAAGAATAACAAAGACTAATGGGCTATGTACAATATAAACAAGTTGATTAAAGATGATTGAGAATCATGACCAAAAGAGTGATGCAACATTACCATGCAATGTTTATGTTTGAGAACCAAGGATTATCTTGAAGAATCTGGAAGTGACATGAAGTTAGTCTTGGAACTAGGTTAGACAACCATTCACAATGCAAGATCAGATAAAATATTATTTTAATAAAATAATGTTTTAAGAATGATCTGCTGAATAAAACCAACCTTCTGGATGACTAATTCTCAACGGTGTCTCATTAGCTGCCTTTATTTATTAAAATAATATTTATAGAAATATTATTAAGGGAATATTTTGGAAAAGAGCCAAATCTTTCTGGAGAAATGGGGCTTAATGGTGTTTACTTAGTTATCAGATTTAGTAAAATAATGTTTAGGGACTATTATTTACTGGGTTGAAAACTAATAACCTTTTCTGTTAAATACTCTTTAGTAGCAAGCATGTGTTCATACCGGTTAGCAGTTGAGCTAACAAAAGAAGCTGATAGCTTAGCACCAGAATCAAACACATACCTTTAAAATACCAGGGTTAACAAAAGGGTTAAAATGCATAAGCGCGGACGGCGCGTTATGATCAACCTTCTGTTTAAAATCACCCTTTAAATAAAGTTTGTCTTAACTTTAAAAACACACAAACAAAGAACACAAACTGAACACGTGTGCTGCAGATATTCTGCTAGCACCCAGAAAGCTGAGCTCAACACTAACAAAACCAAACTTCATAAAATGAAAACGTTTAGATCATTTCAATCTAAATCTTTCTATTATTGTTCTGCCCAAACCTAACTTCTGACCATGCTGAGGAAAAGCTGTCCGGGGTGGCGAAGAAGTTTGAATATATTAATGTAGGATCTGGAGAAAAAACATGGGAAAGACCTAAAGTCCAGAATTAATATAATTTTGATAATTTTCTGTACTTTGTCTTATTGTAATGATTTAAGTTTCTGTCATGCCAAGCCTGTCACTTACATATATTTTCATGCCTCCACATTTTCTCCTACCATGACCCTCTGTGTCTCTGTCGGATTATTACTATTGGCCACCTTGTGCCAATAGATGTCCAGCGGTTTTCCCTGATCTCAACTGTCTCCTACAATGTTATACCTAATACTCCTGCTAAGTATACCTCCATCTACCGTCTTGTGAATGACCATTGCCTGTTTATTGATAACGCCTTTTGATTTTGGTCTAAGGATTTAATTGTGGAATTGTTTAGTGTCTGTGATGCACCTGTGTTAACAACACACAGACTGAAGAGGAGCACTAAGAGAATCCTTCGCCCCCTCATCCTCTCTCCACTGAATCAGGCTATTTCCCTGAGCACTCAGCCGCTCATCTTCTCTGACATTACCATAGCTGCTGCTTCCTCGCCTGCTTCTCTGTACTGAAGGTTGGTGAAGCTGATTAATTCCAGCTCACACTTCCTACTCTGTGATCAAGTTACCAACCTGTTCTTTCTGCCCCCCAAGATATGAGTGGTGATCCGGTTCCAGAACCTGAGATCTATTTATGAATCAATAAACCTTTTTTCTTTTAACGCTTACTCCTGTGTTGTAGCTGAATTTCCTTGTTCCCAGCGCAAACTATTACACTTATGGGATACTTCAGTTTCACTAAAGCCTTGTATCTACTATGCATTAATTAAGGTCTCCATTCATTGTCTTTGATGTAGCAACCCTCTCTCCAATGACACTTCCCAGCTCTCTATGTGTTATTTATCTAGGGTGTTCCCAATTCAAAAGGGATATGTAGTCTCACCTGCAGGTTCTGGATATGCCCCAAGAGCTCCTTCAAGTGGAACATGCCCAGAGAACTTCCAAAGGAAGGCACCCATAAGGTATCCTGGTCATGTACCCAAACACATTTTAAGTAGATTCTTTTAATGAAGAGGAGTGTCATATTGACAACAAAACCCTTCTGGATGTCAGAGCTTTTGCAAAGGTGAAGGTCAGTTCCTTCAAGTCTGAGGTCAAGGTTCTCATGAAAAAATTTTTTACTGATCCCTCTTGGTATGGTGGCCAGTTTCTGCCTCAAGGAGAGGAGTTAGAGTATCTTGGTGTCTTGTTCACCAATGATGGTAGGAGTGAGTGGGAAATAAATAGATGGGTTGGGGCTGTGCTAGTAGTAAGGCAGGTATTGTTTGGGTTACTTGTGGTAAATATAGGCCAAAATAAAAGCCGAATTACCCATTTATCAGTTCATCTACCTGTTTTTGCTCATCTGTTATAAGATAATGGATCATGACAGAAAAAATGTAACTCAAGATACATCCCTGAAATAATCCTCCTACCATGGCTTCACAATGGATGCTTCTAGCAGCCTATCTAAAACCAGCAAGAAATGACTACTCAGCCCTGACCTGAATACCACATGGGTTTAAGAGTCAAACAATAAAGTGTCTACTACACATTAGAGATTGCTGAATAGGCCTAAGAGAGATCTAAACTGCCTCAGCAAGAATGGATTACCTCACATAGGGTGAAGGAACCAGAATCTGACTACGTTTCTTTAATCACTATAACTAGTGGTCTTGACCTTGTGTTTGCATTTAGTGGTTCATCTAAACCTGGGTTCACAATGTGCAGTTTTCTGTAAATTTAGACAAAATGTTTTGTTGTAAAACAATCTTTACAAAATCTCTTGTCATAAGCTTGTACCTGAGGTTGTTCAGTATGATGGACACAATGACTGCACTCTAACAACCTTTCATAGCACTCTTTTCAAAGTGCGACTCTGTGTCAACAAATTTTTGCTGTCTATCTACTGTTGAACTGATCTCTCTCTCAGATCTTTCTGGAGTGAAAGGTCTTTCTCCTGCAGCAACAAATTGTGCAGTCTGGCATCTTCCATCCTACAGTGCAAGAGGAGTTACTAACAAGCTTTCACAATGTTGCGCCCACAAAGTGTGAAAAGTTAAAGTACTGTACGATTTTGGAAATCATACATTGAGGGCCAGTTAGGTGAAATGTAAAGATTTAAATGACTGCAGTTATTTGCAGATCATTTTGATTTTCAGATTTGTTCATTGGCGTCTACAATTAATTTGTGCACATGAATGTGAAAACCTGGCAGAACAATTACATGAAAATACACCTTAAATAATAACAATCCAACATTTTTGTGAGGTGACAATATTTTTGTCCTACATTCAATGAGGAATCCTCACATGTATTTTCTTTGAATGTACGCATGACTAAAACACAGCCCCTAAGATCAAGTAAATCTGCAGAAAAATCTTCTCTTTTCTTCTATAAGCCTAGTCCCAAAAATACATTTGGGACAGCAGACATAAAATCTTCCTTTTATCTTTCTTTCCATCTTTTATTCTTGTAAAATGCCATTGTATTGAACACAATAAGATTCACTCGCTTTCCTTCTCTTTGTTACCCTCCTAATCACCATTGTACAGCAGACAATGCAGCAGCTGTCTCTGCTACACAGAGATGGAATGGCCTACTGTCAACCCTTAAACCAACACACAGACTGACAATGACATTTCATTTAGGGACTGAGTGTGTTTGTTGATGGGTTGCAACCACTCCAACTCTTTCAAACTCTGTGAATTGAGCTTTTATGTTCTCTTTATTCGTATTTAGCTCTGTGCACTGAATGCGGAAACATGTATCTGTTGCCTCCTGCTGCTCACTCACAGAGAAGCATGACACATTTTGCTCAGAGCTGCAGTGAGTCTTATCACAGCCGTTTCTTTCTCCTTATAATGAAACCAGGTAAAGAGACCCTGCATGCTATTTTGGTCCGAGTATAGTAACAAAGTAAAACATGCATATAGAACAACTGCTTTGAAGAACTACTGAGGCAGTTGCACAGGATGCGGGGAAAAGTTCGGATATGCTGTTATCGGTAATGCTGTTGCTTTACGATGGCACGTAACTTTAAATAAATGTGATAAATCTCTTGGAGAAAAGCAAGACAGTGTGCAATTAATTGTGACATTTAAAGCATGCAACCAAAACTGCTTGATGCAGGGAGTTCTTGCTTTTTAATGACATTACACGGGTGGTGGACTTGAAGGAATGGCATTAATTAACTCATTCATACATGATGCAACAGGAATGCAACTGAATTTCAGACCTGCAGCTGAAACGTGTAAGCCAGAAGCAATGCTGATATAAAAATAGATATAGGTCAGAAATAGGCATAGTGTTTGTTGTTGCAAATCACGAAGTTGTTCCTTTGTTTCGGCAAATGATAAAATTCTGGTCAAATTTAAGTGTGTTCCTTGTCACCCGAAAAAACCCTGTTGAAACTCATGGTGGATTTCAAATTCTTTAGAGACCTCTTTAAATCCCTTAGAAGACTCAAAGGCTGCTACAATCTCCCATTTTAAGGTTTCAGAATACTGTTTGGTAACATTCCAACCTTGTTTTATTGTAGATTCACAAAGCTACACAACCTATGGTGACTGAGGGCAATAACGCAGGTCACATATATTTTTAAAGTGCGTAAAGTTTAATATGGGCTTTTCAGGGGAGCATATGCAAAAACAGTGAGTCAAATCCAGCTAGATTCTGAACCACTGAACTTTGGAGAATAGGATTTAGGAGAATAAAATGAGGTAAAAAATGCACTAAATGTACAAGAAGAAAAAAACTAAACTACTGCTAAGACAATGGTAGAAAGAGGACTACAAATACTAAAGCAAAATACACAGGTAATGTCAATAAAATAGTTTCATAAGAGGCAAAAAGCCAAAGAAAAGAGGTTTAATAATACCAAACATAAAGAATTAAAAATTTTGACAGAAAATAAGCTGTGAGGAAATTTGAGGACATTTACTGTGAACATAAGACTTACAAAAGCAATAGTGTGGCAGCCAAAAGAGCAAAGTCACCATCTGGATGCTTTCTACTCTGAGTGCTGTTAATGACTCATTACCACATTTGCACACTATTTTTATGTTTAAATAAAACTCAAGTAAATTCTACAAACCTTCGAGCTCTACAGTAGTGATATCCTCACCGATAGTCTGAGTTATTTCAGACTGGATCTCTTAAAATTCATGCATCTTTGGTTGGGGTAAGTTTATAATTTAGTATTTTATTCACAAGCAACCTGATTGCTGTAAAACATGTTGTGCAATCTGGCAATGGTATGTTGCTAAAAAGTAGGCAATATGGGGGTCTTTTCAGAAAGGTTTAATGATAAAGTTGAGCCAGTCTGATGATGCTGGTTTGGTATATTCTCACATATTGCCAGGAATCTCTTCAGTAAAGCTGAAATTTTAGGAAGGAAGGAAGTGTCTTTAATAGGAATTTATTGAATTTTTAGGAGGTTCTTTCTACTAGAAGCTCCAGGCTGAGGCTTCCAGCGCTAAAGATTTATAAATGATTGAGTAATGTTTAATTTTCACCTTTCTGTGTCGTCTCACCTTTTATTCTTTAAGATGGCTTGTTAGCATCTGTAACTTTTATTTGTTTTACAATAGAAGATGTGATGGAATGTGTGTTTGTTCTGAACCATCACGATTCTGATGCCACTGGTGGGTCCATGTAGTCGTACAAGTAATTTATCACCCACAGGTAATCACTACTCTCATCCAGGAGACACATGTTGCTTTTAACATAAAGCAATAAAAGCAGAACAGACTATTTGATAAAGATACTTTCTAAAGCTTAAAATGAAAGCCATGCAAAAAAACACTAATGCTGCCACCGATGAGCTTGAAAACTCGCCTACTAGGTTTTATTCAGCAGGTTGCAAACGTTTCAAGCTTTCACTGATATGTTTACAATACTAGGAAGTGAGTGGGGCCTTTATGGCAAGCCATTACCTCATATAGTCTAACAACACCAGGGATTTTATGACCCACTGACCAGAACTCTGCAGCATGCATTCCCAGAGCTGCACCTGGCCTTCCATTATGCATCATATTAACTTTGGCCAAAAATTATTTAATGGTGAGCATGGTTTTAAGATATAAAGAAACAAAAAAATAAATATTAATAACAGTTTACTTAGTTTTCATTCAGTACATGCATTGAATTTCCACAACAGAATGACACTAATGGTACAGAAAAAATAACTTTTTTTTTGTCCTTTTGATTTAAAAGGCTAAAAATCTATTTACTGAATACGTTTTACCCTGTCTTAAAATAACCCAATTTACTTGGTTCCACTAAAGAAATGTTATTTGCTCTAAATCCTAAAAAGAGAAATACAATTTCACCATGCTTCTTTCAATTGTATAAATTTAAAGACCTAACTTAAATTTTTTCTGAGAATTATGTTTTATTTTTGTGGCTTTAGACAAATGTTAGCAGGACGACAGTAAACATGGATGTTTAGATTGTAATGGTTGCTGACCCCTGCATTGGACACTAAATAAACCTCAGGTGCTTGCTATACTGCCACCTGGTGGTGCACACTAGGTTAGCAGTAATTGTTTTCATTTTATTTGGGGGATAAGTTATTCAGTTTTAGAATACTTTTGATTTTACCTAAATTAAGTGAAACAGTGCTTAGCATTTTAATATTCTATTTAAATAGAGACATTATTCAGTTAATCAGACATTTTTTTATATTTAAAAGTTTATTTTTAAGTTTAGAAACAAAGCTCCCTGTCTATACCATAACCTGCTGTTAGAGCGTCTTTATAAAAAGGTTGGGTTGTTTGCCTCCTCTTTTATTTATTTTTTGTTTAAAATGATAGTGTAAAACCTAAAATTTTAGTTTTGGATTGTACTGTTCGTTCATCAAAGATGACTTGTGTTCTAGCACACCACTGAATTATTGTATTGATTTATTTGTTAAGAAAACATTCAATCTGAACCATTCATGAATGCTTCAATCCTCCACAAGCTGTGATGGTTGAGTCACTTTGAAAGAAACTGAGGACAGGGCGCACCAATTATCACAACAAGCAGAGTTAGCTCAAATAAACTTTCATGTTTACGGTACTGTTTCACGGCAGTTGCACAAATGGCATCCACCACCTTTAGAACTGTGTTACTAAAATTCTAATTCAGCTTCTCTGCCTGTTGCTGTGGAGGCAGACAACCAGAGGCAATCATGATTATAATAACAAAGTAGTGAATCGGGACTCTTAAATGCTAATCTGTGATTGCACAACTTATGCATACTTGTTGGTTCATCCCCCTGGGAGCTTTGCTATTACCAGTGAAGCCACCCTGACACTCCAAGAGGCAATGGATGAAGTGGTGTTCTCCCCACTTAATTTGTCTAATCAGCCGTTCATTGGAGAACTCATTGGAAATGCAAAAGATCCAAGGCTGAAATAATTTTTTAGCTCCTTGGAAAAAGCCCTCAGAGACTTCCAGATTTATACAAATTAATTTAATAAATGTCTGCCTTCAAAATCTAACATTTTAATTACTTTTCAGATGTTTTTTGTGAATGGCTGTAGAAATGCAAGAAAACAATAAGTAGTTAGGAGCATTTCCATAGAGTTTTCCTCTTCTCCATCTTTCAGGATTGCTCTTTATTTAGCTTCATAAATTTGACCAGGTTTCCCATTGCTTACTGAGGAAATGAATCCCAAATCACAATGTTGCCTCTACAATGTTTCACCATATATGTGAAATGCTTAGGGTAATGGGCAATGGTAACTTTCTGACACATTTATTGTTTTGTAAAAGTTACAATTTGGTCTCATGTGATGACAGAGCCACTCTCCATGTTTGCTCTGTCTAGCCTGTTTTTACTCCAGTTGTTTTAGTATGTATGTCATCATGTAGATACAGGGATATGATCCCTGTAATCAAGATTTATTACTCTTATAAATGAAAACATTTTCAGTATATAAATGCATGAATCTTTAACTACATCAAGGTTTAACTTTAGCACAAAGTAACGCTTCTGTTTAAATCTCTGTTTATGAAGTGACTTTTATGAAGTGACAGCATTACATGTGATTTACTTAGATCGCCTAATATACCTGCTGTGTCACATGTCACGGATCAGATGTTTCAAAGGCTCTCTGTAACTCCTGAGTGTTTTCAACTGACAGGCTGCATGTGAAGCTAATGGTAGAGACGAGGCCGTAAGATTTTACTTGAGATGACTGCTGGCATCACAGGACTCCAGTACACAACAGTTTTCACTGCTTATTAGTGTCAAAGAGGAAGAGATAAGAGGAGCAGATGGGAGCCGGTTTAGAAAGACAGGTGGGAAGGAGAGGGTGAAGAACAAAGTGTGCAGAGATGAGTTGCACTGAAACAGTAAGGCGAGTGGTTTTCATTTTATTTAGCCTCTGTGATTCCTGTTTTCAGTGTGAACATCGCCAGCATCTTTTCATTGCACATGATATTTTTATATTGCTTATGAGTACAAAAATACAAAATGTGGAAGATAGAAAAAAAAACCCAAAAAACTGATGTTTCTTTGTTTTAAATTGGTTTAAATTATGTCTTTTTTTAAAATCAGGTTAAGCAAATGAAAATGGTGTCCTTTTGGACTGTAGTTCAGTCCACTGTGATAAAGTTAAGACCTAGTTTATTCTAAACGCATTTTTCTGAGCCTAAGGGAACTGGTTGCTTCCCTAAATAACCAAGTAAATATGTTGCCTAGCCCTCTATTAGGCAAACAATGGCTTCAAAATGTAACCATGAACTATTTTATTAGGCCATATAATTTCTGTGATGTTTGGCTTGTAAGGTCTCATTCAAAGTTATGGCAAAAAGCTCAGCTCTAAATCTACAGTCATAACACAACACTCCGAATTTTTTAAATTAATTTGTATGAGGAGAATTTTTCCTTACGCAACTCACCTCAACTAAAACAAAAAAATGTTTACATGAAACAAATTCACAAACATTTTGGCGTGCTAAATGTGTGCCAACTAGAGTGTCCTTACTTGTTCCGAAACTAGACACAAAGGATCTGACACAAACATCTGCTTCTAATGTAGTGTTATTATGCAACTGTTAAGTCAGTTTTCCCACATTTAAATGAGGTATTATGTATCAGTTTAAAAATGCATACTCATATTTATGTATACTTATTAAAATATAACCAGAGCACTTCCTGTAGGTGTTTGGGGTTTTGATTTTCTTGTGTGTATTTTTTGACCATTTTATTATTTATACTTTGTTCTTTAGGTGTTTTCCTTGTTTATTCTTATGTGTTTCAGCGTTCTATATCTATCTGAAGCTATTGTTACTCCCCTGGATTTCTCTGTGTTCCTGCTCATCTGTGTTAATTAGCTTTCCTCCTTCAGTTGCTTTGCATTCTCCCCACTATAGCTGGTCCACATTTCATCTTATTAGCGCTTCTCGGTCATTTCTCCTCCGTGCCTCTGTATTTGAACTCTCTGGTTTCATTGTTCACTACTGGATTCCAAAGTTTGCCTGCCTGTCTCATCGTCTAAGCCTGTTGTTACCATTGTTAGATGCATTGTTATCTTACTGATATCTTAGCTAATTTGTTTTTCTTATTTCTTAATGTTGCATAAGGAATTGTTTAAAGTGTACCTTTACATTCACAGTTCTGACTGTAGTTATTTTAACTTCAATGTTGTGAATTAAATCAGAAGCTTACAAAGCCATGACAAAACCATCTGGGTTTTCCCAACATGTTTAAAGACATATTATCTTAGTTTATGTAAATTAATGACTTTGAATGAAGTAACAAAGAATTCTCTAAAAAAATCGAAGTTGACCTGAAACAGCAAAGGGTTAGTTTAAAAAAATCTTTTTTATGCAGTGTATGTATATCAGATTTTAACTGTAATGGACATCTTGGAAAATAAATATTTAACAAACAATTTCGAAATATATATTTTCATTGTTGGAATTTCCCACTTTTTGTGTTGTGCCACTTGCTTCACATTTTCTAGGTTTAATACTGCTTTGACATAATTGCTACAGGTAATTGATGATGGATTAAAGTTTATAAGCAGTGTGAGCTGATATTTAGGATGTGAGATGAAGCCTGCAAGCTGAGAAATGCACTTAATTTCATAGCTCATTAACCTAATGCTGGCTGCATTCTCCTCCCTGCCCCTAGCCTCTGCCTCAGATAATGATTTAATTTGTGCCCTTTGTAAAGATAACCAGATCCACATTGTGGGACATCACAATCAGAGCAAATGAAACAAAAGAAATGTTACAACTTTTTTTGTAATATAGCCATGGAGCCTGTAAACTGACCAAATTTAAGCTATATCTTTGAATTAAGCTTTAATGGTATTTGACCCCATTTCTAGCCTCTTTATGCAGATGAAAACTGAACTGAACCGAACGTAACCAATTGCCTTTAGGACTGCAGCTAAAGTAGGTATTTCAGAGACATTAACAACTTGCTGGCATCAGGTGTGTGAGAATCGCTGACGGCTCGTTCGGGAGAGGCAAGCTCCCTAGATCACATTTAAATGTTAAGTGAAGCATGCGCACATAAACAGGTGAGGTCCCATACAAATGTTGCTAATAAGCAGCACTGCTGGGGAAGATCCTATTTGTCAAACCCCAGGGCACCCGCTGCCAGACAGCAAGTAACCTGCTGAGCTCACACTACTAAAGTAGAAACACACAAAAATGTGCCAAGCACAAATACATCCGGACCATCATCTTGTCTGTGGATTGTGACACAGGTTAAAATACACCTCAGGTTTATAGAAATATACCTTTACATTGATTCACTGAACCATTCTACCATCTGCAGCCCAGAACACAGTTTGTTATAAATATTTATTAATTATTTAAAACTTTTGATATCATGTGAAATCACATATTTTCTTTCACAGGTAGGTGTAGTTAGGTCTAACAGTGAACATAGAAAACAAGAGTTCAGAACCACAATTTATAATATATAATTATATATAAGTTCAGTCCATTTACCCAATGTAACAAGTCTCATCCATGAATATAATTGCTGAGCTGAACCTTTCAATATTCTAATTTGAGATGCACCTGCATTTTCTTTTCTAGAAAAATCCAGTTTATTCCTGATTTCTCTGGTTACTGGGCAAACAAAGTGCGGAAATATTTGTGACTGTGGAATAAAAATATAAAAATAATAGATATCCTTTTCTATTACTATACTTGACTAAATACAAGATTTAATTCAACAGGATGCTCAAAGATGACCCCAAAGTACTGAATCTTAATGAGAAACAAGCATTGAAGCAGCTAAAGAAAATACAACTCTTTTTCTTCAAAATCCCCCGAGGAATTAGATTGAACTAAATACAAGTCATTTTCCCACTTGAATTCTCCAGGCTGCACTGACATCGTTACATTTTTACCTGGAACCAAAAACAGAACAAGCATCACATGAGCATCCATCTCTTTCCTTTTTAATTGTGCCTTGTTTCACATTCTTAGACAGCAGGTTTTAATGGCAGGTGGACATATTGTGCTCACCATACCTTTGCGAAATAACTGAGCATTCCAGGCTTTTGTGCCACTAGTGTTGTTTGGTAATTGGTCCTAATTGATGAAAACACTGGCGTCAGCAATCAGTCATCTCTGACAGCATAATCTGATATAATATGCTGCAGGAAAGGGTAGGCCTCTATTGAATTACATTGTCTATACCCTCATCAAACACACTTGCACGCATACACTGTCCTGACATTTAAATATCAGTCTAAGGTTAATGCATCCCCTGCCAGATGGATAAAATGGCTTTTAACATCATCCTGGTTCCCACGTGAACATCTTGCCACATTTGCAATAATAGCTATTTAATAAATTAAGTGCTGTTGCGAATACAATCGTTGAATAACGTCAAATGTTTTAGTTATTTAGATTTCTTTACTCGAGTTTCTGCAATAATGTGCACATGAAAAACACTGGCTTTATAATTGGTAAAGTAACATGATCGTTTGGATTTCTTGGTAGTTTTAGGTGGTTACTGTTGACGATGCATTGATTGTAAAACACTGATTGTTTGCATTGTTTGTATTGAATTTCCTCACCCGCATGTAGATTCACTCAGAGGACTCAGAATGGAAAAGATTAGAGGTTCATTTACAATAAAACAATGATAAATGTGTACAAATAAAGGTAGCTCCATGTATCCGAGATCATCAACCATGATCATCAACCATGCACACACCCATTCACACCCAAGGGCAATTTAGAGAGACCAATTAACCTAACTGTCCCTGTTTTTGGGCTGTGGGAGGAAGCCGCAGTACCCAGAGAGAACCCACTCATGCATGTTCTCCCCTGGTGTGGGTTCTCTCCGGGTACTCTGGTTTCCTCCCACAGTCCAAAAAAATGGCTGTTAGGTGAATTGGTCTCTCTAAATTGCCCTTAGGTGTGAATGAGTGTGTGCATTGTTGTCTGTCCTGCATGTCTCTGTTTTGCCCTGCGATGGATTGGCAACCTTTCCAGGGTGTACCCTGTCTCTCGCCCGTAGACTGCCGGAGATGGGCACCAGCTCCCCCGTGACCCGCTACGGAATAAGCAGTATAGAAGATGAATGAATAATCATGAATTAAAAGATAAAAACAATATAGTACTGAGAAATTTAAATATTAACAGACTGTAAAATGCTTACAAAAAACTTTTAACCAAATTGGAAAAAGTTGGTAAAAAGAATATATACACTCCATATTAGATACAGTAGAATAATCTAAGTACTTTATACATAGAAGGAAGATGTACATGAGGTGAATAAGTATGTGCTGTATTGTACATGACGACGTCAGTAGCCTAAGCCTAAATGGTCATCTACAACTTCTGCGGAGAATTTTGCTGGTATGCAGCAATCTCCTCTGTAGCTTCTGAATACAGCAGGCATGTAGCATTCCAGGCAGGAGCTGAAAGCAGAGGGAACAATGCATTGATCTCTCAGGAATGCCCTCCTACTTTGTTCACAACGTCAACACTCTATTCTTCTTTATGAGCTTGCAGGCACTGCTCCTTCTGTCCAGTTCGTTTTTCTTAGCCTCCAATGTGTTGTGAAGGTTTTTATCAAATTAAACCTTTTCATACAAGAAGGTAATCACAGTAAAGAGCTGACAGGTGTGTGTCCAAAATGACCAGCATGGGCTCATCATCATGACTTACACATCTCTTAATCCAGTCAAATTTTTTCCTCTTGATTACTAGGAGCACTAGGAATTTCTGTCCTCTCCTCGCTCAGAATCGCTCTCAGCAGCAAACTGAATCACTCTTAAGCCAAGACTCCTTGGCAGGACATTTGAGGCTAAGTTGGGAGCTCTCTGAGAGGACTCAGAATCTTTGTGAATATGGACCCTGAAGTTTAGACAGGTGATAATAGAACAAGAAAGTCATATTCTGTTCAACAGGAAAGAGTGGGGAAATTGGTCACTTCTTGCATATGTTTTTTTCTTGCAATATCTGTGTTCATTCATGCAAGACATTTTATTTCCAACCCCAGACCTGCTGAGTGTCCCACAGTTTGAAGCTGGTTATCTTGGGCTGCTCCCAGATCTAGGAACGTCTGTGTATTTTTTTTTAAAGATATTTTTTTGGCACTAGTGGCCTTTATTTTTCCATTTTTTGACAGTAGGTAGACAGGAAAGAGGGGTAGAGAGAGGTGGAGACATTCGGTAAATGTCGCCGGGTCCGGGACTCGAACCCGGGACAGCCGCCATTCGAGGACTGTAGCCTCTGTATATGGTCGCACTATTAGAATAGGACCAATGCATTTAGGTAATTTATATTTAATCTTTCCACTTCTAACGACATGGGTGCACATATACTTTCTTAGAAGCTGTGACAACTGTCAGTGGTAGCTTATTTTTACCTACAAGTCAAGAATCAACCTACATGCCAAACTTGTGCACAAACATTAATTGGAATGAAAGTCAAAGCACTAAAAAGGTTTTCAGAAGAACGCCTCTAATAAAAACACTGAGAACATTCTTTGGGTTTGCAACGTCACAAACAATTCTAGAACAATGTAATACTTGAGCAAATCTGTAAAAATACCTCATAGCAGCTTAGTAGCACAGTGTTGGTGGGCTGCTGACTTGGGCTTGTGTAGTAACTGCAGGAACTGAGCATTTTAGAGTTGCTGCCCACAATCTATGCACCAAGGCATTCTAGAACACTGCACCTTGACTTAAATTAGGTAATTGTGATCCCAAGCACAGCAGCAAATCTACAACAGAATGGCTGAAAACGAAAAGAATGAAGGTGCAGCATTTGCCCTGTCCAAGTTCAAACCTCAAACTGATTGAGATTCTATGTTGGGACCTTTAGATTGATGTCCATAAATGCATGCCTGCAAACCTCAGTGAACTGAAGAAACATTTTAGAGAAAAAAATGATGAAAATTCTTTTGCAATGATTTGAGAGCATGGTGAGGTCACACAGTGAACAATTATTGAAGGTTTTGTGGTTTAAGAAGTATTTACTGCAAAATTCTTACTTTTTCAGACTAAACTGCAAGTTGGTTGAGATTTTACTTGATGAAAAAGTGCATAAGTTCACTCACTGTGTTTATCCGAGGATGTAATTTTAAGAACCTAAGAGGACCAAAGCACTTTCTAAGGACATATTGATTAAACCTTAAAAATGCGAGCTGGTGTCATCTCATTTTAAAAACACTGTAGCATGTATCCGACCTTATTCACAGACCCATCAGGGAAAGGTGGGCAAATTCACACTAAAGCAGTAATGAACTGCAGCAGCTGCTGTCTCTTTTTAAATAGAATCAATGAAGGTTGCACGTCCCTTCAGGTTAGTTTAACTCATTTCTCCGTTTTCTTCTCGTTACAATCTCTCCAGGTCTGTATTTCTGTCACTCTCTTGTCTTTTGGGTCACAATTACTTAATCACTCCCACTATATTTGATTTGTAGTGTAGCTGCTGGAGAATCAACTCAAAAGACTCATCACACTCATCTTCTGTTGCCCATGTTTATTGAAACATATTTGCTATATTGTCCTGGGCATCTAGTTTATTTCTCTTTTGTCATTGACTGTGTTGCTTCACAGATTGAGATGATTGGTGGACCTGTCCCTTCCAGCATGTTCAGCCTCCATGGGCTGATTAAACTAAGGTATCTGCCTATTGGCAGAGCATATTGTCCAGGCACATGCATATGCTGGTAGGCAAAGTAAACCGGATGTACAATATTTTTTGTTTATAATGCCACAATACCACTTCATAAAGACATTTATGAATTGACTTTAAATAACCTGAAATTTCATTGATTAGCCATGTTGGATTACACTAAATGTACAATACATTTTTGATATCAGAGACTTGGATAACATTAACTGAATGTGATCCCTATAACCCTCTTGCATATCTGCCTGTTAATTAGGGCTGCAGGATATTAGGAAAACACACAATATATGATAAAGGTGATGAATGACAATATGACTTTGAATAAAAATCTAAACACTAATGTTTTTCTGCTTTGAATTGATTGCAAACATAGACCTTAGATAGTAAGTAGATTATCCGGATACTGGGAAAAAAATATAATTTTTATTCCAACAACATGGTTTAATGAAAAAGTGTAAGGATTATGATTATTGATGAATTAATATTCATCAAGAATTATAATTTAAAATCATAATTTGAAAAAAACAATTCTTGATTAAAAATCATTACTTACGAATAGAAATCAGAGATATCATCTGGTGTTGTGATTATGGGCTCAAAGCTCTTTAATAATTACAAATTATTAACCAAAACCACAAACTGTCACTGTTTATTCAACCGCTTCACCGAAGGTGGAGGAACTTCGACCTTGTTTTGACAGATAAATCACTCTTGCATGAAATAAACACAAATGCTTCTCTTAATTATATATATATGAAGATTTATTGAATCCGAATAATCCTGATATACCATTATTCTGGTCCAAAACCATCACCTAACTAACAAGCACTATTCTACACAAAGGGAATAACAATGACAACCTAACAATAATAATAAACGAAAAACATATATGCATTTAGTGTCTATGAAGATCAAACCAGCAGTTTTATGGACAAAATGTGTAATTTGGGTTAAATGTTAAGAGAAGTCCTCCTGGGGTGCTGATGTATGGATTGCAGCAATCAGCTGTTAAAACGTGGGGCCACGCCCCTTTAGCCTCTAGCAGCTGATTGCCCCAAATCTTGACAAAGGATCATAAACTCTGAGGCGGGAAGTCAGTGGAAAATCTCCAGCAATAAAACTGGAACAAAGAGTGGTCGGTGAAGCCCAGACCGCAGTTGCTTTGAATGAAAAACCTTTAAAAGTCCAACTTCTAACTCCTGGCTGATTTGAGATCAGCTGGACACAAACATGAACACACATGATTTAGCAGCGCTTGCGCAGCAAATCAAAACACAGCTCAGCATAACATAATTCAATCGGTATTGCATGCAACAAGTTAATACCTGAGATTAACTACTGGTGATTCTGCATCACCTTAACTGCCTCATCCTGCCCAGACTTCTAAGTGCACCTATCCGGTTTAATATGAAAAGAACGAAATTACTTTGACTTTGATTTCTGCTCTCCACTGGTTGAGGATGGATCAGGTCTGAAAAAAATTGAGGGGGGTGGGATCACACGTCCGTGATCAAATTAAAGAAAGGAAACGGTGATTTCTCATCTGTCCAGGAGGGGAAAAGATGAACTGTTAGTCGACTGCATACACAAGGAGGAAACTCATCTCCTTGGACATAGAACCTCTGTGGGTTTCCACCTGCACCGGGTGTGGGCGCGGTGCTAGAAGCACTTCTGGTATGAACGTGGTTTCCAGGTGTACATCTTCCACCACTTTGGGGTTGTGAGGTTTCACACCTGGGTTCTTTAAAGAGTGAATAAATGATGCATGACTACATCTGGGAGGAGTTTTCTGGGTGGCTGGGCGCAGCTGTGTCCCAGAGGTGCCCATGTCTGGCACCGGCGAGGGCCTGAGATGTTCTTTGGGCTCCTCTAAGCTGGCAACCTGGTTTGTCACCAAGGATGGTTTGCTGCTTGCACCCAGTGGTTTTTGCACCTCCACCTGGATCCAGAGTTGGTCCTGGTGGCAGTCAATGAGTGGGGCCAGCCTGTCCAGCAGGTCCTGGCCACCAAGGAAAAGCTCTGTGTTCAATGTGCACATATAGATGGGGTGCACCAGAGTCATGTCTTTGAGTGTGATGTCCAGCTCCACCCAACTAGTGATGCACGATCGGTCTTGGGTGTGGCTGGTGATGCTTACATCACAAGCTTCGGCCTGGAATGGTTTACTGAGGGAGAGCATGGCTCTACTCACCTCCTCGAACAAGACTGAGCCCGTCAGGTTGATATCTGATCCTGTTTTAAAATGAAAACTCAGTTTGACATGTCCTCCTATACTGGTGAGATAGTATAGGTAACCTGTATGTTCATTTTGGTTCAGTTTACTTAAGAACCGTGGAATAGTGGTTTGTTGTGTTTCTCCTGGAGAGGTCCCACGGGGTTCTTGGAGTTTCCAAGGATTGTCTCCTCATCCGTGCAGGTAGACTCCGATGGCTGTGGAGACTGGGTCCACGCCTAGTTGTGCTGGTGGGGGTTTTGGATCCGGTTTCACCGGATGGTCAGCTGCCTCTAATGATGGTGGAGGTTTGGCGCATGCCTGGCGCACTGCTTCTGTCAGAATCTTGCAGAAGGCATCCTTCATCTCTCTCTTCGGGTTCAATCCTGCATGTTGACTCCAACCTTTACCATCAGGCTCACCTTTGGGCCTCACATGATGGTCAGGTCGTCTGTTCGACCGGAAGTGGTCCGGCAACTTTGACTGTGGCTGGTACTCAGTACCAGCCCCCCGGTCCAGCTGACCAAACATAAGTTGTTCCCTTAACCTGTTCTTAACATGGGTTCTGTTTGAAGGCATTTCTCGGCCTTCTAACGCAAGACTCTCTTCTTCTGTGTGCACCTGTAAAACTCTAGCCTCACCTTCTGATCCATTAGTAGGGCTTGCACGTGTTTCCCACGCCATCTGAGCGTATTTACGGATCTCCTGCATGGTGAGGGTTTTTGTTTTACAGTACATAGTAATGTTATATCGTACGGTTTCATGAAGGTTGTGGAGGAATAATGATTTAAAAGGCTCCCATGAAAATATGGATGCTCCTGGATGTTGTCTTCTAGATGAGCTTCAACTTTTCTTGTGCTGATGGGCAGCACAGGTCTAAAAGGCAGCGTTTGACTTCCCTAAGATAATCATCAATGTTTGATTCCTCATTATTAGGGTCAGAACGCTCTATGCCTTGGGCAAGAGACTCAAGCTGGCGTGTGCACGATCCACTCTCAGGGATTGGTGCTGGCCCATCTGAGTCATCATCTGAAGGTTCACTCCTGCTGCATCCCTTGTGTGTCAGGGCATCACGCTTCACCCTTGGGGGAGGCACTGGAGGCTGCTCATGGTACAATGATGGGCCCTGTGCTCCATGGAATCGGGTCCTGGGCAGAGGTTGAGGGCGGTATGAACCACCTGAGTCCCCGAGACGGCTCTCGTGTTGCCTTGGCGGAGGTGAGGGACTGTGGAGCAGGATCCTGCAAGTCAAGTGTGAAGGCTGCCTGCCCCTAAACCTTGAACCATTTACTTATAGTGAGTCCACCGCCAGGTATTGTTCATGGCTGTCTACTACAGTGGGGTGGGACACCGCACCACTGAATGTAATCTGCCTACTCATACCTGTTCTGGACTCTGTGGATGTGTGGGCAAAACCACAAGCTTGGGAAGGTTGTCTCTGGAGAGCAGCTTCTACGTTTTCCAGCTCTGAGTGGAAGGTTCTCTCAGGATGTTGCACGTGTGGCTCAGCTTCAGAGGTTTCAACCTGTGAGACAGGATTTATCTCCACCCCCCAGTCCTCTGGGGATGGGGGTGTGTCCTGGCTACGCTCAGCTACCTCCAACCTTCTGGCTCTCAACTCAACTGCTTCCAACTTCTCCTCCACTTCTAACAGTTCACACCTGGTTGCCTCTGTCTGCAAAGTATTATTGAGCATAAACTGTAGTTTAAAACGCTGGTCAACTTCCAACCTGACCCTTTGTTGATATAAAAGAGTGAGCTGTCCTAACACATCGGCCACCTGTGTATCTTTTGGTGGGTTCTTAATGACTTGAAGCAATTCCTGTATCCTTGTTTCACAATCCTCAATGCTATAATCATTAAGAGCTTTACGCTCCTCTGATGACAATAAAATCAAAGCTCCAATTGCTTCCTGTGCCTGCATTTCTGTGGGGCCCTCCTGACTCACATCTCCAGTTGCAGTCTGGGATGTTTTCTCCATCTTTAGCCAAAATGCACAACAACAAACAAAGCTGTTCAGCTATGAATGACCACTAAAATTACCACTGGTTTAAACACACTTCACACACACAAGAAAACCCAGCAAAAATGCATACATTTCAGAGCAGAAGTGAATGATCAATAACTTGATTTTAGCTCAAGCTATGTTCTTTGATCATCGGTGATGGGATCATCTGCCTGTGTTAATAAAACTAATCAAATTAGTTAAATTCTGTGGCAGCAATTGTAATTCTCACTAGTGACCACAAGGTGGCAATAAACGCCTGTCTGCAGCGGAGAAAATCTTGTTGCAACTGCAATTCGCTCAATGGCCACCAGACCGTAGTGTTGCTTCCTCCCTGACTGGGAGAGGATGACTCCTACTGTGCCAGGAATTTTTGGTTGCTCTGGCAACAAGCTGACAGCGCTACAGCTCTAAGCCAGCAGGGGTTGCTTTGACAAGCTGGCAATTTACGTTGAATTTCACCATAAACTACACAAAACGTCCACCTAATGCAAGACTCTCTTCTTCTGTGTGCACCTGTAAAACTCTAGCCTCACCTTCAGGATGAGGAAAACTCATCTCCTTGGATATAGAACCTCTGTGGGTTCCCTCCTGCGCCGGGTGTCGGCGCGGTCTTCGATCGGTAAATTAATCTCCTGATCTTCTGCTATCAGACAGATTTCCAGCTTTCAAGCTCTTCCGGGAATGGCCTTGCAAAAGTTCGCCTGCGAGCTTTTGTCTCTCCAAATATGTGCCTCCGTTGCGATGTCCGGTGAGACAGGCGGGAAATAGCAACGAAAATCCGCATCTCAGCCGGTTTATACTCCCAGTGACGTCAGCGCTGCGAAGTCTGTTGAGCTGCGCATGTTAAAATGTGCGACCAAAATGGATGGCCCCAACAAAAGTCACTTTGAATGTATCTGTTGTTTTGACAAAGTAACAATTATATTACTGCCATGGAGACCCTAAATGGATTAGCCAATATTTTCTGCAGATCAAGCAGTTCTTTGCACTATTGAATCATTTCAAGTCACCCGAAAACGTTTTAATAAGATAAAAATTTGGGCAGAGTCAAAACCCAGGACTTTCTTATTCCTAATATTCGGCCAGTCCCTTTGCTTACTAATATAATTTGGGTCATTGTTGTGTTGAATGGTCCAGCTCTGCTTCAGCTTTATGCTTTACAGAAGTCTTACATTTTATTCAAGCACCCTAAAATACACGGTAGAAATCATTGAGACAGGCATGCACTTTCATATCAACATATTTTTTCTAGCATCCTGCGGCCTTGAAGGTGGTCAAATCCAGTCCCCGAGAACCAATGTCCTGCATGTTTAAGATGTGTCTCTGCTCCAACACGGCTGTAGTAATGACCAAATTACGTCATTATTATTTCATCACATTCTGCCAACACTGTAATGAACAATTCATTTGAGTTAGAGGAACATTAGACACATGCAGGAGATTCGAGGCCTAGATTTGGTCATTTCAAACGTACCTATCCTTTCTTAAACGAAGCTAAAATTATTTGACCACATCAGCACACTCATTGGCTGTATATACATCATTTAAAATTCAGCCCAAGATGGCCAGGCAATCATTAAGTATGACATAGAAAAAGGAGAAAAAAAGATGTAATGTCATGGCAAAAAGCAACTTATGCCATCATAGTGGCAGATTGTAAATTTTAACACAGTTCATCCTAAAACACCCACTGTGGGGCATCACAAACAATTGCAAATTGGATTGAATTACTAAAAGTGGGTTTGCATAAGTTTGTATACTGAAGAAAAAAATAACATTATTATTCTAAATTAAATGCCCAATGTTTGGACCAATATTTTGGACTAGTGTCATTTGATGATTTTTAAACATTTTGTTAAAATCACAACATTGGTACATTTGAGCTTTATTTGCAACTATAATATCCCTTGCATGATGAAAAATGTTTGGAAATACAAAATGAAAAACTAAAAAAAGGGAAAAATAAATCTAGTTTGAAATATGTTGAATCTGAGCAAATTATAAACAAATGTAATTTTACAGGTATATAATGAAAGCATAATAAATGGGAGCTGGTGGCTATCTTCAGCATACTATGGGCGAGAGGCCGGGTACAGCCTGGACAGGTCGCCAGTCCACCACAGTGCAACACAGAGACACACAACCATTCACACCTAAAGGCACTTGAGAGAGACCAGTTAACCTAACAGTCATGTTTTTGGACGGTGGGAGAAAGCCGGAGTACCCAGGCAGAACTCACGCATGCACGGGGAGAACATGCAAACTCCATGCAGAAAGACCCTTGGCTGGGAGTTGAACCGAAAACGTTCTTTCAGCAAGGCAACAGTTCCACCAACTACTCCACCGTGCAGCCCATTTACATCATAAAGAGTGATTTATCTGTGAAGATCCAAAGCTCTTCATCACACTGGCAGATGAAAGAATCCAACCACTGAGTGTAATTCCAGTAACACCACTTCATATGGACAAATATGTGCATTCTGTTTTTAATCGCTGTAAAGCATTGCCTTACATGTGTAACTCAATCAATCATTTAATCTGCTTAGAACAAGATTAGTAACATCTTCATAAAATTCTGTATGATGCATCTCGTGTCTGCTAGAACTGAACTCTAAGTTCTGTTATGGAGAGTTTTACAAGATAAAGCATAACTTGTTGACTTAATTAAATCGTCAGACCATCTGTTCCATTTTGTGTAGAGCTGTGGAAAAAAACTGTCCATGCATAAATTATAGAACACTAACTACTGGGTTTTAATGCACCAATAAAACATCACATGTTTCTGTTGTTACCTTGATGTCTGTTTTGACCACAGGCAAAAATTACTTTGGCAGATCAATTACATATGTCCACTTTCATCTTTCCTTCTTCCATCTTTGCTGTCAACTCTCAGTAAACTGGAATTGGTGCAAATGATTTAACTCAAATGACTGAAAAGCTCACCTAAGGTTCTGAGAAAGTTGTCTTTGCATTTCTAATGTCACACTTTTTTGGGTCCCTGGCAAAGATATGAAGAAAGACTTGAAATCAAATCATTCGTTATTGTTGAAACATAATATCACATTTCTTTTAAATTACATCCTTAAATTTCAGTTTGTTTATTAAAATAAAAACCTCAAATTAAGGAACTGATTATTTTTTAACAAAATGACTGATGCTAAAGTGGCATCCGTAACATTTAAACTGTGTATTGCTTCCCTTCTTCTATAACACTTCATAAAGTTGGTGGGAACAGAGAGAAGGATCTTTGAGGTAAAAGAGAAACCTCTGTTTCATGTCATATTTATACCTCAATGATGCAGTAAGTCATTGTTTACTATTAAAAAGTTATGTAACATTCTAATTAAATTAAATACATAAAGTGTCAAATAAAAAAATCTTAAGTTACATTAATATATATGAATTGTTAATGTTGCCAAAAAGGGTCGCACAGCTGATTTAGTTAAAAACAATTATTTTTAAAACCTTCTTTCTCCCCTGACTGAATAAATATACCTGAATTAAAGTGGAAAAAATGTCAACATTTTTCAGTGAGAGATGATTGATTTTAGGGGTTTTTACAAATCTCCATCAGGCGTGCCAATAATTGCAAAGGGTGCTGTACCTGTGAGGTAAGACATGTTTTGTAAACAATATACTATTCAGTAAGTGCAAAAAAGCTTTTAATTTTTATAAATAAAACTGAATTAAAATATTTTTTGCAAGCAGATATCGGCCTGAATTACAAAGATTAATCAGGTCAAGCCAGAAAGACCACAAAAATAGACATGTGGTGTCTAAGAAAGGCAATATAAAATCATTCATTTAGATTTTTTTACAGCAGTGTTAAAAGATTGATGTCAAAGTCAGGAGTTTCCTGTTTTCTTTTTTTGTGTCAGATTCAGAATATAAAGATCTGCTTGTAGCTGTCTGTTGAGCCACTTATGAAGTAGTTTCCAATCCTCTGATCCTTTTCTCTCCTTTTGTTCTGGCTGTGAAAACTGTCTGATTGAAGGATTATCTCTATTTTCTTTATTTCCTGTCTACCCGAGTCTGCATCTTTCTGAATATAATTGAAAAAGCCTATTTCACCTCATACACACATGCTGCTTTTCAACTTTCTCTTAGGTAGTTCTCTCTCTATTTAAGCCATATCTTCCAATGTTTTTGGTTTTCTTATTACACGGTATGTTTTTCTACATCTGAATCCATTCTAAGCTTAGTCAATTAAAACAGTTTCAGAAAAAAACATTACAGGCCCTAAAGGTGTTCCTTCATAGGATTTACAAAGCATTGTATTTATACCTTTTGTACTACACAGTTTGTCATTATAACCACAAACCTCAATATATTTTGGAGAGATTTTATGTGATAGACCAATGCAGAGCTGAATACCTTCTGTGAACATATATTTTTTTGAGGTTTTCCATAAATTCTCAATTGGATTTAGATTTGAACTTTGACTAGGCCGATCTACCACATAAATATGCTTTGATCTAAATCCTTCTATTGCTGCAGTGGCTGTATGTTTATGGTTGTTGTCCTACTGGAAGGAGAATCCACAACCTAGTCATTTTCACTTTTTACAAGGTCTTCTTCCACAGCTAATTTTATTTAGCTCCATCTGTCAAGTCTGGCCAGCTTCTATTTCCCCACTGATAAAGCGCATTCCCACAGCATGATGCAGCCACAACCATGCTGGAATGTGGGAATGGTGCCTTTTTTTTAAAGTTACATTCTTCTTTGCACTTTTCCATTAGAACCAGATTTGTGTAGTGCATAACTAAAAGTTGGAAGAATCTGTCAACAGATTCTAGAACGTAGCATAGAACCACTTGGCTGCATATTTGATTGCTTTCCTTGCTTACCCGTCACCTCAGGGCTGTCATATTCTTTAAGTTTTTAGATGATGAGTTGAACAAAGCTCTGTGAGATGCTTAAAGTTTGGGATACTGTTTTATGATCTGACCCTGCTTTAAACTTCATAGCTTTCTCCCTGACCTGTCTGCTGTGTTCCTTGGTCTTCATCATGCTGCTGTTTGTTCACTAATGCTCTTTAACAAACATCTGAAGCCTTCAGAGGACAGTTGTGATTCTAGTAATTACTGAAGGCAGTTGGTTGGACTATTTAGGGGTATGAGAGTAAAACTATGTATTATTTTCCTTCCGTTCTGTAATTATGCACTATGATGTGCTGGTCTGATGAAAAACCCAATTATAATACAGTGAAGACAGTGGTAGTAACCTGACAGAATGGGGTGTGAATACTTCTGCAAGGCACAGTATAATTCAATTTGATTGTGTTTGTTTATATAGCACCAATTAACAACTGTCACCTTGAGGCAATTGACACAAGATAAACAAATCTAGTTTATGTATAAAATATACAGTTTATTAATTCCAATCCATTCAAATGTCAGATTCTAAGTCAGTTACATAAATTAATATTTGATCCTAGTCAGTATCTTTTTATTATCACACTTGGTGAAAAGCTTATCCAAAGAAACCAAGCCGATTGCAACAAGTCACTGAATTGGCTGCAATCCCTCCTATTTAGCATTCATGTGGCAATAGTAGAGAGGAAATATGAAGAACCCTGCAGAATGTGTCCAGTGTTAGAGGCCATCTTCCGTGACCAATTGTGGGTTTGAGAAGACAGAGCTGACAAATAAAAACAAAGAAGCCTTCGAGCAGGAGAAGAATACATGAAGAGTTAAGCACAGCAGTAGCATTTTATTAGCTTAATTTAGGAGAGAAACACAGCTCAAGGAAGTAGGCAAGATTTATGAGTTGAAAAACATATTACATATCGTTAGTTGCTTGCAATAGCTCCTTGAATTTCAAAGTCAGGGGCTTGTTTAAGTTTTACTTTTACGAAAAGATACTGAAGTAACTGGTAGAAATAGCTTGGCTTATGACCCTTTCCAGAAAGGTGAAACAGAATACCACAACAACACTGGGCCAGCTGTAACTTCTATGTAGAGAAAACAAACTAGACAAGTAATTTGAATTGGATAGCAGTAGAAAAAAGTAAAAGTGAGGAAAGGTTAACCATTCAGCAGCATAAACCTGATTATTAGCAGAACTATACAGTATTGTGATCTACCTTTTTACATTGAAATTAAATATTTTTCTATTATTTATTTAACTTTTTCTGAACTGCTTGATTCAGATGGGGTTATCATACTCAAATAGAATATTGTAAATATTAAATATTAATATACACTGAATCTCAATTTAGCCATAATACCTGTCTGGAGAAAATTTTAATTAAGCCAGTCTTTTTTATTCTCTTTCTGTTTGCTAGAGTACAATGAAGAGTGTAGCGTCTGAACAGTAGAGACAACACAGTATTACTATTGTTTTTAAAAAGACAGGCATTATTAAAAAATAATATTGTCATTGTTACTCAAGGTTGATGTAAATACCAAAGATAAACCTCTTAAATAAAAACATTAGGACAAAGTAATGAACTTTGCCCTAACACCACCTTTGTCTGTGTGCCTACACTGCAGAACTTAAAAGCATGACTGACTCTGATGGGATGTAAAACATTTTTTTTACAAAGGCTTCTTTGTTTAAAAAGCCTGCACTACATTTTTGTAGGGATAATGATGGCTTTCATGGTGCTAATGCTGGAGCACAGAGGCTGCAGGCATAATGTTTCCTCTGCTTTCTTTCTCTCCTTTCCTTTATGCAGTTTGCTTCACACATCTACACAACTACTTTACAGAAACATAACTGATTTCAGTTATTTATGTCTTTTGACTGTACACGTCAGAGCCACAAGATGGTTTGATGTTGTTTGAGACCCTTAACCCTCTGGGATGCCTTTAATTAATGCTAGAAATGTGTCCTTTAAAGAGGTAAATGCTGTGTCGGGATTGGGGGGCTTCAATATGAATCAATGTTGACAGCAACACTGATTTTGATCAAGATCAGAACAGAGGATTTTTTTCATTATTTCTATCCCATACATTCAAATCGGTAGATTTGCAGTACATGAAAAAGTATTTATCATTAAAACCTAAAATCGTAAAAGGATTTCACCACAGAGATGGAAGAATAGACACCATCTCTAAATGGGAGCTTCCTGCCTCAAAATTTGTCTCATAAAGTTTCTTTATTTGTATATTTTATTTTGGTTCATCCTGACTGTGTAAAAGTCCCACATTGCTTGTTTTCAAACTTGTAAAATTCTACCTTCATCTCAGTAAGCTCCAGCAAACGTCTTTGTTAATGCAGAACTCACTGTACAGATTAAAAAAATGAATTTTTCTGGGTCTGTAGAAATTCTTGTCACTTTTCCTGGAATCCATTTCATATTACATTTCATATTACATTTAAGCCATACTTATGCATCGTGATACCCGTGAAGCTGTCTGGTCGATTTCAGGCTGTTAAACTGATAAGAAAGATACACAGTTCACACAGCACCTCATGTAGAAACAATATGAAAACATGAAGAAAGATATTGAGCATTTTCAGCAGTGCAATGATGATTAAAGCCTTTTCATTGCTTATTTTCACATGAAAAATAGATTTATATAAAAAGATTTATATTTCTTATATTACTTAATGACAGAAAACATCAATTATTACCAGTCCATTCAATTGAATCCCATTCATTCTGAAACAATCTAGCTCAGACAGATTCAGCATAAATCCTGATTCCAAACAGTTTAGTTCAGTCCTGCTATAGTGCAACACAGTCAAATTCAGTTCATCATAAAATGCCAATTTCTGTTTAGGAAAACAAACTGTTTAAATTAAATCTCAATTTTAATGCCCTTCTTCATCTTGAGCATGAAAAGGGAGAAGGTGGAGAGGAACCATTCTCTTTTAGGAGGAAACAACAGAACCAAGCTCAGCAATATCCTTCTGTCTCAACCAACTGGGGGCTGAGAAACAGGAAGGAGAGACAGACAAAAACAGAAGCACTGAATTAGGAAATCAAGAAAAACAAAGAGAGAACATAAAGCTAATAACAATACAACTGTGATGGCAAGAAACTAAAGAAAGTAAAGAATGTGAAGTCAAGAAAAGTGGTCAGTAATTGGTCCAACACTCTTGACATACAGTAGCATAGTTAAAGAAATAACTCCTGATAACAGAAAGAAATCTAATCATAGGTTTTATCAAAATAAAAAATATACAATTATATTTAGATAGTTACAAAATATACAATTTAGTAACTATCTAACTTAAGGATTTATTTTCTTAAGGATTTTCATTTATTTTATCATTACCAAAACAGGAGAATCACAAAGATTCTCAGAGACCTCTCAGAGAGCTCCTATCTTAGCCTAAAAATTCTTGGCAAGGTCTCCTAGCTTAAGATTCTGTTCTCTGCTCAGAGCGACTCTGAGCAAGGAGACGACAGACATTCCTATCTTAGTGAGGAGGTGTGATTGGTTGTTGCAAAAGACAAAAAAAAAAAAAACTTTAAACAAATGCGCTCCTAGTAATCAGTGGAGAGAAATTAACCGATGATTGAATTTAGACTGGATGCAGAAATGTGTAAATCATAATGATGAAAATTAGCAAGATTAAATTAATTGTCACACAACATCAAAATGTTTGAATGCAGCTTATTTACATGCTCATCATTATTTTGATTTGCTTATGTTTACTCGCCATGCTGGTCGTTTTACTACTCCATCTATTTCATATGAATTAATTTCACATTAATATTAAAATTCAGCATTTTACTGTGATTGCCTTCTTGCATAATGAGGTTTAGTTTAGTAAAACGAACAAAACAAAACAGAAAAAAGGTCCCATTAAGTGAGAAAGGTTATGTAATTCTTTTTTTTTGAGTTTTTCAAATTTTTCCAATTTATTTTTTGAAAGCATTTTAGGGTCTGTAAATATTTAAACAATTCCGATTATTGTTTGTAATTTTGTTCACTTTTATTCATGGTTATTTTTTATTGTTTCAATTTTTTATTTATCCTTCCTAATATTACCCTACTAGAGGTGCACTTTTAACCTGTCCTGCTGCTTGAACTATTTAATTTCCCCCTAGGGGGATGATAAAGTTTTTCTTATCTCTATATTACTATTTGTATGCTTGTTATAGAAGTTTATGTGCTCATTTATTCGACTATTGAGGGGGTGGATCCATGCACGATCAAGCCAATAACCTTTTATGAATTCACTGTTGTTCATTGTTCAGAGAATATCTCTCTTTTCTCCTGATCTTCCCTGTTTAAGACACTCTTAGGTTCACTAAAAATCCTCCTCACTACTCTTAACATTTTCTCACTTTAGGAGCTCTCTTAAGGCCTAAGATGCTTTTTGTACAACTTTTATCTTACCGAGGGAAAATTCTAAGACAAATCTTAGAATTCCAGAAATTTTAAGATTTTTCTTAGAATGACATCACTAGCTACTTTTAGTCTTATGATTCTTTGTGAATACGGGCCCAGGTTTTAAAGAAAGCATCAGAGAATATCTATTGATATGCATTTATGAAGCTATTATAATACTTTAATTCTATTTATCAAAAAATGCTGAAGTCACTTGCTGCCAATTGTTATATCTGTGTGACATGATGTAATTAATTTTTATGCAACCAAAACAGTGTGTCAGAAGAAGAATTTATTCAGCATTTACAACTTGGGGTGAAAAATGCAAGGGTGTTTTGATGCATAATTTGTAAAATCTTTGTTTGAAAGTGCAGTAACCCTGCAGAATGTAGTCCGTCTCCTCAGCTGCACAGACTTATTCACCTTGTCAGATCCATGTGCTTTTCGGATAAGCATCATCTTGTCGTCGTCTGTAACCAAAGGTTCTCTTATATGCTCGAGTTACTGTCTGCAGTGTAGAACATGAGGAACGTGAACATGACATGACAGGCCTATCTGTCCTCAACGGACACTGTTTCAATCCGATCAGCAGATCAAGACCTGATCACTTTACATAGGGCTGTGCTCTAATCTCTGTGTCTTCACTCACGCTCACCTATAACAGAGCTCAGGTCAAAAGCAGATATGCAGGAGTTTGCTGCCCATCATAGATGCATTGATTTCCTTTCTCCTACATCAGCCCATCTTGTCAACAGACTCCTGTAGATGAATTATTCACAGTTCAGCTCTACCAGTATCTGTAAATAATACTTAACTAACATTGGCACCTGCAACCTTCTTTCAATGTAGGGGTGGGGGGTGGGGTTTTGGGGGGGCAGAAAAAATGACAAAAGCTGCTTTAAGGATGAAATTTCAACTATCTATGTTGGAGTTTTTTTGGTAATCTCAAACTGCAAAAGGATTCCCTTTCTTGCCTTGGACTGGCCTAAATTATTAACTGACATCACATAAAAGTGCCCTCTATATAGATGAGTCTTTCAGTCTCTCTACGCAACCTAATTACCTATAAAACCATCCAAGAACAACCCAAGAAGTCACCAACTATTGAAGAAGTGCACAAAGGTTACAGTGGTTCTGCAACATCTGCAGAATGAAGGCTGATTGGCTTCATTCACAATTGTAGGACTAATGGACTTGAGAGTCCAACCTGATGCACCGAAGACGAAATGGACAAAGCAATTGGATGACCTGAAGTTTCAATTTCTCAAGTATAATACATGGACTTTCAAGTGTGTAATCACCAGTCTGTCTCTTTTGGCTCTGGGACCTGGACCTCAAACAAGACTTGAATAACCTTGAGGTTTTTGACATGCGGTCTCTCCATCATAACCTTGGATTCTCCTTAGTTACCAACAATGGAAAAGCGATGCCAGCAGCCAGCCTATTAGCAATTGAAGAACAAGTCCAGAAACACATGCTTCAATGTGGAGGCCATATCTTCAGAATGAAAGTTGATCCACTGTCACACGGATTTTTGTGGTGCCTTCAATCCAACAAGATGAACCAAACAAGACCTGGGCAAAGCAAATAGTGGATGACCTGAAGTTCGAGCATCTTGACTTCAATTAAACAGAGACCACCTCGATGCACCATAAAGAGTGGAAAGTGAAAAAATATATATTGATAATGGTAGACATCCTACATCACTTGCACAAGTGAGGACAACCCACCCAGTCACAAGCTAGGAAACAAAGACCCTCTCAGTGGTTTAGTAATCCAAAAAGAAGCAAAAGTCATAATTTTCGAGTGACATACACCTGCAGTGAAGGGGTCTTTGTCAAAATATCCTAATGGCATCTTTATTTTGTTAATGAATTAACATCTACTCATCATGGATACCTCAGATACTAAAGCCATGAATTCTAGCACAACTGGACTGTTGTAGTGATATGAGTGCCAAGCTAGGCGTAACAGAAACAGATTAACTTCAATCCCCCTGGCTGCCTTGCTTCTTTAGGAAAACACATAAAGATGACCAAAGGGTGTGCAACCTCTGGACTGCTGAAGTGTTTGGTGAAAGACATATCTCAGTTAATCCATTTTTTATTATTTGTTGTGGGGGAAAATGTGACTTTAATGCCTGTGTACCAATTTCTTTTTATGTTCTTGACATAGAACCTGATTAATAACCACATGGAGCCAAGTATCAAAATAAAACAAACAAGGAATCACAGATGTAATTTTTCCAAAGGTGACAGGCTGTGGAGCTAAATTGGGGCCATAAAGTTTGTTCAAACGAAAAAAACTTGAATCTGAAAAGTAGTTTTGAACTTGTTTTTTTCCAGTTTCACATCTGTTTTTTTTTTTCAGTTGCAAAACGTTTTTTCCAGTTTTCAAATTTTTGTTGGGGGAGGTTCAAAATAATTTTTCAGCTTCAAATGTTTTTCTTTTGAACAAACTTTTATTTTTTACGTTCAAATTGTTTTCTTTTGAACAAACTTTTATTTTTTATGTTTAAATTCTTTTTGTTTGAACAAACTTTATGGCCCCAATTTAGCTCCATAACAGGCTTACAAGCAGGTCATTATCTCTTCCTCTGTGAAGGATACCTTATCAAAACACAGAGGCGATTTCTGCTGCTAAATTAGGAAAGACCTACATAAAGCAAGAAAATACAATTGGTTTGGCTGGGGAGTAGCTCTAATTACACTAATGGATAGACTGAAATGTATATCCCCCTATTTTTAAGTAGATGGACAATAAAACCCTTTTAGGGGCTCAAGATGGGCTCAAAGCAGAAATAAGCTCCAGCTTCTAGCAGCTTCACCTTTGTGTTACATAGTTAAAACCTCTAGATCACTAAATGCAATCTAAAATAAGATGTACTGAGATACCCAAATGGCATACTAATACCTGACCTCTGCTTGGAAAGATAACGCTGTCCTTGATGCATAGCACTGTTGTTAAATGAAGCCTGTAGCTTGGCATACCAGAGCAAGCTGTGCTGTTATTCCTACCAGTTGCTGTGTTACCAGTTTACAGATCAGCCACCTTTACATGCAGGTTTTTAAAAAGGCCACCTGAGAAGTCAACACCCCATGATGTTTTTCATTCCCTCAGCTCTTTCTCTTACTATGAATATTTCCATTTTCACTCTGTTTTTGGAACCATTTTTTTATTTCTTATGTCCTTTTTTAGTATATAATGCAAACAATATTCCTTAATTTTACTACGTCTTGTTTTCGAATCATGTTCTGTAAAATTGAGGTTTTCAATCTTTTTCGCTGGGAGCCCATCTTGCTGCAAGGAAAACAACAAAACTAGGTCTACATTTCTTCATTATTATTGTAAAACAAGTAATTTCTTAATAATTTTGTTTTAATATTTGTAGCAGGTGATTGGGGGCATATCTTTACTGTGGAAAGAGGCTGAATGTTTTGATATGCATAGTACTAAACAAAAAAAAAAACCTATATCTCAGCTTGATCACAATGACTTAATCAGCTTAACAATCAAAAATGTTTTTTTATTTTTGTTAATTGTCTTTCTCTTTTTAATTTGGGTTAGTACATCCCATCTGAGGTTTGTATTTCCTCTGCAACATTTAGATTTATTTGATTAAAAAGGCCATGTAAACAAAGTTAAAAAGGGGCAAATCAGTGTATCAAAATATGGGGAGAGAGCCATGGGTCTGAATCTGCCTTGGTGCTCCAAATATGAGTCAACTTATTCTACATTTTAGTTTGCAGTAGTGCAAGCTAGAAGGAGTCCCATGAAGTATTTTCCCCAAACCATGTAGGGGACACAACAAAGTGGAAGGATGTGCTATAGTCAGAGAGGACCAAAATCAAGTTATTTAGCCTACATACAGGGTTGAGAAAATCCCTCATCAAACATTAACCTAACCTAGGGGTAAGCAACCTTTACAACCCTTAGACCCAATTTCGCCTTTACCAGCTACACAAAAGTTGTTTAGAGCCACAAAAGCAACATGAATCTTAAAACAAAATAGCCATTTTTACAATATCTACTATGAATTGTCTTTATGTAATGCTTGTTTTTAGGTTTTAAAATAAAATAAAAATCATCAAACCTTTCCATTAAAATAAATAAAATATATTATTTATTATTTATATTGAATATTTAACATCTAATAGAACAGTGAAACTTTGGAACTGAAACCACTAGGGCCAGCCAGGCAGTCAAGCAGACCCTTCGGTTTGCCTTTTTAATGTCTCCTGTCAACTGTCTACCTGTTATTTTCTCTGCTCAGTTCTTGGGGAATCACAATGAGATGAAAAATAGCAGCAGCATATAAACAAACAGAAGAACAAAGGTTGAAAGGGAAACACGGAGAAACAGAAGAACAGAAAATGATTACCCGGGGGGCTTGTATCCACATTCAACCACTGCTGGGGATATTGGTGACATCCACCTTATTGATCTATGCATTTAACACCTCCACACAGCCCTGCACATAGACATGTCCATGTTGGGATACGACAATTTGATCTCCCAGCCACACACCCTATTGACTTTTTTGCACACTTTTCCTGTCTTTATATCCTGTTGGATACATTTGATGGTGGACCTCTAACAGTTCCTACTGAACTGTTAAAAAGTTTGTTAAAATCAGAACTCAAAACATTTTTCAAGATGCTTATTTGCATCAAAGTCCACATAAAGTGAGATGTTTCCATCTTCCCTGGTTGGCACAAAGTAGGGTTGCAGAAATACAAAAGCTCAGCCCTTTCTTTGCAGTGGCTTACCTGAAGAATTGTTGCTGACAATAAAAACATTGAGCTGCTGCTCGGATTTTAAAAAGTCCCTTAAGGTGGCAAGTGTTTCTGGAGAAGTGCCATTGTTGACCCTCTTATGTTGAAAAGGCAAAAGGGTTGTTTGAGGGTGTTTTGCCTTTGAGGCAGACAAACTGGGGAAGCCCTGGATGAGACCTGATGCAAGTTCTGCTACAATGAGATGACTATAAAATAGAGTAGCACTACAAACTCTGCAAAGCTTCTTAAAGTTCACCACTCTGATCAGAAAAGCTCCTGTATCTACTAGAGCAAAGTATTAATACTGATTGACATTATTAAACTATCTGTTTAAATATTAACAACTCGCTCCCAAAATGGAATCATCCTGGCTGCTCGCAAATTGATGCATGGTCAGTATGAACCATCCAATGGCAGCAGGGTTCTTTTATTTACTCTAATAAACTAAAAAAGACATCACCAAAACTAAAAAGATATAAAAATATATAAAAAGATGAAGGTACAAAATAGCCAGGACCTAATCATTACACCTAAGAACAACAATAGATTCTGTTCAATTTATTCATTAAAAAAACAATTTACAACTAATGTCATGTCAAGGCATATGAAAGATAAACAGATCAAATTTATATATAGAACTATGTAATTAATTCAATCCATTCATATAGAAGAGTTCCACTAAATTAAATACGTTCGCATTTAATCATCATTTTAATGTAATGTAGTCAAGTTCAGATTATTGCATTAGTTGATTAAAGTATCTATTTAAGGAAACCCAGCCATTTGCATTAAGCTACTGAGTTTGCAGCAACCTACCCGCCTTAATGAGCATGTGTACACAGCGGACAGCTGACTGCATCAAGTTGCACCAATTCCTCATTCTGCACATCATTGTGCAACATTAGGTTGGTTTGGCTATCAATGACTATTAAGTGCCAAAGGCAATTATTAATAAAGTTGGTAATTATAATCTAAATTAACAAGTCAGGGCACCATCAGATCACCAGGACTTGGTAGTCAAACAGTTCTCAGTCTTTGTTAGTAACTGCTTTATAAATACCTGCCAGGTGAGGTGTGGTATTATAGAAACTGTTCTCAAACAGCAAGTTGGCCTTTACATAAAGTCCTGCTCGTTCGTTTTTTACTCTGTAGTTTCTTTTTCTTGCTTGTAATGCTGTATTTGTAGCCATACAACAGTACACCTGTACATCTTACATGTTCAGTGATTCTCTTTTTTATTTTGAGGACTAAATATTATCGTTATGTTTTTAACTGACATATGTACACTTCTTCTTAATGTATTTTACATCTTATGGTCGAGCACTTTGTGATGTTTTTCCCTGTAAAAAGGGCTTATAAATAAAATGTACGTACTTATTAAAAATAAATGCCTTTAAAAGGAAAAAAGACCAGTAGTTGTCATGAATTGTCTGTCAGGGGTTTCAGTTTTATGTTTCCCTCTTGCCTTTTTCTCTACTCGTCCCTGTTTATGTGCTCTACTTGCTGTTATTCTAGTTCATTCATTGTAGATCAGGTTCTTGGTTCATTCTTGTGTCTTGTTACATTTATATGATATATCTGTTACTTCCCTGGACTTCTCAGTGTTCTTGCTCATCTGTGTTAATTAGATTGCCTTCGTCAGTTGCTCTGCATTCTCCTTGCCACAGCTGATCCACATTTCATCTGTAGCTGTTCTGGTTCATCGGTAATTTTTCACCCTGCCTCTGTTTATAAGCTGTTTGGTTTCAATATTCGTGGCTAGATTCTACTGTTTGTCTGCCTGTTCCATTGCCTATGCTCCGTGTCCTATTTACTCTTTGTAATTTACTAGTTCTGTTATTATTAAAAACTTCTGTTTGCACCCTGGTCCTGCAGGAAACTACCAATTTATGACGGAAGTTGTTGTAAACGCAGTGTTATTTTCTTTCTGAAGAGTTAAAAAACTAGATTGTGTAGCATTAAAATTGATTTGCCCGTTTGTCTGTGGAGTAGAGTGTGAGTATAATTATCACACCTGATCCTAAAGCATTTGGTCAACTGCAAATTAATGGTGTGGGTCTGTAATGTGAGTAAGTTTTGGGTTATTCACATGACTCTGCTGGAGCTAAACTCATATTGATCAATCTGTCTTCGAGATGTACAGACCTCTCATGCATTAGACATGGAGATGTCAAGATCCACACTGACTGCCTCTTTCCCTTCTCCCTCCCTGGTTTGTTGAACCCTCCTTATGTATTAATGACACATTGATAGAGAGCTCTCCCATTACACCCACACCCATCTTTAACCTTGATGCTGAGCAGTGTTTGTGTGTATGCCCTCGGTCATAGCTCTTCTATTATTTACCACTCGTCTCTGTCTGGGAAGGGCTTGTGTGAGACCAGCAATCACCTCTAGGTAAACAACCACTGCCAATGACATGGCTGACCCTCATCCCTCCTTTGACCATATCCCATTTCCGATCAATATGTTTTAAGTGAAGCTGCATCCACCCAAAACAAACTTTACTTGCTCGGCTGGTTTGTGTTTGTTTAATTTTATGGAGAGGTTGCAGGTGTCGTTTTCAGGGTTAGTCCTTCTGCCCTAAAACATGAAAGCAAGAGAGCTTTATGAACCTTTCTATACCACCTTAGCCTCCCTGGAATCGAAGGTGACACCTTCTATATGAAGAAAATAATTTCAAAGCATTATGAAGCCAGATTGGAATAGAAAAGAACAAAACTATCCTTTACTGTCCCACAGTAGGGACATTTAGGTGTACCAGCAGCAAAGTAAAAGGCAAATGGAAGCATGCTGATTCACACAAAGAAAAAAATATAAAAACACAAGAAAAAGAGTCTGTACAGTCATGGGACAATTTAAATGGTCTCTCAGTGTTGTTCAGTAGGCTACACAATCATGAGGAAGACTGCTGACCTGACATATATGGAGGGTGAACCGCAAAAGGTCACTTTCTTATGATAATCAACTTTTTTGAGATGCAACTGTATGTATTACTTTCTCCAGACCTGAACCCAATTGAAAATCTTTGTAGGAAGCTGAAAGTCTGTATTGCCCAGCAACAGCCCTGAAACCTGAAGGATCTGGAGATGATCTGTATGGAGGAGTGATCCAAAATCCCTGCTTTAGTGTGTGTAAACCTCGTCCAGAACTACAACGTTTGATATCTGTAATTACAAACAAAGGTTTCTGTACCAAATATTAAGTTTTGTTTTTCTGATGTATTAAATACTTATGTCATGCAATGAAATATAAATTAATAATTTCATTGATAATTGATTCTCCACGAGGTGGGATTTGCTTGGAGCCCAAGACCAAGGGAGACTGACCATCATCTTGAGCTTCTTTTTTTGCAGCACTTGTGGCCTTTATGTTTGTTATTTTTCCCAAAGTAGGCAGACATGAGAGTTTGAGAGAGGAGGAAGACATGAAGCATATGTCCCGGAGATCAGGACTTGACAGGAGCTTCCGTATATATAGGTCGCACACTCTACTGCAACGCCACATTCCACATGTGACCCTTTGTGTTTCTGAAATCTCTGTAAGGTGTTCTATAAAAAACTTTACTTACTAATTTATTATAATAAAAATGTGTTCCACCTAACATGATTAGGAAGTCATCAAAACTGACCTAAAAAGTGAATTATGGTTAAGATGCATTTTAAAAAATAAATATGACATTGAAGTTCAGAACCGCTGTTGGTGGAGGTATTTGAAGGTAAAACCATAAAAATGTATGCATTTCATTTAAAGAACAGCTTTTCTATTGTTTTTTTTTTGTTATTTTATAATACGTAAACTGCATTTTTTTATTTGCAAAAGTCTTAGAAATGAACAGCAGAAAGTGTTTTTTAATTGATACATCTAGTCTAAACTCAATTTCTTCAGGCCAACAAGAAATAGGCAAGCAGCTCAGCTTGTATAGAGTTAAATAGATGTATTTTCTTTGTCTGGGACACTGTAAACAGATAATAGTGATCAGTAGTGTTTTGACCACAACTGGATGTGGGAGCATGTTTTAATGCTTTGGGAGCTTTCAACTGAGTTCTGTTTAAAATTGTCTTCAGTGAGTTTTAATTTAGCTTTTTGTTGTCATTTTTATTCTTTTATCACTGTAATTGTTAAAATCATGGTCTGTCCAAATGTTTTCATTTTGCTTATTTAATTCCTGCTTTAATTTGTTTTACTTAATTATACATTCAAGCCAACCTTTGCTGCTTGTAAATGTTCTGCGTAAACAAAGGTGACTGTAATGCCAGAGGGGAAATCTACTGCACACTAAATTATAAACTAATCAAAAGCATCCTCTGTTTGAAAACTCCCACTGTTGATTATAATGAATACAGTCCAAGTTTTCTTTTTCTGTTGGGAGGAAATAAACAACTTTGCACAGTGACTATGTAACAGAATCATTACAGAACCATTAGTGTGCAAAATCCTGGTATGAAGATCAGTTTACTGTAAAATAGCATGCATAGAAAAACAAACTAACTTTAATAATTCAATTTTCAATTGAATTCAATTCAGTTTTATTTATATAGCACCAATTCACAACACATGTTGTCTCAAGGCACTTCACAACAGTCAGGTTCATACATTCCAATTAATCCTAACCATTGAACAGTGCAGTCAGATTCAGTTATTTATTCAAATTGGATAAAAAGTTTTTCTGTCTAAGGAAACCCAGCAGATTACATCCAGTATGTATCCAGTAGTAATATGAAAAAGTTTTTGTTTTCAGCAAACCTATCATTATGTATTAATATAGATTTATCTTGGGTTGTTCTAATTGTCAGCAAATCATCTTTCCACTTATTGGCCAATTATTTTCATAAACACAGATGTATGTATTCATCCTTGATACTTTATTATGTAAAGATTAAAGAGGATCAAAAACAAATATCTCTGTTTTAAAATAAATTTTTAAAACCTGTTTCCAGTAGAAGATGTGAACATCTCAAATTGAGGTTTCCCACATGAGTAAGTGGTGCCAGCACCAGGCAAAAATAAACTAAGCAATTGTCCAGAGTGTTGATATCATCAGGAGAGCATAGTCATAGATGTCAGTCAAATATACATAATGCTAGATGTATTATGTACAAATGCTCAAATATGAATGATATAAAGGAGATAAAAGCTGATCCATGGCGAGGGGGCAGTAGATTGAAAGTCCCCAAATTAAATGCTGTTACAATCTTGAGCTGGGTCTGCAAATTTAGCCAGGCTAATTAAAAATGTTATTTTTACAACAGCAATTTTGACAGTTGGAAATCATTTCTAAAAGTTGATTTTCTTATACCAAAATTACTCGCTAAAAAGATTGAAAGGATTATTTACTGCAGCCTAAATCTGCAACCTTTCTCTGTCCTGGACAGGGGAAATTCACTGCCAATTTCCTTTCTTTTTACAATAAATGTACAAATTCCAGTTTGTATTATCAGCAACTTGTTCAGTCTGAATTTCAAAACAGTTTACCCAGTGTGCATTCTGCAATTTCACCAGTAGATGGCCCAAAACCAGAACGTTAATTTCGTAATTGCATAATAGTTTAATGTTTTTTTTGTGTGTATTTCCAAGATACAGAATCAAAACAATATTCAGACTAGTAAGGAGACTGGTGTAAAAATCAATTCTAGTAACATGTGTCGCAACTTTAAGAGTTTGTTTATGTCCTTTAACAGATGTTGTCCCTTGATAGTCATCTAGTTTTCTCATTCTTTCCCTTGTCTTTATTTACAGATTTTCAGCCATTTTCTAAAAGACGGCACACCGTAATAAACAGATAAACAAGTTTTAACACCAGAGTTGGCCAAAAGGCTTAGGCTTGCTGCTCTCATTGGGCATCACTCTATAAAAGTTAAAACCTAAAGGCATACCAAGAATGACTGTAATATAACACCACCAAGCAAAGATGAATTGTTTCATAAATTTATTCTTAAAGGATTAAATAAATCAGCAAATTTTGCATTATTTGAAAAAAACTTTAATTGTGCAGGAAATCATTGCTATATGTCATGCTTCAAGCTACGCCATTATGCTTATTATCAATTAATACATCTATTTATTTCCATATACCCTTTTGTTACAGAGCAAGCAAAAAGCTGCAGCCTGAGCTCTTCGTATTGGCAGAAGAGATTCAGCGTTCATCCTGTGCTTGATCGTTTTCTCCCTGCATGCAAAGTGCATGTCTAAAGGAAGAAATTAAATGAAATTAGCAGATTCTCATATATATGTATATATATATATATATATATATATATATATATATATATATATATATATATATATAAATTACATATTATGATGTGCTATAGTTAAGTATTTATAGTTATGTATTTAATGATGAGAAGAAATTACCTTTGCATTTTCTCCTGTCTTTGTTGGTCTCTGTATGCTACATAGTGATACATTTTGAGAAAAACACAACAACAACATTTTTCATTAATAATCATTTTCAAATTGATTGAAAAAAAACTTCTGTGTGGTTTATCTGTGTCGGTAGTGGCAAGATTAAATTTGTTCATTCATTTAATTTCATTTTGTTTAAGAACTGAACTCTTGTGTTTTTTGCATCATTCCGTGATCTGCCAAAGTTATCTCAAAATTCCCAAACTGCTTTTTATTTACCTTTATAATTACTCAGGACGGCCTGGGCCCCTTTCCATAAATGTTTGAAAAAACACTCTCCAGGTTCAGCCATGAGCATGACCAAGGACAAGATGAGAAAGATGGTAACACACTTCATCCTGCAAAAAACTAAAATCATGCCCATATATATATATATATATATATATATATATATATATATATATATATATATGTATTATGTATATATATTACACATAAATCACTAAAAAGTCCATCAAACCAATATCAAAGAAATTCATTAATATTTACCTTCTCAAAGACTGGGTCAAAGTCAAACAACTGTCAAAAGCAAAATCTAAAGCTTGTGGGGATGTGTCTCATTATATATGTGTCTTTTAGTGGGAAGGGCTAAGATTGCTCAGAATTAAACATGTGTTTCATTTGCTTTTGAGATGGTGTTAAATAAAAGTTTCCACTAAACTCTAAGAGGAACAACATGTTGTAATATGCTTCCTGAGAGGATAAAACTGGGAAAAACATGTCCCGTGGGTTTGGAGCAAAGCTCCCAGTGTAGAGTCCAAACCTTTTAAACACATTTCTGTTGCATGTCACTTTATTTCATGTTTATGCATAAGCTGAAATACATTTTTTCTGTGGAGTTATATTTTTAAAACTCCAGTAAATGGATAATAGGCACATTTTTCACTCAGGTGTTTCCCTGAGTAAAGAGTGTCCAGCAGGTGTTGGGGTCCTCATACCTCCCACTAAACAATATGTAGTGTTTCCCAGTGCATTAGAGGGTGTCCTCCCATGTTCTCAGCTGGGGGGAAATGGGTTGTGACTGTTTGTCGGTACCAGTGACTCCAAACCAGCCTGAAGGTTCTTGGGTGAAAAGCTGGAGGAGCTCAACTGATCATTTTCTACATGCTAGGGAATATATATAATCCTATATAATCCAGCAGAAATACAGATGGATTCACCAAATTAATCATTATAACATGCCGATCTGGCTGATTTCTTTGTTAATGAAATGGACTTGGTGCATCCGATCCTCTGTTACATTTTTCGGCACTTCCTGGGTAAGCACAAGGAAAAGGAAACTTATTTGTTTCAGCTAGGCCAATCACCTTAGGGGGGGTCGCCTGCTATTTAAGGTTTGCTTATGACTATTTCCTTATACTCACCTCTTATTGTATTTCCTCTTTAACATTGTGTCATTCTTATTTGTTTTACACCTTTTTTTTTTCACATAAAGTCATGTTTGCACAACACTACACTAAATATATGTTGGTTGCTTTTTTGATTATATAATTTAAATGGGGTGCTGACTTCCTCATTTAGCTGAGAACTTTGCAGAACCACTGAGAGATCCAGCCTGACTGACAAAGACCGCTAAATAACAAATAATCTGTATCATTTTCCTAACTTGGCTAAGATGGATGGATAATCTTTCCAGTGGACAGGTTTTGTTTTTTACCGCTGACATTCTTAAATGTCAGCCCAAAAACAGGCCAAATTCGAGTTTGAGTTACATAGTTAATGATGGCTAAATGCCATTTAGCTACTTTGTTTCAGGGTCCTTGTAATGTTCTGGCTGGTCTGCAGTCACTGCCTTGGCTCACAGTTTTCAAGTCATTCATTTTCACAGCATGTTTGTTTTTAGTCCACCATGTTTTCCTGTAAACCTTTGCCTGATGGGATACTTTAATCATCCCTCAATACCCTGTTATTGTCTTAGAGCCAATCTAAATACCTGTGCTTTTCTGCTTTGTGTTTTAGACACCAGTTGAAACTGGTGCCCGACTAAATATCCTAATGTAAAATAATGACTTATTGATAACATTTAGACCTTACTCAAGTCATATTCATGCCATTGCATAGAACATATAAGCACACAACAAAACAATCAACCAAAAAGCACCAAACTAGGTTAATAAACAAGGTAATATTTATAAGACTTGAGGGATGAAATGTTACATACAGTAATTTGTAGAACTGAAGAAACACAATCAGAAATAAGGAGAGACAGAGTTCTCAGTTTTCTGAATGAAAAAAAAAGTTTAAGACTTTAAGACAAATAATGATAAGATATCATTGCATCTAATTTATAAAGACATAAAATAATGCTTTAACTAATAAAGTAAATGGATGTAAAAGGTAGAAGAGGTAAAAAGAGAAATTTGATTTTTAAACCAATAAAACTACTTTAAAGTTGATTTTAAAGAGGGCAGGTAACCAGTGCAGATGCCTTCATGAGATATGTGACTTTTGTGGTCCTTGTCAGCATTCTTAAAGCTACGCTTTTGTAAGAACTGTAGAGCTATGGTCTCTTTAGAAAAACCAGAAAGTGGTGCATTAGAGTAATTAATTTGCCATGTTATAAACATATGTATTACTTTTTTTGTTAGATTAAGAAACAGCCAAACTTTGTTCTTGATGATGTGAAGAAAGTTTTAAATATTGATAAATTACTTTACTTGATCTAAAGTATTTTACGGCCAGTGTTCGAAGTTTTATTCTGAGTTAATTTCTTTAAAGGTCTATACCAATAAATTAAATTTCCAGATTTTAAGTGGGATTAAAATGAGGAAATAAATGAAGTACAATGAATGAAAGGCAACAATGGGGAGTGTACAGAACTAGGACTCATCCTATAAAGTGTTGCTAGATTAACTTTTATTGGTGCTTCCACACGTTGTATTGGTTTGATGCAAACCCCTAAAAACATCAGAAAGGTCTGACTTTACAGAGGAATCTGACCCATACGGTCATGACAAGTTTCATTTTCCTGAGGAAGATTCAGTAGGAGGAGCTTATCAAAACCAAAAATTCTCAACGTCTGCTGAACTTCTAGATTTTATTTTATTTTAACAGACCTTATCACTGCTGTTCAGAGTTAATAATTTTTCAATTAGGACTGATGCAACAGGCTATATAAGATCATTTTCATGTTTTTGTTGCTTTTGCATTTATCATTTTTCATGTTTTTCAATTGTTCAAAGAAATTTAGTGTTGCTTCAGTAATGAATAACTGCATGTGAAATGATGCTTTGTTATGTTTTTTTTATGTCTACAACAGTAAAAAAAATCCAAAGGTTCTTTCTGTTTCTCTCCCTCTCAGCCGCTACTGAGGGGCGCCCACAGCTGCTCTGAGCGCCCACCAGGAGGGTGGACAGGAGATGGGACAGAGCGGAACTGTCTTCCCAACTTTTTAAGAAACAGTAAACAAAATAGCAGTCAAACTACAGCGCAGAGGAGGTCTTATACGTACGGAAGCATATGCGTAAATCGCGCATTAAAAAACATAAATAAAGTTAAAAGGAAATTAACTTTGACAGCCCTAGTTGCAAGTTTTTTTCAATGTTCATGTTACCAAGCCCTTTTCCATTCATCAATTCATGACTTAAAAATGGAGTTGAGCTTTGTTTACAGAGATCTTGCGATTTCAGTTCAAGCTGCATCGTGTTTGCACTAAAGGACATTTTATTGTCACCAGAATATTATGAAAGCATTTAGTGAAATCGTGAGTTGGCATCTGTAAGTTTTTTTGTGAAGGTGTTATGTTTCTCACATGATAGCCCACACAAATTTGTTTTGTTTTGAAAGGAATGAAGCAAAAAAATAACTTGTTTCAGTTAAACTTCCGTTTTTGAAGACACCCAATAAATAATTTTAGCTGCTAAACAGTGAAGGCCTATATTTTTAGATGTTGCATTGCAACATCTGTTTCAATTTGGTAACTGAAGGCAACTCAAGATTAAATATCTGCAAGAACTTAGTCTTTTTGGGCATTGACGTCTTCTGCACCCTGGTTTATACGCTGTAAAAACATGGCCGTTGACACTGGGTTTTGAGAATACTAAAAATGTCCATAACAAAATTATGTCCTTTTATTAAATTGGCAGCTGAAATCAAGGTTCCGGGTGGGACCTGTGGTAGTGTGCTGACAGAAGAGATAACATGTTCATTCTGTAGGACTGGTGCACACTGGACTGGTGCACACTAGCATGGAAACTTTAGAGCAGTGCTGGCCTTTCTGGCCTCATGCCATGGCTAGGTAAGGTAAGGTAAGGTCAGGTGAGTTTATTTATATAGCGCTTTTCAGCAACGAGACACTCAAAGCGCTGTACATACAATTACAATACAATCACAAAGCAAATAAACACAGACACAGACACAGAAAAACAAATCAAATGATAAAATCAAACAACAGAGGTAATTTAAAAAAGTAAAATAAAATAAAATAAAGAGAATAGAATGATGGACAAGAAAATGAAAGGAAAATTGGACTGAAAATGCAATTAATCATGCCTAGATGGCACAGTGAAAGGCCACTCTAAACAAATAAGGTTTTAATCTTGATTTAAAGCAACTTAGGGCTTCGGCGCTTTTACAGTTTAGTTTATTCCAGATTAGAGGAGCATAAGAACTAAATGCTGCTTCTCCATGTTTAGTTCTGGTTTTGGGTATGCAGAGTAGATTTGAGCGAGATGACCTGAGAGGTCTGGGTGGTTGATACACTGACAACAAGTCTGTAATGTATTTTGGTGCTAAGCCATTCAGTGATTTATAGACTAACAGAAGTATTTTAAACTCTATTCTCTGAGCTACAGGGAGCCAGTGTAGGGACTTTAGAACCGGGCTGATGTGCTCCACTTTCTTAGTTCTAGTGAGGACGCGGGCAGCAGTGTTCTGGATCAACTGCAGCTGTCTGATCGACTTTTTAGGCAGACCTGTGAAGACACTGTTGCAGTAATCAATTCTACTAAAGATGAACGCATGAATTAGTTTTTCAAGGTCCTGCTGAGACATTAGTCCTTTAATCCTGGAGATGTTCTTTAGATGATAGAAGGCCGACCTTGTTACTGTCTTTATGTGCCTCTGAAGATTCAGGTCTGAGTCCATCACTACACCCAGGTTTCCAGCCTGACTGGTGGTTTCTAGCTGTATTAACTGAAGCCATGTGCTAACATTTAAACGCTCTTCCTTTGGTCCAAAGATTATTACTTCAGTTTTGTTTTGATTCAGCTGAAGAAAATTTAGGCCCATCCATGCATTGATTTCTTCTAAGCATTTACCCAGCGCTTTAATGGGTTCATAGTCACCTGGTGACATCGTAACGTATAGCTGTGTGTTGTCTGCGTAGTTAAGATAACTTACGTTGTTGTTTATTAAAATCTGAGTTAGGGGGAGCATGTAGATATTGAATAGGAGGGGCCCTAAGATGGACCTTTGGGGAACGCCACATGTGATTTTTGTGCTCTCTGATGTAAAGTTACCTACTGACACAAAAAAGTCCCTGTCCTTCAAGTAGGATTTAAACCACTTGAGTGCTGTACCAGAAAGGCAGACCCAGTTTTCCAGGCGCTCTAATAAAATGGAGTGATCAACAGTGTCGAATGCTGCAATAAGGTCCAATAATACCAGCACTGTGGTTCTTCCACAGTCTGCATTTATATGGATGTCATTGAACACCTTGACAAGAGCCGTCTCTGTACTGTGGTGAGCAGGAAGCCTGACTGGAAGACATCGAAGCGGTTGGTCGTTGTTAGGAAGTTATTTAACTGCTGAAACACAGCTTTTTCAATTATCTTACTGATGAAGGGGAGGTTTGATATAGGCCTGTAGTTATGTAGTAGCAGCTTGTCCAAGTTGCTCTTTTTCAATAGAGGTTTGATAATTGCTGTTTTTAGGGCCTGGGGGAAAACACCTGACAAAAGGGACGTTTTTATTATTTGTGTTAAATCGGATGTTATTACAGGCAAAGCCTTCTTAAGGAAAGCTGTGGGTAAAAGATTGAGACAGCAGGAAGAAGAGCTTAGTTGCTGTACGATTTCTTCTAAGTTTTTGTAGTTTATTTGGTGAAATAGGAAGATTTTGTCAGTTCTAGTTGGAGACAACATTGGTACTGGAGTTGATCTGGATGTGCTGACTGCCCCTGTGATCTTTTGGGTTTTTTCAGTAAAAAATTTAGCGAATTCATTGCAGGCCTTGGTAGAGTGGAGTTCAGATGCTACAGTTACAGGAGGGTTTGTTAACCTGTCGACCGTGGCAAATAATGCACGAGCATTGTTAATGTTTTTCCTGATGATCTCAGAAAAGAAGGATTCCCTTGCATTTTTCAGTTGTAGGTTATATCTGTATAGTCTCTCTTCATAGATAATATAGTGAATCTGGAGTCCAGTCTTTCGCCACCTGCGTTCAGCTTTTCGACACTCCTTTTTTTCACTTCTGACTGGTGGAGCACTTCTCCATGGAGACATTTTCTTCCCAGAAACGACTTTCACTTTAATTGGAGTAATTGAATCAATGATGTCCAAGATTTTAGAATGAAAGTTTTCTACCAGCACATCTACAGTGTTACAGGGCAAAGTGGCGGTAGAAGAGTAAATCTGGTTAAAGGTTTCAGCAGCACCGTCCTTAAAGATGCGTTTTCTTATCATGTCTGTTTGGCAAACTGAGTCATTGCAGATGATGGCTACAACCTAAACCGATTTTCTGTCTTAAACTAAAAGGTATCTCATTTTGCAACTGCAACAAACAATCTAGGCTCTTCAGGCGGATTAATAACACGCTGCGCATGTAGAAATCACAATGTGGTTAACTTACCACTAGAGTATTAGACTCTGTTGGGTCCTTTTTCGGGTCCTTTGCTGTTAATAAACATGGTAATCTAAACTGCTGCATTTCTTACACCATTTCATCAAGAGGAATATAGTCATGATAGAAAAAAAACAGCTGAACTATAATATATCACAGCATATTATGGATTAACCACATTCTAAATTTGTTTAAATCTAATCTGTACTGTATAAAAACCCAGAGAAATACAGTTTCAATATTTATGAAACAAAGAGAAGCCAAAATAGAAAAGCTGTTTACATCCTTTTGTTCAACATCTTGTAGAAACATAAAATTCTGAAGGAACTATAGTCCAAACTTTACATTGCTTGTTTTCACTGCGGTTTGCAGTTTGTTACTCTACAGCACACATTTTGATCCAGTTCAGGTCTGCACTTTCAGTCAACTTGCAACAAATTGAATCCTTCATTTTCATCAACTCTGCTGTGGATTCTGTTATATTTGGATCATTGTCCTGTTGCACAACTCATTTTGGGCCCAGCTTTGCTGTTGGACAGATGCCTGAAACATTTAGCTCTAAGATATTTCAGGTTCATGTTTGACTCAGAGTCTGCAAGGTGCCCAGGTCCTGTGGCTGCAGAACAAGCCCAAATCATTACTCCTCCACCACCATGCTTGGTCAGGTGTTTGTACTCAAAAGATGTTTGTTTTTTTCTGAACATTTTGCTACATATTAGGTCCAAGTATCTCAACATTGATTTCATTTATCCAAAGCACATTGTTCAGGAAGTCTAGGTTCTGTTGAATACAATTGTAATTGTAACCTGCCATATTTATTTTGGAGAAAAGTGCCCTTCTCCTTCAATCCTTCCAGAATATTTTACTTGCCTAGTCTTCTTCTGAACATTTAACATTCTAACTGAGGCCTGTAGAGTTTTAGATGGACATTTGGTGTCTGGTTGTTTGCGCTGGAGTTGAAGTTCTGTATCTAGTGGTTAGGATGAGAGTTTAACTATTGTTTCGCTCTCATCTGTCTGTTACTTTCTTTGTATTAAACCTGCTATGCTCCAGTTTGTTGAACTCTCTGGACTTCCTTCTGCCTTTCTGATCTGCTGGCTACTCTGTTTTATCCCAGTATGTCTTTATAATAAATCTATTGCTTTAGAGAAACATAACTAATTAGAAAGTAATAACACATTCCCAGAATTAACACAAAGCAGATTTTTGGATTGGCAATTAAAAAGTCACATGTACACCCAATACAAAGCTGCTCCCCAAAAATTGGAAACTGATGTCATATTTTGTTAATATAAGTCTTGCATGATTCTATTGAAATTGTTTTAATCCACACATAATGTTGGTTAAAAGGGAAAATCAAGCAAATGGATCTTTACTTCTGCAACTAACCAGTTTAAACATGATCACAGAGCTGTTTTAAATTTTCTAAATTGCAAGTTTTTTCACAGAACGTTTACATCATCTCATACTGCAATATGTGTTTGGTGGAAAAATCCTTGCACTCATGCAAATTTACAACTAGATGCTTTAAGGTTATATGATAAAAAAGTCATGACTTTTCTATATTTTTTATTTTAGGCTCAAGCAAAAACCAAAAGGTCTGTCATATGCATAGAGATGCCATTCTGATCAGTACTGTTATTCTTTTAGATGGAAGCAAATGCCTCATCATTAGTCTGAGAATTAGGATCCATCGTTGCCCAAATTCGGAATCTATGCTGGTGACGGATTTGGCTCCTCTCCACCTTGCTGGTTTTGCATTTCCTGTTGAATTCTAGATAGAGAAGGAGATAAACATTTAGTCCTAGGCAATTACAAATAATGTAAACATAATAATAAAAAAAGGCTCACAGATGAAACGGAAAGCTTTTACTGTTACAAAATACCATGATTAACTGAGTGAAATTAAACTGGTCACAACTGGTCTTAGTAGCAAGCTGGGCGCCCAGGAAAACCTTCATGACTCAAAAAGTTGAATGAACATCTGGTGCTAATGCCTTACCTTGCTTGTTTTTTCATTGCATACTGCTGTCTGTACGCTAAACACAGAGACAAAAGTTATAAAATAAACATAGGCAATTGTCATTGTTTAGGCAATTTGTTCATTTTAATTGATTTAAAACTGTTACAGGAGTGTTGCATCCCCAGTCTGGATGGTAGCTAGATATCGGCTGGTTACCAAAAAGTCAAGTTTCTAAACTGCTAATGATATCTGTCATTTTTTTCTGCAATTACAGTTCTTCTGCTGAAGTAGAAGGAGCTTCTCCAAACATAAAGTAAAGCAGCAATGCCCATCCCCCATCTGTTGCTGCACTCTGTCAGTCAGCAGGCTGAAAGAAAGCTACTGCAGTTTTCCTGTTTTTAAAGCAACAGTTGGTAAGCTAAAGGTGCATATCTGTTAAAAAGCAGACTGCAGGCTGAACACCAAGTCAGACTAATATCAATATAGAAGGTTTTTATGCACAAATCTTGCTCAAGTCCACATATTAAAATATCTGTAGATAAATGCTATGAAATAAAGACATGTTAATAAGTTATTTAATTTTAGCAATAGAAATAATTATTGCTTTCCAGTTTTTAAATAAACTCACTTTTTTTTGTTTTTTAAATATTTATATGTCGCACTATGACAGTCTTGCCTGGCAGTAGCTTGACTTAATCTTGTTATATCATTAGCTCACTATGTCAATCTAACTTCTGCATTTTGAATTTATTTCTGAATGCATTAATAAACATGATTTACCTTTCCAATTAGCCTTGGCACCGTTCCATGCAGCTTTTATTCCTCCAAAAAGTTTCTTAAAGAAACACTCCCCCGGTTCGGCCATAAGGACAACCAGAGAAAGAACGAGAAAGAGTCCAACTAACTTCATCCTGCAAAACAAAAACATGTAACATTTTTCTAACCATAGTGATGGGTTTGTATATAGTAAATTATATATTTCTTTACCTCTCAGCAGGTCAGAACAATGGCAAAGGCTGCAGTTAAAGAGGGAAATTAAGAGATCTAAAGCCGGCATGGGTTTGTCTCATTAAATACTTGTCCATTCTGATGGGTTGGACTTAGGCTTGTTTCTCAGTCTTAGTGTTGCATTAATGCATTTTGCAATCATTGTTTGATGATTCATGTTTGTATTGTCAGAAATAAGGAAGCTGTTCATACAGGATCAACTTCAACCTTTGAGGCGGATTATTCTGCAATATCTGCCTAGAAAGGGAACAACAATCATTAAAAAGGGCTCTGATCTATATGCACTACAAAGCTGTCAGTTCCCCTTGAGTATTTGAACATCTAATTTGTAGTTAATTGAAATTTGTGCTGTAAAAGACAAAGAAAAGCATTATTCAAAGCCTTTGTTTTTAAAGTTCAACAAAATAAACTATTGCTCACTAAAGAAAATAACATTTTGTGGTGGAATTTAAACAAGCAAAGTCAAAAATACTACCCAACAGTTTGTATTACTTTTCTTTACTGTATTCAGGCTTAAACAAACTTCTTTGTTAAACTTTGTGGCCTTGATGGGACAAATTTTAACTGTTTGATGTTTGTAGTGTGCAAACCTTTTAGGCAGATGTTGATTCTAAAAAGAGTCTTTCTGTATGACTTGCAGCAGTATTGGCATTACATTTTTTTGGTTACCTTACCACCTCAAACTTTACTGTATTTCTTTCAGGCTTGCGATACACATAAAGTAAGCACACAATTGTACAGTGGAAGGAAAATGATTAATGGTTCTAAAAATGTTTTGCAAATAAAATCTGAAAGGTGTAGTGCATTGTATTAAGCTCCATTTACTCTGATACTCCTGAATAATATCTAATGAAATGAATTGTCTTAAAAAGTCCTCCAATTAACAAACAGAGTCCACCTGTGTGTAATTTCATCTCAGTACAAATATAGCTGTTGCAGAAAACATTGGTAGGTAAAGAAACAGCATCATAAAGGCCAAGAAGAGCAGCAAATAGGTCACGGGTAATGTTGTAGAGAGGTCTGTAAAACTATATCTGAAGGATTGAACATTTCTCAAAACGCTGTTTAATCAGTGATCCAAAAATGAAAGATTACGGCATATACCCTAACCTAGCAGTAGGAACCTATGGTAGCTCTGGCTACAGCCCAGTTTGGTGAATCAGTTGACAGGACATTTCTTAGTTGTGCATTTCACAAATGTGACTTAAGGTAAGAATGACAAGAATAAAGCCATTGTTGAAAGAAAGGCTTTAGGGATCCATATAAGTCTCAAAGCTTCCTCATACTGGGTGCTAAAATCTGCATCAGGTGTGGGTATCAAGTAACGGGACAATTATTCTAACTGGCCAAAACACTGCTCAAAAAAATTAAAGGAACACTTTTAAAACACATCCAATCCCATAAATCATGCGAATGTGCATACTTATATAGAATGGGTAATCTGTTTGGAACGAAAGGATGTCCCATTATTTAACAAAAATGAAAATGTTCAACCCCCAGAGTTTCTAATCTGAAGTCATCAAGACATTTAAACTGAAAAATTGATGCAACAGGCTAGTTCAATTTCCTGAAATGTAATTGTAGCAATTGCAAAATGGTACTCTGTAGTTTATAAGGCCGCCACGTGCTTGTATGCATGTCTGACAAAGTCGGGGCATGGTCCTTATGAGCTGACATATGGTGTCTTGGTGTATCTCCTCCCAGGTGCTCACCAGGCCATCACTGAGCTTTTTATATCAATTTTATATAATTATTTAACAATTAATTTTTTACCAACCTGCACATGGCCAGAGTTGTTGCTTTACAACAGCATGATTCATTTACAGTACTAAACACTTATGAACACACTTATTTTTCTTTATTTTCATCAGGTAAACTCATATCAGATAACTACAGAAAATGCTGTAAAGAACATCAGTCCAGAAGTACAGAGAATTGATACCCTGGCTGTATAATCGTAACTAAATATTTATATAAAGTAAAAGATGCATAGACAGTAGAGCAGAGGACGGCAGGACATGAAGATGGTCACTGAGCATCTGGGAAACTGCATCCAAACCTGGAACTGTTGTCTCTCCTCCTGCAGAGGAGCAATTTTTATTGAACCACTAGCAGCTGCAATCAGGCAAACTAAAGATATTAAAGGCATAAAATGCAAGAATATTGAATAAAAAATCTGTCTTTATGCAGATGATGTTTTACTCTTTCTCCGGCATTCGCAAACCTCTGTCTCTCAGGTAATTGGATTGATAAATTCTTTCTCAAGAATTTCGTATTATTCTATAAATTGGTTGAAATCGACAGTTCTACCAATTAACTGTTCTTTCCACAATTCCCTTAATACACAACTGCAGTCAGGGAATATTACATACTTGGGTATTAATGTTTCTTCTAGATTGGCAGACTTAACAAAACAAAACCACATCCTGCTTTTAAAAAAAAGTGGAAGATGATCTGGGTAGATGGAAATCTCTACCCATATCAATCATGGGGAGGGTTGCTTCAATAAAAATGATGGTCTTGCCAAAAATCAATTACTTATTCTCAATGATCCCAAATAAACCGTCATCTGACTGGAACTTGAGTGGAACTTGAAACCCAGAGGGGAAACCTCAGTGGGCAGCAGGCGGTGATCTCCATAGCACAGGTAAGCCCCAAGTCGGGGCTCCACGAAGGGCTTGACCTGAGAAACGTGGAATGTGGGGTGAATCCTCATGGAGTTGGGTAATCTCAGTCGTACAGCGACAGGGTTGATGATCTTGGAGATTGGGATAGGTCCAACAAATAGGGGTGGCAATTTCCAGGATTCTACCCTTAATGGGAGGTCCTTGGCGGAGAGCCAAACTTTCTGCCCCACCTGGTACTTAGGGGCAGGGATCCATCTCCGGTTGGCCGTTCTTGACTGAACCAGTGAGATTCTGATCATCGACCTCCTGGACTTTCTCCATATTCTTTGGCACCTTAGGGCAGCCGCTTGGGCGGACGGAACATTAGACCATTAGAAATTCCCAACAAAGAACAAAACTCCTTCCAGAAACGTGACACAAATTGGGGTCCTCTTTCGGAAACAATGTCATTTGGGATTCCATGGAGCCTGAAAACTTCTCGGGTCAATATCTCACCCACCTCCTTAGCAGATGGAAGCTTCTCCAAGGGCACCAGATGAACCATTTTTGAAAATCTGTCAATTATGGTTAGTAGTACAGAGTGACCATTAGAAACCGGTAGACCTGTCACAAAATCCATCGCAATATGTGACCATGGTCGAGGGGGAATTGGCAAAGGGTGCAACAACCCCGCAGGGGGGCGACGAGAAGGCTTGGCTCGACAACATTGAGTGCATTCAGCAACAAAGTCTTTGACATCCTTGACCAGCGATGGCCACTAAAACTGAGTTCGAACTGTCTGAATGGTTCTGCTGATTCCTGGATGACAAGCTAAACGAGAGCAATGACAAGACTCCAGTACCTTAGGCACAAGGCGTTCAGGGACAAAACAGTGGTCAGGTGGACAAGATGGTGGGATAGGCAGATCTCTAATGGCTTCCTGGACCTCCCTTTCCACCTCCACTCGAGACACAGACAACCTGATGGTTTCAGGAAGGATAAACTCCTCTTCACCCGCAGACTGAGATTCTTCAGGCTCTTGAATCCGGGATAGGGCGTCAGGTTTGCCATTTTCACTCCCTGGCCTGTAAGACAGGGAGAAATTAAAACGACTAAAAAACAGAGCCCACCTTGCCTGTCTGGGGTTTAGCCGTTTTGCTGATTTCAGGTACTCCACGTTCTTATGGTCAGTCCACACCATAAACGGCTCCTTAGTCCCTTCCAGCCAATGTCTCCACTCTGTCAATGCCAACTTGACAGCCAATAACTCTCTGTCTCCCATGTCGTAATTCCGCTCAGCCTGTGACAGAGTCCTTGAAAAGAAGGCACATGGGTGAACACGATCATCCTAACCTCTTTGGCTTAATACAGCTCCGACCCCAGTGCTTGAGGCATCCACCTCCACGATAAACTGTCTCTCTGGGTCAGGAGACCATAACACTGGAGCTGACGTGAAGAGTTCCTTTAACCTATTGAATGCCTTCTCTGCATCCTTATTCCACACAAATTTCACCTTGGAAGAGGTAAGAGCGTTTAGGGGAGTAGAAACCAGGCTGTAATTTCTAATAAACCTCCTATAGAAGTTTGCGAAGCCCAGAAATCTTTGAAGCTGCTTGCGATCAGTTGGAACAGGCCATTCCAATACGGCCTTAACTTTGGAGGGGTCGACAAGCACTTGATCTGGGGAAATGATGAAGCCCAAAAAAGAAGTGGTAGTTATGTGGAACTCACATTTCTCTGCCTTGGCGAACAACTGGTTTTGGAGAAGATGCAGGAGAACAGCTCTGACATGTTTTTTGTGGGTTTGCAGATCTTGAGAATAAATCAGTATATCATCAAGATAAACAAATACGAATTGACCCACCATGTCTCTTAGAACGTCATTGACCAATGACTGAAAAACTGCAGGAGCGTTAGTAAGTCCAAATGGCATGACCTTGTATTCATAATGGCCCGTAGGCGTGTTGAAAGCCGTTTTCCACTCATCTCCTTCTCTGATTCGGACCAGATGATATGCATTCCTTAGATCCAGCTTAGAAAATATCTTGGCTCCCTGGATCTGATCAAAAGCTGTGTTCATGAGTGGTAAAGGATATCTATTTTTAACTGTTATCTCAATAAGGCCTCTATAATCAATGCATGGTCTCAATGAACCATCCTTCTTCCCAACAAAAAAGAAACCAGCACCTGCAAGAGGGTTGAATGTGCCCTGTCTTTAATGCCTCATCAACATAATTCTTCATGGCCCTGTGCTCTGGACCAGACAATGAATAGGTTCTGCCTTTAGGGGGTGATGTGCCAGGAAGCAAATCAATAGCACAATTATAAAGTATATGGGGTGGCAGAGCTGTGGCCTTGATTTTATTAAAAACCTCCTTTAAATCATGGTATTCTTGTGGTACCTTGGATAAATCCGGATAGGTCTCCTCAACCTCATTCTCCACACTGACCTCCGTAGCAGCAGACAAAAGACAGTCAGCGGAACATGACTCAGACCAACCCAGAAGTTCTTTTTTCTTCCAGTCGATGTGAGGGTTGTGTTTCTGCAACCAGGAGGCCCCTAGGACTACAGGAAGTTCAGGTGAATTAATGATCATGAAAGTTACTTTTTCTTGATGATTACCTCCAACTGTTAAGGTAATCTCCTCCGTCCTGAGATGTGAATTGTTCATGCTGTGACCATCCAAAGCTAGCACGTTTCTTGCGTCAGCTGACGGAATAAGTTTTATGCCGTGCTTATTTGCAAATGTTTCGTCCATGAATTCAGTATCTGCTCCTGAATCAATAAACACAGCCCCCTGGAGAGACAAAGAAGAGGTTTGAAAATGGGCAGGAAACAAGAAGGAGGAGGCAGAGAGTTTACTTCGGCTCAGTAGAGACCTCCCTTCCTCTGCTGAGCCTGTCCTTTTAGTGGACACCTGAGTGCTAAATGTCCCTTCTCTCCACAATAAAAACAGAGCTTGAATCTTCTCCGACGATCTTTCTCCTCAGGGGTAATCTTGGTTCTGCCCAATTGCATGGGCTCACAATTATCATTTTCCTCAGTGAGAGGTGACCGACTCCTTCTCTCATACCGGTGTGCAGAAACCTGAGTTAATGATGAGCGACCCTTCTCCTTCCTTCTCTCTGCCAGCCGAATATCAATGCGAGCAGCCAAATCCTCGAGTTGTTTCAGGAAGAAGGATAGTCACGGGTCGCTAGCTCATCCTTGATGTCTTCGTTTAATCCTTTCATGAATGCATCCATCTGTGCTGCCTCATTCCAACGGCTCTCTGCAGCCAACAAATGAAAGTCAATTATATAGGTCGAGACAGGCTGATCACCCTGTTTGAGGGACAATAATCCTCTTGCGGCCTCACGACTTGGAATGACCGGGTCAAAAACTCGAATGAGTTCCTTGGAAAAAGTTTCATAAAGATTACAAGATGCAGACCTGTTATGCCATTCAGTAGTTCCCCACTATTTTGCCATTCCTGTGTTGTGGAATTTTCTTACCAAAGTGGGTAGAAGTTGACTCATAACAAGAGAAAATCCGGACTTTGTCTTATAAGTTTTATTCAAAGGCATTCAGCGTTTGAAGACCCTGACACTGAGGTTAGTCAGTGAAACAGAGCCACGAACAGAAATCACAAACAGTATTTATACTACAAATGAGGGTGTTATCTCAACTTCAAGGAGTTTTAGAAATATGGCCCCTAGACCCTCCCCGGGTCAGAGTTAACAAAGTTATTTATGAGGCCACCCATCTACCTTCCCTTGAAATATACACTTCAGGAAGGGTTAACCATAAAACTCTCCAGCATTTGAATTTAGAATCCATCTGCTAATAAAAACAGAACACTAATAAAACACAGAGGTCAGAGGTGAGAGGTAGATGGAAGGTCACCTGTGAGTGATACAACACAGAAACAAATGAGAGAGGTGAAGGGAATATCAGAGCATTTTAAAAGAATTTTCCATCACACTCCTTTCTTCTGATTACAAGATAATCACAAAACTAAAAGAAAATTCTACAAAACCATCACCCAAGGAAAAATGACCTCCACCAACCGGTTATCTGGAAAGAAAGTAGCTAGAGTATAAGCAGTATCAATAGGAACTGGTACCAAAAATGGTTGATCATTAATAGCACGTGGAATCAAACAACAAACATAGCAACTATCATTTCTTATCTTCCTCACGGTTTGATGCATCAGTTGCCACCAGACATTATCAGCATGATCATAGTAGTCAGAAAAGTGATGGATCTCTCTTCGAATCCGCTGATGAGTATTATTAGCACAATTCCTCAAATTAGCCTTACATTGTCTTTGCTGTACCTTTTCCCAAATGAACACAAGAGTTATAAAAATACTTGAAATACCAATCATTAGCATCAGAACAGACCATCTTCCATTTAACTGCATCGTGACCTTGAAGTGGAATGTCCTTTCTTCTGGTACTGAAAGCAAACAGTTTCTTTTTTTAAAGAAAACAAATTATAAACACAACTTAAAAAACAAAAAATCCTGCCGACTCTCCTGAGTGGCTTCAAGCTGCCCTGTTACCAGTCTGGTACAGGTGGGCGGTCGTAGGAAGCTCCTCTAGAAATATATTTAGAAACAGGAACTCTAACCTGCTTAAGAAATTAAGGAGAATAAGCATCGTGGCGCATATTTGACTGTCTCTCTGTTGCAGGCGTCACCAGTTCATCCAGAGAAAGGTTATGTGCAAATGTGTAGAGGTCTTCCCTGTATGTTTCCTATGTGTCTCTCACTGTGGTGTGTGTGCAGTGAGGCAAATGACCTTATGACTTCTAACTTTCAGGCAATGCGATGGCCTTAAGTAGATTCTGAAATAACGTTGCACTGCCCAAGGGATTATTGTGCCCTTGTAAGAACAGTGTTCTTCAACCACCTGTTCAATCACTCGCCAGTGATCAGCTTACAGTTCTTTATCTTGTGGTGGTCCGCTGTCCTCACACCTTTCAGGCCGTGGATGATCCATTTGGAAGATGACTTGTGTCCTGGAAGCCAGATGAAGCTGGAGGAGCTGGAGCTTTCCTGCAGCTTTCCTGCAGCTTTCCTGGGTGTCTAGTAGGATCTGATATGGGCCATTCCAGCGCCTGGACTTCCAGTGTTTTCTCCTAAATTCTCTGACCAGAATCCAGTCGCCAGGAATAAAGGACTGGAGGGTGGAAGTGGCTGTTTCTGGTAATGCAGCCTTCACTGTCTGTGAAACTTGAGAAAACACAGTGGACAGGTTTTGACAGTAAAACAACATCCTATCTCCACACAAAGATGTGGAAGAAAATTATCTTGGCAATATCCCCATGTCCAAATTAGGAGACCTGCCACACAGCACTTCAAAAGGACTGAGATTTGCCTGTGTCCTTTGTCTCAATCTCATATAAGTGAGAACAATAGGCAGAGCCTTCACAACACTTGGCTAATTTTCAATTCAAAGTCCCCTTCTCAAACATAAGTGCTTAACTACATGAACTTCATCAAAACATCCAACAAAATCCAAATAATTGATCTTCTGACTTCACCTGATATACTAGCAGTGACCATCAGCTAAATATTCTGAATATCAAAAATGTGACCTGATGTTTGAGGAAGGTCTGATTACAGGTCAACATTTCATAGTTTCAGAAAACCCAAAAAGAATTTCAAAAATGGTCTAATCTGTGGAGATGTAAAATTTCACAAAAAATCAACACCATAATTTCAGAGAGGTTTTCAGAATGTGGTCTTAGGGAGCTATGCACCATTTATATAAACAAAGTACAACGTCTCTCTCGCATTGTCACTAAGTCCTCACTGGAGGTATGAGCTACCCTTTTTCCCATGAGTGCTAAAACTTTTGGAACCCCATGTTACTTTATTCTGACATTCCCCTCTTCTGGCGCAGGGTCCAACCCATGCGACAATCCAGCAAAAAGTTTGTACAAAAATGTTTTAGTAACCAAGATCACATTACATAGAACCAAATAAATGAATTCTGACATAACTATGTGTCACTATGAATTTAACGAAAGCAACATAAAGAAAATCCAGATGTTTTTAACTGCAATTCAGTTCCATCAACAACTAAACACAAACTTTAGTTATTCACGTCATCAATGTCTCACTTAGAAATTAGTCACACATCATCCTAATTTGTCTTGTACAAAGATGAGTATTAGATTAATGGACATCCAATGTAATTTGGATGAATAAACCCTACAAATTGAATCAAATAAATAATTCCCACCAAGTATAAAGGCATGACTCTGATTCTTTATCAAAAATATATTCCTTACTTTTGCATATCTTGAACTGTCAGCTAGCTTAATGGCACCAGGGAAACTTTCAATCTAATAAATCACCAATGATTCTGCTTGCAAAACTAATTCTTCAAACTAGTTTAAACTATTTCATTAACCTTTTAATAATAAAACACATAAATCTAAAAGTCATGCTACATCCTTAATTATTATACAAAAAAAACATGTTTTTAAGGCAACAATCACTACAAGCATTTTGATTCTATTGTCTCTTAAACAACGTTAAAACTCAGGAAGGGAGGTGCTGAGCGTTACCATGACAGCAAAGGCATGAACCAATCTAGTAGGTGGGCGGAGTCAGGCAGAACTAACCTTTGATTGACAGCCTATGGGCGGACCCACAGTTTCTTCATCCCATCCCACATTAGTGTAACTTAAACTGCAAAGCTATTAACATGCACCTACCTGAGAAACAAGCTGCTTCTTAGCTCTCCTGAAAACTCAAAGTTTTAATCAATCTGGGATTTAGAAACATTATTCTAAACATGGATTATTGTTTCATGCAACATATAAACAAACATTCATTCCAACAAAACAAAGACAAAACATCAAAGAGAGACAAATGGCCAAATTTGAAGCTTCAAGAATTCAAAGAAATTTTTTAACAATCTCTTTTCAGAATATATTTTCTCAACCATATCTTTTAACGCTATAATTGATCAATTTTGTTATGACAATCGTCAGGATCCTTTTTAAAATGAGTGCACATAGTCCAAAGAGATCTCAAAGTATTTAGAAGCACAGCAACAGTTTTCTCTTATATGAATCCAAATTTACTGATGCTGAAACCTTTTGCTAATTCTTTGTACTGTAACTCTGTAATAATAACTACAATCCTGAGAGTTATTGTTATAGTTCTCTTTTTGTTTGGCTCAATTTGATCGCAGCTGCATTGCAGAATTTCAAGTTAAATGCAAAGAAGTATTTTTTATTTAATTCAATTCAAATTCAAAGATACTTTATTGATCCCCGAGGGGAAATTAGAAAAGTCAGCATTGACATTTTTATGTTATACCCAAACTAAACAAAACTGCAGTGTTTGACTTAATCATAAATTAAGATAAGAAGCTTGTCTCCAAACTGGACTTTTTCCCACATAATGTTTCAAAAAAGAACAAACATCATTTTCTTTAATTTCGCTATTTAAATTTTGAGAGTTGGGGAGAACTTATCACTAGAACCCCTCTTTAATAATCCAATGGTGATAAATGTTCCAATATTTTATCTCTTAGTAATCTGAAATCACCTTGTGTACCTTTGTACTCATATGTATTCCTTTAATCTTTAAACCCTAAGAAATCAAACAAGGAGACTTGAGTTTGAGCCGACCATCCTCTTACTGTTAAGAGAGCCTTTATTTCTTTTCTTTTCCTAAAATAAAGGATTTTACTTGTCTTTATTCCGTTATACAAGTCCTAACCTTGGTTCCAAAACTAAACTCTTCAACCCCAATCTGTGTTCCCCAGAGTAGAAATTTTGAGTATTATTGCATTTCAAAGCCACCAAATGACTGGAACTCATCATTGGCTTAGATCTATTTTAATAAGTAATCAGCCTACCTTTAATTAAATATTATAATTTCATGGACCCAAAATCTATGGCTTACAGGCTTCAGGAGTCCAGGAACCACAAGTTGAGTACTACTGCATTGAACAATGGTGTTAACTTCCTGCAGAGATTGAAGGATTGGCTAAATATATTATTTCTGCTTGGACAATAATCAGATTTAAAATTATTAGTTCACAGCTCCTAATTTACCTCAGATCATATTTGCTCCTATCCCAGTTCATAAGAAGCTTCAGACAAACATTATGCTAAAAAGCCAAAAACAAAACAAAAACCAGATCTGTTTTAAAATAAAGAAAAAGCATGCTTAAAAACTTGGTACTGTGGTGGAAAATAACTCCACGGTTCTGAAGGCCTTTTCATGCAGAGTCTTTTAGGAAGCATGAGATTAGTTTAATTTTTGTGTGGTACCACTGTCCAATCAAATTCTTTCTAAATAACCCAATTTTTCATACTCATTTTAAAGGTTTGTTTTACCAAGGGAAATATGTTTAACAAAACCAATTACTCTCAAAAGTTTTAAAAGTTTTTAGCTGGTGATATCTTAGAAAACAACAAGTGTTTTAATATTTCTGTGCAACACAGAACTGATCAGGTGTCCTTTCCTTCTCCAAAGGGAGAAAAAAGAACCTGCAGAACCAAACCTTTCATAGTTTTTTGTCAGGACCTGATATAAGGTACAGTGTAAATCAACACGCTGCATGAATCAGAAGAGGGAAGGAAAAACTAATATAACCTCTTCCCAGCAGCTGCTGTGAAAAACAATGAATTTGTACTTTCCATAAGCGTCAGTTAACACTTGCGGACAAAAACTGCACCAAACTGTAAGTACTGTGTCAGAGACTGTATGAAGACCATCTGCAGTAGAACTAAGACTGTTTTAATGAGGTCTCTACCCATTAGATTTATGGGATACAAACTCTGACAACAGAAAATAATATCTGAAGGAGAAACCCATCAGGTTTTACGCATTCGCTGGGTTTTAAAAATACTCCTTCATGAGATCTGTCCTGAGAATAACATAGAAACACTTGGTTACTGCTGAGTTTTGGAGATGTTGTAACTTCCTCTGCTTTTAATAACTTTTAATAACTAGAATAATTGACCCTGAATATTCCACGACGAAAGAGAACTTGTTTCTCTAAAATAATTAACTGGAAAGTATCAAATGAGTCAAGTTATCACCCTTTTAAAGATACTTTTCTAACCCTAAAATAATATTTTAACCCGCTATATCTGTCCACGTCAAGCAAGCGTCACATGAGCAGCGGTTAATAAGCGTTCTTCATTGCAGAAAATAGGAAAAGATTTATGCAAATGTGTGTGTTTGTACGTTACCCCCATCAGTTTCTTAATCGCTCCAGAGTCAGACTATCAGGCACACGGTCCTCTATCAGTCCAAAAAACAACCAGGCCCTTCCCTGGTCTGTTGGTGAGACATTCAATCATTCTTTGTCCACTTTAACTTCTCCAGGAGGGAGAAAGAAGAAACTTTGCTCCGGTTTCTCTTCTGCCCGCATAAGATGCTTTCAATATAAATCCAGTGTATCGCTCTTCTGGCTCTTGCAAACAGCATGGATCTTTGTCCATCTCAGAGAATCCGGATTTTCTTCTGAGTTTCGTTTTTTTTCTTGTAGAAAGTCACACTGCGATTTTCAACATGCAGGAAGGCAGATCTCTCTCTTTCAGGCCGTGCTGGAGAAGCGTCTCTGGTGGAGTAGCCATGGAGAAGGGCAGGTTTCTAAAATCCAGACTCAAAAACGCAGATGTTGAACTTAAATCCCATATATATGTGTATTTGTGTGTGAGAGAGGCAGAAGAAAAGTTTAGTATAGGTTCAAATTTTGTACAAATACATATTATCAGTCAGTCAGTCAGTTGTCCCCCTGCCTGTCACTTCCTTCCACAACATGAACTATACTCCTTTCTAAAACAACTTTATTTTCGCATCTCTAATGTCCTTTTTCAATTTTACCTTCTTTACCGACTGATCGCAATATTTAAGACAAACGAAACTTCCTTCAGGAAAGTTTTAACTCTTTAACCCCTTAATTGATGCACTCTGTGCTTTTTAATCTTTTCTTGTTTTTATTTTTTTATTTTTCCATCAACTGTTTTACTTGAAACTTTTTAAACTATTTAACTTATTTACACTCAAACGTCCACGCTGTGAAAAACCAAACTTATCTTCCAAATTAAAGCACATTTAACACAATCATCCCCACTTTTTCCTTTCATTATTTTATAAATCAGAGTCTGAAGAAGGAGACACCCCTGATGCCTCAAGGTTCCGGAACCATTTTTTTTTACCTGTTCAGCGGCACGTCTGCCCACTGGCTTTTCTCCTTTATGAGGTGTAGAAAATTGCTAAAAACCACCCGCAAAACCCTGTGTTTTGCTTTATCTTATTGTTACCAATAAGAACCTCCCTGCAATTCCTTTTGCAGGGTAACCGGGCCCTCAGCTGATGTCCTCCCTCTCGCAACTCTGGAACCTAATTAATTAGTTAGGAGATGATGGTTAATGTGTAATAAAAATAATAATATACATTATATCATACAGAGCAACTTCTCACCCAGATATATTTGAAGACAAATTGTTCGGATCTAATCAGCCAGACGCCGCAGGCGGGCATGAGGACTCCACTACCGTAATATGGAGGTGGACTGAGGACAACTCTCAGGCTGGCCAGGCGTCCGTGTCCCATCCTGCGGTCTCCTCTGGCACGTTAGATCCTGTTCGTGACGCTAAAATTGTTGTGGAATTTTCTTACCAAAGTGGGTAGAAGTTGACTCATAACAAGAGAAAATCCGGACTTTGTCTTATAAGTTTTATTCAAAGGCATTCAGCGTTTGAAGACCCTGACACTGAGGTTAGTCAGTGAAACAGAGCCACGAACAGAAATCACAAACAGTATTTATACTACAAATGAGGGTGTTATCTCAACTTCAAGGAGTTTTAGAAATATGGCCCCTAGACCCTCCCCGGGTCAGAGTTAACAAAGTTATTTATGAGGCCACCCATCTACCTTCCCTTGAAATATACACTTCAGGAAGGGTTAACCATAAAACTCTCCAGCATTTGAATTTAGAATCCATCTGCTAATAAAAACAGAACACTAATAAAACACAGAGGTCAGAGGTGAGAGGTAGATGGAAGGTCACCTGTGAGTGATACAACACAGAAACAAATGAGAGAGGTGAAGGGAATATCAGAGCATTTTAAAAGAATTTTCCATCACACCTGCCAGCAGAGATATAACAAATGCCACCTTGGAACGTTCAGTGGGAAAGGATGATGGCTGAAGCTCAAAATGAATTTCACACTGAGTTAGAAAAGCTCGACATTGGTCTGAGTCTCCCCTGAACATCTCAGGCGGAGAGAGGCGTGGCTCCCTTACCTCTGCTGTTGTCTGTGTTATTTGGGCGTGGTTTCTTTGTGACGGTGGCGGCTCGAAAACAAGATTGCCAGAACGTAATGTGGAAATTATTTCCTCCATGCCGGAACCCAACCAGGAAAGGGTCTCATCAACGTGGGTGCGCCACTGTTGTGCTGGCGATGAGTCCATTTTTGGCCAGATTTTTCTGCTATGAATCAGAAAAAGGCGGACCCAAGATTCAGCCAGACACAGTACTGAAAGTTTAAAAAGTTTATTCAGCCACAGGAAAACGTCACACTGAAAACACTCCTCACAGCTTCCAGGAATCACTGAGGCAGAAAGAGGGATTAGTGACTTGTAGTCTCGCCAGATTTTGCAGGGATCAGAAAAGTCACTAACCTCCTTTTGTCTTGAGTGGAACTTGAAACCCAGAGGGGAAACCTCAGTGGGCGGCAGGCGGGGATCTCCACAGCACAGGTAAGAAGTGACTCCAGGCTGAATAATCCGAGGGCTAGGCTGGCTCAATAATCCAAGGACAGAAACAGGGTCAACGATCGGAACAAGAGGCGTCAGGCAAGAGCTAGGGAGAGGCATAAACCAGATGCAGGAAACAAGGTCGACAACCAAAATCCAAATAGTCCGACAGGGAGCAGGCAGAGGCATAAATCCAAAAAGCAAGGCAAGGTCAAGAACAATGATCAGACAGGAAGGAACACTGGATATCTACTCACACAATGGCTTTCAAAAATCTGGCACCGTCTGCTTGTCAGAGTCGGTATATAACAGGGAAGACACAGTTGCTTGGCATTCCAAAGATTGCACTACACTGCAGCAGCCACCAGGTGCATCTAATCTGCTGATTGCAGCCAGTGAGACAGGGTAGAGCAGACGTGCCAGAATCATAACATATATTTGAAGGAACTCTGTTCATCCCATTTAACAGATTAATTATATATTATGGGATGGACAAGAATACATTTTTAGAATATCAACAAATTAAATCTATAATAAAAAATTAATTTACCCCCCCCCCCCCCCCCCCCCCCCCCTCTCCCCCCCCCCCCCCCCCTCCCCAAATTAATGTCTAACATATACAGCACACTGTTTAATATAGATTAATCAATTTGGATAACTTCATGGCCTGCATATATATATATTTAAACTTAATTTCAGAAATATATGAGGAATAATATGAGGAATTAAATCAGTTTATGTCTAGGTGTACTTGCCATAAAATGTTTAGATGGACATGGATTAATCAATTTGAACCTGGCTGAACTACAGGGGTTGGACAATGAAACTGAAACACCTGGTTTTAGACTACAATAATTTATTAGTATGGTGTAGGGCCTCCTTTTGCGGCCAATACAGCGTCAATTCGTCTTGGGAATTTGTCTTCTAGAATTGCGCCGCTCAAGGTGGCAGCAGGTTGGAGTAGCTCTGTTACTTTTGATTCTGATTTATTCTTTTTTGGGAACTATTCCTCTTGTGGTGGATACAGTTGATTTTTTTTTTTGGATGACTGTCCACTCCAGTTTCAGATGCTGTGCAGCTTGGAGGATTTTTCTTAATACTTTCTATTTTTGGATATTTGTTATGATGCATTGCCATGGCAACGGGGTTGTTTCTTACAACCGGGAGCAGCTGATTAATATCTCAAAAGCTCAAATAATACTTCAGCTACAACCCCAAATCCCTGATGAGTTGAAAAGGAGACGCCGTGGATGCAGAGCAGGAGCTAAGAGAAGAGAGAGAAGGAGGAAGTTCAAACCATCTCTTCCGTCGATATTGATGGGCAATGTGAGATCGTTGGGAAACAAGTTGGATGAACTCCAAGCCCTACAAAAGACCCAGCCAGAGTGTTTTACTGAGACATAGCTGCAGGATCATATCCCCGACTCCAACGTCTCTCTGGCGGGCTTTTTAACCATACGAGCAGACAGAGATTTAAAGAGGAGCGGCAAATGTAAAGGTGGACTGGCAGTACTTGTGAACAACAGATGGTGTAATCCAGGACATGTAACTGTGAAGTGTCATCTCTGCAGTCCAGATATTGAACTGTTGGCAGTAAGTTTTCGTCCATATAATTTACCCAGAGAGTTCACCAGTGTTATTTTGGCAACAGTTTACGTTCCACCTTCTGCTGTTGCTAACACTGCATGTGATGCCATCAGCTCAGTTGTTGCTAAGCTACAGCCACAAAACCCCAATGCTTTTGTGGCAATTTCTGTTGATTTTAACCATGCTTCACTCTCTGCTACACTTCCAACGTTTCAACAATTTGTCAGCTGCTCTACCAGAGAAAACAAAACATTGGATTTGTTTTATGCAAATGTCAAGGACTCATACATCTCTACAGCAAGACCTCCTCTAGGCAAATCAGATCACAATCTTGTTTTTCTCTGCTCGAAATATAAGCCCCTTGTTCAGAGGCAACCTGTAATAAAGAGGACTGTGAGAAAATGGTCACAGGAAGCTGAAGAAGCTCTGCAAGGTTGCTTTGAGGCTACAGACTGGGACGCACTGTGCCAGCCACATGGAGAGGACATCAATGCCATGACTGAGTGTGTAACCGACTATATAAACTTCTGTGTGGATAACATCATCCCCACCAGAACCGAGAGATGCTTCCCCAATAACAAACCTTGGATCACCAGTGACCTGAAGGACCTGCTTAACAAGAAAAAAAGAGCCTTCAGAGAGGGAGACAGATAATTATTGAGGAGTATACAGAAGCAACTTAAAGTCAAGATAAGAGACAGCAAGGAGGTGTACAAGAAGAAGCTGGAGAGCAAGCTCCAGCAAAACAATATCAGAGATGTGTGGACAGGGATGAAGAAGATCACAGGCTTCAAGCAGAAGGATGATCAGACCGATGGAGGTCTGGACAGAGCCAATGAACTGAACACATTCTTCAATAGGTTCAGTTCAGAAACAAGCTTCGCATCCTCCTCTCCTGCTCACAGCCAAACAGACATTCCATCTTCCTTTGACCCACAGGACCCACAGCTGTCCAGTAACACCTCACATTTTTTATCTTCCACCTCAACCCTAGACCCTTCTGCTTCTACATGTTTGCCTTCAACCATACCAGAAGATGCTGATGCTTCCTTTGCTTCCCCTTTCCACCTGTGTGTCTCAAGAAGTCAGGTGAAGAGACAACTGGAGAGACTGAATAAGAATAAGGCTGCAGGTCCAGATCATGTCAGCCCTAGAGTCCTGAAGGCCTGTGCAGAGCAGCTCTGTGGGATTCTGCAGCACCTCTTCAACCTCCTGTCTTGTTCCGGTACCAAAGAAAACTCACCCATCAGTCCTCAATGACTATAGACCTGTTGCCCTGACATCTCACATCATGAAGGTCCTAGAGAGACTCCTGTTGGCCCACCTGAGTAAGCAAACAGTAAACCATCAGGACCCCCTTCAGTTTGCTTATCGCTGTGGAGTTGGAGTTGAAGATGCCATCATACACCTGCTTCAACAAACCCACTGTCATCTGGACAAAGCCAGTAGCACTGTGAGGATCATGTTCTTTGATTTCTCCAGTGCATTTAATACAATCCAACCTGATTTGCTTTGTCAGAAACTCCAGAAGACTCAGGTGGAGGCCTCAACAATCTCCTGGATCAAAGACTACCTGACAAACAGACCACAGTTTGTGAAAATGAAGGGTTGTGAGTCTAACCAGGTAGTCAGCAGCACAGGAACACCCCAGGGGACGGTACTCTCACCATTCCTTTTCACTCTGTACACCTCAGACTTCCAGTACAAGACAGACTCCTGTCATCTGCAGAAATACTCGGATGATTCTGCAGTCGTGGGGTGGATCAGAGATGGAAAAGAAGCTGAGTACAGGAAGGTGGTGGACCGCTTTGTGGCATGCTGTGGAAACAATCATCTCATTTTGAACATGACTAAAACAAAGGAGATGATTGTAGATTTTAAGAGAAACAGGAATAAGTCAAAAACTATTTCTATTATGGGAGAAGAAGTGGAGATGGTGGAGGAGTATAAATACCTCGGTGTTCACCTGGACAACAGACTAGAGTGGAGATGCAACTGTGAAGCCATCTACAAGAAGGGACAGAGCAGACTGTACTTCTTGAGGAAGCTTAGGTCCTTTGTTGTTTGCAGCAAGATGCTGCATATCTTCTATAAGTCTGTTGTGGAGAGTGTGATCTCTTCTACCATCATCTGTGCACTTATATTTATATTATATTGTAGATATGTTTGTACTGTTTAATTTGTACTGTATTGCACCGACTACGCCAAAACAAATTCCTTGTATGTCCAAAAACGTACTTGGCAATAAAGCTTTTCTGATTCTGATTCTGATTCTGATTCTGTTGGGGAAGCAGCATCAGAGCCAGGGACTTAAAAAAGCTCAACAAGCTGATAAAAAAAGGCTGGTTCTGTTGTGGGGACTCCTCTGGAACCTCTGGAGATCATTGTGGAAAGACGGATTCTTCATAAAATTAAGAACATTATGGAGAACCCGGCGCATCCTCTTCATGAAACTGTCCTACAACAACAGAGTGTCTTCAGTCAGAGGCTTCTTCAGATCTGCTGTAAGACGGAGCGCTACAGGAGATCCTTCCTTTCAGCATCTACAAAGGCTCTTTGAGGAAACCTTCATAATATGAGCTACAACAGCATTTAATTTCCCTGTGGGATTAATAAAGTATTTTTGAATTGAATTGAATTGAATGACATATACAAGTTCTGCACAGTGGTCAGAGTGATTTTAAGCCATTCTTCTTGCAGGATGGTGGCCAGGTTTTTACGTGATACTGGTGGAGGAAAACGTTTCCTGACTCGCTCCTCCAAAACACCCCAAAGTGGCTCAATAATATTTAGATCTGGTGACTGTGCAGGCCATGGGAGATGTTCAACTTCACTTTCATCTTCATCAAACCAATCTTTCACCAGTCTTGCTGTGTGTATTGGTGCATTGTCATCCTGATACACGGCACTGCCTTCAGGATACAATGTTTGAACCATTGGATGCATATGGTCCTCAAGAATGGTTCAGTAGTCCTTGGCAGTGACGCGCCCATCTAGCACAAGTATTGGGCCAAGGGAATGCCATTATATGGCAGCCCAAACCATCACTGATCCACCCCCATGCTTCACTCTGGGCATGCAACAGTCTTGGTGGTACGCTTCTTTGGGGCTTCTCCACACCGTAACTTTGCCGGATGTGGGGAAAACAGTAAAGGTGGACTCATCAGAGAACAATACATGTTTCACATTGTCCACAGCCCAAGATTTGCGCTCCTTGCACCATTGAAACCGACGTTTGGCATTGGCATGAGTGACCAACGGTTTGGCTAGCACCCGAACATCCCTTTCAGACAGCTTCCTCTTGCGTCCACAGTTAATCCTGTTGGATGTGGTTCGTCCTTCTTGGTGGTATGCTGACATTACCCTGGATACCGGGGCTCTTGATACATCACAAAGACTTGCTGTCTTGGTCACAGATGCGCCAGCAAGACGTGCACCAACAATTTGTCCTCTTTTGAACTCTGGTATGTCACCCATAATGTTGTGTGCATTTCAATATTTTGAGCAAAACTGTGCTCTTACCCTGCTAATTGAACCTTCACACTCTGCTCTTACTGGTACAATGTGCAATAAATGAAGACTGGCTACCAGGCTGGTCCAATTTAGCCATGAAACCTCCCACACTAAAATGACAGGTGTTTCAGTTTCATTGTCCAACCCCTGTAAATTTAGACCTAGTTCCTGTTGAACTTGCATGACACTGTTGGTGACATCAGCTTACCTTGGTGTTTTCTCCAATCTCTGCTGGTGTCTATGTGCTAAAAGCAGTGAGGAAAAAAAGTTACTCAGAATTAACTTTCATTGTTCATCAGGTTAGAGCATATTTTAATATCTTTAAAAGTTGTGGCCAGAGATATAAAATAACTTCTTATCAACTTTTAAGTTTTCAGATTTTAACTGGATGCATACTTAAATATTATTTACCTTTCCAGTTATCCCTGGCACCTTTAAATGCTGCCTTTGCCCCTCTCCAAAAATATTTTATGAAACCTTCACCAGGTTAAGCCATAAGAATCACCAAAGATAGCACGAGAAATATCATAACACACTTCATCCTGCAAAACAATAGAAAAATGTAATCACTTAAATCGAATACATGTTAAATCTTAAGTAAAGTGTGAGATATTTTTAGCAATCCTAAATGTTTTATAAAAGTTTAAACATAAACTATAAAATTACCTCTAATACAGAACTAAATCGGATCTGTATTTCTTGCCCTAAATACTTGTCTCTCTTGGTGGGTTGGGCTAAGGCCTGTTTTTTAATTTTATGGTATATACTTCTATTGCAACCGTTGTTTGGTGTTTCAGTCTTATCAAACATTGAGAAATTGGTCGTACTAGATCCATCTTTCATGTTTGATGAGGAAGATGTTTGCAATCTCTTTAAATAACGAACAAAAAACGTGGAAAAGATCACATGAAGGGCCTTGCAAAAGTGTTCACAGCCCTTAAACTTGCTCACATTTTTCACAATATAACCACAAACCTGAATGCACTTTAGGTGATATATCAGCACAAATTAATGCCTAATTGTAAGGTGGAAAGAAAATGATACATTGTTTAGTTTTCTTTGTAAATACAAATATAAAAAGTTTTTCCTTTTATATGCAGCCATTTTAAGTCAATGCATTGAAGAACTAACTTTCACTGCAGTTACAGATGCAGGTCATATGGAGCATCACTCTACCATCATTGAACATCTAGATATGTTTTTCTTTGCAAGATAGCCAAAGTGCAGTCAGAACATGTGAAAACATCTTACCACAGACTTTCAATTTTGGTATTGACTTTAACTGGACCATTCTAACACATGGATATGCCATAATCTAAGCCAGAGGTCACAGATTAGTGGACCAGGGTCCAGATGTGGACCCATGTGCAGTCCAATCCGGACCCAACCTGTTTTTAAACATTTATATTACTGCATGTTGTCCAACAGTGTTTAACTTCACTTGCGGCGCATCTCGTGTTATTATGGTATAGCCCAGCGGAGCATCTGGCCCCTGGCTGCACGTCATGCAAGTCAGGTAATGAGCTGCTTTAATCAAGGTTGCTGCTGCTACCCTAACCACAAAGCATTTTGTCATTTACTATGAAGATATAAACATTTTATTCCTGCTGGCTGCCGCATCTGACTTCCGAACAGGCGGGCCGCCATGTGGCTCAGCGACATTGTGGTCCACACTCCAAGCCAGCTGGTAGCAGTAATGCACCACATCGTTGTACGTCAACAACCAGAAAATGACAAAGAAGAAGCTATGCGGGTCCTCGAACGCAGGTGGCTAAGTTACTAGCTTGGGAGCTCACGCTTGCTGATAGTACAATGACTCGTTGCACAGATGAGTGAGTAAAAGAAGATGGCTTCATCAAAAATATGTAAAGTGGACTATGAAAATCCCGCATTTAAAGAAGAATAGACAGAAGCATACGGTCTCTTACAGCACATCAGTGAGCATAAGTGTTCATTGTGAGTACTGTGGATTTTGGGAAAACACAAAAAGCCTTTTATTGACTAGGAAATGATAAGAGAGTGCATGAAAGCTGTGGCAGAAACATTTTAGGATGGAAAAGGACAAAAACTTAAGGAAAATGTTAAGCAAATTGCCATGCCTGCCACAAACACAACAAGGAGATCAAAACTGTTCTACCAAGATGTGCTGACCCAGCTCGACTATGTCATTCAAAGTGCATTTAATATTGCTACTTAAATTGGATTGTAGTTTTTTTTTTAGCGGATGATTTCATTGGCATATGTATAATTGATCAGTAGTTAAAAAAACTCTAGTGTAAAATAAATGTTAAATGAAGATTAAAGAAAATATCGTTGTCTCTTGATTTAAAATGTTCAGACCCCAAAGTGTTTGGATGAGGCACGTAGTGGACTTCCTGCTATTTTAATTGGGGACCCCTGATCTAAACCATTCCATTGTAGCTCTGGTTGTATGTTTAGGGTTGTTGTCCTGAAAAGTGAATCTCCTACCTGTTTAAAGTCGTTTACTGCCTTTAACATGTTTCTTTCCAGCACTGCCCTGTATTAAGCTTTGACGTGCATCTCTGTCTCTGCTGAAAAACAGCTACTCCATAGCATGATGCTGCCGTTGATTCAAGGTCACTCCAGCTCTTACCTTGGGCCTTTTGGTTGCTTCTCTGATTAATGATTTTAGATCTTTATGATGCTCTTTGTTCTTTAATGTTCTCTAACAAACTTATAAAGCCTTCACAGAACCACTATTTTTTGAGAATTAATGACACTCAATTGGTTCCTCTGGATTTTATTTATGGGGATTGGAGGGAAGGGAGCTGAAAACAAATGCAAGCCACACTTTTTAGATTTTATGTTTGTAAAAAAAACATATTCTCAATAATTTAAACAATGTATAACTTTCCTTCCACTTCCCTATTATGTGCTACTATGTGTTGGTCTATCACAAAAATCCCTATAAAGTACAGTGTAGTTTAGGGTTGTGACAAAATCTGAACAGGTTTGTCTGAATCATTGCACCTTTATACTCCATCCTGAGGTTTAAGGTCCACAAATCAACTGTAGTTAAGCCTAAAAGGTGGTGACGAGAGTGTGGGAAAACATTCCTTTGCCTGTTAGAGCTAGAGCGACTGTTAATCCTTTTAATTTTCTTGTAAAAACCCACTTCCATACTCTGGCTTTTAGTTCTAGCTGAAAAGAATATTTTTGATTTTATTGAGTCATTTGTTTACATATTTTCACTGTTTTATAACTCATTTTACTTTGTGTTTCACTGTACTCTTTATGTAACTGTTAGACTACTGGTAGTTACATTGTGCAGCATTTGTTTTCTAAATGTTCTATAGAAATAAACTGACTTGACTTGAGATCTTGGTTTTATGATCTACTTTCAGAAAGGCTTCTGGGCTTTTATATTATACAGTCTCAGTGTTAAATATGGTATGCATTTTTCTTAAAAATCTTTTTTAGAAAGAATTGGAACTTTTGAAGTGAATCTACTGCAGAAATTACATTGAACTCTTTTCATATGCAAAACTAACAGTATCTGACTAAGAAAATTGCAAATTAATTGCACATAAAATATGAACCTTTGAAGTCCAAAACAATATACCACAAATAAACTATTGTTGTGACTATGAATCTGAAAATATTATTTAATATTTAATATTAATAATTGAATATTGTATCAAATAATATTTCGGTCTGTTAAGGGTTGTCTTGTGAATACCAGCCCAGTAAGGTGATGGTAATAGGACAAAATCAAAAGGGTGAGCCAAGCTCTGACATTACTGAACACCAAAACTGTGCACACACATGGAATGAATTCTCACAATTTCTTAAAATACAAGAATTTAACAAAAATAAGTAAACTTAAAGTCAAACATATTTCAATCAACAAACTCTTCACTATGCTAAAACAATCCAACTAAACTACCAAGCAGAATTAAAGAATAACGAAGACTAATGGGCTATGTACAATATAAACAAGTTGATTAAAGATGATTGAAACCATGACCAAAAGAGTGATGCAACATTACCATGCAATGTTTATGTTTGAGAACCAAGGATTATCTTGAAGAATCTGGAAGTGAAGTTAAGTTAGTCTTGGCCGACCAAGCTGCCAATTTGACAATTTGAATAAATAACTGAATCTGACTGCACTGTTCAATGATTAGGATTAATTGGAATGTACGTACCTGACTTTTGTGAAATGCCTTGAGACGACATGTGTTGTGAATTGCCGCTATATAAACTGAATTGAATTGAATACCGGGTACACAAACAGTAATTCATCCATACTTAACTTAGTGCATATGATCAATGATCGTATGACACCCTTGGAACCAGTTTGAAGAGTTTATGTCTGTTTGCCAGGAGAGAGACATTAGCGCGCTGTCTCCCCGGCCAGCCTCGCACGGAGTCTAGGTGGAAGAGATCGGACCATTGGGAAGGTAGGGGATTTATACGGGCAGTGGCTTCATGGGAAGTCCGCTGTTACCCCCCTTCCCCTTCTGAAGTTGTGCTGGAAGTTGGTTAAATGCAATTTATTTTGAAAGTTCCAGAAAAGTTTGTACCGGAGTTTTCATGTTGCAATCCATGGCTGTGGTCCCAACACTAAGCATCAAAAAATTTAAATATCACATCAAAATACAATTGCAAGTTTATTAATTAAGGAATTTTCAGGAATCAAAGCATTTTGCTTTTCACAGAAAACTAAATATGGTATGCCTCTTTTCTAGATCATGGAACGATAGCAATCCAGGAGCCTTATAATTTAATCCTTTTTTGATTACTATGAGAGCAAAAAGTTGAATCCTTAAGGTTTATATATCTTCAGATGAATAGAATCAGCGCTGATATGCTTGTGGGGGGGCGTCTTGCGTTTGCTGGTTCTGCATGTCCTGTTGATTCCTGGTTAGAGGAGGAAATACGACATTAGAGTTTTAGCAGTTGTTTAACTTTTTAACCATCAAAAGTCCTTGAACAGAATTTAAAATGTTAGTTGGTGAAACATTTTTAAGATAATTACATACATTACTGTCGACATTGGCTTTATTGTAATTAATGGTTGTGATTAGTTTAAATAAATATTTGAGCATACCAAATGGAAGTATTTTTTGTTATTTTATGTACAAAGTAATGCATGGGGGGCTCAGACATTTGGATAAATTAAATAAACTGAACTCAATTAGACTTCACATTGTATAAATAATGAAACTTTCTGATGTTTTTATGTTTTATTCTGGGCCTTTAAAACCAAAAATCACTAACTTGATATTTCAGTCAAATTTTAAGAAAAGTAAGCTTTCAGTAAATTTATGTTTCAAGTGAAAATTCAGCCTGTTTTAAAACAACTGGAAAGCAATTTTAAACTATCCAAATTCTGAAGGAGGGCCCTATAAATTTGTAAGCTGCCTGTGAGGGGGATTAACCACAACTTACCCTCCCAGTTTATCCTGTGCGCGTTGGCCTTTGTACCCTAAACAAGAATAAAAAATAAAAAATTTAAATTCACTTTATTTATATAGCACCAATTCATAAAAAATGCCTCAAGGTATTTCAGAAAAAAACAAAAAAACAAAATAAAAAGTAATTTACATCGAATCATACATAGAGATTGAAAATTTATTATGTCATTCCAATTATATAGTTGTTCAACATTGCAGTCAAGTTTCTATCATTCTTACTCAAGTATTACAAAGTTTGTCAGAAATGAAAACATCCTGAAAAAAATGCATAAAAGTAGTGCACCAAGGCTTCACCTGCAGCTCAGGTTAATGCACTGGAGCTGAAAAGCCATGACTAAATTAAACAAAAAGAACCAGGATTGTTCACCTCAGTCTGATTTTAATTTTCTTAAGGCTGAAGAGCTAAATTTGCCCATTCTTTGTACCAATCAGAGTTCCATGAAACTTTTTTTTTAAATGTTTAGTTTATATGAAGCGTTCTGAGGTTTAGTTTGACCAAAGCTCAGACAAGCTAGGCAGCAGCATGTTTAAAGGAGTCTTATTCTTTATTTTAAGAATAATCCAAAAGTTTCCCAAACGTAGCAAGAACGTAGCAAAAGCACCGCAGGTACAAAACAATAAATCAATATCCAAAGAGTTACAAAAGTTGACTCTGTAGGATCATAGTTAAACTCAGAACATAGTCGAGATCAGTGAACGGGATTGTGAACGGAAGGAACCAGCGAGGAACAAACGAAAACAGAGAGCTTATGAAAAGAGGGAAGTGGAGTATGGACCAATGAGAATGAGAGGTAGGAAATAAGGGGAGATGGAATTCAGGTGTGGACCAGGTTGTAGAGAACTGAGGGAATGTGAATAGTTGCTAAGGTGACAAGGCTATAAAACAAAACAAAACACGAGAGCTAAACTATAACATAAATCCAGAGGGGAAACATGACAACAAAACAATACTCTAAATAAGAGCTGAAAACAACAAGAATCAAGGAACCAGGACAAAGCTAAAGTAAACAGAGAAACAAGAGGGAACAAAAGAACACCATAACCTGAGATCTAACTAAAGAAACCCTGAGTACAAAAGTAAACAAAACAAAACTAACACTGACTGAACCAAACAGGGAAATGAAGCAGAAGACGTGAGAACTTAATAAATACAAAATAAGATGTAAACAATAACTAAAACTGGCCTAACCAGAAGAAGAACTAGAATATAAGGAGCTATAATAGAAAGAACAGAAGGGAAACCTAGATGAGGAGGAACAGAGAAAATAAACTAGTAACCAAGAAAAGTGAACACAATACTAAACCGTAAATAAACACAGAGATGCTAAATGAGAAACTAAACTAGAGAATACAAGGAAGACAAGGGAAAAAAACAATAACAAATATAATAATCATAATCATAAGAAGACCACAACAAGTAATAGAAAAGAAACTACTAAAGGAACTAGGAGCGAGTGGAGAGAAATAAACAAACAACCATGACTACAACACCAAACTAAAGTCAAAACATAAAACCACAACAAAGTCCAAAATGTCGCACCAAGACATTATGACTAACCTTTAAATCCTTGCCGGACAGCATGGAATGCAGCCTTGGCGCCTTTCCATAACGACTTAAAAAAACACTCTCCAGGTTCAGCCATCAGGACGACCAGGGACATCACAAGAAAGATCGTCATGAACTTCATCCTGCAAACAAAAACATCATTGCCAATGTCAGTGCAAACTATAGAAAGTGTAATGTCAACTATTTGTCTCTCTAAGTGGTTGAATAAAGTAAAAAAGTATTTTTCTTTTACTTATTAAAGGTTGAAACTGAGTCAAAAAATTGTTTCCAAAAAGCTGAACAGGTTGAGACCTGAAGCTAGTGTGGATTTTTCTCTTTAAAGACTTGTCTGATTTCATGGGATGGTCTTAGGTTTTTTTATAACTTTTTCCCTGATGTTGTAAGTTTTGGTTTAGGTACCACAACCCGTGATAAAATCACTCCCTTATCCAGTGCAATGGTGCAAGCTTGGCAATACACTGTGTGGGGATAACACAGCTGGCATGCTATCATTTGTGTTGTGGAACTTGTTCTAAAGAATTGGTTAAACTCAACCAATCAATCTGCAACTTTAGACCAAAACCTGCATGCAAAGCACTCGTCACCGCGGTCTGCTGTGAACCCTGTTTTCTGTGGTTACGTTTTGTGGAGTAAAAGAAGAAGAATTTTGAAGAAGCAGGAGATGACACTGTTAAACTGCACTCCTTTCAGCCTGATAAGATTGCCATACTCACATGCATGTGTAGCAAGCATTTTGGGTGTAAAACAGTCAAAACGATGCATAACGATGAATACATGAAGTCTTCACGCTGCTTCTTTCCATCCCAGCTCTGAAATACAGAGGTGGCAGCATCATGTTGTGCAGGGGTTTTGCTGAGGAAGGGAGCGGTGCACTTCACAAAATAGATGGCATCATCAGGATTAATCAATATGTGAAAATGCTAAAACAATATCTAAAGACATCAGCCAGAAAGTTAACGTTTAGGCACAAATGTCTTACAAATAGACAAAGATTCAAAGCACAAGACCAGTTCACTTACAAAGTGCCTTCAGGACAAGAAAAGTCAGTGGTTTAGAATAGCCATCGCCAAGCTTTGATCTTAACAGCTGTTTTTTAAGCTGCACTGGTTTATCTTTTCAATAATTCAAGCGAAGCTGAGTGTTCTATTGTGCCAAAGTGTCCAAAGTGGCTTAAAGACAACGTTAAAATTTTGGAGTGGCCATCGCAAAGCCTGATCTTTTGGAATGTGACTCCAGTGGGAAAAACCAAAGCGATTAGATGCGACTTTAAAGTCACTTTCCATTCGTCACAAATTTGTGCTGCACAGCAGGAAACGGTAGCTGTTAGCAAAACAGACGGGGCTAGAGTAGAACTGCATAGTGGAGAGACAGTGAGACGTTAGAGCTCGTTAATAAAGAGATAAAACTTTATTCAAGCCTAATTGAAAGGTTCATAGGAACTGTCTGGATGCAGGACGTAGTTTGTGTTGTAAAATTCATATACAATCATTTGAAAAGAGGACTTTAAAATGCTATCAAGGTTACCAAGCATGTAATGATCTGCCCCTACTCCAGATACACTGGATTGCATCAAGTCTTCTGCCTGTGGAGTTGAGAGGAGAGGTACTGTCATATATGATTAAAAGTTGCCCTCGACATGATAAAGTTGTGAATGAACTCCATCTCTGTCTCTTATTCTTGGTCTCTTATTCATGTGTTTCCCACATAGAACCCGCTGAGGCAAAAAATGGTTTCTGTTGTGCGCTTAAACCATAACATAACCTATTTCTCTGTTTTAACTGTTGTGCCGCGCTTGACGACGCAGTTACTGTTCTTATGCACATGCGGGTCAGTTTGGAGCCGCAACATTTTCAAAGTAATTGGAACGACCACATACAAAAATCTGATTCGTGAAAAAATCGGATTTGAGCTTTTAGACCTGCAGTGGGAACGTAACCTTAGAAAATGTAATGTTGGACTGTGATGGAAAAAACATGCCTTTTTATTTAGTATATGCAAATATCTGGTTTCTACTGTAGATGTGGAGCCTTCTATTGGAATTAAAAGCCACTTTAATATTTTAATCTTATTATGCAGTGCTCTGTTAAGTTGGAAAATCCAATGGTCACAAAATGTTGCATTGATTGTTAAAAGTTGTTACTCTTTACGTTTTGATACCCCTCATGGCATTGTTATGGGCAGAATTGTGAATAAACCTAGTCCTGTAACAGAGAACTAATAGGGTTGTATCACACATGGGTTGTATCTGCTGCCTTACTGTTGGTAACACCAAGATCTTCTGGTATCTCTCTTCTAACAGATATCAAAACATTTAAGGAACGATTCATCTGAAAAAAAAAAACCAAAAAAAAAACATTTTCACCATGTCAATGTGTTTTCAAGCTGATTCTTGATCAAGAGTGGCTACTTTGGCTACCCTTTGTGTCACAATGTAATTGTTTGCAAGTCTTTGCATCACTGTGTGAAGATAGCAATATTTCAAGAGCTCTGCACTGGTGGACTCATGTCTGTGTTGGACACTCATGGATAAGAGACTTTAGGTATTTGCTGAAAATCCTGAATATTCTGAAACCGTATTTAGTGGAAATGAACATCAGGTCCTTGATGATCTAGTAAATCGCTTCAGATGCAGTATTTTCAACAGCATGTTTTATACAAGTGAGGATATTTGATACAAAGCAATGATGCCTGCATGTTTTTTATTTTGAGGTATTACTAACACAAGAAAATATTGATCTGCTTGTCTTTTATAGCAATCAGTCTCCAGGCCAAAAATACAATGAATGTTTTTATTTTTATGTAAAATGTTAAGGCAAAAAAATCTTTCTGCAATGAATTGATGTGCATCTGATCATGCAGAAAACGTTGAGTTATCAAAAAAAGAGGCTAGGAAGTTTACAAATTACTACATTCGTGACTGTAAAGCCATTTCTCTGACTGTACTGTAATTAGTTCTGATTCCACAACTTATTAGCAACACACGGACATTACAACTTGTATGTCTTGACTTGAAAATACAAGATAATGTGTAATTTTTCAGAATCTGCCTTTTTTAACAGCTTCTAACAGTTTCTTAAATGTCAGTGAAAAAATCAACAAACAAAATAATGTTGGATAAATGCCATTCTGCTACCTAGTTTTCTGGATTCATACTGGCTTGCTGGTTGCACTCTGAAGACTTACTGTTTTGCAACATACTTTCAAGTCAAGTCATTCTCAGTCATCGTTGCAATATCTGTTGTTCCAGTTGTGTAACTATTCGCCTGCAGTATTTCATACAAGTTTGGAGTTGTTGACTTGCGTTCTTATACAAAGCAGAAAACACATTGTGTAAATGTGAAGCTAACAACCAAGATATTAATTCCCATGTTTGAAATCTAAGTGTAGTTGTAGGTAAAGCTTACGAGTTTACAATATTCAGACCAGGCCTAGCTTGGAGTATAACCAGCATCATTGGAGGAAAAAAACTACCTAAAACAGGCCTATAGAAACTTTATTGCTCTCTGCCTTGATATACTGTACAAATTCATAACTATTTTATCTTAATGTTGCTAACAAGGATGTTATGATGCACCCTGCTCAAAAGGTGATTAATGAACTGGGTCCAAACTGAGGAAAAAACAGTATTTTAGCAATATTTTTAGGACAACTTAAAAGACTGTTTTTCATAGTAAAGGTTTTGCAGATCAAACTCTGTTTAAAAGAATCTTCAATCAATGAGGAAGATGTAGGTCAAAGTCTGACTTATCCCAATATTCCAATTTTTCTGCTGCTCTAATTCTGAGGTGGTCCTAACTCTCCAAAAAAGCTTTAGAAGTGCTCTATTCTGTGTTGTTACAGGTTTCAACGGTTTTCAGCACCCAAACCGTTTGGTCAAAAAAAATTGTCAAGTGATGTGGAAAATTTAAGTCAGTGTTCAACTCATTGATATACAGGGGTTGGACAATAAAACTGAAACACCTGGTTTTAGACCACAATAATTTATTAGTATGGTGTAGGGCCTCCTTTTGTGGCCAATACAGCGTCAATTCGTCGTGGGAATGACATATACAAGTCCTGCACAGTGGTCAGAGGGATTTTAAGCTATTCTTCTTGCAGGATAGTTGCCAGGTCACTACGTGACACTGGTGGAGGAAAACGTTTCCTGACTCGCTCCTCCAAAACACCCCAAAGTGGCTCAATAATATTTAGATCTGGTGACTGTGCAGGCCATGGGAAATGTTCAACTTCACTTTCATATAGTTTTCATCTTTTAATGCAGCTCCATGTTTTTTTTCACATTTCTATCTCCTGTGGTGGGCTTTGTTGTTGCATTTCTTTTAACACTGTATCTTTTGTCACCAATGCATATCCTGTTTGTATCTTCCCTCTCTCATATTTTCTGGAGAAATCATTCACATAAACTATTTCGTGATCCTGCAAATCACTTCTAGTTTTTGCTTCTTTTTCTGCTAATTCTTGACAATCATGTTGAATTTCATCTTCAGGCGTGGGTAACCATGTTGCTGAGTTTAAGGCGGTGCACCTTTCTATAGTTAATTGTGGTTGTCACATTAAGGTTGACATGAAGGACAAATGTCTAGCAGGTGATAGAAAGGTCATATTTGTTTGCAGTAATAATGCTGAAACTGCATGGGGAACTCTTAATGTTAAAGGGTAAAACAGCACTATTGTGGCGCTGACTTCAACAGCAATTACAGCTCTCACACAATAGTGTTGCGCACATGCAACACTATCTAGTTTTGAAGAAAAATAGGTTATTGGTTTCATTTTATCTCCTTGTTGTTGAACCAGAACTGAAGTCATAAAATGACCCTTGCAATCTACCATCTGAACAAATGGTTTACTATAAACTGGTAATGCTAAAGCAGTACTGGAAACTAGAGCTTGTTTTATGATGATAAATGCTTCTTCAGCTTCTACACTCCATTTCAGTTCAGATGTCATTTTCAGCTCTTCCTCATACATTAGTTCGTTTAATGGAGCTACTATTTCTGCATAATTTGGCACCCAGTTTCTACAATAATTAGTTAGTCCAAGGAAGGACATCATTTGCTTTTTTGTTACTGGTTTTGGAACTTGTATTATTGCAGTCTTTCTTTCTTCTACAATTGTGGGTCCCTCTGCGCTAAGATTGTGGCCAAGGTATTTAACCTCATTTTTACACAACTGAAGTTTCTTTTTACTGACTTTGTGTCCCTCTTCTGCTCTGACACAATAATGCTATTGTGTCATTTTTACAGGTCTCCTCATCAGGAGAGGCTAATAGCACATCATCAACATATAGTAAAACCTGACTACCTCCTGGAGGGTAAAACTTGGCCATGCTTGCACTCATTACCTGAGAGTATATAGTTGGACTTTCACAGTAACCTTGAGGTAGTCTGGTATAAGTATATCTTTGTCCCTCAAAGGTGAATGCAAACCAGAACTGACTATTTTTATCTATAGGTACAGAAAAAATGCATTGCTTATATCAACTACAGTACATATTCTAGCATCTGGTCTTAGGGAATTTAATAATGTATATGGATCAGGAACACACGGTGCTCTCTGAACAACTGCATTATTAACTGTCTGTAAGTCTTGTACCATGCGCTATCCTGTTGATGGAGCTTGTTTTTTAACTGGAAAAATGGGGGTGTTACCTGGTGAGTCCTCGCATTTTATTATCACCCCTGCAGTTATTAAATCCTTTATTACTGGTTTTATTCCTTCACGAGCATCATATTTCAAAATGTATTGTTTTACACTGGGCCTGTATTCTGTTTTTGCTCTAATTTGGACAGGTACTGCTCCTTTTACTAAACCCACATCAGTAGGGTCTTTTGACCATAACTTATCAGGGACTTCACTCAAGATCTGTTCCTCCTGTTCAGTAAGGTATATTTCTCATTGTTGCTTTGTATGCAAATGTATTCCTTCCTGCACTGTCACTGTCCAGAATAATGGCTTCCTAGTTAATCCTGTGGATGCACTGATTTCTGTATTCATTGTTGTTGCAAACCAGTCTGTGGCATCTTTTCTCCTCTGCACTATTCTTCCCACTATTCATCCTTGAGTTCTTTATCCTTGAATAAAGATATGTGTGGAGGTGTCCACATTTTGCAGAGCTTCCTAGTGTTTTCCGCTAACACTACTTCAGCAACTGACGTACTCTTCCCATCTGCATAAACATAAGTTACCATGACTTTGGTAGGGGTTACTTTAGTTAATGCTTCTCCATAAGTTTTAGCTGGTCCAGGAGTATTTTTATACCACATGGTAATATGTAGATCATCTGGTGTCATCTGATCTTGTAGTCGAGTAATGACATTTCTTCCTTCTTTTAATAAAGCTGTCCCTATGTCTAGGGCTGGTTTGTTTGGAACATTAGAATAGATAGCTGACATGACTGTCCATTGGGATCTCTTATCCAAACTGGTCCAGACTCACAGACTCGTGTAAATTTCCCACTAGCTGACCTTACTGTTATTTGCTGATCCAGACACTAAGTCTGGAATTTGGGATTGTTTCTCTACAGGTGGTCCTGCATGCTCCGGCATCACAAAGAAAAGTAATTGATTTTCCATTCAACAGTAAGGTAACTTCAGGTTTTATGCTATCTAGGGAGAGAAGGTCCTAGAAATTTAGGAGGACATCCTGCCCCTGTGTTTTTTTTGTTTTGTTTTTATTGGTGTCTGAGGTACTAGGAACAATTTCACTTGTTTTCTGTCCTAGTCATGCTGAATCATTATTTCTCCTCTCAGGATAGTCTCTGATCAAATGTCCTTCTTTCCCACAACACCACACCAACACCCTTTTGTCCTCTGCCTCTAAATCCTCCTCTTCCTCTGTTGTTTTAATAATAAATCTGTTCTTCTTCTTCTTCTTGAAAAAGGTGCTGGCTATCTTTTTCTGTTTTTTTTTTTTTTTCATCCTTCATTACTTTTTCTGCATGGAGGGCATGATTAACCTAGTCTTCTAGATTTGCTGTGGGGAAGCCTATAAAATGTCTCCTTACCCAGGTATTAATTGCATCCCTGGAACCAGCATGTAGTGCATTTTTTAACTGCTGTCGATAAGCTCCTTACTCGCTTTCATCTTCTTGTAGACCACTATGTATTTTAAACACTTTTATCAGTCTAATCCTATATTCTTCAAAAGGTTCTTCCTCTTTTTGTTTCACTCTGGCTATTTCGGCATAGTCAGCTCTGCGTCTGTATCTAACTGTAAGCCTATCGATTAATCCCCTCACTCTGTTTGTTCTGCTATTAAAAAGAGTAAAATAATTTCTAAGGTTACACAGAGAAAAACCGTGTCATGCCATGAACCTCCGTGACAAGTTGTATCAACAGCCTTCAGCGTCTCAAAACAATAATAAAAAAATAAACACAAATAAAACATACCCTAGGTACAGCCATAGTGGGGATGGATTTATTCACCAAAGGGACTCATTTTAGCACATCCAGTCCTGTCAAACCTCACCAGATCTTTGGTACAAAACAAAACCTTTCCACCTACTCTTTTTACTCCCTTTCTTCTGTCTTGCTGTTCTACTTTGCAAGTCCATCAAAAATTACTTCTTAGCCCTCTGACCTTTTCTGCTTTCCACAAAAACATCCATTCTTATCTCCTGCATCACATCTCTCTCTTTTTAGTTACTTTTAACTAATAATCTACATCATCATGACCTTCTTTGTCCATTTTTCTTAAATCACGTGTACTTTTAATGTACTTTTAATTATTGCATCCTATAGATCAACTAATTTTTAAACGACCATCATAATGATATGTGGTTATCCATTTATCGAAATATTTTTATTTTAATATTTTAATTTGATCCTGTGCTTCTATAAATTTCCAATCTTTGCATTGTAATTCATTTTTAGTTGATTTTTACTCACCCCTGCTGACTCTGCGCTTCACTGAAAAACAAAAATCATCCTAAATTACACACTGTTGTCTTCATCAGATCACAGATAACATTTTGAAAGTAATGTTCTAATAATCTTCCCTTTTTTGAAATAGTATTTCCGTTATGTTTGAGCTTTGTTTCTGAGACATATGTCAACAGGTTGTTTTCTGAGAAAATTACCTAGCAATGTTTAATCTACAGCTAGCCATTTCAGTTTAGTGGTAGATCAATATTAACTTTTTGTCCAATAAATTGTTTCAAATACAATTTATCACCTGTGCAGCAAAAGGTTACTTTTAAGCAATCTGAAAAAGGCTGGAAAGTTGCAATTCTGGTTTGTCTCCCTTTCCCAAAGAGGAAGAAAAGTCTTCTGACCTCAATATTCAGAAAATTGTATAGTTTGTATAGCTGACATGTTTATTTCTAAGCAAAGTAAAGCTGCTTTTTAAAATTGAGGAAAGGTAGTTATTTTTGGTGTGTAAGTAAAAATGCTATTTGTAGTATAAATATCTTCTATCTCCAGCTTGCCCCCTTCAAAATGGCCTTTCTAGGATAACGTCTGGTTTTTGGCATTGTAATAGTCTGAAGGCAATTGGTTGCAATAGTTTTTATTTAGGGGTGTCAGAGTGAAGTGAATGGTGCTCAAAGCAAATTCAGTTTGGAAAAAATAAAATCAAACCAGTGATATTTTTTTCTCCTTTTTGAAATACTGCACTACTATGTGTGAATCTCCCACATACAATCCCAATTAAATAAACTGTAATGTAATACTTTGATTATACACTGTATGTGGTCTGATATTAGTGAGGCAAATATAGCTAAAATCTATATTGTGTAAAAAATGGCAGGCATAGGAGATTTTTTTTGGCAGTGCCATATCCATATTTCATCATTGGCTAAAAGCTGAAATTTAATTAAATTTGAGAACAAGAATTCTAGTCCAGACCCGGAGACCTCTGCTGGATGTCTAAAATACAGGCCACTTGTGCCACAAAATATACAGAAAAATACGATATTATACAGCATAACCACTTTTTATGATTGTTAAAAAACTGGGCGCAACATTGGAGCAGGGGTAGATCGCAAGACCCATGTATGGAGGCCTTAGTCCTCGACGGAGCCCGTCACAGGTTCGAGGCCCAGCCCATTGAACTTTGATGCATGTCTTCTGCCCATTTCCTATCAGCTCACTTTCAAAAAACAAGAAAACTAAAATCCCCTGGTGCCACTAAAATTTGGATGCTCAGTTTAAATCTTATTTTTTGTATTTTTGAACCCCTTTGCTGTACTAAAAGTGGAAATTTTTATCACTGTTTTATAAAAGCATAGGTGAAATAGCTGGTATAGGATTTGGACAAGATGGCATGCTATGACCAAGACATGGATCATTCCTGAAAATAAAAATAAAAATCATCTGGACTATCTACTGGATGTTTCATAACGCTATCAATGTTGATGCTTTCATACATTACCCTACACATTAGATGGTGTTGTACCCAGAAATGGCCCATTCACAGAGATACCATTTGAACTTTGTTGATGTGAGGCAGTGGTACTAAGAACTTTGTTAGAATGGACCCTAACAACCTATTTCTCAAATAATAAAAGGAAAATGAATAACATTAAGTTGACCATTTTAAGAAAAACTACACTTTTTTTAGAGGTGAAGTCAGTGATAGATTTGGATGCGGGTGATATGTCTATCTGTCCAAAGCACCATCTATTCTGGGGGGAGGGCAAAAGCGCTTGAAAATAAAACTTGATAATGAACTGTCAGTTGTTCCATATCATCTAATAACAATTCCAATTTTAAGGTTACTTCTTGTATTTGATCATCTTCAATTTAATATATAAATATTTAAAGTGAAGAATTGTATTCAACACAGAACATTCTTTAAAACATAGGTCAGTATTTATTTGATTTGAATGGTGAATCCTTTGATCATTGTCATAAATTGGCATTAATTCATTCTCGGAGAACACCTACGTTTACATGCAAAAATTTCGCGATCGGATTAAAATGTATTCGAATTGAAAAACAAAAAAAGTAATAGGATTACCGTTTAAATGGACCTAAGTAATCGGAATAAAACGGCCGATCGGACTAAAATGAGTCATGCAAACTTGCCAGTCTGAATATTCTGTCAGCATCTAGCCAGAGCGACTAGCCACTCAAGGCGTAAATATGTCACGTTGATGCGGGGCGCACATGCGCACTCAAGTCAGTTTGCTTCATTCAGAATAACTTGATCCTGTCAAGGGTTTACATGCATGCCGATCGGATTGTCAATCAGCATAAACCACCCCTCTCCCCTTACAATTTCATTCCGATCCCGCCGAATCTGATCAGAATATTCCGACCGACATGTTTATATGACACATTTTTGGTTCGATCAGCCATTTATTCCGTTTACTTATGTCCATGTAAACGTTGCTACTGATTATAAAAAACCTCTTGCATGAGTTTTAACACTGTTTAAATGCAGACTGAGATTTATTTACAATCTCCACTGGTAAAAGTATTAAACAGGAGGCATCAATAGTCAATAGAAATATAACAAACTATATAAAAAATATATGATCACCCATAGCCTGTGAGAAACAATGTTAAAACTGTTCTTTTCGTTTGTCAAAGCTTTAGTTCTTTAACTAAGTTATGTATTTTCAATGAGACCAAGTATAGTTCTTTTAGTGTGTGTGAACCTTCTTAAAGTTCACAATAGGAACACATTTGCTTAAACAAGTTACATGCAATGAAAAAGAAACAGAGAGATGTAAAAATGTTGTCCATGAATTTAAGCAGTAAAGCAGGAAGATCCAGATACATTTTAATGTTGACACGGGTTAAAAAGTGTCAAATATTAAGGTCCTAAAGGATGTTGCATATACAGAAATTTAATCAGTTTTGTGTGTTTAGTAACCTCGAGTGTTTAACAAAACATGAGGTGCTAACTCTTTGGAAACTGGAACAATGCAAAAACATATAATCTATAATTACTTGAGATGTAACAAGATTTTGCTGTATTAAAAAGCGAAAATATTACTTTCTAAATGAAGGTTGTCTCACTAAGTACTCTTTGTCAGTATTTGACTTTTTCTGGTAAAGTAACATCATTGAAATACGATCAGGCCCCCAAAAAGGTGATTGATTTAAGCTTTCACACCTTGTATCTGTTTTGGGACTCCTGTTTTAAAGTCAGAAAGGAAGTAGATCTTGAGTTGCCCTGTTATGTTGACAGATTTGGTAAATAAACACTGACAATCAGACTGGCCATTTGTAACATAGGCACTAAAGAAGCTCCCACCAGTGTGGCAGCATTTTGGGTAAGGAAAATAAACCATCTTTTTTTAACCAACCGTGATGTTCTGTAACACTTCACAATAATTCAAAAAGATCCAATCAAAGAATCAATCTAAAATTATTTTGTAAACTTTAGCCTTTTATCTTACATCTTTTTAAAATATCTCCAACAGTACACAAGATATATGACTTGTTTCTCCTCATAGGTAAGTGCTTTATAGTAAAACTATAAGATGCAAGGCATTTTAACATGAATGCATGTGTCCAGCTCAGTTTGTCAATTTCGGATCCTAGATATTGCCAATGGAACTTTGGACCTGTAATGTTATTTCTTTTTTTATAATATGACACTTTGCAGCAAGTGTTACAGAAAAAGTGTTATTTACATTTACCCAAGTATTTCTAGCTGTTAGAACTGCAGCAACTTAATGTACAACATATTGTCTGTAAAGAGAGGAGTTGCAGTATGCCATAGATCTTTATTGGTTGATTTGATGTATTCAGAACTGATACAATACTATAAAGCTGATACTTGAAATATACTTAAGAGCAGGCATTGAAAGCATCTCCGGAATGAGTCTAATCAAAACGCCGATGTGCAAACTGGTTTTTAAAGGAACGTTCATCCAGCTGCTGCTTGGCTTGCTCTTCTTGGTCCAGTTGCTGCTGTTCTAGTTGCTGCTTGGCTTGGTCTTCCTGGTCAAGTTGTCGCTGGTCTAGTTGCTGCTGGTCTAGTTGTTGCTGGTCTAGTTGCTGCTGGTCTGCTTGTTCCTTTGTAAGCTTCTCCTTCCCATGAATGGCACTGGTAGAAGGAAAATCAAGTTTACAGAACAATGTAACAAGGTGGTATTCTTTGTTATTAATAAATGTCATCCATACTCACTTATTACACTAACAGATTTGCAAATAGCTGAGAGAAAGTCAGTTTAAGTTTTTACCCGTGAATATGTCTAGCCAATGCACCAATTCCCTTAGCAATCCATCCGAAAATGCACTCTCCAGGTTGAGCCATCAGGACAACCATGGACAACACAAGAAAAAGTGCAGCACCCTTCATTCTGTAAAAAAGTCCATAGTGCACACATTGGTGAATTCCTTCTCATGTAAAAAAAAAATAAAAAGCTAAGCAGTGTGTGTGTGTGTTTGTGTGTGTGTGTGTGTGTGTGTGTATTTTACAAAACACATTATTTTAAAGTTACCTATGGTTGAGAACAATTTTGATTGAAATGATTATAAACAAACATTTAGTAACCACGTTTGTGAAATTGTTTTTATTTTTTTTAAACTTTATTTCTCTGAGACTTAAAAGCAAATTTAGTTAAATATATACTTAGTTCTTACCTTTTTACTGAGTGCTCTGAATGTTAACTGTGCAGTAAGAGTCTCTCAAATGATAGTAATGCTAGAATGCTGCAACCCTGTATATACTATGCGCTGATGTAATTATAATATTGTGAAATGTCCTGTGATTTAGCAAAAAAGGGTTATCACGAGTGCCATTTTTTTATGCGAGACTTGAAAGGCAAAATTATCATTTTTCATAACTTGGTCAATTTTGAGATTTTTTTTGCCTTCTTTAACATGTATTCTTTCAGACTAGTGTAAAGAAAAGATTTTTAAAATTTTTACCAAAATTAAAGATAATTTGAGTACTGCAAACTCAAAAAACTTAAAGTTACTATATTCCAATTATTTTGGTTAATTTAAGTACTGCACACTCACAATAATTAGGTAATTCCCAGGTCATTTGTCTAACTTAACATAAATGACTTTTTGTGAGGCAACAAGTTTGCATATTTTTTTAAGTAGATTTAGCTTATAATATTTTACAGTGTACCTAGGGTAGTTATTTTAGTGTTGCTACTGGTAAGCCAGAAGAATCTTTAATAATGTTGACTTGTGGGGCACACTAGGGATGTGTACTTGGACCTTTCTTATTAGTACATGTTACTTCTGTATGTCAATTGCAGGCGTAGGATGATTTCTATATTGCTATTCAGATGTCACACAACTATACATCTTTTAAATGTCTTAAAGGGTATTTGATTTGACTAGATTAATATTTATTAGCGGAACTTGTACTTGTACTTGTCGTACTCGTCGTCTTCATCTTCATCCAGGACCGGGTCGCGGGGGCAGTAGATACAGTAGAGACACCCAGACATCCCTCTCCCCAGACACCTCCTTCAGCCCCTCTGGTGGGATCCCAAGGCGTTCCCTGTCCAACTGAGAGACATAGTCCCTCGAGCGTGTCCTGGGCCGTCGCCTGGAACACCACCCACAGAAGGCGTCCAGGAGGCATCCAGTATAGATGCCCGAGCCACCTCAACTGGCTCCTCTCGATGTGGAGGAGCAGCGGCTCTACTTCGAGTTCCTCCCGGATGGCCGAGCTCCTCACCCTATCTCTAAGGGAGTGCCTGGCCTCCCTACAGAGGAAGCTTATTTCAGCCGCTTGTATCCGGGATCTTGTTCTTTCGGTCATGACCCAAAATTCATGGCCATAGGTGAGGGTAGGAACGTAGACCGACTGGTAAATCGAGAGCTTTGCTTTTCAGCTCAGCTCTCTTTTCACCGCAACAGACCAGGACAGGGTCCCTATTACTGCGGCAGCCGCACCGATCTGTCTGTCGATCTCCTGCTCCAATCTTCCCTCACTCGTGAACAAGACCCCAAGATACTTGAACTCCTCCACTTGAGGCAGGAACTCCCCTCCAACCTGAAGAGGACAAGACACCCTTTTCCAGTTGAGAACCATGGCCTCAGAGGACCTGATCTTAATCCCAGCCACTTCACACTAGGCTGCAAACCGCCCCAGCGCGTGCTGTAGGTCTTGGCTTGAGGGGGCCTGCAGGACCACGTCATCCACAAAAAGGAGAGGAAATCCACTGGTCCCCAAACCAGACAGACCCCCTCCGGCCCTTGGCTGCGCCTAGAAATCCTAGAAATGTTTCTTTTATCTGTAATAAACAGTTACGTGTTGTGCGCCACTTGCAATGCAAACTGAGAGCCCTTTGAAAGAGTGGACTGTTCCATAGTTGTCACCAGGTGCCGCTGTGCTTTAAAGGGGAAGTGTTAACTTGGCAAGTCTCACAGCACTACCATTATGTTTACACATTTTTAGCAATAAAAAACATCTTTGGAAACAGGTTTCTTTTTCTTATCAGAGAAGACAAATTGATATTCTTGTGTTATAGCAGTAGTTTGTTGATCAACTGGTATTTTAACAAGCAGAGACACTTCTGACAAAATATATTTGACTTTTAGGTAAAATGTTAGGTAAAGTTTTTGGAAATTATAAAAAGTTCATCTACACCATTTCATGAAGCTTGGGCATTTAAGTAGTAGCATCCAGTGGTGATTTCCTTATCTCAAACAATTCCCTGAAACAAAAGCCAGCAACAGTGGTGAATAAACCACAACAAAAATGACAGTGTCTTAGGTATCAGTAACATATTACTGTATTTTCCCTTGAGCATCACTTACAACTTGACAATGACATCTCATGCTGTTCACAAGTTGATTTATTGTCTGCTGTGGCATCACATCCCACTCCTCTTGAAGGGTCTTTGAGGTTCTAGGGTACACTGAATGGATTAATGATGTTAGTCGAGTTGAATGGGCTTCTCACTGTACCATTCACAAAGTGCCACACTGTAACACCACCACCAAAGGCTCGTCTGGTGACAACAGTTGCTGATGCGTGGGACTCTTCTCCTTGACATCACCAACATTTACGGCCATCATTTCTGTTTAACGTTAATTTTTTTGATGACTGTGGCTTGTGGTGTGGTCAGGTACCCTTGGAGGTGGTCTAGCATGCAGACAAAGCTCATGTAAAAGGCTTTGAAAGGTCTGACTAACACTTGGGTCCCTCTCGCCTCCTTTAGATGTGCCCGGAGTGGCATTCATTATTTGTTTCAACAATCAGAATCAGAATCAGAATCAGAAAAGCTTTATTGCCAAGTACGTTTTTGGACATACAAGGAATTTGTTTTGGCGTAGTCGGTGCAATACAGTACAAATTAAACAGTATAAACATATCTACAATATAATATAAATATATGTGCACAGTTTTAAGTGAGTGAGAGTAAATATAGAGCAGTATAAGATGCAAGAGCAATACAACAGTGCAGGTGATCATTGTGCAAGTAAAGCAGTGCAAGTAAAGCAGGAGTCCATGCTGAGCGTTAATGTAACGCATAGAGTTGCAGGTTACAGGTGTCCTGTCAGCAAAAAAAGGGGGGGTATGGGGGAAAGGGAGAGTGTCAAGGTGGTTTCCGGGCTTTGTTAACCAGGCTGGTGGCAGATGGGAAAAAACTGTTCTTGTGGCGTGAGGTTTTGGTCCGGATGGACCGCAGCCTCCTGCCAGAGGGGAGAGTCTCAAAGAGTCTGTGACCGGGGTGGGAGGGATCAGCCAGAATCTTCCCGGCCCGCTTCAGGGTCCTGGAGGTGTACAGTTCCTGGAGCGACAGTAGACTGCAGCCAATCACCTTCTCAGCAGACCGAATGACACGCTGCAGCCTGCCCTTATCCTTGGCTGTAGCAGCGGCGTACCAGATGGTGATGGAGGAGGTGAGGATGGACTCAATGATGGCTGTGTAGAAGTGCACCATCATAGTCTTTGGCAGGTTGAATTTCTTCAGCTGCCGCAGGAAGAACATCCTCTGCTGGGCTTTCTTGATGAGGGAGCTGATGTTTGGCTCCCACTTGAGATCCTGGGAGATGATGGTTCCCAGGAAGCGGAAAGATTCCACAGTGTCAATTGTGGAGTCACAGAGGGTGATGGGGGCAGGTGGGGCTGGGTTCTGCCTGAAGTCCACAACCACCTCTACTGTCTTTAGAGCGTTGAGCTCAAGGTTGTTCTGGCTGCACCAGTCCAACAGATGGTCCACCTCCCATCTGTACGCAGACTCGTCACCATCAGAGATGAGTCCGATCAGGGTGGTGTCGTCCGCAAACTTCAGAAGCTTGACAGACTGGTGACTGGAGGTGCAGCTGTTGGTGTACAGGGAGAAGAGCAGAGGAGAGAGAACACAGCCTTGGGGGGAACCGGTGCTGATGGTCAGGGAGTCAGAGACGTGCTTCCCCAGCCTCACGCGCTGCTTCCTGTCAGACAGGAAGTCAGTGATCCACCTGCAGGTGGAGTCGGGCACACTCAGCTGGGAGAGCTTCTCCTGTAGCAGAACTGGGACGATGGTGTTGAAGGCAGAGCTGAAATCCACAAACAGGATCCTGGCATAGGTTCCCGTGGAGTCCAGGTGCTGGAGGATGAAGTGAAGGGCTAGGTTGACTGCATCATCTACAGACCTGTTGGCTCTGTAGGCAAACTGCAGGGGGTCAAGGAGGGGGTCGGTGATGTCTTTTAGGTGTGAGAGCACAAGGCGCTCAAAGGACTTCATCACCACAGAGGTCAGGGCGACGGGTCTGAAGTCATTAAGCCCTGTGGTCCTTGGCTTCTTGGGAACAGGGACGATGGTGGAGGACTTGAAGCAGGCTGGCACATGACATGTCTCCAGTGAGGTGTTAAAAATGTCTGTGAAGACTGGAGACAGCTGATCAGCGCAGTGCTTCAGGCTGGCTGGCAGTGTTCACAATTAAACAATCAGTGTGGGATGCGGTCAAAGGATGTCCACTTCCATGCTTTTCTGTGACTCTTTCAATTTCCCTGCAACCTGCTGTTGACCCTCTGTGACACTCTAAGCTCAGTGGCCACTTCCATCTTAGAACATCCTGTTCAAAGCCCCACAATGGCGAAGTACTGTTGATCAATTGGTATAAAAAACATCAATTGATCTAAAAATGTGAACAGCTAGATGAGGAGGAGTGTTTAAATACCAATTATAATTGCATTAGGCCAGTTATTGATTGATTGATGGATCAAACACCTGCTATGAATTTTGCTGTTAAGCTCCTTGTTAGAGAACAGCAAGTTGTGCAAAAAGTGCGGAAACACTGAACAGTTAGACATGTGCATTCAAAAGTTTAGAAAAGGTCAGATTAAGTCCACCTGTAAAGGTTATAGTGCATTTTAGGTAAATCTTGAAATTTCACCTACCTAACCTTCAGAAGCCAACAGATCTCGAAGATGCCCCAGTTCTGCATGCTTAGCCTAATTGAAACGATGCAGTGGGGACTTGTCGATCAGTGAGCTTTTGCTTCTCTTTCTGCTGCTGGCCCAGCTGCATCTGGTCTAGTTTCTGGTCCAGCTGCATCTCATTCTGTTTCTGGTCTTTCTGCATCTGGTCTAGTTGATGCTGGTCAGCTTGCTCCTTTGTATCTTTCCCATTAAATAGACTAGTAAGAAAAGGAAAGTATTACTGAACCAAGGCATTTATATAATTAAGGTAATTAAATATGTTAGTATAAATGATGATAAGATGTAATTAAAAATCTAGTTCGGAAATTATTGGAGCAACAGAAAATATCTGGTAGTACCTAGCAATGCCATGAATTCCATGACCGATGAGACCAGAAAATCCCTCTCCAGGTTGAGCCAGCAGGGCAACCAAAGACAACACGAGAAAGGCCACACCTCAAGGCAGCTTGATCTCAATTGTTGTGAGAGCTCATCATTTGCAAAAATGCCTCATCTGCAACAACAGCATACACTTAATCCATCAATTATGGGTAAAACTGCAAGCAATATTTAAAATAATGGATATCATTTCTCTAATTATTTATTTTCAAATTACAGCTCACATTTCCAGTCCTTATCTTATACTGTTGGTCAGAAGGTTTCACTTGAGCAGCTGTGGTCGTGGGCTGTTATTCCTCTATATGTACACTCAACCGCCACTTTATTAGGTACACCTTGCTAGTACCGGGTTGGACCCCCTTTTGCCTTCAGAACTGCCTTAATCCTTAGATCCATAGATTCAACAAGGTACTGGAAACATTCCTCAGAGAGTTTGGTCCATATTGACATGATAGCATCACATAGATACTGCAGATTTGTCAGCTCCACATCCATGATGTGAATCTCCCCTTCTACCACATCCCAAAAGTGCTCTATTGGATTGAGATCTGGTGACTGTGGAGGCCATTTGAGTATAGTGAACTCATTGTCATGTTCAAGAAACCAGTCTGAGATGATTCGTGCTTTATGACATGGCACGTTATCCTGCTGGAAGTAACCATCAGAAGATGGGTACACTGTGGCCATAAAGGCATGGACATGGTCAGCAACAATACTCTGGTAGGCTGTAACACGATGCTCAATTGGTACTAAGGGGCCCAAAGTGTGACACCATGACACATCATCTTTCAGTCCTATTTATTGATTAGTCCCAGACCAATCAATAGCTACAACTCTTTTGAATATTTAATCCTCAGTTTTCCTCGTCCAAATTACAAAGCACTAAAACTACTTCTGTTTGTTGTTTTGTACCGTCCACCAGGCCCTTACTATCAATTTTTAGATCAGTTTTCAGGCCTTTTATCTGATTTAGTGTTAAATACAGATAAAGTTATTATACTGCGGGATTTTAACATTCATGTTGACACTGTATTTTAAAGCACAATGTTAGAAAATTGGAGAGAAAATGGCGCTCTACACACCTAGAGTATTTCTACTTAATCTGGAAAAATAGCCTACTGTTGTGTAAAAAGACACTTCGCCAAGCCAGAACAGCTTATTTCTCATCATTAATAGAAGAGAACAAGAATAATCCTAGTTTTCTCTTTAGTAGAGTTGCTAAACTTGCACAGAGGTATAGCTCTGTTAAGCCATTCCCTTAGCTCTCAGCAGTCATGACTTTATGGGATTCTACTCAAATAAAATTGATTCTATTAAAAATAAAATCTTTGACATACTCCTGAAGATGATTACTTCATCCTCAGCAAGTGAGACAACATTGGAAGTAACTGTAGAACTTGATCTGTGTTTGGACTGTTTTGATCTTGTGGATCTTCCTGAGTTATCAGAAATATTAGCTTCATCTAAACCTTCAACTTGTATGTTAGACTGCATTTGATACAGTCGATCACAATACAGGTCCTTCTCAAAATATTAGCATATTGTGATAAAGTTAATTATTTTCCATAATGTCATGATGAAAATTTAACATTCATATATTTTAGATTCATTGCACACTAACTGAAATATTTCAGGTCTTTTATTGTCTTAATACGGATGATTTTGGCATACAGCTCATGAAAACCCAAAATTCCTATCTCACAAAATTAGCATATCATTAAAAGGGTCTCTAAACGAGCTATGAACCTAATCATCTGAATCAACGAGTTAACTCTAAACAACTGCAAAAGATTCCTGGGGCCTTTAAAACTCCCAGCCTGGTTCATCACTCAAAACTGCAGGGAGTGAAACCAATTAGAACGATAAAACACAGAAGAGTAACCTAAGGGACAGAGCAGGTATAATAAACAAAAACTTAAACTCAAAAACTCAGACACTGGCTGGCATGACAGTTTAAGCACGATTGCCCCTTAAAAAAATTTAAACTTTTACTTCCAAAAATGATAAGCAGCTTTAGAGTTGTACAGTTGAATACATCCATCATTCCTTAAGCTGCACTGGATCCATAAGCAGGAAATGGTTAAAGAATAACTTTACGTTTAATTTTTACCAACCTCTATCCGGCCTGTGTTGTTTTACAACTGCATGATTCATCTACAGTAACTACTAAACACTGATTAAAACACCTATTTCTCTTATTAATTATCTTCAGGTAAACTCAAGTCAGATGTCAACAGCATAAAGAGACAAAATGTTTGAATTAAAAAATTTATTACAATAACAAAAAAACAAAATAGATAATCAGTCAGCAAGTACAGGGAATTGATACCTTGATTGTGTAATCATAAGCTATTTAATATAATTTCAAATGTAAAAGAAGACGAAGTGACGAAGGACACGATGGTGAAGAGGAACATGGGAACTCCTGTGAAACTGCATCCAAACCCGGAACTGTGGTCTCTCCTTCTGCATAAAACCATGAAAAATGGAAAAACAAGTTCACATTCCACATTGATAAGCCATTCTTAGGGAAATGCACACCTTTTATGTACAAGCATATGTTATTAAACCCTAATCTAAAAATGTTTCTTAATATGAATTTACAAAAACAAAAAATCATATAAAGACAGAGAAAATTAATTGGTATTGTAACGAAAAACTTTGGTGACACAGTTTAAAAAATACCCACAATAACTTAAAAGGTCAGAAAAATGAAATATATATATATATTATTTACATTCTGGTACTTGCAGTTATCCAACACATATAATACAATGCTTTATATCCACTTTCAGCCACTACAAATAGATAACAGGTAGCGGAAAATGGCAGAGTGACTGGCCCAGGTCAGGCTGCCTTTAGTCTTGAAAAACCACTAGAACCGCTCAATGAGTCTGCAGCCACCGCGGCCTGTCTGTGGAGCTCTTCGGAAAACACTGGAGCACATTAAAATGTAGGCTCACTCTTGGTTGACTGACTGCATAGGTCTCCTTTCTCACCGTAAAACTATGTTTTGTGACAAGTTAATAGTCGTATAACAATGATAAATATCTGCACTCACTGGTGTAGAATTGGAACAGTACTTGGACCACCTTTGATGACGTTTCACAAGTAAACGAGTAAAGAGAAAATGAGAAACTGCAATTGTTTCTTTTATTTTAGCTTTCTTTTTTGGCTCCCTGTTTAAATCAAATTTAAAATTAACCTTCTCACATATAAAGCCCCTAATGATCAAGCTCCATTATACATAGGCGATCTGATTGTTACATATGTTCCTAACAGAGCTGTTGTAGTTTTAGGCTCCATTGGTGTGAAACCAGCTCCCAGTTTTAGTCCATTAGGCAGACACCCTGTCTTTACTTTTCTAAAACTTTTCATTTGGTTAAGCTTATAATTAGAGTGGCATATGCTAGTCTGAGCTATCTGTAGTTATGCTGCTATATGTTGAGGCTGCAGGAGGACACTTTCCCTCACTCTGCTACATTCTCATACTACTCTTCAATTTTGCATTCTTTGGTGGTATATTAACTTTTTACTTTGTGTTCTCTTTGTTTTTTCTCTTCATAAAAACTACACCTAGCCTGGCTCTATGTTTAGCTGTAGCTCCTTCCTGGAGGGGCCCATCAGCTGAGCTACACTTAGCTCTGTCTTTCAGTGTTTAACCCTGTCTCTCTACTAGACATAGGTATTGGCTGAGCTTTTATTATGACTAACTGTATGTGCTCTTTTTCATCCTATTGACTAGAAAACTGCCACATATATGCTTAGCTGTGTTTCTGTCCTAGATGAAGCCACTAAAGCAACTACGACTGCCTTTAACATTTTACTTTTATTTCACATGAGAAGTACTCCTGGATCAGTGCTTGTTAGCTCTTTCTGTGTGTATGCTCTGTCTCCTCAAACGAAAAATTCATGAAAGAGGTTTCTGGAATAAGAAGGCCAGAAATTTAACTTTGCCGATCGAAGACGTGAGTTTAACACGTAACCAAAACCACGGAGTTTCAAGGAAACGCAACTTTCCCTCCTTGCTTGGTTCTAGTCGACTGCTGACGGTCAGATCATATTTTTCCCTTTTGCCAAGGAGGCCAAAGGACGAAGATTGACCGCTCTTCCCGAAGTTAACTGTGGACGTACGTTAACTTCCAACTTCCCCCCTCCTCCTTTCTCCCTCTGCTCAGAAGGAGGACTTCAACAAAGTAAAACTCATTCTTTTATTTTTATTTTTATTTCTTTATTAGGAATAGCGTGGGCAGGATAGAGTAGGACATTTTAGTGCAATTAGAGTCGCCATTTAGAGTCTAATGTGTTCTGAATTGTATGTGCATGCCATTGTTTGGAAATTTGCTGGTACTTTCGGAGGCTGCCGTGTCTCGCAAGTGTGTCTTTACCGTGCAAACACCTGCACGGAGGTGCGCTGTGAAACTGGACCGCTATAATAAACTTATGGTGAAAATCAACCATTTTCTTTGTCTTAAACTTCATGTTTTACTGGTTTGCCGCCAAAAGGGTTTATGATCCTTTGTGTGGGCTGAGTTTTACAACCTTGCTGGGGGAAGGTTTATGACTGCCTGTGTCCCGCTGAGCTACACTTTGGGAGAGGCGCACCCAAAGCTTGGTTCAACCATATTCCCGTTTTATTTTGCCATAACTGCTGATTTGATCTCATACACCCCCACTGCTGTTTTGTTTTATTTTGTTTAGTTAGATATTTTGCCCTTTTGTGTAGAACTTTGCATGTTTGAGTAGGTGAAGATTATTAAATCGGAAGAGCGGATTGTATCAGGCTGTGATTTAATAAATATTCACATTGATAAAGAGAAGGCGTTTTGTGTTTATTTTGTGCAAGAGTGATTTGTCAGTCAAAATAAGGTTAAAGGTTCCCCACGTTTCGGTAGAAACGGTTGATTAAACACTGACATCTCTGGTAATAGTTATCAATTATTACTGAGTATTTAACGGTTTTAATTATCAAAGGCATTGAGCCACAGTTACAACACCAGAAGACATCTCTGGTCTCGATTCATAAATGAGGATTTTGGTTAAGAAATTAATTTTGTCAAATTATGATTGTTAATTATAATTCTTGATAAATATTAATTAATCAATAATCATAATTCCTGTAGGCTGCACGGTGGCACAGTTGGTAGCACTGTTGCCTTGCAGCAAGAAGGTCCTGGGCTGTGCAGAGACCACTAAGGGGCAGGTGCTCAAAGTAAAATAAGGGCACACAAAACTGGATTCTAGGGTGGAATATTCGCAAGACTCTCATACAGCTTTTACAGTTCAGTGTACGATGATGTACTATGATGTACTGCAAAATAATAAACATTGAGATATCGAGTTAAATCATATCTTGGGAAAACTATAATATAAAACACAACGCCATACATTTGGGTATTACCTATTTTATGGTGATCTGAATTTTACTCTCCATGACTCCTTTCATCATAGGGAAGTATTGAGATATTAGAGAGCTAGACCACTGAATGTATTTAATTTTTACAAAATTACACTGTTAAACTAAACAGGGACACAATACAAGCTTTTAGTGTCCTGTACAATGCACTACCCTTTTTTTCGCCTTGTATTTAAACAAAACTGATTATTCAATCAAGAGCTCACCATAACAAAAGTCATTGGAGAGAAAACGAGCCTCTGCAGGCTATATTAGAAAGATTTTAGTTTTAGTCTGGGTTATGATTTTTTACACGCTTTCACGGGACAGGAATGCTTTGATTGGTCAGTACATACATAATCTAACCAGAACTATAATCTATCAGGAATATGTGACGGAGCTGATGTTTTATAAATATTTCTATTAAGTTTATTTCACTAAAATAAATTAAGATTTGACTGCCAGATAAAATGGTCTGCCAGATGATAAACGGTCCGCATTTTAAAACAATTGTATATTACAATATACTACCAAAAGCAAGTAGTTTTTATAAGTAGAATTATTATAGAGATCAACTAAATTTTATTTCAGACATAACTTTAAAAAATCAAGTAAACATAAATAACTAAGTGACATTATTCTGGGACTGAACAGAAAAAGATTTTTAGGAGCCGCATGGTGAGTAGACAAACGTTTAATGAAAACTATACTTGAAATTTTACACTGGGAGGCAGGACACAAAACATAGGCAGAGTAATCGGCATGGCGCAGGCAGGCAAACAGTCATGGACAGGCTGGGCATGACAAACAGTAGGATCCAGTAGTGAGCAATAAAAAACAGAGTTTAAATATAGAGACAGGGTGAACAACTGATTGATGAACTAGCTAATCAGGAGAAAAGTGGAGTAGCTGGTGGCAAGGAGAATGCAGAGTACCTGAAGGAGAGAGGCTCTTGTTTTCAAATTTCATGGGCTTTACTGGCATGCATGGACTTTGACATGACCAAAATAAATTGCCAAGTGTTCTTATGTTTATTTATCATTGTTGTCATGTTACGTGTACAGATAATTCAGCAACTTCTGTTGGTTAAAAATGGAGTTGCACTGACAGGGTCTTCCTTTTTGATACACCTGCTGGTCATCACCTGTGTCCTACATATGTTAGGTTTTTGATATAATAATGACCCAAATAGTGACCCAAATTTTAGTAATCTAAGTGTTGTTGTTTTTATTTGTAATAAATAGTGATGGGTGGTGCTCGCAATGAAAACTAAAAGAGCACCAACGGTACCATTTTCCGACTGAAAGCCCTTTGGAACAGTGTAAGTCTCAAAGCTCTACCCTTATGTTTACAGATTTTCAGCAATGAAAAAAAAAACACTTTTGAACAAGTTAATTTTTCTTATCACAGACAACAAATTTATACTCTTGTGCTATAACATGAGTTTGTTGACAAACTGGTATTTTAATAAACATACATTTATTTTCAGGAAAGGTTTGTCTCAGTTAACTTGAGAAGCCAATAGATCTGAAAGATGTCCCAGTTTTGCCTGCTTAGCCTAATTGAAACGATGCTGTCTGAGCTTGTCTTTCAGTGAGCGTTTGTCTAGCTTCTCTTTCTGCTGCTGGTCCAACTGTTGCTGGTCCAGCTGCATCTGGTCTAGTTTCTGGTCCAGCTGCATTTCATTCTGTTTCTGGTCTAGCTGCATCTGGTCCAGTTCTTGCTGGTCTGCTTGCTCCTTTGTATTTTTCCCATGAAACAGGCTGGTAAGACAAGGAAAATATCAATGAAACAAGGCAGCAATATAATTAGGGTAATTAAATGTGTTTGTCTGAATGAAGATAAGATGTGATGAAAAATCTGAATCAGAAATGATTTAAGCAACAGAAAACATCTGGTAGTACCCAGAAATGGCATGAATGGCATGACCAATGAGATGAATAAATCCCTCTCCAGGTTGAGCCAACAGGACAACCATGAACAACACAAGAAAAAGTGCAGCGCCCTTCATTCTGCAAAAAAGACCACAGTGCACACATTAATGAATTCGTTCTCATAGCAATAAAATAAAAAACTAAATAGTGTGTGTGTGTGTGTGTGTGTGTATGTGTGTGTGTGTGTGTGTCTGTGCGTATTTTACAGAATATATTCTTTTAAAGTTACCTATGAGAGCAATTTTGATTTAATTGATTATAAACATTTAGTAATCACATTTTTGAAAAAAGATACACTTTATTAGTCTGAAACTTAAAGGCAAATGTAGTTAAAAATATATATTTAGCAAATGTAGTTAAAAATATATATTTAGTTCTTACCTTTTTGCTGAGTGCTCAAAATGCTGTTAACTCTGCAGTAAGAGCCTCTCAAATTATAGTAATCTGCATCATGCTAACATGCTGTACTCATCTATATATGGTGTGCACGAGGTCATTATAATATTGTGAAATGCTCAATGATTTAGCAAAAAATTGTGATATGAGGGCTGGTATTTAGGCAACAGAGTATTTCATCTAAGGAGTTTTGATTTTGCCTACAGGGTAGTAATTTTAGTTTTGCTTTTGGTAAGCCAGATAAATCTTTAATTATTCTGACTTGTGGGACATCTGAGTCTCAAAACTCTACTCTTATGTTTACAGATGGTCAGCAATAAAAAAGAAACATTTTTGAACAGGTTTATTTTTGTTATCACAGACAACAAATTTATATTATTGTGCTATAACATAAATTTGTTGACAAACTGGTACATTTATTTTTAGGAAAGGTTTGTCTCAGTTAATAACTTGAGAAGCCAACAGATCTCAAAGATGCCCCATTTCTGCCTGCTTAGCCTAATGGAAACGATGCTGTCTGAGCTTCTCTTTCTGCTGCTGGTCCAGCTGCATCTGGTCTAGTTTCTGGTCCAGGTACATCTCATTCTGATTCTGGTCTTGCTGCATCTGGTCCAGTTGTTGCTGGTCTGCTTGCTCCTTTGTATTTTGTGCATGAAATAGGCTGGTAAAAAAAAGAAAGTATCAATAAACCAAGGCAGTAATAAAATTAGGGTAATTAAACGTGTTTGTATTAATGATGATAAGATGTGAGGAAAAATCTGAATCAGAAATGATTTAAGCAACAGAAAACATCTGGTAGTACCTAGCAATGAGGAATGAGACCAAACAAATCCCTCTCCAAGCCAACAGGACAACCATGGACAACACAAGAAAGACCAAACTACACTTCATCCTGACAAGATAGAGATCTCAGTGGAGAAAGGAATACATCTTCTTCAAAGTGCATAGTTGTTCAACTTGATCTGAATTTTTGTGAAAATCTGAGAGCTTATCATTTGCAAAAATGCCTCATCTGCAATAACAGTATACAATATGTCATACAGCTAATCCACCAGTTATGGGTGAAACTACAGGCAATATTTAAGAATAATGGCTATCATTTCTCTAATTATTTACTTTGACATTATTTTGTAAACATTTTCTGGTAAAATATACAATTTCCCCAAAAATTCACACGTAATCACAGCTCAAATTGTTTAGTCCTTATCTCACACTGTTCGTCAAAAGGCTCCTCTACAGCAGCTGTGGTCATGGGCTGTTAGTCCTTTATATAAATGTCTATCACTATGTTCATTGTAACTTTGTAAAATTGGTTTGTAATATTGCAAAATGGTGGGTAACAATGAGTCTGGCATGTAGGCCAGACAGTTAGTGATGTAATCTAAAAGATGCCACCACAGTTGGATAAGATGGGGCTTCAATTCTTTAACCACAACATTTTAACTGAATTCAAGTGAATTTCTAAGATGTCAATATTTTACAGGGGGCTATTTTACAATTTAGTCAATCCTGGGTCATTCCATGATTTTATATAGCTAAACAAAAGGCCAATTGGAAGTTTCTGACAAACCATAACTCTAAAAAGCCTCAAGCTTACAATCTGAATTTGATTCTAGCATGATCTCCTTCTCTGCTGGCTCTAATTACACCTCTGCTTAAAATGTCAGATGGATGTGCTATTTTATTGTCTACTAAAGGTGAATGTAATTTAATCATTGAATTATTCTACATTTTTCTGAAGCTTGGAGCTTGCTGGCCGAAATACCAAAGTAACAAGACTGGAACTAATGGACCTTTGACAATCCAACTAGCAAATCAAAAAAAGAAAAGTAAGAAATAAAAAACTATTGTTCTATATTTGAGTTTGTGTACGTGCTCCCACAACATTAGCCACAGTGGGTAAAAAGATATATATTTTTTTGAGTCAAACAGTGGAGGACAAAAACACAAGTTTGCACCCTCATTTTTGAAAATAGGGCAGTTGCAATTCTGTTGTTCAGGTGTCTATTGTGTCAGCTGTCACTGAAAATAAACAATATAGGCCCATGTCCTACACATGATGCTACGTTGGTTAAGATAAACAGTTCAACATAACCTTAATAAATGTAACATTCTGTTTAAAGCCCTATTTTAAAATTTAATCAATAGCATTGCAAAAACACTGTTAATTAAGAGAGACATATCCCATATATTTGATCATTTTACTTGAAACCTCATGTAAATACCCTGGGAGGCCTTGCTTTTTGCTTTTAAACTATTCATCGCTAAAACAATATGACTTTGGAAATTAAATTAAAACAAATTTTATGCAGTTAGACAAGCTGTTGTTTTGTAAAGTCCAAGAGTAGTGAAGCACACTTTAATAGTAATTAGAGTAATTTGACAGCTTCTTTGTGATATTTAGTGCTTTCTTCTGTTTTGACGATGTCATGTAGCAAAACATCCAGGTAGATTAGGATTCTTAAAAGGATAGGTCTGGTATAGTAATCCAGTCACTGAGGGCAACACTCTGGCGCTGAACTGCTGGCAGCAACCATATTAAATACCCTCCAGGGATAATTAATGGGACATGGAACACCTGCCACCACTCCTGACGACCCCAGACCCACCTAGAGGCCAAGTACAGAGCAACAACAACAACAGCACACAGATCCTGACAGACGAATTGCCAGCTATCGCAAATGGTGGATGGATGTTCTTGATATCAAGGGTGTCAGAACCAGCTGGACCAGATACTTATGACCAGGTCATATCGGGCACCTTTTTTCTGGAGAAATCGTTTTTGTTAATACTCTGGTTTCATTGTCTTATAGTAAAAGCAGGTTGATGTTCAGAAAGATGAAGTGTGACAAGTAAGTAAAAACAGAAGAAAGCACTAAATATTACAAAGAAGCTGTCAAATTACTCTTTGCTATATTCTTTTTATCAGTTAACCTGCATTCAATTTGATATTAAGAAAGAGGATCCTGTCTAATGCAACTTTGGGTTGCATCTTTCAAAACAGATGACCAACTGTCTGGCCCACATGCCAGATCAGATCTTTACCCACATTTGTGCAATTTTTTTTATTAATTTCACAATAACATAATCAACTCGTTGTTGAACATACAGTACAGACCAAAAGTTTGGACACACCTTCTCATTCAAAGAGTTTTTTTTATTTCCATGACTATGAATATTGTAGCTTCACACTGAAGGCATCAAAACTATGAATTAACACATGTGGAATTATATACTGAACAAAAAAGTGTGAAACAACTGAAAATATGTCTTATATTCTAGGTTCTTCAAAGTAGCCACCTTTTACTTTGATTACTGCTCCGCACACTCTTGGCATTCTGTTGATGAGCTTCAAGAGGTCGTCACCTGAAATGGTTTTCACTTCACAGGTGTGCCCTGTCAGGTTTAATAAGTGGGATTTCAAGCCTTATAAATGGGGTTGGGACCATCAGTTGTGTTGTGCAGGAGGTGGATACAGTACACAGCTGAGAGTCTTACTGAATAGACTGTTAGAGTTTGTATTATGGCAAGAAAAAAACAGCTAAGTAAAGAAAAACGAGTGGCCATCATTACTTTAAGAAATGAAGGTCAGTCAGTCCGAACAATTGGGAAAACTTTGAAAGTGTCCCCAAGTGCAGTCGCAAAAACCATCAAGCGCTACAAAGAAACTGGCTCACATGAGGACCGCCCCAGGAAAGGAAGACCTAGAGTCACCTCTGCTGCGGACGATAAGTTCATCCGAGTCACCAGCCTTAGAAATCGCAGGTTAACAGCAGCTCAGATTAGAGAACAGGTCAATGCCACACAGAGTTCTAGCAGCAGACACATCTCTAGAACAACTGTTAAGAGGAGACCGTGTGAATCAGGCCTTCATGGTAAAATGCTGCTGGGAAACCATTGCTGAGGACAGGCAACAAGCAGAAGAGACTTGTTTGGTCTAAAGAACACAAGGAATGGACATTAGACCAGTGGAAATCTGTGCTTTGGTCTGATGAGGCTGTGTAAGGGCTATTTGACCAAGAAGGAGAGTGATGGGGTGCTGCGCCAAATGACCGGGCCTCCACAGTCACCGGACCTGAACCCAATCGAGATGGTTTGGGGTGAGTTGGACCGCAGAGTGAAGGCAAAAGGGCCAACAAGTGCTAAGCATCTCTGGGCCTCCTTCAAGACTGTTGGAAAACCATTTCAGGTGACGACCTCTTGAAGCTCATCAACAGAATACCAAGAGTGTGTGGAGCAGTAATCAAAGCAAAAGGTGGCTACTTTGAAGAACCTAGAATATAAGACATATTTTCAGTTGTTTCACACTTTTTTGTTCAGTATATAATTCCACATGTGTTAATTCATAGTTTTGATGCCTTCAGTGTGAAGCTACAATATTCATAGTCATGAAAATAAAGAAAACTCTTTGAATGAGAAGGTGTGTCCAAACTTTTGGTCTGTACTGTAGGTTTTTGAAGCGTACTTAGTATTTCACAAATCTTTCCATCTTTGCTTAATCTTTATTAAACTAGTGACATTCTTGAAATCTGTCATGGGCGTTTTGAACACTAGAGGTTAGATTTAAATAATTTGTATGCTGGGACATACCAGATCATTGATACGTTACAAAAACATCCATAAAAAGGGTTTTAGTCTATTTTAAGAATTATTTATTTATACATATATTGATGGATGACTGGATGGATGTGATAGAACTCATGTTAGCAATATTACAAAAAATATTTTTTCATCTCATCCATACAAATAGCTTTGTCCAGTCAGAGATACACGTTCTTGTGTTTCACTTTGTTTTAGGTAGCTCAAATGAAACACCACAACTGAACAAGGAGTCAGTTTTTGTTTTAATATGAGACAGTTTTGATCTCTTAAGTAAATTATAGATTCTAAGGCTATGTATGTATTATTGGTTTAAATTCCTGCAGATTTTAAGTAATAAAAAATAAAAGCCACAAAAATGACAACCAGTGTTACTTATGGGAATATTCAGTTTAGACAGTTAAGACAGAACGGCTCTTCCATCTTGATTAAATAAAAATAAAATGACACTAAAGTAATTCATCTCTCATTCTCTCTTCACTTAAAGTTGGATTGTGTGCTGTGAGCATTGTCCAGAGAAGTGTTTCTCTGTCGCAATGACAGTGCAAACGTCATGCTACATTACCGTTAACATTTAGATGATTTTCTTATAATTTCCTCAATATTTTTCTGTTTAGTCTATTGTTTAAGTCACAGTTCATGACTAAAGTCAAAGGTCAAAGAGGTGCTTTGCTGGTGTAATATAGAACTAAGACAGGGTGTTGGAAATTCATTTGGTGTAACTTAGTGTTCAATTTAAGTAGAATCTAATTAGTTTGATGGGATAAAAACGATTAACTTAAATTATCCCAATTCTTCACAAAGTTACATAACTTTGAGATCTTAATGCCGGAAAGGCTATACTTGAAATACATATATTTGATTACTGGATAAAAGCACCATTAGGAAGCCAAATATCCCTGGCATATTTAGATTTAAAATAATTTTTTAATTTAACCAGAAGTTTGTTTCTGACAGGAAATGAGACAGAAATGTCTAAAAAATAAAACAATGTAAAAGGAAAAAGAAAAAACTTTTCTTTTCATTTTATCCAAAATATAATGTGGAAAATGATTACTTCTATGAAACCTTTTTTTATAATTCCTGTCCAGTTTTGAACATGTTTCCACTTAAATTTTGATAGTTTAGTGTTGAGTTGGAAGGCCTCCTTGCCATTCCCCCAGGTTTCCTCCAAAGATTCAAATTAGGACTCTAGCTGGGACACTCCAAAAGCTCAATTATCCTTCAGAGAAATAAAAGATTACTTTAAACCTGGGTTATGATGAGTGGCTGGCTAAACCCTGTGGGCCTCCTCAACAAACAGTTAAGACTTGCTCACCTTGTTGACAAATTGTAGTACTTTCATATCAAACTTATTGTATCAATTTTAGTAGGGGTTCTTTAATCCCAACAACCTTGTCAAAGCCTTGTAACATAATCATGCATTCTATGATACACAGATTTTTGTTATTCCCAAGGGGAAAAAAGTGATACAGGCAGCAGGAAGGACAACAATAAACAATGAAAACAGTAAACAACAAAGAGACAATATATACCTCCAACAAACCATTTTTCACATAAATGTCAGTGCTGTCTAATAATATCTCAAATAAGTTTCCCATGGAAAATAGGTTAAATGCAGCTAAAATGTGTGTAAAAAAGCTGATATACAAGGACAGGCTAATTTGCTGGTAACCTTACTGCTCCTGTTACGGCCTGAGGCCATTTGATTTGCATAAGACTGTGTGGTTACAGATTGATGATTTGCTGACCCAGCTGTGCAGCTACACATCTGGGATTGGCTGGTTTCTCCTAACACCTCCTGATGGACTTCCTCCTGAAACCTGTTTGGACTGTTCATCTTTGGGTCCTCCAATCACAGAAGAAGCCCTTCTATTTAAACTCAGCTCACTTGTCAATGAGGTTGGCTGTGATTTGATCTGAGTAGCTTGCCTCTTAGTTGGGTGTCTAGTAATAACTGATTGTCTGTACTTGTTCTAGTACCCTCCTTTGGTTCTCTTTTTTATCAAAACCTGAAACTGACGGAACAACACACTGCTTTATATTTTAAAAACCACCGACATCTGGTTTATTGTGTCTTTTCCTTTTCCCTGGCTGACCTGGATCTTTATAGTGGGTTATGCTTTATTTCTACAAAAATAACTTAATTAAAAGCAGCTGTCTCATGTGTACCCGCAAGTCTTTAGTTTGTACGAAGAAATTGTTTAGTTTACAAAGCGATATGTGGAGCTCAGTGGTTCAGAGGTTTCCATAGTAAAGGCTCCAAGCAGCTTCATGTTCCTGGGACCGCAGCTGCCAATATTTTTACATAATGAAAGGCTCAGAGTAATGTAGACAACCTCCTAGTACGTGAATACAAAAGCAAATGAACTCACAGGCAAACAAAGTTCCAAGTTTTCTGGGATAATATCCTTTGGACTGAGGGGAAAAAAAAGGATTTTTCTTGCTAAATTTATTGGTTAAAAACTGTAAAAACACTATCTTTAATCTTTTGATCTAATCATCTGATTGTGTGGAAACTGTGGACTGTAGCTTAGCAAGTATTAGATTTACATTGGTAGACTATTCTAGAAATTAACATTGCACCATTGACCTAAATAAAATACTCTTAACAGATGTCAATATCTTCAGATCTACACTTGTTCAGAACATTATAATAAGAGATAGAGGGTGCGGTTTGAAGCAGATCACCTTTATTGGACTTCAGGCATCCTACCAAAGCAATTGAATAAAAATTTTTTAATAAGCAGACAATTGTGCAGATATTTTCAATCACTGTTCAACCAAACTAGGTTTTTGCATTTATAGATGCTCAGACAGGACTTGAAAATACTATCAGATCCACTTTAGTTGAAGTGATTTTCAGCAGACTTGTATTTAAACAAAAGTTTATCAAGCTGCGGCTGGTCCAGTTGCTCCTGGACTGCTTGGTCCACTCCACGTCTCCTTTTGTCTATACGGCCACTGGTGAAAGAAAAACAGGTACATTACCAAATGAAAAAGAACAAAGTAGGTAATCATAAACACTAATTCTAATACATGGTGTAATTTCATTACCATTTCAGAAATATCGATAGAAGAACAATTACTTATAGATTCAACAAATGAATTGAAAAATGCTGTAAATGTATACTGTAACGAAGGCCATAGAATAACACTTTAAGTCCTTACTTAAAGATGCTATGCATGGCATGACCAATTCCAGAAGCAATCAATCCAATTATTCCCTCTCCAGGTTATACCATCATGACAACCGTGGACAACACAAGAAAGACCACAATACACTTCATCCTGCCAAGAAAGCAATTATACTGAAAAACTATAAATGTCCATTTTGTTTAGTAAATGGTTTGTACTTGCTTAAGTGCTTGGTAGTAATTGTTGTACCATTATTAAGAGGTCGAGATATTTCTAAGTAGATCTCTAATTTTCTATGGAAGTACCGTTATTTCTAAAACGTTAGAATTTCCAGGCTTGTTTTTAGAAAAACAACATTTCAATTTAACTTTGGATTTATATTCTAAGACAATATGTGCCCCTAGATTGTTAAATTACATTTTTACAAGATTTATAAATTAATTATGCTGAAATACAGTATTTAAACCTTACCTTTATGATAACCTAACCTTGGTAAATATTATTTACTGACAAAGCAAAGTGTTACCCATCCTTAAAGCACCTGTTTACTGGTGTCCCTGCACCTTTGAATAAATGTGCAGGACTAAGTTGATTTTATAAGTGTCAAACATTTTGCAATACTTAAAAAAGAGCTGAATGTGACATCTTACAGCACTGTAAAACCTGCTTTTCTGGTCCAGTACAAAGATGGGACTACAATTGAGGGGCCGGGATTGGACTACCAAAGTAGAAAGGAATATAAGGTCGGTCTGAGTATTTCAGAAACTACTGATCTACTGGGATTTTCACGCACTACCATCTCTAGGGTTTACAGAGAATGGTCCAAAAAAGAGAAAATATCTAGTGAGCGGCAGTTTTGTGGGCGCAAATGCCTTGTTGATGCAAAAGGTCAGAGGAGAATGGCTAGACTGGTTAGAGCTGATAGAAAGGCAACAGTAACTCAAATAACCACTCGTTACAACCAAGCATGCAGAAGAGCATCTCTGAACGCACAACACGTAGCGGATGGGCTACAGCAGCAGAAGACCACACCGGGTGCCACTTTTGTCATCTAAGAACAGGAAACTGAGGCTACAATTCACACAGGCTCACCAAAATTGGACAATAGAAGATTAAGAAAATGTTGCCTGGTCTGATGAGTCTCAATTTCTGCTGTGACATTCGGATGGAAGGGTCAGAATTTGGCGTCAACAACATGAAATCATGGATCCATCCTGCCTTGTATCAATGGTTCAGGCTGGTGGTGGTGTAATGGTGTGGGGGATATTTTGTCGTCACACTTTGGGCCCATTAGTACCAATTGAGCATTGTGTCAACGCCACAGCTACCTGAGTATTGTTGCTGACCATGTCCATCCCTTTATGACCACAGAGTACCCATCTTCTGATGGTTACTTCCAGCAGGATAAAGCACCATGTCAAAAAGCATGAATCATCCCAGACTGGTTTCTTGAACATGACAATGACTTCACTGTACTCAAATGTCCTTCACAGTCACCAGATCTCAATCCAATAGAGCACCTTTGGGATGTGGTGGAACGGGAGATTCACATCATGGATGAGCAGCTGACAAATCTGCACCATTTTGTGTCAAGGATGGAATAATCAAACAAAAAATTTTTTTGAATTCTTAGTCTAAAACAAAATGGCTTCCGTCTGTGCAAGCTGAGTTGCCTGTCTAAGATTGTGGCATATCCCTGATAGTTCATTAGTCATAGTTTAACATGATTGTGACTGGCATTAAAGGAGACAAAACGCCATTGAAAAACCACCTAATTGTTTTTATATCTAGAAGTAAGTTATTCTCTGCGTTTTTGGTAAAGTTGCACTTTACTTAAAACTTCTGACGGTTAAACCTAAATATCTTTAGGTTTGCATATGGAAAATTGCAGCAAAAAAAGCAAAAATTTAGAATCAATTTTAAAAATGCAACTGGTAAATGAAACAAGCTGGGTTTTATGTTGGTTTGGTTTTCATTGATCATTAGGACGTCTCCTCGTGTAATTATCAACCTTCTTCAGACCTAAGACCTTATTGAGACCAAAGCTTGGATCTCAAGTAGTTGACATTCTTTTTGGATTATTGTTAGGGACTTATGTTAAAGGTATGAAGTTTCAGTTAAAGTGGGTTATGGAGTACTCATTGAAAAATTAGGGTTTTGGAGGCTACAGAAATAGTAAAGATAAAAATGCAAACGTGTGTACAAAAGAAAAACAATTCTGAAATATTCAGTGTTTATGACAAAAATGGAGCCAGGCTTTCTTCTCTTCAGGTTTTTATTTCAGGTAAATCCATCAAACAACAACTCTGTATTACACATGACAACAACTGACAAATTAAACTGATTAAATTAACATTATACCTGTCTAAACTTATGTCTGTAAAAAGGTTTTGAAATATAATGGGTTTTATGCAAAAGGTAACCTGAAAAAAAATAAATGTTTACCAACATGGCACAGTTATCAGTTGATAATGGCTTTGAAATCATTCTGTATTTTATGATTAGACGTCTTCCGTTTTTCATACTGATATATCCCAAGAAATGCTATTAGGTCTTGTCATGTTATATTATTACGCACATTTTATTATAGCCTGTTTTAATTGATTTCTAGCCTCCATTTTGTACACCTTGCTAGCACCGGGTTGGACCCCCTTTTGCCTTCAGAACTGCCTTAATCCTTCATGCCATAGATTCAACAAGGTACTGGAAACATTCCTCAAAGAGTTTGGTCCATATTGACATGATAGCATCACACAGATGCTGCAGATTTGTCGGCTGCACATCCATGATGCAAATCTCCCGTTCCACCACATCCTAAAGGGGCTCTATTGGATTGAGATCTTGTGACTGTGGAGGCCATTTGAGTTCAGTGAACTCATTGTCATGTCCAAGAAACCAGTCTGAGATGATTTATTATTATTGATTATTCCATCCTTGACACGAAAAAGGTTTAACTAGAAAGTTTTTTGTTTTGAACAACGAATAAAAACAAACATATTAGAAGGGCCATTAATATCGTGGATTCTGCAATACAGTCCAAAGTTCTTGTTAGCCTACAAAATTTTTTAAAGTGTAATTTTTTCTTCTGTCAAGAAACAGCGGATGTGACAGGCCACAGAGCTTTAGTCTCATCAGTCCAAAGCACATTCTCTCAGACACTCAGGGGCTTGCCTTCATGCAGTTTGCCAAAATCCAGCCTGGCTGTTAAGTGTTTTTGTATTAATACTGGAGCAATCCTGGGTTTCTTCCACAATGGTCATGGTTCAACATGTAAAGGATGGTGCCATCAGAAAGAGACATACCGGATGTTGATCTTCAACTAAAATGGTCAACTAAAAGGTTAAATGTCAGTCAGTCATTTTCTACCGCTTATTCCATAGTGGGTCGTGGGGGAGCTGGTGCCTATCTCCAGCAGTCTATGGGCGAGAGGCAGGGTACACCCTGGACAGGTTGCCAGTCCATCGCAGGGCAACACACAAACAACCATGCACACACTCATTCATACACCTAAGGGCAATTTAGAGTGACCAATTAACCTAACTGGCATGTCTTTGGACTGTGGGAGGAAGCCAGAGTACCCGATGAGAACCCACACATGCACGGGGAGAACATGCAAACTCCATGCAGAAAGACTCCCGGCCAGGAATCAAACCCTGGACCTTCTTGCTGCAAGGCAACAGTGCTACCAACTGCGCCACCGTGCAGCCCATGATTAAATGTGACAGAGTTATTTATTTTACATTGTGGAAAACTTTACAGTTCTACTGAGTTGAACATGACATCCGAAACCATAAACGCTACCATGAAAAATGTATTGTGAAAAATTAACTTGTCCAATTTGTCGATAAATTGCTGACAAAGTGACAAATTTTGTGTCAAGTGAAACAAATTTTTTTTATTATTATTTTTTTTCTGGAGGTATTTTGTGTTAGTCTTTTGACTTTGGCTCCTTTTCCATTCTCAGTCTGCTACCTGTCGAGTTTCTGAAAAAGGTTAAACTTCTTGACTCTTGATTATGCAGGCCTACACTCACCAGCCACTTTATTAGGTACACATTGCTAGAAGTACTGGAAACATTCCTGAGAGAGTTTGGTCCATATTGACACGATAGCATCACACAGATGCTGCATATTTGTCGGCTGCACACCCATGATGTGAATCTCCCGTTCCACCACATCCCAAAGGTGCTCGTATTCGTCGTCTTTTGCTTTATCTGGGACCGGGTTGCGGGGGCAGCAGACTCAGCACAGACGCCCAGATGTCCCTCTCCTAAGACACCTCCTCCAGCTCCTCCGGGGGGAGCCCAAGGCGTTCCCAGGCCAGCCGAGAGATATAGTCCCTCCAGCGTGTCCTGGGCCGTCCCCTGGGCCTCCTCCCGGTGGGACGTGCCTGGAACATCTTCCGAGGAAAGCGTCCAGGAGGCATCCGGTATAGATGCCCGAGCCACCTCAACAGGCTCCTCTCGATGTGGAGGAGCAACGGCTCTACTCCGAGCCCCTCCCGGATGGCCGAGCTCCTCACCCTATCTCTAAGGGAGTGCCCGGCCACCCTACGGAGGAAGCTCATTTCAGCCGCTTGTATCCAGGATCTCGTTCTTTCGGTCATGACCCAAAGTTCATGGCCATAGGTGAGGGTAGGAACGTAGACCGACCGGTAAATCGAGAGCTTTGCTTTTCGGCTCAGCTCTCTCTTCACCACAACGGACAGGCACAGCGCCCCCATTACTGTGGCAGCCGCACCGATCCGTCTGTCGATTCTTCCCTCACTCGTGAACAAGACCCCAAGATACTTAAACTCCTCCACTTGAGGCAAGAACTCCCCTCCAACCTGAAGAGAACAAGCCACCCTTTTCTGGTCGAGAACCATGGCCTCGGACTTGGAGGAGCTGATCTTCATCCCAGCCGCTTCACACTCGGCTGCGAACAACCCCAATGCGTGCTGTAGGTCTTGGCTAGAGGGGGCCAGCAGGACCACGTCATCTGCAAAAAGAAGAGACAAAATCCTCTGGTCCCCAAATCAGACCCCCTCCGGCCATTGGCTGCACCTAGAAATCCTGTCCATAAAAGTTATGAACAGGACCGGTGACAAAGGGCAGCCCTGCCGGAGTCCAACAAGCACTGAGAACAGGTCTGACTTAGTGCTGGCAATGCGAACCAAACTCCTGCTCCGTTTGTACATAGACCGGGTGGCCCCTAGTAAAGGGCCCCCGATTCCATACTCCTGGAGCACCCCCCACAGGACATCACGAGGGACACAGTCGAATGCTTTCTCCAGGTCCACAAAACACATGTGGATCGGTTGGGCAAACTCCCATGAACCCTCGAGTACCCTGTAGAGGGTATAGAGCTGGTCCAGTGTTCCACGGCCGGGACGAAAACCACACTGCTCCTCCTGAAGCCGGGGTTCGACTATCGGCCGGACTCTCCTCTCCAATACCCTGGCGTAGGCCTTACCAGGGAGGTTGAGGAGTGTGATCCTCCTGTAGTTGGAACACACACTCCGGTCACCCTTCTTATGTAGGGGGACCACCACCCCAGTCTGCCAATCCAGAGGCACTGTCCCCGTCCGCCAAGCAATGTTAAAGAGGCGTGTCAACCATGACAGCCCCACAACATCCAAAGACTTGAAGTACTCAGGACGGATCTCATCCAACCCCGAAGCCCTGCCACCGCGGAGCTTTTTAACCACCTCGGTGACTTCAGCCTGGGTGATGAAAGAGTCCAACTCCGAGTCCCCAGCCTCTGTTTACACCAGGGAATGCGTGATGGCAGGATTGAGGAGACCCTCGAAGTACTCCTTCCACCAGGCGATAATGTCCCCAGTCGAGGTCAGCAGCTCCCCACCCCCGCTGTAAACAGTGTTGGCGAAGCACTGCTTCCCCCTCCTGAGGCGCCGGACGGTTTGCCAGAATCGCTTCGGGGCCAACCGGTAGTCCTTCTCCATGGCCTCACCGAACTCCTCCCAGGTCAGAGTTTTTGCCTCTGCCACCGCCCGGGCCATGGCACGCTTGGCCCCATGGTACCTGTCAGCCGCCTCAGGAGTCCCACAAGCCAACCACAGCCGATAGGACTCCTTCTTCAGCTTGTCACCACCGGGCTTGGGGATTGCCGCCGCGACAGGCACCGCAGACCTTACGGCCGCAGCTACGTGCGGCAGCATTGACAACAGATGCGGAGAACATGGTCCACTCGGACTCTATGTCTCCAACATCCCTCGGAATCTGGTCAAAGCTCTCCCAGAGGTGAGAGTTGAATACATCCCTGGCCAAGGGGTCCACCAGACGTTCCCAGCAGACACTCACTATGCGCTTGGGCCTGCCAAGTCTGTCCGGCTTTCTCCTCCCCCAGCGGATCCAACTCACCACCAGTTGGTGATCAGTGGACAGCTCAGCCCCTCTCTTCACCCGAGTGTCCAAAACATGCGGCCCAAGGTCTGATGATACGACAACAAAGTCAATCATTGACCTCCTGCCTAGGGTGTCCTGGTTCCAAGTGCACTGATGGACACCTTTATGTTTGAACATGGTGTTCATTATGGGCAATCCATGACTAGCACTGAAGTCAAATAACAAAACACCGCTCGGATTCAGATCAGGGAGGCCATTCCTCCCGATCACGCCTCTCCTGGTGTCACTGACGTTTCCCATGTGGGCTTTGAAGTCCCCCAGCAGAATAATGGAGTCCCCAGGAGGGGCACTATCCAGCACCCCCAACAGGGATGCCAAGAAGGCCGTGTACTCTGCAGTACCACTCGGCCCATAGGCTGAAATGATAGTCAGAGACCTCTCCCCAACCCGAAGGCGCAGGGATTCGACCCTCTCATCCACTGGGGTAAACCCCAACACTAGACGGCTGAGCTGGGGGGCGACAAGCAAACCCACCCCAGCCCGCCGCCTCCCTCCATGGGCCACTCCAGAGTAGAAGAGAGTCCAGCCCCTCTCGAGGAGATGGGTTCCAGAGCCCACTCTGTGCGTGGAGGCGAGCCCGACTATTTCTAGTCGATATCTCTCGACCTCCCGCACCAGCTCAGGCTCCTTCCCCCCCCAGCGAGGTGACATTCCACGTCCCTAGAGCCAGCCTAAGCATCCGGGGATCGAGCATCCGAGGTCTCCACCTTCGTCCGCCGCCCAATCCTCTTTGCACCTGTCCCTCACGGTTCCCCCGCAGGTGGTGGGCCCACTGGGGGCTTGTTTCGCGTCTCTCATTCGGGCTTGGCCCGGCTGGGTCCCGCGAGGAGCAGCCCAGCCACCAGGCGCTCTCCAACGAGTTCCGACCCCCGGCCTGGCTCCAGGGTGGGACTCCGGCTCCGCTGTACCGGGCGACGTCACGTGCCTCGATTTCGTAGTCATCATGAGGGGTTCTTGAACCGCTCTTTGTCTGACCCGTCACCTAGAGCCTGTTTGCCATGGGAGACCCTACCAGGGGCATTTAGGCCCCAGACAACATAGCCTCTAGGATCATTCGAGAACTCAAACCCCTCCACCACGTTAAGGTGGCAATTCAAGGAGCCAAAGATGCTCTATTGGATTGAGATCTGGTGACTGTGGAGGCCATTTGAGTACAGTGAACTCATTGTCATGTTCAAGAAACCAGTCTGAGAGGATTCGTGCTTTATGACATGGCGCGTTATCCTGCTAGAAGTAACCATCAGAAAATGGGTACACATTGGTCATACAAGGGTGGTAAGCAACAATACTTAGGTAGGCTGTGGCATTGACACGATGCTCAATTGGTACTAAGGGGCCCAAAGTGTGCCAAGAAAATATCCCCCACACCATTACACTGCCACCACCAGCCTGAACCGTTGAGGCAGGATGGATCCATGCTTTCATGTTGTTGACGCCAAATTCTGACCCTACCATCAGAAACAGAATCAGAATCAGAATCAGAATCAGAATCAGAAAAGCTTTATTGCCAAGTACGTTTTTGGACATACAAGGAATTTGTTTTGGCGTAGTCAGTGCAATACAATACAAATTAAAAAGTATAAACATATCTACAATATAATATAAATATATGTGCACAGTTTTAAGTGAGTGAGAGTAAGTATAGAGCAGTATAAGATGCAAGAGCAATACAACAGTGCAGATGATCATTGTGCAAGTATGGCAGTGCAAGTAAAGCAGGAGTCCAAGCTGAGCGTTAATGTAACGCATAGAGTTACAGTGTTACAAGTGAAAGGGGGAGTGTCAGTGTGGTGTCCGGGCTTTGTTAACAAGGCTGGTGGCAGATGGGAAAAAACTGTTCTTGTGGCGTGAGGTTTTGGTCCGGATGGACCGCAGCCTCCTGCCAGAGGGGAGAGTTTCAAAGAGTCTGTGACCAGGGTGGGAGGGATCAGCCAGAATCTTCCCTGCTCGCTTCAGGGTCCTGGAGGTGTACAGTTCCTGGAGCGACAGTAGACTGCAGCCAATCACCTTCTCAACAGACCGAATGACACGCTGCAGCCTGCCCTTATCCTTGGCTGTAGCAGCGGCGTACCAGATGGTGATGGAGGAGGTGAGGATGGACTCAATGATGGCTGTGTAGAAGTGCACCATCATAGTCTTTGGCAGGTTGAATTTCTTCAGCTGCCGTAGGAAGAACATCCTCTGCTGGGCTTTCTTGATGAGGGAGCTGATGTTTGGCTCCCACTTGAGATCCTGGGAGATGATGGTTCCCAGGAAGCGGAAAGATTCCACAGTGTCAATTGTGGAGTCACAGAGGGTGATGGGGGCAGGTGGGGCTGGGTTCTGCCTGAAGTCCACAACCATCTCCACTGTCTTTAGAGCGTTGAGCTCAAGGTTGTTCTGGCTGCACCAGTCCAACAGATGGTCCACCTCCCATCTGTACGCGGACTCGTCACCATCAGAGATGAGTCCGATCAGGGTGGTGTCGTCCGCAAACTTCAGAAGCTTGACAGACTGGTGACTGGAGGTGCAGCTGTTGGTGTACAGGGAGAAGAGCAGAGGAGAGAGAACACAGCCTTGGGGGGAACCGGTGCTGATGGTCAGGGAGTCAGAGACGTGCTTCCCCAGCCTCACGCGCTGCTTCCTGTCAGACAGGAAGTCAGTGATCCACCTGCAGGTGGAGTCGGGCACACTCAGCTGGGAGAGCTTCTCCTGTAGCAGAACTGGGACGATGGTGTTGAAGGCAGAGCTGAAATCCACAAACAGGATCCTGGCATAGGTTCCTGTGGAGTCCAGGTGCCGGAGGATGAAGTGAAGGGCTAGGTTGACTGCATCGTCTACAGACCTGTTGGCTCTGTAGGCAAACTGCAGGGGGTCCAGGAGGGGGTCGGTGATGTCTTTTAGGTGTGAGAGCACAAGGCGCTCAAAGGACTTCATCACCACAGAGGTCAGGGCGACGGGTCTGAAGTCATTAAGCCCTGTGGTCCTTGGCTTCTTGGGAACAGGGACGATGGTGGAGCACTTGAAGCAGGCTGGCACATGACATGTCTCCAGTGAGGTGTTAAAAATGTCTGTGAAGACTGGAGACAGCTGATTAGCGCAGTGCTTCAGTGTCTTTGGCTGGTGAGACAGAATCCGGACCAGCAGCTTTCCGGGGGTTCTGTCTCCTGAAGAGTTTGTTGACGTCCCTCTCCTGGATGGAAAGAGCCGTCCTCGGCGTGGGTAGGGGGCTGGTGGGGGGGAACTTCAGGGTGGGGGTTGGAGGTGCCAAGGCCCCTCTTGAGGTTGGAGAGATGGGGGTGGTGGATTGTGGCTGCAGCTGTTGGGGGGCGTCGTGGGGGATGGTTGCAGGACTGTCCCTTTGTCTTTCAAAGCGGCAGTAGAACTCGTTCAGGTTGTTGGCGAGGCGTCGGTCGTTGATGGAGTGGGGGGGTTTCGGCTTGTAGTTGGTAATTTGCTTGAGCCCTTTCCAGACAGACGCAGAGTCGTTGGCTGAGAACTGGTTTTGGAGCTTCTCAGAGTACAGTCGTTTGGCCTCTTTCACTGCCTTGCCAAACTTGTACTTTGCCTCTCTGTATATGTCTTTGTCCCCACTCCTGAAGGCCTCTTCCTTATCCAGTCTTAACCTTCTGAGTTTAGCTGTGAACCAGGGTTTGTCGTTGTTGTAACTCACCCTGGTGCATGATGGTACACAGCTGTCCTCACAGAAGCTGATGTAGGAAGTCACAGCCTCTGTGTACTCGTCCAGACTGTTGGTAGTAGTCCTGAACACATCCCAGTTTGTACAGCCTAAACACGCCTGGAGATTCTCCACAGCCTCACTGCTCCACTTCCTTGTCGTCCTCACAACAGGTTTGCAGAGCTTTAGTTTCTGCCTGTATGCAGGAATCAGGTGGACCATGATGTGGTCGGACTGGCCCAGTGCAGCACGTGGGACGGCGTGATAAGCGTCTCTGATGGTGGTGTAACAGTGATCCAGAATGTTGTCCTCTCTGGTCGGACATTTTATAAACTGTCTATATTTGGGGAGTTCGTGGGTCAGATTACCTTTGTTAAAGTCACCAACGACGATTACTAAGGAGTCCGGGTTGGTCCGCTCCACACTCAGTATCTGGTCGGCGAGCATGCGCTGTGCGACCTGCACGTTAGCTTGCGGCGGGATGTAAACACCGACCAGGATGAACGAAGCGAACTCACGGGGGGAATAGAAAGGCTTACAGTTTATGATGAACCATCCAAATGTCACAGCAGAAATCGAGACTCATCAGACCAGGCAACATTTTTTTAATCTTCTATTGTACAATTTTGGTGAGCCTGTGCGAATTGTAGCCTCAGTTTCCTGTTCTTAGATGACAAGAGTGGCACCCGGTGTGGTCTTCTGCTGCTGTAGCCCATCCGCTACGTGTTGTGCTTTCAGAGATGCTCTTCTGCATGCCTTGGTTGTGACGAGTGGTTATTTGAGTTACTGTTGCCATTCTATCAACTTAACAAGTCTGGCAATTCTCCTCTGACCTCTGGCATCAACAAGACATTTGCAACCACAGAACTGCTGCTCACTGGATATTTTCTCTTTTTCAGACCATTCTCTGTAAACCCTAGATGGTAGTGTGTGAAAATCCCAGTAGATCAGCAGTTTCTGAAATACTCAGACCAGCCCGTCTGGCACTAACAACCATGCCACGTTCAAAGTCACTTAAATCACCTTTCTTCCCCATTCTCATTCTCGGTTTGAACTGCAGCAGATCGTCTTGACCATGTCTACATGCCTTAATGCATTGAGTTGCTGCCATGTGATTGGCGGATTAGAAATTTGCATTAATGAGCAGTTGGACAGGTGTACCTAATAAAGTGGCCGGTGAGTGTATTTTGGGGAACTAAAAAAAGAGCAAATAAGCTGTTAACAGCAATGAGGATGCTTTTGCATCTCCATTATTAGGCTTATATCTAATGCACATAAAAAATACATCGAGCATAAAACCAAAACTGTCATTAACAAGTATATGATTCACTGCAGATTTTGCAGGTTTTTCCACTTGCAAACATTAACAAGTATATGATTCACTGCAGATTTTTCAGTTTTTTCCACTTGCAAAGCATGTAGAAGTCTTTAATTTTTTTTAATCACAGGTATTCTTTAACTGTGAGTGACAGAATCTAAAACAAAAATCCAGAAAATCACATTGTGTGATTTTTAAGCTATTAATTAGCATTTTATTGCATGACATAAGTACTTGACAACCTAACAACCAGTATGAATTCCGGCTCTCATAGGCCTAATAGTTATTTTTTAAGAAGCCCTCCTGTTCCCCACTCATAACCTGTATTAACTGCACCTGTTTGAACTCGTTATCTGTATAAAAGACACCTGTCCACACACTCAATCAAACCAACTCCAACCTCTCCACAATGGCCAAGACCAGAGAGCTGTGTGTGTCATGTTGTCATGTGTCTGTGTTTTGTTTATTTCCTGGTCTGGTCTCTGTTTTCCCTTCGTTTTTCACACCTGTTCCTAGTCGTCCCTGATTGTCTAGTTTCGTCTCTCATTGGCTCCTCCTGCTGTTCTGTTTTGTATATATACCTTTTTGTGTTCATTGTTCCCTGCTGGATCCTCATCATAGATGTCCTCGTCTTAGATGTCCTTGTCTTACCCTCGTCATAATCCTTGTTCCTGTCTACGTCTGGTACCTCTCTGTTCTGGTCTGGGTTAGTCTTGTAAGTTCCTGATTTCCCTGCCTGGCTCTGTGAGTAAGAAAATATTAAAGTCTGCACTCACCTTCATTCGTCGTCTCCTGGCATCCTTTTCTGCACTTTGGTCCTGCCACAAACCCAGCTTCATGACAGTATGAGGAAAAATAGTAGACCTGCACAAGGCTGGGATGGGCTACAGTAAAATAGCCATGCAGCTTGGTAAGAAGGTAACAACTGTTTTTTTTTTCTGATGTATCAAATATTTAGGTGAATAATCAGACCTCTTTATGGTACTTTTAGCTCTTTTTCTACTACTTACTACTTTTAGCTCACCATAACCATTTCACTTTGATACAGTTCAAAGGTAAAAACTAAACATTTCATGTCAGATTTATATGTAAATTATAATTATAAATACTTAGCAGGATGGTGTGACTATATTCCAGTAATCCAAGGTCTGTATTGGAAGGTACCTGGACTCCCTTTTTTGGCTCTTCTGGATGTTTTATTTCTCACATGATCAGATTTTTCAATTAAGAAAACTGGAAAAGGCCTTTTGGAAGTGTTATGATTCTGGCACGTCTGCTCTACCCTGTCTCCCTGGCTGCAATCAGCAGATTAGATGCACCTGGTGGCTGCTGCTGTGCAGTGCAATCTGTGGAATGCCAAGCACCAGTATCTTCCCTGATATATACCGACTCTGACAAGCAGACGGTCCCAGAATTTTGAAAGCCATTCATGTGAGTAGATATCCAGCGTTCCTTCCTGTCTGATCATTGTTCTTGACCTTGCCTTGCCTTTTGGATTTATGCCTCTGCCTGCTCCCTGTCGGACTTTTTGGATTTTGGTTGTCGACCTTGTTTCCTGCATCTGGTTTATGCCTCTGCCTGCCCCTTGCCTGACGCCTCTTGTTCCGATCGTTGACCCTGTTTCTGTCCATGGATTATTGAGCCAGCCTAGCCCTCGGATTATTCAGCCTGGAGTCACTTCTTACCTGTGCTGTGGAGATCACCGCCTGCCGCCCACTGAGGTTTCCCCTCTGGGTTTCAAGTTCCACTCAAGACAAAAGCAGGTTAGTGGCTTTTTTGATCCCTGCAAAATCTGGAGACTACAAGTCACTAATCCCTCTTTCTGCCTCAGTGATTCCTGGAAGCTGTGAGGTAACACGTGTGACGTTTTCCTGTGGCTGAGTAAACCTTTTAAACTTTCAGTACTGTGTCTGGCTGAATCTTGGGTCCGCCTTTTTCTGATTCATAGCAGGAAAAGACATTGGCATTAATTATTAAAAATCAACAATGTCTGAATGAGCAGTTGTGCTTTATTAGAAAACAAAGTGGTAAAAGAGAAGAACAAGCATATCATAGGTTAAGTTTTATTAACAATATAATGTGAGTAAAGGTTATGCTAGTGAATCAACAAATTTTGGACTTCTTTTCCATGGAATTAGTCATCCAGTTCATGGTATAAAGAAGTGAGTATTGGAATTTCTACTCCTGGTGTAATCAGGAACATCTTAAAAAAAGAAAATACTTTACCAATGTTAGCATTAATTTTAAAATATGAGCACAATAGTTTTTTTCTATATTTTTTAAACTTAAATACATTGATGCTGATCAATTTTAACACCCTGAACCCTCTTTGTATTGGTTACTCTCATCCACGGGCAAGGAAACCTTCCAGATGAGCAAGTGGACCAGCAGCAGCTCGACAAACGTTTGTTTCAATACAAGCCTGCACGGCAGCATTTTGATTAGACCCATGAGGCAAATCTCAGGAATCTTTGTCGTGCTTTTAAATTTATTAAATATTAAAATATTTGCTTAATCAACCACATGTTAAAATATTTCTTTAATACTTTGGTAATCATATAATTTGGAAGTTTTCTTTTAGGGTTATTCGAATTAAACACACTGTAGCATGTTTGCTTGCCTATATTAAAATATAATTAATAATAAAGGTGTGGCTCTCAGATTTGTAGGTCTCAATTGTTCAATTAGGATTGCACAGTGGTTCCCAACTTTGTTTTTGGAGTGTTTTCTACTACTACAGAAAAGAGACAGTCTGTCACCTTCTCAGACACACAAGGAAGACATTATTTGTTAAATTTACTGAGATGCCTTTCTAGAGCAATGCTTATTATATGAAAAGCTAAACGATATATAACCATTTAGATAGTGTGATATCTAAGATCTTAGATCTGGTCTCTTACTGAATTAGAAGTGTAAATTGTTTATGTATATTGATTATATCTCCTAGTATATTTTTAAGATTCTGCAAAGCAATCATAATCAAGTTATCCTGTATTTTTCTTTATATTAAAATATTTTTCAGTTTTTTCTAAATGCTGGCATCATATCATCCTCAGATTTTCTGCCAGAAACCAGTTTCCAACTGGTATAAACACATTGGGCTGTTACCAGATAATGTATCTTTTACCAATGTGATAAACTGTCATTTTAAGTTTGAGGTTATTTTATGAACAATTTTCTACATGTATCTTTTTCTAACAAAAAAGTCATACAAATACAAATATATACTCTAGAGGTATGAACACACACGCATGGCTTTGCCAATTCCAAAGTTTGTATCCAGATTTCATTGCTTCGTCTTTCCTTCAAACTTCTATTTCATACCAGTAAATAACCCATTTAGCACCCTTGTACTTAAACCATGATATACTTTCTTTATTGTAGTGTAATATTCATAGTAATTAGGAAGACAAATAATTATATAAATGCTCAAATCTCACATTTAATTGAATTCAACTGAATCACACTATTTCCTTTTTTTGCTCAGACTCTTATTTTCGACTCAGAATATGACAGGTTATAACCCCTGATCAAACCATTACTCTGAGTAGATGACATTTATTGGTCTTATGCAACAGTCTTGAGGGAAACTGAATTTTGCGTTTTCATTAACTTTAAATGACCATACAATTGTACAGATATTAACCCTCAAAATTAATTTTACATGTATCTGTGATACAAATTGATTTCAGATGTTTACATACACTTCCTAAAAAGAAAAGTTTGTTTTTTTTGTCCATACTGATGTATATTGTATTTGCTAAATGCCATAATAGCAAAAGGTTTTTGAGTGTTTTTTTATTTTATTTTTTTATGTACATTTGACTGGTATTTATTAGCATTGCCTTTAGCATTTATGAATACGATTGAACTTTGGTATCCTTCCAAAAGCTTCTCACAATAGGTTGCTGGGATTTGGGCCCATTCCTTTTGGGCACACTCTTTTCTTCTTTGTTTTCATTTAGCCACATTGGAAAGGTTCTTGGGACTCAATGGCAGATTTAAGGTCCTACCACAGTAAATCATTCAGATGAAAGACGGGCCTTTGTATACTTTCTGATTAGAAGCAATGAATGCCCATGAACTCTCCCATGGACGCCAGTTTTTTCATTGTGGATAATGGCTCCTAAAGTAGTTTGCTGGAGTCCCAGTGTCTTAGAAATGCCAATTGTACCCTTTCCAGACTGATAGATATTAATGACTTTGTTTCTTACATAGTTCTGAAGGTCTTAAGATTAGTGCATGATGTATTGGTTTTAGAGACCCTTTAGCTTACTTCATGTTGTCAGACAGGTTCTAATTTAAATTGCATCTTAATTCTACAATTAAGGTAGTAAAAATACCTGGATGTGGCCACTGAAATTGAACCAGAAAAATCTACCTAATCAGAGTCAATTCATGACTTCACACAAGGCAACGTTGGTTTGGAAACCTTTTTTACTTTAATGAATGATTTAATTAAAAACAGGTTCTTCTACGTGTGCAAGTTACCTTTGTTAGAAATAAAAATTTAAACTGTTGATCCTTTTTTGAATTTCTAGTGAGGGGATTCTCAGAGCAGGCTGTTTATGTCAATTACACATCTGATGCTGGTGCAATCTGAGGACACAGATCTCCTCCTTTCATAACATCAGTGTCCAAATTGCAATAACAAAACAGGGATAAAATGGGTTCCACTTTCAAGAACAAAAAGCTATACTTTTCAGCAATAACACTAAAATTAAAGAATCTGTGACAGTAACTACACATTATAAATAAAGTGAAGTCAATCAATCCAAATCTTATAGAAAGGCGTAACAGCCACAAATGACTTTTTTTTTTTCTGCTGCAGGTTTCTGTGTTTACATGCCTTTGAAGTGAGGGAAAAAAAAGAGGACAGTCCTGATTAGGATTACAACCTGTGTTCTGCAGGTTTATTTTACTGAAAGTCTGATGAATGTAACCAAAAAGGAATTAAACTCACTCCAAATTAGGAGAAAGTTTGGAATAATCACCCACTTTGAAAATTAAAAGCTGTTGGATGTGTCTTAAAAGAACATTAACACATACTGTGCATGCAGCTGCTTGTCTGTTTCTTTCTAACTTACAATCTATTCTTGACAGCTTTTGACAGATTTCCACAAGAATCAGGTTTCGCATGAAAATATTTGAACCAATGCTTGAAATAACTGCTATGGATCAGAGTTAGGCATCTGGCTGCATACATAACTGGATTTTGGATAACACTGGGAAATGAGTTTCGGGCTTGGTGTAAATGTGTGAATAAACAGGCTCAGGTACTGTTGGCAGCCATGTATAAAAAAATGAATAACAAAAAACAAACATTCATAAGGCAAATCCTAAGACTGCGGCCAATGTCTAAAGCAGGGATGGGCAACTCGAGTCCTTGAGGGCCAGTGTCCTGCAGCTTTTAGATGTGCCCTTGCTCCAACACTCCTAAATCAAATTATTAGATACTTAGCAGAACTTCAGAGAACCTGACTGCATACCGAGGAGGTAATTCAGCCACTTGATTGAGGTGTGTTGGACCAAGGACAAATCTAAAAGTTGCAGGACATCAGCCCTTGAAGACTGGAGTTGCACATCCCAGTCATTGGCTCAGTCTCTCTGGTTGATCTAAATTCCCTTGTGTGCACCTTCTAAAATTAAGGTTTCTGATTTTTACATTTAAACTACATGATTTGAGTGATGCAGCAGCATCACTCAAGACCATCAATGAGTGGGCTGCCACTGTGCAGCGCTCGGGGAGCTTTCTGAGGCTAAGGGTCTTGTTCAGGGACCCAACGACTGAGACAGATAGAAAAGGGGTTCGAATGGGAAAACCCACCGGTTACATGACCAACTCTTACGACCTGAGCCAGAGTTGCCCCTACGGATTTGCTCTCTTGGCATTCTCTCCATGAGCTTCATGAGGTGGTCACTTGAAATGGTTTTCCAAAGAGCCTTGAAAGAAGGTTCATTGAGAAACCGTAAATATTTATGTTACTATGTATGTTTTCAACTATTTAAATTGATATCGCTCTGTTATATTTTGAGAATGTGTTTTAGAAAAATATTAACTTGGACAAACCAGGCTCTCTCTTTTTCAGTTGCATATAACTGTCCAGAACAGAAAAACCTTGCCCATATTGGACAGATGCAGGACCTGCTGCACAAACGTTCACTGTCCTTTTTGCAGCCCAACTTTATTTAATCCCACACAGTTGGGTCTGAACAGCAGCAGGGCATAAACAAGTAAGCAGACCAGAAATTGTTAAAGTCCAGTTTTAAGCATTTTGAGGCACCCAGGAAACTTCATTTGCATTTTACATTTTGCTTTTAAAAAGGAAGCCTGATGGCACCAGGAATGAAGGATCTTCAAAATCTTAATTTATGTATACATTATTACATAATATATATTTCTGTGTAAGCATAAATCATTTATTACTATTTAGTAGTTTAATGTAATAAACTTTCAACATTAATAGCTGTTGCTGAAAAAGACCTCAGGCTAAATTAAAATCAGAAGTAGCCTATTGATACCCAAAGGGAAATTCTTTATATTTATTTGTGTGAAACAAAACGCACATTTTTATTTCAGTTGGGAAAACAAGTCTAGAACTGTGGCTCTGAATGTGCGGGCACTTTTACAATCATCCGCCAAATGGCACTGTCGCAAAAACATGCAGTCTAGAACTGCATGTCTGAACATGCAGGACTGAAACTGCGGTTTCCGTTCTGCAGAGACTATTAGATTTTGTTGCCCTTCCAGGGGAGCTGCAGCTTCCCTTAGCAGCTCTGGCACAGATTTGGACATGGTGATTTCCCACTGTCTCTGAACACAATCTTCACGCTCTCATTTTGTCTCGGGAACAATGCACACCGCTCCCTAACGTACAAGATGCGAAATGGTGCGGTCAGGGGCAGGAGAAGAAGAGTTGCCACTGACGTCACTCTCCTGTGCCGCTTGGAGTTGCGAAGTCAAATTGATTTATGGAACATTTTTTGCGGCGCGGACATGAAAACAAAAAAGCATTTTCCTCTTAGTTATTTCTTTAATTGTGTTACACAACGAGCAGTCCTGAAGAAGAAAATGAAAACGCAGTTTGAAAGATCTATTGGCAATTTAATTTATGAGTCAAAAACTGCAGATATGACTTTAAAATGAAAAGCATTTTTGTTAATACATTTTAATTTTCAAATTTTACATTTCAAAATTAATTTTGGTCACTTTTTGGTGAGACATCTTTTGAAAATAAAATGTTAAATGTTATTTTATTTATCATTTTAAATAGTTTACAAATTGAGCAGTCTTGGAGAAGAAAATGAAAATGTAGTTTGAATGATTTATTTTTAATTTTATTTATGATTCAAAAAATGCAGCTTCATTTTGAAAATGAAAAAGCATTTTAGTAATACATTTTAATTTTAATATTGGGACACATTTGCTTCCACACACTTCAACTGTTTGTGTAGTTTACGTGATATTTTTCCCAACAAGTCCTTACCTTTCTGATGATTCAGGATCACAGGTGAAAAGCTGGTCACTGACAGAATCGTTAAAGTGTAGCAGGCTCTGGTAGAGTCCGTGTACTGATGGACTTGCCTTTTTTTTTATATACAGCGCATTGCGAAAGTATTCGGCCCCCTTGAAATGTTCAACCTTTTGCCACATTTCAGGCTTCATACATAAAGATATAAAATCCTAATTTTTTGTGAAGAATCAATAACAAGTGGGACACAATCGTGAAGTGGAATGAAATTTATTGGATGTGTCAAACTTTTTTAACAAATAAAAAACTGAAAAGTGGGTCGTGCAATATTATTCGGCCCCCTTGCGTTAATACTTTGTAGCTTGGGGTATGTCTCTATCAGTTTTGCACATCGAGAGACTGAAATTCTTGGACATTCTTCCTTGCAAAACAGCTGGAGCTCAGTGAGGTGGGATGGAGAGCGTTCGTGAACAGCAGTCTTCAGCTCTTTCCACAGATTCTCGATTGGATTCAGGTCTGGGCTTTGACTTTGCCATTCCAAGACCTGGATACGTTTATTTGTGAACCATTCTATTGTAGATTTGGCTTTATGTGTTGGATCATTAAGAAGAGACTTGTTTGGGCTAAAGAACACAAGGAATGGACATTAGACCAGTGGAAATCTGTGCTTTGGTCTGATGAGTCCAAGTTTGAGATCTTTGGTTCCAACCACCGTGTCTTTGTGCGGCGCAGAAGAGGTGAATGGATGGACTCTACATACCTGGTTCCCACTGTGAAGTATGGAGGGGAGTTGTGATGGTGTGGGGGTGCTTTGCTGATGAGACTGTTGGGGATTTATTCAAAATTGAAGGCATACTGAACCAGCATGGCTACCACAGCATCTTGCAGCGGCATGCTATTTCCATCCGGTTTGCGTTTAGTTGGACCATCATTTATTTTTCAACAGGACAATGACCCCAAACACACCTCCAGGCTGTGTAAGGGCTATTTGACCAGGAAGTAGTGTGATGGGGTGCTGCGCCAGATGACCTGGCCTCCACAGTCACCGGACCTGAACCCAATCGAGATGGTTTGGGGTGAGCTGGACTGCAGAGTGAAGGCAAAAGGGCCAACAAGTGCTAAGCATCTCTGGGAACTCCTTCAAGACTGTTGGAAAACCATTTCAGGTGACTACCTCTTGAAGCTCATCAACCGAATGCCAAGAGTGTGTGGAGCAGTAATCAAAGCAAAAGGTGGCTACTTTGAAGAACCTAGAATATAAGATATATTTCAGTTGTTTCACACTTTTTTGTTCAGTATATAATTCCACATGATAGAGTTTGGTGTGTTCTGAAACTAGCTATTCTACCTATGGCTATGGCAAATGGTCCTCCCATGGAGAATGTTCCAAACAATGGTTTACGTGCTCACATTCACGCAAGTTCAACCTGAAAAGCAGGCTACAAAATTCTGAAACAAGGTTCTTGCTAATGTTAAAATTAAAGTGCATGCCTAAACAGTTGAGAACAGACAGGTTTAACTTATATGGTAGGTGGGCAAGGGGGAAGCCTTTGATTTCTAAGATATAAAATCCAGACTAAACTTTGCCAGAGATAACATAGAAAAAATACCAGGAATACTGGAACAATGTCCTTTGGACACATTAGACTAAAATGTTATGGTTGAACACTAGACAGAGATCATCATACCAACTGTGAAGCATTGAGGTAGAAATGTCATGGTTTGGCGATCCTTTGCTTATGCAGCAGGAGCTGGCTATTTCACCATCACAGAATCCACGATGAATTCTAACATGTATTAGAGGGGGCATTAGAAAAATATAAATATAATTCATAAAGAAAATTAAAACTGAAGCAGAACTGGATCTTGCAACATGACAATGACCAAAACATTTCAAAGAGGATGATTAGTGCACACAGCTCTAAAATGTAGTATAAAATGCTGGGTGCATGGATCATGAGAGCATCCAATAACCGAAACCCAGCACTCAATATGTATATTTTTCTTCACAGCAAACACGTTTTGGCTACATGTTACTGTCAGCAGATTTTGTACGAAAGGATATATATATTTATACATACTGGCCAGAAAGGAGCTCAGCCAATCAAGAGCAGAACAGGCAATCAACTCAAAAGTTACATCTGTGTGGTGTGCTACAAGTCAGAATTCAATCAGGCAACACTCATCAAAGAACAACAACATATATATACCATTTCTGGAAATGTACCCATACAATACATAAAAATTACAAAATAAAATGAATGAAGAACATATGCAATTAAAAATAGTACAATTTAATTTCTTTTTTAAAACACTTAGGGTTTATTGTTTGTAAAGTGTGAATCCAAAATGCTTCCTTTTGTAACAAGACTCTGTCTCTGTCGCCCCCTCTTTTGGTAGCAGACAGCATTTTCTAACGGTGAAACAGGTGGAGGCATGCAAGGTATATAGTTATTTCAACTGAAAATAAAAACCAGAAACATTGAGAAACACAGTTTCACAACACAGTTAGTGCAATGTTGGGATCCTCATACTGATAGGACTGACTGATTGTTGACAATACAGAGTGTAAAGGATTTTGTTTATTTAAATAAGCATTTATAAAAAACTGACTAGAACAAACCTTATCCACTAATACCAGATATAAGGAGTCCTTTTAGATTATTGTCTCCAGATGTTGAGTTAGATGGATGCTAACAACACAGATCTTAAGACTTTATTGTAGGGCTTTTTATTTTTGTAATGTTTACAGGCACTGACCTTTGTGTAAGTTTTAGATGGCTAGATTCTAATGTTGTGAGTAGGTACTTTTTTAATGTACTAACAAGCTTTTACAAGAGGACTGAGAGCAAATCCTTGGGGCATCCCAGTAAAAGTCCAAAATGAACAGGGGTTATGCTCGTTCACATAAGAAATACACCTGACGAGCCTTAACTACCACAAAACTATTTTACATGTAATCTGTAAGTAATCTAAATCCATACCAATAACAAACATACTACTAAAGGTGTGAATGTTTTGCAATTCCAGGATCCATCTATGGGTATTATTGCAATGCTAGAATGTAAATTACATTTTGCACTTTCAGAACACTTAAGGATTAAATCAATTGAATGTTATTTTGTCTAAAAATCAACATAAGGTTGATTCCTTAAAAAAGAAACTTCATGATTATATGTCTTTTTTACGGTCATGGTGGAAAGAAAGTATATTCCTTTTAAAATCTAGGGTTTTGGGGTAATAAATATTGATGTGATGTATTCTGTGTTTTGTGGATTAGATTTTAGTAACCTGGTTTAAAAATGTATTTATAAATTTATAAATGTATACTTTAAAACCCTAGAACTGAGAAGGGATGTACTTTTTCATTATAAATGTACACAGTTGACCTGACTTATGTTGTAGAAATTAATATTGAATTTCAAGTTGATAACTTCACTGTGATAAAATAACAAGTAACCAACCTGAGGGTTCTGGGAAAATATGATTTTTCCACAGGTTGTGCAGGACATTTCTAAAGATTTTTTATTGGATAATGACATCCATCAAAGTTCATTGTTTAAAAAACTGTCTTATGAAAATGTAAATGTAAAATCTTGTCAACATGATTAATGGAAAGAACTGAAATGTCAGTGAGGGAAAAAAAAAGTCATGAAGTGTTTATGTCTTTGTGCAGGTGGTGTACATGGTCATGTTTTTCTGGTGTATTTTCTACAAATAGGGTAATGACAATGCAAAGTCTTTGATATATCAGTGTGAACAGCTTGATTCCTATCAACTTCCCCAACCTCTCGTTCCTCTTTTTGCCGTTTAGAGGAACAAACTGTGAGAAACGTCAAACACAGTCAGCAAGTGTTGAATTAGATGTTATTAGGCTCTTTTCAAAATGCTTAATGATGCAGAGTTTAAAACTGAAACTTATTATTTTAAATTAGTTTCAGTTGTGATGGCCATTGATGCACTGTTTTACTTAAGTGTAGTAATTTGATCATTAGGCCCTCAGGTAACATTCGGATTGAACTAGGACTAAAATGGTAAGGTGAAATTATAAAGAACAACATAATAAAAACACTAGGAAATAATAAATGATGTACAACAGTTTAAGCTTTTTGAAGTGCAACAAATTTGCTTTGGGTGACATAAATAGAAAATCAGACCTTAGAAACGTTCAGAGAGAGACAAAATATTATAACTGACAAAATATTATAAGAATACTTTAAACTTATTTAGATTTTTTCTTGTTACAATCCCAAACTACATATCTGCTTTTGGGAAATGTTATGTAATAGGTCAACACAAAGTAGTTCCTAATTGTGAAGTGGTTTTAAAAGGCTACCTGGTTTTACAATATTTTTGCTTATACAAATGTAAAGAGTTATACAAATGTAAAACCAACTGCTGTCACTTGGTCACACTGGTAAATACAGTATTCCTGTTTAATTTAATCTGTGCATAAATCCAGCAGTTGAAGGCCTCAGAGATTTGTTAGAGAACATTAGAGAGGTTTGTGAAAACCAAGTAAAGCAGGAGACAAGTCAGAGATATAGTTTTAAACAGGATTAGGGTATAGAGCAAAATCCTTATCTTTAACATCTTGCAGTGCCCTGTCATCTGTAAATGGAAACAGTATGACATAGCATTGCATGAAATTGCCATCCACCTAAAGCAACACGCCAGACAAGGGGTCATTAGCACCAAAGAGAGTCTGGAGAAGCTGCTGAGATCCAAAGCTCGGGTGGAGGTATCTGTTCAAATGACAACCTTAAGTTGTGCCAATATTGAACTTTCAGGCCTTTTTGTAAAACACTGTGCAGGGAAAAATTGCCACTGCGCATCAGCCTGAACAAATCATCATGTAGGTTGCTTTTCTTCGGTCAGGTCAGGAAAGCTAGTCAGAGTTGATGTGAAGATGGATGCAGCTAAATACAAGAAAGTCCTTGAAGAAACCCTGTTATAAGATGCAAAAAACATGACTAGTTTCAAAGCTCACCTTCTAGCATAGTAACAACAGTAACCCCACAGCCAGAGTTACAATTAAATGATTCAGATCAAAGCACGTTTTCATATAAAATTATCCAAATCAAAGTGCAGACCTAAATCCAATAAGAATCTGTGTTAAAACTTAAAAAATGCTGTTCATAGACAATCACCATCCATTCTAACTGAGCTTAAACTATTTTGTAAAGAGGAATAGCCAAAATTTTCTAGATGTGCAAAACTGGCAGAGACACACCCAAAAAGGCTTGCAGCTGTAATTGATGTGAAAGGTGGTTCTATGAATTGCTAAAACTCAAACATAACACTTATCAGATTATTTTCTGTAGAAAATGTTCAAGACTCATTTCTTTCCACTTCACAATTATGCACTACTTTGCAATAGTCTATCACATAAAATTCCAATAAACTCCATTAAATGTTATACCTGTAACATCACAAAATGTGGAAAATATCAGGTGAAATAAATTGTTTTGCAAGCCACTGTATGTAAAGATATAAAACTGCAGTTTTTGTTATAAAATGCATACAAAAACATATCTAAAAATGTGAACTTTTTTCTGTTTTGGTTAACAATTCTGAAACCGCTTTTTGCAGTGTAACAGATCATCAGAGGTGTTACTGTTATCAGACTGTGCAGAAAACCTCACAGTTGAACAAGCATTAATCAGCTCTTTTGTGCATTTACAAGTAACAAATAGAACCACTTCCAAAAAGCTATTGAGCAACTGCTTGCTCAAGAAAATTAGTTTGTCTCATCGTGATCAAACAATAGACGAGAAGCATCTGGCATTGCCTTTTAAGGGGCTCCAATGTATTCACTTCAAGGCCTCAAAGAAAAGGCGACTTACCTTCACAGCAATGATTAATAGTAAATTTACAGTTTATACCTCTACTCCATTCAAACAATTAAATTCACATATTTGAGAAACTTGGATTCAACATTTTTGGTAGTATTGGAAGAAGAAGAGAGTTCAGCAAATGTCAACCTTGACAGTTCATGGTTTAAGCTGCGTATTATAAAGTAAATTTTATTCCCTCTTTATATATTTTAGCATGCAAACATTTTTAAATATACTATAAAGTACTGCAATGGAGTATGAAGTTCAACCAGCACACATTAATTATACTTTGCAAAAAGAACAGCTTCCTAAAACTTTTTGCTAAAGATCACTCCTCAATGACTGCGAGTCTGTTTTGTTGAAAAAAGAAAAATGTGAAGAAACATTTGAACTAAGGTTTTTCTACAGTACTGTATTACTTTCAGTGTTTCCATGGTCAGCAGATATTTTGTAGCTGCCATACTTTGTAAGCATTTTAAAACCTAAACTTGGCCTGTTGCTTCCTTCCACCTCCCCTCCAACCACCACAGGAGGCCTTTTTTGCAGCTTGCTTAGAAAGCAAACCAGGGTTACCTCTGCTGTGACCCAGCGTATTTGTCAAAGATCTGGCACTAAGCTGAAGTTTGTGCCAGTCTCATGGAGCCCATAGGCTTTGGCAATTCCAGCATCATCAGATGCCATCAGAACTGGAACAAATTGGAAAGACTGTAATAAGCAGATAGTTCATCCAATTCCTGTCAGGGATTTTTTCAAAGCTCCAGCCTTTTTCAGACAGTTTCCACCTAAATGTTTAAAAATTGTTTTTTGCAGTGAACCGTCCACACTTACAGGTTAGATTCTTGCCTTCCAAGAAAAGCCAACTAGTGAAAATGTCACTGTATAAAGCTATTTTAATGTATGGGTGATACAGCACGTCTCCCACATGGTGTTGTATGCCAAGCCGAAGAAGTTTATCACATTTTTTAATTTTATTACATTTCAAGTTTCAGAGGGGCTTTTTTGCGGTTGGCTCAAAATAATACAGGAGCTCAGTGGAATCTTGGCTCTTCTACAAAGGCCACCAATACAATATTGGTGATGTGATGTTGAAACTGTTGTAGATAAAAAAAATGCTGTAAATAGTGTAGTTATTTACCAGGGCTGACAGATATTAACATTAGGCCTGACTGGCTGCTTTTACTGTCACCTAAATAAGATTTTGTTCAAGGTGTCATTACTCCCACATGTCCCAAAACAAAGCAGTATTCTACACACACTATTTTCCTTTTAGTACAGATATGGTTGTCTCTCTGACTGCTCTGGCGGGTTTCCTGGCTCTCAGGGGTCTAGATACAATCCCTTGCTATTGAATAATGACCCAGAGCGACCCAGCTTTGGCCTAATCCCTACTTGAAAACTATCCGTCCTCTGATTCAATCCCTCCTTAAACCCTCACTAGAGACAGAGGAGTGAATAACAAAACAGTCGTACACCTGGATTAAAGCAGACAGACATGAGGTTGAGTCCAGCAGCAATGCCACATTTGGAATAGAGATTCCTCTATTCTTCCACAATGTTATTAATTAGTGGACAAGAGCCTTTTAGGAGTGATATGTTTACCTTGTGTTGTTTTAACTCCTGCTAAAAGATGTATGTGCAGCATCTTTGGCCGTGCTTTTGAAGCTGGTACTGTTTGCCTGTTGGCAGCCATTCAAAAGATTCTTGGAAAGGCTGTGAGGAGTCTCTGATAATGTTCAGACCCTGATGTTCACCCTCCTCACTGACTAGACAAGCGAGCAGAGTAAAAGGTGTTATTAATATTAATTAATTAATAACTATATTTTTGTCCTGAGTGCTCAGGATGTAATGGCACCCTGAGTGGTGAGCCATGCTCACTATATAAAAAAAAACACCACTGGTGATCAAAGTAGTTTTCAGACATTATGCACAACCCTTAAATAGACTGGAGCTATTTTGTATAATATTTTTGCAAAAAGTTATTAATATATTTTCAATAATGGAGTTTCTGTACACCACCTCCCTCCCATAGACTGGTGGAGATAGGCACCAGCTTCCCCACAACCCACTATGGAAGAAGCGGTGTAGAAAATGACTGACTGACTGACTATCTGTTACTTTAGCAATTCTAAGTAACAGCCATTATCATTCAGTTGTATGCAAACCGGCACTGGCAGCAGAATATCTAACATCCAGGTAACATTAACAATACAAATATTTGGAAATAGACAAATCGAAAAAAATAGAGCATCTTTGAGGGTATACAGGTCCTTCTCAAAATATTAGCATATTGTTATAAAGTTCATTATTTTCCATAATGTAATGATGAAAATTTAACTTTCATATATTTTAGATTCATTGCACACTAACTGAAATATTTCAGGTCTTTTATTGTCTTAATACGGATGATTTTGGCATACAGCTCATGAAAACCCAAAATTCCTATCTCACAAAATTAGCATATTTCATCCGACCAATAAAAGAAAAGTGTTTTTAATACAAAAAACGTCAACCTTCAAATAATCATGTACAGTTATGCACTCAATACTTGGTCGGGAATCCTTTTGCAGAAATGACTGCTTCAATGCGGCGTGGCATGGAGACACTCAGCCTGTGGCACTGCTGAGGTCTTATGGAGGCCCAGGATGCTTCGATAGCGGCCTTTAGCTCATCCAGAGTGTTGGGTCTTGAGTCTCTCAACGTTCTCTTCACAATATCCCACAGATTATCTATGGGGTTCAGGTCAGGAGAGTTGGCAGGCCAATTGAGCACAGTGATACCATGGTCAGTAAACCATTTACCAGTGGTTTTGGCACTGTGAGCAGGTGCCAGGTCGTGCTGAAAAATGAAATCTTCATCTCCATAAAGCTTTTCAGCAGATGGAAGCTCCAAAATCTCCTGATAGCTAGCTGCATTGACCCTGCCCTTGATAAAACACAGTGGACCAACACCAGCAGCTGACACGGCACCCCAGACCATCACTGACTGTGGGTACTTGACACTGGACTTCTAGCATTTTGGCATTTCCTTCTCCCCAGTCTTCCTCCAGACTCTGGCACCTTGATTTCCGAATGACATGCAGAATTTGCTTTCATCCGAAAAAAGTACTTTGGACCACTGAGCAACAGTCCAGTGCTGCTTCTCTGTAGCCCAGGTCAGGCGCTTCCGCCGCTGTTTCTGGTTCAAAAGTGGCTTGACCTGGGGAATGCGGCACCTGTAGCCCATTTCCTGCACACGCCTGTGCACGGTGGCTCTGGATGTTTCTACTCCAGACTCAGTCCACTGCTTCCGCAGGTCCCCCAAGGTCTGGAATCGGCCTTTCTCCACAATCTTCCTCAGGGTCCGGTCACCTCTTCTCGTTGTGCAGCGTTTTCTGCCACACTTTTTCCTTCCCACAGACTTCCCACTGAGGTGCCTTGATACAGCACTCTGGGAACAGCCTATTCATTCAGAAATTTCTTTCTGTGTCTTACCCTCTTGCTTGAGGGTGTCAATAGTGGCCTTCTGGACAGCAGTCAGGTCGGCAGTCTTACCCATGATTGGGGTTTTGTGTGATGAACCAGGCTGGGAGTTTTAAAGGCCTCAGGAATCTTTAGCAGGTGTTTAGAGTTAACTCGTTGATTCAGATGATTAGGTCCATAGCTCGTTTAGAGACCCTTTTAATGATATGCTAATTTTGTGAGATAGGAATTTTGGGTTTTCATGAGCTGTATGCCAAAATCATCTGTATTAAGACAATAAAAGATCTGAAATATTTCAGTTAGTGTGCAATGAATCTAAAATATATGAATGTTAAATTTTCATCATGACATTATGGAAAATAATGAACTTTATCACAATATGCTAATATTTTGAGAAGGACCTGTATGTGACTATGACATTAAAATACACAGGTGTGTTTATCACTCATCCAAACTTGTATGATGCCAAAAAAGTATATATCCTTGTTTCATAGTTCACAGCACAGTGATCCAACATGGCACTCATGTCAACGTCTCTAAAAGATAGACGGGACAGTGAGATATTTATAGAGACGTTATAACTGGGTAGAAATAGAAACAGGTCTTCTTGTAAACTGACGTGCAGAGGATGCATTAAAACAGAACGCAGCTTATACTTCTCTAATGGGTCTCTTTATTTGTATATTTCTCATCTCTAAGATTAGATAAAGACATCTGACACACAAGATGTAGTCCATGTGTTTTTTGTGAAAATCTGTTGCTTTTAGCCATCTCTTGTACCTCACTGACATGTAGGACCAAGTGTGTAAACCTTTGTTCATTGGCATCCAAAAGAACATCTAATGCATTTTTGACATCAAACTATATTTTTCTTCTTGACATAAGAGCTGGTAAAGACAAGAGGGTTTCCTTTGTTGCAAAATCTATGAGATCCATATTTGACACAGTATCAAAAGCTTAGTTAAAACATAAGGGGAGTAGAAGACCTCTATGTGGTTTTTTATTGTGAACCACAGCTACAGCAAAAAAAAGAACACTCACACCTAGATTTATGTAAAACACGGTGAATTCTGCATTTGATGTGAGTTCAAACAAGAATTAGGTTTATTTTTATATACATAGTTTACATACAGATAAAGTTTGCAGCGCCCTAATGTTTTGCTGCATTTAAGTTCATCCAAGATTACAAGCTGCTTCTTTACAGTGAATAAACAAAAACACCCCAATTGTGGTAGTGGTTGGGCTGGAAACAGCAAAGTCACACACAGTAGTTAAAATAAACTGCATATTATTGCAGAAGTTAAGAGGGTGTTGTTTTGTTGTACAAGATAAGCTTGAAGGGTATGAACAGTTGTTCCCAGAAGTGTACACACCCATGTTAAATGTCAAGAAGTTAACATGAAAAAAAACTCAATAGTTAATTATTTAAAACTTTTTCCAGATAAAATTTAACACAATTATTCGCAATTTCACTGAAAAACAAATCTCGTAGGATGAAAAAGCTAAAATAACATTGCTTAAGTGTGCAGACTAAGAGTTGAACAACATTTGATCATCTTCCATATTCAGCCTGCTTGTACACTCATCTCTCATCATTTACAGAGAATCCAACACATTGAAATCCTTGCTCTGCAGAGAACTTACTAATGACCTTATAGTACAAAATACAAAAACTTCCACACCATTATATACAGTATATAACATGGTACACTGAAGACCTTACTGAAAAGTAGAGAAATTACATAACAGTGACATTAAAAAACCCTGTGTATTTATATCCAGAATTGATGAAAAGACAGAAGGAAACTGGTCAGGAAGGGTGCAAAGAGGCCAACATCAACACCGAAGGAGCTGGAGGAATTTATAAAAAGAAAAGTACTGGTTGCCTTCTACGCGGCACAACGGTCTCATTTATTTTCAATAACTCTTGGCTAAGGAGTAGGGTTTTAATCCAGAAGCTACACCGTGCCTGGCTCTGTGTCTAGCTGTGACACCTTCCTGGAGGGTGACATCAGCCGAGTTACTGCTGCCAACAACTTAATGTTCTCGTCCTACACATGATACACTTGGCCCTGTCTTTCTGTGTTTAACCCTGTCTCTCTCCTAGACATAGCTCCTGGATGAGCTTCTACTGTGACTAACTGTATGTGCTCTGTGTCATACTCTAGACTTGAAAACTGGCTCAGAGATCATCCGCTTAGCTGTCTTTTTCATAGTTGAAGCCATTAAAGGCGCTACTACTGTCTTCAACATTTTACTTTTCTTTCATATAGAAAGTACTCATTGATCAATGCTTCTGTGTTTTTGTGTGTTTGCTCTGTTCTCTGAAACCTCCAGTCGGTCATGGCAGCTGGACGCTCACACTGAGCCCGGTTCTGCTGGAGGTTTCCTCCTGTTAAAGAGGAGTATTCCTTTCCACTGTCGCTGAATGCATGCTCGGAATGAGGGATTGCTATAAAAAGTCAACGACACAATGCAATCGACTGTCACCTGTTGCTACATGCTCATGTTCATGTATTTGTTTTGCATTCTAGTTCACATTAGATAGGTCAAAGATTAATACTTCAGTGTAAATAATGCTCGTAATAATGCTGATTAAACTCAAATAATAAACACATCCCTTTTGTCAGGTGTTTTCCCCAAGGCCCTAAAAACAACAATTGTCAAACCTCTATTGAAAAAGAGCAACTTGGACAAGCTGCTACTACAGAACTACAGGCCTATATCAAACCTCCCCTTCATCAGTAAGATTATTGAAAAAGCTGTGTTTCAGCAGTTTAACAACTTCCTAACAACGACCAACCGCTTCAATGTCTTCCAGTCAGGCTTCCTGCTCACCACAGTACAGAGACTGCTCTTGTCAAGGTGTTCAATGACATCCATATAAAAGCAGACTGTAGAAGAACCACAGTGCTGGTATTATTGGACCTTAGTGCAGCATTTGACACTGTTGATCACTCCATTTTATTACACCGCCTGGAAAACTGGGTCTGCCTTTGTGGTACAGCACTCAACTGGTTTAAATCCTACTTGAAGGACAGGGACTTTTTTTGAGTCGGTAGGTAACTTTACATCAGAGAGCACAAAAATCACATGTGGTGTTCCCCAAGGGTCCATCTTAGGGCTCCTCCTGTTCAGTGTCTACATGCTCCCCTTAACTCAGATTATAACTATACAATAACAACATAATTTATCATAACTATGCAGACAACACACAGCTGTACATTACAATGTCACCGGGTGACTATGAACCCATTCAAGCGCTTGATAAATGCTTAGAAGAAATCAATGGATGGATGTGCCAAAATGTTTTTCATCTGAAGCAAAACAAAACTGAATAACTTTTGGACCAAATGAAGATCGTTTAAAAGTTAGCAGACAGTTAAACATCTATAAACTAGGACTAATGTCTCAGCAGGACCTTGAAAAACTAATTCATGCGTTCATCTTTAGTAGAATTGATTACTGCAACGGTGTCTTCACAGGTCTGCCTAAAAAGTCGACCAGATAGCTGCAGTTGATCCAGAACGCTGCTGCCCGCGTCCTCACTAGAACTAAGAAAGTGAAGCACATCACCCCGGTTCTAAAGTCCTTACACTGGCTCCTCGTATCACAAAGAATAGACTTTAAAATGCTTCTGTTAGTCTATAAATCACTGAATGGCTTAGCACCAAAATACATAACAGACTTGTTGTCAGTGTATCAACCACCCAGACCTCTCAGGTCTTCTGACTCACATCTACTCTGCATACCCAGAACCAGAACCAAACATGAAGAAGCAGCTTTTAGTTCTTATGCTCCACTAATCTGGAATAAACTCCCAGAAAACTGTAAAAGCGCCAAAACCCTAAGTTGCTTTAAATCAAGATTAAAAACTTATTTGTTTAGAGTGCCCTTTGACTGTGCCATCTAAACATGATAAGTTAAGTTTTCCAACTTTCATTTTATTATCAATCATTTTATCATTAATTTGTTATTTAACTTATTTTTTATCATCATCTATTTAAATATTATTTTTTTATTCTCTTTAATTATTTAATTACCTTCATGCCACTACAATGAACTTTTCCTGTTTTGTCTCTTTTTCTTTTCTTTTTTTCATGTACAGCACTTTTAATCGTCTCGCCACTGAAGTGTGCTATATAAATAAACTTGCCTTGCCTTTTAAAACAAAACAGACTTTTTATTTACTGAAAAATGCATTCATTTTAAATTCTTATATTGATAAATAGTTTTTTTTAGGTTTTCTTTCCACTATCATCACATTAGCCTGGTTTGTTTACATCTTTGTTGTTTCTTCTTAACTTCAGAAATTCTGCAGAAAGTCTTTTAGTGATGACATTGGTGTCAAAGTCAGAGAATCATTTCTTTGAAACACAGAGAGCTGAAATGATGTGGGAGGCACGAGCAATGGATTCTCAACGCTGCCTCGACAAAGCACCGCCTGCTCCTTAGGCATTGATATACACCAGGAAACACACACACACTCACGCATGGTGAAGCTCTACATCATCATCACTGCCACAGAGCATGGAAGATGAAAAACCCATGAGTGCACACATTTTGATTCTTAAATCAACAGTGTTTTGATTTTGGGTTTGCTACAGCAGAGCGTGAAGTAGCTTATTATCTGCTTCATTACAGACAGGAGGCGAGTGTGTGTGTGTGTCATTTTGAGTGGGAGTGTGTATATGCAGCGTAAAGTTAACCAAGCCTATCCCTTTGACTGGTACAGTTTTCCATTTCTGAGCTCTTGATGTGGAAACATCTTTCACCAAGTAAACAAAGTAGAAGATTGAAGCAGAATAAGTTTGTGGCATCCACAGACAGAAAAAATTCTCAGCCTGAACGATAAGATTCCTAAAGGATTACCGCCACTTAGGAAATACTGTTTTCTTCTAACACAGTACAATTTGGTGGTACAGCTGAAACTTTACAATTTGTCCTGCTTTTCTCTTTGCTCTCACTTTAGTGTTTATTTCTAAGATTGCATCACCCCCTTTACTCATTTAGCCAGCAAACTTTAGCTATGCTTTGCTAGCTTTGGGAAAATCTAATTTGAAATGTATCATCTTCCAATTTTAAACCAGTGCATGTAGGTAATGACAGGCCAAAACACCTTTTGTTGAGCTTTGTTTTGCAGTTGTTAAAAACTTGAACCTGTATGCACGTGCAATATTAGGTTTTATTGACTACAGATAAAGAGGTGGACTGAAAACACTGAAATATATAGGATGACCACATAGCGTGTCCCAATGAATCTCTTCATTTCACTTAAATCTTACTTTACGTTGTCATAATAAATGGTTGCTCTCAGGTACATGCTTTTTCAATTCAATTCAATTCAATTTAATTCAGTTTAATTTATATAGCGCCAATTCACAACATATGTCGTCTCAAAGAGAGACACAAAGAGAACAAAGAAGCACTGATCCAGGAGTACTTTCTATGGGAAGGAAAAGTAAATGTTGATGGATGTAGCTCCTTTAGTTGTTTCACCTAGAAAGAAAGAACAGATAAACTCTGAGCCAGTTTTCAAGAATAAAGTCTGAAAGAGAGCACATACAGTTAGTTACAGTTAAGCTCAGTCAATCGCCATGTCTAGGAGAGAGAAAGGGTTAAACACTAAAAGACAGAGCCAAGTGGATCATCGGTAGAGGGTGAGCATTAAGTTGTTGCCAGGAGAAGCTTGGACAATGCCCCTCTCCAGAAAGGTGTCACAGGTAGACACAGAGCCAGGCCAGGTGTAGCTTCTAGGAAGAGAAAAGAGAGAACAAAGTTAAAAGCTGAAATAACAGCAAATAATGCAAAATTGGAGAGCAGTGTGAGAATGTAGCGAAGAGGGTGAAAATGGTCATTATGTCCTCCAGCAGCCTAACCCTGTAGCAGCATAACTACAGAGATAGTTTCAGTTCAGATTATTTAGTTAAACGGCACTTATTTACAGCAATGTCGTCACAAGGAACCCCACAAAGGGTCCCACTGATGGTCATTGTTATACTAAAAACCACAAGGATTGGGATACCTCTCTCTGTCAGACTGATTATAACCATTGGAAAAGAAAGGGGGTCATACAGGTAGCAGAAATGGAGGGTGTGTTTGCACCTCAACCATAACTGAGCCGGTTTAGGCTAAACCTGACTCCCCCTTACTCCATCCAACAGGGAGGGAGGAAGGCTCCCTCCCTGATAACCTAAGCCACTCTAACTATAAGCTTTATCAAAAAGGAACGTTTTTTACTTTTTAATGTCAATTATGTCTTGCTTTCATGAAATTAATTCTAAATGCTTTGTGTGAATTAAGCACAAGTAGGTACAGTTTGATTTGAAGCATTATGAAGCTGCAAAGAGGCTAAAGTATTATTTAAAACTCAAATGATTTCAATGAGTGGAGCCAGTCGCATCTACCACATTTTCCCTACCGTTTAAACCATCCAGCGTAACAGAAAATTATTTACTGTTTATTCTATTATTATTAACATCGGTATAAGTATTCATAGTTGTAACTTTTACTTTCTTTCTCTTTTCACTCTTTCAGATTTTAGGGCAATAATTGAAAATAGCAGAGCCATTAAACATATTTGCAGTCTTGCAAGTTTTTTTTTTCTTTCTGTCACACTTAAGTGTTTCGAATCATCAACCAAATTTATCAGACAAGGATATCCTGAGTAAAAAGACAAAGCAATTTTCAAATTAAGATTTAGTTTATTATGCGGAAAAAGGTTATCCAAACCAACCTGGCCACACGTAAAAAAGTAATTTCTCTCTAAACGCTAATAACTGCCTATGCAGCCCTTGGTGGAAACGAGTGTCATCAAGCATTTGAGATAACTGGCAATGAGTCTTTTACAACTTTGTTGAGGAGTTTTCTTTTAACTCTTGGCCAACTCTTTTAGAGTTGTTTTAATTCAGCCAGATAGGAATATTTTCATGCATGAGCAGCCTGTTTGTCTTCCTCTATCTTTATCTTTGTTTTAACGTCGAAAATACAACTCTTCCAATTTTGTTTTCTCTTCAGAGGCTAAAAATCTCTGTTATATTATCACTGCCTTCTGTTTTGCATTTGGGATGGTTTCATCTCGTAATCCAGTTTTCTTTAAGGTGGGATGTCAATTTGAAAACTTTTATTCAAACCATGAAATATGGTTATCATTGCATCCCTAGAAAGTTTGCAATATTCCTTCTCTTGAGCAGTATGACTGTGGATATGCAAGACATTAAAAGTAGGCGTTGACTTATTGTGTTGTTGCTGATGTTGGTCCACATTCATGAGGGGTGAGTAGAGCACCCTCTAAACCTTCAATAAGAGCTTCCCTATTTAGACTTGAGTGCTTGGAGGTCTGGTGAGGTAGATAGGACTGTTGCCTTTGTTTACTTTACAACCCTAATTAGGCACAGCGTTGTGTGAGAAACCTCAGAGGCCTTCTCAGTGTGTGTGCAGATGGATGTGCAAACTGCTTGTGTGTTGGTGGGATATTGAGAGTGACAGCTGAGTGTTGCCACCAGCACGCTCCACTTCCCTCCTTGTTTCACTTTAGACTGGCTGTGTGAACTGCTGGCAGAGGGCCAAATTGAAACATAACACATATTTCTGCTTCTCTGATATTGTGCAGACACTTTCTAACGTACTGTAACTCTATTTTCTTTAAGCTTCAGCACTCAGCATTAAAGTGAGCCTTTTGTAATTATAGGTGTATAAGAGTTTGTAACATAAGATGTTCTCACAAAAACAGTAATAAAGTGCTTTGCAAAGGTTTTTGTACCAATTAAACTTTTTAAAATATTGTCACATAACGACCATATACTTCAAAGTATTTTATTACAATATAATTTGATAGACCAACACAAAGTAGCGCATATTTGCAAAACAGAAGGAAATTATGCACGGTTGTCAAATTTGTAAGTGCTTTGCATTTGTTTTAAAAACCCCTTATTCTCATTCCCCAAAATAAAATAACCAAATTATAGTCTGAATGTGTGCAATTTAATCTTTGTAAAAACACTGTTCTTCTGTGGACTCAGAGTTTTGTTAAGGAACAAACAAAAACAAACAGCATCAAGAAGACCCAGAACACAGCAGATAGGTCAGAGTTGTGGAAAAGTATATATCAGAGTAAGGTTGTTAAACAAAAACCCAGGTTTTGGACTTCTCACATAGCACTGTTTAATCCATCATCCAAGACATGGTCGTCCACCTAAACTAATAAGCCAGCAGGAGAAGCAGTAGTCAGAGAGTGAGCCAGAAGGCCCAGGGTGAGTCTAGATGAGCAGCAGATATCCACAGCACAATAATGTGAACAAGACAACTATTAACTGGTGTTTATGGAAAAGTGTCAAAAAGAAAGTCACTGTAAAAGAAAGCCATGAAGTCCAGTTTTCCATAACCCATTAAGGGGACACAGTAAAACATGTGAAGGGAGGTGCTCTGGTCAGAGGAGACCAACATTTTAATTTATGGTACTCGTACTTGTACTCATTGTCTTCCGCTTTATCCGGGACCAGGTCGACTCAGCAGAGACACCCAGACGTCCCTCTCCCTAGACACCTCCTCCAGCTCCTCTGGGGGGAGCCCAAGGTGTTCCCAAGCCAGCTGAGAAACATAGTCCCTCCAGCGTGTCCTGGGTCTTCCTCTGGGCCTCCTCCCGGTGGGACTTGCCTGAAACACCTCACCAGGGAGGCGTCCAGGAGGCATCCTAACCAGATAACCGAGCCACCTAAACTGGCTCCTCTCGATGTGGACAAGCAGCAGCTCTACTCTGAGCCCCTCCCAGATGACCGAGCTCCTCACGCTATCTCTAAGGGAGTGCCTGGCCACCCTACGGAGGAAGCTCATTTCAGCCGCTTGTATCCGGGATCTCGTTCTTTCGGTCATCACCCAAAGTTCATGGCCATAGGTGAGGGTAGGAACATAGACCGACCAGTAAATCGAGAGCTTCGCTTTTCGGCTCAGCTCCCTCTTCACCACAATGGACCGGGACAGCGCCCCTATTACTGTGGCAGCCGCACCGATCTGTCTGTCGATCTCCCGCTCCCTTCTTCCCTCACTCGTGAACAAGACTCTGAGATACTTAAACTCCTCCACTTGAGGCAGGAACTCCCCTCCAACCTGAAGAGGACAAGCCACCCTTTTCCGGTCAAGAACCATGGCCTAACCCATGGCCTGAGCTGATCCTCATTCCATCCGCTTCACACTCTGCTGCGAACCGTCCCAGTGCATGGTGTAGGTCTTAGCTAGAGGGAGCCAACAGGACCACGTCATCTGCAAAAAGAAGAGACGAAATCTTCTGGTCCCCAAACCAGACCCCCTCCGGCCCTTGGCTGCGCCTACAAATCCTGTCCATAAAAGTTATTAACCGGACCGGTGACAAAGGACAGCCCTGCCGGAGTCCAACATGCACCGGGAACAGGTCTGACTTAGTGCTGGCAATGCGGACCAAACTCCTGCTCCGCTTGTACAGAGACCGGATGGCCCCTAATAAAGAGCCCCCGATTCCATACTCCTGGAGCACCCCCCACAGGGCATCACGAGGGACACAATCGAATGCTTTCTCCAGGTCCACAAAACACAAGTGGAGCGGTTGGGCAAACTCTTAATTTATGGTCTACATGCAAAATGCTGTGTGATACGGTGACACTGCCTAACACCTGAAAACACCATTCATACAGTGAAACAGGATGGTGGTGGCATCATGCTGTGGGAATGTGGGGACAGGAAAGCTGGTCAGAGTTGATGGTAAGATTGATGGACCCCAATAGAAGAAAAGCTGTTAGATCCTGCAAAAGACCTAAGACCAAAGTGGAGGTTCACCTTCCAGCAAGACATCAATCAGAAAGATACAACCAGAACTACAAAGAAATGCTTTCGATCAGAGCATATAGCAAAGTCCAGACCCAAATTCAGTGGAGATTCTGTTTTAGATATGATAACGTGATGGCGAAATGTATGTTCTGCAGTTCTCAGGTCAAGTCAACATAATGTTTAACTCTTGATGCCATCTAGTGCTCATGTTATTTACAACATTACTTTATACATAAATGTGTAAAAAACATATTTCTATTTCAGGTGTAGCTCTTAACAACAACAAAAAAATAATGAAATCAAAAATGAATGAACACAGAACATTTTCTGACCACATTCTGTGTTGCAAAAGAACTTTCATCTTGTTCTTAAACACAATAAATGTAATGTTTTCTCAAACCTAATGGATAACCCTGTTAAATATTTATTCAATAGTGACTTAACTAATCAGGATTTTCTTTTTCAATAATCAAGCAGCCCTAGTTTTCTGTTTTATTCATTAACCTGCCAGTTAGATAATTGGATTTCCTGAGAATAGATCTTGCTTTTGTGTTTCAGGTCTGGCCATATTTGATTCCTTTCTTGTGATGAAATAGTTGTGTGGATCGTTGGTTCATTGGAACAACTCAGGATTCCTATATATCAAATAAATCAATGGTAGTTTTCACCTATAATATAATGAGATTGATTGATTGTTCTTTTACTGTCCTCTTTAAAAGAATTAAAGATCATACAAAACATATTGAACCATCTTAGTTTGAGGTAGGGACATCTTTTAGAAATAATTGTGTTTTGTTTGGAAATAAACTGCTAAATAACCTTATTAAAAGAAGTCACAGCAGACATAAACTGAGATTGTTTTTTCCACGTTTGGATGTTTGTTCACAAACTGAAAGTTCAACCCTTTAAGACCCTCAGTGGATTTCTGTTTTCCTGTTTCTATAATTTTCCTTTTTATTTTTACTATTGATTCGATTGTGAGTGGAAGGAAATGTTAATGTTTGTTTGATGTGGGACATAAATGAACAGAAATCACACAGGAATCTTCTCTGACCTAATGTCCACACTAAATTGAACAACCGGTTAGATTCATTCAGTGTTCTAACCTTCAATTCTTCCAGTTCAGTGCAGGAGCATCGGTCTCCCTGGTGGTTTCTTCCACTGACTGTCTCTTGCCCTAACACAGTTCATGTCACAGCACTATGTGTATGTCGCCATGGCTCACTGAAAGTGTGACTAATGTGCTGTCCGTGACTTTCCTCAGTCCACCTTTGCCTTTACAAGCTGTTCTTTCTTTGTTGTGCAGAGTCTAGTCTTCACTCATATCCTCTTTAAGCTGCAGGTTTTACAGATTATTACTTATATCTTCTACAACTTTTACTGGATTTTTCATGTTTATTGTATGACCAGCTACAGGTATAATTGTGTTACTTGGTCATGTACCTTGGGATTCCCCCGGAGGAGCTGGCCCAAATCATGTTTTGTAATGTGATTTGAAAAAGTGCTGCACATACTGATTTGACTCAACACATCTTAATTTTACATAATATCCACTAAACTAAAAGTATTAATCGATTAATTCCTAATTCCTTTTTTATAGTTTAGTATGATAGAAAATTTAAATGACAAAAACACAATTATATTTTGTTATTTGGAAAATTAAAACAAAAACCCAAGATAAAACAACAGATTTTGGTTTACCTTTCTAAAGGACATTATTATAAATATGTATTTGAGTATTTTGGATGCAAAAGTAGGTAGCCAGTTTGTATGAGAGATGGTTATGTAGACTGATTTGTGTATGATAGGTCTCTCCTTCACTGTGATTATGATGTTTTCTTTGTACTCAGAACTCAATGTCTTAAAGTTTCCAGTTTGAGTGCCTAATAGAAATGCTAACTGAAGTCAGGAATCCAACTGTATAAAAGGTATTGTATAAAATCTGGACCCAAATCTGACAAAGTGGTGAGTCATTGCTTGTGACATGACTCAAAACCTGGAAATGCTGGAAGCATCTGGATATATGCAATTCCTGCTCCAATTCTGACCAGCATTGTTCCTCAGATGCGTATGGGGGTTGACCAGCCCTTACATTTCTTCCAAGAACTGCTTTACCAGGATAGTGAGCAGCATAGTGGTTTCTTAAACATTGCAGCAGTGAATAAAAGTAACTCACTTCCATTCACTGCTGCAAAGTCTCACTTCTTTATAGATAATTAGTCTGTGGTTTCCTCTAGAGGGTTTAATTGCACCAATTCTGTCTACAATTAGGTTTGTTACAACATGTTGTTGGATCTAAAAAAGAGATTTTCAGGCTGAGATTATACTTGTCATTGGAAAAGAAGTAAAAAATACTAATTTAGACAGGACAGAGTTGTAACAAATTGATTTGGATTGACAGAAGAGAGAAATGTCTGGAGAGAGCTGCTATTTGTTTCATTTACTAAAGCAATTCAAGGCGTACTATTTTATACTGATAAAGGACAGGTGAAATGTAAAATCTGTGGCAAGAAAACCCAAACATTTTCATACCTGAGAAACCTGATGCTCACAAACATTTGCTGTCACCTCAATAGTCAACCTGTTTGGGGTTAGGAGCCATCACCATGGCCTGACCTGTGCCCTCGTCCCTCAGCCTTTGGTTGTTCTCTCATGTGAAGATAAAACTACACTTGTTGGTTAATACTGGTGCTAAACGTGTTTCCAATAGAGTGACTGTTTCAGGTTTTTGAGAAGAAATCCTTCATATCTCATATCTTTCATAAATCTGAGCCAATTTTCTCATATACAAGATTGTTGGAGAAAGTAAAAGTGCTCGCTCAATACTTTTTTTGTGTTACTAATAAGCAGCCACACATTCATTGTACATATTTCAGTTAGCAGGGAATTTTTGGTCAAGAAAAAAATTTGTTTTATGTTTACAGCAACATGAAGTCACTGTAGCTGTCGCAGATTGCATATTATCTTTCATATATTGCTGTTTCTTTCACTTTTAGTGGGTGTGACCTCAAATGTTACAAAAGAACATTTTCAAAGTTCTTCTTTGTTTTGAAAACAACAGAACGTAATGGTTTGGTTTCTTTATGTTTTATACTTTAAATATTTTTCAAAGTTTTCTTGCCCTAAAATAAAATTACATTTCAAAATTAATGCTTTATTTATCTTAGTCATGTATTACTACTGAGAATACAAGAGGGAACCCATTGATTTTCTTTCCTAAATTGTACAGTTTCATTTTTTTTTTTGTAAACAAAACAAAATTTGTTTTGTTTGCAGGAGACCAGTGATTCTGAAAAAATCTGTTTAACCACAGTATCATTGTTTCATTATAACCTGATAAGAAATAAACATTTAAGATTAAATAATTGCTATCACTCAATTTTTTTCCCTCATTCGTGAGCAAGACCCCAAGATACTTGAACTCCTCCACTTGAGGCAGGGCGTCCCCCCCCCGACCCGGAGAAGGCACTCTACCCTTTTCCGGCTCAAGACCATGGCCTCAGACTTGGAGGCACTGATTATCATCAAAATGGAGCGGGAGAGAGACAGACAGATCGGTGCGGCTGCCACAGTAATAGGGGCGCTGTCCCGGTCCATTGTGATGAAGAGGGAGCTGAGCCGAAAAGCGAAGCTCTTGATTTACTGGTCGGTCTATGTTCCTACCCTCACCTATGGCCATGAACTTTGGGTGATGACCGAAAGAACGAGATCCCGGATACAAGCGGCTGAAATGAGCTTTCTCCGTAGGGTGGCCGGGCACTCCCTTAGAGATAGGGTGAGGAGCTCGGTCATCTGGGAGGGGCTCAGAGTAGAGCTGCTGCTTGTCCACATCGAGAGGAGCCAGTTTAGGTGGCTCGGTTATCTGGTTAGGATGCCTCCTGTTCGCCTCCCTGGTGAGGTGTTTCAGGCATGTCCCACCAGGAGGAGGCCCAGAGGAAGACCCAGGACACGCTGGAGGGACTATGTTTCTCAGCTGGCTTGGCAACACCTTGGGATTCCCCCAGAGGAGCTGGCCCAAGTTGCTGTGGACAGGGAAGTCTGGGTCTCTCTGCTCAGGCTGCTGCCCCTGCGACCCAATCCCGGATAAGCAGAAGGATGAATGGATGGATAATTGCAATCAGTTAAGAATATAGCAGTAAATATAATACTTTTCTAGTAGAATATTGTTCATCTTTATATTTTTGTAAGTTCAGAGGCTTTTCTTTCATGGGTCTCTTCTCCTGCTAAGATAATAATTTCTTATACGAATATAGACTCTCAGGACAATGTTGCAAGTGTTACGGTTTGTGTAGCGAAGGACCCCGGAATGCAGACAAGCAGGCAGCATGACGGTAGGTGAAAAGATTTAATCATGAAAAAACAAAAACTCACTCACAGAGAAGGCAGGAACAAAACAAAAAGAGGCTGGCGAGACAAGCACGGCATGATCCCAAAAAACAAGGTGACATGTTCTGAAAATGTTTCTGCAAGGAATAAACAGAACGGAGGTGTATATATGGCAAGTGAACCAAGTGAAGCAAGGAGACAGATTAGCTCGAAGCAGGTGAACTGAATAAAGTTAATTAACAGACAGGAGAGTACAAAACGTGACTGGAGCAAAACAGAGACTCTTGAATACAAACTAACAGAAACTAGAAAAACATGAAACTAAAGCATAACCAGATCCAAAAACGAAACTTGACAAAACATGAACAAGACTAAAACATGACCAGAAAAATAAACAGAAACATGATTCAAAACTTCAACTGTTAAATAAGACCAACAAAACCCCAAAACACCCACAAATAATAACAGCAAGCTATATATACTATCAAGTGTTCTGAGTAACTTTTGTGACTGTGATACGATTATAGGCCCTTGAGCAGTCATTTCCTTTCTTAAATGGTAGACCATTCTGCTGGGTGATGCATAGGATAAAGACAATCAGGAAACACATCAGAAAGAGTAAAGATACAATTCCAAGTTTCCTATGTTGCAGCATATGATGACATATTGGGAAAACGTATTTTGCGGGTCTAAGCGTGAAAAGTAAGAATTTTATTGCACATCTAACCCTGTCATTTCTTTAAAGTATGCGTTGCTTCTCACAGACTCACCAACATGCACATTAGTTGGTAATTCTAAGTTAAAGCCCATGCCTATTATCACGCTGACATGTGGCATGGTAAGAAAACTGCAATCAAACCCACAACTTTCCAATTGTAAGATGGAAAGACTGTTCCAGTTGAGCCACAGTCACTAAGTGCAAATGCCACAGTATAAAATGCATATTAAGGCAACTCCAGAGCTTTATTTTCCTTTGGCTTTGTGTTTCCTATGCCCAATAAGTTTCTATGAAAAACATGGATAAACGAAAAGGTCGGCCATTTGTTGAGCACACAAAGAAAACAGTGGTGCTAAAATTCTCCCACTGTTTGAACCATTTTTCAACTCTTACTACTTTAAATGATCATTGTCAATGAGGCCTCTATAACACTGTAGCTCAAACATGAATAGGGCACATGTAACAGAAAATGCCAGGCACTGGCATCCCTCCGACATCCATCTGAGCATGCCTGCACAAAGTCCGAGTCGGCACAAAGTTAACTGGGCACAGATAAATTATAAACACCAAGAGGCGGCTGGAGCTCTGCGAGGAAAGCCAATGCTTTATTTTTTTCCTATTTGTACCACGTTATATTGACCTATATAACAGTTAGGATTAATAAACCAAAACAAAACACTGGCAGCGAGTAATGTTAGCACGTGAAATGGTTGTGCACATAGACGGCGACAGAAATACACACTGCTGCCCGAGGAGACAGCTTGGAAACAACTTGATTTAGGAGCTCGTCCACTGGAAAGCTGTAGAGTTTATGAGAGAGAGAGAGAAGAAAAAGCAAATAGCAAGAAGGGATAGAAAGGAGTGGAGGACAAGACAACTGGTTCCATCCTTCACCCAGTTAAATGAACAAAGAACAGGCCCAGGACACAGGCTAATTTTAATCAATGGAGACTGGTAGCTCTCAGGGGGCAGGCAGCAAATTAACACTCAGAACAATTAATCTGTTCCTGCTTGTGCTCTTTATCCCGGAGATAAAGACAAAACGAAAGAGGTTCATTCTGCACTCAATCAGGCCAGAACATTTGGTCTGTTCTTTCCTCTGGGCTGTGAATGTTTGAGTAATTATTAAAGACAGCGTCATTGATTACTGTTGTTGTAGAGACATGTCTGCTTGTTGATTAACTGCAGGGTTGATGACTTAAATCTTAGCTCCTCCTGCTTGGGTATCAGTGTTTTTAGCTATGTAAACTCATGTACAACTGTGCCTCTTTTAGTGTTTGCATATTCATAAATATGCTGATCAGTTCCCACTTCTTTTTTTGCTTTCTCCTGCTTCTGTTAAACATCTTTAAGGTCCTTGTTTACAATGTGGAGTTTAGATATCTGAGTCATTTAGCTGCTTGTGTTTGAATCAAGAAGTAAGGAATTCTGAGAAGGATGTGTAAATTGCTTTCTTACAATTGTGGTGCTGTTTATTTAATTGAAATTGCTAACGTTAGTCTTCATATGTTTGGATCAGAAAAACGTTATCAATTACGATAATTCAGTTGCAAACTGATACAAATTGGTTCCTTATTATTCCGCTGAGCAACAGATGTGACATAAACGAGACTCTATTAGCTCTATTTACCTTTGAATAGACAAAGTATTTCCATTTGTTATTTGACCAAGCAATTTAGCTCTGATATTGTCTTTGACATATCCCAGACAAGCAACTTAAAATATGTAAGAAGCACAACTAAAACCAATAAGTGTTACTTGAAAGAAAATACATCTAATCATTCTAAGCTGCCCATAGCTCCTTTTCCAGTTGTTGTGATTACAGTTATATTGTACATATTATTCAATATTTAATATTAATACTTTAATATTTTATTAAATAATATTTCGGTCTGTTAAGGGTTGTCCTGTGAATACCAGCCCAATAAGGCAGTGGTATTAGGATAAAATTGAAAGGGATGAGCCAAGCTATGCAGCAAAACTTTGTTCATACACAGAAGGAATTCACACAATTTCTTAAAATGCAAGAATTTCTTAACAAAAATAAGTCAACTCAAAGCAGACTTAGGCAATAATTGGTATACCTTTAAACACCCATTCACAACGCAAGATCAGATAAAACATTATTTTAACAAAATAATATTTTAAAGAATGATTTGCTGAATAAAACCAACCTTCTTGATGACTAATTCTCAACAGTGTTTAATTAGCTTTATTTATTAAAATAATATTTAAATAAATACTATTAAGGAAATATTAAAATATATAAGGAAATATTATTTTGAGTAAGAACCAAACCTTTCTGGGTAAATGATATTCAGTGGTGTTAAGTTAGTTATCACATTTAGTAAAATTATATTTAAGGAAATATTATTTCCTAGATTGGAAACTAAGATCCATTCTGGGTAAACGATCTTCAGCTGACTCATAAAGTAGGTGAGCACATGTTCTCAGCCATTAGCGGTTGGAGCTAACAAAAGAAACCTATAGCTGGTTACCAGAATCAAACACATACCTTTAAAATACCACTAATAAAAGGGTTGAATTGCAAAAGTGTGGACGGTGCGTTATCTTTTGTGTTTAAACACCACCCTTCAAATAAAATCTGTCTTAACTTTAAAAACACAACACAGAGCAATCATTAGCTGAGTTTTTCAACACAAACAAAAACAAACATCATTAAACAAACATTAATTAGATTATTTAACCCTAAACTAATCTTCTCTGCACAAACACTACCTCTTACGTGAACCGTGCTGAGGAGAAGTTGTCCTGGGTGTTGAGGAAAACATCCACGTGTGGGTAAACAAAGGGTTAGCAGCTAACAGCCGTAGCTGTGGAGGAAGGGCTTTTAACTGGCCTGGCGGGGTAGCTCTTGCCACCTGGACGTACACGCAGGAAGGCATGCGAGTTGTCCCAGCCTTCTTTTTCAGGCCGTGGGGGAAATCCGCTTCGATTATGGATGCTTCTGGAGGCCTCAGAAGAAAGCTAAGTGAAGTTGTCTTATTACACTCTTTATATGAATGAATGCCAGATACTCGAACAGCAAATCATTACTTAACTTTGTTGCTTATGATTGCATGATCGTATAACACTCTTGGATCGAGTTTGAAGAGTTATGTCTGCTTGCCAGCAAGAGACATAAGCGCTGTTTGGTGCCTCTCCTGTCTGATTCCCGTTTGGAATCCGCATGGAAAGAGATCTGTTTGTTGGAACGCGAGGTTTTTATTCAAACAGTGATGTCATGGGAAGTCCGCTTTCCTTCTGTTGCTGGCTGTGTTGGAAGTAGGTTACTGTGATTTATTTTGAAAATTCCAGAAAAGATCAAACTGGCCCTTAAATGTTGTAATCCATGGCTGGACCCCACACACTGAAAGTCCCTGGATTTAAATACCTGGGATTTCTTTTTTCCTGGGGAAAAGGAGTCCCTGGGTCATTTGTTTGCTTTCTGTTTTCACTGCTCTGAATGGCCACAGAACATTTTTAACTAATCCTGTAACTGCTTTGCTGTGTGCATTATGTTGAGCTCAGACACTCTTGGTGTACACATTATTATTACATGTCACCAATTCAAAGTCCAACCGAATGTGTTCATCAGCAAAAACAGAACAAAAGAGCCTGGACCTCATTGTCTGTCCACCTATCGTATGTCCACCAATCATCATTGCTCAGCACATAACGCTACCCCTCAACAATCAGGTCATTTTTTCAGGTAATCTGAAAGTCAACCACCCAGGCCAGGACTTTTATCTGGAAAAGTTGAGACCTGAGAAATCGAAATACCTTCGATAGAATTGTGTCAACAGAGGTTAACACTGGCAAGAATAAGAAAAACGAAGCAGGGGTGACTATAGAACATTTGGATTACCAGCCTAATGTAATTTCTCCTTGAGCTTTCACGTTTTCACACTTTGTCATTTTACAGCCAATAATCTCAGTTATTTAATTTGACTTTTCAGTGATAAACCAACATTAAGTAGTGTATAATTGTGGAATTTGAAGGAAATAACGCATGATTTTTTACAATTAGAAATCTGAAAAGTGTAACCTTTGGAAATAACACTTTATGAACTTTGTCCATTTAGAGACAAAGATTTTTGTCCAAGTTTTTGTACAGTAGCTCAAGCTTAATCAGAATGGGAGGAGAGCATCAGTGAACTTCAATTTTCAAGAAATTCCACAGATTGAGTTGAATTTAGGTCTAGACTGTTGTTGACTATTCTATCACATAAACATGATTTAATCTGAACCATTCCATTGCAGCTCTGGTTGCATGTTTAGTGCAATTATCCTTATAGAAGATTAACTCCTGCTTCTCTGATGATTGCTCTCCTTGCCTGAGCTTTTAGTATAGGTGGGTGGCCCTGTCTTGGTAGGTTTGCAATTTTGCAATTCTCTTTCCATTTTCAGATTTTTTTGAAGAAACCATAAAATATGAACCACAACAATGAGATCTCTCCTGATTAAAAATCAGAACAGCTGATATTACAGTGTTTATAAGTAAATTAGACCAGCAGGATGCGATCACAAAGGTGAAACTATTTTTTTCCACATTATCTCGCATTTCAAAATTAAGAAAAATTGAGATTTGCAATATAACATTTACAATTTCATTAAAGTAGTAAGACATTTTAGTTTTTGGTATATTATACGGTTTTCCTTTTATCCTCAGAATTCAGGGCCAATTGAACCGGAGACAGCATTTACAGAACAGGAGCATTTCACATTGTGTGTTTAAAATTGTTTAAAATAGGCCTTCCTGATGGATTAGTTTACCAAGAAAATCAATCATTTTCAGAAAACAAAATCTGTTCAGGATGTTGACAGTCTCCATTTGCTTTGAAGTTACAGTCTTAATGTCTGAAACTGTCTCACACACACATACTTTGTCATTCCATCAAAACTAAACACAGCCACAGGTCTCCACACCAAAACTTGTCTCTTGAAGATAAATGAGAAAATGCCAAAGAGGACTAGGTTTGGCATTTTTCCTTTTTAATGTTGAAGACAAAAGGAGAAAGAGGGAGAGAGTTACTTAAAGAACTAGCTTCAATTATGTATACCCCAACAACTTCAATTATGCATATGAAAGGGAAAATCAATATGGGGACGAATGACGTCCCAGCGTTTTCATTCCTCACTAAAGGGTAGGTCTGTCTATGTATAACACAAACACACCAGGGCACATGCATATACTGTAGAGAAATATTGACTGTAGATAAATCATTAAACATCAAAGATGATGGAGAATTCAATCTGAGCCTTTAATGTTACTATGGCTAATGATCTAGTGGTAGAAAAGTGTCAATAATGTCAATATAGACTTATGCATTTAAAGAAAAGGTGAAATGAGAACTCATTATGACAGCCTGTGTTTTTTTCTAATATTTTGACGTGGATATTTTCTACTTCAAATGATAGTATTTTCAACTTATTTACTAAACAATAAAAGTGAGGAAATAACCTTTCAAAAATTTCTCTAAAATGTAATTTAAAAGAAATGAATTAGGCCACATTTTCTCCTAACTGAAATGTCTGAAATCATGTCGACGTTATTCAAAGAAGAAAGCATTTTATTGTGTTTAAACCTCTAATATTTAGTTTAGTAAGCTACTCACTGTTAAAGAGGGAATGTCACACCAAGGTGAGATCCAAGGAGCTGTCTAAGACAGTAGCAGCTCACGAGTCTGTTAACAGATTTAATATGCTCTCAAAATAAGTTGAAATCAGCACTTCCACTATACAGGAACTAATCCGAATTACTAAGAAACCAGAACAGAGGACATAAACCAGAATACTGACGCCAGGCAAATATTTATAAACCAACTGAGAAACAGAACTGTAATTGTCCTGGTTTGGGGATGTTTTGTCTCGGTTTGACCTGGTAAGCTCAACATGATAAAATCCACCATATGTTAGAGGCTGCTTGAGCACACCAGCTGAACTCTGCTTCCCCCACAACATGACCCACCATGCATTCTTCACAGAAAGAGACGTATTTGCCCCTATCCATGCTGGGCAGAGGATCAGGTCTTGGTCGTGTCTTCATTCAGAGGCTTTTTCAGATCCAGTCTAAGACAGCCCGCTACAGGAGATCCTTTCTCCCCACAGCCATCAGCATCTAGAACGGGTCTATAATATGAGCTACAATAACATTTAATTTCCCTTTGGGATTAATAAGGTACTTTTGAATTGAATTGAATTAGTACATTCTAAAAGAAAAAATGACTTGTCCCCAATACAGCCCTTACCACTCATTTTGGAAATTATTATTTATCTATTCCCTGTATCTCCAAAACATACTGGGATTATACAGCTAGACAACCTAAAATCTATGAGAGCTTCTCTTCCTTCCTAGGTTTAATACAATAAAGACTTTTAAAACCTGAATTCATCTTTAAACTTACATACACATACACACCACAAAATGACATCTTGTACAATTCTGTTCTCCAGTTGTGTAAAAAGTGGTTTTAAAGTCTGTGTTCAATATTTCTGTTTAGGCCAAACGTAAGAAAATCCTCATTCATTCAAACTATCACAAATTTAAGTTCTATTATGGTGCAGTTCATGTTAGAAGTAAATTCTGCCATTAATTGTTCTTGCTTACTACTCATATGCCTTGCCTAGTAACCAATCATTTTCCTTTAACCGCAAAATAAATTTTCCAAGCTCTCTGTACAGCATGTTGGTACATGTTGACATATTTCAAACTGAGTTTTTCCAGGAATATATAACGTTGTTTTTCCAACACTTCACAGGCGTACAACCTTAAAAAGCATCACAGTATTATCAAACAACTCTAGTTTTACAGTTAAAGGCAAATCAAATTCTCAACATTTACTCAAGAATCCAAACACTGCCTTATGTCCTTGTTTTAAAATAGATCTCTGATAATTAAAATATTGAACAATCTCCAGTTTCTCTCCTTTGAAAAATATTTGATGTTTTTTTGTCAATTTTTTCAACATCCAAAAATGGTAACTTTAATTTTATCACTTACTGTGTTGTTTCCGTTTCAACAAAATTCAATTTAACAATTTTAATTTGCAAACCCTTTTATGTTAAATCTATGATTATTATTATCATCTGCATACAACCATGATACTGATATCATTTTAAATTTCCATGCCTTCAAGCTGAACAAATTTACACCCATTAGGTGACAAACATTGATTTAAATTACAGGGCGGATAAGCTTTTACTTTGTCATACACCTACAGATGTTTTAGAAAATCTGACCTAGAACCATTAACAAAAACACACAAATACATATTATATCTGCTTATAAACCCTTAATGACCTATAGGAATCTACCATTTATGCCAAATTTTACTGACTTAATCTGCTTTTTGCTTTCTTTTATTTCATAGTGAAAAAGACTACAAATATGCAGCAATGTTTACTCAGAAGCAAAAAATAATAATTATTGGAAAAAGGAAATATTGCATGTCTTTACTGCATTGTTTAACTAGGATCAATTTGAAATGAATCTTCTTGGACTGAATTTACATTTTTTTTTTCTGTAAAGTGCTTTGCGAAGACGTGTTGTGAATTGCCGTTATATAAATAAACTTAACATTGAACTAAATTGTAGTTCAGGTAAAAATAAATTATAAAACATTTTGAGTTTTTAATCAAAATAAGGAGAGAACAGATTTTTGTGGCCAGCGAGCACAATTGACTTGATGATTTGGCCCTTGGTAAAAGTTTGGCCACCACTGAGTTGAGAGCTGTCTCCACCACCTGCCTGAAAACCACTATGTTGGAAAAAAGAGTTGCAGTAGAAGCAGTTAAGATTGGAATCAAATTACAAAGCTATTGTTGCTACAAACAAAACGTTTAGAAATGCAAAAATCAGCTAAGAAATATCCAAGTGTGACATTAACAGTGATACTTTATTGAATTCTGTTTGTTGGTGTTTGTTTAGCTCCCATCTAAGAAAATGTCAGAAAATGTCAGAAAATGTCAGTGTATTGTGAACTTAACAAAGTCCCACAGAGTATTTAAAAAAAAAGACTGGCTGTTGTTTTACAAAAACATTTACAACAAAAAAAAAAAAAACATGGAGTCTAATGTTCGTTTTGCTCATCAGTTAATAAACAGAGAATATCTCTGGAAGAAGACCTGGTTGTTTTGGAAATTTCTTGATATTCTCTGTCAGTCTAAATTTGTGATGCTATAGAAAACCACAGAGCGGTCCTGTAATACAATAACCTGTCTAAATAAGGGTGAGTTGATTACAAAAATCCAGTAATGTTCTGTGCGGGCCTCCTCCTATCAAAGTCATCAGTGTCTCTGTATGAAATTTCATATCAGTGTGTGTTAGTGTCCACTACCTCCAGCAGTGCTGAATAATTCACCAGCAGAAAGAAAATGTTACTTTTCTACCTGGTTTTATATAATGTTTTCTGACACCTCTGGAAATGTTGAGCATGTGTTCAGGTGAAGGGTGAGTCACTTTGAAGTCAGATTTCTCCTTTTTTTTTCTCTTTCCCAGTTAGAGGCAAAGTGGGTGGGAGTTAAGTGGCATGTTTTCAGAGATATTGATTTCTCCCTGCACTGAGCATAACCTCACAAGTTTATTTTCCATCATGTGTGAATGTGAGTAGTGCGTGTCTCTGGTCATTAATGGATCCCTATGTATAGACTGCAGCCTGTCATGCTGAATGAAAGTTAGGAAATGTGGGTAAAACCACACGATTCAGTTTACCAGATGAATAATTGAAGAAGACACTCCAACGTGTCAGCGTTGTCTCAGTTGGATCTGCCGTGCATATTTATTTCCCATCAGCTGCTGAAAATACTCCTGCTGAGGCACATTTTTCATTAGTATACACACCACTGCTACACATTGTGTGGCACAAAAGTGCCCTGTAATAAACAAAGCAGTTTTGAATGGAGGATGCAGCTTTAAAGCCTTCTATGTTTGTGGCAGGAGATGGTATTGTGGATCTGTGCCAAGCTGAGCACCACTGAAGGTCAAACAAATAGATCGCGTGAAGTGAGCTGAAGTGAAAGTAATTTTACCAATGGCTCAGTGATCTCTGATGACATCTTGAAACAATGTAGTTGTACAGAACCACAGACATCAACATACTGGAGATTATGTTCAAACTCGCTCTGAAGTTTTGTGACATGAAGATAGTTGGTATTTTGTATAAACTGTAGGGTTGTCACTATACAAGAATTTCAAACACGATACTGATACAAAAAAAAAACGAAACTCAATAACATTTTAAACCACAGCAAAAGGCACAGGGTTCTTTCTGGTTAAGAACAAAAATATGATTAATTAAAACATGACAATATTTTTACTTCCTTAAATAAAACCAATGAGAAGGGGACAATTCATTCCTTGTTTAGAAAAAATTTATAATTTAAAAGTGTCACATCCCAAAACAGTAACACTTACTATAAGTGTTTATATCTTTTATGGAAGTCAGTGCATTTGATTCACTCATGTATTTATTTTATTTTATTATTATAATGGATTATCTTTAGTGTGTCACTGTGTGCTTTCATTTGCCTGTCAATTTGATGTTGATAAAAATAAATGTTACTACTGAGGGACAAATAAAGGATCATTTTAAGCTAAAATAAATAGTTTCTTAAAACAAACAATAATCTGATCCTTGCAGATGTTTTCAGCAGCAGCCCTGTACAATTTGTGTCTTTCTGGTAATTTTGCAGAATATTTTCTTTAGTGATCAACTATAGCAGTAGTGTAGGTTGCTATGGGTTCCTATTCTTTTGTGCTCTAATTGTCATCTTCAGTCTGGCTCCACCATAACCTGTGCAATCATTAGCCTCTACTGCTTTTACAACTAAACAGAGGGGTAATGGAGGGAGGTGCACTGGTTTGTTTTGATGCCTCACTTTTTAGTAGGCACAACATCATTGGGCTGTCCTTGTCCGTAAAGCTGATATTTAAACAGATAACTTTAGCTTATGTTGTCTGCGAGGTTTCCTACTTCACTGTTGCAATTACAGGAGCTCCACTGACCTTTTTAAGTTACCCTTGAACATTAATGTTGTAGCGTGAGCTTGTAGCATTAGCTCAGCTACCATGTGGCGTTTGGCATTTTGGATTTTTCCTTTCCGTCTGCCTTTTGGGAAAATACCTCGCACAATGTACTATTTTTTGTAAAGGTAAACAGAAAGGTTGGCTTCAGTCACCAAATCAGTCCTTATTATAATATTTATTATAAATGAAATGTTCAAATTTAAGATCTGCCCCAACAACAGATATATGTATAAACTGTAGGGCAAAACTGTGAAAACATAAGAGAACCACAGGTAAACCAGCAATATGAAAGTAAAATGCTCTGCTGGCAGAATATAATAAAGAAAAAAAAGTAGGATTTACTTTTTTTAACACACTCACCATCACACTGGTGTAGTTCAATGCTGGCCCACTGAAGCCTGAGGGTCCACAGGGAGGGTGTTAATGGTCTGTCACAGTACACACACAACCAAGCACTCCTTAATAGTGTGTGTGACTCAGAGAGGCATTACTCATCAGGATCAAGAGGCTGGATAACAGGTAAACTGAAAGGACTGAAAGAAAACCCAAAAAACATCTCACATCACATAAAAATATTTCATTAAATGGAAGCATACAGAACTATTACTTAGCATTAACCCAAATGACGTCAGCTTCAGTATGAACTAAGATGTGTATCTTAAACATGCTGCTGCTCTGAAAATAGCAGATTCTTGTGCAGCCTTTTGGTCTAGGAGCTTTTAAACAGCCATTTAAAAAGAAAATAATTTCTCTGTCATTGTTTGTCTGATTATACACCCAACACCTCAAAGAACATCTGCTGATAACACTGAAAAAAACGCTCTGTGATTTTGGAAATGCCATCACCAACTGAGCTCTGTGCTCAGCAAGGGGAAAAAAGTGAAAATATAGATGTGACGCTCCAAGGTTTTTATTTCATGACTTTGAGGGGATTTTTCTGTCTTCGGCTCTCTGCACGAGCGAGGGCGATTTTGACCCTGAAAGGTTATGGCTGATTGGTTAACACCAGAAAGCTTTTACCTGTTTTGTGCAGGAATGTCTGCAATACGACAACATGTCTTGTTCAGTCCACTCGGATGAGACGGGAGACTTCTAAATTCCTTTTAGATGTGCCTAAGGCCAAATAGGCTCTTGTTACTTGGATACACTGCCAGCTGCTCCGCTGAATTAAAGGAAAACATTCAAACTAAAGGATTGGAAGGGTATACGTGCCAAAAAGCGAAGTGATAAATAATTACAGTGCTGCAGCGATGAAGTTTCAATTAATAAGACTTTTAAGAAATTGATGCTTATCTGCCAGAGCTGTATTTTAAATGTTATCAGCTATCTGAGACAACAATTTTCCCACTTCATGTAAATCATTGCAATTTCTAAAGGCTACAAGCACCTTTAAGATGTGAACTGATTTATGAAGGCTTTTTAATTAGGCCTCCTAAACTGGGCACCAGGTTCTGCCTCATATATTGCATAACTCCTTGCAGTGGATTTCTCTAAAGCCTAAAACCAGGTCATGTGTTTTTTGCTCACAGGAAAAAAAGTGTTTGTGAATTTTACCTTGGAAAGCTGGTCCTCAGGGCACCAGGATTCATAGCATACATGTAATTTATGTTGGGGTGAGACTACAAATAACTTTAATCGATAAATCATGACATAACCATTCACAACTAAAAATAATCCTGGTGCCAACTTTTTTTTTAAAACAGCTATAAAGACTTCTCTTTGAAATCAATCCAAGTTTTCTATTGATTTTGTTATTTTTTGTTGCAAATTTGCTATATTATAAATATTAAATCATTGAATGAAAACAGGCTGAAAACAAGCTTTCCCCTGAACATCAGTGTTCATTTCGATTTTTCTGTTTTTATTCTGTTTTCAACCAAATTCCCTCATCAAAGATGTGTACTTGTAAATTATGTTGTACAGCTGCTGCAAAAGGTTTGAGCTGTATGTGAAAATAGTGAATGGATTTTATGAAACTGTTAAACACTGGGAAGTTGTTGTGAAGTTGTGTATTACCAAGTCATATTGGTATTGCAACAGTCACCAAGATTATCACATGTTTTGCAAATATCATGCAGCCCTTCTCTGGATAGCATTTTTAAAGTTTTCTGATGACAGTCAAGCTTTAAACTGTTTATTGTTTGAGAAGGTTTGAACGATTTTAATTTCAGTTTCTTGCACATCCTCAGAAAAAAAAAAAATTAGAATTATTTTCGATTGTGTGTTTGTGACTCCTTTGTTTTATTACCCTTATGAACCTTGTTGAAGCACCCTCCCAAGGGGTGTTCTGCGAATTCCCAAGACATTATAATAAATCACACGGAGACAGCTGTATGTTATTCAAATACCTGGACCAGGGAAGCTCTCGCATGTGGTAACACAACACACACCGAGACGACTTCAGAACTTCTCACCGGGGCCATTGTTTTTATTGAAACACACATGAAAATAGGCAGCGCCCTATCCACAGTTTTTTTCATACATATGATTTCAGACAGACTCTTCCGGCTTACCATATTTGGACAGCTATTGTCCTGCACCTGGAGAAGGGAGTACTTGGCTAGTTAATCCTCCCACATTCTTTTCCCACCATTCTTCATTATTTCTCTACTTCACACTCAAGGCCAAGTTTGTGCAACAACACATCTGCAGGCCACAATGTCTTATATTCACACACAGGTTATACATTTTATAACACACTGGTTATGGACATAATAATTAATGCACACACATAATATATCTCCACAACCTATATGAGGTTGGCCATGAAGGCAGCAGGCAAAGAAGGTAATCCCAAATATGCTTATTCTCCAGAGTACTGTCCAGCTTGTGCTAGGGCAATCTAAGGAGTTTTCAATAAGTGTGATTTGATTCATTTGAAAGGGACAGGGCAATTTAATAAAACACATGACAATTCATGTGGTAAAGAAGCCGGAATTAGCCAAAAGACTATTTTAAATCTGCAGTCCCCCAGCCATGAATGTTTAAAAAGCAATCAAATCCAATAATATAAGTAGGACACAGACACAAAATTAGTAAGGACATGAGATTAGACTAAACAAATCCTGACTCAAGATATCAACAAAACATTACTGCTTAGAAAATAAATACTACTTCTTTTAGTGTTGACAGGTGTATGAATAAACAAGCCATTTTTTTTATGCTTAGTGAAAGCCTTGTATGTTGTTATTGTCTGATTTCATCAGGTAGTGAGTTCAGCTCTCAGGCACCTCTCACAGACGCGGCTGACTGGCGAAAGATGTTCTTCCTCAGAGGGATAACAGTCTCCCCTTACAGAGCCTCTATTCACACGCTCACTGTTTTTTCTCTGACTGATGAACTCTGAGAGACGAGCTGTGGATAAATTATGAATTACCCTATTAATCAAGGATAAATTTGCTAATTTGTGAAGGTCAGTCCAGTTTAATTAACCATACTTATTTTGTATATCACGGTGATGGAAGCAACTTGGTTTTTATCCATGACCTTAATGGCTTGCTTGTACAATGTTTTGACTGGTTTCTTTGTTTTATTAGAGGCCTGTGACCTAGTTAAACAATAATTAAGATGTCTAAGGAATCATAGAGTGTAAAAAGGTTATTGTTGCCTCCATTGGTGATTGAACGAAAATGTGTTAAATTCATCAAGAAAACCATTAATCTATAATCATCTTTTCATGCCAAGTTTTAAACTGTTTCATGTTTAGACATTGCTTAAAGTCCACATTAAGGCTGTTCCAAAGCTTCAACCCACAGATAGAAATACATAAAGTTTTTTCTTGTTGTTTTAATCATCTCGGTTTGATATTAACTTATACCTCTTAAGTCATAAACCCCTTCCCTTCTAAGCATAAATAGTGGTTTAATATGATCCATGTACCGAGTCTTGTTAATGACTCTTAGTGCTCTTTTTCAAGCAATACTGTCATCAATAATGAAACCAAGAAATCTGACTTCATCTTTAACTTTCATCTTTTGATGCTCACCTTTTCCCCTAGAAAAGGTAAACCTGAAGACAACAAATTGAAAGAACTTCAGAAAATGTTTTATAGAACTGCACCAGGAGTTGGTCAGAACATGATTCCTAAAGAAGACTACTTAAAAAAGAACTGTGGCAACATTTTAAGAGGCATTTATCATCCTTTTTACAACTTTTCCTTTTAAAATGTGTGTGGACAGGCATCTCAGAACAATTATAGTTAAAAAAAAGCACGAAAGAAAGGGAGCACAATGCAAAAACGTATTTTTGGTCAAGAAAACTATAGTGTTTTGTTTAAAACACATACTGCACATATTCCAGATGATATGCACTGCCTTACCATTTTAGAGGGGTGTGGCTTCAACGGTTGTTTTGTGTCAGAAAATTGCATTTCAAAATTGCTTACCTGCTTAAGAAAACAGAAGAAAAGACCAAACAGTGAAAAGACAAATTGTGCTTTATTTATGTTTCATATCTAAAAACATTTTGGGGGTTTTAGGTCAAAAACTAAATTAATTAACCATTTATATCTAAATCATTTCTCATTAAAGTGTCCTTAATCTTACTTATTTAGTCAAGTTTAGTCAAGTGTTTTGTTTTATATTGTAATCAATGTCAAGAAATATCTTTCTGCTGAAACACACTTGTCTGTGCTTCCCATACAGTCAGCTTTCCAGTATCTGTTTCCACGCTATGTCACTGTTGGATGGATTCATCTTTTGTGTGTGTGGTGGTGTGTATTTCTGAGTGTGCATTATTATTATTCTGATCCAGACCAGCCTGTCACATTAAGCTTTAATACCAGCCCAGAGACCTGTGTTTCAACTCAGCCTGAGCAGGGAATGCTCTCAGCTCTGGTGTTTATGTACAAACGTACGCAGAGTGATAAATATGGAAACTTCCCTCTGTCTCAGTGATGCAGAAATGAACATGCAAATGATTCTCTTCCAGACACACACACACCTGAAGTAGAGGTGTTCCTGTGAAGCTCTGCTACATGTCTTCTGGTATTTAAATGGATCTTGACAGGAGCAAACCTCTCTGGTATTTTCCGCTCCATGTAGTCTGGGTGTTACAAACTTTCATCCACCCCCATTGGGACTTCTCGGCTTTCCGACCTCTGCCTGGCCTGCCCTCCCTTAGACCTCTGAAGATGCTGCTGTTTGGCTGCAAACACTAGAAGAGCTCCCAGCAAATAACACATACACATGCCCAGCTTTTATATACAGAGGTCTGTTTGTCTTTGCCAATTATTACTCAGTTTTTTTTTAATGTTTTTCTTTTTTTTGGTTGGTTTGTTCTTGTTGACTCTAAATAAATGTCACAATATTTTAAGTGTTTGTAGCCAGTTTGTACCGTTCCTTCATCACCACTCAATAAATTTACACTAATGAACTAATGAACTAATGTGAGAGTGATGCAGCTTGTGCATCAACGTGAACCTTTGTGCAGACGAAATCCAATTAAGCTTATTCCACCTACCGACAGCCTTCAAAATCTAAACTCACAACTGATTTAAGTTTGTCTGTAGTTCGGTTTATAAATGAACTGGTTAGGTTTAAGAAAAACAGTTTGGGTGAAATCCCAAACCAGACATCAGTGTCTGGTTTGGGATTTCTCAGGTGGAGTGGTGTAGTGATGGCTCTAAAGTCTCAAATAAGTTCTTTCCAAATGATTTGTTTGTCGGCGTCGGCCATTTTGGGTTTTTTTGTTCGTTTACTTTTTCTCTGTTAAGTGTTGTTCTATTCCTTTCTGATTAGTAGTTACTTCTGTTAAGTTATCACTTTCTAAATTCTGGTGTTCATGTGTTTCCCTTCAGATCTAGTTTATTCCCCCTGGTTTTGTTGTTTAGTATAGTTTTCTTTTGGTTAGTCCCATGTTTATGTTGTCTGTCTGTCAGGTCTCATTAGTTGCAGTCTGTCGCTTGGTGTTCTGTGTTTGTTTACTTTTCCCAGTTAGGTTTTCCTCATGTCCTCAGATTACTCGTGTTAGTTGTTCACTCTCCAGATTCTTATATTTTATGTTGGGTTATAGTTTTTCTTAGATCTGCTTCCCTGAGTTTGTCATTAGTCTAGTTTCTTTCCAGGTCTCTGTGTTCCCCAGCACCTGTAAACCTCTTGTCAACTCCCCTGTATTCTTCCCGAGTTCCTAGTGCTTCGTTTTCTGTTTTGCCTCCTGTACCTGTTCGCCTTGGATCACCTGCCTGTACTCAGTCCCCTGCCTGCCTGTCTGTAAGTCTTCATCAAACCATTAAAACGTAACACTCACCATGCGGCCTCCTCGCATGTTCTGGTCCTATCTCCAAATCCTCGACCCTGACATAATCTAAAAAACGTTTTATCAGACTGTTTTTGGCTAAAGTTATCTTTGAAGCTTAATTCCTCCACAAACCTTATTTAAAATGCTTCAAATGTTCGTACTGGCAACCCTCAATGTACATAAGGAAACTTGATTAGTGTCTTTTATGGAACAATGGGAGCTATTGTTGGTGCAGATGTTTAACGAATTAGCACTAGAGTTCAGTTTAAATGCAGGGCTATTTGATGAAGGACTATGAGCATGTGTACTGCTAACAGTTAAATTGGTTAAATAAATCATACTGCCCATTTGGGGCGAAGCAGAATATCCTAGAGTCTCTGTGTTCACTGAAGATCAGAATATACAGTGCCTTGCAAAAGTAACTGGTCAACCTCTTGCCACATTTCAGGCTTCAAACATAAAGATATAAAATTCAAATTTTTTGTGAAGGATCAACAACAAATGGGACACAATTGTGAAGTGGAAGGAAATTTATTGGATGTGTCAAACTCTTTTAACAAATAAAAAACTGAAAAGTGGGGCGTGCAATATTATTCGGCCCCTTTACTTTCAGTGCAGCAAACTCCCTCCAGAGGTTCAGTGAGGATCTCTGAATGATCCAATGTTGTCCCAAATGACTGATGATGATAAATAGAATCCACCTGTGTGTAATCAAGTCTCCGTATAAATGCACCTGCTCTATGATAGTCTCAGGGTTCTGTTCAAAGCGCAGAGAGCATCATAAAGACCAAGGAACACACCAGGCAGGTCCGAGATACTGTTGTGGAGACGTTTAAAGCCGGATTTGGATACAAAAAGATTTCCCAAGCTTTAAACATCCCAAGGAGCACTGTGCAAGTAATCATATTGAAATGGAAGGAGTATCAGACCACTGCAAATCTACCAAGACCCAACCGTCCCTCTAAACTTTCATCTTGAACAAGGAGAAGACTGATCAGAGATGCAGCCAAGAGGCCCATGATCACTCTGGATGAACTGCAGAGATCTACAGCTGAGGTGGGAGAGTCTGTCCATAGGACAACAATCAGTCGTACACTGCACAAATCTGGCCTTTATGGAAGAGTGGCAAGAAGAAAGTCATTTCTCAAAGATATCCATAAAAAGTCTCATTTAAAGTTTGCCACAAGCCACCTGGGAGAAACAGCAAACATGTGGAAGAAGGTGCTCTGGTCAGATGAACCAAAATCAAACTGTTTGGCCACAATGCAAAACAATATGTTTGACGTAAAAGCAACACAGCTCATCACCCTGAACACACCATCCCCACTGTCAAACATGGCGGTGGCAGCATCATGGTTTGGGCCTGCTTTTTGTCAAGAGGGACAGGGAAGATGGTCAAAATTGATGGGAAGATGGATGGGGCCAAATACAGGACCATTCTGGAAGAAAACCTGTTGGAGTCTGCAAGAGACCTGAGACTGGGATGGAGATTTATCTTCCAACAAGACAATGATCCAAAACATGAAGCCAAATCTACAATGGAATGGTTCACAAATAAACGTATCCAGGTGTTGGAATGGCCAAGTCAAAGTCCAGACCTGAATCCAATCAAGAATCTGTGGAAAGAGCTGAAGACTGCTGTTCACGAACGCTCTCCATCCAACCTCACTGAGCTCCAGCTGTTTTGCAAGAAGAATGGGCAAGAATTCAGTCTCTCAATGTGCAAAACTGATACATACATACACCGAGCAACTTTCAGCTGTAATTGCAGCAAAGGGTGGCGCTACAAATTATTAACACAAGGGGGCTGAATAATATTGCACGCCCCACTTTTCAGCTTTTTATTTGTTAAAAAAGTTTGACACATCCAATAAATTTCATTCCACTTCATGATTGTGTCCCACTTGTTGTTGATTCTTCACAAAAATTAGAATTTATATCTTTATGTTTGAAGCCTTAAATGTGGCAAGAGGTTGACCAGTTCAAGGGGGCCGAGTACTTTCGCAAGGCACTGTAATACTTTAAACAGCTTTTATTGTCCATGAAGCAAACAGTCACCGGTAATCAAAATCAAACAAGTCTCAAAACTAACCCATAAAGCTACTTTTATCTGAAGCAGACATTACACCTTTCTAATTAGTTATTTTCGATTGCCAGATTAGGAGTTTTATAATCAGATGGTTATATTAAAGAAAAAAAAAAGAGCTTGGAAAAGGCAAAGGAAGGAATGTTACACACCTCCATACAACCTGCCAACATACCAGAATCCATTCAGGACAAAGAAAGCGCCTGTTAGGATCTGATTCGGACTGTAACATTAGTTGCTCACTGGATTGGTGATGTGTGTCTTCCTCAGAGACAAAGGTGAACACAAGGCTGCCTTTTACATTTAGTCCACAGAGGTCGCTTTTACATAGATACTGTAAGTGTCTAGCTTGGATGTCTGGAGGTTCTCTGCTTCAAATGCAGAACCAGGTGATTTATACATTTCTTAGTTCGTGCCTAAAAAAAAGTTCTTAATGACTTGTCTGAAGCAATAGGAACAATCAACCAATGAAAAGCTGGCTTTTGGGCAACATAGGAGTTGTATCACATTATCCATCTAATGAGTTAAAAAATTAGTCTAATGTTGTACTAGTAGAACTTGGAAATGGAAATTTCCCAGTTCAGACAAGCGGGAAACTTGAGCACTATCACCTTGGTTATGACATTACTTCAACTTTCCAGTTCCAAGGTAAATGGCATGCAGCATGAGGGTGGCCAGACCTAAGATTTCTCCCTCTGTCTAAAAGTTCAGCAATGTGACTAAAAAGAGAAATATTTTACTTTTTTTCAACATAAACTTTTCTGTATATTCAAGGTATCGTAACCACAAGCAATTATTGTACAGGACAAAAGCAGTTGTATAGTCAGGGGTTTGTCATTAGGAACATTCAGCCTTAAACCTTTTGGTAATTAATTATGGATTTGTCTAATTACGAGGAAAAACAATTGGTAACCTCTATTATTAACCTTCCAGAACAGAACAACACGTTCTATGTGTTCTGTAAATTATATTTATTTACTGTTTTGAGGAGAATATCAGCACTTTTAAATATACAAACGTGCCTCTGCAAGCAAATCATATGCAGAAAGCAGGATTTTACCCTCTCAGTAGAATATTCACAAAGGCACATTCTGACACGTGCTCTTTCATTATTTGCTGAAAAGCGTTTTGTCTCACAAGAGATTCAAATGTAGGTGCAGGTGGCTTTCAATAAACAAACTGGTTCTACAACAATTTGGCATGTCAGAAAAACATCACTATATATAAGAGACTTGCTTAATCCTTTGTTTCATGTGAAGAATTTATTCAGACAACTTAAAAACTCAGCAGCCCATTTAAAATGAGTCATTGAAGGAGAAAGGTTAAAAAACAATGCTTGATTTACATTTTACCAGTGCTTTTATGATTAGTTTTTATCTTTGCAACGTGCAACAAATGAGACATACTCTGCAGTACATGTTTAGAGAAAATTACAGAATCTAAGCTGCTTAAATAGCTTGTCAACAGAGAAATGGTATTTGCAGCATAATAAGATATCTGTTTATGTTACTCTGTTCTCTTGTCTGTTTTTTAGAGTTGGATCAGTAGATACAATTGATACCGTACTCTTTCTACCTGACCATCCCAACAGTAGCCATGCAAATGGAGCTTGGATTAGCTTCCTTTTAAAAACACAGTATAGATACCTCTAATTTCCTTGTGATTGTACTTGCTACATGAAACTTAAACACCCCTGCAGTCAATTCATTTTACATTTTCTCAAAGTTTTTATGAGTCCAAGGTTGGGAACAGTTGTTTTCACAGGCTTAGATAAGATTATAATGACTGTGATAGTGTCCTTCTCTAGGCTTTTCTGCATGATGCAATCAAAGTTAGAAACTCTGTTTTCAAACAAATCATCCAGGAAAATTCACATCATAGTTAGCTGTTTGTTAGAATTTCTACCTCTAATGTAGTACACTTGAGAAAGATTTGCTGGCACATCTGACACTTAAAGATTATTCTTAAATCCAGAGTTCCTCCTCATTAAATAGTCTGTCAATTATGTTTATTCAGTTCTAAGAACAAAGCAGCTCTTTCAAATGTACAAGTGTACCTCTGCAGTGATGCAGGAACAAACCACATTCAGAAAGCAGCATCTTCATTTATCAATTAAATCCACATTCTAACACAAGCTCTTTGGTTATTTTCTAAATAGCCTTTTTATGATGTTTTAACCATTTTCTAACAGAGCAGGAGTCAACTAAGATCATGTTTCTTGTTCAGTGGTGGCTTAACACATGTAAATGCAACATGTGTAGTCCATGTTCTGGTATGTCTGTGTGTGGTGGATGCCTTGTTAATTTCAACCAAACTCTTGAAGGCTTTGCGTCTCATTAATCTCAAGGCTGCAGTTATCCTTGTTGCTTATGGACCTTTGTTTGTTTGTACCACACTTTTTTTTTCCACTCAACCTTCCATTATTTTACTTGAATATACAGGTCCTTCTCAAAAAATTAGCATATTGTGATAAAGTTCATTATTTTCTATAATGTCATGATGAAAATTTAACATTCATATATTTTAGATTTATTGCACACTAACTGAAATATTTCAGGTCTTTTATTGTCTTAATACGGATGATTTTGGCATACAGCTCATGAAAACCCAAAATTCCTATCTCACAAAATTAGCATATTTCATCCGACCAATAAAAGAAAAGTTTTTTTAATACAAAAAACGTCAACCTTCAAATAATCATGTACAGTTATGCACTCAATACTTGGTCGGGAATCCTTTTGCAGAAATGACTGCTTCAATGCGGCGTGGCATGGAGGCAATCAGCCTGTGGCACTGCTGAGGTCTTATGGAGGCCCAGGATGCTTCGATAGCGGCCTTTAGCTCATCCAGAGTGTTGGGTCTTGAGTCTCTCAACGTTCTCTTCACAATATCCCACAGATTCTCTATGGGGTTCAGGTCAGGAGAGTTGGCAGGCCAATTGAGCACAGTGATACCATGGTCAGTAAACCATTTACCAGTGGTTTTGGCACTGTGAGCAGGTGCCAGGTCGTGCTGAAAAATGAAATCTTCATCTCCATAAAGCTTTTCAGCAGATGGAAGCATGAAGTGCTCCAAAATCTCCTGATAGCTAGCTGCATTGACCCCGCCCTTGATAAAACACAGTGGACCAACACCAGCAGCTGACACGGCACCCCAGACCATCACTGACTGTGGGTACTTGACACTGGACTTCTGGCATTTTGGCATTTCCTTCTCCCCAGTCTTCCTCCAGACTCTGGCACCTTGATTTCCGAATGACATGCAGAATTTGCTTTCATCCGAAAAAAGTACTTTGGACCACTGAGCAACAGTCCAGTGCTGCTTCTCTGTAGCCCAGGTCAGGCGCTTCTGCCGCTGTTTCTGGTTCAAAGGTGGCTTGACCTGGGGAATGCGGCACCTGTAGCCCATTTCCTGCACACGCCTGTGCACGGCGGCTCTGGATGTTTCTACTCTAGACTCAGTCCACTGCTTCCGCAGGTCCCCCAAGGTCTGGAATCGGCCCTTCTCCACAATCTTCCTCAGGGTCCGGTCACCTCTTCTCGATGTGCAGCGTTTTCTGCCACACTTTTTCCTTCCCACAGACTTCCCACTGAGGTGCCTTGATACAGCACTCTGGGAACAGCCTATTTGTTCAGAAATTTCTTTCTGTGTCTTACCCTCTTGCTTGAGGGTGTCAATAGTGGCCTTCTGGACAGCAGTCAGGTCGGCAGTCTTACCCATGATTGAAGTTTTGAGTGATGAACCAGGCTGGGAGTTTTAAAGGCCTCGGGAATCTTTTGCAGGTGTTTAGAGTTAACTCGTTGATTCAGATGATTAGGTTCATAGCTCGTTTAGAGACCCTTTTAATGATATGCTAATTTTGTGAGATAGGAATTTTGGGTTTTCATGAGCTGTATGCCAAAATCATCCATATTAAGACAATAAAAGACCTGAAATATTTCAGTTAGTGTGCAATGAATCTAAAATATATGAATGTTAAATTTTCATCATGACATTATGGAAAATAATGAACTTTATCACAATATGCTAATATTTTGAGAAGGACCTGTACAGTAGCACTCTGAACAGACAGCTTATTAAGCAGTACCCATTTTCTGGCTTACCCTCTTTGTGGTTGGTGTCAGTACTTGTTTGCTGGACAGCTATCAGGACAGCAGATGACACCAGTGTTACTGATCCGATCCTGGACAATGACGAGTCTGCATAAAGAAAGGAGGTGGATGGGATGGTCCACTGGTGCAGTCAGAACCACTTGGAACTGAACCTGCTCAAGACTGTGGAGATAAAGATGGACTTCCAGAAAACTCCCTCCGACCTCCCTCCCCTCACAATACTCAATAACACTGTGTCTACTGTGGAGCACTCCTGGTTCCTAGTAACCACCCTTTTCGGGAGAACTGATTTGGTCCTCACACACAGATACTATTTAGGAGCTGACCCAGCAGAGACTGTACTTCCTCCAGGAACGTGGAAGTAAAACCTACTTCAGGAGCTACCGGTCATATTGTGCACTTATTCAGTCTGTCCTGTTCACATCCATCACTGTGTAGTTTGGCTTCACAAAACAGGACAGGTCCAGGCTGCAACAAATAATTAGGTCTGTGGAGAGGATCATCTGGGCTCACCTTCCCTCCATCCTGGACTTGTACAGGTCGAAGGTCAGGGAAAGAGCAGTTAACATCTCTGAAGACCCCACACAACCATGTCACAAACTGTTTAGACTCTGACCTTCAGGTCGATGCTACAGAGCGCTATTTGCCAAAACCAGCCGCCACTGAGACAGTTTCTTCCCCAGCTTGTCTCTAATGAACATCATGAACACCTTACAGCCTGAGTACTTCTCCATTGTGAAAACAAGTACCTCAATCTGCCTTTCTTTTTTCTTTAAATAAATATTTGGCTGTGCATACACATACATGTTTTTAAATATGTTTTTAGGCACTGTAGTGGCCTTTATTTTTCTCTATTGTTTTTTTAAAAGGAAACTGACAGGAAATGGGGTGGAAAGGGGGGGGAAGACATGCAGCAAATGTCAACAGGCCAGGACTCGAACCCGTGACACCTGCATTGAGGACCAAGGCCTCCATACATGGGTCACGTGCTTAAGTCCTGCGCCACCGAACTCTCCAAACATATACATGTACATACTGTTCCTTTTATCCTTTACTTTCTTTCCTCCAAGGTTTATATATTTATACCTGTACACTGTGAGCAATTGAAATCAAAATCAAATTCCTTGTTTATACACACAATCTTGGCCAATAAAGTTCATGCTGATTCTCAATCCTTTCACATTCAAGATAGCGCTGACGATGGCAGCCTCGGAGCTTCGCTCTCTCTTTGTTTTTGTATTTTGTGTGTTTTTATGTTTTTCATGCCACAATCCTGTGGTCTCATTCAGTAGAGAGGAACTTCTCAACATCGGAGAGTCCTCTCTTGGGTTTTTTTCACCATCTTTCATTGATCCGAGGTTCACTGAGCTCCTGGCGAGTGGAGCTGCGGCTCTATATGGGATTCTGCGCCGAAAACGGCGGAGGGGAAAGCTTGCTGGCGCGCTGGTAAAGCTCCGCAAAAGAGGACTTCGCACACCACTGCCTTCAATCCACCTGGCAAATGTCCGCTCTCTCAACAACAAGATGGACGAGCTGCTTCTTCTCACCGGTAAAAACACGGACCTCCGCGGATCAGCGGTTCTCTGCTTCACCGAGACATGGCTGAGTGAAAACATCCCGGACCGCGCATTGCTGATGCCGGGCTTTCAGCTGATCAGAGCGGATGGCAGCGTGGAGCTATCAGGGAAGAAGCGAGGTGGCGGAATCTGCTTTTATATAAATGAAAGTTGGTGCAGAGACGTAAAAGTGCTGGGGAAAAACATGTAGCCCGGATCTGGAGTCATTTTCCATAATCTGTAAGCCGTTTTACTCACCGAGAGAGGTTTCCTCGTTTATAATAATCAGCTCATATTTTCCACCGCATGGCAGCACTTCTGCCGCGGAAAAACATCTTGCTGAGCTGATTACAGACCTGGAGAAAAAACACACGGACTCTTTCATCATAATACTGGGAGATTTTAACAGAGCAAACCTCTCAAATGAACTCCCCAAATACAGACAGCATATTAAGTGTCCCACCAGAGACAAAAACACTCTGGACCATTGTTACACAGCTTTAAAGGACTCATATGCTGTTACCAGGGTTGCTCTGAGTTTTTCGGATCATTATCTAATCCACCTCATCCCAACCTACAGACAGAAACTAAGAGCTTCCAAACCCAAGGTTCACACTGTTAAGAAGTGGACTGAGGAATCAAAGCAGATGCTACAGGCCTGCTTTGAATGCACAGACTGGACTGTTTTTGAAACCTCAGCCACTGACTTAAACCAACTAACTGATGTGGTGACATCATACATCAGTTTCTGTGAGGACATGTGTGTGCAGACCAAGACCTTCTGCACCTTTGCGAACAATAAGCCATGGTTTACTCCACACCTCAGGAATCTGCGCAGGGAAAAGGAAGAAGCTCACAGCAGTGGAGATTGGGCGCGGTACAGGCAGGCCAGGAACAAACTAACAAGAGATCAAAGCAGCTAAGAGAAGCTATAGTGAGAAGCTTAAGAACAGCCTTTCTACTGGTGACACTTCAGCTGTATGGACTGGTCTGAGAAACCTGACTGCCTACAAGAGCCCATCCTGAACAGAGTCGTCTCCTGGCCAACCGTTTGAATGGCTTCTACTGCAGACATGACAAGAAGCCATTCACACCTCAAATCATCTCGTCTACATCCCATTCAGGAACAAATTCCTCCCATAAAGCAACCAACCCCCTACCTTCAGATCCTCTGCCTGCACTAAAGATCTCCAAGGAAGAGGTAAACAGGCTCTTTCAGCGCATGAAAACAAAGAAAGCTGGAGGACCTGATAACGTCTCAAACGATCCACCATCATCCCGGTTCCCAAGAAACCCACCATCGTAGGATTAAATGACTACAGGCCTGTAGCCCTGACGTCTGTGGTCATGAAATCCTTTGAGCGGCTGGTGTTGAAGCACCTGAAAGACATCACAGGCCCCCTGCTGGATCCCCTGCAATTTGCTTACTGAGCAAACAGGTCAGCAGATGATGCTGTTAACTTAGGTCTACACTTCATCCTGCAACACCTCGACCACCCAGGGACGTATGCCAGGATCCTGTTTGTAGACTTCAGCTCGGCCTTCAACACCATCATACCAGACATCCTCCACCAGAAGCAGTCAGTGGATCAACAGCTTCCTGACAGACCGACAGCAGCAGGTGAGACTGGGGAGCATCTTCTCCCGATCCAGATCAATACAATAAGTACTGGTGCCCCCCAGGCACCAGTACTTATTGTATCCCCACTCCTCTTCTCTCTGTACACAAATGACTGCACCTCATCGGACTCATCCGTGAAACTCCTTAAGTTTGCAGATCACTGTCATTGGACTGATCCAGGACGGTGATGAGTCTGCATAAAGACAGCAGGTGGATCGGCTGGTACACTGGTGTGGTCAGAACTACCTTGAACTGAACCCACTCAAGACTGTGGAAATGGTGGTGGACTTTCGGAGAACACCACCCCCATACACCAACCTCACCATCCTTAACAACAGTGTATCGGCCGTGGACCACTTCAGGTTCTTAGGAACCACCATCTCTGAGGACCTGAGATGGTCTTTGCACATAGACACTGTTCGAAAGAAGGCCCAGCAGAGACTGTACTTCCTGAGGCAACTCAAGAAGTTCAACCTTCCACCGGAGCTGCTGGTCATCTTCTACACTGCCATCATTCAGTCTGTCCTGTCTTCATCCATCTCAGTGTGGTTTGGTTCATCCACAAAACAGGACAGGTCCAGACTGCAACGAATAATCAGGACTGCAGAGAGAATAATCAGAGCTGACCTTCCCTCCATCCAGGACTTATACAAGTCTAGGGTCAAGAAAAGAGCTGCCAAAATCTCTGCAGACCCCACACACCCTGCACATAAACTGTTTAGAGTTTTACCTTCAGGCCGCCGCTACAGAGCACTGTTTACTAAAACCAGCCGCCACAAAGACAGTTTCTTCCCCCAGGCTGTTTCTCTGTTGAACATTCAATAGAGTACAGAACAACAGCATACAGATGTTGCAAATGCACCTTTTCTATTAGATATGTGTATATTGTACATTGTAAATATGTATATTCTGTAATGCAAAAACAGAACAAAAGAGTAAAGTGTACCGGAGTCAAATTCCTTGTTTGTATGTACGAACTTGGCAATAAAGCTGATTGTGATTCTGATTCTGATTCAGAAATTAGAAACATTTTAGACTTCTTTGCTCTTCAGTGCACGTTGGTTGGTTATATTGTTTCCAAAGAAAAGCCCTGGCAGTCTCTTTGCTTCATTACTTATATCTTCATGCAATGTTTGCGATTTAACAGAAAAAAGGATGTATGAAAAATCCTTTCATATCTGTTTTATTTTTGTATTACCCATTGGCGGTGCCAATGTTTGTAGCGGGCCAACCAACACATCCTAACTTAAAGGAACAGTAACAGTTATAATGAAAATAACAATAATGCATTTTGGATCATTTGGATCAACATTTTTTATTAAATCATGCATGCTACAAATATTTGCACGCTGCTGTTAATACTACGAACAGTCCCAATTACCAATAGGACAGACCTTAATCTTCTTCTTAACTATTTCACAAGGTTGAAACATACAGAGAGAGGGACATTTGTCAGTTTGACAGTCTGTCTAAATCATCCAGAGTCCTTGATCATTTGTATGCTCTCCTCTCTACCTCGCTCAGCCCACAGGTTTCACCAAGGATTTACAGGTACATCTAAAAAAATTTAATATTGTGAAAACGTTTAATATTATTTTCACTTATTTCAGAAAGTGCAACTCAGATGTTGTATAGATTCATTACACAGTGAATTTAAAGCGTTTATTTCTTGTAATATTGTTGATTATGGCTTTTACAGTTAATAAAAACCCAAACCTAAGTGTTTAGAAAATTTGAATATTGTGAAAAAGGTAAATAAAGGATGAGCTAATTAATTCAAAACACATGCAAAGGTTTCCTGAGCCTCTAAATGGTCTCAGTCTTGTTAAGTAGTCTACAGAATCATAGTCATAGGGAAGACTGCTGACTGGACAGATATCCAGAAGGCAGTCGTTGATGCCCTCCAGAAGGAAGGGAAGCCACAAAAAGGATAACTGTAGCTTTGAGAGGATGGTCAAGCAAAAACCACTCAAGAATTTTGAGGAACTTCACGAGGAGTGGACTGAGGCTTGAGTCAGTGCTTCAACAGCCACCATGCATAGTTGTGTCTTTTACATGGGCTACAAGCGTCACACTTTTTGTCTCAAGCCACCCCTGAACCAGAAAAAATGTCAGAAGCATCTTACCAGGGCTAAGGAGAAAAAGAAAAGTCCTCTTTTCAGATTAAAGTAAAGTTTGCATTTTTTTGGAAATCAAGGTCCCAGATTTTATTGAGAGGCAAAGAATCCATGTTGCTTAAAATCCATTGTGAAGTTTCCACTCACTGATGATTTGGGGTGCCATGTCATTTGCTGGTGTTGGTCCACTGTTTTTTCTGAAGTTCACAGTCCACGCAGTCATTTAGCAGGACATTTTAGAACAATTCACGCTTCCTTCTGCTGATGAGCTTTACAGAGATGCTGATTTCATTTTCCTTCAGGACTTGGTACCTACCCACACTGCCAAAAGGTACCAAAAGCTCGTTTAGTGACCATGGTGTTACTGGGCTGGATTGACCAGCAAACTGACCTGACCTGAACCCCATGGAGAAACTATAGAGTGTTGTCCAGAGGAAGATGAGATACAGCAGACTTAACAATGCAGATGACCTGAAGGGCACTATAAAAGCAACATGGACTTCCATTACACCTCAGCAAAACCACAGGCTGATTGCTTCCATGCCACGCCGCATTGACGCAGTTGTCTGATCAACTGAGTGTAGAAAATTAACATACTCTTCAGAAGCCTTACATATTTAAAATATTTTTATTGATCCTAAGTAATATTCTAAATTTCTGAGACACTGAACTTTAGGTTTTTATTATCTGTAAGCCATAACCATCCAAATTACAAGAAATAAAGGCCTGGAATATTTCTCTCCATGTGTAATGTATAATAATAATCTATAATATGAATTTCACTAATTTAAAATGAGTGATCAAAAAGTTGTATTCTAATTTTCTGAGCTGTACCTGTAGGCCCGGGAACATAAAGCCATGGAACAAGATTGATTTTGTGTCTGGTGAGCTATTTCTGATTTTTGCCGCCTCTAACTGTTTCTCCGTTTAATTAAACAGTTCCTTGATTGCCCTAATGTGTTGCATTTCATTTTGGTTTTCTTTTGGATTTATGTAAGCACTTTATAGGATATGATTTTAAAAATACTCCAGAAATAAAGCTTTACACTCACTTGATTTAGCCATTCGTTTTGGATCATCATTGGGTCTTTCAGCTCGCTGCCCTGAATCAGTGTTCTGGCAGAGGCCACCGGTCTCATATTTAAACTTTCCTGCTATTCCAAAGAGTTCATTGTGCCATGAACTAGAACAAGGTTCTCAGTGCTTTTTGAAGAGAAACAGGCCCCATCATACTTGACAGTGGGCATAAGGTGCTTTTCCACATATTCCCCCTTTGTTTTAAACTGGACCCATCTGGAGCGTTTGTTGCTTTCTTTGTTCCCATCTTAGCAAAGCACAGGATTCCAGTTATACCCCTGTTAGCATTTAGCAAGCTCCATACCTTTTCTTTTATGATGGTAGGATGGAAAAGGGTTTTTCCTCTTATGCCTCCCAAACAACGGCTCTAAAAGTATGTAGCATCTAATGCTTGTTATGGAGACTTTGTGATGTCACTCAAAGATTTTTTTCTTTTACCTCTCTTAGCTAAATCAGCCATTTCTTACAACACAAAAGTTTATAAACACTTAAAAAGTTGGCATGTTTTCTGTAGAAATTTTTAGGGGTGCCAATAATTGTGGCTGAATAAATGTACATTTTTCCCATCACATTTTCAGTGTGAAAATATACTCCTACCGTGAAGGATGTGTTTAATTAAAGGCTCTCATACATCTTTATCAGGGGTACCATTAAGTGTGTATCTGTAGCTCTTGGAAGTCAGATCCTTTTGGATGTTTGTGTGTGAATTGCTTTAACTGGCTTATGTATTTGTTGGTGCTCCCATGCGCAAACAGTCAGTTCTTAAAACAACAGCTGATAATCATCTCTTTGCCCTGAGCACCAACATCACAATGCTTTATGTTACATGTGAAATTAGTTTGCATCTGATAACACCACAGCCTTCATTCCTGGGATCAGTTCCTGCTAATTAGTGGAGTATTGGATAAACTTATCTTTGACACATGGATATCTGTGTCTCCCTTTCTCACAGGGCTGCTCAAGGTGTTTGCGACGGAAAGGCGGTAAACAACAGATGGATACAGGGCTGCCAATTACTAACAATATATTGTTTTCTGCCTGTGAGGAGAGCTCTCCAGCTGTATCACTTTCCGTGTAAAATATCTTGCTGTGTGGATTCAGGCTTGTCTTCGAATATAAAAGCACACATATTTCACAGTGTAAACCACATCTCAGGGTCTGCTCTGTATTGATCCGTCACTCCTGAAACTCTTTAGTGTCTTCTACTGTGAAAACCATTTTACTTAACACAGAGCAACACTTTATTTTTCAGCTAAAATGTTCTGAGTGATTCGCTGCGGGACATATTGATTTTTAATTCCGACTTTGAGCGTATGGGCATACTCTGCCTGTCTCCTCTCTGATTATCTGTAACTTTCCCGCCTAAACCAGAAAAAATAGATTTCCAGCAGCACTCATTAAGTAACAAAAAAAACAACCTACCTGACGAGTTTACGGTAATTTGTGGAGATTCATGCAAAAAAGTCGCAATCAGGTGCTGATCATCATAGTTTAGGGTAATGGATGCAAGGCCTGCAGCTTGGAGGAATATAAGGAGATGATTATACAGCAGATATTTGGGAAGTAAGGAGAAGACTAAAACAAAATTGTAGTGCAACAGAGAATGACTATTTTCATTTCCATGCCCGCCTGATTGATCGAAGGAAAGTTCAACCTTCCACAGGAGCTGCTGGTCATCTTCTACACTGCCATTATTCAATCTGTCCTGTCTTCATCCATCTCAGTGTGGTTTGGTTCATCCACCAAACAGGACAGGTCCAGACTGCAACGAATAATCAGGACTGCAGAGAGAATAATCAGGGCTGACCTTCCCTCCCTCCAGGACTTATACAGGTCTAGGGTCAGAAAAAGAGCTGCTAAAATCTCTGCAGACCCCACACACCCTGCACATAAACTGTTCAGAGCTTTACCTCCCGGCCGCCGCTACAGAGCACTGTTCACTAAAACCAGCCGCCACAGAGACAGTTTCTTCCCCCAGGCTGTTTCTCTGTTGAACATTCAATAAAGTACAAAACAACAACATACAGATGTTGCAAATGCACCTTTTTATTATATATGTGTATATTGTATATTGTAAATATGTATATTCTGTAATACAAAAACAAAACCAAAGAGCAAAGTGTACCGGAATCAAATTCCTTGTTTGTATGTACGAACTTGGCAATAAAGCTGATTCTGATCTGATTCTGATTCTGATTCTGAAAAACAAGGAAGTCCTCCATGCCATCACCTTAATCTTTAGCTCCATCCAAAAATGTACTGCCTGGGCCTCCAAACATGGTAATATTACTTCCAGCTAAAATATTAATGTTGGTCAAATTAAAGGATTACATTACTCAAAGTAACTTTGATTTAATACGTACCAGGCAATCTGTTATCTGCTGACATCTGCTGTTTACTGTTTTCAACCCTGGCTGAACAGCTGACACATCACATTAAAAAATACATTCTCTTTTCCTTTTACACCTTTTGTGCTTCCTCTGATTGAATTTTCACTTCACTGATACTTAAACTATATTAGGTTCCGCAGCGAAGGATCTTGTTATTACTGCAACCTAGGTAGCACTTAGGTATGGTGCGTTCACTGAATCTCCAGTTTTTACACACACACTGCTGCCACTTAGTTTGCTGCCACTGGGTTCAATATTGTTCCCAAGGATTCCTACACATAGCGACTGCAGATTGAATAGCAGAATGTTTCATTAAATTGCAAGATGACTCATGACACCTGAAAAGATTTTTAGTTATGTTTTAGTGCAGAGTCAGTAACCAGAAAATCAAAATACTGGTGCTTTAAATGATTGGTTAAACTAGATGTGTGGCAGATAAATCAGAAGATAACTTAATGGGAAATATATATCATATGTTTAGATGTAATCTCTAAAAAACACATTTTTATCTATTTTTAGAAAATTAGATTTTACTTTGTTCAGATAATGAAAAAAAAAACTTTTTTTGATACTTATCCTGACCCAGAAAGTATTTAAAAAAAGTGTCAGTATTCACTTACTGAAATGTGTGGTGAATTCTGGAGTGAAGCTTTATGATCTTGTTTGTCTAGGTGTCAGAGTAGTTAAGAGAAACACTCTGCAGCTCATTCACAACACACACAAAGTCAGGTGGCTGAGGAGGCGTGATGAAGGATTAATCACTCAGAAAATTGAGCTTTGAGGAACTCAGTTAGTTAGACAGACGAAGGCTGAATATCTGATTAAAACTAAGTGTTATCTGTTCTTTCAGTTCCATCTAGTGTTTATTTTCTTTTTCCAATTTTCTGGATAAAAAAAAGTTGGTTTTGGTGGATCGGCTCATCGATGTTAGATGAAAGCTTAATATCTGAAGTAGCACCACATTTTTTTAAGCAGTCCTTGTTACAGCAGCTTTCCTTTTCGGCACATACAGGCCTTGATGCACCATGTGTTTTCAATTGTTTTTAGTAGCAGAAGCAGAGAGCTGCATCGAGACTGGCCATCACATCTTAAGTGGTTGTCATGAGGAGACTAACACTCTGAAGAGACAGTGTCTTAAACCAGTGTAGTGTAAAAATATCCTCAGACAACATGGAGACTCTTACATTCTTTGAGGTCATTATTACATGCAGTTATCCTGCTTGACCTTTATGAAGATTTTCAACTACCTTGTGACTTAAACAAATCGTAAACAGGAAAATCTCACTGCTCAAGAGCTTTTGGAATGAACAATCTAAATGAGATCTTTTTCTCTTAAATTTGATCTTTAAATCAAGCACACCTATTGTGGAGTGGTACAGGCTAACAATACGTAAGATAAGTAAGACTACCATAGTCAACCTCAACTCAGGCGAGGATGATTCAGACTAAAGACAGTTGACAAAGGACTTTGTGGACTGGTGCCAGTGGAACCATTTCCTGATCTACATGAGGGAAACTCAGGAGCTGGTGGATTTCCGCAGGCACAGAACCACCACAGCGGTAAACATCCAGGGAGCTGATTTTGAGATACTGGACTCTTGTGGGTACCTGGGTGTTCACCTGAACAATAAACTGGTCTGGAGTCACAACACTGATATTTACAGGAATGGTCAGAGCAGACTTTACCTGTGAAGGAGACTGAGATCTTTTGAAGTGGAAGACCTCTTTTGAGTCTGTGGTGGTATCAGCTATATGCTGTAGTGCAGTTTGTTGAAACAGCAGTTTATCTATAGCTGACAGTAAATGGAAGCTCAGTAGGAAGGCCAGCTATGTCCTAGGATTCCCCTTAGACACAGTCCAGGTGATGGAAGACAGAAGGACTCCAGCAAAAATAGCATCACTGTTGGACAGTGTCTTCTACTCCATTTTTGTGAATAGAGTGGTGTTTTCTCATGCACAGTTACACATGCACTTTTAAAAAAAGTTTTATATCACATTTCATTTAATCTGAGTATGCTGTTTTTAATAACTGTGCAGTTTTTCTTTTTCTTATGTTGTAAAATTTTCCTTTACTGTATAGTATACTCTTAACTTTTAAATTTAATATGTTTTACTTTTTGCTGCTGCTGAAACACCTGCATTTTCCCACTGTGGAACAATAAAGGATATTTCTATTCTATTCTAGGCCAGAAGTACAACTAGCCCAAACTTTACGTTTGACTGATTTTTTTTCTTCCCATTTGGATCTTGGAAATTCTGAAACAGCTGTTTCTCTCCTTGTATCTCCTTCAGTGGTAGTAGTAAAAAACCTCAGAGCTTGACAATAATTTTTATGCGCCTCTGTTGTCACAAAAACACCAAGAAGTTGCATGTGATGCACCACTGGCTCTCCTCCTTTCTCCCTCTCACCCTCGCATCCAGGCAGGAACTGACACATTGTTGTCTGTGGGGACGTTTGTGGGGACGGTTGATCCCCAGACAGATTAGGCTAGTATCATAAATCTCCTCAGGCCAGCCCTGAGATCACACACACATTTTCCGAGATTTAACGTCCCAGACATCTTACAGGTCTAACAAGTAACTTGTGAAGATGAAAGTTTCCACAGTCTTTTTCCAACAATGAGTTAGATGTTGTCCTATTTTAATGAGTTTTTTTAATTTAAAATTTAAAGTAAGAAAACAGCATTCATAGATGGGGAAGATATGTAAGGAAAAAGTTTCATATCAACAGCAAATGCCTGAAGTCTCTAAAGAAACATTATGTGCAAACTTAATGGACGTTTAGATTAAAATTAACTGACATCATATTGCAAACATTTTACCCCAGATTTCTATAGCAGTTTCTTCTAGGAGTCCATTGTATTATCAAACATACACCAGTAAGGCATAACAATATGACCACTAGCAGGTGAAGTAATTAACACTGATTGTCTTTTTTAAATGCCACGTGTTACTGGGTGGGATATATTAGGCGGTGACTGAACGAAAATGATGTAATGGCCGATGATTCAGAGAATCTCTGAAACTGCTGCACATAGCAGGCAGCATTTAAAAAAAATATGATCCAGGCGGGAATAGCGACGAACCGTTGACTGGTCAACTATGGAGCGAAGGCTGACCCATGTGGTCCGATCCAACAGAGAAACTACTGTAGCTCAGATTGCTAAGGAAGCTAATGCTGGTTGTTAGAGAGAGTTCAGCATACGCAGTGCACTGCAGTTTGTTAAGTTTGGGGTTGCATAGCATACCAGTCAGGCTAAGGTTGTTTAGACAGGTGTATACTTAGCAGATACTATTATTGCTGCTGAGACGTTTACAGAACTCCATTTAAAAAAAAAAAGTTAAATAATTTTCCTATTTTAGATTCTTAGATTGTTTTATCCTTATATTTGATTTCAGTCTACTCCCTCTAATCTCCACAGTCACATCTACATCACTCACCATATTTATTGAAACCAGCTATTAAAGAATTTTACTACCGAGATATCAGGATTCACCCACCAAAGACATATTGATCCATTTTCAACAGGTTTCACTGCACTGTACCATCAGATCAATAGCTTTCTCCAACACAATAAGTGAAACCTTCACTGTCGGTCACCATGCATGGAACATTCTCTTTTCATTTCTCAGGTTTATTAAGAGAAATGCGTTCAATGCCACTGATGTTTGTGGCACATTTTTTTTACTTTCAGCAGGACTGATAAAATCTTGAAATGTCTCAAACTACAAAGAACCTATGAGTACTTCTTTTTGTTTTTCTCAGTCTTATCCTCTGTTATCTTGTCTTTTCCTAAATGATTATTGAGAGTCTAAACGTGTGGCTTCCATAACCAAACTTTTCTCCTTTGGTCCCATTTTCGTTTCACTCCTCACTAATATTTGCACCACAGTTGATTTCACACTTTCTGACCAGATCTTTTATTTGTGCTTGTGTAGGTTCGACTACCAGGAGCTGCTTCACAACTCTAGTTTCTGCTTGGTGCCGCGGGGGCGTCGTCTAGGATCCTTTCGCTTCCTGGAAGCTTTACAGGTGGGTTCCTCCTCAGATGGATGTCAGTGCGTGGCCTACAGTTGCATCAATGCACACAGTTCTTATACTGAAACTCTTATGTTTACATTTATTTAAAGAAACAAATCAAAAGAATAATTAAAGAAAAGGTATAGCAAACAATAAGCAGCCCTACATCAAGCACATACAGGTCCTTCTCAAAATATTAGCATATTGTGATAAAGTTCATTATTTTCCATAATGTCATGATGAAAATTTAACATTCATATATTTTAGATTCATTGCACACTAACTGAAATATTTCAGGTCTTTTATTGTCTTAATACGGATGATTGTGGCATACAGCTCATGAAAACCCAAAATTCCTATCTCACAAAATTAGCATATTTCATCCGACCAATAAAAGAAAAGTGTTTTTAATACAAAAAACGTCAACCTTCAAATAATCATGTACAGTTATGCACTCAATACTTGGTCAGGAATCCTTTTGCAGAAATGACTGCTTCAATGCGGCGTGGCATGGAGGCAATCAGCCTGTGGCACTGCTGAGGTCTTATGGAGGCCCAGGATGCTTCGATAGCGGCCTTTAGCTCATCCAGAGTGTTGGGTCTTGAGTCTCTCAACGTTCTCTTCACAATATCCCACAGATTCTCTATGGGGTTCAGGTCAGGAGAGTTGGCAGGCCAATTGAGCACAGTGATACCATGGTCAGTAAACCATTTACCAGTGGTTTTGGCACTGTGAGCAGGTGCCAGGTCGTGCTGAAAAATGAAATCTTCATCTCCATATAAATCTTTTTTTAAAAAGATCTTTGTTAGTGTGGACAGCACCTAAGATTTGGATAGGGTTCGAAACAAAAGCATAGCGTTTTTGTAGACTTAGAGCTTCCACTTTATAAAACATACAGCTAAAGAGGTGCAGGAATGATTTAAAGAAATTAAAGGGACAGTATTGAGTCATTGTATTTGTTTTCTTTATTTTTACAAGAACAAGATCTGTATATACATTTGGACTGGATATCCAGAGATTTAAAATCTATGACATAAAAGCCCACTTTGTACATACCCAGATTGATTTTCTGTGCTGGAAACCACAAATTATATAAAAAACAAAATATATAAAACATTCTTTCAGAAGATCTTTTTTTTTTAGGATTTTTTGTCACTAGTAGCCTTTATTGTACAGTGGTTTGACAGGAAAGAGGGTAGAGAGAGAAGGGGAAGACATGCAGCAAATGTCCCGAGACTGGGAATCGAACCCAGGACAACCACGTCGAGGACAATAATCTTTGTATCATGTTTCTTAGGGTTGTAAGAAGGAAACTGCCTCAAGAATTACTTTTAATATAGAATGAAAAGTTGTGCTAGCTCTTTGGGAAACACAAAAAGCAAACAGTGTTCAGTATTCATAAAAATGTCCCAACGTTGGTACAAAGAAGACAAAAAGCAATCATTTATTTTCCTCACTGCATTCATATTGTCATAATTAGTAGACATTTAGAAGTAAGCTCCTGAACCAATCATGTGGCTCCCAGTCGCCCTCTGACAGGCCCAACACTGAATTATATCAGTATTGACAATCTGTCATCTCCCTGAAAAAGAAAAGGCCTGTTTCTGTAGATATACCACAGAGAAGACAAATCCCCTCACTAGAGATGTGTTCTTCTTCCATTAGCAAGTTTCTGTCCATTTCATTGTTTAGACATTATTTTGTCTGTCTATACCTTGCAGCTGAATTTAGCTATTGTGTTTGTCTGTGTAAGTTCCCATCAGTTTTAAACATGTTTTACATTAAAACTTTAGCAACATTTAGGTTTTTGTTCTTAAAAGTTGTTATTGTGTTCAAGCTGGACTTCTGATGTTTCACCAAAGTGTCTAAACAGACACATAACTTTCAGCAACATCCGAAAAGTTAAACGTTTATTAGAAATAAGGATATACATTTAAGTGTTTCATTACAAAACACTTAACTGAATAGAGAGCTGTCAGAAAAAAAATTAAATAAGACAAAAAAGTCCTATCCCCCTAGTCAAAGTAATGAAATCTTTTCTGGGGTGGATTATCCACCACGAACTTGGCATTTGGAAAATCTCCTTTAATCTCTCAATTTCAGTTAATTAAGAATACAGTGAAACATGAACTTTCAACAAAAATATCAGGCTTTGGCTTTTTTTATTATTTTTAAAATCTTTTTTTTAACCTTACTAACTTTTTCTGCCAATGCTCCACCTCTGACTCGAACACTGTCAGTTTTAACAGTACAGTGTGTTATAGAAGTGGAGATTTAAACCCCGAACATCCTGGATTCAGACCTAGATCAGACTCTTAGTCGTGTTTTACAGATCTGCATGAAAAAAAGAATTTAATTAAATTTCGAATTTGAACATAGTTTGAAAGGTCATCTCTGGTGCTGTACACAACAGGTCTGATGTGACTAAGGGGACAAATTTAAATCAATGTTTTGAGTCCAAAGAGACACGCATCTTTCATCTGAATATTTTTAACTTTTCTAGACTTCAGTTCTAAAACATACATGTCCTCGTATGTATGTGATTGTATTTGAAACATTTATGACATTTGTAAAGTTGTCTCGCCATGAATGTGGAACACATCCATCAAAAGTGATGGATGGATGGATGGATGGATGGATGGATGGATGGATGGATGGATGGATGGAAACAGCTTTTACCATCTGGTGATACATTCTGGAAATACATATATTTTCCATTTTATTTATTTTTCTTACATAATTATCCAGATCTTCGAAATACTTTGCTCAAATTCCAGACCTTTCCAGACTGTATAGGAACGCTGTGAAGTGTATCCTGTCCTGGAAAACATGACCCTGAACAACTTTAAACCTCCTCCCCACGATAAAGGCCATTTCATTCATTAATATCAGCTGCACTAAAAGGTGATATCTTTTGAAGTATTACTGATAAAATCAACACTTGTAACTAGAAGTGAGCTCTGTAGCTGTTAATCTATTCCCTGTTTTAAAATTTTAGCTGAAAATTAGCACCGTGAGTTTTAGGATGGGGCAGGGAAGTTTGTGAAAAAAGTTCCCTTTAAACAGTTCCTGTAAATAGAACAATCTCTTTTCCATTAACAACAAACGATGAAGCCTTTTAAGAATCTCTTCATAAAATAATTAATAACACTCAGCCATTCAGAGAGCAATGAAACCTGCTCTTAATGAATTGAGACCCATAAATGGCTCTTCCAAGTATCAAGGCTGACTGGAAACTTAATAAATGCAATTCGTTTTGTCTTTAATCTTTCTGGAAACTCCATTTGTTTGAGGGGAACTTACTTGAAATGCATTCAAAGTGTCTCATCAAAAGAAAGCAATCAAAGAACATAAAAAAGACCTTAGCAAAGGAAAGAAAAACACTAAAAGCTGATCCCTCCCCGCACCCCACTTTCAACTTCTGCTGCTCAGATTTTCATGTGTGACTGAAATTCATTTCCTTCTCTCTTCTGTGAAATCATGTCAACAGTTTTAAAATAAAATAATCTTCACTCTGTATTTCTTTCGTTAATGACAAGTCGGTTCCTTTGAAAGAAGAATTCATTACTGGTCTTTAGCTGACACCAACCGCTTAAAAAACACTGTTACAGAGAGCCCAAATATAGAGCAATTATTTGTTTTAATATTTGACTTTTAGATATTGGGTTCAAGTTTCCAAAATATTTTTCAGTTTGATGAGCATTTTAAGTAAAATAATTTTCCACTGCCTTTTAAATGTGTGATTTCCAGTCTTATTAAGAGTTTCTTGTTTGCATTGCTTGTGTTTTTGCAGGCCGCTTGCATTCCTGTTATTCTGAGTAACGGCTGGGAGCTTCCATTCTCTGAAGTAATTGACTGGAGGAAAGCCGCCATCATTGGAGATGAGAAATTGCTGTTACAGGTACACAGCAATATTGGAAATTGAGATGGAAGACTGTTAGAAGATTGTGAAAATGTTTGGGTTTAATAGAACAAATAGAAAGACAAAAGGTGTTAAAAGACAAATGTTCAAATTAGAGGATTGCTCTATAATTCTAAGGCAGGCATAAAGATGGAGGCGAGAGAAAAATATATCCACATAACCTAAAGAAATGTGGCTTTTCCCTGAATGACCATCAGACCAGCAGATATAATGTGGCCTTTTTGCAGTGGCTAATTCAGTGTGAAGAAATGCCAACATCAGGTATAACTGTCATTTCAGCTTCTGGATCCCCTAGGCAACCGCAGACTTCCCGCTGGGCCTGATAAGAAAAACAGATAAATCAGGAATGGTGTGAAAACAGATGTCAGACTCTAAATTACAGCAGGCAGCTGCATGAGTTAGCAGTATAAGTTTGGTTAAAGACATTGGATTCAATCAAAAACTGAAACAGTCTGGGTGATTATGCACATATGAAATCCCATATGTGCATAAGCACATGTTTTGTGTTGTTTTTTTGTCACTCAAATCGTTTTGATCATCAGACAGTATAATTAAAAACCAAACTTGACAAGGCTTTAGGTGTTTTTTTATTTTTTGTTAACCATTCAGATGTGGACCTGCTGATATGCTTGAGATATTTTTCCTGCTGGATAAGCCGAGTGCTTGAGCTTAAGGTCACAAACTAATTGCCAGACATTTTCCTTTGGAATTTTCTGGCACAGAGCTGAATGCATGGTTACATCAATTACAGCAATTTTCCTCTCTGCAAGTCGTCCCACGGCTGTTTTAACTGGCCCTTAACATCTGGCAGATCAGCACTGGGTTGGAGTTGATCCGTCTAACTTCCATCTTATCGGATTGAAAGACTCTTTACCAGTACTGTCTCAGGAAAGATACACCAGATGTCACTGACATAGTGATGTTCTTATCATGGTCCCTTAAAATACTGAAAAAGTGGATCTGAAGTCATAAGTCTTATCCAAGATGTCTAGCAATAAGGCCTGCTGTCAGATGCTCCGGAAACTGACAGGTATAATGTTTCAGTGAGACGCATTCCCTTGATACTGAAATTTGTTGTATCAGGGAATGTTTTAGTACTCGTGCTTTTATTACCTGACTTACTGGTACACACTACAACTAACTGAACATTCATTATGCTGTATTCTTAAGTTTTAAACTGGACTGCCATGACTGGACTGCCAGCACTTTTTATTTTACATTGACTGAGGACCAACATGTTTTTGAAGTTCAAAATTATCAGTCTCAGCATAATTTTGCTTAAATTAAGACTGACAACATTAAAGATAAAAGTCTTTACAAAAGACTCCTGCTGTTACATCTGATTTGTTGAATGTACCTTAAACCCATTTTAACATCACATTAAGATAAATTAGACAGGCAGGCTGATGCATGCTAATTCTTAATATACATTTCTCATTCAAACTTACTAAACTCTAAACTGAGAGCACAGAAAAATAAATCATTTAAGAGGCATGTTTAACACAAGAACTTTGACAGTTTTTGTTGATTTCCCAACAGGGTGGGGAGTGTAGATCAACATAAACATCCTTACCAGACCAGCAAGTGTACCAAATGCATGACGGCAGTGTGCAATATTTTGATGTTACATGTGTAGATTTTATTTTTAGCTACCTTTTACGAGCTAAAGTATTGAAAAACGAATTAGTTGGCAGTTGTCTTTTTTGTAATTATTGGGTAAAATTACTGCAAAAACTTAAAAGTACAAAGAATAGCTAAAGCCACTAAGTTCTCAGAGCAGAGGTTAGCTAAATCTACTGCTGATCATGGGGGTCTTATTAAATGTTCATTTAGATATGGCACTTGCGATAATCACAGTTATTTACACTCACACCAGGAGCTATTTTTATCAACGATGCATTTCTCTACAAATGGAACACCTTCTGTTCCCTTTAATAGCAGCTGCAGAGTGATATGTAGATTTTCTAATTACTCTCAGTATTACTGCACGTCACCTGCACGACCTTTAGCGCCATCTGGACAGCCAAACAGGCATGTGGTTGTTTGTATTTTGGGAATTTCAAGCTAAAAGTGTCTGCCTTTAATTAGAAGGTCTCTGGTTCCAGCCTCCAATCAACACCTAACAGGAAGATGCAAAATGCTTCTGTGGGGCGAGCTATAAAAAAAATGCAGTGGTATGTATTATAAATATGGACTTTTCAGACATCAAGCATTACTAAAAGCCTTTATGCACCAATCCTTTCAGGAGTTTTTTACATTTGGTTGAGTAAAAAAAAGTGCTTCCATAGAGCCTGCTAATTGTTGGTTAAGATGATGTGTGTGAAATGAAAAGTCTGTTCTGACAGAGACTGAGACGCACACTTATAATTAAGTTTGAGCAAAACACACATTCCAACACTAATTCCTGCGATCTGTGTGATGCAGAAATGTCAAGAATAAATGGAAATATAGATGCAGACATAAAGGTAAAAGCTTCTCAGAACAAAACATGGCATTTGCCAGTGCAATAAAAGGAAATTAAACATGACTGCTGTGCTCTCTTTGTTTAGATAATGGGCAACTCTCAACATAAATCAAACGGCCTCTGGTAGTTTAACAGCTTCTGTACAAGGTGCTTTCATTTGTTCTTCAAGTTGCAAAAAAAAAAAATCCAATTTTACTTTTCTATAATAAACCAGTAAAAATAACAAAGAAATGATGAGATAATGTAAACTATATCTTTTTGTTCTGTCTGTCCAACCTATATTTAGATGAAGCTCACTCCCCTCCACAACATTGCTTCAGTGCATTGAGAAATGCAGGCATCTGTTTTGGCACAGCTCTCTTAAGGGTCCACCACAGCTTTTCAATCAGGTTGAGGTCTAGACTCTGACTGGACCATTGCAACACCTAGATTCTTTTCTTTTTCAGCCATTGTCCTGCAGATTCACCGCTGAGTTTGAAGTTTAAGTTACTCTCACTCTTCTGCACTTCTGGGGATACTAGCAACTGTTTCATTTCAAAATTTTATTGAACGTCACAACGGATAGTAACATATTTGCTCATATACGATATTCACATGCTCCAAGCAGTGGACAGTTTGTGACAATCATCTTTTAAGAGCTGTTCCAGAGTATCTCCAACACAGAAAATGTTTTGGTCATCAGCAAATAATACAAATTTCATGACTTCAGATATTTTTTCACATCATTTACATAAATTATAAAGAATTTAGGATCCTAAACTGACCCCACAAGCTATGTCCAAACACTTAAAACTCCCATCTCCCATTTTCTCAGGCTGCTGTCTGCCATTGAAATAACTTTGAACCCTTTGTAACACAAGCCCCGTGATCCAATTGATTGTTCACCACTTGTGAACAATCACACTCACTGTCAAATGGTCTTAAATTGTCACAATGTATTTACAGCTCATTCCCGACTGATGAGCAGCAACAGTCGCTTCTCAAAGGTCACAGTGGTTGTCCCTCCTGGCATTGTGTTGTTTAACCTGCATGTTTAAGAAGAGAAAACTGCAATAACTCCTGCTTTTATGGAGGTGGTCACGTGTTGATAATTACTTTATAATGGGGGTTTAATTAACAGTCTCTGTCTGCAATTTTCTCTTTTTAAATCTTCACAAAAAACTAATGCTATTCTTTTTTTTCCTGACTGTATTTTCAGTCCGTTTGAAGCAGGGACTCACCTCTGACCTGAAGGGAGCATTCTACTTTCTTCTTATTCTGCTCTTAAAATATATATTCTGACATTCTATTACCTAAAATACATTAGACTGATGTAAAAGTTACAATAAACCATCTTATAAATATTTAATGCAAATATTTTTTAAATGTGTAATATGTCATCATTTCTAAAGGACTTCAACATTGTTTTGAAAAACACAATGAAAAAATGTTGAATTCCTTTGGACACCACTTCCTAAACGTTTTGTATAGATTTCTTGTTTAAAACTGAACAAGGCTGTCTACTGTCACAGCATAAAGTCAGAGATGCTGAGCTGTTTACAGAATTTCTAGAGGTCAAACATTTTATTCTGTTAGTTACCTTATCTCCATGTCTATTTAATACATTGATCTAACAAACAGTAACATTTTAGTTTGAAATTAAATTAAATGTAATTTTATTATGTTTTGTAAAAGGCCTGTAAAGAACAAAAAGGATGTTTTTCTTCATGTCATTTAAAGAAAGTGTATAGTCCGATTTCTCAGGGGACCATGTGCTGTTACTATAGGCAATTCACATTTACAAACAACCAGCAGCTTTATATGGGAAAAATGTCTTAGAAGAAGTCTGAAAAAAACACCATCTTCAGACTGCCTCTGGGTACAAACTCCATCTTATCTCCTTTTAGATATCATGGTAACTTTTGCAACTTTCAAACATCAGATAAAAAGCTTGGTATCTTAAAATATTACAAACATCTTCCACAGTGTTTAATTTGACTTTTTAGTTCATAAATATTCCTGGGGGGCTGTTAAATGTGTTTCTTTTAGCACAGGTGGTGCTGCTAACCGTGTGGCAAAAAAGAAAGCGCTAAACTTTGGACTGTCAGCTTTTATGAATTATGTTATCATTTGTGTGTAGGCGAGAATTTTAACTAAGCAGCAGGGTAATTGAAGCAAACTTCTAACTTATTTGCTTTTAATGACCGGTTTGAGCTGAAAAATGAGGCTGCTCAGTAAGATCATCATTATTAGAGATGTAACACTGGTAAGAGATCATCCAGTTTTGAAGGTAACCAAAATATGTTAATGCTGTATTCCATTTGTTATGTACACCCATGTTCAAAGTGGCAAAATTGATGGGAGTTCCCCTGAAGTTTGGCAATTTACATCACGTTTAATCTCAAAATCCAAAATATGTGATTGAAAAACTGACTGATGGAGTACATGCTGAAATCAGTCACACACATAGGACTGTAAAACCTCTATCAGTCAACATGTTGCTATTTACTTTGAAAACGTAAAAACCTGACTAATCAAATATTAGCTTGTATAGCTAGTCAGCACTGAGCACAACAATCAGGAAACCCCACTGTTATTCCAAGTTGCAAGATCTGAGTTCCAACATCAGAGGCAAATGACATGCAACATGTTTTCAGTGTTTGAAACCAGCTGAGACTTTCCCAGCACGCTATGACCAAGCTCCCCCTCATGACATAACTGTTGATCATGCCTCATATGTAGCTAAAGTATATAACCACACTACCCAAACCTGGGGAACTCTTGCAGGCTTGCGGACACAAGCAAATTTATGTCACATAGACCTCACAGTTGAGCAAAAGTAGAAACTATGCACATAGCTTTATTGTTTGAAAAATAGTGATTTATAGTTTACAAATGTTTAAAACTGTTCATGGCAGCAACATTTTTTTTCTCACACTTAAAAATGAAGTAAAACAGAGTTGTAAGAAGCTATATAAAAGGAAACTTCATTTTCTACAACATATCCCATATTTCTGCAGTTCTAACGTGGAAGCGTGACAGAGCAATTCTTTGAGCAGATAGCAGGAAAGCTCAACAGCATTCAGAAAAGTTGCTCTGTTTTATACCTTTGAGAATTCAACCTCTGTCGCTCATGAAAAATGTTGGATTTAAAAAATCTTTGCAGAATTTAGAAATCCTGGGGTTACATTAAGGATCTACAGTCTCTATGGAAGGGGTGCCTGACACCAGTCCTCGAGAGCTACTATCCTGCAACTTTCAAAGCATCCCTGCTCGAACTTACTTGAATCTAATGGCTGAATTCAGACTCTTGCCCCCCTTGTTTTGTGGCTCTTTTGTGTCTAGTTCAGGTTAATTATTCACCTTCCCTCAGTCACCCTGTTTTTTTTTAACTGTCCCATTACATCCTGCCAACAATTTTGTGAAAAAGACAAGAAGTTTGTCTGTCTGTGCATTAAAATCTTGTATGGCCTACCTGCCAATCACAAATCCCAGCAAATATTAAAGCCTTAAACAATTAAATCCTCTATGTTCTGGGACCAACCTGAGTAGCAGCACAGGCCAGAAATTGAGTGGAGGACCAAGAGAGAGCAATAGTGACTTTTTTTTTGTTTAAAATTGTTTAAGCTACTCACGAAAGCCTTCATTTTGCGTGAAGTTAACTGTAAGTAAACAACATTTGAAAATGTCACATTATTTTTTGGATTACAATGACTAATAACTAAGTTAAGTTGTATTTAGCTAATATATCATAGGGTGTTAAATGTTTGCAAGAAAAATGCAGAAGGAGTTTAATTGCACATTTACGCAGAGTTGAATGTATCATGTATGCAAATGTTTATTATCTTCTTTATTCAAGATATTGAAATTACCTTTGACATCTAGGATTGAGTTTGCTATTTGCTATGTATTGTTGGTTACTAATAATTGCACTGTTTTAAGTTAATGAAAGAAGTTTAACAAATACGTTTTCCAAAGATAATGTCACAGATTTGATGAGCTTTCCTTTAGTTGTTTATTTCATAGAACCATACACAAGGATTTGTAATGTAAACTAAACTGTACAGAACTTAATAAAGCTACTAAAATTCAAGTGAAGTCTCATCTTTAACCGCACACCTGCAGCTTCCCACAAGAAATAACCAGCCTTTGGTTCATGTTTATTAAAAAAAAATAAAACAAAACAGACATACATTCATAAAAATCAAATGTCACTTTTGGGATCAAATACGGTCATAAAACGGCTCTCGGGCAAACAAAACTCCAATCCTCCAACACTTACCAAGAGAGTTGAATCTCATTTCTATCAATTACATCTCTGAGAGCACCAATATTGTACTGTTTAATATGTACTGTAGAGTGTCTGTTTTCGCCCATGGAGACAAGATGTAAAAAATCGACACCCAGGTATTCTGAAGCACACAAAACTCCCCCTGCTGAGAAACATAAATACTGTTAGAGTTAATGGAGGGGAAGAAAATGGAGCTGATTAAATTGGTGGTGTTTATACTCCCCCTCTGAGAGCTGAGTAGTCACAACTGAAGCTGCTGTGCCATCACCAGCAGAACAATCACACACTTTATACTGATTCTGCTGTAAATGTTTACCCTTATTTGTCTTTAAGACCTATAAAGTATAAAGACAATTTTGGTTATTGACTACGTTTAAGGAAAAGGAGGCTTTCAGTATTGTTAGTGACTATTAATTTTCTAATGAAATACAGCATTGCAATAAAAAATAGTCCGGTATTTCTAGTGAGATTCCGAGTCTTTTGTAAAGCACATTTCTTTCACAGTTGAAGGAGAAAGTAGTAGGGCCTGTCACAATCCTAGAAATGGATCTGACCCACATGCAGAAATACACGCAGGAGAATTTCACAGATGTTAAGAGGTTTATTTTCACAGGAATGATTTTGTGGCGGGAGAACCAGGACCGGTACATCAACAACCGCACAGAGAAAGGGAAAACAGGTAGGACTAGAGTGATGATATTACTATTGGACTTAAAGTAATATGAGACGCTTACAGAAGGAAATGATTGAACCACCAGGTGGAAAGAGAGATGTGGAGCCTGGAAGCACAAGACCGGAGGAGACAGAGGAGGGTAATATCCAAGGTACGTTAGTCTATGGATGCTTGAAGGAAGTTTTTGGGAAGTCCGGTCAAGCTCAGTCTGTGGTGAGAAGAAGGTGGCATGGTGTGCTGGGTGGTGGTATTTGCATGGGAGGGGGAACAGGGTTCACTTGTGATTGTGGCTGGTTGATCGCGGAGTCAGGAAGCTGGGATAAAGCTATCTGGACATGGACTTGAGGCGAATGATTCGAGACGAAAGCGAGACCTTTTGACCGGGGTGATATTCTGGAGCCGTTCTGCGTCTTCGATCAGCAAATTTCTTTTCTGCAGTGCGGTGAAGAGCTTGAATGGTTGACTCCCAGATGTTCTTACGGACTGAGTGGCGGACTGAGGTGACAGCAATTTCTTTTTCGTCAGCAGAAAAAAGGGGTGGTTGATAGCTGATGAACCCTTCGAAGGGTGAGAAGGGTCCTCGATCTGAGAGTATGTCCTGGGGGATGCCATGCAGGCGGAAGATGTGCTTGGTTAGTAGCTAAGCTGTCTGGAGGGCAGAGTAGCACTCAAAATTGTTGTCTGAGTGCCAAGAAATTGCCCAACAGATTTACTTTCACAAGAGGAGCATCACAGCTAATGCTTTAAAGCTCTGCTTGATATTTATAAAATAAACTTTATTATACATTTCTTTGGGAATATTTCAATTGTTACGGACACTGAAATGAAAAGGAAAAAAGAAGCTTGAAATAGAGAGAGATGGGGCAAAAGGGAAAAAGGGGAGAAAAGGAGGAAAGAGTGGAGGAGAGAAAGAAGGATGAAGAGAATACAAGATTACACCCTGCTTGCTTATACACCTGCAGCTGTTTTTTTTTTTTTTAACAAAATAGTACACAGTACTTATGAATGTAAAATGTACTTACTGAGAGGTGCACCCCAATATATAACATCTGTGTATCTTTCAACACCTGAAGCTTAACACCTGTGAGTATGAGTGTGGACGCGCTTTTGTATACAAGGTTTCTCCACAAAAATATGCAATAGCGAGTGCGAGGACCCACAGCCCTGCCCCGGGCGGGGGGGAAATAGGCCTCCCATAATATGGGGGGGCCTAAGCTGATCCAGGAGAGGGACCAGTCCAAGACCCAACCTGTCACAAAAAAAAAAAAACAGGCACACAGTCACAATCGGAGAGGGGGCTATGTACAAAAGAGGGGTCCACATGGCTCAAACCAGTCCACCAACCGGAGCCGCCCCAGGACAGAGCAGTTCCGACCCCCCAATGAGCTCCGATCCCAACCCCATGAGTCTCCCACCCCCAGTGAACCCCAACATGAACCTCCCCACAGGGCCACCCCCAACAAGCACACCGATATCGAACACATGCCCCCGAACCCAAATGCCACGAATCCCCTCCCCCACTGTGGCACAGCCCCACAGGTGAACTCCATAGCCAAGGCTTTAGAAAAACGGTCAATAATGGTTAAGATGGTGGTCATACCTTGTGAGGTAGAGAGGCCGGTAACGAAGTTGAGGGCAATGTGGGACCAGGGCCGTCTGGGAATGCTAAGGGCCTGGAGAAGACTTATTTCTGGTGATGATAGTGCAGGCATGAACATACTCCTTAACATCCTTATGCAATGATGGCCACCAAAACCTTCTCAAGATGAGTGTGGTGGTCCTATTGGCTCTGGGATGAGCTGAAAATTTGTGGAACCAGCGAATTATTCAAGGGCAGACAGATGAAGCCACAAAGGTTCAATTGGGTGGTCCAGTTCTGGGATTGGGTTCATCATGTTGGGCCCAAGTAATTAGATCTTCAGTTTCCCATGTGAGTGAACAAATAGTCCAACTGGGGGACAGAATTGGTGCAGGTTCTTTCTCCGAGTCATCTGCAGCGAACTGTCGGGAAAGGGGGTCAGGTTTAGTATTTTTGGAACCCGGTCTGTAAGAAATGGACAGCTCAAAACGAGGGCCAGGGCCAACTTTATTGCTAGGAGTTCTCTGTCCCCCACGTCATAGTTTTCTTCAGTATTGCTGAGTCTGCGAGAAAAGAAGGCACAAGGGTGTAGCTTTCCATCATTTTGAGAAAGCTGTGATAGAACTGCCCCCACTCCTGTATAGGTCCTTCTCAAAATATTAGCATATTGTGATAAAGTTCAGTATTTTCCATAATGTCATGATGAAAATTTAATATTCATATATTTTAGATTCATTGCACACTGAAATATTTCAGGTCTTTTATTGTCTTAATACGGATGATTTTGGCATACAGCTCATGAAAACCCAAAATTCCTATCTCACAAAATTAGCATATCATTAAAAGGGTCTCTAAACGAGCTATGAACCTAATCATCTGAATCAACGAGTTAACTCTAAACACCTGCAAAAGATTCCTGAGGCCTTTAAAACTCCCAGCCTGGTTCATCACTCAAAACCCCAATCATGGGTAATGCTGCCTGCCTGACTGCTGTCCAGAAGGCCACTATTGACACCCTCAAGCAAGAGGGTAAGACACAGAAAGAAATTTCTGAACGAATAGGCTGTTCCCAGAGTGCTGTATCAAGGCACCTCAGTGGGAAGTCTGTGGGAAGGAAAAAGTGTGGCAGAAAACGCTGCACAACGAGAAGAGGTGACCGGACCCTGAGGAAGATTGTGGAGAAGGGCCGATTCCAGACCTTGGGGGACCTGCGGAAGCAGTGGACTGAGTCTGGAGTAGAAACATCCAGAGCCACCGTGCACAGGCGTGTGCAGGAAATGGGCTACAGGTGCCGCATTCCCCAGACCTGGGCTACAGAGAAGCAGCACTGGACTGTTGCTCAGTGGTCCAAAGTACTTTTTTTGGATGAAAGCAAATTCTGCATGTCATTTGGAAATCAAGGTGCCAGAGTCTGGAGGAAGACTGGGGAGAAGGAAATGCCAAAATGTCAGACGTCCAGTGTCAAGTACCCACAGTCAGTGATGGTCTGGGGTACCGTGTCAGCTGCTGGTGTTGGTCCACTGTGTTTTATCAAGGGCAGGGTCAATGCAGCTAGCTATCAGGAGATTTTGGAGCACTTCATGCTTCCATCTACTGAAAAGTTTTATGGAGATGAAGATTTCATTTTTCAGCACGACCTGGCACCTGCTCACAGTGCCAAAACCACTGGTAAATGGTTTACTGACCATGGTATCACTGTGCTCAATTGGCCTGCCAACTCTCCTGACCTGAACCCCATAGAGAATCTGTGGGATGTTGTGAAGAGAACGTTGAGAGACTCAAGACCCAACACTCTGGATGAGCTAAAGGCCGCTATCGAAGCATCCTGGGCCTCCATAAGACCTCAGCAGTGCCACAGGCTGATTGCCTCCATGCCACGCCGCATTGAAGCAGTCATTTCTGCAAAAGGATTCCCGACCAAGTATTGAGTGCATAACTGTACATGATTATTTGAAGGTTGACGTTTTTTGTATTAAAAACACTTTTCTTTTATTGGTCGGATGAAATATGCTAATTTTGTGAGATAGGAATTTTGGGTTTTCATGAGCTGTATGCTAAAATCATCCGTATTAAGACAATAAAAGACCTGAAATATTTCAGTTAGTGTGCAATGAATCTAAAATATATGAATATTAAATTTTCATCATGACATTATGGAAAATAATGAACTTTATCACAATATGCTAATATTTTGAGAAGGACCTGTATTAGTTGGTCTGTGCTCTCTGTTCCCTGCTGGTTTCTCTGTTTGTTCACACTTCGTTGCACAACACGGGTCTCTACCCTCGACTTTGCCATGATCCTGCAGAACCTGCAGACGTAAGTCTTTGGTTTTCGACTCTGGTTAATTCCTGCAGAGATTTGTTACGCTTTGTTATTTTTTGAATAAAGCTGAAGACTATTCAATATGCTGCTGCCAAGGTCTTGCCTGCGCTTCGGTTCACCCCAAAACCACAATGTGACAGAAACAGAGCCAGGGGTTGAAAGCAACCTGAGGAGGGGAATACATGAAGGTTGGTTTAAGCACTGAGAAAACACGAAACTAAGTCACAAGAGGCTTAGATTTGGCGAGAGACTGTTGTTGGGACCACACAGCCATGGGTGTTCAACACTAAAACTCCGGTACATACTTTCCTGGAACCTTTCAAAATAAAGTGCATTAACCTTCTTCCAGCCCAGCCAGGAAATGGGGTAACTGCGGACTTCCTGTGGCGCCAATACCCAAATAAAAGCCCCACCTTTCCACAAGTCTTCCTCTTCCAAACCGATGACCATCGGGTCAGGAGGGAACACAGCGCGCTGAATGTCTTTTGCTGGCAAAAGGACATAAATTCAACTGGACCCAAGGACCGATCATTTGCAAAAGTTAAGTAGAATGAAATACTGTCTGTGTATCCGGTATTTTCATTCATGAACGGAGAAATTAAGGTGTAAGAGTTGCTTACATTTTCTCTTCGAGGCCCCACAGAAGCAAATGATGTTCCGAGAGAAGCTGTTTCGACAAGCCGAGTCTGGAGGAAAGACGACGGCCGCAACCGTGTTTACGGTAACGAACAGCTGGTCACCTTCTGATCGGGAGAAACTGAGGAAGTTAGCGGGAAGCTAACTCTTTGTTCATGACGGATATCTTCTTCAAACTTCGCCTTGGGACGACATTCCCTCAACAACTTCAGAAGTTGGGGTTTGGGCAGATTAACAGATTGGTTTAGGATGAAATGATCTAAACGTTTTCATGTTATGAAGTTTGTTTTGTGGAACTCGGCTATCTTGGTGCTAGCAAGCTACCTGTAGCACCGAGGCCGGTTCGGGTTCTTTGTATGTGTTAAAGCTAAGATAAACTTTATTTAAAGGGTGGTTTTAACCAGAACATTGCTCATAACGCGCCGTCAGCGCTTATGCATTTTAACCCTGGTATTTTAAAGGTATGTGTTGATTCTGGCGCTAAGCTATCTCTAGCTTAGCACTTTAGCTAGCTTCTTTGTTAGCCCAACGGCCAGCCGGTAAGAACACTTGTGCTAGCATTAAGGCTAGTCAACAGAAAGGTTGTTAGTTTTCAAGCTAGTGAATAATAGTCCCCGAACATCATTTACTAAAGTTGATAACTAAGTAAACACCATTAAGCCCCATTTCTCCAGAAAGATTTGGCTCTTTTCCAAAAACTCAATAATATTTCTTCAAATATTATTTTAATAAATGAAGGCAGCTAATTAGACACCGTTGAGAATTAGTCATCCAGGAGGTTGGTTTTATTCAGCAGATCATTATTTAAAACATTATTTTATTAAAATAATATTTAAGCTGATCTTGCATTGTGAAGGGTTGTCTAAAGGTTGCTGATTATTTTCTAAGTTAGTTCCAAAACTAACTTAACTTCACTTCCAGATTCTTCAAGATAATCCGTGGTTCTCAAACATAAACATTGCATGGTAATGTTGCATCACTCTTTTTGGTCATGATTTCTAATCATCTTTAATCAACTTGTTAATATTGTACATAGTCCATTAGTTGTCATTATTCTTTAATTCTGCTTGGTAGTTTAGTTGGATTGTTTTAGCATAGTAAAGAGTTTGTTGATTGAAATATGTTGGACTTTGAGTTGACTTATTTTTGTTAATAAATTCTTGTATTTTAAGAAATTGTGTGAATTCATTCCATATGTGTGCAGAGTTTATGCTGTTCAATAATGCCTGAGCTCGTCTCACACCTTTCTATTCTGTCCTAATACCATCGCCTTAATGGGGCTGGTATTCACAGGACAATCCTTAACAGACCGGAATATTATTTGGTAAAATATTAATATTAAAATATTAAATAATATTCTCAGATTCATATTTACAACACTGTTACCAATGTTGGCTAACACTCAGGTGGTGAAGTGCTGGCAGCCTCCTGCTTAAATGCTCCCAGTAGCAATCAGCAGGATAAGGAACCACTGTCACCTCTGCATCCACGAGCTCCGACACCATCTATGGATTGAGCAAAGTAAATAGGCAAGAAGCATAGACCTCAGTAGGTTACAAATCAACTTCACTTTTAGTTCATAAAATCTAATGTAACACATGGTTGTCTTGTGAGATGTTTCAAATAAAAAATAAAACACTTTCTGATGAAACTGTGTTGGAGTCATCGCACAGTTGAACATGCGCAGCTCAACAGACATCGCAGCTCTGACATCACCCGGGATTGTAAAACCCGCAGAAAATAAAGTTTTGTTGCCATTTCCAGCGTGTCTCACGGGACGATGCAACGGAGTCGCATATCTGGAGAGACAAAAGCTCGCAGGCAAAATTTTGCCCCACAAGGCCATTCCTGGAAGAGCTTGAAAGCTGGAAATCTGTCTGATACAAGAAGGTCAGAAGATTCTATTACCGATCGAAGACCACGCAGGTGAAAAACCCACAGAGGTTTTATTTCCAAGGAGATGAGTTTCCTCTTTGTTGATTCAGTCAACTAACAGTTCTTCATATTTTCATCTCCTGGATGGATGAGAAGTTTGCCGTTTTTCTTGAGTTGATTACGGACGCGTGATCCCCCTCCCTCGTTTTTCTTCAGACCTGATCCCTCGTCAACCGGTGGAGAGAAGAAATCAACGTCAGCGTAATTTCGTTCTTTTTATATTAAATTGGATAGGTGCATTTAGAAGTTTGAGCAGGGTGAGGCATAGTTAGGTGATTAGATAGGTGATTTAGAATCACCAGTAGTTAATCCAAGGTATTAACTTGTTGCATGCAATACTGATTGAAGTGTTTTATGCTGGGCTGTGTTTTGATTTGCTGTGAATCATGCGTGTTCATGTTTTGTCCAGCTGATCCCAAATCAGCCAGGAGTTAGAAGTTGGACTTTTAAAAGTTTTTTCATTCAAAGAAACTGTGGTCTGGGCCTCGCCTGACCACTCCTTTGTTCCAGTTTTATTACTGGAGTTTTTTCACTGAGTTCCCGCCTCAGAGTTTTATGACTCTTTGTTCGAGATTTGGGGCAATCAGCTGCTAGATGCTAAAGGGGCGTGGCCCCACGTTTCAACAGCTGATTGCTGTAATCGAGACATCAGCACCCCAGGAGGGCTTCTCTTAACATTTAACCCAAATTGCACATTTTGTCCATAAAACTGCTGGTTTGATCTTCAAAGACACTCAATGTGCATATATTTTTCTTTTATTATTATTGTTAGGTAGTAATTTTTATTCCCTTTGTGTAGAATGGTGCTTGTTAGTTAGGTGAAGGTTTTTGGACCAAAATATTGATATATCAGAATTATTTGGCTTCAATAAATCTTCATATATGTATAATTAAGAGAAGCGTTTGTGTTTGTTTTGTGCAAGAGTGATTTATCTGTCAAAACAAGGTCGAAGTTCCCCCACCTTCGGTGAAGTGGTTGAATAAACAGTGACATTTTGTGGTTTTGGTTAATAATTTATCAATTATTAATGATGAATAGCTAATTGTAATTATTAAAGAGCTTTGAGCCCATAATCACAACACTAGAGGACATCTCTGATTTCTATTCGTAAGTAATGACTTTTGGTTAAAAAATAAAACATTTTCAAATTATGATTTTAAATTATAATTCTTGTTAAAAATGAATTAAGCAATAATCATAATCCTTATACTGTACATTGCTGAAGTATTTTTGACATGAACTCAGCTAACTGCAGAATCTTAACCCTGGTTGAGGCAGCTGCTTAAAAGAAAATCCATCACCAATCAATTATGTGGCCTTGTTAAATGAAGGATAAAAAGCCTGCATTAAAAATGCAACCATTAAGGCAGTTAAAACACTGCTCCTAAAGGTGGACTCAGGCCTTTTAAAACATGAAAAATAAGGATCTTGTGAAGATCCACAGGGAGGATATAAAGTTAAACAATTATTGCAATTATTATTTCACAATTTTATTATTTGTTTCAACAAATAAAACAGTTGATAATAACAAATAAGAAAACTGTATTGGCTCTTGAGTCTGTATTATTATTTCTTGTCTAATTAATTTGTCAGCAATGTCTACATACTCAAAAAGAAATCGAAGCTCCTGCTACTGTCATTGGTTGAATCAGAAGCTATTAACCGCACTGGGAACAGCAGAACTGCGGGTGTCTCCTCTGTAATGATGTGTAATTAGCCATGGTAAGCCTTTAAAATAAATTAGCCTGTTATTGTATATTGCAACTTAATTCCACACTAAAACATTATTTTAAAAGGGGCGTGCTGCCTGGTGCGGTAGAGTTTAATGTAATAGTAGTTTATAGCTTTTTTTTTTACTGAAAAAGTGCCATTTTTGTCAAGCTGTTTTACAACCTTGTTTGGCCAACAGGAAAGGACAATAGCATTTAATTGTCTTACATAAAAAGAGGATTGCTCCGATTGTTCCTCTCTGTACAACTGTCACGGAGTGACATTTTTGGACTCTGTTTGTGGCTTCGTGTTTGTTTACCTTGTGCTTAGATTTTTCTATTTTGGTCTTTTATCATGTTTTCTTTTCTCCATCTTCCGCCTCCTAGTGTTACTACTTAAGTTATTTTATGGTTGTTTTCTTATTACTCTGTATGGTTTATTATTATTATTATTATTAGTAGTATTGTAATTATTATAGTTCTTGGTCCAAGCCTCTGCGGGCCCTGCCCGGGTCTAAGCCTCTGCCGGCCCTGCCCGGGTCCAAGCCTCCGCCTAGGACCTTGCTTCATGGGTTCCTCTGGCCTCGTCGCCGGCCTCCTGATCGCTTGCACCGCCGCTGGCTACGCCGCTGCAGACCTCCAAATCATCGGCCTCATGGATGTTTTGTTCTCGTTCTTGGAGATTATGGACTCTGGTTTTGTTTTAGACTTTTGCCCTCCTCCCAAGACCTCCCTCCACCCACCCTGGGTGGGTTGTTTTGTTTTAAATTGTTGTTAGTTCCCAGAGGTCGTCTGGAATCCAACCTTGAGGGGGGGTTATGTCACGGAGTGACATTTTTGGACTTTGTTTGTGGCTTTGTGTTTGTTTTCCTTTTGCTTAGATGTTTCTATTTTGGTCTTTGTATCATGTTTTTCTTTTCTCCCTCTTCCGCCTCCTAGTGTTTACTACTTAAGTTCTTTTATGGTTGTTTCCTTATTACTTTGTATGGTTTATTATTATTATTATTATTATTATTATTATTATTATTATTAGTAGTAGTAGTAGTAGTAGTAGTAGTAGTATTAGTATTGTAATTATTATAGTTCTTGGTCTTCCCTGGATTCTCTAGTTTTATTTCCCTTTAGTATCTTTGTGTTTAATTGTGTTTTATTCGTTCCTTTGCACTCTTCTTGTTTACTAGTTTATTTTCTGTTTCCTTTCCAGTTATTTCAGTCAGTGTCGTTAAGTTTGTTTGCTTTTGTATTCGGGTTTTCTTTATGGGTTCTTTTTGTTATTGTTGTTATTGTTGTTCCTATGTTCCCTCTAGTTTCTCTGTTTATTTTAGTCATGATTATTCTAGTTTTCTTATTCCCCGTTTGATTATTCATCTTTGTCTATAGGTTTGCTTGGTCTGTGTTTCTGTTTATTGTTTATTAGTTACTTTGCCCATCCTCAGTCTTTGTATTTGTCACACCTGTTCCCTGTTCCGTTGATTATCTGTCTTTGTTATCTCACAGTATATAAGTTGGTTTTGTGTCTTTGTTCATTGCTGGTTCCTTGTGTTCGTCACACCTCGTTCTCCTCCATGATTATGCTTTATTTTTTGCCACACCTTTCCTTGGGAAACCTGCAGTGATTTTGCTACGTTTTTTGACCTTATAAATAAATCTTTGAATTACAAAGATGATCCGGCCGAGCTCTTGGCTGCACTTTGGTCCGATCCAAAACCACAACGTGACAACGTCTATAGATTCTTCTTTAGCTTCACAGCTTTTGTGCCTTTTCTGTATTAATTTGCCCATTTCCGTTGTTTCAGTATCCTGCTGGAAAACCCAACAAAGACACAGTTTCAGTTTTCTGATGGAGGCCACCAGATTTTTCCTGGTATTTCAAAGAATTCATGAAGTAACTCTCTATCTGAAATCATGCTGCCACCATCGGAGTTTTGCCCTTCTACGCATTATTAATTAATGTGCATACTAATTACCTAACTGTATACCTAACTGTATATCTGTTAAATGTTAACATTGGGGTGACAGCAAAAATACAACTTTATTTTTGTACATACATACAAAAGGTCAGGGCCTAAAATTTAAGTCAGGCTGTTTTTGCTTCGTCAGTTGATGATATACTGTGGGCTTAATCTACCCCAGACTGAATTTTACACAACCCATGATGAAGGTTTGATCATCTAAAAGAATCTAAAAACACAGGAAATTACATCCGACTTCACAGGGCAAGAAATGCCTTCCAAAGTAAAGTGTTTGATTAGAAATTTGCTGCGGAGAATTGTTTGTGCTTGACTGGTTTCTTGAAGATGTGATCATGTTAGCTGAGAAGACTTTGCTGTTTTCTATGATAATTAGAGGACAGAAGGAGGATGGCGAGCAATGTGTGGACCAAGCTTTAGTTTGGGGACTCTGATGCTTTTAATGGTTTTCTTGCTGCTTTTCCAACTTTGAAGGTTACTGTTGATTTTTCAGGAGATTGAAAAATAAATTGTTTGTTCTGCCTTTCTCACTCATGTCACAGCATGACATGAGTGAGAACAAAATCTAACAATTTGTTCAACAGGAACATTTGACAAATATCAGTTCAATAGCCTCATAGCATAATTGCCAAAGTCATATTTTAGCAAATATAACTTTAAGAATTGTGCTATGAGTTGGAGTTTTTTTGTTTTTACTTTTTGTTTTTTTAAATTATTCACAGAACATAACATCCTCCGCCATAGAACCTCACTATATCACAAATATTCATTACAAGAATTAAATGAAATTGTACCATGAACCACGAGTTGTGTATATAACAGGTCCCATCAAATTCAGTGTTAATTACTTAAGTTGTAGATTTAAAGAGAGTGGTAAATAAGATTGTTGTTTGTCAGATGAAATGATTGAGCAGATCAGAAGTGCAGTTTCTTTTAAAAACCCTCTTGCATGCACTCGTTGATATTTTCTGTAACCATGGAGCTGTCCTGAGGATAAGCTGAATGATGGACAGAAGATGGAATTAGAAGTGGGACGATCCTGAGAGAGAAATTTCCTTTAATCTTTTCTGCTATCCACTAAATTACTTATGCTTCCTCCACCTGTCTACCTGTCTACTCTACCCCCCCGCCCCCAATTCTTACCCTTCACTCAACGTTGTTTAAAATCTGACTTAATCTATCCCACTGTCATCTGAACAACCCTCCTCTGCTCTCGCTCCAGGTTCCCTCAATTACCCGATCCGTGGGCCGTGACAGGATCCTGGCTCTCCGCCAGCAGATTCAGTTCCTTTGGGATGCCTACTTCTCCTCTGTAGCCAAAATAGTCTTAACCACTTTGGAGGTAAGCTTGCAGAAAATGGTCTTATATGAAAGTTTGTTGACTTAGGTTGTCAGAAGGGCTTCATCTAATCAGCTAAACTGAAACATCTTGTTCTATACTGTACATCGCCTCTGGCTGTGCATCACCTTGGAAAGTTAAACCTCAGGGTTTCTTTGTCCAGATGACAGTTCTGCTTTTTGTCTAAAGGAGAATTGTACTTTTCTTTTTTCCTGTTTGTATATTTACAAAAAAATGCTGCTCTTATGTGCAGAAACCACAGAGCTTCTCTGTAATAACTGGGAAATATTTATCTCATCTTGTTGAAAGTCTGTCGGGTTTGAAGCATCAATGGCAGCTGAGAATTTTGAAAAGAAATTCATTCAGTAGGCTTGCTTTGCACGCTCAGTTATAACATTACATTTGTTCATCTCACAGCACAGTTTATGCAGGTGCATCTCAATAAACGATTTATTTTAGTAAATCAGTTGAAAAAATAGAATTCATGTATTATATAGATTTAATCCACACAGTGATATGTTTGAAATGTTTTATTTATGTTAATTTCCACCAATAAAACGATTTTTAATACAGAAATGTCAGTCTACTGAAAATGTCATTTATTGTACAGTACATACACTCAAACTTGGTTGGGGCTTTTTAATGCAATTAATGCATTAATGCTGCATTGCATGGAGGTGATCATTAACTGGAACTGCAGAGGTTTTAAGGAAGCTGCAGATTGCTTTAATAGCTGCCCTCAGCTTGTCTGCATTCTTGGGTCAGGTATCTTTTATCTTCCCATGGCAATCGTACATTGATTGTGATTGTTTATAGGTGGAAGAAATAAAATGGCAATTTGTCAGTACAAACTTGCAAAGAAATTAATCGGCCTGGAGAAGTTAAACATGTTTCAGGTGTAAATTCTGCCACAATCATTAGGTTTGCAATCAAAAAGGTTAATAAATTGCTCTCTTTTCTTTATTTAAAATAAATGTCAACCCTTACACAGTCTGGACCTGAAAGATATGCATTATTATGAGTTTGGCTGCCTTAACAGATCTACAGGGGTTGGACAATGAAACTGAAACACCTGGTTTTAGACCACAATAATTTATTAGTATGGTGTAGGGCCTCCTTTTGCAGCCAATACAGCGTCAATTCGTCTTGGGAATGACATATACAAGTTCTGCACAGTGGTCAGAGGGATTTTAAGCCATTCTTCTTGCAGGATAGTGGCCAGGTCACTACGTGATACTGGTGGAGGAAAACGTTTCCTGACTCGTTCCTCCAAAACACCCCAAAGTGGCTCAATAATATTTAGATCTGGTGACTGTGCAGGCCATGGGAGATGTTCAACTTCACTTTCATGTTCATCAAACCAATCTTTCACCAGTCTTGCTGTGTGTATTGGTACATTGTCATCCTGATACATGGCACCGCCTTCAGGATACAATGTTTGAACCATTGGATGCACATGGTCCTCAAGAATGGTTCGGTAGTTCTTGGCAGTGACGCACCCATCTAGCACAAGTATTGGGCCAAGGGAATGCCATGATATGGCAGCCCAAACCATCACTGATCCACCCCCATTCTTCACTCTGGGCATGCAACAGTCTGGGTGGTACGCTTCTTTGGGGCTTCTCCACACCGTAACTCTCCCAGATGTGGGGAAAACAGTAAAGGTGGACTCATCAGAGAACAATACATGTTTCACATTGTCCACAGCCCAAGATTTGCGCTCCTTGCACCATTGAAAGCGACGTTTGGCATTGGCATGAGTGACCAAAAGTTTGGCTACAGCAGCCCGGCCGTGTTTATTGACCCTGTGGAGCTCCCAACGGACAGTTCTGGTGGAAACAGGAGAGTTGAGGTGCACATTTAATTCTGCCGTGATTCGGGCAGCCGTGGTTTCATGTTTTTTGGATACAATCCGGGTTAGCATCCGAACATCCCTTTCAGATAGCTTCCTCTTGCATCCACAGTTAATCTTGTTGGATGTGGTTCGTCCTTCTTGGTGGTATGCTGACATTACCCTGGGTACCGTGGATCTTGATACATCACAGAGACTTGCTGTCTTGGTCACAGATGCGCCAGCAAGACGTGCACCAACAATTTGTCCTCTTTTGAACTCTGGTATGTCACCCATAATGTTGTGTGCATTTCAATATTTTGAGCAAAACTGTGCTCTTACCCTGCTAATTGAACCTTCACACTCTGCTCTTACTGGTGCAATGTGCAATCAATGAAGACTGGCTACCAGGCTGGTCCAATTTAGCCATGAAACCTCCCACACTAAAATGACAGCTGTTTCAGTTTCATTGTCCAACCCCTGTAAATGACTGTGCAGATTGTCTTTGGGTTGTCATACAACTTGTTCTTCACTTCTGCACGCAGCTAAATGTCAAACATTGAACTTAAAAATTGTATGTTTTATCTCAACATTAATGTTTTAAATCTGTGGAGGTGTGGAGCCAACTGCTGAATGCTCTGCAGAGTTTTCTCCTGTTGTTCATCTTCCGTTGCGGAACACGTTGCCGTCATGCTTGTCAGAAAGTTTCAGCGGCCTGTTGCATTTGCAAACAAGAATCATGGATAACAGTAGAAAAAACGTCGAAGCAGTCAAAACCAAGATCCACTTTACAACTTTTATCTGACACAAAAAGGCAAAATGGTCAAAACTTAGGTTTCATTTAAAAACTTTGGAATATTTCTATGTGGCTCCAAACTTGTCAGATTAAAATAAAACAGCTTGAAATAACTCAAAATAAACCAGTAAGTTAATAATGACTAAAACACCCTGAACTTACCTTTACCAAGTCAGTAAGGTCAGTGGCCCTAAACTAAATATCATAATGAATTTTACAAATTTACTTAAACAAGTTGGTGGAGTAGTGCCGTGTAATTACCAAACATGTCAACTGTGCTGCAAACATGTTAATGTTAAATAATGTAGAAAAATGTGTTAACATCTCACAATGCATTCAGTCAACAAGCAAAACTAAGCTGTGTCCTGATGCAGGGGGTAAAATGTGGGGCCTTTCATTTTCTAATGTGAAGTCATTCGCAAAATACAAAACATTTTGCCAACGTCTGACATGGAGAAACCTTTATACCATAAAACATGAAATAATTAATCTGACAAATTTTGGGGAAAAGATTATTACCATCGGTTTGAAATTATCTTTAAGAGGCTTTGCTCTTTTACAAATACCGGAACCATGTTTGTTTGTTTTGGCTAGTAATTACAACTGCAAAATATTAATGCAGGTCACAACCTAAAAAAAACACTAGTATGGGAATACATTTGGATAACAGTCACCAGGAGCAAGGGATTTAAGATTCTTAAATCTTTATCTCTCTTCTATTTTTATGTGAGAATTGTTTTCCTTCCATATTTGTTTTGATATGCACTAAAAATAAATTGCTTTATTATTTCATCTATTATAAACCCTTAGATTCCAACTGGCAACTGAATTTGTTTTAATAGCAACCTGCTGCTCATATCACAGATGGATAAAAAAAACCTGCATTACCCAAGCGCTATAAACGCCTTTAAATAGTAAAGCTAAGTCACAGTTTTAACATATTTTCTACCTCAAGATTTCATACTGGAAATGTCTGGATGTTGTAGGGCTGTCATGGTTGACACGCCTCTTCAACATTGCGTGGCGGTCGGGGACAGTGCCTCTGGACTGGCAGACTGGGGTGGTGGTCCCCCTTTATAAGAAGGTGGACCGGAGGGTGTGTTCCAACTACAGGGGGATCACACTCCTCAGCCTCCCTGGTAAGGCCTACGCCAGGGTATTGGAGAGGAGAGTCCGACCGATAGTCGAACCTCGGCTTCAGGAGGAACAGTGTGGTTTTCGTCCCAGCCATGGAACACTGGACCAGCTCTATACCCTCTACAGGGTGCTCGAGGGTTCATGGGAGTTTGCCCAACCGGTTCACATGTGTTTTGTGGACCTGGAGAAGGCATTCGACTGTGTCCCTCGTGATGCCCTGTGGGGGGTGCTCCAGGAGTATGAAATCGGGGGCCCTTTATTAGGGGCCATCCGGTCCCTGTACGAGCGGAGCAGGAGTTTGGTCCGCATTGCCGGCACTAAGTCGGACCTGTTCCCAGTGCATGTTGGACTCCGGCAGGGCTGCCCTTTGTCGCCGGTCCTGTTCATAACTTTTATGGACAGGATTTCTAGACGCAGCCAAGGGCCGGAGGGGGTCTGGTTTGGGGACCAGTGGATTTCGTCTCTTCTTTTTGCGGATGACGTGGTCCTGCTGGCCCCCTCTAGCCAAGACCCACAGCATGCGCTGTGGCGGTTCGCAGCCGAGTGTGAAGCGGCTGGGATGAGGATCAGCTCCTCCAAGTCCGAGGCCATGGTACTCGACCGGAAAAGGGTGGCTTGTCCTCTTCAGGTTGGAGGGGAGTTCCTGCCTCAAGTGGAAGAGTTTAAGTATCTCGGGGTCTTGTTCACGAGTGAGGGAAGAATGGAGTGGGAGATCGACAGACGGATCGGTGCAGCTGCCACAGTAATGGGGGCGCTGTGCCGGTCCGTTGTGGTGAAGAGAGAGCTGAGCCGAAAAGCAAAGCTCTCAATTTACCGGTCGGTCTACGTTCCTACCCTCACCTATGGCCATGAACTTTGGGTCATGACCGAAAGAACGAGATCACGGATACAAGCGGCTGAAATGAGCTTCCTCCGTAGGGTGGCCGGGCACTCCCTTAGAGATAGGGTGAGGAGCTCGGCCATCCGGGAGGAGCTCGGAGTAGAGCCGCTGCTCCTCCACATTGAGAGGAGCCAGTTGAGGTGGCTCGGGCATCTATACCGGATGCCTCCTGGACGCCTTCCTCGGGAGGTGTTCCAGGCACGTCCCACCGGGAGGAGGCCCAGGGGACGGCCCAGGACACGCTGGAGGGACTATGTCTCTCGGCTGGCCTGGGAACGCCTTGGGCTCCCCCTGGAGGAGCTGGAGGAGGTGTCTGGAGAGAGGGACTTCTGGGCGTCTCTGCTGAGTCTGCTGCCCCCGCGACCCGGTCCTGGATAAGCGGAAGACGACGAACGAACGAACGAAGATTTCATACTTTTTTAAGTTTGAATTTCAAATGTTTTCCAGTAACATTTTTGGCACAAAATGAGTAGAAAACATTTACAGTTAAATCCAAGATTATTCATAACCCTGGCAGATGTAGGTTTAAATTAATCTTTTAAGTTTACAAACATGCTACTTCTGACTGGAAGTAATACCAAAGTTTTGGGAAGGCCCAGTCAGGGTCCCGAGTTGAATCTGATAGAGAAGAGGGAGCTAAAGATTAGGGTGATGCCAAGGAGGTCATCCAGCTTTGAGCTCATCACCAAAGATAAATCATCAAAATATCAGTGGAAAATGGATGGATTTCTTTTCTCTGTAATGATGACAATTCAGTTTAGTGATGTAAATCACAGTTAAAGGAAAGGAAAAATGAAATAAAGAACACTATGCTAAATTTAGCATTGTTCTGTTTAGCTTTTTCAGTGCTCAAATGCACGCTAAAGGTCATGACCTGAAGATGCCAACAGAACTGCATTGTCTGCAAAATAGACTCTTAAGTTCCCAAACCTTCTTCAAGCTTGATTGTTTCCCTGTGGTTGGAAATACTATAGAATATTAATAATTCAAAAGCTTTATGGTTTTACAAAGTTATATTGACTTGGCATTCAATCCAAATAAGTTTACAAAGTGCCAATTAACAACAATATTTCTGGTGAGCTTTATTATTTTATCAGGGGCTCATTTACTAACACTTCTCATCAGTTTCAGGCTTGGAATCAAAATCGTAAAGGACACCTGTCACCAAATCTGGCTGTGACTCATTGATCGCATAAATCATATAAACTCAAACCTTTCTTAAAAACTTTAATTACAGTCAGAAACTAGAGTAAACCTCAACATTTAAACCGCTAAAAGTTGAATGAGAAAGTGTTAGACTGTACAGAAATGTTAAACTTATGGAATGAACAGTCACTATGTGTTGGCAAGTCTGTTTCTAAATCTCTTTTGCAATATTTTCCAATGTGCCATCTGTCAGAGTCCCTTACCACATAAAAAAAAACAGTCTGACAAAAAGAGAGTGACTGATCTGTTGTTTAAAGAATTTTTGATATGTTAGCTTATCAAACACCAAAGGTTATCATGCGAGCTTTAGAATAGTAAGAGGATTCTGACCTTTGTGACTTCACCAAATGCCCGGCTCTAGCAGAGTATGAAATTAGACAGATGCCCACTAACAGTCATGTACTGCCGGCCAGATGTGCTAAGAACCCCAGAGCCAGCGTGCTACCTTGCTAAATGGGTGTAATGAAGCGTTTTTGAAAACTGTGGTGTCCCATGTGCTGCAAGCCTGGTCCTTAGCTTCAAACAGTGGATGTATTACTATGTTTGTGGTTGTTAAAGCTGGTTGCGAAAGTCAGTTCTGCCCAGAAAAGTGGAGACCATGGAGCCAGAGATCAAATTTAACCAAAAGTCTTAATGTTATTTTTTATGGGTCTGGTGATTTAAATAGAAATACCTTTAAACACTCTATTAACACTGAATGTTTAAGAAATTTAAATCGATAATTGATCATTAACCCCAGTATTATCAAATTCAAACCACACTGCAGTCTACATGCTCCCAGCAGCACCTGTTTGTGGTGGAAGGTGGTCCTATTTAGCATGTTCAGGCTGTGCCAGCCCCACACCGGTCCAAGAGTAGCATGTAGGGTGTGTGATCAAGGGTTAATAAATTGCACTAAGCCTGGTACCTCACCCAGAACCAGGTTGCCATGAGAGAGCCTACCAGGAGCAAAACTGTACCAGAGAACACATCTTATCAGGTCACTGAGATACCTAGCTCCCTCGACCCAAGTTTGTAAAATGTGTGTATTGACTGAATAAATGAGATCAACCCTAAAAAGTGAGTAGAATGAGCTTCCTCCGCAGGCAGGCTACATTCTCAGTAAGGAACAAGGTAAGATGTTTGGATAAATCAAAGTTTAGTCCCAATTTGCCTCAAAAAGGAGCCAGTAAAGGTTAGAATGTCTCCTGGATACATGTCTCACTGGGAGGAGGGTTCTGGTCAGAACAAGGAGTTTGGGAAACTATATCTCACTGCTGGCTTAGAAACACCACAATGTTGCATAGATGAGGTGGAGGAGCCAGTTAGGGTGGGGATCTGGACATACGTCTTCTGGACATCTTTTCTGGACACCAGTATTTATTTATTTTTTTTATGTCTAACTGGGACGAGGCTTCAGTTGGGAACCAGGACTGAACAGAGAGATTCCTCCTCACAGCAGGCTTGGGAACACTTTAAAATAAACCAAGATGAGGTGGAAGAGCCAGTTGAGGTGGGCATCTGGTCAGAAGGTAGCTGGGAGAGAGAGGTCGAAGTTCATTTAATTTCTGAGATGTCTTGGCCCCCTGATCATGGGCCTCCAGTTCACTGCTGTAATGCAGAATTTTATGAGCTGAATAATTTTGAGACAGCAGTAGTCATTTAAAAATAGGATTTAGTGTTAAACATGGATGAAATGTGTGTATTATTAGGTTAATTAAACGGATTAAACTGTCTTTCTGTAAATTTGTTGATTGCGAAAACCTGAACCATTTAAAAGTTTACCAATAAGACTAATTAGCAGTGGGGTTGAACAGTGTGAAAAAGACATTGTAAGATATTTGTGTATTCTGCACTTATAGTAAGCTGTGTCATTTATCTTCCTCTGAAGCCAGCAGAAGAGCTGGCTCCCAACATTTTGCCAAGTGTCGTGACCTTTGGTGGCAACCCAGATGGATGTTATTAGCTCTATAACAAATGGACAGCTCATGTTGGGGTTAAACTGACACCATTGTAAAGGAGAAGAATTTCAACATTGAAACAAGTCTCCTTGCAGAGACTTCCCCAGGCACCGGATGCCTCTAAACAGCTGGTTCCTTTTAGTTCTAAATATCTAAACTTTATGTAATTAACTATAATATGCAGCATTGGTTATGCTTGCTTATATGAGACCTTAAATTTCAAATGAGCCATTTTGTAAGAAAACACTGAGATAATGGGACTTTTGGTGTTTTGGGAATTATTTTGTTTTTTACAAAATCTAATCTATCTCTAACTTGCATTTTCTGTCCACCTCCCCCAGATCTTACAGGACCGAGTGGAGTCTCATGTGACCAGAAATCACTTGCTGTGGAATTTCCTACCTGGCGGTCTCTTCACACTCCCACAGTTCTCAACTGACCCTGCTCAGTTCCCTTTCTACTATGCCATCCTGGGTTAGTACTGATTCTATATAGATGTCTTCTAGCATCTGAATGGAATAACCAGTTACTACAGTCCTCAAATGACATCAACATCTCAAGAGTATAATGGACGGATAAAATATCAGGAAGTAAAATCTGTTTCTTAGTCAGCCTTGGTGATGAGAGGATAGACAATGAATTTCATTCCAGCAGATGGAGACAAAATGGTTTGCTCTGTCCAGGAAACATTTCATTCCATTTTATAGAGTTGACTTACACAACTACACTGCACATTGCTTCCCAAAATAGACAGAAAAATCATAATTCTACTCATGGAACAAATTATTTTTGTTCCAATTGATTCAATTGAATTGGTTGCAATTGAATAAAGCATTATTAACTACATATCTCTGGTCTATAATGACATGCAATTAAGTAAAAGCCTGCAGAATATTTTAAGATATGAAATTTTACATGATAAAAGTTTTGCATTAATTACAGCAAATTCAATTAATTTGTTCCACTACTTTAGAGGCATGCCAAGACAAAAACAAAGGTAAAAATAGCTTCATATCATGTCATCTAACAGTCAAGTGGTTTTCCATGCACACTTAAAAAGCATCCAGTTAGTGTAGCTTTAAGGCTGAAAATGTCATCATAAAAAAAAAAAACTTAAGTGATTAATAAGAAATGGAGGTTAAACGAAAATTCAGAATGAAAGACTCACCTTCACCGCCTCCACCTTCCAATGATTCTTCTGTGCGTCTCCCGGCCTTCCAATCAGCATCCTGTCCGTCTGATTCTACCATCCAATCACCTTCCGACACCTTGTTTTTTAAAGGACCTTCAGCTGTGTTCATCCTCACCTGTCAGTTGAGCTCATCCCTCCTCCACCCCACCTCCAACATCTTCTTTCACATCTACTCCTGGCTTCCTCGCTCCCTGGCCGCCAATCCACCACCAGTGTCGGATCAAGGGGAAGACATCTCTAAATCTAAGCCTTACAAATGATCATCTTAGCTCATTTCATTCTCAGCATTCATGTCTTCCTCCCAGGTCAGAGCGCCAAAGAAATAACCATGTAATTTCTCATCATTAAAACTTTTCTAATTGCCATCCCATTCTTGGTGAGTCTTTTCAGATTGAATTAGATAAACATTAAAACAATATTACGGAACCAACACATTGTCTCTAAAGTCTGTTTCTGTTACAAGTCATCCTACCAATATATGTCAGGTCTGAACAGAGGATGCAGCAGCCTGCAAACATTCCAGCTGCAGATCCAATCCAAAGATGTGCATGAAGTGAAGGGAAGGTGGTGTAATGATTCTGTAATCTCTGTGAATCACTCAATCTTCACAAGATCTTGTTGTACCTTCTTCTTCTTCTATTGTTAGCTACATCCATTGTTGTTTCTTTTTCATGATCACAGTCTGCCTTACTTTACTCACCATTTTGTTCTGCTGGGATTTGACTCATGTAGCATCCCAATCTTCTAAAATGAGGACTGCTGTGCATAAACACAGAAACAGGCTGTGGTTGTTTCTGCCTCTTCATGTTCTGTTTGTTTATCCTTGGTCCCCATCACATTAGTTATTTTAATATTAAAAGGCTGCTTCACATAGATGCATTATTTAAATTTTAGCTTCCACTTCTCCCCTCTTCTCAAAGTTTCAAAGAGGTTGGAATGCAGCAAAATGTTCTTTTTATAATTTTTGTATTTCACAAAAGTTCTGTCAATATAGAATATTTTAAATTTTTATCTGACCAAAAAGATTCATAATTTATTGTTGCATCTGAGCATCTTGTTGTATGGTCATCATAAGGAATTTCCTCTTGAGGAGTAATAAAGTAATTCTGATTCTGATGGAAGACTGATTATTTACACCTTTGAATCACTCTAGCTGCAGTCAAACTACTAAACTTAATTAACAGCTAAAGAGAAGAAATTGATGACATAGTGGAAGAGTTTATATGAAGTACACTGTTCACACAAAAACAAATGCCACACAATTTATTTTATTTGTAAAACTGACATCATATTTCAAGTAGTTTCTAATGATGGTCAAAGTAATACTGTTAGTATTTTTGAATATCTCTTAATAGCAACCAACCCCTGTTCCCCATGTGATGAATCAAGTTTCTGTGCAAAAGCATGGCCTTGTTAATAGGGCTATACAGGTCCTTCTCAAAATATTAGCATATTGTGATAAAGTTCATTATTTTTCATAATGTCATGATGAAAATTTAACATTCATATATTTTAGATTCATTGCACACTAACTGAAATATTTCAGGTCTTTTATTGTCTTAATACAGATGATTTTGGCATACAGCTCATGAAAACCCAAAATTCCTATCTCACAAAATTAGCATATCATTAAAAGGGTCTCTAAACGAGCTATGAACCTAATCATCTGAATCAACGAGTTAACTCTAAACACCTGCAAAAGATTCCTGAGGCCTTCAAAACTCCCAGCCTGGTTCATTACTCAAAACCCCAATCATGGGTAAGACTGCCGACCTGACTGCTGTCCAGAAGGCCACTATTGACACCCTCAAGCAAGAGGGTAAGACACAGAAAGAAATTTCTGAACGAATAGGCTGTTCCCAGAGTGCTGTATCAAGGCACCTCAGTGGGAAGTCTGTGGGAAGGAAAAAGTGTGGCAGAAAACGCTGCACAACGAGAAGAGGTGACCGGACCCTGAGGAAGATTGTGGAGAAGGGCCGATTCCAGACCTTGGGGGACCTGCGGAAGCAGTGGACTGAGTCTGGAGTAGAAACATCCAGAGCCACCGTGCACAGGCGTGTGCAGGAAATGGGCTACAGGTGCCGCATTCCCCAGGTCAAGCCACTTTTGAACCAGAAACAGCGGCAGAAGCGCCTGACCTGGGCTACAGAGAAGCAGCACTGGACTGTTGCTCAGTGGTCCAAAGTACTTTTTCGGATGAAAGCAAATTCTGCATGTCATTCGGAAATCAAGGTGCCAAAGTCTGGAGGAAGACTGGGGAGAAGGAAATGCCAAAATGCCAGAAGTCCAGTGTCAAGTACCCACAGGCAGTGATGGTCTGGGGTGCCGTGTCAGCTGCTGGTGTTGGTCCACTGTGTTTTATCAAGGGCAGGGTCAATGCAGCTAGCTATCAGGAGATTTTGGAGCACTTCATGCTTCCATCTGCTGAAAAGCTTTATGGAGATGAAGATTTCATTTTTCAGCACGACCTGGCACCTGCTCACAGTGCCAAAACCACTGGTAAAAGGTTTACTGACCATGGTATCACTGTGCTCAATTGGCCTGCCAACTCTCCTGACCTGAACCCCATAGAGAATCTGTGGGATATTGTGAAGAGAACGTTGAGAGACTCAAGACCCAACACTCTGGATGAGCTAAAGGCCGCTATCGAAGCATCCTGGGCCTCCATAAGACCTCAGCAGTGCCACAGGCTGATTGCCTCCATGCCACGCCGCATTGAAGCAGTCATTTCTGCAAAAGGATTCCCGACCAAGTATTGAGTGCATAACTGTACATGATTATTTGAAGGTTGACGTTTTTTGTATTAAAAACACTTTTCTTTTATTGGTCGGATGAAATATGCTAATTTTGTGAGATAGGAATTTTGGGTTTTCATGAGCTGTATGCCAAAATCATCCGTATTAAGACAATAAAAGACCTGAAATATTTCAGTTAGTGTGCAATGAATCTAAAATATATGAATGTTAAATTTTCATCATGACATTATGGAAAATAATGAACTTTATCACAATATGCTAATATTTTGAGAAGGACCCGTATGTCTTCAAAAAAAGCTGCCATACTGGAAGGGTAATGGGCCCAAAGTGTGCCCAAAAATAATCTCCCCTACCCTTACATTTCCACCAGCAGTCTGAACCTGTGAAGTTGGATGGATCCATGCCTTCAAGTTATTTGTGTTAAACAATGACCCTATCATCTGAATATTGCCGCTGGAATATAGAATCATCCAGTCAGTCAAAGGTTTTCAACCTAGATATTGTCAGATTTTGGTTGAGACGTATGACAGGAGTGTGGTCTTCTGCTGCTATGTGCTCCAGGGTTGGACATGTTTTGCATTCAGAAATGGTATTCTGTATATCTTGGTTGTAAGTGCTAATTTCAGCAGTGCATTTTCATCCACACAGCTGCATATTTCTCTCTTTCTGACCATTCTTTGGTAGTGCATGAAAATCCCAGTAGATCAGTAGCTTCTGAAGTGTAGCACCAACAGCCATGATGCTCAATGTAAATTTCAGGACGTTGTCCTCACCACATCTACTTAGATGCTTAAAGGCATTAAGTTGCTGCCATATGTTTGGCTCAGCTGCTGTTTGTGGTAAACAAGTACAACAAATAAAGTAAAAAGATTTGTTTGGAGTTACAGTATAGGGACTTTGCATTTTTATTACGTGAAACCCCGGCTTGTCAGTTAAGTTATGGTGTGAGTCAGTGAGATTCTCTTGTGAGAAGTTGGGCCAAAAATGTGATTTCACCTCTGGTAGCTCGTTGCATTCCATCTGCTCAGAGTCAATGTTTGCCGCATTGCCCAGGAAAACTATAGGAAGCCTAGTGCACAGACACTCGCTCTTCTCTGTAAAGTCGGCACTCTGAGGGAGAGTAATGAAGCGTGGGCAGCCGGAGCCAGGAGGCACACCATGGTCCACCTCCACCGCCCACCAGTGGAGACAAACAAGTGGGAAAGGTCCTTTGCATAAAATATCCATGCTCCTGCAAGGAAGTCTGAAGTCAAGGACTAATCTGTTGTTTATTTTATTTAGTGCATGCACAGTGAAATGTGAAGAAAGGAACAAGTGAGCAATCTGCTTGTCGATGTATCCAACCTTGACATGGCCTTAAAATATCCCCAAGTTACTAATTTAAGGTTATTCTAATTCCTACAGGGAAACCACTAACACGCTGTGGGTTATGAGCTGGAAAGAAAGCATCAAAATGACAACACAGGGCATAATTCACTGAAAGTTACTGCAAGGCAGTCATGTTAAGTGTTTTGAAATTTGTTTCCTTACAAAAACATTTTAAGGTATATTGACTATTTATTTTAAATCCTTTTTGATCCAAGGTAGAAATATGCATCTGCTGAAGATTAACAAGTAAACATCTCACACAAACACAAGACAAGTCAGAGGCATAACTGACAGTTAAAAAACAAAACATGTCTTAATGTTTTGTAATGTGAATGTAGAGGATGTCAGACGGCCTCAGAGTTAGAAACTTTAAGCTGCAGGCTGTGTATGTACATCTGCGTGGGTGTGTTCCCCAACCACAGCGATTCTCCGTGGACTGAGGCAGTAACTCAAATCGATGTTTGTCTTCCTCGTAGGAATTGTGGACACTCGGGTTAGGCGGTGGAAAGGAGGGAGGGATGGAGCGAGAGATGGAGCAGTTTTGTTTATGCCTTTGCAGTAAATCACTATTTCTGCTGCTGCCGCTTGGGGAATAACTTACCGTCAATGCTGCGTGTTCAGTGGTCTCACTCTGCTACCTTTCCATAACTTTTGATGGCAAAGCAGTTGCAACTTCCGCCTGACACTTTAAAAAAGTTTGACTTACTGCTCAGACATATTGGCCTGAGGAGCTGCATGAATATCTTGATGTGATGGCTAAAGTTACAGCTTAATTTTAGTTTGTGAAAAAGTTACTAGAGTTAGGGAGCTAATTCTGACTGATGGAAAATTTCAGTTAAAAGAGATGAGCTTTATGGGTGCTAAAAATTTAGTTCAATCAGTTTTATTTATATAGGCCACAACACATGCAACTCATCATGTAACTCCTCTCAAGGCACTTGAGAGGAGTTACAAAGTCAATTCAATTGAGTCGTACAAATTTCAAGTCGGGTATATTTATTCCGATTAATCCTAACTATCAAACAGTGCAGTCAGATTTAGTTTAATATTCAAATTGATTCAAAAGTTTTTCTATCTAAGGAAACGCAGCAGATTGCATCGAGTCAGTGACTTGTAGCAGTCATTTCTCCTTGATGAGCATGTAGAGACAGTGGACAGTCACTGGCAATGACTTTGCAGCAATCCCTCATACTGAGCATGCATGTGGCAACAGTGGAGAGGAAAACTCCCTTCCTTGGAATTGCTTGGATTTGCTTAAGTTTTCAAGGTTTGATTTTTGATTTTGTTTCCAACAAGTTGTTGAAATCTAAATTCAATCCAATTTAGTTTTATTTATATAGCGCCAATTCACAACACAAGTCTCAAGGCACTTCATAAAGTCAATTCAATCGAATCATACAGATTTCAAGTCAGGTACATACATTCCAATTAATCCTAACTATTGAACAGTGCAGTCAGAATCAGTTATTTATTCAAATTGGTTAAAAGGTTTTTCTGTCTAAGGAAACCCAGCAGATTGCATCAAGTCAGTGACTTGTAGCTGTCATTTCTCCTGGATGAGCATGTAGAGACAGTGGACAGTCACTGGCATTGACTTTGCAGCGATCCCTCATACTGAGCATGCATGTAGCGACAGCGGAAAGGAAAAACTTCCTTTTAACAGGAAGAAACCTCCAGCAGAACCAGAACCAGGCTCTGTGTGAGCGGCTATCTGCCACAACCGACTGGGGGTTTGAGAGAACAGAGCAGAGACACAAAATGAACACAGAAGCACTGATCCAGAAGTACTTTCTATGGGAAGAAAAAGTAAATGTTAAATGTCACTTAGGAAGAAAAAACAAATCAACTCTGAGCCAGTTTTCAAGTTTAGAGTATGAAACGGAACACAGGGTCAAGCGTATCATCGGTAGAGGGTGAGCATTAAGTTGTTGGCAGCAGAAGATTGGACGATGCCCCCCTCCAGGAAGGTGTCACAGGTAGATACAGAGTCAGGCCAGGTGTAGCTTCTAGGAAGAGAAAAGAGAGAGAACATAAAGTTAAAAGCTGAAATAACAGAAAATAATGCAAAATTAGAGAATAGTATGAGAATGTAGCAGAGAGAGTGAAAGTGGTCATTATGTCATCCAGTAGCCTAAGCCTATAGCAGCATAACTACAGAGATAGCTCAGGATAACCTAAACCACTCTAACTATAAGCTTGATCAAAAAGGAAAGTTTTAAGCCTAGCCTTAAATGTAGACAGGGTGTCTGCCTCATGGACTAAAACTGGGAGCTGATTCCACAGGAGAGGAGTCTGATAACTAAAAGATCTGCCTCCCATTCTACTTCTAGAGACTCTAGGAACCACCAGTAAACCTGCAGTCTGAGAATGAAGTGCTCTGTTAAGAACATATTAAACCAGCCTAGTGCTGTTCCCCTGATCCCTACAGCATATTCCAGCCTTTTTAAGAGAATATTATGATCAACTGTATCAAATGCAGCACCGAGATCTAGCAGAACCAGAACAGACACAAGTCCATTATCTGAGGCCATAAGAATTTCATTAGTGACTTTCAGCAGAGCTGTTTCAGTGCTATGATGAGCTCTGAAACCTGACTGAAACTCTTCAAACAGGTCATTGCTGTGTAAATGCTCACACATTTGATTAGCAACTATTTTCTCAAGAATTGTAGATAAGAACGTAAGATTGGATATAGGTCTGTAATTTATTAAATCATCTTTAGGTTTCATAAGTAAATGTTTGATTACAGCTATCTTAAGAGCCTGTAGTACATCTCCATTTACTAAGGATAGATCAATAATCTCTAAAATGGGTGAGGCTGGTAATCAAAGGGAGCATTTCCTTAAATAATTTGGTTGGGATTGAGTCTAACACACAAGTTGAAGATGAATAAAACTATAGTTGCATTGCTTTTGCAGTAAACAGGTTAGATCGGGTTACATTTTGGAAAAGGAAAGTACCCTAAATTTGATGTTATCTGCCTTCTGATTGTGCTAACAATGTCATTATTACCCCTAAATGTCTGTCATTGGGAAATGGGTAGTGGTGGCCTAGTGGTTAGAGAGCAGGGCATTTGTGTCCTGGAGAGTCCACAAGTACCCTGGTTTGAATCCCACAGCCTGCCAAGCTGGGTCCCTCAGCATGACCCTTAGCCCATGAAAACTCCCCAGGTGCTACACAATGGCACCCACTGCTCCCTTAAATGCAGAGGACAATTTCTCCATTGTAAGATCAATAAAGACTAATTTATTTATTTTTAATTTATTAATTTAAAATCTCCTTTCTTGAGGATTAAGGGTAGAGGAGAGACTCCGAATCTAGCAGACTGAAACCTTGTTGTTGACTAAAAGCATAGCAAAGTCATAATTGCCTAAACACTAAATTAAATTTTCTGATTGCTCCACAATACAGTCACATTCTGTAATGCAAAAACAGAACAAAAGAGCAAAGTGTACCGGAGTCAAATTCCTTGTTTGTATGCACAAACTTGGCAATAAAGCTGATTCTGATTCTGACATTCTGATCGTCCATGTATGTTACTGATAGCTCATTTGGGTTTTCTGAATCTGCTTTCTTTGTTTGATAAAGGATTCATTGCAATTTAACACATTCAATAGTAGACTAAAGAGGAAAGTGAGATTTAGAAACTTGTGTTTTCCTAATTTCTTCTATTTTGTAAATATCAGAAATAGCTTTTTTGGTTACGAACTATTTAGTAATATCTAATTATTTGTAATAGTTATATCAACTTGTAAGGTGTAGAAAATAACTTGAAAATGATTGAATAGACAGCTTTTTCTTATCTTGTGTCCCTGTGAAGTTGCATAGAAACCATACACTTTTGTTGCAAATAACCTGATCCAGACATAATTCTGTATGAATATTTGATCTCTGATTTAATTAGTTTTTCGGCATGGACCTGGGTTTTAAGCATTGCCCTTAGATTTTCTCTTGGGTTGAGGTTGGGGCTAGTCCAGAGGCCTAATGTTGGCCTGCTTTATGCATTGTCCAGTCAGGACACATAATTGTGTCAAGTGGTAACCATCTTGCAGTTGATCTTAAAGAGATAAGTAGTTCTCATTTTTCATTATTCGACCCAATTTGTGCAAGTACCACTGGCACAGTTACGGTTTTCCAGCCTCAATTATTATAAAACAAAAATCATAATTTATAACCATTTATAAGCATCACGAAGACCAAGAAACTCAACAGAAAGGTCAGGGAAAAAGTTGTAAATAAGTATAAAAGAGGGTCAGATTATGAATAATATCCCAAGCTTTAAACATCTGACAGAGTGCTGTTTAATTTATCATCTGATAATGACTATGACACAACTGAAAACCTACCAAGACATGGCCATCCACCTAAACTTACAAGGACAGCATTAATCAGAGAAGCAGCTGAAAGGCCCATGGTGACTTTGGAGGAGTTGCATAGATACACAGCATAGATGGGTGAATCTGTGGAGCAGACAACACCCTTAAAAACATCATCCCTATGGCAGTGGCTGCATCATGTTGTTGGAATCCCTTTGTCAGTTGTTAAAGAAACACTGATGGGAGAAAAAATATATCTTTTTTTAAAATGGCTTCCATTTAGAAACTCATTCAGCATAAATTTTATTGCCTTAACTTTCCAACACCCATTTTGTTAATCAACCATCTAGCAGTAATTATACAATTTTGGAGTCCAAATCTCATTTCCCTTTTAATAAAAATAAAAAAAATGTAAAAGACTTAAATATAGCAGCAAATGGATGGTGGCTCAACAAAGGGTCATTGTTGCAAAGCAAATGAACGCATGTACAGTGCCTCACAGAAGTGCTCATGCCCCTTTAACTATTTCACATTTTGTTACATTGCAATCACAAACTAATTTTTTTTATTGGGATTTTTGGATGTAATAGCTTAACACAAAGTACTGCAAGAAGCTGTGAAGTGGAAGAATAAAGATTTTCTTTTATTTGTTGCAAAAACAATTTAGAAAAAAACAGTGGTGAGCATGTATTCGGCTCCCTGACAATACTTTGTTGAATAATCTACCACTTCAATTATTTGGGGTATGTCTCTAACAACTTTGCACATTTGACTGGAATATTTTCCTATTCTCCTGTGAAAAATAGCTCTTGCTCAGTGAGATTGTATAAAAAAACATCTTTGAACATCTATTTTCAAGGCGTGCAACAGATTCCGCTGTGGACTTTGGGCCATTCTAACTCATGAACATGCTTTGATCTGTATCACTCCATAGTAGGTCTTGCTGTCTGCTAATTGTTATTGTCCTGCTGAATGGAGCACCTCTGCCCCAGTCTCAAGTCTGTTTCTGTTATGATTCTGGCACGTCTGCTCTGCCCTGTCTCCCTGGCTGCAATCAGCAGATTAGATGCACCTGGTGGCTGCTGCAGTGTAATGCAATCTGTGGAATGCCATACACCTGTGTCTTCCCTGATATATACTGACTCTGACAAGCAGACAGTCCCAGATTTTTGAAAGCCATTCGTGTGAGTAGATATCCAGCGTTCCTTCCTGTCTGATCATTATTCTTGACCTTGCCTTGCCTTTTGGATTTATGCCTCTGCCTGCCCCTGTCGGACCTTTTGGATTTTGGTTGTCGACATTGTTTCCTGCATCTGGTTTATGCCTCTGCCTGCCACTTGCCTGATGCCTCTTGTTCCGATCGTTGACCCTGTTTCTGTCCTTGGATTATTGAGCCAGCCTAGCCCTCGGATTATTCAGTCTGGAGTCACTTCTTACCTGTGCTGTGGAGATCACCGCCTGCCACCCACTGAGGTTTCCCCTCTGGGTTTCAAGTTCCACTCAAGACAAAAGCAGGTTAGTGACTTTTTAGATCTCTGCAAAATCTGGAGACTACAAGTCACTAATCCCTCTTTCTGCCTCAGTGATTCCTGGAAGCTGTGAGGAGTGTTACCTTGTGACGTTTTCCTGTGGCTGAATAAACCTCTTAAACTTTCAGTACTGTGTCTGGCTGAATCTTGGGTCTGCCTTTTTCTGATTCATAGCAGTTTCAGCCTTTAAACAGGTTTTCTTCCTGAATCATCAGCTCCAGCTTCCATGTGGTGTCAGGTCTTTTTAAAACATATTGCATTTTCCTGGTTGAGATGAAAAGTGCTAAAAAGATTTTACTTTTACAGTGCTAAAATTAGTCAGTTTAGTAGCATCTCTAAAGAAAAAGGTGAATCTCAGTTGGACAAAGATACATTAAAAAATCCTGCACACTACATATTCTAATTTAAGTATTTTATATTCTTTTGATTCTTTTGATTACAGTATATATAGACTGCCCACAAAAAATAAAGGGAACACTTAAACAACACAATATAACTCCAAGTAGATCAAACTTCTGTGAAATCAAACTGTCCACTTAGGAAGCAACACTGATTGACAATCAATTTCACAGCTGTTGTGCAAATGGAATAGACAACAGGGGGAAATCTTTGGCGATTAGCAAGACACACTCAATAAAGGAGTGGTTCTGCAGGTGGGGACCACAGACCACGTCTCAGTACCTATGCTTTCTGGCTGATGTTTTGGTCACTTTTGAATGTTGGTGGTGCTTTCACACTCGTGGTAGCATGAGACGGACTCTACAACCCACACAAGTGGCTCAGGTAGTGCATCTCATCCAGGATGGCACATCAATGCCAGCTGTGGCAAGAAGGTTTGCTGTGTCTGTCAGCATAGTGTCCAGAGCCTGGAGGCGCTACCAGGAGACAGGCCAGTACACCAGGAGATGTGGAGGAGGCCATAGGAGGGCAACAACCCAGCAGCAGGACCACTACCTCCACCTTTGTGCAAGGAGGAACAGGAGGAGCACTGCCAGATCCCTGCAAAATGACCTCCAGCAGCCCACAAATGTGCATGTGTCTGCGCAAACTGTTAGAAACCGACTCCAAGAGGATGATATGAGGGCCCGACATCCACAAATGGGGGTTGTGCACACAGCCCAACACCGTGCAGGACGCTTGGCATTTGCCAGAGAACACCAGGATTGGCAAATTTGCCACTGCCACCCTGTGCTCTTCACAGATGAAAGCAGGTTCACACTGAGCACATGTGACAGACATGACAGAGTCTGGAGACACCGTGGAGAGCAATCTGCTGCCTGCAACATCTTTCAGCATGACCAGTTTGGCAGTGGGTCAGTAATGGTGTGGGGTGGCATTTCTTTGGAGGGCCGCATGGCCTACCATGTGCTCACCAGAGGTAGCCTGACTGCCATTAGGTACCGAGATGAGATCCTCAGACCCCTTGTGAGACCATATGCTGGTGCGGTTGGCCCTAGGTTCCTCCTAATGCAGGACAATGCTAGACCTCATGTGGCTGGAGTGGGTCAGCAGTTCCTGCGAGGTGAAGACATTGAAGCTATGGACTGGCCCGCTCGTTCCCCAGATGTGAATCCGATTGAGCACATCTGGGACATCATGTCTCGCTCGATCCACCAACGTCATGTTGCACCACAGACTGTCCAGGAGTTGGTGGATGTTTTAGTCCAGGTCTGGGAGGAGATCCCTCAGGAGACCATCCAGCGTCTCATCAGGAGCATGGCCAGGCATTGTAGGGAGGTCATACAGGCACATGGAGGCCACACACAATACTGAGCCTCATTTTGACTTGATTTAAGGACATTACATCAAAGTTGGATCAGCCTGTAGTGTGTTTTTCCACTTTAATTTTGTGTGTGACTCCAAATCCAGGCCTCCATTGGTTAATACATTTGATTTCCATTGATGATTTTTGTGTGATTTTGTTATCAGCACATTCAACTTTGTACAGAACAAAGTATTCAATGAGAATATTTCATTCATTCAGATCTGGGATGTTTTATTTGAGTGTTCCCTTTATTTTTTTGAGCAGTGTGTATATATATATGTGTATATATATACACATATATATATACACATATATATATGTGTGTATATATATGTGTATATATATATATATATATATATATATATATATATATATATATATATATACACTTTTTTTTTTCTATTGCATCTCTTCATATTTTGGTCCTTAAAGCCAACTCAGGTGACACCAGGGGGGTATTTTGAAAAATATTTATCGGGCTTTCCACCTCAGTGCCACAAATTATTATATAATCAGATATAAAAGCATATTCTTTGTACAATCATTTCTAAAAGTCAATGTCAGGTGTGTTTTAAAATGTCTTAGTCTAATTAAAACCACCCTGCCGGAAAGAATTACCATATTAAAAGAAGCCAGGGCCATTTAATATTAATCAGAGTGGATTTGCTCTTTCCAGGAAACCAGAAGCCTGAGCCCATTTGTGTGACCCCCACAAGGGCACAGCTCCTGCTTCCATAAATACCACCAAGCCCACCAGAGATGGCTGATCGGAGTGGCCGGTGTCAGAGAGATGGATAGAGCTACACTAAAGAGCACTCCGGCTCCACTTGAGGATGTGTACTCCCCTATTCCCAAACACAGGCAGCACTTGAATTTCCATGTGCCTGCGGTCCCGGGATTCTTTGGTTGTTCTGAATATCTTGGCAAGCCACTCCGCAGATGGTGTTAATGCAGCTAAATCAACATTAAAACACAAACTGTGCCTTGTTAAAATTAAAAAATCACTAAGCTTTAAATATGTCTCCTGGAAATAATTATTTGGAACTTGTATTATATGCTTTAAAAGGTGGTCAAGAAGTAAAATATCAACACAGAAATATTTTTTAATATATTTTTTTAATAAATCTAACCAATCACTTTCCTGAGCATTACAATTTTACTCAGTGTAGTGCAGATTGGCTGCAACAAACCACCTAGAGATGTTTTTTTAATAGAATTAAATCAATTCAGTAGAGAGACCTCAAGCAAACAGTTTATCTTTTGGATAGACGTGTACTCCTGCTTATTGAAGTGAAGCTTAGGAAGATATGCTGACATAGAAATAGCTGATGAAAGTAGGATTAAGTCCAGTTAACTATGGTGGAGTTTTAAGAAAGGCTCCATCTGAAAGGCTCCATGTGTACAATCTGCTGTACAGTTTGTTTGTGTTTGTGTGCAGGTAGGAGCCCATCGCAGCAGTTTACAGCTGTGATCCATACGGTAACCCCTCTACAGTCCCAGATCTCCCCTGTGGTGAAGCTCATCATCGCTGTGGCCAAGTCCAAGTTCTGTGCACAGGTGGGAAGACGAGTCTGAATTGTACTAGGAACCAGCAGTGCTGCTGCTTTAAAATGCAAAAAAAATTTTAAACCATCATTTGTGAGAATCATGTTAATGCTCTTAGGTCTGTGCAGTTCACCTTCATTTTAGACCCTGGAGAGTTTGAAAATATTGTTAAAGACCAACTTCTTTTCAGTGCCTTTTTATTCTAATCCAACACTTTCATTAAATCCCATAGTGATCTCATTCTCTTTTATATTCAACTTATGTTTTCTTTACATGGACGTTTGTGCCTCTAACATGAGAAAATGGGTAAGGGGTATGAATTCTTTGGCAAGGCACTCACTTTGGCATGCATTTCTAAACAGGGTACAATAGTTAAATAGATACATTTATACACATGTGAATATAATGAATGTTTTGCCATTGAATAATGTAAAATATTTATGTGATTATAACAGTAAAATAGTGCATTCTTCTGAGATATAGACTTGCCTACAAGAATCCAAATTTAAATATTGGTATAATTTGTTTAACGTGTAGGTGCGACATTTTGGAGCCAAAGGGCAGAAAATAATAGCAGTATGTTAACCATCTCTGTGTTTTCTCACATAGATTGTGGTTTTATGGAACTGTGACAAGCCTATACCTCCTCAAAATAAGTGGCCCTCCACCAGCGTGCCTCTCACTGTCATTGAAGGACACACCAAGGTAACAGCTGCTGGCTTTTTGCATCTATTACTGTGTTGAAATCAACTTCAAGCGATGAAAACATTAAGTGCATTTTAAAAAGACACTTAACAAAAGGTGCTCCAGGAAATTAAACCTCAACATTAAATCCTCAATACTTTTCTTTCTCAAAAGCAGAGAAGATGCAGCACCTCAGAGCCTTCCATACAAATAAAGTTACATGCAAAATCCAATCCAGTCCAAGTTTATGTGTAAAGCACTTTAAAAACAAACAACTAGAGCAAATCCACTGTACAGATTAATAGCAAATATAAATAGACATAAAAAAAAAATAAAATACAAATAAATAAAGTATACGTAAACCTACATAAATCCATTGGCCTATTAGGTATTAAAAGTCTACAAAAAAAGGTGGGTTTTTAAGAAATGAAAAATACATCAGGTAGAAGGCTGCGTTATGTGCAGCGGCAGATTATTCCAGAGCTTGGAACCAGCTACGGAGAATGTAAGGTTTCTTCCACCTGGTTCTCGTCATGGACAGGAGCAGTAGGTCAGCAGATCTGACAGTATGATCGGGGCCTGAATGGCTGTAAAAGCTCAGCGTTGTAGGGAGGGGCAAAACCATTTAAAGACTTAAAAACAAATTAAATTATTTTAAAATAATTCAGGAAAAGTAAGGAAGGCAAAGTGCAACCTTTTGTCCATTTTGGTAAAAACTAATCCAAAAACTTCCAGTCCAGGTTTATAGAGTAATCAAAGGCACATATTCACAATATGTATGCATCTAAATGTACTTAGATTCCTTTAACAGAGTAGAAGACAAAATAAATGATGTGCGGAATACAGTTTGGTTTGATAACCATCTGTCGTTTGCCATCGACATTCTGAAGTAGGGTTATTTTTAGCTAAAACAAACACTTAAAGTAGTAAAATTGAAGGATTAGGATTTTTATTGTGAGCTATTAGAGGTAAAACAGGAGTGCGAATCCCTGGAAATTGTTGTCATTTGCACCATAACCGGTTTATATTCCTTCTTCAAGAAGACGCACAAGCTGAATGACCACACAGCTGTTTTGGGGTGTCTTTGCATTTTAAATTGTACTCATTTCCCCATCAGTTATGAGAGTTCAGCCTCTAAAACATACACCGAACCTCCCACATGACCTCTATGTAAACGTCTCTCTGTGTGAAACTCTCATCTTGTAGGCTAATTGCTTCTGTTTGTTTTCATGTAAATGTCTCCCCCTTGAAAAACAGGAGCGATGTTTCCACGGGTGACAGTAAAAAGCTGTGCGTGTGGTCCTATAATTAGTCATGCGGTATATTGTCATGCTGCCAGGACAGATGCTCTCGGGTGTGTTTGCTTCAATTTTTGTTTGCTCCAACTGTAATAACGACAAACATGCATGCTCGGAAAGTATCATTTGTCTCAACAGGGCGCAGCAGCACAGTAATTTGTTGTTGGCTATGACTGTTTCTACTCTATAATGCTGAGTGTTATACTCCATCAACAAACCTTTACTTCTTCTCTGTTGTTGGCCTCAGACTTCGCTTAACTCTGTTGTTTTTAATCTCTGTCAGATCAGCTGAAAAACAGGACTCCAGACCGCAATCATTCAGCTGCAGCCGCAGCCGCCTTTGAGGCATGATGACTTTTTCAAAAATTGTTTTAAGGGAAACAAGAGGAAAAAGCTTTAATAAGATTTAAAATCTCTACAGATCGAAGCATATTAACATCTAAATAAAACAAAATTAATGAGAATTTCATGCATTATTTACCACCCAAATGATCATAAAATGTTAATGATTAAAGAAAGCAATGAGTCTTAACACTTCACCTCTTTTGAATATTTAGATGTGCAGCAAAAATAAAGAGAGAGAAGTAAAGGGAGGTGATCAAGATAACACTCAGACCACTGAACTGCCAGAGGTATCGAATGGATATAATCTCTGTTCAGAGGCAAAAAAGCAGCCAGAGGGAAGCAGTGTGAGATGGGGTGGCGATGGGTGTTACCCAGACAACTACAAAACTGGTGTACTGTTTAATTCAGCCGATGTAACGTTGCAAAGCCAACATTTACTGTGCTAAAGTTTCATTCACTTTAATCAAACTCAAAACAGCGACAGATACCCCAAGTACTGACATAAATAGGAGTCTGGCTAAACATTAATAAACCAAGAGAAGATGCGCTGGATGAGCAGGCTTTTATGTGGATCTATTTTGTCATGTTATGTACTGTGTGGTCATGAAAAATCCTTACAGTGCGGACATTTACAGTCATGGCGGTAATTTAAGATGTAACAATTGCTTTGCTACCAACCAGAATCTGCCTGATGGTGATTAGCTGGTTTAACTGTCAGATATCTTTTTTTTTTTTCTTCCAGGAAATGAACACACCAAAGCTAAGCATCTATCCTCCAACATGAATATTTTGTGATTACCAAAAAAAGACACTTCATAAATTGATATTTTTATATATTCTGGTGTTGTTGGGTTTTTTGTTTTTTTGAGATTATTCTAAACTATGATACAAAGACTTTACGAATCCCCATTAACATTTTCTAAGATAGAACTCACAATAAATATGGAGCCATGTTTTAGGGTTTTTCCACCTCTGTCTTGTTCTCTCCTGATCATTTCTACATTAATGTAAAATACGATGGTGGCGCAGTGGTAGAGTACGTGACTCATGTACAGAAGGTCGTAGTCCTCGACGCAGCTGTCACGGGTTCAAGTCCTGGCCAGTTGACCTTTGTCCAACAGAATGCAGAATTGCACCTACATGTTAGCTTACAACACTCAGTGAAAGCATTGAAATGGCCATTTCCCTGGGTGTCATAACTATTTTTGCTTAGAATCTGAGAGACTGTGTATGCAGATTTTTACTACTAGTTATTTTTACTACAGTACTAGTGACCAGTACTATTCAAAGTAGTAATGATGCTGCTTATCTTTTATATAAAACGTTTTTACTGAGTGAAAACATCCCCAGAAATATTAGTAAGATGTTTTTCCTTTTCATGAACAGATGTTAAATTTTCTGCCCAACCAGAAATAAGACGGAACAAATTATTTTGTGCATTGTCAGTTAAAGTTTATAGAGAATATCAGAATGTGCCAAACTGAGGTAGTCACTATGTCATCTAGTGAAAGTTTATAGTTTTATCGCTCCAGTGCTGTTATGCTCACAATTGCGTTTAACACATCCAGATAACACTACAGAAAACGTTAGACTTGAGCATTTTTACCATGGTCAATTAGTTTTAAGATTTTTTAAAAACCAACTCAACATCAGAATTCAGAAAGTCATTCAAACATAAAGCCTCGTGAACATCTGCACCAGGTTTAAAGCTAACAGCAGACTTGCAAGCTAAATAGTGATGACAATACACAAAGCCAAACTCTATAGGTGAATTAAGCTAAGACTCTTGTAAAGAAGGAATCGTGACAAGAAAAGAACTGTTTATGAAAAAAACCCAACTGTTTGAGCTAAGCTGTCTTTGTTCAACCTGGAAATGAGTCAAACCTTGTTATCTTTTGCAAAAACATCAGTAGAACAAGGCCACAGGATTCTTAAATTTTGACACTACTAAACTGGAATATAGGGCGCTAAAGTAACTTTTAGGTTTCACAATCTTGACAATTAAACAGTCCTGATGAAACTGTAGAGATTTGAAAATGACCACAAAAAAATTGCCATTTAAATGACTTCCAGTTTGAGCATGCTTACCACTAATAATCAAACACTAATAATTTGTAAGAACTGTAAGAAGGGTTTATGTTCTACTGGCAACCATTTCCTGGCTGAAGTTATCAGCTGACTGATGATTATTTAGAGCAATGTTTTCATGTAAAATTACAGAAGCTATTTTCAAACTATGGCAGATTTTTGTTTAAAATCATTTCATGTTTCAGTTATTTTCTTGATATGTTTCAACTAAGCATCTATCAGCTTACTGAGATAAGATGAGAGCTGTGTGAACCTTACAGGTGAATTCGGTCTTTGCTAAATAACTCTCAACACTAATTCCAGGGTTTAAATTGAATCTGTTTTGTTTTCAGTCTTGACAGTAAAATGAAGATTCATTTATTTGACATTAAATCTTGGCTGATTTAATATGAAACCAACGAATATTAACATAGTGGCTTTTCTTAATGCTTATGTGTGAAGAAAGATGTAGTCTAATTCTGCCATCAAAGCAATGCATCATGCTGGCATATGTGTAATAAACTAAGCTGGCCTTCCACATTACTATTAAGTTTGTGCCTTGCTCGAGTTTCCTTTTTACACGTTTATAATGTTGCAGCTGCAGCTCCTGTCCACCCATTATACCAAGTCCATTTTTCCTTCCACTAAGGTGGCAACCAAGGTGGCAATGAATTGTTGCTGTTTATCTATTTGTCTCTAAGTGAAAAAAAGAAATCTTGCAAGCTACGTTAATGAAGCTCGGTAGATGTGCAAAGGAAGGTTTGCATATAGTTTGCAACATATTTCTTCTAAGTGGATATAATGCAATTATTTGGAGTGGCCCAACCAGAGTCTAGACTTGAATCTTGTTAGAGAATTTGTGGAGGGAACTAAAGATTTGGGTGATGGCAACTAGGCCTTCCAATGCCAGAGCCTTTGAGCTAATCACCAAAGATAAACCGTCAAAATACCAGTGGAAATATAAAAAGCTGGTCAGAAATTATAAAAAGGGTTTGATTGCTATTAGGCAGATACAGATTTTTCAACATATTATTTAGAAGGATAAAAGTAATTGTTGACATGCCATTTTTAAATGATTTATTCATACTCTTGTACATTTACCTTGTCCAGCATTCTTCTGAGAGATCTTCTGAGTCCCTTATTTCCTATCAGAAACAAGCTTCTTAGTTTAATAAAAAAATAATTTTAAATCTAAATCTGCCAGGGGTATGAATATGTCTGAGCCTAACAGTAGCTTGACTCTTTTACATCAAGACTGAAGGCAAGGTAAGTTAATTTTTACAGCACCATACATATAGAGGGTAATTCATAATGCTACACAAAACAAGAAAATAAAAAATACACCTGATACATCAGAAAGACTAAACAAAGCATCACATAAAAGCAGAAATACATGACACATAATCACATATATAAAAGAAACCAACAAGATTAAGCAATTACAAAAAATAAAACACGATAGACATGACAAAGCAGTCTTTTATGGGTAAGCTGCGGGAAGTGGTAATGTTTTCAGTCCTGATTTAACAGCAGTTAAATCAGTTAACATGTCTCCAATGACCTGAGGGATCTGCATGGGTCAAACATGACCACAAACTCTAAAATGTATTTAGGCCCAAGACCATCCAGTTTTTAGTAGACCATTAACAAGTTTATACATTTATTCATTTCAGAATAGAAAACCAGTACAATGATTTAAGGACTACCGCAACAGTCTGTCATTTTGTCTGACTGGGTCAAAAGAGACTGGAATTACAAACGCCACCTTAGCCAAAGTTTTAAAATCAGGGAACATTTCTCCAATTGAAGTGATCAGAAGTCTGCAAGACTCTCTGAACGAGGGGTTTCCTCATCTGGCAAGCACTCGTTTCAGCAGGAGAAAACAGATAAATAATATGCTAACTCACCACCAAATGGTCGTGGGTGTGAATTGCTATCTGTCAAAATGACAGATGGTCTTCAGATTTTTCTGGCACCGTTTTAAAAAAACTGTCAAAAATGGAAAATATTCGGTTACCGTGACCCTGGATGACACCTAGTTTTTTTGCTTGCTTTGTGGTCTTCAGCCCCATGAAATCTAGTTCGGTGCAGTTTTGATTTATAATCTTGCATTTTGGAGAATGGAGCCTTGAAATACCCCACATGTGATTTTTGTTTGCTTTGATTTATAATTGCGCAATGAAAGAAAGTGGTTCCAGTGTGGCACAGCAATTTAGGACATTACCAGACAATCCTGCCTACTTTTCCGTTCTTTCAATCTGAATGTTTTGATCACATGTATCGCACTCAGCACTGAGATCCAGTAAAACCAACACAGAAGATTTTGATGCATCACGATTAAAGGTTTTAGTAAATATTGCTGACCTTGTGAAAATGTAGACACTGTTAATGAACCCTTGATCATGTTGAAAATCTTGGTTTAATTCTAGTTTAAGGAAATCTGTAATTTATTTAAATAATTTGTTTAATTTACTTAGTTTAACAAATAACTGCTCTGTTGCTTGTGTTTATGCACAATATTTTAAACACTGAAAAGCATTCTGTTAAAAGGCTTTTGAACGGTACTCTACCAATAAAGTTTGATGTAGGAACAGTAGTTTTGATTAACCATTTATGACAGAAATACACGGTCTAGTAAACAATCTCAAGTTTTAGAAGTCACAAAGTCAAGAATTACAGGTTGTAAATTAACATATAGGTTGGCTCATTGTTTAAATTAACTAAATATGATGTATAACTAAGGTTTTATTTATATTTTAAAACTATTTTTAGATTAACTGTTTGTATTCATGTTTGTGGTATTTTAAAATAATGCTTAGATGTATGCAAACATGTTTTTATGTATAAGGAAACAGAACCTTTCTTTTCCTCAAACATCAATTTTTGTTCCTTCTTTTGTTCTCTAAACAAACAGTTGAATAATTCATGCTTTAATTGCAAGTCAATAACTTCAGCATCCATCTTTAGGCTGATGAATCAGGGTCCACAATGTTTTCTGTCGGGCACTGAATTAATGGTCACACAAAAGCTATTAGGCATGCTCATTGATCGACAGACCCACAGCTGGGGGTGAAACAACTATTTGTTTATTAAGTTAAGATTTTTTATGTCTCTCTACTAATAATATACATTTAAGAATGAAGCAAATGAGATTTATTTGACCTTTAAAAGTGCTTTGTCTCTGTGGGGTTTTATTCATTCAAAGATTTTTCTAGTCTTTCTTGCTTGGGATTCATTAGACTTCATTAATGTATTACTGTGTCCCTTTTTTCTCTGCAGACGATGAGCAGTCGTTTTTTCCCCCACGACATCATCACCACCGATGCTGTGCTCAGTCTGGATGAAGACTCTGTCCTCTCCACCAATGAGGTGAGTTGTTGATTAAAATCTGAAGAACTTAGAATGCTTCATCAACAAAATGATACGAGGCAGTCACCATGTCGGCACACAATACACCAAAAAACGAAGATTACTTCTGAGCATCTTAAGTCAGTTGCATTCAGAACATCTCTTTATGGTCAGTACTGTACCTGTTATTATGGACATATAGTGATGCCACCCTAGTAAAAGTAAATTAGTCCTATAACCTTACAGGGGCATCTTACTGAAATAGAAAATCACTGAAATTTAAGTTTTTCAGTAATGCAATGTAAAATGTAAGACTTATAGACTCTTTGCACACTGTGATATTTTTTTCTCAGATGATTATGGCTTCCAATTAATGAAAACTAACATTATTCTTTTCAGAAAATTAGAATATTACATGAGACAAATGACCACTTCATGCATCCCTCTGCTGATAAACGTTTCTGAGAAACTAATTTCATTTTTCAGCACATCTTGCTACCTGCTCACACTTCCCAAAGTACCAATACCTGCTTTTATGATTGATTGCCCAGAAAACTGGCCTGACCCAAATCCCAAAGAGAATCTATGGGGTATTGTCAAGAGGAAGACGAGAGATACCAGACCCAAGATTGCAGACCTGCTGAAGACCACTGTTAAAGCAACCTGGGCTTCTATAACACATCAGCAGAGCCACAGGCTAATCGCCATGTCGCATTGATGCAGTAATTTATGCAAAAGGAGCCCTGACCATGTACTGAGAGTATGTACTATACAGTACAAGGAGGTACTTAACATCAGGTCCCCATTTCTGTCCAAAAAACACTTTTTTTGTAATATTCACATTTTCTGGGAAAATAGAATTCGGGGTTTTCTTTTGTTGTAAGCCATATTTTATTAAATAAAATAAATACATGTCTGAAATATATCACTCTTAAAAAAGATTTCATACCATCACAATCATATACACTGTAAAAAAAAACAGATTTATGGGCCAAGTCTTCAAAAGAAAACATGAGCAATAGTCAATATGAAGCAGCAATTTGCAAAAATACCTCGACTGCACTCCTAAATCCATAACACAGAATCTGAGCAGCTCCTAAAAACCTCATTAGACACTTTCAATAGAAACTGTGACAATTTGTTTGTAAAACACATTTTTGTCCTTCTCCCAATATAATTGGGACCCGAACCTCACCCCAGCCCCCAGTGAAATCACACTTCCAGCCTTTAGGCTACTTGTCAGTCAGCAGAAGAAGGTGGTGATACTTTGACACTTTATTGATCCTCGCTGAGATGGCACGAGCTGTACACTCAAAGTCATGAATAATGATCATTATAAGTGGATTGCTTCGCTCTGCTAAACAGTGCAGCAAACATTCAGAGGTGAACAAAAGTGCTTTACTTTTAAAAGACGACTGAAATGTATCAGACGAAATTGTATCAGCAAGCTGAGAAGGACACACACCTTCAAATCTAACAAAATTAGTGTCAATCAATTGTGCTACCTTTTGTGCTGGTTTATGGTGCTGAAATTTTCGTTTGTGCTGCTATCATTTTGAAGCTATTAATAAAAAGAGGTCATCGAAAGTCAACCAGCATCCCCTCATTAACCAAATCACACAGGATCAGTTGCGCTACCTTTGTGTTGTTTTGTGCAGCAAAACATTTTTATTTGTGCTGATTCAATTTTGAAGATATTAAGGGTTTATATAAATGAAAGGTGAATTTTGCTTTTATGTGACTGCTTGGTGCTAAAGCCATCAGTTGTTCATTATATGCAGAGTTGCCCAGAAGATTAATAGTTGAGCTGATACCTGCTAAAAAGGTTGTGATTGGTCAGTTTATTTGACTGACACTACATTCAACCAATCATTTTAGGTCTCCCAGAGCTGTAATTAATGTCAATTAAGACATTAAAGACAATGCTGGTACAGACAGAGGCTTACTCAGATGTTATGAACATGGGACTGAATGTCCCTGCTTTGATGTGGATCTGTTTTCTAATTGCATACAGTGAACTGAAAGAAAGAAACATTATTTTTTTTATCATTCCTGGCTTTGAAAATAAATGTTGTTGACCATTTAAGGATAAATGTTTGTGATTTGGTTTGTTGAGACTTATTTTAACCAAATAGACAGATTTGAATAGTTTTTATTATGATATTTTACCGCTATTGACCAGTCAAAACTGTAATTAAGGATAATTAATTGGACATAAATTCACTTACTTTGAAAAATTTGTCAAGTTGTTAAACTGAAGTCTTGACGACTGCCTTTTTGAAATGTGGTATGAGTTTGATAAAATCCCCTCAGCATCAAAAACAAACACGTCACTATGTTTGTTTAGTCAGTGTTGTATCAGTTCAGCCTTAACAACAACTAGTTCTAAATTCAGTTCAGCCAGGTTAATGTAAATTAATCCATGTTCATAGTTCATCAGATGACCATTCTGAGCTACGTTCACAGCTTTTGTCACGATGTGGTTTTGGATCGGACCAAAGTGCAGACAAGAGCTTGGCAGGATCATCTTTGTAATTCAAAGATTTATTTACAAAGTCAAAAAACTTAGCAAAATCACTACAGGTTTCCTAAGGCAAGGCGTGGCAAAAAACAAAGCATAATCATGGACGAGAACGAGGTGTGACGAACACAAGGAACCAGCAACAAACAATGACACAAAACCAACTAATATACTGAGGGATAACAAAGGGCAGGTAATCAGAGAAAACAGGGAACAGGTGTGACAAGGAGGCAGGGAAGCAGAAGGAACAGGTGAAACAAATACAAAGACTGAGGATGGGCAAAGTAACTAATAAACAATAAACAGAAACACAGACCAAGCAAACCTATAGACAAAGATAAATAATCAAACGGGGAATAAGAAAACTAGAATAATCATGACTAAAGTAAACAGAGAAACTAGAGGGAACAACAATAACAACCTGAGAACAAACAAAGAACCCATAAAGAAAACCTGAATACAAAAGTAAACAAACTTAACCACACTGACTGAAATAACTAGAAAGGAAACAGAAAATAAACTAGTAAACAAGAAGAGTGCAAAGGAACAAATAATAAAACACAATTAAACACAAAGATACTAAAAAGAAATAAAACTAGAGAATCCAGGGAAGACCAACAACTATAATAATTACAATGATAATAATAAACCATACCAAGTAATAAGGAAACAACCATAAAAGAACTTAAGAAGTAAACACTTGGAGGCGGAAGAGGGAGAAAAGAAAACATGATACAAAAACCAAAATAGAAACATCTAAGCAAAAGGTAAACGAACACAAAGCCACAAACAAAGTCCAAAAATGTCACTCCGTGACAGCTCTAATCTGAACTACATCTCGTTCATTCATCACATTACATCTACAATAAGTCATGACATTATTCAGAAGTAAGAAAATGCCTTGTTCCAATGCCTAGTATCTGTTTTATTTTCTCCTGTTGGCATTGCTAACATAAACTGTATTTTACAGTGGTTGAAAAACCAAAGTAGCAGCTCTCATTCACAAATTATAATGCTTTTATCATATAAAAACAATATTGAAACTCTGCACAATGGTCCACATAGACCAGCTTGTTAGTCAATTCAGTTCAAAATTCAGTTCAAAAATACTTTATTAATCCCAAAGGGAAATTAAAAGTTGTTGTAGCTCATTATGAGGGTTTCCTCAAAGAGCCGTTGTAGATGCTGATGGCTGTGGTCAGGAAGGATCTCCTGTAGCGCTCCGTCTTACAGCAGATCTGAAGAAGCCTCTGACTGTAGACACTGTTGTTGTAGGACAGTCTCATAAAGAGGATGCTCAGGGTTCTCCATAATGTTCTTCATTTTATGAAGAATCCGTCTTTGCACAACGATCTCCAGAGGTTCTCTCTGAGTGGAGTCCCCAGAACAGAACCAGCCTTCTTTATTAACTTGTTGAGCTTTTTTAAGTCCCTGGCTCTGATGCTGCTTCCCCAGCAGATGATGGTAGAAGAAATCACACTCTCCACAACAGACTTATAGAAGATATGCAGCATCTTGCTGCAAACACCAAAAGACCTAAGCTTCCTAAAGAAGTACAGTCTGCTCTGTCCCTTCTTGTAGATGGCTTCACAGTTGCATCTCCACTCTAGTCTGTTGTCCAGGTGAACACCAAGGTATTTATACTCCTCCACCACCATTTCCACCTCTTCTCCCATGATAGTAATAGTTTTTGACTTATTCCTGTTTCTCTTAAAATCTACAATCATCTCCTTTGTTTTAGTCACGTTCAAAATGAGATGATTGTTTCCACACCATGCCACAAAGCGGTCCACCACCTTCCTGTACTCAGCTTCTTGTCCATCTCTGATCCACCCCACGACTGCAGAATCATCCGAGTATTTCTGCAGATGACAGGAGTCTGTCTTGTACTGGAAGTCTGAGGTGTACAGAGTGAAAAGGAATGGTGAGAGTACAGTCCCCTGTGGTGCTCCTGTGCTGCTGACTACCTGGTTAGACTCACAACCCTTCAGTCTCACAAACTGTGGTCTGTTTGTCAGGTAGTCTTTGAACCAGGAGATTGTTGAGGCCTCCACCTGAGTCTTCTGGAGTTTCTGACAAAGCAAATCGGGTTAAATTATGTTAAATGCACTGGAGAAATCAAAGAATATGATCCTCACAGTGCTGCCTTACTTGTCCAGATGACAGTAGGTTTGTTAAGGAAGGTGTATAATGGCATCTTCAACTCCAACTCCATGGCAATAAGCAAGCTGCAGGGGGTCCTGAATGTTGCTTGTTTGTTTGGTGGGTCAACAGAAGTCTCTCTAAGACCTTCATGATGTGGAATGTCGGGGCAACAATTACAGTAACTTTTGACTCCCTTCTTACCCTCAAATCAGCACAGAAAGGATTTGCCATAAGTTTGTTGCTCGGCCCTTTTAAACTGTCATTGCACAGTCAGAAACACAGATTAATACTGAATAACTGTCAGATACTAAAATTTGAAGTTGTCTCGGACCAAATGGCAGAAGGATTTACTCACTGCACCTTTTTAATAATACTACAATAAAAATAAAAATAAAAGATTCAGGTCACCTGTATATAACTTGGGTCATAAAGTAGTCCTTTTAAATAAAATCTTCTTAAGAGGAACATCTTGATAACCTGCTGGACAGCAGCTGAAGCTTCTTTGCTCTTCTATTCTACAAATTATAGAATCGGGGTACATAACACCCCTCGGTTTAACCTGTCACTTTTAAGGGTTAAGACATGAGGCTACAGTTAATATCCTTACATATGAAGTGAAGCCGATGGGAGGATGGTAAAGTTTAAAGTGAGGGGAGATGATTGACCTAAATGATCAATATGGGTCCTCACAAGGGTAGCAAAAAAACAGCCTTTATCTGTACAAACAGCTGAACTACATCTCTGCTGCCTGTGCACACACACACACAGCCATTCAGCAGTCACTCAGCACATAGGTTGAGGGAAAAAGTGTGACTCTTTCTGCCTGAGTTATCCAAAGTGTGCCCCTAAAAACACAGTGTATATCCTTTGTTCACCCCCAAATAGAGCACTGTTAAATGATGTTGGGGTGAGCTGGGTGTGTAAAAAATAGCATCCCAGCATTGTAAAGTATTGAGCTCTAACAGTGGTTTTAGGTAATGTGGCTGGGATGGTGGAACCTTGGAAGACTTAAACTTTAAAATCTTCTAAGTGATAGAGGCAAAAAAAAAAAAAAAAAGAAATTTAACACCACAAACCAAAGTCACTTAAATCAGTTGAGAACAAAGCCTAATCCCGGGCCCATTGGTGGCGCCATGACACTGCCACAGAAGTACATCAAAATCAGTGGATAAAACGCCGGGCATGCACAGAGAACATATGCGAGGTGAATAAAACAACATGGCGGCAAAGAGGAGCATGCAGGTTGGAGCTAAAACATCATCATTTCCGAAAAGATGCGTTTCGCATGTACATGCAGAAACACGGAACTGGCGTTAAGAAATATTTCCACTCTGGGACCCGGTTTCAAAAATGATAGCTTTTGGTCCCCCAAAACGCAGGATATGTGTGGACTCAATGCTTAAACGACAAAATACCTTTGCAGACACACCTCAGCTCATCTCCATGTGGACATGGCCTCAGTCTTTTTTTTAATTACTGTGTCATTGACTCTGTTTTTTTATTTAACAGACTGCAGAGTAAAGGTGGGAAGGAAAGCTAAAAGTTGAAGGAGAAGAAAGAGAGTAAGGGAAAAGGATGAAGCAATTAAAACAACAGAATGCAAAGCAACAGTTGAGGCTGAAAGGGCCGACTGAATAAGATTTAATGAAAAACAAAGTGCTTTCATGGAGTCAGGAGTTTTGCTAGAGCCATTACCTCAGCATCTGTATCATTACACGGTCAAAGCACAGAGAAAATCTTTAATTAAACTTTTAGCTGTTACTTAAGAGAGGATGAGACACAGTCCAATGGTTTGGTAGACTGACATTCATTTTAGGATTATTTAAAAACCAGTCAATAGTCTCAAGAACTGAATTACGAATTATGAATTATGAATTACGCTCATTTTACAATGCTAGGTTTAGTAAACAAAAAAAAGTAGAATTTCACCAACCACAGGCTGTCCCTGAAAAAGGGATCCGATGTTTAATTAAATGAAGATGGCCATGGAAAAAAAAATTTAAGTATTACAGTTTTTACTGGTTATTGTGATGTTTATTTCAGAAATTTTCAGACACATTGCTTACCACTGTCTTCTGGGTCTACCTGGGTCTAACAGCCACAAAGACAACCATATATATACAGCCATAACCATAAACATGTCGTATCCTGCCAGTATTTAAGTTTTGTGTTCGTGTTTTTGTTAATTTCACTTAGTCTGGTTCTTGCTTTTCCTTTTCTTCTGTATTAACCTTGCTGATTGGTTCCATTCCCTCTGTCTTTCTGCAGCCTGGTCCACACCTGTTCATTGTTCCCTCTGATTGCCTGTTCATTGGTTTACATTCCACTCCCCTCTGTATTTAAGCTCTTTAGTTGTCATTGTTCACTGCTGGTTCCTACCGTTATGCCTGGTTCAGTTACTCAGTGCCCTGGTCTGGTTTTGGTTCCCTATGCTCTTGGTTTGCCTGTCAGCTATTGAACTTTTTAAGTCTGCCTGGATCAGTGAGTGAAGATCATTAAACTCAACTTACCTTCATTCACTTTGTTTCTGGAAGCCTTCCTTGCACGTTGGTCCTACCACAACACCTCATCAAGATAAAAAGAGTAGAATTGGAGTTGGGTTTGTTGCATGGTGTGCTGATAATGTTCTCAAAATAACCTAAATTTACCTCTCAAAATATATCAAACCACTTTTTATTTCATTCAGTTGTAGTTATATTCAACTGCTTAGTTCAGTTTTTTGGTTGGTCTAAATATATTTAAGCGATGGTTGTGAAACCCTTTAATTTAGTTTTTCGGATATTATTATTATTATAATTATAAAGCTAAAGCCTCAAAGGATCACAGCCTTCACACTTTGCCTACAACCCTTGGAATATAATTGAGCTGCACTGTTTTTTTGTGTGTGTCTCAAAACGTGTCACTCACAATATAGCAGGAACATTGAGGTATGATCCAAACTCATGGGATAACAATTTTTCTATTTTTTATCGAACATAACAGCAGTGACAATTTACTGCTCAAAAATAGGGTTGTTTAAAATGCTGACTCAATCTCCAATATCTCAGCTGATCTCTAATTCAGAGACTTCTTCAAAATGTACAAGTTCATTTAATATATAAAGGTAATAAATCACTAATCACCTTACTTTAACTGTTTTATTACATTTTGTCAAATTTCTCTTCAGTAAAATATGGAGGCAGAATGAATAGTGTTTGTAAAGACTCATCAGTGGGTAGCAGTAATAAAAAAAGCAAGGACAATAAAGTCTGATAACCAGAAGATGGGAGGCACTGGGGGATCCCTTATTTAGGCACTGTGTGCACAACAACTAACAGCTCATTCTGCTTGCAGGACATGTCTGTAACATTCATAAAATCTGATTTTCTGCCCAAATAACCATTTCCATGTAAATTACAGGTATAAACACAAAGGAAAGATTTCTTACTCCTGTAACATTGCAGACAGAGCCTTATTTTTAAGGCAATAGTTGTATCACAAGGAGCTTGTTCATTATGCTGATAAAGGTTCATTATCAGGGGCATGTTCTCTATGTATATTGAGGTTTAAAACTTCAAAACATCTGACATATTTGTATACTCAGATGTTTTGTTGATCAGATTTACTGTTCATCTGAGCAGCTGGTTTGTTCCTGAAAAGAGCTGAAATAAGAAGTGGAGTAAATCTCCTATGTTGGGCAGCTAAAGCAATGCTACAATTAACCTTCATAGTTTAAATTGTGCATTAAGGTTATTGCAGTTAACAGATTTCTTAGTTTTCATTTAATTTCACCACAGCAACGTGGTGCCGCTATGGCAGCATCACAGCTCCTCAAATGTTTTTACCACTTTAACTATTTTTTAAGCACTAAAGCCAAAGCACTCATAACCAACTTACCATTATTTATTTGATAACTTTTAGTGATTTGAGACTGTAGTACTGAATCGATACACAATTTGTTCTGCTAACATATTTTAGGTGTCAAAAGGTAGACATTCTTTAGATGAGTTAAGTCCTTCAGAATCAAGTCATGCTGGTAAAGAACAATTCTCGATAGATTACTGAGCTGCAGAAAAATGCTTGTGCTTCTTGTGCCTCTTGCAGATTATCTCGCTTTGACTTTGTCACTCAATACAACCTTCCACACTGAAGACGTCCTGCGTAGAGAAGAATCAATCAGAACTTCTCTTTAAAAACTATGATATACGTTATAATAGCATTTGTAAAATTATTAAACTGCCTTCAGCTTTTATATTAGCAACTGATGTGCAAGTACTATTAAAAGCCCGGTTTCCTTATGTATTCCATATCCAAGGTTGATCCTTAATTCATTTTTCTAACATGCAGCAGCTTTAAAATTTTTATTTTTATTTAACCCTCACAAAGAATAATGCCACTGAGATTCAGAAAGTCTTTTAAAAAAAGATGTCCTTTCCAAGAAGACAGTATAAAGGTTCTACATTAAAGATGCAACAAGATGAAATGAACAACATAAAACAAACTATTACTTTTAAAAGTATCCTTACTTGGCAGGGAATACAGTTAAAGATGTAATGATGAAATATAGCATAACGAATGACTAAGCCATATAAATGTTGTTTTTCTTCCTGATATTTTCAGGTCTCTCTCTGTCTTTGATCCACAAACATAAAAATTATTTTACTTTTAAATAGGTTTTTACATCTCTGTACTTCCTCTTACTTCATTTTCAAGCACCAATAACGTAATAATGACAGGTAATGAAGTACCTGCAAATAACTTAACAAAGTTGGTCTTTTTCAATGTAATAAAGCCAATAACAGAACAGCTTACATTAATAAAAGTGTTGAGTGAAAATCCTTTGAAAATGTAAAGCTTGCACCAAGTAATATCTAGGTTTTAGCTTACTGAGCATGAGTTAAGTCAGTTAAAGTAAAAAAACTATTCTGGTTATCTGCTGGACAATTGCTGCATTCCTAACTGTTGCACCTACAGTGTGTTCCCTGTTATGGAAATTGTTAGTGCCTTGCTTGATTTGCTCTTTGATACTCTACAGGAACTGACAAAAGTATTAGAACCCCTCAGGTGTTGTTCCATTCTTCTCTTATTTAGTCTTAGAGTAATGGTTTCTCAGCCTTCTGCTTGCAGCTGTGTGAGATAATATGTAAGCCACACTGTTAAGATTATGTCTAGGACACCAGGTTTCTCTCTCTCTCTGGGTCTCATTAGAGTCACCTTGAAAACTGTTGTAGCTTCTAGGAGAACATCTGCTTTGTCTGGTCAGAACGATCCAATCTCCAATGCTGTAAAAAATCCTTCTGTCTTGCAAGATTTTAATAAAGCTGATTCTGAGTGACAATCATCGGTCTCTGTCTTGGTAAAAACAATTTTTTCTACAACATTCCCCAGCATCCAGCTGGGCTCAAAGTAGGAAAAACATCAAGGCAATAAAACCCCACCTTACTGGATCATCAATTTTTGTTTTTGCAAGTTTTATTAAAATCAAATATGGGTTTTGCCTGAAACTAATTTGGTGCCCCGGGCTCAAACAGTGCAACAGTATCTCAAAAGCACTAAAAAACAATGAAAACTGAGAGAGTTTAAGGGACTATGATGCCTTATGCTCTTCTTATCTCATAACATGGGACACATTAAACCTAGATGTCAGGAGAGATTTGAAACAGATCTATTGCTAGATTGACCCTCTGATCCGCAGATCAGTGTCGGCCTTGTAGAATCTATTAGTATGTATAACACACATGCACACGCAGTCACAAAGTTGTACTTTTATCACTTCATACAACACTTCCGTATTATGTCATAGTAACTAATCTGTATTCATTGGGAATTAAATTATTTTGTCTCAGAGGACTAATCTTTTATGCTCCAAAAACAAAAGTACGATTAAGTGAATCAGTTTTAAAATCCTAAATAAGAAAGTCTGTAATGTGTCATTAACGCTCCATTTTACCTCTTCATCTCTGACAGGAAAATTACATTTGCAGGATATTATTAATCTTTTCAGCACAGCTGGGGAGACATTTGACGCAGACAGACTCAACCACACACACTGTGGACACACACCGCTAACATGTTAACTGATCAGGCACTGCATTAAAAAAACGGCAGCTGCAACCTTTCTCTCGGCTTAGCGCCCCTGCTTTACAGTAATTGCTCACACAATTCTTGACAGAAGCCGCAAGGTATCACTAAAGAACATCCACTTTCAGGGCTCTCCTCCCCAGCTCCCTCTCTTCCTCTATGCAGTTGTGGTAATTAATTTTCTGTCCGCTACACGAGGTGACGTGTGTGCGCGCCTGTGTCTGTATAGCCAAGTATTTCATTATGTGCTGATCCCCTTATTCTCTGGTGTGTCTGCCTGTGCGCCTCAGTGGTGTTTTTGAATTCAAAAGAGGGTCTTTGTCAGGTGGATCAGGCTCCTTCAAGGACATCCAGGTGCTCCAGACAATCCCACATAACATTTCTTCTTTACTGGTGTGGCAAGCAACATAAAGCAGCCCCAAAGGTGGCAAACACCTTTTGGATAAGAATCTAGAATCAACAAACACATAAAAGTATATATGTATGTTATAAGTGTGATTATCTGCTGTGTGTTATGTTCTATGTATTTTACCTCTCCTTATGATCGCCTTTCTTTCTGTTTTACTAACTGGATTTGGGGCTTTGCAAATTAAAGTTAAGGAAGTTATTCTCAAAGCCGAAGAAATACACTTGAACAATGATCATGTTGGCAACACTTTCAGGATATTGGTTTTGTTGAGATGAAAACACCAAAAAAGCTATAAGTTGAAAGCAACTGAAGATATTTCGCCTCTCATCCAAAAGGCATCTTCAGTTCTGAACATAGTTGGATGTAACACGCTTATAAGTTATGGTCACATAATTAGGGTCATTAAAGACATTAATTGGGCAAATAGGACACCTGAACCACTGGGCCTACCTTCTATTTGGCTTAAAATGTGGAGCATTGTTGCCTGACCATTCAAACATGTCCCTAACAATGACATGTGAGTTGTTTAGGTCAAGAGGAATACTTCCCAGTCCAAAATGTACGGATTGTTGTCTTCAAGCGAGTGTCCCTTGTCCATGAGATGTACATGAACCACTAGGTCTTGACCTGATGAGTTTGCTCTTCTGTGTTGGACTATCCATTTCTAAAGCTGCTGTTCAATTTCTCCAGTGGACTACATGTACCACAATGCTGAGCTTGTGTTTGGAAATGTTTTTCCTTGGGGTCAACCAGCCTCCACCCTTGTGGAGGATCTGTCAGACTCGATGCTGCAGTTCTGAAGACTGTATGGTGGGAAACTAAGACTGGATCTTAACATAAATACAGCATTCCTGCTGTAAAATATAGTGGTGGCAGAATAATGCTATGGGGAGAGATTTTCTTCAGCCAGGACAATGAAGCAGGTCAGAATTGATGGGAAAATAAATTTAGCTAAGTACTGTCATATTCAAGGGTTTTGAGGTTGGACCAAAGTGCAGAACATGGAGAGTAGGCTGCGTGGTGAGTAGATGAAATTTTAATGTTGAAGATGCACAACAGACTTACAGGCAGGCAGAGTACTGTGTACAGGCAGGCAATCCACAGAGAACAGGTTGAGGAGGCAAAACAGAAAACGAACCACAAGGAAGAACTCGGGAAGATAACAAGGCAGTTGACGAGAGGAACCAGCAGGGAACAATAAAAACCAGTAAGCCTTTATACAGAGGGAGATAGAGTATGGACCAGTGGAAAGGTGAGGCAGGTAATCAGAGAGAAGATGGAACAGGTGTGGAAACAAGCTACAGGGAACTGAGGGGAAAGTTTCTGATGAAACTAATTAGCCGAGGGAAACTAGACTAAATAACAAAACTCAGGGAAACAGATCTAAAGGAACCTATAAACATAAGTACAAGAACCTAGAAAGTAACAATTAACAGAAGTAATCTGAGGACATGGATGAAGACTTAATAATAATCATCTTTATTGGTCATTGCACATGTACAGGGGTTGGACAATGAAACTGAAACACCTCGTTTTAGACGACAATAACTTATTAGTATGGTGTAGGGCCTCCTTTTATGGCCAATACAGCGACAATTCATCTTGGGAATGACATATATAAGTCCTGCACAGTGGTCAGAGGGATTTTAAGCCATTCTTCTTGCAGGATAGTGGCCAGGTCACTACGTAATACTGGTGGAGGAAAACGTTTCCTGACTCGCTCCTCCAAAACACCCCAAAGTGGCTCAATAATATTTAGATCTGGTGACTGTGCAGGCCATGGGAGATGTTCAACTTCACTTTCATGTTCATCAAACCAATCTTTCACCAGTCTTGCTGTGTGTATTGGTGCATTGTCATCCTGATACACGGCACCGCCTTCAGGATACAATGTTTGGACCATTGGATGCACATGGTCCTCAAGAATGGTTCGGTAGTCCTTGGCAGTGACGTGCCCATCTAGCACAAGTATTGGGCCAAGAGAATGCCATGATATGGCAGCCCAAACCATCACTGATCCACCCCCATGCTTCACTTTGGGCATGCAACAGTCTGGGTGGTACGCTTCTTTGGGGCTTCTCCACACCGTAACTCTCCCGGATGTGGGGAAAACAGTAAAGGTGGACTCTTCAGAGAACAATACATGTTTCACATTGTCCACAGCCCAAGATTTACGCTCCTTGTACCATTGAAACCAACGTTTGGCATTGGCATGAGTGACCAAAGGTTTGGCTATAGCAGCCCGGCCGTGTATATTGACCCTGTGGAGCTCCCGACGGACAGTTCTGGTGGAAACAGGAGAGTTGAGGTGCACATTTAATTCTGCCGTAATTTGGGCAGCCGTGGTTTTATGTTTTTTGGATACAATCCGGGTTAGCACCCGAATATCCCTTTCAGACAGCTTCCTCTTGCGTCCACAGTTAATCCTGTTGGATGTGGTTCGTCCTTCTTGGTGGTATGCTGACATTACCCTGGATACCGTGGCTCTTGATACGTCACAAAGACTTGCTGTCTTGGTCACAGATGCGCCAGCAAGACGTGCACCAACAATTTGTCCTCTTTTGAACTCTGGTATGTCACCCATAATGTTGTGTGCATTTCAATATTTTGAGCAAAACTGTGCTCTTACCCTGGTAATTGAACCTTCACACTCTGCTCTTACTGGTGCAATGTGCAATCAATGAAGACTGGCTACCAGGCTGGTCCAATTTAGTCATGAAACCTCCCACACTAAAATGACAGGTGTTTCAGTTTCATTGTCCAACCCCTGTACATTACAATGAAATTTGTCCTCTGCATTTAACCCATTCCTTACAGGGAGCAGTAGGCTGCCATTGTGCAGCGCCTGGGGAGCATTCTGGGGCCAAGGGTCTTGCTCAGGGACCCAGAGTAATCTGTGGGATACGAACCTGGCCCCTTGTGTCCCCTCTGGAACACAAACCTCCTGTTCTAACCACTAGGCCACCACTCCCCTTGACTCCCCTTAACTGGGAAAAGTAAACAAACACAAAACACTAAGTGGCCGATCGTGTCAGATATGGGATGATCCTGCAAGAAAACTTGTTAGGGGCTGCAAAAACTGGAGACTGGGGTGGAGGTGCACCTTTCAACAGCACAACCACCTTCAACATGCAGCCAGAGCTATAATGGAATCATTCAGAACAAAGCATTTTCATGTGTTAGAATGTACCAGTCAAAGTCCAGACCTAAATCCGATTGAGAAACTGTGGTTCGACTTAAAAACTGATGTTCACAGATGCTCTCCATCCACTATGGCTGAGCTTCAGATTTTTGCAAAGAACAATTGACAAAGTGTCTAGATGTGCAAAGCTAGTAGAGACATTATCCAAAGGACTTGCAGCTAAGATTGCAGTGAAAGTTGGTTCTATTAACAACTGGCTTTGGGTGGCTGAACAGAAAAGCACCACATTGTCCTTCCATTTTACAAATATGTACTAATGTGCATTGGTGTGTCGCATCATATACATTATTTTGAAGTTTATGGTTGTAACAAAGGTTCAAGGTGTATTGATAGATTTGAAAAAAAAAACTAACACTCACAATGACTGATACTATTAGCAGGCTCAATACATGGAATTTAGTATTGTAATATTCGCATAGTTTGGCTGGAAAAACAAAATATTGAAACTGCTGCATGTGAGCTAAAGCTATGCTATCATGACCTTAGCTCCCATCAGTAAGAAATTCTTGAGTTATTATAGGCTAAAATCCACTTTATTTGGGGACCTAGTCTGACTTGATGTTGGGATTTCACTCCTAAGCAACATCCACCTCATGCAGGTAAGGTAACAACTAATTCACAGAAACCGAACATGAACAAACCATTACCCTGTCATTGCATTATGTAAAGCTGCTCCCGTCTGATTCAACGTGTATAGTTTGCTTAAATTTCTCACACATCTATAAAGAAGGTTTCACAGTTTAAACTATATGATTTAGTAACCTCTAGAGGCAAACCTAAAAGCAACAATGAATTCTTGATGAGTGAAATCATTACATGGCATTTCTGTTGGCAGCTGGCTCCAAATCTTACACTGTGTAGAGCTTAGGTCCTTAAAGAAAAAAAAACAACTGCTGTGTTTTCCATTTACCCTCAATTTTCTTCTCTTTCCACCCTTTCTCTTCTTCCTTTTATGCTCCCCAGGTGGACTTTGCTTTTATTGTATGGCAAAGTTTTCCGGAGAGGATTGTTGGTTATCCAGCAAGGAGCCACTACTGGGATAGTTCCAGATCACGGTGGGGCTACACCTCCAAGTGGACAAATGACTACTCCATGGTACTTACAGGAGCAGCTTTTTACCACAGGTACACAGCCATAAATGACTTCCAGCTGACCAGCAAAAGCCTCGCACTTGTTTTTATTCACAGAATCGTTCTCCTCTCCTCAGGATTTGCTTTTAAAAATATGAAACTGGAGAACAAGAACAAATGCAGTAAGATACAATGGAACAGTTTGGATGTGATTGGGTGCATTAATAGCCACTTTTGTTTTTTAAATTAACTATATACACAGATTTTCGTATCTAAACCTTTTTACGATAAGCTTTAGTTGCATTTTCTTCTGCCCCTGGGTAACAACACATAATGTCTTAAAGCTCTTATTATTTTTATTTACCAATTACAGGACTTGTATATGAAATAAAAACTCAGTAACATCCACAATATTTTTTCCTGTTTAAATATAGAGGTACGTACATTTCCATTTTTAATGTTTCTTAAATAGCATATGGAGTTGCTAACAGAATTGAGAAATATCATATTTATCAAATTCTGGTGTGGAAAAAATCCATAAATTAGATAAAATGAAGTATTTACAAAATCCAGAAACAGATAGTTTAATCGTCCTACTGTTGGAACCAGTTTCCCACTTTGAGCTCCTTCAGAAAATCAGTAAATCCTGACTTTGTTTCAAAATATGACTTAATGAAATTTTTGTGTATAGTGTAGTAGGCACTAACAACATATTCAGGTCACATGACCAGATTGTAAGAATATTTTTTGGGAAAGCTAAGAATATTTGGTTTTTGGTATCACAAATCACAGATTTTGTTTTTAAGAAATCTTAGACATGTATAATAATCAAGTTCAGTTTAAACTAAATATTTTTCTTTGATAAATGTATATTTTTTTATTGTAACTTTGATGCAACAAGCTTTGGTGTTGCAAACAGTTGTTGTTTATTCAACCTTTTGCTTTTTCATGCTCTTGCATTTTTAGTTGTTTCCTGCCAGAAAACATTTGGCATGAAAAGGAGCCATCTTTCCCAAGACTTTACATGTCAACCATGCATCTCTTCAGCCTGCCAGCGGGATGCTTTTAACCTGCTTGGACAACCTGTGATTTGGAGCAGCATTAGGCAAACGTTTTGCCCATGGGCCAAAAACACCAAAGTCATAGTATTAGCAGGCCACAAAAATGTTTTGAAAACACATGCTGCATTTAGAAGAGTTTAGTAAATAGTGGTGCCCAGGTCTGCTATTGGACCTATCCACCCATCGTCTATGTACGCTTCTTCCGTTCAGGGTAGCAGGAGAGCCGATGCCTATGTCCAACGGTCTATGGGCAAGAGGCGGGGTACACCCTGGACAGGTTGCCAGGCCATTGCAGGACAAATATCCATGCACACACCCATTCACAAGGGCAATTGAGAGAGAGACTAATTAACCTAACAGTCATGTTTTTAGACTGTAGGAGGAAGACGGAGTACCCGGAGAAACCCCACGCATGCACGGGGAGAACATGCAAACACCATGCAGAATGACCTCAGGCCGGGAGTCAAACCCAGGACCTTGCTGCTGCAAGGCAACAGTGCTACCACTGTGCATCCCCGTTATTGGTCCAACGTACTTAAAAATTTAAATGAAAGCAAACAACATGGTTGATTAAAAATGAATACCTAAAATGTACATAAAATGTTGGATTTTAAGAAGATTTTAAAAATCTCGCTATAAAACTTTTTCTAAAAAGTGCCCATCTATCCCAACTCCTTGTACTGGCGGGCCGAATTTGTATCACTGCCGAATTTCAGCCGGGGGCCAGGAAAACAATTCATACCAAGGATTGCAATGCAGGGGCACACTTTAAACACCCCTGATTTAAAGCAATTTTCTACAATCTGCCTTAGGTATATGAAACTGTGGTTATGTCATTCACATACTCATAATCTACCAGTCAGAGGTTGCTTGGAATTATTGTGGTTTGAACAGGGATCATGATTTGTCATATTTTGTAAGAATCAACTGGTCCAAACGGGTTTTAGAAAAGAAATAGAAAAAAAATGTTTCCAGAAAATAATACACAATTAAATGATTTGTGATATATAGGGATGTTATGATTAGCTCTATAATTCAGAAAATAACTATTAAAAGAAATTATTAGTATGTAATAACTTTGGTACATGGGGGAAAATGGTTTGTTTACAGGCATGCAGATACTACCACTACCTGCTGGTACGAAGAGGGGGTTCAAATGGTTGAAGTTGCAAACTTGATCATTTTGTGCTGAACTAAATGATCCATCAGACCCATCTTGGTGAACAATCCAATTTAGTTGGTACGGCAGGTCCAAGCAGCCTGTGGAGCCTTACTGAGATCATGAACCACATTTTGGATTTGGAGCAATCTTCTCAGCAGTATAACGGTTGTGCAAACAGACAAGCTTTTCATTATTTACAGTGAAGCTTGTTCTTTCATTGCTGTTGGCGCTTTGTATTGTATTTGTTCTGCAACGAGCTTCATGCGCAACCTTTGAAACAGCCACCTTACACAGCATACATTTCATTCACTGAGTTCTTTTTACTATGTATTTTTCACTGGAGAAGGATCTGAAACTATAGCTTTCTGTACTACCTTGTTAACTCAAAGTGTTTGTCAAAAATACAATGCTACATATGAAATTAAAAAAAGGTAAACTCAAGTATGTAGCAGAGCAGAAAATTGAACAGCCAAGCTTGTTCTTCTCCAAAGGGAGTGTTATACTTGTCATGCAGATAAATGGCTTTCTCTTCGTTCCATTGTTTGGATGCTGAATGCACCCCTTTAGTCCTTTTGTTATTTGGACTCTAAAGTGCCAACAAAAGGAGACAACACAAATTAGAGGTGGTGTATGTATGTAAGAGAGAGCGACCGCAGACCTTGGCAGGGAGGTATAAGACCTGACAGTGATCTAGTGCTCCTATGCTGGGAGAGCAACCCAACAACAGTACTGAATATAAAAGAACACACTAGAAGCTGTTAGAAGAAGATGAATCCAGTACACTGAACCGCATCTACCTCCTTGCTTTGTGTTTGTGTATCAGATACTACCACTACCTGTTCACTCACTACATCCCAGCCAGCCTGCTGACCATGGTGGACCACATGGCAAACTGTGAAGACATCCTGATGAACTTTCTGGTTTCAGCCATCACCAAACAGCCACCAATCAAAGTCACACAGAAGAAGCAGTACAAGGAGACTATGATGGGCCAGGTAACAGAGTTTCATACTTAGACACTTACCCAGAAATCCGTTCACTATATAATATGTCCATTCATTAGCTTTACTATTAGAATGTCCATAAGTGAATTGGCAAGTTGCCATCAGGATTTAAAGCCAAAACAAATCCTAGTCAAGAGCATTTAATATCACCCTACATTAATGCAGGCTACTATTAATTCAGTAAATATTTCAAGATGCACTGCAGTTTCCAGTTTATACTAGCAGTGGGCCAGTTCCAAAATTAGAAATAGAATGTTGCGAAACTTGTGTTAAGTGAGCTGCTCTTGACACTCAAAATGGTTTTGCAAATGTAATAACTGCACAAAAATGCAGAACAGAAATACAGCAAGCATTATTTCCATGATAGCTTTCCTCCATTTCTGGGTCTGTGCTCCATCCTAGTCATTTCTGTCCAATGGGAGCAATGATGCATGGCTTTGTTTACAAGTTATAGTTCTCTTGCAAAAAGTACAATAAGTCCGCTTTTGGTCCAGACCAAACAACTGAACCAAGGGACATTAATGGTGTGATTACACCCACAGAAATAATATTTTTGATGATAATATGATTTATTGAGGTGCATCTGTTCCGGAGGACTATGCAGATACCCAAAATGCAGATAGCCAAACCTTCAGATTCCACTGCTCTGAAAGCAGGAAGAGTTTTTATGAAAACTGGGCTGTCCAAAAAGAGAGAAAATATAGATAAAATAGTCTTTTTTGGATTATTAAAATAAAACTGTGTTTAAATGTGGTACCAGGTGCTGTAGAAGCAACGTCTTTGTTCTCAGGATGTCAAACCACTATGTTTTACCCTCAGATAAATACAGTCAACCTTTCATGCTCAATTTTACACTCAAAATCAATTCAGCAGGACCAGATTACCAAAATGACATTGGAAGTCTTTGGAGTGTAGCAGGAACAGACAGAACCTGTAAAATTCATAATGAAAGAATGTTTTGTTTGCAGGATATCATTAATAAATTATTTTGGAAAGGTTAAGGTGAAAGACCATAAGGTATCACTGAAGAAAAGAACAACAGCAAACACATTTGTAATCCATGATTCTGACCAAATAAAACACTGATGAGTAAATATATTGAACTCTGTAATAATGCTATTGCCAGCTACTATCATACCAAATTCACTGAGGTGTATCCAGTGCCTGAAGTGGAGAATGATTGCAGCCATAAGGCAGCACAGGGACTGATTTTAACAATCAAAATGAGTCAGCAGCAGATTTAGACAGAAACAGGGTACTTTATATATTATTAAGCAAGTCAGAAAAAAATGTTATTCTTCAGAAAACTGTCCTCTTCTTCTACTCAATTGAGCTACTGATATGCTCAGGTACAATTTTAATTGTTGAGGTCTTCCAAAATAGGTTTTATGTCTCGACAGAAAATATCCATTCGCTAAAGCTGTACATAATCTGGCAGTTCTGTCCAGACTGGCAAAATGGGAAACAGACAGTTAGAGAAAACAGTTTAGATAAAAACGTTTGATACGTTTGTGTTTAAAGCATTCAGAGGTCAGCTCCTTAAATGTTTTTGGTAGAAATTAGATTGTTACTTAAACTTTTTTTTACCAGTAGGTGTAGAGCAGGGGTGTCCTTGAGGACTCCAATCCTCAAGGACCAGTGTCCTGCAGGTTTTAGATGTGTCCTTGTTCCAACACAGCTGACTTAAATGTGAAGTGCCTTGAGACAACATGTGTTGTGAATTGGCGCTATATATATATATAAAACTGAATTGAATTGAATTAAATGGCTAAATTAACTCTCTCAACATGTCTGAAAGTTCTCCAGAGGCCTGGTAATAAACCAACCATTTGATTTAGGTGTCTTGACCCAAGGTGACATTTAAGAGATGTAGAACACTTAGACACCACTGGTATAGAGTCATTGAAAACCAACAGGCCCTGCAGCATGACATATATTCTGCTGAGTTTGTGTACTTGAATCATAAACTAAAAGGGGTATGTTCAAAATAATAGCAATCTGGAGTTCATTCAGTGATTTAATGAGTTCACTGAAAAACAGGTGCTAAACAGGTGGCCATAAGTTAGGAATGACAGCAGCAGATGATGTACATCCTGGTTGGAGTGCATTTTTCTCAAGAAACTGGGTTTGAAAACATAAAGAAGTGCAGAAGAAAAAGAAAAAGGTGGGCTACTCAGTAAATTGAGATTTTTTGGGAGGGTCCATGGACCGGAGATGGTCTGTCAGAGGATCCCCAAACACATATTTAAAGACACTGTACACTGTGAAGCACAGGGGCTGAGGTTTTATTGTATGGGGAAGTTTCTCTTACTATTCTGCCTAGCCTATTTATTACATGCTACAAATTGCACAACAGTTTGAATACATCAAACTACTTTCAAAGGTCATGTCGCCTTTAGAAAAACCCTTGAAATGGCTCTTTTAACAAGACACCCTCAAACACCATTAATTGAGCAGCATCTTGGGTCGAGACCAACAAGATCACATAAAGGTGCTGCCAGCCCAATCCCCATACCTTAATCCAAAAATTGAAAACTTGTGTGTTTACACCAAATAGGAATTGTAGCATGTTATCCAATTGTCCTGGGCTGGAATACCTGCACACAGGTGCTGGAAGTTTGTCGACACAGATGTGAAGCAGTTCTCTGTAAGGAAAGCAAAATCCTCAAGCATTTTTACATTAAATGGTTGAGTTTCTACAGAAAAATGCTAAAACTGTTATTTCCCAGTGCATTTAGATGTAAGCAGGAAAAAATGCATTGTAAGAATTTTGGTCTTCACTCACTTTTTTAAACACATTGTTATTATTTTGAACAAAGCTGTATTTATTTAAGATGAATGCGCTGTTAGAGTATTGTGGGTTGGGACCATTTCCCGCCCTCTTTGTAGTGTTTAACTGCAGTCGTTTTTTTATTAGGAGAACAACATGAAAGCAAATCCAGCTGCTTCAAATGGCTGCAGATACTTTTCAGTTTAAAACTGTCCTGGCCTTCTCTACGGGTGAGCCCAAAATGTGCTGTTGGTGTGTAAAAGTGTGTGTTCACATGGCCAGCTCAATGTCAGGTTCTGATTGATGGCCTGACCACAGGCAGGATGATGACTCTGCAGTATGAACTCGATGATTAATGTCTTAATTGTATAGGCAGCACAGCAAACCAAGATTTACCCCTGACTTCACTCATTTTACTTTTCCTGCTACCCTCCTCCTCTCAACTGTTGATTTGTGACTTTGCTTTAAGCAACACAGGCAAGACATTTAGCATTAAGAAGGCAGAAGCAACTGAATGTTTGGGAAACTTTAACCAACAAGAACAAAATAAATAAAGTAAAACAGAGGCTATGACTGAGGAATATTGCGTTTTCTGAGAAAATGTTGATTATAATGCCAAACCACTTCTGTCAATTGGTTTGTTGTAGTTTAATTATCCTACCTGATCTCCAACAGCCTCCTCAGCCACAGGATCAATCTCCTCATCCCAATGCTGAAGCTGATCAAAAGGTCTGCTGCCCTCTACTGAAACCCTGAAATTTCTCGCCTGCTGGCCATTGATTACATGGAGATAATAAAGCAAAATAAGCAGGAAATTACAGTGTTCAAGAATAAAATAGAAGACATTAAGAGGCATATATCACAATTATTCCAGCTTTTCATTTTATTTCTGGTTAGGCTTGTAGCTCATTATAGTTTTATACATTTGCATAACTGAAAACTAGAAATATGTAAAAAAGAAACAAAGTGACTACAAGGCAGTCAAGAACAAAGCCAAAAATTACCAAATAATGATGGCATTACACTAAACTAGGGCATAAATGCGAGGTCTGCATTAAACAGCTAACAAATCGGCATCCTAGGAAAGTGGTGAATTACAAACTGCCCAGTCTGTTTGTAATTCACCACAATGGCAAATGTTCACTTGTGACAAAAAACCTTAATTCACAACACAAAAGGTCGGGCAGCATTCACATGAAGACAATTTCTGATCTGGTTCTGATCAGCATTGTTACTAAATTGCGTACAGGCATGAGCCACAACATTCTTCTCAACAACTGTCGCCAGAAACGCCTAATTTACCTTAGCAGGTCATGCAACGGTTGTGCAAATCTCACTTTCGTAAGTCTGTGTTGTGGATTTAACTACGCTACAGTAATGCAGATTTCAAAATGTTATGCCGACGCCACAAAATCTGTGAGCAGTTTGTTTTACCACATCAAGTTACTTCCAGCTAATGCTACATATCGTCACCTTCCTAAAATATTGGCCTAGGTAATTTTTTCAAGTTTTTTATGAAACACAAAAAAACTTCACAAAATATACATATTTATTAACAATTTCACCCAAAAAGGTAATAACAACATATAAGTGTTGACATAGCCGTTTCTTATGGTCCTCTTTATTAAGTTTTCTCAATTAGATTATATAATGTGAAAAATTGAAAGAAAAACAGTTGATAAAGTAATCTTTAAAGAGAAAGAAAAAACAATTATTTGTTACAGCAACAGGTTCTGGAGCTCTTCCACTCTTTGCTAAATGCTAGCTTCATTAATGTAGTTACTTTATGGACAAAAATGCTGACTGAAAGACTAAATATCTATGCAATATTTAATGCCTAGCCTATTGAGGTAATCCTTATCTCTTACTAATAGGGGATGCTACATAGTTTTACATACAGAGTTTTACACACCCATGAAGTTTTTTTTTTAAAGTGTAAAATTCTGAAAAGTCAAAACAATAGTATACAGTAGTTCCACAATCCTTGATTACCGTTTGTTGTATAAGAAGATAAATAATTTGCCCGTCTCATGAAAAACTTGAGAGGAAATATTCAACTATTTCTACTTTAGAGGCATGGAAATGATAAACCTCACCCAGGCTAACGTGAAATCCTATGATTTAGAAGTATAACTTAAGGCTTGTAGAAAATTGTTCCAAGAGATCAAGGAAACGGTTATAGGCAGATACAGGTCCTTCTCAAAATATTAGCATATTGTGATAAAGTTCATTATTTTCCATAATGTCATGATGAAAATTTAACATTCATATATTTTAGATTCATTGCACACTAACTGAAATATTTCAGGTCTTTTATTGTCTTAATACAGATGATTTTGGCATACAGCTCATGAAAACCCAAAATTCCTATCTCACAAAATTAGCATATCATTAAAAGGGTCTCTAAACGAGCTATGAACCTAATCATCTGAATCAACGAGTTAACTCTAAACACCTGCAAAAGATTCCTGAGGCCTTTAAAACTCCCAGCCTGGTTCATCACTCAAAACCCAAATCATGGGTAAGACTGCCGACCTGACTGCTGTCCAGAAGGCCACTATTGACACCCTCAAGCAAGAGGGTAAGAGACAGAAAGAAATTTCTGAACGAATAGGCTGTTCCCAGAGTGCTGTATCAAGGCACCTCAGTGGGAAGTCTGTGGGAAGGAAAAAGTGTGGCATAAAACGCTGCACAACGAGAAGAGGTGACCGGACCCTGAGGAAGATTGTGGAGAAGGGCCGATTCCAGACCTTGGGGGACCTGTGGAAGCAGTGGACTGAGTCTGGAGTAGAAACATCCAGAGCCACCGTACACAGGCGTGTGCAGGAAATGGGTTACAGTGCCGCATTCCCCAGGTCAAGCCACTTTTGAACCAGAAACAGCGGCAGAAGCGCCTGACCTGGGATACACAGAAGCAGCACTGGACTGTTGCTCAGTGGTCCAAAGTACTTTTTTCGGATGAAAGCAAATTCTGCATGTCATTCGGAAATCAAGGTGCCAGAGTCTGGAGGAAGACTGGGGAGAAGGAAATGCCAAAATGCCAGAAGTCCAGTGTCAAGTACCCACAGTCAGTGATGGTCTGGGGTGCCGTGTCAGCTGCTGGTGTTGGTCCACTGTGTTTTATCAAGGGCAGGGTCAATGCAGCTAGCTATCAGGAGATTTTGGAGCACTTCATGCTTCCATCTGCTGAAAAGCTTTATGGAGATGAAGATTTCATTTTTCAGCACGACCTGGCACCTGCTCACAGTGCCAAAACCACAGGTAAATGGTTTACTGACCATGGTATCACTGTGCTCAATTGGCCTGCCAACTCTCCTGACCTGAACCCCATAGAGAATCTGTGGGATATTGTGAAGAGAACGTTGAGAGACTCAAGACCCAACACTCTGGATGAGCTAAAGGCCGCTATCGAAGCATCCTGGGCCTCCATAAGACCTCAGCAGTGCCACAGGCTGATTGCCTCCATGCCACGCCGCATTGAAGCAGTCATTTCTGCCAAAGGATTCCCGACCAAGTATTGAGTGCATAACTGTACATGATTATTTGAAGGTTGACGTTTTTTGTATTAAAAACACTTTTCTTTTATTGATCGGATGAAATATGCTAATTTTGTGAGATAGGAATTTTGGGTTTTCATGAGCTGTATGCCAAAATCATCCGTATTAAGACAATAAAAGACCTGAAATATTTCAGTTAGTGTGCAATGAATCTAAAATATATGAATGTTAAATTTTCATCATTACATTATAGAAAATAATGAACTTTATCACAATATGCTAATATTTTGAGAAGGACCTGTATAAAAACATTTACAGTGCATAGGTATTTGCATTTTTTGAACATTTTTAAATAAAAAATGAGGGCAGACCCTCTTCCCCTCCTGTTTTTCTTTTTAAATGCACTCTACAACAACACGTACAACACCACATTAGAGCGGGCTGAAGTAGGCTTTGCATCTTTCCTCACAGCCATTCTCTGTTTGCCATCTGAGGTTGGAGGCGAAGAGAAGGAGCAGCCCTTCTGGTCGGGGTCTAGGCTGGGGTTGATAGTCGGGTCTTGGGGGTCAATTGGTGCCTGGGCTGGTATCTTGGCCGAGTAGTGTGCGGTGGTGATTGGGATGTGACTTCGCTTTGGTGGAGGGGCTTTCCGGTCTGCTTGGTGCGGCGGGGTATGCCATGCGGGAGTGTGTGCGGCAGGCATGCTGGGGGAGATAGGTGGATTGGTGGAGAGGAGCTGATTGGTGTTTCTCCCTGCGCTGTCATTGCAGTGGTTGTGGGGGCATGGTTGGGGGGCGTTGGCCCCGGATTCATTGGGCCTCTTGCCAGGTGAGTTTGTCCCATCTTGGTGTGGGGTCAGGGGGTCTGTTGTGAGTATGGTGCTCAGTGGTGTCTGCTCTGTTGTGCTTACGGCGGAGGCTGGGGTAGCGTTGCGCAGGGCCTGAGCCTAGCCGTCGCGGCGCGCTGTGGTGGAGGGGAAGGGTGAGGGTGCTTGGACCGGGGCTGGGTGTGAAGCTAGTGCTATGTGGATGTGTCTTCAACGGATTCTCTTGTATTCTCTTCACCCTTCTTTCTCTCCTCTATTCTTTTCTCCTTCCCTCCCTTTTTTATTTTTGCCCCACCTACTCTCTTTCTTGCTTCTTTTTAGTCCTTCTTGCTTTCGCCTCTGCTTCCATTGTAATCGAAATAATCCCAAAGCAGTTTCTAATAAAGTTATAAATTATGTAGATAGATAGATAGATAGATAGATAGATAGATAGATAGATAGATAGATAGATAGATAGATAGATAGATAGATAGATAGATAGATAGATAGATAGATAGATAGATAGATAGATAGATAGATAGATAGATAGATAGATAGATAGATAGATAGATAGATAGATAGATAGATAGAATTTATAATATATATATCTTCTTCGCACTCAGACAAAAATTATAAGTGCTACTCATAACAAGTCCAAACAAGATATGTAAAAAAATAAAATAAGGTTTATAAACCAACAAACTTCAATGTATTTTATCAGATTTTATGTGATCTCTGACCATCTTATCTGTCCCTGCTAAAAAAAAAAAAAAGCCTCCCCACAGCATGATGCTGTCACCGCTATGTTGCAGCATAGGGTTGATGTGGGTAAAGTTCACATCTAAATCATTTTCCTCTTGCTTTATACTTAGGCACTACTTGTGTTGGTAGCTGTAACATGACAACATTTGAAAAGGTTTGGAAGCATTAAATACTTTGCAAAGCAATGTATATAGGACAAAGTTTTATTTTCCAGCCCAAATCTAATATATATGCAATTTTTTATCTGACTTTTGGACTTCTCACTCTGCCTTTGTTCTATTTTTTTATCACTTAAACCAAGGGCTCCAAGGCATCTCGTTGGGCTGACCCAGACCATTTCACACAGCGACAGACCTGCATGAACGCATTTAGCCGTTGGCTAGGTTTCATGCCTTTGTTGCACTCCCAGATGAGGCTGGACCCTGTCCTATTCAGGGATCAAGTGTCTATACTGAGGAAGAAATACAGAGACATTGAGAGACTCTGAAGGCGACACTCAAACAGCAATTCACAGAGGCTTATCAGGAACGTGGGTGGGTCTGGACTTCATGTTCAGGAGGACAAAAATATACACTGGATGGGATTCTACGAGAAGGACAACTTGCATACAAAAGATAAAAAGTGATGTATATGGAGGAAAACCAACTGCTTGTTTTTTATGAAAAATGTGAGAAATCTGTGGCAGAGCAACGAGCAAGTGTGCAACCCTGAGAGGTAAAAACTGGTCCCCCACATCATTAAAACCATCGGTTGTATGTGGAGCAGGTCTCTGTTCTGCAAACAGCTGAAAGGATAATGTGACGGTGTCCCAAGATTTGATTTGTGGTTGCTTCACCAGGATAATCCAATTCAACACCTCTCACTGTTTGCTTTTCCAGTCAATTTTATGCAGTGAGATAATCAATTACTCATACTCGGTTTTAATGTTGTGGCTGATCAATGTATGTGAATGCATGAAGGAAGGAAACATGCAACAAAAACTTAGACACATTCTAGACATTCACTATTGAAGACAGAAGGTATGTGTTTCATGGCCTGAAGAAGGCAAGTATACTGTGCAGCACATGAAATATGTTTAAAAAAAAGAAAGAAATATTGCCAGAGTCAAATGCCTCATGCTGAGGTTAGATGTGTACAGAAATCACCCAAAGTGGACAAAAAGAATGAAACTCCCACAGTCAAAAGCTATATGACACTTGTATGCTATTGTAGATTTTCAGCAGCAGCTGCTCGCTGTATAAATCCAATAAAAATTAAATAAAGAGATCTTATATAGAAGAGAACAGGGTGTCAACTTTCTTTCCTGTGTTTTGAGTTTGTGTTTCTGTGATCCCAAAAATGATTGGTCTTACATCCTTTAATGCTAAATAGGTGTACAGTTGTGAAACATTTATAATTCATAATACCAAAAGAAATGACAATTACTTCCATATGAATTCCCCCAAAAAATACACTGAATTACCTGCACTGGTTGTATAAATAAGTATGTAGAAAATAAAGGGCTATTTGTTTTGCATTTCTAGAGTGACTTGTTCCATAAAAAAAAAGAAAATGTCACCAAGTTATTTGTGTAAGTAACTGACCTTATTTTGTAGTTAAGGGTGTATTCACACCTGCCAGAGTTTGTTTCCCCCCCTTAGTTTTGAACCTTTTGTGCAGGTGTGAATACATTGAAAAAAACCCTGGTCCAGCACCAAACAATCAGACTGAGACCCACTGAATTAGTATTGGTCCGCTTCGAAACGGACTCTTGTGCGGTTCACTTCTGGTGTGAATACAAACCGGCCTCGATCTGACCCAACAACAGGAAACGTGCCTTTTTGGACTTAACGAGCCACTGTAGTGAATGTTGTGAATAGTGAATGCGCTGAAGTCATACCTGACCTGCCCTCTTATGCAAACTGCATCAAATGAAAAAAAAAAGTCTGCTTTTGGCCCAGACCAAACGCACAGACCAAAAGATTTTCCGGCTGTGAATACAACCTAAGTATCTGACTGTCTTGTTTCACTGTCACACCTGATGCCATCATTCAGGAGTTCCTGAGATTGGAGAATGTTTGAGTTATTTTCTGCAACTTTCTTAACATTGTAAAAATATATTAATTTAATAGTAGGCAAAATGAGCTATTGTTTATGTTCTCAGCCATATATTAAGATTTGAGCACTTTAAAAATACATGATATGTTTACAGGTAAAAAAAAAAAAAAACACCTCACCTGGATCACATATTGCTGGGAAAAATGTGATTCCTCTGACAACAGCCACACTTGTCAAAAACTTGGATATGGATTAATAAACTTTTAAAGAAATCCATCGTAACAAACATGCAGATCGAAACATGAGGAGCTCTCTCTCTCTTTCTCATGGTGACAGTGTGTGATGTAAGAGAATCATAAACCTGAACGAATCAAGCACAAATTCCAGCATATTCAGTCTTTTGTCTGCATGTACTGCATCTGAATGAGTCAGTGAACCAAAGACAAAAAGCCTCCTGACTGCACAAAACTGTCAACAGTGAATCCAGACTGCATTAAGGTCTTGCAGACAGTTACTCTTAAAGACACGGAAAACAGAGCATGCTCTCTCTTTGGGAGAGCATGCTAAAAAAGCTTTGTCTCCACTGTGATCAATACAGGTCAGCGTTATTCACTGGATGTGATCATCCATGTGTTCCCCCAGGAGGTAAGTAAAACCGTTTCATTTTTCATCGTTTGGACTTATTGAACATGAACATGGATCTGCTGATGTAAGAGGAAGTCAAAGAGATGAAAAAAAGAAACAATCCCATGGGAGCTGTAAAAGGCAAAGATGGCTTTTAAGTGATAAAAAGTAGAAATCTGGATCTCCCATGGGGTCAAAGAAGATGTCTGAGATAAACGGGGACTTTTGTTTGAGTAATGGGTAAAACATATCAAAGAGGGCCTTTTTCTCAAGGCTGCTTCTCAGCTATAAAGATTTAGTTATACATGCAATCCAGCAACCTTTGGATGCAAAAGCTCCAAACAGACAACACAAACAGGTGAATTTAAGCCACTTATTCACGTGAAGATTGTGCAGAAGAAAACCCTTTTTTAATCATGTAATGCTGTCTTAAGTTGCTTTAAATAAATGATTAAAACATAATGCATTTGATCAAATTCTGACAGTTTTATCCACTGTATAGCCTGAAAATAGACAAAACAACAGCTCCTTTTTGGAGTATGTATACTAGGGCTGCACAGGTTCAGGCAAATATTCAACTGAAATACTATTGCAGAAAATTGCAATGATGATATGGATAATGATTAACCCTCATTTTCAAGCACGTTTTCCTTCACATTACACAATGTCCCCAACACTGTGAGAGCTCTAGCATCTCAGCCACTAAAGAAGCACTCCTAGTGTGGCCTTTAAGGAATGTAAAGCCCCTTCATCTCAATATTTTATAGATTGAAGCACTTTTTGCTGCTATTAAAAGGTTTTGCACATCTTCTTTGCAAAATAGCTCAAGCTCAGTCAGATTGGATGGAGAGTGTCTGTGAACATGACTTTTCAAGTCTTGTGACAGATTTTTAAAAGGATTTAGCCCTGGTCATGACCCTATTCTGAACATGGTTCCCTGTCCCTGCTGAAGAAAAGCAACCCCACAGCCTGATGCTGCCACCATTGTGTTTCACTATAGGAATTTTTTGTTCAGTGATACAGTGTTAGGTTGTATGTCACACAAAGTAGTTTGCATGAAAGCGTGAAGGTTTTGTCTAATCTGACCAGAGCACCTTCTTTGGTGTTTGCTGTGTTTTTCACGTGGGTTGTGGCAAACTGCAAATGAGACTTTCTTCCATAAACGCCAGATTTGTTAAGTACATCTACAATTGTCCTGTCGACACTCTCCAGCCTAAGTTGTGGATCTCTGCAGTTCCTCCAGAGTTACCATGGGCCTCTTAGATGTTTTCCTGATTAATGCTCTCCTTGGTCCTTGTTTTGAGAGGTTTGTAGTTGTGCCATCCTCTTTTAATCTGCAGATAATGGATTGGACAGAGCTTTGTGAGATTTCAAAAGCTTGGGAGATTCTTTTATTTACCTTTCTCCCTGACCTGTCTGCTCTCTTCATGATGCTGCTTGTTTGCTTATATTTTCTAACAAACCTCTGAGGCCTTTTTTGCCGCTGGATTTATACCGAGAATAGTATTACACATGCTGACTGTCTTACTAATTTGGTGACTTCTACCAAATTTTATTTAGTGTTGTGGATTATTGCAAATGCACATCTAACTTTTCTATCTAGCTTTTTCTGTCATTTTTTAAAACCATGTGTTATTCTCGTTCACAATTATGTCCTACTTTGTGTTGTTATAAAACAAAATCCCAATAAAATACATTAAAGTCAATTGTCGTAATGGGACAAATGATAAAACAGTTCAAAGAACTGTCTGCATACCATGACATCCAAGATGAAAACCCAAAATAAAATAGAAAGACTTAAATTTTCTTGGTACTTGCTACACTCTGATATTAATTGATAGACATTACTACATTTTTTCTTTAAATGTTTAATCAGTTTTTTATCAAAATCTTTGAACTTTTCACCAGAGCTGTATGACCACAAAACTAAAAAGAGACAAATCTGTGACATCAATCTCATCTCTCCATCAACCATCTGACTCAATCAGCCCTGACAGTCAGCCTGTCCTCTCCTTTCATCTCACTCCTCTTTTCTTAAAGCCGTCAGCATCCATCTTATTTGTTACGGCTCTATTATGCAGCGTAACCTAAATAAAATAAACGCATGAATAAGTAATTTATGTGATCCATAGAGTTTAAATAATTATCCATTTCTCCATAAGAAGCACTCATTGATGTGTTGTGACCCTAAGCTGTTTCCAAGGTTATAGAATGAAAAAGTCAGCGGTGAGCGGTTATGGAGAGAGAAACAAACTTCCACAATATCCAAATATTCAAATCTCTCTCCTGCTCTCTTTTTCTCCTTGCGCTGCGCCTCAAATATCCGTGACCAAATGGACTTATAATTGGCAGTCAGGAGGCCCAGAAACACTCCTTCACCTTCTCTCAGAGTCACCCAGATATTAGTTCTGGTGAGTTAGACGGTTGATCTAAGCACGTAGAAAGAAATGAAGGAGCGAAGAAGTCATTAGGTGGAGGTTGTGTTTGTACGAGTCTTTCTCCTCCTCTAAATTTTTTCTCTTTTCTTCTCCAGAGATCTAAAAACATTCCTTCTCCCATCTTTTCTGTTCAATGTATCCCAGTCTGTGTTATACTGGGCAGACAGCACAGGGTTCAGGGCCATAGTGTGTATTTATTGAGAGGTTTCACACACAGGGTCCTTGTTTTTTTTTCTTGTGAGAGTTGGGAGTTCCTCCTTGTATGGACTAATTATATATCTGTTGATTTATGAACCCTATTAAGAAGGAGGTGGAGAAAGAGGGGAAAAGAGAAAACTGCAAGATGGAGTTTGCAGATGTTATGCAGCAACAAAGCATGTGCAGGCAAACTCTTCAGCACGTGAATAAAATGTCCATCCATCCATCCATCCTCTATACCCGCTTGTCCTTGCAGGGTCACAGGGTGGCTGGTGCCTCCAGTGGTCATTGGGTGAGGACGGAGTACACCCTGGACAGGTCGCCAGTCCATCGCAGGGCAACACACATACAACCATGCAGACACTCATTCATACACCTAAGGGCAATTTAGATTGACCAATTAACCTAACAGGCATGTCTTTGGACTGTGGGAGGAAGCCGGAGTACCCGGTGAGAACCCACACATGCACAGGGAGAACATGCAAACTCCATGCAGAAAGACCCCAGGCTGGGAATTGAACCCAGGACCTTCTTGCTACAAGGCAACAGTGCTACCAACTGCACCACCGTGCAGCCCATTATTTGGCTTTTTAAAATGACTTATCTTCAAAATAATGGAAAGACTGATTGAGATAAGATTATTTTTCCCTCTTTCAAGATATTTAACCTTTCTTGCTCTCAAGTGTATGTAAAATTAAACTCTTGAACTTTTCAACATTTCTAATGGGGCCATTGAGATGAAAAGTAATTCACACCAGAGGTAGGCAACAGCCTAAGTCATACAAGAATATAAAGAAAATGTGTCCACAAATGAAAGTCCGGGAAAAAACTTGACTCAGGAAAACTGAACACATATAGCTATAAAAAGTCAGGAAAAGTGCTGAAATCTATCAAGATTTAGAAAACATTCCCGCAGCTATGTGCAAATTAAGATCAATAGGTTTAATATTAACTGACCTATAGAAAGGTTTCTCATCACCAAAGTAGTCCTTCAAAGGTAAAAGCAAAGATACCTTTACAAACAGTCTTTGGTGTTGCAAAACATACTGTGTGGTTAACGTGGTTACAGCTGCGTATCTGAGCCATAATCCAAAAGTAGAACACAATTTCACCATAAACCAGCCACAACCAGGTGCCCCAAGTAAGATTTCTGACAGACAAGTCAAAATAATTATCAAAAAGTTGAGCAGAAAAGCCTGACAAGAAAAGGTACTGTTTTTTTGCATGCTGAAGCTTGTTTAAAGTTTGCTGCTGAAGATTTGAACAAGCCAGTGAAATACTAGAAAAATAAAACCCAAAGCCAAAACCACCATGCCCAAAGTAAAGTTTGCAGGTGGGAACAACATAGTGTGGTCTGTCTTACAGTAATATAGTACTGGCAGAGATAATATACCAGAAGGAAGATGACTGGAGAAATGAACTGAAGATGAAACAACTGCAGATTACCAAGCAAGACCATAGTCCAAATCACACAGCCAAGAAAACTCCTAATTAGTTTCAGAGAAAACGTTAAATAGCTAGATTGGCCCAGTCAATATACCTTACTTACTTATGTCTAAATGAAAATCTGTGGAAAGACCTGAAGATCAGAATGCATAAGAAAGAATCACCAGAACCTTTAACACTTGAAATAGTTTGTGTTGAAGAATAGATGAAAATTATTCCAGAGCAATGTATTTGGCAACTTCCTCAATATAGGAGACATCTTGAGGTTCTATTTACCAAAAAGCCTTTTACACTTAGTATTTAATAAATTTCTGTAAGTGATTTTATCTGCAATAAAATTTGAACATGATACATTTTTTTGCAAAATAATATGCAATATTTTAATCAATAATTAATTAATTTAGTTTGATTTCCTGACAAGTTACACATCTTTTTAATCTATTGTATATTCAGCTTGCGTGAATCACATGTATGTTGGCTGTAAAATGACACGACTGTGACCAGCTGTCCACAGTCAGGATATGTTTAAAGCACCAGTTTTGCTGCACTGTCAGGCCACCGCACCTCCACACAGCATCTTATGACCACGGCAATAACTTTGTGGTGCATTAAAGCACACCTCGTACATCAGATTATCTATACTGAAATACCATTATAGTCTTATTAACACTTTTTAAACAATCCTTTATTGTATTTCTTTACTGTTGCATACTTGTTTTATTGAATAATAAAATCTGATCAAACTGTAGTCACTTCAACACTGGTCACTTTAGTTATTAGTTAAACCATATGCCAATAAAACATTGTGTATAGTTTAATTACACTTTTCAAAGCAGAATATTTATTTTTTTAATTATTAACAACATGGACAGCAGCATAGATAATCTAGTATACAGCTTGACTTGAATGCACCAGGACGTAAAATGAACATAAAAAGCTACACAAACATGCATAGGTGACTGATGGGCCTGACCCATTTTAAATATGTTCTCTGCAGTAATGTAAAAATAAGCAGAACTGATCACAGAACATCTACAACATCTTTCGTAGTTACGTTTAATATCACTAAGGCACAGCCTCAGGCAATACCTCTTAATTCTGTTCAGTGCTTTAACAATAATAAAAAAGAAAATTAGAAGTAATCGGAAGTAACTAACCAAATACAACCTAATTCTATTCAAATCAATAAATACAAATAACTATACAGTAAGATACATTTGTGGTAGAATGAAAAATAACCAAGATGCAAACAGTTTAAGAGAGAAAATCTCCTGCAGAAAGTTCTTATATTTCTACTAGACATCCCAGCTAATCTGACATATATTGGATGGCAAACCTCTGTGCATTATGCATTGTTATGGTCAAACAAACATATGCATTCAACCGAATATGTGTTCATTGAGCTCCTGGGACGAAAGTGTCAGGAAATGAGATCCCGATCAGCAGGGAAGGAAGCTGTATTCTAAAATAAGAAAAACAAATCAACACCACTGGAACAATCTGCCCTGTGTGTGTTGGTGTGTGTGTTTCTAACAAGTGTAAATTAAATCATCTGTGCACTTTGTAATTGCTTTCTAACTATCTAGGACACTATTCTTATGGTACAAAACTGGAGTTACAGCCTCCCAGATGTCTGCTTCAACCAACAAGTTTTGTTGTTCATCCTTTTCTCCCTGTTTGTATATTTTAGTCAGATTGGGAAATATTTATGTCACAGAAACATGCTGCAGCATCTAGCAAACGAGTGTATAATTAAACATACACAGAGCTTCTGGACTCTTTTAATTTCTATATCTAGCTTCTCGTTTGACATTTTTCAAACTAGTTATTTTGTACATGTGCAAAACCCTGTCAGTAAGGGCCAAAATTTGTCCAGACAATAAAAAATATTCAGCCTCCTGTTGTTTCAAAACAGTGCTTATTGATTAATTTAGAAATATTAACAGGGATATTAACTCATTTGTGTTAAACAGAAACTGATACAACAGAAGATTCAATCTGTTTAGAAGAGATGTTTATAGAACCAGTTTGGTTTCCTGCCTGTAGAATATCCAAACTGGCTCTTAACTGTGTTTGTATTTGACCAGTTAAGAATCTGTTCTGTTTAAGCAGTGTGACCTTGATGGAAAAACCTTTTTATTTAACCCATTAATCTATTAAAATTTCTACAAATTAATTACACAAGGTATTATTGTCCCACCCTACCAATCCCAGTTAATTAAATTAGACATTTGCTAATTCAGTGTCCTAGTCCAATATTTTTAAATAATGTATACCATGTATAGGATACTTAAAAACACAGTTACTTTGAAATTCAGTAGAATAACCGTACAGTACACTCTGGTTTGATGACTATTTAAAAATGGGACTTTAAACAAATTTATATGGAGGTGCAGGTAGTTGTGGACAATGTTTACAAAAAAAGTTGTTCTTCAAATCTCATGAAATTTAGCACTTCTGAACGTCAATACTTTAAATGAGTAGTGATTCAACTGCTCTCAGCACAACTCTATCAAACACGCATAGCTGTTGGAGAATGGTGTGCTGAACAAGTGACACACAGGAAGCGTGCAAACTTAATGTCAGTCAGTCAGTCAGTCATTTTCTACTGCTTATTCCATAGTGGGTCGCGGGGAAGCTGGTGCCTATCTCCAGCAGGCTATGGGCAAGAGGCGGGGTACACCCTGGACAGGCAAACTTAATGTAAAGGGTTAAAAAACAAAAAACATGGGAAAAAGTAGCACCCACCACTGGCCAAAAGGGGGCAGCTTTATATAGTGCCACAGTGGCAGGTTTGCAAAATGACGGGGAGAACAGGAAAGAAGAAGTAGTGATGTACCTAAACATTTAGGAAATGAATGGTACATTACCCCCCCCCCCCCACCACCACCACCACCTTTCCAATGGTCCGATCTCTTGCACGCCGGTGATCATCGGGATAGGAGGAGACAAGCGCGCTAATGTCTCTTTGCTGGCAAAAAGACATAAACTCTTCAAACTGGATCCAAGGGTGTCATACGATCATCGATCATATGTGCTAAGTTAAGTACTGATGAATTACTGTTGAAAGAATCCGGTATTCCCTCACTCAGTGAGGGAAGAATGGAGCAGGAGATCGACAGACGGATCGGTGCGGCTGCCACAGTAATGGGGGCGCTGTGCCGGTCCGTTGTAGTGAAGAGAGACCTGAGCCGAAAAGCGAAGCTCTCGATTTTCAGGTCGGTCTACGTTCCTACCCTCACCTATGGCCATGAACTTTGGGTCATGACCGGATACAAGCGGCCATCCGAGAAGGGCTCGTAGTAGAGCCGCTGCTTCTCCACATCGAGAGGAGCCAGTTGAGGTGGCTTGGGCATCTATACCGGATGCCTCCTGGACGCCTTCCTCGGGAGGTGTTCCAGGCACGTCCCACCGGGAGGAGGCCCAGGGGACGGCCCAGGACACGCTGGAGGGACTATGTCTCTCGGTTGGGCTCCCCCCGGAGGAGCTGGAGGAGGTGTCTGGGGAGAGGGACGTCTGGGCGTCTCTGCTGAGTCTGCTGCCCCCGCGACCCGGTATTCATTCATAAAAGGGGTAAATTAAGGTATAAGCATTGCTTACTTTCTCTCTGAGGCCTGCAAAAGCAAACTGTCCCAGAGAAGTCCCCAGTAGAGATGCTGTCTCTACAAGCCGTGTGAAGTGGTTCTCCCTGCTTGAGAGAAGGACAACAGGAGCCGCATCACCGTGGTTATGGTAACGTGCAGTTTGGCCGGCTGACAGAACAGCCGCCACTCCCCACAGCTAAGGAGGTTAGCTGTAGCTAACCGTTTAAAGACTGTGGACGTTTCTTCAAACTTCGCCGCCTTGGACAACGTTCCTCACCACAGTTCATGAGGTTAGGTTTTGGGCAGAGAGTAATAGTGAAGGATTTCAATTGAAATGATCTAAACAATAACTTAACTTCACTTCCAGATTCTTCAAGATAATCCTTGGTTATCAAACATAAACATTGCATGGTAATGTTGCATCACTCTTTTGGTCATGATTTCCAATCATCTTTAATCAACTTGTTTATATTGTACATAGCCCATTAGTCTTTGTTATTCTTTAATTCTGCTTGGTAGTTTAGTTGGATTGTTTTAGCAAAGTAAAGAGTTTGTTGATTGAAATATGTTTGATTTTGAGTTGACTTATTTTTGTTAATAAATTCTTGTATTTTAAGAAATTGTGTGAATTCATTCCATATGTGTGCAGAGTTTATGCTGTTCAATAATGCCAGAGCTCGTCTCACACCTTTCTATTTTGTCCTAATACCATCGCCTTACTGGGCTGGTATTCACAGGACAACCCTTAACAGACCGAAATATTATTTGATAAAATATTTAAATATTAAATATTAAATAATATTCTCAGATTCATAATCCCAACATGAACCTTAAGTTAAACAGTTTTATACATCATTTAAGACGTAAGTGAAAATTAAGTTAAAACTTAACCGTCGTCCAGTCAGGGATAAGGGTTTAGTTTTGACTTATTTCAATTACATTTTAAAAGATCAGCTACTTTTCTACATATTTTGTACTCTTACATAATACAAACTGACTCCATTTTAAATATAATTCTGAAACACCAACTTCATGACCAAAGAATCCATTACCTTAATTACCTTAATTCTTTTCAACCCATGTGGCAACTGCTGAAAGTAAGGAAAAACAGAGAAAACTGAAAAAAACTGAGGTAAAACAAGGCTAAAAGAACAAACCAATCAATATTTGTGCGGAGAAAACGCCTAAACCTTCGAACCTCCTGCTTACATTCTGCTGATGTACCGCTCTCACAACTTGGGGAGAAGACAATGGGTCAGTTTTTATCACTTTTGATTTATCTTTAATTTACTTTATTGTTTATATCTAAATACTGATAATTATGAAAACCCTAGCAAGAACACATGCATGGTGAATATGGTGTTTTTTAAAGTGCAGTTGTTTTCAATTAAATAAAAATAAATAACCACAAGATTTAAATGTATTCATTTATTTTGGTAATGAACATAAATGTAACAACTAAATCTTGTCATGTGGCTTGTGTAAACCATTAAAGATACTAATTTTACACCCCTGAAAAAAAAAACAGTTAGTAAAAAACAGATTTCAACAGACCTGCAGTTATTTGACCAAGAAACCTAAATCAAGAACTCCTCGGCTTTAGGGGTTAGTGAAGCGACTCTTCTCCCTTGCCAACATTTATTTTCATTAGTATTTCACTAAAGTTTAATTTTTCGTCTATGCTTCCTGGACAGTTTAACAGCAAATAATCTCAGATTTAAAGTTTGACAGCAGCTCAGAAATTATTCCTGTAGATTTCCCCCACTCATGCTTACCTCTGAAAGTCATCAAAGTCTTTTAATTTGTTATTCAGGCAAAATCAGTGGAGCTGTATTATTATTTGTAATAATTATGAAGGGTATAGTCCTTTCAACACATTAACTGGTCTATTGAGAACTAGATGAAATATTGATGTCAAGTGCAATGCAGAAAGAAATTTCACTTTTGAAGGAGGATAATTAAATATGAGTTATAATTACTCAAACACTCTTCTACACAATCAGCTGTGGATGATTATAAAAAAGGCAGCTATGGAATTCAATCAGTATTTAAATTGAAAATAATTAGACAGTCATCAGAAAATAATTTGAAGAGTAAACAGTGTCTATTCGGTGTCATGAGGTTTGTGTGTTTATTTATGTGTGTAACACTCTGCAGAGATGGGCCACTCTCCTCTGCTGCACCACCGATTTCAATTCAAGGGCCATTTGTTTGCATTATCTGGTTTATGACAGGCGGGGTGGGAAAATGCCACTGTTGTATCTGATTCTAATTATTTAGCAGCTAAAAAACATTTGTTGCTGCATCTCCTGTTTGCCTGCACCTCATTTGTCTGCGTTTTCATTTTTTTTATTCCCTCCGTTTCTGTATCTTGCATCTCCTGGAAGCTACAATCAGACATTAGAATTCTCTGAATGTTTAGGAAAATGTGTTTACATCCCTCTGTGAAGCAGAAGGAAAAATAAATACCAATCTCATATCTGTGCTCTCAACAGAAAGCTTTTTCCTTGCATACCTCATTCTTCCTCCAGTCATTGTTCCTTAACATTTTGTTAATCGACAGTGAAAATCTATTAATAAAACAAATAAGCTAGCAGTAAATTATTGCTTGAAGTAATTTTTATTATTTGTAGTTCAACAAGTTATCTCAGGTTTCCACGTAGATCCATCACTACACAGTGGGGGGAACCCAAGTAAAAAATGTTACTAAATATCCCACTTATATTTGTTCTCAAGACTGTTGGTTGCCTTACATTTTCTCAGGCATAAACCTTTAGTGTTGCCGTTCTTTGTATTTGAAGTTAGTCTAAATGTCTCACCAGAATTCTTAAAACTTGGCTGAACTGGAAATGTTGTATGCATTCTTCCCAGAGAAAATTACCCAGTGACTAGTGGAGATAGCCACCAGTTCCTACGGAGAACCAAATCACACATCACTCAAATAAATTCAACTGTTCTTAATTAACTGATCCGGTAATGCTGGGAGCTATTTAATAATCATTATGGCAAATGGCTTTTTGGTTAATTTTTCAATAATTACACTGTACTAAAATATAAATGTAACACTTTTGTTGTTGCTCCCATTTTCCATATATTACATATATTCTATATTCATACATATATGTGTGTGTGTGTGTGTGTGTGTGTGTGTGTGTGTGTGTGTGCATTAGGGCTGTTAATAGATTGATAAATATTAACTAATTAATCGCAAATCAGTAAAAATATTATTCGTGATTAATCTACATTCAATTTTATTCAATAAGTTTAAACAAAAGGTACTTTTATTGTTTTCTTTTACCTTGACACCCTTTCTGAAATCTGTGAAATAAAAACAAAACTTGCATTTGCAAAGAAATGCACAACATAATAACTTAACTTCATCACATACATTCATTTTGTGGTTCAGAAAATTGACCATTTAGGGAAAAAAGTTTGTTAGTTTGATCCGTTATTGTGTTGTTAGTTTGCTTGGACAGCGGTCCACATCTCGCTCCAAACTGCTGCAAAGTAGTATGTTGGGAGCCCTCCCCTCCTCCCTCCAACGTTGCTGCCAGGGTGCTTCGCCTTTAGGTGATATGTCAGTAATAAACTAATTTCGGTTTTGTCCAAAGCACCGTTTAGTAACAATTTAAAACGAAATTCTGCATTTAGAAGCATGTCTTTCTGTTGTTGCATCGCTAGCTTTTCTGAACAAACAGCTCTGTTAGCAGATAAAGAGCTAAGGCGCTCCTGAAGGCGCTGCCTATGTGGAAACTTGTTGCCTCACACTGACTGTGCTTTCCGTATTCCAAGTTAATCTGAAGCTTTTAGTGTGGTTTTGCTTAACAATCAGCAATTTCTAATAACTAACTAATTGTAATTATTAAGTGCTGTGAGCCCAATAATCACACCACCAGAGTGTATCTCTGATCTCTATTCGTAAGAAAATATTTGGTTAGAATTTATTTCTATGAATTATGATTTGTAATGATACTTTTTGATAAATATTTATAATCAATAATCATAATCTCTTACAGTGACAACCAATTAAAACACAACTTAAATCCATCAAAACATTGAAGGGACTATGTTCACACAGGAACCTCAGGTGAATGTGTATACCATCTTGTTCCACATCAAGCCTTGTTTAAAGCTGTAAAGTTTCAGTCACTTTTTTAAACCAAAAGACCCATTCATTTTTAAAACAGTGCCTATATGCCCAAAAAAACAGCAGCGACAATCTCTGGGACAGATGCCACCTCTCTTCATCTCCCCTTGTCTGTCTCTCATTCCCCTTTCAGAAATTAATCAGTCGACGTGTACTTGGGAAATGAGGTGACATTTTCCTGTAATGAGAGCGATGGGTAGAAGGGAAGAATTCAGTGCATTTCCAGGGCCTGCCATCGACAGAGATTGACATTTTCCATTATAGAGTCAAAAATGTACATGTTGCTCCATCGAAGTTGCTGTGTTTCTGTCTGTGTGTGTGTGGCTGTGTGGCAGCCGACGACAAGGAGGTCATCTATCTTGTTACAGCCATATCCCAAGGTCTATGTGTGTGTACATTTGTGCATATTAGCGAAAGGATGTGTGAGCATGTGTGTGTTTGGATACAAAATGTGTGAATGTGTGTGTGTGTGTGTGTGTGTGTGTGTGTGTGTGTGTGTGTGTGTGTGTGTGTGTGTGTGTGTGTGTGTGTGTGTGTGTGTGTGTGTGTTGAGAGAGAGAGAGAGCATCTGTAAGGTGAAAAAGCATGATTTATGGGAGGGAGTGGTGCTGGAAAGCACTAGGAACAGCGACGCCTGTAAATCCTGATAAAAAAAAAAAAACTGGATAGAAGCAATTTAATGCCATCAATCTTCCAACCTAGGAGCTGTGATATATTGGCAGGTTGGAAAGTGTGTGTGTGTTAGCTTAAGTTTGTGTGTGAAGGATTTACAGAAACAAGTTAAAACCTTTCTTCAACAAGACAACCCTATTTTTAACAATGATGGGGCCCACTGTGTGGGTTGCCCATGAAGTAGCTGTGATGCAACATAAATACATTTAGTGTAAACAGAATTTCCAAATGTTACCCTTAATACTAGACTTCATCTATCTTATTGACCTTACTTTGAATTTACAACGGGTAGTTAAAATATTCTCCAGGATATCAGGATCTGTGTTTCAAAATGTGATGCATCACCAGTTGTTTCAAATTTTATTTTCGAAAATAAGAAACTGTTTATTGTATTGTTTTCTAGCTTGCCATATGACATTGGTTTTTAGTGCAATTTTTGATGTTTAAGGTAGAAGGCATCATGATACAAGGCTCCAACGCATATGTGAAACCAGAATACATCTGACTACAGTTTTCAGTCTATTTTTAGCTCATGTTTAAGGTATAAATAAAAAGGTTCACAATAAATTTATGGCAGATATTTTTACAGTGAAATATATCAAACTATATAACCTAGAAAAACACAGAAAGAGAGGAAAGATACTAAGAAGGGAGGGAGGAGTTCCCTTGTGTAGGAACGGGAGGGTGGACTCACGGAAGGACAGACGGGCGGGCAGAAATAATTTTCCATACTTGAGACCCGGAAAATGACTAAATCAAATTCCATATTTTTCCTGACTGCACAGAAAGCCTTGCGATAATAAACCAAACACATTGGAATAACGTGCCACAATCAATCAATCAATGTCAAGCATTATTTATAGAGAGCTTTACACATCCAGGGTTACCAAATTGCTGTACTATAAAAGTAGAAGAGTGTGTGGGAAGCCATAGAGCGGTATCAAACTGAAGGGTTCAAGCTAGACAAAGTGTGAGGGTAAGCTAATGGTACCAAATGCTAGCTTGATATAGTGATCTTACACACAATAAGCCCAGCATACAATGGTTTAAGGGTTGCAGATGCTAGTTATTGTAATATGTATGCTGTGTGTGTTTCAGATGGAAATCTTGTTGAAAATGTTTCACTGCAGATGGTCAGTCTGGGTGTTTAAGCAAGCTTCCCAGTGGTGGGATGTTATTATTTCCATTTTCACCAATGCGCAGCGCTTGCAGAACTTCAGGAAGTCTGAAGAAATGTGAAGCTTTTTGTCCAACAAACTGCATTCAGTACTGAAACAACAAGATTAGACTTTTAGTGAATGTGTGCTCTTAAGGACGAGATAGGGCATTGCACTGTGGAAGCTAGCTACCGGCTCAGACTACAGGACTTTGGACCTCATTTTGGAGTCATTATAACAACTGTGAGCATGTCTGTGCAAGGGTGTTGTGCTGCTGCAGATATAGAAACATTCTTGTTGCCTTTTCAGCCCTGAGCGAAAACATGTATCATTGTATCTTGCTATAAATTTTGACAATAAATGTTTGTGTTTTAAAAGAAATGTCTCTGCTTTTGTTTTGTACATTTTACACTTTATGACAATTTGAATGTTAAATGAAAACAATCTAAGAATAATAACAATTAGATGAATCACTTTTGGTTTGGTATGATTTGGTCAACAGAATTATAAATCATGAGGTGGTCGGTAAAAACTAATTCAATTCCAATAAACACCAGCCCAGTATCAAAAAATACTAAAGCTAGTATGAATGCTATCACTAAAGAGTACGGTTTCTATAGTAATTTGTGTGATGACTTTACTCAGTGAGAAAATTAACTTACCTTTTTTTTTAATATAAGCAATCAATGCAGAAAAATATCAATTACAAATAGGATTGTACTATGGACTCCCCCCACCAGCCTATGCAAAGATAAAATAGAAAATCATGATGCAAGCACAATGGTCACAATGTTTTATCACTGACAGCAGAAAAATACAAACTATTTACAAGAAGCCCAATAGGACATCTTCTCCTACAACAGATGCAGGGGCAGAAGCAGGGGAGCTTGGAGGGTCCAAATTACAAGCTCCACACATAATTGCAAAATTAGAAAAATACAAGCAGAGCAACGGAGTTGACATTGATGCTAACTACCTATCTTATTTTCTTTAAGCAGAAGACTGCTTTACTTTCAAAACAAAATACCTTACCACTGATGAGTTGACAAACATAAGAGATGCTTAAATTCACAAAACGCTCGCCATTATCGTTCATGAAATACAGTTATGCACTGGCCGAGGCCACTCCTCCTCCCATTGCTCACCAGTAGGCGCCAGTAAATAGATTTGGTCAAACCACATCCAATTTCAATTTTTTTTGGTTTGAACCACTCCGGCTGTTGAGGTTCTTGATGGTCTGGTAATTGTTTTTCAGTGTTTTAAAGCTTCTAACATCATTGCTGTGGTATTTGCTGGCACCTATAAGCAGCCATTAACAGAGTCGAAGTTAAAGTGTGGACCTAAATAAAGAACAGTCCATTCAAGATTGGGCCAAAACACCTCCAAAGTGGTGTAAAAGACTGCTAAACCAGTTTATGGAGCTTGCTGGGAGTTGTTCACAACATTCTGGCACAACCACAATGCAGTTCGTTACATAGGGCCCGGTTGATTTGGGCTGTTTGCTATCCAGTCATAAATGAAATTGTTATTTGAAAACTGCATTCTATTACTTACTCAAGTTATCTTTGTCTTAATATAAACAAAATCTTTGAATGATATGAAACATTTAAGTGTAACAAAAGGCAAAAACAGAAGAAATCAGTAAAGTGGCAGACTGTTTCACCTCACTGTCGCTACTCGGGTTTTAAATTGACATAAATAGGTTTCTCAGTGTGTTAACAATCTATGAATAGAAACTTTGAGTCAACAACTTTCATAGTATTTTTGCTATCACAAGAAAAAGGTTTTTCATTTGCTCAAATTTATTTAATTCACAAACTCAACTCCGTAAAGGTTAATTAAAATTGTTAAGTGCCATGTCATGTGATCTACCATCAATTCAAATCTGTGCATGTAAATATCAAGAGTTTCCTCTCACACCATCACTAAACTTCAGTGTCCTCTTTAACTTGGTGATAAATCCAGGGTTTTATCCATCTGTGAGCTCAGACTGAAGGCTGAAGGAACAACGGCCTTGTGTTTTCTGCTCCCCAGAGGCCAATGGGATTTTACATTCACTTGCCCACGAGTTAATAAGAGCATGATTTATAGCATGTCTGGGATTCATCTATCTCACCATAACTGGTGTCAGTACTCTGCTTTTTTTTCTCCTCCACTAAATGGTCTTGAAAAACCAATGCAGGATTACAATTTACCAACCTCAAAGTGTATGAACAATTTTCTCTGTCATCAACACAAAATATCCATTATTTTAACATAACCTAAGAGGGGTTTTGTTTAATCTTATGTCTACTCTTTGCATCTATTTAAGACACCTTTAATAAACATTTCTTATGGTTTAACTTGGTGTATAAAGCTAAGAGGGAAAATCTATTCTGGTATTAAATCATCTGTACTCTTCATTAAGAACACAATCTATTTAATTTTGTTTAACTGTTCAGTTTGATCCCTGAAGTGTTATCTGCTTCCTGTCTGCTGCAGCTGGGTTATCAGAGAGCTTGTACTGCGTTATCTTTCTGTGTGACTTACTACTGAGACTGAGAAATGATTTAATTTACCCCAATAGGCACAAATCACCCCTAGCAACAAAATTCACATCTCACACACACAAAGACAAACCCATTTACCGTTATACACAAACAAATCAAATGCTTTCAACTATGCATATCGAAGTAAGCAAATCCAGGGTCCACACGTGCACCTTGAAACAACGGTGCATCAGAACATGATCTCATTCATATACTGAATTGGATAATTCATAATTCATTCAATATAGATGTCTGATTATTTATTTTACAGCCTGCAGTCTTTTGATGAAGATTGAACCTGATGCAAATGTCCAAAAACTTTGTTCATATCCATGGTTTTCAACACGGACAACAGTGAGATTACATTCAAGTCATGGAAAGCAAAATCTAGAAACCCAGAAGTTATAATTGGATTGTGCCAGAAAAGTGCACAGATCAATTCTCTTTTTAAAGAAAGCAAATGTAGGTGCATCAATAAGTAATCACAGGTCCAAATCCAATCTACTATTGTGGCAGACCCCAAAATTTGATGGTGGGGTTCCTCTAGGTCTGTTCTTGGGCCACTTTTATTTAACATCTATATGACTCCAATGGCTAAGATTATAGAATACTACAACAGCTTTTACCAATGCATCCTGAAGACAACTTTATATTTTTTGTGTCATCACATGATCATAGTCCACTGCAGTCACTTTGTCAGTGAATCCATACCAGTGGATAGATGGGTGGAAATTTCCTCCAGTTTAAGGCGGATAGGACAGAAGTCATTGGTTCTGGTCCCAAAAATGCAAACATTGTAGCAGAACCTGCTATGATTTGATTAAACCCACAGCTAATGCTTGGCCCACATATGCAAAACAGGTAGGATGTGCAGAAAAAACACCACTGTGCATCACTAGAAGGACAGCATACCCCCAGTAAAACATGGTGGTGGCAGTATCATGAAATGGGGTTACTTTTATTGTAATGGAACTGGATTTATTTCCTAAGGTAGATTAAAATTAAAACCTTTAGAGAGATTTCCATTTTTAGCATCACAGCATACATCCAAATCAACAAAGGAATTGCTTTATCTGAAGGAAGTTAATGTTTTAAAATAGCCAGACCATAGTCAAGGAATGTTGGGCTGGCTTAAGATGGCTGTTAACAAGAGATCTTCCCAAAATATGAAGGAATGAGAACTTTTTTAAGATAAAGTCTACATACATTGGAGGGTAAAAATGTGGTGTGCTGATAGATCGCTTCTGATCTTGAGCAATTCCCATTTTTAATTTTAAGGTTTGCAAGACAAAATATTTGCTCCAGTTTCTTTTTATAAAGGAGGTAGCTTCGATACTTATGCAAAATGAAGAAATTAGAAGATTAACCCCAATTTATGCAAAAATACTTGCTGTTGTTTCGGTGCCAAGATGGGAGTTCTTTGTTTTGATGAATGCAATCACTGGAAGAAGAAAAATAAGAATTGATCACCATTCAGAGACAAACAAATAGAGCTCAACTGCTAGACTGCCAGACTACATAGTATCTTTATCGTTTCTTGTGCATGAAGCAAGTTTAACTTTTGCCTAAACGTGTAGAAAGCATCAAATGGTCAAATGGTGCTGCTTTATTGCTTTTGCACTATAGAAAAAATAAGCATTACATTCAAAAATGCTGAAGTTCTGCTGGTGACATTGTGTGGATTGCAATAAAGTTCCACAAAATTGAAGATGTTATGTTGTGGTCACCATTGACATTTTCCACTCTGGGTCTCATTGTATCTTGCATCATATGTGCCTATGTGATGGCCAAATGGCAACATTTGATCATCCTATCAGTCCCAGATTCTCTGGATACATTTCTCTGCCATTATAATCCAATTTGACTCTTTATAGCTGTAATCCTGCACAACAGAAGCAGACAGTGAGTTTAAAGCATAGCAAAAGATCCTGTAGAGAATAGAGTGTCAGCTGGAAGCTTGTGCTGGGCTCAGGCTTTTTAAACGACATCAGTCAAACTTTCCACCACCTTTAAGCCCAGGGTCCACACACCTCAGGACAGATAGATTACAGTTTTGACAGCTTTAAGCCTTCAAAGCCTCACATGTCAAAAAAAATATTCTCCTTTGAACTTGTACTTTACAGATCATTCTCTCTTTCTTTCACACACTCTGCGTTCGCTTCCTCATTGACAATGACAGATGATTACGTGACAATAAGCCTGCTTTCGGACAGGCATGACATGTCTTTCTCGAATGCAACCTATCCCACCCATCTCTCTAGACACAGACTGAGTCACTTTCAGACAACCAAATCAAAACTATTATTCTGGTGTACTGCAGCAGTAGCAGAGATATAGTTCAAAAGGTAAAAACTTGAAAAGCAAGATCTGTCAAGCAACTGCCAAAAAGAAAAGTTTAAACCCAGAGCTACAGCAACACTGAGCTACCTGCTTGACCAATACACAGGAGTGAATATTTGACAAATCTCAGGTTCTGAAGCCATGAAGCTTGCAGCAGCTGGGTTTGAAATAACTAATAAAGTAAGCCGCAAGGTTTTAATATTAAAAATGTAGGCATTTTTGAAAGTATTTTCTAAAAACATTTGTTTGCCTTAAATACACAACATTTTTAACATTTTGTCACTTTACTACCACAAACTTAAATGTATTGTAGTGCGATTCTGTGTGACCGACCAACACAAAGTAGTGCATAATTGTGTTTACAAGCTTTCTTACAAATAATAAGTGTGTCTTGCATTTATAACCAGCCCACTCTTTTTTTAACCAGCCGCCGTTTCTAAATTATCGCTCTAGAATGGCAGCAGATTCAGCTTCAATCTATTTGCAGCCAGTACAGTTAAGTCCAAAATTATTCCACCCCTGGCAGATTTATTTTCTCAATTATTTTAACTCAACCAAAAACATGGTTTCTAATAGGAAATGAGACCGGCATCGTCAAATTAAAGAGAGTATGTAAAAAGAATATTTGTTTTAAGATAAAAATCCAGAAAAAATGACATTTTATTATAAATTGGCATGCTGAAAATAATATTTACCCTCCTCAATTATCATTTGAAAAATATTTAATAGTATTACAGCCATCTAACCCTTGTTTTAATTGCTGACCAGTCTTTTGCAAGTTGCCACTGATATTTCGATGCTTTATCCATGGCAGGCTTTCTCTAGATCTGGGCCAAACTGCATATCAATCTGGACCAAGGCCAAGGTGTGGAAAATGGGGGTTGAATTACAAACTTTGTCATATAAAATGTAAAATATCAATTTGTGCAGTTTATATAACAAATCTTCAAACATCAAAGTGTCAAAAAAGCTATGATTCTGCAGCCTCTCACAAAACCTTTTCTGATGTAGAATTTCTTACCTCAACTTGAAGTTCACTTTGGCTAACAACAGGTGTGTTAGCCCACGCTGTTTCCCTGTCGAGCCTATATTTTCTCTTCTTCACAGCTACTTCCATCATAAAACATTTACAGAATCAATCCCAGTTTGTTAAGATGTAATTTTGTACATTTACCAGATTGGGTGTAGCTAAAGATACACAATGTAATGACAGAGAAAACATCACTGCTTGACATTTGTTTCACTTGTGATTTCTTTTAATTATTAATTTTTTATCATTCTGGTACTCACGTTGCCGCCCTGGGCAACCACCTAAAACAATTTATCCTTTTCACACAACTTTGCCATACCATTATTTAAAATCCCAATAAAAGATATGGAGGTTCACCGTTGTATCCTGTTAAAATGTCAAAAAGTTCAATACTTTTTAAATGGGTTCCACATAAATATTAAGGCACCTCTAAAACAATTATTTTTTTAAAATGCACTACACATTTTTTACACGCAGTATTTAAGCTTGTTTGCCATGTAGGGTGTTGGTAACATGTAATTGTGAAACTGATTCATAACAAACAATAAAATACAACCACTTCCTCCTCATTTACAACTCAGTTGGGCATTTTATCCAGGCAAGGAACATCTTGTTTCCACCATAAATTGGGAGTTTCTTCCTTTTCTTCCGAGGATTTCACAAGTGTTAGGAGGCCTTTCCTTTCTTTTCAGTAGGGAGGGCAGGCAGCTTGTGATAACCTTGCCCTGTCATTGCGTTCTTAGAACAAATCTGCTCTTATCAGGATCTTGTAGCGGGCAGCAAATGCAATTTCCCAGCTCCCCTGGCGGGTAGCTGCCTCAAATCCTCTAAGGGCAATCTGCCTGTGTGATCTGACGTCTTTAAGAGGGACTTGAACCGGTGCAACATTAGCCCATCAGACCACCAGCTCTACCTCTGACAAAGTGTCAGCTCGCTCACTCTCTTTCATTTTCCCTCTGATTGCCTTTTCTCTCTCTCATCCTTTCTCTGTTGTGCTACTTTTCAGTCCACAGTTCACAGGAATGCATTAGTGACTCCTCTTTTCCATCCAGGCTGTTTTCCCTCTTCTTTCGCTTTACAAGCCCCATCCATCCCTATTACAGCAGATCTCTTCAGGCAGGGTTACTATTGAGGTGGGTGTAAATATGTGTGAAAACTTTGAAAAGGATTCCTGTGCAAGACAGAAAACCTATTGTGGAAACAAGGACAGGAATTTTAATTTTAATGAAATTGAGTAGATGCATGCATCTTTTCTGGATAAACACCTAGACTGTTTTAGAGAGTTTTTGAATTTTTTGAGAGTTTGTATCATTTCATTTACAGATCATGCATACAACTTTGAATATGTTTTAAATGTTTTATTGTGAAGCAAACAACAAAGAGAACAACATAACAGAAAACGTCAGCGTTCATAACTGTTCACTCCCAAACTACAGTCTATACTTTGTAGAGCCACCTTTTAGTGCAAGTCACTTTAGATATGTCTCTTTGAGTTTGCCACATCTTGCCACTGAGATTTTTGCTGTTCACAAGTGGTTTTCACTTGTGAACAGCTATCTTCAAGTCTAACCACAGCTTCTTAATTGGACTGAGGTCTGAACTTTGACTAGGCCATTCCAAGGCATTGAAATGCTTCCCATTAAACCACTCAATTGTTGCTTTAGCAGTATGCTTCAGGTCATTGTCCTGCTTGATCCCAGGCTTAAATCACAGACACACTGACACAGGCTATGCTCAAGAATATACCTGCATTTAGCACCATCCATCATTCCTCGACTCAGGCAAGTTTTCCAGTCCCTGCTGCTAAAAAACATCCCTGAAGCATTATGCTGCCACCACTGTGTTTCACTGTGAAGATGATGTTCTTGGGGTGAAGAGATGTGTTGGGGTAGTGCCAGACATATTGTTTATGTATATATTTCTCACTTCACCAGCTAATGTTGTGCATATCCATCACATAAAACAAGATTATTGAACATTTAAATTACAAGTTTGAATTTAACAAAATAGGTAAAAAGCCAAATGGTGTGAATAGTTTTGCAAGGCGTTTTATATGCACAACACTTGTAATATCACAACAAAGCATGACTTATGTTAAGTTGATAGATTACCTTAAAATGTCAAAACACCTTAATATATCATTATTTCTACAACTTGACTGCACAATGAAGTCAAGTGCAAGGGCACCAGAATGTAGCCAAAGGTTACCACAGATTGATGGTGTTACGTTTGGAATGGAGAATTCTGGGATCAAAAAAAAGGTCTGTAACATGAAGGAAATTGTTGTCGACGAGCAGAAGCTTGGAGACCTATGAAACCGGCAACCTACCCAGGTATTTAAATGCACTCTGCATTGAGCATAATCTGTCTTTAACTCACCGCAGTAATGAATCGCCACTTGTTAAAAAATTATTTATTTCAAAACCCTACAACTCTGACAGCTTTCAGGTACAACACGTAATTTTTAATCCTGGTCTGACTAGCATTGCTTCTCTGGTGTGCACAAGGATCAGCATGGTCTCCCAGCAACACTTCCATTCAGAATAGTCTACGTTATATTGGTGAGCAATACAGTGGTGCAAGTAGTGCAAGTTTCACTTTTCAACACATAAACAGTCTGCGTTTTACTTAAGAGGGTGTAACTCCAGAACAGAGGTGTGTGTGTCAAAATGGTTTTCTGAGGACACAGTCTTTCACAAAACTCAACCTTCATTAGCCTTTCAACAGTTATTGTTCTCATAACATCTCTTTTGGCCTCAGTCCCTTTAAGCTAATGGTACACATGTGGTGGTTGGAAGAGAAGCTAAAATTCTGATATGCTACCACACAGCAGTCAATCATTTCTCTTCAATTTGCTAAGACACTGAGAAAAAAATCTAGTTGCAGCTGCAAGAAGTACATTTGGAGAGAGAGGTTATTTATTTATTTATCTAATCTGTGGATATCAGTGTCGGGTGTATTTTCAGGGATGTCCACTGCTTGGTAGATTGAATGTTTTTTATTTTTCATGGTAGACTGATATAGTTTAAATACTTTGCAATAGTTTGAAAATACAGACCTACAACATGCACTGGGGCGGTTCGCAGCCGAGTGTGAAACGGCTGGGATGAAGATCAGCTCCTCCAAGTCTGAGGCCACGGTTCTCGACTGGAAAAGGGTGGCTTGTCCTCTTCAGGTTGGAGGGGAGTTCCTGCCTCAAGTGGAGGAGTTTAAGTATCTCGGGGTCTTGTTCACGAGTGAGGGAAGAATGGAGCGGGAGATCGACAGACGGATCGGTGCGGCTGCCACAGTAATGGGGGCATCTATACCGGATGCCTCCTGGACGCCTTCCTCAGGAGGTGTTCCAGGCACGTCCCACCGGGAGGAGGCCCGCCCGGGACACGCTGGAGGGACTATGTCTCTCGGCTGGCCTCGGAACACCTTGGGCTCCCCCCGGAGGAGCTGGAGGAGGTGTCTGGGGAGAGGGACGTCTGGGTGTCTCTGCTGAGTCTGCTGCCCCCGCAACCCGGTCCCTAATAAAGCGGAAGACGACGAGTACGAGTATAAGTATATACAATTATTCCAACAAAATAAAATGCATTTTATTATCTTATAAACTTAATGTTCATAGCACTCATGGGCACCTCTTTGGTCTGGCTGTTGCCTCCCTGCTCATACTATCTGTAGATTGTTATCTTCCCTTAAATCCAGGATTTACATTTTTCTTAACCCTGGGGCAAAAAGGGTTTCCAACAGGTAAGTGAGGACAAATCTGTTGTCCCTACCTGTGCTTTCTCTGCATTAGGTGTTTTATATTATACTGTGAGGCACACGGTGATACTTTTATCACTCAAAGGGGCTATATAAATAAAATGTTCCTTCTTAACTCACATAAAGCTCACCCACATTTTCTACAATGATGATCTTTGTACCAAAAGTGCTCTATATATCCTTTATCTTTGTTGCCAATAGGCAGCCACATATCCACTCGACAGAATCTTGTTAGGAAGGTCTTTTTTGTCAAGAAAAATATATTTGGCACTTTGCAGTTTAGTTTGCGTGAGAAAAAATAAACACATTAAAGGAAAATCAGACAGACCTCTTGATGATGTTTATTATCTAGACAAATAAATTAAAACCAATAATTACTATTCCTCTATCTGATGAATCAGATGATCCGATCGACAACTGTATGTACAAATCCCTAACTTCTCTGTAAAATGTCTTATATGGAAAATTAACTGATTTCTACAGAAACCAAATCAATCCCATCATCTCCCAGCTCTCTTGTCCTGGCAATAGCATCTCTGCTGGAGTCTGACAGCAACCAGATGAAAGCTGGTGTGTTTGAGAGTCGCACAACCCTCAGAGAAATCATGCAGTGCCATTGATGAGGTGCCTGCTTCAATACTTTACTCCCTTGGTGGTAATGTGTTGTAATGTCGTGAGAAACCAAGACAGAAAACAGAAAAATAAAAGAAATTGTTTTATACAAGGGTTTCGTGTCATTTCTAAAATTTGTTTGAGCTTTGAATCACAGCTTCTTGTAAGTTGTAAATAAGCTGTTGAGCTTTTGGTACAGATAATGAAATGCCTGGTTGGCAAACGTCTGCTTTCATATCTTGTTTCAGCTGCAGTGATGACAGAATTCAAACCTCATGTTGCGAATCAAGCTGGTAATTGGGAAACTGATAATTTAAAAAAATATCTGTTTGTGGCACATATTGACAGCTCAAGCTGACAGATGCAGAGTTCTGGTATGGTTCTATGATTCTTAACCCATAGGATGTTATATGATGTCTGCAGACCCTTTCCAGCTGAAACAACTTATACTCTCCCATGAAGGCTTTCCATGGGTTTTAGAAGTGTGTTCATGGGAACTTCAAACCATTCTTGATTAAGCATCTTATATGAGGCCAGACACTGATGTTGACCTCACAATGATGATTAGCAGTCACCGTCCATTTCATGCCAGAGGTGTTCTATTAGGTTGAGGTCAGGACTCTGTGGATGTCAGTTAAGTTTTTCCAAACCAAACTCCTCATCCTTGTCTTTGTTGGCCTTGCTTTACACACTGGTTCTCAGTCAAGTTGAAACAGGAAGTTACTATTCCTAAACCTCGCACAAAGTTGGGAGCATGACATTGTCCAAAATGTATTTGTACAATGAAGTAATAGGAGTTTTTTTTTACTGGAACTAGGAGGCCAAGTCCAGCTCCTACCATAATACACACACCATAATATCCACTCTGCACCAAACTTGATACTTAACACAATGCATTCAGAAAAGTGCTTCGTATTCATGAAAATGTATGGCAATAAAAGGAGAATCAAGCAGCAGAACTGAAATTCTTTATCAGCAAAAGTGTCTGATTCGTCAAAAAAGAGTATATTGAAAGCAAAAAAGTATAATTTAAAAAATTGATGCTCAAACCTGTTTTCAGAAATTCCTACTTACTATATTCTAATGTTTTGCTAAGATCTAATTTTAAATACAAAATAGAATAAATTACCCTTTTGTAGACATAAAACAAAACAAATTCACAACAAATGCCAAACTAAAAATACTAACAGTAAGTAATAAATTATATCAAATATCATATAATTCATGTACCAATAAAATGTCTGGAGATTAAAATCTGGCAGTTTTTCAATAACTTGGCTGAATCTTAAGAGTGATTGGAAGATCAAATACTGAAAAACTAAGAACTCCCACAGTCTTCAGTCTACAAATTAATCAATCAACAGCCTGAATGTTTATGCCCTGTTTAGGTTTGAAAAATATTTTTATGAGGTTTTGACACATAACTGGGGATAATCTTGCAATGCCTTTATTTTCTCTATCTCTGCTAAATGCAATGTAGCAATTGTTTGCTCCTTAATGTCTGTTGCTCTCCTTTTAGTTGGTAGAATAATAATGAAAAAGTCAGAATCAACAAACCTCAAAGCAAAGCCTTATGATCGGTGCATCTCTAATAATAATAACAACAATAACAATATTAATAATAACGTTAGTAAAAGAGTTTTTTAAGGTGCAGTGTTTTATTTTACGAGCTGATATTTGCAAATTGTGTTTATCTTCATACAACACAGCACAGTTTCAACATGTCATTTAAACAGCATCTAATTTGCATGAATGCCGATGAAAACACGCAGAGCAAAAACACAGACAAACATGAACAGTCGTAACAAAACAGAAGTTCTCATCCGACTACAGCACAGATACACACATTTATTTCATAACATACTTACACACACTCAAGCCACTTTAATTAGATTCTATCGGATTTTATTAAATCTTTCTTGAGCTTTCACTTCACAGCGGCATCCATCAGAGGATTATTATTTATCTTGCTGTCAAGAACTGGCAGCCTGTGGAATCCCACTGAGACTGAGTAGAACAGTTATGTCTACAGGTCCTTCTCAAAATATTAGCATATTGTGATAAAGTTCATTATTTTCCATAATGTCGTGATGAAAATTTAACATTCATATATTTTAGATTCATTGCACACTAACTGAAATATTTCAGGTCTTTTATTGTCTTAATACGGATGATTTTGGCATACAGCTCATGAAAAACCAAAATTCCTATCTCACAAAATTAGCATATCATTAAAAGGGTCTCTAAACGAGCTATGAACCTAATCATCTGAATCAACGAGTTAACTCTAAACACCTGCAAAAGATTCCTGAGGCCTTTAAAACTCCCAGCCTGGTTCATCACTCAAAACCCCAATCATGGGTAAGACTGCCGACCTGACTGCTGTCCAGAAGGCCACTATTGACACCCTCAAGCAAGAGGGTAAGACACAGAAAGAAATTTCTGAACGAATAGGCTGTTCCCAGAGTGCTGTATCAAGGCACCTCAGTGGGAAGTCTGTGGGAAGGAAAAAGTGTGGCAGAAAACGCTGCACAACGAGAAGAGGTGACCGGACCCTGAGGAAGATTGTGGAGAAGGGCCGATTCCAGACCTTGGGGGACCTGCGGAAGCAGTGGACTGAGTCTGGAGTAGAAACATTCAGAGCCACCGTGCACAGGCGTGTGCAGGAAATGGGCTACAGGTGCCGCATCCCCCAGACCTGGGCTACAGAGAAGCAGCACTGGACTGTTGCTCAGTGGTCCAAAGTACTTTTTTCGGATGAAAGCAAATTCTGCATGTCATTCGGAAATCAAGGTGCCAGAGTCTGGAGGAAGACTGGGGAGAAGGAAATGCCAGAAGTCCAGTGTCAAGTACCCACAGTCAGTGATGGTCTGGGGTGCCGTGTCAGCTGCTGGTGTTGGTCCACTGTGTTTTATCAAGGGCAGGGTCAATGCAACTAGCTATCAGGAGATTTTGGAGCACTTCATGCTTCCATCTGCTGAAAAGCTTTATGGAGATGAAGATTTCATTTTTCAGCACGACCTGCCACCTGCTCACAGTGCCAAAACCACTGGTAAATGGTTTACTGACCATGGTATCACTGTGCTCAATTGGCCTGCCAACTCTCCTGACCTGAACCCCATAGAGAATCTGTGGGATATTGTGAAGAGAACATTGAGAGACTCAAGACCCAACACTCTGGATGAGCTAAAGGCCGCTATCGAAGCATCCTGGGCCTCCATAAGACCTCAGCAGTGCCACAGGCTGATTGCCTCCATGCCACGCCGCATTGAAGCAGTCATTTCTGCAAAAGGATTCCCGACCAAGTATTGAGTGCATAACTGTACATGATTATTTGAAGGTCGACGTTTTTTGTATTAAAAACACTTTTCTTTTATTGGTCGGATGAAATATGCTAATTTTGTGAGATAGGAATTTTGGGTTTTCATGAGCTGTATGCCAAAATCATCCGTATTAAGACAATAAAAGACCTGAAATATTTCAGTTAGTGTGCAATGAATCTAAAATATATGAATATTAAATTTTCATCATTACAATATAGAAAATAATTAACTTTATCACAATATGCAAATTTTTTGAGAAGGACCTGTATGTGATTTTTAGCATTTAGAAGACGTCCGGTGCTCAGATGCATGTGCAATGAGCATACACGTGTGAAGTCCTGGTTAAGGTGTAAGGCAGAAAAGGGTCTTGAATCAAAGAAAGTTGAAACTTTAGGTTTGTAAATTAAATCTTTGATTATGATTTTAAAAATTTTTTTTATCTAATTTACGTCATTGCCCCTGATCAACTGCGGATTTTTTGCGTAACTAATAAAAAAAGAACCTGGAATCCATCGACAATGTTGTAAAGCAATGTTAGAAAGAATCTGTTGAGAAAATTAAAATGTACAAAATAAAACCTGTTACACCAACTAATGTATTACTACACATTATTCACTGTTATTTTTACATTCTAAAATGGGCAGTAAAACTATAAAATTACTCATTCTCTAAGAGCTCATTAACTAAGTTTTCCCAAAAGAAAGCTAATTTTCCATTTAATGTTGGGCTATGGAAGCATAATAGCCCTTAAAAGGTTAAAAATCCTGAAGTATAATTATCATTTAATATGTATATGTCAGGCAAGAATGACGCCTATAAAGTGGATAAAGTGATGGTGCGGAACATTTTCCAAGCAGTTTTTGCAAAGCTGAGATTTTTTGTCATTAGGACAGAATGAGTATTTTGTTTTTGTTTATTTTAATTTGATAATCAATAATAATAATATCAAAATATAATAATATATGCATCAGATTCAGTATTGCTGCCATCATTGACTTATCTCAGGAACCTGTAAATTTGTTTACTTTTTAAAAAATAAAAAGATGGAGTTAATATGCAGGGTTAAAAACTTAAGAAATTAACTCATATTTGAAATAACTGGACCAGTTTTTAAAGGCTGACATGTATAAAGCAGGAAGACTATATACAGTCATATTCAATACATTAGAATATGCATTCCAATGATAAAAATGATTTGTCAGATTAAAATCCCCTTTTGAAAATCCCCTTTGAGCAGGTATCAAATATACTTTTTATTAAACCCACATTTCTGTATTAAAATTATTTTACTGGTCTGATGTAATATTTTAATCATAAATATTGTGTTGTCTTTAGTAGTACGCAGAATATCATCATAATTAACATAAATAAAGGCTTAAAAACATCTGTCTTTGTGTAATAAATCTGAATTGCGTAACTGAAATAATTTAATTTTTTTATAATATTCTAATTTATTGAATAGGACTTTATACTAAATAATTAACAGGAGTATTTGGGAAGCCTAAATTTTTTTGTCCTCAGGGACAGCATTTCAAATGACCCTTATAAGAGCTAATTAGGAAAAAACTATTACTATGAATAAAATTAGCTGCCAACATGAAAGTTGTGCATTTTCATCTTGCAAATAAGCTGTAAGAACAGAGGTCCTACTAACAGATTGAGAAGACCAGCTCAAAGCATATAAAATCCTCTCGAACCTGCACAGTAAACTGTCAAGGAGAGGAAACTGGTACAAAGTGTGTTCAAACTTTCCAAACAGCTAATGAACCTTTATTGTTCAGTCAAGCAAATGCCTTGTGCCACTTGAAGTTCTAAAGATTTTCAGCTACAGTTCACAAACTTTTCAGTATCTGGACCACAGAACAGCAGCTCTGCACCATTTATGCTCCAGCAATGCAAACAGCACTCTATGAAAGATGGAGATGCACTCCATATCAAGTATTAGATCAAATCCAGCAGTGGGAACATGTAGCAAACATCCACTTCAACCATGTGAATGATTTAAACAGGTCTGTTTTAGATTCTGGGACCAAAATGTTCCCAGGAAGTAATAATAAAGTCGGTGAATCTGCTAAGCACCCTGGACTGCCGGCTATGCATTAATCAGCGGGTGATCTGCAGTAGTTTGTTTCTAAGTTGCACATTTATTTTGACTAGAGTTAATAAATAAATTATATTACTCCGACAGGTTACCTATGATTCATGATGACATCTTCTCCTAACAGCAAATGCTTTGTTCTTCATTAAAGAGGAACGTTTTCCTTGTCATCACTCTCACATAGGTCACACACTGGCCGACTGTTTAGGAACGGGTCCAGAGGCAGAATAGCAGCCCTAACTGTTGTTCATATTTGTTTCAAACACTGCTAATTGGGCAGGTACGGTATTTGGTTGGCTGGCTCCATGGATCCAAACTGATCCTGTTTTGTCAGAACAGTAAACAACAAATTAGTTGTTCAAAAAAGCAGAAGTCAAGACTAGCATTTACAAATTACAGCAATGTTTTACCTTGTGCTCCTAGGCATTATTTCCTAATTATTATTAGCAAAATAACATGGTGCAGTTGTATTTGAAGTTTATATATTCATGTGGATAATCTAACCTCCTTGTGCCAGATCGAGTTCATCATGTTGACAAGCAATACATACAAACTTTTATTTAAAATATTTATTTTAACAATCTCATAATTCTAAAATAGCAAATAATGTGCCATGTCTAACCCCAAAGGGCCAGTGGAAGCTATTAAAATTAATTAAAACTAATTAAATGTCCTTTAAATTTCCTGGGTCCCTGGACTTTATTTTTGCATAACTATGGGTGTGTTAATGCAAATGGCATAAAGTTTAACTAGGTTGTGTAATTTGGGCTGAATTATTTTATTTTTCTTTAAACCAAGTAGGACAATCTTCAACAAATTAGTGTCATCAAACCTTGGATTTGAAATTAAACCCAGGTTTCCACCAGCTTTTATTAACATAAAAAAAAAACAGTACGCACAAACATCTTAAAATTACTAAGTAATTGTCTCATTTGTTATCCAATAATTTATCATTTTCCACTGCTAGTTTCTGTAATTGGCATGGGAATTATTCTATTAACTGCATTTTCCATCAGTGTGTTGGGATTATGAATCTGAGAATATTATTTAATATTTAATATTAATATTTTTATATTTTATCAAATAATATTTCAGTCTGTTAAGGGTTGTCCTGTGAATACCAGCCCCATAAGGCGATGGTATTAGGACAAAATGGAAAGGTGTGAGATGAGCTCTGACATTATTGAACAACAAGACTCTGCACACACATGGAATGAATTCACACAATTTCTTAAAATACAAGAATTTATTAACAAAAATAAGTCAACTCAAAGTCAAACATGTTTCAATTAGATTAAAGGACAGATTAAATTTGGGATTTAATCTGGCAATAAATCCTGTTCTTTCAAAACATAAAACAAACTATAAAGTTCCTGAATGGATACATGCATCAAAATTAGGTCAGATACTAAATTAACTGTAAAGTTAATTCAGTTTCAGATTGTGGTCTTACACAAAACACAGCCTCTGGATACAGATGTGCAGCAACTGTCTGGACAGTGAGGTTAACTGAAGTTAAACCAAGTCTCAAGTTATTGCTTACACAGAAGTAAACAGACTGAGTCCGAACATCTAAAATTTGCCTATGTAGCAGAGTTGATTGTTACTAGCACGGAGATATTGGAGTTATTAATTTTGACGAAAGTCTAAATTTGTTAACTCCTGGAATGTCACGAGTTATAATGTTTTCTTAAATATAATCAGTGACATCTGATGTTAGAACTCTGATGTTTTGAGTCCTATTGTGACCAGTGACAGCTGGTTTTAAGCTAATCACTTGGTGCATCAATAATGTAAAGTTGTGGTTTATTCATTTGCATTTATGTACAGTGCAAGCTGTTCATGATAATGCCCACCCAGGGACGCCAATGTTGGGATTATGAATCTGAGAATATTATTTAATATTTAATATTAATATTTTATCAAATAATATTTTGGTCTGTTAAGGGTTGTCCTGTGAATACCAGCCCAGTAAGGCAATGGTATTATGACAAAATGGAAAGGTGTGAGACAAGCTCTGACATTATTGAACAGCACAACTCTGCACACACATGGAATGGATTCACACAATTTCTTAAAATACAAGAATTTATCAACAAAAATAAGTCAACTCAAAGTCAAACATATTTCAATCAACAAACTATTTACTATGCTAAAACAATCCAACTAAACTACCAAGCAGAATTAAAGAATAAGGAAGACTAGTGGGCTATGTACAATATAAACAAGTTGATTAAAGATGATTGAAAACCATGACCAAAAGAGTGATGCAACATTACCATGCAATATTATTTATGTTTACGAACCAAGGATTATCTTGAAGAATCTGGAAGTGAAGTTAAGTTAGTCTTGGAACAAACTTAGGCAATAACCAGCAAACGTTTAGACAACCCTTCACGATACAAGATCAGGTAAAATATTATTTTAATAAAATAATGTTTTAAGAATAATCTGCTGTATAAAACCAACCTTCTGGATGACTAATTCTCAACGGTGTCTCATTAGCTGCCTTTATTTATTGAAATAATATTTGAAGAAATATTAAGGGAATATTTTGGAAAGAGCCAAATCTTTCTGGAGAAATGGGGCTTAATGGTGTTTACTTAGTTATCAAATTTAGTAAAATGATGTTAGGGACACATTATTTACTCGATTGAAACCTAAACCTTTCTGGGTAAATATTATTTAGCAGCAAGCACGTGTCCTTAGCTGTTAGCAGTTAAGCTAACAAAGGAGGCTGATAGCTTAGCACCAGAATCAAACACACACCTTTACAATTACCGTTTTTATTTTGAAAGTTCCAGAAAAGTTTGTACCGGAGTTTTAATGTTGTTTCCATGGCTGAGTTCCAACAGTGCAGAGGAGGCTGATTCTTCTGTTATGTGATTAAAAGTCATAAAATAATGCGTACTGTACCATTTTCAGAGAAAACATAACTAAAAAACATTTATATACTAAAAGAACAGTATTTTTTCTTTTTATTAAACTTCTAAATGCTCCACAGCCCTCCTATTTCTCCACATTAAATACAAGGCAGTTCCTCTGGGCTTTCCACCCCCTAATGTGGAGACTTCTGGAACCAGCAGGAAACGTACAGAGGAAAAACAAAAGCTGAGTCACTTGTTTTATTCCTTTGGGACTATTTTCAGCTATAAATTTCCTCAAACTGCAGGAACTCGCTCCCGAGGGAACTATGAAAGGTATTTGATGCTATTTCAACTATATGACGGGCTTTTACAGCAGATTTTCTACTATAATTTGTCATAAATAACAGATATGAACAGTTGTGATTTAGGGCACTCAGAATAGGAATGTTTTTTCATGATGAATACTTCGGGTCAACAGCTGGATTTTTACATACAGCACTATAAAAAATTGTTTTCCTCAGCTTTCAGTTGTCTCCTGATTAGTAGGTGTGACACCTAAATGTTTCAGATAACCTCAGTAAATAGAAAAAGGAGTTTTCAAATTATTTTTTATTCATTAAGGGAAGAAAATCTATCCAAACTAAGCTGGCTGTATGTGCAACAGTAATTGCGCCCTAAACTGCCCTTAGCAGCAACAACTTCTATCAGCTATTTGTGACAACTAGAAATTAGTCCTTTATATCTCTGTGGAGGAACTTTGGCCTTCTCCTTTTTGCAGAATTCTTTTAATTCAGCCACACAGATTGAGATTTGGACTCTCATTAGGCCACTTCAAACCTTCATTTTGAATTCTTTATTTTTATCATTTAGACATAGACTTAAACTTTGGTTCATTGCCCTGCTGCATAATATAAGTGTGCTTGAGCTTACGGTCACCAACTGGTGACCAGCCATTCTTAGTAATTCAAGGTTCCATCTGTTATGGGAAGTCATCCAAGACCTGAATGAGAGCAAAGCAGCCCCAGAGATCATACTACCACCACCATGTTTGACTACCAGTGTGATGTTCTCTTTCTCAAATGCCGTGTTAGTTTTACACCGGATGTAACATGGTGTACATTCAAAAAATGGTGGACTTTTGTCTCCCCAGTCCACAAAATATTTTCCCAAATCCATCACCATATTTTATTGCAAATGTAAGACAAACTCTTTTTCTTTTTGTCCAATAGTGGTTTTTGTCTTGAAATTCTTTCATGGATGCAAATTCTGCCATCTGTTTCTTAGAGTAATTTTGGTTTTAAATGTTTGAGTCTCCCTTGTTTTCTTCAGAAGTCTCCAGATTTGACATTGACCGCTGCTCTTCTGGAAGCTTTAGCCTGCAGCAAAGAGCTGATAAACAGGCTCTGCTGCTGAAAATGAACTGAATCCATCAACCCATTATTACCTAAGGTTAACTGCTGAAGGATTACCCACCAGGGACCCTTTTCTCTTTTGATCAATTCTCTCCATACACACCCCTCTGGGCAGAACGCCATCACCAGCGAGGACTTGGTCACACTTTTAACATGCACTCGCACAAACAGAGAGTAAAGAAATGAAATGTCAGACCTAAAGGACAAAAACAAAACCAAACAAAGCAGTTGAGGTTACAAAGCAGTAGCCAGCCTCTCCTTTCATTTCCATGGTGCTGTCCCCAGCCAGCAGGTAGTATATTTGGGTGTTGCCCTCCTGAATCCTTGTATTTGTGTTCACCCACCTCCCCTTTCAATAAGAGCTTGTCATAACGTAGCAGATAAAGTGCTGATATGGCTGTAGCTGACACCTCCAAGACACGGGTACAGATGGAGAAAACGAGAAAGCGGGAGGAAGTGGATGGATGAATAGATGGTTAGACGAATGGATGGACCGGAGTGTGTGTGTATATATATATATTTGGCGTGGCAACTTTAGATGAACCTATAATTTGTCAGAGACTGAGTGGGTATGAAGGAAAGGGCAATATGGATGGGAAGTGGTGGATTTGCTGGCAGCAGTCTCTTAGTCAGCAATGGCGCCACAAAACCTGATGAAAAATGCTGCTGTGACAGAGAGTGTGTGTGCGTGTGTGTGTTTGTGTTCATCAAACTGCCAAGGATCGAATCCTGAACAGAGAGAAAAGTCTGACACCTAGAGGGTGGTTTCATGTTGCATCTCAATGATTACTCCACCAAGCTGTGTTTTCTAATCAAGTCTTGTCCTATAATGTTATAGCTATATGTCTCTACCAGCTCTGTACATCAAAAAACTAAAATTTGTTTTCCCCATTTTTCTTCGCAAAATAGTCCAGGCTCAGTCTGATTGGACGGAGAACATCTGTGAACATTAATTTTCATGATACCCAAAAGTCTTTAGCAATAGAAAGTACCCATTCATCCTGAAAGTGCACTAAATAGTAAAGCTGCCACCGGCTCAGAGCTTGTTCAGCTTTGGCAGCAGGAGGTAGGGGTGTGTCTGCACACATACTGAAGTGAAGACCTGTAGCAAAGCAACGAGAAGGGCAGCAAAGGGCCCCTCTTGCCAAAGGAAAACCTCAAGGCCAGACTGAATTCTGCTTGAAGTAAATGATTGGAAGATAAATTCTTGTACTGAATTGTTTCAAGGATGTCTGGGAAATCATTTGTCCAGAGCAGAAAATATGATAGCTACCATGACTGCTGTGGTGCCAACATTGAAGCATCCTGAAACACTCCATATGCGGGGTTGGTTCTCATCCAAGAAAATGGGCTTCCTCCAGCTGTCCAAAAGCATGACCATGAATAAAATGTAAGATCAAAACGGCCTCCAAGAGCAACATCTTCTAACATGAGGCACTGGTCTTTATTTGACAGTTATTAGACAGTAAGGGAGCAGAGACAGAAGGTGAAACATGCAGTAAACGTGAAACATGCAGTAAACGGCCCGGGCTGGTGATTCAAACAAAGGATAGCTCCACCGAGTCACCTCAGTTTGCTGCACTGCTTCTACCCACTGATCCATGTGCTGCCTAGAAAACCTCCAGTTTTAAAGGTTTTGCAGGACTAGTACCATTTCTTGTGCGGTTGGTAGACTGGAAGAGGGGCAGAGAGAGAAGGGGAACCCAGGACAACTACTCAGAGGATGCCTGCTCTATCCAATGAACCACACAGCATCCAAAATTTAACAGAAATTTTGAACTAGTCACCCAGATAGATTCCTTCACACTTTCTTGGTATCCTTTTTTTTTTTTTTGCACAGAGATATTTGACCTCTGTCTGAAATTGTGCAGCTATGTTTACAGCACCCTGGGAACAATACGGGGATCTGGTTCCTTGTTCAATGGCACCAACTCCATGAAAGGCTAAAAAATAAGAGAGCAGGACCTCAATGCAATGGTCGCCCCCAATGTAAACATAATAGTTTTCCTGATTCAAATTTTCAAAGTTTCAACCATTTCACTTACTTTTAAGCAGAATTTTGAATAAATACAAAACTCCAACATGAATTTATGCAAGACATTTCAGACCTGAAGGAAAAAAGGATGGATGGACAGACACATTGATGGACAAGCAGATGTATGGATGGATCTTTCAGACCATGTATCCAGCCCTGAAAAATACTTAAATTCCTTCCTTTCCCAGACTGACCAGTAACCCTGATGCAAAATAAGCTTAAACCAAAATCTCTCATCCAGATTTGAAAAGAAAAATGTCAGGTTTGATTGTAAACATTTGAGACTTCCCATATTAATTTACCTGCTAGATGCAAAAAATAAAATCATCATCCCATTTCTAGAATTAAACGAGGGGAAAGAGCTTCTATGGTTTTAAGGAACTCTTAATTCCATCTGAAGAGGGAAAATGATACTGCAGCGAGTTAATCCCTCATACCAAAGGAAATTTACATGAATATGAGCTTTGCATGGTGCTACTAGAGCTTAAATGCCATTCAGAGCGAGTCACGATTCTTTGTGAGACGTTTTTCTCCAAAGGTGTTTTAGAAACACTTTTCATAATGTAACTAACCATCTGTATAAAGAGAGAAAAAACACTGGAGGAGCCTAAAGATGATAAAGCTAAGATTTAATCATGATCAAACGTGGATATCATGTTTTAATCAGGTGCGATCAAAGAAGTTTTCTGAACCACAAGAGATGGGACCATCAAACAGGCAGAACGTCTCACAACGCGATGGAGCCATATTACTGAATATCAAAGACAATCCCCACCACACAACAGAGTTAGTGTAAAATTAAACAGACACTCAGGGCCAGCAGCTGTATCTGAAAACACTATATTAGATGTTTTTTTTTTTTTTTTATCTCATTAGCATTTTCGTTCAGTAGCGAAAGGCCTCACAGTTTAACAGTTAATGCAAACCACAAACACAGAACAATACAACACAATAAGGTTTGAAAAACAAATCCCACAAATATGGCAGATTTGAACTATGGCTGCTGAGTTCATGTATAGATGTTTCTGTTGCAATACTGCTTTGCTGTCTGCGTTCACTAACTGCAGGGTTGTCAGGTTCCAAAGATTGATGACAACAGTGTCCTTGATTCCAAAAATGGAGATAAAATAGGTTTCTTAATAAACTATCCGGTCGCAAAACATTTTATTTCCAATATATTTAAGGCTTCTACTAGCACGCAAATAGGAAATATTTTGCTTCCAGAAAGACATATCATCTGAATAAAAGGCAACAGATTTAGAAAATATATTCTTCCAGCCAAATATACTGAAAAACAACCAGATCTTCCATTTCACGTAATTAAAATTTGACAGCATAAGTAGCATGACTTGGAAAGTATGATAAATTATTTGCATATACAACATGATCACTCAAAGATTTTAAAAGTTAGGTTTGTAGGCCAGCTTGAATGGCGACCTTTAAGGTATTTTTACTGTATGTTGCTTGAATCAAAAGCTGTCGATTCTGTGAGCAGAAACTCTGAAATTACAAACTAGACCAACTTATTTTGGGGCATATGTTAGTTCGAAAGATTTAGATTTAGATCCAAAAGACTTTCAATTTGGACGTTGCGTTTAATTTCATTAATAAAATGCTGATTATTCAAAGTTGGGGTTAGAAATTAATTATTTCTGGGGGTCTTTCTGCTTTTAGGGCCCTTTTCCCCATATGTGTAATAAATGTAAGTTGACATGTACAGAAACATTACAACTGACACTTTTGAATACTCTAACTTACACTATCTGACACCATATTTTCATGTAGCTTTGTAAAACAAGGGAATATGGCCTAATGGTAATTAATTCCTTTATAATTTCATAAAGGTTTAATAGCACCGCCAAGGCAAATTATGTTATACTTCCATCACCCTATTTTGCATGTGCCTTGCATTCCTGTAACGTTTTATGAAACACAGCTTTAAGTAAACAACGCTCCAGTATCACTTTTAAATATGCAACACTGCTACAAAAATTATATAAATACAGCAATGACCAGTAACAGCATAACTGAATATCAAGCTACTCCGTGCAGGTGGTCTATCTGTACCAATGGAGATTTACTCACCTCAGCATGCTAAGCCCTTAAAGCAGCTGACATGGGAAGGGAGTTGGGCTTATTTTTTTTACTAATGCAGCAAACAGATCTTAGGAGGGCTTAGACTATGCATGGGGAATTAAAACATTCATCCCCAGATGGTCAACTGATTATTAGGTATAGGGAGAGAAACATTCAGACAGTAATGTCAACGTACAGTAACAGACTGTCCTGATGCAAGAGCAGATTTTAGATTTTACATCCTCCGTCTCATGACAGGACTTGATGCTTCACAACATATGCTTCATTTTTTTGAGCTTGGATACTGTAAAAAGGATTTTAGAAACAACAACATGCGTGGCAAGGTAAGAAAATGTAACAGTAGCTGTGGTAGAATACATGATTCATGGAGTTGCAAGCTGTAAAGCCTTTTTATGTTGTTAGGTTCAATTTCAATGTAAGCCAAGTTACCTTTAAACTATTAATCTGAAGCTGAATTTAAAACATAAGTTATGAGGAATTAAGTGTCTAAATATCTATTAATAAAGAGGTTAAGCTTCAGAGTTTTCTGATTTTCCTTTTGTCTGGAACAGTTAAAGATATTTTTAAGAGAGAAGATGATCTTTAGCTTTTCATTCCCCATCATTTAAAGCTCCACAAAAATGTTAATGTCTTTAACAACTATATTTTACAAGATAAAAGGTATCAAACCAAGAGTTGGATGTTCTAGCAGCAGAAATCATTTGAGGAATTGTGACATTTTGACCTGTTTTGCCTCAAAAGTGAAATATGTTGGCAGATCATCAGCCAACAAAGAAGTTCAGCTTGTTAGTAAAACCTCAATCTGCTCTTAGCACAGGGATGAGATTTCATGACCGATATTCAACCAATAAATAACCCCCAATATTTTCTTTTAAACGGGTCTAAACGACTTAGAGGAGTGGTCACAACTCCAGACAACACAAAAAGCATGTAGTCGATGATAATGACCATTTAACCAAGTGACTGAAGGTACACCTGAGACTAGTTAGAATTTTGAACCTGTCTGAAATAGAGAAAATACATCATAAATTTGTGGTGATGCACACAAATTTAATCAAAAACCACAGAAGTTTTGGTTGTCATTCCACCCTAAAAATGATTCCAAACAAAGGCCATTCATGCCAGTGAGGAGTGTATGCAAACTTCTGAATGGGATTGTTTAATTATAGACGAAGTGAAGTAAATCAATCAAAGGTATAGGTCCACACCACACTGCATTAGTAGAGCGATAAAAGTGCCTCAAAAAGGAAGGAAGGGCAGACAGAAGAGGAAGAACAGACTCAAAATAACACAAATAAAAGCTACTCAGAGGGTGAGAGAGTGCATATAAAAAGCAATGATGAAGAATAGAGAATGGCTACCATACTGAATTAATTCAAACATTCTCCGTTACTCAGAGGGAGCTGCTGGTTAAACCTTTTTAGACCCCATTTATCCGGTGTTAACGCAGGTATATGAAAAGCATCATCAAAAGCCTGAAAACATCTGAGGAGAAGAGAAACATAAATCTTGACAAAAACCAGTTCAAGTTGTCTTCTGATGCAACTCTTTTGTTCCACCTCTCACGAGACAGGTTGGCTTGGCCTTTTTAAAATCGGCCGACAGGGACGCGTCGTACTCTCCACATTCAGAGGAGCGACACCGCCACATTGCACTGATCGTCCACTTTGATAGATGAAGTCACTGAGTTAGAGTCGAGCAACGAGGGGATTCTGGGTGGGCAATTTTCCTCCTACACAAAAAAGGACATAAGATTTCTTTAAATGCTCGATGATAACTTAAAACATTTGGCATTCTGTGCGCTTAGGCTCCAGCTGACAGCTTGTTTCTTACCCAAAATGTCTTCCAGTGAGTTCACCATCACCGTGTTGACCTTTAGAGTCCACTCCTCCTCACTTCTGGAGGAAATAAACAGCACAGCGATTAGATATTCTTAGTATAATCCAGAACTCTAGATGGCAAACTTTCTTTAAAAGACGCATAGAGTTTTAGATGAATTACAGATGACATTCTTCTAAAGATAGAAGGTGCTCAATCCTTAAATGTTTTATGTATTTGAATTTCTAATGCTTTGCTTTTACTAATAAACCCCACCCCAATAAAAACAGAAAAATGATATGCAAACATGTATAAGTTAGAAATCAAACCTAAGAGCTGCAGCATGGTTAGTCTGGGATATTAGATGCTGAACTGATTAAACTGAAAACAGTCAATTAACTTTTTGTTCATCAAACATTAGTTAACATGAAGCTATTGTATTTTTACCAGAAAAGAAGAGAAATAGTTTCTAAAGTGAAACGATGGAGAATCTTCTAAAGACATTTAAAAAGCAGCAAAGACAAATGTTCAGGACACCCCATGTGATAAACCAGTTAGCTAAAACACATATTAAAACAACCTTTATATATTCCATTCATATCTTGAGTAATTTCATAAATCTGAGTTGTTTTTGTTCCCACCATACTGGTTCCAGTGCTTAAACACAACCAAAGCTTGTTTTGCACAAGTGCTTTCCGTTCCACCATCATAACCCTCTCTAAAAGCTAATCATACACCACACCATCTCCATCAAAAGTAGTTAGAAACTTGAGTTTCATGATGAATGACCAGCTGACCTTTAAAGATCATGCTGTCACCGTCACACAATCATGCCAGCTTCACATTGTTAAACCTAAGATCAGGTTGTGCCTAACTCAACATGCCACCCAGCTCCCAGCACAGTCTATGGTCCTCCCTTGACTACTGTCACGTCATCCTAACTGTTCTGTGAAACCTCTGCAGATGGTCCAGATCGAGGCTGCACGTCTGGTAAGAGCACACGTCACCCCCTCTGTTAAGCGCAACTGGCTTTCCTTAGCCAGTGGAGCTCAAGTTTGTTTGTGTAACCGTGGGTTTCACGCACGGACGTTTCAACTAGACTTTTCATTGTCATTTAGTAGAGCATTTAGTGCAAAACATGTATTCTGCATTAAAGGCGGGTGAGGCTATCAGGGTGAGAATCACAGATGTAGTTAATGTTGGCGATCAAACATGACAAAGCTATTTGCAGTCGCTGGTTTCCCCTGAATTTATAAACCATTGATGTTTCTTAATCATGAATCATTTTGTTTATAAATACTGATCAGATCGGTGGAAATCAGAACTGAGAAACGATTAAAAATGTTCAGCTGTGGAAATCCAAACTAGATTCTTTGACAGAACCAGTTAGGAGGCAGCCAAGGAAACAAGGAGACAGTTTCAAGTGGAAGAACAACAAATAAAATGCATTTATAGCTGCATCCAAAATCTCATACTTTTGGTAAGTGGAAGGAAAATGATACACTTGTCAAAATTTCTTACAAAACAAAATCTGAAAAGTGTGGAGTGCATTTGTATCCAGCCCATTCACAGTAACAATGCTGACACCGAATGATACATAACCCGACCTTATTGATTAATTAGGTCATTTCTCCAGATAATTCTAAAAAACTTTATTCAGCAGTATCGGAGAAAATGAGATTGAATACAAATGCATCCCGCACCTTTCAGATTTCCAGTTAAACAAATAATTAACTGTGGTTGTAGTGTGCCCAAAAATGCATCATTTTATGGCATTGTGCATGTTAATTTGCACATTAAACAGGGGTCAAAGTCTTATTAGCCTCATCACTACTACTACTACTAATAATAATAATATCCCCTTTTATTTACACACGTTACATGGACTCTAAACTGTTTCTTTTAAAAATGCTTTTTTCAGACTTTATATTCACTAACAACAGCTTCCTAGTTTATGTTTTCTAGTCAGATGCACCAATCCTTACCTTTAACACAACATATTCAACAATGAAAGTGGAGTGCCGGGATTTTTTTTTTGTTTATTCAAAAACACCAACCAGGAAGAAAGTTCACAGTTCACAAGATAGTTCACACCCAACATACCCTCTGAGTTTCTGTACAGCTCCAAGTCTCAGCAAAGCTGCTAGAGCATTCTTCTGGAGGTCCGATGACAGAACCTCAGCATATTTTAATCTCCCTGGATGATACAGACACAAAAACAGTCATAGTCAACCACATTTGTATGTTGTCAATATGTCTGGAAGAAATAATGTCAAGAAAAAACCTATTAAAAGATGTTTGATGATGAACTTCCGGATTGCAGGAACAAACTGTTTCTCAGTCAGACCCTCTGTCTCCTCCTCACAAAGAAACCTACACACCATCTGGGAGCAAATAAAAAAAAAAAGAAAACCCCACTATTAAAACCGCTTTCTCACATCAGCTCAAACTGCGGTGGCTTCGCCATGCACACATTACACAGCATGACGCTGTCTGTGCAACAAGCATTTTCACTATTGGGAATACCCCAGAGTAGTGGCTGAGCAAAGTGTGAAAGAACAGGACATGATGTGAAAGAGTCCTCAGGAGAAACGGCAGACGTTGCTGCCGCACTGACTGTTTATGCCTCGATATTAAAATGGATTTTATTGAAGGAGAGAGAGGAACGGACCATAAATACTAAAAAAATATATATATATGAATAAAAAGCATGTCAAGTCTTGCGATAAGCCTGTAGACATTTCTTCGGGGAACAGTGACATCACCTGACTGTTTCGGATATTTACTTTCCAACATACAGCTTTTAACTGATTGCTTTCAGTCCACAGACAACATGTGACACAGAGGAAAAACTCTGATCACCTCCAACGTTAAACAGGTGAAAATGATTTGAAACTGACATAGCACTAACGGTGGTGCCCTAAGATTATATTTAAATGAATATTTAATCAAAAGAGACAACACCACACAATAAAAATAAATTTGCTGGACATGAAATACAACAAATCATACCTAGTTACAGCTAGACTTCACGCATCAATCACCTGATATCCTTGCACAAAAGGATCCAAAATATTTGTGAGAAATGCCAGCGTCCTTTGACCTCTGTCTGTGACCAGAACCTCCTGCTGGTTGATCTGCAGAGTTCCGCTTTTCACCAAAAGGTAACAGGCGTCTTCAAAGTCCTGAAAAAAAAACAAGCATCAGCTACAATAAATATATATGACTATAGATGCAAACATGCAACAAGTCCAGTTGATTACAAATGTTTTTTTCTCACCTGCACTTCAGCTCCAGGACGAAGGATGAACTCGTCAGAAAACATGTTCCTTAAGAAGCTGAAGGTGTTAAAGATCTCCTCTGAAAAATAAAACAGATGGTAAGGTTTAAACATCCTGTATTTAAAAGAGCAGGACTTCTACAATTTACTGAAAGCATTAGAAAACCAATGCATTCTAATAAAATTGCACTAAAACTATATTTTTTATGTTGCATGATGCTGAATAAGTTCAAATGTTCTGCAGATTTTTCAGCTATGATTCCAAACTTAACTTTACAGAGTTCTCAGTCATTTCAGTTCACTTTAAAGTTACTAACATACATTACACATAAATAGATCATTACAAATTAGCAAATATTTCCACAAAATCCACAAAAACAGAACCTGTAATAAAAGAAGGAAAGAAAAGTTAGGGAAAAGGGAAGGAAGGGACGGTGGGAGGGAGGAACGAAGGAAGAGACGGAAGGAGGGAGGAAGGAAGAGATGGAGGGAGGGATGGAGGAAGGACGGACAGAAGGAAAAGACAGACGGAGGGAGGGACGGACGGAAGAAGGCAAGGAAGGAAGGACAGAAGGAAGGATACATTTCAGACAATAGAAGAGAGAGAATAATGTCTAGAAATACAAAATATTTTTCATGACTCTCATTAACTTGCTCCAAACATTTTGAGGGCTGGAAAATTTAATGTTTATTTAATGTTTTCCGAGACTGAATTAGAAGCCTGGTTCTGTGACAGCAGATCTATTAATTTAATCGTCTGAGTTGTAAACTGCACCTATAAGGATGACCTAACAGGCTGACAGGAGGAGAAAACGGTCTTCCTCACGTTTCTTATTCACAGACGCATAGTGGATGGCGGAGGCCAGCAGCGATGACCGGATAAAGACATGGAGTGTCTGGTTCCTGTAGGAGGCGCAAGAGAGAATGACGACTGCCTGGTTCAAAAGCTCATCCTCTGGTGTTATTGCAGGCAGACGCAACCCTGGTTCAGCTCGACCTCCAGCTTTCACAAGAAAAGAAAAAATAAAACTGTATTTTTCCATCATATTTTATTTTGCAAGTTTAAACATAGCTGTGATAAACATTTAAAAAGTCTGAAATAAAATTAAACCTTTTTCCAAAGTCAACTGGACTCTTCCCTCAGAGATCTTCACAAGGCTTCGATGGAGGGAAAGGCTGGAGGAAATTACTTTGGAGGGAGGAATGTGTTCTGAAGAAAACAAAAGGTGAAGATGAAGAACGAGGCTTTCACAGCAGAGCAAGCAAAAGAAAAACTGTTGTTAAATGCGCCTTCAACAAAATCAAAAAAGTATGTGCGGTGGTCTTCAAAGTGCACATTTAAAATGGTAAAACTGCTTTTATAATGCTTGAAGCCTTGGATTTGCACATTTCTTATAGAATTCAGCAGAGGATGTGAAAAAAGTATTTTTCTGATCCTTTACAATTTACAGAAACAGTTTCCAGGTTAGTTGTGATGTGAATGTTATAACTCAGACGGGGCATCATCTGCAATGACTCAGTTTGCCAAAGAGACATGATAAGAAAACGCATCTTTAAGGACGGTGCTGCTGAAACCTTTAACCAGATTTACTCTTCTACCTCCACTTTGCCCTGTAACACTGTAGATGAGCTGGTAGATAACTTTCATTCTAAAATCTCGGACATCATTGATTCAATTGCTCCAATTAAAGTGAAAGTCGTTTCTGGGAAGAAAATGTCTCCATGGAGCAGTGCTCCACCAGTCAGAAGTGAAAAACAGGAGTGTCGAAAAGCTGAACGCAGGTGGAGAAAGACTGGACTCCAGGTTCACTATATGATCTATAAAGAGAGACTGTACAGATATAACCTACAACTGAAAAATGCAAGAGAATCTTTATTTTCTGAGATCATCAGCAAAAACATTAACAATGCTGGTGCATTATTTGCCACGGTCGACAGGTTAACAAACCCTCCTGTAACTGTAGCATCTGAACTCCACTCTACCAGGACCTGCAATGAATTTGCTAAATTCTTTACTGAAAAAAACCCAAAAGATCAGAGGGGCAGTCAGCACATCCACATCAACTCCAGTACCAATGTTGTCTCCAACTAGAACTGATTTTGACAAAATTTCCCAATTTCACCAAATAAACTACAAAAACTTAGAAGAAATCAATGCATGGATGGGCCTAAATTTTCTTCAGCTGAATCAAAACAAAACTGAAGTAATAATCTTTGGACCAAAAGAAGAGTGTTTAAAAGTTAGCACACAGCTTCAGTTAATACAGCTAGAAACCACAGATCAGGCTCAAAACCTGGGTGTAGTGATGGACTCAGACCTGAACCTTCAGAGGCACATATAGAGAGTAACAAGGTCGGCCTTCTATCATCTAAAGAACATCTCCAGGATTAAAGGATTAATGTCTCAGCGGGACCTTGAAAAACTAATTCATGCGTTCATCTTTAGTAGAATTGATTACTGCAACGGTGTCTTCACAGGTCTGCCTAAAAAGTCGATCAGACAGCTGCAGTTGATCCAGAACGCTGCTGCCCGCGTCCTCACTAGAACTAAGAAAGTGGAGCACATCACCCCGGTTCTAAAGTCCTTACACTGGCTCCCTGTAGCTCAGAGAATAGACTTTAAAATACTTCTGTTAGTCTATAAATCACTGAATGGCTTAGCACCAAAATACATTACAGACTTGTTGTCAGTGTATCAACCACCCAGACCTCTCAGGTCTTCTGGCTCAAATCTACTCTGCAGAACCAGAACCAGAACCAAACATGGAGAAGCAGCTTTTAGTTCTTATGCTCCACTAATCTGGAATAAACTGCCAGAAAACTGTAAAAGCGCCGAAACCCAAAATTGCTTTAAATCAAGATTAAAACCTTATTTGTTTAGAGTGGCCTTTGACTGGGCCATCTAAACATTATTAGTTACGTTTTCAGTCCAATTTTCCTTTCATTTTCTTGTCCATCATTCTATTCTCTTTATTTTATTTTTTTAAATTACCTCTGTTGTTTGATTTTATCATTTGATTTGTTTTTCTGTGTCTGTGTTTATTTGCTTTGTGATTGCATTGTAATTTTATGTACAGCGTTTGAGTGTCTCGTTGCTGAAAAGCGCTACATAAATAAACTCACCTTACCTAAATTTATCCCAACTCATTTACTAGGACGTCTGATGGACAAAAGCAACTTTAAAACAACTGGACAGGAAATAAAGGGTGGAATTACAAGTATTTTTCTATACTCTGTTCTTATTCAATTCAATTCAAATTCAAAGATACTTTATTGATCCCCGAGGGGAAATTAGAATTCCAGTACAACCCATCCAAAGGGGGGGACGGGTCACCGAGGCTTTGCTGCCCACTCACAGGCGCTGCCCTTGCTAGATGAGAGCAGGAAAAGAAAGCTATTTTACTTGACTCTTCATTTTTTTCCTTTTTTGTTTTTATTTCCTGGTATACAAATGATCATTATAATAATATAATAATATATTATGAGTGTTTCCTGTTATGAGTGGGGGTCTTGGCCACATCTAACTGAAAACTGCTGCTTTTGTTTACACCAATATGCTCAAACATCTTATTTAACCGCTTTAAAAACCAAAAAAACTGTACAGTAAACACAGCCGTCATCATGTCTGCCTCAGTAACAAAGACCATTGTACCGGGCCAGTGAAGGAAGGCTCCAAACTGCCGGGAGAGGTCCCTGAGCCACACAGCTTGCTCAGTCAGCTCATCCAACGGCATTCCCCGTTTGTTCCCAGCAGCCTGGTTCTGGAGCAGCAAGGTGGCCAGAAGGACCCAGGGTTTTAGGACCATGCTCTCCTCCTGAGCTCGGACCAGCCTGAAGGCCGTGTCGTTAATAAAGTCTTGGATTTCCTCTGCGGGCTTCCTGGGGATGTGCCTGAAAATCAAAAGCTACATGTCAGGTTTATCTGTGGTGGTGAAGATGATTTAATTACCAACTATCATGTCCTTTATACTGATTAAAGACGCGTTGGTGCTTATCACTAAATATATTGTTATAATGTTGTACCTAGGTGTTAGGTTGAACTGAGAGCGGTTGACTCTGCCCTCAGCCAAGCTTCTGGCAGAAACAGGCTGCCCAAAATACACATGGATACTGCCGTAGTCCTCACTCAGGATCTTCCTGGCTTTAAACAAACCCTGGAAAAAACAAAAGACAGAAGCTCATGTAAAGACCAATAAAAACCTTGTCTTTTTTAGCTGAACACACCTCCATCTCTGGCAAATGAAATACTGATCCAAGACTGTTCACAGTAAACTGATGAGATTGGATAACTCACTGAAGTGGACTCTTTGGGCTTCGGGATGCCCAGCAGCTCTCTGGCATAGAGCGTTTCCTCCAGGGTCCTCTCATAGCTGATGCTGACCGGGACCAGGCTGACATCGAACACTTCTCCTTTCAGGAAGGGATCCATCACAATATTCAGCAGACCTGGAACAGAACGCAAACATGATCTTTCCAGACAGTACTCACAAAAGTATTTATACATTTCCCATTTTGTTCTATTAAAACCACAAACTTCAATTTGTTTAATTGGGCTTTAAGATCAACAGTAAGTAGTGCAAGAAGAAGTCGGAGGAAACGTGTCACAGTTTTCAACCTTCTTTTTACAAAATAAGTATCTGAAAAGTGTGGCGTGCATTTCTATTCAACCCCCCCTGGATCAACACTTTGTATAACCACCTTCCACAGCTCTGGCTGTGTGATTTGATTTGTTGTCCTGCACTTGAACCTCCTCCCCAGTCTCAACTCTTTTGCGGCCTGCGACACGTCTACCTCCAGAATTATTCTGCATTTATTTCCATACATCTTTCCATCAACTCTGTCTAACTTCACCCTACCATCTGAAATTAAGCATCCCCACAAATTTGTTTCTAAATAAAAACTTTGAAACATCGTGAAAAGATCAAAAATGACCCCTAAAGACAACTTTAAAAGATTACAAAACAGGAATGGGAGTTTATTAATTCCCTGTGCCATCCCTTACCTAACTTTGGAGTTAAGGATTTGGCTGCTCGGCTTCTTGTGCCCTCAAGAAAAAACTCCACTGGTGCAAACCCATTCTGGAGTAAGAAAAACAGTTTTGAAACAACGTTAAATGGTGTAAATACTTAATAGGAACCAAAGATTTCATAAGACTGTGGGTGCAGCCCTTTCACCTTCAGCATGATCTTGACGTACTCGGAGAAAACAGCCCAGTAAAGTTTATCTCCACCAAACGATCTCCGAATAAAGAAAGCTCCAGACATTCGCAGCATCTCCCCAACAATCTTCATTCCCATGAAGTCTGCAGAGAAACACTCTCACAAGTGAGTCTCTAAAATGTGGTGGTGGTGCACTTTCTAAGGAGCAATTCTACCAATTTTAGGCCACATGACCTACCCATGCCGGCAGCAATGACCGGTAGAGCTAAATCATAGGTGTACAGGATGTATGACACAAGAAGGAAGTCCATGTAGCTGCGGTGACTTGGTAGAAGAACCACCGGGTGTTCCTGGATGGCCTGCTGTAGCTGAAAATGGATCAAAGTTAGCTATGACCTTGTTTCTGTGAGTATTTCCGACTCTCCCAGCTGAGTATACTCACTCTCTGGATGCCCTCCTCGTTGACACAGATGCTGCTGAACAGAGTTTTAAAGATTTTACTGAGAGTGAAAGCCAAGAAGCGGACTGTGCTTAGCTGCAAGCGGTGGGCCATCTCCTCCAAGATGGCCTCCACCTCCACCTGGATCTCATCTGTGGCTGTGCCTGTCTCTTTGGAAACCTAAAAGAAAATCACATTTGCAATGGTTTCATTCATAATCTGTCTGGTTTGTAAACTGAAATAGAAACTTTTTTTAGTTTATCAGATGTGTAATTCAAAGATGGAGTGTTTTGCACTATTTGAACCAATTTATAAGCCTTTTCATCCATTTTCCATAAATTCAGATCCGTTTTTATAATTACAGAACCTTGTATGCATAGGGTGTGTATACTGTAACATCCCCTGAGGAAGACCCCATTATAAAATACACAATCTGCTCTAAAAGGAATTCCTGATTACCGTACTTCAAGGCAAATACATAAGATCAAGATCAGAGTGTTAAATCTGTGAACACAGAAAGTTGTGTACTGTGTCCTTACTTAAGATAAAGATTTTAAAAATATGTCAGGAAGGAAACTAAGATCTGATTTCATGTGCCGCAGTGGATCAAGGCTGAGACAACAAAAAAACATGGGCAGGGCAACAACCCTTCATCTCAATAATAAAGGCACATCTAGTTAAAGGAGTACGAAATAAAAAAGGATCCAGCGCTCTAAATACGTAATATGGTTTAGAATACCCATTATGGCTGAGCTCCTCCATTATATAAAAACTTTGTGTCAAAATGATCTCTGGGATTCCAACTAAAAGTGCCATAATACTCACGCTGCACCAGGAGGTGGCGATGAAGCCACACCAGCAACAATTCACAAGAAGAAGAGAAATCAAAGCTAGGCTACCTGTAGCTAAAGCATTTTTGGGCTTGACAACAGAAATCCAAACGGGACAAAATGAGAGAAATGAGGAACAAACTATAAAAATGGCTCCACAGTTGTTGGTTTTCCAGCACAGAAGAAAATGGTGTTCATCTGTGGAATCTCATCATTTCCACACACGTGACACATGTGGAGTAATGGAGAGATTTTGCAAATTTTGTTGGAATCTCTTCATGATGGGAAGAAAAACAATCAGGGCCAAACAGCAAGACTGAGTTAACTGGCATAAAATACATAAATTCACCTGATTGATGACATAATGCAGCTGATCAGACTGCAGCACCATGTTTTTGAGTTCGCTGGCTTTGCAAGGAGTCAGTCCTTTATAGAGAACAGGTGTGTAACACTTGAGGGCGTATCTCAGGTCGCTAGTTGTCCTCCTTTCCTCTAGGATGTCCTCAAACTCATCTCTTTTTTTCAGCACTGGATCTCTATGCTATTAAAGTGGAAAAAGAAATTACTTTGCAGGAACATACCCTCAAAACAAAAATGCTTTTCTATTGGTTTTAGGAAGGACTTTTAAGTAGATTACAACATAGTAGATCACGTAATGTTTTAAAGAAACTAAATATGAAACATTTACTTTGTCAGCACGTTTTTTTTAGCTCCTGCAAACTGAGCGGCGGGTCTTTCAAAGGTTCACCAATGCTCCAGCACTACAGAGAAACTGAAGCGCTGCCAACCATCCCTAGATGTGCTTGTAACTTTTTGAATGGTTTATATCTCCCAGCAAAAGTTAATCAAGTCTATGCACAATTCGGAGATGTGGCACTCTATGTGAAGAGCAGTGCATAGTCACTTCTACACGCAGGGGCCTGAGAATGGGCTGGTTTTTACTGGCATGGAGATTGTTTATTTCATCCGCCAGACCAGTGGTGTGACACCATGCTGTTAAAAGTGTTGCGACAAATTACGCAGAAAAGTATCAGATCGATGTTGGCATGATGAGGTTAACATACCTGTAATTATGTGCAAAAGCAACAGCACTTTACATATTTCCATATTAAAAGTTTATACTTTTCCAAATTGTAATTTCAAGAGTCTCTAGTCGATTTAAAGTAAATTGAAATGTAAATAAAACATTTCTACAGTGAGTTTTGAATATGGAAACCAGATGGATGAAAGAATGGACAAACAAATGTACAGATACAGGTGGAAGGTGGGATGGATGGAAAGCTGGGGTGCATAGATGTAACTTAAATAATTTTATACGAGTTCTGGAAACAATCATATATATATATTTTTTTTTTCAGACATATACTTCAGCATGGAAAATACCAAATGATAACCCATATTTCCAGGACTTTTCCAGACGGCGTAGGAACCCTGACTAGGTGGTCTACACATAAAAACCCTCCAATTAAAAGGCGAGGTAAATTGTCATTGCAATGAGCATCAACAGACACAGAAAACACCACTGTTGCTCGTTTAATACCATATCCTCTACAGCAGGAGATCAGTTTTTAAAATCAACCTGCCGGGCCAAATAAAACCCTCACACAGCTCGGGGGTTTTCTCTGTCACATCTTTACAGCAGCAGTGCATTTAAAGTTTAAGCTGCAACCACGGACTCTGTTTGAAATGTTCAGAAAGAGAGAGCACAGCTAGCTCAGCCAGCTAACAAACACAACATACATACCGAATAAACAGCTTTGGACGCCATTTTTTGTACAAACACACCAGCTGCATCCGATGAAGATGTCTCCAGGTGATTATCAATGTCTTTTCCCTTCTCTCAATGCAATACTTTAAAATACTAACAGCAGCTGCAGAGATTCACATGGGCGTGAGAACTGACTTTTCAGGGACATCTTTTCACTTCCGGATTTCTTGACCTACGGTGGCTGGAAAGGATCATTACGGGCTGGGGCCAGAGGGAAGACGAGTGAGGCTGAGTGTCGGCGGAGCGCGAAACGTCGGTCTGAAAACGTTGGTCTACTTAGAACCCCACAGTGGTAGAAATTATTTACTTTTGGAAGTGGCAGTAAAAGGCATAAACTGGTATGTGAATGGTTCAGAATGGATACACAGGAGGACAATATGGACGCCAGTAAGTAGAGGGAGAGGACGAGGAAGAGGTAAAGCAGAAGAAGGGAAATTGTTAGACAGCCAAAGGAGTAAAAGAGAGCTGGAAGAAAACAGTTCTGAGGAAGAGAGAGTAGTTAGGAGGAAAATCGGAAGGGAAGAATGTAAAATAATATTAAAGATAAAAAATGAAGAAGAAAAAGAGAACCTGAGTCCTATTTCACTATCTAGAGAAATAAAAAAAAAGATAGGAGATGTTGAAATGGTGAAAGTATTGAGAGATGGAAATATAATGATGTTGTGTAAAACCGAAGAACAAAGAAGAAAGGCTTTACAAGTTGAAAACATTTGCAAGAAAACGGTGACAGAGAGGAAGATTATAGGAGAAGATAAAATCATTCGGGGGGTAATTTATGGCATTCCTCTGGAGGAAGATATAGACAAGTTAAAAAAAAGCATTGTTGGTGCAAAGATAAAAAATCTCTAAAGACTGACAAAAAATGTAAATGGAGAAAGAGTAGGAAGCCTGTCAATTTTAATAGATTTTGAAGAAAAGGTGTTGCCACAAAATGTTAAAATAGGATATCTGAGTTTTTCTGTGAGGCCTTTCATTCCTCCACCACTAAGATGTTTTAAATGTCAGAGATATGGTCATATAGCAGCTGTCTGTAAAGGAAAACAAAGATGTCCAAAATGTGGAGAAAATCACAGAATTGAAGATTGTGGGGAAGAAGTGCAGGAAAAATGTTGCAATTGTGGAGGGCAACATAGAGTCACATTCGGGGGTTGTGAGGTAAGTAAGAAAGCAAAAGAAATTCAACAAATTAAAATGACTAAAAACATAAACTATGCTGAAGCAGTCAAAAATGTACAGAAAGAAAAATCAAGGGATGAAGGTCAAATTAGGATTCAAGATTATCAACAAAGAAAAGTAGAATCAGAGGAAAATGTTACAATGTCTGTGGAAAAATTTATATTATTCATAGCTTATGTCATTAACTGCACTGAACAGGCTAAACACAAAACAGAAAAGATTAAAATGATAGTCAGAGGAGCAGAAAAGTTCTTAGGGTTTAAAGAAGGATCTTGGGAAAACATTAATAAAAAGTTGGAAACAGATGGGAGGCAAGGAGGAACCCCAGCTGATAGAAATATATGATAATATTACAGTGGAATGAAAGAAGCTTAATCGCTAATGGACAGGAATTTAAATGGTATATAGATGGAATTAATGAAAAACCAGAAATTATATGTATACAGGAGACGTGGTTAAAGCCAAACTTAGATTTTGTGTTTAAAGGGTATAATAGTATCAGAAGAGATAGACAAGAAGGAAGTGGAGGAGGATGTGGAATATTTATAAAAGAAGGGATACAATATCAGATATTAGGAAAAGGTAAAAATTTAGAATACATAGTAGTTGAAATTTACAATAAAAAAGAAAAATGTAAGATAATAAATTTTTATAATCCATGTAAAATATTATTATTTGAGTTGATGGATGAATTAATGGGATACTTAGAAGGAAAAGTAATCTGGTGTGGAGATTTTAATGCTAACAGCACATTATGGGGAAAATGTAATGATAAAAATGGACAAGTTATTGAAGAAATAATGGAAATAAAAAATTTGGTATGTATAAATGATGGAAGAGGAACAAGAATTAATGTAAAAACAGGTACAGAGTCTGTGATTGATTTAACATTTATATCAAATTGTTTAGCCAATAACTGTGAGTGGGACATTGACAAAGATACAACAGTAGGCAGTGATCATTACCCCATTAAAATCATAACAGGAATATTAATAAATAACAGGAATACAGGATTATATAAAAGATGGAACTTTAATAAGGCTGATTGGGAAAAATTTAAATATTTAAGTCAAAAGAAATTGGAAGAAATAGATGAGTCAATTGATATAAATAGTTTAAATATAAATATCTGTAAAAAAAATCTTACAGGCTGCAGAAAAATCAATAAAAAAAGGAGGAAGAAAGAACGATAAAAAAATTGTGCCATGGTGGACAAAAGATTGTAGTGAAGTAATAAAATTAAGAAATAAAGCATTTAAAATGTTAAAAAGTAACCCAATTTATCAGAACCTAATTGAGTACAAAAGAAAGCAGGCAAAGGTAAGAAAGATCATTAAGAATGCAAAAAGAGATTATTGGAGAAACTTTTGTAATACCGTAGGGAGAGAAACAAAAATTGATCAAATTTGGAAAATGATTAAAAGAATGAAGGGTATTAGAAAAGAATATGGATATCCTATATTAAAAATAGATAATACAACTATAACGGAAGATAAAGAAAAAGCAGAAATATTAGCTAAAACATTTAGTAAAATTCATACTTCAAATAATATTAGTGAAGAAGGAAAGAAAGGTTGGGAAATCACAAAGATGAAATATAAAGAATTAATGCAAAATAATGTAGATACAAATAAATTAATAAATGAACCATTTACACAAGGATAATTGAACTTTGTAACCAGGAAAACAAAAAATACATCATCTGGAAAAGATCAAATGTACTATACGATGATAGAACATCTCAATGACAAAGCAAAAGACAAAATATTAGAATTATACAATAAAGTCTGGGAGGAGGGAGAGCTGCCACAGAGCTGGAAGGAAGCAATAATTATTCCAATAGCTAAACCAGGAAAAGATAACACAAAACCAGAAAATTATAGACCAATCGCATTAACATCAAATATTTGTAAAATAATGGAAAAAATGATTAATAATAGATTAACATATTATTTAAATATTAATGGATATATATCTAGAAATCAAAATGGTTTTTGAAAAGGGAAAAGCACAAATGACTCTGCATTATGTTTAGAATATGAAATTAGGAGAGCACAAATAAACAAAGAAAATGTAGTAGCTGTATTTTTCAACATAGAAAAAGGTTATGACATGATGTGGGTTGAAGGATTATTAATTAAATTAAATAAAATGGGTATTACTGGAAAAATGTTTAACTGGATTAAAGATTTTTCATCAAATAGAACAATACAAGTAAGAATTGGTCAAGAATTGTCAGGTAAATATATAATAGATAATGGTACTCCTCAAGGAAGTATTATAAGTCCGTTATTGTTTTCTATAATGATAAATGATGTATTTAAAAATATTGGTAAGGAAGTCGGTTGTTCACTATTTGCAGATGATGGAGCTATATGGAAAAGGGGTCGTAATATCAAACTTATTGAAAAGAAAATACAGGATGAGATTATTAGAATAGAACAATGGGCAAATCAATGGGGATTTAAATTCTCAGTGGAAAAAACAAAAGTAATGGTGTTTACACAGAAAAGGAAAAGAGAAAATATAAAACTAAAATTATACAATCAAGTTTTAGAACAAGTAAAAAATATAACATTTTTAGGTATATGGTTTGATGAAAAAATTATATGGAAAGTACATATAGAAAGAATCATAGATAAATGCAAACAAATATTAAACATTATGAGATGTATGGCTGGTATTGATTGGGGAACAGATCGAACATCATTAAAAATAATTTATACAGGATTAATTAGATCAAATATTGATTATGGAAGTATAATTTATGGATCAGCAGCAAACACTCATCTTATAAAATTAGACAATATACAACATCAAGCTTTAAGAATTTGTACAGGAGCAATCAGAACCAGTCCAATAGCAGCACTCCAGGTAGAGATGGGAGAGATGCCATTAGATCTAAGAAGGAAACAGTTAGTAATAAATTACTGGATAAACTTACAAAGCAATAATCCGGATCATCTCACACGTGATATTTTAAAACCATGCTGGGAAAAAGAAAAAAAACAAGTTAAGAGTTTTGGTTGGATTATTAATAACATAGCAGAAGAATTTCAAATATATGAAAAAGAAACAAGTTCAATGTTGCCTTTGCCAGTAGTGCCACCGTGGCTGTTACCAGAAGCAGTGGTGGATATGGCGTTGATGGAAAAGAAAAAGGATCCAAAATGTAGTTTAGATTCAAGTATAATACAAGAATATATAAACAATTACTATCATTATGTCCAGATTTACACAGACGCATCAAAAACAGATGAAAAAATAGGAGTAGCATTTATAATACCAGAATTTAAAATAAAAGTAGGAAAAAGAATTACAGATGGATTATCAGTATATTCAGGAGAATTATTAGCCATATTGTTAGCAGTGCAGTGGGTGGAGGATATAAAACCATTAAAAACAATCATTTGTTCAGACTCAAGTTCAGCATTATTAAGTTTAAAACATAATCATTCAGAGGGTAGACCAGACATTTTGTTGGAAATAAAACATACTTTATTCAGAATACAAAGAATGGGATTAATAATAGTGTTTTTATGGGTACCAGCACATGTAGGAGTTAGAGGGAATGAGAAGGCGGACAGGATGGCAAAGAAGGCAACACAAAACAACATTAGCTTTATAATAAATATTAGTAGGTCAGAGGCAAGAAATATAATTAAACAGAGAATCAGGAAAGAGTGGCAAAAAAGGTGGGATGAAGAAAAGAAAGGAAGATGGTTTTACAGAATCAACAAGATAGTAGGAGAAGTAAGAACAGGAAGAAGGAGTAGAAAAGAGGAAAGATTAATTACAAGATTAAGACTAGGACATACAGGACTTAATTCTACATTGTTCAAGATAAAGAAACATAATACAGGAAAATGTGATTATTGTGGAGAGGAGGAAACAATAGAACATGTAATATTGAAGTGTCAGAAATATGAACAAGAAAGAACAATTTTAAGGAGAGAATTTGTAGGTATTAAAGAAAATTGTATTTTGAGAGATACTTTGCAAAGAAGTTTAGGTAGCAAGCATATTCAAATTATAATTAGATTTTTTAAAAGCACTAAATTAATAAATAGAATTTGATTGTTGTAACAGTAAATAAGATTTAAAACCATGAAGAACCACACTCCATACCAGTCGGTGGCGGTAATGCACATCATAACGTTATTTGCCAACTGCCAAAAAAATAACACAGAAGAAGAAGAAGAAGGATCATTACGGTGGTGTGTTCCGCGTTGTGTGTTGTCACGTGTGTTGTCATTCAGAAAAAAACAAGCTAGCAAATACATTTTTTGTTTTCCTATAAGTTTCGTAAGTTCACCTTCCCAGAATTATCTCAGATATGGACGGGGGGAAAGATGAGGACTGTTTGTTCCTGGAGCGGGTTCTGGATTCACTTTATGATTTTGGTAAGCTTTATGAGCGAATGCTAGCTCTGTTAGCCGCTTAAAGCTCTGCTGTTTCTGCGTTATGCAAGAAAACTAACGGAAAGAACAAAAATGTTTCATTTTTATCTCATTTTGTACTTTAACAAATCCTAATGTCAAACTAATTGAAACCGACTAGTAACTCATAGTTTTCTTTACTAAAAAAGCTCAATTTAATCAGGGATAAGAGAAAGAAAATCCTTCACATATCCCATTTAATAAAAACTGGTTATTAAAGTACAATCATGTTGTTATAGTTACCATAATCATGTTAACACATACATGAGTACATAGGGCGTATTCGAGACTTGAGCAAATTTTTCAAATTTTGTTGTTGAGTTTATTCATGTTGCTTTCTTATTATAAAAGGCTACATAGTCTGCGCATTATTTATACCGGTATATCAGAATATTTGCATGTGCTGCTTAGACCCTTAACATTACACACAAACATTATGACGGATACCTAAATGAATGGACAGTTTTTCTGTCATGTCCTCCATCCATCCATCCATCCATCCATCCCTCCCTCCCTCCCAGGAGGTAACCCTTCCTTCCCTTCTTCCCTTTTATCTGAGATCAGGTAACAAGCCCAAAATGTAAAATCCTTTCTTCCATCCTCCCTCTTCTGCTTATTTGAGATCAGTTTGTAGAGGTTACAGGCCTTCCATCTATCCATCACCACACCCACCCATTTACCATACATTTATCCACCCCTCTTTTTTCCCCATCGGTCCCTGTGTCCATCTATCTTCTCTTTCTCTTAGATCAGGCTGTGGTGGTACGAGACTCAGGAAGTGAATCCAAACCTTTCTCCTACCAGTAGCACTCTTGGCTTATTCTGGAGGGTCTCAAAGCATTCCCAGGCCAGTAGGAATATGTAGTCTCTCCACCAAGTTCCTTGTCTGTCCTGGGATCTCCCCTCAGATAAATGTGCCCAGATGGCATTCTGACACATCTTTGATGCAGAGCACCAGCGGCTTTAGTTGGAGCCCCCTTCCCTCCAGATTATATAGCTTCTATAATGATGTCTAAGCCTGAACCCGTCAAGCTTTCTGCAGTGAACATTGCAGATTTAGTGTTTGCAGTATTGCAGCAAAAAATGCAATATTTGGGTGGCTATAACATTTCAGGGGCCTCATCTTGGCAATAATAAATTGAGACAGTTGGATGGACTTTCTATGTCTCATAGTGATGTGGTCATTATGATGATGGTGAAGAAAGGTGAAGAGTGAGGAAAATTAGGGTTAGGGCTAGTTGCAGTACAATTCTTGACTAAAATATGAACACCAAAAGCTGTTTTTCTTCATTATGTGAGCTGATTTAAAGCACACAGTAATGCCTTATGACCGAATTAAAGATCACATGTTTATGTAGAGCTTCCATCAGTATGGAGCAGTGCTGTAGTTTATGGACCCAGATGCCCAATGTGTGACAGTCCTGTTGTATTTAAGTTTTAATGTGTTCAATAAAGTAAGGTATTATCTGGCATGCAGTGGTTTGGTATCAGCATCTTCATCGTGTGTTTCTAACTTTAATCAAAAATCAAGTTAGTCAATTTACCTCATCAAGATGTTCCAATGATTTAGTTAGATCTGTTTCAAGTTTGTAGTTTTTATTTTTGTTGCAGGATCAGAAAAAAAAAAGAATCTCAAAACCCAGAAAAAGAAAAAACGAAAAAGATGCGAAGAACAAGAGGAAGAAGTGGAACTTCATACAGCGAAGGAAACCTGCAGAGAAGCTGAGGTTTACAGAGGTGCAGAGCAGCAACCAAACACTGAAATAAAAGGTGAAACTTTACAATTAGTTCCTAAATACAAGGTCTTGAAGTCTTACATTTGTTAATCTTAAATGTCTCCAGGTTTTTCTGTATGAACTGACTGCTGAATGAGCTTTAGTTGGGTCTTAAAGTTGAATGTTTATTTATTGCTTGCTCTATCGAAGATTGTTTTTGGTTTTTGATTGCTTTTTTCCCCCCAGAAATGCACTGGCAGCATTCATTCATTACATGTTTTGTAGTCCAGCAGATGAATTTAGGCATTTTTTATTGTCACTTGAACTACAAAGCCCATAGTGAAGGGTAGCAAACATCCCTGTTGAAAGGAACATCTGGGATTGAAGCCTTCCCCACAAAATCCCAGAAATACTTTTTAAACTGGTTTATTGAAGTTTCTTTGAAGAATTAAACTGTAAATTTTCTTGCTGGGTATTTACTACCAGTTCCCATATCAAGAAAAAAGTGAATATTAACCAAGATTTGACCTGAAGTGGATGACGGGGATTTCAGTTGATCGCCAAAACCTGTACTGGAGTCACCTGGCAAAGCTGAAAAACACAAACTAAAGTGATAAAAGTCATATTTAACTTGCTTAAGTTAAAAAGTATGTTAGTAAGTAAGGCTTTAAGTTAATTTACTTTTAAAAGCTATGTGTAATTTGCCTATGTCTAATATTTACACCACAGAGGCCTTTTAAAAGGGCTAAAAATTAAGTCTTAAATTGATCTAAAATTTGCAGAACCCCTGTAATTATTTTCCCATTCCTAATTAGCATCTGCAGATTATTTTTCTGATGATCATTTACTGTAATTTAACAGGTTCAAGCATCCAGCTGGAAGACAAAGTGGAGGTGGTCACATTTCAGGACCCCAGAAAGAAAACCAAACAAACTCCAGTCTCTACCAAGATCCCTGTTATATCTGGACAGGTCAGTCTTCCTGTTTATAATTGATAAAAATCTCATCTAAACCATAACTTCTCAAGATTAAAAAGGGGAAAACTTGCTAAAACTGTACCCCATATTTTAACAAAGGTTTGCCTGGATCTTTGCCATTTATTCTACTTTGCTAAACAGAAAATATATGTAATTATAAAAATCCAGATCAAAGCTTAAATAACCTGTTTCAAAGGGGGTTTTACCCACTGACTGATGATTTAAAGAATTAAATGTTTACATGATTCCATAGGAGATAAACACATGAAAGCAAGAGTTATGTCTTTTCAGCTTAAATTATGTGGTTCAAAGTTTAACCTAACCCTAAGACGATAACCTTTTAATGCAACAAACGTCAGATCCTAAATGTATTTCTTATAATAAAAAAATGTAGTAATTTTAATCCCCCACCAATGTTACTGAATGAACTCCAGGCAACCTCTTTTTTTCTGTTTCTCTTGTCACCACTTATTTCCATCACTTTTCTTCTCCTCTTGTCTTTACCGCCTTCGGGTGTCACGCTCGTCACATCACGACCCTCAGAAAGCAGAGCAGAAGCAAATCATCCAGCAAGAACAGCTCAGTTTGGAAAAGGTGACAGCATTATTTACTTTGATTTTACTGGGATGTCGCTCCTTTGAATTTATGTTGTGATTTGTGGATTGTTGCATTACGTGATTACCCATTTAACCTCTGCGATATATTGTCTGTGTGTTGTAACTGGACATGTTGGCCACAGGCTCGTCTGGAGGTCCATCGGTTTGGAATCACGGGCTACAAGAAGGAGCAGCAGCGGGTTTTTGAGCAGGACAGAGCAATAATGCTGGGAGCCAGAGTAAGACAAGACATTTAGAGTGCTGAGAAAACATTGGCCCTTTATTTCTTGTTTTAGCTTTTTTGTCACACTTAAATGTTTCAGATCACCAAACAAATCAAAAAGCAGTTTTTAAATATTATTTCCTTTTCACAAGGTTTAAAAACGCTACTCAAACCAACCTGACCCTGTGTGAAAAGCTAAATCATGAATTAATTGTGATCAACCAAATGTTTCGGATGGCTGAGTTCAATTTCCCTCGACACATCCAGGGATATTTAAATGGAACCTGTCAGCATGAAGTAGGCTAAAAGATCTCAAAACGCAAAACATCGAGCCCCAAAGGGTTACATTTCTAAAGCTTTGAGACTCTAAAGAACCACACTGAGAGCCACTATCCACAGATGGACAAAACATGGAACAGTGGAGAACCTTCCTAGGAGTGGCCGGCCTACCAAAATCACTCCAAGAACCTATGGACAACTCATCCAGGAGGTCTCAAAAAACCCTGAATAACATCTAAACCATTGGAAATCATGCCTGTCTCAGTTAAGGTCAGTGTTTGTGATTTAACAATAAGAAAGACACTGGGAAAAAATGGCATCCAAGGTTGAGTTCCCTTATATCATGCACTGCTGAAGAAAAAGTACACAAAGGCCAATCACATTTGCCAAAATACACCAATGAACCACAAGACCTTTGGGAAAATATTCTGTGGACTAATGAGACAACCTGAACATATAGAAGGTTTTCATCCAGTTACGTTGTACTGAAAACTAAGACAGCATTTCAGGAAAAAGAACATGATACTAACAGTCAAACGTAGTGGTAGGGTGATGGTCTGGGGTTCCTGCTCTGCTTCAGGACCTGGAAGATTTGCTGTAATTGATGGAACCATGAGCTTGTCTCTCTAGCAGAAAATCCTGAAAGAGAGCGTCCAGATATAATAAGCAGCAGGACAACTAGCTGAAGTACTGCAACGGGTTTGGTGAAGTTTTATTTGTCTGATATTAAATGTGTTTGATTAGCTGAAACATTTTGGTTAGACAAAAAAGCAAAGAAAATCTGTAAGGAGGCAAATACATTTTCACAGAACAGTTTATTTGTTCCAATGACATGTTTTACCAGCCAACATAATTTATACCTTTTATTTACTTTTTAATGTTGTTAATGAAGCCTCCAAAAAAGGACTATGTCAACTACAAGGGACTGCAGGAGCAAATCAAAGAGAAGAAGCAGAAAGTAAAAGAGGAGTTTCAGCAAGTAAGGCTGGCATGCTCTATTATTACTAAAGTTATATTATTTCACAATAAGCATTTTGTGTTATTGTAACATATATATTTTGTAGGACAAGAAGAAAAAGAAGAAGAGTAATCAAAGGTAAGTGAATCTTCAAATACTTTTCACAGCAGTTTCAAATGTAGAACAGATGCCTCAGCCTTTGTTTTAATTGGATCGATGCAGAATATTTAGTTGAATCTCAGTTGTCAACTTGAATGGCTTGTGCATTTCCCTCAGAAACCAAAAAAAACAACCAGCCTTTAGTTCTGGCGTGGCGCCATCGGGTCAGGTGGGTCGTTTCAAGAACGGGATGCTGATCCTCAGTTCCAAGGAAATCCAGAAAATCAAAGGCAAGAAGTAAAGGGACAAGGTATGAAGATGGCGTGAGGATGTTTTGCATTTCATTCTAACATCATTTTGTGCACTGGTGTAGATTCTCAGTCATCCAGGACATGACTAAGTGCTCAAGTAGAAGACAACTGAATGACTTCTCTTGTTTCTGGAAGATGTTTCACCTCTCATCCAAAAGTCTTCTTCAGTTCAGTTTACATATACGTTTTAGAGGTACATGTGAAATTAAATTAAAATAACTTGAAGGTGATAATGGTCATGTTTAAAATCTCTATTATTCAGGGAAGCAAGACAAAAACCAGCAGCAGGCCGGAGGAGGAGTTTGTGCAGTGACTCGGCGTGCAGCAGGAAACGATCCTGATTTTCTGACGAGACGCAGGTCTGCAGCAAACGTTGGGATGAGTCAAGGTTCTGATATCTTGAAAACCGAAATGGACATGAAAATACGCACCAAAATGGACTTGGCCTGATCAATTTCAGACATTGGTTTATTTATTTCCTTTGCTTATAAAGTACACAAAAAAAGGAGACTCTGCAGTGTCTTGTACTTTTAATGTTTAGGTTTTAAAAAGTATGGAGATGAGTTGGTGTTTTCATTATTTACAAACCATGTAGTTGTACAAAACATGGAAATTGTCAGCAGGGGACAATTGGAGAACAAAATTGAGGTAAAAAAAAAGTACACTCATTATTTTTTTTTGATAAATATATATACACCATGAGGAAGCAGGAGCCAATGCAGTTTTTCAAGCTCAAATTTACAAAACATGTTTCCATTCTCAACAGGCTGTGCTTTAGCTGTAAACACTGGAGTTTCTACAGAAACCCGATGTTAGAGAGACAATGTGAAAGTAATTGGGCTGAGCAGAATAATAATGAAAGACACAACTGATTGGGTTGTTTGCAGCTGGGTGAGGTCACAGTTACTTAAAGTTTTCTCAAAGCAGCTTCTTGAGTTTTTTGTTTTCCAAAATGAAGAGCATGAGAACAGATGAAGCTTCTGTGCAACATATTTAACCTGAAAGCTATAGGTGTTTAATATTTTGCAGGCAAGCATCAGTCAACAACTGTATGTTATGAGCAGCATGATAACACAAGTTTGGTCAACTTGGTTTGGTCAACAGAAGTAAAGATATTTAAACATACCTGTAATTTGATATATCTACATATTTTTAAATCGGTAAGATATTTTCCTATTTACTGTTTTTAAGTTAAATTTGTAAATGCGAAGACGGGCTTTCCTCAGCAACAGCAAGTTAAATCTAAGAAATAAGTCACATTCATGGGTAAGTGTCAGGTAAAGGGACATGGCATGCAAGCACACTTACAAAACATTTACACAGCAATGTATGCATGTCAATCAATTCAATAATTTTTTCATTGACGTGTGTCACAACATTTTTGGGATAAAGAGAAAATGTAGCCACATATCATCTGAAACCACTAGAACATGGTAAGATAGAGCTCCACAGTTCATTTGTTCCAAGTAAAATTTCCTCTGAACCATTTAGCAATAAACACAGCCTGCACATCCCGACTTTCCGAGCATAAACAACAGTTTCTCTTCTCACGTTTGATTTGTAGGCCAACAACTATTGGGCTGAAATCTATTTTTGGTTACAGTAAAGTCAGCCACAGGGCAGGTTGTTGATCTGGTGAAGGAGGTGAAAGCAGGGTCAGAGCTGAGCAGCTAGGTGATAAAAATAAAGCCCTTGGGTGGAAGCTTGCTATCTAGACACATGTCCCCTTCAGCAGATGCTCACCCTGATGTCTTTGTCATGCTAGAAAATATGCTAAATGTGAAAGTGGGAAAGTCAAATGGGCTACATACTCGAGTGCCAAATACAATGTAAATAAAAAATGTTTTTATTATTATTTGGATATAATTGTTATTATTTGTAAGTTGCAAAACTACTGCAGCTGTTTTTTTGTGTCAATAGCAACCAAATCATAAAATGCTATAGCTAGCTTTTTTTCTGCTGTCAGCTAGACATGTCTCTGGTCAAACGAAACTTACGTGTCAGGTAAAGGTATAATATAAACTTTGAAATTGTGGTTTTAGTTTTCAAAATAAAAAAAATTTGTCAACATTATCTCAGTATAATGAAGCTAATTGCGACATTGCCTGATTGGTGCTAATGACCTAGCAGCTGTTAGCAACTCTGGCTTGCTAGAGTGAAATTGGAATGAGGTTAAAACAAAAATTATTATAATACACTTAATGAAGTGGAACAGAGTACAGTAAAGGTGGAATATTTAAGCATTCATTTTGGTAAAAAAATATACCATCATTGTTTTTTTTATTTTTTTTTTTTTTTTTTCAGCTAGTTGCTAATGTTAGGAGCTTGGGGCTAAACACTACGAACCTATCTGCAGACAAAGGTGCGTAAGTGAAAAAAATGCTTAACATTTATATCTATTTTGGTTTAAAAATATATTACATTGTTTTATGTGGTTTTGGAGAATTTCCCCAAAAGTATTTATACCCCTGGCAGGTTTAGATTTTAAATTAGTTTCTAAAGTTTTTTGTTGTTTTTTCTATAGTAAATGAGACAGACTTGTCTCAAAGGGTTAAAAATGTGTAAAGATAAATTAAAATTTTCTTTAAAATGTTTTAAAAAGGGCTGAGAAGAAAATTATTTATACCCATCTCAATAATTAAAGGAAAGATCTTTACTGGGATAACAGAAATCAAAACCTTGTTATAATTCCTGAATTTTTATGATTTATCTATTGGTGATAAACTCTTAAGTAATTGAGGTTAGAAGGCCTCCTTGCCATTACCCTAATTTTTAGCTCCCTAAACAGATTCTCCATCAGATTTAAATCAGGACTCTGGATGGACCTTATCAAAACTTTAATATTACTTCCAGTCAGAAGAAACATTGGTAAAATTAAAAGAATAAATCTGCCAGGGGTATGAATGATTTTAAGTGTTAACTGTATCCACACATGGCATAGGTCCATGGGTACAAACTGGTTTGCTTACAGGTACATAATTGAAGTAGGAAGGGACCAAATGTGTAGGTATGACACGGATTTGTTTAATGCAATGTGTACTGTGATAGTAGTTGTAGCTGCTTTGAGATGGAAAATGCTGGGCACTAAATATCTAAGTAGTGGAAAGTGTTTCAGAAATAATTGGTAATTATACCCCATGTAAATATTAAATTGGGATTTTAGACAACAGTTGTAACAAAATAAATGAATATATCACCACATGTTCCACAAAATACAAGGTTTAGTCATTTTTCACTTTCTTCCGTTTAAAAGATAAATATGTTTAGAAAATACAGAACTTACTAGATGACTTTAATAAAAACATTACCTGATCGAATGCAGTAAAAACACCAACAATTTGCCCACCGTTGTGCATTTGTGTTCATTCATACTGTTTAAAATGAAACTGGCATTGAAAGAAATGAACAGTATTCTAAATATCAATAAATAACCAAAAACTTCAAAGAATAATTTACATACCTCATATCCCTGATTAAATGTTTAAACATTATAAGATCTTTAAATTACTGAAAGGAATTTAAACATATTTTTACAATTCAGTGAGTCAAAGTGTGAAAAACAGATCAGACCAACACTGCATGTCTGATAATCATCCTCCAATGCTGCCGTTCCCGACGTTGGCCAGTGGGGGGCGACCTGTTACAGCTGACAGTAATATCACTCATCGCAGAGGCAATAAAACAGAACACTATTTAAATAACATTTTCAGATAGTTGCAAACGTTTTTGTTGTTAATCCATGCTTAATATCACAAATCACATATCAGTATCTACAGTTTGTCGATCTTCATTCACACACAAACCCAGTTTTTACATGACAGGTCAATCTTTTCTCATTCCTCTCACACTCATGCTGTTAGGGAGTAGAAACATGAAGTAGATGTAATAAAACTCGATATCAAAAACCTTCAGTTTGTAATAAACTCTCTATCTGTTCTCTGCTGTGATAAAGCCTTCTTGGCTGTTGTGTATTTCACGTATGTTACATCCTACAACCATCAGGTCACAGTGGTCTGGTTTAAGCTACTGTCCTCTCCAGGTAGCCGTATCTCGTCCCTAATGAAAAAATGCAGCAGCAGATGTGGTTTAACCTGATGTGACTTGGATATCACTTTCAGTGTGATGCATTAAAGATGCTTGAGAGCATCTAAGTTTCTTCAGAGAGACTAAGAGATGAGCACAGAATGAAATTATCATGATACACACTTCTTCCAATCTCATTTGATTGTAATATAATGCCTATTTGTCCTATAGAATGAAAAAAAGGTTTGACTAAAGTCCATTTCATCTTAAATTTTCTGATAGCTAATTTTGTTGTACAGAGTCTGGAAGAGGCTGCAGGATGTGCCGCTACAGGGGAATAATGGGTCACCTTTTTATGTTTGTCGAGATGCAAATTATTTCAACTGGTAATGACAAAATAACAGATGGTTACATAAACTTTATCTAAAATACAGAAGAGATATTTCAGCATTGTAGCTGATAATCTAGAATTCTGGGAACACATGTCAAATTGAACTTGGGTGACACTGTATGGAGATGCATATGCTTTCTTACAAGAAAACAGACATCTTCGGGTTGAGTATTTTAATTATGCTAAATTAAATAAGATGAAGCTACATGTTTGAGATTTTTCAGCCTCATTATAGAGATTAAACAGCTTCTGAAGCAAGTATAATTGGAATTAAAAAGGGGCTATACTCACTATATTAGCCTATAATTGTATCTTGGAACTGAGCCACAAGGTATGCATACATATAATCCATATATCAAATTATCTCACAAATTTGCCAACAGGGTAAAAAGAGTTTTGTTTTCCAGTCAACGTGTGTTTTGTGGATCTGGAGAAGGTTTCCGATCAAGTCCTCTGAGGCATTTTGTGGGGGATGCTTTTTTAAAAGCATCCCTGGCACCCAAATGTTGTATTTGGGTGCCAGGGATGCAACAAATGTTGCATTTCTCTGTACTGAGAGCTTTAATGTCCTTTTATCTGAATTTAGGCAGCTATTGGATTCTGCTTTAAATCTAAGATGTGTTTTCTAAAAACTTGAACCACATTTACAGCTTTTGCAATTCCTGTTTTTATCCTCCAATCTCATGTTTTTCCTTGTTCAGTTAACCACAAATGCATATGTGATTTAAAAAAACTGAATTGAACAGGAGCTATTTCTGCAAGTAAGGGGCTGCGTAAATTCAAAGTAGGCAGATTATCTGCAGAAAGGCTTGGAGTAAAACTTCATTGTTTCTTCTCTCATTTTATGATCACTTAAAGCACCTTGTTGCTGTAAACTCTGCTATTATTCTACCAGATATTTTCTGCACAGTGAGAATGTCTTCTAGCTGTTTGGCCTTACTATTTAAGGATCGATTATCATGTTATAAAATAAATGGAATAGTAGTAGTTAGGACAAAAATGAATGAATGTTTGCATCCTGGAGTTGAATTGCTAGAAAACAAATCAATACTCCAATCGCCTGTGCAATAATGTCCACAAGACTTTACAACCAATCAGATTTGTTCCTTCGTTGGCACCTCAAAAAAGATGGATTGAACCCAATCTGACATTTCAGGAACATTTTCAGACAGAAGAGAGCTGAGGCTGCATGTGACATCAGAGGTTTGTATCCAGGGCACTCTTGGAGAGGAGAAACCAGCTCCTACTGTTTGAGATTATTTGGCACCTCCAGGCCGGTCAGTAAGGTCACCTGAAGGGAAGAAAACAGAGCGAAACACTCAGCAAACAGAGCCCAGCTAGATGTGTATCTCAGGTTTCAGTGTCAGGTCTTTGCTGGATTGTTTCCCTCTTTCTTAAAGATCTAGCTGTCAGTTATTGTTCATCTGCTGAAAAATCTGTTTTGGTGGATGCTATAATAATTGTAAATCTGGGGGAACTGGAAAAAAATCTTGACTTTTACACTGATGGTGCATTTACTGCAAACAAAAAATAGAGAAAAAATTACAAGTTGAAAACATCAATTTTGATGCCAAATGAGATGTAAATAAACATTTTTATGCAGATGTCATTGTCTTTCTTTCATTTGAGTTCCAAATTGACTTCAATATTTGTTTGGCCTTTAGAAAGGAAAATTAAACAAAACATTTACCTGCATCTGCAACTTTTAAATTAAATTATTGTAAAGAAAATGTATTTTTATATACCAGAACAGGAGTTGTCTTTTTTTTTCCAAAGAGCCTTTTTGCTCTTTTTCCCGCTAAATAAAATTGGTCTAAAAACAATCTACATGACTTCAAAAAAAGATTCCCTATTATATATAAATATTTACTAAATAGGAATTGTCCGTTTTAAACTTAACCACAATTCTTTCATACCTTCAGATTTTAGAGCGAAAATTCTTTATAAGAATGAAAATATTTAATGTTTTAAGGTATGGAAAATTTTAATAAAGCAAAGAAATCCCACTGAACAAAACGATGCATTTTGCAGACCCCTGTTCTAGAGGATGTGACAGAATAGTGCGGAAATAAAAATAACTTTTCATGCCCTGTTTGTCATGCTTATCTGGACCTTGAAAACTCTCAAATTCCACTCATTCACAGATCTAAAGACAGTTCCAGAACCCCATCAGTGTTTTTAAAGAGTACTGATCCATACAAGGTTAGAGACTGACCAGAACATGTTACAGTCAAGAAAAGCAATAGCACACACACAAACACACACACAGACTAACCTGAACGTTTCTGTTGAGGCTGACAGCAGGAACAAAAACTCCGTCCAGGTTCTCGAAGGCTGTTGGTCCGTGCTGCTCCTTGTTTATGAAGAAGGTTAGAGTGCGTTTGGTCAGATCCAGCAGGATGCCCACAGTGGAGCCCTTAGTGATGCCCCCCTCCGCTCTGCCAGCACACAAACCCGAAATAGACAACAGGTCACTTAAAAACAATGTGGAATAAACAGGAGTGAACATTTCCAGTTGCTTGTCAGCACAGGCAACAAAGGAAATGTCAAGAAGTCTGACCTTTTTACATGTCAATCATAAATAATAACTAATATGATTTACAATTAATAATCCTTCCATATTTTTTCCAGACTGTGATTTTTCCATTCTGGATATCTGAATATATACACAGGTACATCACAACAAACGCGAATATCGTTAAAAAGTTCAAGATTTTTTGTGACTCATTTCAGAAAGTTAAACTTATATATTATATGGATTTATTACTGTCACAATCTGCCAGTGTTTGACTTTGTGATCTGTTTACTTTCTCTGCTCTGCCAGGTTCTTCACTTGCTTTATTTCTGTTCATTTAGGCTTGTTAGATTCATTCTGGTGTTTAGGTTTTAGTGACTTTCCTGGTTTCCTACGTTTTATGTTTTAGTTTGTTTTTCCTTATATATGTGATTCTCATGCCTGTGTTCCTGTACCTGTTCATCATGTAAGTTTGATAATCATTAAATCTATCATTTGCTCGCCATGCGGCTCCCTCGCTCTTTTCTGCACTTTAGTAAGTAAGTAAGTAAACTTTATTTATATAGCACCTTTCACAGCTAAAAATCACAAAGCAATTTACAGAGTGCAAATAAAATAAATGCAGATATAGACCTAATATAGTACAAAGACAATAAGAACAGGTAAAATAAAGAAGTAGAACATTTTACTAAAAGCTTGTCTAAATAAAAGTGTCTTAAGCTGCTTTTTAAAGGAATCAACAGAGTCGGCCATACGAAGCGACAAGGGCAAGGTATTCCACAGCCTGGGGGCTACTGCCTGAAAGAACAGGTCGCCTCGAGTTTTGAACTGGGTCTTAGGGACTTTTAGAAGGTTCTGGGCAGAGGACCGAAGATTGCGACCTGAAGAATAAGGGATCAACATTTCAATGATATATTGGGGAGCCAGTCCATTGAAAGCTCTAAAAGTCAAGACTAAAATTTTAAAATCAATTCTAAATTTGACAGGTAGCCAATGTAAAGAGGATAAAACTGTTGTGGTGTGAGCCCTTCTGTTAAAAGGTTCCTGTTAAAAGCCTCGCTGCAGCATTCTGGACCAACTGGAGACAACTGATAGTAGATTTGTTAAAACAAGTAAAAAGGGAATTAGTCCGACCACAACCACACACAGCCTGACAATTACACATAGAAGGAAATATTTCAAGCCTTTATTTCTCGTAATCATGATGCTTATGGCTTATGACTCAAAAGGCTTGAAATATGTCCCTTTTGTGTAATGAATCAATAAAATACACCATCTCACAAAGGTGAGTACACACTACAGATTTTGTAAATATTTTATTATGTCTTTTTACTGGACAACACTAAAGATATGACACTATGATAGTTCCTTGTCACTTGCAGCACCAATCTCCCCTGACCTATATCCAGTAGAACATCTCTGGAACATTATGTGTAGGGCAATTTGATGCCACCAGGTTGCACTTCAGACAGTCCAGGAGCTCAGTGATGCCCTGGTGAGGATCTGGGAAGAGATAGTCCAGGACACCATCTGCCACCTCATAAGGAGAATTCCCTTACATTGTCAGAAAGGCATACAAGCAACTGGTGGCCTTAAAAACTACTGAGTACCATTTTGAGTTTTTGCAATGACATTTCAGCAAATTGGACTGCCGCATCACTTTTTCAGTTTAAGTTTTTCAGTGACTGCCCTCTATGGACAGTGCATTTCTGCAAAGAACAGTGGGTCAGAAATCCTTTGCAGTGATATAAAGGACAAATGCATGATGGCAGACTTTGCTGTCAATGGTGGCACAAGTTACAATGTTTAGAGGGCAATTGAAAATAAAAAAAACAATGTTACTCTGTTTCTCTTACCTTGTAAAACTGTAGTGACGGTAAACTCCTACCTGTTGGTGTGAGAGTTGTTGTGCATGAACCAGGAGCGGTTGTTGTCCACATACATGGCCCAGGCCTTGTCGTCTTTCCCCAGCATCATTTCTTTCATGGTGTTAATCCTTGCCACGCCAAACGCAGGGTCCGGGTGGTTGTCGTAGCGATCGATCCTGACTTCCCAATAGTGAGTTCCCTGACATTTGAGGAAGAATCTGCACTGTAATACAACCACTTGCACAAAGAGTCAATAAAAATTAAATCTCACTCACCTTAGAGAACGCAGCCGTCCCCAGAACCACGCGGTCGTCGTAGCTGCTACACGTGGCCGTCTGGTTCTCATTAGACAGGGTGATGTCCCGGTGAGCCGATGTGGGGTCGAAGGTGAACCAAGCCACTGTAAGGAGGACACTACATTTAGCCAGTTAAAGTCTGTGTTAACAAGAAAAATTATTAACATCTGCTTCTTTGGTTGCCAGATGTTTTGTCTTATTCTTGGCAAATTACATCAAATGAGTACAGCTGACCCATCGCAGTGCTGGAGAGTTTGATCAATTCAGGTAAACCTTTAAAACCTTACATGAAGAAATATCATTTATAAATTTACTGCAACAAAATCATAATATGAAGGATCAGATTTAATACCTTCATCCTCGATGAAGGTATTAAATTGACCAAAGAGGTTTATTTTAACAAAAATAGGATGCAAGATTCTTTGCATTAAAGAAATAAATGTGTAAAGAAAAAAGGCTAAACTGGAGAAAGAATCTGCCTTGTTCCTGCAATGGAAGGTATTTTCTAAACACAATTTCCCCTTATATTTTGGATGCTGTAAGGCAGTTAGGAGTCAAACTCAGGCCCATGACTGTCTGCTAGAGCTGTCCCATCTGTAGACGGTGCATAGTACAAATCTCTGAATGCTTTGCTGGTACGTTGGCATCAGTCAGAACCATCAAGCCCCTCTCCACTGTTGAAATTAATTGGCAACGTCATGCTACAACCAGTCACATCTGTACAGGATGAGGATCCCGGTGTCTGTGTTGGCCCAGTGTGCTTCAGAGTAGATCAGAGTGTGGCAAACTAAGCTGTAATAATGTTTTCTTTATGCAATTTTCCTTGATACTCCAAGGCATGGCCTTTAATTGAAGGAAAATTTATTATTATTATTATAAATATTTTCAGCCTCCTCCTTGAACCGCCACCTTAACGTGGTGGAGAGGTTTGAGTGCTCAAATGATCCTAGAGGCTATGTTGTCTGGGGCCTAAATACCCCTGGTAGGGTCTCCCATGGTACACAGGCTCTAGGTAATGGGTCAGACAAAGAGCGGTTCAAGAATCCCTCATGAGGACGAAAATATTGAGGCACGTGATGTCGCCCGGTACGGTGGAGCCGGGGTCACACCCTGGGGCCAGGCCTGGGGTCGGGACTCGCCGGAGAGTGCCTGGTGGCCGGGTTCCTCCTCGCGGGACCCGGCCGGGCCAAGCCCGAATGGGAGACACGAGGCCATCCCCCAGTGGGCCCACCACCTGCAGGGGGAACCGTGAGGGACCGGTGCAAAGAGGATTGGGTGGCGGACGAAGGTGGCGGACGAAGGTGGAGACCTCAGCGGCCCGATCCCCGAATGCTTGGGCTGGCTCTAGGGACGTGGAATGTCACCTCGCTGGGGGGGAAGGAGCCTGAGCTTGTGCGGCAGGTCGAGAGATATCGACTAGAAATAGTCGGGCTCACCTCCACGCACAGCGTGGGGTCTGGAACCCATCTCCTTGAGAGGGGTTGGACTCTCTTCTACTCTGGAGTGGCCCACGGGGAGAGACGGCGGGATGGTGTGGGTTTGCTTGTTGCCCCCCAGCTCAGCCGTCTTAGTGTTGGGGTTTACCCCATTGGATGAGAGGGTCGTATCCCTGCGTCTTCGGGTTGGGGATAGGTCTCTGACTGTCGTCTCGGCCTATGGGCCGAGCGGTAGTGCGGAGTACCCGGCCTTCTTGGTGTCCCTGTCGGGGGTGCTGGATAGTGCCCCTCCTGGGGACTCCATTATTCTGCTGGGGGACTTCAACGCCCACGTGGGAAACGACAGTGACACCTGGAGAGGCGTGATCGGAAGGAATGGCCTCCCCGATCTGAATCCGAGTGGTATTTTGTTATTGGACTTCTGTGCTAGTCACGGATTGTCTATAATGAACACCATGTTCAAACATAAGGGTGTCCATCAGTGCACTTGGCACCAGGACACCCTAGGCAGGAGGTCGATGATCGACTTTGTTGTCGTATCATCAGACCTTCGGCCGCATGTTTTGGACACTCGGGTGAAGAGAGGGGCTGAGCTGTCCACTGATCACCACCTGGTGGTGAGTTGGATCCGCTGGAGGAGGAGAAAGCCGGACAGACTTGGCAGGCCCAAGCACATAGTGAGGGTCTGCTGGGAACGTCTGGCGGAGCCCTCGGCCAGGGATGTATTCAACTCCCACCTCCGGGAGAGCTTCGACCAGATCCCGGGGGATGTTGGAGACATAGAGTCCGAGTGGACCATGTTCTCCGCATCTATTGTCAATGCTGCTGCCTGCAGCTGCGGCCGTAAGGTCTGCGGTGCCTGTCGCGGCGGCAATCCCAGAACCCGGTGGTGGACACCGGCAGTAAGGGATGTTGTCAACCTGAAGAAGAGTCCTATCGGGTTGGCTTGTGGGACTCCTGAGGCGGCTGACGGGTATCGTGAGGCCAATCGTGCTGCGGCACGGGCTGTGGCAGAGGCAAAAACTCGGGCCTGGGAGGAGTTCGGTGAGGCCATGGAGAAGGACCACCGGTTGGCCTCGAAGCGATTCTGGCAAACCGTCCGGCGCCTCAGGAGGGGAAAGCAGTGCTTCGCCAACACTGTTTATAGTGGGGCTGGGAGGCTGCTGACGTCGACTGAGGACATTATCGGGCAATGGAAGGAGTACTTCGAGGATCTCCTCAATCCTGCCATCACGCATTCCGTGGTGGAAACAGAGGCTGGGGACTTGGGGTCGGACTCTTTCATCACCCAGGCTGAAGTCACCGAGGTGGTTAAAAAGCTCAGCGGTGGCAAGGCTTCGGGGGTGGATGAGAGCCTCCCTGGTAAGACCTACGCCAGGGTATTGGAGAGGAGAGTCCGGCCGATAGTCGAAGGAGGAGCAGTGTGGTTTTCGTCCCGGCCGTGGTAACACTGGACCAGCTCTATACCCTCTACAGGGTGCTCGAGGGTTCATGGGAATTTGCCCAACCGGTTCACATGTGTTTTGTGGACCTGGAGAAGGCATTCGACTGTGTCCCTCGTGATGCCCTGTGGGGGGTGCTCCAGGAGTATGGAATTGGGGGCCCTTTATTAGGAGCCATCCGGTCCCTGTACGAGCGGAGCAGGAGTTCGGTCCGCATTGCCGGCACTAAGTCGGACCTGTTCCTGGTGCATGTTGGACTCCGGCAGGGCTGCCCTTTGTCACCGGTCCTGTTCATAACTGACCTACTGACCAAGACCTACAGCATGCGCTGTGGCGGTTCGCAGCCGAGTGTGAAGCGGCTGGGATGAAGATCAGCTCCTCCAAGTCCATGGCCATGGTATTCGACCGGAAAAGGGTTGCTTGCCCTCTTCAGGTTGGAGGGGAGTTCCTGCCTCGAGTGGAGGAGTTTAAGTATCTCGGGGTCTTGTTCACGAGTGGGGGAAAAATGGAGCGGGAGATCGACAGACGGATTGGTGCGGCTGCCACAGTAATGGGGGCACTGTGCCGGTCCGTTGTGGTGAAGAGAGAGCTGAGCCGAAAACCAAAGCTCTCAATTTACCGGTCGGTCTACGTTCCTACCCTCACCTATGGCCATGAACTTTGGATCATGACCGAAAAACGAGATCCCGGATACAAGTGGCTGAAATGAGCTTCCTCCGTAGGGTGGCTGGGCACTCCCTTAGAGATAGGGTGAGGAGCTCGGCCATCCAGGAGGGGCTCGGAGTAGAGCCGCTGCTCCTCCACATCGAGAGGAGCCAGTTGAGGTGGCTCGGGCATTTATACCGGATGCCTCCTGGACGCCTTCCTCGGGAGGTGTTCCAGGCACGTCCCACCGGGAGGAGGCCCAGTGGACGGCCCAAGACATGCTGGAGGGACTATGTCTCTCGGCTGGCCTGGGAACGCCTTGGGCTCCACCCAGAGGAGCTGGAGGAGGTGTCTAGGGAGAGGGACGTCTGGGCGTCTCTGCTGAGTCTGCTGCCCCCGCGACCCGGTCCCGGATAAGCGGAGGACGACGAGTACGAGTACGAGTACGAGTATTTTCAGCCTGTGAAACAATTTTGAAATGGAAATTTAACCTATAAAGAGGCATTAAATGTTCTTGATTTTAATTTAAAAATGAATGCCTTAGATGTGTCTTGGATTTGACATTTAATTTCATGTGTTTATAGTATTATGGTTTGCTTGCTTTTATATGAAAAGGTTTATCATTATATCTGAAGAGATGGAAAAACGTCCTCACTTGTAGATGTTTTTAAATAAATATCAAAGCTGGCCCGCAACTTTGTCCAAGGTTGTAATTTTGGCCTACTGTGAGTTTGAATTGTTTTATTTATGTGTTCATGTTTTACAGTTATGTGTTTTAACATTGTTCCTATTTAATTTCAAACATGCAAAACAACAACGACTATGATGAAAAAGATTGTGAGTTAAATGCAAGAAGGAACAATGGTGACGTTTGTAATAAATAATTTGCAGGGGTGTTAATTAGAATCTGAGAAATTAGGTTGGTCTGAAACAACATTGGGTTGAACTGCAAAAGATCCCAAATGGAACAGAAACCATAACAAACTGTGTAAAAAAAAATATGAACACATAAACATAAAAGGTTGGTCATTAAAAATATATATAATATCACAACTTTATTTTACGTATATTTCGTTTGTTATTTCAATGCTAACTTATTTCAAAATCAACATTAAGCTTGTCTTTTGTTTTGATTTTTTGTTTAAATCATCTTTTTGATTTTAATGATAAAACATATAATTTATTTAATAAAGTGACTGGTAAATTAATTTACCTGTTATAAAACAACACATTTATACCAAACAAAAATAAATCATGTTACAGACCAAAAAAACAAAAACATTTAATTAAAACCTTAATAACCTGTTCTCTTTTTCTCTTTTCATGGTGCTAATAACAGGATGTTTTAATTGACTTTTACATCATCTAATTAAACCCAACATTATTGACATCCCTGTCAATTAAGCTTACCAACATGGTTTTTCTGATTGGAAGTAATATTAAGGTTTCTGACTCTGAAATCTATAAAGGAAGTAAAAAATTAAGGTGATGGTAAGGAGGCCTTCCAACCTCAAAGATTTTGAGCTCATCACCAAAGTAGCTTCTCTAAACTATGGCTTTAGGGAAAGGGTGGAAATCAGCAGATTATTCAGGTTAACCATAATTGGTGTGAACTAAGGAAGAGTCAACCCAGAAACTGAAACGGGTTCTATATTTCAGTCCTGGTTGTAAAATTGAAAAGTTTTAAATGTGTGTGTTAAAATGTAATTTCATTACAAAACAAAAGCTTAGTATCAAATGGTGTGTGTGCACCTTTGAAAAACATGCTCATAAAATGTGGTCCCTGATTTAAACTGTCGTCTGAGCAAAGCAACTGTTTTTCTTTTCTTTTTTTATCACAATAACGGTAAATAAAAGTACATTTATAAAGTTCACATTTAGGCCATGAATCACATTTTTATGCTTGATGAAAATTAATTTTTTAACTATTTTCCAATGACTTGGAGACTTTGGCTTGTGTGTTACTTATTATATCAATAAATTTCTACTTTCTTGGCTCTTTGCCTTATTGCACTCTGCCTTAACATCCATTTTCTTGTACACCTTTTTCTCAAAAAAGCACAAGCAAAAACAAAATTAACTCAGATGTGCAGAAATAACTTGTTTTCTCACTCATACCATCAGAAGTCTTGAGCACAACCGTCTTGCTGTACGGTCCCACTCCGATGCCGTTGTAGGCTTTCACCCTGGCGTTGTAGGAGCTGTTAAAATGCAGCCCGTCCACCGTGCAGACCGTCTCTTTCCCTACATACACCTCCTGAGGTAGAACATGTTTCAGCATCATTACAAATACCGTTTACATGTGGGCAAGTACAGTTTATGCTCTGTGCATAATACATGAGACAGACGCAAAGATGAGCTGTCATTAATGACTTTTCTTTTTTTAGAATAGAACAGTTTGTTTATTATTAATATAAAGAGAAGAGCTACAAGAGAAAGTATATCGATTGCTGTATCTCTTTTTAGTTAATAGTTCAATCAGTTGCTCTTTAACAATAATGTTGAGAAAACATGGCTGAAAGGATGACCTGTCTATGAGCAAACGTTAACTCAGTTCTTTATAAACAACTATAATTTAATACAATAATTTCTAATCAGATTTATTCTGATTTGCACGATGCCGGAACAAATGACAGCAATGTTTTTATTTAGTCACAAGCAAATTTCAACTACCTTTAATAAACCTCTAATAATAAAAGTATAATCTCCTAATGTCAATAGAATATCATAGCCATGTATTAGATAAAAACAAATAAAAACCAAAAACAAATCGACAAAAGACATAACCAAGATGCGGAGATTCATCATTCTTCAGTGAATCATCTACTGTATGACAAGTCTCCAGCTAAATGCTTCTTCGAAATCATCCAGTTGGAGCTTCCAATATTTAGATACTTTATAGAAGCCTTTTTACCTGGACGAGGATTCCCAAAAAAACAAAGAAAATCTCCGGAAATGGTCAGCTAGTTGACTAAAATCAAGAGAAAAAGTAACCAAAATGCTAAGAAAAACTTTAGAAGTCCTTCAGAAACTCTAAACAATATTAGAAAGATTGCTCTGAACACAATGCCAGAAAGACTGACTTTAAAAAACAAAATACAAAGAAAGAAGGAATAAGACACCCCCACTTCTGCCGCCAGTCTTTTTGTTTGCCCCACTGTCTCCAAATGACGCATCATAGCAGGCCTCCACTCCGTACGTTCTCCCTTTCACTCTTGCAGCATCTCGTCTCCATCCCCAAATAGCTGCCTGTGCTCTCTTCTCCACCCCATTAGTGTTGTGGTTGACCCTAGGTTCTTAAACTCATCCATCTGTACCTTTTTCAGCTTCAACGTTACCCTTGTCTACATCTCTTTCACAAACCAGGATTCTGTCCTTCTACTCACTTTCATCTTGCCTTTCTTCAAATAATACTTACACCTCTCCAGGCTTTCTCTGACCTGCTTCCTACTCTTCCTATAGATCTTAATACCTCACAAACAACATAGTCCATGGATCCATGACCAAATATTTTTTCTTTCCTGTCATTAATGTTCCACTCTATTTAAACTGCCTTTAAAACTATATGCAGTGTTTCATGTTATTTTGTGTAAAATAATGTAGAAAAATAAAATATTTATATGTGTCTCACACCAAGCATGTGCAACAACTAACCCTATATTGTCCTCCATTTCCATCATCTAGCTCCAGGATGTAGCCCTCGATGGGGCAGCCTGTAGGCACTGATACCCTCCAGCCCAGGGTAGCGCTGTTGTTCCTGGTGCAGCACTTCTCCAGCTGCAAAAGGGGAGCCGCTGGTACCGAGGGTCCGGATTCCACTGAGGGAAGAGATGTGTGGATGAAATATTAACTGAGACATAAAGGACTAGTGATGCAGAAAGCGTGTAACACAGAACAGGGATGGGGAAGGGTCCAAAGATAAAAGCTGAATGAGGAAAACGGAGGACGCTGGTTGTTGTTTGAACAAGCTGAGGGAAGAAAATAGAAGCTTTAATGTGAACCTAGTGGGAGCTTAAAAGGCCTCACGGGGTGAAAGAAATCCAGGTTCATTTGGGAGAAAACAGCTGGAAGTAATTGAAGGCTTAAACTAGGCCACGGGAGGACATTTGACACTCTGAAGGGCAGCAGTGCAAGTGGTGAACCGGGTTAGACTGATATGAGCTCTGACGTTTGACTTCAAAAGCTGAAATCATTGGATCAAGGTGCTAAATCTGTATGAGACAGAAACTCCCTGCTAAAATCAAGACATTATTACACTGAGGTACATGAAAGCAGAAATAAACTGTATGACATCAGGATCTACAGGAGGAAGCAGTATATCAGTCTAACCACAGTGTTGAGGAAAAACTGGTACTCGAGAAAAAAAAACAACACAGATTTGAGTAATAAACCCTGCTTTTTCATGATTATTTTGGGATATTTATCTAATAAACAAACTGTTGTGACGACACAAGGGGAAGGCAGCAGTCATGACAAAAGGGGAAACATGAGAGGATTGTTATTCAGAATATCTGAAAATCTGTCATTTTTAGATAACATTTCATACAGAGTTTTGGCTACATTTGTAGGCCCCCCTGATAAAGATGTGTAAAAATTTGTAAAATGAATTTATGTTTTATTGCTGAAGGATGATCTCACACTAAAATTATTTTTTTTTTAAAACAGTCAATCTGCCACTTTATTTGCAAAAAAATTGTCTTCCTGTTTTTAAATCTTTACTAAAATTAAACTGCATTATGTACTGTGATTCGTTCACTCAAGTGCAGTACTGTGCAAAAGTTTTGAACTACATTTAATTTCTCCATAATTTCTTTCAAAGTGCATTTTGTTATGATTTAAGGTCACTTTCTGAATGCCTGAAATTTCTTTGTTTGACTTTAGCTTAATTTATTGTCAGACCTTAACACAATAGTGTTAAGCCTGATACCTAATCTGGCAACATTTACCTTTTAATCAAAATGATCCTAAAGCTTGATTTTGTCATATACCAAACTTTCCAACTTAGCATTTTAGCCTAGATAGCAGTTTTGCTCTGTTTAGTCATGCTGCAGTAGCTGAATTATATTTGACACAACTTTATAAACTCACTCTTGGAAGATGTACATTGCATTTTTTCTTCCTTTCAATCCATCTACAATTTCATTGCAAGTAAAGCTTTAATATCATGTAACTAGAGACAAAAATGTTTGCACAGCATAATTCTGCAGAGGTGATATACAAAACATCAGCCATGCAGAGGAAAAAGACCACTGAAATGCTGTTGGACAAAAAGGACCAGTGAGTTTCCAGCTGACTTGACAGTCAGGGCTGTCAGGGCTGAGGAATGAGGAAGGAGTGACAAAATACATTGAAGGAATGAAAACAAAGGTTCATTGTGAGGGGTTACAGTCTCTGAAATACCTCCTGTGCTCTCTGCCTCCATCTCAGCCTCACCACTGTCTGCTGCCTGCATTAGTTTCAATACTGGTTTCTCCTGCACATCTGGAAACAGGATGTTGGTTTGGGTGTTTTAAAGAACAGGACAGCAAAGAGTGAAACCAGTGGAGAAGGTCAACATGAGTTCAACATTTGGTGGTGGAAAAAGGATCTGATGCATCAGGCAAATTATATATAAAAAAAACTCCTTCATTTACGAAAGATCTTGATGTGCTTAGTAAAAACTAATAAACTTCATGAAAATGCCCGCTCAGTAAATGGTTCATGAAAAGGTTACTTTATTACAAAATGTAGAATTATCTCCATGTTTGGGCAAAATATGTTTTGAAACAATAAAGCCCAATTTGACAGACAAATATAAACAATACCGAGACTTTAGTTCGGGTCTAAAATAAATATAAACAGCACCTTGCAAAAGTGTTCATAAATCATAAACCTTCACACATTTTGTCCCATTATAACCAGCTTCAATGTGTCTTCTGGAGATTTCAGGTGATAAACCAACACAAACCTAAACTGGATTGAGGTCCATAAATTAGCTTGGACATGCTAACACATTAATATGCTTTGATCCATTGCATCTCTGGCGGTATGTTTAGGGTCATTACTCTGCTGGAAGGTATACCTCCAACTCTGTCTCAAGTGTTTTGAAGCCTCCAACAGGTTTTTGCTCAGGATTGTCCTGCATTTTATTCCACCTATCTTCCCATTAACTCTGACCGGCTTCCCTGTCCCAGCTGATGAGAAACATCCCCATAGCACGATGCTGCATGTTCAGTTTTTGTTTCATCTAACCAGAACATCTTCTTGTTGGTCGTGTTCCTTACACAGCAATCTGAAATGGACTAAATTGGCTTCGTTTCAACAATAGCTTTCTTCTCACCACTCTGCTTTAAAAGGCCAGATTTGTAGAGAGCACCACTAACAGTTGTCCTGCCAACAGGTACTCCCACCTGAGCTGTGGTTTTGCACAACTCCTCCAGAATAACCATGGCCCTCTTGGCTGCATCTCTGATTCATACTCTCCTTGCCTGGCCTGTCACTTTGGGTTGAAGGCCATGTCTTGGTAGGTTTGCAGGTGTGACATATTCGTTACACGTTAAAGAATAGAACAGTACTGTGAGATGTTAGGGTTAGATAGCTTAGATATTGTATAACCTAATGTTGCTTTTAACTTCTTCACAACCTTCTCCCTGACCCGTCTGCTGTGTTCCTTGGTCTTCATGAGGCTGTTTGCTCACTAATGTTCTCCAACAAACCTCTGAGATAGTATCACAATTTTTTTATTCTTGTTAGGGCAAATTTTAGTAAGTTTAAAAATTGTTGACTTTTCAACTGTGTGGATATGCAACTTTCGCCTAACTGAGCAGATCTCAGATTAATCACTTAGATTATTCTTCACGCTTCTGCAAAGTGAAATTAGAAAAATCAGCATTTTTTTCAAATATTTAATCATTTTATAATAATCAGTGAGAAAGACTCCCTCACCCTACTTTAAAAGTCAAAGACTATAGCTCAAAATAAAATCTGACTGCCCATCTTTAAACTCTGTAGCTTCATTCTGGATGATCAGTGAGATGTGAATGTGCGGAAATGAGGCGGCGAGTTGCATGTCACCAGCCTGACAGAACAAAGACGGGATGATCAAAGCTTCTCCTCTGCCAAACAAGCTTGACTGCAGCTAAGATTAAAGAAACTCTGCTTAAAGCGCAGCTCGACTTGCGGGACGACCTGCAGGTGTTTGTGTCTGACGGCTCAACGTCCTCTCTGTTTAAGAAGTCAGCTTTACCAAAGTTTTAAAATATTTAAACCATATTTTGTATACTCCTTTAAATGCATTTAAAATAATGGATCATAGAGTTTGAATAAATGCATGTCTTTAAAGAGAAGTTTTTATTTTGTTTCACCATAAAGTGCCTGATAACACAGAATAATGAATGTTAATAAGTAGCCATTTTAATTCTGAATTAATAGAAAAACAACCATAAACTATTTAAAGCCCCAGTGGAGCTGTGTGGGAATAAAATATGAAAATTGTTAACAAGTTTAACATGCACTGATACAACTGAGTAAATCTGGGACCACAGTGGAAATACAACACGATTTTTCTCTTGTACAACAACTGATTGCTCAGTGGAAACAGCCAATAAAAGGTAACCTTGTTATATTTATGTTCTTATTTAAGGAGGACAACAAATAGCAGCTAAAACCTATTTCTGGTGCTTTGAAGCTTGGAAGATGGAGATGTTTGTGGTTCATGTAGTGAGTCAATATAAAATCCACACTTTTCATAACAGCAGCTGCATAACACTAATTAGGGGGAGAAAGACAGTTATACTATTTGTTATTTGCAATGCTTGGCAAGACATCATAATTTTATAAACTTTGCTTCCAAGCAGCCAGAAATTCTTGCAATGCTTTGCTTTGTTTTCATTTTCAATACGTTAGATTGTTGTGATGGTTTCTGTACCAAAGCAAGTAAAATCAACCAGGCAGCTGCAGCTCATCTTCTGCTGGAGTCCTGACTAACACCAGGCAATTAGATTACATCACAGCAGTCTATCAGACGCTATCAGCGCCTATCAGGTACTGAATGGTCTCGTGTTTGTCAGGGGTGAACCATGTAGACCTCTAAGATCCCAGTACCAGAACCAAGCTAGAGGAGGCGGCATTTAGTTTCTGTGCTCGTCAAATCTGGAACAAACAGTTAAAGCCTGAGATAAGCAAAAACTGTTGGCTCCTTTAAATCAGCACTGAAAACGTTACTGTTTATTGCTATTTTTACATACGGGTCAAATAATATTTTGTTAGTTGATTTTTATCATGTTTTTTACTGTTTATTGCTTTTTATGAATTGCTTTAATTTTACTGTTATTCCCCAATATGTTTTTGTTCTTGCTTTTAATGCCATTTTTAGTGCAAAGTACATTAAAGACGCTTGTTTATGAATGAATGCTGCTATACAAATTAACCTGCTTTTTATTAACAGTTCTTTGGGCTTTTAAAGGTTTTTTTGTTATTTCTTTGGCTGCTTTTTATGCTCAGTTATAGTCAGACTAGTATGTTGCCTCTGACCTACAGTTAAGCCCATTAATGTTTCATACCCCATAAAAAAATCATTTACATTTAACCAAGACATTTGTTTCTGATAAGAAACTAGATGGACAGATAATAAAGCAATGTAAAAGGAGCATCAATTCTGAAAGAAACATGTTTATCCATTTTTATTTACATTTCATCAAACAATGGAAGGTCAACAATTATTCATGTCCTTCTCAATAATAAGTGGAAATATCTTTATTGTATAACAGCAATTAAACCCTTTTTTAGCGTAGTGAATGTTACTGTTGGAATTTTGACGATGTCCCTTTGCTGATGAGCTCAAAGTCTCTGAGGTTGGGAGGCTGCCTTGCCATCACCCTAATCTTTATCTCCCTCCACAGATTCAGATTCAAGTCAGGACTCTGGCTGGGTCACTCCAAAATGTTGATATGACTTCAGTCAGAAGAAACTTGATGGTTAAATGAAATGACCCATATAGTACCCGTTTCTTAAGCCGACTCTATGACAAATACTAAAAGCCATTTGACAAATAGCCAACAAGGCAATTCTAAAGGAACATTAGCAGACAACTTGTCATATAAATATTGATCCATTGAATAATAATGTCTTTGAAGTTTTTTTTTTTTTACTTTTCTTAAAAGATGTAATGTTTAAATACTGTCTAGATTTCTTTAGTCCTCATTCGTCTCCTTTAGTCTTTCACTTTCATGATACACTATGTGCAGTTTGCAGTCAAGATCAGGTACAAAAACTGAACAGAAAACGCATTAAAAAGCCAACAAAGTAAATATGAACACAATGATTACTGATCAGCACCACTTTAAAATATTGTAAGAAAGTCCAACTGCTTAGAGGCCAAATATAAGGAAATTATGTCAGATTTAAATGTTTTGCACAGTATTGGTGTGCCTTTATCCAGATGCACACAATATTTACATGCTTGTAGTTGTTAACTGTCTAACAACTGTGGACTCACCTTTTCCCTGGCAAAAGTCCAGTTGCAGGATGGTCTGCATCAACGAGTCTGTATTCAGGGTGAGGTCAAAGTCAGGGCCAACCTTTGGTTCCAGGGCCCCCTTCACCCATTGGTCCTGAGATGACGTCACCCGCTTGATCAGGGCATCTGAGATCTACACATGCAAACAGACATTTTTTAGATAAAATTACACGCTGAATACTTTGAAACAAACCTCTCTTCACTGTGTGACCTCTGCCAACAGGCAGCTCCCCTCTGGGATGCATTCCTCTGGCCTGGCTTCATAATATGCTGCCTTTAAATGTTCTTCAAACATAGCAGGATACAAATTAAACACCAGTTTGATCATTGGAGCTTTACTGCAGCAAGAAATAAAAGCCAAACGAATGCATCACATTAAAAAGCTGGGGATTTGAAAATTGACCCTTTAGCTTTAAAAGGGAATTTTTTTTCTGTCGGATTAGTCCAAACTGCAGCGTGATTTATTCTTAAGAGCCTTCCTGTAGAGTTTAGACATTGCTAATGATAAAGAAGCACCTGATCAATATATTATAAAATATTAAGGAGAAATGGAACGGAGGGATGTTTGCGTGGGCGTTTGTTCCTCCCAGCATCTTTGATTTTCTTTTTATCTCCCTCTTTCTCTCCAATTCCCTCATGCTTTTTTCTTCAAGAAAAATCATTCAAAACCAAAAGCAGCAAATGTCTTGTATCTGCCTTATATTCAAGTGCAGTGCATTTTTAATCAGACACAGTGAAATCACAATGAGACCTGATCAGCATCATTTTTATTGGTTTGCACCAGCATCTAACTTCATGAATTTCTCCCATTTATTATGCTGTGATGAATAACCAATGCTTGTGTTAGGTTCCCATATTTACTCTTAAAGGGGTCTTGATTTTACAACCAAAAAGTTTTGATGTTGGTTTGAACCAATAAAAAGAGTGAATATTTTTGCTAATTAGTGACTCCTAAGGGAACTGTGTAAAGTGTAAGCATCTGTTCAAGCTGCAGAAAATGAACTTTAAATATGAGGCTCTCACAGTCACAAATGTTTCCTTAGTTGTTGGTTTTTCTGTTGTCCTTGACTATGCACATAAAGGCAGATTGGCTGAAGATCATTTAAGCCTGCAGAAATCTAAGCATGTGAGGAGAACCTAAATATGATAATACGTGGTTATTTTCAGAGTTCAGAGGTTTCTTCATTAAAGGTTTACACCTCGGTATTAGATGTCTGGTTGTTCCACTTGTTCATTAGTTTAAATATTCCTCATCAATGATTGTTCATCTCTTTTACCACAAAGTATTAACAAATGTTCTTCCACCAACTTTGTTTCACTAAATTTTCTCTTTATATGTTGGTTTTTCACTTTAGAAATCACACACCAGGGTTCCTTAACAGGCTGGAGAAATACTGAAAAATGAAATTAAGTATGCTTAACTTTATTTTATACCTTTTTCTGAATATTGTATCCATCAATCCATCCACCCACCCAGCCTATCCATCCAGGCTAATTTATTATTTACATCTGCCATAAATGTGTAGTATTTATACTTTTAAAGGTGTGCTAAAAGGGACTGAAAAAATTAGGTCAGTAAAAGTATGTCATTTCTACATGGAAAACATGTAGTAACCCTGACAAACACACACACACACACACACACACACACACAGTGCATCAATAAATGCATTAATAGTACCTGCAAGAATCCGCTGGGGTCATTCTCTTTCAGGACTTCCAGACAGTACTCCATCATGCCGGTGGTCTGCCGCAGCTTCATGGTGCAGTGGGTGATCTGGTCACGCACCACCTGACAAAGTTGTACATCAAACTAATCAGCATTCAACAGTATTTGGTTTTAAAAGGCATCATCTTATGTTGCCCATACTGCTAGTCTGATAAAGATGTTTAAACCATGGACCCCCAGAATGAGTTTATTAGTCTCATTAATTAACAATTATAACCCATTAAGAAAACTAGTTAAAGTTTTAAACCTCCCATTTACAATCTGAGTATTTTTTACAGATAAACTGAAAACAGTTTTCACTTCGAGGTGGATGCATGATATTCTCACCAACTGTTTTAGCTCAATCCTTTCATGCCACATTGCAGGTCACATTTCCAGTGTCCCTTTCTATTTAATACATCCTGATAAGTAGTGAAGCGCCTTTGTGCTGTGATTCATAATTCAGGTGTCAGGCTCCCTTACAGTAAATGTACATCAGGATTTGAGTTGAAGATCAGATAGAAAACATCTTGCGACTCTGGTGACTCTCAGATAATTAAACCAGAGAGCGCCTGGATGAATCTGAGTTAATTAGATGGAGTCTTTGCGATTAGTCGCCTCATTTGTTTCAGGATTAACGATATCCAAGTTAATTATATACCTGTCAGCTGCAGTCTGGACTGAACTACGAAGAGCATGAAGAGTTAGAATTAACACCTAATATACTCTGGGCATTTTGTTTTTTACTTCTATTTTTTAACTTTTACATAATTTCTTCTTACATTTTTTTATATTCATTATGGGTAATTTCACACAAACGCTTTGATCTTTGACATAAGACACATTTTTATTTGAAACTTTTCACAATTTTTTTGAATATTTGGATTGCACACATCAACTAACTTTACTAATAAATAATTAATATTTTTGTCAGCTGTGCTACAGTTTAGTCACTATAAGGTGCAGCAACTTGGAAGGACGTATGCTCTGCTTTAAATAGGAGAGTTGTTGAACTGGGTTGTGCCATTTCCTTCCTGGAACTGGGGGCAGGACATGGTTTCTGTAGTTGGCTTGAAAAGAAAGTGTAATTTTGTTCTAATCTAAAGAGAGCACCTTCTTTCACATGCTTGATTTGTCTCCTACATGTCTGTAAACACCACTTCATACGGCCTCCTTTCAACAAAGGCTTTTTGTTGGCAAGCTATTGTTGAAAGAATAAATGTTGAACTGTTGTGAAGAGAAATATAATGGATCTCTACTGCTCCTCCAGAGTTACCATTTCCTTCTCTGGTTACTGCTCTCCTTGCATGGTCTGTTTTGGTAAATGGCCATTTTTTGGTACATTTGCAGTTGTGCCAACCTCATTCTATCTACTGATGATGGATTAAACATGGCTCTGTGAGATGTTCAGTGTTTGGGATTTAATTTTCTAACCTAACCCGGCTTTAAACTTCTCCACAACTTTCTCCCTGACTCGTCTGCCGTTGTCCTTGATCTTCATGATGCTGTTTGTTCCCTTGTGCTCTATAAAAAACTTCTAAAGCCTTCACAGAACTACTGGATTTATAGTAAGGCTTAAATTACACACTGTTTAATTAGCAGGCTTTGACTGCAATTGGTTACACTTCATTTTATTTGGGGGAGGAATTCAAATGGATATCATTCTTCAAAACTATGTATCATTTTCCTACCATTTCCTAATTACATTCTGTCACATAAAATCACGATAAAATATACAGAAATTTGTTATGGTAACAAAATGTGAAAAAGTTCAGTTAGAGTAGATTTATGTTATAGGTTATGTGTTAATATAGCTCCCACAAAAGTGGGATGTCTAATGTAACTAATAACTATATTATTGTAGCAAATAAATCTCATATACAAGTTTGTATTTTTTTACTAGAACAATTCTTGGACACAAGAAAAACATAAAAACTCACATTACAAAAAAATGTATGTATTTATTTATTAATCATTGTTTATTGGAGTCAAATTAATTATATAGCTGAGCAGAATTATTTTACAAAAAGTATGTAAAGGCTTTGTTTCACTTTCAGTTGAAATCTTAATTGGATACATTGATTTAATTTAATTTATAACTTTTTTTCCTGTCTTTAAGTAAATCTGCAAATACTGGCCAAGTTGTCTTTAGACATGTATAAGTTTTAAAAGGTGTTGTAATTAATAGAGTTCAGATCATTTAAAAGTAAAAACAAAAAAAGATATTGAACAACTGTATCGTCTTTCCAAAACCTTTAGTTTAAGAAAACATTTACCTTAGTCATTCATCAAGACCCTTTGCTGAATGACCTTATTTCCTGTGTAAATTACACGAAGCATGAGGCGTGAACTATTCTGCTGAATCTTGTCCTTCCCACAATCTCTCGCAGTTTGGGTTCAGGAGCTTTTCCCAACATGCTCCATGTGCATGTGAAATTATTTTAAGAGTGTGAATGCTGAAACATGTAACTGCAAATCTAAAATATGAACTATATCTTCTTTGACTCCCTATGAACCACAATCAGCTCCAGTAAAGCTGCTTGACTGCATTCAGAAACTCAAATGTTGATGCTAGAGCAGATATTTCTCTTTCCATCAGATATTTGGGATGGATGGATGGATGGATGGATGGATGGATGGATGGATGGATGGATGGATGGATGGATGGATGGATGGATGGATGGATGGATGGATGGATGGATGGATGGATGGAGTAGGAAGTCTGGAGTTAAATTTAGGTTAGGAATGCTGTGTAAAAATGCACCATGCAATAGCATGGCAATACGTTAGATCACATGAACAGTTTCTAGGAAAGTTTTGGGTTTAAGTTGGTTTAGATAGAAGCAACCTATTCTTGGATAGGCCATGTAGCTGTTGGCTTGTTCTGATTCTCCTAACTGGCATCATTCTGACTTGTCTGCACCAGTAACATATAGACTGCTTATAAATACTACACACATTCAAAGAAAGCAAATTACTTAAGATAATCTATGCATGTTATTAGAGAGAAGGTGAGAAAAGGAAAGTTAAATTATTCCTAAAAATCACCTGAAATGTATACAACAATTGTATATTTACATTTTTTATGAAAAACTGATCAATTGAACCTGAACTGACCTCTGACTGTAAGAACCTCCGCCTTACGGCTTGTAATCATCTTCAGAGTCTCCTTCATGTACAAATATGATGGATTACAACTAAAACTAAAGCATCAGAGAGCATCGCTGAACAGTGTTTGTGTGAATATTGAGTTAACTCATCAAAAAGCACGTTGAACATTGTCAGGCATTTCTATATCAAAGATCTTCCATTATTCCACTCCCCATCTAGATATGGAGAGGGTTAGGGTTAACAATCAGTATTCTGCATGTTTAAAGTGCCCTACTGCTTCAACACACCTGATATTGTTAAATAGGTTAGTAATTGGTTCCTGCAGAACATGGTGATTGGCTCAGGGATTAATTAAAGTAAATGAGGAGTGTTGGAGCAGGAACACATCTAAAACATGCAGGACATTAAATGTGCCCAGGCTTACCAACTCTGGTCTAAACAGAGAATTAAACAGGCGTTATATGATTTGGAAAAGGTCCGTTTTAATACTTTAAAGTCTGCCTTTAAAAATCTTTAAAATATGTATTTGCTTTTAATCTGATTTGCCAGAATAAAAGGTATTCTGCTCCAAGATTTGTTGTATGTTCACAGTCTGACTTTTTTTAACGATGGTTTTTAAATGTAACGTATTAGACCAAAAACAATGGGAAAAATGGTGGAGGCTGACCAACAGGGGGGGGGGGGATATAGTTAGCATTTCATTGTTTTATATGAAAGAGAAAATGATAGATGTGCTGCTTTTAGGAGATAAAGCTTTATTTTAAAACAAATTGCCTTTCATGTTTAGAACAGTCTACATAATTTGTGTGGCTGGCCACAGAGATTTCCCCAAAAAACTAAAAAACATTCTAACTGTTCTGCAAAACCAAACAAATCACAAACAGGAATTTACAAAAATATGGAAATCATCTAAAAATCCAACCAGATCTGCTACAGTCTGGCTGGGTCTTTTTTTAACGGCAGCCACATAAGGCAAATTTAGCATGAAGCCATCCAAAAACCAAACAGCAGCTGTGCTCAGTCCACAATGCATTTGCTCCACTGCTGGTTTGCAGAAGTGTGTTTTTAAAATCTGCCAAACTGTTTGCACAGATTGACAAAAGCATTTTAGGCCAAAATATCTGTTATACATACTTTAGATGTCTGGATATAAACCATGAGACGGCAACGAGGCTACAGTTTTCATTAAATCGTTACACAAACATTTTTTATGTTCTCTGCTCTTAAAGCTTTGGCTGCATTTGGGTCCGTCGCTACAGAAAACGTCTAACACATTTTTGAGAAAGCAAACCAAAACCGCAAAATTATAATCAGTCGAATATAACTGCCACGAAAAAAAAGCTCCTTTACTGCAACAATACACAATTCGGTTAAGAACAAAACTGTAAAGTGAAAATAGAAGATAAGGATGAGATAGAGGATGGAAAAAAAAATAGAAAATTAGAAATCTTTCTGATCTTGGTAGTCTTGCAGCTTATGAATAGGAGGTCCTAGTTAAAGTTTTGTTTATAGATTTCTTTTTGTCCACAGTGTGGTTTTGCAGGTTAATTTAATTGTTGTTGGGTTTTTTTTGTATGAAACATTTTATTAAAAAGTATACTTTTATTCATTTACAAAGCATTTTGTGATCGGTTTATTGCAACTAATCTGATTATATAGAACATTTTAATTCATTCATAATTAATTATACAAATATAATTATACAAATACAAACTATAATTTATAAGGAGTATTTTGTTTATTCTAAGATTTTCTGGCTGTAGTTATACTATATATGTCAAATACTTTATAAAAGGTGACATAAATGTATGAAGTAAGACTAGTTTTGATAATAATAAAAGGCATAATAAAATGTTTCTGAGAGTTAAATATTTAATCCAAAACACCGTTAAGATAATTAGGTGTGAAGTGTTTAAGTGATGCTGCTGATCTCATTTTCCAGGAAAAAAATAAGTCAGAAAAAATGTTCAAACATCCCTAAAATATTACATAACGTTTCTTCATTATGGTAAGAGGAAATGTAATCCTGTTAGTGAATGTTACCTTGAAAACATCTGCTGTTTCAGAATAATTAAATGAGATTTCATTCTGGGTTTTTCTCTCCCCTCTAGGGAGAATAAATTCCTTAAATCATGCCGACGATTATTTTAGGTTTAAAATTTGGACCAGACACCTCCAACCAGCTTCTCCTCTCCTTTCACCCTGCGGCTCTTTGCCCTCAAACCAAATTTATGTCCAGCGTCTGCAGATAATGACTGCAGCTGTCCCTGAGGCTGCCGTTCGAACACGCTCCCTCTCCTCCCCTCGCTTTCCCCCGCTGTCAGCCAGACGGTCAGTCGGTCGGCGGGTACGTGGACGCTTGGCAGGCGTCCAGTTCATACACTGATGCTTAGGAACTGGATTTACAGAGAGACAAAGGAGGCCAGCTGTTCTGACACTGAAATGGTGTTTTCAGGAATTAAGAAGAATAAAATAAAAACACTTTCAGTATAAGCTTCATATTACAGCTGATCTGGAGCATATTTTACTATAACGTAAAAATATTTGAAAAGTATTACTGTTTAAAAAGTGAACTGAAAACCAATTTATTTTCAACCAAACAGAAGACTAATTAAAGATATTTTCTCCATTATAAAGCAGAATAGGCACAACATTTACAGGTCCTTCTCAAAATATTAGCATATTGTGATAAAGTTCATTATTTTCCATAATGTCATGATGAAAATTTAACATTCATATATTTTAGATTCATTGCACACTAACTGAAATATTTCAGGTCTTTTATTGTCTTAATACGGATGATTTTGGCATACAGCTCATGAAAACCCAAAATTCCTATCTCACAAAATTAGCATATCATTAAAAGGGTCTCTAAACGAGCTATGAACCTAATCATCTGAATCAACAAGTTAACTCTAAACACTTGCAAAAGATTCCTGAGGCCTTTAAAACTCCCAGCCTGGTTCATCACTCAAAACCCCAATCATGGGTAAGACTGCCGACCTGACTGCTGTCCAGAAGGCCACTATTGACACCCTCAAGCAAGAGGGTAAGACACAGAAAGACATTTCTGAACGAATAAGCTGTTCCCAGAGTGCTGTATCAAGGCACCTCAGTGGGAAGTCTGTGGGAAGGAAAAAGTGTGGCAGAAAACGCTGCACAACGAGAAGAGGTGACCGGACCCTGAGGAAGATTGTGGAGAAGGGCCGATTCCAGACCTTGGGGGACCTGCGGAAGCAGTGGACTGAGTCTGGAGTAGAAACATCCAGAGCCACCGTGCACAGGCGTGTGCAGGAAATGGGCTACAGGTGCCGCGTTCCCCAGGTCAAGCCACTTTTGAACCAGAAACAGCAGCAGAAGCGCCTGACCTGGGCTACAGAGAAGCAGCACTGGACTGTTGCTCAGTGGTCCAAAGTACTTTTTTCGGATGAAAGCAAATTCTGCATGTCATTCGGAAATCAAGGTGCCAGAGTCTGGAGGAAGACTGGGGAGAAGGAAATGCCAAAATGCCAGAAGTCCAGTGTCAAGTACCCACAGTCAGTGATGGTCTGGGGTGCCGTGTCAGCTGCTGGTGTTGGTCCACTGTGTTTTATCAAGGGCAGGGTCAATGCAGCTAGCTATCAGGAGATTTTGGAGCACTTCATGCTTCCATCTGCTGAAAAGCTTTATGGAGATGAAGATTTCCTTTTTCAGCACGACCTGGCACCTGCTCACAGTGCCAAAACCACTGGTAAATGGTTTACTGACCATGGTATCACTGTGCTCAATTGGCCTGCCAACTCTCCTGACCTGAACCCCATAGAGAATCTGTGGGATATTGTGAAGAGAACGTTGAGAGACTCAAGACCCAACACTCTGGATGACCTCAGCAGTGCCACAGGCTGATTGCCTCCATGCCACGCCGCATTGAAGCAGTAATTTCTGCCAAAGGATTCCCGACCAAGTATTGAGTGCATAACTGTACATGATTATTTGAAGGTTGACGTTTTTTGTATTAAAAACACTTTTCTTTTATTGGTCGGATGAAATATGCTAATTTTGTGAGATAGGAATTTTGGGTTTTCATGAGCTGGATGCCAACATCATCCATATTAAGACAATAAAAGACCTGAAATATTTCAGTTAGTGTGCAATGAATCTAAAATATATGAATGTTAAATTTTCATCATGACATTATGGAAAATAAAGAAGTTTATCACAATATGCTAATATTTTGAGAAGGACCTGTATATGCAGAGAGGCTCAATCCCCCCAATTACAACTGGACGTAAACAAGGGTTGGAAAACAATAGCTGAGACTCACTAAACTGAAGGGAAAACAAGTGCACCGATCAGGAATATAACTGGCTGATACAAGCGCCCAGTTTATCTCTGAGCAATGATGGTCCCTTCTGATTTAAACACACACAAACATTTTAATTCAACTGCCAACTTAATTCAGAGACTCAGTGCAACAAATTGAGATAAACCGAGGAATTGACTGGGGAGTGGTAATGGTTAGAACAGGAGGTTCTGGAGGGGGACACAAGGGGCCGGGTTCATATCCCACAGATTGCCACTCTGGCTCCCTGAGCAAGACCCTTAGCCTCAGAATGCTCCACCACACAATGGCAGCCCACTGCTCCCTATAAAGGGATGGGTTAAATGCAGAGGACAAATTTCGTTGTAATGTACATGTGCAATGACCAATAAAGATTATTTGATTTGACTTGACTTGGGATCAGATTGGGAAATACAGCTGGCAGGTCAGACACTCAAAAAATTCAGATTTGTTTTTCCCCAATCAGTGAAAGCAGCATCCTTAAATGTCAACAGGCTGCTCCAGCAGCAACACTCTTCTGTGTGGATATTATCAATGAGGGAAGATGGCTCAAATTTAGCTATTATCACAATCAGTGAGTTGTTCAAAACTAATGTCAGAAGAAACACAGATGTAAAAAGCTACAGTTAGGCCCAAAATTATGAATGGAGATTTAAATTTGAAATAATTTGGATTCAAGAAGCTGAAGCTTCTGATAGGAAATGAGGCATGGGGAAATACAAATAAAGATCCAAGAGGAAATATTACTAAATGTAAAAAAGGACCACTATAATAAAACAAAAAATAATTAACTAGTAAGGAGAAGCCCTAACAATAATACATCACAGAGAAATAAACCTAAAAAAGCAGGACCAAAATAACAAAACAATAAAGAAATCCACACAAAACAGAAAATCAAAACTCAAAGACCTCAAAATGGTGACAGAATCAGAACGGAATCAATTCCTGCAGCTCTCCCAAAAAGGTGAAAGATTGTTTTACCATTTTATTTTTGTCACGTCTTCGGTTTTATTTGCTTAAATGTGTCATTTTAACCTCTCTTTATCATGCAATGTGTTGTATTTTTATGTATTTGGTGTTTTCATCTTTCTTCCTTTGTTTTTCTGAAAAGCACATGAATTACCTTGTTGTATGAACAATGACATAAATATAAACAAGCCTTGCGTAACAATAACATTTCAGGGGTTTGGTTGTCTTTCACTGATTGACATTTCTTCTACTGTTATTCGCAGTGTAAAAAACTGAGAGCCTGCGAAGATCAGCGGTTCTCACCTTCAATTTGTACTCCTTCTCCTTGGTGACTTTGGTGAGCAGTTTGGCTTTCTGTCTCGTCAGCGCCTCGATCAGAGAGTCACACTGAGCCACAAGGCAAGCTTCAAACTCCACACCATTCTCCTGAAGCAGGAAACACACCGACCATATGCTATTAACTGTTATTTGTGTGTGAGTGATGTTCCTTTGAGATGTTTCACAATGATGATAGTAGATCTGTTGGTGCAAATGTGTTCATTCATCAGCTCAGGGATGCTTTTAGTTTGTCATTAATATGTAAATTTATCGATTCAGCTGCACAAACAAACACACAGCTTTAATTATTTCAATAGGCTGTGCACACAGCCACACCATTGACAAAATGTAATTACTTCTAGTACAGAGGCTATACTCAACTCCCCACCAATAGATGCAGCACATAAGGACAAGATATCTTCTGTCAGCTGCTTTGAGCTTTGACTCCTAAACCTTTCCTGACAGTGAGTAAATTTTTCTGTGGGTTGGAGCATTAGACCAAATCAGCAAGCAGACAGCAGAGTTATAGTGTCTTGCAACCATAAACATCAGTGTGTTTTACAAAACAGTATAAACTTGTGAAGTGGAAAGAAATTGTGGTTTTCAAAGATCCTTACAAAAAATCTGTACCGCATTTAGCCACCTTTACTCTGATGCCCCTAAATAAATTCAAATGTGGCCAATTTCATTTAGGCATTTATACTGGAAATTTAATTTCCAGTATAAATGCCTAACATTATTTCTGAAAAGGTTTGAACACCATGCATGTGTATATCAAAGTAGTAAATAGAGTCTACTCAAATAAAAAAGGGAAACTCCTGCACCTTGTCAGTTCAGCAGAGAAACTGATTAGAACACTTTTCTCTCCCAACATCAGAATCCATTTGATTATGAGAGGAGCTCTAACACTGCAGTTATTTCCAATCAAGCCTGCTGCCCTCAGGACTGAATTTCAGATCTGTAAGAGGATCGTTCTCTTCATTCCATCCTCATCCAGCCATCTCTTTGGCTTTAAGACCCTGCAAACTTGTTATTTTTTTTACTTAAATTCAATCATCCCTGTTTTATGTTAAGACTCTTAATTCCTCTAAATGCTGTTGGAGTATATCAGCGTACACGTGTCCGTGTCCCGCAGATGCTGCAAGGAGAGGTCAGCTGCATAGTAATACAGTCTGCAAGGAAAACAAACTCACAATGCACACTCCATACATGTATTGCCTGTTGTCTGGTTCATTGATTTAGTGGATTTATTTCCCTTCTGCCGATCTAAAAGACCAAATGTTATTCTCTGATTTATTTGGGCCTCATGGTCCATTATGAGAAAGTTTCCAGAGAAAGGCATAATATGAAAACAGTGATGATTTTAAGATGTCTTGGCAGCACACAAACAGAAAAAGCTCTGTGAAAGTTTGCCTTTTGGACTTTTAACATCTTTTCTTAATGGAACTGTTTTCCTGTAACAAAGCACGTAAAGGTAACCTAAACACAATCTACTATCCAGCAAGAGAGTGGCAACATAAATTCAGATTTTTTTTTCAGCTTCAAAATAAAAATCTGAATTTTAGCTTTTTTCATGCAGCGCAGTAACATCTCTGCTCTGCTTCTGCTTTTCCTTGTGAGAGTTTGACTAAAACACACGGTGTTCTTGAGCGTTTGAACATCTCCTGCTGAGATTTCCGTCAGGAAAGCTCAGAGACACAGGGGCAGGCAGATAGTTTTCTGTGTTCACTTTCACAGAACATTTCATTCATGTTTTTACCAACTGTTCTGATCGGCTGTTGTTCTAGAGACAATGTGTACTGGTGTTTCCCCTAAAAAACTAAAAGGTAAAACAGGATCCAAGGTTTTTAGCATTTTAGTCTGTCTTCTGATGGGCAAAATGCAAAACTATCAGCTAGAAACCTATATGATAGTTTGCCAAGTCAACTGATGTTTATAAATAATATTGAACATTTTTTACTTTTTCAGAATATATTTGATAACACACAGCGACTATGACTGTTTTGTAGGTACACTATCACTCTTATGTGTGCACTTTGTAACCAGAGTTTTAACAAAATGTGTCCTTAGACTGTGCTACTTCATGGTAATGTGCTTGCTGAGACTGACGTTACATCACTCATCTCTTGAAAGAACATTTATCGGTTCTACCTGTGGAAGGTTCCTCTTGTCAGTGAACTCTATAAATGATTTTTATTGACTGCTGGTTACAAGTAGTCATGCACCTGAGCAATAAAATCAGACATACAGTACTGACAACTGAAACATTATCTTGTTTTAAACAACTGCCTTTTAGACAAACTGTGAAAAACATAAAAATTGTGTAAGGTGTTGTATTTTACTGCAGGTTGAAGGCCAGTATTTCCTCTCTTTTTACATCTCTCTCCCAGGGCTGTTCTTACATTCCTGGTTTGGGAATTTCTTTGTTCTTGACTCATCTTTTGAGCAGACGCTTTTTCTTGCCTGGTCTCTGAAAACTATTACATACAAATGCTACATTAGGACTATTGAAAATTCAAGAGTTCTTTTGAAGTAGGAAATGTCCAAGCTTGAAAGAACTGGTCACTATTATCTGTGTCAGATCTGGGCATACTCTATTGAGACTTGATCAAACAGGCTGCATGCTAACTGTATATGTATATCTGTTGGAAACAACAATATACTGCATTCAGCAATCTATTGCAATATTATTATTGCACACATTGATATTTCCATAATATGCGCAGCCCTTAGTCAACAATCCATGACTTATTGAGAACTCTGCATCCCTTATTAACCTAATGAGCTAACATTGGCTAGCTAATGCAGTTACCAAAACAGCAAATTCACCTTAAAAAAATAAAAACATTCCAATTTCCGTTTAGATACTTTATTGTAGTTTAATTTCAGATTTTCCATTAACCACAGCAAGCTTGGTCTGTGTCACTTCTCCTTGATGATTTTGTTGTGCTTTGTTGCATTTTATAATAATGAAACTCCTGTTTTAAAAAACCTGTGGCAGTGCAGAAATCTCTGCAGTATATCTTTTTGTTCACAGCCATGTCCAATCCTACAGATAGGATTTATATCTCCATACTCCTACTTGTAGAAGTCTATTAGTATACCTGTATTTGCTGGATCATGTTCTTGAGCTGAACCAGGAACTCCTTTGCTTCTTTAGCTTTATCAGAGACGCCGTTTAGAGCCTGGGAGAGCTGGCACTGCAGAGAATAACAGAAGGGAGATGCATTAGGCTATAATACATAGCTGGTACTGTTTGCTCAATTTGTTGAACTGCAAAGACTATAAAATCAGAGAAATAAATATTGAATATGCGCTAAAATACACTTTTATTCTGGCAAAAGACACCCCAAAGCTGCTGAAAAACAATGACAAAAGAAATGTCCCATTTTTTTACCATTTCCTGCTTTGAACAAGTAAAATTAAACAAGTAAAAAAAAACTGTTAAATTATCTCAGTATGCGGATGGATTAAGGCTCGTATTTCTCTGAGGAAAACCGTGCAACCAGTACAACCAATACAACCAATGATGCTCTGAGGCTTTTCCTAAGATGTTGGTTATATAATCAGACTCTTCTCCATGGAGGCTCTGATTACTCTTGATCCTTGCCTGAAGCGAATTCCCTGGAAATTTATTCTACATGCAAAAACAAAAAAACAAAACAAAAAAGTCTTCAATCTCCCAGTAAAGTGAATTAAATTTAAAATCACCACCAGATTGCCATCTACAGAGATTAGAGGCTGGAAAATCCATGAAAACCTAATTTCAACCTGGAAGACTCACATAATGGAGAAACAACAAGAAGACGGCTAAAGAATTTATTAATGAAAGATTATTTCTGTCATAGAGTGAAATTTTTGGACTCTGTTTGTGGCTTTGTGTTTGTTTACCTTTTGCTTAGATGTTTCTATTTTGGTTTTTGTATCATGTTTTCTTTTATCCCTCTTCTGCCTCCTAGTGTTTACTACTTAAGTTCTTTTATGGTTGCTTCCTTATTAGAGGACATAAATGCCATGACTGAGTGTGTAACCGACTATATAAACTTCTGTGTGGATAACATCATCCCCACCAGAACCGTGAGATGCTTCCCCAATAACAAACCTTGGATCACCAGTGACCTGAAGGACCTGCTTAACAAGAAAAAAAGAGCCTTCAGAGAGGGAGACAGAGAATTATTGAGGAGTTTACAGAAGCAACTTAAAGTCAAGATAAGAGACAGCAAGGAGGTGTACAAGAAGAAGCTGGAGAGCAAGCTCCAGCAAAACAATATCAGAGATGTGTGGACAGGGATGAAGAAGATCACAGGTTTCAAGCAGAAGAATGATCACACCGATGGAGATCTGGACAGAGCCAATGAACTGAACACATTCTTCAATAGGTTCAGTTCAGAAACAAGCTTCGCATCCTCCTCTCCTGCTCACAGCCAAACAGACAGTCCACCCTCCTTTGACCCACTGCTGTCCAGTGACACCTCACATTTTTTATCTTCCACCTCAGCCCTAGACCCTTCTGCTTCTACATGTTTGCCTTCAACCATATGAGAAGATGTTGATGCTTCCTCCTTCCACCTGTGTGTCTCAAGAAGTCAAGTGAAGATGCAACTGGAAAGACTGAATCGGAATAAGGCTGCAGGTCCAGATCATGTCAGCCCTAGAGTCCTGAAGGCCTGTGCAGAGCAGCTCTGTGGGATTCTGCAGCACCTCTTCAACCTTAGCCTGGCCCAGAAGAAGGTTCCGGTGTTGTGGAAGACCTCCTGTCTTGTTCCGGTACCAAAGAAAACTCACCCATCAGTCCTCAATGACTATAGACCTGTTGCCCTGACATCTCACATCATGAAGGTCCTAGAGAGACTCCTGTTTGCCCACCTGAGTAAGCAAACAGCAAACCATCAGGACCCCCTTCAGTTTGCTTATCGCTGTGGAGTTGGAGTTGAAGATGCCATCATACACCTGCTTCAACAAACCCACTGTCATCCGGACAAAGCCAGCAGCACTGTGAGGATCATGTTCTTTGATTTCTCCAGTGCATTTAATACAATCCAACCTGATTTGCTTTGTCAGAAACTCCAGAAGACTCAGGTGGAGGCCTCAACAATCTCCTGGATCAAAGACTACCTGACAAACAGACCACAGTTTGTGAGACTGAAGGGTTGTGAGTCTAACCAGGTAGTCAGCAGCACAGGAGCACCACAGGGTACTGTACTCTCACCATTCCTTTTCACTCTGTACACCTCAGACTTCCAGTACAAGACAGACTCCTGTCATCTGCAGAAATACTCGGATGATTCTGCAGTCGTGGGGTGGATCAGAGATGGACAAGAAGCTGAGTACAGGAAGGTGGTGGACCGCTTTGTGGCATGCTGTGGAAACAATCATCTCATTTTGAACGTGACTAAAACAAAGGAGATGATTGTAGATTTTAAGAGAAACAGGAATAAGTCAAAAACTATTTCCATCATGGGAGAAGAAGTGGAGGTGGTGGAGGAGTATAAATACCTCGGTGTTCACCTGGACAACAGACTAGAGTGGAGATGCAACTGTGAAGCCATCTACAAGAAGGGACAGAGCAGACTGTACTTCTTGAGGAAGCCTAGGTCTTTTGGTGTTTGCAGCAAGATGCTGCAGATCTTCTATAAGTTTGTTGTGGAGAGTCTGATCTCTTCTACCATCATCTGCTGGGGAAGCAGCATCAGAACCAGGGACTTAAAAAAGCTTAACAAGCTGATAAAGAAGGCTGACTCTGTTCTGGGGACTCCTCTGGAACCTCTGGAGATCATTGTGGAAAGAAGGATTCTTCATAAAATGAAGAACATTATGGAGAACCCTGAGCATCCTCTTCATGAGACTGTCCTACAACAACAGAGTGTCTTCAGTCAGAGGCTTCTTCAGATCTGCTGTAAGACGGAGCACTACAGGAGATTCTTCCTGCCCACAGCCATCAGCATCTACAACGGCTCTTTGAAGAAACCTTCATAATATGAGCTACAACAACATTTAATTTCCCTTTGGGATTAATAAAGTATTTTTGAATTGAATTGAATTGAATTGAATTACTTTGTATTGTTTATTATTATCATTGTAATTATTATAGTTCTTGGTCTTCCCTGGATTCTCTAGTTTTATTTCTTTTTAGTATCTTTGTGTTTAATTGTGTTTTATTATTTGTTCCTTTGCACTCTTCTTGTTTACTAGTTTATTTTCTGTTTCCTTTCTAGTTATTTCAGTCAGTGTGGTTAAGTTTGTTTACTTTTGTATTCAGGTTTTCTTTATGGGTTCTTTGTTTGTTCTCAAGTTGTTATTGTTGTTCCCTCTAGTTTCTCTGTTTACTTTAGTCATGATTATTCTAGTTTTCTTATTCCCCATTTGATTATTTATCTTTGTCTATAGGTTTGCTTGGTCTGTGTTTCTGTTTATTGTTTATTAGTTACTTTGCCCATCCTCAGTCTTTGTATTTGTTTCACCTGTTCCTTCTGCTTCCCTGCCTCCTTGTCACACCTGTTCCCTGTTTTCTCTGATTACCTGCCCTTTGTTATCCCTCAGTATATTAGTTGATTTTTTGTCATTGTTTGTTGCTGGTTCTTTGTGTTCGTCACACCTCGTTCTCGTCCATGATTATGCTTTGTTTTTTGCCATGCCTTGCCTTGGGAAACCTGCAGTGATTTTGCTACGTTTTTGACCTTGTAAATAAATCTTTGAATTACAAAGATGATCCTGCCAAGCTCTTGTCTGCACATTGGTCCGATCCAAAACCACATTGTGACAATTTCTTTGGCCCTTGCACCCCTGAGGCAGACATGAACGCTGAGGATAAAATGAGTTTGAAAAAACATCTTATGATTATGATTAGGTACGTCTTCCCCCCTGGGATCCGATCCTGGTGGTGGTGTAGGCCTTGGTATGGAAGGAGTTGGGAGCCTATGGTGAAGAAGGGGTGGAGGCGGGTCAAAGCTCAGCAGAAGAGCGGTGTCTTCCGTGCAGAAGGTCTTTAAAATTGATGCCCTGGGAGATGATTGGCCAAGGAGGAGTGCGGACCTGCCGTTGATTGGAGCAGCCAGTGAGGAGTGATTGGACGAGACGGGGTGGTGAGTCTTCCATGTTGAATTTTTGTTTAAACTTCATTTGTCATGTTTGCAGATTTACATGTAATGCAAATTATACTTTGTAGAAATCATCATTAGAATGATATCTAACCCTCAAATATATACTACACGTATTATTACTACTTTCAAATATTTTGTCAATGTGATTTAGAACAAGAAAAATACTATAATCCTTAAACTGGCTCTGAAACAAACAAATCCTACCTGTTCTTAAATATCATGTAACTCAAAAATCCCAATCCTGAGAAAAGGTATGATGAATGTTGTATTTATATGTATTGTAAATAATTTCCTCATGCTTCTCCTCTTTGAACATTCTGGCCAATAAAGGTTTATGTTCCTGTGGAAGGCTGAGCAGATGCACAGAAAATGTCACTGAACAAACAGCTAATGGAGTCCATCATATCTGGGTCCTGAGGCTGGATAAAATGTTGATGGCACTGCTATAAAACTATAGGTTAATTTAACACAGTCGATCCTGCAGCTTTTGTGCTTTAGAAACGACTTAAAGGTCCATTAAACACAAATGAGTCAAGTTTAATTAACATGCAGATAATTCAACATTACAGAAATACTTTCCCAAATTCATTTTAAATTGTTTTACAATTTCTTGCGAAACCCAAGCCCCCCTTGTAACATTACAAGAATGTCATCTAATAGATCAAGACATGGTAGAGTATTGTTGTTAAGTGGAAGGAACACATTACATGGTTTTGATTTTTTATACAAATAAAACTCTGAAAAAGGTATGAAATGCATTTGTGTTCAGCCACACAGCTTCATTAATCAGAGAAGCAGACAAGAGGCCATGGTAACTCTGGAAAATGCAGAGTACAACAGCTCAGGAGGAAGAATCTGTTGACAAGACGTTCACTCGACAAAAATCAGGGCTTCATGGAAAAGTGACCAGAGAAAAGCCATTGTTGAAAGAGGTTTATAAGAAGTCCCATTTTAAGTTTTGAAGCTGTGTAGAAGACACCGCAAAGACATGAAAGAAGGTGATCTGTTCAAATGAGACCAGAATTGTACCTTTTTTAAGCCAATATGCAAAATGCTTTGTGGCAAAAAACTAAACATGGTGGCAGTGGCATCATGCTGTGGGGATGTCTTGCTTTAGCAGGGACAAGAAAGCTGGCCAGAGTTAATGGGAAGATGATGGAGCTAAGTACAGATCAATCCTGGAAGAAAACCTGACAAAATGTTGCTAAATTTAAATGTACACCATTCTTTACAGATTTCTAGTAGTAAATAATTAAAATAAAACATATCTACTTTTCCTTTGAAATTCTGTGTTCATCACAAAAAATTCTTAAATAACAGTTTGATGCAGTAATATGAACATAGAGAAAACCATTTCTGCAAAGAACTACCCGTCTCATTATTTGGATTGTCACAGTCCAATTGTTTCATGGTATAGATGTGCTGATGCATTGTCCCACAACATTGTGCTGTTTGTACAACATTGAGATTACATCCTAAAATCCTACTGTCACCAAGAAATCCTAATATGTCTAATGCCTCCATATGAGGTGGTTTAAAATAAAAGTTGGTTAGTAAGAAGAAAAATAAGGTAAACTGAAATCTGGGTAAGAATTCCAACAGCACCTAAACGCCACATCCAAAGCTGCTGACAAAACACGCCCCCTACAGATGTATTGATTACACTGGAAGAGCAAACACATCATCATTTGTCACTTTTACACTCCAATAATCTATGTTAATATGGGTTAAGTCACATTATGAGCTTTTGATAAAACATTTAATGCCAAGTTGCCTTTGTGTTAGAATATATTTTAGAAAACCATGCAGTTTAATCTGCTTCACGGATTAAACTGCATGGTTTCTTGTTCTTTCTTAAAAATGCAGCTATATGGCTAATTCTGGAGCATCTAAGAATACTGTAAGCTTACTGTAAAGACACAGGCTACTTGTTAATTATTCCTTTTCAAATAAAATGAAATTTTAGCAAAATAATCAATGAATTGTAAATAAGCAATAAAACATCTGAATTTTAAATTATTGACTAATACTTTCTGTATTGTGAGGGACTGTTCCTGACCATGTAGGCTGTTCTTTGTTTTCCAAAACAATACATATTTTTATTGTCGACGTCAGTGATTTGAAAAAAACGGATCAAACCCTCTAATAACAAAAATTATTAAACCTGTTCCCAAACAAAATCTCTCTGTCCTTTTGCACATATTCATCCATCACCGGTAAACAGGCAAAGACAGGACAAAGGAGACACACACTGTTACACACATGCCAACCCATGATAAATCTGCTCCTCTGAGGACACACCCACCTGGTTTCTTTTTTCTGGGTGGTGTTCTCATGAATGAGCGCAGACACACACAAAGACCCGAAGGCAACATGAAGAGGAGCCAAATATAACAATATTCATCATAAGAAGTAGAAGTCATGAATATGGTTACAATTTTCATGTAACAATGTGCCCATGATGTGAATTAATCACCCTTTTAAATAGTGATTTTTTTCTGCAGAAAGCAAAGTCAATAGACTGCCAACATCACATTGTAATTAAATTGTATTAATGCAACAGGGCCCAAAGGCATCAAGTGGTCAGCTGATTTCGGGTACCCTACAGGGGAAGCTCATTTTGGCCGCTTGTATCTGGGATCTCGTTCTTTAAGTCATGATGGAGGCGCATAGAGAGACTCAGGAGAGAAACTGGCTGGTTAAAGAAGGTGAAATAATACCTTGGAGCATGGCAGGAACTAACAAGGGGATCTGTTAAAAGAGGAACTGAACTAGAAGGCTTAAATACTGGGGAGGCTGATTACTGGAAGCAAAACAGATCAGAATCAACTCTATTTTCCACATTTGTGTGCACAAACAAGGACTTCAGTTCCAAATTGCTCTCAATAAAGATTTTAAATATGAATATATAAGACCGCAAGTAAAAATAAAAGGTTTTTTGGTACATAGTGTACCAAAACAATTGTGTACATTGTGTTTTTACAAAAGAGAAGGACATGGGAGAATTAGTGCAAATATGCCTGGTCTTCTGGGTTGATCAGAGAGAAACGGTCTCTGTGGCAGCTGGTTTTTGCAAAGAGTGCTCTGTAGTGCCAACCTGAAGGTAAAAGTCAAAACAGTTTGTGTCCAGGATGCGTGGGTATGCAGCAACGTCAACTGCCCTTTTCCTGACCCTACACCTGTACAAGTCCTGGATGGATGCAGTCATTTGTGTGCAGAAAAAAGAAGAGTGGGGTGAAAACACACCTCTGGGGGGGTGGTGCTCATGTTCTTGTGCAGGAGAAGATGCCCCCCAGCCTCACCTGGTCCTCACCTGCTGCTAATCAGTTAGAAGGGTAGTGATCCACTGACAGGTAGAGGCCAGCACTATGAGCTGGGTGAGCTTCTGGTGGAGGGTGATGGTGTTGAAGGCCAAGCTGAAGTCCACAAACAGGATCCTGGCATGCGTCCCTGGGTGGTTGAGGTGGTGCAGGATGAAGTTTAGTCCCAAATTGACAGCACCATCTGCTGCCTGATGTTTGCCTGGTATGCAAACTACAGGGGCACCCCTGATGTCCTTCAGATGCAGGATTTCATGACCACAGACATCGGGGCGACAGGCCTGTGGTTAATTAATCCCGTTATGGTGCATTATGAATGATTGCAAACTGGCAACAGCTGTGAGGAAGTAAGAACTGAGCTGCTGAGGGACTTAATGAAAGCATACAGCAGCTGAGTTCTGCTAGAGGTTTTTTCTTTTAAAATGGAGTCATTTCTTCCTACCATTGTCACATCCTAGCTCAGGACGAGAGATTGCTAGATAGATAACATTTTAACAGAGATTAATGCCAAAATATACAATGTTTTCCAAACTGAAACTCACTCTTTAACACACTGATGGCACATAAAGACTAGACATGACCCTGGTTTTAAATAAAGGTATAAACAAAATATCTTACGATTGATTATTATTTTTATTTCTAGATTGATTATAACATCTGACAAGGCAGTTTAAAATTACCTTTATAATCATCTCTATTAAACATAAAATAGATTCAATCAAAATATAGAGAGAGGGCTAAAAGTAAAAACAAATCTTCTATCTGCAAGGTTTTCTGATTAATAACTTGGGACAGATAACTAATCAGATTTAATCTTCAGTCAGTTACATTTGGAACATATTTGCACATAACAGCCCCTATTTTTCATATGCGCAATTTTGTTTCCTCAACGGTCAGAAAAATTGTTCCTCAGTTTTTCTTCTGTCCACCAGAAAGCTATATGCGTTGTTAAAAACCTTCTGAGTAGATATGTTTGAATTCACTTTCATTGCTTTTCTTCCTGTTTTCATTACTAACAAGTCATAAATGGTGCTATGACATTATTTTGTTCATCATATAGATGTTTTTTTGAAAGATTCATTCATAACCTGATTTTGTTAGCAACTACTGACCTGCGAACAAGGCAACGATAGAATTAGATGTTTTCCAGCCTAAAACAGCTACTGTTCTCTATTAGAACAAGGAATGCCTTTTTCCCATGCATTGAACAATTTGTTAATAAAATGCTGTTTTTCTACATTCATTTTTATGTGATTTTGTTTTCATCTGCAATCATTAAAGGCTGGAGAAGGCCAACTTCCCGTTTCGTGACCATTCATTTTCAATATGTTTTTTCATCAACACTAAAAATTATTCTAACTTGTTTATTTATAACATGTGTATTCATTCATATCTCAGTTTAAAGTATTATTGATTAAACATTAAGCCACAATGAGCAACCTTTCTACGGATCAGTGATTTTTACTTTAACGCATGATGTCATAAAACTCTCTCATTCATTCAGTCCGGTGCTTTCATCTGAAATTAAATCTGCCTCTGCTTGTAATCCCCTCTTTTCATCCACACAATAACCTCTCCACCCCCACACTTTGACAGCCAAACACTCCCACAGTGATCTCATCCCGGTCCACTTTCCTCGAAGCCCCGTGCTGTCCGGAGAAGGGACATGTGGACCTGGTGGTTCATGAATCAACCCAAGCCCCTCTGTGGGACTCTTCACCCAGAGGCCATCTGGACCACTAATATGCCTCCCCTCTCTGTGTGTGAGTGCCAAGATGCTAACAAGCAGATGATGGATGTGCCATGTGGGTTACTCTGCCACATCTTCTACTTTCTTATTTGTTCTGTCAGTTTCTATTTTTATTTAACTGCAGCTTTTCTCATCAGGTCAAAGTTCTGAGGCTCTTCTGCCCTGACAGTCAGCTCCCTCGTTCATTCACTGCTTTGACCATGTTTTATTCATTCATTGATTTTCTTCACCCACTACATCTTTGGCAGGGTGATATGGGGCTGGAAGCAGTCCCAGCATGCATTGTGTGAACAGGCAGAAAGACACAGTAGCAGCGGCAGATTGTAGTCCGATCTTTGAAGAGCTAAAGTCTTCGAGGGTTTTTTTCTACGACAGAAGAAACTGCAACATAGAAAAACATCCACTTATCCAACCTGTAAATATGTGACATCATTTAAAACTGACTTCTGAAATACTCATGCAGAAACCCCAAAGCTGAAGCTTTTAAGCCTCTGCCAAAGTGTATTTGCTTCTCTCCTGAGCATATTTTGGGAATACGTTTCACAATATATGCTGTAACCTTTCTGTGGCACTTTGGCAGTCTTTTTCATCCTAAAAGAATTCTGGTTAGTTTGCTCATTTAAACCTTGTCAACGTTTTTGACCCTGCCTCTACAAAAAATAGCAATTGAGAATCGCTAGGAACCAGAATCAAAACGAGGAATCGGAGCTAGAAGCGTTCAAATTCAAACAATGTCCAACCCTAACTTTAACTGGAACTTTGGTTAGAGAGTATGGAGCTTTTTGGCAACAAATATTCCAGGCGGATCTGGTGTAAAACAAAGGATGACAATGTTAAAAAGCCCCTTAATGCTTACTGTTGAGTATGTTGGAGCGTTTGTGATGCCTTGGGTTTCTTTCTCTACCAAAGTTCTGGGAACTTTGTTAGAGTGAGTGGCATCATGAAATCCTTGAAATACCAGTAGATTTTATATTTAAAATATGGTGGGCTCTGAAAGAAAACGGGAAAAAAATAACAACATTTGTAATCACTGGGTATTTCCAAAGGATAACAATCTAAAACGTGATGTGTGACCTGAAAGGAAGCTAATATAAGAGAGGACCCAGGACTCTGGAAGATCTAGAGAGAAAGAGGATTGGTCAAAGATCTTTCTCACTGAATGCTCCAACCTTGTGAAGTCCTTTCTCCCTGGAGAAAGATGGCTGTAAAAAGTATTAACAGCAGGGTTAACAGGCACTGGTGGATGCTCTATGTAGTAAACCCGGTACATGATAACAATTGTAGTTGTGCAATCGATAAAACAAAAGGGCTCCAGCGTAATGTTCCACTTATTCTGAACCCAACAAGCTCACTGGATTATTGATTTCAGTTACTCATTCTGGAGTTTAGAGGCAAGAGATGAGTAGAGTGGGGATTTTAGACCATTTGACCATCCCATAATATTTCTGAAATATAGTTCCAGAGTAGTTTCTACAAATCCAATGTGAGGAAATAAAATTTTGCACAAGAAAAATCCTGTTAACATCAAATGTTATCAGGTTTGAAATAACACTAAAGTACTCTCTACCTCTTCCTCAGTGAGAATAGTCCCTGAACACCAGGGTTGTGACACGCTTAAATGTGACACGCTGGTCCCTGCAGTTAAAGGCTGTGACCCGGAAAACAGACATGGAACAAAAGTCAGAAAATACCAGAAAAAGGTAAGAAATTGATTATATCTCTCCAGAGAAAATCACACATCTGCAGAACAGATTTCACTTAGAAACCCAATTTATTCTATGTTTTGTTTCTCTTGTCCTCCTCCCATGACCTTTTTTCATCCTCTGACAGTAATGTCATTGTTTTTTTTCCCTGCTGTCAGCAGCCTTCAGCTCCGCTCTCAAAGACAAGTGCTATTATCGTATTATGTTGTTATGTGAATAATGCACAGCCATTTATTCAGTCCATGACATTCAGAGAGGCCAGAGAAGGAAACACGGCTGTGTTGGTTTACAGATGAGAGGAGAGGTTCTAACGTTCCTCAGGTGATAAAACGATCAACAATGAAACATGTTGAAGCAGATCTAGAACCTCAGTGTGTTCCATTAAAAGTCAATAAATGAAATAAAATAAATAAAGCTTTACTCTTAATTTATTGGCAGATATTTCTAAAATGGTCAGACCAGAGACTGCATGGAAGAAAGGACAGACGGACCTACATCGGGCCAGATATTAGCTGTTTATACTCCTTTAACAGAACCTTGCTTCAAAACCCCTGAACTATATGTTTAAAGCCACAGTTGAAAGTATGTCAGGTTAAGGCTACATAGATGGATGACAGATGAGAAAAGAAGTACAACTTCCGAAGGTACAAGTTCAGGTGTTTTTCTGCCAGTTTAGTTCTGCAGTGCTGATATTTGAGCCAACAAAACACAATTTATGAAGGAAATCCAGTTTAATATAATAATGAAATATTCAATGTATAAAAATTGTTTCCCAGATTTATTTCATTGCTAGACAATGTAAAGTCTGGATGTCATCAACTCTGAAGAGCAAGAATTAAAGAAACAAATAGAATGAAACAGTAGCTGTTTAAACATCTGACACTTTTCTGTATCCCTATCTCTGCATTAAGGTTCCTGTTTCTGCTGATGGGAGCAGACAGCCTGTACTGATCCATCTTGTGATGAAAAAGAGTCAGATGGTGCATCATAAAACTGGCCCTTTTTATGGCAGTGTGAACAAAGCCTGAAGGAGAAAGCCTGACCGATGCCAGTGCCAGACACATAACCTGTGAGTGGACTGTACTGTTAAGCTTACTCATGTGAAAAAAGTCCAGCATTTACCCTTTTATCGTGATTTTTGTAATAAAATACAGAATCATATACACACATAAGGACCATGGTGCTGCCCACTTTCTCATGGACACATTGTTGTTGAGTAGAACCAACAAGAGTAACACACAGGAGAACAATAGAGAGCGATTACGTATTTAGTTGTCAGCTGGGTGATAGTGGTGTTGACCTTGTCAAAAATAATACCCAGGGGACAAGAGGAGGCAAAGGAGGAGGAGGAGGAGCAAAAATGTCATATTTTACCTCTTCACCTCCTTTCTTTACTTTAAATATTAAGTCTTTTATATCCTTTTTACCCGTTTTAAAAAGAATGTGACTCTAACTGATATTTTGTATTGTTACTGTACAGCAAAAATAGTTTAGAATTTTTCAAAAATTTCTAATTTTTAACATTTAGTTTTGCTTAAACAATAAGCTTACACATGTCAATAAATAATATATTTAAATGATAACCCTTGAAAAAGGCCTTGAAAGATTTTCTTACAGTAGCACAAGCGCACACTGAAAAATCCAACCTTTAACTTCAGCAATATTATTTGGCTTTTAACTAAATCAAAGTATTTCTTAAAAAGTATACTTTATTTATGAAAGATGACAAAGTGTTGAGGAAATTTTAATCAGTAATCCATTATTTCCTGTTTCCCCGGGGTAGAAACATGACACAGAGGCCTATCTGTACCAGCCACCCTACAAAATGGGAAAGACGAGAGAATACCATCCGGTTATTCCAGATGTATGTTTCTCTTTATAAGTCAGTCATAATACAATGGACTTTAAGTTTGAATCTGAGTTTGTCTGTGTTCTGTTTTTTAAGTTATTCCTTTAGTCTTGTTTTTAAAGGGTTTAGTTCCAGTTGTTTATCAGTTATTCCCCATTGTCTCCTTGCATTGCTTCCATGCCTCTCTGTCATCCGTCTATTTCCCTCAGCTCCTTAACTTTCTCCTCTTAGAGCTGCCAGAGGTGTTGTTAATTACACTCACCTAGTTCTGCTTACTCTAATCAACCCCCAGCATTTAGAAGCCTTTCAGTTTTGATTCCTCCTGCTTTCCAGCCTTCTGCAACCTGATTTATGTGGTTTCTGTGTGTGATTCTTTGCAAAAAGTTTCTCTAGTTCCTTAAGGATAAAGATGAAAAGTATCTTATGCCCAAAACATTTTTACATGTTTACAAGAAGAAGAAAAAAACATTTATTTTTTTATATATTTATACTTGAAATGTCTTCATTGACAGCAAAGTGGAATCAAAATCAGATTCCTTGTTTGAGTGCAGAAACGTTGAGAAAAAAGCTGATTCTTTTAAGTACAGCGGAGGATCTATCAAGGTGTGGCCCAGATTCTCTACTAAACCCCCTGAGAATTATGTCAGTGTGTGGCAACATACATTTCTTTGAATTAAGTGGAATGTTTAAGTAACATCTGTCTGCCTCTGTAAGTAAACTGAAAACCGGCTGTCAATGAGTCTTTCAGCAGAATAGTTATCCAGATCATATGGCAAACAAAATCCACCTTCTTCCTTGGCCATCTCAGTCGAAAAGAGGAGCATTTAAAGATTCCTCTCTGTTTGCTCCAAAGTCTTAACATATTATAGAATAGAGAGGGTTATAAAAAGTTTTAAAAGCAAAGGAGCCAGGAATTGTAGCACCAGTGATTTTGTTTTGTATGATTTCTTAAAGTGGATTTTTTTTCCCTTCAGTGAATAAATGTGATCAATATAAAGCTTAGATTGTCAATGTGAGATGCAATAAAAGATTAACTAACAATCCTTATAGAGGGTGCTGTAAATATATTTGGGGGAAAAAATACTGCATGGCTATTTGAAAGTTTCAGAGTGAGGTCTCTTCATCTGACCAGATCCACCAGAAATATCCAGAATGCAAGGCAGACCGTAGGGCGAGTCTGCCTGCAACCCACACACAGTTCCTGATAGATTTCAGAGGAAGCAACCGCCTCCACTCAGTGCGTCACAGTTCCCACACACTTTTCTGCGTTGGAGCTCATTCATGTGCACACCAGTGAAAGAGAAATATAAGTTTCTATGTGTAAATATATATTTAAAATGGTCTGTTAAACGCGAGAAATTCAGTATGAATGAGTCCAACTCAGAGCAAGCTGATAATTAAACATTAAAGTGTGGCCTCCACGCACAGCGTGGGCTCTCGAACCCATCTCTTTGAGAGGGGCTGGACTTTCTTGTACCTTGGAGTGGCACACGGGTAGAGGCGGCGGGCTGGTGTGGGTTTGCTTGTTGCCCCCCAGCTCAGCCGTCTCGTGTTGGGGTTTACCCCAGTGGATGAGAGGGTCGCATCCCTGCGCATACCTGCGCCTTCAGCTATTTTACCATGAAGGCCTGATTCACACAGTCTCCTCTTAACAGTTGTTCTAGAGATGTGTCTGCTGCTAGAACTCTGTGTGGCATTGACTTGTTCTCTAATCTGAGCTGCTGTTAACCAGCGATTTCTGAGGCTGGTGACTTGGATGAACTTATCGTCCGCACCAGAGGTGATTCTTGGTCTTCCTTTCCTGGGGCGGTCCTCATGTGATCCAGTTCCTTTGTAGCGCTTGATGGTTTTTGCGACTGCACTTGGGGACACTTTCAAAGTTTTCCCAATTGTTCGGACTGACTGACCTTCATTTCTTAAAGTAATGATGGCCACTCGTTTTTTTACTTAGCTGCTTTTTTCTTGCCATAATACAATTTCTAACAGTCTATTCAGTAGGACTATCAGCAGTGTACTGTATCCACCTCCTGCACAACACAACTGATGGTCCCAACCCCATTTATAAGGCTTGAAATCCCACTTATTAAACCTGACAGGGCACACCTGTGAAGTGAAAACCATTTCAGGTGACTACCTCTTGAAGCTCATCAACAGAATACCAAGAGTGTGTGGAGCAGTAATCAAAGCAAAAGGTGGCTACTTTGAAGAACCTAGAATATACGACATATTTTCAGTTGTTTCACACTTTTTTGTTCAGTATATAATTCCACATGTGTTAATTCATAGTTTTGATGCCTTCATTGTGAAGCTACAATATTCATAGTCAAAGCCAACTCTTTGACTGAGAAGCTGTGTCCAAACCTTTGGTCTGTACTGTCTCTATCTCTCTCTCTCTATATATATACATATATATATATTATGGCATGCCGTTCAGGAAATTATTTATATTTATATTCAAAAATCTGAATATATGGAATGAAAGTCTGAATATATTGAATGAATCTTGAATATATGGAATGAAAGTCGGACTGCCCTCGAGGACTTATGGGTAATGTGGTTCAAAACATGCAGAGTTGTCTGTAGCAGCGTTTTCGCGTGCTTTTGACACTTCATCGGCAGTGGCTCAAGCACTGTTCCAACCCTAAGTACGCATCAAACGAAGTACTCTAAAAGAACCCATAGATATTCTTATTTCATCCATTTTATTGAGGATAGTGCCAAGTGCAGTGTGCGGGATTTGGTTGGCATCACATTTTTGCTTTGTATTATGTTAGCCCTTGCAGCAAGAAGGTCCTGGGTTCGATTTCAGCCTGGGGTCTTTCTACATGGAGTTTGTGTGTTCTCCCCGTGCATGCGTGGGTTCTTTCCGGGTACTCTGGCTCCCTCCCACAGTCCAAACACATGACTGTTAGGTTAATTTGTCTCTCTAAATTCTCCTTAGGTGTGTGTGTGTGTGTGTGTGGGGGTGTGTGTGTGTGTGTGTGTGTGCATGGTTGTCTGTTTGTCCTGTCTGTCTCTCTGCTGCCCTGCGGTGGACTGACGACCTGTCCAGGGTGTATCCTGCCTCTCGCCCTATGACTGCTGGAGATAGGCACCAGTAGGCCCTTGCGACTCCAAAAAGATAAACGGGATGGATGGATGGATGATGTTAACCACTTAAGATCAAAGGATTGAGGTCCAAACTCTGCTTGTGGACATCTTAAGGCAGTTTAGAAAATTATTACATTTAATTCTTTCTCCTGACAGGTTTGTCCATTGATTTTATCCAGAACGGGTCTTCTGCAAACTCACTTATCTGATTGTAGAGACTGAATCTGGTTATTTTGCTTTTGTCTACAAATGTTTACAAGGTAAAAAGATGAGAGATTCAAATTTGGAAATGTGGTCTATCCTCCTGAAAAAAAATCAAAAACAATTAAGAGTTCTCACAAGGTTGGTTTACAGGAAGTCAAACTTAGAAAATTTTTTTTTCTGTTATGTACAAGGAACGGTTAAAGTGTTTGATCACCACGGTATACAACATACATACGGTTTCTATGAATTTGACCCAAAATTATTTTGGGGACATACAAAAAATCTATTTGAGTTGAGAGATTACAAAATGTGAAAATTATTTAGAAATATCAAAAATTTAAGGAGAAAAATCATATATTCTATATTCTGGTTGTTGCTGTTATTCGCCACAAAACTGAAATGTAACCGTCACTAACGAGTAACGGGAAATGACAGCCTGCTTATCCGACATACGATACGTGAGAGGGGAAACCCCACTCCAACTGTTCGGTTAGTTCAGCAGCCAAGGCGATCTGTGAACCGAGCTCTGCTGTTTCGAAAACCCCAGACTAAATTTCAAATTATGCTCAATGTTGATAAACTGACTGGTCAGATAATATATTAATGTCTATTTTCTTGTTTAACACATCTGGAAAATATTTAATTTAGCGACAACGTCATGATAGTATAAAAACTTGAAGCTTCTGCCCTTCCCTTCTCTGTTTAGGACCACGGACCACATTACCCATAATTCCTTGATGACTTTCATTCCATATATTCAGACTTTCATTCCATATATTCAAGGTTCATTCCATATATTCAGATTTTTGAATATAAATATAATATAAATAATTTCCTGAACGGCATGCCATAATATATATATATATATATATATATATATATATATATATACACACATATATATATATACACACATATATATATGTGTGTATATATATATATATATATATATATATATATATATATATATATATATATATATATATATATACACACATATATATATGTGTATATGTGTAGCTGTGCTGCAGCAGAACAGTCGATCCCTCCCCCAGCTTTGTTGTCCTATTAGTTCAGAAAACCAATCTCAGCTCTCCTTTCTCCTCTATACTCTTTCATCTACCATTGCATCCAACCTCCCAATCCTCTGCGCTCTGCTATAAAAAAGCATTTTTAATACACTGCACTGAAATGCTGCACATTTACTGCACCTCAGCATCAACACCTGAAGCAAGAGGCACAAACTAAATGCCAAGGAGAGAATAAGCTGTCTGAACAACTCAAGAGAAAACAAGAGAGCACAGAGAGCAGATTACATCACAGATACAGAAAATATTTTGTGTTATTGTATCAGATAGTTTTTTGTGCAAATCAGAGCAATACGGAAAAAACAGTTTGACTGCTTTCAATCCTGCTGTGGATCTATAATAACTCCACCAGAGCTGCTGGCTATTTTATCTCCCTAGCTTCTTACAGTAGAGTGTCAAGGCAACAAATCTGCAGCAGAGAAAAGAAGGTTGGCCACTTTAATCAATAATTGATCTCAGCATCTTCCATATTCATAAATACAGAGAGAACATATAGCTCGCTGCACACATAATTGGCTGAAAATGTGTTCCAATTAGGTTTGCTTGGAAGAATAAATAGAAATGGTCAAAATTATGAATTACACCACTCCATTAAATGTAAGGCAGAGTGGTACAAAGAAAGGCTGCTGTCGTAATAAAACTAGACGTGAGGATTCTGTCACAGCAACAATACTTTATATCTTATGCAAAATCACTCCAAATCCCATGGATTGAAGTAACTGCAATCATAAACATTGACCAAAGAGGAGTTCTGTAGCCATTACTTGTGATTATTTTATAGCTTTTATATAATAAATTTTGAAACCCAAGTTAAAATCATTCTGTTAATGACGCATATTTGAGGGTTTGTGATTGTTTTTATTTATATCTGGGAACATGGACACTTCAAAACATTCCCCAGAAAACAGCTGTATTGAGTTGACTCTCTCCACCTCTACTGAGGATGAAGTTGGAAGTCCACGCTTCATTTAATTAATTTAAGAAATATTTCCTTAAGGTTAGCTGATCGTTTTATGTATTTGACTGTAAGCGCTGTAAAACAATGTGATATTGTACGGGTTTTTGTCTTTTTGTTTGCAAACAAAAACACCAACTTCTCTTGTTGTATAATTTCAAATTAACCTTAAGAAACTAAACAAAAACAGAGCCATTAAGAAAGGACACACGAGAAATAATCAAGCAATAAATAGCTACAAAATCAATGAAGGCACTAAAAATCCCTTAAAACCCTGCACCCAGTCAGCAGAAGAGACTGCTGAGATGTCTGAAGAAATATTATGCTTGTTTGTTTTCAGCAAATCAAAATAAAATCATAGTAATGAGTTGCGGAAGATGACATGCTCCACTGTCTCAGATTACAGCTCACAACGGCTGAATTCAACAGATTTAGTGAGCAACTTCTGTGTACTACTTTTGTGTCATGTCATTCCGGTGAATAATGAGCACCAGATAAATGACTCACAATATAGTGACCAATTTTTTAATGAGTGGATAATTTAAAAGCAGCGTATGTCATGATCTGCAGCTGTTTGTTTTTTTGTTCTCACTTTGCTTGTATTTCGATCCTTTCTGTGTCCATTTCCTCAGCAGTTCAGTTTCTCCTCAGCTGCTCTGCATTATGTTGATCGTACTCACCTGGTTTTCATGCAGCTCATTACACCGCCGCTTAATTTCCCAGGTTCTGTTTCCTCTCTGTTGGATATTCCTGTTTGTCTGTTGCTGTCTCCCTGGTTACAGTGTTTCATTGTGTCCTGTAAGTTCTTCAGCTTGATCATTGAAATACATTACCATGCGTCTGCCTCGGCCCAGTTGCAATTTAGGTCCACAACAACCTCAAATCAAGACAGCCTAAGTCTTTGGTAGAATCTTTTGCATTACAAAGAAACTGAAAAACTAAGAGAAACATGAAGTTGGAATCATTAACCCATGGTTTTAACGCCATATACTTTAACTCAGCATTGCCTGAGTAAGTTCCAAACATTTTACTGCTTAAAAGCAGACAGAAAATTATTTTAAAAACAGACAAAATCATTCATGACAAAACCTTGTCTTTAATCCATTTTTTCAATAGAGGTTTGTGATGAATGAGCAAACGTTTGTAGCCATAGCAACAATATTCACTGTCCACACACTTTTCAGAAGTCTGGCACCACTCGCTCTGTGGCCCAAAATAGATCACAGGAACACACAATCTAATACACACACGTGCGCCCTAGGTCGGCTCCAGCTACACACTCCGCATGTCTCCAGAGGATGTTAGGGCCAAAACAGAGGAAGTGCAGTAAAATGGGCATTAACCTACATTCTCTGCAGAAGTCCTGCAGCACAGCCTTTAGTCACTGAGTGCCATGTTGCGTGTGAGGGAGAGAAATTGTGTTTGCTTGTGCTTACAACATTGCAAGGACAAAAATCTGTTCAGCACAGTTGTTTCTTTGGGACTGAGCCTCCATGTAGTAATAAAAATCTACTCCTTATTGCGGGCTTGTTTTTATTGATCTGTCAGTAATGTCTCTCATCGGTATTTAATGAGAAAAGTATTGGAAAAGAAGGTACAACCTCTTTTGATTCTATAGTGTTATGTACCAGAACAATGAAAACGGATCTGGAGTGAACGTTCGAGCAATTTCACCCAAAATCAGGTCCTACAATACTCAGAGATATTGCAAAAACCCAAGAGCTCTATCTCAGACTCTAGAGGCATATTGATTGTTAAATTATTATGACATTGTAAAAAGAGCAGGGCTTGTTTTGAAGGGTTGAAGGAGACAGAATGTACCAGAAAGATGATGGACGGACGGATGGACGGGCGGGCGGGCGGACGGACGGATGGATTTAGGCTCTCTTGAGCCATTTTAAGCCCAAAGAACTACTGATGTCCAAAGTGTTTATCTTCTTTTGTTGCTCATAATTCATTGATAAAATAGAAATAAAACACATTATCTGCTTAGATCCAGTTTTGTCACTTTATTTAAAGCTTCTGCTTAGTCTTTTTGATCATTTTGTCTTTAAAAATATTTAAACCTACATTTAAGCAAATAATCTATATTTTTTTCAGTTCCCATTTCCTTCCTGTACTTCTTGTCTCAGAGCTAATGATAAACATTTGATCACTTTTATTTTGGCTATTATTACAGTATAACTGTAGGGAAGGAAACAAGTAGATGGAAGTTTTTATCCAAAAACACACTGTAGCTGTCATGGCTGGTTTGGTGGAGGACCCCGGAATGCAGACGAGCAGGCAGCATGACGGTAAGTGAAATGATTTAATTAACAAAACTTACTACAGACGGTGAAGGCAAAAACAGACATGGGCAGGCTGGCAAGACAGGCTTGGCATGATCAAAGGACAAGACAGAGAACAGAGAGAGTGATCCAAAATGTTTCCGTGAGGAATGAACAGAACAGTTGTGTATTTTATGGAGCAACAACCAGGTGAAACGAGGAGACTGAATGCTAGGTGCAAGTGAACCGAATGAAGATGATTGAAAACAGACAGGAGAGAACAGAACATGGCGGGAGCAGAACAGAGACTCTTGAATACAAACTAATAGAAACACAAATAGTAAACTATGAAATTAAAGCATAACCAGATCCAAAAACCTAACTTGACAAAACATGAACTAGAGGACAAAAACTAAAGCATGACCAGGAAAATAATAAACAGAAGCATGATAAACCTATCAAGAATAATAATAAGAACTCAAAAACACCCACAAATCATGACAGTAGCTCATTGACAATACACGTCAGACTGAAATATGTCTTCTGATGTGTTAGTCAGATAATAATGAAGCCATTAGAGTCAGCTGCACGTCTGCACGTTGTTGGGCTTGAGGTCAGATTCGGCTGGCATGTTGCCATTTGGAACGAGGTTAGTCGGGCACTGCTGTTGGCACAAATCTGCACTCAGTCTACACTGCTTCATCTCTATGACACAACAGCATTTATGTTGCCTGATATATCTAGACGTTTTTCTCTATAATAGGGCCCAAAACCCTACAAGGATTCTGTGATGTGTGCATTTTAGATGTGGCATATAATCAACCCCTTGAGTGCAGAATCCCTGTAAATTTGTGTTTTAAAAGCTGCATCAAATATATCATCAATTAAACAAACAAATAGCTGGCAGCTCTGACACAGTACAATCTGTCAAAATGTTTTGGCAGCATCCATAACGTGGATGCAGCTTAACATGTGTTAGTGTCAGAATTAAATGATGAAGCATCAGAGGAGCTGAAATCTCTGAGAGGAGGAATGATCTAATAACTGCTCAGAGATGCATTTAATGCTGCCAGCGGATGCAGACCCATTATGCATAAATATATCACAATTAAATTCAAAGAGCTAAAAAGGTATTGACAGCCTGCTTTTGGCCTTCATGCACTTCCTGAGTTGGTGATAGAGAACCTGTCAAACACAATGATTTTCAGAAAGCAAGGTGATAATATGAAGAGCATCCACAGCTTTCAACACGAGTCAGTGATACTTACAGAGAACAGTTTGATTATTAGAAAACATCCACAGATGTGCAGATGTTGGGGAGGAGCCAAAGGTGTGTTTGCTCAGTGAAACAACTCATTGCATTGCAATAACTTCTCATGACTGTCCATCTTTAAAATTTACTTTTTTTTAGCCTTCAAACACAGATAGTCATATTGTGTGAAGTAGAAGCTGGACCAAAACACAGGCAGGACTGTGGAAGCAGCATGGTGAGTTGAAATGATTTAATAAATAAAAATACAAAAAGTTACAAGAAGTCACGAGGAGAAGACAGAGAACTGGGTTAAACAGTGAGAGAAAAAGGGCATAGTAATGAAAGGATCCATTGGGTAACAAAAATGACCCAGTGATCTTATATACAGAGCAGGGGTGGAGAAATGACAGGCAAAACAGAAGAGTAATCAAAGTAATCAACTTTGGAGCAGCTGTGACAGAAGGAAGGCAGGATAGCTGCGAGAGAGAGAGTAATAAACACAGGTAGAGCTGAACAGAGATGGAAACCCAAGGAAGTATCTAACAGAAACCTAACAGAGAACAACTCTAAATGTCGAAACATTAGAACAAACTAGGAAGTAAAACACAAGTGAATTAGCTAACAAACTAAACACCTAACTATAATAACCATGGGGGAAATGAACTAAAGAAAGCAAGACCTAAAGAACATAATAAACAGTAAAAATAGGTCAAAATCCAAACACCACAGGTTTAATCTCCATAAGAACTTAAGATGGAGGAGCCAAGCTAATAGCAACCCAGAGTTGAAACCATTTCAAGTTTCACAATCCACAAAAAATCTAACTCAAAAGCTTTGTTAACAATTTAATAATACAATAAAAAATTATAAATCTTAACATTCCCTATGCCGAGCCACTAGACTGCTACACGTCTTTCTGCCTTAAACTGTTTAAATGCTGACCTGCTGTCAAGATTACACACTTCATATTGTTAGTTATTTTATATATGTCTAGCTATTTTGTGTAGTTTAATCATTTTTCACATTAACCTGTTGAAGATCTAAAAGTAATTGTTTTGCTGTATGCTTTGATTAAACAATAAAATTGGAATATATTGGATATTTGAGATATTACTAAACATATACAAATGCTTTCTAAGACTAATGTTTAAACATGAGCACATTCACTCCACAAATGTTCATTTTAAACTATATGAGATAAACAGCCTTAAAACTGTAAAACTTTATAGTAATAACACATCTGTTAACAGCCAACGTTTATTGCACACATATGTTTTAATATTTTAAATTAGATTCCTCTGTATCATTTTCAAAATGATAGAAGCTTTTTTAAAAACAAGTTAACTTCTTTTTTTATCCTATCTTTGGTGTTCTTCTAAAACAGCAAATCAGCATGATACAACCTCCTTCGTGTTTTACAGTAGATAGTTGTCTTTTAAGCTTTGTTTCTGTAGGTTTAAGTAAGCTACATTCACAATGAGTTTTTCTCTGATTTCAACCTTTCACATAACAGTATTCTAGGAAGACTGGCTTTTAAACTCCATGCAACATGACTCATCACTTTTCATGTCTTTTCCTCAAGTGGGGCAGCTCACTTTTGGTCCAGTGAAGCCCGACTATGCTCCATGATGCGTATTGCTCCAAGCCGAAAACACCAATACAGAAAGCTGACATGTCTGTAAGAACATGCTGATAAAAGGGATTTTTAAGGCCTGAATTAACTGCCACGTTGTGTTTACAAATGTTTAGATATGTTTATCAATGTGGAAAACCTGGTAACAATTCTTATGTTGCTATGTTGAAAAACCGGGTTTATAAAGTCATTTGAAAAATAAATCAGTTAGTTTATTTTATTTATTTTGCTCCCTTTGTTTTGGGTATGACAGTAATTAAATATTTCAAAAGGATGCCAGTGATGGCATATGGGCTAAATTTCATCGAACTGTTCTCCTTTTTATTACACTACAAAATCAAAGGGATTACACTGATTAATGCTGGCTAAATGGGACCACCACAGAAATGGGCAGCTAAATAAATCTGCTGGCAATGAAAATAGTTATGAAAAAAACAGATGAAGACAAATAAAAGATTTATTATAAGAACAATGGTTCTCCAAGCTGGGGTATGGGTCAGACTGTGGGTCATGAAACAAGTGCAGACTGTTTATGTGAACTCCCGCAATCAAACTATAGTAGAACATTATTGGTACATGCATTTTTATCCATTATTGTTATCACAGACAAATACAATACTGAGGAACAACATAATTATCTTGATAAAGATCAGAGATTTGAGAAACCTGCACACAAGTACAATTGAGTCATGAAAGTTATTTTCATGTACAGTGCACCAAATAACAATTTGCTTCCTTGCAGATTTCTTCTGTTTTTGCATTTTTGTCACACTAAAATGTTAATTATAAGACAAATATAACCTGAGTAAATACAGTTTGAAAACTGTAGTTTGCATTTTTGCATTTTTTTGTGTTTTGCAAGGGTTTCATTGATTAGGTGAAAAGAAATCTCTCCAAACCAACATGGCTCCATGTGAACAAATAATCACCTCCCCATGACAACTCATGATTTTAACTATATCAACCACTTGTATTTTTTCAATTTCATTAGCCACACCCTGGCCTGACTCCTGCCAGACTTGTACAGTCCTGTAGAGAACCTCTCAGACAGCATGAAGTTGGCAAAAGATATCAGGTGATGGTAAACCCTTGTTCTAAATCTAGCTCAGGTACTGTCACTTTGGCCATGTCAACAGTATGTTGCTTCACCTTAATTACTTTCAGAGTTACCTGGTAAACCCATATTTGGCCTAAGGTTTAAATTGTAAATGTCTATTTAAATTAGTACCGCCTTGTAAAATACCTGAGCTTGTCACGGTTCTGTCTTGATATTGGACCCCACAATGCAGACGAGCAGGCAGCGTGATTTTAAATGAAAAAAAAAGGTTAAATTACGAAAACTCACACTTAGCAGGAGGCAGGAACAAAACAAACGGGCAGGCAAGACAGGCATGGCAGGATCAAAAAGACGAGACTTGGTTTTAGAACAAGACATGAGCATGAGAATGAAAGATGTTTCCGTGAAGACTAACAGAACAGGTGTGAATATATGGCGTGAAAACCAGGTGGAGCAAGGAGACAGATTAACTTGAAGCAGGTGAACTGAATAAACTTAATTAACAGAACAAAACGTGACTGGAGCAAAACAGAGACTCTTGAACACAAACTAGAAAAACATGAAGCAAAAGCATAACCAGATCCGAAAACCAAACTTGACAAAACATGAACAAGAGGACAAAACAAAAGCATGACCGGGAAAATAAACAGAAACATGATTCAAAACTTGAACAGTGAAAAACATAAGGAAAAACTCCGAAACCAAAAACCAAACAACCCTACATCATGACAGAACTATTAATTTTCCAAGTGGTGACTGTACTTCTTTCATTCTGCAAACATGGTACCGACATTGGTTGGCACGTCCCATCACAATGTTTCCCAGCATTTACAGTGTGGCTGATGTAAATCCTGGAGAGTAGGGCGACAACACGTATCAGTGCAGCCAGCTACTCTGAGACTGATCACTCAAAATACCTTGGCCTAAATCCCCAGCCGATACTTGGGTTCCTTTAAAATAGTATTATGGTGTTCAAGAACTTTAATTTTGCCCATTATATTCTTGATCAAGTGGTCATTAGTAATATTTGCCTACTTTTGGCGACCCCAGTAAAAAGGTTAAATGTTAAAGGTCTCCTGCAGCTGATATTATTTTGTATGAAGTTGTAAAATTTGGGAAACTGGTCCAGACTCTTAACTGTGGGGGATAACAACACAATAGATGTCAGCACTCCTTAAGAAAGTAACCCAACAGAAAAATGACATATGACAATATGTTTATGACATATTTAGATGAATAATGCAGTTCCACTACTTCCAGGCTACTTTCTTTTAATTTAACCTTTATTCATTTTCATTTGGCCATTTTCTAGTCACCTGCTGACTTTTACTTATTATGGGTTTAGGGTTGTGTTATTGCAGAGCTCTCCAGCAAACGATGCCTGACAGTATCAAGGACCATGTGGTCTGTCCAGGTTTACAGATAACAGAGAATACATTGTGGCATCAACTTAATTTAGGAAACCTCCTAACTTGGGCCAGGTACAGTGTGCTCTACTCCAATTTTATGTGCTGTGTTTGTTTGTTTTATTTTTTAGCTGAAAATATAAATATACACTGATCTGAAAAAAGTTGTATGTCTTTAAAAAATGTGATTTTTTTTGTCAATCATTGTTGCTTAAATTCGAAAGCCAAATTAAATAACCCCAACATGAAACATACCTGAAAACATCTTATAAATATAAAATATTAAAAAACATTATAATTTGTTTCAGTAAACTCAGGTTTCTTTTCTATTAGATAATGGAATAAAGCTTGGCGACATTTTAAAACATATTTAAGTTTCTTTTTACAGATTTATTCTGACATTGAAAATGATTAAATCAAATTGAATTGTTTACAGACATTTTCTATTTTTTATCTGTCCCTTTTTTGCCAGTGTAAAAGCTTACAATTTATTGTGGTTAAGGTCTGCTGAAACCAAGATTTTCCTTTTTGTTCAGTCTGACAACACCAATCTTGTTCCTATTAGTGGCTTATAACAGATAAAAGACACACGCATTTTCCATTAATGGTTAAAAAATTACAACCAATGATTTACAGAGCCTGTCAATTCCATTTCCAGGATTTGTTTCCAAACGTCCAGCTCGTTTTTGGCTTTGGAGAAGGAAATACAGCATTTCAATATCAATTAATCTTTACAAAGATACACGATCTGGTCAGAAATGTTTTAACAAAAACACCCGTCATCCAGTAATACTGTAGAAAAAAAATCTTTCTGGGTCACAGGCAGAGAGCCATGAAGCTTTGGAAGAAAGAATAGAGAAAGAGCAAAAAGAAGAGGAGATCAAGAAGAAAATGGGGGAGGAAGCTGGAAAAAGCTACACCCACCAAAGCAGGTTGAAGGAAACCGGTGCAATCCATTAAAAATAAATAAAATAGACTTCATTGATCTCAGTGAGTGACACTTCAAAAACTGAAGAGCCATTTCAGCTTTGAAAAGACGATGTCATCGATCAAATTCAGCATGGAGGACACCAGATTAACTAAGATGTGTCCCACCTCTTGTTCATACACTGCTGATTACTTTTCAACGCCCTCTCACTTCTGCATCCTAATGGGATTTTCACAGCCCATTTATGAGACTGTGCGATGGGGGGATATGAAGAGAAAGGATGGAGGACGGCAGAGAAGGGTAAATGAAGGGTAGAGGAGGATGTAAATAAGAGATAGGCTATAATAAGAGCTAGAAAAAGAGGGAAAAAGCTAATATGTGTAGGGAAGAAATGGTAGATAGAATGGCTGCAGGATTCCAATCCCCAAAAAACAAGAAAGACACACAGAGATTAGTCCAAATGACCCATTTAGCACAAAGCAGAAAGAATGTCTTTTGATTTGTGCAATGATGTCTGGATGAGAGGACGATAACCTTATGAAATACTACATTATAAAAAAGGACAGGAGGTAAAATAACCTAAACTTAAACAGCTCTACAGTCTCAAGGTTTTTACTTTCCTTAAACCATTTTGCTTCCTGTTCCTGAGGCCTTTTTACATGACTATACTAAATTCCCCAGATTTACATGCTAGTTAGATAATGTGATATTACTATAGTTTCAAAGAACAATACGTTTGCAAAACTGTTTATTTTAGAACTAACATCAAGATTTTTCAGTTGCACAGCACAATAAATTTTAAATTACTGTCTTGTGCACTTGGCATAGATGCTCTCCAGCTTCTTCTGGGAAATCCCAAGGTGTTACCAGGCCAGAAAGGACATATATAGCCCCTCCAGTGGATTCTGGGTGTGTTCCCAGAGGGACATGCATGGAAAACCACCAAATGGAGGCAACCAAAATGCTTCCTTCTCAAACAGTTCAACTGACTCCTGTAGTTGCGGCGGAATAGTTGCTTTACACCAAGCTCCCTACGAATGACAAAGCTCTCCACCCTATCTTCAACTCTGAGTTAAGACACCCTTCAGAGGAAGTTCATTTCAGCCCCGCGTATCCAGTATCTTGTGATCCATATCTCATCATCATAGGTGGGGGTCGGAACCAGTAAAATCAAGCTCTATGTTCACCACTACAAACCATATAGTTCCTATAGCTATCTAACCACAAAATAATGTGTGGTGAAAACAAACATTGTAGCTGTTGATGTGACAGTTTTTACACTGCATTCCTCTTAATTTAATAACTTTAGGTAAGAGTCAAATAATGGTTAAGGCTGTTAATGCTGGTTAGCACTGTTTAATTCAACCTTCCATGAAATTATCGGTTTGATGCTGACTGATTATAACATCTCCACAAAACCTTACTTTGAAAAATCTGAACGTCTTTATTTTTGCATGATCAAATCAGGATTTCCTTCATTATACCAACATGAGACACAAATGCATTCAAAGCAGGATCTTTAATAAAATTCAGCAGGGTCACCACTAACCTGAGGGAAATGAACTTAAGCTGACCTCAGCCCAGGAGCAGACTCATCTTTAAAATTAATGAAAGAGGCATTTAAAATGGATTAGACCATTAATCACTCCCTAATAAAACAGGTGGGTGATTTATTTATTTTCCTATTTCGGCAGACAGAGTAGAGGGACAGAGAACTAGTATCAGCAGGTTTTCGTCCAGTCTTTTTGTCCCTGAAGACATTCGAATGTCTTAATGGAAGAATCAATGTGTTATAAGTACAGCTATTTTCCAAAGAGAGATTAAAGCAAAGGACAGCAGGATTTATTTTACAATTAGTCAAAAAATCAAGTTTTTTTCATGTGTCTACGTTAATTATTGTTTTGAAGACAAAATAAGCTAAATCAAAATTATTTCTACTTCATACTCCCCAAATTACATGTTTTACATTATTTATATCAGACAATCTCTTAAATGATCACAACTATCAAAATCATTTTTGCACTTTATCATTATCATTATCATTAGTTTTTCCAAGATATTTTCACATCCATATTATCAAAACCAATGAAAGGGATAAATTATGTGAAATAATCCTCCAAAGCAGCGTTGCACAATATGAGAAAATTAAAACATTACTGTAATATTACGATGACTCACATCTCCCAAATCATCTTCTTCTTTTCCATCATCACCATGTTCTGACCACTCTAATTTGCTAAGTTCTAGATCTGGTGTGGCCATAAAGAATAGTAAAGGTACATCTAACAGGCTAAATATATATTTAGCAGCAAATGCATTATGCATTAAATACAGTAGTCTATCAAATATTACATCCAATCAGTCCTTTGCGATTGCAATATTGCACCCTTTGATATGATGATAAGAATTTGTGATTTTCAATATATTGTGCAAGCTCTACACCAGAGCATATTAACATCTCTATGATGTGTAACCACAGGCATCACAGAGTAAAAAAAAATTACCCACTGATTTTAGTCCACCTTATTCCCAAAGCCTTTAAGGCATGAACCAAAGCTGACCTCCTCCCTCCTCATATGCACCCACTTACAGTACAGATGTAGGCCAGTGGCTGATATGACTCATCCCACATTTACACTTTACATGCCCACAGTAATTATTTTCTAATGTGTTCATTCACATCTAATTTGCCCCACATACAGCGAATCCAACGCTGTATCTCAGAATGGACAAGATTAATTCACTAAAAAATGGTATAAAGAGCTGTTTTCTGCAAGAATTCAACAAAGTCCTGTACTGCAACAGCCAGAGAGTTAAACCAATTGAAACATGTACTAGATATTAAGGGTAACAAGGGCCTCATGTACAAAGGCTTGGATTTCCTACTGAAATATGGTATACCCTGATGTTCAGAAAACTGTGTGCACAAACAAATTCAGATGTATGCAACTGTGTGTATACACATGAAACCAAGCAAATTTCTTATGTATATCTTTTTAAGAAATATTGCAACCTTTACTCTGCAGCAAAACTATTGACTGGAACAAACAGAAGAGCTCATTTCACTCCCGTTTTACTCTCTTTTCACTGGATACCCGTTCATTAAAAAAATATCAATCCTGACTTTAATTTTCCGGGTCCTTACATGGTCAAGCTCCTGGCTACATTACTGTGATGGTAAAGCCACATACACCAACTCGAGTCCCCAGGTCCTCAAACCAAAACCTTCTTGTTCACATAAACCAGGCCACCTTACCAAAATGTTGGTTAGCTTTACTCACACATTACCTGTAATTTGCACATTGATTGAAAATGCTTTTTGTCAACAGAAACAATTTCTTGCCATGATGGTTCTTTTATAGCGATATGTAAGGAGTCCAAGCTCCAATTACAATTTAAAAAAAGGATCTGGCTGCAAATTGCCTTTAAAGATTGGCCTTTGGGCATTGTGTGGACTTTTTTATACCTGCTGATTTAGCTGGCAACAACAATTCCATCCAACACAGCTTGAATCATAATGAGGTTAAAGCTATTGTTAAAATACAATAAATATGTTCTGCACCACTCTGTACATGCTTTAATATTCATTTATGTAATTGCATAAATGTTAATGTATTAATTGTTCATGTGTCTCTGGTGAGTAAAGTGAATATTTTCATATAGTTTCTCAGCATAGCCAGGGGTCATAGTCAGGGTTCTTAAACTCCAGTCTGAAAGTCCCATTGTCCTGCCACTTTTAGAAGTGGTCCAACAAACCTGACACACATCCCTGACTTGACTCCTCAGCATGCAATGAAGCTCTGGAGACAAATTTAAAAGCTGGAGTTTGAGACCCATGCTTTGTGTATTGACCGCAGGCCAATAACTATAGAAATGGGGTAGCCATAAAGTTACCATCACATTTCCTCGGTCAGTTTATCGTTGATATATCAGAGGTTTTGTGTGGAAAAGGGATTAAGCAATATTTTTGTGTGGATGCAGCCTTTATATATAGCCCTATATAAAACAGGTCTGTACATTGTCCTTTTATGAAACAACAGATGTCAGTATGTCATTTCTGCCTCTACAAGGATGCCTCTCTGCAATGTTCTGCTCTCTCGCCAGTTCCGCCCGAAAAAGATGTCGCAACCACCTGCATAACCTAAAATATCTGCATTTTCTATACGCCCCCAGACTTGTGATGATTCCTGTGAGTAGCAGCCATAACTCTCCTACTACGTAGCCTATCCAAATATAGAAAAAAGCCCAAGTTCAAGCCCCGCCCCTTTCAAGCAGCAAAAAGCGACACTTCACCGGTTGACAGGTTTTGACCCGGATTGGCTGTCAGAGGGGTCCCCTTATACAACAGATGCAGAGGAAAGCTGCACAAAAAGATAAATGATAAATGTTTAAAGTATTATTCTTTTTAACAACTGTTAAATTTTCCGTCCATATTGATTAAAGTAATCAAAACGAAAACTTAAAAATCATGTCTCCCTCAAGTCTTTGTCTGGACCATAAACAGGACAAAACTAATAAATCAAGACAAAATACTCGTTGACCTCTGTATGAAAACCGGTTTGCCACAGATATCATTTGTTAGTATTTCAGAGGTGCATAACTGTGAGTTTGTCTGATTGTGCATCCACTCACCTTGTGTTGCTTCCACATCACAGCCAGCGGTTTGACGTCGTGCTTGGCGTGTTTCCCCTCCTCCAAACACTTCATACACACTGGAGCCTTGCAGCTGCAGCAGTACATGCCGAAGTTTTCCGAGTCATGATCCACGCAGGTCCCCGCTTTTCGCGCGGTGAAGGGCGGCTGCTGACCACCGCTGCCTCCTCCAGCACCGCCGCCGCTGGCCGCCCCTCCAGCCGCTTGGTTCGGCGGTGGCACCAGGCGATGCTTGGCCAACGGACCGCGGGACGGGTGGCATCGCTGTTGGCAGGCGTTACAGTAGTATACATCGCACTGCTCGCACATTACCGTGGCGACAACCGGGTTGCGGTCGCACAGCTGACACTTCACCGCCGAGGAAGATGAAGAACACGGGATGCCGCGGGTCTGCTGGTACCGCACCACAATGGCCTCCAGAAGCCGGTTCCGAGGAAACCCCCGTAGCCCCCGTTCATCCAGCGAGACGCTCCGGTGGCACAGCGGACAGGTGAGGGAGCAGTTCCGATGGTGGGCGACCGGCGGAAAAACCCGCACCCCGTTTGGAGACTTGAGTTGGCAGGGGGTGTAGGAGCCGTACCCGCTGTCCGTCTCGCTGTACAGACTCATCTTGTCCATGTCCAGGTAGTCATAGTCAGAGCTGCCGGAGGCACGGCTCTGCACCGGAGTCTCTCCATCCGGCGTCTGGACAGTGATGTTCCGGGCGCACAACAGGCAGACATTGTGGGAGCACGGCAGCAGGATCGGGTCCTTGAAGAAGGAACCGCAAACAGGGCATTTCAATTCTTCCTCCATGTCTCCTGTAGCTGTGTCCGGTGAAGCTGCTGCGGGTGAAACACTCCAGCACCGACTGCCGCGGACAGCTCCCTGCACTGTTCTGCGCATGCGCGCACCGGGGGGAGGGTTGACTGGTTTGGTTTGATTCATTATGATAGTCAGATATAAGGCCATTAATAGCTGTTATCAGGGTTGTAGCCCAGACTTTTCTTCTCTTTTTCTTATTTAAATTTATTTCTAACATTTAGCGTGTCTAGCTACTTAGGTATATGTGGAGAGAATTGTCCTTTTCCAACATGGAACAATGATTTTATTTCAGAAATGAAATCCAGTACCAATAACAATTTAAGATCATGGCAAAATTATTTTTTCTTTCATTTGAAGCAAACAAACTGATCAAAGAGCTTAAGCCTATACCTAAACCTCACTATATACAACACAATACAATTTTTAGCTATTTGTTGACTTTTCAAAATGAAGGAGGGCACAAATCAGAGCCGTGGTTATTATTGTTTTTTAAATATTCTTCCACACATGGCTTAATATTTTTCAAGACATAATACAAACAAAAATTCAAGGGATAAATAAATCAGTATTTATACATAGGGCGTTTCAAGGAGATGCATCATAGATCCCAAATTTGTCAAGAATTGTCTTTGTTCTCATTGCTTTCTTGTTGAGGATGTATTTGATACTTAACTAAAAAGTTCTTGGAGGAAAACCTATTTATTTTATTTTTCATTTGAGTGATAATACGTCTGGTGACCAACAAACCTCGGGTTTCTCTGTCCACTCTATTCATCTTTAAGTTTGTAGGTAGCGACAACAGAAATGAAAAGCTCCTGCCTCTTTTAACTGCTCGCAATGTTTCACTTGGGATTGATTACCCATCCAACAAGCTAACCTATCCGTTCTTGACTGTTAAATGACGTCATTGTAGGTCAAACAGGAAATAGTTCCACCCACAACAGTTTAAAAGCAATTAAACTGCTCTGGCTCCATCTGCACCTCGCATTACACTCAACCATATGTTATACACATCGAAATATATTACTGGATTGGACATCGCCTATTAGCCACTGTAGGTAGTAATGTGCACATGTAGGTGCCATTGCTATGCATTGAGTCTTGTCAACAAAACCATGCTGTCCTGTCACAAAACCACTCTTAGCACCTTTATTTCTTATCTGATTTTATAAGATATGGCTCTAATTAAAGCTGATGTTATGATACATATAAATATGTACTCTCCCTAAACAGAAATCTAAAAGCAGTCTGGGAGCTGTCCATTATAGTGTTGACAGGTATACCTCCTATGCTACAAACAAGCCATGCTGTCAATTGATGTCTAACAGCTCAAGCTGCCTGTTTGTTGGTTTCTGCCCTTGATGCTGAAATTTCTAAACTGATGAATAAAAAGAGGATTCATATGACCCCTGTCACCTGGCCCATTGGAGGACTGGCTATGGGGAACACCGGAACATTTCCTGGATCAGGCTCTGTCCAGGTCGTGCTTTTGTAAATAAACAATCCATGCCTTTCCTGTGGTTCACTCGTGAATCAGACTCACTGAAGCTCCCAGACACCTCCTCCTTTCTTTTTCTGAGGCTGTCTGTCCCAGCAGTGCAGAGCTTTTAAAATAGAGCGAGAGAGGCAGCCAAAGAGGGAGAGGGCAAAAAAAAAAAGCACTGGGCACTGATACACCAAAGTGCGGTAAATTAATATTTGTTCATAAAGGAGCAGGTAAGACAAAAACACTAGTGGCGACAAGTAAAAATGCTAGCCATAATGTAGCCTAATGCTAAAATGTCCAAGAATTTAGATTCTATGTACCTTTAATAAACTTCGCTAACAAATTACATTATATGATTATTGTAATCCTTGTATTATATTATTCTTTTTGACCTTTATTAACCGGTAAAACGTTTTCTAACATATTTAAAACACTGTACTACTTTTTATGGCATACCTGTGTACATTGCTTATTTTTCAAGGATTTTCACAAATAACATTTCATGTCAATTATATATCAGTTACATTCAAGTGAAACTGTCCAAAACAAGATGGGATTCTACTCATAGAACTTCATTGCTCTTTAAAAAGAACCAGCTTTGTGTACTTCTGACGCTGCTTCTGCAGCCATCCTGACTCAATGCATAGCAATCCTGCATGTGTGTCATGAGGTAGTTACATGTTGTCCAATCCAGTAATATATATCAATGGGTGTACACATGATTAAGATCAATCCAAAATCATCCAATCAGCATGTGCTTGCAAAATGCAATACATTTTCATTTGCACAAATGAGCTAGCCCCACCTTCAGGCTTCTCTATACTTAATAAGTCAAAATGGCCAAAGAATGAGCCAAAAAGGATTTACATAACATATTTTATGTGTTGCACTCGAGTAAATGAAATGTAAGTAGTATATTTTGATATATTGATTTTATTATCAACATGTTTTGATTTTTCATGTTTGCAGCCAACAGAGGTAAAACCAGGCCCCTAAAGACCAGTCGCTATGGAACACACAAAGGTTAAAATACCTAATTTTGTCAGAGAAAGAAGAGAAAACATGTTTTATGAAAACATTTAAAATTGTATCTATAGACTCACTAACTTCCAATTTTAAGTTAAAAGACAAAAAAAAAAAAAACACAGTGATCTGTGTCCTTTTAAACAAAGTCAAACACAATGAATTATTCATCATTTGACAACAGTTAAGTTTTTCTCATCTATGCCTACATATTTTTTGTAAATGTCCATTACAATATGGAAAGAGTTCTCTCTATTAAGTTCAATTCATTCAATCGTTTATATTTCATGAAGCAATAAGGTGCTTAATGTTATTATTATTTCATTGGTTTTTCATGTCGCCATGATTGTAGTTGCTGAACAACAATGGCCAACACAAGCAGGATTTATATTTCTATATGCCAAATCCTGGTATTTTAAGAGGAGAGATTAAGTGTTGGGCCATGTTGTTGTTTGATGTATGGATCCAAAAATTGTTAGGAAGCTGGTGGAGATGAGCACAGAGATTTCCACCATCGTTTGGTATCATTTCGTTTGTAGCTCTGATGAATTGTACCAATTTAAATCAACTGGTTACATAGTATTGTATTTTGGACTATACTTCTATTGTATTTTAAACAAAAAAAATGCAAAGACATTCATTGCTATTAGCTTGTGTTGTTGAAAGTAGTCAAACAGCAATTAGCCTGGTCACTGAGCACCACTAATTTTCATCCTTGTATGATTTCAAACTCTATAGCAACACATTCACTACCAAAGGCAGTACTGTATTATGACTGGAGAATGTTTGAAGGAGAGGCAAACTTTCCGAGGCGTAAATAAACTGTTTATTAAGGCAGCTGTCGGCATTATGTTTTATAGTAAGTAAATAGACTGAAATTATAGTGTTTTTCTAGTCATGAAAACCACTTGAAACAACTTTAACAAAGTCTCATTAACTCACCCGTAGCTAGAAAGTTCCCACACTTATTCACCGATATGCAGATCTGCAGGCCTCTGGGAAACTGCACCACATTCTCATTGGAAGACAAAAACTATTTCCATTGGGCCACATCCACCCCCTTTACATGTAGAGTAGCCATGTTTGATTCACATCTTGAGGCTGAATGAGACCCTCCTACTTTCAGAGTAATCTTTCCAACTTGAAACATTAAAATTTTAATTTCAAGAGGCAAAAAGAAATCACCATTGTACTCGTACTCGTCGTCTTCCGCTTATCTGGGACAGGGTCGTGGGGGCAGCAGACTCAGCAGAGACGTCCAGACGTCCCTCTCTCCAGACACCTCCTCCAGCTCCTCCAGGGGGAGCCCAAGGCGTTTCCAGGCCAGCCGAGAGACATAGTCCCTCCAGCGTGTCCTGGGCCGTCCCCTCGGCCTCTTCCCGGTGGGACGTGCCTGGAACACCTCCCGAGGAAGGCGTCCAGGAGGCATCCGGTATAGATGCCCGAGCCACCTCAACTGGCTCCTCTTGATGTGGAGGAGCAACTGCTCTACTCCGAGCCCCTCCCGGATGGCCGAGCTCCTCACCCTATCTCTAAGGGAGTGCCCGGCCAGCCTACGGAGGAAGCTCATTTCAGCCGCTTGTATCCGGGATCTCGTTCTTTCGGTCATGACCCAAAGTTCATGGCCATAGGTGAGGGTAGGAACGTAGACCGACCGGTAAATTGAGAGCTTTGCTTTTCGGCTAAGCTCTCTCTTCACCACAACTGACTGGCACAGCGCCCCTATTACTGTGGCAGCCGCACCGATCCGTCTGTCCATCTCCCGTTCCATTCTTCCCTCACTCGTGAGCAAGACCCCGAGATACTTAAACTCCTCCACTTGAGGCAGGAACTCCCCTCCAACCTGAAGAGGACAAGCCACCCTTTTCCGGTCGAGAATCATGGCCTCGGTCTTGGAGGAGCTGATCTTCATCCCAGCCGCTTCACACTTGGCTGCGAACCGCCCCAGTGCATGCTGTAGGTCTTGGCTAGAGGGGGCCAGTAGGACCACGTCATCTACAAAAAGAAGAGATGAAATCCTCTGGTCCCCAAACAAGACCCCCTCCGGCCCTTGGCTGCGTCTAGAAATCCTGTCCATAAAAGTTATGAACAGGACCGGTGACAAAGGGCAGCCCTGCCGGAGTCCAACATGCACCGGGAACAGGTCCGACTTAGTGCCGGCAATGCGGACCAAACTCCTGCTCTGCTTGTACAGAGACCGGAAATCACCATTGCTGTTCATGAATCACACTGCTTTATAGGTCCTGGAATTAGATCTCACTAGATTCTGTTTCACGACCTTACAGTGTCTACATTCTGAATGAATTTAGATTTTAGGGGGTGTACTTAGTTTCCACAATTCCACTTTAATGTATAGATTATTTATACTTCAAAGCCCTGAACTGAAAGATAGTGTACTCTTTTTTTTTAACAATTTAATGTTTTCTTTCCACTGTTTTTAAAAATTGCGTTGACACAAATCTAGAACACAAAAGTACCCAAAACAGATATATTAAAAACTTTGTGACCGATCGTGTAAAAATGTGAATTGATCTGTGAATCTGTGAATGTGATCAGCTTGATCACAAGTTTAATTATTGAAAATTGTGGATTTTATCTAACATAGGATTGCTGCCACAAATGCAACTTTGCAAAAAATGGTCCCAGCAAAATAGATTTGATCAATTAAAAAAGCTTATTTAAACTGCAAAGAGCATTTTTATTGCAGAGATTAAAGAGGAGAAACAAAGTTCCCCCAGACCTCTCTGTCTTGTGGTTAGCTCCATTGGGGGGATCCCCAGCTGAGACTTGTAATCTCTCAAATAAGTCCTGTCTGTCTCTGGAACCCTACTATAGCTGCCTCAGAGGGGTGCAGTTTTTGGGGTCTTGTGCCCCATATGGCTGTTGATTGAAGTCAAATGGTTCTTGGCAGGTTCTTTTAATTCCAAGAGGAGACAGTTCAGACAAACACAACACTTTGGACCTCTGTGGATAAGGAGATTATTACCTTGCATACCCTGCCCAGAATGGAGCTGGAAACCAATAAAGCCACTTGTTGAGGAAGAATTTGCCAACGCCTTAGTGTTCCTGGACAAAATTTTATTTTTCTCTATACCTTCCTATTATGGGCTGCATGGTGGTGCAGTTGGTAGCACTGTTGCCTTGCAGCTAGAAGGTCCTGGGTTCAATTCCCAGCCAGGGGTCTTTCTGCATGGAGTTTGCATGTTCTCCCCATGCATGTGTGGGTTCTCACCAGGTACTCTGGCTTCCTCCCACAGTCCAAAAACATGACTGTTAGGTTAATTGGTCACTCTAAATTGCCCTTAGGTGTATGAATGAGTGTGTGCATGGTTGTTTATGCGTTGCCCTGCGATGGACTGGCGACCTGTCCAGGGTGTACCCCGCCTCTCGCCCATAGACTGCTGGAGATAGGCACCAGCTTCCCCGCGACGCACTATGGAATAAGTGGTAGAAAATGACTGACTGACCTTCCTATTACCATTACAAGGAAAAAGAGGCCCTAACTGACATCATTATGTCAACAATAATGACAACCGTGATAATGATCATGCTTATCATTTACTGCGACCGCCTCAAGCTCGGCATTCATTCTGCCCGTCGTTCTGAGCCGGATGAAACATGATCACTGCGGTGGAAGCACATTCTCCATCAAATAACGATCAGATGGTTCCAAACACACTGAAAATGGATGAGGGAAGCTCTGAAGGCAGATCGACCCAGTAACCTTTGTATTTTCTCCCATTGCCCTTTTGTGTTAGCTGAACATTTAACAGAGCAGACAGCAGCAGTGACTGGGGTCCCTCAGGGAGCTGCATCAATTCCACAAACTGAAACATTTTTTCCATTTGTCAGCCCTGTTAGCATCTTATTACCTGCTTTTCAGATCTGTTTTGTTGTGAAATGAGCACCAGGGAGCATCTGTGTACATTATAGTGTGAACATCTCCTCAGACAAGACGGTTTCTGACGGTTTTATCCGCTTTCATTCCATATAACAATCTAAGATAGATATATTTTGTTCCTTGTGAGCATATGTGCTCCTAAAACCATAGAGCTGCAGTCTACAATAAGTGTGAAAACTGAAGATAAGACTTAGACGGTAATTTGAAAGTCTAAATGGCTTTTCAAAAGTCACAATAGATGCTCTCAGAGAACAATAGTCAGTAGGCTGTCAAAAAAGGGGTTTTTAGAGTTTATGGAGCACAACATTTTGTGAAATAAAGCAATAAAGCTAATTTTCATTACTTTGCTTTACAAACGACTCAGTGGCAAAGCAAAGCTTTCTGCATACCTCCCATAAAAATCTAACTTGTGCACTTTTTCTTTCACAGTCATGCACTTCCATATCAGTAGTAGCAACAACCTGCTGTAGGTCTCATGATGACATTTTAAGGGCTTGGAGACCTCTTTCAGCCTGCTGTGGTCCACTTTCTGGGCAAACTTGCTTGGATGCCCAGACCCGGACATGTCGGCAGTCGTTTCTAGTATCCTCCACTTGTAGAATATTTTTCAATCAGTAGAATGTCTGATTTCAAATTCCTTTGAGCCCATTTCTTAAAGCTGCAAACAATCTTCTCAGACAGCTCTTAAGATCTTGAAATAAGGTTCAGTGTCACTTCAGCAGTCAGGAACACACCAAGCTACAAGTCTGAGGTTTAAAGAGGGCAAACCACCTTTAAAATCCTGGTCTAATCATGTACACCTGATGGGATACACCTGTGTGTCATTTTCAGTATCCTAACCTATTCCTCACCAGACATTTATTTTATCATTACATTTTACAAAAAGTTTAAAAGGTCTTTTTATGTGTGATTTTAAATACCCACAGGTCCACATGTGTTAGAAAAGCACAGGCTTTCATAGGATGTCCTATTTTTTCATTTATAAACTTGGGCTGTAGTTAGTTTTATTGTTTCCTTCATACGTCATATACATGTTCCTTTATTACCTTTACATCCCATGTGTTGAACTGTCACAGGAAATTAATAAAAGAAAGAAATAAAGTTGATCTCGGATAATAATAATCAATAATTTCCTCACTTCATCTGTAAGCAATGTTGTGTGGAATTAACTCTCTTTCAGAAAGATACAGTAAGATAAATCTGCACATTTATACATTTATTTACTCAATTACCCCTTAGATCAGGGGTCTGCAGTGGCTCTTTGGACCTTCCACAATGGCTCTTACTAACTTTGGCTAAAATGATACAGAATGTGCTTTTTAGTTTTACATCATTTTCTACAAATATCAACATCCCAAAGAAGAAATTTATCCAACCTCTTTGTGCAAAAGTTTTTTTTTCCCTTTATTCTAAAGCCTAAAAAGATAAATAAAATAGTGGTTATTTAAAAATGACAGCTGATTTTTTTTAGCAGATATTTGTTTTTAATTATAAGTTGCCTTTTTTGTTAATGGTAATGTAACATTTGTGGCTCTAAACAAGTTTTATTTAGCCAGAATGAGGGCAAAAATTGCTGACCTCTGCCTTAGATGAATGCTGTTTTAATGTTTAATGGTTTTAATTTTAACAACCTCAAGATGAGGGAATTCTTGCCAAATTTGTCTTGATGCATTTGCTCTGGGAATATAAACTGTTAACATCCCCCAAGGATTCCCTCAAACTCCCAATCACGGTGATCGTAAAGAGGTGAACTCTTAGGCAGCAACAACAAATAACTGATATCTGATATTCTTCCAGGTTGATTTAGTGACTGCTATAAAAAATGTTTCTGCAATTTTAATTGGGTTTTATTTCACCATGCACACCATTTTAATGAATTCATCAGCATTTATTTTTGCCTTTTTTTTGGCTGCGAGTTCTGATATTTTGATATTTTTTATCACTGGAGGTCATGAATTTTCACATATAAATAAACATCTATTTCCTGATGCTCCACAAGAGGGCGACAATTCTTCATAATATAAATCAGGAAATTATTTCTGATGTAAACTGACTAATACTTTTATTTAAAAATCCTCAAAAGCATCTTAATTAAACAGGTTCTGTCTCTGAAGCTATGTCCAGTGTGACATCTTCAAATCTGAGCTTCAGGATTACTGAAGGGATTTTATGTTTCATTGTGAAAACTCATGCTTGTAAACTTTGGATATTTTTTATTATCCTGTTTGCTCACCTCATTCATAAACACGTTTAAAAAAGTATTTGAATTTAGTCTACCTTAATGGTTCCCAAAGTTTGAGCTGTGACCCTACTGAGGGGAAAGCTGCCAGGTTTCAGAACCACTGAATGAATCCACTTTAATTCTGAATGGTCCTGTTACATAGCAACTAATAGGTTTTTTTAAATATGATTTATCCATTATGCTATATTTGATCTTGCTAAGACAAACCACTTTTAGTCAGATATGAAGCAAATCCCAATCCAGGAGGGAAACCCTGACAACCTTCTCCCCTGCGACCAGTCTCCAGCACCTCATGGAAGAGCCCAAGGTGTTCCCCGATCAGAAGGGACAAATAGTTCCTCTACCAAGTTCATGGTCTGCCCCGGGCTCTCCTCCCAGTGGGACGTGCCTGGAAAACCTCCAAAGGGAGTTATCAAGGAGACATTTTAAAAACCTCCGAGCTCCTCATGTTATCTCTAGCTTGCAGAGGAAGCTAATTTCGGCTACTTGTATTAAATTATCAATTTAAACAGCAGAGATAATGCAACTATCACCATCAGGAATGCATATAAACTACATTGGATCTAGTTTGAACCACAGAACTGGACAAAAACAGATTATATGTGCTTAAGATTTTTATTTGATTTCATGTGTTAAGATCAGACAAAAACGCACATTTGGCTTTTAATGGAGTTGTTTAGTCATCTCTTTATATCATCTCACATACGTGAGTGGTCATTACAATACAGTTGGATTAAAATCCACATGATCGAGCATCACATCTCATATAATCTAACAGCATGAACCTCAGCGGTGGGTAAACTCTGGTAATTAGCTGTGCTGTAAAATGATTTTATGTAAATACAGAAAATGGATTTGGCAAAAACAGATGTTTGATGCTTATATGAATGGAAGAGATAAATAAGTATAAAGATCTAAGCGTATGCTGACCTCATGCTGGGCGAGAGGAAAACATTTTCAGCTGCAGCAGGAATTATATTTTTAAACTAAAATGAAAGAGGATCTAAATAAACTTTTATGTGGAAAAAGGTGCACTTTCTTTTAACCAATGTTACCGCGGTTGTTTTAAACGATACTTTCATTTTTCTGCTGTAGCATCACAACAACCAGCAGCACTTAGTGTTTTGGTCAGTTCTGAAATTTGACTTGAAATTGCAGGGAGGAAAGGATGTGTGGGCGTTCTTGGCCACCGTCCTTTGTTTCAGTCTCATCCATTTTCATCAAAATGAGCCACAGAGGTTCCAGCGAGTCTCAGACCAAGGATGTGGTGCTGTCGGGGTTGATCCGCACCGGCCTCGTGCTCTTCCTCAGGTCCTGCAGCTGTTTGGCTGGCTTGCCCACGCCCTCCTCGAAGCGCCGCTCCACGACCGGCAGCACGGTATCGTGCAGGAAGGTGGCATTCTGCAGGATGAAGGACTTCTTCTCGGAGTCCTGCTCGCAGCGCAGACTGTAGTCGACGTGCTGCACTGCCACCAGGATGATCTCCCGCAGGCTCTCCAGCAGCACCATGTGCAGCTCAGGGAAGTAGAGTTTCAGGCCTTCCTCCAAGAAGCTCATCATCTGCTTGGTGAAGGCCACAACGGTGTAGCTCAGGTTGACCCAGCAGTCGTCCCCTGTGTACTGCTGGAAGCTGATACCACAACTGCGCATCTCTTCCTGCCGCAAGAGAGAAGATTGTAGTATTTAAAAATACATATATATTGTTCCTGCTTTTGTCATATAATTTTCAGTGTATTTAAATATTTTTTCCTTTAGCTTTTTAATGCTTCCCACTGCGCCTTCAAGGAATAAAAAGCTCCTAAACTAAGGGGGTGAACCAGTGCTGTGATTTTACATAAAAAAATGAACAAAGAACCAATTTGTTTTTAAGTTATTTAAAAGGAAAATTGTTACCAGCAGCCAGTCACAAAAATACAATTTCTTGCCCTTTCTGCAGCCAAATGTACAAAAAATATCAAAGATAACACAACTTGACAGCCAAAAAACTTAATTTTAGCACCAACAAGACGATCCCTGAAGACCTATCAGATAAAACTTGGCGCACAGTCGATCAGAGGTGCATCCATCAAATTTAAAAACCAAATGGCTAATTGGGGGCCACTGGAAAGGTTTGGGGTGAAACATTTAAACCAAAAGCCAGATCAAAAATAACAGAGGGCAAGTAAGCATAAATAAATAAATATTGCAATTTATTTAAATGTTTTTTTTTCCCATAAATTCTAAAATATGAAGAACAAGCAAAAAAAAAAGAAAAATCAAAAATCAAAATAAGACTTGAGACAAAGTCATTTTATGAATAATTTCTGGTTTTTTTTTATCTCTCCTTTGGGTGATATTTTTGTAATAATAATATTAATAAAGTTAAATATGAATGTTTTGAGAAAAACACGACCATGTGGTCAGGATGTCAGTGCCCCCCCATTACTAGCGCCACTGCTCAGGGAAATCTCTTAGGTCCTGTTTTTGATCATTTTTTCCCCAGTGTTAGTTCATATAGTCTAGTTTCCCATTCAATAGATATTGTATACTTTTTTGGTCTTTTTTATAGAACTCCATTAAAGTCTTCCAAAATACCATGCAAACTTCAGCTTCCAAAGTCAAACATCTAAAAACACCAACTGAGAATGAAGTAACAATACAGCGAGCAGAACAAAAGATGACAACAATGGTGAACAGTGGGCTCCACCATGAGTTTGGCCAAGGCTTCAGGAGTCATCAGGTTCATCCTCCTCCACATCTCCTCAGAGTTCCTGTGCTTGGTGGCTTCAATGATGATATCTTTGTAGCTCTGCAGGACCGCCCTGATGTCTTTCACCAGTAGTGACTGCAGAGTGAAGGTCAGGTCCAGGCCGATCTCGGTCAGCTGCTGGCAGTGCTCTTTAGCCACTTTGACGCACTCGGCTGCTGTGGACAGGCTCTCCTTACTGTCAAACACCTGGAAGAGTGAAAAACATTTTGGACGCCTGTTCTGTTAAGAACCAGAGCTAAAGAACATTTTAACGAGCGTATTAAGCTCCTCTCTGAGTGTCTTTGCTGACCTGTTTGCTGAAGGCGTCCACAAACATAGTTATGGCTGACCTGGACCACACCACGAAGGCTGAGTAGCAGCCCGTGTTTCCTGCAAAGTCCATCTCAAACTCCTTGGCGGTCTCCAGCAAGCTGGTGAAGAAAATGTTGCAGAGCTTGTGGATGTAAAGAAGCGTCGCTCCCTCGATGCGAAGCTGCCGTATAGCAGTCTGGACGGCCGCGGCGCGGTTGTTCAGGAACAGCTCACAAGCTTTGGTGGACTGACCTGGAACCAGCAGGATCCATTAGTCATTACAGATTTTCCAGTACTGTGCAGAAGTCTTATCCCGTGTTCTCCAGGCTCTCTGAAGTTTTTTTTACTGAACTATTTTTCTGACCCATTGTGTAGATGATAAATGAAGTGAAAAATAAATTCAGCAGTTGAACAGTTGTGAGCCTTCTTTGCAGTCAGAGGAGTTTTGCTGAAAATAAAATATGTCTGAATCAGTCTGAAAACTGTTTTCTCTGGGGAAACTTGTTGGTCTTTGCTTAAACATCTCACTGCATCAAGTTCTGCTGCTGAGTTGTTTCACTATGCTTCGCTTTTTGACATTTATCTAGCTCTTGCTATTTTTTTGCGTGTGTTTGTAGTTTTTTCTGCAAGGGTTCTGAAACCTTCTGAAGATTTTTATGAAGCTTTTCCAGCCTTGGACAGCAGGGACATTTTACCACTTCATAGTATCTGGAGGTTCGAAGTTTTAAAAAGAAATTGTAAACCAAGTTCTCAGCTAGGAACTGTTAGGGAATCACCTTGTTGGTTCTAACTCCTCCTCAGCCAAACTGTGTTATCCATGGAAGTTGTTATAGATTCAACTCAGAATATCATAATAAATAGTGTATTTTAGGCTGATAAAAACAAAGTACCTAAAGAGCCTATTAAAAAGAGATTCTTCGTTTTCTGCTTAGTGTTTAAGAGTTGCTGTCAGGCTTAATAAACAAAAAATTATGACTGAAGATTGACGGGAGATTTCAAAGGTTATAAAATAGCTAAAGAAACTTCAGGTAGCCTGGAGAACCTTAGAACAAGAGCATTTTGAAAGGATTACAAGAAGGTCTGGCAGCTTAGAAACAACCCATATAGAAATGAGAGAAGACTTAAGAGTTTGTGCAAAGTACTGAATATTATACATTCTACATTATTCAAATGTTATTGATGCCATTGAATTTTTTTTCCTCGAGTTGCATCGATCAGGATTCTCCTGGATGATACAAAATTCCAGTTTTCATTGAGATCTGACTTGCAGATTCTTGTGCCAATTCAGTTTTGTAATCGTTTTAATTCAACAATTAACGTTAGGTGGGAGTTTATGCTTATGAACTTAATCTCAGATTTACCAAACTCAAAACAGAGAGTGTTTCAAAGAACATGATGTTTGTTGATGTGTTCACAGGCAACAGACGCTGAGATCTTTCAGTTTTGATGCATTTAATAAACAGGAAAAAAGAAATGAAATTTCTCAGTGTCGGACCTGGTTATCGCTGCTCATAGTATCACTGGTTAGTGCTACGTTCATGAAAACACAACTTTAAATATTTTGTTTGAGTGATTTGTTCCTTCTTAACAGAGTAAACTAACATACCAATTTATATAGCATTATATTGGGAAAAAATGATTAAAATTGGACATCAAGTTCTCTAGTCTTTAAATAGCAATCCTACCAGATCTAAAATCCTGCAAACTAATTTAAGATGTAGAAAAGATCAGTGATACACTAATCAGTCAGCCAGTGATCAATGGTATCGATATCATGTTGTAGCAGCCTATTGTGTCCACGTTTCAAACATTTGAACAGAACTGTCCAAAGTATGCCTGGAGAATGCAAGTTGGGGCTTTTAAGCTTAAGGACTCCATATCAACTGCCAGGCACAGTGGTGGCAGCATCATGGTGAGGTTCTGTTTTGCTGCCAGTGGTAGTGGTGGAACAATAAAGGTTATGAGGGACCTCCAAATTCTTCAAAAAAAAAAAGAACAGGTCCAATAAATGATTTGAGTCAAAATGGGCTCCATGCTGACGATTAGTGTTTGTCAACTCCTGACCAGCACTGAATGCTTTAGACGGGTTAATCCCTTCATTTCTGTTGGATTCAATACTACTGCCTCGATAAAGGAACCTACAGGTCCTTCTCAAAATATTAGCATATTGTGATAAAGTTCATTATTTTCCATAATGTCATGATGAAAATTGAACATTCATATATTTTAGATTCATTGCACACTAACTGAAATATTTCAGGTCTTTTATTGTCTTAATACGGATGATTTTGGCATACAGCTCATGAAAACCCAAAATTCATATCTCACAAAATTAGCATATCATTAAAAGGGTCTCTAAACGAGCTATGAACCTAATCATCTGAATCAACGAGTTAACTCTAAACACCTGCAAAAGATTCCTGAGGCCTTTAAAACTCCCAGCCTGGTTCATCACTCAAAACCCCAATCATGGGTAAGACTGCCGACCTGACTGCTGTCCAGAAGGCCACTATTGACACCCTCAAGCAAGAGGGTAAGACACAGAAAGAAATTTCTGAACGAATAGGCTGTTCCCAGAGTGCTGTATCAAGGCACCTCAGTGGGAAGTCTGTGGGAAGGAAAAAGTGCGGCAGAAAACGCTGCACAACGAGAAGAGGTGACCGGACCCTGAGGAAGATTGTGGAGAAGGGCCGATTCCAGACCTTGGGGGACCTGCGGAAGCAGTGGATTGAGTCTGGAGTAGAAACATCCAGAGCCACCGTGCACAGGCGTGTGCAGGAAATGGGCTACAGGTGCCGCATTCCCCAGGTCAAGCCACCTTTGAACCAGAAACAGCGGCAGAAGCGCCTGACCTGGGCTACAGAGAAGCAGCACTGGACTGTTGCTCAGTGGTCCAAAGTACTTTTTTCGAATGAAAGCAAATTCTGCATGTCATTCGGAAATCAAGGTGCCAGAGTCTGGTGGAAGACTGGGGAGAAGGAAATGCCAAAATGCCAGAAGTCCAGTGTCAAGTACCCACAGTCAGTGATGGTCTGGGGTGCCGTGTCAGCTGCTGGTGTTGGTCCACTGTGTTTTATCAAGGGCAGGGTCATTGCAGCTAGCTATCAGGAGATTTTGGAGCACTTCATGCTTCCATCTGCTGAAAAGCTTTATGGAGATGAAGATTTCATTTTTCAGACCTGGCACCTGCTCACAGTGCTAAAACCACTGGTAACTGGTTTACTGACCATGGTATCACTGTGCTCAATTGGCCTGCCAACTCTCCTGACCTGAACCCCATAGAGAATCTGTGGGATATTGTGAAGAGAACGTTGAGAGACTCAAGACCCAACACTCTGGATGAGCTAAAGGCCGCTATCGAAGCATCCTGGGCCTCCATAAGACCTCAGCAGTGCCACAGGCTGATTGCCTCCATGCCACGCCACATTGAAGCAGTCATTTCTGCAAAAGGATTCCCAACCAAGTATTGAGTGCATAACTGTACATGATTATTTGAAGGTTGACGTTTTTTGTATTAAAAACACTTTTCTTTTATTGGTCGGATGAAATATGCTAATTTTGTGAGATAGGAATTTTGGGTTTTCATGAGCTGTATGTCAGAATCATCCGTATTAAGACAATAAAAGACCTGAAATATTTCAGTTAGTGTGCAATGAATCTAAAATATATGAATGTTAAATTTTCATCATTACATTATGGAAAATAATGAACTTTATCACAATATGCTAATATTTTGAGAAGGACCTGTACTGTGTGTTGTTTTTCTTTTTATGGTCAATGTTTACACAAGTGAGTTCATAATCTGACCTGGACTAGAAAAGCGTGATCGATGCATCTCCAGTTGTACGGTGTTAGTAGATTGTTGTTGTAAGTAATACATAAAAACAATAACCTAATCTGATGAGTTGGGACACAGCCCGTCGGGTTGCTTTAGGTCCACCACGGAGTGAGCGATCTGGAGACAACTCAAACACCAGGACCTCCGTCAGCTGCCGCACACGCTCATCCACCTTAGCCCTGAGTTCCTTCACCTTCGGGGTCACAGGCTGGTCCTTCAGGTACTCGTTGAGCTTGTCCAGAAGGTCCACTGCGCCCTCAAAGTCCCTCTGGGCGATGCACACGTCCAGATCCTCTGGCAGCTCCTGTATCCACTCGAGGCTGAGGTCCACAATGTTCTCTGAGTCCGCTGGCTCATCATCGTCGATGTCGAAAGGGTTGGTGGACACTTCAGCCCGCACAGGAGACATGGGGACCTCCTCCTCCTTCTTGTGCTTGTCTTTGGAGGCTTTGTTTTTCTTGGTCTCATCCAGGATCTCCAGCCATTCCTTCTTCACTTTGCTGTTCTCCGCTTGAAAGATGCGGCTGTCGGGGAACATGAGGATCTTGAACATATCCTTCATGGGGGGGTTGTCCTTCACGTTCACCACAGCAAAGCTCTCCAGGTCATACAGGGCGTTGTACTTATACTTCACCGTGCCTCTGCGGTTAGGTAACCAGGTGGCAATCAGCAGGCAGTCGTTCATGAGGAAAGCATGCACCTTCTGGATGGGCGACATGTTGTCCACATCAAACTCTACAAGGTCTCCATTGTAGACCAGGTGTCTCCCTGGGGTGTCCATGATGTTTTTAGCTCCTTCTACCTTCTCCAGCAGGGAGGTGAGGGTCCGCTGCTTCAGTTCCTCTGTCTCTTTGGGGAAGGCTGCTTGCATCTCCTTAGAGGTCTCATCTTTATCTGTGGACAGCAGGGACTGAGTGATGCTCTCCATGATGCTCTTTTGCTCGGTCAGGATGTGGCTCAGCTGGTACATCTCGCTCTCCAGATACGAGATCTCCTTGGCCGTCTCGATGAACTGCCTGTAGTTCTTGTACACATTCTTCTTGAGGTTCTGGGCCGTCTCGTCGGCAAGATTCTGGATTTTCTGGCGATGCTCCTGCAGGTCTCGGTCACCATCGGACTGCTGGGACAACTGCTTCACGTAGGTTTGCGGGTCGAAATTAGGTGATTCGAGGAGTTTCCGAAGTCGATTCCCGGTTTCAGACATCCTGCGTTTCGTTACTTATTAAATCAAAAGTATAATTAGAAGAGAGAATGAGAACAACGGAAAAACTCCTTCATATCCGCCAAAGCACAAACAGGAAGCTGTATAAAGGTTGACAGCCGGGTTGTGAACGTCACGGGATCAATATGACTAGCACGTCAACGGCGCCGCCATATTGAGGAGGTAGGCTCGGCTCCACAAATCAAGGCAAAGTAAAATAAATGCTGACTTGTGTAATTTTTTTTATGAACCACGTGTGTTTATTTATTTATTTTAACTTTCACTACAGTGATTAATAAAGGAGATGCGTAAGGATGAATACTGTGAAATAAAAATGTTAAAGAATCTAGAGAAATGTATTTATTATACATTTTTATTTGATCCCATTTAGGTTTCATAGAATGGGTTTACTGACCATTGATTTTGCAGGACATGTCAACCAGAACCTGTATGCATTCGATCTGGAAATGAAAATACATTTTCCCATTTTGGAAAATAGTACTACAACACATAGGAAAGTGGCTGGGCATGACTGGCCACGAACTGACCCAGTTATGTTTGAGCGTTAAGTTTTTTTTTATGCTTTAATTGCGATGATAATATTTGGTTATGATTGGTCATTCAAAAAAAAGCTTTTATATCTCTAAAACGCATATTTCAATTTAGAGTTGACTTGATCGTAAAACAACATCCGGGTCAAGTTTTGACAGCACGGAAGAAAACTTCCGGAAGTCTTTTCTGTTGCTGCCCGTCGTCAAGTTTCTGAGATAACGCCGGAACTCTAATAAATAGAAAGTTAGATTATAATTTATTATTGATCATTTCTATATAGGCCATCTGCTTATTTAGAAATTATACAAAAAGTACGAGAATTTGCCGAATGAACGAAGCTACGTGTACCAAATATGCTTTTATTTTTGAGAAACTACCGGAAATAAATCCTTTGTTCCGTTTGACATAACCTATCTGCTAACTTTTGGCACAATGGCAGTTATCAGATACTCTTAGTTCTGAAAATGGGACTAAGTTCGAAAATGTATCGAAAATTCGAGTATTTTAACTCTAATAGGCTGTTATTATGATCTGGTCGAAGTATTTGTTCTTTTCAGAGCTTAAGTTGCTGGTATTTTACGTTAATTTTGAGCTCCAAAGCTAGCCTTCTGTTCGCTGTTGTCATGGATGCTGATTTTCTGCTCGCCAGTCAGCTTCAGGAGCAGTTCGACAACGAATACCAGAGGTCCCAGTTCCCACCAGAGTGCTTTCTGGACGATGAACCAGGACAGAGCCGCAAGAAACCGAAAGCTGAGGCATCTGGAGGTGGCAGCGACGCTACTCCCCGCTGGAAACCGCCGACCTTCTTGCCAGAGAGGCCGCTGAGTATCGTAGACGAGTCCTGGGAGATGCTGGACCCCAACCCGGACGTGAGGGCCATGTTCCTGGAGTTCAACGACATGTTCTTCTGGGGGAAACTTAGCGGAGTGGAGGTCAAGTGGAGCCCCAGGATGACTCTGTAGGACACTTTTTATTTAATCATGTTTTGTTATTAATCGTCAGTCTTTGAATGCATGGTGCCACATCTCGCTGAACATACAACAGATTAGGATTACTGTGACTCTTCATCTGTGAGTAAAACAGTTGGGTTGATGACATTTTGTGAACAGGTAATATTTGAATAGGTTTATTAGGAAAAAGAGAAAAAATATCAGCGTTTCCCAGCACAAAATTACACAACGATGCTTACCATCCATTCGCTGACTTCTGATTCATCAAGTTTGGGTCGAAGTGGTAACAAGACTAAGAGGCAAACCCCAGTCATCCCTCTCCTTAGTAGACACACTTCATGATTTCATAAGACTTTCCTAGGCCAGAAGCGATTCCTCCATTGAGTTTCTGATCTTTGCCCTATGGGGTATGACAAGACAACCTTCAAAAAAAAAGCATCGTGCTCAGATGACTGAAAAATCTGAACTGACTCCCCTTGATGTGGAGGAGCATTGATTCTCAAAGCTCCCTCCAGATGATGGAGCTCCTCACCTTATCTTTAAGTCCAGCCACCCTACAGAGAAAGCACTTTTTTGGCTTCATGTAACACACTGTTGTTTTCTTGGTCATTCATATTTCTTGACCCTGGTTGAAAGTTAGAACATTGAAGGTGGAGGAGAGCATCTCACGTATTTCTGGTGGAGACCATTACCTCAGAAGAGCTGATTCCCAGCCTTAAACCAATCTAGCTCATGCTGAAGGTCACTACCTTATAGAATACCTTCAGAGATTTCTCCAGAACCACAAATACATGTGGACTGGACTATCAACCCCCCTGACCCCCTCAGGAACTTTGCAGAACAGCACTTTGCAAAACTCAGCCAGTAAACACAAATCCCCTCTTTCAAGCAAGTATATCATTTCAGAATATCATTTTAGAAGAGTAGTATTAAAAAAAGAGAACAAGTAGAATTATTTCAGAAGACAAGAAAATATAAACATTTATTTGACATTCAAAATTGTTCATTTAAATTCATTTTGGCTGTCAAAATAATGACCCCAAACACATAAATGCATCATTTAAAACATTTCTTGAAACAACCAGCAGGTTATTTCATATCTTTATTAGTGCAAAAAATGTGCTAACTGACCTTTTACATTATTAGTTTTATACAATATTCCGTAATTTTTCATCTAATCTTCTTTTAATGTTTATTTTGTACTTTAAATTAGATAAACATTCAGACATGCAGTGTTTTTATGCTATGTGTTTTGTTTTTTTCTAGTCCTTTATTATTATATATGTTTATATATACACTACAGGTTAAAGGTTTAAGACACTTTCTTTAAATGGGTTTATGACTATTTACATTTTAAGTATATTCTCACTGAAGGCATCAAAACAGTAGATGAACACACATGGAAATATGTAGCAAATGAAAATTGTAAAAGAACTTTAAATAGGTTTTATATTTTAGATTCCTTAAAGTAGCCGCCCTTTTCTGTGATGACAGAAACATTCATCTTTGGCCGTCTCTCAAATGAACGTCTGAGAAGTTCTTTCAGGAGTCTTTGGAAAACCATTTCAGGTGACCACCTCATGAAGCTCAGGGAGAGAATGCCAAGAGAGCAAAGCAGGAATCTAAACATTTTTTAGTTTGTTTACTACATAATTCTATGTGTTTTCATTCACAATTTTGTTGCCTCTGGTGAGAATCTACAAAATTTAATTAATCATTCAAATGGCAGTCTTGCATTCTTAAAAAAAAGTATACATAAGTGTGTAAAGTAGCAATAAAATTAGGTGTATAAGAATTTCTTTTAAGAAAAATGTAAGTGTGTCTTAGTTTCCTGAATAAAGAAGCTGTTTCCTGCTTTTCTCCTTGTTTTTTCTTTATGTAGGTGTGCCGGCGTGTGTTCCTATGAAGGCCGAGGTGGACTCTGTTCAATCCGGCTCAGTGAGCCTCTGCTGAAGCTGAGACCCAGAAAAGACCTGGTGGAGGTCAAATCATACATTTCACATCAGTGTTATATTAAAAGAAAGATTTTTATGTTTTAATTATATTGATGTGCATCAAAAGTCAATTTTAAAACGTTTCTCTAATTTTTCCTCAGTTCCTGCCATGGGATGATGGTGATTGAGCAGGTCATTGTTAAATGTTTGTTTGCTTCCACAGACTCTCCTCCATGAAATGATCCACGCCCTCCTGTTTGTGACCCAGAACAACCGAGACAGAGACGGCCACGGACCCGAGTTCTGCAAACACATGAACAGGATCAACAAGGCCACCGGGACAAACATCACTGTAAGGGTACTTCCTTCCAAATTGAGCTCTGTCAGCTGATCACCATCCAGTCATTGATGTGAAACTGCCTTTTTTTTTTTTTTTTCAGGTCTACCACAGCTTCCATGACGAAGTCGACGTCTACCGGCAGCACTGGTGGCGGTGCAACGGGCCCTGCCAGAGTCGCAAGCCTTACTTTGGGTACGTGAAGAGGTCCATGAACCGGGCACCGTCCTCTCAGGACCCCTGGTGGGAGGACCACCAGAGAACATGTGGTGGGACTTACACCAAGGTCAAGGAGCCTGAAGGATACGGGAAAAAAAACAAGAAGGAGACGAAGGCCTCAGAGAAGAATATCGTAGGAAATGGGAAGCTCTCAAAAACAGGCAAAGGTGATGGGATTTTACCTTATCAAGAGTGTTCAGTTTTAATTGTACAAACATTGCAGTTGTTATTAATACCTGCTGTCTTTCTGCTCAGGTTCTGGATCTCAGGACATAAGGAACGTCATCCCTTTCAGTGGGAAAGGCTTCCTCTTAGGAGGAACGTCCCAAACCTTCTCTTCTTCCTCCACATCTCACTCACCATCAGTGTCTGCTTCATCCAGCTTCATCTCCTCACCTAAAATATCCTCAACCCCTTCATCTCCTTATAGAAGTCTCTCCTCTCCAGTTTGCTCTGGCTTATCTGATCAAACCAACTCAATCTCAAACACCCCACCCTCTTTCAGACCAGCTAGCACCGCTGGAGGAAAACCTCCTGTGAAGAGGTCCGTTGGGAACATCAGAGTTTTTGTCAACATTAACGGCTCACCTGTTAAAGCTCCTAAATCTCAGAGTGACACTGGAAACCAACGAGGAGCTAAGATTAAACAGACTTCCATTCAGGATCTTTTTACCAGCACTAACCTCAGGAAGTACTCTATATCAGAGCCTGGAGCTAAAAGAGACATGCCTTCATTACCAAACATTTCCACCGAGGCTTCTCCTTCCATTACATCTAACTCCAATCAGCAGCATTCACCTCTAAAATCACCTGAAGGCAGCACTGCAACATCAACTCAGTCCAAATATTTCAGTGATTCTGGTGCTTTCGTTACACTCGGGTCTGCAGGTGGAGGTCAGACGTCGAGGAAGAGGTCATGGGATGCCCGAAGCAGCTCAGCCATGATTTTTGATTTCTTTCAGAAGACATTAAGCAGCAATTCAGCTACTTCAAAGGAACCAGTACAGACCCAGTCAGCTTCTGGCGTCGCCCCCTCCAACCTATCATCGCTTCAGTCCTCGGCAGGACTGCACAGTGGTGCCTCCTCCTCCTCCTCCTCCTTGGTGATGATGGTCAGCTGTCCTGTTTGCCAAACTAAAATCCAGGAGCGAAGGATAAATGAGCATCTTGATTCCTGCCTCTCTTGAATTACTTTTAAATTAAAATCTCTCCAGATTTGGGTTTCTTGTTGCACAGACGCCTTTTAGCTGTGATATCTGGGAAATTTGGTCAAATGGTAACCATCTTGTTTGATTAACATGAGTAGAAACAGTTTCAGTGCCTCTAGTTGTATTTGTCCCCATACTCTTTATCAGCTATACACACTAGCAGAGTAGTTGTAGGACTTTCCAAAAAATGTCTGTGAAGCTGAATTTTCTATAATATCAGGTGTGTAGAATAAACTCAGGTCTGAATTCTTTGAATTTAACTGCCTTGAAAGCTTAGTTAAATAAGTGACATTTTGAAGATGACTGTGATGTGCAAACAGACCGTTTCTGGTTCCAAATCCAAGGCTCTCCTGTGGGTTGTGGGGTTTATTTGTGCTTCTGTCCTCTACGTCAGAGCTGCATCAGGAGAGTGACCCCTGCTGAGCTGTGCGAATCAGATTTCACTATCGTTGGCTTTTTATTTTTGCACGTCTTCCCAGTTACACTGCACTCAGCTGCAGAGGGAACACGATGCAAAGGGATCGATTGTGCACTGATATCACCAACATTTCTGCAGGAAATAAAAGAGTATGATGGAGATGTTTCACTTTGTATTGATGTTTATAATCCTTTGTGGGTTTTTTTTTTAATAAGCACAGTATGTTTCTTCCTTCTTTCACTAAATAAAACATTTTATTCCTTATTTTGCCTTATTCATTATGGACTAAAAAAATGGTTCTTCAGATGCAGTGCCTTGCATGTTTTTGTAAGCGCTACAGCCCAAATTTTTATGTACAGGTCCTTCTCAAAATATTAGCATATTGTGATAAAGTTCATTATTTTCCATAATGTCATGATTAAAATTTAACATTCATATATTTTAGATTTATTGCACACTAACTGAAATATTTCAGGTCTTTTATTGTCTTAATATGGATGATTGTGGCATACAGCTCATGAAAACCCAAAATTCCTATCTCACAAAATTAGCATATTTCATCCGACCAATAAAAGAAAAGTGTTTTTAATACAAAAACCGTCAACCTTCAAATAATCATGTACAGTTATGCACTCAATACTTGGTCGGGAATCCTTTTGCAGAAATGACTGCTTCAATGCGGCGTGGCATGGAGGCAATCAGCCTGTGGCACTGCTGAGGTCTTATGGAGGCCCAGGATGCTTCGATAGCGGCCTTTAGCTCATCCAGAGTGTTGGGTCTTGAGTCTCTCAACGTTCTCTTCACAATATCCCACAGATTCTCTATGGGGTTCAGGTCAGGAGAGTTGGCAGGCCAATTGAGCACAGTGATACCATGGTCAGTAAACCATTTACCAGTGGTTTTGGCACTGTGAGCAGGTGCCAGGTCATGCTGAAAAATGAAATTTTAATCTCCATAAAGCTTTTCAGCAGATGGAAGCATGAAGTGCTCCAAAATCTCCTGATAGCTAGCTGCATTGACCCTGCCCTTGATAAAACACAGTGGACCAACACCAGCAGCTGACACGGCACCCCAGACCATCACTGACCGTGGGTACTTGACACTGGACTTCTGGCATTTTAGCATTTCCTTCTCCCCAGTCTTCCTCCAGACTCTGGCACCTTGATTTCCGAATGACATGCAGAATTTGCTTTCATCCGAAAAAAGTACTTTGGACCACTGAGCAACAGTCCAGTGCTGCTTCTCTGTAGCCCAGGTCAGGCGCTTCTGCTGCTGTTTCTGGTTCAAAAGTGGCTTGACCCGGGGAATGCGGCACCTGTAGCCCATTTCCTGCACATGCCTGTGCACGGTGGCTCTGGATGTTTCTACTCCAGACTCAGTCCACTGCTTCCGCAGGTCCCCCAAGGTCTGGAATCGGCCCTTCTCCACAATCTTCCTCAGGGTCCGGTCACCTCTTCTCGTTGTGCAGCGTTTTCTGCCACACTTTTTCCTTCCCACAGACTTCCCACTGAGGTGCCTTGATACAGCACTCTGGGAACAGCCTATTCATTCAGAAATGTCTTTCTGTATCTTACCCTCTTGCTTGAGGGTGTCAATAGTGGCCTTCTGGACAGCAGTCAGGTCGGCAGTCTTACCCATGATTGGGGTTTTGAGTGATGAACCAGGCTGGGAGTTTTAAAGGCCTCAGGAATCTTTTGCAGGTGTTTAGAGTTAACTCGTTGATTCAGATGATTAGGTTCATAGCTCGTTTAGAGACCCTTTTAATGATATGCTAATTTTGTGAGATAGGAATTTTGGGTTTTCATGAGCTGTATGCCAAAATCATCCATATTAAGACAATAAAAGACCTGAAATATTTCAGTTAGTGTGCATTGAATCTAAAATATATGAATGTTAAATTTTCATCATTACATTATGGAAAATAATGAACTTTATCACAATATGCTAATATTTTGAGAAGGACCTGTATACAATAAAAGTATTTTTCTTTTCTTAACAGAAGTCCCAAAAGCATTACTTTAAACCATCTGAGCTCTGTAACTTCGCTGCAAGTATTGCATCGCAGCTTCAAAGGGAAGCCCAGATGGACGTGACTCTGCTAGTGGCTGAGCAGAAAATGGAAGAAAGGGATGAGGGCAGAGGTCAATGCTGCATGGGGCCAGCTGTTGATCGAGACCATGCCCCCCAGACACTGCAGAAAGACAAGAGCAGGAGAAGGGATGTCACAATGCAACCATTGCATTTCAATTACCACAGTCTGTTGCTGCTGCAGCTTTACTGCAGAGCTGGTCATGTTCAAAGGTGCTCAGAGAAATCCATGTCAGGGACAAGAGACTTCATGTGGACTTGATGTAATGTTTGATCAACAAATGAGAACTAAGGAGTCTAAAACTGTTTCTTTTAAAGCATCAATATATAAGGAAAAGTTTATCCATAAAATAACTTTCATTAAAATATTAATTTTCTTTTAGCAATTTAGCATAAAATCAAGATCTCCTTATGGTAAAATCTGATTACAAAAATCAAGTCTCAGTCATTACCACACTAGTTATTTTGACAATAACTCAACAAAATATCTTGTCTTCAAAGAAGCAAGGTTGCCAAATACAAATTGAATGAAATATCACTCCCCAGCTCTATGAAGTGGATCAATTTGTTTCTAAAACTGAGAATTGCAACAGCTAAATGCCAAACCTGAGGCTTCTAAATGTACATCACCTTTTAAGATAGTAATTAAATCTCCAGAAGTTCTTCTCTGACACATTTCTTTCCCTACATACTGTATACCTCTGTAGTGGTCCAATGCAGCAGATATAAGCACTCTGTCTGATCCCTTTCCTGTTTGACTACAGGATGAAGCCTCCCTGCAATTCTTGCACCACCACCCGGTGTGAGGAAAATTCATGTCACTGACAGCAGCTGTTGGTTCCGGCCGATCCTCTTTCCTGACCTGTTGTAGGTTGACTCCCTCTGGGAGGCTTGACCCCTCTAAGCACTCAGCCCACCTCCTTCCTGTCAGGCCTATTGTCTCTCACTGACAGTGACCCATCCCAGACGAGCCCCAAGCTCAGTGCAGCTGTTCCTGTAGTAAAATGGAAATAAGGCCCACTTAGGGGTTGGTACGTCTGCAGGAGGTGGAAGACAGTCTCTGCAGGGATGAGCTACAAAGAAATCTGTTTTTTAAATACAGATTTTGTGCTCCTATGAGTGGAAAATGTATTAGCATACTCCATCACATGTGAGACATCTTATTTTTTCAGTTCAACAAAATTAACAAAGCAATACCTCTTTGGTTCTTAAGCATGATGCAGCATGCTTTTATGCCCATAGGTAGACTTAAAAACACAGAGCAATAACTTTAACATTCCTTAGACAGTATTTGACAGCACAGAAGTGTGTGTAAATGGTGTCATTTTTTTATCCTGATATTTAATTTTCGGTTAGGGTTGTGATATTTCAGTTGGTGTTTTATGTTATTTCGGCTTTTATCACTGTTGTTGAAGTTCATAGTGGTGCAATTTTTTTAATGTATTTTGGCTTTGAGTGCACATTTAAGTGCAAAATGAGCTGTTCTCGGCCAATTTTGAAGATAAAACCTTTTATACTGAGGTCATATTTTATCCTGTCTGTAGCCCTTATTTGTTGCTTGGTAGCTTCTCCTGTTTCTGAGGTTGCATGGAACAGCGGCTTAACTTCTTTATTTTATCCGAACAGCAGGATAGCATACACAGAACCACAGGACACAGAGCTATCCCTCAGACTCTCCCAAACTTAAACTGCTCCCCCTTGCAACATGGTGAGGTGGGAACCAAAAATCACAAGGAGTTGTACTAATAATAAACCCTCATGCAAACTATACTTGAAGTTCCAACATGTCATTGACCATTAAGTCATTCGCTGTAAAAATTAAAAGTAAACAAAATATTGACTGTATAAATGAATCACAGCTACAGTACAGACCAAAGGTTTGGACACACCTTCTCATTCAAAGAGTTTTCTTTATTTTCATGACTATGAATATTGTAGCTTCACACTGAAGGCATCAAAACTATGAATTAACACATGTGGAATTATATACTGAACAAAAAAGTGTGAAACAACTGAAAATATGTCTTATATTCTCGGTTCTTCAAAGTAGCCACCTTTTGCTTTGATTACTGCTCCACACACTCTTGGCATTCAGTTGATGAGTTTCAAGAGGTAGTCACCTTCACAGGTGTGCCCTGTCAGGTTTAATAAGTGAGATTTCAAGCCTTATAAATGGGGTTGGGACCATCAGTTGTGTTGTGCAGGAGGTGGATACAGTACACAGCTGATAGTCCTACTGAATAGACTGTTAGAGTTTGTATTATGGCAAGAAAAAAGCAGCTAAGTAAAGAAAAACGAGTGGACATCATTACTTTAAGAAATAAAGGTCAGTCAGTCCGAACAATTGGGAAAAGTTTGAAAGTGTCTCCAAGTGCAGTCGCAAAAAACATCAAGTGCTACAAAGAAACTGGCTCACATGAGGACCGCCACAGGAAAGGAAGACATAGAGTCACCTCTACTGTGGACGATAAGTTCATCCGAGTCACCAGCCTCAAAAATCGCAGGTTAACAGCAGCTCAGATTAGAGAACAGGTCAATGCCACACAGAGTTCTAGCAGCAGACAAATCTCTAGAATAACTGTTAAGAGGAGACTGTGTGAATCAGGCCTTCATGGTAAAATAGCTGCTAGGAAACCACTGCTGAGGACAGGCAACAAGCAGAAGAGACTTGTTTGGGCTAAAGAACAAAAGGAATGGACATTAGACCAGTGGAAATCTGTGCTTTGGTCTGACGAGTCCAAGTTTGAGATCTTTGGTTCCAACCACCGTGTCTTTGTGGGGCGCAGAAGAGGTGAACAGATGGACTCTACATGCCTGGTTCCCACCGTGAAGCATGGAGGAGGAGGTGTGATGGTGTGGGGGTGCTTTGCTGGTGACACTGTTGGGGATTTATTCAAAATTGAAGGCATAGTGAACCAGCATGGCTACCACAGCATCTTGCAGCGGCATGCTATTTCATCCGGTTTGCGTTTAGTTGGACCATCATTTATTTTTCAACAGGACAATGACCCCAAACACACCTCCAGGCTGTGTAAGGGCTATTTGACCAAGAAGGAGAGTGATGGGGTGCTGCGCCAGATGACCTGGTCTCCACAGTCACTGGACCTGAACCCAATCGAGATGGTTTGGGGTGAGCTGGACCGCAGAGTGAAGGCAAAAGGGCCAACAAGTGCTAAGCATCTCTGGGAACTCCTTCAAGACTGTTGGAAAACCATTTCAGGTGACTACCTCTTGAAGCTCATCAACTGAATGCCAAGAGTGTGCGGAGCAGTAATCAAAGCAAAAGGTGGCTACTTTGAAGAACCTAGAATATAAGACATATTTTCAGTTGTTTCACACGTTTTTGTTCAGTATATAATTCCACATGTGTTCATTCATAGTTTTGATGCCTTCAGTGTGAAGCTACAATATTCATAGTCATGAAAATAAAGAAAACTCTTTGAATGAGAAGGTGTGTCCAAACTTTTGGTCTGTACTGTACATATGTGATAAAAACAATGTCAAATGCCTGGTGGGAGCATATGTTTTAATTTAATTCAACATTGATTTAAATCCAGTGATCTCGGTCCATATTCATTAAAATCAACCCAGTGCAAAACAGTTCTCTATTTAAAAGCTGAAAACAATCAATTTGTATTTATTTGAAATCAGAAATTGCATTACATTAAAAGAAAACACAATGTTTTTAATTTTGTGAAAAGAGCAGCTTGTATGCCATAAAAAACATAGTATAATCGCATTAAAAGATTATTTCCCCACTTACAGATTTCTTCAATTTTTTAATATCAGACAAAGATAACTTGAGTGAATAAGATGAAAAGAAAATTATTTCATTCATTAAGGGGCAAAAATACCATCCAAATCAACCTGGCCTTATGTGAAAAGGTAAACCCTGCCAAAACCTGATAACAGTGAAAGCCATCAAGAGTAATTAGTGTTTCACATCACTGTGGATAAATTTTGACACACTCTTCTTTGAGGAATAGTTTTATCTCAGCCAAGTTGGAGAGTTTTCCAATATGAATTGCTTGTTTAAGGTCATCCAAAGTACCTCGATCAGATCTAATCTCAGACTTTGACTAAGCCTCTCCAAAACCTTCAGTTTGGTTTTTATTAAGGCATTCACTGGTGGACTTGCTAATGCGCTTTGGATCATTGTTCTGCTGCATAACCCAATTGTGCTTGAGCTTAAGGTCACCAACTGATGACCTGACAGTCTCCTTCAAGATTTTCTGGAAGAGTGCAGAATTCATGGTACCATCAATTACTTCAAGATGTCCATGTCCTGGAGCAGCAAAGCAGTCCCAGCATGCAGAAAGCATGTAGTGGTTAAGGTGGTTTCTATTGTGACCTCCTGGATGAGTCATTGCTGTGCTCTTGGAGTAATTTCAGTAAGTCCACCACTCCTGAGAAGGTTCATCACTGTTCCAAGCTTTCTCTTCTTTGGAAAATTGGTCTTACTGTGGTTCACTGAAGTCCTAAAGTTTCAGAAATGGCTTTATGCATGTAACCCTTTCCTGACTGACAGATGTAGTTTACTTTATTTCTCATCTGTTCTTGAATTTCTGTAGATTGGGGCATCATGTGTTACTTTTCAAGATATTTTAGCCTTCTTCAGGTTTATTTGGATGATTTCTTGATCGTACAGGTCTGACAATAATCTGGCCAGGGTGTAGCTGGTGAAATTAAACCTAGAAAATGTGGTGGATTACAGTTAATTAATGATGAGTTTGGCTTTAATTTTCTGTCAATCATTAAATTGCCTCATCTTGGAGAAAATATTAGATGCCATTTTTGGGGTAACCATGCCAACTGTAATTATCAAGGTTTTTAGGAGGCAATTCCTTTCCAGCAGAGACTTAGTGGATATCTTTAGAGCATTATTAGCAGGATTTAACAAAGTGACGCAAAGCCATTGTGCATTTAGCCAGGAGGATTAACACAACCCTACTCGGGTTACATGGATCTTCTATCCTATAATCCTCCAGTCTCAAGGGGCAGTGACGATGGTGATGGAAATGTTTATAAAAGGTCCTCCTGCCTGGTAAACCCCTGCAAAAGCAACATACTGACCTTGATCACTATCATTGTACTGTTTTAGAAGCAGGATTAACTGGTTGAGATGATTTTCAAGGAAAAATATGCAGAATTCAGATTAACAGATTTATTTTTAAAACAACAAACAGCATTTAGCAAGTTTTAAAGTACTTAAGGGGATTTTTTAGTTCAGGCCTAGAACCAGGTCTAGAAAGTTTCAGGCCCTATTCATGTTTATCTCTGTTTGCTGCGTAAATATCTGAATTCATCTCACATTCTTATTCAGCTTACTTGCTTATTGCATTCTCTCACTGTTTTGTTTCATCTCTTTGATACTGAAACTATGTTACCATACGTAACAGTGATGGACATTAGTATAACATTATCCAAATACATGAACATGAAATCAAAAATAGTCTTTACAGAAATGTATAAACTTGCATGTTAGTCTTAAAAACGTTTGTGTGTTTTTAAGCTTCCTCTGTATTCAATACAATTCAGTTTATTTATATAGCGCCAATTCACAACACATGTTGTCTCAAGGCACTTCACAACTGTCAGGTACCTACATTCCAATTAATCCTAATCATTGAACAGTGCAGTCAGATTCAGTTATTTATTCAAAATGGATAAAAAGTTTTTCTGTCTAAGGAAACCCAGCAGATTGCATCGAGTCAGAGATTTGTAGCATTCACTTCTCCTGGATGAGCATGTAGAGACAGTGGACAGTCACTGGCGTTGACTTTGCAGCAATCGCTCATACTGAGCATGCATGTAGCGACAGTGGAGAGGAAAAACTCCCTTTTAACAGGAAGAAACCTCCAGCAGAACCAGGCTCAGTGTGAGCGGCCATCTGCCACGATTGACTGGGGGTTTGACAGAACAGACCAGAGACACAAAAAGAACACAGAAGCACTGATCCAGGAGTACTTTCTATGGGAAGGAAAAGTAAATGTTAATGGAGGTAGCTCCTTTAGTCATTTCACCTAGAAAGAAAGAACAGATAAACTCTGAGCCAGTTTTCAAGGTTAGAGTCTGAAAGAGAGCACTTATAATTAGTTACAGTAAAAGCTCAGTCAATTTCCATGTCTAGGAGAGAGAAAGGGTTAAACACTAAAAGACAGGGCCATGTGGATCATCGGTAGAGGGTGAGCATTAAGTTGTTGCCAGCAGAAGCTCGGACGATGCCCCTCTCCAGAAAGGTGTCACAGGCAGACACAGAGCCAGGCCAGGTGTAGCTTCTAGGAAGAGAAAATAGAGAACAAGGTTAAAAGCTGAAATAACAGCAAATAATGCAAAATTGGAGAGCACTGTGAGAATGTAGCGAAGAGGGTGAAAGTGGTCATTATGTCCTCCAGCAGCCTAAGCCTATAGCAGCATAACTACAGAGATAGTTTCAGTTTCAGTTTATTTATTTATATAGCGTAAACGCTATATAAATAATAAATAATAAATGGGGTGCCTTGAGACGACATTGTTGTAAATAAACTTATTTATAACAATGTCGTCTCAAGGCACCCCACAAAGGGTCCGGAACGGCGCAGGGCCGCCGGGGAGGCCAGACGAAACCAGGGACACTAAGTAAAATAATAAACTGATAAAGTTTGTCCATCTAGAGCCCACTGATGACCATTGTTATACTAAAACCCACAAGGATTGGGATACCTCTCTCTGTTAGACTGATTATAACCATTGGAAAAGAGAAGGGGTCATACAGGTAGCAGAAATGGAGGGTGTGTTTGCACCTCAAGCATAACTGAGACGGTTTAGGCCAAACCTGACTCCCCCTTACTCCGTCCAACAGGGAGGGAGGAAGGCTGAGGTAAAAAATAAGGAAGATAGCCTAAGCCACTCTAACTATAAACTTTATCAAAAAGGAACGTTTTAAGCCTAACCTTAAAAATAGACAGGGTGTCTGCCTCATGGATTTAAAGTCATCCTAGTTTTTATGTCTTCAAGACATGCTTGTAGTCTATCTAACTGGTTGGGATCATCAGGATTCATGGATAAGTAAAGCTGAGTATCAACAGCGTAAAAGTGAAAATTTATTCTATGCTGCCTGACAATTTGACCTATTGGAAGCATATATATAGTAAAGAGAATTGGCCCAAGTACTGAACCCTGTGGTACTCCACAATTAACCCTGGAGTTTAGAGATGATTTATCATTTACATGAACAAACTGGAATCTGTCAGACAGATAAGATTTAAACCAGCCTAGCGCTGTTCCCCTGATCCCTACAGCATATTCCAGCCTTTTTAAGAGAATATTGTGATCGACTGTATCAAATGCAGCACTGAGATCTAACAGGACAAGTATAGACGCAAGTCCATTATCTGAGGCCATAAGAATATCATTAGTGACTTTCAGCAGAGCTGTTTCAGTGCTATGATGAGCTCGGAAGCCTGACTATTTGAAGTTGCTGGCCCCATGCAGCATCTGAAGCAACTATTTTCTCAAGAATTTTAGATAAGAATGGAATATTGGATATAGGTCTGTAATTTTTCAAGTCATCTCGATCAAGCGAAGGTTTCTTAAGTAAAGGTTTAATTACAGCTAACTTAAAAGCCTGTGGTACATATCTATTTACTTAGGACAGGTTAATCATACCTAAATGGGGCTGGTAATCAGAGGGAACACTTCTTTAAATAATTTGGTTGGGATTGGGTCTAACATTCAAGTTGAAGGTTTAGATTAAGCTAATATTTCTGATAACTATTATTCAGTCTCCTTTCCTCAGTTCTCCTACTCAGTACTCTCTTCCCACAGCTTTTCCACATTCCTAATTAGGCTCACCTTGATCCAATGTCATTCTCCACCCTTCCCTCAGTATATAAGCTTCCTGGTTCTCACTGTTCTTTACTGGTTCCTCCTGTTATGCTGCCTGTTTCCTATTCCTGAGCTCACTTCCTGTAAATGTAGCTTTTTTTCATTATTAAACCTTCTTCCACCATGCTACTTCCAGGCTCCTGTCTGCATTTTCATCCTTCTACAAATTCATTTATCATGACAGAGGAAAGCTCTTCCTCCCTGCATGGTTGTTGTTTTATTTAGTTTGTTTGTTTGTTTAGTTTTGAATAGCATATTCTTGGATTCCAGTATTGTACTATGAAAAAACTAATTTTTCATCTGGATCTGTCTAATCTCTTACCTGGCCCAGTACAGCCTTCTTTCACCTCCATGACATAGCCAAGATGAGAAGCTTTCTGTCCCACATTGATGCTAAAATTAGTCCATGTCCTTGCCTCTTCTATGTTAGGTTTATGTAATGCCATCTACGCTGGGTGTACAAATAATTTACTATAAACTCCACAGCTGATTCAAAATAGGGGTGTCTGAGAATTTGGTGGTAATGAGAGATCTATTTCTGATGTGTTACATTAAAAGTTAGGCTTATCACTAATGATGTCCCTCCTACATGAAATATCCTATTATTTCTTCTTTTCACTGTTTTTATAATAAAAAAAATAATAAAAGTTACACAATAAGCAAAGGTGGTGTAAGATGATGCAAAGTTATTTTTCATGTACTGATTTCTTGTGATTAACTAAGTTTCCTCTCTTATAATTGTTTATTTATAAGACCAAATGAGTGTAATTAACTTAATTTCATTGCATCTGTTGGGAAATCCAAGGCTTTAGGCGTCATCCATCTGCCTCTGTGTGAAGTAAACATGTCCCACTCTTTCTGGGGAACATGTGTGATGCTTTTGTGTGTTAGCTTCAAGGTTCTTTAAGTGGTATTGTTGTAAGGTGGCTGCAGAGCTTGGGGGTGGAAATGAGGACCACCGTCCCTCCTTTGTACTAAACTATTGTCTTTGACAGACACACTCCTTTTCATGACCTCAAACCCCCTGCATGCACCATGCCATGTGACAAGTTAGTTATATTATATCTAGTATCCAGCGTTTATTTTATGCAAATTCTTATAAAAGTAACTTATTAAAGAATATGATTAAAGTAACAACAAGGGAATATTATTGTTTTTGTTTTTCCGTCTACGTGTTTGTTGGGAAACGCCCCGCAGCCGCTGTGGTAAAATGACAGGAAGCGGATTTTACTACTCAGCCAAAATCCAATTTCTGACTAATTCACAGCAATCAGTCGTGAAGTGACCAGAAGGTAATTTCAAAATAAAAACCATTTTGTGAAATAATACATTGGGGAAATTGATTTGATCAGTATCAAATAAGGTTGTGTTGCTTTCTCTTACTATAGAAATTGCTGAAGATATAAACAGCATTTTAGGTCATTTTATTTCATTTCATTCTTAAACAGATTTATAGTTAGGCTACCACATAGCTGGTTACATGTGTGAGAATATATTATTTTGCATTACGAGTTTAGGTTATTTAGTTAATAAAAGTTCTTTTTCAGCCTATTTCAAGCAATCATAAATTTATATAGATTTTTGCAAAGTTTGGGCAGAAAAAATATAAAAATATATTCAAAATTAATTTAGAAATCAGAAGGTATTAGATCCAACCAGTAAAACTATCTGAAATGCTTCTCAATGTCAAAATTGAAATTTTGAGGCCTGAGTACCCAGAGAGAGAACATGCAAACTACACACATAAGACTTGACTGGGATTTCAATCTGGGAGCTTCTTGTCATGAAGCAACATTGCTAATAACTATGCATTGTGTAGTTTTTCCTACCCAATCAGGTTACAATTAGGGACTCCCCTTCTCCACACTCTTGTCCAAATATGGATATGGTACTTAAAACACGAGACTGCTGCTGAGAAAATGAGATTTTAGATTTTAGGTGGGAGAAAGTCCCTCAGAATTCAGAGGTTGTGTTAAAATGTTTGTTTTAAAAGAGATAGCGCAGGATTCTTTAAGTTAGATTCTGGTTGAGGGTATGAGAAGTTAACATCTTACTTATAACTGATTACCCTCTTTCCTTTTTCAATTGCTTTAAATCCAGATTAAGTAGTCCCACAGACTGAAGGTATTCCCAACTAGGAACTCACAAACTATGGAATCGAAATACAGGGCCTTTGCTCTACTTTTATGTCAGACACTTAATGTTACTGGAAGTGGTTTACGTTTTTTAGTTCTTAGAACCTGTTTCACACTGGAAGATAATTGGTGGAGGATTGCCTCCAGGCTCCATTTCCTGTTAAAACGATACTCCACCATATAAACAGCTGAGCAATGCAAAAATTATTACAGTTTAAAAGTTTGTATAAAAAAAAGCGTTCACATCAGTCACTTTGACCTTTTTGAGATTGAGGTTGCTTCAAGACGGTGGTCTTCGCCCTTTTCAGACGGGCCGTAACTTCACGGCTCGTCTGAAAAGGACAAACAAAATACTAGGACCGACTAAATACTAAATGAAAATGCGAAGAAAGTTATCTATTGCAGGCAAAATCCTGAACTATTTCACCTGTAGTTTAGGAGATGGGGCTTTTATTTTGTAGTACCATGCCGGATATCCTGCGTCATTAGTTCAGTTAATTTAACGCAGAGTCACTGTCCGCCTCGGGCAGAGAAAGCCACGACTGTTGCTTGGTATGTTCGGTCCAGGAGACGGCTGAGTCCTCGCTGTGTTTGTAGGATTTAACAACTTACCATTCATTATCAGCGTTAAATACCAGCCCGTAACACTCGGAAACATGAACGGTAAGTCAGCGAACGGTACGCTGGGAGGAATGGCCTGTATTGAGGGTCTGCCGCCGCTGCCGAAGAGCCTGAGCGGGCTGCTGAACTCGAGCGGTGGATCTTGGAGAGAAATGGAGAGGATGTACGTGAAGAAAACCATGATCCAGGACGACCTGAGCCGAGGCAGGAACAACGCCGACAGCCTCCTGGCCAGCAAGCCGGCCAACCTGGACGCTGCTCTGGCTCTCCTGCGGAAAGAGATGGTAACATTTCAGGGAGTGCCTTTATTTTTTTTCACCCGAGAGAAAGCCGTTAAATCCCAGAAAAATAGGCATGGACAACAAGATTAACTCCGAAAGCAAACTCTGGTAGTCAAGCTTTACGTTGCTTCTCGGTTTCAAATGATCAAGGACTGGATTCTGCTTGCAGATATTATAAATAAAACATTACCTTTTTATAAATAGATCTTTACCAGCAGGTTAATTTCCAGCTGCAGTGTTCATTTCCTTTAAGTAGATTTTTTGCTTATGAAAAAGCAATTTTATTTCGCTAAAAACATTCAAATTGTGTATGATCATATTTTTATATTTAATTTTAATCAAAAAGGGTAAAAATAAATACATACAAAGCTGTTTAAAGTAATTTCAAAAAGTTGAAATCAATCAAAATAATAAAAAACATCATGTAAGATAAAAAAAAAAAAAAAAAACGATAGTTGAGATAAAAATAAGAATTAAACAGAGTAAGGGAGTTTGCATAAAAATATAAGAATGGAGAAAAGAGTAAAGCACAAAAACTCAAATAAGTAAAGATGCAAAAAAGTAAAAGATTATTAGGAAAACCATAAAACCCTTTTTGAAAATAAAAACAATTAAAATGTGATAAAAGCAGGATGGAAGTTTACAAATCTTACACATGAAATTAGTCAAATTTAGAAAATGTGACTTTTACAAACAAATAATGCAGTGCAAAACCAACACAACACCTTATAATCTGCTCTAGCCTTTAGTGGAAGCCAGTGCAGGGACGTTGGCACCGGAGTGGTATGTGAGTATTTACTTGTACTCACTGAAACCCAAGCTGTAACATCCTGTACCACGTAGAAACCTCTTAAACTCCTCTTACACAATCCTGAAAAAAGCTTCAAGTCTAATTGTGTCGGACCCATTTGAGTTGCTACCGGCATATACAGGGGTTGGACAATGAAACTGAAACACCTGGTTTTAGACCACAATAATTTATTAGTATGGTGTAGGGCCTCCTTTTGTGGCCAATAGAGCGTCAATTCGTCTTGGGAATGACATATACAAGTCCTGCACAGTGGTCAGAGGGATTTTAAGCCATTCTTCTTGCAGGATAGTGGCCAGGTCACTACATGATACTGGTGGAGGAAAACGTTTCCTGACTCGCTCCTCCAAAACACCCCAAAGTGGCTCAATAATATTTAGATCTGGTGACTGTGCAGGCCATGGGAGATGTTCAACTTCACTTTCCTGTTCATCAGACCAATCTTTCACCAGTCTTGCTGTGTGTATTGGTACATTGTCATCCTGATACACGGCACCGCCTTCAGGATACAATGTTTGAACCATTGGATGCACATGGTCCTCAAGAATGGTTCGGTAGTCCTTGGCAGTGACGCGCCATCTAGCACAAGTATTGGGCCAAGGGAATGCCATGATATGGCAGCCCAAACCATCACTGATCCACCACCATGTTTCACTCTGGACATGCAACAGTCTGGGTGGTACGCTTCTTTTGGGCTTCTCCACACAGTAACTCTCCCGGATGTGGGGAAAACAGTAAAGGTGGACTCATCAGAGAACAATACATGTTCCACATTGTCCACAGCCAAAGATTTGCGCTCCTTGCACCATTGAAACCGACGTTTGGCATTGGCATGAGTGACCAAAGGTTTGGCTATAGCAGCCCGGCCGTGTATATTGACCCAGTGGAGCTCTCGACGGACAGTTCTGGTGGAAACAGGAGAGTTGAGGTGCACATTTAATTCTGCCGTAATTTGGGCAGCCGTGGTTTTATGTTTTTTGGATACAATCCGGGTTAGCACCCGAACATCCCTTTCAGACAGCTTCCTCTTGTGTCCACAGTTAATCCTGTTGGATGTGGTTCGTCCTTCTTGGTGGTATGCTGACATTACCCTGGATACCGTGGCTCTTGATACATCACAAAGACTTGCTGTCTTGGTCACAGATGCGCCAGCAAGACGTGCACCAACACTTTGTCCTCTTTTGAACTCTGGTATGTCACCCATAATGTTGTGTGCATTTCAATATTTTGAGCAAAACTGTGCTCTTACCCTGCTAATTGAACCTTCACACTCTGCTCTTACTGGTGCAATGTGCAATCAATGAAGACTGACTACCAGGCTGGTCCAATTTAGCCTTGAAACCTCCCACACTAAAATGACAGGTGTTTCAGTTTCATTGTCCAACCTCTGTACATTGTAAATCATCTGCGAAGGAGTAGCGGGAAACCCCAAAAGATCTACGTATTTTTCAGTGAGATGCCAAGTCCAAAAAGCCCAGTACACACCCCTGAGGAACTGCATGACTAATGGCAATATATGAAAAGAATGTTTTATTAAACAGGACACACTATGAAGCACCTGACCCGGGATGCTAAAATAATGAAGTCTGTCCAGTCATGGACTGTCGATAATAATTCATTCACCATCTTTGTGAATGCTGTTTCTGTGGAATGTTTACTGACCGTAAATGCTGATGTACATCATCAGATTTGAAATAATATAAAATCTGAGCTGTGACCACTTCTCAAGAAATTTAGAAAGAAATGTGAAATTGAAAATGGGTCAATAGTTCATTAGGGAGTCATCAGGACTCATTAAAATAAATTTCACCAAACAACTAGAATAAAATGTCATTTAAAAATGATTTAAAACTTGAAACAAAGTACTATATAACAATATTTAGATATAAAAACACAAAACATGAAATATGATTTTATTTATGATAAAATCCACAATTGTTCCAAAAACTGGATTAAAAAACAAAGGCACTAAGAACAAAATGAAACATGCAAACGAGTGATGCGTCACTATGTTTTAACATCAGTTCACCTGTTACTCCCAATATGTCACATGTTGGAGTGGAGGATAAAGCTCACTGAGGTTCAGGGAGACTTTTAAGTCGAATTAAACCATGTCTTACCGTTTTCTCCATGTTCAGAGTAAAAGTGAATTTCCAGTAAGCATATACCAGAAATGTATTCAGACAAACTTGCACTCCTTTCCCAGCGGCAGGAATGTTTAAGCCAAACAGCTGTTTCAACAACGGCCTATTCCAGTAACCATTAAATGATAGAAAATGCTTTCAGTTTTTTTGTTGTTGCAGGCTTTTCTAAATCCTATTTCTACAGCAAATGCTCTGCTTAAGGCTTATTGCTTAAAGCTGCGTGTGTTTTTACCAATGCAGAAGTTCACAGAGCTTAATAATAAGGTAGTTGTCCTATATTTTAAAGCCACTCCCTGGTCTGCAGAGCACAGGAGTGGTGTGTGTTTGTGAGGGTGAAAAACAATGCAGACTTAACACGGTTCAGCCAGCTGGTTGCTCTGCGGAAGAAACGTCCTTTTCACCGAACAACAGGGAGGTCAGATGACTGAATCTGTGTCACAGTTCAGGACAGAATCATGACTATCATGTCTTCTAATGAATAATCTGATTTCAGTTTTATGTTTTACAACCATAAGCAGTGTTAATGAGAGCGGAAAGAATGCAAAACTTCAGGAAACAGAACCACAAAGCACAGCTTGGAAACGGGAAACGTTTCAGATCATTGTAAATAACTTGTTCCCTGGTGCCTCTACAATATCATGTTAAATGACTTGTGAAACCTGGTGTTGAAAAAACATCGAAATCACTTTAGTAAAGGGTTGTTTCACTGTTTTTAACCAAACTTTTGTTTAAAGTTGCAGTTTAAAATTAAAGATGAAGATTTTTTTAATGGAACGAGATTCTTTAAAATGCTTTAATTATTTACCTTATTTATGAAAAAACAAACAGGACAGTGTTAGTGCTTTATTTAGGGTTCCTACACAGTGCGAAGAAAAAAGGAATCTGAAGATTTTTCCAGGTTTGTTTTATTATGGAAAAGTGAATAAACTTTGTGTTTAAATCCTGACTTTGTTATAAAGTACCTGCTGAACATTAATGGTGAACTTCTGTATTTTTACTCAGGACTAAACGGGTTGTTTAAAACTGGAACAGAATAAAATCCAGCCAGAACATGTGTAGGATCCCTGCAGGTTTGGCATGTAGACATAGCATGAACGCTTGTGTTTTGAGTCATCTTCTCAATGCAGAACAAATCAGTCCAGTTTTGAATATTTCTAACTCAAGTATTTTTTTTTAACAAAATCTAATCAAAGGTAGTTTAGATCCTTCTTCAGTGTCTCCTTATTTCTCAGTTGCTCCTCATGCATTCTGAGTATACCTTTGTTTTTAGCATTGAGGGTAAATGTCACTTGTTTTAATGTAAGTCTCTAAACTGCGCCCTCTACAGGTAGGACTGCGTCAGCAGGACATGTCACTGCTGTGCCAGCTGTGGTCACTCCACGAGTCCATCCAGGAGTACAAGGGGAGCTGCCACGATCTGAGCGCCGCCTCCAGCCTCAGCATGATGGAGAACGGCTACTTTGACGAGGATGACGAGTACTACCCAGAGCCCGGCGCCACTCCCACTGGGGAGCATCCGGACGGAGAGGCCGGGGACGGCCTCTTGGCAGCAGCCAAGAATGGGAGCCTCATCAGCGGTAAAGAGGACAGCTGGGATTCCTTCCATGTTACCATCTGAGGCCTCGTTCCCTGTGGTTTTTCTTTTCTGCAGACGGATCCGTGTTTTAGGGGTTGAGCAAAGCTGTGAGAAGGGAGTGGCTGGTTGGAGATAGCAGCCTGGAGTTTCATGTTGATGCAACAGACCGTGAAGGAGGAAAGATCCTGTCTTAACTCCTCAGGTGAAATTTGCTTTGCTGCAGGAGGAGTTTTACAGAATTTCTTCAGACTGCAGAGATGAGAATGTTTTAAAACCAAGACTCCATATTATCTGCTGCTCTTGTTTCAGCCAGTCACTCTTCCTTTTTTTTTTTTTTACATCATCAAAATATATGAACAAAGTTTTATTATTTATTACATAATATAAATAACAAAGTATTCTTTTTCTTTTTACTCTCATTGAAAGTTTTGTACGAAAGGTACAAGCAGAAAGGTTGGAAATACCAGAACTGTGGACTTTGTAACTCTTCATCACTCTCGCTGCAGGTGGAGGAACTAGTTGGACCAAGTGAGGCTTACTTTAAAGTGGTAAAATAATGCATTTCCATGAGTCTAACGCAAAGACGGGTGAGGTCCTCCTAAACAGTGGAGCAGAGCTGGTTTACTGTGCAGGGAGGACATTCAGAAGGAGCATATCTGGTAACATGGAACATCTGCAAGGAGAGAAAATAATCTGAGTAGCTGTTTTTATGGTCAGCGCAGCATCAGTTCTCTGCTTTTACAACCAGCATTTACTGAGCAGAACCTCAGAAACAAACATCAACAAAATCTGAAAAAGTTTCTGAAATCAAGGCGTGTTTTGTATGTGCAAGCTGCAATGTTCTCTTATTTCTAAAAACGGGACATTCATGGGGAAAATAGGAGCAGAATTTGCTGAAATTAGCTTTCCATTGTGGCCTTTACGTCCTGCTGAAAGCTGCAGCTACGGACCTTCTGGGTTCTAGAACAGATCATCCTAGCAGAATGCTCTCTGCTGATGTGGTGTTTCAGCATATCTACATCCAGTCACAATTATTAATCTCTGCTTCCCTCTGAAGCTGTAGCAGATGGGGGACGTTTCATAAACGCAAGTTTCGTTTATGGGGCACGTCTGCACAAATCACAGTAAATCAGCCTTATTTCAGATGTAAATGTTCTCTTTTGCTTTTTTTTTTGTTGTTTTTTTTTTTTTTTTTATATTGACGAACACATTCTCTAACCCAAACAAATGATCTGCTTGGTCTTTCTTCAGTTTCTGCAGCAAAGCGTCCATCTGAACCTGTAGCATGCGACGTCGCAGCTCCGTAGCAGTTATTCTTCCAGGTCAGGCTAAATTTCTCAACCCACCGTCGTTTTTATGCCTGCCTGCCACAAACCAAAGGCAGTCCTGCACTCAGCCTTGTATTTGATTAAAGGTCTGGATAGGAACTGTATGAATGATTTTTATCTGAGGAATGTTCTAAAGTTACTCTGCAGCAGCTGAAACAAAGACGAGTGCTCCAAACAGGCCAGTTTCCACCATTTTCTCTGCAGATACACTAAATTTTAGTCATTGTTAGACTAAAAGATTCAGTTATGATTTATTACCTCCTTGTGTGTGTTTTTGCTGGTCATTTCACCACTAACCATTTCATATCCTGGCGGTTTTGGTCCTTTCATAATGACTCGTAGCCCATGTGTTTGTATCTGCATTGATTTTAAGTCATTTTTTACCATCTGCTCATATTTAACAGTAAAGACGCGTGTTTCATTTAGTTCAATAAATAACCAGCAGTAACTCGCTCCGTTATTTTGGTTTCAGCAGGGAAGTCAACCGGCCCAGGCAGGGATCAGAACCACAGTGAGTGGATTTACAGAGTAATAAAAATCATCAGACAATAATTAACAATTTGATTTATATCATACATTAGATCTGAGCTTTTCATTATAATTTCTCTTAATAATTCATCAAAAATATTGAGGAAAGAAACTGATGCATTATGTACATGAGTATGAAGTGTGATCATAGGTGCAGCTATAAGCATCAACACTGCGTTAGCTGTAAACTAATTAATCATAAACCGATATGGTAATCGGTTTAATGCAAAGGTTAGTTTCTTATAGGTTTTGTTTACTTCCGTTACTATCATCACAGTTGTAGATTTTTGGGAGAAAAATGTAATTTCAAGCTTTAAGAAACACTAATTTCCAATTTTTTATTGAACCCAAAAAAAAAAAACCATACATTGAGTAAATTCTCAACAATTAAAATTATTCTTGTTAAAGCCCTAAAATCAGAAAACTGGGGAAAATGAGACTTTGCCCATTAAATATCTGATCCAGGATATTTCACTGTTGGGTTTTAAATTAAAGCTGCAGATCTGCAGCACCCTCCACACTTTATAGGCACCCCTGGTAAAGATGTGTAAAGAGCCTTAAAATCAATTAGTCTTTTACTCCAGAAGCTTAAACTCATACAGAAAAATCCAGCCTATAAATCAATGAAATGTATGTTTTGTTTACATAAATAAATACTTTTAATATGATGCTTTACGAGTCCCTATGAATTTCTAATTAGTAATCCACGACCCTCTGTTTACCTGGATTAATAATGTGACGTGACATGGAGGCTCTTAGCTACTAGAAAATGGGAAAGACAAGAGAACATGCCATTCAAGTAGTACTCTTAGAAACTCATCCTGATGTACAGTGAGAGCAGTAAATGGACAAAGGTTAAAACGGCTGAAACTATGACTTAACATTGAGGAGGAGGAGGGTGGCAAGTTTCGTTTGAAAGATTCTGAATGGAGGTAAACGTCTGAAACATTCGCTGTTTACCAGGGGAGCAAATAATCATAGAGGGTGTTGTAGTTTAAAAAGAAAAAGACGAATAAACATTTAGGTAAATCATTGCTGATTTATTTTAGCAGGCTTCCGGTTTTTGGATAAATTAGAGGAATGTGGAGCTCATACATGCAAGCATTGTGATGATAGGATTATCTTTAGCTGATTCTCGCCCCTCTGTGACGTGTTTTTGAATCTCTGCCTTATCTGTAACTTGGAGGTAAAACGGCAGAATGGCTCCCACATGTTAAAATCTAAGGCAAACAAAAACTCCTCAGGGGTCAGAGATGCAAGGCAGACTGTAGCTGCTGAAGAGGTTTTCTCTGGTCTGACTCTTAACGCTCATGTCTTCGCAGAAATCGCGTTTGGTGTGAACGCACCATTAGATACATCTGCAGGCATCTAGATGGAAATAAGACAAACATGTCTTTCTCGTTGTAAACTGAATGTTTTTTATCGGATTGTTGTGTTCGTACAAAATGTTTCGATTTCTGATTTACATTCATCCGGATTTACCCCTAAGACCCGTTTTTCCATTGGATGTCTACACAGTTAGTGCCTTTGTCAAGCTGTAGCTTCCTGTTGAAGATGAAAAAGAAAGTGAACCCCTAATCGTTTGGATTGTATGATGGCGTATTAGGGGGACCTATTTTTTGTTTTGATTTCCCAGTTCAGAATGAAGTCAGAATGCTGACAAAAGTTGAATAAGTTTAAAATGTTTAAAATATTGAGTTAAATTGTACATTTTGAGAAAATTGGCAGTTGTATTTCATAATTAACATCAGAATGTTGCTGTGTTGTATCAGAGCAGTCTGGATTATTGATTTCAGCAATTACAATCTCATTGCATAAAAAGGTATTTTACATTTTTTCATTTTAAACTTTATTCTTAACATTTTATTCTTCATGTTTTTCAACGTTTTCCTCGACATACATACATATATTTTGACTATACATTTGAGCTTTTTCCTCAAGATAGTGAATTTTTCTCTCAACACTGACTTTCTTTTAATATTTTGCCTTTAAAGTTTGACATTTTTTCTCTACATTTAAAGGTTTTTGTCAATATTTTCTTTAACACAGCATGTACTCTACATTCTGTCCTTTTTTTTTTTTTTTTACATTTTGTCCTATCAACATGTTTTTTTCTCATTTTGGCACTTCTCTATATCTTGGACATTTTCCATCCATTTCTGCTAACATTTTGACTTTTCTATCAGCTCTCCTCATGTTTTCTACTCTAATCTTGAAACGGGTACACCAACAAAAACTCCATGTTGTTTTCTTTTAAATCTAAGTGACCAAAATACTCCGTCTCACGGATTGTTTGTCCTGTATTTTGGGTTATAAAGCTGCTCCATGTAGAATCTAAGATATAATCTGATAAATTAGCTCTCTCACTGTGGGATTTCCCCCTTCACTGAATCTCTCTATTAGTTTAGAAACTGGTTGCAGCTACTTAATCATTGTGGCCCAACTGTAAACAGAATAAAGATTAATATTTGTGTATGAAATTCTTTATTATGTAAAAAGACAGCGGGACATTTGGGTATTTTCCTAGCTTCCTGGTCTTGGTTTTCAGCCCCCTGTCTGTGGGGCCATTTCCATGTTATTGATGGAGGATCCAGCTGTCAGCAGTGGTGTATTTTTGACTCATCCCACCTCGGAAATTTGAGTGGAAACTTTGCCTTAAGTTTTCTGAACATGAAACCTCAAACACGGACCTGAAAATGCTCTCGAGACCAATTTTAATCCTCTACATGCGGCAGCTTTAAATTACAATTTCTACCAGCCTTAAAACCAGTCTCATGATGTGGTTAGGAAGCTGAGCCGTACACCTCTCACTTTGGACAATTTGAGTTTATTGCACAGGCAAACAGCTGCTCTTTGTATTAATAAATCCAGCACATGAGGGCTAAAGAGGAGCTTGAACACTAAACACCAGCTTATTGTACTCTCTGCTTCTACGTTAACAGCCTAAACTGTTCCCCATTTGTCATAATTACTGGATGTTCATATTGGAGATATTTTCTCAGGGTGTTGTGGCAAAAATTGTGCTAAAAGGTGACCCTGTCAATTCTGGTATTAAGTGATGTATTTTGTCTTCAGATGGCGGGGTAAAATGTAAACAATGGCACCCACATAGAATGGATTTTTATTTGAATGTTACAAGCATCATAATGAAAAAGCAAGAGCCTTACTCTTCACTTGATCATGTGGACCAAAGTGGACTCAATTGACCAGAATGCAATGCAGCCGCTGAAGCCTGACGTGTAGAAACTCATCTGAAAGGTACTTCATCACCGTCACGCCTCAGTGTTCACCCCTGTGCTGCCACGGCTGTTAAACCTTTAGGGAGGAATCGGACTCCTCGGCTCGTTAAAGCAGGAATCTGAGAGCTTTCGTGTAGCCAACCTCATCAAGCATAACGGTCAATTTAATACATGTATATTGATAACATAAATAAACAGGTTAAATCTGTTGAGATGAATCAATGTATACATCTTTAATCAGTGCAATTGGAAAAAGTTATTTCCTGGTGCAAACAGGAAATCTGAAGGTTCTGTTTATTACTCTGGTTCTGTACCACAGGACAGTTGTTTGGACTGTAGTATCAATTATACTTACTGTACTCATTTAATAAAGTCATTCCATACTTTTCAGGTCTAATGTGGTGGATTGTATTCGGGGAATTGGGTTACATAAAAAAATGCTATTTAGTTGCGAGACGTTTAAATATCCTTTTTTAATTCAAGGGTTTACTGTCATAAACCAGTCTTTAAAATTTTCATACCTATAAGTATATATATATGTCATATATATATCTATATATATATATAGATATATATATATCTGATTATGTTTGAAATTAAGCATTATTATGTTACTGGAAGTTTAAGGTTAGAGGCATTTAATTTCCCTTTGGGATTAATAAAGTATTTTTGAATTGAATAGACACCAAAGCTTGTGCATGACCAAAGTCTTTGCGAGGTTTGGCCCATATGGGCAAGCTGCCCTTCACATTTCACAATCGGATTGTTGGTATGGGCATCCACTGCCTACTGCACACGAGATATAGTTTTAGTAAAGATAAATGTACTGATCTGCCTGTCAAGCCCCTTAAAGAATGACTTAGGTAAGAATATAGGGACTATTTAAAAAATCATAGGGCCTTGGGTAAAATAACCATCTTTATTGAACTAATACGTCCAGCCAGGGACAAAGAGTGGACCTACAAATAAGATCCTCCTTGATTTGTCCTTATAGCTGCTTGTGACATTTATTCCAAGATATTTCATAGGGCCCACCATAGTCCTGAATCAAACCAAGTCTAAGGATTGGTTTTGGAAACCACACGTTTGGTGAGATTAATCTTATAGGCGGAGGATTTGCCAAATTGAGAAACTATACCTAAATACCTAGATTAAAATCTCCTGATTGGATATATATAGCAGTAAATCATCGGCATACAAGGACACTGTGGACCAGGCCGCCCCGTGATACCCTGTACATCGTTGTTGAGTCGCATTGCCTTTATAAGTGGCTCAGTAGCTACATCAAAAAGAAGAGGGGACAGGGGACGACCTTGACGCCTTCCTCTTTGAAGGATGAAATATGGGAGAGTTAACATTGGTCTTCATTCTATCAGGGGTGTTGCATACAGTGTTGCCAACCAGCCTCAGTAATCTTGAGTCCAAACTGCAGTATCACTCCCTCTGCCCTACTTCTCTAATGCATCTGACTTGCATGTAAATGCTCTAATCTGCATTTTGGTCTTGAGAAGCTGCCATGCTCATGCATTTTCAGTTTATTTGATCATTACTGCAGCAGGAGGCTTTGATGTAGCAGCTTCTGGTGCAGGGAGGCTCAAAGGAAAGGCTGCTGATAACACTGTTTATATTGTCATACTCAGAGACTCTTAAAATTCTTTGAAGAAATGAGTAACTAGGTCATGGAGGACTCATTTCAATTTTAAGCATGGTGTTTCTGGTAAAAACTAGAAATAAAAATGATGCAGCGTTCTATTGCATTTAACATTCATTTGAAGTCTATGATCTCTCTTTCTGCACTCTGGTCTCGTGCAGTCTGTTTGACCGTCTGTTAGGAGATTACAGCAGATTAACATAATCTTGACTGAGAGAGTAAATCCAAGGTGCTCGTCACTCTCTCCACAGGGTGGGTTGCAGCGGATTACCAAATCAGAGCTGGTTGGATAGACAAAAGGCTTCTTCACAATTCACACCTGAAAGCCGATCTGCTGGCCAGATAGCAGGAAAACTGCTGATGCTGTTTTAAAACCAAATCCAACAGTTTTTGAGTCCTGAATCCACCCAGAGTGAGGGCACTTTAAAAAAACACATGGATTTGCTGTCTCCTCAGATGTTTGCAGGCATGTTTTGACAAGTCTCCACGTGAGGAAAGGCCACATACAGGTCCTTCTCAAAATATTAGCATATTGTGATAAAGTTCATTATTTTCCATAATGTCATGATGAAAATTTAACATTCATATATTTTAGATTCATTGCACACTAACTGAAATATTTCAGGTCTTTTATTGTCTTAATACGGATGATTTTGGCATACAGCTCATGAAAACCCAAAATTCCTATCTCACAAAATTAGCATATCATTAAAAGGGTCTCTAAACGAGCTATGAACCTAATCATCTGAATCAACGAGTTAACTCTAAACACCTGCAAAAGATTCCTGAGGCCTTTAAAACTCCCAGCCTGGTTCATCACTCAAAACCCCAATCATGGGTAAGACTGCCGACCTGACTGCTGTCCAGAAGGCCACTATTGACACCCTCAAGCAAGAGGGTAAGACACAGAAAGAAATTTCTGAACGAATAGGCTGTTCCCAGAGTGCTGTATCAAGGCACCTCAGTGGGAAGTCTGTGAGAAGGAAAACGTGTGGCAGAAAACGCTGCACAACGAGAAGAGGTGACCGGACCCTGAGGAAGATTGTGGAGAAGGGCCGATTCCAGACCTTGGGGGACCTGCGGAAGCAGTGGACTGAGTCTGGAGTAGAAACATCCAGAGCCACCATGCACAGGCGTGTGCAGGAAATGGGCTACAGGTGCCGCATTCCCCAGGTCAAGCCACTTTTGAACCAGAAACAGCGGCAGAAGCGCCTGACCTGGGCTACAGAGAAGCAGCACTGGACTGTTGCTCAGTGGTCCAAAGTACTTTTTTCGGATGAAAGCAAATTCTGCATGTCATTCAGAAATCAAGGTGCCAGAGTCTGGTGGAAGACTGGGGAGAAGGAAATGCCAAAATGCCAGAAGTCCAGTGTCAAGTACCCACAGTCAGTGATGGTCTGGGGTGCCGTGTCAGCTGCTGGTGTTGGTCCACTGTGTTTTATCAAGGGCAGGGTCAATGCAGCTAGCTATCAGGAGATTTTGGAGCACTTCATGCTTCCATCTGCTGAAAAGCTTTATGGAGATGAAGATTTCATTTTTCAGCACGACCTGGCACCTGCTCACAGTGCCAAAACCACTGGTAAATGGTTTACTGACCATGGTATCACTGTGCTCAATTGGCCTGCCAACTCTCCTGACATGAACCCCATAGAGAATCTGTGGGATATTGTGAAGAGAACGTTGAGAGACTCAAGACCCAACACTCTGGATGAGCTAAAGGCCGCTATCGAAGCATCCTGGGCCTCCATAAGACCTCAGCAGTGCCACAGGCTGATTGCCTCCATGCCACGCCGCATTGAAGCAGTCATTTCTGCCAAAGGATTCACGACCAAGTATTGAGTGCATAACTGTACATGATTATTTGAAGGTTGACGTTTTTTGTATTAAAAACACTTTTCTTTTATTGATCGGATGAAATATGCTAATTTTGTGAGATAGGAATTTTGGGTTTTCATGAGCTGTATGCCAAAATCATCCGTATTAAGACAATAAAAGACCTGAAATATTTCAGTTAGTGTGCAATGAATCTAAAATATATGAATGTTAAATTTTCATCATGACATTATGGAAAATAATGAACTTTATCACAATATGCTAATATTTTGAGAAGGAACTGTATGTCTGCACATAACCCAGTTACAGCCTGTTATACTCCAAGGTAATTTCCCTTTATGGTTAACTGTAATGTAGCACATTGTTCTATTTTTATTTATGTTTTCATAAAACGGCCCGCCAGTTATTGAGGGTCGATCCGTAAAGGAAGAGGATCAGGATTGTCAATATTTCCAACAAAATCCGGAAGAAACATAAGTTTTATGGTTAATAGTGTTTGACAAAGCAAAAAGGCACAATGGGAAGAAATGTTCCCTTAAAATGGTTTTGTGATGTCTGGAGTGGCTGTTTGGAGGCTATATGCATCCAACATCTTGACTTTGCAATATTTGCCCACTGTACCTTGCAAAAGTTCTCTAAATCTATCAGAATTTCAGGACATCGGTTGTCCTCTGCAATCTTCAGGAGACCTCACAGACTGTCTGTCAGATTTATTTCTGGACTCTGGCTGGACCATTGCAAACCTTTGATTTCCCTCTGCTGAAGCCATTCCTCTCCTTTGATTGGACTCATTGTGATACTGACAAACTGACTGATATTTGAAACTTTTCATGATTTCATTCACCTTAAAAAACCCAGTTCAATCGGAAGAAAATGCAGAGCACGATGCTACCACCACGTCTCACTGGATGTTTTCTTTGGAAGTAGTATTTTTCTTTTGTATAGTGCCTCACAGCAAAAAAAAAAAAAAACAACATAAAATGCACAAGGATGAAGTATATCATATTGAAAATATTTAAAATACAGTTAATTAAAAACACAATGCTACTCAAATGCCAATCTGAACCAATGAGTGTTCAGCTGCTTCTCCAGAAACCAACACCATCTGCAGCGTTTGATGATGAGATACATACCATCTGACTGCTCCTCTCAGACAGAAGTCCACAGTTTCCTGATAAAAAATAAATCTACAGAGCAGGCTGCTTGGAATAAAGAGGTCCAGACAGATACATTAAATGCAGATGTTTTTATTAGTCACAGAATCCTGTCTGATAAGCAAAGATAAGCAAAACTATTTTCCATGACAGCCTCCACATACCAGCTGTAAAGGATGGTGTATCGTAGTGGTAGGCGTTAAAGCTGCTTCGATCCCTCTAAGACTGGAAAAAAAGGTCGGTACTGATTGAATGATGTGATACAATGTAGAAAGATCCCTCCTTTCTTTACATTTTGTATCTCATAAATCCGACTTTCTCGTAATCTTTAAAAATCGTCTTTATCAGTAATTTCTCATACCTCCTGAAGCTCTTTCCAAGTTTTACTTTGGATGCTTTTTCCACTCATTTCCTGTTCTGTACCTGACCACATTCAGTGGGATGTTTTAATGTTCGTTAATCTATGATTCAATCTGGAAAACACATGTCCGAAACTCAACCAGTGCTGTCTACATGTAGCAGACAACCTATGAGAAAGTTTAGGCTGTTTTGTTTAGTTGAACCTCAGAATTTTCAAACTTGGTTGCATTTGAATCATTTGAAATATGATGTGATGGTCTTGAGAAAAAATCCAGAGACAAGACGAAACCAAGACTTGAAAATGTAGTCCTCAAGACCAGTCGCAAACACCACAGCAATACATTATACTGTCCAAACAATGTTCACACATGAAGATGGTAATTAAGACCCAAACACAAATGAAAGAAGGGAACTAAATCCACTAACGATCCACTTAAGATCCAAAAATACCAGAGGAAGTATACAAAAAGCTGGTCAGCAATTATAAGAAATATTTGATGGCTGTAATATCAATAGATTTTTCTATTGATTACTGAAAGGGGTATAAATAATGTTCTGTGTGGAAATAAAAATTATATATATATATTTTAAATGTACACTTCTTTTATCATCTTCTGAGAGATGCCCGTCTCATTTCCTATCAGAAGCAAACATCCTGGTTGAATGAAAATATTTTAATGAAAAATTCTGGGCTTTGCTGTAAGTACAAGGACTGGACAAAAAGTGGGTCAATGAGCAGCCGAAATAAAAGGAAAAACTTTTAACAAGACCTTAAAACAGCAATAAGTGAAGGTGAACTTTAATTTATGATTAACGCAGGTGTGTGTGTGTTTACATGCATTATGTGTCAGGAGTCGGTTAGGTAAGCATCTCACCACTAATCCAAAGAATGTGGTTAGAACTGTCTGGTTCCAGTCCAAACAGAGAAGGTGTTATTGTCAAATTACAACCTCGGGGTCTGTTAGTGTGATTCCTGGAGAGTGGCTCAGGAACTGGAGCGAGGTAAACAGTAACCTGGGGAACAGGATGACGGTGTGAGAAATCCCTTTTACACGCTTACTTTTTAGCTTGTTACGCAAGTTGAGAAAAAATCCTTTAATAAGCCCTTTTTACCTGATGAAGAGCAACAACAGGACAAATGCATTCTTGTGTTTTTGGCTGTTCAAAGAAGTCCAAAAACAAGATGCACAAAGCCTTAAAGAACATTTTCCAAATCTAATCCAAGACCATTGGCATAAGTTTGGTATCAGTAGTAGGTAATCGATCCCTGAGTCAGCAGATATTTCAGTCTGAAGATGGCAAAGACAATGATTATGAAGTCCACATGTCCTGGATGTCCTGGATGCTCCATGGGAGTTTGCTGCAGGCCTGAGCGGTGAGAGTTTCTGACAGCAGGCCAAAGCAAACAGCCACCAGAGACAGACGCCTGCTGCAGTTCAAGATCACTGCAAGAGACGAGTCAGCAAAAAAAAAGTGAAATAAGGCGGAAAATGGAGAGCAGTGGACAGCTGACAGTGTCATCTTACCTCTGATTGCTTGTGAGTTGGAGGTGAGCACAAACAGTTTGATGAGGCCCAGGCAGAACGGGGAGTAGTCATGCTCCCAGATGACGGCTGGGACGAGCAGGACTTTACCGTAGCAGGACAGCAGCAAGCCTCTGAGGAGCAGGTTCAACTCTATGCTCCCTCCCTGCAGACAGGACACCCACAACCAGAGGAATGACAGCACGCCGCTGCAGAACGCCATCAGTTCTGCAAAATGCATCAGATCAGTTACCAGGCAGAACAGAGACTTACAGAAGTTTATCCTAGTTGTGAATTAAACAATTTGCATGAACACCAGAGAACGGTTCTTTGCTGGGAGTTTATGAAATGTGATAAAAAAAGGGTTACCATCGACACAATAAACATCTGTATTTAATGAGTGTGTTGGGCAATCACACATATACTCCCCCACACATGTCTGCATCATTCACAGTTACACATTAATCATCTCACCAAGGGCAGCCAATCCAAACTTGCCATAAAACTCCCATTCCTTGGTGTAACGGATTATGTCGGCAGGGTCGCTGCTCTGCTCGGAGCCGTGGAGCGCAGACCACCTGAGATAGGCTTCACACAGCAGGCAGAATACACACAACTTCCAGTGGATCTGTGAAACAATCGGATTCACACCAAAGAGTGTGAAGCAGTGGGTATAAAAGGTGAGAAAACATTTCTTCTTCCAGTTCACAGGAAAAGACTAAAAACCATCACTGATATACAGAACCATGCGAAAGGATTTTATTCCCTTAAACGTCTCCACATTTTATCACTTTACATCCATGTATTTTATTTTTCTGACAGACAAACACAGCATAGTGCATTACTGTGAAGTGGAAGAAAACTGATGCATGGTTTTAAAACACCAAAAGTGTGGTGTGCATTTGTATTTACCCCCTTTTCCCAGATCCGCCTTAATAAAATCCAATGCAACAAAATGCCTTGATCCATCTATTGTCTTTGGGTGATCAGATTTTGGGTCACAGGGGCAACAGGTCCAGTAGGGAAACCCAGATATTCCAGCAATACTCTCCAGCTCCTCCTGGGAGCATAGTGAGCATATCTGTCCACTTGAACTGACAGGCAGGCAAAGGAAGCACTGTTTAGAGAAGCAGCCAATAGTAAGTCCAGAGGAGCTGCAGAAATCAACAGCACATGTGGGAGAATGTGTCGACAGGGCAACTGTTAGTCGCACACTCCAAAATATGGCCTTTATGGAAGAGTAGAAAGTCTCTGCTAAAAGAAAGCTATAAGATATATTGTTTGCCACAAGCCATGTAAGGGACGCAGAAAACATCTGTCAGAAAGTGCACAAATCAGATTAGAGCAAATAAAATTTGGCCTACATGTAAAACGCTACATCTGGCAGAAAACTAACATTGCACATGACTTTGAACACACCTTCCCTGTGGTACAACATGGTGGAGAAAGCATCATGCTGTGGGGATGATATTCTTTAGCAGGGACAGGGATGCTGGTAAGCATTGATAAATACAGGGGAATCCTGGGTAAAAAAATCTTAGAGGCTGCAAAAAACTTGAGACAGGGGTGACAGGTCACCTTCTAACAGGACAACAACCCTGAACATACAGCCAAAGCTGCAATGAGACGTTTAGATCGAAGCATATATATGTGATACAATGGCCCAGTCAAAGTCCAGAGCTAAATCCAATTCATACTCTGTGGCAAAAACCTGGAAATTTATGTTCACTGATCTTGAGCTATTTGCCAAGAAGAATGAAAATACTTCAGACTCTTGATGTGCAAAGCTGGTAGAATCATGCCCGAAAGGACTTGCAGCTGTAAAACCATTAACTTAGGGGGGCTGGATACAAATACACGTCACACTTTTCAAATCTTATCTATGACAAACTGTGAGAACAATGTAATATTTTCCTTCCATATGGCAATCATGCACTACTTGGTGTTGGTCTATCACATAAAATCTCAATTAAATACAACAAAGCTTCAATCTGCCAAAAAAGGGAAAAACGGCGTCCTTACAAATCTCCAGTTACAACAATTACACATTAATGTTTAAGTTTATTTAACTGGCTTTTAATATACACAAAACAAAAAAACGTCCCCAAACAGATGAATCAATTGAAGATGACTTACATTTAAGCTTGTGTTGAATAAAATGTGTCTGAAAGCCTGTGCCTTGCACAAAATGGCATCAATGAGGATAATAACAGGGTCATATTCAATGTATTTATCCACTGGTTTTTGACAGGAGCCCTGAAGGAAAAACACGCAGAACAAAAACATCAGTCGCTTAAAGATAACTCAAATCTACTACATGGTAATGTTACAGGCAAGCAAGACAAAGTAGATAATTACTTAGAATAATAACTTATTTACTGAGGTTCATGTAGTTTTGGAAAGTAGTAATGACGTATTTTTACATTCCTGGGGCATTCCTGATACTGATCATACACAGCAATCTTCCATCTGACGGCTAAAATAACATAAAAAACAACAATAAAAAATAAACGCACACATATTGTTATCTTCAGGATCCCGTTGCTGTAATCTCTGTGAAGCTCCGCTGCCTTCCTGCTACATTCAACACAACTGTAAAAACCTTCTTTCCCCATTCTGACATCCGTCCACAGCTAGGAACAACACGCTAGCGTTCAAAAGGATGTAGCCGGAAGACAAAAGGAATGGTACAGATTTCCCTTCAAAATAAAAGCGCAACATTCGGAACTTGAAGCGAAATGGAAGCATCGCTGAGTTAGGATGTGATTTGGTAAACAAACAAACAGACCAGGAATGGGTATGGGTATGTTAAGAATTGATTTGCAAGAACTGCCACATAATTATCCCACGGCAAGTTAAAACTGTGATGAAGGTCACCAGGATGCCTCATGGACACAGTAATCCATAAAGATTAATGAGGGTTGCATTACTGGTATAGTTGAACCCAAGTGGTTGTGTCGTCCACAATATGGGATGTTCAGATACAGTGGCCTGATGTTAGAACCAATGGGTATGTCAGAGCATACATACAATCGGGGGCCCTCAATAGAGGCCAATTGCAAGACCAGAAACCCTACCAGATGCACACCCAAAATGTGATTTCAGTCAATCCTGTTCAATGACTAGCAGGGTTAGTAATAATGCTGCTTAATTTGTCTGTATCATTTGAGTCTGCATCAAAGAAAGGAAAATTATCAGAATCAATGTTGCTGTCATTTATGGAAAAGACTGAGACAGAGAGAGAGAGAGAGAGAGAGAGAGTCATTAATTGCTAAAACTGGCATTTCAGAAATGTATTGAATATGTGTTATATCTAGTGAGGACTGAAGTTAATATTGGCATTTGTAAAATAAAATATATATATATATACAGTACAGACCAGTACAGACCTGAACCCAATCGAGATGGTTTGGGGTGAGCTGGACCGCAGAGGGAAGGCAAAAGGGCCAACAAGTGCTAAGCATCTCTGGGAACTCCTTCAAGACTGTTGGAAAACCATTTCAGGTGACTACCTCTTGAAGCTCATCAACAGAATACCAAGAGTGTGCGGAGCAGTAATCAAAGCAAAAGGTGACTACTTTGAAGAACCTAGAATATAAGACATATTTTCAGGTGTTTCACACTTTTTTGTTCAGTATATAATTCCACATGTGTTAATTCATAGTTTTGATGCCTTCAGTGTGAAGCTACAAGTCCAAACTTTTGGTCTGCAATATATATATATATATATATATATATATATATATATATATATATATATATATATATATATATATATATATATATATATATATATATATATATGCGTGTTTCTATGCCGATTTTTCCAAAAGACTTGGGTGGAGTAATTTATTAAGAACCACTTTGAACAAAAAAGTAAAAAGCATCGCAAGGAATTTTTGCTGCCAGTTTTTGATGCTCCAAGGCTCCGAAAATACAACAGACACAGACACAAATTCAAATTGCATATGAGGCATGGAAACTGTACCTAAAGAATTTACATATATTTTCAAACTGTCGTTTTAAGGGGTTAAAGGTTATTTAAAAAAATCCATGAATAGTTGTCATGTATTTGTTATGAGGACTAAAGTTAATAATCGCACTTCATAAAAATAACATCTGAACATCTATTAAAGGCGTGATGAGAAAATGTAAAGAATTCTTAAACTTGTGTTTTACTTTGAAAGTTTTCAGAGGGAACCGCTTATATTCGACGTGATACCGGAAAAGCCGGTTTTGACGCGCAGCAAAGCGGCTCGGTATTTGTAGTTTTGATTAGCTCCCAGATTGCGGGCTTCTTGTTCTGACTGCTGCAGCTTCCGTCACTCATGTAGCCGAACATGGCCCCTGCCAGCCGGGCTGTTGCTGTGGTAGCGCTCTCGCTGCTGTACCTGTGCGGGGGGATCATCTCCAGCGAGTTTTTCTCCACTCTCACGCTGTTCAACAACGAGCTCCACAAGCAGGACTGCAGCTCGCTGTCCGAGTGGGAGGACTACGCTGCGGACTGCGGTAAACTGTTTCTCTATCGCTGTCTCTGCATAGTTTGCCACGTCTTGCCTGGTACCTCTGTCATTGTGAGACCCGGTTAGCTTGGCAGCTAAGAGACTAATAACAACAAACAGTGACAGCTCAGAGGAGCTGACTAAAATCAGGTTAACATGTTCTTCATGTCGGTGTTAGAGAGGCTGGAGAGTTTATACATTTAGAAGGAGGAGGAAACTTATAGTAGTTCACATCTTACATTACGTTTTTATTATCTCAGCACAATAAACTTCTTTCTACTCGCATAATTACATTTTTTTTCAATGATAATCTTAGTCTTCTGGTGTGTTTTGCTCATAATCATCGCATATAGCTCTGTTATTACACACAGATTCAGCTTTAGGGACATTTTGTTCTTGGAAATTACAAGAGCATAGATTTCCCAAATGTGTAACCAGATAAAAGCTTTTTTAGAGATTTTCTATAGAAAAATATTGCAGTTTATTTACTTCTGGGAACATAATTATATTGAATGAGACTGGACTGGACTATATATTACAGTTTTTAGTGTAGTTAGTAACGTGACATAAATCAAAACTGAAAACTATCTCTATTTTTGTCCTCTAAACACATCAACAAACTGCAGGTTTTTCATGTAGAAAAAGGTTATTGACATAAATGGGAATAATCTTGTAATCCCTTCATTTTCTGTTTAAATCAAAACTTCTACGTCTGCCGAGGAACCTGCTGCACAGGTCTTCTCCCAGGATTTCCCAGTTTCTAAGCCCCATCCATTTTTCACTCTGACCAGCTTCTCTGTCACTACTGAAGAGAAGGATCCCCACATCATTATGCTGCCACCACCATGTTTCACAGTGTGTTCAGGGTGTTAGTTATACCGTACACAAGGGGTTCATTATTATTGTCATGTGACCCCAGCACCCCCTGCCACATGTGTGCTATATCCCTACTTGGCTTGTGGCAGGCAGACTGCAGAAGGAAATCTGTTTGGCTTACTTTCAACAATTCAATAATCTTGACCCTTTTCCATTTGTGGTGTGCGTGACTTATAGTGGTCTTATTGACACATTCTCCCACTTGCCCCTTGGATGCTTCTCTAAATAATGATTCCCTTGCCCGCCTGCCAGTTTTCATACATGTTCAGATGATTAATTGAACGGAGCTCTGGCAGATGTTCTAAGCTTCGAATATTGTTTTATGACCTAACCCTGCTGTTTGTCCACTCATGTTGTCTCATAAACCTCTGAGACCTTCACAGAACAGCTGGATTTATACTGGGTTTTAAACCACACACTTGATGCAAGACACTTTTATTTGTTTAAAAACAATCACATGCATCGTTTTCCTTCATGCAAAATTATGAATCCAAATTGCAGCTTTTAACTGCATGTTCTTCCTGACCATGCATGGTTTTCCCCCACAGTCCAAAAACGTGCATAGGTCGCTGTACTACAAAAAACTGCCTTTAGATGAATGTATTTGCATGGCTGTCTGGTGCATCCTGTCTGTCTATTGGCTCCAGCCCCCCCCCTGCAATCCTGAACAGGATTAGGTGGGTATAGAAAATCGATGATGCTGCATTTTAAAGCTGTCATCAGATCCAGAGTTATTTGAATTAGAGTGTTGAATTCTTATCCGTCAAGCTTTTTATTTAGACCACATCACTGATATGCCTCATTGTTTTGTTATCCCTTTATTTTTATTTATTGACACTTTGAACTCCCAAATTGTTAACGTATATGACCAGTCAGGATGTAATTGCCTGTTTTGGATCCAACAATCTCTTCAATTACCTTATTTTTGCCTGAATGTGCTTCCTGGCTTGAACGCTTTGAACGGTTGTCTCTGCAGAGTCTTCAGTTTTACAGTTCGAGGATCCAGACTGCATGGAGGGAAGCAACCCGCCCTGCGAGTCTGTCTTCTCGCTTAATGCTGAAAAGATCCTGGTGAGCTTCCTGCTGCACACTGATCAGATATACAACTGTTTGCTTTAATGGAAATGAAAAATAAATCTATTTCTCCAAGGATAGACCACTTAAACACAAAAATCTCTGAGCTGCAAAAGATTTTAGCTTCTAAGGCTGAAGTTGGAGGCTTGGATTGTCCTTTGTCATTGATTACTAATGACTCATTTGAAAGGCAGAGGAAAGACTAGAAATAACTAATCCTAATTAATGTCGGGTGTGTACGACTGATAAAGCTGAAAAGATTTAGTGGTGTTATCTATTGGTTTTAGATGGCTTTATGTGTTTGGGTGTGGTCCTTTGCACTGATAGCCACACCCCGGTCTACAAGTTTCCCTCATTTTTATGGGCTGGGAACTATTTCAAGTCATCGGCGTCTGGATTTTTTTTTTTTTTTTTGATCTAAAGAAATGTATCCCTGCAGTTCATAAAACAACATTCTGCTAAAGTATAGCTGTTTTCTGAGATGTGGTTAGTTTTTGCCCGGATGCCTGACTGCAGTCATGCTGTTCTCCGTTTGCTGCTGCACAGTAAAAATAGTAGCACTTTTTTTATTTTGATGTGGTTGGGAAATTCAAAACTACTTGCCGCATTGTTGTGGCAGCAAACCTCTACAACTCAAAAAAAAAGCTGAAGTCTTTTAGGGGTAAAAGTAAAAAAAAAAACGAAGATAGTGTGCACATCTTCTTAGTTGAAACACATTTTCTAAAGCAGTCAGTTTTTTTGGGTCAGGGTCCATCAGGGTGGCACATCTTCACTTGTCCATGTTTGACTGTGAGGACATCTCATGTGCACGTCACGTTTCAGATCACCCCACAGATATTTCATTGGATTCAAGCCTGGGTTTTGACTGGGCCATTCCATAACTTTCATTTTCTTCTGGTGACACTGGTCGTTTTCTTAGATGAAGCTCCTCTTCATCTTCAGTTTTCTAACAGAAAGCTGAAGGTTTTGTGCCAACGCCGGCTGGTATTTGGGATTTTTCATAATTTTCTCTACTTTGGCAAGTCCCAAAGCATGATGCTGCTACCACCATGCTTCACTGTGGATGCGGACATCTTTTGGTTGATATGGAGATTTGTTTTAGAATTGTGGCCAAAAAATTCAACCAATCAATCAGTTTTCTCACATGCTTTGGGACACTTCAGATGTGTTTAGCAGGGTTTGGGTGTTTTTCTTCCGTATCGCCACCCTACCACATTATACGAGATACAGGAGCCAGTTCCTTTAATGTTGGTCTCAGCCTCTTGGCAGCCTCCCTGACTAGTTTCCCTTCTCACTTTTCATCAGGTAAGATCCCTTTAAATGTTGGTGCTATCTTTGAATTTAAGGCCCAAAGCATTAAATATTTAAATATTTCTTCCTCACACAGGAAACCACTCTACCATGCTTTTTTAGCTTTTGTGTTTCAGTCCGATATCTCTAATGTGCTCTTCCTGTTGATTTGCCACAGAACCAAGCCAAGTTGTTTATAGAGCAAAAAAAAATCCCCTTCCCCGTAGACAACCAGAACACAAACGAGGAACTTGGTGAGTTTTAGTACATTGATTACCTTTAATGCCCCATTTTTGAGGCTTTATAAAAACAGATTTGTTTGACTCACGTTTACATTTTACTTTCATTCACAGCTATATGCTACGTTTTGATAGGAAATGGCCTTTATGATGAAGCCATTAAACATTTCTCACTCCTGCTGCAGGTGTGTGAACCTTTAACTTTGAAATTCACTTTAAACGAATTATGTTAACATGTAAAAGCAGTTTATGATCATCCAGATCCTCTTTATTACAGAGCGACCCAGAGTTGGTCAGTGCCATCTATGGAAGAGGGATAGCTTATGGCAAGAAAAGCTTGCAGGTGAGTGATGGTTGCAATATACAGCTGCAATGCATGGCTGCAGCACAAGTTTACTCTGTTGCCTTGTTTAAAGGTCTTATAGAATCACAGATGTTGTTTATTGTCTATTAGCCCTTAAAAACATCAGTTCCAGTTAACGTATAGTTTTATTGCTTATGACCTTTTTTTTAAACCTCATGTGAGACATTGTTTGAAATATGCCACCTTGGACTTGGTTTATGGCTCTGCAAAAATTAAAGTAGCTTTCTAAAAATTCATAGGAAGCAATTAAAAACGACGTCAGACTATTATGTTAACAGTAAACTAAATTTGGATCCAAATAAATGGGATTTTAGAGAGAAACTTTAATTTGGCTATTGAACTGTTAAGTACAACTTCTTTAACTTGTGTGTTTTATAGTCTTTAAATAGCAGCATTACCAGGCTCTAACAAGATTTTTGTTTCATGAATTTAAAGTATATCCTTCCTTCATTCAGCAAAATATTAAAGCAGAAAATGGGCTGTGGTTTATTTTGTTCATTCAGACTAAAATAAAACACTTTAATGTGTTCTCATGTTTTTTTTGTGACAGATTCCTCCTTAGATTTAAATGTGTCGAAAGCTCTTGTTTTCATGGCTTTCTTTATGTAATTAAAACTAGACTGAAGCAGTTTCTGTTGCTTCTTTCAAAACTCTACCTTTTAAGCCGTTTAAATAAACTGGGAATCCATCTCCCCACCAGGACATAAAGAATGCTGATCTGGCGCTGTACGAGCTCAACCGGGTCATCGCCCTCGAGCCGAACTGGCCAGAAGTCTATGAGCAGAGAGCTGAGGTGAGGTCAAAGGTCATATTTACAAACAGATAAATCAAAGTTTTGCTTTAATATATTATTATTATTTGCCATCTACACGTAGTAGCACACCTGATGTCAGTATGCAGGAATCCTTAAAATAAACTAATCTTTCATTGCAGCAGCATAACCTCCCAGTGTGAAATTTCTTAAAGTCCAGCCTTTGATAAAAGTAAATATATCCATCAGAGGGAAAATGCCTCACTTAGAAATCAAGTTATTCATACCACAAATATTGGGGTCTCTGGTCTTAATATGACCTGAAGGCAGCTATCAAAGCAACCTGGGCTTCCATTACACCTATACAGTGCCACAGGATGATCGCCTACATGCCACGACGCATTGATGCAGTAATTCATACAAGAGGAGACCCAACAAAGTATTTGGTGCATAGAAAGGGGCATACTTTTCAGAAGTCTGACATGTGTGCTTAAAACATTCTTTTCTGATTGGTGTAATGTGATTTTCTAACTTTCTGAGGCATTGAATTTTTGGTTTTCTTCATCTGTAAGCCATAATCTTCAAAATTACAAGAATTAAAAGCTTGAAATACTTTACTCTATGTGAAACAAATCTCTAGAAAAAATGTCACTTTCTGAAATGACTGGCAAAAATATTGCACTTTAATGCAATATTCTAATTTTGTGAGATGTACATGTACTGTGCATGATGGCAAGATAAACCTGGGATGAACTTTAAGATTGTCTATAAGTGATGTCATATTTATTCTCTAGGAAAAGAAGAAGTCATAGATTACTAAATTTAAATTTCCTAGACAATCTGATTAACTTAAAGATAATGATAGCATTTGCTCTTTCTTTGTAGTTGTACCAATAATTAATAAAAAAAAGAAAGTTTTCTGTGTTAAACACTTAATAATAGAGCCAATAACTGCGAAAAGTGCACATATTAGAAGCTCACGCAGCTGTAGACGTACGTGAGTTAATAGTTGACTAATGTGTAGCAAAGACTTGATGGCTGATCTGAACCACTCCCCAGGTTTCTGAGGCTGTTTTATCAACCATTTTCCCCTTCCGACCCTCACACCACTCTGCAGCTCTGTTGTATTAACCAGAAATTCACAGAAAATTAACTACCCTAACTTTTCTTAGATTTGCTTTAAAAATGTTTGCTGTATTTTTTTCCTGGAGAATAGTCATCCACAGCTGAACATTAACTGTCTTCAGTGTAAACACCGACACATGCTCCCCTCTCATTAACTGCGTATTTATTGTTTAGATTCTGTCCCCTCTGGGTCGGATCAGCGAGGCTCTGAGTGACCTCACCAAAGCCATCCAGCTGCAGCCATCAGCTCGTCTCTACAGGCACAGAGGAACTCTGCTCTTTATTTCTGAGGTCTGACCATCAACCACATCTGCATGTTTATGCTCCTATTTTCCCATGTGGTTAATTCACGCTTTCATTCTCTATCCAGGATTATGTTGCCGCCATGGAGGACTTTCAGAGATCCTTAGAGCTGAAGAAGAATCAGCCCATTGCCATGCTTTATAAGGGTCTCACCTTTTTCCACAGAGGCATGCTCAAGGTAGGCTCATCATTTCCTCTCTTTAAAGATCTCGGGGATTTAATTTTTGCATGCTTTCAACAAGAGGAAGAGAAGTTTTTGACTAAAATAATCTGCAGTGTAGAATCAATAAATAATCTGTTCATTCTGGGTCTGTGTCATCGCTTTTAGCAAACAAAATGTCTCATCAGTTGCTTTTGCATATATTAAACTGCCACAGCCACCCATATCTAACTGCTGGAAAGATGAATGAAATTCAATGTGGAAATTCATCTGTAATTTAGGGCAGGGGTGGACAACTCCAGTCCTCGAGGACCAGTGCTCTGCAACTTTTAGTTGTGTTTCTAGTCCTACTCCGGAATCAAATCACTTCCTCAGTATGCAGTCAAGTTCTGCACAGGCCTGGTAATCAGCCATACATTTGATTCAGGTGTGTTGGACCAGGGACACATCTAAAAGTTGCAGGACACCAACCCTCGAGGACTGGAGTTGCCCACCCCTTTTTTAGGGTCTATTAAGGCCATTAAGGGAACATTTAGACAAAGAACCCTACTTTTTAAAGCTAATAATAGTAATTATCCATCCCTTTATACTTCTTTAATTCTGTTAAGACTCCTAAAGGTCTATGCAGGTTGTGAATTACATAAATTTGAAATGTATAAGAGATTATTGAATGCATCAATTCCTCCAGCCCTTCCTGAAGGATCCCAAATAATCTCTACATCTCACCCTCCCTCTCATTGTCGCTTTTCTCCTTTGAAACTTGCCTTTATTTTTTAATTTGTCATACAACAACACAATGGAACTGGAAAATCAGGCTCTGGCATCACTTTGCTCTGTATTTGATGCTGTAGCATTATACTTGATCATCAGATAAGCGAGGCCACTACGGATTATTATTATTTTTTTAAATTCCACTGCTTGAGCACCTGAGCACCACAGCTTTATCACGCCATCTAAACCACGTGTGCACCACTGCTACACAATCAATGACCCATTAATAACATTATTTACCCTCCTGCTGCCCTGTGATCCCTGCACTGTTAAGGATCCAGTCACATCGGCATGCTAGATGCTTGAGACTAAAGGTGAAAGCTGACTTGACCTGCTTTGTGAATAATTTGGCTAATAACTGTCTGACCATCTGGGGTCCCTCATAAAGTATTAAAATTTAATTCCCAAATGTTTAGTCTAAATTCGCTAGGGTACTCCATTACGTTGCCCATCCTGACACAGCAGACCATTGAAATCTACACCCTTGATCCCAAATGCGTAAAATCTTTAGAACAGTAGTGCATCAAAGGGAATGCAGACACTTCAAATATATGACAGGAATTAATGTTCCACAAAATCCTCTTAATTTCCTGACATTCAGAACCATGTAATATATTTTTCAATACACAAGCATAAATTACAACATCGGAGACGTATGACGGCAGTTACACATACAATAAGTGAACCGTCAGAGCTCTGTCACAGCCTTGCTTTGTGGTTCAGAAGTGTTGATTTAAACCCCCCTGCTGTTTCTCACCTTTCTCACCATCAGCTCGAAAGGCTTCTTTGTCTCGGGTTGTGGAGTGATCATGCAACAGTTCTTGGTGCCGTAATGTAACTGTTTGCAGACTGTTTGCAACTTTGGAAGGAAAAGCTGTACCACATCCTGCCTGATTATGTGCTGAACCATGAGGTTCATTTTACAGATTTACCTTTATTTAAACCAAATCAGTTCAAATTATTATTAAGACATCGATCTGCGAACCAGTAGGGTAGTGAGCATTAGAGATGTGATGACTACCACTTTTAAGTTATGAAGAACCTTGAAAAGGTACTGTTTATTGCTAATTATATTTCCATTTTGATTTCAGTCGCTGTCAATTGCACACTGATTAAAGACCTCCCCACATTTGACGAAATTCACAGTTTCCACTGTGTCCAAAAAGCCCAGAATAGTATCATGAAGGACACTTCTCACCCAGGGTCACGCTCTGTTTTACCTGTTAATATTACCGTCAGATCTGTTACCATCGGGTAGACGCTACAGATCAGTTAAAGCAAGGACAAGCAGATTCAACAACAGTTTCTATCTAACAGCAACAGCTAAACTCAACACAGCCAGAATGTAAAGGAGATGCCTTTACATTCAGGGAATGTGCAGATTGCTTTTTTCAGTTTGATTGTACTTGTGACAATGACAATAAAGAATATTCTATTCTGTTCTATTCCAGACAGACAATTTGAAAATGAATGTTTAAATTTTTGTGGCTTTTATAACTTTAGCTAAACTGCGACTGATCCATTTCCTGGGGAAGCCCTGTGTGGCGGCTAGAAGCAGCTAACAATTAACCACAATTCAAAACAATACTGGTGCTTTAAACACCAGTTCACTGTTATCGTGGCGCGACTTTCCTCATATCAGTACAAAACTGCAGCAGAGGCACTTGACTCCTTGACGGAGAACACGTGTGAATATGTATGTTATCTGATGACCCTGTTCTGTTTATGGAAACATCGGACACTCTGACACTGATTTGTCAAGCAAGTTGAGTCTGTAAATTATTAAATGTAGTAGTATTTGGTAAGAAGCATCGTGTAGCAGATGGCAGAGTTGATGACTTTGCCACAGGACTTTGTGCTCATTTCTGCGCCACCTGTTCAACCAGTTCCTTTGTTTTTTCACAGCATAGATCTACTGATTACCACCATGAATATTTAGACTCATTCAGGGGGTAACTTTCAATATTCTTGGTAAATATATGGAACATGAATGACTTGATTCCACCATTATGCCCTTTCAGTTTGGATGTTACCATGCCAAAAGGTCACAGTAAAATAGCAGAAATGTGCGGATAAAATCCGGGTTTGAACCATCTGCTGAGTCAGAACTGTTGGTGTGTCCTCATTGTGACTTCCTGCGTTGTGTCTGTTGTTTTTCCTTCATCAGGAAGCCATCGAGACATTCAAAGAGGCTTTGAAGTTGAAGTCTGACTTCATAGATGCATATAAGAGCCTCGGACAGGCTTACAGGTCTCTTTCAGCCCAAGTTCATCTAATTTTTTCTAACATATCTCAATGTTTCCACTTTGCTTCATGTTGCTTCTCTTTTTTTCCTCTCTTCAGAGAACTGGGGGATTTTGAATCGGCTATGGAGAGCTTCCAGAAAGCCCTCATGCTGAACCAGAACCACATCCAGTCTCTCCAGCTCCGTGGCATGATGCTGTACCACCACGGCTCGTTGCAGGAAGCCATCGGGAACTTCAAAGTACAGAAATCCTGACACTTCTTTGCTACTTTACACCATACCATTGTTAGTGGATTGAAGAAACATAACTTTGTATTTGTTGTCCCACAGAGGTGTCTCCATTTGGAGCCCTACAATGAGGTGTGTCAGTACATGAAGGGGTTGAGTCACGTGGCCATGGGTCAGTTCTATGAGGGCATCAAAGCTCAGACTAAAGTCATGCTGAATGACCCCCTGCTGGGACAAAAGGCCAGCTCCGAATACCTCAAAGTGAAATACCTCCGAGGTGGGTGGGCCTACACTTACACAGACAGAAGCAAAAACATTGACTGTCTTGTAGCAACAACACTCCCGAAGATTAGCTTTCTGTCAGGCAGTAGGTGCTAAGGGAGTTTATGCTGTTTTCAAAACAAATGGGCAGATATAAACACCTGCAAGACTTTGATGAGGGATAAATAATATGGAAAGTCACACTAACACTGCCCTGAGGAAGACGGTTTATAGTCTGTCACTTTAAGGCCCACACCATAAATATTTATAAAATGTATCCACATGTAGTTGAACATAGGGATGGACATTTATTGCATCATTTTTTGTGAGAAATGTCCTACATTGATAGGAAATTTATTTAACAATAAATGTAAAGCGCATGTCAGTTATGTCTACCAAATGTATTTGTTAAATGCCAGAATAATCGGAGTAGGATTTATTTCAGAATCCTACCGGGTCTCGGTAGGATTGCTTCTACCAATAGTTTCCTGGAATTTTGGCCCATTCCTCCTGACAGAGCTGGTGTAACTGGGTCAGGTTTGAAGGCCGCCTTGCTCACACACATCTTTTCCTCTCTGCCTACAAATGTTCTAATGGACTGAGAACAGGACTTTATGATGGCTACTTTCCTTTCCTTAAGTCACTTTGTAACTAATTTGGCGGTAATTGCTCATTTGGAAGATCCATTTGTACCCAAGCTTTGACTTCCTGGCTGATGTCTTGAGATGTTGCTTCAGTTTTTCCACATACAGAACACCCTGTACAATGATGCTGCCTCCCCTGTACTTTACAGTTGGGAGTGGTTCCCAGGCTTGCAAGCTTTCTTCATCTTTCCTCCAAATTTAACGATGGTCATTATAGCCAAACACTCCAATTTTAGTTTCGTCAGACCACAGAATATGTCTCCAAGAAAGTATTTGTCCCTGACTGCAGTTGCAAACCGTAATCTTGCTTATTATTTTGTTTTTGGAGTAATGGTTTCTTCCTCGCTGAGTGGCATTTCAGCCGAGGACTTCACACTCTCTTACTGAATTTAGCCACCATCTTGACGAGGTCTTCTGCTTTTGCTCTGGGTTTGATACGTCTATGTTGCACCAAAACCTGATCATCTATGGGAAACAGAAACTGGCCCCTTCCTGGACAGTATGGCTGGACATTCCTCATGCTGCTTAAACTTTCATATAATTGTTTGAACAGATGAATGAAGCACCTACAGGCATAGAGAAATTCTACCCAAGGACTTGTGGAGGTCCACGACTTTCTTCCTGATGTTCTGGCCAGTTTCTTTTGATATTTTCATGATGGTACAGAAGAAAGCAGTGTGTTAGAGGTGTTGCCTCATAACTCAAATGTTATGAATGAATCTATTAGAAGCTTACAGTGGCATACCATCATCTTCTGGCCTTTTACAAATTGTTTAAAGTATGTAAATCTTAATGTATTTTCTCTATCTCATAATTCTGGTATTTAACAGATAAAAATAATTTTGGCAATCCTAACTGTGTTTAGATATCTAGTTTCAGATATATGTGGTTGGTTGAACTTTTTTTTTCTTCTCCAGAGTATTCCCGTTACTTGCACTCCCACCTGGATATCACTGTGGCGGAGTACAATGTGGACCAGGACTTGCCGGGGAATTTTAAGAACCACTGGGCCAAGAACCTGCCATTTTTAATAGAGGACTATGAGGAACAGCCTGGCCTGCAGCCACATATCAAGTAGGTCTGATGTGTTCACTACAGGAAGTAGATCGCACAATGAATCCAGTTGTATAAATATGAATATAAAATAGGAATGTAAAATGACCAATAAAAGCACTTATAATTTATAAATGATCAGCTCTAGTGTCATCTCCTGTTGCTGACACATGTATTATCCTTAGATTTTAAAAATCTGAAAGGAGTAGAAGAGCCTTTGTTTTCTGTGCAAAAAGATTTAAAGAAAAAAATTCAGCTGTAAATTGGATTTTGAGGCTTTTGTAACAAGCATCCTATCAGAAGGACACAGTTTATTCCAGCTTCTTCAATTGCATCTTAAAACATACCAAATATCTGTCTGAGAGACAGAAAATATAGTGAATATAAAAAGTCAACACACATGTGGTACAGGTCTTGTAATAGAAACAATAGGCCAAGATAAAATAAATAACTTCCACAGTTAATTACATGTAACCTGAAAAACTCACTTATAAACTAAAGTGAAATATTTCAGGGGGAAAGTTAAGAGCTGAAATTATGTGGTTGCACAAGTGTGCACATCTACTTAAAAACTGGGGATGTTGCACCACATTCAGACTCATGTTAAATAGGAGTCTCTATACACCTGCCTTTGTTTAAATGGCCTCTGATTAAACCACACAGACTTGTTCTAGTTTCAATGGTCCACAGGGACCTTCCAATGTATCAGTTATCACACTGTCAAAAGGTATCAGTCAGGAGAAAGGCGACAGAACAATGCCCAAGGCTTTAGGTCTACCTTGGAAGACAGCGAAGACAGTCATCGTCAAGTGGAGAAAATACGATGCAACAGGGACACTAGCAGGAACTGGACATTTCTCCAAAATGTATTAAAAGAAAAGACGGAAAATGCTTAAGGAGGTTGTCAAAAGGCCTACAGCAGCATTAAAAACAGCTGCGTGTTCTTTAGATGTCAGGGAAACGGTCGGGGCTTGCAAGATGAAAGCCTTGTCTAACAAAGAAAAACATCAAAGCCCAGCTAAATGTTACAGACACATTTTAAGACTCCAAAACTATGTGTGAAAATGTGTTTGAGGCAAAAAATAATGCCCAGCATCACCAAAAGAACTCCATGCCAACAGTTAAGCAAGGTGGTGGCAACATCATGCTTTTGGTGCTGTTTTTCTTCAGCTGGAACTTAGATCCCAGTTGAGGTAGAGGGAATTATGAACATTTCCCAATGAAAGTCTGTGGTGGCACAAAATCTTCAGGCTGCTGCTAGTAAACCGGCATCCTCAGTAGAAGCTTGAAGGTTTGGACGGGTCCAGCTAAGCTGATTTTCTGATTGTTGCATAGAACTTAAGCAATTTGATAATCAAGTTAATACATTTTTCCTGACATTTATTAGACTGACTGAGATCCATAGTATAGAGAGAATAATTTGGGCTTTTAAACCAACTTCATAATATATTTTGGTCTTTAGAGACGTGCTGCCACAGAACTTCGACAGCTACAGTACTGAAGTTCAGAAGCTGATCTGCACGGCGGACCACCTGGGAGCGCTGATGCAGTACGACACTCCTGGATTCCTACCAAACAGAAGAATACACAGAGGTACTTCTGATAAATGCAGGGCTTCCTAAAATCATCAATCAACATTGCAAAGCAATAAAATAAGAAGCCTTTCTGTTTCCAAAGCCATGGGTTTAGCAACGCTGGAAGTGATGCAGGCGATGCACCGGACGTGGAGCAACTCCAAAGTGCGAGTTAACGGAAAGACCCGGCAAATGCAGTGGAGAGACATGTTTGACATAGCGGTCAAATGGAGGAGGTGAGAAACATGCAGCTTTCAAAAAAATCCTTTGGCTTCGTCTGATACTTTTAGCATTTAAGTAAAATGATTTAAGAAAATAAATAATATTCCTGTAATGGTGCAGTCTTCCTTTGGACTTGGACTGTCATAAGTACTTTAGAAAATCAGTAAATTTACAAATTATTTAAGTAGTGCACTTTACTGTTCTGTGCAAAAGACAAAATGATTAAACGTAAAAATGGCATTTTAGACCATTATATTAAGATTAATATAAACTTCTATCCTATTTGCTGTTTAAAGTAAATACAATCATTTTATTTCAGACTTAAAAAGAGTAACTAAGGCTTTTCTGCTTAAAAAAAATCCTTTCTCTTTTTGTAATTGTCTCATACTTCTTTAGTTAAATTCAACCTTATTTACTGCACCTCTACTTGAGTATTGTGTTTGTGTACTTTTTCCACCTCTGCAGATACTTTTAAACATATTTACCTTGTAAGAAATGTTCAGTTAGTGTTGATTGACTCTCAAGACATTCAGGTGTAATAATGACCATACTGTGTTCTCCAGGATAACGCAATATGCTCCTGAACTTAGCCTTAAAACTTAAGCTCTTAAAGCAACAATAAGTAGTCAATTGATGATGCATCACCAAGATGAATTTTATGTTTGAGCATGGCAGTGAGTCCAAGAACACATCAAAATCAAACAAAACAATAGATTAACCTAAAGAAAATGAAAGTTTTAGAACTGCCTGGCCAGAGTCCTGAACTAAATCAGAACAGAAAGTCTGTGGGGTCACCAGAAGAGGACTGTGGACGAAAAACACAGTCTGACATCATCTCACATTGAATAAATACTGAAACTGAATCAAAACATGGTTCAGCGAAGTGTTAGCTTAAGGTTGTGCAAACCGTTGCCAGCGGTTTATTGTGGGTTTTTTATTGTTGTTATATTCCACCCCTTTAGCTTTTATCTGTTAGATTTTCCAGAGTATATGTCTCATTGAAGGTGGAAACAGTTTTGAACTTTATCATTGTTTCATTTTTGGATCCATTCGTCCATCGTCTATACCCGCTATCCGTGCAGTCTCCAGCTCCCTCACTGGGCGAGAGGTGGGGTATGCCCTGGACACAGAGACACACAGGACAAACAATCATACACACACACTCTTGTTTTGCTATATGTAGTGAGGACCATGTGTTGACTCCCATTGATTTTCAGTCATTTTCAACCCTTTCTATGCCCTAACCCTGACAATAACCCTAAACCTAATCATTACCAGTGCATGCCTAACCCTAACCTTAACCTAAACTCAGTTCACACCTCAGTCCTAAACCTAACCGTTAGCAAAATAGGTCGTGAGGACCAGCAAAATGTCCTCACTTTGGTACAAACGGTCCAATTTAGAGAGACAAGTAACCTAACAGGCAACGATACTACCAACTGTGCCTCCGTGACGCCTCCTTTTGGATATCAGAGAAAGTTTGTTTTTTTGAACAGGGGTTTGTACACTTTTTAGATCGACTGCAGTTATAAGATGCCTAACAGCTCAACAGACATGAAAACCTAAAACAAAATTATACTAAAGTGGATTAAAACACACCTAACCTCTGAAAAAAATGAGTCACACGGTTTTCTAAGGCCCACTTATAAAATGTGTCATTAAGAGAGATTTGAAGTAGGATAGGGGGAATACAGACATGCAACAGAATCAGGCTCTCCCCTCTGTGTTGGAATCAGCTCTAACTAGACTCTCTGATGGTAAGTGTCTGACTGGGTTCAACATAGTAATCAGGCTTTTCCTGTTCCTGCAGGATCTCAGATCCAGACCAGCCAGTTCTCTGGTTAGATCAGATGCCAGCCAGGAGCCTCAGCCGAGGCTTCAACAATCACATCAATCTCATCAGGTAACAACGTGGCCCCCACACACTCTCTGACGCCACCGCAAGTCCATGAAGCATCTCAGATTTCATCTTTCAAGTCCTCTGATGTGAAGTTTTCTCTGTTTTTCTTTCTCCTCAGGGGACAGATTATTAATATCAGATACCTGGCCTACTTTGACAACATCCTAGAATTTATCAAAGACAGAATATTAGTGTACCATGGGTAAATTACACCAAACATCCTTTCAGTTCTGTTCACAGAGAGTCCTTTTTGTTCCTTTGTTTTCTTAACACTCTGAGGTCATTAAAAAGTTTTGTTTTATTTCATCTGTGTCAGAGCATACAACCCGAGAGGCCTCCTGGAGGTCCGCCAAGCACTTGAAAATGTGAATAAAGTAGAAGATCTGCTGCCAATAATGAAAGTAAGAAAGAATGAAGAGAAATTTGGCACATCGTTAACAGACAAAAAACCCACAATAATGTGGTTTTAATGTGGTTGTTTGAGCAGTGAAATTCCAGAATTGTTGCTTGTGTGTTTATTTCTTGAAGCAGTTTAATAGTAAAACTAGAGATGGATTCACCGTTAACTCCAAGGTGCCGAGCATGAAGGATCCTGGGAAGGAGTACGACGGCTTTACCATAACCATCACTGGAGACAGGTAACACCTGATCTGTTAAAATCTGAATGAACATGGGCCATGGAGCCAAATGTTCTGGTAATCTTTAAAGATGGTCTTGGTCAGCTGCTCTCCAAGCCTTCTGAAGGTCTTTCAAAGTCTTTCTCTGGACATCTTTCAGTCCAGTGATTTCTTTCATAATTTAATGTTTGAATAAACAGAGTTAGTAGATTGGGGCCAGTTTACAGAAATGTTCCATAAAACAGTTTGGTTATGAGATAAAGCCGCAGCTTTTAAAACTTACATATTTGCACCATGTATTTACAGAAGAATAGACAAACCCAACATTTGCGCTAAAATTGGCCTTTTGTATTTTTTTCAGGGTGTTGTTGGAACTGTGAAATTTAATGCAGTTTTAACCACCAGGTGTCACTGCGACCTACAAGCTGAGGCCTGGAATGAGTTTGAAGTAAATCTGCTAATATTACACACTCACAATGGAGCCAAGATTTATTAAGAGAACTAAACAATAAAAATCTAAGCAAGCCAAATAAATATTATACTGGTTATACTGGTTTAATATGCAGTCTGGAAATGTATGTTGTTTAGGCACTTTTCACTTTTGTATGAGTACGGAAAGTTAATTGATTATGGAAAAATCTCTGTTCCTTAATGTTATTGGGCACGGATATTCCCTGCTGTCCTAATTGTCCATCTATCTGTCCTCCCATCATTTGTTCATATATTTGTCCATCCTTCATCTATTTAAACTTCCATCCATGCATTCATATATCACCCATCCATGTGGTATTTCAACTAACCATGCATTTGTAGATCATCCATCCATGTACTCATCTAACTATTCATGTACTCATCCATCCATCCATGCATTCATCAAACCATGCATTCATACATTATCCATCCATTCATGCACTCATCCATCTATGCATTCATCTGGTCTGGCAACATTGGAAATTTGACTCAAAAAAAGTATGGAATTAAAATGGACAAACCATTTTATGTTCTTTTATGTTACATCTGATTTTTGTTTTCTTAGGGTGGGAAACATGTTGTTCTCTGTAGAGACCCAGACAACAGAAGAGCGGACACAACAGTACCAATCAGAGATCGAGTCCATCTACAAAGATCTCACAGTCAAAGGGAAGGCACTGATGCTGTCTACCGAGCTTGGGGTAAGATTTCCCATCAAAGCTTTTTTCTTATAAAACACAACTTAACACAACTAGTTAAAGCAGTCCATTATTTTTTGAGACAATTGGAGAAATTGCGTTAGAATGTAAATATGTATTCTGGTAATATTTGGCTGTTCTCAGTGTTTTTAACAAAGTAAACTTATCTCAGTCGACATGTCTAGATCTCTGTAAATACAATTTAACTGACTATAGTTTAATACAAGATATGTTGATAGGTTTCTTAGTCTAAAATAGTATTTTATAATGTTGAGATTAAGCATATGTAAAAGAATTGCTCACATGTATACCATTTTGTTTAGTTTTGTTTGTTAGTGATCCATTAGTGGAACGACGCATTGCCAAAAAACTCTAAATCTGGTTCACATTTGACCATTGTCAATATTTTTGGATTTTTAATGCAGTCCAGGTTCTGAAGCTGACTCTTTCATCTTCCTTCTCTCAGGACGCAGATGCAGTCTGCAAACTGATCCTTTCTGTGATTTATTACTTCTGCAACCTCATGCCTCTATCCAGAGGATCCAGGTAAATTTCAAGCAAAATACAAGTGGGCATATTTACTGTGTTTAAGATGATATCATTTCATGATATTTGAGAGGTTAAAGTGAATCATTTCAGTTTGTGTCTAAATTCAAATCTGCTTCGGTTTAAAAGCAAAAGACAAACTAAATGGAACTGTGTTGGACGTGGGACACGTCAAAAAGTTGCAGGACACCGGCCCTTGAGGACTGGAGTTTGACACCCCGGCCTTATAGAAAATGTTTTTGTCCTCAGTGTTGTGGCGTACTCTGTGGTTATGGGGGCACTGATGGCCAGTGGGAAGGAGGTCATCGGTAGGATCCCAAAAGGAAAGGTAAACATCAAACCAAAGAAAAATGATCAGGGAAAGTAACAAAGGTGAACCCCACACTTTTGAAACCAGATTTTTTTACGCATACTATAAAAACACTTTCCTCTCTGTCTGACACATAATAAGACTAAACCGTTCCTCTTTCAGGTCAATTAGGATTATTTCTATTTGTTGATGTCTTTAGAAGTTGATTTAATATTTCCACGTAATGTTTTCTCATGTGCCATCTGATTCTTAATGTGCACCAGTCCTTCCTACAGAAAAACGCCCCCCACAACATGACACTGCCACCCCCGTGCTTCACAGCAGGGATAGTGCTCTCAGAATTGCAATCCTGTAGTAGTAAGATGGAGGCAAGCTATTTGATCTTCTGTTGCCAACCCAGCCAATCAGCTTTGAGCGGAGGTTAAACACAGCTCATTCAAAAAATGTATTATTCTTGGGGGCGCATAACAATTTAAACCTTTGATGTTAGATACAGTTGTAATATTTATCTTTAAGGTCGCCAGTTCATCACAGGGCAACACGGAGACACACATTCGAACTCCTGATCTTCTTGCTGCAAGGCAACAGTACTACCAGCTGTGCCACTATATAGCCTCTAATATTGGATCCCCCTAAATAAAAATGATCAGTTAGACCTTTTTAGATCCGATGTGACTGTTCTAGTAAGTCAAGGCTGTTAGGTCCAGAATTAGCAAAAATCCTTCCCATGAATTATGAAGGTATTATAAAGCTATTATTATTATTAAAATACTATTTTCATTCCTGTTGGTAATCAGTATGTTTCAGAGAACAAAAGTAGAGAACCAGTAAATTTATCTTGAATGTTTCTGAAGCGAGAAATGGAGCAAACATAACTGTCAGCAGTAAATTTAGAAAAGAAGGAAATTACAGACTTAAATGAAACTACAGGGGTTCTGGCAGAAAATCTTCCTCATCAGAACTCTTTAAATGTTTCATATATCTTTTAAGAGTCGAGGCAATTTTAAATAAATGGGAGAGAATTATAAATAATGTTGGTCCTTGTTGATTTGATGACATTGTTGATTTATCCAGAGAGATAGAACTTCTAGTAAAAATAATAGAAGTATACAATGTACTTTATAGTCTGAACAAATACGGAAGGTATCTATAGTTCAGACAAAAATATAAATACTTTTTCTGTAGTAAATAAGCTCGCAGCCGCAGTTGGTTTAATAAATTCTGTTTGAGTAACGAACAGCAGCTAAGAGGTTTACAAGTCTTTGAAAAGCTGTTTTCTATCCTCAGAGAGTGACTATTGTTCCTGGATGTTGCTTACTTTATCCTTTCAGGTCACAGGTTTGGTCCTAAACCTATTTCTTTCTTTGCCTTTATTTATTTCAGCTGGTAGATTTTGAAGCCATGACAGCACCAAGTCCAGAAAGCTTCAGTAAAACAGCAAAGAGCTGGATGAATCTCAAAAGGTACCATTAGAAAACACTTGCTTTAGTTTGTTATTCAGCTGCTTCATCATTGAAAGCTCAATCTGACTCTAAAACTTCCTGCTCACAGTTTACCGAGTTGGTACCGGAGTCTTCCATCTGTAGCAGAGACCTTCCCGTCTATCAGAACAATGATCGAGGTTCTCAACACAGACTCATCTTCGCATTGTCCAAAGAAGTCTTAACATCTTCCAACGCTCAGAGAAATCTGTCTAATAAGGTCTTAAAAATGAAACTTCTGCACAAAACTGTAAAGGGACAGACTTCTACATCCCAAATAACACTAGAGTGATCCTTTTTTAACTTCATACCAAAAGTGACCCTTGATCTCATTTTTGGTATAAATTCTGGTTTATTCTCAGTCCCTCCATCCATAAATATTCCCTTACCATTACTTTTAAATTTGTATTTAATACAAGGTATTTTGCTACATGCTTTAAACTTAGCACCAACAATTAGTTTCAGATACAGTCAGGTGTAAGATATATTTGCTGCTACTTTAAACATTAAAAAGAATCAACAAGTGGATGGTTAAAGTTATGCTCTGGTTTAAATATTTTAGCACATCAAGCTTTAAACAGATCTACCATTTTGTTAGGGACGTAGAACTAATTCTGTCCTTTGCTCTTTCTCTGCCTTATAGGCCTCGCGCTGATGCACCCAAAGCACAAAATCCATCCATCGAACACATCCTCATCTGGATTCCTCTGAACTAAATCTCATTTTAAATTGCCTGGATCAGTGTTTTTCAACCCTGGAGCTCGAGGCTTACTGCCCTGCATGTTTTTGATGTTTCCCTGCTTCAGCACACTTTATTTCATTTGATGGTTGATTGTGTGTTAAAGCAGGGAAACGTCTAAAACATACAGGGCAGTCTGCCTCGAGGACCAGGGTTAAAGAACACTGGGCTAGAATGTAAAATAGGTTGTTAGAAATATTTTACATTTAGGTCAGCATCTAAAAAACAGTTTCATTTGACAGTGCAGAATGTAATTGGCACTTTAAAATCTTTCTTGGACCACCGGTGTGGAAATAATCAATCAAGCTTATCAGCAGAGAAGAGTTGAGGGATTAAAAACATTTGGAACAACTTTCAGGGCTACTGAATTTTACTTGGGATACTTGAAGCAGTCTTTTTTTCTGTCAGCACCTTCAGTTACTTCTTTAGCAGCTTTTTTCATACTTTTGTACAGGAATACAGAACGGCATCAGTCAGAGATGTTGGAGGACTACAAAGAAATAATTTGTAACCTTAAACGAAACGAAACACACCAATATATCTGCTGTTAAACCTTAAATTCAATCAAAGCTGTTTCCTAAGTTTCTATGAGGTTAATTGGATAATTGAACACAATATGTCAGACTTTGCAGGAAAGACATTAATTTCAAATAATTTACTCATATTCAATATCGTATTCTGAGGGATAATTTTCTATAGATACAATAAACTCTAGATGGATTAATCTATATTGAGATGGCTTTAGGTTCACAAATCAGATTCATAATTTATCTCCATTTTGGTCTATTTGACAAATTGGTATTTATTTATTTTAAAGGTTAAAATATGACCTGTAGATGTCCTCTAACATCTCTGGCTGCTTGGTCTTTGACATCTAATCTTAACTAGGGAATGCACACAACATCTTTAATTTCCTTTTAAAGTGATTTTCCATTCCAAAGGATATTTTTATCATCCAGTTTTATTCTTAATTTATTGATGTTAAACATGTTTTATTTTTTTTTTGCTGTTGCAAGCAGTATTTATGCAGAACAGAGCTCATTTCCTTCCAGGTGTTTCTTTTCTGAAAGACTTTATGCTTTTTTAATGATTCCTGAAAAAGCCTGACCAGATTTTAATTTTGAGTATTTGAGAAACTCACTGAAATGATTTGGAAGTATTAAAGACAGCACAAATTTTTAGTTAAAATCTACCCAAAGATTTTGGTCGACAACATCAAGTGTTGAGTTTTATATTTTCCAGTATTTAACAGAATATGGAAAACCTTTGGGATGTTGTTGTAATTCTAATTGGCTTCATACCTGTTTTGTTGTTAAAACAGCCAAGGTGGTGTACGAATACCACATATGTTGGTAAACACGTATGCCTGTCTTATTAAAGATGCTGTTAGAAGTGCTTTGATATCATCTAGTGGTCACATCGTGAACTACATCGAGTTCATGGAAGCGGAAGTGCGCACCTGGAGTTTGGCTGATAAACTCAGTAAATGGTGTAATCTCTGATGTAGGTTGTGCAATAAAAAAATATAGAACTACTAAAGTCTCCTACAACTGATATATCAGACAACATGTGATCAAAATTCTAACAGTTATTTCTAATTTTTGGTTTGAAGCTTCTTAGCGACACTAGGCAATTAGGAATAAGTAATACTAGTATTAATTAGTGTTATGTATAATTTGGGTAAATTGTAGAAATTGTAAATTCTGCACATTTATTTTTATTATGCAACACTGAATCAAGTTATTACTTTATGAATAAATAATGATGAATAAATAATTAATTACTTAAGTACGTACCCCATTACAGTTAGTTTTTTTATTGTGAAATGGGCTATAAACTTCTGGAACCATACAGTAAAGGGGTTTTTCAGTATTTAGCTGTATTTGAAACACTGTGGGATAAGTAACCAATGGTTGTTGAAAAACATATGGTTAAGGTAAATTTCTAGCAATAATTTCTAATTATGAAAAAAGGGCTAGGAGCTCTTGGGAATGTGCAGCAAAGGAATGTTGCAGTATTTAACTGTATTACTATTATTTTTAACACTGTAATGATAGAAAACATTGTTTGTTCAAAAACATACATTTTGACTCGTTGGAGCATTAGCAGCGTCAAATAATGAACATAGTTTGTTTCATTCCCTAAGTGCCTAGTGGTGCTAATTAGCATCGTACCTAAATTTACACTATGGTAAGTGCAATTTAATAATCTCTTAATGAATTTAACACTTGTGTTTTTGACAAACACAATAAAACACAATAAAAAATGTTTTTGTACAATTGGATATAAATTCAGGCATTAGGGGTTGACGAAGAATATTGGAAAAGCAAGTATTTAATTCTGAGGCTGTAATGTTGTGTGTACATCACTATTTCCTGACTTTGTATTGACTCAGTGTGGGTAAAGCACAAGGAAGAGGTTCTCTGAAACTTTCCTGTAATTTTTGAGGCCTTAAATGCTCAGTTTCTATAAATTGAAAGTCAGCATAATCCTGCAGTATTTCACCCTTATTTTGTCATTGACCTGCTTTGTTTAAAATATCTTACTATTAATTTATTCTTTGCATTACATACAGTCAGAAACTTCTCCTTTACCTCCTATTTCACTGTTTGTGCTGACTGGTTGTAATCATCTCCTTTTTGCTGGGACATCTAGTAATAACTGCTTCAATGGTGTTTAGAGTTAGATGGAAGAAAATCTTTCAATATTACTTCCTAAAACTTGAAGGGATGAGTTTTTTCTTAATGAATGAATGTTAAACAGTCAATAAAACTGGGCTGGAATTTCACCTGTGTCCGATGTTGTTTTTTTTAAAGTTATGAAATCTAATTTAACTGAAAAATAAAAACACAAACAATTACAATTGGGTGAAAAAAGCCATTTTAAAATGATGATTTGATTTATTATGGAGGAAAAATTATCCAAACAATCCTGTCCCAATATGGAAAAGTAATTGCCTTCTCAAACTCATAACCTCATGGTTGTCCTATTGGTGACAAAAGCTCCATTCAAGTGTTTGAGATAACTGTCTCTTTTACATAACTCTGGAGAAATTTTGGTCCATTCAAATTAAAATTGTCTTAATGTAGCTATATTGAAGGGTTTTTGCGCATGATTGGCCAGCATCTCTGTTAGATTTAAGTCCAGACTTTGACAAGGCCCCCCCAAAACCTTCATCCTGTGGTTTGTGGTAAGGAGCAGAATTCATGGTTCAGTTATGGCAAGTTGTCAAAGTCCTGAAGGAGCAAACCAGACCAAGACTGTCATGCTACCACTATTTGACTAGCAGGATTTTCTGATATACTGTGTTAGTTTCACTCCAGATGTAATGGAATGCACACCTTCCAAAATGTCAGATTTTTCTTGAGATTCATCAAGATGTTTTGGCAACTGTGAGGTGGGTTGTTGTTTTCTTTAAGCTCATCAGTGGTTTTTAACTTAAAACACTCCCATATATGTTCTTTCTGCCCTGTTCTGGTGGCTCTTGCTGTGGTTTGCTGGAGTCCCAAAGACTTTGAAATGGTTTTGTAACCCTTTCCAGACTGGAATTCAGTGGATTCTATGGATTTCAGTGGCTTTATTTATCATCTGTTCAGACCGGGCTACCTCCACCACGTAACCCAAACCTTTAAACCTTCCTTCACTTCTGTTCTTCAAAATGGTTCATGTATGAGGTAGTGTCTGGGCAGAGAAATTAGTTCAGGATGAAACAATCTAAATATTTTTATTTCATGGTGTTTTGCTTTGTGTGGTGCTGAAGGTGGAACTATTTTGTGTGCTAGCAGACTATATTCTGAGCTGATGCAAACAGACGCTTTGAGGCTAGTTATTTGTTCTGTTGTGTTTTAAAGTTATGGCAAATCTTATTTAATAGGTGGTTTTAAACACAGATCGGCCATAATGCACCGCCAACGCTCAAATGCACATTAATGCGTGTATAAAGGTAAATGTTTTACTTTAAAGAAGTAGTGATCAAGCTATAAGCTTTCATTGTTAACTGAAATCACAAATGATAGTGCCAGGAAGGTCAAATTTCTTATAAAGAATCAATTCTCCGAAAAGGTTAAGGACTTTTAGTTTGGCAAATCATTCTGTATCATCAATCATTCTTTTTGTACATTGTTAATTAGTTTTCTTTATTCCTTAATTTTGCTTGGTAGTTTTAGTTAAATTGTTCTAGCCTAGTCAGTTTAATTAAGAGTTTAATTGAAATATTTTAACTTTAAGTTTAATTGTTTGTTAATAAATTATTATACTTTGGAGAAAGGTTGTTGTGAATTTATTCCATATTTGTGCAGAGTTTGCTGTTTAAGAATGCTAGTGCTCGAATCACTCTTTCATCTATTGTTCTAATGCCACAGCCATGGCTAGTATTTACAGGACAATACTTGACAGACCGAATGGTTATTTAATTGAATATTAAATAATTTAAGCATTCTAACTGCACAGACAAGTTCTGACAACATGAAGTACAAGTGACAAGTCAACAAGTAATTTAGGGTTGATTAGATTAACAGATAGTTTCCTGAGAATAATATTTTGACAGCTACATCACTTTAGTGCAGTTAAACCTTAATGAGTAAATATCAGACTCATTACATCTAGCAAATTAAGAATTTTAGCTGCTTCTATTCATTTGTGCAATGTTTTACAAAACTTCTGCTGGGTTAGTACACACCTTCTGCACATCAACAGTGCTGTTCAGAACTGGAGCAGAATATATATATATTTATATATATACAGAGGTTGGACAATGAAACTGAAACACCTGTCATTTTAGTGTGGGAGGTTTCATGGCTAAATTGGACCAGCCTGGTAGCCAGTCTTCATTGATTGCACATTGCACCAGTAAGAGCAGAGTGTGAAGGTTCAATTAGCAGGGTAAGAGCACAGTTTTGCTCAAAATATTGAAATGCACACAACATTATGGGTGACATACCAGAGTTCAAAAGAGGACAAATTGTTGGTGCACGTCTTGCTGGCGCATCTGTGACCAAGACAGCAAGTCTTTGTGATGTATCAAGAGCCACGGTATCCAGGGTAATGTCAGCATACCACCAAGAAGGACGAACCACATCCAACAGGACTAACTGTGGACGCAAGAGGAAACTGTCTGAAAGAGATTTTCGTGTCCTAACCCGGATTGTATCCAAAAAACATAAAACCACGGCTGCCCAAATCACAGCAGAATTAACCTCAACTCTCTTGTTTCCACCAGAACTGTCCGTCGGGAGCTCCACAGGATCAATATACACGGCCAGGCTGCTATAGCCAAACCTTTGGTCACTCATGCCAATGCCAAACGTCGGTTTCAATGGTGCAAGGAGCGCAAATCTTGGGCTGTGGAAAATGTGAAATATGTATTGTTCTCTGAGGAGTCCACCTTTACTGTTTTCCCCACATCCAGGAGAGTTACGGTGTGGAGAAGCCCCAAAGAAGCGTACCACCCAGACTGTTGCATGCCCAGAGTGAAGCATGGAGGTGGATCAGTGATGGTTTGGGCTGCCATATCATGGCATTCTCTTGGCCCAATATTTGTGCTAGATGGACGCGTCACTGCCAAGGACTACCGAACTATTCTTGAGGACCATGTGCATCCAATGGTTCAAACATTGTATCCTGAAGGCGGTGCCGTGTATCAGGATGACAATGCACCAATACACACAGCAAGACTGGTGAAAGATTGGTTTGATGAACATGAAAGTGAAGTTGAACATCTCCCATGGCCTGCACAGTCACCAGATCTAAATATTATTGAGCCACTTTGGGGTGTTTTGGAGGAGCGAGTCAGGAAACGTTTTCCTCCACCAGTATCACGTAGTGACCTGGCCACTATCCTGCAAGAAGAATGGCTTAAAATCCCTCTGACCATTGTGCAGGACTTGTATATGTCATTCCCAAGACGAATTGACGCTATATTGGCCGCAAAAGCAGGCCCTACACCATACTAATAAATTATTGTGGTCTAAAACCAGGTTTTTCAGTTTCATTGTCCAACCCCTGTATATATATTTATATATATATACACATATATATATATATATATATATATATGTATGTTTGTGTGTGTGTGTGTATATATATGTATGTATGTATTGTACAAGTGATTATTAGCCAATGTTGTGTTTGCTGGCAGACTGGGGTTGCCACAGAGCCTTTAGAGCCCTGGGTACGGTGCAGGTCTGTTAGAAGATACTGCTCTTGTCATGACCTTTGCATGTTTCTTCCTTTCTCGTCATTATTATTAATTTTGCACAGAGCCCCAAGATATTTTTGGACCGCCTCTGTTTAACTGCTAAGCAAGATCAAGTAAACCTCGCACCGCTTGAATAGGTTAGTTTACCAACCCTGCACCGCTAGTTTATGCTGAACCGCCCAAGGCCCAACACGTCTTTGTCACGTGATCCTAATACAGAATTGCGCACGCGGCTGTCGGTTAATTCAGATGATGTCAGACCGGTTGGCGGTTATTTGGAGACGGTGACCATGGCAGAGGATGCGGCTATTTCAGAGGAGACCTTAACCAGTGGTCTGAGTCTGTTGGTCAGTTTGGGTAACATTTTGCTCCAGAATGCCGAGCAGGAAGCAGCAGGTAGGAGGACCTTTAAATAAAATAACATTTATTCCACGCTTTAATGAGGTATTTTTGTTGACGGTAAATGTAAATAACCAATTAGCGCCTCCTATTAGTCACACCTTTTTAAGTTACTAATAATACTGGAGTGCTATGACGTTATAACTTAATTAACGCGTAAATGACGACTAGTCTTATTGGATTACTTCAGAACATCTTGATGTATTTCTCAAATTAGAATATCTGCTAATTTGTATATACTTTGCTTTTATTAAGGTTGGTTTAAACTGACGTTTATAATTAACAACTGTGCATAGTATTACTGTTCTATTTTCTGACTACAAAGCAATTGTTCTTGAGCAAAGCAGCTCTGATCAAATCCTTGGATTAAAATACCAGACTGTTTAATTCCTGTCATGCTTGTTTCCAGTATGAAGGTGTTGCAGAAATCCACTTTACCTCTAACAAAGCGTCTTTGTTATTCTACAGCCTCTCTGGAGTCTTTTGTTCCTCATAAGATCACAACTTTATTTGGTTTGATCACAGCTGGGGAAGATTTCTATAGAAGGTAAAAACATGACATAGAAATTATATTTTATATGTATATAAAAGTGTATTCTCAACGTGATTTGGCTGGATTTGAATTTTGAAGAACCTCTGTTTTCAAGCAGCATTGGAGTAACGACAAAAGGTGAAGCCGAGGCCGTCTGGCAGAAATCTCACCAGTAAGTGTGACAAAATGTGACTAAGTCTTCAAGTTCCATGGTGAAAATGTCATCTTTGGTAAGCTGTTTTTCCATTAAAGGCTTTAGTTTTTGGTGATCTTTGTATGAGCAGGAACTTTAAAATGTGCTCTATTTAAATACAAATGTTTCAAGTAATTTGGGAATGGGTCCATCTTTCCATTGTATTCTGCTGATCTGAGATTGGGTCATGGAAATAACTAGTTGAGCAAGGGAAACTTTGACATCTCCCACTTATGCAACAATCTCCAGCTGCTTCTTCTGAGGTCCCAATGTATCCCCAAGCCACAGGAGATCCCAGTGAGTTCTGGGTCTCCCTTGGGATCTCTTCCTATTTGGACAATCCTGTAAAATCTTTAAATAATGGCGTCCACCAGACATTTTAAACAGACGCCCAAACCATTTGAACTTACTTATTTTGCTGTTCCAACCTTCTCGGGTTGTAATGCGATGTTGATAAGCACTCAAAGACTAAACTGACAAGTCTTTTCCTTGAAAGGAGTCACTTGGGAAGATCTGATTATGGATGTCTGTTGGACACCTCCCTTCTCCAGGTATGTCCCAACAGGAGGCGATCTCAAGGAAAACCCAGAATCCACTGGGATCTCCAGGTTGGGAACAATTGGAATTCCTTAAGGAGGAACTTTAGAGTGTTGCACAGGAGACGGACTTTAAGTTTCTTTTCTTAAAGTCTTTCTTACATCGCTGAAAGGTTTATGACAGGGTCCTCTTCCTATTTAACATTTAATAACACTTTCTAATTTTCAGCTCCATTTAGAGATCACAGTGGATTGACTGCCTATATCTGACCCTGTCTTTGCATACTGCTTTGTCACACCAGCCCTCTGCAAATCCACCTTAACAATTACATATATCAATCTTTTCTGTAGTTGCCTCTTGTCCTACCATCTTCCACAAATATATTTCCAATCCCTCCTGTGCATGGGACAAATCATCTCAGCCTTCCAGTATAAAGGTTCTCCGGGGTAACAGTCTGGGAGGGAAATCACACGTCATTCCCGGACCTGAAGAGATAAGATATATTATCCCTTCTGGAATAGTCTGGAATTTAATGAAAATATTTTCTAAATCTGGATACATTTGGAAAATGATACTGCAGCATGTTTGATAGACTATCTCCCAATCACGTTGTCTAAAAGGTCATCCATCTATCTCTCTGTCTATACATCTATGCCTCCTTCCTTTGATTTTTACTTCAAATATTGGCTACAAAGGACTGAGAGTTGTGAAAGTTTGGGTCTGGAATTGGGACATTTTGACATGAAAAATGTCCAGGAAGTCTGGAACCAGGGTGTAATCATTTATGCATTTATATTAAATAAACATCTTTTCCCCAGCCAACCAGCGGTCAGAGAGCAGGTAGAAGAGCTTCTGAAACTGGAGGTCTGTACATCCATCACAATGTTTCGATTTTGAAATATCTTTTTAGTTTTTACTTCCAACAAAACTGTAAAATGATGTTCATTTTCTGATTTTGTTTTGAAAATGAAAATGGTTATTTGTTGTGCTTCTACATTTGACTTTTTGTTTTCCTGTACTCTTTTCATCCAATATATAAATTCTGGTACATGGTCATTTTGCACAAATATTAAAGCCCAGTTAAAACAAAACAGGCTTAATTTATTTCACTTGTACACTTTATGTCCTGTATATTTCAGTTTGTTGCACGACTATATTTAAATTGTAATTAGCTATCTCTTCTGATTCATTTATGCAGAATGAGTGGGACTCATTCCTGCTGAGCCTGGACAAAGGTTTGCAGATGACTGATGAGCAGCTGTCAGGAGCAAAGACAGTCGACAGTCTGAGTCCAGACTTTCTGTTCACTAATGCGCGATCAGGAGAGTAAGTTCCCCCTCCAATCATCAAAACTAGTTGAAACTATCAGTTGGATTAAATTTGGTGATTTATTTATCCCAACTAGCCTTAGATGGGCATGTTTCACTCACTCTCATCAGTTTACATCAGTCTGTGAGCATGACATGAAGTCATGTTTTTTGTTCAAAGGAGTGTGACTCTGGGTCAGTTCTTGGGTCAGGGTCAGAAGCTGCTGCTGGTTCTCGTTGGACATTTGGGATGGCTGCCGTGACGGGACCATGTGGCCGAGCTGGAGGCCAATCAGGTCAGTGCACCTTTTGCGGTTTGATATGAAATACTACCAAAAGGACAAGAAGTTTCACATTTGTAATGTTTACCTTCATGGAGACATGTTGCAAAAACCCATTCCCCAAATGTTAACCACTTTCAGTGTACAGGGGTTGGAGAATGAAACTGAAACACTGAAACTGAAACACCCGTCATTTTAGTGTGGGAGGTTTCATGGCTAAATTGGACCAGCCTGGTAGCCAGTCTTCATTGATTGCACATTGCACCAGTAAGAGCAGAGTGTGAAGGTTCAATTACCAGGGTAAGAGCACAGTTTTGCTCAAAATATTGAAATGCACACAACATTATGGGTGACATACCAGAGTTCAAAAGAGGACAAATTGTTGGTGCACGTCTTGCTGGCGCATCTGTGACCAAGACAGCAAGTCTTTGTGATGTATCAAGAGCCACGGTATCCAGGGTAATGTCAGCATACCACCAAGAAGGACGAACCACATCCAACAGGATTAACTGTGGACACAAGAGGAAGCTGTCTGAAAGGGATGTTCGGGTGCTAACCTGGATTGTATCCAAAAAACATAAAACCACGGCTGCCCAAATCACGACAGATTTAAATGTGCACCTCAACTCTCCTGTTTCCACCAGAACTGTCCGTCGGGAGCTCCACAGGGTCAATATATACGGCCGGGCTGCTATAGCCAAACCTTTGGTCACTCATGCCAATGCCAAACGTCGGTTTTAATGGTGCAAGGAGCGCAAATCTTGGGCTGTGGACAATGTGAAACATGTATTGTTCTCTGATGAGTCCACCTTTACTGTTTTCCCCACATCCAGGAGAGTTATGGTGTGGAGAAACCCCAAAGAAGCGTACCACCCAGACTGTTGCATGCCCAGAGTGAAGCATGGGGGTGGATCAGTGATGGTTTGGGCTGCCATATCATGGCATTCCCTTGGCCCAATACTTGTGCTAGATGGGCGCGTCACTGCCAAGGACTACCTAACCATTCTTGAGGACCATGTGCATCCAATGGTTCAAACATTGTATCCTGAAGGCGGTGCCGTGTATCAGGATGACAATGCACCAATACACACAGCAAGACTGGTGAAAGATTGGTTTGATGAACATGAAAGTGAAGTTGAACATCTCCCATGGCCTGCACAGTCACCAGATCTAAATATTATTGAGCCACTTTGGGGTGTTTTGGAGGAGCGAGTCAGGAAATGTTTTCCTCCACCAGTATCACGTAGTGACCTGGCCACCATCCTGCAAGAAGAATGGCTTAAAATCCCTCTGACCACTGTGCAGGACTTGTATACGTCATTCCCAAGACGAATTGACGCTGTATTGGCCGCAAAAGGAGGCCCTACACCATACTAATAAATTATTGTGGTCTAAAACCAGGTGTTTCAGTTTCATTGTCCAACCCCTGTACTTTCCCAAGCTGGCTCCACTTGACTGTAAAGCTACAACCCATTTACTTCTAGAACAAAAATGCAAAATATAATCTCCATGTGAATCAAAAGAGAATCGTTAATCTGGATTGTAAGCAGTGTGATAATTTTCTTTTGCTCTGCAGACCCTCTTGGAGGCTCGGTCAGTTCAGGTCATGGTGGTTTCCTTCGGCAATGTGGAGGGAGCTCAGCTGTGGCTGGAAGGGACTGGATGTACCTTCAAAATGCTGATGGATTCGCAAAGAAAGGTCAGCATTAAATTTACATAAAAGCTGTCTCTGTCCTAACCTATAGAAATAGCAGTAATTACAACAATCTGAAGTGGTAAAATGGTGGCAAGTACGAGAAATTAACAGACAACTTTGTCATGAAATACAGAAATGGCTTTGACTCAACAAAAATAGTTGAAAGTAACCAGTTTGGGAATTTACTGATTGTTTTAACAGCTGTTTAATGATGCCATTAAGGCTCAGTGACCCAGACCATTTATTCTGAGAAGTCAGTCACCAGATGTTGCCATCAAAGCAACTTTTGACAGTTGCCATACAGACAGCCGTGCTGACTTTATAAACCCATCTCCTGCAGTCACCAGCCTGTATTTTCTGGTGCAGGTCTACAGGAGTTTGGGGCTTGGCTCATCCTTCTCCAAGGTGTTGAAGTTTGGCTGTCTGATGCAATTTTCAGAGTACAGCATTGCAAACAGAGACTTCCCTGATGTCCCACATCGCCTGTTGGAAGACATTTATCAGGTACCAAGACAAATCTGCAAAAACGAAGACAGAGCACTGATGTGATGACTCGAGGCTGTAATAAAAGCAAACATAAGTTTACCTGCATTAAGAACATCCATATCTCATCACTATCTATATTTGTGAGATATTCTATATGATGCAAAAGCTTTTAGGTATGTGGTAATGCTATTTCTCTATTTTCATTATTTATTCATTATAGAGTTCCTTTTTGGGCACTATCTCCTAGTTTCACCAATTTAAAACATTCTAACACCATTTTATTGAGCTAATGTAGGACATGGGCTATTTGCGCCTTTGGTTTTCATATATTTTATACATTAACCTTTTTTTTCTGTCAAATTTTGCTCCTTAAAAGTAAATAGATAAATCCTAATATTCCTCTGTGAAAGCCAACAGCTTCTGCGTACCTCCAGCCAGAAACACCACTTAAGCTTTTAACAATTAACAGAACATTAAGCTTTAACTAATTGATTGAATCTTTCAACATAATTTACCATTTTTTCAGTTCTTGGTCATTTTTAGAAGTTTCCTGCTTTAACAACGGGAGCTGATGGATGAAACCCTTCCAGCTTTGCACTGCTTTCTAACTTTCTGAAACGTTTCTAAATGAACTTTTTCTTACTTCCAAGAATTTCAGACTTTATGTACAATTTAGGAACCAAACAAGGAAATGTCTTCTCTTTTAGGTAGAGCTCCTGTGAAAATATTATGACTGACAGAATTTAAGCTATAAACCTCAGAGTCTGAGGCTTACTTACTCATATTGATAGTGACAAAACTCTAAGAATTTCAAAGAGAAATGACCTGTTTTTACCTGTTGTTTGCCTACATTTGGAAAAAGAAAACTACATGTGTGTTCCTTGGGATTAGATTTTCACTTCTGCCTGGTGGTACAAAAGGTGTGCTTTGGGTTTTTCACTGGACATTTCAGGCTGTCACTCTGGGCCATATTACAGGTTATTGGGCTAACAGAACTGAGATGCTCATATAACTTATCTGCTTCTCAGCTTAGCTCAGAGTTTAATTTTTTGCTGTGTTCGACTTTCCTTTCAAGTGGAATGTGGGATTTACATCCCACCCAAGCTGAGCTCGCTCCAGTTGGTCCGGAAACCAGTGGCATTTGCTTTTTGTTGTAGCGTCAACTATTCTAAATTGTACATGTGCAGCAGCCATATTGAATACCAATCCTGAGACTGCTCCTTAAACTTCCAATGACGTCAGGGACAACCTTGGTTTACTGGAAATGTTGAAAAACACATTTCATTTTCCACTAAATCCACTCTTGCATTGACCAAACTTTATCTATCACCAAATCGACTCTTAGCCTTACAAAGTTGAATTTCCACAAGCTAAGCTTAAAATTGTGTCTTTTGATTCTTTTGTTTTAATCTTGAATTCTGTTTTGGAAGGAAGGTTTATGAAAATGTATCTTTGTCATACAGTACTGTTCAGCTCTGTTGATGTATTTAAGCTTCTATGGTTTCAGTCTTTGCACTTTTTTCTCTCAGGTTTTTCTGTTTTTATACTATTCAGCTTTAAAATTGCTATTAACCCATCAGGTTAAACTGGTTGGTCTGCTTTGAGTTTCAGCAATGTCATTTAACTTCACACAAAAATAAAATTTTTCCAGTTTTCTCTCATTTCATTTTAATTTAGCTTTCACCTGATGCTGAGCTTAAAATACATCTTTAACTTCAGTATTTCATCAGGTTTTCTAAATGATACAGCTTTAAACTTTACAGTTACTTTTATATGGCCCTTTTTGGCAACATAAGGGCAGCACAAAACATGCTAGAAGCTCGGCATCAAAATCATCTCTCTTGCCTATAATGGTTTATTAATGGACATCTAATTATTAATGATGCAAAACCAATTCCTATATTATCGTATGCATTATCATTTGTATTATATAGGGGGTATAGCTTCCCTGGACCACTTTTTTGGCTTGACTTTGGTGCTTAATGTATTCTTCAGCTTTACTCTGCATTGTTTTATATATTTTACTCATTTCTTTAGCTGGGCGGGGACTTTTTACTGGACGAAATGGGAAAGGTGCTTTTCTCGCATCCGTCTAAAGACCCTCTGGACAGACCAAGGTTGACAGATGTCCTGCAGGCTGCTGAGGCCGACTCCACCGGCCCTGAAGAGAAACATGAACATCTTGAAGAAACGCTGTAAGAAAAACATTGATGCCCCGAAGGAAGAGCAGCTCTTTGATGCACACTGATGACGTCTTGTCTCACGCTCATTACGAAGAGATGCGACTGATGGCGAATTGTGCAGAAAAGACTAAACTGATCTTCCTTTGCCATGTCAGTGTTGGGATTTCAGATGAAAAAAAAGTAATGTTTAAAAGTAATGTTTACTCATTATTTACAGTTTAAACCAAATATTTACATAAACCATATAAAAAGACATAACCTTTGAGTTAATAAGGGGCATATCTGTGGATGTATTTTAAAACACCTCAAACAAACTGCCTTATTGTGTGACATTATGATAAAATGAAGAAAAACAGACCAGATATCAGGAAGAGAATATCCAGATGCCTGAAGGTGCCACTTTCATCTGTTTAAATGCACATATAAAGAGCATGGTGATGTCCAGCCATCATAAAGAAACATGCCTTGTAAGGGTCCTGGCTAAAGCTGGTCATTATTCACTGTGAAACAAGTTCTGTTCTGACATGGACTGAAAGGCCACACTGAGAGGAGGAAGCCATTACCCCAGAAGAATATATAAAAACACTCATGGAGAAAGACCTTAGTTTTGGAGACACATCCTGTCCTCTGATTGAAGCAACATCTCTAGACATCAGCCAGGAAGTCGAAGCTTCAGCACCAGCGGGTCAATGACCCTAAGCATACAGCCAAATTAGTTACAAACTGGCTCTTGGAGAACAAGGTCAGTGTTTTGAAGTGGCCATCACAAACCTTGATCCCAGTCGCTGAAAGGGTGCGTTAGAGTAAGGCAACTTACAACCCTGACCTAGTTAAACCAGTTCTGTCAGAAGGAATTGACCAAAATACCAGCAAACTGTTGTGAGAAGCTTGTGGAAGGATACCAACAACATTTGACCCAAGTTATAGAGCTTAAAATGTTGTTTCAACAAATAGAAAGGTAAAGTATGCACATTTTAGAAAATAAATCTGTGTCATTATTCTGGCATTAAGCAAATAGAAATAATTTTAATTCTGTTCTAAAACCGGAAGGTTTCGTCAGATTTAATGTAAAACGAGGGACAAATGGTTTTGTCTTTCTATCCGGTGTATGTAAACATCTTTCAACTGTATATTCATGCCTTAATGATTATACCTTTAAAGTGCATTAACTTCAGAGGCATATCAACAGCAGGAGATATTTATAGGTTTGCAATGGTGAATGACTTTATTTTTGAAAAATCAAGCATCACAAAGCTTCAATTAACAGCTTAATTAAACTAATTATGTTGCTTATGGAAGGAATAATAAATATAATCAGGTTGTTTAATACACTTCTATTCAGTGCATCTCCTTTAATTAACAATGGAAATTATATTTATGAAATTGGTCTTGATTAAAGCCCAGGAGTTAAAATGTATAAGGATCAGTATAACCTCACCACACTACCCAACATATTCACAAAGGAAAATTCATTGCTGGTATTTATACTGAATAGTTACACTGAAAACTGATGTACTGTTTCTGAGCTATTATTAAAAATAATAAAAACCTATTCTAACTACAACTTGTTTTGTTTTACAGGCTTAGTAACTCAAATAACTGAGTATAAATCATAGGTGCAGAAGGCTCGGTCTAATCTGGACAAAAGAATGTGGGCTCAGCAGTTTACCAGGAGTGATGCTCAGCACCAGGCTTTATTAAAACATTACTGGTACTTAACAGAGAGGCCGCCTCTTTATTCCTTTTAAGGCCCGAGTACACACTGATGGAGATCTTGAAGGGGTTTGGTATGTGCCGATTCCCAAGAAAGTTCCTCCATCTTACAGTTTTTACCATTGTTTGGAAATCCTGAGCCAATATTTAGAATTGCCTGAATATAATAATCAGTTTAACTGGCGTACAGCCATATTTATGCAGCTGCATGAACAGCAATGTTTGAAGCACTAACGCGGCACGAAGTGTTTACTGAATTATTTGCATTTGACACATACAGTACATTTCAGTCCATGGTATTATGTATTTACATATTTAGATGCTTACTTGTTTATTTAATGCTGAAATAGTTCTACACTGAATTGGACAACAGTGAAAAGTTTGCTGTGAAGACAGACTTTTAGTTTGCATGTAGCCATCATGGGTTTGAATTACGTTTTGTTTTTGGATTTTTTTATAATTTATTCAAATTGTCTCTTTTCGGGGTAGAATGATCATACAACAAACAACCTTAGTTCATTTTAAAGCAGAAACTGGTTTCTCTGAGACACAATTATGCATATAGTATCAAATATAATAATAATAACACCTACACCTTACTAATATTTGGTGAAATGTCTATTAACATATGGCACTATGACCACTCAATTAGAAGGGTTAATTTAAATTAGATGGTTTCTTTCAAGCATATTTTACAATGTTGTAATCATGTTGAGGTTGAGACTTTGTGTCAGTCATTCTAGAAGGTTAACAGGCCTGTTTCAATGCTTGTTGGGGCTCCTAGTTCTGTTGGAACAGCCCACCATGTCCAGGTTTCGACCATCTGACCCAAACGGTCTAAGAACCCCTGAGATTCATGAAAATGATTAAGGATGTTCAGGAACTATTTAGGAACCGCCAAGGCTCAAGCCCTTCATGAATTGGAAACTGCTGGAGCACTAGTGTTGGCATCCAGTTTTTTACACCACTGTGGACTGGGGGACAAACAACTAAGAAAGAAGGTGCTCCAAAATCGATTCCTCCAAGCTGGACTGAAATTTGCAGCTGGTTGTGTAGACAAGCCAAATGCCTTTTTGGAGTAAATCTTTATGATGAGTGGAGACAAAGATTGAGCTTTTTGATCACGATGACAAGATAGAATGAGTCAATGGGAGGCTTTCAAACTGTTAAGCATGGCAGTAGTAGCATCATGCATTGGGGCCAATCCACTGCCAGTGGTTCTGGTGCATTGCACAAAGTGGACGAAATAATCAGGAAAGACTTGAAATCAAATCATCACCATCAGAACCTGTTTTGGAATGAATAAAGCAGGCTAATTGGATGTTTCTGAAAGTCTCAGCCCTGTTAAGATTGTGTTGATGGTGCTTAGAAGCTGGATTTCTGCAAGGAAGCTTACTACGTTAAATAAAGTCTACCATTTCTTCTGGTGTTGCTGTCAAATATGCAACCAGTATTATGCCAGAAGCTTGCTGATGAGGTTAAGCCTGTGTGCATCCCTAACGTTTGCAGGATCAATTCAGCCTGGATAATTTCTTTTCAAATGGATCATCATAAGTCCAAAATTAACATGAAATTCATGCCAAAGATGAGTGTATGCAAACGTCTCTCCAGAGTTCTACTTTGGGAGTTTGTCACTTTATGTATGTAGACCATGTTATATAGTAAAATAAATTATGTGAAAATTATTAAATAAAAAAAATGTTTGTTTCTTTTATTTCTATTTCTGAAGATCAACACATTCAGCTTTGAAGTACTGTCATTATCAGGAAAATGAAACTGTTTTTAAAAGAGTTCATTTCAAAGTGCCACCCTGTCATCAAACTCGCAGACATAGTTCATGGTCCGGTCGCAGTAGTGGTCCCACCAGTCCCCATCATCCGATGACATAGCCACGCAGTTTTCTCGTTTTCCTCCGTCTGGCTGACTGGACAGGAAGTGTTTACGCCACTGGAAGTACGTGACCCGTGTGCCATCGTCGAATAGGTACCAGCCTTCAGAGCGCAGGTCGTTGATCCCCAGCCAGACGGGCCAGTTCCCCGGGCTAAAGAAGGCCTTGACATAGTCTGCCAGGGCCTCCTGCTCCTTGCGGTCACGGGGCATTGCCAAGCGTCCTCCACGTTCCAGGCACTTCCTTGATGCTCCCGCATAGTCGGCTAAACTGTTGTAGACTAGGTAACATTTGTAGCCCATTTTATGTCCTTTTTGGCAGCCTAGGAAGGAGAAAATAAACTGAGCATGCTTTAGAGGCCTTAGAAGACATACATAGCTCTGCATCTGGAATGTTGAAATGTAAATCTGGATAACATTTTCCAGTGGACACAAATATGCCCCTGTGCACAAGATGATTTCAATCATCTAAAAGATTGCATACTCCAGATACCTTAGGAATTACCCACAAAATACCCCTTTATTTAACTTATTTAGGTGTTTAGGTAAAATGTAGGTAAAGTTGCAAATCATCCATTATTTTTTCATATTTTGCATTGAATTAGTGAGACTTTCTAGTAATGTTTAAAATGGTCCTTGTCAGTTTTTTTCTTGAGACTAGCTGCTTTTTTAACCTTGATGATTCATAGGTCAAAGTCAGCAGACCTACCAAGCATTCAAAGTCAACATTTCTTCAGAAATGATCTTCATGAAAAGAAAACAAATTTGGTTCCTAGGAAGCAAAACAATAAGTAACATGGTATGACTCATGGTAAATACAGCCTCAGGTGAACTCAGAAGCATGTGTCACCATGCAGCTAACAAAAGCTAAGCCAGTTTGTGGAAAAACAAAGTCCACCCTTATTCTCGTTCATGAATAAGGAAAATAAGTAGCACTGAATAGATGATCATCTGGAAATGTTGGAATCTCTGTAAGATAAGTAGGTTTCTCAGTTTGCTGCTGTGGAGCATTCGGTATGTGTTAACACAATGAGGACATTGGCTTTCAATTAAACAACTTTAACACATAATTAAAAGTGGCACATTTGTCTAATGGACAGTTTTTGCAGGGCAGGTTGGTGTTTTTTAGGTTTTTTATTTCTCTGGAATCCATTCATGTTGTATTGTTTTATTTATCACAAATCCCCAAATATCTCAGTGATCCTCTGATGAACCGGCTGGTAAACAATCAAGAAGAGATTTCTTCATGGGCTGATGTACCTACAGCAGATTGAATCATAACACCCCTGAGCGGAAACATGCCAGGGCAACCTGCAGAGTTACTTTTGATTTATTTTACTTTTGGCAGTCTTCCCTTCAGAGCTGTTTCTCTTTTCACACCTGTTGCAGGCCTTGTTATTTACATAGCAACCAAATACAGCAAAGCTGTAATTTTCTAAGGTATTACATTACCGCAGGCTTCCTTTGATATTTTCCTAATGCAACATTTTCTTTGTAGAGTTGCCTTATGTCATCAGAGTTTTGCCTTTGGGATACAAACATCACAGTTATTTGCATTAGAGACCAGATTAGTCCTGCATGTTACCTCATGTGTTTTATTTCCCGTCAGTCTTACCTCTTAGCAAATGGAGGCAAACTGATTCACATACCTGATCAAGAACCTTGAAACTGAACAGAATGTGGGCAGAGCTTTTCCAAATATTGATAAAAGCATGACTCTATCAAAATAAGCTATAAGTTGTCAGTCTTGATAGTTAACCAAAAACTGAGATTCACAAAGCAATTTGACTTTTTCTAACGTTCTGAAGTAGTGATGGACAGCTGTATGTTTTATTGTTATCAGAAAGAGATTTCAGCATGATTTAAAAACTTAAATTGATGTTTGCAAACCCCTCATTCCTTGAGAATGCTGCTTTAACCATTTTTTCCACTGTTGGTTCCATGATGGTATCAATAAATATCAGCTAATGTGAAAATATGGTCAAGGGCAATAATAGTGTGCTGTTCACCAGTACAGTTGTAGTACTTGCAGTAACTGGTGCACTGAAGTAGCGATATTTGTTTGTTAATAAGCAGAGTGATATTTAGTCATAGCCCTACAATCTATTGCTGCAAAAGACTGCAATAAATGTTTAAATCCTTTTATCATTACTTTATTGTCTCTATAAATATCACAATCACATTTTAGGTCCATATCGTTCATCCCTACTCTGAAGCTTTAAAGATGGTTTATTATACCTTCCAGTCTTCCAATTTCCTTACGATTGTCCTTGCTGTGTTGGTAGACCTCCTGGATGCTGTCCTCCAAATCCCCAACTTTAGCTTTTATGGAAGGGATGACAGCCGTCACAGAAAAGCATTGTTTGAATGACTTCATCAATGTTTTGAATCTTACCGTCCAGCCTGGAGATTCGGTCGATCAGCTGGCTGACTTTAACATCCAGAGTGTAATGACCGACATTTAACTTGTGAATGGCCTGGTCTATACCAGCTAGTCTGGATACTGCGAAAACAGTAAATGAAATGGAAAAGAATTGGGAAAATAACCCAAACAAATATGAAAGTTTCACATTAAGTGGGAAATATTAGACTGAGAAAATATGACCATTGCTTCTGAATGCTTAGTTTGAGGACTACCCTGCTACTCATAAGGGCAGGAGTAAATGATAAATTGGGCATTTATTTATAGGCACAGTCGTGGTAAAAAGGAAGTGCGTTGTCAATTATTGGGTAAAGAATATAGGCCATGGAGAAGGACTACCGGTTGGCCTCGAAGCGATTCTGGCAAACCGTCCGGCGCCTCAGGAGGGGGAAGCAGTGCTTTGCCAACACTGTTTATAGTGGGGGAAGGGGACTGCTGACCTCGACTGAGGACATTATCGGGCGGTGGAAGGAGTACTTCGAGGATCTCCTCAATCCTGCCATCACGCATTCCGTGGTGGAAACAGAGGCTGGGGACTCGGGGTTGAACTCTTTCATCACCCAGGCTGAAGTCACCGAGGTGGTTAAAAAGCTCCGTGGTGGCAAGGCTTCGGGGGTGGATGAGATCCGCCCTGAGTACCTCAAGTGTCTGGATGTTGTAGGGCTGTCATGGTTGACACGCCTCTTCAACATTGCGTGGCGGTCGGGGACAGTGCCTCTGGACTGGCAGACTGGGGTGGTGGTCCCCCTTTATAAGAAGGGGGACCGGAGGGTGTGTTCCAACTACAGGGGGATCACACTCCTCAGCCTCCCTGGTAAGGCCTACGCCAGGGTATTGGAGAGGAGAGTCCGACCGATAGTCGAACCTCGGCTTCAGGAGGAACAGTGTGGTTTTCGTCCCAGCCGTGGAACACTGGACCAGCTCTATACCCTCTACAGGGTGCTCGAGGGTTCATGGGAGTTTGCCCAACCGGTTCACATGTGTTTTGTGGACCTGGAGAAGGCATTCGACTGTGTTCCTCGTGATGCCCTGTGGGGGGTGCTCCAGGAGTATGGAATCGGGGGCCCTTTATTAGGGGCCATCCGGTCCCTGTACGAGCGGAGCAGGAGTTTGGTCCGCATTGCCGGCACTAAGTCGGACCTGTTCCCAGTGCATGTTGGACTCCGGCAGGGCTGCCCTTTGTCGCCGGTCCTGTTCATAACTTTTATGGACAGGATTTCTAGACGCAGCCAAGGGCCGGAGGGGGTCTGGTTTGGGGACCAGTGGATTTCGTATCTTCTTTTTGCGGATGACGTGGTCCTGCTGGTCCCCTCTTGCCAAGACCTACAGCATGCGCTGTGGCGGTTCGCAGCCGAGTGTGAAGCGGCTGGGATGAGGATCAGCTCCTCCAAGTCCGAGGCCATGGTACTCGACCGGAAAAGGGTGGCTTGTCCTCTTCAGGTTGGAAGGGAGTTCCTGCCTCAAGTGGAGGAGTTTAAGTATCTCGGGGTCTTGTTCACGAGTGAGGGAAGAATGGAACGGGAGGTCGACAGACGGATCGGTGCGGCTGCCACAGTAATGGGGGCGCTGTGCCGGTCCATTGTGGTGAAGAGAGAGCTGAGCCGAAAAGCAAAGCTCTCAATTTACCGGTTGGTCTACGTTCCTACCCTCACCTATGGCCATTAACTTTGGGTCATGACCGAAAGAACGAGATCACGGATACAAGCGGCTGAAATGAGCTTCCTCCGTAGGGTGGCCGGGCACTGCCTTAGAGATAGGGTGAGGAGCTCGGCCATCCGGGAGGAGCTCGGAGTAGAGCCGCTGCTTCTCCACATCGAGAGGAGCCAGTTGAGGTGGCTCGGGCATCTATACCGGATGCCTCCTGGACGCCTTCCTCGGGAGGTGTTCCAGGCACGTCCCACCGGGAGGAGGCCCAGGGGACGGCCCAGGACACACTGGAGGGACTATGTCTCTTGGCTGGCCTGGGAACGCCTTGGGCTCCCCCCGGAGGAGCTGGAGGAGGTGTCTGGGGAGAGGGACGTCTGGGCGTCTCTGCTGAGTCTGCTGCCCCCGCGACCCGGTCCTGGATAAGCGGAAGACGACGAACGAACGACCAGGTACTAAAATTATTTAAGTCTCACCTGAAATGTTTAAAGTTTAACCCACAGATGTAATATTTTATAGTGCCTTGCAAAAGTATTTATACCCCTTTTCATATTTTGTCATATTACAACCACACACGTTAATGTATTTTGGGGGGATTTTATGTGGTAAATTAACACAGAGTAGTGCATAGTTGTAAAGTGGAATGGAAAGAATACTTGGTTTTCAAAATGTTTCACTGATAAAAATCTGGCAAAGTTTGGCATTTATATTCAGCCAACCTGAGTCAGCGCATCTGCAAGTCTTCTTGGGCTACGTCTCCACCAGCTTTGCTAGAGACTGAGATTTTTACTCATTCTACCTGGCTATATAGCTGTAGTATAGTCAGATCAGATGGAAAGTGTCCGTAAACATCAACTTTCAAATCTTGTCACTGATTCTCAGTTACAGTAAGGTCTGGGCTTTGACTGGACCATTCTAACAGGAATATTCCTTAATCTAAACCATTTCATTGTAGCTTAGGCTGTTTGTTCAGGGCTGTTGTCCTGCTGGAAGGTGGACAGGTTTCTTCATGTGTTGTCCTGTTTTTAACTCTATCCATCTTCAATCAACTCTGACCAGCTTCCCTGTTGCTGCTGAAGATGAGCATCCTGACATCATGATGCTGCCATCACCATGTTTCACACTGGTGATGGTCGATACAGGGTGATGCGTAATGTTGTGTTTTGGCACACTAAATGTTTTGCATGTAGGCCATTTGGTCTCATCCTACCAGAGCACTCTCCTCCACATGTTTGCTGTATCCCTTACATGGCTTGTAATTGCAAATGGGACTCCTGACAGCTTTCTTTCACTAATGGCTTTCTTGTCACTCCTCCATAAGGAAGGCAATTGGTTGCAATGAATTTTATTTAAGGGTATTGGAGTAAAGATTGGTTGAATACAAATGCACAGCACACACCTCACATTTTTATCTTTAAAAAAATATTGAAAATTATTCCAATAAAATACGCAGAAGTTTGTTTTTGTAACGTGACTTAATGGTTTCAGAGGTGTGATTACTTTTGCAAGGCATCTTTTTATCAAGACATACACCATTCTTAACCAAGTATGTAATCAATGAAATATTTTTAGGGTGCAGGATATTACTTACAGACGTAGTTGTACGAGTTTTCGAAGTCTGACACTTGGCTGGTTGGCTCTGGTTCAGGTTCTGGAAGAATATCAGGAACATCACCTCTGGCCCTCTTCACCTCTGTCACAGGGGCCTGACACACACACACAGAAAGATCACAATGATGCCACCGTTCTCATCACATGAGACTAGTTGGCATGTTGGCCCTTGAAATCTTCAATTTTAATCTTCTTTGAATTCAGAACCAAATCCAGGTTTGCTTCTACCTGGCCAGGTTTTTAAAGTTTGTTTGGCACAAACATGAGATATATAACAATACTTTAGTTTTGCCAATTTAGGAACTGAATGAACACGGACTTTAACATTTTTGTGTTTTTACAGTCTAATTTTAGATGTATTGTCAAAAATCTATCCACCTGAATTGGGAAGCATATGCAGTGGCTCCTTTCTATGGTTCCAAATACCCAGGCTTTCTTAAATCCTTTTACAGAAGTACTTAGGTTTCTTAAGCATTGCTTTGGCCCTTGGTTGTTGTTTCCTTTCTTTTCAGTACATGCGTATTGTGCAATGTACTGCTGAAAAGAAAAATATGAACAAATAAAGGATACTGGCTAGGGTTGAACAATATGTCATAAATTTATCGTTTCCCAATAACAGAATACAGTATTCCTACTGCTTGGAGCTATTTGTTTCAGTACCATGGTTTCAGGCTCTCTATGTCTGTAAGGCTTTTTGTGTCGGTGACACAAGTTTAATGCTGCAAAAGACGTTTTAGAAGGTTTTAATCAAGAAACTACAAATAAGTTGTTTAAATTACTAAAACGGCTGATAGCAACCAGAAGCAACTTTATAAATGAAACCTTGCTAAAATGGATATACAGTTTTTTATTTTTTATTATTCGGTAGTTAGATTGACTACTCATCTTTGATCTATGTTGGCTAAGAAACCCAAATAATTTATTTATCACAAGTCATGTTGTCATGCAGCATTCACCAACACCATCGCATATCGCATGTTTTCCTGTGGCGCTGCTCGCATTGTTCTTTTGCCATTTTGTACTTGTGCAGTTTCGGGTGGCTGTTTTGTACCCGACTCGCTTTGATATGAAAAAATCTAATCTATTTAGAGGACGAAATGTGGTTATGTGACTCCAGTTATTTTACTTTACTTTAGGGTCATGATCACAGTCAGTTGGCCCAAACAAGTATCAGAACCACAATCTACACTGCTCAAAAAAATAAAAGGAACTCTTAAACAACACAAAATAACTCCAAGTAAATCACACTTCTGTGAAATCAAACTGTTCACTTAGGAAGCAACACTGATTGGCAATCAATTTCACATGATGTTGCGCAAATAGAATAGACAACAGGGGGAAATCTTTGGCGATTAGCAAGACACACTTGTTGGGACCCATAAAACCCCACCTTTCCAATGGTCCGATCTCTTCCACGACGGTGACGACTGTGACAGGGGAGGCACAGCGCGCTAATCTCTCTTTGCTGGAAAACAGACATAACTCTTCAACTGGATCCGAGAGTGTCATACGATCATCGATCGTATGCACTGAGTTAAGTACTGATGAATTACTGTTGAAGGAATCCAGTATTCATTCATAAAAAGGGGTAAATTAAGGTCTAAGGGTGGCTTGACTTTCTCTCTGAGATTTACAGAGATTAACTGTTTCTAGAGAGTTCCCAGCACGACGCTGAGTGTAGCAGTTTCCCAGCCTGAAAGAAGGACAACAGGAGCTGCATCACCGTGGTTACGGTAACGTGCAGTTTGGTGGCTCGACAGAACGAGCCACTCCCCACAGTTAAGGAGGTTAGCTGTAGCTAACCATTTGTTGACTGTGGACGTTTCTTCAAACTTCGCCGCCCTGGACAGCTTTTCCTCAGCATGGTTCAGAGGTTAGGTTTGGGCAGAGAGATTTAGGATGAAATGATCTAAATGTTTTTCATTTATGAAGTTTGGGTTTGTTTGTGTTGAACTCAGCTATCTTGGTGCTAGCAGAATATCTGCAGCACACGTGCTCAGTTTTGTGTTCTGTGTTTGTGTGTTTTCAAAGTTAAGACAAAATTTACTTGAAGGGTGATTTTAAACAGAAGATTGATCATAACGCGCCGTCCGCACTTATGCATTTTAACCCTTTTATTAACGGTATTTTTAAAGGTGTGTGTTTGATTTTGGTAAGCTATCAGCTTCTTTTGTTAGCTTCAACTGCTAACAGCTAAGGACACGTGCTTGCTGCTAAATAATATTTACCCAGAAAGGGTTGGTTTTCAAGCCAGTAAATAATAGTTCCCTAAACATTATTTTACTAAAGTTGATAACTAAGTAAACACCATTAAGCTCCATTTCTCCAGAAAGATTTGGCTCTTTTCCAAAATATTCCCTTAATAATATTTCCTTAAATATTTTACCATTTCCTTAATATTTATTTTAATAAACAAAGGGAGCTTAATGAGACCCCGTTGAGAATTAGTCATCCAGAAGGTTGGTTTTATTCAGCAGATCATTCTTTAAAATATTATTTTATCTGATCTTGCATTGTGAAGGGTTGTCTAAAGGTATGCTGATTATTGCCTAAGTTGGTTCCAAGACTAACTTCATTTCCAGATTCTTCAAGATAATCCTTGGTTCTCAAACATAAATAACATTACACGGTAATGTTGTATCACTGTTTTGGTCATGGTTTTCAATCATCTTTAATCAACTTGTTTATATTGTACATAGCCCATTAGTCTTCATTATTCTTTAATTCTGCTTGGTAGTTTAATTGGATTGTTTTAGCATAGTAAAGAGTTTGTTGATTGAAATATGTTTGACTTTGCGTTGACTTATTTTTGTTAATAAATTCTTGTATTTTAAGAAATTGTGTGAATTCATTCCATATATGTGCAGAGTTTATGCTGTTCAATAATGTCAGAGCTTGGCTCACCCCTTTCTATTTTGTCCTAATACCATCGCCTTACTGGGCTTTTACTCACAGGACAACCCTTAACAGACCGAAATATTATTTCATATAATATTAATATTAAATAATATTTTCAGATTTATAGTCACAACACACTCAATAAAGGAGCGGTTCTGCAGGTGGGGACCACAGACCACTTTTCAGTACCTATGCTTTCTGGCTGATGTTTTGGTCACTTTTGAATGTTGGTGGTGCTTTCACACTCATGGTAGCATGAGACGGACTCTACAACCCACACAAGTGGCTCAGGTAGTGCAGCTCATCCAGGATGGCACATCAATGCGAGCTGTGGCAAGAAGGTTTGCTGTGTCTGTCAGCGTAGTGTCCAGAGCCTGGAGACGCTACCAGGAGACAGGCCAGTACACCAGGAGACGTGGAGGAGGCTGTAGGAGGGCAACAACCCAGCAGCAGGACCTACCTCGACCTTTGTGCAAGGAGGAACAGGAGGAGCACTGCCAGAGCCCTGCAGAATGACCTCCAGCAGGCCACAAATGTGCATGTGTCTGCACAAACTGTTGGAAACCGACTCCATGAGGATGGTATGAGGGCCCGACGTCCACAAATGGGGGTTGTGCTCACAGCCCAACACCGTGCAGGACGCTTGGCATTTGCCAGAGAACACCAGGATTGGTAAATTCGCCACTGGTGCCATGTGGTCTTTACAGATGAAAGCAGGTTCACACTGAGCACATGTGACAGACGTGACAGAGTCTGGAGACACCGCGGAGAGCGATCTGCTGCCTGCAACATCCTTCAGCATGACCTGTTTGGCAGTGGGTCAGTAATGGTGTGGGATGGCATTTCTTTGGAGGGCCGCACAGCCCTCCATGTGCTCGCCAGAGGTAGCCTGACTTCCATTAGGTACCGAGATGAGATCCTCAGACCTCTTGTGAGACCACATACTGGTGCGGTTGGCTCTGGGTTCCTCCTAATGCTGGACAGTGCAGACTTCATGTGGCTGGAGTGTGTCTGCAGTTCCTGCAAGATGAAGACATTGAAGCTGTGGACTGACCCGCCCGTTCCCCAGACCTGAATCCGATTGAGAACATCTGGGACATCACGTCTCGCTGTGTCCACCAACGTCACGTTGCACCACAGACTGTCCTGGAGTTGGCAGATGCTTTAGTCCTGGTCTGGGAGGAAATCCCTCAGGAGACCATCCGCCTTCTCATCAGGAGCATGCCCAGGCGTTTTAGGGAAGTCAAACAGGCACGTGGAGGCCACACACAATACTGAGCCTCATTTTGACTTGTTTTAAGGACATTACATCAAAGTTGGATCAGCCTGTAGTGTGTTTTTCCACTATAATTTTGTGTGTGACTCCAAATCCAGGCCTCCATTGGTTAATAAATTTGATTTCCATTGATGATTTTTGTGTGATTTTGTTGTCAGCACATTCAACTTTGTACAGAACAAAGTATTCAATGAGAATATTTCATTCATTCAGATCTAGGATGTGTTATTTGAGTGTTCCCTTTATTTTTTTGAGCAGTGTATAAAAATAGGGTTTAAAATAAAGTTTCTAGGAACTAATATACAATTAAATTATGTCAGATTTCAGCATTTTTATTATTTTGTTGAACAGTTGTTAAACAGAAATAACGAGATTTGTAGACGGGTACTAAATGGAAAATCCCATCTACCCAATGCCATCAGGCTATTTGGAGACACAACATTGGTTCATCCCTTTGGTTCACCAACATTTTCATGCTTTCAATATGGAAGCAAATAGTTACCATATTTCAAATGAAAAAGCATTTTCAGAAATGCTTTTTCAGTTTAAGAATGTGGCTGCATTGTTTGACTCATAAATTAAATTAGTAATCAATCATCCTATTTGCACTTGCATTTTCTTCTTCAAGACTGCTCATTCCTTCACTAAATTAAAATGAAATGAAAAAACATTTGAGATTTATTTTTCAAAATATGCCCCAGCAAATAGATACCAAAATTCAATTTGAAATGTAAAATTTGAAAATGAAAACACATTTGCTGAAATGCTTTTTCATTTTAAGAATGTGGCTGCATTATTTGACCCTAGAATTAAATTAAATTCTAGAATTGCGCCGCTCAAGGTGGCAGCAGGTTGGAGTAGCTCTGTTAGTTTTGATTGATTATTCTTTTTTGGGAACTATTCCTCTTGTGGTGGATACAGTTGATTTTTTTTGGACGACTGTCCACTCCGGTGTTGGATGCTGTGCAGCTTGGAGGATTTTTCTTAATACTTTGTATTTTTGGACATTTGTTATGATGCATTGCCATGGCAACGGGGTTGTTTCTTACAACCGGGAGCAGCTGATTAATATCTCAAAAGCTCAAATAATACTTCAACTACAACCCCAAATCCCTGATGAGTTGAAAAGGAGACGCCGTGGATGCAGAGCAGGAGCTAAGAGAAGAGAGAGAAGGAGGAAGTTCAAACCATCTCTTCCGTCGATTATGATGGGCAATGTGAGATTGTTGGGAAACAAGTTGGATGAACTCCAAGCCCTACAAAGGACCCAGCCAGAGTACCGGGCATGCAGTATCATGTGTTTTACTGAGACATGGCTGCAGGATCATATCCCCGACTCCAGCGTCTCTCTGCCGGGCTTTTTAACCATACGAGCAGACAGAGATTTAAAGAGGAGTGGCAAATGTAAAGGAGGTGGACTGGCTGTACTTGTGAACAACAGATGGTGTCATGCAGGACATGTTACTGTGAAGTGTCATCTCTGCTGTCCAGATATTGAACTGTCGGCAGTACGTTTTCGTCCATATTATTTACCTAGAGAGTTCACCAGTGTTATTTTGGCAACAGTTTACGTTCCACCTTCCGCTGTTGCCGACACTGCATGTGATGCCATCAGCTCAGTTGTTGCTAAGCTACAGACACAAAATCCCAATGCTGTTGTGGCAATTTCTGGTGATTTTAACCATGCTTCACTCTCTGCTACTCTTTCAACGTTTCAACAGTTTGTCAGCTGCTCTACCAGAGAAAACAAAACATTGATTTGTTTTAGGCAAATGTCAAGGACTCGTACATCTCTACAGCAAGACCTCCTCTGGGCAAATCAGATCACAATCTTGTTTTTCTCTGCTCGAAATATAAGCCCCTTGTTCAGAGGCAACCTGTAATAAAGAGGACTGTGAGAAAGTGGTCACAGGAAGCTGAAGAAGCTCTGCAAGGTTGCTTTGAGGCTACAGACTGGGACGCACTGTGCCAGCCACATGGAGAGGACATCAATGCCATGACTACCTGTGTAACCGACTATATAAACTTCTGTGTGGATAACACCATCCCCACCAGAACCGTGAGATGCTTCCCCAATAACAAACCTTGGATCACCAGTGACCCGAAGGACCTGCTTAACAAGAAAAAAAGAGCCTTCAGAGAGGGAGATAGAGAATTATTGAGGAGTATACAGAAGCAACTTAAGGTGTACAAGAAGAAGCTGGAGAGCAAGCTCCAGCAAACCAATATCAGAGATGTGTGGACAGGGATGAAGAAGATCACAGACTTCAAGCAGAAGGATGATCAGACAGATAGAGGTCTGGACAGAGCTAATGAAATGAACACATTCTTCAATAGGTTCAGTTCAGAAACAAGCTTCGCATCCTCCTCTCCTGCTCACAGCCAAACAGACATTCCACCTTCCTTTGACCCACAGGACCCACAGCTGTCCAGTAACACCTCACATTTTTTATCTTCCTCCTCAGCCCTAGACCCTTCTGCTTCTACATGTTTGCCTTCAACCATATGAGAAGATGCTGATGCTTCCTTTGCTTCCCCCTTCCACCTGTGTGTTTCAAGAAGTCAAGTGAAGTTGCAACTGGAGAGACTGAATCAGAATAAGGCTGCAGGTCCAGATCATGTCAGCCCTAGAGTCCTGAAGGCCTGTGCAGAGCAGCTCTGTGGGATTCTGCAGCACCTCTTCAACCTTAGCTTGGCCCAGAAGAAGGTTCCGGTGTTGTGGAAGACCTCCTGTCTTGTTCCGGTACCAAAGAAAACTCACCCATCAGTCCTCAATGGCTATAGACCTGTTGCCCTGACATCTCACATCATGAAGGTCCTAGAGAAACTCCTGTTGGCCCACCTGAGTAAGCAAACAGTACACCATCAGGACCCCCTTCAGTTTGCTTATCGCTGTGGAGTTGGAGTTGAAGATGCCATCATACACCTGCTTCAACAAACCCACTGTCAACTGGACAAAGCCAGCAGCACTGTGAGGATCATGTTCTTTGATTTCTCCAGTGCATTTAATACAATCCAACCTGATTTGCTTTGTCAGAAACTCCAGAAGACTCAGGTGGAGGCCTCAACAATCTCCTGGATCAAAGACTACCTGACAAACAGATCACAGTTTGTGAGACTGAAGGGTTGGGAGTCTAACCAGGTAGTCAGCAGCACAGGAGCACCACAGGGGACTGTACTCTCACCAGTCCTTTTCACTCTGTACACCTCAGACTTCCAGTACAAGACAGACTCCTGTCATCTGCAGAAATACTCGGATGATTCTGCAGTCGTGGGGTGGATCAGAGATGGACAAGAAGCTGAGTACAGGAAGGTGGTGGACCGCTTTGTGGCATGGTGTGGAAACAATCATCTCATTTTGAACGTGACTAAAATAAAGGAGATTTTAAGAGAAACAGGAATAAGTCAAAAACTAATTCTATAATGGGAGAAGAAGTGGAGGTGGTGGAGGAGTATAAATACCTCAGTGTTCACCTGGACAACAGACTAGAGTGGAGATGCAACTGTGAAGACATCTACAAGAAGGGACAGAGCAGACTGTACGTCTTGAGGAAGCTTAGGTCTTTTGGTGTTTGCAGCAAGATGCTGCATATCTTCTATAAGTCTGTTGTGGAGAGTCTGATCTCTTCTGCCATCATCTGCTGGGGAAGCAGCATCAGAGCCAGGGACTTAAAAAAGCTCAACAAGCTGAGAAAGAAGGCTGGTTCTGTTCTGGGGACTCCTCTGGAACCTCTGGAGATCATTGTGGAAAGACGGATTCTTCATAAAATGAAGAACATTATGGAGAACCCTGAGCATCCTCTTCATGAGACTGTCCTACAACAACAGAGTGTCTTCAGTCAAAGGCTTCTTCAGATCTGCTGTAAGACGGAACGCTACAGGAGATCCTTCCTGCCCACAGCCATCAGCATCTACAACGGCTCTTTGAAGAAACCTTCATAATATGAGCTATAACAACATTTAATTTCCCTTTGGGATTAATAAAGTATTTTTGAATTGAATTTGAATTGAATTGAATAAATAAAATTAGTGATCAATCATCCCATTTGCATTTGCATTTTCTTCTTCATGACTGCACATTTTATGCCATAATCAAAAAGAAAACAAAGCAGACATTGCTTTTTCGTTTTCGTGGTCTGACCGCAAAGTACTGCCCAGAACTCGAAAACAAAAAAGCATTCCGAGCGGCGGGCGCTGCAGAGTGACGTCAGCAGCCGCTGTTCCTCAGCTCCCTGCTGACCGAGCTACCCATCTTGTTCGGTAGGGGGCGCTGTGCACGTCTTCATTGGCCGCAGGGTGGTAGGGGATTCCGCGAGGATGCCAGAAGGTGCCAGACCAACCGTAAAAGCTTCCCATTGCGGTTGCCGCTGTTTTTGTGGAATCTGATGCTGATTATCGGCAAACGGGATGTCATTGTTGTTATAGCCTGTTACCTTTAAATAATGATTTCATTATTGATTATTATTTAATAAACAGCTTTAGTCCCATAACATAAGGTGATTGTATTTACTTGACATGGAAAATAAATAGCACTATGTGTTTGTGTGACGTGTTGAAAGGATGACGAAGATTTATTGCACAAACAGCCGGTTTATTATAGAGCACGAGTGGCTATTCTGAATTGTCACTCACAGAAAATTATAAATAAATGCTTAAAAACACGGTGGATGTCCCAGGCCATAAGGCTGCCACGAGGATGCCACAGCCTCCCACCGGAACTGCCAGTTCTGCCTGCCACTGCCACAAATTGAGCTCGGCCCTGCTGCAATTCAATCAATTTCTCGGCACGTTTGCAATGTAATGCAATGCAGACGTGCACAGCGCCCCCTACCGAACAAGATGGGTAGCTCGGTCAGCAGGGAGCTGAGGAAGAGCGGCTGCTGACGTCACTCTGCTGCGCCCGCCGCTCGGAATGCTTTTTCGTTTTCGAGTTCTGGGCAGTACTTTGCGGGCAGACCACGAAAACGAAAAAGCAATGTCTGCTTTGTTTTCTTTTTGATTATGGCATAAAATGTGCAGTCATGAAGAAGAAACTGTAAATAGGATGATTGATTACTAATTTTATTTATGGGTCAAATAATGCAGCCACATTCTTAAAATGAAAAAGCATTTCAGCAAATGCGTTTTCATTTTCAAATTTTACATTTCAAATTGAATTTTGGTATTTATTGGCTGGGGCATATTTTGAAAAATAAATCTCAAATGTCTTTTTCATTTTAATTTAGTGAAGGAATGAGCAGTCTTGAAGAAGAAAATGCAAATAGGATTATTGATTACTAATTTCATTTATGAGTCAAACAATGCAGCCACATTCTTAAAAAGAAAATGCATTTCTGAAAATGTTTTTTCATTTGAAATATGGTAACAATTTGCTTCCATATTCACAGTCCAGAGGCAAGTGGTTTAACAAAGGAAAAAACAAATGGCTTTAAATGATTAGGCGCTTGACTAAAATAAGTGGAAAACAAGCATAAATCCAAAGAAAAACTTTGGAGAGCCTAGAGAACTACTGGTTACAACCAGCTGGAAGATTACAAGAAGGTTTGGCTGCTTAGAAGTAAACTTTAAAGTAAAAACAAAGAAGACACACAACTTCTGCACAGTACTGACCTTTAACCAACACTTCAATTTCTCCCTTTGTTTCTCAGCCACTTATTGGCTGATTGAGCAAGAGTGCTGCTTTATTTTGAAGTCACAAATGTGCACTACTACCAATGTCTGCTTCCCTAGACATGTCATCTATGATTATTTGTGAATGATTAACACATAAGATCTCATCTCTTACAGTACTCCTACAGCTGGTAAGGCACAAACCAGTTTCAGTATCATGTCCCCTGGATGGACCAGAATGAAGATTACAGCAAAACAATAATAATAATACATTGCTTTAATAAACTGTACAAAAGGTCCTAACCTGTGTTGGTGCAGCGTCGATCATCCCTGTAGGAACACACACAGCCAGAAAACATAAACACAGGAATGTGTACGAAGTGGCAGCTGCTCCCATTTTACTCCTTTCACTAACTCTTCCTTCAGCAGCTAAAGCTCTCCGTGCTCCTCTGAACTGAGCTGCACTTTCTCCCTTCTCTTTTCCCTCATGGAGAAGCAGCTGGAATCTCTTTTCCATTAGATATGTCAATGGGAGGAAGCACACATCCCTCTAGGGTTGAAAAAAGAGAAAAGGCAGGTATGAAAAATCAAAACATCCCTGCTGCCTGTCCGCTGTCCTTCCTCTCAGTCTTCTCCAAGACAGGTCTGATTTCCTCTAAACAACAGGAAATCTCTTTGTTTTTGCTTCCACCTCCCATTTCCATGCTTTGTGAGAGCAGTGTGAATTTCCATGGATCTCTGCCCTGTGGAAACCATATGTATCCCTAATATAACCTCTCCACTGTTGGGACAAAAATAAAACCAAAATCGATTTCTTTATTTTTACTTATAGATTGAGTTTTTATCTCATCGAATAGTACAAAAGTAAATAAGTCTGCAATCTTTAACACACAAACTTGTGAAGTAAAATGTGTGAACTACAATCATAAAAATGGCATCAGTGTATATTGATCTACTGTACATTCGCATCATTGGTGGGTATGGCCACTGCTAAACATTTCTGTCAGAGCTGAACAGCATCACAAATCACTTACTCGGGGATTTATGTAAAACAGCATTGTTCAGATGGTGTCCAGGATGTTTGGCGTTTGGCTGCCCAAGGCAGCTTCATGGAAGCACAGAGGTGGCAGTGGGATGATATGGGACTTCTTGTAAACATGTTAGAGCAAAATTTCTAGATGAGAGCAAAACTTCTTAGCTGTCGATGTTATCGATGAAGTCTACAACTTTTTGTCATCTCTGTTTTCCTTCCCCATAGAAAGCATCTGTGGCTCAATGCTTCTGTGTTTAGCTGACTTTTTTCTGAGTCATTGACTGAACTATTGCTGCCATAAATTATGTATATTTACTCTGTTTTCCTCTTTCCATAAATAATACTTCAGGTTCATGCCTTTGTAGATTGCTGTGTGTGTTTTCTGGACTCAAAGAGCTATTGACTTCATGTATTCTTTTAGGTTTTTTTCCACAAAGAACTCAAAGGTCCAGACTTCTATGATAAGCCTACCTTTTTACTGGACAGTCATTGGTGGAACAATTGCTGTACCTGACTGTGTCCTTTTTGTCTTCCTTTCCCACTGAAAGTACTCCTGGCTCTGCGCTTTGGTGGTTAGCTGTGTCTCTTTATTAGACTGGCATTGATGGAACTACTGCTGCCATTAACTATGTGTACTCCCACCATGTTTCTTTACCATCGAAAGCACTCATTGGCCAGTGCTTTTGCTTTCTGTCACCTTCCTTACAACAGATAGTCCCTTATACTGATCCGGGTTTTGCTTTGCTGTTGAAACGAAGTCACATCATGCTTAGTCAAGATCAGGGTTTGCTGCAGAATCAATGACTCAAAGCAATCGGGTGGAGAAATTTCCTGTTTATCAGTACAAGCGTTAAACTTTAGACCCTTTAAGTCATTGAGGATTTACATTATCTGGCATAATCTGTGGAAAGAAATTTGCAGACCATAAATTATTTAATTTGCGTTGAATAATGTCACCATGAATGTAAAACAGTCAAACTTTTAAACTTTTAGCATGAAATCAAATTGCATTCATGTTACCTGTGTTATTTCTGGCTTAAATCCTCACTAAACACCCTCAGATTTTACCAAAACAAAAAGATCAGACCAGTCTGCAAAGCGTTTTCACTATAATGAGATAAAGTAGTGGGAACAGAAATATGGGATGTAAATCATTTCAGGAAATCTCGAAAGAAAACTAACAGGACTGTTATGTATGGGGCTGTGAGTCCGTTTGCGTGTGCGTATGTGTTTGAGGTTGTTGCAGGAGGTATGCCAGTTAAAACGCCTCAAGAATCTAGCAGACTTTCCAAAGAAGCAACGGAGGCAGAGTTTTGGGATGTGGAGACTGGGAATAGCGCCAGCAGTGGCTGGGACTCTGAGAGTCAGCTGTGTTTGAGTCTGCAGGACGTCTGCTCCAACACAGCTGCTACAGTAACATGAAAAATACCAGAAACATTTCCAGACCTCAGTTTGGATTCAAACATGGCTAAAAATTTAATGTTTCCACCTAAAGTCTAAATAGCAAAAGTGTACAAACCAAAGATTTAAGTATTTTAAATACTGACCTTTCAATTATTTACTGTCCAATCTAAATTGAGGAATAATTAATGTATTGCAATCTTTTAAAAGCATCTGCTTTCAATTGGACTATTTAGGTTGTGTCATATAAAATTCAGTATTTTGGATTTCTTGATGGTTCTTCTAATTATGTATTATGGAAAGGGTTCAGCTCAGGACAAAGGAAACTAGGCCGCAAAATCTTTTTATGACTCAAGTTACAGTTTCCATTGTACTGATGGAAATGTGAGACAAAATGTGGAACAGAAATACAGTTCCTCTGACCTGTTTCCATACTAACAAATATTATTATCGAAGCAGAATAGCATCAGCTTCTAAAGGCTAGTTATTCTACATAGATGGGCCCTGCAGACAGAGCTGACGCAAAACAGAGAGGGAGGAGTGGGATTTGCAACATATTTTTCTTTAGTTGAATTTTACATTTGTGTTCTTTAAAATAAGAAACTCTAGTTAGTTGGAAAATGGATTATTCATTCAGAGCTTTAACAAAAGCATGTCAGATGTTCCCAATCGGTGGCAGTGTCCATGGCTTCCTCTAAGCAGCTATTCCCTAAGAACAAAAAGAACTGATTCATAAAAAGCTGGAAAAAAAAAATAATAATAAGAAAAACACAAGAAAAACATTTAAAGCAGCTGCTTCCGGAGTGTTTCCTATTTTGGCTTTAGATATTTAACTGTAAATAAAAAGTAATCCAACCTGGAATACAAAGGACAAATCTCAGTTAATATGTATAAAACCTTATTTTCTATATAAATGTTGTTTTTTTTTTTTTTTATTTCAATTGGGTAAAACCAATAGATATTTTAAGCTGGGGTGTCTAAACCTTTGTTCTCCACTGAGTTGATTTTTCAGTATGTTTGCTTCCAGAAAATCTTCCCATTTCCTGTTCAGCATGTCAAACGTCACAAATGAATGCTTCAATGAAGACATGAGTCAAGAACAATAACTCAGCATCAGGTACTTATTATGCTCCATGAGGATTACTTATGTTCTTCTTTCAGTATAATCATATTGTTCCATTCACACCACACTGCCTTATTAAAATGATAGACTAGGTTATACATTTAAACAGAGACCTTCCTGTTTAATACCTGGGAATCATTCTCATTCGGCCAAATATTCTGCATTTTATTTATTTTTTGGGCTGAAATATTTTCTGAACACAAAGCAGCTATTCAGGCTGCTGGGCGGTGCTGCAGGGAGGAGGCTGAACTGGACCGAGTTGCCTCAGTTCAGTAAGGGATGACGCCACACAAGAGTACCGTATATTAAACTCTTATAGATGCAGTTGTTAGGCGTTTATGGTCTGATTAAAGACCAAATTACAACATTTCAGTTGATTAGTAATACTGTAGATCATTTTGACCTAGCACATTGTAAAAGGCTGTTTTTGGGCTCTGCTTCGAGCTCCCCCTGTAAGAAGGAGCTCCTCACTCTTCTCTAAGGCTGAGTCCGGCCACCTAGTGGAGGAAACTCATTTTGGTCGCTTGTATCTAGGATCTTGTTCTTTCATTCATGATTCATATCTTATAAGAATAGATCGGAAAATCGAGAGCTTTGATTTTTCAGCTCTTTCTGTACCACAACAGATCGGAGCAGTGCTCGCCTTACTGCAGATGAAGCTCTAACCTGTTTTCCATCTCACTCCATCCTACCACCACCTGTGGACAAGACAAAGATATTTAAACCTCTTATAATTTTCAAGCAAAACTGACCTTCATCTTGTTTTACGAAGCTTGGATGGTACTCTCCCAGTTAAAGGCCTGGATACATTTAACTTAAACCCTACATGACCAGTGCTTCTCTTTTATCCTTCCTTTTCTGTCCTCTTAACAACCAGTCAGTGACAGCAGATGACTTCTCAAACTTAACCTGGTTCTGGTTTCTTCCAGTTCAAATGAAGTGTTTCTTCTCCACTGTCATCACATGCTTGCTCAGGATAACTGTTTGCTAGAAAGTCTGTTTTTATTCAGTGACTTGATTTGTTGACCAAATCTGGGCTTCCAAAGATGTTACCATTTAAACTGTACTCTATTATAAATAAATGTAAATGACCGTATCTATCTATATGATACAATTAATCTGATCATATATTTTAATGGAACTAGCAATGAATTGGAGCAATTTGTTTTGTCATGTTCCTTCAGGTGAAATTTGTTGTGAACTGGTGTCATATAAATAAACTAAATTTAATTTGACCCTAATTATGGTTGAACTGGCCAAAACTCCTCTGAGGGATATAATGATTAACATGTTAATAATTCAGTATTTTGCAATCAGTCATAACATCATTAATTGATATAATTACTTAGACACCTGCATACCTGATTAAGTCAGGTGTGCAGCAGCAAGAACACACTGTAACAGGACAACATACAGAACACAGGGCCAGGATTAAGAACGGCTGGGCTAAAAGGTTGAACAACTTCTAGATGGGATTATTTTCGGTGTGTTAGCCCTAAAAGAACCTTAAATTATTGACATCAGTGTTGTTGAACTAGACAAGTCCAGCCTTACTCTCAGTTCCCAAAGCATACAATATGCATGAAACCCAGCAGTGCTCCTGATTCTATAAATACTGTGCCGAGCAGCTGCTTTGCACCAGGAGGAGGCAGCAGATTGAGGTCCTGTTTCTAAACTTCTCGTTTTGACTGAACACAAACTGTTCATTGCCTTATGATCATCTAGTCTTCCTCCTTTCCCACAACACATTTGGGATTTGAAAGTTATAGCTGAAGACATGGACACGATGGAGCTGGGAAGTTAATCAACAATGCAAATGAATCAGGATGCTCTGTCAGAAGAATTTTGGGTTAAAAGCTGGACTTCTTTGCAGGACATTTTCCTTAGAATTAAATAAAATCTATCTGTGAGGTCTGATCTTATATAGCTCCTTATCAAATCTAAACAATTATTGGTTTTATTTGGGAGAGGATTAAGGGGTTCAATCACAGTTTAGACAGAAAACCAAAAAATCTTTTTTGCAGTTTTGTTTTTATGCATTGTAAGAGTTCAGTGTTCTGTATGTAACATCGGTCTCTGACAACCGCTGCCTGCTGTTTCTTTTCCAGCTTTTTTTACTGTGACTTTAAACATTTTACTATCAGGAGCTACAAGCTTACATACAGTTGAAAAGGACAAGTTTTAATAAAACATCTACCCTATGGGTTTTGACCAAAAGCCTTAAAAATAAAGACAATAAAACAATTTTGATTTTATTCATTTACTTCATTCCAATTTCTTACCTCACAATGTGATAAGGATAAAATTAGCAGATAAATATAAAACTAAGTAAAATAGTACTCTAGATATTTAGTCTATGACAAACACTATCAGTCAATGTATCGGTGTTTGCTTACTAACATGAAAATGTTTTAATGCACAATATTTCCTTCATCAAAACGCACAGCTCTGATGGAACGACGCGAGAGGGAGCGTTGGAGCTAACAATGAGCAGGTTTCCATTAAAGTTTGAGCTTTTCCATCCTGTTTTTCCACCTCACAAATAACAGCCGAAATTTCTACTGGAATGAAAACGGTTCAGTTAAGAATACATTTTAAACTAAAGCTAATAAGAAATTTCCACAATTTGTCTTTTTCCAACTTCTTTAAACAGAATTCCTCGGCAGTTTGGATGTCTGTGGACGACTGCAGCATCAAGGACAGCTTTAACTCTAAAACATAAAGGATAGCACAGTAGCAACATATACAGTTATAAATAGAAGCACTTGAGAGCAAAATACTTTCAAAAGAAAAACCTAAAAGCAATATGATAGTTTTGGATTAAGTTATGACAATTTTAGTGTTTTCTAACATAATGTCTGTAAGCAGTTTAGTATTCATCCACCCCGACTTGTAACACAGCAAGAGAAAAAACAAGGACAGCTCCTCTTCTACTTTGAAAACAGAAAAGGTCAAACGTACACAGGTGGTGAGATAATGTCTTAACAAGCCACAGCGGATGATAGTAGGAACATTGACTTGGTTGCTTTAAAGGAGCGTGTCTCTTAAATCTAGACATGGATGTCTGTAGTCATGGCAGTGTGGTCCGTCTCTAAAGTGATGATGGCGATGACTCATTCAGTGAGGCGACTGGACTCTGCTGTGGTTTTTACCAGTTGTCCAAGAAGTCAAATCCAGTCTTCAGGATGCTGCTGCTTGTGTTAAACTGTGAATAGATTTCAACAGGACAGTTAAGGGTGTCATTATTTACAGGAACCAGTTATTTCACTGTAACCATAAATATAAATGGATGGATTGACATAACCTCTTAGATAATGTTTGCTCACATCATAAACATTTGATGCCTGCTCAATCAGACTGTTATTTGCTCCTTTTAAATAGCTTCTGCGTAATTTAGAAACGGACTTTGTCACGCTGCAAAGTGACCGGTTTCAGAACTAACCTGGGAAAAGGTGGGGCTCATGTCCAAAGGGGGTGAACCTTCCTCCGCTTTCTCCTTCTCTGCGGCGGTGAAGGACTTTGAAGGCTTTGGTATCAGATTAGATGAAAAAATCTCATCCGGGGTGTTGCTGACAGACGGCAGGGTGCTCTGAGATCTCTCCCAGCCTCCAACAGAAGAGGAAGCACTGAGGGGCGGGGCTGGCGTAGGTGTGATGGAGATGGATGCAGGTGTTGCACTGACAGCCACAGGTACAGGGGGCTGTGGGGCAGGAGCTTTGGGTGCTCTATGCTTGATGGACTTGGCAGGAGCTGTAGGGTTAGACTCAGCAGCTTCAGGCTCCTTGGAGATGGAAGAGCTCTCCTGAACAAAAGAGCAAAGTGTACCGGAGGCAAATTCCTTGTTTGTATGTACGAACTTGGCAATAAAGCTGATTCTGAAGAAAAATTTAATTTACACCTATTAGTGTGCAGAGGAGGATACATAAATATCTCTACAATAATTATAAGTGTTTACCTGTCTGAGGTAGGAGGGGATGGGTTTCTCTCCTTTCTCCATGGATTTGATCTGACTTGGGGTCAGGGACTGGAAATCAACTTTCTCCCCTTCCAGCCTCGACCTCTCAGCACTGATCTTCCAGAAGGATGACTCCTCCTCTGGCCTCCGTCCCTCACTGACAGACACCTTCACAATCACATGAGAACATCATTCTGATTAAGAGTTGTGATCATTTATTCAAAAACATACTGCCCTCTTCACTTACAAATCACAAATTCTGCTTAGGAAGATGGGTAAAAATCATTCAGATTCAGATATTATCAAATAATTATTATCATTAATCTTGTTAACATGCAGGAAGAATCAATCCAGCCATTACAATATAAACCGTACCTTGGCCCCTGCTGTACTCTTTCCAAGCTGATTGGAATGAGGAACTTTTGCATTTTTTGAGTCGGCCTGTGAGGCAGAGGTCACCTGATCTGCAGAGCCTGACGTCAAACTGAACTCCATCTGACTCTAAAAGACAAATCGGTTTTTAACAGACTTACATTTGTTGCATACATTAACACGTATGAACAATATATACAGGTCCTTCTCAAAAAATTAGCATATTGTGATAAAGTTTATTATTTTCCATAATGTCATGATGAAAATTTAACATTCATATATTTTAGATTCATTGCACACTAACTGAAATATTTCAGGTCTTTATTGTCTTAATACGGATGATTTTGGCATACAGCTCATGAAAACCCAAAATTCCTATCTCACAAAATTAGCATATCATTAAAAGGGTCTCTAAACGAGCTATGAACCTAATCATCTGAATCAACGAGTTAACTCTAAACACCTGCAAAAGATTCCTGAGGGCTTTAAAACTCCCAGCCTGGTTCATCACTCAAAACCCCAATCATGGGTAAGACTGCCGACCTGACTGCTGTCCAGAAGGCCACTATTGACACCCTCAAGCAAGAGGGTAAGACACAGAAAGACATTTCTGAACAAATAGGCTGTTCCCAGAGTGCTGTATCAAGGCACCTCAGTGGGAAGTCTGTGGGAAGGAAAAAGTGTGGCAGAAAACGCTGCACAACAAGAAGAGGTGACCGGACCCTGAGGAAGATTGTGGAGAAGGGCCGATTCCAGACCTTGGGGGACCTGCGGAAGCAGTGGACTGAGTCTGGAGTAGAAACATCCAGAGCCACCGTGCACAGGCGTGTGCAGGAAATGGGCTACAGGTGCCGCATTCCCCAGGTCAAGCCACTTTTGAACCAGAAACAGCGGCAGAAGCGCCTGACCTGGGCTACAGAGAAGCAGCACTGGACTGTTGCTCAGTGGTCCAAAGTAATTTTTTCGGATGAAAGCAAATTCCGCATGTCATTCGGAAATCAAGGTGCCAGAGTCTGGAGGAAGACTGGGGAGAAGGAAATGCCAAAATGCCAGAAGTCCAGTGTCAAGTACCCACAGTCAGTGATGGTCTGGGGTGCCGTGTCAGCTGCTGGTGTTGGTCCACTGTGTTTTATCAAGGGCAGGGTCAATGCAGCTAGCTATCAGGAGATTTTGGAGCACTTCATGCTTCCATCTGCTGAAAAGTTTTATGGAGATGAAGATTTCATTTTTCAGCACGACCTGGCACCTGCTCACAGTGCCAAAACCACTGGTAAATGGTTTACTGACCATGGTATCACTGTGCTCAATTGGCCTGCCAACTCTCCTGACCTGAACCCCATAGAGAATCTGTGGGATATTGTGAAGAGAACGTTGAGAGACTCAAGACCCAACACTCTGGATGAGCTAAAGGCCGCTATCGAAGCATCCTGGGCCTCCATAAGACCTCAGCAGTGCCACAGGCTGATTGCCTCCATGCCACGCCGCATTGAAGCAGTCATTTCTGCAAAAGGATTCCTGACCAAGTATTGAGTGCATAACTGTACATGATTATTTGAAGGTTGACGTTTTTTGTATTAAAAACACTTTTCTTTAATTGGTCGGATGAAATATGCTAATTTTGTGAGATAGGAATTTTGGGTTTTCATGAGCTGTATGCCAAAATCATCTGTATTAAGACAATAAAAGACCTGAAATATTTCAGTTAGTGTGCAATGAATCTAAAATATATGAATGTTAAATTTTCATTATGACATTATGGAAAATAATGAACTTTATCACAATATGCTAATATTTTGAGAAGGACATGTATTGCAGGAATGCAAGTAAAGACTGATGCTTCTAACCAATCAGTTGATCAAGTTTTACCTTTGTTTCCCATGAGAAAGGGGCAGAGTGCTCATCTTGCCATCTAATATCCTACAAGGGAAATAAAAACATTCCTCAAGATAGCTGAAATATAAACACTTTTATTTTTAAGAACTGACCAATTTGTTTACTCAACGATTTGACTACACTTCCTAAGGCGTACTTTTTACCAATATAAGGTCTGTATCTGATTGTCCGGTAAAATAATTAGAATCACATAGCACTGTGTATAACTGAATCTGAATGGGACGATATGATCGGATTAAACTGGAAATAACTGTATCGACATTTGTTGTGATGTAAAATAAGACCTCCTTGTTGTGAGCCCAAACTTCAATTTTCAAACAGTGTTAAGTAGAGCATTAGGAGTCATTAACAAAGACTTGGAACCTGGATCACACTAAACCACTATTCAAACAATACAAAATGTTAAATCTTACTGAGATGGTTAAACTACAAACAGCCTTAATAATGTATAAAGCTACAAAGAAAACTGCCACAAAGTATTTAAAATTTATTCTAGAGAGGGGAAGAGATATGCCGATATCAAACACATAATTAGAACATCAAGAAAAGGTTTCTGTATTTCTGTCTGTGGGATGAAGCTTTGGAACAGTCTGAATGTGGACTTTAAGAAATGTCTACAATATAAAACAAAGATTATAGATGAATATAAGACTTGAATAATCATTATTAATATTATTACTACTAAATTATTGCCTGTTATATTACTGTACATTGTATTATTGTCTTTAAGATAATAGTCACAGGAGCTCTACTATATGGAATGCACTTTATTTTTTAACTTTTTTAATAGTTTTGGATTAAAGAGTCTGTATGAAATAGTTGTTTTGTTTTTTTTGATGAACAAGACGTGATGGGTTATTAGAAGTTTATATTTCTGTCTACTCCTTTAAACGTGTGAATATTGTGTATTAGTAAATATTGTTGTTACTATCTCCTGTTACGTTCAATAACATATTTGAATCAATGAATGGATTTATATAGACACTGTTATTAGCAGCCTGTTGCTGAAGAAATAATACATGAAATTACTTCGTAATTACTTCACGAAGTAGATAACAAAATCAATTAAACAAATAATTTAAGATGGACCAAATATGTGTTCTATTATTTTGTTATTGCGTTACGTCGAAACAGCTGTTGTGACGTCTAAAGACGTATTTTACGTCTACGTGGCTTTTGTTAGCAGCCACATCAACAAGAGCGTAAAAACTTTCAAATAGAAACTCAAATGATGTCGAAGTACCTCTTCACCGAAGTGGACTATCTTCTGACCTGTCTGGAGGAGCAGTTTGGGGTAACAGACCACCTCCTCACGGTCCACTTTATGCATAGCGTATCTGGCTCTTATATGAGGGTCCATCAGGCTGTTATCAATGGCGTTGTCTTGCTCCTGCGGGGTCATTTTCTCCCAGGACGAGCCGTACTCGGCTTTGATTTTCTCCCGCTCCTGCATAATCTTCTTGGCCATGGAGTTGATGGAGGAAAAGTACTCGAACTTCTTCTTTTCCATTCTGTGGGCGTCGAGCCCCGCCATGGTAGCGGCGGCCATCTTTAATTTCTACCAGCTGTCTTTTTTTTTTTTTTTTGGGAGGAAAACGGAAGCTGGTAGAGAGAGGCGGGACAAGCCCGTTTTGCGCGTTAATACCGCCATCTACTGGTGTGTTGGTTTTACTGCAACAACACAATTGTATAAAAAATGTCATTCTCCATAGTTTGACATAACATTTTTTTAAATATTGAGACGCTTGTCTTTACACAAGCGAAAACGTGAGTGACAACACATTGTTTACCGTAAGCTTTAATGAGAACTCTTAGGTTTGCCAACTCTTGCTCTTCTGGAGTGAGACTTCCTGTCTATTTCTCACTCTCACTCTGCCCACACAGTAGTACTTCCTCTTTAAGGTTCTGATCACTCTACAGAGGCTTGTATTCTGGTGGTGCTACACAGTGATTCAGTTGATCAGGATGCTCCGGGTGATGGAGCCCTCTGATGGTGAAGTTGTGTCCTATATGGTTTTTATCTTTTACACACTTCCCACCTTTGCATGCTTCCAACATTGATTTGACAAGTAATTTTTCATACATCTGAATATTTAAGAATGTAGTGAATTGTATTTGTGGCAGCACAGTCTTTAGTAAGCAATGTTTGCAGGACACCTTGAATCCCAGGAGTACTTCCAATGATAAATGGGAAATGAAGATATGCACCTTAGTCTCTTAACTCTTAAGGTAAACCTTGAGGAATGACTACAGCTTGTTAAATTGATTTATGACAAAGCAATTAGCCCCTGATCTTTTTTGTACCTATTTTGTAAAATTGGTAAATAAATAGGAAGAGTAAGTTCTGACTAAATGTTCACTCCAGGCTCTATCTATTGTAGTACTGGGTAACTGACTCAGTGGATAAAGTAGTTGCCTCGGAATTGGGAAGTTGTTGATCCAATTCTAGCTTCCTCCCTCCCACATGTTGATGTTGGCTTAACTCTAAGTTGCCTCTGGATAAGTGTATGATTGTGCCCTTGTTTGCAGAAGTGGAATCAATAAAGCAACAATTTCCTTTTGGCAAAAGAATACCCCCAAAAAAACCACAGACCTCAGATTTGCGAGGTTTTAGGGCTATGTCTAAAACCACATTTTACTAGTTTTTTATATTTCCAGCTTTGTGATGATGAAACAGATGGCTACACTTGCAGTCTTCGTTCTAATTCCTCCCAAAAGTGCTTCGTTGGGTTAAGGTCAGGGGTTTGTGCAAGTCAATAATGTCATTATTAACCTGGACGGAGCCATCGTCAAACTGAATAAAATTGGCCTGATAAAGAAAACCTATGACATCATGCACCCTCCACCAAACCTTACACTTGGCATTGCACTCTGTCATATAAAATTAGAAAGCAGCTGCCTGGCCATGGATGCCAATTCATGGTAGTTTCTGTGAGACCTTTGTTAGCAGCCATAGCATTATGAGCCAGAAGCCTTGAAATACCAGCTCATTTAATGTTTAAAGACCTCTTCGCTGAAATGGACTATGGGAGTAATTTCCTTAAGGCATGTGCTAATCCTTCCCTGTGATATTCATGGCCCACCACTCCATGGCTGAGCTTCTGATGTCCCCAGTTGTTTCCACTGTGCTATAATACTACAAACAGTTTACTGTGGAAGGTATAATAGGAAGGAAATTTCATGTTGGGACTTATTGAAATCTGATTCGCTAAACTCCAGAGAGTGAACCTTTCCCTTCTCAAATAAATCCTTTAAAAATGCGTTTTTTTATATTGTGATGGATATAGACATCATAATGACCTTTTATTAGTAGCCACATCAAGCCTTGAGTTTTAAGTCTTAGACATTAGATTTTAGTTTTCTGTTGTATTCATTAAACAAAAGCTTTGCAAAGCCTGTGGAATGTTTGATAGGTTAGCAGTTTGGTCCACAGTTCCTTCATATATTAGGTGACTTCCAATGGAAATTAAAACTTCTAATAACTTGGAAAGTGTGCAAATATACAGCTGAAAAAAAGCATGAAATACCTACAAAACGTTTCCAGCAGATGAAAATATCTGAAAGTTACTGAAAATCCAACAAAGACCTGAGACAGGACCTGCAAGATTCATAATCCATAATTTAGGAACTTTTTTAGGCCTGAATCATTCATAGGTTGGATTTAAGTAGCTTAACTTGAACAACAACAGCAAAACACTGATTAAAATATTCAGCTACAGAAAACAAGTGAAAAATCAGCCAAAGTTCAAAGAACATCTTTGAAACACCTTCAGAAAATAAGGAAAACACTTGAAAGGAGTAGAAAAAAATTCAGTCTTAGTGGAAGGAAAACATACAGAAATGAGGTAGGTGTCCAAATATTTGCACAAAGCACTCTCAGACAGTGTGGATGAATAAAATAAACACATTTATTGCATTCTGACTATGCAATTCAAGATAAAAATGTGCTCTAAAATGCACAACATTTACAATATTGGGGTTTTACATGTACAGAATCTGACCCTCACTTTAAGCAGCCTTAAAACATACACATCTTTTTGTATTTCACTTTGAATGTTGAAACCTTTTTATGAAACTTTACCTTAATAGACAAAACAGATAGTTATTTTAAAACGAATTTTGCACAAATTAGATTTAGCTGTCAATGACTTTTTTGTACAGCCCATAGTTCTCACATTTTGGAGAACATAGACAACAGGGCCTATCTACTAGTGAGTGGTTAGGCCACTAGCTGCAAAAGCTACGTGCAGCTTTTCAACTTGGTGTGGGAGATGTGGTGCAAACTCTTAACACATGCACAAGTTAACTGTGATTCATATTTTGGATAACAGAGGGAATGTCCAGAACTACAGAACTTTCATTTCCTTTTATTTTCCTTCCAAGATTTCATATTTTCATTTAGTCTTTGCCAATAGTTTTGTGATCTGTGAAACAATGACCTAGACAACTCAAAAAAAAAAAAAAAAATCAAGAGTCACAAGCCAAGTACATGGGATGTCAGTCAAGAAAGGCAGAAGTATTCAAATCATCTGGCAGGTCAAAAAGCACGAGAGGATTATAAACACTAGAGGAACAATACTTGCAAAAGGCCTGAAATGCCTGAATCTCGAGACAAAGATTAACTGGCATTAAGGGATAGGGACACTGAAAAAATACAGGTCCTTCTCAAAATATTAGCATATTGTGATAAAGTTCATTATTTTCCATAATGTAATGATGAAAATTTAACATTCATATATTTTAGATTCATTGCACACTAACTGAAATATTTCAGGTCTTTTATTGTCTTAATACGGATGATTTTAGCATACAGCTCATGAAAACCCAAAATTCCTATCTCACAAAATTAGCATATTTCATCCGACCAATAAAAGAAAAGTGTTTTTAATACAAAAAACGTCAACCTTCAAATAATCATGTACAGTTATGCACTCAATACTTGGTCGGGAATCCTTTTGCAGAAATGACTGCTTCAATGCGGCGTGGCATGGAGGCAATCAGCCTGTGGCACTGCTGAGGTCTTATGGAGGCCCAGGATGCTTCGATAGCGGCCTTTAGCTCATCCAGAGTGTTGGGTCTTGAGTCTCTCAATGTTCTCTTCACAATATCCCACAGATTCTCTATGGGGTTCAGGTCAGGAGAGTTGGCAGGCCAATTGAGCACAGTGATACCATGGTCAGTAAACCATTTACCAGTGGTTTTGGCACTGTGAGCAGGTGCCAGGTCGTGCTGAAAAATGAAATCTTCATCTCCATAAAACTTTTCAGCAGATGGAAGCATGAAGTGCTCCAAAATCTCCTGATAGCTAGCTGCATTGACCCTGGCCTTGATAAAACACAGTGGACCAACACCAGCAGCTGACACGGCACCCCAGACCATCACTGACTGTGGGTACTTGACACTGGACTTCTGGCATTTTGGCATTTCCTTCTCCCCAGTCTTCCTCCAGACTCTGGCACCTTGATTTCCGAATGACATGCAGAATTTGCTTTCATCCAAAAAAAGTACTTTGGACCACTGAGCAACAGTCCAGTGCTGCTTCTCTGTAGCCCAGGTCAGACGTTTCTGCCGCTGTTTCTGGTTCAAAAGTGGCTTGACCTGGGGAATGCGGCACCTGTAGCCCATTTCCTGCACATGCCTGTGCACGGTGGCTCTGGATGTTTCTACTCCAGACTCAGTCCACTGCTTCCGCAGGTCCCCCAAGGTCTGGAATCGGCCCTTCTCCACAATCTTCCTCAGGGTCCGGTCACCTCTTCTCGTTGTGCAGCGTTTTCTGCCACACGTTTTCCTTCCCACAGACTTCCCACTGAGGTGCCTTGATACAGCACTCTGGGAACAGCCTATTCGTTCAGAAATTTCTTTCTGTGTCTTACTCTCTTGCTTGAGGGTGTCAATAGTGGCCTTCTGGACAGCAGTCAGGTCGGCAGTCTTACCCATGATTGGGGTTTTGAGTGATGAACCAGGCTGGGAGTTTTAAAGGCCTCAGGAATCTTTTGCAGGTGTTTAGAGTTAACTCGTTGATTCAGATGATTAGGTTCATAGCTCGTTTAGAGACCCTTTTTATGATATGCTAATTTTGTGAGATAGGATTTTTGGGTTTTCATGAGCTGTATGCCAAAATCATCCATATTAAGACAATAAAAGACCTGAAATATTTCAGTTAGTGTGCAATGAATCTAAAATATATGAATGTTAAATTTTCATCATGACATTATGGAAAATAATGAACTTTATCACAATATGCTAATATTTTGAGAAGGACCTGTACACAAGGGAGATGAAGATGATTGCGAGCTGGTGTGTTCAATCAGGCTTGGGAAGTGCAGGCAACAGAGGTGGGGTAGATCAAGACTCACGTGTAACAGTTTTATTTGGGCTCCGGCTGTTTTTGCACTAATTTTATGTCCAGTTCTTTTTTTTTGTAATTTTTTGCTTGTTTGCTAAACCACTTGAGTCTGACCAGAAAATGATTAGGGAATAAAACGGCTTCTGAACTCAAGGGTCAGCGAACCAGTGACATTAAACACCAGACAGACATTAAAAATCATCCCCCAAAAATTTGAAAGACATTGAGGTAAAGGTCCAGCTCCATAAAAGGAAAACATGCAAATAAATTATGCGCAGTGGTGTACTATACAGTGTGATATTCCCAGAGTGAAACATGGTGGTGGCAGCATCATGCTCTGGGGTTAGTTTCTTCAGATGGGAGTAGACTTGTTGTCAAGGTAAATTAAATCAATAATAGTTCTAAATATCTGTCATTTTTAACCCCAAAATCTTCTGGTATCTGCTAAGAAGCTGAAGATGAAGAGAGATTTTTCTCAGCATCACAGTGAATCCAAGAATACATCCAAATTAACAACTTCATGAGAGAAACATTAAAACATTTTGGACAGTCCTAGGTAAAAAAAGATTGAAAATGATTTATCATGGTCTCAGTTTTTTACCTCACTTGCCCCCTGGCATTTTGACAGGGGTATGTTGTATTTTATATCCACTGTCTGCCATAAATCAGACTGAAGTTTTATTTTATAAAAAAAAAACAAAAAATTGCAGATGGAAGACTTCTAAATATGTAGGAACCCAAAGAATGGGATCTTTTTTCAGGTATTTGCATATCAAATCAGTGCGTTATGTACAGCTCCAATTATCCAACTATAACACAATTCATACTGAAGAAGACAAAGATCTTTGTGTTAAAAAAGTGTTCACATTTTATTCAAACCAAGTGGAGAGATTCACTAATTGCTTATTTTTTTTGCTCTAAAAACTGTAATGAAGTTATTTTTATTTTACATATTTTTTGTCTTTGGAGAAAATAGAAATTTTATTTCTTGACAACACATAAATCACAAATAACTCTAGCTGGAACACAGTATTGAGGTCAGTTATCCTTCCAGAAAATGTTATTTTACTTACTTATTTTATTTACTTTTACAAACTGGTATACAAACTTCTACATTTGTTTTGCATGATTTTAATCATGTAAAAGAAAAAGAAGTGCTGATAAAACAGAAAACAAACCGATTTACTGAAAATGTGTGATCAGATATAAACAGGTGGATATATGAACAACAAAGGGCAATGTTAGCGCTGGGTAATACTGTTCTCTAGAACAACAGAACAAAAGAGCTTTAAGCTAGCACAGACTGGACCAAAGTCAGGTCCCTTTGAGGTTCAGGCTCCAGCACAACTACTGTGATCCTGCTGCACATATGTACAAAACACAAAACACACACCAAATAAAAACGTTTAAAAATGCATTTGATCTTTACTATTTTTTCCTTATATCAGTGACATTAAGGCTACTAGATATTTGGTATTTTTGTTCCTTCTTAAACATGAATAAGCTAGAACTCCAGATTTGCATATATTTATGAATTTAACGCCTTATAAATAACAGCACTCACAAATTCAGCCTTTGTAGTCACTACTTAATATGCCCCGCGGTCAACAATATGACTGCAGATGTTCCTCAGTGGATCTACGAAATATCGTCCCTCAGGCTGTGCTGGAGCCATGCAGGCCGAGCTTCTCATTTTTCATCATGGTGTCGGTTGTGAAACGGGGATGAATGGCGATGGCTGTCGTCGTCATTTTTGACTTCCGCCTGGACGACCTGGAACAAGCCAGGTAGAAGATCTCCACCACATTGAGTATCACAGAGATGCAGGACATGACCAGCATGAAGATGATGAAGATGGTTTTCTCTGTGGGTCGTGACATGAAGCACTCCACGGTGAAGGGACATGGGTCCCGGACGCAGACGATCCGAGGATCCATCACAAACCCGTACAGGTAGTACTGTCCCACAATGAAACCTATCTCTAGGATGATTCTGAAGAAGATGGAGGTCATGTAGTTTCCCAACAGGTTGCCCTTTATCTGAAGTTTGCCCTTTTCGTCAGAGTACTTGGGTACTTTGGCATTCCCCTGGTCTTTGTGGGTTTGCAAATATTCTCTCATCTTTTTCTCTTTGTGGAGGATTTGGATGGCATGACCAAGGTAGATGAGACTTGGTGTGGAGACAAAGATGATCTGGAGAACCCAGAACCGAATGTGAGAGATAGGGAAGGCGTGGTCATAACAGACATTTTTACAACCAGGCTGCTGGGTGTTGCAAACCATTTTGGACTGTTCATCTCCCCAAACCTGCAATGTTAAAATGGGATATGTATTATTATAACGAGGCATGAATTAGAATGATGTCACCAAAATATACTAAACATACAGTGCCTCAAAAAACAATCACAACCATTGGAACCTTACATCTTGTCACTTTTACAACCATAAATGTCAGTATATTTAATTGGGATTTTATGTAATACAGCACAAAGTTGCACATAACGTTGAACAAAAAGCAAAATGATACAAAGTTTTACAAATTGTGTGCAAAATAATCTGAAAACCAAGACATTCAGCCCTTTTACTTTGATACCTCTAAAGAAAAGCCAGTGCAACCAACTACCTTTAGAGTATAGACAAAGTAAGAATATGGAAAATATGTATATTTCCAGACTTTTGTTCAATATCCCACAGTCTACAAGTTATTCTTGCTAAAGAAAAGCATCCCACAACATGATGGAAAGGGAGCTCTGTACAAAATAGACTTCACACTTTTTTAAATCTATAGTTAGAAAAAAAAGGTAAGACTTTACTGCCACTTCACAAATATGTACTACCGTGTGTCAGTCTATCACATTATATGCCAGTGAAATACATTGTAGTATTACTAATACTTTTGGAAGGCACTGTATATTCTGCAGTTTGCTGCAGATGTTTTTAAATGCTGCTCTGATACAGCTGAGTTAGAATAAAATAAATTATTAATAAGTGAAACTGGTTAATTTTGCAAACCATTGCAACTGAGAATGCAGATACACATATAAAAGGTCTTAAGCCCATAAGAAAAAAATATTATATATATATTTAAGTGTCTTTTTAATCATTTATTTACATGTTGTTCACCATTAAACAAACATCTTCTGTAAATCTAACATGAGGTGTCACTTAGCTGCAGAAAACATACAGATGGCCACCAGAGGAAGCTATTTAAGTACTGAACTATGCACAATGAACAACTATGGACAAGTTAGGGTTTTATACACGAAAAAAGAGGAAAACTAGATAATATTTCAAAACTGAAAATGTGTAAAAGATCATAATCTGACCTTCTCAGCTCCTGCTCCAAGCACCATGATCCTGAAGATGAAAAGCACGCTGAGCCAGACTTTTCCCACCACAGTGGAGTGGGACTGGACCTTATTCAGCAGAGTGGACAGAAATCCCCACTCTCCCATGGCTTCTGCAAACAAATACAAATATTCAGACATGTAAAACCAGCAACAATTAAGTGTCTCATGTTGGTTATCTTTCTTCCTTTTTCCCTTTTTCATCTTATTTGGGAATTCAAGACAACAACCGATGCAAAACAGTTTTTGTTTTTCATTTCATATATATTTTTAAGTTTAGTAATAACAAATAATGCATTATATTTTATCTTTACTTAAATGAATGCTTAGTAATAAATAATATTTATCAGATAAAGTTTTACAGAATTATGACAAGCCGAAAATTTGCTTTGTCCCTAACATGATTTCACTTAACTGATTCTCAAACAAAGAACGAGAAGCATTTGATCACGTCTTGCTTTAAAAAGCAGTTTTAGTGCCAGGAAGAAGTTTTAATTTAAAAGTTTGCCTAACTAATCAGTACAGCTGCATCTAATCAAAGAAATATTGGTAAACAAAAATGTAGATAAGGTAGATTTTTATGTTGATAAGTATTGCTTAGCCTGTCCTTTTCTAACAAATAAACATATAAACACTCTTAAAACCCTCTCTTCTGTTTATATAAACATAAATGATGATATTAGGCTCTAACTCCTTTCTTGGCTAAGATAAATTATTCTATGTCCCCCAAAAATTAAGTATGTTTTACATTTTAACTGGTTACTTTGTGCAGTAATGATAAAGATGAATATAAAAAATCCTTGTCCACCTTACCTTTGAATTTAAAAAGTCTTCTTTGAGGCAAACTCACCGGTCACCGGTGTTAAAGCGAAATGACACTCTGGGCTCCGGGCAAACTCATAGACGATACCTTGAACTTTAGAATAGACGCTGTTGCTCAACAGTATGAGTTGTCACGTTGTCGTGACATCTGGAAATGATACATTTGGGCTGAGCTCTGACAAGATTGTGAAAGTTAATGATTGGCAGTGCTTTAAAACTATGTTTTTGATTTAACTGTATACTTTATGTCCTCATAAAGAACCAGAACAATTCTGTTTTCAGACGAACATGTGAGATATGGATCTAGAAAGAGAGTGTTTTTGTTGAAGAAATAACATTTTGGGTACAAAAGGCAAAAACCACATTATTCTGACAGAAGTTATTCAGTACAACATATTGGAAATGCACAACTATGTACAGATTTAAGTATTAAGGTTAACAAAGATATTTTTGCTATAATTTAGCACAATATTCAGCTGTTATGGAGTTGCTTTATCTCATTGCCATGATTAAGTTTTATTCCTTGTAGGACCTTTTTCTTATTTGCAGTCAGTGTGACTCAGATTTGACATTTTACACATTTGTACGTGCTCTATCTGTTGTACTGCAGTGTAAAAACATAAAGCAAGCATAACTTTAATTAGCTGGCATCAGGTTTTCATGATCAAATGTTAAGCAAAAATAGCAAATATCAGTCACTACTACAATTATATTCCAAATAAATTAAACTATATTATTATAATTATGCACAGGCTGAAATATATATATTATATGTATACTGTATACATAATATTTCAAATTCAGTAGTGGACATACACTAGAATTGTAAAAGCTCAGATGATGATGTCATGACTTTGGGTAATTTGACTTTCAGGTTAATTGACAGCATTTGAGTTAATTGGAGGCACTCCTGGAGGGCCTTGAAGGTGATGTGTCTCAGATCTAAACTTGCATTGGTGTGAAATGCTTATATCTCGTAAGAAGCTGGTAAGAGAATGTTATTTGCAGAAATGAGTCCTGTGCTTACGTAGGCTGAAAGGCTAATCAGAGGAAGAAGCCTTTACTCCAAATGCAACGTAAAAAGCCAGAATACAGTTTTTGAATGCACTCAGGGTCATTTCCTGTGATTTGAGGTAAGTAAAACTGAAGTGTTTGGTCATACTGATACTCAACATCCCTATAAAGTATGGGGTTGGCATCATCATGGTGTGTGGGTGTTTTGTTGCAGGAGTGATTGGTCCACATCACAAAACAAATGACATAACAAGGATTCAACACTATGTGGAATAATTAAGTCTCAAGACATCAAGACATCAGCCAGGAAGTATATGGATCTTCCTAAAGTACAATGACCCCCAAGTGGCTTAAAGGCAACAAAGAAAATGTTTTTGAGTGGCCAATACAAAGCTCTGATCTCAGTCCCATTGTGAGGAGAAAACGTTTGTGGGAGCAAGGGGACCTCCTGACCTGACTCCACCGACTCCACCAGTTCTCGGGAGGAATGGGCCAAAATTTCAGCAAACTATTGAAACTATTGAAAAACTTGTGGTAGGAGACCCATAACAGAGGAAAATTCTACCAATTACTAAGGAAATTAATTGAAACTTTTGAATTAAAGAAATTCTCCAAAAACAGCAATAATTTTGGTAAAGCTAACTGACCTAAATGTTCCTACATATGTAGGAACAGCATAAATAAATAATCTGTAAACTAATAAGTAAGTGAAATATACGTTAAATTCAAGTCCGATTTTTGGAAATTATGTTTCTTCTTTTTTTTTCAATTCAAAGACAAAACAACTTTGTTAATTTGAATCATTTATTAAAAAGAGATAAAGCTATACAAAAATGTCTCTGCTATAATCATCGTTACCATAGTATAGAAATACATTTTTATAGAGAAGTTCTGCCTCACAACAACACAAAGAACACAACAAACTTCTCCTCACTCATACAGTCACAAGTGAGCACCTTCACTATAAATACAATCAATATTGCACACTTTCATTAGCAGATTTCAAGTTACAACAAGAAGAAAAATCCATCAATGTGCCCCTTGCTTTCAGTTATTTATGGTGATTTGTGTTAGTATACAACATGCATGATCACACAATGACAAAGTGGCAAAGCCTTTCTTAAAATGGACACACTGATTCAAGTCTCTGGAAGGAGTTGGAATGAGGTGCAAAAACCAACTAAACTTGGGATCTTAATGTCCGCTCAGTAGTCCTTTCTCCTCTTTGGCTCCATCCAGGCTGCCTCCTACGCTGTGGTTTTCCAGTTCCATGTTCATCTTGTTCTGCCTCAGTGTGTCCTCTGTGGTTGGCCACCTGGGGGCCGATAGGCTGGCGGGGTACTCTGTCGCGGTGACCCGGTGGGTGCGGCGATTGGACCTACACCTCACCCTGGTGCAGATCAGGTAGAACATTTCAACGATGTTTAGGAGCAGAGAGATGCAGGCCACCACCAGCATGAAGATGATGAAGATGGTCTTCTCCGTGGGCCTGGACATGTAGCACTCCACGGTGAAGGGACAGGGCTTTCTGGTGCAGGGGAACATGGGGATCATGATGAAGCCATACAGGTAGTATTGTCCCACAATAAAGCCGGCTTCAATGATGATCTTGAAGATGAGTTGGGTCAGGTAGCTACCTAGCAAGTTCCCCTTGATCTTCAGGTGCCCCTTCTCGTCGCTGTATTTGGGCTGTTTGAACGTCTGTGGCCCATCGGGGCTCGCCAGCTTCTCTCTCAGCTTGTTCTCCTTCTGGATAACGTGCATGGCATGGCCCAGGTAGACCAGTGTCGGCGTGGACACAAAGATGATCTGGAGGACCCAGAAGCGGATGTGCGAGATAGGGAAGTTCTTGTCGTAGCAGACATTCTCACAACCGGGTTGCTTGGTGTTGCATATAAAATCTGACTGCTCGTCACCCCAGACGCTTTCGGCGCCTGCTCCCAAAACCATGATCCTGAACAGGAAGAGGACGATCATCCAGATTTTCCCAATCACAGTGGAGTGGTTCTGGACTCTTTCCAGCAAGGTGGACAAAAATCCCCAGTCTCCCATCTTCACTGAGGGGGTTCAGTTACTAATCTGTGGTGAAACAAAGAAAGTCAGCATCAGGACTTAATGGATAAACAAGCTTCTCATTTTGGTCCCAGTAATCCTGGAACACTCCTTATTGCTGAATTATTAACCACAACTTTTCATCTTATCAATACACCTCAGGGGAAAGGAGAGTACTGACTTCAATAGATGATCATTCTTTGGATCTAAGCATAAGACGAAAAAAACTGTCAACTGAACCTTAAGAATTTTCTACAGAAACTAGGACTGAGTCACAGTAAAGTAAGCAAAATCCTACTAAAATAAAATTTAAAAAGTGTTGATTTATGAAATTGCTATAAAGAAATCTTTAAATGCCTTAAATGTAAATAGGTTTAAACAATTCAAGATAACCAACAAGAGGCAATCTAATGCAATAAATGTGGCAGAAACATCCTGCTAAGAGGCAAAGCAACTTTTCACCAATCACTTCGATCAGAAATGTTTAGTAATTAAAATAATTTCAAAGATCTTAGCAGAAAGAAACATCTTTAATTCTCAGGTGATCAGCAAGCTGCATCAGAAAGGAAAAATAGTAGCATCTTACCTGCTGACCTGGTCAGAAAGGACTGCCGTTGTTGAGGAAGGATCACTAACTATGGTTGGACCTTGGAGTTTGTGCTGAGTGAGGATAACAGACTCATGAGGGATCAACTTGCGCAACACACATCTGGCCTTCATATCACGTTGTAACCGTCAGCGGGCAAGGACAGAAAAAAACTGAAGTTAGACTCAACCGGAAGTACGAGTGTGTAATAATTGACAGCTCAGAAGCCAAAATTTAGGTTTGCTGTAAAAACTGAGAGTTTGGAAGAAAGAAACAGCTGTGGCAAACATGTCAACATTTATGATGAAAGGATCTGCTTTTATTTTATATTCCAGTTTAATTAATTTATACATTTTGCTGATGTTGAATAACAATAATAGCACATGCAGTTTTATGAAAAATTATTTGGCCGCTTACAGATTTATTCTGACAGACTATTCAGACAAACATAACGTGACAAAAATACAAAAAGCTGTTTTTATTCCTTTCCTTTTCCTTTTATTGAGTGAAAAAAAAAAACATCCACACCAACCTGGCCCTTTGAGAAAGTTGAATTTCCCGTTCCTTGTTATGAATGCTGGTGACTAATCACATTTCTTATTCAATTTCACAAGCTACACCCAGGAGTGATTGCTGTGTAAGCTGCTTGATCTAGATATCACTTTAGGAGAATCTGTCTGACAAAATGAAGTAGTCTAATAGATCCCAAAAAGCAACACATAATGCCCCAATCTAAAGAAATTCAAGATACTTCTCCAGGAGGTCCAAGAGCCCAAAACAGCTTTTAACGCACCACAGTCCTCACTTGCTCCATTTAAGGTCAGTGTTTATGATTAAAAAATGATAAAAAAAAAAAAAAACACTGGGCAAGAATGGCATCTATGGGTCAGTTTCAAGACAAAAAACATTAATGATAGAAAAAACCCATAAAGACCCTTCTCACTTCACTCAAAAACTGTAAAAACATTCAGTTGGTTTTTGAATTTGGGTTACAAACGAACAGCAGAAAAATAACATAATACCAACAGTCAAACATGGTGGTGATGGTGTCATGGTCTTGGGCTGCTTTGTTGTTTCTGTTGAAGTGCCATTTTTGATGGAACCATGAATTCTGCTCCAACCATAATTTGGTGACCTTCAGCTCAAATGCACATTGGCTATGCAACAGCACAATGATCCAACACACACAAGCAAGTCAGCCTCTAAAATGGCTCAAAAACCTAAATGAAGGTTTGGAATGGTCTTGACAAAGTCTGGACATAAATCGAATTGAGATGCCGACTTCAAACAGGCAGTACAAATCCTCACAGAGTTGGCAAAAATTCCCCTGCCGAGATGTAAAGGTCTGAATGTCAGTTAAAATAAACGATTGGTGCCCTGCTGATTGATGTTTAGAAAGAAATTAGTTTTCCACACAGATGATCTAAAACATTCAATTAAAAAAAACAAAAACACCAAAAACCTTCAAGACACCATGTTTTTAAAGTGAACATTTTAGATTGGACTGTGCTCTGAAATGTTTTTTATTAAGTTAGTACTAAATAGATACATCAACAACGACATTCATCAGAATGCTTTGTAATTCACTCCTTATTGTGACTCACATTCAGCTGCTACTAGTCAGTCTCATCCTCCTTTGCTTCCAGATATTTGAGGCCTACTTTCATAATCAGTGGGTTTTGGAAACTTGTTTGGTCACCATGGCACATTTGCAACCATTCAATCATCTGTCCATTCGTCACCAGTGACTGCCTGAACGTTATACAGTCTATCTGCGCTTTACCAGGTTTATAAATCTTTTAAATCTAACAAAAACACACAACAGATTCCACAATGTCAGTATTTTATAAAATCAAAAAAGTACACCCCATGATCAAGAGGATTTTGGAGGAAATGTCGCAGCCAGATGCTTCTAATTAGGGCACCTGATTGACTTTTCATGATCAGTGTGACCACCTCTACAAGGAGTTTGGCAGTTTGCTGGCCTCAAGGATACAAGTGTGTGTTAGTACCACACCAGGATGGAATTGCATCAGCAATGACCTTAAAGAAGCAATTGTTACCGTACATTAATCTGAGAAGGGTTATGAGGCTATGTCCAAACCTTTTCCACTCATTCTGCTGTGACAAAGGTTAGTTTTCAGACAGCTGCCAATATTCTCCATATCAGACTCCATAATAAGCCTATTAAATGTTGACGCTTAAAACAATGCACTTAAAAAAGACTGAATAAGTGGCCTGTTTAGAAGAATTGCCAGATGAAAGCCTCTTTTCTCTCAAACGATATATGCACATTGTGAAGTTGCATCTGAATGAACCACAAAACATCTGGAACATTGTCCTACGGACAGATCAGACCAGATCGGAGAGGTATGGACATAAGGCAAAGTGCCATTTTTGGTGAAAACAAACACATAATATTATGACAAACGACTCAGAACAAGCGTTTCCCATAAACTGCGCTACACCAATGTATTCTGGGGTCAAATGTCAGGCCATCTGTATGACAGCTGAAACCCGGTCCAAACTGGATCATTCAAGCATTGACGCAATGTTAAAAAGAAGAATGTATGTCTGTTTCCTGTATGTTAAAGACATACAGGAAACAACAATCTGATGTTATTGCTGCTAAAGGTGCCGGTATGCTACTGAATTAACTTAATCTTAGGTTAATGACAGTTAACGTTATCTTTGTTTGGCTGAGGTAAAATTTTAAATACATGTATGATTTTTTTTATCTAAGGGGTTGTGGTTTCTATAATTGTATGCAGAAAAACAACTCTTTTAGGTTAGTTAATGAACAAGTTTAAGGCAACATGCAGTACAGCAGATATTGTTTTCAGAAATAGTGCACATTAATAAGAAAACGGTCAAATAGTGCCTACTTTTAAGTAGAAAAACATTTATTTAATAGAAACAAAAGTCTTATTTTTACGATCTATGCAGAAAATAACCCATATCAAAACTATATAATTGGAGACAAGGGATGAGAGAAGTAAAAGTCTTTATTTAACAACCATTTGTGCAAAATAATCCTACACTAAAAAGATTTCAAATCCAACAAAGGATGGGTGCCCAAACTGACAGCTGACTGAGCAAATAAAGCTGAATGAGCATAAAGAGAAGAACTGCATGAAACAGGAAGGAGAGGGTGAGTAGGAAAACACAACAGAAACAAGACACAAACAGATAAAATACATTTTTTCACCAAAACCAGAAAACAGATTCTTAGAATTAAAGGAAACCCAACAAACCTGAACACATCAACTAATCAGAAAACAAGGTTTCCAGTGGACGACTGAATAAATGTAGGGCATCCTCAATAAAAGTTTATCTTTTAGAAGACAAGCTACATTTTTTTCAACTAATATTCAAAATTGTAAATCTACTCAGAACAAAATAGGTGCCATATCTAAAATATTGAAAAGAGGACCAATGCATTGTAAGTCTTGTAATATATAAATTATTAATATCCATAAAAAATTAAACATTTTAAATAAAAAATAAGAAGCTTTCAGTTACAAATAAGGTCGCTTTTACTCATTTTAAGTAATTTTGTGTGTGACTTTTTTCTGTGTACAGAAGCTGGTGATCCCCCTCCGCCTTTATTTGCTTCACCAAGACTCCCCTCTCTGCCAATGCAAACAAATACTTGGACTAGCAGAAGTACACACCCATTCTATCTGACCGGGTTCATGTTTCAGATTTGGATCTCCCCAATACTGTTCTCAGTAGTGAGATCTACAGATCCATCACCCACCCCTCCTGCTGTCCCATTCATTCCTAACTTTCTACCCTGCAGCTCCAAATCCAGGTTGATATAATTCTGGATCACCTCACCCTGCTTCCGAAAAGCTTTCTTCTCTGACCTCGGGGGCGTCACTGGGGTCACGGTGTAGTCCTGCCTTCTGGCCACGCATTCCTTCACCGCCTTCACGAACAGGTAGAGCAGCTCCGCAATGCTGAGGGCGAGTGAGATAATAGCCGCCACCAGCATGAACCAGATGATGATGGATTTCTCTGTTGGTCTGGACAGGAAGCAGTCCACCTTGTGAGGGCAGGGAAAGCGGGAGCACACATACCGGGTTTCAAGGGTGAAACCATATAGAAAGTACTGACCCACAATGAACAAAACTTCCAGAACAATTTTGGCTATGAGATGCAGGACATAACTGCGAAGCAGGCGACCACGGATGCTGATCTTCCCACTGCTCTTTGTGTACTTTGGAACTTTGAAGGTCCTCCTGAGGAAAAGACATGCTTTGTTGTCCAGCTCTGCATGGTTCTGCATCCTTTCCTTGATCTAATTTAAAAAAAAAACAATGTCACAGTCAGACATTTTCCAGCAAAGTACTCCAGAAATATAAGTTATATTAAAATCTGATCAAATTAAGGAAACATGAATAAGATCAATTTCAAACGTGTATACAGGCACAATAGTGGTTGAAGTTTCCTAAAAGCTTTCAAGTGGTACAAACATGTGACCTTCATGAACAAGATATAACTTAAGGAAACGGAAGGAAACTGGTGTGATGATCCTCACACCAGTTATTGACCAGTTATATCTTTGCTATTCTTTCAATAAAAGGTGCTCCTGGCTCAGTGATTCTGTATTTAGAAGTGTCTTTCCTGGACAAAGTGATTGGCAGAGCTATTGCTGCCATTGACTTTGTGTAATGTCTTCTGTTTTCTTTCCAAAGAAAGTACACCTGGCTTAGTGTTTCTGTGTTTAGTGGAGTCTCTTTCTTGGATGGAGCCACTGCTAGAGCTGTACTCTGCAATTCCTTTCAATAGAAAGTACTGCCAGAGGTTTCTTCCTGTTCCAGGGAGTGGTTTCTCACCACTGTCACCACTTGGTTGTTCAGGGTGAGGGATTGCTGCAAAGTCATTGAATTGAGGCAACCAGTTGGTGTTCTTTAGATAGATAGCTGAATTTCATGTTTTTTATTATTATTAGGACTGAATTCGTCTCTATGTAAATGAATGTAAACGTGTTCTATAAAGATTACAATGGTGTGAATTTAATTGATTTTAAGAAAATTTTGACCAAATTTCAATCTAGGTAATTGGATAGGAGTCACCTTCTTCTCAACGTGAATCACATGAAGGACATGGCCGAGGTACAGCAGCTTTGGAGTTGCCAAGGCGATGACCTGAAGAACCCAGAAGCGGACGTGTGAGATGGGGAAGGCGAGGTCATAGCAGACGTTCTCACAGCCTGGCTGCTGTGTGTTACATATGAAGTCAGACTGTTCATCCCCCCAAACCTGGGTAAGATCAGAGGAAATGGATGGTAGAGAGGAAACCTTAAACTTCATCATGTTTTTAGTAAAGATCAATAAATACTTGACCAAATGACTCAGGTTTCTAACAATTTCTTACTATTTTTAGATATTATGCATCTAGAAACTGGCAAATATTTATCCAGAATTAAAATCCTTCTGTTCACATTCAGCTGTCGGTGACTGTATAACTAGACCTTTTCAGCGGCGGTACGCAGAACCATGATCCGGAAAACAAACAGAACGGTGAGCCAGACTTTCCCAATCACTGTGGAATGGCTCTGCACTTTTTCCAGCAGCCGGCCCAGTAGGTCCCATTCCCCCATTTCAATTGGCCTTTATCCTCTTTTCTGTATCAGAGACAAAATTCCATTAAAACACACATAAAGGCAACATTCTCTTAAAGTATTCATCCACCCGTCCATTGTCTATACAACGCTTATCCTTTCAGGGCTTCAGATGGGGATTGGTGCCTATTTCCAGCAGTCATTAGGCGAGAGGCGGAGTATACCACAGACAGGTTTCCAGTCCATCACAGGGATACACAAAACAAACAACCATGCATGCACAAACTTTAGGGCAATTTAGAGAGGCCACTTAACCTAAAATGCATCATTTTGGACAAGGGGAGGAAGTCGGAGTACCTGGAAAAAAAACACACACACATGCACAGGGAGAACATGCAAACTCCATAAAGACCCCCCCAAATTGGGATCTAAACCACGGACCTTCTTGCTTCTTGCAAGGCAACAGTGCAACGAACTGCACAACTGTGCAGCCCCCTTACAGTTAAGATTATTTTTAAAAGTAAAAACAATATATAAATTCTGAAAGACATAAATAATTGTCTTTTTCCTTAAACTATTATTTTTACATTATTGCGCAAAACAAACCCAATAAGAAGTAAGAAATATTTAATTTAGGGAAATTTAGAGAAATGTTGCATATATATATATATATATATATATATATATATATATATATATATACACACACACACAGGGGTTGGATAATGAAACTGAAACACTGAAACTGAAACACCTGTCATTTTAGTGTGGGAGGTTTCAAGGCTAAATTGTACCAGCCTGGTAGCCAGTCTTCATTGATTGCACATTGCACCAGTAAGAGCAGAGTGTGAAGGTTAAATTAGCAGGGTAAGAGCACAGTTTTGCTCAAATATTGAAATGCACACAACATTATGGGTGACATACCAGAGTTCAAAAGAGGACAAATTGTTGGTGCACTTCTTGCTGGCACATCTGTGACCAAGACAGCAAGTCTTTGTGATGTATCAAGATCCACGGTATCCAGGGTAATGTCAGCATACCACCAAGAAGGACGAACCACATCCAACAGGATTAACTGTGGACGCAAGAGGAAGCTGTCTGAAAGGGATGTTCGGGTGCTAACCCGGATTGTATCCAAAAAACATAAAACCACGGCTGCCCAAATCACGGCAGAATTAAATGTGCACCTCAACTCTCCTGTTTCCACCAGAACTGTCCGTCAGGAGCTCCACAGGGTCAATATACACGGCCGGGCTGCTATAGCCAAACCTTTGGTCACTCGTGCCAATGCCAAACGTCGCTTTCAATGGTGCAAGGAGCGCAGATCTTGGGCTGTGGACAATGTGAAACATGTATTGTTCTCTGATAACTCCACCTTTACTGTTTTCCCCACATCCGGGAGAGTTACGGTGTGGAGAAGCCCCAAAGAAGCGTACCACCAAGACTGTTGCATGCCCAGAGTGAAGCATGGGGGTGGATCAGTGATGGTTGGGGCACCATATCATGGCATTCCCTTGGCCCAATACTTGTGCTAAATGGGCGCGTCACTGCCAAGGACTACCGAACCATTCTTGAGGACCATGTGCATCCAATGGTTCAAACATTGTATCCTGAAGGCGGTGCCGTGTATCAGGATGACAATGCACCAATACACACAGCAAGACTGGTGAAAGATTGGTTTGATGAACATGAAAGTGAAGTTGAACATCTCCCATGGCCTGCACAGTCACCAGATCTAAATATTATTGAGCCACTTTGGTGTGTTTTGGAGGAGCGAGTCAGGAAATGTTTTCCTCCATCAGTATCACATAGTGACCTGGCCACTATCCTGCAAGAAGAATGGCTTAAAATCCCTCTGACCACTGTGCAGGACTTGTATACGTCATTCCCAAGACGAATTGACGCTGTATTGGCCGCAAAAGGAGGCCCTACACCATACTAATAAATTATTGTGGTCTAAAACCAGGTGTTTTATACCAGGTGTGACATACCACAGTTTGTTTTTAGTAGGTAAAAAGTCAGGCTGAGTCCTTTAGAAGGCCAAGCTTCTATCATTTCCCACAGCCTTATTGCTGTGCAGATAAGTCCACAGCTGCAGACCTCAGTTCTCTCAACACAACTATCCAGGGGCACGTAAACCTATAACAAATCTTGAACAACAGAAACTTATATATCGTACAAACACACGCTGAGCTGTCTTAGTAGATGAGTCCATCAGATATAGTTTAATATAATACGTTTCCTTTAATGCAATATAGTTTTTTCCAGATTTCTGCAGCCCATGTGGTTCTTTTTGGAGCATGTTTCAGTGTGTAATTTGGATGTTTAGATTGCGGTACAATATTCAAATGTTAGTACAAATAACAGTCAATTTATAGCCTTAAAACTTCATACAAATTCTATGAGCCATCAGATACACATCATCAAAAACCTCATTAATGGGTGCAACGGCAGTGGCGTAGGTTAAGCACGCGACCCATATAGAGAGGCTTCAGTCCTTGACATGGCCGTCCGGATTCGTGTCCTGGCCCCGGCGACATTTGCCGCACGTCTTCCCCCTCTCTCTGCCCCCATATCCTGTCTGCCTACTTTCAGAAAAATACTGGAAAAATAGAGGCCACTGGTGCCGCAAAAAAAATATATATTAAAAAATCCTCATTAACCTTTATGTACAAAGGGAAAGTCAACTCACCTGGTGGAGAATCAAGAAAAATTGAGAAAATGTGGATGAAAAGTGCAACGGCTCCAGTAAAGGATGAGAAGAGACAGTGAGGGAGAAACTGTGTTTCATGGTTAATTCGCTGGCTTATCTGGAAGGACGCCGTCCTAACCACAACAAAGAGGCTTAGGTGCCAATGCTAAATATGAGTGGCTGGTAGAAAACTAACACGAGATTTAATCAGGCATGTCTTGTTGTTCATTTATCCACATTTGCCTTGCAAAGCTATTCATACAACATAAACATTTTCACATTGATTGGATTTTAATTGATGGATCAACACAAAGTATAGGTGATAAGCTGACATGGAAGGAAATGATATATGGTTTTCAATATAAAACATTATCTTAAAACAGTTTTAGGTCTTGCCAAAGATTCTTAAATTTCATCTATGTCTGGACTTTGAGCCATTTTGAGAAGTGAATAGACTTTGACCTAAACCCTCCCATTGCAGCTCTGGCTGTAGGTTTAGGGTCGTCGTCCTTCTGAAAGCTGAACCTCCACCCCAGTCTCAAGTCATTTGCAGCATAATAGGTTTTCTTCCATAACTGTCCCATATTCAGCTCCATCCATCTTACCACAAACTCCGACCAGCTTCCCTGTCTTTCCTTTAGGAAAATCATCCCCACAGCACGATGCTACCACCACCATGGTTCATCCTAAATTAACTGGACATGTTTATCTTGTATAGTGCCTTTTCAGATGGTATATGCTGTGAATTACAGCTATAGAAAGAATCTGAACGAAAACACCAAAAAGGTTCATAAATAAATTGCTATTATTTTCCAGGGAAGCTGATTATTTATACTAAAAGGTGTTTATTTTGGAGCTTTTAATTTACACTGTTGTATTAACATGATGTTGCTCCTGTTAATGATTAGCCTTTACCATACTATATTTGGATTTAGACAGAAATCTGGAGGTCCACTGAAAGGCTTTTGATAATTGCTGTATTTCATTGAATATAAATAGCTTTGTCTTTCAGACCGTCTGAGACAGCAGTTCTGGTTTTCTCCAGACTTATTTTCAATGTTTGACAGACTGCAATAAACAACCTTGACACAGATTTTGACATCACATTTAAATCTCTTTCAGTCAGTCAGGTTGAGCTTGGAACAGCATGTTTATGTGCACTTCAGGTATGTTTGAGGTTTAGGACCCAGCTTTGACTTGACTCAGGGTCACAGTACTCTGAACTCCAGATGAGAATCATTGACATGCACCTGCTGTTTTGAATAGAGAAAAAAGTGACTTAACTGGACATCAATATATCGATATGTTGCTAAAAGCAAAAGACGGGTGAGGAAAATTACTCATTCCTGAAGCAGATTTTATTTTAAGCAGTAAGATGAGACACAATAAGGATTTAAACAGTGAGGTTTAAATGGTCAAAGCTTTACTGGTTAAATTCTGAGCTGTGATCACACTGTTCTACAAATTAAACACCAGCTGTTCAAAATTCACACACAAAAAAATTAAAATCTACAAATTATAAATGTAGAAACTCATTTTTACTTCAGGAGTTGCTTGAAGTTCATATCACCATTTTCGACAAAAAGCTTTACTCTTCATCATCACAGCTCTGGCTTATTTTTACAAATTGGAACACCCTCCATCTTTAACAACGTAAGTGGGGCAGATAAGCTGAAGACATAACAATAACACTGCAGGATGACATTTAAATTTACAATCAGAGCAAGCTGTAGGAATTATTGGCAATTTAAATTATGCAAAAATGTCTTCACAAAGGTCCGACATGTTGTAGGTTTACCACTCTTAACACGTCAAAGAAAAGTTATTTGTTATTGGTTTGTAACTTCTTTTTATAATGCAAATATTGTCTCTTTGTATCTCTGCAGGATAAGTTGGACAGAGTTTCAACGCAGTTGGAAAATATTTGGAATTTAATGGAAAAACAAATAGAGAATAAAAAATATTTGTAGTGACAGACTTTATCCCGTCCCATGTCAAAATGTTGTATCCATCCCTCCTCACATCCATCCACATTTATCCATCCATTCATCCATCTGCAATTTGTCAGTCCATCCATGCATCCATCCATCCTTGGATTCTCAGTTTATTTACAGGTGACCCCTGTAGAAATATCTGCACTGATCCATAAAGAACTTTTATGTTTCTAGTTTAAAAATGGGCTTGAAATCTTCTGTGATCTCTGCTAGTTTAAATCTGGGAAAATTCAGCCTTTATTTATAAACCATACCCTGGTTCGATCTGAGCCTGTTAAAGCGAGAGGCACACAAAGCATCACTCTGCATCACTGCAAAATGTATTTAATACCTTGAAATCACACAGAAAGCAAATAAAGCAAACACCTATTTTTTCAGATATGTTCAGTTGTGGGATTTTTTGGTCACAGAATATTGTAGTGCTGTTGGCTTTGTCTTTGTACATTCATTTTTAACTAAATTAAAACAGAAAATTGTAACCTATTCTCCCTACTCATTGTTTTAAATTAAGATATTTGTGGACTTCCTTATCCAACTTTAACAGAGTTTGTGGGTATATTATGAATAAATAATGTCTAATGAATCTGAAACTAAATTCTTGTGTAACAAGATGCAGTAAGAGGCTTTTCAGCTCTTAGGTTGCACCGAGGACCACCCGTGACACAAGGATCCAAATCCACTCTGGAATACACCTGATTAGTCCGTACTGTAAAAAAAGAAAGCAAAAACCTGGTTTATCCTTTAGATTGTGATCCTATCGATTTATAAGATGGCTTAAATATAGAAAAAAAAATCTAAGTCATGTTACTTAAAAAGAGATGAATTATGTGCCGACCTGGAGTGTATGAGGCCAGTAACCTGTGGTTCTGTTGGAGACCCCCAGGGTGGAAATAGCATGACGAGCATAAACCTCTGGACTTGGAACAAACCACCCTTCTCTTGGGGATGATGGTTGACGCCTGCTTGAAGCTATCTGAAATACAAAAAGAGAACAGCAACTTCAGAGATATCTAAATCTGCTTTCTGGGCACAAATCATCTTAATTCATCTTAATTCAAATAATAAAACTGAAACCTATAATTTTGCAGCACCTTGCATAAATATTCATACTCCTTGAACTTTTTCACATTTTGACGTGTTACAACCAAAAGATTAGTGCATGTCTCTAAAATATTTTCACAAATCTGAAAATTGTAGCTTCCCTTTGCATTCAGACACCTTTATTCTAATACCTTTAAGTAAAATTCTGTGCAATCAATCAACTTCTGAAGTTATCTAATTATTAAATAGAGCGCACCTGTGTGTAGTTTAATTTCAGTATAAATCCAGCCGTTCTGTAAAGGCCTCAGAGGTTTGTTAGAGAACATTAGTGAACAGACAGCATCATGAAGACCAAGGAACACAGCAGACAGTTGAGGGATGAAGTTGTGGAGACGTTTAAAGCAGAGTTAGGTTATAAAACAACATCCCAGGCTTTAAAAATCTGACAGAGCTCTGTTCAATCCATTATCCAAAAGCGGAAAGAGTATGGCACAATTGCAAACCTAAATCCTCCTGAACTGACAATCCGAGCAAGGAGTGCATTAATCAGAGAAACAGCCAAAAGATCAATTTTAACTCTAGAGGAGCAGCAGAGATCAACAGCTCAGGTGGGACACTGTCAACAGGAAAAATATTAAAGGTGTAATCCACAAATCTGGCCTTTATGGAAGAGTGGCAAGAAGAAAGCCAAAAGACGTCCTGTTTGCAATTTGCCAGGAAGGAAGAGCAACGGTGGAAGAAGTGGATCTGGTCAGATGAGACCAAAGTTAAACTTAATGGCCTATGTGCAGTTCTTTATAGATGCCAAAAAACAAACCCTGCACATGGTCCTGAACACACTATCCCTACATGATGGTAGCAGTATCAAGCTGCGGGACTGAGGCAAATCTGGGAAGAAAACTTGTTTGGATTTGCAAAAACTTCTGGGACAGAGGTTTGCTCTCCATCAGGAACACAACCCAAAACATACCTCCAGATAATGGTTTAGGTCCAACATTATTCATATGTCAGAATGGCCCGGGCAAAGGTCGGACCTAAATTAAATTGAGAATCTGTTTTAAGACTTGACAATTAATGTTCACATTGGTTCTCCAACCAAACCTTAAACCTTAGCTTTTTTGCAAAGATGAATGAGCAAAACTTTCCATTTCTGTTTGTGTACTGCCGGAGGAGATAATAGCTCACACATACTTGCAGCAGTAACTGCAGGAAACAGTGGTACTACAAAGTATTTTGTTGACATTAATGATTTTTTTTTTTATCTTGAAAATCATGAATCCTTTTTCTTCCACTTCACAATTATGCACTACTTTGTGTTGGCCTATCCAGTACTACCCATTGACGTTTGTGGCTATGATATAACACAATGTGAGAAGGTGCAAGAAAGATTAATACTTTTGTTTGTACTTAAGTTTGAAATACATATATATTTTTAATCAGAATCAGCTTTATTGCCAAGTTCGTACATACAAACAAGGAATTTGACTCCGGTACACTTTGCTCTTTTGTTCTGTTTTTGCATTACAGAATATACATATTTACAATGTACAATATACACATATATAATAAAAAAGGTGCATTTGCAACATCTGTATGCTGTTGTTTTGTACTTTATTGAATGTGCAGTTTAATCAATTAGAGACAATCTGATTAGGAATGTGACATGGTTTAACCCTGAAACTGTCTCTGGGATCTGTACAGAAGTGAAATATGATGTAATTACTCCCATATCAGTTGATTACCTGCAAAGGAATCAGACTTTGAATGAAGATCCCTTTGTCACTGTACTCAAAGTGAAGAGCTCTTGAGAAATGATCCAAGTATCCCTGGAATGATAGGAAAAGTGAAATGAGTGCGAGTACTAAATATTATATTTGGAGAACGTGAAGACAAGCTTGACAAAACCAGTTGACAAAGAAAGTTGCTTGTAGGAAAGTTCACTTGAAAGTTACCACAGACGTTTATCTTACAGTGAAGGCAGTGAGTGTCACTCTTCCATGTTGGGGTCTGCAGCAGGCGCCTGATGATATATTGACCACAGCTCCTCTGCTGCGCTCCACCATCCCTGGCAGCACCAGTCGGGCCATCAGAGTAGCAGCAGTAACATTCCTATTCACCTGATCCAACACATCCTGCTCAGGAATTTCAATCAGGCTCCGAGGTGAGGAGGCCAATGTTTCATCTACACAGTTCACCAGAAAGCCAATATCTTTACCCCTCAAGGCTTCTGTGATGGGTTTACCTGCTGCTTGGCCCAGAGAGAAGTTAGCTGTAACAACAGAGGTCTCCACCCCGTACGTTTGGGTGAGGAATGCGACGATGTCTCTTACAGAGGAGCTGTCCTGAGTGATGAAGATGATGCTGACGCCGTTCTGAGCCAGCTCCTCTGCATATGCACGGGCTACAGGCTCAGATGCACCTGTCAGGAGAGAGGATTGGATTTAACTTAGTCATGCAGCAAAATAAAAACTGGTATTACCATCATCCCCTGCCATTAGATTTACTTTAGAGATAAAATAAAAATATAAGGCAGAATTTGGAACAAAAATGTCACTCATTAATAAAACACCTTTTGTATTCCAACAACTATTATTTTTAAGTAATCTGAAATACTTTGATCAGCTCTCGTTAAAAACCTAAAATACTTAAGCTGGGTAAACATGGACAGATTTATTCTCCACTTGTTCAGTTTGAGATTTCTGAAACGTTTGTCCATATGTAAAAACAGAAACAGGGTGATTTCAACACTTTATGTCACACAGACCACCTTAGATTGGGTCCTGTTTGAAAACTGCTATACTTAACCCTGGGTTAAACATGGAGCAAATGCTTCTACACTTATTACAGATTCTTTCAAAGAACAATAACAATGATGATTACCACCATCAAGGTTTTTAAAAGTCTCAAAAACGCAAAGATTTGCCATTATACTCTTGCTACAGTTAAAATCGTTTAACAACATCTCAGAGAAAGTGCTGGAGTCACCAGAGCTTTCTATGCATGTATGGAGAACCGAATAATACAGGGCTCCCCCTTCTCCATATGCTGCTACGCACTTCCAGTTAGCTGGCTGAAAGGCTACCACACTACCACAAAATTTAGGGCGTCTATTCTATTTTTTTATCTATTTTTTTAAATAAAAATATTGCATATTGCATTTTCAAGGGTCACAGTTTTACGGTGAACAGTCCAAGTACTGCTGTTTTCAAGCGGAACCTGATATAAGATGGTCTTAGCGTCATAAAACGCTAAAATATTCTATTTTTGGTTAAAAAAACTTTTTTTTAAAAGTTAGCGCCTTAAATAATTTTTTTTAAAGCTGTTTAGGTCAGACTAAAATTGATCAAAGTAGGCCAGATTCCTTAAAAGCAGTGAAACAGCCCTTTGCTCACCTGCTGGACCTCCATGAACGTCACACACACATAAGTTATGTTTGAAATGCTAACCTGCCGCAGTCTCCTCTTACCATAAATAACAGCCCAGTCCCCATATCTCTGGGTTAGCTTCCCACTGGGCATCATCCTTGGCAGGAAATGGACCCTCACCACTGTGCAGCAGTCCCTCAGCAGGACGACTGCTCTCCTGGTAGCGTACACAGCTCCGACCAGGGCCAGAGTTTCAAAGTAAGAGCTGCACGACCGAGAAATTTCTCTGTACAACAATTGAAAGCTGTCCACAGCCGCCATGCTACACACGCTGTTATTGATATTTACTCCTTTTATCTGGTTAAAACTCAACGAGGAGACGGTTGAATATTAAGCTAACAGGCACACTAAAAAAGAAAAAAAAATATCCCCAAGAGGTCAATTTACACGAAAGCTATGTTTTTAAAGACGCTGGAACAGATAGAAACATCTCATGTACGGCATCCGGAACAGAAACAAAACAATGGGTCACGTGACGGCACACATCAGCCGTGCTGCTTTCAAAGCCCTCTGAGAAAACCTACCAGATTGTCTCCAAATAAGGATCGAGTGACTTCAGTAAATTAGAAGTACACATTTTTTGGGTCAGTCAATTGAAGATAACTTTGTTTTTTACAGTTCAGTCTCAGCTACACTGGATCAACGAATTATTCCAGTCATATTTAATGCAATTTCCGACGGTTTCTTAACACAACACAACGCACCTCCCAAACAAGGAGTAGTCGTTTCCATAGAGACATGGCTGTCTGTGGTAAGTGATGCTAAAACGCGATTGCTGGCTTATTAAAAGGTAAATATACCTTATTTGTTACATGACAGTTCCATGCTTGGTTCGGCAGTTTTATGTTGCTTGATAGGATTACAGTGTTTAGCTAACATTTTAGCAAATATAGCTAATTTTGCCCTTGGCTAGCCGTGTATTAGCAAGTAGCATCATGTAGCTGATGAAGAAAGGTCGGATTTTGTAGTTTTAGCTTCAGAGTTAATAGCTTTAAGAGGACAAAATAAGCAAACATGTCAGGCATTTAAACATGTATTAGTCCACTTGGGGATACACGGGCTCGGAGACATTGTAATTGCATAAAGTGCGTTGTTATGTTGTATAAGGAAGCAGGTCCCACACCTGTTGCAGATGAACTAATTAGTCTGTTTGGCGGCTGTAGGAAACACGCAGACAGTTAAACTAATGTGGCGTTCCAAACCTGGCAAAAATTATACGAAAAATGAAAATAGAAATAAATAGGTGCTTCAGTAAATCGACCACTGCCCCAGTGAATGCAACAAAAATGAAAAAGAGTTGATGTAAATTATTTCTCTATACAATGTCCCATAAACTCATTTGACTACAATCATTCAACCATGTCTTTATAATTTCAGTGTTATTTATTCAGTTCATGTTGTTTACATTTTTAGATCTATATTTTTGTATTGTTTCTGCACATTGTTTATTTACATAAATTATATTTTGTTTTAATTTATTAAACATTTTTCCTTGCATTTTTACTTATCTTTATTGACTTATTTCATTCTCGAAAGCACAGGTGTCAAACTCCATTCCTCAAGTGCCAGCATCCCCCAACGTTTAGATATGTCTCTCTGTCAACACACCTGAGCTTCAGAGCTTCTTTTTTTTTTTGCATTAACAAATTAGAAACAAGCAGAAACCTATTTTAGGTAAACCAGAGCAACCTTTTACATGGATATTTTTGGTAATTTCTTTTTCTTTTTGTATAGTTAATTCGTGTTTGTGGGAGAGTGAAAGGATCGATTATTCCACTTATACACCATGTATTTGGTTTGTTCTCTCGTTAACACTGTTTCCATACTCATTTAAGATAACTTGCTTATGCTAAAATCAGGAATTAGAAATAGGCTGATTAAGGGGACTTTTTCAGTAGCGGATACTATACTGTCCAAATAGATGTGGATTTTACTCTCCTATCAAAGTGACTCTCCATACTTGCTACAAACTGTTTATAGCACAAATTTTAATCAGTTCTGTTTATCTGCAGGGAGAAATTCATTCTTTCTGTTCCATTACAGTTCTGTAATATTTGGGTTTCTGTACAATTACTCCTCAACTAAAGTCCTTCCAGAATATTTTTTGAAGGACCTTTTTAAAAAAGGAAATTATGGGAACGGTGCTGATGGTGTAGGGGTTAAGCGCGCGGCCATGTACAGAGGCTACAGTCCTCAAGGCGGCTGTCCCGGGTTCAAGTCCCAGACCCAGCGACATTTACCGAATGTCTCCCCCTCTCTCTACCCCCTTTCCTGTCTGCCTACTGTCAAAAATAAAGGCCACTAGTGCCAAAAAAATAGCTTTAAAAAAGGAAACTATGGGGTAAGATTGCTGTCAAAAACAATGTGTATGTAAAGACGGAAATGTGTGCATATTAGTCAATAGTTGTGCATAAGTAAAATCCAAAAGAGGTATTGTATATTTTCTCTATAAGAATACAAAATAAAATGTTACAGCTTCAAGAAATTACAAACACAAAGTTCAAGTTTACAGTTGTGGTTTATTCTTTATGAATACAATATGCTATAACAGTTTGTGAATACGATTTCTTTTCTTTGAGAATAGAAATTTACATCAGCGACTTGGTGTCACGTGATCTCAGGCTGGTTAGTGGAGCACAGAGTTAGTCGATTCGCGTTGCGCATGCGCTGTCACACTCCTCACCGCCAGTAAACGTAGTGCCAGAATGGGAGATAATTCAGTTTAAAAGGAATATTAGGAACAGAGGGGAGATAGGGGGGAAATCAAGTATTTTAAATAAAGCATTGTTGTTATTTTTATGAAATACAAAACTAAAACATAGAATATTCACAAACTGTTATAGCATATTGTATTCATAAAGAATAAACCACAACTGTAAACTTGAACTTTGTGTTTGTAATTTCTTGAAGCTGTAACATTTTATTTTGTATTCTTATAGAGAAAATATACAATACCTCTTTTGGATTTTACTTATGCACAACTATTGACTAATATGCACACATTTCCGTCTTTACATACACATTGTTTTTGACAGCATTCTTACCCCATAGGATACTCCTACTTTAGTCATTATTTTTAACAATATGTAATGAAATGCACTTTGAGACAAATGTGTGTTTTAAAATAAGGTTTTCCCATGTCCCTGTTCCTAAATTAAAGGAGCCCCAATCACACCTTGTTAACTTTGCAGCCTTATTGTCTATCCTGAGAAACTGGTGTTTTCTATTGTTGTTATCCTGAGAGGATTTTTAAAATCTGAAATATTTGATAGCGTACATGAATAATTAAAACTGATCTAAGATGAAGATTTTTAGCAATAGTTTTGTCATACTTATGCTGAAGTTTCTGCAGTATTATCTTCTTGTACTTTGACAAATGTCATATAGTTTGGCTAGTTCTCAAAACTAGCCATTGTTTGTTGATTTCACCCATCAGCTGCAACGATGTCACAGCTGTCTGCTGATGAAGAGGTGCAATTACAAACACTCCTCATGAAGCTTCTGAGAAGCATCAGTGACAAGATCTCTGGAGCACCATCCACTAAATACGCTGAAGAGATTCTCCTCCACTTGGAGGAGACCGATAAGAATTTCCACAAGTAAGGCTTCTGACAGGCAGTGTCATTGCTCTAAAATCAGGACATTTTTGTGCATGGGAGAGGTGATTTTTGTTGGGACTTTTCTTTCAGCTACGAGTTCGTCAGATACCTCTGTCAGCATGTGGATGGCTCTCTCGGGACAGTGGTGGACGATGAAATACAGAACCTGACCAGAGGAGGACATCATGCAGTTGGATCAGGACATGACACCTTAATTCATGTTGTGACTCGAAGAACAAGAGACTCCGCTCAGTTAGTGCAGCTCAGTATATTCTTTTGAGTATTTTTATTAATTCTTATCACCTTTTTTTATTTTTTTTTATTTCAGCTGACAGATTATTTTCTTGTTCTGTAAAACCTCAGTGGCGCAGGATTTAGATTGTTATAGTTCATAATTACTCGTGGCTCAACACCTTTTTAGCATTCTCATTGATGAGTTATAGAAAGATCAAATATCCTTTTATCCTTACATATAAAACTAATACATTTCAAAGTCCAAAAGATATGCAACATTTCCATAAGGTTCCTACATAGTCTGGAAAAAAATACAAAAATTAAGGAGTATTTCGGAGGTCAGGAAGGGTATGGAAAAATATGTTTTATTTCCAGACTCTGTTCCCTTTTTCTTTGTTCATGTGGTGAATTTATTAAAATAGTAGAACATATCATAGTGTTTTTTATGCTGTTTTTGATTAAAAATGATGCATATGTGCATGAAAAAGATGACATAATGCTAGCTATATATTATAGCTATGATTTTCTGTTCTTCATCTTCAGCTCTCTGTTTGTCCATCCATCGGTCAGTCAGTCGGTCCTTTCTATATTTAAAGCCTGTCTTATGAGAAAACACAAGCCATAAAATTCATTTTAAAAGTTTTGCGTTCGCACTTAAAACATGATACAAAATTGGGAGGAAAATATAAAAATGTTTTGAAAATTATGTAATTTTAGGGAAAAAAAATACAAATATTTTTCTGCTGCTTTAATATGTTTTTGCCATGCTCATTCACATACTACTGTCTAAATGTGCATTTTTGTCTATAAACTGAGTTGCAACAGTTGTTTGTAGGGCAGGCTTTGCCACCATCCACTAAAAATACCATTTACATATAAATACATTTTTTTCTCTCTATGGATGTGGGAAAACATTTTTATTTAATCCCTTGATTATTAAAACAGCAAAACCATTTTTAAAAGGGTTTTGAATATTTATTAAAATTGATTAATGTTGGGCTACTTCCTCTCTCTGTTACAGGTACCATCAGATGATCCAAACATTGAAAAACACCATGATGGTGGTTGTAGAGTCGCTGATCAACAAATTCGAGGAGAACCAGCTGGGAAAGGAGGAGATGTACACAGTGATGGAACACCGTCAGTCTAACAGCCAATACGCTGATAACTGCTCAGACAGCGACTCTTCCTTCAACCAGGTCTGAGATACAGGCTATCTGAAGGCATTGCAAACAAAAAAGTTAGATAATTGAGTGAATTCGGTTTTGTATTTCAGCTTTATTCTCTTTTTCTATTTGTAAAGACTTTAAACTCTAATTTCAAAAAGATGTTCTAAAGGAGTGCAAGTCCAAACAATCACCTGATTTAAACAGAACTATCTTATGCTGCTTTAGCCTGAATATTAATAACTAAAGCTGTTTAAATGAATATTATTGTTTTATTTTTCTTTTCTTTTGGGACTTCAGAGTTATGCATTCATCAGACAGGAGCAGCTGCAGGTGCTGGCTGAAAAACTTGACTCCAGCAGGCCAAAAGAGGTACAAGAGAAAATGTTGACATAATACTGCAAATTTTTTCTCGCTGTCCTAGAAAGCATAATACCATAGAGGACTGGCTCCAAATAGAGTGTTTGCTCTGTAAATCTGAGGTTTAATGTTTATTAGGAAATATAAACCAACAAGATTTACACACCTAATTGAGTTTCCTTTATGTTGTAGCCCTTCAGAGTGAACTGCCTGTGTTTAGTGGGATCAATAGCCACACAGTTGGCAGTATTTGATGTCAGTGTGATGAACAGTTTGGTTTGGGTAAATGATGTAAATCTGTGTTTAGGTGCGCCGTGAGGCTCTGCAGGCTCTCTGCTGTGCTCCTCCGCCTGATGTGCTGAGCTGTGAGAGCTGGAGCACTATGCGTAGGAACCTCTGCGCAGCTCTTACTGAACCCGAACTCAGTGTGAGTCCTCATCTGCTCGGTGCCTCAACCATCCATGTCAAAGTTACATTGCATCTGTTCCTTACTGAATCAACAACAGTTGGGGTTTTGTTTTCAATCTCCCAAAAAGATGATTAGCCAGAAAATAGCCAATGATTGGTGAGTTTGGAAGAGCTTCAGAGATTCACAGCTCAGGTGGGAGAGTCTGTTGACAACTAGTTGTCATTCTGTCCACTAATCTGGTCTTTAGAGTGGAAACAAAAGTTATTGTTGAAAGAAAGTCATGAAAAGTCCTACTTTTGCTTTGAGAGGACAAAGAAAACATGTCGAAGATGATGTTTGGATCAGTTGTTTTTTTCCTCAAAGATATTTTTTATTGCATTTTAAACAATAAATCAACAAATTGGATAGTTAAGATGCACATTAGGTTATGATGAATATTGTCAGCCAGTATGTATGCCAGAGAAACCGAGCATATAAATGGAAACTTGTCAGCATCACAACTGAAACAAGTCCTACATCAATTTAACTGAACAAAATGCTTAAAATGTCTACTTTAATCAATCTCTGTGCTCTGTTTCTTATTAGGATAGGACCCATATATAAATAAAACCTATTTTAAAAAGCCTTATATGATAAAATCTGTGTTTGAACACTTAGACAATGTTCTAGAAAATGTCCCTACAGCCTGTCGAACAGATCCTCTGGTTGGTTGAGACCAAAATTGATCTTTTTGGCCTACATGCGAAGTGCTTTGTGTGGGGTACGACTGATGCAAGAAAGTAAGGGACCAATAACTCACCTGTCTGGGGCTGCAGGAAACTGAAGAATGGGTCAGAGGTTTACCTTCCAGCAGAACAATGATCCCAAACATAGAGCCAGAGCTGTATTCTTTTGTTGTTTATTTGTTAAAGACATTTTTAATCGTATATCCATTTCTTGCCCTTCACAATTTCAAACTTTGGGTTAGTCTATCATGTTACAAGAAAATCACAATAAAATATATAGAGGTTTGTGTGTGTACTGTTCAAGGGGTAGGAATACTTTAGCAAGGCACTGCATATTTTTTAGTTTTTGCTTTGTGTGTGCGTTTCTGACTCTCCTCTTCCCTTTCACCGCTGTCAGGAGAATGTGCTGCAGTTTTTTGCTAAAAGCTTCTCTTTATCTCCGCTGAGCGTGACCCGTGAGATCTACACCAGTTTGGGTAGGCTACTCTTCTTAGACCCTCCTTGTTAAAAATGTATTAATTTAAATTAAAACCTAAAATCCCTGAGGTATCTGTGAAATTACTGTCTTTTTAGTTGCCTGTTGGCCCCACATGTTAATGCTAGTACTTTATTAAACAGTAAGTGCTTTCACTAAATAGCCTTGCTGACTTATTTTGTTTATAGACCTAGGAGGTGCAGCTGATGTCTGTATCAATATGTGTGTATTTTGGATGGAATATATGAATCCATACCATTTATTTTTCCTTTTTCTATGCAGCAAAGAGTGTGGAATCAGGTTTCTTGTCCCAGAGGCTGAGCTTCCCTACTGGATCAGCTACTGTTGACATCAACAGTCCTCAGATAAGTCTTCTTCTCAAACAGGTGCTGCCAACATTTCTAATGATCTTCTAAATCTCTGAGCCCACAGAAACGTTTGTCTCATGTTTTATTTGTTGTCGTTCTCTCAGATTCGACTGATGAATGACTTTCAGAAGGAGGTGACTACCTTCTGGATCCGTCACCCAGAGAAGTGAGTTCTGTCTGTGAAATCAGCTTCTACTTGGTTCTTTTTCTTTTGACATACTGACTTACACTGTAAAATGTTTTCATGTGTCTTTTTAACTTGCTTCAGATATATGGAGGAGATTATAGAAAGCACATTCTCCCTTTTGTCCTTCCATCATCAACATGGCTTAACTGGAACAGAGAAAACCCTGGAACCGGTCTACTTGTTCTCATTACTGGATATTAAGGCCACCTGGTTTAAAAAATGGATGGTGTGTTTGGCATTGGAACATATGATTTAGATTTGTTTATTTCTTGCTCACTCATTTTTTTTTTTTTATGCACACAGATTCAACTAACATTCCTCTTTCTTCTCTCAGCATGGCTACTACAGCAGGACAGTGGTCCTCAGGCTCCTGCAGAAAAAATACAAGACTCTGGTTAGTGATTCAGTCAGTCATCTCAGCTGCTTTCTTGTATTTTCCACACAAAAGTAAAACTCGGGAGAAGCAGCTGAGCTTTGGGATATTTTACTGAAGCTACCCTCACCAGCAGCAACAAACCATTGCCTTTTGTGTTTTAGTTACAGAACTTCAACAAACTGTTACACAAAATTCACATAATTCATTACCTTAGAAACAGAATATTTCCTGCCAAACTCAAATTCGCGAACAGGTGCTGTTTAAAGCTGCATGCTACATCAAAAAAAAAAAATAATCTGGCAAAAGGTCAGTTTTGCAGTAATTTTGATTTAATTTTTTTTCCAGAGGTTGTATTTCCTGTACTAGTGTCTTCGCCCATGTAATTTTATTTGGTTTTTATTTAATGTGAAAATCCTTAAAGGTTAAAAAACATTATCTAAATCGAGGGCATGTTTTATCTTAGATAAAAAGTTATGTAACAAATGTAAATAGTAAACATTTAAAAAACAAATGCTTACACCTACATAAATATGTCGTATTCAGCAGTAGATAGTTCTCACAAGCTGTGGCTAAAGTCTGGAAAACGGGACTCGGAAACAAGAGTTGGGTCACAAAATTCATCGCCAAGGATTATAAACGTCTGGAAAAATGTAGGATTAGTTATTTTCCAGATTGAGATGAATATACAATCCAGATCATAGAGTGTTGGAAAAAAATTTCAGCTATTTTCTACAAAATCTAAAAACAAAATCTAAAAACATGAATCTATTTTTTCTTATTCTTCAACAAGCATATTTTTACCCATATATTTGGGTTATTTGGGGATTACATGGACTAATACTGAAGCCGAACTAACACCATGATAATGTTAATATCTGTACTTGTGATGTACTAGAATAATGTACTACAAAACGTATGAGCCAAAATACAATTTTAAATCTTTTTTTAATTTTAAATGTTAGCAACTGTATTTGTATTTTTTGTAGAAAATGTACATTTCCATGTTTAACATTGTGTTTTGTGTTAAAGAAAGGAACTGGTTGTATGTCTTTATTGCTCCAGTACTGAAAATATAACAAATGTTTGCCAAAATAATGACTGAAGTCAATAGCACACTTCACCGCTACCTAATAAAAACTTTAAACTCATTATTTTAGCTTAGTATTTAGATGTTAAAGCCTGTAATGAAAGACTGTGTAAACTGCATTTTTTTACTGCTGATTTACTAACAGATTTCCTGTTATTTTGATGGGCTCCTCAGATTGGTTGACTTGACTTTGATAGATGAAAACCTGATGTTATCACCTGTTTTACAGTATGTTCAGAAAACCCGTTTTCTTAAAACTAGAACTCTCCATTTTCCTGGAGAAGGATACCGTGGCAAAGACTCAGTTAAATATTTATTATTTGGACCAGTGTCACAGCAATTTAGATTTATTTTTTAAGATTATTTGCACTAGTGACTTTTATTCAGTGGTTTAGTCAGGAAATGGTCAGACAGAAAAGGGGGAAGACATGCAGCAAAGCTCTGGAACTCCAGACCGCTACGTTGGGGAATAACAACCTCTATATAAGGAGCTCCTGCTCTACCGCTTCACCACATGCCACCCCAGCAATTTATTTTTAAGTCAAACATGACTGAATGCTTACTGACTTTTGGGAGGATTAATATTACTTCACAAAGAGATATCTTTATAATCAGTAAGAATCCTTGCCAGCTTGCACTTCTCTTGCTTCACAGTGCAAGTGGACTGCAGTGACATACCTGTTTTAGGGGAGCCCATCGTAAATGGCCTCTACATTTTCAAAAACAATGACAAAATCCTTTGTTTTACTTTGTTTTTTCCAGATTGTAGCGGCTCTTCAGCAGTGTTTGCATTACAGTGAGTCTTTTGAACGTGGTACAAGTGAGTCCACTGATTCTCACGTGGAGGAGCCGAATGACCCTGGTAAGGAAAACAGAGTAGAAACTAATCGTTTCTTCCTCAGGTTTAATGTTTCCCTCTGCTGTTATAGTTTGAGTTATTGGTCCCTGACTTTGCACTAATTTTAGTGATGGATGATATGAGTTAAATCATGGACATAGAGGGAAGTTCAGGAAGCCTACCAAGTAGGTTTAGACCTGTGTCATGAAAACACAGATTCCATTTAATATTTTACCTTTGTTTTACCATCAAATGCAAAGAATTCCTCAGGTCATCATAAAAATGCTGTTGATTTGATCTGATTTGACCAAAATGCTACAAAAGTACAGGTCATCAAACTGTGTAAAGTTGCTGCTGTAGTACATGAAGAAAGAGTTTTCTGGTAAATTCTGATCGTCCCGTCATAGATTTACTGGTGACATTTCTGGTATTTTCTCACATTTAAGGCAAATTTTCCAACCTTTCTTTTTGTTTGCTCTGAGATTTTCATCAAACTCAAGTTAAATCTTTAATTTCCATATGAAGAGACTACTTAATTCAAAAGAAATGCTGGAGAACAGGAGACGGTCTGGTCGAGGTGTTTTCTCCTGGAGCCCAGCAGGGCTCCTTGAGGCTAAACGCTGTGACTTTGTCATAAATGAGTGGTAATATTCCCCTGTTACTTTTATACTTTATAGTTGGACTGCCAGAAGTCGCAGCTGTGCTAGTTTGTTTTATTGTTCTGCACTCCAGAGTCTTAAAAGATGACACACTGTCTTAAATCTTGCACCATTTGGTATTATTTATTTCGTTTTATGAGCAAGCAACTGTTTAGTCATTTTATTAATCTAAGCTATTGGTTTTGAATTAGTGATTATAGGTAGGGATGCACAATTTCCTTATTTAATATTCTGCTGCATTGGTCAGTTGGTTACTTGGTAATAAAATGCAGTTCTGTTGTTTTTATATGCAAGCAAAGCTTACTTTAAAGCGTCTGAAAAATCAGTGAAAATAAAATGAAAATTAATGTTTGATCTGAATAATGATGGAGGTAAAACTAATATGTCCAGGCTTAAAGGAGAAATATTATCTTTATTTCTCTTTTGACAGAATTTCAACAATTTAAGTCTTTTTACAGGTTAAAGTTATGAGTAACAAACCAGCCATGGCAGTGAATCCTGTCATTACTAACAATGTTAGTTCAGCACATCTTTTCTCATCTATGTCATCTAACTTTTTCTCATTTTGCTTTTCAGGTTTGCCACAGACAAGCGTTTATACCAGAAAGGAGCTTGAATATGCGTTCTTTGTCCACTCTTTGTGTGTTTTGGGTAAACTCATCATCTACACCAATGGACGGAAACTATTTCCCATCAAAATAAGGAAGCACAAAGGTGTGGTTCTAGGCTTTCTACATACTTGCAACATCGATTCAGGAATGTTTTTCTGTGTAGTTAAGCTATAAATAAGGACTAAAGCGCTTAATATCACATTTCTCATAGAAGTGAACAATTGGAGTTAAATGGGCACAGATCTTAATTATTTACTATTTTTTCATGTGTGCTTTGTTGTTCTCTCTTGAGGTCATTTTTGCAATCCCTGATCTTTGCAATCATATAATGACACAGGAATGCTTATAGTCAGCACCGATATGTACCACTCCCTTCATTCCTCTAATGGAGCAACCTTCTTCCTCTCCATCCCATCTTTATCATTAATTAAGTTACATAATACTGTGAGTGGGAGAAAGTCTGACAGTTAAACCAGACACATCTTCTGGCATGATGGTGAAGAGAGGGGGTCTGCCAGTCGATGCTGGGATGCAGGTTTTTTTATTTATTTTACTGTCTAGACCGAGAGCATAAGACCGACTAGCTAATTTTTGTTTGCGTTTCAGATCCAATCACTCTGACAGACCTGATTGTCATCCTGATTAACATCATGTGTCGACACCCTCACCCTTTGAGCAGCGACACCTCACTGACAGATGTGTCACATGCGCTCCAACACGTCGAAGGTCTGTCCATGGGTTACGTGCTCCTGCCTCCCTGCCTGTCTCTCCCCATGAGACAGACAAACACTCCTCAGACCAAAGTTTTATCTGCTAACCTTGCACTGAGTCAGTTACTTCTCTAGTAGTTCTTTATGCGTTTTTATGGCCTCTATTGTTCTGACTCAGGAATCTTCCAGTTGCAACAGTAATCAATAATGTTCTCCTTGTTGACTTCATCAGCTTATCATTTCCGTCGACTGCTGTAAGTAGTCATGTGGAGCAAGTCTTTTTTTTTTTTTTTTTTTCTTAATAAGCGATATAAAGTTAACAAGAAGCTCTCCAGAGTTTTTTTTTTTTTTTTATAGAAGTGAGATGATGTTGCAGGATAGAGGAAGCAGATGCACTCAGAAATCAGTTCACAGCGAAATGATGTACCATTGGGATTAATCGGATTTTAATCAAAAAAGTGAACATAAGCAAGAAAAGTGAAAAAAAAATACCTCGTAATTCACTCTCTTTTTTGGATAATGTTTGTTTCCACTATTTGCTGTCCTATGCTTGAATATTGAATGTGAGTAACAGACGTACAACCAGTTACCCATAGCTGGGTTGTAAACCCACCTGCAACTGGGTGTAGACATTATCCTGACTGTGGATTCACTCATCCGAGATCGGTTTCTCTATATAACTGGTTCATTAGGAATACCCAGACATCCTTCTTAGTGACCATCTTGAGCCTTTCTGGGGGATCCTTGGGCATTACCAAGCCAGATTTGAAAATCTGCTCTTTAATTAATTTCCTACAGAGTTTCCACTCGATAGGAAAGGCCCAAAAAAACCTACAAAGGGAGCCATCCAGAAGGCAATCTAATGAGATGCCCAAACCACTTCAAGTAACTCCTTTCAACAAGGTGGAGTAGCTGCTCCTCTCCAACGCTGTGCTCCGGTTCAGAGTAGAGCTTTGATATAAATGCTATTCATTGACGTCTTTCATCACTAAATTCATAATATATTGCAGAGACTTAAAAGTTTTTTTTATATGTATATAATATATAAACCCTGAATCATCTGCAAACATTAATGGATTACAGCAATCATTCACAGTTGCACAGCATAGTATGTAAGCAATATTTAATATAACAAAGTAGTTGAAATTAAAGTGGAAACAGTTTGTGTTTTGTTTATATCCTTAGGCTCCCTGTCGCCCAGCTGTCTGGTGATGGAGGTGCTGCGGATGTTATGTGAACAAACAGAATGTGCTGCTGATTGTCTTTACCAGACTCCTGTCATTGAGGCTCTGCTTGCACCTGTTGCTGTCCTCAGTGCACAACAGGTCTGTGTCTCACACACGAAAATGCACACATACACAATTTATGAGCTGATAGAAGTCATAAACCAGAGGTGCCCATGTCCAGTCGTCGAGAGCTACTATTTTGCAACTTTTGCATACATTCCTGCTTCAAAACATCTCAATCAAATGACTAAGCATATTATTCAGCTGTGCAGAGTCTGGGTATGAGCCATTGATTTTTGTTCAGGTGTGTTGGAGAAGGGATGCATCAAAATGTTGCGTGATAGTTGTTCAAAAACCTAATGAAAAATGTATTAGTACTGTTGGACAAACTAGGTATACCGTGTAATTTAACTGCTGGTTGAACCACCTTTTGCTGCACTGCAAAAAAGGGATTTCCTTGTCAGTCTCTCACATTATTGCAGAGGAGCATTTATCCTGCTCAGATTTACAATGTTGGTTCAGTTCATTCCCTATTGTGGCTCCTTTAATAGGTTTTATGGTGTTATTATTGTGTATAATTATGTGTTTTAATTATAGATTTATTACATTTTATTAACTCCCATGTTAAGACAAGATAAACTATAATTAATATAGGCAATCCTATTTTGCATTATCGTTACTTTTTTTCTGTTTTTGTCCATTTTTTGGTTCTGTGCTCATATCTGTAAATTTACAGACTACGATGGGGAAGCCTGCAGCAACACAGATCCTCATTGCTGATATTCTAGCCCGCATCGCAAACACTGACAGGGGATTAGCGCTTTTCCTATTTGAGAAGAATCTTGTTGGCCATGGTGAAAGGTAAGACACTGATTAAGCCTGATTAAATGGACATTAATAGGTGCTGGAGTTGACCAGGTCAGTAAGCGTTAAAGTAACTTTGTTTATTGGACATTGCAGCTTCTGTCTACACCACCCATGCACAAAGTGCATGTTTGTATATAATGCACACAAACATTTGTGTTTTTATCTCTTTTCAGCATCTTTCCCTCTTTTCTGTGTCCTCTGCAGAACCTTTGCAGCTCACATCATCGTACAATTCACCCTGAGGCTGCTGAATGAAGCCATGCCATCACTGAGTGAATCAGATGTGTCTCATACATTATGTGGAGCTTTCATCTTTGTCTGTCAGCAGATGTACAACACCTGTGAGGGTCTGCAGGTGCTCCAAACATATGGTCTGCACAAAGCCATTGCTGCTGCATGGAAAAAGGTACAACTGCAACATTTTCCAACTCAATCCTATGAACTTATGGTTATAAATTGCACCCTTGCTAAACAACAGTCCGAGTAGTGCAACTATCTCAGTGTTGTTTTGTAAAGATGTTCCTTTAACAGAAATGTAAGGGTTTCCATTATGCTACCCTGAACCTTCAGCTCTCGGAACTTAATTACTCTGAATCCTCAATCTCCCTTTTGTCGTTTACACTTCTACAGTTTTATTCATGTAAATTGTATACAGCAGCCTACAAATTGAAGGACTGTTGGATTAAGCCCTGTCATAACAACATATGAAAACAAATGAAAGGTTGGGATAGCTTCAGTTAAACAGAAAAATCAACTCCAACTATAGATTTTTATTTATTTTGACAGCTGATTATTTTAATCTAAAACCTTGGTCAAATATTAACTTGTATTTACCATTCAGGTTTACTTCCTCCTGACTTTATTTCATTTGAGTTAAATATTAGCATAGCTATTAGCACCAGCCAGGATGTACTCCAGATTCTGTACTCACACCCTTTTATTCCTTTATTGAATGTAAAATAGTAACAATTTCTTAATAATTTTAAATGTTTCATTTTTGATTTAAATAAAAAAATACAATGGTTTTCATGGCTTTCATTCAGATTGCATACATCCATTGTTGGAGATCAGAGGTGTTCAAAGTCAGTCCAGTGTCCTGCATGTTCTAGATGTTTGCCTCTTTCAAACTTTTTCTGTGTTTTCTTTCAAACCGTTAAATCCAATTTAGTCAGAACAAACCCAGTGATGGGGAAAATTGACAAAATGGCAATAGTTCAGAGAAGGGGTCTCAAACTCCAGTTCTTTGGCACTAGCGTCCTGACTCAGACCACCTGCAACGTATGGCTGAATCCCCTCCTTAGCATGCGGTCAAGTTCTGCTAACTCCTGCCAATGATGTAGTTGTCAGGTGAGTTGAAGCTGAGATGCATCTACAAGCTGCAGGACACCAGGCCTTGAGGACTGAAGTTTGAGACATTTAGAGGAACAATGTACGTAAAAACATTAACCTAAAGAAAAACAAGGATGAAACAACAAGGAGCTCTGCAAAAATTGATCACGTTGATCAATTTTAGTATGATATGAGGAAGAGATTTCTTCTAGTTTAACTGCTTTACTTGTTTTTGTTTTAAAGACAAGTTCTCTATCAGAAAGGATCCCAACCCCAGTTTCGGGAGCCTGCACTGCAAGATCCACCCAAGAAACGGCAAACATGTGAGATCACACACACACACACACACACACACACACTTGTTTTGCTATATGTAGTGAGGACCATGTGTTGACTCCCATTGACTTCCATTGATTTTCAGTCATTTTCAACCCTTTCTCTGCCCTAACCCTGACAACAACCCTAAACCTAACCATTACCAGTGCATGCCTAACCCTAACCTTAACCTAAAGTCAATTCACATCTTAGTCCTAAACCTAACCGTTAGCAAAATAGGTCGTGAGGACCAGCAAAATGTCCTCACTTTGGTACAAACGGTCCTCAATTTGATGGTGAAATCGGGAAAATGGTTCTCACTGTGATGCCAAGACAGGAACACACACACACACACACACACACACAAACACACACACACAAACATAATTGTAATCATGACTTGACAGTAAAATATATTATTAGTGTTATAACAGTTTACTGAGTATTTTTTGTTTGCTTGACCTATCACTGCAGAGAATTTAATAATGCTTTGTACATAAAGTTTACTGCTTTTAACAGTTTTCTTTTCCTTCTATCAAATATAAACGTATTTCCACGTGCAAAAACAGTCCTGCAGGTTAATTTATTAAATGTTAATCAATAAAAGCCAACAGCTATTGGCCACAACGTAAAACTAATGCCTGCCAAGAACAGACCTTTGAATCCATTACAACAGATAACCTATACAGTTTGTTTCTGTTGCTGTAAATTGTGGTTCAAAAGTAGTATGAACAATAATTGACAAGATATCATAAAATAAGTTATCAGTTTACCTTTGATACTATGTCGAATCCCCTTGCAAAGTTGAGTGCAGCACATTGAACTCAATAGCTCTTTATTTATGTGATGTTATTTTAAATAATAGTTATATTTTAAAGTTTTTGATCAAATAAATTTGACTTTACTGGATTGTTTATTTTACTTTGCATCAAGCGTAATTAGATTTTTCTGTTTTTTGCTGTGTTTTAAAACACTTCCTCCTAATTGTATAGAAATCTTGTTCAGCAATGATTCAATGTGTCGAAGATTAAATGTCTCTTGATTCTGAACCCTTTTATAAATAGATTCCCTTAATGAGTGGCTAATAAATATGTAATAAGCCAGTTATTAAGCTGCAAATGCTCTATAAGCTACTAATGGGGAGCTACTACATTATTGAAAGAATGGGAGAGAAAGAGGGTGACCTCTGCATTGACAAATGGGGATTCTGCTTCATTGTAACAAATGTATTTATAAACCCTTCATAGGATTAATCCATTAATGTAGAATTGTTCTGTTAAGTTTATAACTATATGAGTTTACATTCTAATGTTGAACAATAATCCTCCTTTTCTGAGGTGCTTGATAATTGCTCTTCTTGTTCTGGTGAGCTTGCTAAATAATATATATGTCTGAAAAATCTTGAACAGCTTAAATGTGAAACTTGCATTTATCAGAACAAAAGTGTCTAATTGAGAGTAGAACCTTGTATTATTGGTGCTGATTGTTAATTGGGAATTGTTTTCGCTGTCTGTGGTTTCATTGTGGATCTGAAACAGGCTTGTCTGGGAGGAGACTTTGTTGGGCAGTCTGCTGAACTTTGCTGCAACCCCTAAAGGCCTTTTGCTGCTACAGCAGACCGGGGCCATCAATGAATGCATCTCCTACATGTTCTCTCGCTTCACCAAAAAACCACAGGTAATACAGTGAATACAGGTCCTAATCTTTTTAACATTTCTGCAAATACGTCTAATCCTCGCTCCTATGCCTTGTCATTTGTTTACTAGTTTGGCTTTGTCTCCAGCAGATTTTCAAGTTGCATGAACATTTTTACCTTTCTCTGTATTGGTGGCTGCTTAAGCTTCAAATTATAGAGACGAGTTATTTGAAATAATCTCTGTAAGAAAATCAGACTCCTGATGGGAACCACCATGACCAGTCCATTTGACACTTACCACAATCCAGCATAGAAGTAACAAATGGTACATGTTGATTGAATTCGTAACGGCAAGAACATGTTTCTTTGTGATGATAATTTAGGCTGTAGCTATTGTGGCAGATTAAGGCAAGGGTATCCATTGAAAAAGAAAGGGGAGCTAGTGGTAACCTTGAAATGGAAAAGCTGAAAGTGAGCAATAGCTCTGCTTCATTTAGGAAAAAAGTCAAACATTTATGATTATTGTTGTCAGTTCTGAAACAGATACTCACAAGAAACTGGATTTAAGTTCATTTCTAAAGGACTAGTTGGAACACACATAGGTTCCGAATCTGCAGTACATTTGTGTTTTATTTCTGCTGATGACCTGTGCTCCAGAAGGAGTTTGCTGAAATAGCAAGCTGATGTTAGCTTGCCTTCTCACTGCTTTCATATGACTCTTTAATAATGCTACTCTTAGCATGAATTCTAGAGGTTACAAATGATTAGGTGTTAAGTTAACGGACTGCTTTGAGCCTAGTGGTGTTTAGCTACTAGTGTTTCAGCTGCAGAGCAGAAGCTGCATCAACCAAAATGGTCGATCCATTCCTGTTCTCTCATTAGATTATGCTCACGTACTAAAATACCATGATGATTTACATTTTACGTTGCATTTTCCCTCAAAGCAGAGATTACAGAGGAAGCAGAATCAGGCAAAAATAATTAAGAGTAAGAATTTATTGACTACATTGTCTTTGGGATCGTTTGAAGCTGTTATTGAGACATAAAAAAAAGAAATTTAAAGACACAGCCTCACTAGAACTGTGTTTTTAAACAGGTAACCGTTCAAAAATGGCTGTGTGTACATTCAGAGCAGCTCCCCTTTCTCCAGGACAAGTTTTGGCTCCATGTGCTATGATGCAGGGTTTTTTTTTTGTTGTTGATTATTTCTGGAAAAAATACACATCTAGTCGTGGAGGTGAATCCGTTTGACCAACAGGCCAGCAGCTGACTGAGTGAGGACACAATGAATGTAGTGTGCCATTAGCCAAGGACATCTTAGAACTGACCCGCAAGAAACATCTGCACCTTGTAGCTCTTCATGTTGCTCAAATCAGGCAGAGGTTCAAACACCAGGGAATAACAACATACAAGTTGAGTGCTTTGTGGTTGGAACATCGGTGAGATTTAATTGTTGTGGTGCTGACTGCTACTAGGGATACAAACCTTCAAGATTCCATTCTGTGGATTCAGATACTGAGGGAAAATCCTCAAAAATACAAGTAGTATGGTATTATTTAGGTCTGTGGTTAAATGTGACAAAAACTCAGAAGTGCACACAAACAACTAATTACTGCGTTCTTTGTATATGTAGCTGTGTTGGGTACTAAAGTAGATGTGGCTCAGCAACCCGACCTCTGTGGGTGTATGACTTCCATGTATAAGTTGAATGGACCATGAAAATCGGTTTCAGGAGAGTAAAAAGTAATTTTTAGAACTGTGAATCATCCAAAGTGTCTGTCGGAGTCACAAATTACTGACCTGGAATAACAGCTTTGTGCAGTATTTGTCTTATGTAAGCCAAGTATATTATCCTGCCTTCATAGGATTCAACCTCCCTGTTTTCAGTGATAAGGATTGGTATGAATAGACTGTAATCATAGTCTTCAACGATATTGTTGGAACACCTTTTATACAATTCTTAAAATGATTAACTTATGTTGAGGCTTGTTTAATTTCCTTATGTAATGCGGATGTTTATGTTCAACTGATTGTTATTCACAGTAGTAAGAGTTACAGGTCTCAACTAAGATAAAGGATAACTTAAAGTGGCTATTACAGTGTCTAGCAAAAGTATTCACATACCTTGAACTGAAGTCCTGCTTTCAGTTTTCTACAAACCATGTAAGAAGGTACTGTGGTCAGCTGAGACCAAAACCAAACCTTCTGGCCAACATTCAAATTACATTCAAAATGTATGGAAAATAAGAACCCACCACTTTCCACAGTGAAACAAGGAGGTGGCAGCTTTATGCTATGGGGATTCTCTTGCTCATCAGGGATAAGAAAACTGTTTAAAGTTAATGATAACATGGATGAAGCAAAATGCTGGAAGAAAACCCCTTAGAGGCTACAAAAGAAGTGAGGCTGGGAGAGATTTTCTCCTTGAACGATGACGGTAAACATACAGTCAGAGCCCCAATGATCAAAGATCAAAACCCAGACCTCTCCAAGTGAGAATCTGTGGCAAGACATCAACATTGTTGTTTGCAGATGCTTTCCATCCAATCTGAATGAACTTGTGCTAATTTACAAAGAACTGTAAATGGTAAATGACCTGCACTCTTGTATAGTGCTTTATCAAGTCTCAAAATCAGTTATACACACATTCCCACACTGACAGAGGTAAGCTACATTGTAGCCCCAGCTGCCCTGGGGCAGACTTACAGAAGTGGGGCTGCCATACAATTGGCACTACCGGGCCCGCTGTCCACCATCAGCAGGCTGGTGAACGACTGAGAGGGACAGGGCGGCGGCTCGAACCAGCAACCCACCGGTTACAGTATGAACCCCTACCACCTGAGCCACAGACACCCCAGAATAGAAAAACTTCTGTAAATTCCAGACCTGCCAGGCTGGTAGATATAACACTCCAATATATATATAATATAATATACAAAAGACTTTGGTGGTTCTACAAAGTTTTAAAACAGGGGAGCCCCGTACAAGTAAATGCATCTGGCACTTTTTATATCTGTATTTTACCTTCCACCTCACACCCATGCGATTTTTTTGCATTGGTCTATTACACAAAGTCCAAATGCAATTTATAGAACTATTTGGTTCTGATGTGAAGAAACATGAACAAGGTGAAGGGCCATTAAAACCAAAGAAGTAAAAAGGAAAAATACTAATTATTAGATTGGTCAAAGAATATACATTTGAATTGTCTCCTACTTTAATTAAACAGTACAAACATGTAGTTAGCTTTCGTGCTCCCATCATCAATGCAGCAAAACAGTGACTTTAAATTCTGTTTCTCACTTCTTTGGTTTTCCTGAACAATACTTCTGTTACTTTGTTGATCCTTTTTCTCCTGACAGACGCAGTGTTATTTACTGAAGCCTGTTAATCTTTTTAGTATTCAGCTGGTGCTTTGATGCTGAAGCAGGATTTGTAAGATTTATATTTTAGACATGCATAGCCCAGTCTTACATGCAAATTTTGGCTAACTCCCTTTGGACCTAATTTACTGACATTCTCTGCACAGTTTTGTAATTGGCATTTCGAATGGACATTGTACTTTAATTACAGCATGTCATTTTATTTTTTCTAGTTTTTTATGTGAAATTGTGTTGTAATTAATGAAATCCTTGCTAAACATTTTGTATTTTCTTTTATTAAATGTGATTTGTTTTTTTCCCTGAAGATTCAATTGCTTGTTTGATGTGCACCTTCTTTTAATAATTGTCTTGTCTGAATGAGTCTGTTTGTTTTTATTGCAGGTGAGTCGCTGCGAGAAGTTTGGATACGGAGTAATGGTGACACAGGTAGCAGTGACTGCTCCAGGGGTTGCAGCTCTGCACAGTTCGGGTAACAAAGTGCTCATTTGTACAAACACTTGCCTGCTGGGATGCTTAAGGCTTGAATTGTAAATTGCTGTGCAGCCGTGTGAAGAATAGTTAAATTGTTTGTCTCAGGGGCTGTTCACTGTAAAATGTTGATGCGTTTAGTTGCTGTATGACAGGAAATAATGTGCTTAACAAATCAGATGCAAGTAAGGCTAACTAAAATAACCTCTTTAGAAGAGAAAAGGAGGTAAATGATGTGCATTTGTTGCCAGAAGTTTAAACATACTCATCATATGCAGAAAGATATTTAATTTTGGAGCTTTGATTTAAAACAATTATAATTTTAATCATTTTTAAAAACAAGAATATACATATTTGTTATTATTTCCTCTAATTTCCTTTAAAAAGATTCATACTTGAATAGATTAATGGAAGTCTTTTGATAAGTGAAGTTGAAAATTCAAGACCAAGGCCCATTATCATCTGGTCAGTGACCATACTTGACTGTAGCATGCTAAACAACTGTTCATAAGTACAAGTCATTTCTATCTGTGTGTTTTGACCATTAAAAGAGCGCCTGCTTACATGGACAAGCCGAATCCCTTCTGGAGTAAAGATTTATAGTCGGATGAGGCAAAGGTTGAAATATTTGACCACTTTAAAAACACAATATGTTTGGCGGAGGCAAAGTGAGGCTTTTAGATCCAATGATTCAAGCATGAGGGTGGCAGCATCATACTGTGGGGCTGATTCACTTCCACTGGGACTGGTACATTGAACAAAGTGGGTGTTATGATTATTTTAACTAAAATTAATAGCTATATATTTGAAAGTTTGACACAATTGGGGGTTCTGGGAACCTTGTAGTTCAGTTTGTAAAGCAGGTGCACCATATGCGGCCAATTTAGTCCTTGAAACTGCTTTTCTGGGTTCAAATCCTGACACCAGGCTGTTTATCGCATGCCTTTCCCTTCTCTCTCCACACTACTGTAAACCTATTAAATAAAGGTTTACAGCGGCGGCACACAAATATAAAAAACGTTTGGGTGTTCAGACAGGAGAACGATCCCAAACACATTGAACTGCCATCAGAATATTTCCCCATTGCTTTCATGAGTGAATGGAAACTTTTGACTTGAACTTAACGTGTTTATTGAAGGTGAATATTTAAAGAAAACATTTTTTACCTTTAGGTTTTGTCAGATCGCTGGTTGTAGAGCTTTGGTCGTCTCTCGAATGTGGAAGTGACGATGCCAGAGTTGTCCATCCCAGACCAACCCCCATGGACCCCATAGACAGAAGTTGCTTCAAGGTGAGCTCATGGGGTCATAACAGGGGTCATTTGAGCTACTTTTAGAGGTCACACAAAGAACCACAGCGTCTTCCAAGCCATTTCTTTACACAGCATTTCTAGAAAAGCTTCTTCCCTTTCATATTTCTTCTTTCTTCGAGGAACTTTTAAAGAGTTTAGAATTATTTCAGTTCATGTTGTCCTCATTTGTTAGAAATGTTTTCCAAACAATGTTGGATAAATGAAGAATAACTCAAATGTGTCCTTGCTACACAAAGACATTGTGTGGCACAAGGTCTGTATCATGCTCACTTTAAAGTACCACCATGGTTCTCCATCTCTGCTGAGAGAGCTCTCTAAATACTGCTCGCTGGTGCTTACTGCTGTTTTTATTAATATTAATTTAGTCGGCAAATTACAGGGGTTGGACAATGAAACTGAAACACCTGTCATTTTAGTGTGGGAGGTTTCATGACTAAATTGGATCAGCCTGGTAGCCAGTCTTCATTGATTGCACATTGCACCAGTAAGAGCAGAGTGTGAAGGTTCAATTAGCAGGGTAAGAGCACAGTTTTGCTCAAAATATTGAAATGCACACAACATTATGGGTGACATACCAGAGTTCAAAAGAGGACAAATTGTTGGTGCCCGTCTTGCTGGCGCATCTGTGACCAAGACAACAAGTCTTTGTGATGTATCAAGAGCCACGGTATCCAGGGTAATGTCAGCATACCACCAAGAAGGACGAACCACATCCAACAGGATTAACTGTGGATGCAAGAGGAAGCTGTCTGAAAGGGATGTTCGGGTGCTAACCCTGATTGTATCCAAAAAACATAAAACCACGGCTGCCCAAATCACGGCAGAATTAAATGTGCACCTCAACTCTGTTTCCACCAGAACTGTCCGTCAGGAGCTCCACAGGGTCAATATAAACGGCCGGGCTGCTATAGCCAAACCTTTGGTCACTCATGCCAATGCCAAATGTTGGTTTCAATGGTGCAAAGACCGCAAATCTTGGGCTGTGGACAATGTGAAACATGTATTGTTCTCTGATGAGTCCACCTTTACTGCTTTCCCCACATCCAGGAGAGTTACGGTGTGGAGAAGCCCCAAAGAAGCGTACCACCCAGACTGTTGCATGCCCAGAGTGAAGCATGGGGGTGGATCAGTGATGGTTTGGCTGCCATATCATGGCATTCCCTTGGCCCAATACTTGTGCTAGATGGGGGCGTCACTTCCAAGGACTACCGAACCATTCTTGAGGACCATGTGCATCCAATGGTTCAAACATTGTATACTGAAGGCAGTGCCGTGTATCAGGATGACAATGCACCAATACACACAGCAAGACTGGTGAAAGATTGGTTTGATGAACATGAAAGTGAAGTTGAACATCTCCCATGGCCTGCACAGTCACCAGATCTAAATATTATTGAGCCACTTTGGGGTGTTTTGGAGGAGCGAGTCAGGAAACGTTTTCCTCCACCAGTATCACGTAGTGACCTGGCCACTATCCTGCAAGAAGAATGGCTTAAAATCCCTCTGACCACTGTGCAGGACTTGTATATGTCATTCCCAAGACGAATTGATGCTGTAATGGTCGCAAAAGGAGGCCCTACACCATACTAATAAATTATTGTGGTCTAAAACCAGGTGTTTCAGTTTAATTGTCCAACCCCTGTAGGTAATAAGGTCATGCTTTTTAGTGCAGCTGTAGTTTGCAGAAATCTGAGAGTTTATTGTTGGTTTTTCTGTAATTCAATCTAAGAATACAAGTTTCTTCAAAGAGTTGATACAGATGCCAGTGGGCAGGAAGGATTTCCTGTAGCGGTCAGCATTACATCACATCTTTAAGAAGCCTCTAGCTTAACATACTCTGTTTTATGACAATCTGATGAAAAGGATGCTCAGGGTTCTCCATAATGTCCTGTTTTTTTATGAAGAATCCTTCTTTGAATAATCATCTCCAGAGGTTCCAGAGCACACTCCAGAACAGAGCCAGCCATCTCTACCAGCTTGCTGAGCTTTTTTAAGTCACAGGCTCTAGTGGTGCTAACCCAACAGATGATGGCAGAAGAGAACACACTCTAAACAACAGACATATACAGGTCCTTCTCAAAATATTAGCATATTGTGATAAAGTTCATTATTTTCCATAATGTCATGATGAAAATTTAACATTCATATATTTTAGATTCATTGCACACCAACTGAAATATTTCAGGTCTTTTATTGTCGTAATACGGATGATTATGGCATACAGCTCATGAAAACCCAAAATTCCTATCTCACAAAATTAGTATATTTCATCCGACCAATAAAAGAAAAGTGTTTTTAATACAAAAAACTTCAACCTTCAAATAATCATGTACAGTTATGCACTCAATACTTGGTCGGGAATCCTTTTGCAGAAATGACTGCTTCAATGTGGCGTGGCATGGAGGCAATCAGCCTGTGGCACTGCTGAGGTCTTATGGAGGCCCAGGATGCTTCGATAGCGGCCTTTAGCTCATCCAGAGTGTTGGGTCTTGAGTCTCTCAACGTTCTCTTCACAATATCCCACAGATTCTCTATGGGGTTCAGGTCAGGAGAGTTGGCAGGCCAATTGAGCACAGTGATACCATGGTCAGTAAACCATTTACCAGTGGTTTTGGCACTGTGAGCAGGTGCCAGGTCGTGCTGAAAAATGAAATCTTCATCTCCATAAAGCTTTTCAGCAGATGGAAGCATGAAGTGCTCCAAAATCTCCTGATAGCTGCATTGACCCTGCCCTTGATAAAACACAGTGGACCAACACCAGCAGCTGACACGGCACCCCAGACCATCACTGACTGTGGGTACTTGACACTGGACTTCTGGCATTTTGGCATTTCCTTCTCCCCAGTCTTCCTCCAGACTCTGGCACCTTGATTTCCGAATGACATGCAGAATTTGCTTTCATCCGAAAAAAGTACTTTGGACCACTGAGCAACAGTCCAGTGCTGCTTCTCTGTAGCCCAGGTCAGGCGCTTCTGCCGCAGTTTCTGGTTCAAAAGTGGCCTGACCTGGGGAATGCGGCACCTGTAGCCCATTTCCTGCACACGCCTGTGCACGGTGGCTCTAGATGTTTCTACTCCTGACTCAGTCCACTGCTTCCGCAGGTCCCCCAAGGTCTGGAATCGGCCCTTCTCCACAATCTTCCTCAGGATCCGGTCACCTCTTCTTGTTGTGCAGCGTTTTCTGCCACACTTTTTCCTTCCCACAGACTTCCCACTGAGGTGCCTTGATACAGCACTCTGGGAACAGCCTATTTGTTCAGAGATTTCTTTCTGTGTCTTACCCTCTTGCTTGAGGGTGTCAATAGTGGCCTTCTGGACAGCAGTCAGGTCGGCAGTCTTACCCATGATTGGAGTTTTGAGTGATGAACCAGGCTGGGAGTTTTAAAGGCCTCAGGAATCTTTTGCAAGTGTTTAGAGTTAACTCGTTGATTCAGATGATCAGAATCAGAATCAGAATCAGAAAAGCTTTATTGCCAAGTACGTTTTTGGACATACAAGGAATTTGTTTTGGCGTAGTCGGTGCAATACAATACAGATTAAACAGTATAAACATATCTACAATATAATATAAATATATGTGCACAGTTTTAAGTGAGTGAGAGTAAATATAGAGCAGTATAAGATGCAAGAGCAATACAACAGTGCAGGTGATCATTGTGCAAGTAAAGCAGTGCAAGTAAAGCAGGAGTCCAAGCTGAGCGTTAATGTAACGCTTAGAGTTACAGGTTACAGGTGTCCTGTCAGCAAAAAAAGGGGGGGTGTGGGGGAAAGGGAGAGTGTCAGTGTGGTTTCCGGGCTTTGTTAACCAGGCTGGTGGCAGATGGGAAAAAACTGTTCTTGTGGCGTGAGGTTTTGGTCCGGATGGACCGCAGCCTCCTGCCAGAGGGGAGAGTCTCAAAGAGTCTGTGACCGGGGTGGGAGGGATCAGCCAGAATCTTCCCTGCCCGCTTCAGGGTCCTGGAGGTGTACAGTTCCTGGAGCGACAGTAGACTGCAGCCAATCACCTTCTCAGCAGACCGAATGACACGCTGCAGCCTGCCCTTATACTTGGCTGTAGCAGCGGCGTACCAGATGGTGATGGAGGAGGTGAGGATGGACTCAATGATGGCTGTGTAGAAGTGCACCATCATAGTCTTTGGCAGGTTGAATTTCTTCAGCTGCCGCAGGAAGAACATCCTCTGCTGGGCTTTCTTGATGAGGGAGCTGATGTTTGGCTCCCACTTGAGATCCTGGGAGATGATGGTTCCCAGGAAGCGGAAAGATTCCACAGTGTCAATTGTGGAGTCACAGAGGGTGATGGGGGCAGGTGGGGCTGGGTTCTGCCTGAAGTTCACAACCATCTCCACTGTCTTTAGAGCGTTGAGCTCAAGGTTGTTCTGGCTGCACCAGTCCAACAGATGGTCCACCTCCCATCTGTACGCAGACTCATCACCATCAGAGATGAGTCCGATCAGGGTGGTGTCGTCCGCAAACTTCAGAAGCTTGACAGACTGGTGACTGGAGGTGCAGCTGTTGGTGTACAGGGAGAAGAGCAGAGGAGAGAGAACACAGCCTTGGGGGGAACCGGTGCTGATGGTCAGGGAGTCAGAGACGTGCTTCCCCAGCCTCACGCGCTGCTTCCTGTCAGACAGGAAGTCAGTGATCCACCTGCAGGTGGAGTCGGGCACACTCAGCTGGGAGAGCTTCTCCTGTAGCAGAACTGGGACGATGGTGTTGAAGGCAGAGCTGAAATCCACAAACAGGATCCTGGCGTAGGTTCCTGTGGAGTCCAGGTGCCGGAGGATGAAGTGAAGGGCTAGGTTGACTGCATCATCTACAGACCTGTTGGCTCTGTAGGCAAACTGCAGGGGGTCAAGGAGGGGGTCGGTGATGTCTTTTAGGTGTGAGAGCACAAGGCGCTCAAAGGACTTCATCACCACAGAGGTCAGGGCGACGGGTCTGAAGTCATTAAGCCCTGTGGTCCTTGGCTTCTTGGGAACAGGGACGATGGTGGAGGACTTGAAGCAGGCTGGCACATGACATGTCTCCAGTGAGGTGTTAAAAATGTCCGTGAAGACTGGAGACAGCTGATCAGCGCATGATTAGGTTCATAGCTCGTTTAGAGACCCTTTTAATGATATGCTAATTTTGTGAGATAGGAATTTTGGGTTTTCATGAGCTGTATGCCAAAATCATCTGTATTAAGACAATAAAAGACCTGAAATATTTCAGTTAGTGTGCAATGAATCTAAAATATATGAATGTTAAATTTTCATCATGACATTATGGAAAATAATGAACTTTATCACAATATGCTAATATTTTGAGAAGGACCTGTAGATCTGCAGTATCTTGCTGCAAACACTGAAGGACTGAAGCTTCATCAAGACGTTATGTCTGCTCTGTCCCTTCTTGTAGACACCTTCCATTCAAGTCAGTCATTCAGGTGAAGACCAAGATTTGTATACTCTTCCACTTATTTTCCCTTGATGGAAATAATTTGCTTATTAACCATAAGCTTATGGTTGTGCTTATAGATATTTTCTAGCTGGGTCCCTAGCTAGTGTTGTGAAGCGTAAAAAAGTATGGAATCTTATTGTTCTTACTTTCCAGATCTGGATAAGTAATGAAAAAAGAACGAAAGAAGAAAAAATTTCAGTTTCCAAACTGTCAATTCCATTTTCCAAAAGACAAAAAAAAAAGTCAATATTTTATGTTTAAAAACATCCTATATCTTTTTTTTTGTGGCACTAGTGGACTTTTTTTCAGTTTTTCTGAAAGTAGGCAGACAGGAAATGGGGGTGGAGAGAGGGGGAAGACATTTCTTCGTGTCACCAGGCCAGGACTTGATCCAAGGAAAGCCGTGTCGAGGAATGAGGCCTCTGTACGTGGGGCATGTGCCATTAGCCCCACCTCTGTTATCCTTTAACCTGAGTTTTTTATTATAGCGCTCTGCATCAGTTTGGTTCTGGCTTGGAGCTTGCTGATTAACTCACACTCTTTCAAATTGAAGCCTTATCTAAAGACATCTTTATAAACTGAAAGCGTATCAAAGATCACAAACTGTTCTCTGAAATATCCATCCTGATTTGAAAAATCTAAACATTTCAAATTTTGATATTGAACTATTTAAATTTTAATTTAGGTGCTAAAAAAAACAGTAAAACAGACTTTTGCCACACTGCCAAATCAGAAGAACACTTCAGGATTATTTCCTGAAAAATTAAATGCACAGATAATAAACCCAACTACACGCATTTTTAAGGGAAATGCTTTGCACTTGAATGTCCTGTATTTTATCAAAAGCTGTTAATAAATCTAGAAAATCAATACTGGGAATTTTGAAATGTAAGATCTAGGAAGCCTGTTATGGGTAGAAAAGTTTTAGTTTTACATTGGACTGAATTTGTCTGTTGTCTCTCCTACCTTGCCTGAAATTTTTATTTGAAGCTTCAGGGTCTGCTTGTGTGTGGCCGACACTGTTGCCTGACAGGAGCCAAGTCATCTCACTCGGTAAAACTAGCTGAGTGAATACAAACCGTTAGTGAACTGTGTCCTCAACCCTGCCACTGGCTGCATTAAAGCCTACCTTATTTGTGTCAGCTGCCTGTTACATACAGGTCCTTCTCAAAATATTAGCATATTGTGATAAAGTTCATTATTTT